>NW_026575032.1:10000000-15975000 GCF_905146905.1 Nyctereutes procyonoides | reverse complement strand
GCAGCGCGCGGCCACTAGATGGGGCCAAAGGTCCGTGCAAGATTTTGTGCGGGGCGTGCGGGGGTGCGGGGGGTGCGGGGGTGCGCTGGGCCCCCGAGGTCTGTAATTCCGCCCCCAGCTCAAGGATCCTGTGGAAGAGAGAGAGCTCGCTCATCAATCCCACACGCACCAACGGGTGCGTGATGCGGCCTTGGGACTACGCGCTGCATTTTCTTTCCCTCCCTCAGAAATAAAATTCCTCTCTCAGCGAGAAGGATGTCCCCGGACGTCTAACACGTGCCACTGCCACTGTTGAACCTCCTTCCCGGGAGGCCCTTGCGCTAGGCCGTTGCGTGCACTGACCCAGACACCTGGGCAACGTCCGCAGGGAGATGCGGCCTGGGAGCTTGAGGGACGCAGGTCACACAAGCCACAGCCTCGGCTGTTCCTCCCCCAACAAAGTGAATATTCGACTGGTCCAAAAACATGTTCTCATTGATCCACTGAGTCAGGATCTGCAGGTTCCAGAGACAAGTTTACAGGAACGCTCCTGCCCTGTGGAAGGGGCGTTAGGGGGGAAGCACAAGAATTTCTTCCGTTGAGAACGTGTTCGCCTATGGCGCCAGTGAGTTTAAGAACAAGACATTGGTGGGCAGAAATACAGTTCTTTGTGGCCGTGACTCTTAGGTGACTCTTAGGTTCCTACAGTCTCGCGTGTTCCCTGGGCGCTGGGAGTCGCAGAATGTGGGACGACAATTGTCAAGTGAGAACCGACAGCAGCGTCTACATGAAGCCAGCCCCACACATTCGTGGGCGTCTCAATCTGTTCTCAATATCGACTCTTTTCTTAGCGGTGCCATGAACAAAAGGCTGAAAGTTCCTACTTGTGATGCCCCTTTCGGTATCTTACTGATGAACTCTTTGTGTGCTCATTGTTTATCTTGTGCAAAATGTACTTACGGGAAGCTAAAAAAAAAAAAAAACCAACAACCAAGCCCCCCAAACCCACATACCCACCCTTAATTTGATGTTGAGTTACAAATCCTTTGAAATCTCTTACCTGTCTTAGATCTCCAGCTAATTCTCCAAACTAATTTTCTGGAACTGCACTAGGAGGGCAGGTGCCTTGCGCGTCTTTTTCACTCTCTTATGCTCAGCTCCTGGCATCGTGTTTGGCGCACGGTGGGTTCTCGGTCTACTTGCTCAACGCACGAATGGCATGAAGGCCTGGCCTGCATGGACTTGGCCCGGAGAGAACAGGGTAGTTGCTATGTGTGCAGGGCTCACATTCTGGGATCTGCCTGTAGCAGAGGGACCCTTCCGGAGGCAGGGACTTACCTAGAGACCTTGCAAGCTTATGGCTGGAAAAAAGTAGGCTACAAATCAGTGCATTCTCCTTCCAAAAATGGGACTAACCCTGATGCATCTCAAAGAAATCAGATCAAGATTCCCAAAGGTGAATGGGGCACAGCGATTCTGAACAGGTTTGTTGTTTTTATTACTGTGTCTCGTAAGTAAGGGACAGTTAGTCTGCCAATGTTCTCCCCACACCCACCCCGAGTTCCATGGTGTCTTACTGCTTTCCATCATGCTAAACAGTCATCCCATATTGACTTCGGGCTCACGTGGCCATTTGCATGTTTATTTATTTTTAAAGATGTATTATTTCTTGGGTGGGGGGTACTGCAGAGGGAGAGAGAGTCTTGAGCAGAGTCCACACTGAGGGCAGAGCCTGGTCTCAGAATCTTGAGATCATGACCCGAGCTGAAACCAAGAATTGGACCCTTCACCAACCACCACCCAGGTGCCCCGCACACATTCATGTTTAGACCCTAAGTTAAATAATGCAGAAGCTCTCAATGAGATGAGAGCTTTCATCAATAGGCTTTCTGGTCAAACTTCATTTCCAGAATAATCAAGGAAGCAGATGGATTTGCCTTTATCTTTGATACTTCCAAAGACTGACTGACTGACTGACTGACTTACTTACTTACTTACTTACTTACTTTATTTATTTATTTATTTATTTATTTATTTATTTATTTATTTATTTATTTATTTTACCAGCAATGTCTTTCCCTCCATCCCCTCTCTTCCCTTCCTCTCTCTTCTTCCTCTAGGCAAGGAGATAGGTATCTGTCTTTCCCTTCAAGATGAGGTAAATCATGGTCCCCGGTCTTCAAATGGGGAATAATGGTTCTATCTCCTTGGGAGGAATCCCCATTCAGTGATGTGGAGCCACACATGGGTCAAGGCTGGGACTGTTACCTGCTGCCCAACAGCCAGACCACAGAGGTTGGGATGTGACCACAGCAGGACCAGAAATGTCTACCTCCTCCCCGGCTGCTGAAGCCCCTGACCCAGTAGGGAGGGAGCCAGAATTGGCCTGCAGCTCCTCCTCCAGCCAAATTCTCTTCCTTTTAGCCTTCCTTTGGCTGTCGGACTCATGAAGCCAAATGAATGCAGGGCAGATCTCCTGGGTTTTCACGTTTCAATCGCTCTTTCTTCTGAGCGTTGCTTACTCTGGTCGAAGGTAAGGAGATAGCTACATAGAACGCTTGCTCAGTGTGCTCCTCTGAAGTCTTCTTACTGCTCTGGGCAGGACCCCACCTGCCCCACAAGGAGTTTTGTTGGGTACTCAGAGCAGCATGGCTGTGTCTGAAGACATCTTTATGGATATTCTCATCAAAACACCTCATCAAAGTTACTGGGCCTCGATGCCCTCTTCTTATACCCTTATCAGAATACACAACCAAGGGTTGTGGAAGGGGTTCTGGGGCCATCTCTATGAATCTGCTGCGAGTGGTGTGTCCCAGTCATCTTGATAGCAGATACCCTTTTTGTGGCACCTCAGTTGAGATGGAAGCAGAGTCTCATTCTAATATCCCATTCCTTGAGGACTGAAGGGGGGTCTGTAAGAAAGCCAACTGTGAAGAGGTCTCTGTCAACCATAAATTTCTGTGCACATGTCACTCACCAGCCTCACCACTCTCTGTTAATCTGATAAGGGAGTCTTATTACAACTTCTACCAGGAAGTATTAAAAACCCATTCCAGTCTGAAAATATCCTTGCTGGAAACAATGTTTAGAGTCTAGGTTTATTGGTAAGTGATCAGGTGGTAGAGGAGCAGTCGATTTCCAATCCTCTCTCAGAGGCAGTGGGCAAGCGGAGAGTCGTGTGCCACAACTCGTGTGGAGTGGAAGCTAACCATTGTTGCTGAGGAGACATCCCTAGTCCAGGTTGTGTGAGGACAGGCAGTGGCAGATCGAGTAACTGTGAAGCAATGTAGTTGTTTTCAAAAGCCAAAGAGGAATTCAGTTGGCGTTTAGTAACTAAAGGAATGAGAGGGACGGAAGGAAGAGGGTACCCAGGCATAGCCTGGGCATGCAACGGAAAGAAGGGATCACATGGGGGCGTGCGCTCATGCACACATGTGCTTGTGTACCTGCGAATGGGGGAAAGGGTGTCATCAGGGCATGAATTAGGCACTGAATTGGTCTAATAGAAAGTTGATAGAAGGCAGGTCTTAAGAGCCAATGCTGAGTTTAGAGTTGATGAATGGTGAATCACATTGGGTTCTCTTAAAACATGTTTCCTTTTGGGGCACCCAGATGGCTCAGTTGCTGGAGTGTCTGACTCTTGGTTTCTGCTCAGATCATGATCTCATGGGTCATGAGACTGAGCCCCGGGTTGGGCTCCCTGCTGAGTGGGCAGTCTCCTGAGACTCTCTCTCTCCATCTCCCGCTCCCTCCATAAGCATGCCTGTGCACATTTTCTCTCTCCCCCTCTCTCTTAATAAACATATCTTGAAAAAAGTCTCTCTCTCTCTTTTTTAAAAAGATTTATTTATTTATTTATTTATTATAGACACACACAGAGAGAGAGAGAGAGAGAGAGAGAGAGGCAGAGACACAGGCAGAGGGAGAAGCAGGCTCCATACAGGGAGCCCGATGTGGGACTTGATCCCGAGACTCCAGGACTGTGCCCTGGGCCAAAGGCAGGCACCAAACCACTGAGCCACCCAGGGATCCCAAAAAGTCTCTTTTTAAAAAAAAAGATTTAAAAAAAAATTTGTTTGAGAGTGAAAGAGAGAATCTTAGGCAGACTCCACACAGAGCCTGGAGCCAGACACAGGGCTCGATCCCACAACCCTGAGATCACGAATTAAGCCCAAATCAAGAGTCGGTGCTTATGCATCTGAGCCGTCCTGGTGCCCCTAAATATTTTATTTTTAGGTGATCTCTATACCCAATATGGTGCTTGAACTCACAACCCTGAGATCAAGAGTCGCACGTTCTTCTGACCGAGCCATCTGGGTGTCCCTAAAACATGTTTCTCATCACCAAATAGTATGTGCACGCAGCAGAAAGGGAAAACATGATGAAATGTTCGTATATCAGGGCTGGTATGTTCCCATGGCCATCCTGGCAGTAATTTCGTATTTGTTCATCTAGCCCGGAGCAAGGCTTTACTTACCCCTGTAACCACTTTCTGTTGCTCATGGTCCATCTGGTTTGGGGCAAGTTGACAGGTCATGAGTATTTGGTGTTGTTGAACTAGCTACTGGGAGTGTTCCACTGGCGGTGGGTAGGAAGCAGGCATGGGGCGGTGCTGGGTACACGGGGGGCTGAGATCAGTGTCATTCTCAGGTGAGCATCACCAGGTGGCAAACCACCCTTGGCCATGGGTGGTCCTCACCGAGGCACGGAGGGAAGATAACCTGGCCACTCTCAGCTCCCTGGACCTGGCAAGCCTTTCTTTCCTCCATGGGGCTCACAACTTCTCCTTGTCACCCTCTTCGGTCCCTGATGGTGCTCCCTGCACGTCTTCTCTCCAGCCCATGGGGGCTTTTCTTCCTGTGTTGCTCCCTCTTAAACCTTTGCTCTGTTAGCATGTGGCAGAAATCTTCCCGCCCTAGATTCGGAGCAGAAAACAGAAACATTTTTGTTTTCCTTCAAAGTTGAGTATTGGCAACATTTTTTTCTTGTTCTGTCGTGTGTGACTCATGCCGGGGCACCTGTGAAGGGTTTTGGTGACTCTAGTTCTGGGGCTAAACATACTGATTAATAACCAGAGATATTCCCACATTATACTTCAAGACAGGAAGCGCTTCCTAACACCATCCCTTAGAACGAACCGCTATGTACATTTGCTCTATGTTCTTCTCTACCATTCCAGGCACGTAATGACGTGTAACGGTACGTGCAAATGTGACCTGTAATTATGGCGACGTTATTTACGGAAATGGAATAACTCTTTGGCATCTTGTGTCTTTACCTAACACACCTTGGACATCTTTCCAAATTGTTAGTTGTGGATCAACCTCAGAATCTCTGAGGCGGGGTGGCGGCGGGGGTGGGGGAGAATGACATTCTGGAAAAGCTGCTCAGGCAATTCTGATAGGTAATCCCCACCCCCCCGCCCCAGGTGCTGCTGTGGGACCCCTCTCTGGGGGATACCCTCACGTCTCCGGGCCGGGCCCATGAGCACTGTGCTTGATGACACAGCAGCAGGCTCATTGGCCCCCCCTTATTTTTTTTTAAATTTGAAAATGTTCTCTAATGTCTCTGTCTCCCTCCCTCCCTCCTTTCCCTTCTCCCCTTTTCATTTCTTCTCTTTTGCTTTTCTTTCTTTCCCTCCTTACCATTAAAAACAACCAGTCGAATATAAATACCATTAATAAGCAAAAGAACAACAGAAAGGCTTTTGTCTATTTGTCTACCTTTCGTGTCCTGTAGATAGAACCGTACCTGAGTTTTGGTCACCCCGAGAGAGCAGCCACATTTAAAGCCCCCCCGCCTGCTGAGAGCAGCCCATGGCCCCCCCATGGCCTCCCCGTGCACTGGGGAGAAGCCCCCCGAGGAGGAGCAGGGGGCTGGGAAGCAGGCTCTGCAGGGACCTCAGGGCTGAGCTGAGGCTCCCTTGATTCCTTGGAGAAAAGCATTCCTCCCCTGCCAGAAACCACGAGGTTTCTCACCAGCTGTATTTGTGGTTCTGCGTTAAGGGCCTAGGAGGGGAGGACGCAGATAGAACCAGAGCAGCTCTGGGGCTCCTGTGATTTCCTCACTCATCCTGTTGGGGGGAGAGGAGCCGAGCGGTCACCTGGCTCCCCATCCTCTCCCAGCTCCCCTGCTCCGTTGCTGGTGTTCTTGCCTGTGACAATCGGGCCTGTATTTCCAGGCTGGAGCTGGGAGGGCCTCGGCCTCCAACCTCACACTACCCCTATTGAGGCCTTCATGGCAGAGGCACCATTAGAATTCCAGCTTCCCCTGGAAACAAGGGAGATGGTTCAGCAAATATTCCTCTGACTTCAATATTCTGTCCCTGTCTGATCAATAAGGAAACACTTTTGACAAGTCTGATATTCAGTTTTTAGGAAGAAAATAACCTTCTTGGGCTGACGGAGGAAAGATTTCCACGCCAGGGCATAGACGAGAAAGCCCTCGCCTTTCACCCTGGGCTTGCGTAATGGGTGCTTGGCTTCTTTTGCCTCTGTGACAGCTTCTTTCCATGAGGGCCTTTTTTCCTAAGCTCACCTATCAGGGCAGCAGCAGACGTTACAAACCAGGACACTGGCAATCACAAAGAAGAAAAAAGAAGCTTCCTGAAAAGTGCACGGCATCCTTTGGTTTTCTTAGGAATAAGGGACACTGTTATATTATTATCCTGTTTCAGAAGGAGCTGCTCTGACCCTCAAATGGGATTTTGGGAGAAATCTTCCAGGGGAAATGGAATTAATCTTGCAGGAGAAGATTAATTGCCCTGCTTTACGTTCCTCTGTCCAGTGTTTTATTTGGTGACTCTTCCTTTCTGTCTTACCAATGAGGAATCTGAGGTCCCACCAGGCTGGGTAAGTATCCAGGAGCAATTTGACACCTTTGGTCACCTGCTTATTAAAATACGTCTGTCTCAATTTTCATATTCCTCCTAGGCTTGATGTCAGAAGATGTTGTAGATGCCCAGGAGAATTTCAGCACAGAGGCAGCAAACCCGCCAGAGTTTGGGGGTGCCACCTCATATGGGCCAATGGCCATTTGGCCATTGGCCTTCCCAAATGGCCAGACCTGGTGGTTCCCTCTGCAAATAAATCAGGTTTGAGACCATCCTGCTTTCTGCTTTCGAGGTCCATGGGATGTAGGACAACGAACTGTGGTCAGACGGGATCTTAATTGTGGGCTCCCAATTAAGTGGGATGTACACAAGGCCCTTTCACCCCTGGAAGACACCGGAGGGAGACTCCATACGCCCTTAAGAAGTCTATATACTTCCAAGAGGTTTGAGAAGGGTCTTCTCCCTAAGGGCAGACCAATTCCAACTCTGAAGCAGGTGTGTTGAAATGATTGACTGGGAGTGTAGACACCTAATCAGGATCTGAAAAAAGAAAGCTTGGGATTTTCACCCAAGGAGCTAACTGAACGTTGGTGGAAATCAATGTTTTAAGTGGAATTGAGCTGGTGGCTGGAGCCCCAGCCAGTGGGGGCCTGGGACTTGGGCACTCGGTTTATCAGCTGTAAGTCTAGTTTTGTTCACCGACGACGAGCCCATAGTAGTTCTGCGTGCTGATTGGCTGGGGGAGGTTCTCTTCTCCTCCAAAGAGAAGATCATCAATCATGTTACTGGCTTTTGTCTTGGCGAAGGTATTTAGATTTCAGCCAGCTGGTTAGCTGCCTGGAGGCCACCTGCTTGACGGAAAAATAAAGAATCAGTCTCTTTCCCTTTGTAAGGAGAAGGGAGGAAGTATCGACTTGTGTGATAATTTTAGGTGGATGATTAAATTTGGCCTCTTAGGCTCCAGCTGAAAATTCAATTCAGATGACTGGTTCTCCTTTTCATACATGGTCGAGCAAGCCCGTGTGCTGCCAAGGCTAATGTTCCTGATGCTGATTGTCCCTTCACTTTAACAAAGCACAGAATCCCAGGCCCACTCTCTATTTCGTGTGCCTCCAGGCTACGGGAGCATAATGAGGAAATGCACTCTTTCTGCCTAAGTTAAGAACACTGCTCTTAGGCGTGCAGCTCAGGGGCTCTCTCGACTAACAAAAATTGCTCTGTAGGAGTGACTCAGAACAGTGATGATTTCTCTGACGACAGTTTATAAAATATACCAGTTTCCTCTGGTGCATTTCAAATTTGCAGCGCAATTGGTCATGCCTCTGGTGCCACTTGGCTGAAACATCCCAATCTCAGATGCCAAAGGAGTGGACAGGGTCAGAGTGGATGAGCTAGCCCAAGCCGGAGAGGCATTTGGACTCCCCCATTTTGCGCTGTCAAGTCTGTCAGCAAATCCTGGCATTCTATTTCCAAAGCATTTCTCCAAACTTCCCACTTCTCTCCATCTCCACTAATTGCCACCCAGTGAAAGCCTCCATCATCTCTCACCTGGACCACTGCAATGGCCTAAGTGGCCTCCCTGTTGCCATTTTTGCTTCCCAAAGCCATTTCTCCCACAGAAGCTAGGGTACTCTTTTTTTTTTTTTTAAGATTTTATTTATTTAGTTGAGAGACAGAGAGAGAGATAAGGAAAGAGAGCTCCTGCGGGGGGGGGGGGTTGTGGGAGAGGGAGAAGGAGGCTCCCTGCTGAGCAGGGAACCCCATGTGGAGCTCTGTCCCAGGACCCTGGGATCATGACCTGAGCTGAAGGCAGATGCTTAACCGACCGAGCCCCCCGGGAGCCCCTAGAAGCTACGGTACTCTTAAAAAGAAAGAATTGGGTCAGAAAGCTCTCTTTATTATCAACCTCTACTAGCTCCCATTATTACTAGGCCCAAATGGAGCTCTCCAACGGAGTCTTCAGGACCTTACGAGTTCTGGCCCCTGCCCACCTACTGACCTTATCTTGTATTTCTCTTCTCTCTTACCCCGCCTTGCCATGTCTTGAAAACCTCTAGCTGTCTTCTGTCTTAGGGCCTTTGCACTAAGCACTCCCTGGGTCTGGAATGTTCTTCCCCTGGCCAACATCTTCCCATTTTATGCCAGCTTCAATACAAATGTCAACTCCTCAGAGCTGCTTGACTATTCAAAAGTAGTCTTGTCCTTCTGTAGCTTATTAACCTGGTTAATCCTCAAAATAGCACTAGTTCCTGCCGTACACTTTTCATGTTTATTTGGTTATTGCCTGTCTCCTTTACTAGAATGTAAGATTTATTACAATGCAGACTTTGTCTCTCGTGTTAAGAGCCTGCCAGGAGCCTAGAACAGTGTCTCGTACATAGCAGGTCCCCAGGAAGTGGTTAGCAGATGCGGCTGCAAAGAAGAGATTTTCCTGCATGATACAGGACACTTTAGGTGTGGCCCTACCAAGAACTAAGAGATGAGGCTCTTTGCACGTTTATTTATGATCCATATTCTGAACTTTTAAGTTATCAGATATTTTCTGGGGCCTAAAGTCTGCGGTGTTGTTAAATGTACTCAAACAATGACAGCCTCTTATCTGGAGGAGGTAGGGGGCGGATCTGGCCAGCTGAAAAGCAAGAGTACTGTTAATTTTAGGTTCTATTCTGTGTGACATTTTTGTCTTGCTAAAGGTGAGGGGCCGATGGGAGAACGGGAGAAGACTGCTACCCAGTGTTTCTGTATTCACATTCGGAAATGAGTTGGCACTGGGGACCATCTGTGTGCTCACCCTGATTTGAGATCTAGGTCTTATTTTTCCAGGAAGGGCTGGTGTCTATGCCGTGTCCTCAGTGTCTAAAATGTCTTATTCATGCATAAACAAAGGGCAGGCCTGATTCCCTGAATCAGGATGAATCCCTGAAGCTCACAGACAGGAGAAAAATGTAGAGTCGTGATACTTAAGACATTTCTCAGCCTTAGTTGTCAGCACTGGTACCCACTTCAGCACATTTCTGAAATGAACTCTGCTAAGGCTAGGTCAGCGATGCCATAAAAAAGAATTTTGCAATTAAAAAGGCTTAAAGGGATCACTGGCAAGATGGCCTTTTTTTTTTTTTTTAAACCAAGTTACTTAAAGAAGTCAACTCAATAGAAATATTTCCTTACATCAGTTTTGCCCAGCAGTCAAAGTGAAGGGAATGCAGGCTGAGAAGATCTGCCATTTGAGCCTCTACATGGCAGTTTTTAGACTTCGGCCTTTGCTTGAGAAGCCAATTCTTAAAAAGTTTTTATTTATTTATTCATGAGAGACCCAGAGAGAGAGAGAGAGAGAGAGAGAGAGAGAGAGAGAGGGGCAGAGACACAGGCAGAGGGAGAAGCAGGCTCCCTGCGGGGACCTGATGTGGGACTTGATCCCAGGACCCTGGGGTCACACCCTGAACTGAAGGCAGATGCTCAACCGCTGAGCCACCCAGGTGCCCCGAGAAGTCATTTTTAACCTGATGAAGGCAACTATATGGTGACTTCCATGGTCCTTAATGTTTGATAATCTACAGAGAAAGATAATAGGAATAGGAAATGAGATACAGATAAAACAGCTCATTGGAAAAGTCGTACCTTATGAACAGCCATAAGCCTCACTATTTTAATTTACCAGATGGATGGTAGCGATTCAAAATATTATAATAAAGGAAAACAATCACCTCTCACAAATCACTTACTATTTAATGTACATTTACTGCATTCAACCCATCTGGGTCTCAGGAATTAGATCCTATAGGCTGTTTGATAAGTTAGCCATAGTGCCCCAAATCAAAGGCAACAAAGTGAAACAAAAAGAAGCAAAAGTCATTAGTGTCTGGTGTCCTCTCGCTGTTTTAAGGGGAAGCAGCTGTTTTCATGAGCCATCCTGTAATGATAAGTGTCTAGAGGAATTGACTTGAGTTCAGACTCTCTCTTGAATGGAAGGCAAGTAGAATCCATAATGAGAGATTATCCCGTGGGAGGAGTTTTAAATCAGAAAATTGACTACTTCTTTCTGATAGTTTGCAATTACCAGGACCTTGCACATACACGCAGAGCGAAAAGGACCACATAACTCTGTGAGGGGATGGAATGGGGGGTTTAGAGAGTGTTTGAGCTGGGAGGTCTGGAGAGCATCCAACCTGAACCTCCTCTTTTTGCCAACAAGGAAACTGAGATCTGAAAGGGTTAAATGCTGGGCCAAGTGCCACACAGGTAGTATATGAGTGACTAAGTCAGGGCTAGTACTGGATTGTGGTGACCCATAGTTCTTCTAGACAGAATGGAAAATTAGAAAAAAATCCATTATTTCTTATGCTGATGATACTTTCTCCTAAAGACTGTCGTTCTCCTATGAGGTTGTATATGTGATGAAAGAACTGTGGTGTCTGAGGCTGAACACAGGATCTTCTACTTTTAGCTGTCTGATCCTGGGTAAATTATTTAACCAATCTGGGTTCCCGTCCCTTGATCTTTGGAAAGTGCAAATGTAGACAGTGGTGAGATTTAGAGACAGTATATGTGAAGGCTAGTGTATAGTAAACTCTCGGCAAATGGTAGGTATCGCTGTCATTATATTAGAGGAAATATTGTTTACTGATTGAAAGAGTGGGTAGTGGGGTCAAACGGACAGGCTTTGAATCCTGCCTCCATCACTTCTTAGTCCTGGAAGCCTTGGATCCTTCATTTATTTATTTACTTTTTGAGTGGGGTGGGGGCAGGAAGGGGCAGAGGGAGAGGGAGAGAGAATCTCAAGCAGGTTCCATGGCCAGTGTGGAGCCCGATGGGGGGCTCGTTCTCACAACCCTGAGATCATGACCTGAGCTAAGAGTTGGACACTCAACCGAGTGAACCACACAGGCGCCCTGGATCCTTCACTTTTAAAATGGGGGAAAACAAAAAGATCTACTCCATACAGCTGTTGTGGGTGATATAACTCATGTCATGTGTTTAATAGTGTATTGAATATTGAAAAGTTTGATAAACATTGGCCCTTACTATAATTATTTTTCACTTTGCCATAGAGGATATAGGGCAGGGATCAGTAGACAATTTTTTTTTTATGAATTTATTTTTTATTGGTGTTCAATTTGCCAACATATAGAATAACACCCAGGGCTCATCCCATCAAGTGCCCCCTATTTTTTTTAAATAAAGGATAAATAAGTGGATATCAGGGGTTGTATACCATGAGCACTTTGTCGCAACTACTTAACTATGCCATTGTGGCAGAAAAGAAGCTGTAGGTAATATGTAAATGAGTCCGTATGGCTGTGTTCCAATAAAACTATATTTGCAAAAACAGACAATGGGCTGGACTTGGCCTATGGGCCATAGTTTGCCAACGCCTGATACGTTGCAATTAAGAAGAACTCCTGCTCTGGGTTGATACAGGCATCCTGTTGATACAGGTAAAGAGGGCAGGTGTCTTTTTTCAGGGAAAGAAGAGCTAAAGGAGTCACCCTTGGCTCATGTTTCCTATCTTCAGACCCTGTTCACTAGAACTGACTAGTAACAGGGCAAGGGGGTCTCATTTTCGCCCCCTGACCACAATGTGCTTTCTCCTTCAAGACATGGCCGGTCAGGTACATCAAGAGACAAAGAACCTAAGGGTCGGCTCATAGTCAGATCCAGTCAGTTTCTGTGCTATCTTGGAATCGCATTTCACGATGCCAGCATCCGAGATCATGGCTGTTACTTGCAAATCCTGTGTCCTTCTGGTATTGGCGTGATTTGCAGTCTCCTTTATCACAGATGCTAGGGTTTTTCAGTTTCCCTGTTTGGGGAATACCAGGTGACTCTGCCCTTGCTTTGATTCCTTAGACCCTTCTCGAGAAGAAGGTCTTCGGAGACAAGGTATTTTTGGCCTTTGGCACTGCCGCTGACCTTCTTCCTGTTGTTCGCGAACCTACCAGGCAGAAGGTTGGGTGGCCCACTTCTGGAAATGATTAAAGGTGGCACTTTGCTCCAGAGTGGAGGCCTAATCTTATTAATCTGGTACCAGAGTACATGTTGCAGAGAGAGAAAGAGAGAGCTTTAAACCTGACCACTTTCACACTCTGTGTCGAGACGACTTATTTTCTACCCACTGATCTAGGTTCTGGGGCTGCAGGAAAGAAGCATATGGGAGCGCTGCAAAAATTAAGGAGTGAATTCCGATAGATAAACGCTCAGTTGCTTTACACAGAGCACGGTGATTGCCAGCAATAGTCTAAATGGCAATGAGCTAATCATTAGGGTGAGGCCCCAAGACTTTATCAACAGCAGTGATACAAGGTTAAGTGCTCCCCACAGAGCACATGTGCAGAGAAAGCTATTTATGGGGAAAAGGATCAGGTCCTTGTGGTTTCAGCAGAAACTGTGACCAATTTTCCCTGGTTAGAGTCAGGCAGGGCAGTTAGAAAGCACCACGACATTTGGTAGGTGGGGAATGTTCTCTCTCGCATTTCCGGCAGTAAATCATCGTGCTATTTTAGAACCTTCATAGACAGATATTGATAATTAACTTTCCCAGAATCCTCCTTACTATAGACCTCCAACTCTCTGAGGGGGCATCAAATTTGTCGTTTTTAATCAGAGTCCCAGAATTAGTAAGATATCACCTTGCCTGTTGTCAATTATGGCAATTTTCATATTGTCTTCATTACGTGAATAGTGTTTCTATAGGCATTAAAGTATATTTATTTTCTCAGGCATGATCTTATTTTGTTCTATCTAGGCAAGAGGGTTGACATTCCTTCAACACGAACTCATTTTATATTCCACTTCTTCGTGTGCTTCTTTCTGATTTCTGAGCTAACATTTAATTATCTATTAAATTAATTTTGTATTAATAGATGAGGAATTATTGTACAAGCTTTTAAAAGGCGTTTACTTTTCAGACAGAAGATTCTGCGAGACACAGTACTTTAACCCAAAAAGATGACTCTTCAATCACGTACTCGGCGTAGAGCGGTGCTCTGTGCGTGGTGGTGGTGGGGACGGTGGGAGTGGAGAGCTCATCACATCTGAAGCCTCACCGGATACCTGGCTGCCCAGCTAGGAATAAAGCCCTGTGGCAGGTAGGTGCCCTCACCAGACTGAGGCGAGGTACAGGGGAGCAGACCCAGTGGGACTTCAGTGCAAAGGACTGTAAGAAAAGTTTCCTTGGTCATGTCGGGTCTCTCCAAAAAGTCCAAAAGGTTAGGAGTCCATAGAGAGTATTTAATTTGACAAAAGGTTTGGACTTTATGATCTTAGAGAGTAATTTCAGTGGCGTGGTGGATGTGGAAGCTGTATTTTAGGTATTTATGGAGAGAATGGGTTATGAGGTGTGAAGAGTTTGGCTGTTGAAGAAAGGATTAAAATACGACAATATTTGCAAGGGGTTGCAAGGCCAACATATGGAAATACAGCACAGGGGGAAATGATGCTCCTAGCAGCTTAAAAAAAAAATCTTATGTATTTATTCATGAGAGACACAGGCAGAGGGAGAAGCAGGCTCCCTGCAGGGAGCCCGATGTGGGGCTCGATCCCAGGACCCCGGGATCACACCCTGAGCCAAAGGCAGATGCTCAGCCACTGAGCCACCAAGGTGCCCCTGCTCCCAGCTGTCTTGCGGGTGTCATGTGGGCACATGGAAGAGCAGGGGCTGGGAGCTGCTTCTCCTGATATCTAGCCTGGGGAGGATTCTCCACAGAAGGGGAATGCGAGCATATTGGATGACAGAAGGAATGGGACGCTGGAGGCTTGGTGGACGATGCTGGAGAGGCAGAAGGTTTTTGAGAAAAAGAAAGTCTCTCTTCTTTTAAGGCTGTGAGGGAAGACCAAAAGGTAGAGAAATAAGGGAGGCAGATGGAGAGTTGTTATGCTCCTCTGGAGAGTCTGTGTTAATGGTAAATGAAAAATCTCTCTCTCTCTCTCTCTCTCTCTCTTCTCTCTCTCTCCCCCCCCCACACATGCACACCCACATAATATGCTAACACACATTAGTGAATGATGGAAAGAACTTTAATAATTCTTACTTGGGCAGATTCTTCTCCTTTGCAAGGAGCTAATCTTCAAATAATTGCTATGACTAGCTACTGTGGATTTATGGAGAGAGAGGGGGAAAATTGTTCCCATTTTCTTGTTTAAGGCCCTTTTGAGTTTGAGAGTTTTTAGGACTCTTTTGATGCAATTCTTTGCCTATACAATATAGATTTTGGTGGAGCGAGCTATATTTCATGGAGACATGAGATCACTAGCCTACCTCCCTTCCTTTTTTTTCTCTTAGAAACTGATTTCCAAATGTTGAGTGCATTCCAAGACCAGGATCTATAAAATAGCCTTAACAATTTTACCAGAACTAACTATGGATCATTTCAAGATATCTCTTTAAGGTGGGTCAACACAAACAATAAGTAGTCTGCCGACACCATGCTTGAGTCATGTTTGGGGGCTAAGTGGACGGCATATACATTTTGCAAATTCTCTTACAGTGTTACTTTGGTTTGCCTTGTTAGGAAATGCTAGGGGGAAAAGAATTAGTACTTTACAATCACTATAAATAAAAGACCCAGAATCCTTTAATTTCACGTTTATTGTGATGACAAGCCTTCATTTCTGTTCCAAGAGCTTGTTCCCATCTGTAGTTCGAGAGCTAATAGCTAAGATGATCCTCTTCTTGGATTTGTAATCTCAGGATAAACTGTAGGTCTTAGAAATGAACCGGTAAATTCATGTTTATCCGAAGTTCAAACATCCCGAGAGCTCACATCAGCGGAACCTATTTCTAGAAGTGCTGGCCAGCGATAAACAACTTTCCTAATCGTCACCTAAGGTCTGGAATAATCCTGAGGTGGATTATGGAAGAGAGATCCCTTTTCGTTGGATCTTAGTATTTGGTTCCTTTCATTTGATTTCCTGATTTCCTGGGAACTGATAGAGTATGGTTCCTTCAACCTTAGCCAGAACCCTTGATTAGCAGGGGCACTGCATTTGTAGGCCTTTTGGATGAATGGAAACAAAAGGAAAGAAAACCCTGCCATATTCTTTGTCCGACAGAGGCAACAGGGATGGTGAGAGACAAAGTCTCTTCTTCCCAGGAGAGCTGCGTGTTGTGAAAAAGGGAAGGGAATGGTCTTGCCTACCTGGCCTGACCACCTGAGCTCAACCACCAGAGGAAATAACACCCACCACAGGGGTAGTTTCTGACACCAGAGCCCTGCTTGGGCCACCAGAGGTGAAAGGCAGGCGAGTAAGGCTGCTTCCCTGGTCTAATTACCAGGGGAAAAGCTGCGGGGTCGGGGGGGTGGGGGGGTGGGGGGGTGGGGGTGGGGGGGGCCCAGTCTTGGCAGGAGGCCCTGCCCTCCCTACCCAGCTGCTCAGGCTGAGGGGGACACGCCTCCCTGTTAATCCCACACAGAGCCCTCTCTTCTGCTAGTTGCTATTTTCCTTCCTCACCTCTGGACACTTCGGCACATTCACTCGAAACATCATCACAGGAGAACTCGACTTTGACAGAAACCTCTCTGAAATGATTTTTTTTTCCTGTTCCGGCTTGCACTTGAATAATTCTCCATCAACAGCACGTCTGATTGAGTTGGCATCACAAACCCTTTTGTATGCTATTTTTTTTTTCCTCAAGAAATATTAAAGTCTGAATAAAATTGGAATAGCTGCCTGGTAATGATCTCATTATATATAAATACAGAAGTGCTCACAGGGGAGATAATGACTCCAAGATGCAGGTATGCGGCGAATACCTATTATCTTCCAAGGAGTGGGCCCGCGTTCAACCCTCCTCCACTGCCCCCCACCCGTCCCTCTTTCAGCTGAAGGTTCAGGTTGCAGAAAACGAATGGCTGATTGAAGCTGGGAATAGGGCTTTTTCTTTCCCCCTTCATGACATATGTTAGGAGATGAAAGGAACCTGGGCCGTGTGTTTACTCTTCATTTGGGACTTTCACATGTTCTGATTGATCGGAAAGACAAAAAGGCAGAAGGAGAGACATTTGGTGCTGGCTGAACACCATATCCATTCTCAATGTGAAGTTGCCTCGTTTGGTGAGGATAATTGTGATGAGGCAGTTCTGGGTATAGACGCCACTAAAAGATTTTTAAAAATAACATGCTCGCCACCCAGTTTGAGTTCTTATATAGCAAGAGAACAAACACAGATGGTGGCAGTAGGGGTGGGGGCTGCGGGGGGCGGGGGAAGGCCCTTCTAAAGTGGGAGTTTACTAGTTATTAGCCCCAGTATATCTTTTCTGGATGCCAAGGAGGAAGCGAATGAGTTTAGCACATCACAGAGGACCACATATAGGGTCTGATTCTCAGTATGGACTAAGTAACCCCGGAGAAAGTTTACTCCCTGTGATTTTCAACAACAACAAAAAAGAAACTGTTGTGTGGGGGAAAAGGTAGATTGCAACGCTCTAACTGTCCCTGTTAGGTTCTAAAGGGACATTTATCTAAAGGGGGATCGCCACCTGCCATCCTAGGCCGGAAAGAGAGATGGTGTGGAGGAGGAGTTCTTGACTATTTCCAACAGCTGGGGTTATAAGGCCCATTTTTCTCTTCTGATGTCCATATTAGGCATGATTAAAATACAAAATAACATCATAAGCGTAATTCTTTGGCAAAAGGATGGAATGGATGGCAAAAATATTTTGCCCCTGGTTAAGTCTTTCATACGATGTAGGTGGTATGCTGTTGAGCAATGACAATAAATTCCTATTGACTGAGAGAGAGTTATGGCCATAAAATTTAAAGAAGGCAAGGTTAGTCACACTAGACAGAGGCCTATGTGGCCTGAGGGGGTCTCCTGGACTCACGTGAGACTATTCCCATTGTGGGGACAATTGGGGCAACTATCCTTGGCCACCAATGGTTCCACATGAACACACGCTATTTGATACACTGCTAAGTTTTTCCTTCTTTTATTTACTTATTTACTCTGGGTACAGTATACTTTATTGATGGTACATGACAAGGTAGGGCTCCCTAAGCCCCTCCCTGTCTTCAGGGGGTCTGGGATAGTAACTGTTGAGGTCGGGAGATTCTCAGTATATTGGGGGATGAGTTGGAGCAAGGACTTCCCAGCAGCTGAAGGCTTCTTTCTTCCTCTTGCTCTCTTTGGGGATGTTTGTCCAGGCGGCTCTTACTCCTTGGAGGCCATGTGGACCCATAAGGTCCACCACCCAGTTGCTATAGCCAAATTCATTGTCATACCAGGGAATGAGCTTGAAAAATTGGTCATTGAGAGCAATGCCAGCCCTAGCATCGAAGGCGGAAGAGTAGGTGTCACTGTTAAAGTCGTGGGAGACAATTCACCTGGTCCTCAATGTAGCCCAGGATGTCCTTGTGGGGGCCTTCTGATGTCTGCTTCACCACCTTCTTGATGTCATCATATTTGGCAGCTTTCTCCAGGTGGCAGCTCGGATCCACAACTGACATGCGGGGGCTGGGGACATGGAAGGCCATGCCGGTGAGCTTCCCATTTAGCACAGGGATGACCTTGTCTACAGCCTTGGTGGCACGAGTAGAAGTAGATGATGTGGGCAGCCCCTCGGCCATTACCCCACAGCTTCCCAGAGGGACTGTCCACAGTCTTCTGGGTGGCAGTCATGGCATAAACTGTAGTCATGAGTCCCTCCATGATGCCAAAGTTGTCATGGATGAACTTGGCCAGAGGGGCCAAGAAATTGGTGGTGCAGAAGGCATTGCTGACAATCTTGAGTGGTTGTCATACTTCTCATGGTTCATGCCCATCAAAAACATGGGGGCATCAGCAAAAGGGGCCGAGATGATGACCCTCTTGGCCCTACCCTTCAAGTGAGCCCCAGCCTTCTCCATGGTGATGAAGACCCCGACGGGCTCCACAACATTCAGCATCAGCATCACCCCATTTGATGTTGGTGGGATCTTGCTCCTGGAAGATGGAGATGAGTTTTCCATGGATGAAAGTTTCCTATTCTCAGCCTTGACTGTGCTGTGGGATTTGCTGTGGGTGGACTCATACTGGAACGTGTAGACCGTGTAGTTAAGGTCAATGAAGGGGTCATTGATGGTGACAATATCTACTTTGCCAGAGTTAAAAGCAGCCCTGGTGCCAATATGGTGTCCAATATGGCTCAATCCTTTTACTCTGACCCTCACCATCATGACTCAGGGAAGCAGCTGGCACGCATTAGAAGATATGACTGTCTATTGAACCCTTAGTCGAGAGCCCTCAGTTTATTATGTGTTGCTCTGTGTAATGCCTTGGCCCCAAGGAAAGAATCTTTTTTCTTCCCCTCCAGTGCTACAAGTACTGTTGGGAAATATTTTCTCCACTTGTGCTCTGACTTCCTTGGATGACGGCAATTGAATATGAATTAGATTGCAGAAATCGAGTGTTGGAACCCTACCTTCTTGTATTTTTCCTCCTATTTTGCTTGTGGAAGAATCTAAGAATAAATTCCCAGTTCAGTAATTATATGTCCCCCCAATCTCCAGTTATATTTCAAGTTGCCTCCGTTTTTATGATAGTGATAAATCATCATCATCATCATCATCATCATCTACTACTCTTTGAATGTTGAGCATGAACCAGGTGCTGTGCTACATGCCTCATACACTTTATCTCATCTGACCCTCACAACTCTGGGAGGTAGATACTTTTATGGCACTTAACATATGAGGTCATAGATAGCAGCCTGATGACCAGTGTGAGAAGGATTGGTTTGTGTCTACAAGTATTTGGAGGCTGTGGAGGCAGGAGTGGAAATGGTTTACGTAGAAGAGAGGTGTCTGAAGGAATCTCTTAATTTCCTCAATCCCTATGCATTTATTTAACTCGCTTTAATGGTGACTTCAATATCCAGCCTCCACTGTTTTGGATGCCACAGAAATATAAGGTCCAGTATCTGTTTTCAGGCATCTGTAAATCTAGTATGTGGATCAGAATAGAACATGAAAACACCACGTAGAATAAATTTGGGTTAGGCCTCTTTGGGTTAGGCCTTTCTGGGCCTGAGCTTCTATTTAAAAACTAAATGATTGGACTAGTTCAGAAGTCTGCAAACTTTTTTTTTTTTTTTAGAAGTGTGCAAACTTTTTAAAATAAAGGACCAGATAGTAAATATTTTAGGCTTTTTGGGCCATACTGCTTTTTTCTCGACTATTCAACTCTGCGATTATAGCATGACAGCAGCCGTAGACGATGCGTAACAAATAAGCATGTTGCGTTCAAGTGAAATTTTATTTACCCACACCTGCAAATCAAAATCAGGATTTAGCCCATCGCCGACCCCTGGACTAGTTGAATACTATAGACCCTCTCTAGCAAGAAAGTGCTATAGTTTCTTCACATTGCACATTGATTTGGAGTACGGAGCCTTGGAGTATGGAGACATTTCTTTGGCTTTTCCCTTCTTGAGGAGGAATGTATAAAAAATGGCAATAGAAGTGGTCCTGGAGAGGCACCAGGAGGGATTCCCAGCACTGTTCTGATTGAAATCGCAATGGGAGGAAGCCATTAAAAAAGGTGGGGAGAAAGGTCCCATTAATCAGAGATGGGTACTGCTGTTTTAGTTGGAGATCTGGCTATTAGCTCAGCAGGAAGACAAAGAAGACAAGATGAGGAAGGCTGGAAACATGGCTTTCCCAGAGGCAGAAAGCAAAAAAAAAAATTATCTTAAGAACGAAATTTTTATGTAATTCCTTATATGAGTTTTAGAATCCAAGGCATAGTAATGAAATTTTGTTCCGAGAAACAATCCAACATAGCAATCTAACCACCTAATACAATCTAACAATTACAGCAATCGAACACATTCTAAATATAGATTTGATTTTTGTTGAAGAAAAATATATATACACGTCCATTTGAAAACTCTCTCATTTATTATTTCCTTACAACTGAATAACTGGATTTTCCAAGGCATCAAAACAAATTTATAATCATAGGCCACTTCCTGTTGCAAGTAACAGAGATGCTTTGCTCAGAAAAGGGAAAATACTGCCTTGGACTACAACACGGTCAAGGGAATCTCAGCTTCTAATCCAGACCCAGGGGCAAGGTCTAATCTGGAATATCAAATGAGATCATTAGTTTCTTGTCTCTTTCATTTCTGCCTTCTGTGCAGCAGCTCATTTTAGGGCTGACTCTTTCCACGGTAGTAGGATGCCAACCCAAGACTCATCTTATGTTTCCAAATACAGAAACGGAGCAGGACTTCTTTTTTTTTTTTTCTTTTTTCAAAAGCTGTAGCATCGTCTCCTCATGTCTCCTTCGTCCTGATTAGGTTATGTGCCCATTCCTAAACAGATTTCTGTGGCCTCAGCCAGTTGGGGTTCACAAGGTGGCTAGGATGGTGGAGGGAAGGTTCCTCAAAGGAGAGCTGTATTGCATTTATCAAAAAAAAAGTGGATGGTTGTTGGGTAACAAACAGCAGATGTCCAGGGCTGTGACACTTTATGATTTTTAAAACACTTCTAGGGAAATGGTTTCATTTGATTTTATAACGGTTTTATAGGAATATGTTTGTCAGCTATTACTATTTCCACTTTCAGATGCCAACACTGGAGCTCAAGTCACATGACTTGCTCGAATTCACATAGTGGGTGAAAGAGATTCTATTAGCTTTTCTAGGCTAGCAATGTGATGTCTGACCCTCATACAACAGAACTACTGTTTTGGACTAGATGCCTATTAATGAATCTAAAATTGAATGAGCAGGAGCACCTGGTTGGTCGGATGAGCATCAGACTCTTGGTTTTGGCTTAGGTCATGATCTCATGGGTCATGGGATCAAGCCCTACCTTGGGCTCCACGCTCAGCAGGGAGTCTGCTTGAAGCTTCTCTCCCTCCGCCCCTTCTCCCACTCTCTCTGTCTCTGTCTCTCAAATAACAAATGAATCCTTAAAAAAAAAATTGAATTAGCATTTTGGGCGGTCATATCACAATGGCTTATCCTGATTTTATAAGCAAAGGAAGAGGCTCACTGATTTTTCACATGATTTTTGGTAAAATATAATATACCTATAATGGCTTTTTAAAAAATTTTTATTTATTTGTTCATGAGAGACACAGAGAGAGAGGCAGAGACACAGGCCGAGGGAGAAGCAGGCTCCATGAAGGGAGCCCAATGCGGGACTCGACCCCAGGACCCCCGAGGTCACGACCTGAGCCGAAGGCAGACGCTCAACCGCTGACCCCCCCTAGGTGTCCTGGCTCAAGAAACCTTAAAGGACAATGAGTAATTTTTATGATTATTGGGATCAGTTATTATTATAGTTGAAACGAGACTGAAGACTATCACATGCTCCATCAGCCCCACTCTGGGAAGGCGTGGGGAAGGCCTTTCTCCCTGAGGACCACTCCTGTGGCAAAAGCGTTTGGGGCCACGTTCCATCCCAGGTGGCCATCCCCGACCCCCCAAGGACCTGAGCACAGCTCTTCCGGTCCCCACCCCTTCCCACCCTTGCGTCTTGCAGAGGCCCCACCATTACTTAGGTGTCTCATAGAGAAATTTTGCTTTCTCACTGCTCAATAGGTTTCAGAGGAAAAAAAAAATGAATGAAAGTGATTCCTTTTTCCCTTTTCCCATTAAGGGATTAGCCATACTTCTGGAAAAAATACTGTTTCTATTTAAGAGGAGAAATATTT
This sequence comes from Nyctereutes procyonoides, assembly GCF_905146905.1. Classification (NCBI taxonomy): domain Eukaryota; kingdom Metazoa; phylum Chordata; class Mammalia; order Carnivora; family Canidae; genus Nyctereutes; species Nyctereutes procyonoides. Next base: position 15,952,552 of record NW_026575032.1, on the reverse strand, counting down.
AGACAGCACACCACCTTCCCCCCTTTTCCTAACGACGCTCACAAACAAGAAAACGGCAGCTTGTTCTCCTCTGGTTCAGGGCCCTGGCCCACCCTCTCCTCTGTCAGGGCCCCCCTCAGCACCCCCTCTCTTTCCACATCTTTCCTGAGCCACAAGAACAGGTTATCAAGGTGATAATAAGCGAGAAAATGTTCCAGCCTTGTTTTAAGCCTCAGCCACGCTGCACTGCTCACAGGAGGTTAAATGCTTGTGTGAACCTGTGTCCCCGTCCACCCCCCCCCCCCCGCCACGCAGCCCTGAGCCAGGCTGAGCCGGCCTTGTCTTGCCCCCTCTGCACAGGAGGCCCGCTGGGGCAGGGTGGTGGGGGCGGCCTCAGCCCCCCTAGCAGCCACTGACTTACACTCAGCAACTCAGTCCTCTCAAGGTAATTCCTCAGCTTGCAAAAAACGTCTAGCAACGAATTCCAAATCCGATGCCTCCCCCTTCAAGCAGGCTAGAGGCAGGCTCGCTGACTTCCACGGGGACCCTGGGCTCGGGATGCATGGGGGGCCTCATATCGCAGGAAGCGGGACTTGGGTGGTCTCCTTAGGAGATTTCTAGCTATTTCTAGAACACCACTCTCAATCTTCTTTCTCTTCGGAGGTCTTCTAGTTGCAGGTGCCTCGGAGCCTGGCTAGGCCCTTCCTGGGCCCAGGACTGAGGGGCCTGACTTCAGATGTCCGAGGGAGCGAAGATGTGCTTTTGTGTTCTCTTGGGTGCAACAGCTCTCACTGCTCGGAGGGGCACTTGGGACTAAGGCTTTGGAGCAAACTAATTGTGCAAAAAGAGGTGCAGTTACCATTTTGTATGCTAACTTTGTCACCTCCTACGGGCTGGTGGAGATGAATATCCCTGGCAGAAGCAGGCGTGGGGCCAGGCTTGGAGGCATCTCTCTCAACGCAGGAAGGTTGTCCAGAGACTGTGAAATAACCATTTGCCTTTATGTTCCTTTGGGTCATTCTTCCCTAGCAGTAAGCATTTCGTCTTCTTCCCCTTCCTCCCTCCAAGAGCTGCTCCTGTCCCCAGTAGCAGGAAGTCTCGGGGTGTGGCTGCAGATGCTGCTGTGACAGTCCCTCTGCCCCCTCACAGGGACAGCTTTGCTGTGGGAGGACGTGAACGTCCTCGTTGTCTCCTAAAGCTTCGGCTCTGAGCTTCGGGATGTGTTTTGGCAAGTGCAAAATCCAATAGTCATTGAACCCTTGATAATCTTTTATGCCCTGTAGAAGTATGTTTTTATTCATCCGTTTCTTCAGGAGGTAAGAAATAAAGCTGTTCCATTCTGGGCATAAATTAGCATTTATAACAATGCAGTGCAAAAAATGTAATTTAAATAGAACTGATTAGAATTTTGATAGGGCACCTAGGAACCTCTAAACAAATGCTGATCTGGTAATGACTGGAACAAGTCATTTATTTTAGTGGTTCAGCTATCTGTTCAATGATTGGGTCACAGTTTCCCAAACATACACGGTGACTGTTCATTAATTATTCACTTCTCGCTCGGTAATTGTCCAATTTGACTACAAACTGTGAGCTTATAGGCAAAGCCGCAGAAGACAGCAGAGGGAAGAAGTGACAACCCAGATAAAAGTGTATTTTCTTTTTGTGATAACGTTCACTAATTCAAGGACTCAGGGAGAGGGGTGCTATTGTTAGACTTTGGCCTTGGTCTTGGCTTTGCGCAATGGACTTAATTGCTCACCATTTGTTAGGCAGGGACGTTGAAGCTCCAGAGTGCCGAGCTCTGCAAATGAGGTTGTACCAGTTGGCAAGCAGCCTGTCTCCGTAGGTGTAGCCTCCTCTTGGGGTCAGTGTGCAGCACGTGGTAAGTGGGACAGATGAGCCTCGGAAGGCTATCCGCTGAATCACACGTTCCCTCGGGTACGTCATCTGGAAAATGTCCTGAGCCAGTCCGGAAGTTCATTTGCAAGATTTCCCTCCTTTGATATTTTGTAGGTTTTTCCTTTATTAGCAAGATGAAAATGTTTCCCTCTTACTTCCTGAGTGAGTGCAACCTCCACCCAGGAAGTTCTTGATAGGGCTGCTCCCCTCACGTATATTAAATGCCGTGTTCTCTTCTACTTCTTGATTCTCTTAATTGGTAATTGAAGGAGTTTATCAACCCTGTTACCTTGATATAATTTTGATATTAGTTGGGTGTCACTTTCTAGAATGCAGATTAGGAGCTAAATCCCAAGAAAGGTAGTGGGTTAGACATTTTCTTCCCAGCCCAACTCGGGATGCAACACTGTTTGAAGGGAAGGGTCATCAATTTATGGTGGTTTTAATGTTGCCCTCCTTGCCCTGGGCGGGGGGGTGGGGGTGGGGGTGCAGGACTTCCAGGGATGTGGCTCTGCAAAATGCATCATGCCTTGAATGAGCACCCATATGGGAGGCCGGTGATGGGAATGGGCTACCTACAGTCCGATGGGCTGATGTTGGGCATTGCAATGTGCTCATGGTGCTCACCTTTATTGACGCTGCTGCCTCAACAGGGGATACCTTCCGTCCTGTGGGTCATCACTGGGTATAAAGCAAACATCTAAGGCAGCACCCAGTGGTGGCACCTACATTACTGAATTCATAAAGCTGGGGACTGGGGAGGGCGCACATGCAGGTGGTGGAGTGACAGGCGTGTGTAGAAACAACAGCGGCTATCTCTTTGTCGCCCACACTTACTGTGTCACTAGGGAAGGAGGAAAATGAGAGTTTGTCATCACAGGAGGGACTTGCAGTGCTATAGGTTTGCAAAACCCCATGATCATCATTTGGGTCGACCTATTTCTACTAACTGGCACCAGGCCATTTTGCAGCTGAGTAAATGAAGGCAAAGAGAGGTGAAGACCGGCCATCCACGCTCACAAAATGATTCTGAGGCCCAGAGAAATAGGCAATTCTAAGTTGCACAGGTCTATGCCTAACCCCAGGCCTCTTTTTAAAGGAAAGCCAAAAGGCATTAGATAGACTGTTAAAAATAGAGCATATCGTTTTCCACGGTGATGACTTTGGTGCTAATGAGTGATGCTTCCGAGAAACGCGCTAAGTGCATCCACTACCTTGAAACAAGCAAATGGTGATCGGATAAAAATCTTGTGTTTGGGGTAATTTATTTTCTCCGGCTATGTGAACTCTTGAGCGATTAACTGGATTACTTCCCTCATGTGGACGTGACTCTGTTCCTAGTGAAACAATTAATTGGATCATCGTTCTGCGGGGAGTCTTTCTTCCCGTGTTTTTTCCTCCTCCCCACGTCACCTCTGTTTGGGCACACGGCCAGCCCTCTCTGTGAGCACGACCTCAGGAGCCTGGGGTCCATGCAAGATTGTCAGCTCTCAAAAATCAGAGCCAGGAACGGTGGCTGCAACGTTGATTCTTGGCAGATCTCTGCAGATCTTCAGATTTTTATGTTTTGCTTACTTCACCATCACATCATTCCCTGTTATAGTGCCTCTGGTATTTTTGGGGGGCACCTGAGTGCTCATCGTCTCCCGGGAGGCCTCCACAGCTTACCTGATCATAATATTGAAAAGCAATTTCTCCGGACTGCTGTGAACCAGCGCCAGAAATCCAAAATGCTGCCACAGTCATTAAGTGATTTCCAATTAGTTAATTGGCTTCACAGGCTGCTTCTTCCTAAACTGTACCTTAAATGAAAAGCAGAACCATCCTTTTTTTTTTTTTTTTTTTTTTTTTTTTTTTAAGAGGAGAAGTCTTGGGGCCTTCGGGTTGCACAAGCCTGAAGCAGCATGTGCTTTGGAAGGAGCTTGACAAAAAAGGTCAGTCCCACAGCACAGAACTGTTCTTATTATTACTGAAGATAATGGGACCTCTCTCCCGGCATTCCCATCTTGTCTAGGATTTGTTTTGTCCACATTAGTGTGGAATGAAAGGGACTTAGGCAGATGATCACAGAGCAGCATAGAACGTGCAGAATTCTAGATCAACCCCAATTCTTCTCTAGCGAAGCTCCCTTGGCCTCTGTGTTAGGCGTCTCGGGGTCAGAGCTGCTTGGCTGCTCTGGGCCACCCTTGTAGACCTCACGGAGCAGGAGGCTGACGTCCCTGAGACTGGTGGGGAAGCTGCTTTTTGGAAAGGGAATTTCAGCTGTAGGTGTATGGGCAGAAGGAATAGGGGAGGGAAGTGAGAAGCTGATCTAGAACATCGCTGGTCTATACCGGTGTTGTTAATGGTGGGGCCCATAAGCAAGAATTTTGAGCAACAGCTGATTTATACAATAGGATAAATGTTTACCCAATAGGGTAAGTAGGGTAATAATTACCCAATAGGGTAAATCAGTCATCTATTTTCTCTGCAAGAGAAGCTTGACTTTAATAGTAGACAGAATGCATAAAAAATGAATGCAAATTTTCCTCTCTGTTAGACAGAGATGCAATCACTCAAATAAGACGCAGCGGAGTGGAGCGGTTAAATGCGTGGACTCTGGAGACCAACCGTCTGCGTGGAAATCCTGACAGTCACTTTCCAGTTGTGTGACTTTGGGCAAGTTTCTTGACCTCTCTGTGCTTCAGTCTCCCGGGGAGTGAGGGAGAGGAGTAACACCGTCTCCCAGGGGCGTTACAGAGAGTAAACAGGTGGCTGAAGTTCACAATTCCTTCCAATCAGTGGTGACACACAGTTTGCTTGATAAACCAAATTTTATAACATGCCAGATTTTAAAAGAGTCACCTTTTGGTCTTTCTGTTGAAGAAAACCTTCTCATCTTCTGCTTAATTACCCATGAGAACCAATTCTCAAAGGAGGGCAGCCGACAGGATGCTGTCTGCCCAGGCAGCCGGTCAGTCCATCTGTCGGTCAGCTATGTCTCCTGCCATCAGTTCCTTAAGACAATTTCTTTCCCCTCAAGATTCACTAGCTTGATCTTTTTGGTTAGAGAGCTGGGTTTGCATTGGAGAAGTGGAGGAGGAGTAGATTCGACTGGAAGCATAGAGGAGGCCGTGATTGGGATATCGGGTTGGAAAGGGGCAAAGAAATTGTGTGTGTGTGTGTATGTGTGTGAGAGAGAGACAGAGACACGGGGACATGGACACAGAGACAGAGTGAGGCACAGGGAGAGACAAGTATAGCTATAGAGACAGAGCAGTTGGGTAGCAACAGAACCTTTTTGGTGTGAGTAGGAGAACAGGGAGGGGGAAGTCAGCACACTGCTGGGAAGGACATCAGAGGCAAGAGAGGAATAAGGGAGACCAAGGAGGGACCTGAGGGAGACAAAACCCGGACCGACTCTGGTGCCTTCCTATCTGCTTTAGAAGCAGTTGGTTCATCATTGCAGCAGCCCAAAGCCCTCCAGTAATGACTTTATGGATTAAAATTTTAAACCAAATTAGATGTGTTTACAAAACGGCAGCCACACTGCATTGATAACAAGCTGCCAGAGTTGGGCTCCCGATTTTCCTGGAGCTCTGGCTTGTGCTGCTCTGGTGGATGGTCTGGGTCTGGTTTGTTGGCATGGGTAAAACTGCAGCCACCTCTTCTCCCGTGTCATGTCCCCACCCCGGTGTAAGGACAACACCTGTAAGTGATACGCTGGTCGGCCATGTGTTCACAGGCACACGGTTCCTGGTCTTGATATTGACTGTTAGAAATTTGTCTGCTCCTTTTGGGGTGTGTTTGACATTTTGATGTTTAAGTTTCATTATGCAGCATATCCATTTCAATTGAAACCGTGGTTTGAGAAATACTAAATATGAAATCTCATAATTATGCAGGATTTTTGAGGTTGTGTGTGTTGAAAGTGAAATGTTGTCAGGGATTTTGAATTTTCCTGCCCCCCTCCATGGCAGACCCTCCATTGCCTATCACCTAGTCATTTCAGAGAGGGAGAATCTTATATTTCAAGTCTATGGACTAGAATGCAGTATTTTCTACTCATATTTTTTAGAACAGGAGCTGCTCTGTCAAGTCGTTAATCAGTATAAAGGAGAGAAAGCATCCAAGGGAATGCTGCTTGGTCCTGTTGAAAGAGAGCCATGTGTTTTTCTTGTAATGAAGTATGTTGGTAGATTTGTTTCTATGGTACATGAGGATAGTTAGGACTCAATGAATGTTAAGTCAATCACAGCAATAACCTGTTTCTTTCCTCAAGGAACTTATGATCTACTAAAACAAGATGAATAGAGTGTATCTTTATCTTTTAATATTCTTTTGCCTTCTATTTATGGAAAGTAAAATTTCAAGAATTCCCCTCCAGGGAGTCTGAAGAGGTCTGGGCCATTATACACTTAAATTCATTTACAAGCCACTGAGAAGATTTGCTTGGACATATTTACTTGAGGAGTAGTAAACTTGTGAAATGGCTCGTTTATGAAGATGAGGTAAGTGCTCATGCTCCAGGAGAGATCATGTGATAGGTCACAAAATAAGTCTCAATAAATGTAAGAAGATTGAAATTATATCTAGCATATTTTTTTTAAAGATTTTTTTTTAGGGTGGAGGCTTTTGGGTTTTCTATGTAGAGTATCATGTCATCGGCGAAGAGGGAGAGTTTGACTTCTTCTTTGCCAATTTGAATGCCTTTAATGTCTTTTTGTTGTCTGATTGCTGAGGCTAGGACTTCCAATACTATGTTGAATAGCAGTGGTGAGAGTGGACATCCCTGTCTGGTTCCTGATCTTAGGGGAAAGGCTCCCAGTGCTTCCCCATTGAGAATGATATTTGCTGTGGGCTTTTCGTAGATGGCTTTTAAGATATCGAGGAAAGTTCCCTCTATCCCTACACTCTGAAGAGTTTTGATCAGGAATGGATGCCAAGATTGCTAGAACTCATACAGCAATTTGGTAGCGTGGCAGGATACAAAATCAATGCCCAGAAATCAATGGCATTCCTATACACTAACAATGAGACTGAAGAAAGAGAAATTAAGGAGTCAATCCCATTTACAATTGCACCCAAAAGCATAAGATACCTAGGAATAAACCTAACCAAAGAGGTAAAGGATCTATACCCTAAAAACTATAGAACACTTCTGAAAGAAATTGAGGAAGACACAAAGAGATGGAAAAATATTCCATGCTCATGGATTGGCAGAATTAATATTGTGAAAATGTCAATGCTCCCCAGGGCAATTTACACGTTCAATGCAATCCCTATCAAAATACCATGGACTTTTTTCAGAGACTTAGAACAAATTATTTTAAGATTTGTGTGGAATCAGAAAAGACCCCGAATAGCCAGGGGAATTTTAAAAAAGAAAACCATAGCTGGGGGCATCACAATGCCAGATTTCAGGTTGTACTACAAAGCTGTGGTCACCAAGACAGTGTGGTACTGGCACAAAAACAGACACATAGACCAATGGAACAGAATAGAGAATCCAGAAATGGACCCTGAACTTTATGGTGAACTAATATTCGACAAAGGAGGAAAGACGATCCACTGGAAGAAAGACAGTCTCTTCAATAAATGGTGCTGGGAAAATTGGTCATCCACATGCAGAAGAATGAAACTAGACCACTCTCTTGCACCATACACAAAGATAAACTCAAAATGGATGAAAGATTTAAATGTGAGACAAGACTCCATCAAAATCCTAGAGGAGAACACAGGCAACACCCTTTTTGAACTTGGCCACAGTAACTTCTTGCAAGATACATCCACGAAAACAAAAGAAACAAAAGCAAAAATGAACTATTGGGACTTCACCAAGATAAGAAGCTTTTGCACAGCAAAGGATACAGTCAACAAAACTCAAAGACAACCTACAGAATGGGAGAAGATATTTGCAAATAACATATCAGATAAAGGGCTAGTTTCCAAAATCTATAAAGAACTTATTAAACTCAACAGCAAAGAAACAAACAATCCAATCATGAAATGGGCAAAAGACATGAAGAGAAATCTCACAGAGGAAGACATAGACATGGCCAACATGCACATGAGAAAATGCTCCGCATCACTTGCCATCAGGGAAATACAAATCAAAACCACAATGAGATACCACCTCACACCAGTGAGAATGGGGAAAATTAATAAGGCAGGAAACAACAAATGTTGGAGAGGATGCGGAGAAAAGGGAACCCTCTTACACTGTTGGTGGGAATGTGAACTGGTGCAGCCACTCTGGAAAACTGTGTGGAGGTTCCTCAAAGAATTAAAAATAGACCTGCCCTACGACCCAGCAATTGCACTGTTAGGGATTTACCCCGAAGATTCAGATGCAATGAAACGCCGGGGCACCTGCACCCCGATGTTTCTAGCAGCCATGTCCACAATAGCCAAACTGTGGAAGGAGCCTCGGTGCCCATCGAAAGATGAATGGATAAAGAAGATGTGGTTTATGTATACAATGGAATATTACTCAGCCATTAGAAACGACAAATACCCACCATTTGCTTCAACGTGGATGGAACTGGAGGGTATTATGCTGAGTGAAGTAAGTCAATCGGAGAAGGACAAACAGTGTATGTTCTCACTCATTTGGGGAATATGAATAATAGTGAAGGGGAATATAAGGGAAGGGAGAAGAAATGTGTGGGAGATATCAGAAAGGGAGACAGAACATAAAGACTTCTAACTCTGGGAAATGAACTAGGGGTGGTGGAAGGGGAGGAGGGCGGGGGGTGGGGGTGAATGGGTGACGGGCACGGAGGGGGACACTTGACGGGATGAGCACTGGGTGTTATTCTGTATGTTGGTAAATTGAACACCAATAAAAATTAATTTATAAAAAAAAAAAGATTTTTTTTAAAAGTAATCTCTACACCCAGCTTGGGGCTTGAACTCACAACCCTGAGATTAAGAGTCGCATCCTCCACTGACTGACTGAGCCAGCCAGGAGCCCCTCGAGGATCTTTTCTGAAAAGAAAATGGCATGAAACTAGAAATCAATTACAAAAAAAAAAAAAAGGAAGGAACATAAACATGTGGAGGCTAAATTACATGTTACTAGACAAACGATGGGTCAATGAAGAAATAAAAGAGGAAATAAAAAAATATCTGGAGATCAATAAAAACAGAAATATGGCTCACAATCTTTGGGACGAAGCAAAAGCCATTCTAAGGGGAAGTTCATGGCAATATGGGCCTATTTCAAGAAAGAAGAAAAACCTGGAATAAACAATCCAACCTTATACCCAAGGGAACTAGAAAAAGAAGAACAAGTAAAACCCAAAATTAGCAGAAGGAAGGAAATAATAATGATTAGAGCAGAAATAAATGAAAGAGATATGAAAAAAAAAAAACCATGGAAAAGAGCAACAGGACTAAGAGCTGGTTCTTTGAAAAGATAAACAAAACTGATAAACCTTTAGCCAGTCTCATCAGGAAGAAAAGAAAGAGGGCTCAAATAAAAGCAGAAATGAAAGCGGAGAAGCTACAAGCGATACCATGGAAATACAAAAAAACTATGAGATTGCTACAAAAGCCTATATGTCAAATAATCCTAAAATTTGTATGGATCTAGTCCATTTTTGTATGGACAAAAGACCTCAAACAGCCAAAGCGATCTTGAGAAGGATCGAAGCTGGAGGCATCACAATCCCAGATCCCAAGATACACTACAAAGCTGTGGTAACCAAACAGTATGGTACTGGCACAAGAATAGACACACAGGTCAGAGGAGTAGGATAGACACCCCAGAAATCCACCCACATGTAAGTGGTTAATTAAACTCCAACAGAGGACGCAAAATATCCAATGGGAAAAAGACAGTCTCTTCAGCAAATGGCGTTGGGAAAACCGGACAACAGCTCGCAGAAGAATGAACTGGGCCACTTTATTCTACTATAGACACAAAAATCAACTCAACATGGATTGAAGACCTACACAGAAGACATAAGACCACAGAGCTGCACAAGAAAATAGTACCGAGGATCCGGAGAAACACAAAAATAGAAGTATCATACGATCCAGTTATTCCACTTCTGGGTATTTACCCCAGGAAGATGAAAACACTAACTCGAAAAGACGTATGCACCCTTATGATGTTTCCTGCAGCATTTTTTACAACAGCGAAGATATGGAAGCAATCTAACTGTCCATCCGTAGATGAATGGATAAAGAAGACGTGGTGCGCACATACAATGAGCTACTACTCAGCCACAAAAAAGGGTGAAATCTTGCCATTGGTGACAACACGGATGGACCCAGAGGGTACTATGCTGAGTGAAATAAATCCAAGAGACGCAAATACCATTTGAGTTCGCTTATACGTGGAATCCAAAAGCAAAAGAAATGACAAACAAACAATGACCAGAGAAACAGACTCACATACTGGTGGTCAGCAGAGGGGAGGAGAAGGGAGGGATGGGAGAAATAGGTGAAGGGGATCAACAGGTACAAAGTCCCAGTTATGACGTAGGAACAAGTCACAGGGGCAAAAAGTACAGCTCAGGGCATGTCGTCAATAATACTGTTATTCTTTGGGGGGCGACACGTGGTAACTCCACTGCTGGTGAGCATCTTGTGACGAGTATCATTGTCGATTCCCTGTCGTACACCTGAAACTAGTAAAATAGGTGATGTCAATGATACTTAGACAACAATTGGATAAAAAAAAATTATGGAAACAAGACCCCCCCCCCAAGAAAAAGAGTTGGGTGGCTAAAAATAACATGGGAGCAGAAGCAAGGAGGCCGCTGCTGATGGTCGGAAGGGGTGTGCGCTGTGTCCCCCGAGGAGGAGGGGGCAGCGAGCGCACAGGGGCAGGACTTTGCCATCTGTTAATCAGGGGATTTAAAACCACAATTCAATTACATGGGATTCCATGCTAACATTCCCCCGTCGCGTGGCTTTTCCATTTCAGAAGGCGAGGATCCCACCACATAGTCCATGCGTGTCTAAAAGCCTGATTAAATGTGTGGTGGCGCACGTGGAACATTTTAGTCTCTGGATATTATTTATATTGAGGGAAGAGCGTCTTGGGGGACTGGAGATGCATTAAACCTTCACACTTAACGGATGATCTTTCACTGCCAGACAGGCTGCGTGTTGCTGTTTGGGCTCCAGTGGCCCCGGGTAAGCTCTCGGCTTCTTCTTGACCTGCGGGAAACCTGCTCTCCTGGCTCGAGACACATTGGAAAGAAGCCAAATGCACTTGTTTGAATCGATACTGGGCATTTAGCCGCCCCTGGGCTTTAGGTCGGGGTCTCGGATAGGAGTGGTGATCCTCTGGTGCACTGGGGTTTGCGTGACAGGAGATTTGAAACTAAATGGGGTAGAAGCTTGACCCCTGGGTATGTTTACTCTTGTGTTTTATATATAATTTATATATAATTATTATTTTTTTAGAGATTTCATTTATTTATTCATGAGACACACACACACACACACACAGAGAGAGAGAGAGAGAGCGAGAGAGAGAGAGAGAGAGAGAGGCAGAGAACCAGGCAGAGGGAGAGGCAGGTTCCATGCAGGGAGTCCGATGTGGGACTCGATCCAGGATCAGGCCCTGGGCTGAAGGCTGCACTAAACCGCTGAGCCACTATTATTATTTTTTTTAATTGAAGTTCGATTTGCCAAATCTTGTGAACATGACTTAGCCCCCAGGCCTTTAGGAAGCCCCCGAGCCTGCAGGAGGGAAGATGAGATTCTCTGTTAGAGATTTTGGTCGGCTGCTCACCTTGTCCTCTGCAGCCGGAAGGAGGGGAGGGCCCTTCCTTCTACCTCCAGATGCCCACACTCGACTCATTCCTCAGGCTGCATTGGCACATTGGTCTTCCCCCATAACCCTTTATGCCCCAACCCCAAACCCCCCCTAAAACCCAGGAAGCGTGGTATCATAGAAAAATTTTGGATTTTGCACTTGATAGATCAGAGTTTACGTTCCGGGTCTTAGAGTTACTAAGGCGTATCTACCTGGGAAGGCTCCTCTTCTAGCCTTACTTTCCCTTAACTCTAAAATGGGGATAATATCACTTATTTTTGGGCCTATACTCAATAGTTATTAGTTTCTTTATATCCTTTGTAGTTCATTCAGATAACTAATCTTTTTTTAACCTTTTGGGGCTCCTGGTCTGTTTGAGCATCCCCCGCTGGGAATCATGTTCTTCCCTTCTCAGAAAAAAAAAATACGCAAAAACTTCACACAGTATTGGAGACTTTCGGGATCTCTAAAGTCCAGACAAGAGCCCTTTAGGGGAGGTTGATTCCTCGGTCAAAGCCCCCCTGCCGCCCCATTAGAACCAACTTTTAAGCATATGTGCAAAGCACCTGGAAAGCGACTTGGAGCCTTGCACAGATCCCCGTGAGTTTCTCTTCTTCCTAAGTCGCAATCAGAACATACCCTGTGCCCGGAGGAAATCTAGCTATAATTTGTCCTTATATTTCGTTTGGAGAAGCTGTCATGCACAAGTAACAGAAACACCCCGAGCGGGGACGGCGGCCGGGACTGACACCTTCCAGCAGGCCCTGCTGGTGGCCACAATCTGGCCTTTGCAGGAATCCTCCCTCTCCCGGCCACTGTGCCCGCGGCCCAGGTGTGCCGCTAGCAGCCGGGCGCCCCGTCCTGCTGCCATCTGGCTTCCTCTCTGCGTGGCCGGTCCCGGGTCTGGATGTCGGCAGGCCGCCCGCCCCCCGGGCCACCACCGCTCCTCAGATGCCGCGGCCGCAGCTCTGCCGAAGCCTAATGTCACCCCTCCTGTCCCTGTCCTCATCAGAGGCCCCGGGGGGTCCAGGGGGTCTTACACCTGTCCCTCCCCTCATCAGGTGCTGGGGGTCCAGGGGTTGCTGCACCTGTCCCTCCACTCATCAGGTACTGGGGGGGTCCAGGGGTTGCTGATGCCTGTCCTTCCCCTTATCAGAGGCCAGTGGGGCCCAGGGGTTGCTGACACCTGTCTCTCCCTTCATCAGATGCCCGGGGTGGGGTGGGGGTCCAGGGGGTCTTACACCTGTCCCTCCCCTCATCAGATGCTGGGGGGGGGTCGAGGGGTTGTTGACACTTGTCTCTCCCCTCATCAGATGCTGGGGGGAGAGCCCAGGGATTGCTGACACCTGTCCCTCCCTCATCAGAGACCAGGAGGGTGTCCAGAGATTGCTGACACCTGTCCCTCCCCTCATCAGATGGCTGGGGGGTGGGGGTCCAGGGGTTGCTGACACCTGTCCCTGCTCTCATCACATGCCCAGGGGGGCCAGGGGTTCTTACACCTGTTCCCCCCTCATCAGAGGCCAGGCGGGGTCCAGGGGTTGCTGACCCCTTTCCACCCCCTCTCAAGGCTGCTGGTGCAGGTTTCCCCTGCACAATGTTTTGAAGCACAGAGGACGTGCGGGTCTGGCTGAGATCCAGCTCCCTGGAACGACCTTAGCAGGAACCCGGATGACTCAGGCCCTTGGAGTGTGTGGGTAGCCTGCTCTCCCTGGATGGGCTTGCCTGGCTGTGTACAGCAGGTAAATGAACTGCATAATCGCCATATTTCTATTCCACTCCGTGCTGTGTAGACTGCGCCCCTGGAAACCAAAGTTTTCTCTACAACAAAGTCACTTCTCAAGAACAATTACACCCCGTGGGGGGGGGGGTGCGTATCTGCGTCAACGGTGGCTCGAAAAGCACCTTTTCCCCTCCTTGCTCTCACCTGATGTGGTCTCTCAAGAGTAATGAGGACACCAGAACACGTTAGGAACAAACCCACATCAAAGCAGAATCTTCCCTCCCCGCCCCAGAAACCACAAGGCCTCTCATCAATGGCCCTGTTCTGGCCCTACAGGTCAGGCTCTCTCTAGTTATTCTCTGGCTGCACCTTGAGCACCTGCATCTGAGGCTGCGAGGATGCTGGGGCCACTATTTCTCAAACTTTAATGTGCATGCAAATCCCTGCAGGTATGTGGAAAAGTGGATTCTGATCCAGTGGGTCTAGGGCCTGAGATGTTGCCCATGTACCGAGCTCTCAACAGGCCAAGGCTGCTAGTGTGCAGCCCCACTTGGGAGAAGGAAGACTGCGGACTCCGTGAGGCACCTGCACGCCATACGGGCCAACCTAGGGCCCCTCCATGGCCTGCGTGGGCTGTCCTTTGGGCCGATGCCCTTTGCTTACAGTAAGCATGAGTAGAAAGGCTCTGGTCTTCCGAGAAGAGCAAATTTTCATGAAATTAAGGCGGCATCCACCTAAATATATTACCCACAAGAAATCTCACTGCAAGTCCTCACTGGCTTCTCACTAGCAATTTAAAGTTCTAAGTAGAAAATTGTTCATCACTCAAAATTTAGAACAGCCGAGGAAAGTGCAATGAATGTAAATTTTCAGAGTCTCGAGTACTTTGGGCAGCGAAGAACACATTTTTGGAGCCGAGTTCAAGATAAGTAAAACTGTAGTCCTATCCCCACATTCTTTTTTCACTCCTGTTAAATCCCATTCTTTTTTTTTCTTTTGTTTTTGTGTCTCTTAGAAAAATCACCTGAAGTCTTTTCTCGAGTGATTTGGGTATATATTAACAAATTAATTATGTTAGCAGTTCTTTCAACACGGAGTCTCTACTGTGCATAAACAAGTCATGGTATTGACTTGGCTTCTAAGTTAGTAAGGCAAGTCGTTAACCTCGGTGAGTTTTCTTTTGCAAATCTAAATAATGAAGGGCTGGACAGATGATCCCAAGTTTTCCGGGATTGTGTCATCCTCAGCACAGGAGAAGCTGAAGCAGTAAACATCCTGCCTGTTTGTGGCTTTTCACTGTCCAACACAAAGGCTTTTTTTAGCTCTTTTCTTTTCATGACAGCGTAGAGAAGGCACGCGCCATTCTGTGCATGTGTTTTGTGGTCATAGGGCGATGTGTGAGGAGAGGAACGTTTCCCTGTGGTAGTGTTGCTTTTTCTTTCTTCCTTCTTTTGAGTGAGAGACTTTTCCTATTACAGAAAAATCCTACAGAGAATTCCTAAATGTAAAAGTGAGAAATGTGAGGGGGTCTGAAGCCTCCTGATACCCTAGGCCTCTGCGGCAGTCTCTTGGAAAACCATTGCCCTCGACTCTGCTCTCCACAGCCTAAGTTCCAAATCGTCCTGTACTGTTCTGTGTAAATAATGTGGGTGCCGGGAAACCTAACTGAGCAAACAAATATTTAAGGATGCATAAGCCTGAGTAGGTCTTGGGAAAGAGAAGAGAGGGGGCACAGAGAGGCTGTTTGCCTCTGGGGGTGGTGAGGGAAAGAGGAGAGTCTGGCGACTGTGCGTAAAGCTGAGCAGAGTAGGTCTCAATGCCTCACAGTTCTTCGGAGCAAGGGATGGATGTGGGTTTTGTAATGGGGAGGCTGACCCCTGAGCTTGTCTAGAAACAAGAATGAGGGGCAGGAAGAAAGAGAGAGAGAGAAAGGAAGAGAAATGCAGCTCGCCTTTACTCTCTGGGTCTGGTGGGCAGGAAATGAAGTGGAGCTGCTGGGAGCCCGTGATGGATGGCATGGGGGGGCCTCTCCTGTCCTTGTAACGCATCCATCCACATGGAGTTGGTCTGGAAGTCCCATCTGCAAACCGCAGAGGCCGAGGTGGGACTCTAAATCAAATTCTTCTGACTTCACTGCCTTTGGTGTCCGTGAGGTGCTTGAGCACAGAGTGAAAACGGGAATCCTGGTTCTCCGTTAGGCCGGTAGAGCTTGCGCCCTGCTCTCGTTTTGGACAAATAGCTTGTTACTTCATGTGTGTACAGGAAGTGAAAACCTCCACATTTTATATGTATTTATAACGTATTCTTTTTCTTTCTCACAGGATGAGTAAAAGTGAAGCGTTCCTTTTCTGTTGTGAAGGCTGCTGTCTAGTTGAGTTGCTTCTCTAGCGAGAACAGTCAGTGTCATTAATTTTTTTCCCTGTACTGTGTGGGCTGTGGAACAGGAGACTGACTTGATGGATCACATTGCCACTTCGGAGGCAGGTGGGTGAGTGGGTTGGTGAAACACTTCAGAGAGTTAATGCATTTGTGTAGTTATCAGCGGCTTTGCCCTTCGGTAGATGAATTACATTTCAGAGCAGCCTGTGTGTGAGGGGCTAGGGTAAAAATCAGGGGGCGGGGGGGTGGGCAACTCTAGGTAAGGAGGAAATGACTCTGCCTCGGCCACATCGTGGCCATAATCGTGAGACAGGTAATGGGTGCTCCCTGTAAAGGGGGGCATGGGTAGGTTGCTGTGTGCCTGGGGCTGGAATCGGATGGGAGAGAGATGGAAAATCATGTTCTATAAGGAAGAGATCAAAGACTAAGAAGCCTATTTAATGGCAAGGGAGAAGCTCTGCTTTTGTGTGTATCGTTTGTTGTCTTCAGTTCCTTAAAGGCTGCTGGAGAGAAGAGTTTGGGATTATTTTGTGTGGTCGCCAAAGAAGCACTGGAGCTTATTCTGGCTCCACTGGAGGATGAAATGTTTCAACAGAATGGGGTAGGTTCTTAGGGAAGTGAGTTGCTCTCCATGTTACCATTCAAGCCAATGCTTTAAGAGAAATGCATGGCCTGGGATGTATTTAGCCTGGATGACCCCCTAGAAGCCCGTGGAAGGCGGTCAGACAATGGTTCCATCACATTTTGTAAGTTTCCTTCCCATCCCCCAGAAGAGCTCACGAACAATTTCTGGCCTGCCCGCAACTCGATATGCTGCCCCGAAGGGAATCTACTTTCCTGTGGAAGTGGAGTCCTACAGAATTGGCTTTTTGTCCTTTAAGAAATAAGAAGTCTAAAAATCTTAGTTACCGTGTAGTTGTGGTAGAGGAGAAAGAACAAGGACCTTGAAATCTAGAGTAAGAGCGCAGCTCAGACATTTTCTTGCTGCGTGATCTTGGGCAAAGCCTCAGGTTTTAAATTCACGTAAGAGAGGTCCTGACATGTTACCGTACAGGACTGTCACAAGCATTAAATGAAGTTATATTTGTACAGTACCTGAGACATGGCCCGGTACATAGTCAGCACTCAATAAACAGAAATTATTTCCTTTAGTCTCCCAGGCAATTAACAATGGTGCGGTCAGGGATCCCTGGGTGGCTCAGCGGTTGGGCGTCTGCCTTTGGCCCAGGTTGTGACCCCGGGGTCCTGGGATTGAGTTCCACGTCGGGCTCCCTGCCTGGAGCCTGCTTTTCCCTCTGCCTGTGTCTCTGCCTCTCTCTCTTTATGTCTCTCATGAACAAATGAATACAATCTTAAAAAAGAATAAAAAGAGTACAGACTATAAGAAAAGAAAACAGCAGGCCAATATCCCTGATGAGTAGAGATGCAAAAATTCTCACCGGAATACTAGCAAACTGCATCAATAGCACATTAAAAGGATCACACACGGTGATCAACTGGGATTCACCCGTGACATGCAAGGATGGTTCAACACATGCAGATCACTCAATAGGATTCATCTGCATCAGGAGAATGAAAGATGTAAGCCACACGACCGTCTAAGGTGACAGACATGGACATGGACAGACAGTCCATGAGGCTGCAGAGCATCCGCCCCTCCCTTCGGATGAATGTGGGTCATCCACCCATGACTCAGGGGAGGGAGAGAGAATGCAGGTGGGATGGTGGGATGAGGTGGCAGGGTACAGGATGCCAGAGTGGGGCTAGTTCAGACTGGAACAGAGGTCTTCCATGGTCCTCTCTGCCTCCCAGCGGCGTGTGTGTCTGTGTGTGTGCACGCCCGCATGCATGCAGAGTTTTCCTTGTGCTCCTCCCCAGCTCGAGCTCTCCATTGCCCCATTTCTTCTGCCCCATGTTTCCCACTCCAACATGCTGCAGAGTCTCCCTCCCAGAGATCTTGCTCGAATGCAGATCCTGATTCGACGTGTCCACAAAGGGGCCTGGACTTCTGCGTCTCTAACAAAAAGGAGGGTGGTGGTGCTGAGGCTGCAGGTGTGGGCCACACTGAGAGTGGGGAGGCTTCGGTCCACGCCAGGGCGGCCTGCAGGAACCCTCTGGTTCCATTCCTAGTTGGTCACTGACTTTGGAGAGCTGCCTGCCTGTCTGTCTGTGCCAGACTCACGGAGAACATCTCCTGATCGCGCGTTGTGAGGGCTTGCTGTTGGCCAGGCCTGTGGATCTCGTTCCCTTCATGGAGGAGGCCCACGTGTGCTCGACAAGGCCCACATCCGGGCTTCCCAGAGCAGCGCATCCCTTTCCAAGTGGTGCTAACACTTCCGGGGGGCGAAACCCTAAGTGCAAACCTGTTTTAGAAACAAAATTCATCTTGTTAGAGGGAGCCGGGCTACTTACAAGGCAGATAACGCGCTGCGGCCTGCTGGATTGATGGAGAGAGGCACCAGGAGTCAGACTCACCTATTTTTCATTCTTTGAATGAAGTCTATCTTCTGAATTACATGAGCCATGTGAAGCAGGGAAAGAGAGCAATGGTTCTGGAAACAAAAACAGAGTTCTTATCTTTTAATACAGAGGAGCATGCCTCGGGATATTATTATTTGTGATTTATGGGGTGCATAGCAATATGACCAGCGACTCACTGTAGCAGACAGAGGACTCTGACCCTCTGCCTTTGATGAACTCTTGTAGCTTCCCAGGGGCAATTTTCCACCGCAGAATAGCTGCTGTATCACAAAATTCCTGCTTAAAAAATCATATGGAGTGAGCTGCTAGGAAACTTGGTTTCTATTTCCGATCCTGCCACTGACTTATTCTGACTTTGTCCAAATTTCTCACGTTTTTCTGACCTATTAGTAAATCGGGTTGCTCACACCTGCCATCAATATTTGCTTATGAAATATGTCGAGGTGTTTACGAGCTAAATTCATCTAAAATATTTGTGAAAACTCACCTCTCCTCTGAAGGAAATCAGCTGGTCAGATCAGACTACGTAAATGAATAAAACCAACTACACAGAACAGAGGAGCAGAGCACCCTTTGTAAGCAAAGACTAGAACAAGTTTCTTCCTTTCTCCTCCCCTCCCTCTCTTTCTTCTGTTTTTTTTTTTTTTAGACCTTATTTTGAAAGAATTTAAGATTTTTAAGAAAAGTTACAAGAATAGTACACAGGATTCATGTATAAATTCCACCCAGATTGCCCAAATGCTAACTAACATTTTGCCACATTTGCTTTCTCTTTCTTTCTCTTTGTGTGTGTATCCCTATCTATGCTTTTTTTCTGACCTACTTAAGCGGAAGCAGAAGACAAGATAGATGCCTCTTTCTGCTTCTATTTCAGTGAGGATATTTTCTTATATGCCCAGAGTACAGTCATCAAAATTAAGAAATTAGACTGACAGTTCTACTAAGTCTGCGGACTTCATTCAAACTTTGTCAATTTACATGGCAAGGCAACAAAAATAAGCTCCTTTGGTCCAGATCCAGACCAGGCGCACACGCACTGTGCATGGTTGTCCTGTGTCTCGTCTCCTTCGCTTGGAGCAGCAGCTTCATTTGTTTGTCTTTCACGGGGAAGGTAAACTCTCGACCTTAAGAGAGTTCGGGGAAGTTGAATAGACAAGTGTTACTTTATATTAACAAGCAGTCATGGAAGGCAGCTAGGAGGCCTCAAGGTTGAATTCAGGGAAAATCAGAGTTGGTTTTTTTTTTTAATTATAAAAATAAGACCCAATCACTATAAAAATGGAAACATTGCAAAAAATGGATCAAGTCGAAATAAGAGCCCTCCCTCTGGCCTTACTCAACAGTAAACACCATTAAAGATTGTTGCATATTGCTTTAGGTCTTTTTCTACGCTCATGAAATACTTACAGGTACAAGTGTGTGTATGTGTGTGTGTGTGTGTGTTTAGATTTAATTTATTTTTTCATGAGAGACACATAGAGAGAGGTAGAGACACAGGCAGAGAGAGAAGTAGGCCCTATGCGGGGACCCCGACATGGGACTCGATTCCAGGACCCCAGGATCACACCCTGAGCCGAAGGCAGACGCTCAAACACTGAGCTACCCAGGCGTCCCACGTGTATGTATTTTAACAAAAATGGGATCATATTATCCATGTTTTTCTATAACTTTCTTTGTAAAAAAAAAAAAATTAGTACGTCGCTGGTACCTTTCCCCATCAGTCTGTGCAGGTTTGTGAGGGACACTTTGGGCCTCCTTGCGGGGGAAGCCCAAAGCTGAGCTCAGAGTCTCCTGTCTTGCTTTTGCTGGTGGCTTTGATTCACTGATGAGCTCGGAGATAGCCTTGTGCCCTGGGAAGGAAGCACTCCTCGTTCAGGGCCAGTTGTTTGAGCATCTAAGGAGAATTTGGGGGAACAAACTCCTTCTTTGATTCTTGACCCTTTCTGCCCTTCTCTTTCATGGCGCCTTCAGATCCTCCTCTTAATTTATGGACCCTTCTTGGGAAACCACATTACAGGGGCTGTAGCCTGGGAAGGCTTGATTACAACTCGGGTAACATAGCCTTAACGTCCACCCTCTGCAAAGGGTGACAAAAAAAAATACTTCAAATAACACTTTAGTTCATAAAAGTCTGTCTCTTTTGCACTGCTGCTAGAGTCCATGATGACATGACGTGATTCGTCCGCACGCGCACACCCGTATCGATATGCACACACGCACACACACATTTTGTAAAGTTTCTGTGATCACATATCTGAGCACCATCCCCATGGGTGTTAATTTCTAACTGTTTAGATACTCTTTATCTGCATCCCAGATTAGCAGTGCAGCTGTTCTCCGGTCTTAGACACACTTGCCTGATTTCGAAGTGACATTAGGGGGTTTCTCGAAACTGTTTTGCTGAGATCTTTAAGAAAATCAGTCTTAAAGATTGGTTTAGGCTGGTTTTCTTTTGGTTCTTGAGTGGATTTTCTCTGGACCTTTCTGACCTTTTCACTTTATTCATTCTTTGCTTACCCTGACCCCATGGTGCCTTTAAACCCAAGAGGGCAACCAGATAGTGATGATCCGAAGTTATTTATGAGCTTGATGGTTGTATTAGTGGTTTTCCCATCGTGCCTCTCTCCCTGCGGCCTTTAGGCTGAAAGCACTTTGAGACAGGGGCTGTTTTCCCCTAACTGCCTTCTTGCACTTGTTGGGCAAAATCAGAGCGGTGACTGCGTCCTCGACACCCTTATGGCGCTGCAGAGTAATAACATTTATCACACTTCTTGTTTAAGCCCTTTAGAGAATGACATTTCACAGTGTAATTTTGCTTCACAGATTTTTCCCTTGTGAGTTTTAACTTTCAGGGCAGCATTCTCTCTTACGGCTTCACCTTCTTCCAATTTTGTGTATCTGTGAGAAGTTGCCCAAATAGGGCTCCTCTCAGCATAGCAAATGGAATCAGGTCATGCTCCCAAGTGCCCTTCACCCCGAGAGTCCTGATTGTTTCTTCCTTAGTTGTTGTGAGCAGGCCCAAATTGCCTCACCTCTAGCTGCCCTTTCCACTTTATGAAACAAGCAACTAATAGCAACACAACTCTAAAAATTCCCAGATGACCCGCGTTTTGCTCTTTTTATGATCCCTTAAGAAATGTCTCTGTAATTGAAATCTAGAGTAGTAGAGTTTTGTGATCTTGTCATTTAGCATTTTACTTATGTTGGCCTTACTTATACCACGCCTTCCCACCCCGGAGTGGTTGACATCTGCCCTAGGGACTTGCAGCACCGAAACCAGGAATGTTGTCATTAATCCAAAGGTGAGAAGTTGAACTGAGGTCTCAGGGCTCACACTTGTTTGGGAGTCAAAGGAGGAAGAGGAGAAGGAGGGGAAGCACACTGGGACATCGTACTGGGTAGCAGCAGGGAGAGCCTAAGATTTATACCGCAGGCTACGTTTTATTTGCTTAGGGGGACGTGGGTATCTGTTTGAGCCCCTCTATGGTAATTTATCAGTGAGCGCATCCTGATTTAGTAGTGCACAGGGGACCCCCACTGCTAATTCCCCTTTATTTCATATACTTCTTTTACCTTAACTCATAAAGCTTCAGCGTTGCTACTTCCTTTATCATCCATCTGTATTTCATTGTGGGTCCAGCCCTTTGTGATCTATAGCGTAAGCCCTCCCTGCCCCACCTCTTTGTCCTCTCTTCACAGATTGCATGCCTCAGTATTGACATTTCAGTCATCTGATTTATTCCAACAGGTTCCCCAAGGCCAACCGGATCATAATTCCCTTTCTGGCAGCATCACTTCCTGGTTATTTCCCTTGGCTCCCAGTATTTGTGGATCTGCACCTACAAGATTTCCTGATGATTTTTATCCTCTTTTAGGTTTCTGTTTGCTTAGATCCAAACCCACAGGTGGTAACTTGGGAGGCCCGATGATATCTGGAATTGTGTGAAATGTGAGCTTTGTTCTGCATGGTAGGGAGTGCTGGAATGTTCTAACACAAGCATTGTCACAGAAGGGCCATTTCTGGAATTGGTTAAAACAGAGGGATCTGCCCATAAGCATTCTGTTAGCCTTTGGTAAATCAACTACCATCTACCTAATTTTCCAGAGAGTTTCCAGTTGGGGAGAGTTGGGTTACCAGCTTTCAAAGTGAGTTGTCTTTTAAAAAGAGGAACATACACACACACACACACAAACAACCAAAAAAACCACACAAAAAAACACAAAAAAGAACAAAAAAATAAAAAAAATAAAAAGAGTAACACACCTATGAGAAGCTCATATTCATTTTGCTAGAGGAGAGTAGAGTACTCTTTCTGTTGTGCCGTTTATTTTTTTATCAGTACTTGTGTCATCTGAGACACACACACACACGCATTTGCACATACGCATTCGCTAAAGAAATAGGAGAGAGAAAAAAATTCTTTCCTTTCATGAATTCTCATGATGTGGCTTTAAAATACTGAATGCTGCATTATCATGAGACCTTCAGTTGTCCTGATTTGCATTAGTGAAATCTATTTCTCATGTCAGGCAAGGGAAAGCTGCATGCATTTTTCTTTCTGGTTTTTCTAGCCTTCTTTACACAGTTTCTATGATTCTACGTGGAGGGAGGTTTTGTGACTTGCGTATGATACATTAGAAATTAAGAAAAGTGTCTTAGTCCTTAAATTGAGTATAATCTAAAATTTACCCATTATTTGTAGAATGCCATGAAGCATACCATAATTCTCCATTCCATTGCTTTGCTCTATAAAGCACGTGGGGCTGGGTCTTTCAGGGCTGCTCTCGTTGGGGTTCATGAAGTTCATCCTGGCTCATCTCATAATGGTAGATAGAAAGCTCTCTGACTGTGGGTAGGAATGACTATCAAAAACTCCACCTCCCACATTCAGTCATTGCTAAGGACGCACTGTGGTGTCTACTCTCCCACTCTTCCCTCATCCGTGAAATTTGGAGTTCAATAAGTCCCCCAGTCCCCAAATCAAATTTAAAATGGGTTTCTATTGCAGATGGAGGAATTTGGGTAACTATGGGGAAGTATTTCCTAACTCTGAGGATGCCAAATAGCTCCCATAGTTTATATAATCAGATTCTCAACCGACTTTAAAAAATATTTTAATCTCTTTCAGATACCTGAAGGCAGAGAAAAGTACCCTTTGGCTTTAGGTCCATAACTCAGTTCTGTGGTTGGGAAGACTGGATCAGATAATGCCAGTTTGTAATTTCTGATAATGATACATGGATTTCTGCCCAATATCAATGTTCTGTTGATTTAAAAATGTTCCTGGAATCCTGTGGACTGAGTCCAAGCTTATAGGTAGGATGACTGGGTGAATAATAGTAAAGTGGTGACCAAAAATGTCAAGAGATAAAAGTGTGGGAAAAAAATCCTAATAGAGGGTATATGTTTAACATCAGAGGTAAATAGTAAGAAATGGACTTAATTTGCTTTTACAAAAAAATCCATTTTGAAGAGGAACAACCTACCAAAAAAGAGAAGCAGAATTAAGACTTCATTTTTGAATAAGAGACACAAATGGGGTTAGATTTGAGGAAACGAAGGGAAAAATAGTATTAATATTCCCCCCTCCAAAAAAAAAAAACAAAACTCCAGGGATGAAGTCACTGGGGAAATGTGATCTGTATGTACAAAAGCTCTATCTTCCTTATCTGGCACCAGGACCAACAATAATACATAGACGCCTGTTGGAATTATCAAGTAGAGTACAGTAGAAGAAGTAACATTTATCCCTAATGTCCAACATTTAGAATCATTTTTATAGACTCAACCAATCCTTACCAATTGGATTTATGGAGAGTTGTAGAGAATTTAATTATTCCCTTATAATAATATATACATTCTGCAATTAAGAATATTGCTGTGGGTGTTGACTGAGAGTGCGTAGGCTGAGGTCTTTTTGATAAGAATGGGAGACAAGATATAAGAAGAAAATAATGATGATGATTTGTGCCATGTGATTATGGCTCCTTGTTGAACTATGGCTTCTCAAAATGGCCTCTCGCAGGCTTCGTTTTGCTTTGTTTCTTTTTAAACTGAGAGCGAAGTACTGATTTACCATTATATAAGGGGCATAATTTATCTGCCCTGATTAAAATGATCAAGTATGCAGTGACAGCTCTTTATATTCCAGGTAAATGCTTCCTTTGTGCTTTTCAGACAAGAATTTCTGACATGATGTGGGAAAAGCTGAAGAAGTCAGTCTTTGGGGTGTATTTTTATCCAGGAGGTGGCTTGAGATGGATTAATGGGAAATCACAATAAATTATTTATCAGATAATAAGTGTGATAATTGTTCTTATTTATCATCAGTATAACTTGCCTTGTTCTCCTGTCATGCTTTCAATCAAACCCTCCCCAAAGATTTGCTGGTTAAAATATACAGCCAAAAGGTCATTCCAACAATTTTTA
This sequence comes from Nyctereutes procyonoides, assembly GCF_905146905.1. Classification (NCBI taxonomy): domain Eukaryota; kingdom Metazoa; phylum Chordata; class Mammalia; order Carnivora; family Canidae; genus Nyctereutes; species Nyctereutes procyonoides. The sequence goes on along the minus strand of NW_026575032.1, from coordinate 15,927,904 downwards.
CTCATAATGGCACACTGATTATCTCCTAATTGGAAAGTGTAAACTAGGGGCTCTGTAAGTAATATGAGCGACCCTTGCATTTCTAACACAATGAGGAGAGTCGTTCTGTACCTCATTCATCCTACCATGGGGAACAGTACCATTTTCAGTAATTTTGATGGCCTCCTGAATTAATTGGAAATAACTTTTTTGTTTTCTATGGAGAAGGAAATAAACCCACATGCCCAAATTTGCTGAAAAAGTAGAGATGTAAAATACCACTCACTATCTACTGTCCCGCTGGCAGCTAATCCATTGAAGCTTAATTGTAATTATCCACCAGGTCTGGGGCCAGAGAGGAATACTGATTACCGCTACGTGCGTTTCCATGGGCAAGATTGTGTATTGAGCCTGTTGCAAAGTTTCAAGTAAATTTATTTCTACCGGCAGCTGTAATGGATCATTGGTCATGGACTATTTCTGGACTTGGTGCAATGGGTGAAAGTAATTCCAACTTATTTGTGCAGAATTCCTTAAAAGTTTACCATTCTTTTAAAAGGAGACTGATAGACACTCAAGTACCCTACACTCTTGAGTCACAGGCATCTGTGGTCCAGATGGCCCTGGGTTATTTTCCTATGATTTACCTCCTTACCCAGAAATCCATACTCAGCTAGATGGCTGGCAAGTGTTTCCCAAACTTCCTTAAGGAGAACAGTGGCTACCATGAGCAAAGAAGTCCACATACTTTTCTGGCTCTCTCTCCCTCCTACTCTCCCTCCGTTCCCTCTCCTCCTTTCTTCCCCCTCTCATTTTTGGGTATGATCCTAAGGTCATAGCTCAGATAGGACTCTCTCATAATGCTTGATTTCCCACTTCTGTGCCCCCTGTCACACAGCTCAGAGCCTCTTTTGCGCATGCTACTCCTTTGTTGCTTTGTGAACCTTGCCTAACCCACATGTTTATTCCTTCCAGGTCAGTCTGCTTCTCCCGTATCATCTGGGAACTTTTCATACATCTAGGTTGGATCACTGTCTTTCCCAAGTTGCTTAGCATTTTTCCACAGCTCCTTTCTACAGGGCTCCTGCTGATGTGCTGCTAGGACATGTTCCTCTAGACTCACTCGCTCTGTCCTTATCTCAGTTTCAACTCTCTTACCATCTTGCACAACTTTCTTTAGGCCTTTTGTATTGTGTCTCTTATTCCAATCTTTGCCTCATCCTTGGACACCATTTAGTTCCCTCTTTCTAATGTTACACATAAGGAGAGCTGGATTCATCTCTACACCTGAGCTCGGTTAGGATAAGAGATTGAACCTTCTGTTTTACCTCATAGTGGAGCTTAGGCAGTATCAGTGTCAACTGAGAACAGAGGCTACTTTCTGACTCTCAGTAGCCTGGTCACTGGGCCTATTTTCCAAAAGGGAAAAAAATCTCATTATTTCTGAGATTTTATCAGTCTATTATGAAGTTGGCCTGCCCCATCTAGGAAATACAAGTTTTCAGTGAAGTGGGTGGTAGTAATATATTCTCAAAGGGTGCCACACAGATTTTTATTGGAGTGCTCTTTTGGTGCTGGTACTGATTGAGATTCAGTGATTCTCACCCTATGAAGAAGGCAAACATTTCTTCCTGCGATCAAATGTTTTGAATCCTCAAATTAGGGCATATGGATAAACAACAGGATACTTGAAAACTTGAAAAATCTGTTGTGTTAGTTGTCTATTGCTGTGTAACAAACCAGGCCCAAACTGAGGTGGCTTAAAACAACAAACATTTATTATCTCACATGGTTTTTGTTTATCAGGAATTTGGGATCAGGTTAGCTGGTGCAGGGTCTGTCATGAGGCTGTAGTCAAGATGTTGGCTGAGATTGCACTTACCTGAAAGGTTGACTTGGTGCTTCCAAGATGACTCCCTGAGATGGCTGTAGGTAGGCCTCTGTTCTTTGCCACATAGGCTTCTTCATAGGACTGCTAAATGTTCTCACAATATGGGAGCTAACTTCCCCATAGTAAGTGATCCAAAATAGCAAGGTAGGGGCACCTGGGTGGCTCTCGGCGGTTGAGCATCTGCCTTTGGCTCAGGGCATGATCCCAGGGTCCTGGGACTGAATCCTGCATTGTGCTCTCTGCAGGGAGCCTGCCTCTCCCTCTGCCTATGTCTCTGCCTCTCTCTCTGTGTCTCTTAAGGATAAATAAATAAAATCTTAAAAAAAAAACAAAACAGCAACATAGAAGCTATGATATTTTTTGCAACCTAACCTTGGAGGTCACACTCTACTATTTTCACAATATCCTATCCTATTATTTCCACAATATTCCAAAAGTCATCCCTATTCTTTGTGGAAGGAGACTACCTAAGGGCAGGAATGCAGGGAGGCATGGATCACTGAGCACCATCTTGGAGGCTGTCTACCACAAAAGTGTAGACTCATTTATTATGCCCCATCCACTATCCATGCTTGGATCATGGTCGGGAGAACTGGGCCTTGCTCAGCCTTGCTGAAAGAGGCACAGCGTGCACTATGTCCTTTGAACCCTCAAATCAGAAAGCAAAAGATGCCAATGAGCATCATGGTTAAAACAAATTGGACGTTTAATTTATTCTTTGGTCTGTCTTCTGCCAACCTTGACATTTCCTAGTGTGTATTTCCCAGGATCCTGGTCCTGTGAAGTGCTCTACCAAAAATCATTTTGCATTCAAACTCAGAGATTCACAATTTTCATGGCCTGATTGATGACTCCGAGTCTTCTTGAGATAGAGATACTTGTGTCACTTTGTTCAATCCAGAATTTCTTAAGTTTATTTGTCCACAGATTTTTTTTTCACTTTGTCACACCTAAACCTCCAAATCTGGTGTTCTTTAAATTATACATTTTGAAACACTGATCTAGTTAGATGTCCATAACACATATTATTCCACAACAGATTTAAGGTGGTTGTAATATCAAAGTAGCACATTGACTCTACCTGGAATCAGATAGTTGAGTGTGCCTACTAGACTGAAGCCCTTGAAGGGCAATCTCCGTCCACAATATGTAACTCAAAAGCTGAAACTGTTTGCTGGGGAACCCTCAATCAACCATGCTTTGTACCATGTCTAAGAGCATGAACTTTGATGTTTCTTTACCCCTGTATGAAATCTCTATCAAAAACTGGTCCTCAAAGTCTTTCAAAGAGCATTAACCTTCTTCCTCCAGGTGGAGGAAATTTTCTCCACCTACATATAAACTCCAAGAAGCATTGTACTGCTGAGATTAAGCATCTCTTTGCTGGTGTATTTTATGGCTGAATTGTTTGTCTTGGTATGTAAGCCTCTGGGGCATAACCATTTCTTCTTATGAGTCTGGTATAGCACTCAGCACACTGTCAGCACTCAACCCAAAATAAATCATCATAATAATAGTCATAAACATAAATCAAGGGAGCACAATTCAACTTATTTATAGCCTTACAGGAGAAGCACAATAGAAAAAGTGCAGTTATTTTCCATCATATTATCCTATATCATTTCCAAGCAAAATGTCATATTGTCCACTAGTGTGTAACCAGGTAATGAAGGATTCTGGTGTAACCTGCAAACTCCATGGGGCCAGAGTTAAATGATGTGAGGCTAGAAGCTCATGTTTCCTACGTTTCTATAATTAAAATTTGAATTTCTAGGGCTTATTAAGGTAATATTTAACATATAATTATGTTGACATTTTAAAAAGGAAAAGCGTTTAAGACAAATTATGTAGTAATATTTAATCACAAAAATCTACTTGTCCTGCTCATTCTTCAAAGGTCTTCTCTTTGATTTCCAAGGTGAAAGCTTAAACTAAATGAAGATTTTAATCTAACGTTTAATATATTGGATAATAGTAGATTGGTTAGTGGGTTATCCCTCCGATGTAATATATAAGTGCTTTTACCACACTGAAATCCAGGCCACTCTTACAGTTGGGCTTGTCATTCTATATGACTGAACAGCAAACTATAGTAGTCACATTTTCCTTTTTTTTTTTTAAAGTGAGGAATTTGGAAAACACATCTACGCATACATACGCACACCCACCCTCACTCTTCCCCATATATGTGAAAATATCAGCATCTATCTATCTATCATCTATCATCTCTATCATCAAGCAAGCCACTTGAACATTTTGATAGACTTCTTTTCAGGTTTTTTTTTAAAGCATGTACTTTAAAAAATATACAAGGAGCATATGACTGTATTTTCTTTATATGTTTTTTATTAAAAAATTCCAGATAGAGCTGAAGTTCTTGTCAATTATCATCTAAATTTTGCCCTCTTTTTTGTGAGTGGCACTCCCTTTTTGTTAGTGCTGCCTTTTTATGGTATTCATAATCATGAATTTGGTTTATATTCTTCCAGACAATTGTTTTTTGTACTAACGTACATATATATGTATTTCTATGAAATGTATGGTGTTGTCTTGCCACATAAAACCATATTTACATTGTATCTTACATATTTTAATGCAAATTACTTGTAAACAAAACAACCTATGGCTATGTGCGTATATACGCACACGCTCATTTTTTAGTTCATTCATTTTGTCCACTACATATTTTCACCTCTTGAATATACATTTTGTTCAACAGTTCCATGGTACCTATGGCAATGAACATCTTTGCGTATGCTCAGAGTGGCTTAAAAATTTTTTATTTATTTAAAAAGTGATATCTAGAAGTATAAAAGCTGGGCCATGGGTGTGGACATGTTTTGATAGGTGGTACAAAATGAATGTTCTAATTTACACAGCCAACGCTGGCAAATGGCTCCCTCTCTCTCTAAAACCTTGCCAATGCTTGGAATTTTCAAATGTTAAACACTTCTTCCTGACTGATTGGGGCAAAATGTCATCAGTGATTTGACATGCATTTCCCTGGTTAATAGTGCAGGGGAACCTATTGCCATTATGTTTCTTGTCCGGTTGTATTTCCTTCTCAATAAATTGCCTATTTATATCTTTGTTTATTTTCCTACCAGGTTGTCTTTTTCTTATCAATTTGTAGAAGTTCTTCCTATTTTCTGGATACAACCATTTTGTCTTTCATATTTGTCTTAAATATCGTTCACAATCTGGTTTTCGTCTTTGATTTTTGTTTAGGTGACTTTTGTTTAAAAGTAGTTTTAGATTTTCAGGTAGCCAGATTGATGTTTCCTTTTATGGTTTTTACTTATTTTCTTAAATTTTAGAAGCACATGTTCATTTTTTTCCCCCTTTAGTGACAATGAGTTTGCAGTGATTCTGGGTCTTAGCTTGATCAGATGTGAAATCAATGTAGGACTGAAGCTCAGTTAGTCAATAACTAGACAATGGACTTAACAGGGATTCGCAGAAAATATCTAATCCGCGTACCCCATTTGAAAAAAGAAAGGTGCCATTTTCTTTTTTCATCAATGATTTTCTGCCTGAGTTTATTATATTTAGCAGTTGGATTCCCCTCCTTTGGTTTCCACCATCATCTCATCAGACATTTGGCAATCTCCATTAAATGGCTTTCTCATTCTGTCACTAAAATTTTAACAGCAGTTGTTAAATGAAACAAGAGAAAGCTGTGTTCACCAATATGTCCTCCAATTGCAAGGGGAAATGGTTTCAGAATTGGAATCAACATGGTTCTATCACATGAGAAAAATTTCTCTCCAGCTTTCCTGCTTTATGTACACCTGGCACCAGCTCTTTTTACGGTAGATTTTCTATATCCAAACACCTTCCAGCACCTTGATCCTTGTCTGCTCTATTGGCGTTTGTTCAGAGCAAGATATCAAGTAATGAGACAATTAGAAGTTTGACGAAGTCTAAAGTGACAGATGCCCAAGTTTTCAGCGATGGAGATGGAACATGGCATCTTAGTGAGACGGACAGACTCCTCCTGCCACACCACTGGATCATGGGGTCAGCCTCCATACTGGGTAGACACTCTGATGTTAAGAGCATGTGGTGGATCATAGCTACTTTGATAGTTTTAGGCTTGAAGATATCACTGGAAGGTGGCATTGAAAGCATCTTTTTCAAGGAAAATTTAAACGTAACTGTATGGCTAATCTTATTTTGGATGTTCATAATTAATGAAGATCTTTCATCTTTCTTATATTGTTTAATCCTCACAATAAACCTGAAAGGTATTACTTTTTAATCACAACTTTATTGGAATATACTTCAAATACCATACGATTCACCTATACAAAGTATTCAGTTAAGTGGTTTTTAGTACATTCATGGAGTATGGAATTGTCACCACAATCAATTTTAGAATGTTTTCATCACCCCTCTAAGAATCTCCATACCCCTTTGCAGTCATTTCACCATTCTTCCACCCCTAGCCCCAACCATTAGTCTACTTTCTGCTGCTATACATCTGCTTTTTTTTTGACATTTCATACAAATGGAACCATTTAATATGTCATCTTTTATGACTGACTTCTTTCATTTAGTTTTCAAGGTTCATCCATATTGTAGCATGTATTAGTATTTTATTCTTTACTAATGCTGAATATTATTCCACTTTATGGATATACCACATTTTTAAAATCCATTCATCTGTTGATAAACATTTGGATTGTCTCCATTCTGATAGGTATTGATACCCTCATTTGATAAATGAAGAAACAGTATCAAAACACTCAAGTCATGTCTGCACAGTGGCTACAACTTGCTTTGTAGCCAAGTCACTTGTGGAGAGGACAAGTTATGACAGCCAGTCAGTGTCAGAACTGTGAAGTAAATTCAATGAACACTTCATAATTTAAGAATATCTCCTTTCATATCTTTCCCTTTCTTCTTAAGATTAAGGATACCCCAAAGTTTGTGTTTAGAAATATTGCCATTGACTTGATTCCTTCAATGCTAAGTCTTTTTCTTTGATCCTCTGGGTAGTGACCACGTTAATGGGCACCATAAGTGTAATGGGATTTATACACCTCAAAAGCTCAACATAGACATTCTCCAAGTGCATTAATACAGAATCCCACTCACTATCGTCATGCTAACCTGGTAACTTTTGACAGTTTTTGGTAATTGATGACAGTGAACAAATTCCTGGCTGATATGTTAGTTATGATTTGAAGGCAGGGAGGAGGAAAATGTCTTGAAATTTTTCTTCGTTCCAAATTTAACAGATTTAGAGAGCTCTGCTTCCTTGCTCAATATGTTAAATGTGGGAGAATGTCTCAAATGTAAAGACAAACTTGATGCTAATGGTGAACAATGACGTTTGTGATTCCATAGCTTGTCTTAAGGTTACTTCATATGTGGCATTTAGCACAGTACAGTGCAATTGTTGAAATTGAAGTTGGGTAATGCAATAAAAGTCTCTCATACATGGAAGAAAACCAATTAATTTAAAAGACTCCTTGGGACTCACTGATCATCATGCTGTGCCAGAAAAATTATTAATGATCAAATGAATTGGCCAAAATGTTCCATATTCAGCAATATTGCTTGAAGCTAATGATTGCTGTTTTCTGGTTATAGGGCAGGCACAAAAACTTGGATCCATACATTTTTTTATACTTGGGAGGGATAGTCCATATCAGCTAATTTTCAATCCTCCCCCCCTTTTTACAGTTGGGGAAACTGAGTCCTAAGGAGGGTACATTCCCTAACATCTTTCTGCAATTCTCCTTTGATTTTTCCAAAATTTCCAGGGGTATTATTATGTTTTGTTGTGTGAACTCGGTTAAATGTGAGTTTGACTATGTCCTGCTTGTCTGTGTATTCCCAGTGTCCAGCACAAACCTGGGGACGCAATGGATGCGCTATAAATATTCGTTGAATGAATTAAGTTTGTCTTTCTATGACACTCCATCCAGTGTTCTTTCATGCTTTTGTGTCTCATGGTCCAGGCTATAGTTTTTCTGTTTTTAGCAATGGGACAATCTCCTTCCCACTACATCTGACAGAAAATCCTAGTGTATAAGACAGGTAATAGAAGAGCTGTCTTGGTTGAGGTTAGGGGTAGGGAAGCCAGAAGCCCTGCTTTTCGGTCTTCCCTCTCATGGCTCTGAGACAGGGGTTGAGGGCCGAGGGGAAGAAACATTGCTGAGGAATGCCAGGCTCTGGTGCTCACAGCTGAAACCCCCTGTTCCAGACTCTTAAAGAGAATTAGAAGTAAGATCCTAACTAGAAACAGCTATTGCATATTCATTAGTCCATGTCCTGTTTGAAAAAGGTAATGATCTGGAAGCTTATACAAGACTCTAAGTCTTGCAGGAAGCTATATGTTCATTGAATTCTCTTACCAATCACGTAATGAGTACTAGATGTACTAGGCTCTGTTTTAATAACTAATATAAAACAGTGAGCAAAGTGGACCAAAATATTTTCCCCCATGGAGTTTTTATTCTGATAGGGGAAGATAGACAATAAAAAAAGATAAGTTACGGAGTATGTTTGATGGTGATAAGGTCTATAGAGAAAGGTGTGAAAGTTCAGTGTGTGTGTGTGTGTGTGTGTGTGTGTGTGTGTTGGGCAATTACAATTTTAAATAGGATAGTGATGGAAAGTCTAAGTGAGAAAGTGACATTTGCAGATAGACTTAAAGGAAGTGAGGGCATGAGCCATAGGCTGTCTGGAACACTAAGTGCAAGGCCTTAAGAGAGCATGCGTGGCATGTGAGAAGAGGGATTCTCTCTTTAGTCTCCTTTGCATGAGATTCCTTGGATTATGGAGAGTCATGATCAAGGAAATGATTCGGTTGCATTTTCTTCTTTCAGATCCTATCAGTTGGTGATAGGAATGTACTTTCACTACAAACGATCTAAGAACGACTTACCTGATGTCATGGAGTTCAGTTTTGTTTGGCCAATCATGTTGACTCCAATATATGCTGATTTGAGATGTAAATAAATTGCCTTTCGATTTCTCTCCCTATTCCTGCATAGGAGGGGAGAGTTAAGACTCTCCTTTCTAAAGAGGTCTTTAAAATAGGCTAGAGTCTCATCTAGGGTAGTTTAGGAGAGGCCTTGCCTGAAGGCAGATCAATCTCGCAAGTCTCATTATTGCCCAAAGAGTCTTTGCAATAGACTGAGACTCTCCAGGTGATCTCAAATTCTCTCTATTAACCAGGAGAAAGTCCTTTGGCACTGTCATCCGTTCAGTTTTCCCTGCACATCAGATGCAGAGAAAATACTGGGGCGTCACAGCCCTTAGGGGGTGTTGGAGCACTGTTCTCCATCGTTTAGACTGGGAGCAGCATCATTAGGGTGATGCTGAAGGAAACGAGTCCTGAGAGATTGCTGTGTGATTCCTGTGACCACATTTGCTACAGACCCTGTTTTCTAAAATGTCTCACTAGTTTCTTTCAAGGGAGGTTGTTATCTGATACTCTAAACAACTTGCTTTGTAGCCAAGTCACTTGTGGAGAGGACAAGTTATGAGGCTCCTGAACCGGGCTGGAGATGGGAGTAACAGAATGGTGACCAAGGGCCTTTAAGTGCTGTTTGAATTATGGTTTTGTTTGGGACCCCGTGGAGTATAGTCTTTATGTTTTATTTAATGAATGCCTGACACTGAAAAATGGATGCCATACAGCTTTCTAGTAGGAGGCTGGGCCAAGTGAGTCAGAACACCAGGGCAGAGGGGAGCTCACAGTGGAGGGGTCACACCCTGTCGTCTCATGACCAAGTTCAGGCTCCTCAGTTGTTTTCATCTGTTAAATGCCCCTTGCTGTGGCTCCCCTGAGGTCTAGCAGTGGTAGCAGTGCTGGTGGGGGGGGGGCAGGGTGAAGAGCTAGATGAGGAAGGGGATTTGTGATTCGACGGAAAAAAAAGACCCCACGCTTCTACAAATACACCTACTTCATGCAAGAGGACGAATCCTTCCTATTTATTAAGATGCTCCAGGTGAGCCCCTTATTAAAGGAACTGAAAGACAAATTATTTTTAAAACAGTTTTTATCCTAATTCATTTCTCTCTTCTAAAGTCGGATCTTCCTAGTACTGCTTGCCTGAAAACAGAAACAACTGTAAGACACCTTGTGAGCCTTCACTTGAGCTCGGCTTAGGGATGTGAGAAGTACCCAGCTTTAGATACACCACAGAGACCAGAGGTTTGAATCTCGCATCTGCCATTTGCAAGCTCTGTGATGGTGGATAAATCACATCACTTCAGAGTCTTCAACTGATTCATCTGCACAAGTGGAGGCGATGATTCTTCTCATGCTGGTTGTTGTGATATAAAGTCTTTGGCACATGATAGAGGTTCAACAAATGTCATTTCGTTCTATTATTTCTCCATTAACACATCAGTTTAGGCTGAACAGAAAACATCAGCTTGGCTTATCAGAGAGATTGGCTAGTCATGGTAAAGAAACCATTTCTTCCTCATATTGGTTTTTTAGTGCTTTCCTGGGACTTATCCCCAAGTCTGAAATCAGCTGTGATAATTTTCTGACTATGATCCCTACAGTGGCCTCAACAGCTTCCCCTGCTTGGGCTCTGCTCATCTCTTGGAGCCTTAGAAGTGATGCCACATTGGAGCTCATCACATCTGCCCATATGTTGACCTGTTGTATTGGATTTTGGGTTTCCTCTGAGTATCAGAATTCAACAATTGAAGCTGAGTCAGCTCTCTCCTGTTTGGGAAAAAGCTTCAGGTAACTAATTGATTTTATAGAGGCTGGAAACAGTAGAAAAAACCTTTCCCAAAGTTTATGTGTTCACTGTTTATTTTCCATAAGCCAACTAAGAATGCCATAATTATAAGGTGTTGGTGTTGACCACCCCAGAGGAACTCCAACAATGGCGGGCAGTGTAATAAAACATAGGAAACTGGCCCAGATGTTACAAAACAACACAGCATTTGTTGTTTTGACACTCTCTGAGGTTCGGTGGGATGGTGCTGCTCGGTCTGCTCCTATGGAGGCGATGTATCCATTTACTGTTATGACCCTTGATCGGTTCCTTCTATAAAGAATGAGTTGCTTCTGGATAGATACTCATTTAAGATATTGAAGTTTTTGTGTCTTAAAGTGTTCTTGCTCTCTCATGGAAAATCTAAGAGGAGGCAGTGGGTTTGAACATTTGCCAGGTAGTGGTATTATTGATTTCCCTAGGAATCACCTTGGCCATTAGTGTTGGGTTTGTGACTCTCGGTAGAACACATCAGCACGCTAAACATCTGAGAATACGCTGTGTTTGCATTTCTTTATCAGGGCAAATGGCAGCCTAATGATTTCATTTTGTTTCTGGAGCTATGATGACCTAATAGGAGGAGTCTCCGCTGCTCTTGCTTTCATATTTTCTAGAGTGGTTTCTTCATTTATCAGTGTAACCAGATTGCTTTATTTCTTAGTATCTGTCAAAAGGGCTATAGAGGAGGATCAATCCCCCTTGCTGCAATAATCCTATCACTTCATCTTGTGACCAATGCCTGATTTCTGTACTACTGTTCTTGACCCTGTATCGCCAGATTAGTATTGTTCTTCCAAAGAGTTTTCTGGGAAGGTTAAAAACTGACTCCAGTGGCATTAAGAACACTGTTGTGTGATTGCTCAAACCATTTCTGGGACTTCCCTTTGAAAACTGCCTTCAGAGGCAAAACATTAGTCACATGGACAATAGTTTGCTGATATCAGGGACTTTACAATCTAACGCCAGTATTGATCTCTTTGAAAAATCAACACCATTTGAATGGATAAGCTATAGTTTGTTTCTTAAAAAAAAAAAATCAGTCTCCTTACTCTATGGTCACAGCTAATAAGCATAAAATAATTATAATAACATCCTGAGCACAGCCACAGCCAATGGCTTGTGCTAGAAAGGACAGTCCAATGTTTTCAGTTTTTCCTGATCATCAACATTGTGTCCTTTTCTCGTCATTATTTCACTCATTAGTACTTGTCTCTTTTCCTCCTTGATTATTTATTTATTTAATTATTTTATTTTTTCCACCTTGATTTTTTAAAAAAATCTTTTTCTACTAAGGATTTCTTCCATGATCCCTAAACTGGCAGTCCCACTTGTTTAAGGGAAGCTTTTGTATTCCTGGTTCCGTGCAAATTCTTTGATGGTTCAAAACTCTATTTGTTGGTGTCTCCTTTCTAGCCAAGAGCATCTTGACTTCCAGCTCCTGAAGTCAGAGTGGCCCAGCCACTGTTCCCCCAGCTGTGGAAACTGTTAACCATTTTGCTTCCCCATGATACTTCCCCCATGAGTTGTTCACAACTCTCCTGGAGTGTTGTATTTGAAATCTGAACTCCTGGTAAGAAAAGCCATGCATAATGGTTAAGACTATGTAGTAGCCTTTTATATGTTATACTGAGATGTGTTTGTGCACGCGTGTGTATTCTCTTTTCTGGATTCTTGTTTTTTAACCTTATGCCCACCCCCCCCACCCCCTGCCCTGCCGCCCAGTCAATTTTCTACTAATTACTAAGGCTCAATAAAAGCCTCCTCTTCAGAAGGAGAGTATTTTTGTAGAGCAGCATTTAGGAGTTTGGTAGCATGCAGAATTTGCAAGAAAAAGGAAACTCAAAGTCAGGAAGACTGCAAGTGACCCAGTCAACCCGAGTCCCCGGGCACCACACTTACTTTTTGCTTCAATAAAGTCTGCTTCAAAGCAATCTCAATCCTTCATCAAAGAGATTTCCAGAGCACTCCCAATGGGTTAACATAAATCTTACTGTTCTCACTCTTTTTTCCCCCTTCCAAGTTGCCTTTCAAAAAAAAAAAAATCAGTCCTTGTGTCTCCATTTCTTTAAATCTTTTATCCTCGGGCCGCTACCACTGGCTGTATGGATTACATATCAGCGGTTAAGAATATTCCACAAAGTCCTGGCTTGTTCTTACCCTGCAGTGCTTACAGTCACCGATTGTGATGAAAGGAATTTGAAAGGCACAGCCAGGCAATCCTTAACCGGCTCAGCACATTCCCTCTCTGCAGCTTATCGCGCTGTGGATGTTCTTTTGACCAGCCATCAGTCATGTTTGAAATTTCCCGTGATTCCTAAGATATGAACCCCTTTGATAGAACTTAACAATACAGCACATGCAGCATGGGCTAAGGAAAATACCTTTGACTTCAAGTTAAAGAAATGCTTTGTTCCTGCTCAGATTTTTATATTTTCTTAGTGTCTCCTTTCTCCTGGGCAGCCTCCATGCCCCCCTGCCAGGTAAGCCAAGTTTGAGCACCCACGGATGCTTAAGTGGCTGCCATAAGCAGAGAAGAAAGGCACCTGAGGGAGACTGAGAGGAATGAAAGGGAAAGAAAAAGAGATTGAGCGGAGGGGGGTGGGGTGGGGGATGAGAAAACGAGAAGAGCATATCAAGTTGAGGACAAAAGTTTCTGAAATGTTTTTGGGAGCAAGAGATTTACTGGTTATTTGTACCTTACCAGGTGTGATTTCTTCTCTGTTTTTAAAATTTAGGCTTTGCTTTAAAAAATTTGAATTTTCATGCCTGGTTCAGGGTAACAGGACTGATAGTTTCTGCTTTGCTGATGGGAGTTTAGTTTGGGCTCTGGGGGCTGATATTTAAACATCAAAGAAGGAGCCCTCAGAGCAATCAAGCAGACTTCATTTTCAGTTATTCTAGCTAAAAGAGGAGAGAGGAGTCTTCTGCAAAATTATGGGGCCCTGGACCCTCATGTTATCATGCATTATTTTGAGTGGACAGGGCGTTGATTGCTCAGTGTGACGGGAAAGCTATTTATCAATTGAGCAACATAACAAAGAAGTGCCATCTCTATCGCTGTGCTGAGGGTTAGAGATTGGAATTAAAGTGTCACCCTTTCTTTTATCTTTAGCTTTGGTTTGGAGACACTTCCCTGGAGGGCTGGTTTGCTCCTTCTTTCTACTGGGTTGGAATAATTCCATTAAAAGTCTTTTGCTTACTCAACTAAAACACCCTACCAAGTGAGTGGCATTTGGCAAACTTGCTCTCTTTTCTTGATTATTCTGGTCTATTGATCTGTGTCTCTGGAGAAATTCTGGAAACTTCCAAGAAGTCTTTTGCAGCTTAAAATATTATCTCCCTGGTGATTAACTCAAATCAGAAGCTAATAAGATGAATTCCTTCCTTGCATTGGTGATCCCAGCTCTTCCTTCATGCCCATCAATCCTCCAGCTTGCAGAAAACTTAGAAATGAGGGAGTATATTTGTCACCGAGTGGGTAGCAAGGCAACGGAACAGCTCAGGTTGGTCAGGCAGAAATAAATGGCTCTGCAGGAAAAGTAGAAGGCACACGGTTGTAGGAAATTGGAAAGAAAGAATTTTGCATGGATGTGGTGGAAAGAGAAACCTCATTGTGTTCAAAACCCACAGAATTATATCCATCCTATCACTGGTAAACTCTGTGAGGTCTGGATCCAAATAATCTGCCACTGGGAACAAGGGGAAAAAAATGTCGAGGTCTTTATTTGTCCATTATTTAGGAAACATCATAATTGGCTTTTGAATTCCTGGAGCACATGAAGAAAGAAAGAAGGCTGTAAGCTTTTTCAGAGAGCCTACTTTCTCCTGAAGAGAAGATAGCAGAAAAATGAATGATGGGCTGCTTCTAATTTATAATGATGGTTTCATCTCTTCCAGATATTACTTTAGTTCTTGGATGATCGGTTCTCCCCACCAGAATCCTGATTGCTTTTTAAGATGAAAAAGATCACAGAGGCTTTGCAGTCCATTTCTAGTCATTACAAGCTTGCCACTTACACACTGTTTTGATACTAGTTTAAGATTCTTTGGATAATGAAAATTCTAGTCTTTTATTTTTGTCTTTGATCCATAGCTTAATTAGCAAACGCTCATAAATAAAGCTGGCTAGTTCATATCTCTTTTTTTAAAATTTTGTTTGTGCCAAAGCCCAGGTTTCAGATTTCCTCAGCTATTTTGAACATAACTAGTAGCTTACTCTATTAGAGGAAACCAAATAACCAACATGAGAAATGTGTATATGTCTTATCTAAAGAAGCAGCATATGATGCTTAACAAGAAACACATAAGACGTCTGATAATATTAAAGTGAGTTACCCTTTTGTGCTTGCTATTGGATTCGTCACTTTTTGTTTTTTAACTTGAGCTGTAGTTTTTAGGTATTCTGAAGCTCTGACCACTTCATTCGTACTAACATAAAAAAAAAATTGGAATGCTCTCCAAAAGAAATGAAGGATAAAATCCATGTATTAATCATCCCCACTGCCTTTGTCCCAAATTTAAGATTATTGCTTCTCTCTCTGCTTCAGCATCTTCTTTAACTGATGCTTCTTTCTTTTAGACAGGGAAAAATAAGGATAAAGCGCAGAATACATGGGGGCCAAATAAAGGCTAGGCTGTATTCATTCTTTAGGGTCAGAAGCCACATCTTCTTTAGCATGTATTCCAGCCTCAGGCTATCTCATTTTGCCAAATATTGAGAACATAGCTTGAATCTAAATCATTTGGTTTCGTTGATGGGATAAATGAGTGAGAAGATAGGGCTTGTGGGCAAGTCTAGACCAATAGCTTCCGAAGTGTGGCCTAGATATATATCTTATAAAAATATTCTGAAAAAAAAAAAAAAACAACAGGGATCCCTGGGTGGCGCAGCGGTTTGGCGCCTGCCTTTGGCCCAGGGCGCGATCCTGGAGACCCAGGATCGAATCCCACATCGGGCTCCCGGCGCATGGAGCCTGCTTCTCCCTCTGCCTGTGTCTCTGCCTCTCTCTCTCTCTCTCTCTATGTGACTATCATAAATAAAATTAAAAAAAAATAAAAAAAAACAACTCTGGGGAGAAAACCTATTGAAAAATACTACATATTATATTTGTTTTAGGAGAATCAAAATGTCCATTGGCATATTAAGGACCATGAAAAAGTCCTGTAGGAAAGAAATCTGAAGGAAGGTATAAACCAAGGGTTTTTCAAATCTGTTTGACCGTGGAACTTTTCCTCTTTTTTGAAATTTCCTTCCTCTTTTATTTATTTATTTATTTATTATAGAGTTATTTATGTATATTATATATAGTATTATATTTGTATAGTTATATTTGATTTGATTTATCTCCAGGATCGAGCCCTGGGCCAAAGGCAGGCTCCAAACCGCTGCACCACCCAGGGATCCCAATTTCCTTCCTCCTGATGTCTCACAGAACCATGCTCTGATTAACGTCCTGGATTAAGATAGTTCGGATTAAGATGGAAAATCTTGTCTTTTGTGGGAATTAGATTCAAGATGTATTTATTTTGAACATGCACAATGTCTTCAGGTAGCACAGGAAGCCCCACTGAGAAGAAAAAGAAGCCAATGAAGTAAAAGCCTTCATTTTCTATGAGGTCAGGAAAAAAAAAAACCAGTTGAAACAAAAATCTTGATGAAATATTGCTTAGAGCGGAACCAGATACCACTTGAACGATAAATGTCTATTATGGGAAGCAATGGCTGGGCCTGCTAAAATGTTTGCTCCTGAAGAGTCATAGGCTTAATATAATCTTTCAGAGAGAAACTGTGTACTCTCTTGGAATGAATAACAATTTAGCATGGGCAAGCAGTGTAGATGGATGTTTTTATGCATCTTTGATTTTTTTTTAAGTGTTTTCCTCGAGTAAGAGTGGGCTAAAAAGAAACCAGGCCCTATAAATGTTTTTCTTATGTTTGTAAGGCTTGTGGAGAACTTGACCGTGAAGAGGCCGGTGTAGTTTCCTCGGCAAGCTTTGTTGTGACTTGTTCTGCTCTAAGTATCATTAGAGCCCTTGTCTGAGACAAATGGGCTCCATCATTTCTTCACCATTCAGACCTGTAGGAGGAAAATGGCACTGATGTGAGTGAAGCTTCGACATGGCAGTCACCGTCCCTTTATTTCTGCTCTCCCTTCTTTTTGGGTAATGAATCGGGGTGTCGTTAGCTGCCTGCCTTGTGTTCATCACTGTCAGTACTGGCAAGGTAACAGATAATGGCAGAGATTCAAGGCCACCTGGGGAATGAAGCCTGACAGGACCTCATTTATCACTCCCCTTTTAGGGGGTCTCTGTGGTAGAGCTAGCATCAAAGCTGTAATCGAAGCTCACCAGGTCGCACAGGGGCAAGGCAGGGTTGCTCCGCCAAAAAGCAACTTGAGCTGTCAAATCTGCTTTGTAAATGAAGTGCTTTTCTAGAGACAGTGTTGTTTATAATTGTCATTCTGTATGTAGTCCCTCAATATCCAAGAACTGTTCTCCGTGTGCTCCCTCTCATTCCTTCCCGGCAAATGAAACTTCGACTATGTAGAGAAAAGGTACGCCAGAAAATGGATTTCTTTGACCTTGGGTGTACTGCAGCATACTCTCATGCAGAGGTTTATCTTTCCGCCAGCAAGGATTCGGGTCTGCTTGAGCTGCTCAATGATTGAGAGTAGGCGGAAATGGCCTGACTTGAGAACTGCCTCTTCTCTGGGCAAGTCTATTTTCAAGGCTGACCTTCACCCATACGTGTCAACAACTTCCAGGTTGGCTTCCAGGCAGCCATCTCAGTTCTTCCTTCTCCACTGCAGGGCAACATGTCCAAGCCTCTCCTTGGATATTCCACAGGCACCTCAAATTCACGACCCAGACAGGATGTCTCATCCTGACTCCAAACCCGCTTCCCATCTGCATTCTTATTCTCAAGAAATCTTCCAGCAAGGAGAGAAGCATCCTAGATCCTTTCCCCATCTTTACCCTCCTCTAAAATCCAGTCAAAACTAAGTTTGTTGGAACCAACTCCTGAATGTCTCCAATAATCATCACCTCTTCTTCATCTCCTGTCCCATCTAGATCTTTTCGATAGCTCTCTTACTGCTCTCCCTGCCCCTCTCCTTCGTACTGCAGAGAATTTTCCAGTATAGAGAGCTGGTCGTGTCACTTTACCTCTTAATACTAAACAAGGACTGCCCACTGCCTATTGCATGGGCTCTAAACCACTTCCACTGCATTCCAGGCTCTTCTGGCCCCTGTCTTTCTGGCCATTCTCACTTCCTGGACCCTCTTCCTGTAGCTTATTCTGATTTAGCAACACTGAATTACCTGCCTGCCCTAGAAGATACTAGTCCTTTAATGTTTCTAAGCTTTATCCTGTGCTGTTTCCTCTTTCAGGGATGTTTTCCCAATACGCGTGCCCTCAGCAAATCCTATTCACTATTTAAGTCTCAGTGCAGGGATTTTGTCATCTGTGAAAACTTCTCCAACTCTCTTCCAGTCATTTACTTCTTGTTTTAACGTTTATTTTTTTATGCCTGCCTTTCTACTGTAATATAAATATTATTTGTTGAGTGTTGCCAATCATCAGGTACTATATCGCTTTCTTTACATATTTGTATTTAATTCCCAAGTTAGCCTGTATGGTAGATACTGTTAGACCAATTGTACAAATGATGAAGCCAAGGTTCAGACTGATTTAATAGTTTCCCCAAATTCATACGCCCAGTAAATGGTGGTAATGGCTTTCAACTCCAAGCTGCTGCTTTCTCCATTGTTTTAAACTGTATGTGTTCACGTCTTGAGAAGCAACACTGTGTGTTTTTGGTTTTGTTTTCTTAGTGCTGAACAGAGTGTTGGATAGAGTAGACATGCAACAGACACAGAATGAATGAAACTCATAAAAGAGTCCGTCTACTTACACCCACAAGGTGCAATATGCACATTATCTCTGTTTTTTAAGGCAACCTTAACTTACTGGCATTGATTTGCCCATTTTCACAGTAGTGGAAACTGAAGCCCGAGCAGTTAAATGACTTTGCTAAGGTCATATGTGACTCAGGGTCAGCACTTTCTTTCTCTAGGGCCCATATTCTCACCATCTCATGCTGGCTGCCAATGCGTGAGTTCTCTGCTGGCTATGAGAGAACCAGCATCAAGGAATGGAGGGAGAGAGATTAAGAGCATGTCTCAAGGTCAAATTCATTTCTGTGCCCTTCAAGATTTTCCATAGTTTTTTTATATTCTTTTCATCCAGCTTTTCCTAACACAGCTCTGAGACCTCCCTTCCCCTTCTTTCTGGTTAAGCCAGCTTTTCACATTCCCTCTGACACATCATGCCCACCGTTTCTGCTCTGCAATTTTCCTCCCTCTTTTCCCACTATTTCAAGTGCCTTTCTCCTTTCAAGTTGCACTCAGCCGAATCCATACATCCCTCAAGGACAAACTCAAGTTCCATCTCTTCTGTAAGCTATTCCCTGGAGCTCCATCCTGCCTGCACTGACCAGACCTAATGTCGTCTGCACCTTATATTTTTGGTCTTGGTTACATAATTTAATTGTGTTGCTCTATACTGTCTTGTATCCTGTAATTACTTCAGCATCCAAAGTCTATTCCCAGGAATATTGCAAACTCCTTGACAGAAAGGACGGGGCTATGTATTCCTTTTATATTCCACACACTGCAAAGCACAATTCTGGGTGGCCCTCGATCAAAAGGCATTGAATTAAGCCGAATATGGTGCAGACCCCATTTAAACTTTCACAAACTTTCTTTTCATAAATTATACGAGCCTAGACAAGAGGATCATTGCAGGGAACCAATGAATATATTCAGTCTGCACAGGGACACATGAGATTGTAGGGCTGTAATGCAGGTTCTTGGACAAAGAGAGTTGGGTAAAATGGGACTGGGAGCAAAGGGTGGGAAGAGGAAGACTGCCAGAGCAGAGAGGAGGGAGAAGAGCTGTAGCAAGAGCAGTGAAGGGGAGCCCACAACCCAGAAATATGCCTCCATAGCAAAGAGGCTGCCAAGGACTTCTGTTTTTTGAAGTTCTTAGCACGTTAAATAACTTGACGATGCGTTCTTGTGTAGTCAGGAGATTTGCTAACCAAATATCTTGCTGCATCAGCAAAGTAGCGACGCTCTCAGTAATTTCCACACAGGTGGAAGGCAGTGTTTTCAGAGTTTTATTAATAAAAAACATTTCTATTTCTTTTTACTGCTGCCCCTCCCAGTCCTCTCTCCACCTCTGTCTCCTGCACACACACACACACACACACACACACACACACACTTACACACACAGGTATGTGTTCTCTCTTTCAGTTGGATAGTCCTCCATGAATATTTGTGATGAGAATATCCTCTCCTAAGTGACTAGATTCTTGAAAGATTTTGTGAGTCGTTTTTTTTACTTTCATTGGATTTACATGTTTGAAGATACGGAGGAAGCTCACGTATGGAATTTGGCTCATTATAGGTGACATGACTCTTAAAATTATCTTTCAAACAACAAAAAAATGACATTATAATCAAGCCATTCACATGCTTTATGTATCCCCAGAAATATTTTGATATCTTTACTTTTTAAATATCTGGCATTTGTTTTCTCCTGACCTCATCCCTGCACTTGAAAGCTTCTGGATTATTGCCAGGAACACTTCCCTAAACAGTGCTGAGAAGACAGGGACCTAACATTCCAGAAGCACAGGTTGGGATTACATGGCAACTCCAGGGACTATTTTGTCCATTTCCTTGCTTTCTAAGAGGAGAGAAATCATAAAACATTTCTGTCCACTTGATTGTAATTGAAAATCCTTAAATATCTCCAGGGAAAGACATCCTCCCACATCACTAGGAAATAGTTTCTGATGTCCCATAAATGCTATCAAATATCAAGAAATTACTCTGTGAGGCGATGTTTCTCTACCCGCATCTCTCCTTCCTCTCCCTTCTGTTTTTCATCCTTGGTGCTTACCCGTGAAGCAACGGTGAGTGTGTATTTGAAAACTTTCTGATTCCACTAAAAAAATCGTTTTACGGATGTAACGGACCCTGCTGACTGCTGGCCCATCTCAGATCCACATTCCTCCATCTCCCAGCTAAGTGGAACCACATGACAACGTTCTAGTCAATGAGTATAGACAGAGGACACTACCTGTGGACTTATAGGAGGTAACACGTTTGTGTTACTCGAGCCTCTAAATTTGTGACAACTTGTGACAGTAGTAGTGGCATTTTTTCTTCTGGGTTTTCTTGTTTTCCTACTTAATCCCTTTATTCCACGTGACTCCTTAGCATCTCCCTCTTGTCCTACTTATTCTTTCTTATTAATCCATTAGACAAATAGAAATAGGCACTTCGATTCTTGTTTCTTTGTGTGATTGCTCTTAGGTTCCTAGCCGGTGTCTCCATGAAGATAGCACTGCGGAGCCCATTTAAGTCACATCTCTCATCACGTTGAACTCGGATTCCTTCTCAGGTGTTCTCCATACTATATTTTATCCCTCTCACTAGATTCAATTGATTTTTCTAATGTGCCACTTTTGTCATGGCAGTCCTTGATCAAGAATCTACACGGACTCTCCATCTCCTAATAAACTGAGACTCCGTCTTCTTTTTAGCCTTCATTATTTGATCCTATTTTGGGTTTCTAACCCGAGCTTAGACTTTCTGCTTGATTGGGATATTCTCTTCCCTCTCCCATCTCCCATGTCCTAACAAACCCTTGTGTAGTCTGGAATGATCTTCCCTCATCTCTGTTTCTTTTTCCTTACCTTTCCTGTCCTCCCACTCCCCCCCCCTTCCCCTTCCCTTTCCTTCTTTCCTCCCTCCCTCCCTTTCTTTCTTTTTTAATTTTTAAATATTTTATTTATTCATGAGAGACACAAGAGAGAAGGCAGAGACACAGGCAGAGGGAGAGGAAGAGGCAGGTTCCCCACAGGGAGCCCAATGTGGGAGTAGGTCCCAGAACTCCAGGATCATGCCCTGAGCCAAAGGCAGATGCCCAACCACTGAGCCACCCAGGCATCTCTCTTCTCTTCTTTCTCTTCTCTTCTCTTCTCTTCTCTTCTCTTCTCTTCTCTTCTCTTCTCTTCTCTTCTCTCTCTCCTCTCCTCTCCTCTCCTCTCCTCTCCTCTCCTCTCCTCTCCTCTCCTCTCCTCTCCTCTCCTCTCCTCTCCTCTCTCTTCTCTCTCTTCTCTTCTCTTCTCTTCTCTTCTCTTTCTTCTTTCTTTCTTCACTATCACCTCTCTTTAATGACTTACCCTTACCTGATCACTGGACTGTAGTTGGTACCACCTATATGGTTTCTCTGTGAATTGAAGGTTGTATCTCTGTAGTCCCTTTTGCTTGTGATTTAGGGCACAGCGCAAGGTTATAATGCAAATGGATTTACTTAGTCAACCCCATTCTCTACTTCCTTCTGTATTCCCCCTTCATTACCATGTAACCAATGTCAAAGGGTCTCTAAAGAGTTAGCTGTAGATAGGGGGAGTAGATTTAGAAGCTATTAACGAGACAGATCTGAAACCTGGATGCAATCAGGATTGTGTTCTACCTACCTGAGCAAATTGTTTCTGGAAGTGCTTGGCAAATATTGGAATTTTATTTGGCTACTTGACTGACTGAGTAGGTTTTTTTTTTTTTTAGATTACTCCCATAGTCTCCTCCATCACATCCACCTTTAAGTATGTAAGCATCACCATCATTATCTAAAGTTTCCAGTATTTTCTTAAAAATGTAACCCACATACTGGGTCTGAAGCTTCCAGCTTGCTGGGAGTCATCTGTTTTGATATTTAAATAAAATTTGGCTTATGTCCCCATCCCAGTGGGAAACTCAATGTTTCTTCCATTATCTCTGGGATTTTAGGGAAGTGACATTTTTTTGTAATTGCTTCTGGCTGTGAGTTCCTACTTTGATTCCCTATTTGATTTCCCGTCTGCATTTTGCCCTCTTGGATGCTGTTTTTTTCCCCCTGCACAATGTTATCCTGCTGCATAGTGCTCTTATCCAATGTGTTTTCTCCCCAGAGTCCCACCAACTTAAGATACTGTGTGTTGCAGAATTTACTGAAAATTTTGGGGATGAGAGCAGCTGAACTAGAGGGTCAGAGGGTCTGAGTTCATTGCTAGTATTAAAAGCATGTTAGACATTCCTCTGTTCTATCCTTCAGATAGATCTGCCTTAAAAATTACTGGTCATTTCTTCTACCATGCCAGGGACACCCCTTTCTTCTTTAATTTTTCTCTTTCTTCCTAGATTATGATTCCTGTCCATTTCTGGGGGAAAACATTTAGATTTTCTTTTGTCTTGTCTTAGAAGATTCAAGCCAAGCCTGTATGCTTGCAGCTGTTGACTCAAGTTTATCATCAAACCTGTCTACTAGGTGCTCCTAAACAAAGAAGGCTTTTTCCTTGAGGAAAGTTC
The DNA here is from genome assembly GCF_905146905.1 of Nyctereutes procyonoides. Taxonomy (NCBI): domain Eukaryota; kingdom Metazoa; phylum Chordata; class Mammalia; order Carnivora; family Canidae; genus Nyctereutes; species Nyctereutes procyonoides. The sequence continues at coordinate 15,904,855 of NW_026575032.1, read as the reverse complement.
TCAAGGAAATGCATTAATTTTTTCCACTTTTACTATGAATGCAGAACATAAAACAGAATGAATTGTGAAAACTGTAAAATGTTACTACTCCATTCTTTGGATTTTGGGACTGTGGGTGAATCTTTCTTTTCTTTTCTTTTTTTTTTTTTTTAGGACGTTTGATTTTCTTTTTCTTTTTTTTTTTTAATTTTTTTAATTTTTATTTATTTATGATAGTCACACACAGAGAGAGAGAAAGGCAGAGACACAGGCAGAGGGAGAAGCAGGCTCCATGCACCGGGAGCCCGACGTGGGATTCGATCCCGGGTCTCCAGGATCGCGCCCTGGGCCAAAGGCAGGCGCCAAACCGCTGCGCCACCCAGGGATCCCAAGGACGTTTGATTTTCAAAACTTCTAGGCTGATATGCATCTCTTTGCAACTAGAAAAAAGTAGATGAACCACTTTGATCAAAACAAACACAAATAAGAGGAAAATTATGAAAAGATCAATATATGGGTACTTATTTGTATTTTGAAATATTTGTGTCCTTTAGTCTTAGAATCTAAACTTCTAAAAAGAATAGAATCTAAACTTCTAAAAGAGAGTAATTTTTGAGCAAGTTCCTCACAAGAACCTAATGCACTGTAGGTCTCTGATATACGTGAAATGATATCTACTTGATTCACTCCCTCAGCTGACATATTGGCACTGCTTCAAGACATTAAACCATTTTATGGGGAAACTTGATGGGTACAAGTTATTGCCCCATTATCAGTGTAAGACACAGAATAAAATACCCTTCAGTTGGGCCCATGGGAATGAGGCCTGTAAAGCAAGAATAACTTTGAAGAGAAGGAACTAAAGTGATCAAAATGGACACCAAAGTATCAAAGGCACACAAATATTAGAGAAAGATATGAGGAGACACAGCAAGATAATGATTATGGAACATGGGCCTTTTAGGGCAAAAAAATTTTTTTTTTCTATTTTGTCCCTGCTATCACTTTGCTAAATCAACAATTCAGTTTGGGCCAGCTGTTCTAGTGATAAAGCTTTAAATAAAGATATTGAAATAACCGAGACAAATGATAGAGTCATCCTTTACTATAATATATTTTCATAATGCCCAACAGTCCCTCATTTAATCAAGAAATTGGCAGGACAGGGAACAAGTTGATAATTTGCAGTTGGGATGTAATAAAAATGTTATATTTCATGGATGAGACACCCAGGCTACATTATGTATTATGAGTTTAACTTGACTTATAACTCTTTCTGGAATTTAAACTGTCATATCCAACCATATGCGTTGACTTTTATAGTGATTTAATGAGTTGTTTGGTGAAAATAAATGTTGACAAAGTTACAAAATTTTCTTTCTTTTTTTCTTTTCTCCCCCCCTTCCCCCCCAAAGCTTGTTGTTTTCTCTTTGGATACTAGAGCTGGCTGCTTTACAACAATCCGAGAGTTTCTCTTTCCTTATAATCTATGGATAGGATCTTGGCCTTGGATAGGTCGTGCGTGCTTGATCTTGGTGGATGAATCATGGCAAAGAAAGCCTAACAGAACATAGTGATTAACCTCTGGTGGCAGCAAGTTACTAGTGTAAGTTTGGAAATAACAGTCCCTTATATCTGAAGGGTCGGCTGATTCCCCAGGAAAGTGTCTTGTCTTCTGAACGTGGTTTGGCCTCAGCTTAGTTTTGCTGAGGGGCCATGTTGCAACAACTTGGATTGCTGGTCAGGATGCTGGATTTGAAGGGTGAATGATTGTCTTGTAAAAACAAAACAACAAGCTCAATTCCTATGGCATCTCAAAGGAGAATCTCAGCTACTGGACTGATGCCGTGGATACTAAAAGAAATGAAATAATGCCAAATTGTAGTAGTAGCAGCGTAGCAGAGAATCTTATCAAATGAGCTGTAATTTGAGTAGGCACACATTATACACTCATTAAGAAGAGTGAGGAACAACTAATTGGCTTATTATGTACTCTTTAATTGGTTCAACTAACTTTTAGTTACGGCAGTAGGGAATAAACGGGGAATCCTGTTTTGGGATTTGGCTGGGCCGGGGAGATCTCATGAAATTTCCCTACGTGATAAAAATGATTAGATGCACCACCATTTAGCAAACATAATAAGGAAATAACCCGTAATCGATTAAGGGCTGCCGAGCCATCCTGACTGTGTGGTCAATGAGCCGGCATGAGCTGCAAACTCCCTGGGAATAAAGTGATCTGATGTGTGGGAGGGAGCGGCCCCTTTTAGGGCACCTAGTACCCCCAAGAGAGATTTACTCTCTTGTCCTACAAAAAGCCATTTACCCCACAGGGGTGACATATTTCCTACCCATGAATTTTACCCCAGCTGCTACTGTTATCTGCATATGTAAAGGGAAGTGGAAATTTGAGGTAATTACCTGGGTCATGTGGAACCCCTGAAACACTTTTTCTTCAATTGGCTTTTGGCCTTAATGATGATTACCTTAACCTTGCATTTCACTTTGAACACAGGGACGAGAAGATGTCAAAGGCGGGATGTATATTAAAGTTGTAGAAGGGAAAGTTTTCCAAAGTGTTTGAGATAATCCATAATGCCAAAGGAAATTTGCTTGTGACGTGCAGCCCGACGATAACTGATGCATTTTTATCTATCAACTTTTATTATTTAAGCCCGGGTTTTAATATTTAGATCAGTAAACCAAAAATAAATAATGGCTATTAATAAATTAAAAATGGCTTATTGGGCAGCCCGGGTGGCTCAGCGGTTTAGCGCCGCCTTCAGCCCAGGGCGTGATCCTGGGGACCCGGGATCGAGTCCCACTCAGGTTCCCTGCATGAAGCCTGCCTCTCCCTCTGCCTATGTCTCTGCCTCTCTCTCTGTGTCTCTCATGAATAAATAAATAAAGCCTTAAAAAAAAGTAAAAAAAAATCAATAAAATAAAAATAGCTTATTACCTGAATGCAAAAATAATGGAGTTTAGCATTTTTAGCATCAAAACCTGACCACTTCGCACCATGTCCACTGCAAATACTTTGTTCAAGGAACCATCATTTCACACTTGGGTGATTGCAAGTCTCTGAACTGGTCTCCTTTTTCCTACCCCTGGTCAGGCTGCTCTTTTACTTTCCATTCAGTATCCAGAGTTTTCCTATGAAATGCAAGTCAGTTTTGTCGTTTGCCTGCTAAACACTCTCCATGGCTTTCCATTTCACTCAGAGTGAGCACCATGGTCCTCACTGTGGCCTAAGACTTTGTGGATTTGGTCTCCAGCAACCCCTTTGCCCTCTCCTGGAGTTCTTGCTACTCTTCTGACCACACTGGCTTCCTGGTTGTTCCAGGACCACTTGAAGCCCCCTCTCCCTTTGTGATCTTTGTCCTTGCTCTTTCTTCCACCTGGAATGTGCTTGCCCCACTATCTGCATGGCTCATTTGCCCCAGAATCTCCGCCCAAATGGCTTCTTATGAGAGAAGACTTTTGTGACTGCCCTTTATAAAATAAATAATACTCTCAATATCCTTTCCTTTCCCTTCTTATTCTTCATAGAATTATTTTCACCTTATATATAAAAAAATAATTATTTTCACCTGATATTTCCTGCATTTACCTCTTGATTTGTTTATTGACGGGCTTCCTTTATCCCTAAACGTAGGCTCAAGGGCAGAGACTTTATATTTTTGCTTACTTTTCATGGCATACATGAATCTGCAAGAGCTCTTCTTAGAATGTGACATTGACACTCCTCCATTGAGGGATGTGTGGGTCTATGCTTCTTCTTCTTGAATCTTGGCAGGCCTGTGACTATTGGCAGAAGTGATGCTATGTGATTTCCAAGGCTAACTCGTAAAAGGCAATGTGATTTCCTCCCTGTCCCTTGGGATCCTCAGTCTTGGAACCTTGCTGCCCTGCTGTGAGAAAACCCAGACTACAAGAATAAGCTATATTTAACTGAGAGAGTGACACTCCCAGCTGCGGTCCAGCATTAATGGCCAGCCATGTCATTGAGGAAGACTTTGTGATGATGACTCTATGCCCCAGTCACCATATGATTGAAACTATCAGAAACCCCAAGGGACAACTGCCTAGGTTACCCTAGTCAACCTCCATATCTATGTGGTTTAATAATAAAATGATTGCTTTTTTTTAAGCCACTATATTTTGAGGTACCTCATTTTGCAGCAATAGACATTCAGAACATTGCTACGTCCTCCAGAGCCTAGAAGAGTACCCGAAAGATACTTCCCCAATAAATATTTTCCAATTAGTCAAGTGATGCAGAACTCTGGACGTGCAAAGTGTACTGGTTTCTTGCTGGAGACTTCTTTCAGTCTTCTCTAATTGAATGGTGACTCTTGATGAATTGAGGTACATACTGTGCATCCTCTCGTATGTCTGGAAATTTCAGCTTAGCAATTTCCTTTGAACTTTGAAATACATAAACAAAAGAAAAAGTAGACAACTTACAAGACTTGAATAAAGGAAGATGAACTGAAGAGGAGGCTTAAATAAAATTTTTTCAGCTTTTTAAAAATTTTGGTCATTTCATTACATGTAAACATCTTCAAGAGAGAGAATGAGAGTAAGTCTAGAAAAAAGGCTTGTGTGAATAAGAAGCTAAGGTCTTTGTATTACCTGTTGATTACTAGTAGCCTTGCTGTATTACTTCCCGGTTGTAATTGTTGATCATGGCTCACCCAGGGACTAGAGGAGCTCCAGCCCAGTTTACATTTTATATTATTACTATAGTAGAATTTCAGACAAAAGCAAAAGGCAAGGCAAGGCAAAAAACAAAACAAAACAAAACAAAACAAAACAAAAAAACAGTTTTCAAAATCGCCAAAACTGGCATGAAGTAAAATTGCTTTAAGACAGGCTCTTTCCTCAAAAAGAAAGACCTATCACACGTGGGGCTGTATTGTTTTCCTCTTCACAACCCAGTGTCAAGGCCATGGCGTGTTCTCAGATGCAACCCTTAAAAATGTCACCTGTGTCCAACCTTCAAAGTCACCCAACCGGAGTCAGTCACTTGACTTCAGACACAAAGGAGTCAAGCTTCAGGCTTGGGACAGTTTCAGAGGTCTGGGGATGGCATTTCTTTCTTCATTCTTTCCTTGCTTGTCTCCTGGCAGGACTCTGTATGACCGACAGCTTCCCTGTCACCCATCTTGTTGTTCAAGCATGTGACTTGGGCCTCGTGGCGATGAAGTAAGAGGCCAGGGCTGGTCACAGTTTCTTTTTCTTTGAACACATGCAGGACAAATGTAGGAAAAAAGGCCACTTCATTTACAGTCTCATTCCGAAGAGTATAAATCGCCCATCTCTGCTTGGTTCAACGAGGGAACCTGAAAGCTAAGGGCTACCCCAGGGTAGGGGGATTTTCTCTCTTACTCCTACAGGCTGACAGCAAGTTTGCAGAACAGCACGAATGAATGAAGTCACATTAGGAATTCAGTGTGGGCCTAGGGGTCAGAACGTGAGAGCTGGCACTCAGAGGCTGTGTGGTGATGGCACCAGTCTGGGGTGAGGGTCATTGGTCCCCCAGCTGAGCTAGCTCAGCTGCCTCTGGGGGAGCAGTGACAAGCCTTTCCTAGCAGGCCTTGCATTGTTTCTGTTTGGGGTCCCGATTCTTTTTATTTTAAACTACTAAGTTTTGGGGTAGTTTGTAGCACAGTAATAAATGTTGGCACGTGATTCCCAGTCCTGCCTCCCAGAGGAACGCACATTTGGATTATTATCTCTTTTTGGTATCTTCCGGTGGCTACTGACAAATAGGTAAGGAGATTTTCTTCCTTTTATTTTATTTTATTTTATTTTATTTTATTTTTTATTTTTTGGAGTTCAATTAATTTTTATTAATTAATTAATTAATTTTTTAAATTTTTATTGGAGTTTTTAATTTTAATTTTTTAATTTTTAATTTTTAATTTTTTTATTGGAGTTCAATTTGCCAACATATAGCATAACAACCAGTGAAATTTTCTATTTTGTGATTTATTCATTATGATTATAATTTTTTTCCTTTGGTAGGTAAATACTACTAAGTTAAAATTGTATTTTAATCAAAGTGTTTTGTTTATATTTAAGACAAAGAATGATAAGGCTCAGAGTGTCAGAGTGCTCTGTGGCCCCATTCCCCTCAACCTTAATTTCTGCTTGCCAGAGTCAACCGCTTCTAATTCTTTTAGCTCTTATCTTGGTATTCTATTAACCTTTGAATTTCTCCATAACATACTTACATTGCAATTTTTTTATCTTTAAAGTTTTATGCATTATCTATTGACTTCCTCCTATAGAAGCTAAGCTTCAGCTTTCTTAAATGGCACACCCTGCCACCACCCACTCCACCCTACGCACACTTTTGTTTCTTTGTACCCTCTGTGGGATTATTATAATTTTGGTGTAAATCAGTGTTAAGTGTCTACATTACTATGACTTTATAAATATTGTTCACAGCTGGGATCCATAGGTACTTTAGTTACATTTCCTTTCTTTATCAATCTTTTTTCCCCCTAGAGTTAATAATTATTCCAATTTTTCTTCTGCTCAGTTTTTTTTTTGTACCTGTTAACACTTCCAGTCTGAAAACTAAAGTGTTTGTGAGTGTAAATAAATGTATATTCACACTGAAGCAAATCAATACACATCTCTCTATCAAAAAAGCTACATAAGACAATTTCATCAGTTCTGATTTATTTATTTATTTTTTATTTTAGAGGGGAGACATCCTTCTTTAGAGCCCTCTGGCATCCTGCTTGAATGTGGACTGGATACTAAGATTGCTTCAGGGCTGTTGCCCTGGGGCTTTCTTATCTTGGGAATTTCTTTCACTTCTCCTCTAGGTTGGATTCCGATATATTAGTTGTTTATTGCTGCATAACAAATCACCCCCAAATTTAGCAGCTTCAAACAAGCAGCATTTATTCTCTCACAGTTTCTGTGGGTCAAGAATTCAGGAACAACTTAGCTAGATGGCTGTGGTTCAGGGTTTCTCAAGAGTGCAATGACCTGAAGCTTGACTGGGGTGGGATAATCTGCTTCTAAATATAGTCTTGTGGCTATGGCAGGAAGATCCAATTGCTCACCAAATGGACCTCTTTATGGGATGCTCATCTCATGGCAGTTGGCTTCCCCAAAAGTGAGTCACTTGACAAAGATTGCAAGGGAGCAACCAAGATGGAAACCTCACTGTCCCTTATAACCTAATCTCAGACGTGACAGATAGTTACTTCTGCCATTTTCTGTGGGTCACACAGACCAATCCTTGTCCAGCACTGGAGGGAACTGTACAAGAGTGTGAATCCCAGGACGAGGGGCTCATTAGGGTCCACTTTGAAGACTGGCTACCACATCTTTTATCCTGGATTCCATGTTTTTTTCTCATTGGTTGACTAATTCCTTCTGGTGGATTACATTTTCTTTTCTTTCCTTCCTTCCTTTCTTTTTTTAAACAAGATTTTATTTATATATTAGAGAGAGAAAGAGAGAGATCAAGCAGGGGGAGGAGAGGGGCAGAAGAAGAGGAAGAAGCAGACTCCTTGCTGAGCAGGGAGCCTGATGTGGGGCTGGATCCCAGGACCCCGAGATCTCGACCTGAGCCAAAGGCAGACAGTTAACCAATTGAGTCACCTGGGTGCCCTACATTGCATTCTCTAGTAGCATCTTGAAATAGGTTGGCCGGGAAGTTATCTTTTTCAGCCTTTGCATTTGTGAACATGTCTTTATCCTCATCCCTGAATGAAGGTTTAGAATTCTAGGTTGATATTATTTTTCAGAATTTTGAAGGGGTTGCCCCATGATCATTATCATGCAGTTTTCTGAGTTATTATTTTCAGCCAAAACCATTCTGAATCTCCATGGTCCTTGTTCCTTGTGTTCCTTGTTCTTGTGTTTGTACGGCTTTTAGACTTTTCTCTTTATCCTTTGTATTCTGGAGCTTCATATCTCGGTGTGTGCTTGTTTTTCTTCTTCATATACCAAGCTTCATTCTGGAGCTTCTCTGGGCTTCCCCTCTCAGTAAATTGCCAGCATAGAAAGAGGTAGTCACCTGATTGTACCAGCTAACAGAGGGGACTGAGGAATACAGATTTAACTGCTTCAGAGGCAGACTTTTTCCTGAGTATATGACCGGCTCTTTCCTTTTAGGAACTTGAGCTCTTTAATTCGGTGAAGTTTTTATTTTTATTTATTTGATGATTTTCTCAGTTAACTTTTTTGGGGGTCAAATTTGTGACATGTTTGACTCATATTGATTCCCTGGTTTTCTTAGTATTATTTTTCTATTTTCTATCAATTTTTCCTTGATCTACTTTTTGAAGGATTTCTGCAACTGGATCTTCCAGTTGATTTATTGAAATAAATGTATTAAAATTTATTGATATTTAAATTTCTGCTTTGATATTTTTAATTTTCAAGAAGTACTTTGTTATTTGATGAAGGTTTCTTTCTTTTTTCTTTTTTTAAAGATTTTATTCATCCATTCATGAGAGACACAGAGAAAGAGGCAGAGACACAGGTAGAGGGAGAAGCAGGCTCCATGCAGGGAGCCCGATGTGGGACTCTATCCCGGGTTTCCAGGATCACACCCTGGACCAAAGCCAGAAGCTCAACCGCTGAGCCACCCAGGCGTCCCTGATGAAAGTTTCTTTCTTTCTTTTTCTGAAAATTTTTTGCACTTTAATTCTACTTTTATCATTTGGTGTATTTTTTTATTTCCCATTGGATGCTTTCTGAAAATGTTTGGCTTAGTAGTCCTGGACTTTCTATTACCACTAAAGAGTGATGCATCAAAAGCTGATTGGAACAGTGTGCAGAGGCAGGCCTTGTCAAAATGTGGGCTTTAATTTAGGGTAATTGGTTGGTGTTGTTTCATTGATGGATATCCCAACTATCAGTATTTATAGGTCTTTTTTTTTTTTTTTTTGGGTTGTTCGATTTCCTCAGAGAAAAATTACCCAATCTCCTGCTTTGGATGTGTGTGTTGGGGGATGGATAACAAACTACGCTGCCAGGATTTTAAAAGCCAAATGGGTCCAAGGCAATTGGGATCTCAGTGCACCTCATGCATGACTTCACCCAGTTTTCTTTGTTTTGTAGGGTGTTTCTCAGCTCTGGCTGGCACCCTGAGTCTGTGGTTTGTCTGGGCTTTGCCTCTCAGTAAATTGCCAGCATAAAAGGGTCACCTGATTTTGCCGGCTAAGCGAGGACACCTAGGAGTAAGGACTCAACTGCTTCATAGGCAGACTTTCAACCAATGCTGCTCTGGTTCAGACTCCCCCTTTCTCCAGCCTTCACAGGTCTTCACTGTCTCCTTTGGGGGAACTTTTCCTTTGCCATTATTGCATGTAGAGGGGCATTTATTAAAATGGTGGTTCTCAGAGTATGGTCTAGGGGTCTGAAAGGTCAAAAGAATTTTTATAATAATACTAAGATATCTTTTGCTCTTTTCTTTCAGATTCTTTTATGAGCATACAGAAATTTTTTCCAGAGGCAACATGATGTGTGATATCACAACAGATTGAATACAGCAGCAGATAAGAGAATCTAGCTATCTTCTGTTAAGCCCAGACATCACAGAGATTTGTAAAAATGTGCAAGAAAGCCACTCTTCTCACTGTCTTTTTTTTGGGGGGGGGATATATAATCATCCTTCATAAAATATGTTATTTGTGTTATTATGTGCCAGATTGACTAATATTATTTAAATAAATTAATAACTAAACACTAAAAAGTACCCCCTTTCTGGTAATTATCTCTGTATCTATATCTATACATGTAAAACCAACATGAACAAAAGTTCTAGGTCGTTGATAGTTTTTAATAGTGTGAAGGGGTCTGGAGACCCCAAAGTCTGGGGTCGTGACTTAGAATAATCCTCCTGGGTTCTTTTTTCTTCCTCCCAGGCAGCAAGGGTGACTTACGTGTGGAGCATGGGAGAGGCAGGCAAACACGGCTAAGTCTTTTCTTCTCTCCTTTCTTTTGGGGGAATCCTAAAATCTTAAGTTTAAGGTTTGGTTGTCAATAGAGAGTGTGCTTCCTTGTCAGCTTTCAGCCGCAGGTTAGCGCAGGGCCTACTGGTTGATTCTGTGGAGTTGGCCCATCTTTGCCTGTGATTGTGATTGGGCAGATCTGATTCAGGAATGGATTTGGCACATTCATCTAATTTAGGCAGAATAACCTGTATTTTCTAATTAAGAGCTTTATTAGTAATAAAGGAGACATTTAAAAAACATTTAAATTTTGAAATGACTTTCAACTTATGGGCAGGTTGCCAAAATAGTAGAGAGTTCCCATATACCCTTTGTCCAGCCTCCCCTGATGCTATTACTGGCCTGTTAACCACAGTACAAAGACAGAGAGCAGGAGATTCACAACACAATACAATAAACCAATCCACAGATCTTATTTGAATTTCATCAGCTTTTCCACAGATCTTTCTGGTCCAGGATCTAATCCAGGATTTCCCTTTAAAGGTGATATTTTGGTCTTCTATTGTCTGGCTTCTGCATCTAGTTTTTTTTTTTTTAAAGATTTTATTTATTTATTCAAGAGAGACAGAGGGAGAGAGGCAGAGACACAGGTAGAGGGAGAAGCAGGCTCCCTGCAGGGAGCCCGATGTGGGACTCGATCTCAGGACCCCGAAGGCAGATACTCAACCGCTGAGCCCCCCAGGCACCCTGCATTTAGGTCTTAACTGATTGTCTACTCAATTGAGAAAAATTGGGGGTGTGATTTATCAGTCAGCCTTGTCTCCCAGCCCTTCCAGACCTTGAGTCTTTCTGGAATCCTATGGTGTGAAGAGATAATACTTCTTGGCTTCTTCTTTTTCTTTTTAAATAATAAATTTATTTTTTATTGGTGTTCAATTTGCCAACGTACAGAATAACACCCAGAGCTCACCCCATCAAGTGCTCCCCTCAGTGCCCGCCACCCAGTCACCCCCACCCCCGCCCACCTCCCCTTCCACCGCCCCTAGTTCATTTCCCAGAGTTAGGAGTCTTCCATGTTCTGTCGCGCTTTCTGATATTTTACTTCTTGTCTTCTTCCCATATTCTCCACTACAGTACTTTCCAGCCCTCCCTCTTAGACTAACTCAATTACCACAAGACCACCTCATTTCTAGCTCCCAGAGCCTTGTTGCTACTTCTCTCCTGCTCTTGTCTGCCCTCTTGTTTTCTGTGGTTTGCTCTCTGGGAGAATTGCACTGTCTATCCCCAATCTAGGGTCAGTTGCCAAACCCTTACCTATGCACTGGAAATGTGAGAGTTAATAGATTTTTATTCCTTTAGTATTAATATTGGTTGGGTTTTAGGAAGGAGCAGAGATAAGAGGTTTAATCTCTTGTTTAATTAGAAATCTGACCCCTGATATATAATCCGCAATTTGTACATTATTTTTGCTCTTCAGTTGAAAACCTTATTAAATAGTTTTAATGACTACTGTGCTTAACTGAAGCTTTATACTCACTCTTAAAGCGAATAAAGACTGTGGAAAGATTATGGAAAAACTGGGTAGCTTTTTAACTAACTTTACTGATATACCTGTTTATGGTAATCAAACATATGCCGGCCTTGATTAGAATGCTTTTTGCAGCTTACTTTGAATTGCTTGGCTTGGAATCAAAAGCCATGCCCAGGGATTTGCTTTATCCTTTAGGCTTGGCTGGTGTCATGGTGCCTCCAGCTATTCACTGCTCCGAGATCAACTGCAGGTTTCTCCTAGGCTCCTCCTCTTTCAGGTTCTGAAAAGGAAGAATTGCCGAAGGAAGAAACTATTTTATCTCTGGTTCCCAGCTCCCAACTTCCTTCTATCATGTTCTCACACTCAATTGAAAAGGAGAAGTGAGATTATGGCTGTGCAATACTTTTCTATAAAGCATTCGACTTTCCTTGAATTAAAAAAGAATCAGATTCTTGATAGTATTTATAGGAAGAGTAAAGCGTTCTGTTCCCACCCCTTATTTTAAAATTTTACCTTGGTATGTATCTGTTCATTGTCTTAATACTTTTGCTCTGTATTTATGTATCCATAAATCATGTGTTATTTAAGAATTGCATCCATTACTTCCTGTTGGGATGGAGAGTGAAGGATGGGAATGTCAGGGGACAAGAATGTAGGGGACAATATCCTTGATGGTGATGCTTTTTCTTAAAAGATAGAATTTGAGAGCACTCATGACAAAATATTAACGTTCATTTTGAGGGACACCTGGATGGTTCAGGGGTTGAGCAACTGCCTTTGGCTCAAGTTGTGATCCTGGGTCCTGGGATCGGGTCCCATGTCGGGCTCCCGGTGCATGGAGCCTTCTTCTCCCTCTGCCTGTGTCTCTGCCTCTCTCTCTGCATCTCTCGTCAATAAATAAGTAAAATCTTAAAAATATATTTATGTTCATTTTGAGTGGCAGGGAGGGTGTTTATGTCATTTGTACTCTGCAATTTTAAAATATTTTCCCCCAAATTTCAAAACAAACATTTTAAAAGGAAGATGTAACTTGATTTTAAGAAGAATAACAGTGATTACTTGGTCTCCTGTCATCTGAGATTGAGTCATTTTCTGTAAATGAAATGATTCTATGCAGCTGAGACGGAACTTTTAGGTGTGTTATCCGAATTTCCCAGGCTACATCTACCTTGGGAAAGGAGGCTCCAAGACAGTCACAAGGCAGTATTTCTGCCTATCTGTTCTCACTTGGTCTGCAGAAAGTTCAGCTCTCTCACATTTGGTGAACTAATCTAAAGGTTTCTAAGAAATGTCTGTCGTGTAAACTTCAACAACATCTCCTCTCCTGGCTTGGATTCGTCCAGGGTAATGACGAATCCAGTTACTGCAGATGCCACACTCAGCTATGTCCCCAGTGCCCACCTCAAGCCCCACAGCTGCCCACGTTACCATGACTCAGTGCCTGGCAGGGAGGGCACTGACCTCTATGCCCTTGATGTGTAGGGCTTCGAAGCTGTCACCATCTGTGATGACAATGTGCCCAAAGCTGCTGCTGTCACCACCCGGCCACCGTTAGCACCAATGTTGCTGATATTTCACAGTCTGAAGGCCACACGGAAGCTTCAGAGAAAGAAGTATTTTGGTTCCTATGGGTGCAACCTGCCATGAGTGTGGGCTGGAGGAAAGTCTGAGTGACAGTCACGTGCTATGCTCCCGTTCACGCCTCCCTTCCAAGCCAAGACTGTTGCCTGAATCCTTAGGATGAGTTCTTCCCTGGGAAGGGCATGGATCATCACTAAACTAGATCCCTGCTAAGCCTGTTCCACTAGTCCTTTTGCAATGCCCATTTGTACTAAATCCGGGAGGACACACTTGGATTCAAGCTGGGACTCTGCTATAAATTCTGAAGCATTGATACGTATTTTTAAAAGTTTTTATTTTAATTCCAAGTAGTCAACATACAGTGTAATATTAGCTTCAGGTGTACAATACAGTGATTCAGCACTTCCATGCCACCCGATGCTCATCACAAATGCACTCCTTAATCCCCATCACCTATTTCCCCCCAGTAACCATCAGTTCTCTGTAGTTAGGAGTCTGTTTCTTGATTTCTTGCTTTCTCTCTTCTCTCTTTTTTCCCCTTTGCTGATTTGTTTTGTTTCTTAAAATCCACATACAAGTGAAATCATATGGTATTTGTCTTCCTTTGACTAACTGATTTTGCTTAGCATAATATTCTCCAGTTCCATCCACATTGTTGCAAATAACAAGATTTCATTCTTTTTTTATGTCTGAGTAATATTCTATTGTATATACGTATATATGTATATACATGTGTATATATATATATATATATATATATATATATACCACCTCTTTATTCATCATTTGATGGACACCTGGTCTGTGAAGCATTTAGATTTTAAAAAATGATATAAAAAGGAACTTCTCATAATGTGGATTATTTATCTTTCTCACTTTAGAAATGGTTTTTTAATGAATCTAATGTAGGCAACAGCAAAAAGAAGGTGCTCCTCAGTCTCTGGGAATTATTAAAATCAAATCAAAGCATAATAATGACATTTAAAAAAGGATTTTGTTTGTTTATTTAACAGAGAGAGAGAGAGCACAAGCAGGGGGAGTGGCAGAGGGAGAGGGAGAAGCAGGTTCCTTGCTGAGAAGGGAGCCCGTTGCAGGGGATGCAGCGGCCAGTTCTAGGACCCTGGGATCATGACCTGAGCTGAAGGCAACCACTCAACCTACTGATCCTATGCCCATAATAATGACATTAGATATATGTAAAACATGACTTAAATATAAATATTGCTCAGATCCAGAAGCAGAAAGTACAATAAAACTGGCTATATTAGCATGTCAAAAAACTATTATGGGTTCTGTTGTATTAATATGTCATAAAAAAAAAAACCCATGTCAATCAGAAAAGGAAGCAGATGGTCAGTAATAGAAGTTTGTAAAGTCACAGAGCCACATTTGCCATACATCCCAGTTCTTCCTAGGAGGGGATCACTTGGCCACCAGGCTTCCTCTGCCTGTGGACAGGAACAGCCTGACCCCATAAAGAATAATCAATCATATTAAACATCAGAATCTTAAAAGCAAATACTATTGATCTGATTCCGTAATCACTAAATCGATGGGATACAATAAGGTGCCCCTAGCAGTAAATTTCTTAAAGACATAATTTGCATTTTGGGTTTATATGTTAGTCTTTTGTAGGCAAAGTTAATGTGAGTTCCATAGAGGAATGATATCTCAGGATGAGAAAAAAAATCAACTATTTGAGCTTACCAAGTTGAAAAAGAAGATGCTAGAGCACACTGTGCATTTACTGAAGCCCTAACATGAGAATTCTTGGTAGCAAACTGCCCACTCTGGCAATACCCACCCAGGTACATAGCCCACCAATAAAAGTAATGTAACTACACTAGAGCATTAGAATACAGAAGAGATCAGTTGCATCCCACCCATGTTACAATTGTGATGTTACGGTTAACTATTGGTGTATTTACACATAGTTGTGTGTGGGTGTGGAGTGTGTATGTTGTGTATATAATTTAGTTCCTGATTTTTAAATTTAGCTTTATATATAGTCATTTAACAAATTTTTATTGAGTTGCTATTGTATTCTAGGTGATGCCCTAAGCGCCTTATAATAAAATAATACAAAATAAAAAATAAATAAAAACGTTTGCCGTATGCCTTTTAAAATGAGGGGAAGACATAAACAAAAGAAAGATTAAACACATGGCAAGTCAAGTTATAATCAATGACAGGAAGAGTCTCCATGGAAGGAGAATGATGGGTGTGCTCGGGGGAGGGGTGGATCAGGGAAGCCTTCTTGGAGGAAGTGACATTAAATAAAGGTCTGACTCAGTTTTCAAGAGGATGTGCTATTAAATGAAAAAATGGAGGATCTGGATTGAATAAGACTTGGGATTTACTGATATATGCTACTAAAAGTCAATTTGTTTCCTTAAGACTTAAGAGTGGGTTAGATATGTTATGGCTATTAAATCTCTACTAGCTCTGGCATTATAGAATATTGGACACATTTATTATCTTAGAATATAGGTGTGTATATTTGTGTGCACGTTCATTGGAATAGACAGGAAAGGGTAATGTGTAGATGTGAATGCTTCTGTGTGGGAGTCACCTGGCTCTCCTAAAAGACTCCGGGTCTTTCAAGAATCTCACTCTTTCTCTGTATATCAAATCCTAAAACAAAACAATCCACCTCAGTGCCTTCAAATGTTAGGTATATTCACACTCCTAAGATTTTCCTATCATTTCTAAGATTTTCATTTTGTATTCCCCAAATTAGGGTCTAGGTTCATGTCCTTGGGAAGGCTTTCACAATCAGCTGGTAAGCGTCTGAATCATATTTACTATGAGGTGATTTCTGACCTCCCATTTCTAGCTAATTTATCTTTTGTCTAATCAACACTACTCAAGCTTGTATTTTGTGCCAGCTATTGAGGAACCGAGACCAGAGATGGAAGAGAAAATCTCTGTCCTGACAGGGACCTAGTAGGGGAAACGCTCAATGGAGCTATTACATGGCAGGACAGGTTCTGTGATGGAGGCAGGTATGGGGGCCCAGGAGGGCAGGCTGGAAGCAGCCTGCGAGGTCTCCAGAGTCCTCATTTTAAAAGGAGATAGATATCAAGAATATGTACCATGATTTAGTTAGCAATTCGCTTATTTGTTGTACATGATGATTACTTCTAATTTTTCATTGATATAAAATAAGTCAAAGCCAATTCTATCTCTAACAAGAGTAGTATTAGTCACAATAGTTAAAAGGTGGAAACAACCAACATTCCTGTCAATGAACAAATGGGTGAATGAAATGTGGTCTCTACATATCATGGAATATTACTCAGCATTAAAAGGGAATGAAGCTCTGATGCATGCTCCCATGCGGATGAACCTTGAAACATTGTGCTAAGTGCAGCAAACCAGACACAAAAGGACACACATTGTGCAATTCCACTTATATGAAGTACCTAGAATAGCCGAATTTATAGAGACGGAAGGTAGAATGGTTGTTACCGGGGGCTGGGGGGAGGAGATAGTGAGGAGTCACTGTTTAATGGGTACAGAGTTAATGTTGAGAATGATGAAAAAGTCTTGGAGACGGAGTGATTGCCTAACGATGTGAATGTACTCGATGCTACTGATGTGTACACTTACAAATGGCTAAAACGGTGAGTCTTGTGTATGTGTACTTTACCACAATAAAAAAAAAAGAAAAGAAAAAGAAAAAGAAAAAAAAAGAAAGCCGAGATGATGCCTTAATGCACACAGGAAATGCATTTGTCCTTTTGCGTAACACACATTTCCCAGAACTTGGATTATTTCTTTATTCTTATAGAAAAGCTCTTTTTCAATGTTTACAGTATTTACTAAATATCACCAAATTATTTTGTGAAAAAAAGTTGTCCCAGCTCACATTTCTCCCAGGTCCAGATAGCACTATTGATACCCTGACCCCTAACTACAGGAAAGAAAATCAATTTAATAATTCATAACATTAGTGAGGGACTGTGCACTGAGCCTCAGATCCACACTAAATTTTAAGTGTCTTGTTTTAATGTGCACTTCTTTGTTTACTAGTGAGGTTTATACTCTTTTGGTATCTTTTTTTTTTTTTACTAGATTTATTTCCTATTGCATAGATTCTCTGGTTTCTTAGAATATTTTAAAATTCATATCTCACTCTGTTTAAGGCAGCCTAGCAAAATACGCACACGACAACAGGGTGCTTTAAAAGTGAGGAAAATTGGAGCCAAAGGAAAATAATGGTAGGAAAGTAAAAATGAAGACAAGGGAAGTTATTATGTATGAAGTTTGCCAAGGGGCCTGGCTACAGGAAGGCAACATATTTGTCTCTGAGTTTTCTGGAAGCCAATGGATAAAAGAGAAACAAGATCCATAGCTTCATAAGCTCAGCCAACATTTTCTTGGGTAGCATCAGATTAATCCCTGGTATAGGATCTGAAACAAATTATTCCTGTGGGTTCGGACGGTAGACTGCAGCAAAAATCACAGGTACCATCTTTTCCATTACTTTCCCTACAAGAGGCGGAGTCTGTCCCCATCCTCCCCTCCCCCCACCTTGATCAACAGGATATGGCAGGCGAAGGGTTGCAGAAGGGAGGATTGCGGGGCAATGGGGTGACTGGGCGACAGGCACTAGGAGGGCACTTGATGGGATGAGCACTGGGTGTTACACTATATGTTAGCAAATTGAATTTAAATAAAATTTTTTTTTTAAAAAAGAAGAAACTCTTTTGGGAAAAAAAAAAAACCAAAAACCAACAAACCCAAAACAGGATATAGTAGATGTAAGACTGCACGACTTCTGGGGTGAGGCCATGAAAGACAATACAGCCTTTTTTCCTGGCTCCCTTTCTTGGGACACAGGCCTTGGCAGCCTTGAGCTGACCCGGAGAAAGTCAAGCCACCTTGAGGTGTCTCTCTGGAGAGCCCACGGGTGGAGTAAAGAACCCAGTTAGGGTCCCTTGCTGAGCTCTGCCCCCGTTGTAGACTTAGGGGCAAAAAGAGGATTTGTTTTGTTGCTTTACACCTCTGCGTTTTAGGGTGCTTTTTTTCTTTTTTTTTTTTTTTAAAGATTTTATTTATTTATTCATGAGAAACACTGAAAGAGAGAGAGAGAAGCAGAGACACAGGCAGAGGGAGAAGCAGGCTCCATGTAGGGAGCCCAATGTGGGACTTGATCCCAGGACTTCAGGATTATGCCTTGGGCCAAAGGCAGACGCTCAACCGCTGAGCCACCCAGGCATCCCTTTAGGGTGCTTTATTAGGGAGCAGTAAATAACTGGAATAGTTCATTTATTTATTTACTTATATTTTTTTAAATTTTTATTTATTTATTCATGAAAGACACAGGCAGAGGGAGAAGCAGGCTCATGCAGGGAGTCCAATGTGGGACTCGATCCCAGGAGCCTGGGGTCACGCCCTGGGCGGAAGGCAGACCCTCAACCACTGAGCCACCTGGGTGCCCCAATAGTTCATTTATTTAAAGAGAACTTAAGAACTGCAGGGAACAGTCCTTGATGATGTTGGTGGGCCTCACGCGCACGTGCACACACACACACACACACACATGCAGGGTGAAGGGCTACTTCTTCTTGGGTCCTCTGAAGGAGCCGAAGCCAGAGGGCACAGAGCCTGGCAGTGAGACAGTCATGTGGGTTCTGAAGCAAGGAAGCTCGGGTGCCTCTGCGTTTCCTGCACATTTTCGGGAACATGTGTCCCTCTTCTATAGTGTGTTCAGCTCATAAGCACTTTTTAACCTGGACACTAATGCAGAGTTGCTTCCCAAAGGCCATTTAACTTTCACAGAGATCATCTTAAATGAAAGGTCAGCAGTGTCCTGGCAGGGCCTTAGAGTCCTGTAGTGGCAACCCATAGGATGTCCTAGACTTCCGTTTTCGATAAAGGATTTCAGGGAAACCAGAGATAAGTTCCAGGTACCTGCTAAGTGCTCCAACTACATGTGCATAATTCCAATCTGTTGTGAGGAGGGTAGGGGAGCGTGTGGGAGGTCTGATTTTCTCTCCTGCCTCTGCTGGATACTGCTGTTGGGCTCCCGCCGTCGGCCAGCTCTCCAGTTGGTGACCCAGTTGAGGGCAAGACCATCTGGGCCTACCCGGGAAAAACTGTGATTGACTGAAGCCTCCCATAGGACCTTCTCCTGCATATTCCTGTTTACTGCTCTTTTGGAACTTCCGCTGGATCGTCCATTCTTTTAATGGCAGGAGGCAGGTCTTGCTTCAGCTGGGAGAGCAGGCGGCACCCCAGGACATAGCAGGTGATCTGGCTATGGATGCAGGCGTGAGCTCCGGATCCAGAGAGCCCGGCTTTCAATCCTGCTCACACCACTCACTAGCCAAGGGACCTCAGGCAGACTGTTGAGCCCTTCTGTGCCTCAGTCTCCTTCTTTATGATAATCAGAGTACCTACCTCATCGAGGAGCAAGGGGTACATATTTAAAAGTCCCTGGAACAACGTGCGGCCCGGGAGAAGTGCTATGTGGTAGCTGCTGCTCTTACTACTATTACTACTGCGTGTTACTAACGGGCACTCGGTGAACTTTGTTCAATGAATAGATGAGTGAACGAATGCTGCTCTGCTGTGTGCTGGATTTTCCCTTGTATTTATTATGTTCCTGTAACTTTTCTACTTCCCAAGTCCATTCACCTTAGCTTTGGAAGACCCCATCCCCCCAAGACGGTGGGACTCTTTCATTGGCATCAGCCTGAAGATTGAGCCATATCAATATTTTATTTATTCACTCTTTGGCTTTCCAGGGCTCCAGGGCTTAGGTCCTTTGTCCCTTCTGACTTTGGTCATTGAAACGAAGCTAGTTCATCCACAGTAAGAATGAGCCCTCTGTGGGGCTCACCTTTTTTTTTTTTTTTTTTTTGTCTGTCGCTTGTTCAGACTTCCCTCTTCCTCCCATGCCATTCCTTGTTCTCATCCCTCCTGGATCCTTGATCACTTGCCGCCATCAATGTCTCCTTGATATCCTCTTCTCCAGTTTACAGGCTTTGATCTGCTCTGTGCAACTTTCACCTTGCATCCCTTGGGTCTTTTCTGCTCTTCTTCGCCTGTGGGATGCGGAAGGTGTAGCTGCTTGCCCCATCTTTGGTGACCCGTGTCAACAAGTATCCCCCGACAGCTTTGCTACAAAGGGTTCTAAAGCACATACCTTGAGGTCACCCACCCAAACTCTGATCCCACCAGGTGTGAGGCCCCATCCCACCCCAACCTGGGAGCGTTGATCTCAATCTCCCATCAGTTTATAGACCCAAATTAGAAAACACGTCGTATTGTATTTCCATCATGATCCTTATGAACATTTTCCTCTAATTGTATTACAAGCATTTTGCTGGATAGAACCGTGTTACTGTTTTGTACGGGGTGGAGGTTGTTGTCTGTCTCTTTTAGATTTGTGTCGTGTTGTGTTAGGTTTCTTGACATGATTTCTCTCTTTTTGTGGATTAAGGATCTGTTGATGGACATGAGCAGGGAGTGTTAACCTCTGCGACCGAATCTTTGTCATGTCTTGTCCAGCTTTCCATCCATCCACTCCTCGCTTACGTCGGCCTGCCTTTGCTCTTAGGTTTCCACTGTGTGCTAGACATCGCACTGGCTAGGGGATGGGAAGACCTTGATTTTTGCTTCAGTCCTTTGGGCCATTGGGCCGTTCATTTCAGTTCTTTGAGTCTCAGTTTTCTAATTTGTAAGAGTGCCGCAATACCATCTCTCAGAATTGTTTGAGGATTTCATACAATAATTCTGGTCAGGTTCACTGCTGGTCCATAGGAGAGTTTTGTGAAAATTAGAAAAAGGCGTCTATACCTCCAGGGAAACGCAGTCCTGTGCCAGGACGCGTCCCTTGTGAGCCAAGCGTGGGCTGGATCCCTTAGCCGGCTTGGGGGCATGGGAAAGGGACTACTCCTGTGCCTATGAGGGTGGATGTTGCTGTAGCATGGTCGGGGGGGGTTTGGGGGTGGGGGGTGGCGGTGTTGTGATGCAGTATGGGTGGGGGTTATGGTGGTGGTTGCGAGGGGGGGAGAGTGAGTGAGGGAAGGAATGAGTGAGGGAATAAGATGTGAGAAGGGGGGGTTGAATGGAAATCGGACGTGAAATACGTTGGTGGGGTGGGCGCGATCGGATGTGTGGGTTTTGAGGTGTGTTTGCTCTGCGTTGTGGGGGTTGTGGGGGAGAGATGGGTGAGTTTTTTGGAGTAGGGTGGTTTGACGCTGTTGGGGACGTGGTGGGGTGCTGACTGAGCAAGATGAGGGTACGTTTGGGTGAATTCCGGGGAAGAAGTATATATGTTGTGGGCAGATGGGGGAAGGCGGGGTGGGGGAGGTTATTTAACCTGTGAGGGAGGTAGGGGTCATTAAAAGGCGGGGTGGGGTAGGGGTTTTGGCAAAGACGTCACCGATTTGTGGGCGACTACGAGTGGTGACACTTTGTAGGGTATTGTGGTAGATGGGGGGGGTGGGAGGCGCTATTTGGGGATCGGAGCTCGGATGGTTCGGAATCGGTTCTTTTTAGACTTATGGGATGGTGGTACAATTGGATTATGGGGTGGAAAAAGACAGTGCTGGGGGGAGCGGTGGGGGGAGGTAGTGGAGGGTGCAGGGGTGGGTTTGGTTGGGTTTGGTTGTGGTGACAGTGAGTTAGAAGACTGGCTAATTCTTTCATTCCACGGGCATGTGAATTACAGTGTTAATGTGCCTTGTTCTATTGGGTCCCGACGTTGTGAATGTGGTTCCGTTTGGTGATGTAGAAAGTGGGATTGTGGATTGAGAAAAATGAGGAGGTGGGTTGCTTGACTATGAAGGGTGCGGGGATTCCAGTGTGGGACGTGTCATTTGCTGTGATATGGGTGGTGCGGCGCAGTGTATTGGTGCGACGTGGAGGTCCATTGTTAATGGAGATGGTTGGGGTTTTCATCAATTGGGGTGGGGTGTGTTTGAGTATCTGAAGGCGGATGTGATCAGGGAGGGGACTAGGAAGGTCGGGTGAGTTTTGGAGGGGGTTATAATTGTGGTTAGGTTTGGGTTTTAAGTAAGTTGAGTTAGAGGTGACTTTAAGTGCCCAGGTGTTTTTGCGTTGATGGTTATGAGAAATCGATGCCCAGCTGCCCCCCCCCCCCCCCCCCCCCCCCCCCCCCCCCCCCCCCCCCCCCACCCCCCCCACCCAACCCCCCCCCCCCCCCCCCCCCCCCCCCCCCCCCCCCACCTTTTTACCTGAAATTGCATGTATGCCACTCAGAAGCACGACCCCCAGCTTCAGAAAGCACCTGTCGTTAGATATTTTCCTGGAAAAGATACGTTTCCGTGATTCCTTTTACTGTAATTACTCATGCAGTTCCAACCTCATTTTGGTGTTCAGAGTAAGCATTGTATTTTGTATGTCAGGGGTATCAAATTTGGGAAAATGGCACAAAGTAAACTGGATGTATTTTCATAATTCCGGGCCGTGGGGTATTTTTTTTTTTCCCCCAGAGGAGGAAGGTAATGGTTGCCACCTCTTCCCTGGAGCAGCACCAAAGTGAGTTGGCTTTCAGAACAAAGACAGCCTGGTCTTCCTGTGACTGATGTTGAAGCATAAGAAGAAAGGGGTTGACCCCCTGTAGTTCTTGTCAGAGAAACAGGACAAACACCCACACTCTAGTCTAAATTCATCGGGTATGTCTTAGGAGACATGATCTAATTTGCGGCAACACTGCATCCAGATTAGAGAGAGCAAGAGAGCCCATATGGTGCCTGGCATTTTGGCAAGAAATGTGATATAGGAACTTACTGGTTTTAATCTCAGAGTTACGGAATTATTTTAGGGCTATGAGGGAGCTTTAGGATAGTTTAGTCCAACATTTCAGTCTTCTACAGGAAATTGGCTCTAGGGTGGGTAGATGACTTGCCTAGTCCTGACACCCAAACCGAGGCCTTTGAGATGCCAGCCGGGACTCCCGTTACCACACCATTCAACCACGTTCTTTTTCCTTCAAGATGAAGACAAATGGATTTATGTAAAAAAAAAAATCACATAGATAAAATTTAGTTAGAGCTTTTTTTGTATGTTGGGTACTGCACTTTATTATTGCACTTAATCTTCCTGAACCCCTACGAATCCAAGCACTAAACTATACTATTGCTACCCTATTGAACAGATGAGGAAACCGAGGCTTATGGAGGTGATCAAGGACCTTGATCCAAATTGCACCCCCTTTGAGAGCCAGGATTGCCACCCAGTCTTATCTCTGAGACCATGCCTTCAGCCCCCACCTGAGGCACACCTCCTTTGCTCCAGTCTCTTTGCTCTGGGTCTCCTCAAGAAGGAGTTTCTGTCGGACAACAGCCCAAGGGATGGAGCCCAGGGGGGGAGAGACACCGCTTCACTCTCCAACTGGTCACTGTCTCCTTTCTCTTTTTTTTACTTGTTCTTCTTTCTATAACATTCTCGAAAGCAGAGGCAGCTCACAAACTGACTGAAGCATTCCACCTTCCATTCCCATTTCCAGCTTCTGCAGCTTTCCTTCTTGTTTTATTTATACGTTTGATTGTAAAGATCCTTAGGGCAGGGGCCTTACTGTTTGTTCGGCACAATCTTATTTATTGTATAAGGCTGTGTCTGCTTTGGGCCTCCATATAAATATTAAAATAACAATATTACTCATTTCGGTGGGAAGAGATTTATAGGTAGTCATTCTTTACAGAGTCCGTAGTTTATTTGATTGCTATTGTGAGAGAGGGTATAAGTGGGTCCCTCAGTTTTTCTCAAACTCATGCCCATTCTTTCCATTGAGGGCAAAGGAAGCATACTTCCTCCCTGACTTCATTGGAGTTTGGCAGCATAGAGAATGCTTGTTGCATTAAGAACATTCCCGTTTAGTTGAATGTTGTGCTGTCTTTGTCTCTGTATTTTTTTTTAAAGATTTTATTTATTTATTCATGAGAGATAGAGAGAGGCAGAGGGAGAAGCAGGCTCCATGCAGGGAGCCTGACGTGGGACTCGATCCCAGGTCTCCAGGATCAACGCCCTGGGCTGGAGGCAGGTGCTTAAATGCTGAGCCACCCAGGGATCCCCTTTTGTCTCTGTATTTAAGAAAATACACAGTTTGTGGGTGAATAATGTAACAGTGAGGGGTTTTGTAGCTGAAAGCATTTCCACAAAATGTTAGAGCTTGATTTATGTGGGAATATTGTTTAGGGGAATAAATACGCAGTGCAGATTTGATCTTCATCCCAGGAATCCACGCTGCACAATTTCTCGGCATCCAGGGTCACTCAGTACGTGATATTGGTATGCCCGTGGCTGGGATACTGGTTTGTACATGCGTGGTGTAGACATGTCCAACAATAGCTAATGAACCAGGGGCCGGACAGACCGGTTTTCAATGTATTTCCTCTGTAGCTTCCTGGGGAGGAGCACAAGCAGTGGTCCCTGCTGGTGCGCACACGCACCTGGGCATCTCTGCTGACCCGGTAGGGATGCCCACGGAAGTCTATTTGCAGGGGACCATGGGGACACCTGGGAAAGCACCTGTGAGGCGAGAGCCTGACTTGAAGGGGGCAAGTCAGGAGCAGGTGGAGATGTTTGAGTACTGTGGTTGCATGTGACTTGGACTTGTCTCCTTGACGTAGCCCGCCTACCCCTGTGCCTATAAACCAAGGCCAGATTTGTTTAATTGACTCTCCCAATGATGGACACCGATCATGCTACTTAGCCATCCTTGGGGGACTGTCCACAGAGGAGAGTTGTCTATTCTCCCTCTTTCTTCTTGCCTCACCGTAAACCACTCCCCAGCTTCGCCTTAGAAGGTCTTTTGATCGTCTCATTCTAGAACATTCAGTTCCTTGACCATCACTTCTATCGTCCCTGCTCTGCAGAAGGCCCCATGCAAGCAGGGATGGCTCCTGTCTTATTTCCTATAGAAATAAGAACCAGATCACCAGCACTCGTGTGCTCGCCCCACAGAGGCGCTCAGTCAACATGCTGTGAGATGAACGAAGGTTGGGTGCAAGAATGGGATAACGCTTACGGCTGCCCTGGGGGGTGCCTGGAAGAGCTGGAGGGGGGCCGGGCTCATGTGCATTGTCTGGGAGTAGGAAGGACTGGGGAATGGAGCTACCCTGGGCTGTCAACCACCCATGAACCGACACTTCCAAGTCAGAGAGGACAAGGGAACCTGATACTTGGGCTTTTTGTTTATTGGTTGTTTTTGTTTTTCATTTTGTCCTTCGTATGCTTTTCCCATTTGGAGTTTGGTCTTAGTTTCTGTTATGTGACTTCAAGCGTCTGGCAGCCTCTGAGTGGACAAGGGCAGAGCCTTCGAATGACTTCACTGAGTGAAGCCAGTGCCGCGTCACAGCCCTCGGTGACTGAAGTCACTCACCCATCTGCCATCGTTTCTCCACGTTCTCAAGTGTCGGGAATGTCTCTGGTTGTCAGGGCTGCTCATTTTCTGGCCCCAGAACCAGAGGCCTTCACATCCTCTTGCCTGCTCTTCCCATGTGACTGGCTATTAGTTTGGTGCCACCTGCGAAGTCCTGCCCTTCTCTGTGTATTTTCTTTTTTTTCCTCCTTTTTCTCCACGGAGCACATCTCAGTTTAAAACTTCACAGCCAAGTGTGGTTTTCACACCGGCTGTAAGAGCCACTCACAGTTCCAGATTAGTCCTGTGACATATGCTAATGAGACCAGACATGGACACAAGGAAGGAGCATGTTCTTAATGAGGCCATTAAATCTCATTTCCATCAGAATGTTGAAATCCTGGGTGGGGGGAGGGATCAAAAGCTCTGTGTGATGTTTCTGAGAGGAGAGAATTATTCTGGCATCTAGGACAGTGTTCTGGAGATTACTAGAGAGCTGAAAATCTAGCGTGTTCCTGCCTAGGAACATACAGTGATGGCATTTGTGGATGTTGCTAGGACAGTGAGGTCAGGATTGGCTTAAAGAAGCATCTCGTGTCTCACTATTTTCCCAGAACTTTCCTTGCTGGCCATGATTTTGAGCTTTATACGTACGGGTCCCCCTTTTCACCTGGAGGTTCTATAGTTATTTTTTTTTTAAGACTTAGCTCCTTGGTGAAGCTTCCACAAATTCCGAGAGTGAGGGGCCCCCATCCCGTGCCACACGCTTCTATAGCACCATTCAGTGCACATGTATGTTGTATTATTCACCAGGTTATAGGGCAGGGGTTGGCAAGTTTTTCGGTATAGAGCCAAATAGGGAATATTTTAGGTTTTGCCAGCCATATGGTCTCTGCTGCAACGATTCAACTTGGCTGTTACAGGGTATAAGTCGTCATAGACAATATCTAAATGAATGAGTGTGGCTGTGCTCCGATAAAATATGATTATGGACATTGAAATTTGGACTTCATATATTCATCATAAATTATGAAATATTTTTCTTTGATTTTTTTTTCTCCAAACACTTATAAATGTGAAAGTTGTTCCCAGCTCATGGACCATGCGGCAAACAGGCATGGATTTGGCTGGTGGGCTTAGTTCGCCCACCCCTGGTGCAGAGCATTTACTGAACACATGTCTTCCTCTTCCATTTGACTGTAAGCAAGTTGAGCTCGAGGAGTGCAATCCCCAGGACATAGCAATGTTCCTGGCACTTCGGAGGGGCTCAAGGAACACTTGTAAAATGAACGCTTGTGTGGGAGTATGCAGTAATAATACCTCCCAGTATTTGTTGAGCACTTATTATGGTGTCAGGCACCCTGCTGAGCACTTTATATGCATTTTCTCATTTAATCCTCATTTAATTTTGCTATCTAGAGACATTAAAAGCAACAATTATCATTAGACGCTGAGCTAAACACTGTCTATGTAGTCTCATTTAATCCTCTCCACAACCCTATGGTGAGTATGTACTGATGATATCCACTTTTACAGCTGAGGGAAATTAAGCTTGGAGAGAGAGTTTGCCTAAGGTTACCCGGCTAGAGAGAGTAGGGTGGGCTTAGGAGGGAGCCCAGGTCACCGCACTTGATGGTCCCTCCTAACTCCTAGCCCCCATATGGTAGAAAACCAGGGCTTGGGTGCCCTCTTCGTGAACTTGAACCTGAGGCAGGCTCTGGGACCACGGTAATGCTGGAACAGGCAGGAGACTGCCTTTTCACCTTCTGGCCCTTTGATGATGTGTCGAGAACTACCACCACTCTGTTCCCAACCAGCTGGGAAATGGTCACAACGTTGCTTTGACTTTTCCGGGTTCGAGTCTCTTCCTAGGGTAGCAAGGAGCTTGAATTACATACCATCAACGGTGTCCTCTGCTGATAAGTTTCTGTAGTTTTGTTCTTGGCTGTTTTCTGCTTACCTATTGCCATTGCCTATCTCAATTCTTCTCCGAACCTTGACTACAGAGATCTCTGGTCCCACACGGTTGCTTGGACTTGGAGGGCAGGAAGGGAGAAGGGAAATGTCCATCTAGCCCCAAATAATATTTTTGAGTCCATAAAATGGCCATTTTAAGTATATTTGCTTTTTGACTTTTTCTGATGAAAAGGTAGCTTTTCCAAGACAAACGAGGAACATTGCCTACAAAAAAGTGACAATAGGCTAGCACCTTCTATTTCTACAGCACTGTTTAAATGTACTTTTTGAGGGTATTATCTAATTCATTGTTCCAATATTCCTTTGAGAACAGGTAAGATGCTTTTTTTATTAGAAGATCCTTTTATATAGTGGCAGAATGAGCCTTTCTTTGTTGTAAACCAAAGGCACTGAGTGTCCCAGAGAGATTTCAATAGCGGGCCACTAGGTGACCGGTCACTTCCCAGACTGATGATCACAATTCTTTTTTTTTTTTTAATTTTATTTATTTATTCATAGACACACAGAGAGAGAGGCAGAGACACAGAAAGAGGGAGAAGCAGGCTCCATGCAGGGAGCCCGGGTCTCCAGGATCACACCCCAGGCTGCAGGCGGCGCCAAACCGCTGCGCCACGGGGGCTGCCCTGATGATCACAATTCTTAAAAAAACAAAACAAAACAAAACCCCCCACAACCACCCCAAATCCAGGCCTCTGCCAGGCTGTTTGGAAATGTAAAAATATATTTTCCTCTTAATATAAATGTGGCCTTTGGTATTTAAACATCCAATACCCTTGTTTAGCTGGTCAATGAGTCAGTTGAGTTGTATGGTATGGAAAGATCCAACTCATTCTAAATAACTATTTGCTGAAGGAGTGAAGGGATGGTTGAGACAATCTTCAGAATGGCAGGGATGGTATGAGGACTACGGGGACTTTCCATGCAACGTGGCCATGTCTCTGGGCCCAAGTAAACTGTGCAGGAGAGCTCTTAGGTTTCTATTAGATTTGACTGTACTTAAGCAACATCTCTGTTTCTCTATAGATATTAAAATATCCCCAGGGCGATAGAGCTACAAAAGTAAAATTTAAAAAAATGTGTAGACGTCTTTATAAACAGATCAAATGATCTTTTCTGAATACAACGTTTAGACTTCTATAAAATATAACACCTTCGAGTTGTCTTTGCAACGAAGGCACTGGTCTTTAGCTTTGTGAGGCAACGATTCCCACAAATACACCCTGACAGCCAGGGCACATCATTGATGACATGACAAAAGAGACAGAATTTGTCTTGGGGGACTTTCACCTTCCCTTTGGGCACTCAGGATTGCCGGATCCACAGATCATTCACACTGCCCTTGACTTCCCCAAACACCACCAGAGTGCCACACTTATGCCAACCCTCCCTCAGGGTTCTGACCTTCAAAACATCCCTCCTTCCATGTATCTTTTCTCCCCTTGCTTACCCCTTTCTTTCCTAGAGCACTCTGCCCTCTGAGTCCTCAGAAGATCAAAATATATTCACATGGCATAATTCAATGCTAGGCTTTTGAATTTTATGAAGCAAGGAAATTAAGAAAGTTTGGTATTTCCATCTTTTCTACTTAGTCTCTATCACAATAATTTCATAAAATAGAGACTAATACCTTTAAATTATGATATATATAATCCTATAATAAAAGGTATTTCTTCAGCTTAATACAAGAGAGTTTGGCAACTTCATGCTGACTTAGGTATGTATATTTTCATGATTTATTTATTTGTTTTAGAGAGAAAGAGTGCACAAGAGGGCGAGGGGTAGAGGGAGATGGAAAGGAAGAGACAATCTCCAGAAGATTCCCTGCTGAGTTCAGAGCCTGATGCTCTCACAAGGGGATCTTGTGGCCCTGAGACCATGACCTGAACCAAAACCAAGAGTCGGGTGCTTAAGTGACTGAGCCACCCAGGCGCCCCAACATATATTTTTTAAATGGGATCTATTTTCAGAAGATGGAATTCAATAATATCATAACATTCATTTTCATGTTACCAGTTTACATGTAAAATTGCCAACTGCACAACCTACATGAAGAGACCACGGTTGTTTAACATGATCTGGAAATTTTTTTAAAAATTTTTTTTACTTTTTATTTATTTATGATAGTCACAGAGATAGAGAGAGGCAAGGCAGAGACACAGGCAGAGAGAGAAGCAGGCTCCATGCACCGGGAGCCCGACGTGGGATTCGATTCCGGGTCTCCAGGATCGCGCCCTGGGTCAAAGGCAGGCACTAAACCGCTGCGCCACCCAGGGATCCCTGGAAATTTTTTTTCTTAAAGCATATTCATTGTCAAATATCAAATTTCACATGGAGGAACTTGACAAAACCCTATGTTTTCTCTTTAATTTGTTCATTCAGTATGAAATGTTCTGGGTGAACTATAGGAAAAGCCCAGTGCTTTGGCACAGCTTCTCTTTGCAGTTTGCTGGTGAGAAACCTGAGTAATTAAGCCGTGAGCAGGGTGTCTGGTTAGCCAATTTTCTGAAAAGAGACTATAGAGTGAGCACCACGTAGCATCTGCTGGCATATAGGTCTATGAAACCTGAGTGCCTTATTCACCCAACCTGGAGTCATCAGAAATAGACCTAGGAGGGAGGCTTAAGACTGGTAAACATTTCTGCATGCATATGCCGAATGCTGACCAGCCTTTGGGAACTGTTTGTGCAAAAGGCATCACTTACTTCCAAGAGTAATTTGCATTTGAAGAGCTTATTAACCAAAGAAGTGTCCAGTGACTTAGTTTTAGTGTGCTCAGAGTTCCTTTTGGGAATCTGATGAGAGCCCTAGACACTCTCTCCAGGAAAATGTCACAAACTCATATAAAAATTATGCAATTTCAGGAGATTAATGGATTCACAAAGCTCTACTCTAAATAAATGGAATTTGGAAAACATAAGGATGGAGTATAACTTTTCAGAAGCGTGGGAGAACTAACTACTAAGGACATGGAACCTTCCCTACAATTTCTGGCTGTATCTATGGTGGGTACAAGTAACCCTGGTTTTAATGTTGCAGAGTCAGGTATGTTTAATTAAGTACCTTCTTTTCTGTACAACTGCAAATAAATAGGAGGAGTATACTTCTAGTCTGACTGGAATCAAAAGATGTATTTTTTTGTTCTTCTAGCAAATTAAAGGATTACTGAATTATACCAACAGTCTCAGTTCATGCTTTGCACAGAAAAATATGGAAGAAATTATTGTCTTTGTATCATTAAAGACCTTTTGGTGTTTGACCACTTACACCAAGATGGTCATGAGGAATTCATGCTCTGATGTAACATAGCTGCAGGCCTTATGGTCGACCTTCTGCTAAATTCTTCCATCTTGGCACAGTTTTCTTTCTTTCTTTCTTTCTTTCTTTCTTTCTTTCTTTCTTTCTTTCTTTCTTTCTTTCTTTCTTTCTTTCTTTCTTTCTTTCTTTCTTTCTTTCTTTCTTTCTTTCTTTTGTTCTTTCCTTTCTCTTTCTTTCTTTCTTTCTTTCTTTCTTTCTTTCTTTCTTAAAAGATATATTTGTTTATTTTAGAGAGTGGGGAGGGGCAAAAGGAGAAGGAGGGAGAGAATCCTCAAGGAAACTGTGTGCTGAGCATGGAACCCGAGGCGGGGCTCGATCTCATGACCCTGAGATCCTGACTTGAGCTGAAACCAAGAGTTGGCTGCCCTAACCGCTAAGACACCCAGGCATCCCTAGTACAAGCGTAGTTAATACTTGCATGATATTCCTTGGCCTCAAATTCCTCCAAGCACATAACAAAATATGTGCTTACCAAGTCCTGGAGTTTTGTCTCTGATATTTCTCTTTTTTTTTCCAGTTTTATGGAGAAATCATTGACATATATCACATATAGGTTTAAGATGTAGAATATAATGGTTTGATTTACATGGACAGTGGAGTGAGTAGCCAAATAGTTTCAGTGAATGTCAATCTTCTCATATAGATATGATAAAAAAATAAAGGAAAAAGGATAAAAGAAAAAAAATTTTCTCCTGGGTTGAAAACTCACAGGATGTACTCTCTTAACAATTCTCTTATATATCCTACAGCAGCGTTAGCTCTAGTCATCATGTTGTTCTCTGCATCCCTGGCACTTATTTATCTTCTAATTGGAAGTTTGTACCTTCTGTCCACCTTCCTCCAATTTCCCCTTTCCTCCACTGTCCACAGCTGTAGCCACAAGTCTGATCGCTTTTTCTATGAGTTTGGTTGTCTGTGATATTTCTATTGGTGAAAGAGATGCTAACAGTTAAAGAGAAATTGCATTGCTCAATATGCTGCATACATTATTCATGACGCAGAGGCATGATTCCCTTTTCCTTGCAAGGCTAATGCAGACCATCCATAAGGTGGAGTGGTTATCTATAAGCTCTCCTTTCTTTCTATCTATCAGTTTGTTCAATATTAGCAGACAGGGTTTCTCCTATTGGACACATCACACACACATACACTTTTTTTTTGCATTAACTATTTCTATTGCAAGCATATAAAAAAGACATAATATTTTCACACTTTTCCCCCAAGCATTTACATGAGAATTCTAAAATTTTTGAATCTCTTAAAAACATCTGGACTCAGGAGCACTTGAGTGGCTAAGTCGGTCGAGTGTCTGATTTTTGATTCCCCCTCAGGTCATGATCTTGAGGTCGTGAGGCTGAGCCCTGTATTGGGCTCCAGGCTGGGTGTGGATCCTGTTTAAAATTCTCTCTCTATCTCCACCCCTCCCTCACCCCCACCAGCTGACTCTCTAAAGCAAAAAAAGCATCTGGACTGAAATGACAACCCATCAGCTAACAGATCAGTATAAATTTGGGTGGGTCGTCTCATTATTCTTCTACTGACTGCCTTCCATATGCCCCCCACCCCCACCCCCTCTCCCTGGTCTTCTGGAGCCTCTGGTATAAATAAGAGAAATTTTGGACTCAGAATGCAAATAGTGGCTACTTTTCTCATAAATAGAGATGGAGTTCTATTTCGGCTTTGCTAAATATTTTTAGCCAATATAAGCAAAAAAGATTTGCTTCAAAGCTAGGCTCTTAAGGGAACTCTGCTTCATCTGGCCTGAATGAAGAAATTTGCATTGGACTGACTTCAACCCCCTAAAATGGCAACATACCTGACTAAAGACACTGATGCTGTTTAAG
Source organism: Nyctereutes procyonoides (assembly GCF_905146905.1). NCBI lineage: Eukaryota > Metazoa > Chordata > Mammalia > Carnivora > Canidae > Nyctereutes > Nyctereutes procyonoides. Next base: position 15,872,359 of record NW_026575032.1, on the reverse strand, counting down.
CCTAATTGTAACTAGATGAATGCAGCGCGGTGAGAACATGACACAACTTAATTCAAGCTACGAGTTTGGTTATTTTATTTTATTTTTCAAAAGATTTTATTTATTTATTCATGAGAGACACAGAGAGGCAGAGACACAGGTAGAGGGAGAAGCAGGCTCCATGCAGGGAGCCCAATGTGGGACTCGATCTCAGGACTCCAGGATCACGCCCTGGGCCAAAGGCAGGTGCTAAACCACTGAGCCACCCAGGGATCCCCTATGAGTTTGATTATTAAGGAAACTAGGGCTGGGAAGTCATTGTCACACTGCTGACCTGAGAGAGAGTATACCTGTATTTTAGTTCCTATCAGGAACTTGTGGTGTAAACTTGATTTAAAGAGGGTTCATTCTTCTTCTTTTTTTTTTTTTTTTGAGATTTTTTTAATTCATGAGAGACATATACAGAGAGAGAGAGAGAGGCAGAGATATACGCAGGCAAAGGGAGAAGGGAGCCCGATGTGGGACTCAATCTCAGACCCTAGGATCACAACCTGAGCCAAAGGCAGACGCTCAACCACTGAGCCACCCAGGTGTCCCAGGAAGGTTTCATTCTTTATCTACAAGGCAGCAACTGGAGTGATTGCATTCTTCTGTCAGAGATTGGCTAGGTGTTCACCTGCCTGCTTCCTTTCCCTGGGCACAGAGAAGACCACATTGTCCAGCCTTGCTTATATTACAGTCGAATTGGGTCCATTTCAATGGTTTCTGATCCATGGGCTCTGAGGGGAAGTGATGGGTACCATTTTCAGTTCTACTCATCAAAATGTCTTTATAATCACTCACATACTTTATCTTTCTGAAATTTGTTAGAGATGCAGTGTCATACTGTGTGGATCAGAGTCACTGAGGAGAGCTACCCTACACTGAGAAAGATACTTTCATCACTTGAGGCTGCGGAGTTGTTGGGTTTGTTAGTTACAGTAGCTTGTATTCCTTATGAAAATTTCTCATTCAATGACCTTTGAGATGCTACTGCTGGCTAATGAGGGAGCTCCGTGAAGCAGTTCTTTAAAATCCTCCCTTAGCTTTTCATTTGGAAAAATGTCAAAAGCCTACAGAGAAGTTGAAAAGAATTAAGCAATGAACAGCCTTATATCCTTCATCTAAATTAACCAGCTGTTGATATTTCTCTACGTTTTTAGTATCTTTCCTATTTAGCTATCTATATTGTTTTCTTCTTCTAAACCTCTGGAAAGCAAGTCATAACCATGAAGATCTATCAAGCTTTGATCCAAATTTTATGGCTGAGGTGATTTTGTTAGAATGGGCAGACTCTTTTTTCTTCAAAATCAACTATTTGCAAGCAAACACCTATTTTGACAATGTGTTTCCAAACATGGACTTTTCATAATTTTTATTATTATATAAACTTAAAGTTCATGGAATTGATCATAAAAGTAAAGATATTTGAAGAAAGCATTCATTTCTTTTCTACTTTTGTAAATAAAGCTTTGTTGAACGCTTACTGGTGTAACACATTTATGAGAGGTAGCTTCTGACAAAGGTTTCAATGATCTCAACTGTTGTATTCATGTCCTTGTGTGACACCCTCCCCTTGAGTGTGGGCCGGACCTGGTGACTCACTTCTAACAAACAGAATATGGCACAAGTGTTGGGATGTTCCAACCATGACAAAAACCTTTAACCTCTGTCTTGCTAGCCCTCCATCTCTTGCTGGAATTCTTTCCCCTTCTCATTTCTTGGCTCTGATGAAACTTGCTGCCATGTTGTGAGCTGCCCTATGGAGAGGCCTTGGTGGCAAGAATCTGAGGAAGGCCTTCAGTCAACAGCTGACGTGGAACTGAATCTTGCCAACAACCACTGGAGTGAGCTTGGAAAGCAAGTCCACTCCCAGTTGGCCCTCAAACGAGACTATGGCCCCTGCCAGCACCTTGACACCAGCCTATGAAAGATCCAGAGCTAAAAGACTCAGCTAAGCCATGCCCAATTTGTGGCTTACAGAAACTGGAATAATGAATGATACTTTAAGTTAGTCATTAAGTTTAGGTATAATTTTTTTTTGAAGCAATAGATAACTAATACAGTACTCTCTCAGATGATCAGGATATGATGATGGCTAAAGAATGATCTGTCTTTAAGGAGCATATGGTTTTATAGTAGTTGCTAGAGTAGCTGTAGGAACAGCATCTTTAAGGAAAGGAGAGTGCTGTTCATTTTGCCAGGTGTCGTTAAAGGAAACTGTGTTGAGTTACTGGTACTGGGCTGGATTAGAATTTCACTACATCGATGGGTGGGAAGAGAACTAAAGGTATGAGAAGCAGCAAGGTGAGGTGTGAAAGAGTCTGGCATGTTTGGGAAGCATCAGGTGACGGTCTAGTGAGGTAGGATCACAGGTGAATGAGGAGGGGTCTGTAAGAGTACATGTGGGACATGAGGCTGCAGAGATTGGTTTCGATAGTAGGATTTGTTCTTTAGTCAGTGATAACATGATGGACCCTGGGTTGAAATTGTTGAAATTGGTGTCAACCAAGATGTGAAGAGCACAGAGCCCAAATCTGGGGCAGGAAAAAAATCCCTTTGGTATTTTATCATTCACACGATCAGTGTCTAGATAATACCAAACTAACAAATTAAAAGACCATCACATTATTCGGTCTGACACTTGAAATGGTTTTGACTGATTTTCATCAAGTTCTTTGTGTGTGAACTTTATATGGTCTCATTCATTTGGGGAATATAAAAAATAGTGAAAGGGAATAAAGGGGAAAGGAGAGAAAATGAGTGGGAAATATCAAAAAGAGAGACAAAACATGAGAGACCACTAACTCTGAGAAACGAACAAGGGGTGGTGGAAAGGGAGGTGGGCGGGGGGTGGGGGTAACTGGGTGACGGGCACTGAGGGGGGCACTTGATAGGAGGAGCCTGGGTGTTTTGCTATATGTTGGCAAATTGAACTCCAATAAAAAAAATAAAAAAAAAGTTCTTTGTGTGTGGGTAAACATGGTTAAAATGTGTTTTGAGGTGATAGATGTGTTAATTAACCCTGTTGGGGTGATACTTTTTTAACTTTTTTAACATATACATACATCAAATCACTATGTTCTATATCTTAAACTGACACAACAGTATATGTCCATTATATCTCCATAAAGTTGGAAGGAAAAATAATCTGTGAAAACACAAAAACAAACAAAAATCTGTTCAAGGAAACTTATCCCTTTATAATGGGTTTCAAGGGCCTTTTGACAGCAAATCTTAGTCTTTCCATAGGAATAATGGTGGGGAATTCCTTTTTTTTTTTTTTCACTTTGCCCGCTATTACCATATTCTTGAACATGAAGATGGTGCCAGGGATTGGGCTGTGCATTTATATTTAAATTCACATATGGAGAGAATCAAAGTGCCAAAAAATTATTAAAACATTAAATCTCTAAAGGCTACATAAATACCAGAATCAGATACCTCACAAGTTGCTAACCGTACAGCATCAATAAGCCCCATATCTCTCAACTACCCGTGTTATTAACGAGAGAAGAGTGATTCAGCCTGCAGCAAATGCTATTTAAAAAAATAGACATTTTCCAATCCTCATTAAATGGGAATGTTTTCTGTGCTGGTGCCATTTTGTTGGGGGAAAAAACATGCCTTTGAATCATAAATACGTCACTTCTCAAATTTCATTAAGCTTGCATTCAAATCTTTCCCAATTAAGCGGTCAGATAGTTTAGCATGACTCATTGTGTTCTTACTTCTTCTGAAGTATTAATTTTTCCTTCCTTGGGTTTATTTGCTTTATCCAGGGCCCTTTCCCTACTGGTAGCCAGTCCTGGTAGTCTTCTTGGATAACTGATATTTTCTTTCTTTAATATTTTCTTTCTTTAATACCCAGCTGGTATTAATATTGGGATGCCCATTTCCCCGAGAATCAGCAGGGCTTTTGAGAGGGAGGGGACTCCTATTTGTTGCTTCATGAAGTGGAACTGATGAAGTCCTGGGCTCCCTGCGGTTGGCCTGGCTTGGTTCAGTCATTGGAGCTCAGGGATGTTGATTCTCATGATGAGTCTGGCTTGTTAGATTCACTTTTTGCACTTCTTTCTCAGTTGGGGACATTTATTCAAGAATCATTGCTATGGCAGGCTGAGTGAATGGGGTCACCTTGGTGTATATGAAACAGAGGCACACATCTATCAATCCCAGATCTGGGCATGTTTGAGCCTGCTGCTTGAGAAGGGACAGACTCATTCCCTTGGTTGAGATTTATCTGATGCCTGATATCAATTGCACTTAAATCTCACTCCCCCACCTGGAGTACCTGCTGATATCTAAGTCCTCTTTTGCACACTTCAAGTATGGTGGTTGCAGTTCCAGAAGGAGAAAAGGTTGAGTGGAGGTCAGGTCTATAAAAATATCACAGGAAATCTGGGGTAGGTCTAAGAATCACTGTAAATTTTTACCTGCTCCTCTATGTCCTGTAGTCTTACAAAAAAAAAAAAAAAATCTCATTTCTCTAAACTACCTCTAAATTCAAATAATAAAAAAAAAAAATCAAAGCCATCTCTTTTGAGTTTCATTCTACATAACACCCTAACTGTATATTTGATTATACCAGTCTTAAATGTTGATAAAAAGACAGAATTCCTTTTTTTTTTTGTTTTTTTTAGTTGTGTTTTCTCCATTGCTGTTGCTTATGACAAAGAACTTTCCATAGTCAGGGCATAAGAATATTAAAAAGGGAAGAAAAATCCCAATATCTGGGCTTCTCTTTATTTGCAGCCCTGTATTTCTGAGGCTGCCAGATGCTTTAAGTCAAGAAAGTCAGCTTGTTTTGAAGGTTTGGCTGCTATTTCCTATTCATGGCTTTCCAGAGCCAAATGCTATATGTCCCAGTTCATTACTGCTCTTGTTCACTTTGTTGGTGAACATTTCTCTATAGGTCAAAGTAAAGCAATGACTTGGTGTCTTTCCTCTTTCAGTGCAGACAGACAGACTTTAGAGTTAAGAATGGCTCATAGGGACCCAGGATCGAGTCCCATGTCGGGCTCCCTGCATGGAGCCTGCTTCTCCCTCTGCCTTGTCTCTGCCCCCTCTCTCTCTCTCTCTCAAATAAATAAATAAAACATTAAAAAATTAAAAAAAAAAGAATGGCTCATAGGTTGTATTGGTCAGGACATGCTCGATAACAATCAACTACCAACAGTTTAGTGTCATAAAAAGGGGAGGTCTCTCTCTTGTTCGTGCTAAGTGCCCACCGGCGGGTCCTGGGGGACTTTGTTCCTCGTCCTCGTCATTCTTCCTTAAGCTACATATTCATCTGGCACATTGTTGCTTCTGAATTTTCACAGGTGGCTATTTCACTAAATATTGTGTCATCATGGATAGAGATTGTCATCCGTGGAGCTTCTGATAATGGCCTCCTCTCTGTCCACTCCCTGACCTCACATTTCAGTTTTCTTCTGGCAGAGCAGAATTTCACTTGTTGATACTGATTTCTGAGCATAGGTTCCACCGATTTCTCAGGATAGGTTATGCTATGGGAAAGGACAACTTAAAAATTACAGTGTCTTCAATGACAGTCTTTTCTCTTACCCCTGTTACACATTTTAAGGGCCTCTGCTCTGCCCTCCTCACCCAGAGATCCAGGCTGAAGGAAGCTCAGTATCTGCTTCTCCAGTTGACTATGGTGGTGCCTTGGTTTACGTGTTGCTACATAACAACTCCGAAACACAGTGGCTTAAAACAACTATGTGTTTGCTCACTATTTTGTACCTTGGGTTGGGCTTAGCTGGGCAGTTCTGCTTTTCTTTCTTGGGATCACTTATGCAGCTGCAGTTAGTTGGTGAGCTGGCTGGGGACTGGCTGCTGCCGGGTGGCCTCAACCACACGTGTGGGGTCCACTGATACTGCTGGTGCAGCTGGGATGGCTGATCTCTCTAACCGCCCAGATTTGAATCTTCAAGGATTCTAGCCTGGGCTTGTTTACATGGCAGCATTGTTCCAAGCAAGAACGAGAGGCAAAGGTTTAAGGCTTTTTGAGGACATCGTCCTTGTGACATTGTCACTTTCACCACGTTCTGTTGGTCAAACAAGTCATAGAGCCAGTTCAGCATCAAAAGGAAGGGAAGAGCCCACCTTTTGATTGAAGAAACCACAGAATTTATGGCCATTTCAGTCCACCAGAGCAGGAAAATGGGGTTGTAGCAACATCAGGTACTCATTCTCCAATCTCTTGCCTGGACATGACGATTGTCATTTCTACTCACATTCCATAAACTAAAGCAACTCATACAGTCATGCCCAACTTCAAGGAAGATATAGAAATGACTCCTACCCTTCATTAGGAAGGTAGAAAGCTGAAAGTATTTGGTGAATGGAAATAATGATGCTAATAGAAGTTTTCCAATAGTTGAACATAAAAGCTTCTATTGTTAGGGATTGATAAGTTTCTTGAATTGATTTTCAATAGTGTGCTGCTCACATAGAAGAATTAACCAATCAGATTCAAGGCTCTTACATGATGTATGGGCTGTTTGTAAGACTTTTATGGTGCTATTTTGTACATGCTGAAGCTTTCCCTAATGTTTTATTATTGTGTGGCTTTGCATTGACTATAATGATCTTCGCTGTCTGTCATCAGTTTTTTTTCAATTTTTTTTAAGCGTAGCATCAACATAACAGACTTCAGATATCGTTCTTAAAGTCCTCTCATAATGTTTATTACTTATTGATAAGGTGGGTCATCAACATGTCTTTTTATTTCCTTATTTAAAAAACAACAATCCAATGACATGGGTGTGAGTATGTCTAAACAGATATCCTACACGTAATGGGAATCTCATATGTCACAAATTTAAATTTAGTAAATTTACTAAGTTTAAATTTACTAACAATTACTAGTAATATTTTGACATGGACTTTGAAGAGATGGCAACGATTTGGAATCCCTGTGGAAGTTGTACTGTTTTAGTCAGAAATGGTCCTTGTTTCTGGAAAGACTGGTGAGAGATTAAGATATGTAAATAGAAGTCATAGAGTGTTCTTCACTCTTCTTTTCTTTTCTTTTTTTTTTTTAGAGTTTTATTTATTCATTTAGAGAGGGAAAGAGAGCAGCAGGGGTGTGGGGTGCTCCATCTCCTGACCTTGAGATCACGACCTGAGCCAAAACCAAGAGTTGGCCATTTGGCCGACTGAGCCACCCCGGCGCCCCTCCACTGTTTTCTTGATGAGATTAAATAAACCATGTCAGGTAAATAGCTATACACAACTAGATATATATAAAACTTTTTAAAAACTTATTTTTTTTTTACAAGTATAAGTTTAGATTGAGTGACTTAGCCTTACAGTCTGTTGAGAAGTGAGTTGGCTGGCAGAGCGAGGCAGGGAAATCTGAAAGGTGATGCAGATATGACTATTGTAGGAGGCACGAGTATGGGCTCTGGAGCCCCGTGGGTCTGGCTCCGGACCTGGCAGTGTGAGTACAAGCACACAGGTCGACCACGTTTCTAAGCCTTCCCTGTTCGGCTGTGGCCATGTGACTGACTTCTGACTGCTAGCATGTGAGCTGCAGGAGCAGGGCTTGCCACTTGCAGGCATGCGCCAGGTATGCACTTTCCACGTGTGATCCCCACTCCCTTTCCCTTTCAGCCAGCTGAATGGAGATGGTGAGGGGGTGGGAAGGGGGAGCGTCAAGGTGAGGGGATGGGCGGGAAGAGAACTGAAGGGATAGAAGTTGCCTGGGTCTTTCTGAAGTTGACTTTGTGGCAGCTCCCACTTACCCTCCCACCTCTACTGCCACTGCTGCATCTGGCAGCATGAGCAACATGAGCAACAGTGCTGTACTTTGGTGAGCCACTGGGACTTGGGGGCTTGTTTGTTATGATAGCTAGTGTTACTCTATTACACGTGTGGGTTTAGGTGAGGCACATGGTCCTTATCAACTTTACTTTCCCCACCTATAAACTGGGGCAACTCACACCTACCTCATGGTAGAATTAAGAGAAGTTTAAGATTTATAAAGTGCTTGCCATAATGCCTTGCATAGAGTGAATAATCAAGAAATGTCAGATAACAATAATCATAATAAATTGAAAGGTTAGAGTATTGCCTTTTTGAAGTTGAAGCAAATTATGATTATTATTTTTTTCAGTTTGTCCTAATGGACTATGAGATTAGTTACGGTAAATAGCTTTGGGAAGACTGAGAGAATTAACAGTTTATTAAACACTTAGTTGGATACCTTAGGCGAAGTAGAAAAAAAATATAGAAGAATGCCCTACTTGGTTTATTTCTTTGGTGTTGAGAAGTAAATCATACAGACCAGACCACTTAAGGAATATGAAACCAGGAGCTCCTAATTCACCATATGCCTGGACTTCAGCATCTGTTTGGTAAGACGAGAGAGCTGATACCAGTGTATACGAGGCACTGTCAAGATGCCTCACATGTATTGACCCCTTTATCTTCACAGAATCCATAGGAAGTAGACATTTCTATTATCCTCATTTTACAGATGAGATTGAGGCACGGATCGGTCAAGTGTTAACTTGTCTAAGGCCACCCTAACAAGCAAATGGCAGAGCCAAAATTTGAATCTGGCAGCCCAGGTCCAGAGTCTACCCTTTTGACAACGATGCCACACACTCTGATAGACACCAGCAGGGTAGGTGCTCTATTTGTTCAATAAATGAATAATGGTTCTTGGCATATTTTCAGAGTCCTATAATGCCCATGTGGGATTGAAACCTTATGGATAGCAATCAGATCCCTGATCCTTTGAAGTATTAAAATATGATGAAAGGTGGTGTAAGGAGGTGTCGGAGAGCCACACTAGATGTATCAGATGCTAAAACGAGCTCAGCATTCGGGGTGAGTTCACGAGATGGGCATGGCCTCTGCTGGCTGGTGCTTGCTTTCTGGTTCATAGATATTTGGACTCCACTCATATTGTGGGCTCGCCTAATGAGACTTGAACTGGCCAATAAACGTAAATGCGCCCCTTCAGTCCTTTGAGTAGCTTCTGACTTGGACTACGTGTGCTCTGCACAGAGGTGTCAATGAACACTGTGCCTTCCCCGGCACTATTCTGTGATTGTGAGGAAAAAGAAATGTCACCGGAAAATGAAAGCACAATTCACACTTAATATGCCCCAAATCACTCTTCGAAGCTTATCTGGTTTTCCAGCAATTTTGTGATAGATATCGTTGCTTACGTTGTGTTACAAGCTGCCCACAATCAGTGTTTGTTTTTTTTTTAATAAGAGCTCATAAGGTGAATGACCGTATAGCCACCACTATCTGTCTCCAGAGGTGCTTGCACACATATATCTATATATAGATCTATACGAGGAGAGGAAATAGACCAAGTTGACCTATGATTCTTTTCTTCCTAAAGTTTCCCTGTGTCCGTGTCATAGCTCTGATCTTCAATCTTATTTGGCAAGTCACAGGATGCGCTAGTTTATCCAAGAGATGAAAAATGGCCTATTTTTTGCCTTCTGAATTTCAATGAAAGAAGAGTATTTGTCTCCGCTATTGATCTATTCCATTGAGTAGTTCTTGTGATGATTACCACTTTTCTGTATTTATAGAGAATCAGCACTTCATAAATGTCAAAAGGCACTTTGCTTTACATAAGTGTCAGTGTTCTAACATTTCACAAAGTTAGCAATTATCATGAGAACCACGTGTGCAAACAGGAAAATAAATAATTACTGAGGGAAGTAATTTTTTTCTTGGTAGAATTGGAAAAGGAAGCAAAGTCCTTTATTATCTATCTTATTTTGGTCGCCTGCCCTTGACCGTGGAGTCACTGTGAGAAGGGGACTTTCTCATCTCCCCTTTCCACTTGGTTCTGTGCATCAAAGGTCCTCTCTCATGGGGCTTGAATATCAAGTGGGCTATAAAAATCTCCTGCAATGTGAGATGCTTGTACTGGGACAGAGAGAATGGCATTTCGGTCCTAGGAACCAGAAAGGGCAACCTTGTGGGGTCCTCTGTAATTATTGTATTAAAGTTTACAAAGAAACTTCTATATATTTTCATGACACTATAGGTGAAGATATCGGACAATTTTTTAAAAATTGAGGGGTGGAGGGCTTCTAAATATTGCTTAAGAGCTGTCCTGACCATTTACCCTTCACTGAACTGACCAGCTCTTTCATGTCCAGTAGGCATAATCTGTACTTGGAGGTTTGGTTTTTTGTGTGTGTGTTTTGGGGTTTTTTTTTTTTTTTTTTTTTTTTGGTCCTTGATAAGGCTACTTTGAAAAGTTGTCATAGCAACACTGGCCACTGGTCACAGATAATATAACAGTGCGAGGAGGTGGCCTCCACTGGACTCCAGGCTTTGTCAGTTCCTGCTGCTGTGTGCTGGGATGGCTTGTTCAGAGACAATGTTTTATTGCAGCAAAAATGCTCTATGTGGAGACCCCTAGAAAAGCCATATCTGGGTCTCAAAATGGAGAAGCCACCCAAATCTCCCCCTCTGCCCCCAGTACCCCCCACCACCTCCACCGTTTAATGAGGCCTGTGTCTATTCTCTTGGCACATGGATTGCCATTCTCCACTAAGTCACTTCCGATCACGTGCTTATCAGATGGTGCTAAGTTGGGGCTGATGGTGTTTTCATGGTAGCTTTGGGTGAAACAGGCAGCTTTTCAGCATTGTGTGGAAACCCTGTCCAGTGTTTTTTGTTGTTCAGTGTGCCAGCAAAGTTTGAGATGTCCTGGGTATTTTTCAGTAGAATTATGTCACCTCTACGTGGTTGTTATACACGTTATGGCTCTTGCATTTAATGACTGTGCTAAATGATTTTCCTCTCATAGTTCAGAGGGGTAGTTTGCAGAGCTCTGTGTATTTCAGGAAACTGAAAGGACTGATGAATTCCATCTGTCTTCCTGGCACAGATTTTTGCTTCAGGTTTTCTGTGTTAAGGGTCCTGGGCTGTCACATTTATGTTGATTGACTTTTCATGTCTTTTCAAGGGATGGAAAAATTTCTGCTTTCATTATTTTGTTCTCGTTTGATTTCAGGGGTTTGGTTTCTGGTATTTTGAGAAATCTTTAGGATTTCTTTCAGGGTTGCATCTTTTCTAGTCCAGCTCCCTGAGGCCTTACCCAGCTCTGCCTCTTCTGTTTTCATTTTGCCAGCTTCTCACTTTGACCCTATAGGAACATGATAGGCACCTAATAAATTCCGATTGTGTTGAATTTTGGGAAGGACAGAGAGAATGCACAATTTGGATGAACGCTATTTTAGTATAACATCTTCATGCCGAAGACTTTCAAAGGGTTATGGCCTTATGTCAGGAAGTAGAATGGAGCTGAACTTCTCCTGCTGATAACTGGCCATTCCCTGCTTGAAATCAAGCACAGATGTGTTGGCTGCAGGCAGAGTGTGTGAACTGACACAATTTTACAGACTGATCTGATAATTGAGAATATTCATATATTGCAAAGATGTCTGTGACTGCTGTGGGAAGCTAGCAGAAAAAGAAGACAGTCATTCCTTCTCTGGAATAAGCCATTTCTATGTTCGCGCATTTCCATCAGATTTATTGCCATGATTATTTTAAATACTCTTATGTAGACTGAACAAAGAATGTATTTTGCCTTTCATCCCAATGACTCTGATGATATGTGGTCCCTGATTTTGATCAGCTGAGGTAGTGCTATGTGAGAGAGCAATGCAATCATAAATGAGAAGGCAGTGAAGATAAACTGCCCTGTCCTGCCCACTCACCTCCATCCTTTAAACACAGATTGACTCTGGGACATGAAAGGACTACCAAGTAGTTAACCTGCATGAACAGCAGTAGAGCTGCAACAGATGAACTTCCCTGTGATGAAAGCATCTCATGCCTCCTTAATTACATCCCCAAGGATTTGTAGATCTTAACAACCAGAATGGCCACATTGCAGTGGCCACATGGGAAAGAAGGGAGAAGGATGGAAAACCAGCGGATTCAATTACGCAGGGACTGGGGTTCTCAGAATTCTCACAGGAGGTGGGGAGGAAATCTGAGCATGGTAGGGGGTAAATCACAAAGCATCTTGATATGGTTTCAGATTTCCCACTTTCCTCTAAACCTGCAATGCCCCCACGTAACTCAAGAATTGGATTTTCATAATTGAAAGGATTCTAGGTTAAAATGTCTACATTTCTACCTTCCCAATGTGTGTGTGGGGGGATGTCACGTGGAAAATACTTCCTGGACTCATCCATAGTACTGACCTTTAGCTCTAAATGGCAAAAGTTAAAAATATCAAATGCCACTATGTCTCCAGATATAGGGGACCGTAATGATAGTATAAATGATGGGGTCCCATTTACTATTTAAAAGATGTTGTAGAAAAACTAAATGCCATGAATGTAGGAAATATGACTGTCATCTGGCACTCAGCTGGTTCTCAATAATTATTTGAATCAAAGATGATGCGGACCCTGCTGCCTTATCCTATAATTCAGGACAATATCTTTACTATATTTTGGTTCAAATCATCAACCATCTACTACCAATTATTTGCAAGGCACTGTGTTAGGGGCTCTAGAGAATAGTAAGATATAACTGGTGGTGGCATTGGTGGTGGAGGTGACTGATACCACAAGACAAATGTAATATCTATGAAACATGCAATATTCGCTTCACACCAGAGCTACCTAAAAAGTGTCCCCAAAGGGCATGATGCAGATGTATGAATATCACTTCTAGAGCACACGTTATAGTTGCAACCAAGTGGTAGCCACTGGTAGCACTCACTCAGGCATAATGAAGGGGATACAAGACTGAAGGCATATTTGTAGTTCAGAATGAGTACTTGTGGTGGTTTTATTGAACTTTTCCCTTTTAAGGGTGCCGTGTGGCTAGTTGGGTGAACACATATTTTTAACCCAAATGACTTGTGTTCATATCTTATTTCCACTAATGGCTAGCATTGTGAGCACTGTAAATCCCTGTGGTTCTTAAGTCTTTTATCTCCAAAAATAGAAATAATATTCCCATTAATACTAATTTTCAGGGTTGTTGTAAGGATTAAAAGAGCTAACGCATGTAAGATACTTAATACAGCATCTGGCACGTGGAATAAAGACTTTTCTCCATCTTTTCCTCTTTTATCACAGGGAAGGCTTGCCCACGTCATCCATTAGTCTGATGGTTTTACCTTTCTTCAACCATTTACTGTTCAGTAGCACTAAAGAAACGTAAGAAAACTGAGACTCTGTGACTAATGAGGTGGGCATTGCCCAAGATGGAGGGGTCCCAATATGCCTGCAGAATGTCCTGTCTGTGTTTACAAAACCTAGTGTTGATATTCAGGGAATCATTTGAAGCCTCTTCCACACACATAATCTAAAATTCACCTCATTCACTGTTGAACTATATTTGAAAAGTAGCCAGCTTCTGATTATGAATTTTTGTTTGACTGATGAATATTTTATTCACAATATGGCATAGGCCTATTTTCATTTCTTTCCATATTTGGATTTTTTTTTTCATTTTTGCTAAAATTGAATGACAGTGTACTTATGACTGAAGGTGGAGGTGGATTACATTTTTTTTTTCTTTCCTGGAGTTTCAGGCTCTTCCAGGTGTTAAATGGATTCTATTACATAGTTTCCCCTTCTGGCATTTCTTGGAAGTTTCTAGTTTCTCTTTCTTTCTTGAAGGTTTTCTTGAAACACAGATTTTCTCTCCATGTCCCTATTTTTCTTTTCTTCCTCCTAAGACTCTTATTGAAAGCCACCAGATTGTAAGTTCCCTGAAGGAAGTCTTCCTGTCTTAAATCTCTTTGCTCAATAAATCCATATTTATAAGCCCAAAGCCCAGGAGAGTCTCCAGTAGATCAAATTCCCTATTTGCAACACTCAGGTCTTTCTTCTAGTCACCAAAGCATTGTCTTCCTGGAACATTGTTTCTAATTCTCCTGATAAGTCGGAAAACCACAAAACACTGTGCCTGGAAAGGCCACAGCAAATGGATATTTTTATTCATTTTATACAGTATGTATATTAATTTTTGGAAGATCTTGAAAATATGCTATAACCGTGGCTGATTTTCCAAGATTTACTACTTGCTTGCTCCAAAAATTTTTCCTCCATACTGTTCAGGTCTTATAGTTGTATCTCATATTTAAATAGAATCACAAACAAATACAAAACATATGGCAATTGGCCTCATTTTTTATTTACTTATTTATTTAATTTTTTTTAGAGTGAGAGAGAGAGGGTGGGGTGGGGCAGAGGGAGAGGGAGAGAGAGAGAGAGAAAACCCCAAGTAGGCTCCATACTCAGCATGGAGCCCAACAAGGGACTCCATCTCACAACCCAAGATCATGACCTGAGCCGAAATCAAAAGTCAGATGCTCAACTGACTGAACCACCCAGGTGCCCCCAACTCACATCATTTTTAAGTCATTCTCTCTCTTTAGAGGCATACAGGCAATTGATATTCTTCCCTTTATTACATAACAGATTTTTTTAAAAAGATTTTATTGCTGAGTGAAATAAGTCAATCGGAGAAGGACAAACATTATATGGTCTCATTCATTTGGGGAATATAAAAAATAGTGACAGGGAATAAAGGGGAAAGGGGAAAAATGAGTGGGAAATATCAGAAAGGGAGACAGAACATGAGAGACTCCTAACTCTGGGAAACGAACTAGGGGTGGTGGAAGGGGAGGTGGGCAGGGGGTGGGGGTGACTGGGTGACAGGCACTGAGGGGGGCACTTTATGGGATGAGCACTGGGTGTTATTCTATATGTTGGCAAATTAAACACCAAAAAAAATAAATTTACAAAAAAAATAAAAATAAAAATAAAAAAAGATTTTATTTATTTAGAGAGAGCGTGTGAGCGGGGAGACGGGGAGAGGGAGAAAGAGACAGAAGAATCTCAAGCAGACTCCCCACTGACTGTGGAGCTGGATGCGGGGCCCGAGTCCCAAGATCATGACCTGAGCTGAAATCAAGAGTTGGTTGCTCAACTGATTGAGCCATCCAGGCGCCCCTACGTATTAGATATTTACTGAGCACTCATATTCCAGGCACTGGGCTAGTTTCTGGAAATACCCAGCAAGCCGGAGACCTAGGAATGAGAGTTCATAGCTATAAAGCAAAAATTTTCCAGGCTTCGTGCAGTTCATATTCAGTCAGGGTGTTTGAAGAGATATATTCAGCTTCTTAGTTGGAAGAGTACAGATTAGGATTTCTGCTGGTTAAATAAAGCCCAGTTCATATTTTGCTAAACTGTCAAAGATGAGGGGAAAATTTTGTTTCCTCAAATTCCAGCAGAGATTAGCAAAATTATCTTAAATCATTTAAACTTAAATTATTATTATTATTATTATTATTATTATTTATCACTTACTTCCTTTTATTCAGACAGGCTTTCCTCATTTGTTAGAAAAACTGACCACACCGACTGTCAGTTACTCAGCAGAACCTGGAGAGGTATGTCAAGAGCTGCACTGGAATCTGCAGAATTCTCGTTGAGAAGTTGGCGGGAATAGTTTGCTAACAGGCATTCTTAATAAGTGATAAAAATAACCTTTTAGATACTTAAATCATTTTGCTGCCAAGGGCATATAATCAGGCCCATTGCCAAATGCTAATTAATGATACAAGTGGAGGATTTTATTTAAATTTGTTATACTAATATGTTGAAATATAAATAGAAACTGCCAATTGAGAGAAACTTGTCAAAGGGTGGAATGTGTAAGGTGAAGGAAAAACACCAAACTTTAAAATAATAGACCTGCCGTGTTACGGAAGGTCATTGAAATAGAAACTTGGCAAAGAAGGTAATTTGTTTGTAAAAAGCTTTGTATGATTTAAAGTACTCCAACTACAGAAAAAAATATAAAATAATGAGGATTGTTTCAGGCCCCCACTTATTAAATAAGATGAATTCAAGTCAGTTGTGAGGGAGGGTATGGCTAGATGTATGGTCTGAAGGCTATCTCTTTGGGGGAACATATTTGCTTATCCTAATGTTTACATTTCTGGCTGGTATTAATCCTGAGTTTATTTCCAGCCCCAGCGGCTGCTGATGTCATTTTAAAGGTCTTTGTAGTTTGCAAGGAACGTTCACAGTAGGGCTAGGGTATCACCAATGGCCAATGGTTGGCAGCATCTCTTCCATGCTCAGCAGAGCCATGACATACGGCTCCATCCAGATACGTCAATCTGTTTTCCAGTGGGAAGCCCCTTGGTTTGGCCTTTTGGCCCCTTTCTTGCTCCTGCCCTGATGGCTATCAGGTTGGCTAAAGGCCAAAGGTCCACCTAACACTAAGAGCGCAGTGGGGGCCGCACACTGTTCTCTTCTTACTGGATGTGAGCAAGAGTGAGGTGTTTGTTTTTTTGCCTGGTGTTACTGGAAAGATTGGATCTACAGATCTCTGGACTGTAGTCTGGCAACTAACCACTTAAATTAATGAAATGATTAATTCTGGTTAAAGAAACAAGCACTTGGTGGCAGGGAGCTGTTTATAATAGTCAGTTGGATGGGATCCTCTTTGTGAGGCACAGAAATGGTGAGTGGGGACCTGGGGGTGGCAACACTGTCGGATTTCACCTGCTTTGTTCTGGTGGCTTTGGGATTTCCGCTGGCTCAGTGTCTCTGTTTATGCTAATTTCCCTTCCTAAAGTCAGCTTCCTCCGGGTCCTTCCTCTCTTTACCTGCACCCATTCCCTCCGGCTCAAAGGCTCAAATTCCAGGTTCACTGGAAAGACCTTGGGGCACTCCATCAACAGTTGATGCCTCATTCAGCTGAAAAAAAAAATGGATAAATTTAGAATGCTCTGGTTAAATGGTACTTATTGCCTAGAATCACGTGATGCTTGTCAGAAACAGCCTTGTTTTTATTTATTTAATTAATTAATTAATTAATTTTTTTCAGCCTTGTTTTTATAATTGCTTGGATACCTGTCTCTTCAATCGAGACTTCACGTTGGGGGAAGGCCAGGGTACCACGCTCTGCGTTCCCCACATCTTCGCACAGTGCCTAGCTTGGGAAAGGTACACAGTAAATTTTTGTTGATGACCTAATGAATTAGCACAGAGGACTGAACGCTAATGACCAGTGTCATCAATAAACTGGTGACTGCAGGGTGCCATTGTCCCTGTGAGGCTACACTGTCCCGTTCTCCCCCCACCCCCCTTCACTGTGGCTCTACTGCCAGAAAGGGGCCTGGATGCATCTCATTAAGTGAAGCATTAACATTTTAACACACATCCAAATGGCATAAACATCTGGGTCTGCTCAAGATAGACACATTCCAATCTGCATTACCAACCGACTACAGAATGCCTGACAAGGCTTTTCAGTGTTTCTTTTTGCTTACAGAAGATCTCAGTCAACATTTGGGTTCTCGTAAGTGTGGGGTGATGAAACTCCCTTGGCATCACAAAGAGATCGTATTTTTAGTTGCCTTTCTCAAGACCTGACATCTACCTTGAACGTGACGGACAAAATAGACCCCTTCCCTTTACAGAGGAGGAAAGTGAGGCTCACAGAGAGCAAAGGACCTGCTCAAGGTTGCTCAGCTTGCTATTGGCAGAGCAAACCCCCAGTTTCTGTGCTCTTCCTGCCACCCCTCTGAATACAATCTAATTCACAGACAGCAATGCTATATTTTTTTTTATGATGGTGAGAGATTTATTTTTTTTAATTTAAAAGCATTTGTTTATTTATTTTTAATTGGAGTTCAATTTGCCAACATATAGCATAACACCCAGTGCTCATCCCATCAAGTGCCCCTCTCAGTGCCCGTCACCCAGTCACCCCCACCCCCTGCCCACCTCCCTTTCCACCACCCCTTGACCATCAGCTATAGACCAAACCCTTAATGTTTGACTCTTTTGTATGCTTTCTAGGTATCATCCTGAGCTATTTTTACCCTCAGATGTTAAGCCTGGAGCATCTCTCAGGTAGGCTAATTCACAGATGAGGAGACTGTATCATATATAGGGTAAAATAATTTGTTTGAGGCCACTGACAACGAAGCCCATGTAGAAATGATCCTTAACGCCATTGGAGCTTTTATTTGGACATTTAGTTCTGGCAAAGAAAAAAAAAAACTCATTTACTTCTCTCTGCTCTTGCTGGGCTGGTCCCCCTTGGGACCAATAATAGGCATTTTTTTGTCCTTTTTTTTTTTTTTTTTTTTTTAAGACCTCTCCAGGCGTGTGGGGGTCGCAGGTGAAGCTGGGCATGTACCTGACAACTGAATTCTCAGCTTTAGAAATTAAGCAGCATTATGGATTGTTCTGCTTGCTTTCTGCAGCGACCCCCTGGCTCCCAGCCCTCAGAGCCATCGGAGGGGGGCCTCTGCATCTCAGATGTCTGTTTGGTCATGGTGGCAGCTGGGAGGCCACTGATACTGGTGCTAAGTGCTGCCTTTTGGCTCTGCTCATGCCCATCTTTAGGCTTCTGAGTGTCAGGGGATTCTCCGCCGAAATGGAGAACAGCTCTCTTCCATTTCTTTGCCTCACTTGGGCCCTAAAACATCACAACTTGGGTATACAGTCACAAAAGTCGCTTTAGAAAACAGTTACTTCAGGGGCACCTGGGTGGCTCAGTGGTTGAGCATCTGCCTTCAGCCCAGGGCCTGATCCTGGAGAGCCGGGATCGAGTCCCACGTCGGGCTCCCTGCATGGAGCCTGCGTCTCCCTCTGCCTGTGTCTCTGCCTCTCTCTCTGTGTCTTTCATGAATAAATAAATAAAACCGTTAAGAAAAAGAACACAGCTCCTTCAGACCTTGTCCTCCCTGACTTGAGGAACCATATGATGCCACGTGGCAGGGTGGGAATAGGTCCCTTATTACCTTCCCTGTGTTCTTCATTTCTCCCTCCCAGACTCTCCTAAAACAAAAAATAATTCCTTGCCCTCCTTGAGCAAAACAACAAAAGAATCTTGTATATCAACTCATGCGAATAATTGTTGGAAAGGATGGCAGGCCCTGTTCCTCAGCTGAGTGGGCAACACACAAATGTGAAAACCCTTGCTCTTCCTGTCTTCAGATTTGTACTCTGTGCTCTGCATTTTGACATACATTCTCACATTTAATTCTCGCAACAATTTGGAGCTATCCCAAATTTACAGGGAGGGACCCAAAGCTCACGGAAATTAAGTCAAGGTTAAGGAACGCACCCAAGTCAGGCAGTAATAAGTAAAATATCTGGGGTTCTAACCCACGTCTGGCTGACTCCTCAGCTGATGCTCTTTCCCTGGGCATACTTGCCTTGGTGTTACGCAGCGAACTTTAGGGTACGTAACATTTGCCTGGCATGCTTGTTAAAAGAGCAAATCACTGGACTCCTTCCGAGGTCCCAGGGATTGTCCTACCCCAGGTGATTCAAACCATAGGACGCTATGGAAAACTCTGGTGTGAAGGATGTCTGTGGGGCCAGGAGCAGAACAGGATCCGTTAAAGTAAGTGGAGTGGGATCTTAATGCCAGACTTGCTTCGTGGCACCGTTTTCGCTGGAGCTCTCTCATCTGGGGCCAAGGTCACAGGGATTGTTAACACCCACGTCCAGGCGTGCATGTGGATGAACACAGCACTTCCCGAGGTCCCCCAGATCATCTGCTTCAGAGTAAAGCTTTTAGGTAAAGGTTGCAGATACCCC
Organism: Nyctereutes procyonoides; assembly: GCF_905146905.1. Lineage (NCBI taxonomy): Eukaryota > Metazoa > Chordata > Mammalia > Carnivora > Canidae > Nyctereutes > Nyctereutes procyonoides. The sequence continues at coordinate 15,852,737 of NW_026575032.1, read as the reverse complement.
AGTACTTTCACAGATCTACCGATCTGTATGCTGTGAAGCCCAGGAACCTGCATTTTCACCCTGCTCCTAGCTGGATGTTATGCACAGTCAACACCAGACATAAAAACAAAGACATAAACAAACCCAGAAGCAGATTCAGTAAATAGCTCTTTCTATGCAGCTTCCAAAATTAGTCTGTTTTCCTGTGCTTCAGTGGCGAATAAATGGAAAAAAAAAAAAAAAGTATGACCAAAGGCATCTCCAGGTTTGATTTCAATTAAATTTGTCGTCTGGGCTGGGCCTACCTGTTCAAATCAATACACAGAGAGGAAGGCAATGAGAACATTATGAGAAACAGACGAAATCAGAGCATATCAGATGAATCCTCTTCTTTCCCCCCAGGTCCGCGGAGTGTACACTTCCTAGTTGCTTTTCCCCACAGGCTTTCAAAGGAGACGCTGGGACCAAAGTCCTATGAGAATGCGGTTGATTGAAACTGCAAGAATATTGGAGCATAAGGGCTAGAATTAATTAGCATCCTTAAAACAGCAGCACTAGGCCCTTGAATTTTTGGAACATATGAATGGTAACTGTTGATTTCTCAACCCAAAGCAGAACATCTGTTCTTTTGCAGAGAGTCTAGCAAAGATTGCAATGCAGAGTCAGGTGGGGGTAGTGTTGTTAGGATACGCAGTTCGTACCAGAGCTGTCCATTTGGATTTATTATTAGACAGCACTCAGTATAATTGCTTTCTCAAGAATTTTTAGATGTCTGACACATTCACTGTACATCTTGTGGGGTTTTATTGGGCCTTAATCCTCTGTAAAGTTATTCTAGTCACAAACGCACATGAGAAGTATCCATAAAGTGTAACAATCTGTATTCAGAATTAATTTTTCATTAAACACAATTCATTAATTCCCATCAAGTCATATGGGGATCTTGACTTGCCTGGATCTCTGGGAGATCTAAATGAGCCAGTGAAGGAAGGAAAGGGTGCAGAGGAAGGACGAGAAAGGAATGGGTACAGATGAACTTCTTGTTTCTTAAGAAGTAAATGACTATCCCCAAGAATAAGGTAGAAGCAAAGCAAATGTAACACTTAAAAATAAACAGGATTGTGCTCGCTTCGGCAGCACATACACTAAAATTGGAATGATACAGAGAAGATTAGCACGGCCCCTGCGCAAGGATGACACGCAAATTCGTGAAGCGTTCCATATTTTTTTAAAAAAAAGCAGAATTATTAAAATTAAGTCCAGAGACTCACGTAGTGAATAATCATACATAAGGTGTCATGATTTTTTTTTTTTTTTTATCATTTCCTTATTTCCATTTTAACTCAAGTTGTCCAAGAGACCTCGGGTCTCGTCCCAGCGATACCACACACTCGTTCCGTGGTCTTGGGGACGTCATTTAAATTTTGCACTTAAGGAGAGTTTATGTAAAATGGGGATAATCATTCCTTCCTTTCCTGTGCTCCTATGAGGATGAAAATATGAAAGATCCGTGCAAGGGCCTAGCGAAGTGCCCGATGTAGAGGCCATTTAAAAATGCTAGTGACTTCTCTTCCTTCTCCTGTTGCCAAGTGCTATGCAGCTGATATTTTTATGTTCAGACTTGATGGAATTGGATTATTTAGTTGCCGCTTCACTAAATTAATTGGAAAGTGAACAGCTGACTACATTAATTTTCTGTCTGGTGCTCTACAAACAAATACGGGTTCTTGTTGTTAGCTGAAGTGTGTGGAGAGCCATTCGGTTAGGACTGAGGAGCAAGGGGATGCTTGAAAAGCAGGTTCACTTTCATTTTTACTCAGTAGGTTATGGTTTTCATTCCGTGGTGATGGAAATGAAAAATCAAAATATTGTGGCATTCTCTTTTGTTGCACAGTCTGCCACGCTTTTGGATACCTGAGGCATCCTGCGGAGTCGGTGCGTGGGGGAGAGGGGTTAGCAATGGGAGGTGTGACCTGGGGGCAGGCGCTCCTGTGGCCTTAGCTTCTGCTCCTTTTGTTTTGGGATGCCTCTGTTCCCTTTCAATGGCTGATATTTTGGTAGGCCTTAAAAACATTAAATATGCTTCTCCACTAGTATTTTCGAAATTTATAAACTCAAGAACTTCTTATACGGTATAAAGAGGCCTATCGAGTGGAAAATGAGAGATCGACAACCAGATGTAGATCATAGGAGTCATTACGAACTTGGCTTTTTCCAATTTATACCTTAATGGTCTGATCTCTGGTTACCCTAAATTGGCTGGATGGTGAGTGATTAACGCTGTTGTGGGTAGAGCTGGCACCTCTGGCTTTTCTAACAGGCTTCCAAATTATGCCATTTGTTAACTAAATTAACTCAGCCTGGTGATTTTATTTCTACAGCCTCCGTCACTGGTGAGTATTATCTCTGTGATAGGGAGTGCTTGTAAGAATTTAGATTTCACCTAGCAATTGTTAGCTGCAATTTCTCTTAGCTGCTTTGTCATTATTATCATTTTTTTAAAGATTTTTAAATTTATATATTCACGTTAGACACAGAGAGAGAGGCATAGACACAGGCAGAGGGAGAAGCAGGCTCCATGCAGGGAGCCCGACACGGGACTCGATCCCCAGTCTCCAGGATCAGGCCCTGGCCCAAAGGCAGGCGCTAAACCACTGAGCCACCCAGGGATCCCCCTGCTTTGTCATTATTGCTTTGACACTAGGAATCGGAATTCCTCTATACTAGGGGGTAGAGATTAAAGTTAAAAATAAAAGTTAAGTGACACATTTTCAGCTTTCACAGAAGATTCCCCAAACACCTTTCAAGGATTCCTCGTGCCTTAATCTCGAGAAGGTAAGAGAGAGCTATCTTTTCATAAGACAAAAACGATAGTGTATGATTAGCTGTACACTGTGACCAGTAACTTTCTACTTTATTTCCCTTCCGTAAGGGTGACATGGAGACAGTGGTGCTTCCGGAGTAAGTGACAGAAATGAAATTAGCACTAGGATTAGGAATCGACACTCTGCCATGGAAGATAGACCGGCCAGTTATGAAATGATGAAATCTGGGTTTTTCTGTATCTGTACCTATCCTCTATCTGTCTGTCTATCCATCATCTGTCAGAGAGCCAAGATTTGGGTAAAGTCCATGCTGGTGAAGCTCTCATGGATATGGCACATTAGTGGATTTGGAAGACACTGAAAAAAAAAAAAGTCTAAATTTAAAAAAGAAATGTAGAGTGGCTGTATTGGCTCAGATAACCTGGCAGTAAAAGCAAATCCGTTCCTGTGATTCCTTCTCCTATGCCCCCTTGCACAAGGTATAGCGTTCTCTTGGCAGGTTTGGTTTTGTTTTGTTTTGTGTTTTTGAGTCAGCGCCAGAAGGAAGACACACAGGTGTCACCAGCGTATTTTTTTCCAGAGCCTCAAAAGGAAATTTCAGGTAGATTTCGTTAGGAAATGGTATTCATTGCTGAACTGCAAATTAGATTGCAAGTGCTTTGGGCATTCTTAGTAAATTATATAGCTAAAACCTGGAGCTATACTAAACCCTTTGAATTTAATTTGACTGCTGGCAGCCATCAATGGTTAAAAGATTTTAGAAAACCTGAATGCTAATGCTTGAACGTGCTGGTAGGGGATGTTGTAGAAAAGACAGGTGGCTCAGGGAGCCAAATAAAACACTGGCCTTTTTACAGACTATTCAAAAACTAATACAATAAAAATGAATATACTGCATAATATCACAAGCAGCGCTAATGTAATCAAGGCCCACACAGCCTGACGAGGTGCAAGTTCATTTTCCACCTTCGGAGTGATTCTAGTACGATTTACCTCTTCCCTCTACAGTCTTTATTCTGGGAGGGCTCGTCTCCACCTGTATTGCTGGCCTGCGCCCTTTGGCATGCTAATGCAATATTCTGTTCTAACCTGACCATAACAGATTAGCGAAAAAAACCAAAAACCAAAAACCAAACCAAAACAACCCCCCCCCAAAAAAAAACCCCAAACAGATTAGCAAGTGTCCCTGACTCCCTTTCTTGCCTAATGCGATTCCAGTCGAGCAGGGAACCCGACGTTTGTCTTAAACAGTCCTAAGCATTTTTCATATGAAATTCAATTAAACTATTTCCTAGTCTAAGTGTCTGTTCCGTTTCTTACCTTTCAGCAAAATGAAGTTTTCCTTCCTGTGAAAATACTTAAAAGCAAGCAGTTGGAGGAAGGAGGGAGAGGAGCAGGTGGGGGCGGGAGGGGGCGCACCGTGCTGTTCGGCGCAGTCAGCTAATTGTTCCAGCCTTTGTTTTTCTGTTCCCCTTGAAGATGAGCTGTATTTTAATTACCGCATAAAAGATCTGTCTTGATTAGATGGCTAGGAGGTGTCAGTGCTTCTGAAAGAGAGGGAAATGCACAGAGCAGGGCAAGGAGGCAGAGGCAGGAAAAGTGGATTTATTTTGGAAACTTCCTAAGTGTCTGCTTTCTCCTTCTCCCCTGGCCACCGCACACCTCCTTTCCCTGCAGGCTCCATTTCAGGTACAAGAGGAGCCTTGGGATATATTTGATGACATGGAGGCCTGAGATTGGACCCTCCTTGCTTCGGATGAGGAATGTACAGATGAGAACTTTGCCTGGAAAGAAATCAGGCCAGACCTCTCTGTCTCGATGGCAAGAGAAGTAGCTACTACCGTGCAGCATCCAGGACTTGCTGGCCTACCTCCTGAGATTGAAGAGAGAGCAGAGTTGAGACCCTGGGTGGGCGATGTGGGTATCAAGATAAATAAGGCTAAAGCCTGTCCTGGCATTGCTCCTACACAGTGCGGAGGTGGGGGAGACAAATAAATGGGTCCCCTGCTGCATGGAATTTCTCTTAGAACATGCAAAGGTGCTCCAGGAGGACAGGGTGGAATGCCCGAGGTCGCCACTTGGGCTCTATCTCAGGACCCTGGGATCATGACCCAAGCCAAAAGCAGGTGCTTAATGGACTGAGGACCCAGGTGCCCCTTGGAGCAAGATAAATTCCTAATTAGAGTGTTTTCAGTGTAGGCTTGCATGTAAAGCAAAGAAAAAAAAGTTGATATTTAGATATCTCAGGCCCCTAAGTATTGCTATTAAACAAAACCCAGACTCCATTAAGTGTACATTTTTCAAATAGCCAACACAATTAATGACATCAGGAGACCATTGCTCAATTCCCCCACGTTTTGTTTTGTTTTGTTTTTTTTCTTTCTAACAGAGCCTTTTAAAGAGAATATTCCTCAAGGGAATCTGACCTGTCTCCTCTTTACTCTAGACATTTTTTTGACTTTTTAAAACTAGCAGAGATATAGAACCTACTTTATTTAATGCATTGGTTTAAAATTAGTATATAAGGTATAAATGAGTTTGGCTTTACCTAATAGCTAAAGAAGCAGTAGACATTTAACCTAAGGTAACATTTAGTTGTCTAAAGAGCTTTTTTTTTTAAAAAAAAATGCAAAACACATTTGATTCATTTATATTTTAAAAGGACGATTTCCAACTTCTTTATAAAAGTAAGAGACCCACAACTACCATATTTTCCACTTATTTCCTTTTTATTATTAAATTTTATTATTATTTCCTTTTATTATTAAACTCCTTTTTATTATTAAATAACATTTTCAGTGCTCTCAGTGAAAGGGCTTTTCAAATCCTGGTTGCGCTAGGGGAATAAACATAGCTGTCCGTTGTCCACCAAGTGAATTTTACAAGGTACAGGAGGGAGGCAGGAACTTGGAGACTCCATCGTCTTCGTGTGAGAATCAGTCTTTGGCCTGACCATCAGGTTGATTCTGGGCTAAGTAAACATGTTTCCTTTGGAGTTCAAGCTTTCAGTGTTCAGAACCATTGCCAACAAGTCGAAATGAGGGAAAAGAGTAAGGAAAGTGTTAAAAAAAAAAAAAAAAAGAAAAGAGTGTTGCCAAATCTGGAAAAATTTGCATCATACAATGGCATCATATTTTTATCATGGAAGGCATAATTTTCCCTATCATTGCCACTCGAGTTTGTTTTGCTAAAAGTAAGCAATTATTGAATGCCTGATGAATATGTGATCTAGATGTGGCCGTTCATATTTAAGTGGATGCTATTTTCTTTTTTTTCAATCCTAGTCCTTCAACTTTTTGGTTTTAGAAACTACCCAGGACATTTTGAGGTCCAGAAAGATCAATAGATGTTGAGGCTGAATTTTATAGGATGTGGAAATACTGCAGTAAGTTTGATTGGATTGTTTCTAGGTAGAAAATAAACATTTGTCTTTTTAAAGCATTTAATCAACTTTGGGGGAAAATATTACCCACATATCAGGAAATGGGTGTTAGAAATCACTGTGCAGTGTTCTAATGTGTTAGATCTCCTTCCTGTGTCTCATGTAGGAGACATTGAGATAGTGACTGTGAAGCTTGATTTGAAATAGTCGCATATACAGAAGAAAGCCACTAGACCTCCAGACTCCAGTGGGAGAGCCCAATTATTTAAAGAAAACCTGAGTCAGGAAGCAAATATATGGGCCAGGAAAGATGTAAGTTGGTGGTCTTTTTCTGAAATTTTATGTTAATACAAATTAATTTTTATATTACTTTTCATGAAGCCAGGAAGCTTCTTGAACTTAAGTAGGGATCACTGAGGATGATTGCTCGGGTTTGTCTTTCAACTTGGAGACAATGACTCACAGCATTCATAATAAAAAGAGTATGATTTGTTAAAGAATCAGTAAATCATAAATCAGTTTCTCCTTAGAATGCCTCGTATTTTCTTAGGTGGTGGTGACAATGGAACTTTTTCCCAGGAGAGGGACACGAATTATGTATGAACTAGGTGAAGAAAATCTTATCACTTGCAAAAGGAAAGACCAAAAAGTTCTTATTGAAAAGTCTAGAAGAAGCAATTTGAATCTCCTACGAAGGGGACAGATTTTAACCTGCTATCCAGGGCAATAGGAGATATTTAAAGCTACGCCATGCATCTGATATTAGAGTCTGCTCCCTGAGCCTGTCTTATTACTGGCTGTTATTCAATAAAGCATAAAAGAGTTTTAGTTCAATTTATCTTACTCGTATTTGTTGTGGGGGAAGAAAGCCATATGAACCACCAATCTGAATTTATAGTTATTTCACAAAAGACAGAGGCTTGAAAGAATCTTAAAAAGTTAATGCAGTTAACATCCCTGTCAGTCAATTTATGATAGTCTCTCAACAAAAAGCAGTTTTAGAGAAATGATATTTCTCCCAAGGTCTGAGAAGGCCTGTCTTAAGTTTCTTAATTTCAAATTTCAAATGAGATATGTGGACATATGGAGTGTCAGAGGCATCTGTTAAATCAAATCGTGGACATTGCTAGGGTTTATGTGTGTGTGTAAATATGCAGGAGTGTAGAATTTCTGTGGATTACACTGACTAACGGAAGGTCACAGAAGGACACATTTTCCTTCCAAGCTTTAGAAAGCTAGTAATTTTAGGCTATTGAATTTTATGTTAATTGCATATTGCCTAAATAGATTGATCCGGTAAATGGAATTGTAATTACTACAAAAACACATATTTAGAAATTTTAATTTGATAGTTTCATAGGACAGGATGACAAAGAGAGATGAGTTCATTGTTTATTCTGTGCACCTAGGGTTCACGTAGGGCCGAAATGGGATAGTACATGGATGGGATTTTGTAAGTAAAATAAACTCCGGTAAACATGTTGTCAAGTAAATGGAATTTTTTAGGCGTTGAACACTTAAGGAATATTTAGGATCCTTATCAGGAGACAGTTGCATGTCCGTGCTCCGAGTCAGCCAGATCTTGATTAATCAGAAACCAATTCTCCTGACTAGGAATTACTCAGGGCTGCCTCTGCTGCTGGTCATTTCACTTCTTATTAGCATAATCCTCAAGCATATGGAAGGGAGTTGGGAGATAAAACTCAAATCAGCTTTGTCCCTTGCTAACAACTCTGGCAAACTGTTGACACTTCTGGCTAAAATGAAGTTTGAGTATTCTCTGTGGATTTTTATTATTTGTACTGTCCTTGTCTCTGCAGATAATCAACAGCTCACTGCATAATATATAGCAGATGCAACCCGGCTCCTTCTTTTGAATGAGTAATCAGAGGTAATGCAAATTAACACCTTCACCTCAGAAAAAAAAAATAACTTTAGCATTTACCAGGTTCAGTAAATAGAAGAAGTAATCTTAATCATAGGGTTTTAATGATAAAGGATTGAGAGAAAAAGCAAGGCATTTTGCTCCTGCTTTTTCAGTAGAAGATATACATTCTAATTATATTTGATATCTACCAAAAGGGCGCGATGCAAGTTGGGTTGACCCTACATTTCAATGAACTTGAATAAGCAAAAACAACTCAAGTTAGTTTTCTCCTCCCTTCTTTCTTCTTTCCCAGTAGCTGTGCTAATAATTAATATTGGGGGATATTTGTTTGAGATCTAGAAGTCGTAGTTAAACAACGTTCACTTTTTATTTTAAATAGTCCGTATTCGTTGTATAGACTTCAGAAGCCACCCCAAAATATAAACACGTTGGTGAAGCTTTTGATTCTCTTACTTTTGTCTACTTATATTTTTTATGTTGGCTTTCCCCAATAGAATCATATGGTTCATATTGTTTTATAATCTTTTTTCCCTGTTAATGTATTATGTTACTAAATATCCTTCCATAACACTACTTTTAAACGGTGTGTAGCGTTTCATGCCAATATATTAGAGTTTATTCAATCTCCTAATGCTAGCTAGCTAATTGATTCCAGTTTTTTTTTTTTTTAAGATTTTTAGTTATTTATTTGAGAGAGAGAGAGAGGGCATGAGGGAGAAGCAGAGACTTTCTGCTGAGCAGAGAGTCTGATGTGGGGCTCCATCCCAGTACCCTTGGATCATGAACTGAGTAGAAGGCAGACGCTTAACCAACTGAGCTACCCAGATGCCCCTTCTTCCAGTTTTCTCCTACTGTAAACAAATATAGGTTAAATATCCTTTATGGTTAGATCTTTGCATAAATCCATATATATATATATATATGTGGTTTTACATATATATACATATACATATCCATACATTTTCAGGATAAAGTTCTAGATGGGAAATTGCTGAGTCCTAGAGTACATACACATTTAAAAGCTTTCGAAAAGTTTTGCTAAATTGTCCTTCAGAAAAATAAATAAATAAATAGTCCTTCAGAACAGTTAAACCTATTGATATTTATGTTTGTCATGATTTATTATGTATTTATTTTTAAAGATTTTTTTATTTTATTTTAGAGGGAGAGGGGCAGGGAAAGAGAGAGAGAGAGAGAGAGAGAGAGGGAGAGAAGTAGACTCACTACTGAGCATGGAGCCCCACAAGGGGCTCAAAGTCACGACCCTGAGATCGCGACCTGAGCCATCCAGGTGTCCCTATGTTTGTGACAATTTAAAGATAGGCCTAAGTCATGGGGCCAACTTTGCATATGAGTTTTGTTTGAACTCAACAAAGAAAACATAAATTTACCTGTGTGTAGACACAGCCCTGATGGCTGTGGTACTGAGTGACGCTTGCCTCTTCCCTTAGATCTTTCCTAGCATTTTGACACCTTGAGAATATGCCCAGTTTTCTTCTGGAGTTTCACGGAATCTGTTTGGTGTTCAGGGGAAGTACAGGACCCTCCGTAGAAATGAGTTACTCTAGGTCTGACACCTGTTCTCTACCCCCTCACTCCTCCAAGGGGCAGTTTCTTTTCATCTCCCTGAAATAATAGGATTATTGTGTGTGGTATGCAACACTGAACCCGAACTGGTACCCGAACACTGAACGTGGGGTTCCAGTGGGGGTTGGGTCTGTGAGGGTTGGTAGGGGAAACCTGTCACTGCCATATGGAGAGAGACACAAGTTAGAGGCCATATAGGCATGGTTTTAACTACCCCAAGGCCTGTCTAGTGGTTCAGGAATCCCCTTCTTTGGTGCCCAGTGGTGGGGGAGCCTTTTCTACCTTATGATTGCTCTTTGAGCAGAGAAAAATTTCCACTATAAATGGGGAGGGTGCTGAAAGGTACAGAAAATCTTTATTTAAAAGAAAAATACTAAACTTAAACTACATTCTGGGTATATAAAAGTGTTGTGGTTTAATCAATAACATTAACAGATACCAGAAAACTCACCTCATAGTCACAGAGACAGCTTCTGAAAAGCCTTGTTTAGGGCTCTGTTTCTTGTGTTGCCACTACCCCCCATCAAGTGTAATGGCTTTTAGGCATGCATTCTGAGGGTACAACAGACTACCACCAATTATCATGAATTATCAAACTGCTATTTTAGGGTGCTTTGTTCATAGGGGCTCTACACTCATCTACCCATACTCCTTCCTATCACAAGGTAAGAAAAATTTACACTCTGTACACTTGCCACAACTCCCAACAGGGTCTGTGTTTAATACTCATTTTAGGCTGTAGGTCAAAAGACTATTAGAAAGCTGTGTTATGGGGGCGTCTGGGTGACTCAGTTAGTGAAGTGTTCGACTCTTGATTTTGGCTTAGGTCATGATCTCAGGGTTGTAAGATCACCTCTCCCATCGGGCTACACACTGGGCATGGAGTCCTAAGATCCTCTCTCCCCCTCTGCCCTTCCCTGACCCCCTCTCTCTCCCTCTCTAAAAAAAAAAAAAAAAAAAAAAAAAAAAAAAAAAAAAAAAAGAAAGCTGTTACGAATCAAAAATTTTTCTTCTAGACTGTGAACCATGTTTACAAAACCAGACACTGGTGTGCCAATATAATTGGTAAGATAGGGCAGCCCAGGTGGCTCAGCGGTTTAGCACTGCCTTCAGCCCAGGGTGTGATCCTGGAGTCCCAGGATCGAGTCCCACGTCGGGATCCCTGCATTGGAGCCTGCTTCTCCCTCTGCCTGTGTCTCTGCCTCTCTCTCTCTCTCTCTCTCTCTCTCTTTCTATGTCTCTCATGAATAAATAAATAAAATAAAAAAAACATTAGTAAGATAAATGTATATTCTGATCCTCACCTCTTCTTCTTTCTAAATTTAATAATTCAGGATTTAAAAAATCTTTTCATTAAAAAGGAAAGTCTGTTCTCCATCTGACTATATAGCTACGGTGTCGGTTTTTCAGTGTTAATTTCAAAAATACTTGTCTCTTGTTCTCCATTGTATTAAATATAAAAATTTTGGGGGGTTATAAATCATACTTTTTGTTTCAAGAAATGTGGTCACCATATCTATGGTTAAAATACTGCTCATATTCCTCCCCCCCCCTTTTTTTTAACAATCCTTTGTCTTCACCTTGAGAGTATACTTACTATTCCCTGTCTCTTTGGGACAGATAGGCTTGGGCAAGCACCCAAAAAGAACAATATTGGATTCATAGGATGAGTAGTTTAATATAGAACTTATTCTCAGGTTTCAAATTTTGTTTTTCTGTGGTGCATTATAAACCCAGGTGAACAGTATAAAAAGAAGACAACCCATGTGTGCCCTAACTGTTAGATGCCATCAATAACGGGGTGAGTTAGTTTTCTACTTGTGTCCATCGGCCTCTGGACTCGGAGGGAAGTCATGTGTGAAGGATGCTCTCCAGCCCCATAGCTGCCCATGGGGATCATCGTAAAGCAGTCTGCCAGAAGGAATGTGTGAGCAAATGACAAACGGTACCTGACTCCAGGGGAAAATAGACTTTGGGAAGCTTTTAATGCCAAGCTTTATAATGTTTAGGATGAAATACTGCATCAGATTTCTCATGAGGATGGAAACGACCTCAGATCAGTTTAACAAAGCATTTTCCAGCAGAAGAGAACATGCTTGAATAGAAACAGAAAATAAGCTAGTACTTAGAGCACACAGAGGCCTTCTTTCTTTACCTGTTGCTGGCTCTCCATACTCTTTCATCCTGACTCCTATTCTATAACTCTCAGCCATGCTCACTTAAAAAAAAAAAAGTGTCTGTATGGATTTTCTGTGTTGGTCCTGAGAGCAAATAATCTGCCCCATTGAACCCAAAAGTACCCTCATGATCGTCAGTCCACGTGTCCCATTTTTTTTTTGGTTCAGAAGACATGGACATCACCTTTATATCCACTCAGTCATCAATACCTTTGTTTATCTTCCTTTAATGGACCTCTCATCTCTACCCTGTCCTGTATCCTATTCTCATTTGTCACCATCTCAGCTCAGATCCTCATTCTCTGCCTGGATTAATGCCATTCTTTCCTCCGTAATTCCATCTAGATTGATGAGAATAGGAAAGGTGCAATGGATGCAAGAGACCTTCCCAAATTAAAATTCACACGACCTAGGAGTGGCTGTGGGGAGGGAGGCATCAGTGATATAATTCTTAAAGGATTCCAACCTCATCTGGTGACCATCTGCCAGGGATGTAGAGAAGAATCCTGCTCTTGATGGCTAAAGGTACTGTGCTACCATTTTAATTGCTTAATTTAATTTAATAATTTAATCCAAGACTGCTTTTCTAAGGCTCTTCCCACCATTGTGGCCTGCTCTGAAGTCTGTCTACAATGATCACTTACATCGTTCTTCTCCGTTTTGACACAAAAGCCCAGACAAAATGAGGAGGTAGGGGTAGTTGTATTTAAGTACTTTCTAATTCCTAAATTCTACAAACTTCTGACTTGCATTGTTAGGAGATAAATAGTTATGTATCTATCCATTCATTCATCTTTTTTCTACTTCCTAATCATATTATTTCCTAAAACTGAGATCTTTTCATGTCTTTGTTTTTTCTTACGACTCATGAATGTAATACGATAAGAGGAACAGAGCTGTAATAAATATTATTGATCAGGATTCAATAATGAAGGGGAAACACTGAGGGTTCATGATTTATTGATTTATTTTTAATATTTTTAACATTTAAATTCAATTTGCCAACGTATTTATTTATTTTTAAATTCCTCTCCACGAATCAGAGTTGACTTGATGTTATTTTTCTCTGTTTGGGATTTTCTATTGGTGTGTAGATACGAAGCTGTTTGATGTATTCAGTGAAGAAATGGGATGAGAGAAGGGAGAAAAGACATGAGTCTTAAGGCTTAAGAGCATTCCAGAATCTATCTTCTCCTGGTTATTTACGTGGCTGAGATTGATAACCCTGAAATTAGAGCAGATTAGGTTTCATTGGCTTCAATCAACTTTTATATGATGAGAATGTTTTCAAAATAGCCCAATCTGAAGAAAACATGGCAGAGAAGCCAGTTTCTTTTAAGGCCTAAACTATATTGAGCTGCACTTTTAGAAGAATTAATAAATTTTTATGGAGTTTACTGTTTCCATTGTAAAAGTCATACATGCTCATTACAAAAAATTTAGAAATAGAAAATAGAAAAAGTGAAAAGTTTTGCCTGTATTCCAGCTACCCATAGGTATCCATCTAGTGCCTACTATATATATATATATATATATATATATATATATATATATATAGTAATGATACTTTTAATATGATTTTTTACCTGTTATTTCTAGGGCAGCTTTTAAATGGCTTCATAATACCATAATACCACATTTAATTGTCACAAAGAATCTGTATAATATACTGACTCGTTGGGCATCGTGATATTCTATTTTTCATTATCTTAGATAATGCTGTAATGAGTATCTTTGAGCTTTTCCAGTAATTAGGATTAATTCTGTAGGCTAGATTATGCAAAGCGAATGTTTTTAAAGCCTATTATAAATTTTGCCAAATTAGTTTTAGAAGTTCTTCCGTCACTGTGTGTGTCTTTTTCATCTCCCTCTTACCAGTGTGGAATCATTTTAGTTAAAAAGATATTAATTTTAAAGGCAAAAATTGTCTTTAATTTAGTTTTCCTTGATTTCTAGTGATGCTTACAGTTTTCTAGTGCTCATTATTTGCTTGTTGAGTGTTCTGTTTTGTAAATTATTTGTATGTCTCTTTTGGCTACTTATCAGTTGCTAGCTCAGTGGCTTTCATTTTTTAGAGAATCGGTTTCATTTTTTAGAGACTATGCGTTGAACATTAATCTTTGTTATGGGTTTTGAATTTTTGCCTATTTTATTTGGGTTAATTTTTTTCTGAACCTACAATATTTTTAACTTTTATATAGTGAAATCGTAATTCCTCAACTTTCTTGGCAACTAAAAAAATGCAGGTTCAGCTTAGAAAATTTGCCTTCCTCCCCAAACACTCACCCCCCCCCCCATATCAACTGAAGATTTAAGTAAGAGTGTAATTAACACTTGTGATAAGAAATCAAAACTCTTGGGAAAGTTTTTGGGAAAAATGTTTATGGATGTTTTATTTTATGGTTATAGCGAAACATCCAGAAAAGATGATTTGTGCTTTAACTTTTATTTCCCCAACCAGCACTGGGTTTCACGATGTTTTACATATAAGAATTATGCCTTACAACAGCAGTTATCAACCTGGGGCAATTTGGTTCCCAAGGGACATTTGGTAATGTCTGGAGACATTTTTGATTGTCACAACCTGGAGGGAGTCATGTTACTGACATGTAGTAGGTAGAGCCCAGGGATGCTGCTAAGCATCCAGCGGTGCCCACAACAAATAATTATCCAGCTCAAAATGTCAGTGGTGCTGCTGTGGAGAAATTGCCATGGAGTTAGTGCTAGTTGAAAAGATTATTTCTACCATATGATTGGGAGAGAAATTTAGTGACAATTTTTTTTAGAGAATTCTAAAAATTCTTTTTTTTTAGAGAAAAAAGTTATTTTAAATAATTAAAATTTGCCATTTCTCTTTCCCTTTGTTTTTTTTATGAGTAGAGCATCCATTATCTTTCACTTTGTTTTCTTCAAGAATTCTAATGACTTCCTTAACTCACCTTCAGGAAATTGTCCAACATGGGGAAGGGCATGTGTACAAGGGGATGGTGGTTGACCCTCCTTCTGTGTGAATTTTCCTGCAGTGGGGACCAGGTTATGGACCAGTTCTGGGCCATGTGTGATCCCTGCTTTCCCTCTTTCTGTCCCTCTCTTGTTTGGAGTGGATAATGTGGAAAGCCATATTAAAAACTGTGGATATGATCCGTTTGCATGAAGCTTAGAGACATGCCATTGCATTTGGGGAGTGGTAGGACTTCCAGGCTGCCTCAAGTCAGGTTGAATGAAGGGAGAGGGGTAAGAAAGGTTTGCCTCAGTCCGGTTCCTTAAGGAGAAACCGACATCCAAGTTTGGGAGAGTCAGTGCCAGTATAAAATCCGGAAATAGGAATGAAATAAATAGTAAATAGAAATAGAAATAGAAATGAGGAGTTAAATGAATGCAACATTGTAGTACAGAAGTTGTTACAAACGGCATCTAGGGTAGCTCTTCACTCAGAAAACATGGCAACAGCCTTTATTTAAGTATATTTCTACTACACGCAAGGCTCATTCATGTTATGTAAAAACCAACCATCTAGCCACCAAGCAAGCAAGCAAACAAAACAAGTTCCTTTTGCAATTAAATCTTGAGAAAAATGTAAATAAATTTAAATAAAATTAAATTGAATTCTTTGTTGTAGGACTTCCAGAGCCTTCGATACGACAGTCTGTCCTGGGAATCTAGAAGAGGGGCTTAGAGAATACTGCCTTCTACACTCATCTCGACAGCCCTTGTGTTTCCCAGAGCATCTTACAGAGCCGGTCCTGAAATGCTGCATTTCATTTCTGGTTGTAGATGTGAAGAAAAATGACCATGTGGATGGGACTTAAAATTCCCAGGCTCCACACCTTGCAACTTCTGTGCAGTCAGGGATGAGGACCCCTACCTTATGGAACAGGCTTTGAGAATTGCCAGCTGGCACTATGTGGAACAGTGTCTCCAAGCCTGTCCATGCCTGAGGGCCATCTGAGTGCTTGTTTGATACTTCTTCCCATGTCTCCCTCTTGGAGATTCTGATTCAGTGGGTGGGTTCCAGGAATATGTATGTTCAGCAAGCTCCTCGAGTGATGCTGATGCTCAGGCAAGACTGAGGCACAGCCTGCTGTTCCACAGTCTTCAGTGTTCAGTGGTGATGCCTGTAAGCCAAAGGGAGTGCGGCTGGTGGGCGGGGAGCTGTCCAACATCGTACTCTGCAGTCTTGCCTTTCATACTTCTCGGCTCTATTTTTGGTCCTTTGCATGCCTACAGACCTCTATTACAAATGAATGGATTTTTCCATAAAGGATTTCTGAGTGTTCAGCAGTCCTTCCTTCCTTTCAGTACCCTCAGGAGTTTATGGGTTTCAAAGAAGTTTTGGAAATAAAATAGATGGCTAGTCATGAGTAGGAAATGCAAATGAGTGAGGATGGGGAAGGGGAAGAGAGGAAAAAATAAAGAGCTAGAGCAAGATCTCAAAGTGCAATAAGGAGCAAAGACCTGGACTGGACAACAAAGACCTGATGCGAGATAAAGCTTTTCATGTTTGCCAATGTGGCTTGTAAATCTGCAGAGTCTAGAGGTGAACTTCAAATTGGGTAGATCTTGAGGTAGTTGTTATAATGCTAAAATATTGCATTAATCCTGTTGATACTTTTTATCTGATTTCCTTCTAGACTTCTAAAGCCCAAGTCGGCAATTATTTTAAGAAGAGGTCAAACAAGCAGGCCGAAGCTACAAAAGATTATTGCTGTTTTGGTTAAAGCTGCTAGGAGCAGTTATCAGCTAAGTGGTAGGTTAGATTCCGAGTGAAGTTAAGAGTCAGAAAATATTTTATTATCTGGGCAACTCCCTTTAAGGAACAAAAGCTATCTCCTTTTATATGGGGATCAAGAACTTGCTTACCCTGCCGGGTTTGACTGAAAAAGGATCTCCAAATGTGTCCTCTAGATAGAAAATTCTGACAAATGTTCATCCAGCCATTACTCAGCAAACCCGGTGCCTAACTCTCTGTTAGACAGAGCAGAGCAGTGAAAGTTTGGTTATGTCCCAGGAGATAGTGCGACAGGGGTGTCCCAGACTTGTCTATTGTTTAAGACAGTTTATCCCCAGGTAAATGTAGCTAAATCCCATACAAAGACACCCTATGGGTCCTGAGTAAGCAGACTAGACCTGAATCTAGGGCACTAACCCACCAAGATCCAAGTGGCACAAAACCATGGGATGGGAGGGACCAATCAAATTCCTCCTGTAGAAACTTGGAGTCAGGAAGCTGAGAGATGACACCTGCTGACACAAGAGACAGAAGATGAAAGGTAATGTGGAGAGCTAGGTATGGTAGTGCAGGCTGGGATGGGCTTGTGGGTTGAGCTGAGGTAGGGGAGGCTGGCTGATAGAGAAAGGGGGGGAGAGAGAGAGGGAGAATGGGGAGTGATGAGCAGAGAGGAGCGATGATGCTGTGACCTTAGGCTCTCTGAGCAGGAGATAGAAAGAAGAGCTTCAATTTCTGGTGGCTTTTATGTTCCAATTCCTATGAAGTTCATGTTCTCAGATGCCTGTGAGGCCCCTTGCATCCTTGCAATGATCCCACTCAGTGTGGTCTGACTTGAGGGCATCTCTACTCTTTGCAGAGAACGTGCAATGCCAAGCAGCAAACAGGCAGTTGCCAAGTTGTGCTAAGTGCTGGGATGGGGGAAGTACTATGCGCTGTGGGAGGATCTGGGGAGCACCCGGTCAGGACTGGGGGACGCAGGGAAAGATTCCTGGGGGAGGTGATAGCTAAGATGGGAACTGAAGGACAAGGAAGAGTTAGCCGGACAAACGAGGTTGGACAGCATTAGGGAGCAGCATAGACAAAGGTCTGATAATGAGAGGAAACAGGACACTCTCAAGGAGGAAAAAAAAAGTCCCAAATGATAACAGAGGCAATGAGAGTTAAAACGGATGAGATTGGAGAGACATTGAAAGCCTAGCAAATCACATGAAGAAGTTGGAAATTTAACCTAGGGCAGAGGGGGAAGCATGTAGGGATGTTAAGCAGGGGACCTCGATAGAATGATTTGCTCTTAAGATGGAACAATCTGGAGGCGGGAAGACCAGGTGGGAGGCTTGTTGTAGGGATCTGCAGGCTGGCTACAGGGGAGCAGAGCCTGATCATTCCTAGTAAAACTTTCAGGAGCCTAGTCCCCTGGGTGCTCTTAGCCTTGGTCTGTGAAACTGCGAGACAAAGATCGAAGTTCCATGCCCGGCGGTAGGAAGAGCTAGGGTCTCAGTTTCCTGGAGGAGGACACTGAGTTGGGGCTACGAGTTTGTGAAACTCTGTTGGATGGGGAAGGGGTGCAAAAGGGGGAAGGCACATCACACACGGAGAGGAAATGGAATATGAAAGGATTTTGAAGAGGGAAGAGTTTGGGCCTTGCAGGACTGACGTGGTGCTCCTGGAGTATAGGACACCAGGAAGCCAGGCCAGGCAAGTCATTCTAGACACCTGTGTTCCCTGTCCTGCCTGCAAGGATTTTAGTGAATGTAAAAATGGCCAAGTCACTGAGAAGTGACCTGAGAAGACTTGCAACAATGCAGGCTTTTAGGACTATGAGCGTGGTTTTCCTTAAGACTTGATCTGTCCTGGGTCTCAAGGAAAGTTAGCTATAGAGTCAACATGCTCTTTCCCTCACTCACCCACCTGTGCCCCATCTCACAGCTGGTGGGTGCAACCCCAGTGCCCCAGCTTGTACATATTGTCTTGGGCTTGATGCTACACTGATTTATTATTTAGGTTAGGTGCCTAATGCTTTGCATAGAACCTTGGCCTCTCACCGTTGTCGTAGAGTGGTTTTTTTTTTTTTTTTTTTGAAGCTGCAGCCAATTTACAGTAATTAATGTGCTAAGGACAGCAGCTGTGGCAGCCATTAATTCCTTAATCTTGGAGTAGAGAGAAATGGATTAGTTAGAGATAAATATAGCTTATGGCATTTTCTCCTGAGAACAACCCTTTAAAAACAGTGTGTTTCTGTTGCAGTGTGCTGGGGGTGGGGAGAGGGAGGGGGTGGGTGGTAGGAAAATGAGAGCCCATTTCCCTTCTTGGGGAATTATTCTTGCAAGAAAGAAGAGATGGGGGTGAGGTGAAATGAGGTTCATTTAAAATGAGACAAAAAGGCTGACCCTGGGCACCACGGAGGCTTTTGTCTTCGCTCCCAGGACCCCGAGACCTCTGGGTGAAGATTCGCTATTTGAGCTTCCTACGTGCAAGCATCAGATCTCTGCTCTGGAAGCCAAGCTGGGGAGGAGGGAGGAGGAAAACCAACCAGATTCTCCTCTGTGGAGTGAGCCATTTGTTTTAAATGAGATGAGAGGTGGCCCAGAGATGTTAATGGAAATCTTTGCAAACACAAACTTAAAGTTTCTTCAATCCAAAGAGTCACTCGGCCATAAATATGTGTGGGTTATTTAGATGCTTCCAAAGGTTACTCGAAAATTGCCTATTTTTCCACAAAGAAGTGAGCTGTTTATTGCTTCAAAAGCATGCCTCAGAGCGGATGCTTGCTTTTCTTCTTCGGAGAAGGAAAAAAAAATATGCTGAAATACGTGCAGTGCTGGGAAAGGTTGAGTGGAGAGCAGAGGTGTGGGGGGCCGGAGCTTTAGCAGGGCTGCAGAAAGGAGGGGAAGAAGCAGGCGACTTGCTCCGCAGGTGGCATTAGCAAGTGCTGGTCTCTTAGCAGGTCAGATAACTGGTCACGGTGAGGTGGACTGTGGGGCCTAGAAGGGCCCTTTGTGAGGGAGTTAGTTTCCATAGCAGAGACTGCTGGGGGCTGCTTCCTGACTGCTGCCTGCCAGCAGGGGAGAGCTTTGCAGAGCTCTCCATGGAACCTCATTACTTCGTGGCCAGTCCTATTGCAGGGTCACGGAATAACAGGGCCCAGTTTGTGTTCTTTGGGAGACCCTATAATAGAGAATGTTTGCTGACCTTGGGTAGATTCACACTAGATCCCCAGAAAGTGAAGGCCGATGTTTTGTAGTTCAGATACATCTTTTTGTGGACCGCTGGTATGGCCTTGCCTGGGATTGAATTGAAAATTAGGGTTGAGGCGAGGGCCTCTAAGTGTGATTGCTAATTGCTATAGTGCTGGTCAGGGGAGTGTGGAGGGTCACCTTTTCATGAGATCCTTGTCGTGAGGAAATTTAAAGCAGGCTGAGAGAGAACATTGGTTGAGGATCTACTACATGCAGTGCTATGCTAGGAATTTTTTTAATATAACCTCGAAATAACCCTGCAAGGTATTTCCTCATTTTCACATACACGTGAATTCATTTGGGGGAGGATGAAAGAGAGATACACACACACACACACACACACACACACACACACACGACAGTGTTGAACCTCCTTACTCTGCTGGGTCATGTGACCTCTTAGAGCCCCTCAGGTGAATGTGGCCAAGCATCCCAGTTCCGCACAATAACTTTGAATTGGGAGAGTCAACTGGCGTCGTGGGGCTCAATGCCACCTGCTGCTTTGGAAATGCATACAAGCCCTTTTAATAAGTTCTTTATAGATCCTGAATCCAAGATCTTGGATCTTGAATATTGGATTCAAGATCTATAAAGAACTTATTAAACTCAACAGCAAAGAAACAAACAATCTGATCATGAAATGGGCAAAAGACATGAACAGACATCTCACAGAGGAAGATATAGACGTGGCCAAGAAGCACATGAGAAAATGCTCCATGTCACTGGCCATCAGGGAAACACAAATCAAAACCACGATGAGATCCCACCTCACCCCAGTGAGAATGGGGAAAATGAACAAGACAGGAAACCACAAATGTTGGAGAGGATGCGGAGAAAAGGGAACACTCTTACACTGTTGATGGGAATGTGAACTGGTGCAGCCACTCTGGAAAACTGTGTGGAGGTTCCTCAAAGAGTTAAAAATAGACCTGCCCTACGACCCAGCAATTGCACTGTTGGGGATTTACCCCAAAGATACAGATGCAGTGAAACGCTGGGACACCGCACCCCGATGTTTATAGCAGCAACGTCCACAATAGCCACACTGTGGGAGGAGCCTCGGTGTCCATCGGAAGATGATGGATAAAGAAGATGTGGTTTATGTATACAATGGAATATTCCTCAGCCATTAGAAACGACAAATACCCACCATTTGCTTCAACGTGGATGGAACTGGAGGGTATTATGCTGAGTGAAGTAAGTCAATCGGAGAAGGACAAACATTATATGGTCTCATTCATTTGGGCAATATGAATAATAGTGAAAGGGAATAAAGGGGAAAGGAGAGAAAATGAGTGAAAATATCATGAGGGTGACAAAACATGAGAGACTCCTAACTCTGGGAAATGAACAAGGGGTGACTGGGTGATGGGCACTTAGGGGGGGCACTTGGTGGGATGAGCACTGGGTGTTATGCTAAATGTTGGCAAATTGAACTCCAATAAAAAATAAAATAAAATAAAAAATAAAATAAAAAAAAAAGAAAAAGGAAATGCATCCAAGGCCTTACAGCTGTGCACATCACCTTCCCTCTGCCCTCTTCCAGGGCTCCCCGGCAGCCTGCAGAAAGCATGGTCCACAATGTGGATCAAGACAATGGGGTTTCCTTTTCCTCTCCCAAAGCCCTGAGGACAGAGACCAAATGGAATCACGTAGTGTTATGATTTGTACACTAACTGAAAAATTTATGACTCTTGTAAAAATATAGACGAATATGTTGTCTGCTGAGAACTGAAGATAAGAAATAAACCAAGTTATTGGCAACATTTCCCATGGGTTCCACTTGAGCGAGAATGAATCATTCATTGGCTGTTCATGACCACAACCACCACCAATCTTGCTGCTTTTAGAAACTGGGGGGAAAGTTTTTACTACTGTTGCAGGAAATGATAAAGCAAATTAATTTTGAATCCACACAATGCCCAGCGTTTTCCTTTGGTATGGCTTAGATTTGGGAGTCTGCGGACAGACCTTTCTAACTCGTCCACTCAGATGTTTTGAACCTCTTGGAGCATCCTCTTGCTTAGTCAGGCTGATTTCCAGTCCTGTGTTTTATCTTTTTTTTTTTGGCCTCAAAGCCTGACTCAACTTGCAGGGCTTTATGCAGAGGAGTTTGTTTACAACCCCATTTAATAAAGCTGGCTATAAATTTGGCCCATTTTCACGTTGTCAACGGGCAGTATAAGGGTTTCATTGGAATTCAGTTTTGATCGTTAAAATGGATAGAAGATAAACTGCTTAGCAGCTCCTCACAACCACATAAATTGGATGTCCAACAGTGCAAAACTCCAAAATGCATCTTTTAAACCTGTGAAAGAAGCATGAGAGGCAGAATTTAGAATTTGTTTCAATCGAGTTGACACTAATCCCAGACACAAGGGAGTGTCCTAGGTACTATTTATTTCTTTGAAAATTGATATGTTATGGCTAAAACCAGCCGATAGCACTGGAAAGAAAAGCTAACACATTCATGAATTATCCTTGAGTTTTTGTGCTTTACTTTAGAATTGTTAAAGTCATGCCTGACTCCACCAAGAGAGCTTTGACTGACTTTGACTACCTGGTAAAAATTCAATAAAGTAGGGGCATCTGGGTGGTTGGGTTGGTTGGTTAAGCGACTGATTCTTAGTTTCAGCTCAGGGTTGTGATCTCAGGGTCCCAGGATCAAGCCCCACGTCAGGCCCTAAGCTCAGTGGGGAGTCTGCTTTAGATTGCTTTCTCTCCCTCTCCTTCTGTGCCTTTCCCGGCTCATGCACTCACTAGAGCTCTCTCTCTCTCTCGCTAAAATAGATAAATCTTTAAACAAAATCAATAAAGTGAAATGTAAGTTACAAGTAGTTTTGTATATTGATGCTAATTAATGAGATTGATATATATGCTTAAAAAAACAATTAGTTTCTTCCTTGATGTGTAAATGGATCTTATAAATGTGTTGTTTCTTCTTTATTAGAGGTAAGAAGTTTCCTTTGTGGTAAGAGACAAACTTCTAAGCAATTTGCTGCTCGGAAATCTATAGTAGTTAACTATGCTCAAACTATGGGAAGATATCCAAATTTCCGGTCTGGCTCAAGGACTTACCTTGCCAACTTCAACAGCAGGACTGCTTGGAGCTACCACTTCCTGTGTGGACCCAGACTCTTCCAGCCTACAATGTTACAGGCTTTCATCTCTAATTTTATACCTGTCCTCCAAATCTGACCTCTTCCATGATTTTGTTTTTTCTCTCTGTTCTAGATGAATTCCTATTAGCAAATGTTTATATCACTTGCATGTCACAAAGGATGAGCTCTATAGGCTGTTACTGAATTAGTAAGGAACATAAATATTAAGCAAAACTCTCAAACTTCCCCTATGGCTATTTCTAAATTAAACCTAAGTACCCATTTGGTAGGTTTTTTTGGCAGGGCAGTTGAATAGACACTCTATCTTTCTCATTTCTGAGGGGTCCCCAGGCTTGTTGTGGGATAGAGTTGACTTCATTTCCCTGCATTCCCCTTTCCTGGCTGATAAGTGGGATTGTTTCTGGGAAGGAGCTAGGCATTCCAGTTCTGCAAATCCTCCTGAATGTCCTCCCTCAGAGGTTTGACATTAGAGGAAAAACACTAGAAGGAGTTTTGCAGGCATCCTAGGTTCCTTCCACTGGAGTCTGGAGTACTGGTTCCTTCACTCTTTGTCCGTCTACATTCTCAAAGGATGCGTCTGGAAGTTGGGTCATCTCTCCCAAAGTCTTGGCTGGCTGAAGTCCCTTGATTTGGTTACTTGGCCCAAGTGGCACATGGTTACCTTAGAGCTGCTTCTGTCTTCTTCCATCTCCCAAGCTGAGCTCAGCTAAGTTTCCAGAGACTTCTTATGGACCCTGCAAACTCTTTGGTGTCTGTTGCTGCTGTCCTATTTTGTCCTCACAGCACTATGACCTCGATGAGACACTTAACTTCCTAGTTAAGGGACTTACCTACTAACCTAATAGGACTTCTGACTCTTTTTACCTTGGTTGCATGGTTGCAGGGGTGAGGGGAGGGGGATGGGACTACCTCCCAAGAGCTATATTCTTATTGAGCAGATGGAATCCAGCAGCATCTCTGCCTTTTGCCAGCTTCTCTTTTCCTCTTGGGGGGATGTCAGCAGGGAGCTGTGTCATATCTTAGCTTCTACTTTTCCCTTTCCTAGGGTTTGTAGTTTACCCTTGGTGGCATTAACGAAGCTTCTGGCTGGCCTTAGACATACCCACACTTTTCAAAGTCCATACCTTCATCATTATCTGTGTGGTAGATGTCCTAAGGTTTCACACCAATCATGTTCTACTACTTTATTTGACATGCTTGCATCAGTCTGGGGGCTTTCTGTGAATGTCCTTCAAATTGCCCAACTGTGTGTGTGCATGGAGGCTCATGAGTGTGTGCACTGGTATAGTCTCCTGTCTTCAACTGTCTTTGTTCCATAGTTCCAGTCATCCACGTGCTCCTATAGAAATAACCCCAGGACATCAGTGTGGTCTTTGGAAGCAAACACACTTGGGGTGGAATCCCATCCAATTACCTACTAGCTATGTCTTCTTGGGCAAGTTCTTTAACCTTTCTTCTCTTCAGTTCCTAATCTCTAAAATGAAGATTATGATTGTAGGCACCTCAGAAGTTCATTATGGGATTAGATAGGAGAAGGCAGATTAGAGCTCACTGCAGCATCCAGCATATATTAGTTATTATTTTTTTGGCCAGGTGTGTGTGTATGTGTTAATTCCTACAGATATTCATGATGATAGAGTCATCACCCACTGACCTAGTTTAGTCATTCAACAAATATTCTTCAAATGCTTATCATGTGATCTCTGTTCTAGGCCCTGGGATAACATAAAGCCAAATCAAATGTGGTCCCTGGCTTCATGGAGCTTATAACCCTAGTGGGAGATACAGACCTTAATCAACTAATCATAAACATATGTGTTTAACTGATAACTATAACCTATTCTGAGAACTAAAAGTATATGATACTAGGAGGTTATTTAACAGGAACAGTTGGCCTCCCTTGAAGGATGGTTACTATAAATTAAGTGAAAGCAGAGAGATCCCTATGTGCAAAGGTCATGTGGCAGAGGTAACTATAATTTACTTGAGGAATTATAAGAACATCAGTGGGTGTTGGAATTCATGGGAAAGTAAGGGATAATTCTATGAAGTAAGATTGGAGAGGGAGGAGTAGTAGGTAAAAAAATGGCTCCATCTCTTACTCCCTGTGAGTAAGTTACTTTACTTGGCAAAGGGACTTTATGGAAGTAATTAGGGTTAGGAATCTTGAGATGGGGAGATTATCTTGGATTATTTGGGTGGACCCAGTGTGATCACAAGGGTCCTTGTAAGAGAAAGAGGGAGGCAGGGGTGTCATCATGAAAGAAAGAGAGAAAGAGAGAGAGAGAGAGAGAGACTGGAAGATTCTACACTAGTGGTTTTGAAGATGGAGGAAGGAAGCTGCAAGCCAAGGACTTTTAGAAGCTGGAAAAGACAAGGAAACAAATTATCCTTTAGAACCTCTAGAAGGGATGCAGCCCTGCTGAAGCCTTCATTTTAGCTCCATGAGACCCATTTTGGACTTCTGACTCCTAGAATCCATATGTTTGTGTTGTTTGAAGCTACTATGTTTGTGGTCATTTGTCCTAAAGCAATAGGAAACTGATGTAGTAAGTGGGCAAGGCCAAGGCTTGTAGGTCAAAAATACTCCCATTTAGAGTGCCCTCGGGACCACCTAGAGGTAAAGGAGTAGCTGGGGTGAGCGTGGCAATCCCGAGTTATGGGTAGGGGTGGGTAAGCTTGGGAACTGAGGAGAAGACGTGAATCTGAAAGGTTGTGAACCATGGCAGGATCTTGTGCCCATTGGTTGTGAAGGACAGAGAAGCGGCTCCATCAGTGAAGATCTGAGGGTTTTGAGACTGAAGAGTGAGAGGGCAGTGATTCAATTCGATCAGAGAACATGAAAGGGAGCTAGAGAGCACAATAGGTTTCTTGACGGCAGGTGGAGTGGTCGGGCTGGAGTTAATGGTAAGCCTCGCTTCATTGATGTTGAACTTAACGCACTGATAGAAAAGTCAAATCCTGGGATCTGGGAAAACATGGAATGATGACAGAGGAACAGATCAGAGTTAGGTTAATAGGATGCTTAGTAGAGGAAGAGTTGAGTTTGAAGATGTGCTTCTGGAAGACGAAGTTGGGATGTGAGCTGAAGCGATGAACATAGACGTTTCTCTGAGATAGCCTAAAGACGGCAGACAAGAGGGGAGGGTGGGTAGCATTCACTGAGCACCTACTCTGACGAGGCATTAGAGGACCTTTTATTTTTAAAATATGTATTAACTAGTTTAACCCTTATAGCGCCCCTCCATTCTGTCCCTCTATTACGACATAGTGTTAGCACCATTTTTATAGGTGATAAATACAGAATTAGAGAAGTTAAGTAATTTGGAGATAGTCCATCAGCCAGTAACGGTCTTTCACACCATGTGCACAGTTAGGGCAAGGGTAGCTGCTCTAAAGGCAAAGACAGGAGCAGACAGGGAGGGAGGGAGATACCTGGTGTGGTGTCATTGAAGCCGAGAAGCAGGAGGGACCTACTGGTGTGGTCCATACCTGGTGTGGAATAGTCTTTGTAAAAGATTGGGAAGTCAGAATTCAGAATTCAGAATCCTGAATGAGTCTTTGTTGGAACCCAGCCTCTGGATCGCTGGGTATTAGTGGCACTTTTTCTAGAAGTCTTTTTCCTTGCGGACTGGCTCTTTAGTTAAATAATGGCGGCTAATGTGGTGTCTGTTTGATATTTGGTGATGGTCAACCACTGTGCGTGTGTGTGTGTGTCTCTGTGTGTGTGTGTGTGTGTGTGAGAGAGAGAGAGAGATAGAGAGAGAGAGAGAGAGAGAGACACCATGGCTCACTAATCTCACAGGCACAACTGGTCTTCCCAACTAGAAAGTAAGGTTATTGCAGAAGCTTCTGATTTTGAAGATGCCACACCTTCCCAGGAGTATTGGTTATAATTTTAGTGACAACCATTGAGGGAAGTATTTGACTTGTGCCTCGGAAGTTTCATGGTCCAGATGAATCAATAATATATGACATGACTTTAAAATCCAGCCCCCACCCCCACCCCACCCCCGTCATGTCTATCAAGGGCACCTTTAAGATGGGCCCACCCACATCCAGGCTGAATCAGATGGTCTATTAATTCAGGTTTGAATTAAAAACTCTCGCCTCTTTTGCTTGAGCTGTTCAGGATGCACTCTGCGTAGAGTTATTAAAATGAACACTTACAGTGACCAGAGTTTTGAATCGAATACTCCATATGGCACCAGAGTGAAGACTCTCGACATGTGCACTTTTGTCTTTGGTCATTTCAGACTGAAAATACAATTAGACTTGGCTGTCAGGCAGATGAAATCTGTCATATTTCCCCTATAGGACCTGCACTCGGTCCAGATCAATAAATACGAAACCGCTCGCACATAAATTGCAAACTAAGCTTGCAGCCTCAGTACACGCGGGCTTAGATTCGCTTGTATCCGGCATACACTGCTTCCTGGCCAAACAGTCTGTTTCTGTGATTAGTGCAATTTCATAGCTGGACCAGAAAAATCAAGGCTGAAAACCATCACTATAAAGCAGCAGATGGCTTTGCCACACCTTCCCTGTAAGGGCAGCGCCCCCCCTCCGGAATGGGGTTTTAGCTGCTTGCCATATAGGATGGAACTTTAAAATTGGGATGAGTTCAAATCATTTCCTGGGTATAGCTCCATAAAGCTGTTGTTATTTTCCCCCCTCTTCCTTCTCGAGATTTTAGACTGAATTGATAATAAGCTTTGCCTGGACATGACTTGTCACACGGAAGAGATGTGATTTATACACGGAGATACAAGATTCTCTGTATATGCTCAACTGAGCCAGCTTGTGCTTGATGATACAACCACGTTGGACTGGCTTCATGGAGAGCGAGATGTATTTACGTTTTCCCTGGAGATTGTTAACCAAGATAATGTGTATTTGGGGCAACAGGTAAACTGTGACCCATTTCCTACCCGCCCCCCACCCCCGGTTTAACTTAGAGGTCCAATTTCACACAAAGGGAATTTTATTTTTCTAGTGTAACATTGAATTAGGCTGTAGAATTTGCTGCTGTAGGATATTAAGAGAGACAATTAACCTAGGCTATTTAGAGGGAAGAATTAGACACTTGCTGTATCTGAATAAGAAGAACATCTCTATTTTCAGGAGCTGCTGTGGAATAGAAACCTCCAGACTTCCAAATATGGTGCTTGCTAAGCAAAGTGATTATAAAATCAGGTCAAGAAAAAAAAAAATCCCCTGTAACACACAATATAAAACGACATGTCAAGTGTGGGGGTGGAACTTCCTTGAAGGCCACTGCCGTTGGACTTAGGACGTATCTTATTCTAAGCATGGCAAAATCCACCTGGCTGCATGCCCTTCCTTGTTCAGTCTGGCCATTCCTCTTGGGGGAATTCTTGGGGTTCAGTAACACTGTCGGATGCTGCCTATCTCGAGGTGCTCACGTTGTTACCGAAGCTTCTTGGGAATGGTAAATAAGTGTCCACTCTTGAAGGCCAACTAAAATCCCTAATTCAAAAGAGGTGGAGCTAACAATACACATTGTGTTTCCAGGGCATGTATTTTGGGGCAATCATACAATTTGGGTAAATTATTCCTGAATTCGTGTTAGACTTCAGATGTGTTGTTAATTCTGGTAAGTAAAGTTTGTTCGAGGTTTGGATTGCTAGAGACCAAGGCTCGCAATCTTTTAGAAGTTGTAGGAGGGTGGAGGACACCACACTGGTCCACAGATAGACCAGAGACCAAGAATGAACTTTGATCTTAAAACCACAAAACACAACTTTGGGTCTCATTTTACTAACTAGAGATGAATTTACCCGAACAAGCTGGTTTTAAAACATTCCTTCCTCCACCCCCAAAACCCAGTTCTACCAATCTATACATATCAAGGTCTTAACAGGAAACAGCTGAAACAGTCAAATTAAGGTAGTTCAAGAAAAATCTAAGGAGATTTATTTATAAAAAGGATGGTTCGTGGAAACCAGAAAGGATAGGAGAAAGAAAGGAGACTGGAGTTGCAACAATTGAGCTGTTACCACGCCTGGGACTGAAAGGGTGCAAGGGAGGAGAGGTTGCCCACCAGTTATCAAAGCCCACAGGAAGAAAGAGTTTCCTTGAACATGACCTTCAATGAAGCTGTCGGTCATCTCCAGGAAACCTATCAGAGAAGCAGCCATGGAGGTAGTACCCTGACCTCGTTTTCCTTTCTGCCTTCCCCCGATTTCCTGTTAGGACTTCCCATTGGCCAGACTGGGAATGGGTCCCATTCTGCTGATGTGGTCCATAAAGGTCAGAGTAGAGGGTAGGGAATACGTCTCCACCAAATGGGAGACACACTACACACTAACCTAATTTCCTGAGTGAAAAGAGAGTCAATCCAACAGACTTTTACTTTCCTTATAACACTCAGCTGAGACCAGCCGCACGGCAAGAATAGTAGTTAGGAGCAAGCGGGCATTTCTGGAAGGAGGGGCTCATGGGTGAAGATTAGGTGCAGCGGGAAGACAGCACGAAGGGCCTAGGAGGACTTAATAGCCAGGGAAAAATCCTTGCCCGAATGGGTAAGGGATACAACTTGAGGTGGGACAGCAGAAAGGATGCCATACACAGCAATTTGTAGTTGGAAACAGCATCACAGAGTTCAGTCCCCTAATTTTACTCTGGTAGAGACCGAGGCTCAGAGGGGTTAAGGGTTAGCTTATGGTCAGAGGGGAGTCATTGAAGAGTCAGAGTGCGAATTTTAGTTCCTTAACTTCCCATCCACTCAACTTCTCTCTGTTCCACACAGTCTCCTGGGCAAATATCACCAACGCAACATTTTGCCAAGGCTCCCATTTACCTCCAATGGCTCTTCTTTGTCTGAGCCACATTTTGATCACAATTTCCTGTGTTTCAGACAGAAAAATATACGAAAGTGTACTTGGAAACTACTTAATGCTCATTACATATAGTATCTATCTATCTATCTATCTATCTATCTATCTATCTATCTATCTACTGAAATCCCATCTAACACTTCGAGGTGTTAGGATAGTTATAAGGGAAATAATAGTCGTGGTGTCTGCCCTCAAGTGGTTTACCAACTAAATTGTTTGATGCTCGGCCTTGATCAGTATCCTCCCTGTTTTCTGTGGTGTTTCCCTTAGATTTGGTGAGAGCCTATTCCTTATTCTTTTCCTGGTCCCTGGCATGTCTTTCTCATGGAATCTTGTCCTCGTTGAGTCTTTCTTTGGTTCTGTGATGCCATTTTCTTATTTTCCCCCCTTTCCTTTATTCTTGCTCAATGATCCTTCTTCTCTCTGTGGGTTTGAATGTTGGGGTTTCCTGACTTCTGCTCCCAGACCTTTGCTCTGTGGGCTCATTGCCTGAGAGGAGGGGATTTTCCAGTAGGGAACAGAACACAAAACCTCTAGTATGTTGCACTTATCACTGATTGACCTGTGATAGAAGAATCTCCAATACGGAGGAGTTAGACGTATGTAAGTGATGCGTGTGCTTCTGCCATAGGAACAGAAACCACCATAGCAGCAGGAAGCAAGAGCTATGTTGGGAGTCCCTCTAACTATCTGATAATTATTGCTGGAATGCATTGAAATCTCCTTTTGGATCTGAAATGCTCTCTTAAAAAAATCATTATGGCCACAAGACCTTGGAACTCATGAAAGTTTATACGGAAAATAGAGATATTAAAGAAATGGCCTGAGGTGAAGAAACCAGCTTCTACAAAATTATAAATGATGCATTAAAGTATGTTAAACATGAGATTGAAATCCCACCATTTTCTGCACTGAAGCTGTGGACCTTGACCGATTGGCCCAGTAATAAATAAGGAAGTGTTTTTGGTACATGGTTTGCATCACAGAGGTATAGGTTTCCTCCTTTTTGATGTTTCGGAGTTACACACAGTGATCCGAATGCCAAAATATCTGATACAAGAGGGCTGGTGGTGAGATTCACACGAAGAATCAAGCTTTGTCAAATCGAAATCTCACAATAAACCTGGATCATCCTTCTAACACAACTGAGATCTCCCAGAAGCTCTCTGCAATGAGACACACAACTGTATGCACAGAATGGGAGCAGCGGAGCAGACGCTGACCCTGGAGCCAAGATCCTGATGCTTGTCTAGCTGGAAATGCACTTCTCCACCGGCCTCTTGGGGACCACAATTTTCCTGGATTTTACTTCTAAGCGAGGACGCTGTCTTTGCCAAGCCATGAAACTTTAAAGGAGATTACTAAGCTTAGCTGCCATTTCAGGATTCAGACATTCGTTCCATGCTCTATTACCTGGAGAGAGGGAAAAAATGAGACAGACTTTTCATGTCCATAAAGTACAACAGGCATTAAAGCTAATGGACAGAAGGAGAGGTTCGGGCTGTGTACTCACCTCCCGCAGGACGGATGCCGCACCTTCTGGTTGTGCCTTTGCTCATGGAGAGGCAGTGACTAGCTAAATGCACCCATGGGAGGGGCACGATTACGATCCCCTGGCGTCATCTGAGGGTCAAGATATACAAGTGGGTGCTTAGAAGAGTCAGCAGGTCTGATTAATATCCTCTAGGCAGTACTTACGAGGCATTTTTGGTGCATCAAATGGCTAATCATAAAGTACAGTGGTGCAATTTGTATTTTTACTGCAGGCCAATTAAGAAGGGGGAGAGAGAGTGTAAGTAAGATGACATGTCCTTGCAAAGCAGAAACAACAGTCATAGCGGCAGGGGGTGGGGTGGGGAAGAAAGATGCACAGAAAGGAAATCGCCAGCCACTTAAAGCAGTTAAAAGGGTCAAGGCATCTCACGTCTTGTTGCCCACCCCCTGCCAGCAAACTCTCTTTTCCTGCTGGTTTGTAGGACAGTGGAGATTTTCAAAGGGGAATAATTGCTCGTAACACATGTTCATCCAGACAGGGATTGGCAAGTTTAAAATCAAAGAGCATTAATAAAAAAAAAAAGTGCTGTTTGAAGAGGAAATGGTGTCGACATTCTTATGAGAGTTCTCTGAGGCTTGGGTTCTTGGGTTTTGGGGTTTAGACTTCCCTCCTGTGTCGGTTTCTATTTTGCCTTCATAAAGCCAGGGAATAGGCTCTTGGAAAACTTTTCTCATTCGATTATTACTTTTTCCAGTCTTCACTAAAGGCACGGTTTTGAGTGTGGGTTATAAACCTGGCCCTTTCTGTAATGTTGGGGTCGTGGAACATTCCATGAAATTCTCTCGGGGCAGCTCCTCCCCAGGCTGCTGCTTAACCATTATTCTCTTTGGGCACCTGGGACTGCTTGAGAAGAGGAGTAAGCAGAGAGCGATGAAGGAAGAGAGAGGGTAGGGGGCAAGGGAGCCTGGGGAAGTAAATCAGGGGTAACTTTATGAAGGGAAAGGAAGAGACACGAAGGAGAAAAGGCAGGAAGCAGGGATCAATGGAAAATGTTAGTGATTTCAATAATCAAGAATAACATCGTGCCACTTAAAACAGATTCGGAAATAAATTCATAAATACTGCTGACTGCCTGGAGGGGACGAGAGGAGAGCTGGACGGGGTAAACATGAGAAGCTTGGGGCCTGTCCAGATGTATTTGGTCAGTAGGACATGAGACTAGATCCTGGGAGAGGAAAAAGCAAGTAGAAGATATTTTGTAGGGGCAGCCCGGGTGGCTCAGGGGTTTAGTGCCGCCTTCAGCCCAGGGTGTGATCCTGGAGCCCCGGGATCAGGTCCCGCATTGGGCTCCCTGCATGGAGCCTGCTTCTCCCTCTGCCTGTGTCTCTATCTCTCTCTCTTTGTTTCTCTCATGAATAAATAAATAAAATAAAAAAAAAAGAAGTCATTTTGTAGGTAAGTTGGGTCCGAAATACTACTAGTGAAAAAAAAAAAGAGGGGTGTCGTGAAGGCAGGAATAAGGCTAAAATATTCATTGTCAGCTGACTGTTTAAGTTGATGGAATTCCCTGGATGTTTCTCACCCATCTCCTTTTCTTGGCATGTTCTGTTTTTCACTTCACTTTTTACCAGGCAATGTTGAGCTTTTTCTTTTTGCCTGATTATAAAAAGGCAACCCAGTATCAGCCCTTTCTGATCCCGGTCCTGTGCTACTTGGCGAAGATGGTGTCTGTCTCACATCCTTTTCTGGGGTGTCCCCCCCAGTCCCCCAGCTGCCTGCCTAAGTCACCAGGAAACTGTGGGTTCTTCTAGGTAAAACAAACAAACAAACAAACAAACAAACAAACAAAACCAGAGTAGCCATGTGAAAAGTGAGCTGGGTGAGTGTTAGCTACTCCTCACGATCCCCCTCTCAGTTTACCTCTGAGAGTGATCTTGGCTAGTTCTAGCACATATGCAGGACTTCGGTGAATAAACAATCATTACCAGGCAAGAGCATAACAACACAGTACATCTAATCTATTCTATAAATCCCCTGAAATCCTCTTAAGGTAGTTTCTCCTTTTAGAGGCTCCAACTTTAACTTCAATGAAGAGTTCACTTGAAACCCTACTGAATTCTCTAGACAATGTTCTCTTACCTTAAGGTCAGCAATAGGCAACCAGAAAGCTTTAAACTGATGGGTGGATATAGGACTGTTTAAGGATCAAGACTCAGGGGACACCTCTGAAAATACAGCTCTCGGGCCTCTCTAGATATTTTTTACTCTGCTCATGCGAGGGGAGGGACGTCTCTAAAACCTTTTAGCCAACTCACATTTCTTGAATTCTACAAATTTCACCAATGATTGCCCATTTCTAATATCCATTATGCTCATTAACAACCCATTAATTTCCCCTATGAAAACCCATTTCTGAAATTCAGTATGCTAATTAACTAAAGGTTTCTTGTTGATTAGAGATGTGGATTACAGGAGGGCTTTTAGTAATAGCCTCTGGAGTGGCCTTTCTGATAAAAGCCTAGCTGACCATGCTGGGGTATGGATTCCTGATTAGAACAATTGTCTCCTTCTGGGGTGTAGCCTAAACTGTAAAGAAAGAAAAAAAACAAAAAACAAAAACCCATGCACATCTCTATTATACTATATTGCTAAAGTATTTAGTAAACTATGGATATAGGTGAATATACGTCTTTATACTGTGTACTATAAATTTAAATGGCCATAGAGTACTAATTGTATGTGGATCATAAAAACTAATTCCCTTTTGTAGGACATTCAGGTTGTTTCTGGCTTTTTAAGTAGTAATTAATAATATGAGCATCTTTATTTTTATTCACCTTTTGGTTCCTCCTTTTTTTTTTAAGATTTATTTGTTTGAGAGAGTGGGGGCAAGCTAGTGACTTGCATAGCATTTCGTGAGAGAATAAGGGGCGGGGCAGAGGAAGAGGGAGAGAGAGAGTCTGAAGCCGACTCCACGCTGAGTGCAGAGCCTGATACAGTGCTCCGTGTGGGGCTCAATCTCACGACCCTGAGATCATGGCCTGAGCTGAAACCAAGAGTCAGACCCTGAACCAACTGCCCCGCCTAGATGCCCCTGTTTGGTTCTTTCTTTAAGACAAATTCCTAGAAATGGAATTACTGAGTCAGAAGTATATAGGTTTAAATCTTGATATATGGTGCTCATAGATTTTATTCTGATTTAGGGCATATGGGAATGTGCATTTTCTTGGGTACCTGTCGAAATTTGGTATTGTCAATATTCTTAATCTTTGCTCGTGTCCCGGTAGCCTCACTTAGTTGCATGGCCTTAAATTCTACCTAGATGCTGATGGCTTCCAAGTACATGTCTGCAGATGCAAGAGATCTTTGGAATTTACCTTATAGATCCAGCTGACTATTTGACTTCTCCTTTGAGATTCTTAGTAGGTATCTTGGAACTGAACCCCTCAGTCTCTCAACATCACCAAATTTGTTTCACCTGCAGCCCTTCCATCACTGTTAATGGCTACTCCATCATTCTAGTTGCTTCAGTCAAAAACCTGAGGCTGTTTTGACTCATCTTTCAGACATCAATTACATCTAATCCCTTGCTACCACATGGCCCAAGTCACTGTCATCTCTCAACTGGATTATTGGAATTGTCTGCTACCGTTGTTGTTCTGCTTCCAGGGGAGTCTAGTCTCAGTGTGGAAGCCAGAGTGATTCCAATAAATTGTGAGGTAATTCTGAATTCTTGCAGTGGCTCGTAAGACCTAGGTGACATTGCCCTCTTCCCACCTATTTCCACTCTTACCCTGCTTTCCAACCCCTCTGGTCATGTTGGCTTGCTTGCTGTTCCTGAAGGACACCATGACTTACACTGGCTCAAAGCTCTGCCTGAATCACTGATCGTTCTATTTAAAATGCTTCCTGTCCTGCCCTCCAACATCCCTTATTCTCTTTTCTAGCTTTATTTTATTTCATAGCATTTCTCTAGTATATTATGTAGTTTACTTATTCATCCTGTTTATTGCTTATCTGGACTCAATAGAAGGCAAATGTCACAAAGGAAGAATTTTTTTCCCCGTTTTCTTTATTTCTGGATCCCCAGCTCTTAGTACAATGCTTGTCACATAATGGACATCTGACAAATATTTGTTAAGGAAATGAATGAATCTGATAGGTAGAAATCTAATCTCATTTTATTTGCATTTTTTGATTATTAGTGGGTGATATTTTAATAATCTTTGTGTACAGAGGCTTTTCTGAGCTTAATAATAAATTCACAAAGCATGCGGGAAAACACTGATAAATTTGACTGATTACAAATTTGAAACTTCTGCATAGAAAAAAATTCCTATCATGAACAAGACCAACAGATAGGAAATCTACTTGTAACATGTATTTTGGAAAAGAGGTTAATAGACCTAATACACAAAGAGTGCTTACGAATCAATAAAAAAGATGAACGCTACAAGAGAAAAACAAGGAAGAACTGGCCACTCACAAACAAGAAACACACAAAAGCATCTGAAAATGTTTACCATCACTTTACTCTTTCTTAAATGCGCCTTCTTTAAATCAAAGAGAATTTTTGTTTCCTCTTGCTTTCAATTTCATCTTCCCTGAATTTAATTTCCAAGAAACTCTTATTTTCTCTAACAACCACAGTGTATTTCCAGCTGCTTTTCCCTTAGCAAATAGAGCCCCATATCCTGCCTCCCTCAGTTTTATAATTGCTTTCCCCCTTCTCCTTTCTTAGCCTCCAAAATACTCTATTATCATGGGCAAAACTCCCCAGAACTATACTGCTGGGTACGATGCTTTGCCTCACCACCGAAGAAGAATTGGAATGTGAGGACCAATGCCATGCTTATATATGTAGTAGCAGTTCTATTACAAATATTTCAAATCACAGAAAATGTGCACATTTGCTATTTCAACAACGATAAAGACCCGCTTGACTTGCATAGCATTTAATGAGCAGCGTGCCAGGAATGCTGATTGACCACATTTGGCTGTTGAGTTTCCTAAGTTTATTTTGTACAAAGTTTGTAAACTTACGCTCTAAAATTATTTTTCTTTTGTGCGTGCCAAAGGCAGTATCCTTGTCTCCTTTTGGAATGAGCATCGTGTCCTATGTAGAGCTACGTATCTCCAAAGACAAGGAGAGATAAAATAGGAGAGACTCATTAATCAGGAAATGCAGGAGTGGAAATAAGTAGCAAGCAGAACGAACATAGACTACTAAGGCCGAGAATGTTTTTGAGACCTTGGTAATGAGAGAATCCTCTTGGCAGACACCTACTCTCCACTTTAATTGGACTACCCCAATATTTCCAGAAGAAAAGTGTGATAAACAGAAGAATACTACCATCTTTCTCCCCAACATGTCCTTGTCTAATCCTTAGAACCAGTGGATATGTTACTTTACATGGCAAAGGGGCTTTGCAGATGTGATTAAATGAAAGATTATCAGATGGAGGAGACTATCCTGGTGGGCCCAATGTAATCATGAGGGTCCTTTTTTTTTTAAAGATTTTATTTATTTATTTGGCAGAAAGATAGAGAGGGATTGAGAGCATGCACAAATTGACAGAGTGGCATGAGAGGAAGAAGCAGGCTCCCCACTGAGCAGAGATCTAAATGTGGGGCTCAATCCCAGGACCCTGGGATCATGACCTGAGCCAAAGGCAGATGCTTAACAGGCTGAGCCACCCAGGCTTCCCTACACAAGGGTCCTTTTAAGTAAAAGAGAAAGGCAGGAGAGTCAGAATCAGAGAAGCCAAAGTTGGAGTGACGTGCTTGCTGACTGGGGACCACCAGCCAAAGCACACAGACAGGAAGCCTCTAGAAGCTGAAGAAGGCAAGGATCAGATTTTCCCTTTGAGCCTCTGGAAAGGACACAGCTTTGCCAACCCCTGGGCTTTAGTTCCATGAGGCCCATTTTGGACTTTTGACCTCCTGAACAATAAGATAACAAATCTGCATTGTTTCAAGCTACTAAATTTGTTGTGATTTGTTACAGCAGGAAGAGGAAAATAATACAAAAAGAATGAATCCTGTTTTATTATTCCACTGCTTTTGCTCATCTCTAATGTTGACTTGGAGTATCTGGAAGGTGCGTTGGGAAGTGAAGGTCCTCTCGGGTGTGCCTTCCATTTGGGATCTCACCCTGACACCCACAGGTGCCAAATCCGGCTGCACAGCAGAAGCACCTGTGGAATTTTTAGACGCTACCATGCTCAGTTCTTCTCCATATCTCGTTTTCCAGAGTTTGGGGCCTGGTCTTGAATAATTTATCTTAGGTTCCAGAGGTGACAGTGAGATTAGGAAACAGGGTTTCTGGTAGTTGGAGGTAGCTACGGCTCTGGTGCCCAGGCTGTCTCTACTGGCAGGCAGACCTTCCCGAAGGAGCGTCCTCCCACTGAGTGGTAGGTAGGTAGGTCCACTTGTCCTTACCCCATCACTTCTGCAGAGCAGCCCAGGTGAACCAGCTGGAGCACTTCTAAACATCTCTCCACAGCCCACTCGGATGAAGTGCATGTTGAGAAGTGTGCGGGTCTTCCTGCCTTCAGGAAGATTCAAGGAAGAAGGTTTTTCCATCTTGGGGGCTGGGCCACATATTGCATATGGGCTCACCTTCAATGTTGTACTGAATTCACTTATTTGGAGACGCTGCGTCACGCGGAAGAGGGAACTTCCCATCTTTGTGGACTTTGTGGACATTCTGTATTATGTGTTTAGTTTCTCTCTTTCTTAATCTTTTCTTTCTTTCTTTCTTTCTTTCTTTCTTTCTTTCTTTTTAATTAGAAAGGACAGAATAAAAGAGAGAGTGTAAGTACATAAAAAAGTTGTGTCGTAGGAGAAATCTGGCAGTAGTATTATTCGAAAGGAGTAGCGATTCTTTTCAGTGTCGTTGCTGATTAGGGACGGATCAGGACGATGCCTAGGAAGGGTGGTCAAAGAAGTTGGCTCCACACATACTCTTGTATAATATAATATCACGGTGCTAAAAGCACTCAGTGACTGGGAAGAAGAATGGAGAGTTGCCCAGATGATTAAAGTGAAGCCTAAGTAAATGGCGCCCTCCCTGTTTCAAAGATGCGGAGGTCAGATCTGCAGGAGAAGAGCTCCTTGTCCTCTCTGGGTATGAATGCCCAGGGCTGGGGAAACAGGGCAATGCTTTGCTACCCTGTGGCTTCCGGGACCGCTGGAGAAATGAAAAGCCTTGTTTCCAGAGGGGAACCCAAGAATGTAGATCGGAGGCGGCATTCAGTGCCTGCCATGGAAAGGGCAGGGAGAAGGGATTCCAGGATAAGTTATAAGGGCTATTTTTAGTGTCTGGCCAGGGGCCTTCAGGGCTGACCAGGTTTATAGAATTGATCCAGTCGGTAGATATGTTTAAGAATGGTTTAGAAACAAGGCATTGGGAAATTTAGAATGAGAAAAAAATATTCTTAGGATTTTCTTTGGTTCGGGGGAAAAACCTTCTAGATTTGTGACCTATGTTTTCATGACGTTGAAAGCTTTCCTAGACTTCTTTTTCGTTTACCCCAAACTTTGCTTCTTGGACAAGTCTTTGAAGAAGAATAGAAATGGAACAAAAGTAGGGATTTCATTGGAAGCTCCCAAGATATGTTACTTATCAAAGTGGATGAATGTGTTATTATCATTCTCCGCCTTGAGAACCATTTATCTGCAGGAGAGAATGACACACTTGTTGGTTGATGGCTCTGTTACCATGGAAGCATATAAATAAAAAATAAGAAAAATGTTTTAATCCATTAATTTTTAGATCTCCTATACCAGCCCCCCTTTCCCCCCGAGGTGTAGCACGGCAGAATGAAAACATAGCCCTGACCCGGGTCATTGTTCCAAGCAGTGCTTGCAAAGGGGGCAAGGCCAGCCCTTCCACTTCTCCTGCCTCCCAGCTTGGCCAGATATGCATTTTAAATGCACACTTTCAGTGTGAATAGGTTGCCTTGGGCACATGAAGAAAAAGCAAAGCACTCGGCCTGTGGGCCTTGGCTGAAAAGCTGTGGGAAGAGAAATCGCTTGGGATAGAATTGGTGACCAGGCCACAGTCCAGATTTCCAAATGGCTGCTTTATCCAACCCTTGAGATACCATAATAGGCTCAACTATTCTTGTGGGTGTAACTGGATAGAAGTTGGGATGGTGCCGAGACAGTTAAGGAGTATAAAATAATACCCATTCCAGGGTTATCTTAGGGCTCACATTCAATGTGGTACTGAATTCACTTATTTGGAGACGCTGTGTCACGCGCAAGAGGGAACTTACCATCTTGCTCAAGATGAGCCCAGGCTTTGAAGCCAGGCACACCTGTTCTTTCTCTTCTTGTTCTGCCTCTAACCAGCTTGGTAACCTGGGGCAGGTGCCGAATCTCTGTCAGCCTTGACTTCACCAGCTCAACAATGGGGGTTGTAACTCCGGCGCCACGGTGCCTTTATGGATATTTGTTGACATAACACTGTCTCTGTACCATGCTCAGCATCTTGCTGGGCTCTCCGTGAGTCCCTGGTACAGTGTAACTATAAATATAATCATCGCTGACGTGTACCAAATGTGTTGTTCTGCTTAGCACACCCCACGTGGAAGGGAGGGGCCTTCTGGCCCGGCAGCAGGATTCGCAGGGCTTCTGTGTTCCTAAGAGAAGGGCCCCCCGAATCCTTGCTTTTCTGCTTACAGCTTTATTGGAAGCTGGTTAAACACCACCCTATTTCACTTTAATACCAATGTAAATTTGAAAATATTTCACTGAACTCTCCTTAAATAGATGCACATCCTCCTTTTTGGTTTATTCAGGAGATATTTGTGGCGTACCTACACACACAGGCCCGGCCTGTGTTAGGTGCTGGGGGTAAAACAGGAATGAGGTAGAAATGGGTCTGCATTTACGGATGTTACAACGTGGTGGGGACAAAAAAAGACCCCTGAGCGGGCAATTACAAGGCGACATATTCAGTGCTGCGGCAGGGGAAGGTGCTGCTGGAGCATTTTGCTGGGGCGCCCAACCCAGGTTTTGGGGGGATGTTGTCTCTGGAAGTGGGATCATTTCTAGAGCCGTCTCAAGGCTGGAGGCCTTGTGGGCTGACTTGAAGTGCTGGATCCTTTCATTTACACCTTTACTCATTCATTCACTCACTTATTGAGTGTCTGTTGAGTGCCTCTTAGTTTCCCAGATTCCGTGGCAAGCACTGGGGAGAGTCCTTGGTAGAACATTCTTGCAGGGAGCCTGCTTCTCCCTCTGCCTATGGCCCTGCCTCTCTTTTTTTTTTCTCTCTCTCTTTCTGTATCACTCATGAATAAATAAATAAAATCCTTAAAAAAAAATGAAGAGAGGAATTACCCAGCAGGAGAAGTGAGAGATGCTAATGGACTGGCCAGCTGGAGGACGTCAGACCTCACCCGTCCTGGGGAGGGGTTTGGGCTTGAGCCAGGCCCTGAGAGGGAATAGGAATCAGGTGAGGCAGAGGATGGCGGCGTGTGGTGAAGGAGAGCTTGGTCCTCAGAGACACGGAGGAGGTCAGATGGCTGGAGGGTAGAGGGGGAATAGGAGGAGAAGCTAGACCTGGAATTATCTGGAAGCCACAGAGCAGCCCTGGCTGGAGGGAGGCATTCCTAGTCTTCCCATCCTTTTTAGGCTGGGTGGGCTTGAAACCTGGTTCACCCTTCCTGCCATTGCAACCTCGGTTTTTCTTTGGTTTTCAGTTGGGTTGGGATTGAGTGTGGCTTTCTCCAGGAAATTAGGATTCTCCTTCCTGGGGGGCTGCTGCAATGTCTTGCCCATTCTCCCCTTCAGGACTGAAGGATTTATTCCCAAACTTTGCAGGTGCTGCTGATAGACAGCTCTCCGTTTCTAGCTTGCCCTGGAGATTGCCTCAGCTGGAGAGAGCCACCCCACCCACCCCCTTCCCAAGGTAGTCCACAGCCATTGACTGATGGGAATAGGACTACAAAGGCTTAAACCGCCTCTCCCCAGCTGCTCACTACTCTGCGGGGTCATCCCAGCCTCAGTGCTCCCTGCGGGGTTGCCTGGGGTCTTTATTGGGACTCCCTTGTTGCCCAGTGTCTCCCTCTGCCCACCCGTGCATCTCCTTCCCCGCCGCTCTATCAGGGATATGACCCCAAGGGCACCCCTTAACGTATGTTTTTTTCTCAAAGTTGGCTTCCCAAAGAACCTCACCCGGGACACCCTCAGAAGTCAACCCCTAGGAGGCCAGAGTACAGATATATGAACACCACTTAATAAAGACAGACTGATGTCCAGGAGAGCAAGGATTTGGTTAGAACTGATAGGATTTGTCAGTGAGGAGGAGGATCACTCAGTCCCAGGTAGAGAGCAAAGTGGGTCACAGAAATCTCCCCGCCTCAAAGTCTTGTCTAAGGAAGAGGAAGACTCGGCCAGTTGAAATCTGGTCTGATTCACAAGGTCGTCCCTTTTGTGGAGCCAGATTCGTTGATAAGCTGCCACCGGGAGATGCTGTTAAACCTGCATCTGAGAGCATATATTCTGAGTTCATGTTCACCAACCCCCTCTGATTACGGGCTGACTTCCCCTGCCGGGCCGCCTAAGGGGAGAATTAGGTAGATAAGTTTCCACTATGGTTCACATAGCACATCTAATTTTTGTCGGAAATTAATGCTTTGGGATTCTGGTTTTATGAATCATTGTTATTCTTCCTCTACGTCTGAGATGGACTTCGGTCCACTCTTGGTGTAGTGACGAAATCAGGCCTCAGGCTGGAAGGATCTGGACTCTTTGGGGACAGCCAGCTGACCTTTCCTGGAAGCCCTACACTAAATCTCTGTGCTCTGAAAAAGGCTTTTTTTTTTTTTTTAAATCCACACCCATATTTTTGAGTCTGTTTGGACTGATCCATTTATTTTTATTTTTATTCTTTATTTATTTATTTTTTTTGCATCGTAGGCTTAAATTTAACTGACTGGCTTTTATTAAGCTCATAAACTAAAGGTACTTTAAGTATTGTTTATGTTCAGGGGATGTGGTTGTCATGATCTAATGGATCTTTTCTAAAACATTTTTTTCTTTTTTCATACTTTTTTTCTTAAAAAGAGGTTTCAAGGAAGCAGCATATCAGAGTGATGGGTGAGGGGTTGAAGGCCAGTGAACAGGATTTGGATTCTGGATCTGCCGTTGTCCTGTTGCTTGGGAAGGTTACTCTCTGCTTATGCTACAACCTCCTTATCAGGTTGGTTGGGGGCGATGCAAGTAAAGTGCTCAGAACAGTGCCTGGCACATGGAAAACTATTATACAGAAAAAGTATGATAATCACGCACATCTCAGCTGTTTCTATTGCACTCCAGAAGCTTTGTATCAGGGGTCTTTTGTGTTTTATAACACAAGTAAACCCCCCATGCTCCCATCCCAATTAGATTTCCAATTTCTCTCTCTCTTTTTTTTTTATAAATTTATTTTTTAGTGGTGTTCAGTTTGCCAACACATAGAATAACATCCAGTGCTCATCCCGTCAAGTGCCCCCCTCAGTGCCCAATTTCTCTTATTGCAAAAAGCAGTAAAGCAGATTTCTCAGCTCATCCCCCTGTTGGAGAGTCGGGTCAGACCGAAGGGCTGGAGCAGCAGCGTCTGTGAGCTCTGGTGGCCAGCAGCTGGGAGAGAGCTCTCCGGCAAATGTGCAAACGTGGTAAGTTTGTGGCATGTGACATCGCTTCCCCTCCCCATCTCTGCCCAATTGCATTTTTAAAAGTAATGCAGTTAATTTTCATGAGTATTTTAAGCCCAAATTAGATCTCATATGGTAAACACTGCAGAAGCTGAGAAAGATCTTGTTAACAAAGGCAAATTACTCAACTTCCACAAATCTGAATCAGACCCACAGAATTGAGACGGAGCCGGAGTACATGCCCACAGAATTCATGCCGGTTCATTTCTGCAGGATTAAAGTAAATGCTGGTGCTCTAAGCTGCCAGAGGATCTGTGACCGTGGCATCTAATTGCAGCTTCCTTTAAACCTTGAACAGGTCAATGGAGGCACGATGATCTCAGGGATAATTTGTCTTTTATGTATTTCTATGGTGTGATAGATAATCCCTTGCTGCAAAGGGTCCTTGTGGGTGTCAGTTTTCTGTCCCTACCTGTAATAGAATAAAGAACTGATAAATAGGTGATTCTTTATATCTAACTCTTTTGTCCTGCATAATGTGGGCCAAGAGATGAGCCCACCTCCATTTAGGCAGCAATGGGGGCATTCAACCCGTAAATGATTCTGGGTTCCCTTATGTCGTGATTGGACTCAATAGTGTGTGCAGATGCATCTGGAATCTTGCTACACCGTAACGATGGTGTTGAAGAGCCAGAGAGCTATTTTCCACTTTGCATCTTAAGTCCTACTTTTCTCTGCTTGCTCCTGGGGTAGCTACGTGCCTCATATGGGGTGGAGTGAAGAGATGTGAAAAAAAGCAGTCATGCCATCTCGAGATGCAGGAGCCAGGGAGACAGAACACAAAACAAAACAAAACAAAAAACCCCAACAACAAAAAAACCAACTCCCTTTGTCCGTGTTTGAACATAGTAGGAGTCCTTTGCTAGAGTGCAGACGGTCAGGCGGTCAGCAGGGTTTCACAGGGAAAACAAGAGCCTAGCAGTGATAGGGCAAAACCCTTCCCTAAATGTTGCAGGTGTGCTGAGTATGGATAGGGTTTCTGCTCTCTTGACTTCATGGTCTTCTGCCTTTGTCACCCCCACCCCAGGCTCTTCCTAGATTTGAAGTCCTGAGGGATGGGGATGCTCCCAATAGCCAAAGTGTGCGGAACCTTCGTTGAGTGTCCTGGTGTGGTGTAGTTTAGGGAAAACTCTCCCCTTAAGCCAAGAATGTTTCCCCATCCCCCTGTCCGGTATCCAGGGTGGCATCTCTGTAGGCCCACCCATGGCAACTCCATGCTGGACGGCAGCAGAACCAAGCAGATTGAGCACCCCCACTCCACCCACCCAGCCCACCAGTGTAAATGCGAGTCTCCGAGTGTCCCAGCTCCTTCCTCCCCGCAGGCAGGATGCACTCTCTGCTTCTGGGCTACTTTCCTTTCCCTCCTCAGGGCTCTTGATCTCTCTCAAGTCTGCGCTGCACAAATACCTTCTTTGGTTCGGAAATCCATTTCCCTTCATTTTCTCTTCCTGACCTCCCTCCCTCTAGCTTTCTTTCTGTTCTAATCATTATATAATTCAGGTAGATAAATAGCCCAGATGTAAGCTATTTTGTAAGTAAATAAGAGAGTCCACTGGAAAGGTC
Organism: Nyctereutes procyonoides; assembly: GCF_905146905.1. Classification (NCBI taxonomy): domain Eukaryota; kingdom Metazoa; phylum Chordata; class Mammalia; order Carnivora; family Canidae; genus Nyctereutes; species Nyctereutes procyonoides. The sequence goes on along the minus strand of NW_026575032.1, from coordinate 15,808,186 downwards.
AGCAATTGTGGAGAACTAATGGGCAAAAACTTCAAGGAGGAGGTGGACCTTGAGTTTCTTTTAATAGAGTAGGAGGGCTGGCGTTGGCCGATGGAAGGAGGAGGGATGTACTGTGTTGATGAAGATGGTCGAGCGATGGGGAGGGTTATGGTTCAAGAAGCCCGGGATTGCATCCTGACCTCCACAGTTACTTAGCTCTGTGACCTTGGGAAAGTCACTATAGCACTCTGAGACTCAGGCTTCTTACCTGTAAGATAGAGACCATCACACCTGGCTTCCACCGTTGTTATAAGACTATAATTGACTCATTTCGATAGTTATGGGTTATTATATGCTGATCCCTGTGCTAGGTGTCGGGATGAAACGGTCCTAGTCTTTGCCTTCCAGGAACTCCCAGGAAAGAGAGACAAATAAGTGAAGAAGCATATAATTCAAACTGCACTATGAGCCATGAAGGATGCAACGTAATAATTATGTCAGTGGTTTTTACCGAGGGGTCAGAGAAGGTTCCTGAATAATGTCTGTGTGGCACTCATCATAGCTCCCAGCACAGGGCAAAATGAGATCTTAGTAGTTCATTGTATCCAGGGGACACCTGCACTAGGACAGGAGACGTTGGGAAGGGCTGCGTGGTGGCAACAGGGATTGTCGTACCAGTGGACTTCCCTCCCTGCCCATCGTGCCCTTTTCTGTCAAAGGGGATAAGTTCACAGGCAACCTTCAGGAGGTGAGATCTGCCCTGGAATTTGCTGGTTCACCCTATGTCCTTGGCCAGAATACACTCTCTATGGCCTTAGCTTGCTGTCGGTCTATCCCCGTGTGGAGGTGAAGAGGGCGTCCGTGAAACATCTCAAAACTTGGGAAGAATGCAGCAACTGTGGAGCAAATATTAATAACGTGGTTACTGGACTTTGAATCGAGGGAGTATTTTCCTCTCAAGTGCTCAGAGGAGAGATGGTAGTAGGGTTTGGCATTATTCTTTCTCAGGAGAGAAAAAACAATACAGGGGCATTGAAGATATTTGCTAGAAATTTCATGAATAGAATCAGCCAGTCCTTTCCCATAGGTCCTCGCCACCAGTTTAGTACGTTACCACCAGGCCATTTGCTTGCGGTGGACATTTGGGGGCCACCTCCTTCTCTGGCTACTTCCTCCCTGTGACTTCCAGGCACAGCCTGGAAGGAGGTCTTGTCTGGGTTTGTTGTCACCTCCCTAACGGGGTTAATTAGGGCTGCACTGTCTTCCCATGATAGAGGACTGGGAAGCAAAGTGGAGATATTTCCTTGGCAGCCCCAGCTTCTTAACCAGGACATTAATTTAATATAAGGAGGCCAGAGGTCAAATACTTTAAAAATCTAATTTAGCCCAGATTGTAACCAAGGTAGGGGATTTTTTTCTTCTTCTTCTTTTCTTAAGGTTTAGGGAGACCAGGATAGGAAAGGGTGAATGGCCAGGACTTTCCATGGGATATTCCTGATAGACCTTGTAAGAGGTGGATTCATGCCTTGGTCAAAAGTGGGTGTGGCAAATGCCAATAGACCAGCAGAGAGTGCCCGAGGTCTCAGGAGCCTCAGGTGAAAGGTGGGTAGGGCAGATCAAAGGCTCACTCAGGGGATGATTATTATTTTTACATTTGGTTAAAAATTGACAAACTAATTGCTGAGTCCATTGTCAGAAAACTGGCAACCCATTAGGGATGATTGTAAGCAATTTTCTCTATTATTCCTAAAGAGATGGACACCGGCTCCTGTTCTGTATTTATTGCTCAGAGAGAAATGAAGGTTTTGTCTCTCTCACTCAGAGCCAGAGAAGGCTGCATCAGGCCGGCTCTGGGCAGCTCCACAGGATGCAGGGCTTTCCCCTCCTTCCTGACCTGAGCCCAGAAGACAGATGATTTGTTTGTCTGACTGCCCGAGTGAGTCCCTTGCTGCCTCTTCATTTTCCATCTTTTCTCCCTTCCAAACACCCTTCTTCCTCCTGGCCAGCTCTCAAGATATCATTAATCTAAAAAACAAGAAAACAAACTTGAATAGGAAAACAAAACCAAAATTATTTGGGAAGTGAAACTTTACTGTCAAGCTAAAGCTTCCTGGAGTTTAGGTTTTTGGTGGGGTTTGGGGTGACCAAAATATTCTTTAAAAACCATTTAGAGTATTTCCCACTGTGAAATATCAGAGGAAGTGCTTGTGCATCAGTGGAGTGTCCAGGGTGTTGAGTATGAAAGAGAAAGTGCCTGCAATCCATTCACACTGGGGTGTTACACCCTGGCCTAGTCTTCCAGAGCTAGCCTGGAAAGAGTGGATAGTCATGAGTCCCGCTCGAAGGCAGGGTTTCCCACACCAAGTCACACCCCTAGGTCCCCATCTCATTTCCCACATCAAGTCAGGCCCCTGGGTCCCCGTCAGGCCTGGACATTGTGTTCGCTCTGCACGGCGATGTGTGTGCTCGGTGATGGCTTCCCCTCACGCCTCATTCCCCCATGGCCCTCTATGACTGCGATGCATGTTTTAGCAACAAAATGAGATCTGGTTTATCTGGCAGATGTGCAGATCAGAAAGTACATTTTCGTGGGGCGCTCTCTCTCATTTAAAACCCATTTCTGTGTCAACTTCCCACTGTTTGTTACATCAGGAAGATCAGAGGAAATGAGAAAACAAAATGGCGGCCAAACCAGTTTACATGAGCAGTTTTCATCATTCTGGTGTACTCTTGGATGAATCCTTGATAATTTCTTCTATTAAATAAAATGCCCAACTTTGCTTGTTTAGTTTTGCTGGTGATTGACACACATAGCTATAAAGCCTGTGGCGGGCCTTAGTTATGCCCCAGAAGATCATCAGCTTTAAGTGTTGGCCTGCTGTTCCACTGTCAGTCTTTGAGACATGGAAAATGGTCGTCATAATTCCTCCCAGGAAGGCCTTGGCGACCGTACTGGTTTCTGATTTCTGCTCTAACAAATTATCACAACCTTAGGGGCTTGGAAACCCCACAAGTTTATTATCTTACCGTTTTGGAGGTCTGAAGTCCAAAACGGGTCTCATCGAGTTACAATCAAGGTCTCAGCAGAGCTGCGTTGCCTGGAGGCTCTAGAGAATCTGTTTCCCTGCCTTTCCAGCTGCGGGAGGCCTCCCAAATTCCTTGGATGGAAACTCCTTCCATCTCCAAAAGCCAGCGGTCCCTTCACTCCTGCTTCTGCTTCCACCATGACATTTCCTCTGAAGGGCTCCCCCGCCTCCTTAATCTTAGGGGTACCCCTATGATTGCAGTGGACCCACCAGATAATCTGGGATAATCTTCCTATCCAAGGTCCTTGACTTGATCACATCTGCAAAGTCCCTTTCACCATAGAAGAGAGCATATTCAGATTCCATGGATAAAGATGTGGATGTATGTATTTTTTGGCCTGGGGTGGGTGGGGAGCTTTATTGTACCTCTCCCAGGAACAAAGGGCAAAAACCAGCCAATCAGTTATTATAAATAAGCAATAACCAATACTTTTTTGGACTCCTCCCCCCCTTTTCCTTAAAACCATTACTTCCGGTCCCATATGGTATGACTTGCAAATGGCAGCCCACTCATTGAATTCCTGTTCCACTGTACCCTGTGATTTATTTCGTGTGTATGAAAGTATAGTCTTTTCGTAGGATGAAAAATTTACTTTCTGATTTCCTTTCAAAGGTCAAGTGGCAAAGAGAGCTACTTTTAAATGCAAGGTACCCACATGGAGCAATTAAGGAGAGCTATAAAGTGGTATGGATTTTCAGATGTGGCAAGGGCCAGACACAAATGGAGGACAATTGACTAAGATATTAGCTGATTTAGGAAAATCCACATCCTACCTGTGGGAGAACCCTTACTTGCATGTATATTTATTGTGATTCATTAAAAAAAAAACTCTTCTAAACTGTCCTATCCTTCAATTTGCAATTTGCTTCTCTTTGCAGCCGGACGTAAACAGCGAGAGCCAACCTCTGTGGTGGATTCTTGTCCCCGGCCTCTCTTTGCTATCCGTGGGCGCTGCTCGTGACTTAGAGCCTCCTTTCCGGGATGTATTGAAATTCTATATTACGTTAAAGGGATGTTCTGTGATATTTGATCTCTCCCAGAACAAACAGGCCTGATGTGGTCACAGTGTCCCTCTTCAGAATAACCTAAGACGCTCTTCTCTTAAGGTCACTCGTGATTGTAGGCCATCCCCCTGGAGATTTGGCTCTTGGCTATGAGCCTGACCTTTGGGGTATTTCTAGATTTCCACGCCAGTCTGCTCTCCCTGTGGTCTGGGCCCGAGGGAACTTTCTCTTCAGTCCTGGTTTGTCTGGAGAGCCTGGCCTGATGAAGCCCAGTCGCTGCCCTCCCCTTGCCAGGGCCCAGAAACAGGGGGGGTCTCTTTGGCTCCCCCCCAGGGGGGTGGTGGTGGTGGCTGAGTGATAGCCCAGTGGGTGGCCAGCAGAGCTCAAAGACCCTCTCTAAGCTTCATGCCTACACCTTGAGGCACAACCATCACCCCTCTGCACCCCTTGCTGTCGCCTCCCGTGGCTCAGTCAAGCAATACAGGGAAACCATGAAATACAACCTGTCGGGCCTGGCACCTGTTCAGGCCCTGCGGCCTACGTGGAGACAGCCTGCCCGTGCTGGCATCTGGGCCCTGGCCTGGCAAGTCCAGAGCATCACCCATCCTCACTGTGGCCCGGACAGGACCCGGTGACAGGTAGCCACAGAATGCGGACCGAGAGAGGCAGAGAACAATGGCTTAGGGGAAGCAGGAGGCCAGGCCGGGAGCAGCTGTGTGGGTCAGAAGGGAGGAAAAATCAGGAAGTGCTAGTGCCTATGATTTCTTTTCCTTTGTTTCCTTCTCTCTCTCTCTCTCTCTCTCTCTCTCTCTCTCTCTATTTATTTATTTATTTATTTATTTTTGGCTCATTTTGGTCAGGTTCTTCTCTACGAGCGAGGAGAGCTCTCCAGGCTGTCGTATCTTCTGATTTAGTGCATGTTTCTGCTTTAATGAATCATTCCATGCTACCGACTGAGGAGCCTTTTGAAAGCCTGGCTTTGGGGTAAGAAGTCAGCAAAGAGCACCGGCAGGGACCTAGTGGGGTCTGTGGTTTGGGCTGGTCCTCACCGCTGTGTGCTGGCCAGAGAGCGCCTTGCGCTGCCTTTGGCTTTGTAGAAAACCAAGGCAACGTGCTAATTGGTAAACATAAGGTATAATTATTATTTTTTTTTTGTTATTTTGTAGCTTCGTCGTGTCGGAGAATTCCCCAATAGGAGAATCTTCTACGTGAAAATTGAAAATTGCTTTGAATTTTACTCAGTGGTTCTCAAAATGTAGTGCACTCGGAATTACCCAAGGCACTGGGTAAAATGCAGACTTCTAGGTCCTAGGCCCTGGGTTGGGCCCCCAAATTTGCATGTTAACGACCTCCCAGGTTATTGGGATTCAGGTGGTGGGCTCCCAGCTCGCAGAAAATGAAATCCTACGCTTGGCCTTAGCTCATCACGGTGTGATGAGCTCTCGCTCAATCCCTCCTTACGCGTTTTCACATGATATAATTTTCTCAAGCCAGCAGCCGTGTTTTCGTGCATTCAGGAAGGGGCTCCTGGGAGCGCAGTGTACCACCTGCATTATTTTCAGAGCTTTGGGTCTCAGGTTTATTCCCGGTACAAAGATTGAAGGATGATGTGAAATCAAATACATTTGTCTGGGAGTTGAATGTCTGTCAGGCCCAGGCATTGATTCCTGGAGCTTGAGTTCTCAGTAAATGTCTTTCCAGGGAGAATTCCAATCAGGATTCTAAAGGTTATATGCAATAGGCCTGATTTCTGAGCTTTCTCTGGGGAGATTGCTTAATTTATAAGCAAAAGGGGGAGAAAATCCGCTCACCACCGACGCTTATTTTATAATCAGCACACAGTTCCTATTTTAGGATAAAATGCTGTGTTGATTAGTGGTGTGAACTAGGCTGAGTCAGAAAATGTCTCCACGCAGAGGATCTTTAAGGATGAAATATTTGCACTTTCGAGGATGAAAAGAGAACAAAATGAAATCTCTGCTGAACTGTGAGGAGCTGGGCCCAGGAGCGGGGCGCTCTTGCGGAGGCCCATCGCTCGGGGGCAGCATTGCACTTCGTTGGAAAATGCTCTCTGCGGCGGGCTGCCCTTTAAAGGAAAACACATCCCAAAGTGAGCAAAACTAAAAAACCAGAACATTAGCAAGAACCAGAAAACCAACAACACAGAACCCAAACTATCTTTGTTGCACTGCGCCATCGTTGCCTGTCTTGGTGCACAGAGTTTCATATTGTAGTATTAAGACTCTCCAGGGCACACTTTCTCGGTCCATTAATACACACTCAGGGGTGGTGGATGATGCAGTGAGATTATTTTTCCCTTTCTCCCACTTTGTCTGGCTCTCCCATCTCATCTCACTGTTCTTGTCTTGCTGCCAAGGAGCTACTCTCCTATCTACTTCCCTCCAGGAAGAGACGGGCTGGCGGCTGGCCGTACCTTGGAAATGTTGGTCATTTGGGGAGGCCTGGTGGACGTGTGTAGGGCTGGCTGGAAAGCTCCCCGCCTTCTTCCCGGTGTGAAACCAGGCTCACAATCTGCGTGATTCTGGGAGAGTCCTGGGGATCGTAGTTACTTTTATGTACCTGTACAGATACACATTTACGGGAGTCAAACCATCATTTTATGGAGAGTGATGCAAAGTAGGGAGATGCTAAGCTTTTGCATCTTCAAAATGGACTCATACTGATAAGAAGTGGGTGGGTGGGCTAAAAACAGGCCCAGTCGTTGGCTTTAGGAATGTGAATTCCACCGGTGCAGGGATTTTTGTCTGTTTGGTCATGGAGGTATCCCAACCTCTTAGAACAGTGCACGGTGGAGAAGGCACTCGATAAATTTGTTGAGTGAATGAATGAATTTAAACACAGGTGTGATGATAGCACCCCCTCCCCCATCTTGCTTTTGCTTTCAAGCAACGGTTCTCTGATTTTTGGGGGGACTGAAGCAAAGTAGAGCACCTGACAAGTCCTCGTCTCAGTCTTTGTGTCATTTCTGGGCTCTTTGGATTACAACGGTTGATGGTTTCTCGAGGGGAAGCTCTCAAATTCAGCCTTCAAGATCAACTATAAACCCCCAATATGTTTGTTTCTCTGAAACTTGCACATAAAGTTGCAAATAATTACAGTGTTAATTCCACCATATTTTTTTTTGGTGGGGGATAAGCATAAAGTCTAGGTTTGAAAAGAACTTCCTATTAATGCCCTTATTTCTATAAGGAAGTCTTTCTATTTTGCTTCCTCCTCTCTTTTCTTCTCTTGGAAGAAACAGGCAGGTTGGGAAAGTTGACTTTGAACTGCAGAAGTATGCACAGGGCAGGGAATAACAGGCAGCATGAAGATTAATTACCCTCATTGGAATCTAGCTTGACTGGGCAAGGCGAGACAGTTCAATTATTTAATCATGTTGGCGCTCCTGGCTTCTGAGGCCTTGAGTGCTGGGATAGCCCTCCCTTCCCCCTTAATCTATATGAGGAATCGGTCCTCAACTCCCTGTTCCCAGTTGAACCCTGAGGCAGAGGGAGAGGAGCCATCGATTTTGGAAGGAGATGGTCCCATCTCTGCCTTCTCCTAGGCCGCGTCTGCAGCAGGTTCTCATGCTTATGCTGGACACTTGCTGCCTGCCTGGTCCCCTCTGCTCTTTTCCCCTCCAACACAGCTTTTTAAGATTTTCATTTGGCTGGATGTGGCTACCCACTGGACCATACACCAGAGTCGGCCATCAGACCAGAACGTGCCAGAGCAGTGCAGCGCCGTAGAACTTGCTGTAATCAGAGGTGTTCTGGGTCTGTCCCATCCCATGTGGCAGGCACTGACCCGGTGCGGCTGCTAGCACTTGAGTTGTGGTGGGTGCAATTAAATAACTGAATTTTTAATTTAATTTAGAGTTACATGGTTACCTATAGTGAGTGGGTACTGTTGGGCAGTGAAAAACTAGGCTGTACCCATAATGCCAAGGGAGATGCTTCTTTTTCATTAATGACTTTTTCCCCTTCCTTCCTTCCTTCCTTCCTTCCTTCCTTCCTTCCTTCCTTCCTTCCTTCCTTCCTTCCTTCCTTCCTTCCTTCCTTCCTTTCCTCTGATGGAGCTTGATCATTGCACTATCATATAGAGAGGCTGGTCTGTACCAGAGTCCTGCTGTTATTCGTGTAGGTTTTCTTCTTTTTCCCCCTTAATCTCATCTCACCATGCCCTCTTGTTTCTCACCATGCTCCTTGGCTGCTTTTGAGTTGGTCCTGTCACTCCTCATTAGCATCTGAGGAGGGACTGGAGAATGGAATTTTACACATTTTGCCTCGGTTCCTTGTTTCCTGGGGGGTGGTGAAAGGTCTTAATCACAATGAAAACTGCATTCTCTCAAAACAAAATGAGTTAGGTGGGCTGGTCTTCTCCAGACACTTGAGTATTGTTAGGTCCTTGAACACTGCCACAAGGGTGTCACCTACTTAGTGTCACAGAGTGTGGCACTCAAATACCATTTGGTATAGATTTTCAAAGTTGTTCAGAGACCCGTGGACGGTTGGTCTATCAAAATGAACCCTTTAAAAAAATGACCTTATGAGTGAGGTATCAATGGTCCTAAAGCAGATATGATCAGAAAGGTATAGGACATGAAGTGTCACAGTATGTAACAATGAAAGACAATGACTAAGCTATCCCCCAGGCACCCAGGTTGAATGATGGAGTAATAATGAATGACTTCCAATCTTCTCTCTTCTCCAACATCCATCCTTCCCCCAAGCTGATCAACCCAATAGCCTCCTGCTGCCTCCGCCACACTGACACTCGGGCCTGTGTACCTCATATCCTAGTTGCTAAAATTATACAAATTAGAAGAAAAACCCGAGTCTGTGAAATCACTCCCTTGGTTTCTGCAGTTTACACTGGCTAGTTAATTTGAGACTTCACGTTGGTCTCTCAGAGTGACAGAAACAGCAGCCAGTCTGCTGTTGTACAAGCAAGTGCACACAGCCTCATTGCTAACACCCTTGAAAAATGTCCCCAGAAATGCAGCTCACGGAGAGAGTTCTTTAAATTAAGCTAGATTTGTAAAGAGCCCATTTACTGCCTGACTTAGAGTTAAATCCTGTGGCAGAATGGAATTTGAGGCTAGCTGCCAGTGAACAGAAAACAGCTTGGGTACCAAACCATGAGCCTGGGAGTGGCAGGGAGAGGAGTGATGCTAGAACAGAAGGCAGCCCGAAGTCTGAGAGGAAAGAAAATACAAAACAGAAGGAAGTGTCTAGAGGCCAAGTACAGATGGGTTGTCCAAGAAAAGTTGAGATGGCAGAGAATGAACACGGAGAGAGAGAGAAAAAGGAGTAAGAAAGGAGAGTTCATGGAAGCAAAGATGGAGGGAGAGGAAGAAAAGGAGAAATCATCTGTGGACAGAGAAGCTATTTTCTTGCTTTAGATCATTAAAGAGACGTAGCTGGAGTTCAGGTTGTCTCAATAGGCAAACAGATGGTACTGAGTGGGCAAAACTGCTTCCCCACCTAGGTGTCAAGTTCTGAGTTTATGAGTGCAAATAAGCAAGCCATCAAACAATCAAACAAACCCTATCCTTATATTCTGCTCTCTCTAGGTAATAGTTGCTTTTAATAGAAAGAATTTTTTCCCCTCCACCGGAAATTCTAATACGGTTGATTTTGAATCTCTTGGAGAGGAATTTAAACAGTGATGAGAAGCTGCGTTTTCCTATAGCCAGCCTATTTCTCGTGGCCTCCCGCCCAAAAGTTGTCCCTCCTTATTTTCCCCACAAATGAAGACACCAGAAAAAAAAAAAAAAGATACCATGACTGATTGATACCCACCTGCAAAATGTTAACTTGCTTTGTATCTTGGGACTCCTACTTGGGGAGGGCGGGGCTCTAGAACTTCCTGGGGAGCTTATCATGAATATAGTTGCCTGGACCCCACCCCCGGAGTCTCAAGGGAGGCCAACATCCCTACAGAGAAACTCAGTCTGGGGAATGTTGAAAAAATAGGATCAAGCTGTAAAATGTGAAAATTTTAGAGCTGAGAGGATGAAGCCATCTCACTGGTTAAATCTCCCCAAAAGGCAGTCTCATGGATTGACATCTGTATACTTGATTGAAAATTAAGGATCAAGGGAAGAGAAGATGGCTTATTTTTCTCCCATCATCATTCTTGGCTAGCAGAGGCCTCTTTTTCTTTCCACGTAGTTACTGAAGAAAGAGCAAACTCCCAACTATGAACACATTTTTGGGGTGGTCCAGATGGGAGTATATCTGGGCTCATGGATCTCTGTGGAATCAGGCTTGTAGTTCCACTGATCCTCTTAGCCAGGACACGTTCTGGGTCCCCAAAGTCCCCCTTGTCAGCCTCTGTCACATTCCCTGTCTCTGGAGGGCCGGCCTCTGCCCTGAGCCACTGTAGGGGGGGAGCTGTAATGTGAAAGTCAGGCAAACGCGGTCTCCCTCCCGCTCAGCTGCTTACTCTGTGACAGTGGGAAAGTGGCTCTCCGAGCTTCAGTGGTCTCTGTTGTTAAAATGGGTATAAGCGTTATTCCTCACTGAGTTGTAATTCTTAAAAGAATTAGTCTAAAAGTGCTTGGCAGGGTAAGTGTTCAGTAGCCATGACCGCCTCTTGGGCATTTCTCTTCTCTTATCCAACAGAGAGTCACCTGCCCTCCACAAGGCCCAAGTATTGAGTTCTTAGCAGTAAGCCTTACTTCCAACCCTGCCCCACGTGACGTGGCTGTCCGTGTTGGTAAGCTTTGGTGGCCCTTAGGTCCTCTAGTTGGTTGTTGCTCTGGTCACGCTCTCCGACAAGACCTGAAAAACCACCAGGTGCTCCATCTACAAGCTGAGGTTGGCAGGTGGCAGGTCAGCCTGGCTGTCTCAGGACCTGCCGAGTTGCTCATCCTGCTAGACACAAGAACACCAGGAGTTCTCTGGATTGTTTGTTGTGAAGCACAGTTACGTATTTGCCGAGCGGTATTTATACCCTAATTTCAAGGATCGACATGTAAAATTTTCAACTGCGCCTTGTCCTTGATCCCTCCTGGGCAATATACAAGATGGAGAGTCTAACATCCTTGTGGGAATTCAAACATGTCATACTCGGTGACAGGCAATCATGATTCTAATGAGGGCAGAAGAATTTAATTCAATAAAAAACCTATTAGAATTGACAGTAGAAATGTAAACGGGTCCCTGGTGAATAATTGTGCTGGGCCTTCTCTGCTGCTGTATTTGTTGACATAGACCATAACCAAACGCGGAAGGCAGATGCTCAAGCCTTGTTCCAACAGGGTCAGATGCCTCCCCGTTAACCAGTGACGGGGCGTATCATACCATTTGCGTTGAAACCATGGACCTAGTTGCTGGGGGCGGTCTCATAAAAATTGGCATCGGTACGGGAAGACTGGAGGTATTGTTGGGAGTTGTTATTATTATTATTATTTTGTCATTTTCAAGATAAAAAATAAAAGGAGTCTTCAGTTAGCTGCTTTGGTTTTTCCCCAAGACTCAGCGTATCATGCCAAATATTCAATCGTATGAATGTCTAGAGATTTTTCCTTCTGTTTTAGCAACCAGATTTTAAAGACTTCTCATTCAGTTAGTTTATAACTATTGCCGGTTACGGCCAACTTAAATTTCATCCAACAATACCCTGCTCCATTTTTAACAGATACAATTAATAATAAGAATTAATCAGCATTAATTTCTCTAGGACTCTGAGACATAGCTATGTCACTGTACCAATCATTCCTTGTAAAAACTGTGGGTTTTTTTTTTCCTTCACTGTTGTTTGCTAGTGCTTCAGAGTAGAGATACTAGGATGTTTGATCACTTTCTTAAAAAAGAGAAGGAAAAAAAGAGGCCCAGGGGAGAGATCCTTTCCTTTCCCCCAAGTTAGGATACGGTGAAAGTGCCAGCTATAAAGTAGGACGAGAGCTTCTCATCGTGCTGTGCTGGCGCCTGACCTTAGACTTTCCAGCCTCCAAAACTGTGGGAAATAGATTTCAGTTGTTTGTAAGCAATATATTCATTAATTCATTATAACCTCAGGGATAAATTTACCCTCAATACTTGAAGGTTCCCTCCATCTTTCTATTTTTAAAAGCCGGCTTCAAAATTGACCAAATCATTATTCATCTTCAGTTTTTTTGGGTGGAGGGTTATCTTATTTATTTTCTTTAAAGATTTTATTTATTTGAGATGGAGAGAAAGAGCGAGCATACTAGCAGAGGAAAGAGGCAGAGGCAGAGGGAGAAGGGACACAGGGCTCGATCCCAGGACTCTGGGATCATGACCTGAGTCAAAGGCAGATGCTTAACCAAGCAAGCCAGCCAGGCCTCCTTGATGGAGATTTATATAAAAGAAGCAAGAGGCTGAGGGCCCCAGGTAAGTGGTTCCTCAGGTGTGGGCTTTGCACCTCCAGGAGGAGGGAGGTTAATCACACTGTTGCAATGCATCCAGACGGCTGTATTCTCACTGAGTGTCTTTTCTTGTGGGATCAATAGTATTTTTACACACACACGTCACGAAACCATAGTGTTAAATATAATTCACATTTAGGGTCGGCTTTTGAGATTATAGGTTTTCTTAATTGACAGGTACAAAAAGGGCATCTTGGGCCGCGTAGGGTGTTCTGTGACTCCCCACTGCGAAAGAAACTGCTCTCATATTTTTAAATATTGGGAACTCCTGCCCTTAGCTAAAGTCGGATGACCAAGTGAGTGTTCGGAGACCAACCCTGGCCTTACAGCATGAAAATACTGGCTGTGATGCTGCTGTCCTTGGTTCAGTTTCTATACTGAAAGGAAAGATCAGTGGTCGCAGGGCCAAGGTGAGCGATGATGCTCCTCAGCGGGCAGGGGCCTCACAAGGGCCCCCCGTGTGAGATTTTGGTGAATTTGTGGGCACTTGTTCTGCTCAGTGCACGAGGACAGAACTAAGTAAGTACTTACTATGGTTTTGTAGTGACCGAGAACCATTAGCCATTTCTTGGGATTGCTTGCCTCGGTTTTACTCATTGACCCATTGCTGTTTTCTTGCCCCTGACTGCCTCTGCCTCCACAAATTGAAGTTCAAGACCTTATGCAGAGAATTCCATGTTGCTTCCCCAAAGCTGTTCTGAAGGAAGAAGGGATGAGCTCCTATTTCCCAAGTGCTACATGCTGGGCTTAGCCCTTGAGCCCCTCTCAGATGGCGTGATCACAGAGAGGGGTTTGGGGCTTGGACGGGGGGAGCAGCACCCTGATGGTTGCCACAACGTAGATGGCACGTCCAGGAACCAGTCTCGGGATTGGAGATTTCTCAAACCCCTCCTTCCTTCCGTCCCTGCTTTATCTGTAACACGCCAGTGCTTATTGACCACTTTGGATTTCTGGGTGTATTTATGTTTGTCATGGACACATGAACTTCATTTTCCACTCAAGATTTCATTTACCTTCTCAAATAGGTGCCAATCCTTTGTCTTTGATTTTTTTTTTCCCCTGTAGCTAGGAACATCCAAATATAGGATCTCATATGTTCAGGTTTAGGCCTTGGAAATCTACTGATAAACAGACATATGTATTAAACAGCAAAGTTCTTTGCTTTGTGTTCCTAGTAAAGAGAGTGCTCCCGTGAGCAACAGAAACAAATTCCAAATGCAGACTCCTTGAACCCACCACGAACCCTTTGCTAAGGACACTCATGTGTCTTAGTCTGATTGTCCCCAGGGACCCAAGTGTTGCCACGTGTTGGCCTGGGCTCCTTGTCCCTGTTTGGATGATCCCTTAGTCTTGGCACCCCTCCGAATTGACGGTATATGGAAACCCCACTGTCCAGCCTTGCTTGTTTGTCCTTTCCCCTTTGTTCTGTCTCCTGGTTCATCATTAATTCTGTCATTTTCCTACTGTTTGTCCACTTGGGGCCGTGAGCGGTAACAGACAGCTCAGAATTCTGACCTTTTCTGCTTCTCACAGTCTTTTGCAGAAGCACTTAGTAAACAGCCGAGTTGAGAATTCCCATTGGCAAGAGAGTGCTGTTGCCTTCCTCTCCAGGCCTGCAGGCCTGTTTGCTGGCGCTGGAGCTGCTGGGGTCACAGGCTCCCCTCCCCAAGTACCCCCCATCCCTGGCCCCCCCATTCCTGAGCTCCCTCTCCAACCCCCACTGCCCCCAGCCACTGGCCCAGGAGCCCTGCTGCCATACCCGGGGCCTAGTGTGGTCCTGAGTGTGCCGCACACGTGGGCTGCCCCTGTGTGTAGTGATTTACTACAACCTCACCCTCTTAGCCACTTTGCAGAGGGTGAAACTTTTGTGCCTCCCTGGCTAAAATCCAATGTCTTCCAAAGAAAAGAAGTGCACCTAGGAGGAAAGGAGGGGTGTGGAGGTCAAAGTTGGCAACACCAACATCTTTCAGATCTCTTGGTGGGAGTCAGTGGAGCCTCTCAGGGCTGAGGGCTTCTCTCTTGAATAAACACTCACGCTCACGAGGGCACAATTGCTGACTCTAGGCTCCCGGATACCTCTGGCCTGGAAGCTCTACAGCCCCTCAGGATTTCCTTCTCCAAGCCTTCCAGAACACATGGTGTTTCCCTGCCCTGCGAGGGATCCATCAACCCTCTCTTTGGTGTGTTTTACTGTTTCTTTGTCCTGGTGGCTGGGAGAGATTAGACCTTCAGCCACCCAGGATCATTCTAGTGGCTCAGGAAAGTGAAAGCTAGGAGCAAACTGGACGGTGCGCGCGTGTAACGGGGACCTGCCCCATCTGCTACAGCCACAGAGGTGAGGCTGGCTGGTGGCTGGGGGTGATGGGGGTGAGCACACAGATGAGCTCCTAGATGCCTTGTACTAATTGGCTGATCATAACTCTTTATTTTTTTTTTAGCCACATAAAGTGAATCCTGCCCTTAGTCTTGTGAACTCAAGGACATCCACTCACCCTTTCTGAGGGCTGCATGAAGATGCAGGTACACCTGCCAGGGTCGTCTCTTTCTTGGGGTGTTGCTCTGGTGTGGGCTCCCCTTCATTGCTGCCCCTCTTGTCCATCTGCTCCTGCTGCTCTGGCTCTCTGTGCTCTGGAATGCCCCAAAACACACATACGTGTTCTTCTTTCATTCCCCAAGGCTGCTATTGGGATATAGTGGTGAACGGATGACAGGAGGTCATCGTGAAAGAATTACAACATGGGGAAGGAAAGCATGAGTGAGAGGTTAGCCATCGCCGCTCCCACAGCATCTCCTGCAGCCCTGGCCAGCAGTCGTCTTGCTGTTGAGGTTGATTCCCCCACCAAGCTATCTGTTTCCCCAGCCCCAGGCTCCTCACTGGGGAAGAACAGGGAGACTTTCTTCATAGCCAGGTAGTGTCTCCTTAGGGGTGCATCACACCACCTAAGGCCTTGATTTTAACAGTGTTTGGTTTCTTATGATCTTAGTCTCTTTTTCCGTAGCAGGCTTTGGGCATTTCCTTTGTAAATTAAAAAGGGCACCACAGTGTTTTCCCCAATTAAAAAAAAAAAAAAACTCCAGATCTTCCCCAAAGATAAATCTGTTACACCGCCTGGAATGCAGAAATTGCCATCCATCGCTTTTCAAGTAGCATTTACCCCAGGATGAAGATGACAGGGCCCCTGCACACAACCTGAGCATAGTAGGAGAGCCAATGAGAGAACCAACTTTGCAGCAGAGTATTTTGAGTGATGTGACAAGAGGTGTGCGTGGGCTGCTATAGGACCACACAGAAGGAAGCATTTAATTCCACCCACTGGTCCCTGGAAGGTTTTGCAGGCTCGAGTTAGGAATTTTCCAGCAAGATAATGGGAAGACAGCATTCCAAGCAGCTAGAAGAGGATGTGAAAATTATAGAAGCGTTCCGGTTGGGGGAACATTAGGTGTTGGCAGGACAGGACCATGGTATGGAAAGATGGGCAAGGACCACGCGGCATGCTTGGGAGTTGATCGGTGACCTTATACTGGCAGTGCCATGATCAGATCTGTGCTGTAGAGACGGCCATGTGTCAGCGCAGAGGATGGACGGAGGAGGAGGGAGGCAGGAGCTCAGATGTGGAGTCCACTGCGCCTTCAGCTGCAGTGATGAAGGCTTGATCTCCAGTAGGGCATGGAGATCAGACAAATGGCGAACCACGAGACTTCATCTCTAATGTGTGTGTTTGGGGTGGGGTTGGGGCTACCATTTGGGGTAGTCCCTGGGCTACCCAGTGGACTCCCTGCATCAGCCAGCTTGCCTAGAACAGTATCTGTGTTCAGCACATAGAAGCCAACCAATCCATATTGGCTGAAAGAATGAAGGGTGCAGCTGAACATTGGTGTCCCAAGATGTCCACAGTGACTGTCATTTCATATAAATGTGGCTGAGGACCCTTCGCCGTACCGACATGTGTAATATGAGTTTTGGAGTAAATGTAACACCTTTTCCTCCATCATTGTAAAGGGATAGTTTGAGGGTGGTTTAATACACACGTTACCAAGGTGTGGGTGGAACGTAGGGCAAGCTTAAGTGATAGCAAAGGGCCTAGTAGTTGTCATCCCTCTAGGCCTCTGGAGACGCGGGGAGGTAGTGTTCCCACAGCCTGAAAGGAGGAAGTTGCGTGCGGTGGGCTGCCTTGACAGGACCTGTAACCTCTTGTGGAGGTCGGCAGTCAGCTGGAAGAAGCCGAGGGAATAAATACCTCATCATTGCTCTCTTCTCTCCCTCAGTCTGTTAGCAGGCCTTCTTATTGGCTGAATTCCACCAGCAGTGGAAGGTCAAGGGAGCCCGTGGCCCGTCCCAGACAGAGGACAGGGTTTCCTTGCCATTTCCTACAGGTCCGCCTTCTTTTTAGTTCGAGGTCAGAATGATGTGGAGGCAAAGAGATTAGACTCTGGCCTGCCCTAATCTTCTGCTTCAACTGCTGCCTCAAAGCTACCCAGGCTTCAAATAGACTTGAGGCAGTTATGTGTCCCTTCTTTCCGCAGCCGAGGCCACTTTCTGACCTCTACATAACTGGGTGGTACGCGACCACCTCACCGACGGGCCCAGATCAGTGGCCAAAAGAGAGAGAGAGTCCATTTAGTTGGGTGCTTAATTCACACAGTAGCAAAAGCAGAAGTATCTCCTTATCTGAAATTTGGTTAGAAAACATAAAATCTCTGACATAATTAAGGGCTTTATAGAAAAATCTGTGCCATGGTTGAATAGGAACCCACAGCGTGGTCAGCTTGAAGGGCGAGGGAAGTGATACTCGCTGGATGTCTACTAGGTTCAGATTCTAGGTCGGGCGCTTTGCGTAACTGGGGCTCTCCGGTAATTGAACTTGGGAGGTCCGCATCACTCGTTACCAGTTAGTCGTAGTTCTGGAAAAATGACTTTGATAAAACGTCCCATCTCTGTGCGTTAACGTCTGTTAAACTAGAAAAAAAAAAAAAAACGTAGAACTTTGGAAAATGAAACTAATGTAAAACCTCTGTGGGGAATTGTTGCCACAGCTGGATGGCACGTGTCAACTGTTAAATAACAACACTTCACGAGGCAGCCGAGCGTGGGGCATGGTGTCCCACTGACGCCACAGAGAAATCTAACCAGATGCGGAGGCTCAGTAGGCATTTGACTAGGCTAATAATACTGCATGGATACGTGAACCTATAATTTAGCCTCAGGATTTCTGCCCTTTGTTATCCTTCTCCTTTTGGTTTTCCCATATACTTTCTGACAAGGGAAACAAGGTTGTCATAAACCTTCTACCTTGGTTGGTGGATTCATTGCAAGCTGCGCAGCTTTCACTACAAACCACCGGAGGAGACAAGGAGGATCAATGTTACAATAGAATTTTATGCCGTTGAGCTCGGCGACCTTTTAATTTGTGGTGAGTGTCTTGATGTTCATGTGCGCGCCCCCTCTCCTGGGAATTTTGTTTCTCCAGGTGAAGCCAACCAAAGAGAGTCTAACTTTGATCACTTTTCTTCAATAAAATCACAATGATGGAGGTGAATGGAGTAATGTATCTCTTTATTTGACTTTCCTTTTTTTTATTTTAAAGATTTTATTTATTTATTCATGAGAGACACACAGAGAAAGAGGCAGAGACACAGGCAGAGGGAGAAGCAGGCTCCATGCAGGGAACCCGACATGGTACTCGATCCCAGGACCCCTGGATCATGGCCTGAGACAAAGGCAGATGCTCAACCACTATGCCCCCTGGGCGCCCCTTTGGTAGACTTTCTTGACCCATGAAATTCCATTGCCCCAGTGAAGATGACAGCCTACCAGTGTTCAATGAGACAGGAGTATGCATCTCTTTAACACGATGCGATTAGAAGAAATATACTGACCAGATGCTAACATTAAATTATGACCTTTCTGGCTTGGATTAAACGAAATTGAAATTGCATTGCAATCCATCAGGAGCTCTCCTTTTAAAAAATATCACTTTTCTAGAAACTCTTTCTTTAACTGTGACTTTGGAAGCCCTAGTTAAGCAGTCAGGCACACATACGAAAAAAATCATTATTTTTGGAGACAATGTGTATTTGTTAACTCTTGCTCTTACCTGCTATGATATATACCCTAGGTCCTGATGAAATCACTCCCGCCTCCCTCAGTGATTTCTGAAAACTTCCATGGTGTGACTTGAGTGTTCTCACGAGCCTCAGCGGTCACTTACCCCTTCGTATCTCCTGGGCACCATACTTCCTGCTCCTGCTTCTTCAGGACATAGCTGTATCCACCACATGCTGCTACTTATGTCACATCTGGTTGATGTCCTGGAGCACTTTGTCATCAAAGCTTTACTGCATTTTCTGAGCCCTCGGTGTACTCAGCTACGCTGTTTTAGGCTGGGAAATAAGGATAATGTTACTCCCTATTAGCCAGGTAATAAGGCAGGATTGCTTATGCTACCAAAACTGAACATATTTAGGGCAGCCTGAGTGGCTCAGCGGTTTAGCACCCCTTCGGCCCAGGTCGTGATCCTGGAGTCCCGGGATCAAGTCCCACGTTGGGCTCCCTGCATGGAGCCTGCTTCTCCCTCTGCCTGTGTCTCTGCCGCTCTGTCTCTGTGTCTCTCATGAATAAATAAATAAAGTCTTAAAAAAAAGGAAAATGGAACATATTAAAAAAAATAAAAACAGCTCTTTCACTTTTAATTTGGAACCTATCTTTTCCCCCCAAGGACTATGAATTTATAGGGATACCCAGTGACAGACCCTGTGTTCTTTCTTGTTGGCCACTCACCTTCCTCTCCTTTTCTGTGTCAGTTTACTCCACAAGATCACCCAGTCTCTCAGGCGGCAATAAGCCCTTGGCAATCCTGCCTCCCCAGCCTTTTAAGACACACTCACATATGAGGCTTAGCAGGGGATACCATTTGGATTTCCTCATTATAGGACTGAGGTTGAGTTGAAAATCACTGCTTTTAGACTCTCTCAAGCTCAGACCACGTAGACAGTGGGTTGAACTAAACTGGAGTGATGGCATCTGTTATCAGTGTTATGTGCCCCCCGCCCCTGCTGCCATTCCTTTGTTGATCCTAACGTCTCAGCACCTTTGAATGTGGCCATATTCAAGATGGGAGTCTTCGCAGAGGTAATTAAAGTAAAATGTGGTTCTTCAATGTAGGCCCTAATCTGTTCTGACTGGTGCCCTTATAAGACAAGGAAACGTGTGCACACACACACACACACACACGCACAGGGATAATGCTGTGAAGACACAGGGAGAAGATGGCTGTCTACAAGCCATGGAGAGAAGCCTGAAACAGATCCTTTCCTCATGGCCCTTAGGAGGAACCAATACTGCTGATACTTTGAGCTCAGACTTCTAGCTTTCAGAACTGTGAGACAATACATTTCTGTTGTTGAAGCCACCTGGTCTGTGGTCCTTGGTTATGGCAGCCCCAGCAGCCTTACAATATCCTAGGAACAGTTTACATCCTTGTGGTGCGGCAGGTCCTGAGAGGCTGAGTCTGCCTGCAGGGGTGGAAGCGACCACCCTGCGTGCTATGTGTGGTTTCTGAAAAGCCACAATGGTGGTAGATTGGAGAAGAGCCAGTGTCAAGGTGGGCCAGCAAGAGGTGACAGGTGGTATTCTTGCAAGGAGGTGGAGCCCAGTGGGGCAGAGTCTGGACAAGGCAAGATGCTCAGACTCAGGAAGGCATACATCATTGTAGAGCATCTGTCAGAGCCCAGACTGAATGAAGAAATAATAATAGGGCTCTGGTTTTGAGGAGACTGAGGATGAGATAGAGAGCACAGGTGGACCAAGTGGCTGGAAATAGGAGGAATGCGGGCACCTGGTCATAAGGGAAGGCTCTAGTTACTAGAATCTGAAGTCAGATTGGGTCTACCAAGGTCATTTTCCATCCCGAATACATTTCTGAGCTGAATGTCCCTAAATCAGCCCTGACTAGGAATAGATGGGGTCCTAGTGTCCAAAGCAAGCCTCAACCTATAAGAAATAATGTCAAATGGCTTTAGCAATGAGTGGTAGTGGCCCAGGGAAGCAGGGAGGTCATTACGCTGACAATACAATTCTGCTGAACGAACAAGAGGATACATCTTCCATAGGAGCCATTTGCTTGGTACGCTTATTAATTTCCAATGTGCCATTCTGGGATCTTTCCCAGAAATGTCATCCATGACTCCTGGGAAGAATTTTTCCAAGCAGGTGTCACTGCTTTGCTGCTCATAGAGGGAACTTCCGAAAGCAACAGGAGTTGCCTTTCGTGAACCAGATATCCCAGGCAGAAGCAAAAATGCCCAACATAGTTGAGATTGTAGAAAATGTAACTAGGGTTTTAGCTTAGTTTGGCCTGTAAATGGAAGATAATTTAAGCCATTGCTCCACTGGGTCGTGAAAATAATCTGAGCTACTAGCAGA
The DNA here is from genome assembly GCF_905146905.1 of Nyctereutes procyonoides. Classification (NCBI taxonomy): domain Eukaryota; kingdom Metazoa; phylum Chordata; class Mammalia; order Carnivora; family Canidae; genus Nyctereutes; species Nyctereutes procyonoides. Next base: position 15,787,296 of record NW_026575032.1, on the reverse strand, counting down.
GGACACGGCCTCAGATTTGCTGGGCTTAATACTCTAGAACAGCACTTTTCAAACATTTTGCAGCTATAGAATCCCTTATTAAAATGAATTCTTGAGAGGAACTTGAACTATGACAGTGGCGGGGGGGGGTGGGGTGGGGGGAAGGAGCAGCTTTAATTGGAGCTGGAGCATGAGGCCCACGTCCTATTGAGTCTCGACCTCCACTTAGAGTTTTTGGTGGAATAGAGTTTGAATGCCACACAGAGCATGTATGTCCCTCAAAAAAGAGTAGCCCATTCATTCATTAACTGGCCAAGTTAATATATTATGGATATTGAAAAGTCTAGGAAATATTTAGATTTTTAAACCATGAGACATGTCCCAATTATTTGCTGTTTTTGAACAAACCATCCCAAAGCTTAATGGCTTGAAATGGCAACACTCATTTAATTTGTTTGCAAATTGCCATTTGGTGGGTTTGCCGGGGTAGCTCTGTTCTACTGGCCTCAGGTTGGGGTGGCTCAACAGGGGCTGGAGCTTTTACCTTCAAGATGGTTCACTTATATGGTTGGCAAGTTGGTGCAACTGTCAACTGAGAGCTGTTGGAGCCTTGACTCATTTCCACTTTGGGCTTCTTATACTTCTCCAGCATGGTAACTGGGTTCCAAGAATTAGTGTTCCAGGACAGGCAGTGGAAGTGTCTTATAAGAACTAGGCTTGGAAACTGGCACGGTGCCATTTTTACTTTATTCAATTGGCCAAAGTAGTTACAGAGCCTACCCACATGCAAGGGGATTGTACTTCTTCATAGCAAGAGGGTCAAAAAATTGGTGGCCATCTTTATGCCATCTAACAGTCTTTTCTCTTTTTCCCTTTCTCTTTTTAATATCAGTATCCTCTTCCTCCTCAATAATGACAAATATGTATGGAATCATTACCGCCTACCAGACACTGTTCAGTGTTCAGCAGCACCTAAGGGGGAAGAGATAATCACATATTGACAAGAGAAGCTTTACTTCCTGTATGATCCATTGTTGAAAGAGGAGGAAAGAGAAAATCAATGCCTCAAATGTGAAGGGTCAAGAGCAGAAATTTCAAGAGACAGGGGGATCCCTGGGTGGCTCAGTAGTTGAGTGTCTGCCTTCAGCTCAGGGAGTGATCTGGGTCCCGGGATCGAGTCCCGCATCGGGCTCCCCGCAGGGAGCCTGCTTCTCCCTCTGCCTGTGTCTCTGCATCTCTCATAAATAAATAAAATCTTAAAAGAAAAAAGAGTCCATCCTTGAAGAGAATCACTACAATTCCTTACATTTAACAAATAACTAAATATTGCCTGTTTGCATGTGCCGGACGCTGGAGGGAAAAACAAGATCAGTAAGACTCAGGCCTTACCTTCAGTGAGTTTAGAGTCAATGGCTATTATGCAAGACAGGACTTGGCCCGTTTAACTGTAGGTCTGTAAGCAGTGTATCAGGGAAGCATGCTGAAGAGGAGATGGGTTTTGGCTGGAGGGGGGTGGAGATGGATTCATGGGGGAGGCGGCAGCTAAAGGAGTCTCAAATGAGCGCTGAGAATGAAGAATATTCCAAGGCAGAGGGATCTGGTGAGCAGATGCTCAGAGGTTGGAAAATAGGGGGTTTGTTTAGAAACCAGTGCTTCAGGTGTTTTGGCAGGAGTTTTTACACACATGAAGGAGAGTTAAGGATGATAATGTCGGAAAGCTGGGTTGGGGCCTTTGTCGGGAAGGTTCCCAGGATTATTTAAAAACCTTGAAAGCTCTGGTTTGGAATATTTAACATTTTCATATTTTATTTGAGAATAAAAATGTGTTCTGAGCTCACAGAGATGCAGAGTTCCGGAATGCTGTCTGTCTATAGCTGCCAAGAAAGGAAATATCGCCTCGCAGAAGAGACTAGCTGGAGATGTGGGGCAGTTCTTTCTGCGTCTTTGTCCAGCGCCGGTGTGGCTGAAGGCTCTTGGAGATATTCCATTTCCTGCTGAAAACTTTGAGTGAGGATTATCGCCTTTTCCTACGCTTTTCTCTTAGAATCTCAAAGGCCTGCCTGCTGGTGTGGAAAAGGCTTCCAGAATAGCTCTTGCTCACTTTGGGGGAGATGCTTATGGTCGGCTAGAGAAAAGTAAGCAGCATATGGACCCGAGGATCTATAGAAGTGGCTGCTGTTCCTGGGTCTGCTGCCAGTTGACAGCAGGCTCTTGGAGAAGAACAAAGAAGCAGATTTACGTGCTGGGGGTGCCATAGGAAAGTATTTTTCAAATTAGAGGTCAGGGTAGCTGGGGGTCCTTTGCGGTCTAGGGGCCGAGAGGAGGAGAAGAGTGTCAGTGATTATTTTGAGTTAGAAGACGCTGCCATAACCAGAATCGCTGCCACAGGGAACATAAGAAATCACTTCAAAGGGAAATAAGAAGGTTGGCATCAGGTGGTTAGGAGGTAATAGCAAGGCCTGCAAACATTTTGAAGGGAAAGATAAAATGCTTCGGGAGCTGTAAAGACATAGGAAACGAAGGAAAAAAGGAAACAGTTCTTCAAAACTTTATTTCGATATTCCTAAATTTGGTTAGAAAAATTGAGGAAGGTCTTTAGGAATGAGGTAGGAAAAATCCTGGTCGTCAGATTATCAACGCATCTTTTATTTTGATTACATTCTTGGCCCGTATGCTTGTGAGGAAACAAAACTGTAAATTAAAATAATGTACACCCCACTTTCTGGCATTTTGTGTACAAAGAGAGAGGTCATTTCATTTGCCAGGGGAACTTCCCTCTGTCCCACAAAAAGGAGCCCCCATCAAGTCACCCTGTGAGGGTGGAGTAGTCACTGCAGGGTGACCATGGAATTTGTTATGTGCGTGTTCCTGTCCCCTCTCTCCAGAGTCGTGACCTGTTTGAGGCTTGTGTCGCGAGTCTACACAGAGGGCTCATCAAAATGTGTAGTTATCTGGTTTATTTTCATTTCCTTTCCTACTCTCTATTTCTCTGCTGCCCTCCCCTTAAACTAGGATGGAAGTTTCCTAAGAGCAGGGACGTTGCTTGTGTCGCCCATTGTCTGAATATCAAGTATGTAGCGCAGTGACTGGGCAGGCCCCCCCTCTGCAGAGAGGGGTTTAATGGGTCAATGGGACCTGCCTTCTTCACCCAGAGATAATTTTTGCATAACCTTTGGAAGAAACACTTTCCAGCTTGCAAGTCACGTGAGGTAACTTCCTAGAAACTGTGTCTCGGTTTCCAAACATACATGACGAGGCCCAAGAATGCGGAGGAAGGGGAGTAGAGTTGTGAATGGCAATAGAGCCATAAACGTACGGGAAGAGATGGTCGTTGGACATCAGGGTGAATGAGAGGTATCGTCTTTGTGAGGGTGACAGGTCCGAGGGGAGGGGACAAACGAATTGGAAGCACCCTACTTTTGCATGATGTTGTTCAGAGTTCTCAGAAGGAAAACAGATCAGCACTGAAGAACAGGCTGCCCAGAGTCAGGAGAGCCTGTTGGTGGAACTAGATTCAGGGTTCCCCCCACCAATTATGAGGTATGCGAGGGACCACCATTCTGTCCTAGTATATGGCACCCTTGTGTCTACAAGACGCACAGCGAGAGTTCGAAGGAATCGCTTCATGGAGGCTGGGAGGATATTCCTGCCGTCTGTGTGATGGGACAGTTAGTGGTTCCCAAGGTAGAGTGGCAGAGAGGTGAATAACTAAAGGTTTAAAGGAAATTCCTAGCTTCCAGACTGAGTTGAATTCAAACAGGTGAGCAGTCGCCCTAAAAATATGAACCCTTTTATTTTCCCCTTTTCTTTTAATTTTAAAAAATATATCCACAGAGCTGAGTGTCTGGAGGCACGCTTGGAGACTGGTTTGCTGTCATTGGAGGCCATTTCCTTCACAAACACAACATTCCCAGGGAAGTTAAATGTCTGTCGTCTTTCTCTGCCGAAAGCTGTCAGTTTCTCTGGGATTAAGCAGCCAGGGTTGGCTCGGTGGTACTTGCACTGGGTAGAAGAATCATCTCTCCAGGCTCCGTGGTGTGACTGGGCCTGGTGTAAGAAGAAGCAGAGGGAAACTCTGTGTCTTTGCTGGTTGTGCAAAGGCCACACCTCTGCTAAGAGCCCACCTGCAAGGGCCCTTGTAAGCACAAATAGACTGTGGTGCCACAGTAATCCTGTAAATTCAAGGGCTCGGAATTAGGGGAAGTGGGGGAGGAGTGTCTCTTGGTTCAGCCAAACACATACCCAGCAAATGTGTATGAAGATTTTTTTTTTTTTTTCCCTACCACTAATAGCCTAGACGGATCCTTAGCAGGACCACGGGAATAGCTAATTTATGTGAGGAAATTTAGTGCAGTGGTGGCATGCTCACAAGTTGGACTTTTATTTTTAAAAGTTGCGTGGCATTTTAGCTTATTAACAGAACAGTTTCAGTCAAGATGAGGTCTTTTGAATTACTGTTGATTTGCATGGTTCCTTTTTGCCACGTCCTCATATGAAATATGGTAGGGCATTCTCTGTTCCACATTTTAATTAATCTTTCAACTCTATTTATCTATGAGAGAGCAGAGATTTTCAATTGCTTTAAATAGAAGACAACATTAAAACCCAGAGCAGGCCAGAAAAGTCTAAGCTAAGTGAGTGTTTCACTTTGAATGAGGTTGTTTAGGATTTTAAAGTCCTATAACTTGTGATCTTCAAATGTCTTTTGAAGATGAATTGTGGGCATGACAGTATAATAGGGTCAGTCCTCAACTGATGGTGGGTAATTGAAGTGCACAGACAATAATACCACCTCCTCTCCATCCAGTGGTTGTAATCCCTCCACATGCCCACCCCTCACCTCATATTTGTTGGAAATCTTAACAGGAAGCAAAATGACATTGCTCAGGTTCCCTGATTAGGTTGTCTTAGTCTGTTCAGGCTGCCGTGGATGGGTGGCTTGTAAGCCACATACGTTTAATCTCGCACAGTTTTAGGCTGGGAAGTTCTACATCAAGGTGTCCGAAGATTTGGTGTTTGGTGAGAACCTGCTTTCTGGGTCACAGACTAGAATTCTCATTGTGACCTCACATGGTGGAAGGGGCAACGGAGTTCTCTGGGGTCTCTCTTAAGGACACTAATCCCATTTACAGGGGCTCTGCTTTCATGACCTAATCACCTCCCAAAGGCCCCACCTCCAAATTCCCTAACCCTGGGGGTCAGGTTTTAATATATGAATTCTGGAGGGACTCAAGTTCAATTGATAACAAGATTTGCTGGTGTGCAGTGAGGTAGAGGGCAGGATAAATCATAGGAGGGAGGAGAGAAAAGGGGGACAATGAGACAAAAAGTAGACAGCTAAGCTGTCTCCAGCACCCTGGTCGCTACAGTGGTCAATTCTGATTGGAGCTCCCCACACCCCAGGCTTTTCCTGCCCAGTGCCCAGCTCTTATCAGCTGAGAGGGCTTCAGCTTGTCCTGGCAGGAATGACCCTTGAGAACCCCAGCTTGGCTGCTCGGTTGTCAAATGGACACATGCAGATATTGGTTGCCCTTTGGCATTCTGGAGACTCTCAGCTAGAGGCCTTTGTTCTGGTTTTGGACCTTTTGTGGAATCTAAGGAATCCATCTACCTTCTCCTTGGTGCCTGCCAAGCCAATCTCTCCACTGCTCCTTTCTCTAGTAGGAAAGATAAACGAAAATCCCATTATTCAGCTCATGGTATTGTGATGGCAGTTTCCTTTGAGCTTCTTTGCAAAACCCTGCTTGCTTTAGAGCCGTACATCATATTGGATCCATTGAGAGCCATTATTTATCTGACAGGATATTTATAAAAGCCAGCATTAGCTGCAGCTCCAAGTCAATATGTTTGTCTCTTGCTGACACACATCACACCAACAGGCTTGAAATATTTAAATACAATAGTCCCTTCAAGAAATCATTAATTTTTCTATCACCACTAGAAGTGATAATTTGATGGAAATGGATTTAGTTGGAAGAGTTGAGTCAACCGGAGTGGATACTTTCAAGTGTCTGGACTTCAGAGAAGCCTGCGAGGAACGCAGTGAGGGTCCAGTGAGGACCAGAATCCAGAGCCCCAGCACCATCCCACCCAATTCAGTCAGAAGGACAGGCCCTCCAGAAGAAAACGTTTAAATATCAAGGACAGGAAAGGAAACAGAGGCCAAACCCCCTCGTTACGGCCCTGTCTGTCTCTTTCTGTCCCAGCCTGCCTCCCTCCAGCTCTTCTCTCTCACTCTCCTTTGCCCTCCTCTCTCTTTTATCCCACCTCTCTATTTTTGTCTGCCTCTTCCCCTGGCTTCCTCTTTTGTTCTTTGATCTTCCTCTTCCCTTATTCATGTTCCCTGCTGTGTGTGGCTGCGCTGAAATTGAGGACAGTCTTAAGTGTCTGCACCACTGTCACCGCTCCGGAGAGGGGAGGGGTCGGGGACTCACAGTATGAGTGCACCTGGCTGATGGCTTGATCCTGCCCCAGGGTTCCTCATACATAATTCATGCAGAAAGTTTCCCTGATCCTTCACAATGTGGGACATGGAGTCAAAGTTTTGAAACTTTCTGGACTGGTGAAGGCCTTGGACCTTGACTAAGGACCTTGTGTTCCTGTATATGTTTCCTGACCAGGGGAAAGCACGCAACCCCCACGCTAGCATTATGTTCTTTCCCAAAGCAGCTTCGAACTATCCTTTCTATACCAGAAATCGCTCGTCATGGCCTTGAAGGTGAGGCAAGCAGTGAGACAGGAAACGCGTTTCCCTGTAGTTCTTGGTGACAAATCTTTTTTGAGCCAGGAAAATGGGAAAAACAAACAATTCACTGTAGAATTAAATGATCATTTTGGGTCAACTTTGCCATTTTTCTCTCAGCCACATGTACAGTGAAGAAGGAAACCAGAAGCCCAGAGGAGCTGTAGGCCAAATGCTGAGGAGGATCCTCCATTGCCTTCCACTTGTTTATTTGTTTGTTTATTTATTTATTTATTTATTTATTTATTTATTTATTTATTTATTTATATTTTCATCCATTGCCTTCTGCAGTGCTGTCCACCTTGGTAGCAACACTACTGGGACCACCAGCCCTGTTCCTCCCCTCTTGCTCCCTTATCAAAACAACCTTCTCCTGCATCCCATTCCTTCTGTTCTTTCTTTTGACCTAGGGTCAACTCTAGCTGTAATTAACTCAGCTCTAGGCCATTAAAAAAAAAAAAAAGGAATAACTCCCTAAATTCTGAGTTCAGAGACTATACAACATACTTGGGATTTAGCTGAAGAGAGAGAAAGTCAGCACATAAAAGCAGTTTATGATTGAAAGTGCAAGGAGTTAGCAAAGAGTGAAGCTCACTCTAAGCGGTAGTGGAAAAAGGTTCGGCTAGGAGGTGGGCATTTGAGTAGAACCTTGGAGGATGGACTGGATTGTCGAGAGTGGAGAGGACAGAGCAGGGCAGAGGGGTAGAGAGGCAACAGAGCTTCAGCGAGGGCCTGGCATTAGGACAGAGAGTGTAAACCCTTCTTCAGGGTACTTGCTCTCGGGGAAGGATTCCCTACTGGTGTGAATTTCAGGCTTCAAGACAAGTGGGTGGGAACTACGCGCATGGGCTGGTGGTCCTCACTTCAGTGTGCGGATGGTGATTCTCCACCAATGCTTACAGGAAATTCTGCAGAGTAGCCTATCTGGCCAGCCACTTACCATGACTTTTTTACCAATGAAGTCTTGTAAATGTAGCCTTCCTCCCTCTCGTTGTCTGGGAAAATGTCATTGTTAAATCCACAGGGCTTACGTGGTGCCAGTTGTGAGATGTCTCTCCTGTTATTCTTGCTGAGAAAGCCATTTAATCTCTGGATTCAACCTCAGAGTCCGTGAAGAAAGAAGTGATTGAAGGTTTAAGAGCGCCAACGGTAGCATTCAGGCGTCAAACCATCTTTCTGGGTTGACTTACCTCTCAGTCACTCAGAAGCATTTGAGCGGACAAGGACCTTAGAGATCATTTCATACATAGTTTCTCAAACTGGCCACACAATCTTGGAGATTTCTGAATTATCCTCAGAATTCTTAAATTTTGAGTTTTTACTTAGATAAGAATCTAAAATAAGCAGGCTATATTCTAAATAGCCACCTCATTTCCACCTCCTCTTCTTTCAGTGCCCAGTGTTATTGATGACCAAATTGGCAGTAAGCATTATGACTTAGATTATGCTGGCTGGTGAATAAAGAAGAGAGGTAGCTCTCGTGTGGGGGATAAAAAATACATTTGGATCAGGTGAAGGCCAGACGGTATTATGAAGTCACACGTGAACAAGGATTGAATGAGGTTTCCATATAAATGCCTCTTTCCCCTCCGATATCCTCAGGTAAACTCTGGAGATACCTGTTGGATTGCCCACACATTGCTTTGTTATAGAGATTGCCTTAATCAACTGGGCGTGGTGAGTGGTTTCCAAATGGAGGATTTGCATTGGAAAGAGCTCAGTTTGGTCCAAATAGGAAAGAAAAGGGAAGAGGGCAGAAGGAACAGAGGAAATAAATGAGTCTTGGGAGCTTCTGAGAGAGTGTGGGTAGGAAATTGAGGGTGAGGAGGAGAAAAGAAGACTTAGGTCAGTGTTGGTATGAAGAGCCTGGAAAATAAAAGGAATAAAGGAATGGGATTTTAAAAAGAGCTAAAGAGCTATTCACAGTTATGAATGGGACCTCCTTATATATTCTGGGGCCCCAGAAGAATTAAAACTCTCAGCTAGGAGCTCAGCTCCACCAGGAATGAAGTAGTGATTGTGCTGGTTCACATCTTTCACTCATACTATCTGTGTGAAATTTTAATGAAGGCTGAGTTTTTAAAGCTTTGAAGGGGCTTTGGATAGTTTCCTTGCATGACAGAAGAATGGGGGTGGGGTGAGGAGGGACGGGGTAGGCAAGGGGCAGGCTGCACACAAGCAAAGTATGTGGCAGGGCGCGCAACTCACGAACATTTATCCAAGGAAAAGATTAAGATATAACTCAAATAGAAAAGTCTGTTTAGCTTGGGGGGATTTTGAACATGGATTGGGGCTCATTAAGTAGATGACCCTTAGATGGAAAAATCTGCCATTTCAAGTTCATTTTGAAGCCTGGTACTTGTAATGTTCCCGCTGCTGGTGGCTAGTTCTTCATATAATGGCATTTTTCATTTTTAGGGGCTTTAAATAGAAGAGCCGCGTGTTCAAAACCACTGAAACTGCTCCAGGAGGCTGTAGAGCTTTCAAAGAATGGCTTTCTCCAAGGGGAGGAAATAAAAGAAAGCCCTTCTCTTCCTAGATTTTTTAAAATTGGAGCCACTATGCTTTGTACTTTCGGGGACTCCATGACCGTCCACAGTTATATGGTTGTTTTCCAGTTCAGGCAGGTTGATAGGGTTAGTTAGGTTGATTCCACAAGCTACCTGGGTCAGAGTGATCAAATGCTTGGCACCGATGGCTGTACCAGTTCTGTTTACTGTGGAATGGGAGGATGCTTTGAAACTGGGCAAGAACTCAGCAACAACACAACGCCGTACTTCTTGGATAGCTACGCGGGAGCTCACCAGATTTCTCAGCCAGTTGTGAAGTGTCTTTGAAGTTGCTGATTTTTTTTTTTTTTAACCATGGTTGACAGTTCTGGTGAGTGTTTTTTTTTTTTTTTTCCCTGCAAAGCAACCATAAGACCGTATTAAAAAGCTACAGAAGAAACCAGTTCTTGCTAGACACAATTATGTGGGTGTGCCCAGTTTTTCTTTTCTTTCTTTTTTAAAGCGTCTGGATTTTTATGTTTTTGGAACAGTGACACATATTTGTTAATGAAATGCCTACAGTGGGGGATTGGTATTTCTCTAAATGCATGACTCCTCTGACTGCTGAGATTCCAAACACTGGAAGCAATAAAGAAACTGTTTCAAATACCTCTTTGTCATTGCCTGGGAGTGTACATCTTCAAGATACTGGCCAAAGGCAAGGCCTTGTCTGAGGTTGTTGCAGACTACTTTATATACCTTCTCTAATATTACAGCATGCTGTGATGTCATGTGATATTTATTTTGTTCAAGCATATCATTTATGTCTTGTCCACTTCACGTGTTTTTATTTTTTATTTTTACCTTCACTTTTCTCATTAGCCCATGACAAAAAATAATGGTATTTGGCAGCATTTCCATCATAAACACACATTTAAACACAGTCAAGGGAATCACAAGGCATTTCTTGTTCAAATAACTGTAAGGTGGCCATCTAGTTCAATATTTAATTTATATCAATACGTCATGATCAATATGGAAACCAAAAATTTACACGTTTTTATAGAGAACTTGCAAACCACTGAGGATATATCTGGGAAACCCAATGCTAGTTGCTAACCCCATATCCATTCTACCCTTTTTCCTTGGATATTATGATTTTTAAAAACTCACCTGCCCAGATTAGTTTACCTCAAAGGGTACCTACTGGCAGGGTTCTGACTAATGAGATACAAGCAGAAAATTGTTAGAGATTTCAGGGAAAGTTTTGCATTTCTTTTCTCCTTTGCTCCCTCTTTTTTTTCTTGTCTGGAATTTGGATGTGATGACTGGAGGTGCAGTAGCCATCTTGCAACCGCAAGGCAACAGGCATGAGAACAAAGGCCTATGTGCTGGGGTGATAGAGAGAAAGGATGGATGAGCTTGGTCTCTGATGACATCACTGAGCCACTGTATCTGCCCTGGATTGTCTACTCCTGGATTCTAGTTGTCAAGACATCTATTTGTTTCAAGTACTATGGTAGGGTTTTCTGTCATTTGCAGTAGAGTGCAATCCTAAGTGATACTCCCAGATTGTTTGAATTTGTTTACAGTTGTTCCTTCTTTAAGGAAAGGAAAGAGGCAAAGAAACGATTGATAGGCAGTTTCTGTGTTTGACCTTTTCATACAGTTGTATATCATTAATAGCTACCCTCAGCATCATTTCTCTGAGTCAACTGATCCCACTACCCTTCTGATTTCCTACTTTTTGGCACAGCACCATCTAATGTTTCAAACTACGTTTAACGAGAGTCAGGGTTCAGGTTAGTAGCTATCTAAAGCTAAGCATAATGGATGGTGGTAGTTTCCACATGCTGTCTAATGGGACACCTGGAGTTGTTATTTCATTAAAAGAGGCACTTTGTGGCTGATTGTACGTAGCTAAATTATTTTATGGCATGTCCATATGTCATGCTCTGTTTAATTTGCATATCATATTTTTCTCCTTTAGTATAGTCATTACTTATACATTTAATATTTTATTAATATGTCCGCAAACCTGAATGGATGTAAATACTGACAAAACATACATAATTGAGATTTAATCAGTGATTTAGGATGATAGTTGCTCCATTTTGAATGAACTATTATTGTTTTCCTTTGTTTATATCAATTATTAGAAATATTAAACATTCTTATAGCTATTACATGATACTTCTCTTTTCTTTCCTGTTTTGAATTTTCTAAAAATTTGAGACCACCTTATTGGAAGTGCATACCTCTAAACTACATCAGACATACTTTATTTGAATATGAAATTTTGCTATTCAGTTAAAAGTACCCATAGAACTTAGAAGTCATATCTGATGGTTGTCATTTCCTCTTTTTAAAATGGGACACATATCAGTGACAGGTGGGGTATAAGGAAGGTTCCAGCAGAATGCTTATTTTGTCCTTAGAGTACATGAGAAAGAGGAGTCAGGACTGAGGCAGGGGGCAGGAACTGGAGAAGTAGATTTGCTCTCCATAATAAAGTGAGGGGGATTATTTTTCTGTTGCTCTGGGGGAAGAAGAAGGGGAAAGAATGAGGACTGAGCAAATTAGTGCATGTCTGGAGGCTAGCTTGTGGAAATATCTGAGAACTTTTTTTTTATATATAGAACAGCTTTATTGAGATATAATTCACATACCATAAAATCCACTCTTTTAAAGCATGCAATTCAGTGTTTTTACTATATTTATGGTGCTATGCAACCATCACCACTGGGTAATTTTAGAACATTTTCATTACTCTCAAAGGAAGCCCTGTACCCATTGCAGTCACTCCTACTCTCCCTTCCCACTGCCCCTGACAACCACTAATTTAGCTTTTGTTTCTATGGATTTGCCTTTTCGGCACATCTCATATAAACGGAACCATACAATATGTGGTCTTTTGTAACTGGCTTCCTTCACTTAGCATAATGTTTCAAGATTCACCCATGTTGTAGCATGTATCAATGCTTCATTCCTTTTTATTGTGGATTACTATTCCATTGTATGAATAAATCATATTTTATTCAACCTTTCATCAGTTCATGGGGCATTTGGGTGTTCCTGCTTTTCGGCTATGATGAATAATGCTGCTACAGACATATGTGTGCTAGTTTTTGTGTGGACTGATGAAGATTCTCCTTGACCAAACTTTAGTTAGGCTCCTCTGAGTCCTCTCCTTGACTAGTCCTTGACCTTGGCTCTGTCCTTGCCAGGCCTTCAACAGCCCAGTGGTAGCAAGAATCCTGCTAGGTGAGTTTGGCCACAATCTTCCCACCCTTGATATCTGATTACCTCTGATAACTGGTCAAATTCCTCCAACCCACTTTTGATGTATGAGTCTGTGATCTGCCTTCAGAATAATGCTGTTATATTAGTTTAGCAAGAATCCCTCTACCTTGGATGTGTCCTCCTATCTTTCTCCATCCACTGACTCCTTCACTCTGCTCATTGGTTCTAAATCCCCAGCCATCTCTGCTCTTTGGAGTTGAGCTCAGTTTTCTCCCTATTGGGCCCATCTCTCTCCCCATTGTGATAGTCCTCATAGCTATAGCAGTAGTCCTGAATAAAGTCTTCCTTATCATTTTAGCAAGAGTCAGAATGATTTTTTCTTTAACAGTACATATATTTCCATTTTTTTTTGGGGGGGGAGTATAAGTAGCAGTGGAATGGCTGGGTCATATAGTAACTCTATATTTAACATTCAGACCGGCGGTGTCGTTTTACATTCCCAGCAGCAATATATGAAAGGTCCAACTTCTCTACATCCTTGCCGACACAAGTGTTTGTCTGCTGAGAAATGTTTTAATGATAGAAAAGCCAAAAATTAATTTTGGAGTTTTTGGCTTTTCTGTGATATGATTTCCTCTGACCTCAGGAGCCTGCAGCGAAGTCTTCTGTGTCATAAATGGTGTGTGCAGTAGGCTTAGGGAAAGTGGTGGGTGCCAGACTGCGTCTGCAGAGACCTGGTCCTGGGGGCCACGAGTGTGACTCGGGTGAGGCTCCCATCAGCAACAGATGCCCTAGGAAGAGTGCTCAGAAACCCGTGGAGAATTGGGACCAGCTGTTTCAGCTGATATCTGGGTGACACCTTAAAGACCTGTGGAAATACGCAGAGAAGAGTAGCTGGTGCCTCCTAGCTGCCCTGCAATTCACTTCTTCATTTTGCCTTTCTTTAAAAACAAACAAACAAAAACTTGTAATAATATTCTACTTGTAAAAAAACCACATTTGCAATTATCCTTAAAACAAAGACCCTCTCTTGTTATGCTGAATAAGTCAATCAGAGAAAGACAATTATTATGTGGTTTCACTCATATGTGGAATATAAGAAACAGTGTAGAGGATTGTAGAGGAGGGGAGGGAAAATTGAATGGGAAGCAATCAGAGGAGACAAACCACGAGAGACTCTTAACCATGGGAAACACACTTAGGGTTGCTGGAGGGAGGGTGGATGGAAGTGGTAGGTAACTGGGTGATGGGCATTAAGGAGGACACTTGATGTAATGAGCACTGGGTGTTATATGCAGCTGATGAATCACTAACTCTACCTCTGACACTAATGATGTACTAGAATTTGGCTAATTGAAAATCAAACAAACAAAGACCCTCTTCCTGAGAAAGGTATAAGACACACACATGGTTTAAATAAAATGACTTTAACTTTGCACATTTGTTATATTGTTGGAATGATTGCATTTACTACAGGGGGTTGCAAAACCAAGATTAAGAGCGACCATTTTGCACAATTTTCAGGCACAATCTAACTCTCTGGTCACCTGTTCTGTTCTCATAGGACAGAGAAGGAAATAAGAGAGAGGAACAAATAAGAGAGAGGAATAAGAGAGAGGAATGAGTTAGTGCCTTCCCTTCCACATGTTTGCTTTACCAAATGTGCTTGTATGTGGGCACACAGGTGTGCAGGCACCGGAATGTGTTCTCTAAGCACTGTGTGTGCAAGATTAGAAAAACTCTTCATAACCCTCATGATGCTCTCCACCGCTGTGGGGTTGGACACACAACAAACACAGTTGATTGATTCTCCCAGCTTCTGCTCGCTCTGTTGTTAAAAGCCTCAATACCTAAATAGCGTCCTTTCTGTAATATATATTTTTTCATAAGTCAGACATGGAACATTTATTTTCTTTTGAAATAGGCTCTTCTATGGACAGAATGTTGTAGATCAATTACTTCATTTAGAAAGATTTGTCTTTCCAGAAGTTGAAGAAGAAAAACAACAAAAGAACCCATAATCTTATTGATTAGAATTTTTAACTGAATGGAATTTTTTGTGGCACTCAGACTCAGTGGCTTTGAAGTAGGAAGTAGATGGTTTTCCATGAAGACACAGAGCTTTTAATTAATATTCATAACAATTGATATGTATAATTTTGGTCACTGGGGGACTACTACAGTTTCCCATTGATGCAATAGAAATATATTGAGGACAACGGAAAAGTAATTAACAGCTGAATATGAGGGTCATAAAGTTAAATTATTCCCTAGTTCGCAGTAGGCTTTACATGCATACAGAATTATTTTCTGAAAGTAAGACAATACTGAATGTCATGTTTTTCTTCTCTAAATTGTGTATTTAATGCTTTTCTTGAACACGGATGACTCTGGGTGCAATAAGGATAATTAAATGCTGAGCAGATCAAGCTTGAGCTTTGAGAGGAATTTCAGAATAATGATAAGAGATATAATAATAGATAAAAGAAAAACTGCACTTGTCAAATTTCCTCCTTCTTAGTGTGATTTCAATGCAGAAATTTGGAGCATTGTAGTGTTCGAAATAGTCATGTGGAAATTTCTGATTCCATTAAAAAAAATCAGAAATCTCTGATCCTTTTTCTATAACTGACTTAACTGGTGAAAATCGATAAGCTGATTATGTGTTTGTAGGCCAGCCAATACGTACTGCTTCATTTCAATTTAGTTCAGTTCAACATAGCTAGAGAGCACCTTGTTTTGTTTGAGGGTTCTGGTGGTTCTGACTCCGTCCTTTGCAGAGACAAGCCTAGGAAGAAGCCTGTGCATATGGCTGGGGACAGCTATGGTTTACGGTGCCAACAAACATTTGACATCCTTTCCCCCTTTTGGTTTCCGTTCTTTTAATACGCTTTTCAGAATGGTTTTCTGGATAACAAGGATAATAGACAAAATATAACTTGTGGCATATGACAATGTCCATTTGAGAATATGTTCTCTTTTTAGATGCAGTCCTAACTTTTCTGTCCCTGTGATTTGCTAATTACATAATAAAAAAAGCGAAAAGGCGTGATTCTCCTAGGCACTAGATGCCACACCAGAGGCTGACTATGCAGAGATGTTCTTACACAGACTATAATATGCTTAGAGTCAAACTGCAGCTTCTGAAGCATAATATCTAAGAGAACTTATGAAAGGAGAGACTTGTGTTTTGCAATGTGTACGGGGTGTTTTTCTTTTTTTTTTTTTTTTAATGATTCTAATCCTTTGCTCCCAGAGGTGACCTTCCATGTTTTATTGAACTCCATGTCTGCTGCCTAAGTGAGTAGTAATGTATTCTTTGAGTGGAAGTGGAGGAGGAGATGTGGTGTTGAAGAAACCTATATATGTTAATTTTGAATACCTGGCATGCTTGTTGGGGGATGGGATGGACAGCAAGGGGATGGTGATGAGTTGAAGTAGAAGGTGCAAAAACCACCCAAAAGACCAACACTTCTCACCTCCATTGCCATCAACTGCATGTTCTACTAATTAGAGCATCGTTTTAATTATCCAGCTTCTCTAAAATGCTATTTATTCTGAGACAGCCCACGCTGGTTATTCCAGTAATCATGTAATCAAAAAAGAGGGATAAGAGACACATAGAATGTGAGTTTGGGAAATGGAAGATAGGTGATTGAGACTTTCCAGATGCGGACAGTGGACAGTGAGCTTCAAACATGGGGAGAATAGGATGTTGGGTTGAGTGTCTTGAGGTCCTAGAGTAGGTGTTATAATTTGAATTGTTATCTTTCCTAAATTTATATATTGAACTCTAACCCCTACCACTTCAGAATGGGACTAAATTTGGAGATAGAGCCTTTCAAAAGGTAATTAAGGTAAAATGAGTTTATATGGGTAGGTCCTGATCCAATATGACTCGCGTCCTTATTAGAAGAGGCAAATAGGACACGGATGTGCACAGAGGGAAGACCATATAAAGACAGAGGGAATAAATGGCAGGTGGCTGTCGTCTGAAGGCCAATGCTGCCAGGCTAATGTGAAAGACTGCAGAAATTCATCCCTGACTTCTCAGGTGAGGCTCCTCTTAGCTATACTCTCCAGGAGACACTTGGGCCTCCCTGTTCTATACCTGCTCCTGTCTCCCACAAGGAAGTGAAGAGATGTTATACTACAATGGAGGAACGAGGAAGGAGATATTTCCTATGGTCTTCGTGGGGGTGGCAATAAAGAGATGTGTTGCCTATAGAGAATTTAAAACCAATAATAAAACCAACTATGAGTTGGTGTGCTTCTTGTCACTAAGCCCCAGCTATTTTAAACAATGCCCGTGGTAAAATACTAGCCCTCCCCCTAAAATAAAATACTTTGTTGGTTGAAGCACTAAACAATTGCTGTGGTTACTGTGAGTTTTATGAATGTAAATCTTAGCATCCAATGGAACATGTTTTTTTTTTTTTTTTTTTTTTTTTACCTCTTAATAAAAAAATTGCATTCCACAAGGAAGTAAATTTGGAGGAGTCCCAGCCATAGAGTAGGCCCTGACACAGGCCAAGGCAGCTACAGGCATTGGTTTGGGGAGTAGGTCTGTTAGGATTTGGAACCATCTGAGCCCCCATGGAGCACAGTTTTTGTCTCCCAGCCCAGTGGTATGTCCTCTTCTTGCTTGTACCAAGCAAGTACCAAGGATAGCACCCCATTGTGAAGACAGAGTAAAGGAATTCAAGTTACCTCAATTGTGTCATGCTTTGTAACCACGTGGAGTTTTTGTGTTTAATGTTTTGAAGAGGAAGAGGAGTATGAATTGTGAGGTGTACTCTTTCTGTTTGGTAAGGGCACCTTTTCATTCATACCTGCAGTATTTTACTGAGTTTGAATACTACCGTGGACTTGAAAATGTCTTCTTCATTTTAAGCTGGTGATTTCCTCAAACGATGGAACACTGTAAAAAATAATGATTATTATGGAAGAGAATTTTATCGAATATGAAGGAGAGGGATATTAAGAAATGACCTGCGCCAAGTGTTAAATACACCAGCTTCCCCGCTGGGCCCCTCCTTGCCTCTACTCCCTTCTCTTATCCCCGAGGAGAGTAGAACATGATATTGCTCCTGTGTTCGAGGCGATATTTAGACCTCATGTCCTCGGGGCTTAGATGCTAGCCAACTAGAAGAATGCAAATCGTATTTTCTCACATTAGCATTATATAGATATTCAAATGTAGAGTATGCTAAGGCCCAAATTAAAGTGAGATCAGTTCACTCCTTCTGGTTAATTCCACAAACTCTACTTGAGGGCTGACTGTGTGCCTGGCATTTTGCTTGGTACCGAGAATACAAGATGATGAAACCTAACCCCTGTTTTGGGAACTCCTCATCTAGTAGGGAAGACAGACATTGAAGGAAGTGATTATAACACAAGGTATAAACGTAGAGAGTATAGGAGAGTGAGCAAGCATCTGATCTCAACCCAGTCTTTGCCTTGTTGGGTTGTGATTGGGTGATGGTTTTTAAGCCTTTTTTGTTTTTGTTTTTGTTTTTGTTTTTTTGGTTTTTTTTAAAGGAGTGGGTCTTTGCCAGTGAAGACAGGACAAAACATTGCTGGGAGGAGAGAGAGATAGGGAGATAAGGAGGCATGGAAGAGTTTAGGGGAGAGGGAACAATTCTCTGTTGAAGTGGGCACAGTGGGTGAGCAGGCTTGAGAGACAAGGCTGGATGGATAGTAGGGACCAGGTTTCATTCTGAAGTCTGTGTGGGCCATCAAATGATTTAGAGAAGGAGGACTTGATCACACCCACTTTGGAAACAGTGCTCAGGTAGCAATGAATCAGAAGAGGGAGAGGCCAGAGGAAGGGAGGAAAGTTGTCAGGCAAATTCACTGCCTGCAAACCAGGTCAGCAGGCAGCTGGGACTAGAGCCACTGAGGAAGTACCAGCGGAGGAGCCCCAGAACGACACCCTACTACTTCTAAGACACCTTTTCCACCTTTATAGGTGATAAACTATCAGGGGAACACTGTCAGGTGCATGTGAGTCTGCCCTGACGGGACTGATTCAACCTAAAAATTCTAAATTGCATATGCCTTTCTGCGTAAATTTTATTATATTCCCTATCTATTAAATTAATCTGGGTTAGCTAATAAAATCAAAAGGTGGGAGGAGAATATATGAACTCCTAGGAATCTATACTCTGGTTTCTTTGAAAAGTAAATTTTTTAAAATTAATTTTTTTCAAAGTAACAAATATAAGAGATTCATAAGTATTTCAAGGGGTTTACTCTCAATAAAGGAGTTCCCAGACCCCCAGGGCCACCGCTTTTAGCATTGTTAGCTGTTCTCCTGGTATTTTCTGCCATATTTCTAAATCACTGAGGAGAGCACAGGCAGGGCTTGCCTCCTGTTTGTCTTTGTGGTTTATGTCAGGTCGGAATTTGGGGTGTGGAGTAGAAGGGGCACCTCAGCGTTTAGCATTGAGGCTCATGTGTATCTCTTGATTTTTGTCCAGTGTTCCCTTTTTTTCTCTCTGCTGTGCCAGTTACTAAGAGACAGAAGCTTCTCTATACATAGAGGGAAGGACTACAGGAGGCCTAACTGCTCCTGCTTCTAAGACTTCTTGCTAATACCTGAGAGGAGCCCCCCAGGCCCCCCAGTGAGATAATGGATGCCTGAAGTTCTTGAGCCTTTCCTAGTCTGGGGGTATGAATCGATTTTGTCTCTAGGCACTTGGCACTCAGCTTTCTCCTCACTCTGCTTCCTTGACTGCTTTACATCTTCCAAACACTTGCTAGATTTTTTGCATTCCCTGCTGTTTCCTTGACTTTGTGAATTGTGGATTTGTATCTGTTAAACATTTATTATTCTTTGGTGTGGTTTTAGGGAGTGGAGGGAAATGCACGCGTTATTTCATCGTGGTGAACTGGAAATCACCAAAAGGCAACTCTCGTAACAGTAACAAGAGCCATGACCATCAATCGTTGGTTTAAACTATTGAATGAACTTTCACACCGTTCATTTCATTTGATGCTTAGAAATCCCTGAGAGGATGTAGGAAGGGGTTAGTGTGCCTGTTTCATGGGTTCCCACAAATGGGTAAGGTAACTGATCCAATTTCATGGGATGAGTCAGTGGAAGAATTAGGGCTGCAACCTGGTTTTCTGACTCCTGGCCAAGCCTCCCTCCTTTATCTGGGAGGTTTTCTGGAGGTTAATATTTTGAATAAAGTACTTTTATCTCTTTTAGACGTGATACTGCAGATAATTTTAACAAGAAATAGGCTGGTTCTTTTCCTCCATGACTATTACAACTTTAAATCATTGCATATTTCTAAAGCTAAGCATCTTTTCAGCATTTGTAATATACGACTTGCTGAATAGATCCTAAAAACACAAATTTTCCCCATGGGCTTATGATCTAATGGGACATAGATGACCATCAAGGCAGAAAATGAATAAGGAGAAGTTGAATAATTGTCCTCGAGTAGACATATTTGGCGTCTGGCGTGGTGTTTGCAGGCATTTTGTTGTTCTTGAATCTTCAGGCCCCTGCCGCCCCCACAGCCACTCAGTTTTGGAAAAGACATTGAAGGGGAAGAAGGAAAGGACTTTGAAGCAGAAATTTAAAGGGGAGGGCGGTTGGAAAAAGGGAATCACTGTAGATCCAAATATGGAGCAAGAGCTTAGGTTTAAGTTATGTGAAATAAGGCATAAGCTCTTTTTGGTCTACATATATGACAAAATAACCCACCTAGAAACAAAAGTTCAGTTAACACAGGGCAGATGTTTCCAAATGTTTCATAAATGTTTGCTTCAGAACATTTCTTCTCTATTCATTATTTCAAGAGTGTTATTCCGAAGACATCTATATGGTGCAGACACATTTTCAAGCAAAGATGGAAAAACAGTAGGGAGCTGGTTGCCACTTTGAGAGATTCATGAAATAATCACACTAATTTTGTGTCTGTTTTCTGGTCCCTCATTTGAATGTGCACTTTAATATCTGGATAAGAGTTACCAAAGTGAATATAGGCTCCAGTACCATTGGTAGGGCAGTTTTTGAGGTTTATTGAGGCCAGGGGTAAGGGAGAGGGTTAGGGCCTGGATAGGAAGGCACAGATTTCATCACACCAAGGATTTCAAACCACAAATTTGCAAATTGCAAGGGTTTTCTTGTGCTATCAAATGCCCTGTTACATAATGGCTGTTTCAAATCCTCCCTCTGCTATTACTCCCTATTTCCAATTAACATGCAATATTTTTTCCTCGAACACTGTGGGACACAGCCTCTAGTGCCAGCCCATTCCAGTTTAGTTCCCTTTTCAGAGTCCTTACCCCATCATCATGGTTCTCCCCTAAAGCAGTTAATGAAGATGCAAATGGGGGAGAGTTGAGAGAACATGAACTCAAGTATGAAACAAATTTGGCTTTGTTGCCTGGCAGTTCCACATAACTCTATGATCTCTATGGTCTGGGACTAATTACTGCCCAAGACTCAGTTTCTTTACATGTGGAATGGATATAAAATAGAATTTGCTGCACTGCATAGGTTTCTTTAGGGTATTAAATGATATAACGAATGCATAATGCTAACTCAGTGCTTGGCATCTAGTAGATACTCAACAAAAGGCAAGTTTATTTCAATATTAAACATGTAGCTTTTAAGAGCCAGATTTATGAATGAGATTTTATTCTGCATTTCCCCTCAAGTTAAAAGCAAAGCTCAAAAATATGCATAAGCCTTTTAATTGTAACACTTTTGGGTAAAGCTTGAAAACTAAAACAATCAAAATAGAAAACAGTACTAAGGTCATATCAGATACTAACTTCAATGCTGATAAAAATTATTCTATCAAATTTACAATAAATGTTTACCCAACAGCTAGCGTATGCTGCATATTATATATGTAGGAAGAATTTAAACATGAATAAAATTAGTCTCTGGCTTCAAAAAGCCCATTATCTTGGGGGCCATAAAACTTTATACATAGCTTGCTACAAAACGTGATAAGTCTAATAGCGGGGACCGAGGGTACGATTAGCGTACAAAGAAGAAATGGTTAATTCTGATGACTGGCATGAGTGAATCTTTATAAGGTGATTGATGGGTGTGATCTGGATGAGTAGGGTTTGGATTTAGTCAGACATGGAGGGTGAAGGGGATTCCGGATCTAGGAAGAAACATTAACAAAGTGTCGGAGTGCCAGAAGCTCATGTTCAAGGGTGAGGCCTGGTCTGGCTGAAGTTTTATAGAGGGAGATGAATGGAGGTTAAAAAGTTAGAAAGAAGATGTTTACGTCATGTTCTCAAGACTTTAAATGACTTGTAAGAAGTTCCTACTTCAGTTAGGAGGTAATGGGAAGCCACTGAAGGTCCGTGAGCCTGACAATGACATGATCCAATTAGAGGTTAGAAGAGAGAGCTTTCTAGAAGAGTTGCGAAGTACTGAAATAGAATCGAGAAGTTCCATCAATCAGCCAGCTTCTGGGGGTGCCCAGTTAATGTCTGAGAAGTCCTGAGCATGGGCAGGAATGAGGACGGCAGTAGGGAACGGCTAGATACGAACAGCACTTCAGAAGAAGAATCCACAGCATTGTTGGCATTCAGAAATCCTTATTGTTTTTCTTAAAAAAGAATACATCTGGAATGTAAAAATTCAAATATCATCAAATACAAAGTGAGGTAGACTAATGTGTCTCAAGACACCCCCTGGGTCTTTGGGAATATTTTAGGAGAGAAATTCTTAAGAAGAAAGTATCTTTTAAGATTGAGGGCCTATTGTTAAGGGTTGTGTCTAACTGGACTGTGGGCTCTATATTCTGTGAGGTTGTTTCTATTTGGACTGTGGGCCTTTATCTTGTGTGAGGATTTGCTTTAAGATATGTTTCCAGAAATGGAACCACTGGGTTAAGGCGTTACTTCTATTTTGTGAAGAAGCAGGGTGAGAACAAGGAAAAGAGGCACCACAGAGACAGAAAGAATGGGAGAAAAGAATGGATGGACTGATGCACCTGATCCTGGGTGAGCCAGGAAGGGCTAGGGCTGTGATGTAGAGTACCTGGTTAGCTGGGGAAGGAGGAGGTCCACTCCTTCCTCGTAGGCCAACAGGAAAGAGGGAATGGTGGATGCGGGAATGGGAGCATTTTGAAGAGGAGGAGCTGCAAGGTGAGGGATTCTGATAACTATTATTTCGGTGAATTAAAGGCCAAGATACTTGGCTAAGAATTGGTAGGGTTGGAAATGTGGGAGAAAAAAAAGGAAAAGTCTTGAAAAACTCATTCTGCAGGATAGAGAAGATAATCAGTTGTGAGTGAAATGAAATATTTTCCAGCAACAGCTGGTTGGGGCCCAGCTGAGGTCGTAATGCATGAATTTGTCGAATATCCAATATGCATGTAAAATCTGAATAGAAATGAGCTATCATTTTCAAATCTATTCCATAAAACTTTGAAAAGTAAGCCTCCAGGCTTATCCTGAAGGTCTCTTGAGAAAGTAGAGAGAAAGAAATTATATCATACAATAAACAGTAAAATTTTCTAAAAATAAATTCTAGGTTTTTTTTTTCTATTCTATGTTACTTATTATGGCAGCTGCTACCCTTATCCACTTTTCTCTTATGAAACCCCACCTAGCTTTGCTTTTGTCCTCATTTTCTGCTGTCCCGTCTTTCCCACTGCCTCCTGGAGCCTCTTAGATTTTTTTTTTTTTTTACTTTACTTTTGAGGATAATCCCATGGCCTATTTTCTAGAAATCAATTTTATCTTTCAGGACTTTCTCCAGCTCCCTTCTCTATTCATTACCTTGATCATTTCAGCAAATGCCCAGGACTTGGGCATCCCAAGCAGACAATTGTCTTGAGAAGGCAGGACAAGAGGGAGATTATGGAGGCTTGTTTTTTTTAATATTTTTGCCTGATATACAGCAATTCTCAGCAACTGTGGAGCAGCAACAGAGGAAACTGGTGTTTGCGTTGATCCAATGGGATATAATCAAGCAAAACAAGTATCAAACATGTAATTATTAAAGATATGTTTGAAGCCATAGAGTTACATGTGATCCAACAAATTTGCTAGTACCCTAGTTACCAGAGTAGGTCAAGGGTACAGCATATATGAGTTACTTTCTGTGATCTTATCCTCAAAGGCTTCTTTTTCCTTGCTTTCATTTTATGTCACCTTGTCTGGCACTTCTCTAGGCATGTTACAGATATCTGTAATATTTTGGATTGCCGAGCTTTTTACGTTAGTCTCTAAACAGGTTTGCTTTGACTGATGGCTCCTGTTCCATTTGATCTTTGGGATGTTGCCCCTGACCATCCTTTCCTTGAATTGTTCTTTCCCCAGATCCTAACGTAACTGGATAAGTCTCACCCTTCAGATTCTAATCCAAATATCACTTTGTCAGACGCTCCTTTCTGACTAGCTTATCTAAAAGAACCCCATCCTTTCTCCCAATCTGTTTCATTTGAAAGTTTATTTGTTTGCTTATTACTGCACATATTTTCACTGGAATATAAACTCCAAGAGGAAAGTAATCTTTCTTGTCTCATTTACCACTGTAATCCCTACACAGTCTAGCCCTGTGCGAAAGACAAATATGTTACTATCTCACTGTGAATTTGATGGATTCTTTATGAATGCTGAGGTTGTTAATTTGGTAATTATGAGGAGTTTTGATACTTTCTACATTAATATGCACATAAACTTATGCTCCTTTTCTTCTTCTTTCTAAAAACTTTTATTTATTTGTTTTGTTAGTAATCTCTACACCCAACATGGGGTTTGGACTCATGACCCCGAGACCAAGAGTCACACACTCTGTGACTGAGCTAGTCAGGTGCCCCTAACTTCCTTCTAAATGAAAAGCCAGTAGATAGATTTATAGTCAGTAATAACTTAGAATAACATTTGAAATTCATTTTATACTATTGTCATTAAAAAAGTTTTTCTGAATTCTGTGATTCTATGATAATCCTCTTCAATGAGGCAAAAAACTTAGCCATGATATCAACTAGGTAATTGTTTTAAAAGGGGAAGATGACCCCAAAGTGAAGGCAATTCAAGAGGATGGGCTCTAGAGAGGAAATTTGGAATGACCAAGCATGGAAGGTGTGGGTGCACAATCGGTTCTACGAGGCACTGATTTTAAAGGAGACCATATAGTAGAGAAGAGAAAAATATGACAAAGAAGCATAAAATCATGGTGAATAAAACTGCTAAAGTTTATGAAAAATGTGAAAGAGAACAAAGAGTCTTTTGGAGTTAGGATAACAATAAAATAATCAAGAATTTCCTGCTTGTTATAGATGGCGTGATGCAAACAGATGAAAGGCAGGAGGGAGAAACTATTCAAATTCTATTTTGATTTTTCTCTTCTCTCTCTAGGAGAATGTGCTTAGACTGGGGAAACTAGAGCAAAAATATTTAATAGGTAATTGCAACCTGCAGTAGAAGAAAAATAATTTGATGGTCTCTGACTACTCAAAAATAAAACCTTGATTTTTGATGAATGATATTATCCCAGGCCACTAAAAAACCTAGCACATGTAATAGTGGATTTTTGGCTTGGGTAATTGTTTTGAAACTATGGAGCAATAAAGAAAACCCAAAAGATTAAACATGGGAAGATGATGTCTGTGTTATCAAAATGGGAAAATCTATCAGACAAGTGGATGTTCAGCACAATTCTAGAAATACACCATGAATGTAAATAGGAAGATTCATGACTAGTTGATTACTAGTCCCAAAGAATTTTGTATAATGAGTATTTCCATTCACCTGGAGAGCAGTATTTAGAAACGTTCTAACAGAGCTTTAAATCTGTTTAAATTTTGTTTAAAATCTGTCTTGTACATTTTTTTTAAATCTGTGACTTGTATTAAGACGTAGACATTTTGCTTATCAAATTTGTGGATGACAGAACCTGAGAGAGATAGATAATATGATGGATGAGGATCATCATTCAAAATGATTTCATCAGATTGTAAAGATAGGTAGAACTCAACAAGGTAATATTTCAAGAGGATAAAAGGTTTTAGGGCTTAAAACAAAAGCAGTTTTGCAAGTATTGTTGGGCAAACACACATGATGAAAACACTTGAGACATTTTGTCCGCCCCAACAAAAGAAAATGAAAGTTTGCTTTTCATGCAAGTGTGTGATCTAGATCAAAGTTGGCAGCAATACCTATGATAATCTTAGCATATCTGGAGTGTTGTCTTCACTTTAAGTGTGGCACTGAGTAAACTGAATGAAAAGACAAAGAAGATAAAAATCTTACAAATCATATCCCATGTGGAATTATTGCGGGAACTCTGCACATTCAACCAAGACAAGGGAACTTCTGAGAACTTGAAGACTGTTTCTCAATGTGCGAAAGGCCGTCACACGAAAAATAGGGTAGTGGGTATGATGACCCCGTAGAGAAATAGCTTATGGTAATTATTAATGTAACATTTTACTTTTCCAGAAAAGACTTGTTGGAATTACTTATGAATTCCTTGGCACCACTGCATCCCATTTTTGCTTCTTACACCTTTTAAAATATACCATCATTTTCATACTACCTTATATTTTAGTGGGTTTTATAGGCTTGGATCACATTACATTGAATTGATTCTTATAACATGTGGGAGATGGTGAGGGCATTGGTAGCATTCCCATTTTGTGGAGGGAGAAACTGAGTCTAAAGAAGATGATGAGGGGTGCTTGGGAGGCTCGGTGGTTGAGCGTCTGCCTTTGGCCCAGGGCGTGACCCCGGGGTCCGGGGATCTAGTCCCCCCATTGGGCTCCCCACGGGGAGCCTGCTTCTCCCTCTGCCTGTGTCTCTGCCTCTCTCTCTGTGTCTCTCATGAGTAAATAAACAAAATCTTAAAAAAAAAAAATAAAGAAGGTGATGATGCATTTTCTCCAAGGAAAGATGACTCATGAGTGATGGAACCCTAGCCAGAATTTTGGATTTCTGATTCCTAGGGCTAGCACTGTTTCCACTAACATTTACTTCTAAAAATAAAGCCTTTCCAGTTAATTAGGACTCAAGCAGTATCTGTTTTTTGACAAGAAAAACGATCTGTTCATGCTCTTTCCAACAAGTCTTTCAGTTGGTTACCTTGGGCATGTGGCATGGCACACACTCTTTGTGGTTGTTAACTGAGGCGAGCACAATGCCTTGGGTGAAACGTACAAGTAAACAATGAGATGGCACACAATTCTAAAAAATGGGAAAGGCTCCCTCTTAAAAAAAGCCAGGTCAGTGTTGAGAGCAGATAGAGCTTGAGAATGATTAGTTAGCGTGTTTTTCCGATCATGCATTTTTCTGTTTCAGCACCTTTTCCCTTCTTTCAGCAAATTGTCTTCTTTTTAAAGATGAATCACTTTAGAGCGTGTAAATCCTCTCCCAGCATGTAAATGCTGTAGCAAAGATGAAGACAAAAGTTCAAATTGTTGCTCGTTGCCTGTTTATAAATTATAACTCCTGCTATTGTCCAGCTTCCAAAATGTTCACATTCACGGATACCATAGTGGTGAAGAGGATGACCTCTGGCATTTTGGTGCATGATCTCCCCCAGTTTCTACCCCAAGCAAGCTACTCAACCCTTCCAAGTCACGGTTTCCTTATCTGTAAGATGGGCACGATGATATTTCCAGAACAGAGATGTCATGAAAATTAAGCGAGATAACCCTTATAAAATGCCTGGAACAGAGTAAGTGTTGTATACACATTAGCTATTTGTATCGCTTACTAGTTCTTTTAAAAATTTTTCTTATTTGAGTATGGTTGACACATTATGTTGCCTTAGTTTCAGGTGCGTAACTTAGTGATTTGACAATTTATACATTATGCTGTGTTCACTACAAGTATAGCTACCATCTGTCCCATCGCTTACTAGCCCTGAATTAAGATTGGGGCAGCAGTGAGGAAAAATAATGATGCAAGAGTCTGCTCATTAAAAACAAAAACAAAAAAAAAAAATAAACACAAAAAAAAACTTAAAAAAAATTAAAAAAAAACTTTAAATTTAAATTCAGTTCGATGAACAGACGCTGTATTATGAGTTTCAGAGGTAGAAATTAGTGATTCATCCGTCGCTTGCACACTTTTTCTTTGCGTGTGGGAATAGAGAGGATTAGCGATCCTCGAAATGCACCCTGGACCTGCCTGTTGGTGTTTGTGTGTTTCTCCATCACAGGCACAGTACGTGGGACGTTCATTTTGTGCATCCTGGGGTTTGTGCAGCCTCTGGTAGAAGCCAGACCACCGACAGAAGTGCATATTCCTAATCCGTTTTGAAGCACAGAGGGGTGGATTCCCCCATTATGGGGTTTCAAGGCAACTTACCTTTCCTGAATGCACTGATATTATTTATGACTTTATTTGTTCCTCATAAAACATAGGCTGGCACAATGACTTAGATTTATATAAAGGCAAAGAGTTGAAGACAGCCCTCTGTTAACTGACTTGCTAGAAAATGACACTCCAGAGTGTCACCCAGAAACTTTCCCAGCAAAGTTCAGCCCTCTGATCGTAAAGGAAACTGTGAAAAGCAGAGCAAGAACCATCCTGAAATGTCAGGCATTGGTGAGGAACTTAAACAGGTTTTTGTTGTGTTTTTTTTTTTTTAACAACAGAGTTATATTTTAAACATGACATCCATAAATGAGCTCCCATCCTGGTGATTGCTTAGCTATTTTTTTTCTCTGAACTGTGGTTTTTCTGAGAGCAGACGCTGATATTCTGGATGTCCTTGCTGCTTAGCTTGTGACACGGTGACATACTTAGTATATTTTAGTCCCGGAATGAATCTTCTTTTTCCATTTGTATGGGCCCACTGCCATTGCTCCTTAATGGTCTGTGACCTATGGGTACTCAGCGCATGGAACAGTGAAACACCGTCCTCCAGAAAGCACCAGAATTTAAGGGATTATAACAATTTCTGATGAAGTCTGTGTAAAAGGGGAGTCCTCCCCATACTTCTAAATAAAATATGCAGAACATAATTTGAACTCTCGTTGGGAGACTCAGAATCATTGGAAACTGAGTCACCTTGTGGTGTATATGTCAGGGACGGTCTTAGGGTTTATTGGTTGGCACAGGTGGCAAGCCTATGATGGAATTGGCCCCACTTTGCTGAAGTTTGGCTTGTCTGTTCCTTTTCCCGCTGCCGCACAGTTGAATTGCTTCGTGTGCTATTGCTGTGACTATGGTTCGTGGTTTCTGTCTTCTAACTGGCTTTTTTAAATCATCTGTGGGCCAGGATAGGAGATAAGCACACATTTTAGAGCATAAAATATGGGACGGTGGGTACGGATTGAAGGTGCACGAGGCCCTCGCACATGCAAAATACTTGAGTTTCAGAATTTGTTACATATCTTTTGATCATGAGAGTTTTTTTTCTTTTCCTGTTTTTCTTTCTAGATCTTGAGTGTGTTTTGAATACAGTTGGCTGGGTTTTTGAGAGGTGCTGTGTTCCTGTATGGTTGTCACTTCCTTCACTGTCCCTTTGGTTTGTGGCTGTGTTACAGAACTGATCACTCTGTCTTGGATTATAGTTAAATGTATGTCTCATGTAAGCTATGGGTTCAATAAGTATTTGTGAAGTGAATGAACATTTCTCCTATTTGGTGCCATATTAAGTTGTTAACTCTGGGGCGGGGGAGGGGGTGGGGGGGACGCTATCTTATTCATCTACTCAGCGTCATGTATACATCGAAGGTTTGCTGAGTGACTCACTGAATAAAACTGTTAGACGTCCCACTGCTGTTGGTAACATAACTCCCAAAGGTTCCCAAACATATTATTATAGAAATTTATTACTAAAGGTAGAAAGATATAGGAGACAGGAATATACGGAGAAACATCACAAATGGGAGAGTTTACAGTAAAAAAAAAAAAAAAATGTCCGATGCCTACTAAGTACTACCGAATGTTCTAGAAATAGTATTTCTCTTTTGTTGGGTTGGAAGGTGAGAATGGTTGAGGCTGGAGGTTTGGGGAGCAGAGGGAGTCTAGGCTTAAGCTAAAAGGGAGTGTGAAGAGAAAGTGGATCTGCCGGGTAGAAATATGCTAGGACAGCGTAGACTGGAAGAGTTGCTGAGGCTGTCATTCTCATTCATCTCCTTAACATCTGTAGCTGCTGGAGAATCAGAGAGCTTTCACAAATCATACTTTATGGTCTATGTGATTACTTGCCCTTTTCGGGAGTAACATCTCTATATCATTTCCTGGGGCTGCTACACCAAATTACTACAAATTTAGTGGCTTTAAAGAACGTGAATTTATTATCTCATAGACCTGTAGGTGGGAAGAATAACATGGGTCTCATCGGGTTACAGTCAAGGTGTTGGCAAGGCTACATTCTTCCTTTGTGGAGGCTCTAGGGAGGCTCTACATTTCTTTGCCGTTCCTAACTTTCTAGACTCGTGGTCTTCTTCCATTTTCAAAGGCAACAAAGGCTGATCAATTATTTCTCGCATTATGTCATTTAGACACTAAGTCTTCCACCTACCTCTTCTACATTTAAAGGACTCTCGGGTTTACATTGGTCTCACCTACATCACCTACATAACACCCTTGTGTTAAGATCAGCTGATTAGCAATTTTAATTCCATTTTGCCATTTTGCCGTGTAACGCAACACATCATAGGTTCTGGGAGACTAAGGAGACTATAAGTAAGTATAGATTTTGAGGGTAGAGAGAATGAGAGGACAGAGATTTGAGCAGCTGTGGTTGGAACAGGGGTCAAACAAAATGGAGCCCATTGTTGGAAAGTCAAAGGGCCAGCAATTAGCAGGCACGTGACCCACAGAGCGGACACGTGTTCTTTGTCTTTCAGACCCTGTAAAACTAATTGCTGGCCAGTCAACCTTTTCTGAAGATTTGGGTGGTAAGAGTTCCAACTGAGATGCAGCAGCGTCTTCAAGTGAGAAGATGCCATGTTTTGTTTTTTTTTTTTGAACAGGAATTTTAAATGAAAAAACCAAGAGTTTCTTATCCATAAATAATACCATTCACCGTTTTAACATTAAGGAGCAGCTGAGAATCTCAGAAATGAAATGACCAAAGATAATCAGTGACAAATTGAGATACAGAACCTAAGAACCTTGTTTTCCAGCTGTTCTCCCAGTATCATTCCACAATAAGCGGAACAGAATGAGTCGCTTCCACAGGCTTGATTCAAATAGAAGGATGAATTGTGGTGTAGATAGTAGCTAATGTATTGCCAGCCCTCTCTCGGGAACTGTAGAGATTTCAGATCAATATGTAGTCAAAGAGTACACGGTGATGACTTTCTGAAAACTTGATCAATAAGTATACATCACCAAGATCAGAATTTATTTAAAATTATGAACAGCCTGGAGGACTGCCAGTGTCTGAGTAATAACTCCAGGCAGTCCAAATTCACGCCAGCTTCTTCCATTTATAGAAATTGCTGGATCTCTCATGCCTGACCCCTCTGAAGTATCAGCTTTGTTATGTCAGTTTAGATATAGGTAAATTTCCTATGGGCATTTATTAGCTTTATTAAAAAAGAGGCAATTGTCCAAAGGCCTCTGGGTGTATGCACCCAAAACATAAAATAAAAGAATGAAATTAAATACTCGGGCTGCCAAACACCTCGTAAAAAAGCCAGGCCAGTTCAGCCTACTGAGGCATGCCAGATTGACAGGCTGGAGCTTGTGCTTTTCCCCTGAAGGTTCACAAACCCTTCTATTGTCTGGCTGGATGGAGAAATGAATTACAAAGGCAAAGACCATCAGCAACCTTGTTTTTGGGATTCATATCTGGAATCCTTTATTAGAAATAGAATGGCTGATATTAATATATTTGAATGAACCGGTAGATAGGAGAAGCCCTCAGAGGGAATCTGTGTCTTTATTAAAATGTATCCACCCCAAATTCTCTGACTCCAAGTATCGCTTTATTGAAGGGCTTTCGCCCCCAGACTTCTTCACATTGCCACTTGCACAAAGCTGGACACTACACCCTATCTACCTTCTAAAACAATTACTCAGAGACCATCCTGCTCTAAATCAGTGATTTCTGGCCTGGAGTTATTCTTCCTCCACCCTCTCTATCCCCACCGGGGACATTTGGAAATGAGATAATTTTGGTTGTCACAGTGGTGGGGAGCAGGGGAGCTATGGGCATCTAGTAGGCAGGGGCCGGGGGGCATTGGCGTGTTTACCAAACCAGTTATCATCTACCACTTTCTTTGCCAAGCCCATATACCACCTGCACTGTTTTCCATGGAGCAATCCCCCCCCCCCCCGCCATGGAATTCACTTCTAAAGAAAGTAAATGTAAAAAAAAAAAGTAAATGTGTTTATTTTAAGGAGAAACTTTATATTACTATCACGAACAGAACAATAGCCAAAGCTGCCATAAATGGAAAGCCCCAGTGAAAGTACGTGCAATGAAGACAAAAGAATATTATCAAATTACAAATTGATACCTGATGACCGCTACCTTTTTGATAAATGAAAGATTAGAGAATTCTAAAGAAGTATTAAAGAAAGGGAAGCACCAGACTGAGACTCTGTCGTCTGTTAAGTAAAATGGGTTGATGGATTGAAAAGAGAACAGCTTCCTCATTCTGTGACTCACTGGTATTTGGGTCCTTGTCTGACATCCGTTTCCTGCTGAAAACCATCCTCTACCTTAGTTAAGGCTTTTATGAATATGTGCCTTCCGTTTTAGGGGAAACTCATAAATGCACTCTTCTGCCCGGAATCATGTTTTTTTTTTTTTTTTTTTTTCCTATTCGGTTGCCACAGATTTGAAGGGCTATTCGAGGGCTGTTTTGAGGATGTGGATTCCACAGTGATGCATCCAGGTGGATACACCTCTAACCAGGGCTGTTCCTCTGAATCCAAGAAAATCAGAGAAATCTTAGATGGCAAAGAAATCCCGAGTCTGTTATTGCCGAAGAATTGACAAACGCTCTCAAGGAGTTTTATTGCCCACTCCCACCCCATTAACGAGACCATCTAAAATGTACTCAGAATCCTTCCTGTAGAATTGAAGTGACTGCTTTCAGAGTGCTTATTAATGTAATTATTCTGGGTCCTCATATTCTAAAGAGGAGGACTAAATTCTTTGATAGTAACTGATTGCACGTTAAGCGTTGCATGCTGATGAGTCAGTACCATTATGCACAGCATCTACTCTTGGGTCTATATGGTAACATGGTGAATCAGTTCACAGGTTGCGTCACCTTTGTGAAAGGCGACCCACGTGGAAGGGGACTGGTATTCTTACTGGCTCTTTGGGTTTGCGTTTGCGCTGCGGGAGAACCTGCAGTGCGGGAGGTTACGCTGCATCCCGGCTGCTTTGGCCAAGGGATGGAAAATGGTAACAGGCGCTCCAGGTTCCTGCATCCCCACTTGCTGCCTGGTGCCCTAAGTCGGAGTCTCTTGGACCGGGAGGCCGACACTGAGAATTTTTCCCCCTTGGGGAAAACCAGTTAATGTTTCATGTCAAGAGGAAGCTATGCTGCATTATGAAAACAGTCTGGGCTTGGCTCAATTCTTTCTCTCTCTGGAACTGGTGTCTATACCTATAATTATCTTCAAGCACCACCATAAAAGCCCTCCAATCTTTACCTCATGTTGTTCTTCCTTTGGGGCACTGGTTCCGGCCCCATGAACTTTTATACCACACCATAATTAGTCGAATTATATTTAATAATTCCCGCCCTCCCCCCCTTCTGCAGGGAGCAGAGGCAGCAGCAGATAATGAGGGCTACAAGGGCTGTGCCTGAATTGTATCATCACAGTTCAGCAAGCAATATGCTGCCACTGTCAGCCAGCATCAGCCTCAAGGCCTCCGCAGCCTCCGCCTCGGTGACAGTTAGAAACCAGGGAGAGACGCACCCTACCCCTGTTCTTTCTTCTCCCTTTGACTTAAAAAACCCTGTATCCGTGAAAGAACACGCATAGGGCTGCTCTGCTCTGCAGCTGCAAGATTTCTCTAGGTGTGCGACGAGGTATTTCCAAATTTCCTTCCTTCAATCAGGTGTTGCATTATTGATTCACTTTATCAGTGGGATTCAGGCCCAAAGACATGAGGTTTAGAGTCAGGTGAACTAAACAAGATCTTAGTCACCTGAGAGGTGATTATTTCACTCTTAACGTTCACCATCGTGTCTGTTGCTCCGAATGCTTATTGCAATCTTATTTTTGTACGAAATCAACAGTATGAAAAAATTTCCCCAGCAGTAAAAATTATACATTTAAGGGCACAGACACTTCCATATCTCCATTCTTACAGCAAAAGAAACCATATTCAGGTACTTCCCCCTACCCCATTTGTTCTAAAAGGATTCCAAATAAAATGGTTTTGCTTTTAGATTTAGAGGATGTCCCACCTGACATAAGTTCAGATAAAAGAAAAGCATTTATGTGTAATCTCTGGCAGATAGTGAAACTGGTTCTTACATAGAGCCATAAATTTTACGGCTGGAAAGGACCTTAAGGAACATTTAGTTCAACCCCTTGTGGGTGGTAAATGGAGGCAGCCGCATGATACCTTCAAGACTGAAGTTAAAATTACTTTCTGAGAAGGAAGTTAGGGAAAGCAAAGCAAAACAAACAGCCCAAACATGCAATAAATGTGATCACTCATTTATAGAAGCACTTGACCAGAAGAGATAATCTGAGAATGGGCAGTCCAATTCTGGAGCCTTGGTATTAGATGAAGTGTGCTTGGAATGTTAAGCCTGACGCACTGTATTGTGTTACAGGCTGGGGCAACACATGGGACGCCGGCAGCCTGCAACAGGGATAAAGAGGAGTTGAGGAACGTAGCCATTATAGTGATAGCCAAGGTGAACTGGCCCACATACCGAGAAGACGTAGTATCACCTAGCGAGGGTCCAAAGGCCGGGCAGGCCTCAGACACGGTACCTCAGGCTCCAGGCCTCCTGCCTTCTGTTGCCTTCTACTCTCTTCTCTTGGTGGCTTCATCCTGGGACTAGACATAAGAAAGGTGCAGAGGCCTCCCATAAATATGGGAATTTTTGTTTGTTTCTTTTCAGCAAAAATCAAGACAAGGAAACTGTGGTACAGACTGGTCAGGTTATCCATAAATTGAATGCAGTAAAAGTAAAAACTTGAAGCCAGAGGTTGCGGTGAAACGTCCTGAGACCTTGCAGCTATATCATGGGGAGGCTTCCTCCAGAGAAGTAATGCAGGCCCGAGCTTAGTTCGTCTACCTTATTTCTGTCCATGGGGCCGCTTGGCCCCAGATGACCTCTGAGATACAAGGGGAAATTTGTATGTTTGCTTTCTTTGTGGGGGAATTAAGAAAATGTCTTTCACTATATTGTGAAGAATCATTACTACCTTACATCTCAAAGGGAGATTACATGATGTTTGGTAGCAGGTAAGAGAGAGCTTGTAGACGTGGAGTAGGGCTTGGGGTCAAGGAGGGGACCTAAGTGTCAGGGAAGGATAACGACCTAGAACAAGGTGTTTAGAACATGGTTTTCTCCAGATTCTCAGGTCAGGGACCTGCCTGAGCAGGGTGAGAGATTCTGCAGAGCTTGGGTAAGAACAGATTCCCAGCATGTGCTAATAGTTAACCCAAAGAGAAATTTGTAGCATCTGGGAAGATGGGAGGAGGAAGGTGCCTGATGCACGTTCAATAAATTACCATTTCAGGCTTAGCAGAAAGTGTGAATGAAACATGCTGCAGTTACAGAAATAGAGACTACCGGAACTGTAAAGGAGCCTACGATAGAGCCTTCCTTTAAAAGGACAATATCAAAAGACGGAAGGAAGGTTAATTAACCAACAACTGAAAAAAAAAAAAAAAGAATGTTAAAAAACTGAAAATGCAGTGTTAGGAAAGCTGAACTTCTGAAAGACTTAGAATGATTCTAAATAAAGTTTATAGAACTGGTCCAAATGAGAAAGCTCCGCCAATGGAGGCTGAACCAAAATATTTAGTCGATCCAGACACACACACACACACATCGACAGACTGTTCTGTTTTGCCTGGAGCAAGGACAGTGTGGTCGGGCTGTCACGGTGCCGGGGGCCAATGGTGTGATGTTGATCTGATGACCAGAAGGAATGAACCACTACACGGTTCTGAATTTCCCCCTCTCCTTTCTATAAAGGTAATTGGTTTGGAAAATCAGAAGGGTGGGACATGCTGGGAAAGAGGGAACTGGGGAGATGACGAGAGGATCTCTGTTTGCGTTAAATGAATTTTAAGCTTTCAGGCTGGAGCAAGCACATCCCACCTTGCTGAGAGTTCTCGAAGAAACGGTCAGGAGACACACTGCTGGTGACCTTGAAGGAGGGGTTCCAGAGGAACGAAAGTGTGCTGACTTCTAGAGAGTGGGGAGACGTGGCCTCTCAAGGCGTCAGCTGTAATTTGGTGTGAATTGCCAAATGGTTGTAGAGATGAACACGAGGAAGGGGGCCCGAGTTCGCCAAAAATGCACGATGTTAAACTAGCCTTAGATTTGATAGAACTGAGGAACGTAGGTAAGAGAAACACTCAGG
Source organism: Nyctereutes procyonoides (assembly GCF_905146905.1). Lineage (NCBI taxonomy): Eukaryota > Metazoa > Chordata > Mammalia > Carnivora > Canidae > Nyctereutes > Nyctereutes procyonoides. The sequence goes on along the minus strand of NW_026575032.1, from coordinate 15,751,362 downwards.
CAAACCGTTTTATAGGGCTTTTCAGGATACCTCATGCGAGTGGGCTGTAACCAGGAGATTACAGAATTTTACCCCAAGAAGAAGGATTAGTGGATTAGCGTCAGTCTGGAGACGGTTACTTAGTGACATCCTTCAAGATTCTATTCCTAGGTTTTGTCTTGTTTTTTGTTTTCCTAACACCTTGGAATCATACAGTAAAATAAGTGCGTACCCAATATGCAAATGTCTTACACCGGGATTAGCAACACCAGAGCGAATGACGGATTAGAATCCAGGATAGAATTATGGCTCTAAACGAATGAGGGTTACTAATGGAATGAAATGAAAGTATCAAAAAGAATAAAAGAGCAATAAAGAGGAAAATGAAAAGAATAGCTTTCAAAACCTTATTACCAGAGATACAAACAAACCACACAAAACCTGGCATTTTATTTGACGGGGAGCTCAATGTAAAGCCTTGCATCGTGGTTCCTTAATGTTGACCCCCAAAGGATCAGTTAATGCCACTGGTTGGACTACCTCTATGGCACTGTGTTTAGTCCTCAGAACCACATTTTCATGAGGAGATCGCAGAACATTTCATGGGCTACAAATCCAGGGAAAGCAGGAGTCTGAAAACCATGTGGATGAAGAATAGCATTATCTCCGCAAGCATTTATTGGGTGCCTGCTATGTGCCAGTCACTGTGCTAGGCATAAATTAATGCGCATTGTTTGCCGGCTAAGGAGCGCATCAGGACAACTGATGTGTAGGTCAACAATAAAGTACACAGAGCCCCAAAGGAGGGGATAGTACAGAGAAGAGGTTACCCCTTGGGTACGTTCTTTATGGGCAATAATAATGAAGGTAGAGACAGAGGGAGAGGAATGGTTTCCATGTAGAAGGAAAAGCATGTGGGAAAACACAGTGGCAAAAAGGATCTTGGTGCTCTCGGGAGTGGGAAGTAGTTTGGTGTGGCTGAAGCGTGGGGTCTATGTGAGGACGGCATGGGCTTAGGCTGGAAGTAGACTGGGGCCATCGTTTGCCAAACTAAGGGCTTTCCCTTCCTCCTGAAAGTGTGGACAACCAATAAAGAGGTTTTAGTAGGTGATATGATGAAAATATCATTGAGATGGTCACTCTGGCCTCGTTAGGAAGACAGACTGGAAATGATGAGTCAAGTAGACCAGTGAAATGATTGATGGAGTTGGCAGGTGGACAGCACTAAGGGCCCGATCTGAGGCCGTGGCCATAAAGATAGAAAGGTGGGGTCAGATTCTCAAGTAATTAAGGAGCAAGCCCACCAACAGAACTTGGATCAGGTTGTGGGGAGAGAGAAGGAGGAATGCAGTTGGATGTCCAGACTGTTGCCATTTTGACTTAGTGGATAATAATTTGATGAGAGAGAAAATGTGGGGGGAATAGATTTGCGAGACTAGTTCCGTTTGAGCTTCCTTGGGGAGACACCTATTGACGGCCAATTGGCAGTTGGATTTATGGGTCCAAAGCCTGAGAAAGGGCCTGTGATCCAGCTCCAAGAGTGGATGTAAGACTACAAGCTAACTTGGGATGCTATCTGGAAGTAAGGAAAGGAGTCAGGCAGAAATCCTGAAAACAACAGCACTGACATGATAGAGAAAGAGTAGACAAGAGTCTTGTAAGAGGGGCACCCGGGTGGCTCAGTGGTTGAGCATCTGCTTTTGGCTCAGGGCGGGATCCCCAGGTCCTGAGATCGAGTCCCACCTCAGGCTCCCTGCATGAAGCCTGCTTCTCCCTCTGCCTGTGTCTCTACGTCTCTCTCTCTCTGTGTGTGTCTCTCATGAACAAATAAATAAACTATTAAAGAATAAAACAGTCTTGTAAGGGATTAAGGGGAAGCCAAAGGGAAGGGAAGCAAAATTTCAAGCAAGTGTAAGAAGACAAGGAATGATGTCAGAAACATGAGAAATATCAAGATAGAGACTTGCCCTAGTGTGTGGCAACCTGGAGGTCACAGGGGCTCTCTGAGCACAGATTTCCTGTGTGGGAGGGGCGCGAGGCTCCTTGGAAGGTGGAGACGTGGAGAGCTGAGGAAACCACTGCCCTTGAGGCTGGCTGCTCGGAAGCTGGACAGGGACCCAGAGCAGGGAGAGGTACAATTGGTTCCTGCTCTGCTCATGCTGTTTCTTTCACCAGGAACTCCTGCTCCTCGACCTGGCCATTTCTGCTTGCTCAACTCCTGTTAAATCTCCAAGACTCACACGACAGAGAAAAGTAAATCTAGGCCAGCGTGTCCATCTCAAGGTGACCTTCGGTGTTGCATTTTCCTTTTTGTCTCACATTCTGAGAGGGTCATGGACAAACTCATGGTGTCAAAAGTGATCCTAAGCTTTGCTCTGGGCTCCCTCAGCACTGTGCTGCCGTGCGGAGCCCACCTCTTCCGTGTATCATTGGTTTCTTTTCCTGTCTTTCTGCCCAAGGCCACTGGGAAGGTCTTGGGAGCAAGGATCGTGCTTTTTTTGGTGGGGTATTATTATTATTTTTTACATGTTTACATTTTTATATTACTATTTTTTACATGTTTACATTATTTTTTACATGTATCATTAAGAATTTTTTTACTTGTTTACTGGCCAGCCCCTATATTTCTCAAGTGCACTAATGTGTCGTTAAGCCATGTCAGGTAAAGAACTGTCAAAGGCACTGTGATGTTGATTCTGGAAAATGGAAACCGGTGCAGTGTCACTCCATGAACACATTCTCCCGAGGTAGTGCTTTTTTCAGGTGAGGAGATGAAACAAGAAGTGAGATGTGCACTAAAGACATCTGAAGATGGCACCTTTTGAACCAGCAGATCCTGATTCAGCTCATGGCCTCGAAGTGTTTGATGTTCCTATCTGAGCATTGTTTATACTTCCCACATCCTATATAGTAGCAGGCTTATTGGAGGCCGGGGCCACATTCCACAAATTTGCAGATCTCTACGTTCATAGCGCTTAGCAAATTACCTGTATAGCATGTAGTTGAGAGCTATTTGTTAGGTTGACTCTGCATGGGCTGCAGGGCATTTAACTTTTATTATAATTAGGAGTAAAATCACACTCTAGGATGAAAAGATATTTCAAGGATCTCAGAATCTTATTCTTGCTCTCAACAGTTTTTATCTTCCTTTTGGCATTTATTTTCTCAGAGGGCTCACAGATGGTCTCTTCATCATGCCCATCATGCCTCCATTGCCAGAGTACATGGGAAATGGAGAGGCGATCATGCCCATCAAGCCCATCATGCCTCCATTTCCCAAAGTACATGGGAAATGGAGAGGCAATCCCTCCTGGGGCTGGGCTCTGGTGCCTACATGTTTTTTGACTTTGTAGAAATGTAGAAATTAAGTTGATGTCACCTCCTCTTCCTCTTCTTCTGTTGGTTCACAGGGGAAAGCCTTTCCATCAGTAGTAGGGAGCCTGACACACCTGAGTTGGCCAATTCTTCAATTTTGGACCTCTTGACTGAATTTTTGAATATGCACCGAAGGAATGTAGATTTGGAACTTGAAGGATTTAGTTTAATTTCCCTAGTAGAAGTCCGGCTCTATAGTTCATGTAAGGCTTTGATGGTATTGTTAATGGTCACTGGGGTCTGCACAGGCTGCAGGGCATTTAGCTTTATTATCGGTAGGAGTAAAATCCCATCTAAGATGAATAATGACTGGGGTGTTGTTAACAATCTAACTAGGAGCCTCAGTTTCTTTATCTGTAAATGGACTGATAACGATGCCTGTTTCCAGCTATGAAGATTAAGTGAGATGATACATTTACGAGGCTTCTCAGAGACGTGACATACCGTCAACACCTAACAACTCCTATTGTTGTTATGAGGTGGAGACGTCAAGGCATCTGCCTCAGTCCGTAGACTTGCATGGACCGGCAGGAGGATCTGACCTATCTCAGGTGCAGGCTGTGGGAGCTAGATCTGCAGAGATAATTTCCGACTAATGAGTTTCCACGTTGTGCTGCTCTCGCCCTGCATGCCTCACGTTCCACCTGCCCTTGCCTTTTCTTGCATGCTCTCGTGACCTCATCCAGGGCCTCATAACCCCTTGCTCTTAACAGATTTCATAACCACGCTTCCCTTCAGTCCCTCCTTCCTGTCAGAGGAATCTTCCACAAGCCTAGATCCGAGGTTAGCACTTCTTTGTTTGAAACTTCCGGTGGCTTTCCATGATCTATTTAATCTCCATAAATGGTTATTTGAGGTGTTCAGGGCTTCCCTGTCTGTAGCTTACCGAGACGAGACAATTCAGGCTTGGCGTTAGATGGGCTCTTGTTTCAACACGTCCCTGGCACAAGTATTTGACCTTGGTCCTTATCTAAATTGCCCGAGCCTCTATTTTCTCATTAATAAAATGGGGATTATGGTATTTGCCTTACGGGTTGATATAAGGCTTACAGATGATGAAAGTACAGTTGTTAGTGTGATGCTCCAAAATGACCGTGATTATCCTACTGAACTGCTTTTGTTCCTCCCTGTCTTTTCTCACCCTGGTGTCTCTTCTTAGGCCCAAACATAGATTATCCCATTTTCCCTTATTTTACACTTTTCCCACTCCTGCCTTGTAAGCATTCCTAATTTTAAGAATTGATAATCATTATCCTTGACAATTTCTACCCGGACCCACATCAAATCTAAACATGACATAAAGAATAAAGTCATATTCTTAGGTTTTATTTTTATTTTTATTTTTTTTTTATTTATTCATGATAGTCATACAGAGAGCGAGAGAGCGAGAGCGGCAGAGACACAGGCAGAGGGAGAAGCAGGCTCCATGCACCGGGAGCCTGATGTGGGATTCGATCCCGGGTCTCCAGGATCGCGCCCTGGGCCAAAGGCAGGCGCCAAACCGCTGCGCCACCCAGAGATCCCATATTCTTAGGTTTTAATGTAATCGGCAATAAGAATTAACAGTTTCTTTCATTTGCTTTGATTTTAATGGGTGTACTTCCCCATATCAGAGATCCAGAATAGATTTGAAAACAGGGAGTATAAAACACTGGATTTAGGAAAAGCAAATACAGACAGGGGTTCCACCTGTAATTAGCACCAAGAAGACAGCAGAGGATCAATTTTTCGGTCTCTTTCGCTTGACTTCTCAGCCTACTAGGTGTTCCTTTAACTTAGTAAATATTAATATTTACTGATTCTACTGCACATTTGATCTCCCTCAGAATCATGTTCAGAATATATCTTAAGTGAATACATTATTGGCAAGAATGATGGATTTCACAAAAATACCTGAGGAAATATACCTTAATTTAAAAAGTTTCAAATGGTTTGTTTTGACAACTAGAGAAGACACGAGTTCAATTTGGAATTGAATGTCTGAATCCCCTCATGTAGTCTTTTCAACTTTTGAGGGACTGAACTGTATTTATTAAAGAGGGTAGAGGAGTGTTTCGGGTTAAGCTGTTTCTTTCTGAGAAGTCCTGGCAGGATGACCTTGTTGATGATTGGATGGACAATATATCCATCGATAGAGTCAAATACAATCAAATGGCATTTAGGAAACCCAGAGGGCAGATAATTAGTTTCCTTTGACAATCAGTGGATGGCTTTCTTCCCTTACTTATCTGTGTTCAGTCCACAGGCAGCGATTGAGCCTAGATGTTTCCATAATTCTTAACTAACTTTCAGTTCCACTACTAGGTCAAGGCTTGTCCCACAACAGATCGTATGGCATATTTAAGGTCAAAATGAAGGAATGAGAGTTGGTTCTGCTGTATTCAAAGCTGATATTTTGTCTGCGGAAGAATACAGGTGTTCCCAGGCTCAATAATAAGTTGGCCTTCCTCCATCTAGGTTTCCTCTATATTTTCAACATGGGAGTAATCATGATGCCGTGTCTTATTTAGTGGGATTTAAAAAAATCAAAAATTTTTGGCCATCACGCACCTCCCCGCCCCAACTCACACAGAATCATCATGCTACTATGCTGCAAAGTGTTCATCTTGAATGGTCAGAGATTTAATCATGTCTTACTCTCCTAACATAAGGCCATTGCATTCACTGTAGTCTCTTCTGAAGATTGACAAGCTGCCCGTCATACATATGGTAAGGCTTACTATTCTTCTAGACAAATAGGAGTTAGCTGTACCTGCTGATGTTGGTAATGCATTTGCAGAGTCCTCAAAGGAGATAATCAGAGTTTCCTTTTAAGTAATGTTCCCCTGAATATGTCCTTGTTGGTGGTGGTCTTTCCCTTAGCCTGCTGGTCTGGGATGCTCACGACGGCGAGTTACCTGTGCAACATTCTTCTCAGGTTAGGAGTCAAGATAAGTAATCTCTGGGTCATGACCAATCAGTTCTAGAAAGGAACTAAAACTCTTTAGCTTACACTAGATATTAGTGAGATTATGTTTATACAGTTCATGCAGTTGACAAACTTATGGGTCACCGATCTTCTATCCAAACGTATTCACTTTTTGCACTTTGCCTCCAAATCCTCCACTAAAATTTAGCATCCTCTGTTGTGTGGTTGTAGTAACTAAAATTAATAACAGTATGAATTCACTTAATGGAAAATCATTCTCTCTTTACCATTTCTTATTGTTTGCATCTAAAGCTAACATGCTCGAATTCATTTCCTTATTCACTCTCAAACAGATTCAGGCACAGGGATCTCATGCTTCCACTCCAACTGTGCCCCTAACCTGGGCCATATTCAGCTGCTGCCACTATTTCATATCCTACTCTTGTCTCCACTTCCCGTTTATTCAGTTTTAGAAGGAACTATAAACCTTGGATCACAAAATAGGAGGAAATAAACTGTATCTATATGAACCATAGGTACTGAATATTTATGCATTTAGCTTTTCTTATGACACATCACCCATGCACAGACTGAATTTCCTCAAAATATAACTTGACAAAAATCTTTGAATAAGCTAAGCGATATTCAATAATCTAGCATGATAAAATAATGTAATTTGGTTAGATGATAGTTCTTTATGAGAGAAATGGAGTGGGAAGGAAACTAGAATGAGCTTAAAAAATTATTTTCTCTTAAATTTACCTTTGTAGGAATCTGTCTTTATACATACAGCCTTTTATTTGGAATACAGCTTGGAGTCACTGAAGCAAACATTGCTTTATATACACCATGATACCAAATCAATAATGCGACTGGTGCACTGAGCAAAAGGAGCTCCAGATTATGTTGCTGTTTTCTTTTACTGTTCAGTCAACAGAGAAATAGCCAAAAGAAAAGAAATAAAATACAAAGAAAGACATTTTCATTTCCCATTTTCAGAGCTTCCATTCTCTTTTAACTTCCAGGGAATTAGTGTGCGTGATTGTGTAATTAGCATTCTAAAAGGCAATTATAGAACTTTTTTTTTCTTTTTTCTTTTCTTTTTTTTTTTTTTTTTGCATCTAAGATGTTATGCTTTCACATGCACAAATAACAAGGGTTTCTTTAAAGCAGTTACAGTTAGGCTATTAATAATATTTGACTACCATTAGCATAGTATATCTTTTTCCATTCTTTTAGCCTATTTGTATTCTTATTTTTAAAGTGGGTTTCTTACAGTGATCATATGGTTGCGTTTTGCTTCTTTTAATCTACTCTGAATACTTTTGCTCTTTAATTGGCTCTTTAAACCATTTACATTTAATGTGATTATTGATAAAGGTGGCTTAAAATCACCTATCTTGCCATTTTTTTCTGTTGTTCCATTTTTATTTTGTTCTTTTCAGCCTTCTTTTGGGTTGCTTTTGGTTATTCCATTTTACTTCTTTGTTGGCTAGTATACTAGCTTTAAATATTTATTATTCATTTTAAGTGGTTATTTCATAGTTTATAGTACACATCTTTAACTTCTCTTAGTCTACCTTCAAATGATATACTACTTCATGAGTTTGTAAGACCTTACAATGATATAATTCTATTTCCCACATCCTAACCTTTGGATCATTACATTATTGTTATACATTTTACTTCTATATATATTATAAACCCCACAAAGCATTGTTGTTATTTCTGCTTTAACATGGCACCCTTTTAAAGGTATTTAAAAACTAGCTTTTTGAAAATATAGACTAGAATCATGGCGAATATTTTAATGTCCTTGTCTGCTAATTCTACCAGTTGTGTCATTCCTGAGTTAGTTTTGCTTGATTTATTTTTTCCACATTATGGGTCATATTCTCCTATCTCTTTGTATGCCTGGTAATTTTTTTAAAGATTTGTTTATATATTTTAGAGAGAGAGTGAGAGAGAGCACAAGCAGTAGGAGGGGCAGAGGGAGAGGGAGTTTCAAGTAGATTCCCCACTGAGCATGGAGCTGACACAGGGCTCCACCTCATGACCTGAGATCATAACCTGAACCAAAATGAAGAGTCAGACACTCAACCACCTGAGCCACCTTGGTGCCCCTGCCTGGTAATTTTTGATTATATGCCAGACATTGTAATTTTGCCTTGCTTAGTGCTGGATATTTTTGAAATTATTATAACTATTCTTGAGTTTTGTTTTGGGATGCAGTTAAATAACTTGAAAAGTTTGATCTCTCTAGGCTTGCTTTCAAGCCTTGCCAGGCATGATCAGAGTAGCATTTAGCTTGCATCTAATATTGTCTCCATATTGTGGTAATACCTTCTGGAAACTCTACCAAATATCTTACAAACTGGGTGGTTTTCCACTCTCACTAGTGGGAATAGATACTATTTCTGATCTATGAGAGCCCCAAAGATTGTTCTCTGTGCTTTTTTGAGTTGTGCTTCTTTCCTCAGTCTCAGGCAGTTTCCTCACACATATATGTTCAGACCAGCATTACTCTAAAATCTCAAGTGGGATCTTCTACAGATTTCTATAGTTGTCTATCTGTGCAGCTGTTTTCTCTCTGGAACTCTATCCCACAAGCTCTAGCAGTCTGATTCTCCCTGGACTCTTAGGTCTATTTCTTCAACTGAAGTATACTTCAAAATTTTCCTTGGATTCTTCCTCCATGTGCTGCATCCTGGAAACTCTCTCTAGTCAGTTAGCTGGAGTATCATAGGGCTTTCCCCATTTATTTTTCCCCTCTCTCAGTAATCACTGTCCTGTATTTTTTGAGGTTCAATGTCTTACAACTGTTTTTCATATTTTTTGCTTGTTCTTTTTAGTTGTTTTAAGTGGGAGAATAAATCAGTTCTCTAATCTCCATCATGATGGATAGCAGAAATCTCTGTTAATTATATTTGATTTAGAGCTTGTCAACAGGGATGCCTGGGTGGCTCAGTGGTCGAGTGTCTGCCTTCAGCTCAAGGCATAATCATGGAGTCCCAGGATCGAGTCCCACATCAGGTTCCCTGTATGGAGCCTGCTTCTCCCTCTGCCTGTCTCTTTCTCTCTCTCTCATGAACAAATAAATAAAATCTTAAAAAAAAAAAAAGCTTGTCAACATACAAAAGTACAGTTCTAGAACTGGAAAAGTTTTACCTCCTTTTTCAGGACATATTTTGAATGATTAAGTTTTCCATTATCTGGGCTCATATCTGTTAATTTGTCATCTGTTAGAACACTTGTTGATACCTTCTTGCTATCATCAATTTATTAGTCAGTTTTTTTATTTGCAAAATTGGTACAATCATATCAGCCTTCAACTTTCATAGAGGTATGCCACATATAAATAAACAATGTCAGGCAATGGTTTAAAAATCTTTGGAAATAGGGATCCCTGGGTGGCGCAGCGGTTTAGCGCCTGCCTTTGGCCCAGGGCACGATCCTGGAGACCCAGGATTGAATCCCACATCGGGCTCCCGGTGCATGGAGCCTGCTTCTCCCTCTGCCTATGTCTCTGCCTCTCTCTCTCTCTCTCTCTCTGTGTGTGACTATCATAAATAAATAAAAATTTAAAAAAATCTTTGGAAATAAAACATGAATGTAAGCTATAGTAACATATGTTCCATGACTAAAAATTGAAATAGTATTAGATCCTAGATTCTAGGATTCTATGATTTTATTTTTATGATATATGCAGAGTGGGACAAAATTAGAATTATTGTCTTTTTTAATACATGCTGAGAAGGACTCTTCAAAAAGTAGTCTATCATGTTCAGCATAAACGGACAAAGGTTTTTGCTAAAATAAAATGAAAGATTTACGGATATATTATTTCTTGAATAATTAACTTTGAGAATAAAAGGCCAAGAGAAATAACAAAAATTAAATTCTTTAATTGTGTTCTTCTCCAAGACACTATTGGTTTTTGTGAATTCTTTCTCTGTCTCTGTCAGCATTCACATTTGCATTTATGTATATCTGCGTGTGTATGTGTGTTTATATAATAATATTATAACTTACAAAACTGTACAAATCATCTACCACCACTCTGATCACTTAGAGAAACCTCTACTTAATATGTCAGACTGCAAGTTCCTGGCAGGATAGGACAAGAATGCCCTTTTTCTAACTCCAAGTGTGATAAAGTTTTCTTTCTGCCTGTTTCTGTACTTCTCCTTTTTATAACAGTGAGGTAGAGAAAAAAGCATCTGGCAAGATTTTTTATGCTACATCACAACTCACTTGATCCTGTTGAAATTATTTTATCCTACCTACTTAAAAAAAATCTATGTGAGTAACAGGTTATTTAACAGTTAGGTATGGTTAACATATGTTCATTATATCATGTTCTCAGTGCTGAATTACAAAACCATTATATCTTAGTGTTACCATTGGCATCATATTTGTTAATCCACCAACTTACAGTAGTCATTAAAAATAGAGATAGCATACTATACTTTTATACTTTTATATAGATAGCATCTTATACTTTTGGTTCTGCTTATCAAAATAATTCACTTGAGGGACACAAACTTTATTAAGGATTCCATCTATCTTTCTGCACCTCCCATCCCTAACAAAGTACAACAGCTCAACAAATATTTACCATCTACATTCATCCACTAATCACTCTTTGGTGTTCAGGTCGTCAGTATATATTTTTTAAGATTTATTTATTTAATCATGAGAAACACAGAGAGAGAGGCAGAGACGTAGAAAGATGGAAAAGCAGGTTCATCACAGGGATCCCGATGCGGGACTCAATCCCTCGACCCGGGATCATGCCCTGAGCCCAGGGCAGATGCCCAACCACTGAGCCACCCAGGTGTCCCATCAGGTTGATAGTCTTAATGAAGTGCACCCTCTTCTCTACAAAAATACTTTTGTGTTACACGTAGTACAGTTTTACAGAAAAGCATCTTTGGTAGATGAGAATGGCCACAAATATCTTGCAACTTCCTCCATCAAGAGGTCAAGTCCATTTTTCCATTGTTTGTGTCTGGGCTGTCTTGTGACTCAGATGATCATAAAGCAGATGTGATATTATGTGAGATCTGAGCCAACACCTTATAAGACTTTCAAGGTTTTTTAATAGTCCTCTTGGAACTCTGTTTCTTGGAGGCCGAGAGACCACATGGAGAGAGACCCAGATACCTCAAACATCTTAGCCATCCCGCTTGTCCCAGCTGAGATCCCAGGCATGTGAATGAGCACCGTGGACATCACCTTGAGTAGAGATGAAATTTTTCCAGCTGAATCCACTCCCAACTGCTGACCCACAGAATCACAAGCAAATCGCTAACTTTAAGCTGCTATAACGTTTTGTGGTAGTTTCTTACACAGCAAGGGGCAACTGAGTACTACAGATGCATAGTCCTTCTGTCTCTGCCTTCTCTTCTCCTTTCTTTTAATTAGTCCTAACAACTTCAGTTTCTCTTCTCCAGGCCCTTTAAAAGTCTTTTGTTATAACATACTCTAGGAGTCATACCCAATGCAATCCATTTGCTATTAGCTATCTATGTAATAAGTTATATCATATGGACAGTTTAAATCTCAGTTTATTTAATTCTTCTAGAACTCTTATGAAATAAATAGATGGCAATGATATTCAGGTTTAAGATGATGAAGCAATACTTTGCATTAATATAATACGTTTCTTTTAGTGAGGCTCACTTTGCTTTTTAGACATGATCTCAGCATTCCTTTAATTGTGCAATCAGATAGGTAAAATGTGATGAGCAAATTTAATATCTTCATGGAATTTCTGGTACTGTTTGGACCTTGCTAGTGTTCTTTCTTTCTTTCTGCTGAATTACTATATATGATATCCTGGGGTGGGGGGGGGGAATGGTGGAAATAGTCACAGAGATTATTTTTTAGTTTTACTAAACAGAATGTTTTACTTCGTTTATATAGAGCCAAAGCAAAATTAAAGACTTTCAGGTTTGAGGAAGAAAAAACATTTCACCTTCTTTTATTCTACTCCTAACATTTTTCTTTTTAATTCTTGTGCTTTAGCACTTAAAATTACCTGCTTTGTCTATTTTTATAGACTGTGTGAACTGGTTGGCTGCTAAACTTTATTTTACCTTTGAAAGTTTGGAAGTGGTGTTTTGTTAACATTTTTTTTTTTATTTCTTGGAATCAGAAGACCTGTCTCACATTTCAACAACACATTTCAGCTGTCACCACCACCTCGTCATAGAACATATTGTCTTCACATTCTTAAACTCAAATAAAGATTGGCCCTTACATTTATGACCTAGTTTAGGATGGAAATCTCTATTCTGAGGTCTGTAAAACTACCCAAATGGTGTAAAATTTATGTGGGTGTGCCTTTTTTCTTAGTAAAAAGTGCATAGTTTTTCAACAAACTCATTGCCCCCAATTTCCTAACCAATATCCTAGGAATCTGGATTTTATGACATTCCTCTATTCCTGCTTTGGTTTCACCATGAACTAAGGTTCCATAGCATCATTCAGATAATCCAAATACGCAATTTCTTTCAAAAGAGTAGACTTTTCAGGGACATGTAGAGATCAATAGTCAATCTCAGGGAACAATCAAAGGAATCATGCCAGGAGGGATTTTTGTATATTGTCTTCGTTAGTTTGGGCTGCTATAACAGAATACCATAGAGTGGCTAGTTTAAAGAGAAGCATTTGTTTCCTACAGTTCTAGAGTCTGGAAGTTCAAGATTAGGGTGCCAGCATGGTTAGGTTCTTAATGAAGGCCCTCTTTCTGGTTTGAGTCTTAACATCTAAGCTAGTTGTCTTTCTTCTCTTGTAAGAACACTAATCCCATTTTGGGGAGATCTATCTTCATGACCCACTTACCTCCCAAAGTCTCCACCTCCAAATACCATCATATTTGGGCTTCAACATATGAAATTTGGGAGATGCAAACATTCAGGCTAAAGCAGATATTCAGCCAAATTATATTTTATTAGAATTATAGTGTAGTGTTTTCTCAAACCATGGTATAGGAAGATCAGAAATTTCCTGGACTCTATTACCTGGATCAGAAAGCAAATAGGAATTTTGAGGGGCAATGCTGAGGAATCTGTATTTAGTCAAATTTCTTTGGTTTAAAATACGTTATGTTTGAGAACCACTGGTAGACAGTATAATAGAAAACTGCAGTCTTTTTTTCTTTTAATGACAAATGAAATCAAATATGGAAAGTATGTAGAACTTTTTCAAAATACAGCAAGAGTTGTAACTAGCTAGTCATGTGATCAATTAAATGCAATTAATTTCATGCTGGATTTGGTTGTGGTTATTATTAGTTTTTTTTTTAAATGATGTGCACATGCACAGTAAAGGGAAAACTGACATCCCTTTGTTGAGACTGTTTATGAGATGCTATCTTTTGAGAGAACATTTAGATGGCACTGTGTCTGTCTGGTGGGAAAAGGTTTTCAGCTCTTGTCTGTTGATCTTGAGGTTTTGTTGCACTAGGGAATGAAATACTCAGTGTGTTATATCCACAGAAGCAGAAAGTGCTTTCTTTCCCCCTAGCCCCTTCTTCCTAAGATGTCATATCTTGGAGAAAAACAAAACAGAAAAGGAACAAATTTATTCTCAGGGAGCTTGGAGAAGCATGAATTATTTATTCTCAGAAATCCTCTGCTATCTTTGCATGAAAGAGAGCCTTATTATTAAAAGTGAATGTTTCTTTTTCTGCATGTCAATAACTGGGAGATCAGAACGACTGGCTGTTAGATAGCTTCCTCCTTGGAGACTGAGCTCCCTAAGGCAGCCTCTGCAGCAGCTAAATTATTTTTAAGACAATAAAATCATTGGAATTGATATATTAACACCCCAAATTGATGTGACAGGGGTCTGCCACTGAGGCAGTCTAAAAGGAAGAAAAGGCCATTAAAATGATCTCAATTACCTTTTAATTATGAATTAACACATTTGCATAAATCATAGCACAGAGAGTTTCTGGGTGCATGTGTGTGTTTAAATTGCCTGGGTTTACGAGGCTCCTTATTTTCTTTCAGCTAGGTCGAGCAATAAATTCTCTACTACCTTCATCCTGGAGCACAGGAAGTCAATTCTTCTTGCCTGGGGAAAAATTTAAATTTTCCCTTGATGCCAGTAATCTCGTTTTCTTTCCAAGCAGTTGTGCAAATGAGAACAATCGTTTTGTCTTTTCCAGTTCATACTGGGCTTCTCCAGAGCTGAAAGAACATGGTGCTTGCTTGATAAAATAAATTTTTTGTTAGAAAGAGGCAGTTGGGCCTTTCCATCCCTCTGGGATGGAAAATAAAGGAGAATTACAAATTGGGCTTGTCATGCTGCTGGGCAGTGACTTTGGGAGTCATAGCCCCTGAAGGCCCACCTAGCAACCTGATTCTCTTTGCTCCTAGGTAAGTGGGAACCTGGAGACTATTGGCATTTCATTCCTGGAAAGAAAATACTAGCTGTTTGAAATCAGCTCTTCTTGTTTTTTTTCTGAGTTGAGGGAGACCCCAGCATTTGAATCATTATAAAGACTCCTATACGTCCAATATATGTATACTATCCAGCCGTACTGGAGAAAAGGCAGTGTTTGTTGACTTCCCTTTGTTAAAATAGGTAACCTTTTAAAGAAAAATGTCAAGGCTGGAGGAAGGCAAAATTCTAAAGGAAAAGAGTTGATGTGCGGTGTCACAGCTACCCACCCTCATCTCAGACGTTCCCACCCCCACGCGTGTTCAGGGCCTTTGTGCCACTGACAACACCTTCCCACGTGGATTTCCATGCCTCTCTCCTTTCTCCCTTCCTGTCTTTTTCTTCTTATTATCTGGGAGCTTGATATATTTCTGTGAGGCAAAAGATTAGAAACAACCCAAATGCCCATCAATAGAAAGGGCTGGGTAAATAAAGTATGGCACATCCATTTAATGAAATACAATGGAGCTGTAATAAAGAATGGAGGAGGTCCATGCACTGATAAGAAGAGATCTCCACGATTCATTGTGAAGAGAAAAATAAAAGACTCAGGACAGTGTGTATATTGTATCTTTTATGCTATCTTTTGGGCAAAAAGGAGTCTGTATCCTATTCGCTCCTATATGCTTTAAAAAAAAACCATTTGGAATGGTCAGTAAAACATCAACAAACGAACATCAGTGGCTGGTGCTGAGATAGGAGGTGGTTAGCTGGAGAGGGATTTCACTGTATACCTTTTGGCTGTTTATTTAATTGTATTTTTAAAATTTAAAAATGAGTTTTTCATTTAAGTATAACATACATTCAGAAAATTGCAAAGAGCTTTCGTCTACAGCTCTAAGTGTTCCTCTGTGGAGTCAGCAACCATATCTAGAAATAGAACATAGCACTACCTCACCAGTGCCCATGACGCCAGGAAGCTTATTTGCCTCAGGTGCCCTCCAGTCATTATCTGCTCCCACTATCGTGACTGCTCACTCCTGTAAAATTCATCTTTAAAAAGAGGTAAGATCATGACTCTCACGCAATTAGAAAACACATATGGGTCAATGATTTTAACTCATTCATTAATCAGGGAACTAGTAAAATATATTTTTTAAAAAAACCCAGAAAACCAAAAATAAAAAACCCAGAACAGTTCAAAGAGAATCCAGAGAACGGACACTTGTATAGGTAATTGGGAATGTTGAAATGAATTAGCTAATAGATGCAAAATTAGCCAATTTCCATGGGGCGATGATCAATTCCATCTTCACCTTACAAAATTCATTGATGTATGATTAAACAAGAATAATTTGCATTGCTATCCATTGCCCACAATGTACACAGCTGCAGAGGAGCTCAATTTTGTTTTATCAACGGATTATGTGGAGATGTTTTGGGGGAGCCAGCATCTGACAAAGCTCTTATGAATCGTGCTATGATAAATATTCTCACCAGTGTCTTTTGGTCATACATGCATACATTCCTGCCAGGAATGCATCTAGGGGAGGAACTGCTGGGTCATGGGAGATGTGTATGTTCAGTTTGGTAGATGCTGCTGAACAGTTTTCTAAAACAGCTGCTGTTAGACTTTTTTGATCTTTGAATGTATCACCTCTTTAAAAAAATCAATAAATAATGCAAGAAACAAGGATATGAAAAAAGTAGACTCAATATAGCCAACGTGTGTGATTATCTAGCAATCAGTAGAGAACAAACTATATTTTATGGACAAACATATTCTGGTTTCTGGAAAGATGTATGCTATACCAAAGCAGATCAGATTCTTCAAGCACCAAATATACTACAAGAGTATTTGGGTCTTTTCCCTTTCATTCTACATTCGCTAAGCATCCTTACAATTACAGACTGGATTTCCTGAGATACCTTGTGTGCCTGATACCTCTTGTGCTTTGCCTCTCATCCTTTTGGACCCACTTTTGATTTACCTATAGCTAAAGGAACAAACTATGATCTGTATAGGCGTCGACTCACATTGTGCTGACAGTATTATGCCCTAAGCATACATTGCGTGACTTTTACTTTTGGGCCGAGGGCTTCTCCAATGACACGGCATGAGACACGGAAGGGAGCCCTGAAGTGGGAGTTTTGGGAGTCAGTAGTTCCTGGGGGACAATGCTCAACCAATGGGGAATAATGGCAAATACCTCTCCCAAGTGAGGACGAAGTGCCTGACCTGACCCCCATCCAACCCCGCGAAGTAACTCCTGGAAGATTTATCTTAAATGACACATAAGTTGAGTTCTCTAATCATTTAACCACAGCACAAATATGTTATTAGTATTTACATACTAAGTTGCATATATTTAAATTATGGGAAAATGTGAATTCTGTGTGAAGTTTGGAGCCAGAGGGCTGGGCCAGTGAGAACTAACTCCATAGTCTGTTGGATTATCTCATGAGTGAAAGTGACTGCAAGTCCTCTCTAAATTTTGGAAGGTCCTGTGGGAGATGCTGCAGTCTAAGCCCACATATTATCCCTGAGCACTAGCCCCTGGCCTGTAGTCCTGAAGAATGCCTAATGCATACACTAGCAGTGCGATAACTCAGATGTTCTACTTTCTATTTTTATGGCAACCGGGCTTTTGACCTCCACGTGACTTCTCTTCTTACACTAGCTTTTTCTCAAACCTTCACACAAAGTGAGCACCTCCTACAATTACAGTTTCAACTTCTTCAGTGGCCCTAAACTATTTAATGAACATTTCTCCACTCTGGCTGACCGAGCCTCAAAGACTTCCAAGATCATGAGAGGAGCTGCTGGCATCTGTATGGCAGAGCAAGGACAGCTGTAAAGCCATGGCTTAGAAGCAGCATTCTGGAGGGAAGGGATCCAGATGGAAGGCTGGGTTTGGCTCCTCCTGTACCATAACCATATTCTGAGCATAAAGCTAGAAGGGATCCAGATGGAAGGCTGGGTTTGGCTCCTCCTGTACCATAACCATATTCTGAGCATAAAGCTAGAAGGGTTCCTGGAAACTTCTCAAGTATTTCAGTTCACGAACAGGGAACTATCCCTTCTCTTGCTTCCCTCTTCCAGGTGCATCCTGGAAGATCCCATGGGGACCCTGCCTTGTCTACATTTCAGCAGGCCTTGCTCAAGGCTCAAGGGTTACGAGGGGTGCAGCATCTGGTGGGATAAGAGGTCTGTGCACCAAGGACAGAGCCTCCAAGCTCATGTTTCAGCTTAAGCACACAACTGCTATGCAGAAGCCTTTCAGTAGGCACACCCATATCTAGAATGGAATTCGGTATTTCAGATGCTTAAACATAATGGGGACAGCTTTGACTGTACTTTGACTTGTGGAATATTTTTTTCCACTGTAAGAAAGTGTGTACTCTTGGTTATTTCAGGGGAAGCAAGTTGTGTTCTGGATCCGGAAGGGATCTCATTTGGTAGGAGGGCTCTGATCCTGTCACTGCTACTCCAGAATGCCACTTTTCTTGGTGTGACAGGTGGGAACCGTCCCATTTTACTTTGGCATTGTATCAGACAGGGTCCCAGCAGGAACAAGATGGCACACTTGAAATAGGTTTATTCAATGAGAGCTCTATTTAGAAAGGTCTGGTATAGAAGAACCACAAGGAATGGTGAAGTAACCTGGTGCTAGCAGAAGCAGAGGTGTTCCAACCCTCAGGCCTGCAGAACTTGAAGAGAATGGTGTTGCTTTGGCTTCCTGGGAAGAGGCAGTAACTTTTGGGGGGCATATCCAGCTTGAGGTAATCTTGCAGAGAGGGAGCCTCTGCTCTTCACAGAACTCCCTGGTTAACTTCCTATTAACCAGACTCAACTTGAAGCCAGAGGACTTGGCAGCCTATTGATGCCATCCTCAAGGCAGCTGTGTAGAAGCAGAGACAAGACAATGAAGGAAGGAGAGTGGCTCTGGAGGGGCGAAGAGGAGCCATCGAGCCCAAGGATCAGAGCATACAAGTCTTCTTTCATCTGAATCATGATTAGATATTATTGAAGCTTCAGAACTGTGGGTAGGAAACCCAATATTAGTCCATTTTGGAGATTTATTATTTTGGATTACATACAGAACAACCTCTGGTTCTGACAAGATGTCCTCTGGCTGTCACTTCTGGCTCCAAATGATGCCCTGTGGGGGTGAGGGGGGAGTCCTCCACTGCCTCTCTGGACTTGCTGCTCAGGGCAGGTTGGCACACTACGTGCAAGTGTTTCTTCCCACAGCTCAGAGGTCCTTCTCCTGGAAACCATGAGCCTTCTCCTAGTTCTGCCATGGTGGTCCTTCATGTACACTTGAAACACAAGGTCTCCTCTACTTTCCCCTTTTGACAATCTTTAATCAATCTCTTAGTGGACTTGGGTCCACTTAGATGAGTTGTGATACATCTCTGCAAGGGCCAGATAAGTGTATCACATGAGTGTATGGGGGTAAGTATAGGATAGAGCTGGAGTCGAGAAGTGTTTCATATTCCTCTTATTCCACAGTCAGGTAAATCCCAGGCAAATATGACACTAAATGACAGCTAAAGTCTGAATTCAAGAAATAGTGAGGACCGGCTTCTCTGCTTTAGCTGTTTGCTGTCACTTGGGAATGCAGGCAATTTTAAGATACACTGGCATCCAGATTTTCATGTAAAACCTCTCAATTTTTAAATGCTGGCTCTGGGGAGCTATGACAAGGTATGAAGACAAATACTACAGTGTCACATGGAGGGGATTAAAAAATAAGCTTTTTAGGGGAGCTGGTTTACAAAGCTGAGCGTGGAGAAGAATAGGAGTTTAGTCTTCTGTCCTTTCACCGCCACACAGGGGAGCAGGCTGGAGTCTGGTAAAACTGCTGCACTTGCAGCTTTCCTGGGAAGTGCTGTGCACACCTGATATCTTACCTTCAAATAATGCCAAGTGTGAGATCACTCGAGGGTAGGGGATAATGTTTTGAGTTTAGGCATCAAGCAGCCGACCTCAGCTTATCAAGAGTAAACTCTTATTCACCAAGAGTAAACCCCAGTTATACAGAGAGTTGTTTGGCGATGCCTGCTGCTACCTGCCAAAGTCACAAGAAGTTGGATTTGGCCTCCTGGGAGAAGCAACCCCTCATTTCATGGAATGTGGGGCTCGCCAGGTGCTTGTCAGCTCATTGCTAAGAACTTGAGCTCTGTGGTCCTTCATTGGATAATCCTGTTTCTTTCTCTCCACTGCAACTAACTCACAGATCTTAGAACACTGAAGACGTGTCAAACAAAACAAAACGTGTCTTTGGGCCACCAGTTTGAGAACTCTTGAGTGGACCCTGGAAACCAGGAATGCCTACACAGGACCTGCCTGATGTCTCCTTTTCAGCCCTCAAACTGAAAAGGCGTCCTCTGGTCCCCTGGGGTCAGGGAAAAACCAAATATTAGGAGGAAAAATTAAATGACTTTCTGTTCTCCTGGGGAGGGGCGGGATACACTTACTTGAATTCTGATAAACTGCAGCAGATTGAAACGGAACATAGGTAACTTTACAATACCTGATACGATAGATTTTTAATGAGTGACTTTTCTACACTAGTAGAAAAATTGGAATCTTTAAAATTCACTGGAGAAGGAGAATGTCCTCATGGGAGGAAATGCCTGGACTTTTCACCTGAACCCATCTTTTTTGGGAGTGCTTGCTCCTGATTGCTATGCTGACCACCCTAAGTGGCTCAGGGCTGGGGGGTGGGCAGCATTAATGCTCTAGACCAAATGTGGATTCAGAGCTATTTTCTTTGTCTTCACAGCATAGTTCTAGACAAGACTGTCTTGTTTAAATAAGACTTTGGTGATGCCATAAGAAAAGATTTGTCTACAAATATTTGTATCATTTAACAAATACTTATTGGTGCCAGTGTTTGTGCTAGCGTTAGAGATCTATTAGTGAACAAAACAGACACAGTCTCTGCCTTCCTAGTACTACTCCAGGGCTCATCAATACAAAATGATACCAATTGGATAATCTTGATTACAATACATGGCTTGCTTACTATCCTGCGTTCTAACATATAGATCTTTTCTCGTTTCTGGCCTTCTTCCAGGTGTTGGAACCTGCCTTACTCATCCTTGACTATGTGGATATCCACTTTCCTCAAAATCCAAGCCTAAGAGAGAAAGTGCCAGACTTGCTCTTCCTGCAGCCTCCATGAGTCAGCCTCATTGGGCCTACTTTCCTCTTTGGAGACATTTTACTTCTGTAGGTGGACTTTCTCTACTCACAGGTATCTGGCATTTTCCTAGCCTACTTCCAAAGGATAAATGTATTGGGATGCAGCATGACAACCTCATATACGTAAGACAGAAATGGGGTTGTGGTGAGGTGTCACTTAACAGTCACACACTGGAAATGTCCTGCTTTAAAGAGAAGTGTAAGAGTTGACATGGTATAAACATTATATGGTCTCATTCATTTGGGGAATATAAAAAATAGTGAAAGGGAATAAAGGGGAAAGGAGAAAAAATGAGTGGGAAATATCAGAAAGGGAGGCAGAACATGAGAGACTCCTAACTCTGGGAAACGAACTAGGGGTGGCGGAAGGGGAGGTGGGCGGGGGGTGGGGGTGACTGGGTGACGGGCACTGAGGGGGGCGCTTGATGGGATGAGCACTGGGTGTTATTCTATATGTTGGCAAAGTGAACACCAATAAAAAATAAATTTATATATATATAAAAAAAGAGTTGACATGGTATTGCACAAAAACAATACAGTCGATCAGGTCTGGAATCTATCATCTCTGATTATTATTTTGAAGACACATATCATATTTAGTTCTACATTTGAAAATTGAATTTAAGACACTTTCGATGTTTGATGTAATTTCCCAGAATTACTGAGCGCTGACTTCCACTGGGTAGAAAAATACTTGTAAGTGATCTAAAAACTAGCTTGCCATTAGACAAATATTGAGCACATATTTTGTCGTTAGGTATTGTGCGAGATATTGAGGATATAGCAAATGACTCAGGAACTTATATATAAGAACTATATTATATGTAAGAAATTATATGTATTATATATAAGAAATGACTAAATTATATATAAGAAATATATGTAATATTTATTATATATAGGGAGCTATATTATACATATAAGAATGAGTAATTATTCAATATATATGTGTGTATACGATATGTATAACTGTTACTAATCAAAATTCATTTGGAAAGGCAGAGTCACTCTGTATAGTATGGAATAAAGACTACATTATAGGAGTAAGTCCTTACACAGCTGTGAGAAAAGCTGGGGAAATGAAGATCTGGGAGTAGGAGTCAGATCAAGGAAGAGTTCCTAGCCTGCCTGGAACACTGGCATGGATGGACAAACCAGAGCTTCCACATCAGGCCCTTGCACTGCAGGAGCTCTTGGAGAGGCCTCTGAAAAGCTCCAGGCTCTGAGGGTCCCCAGCTTCATGTCTGGTGGTGGGCTGGGGGCTGCCGTTAGCAAGGCCAGCCGTCAAGAAGAAGAGCTCGATGCAGAACACAGGAGACTGAGGGAGGGCTGGGACCCATGGGGCACTGACCATGACCATGGTCACATGACCATGAACACATCTGACGATGTTGACTGTTTCACGTCTGCATCTCAAGTTTTCATACAAAACTCCTTTGTTTTGGCCACCTCCAACCTAGAACCATACAGAGAAAGATATTTTGAGAAGCGAAGCTTCCATTTTAATCAACTTGACATTGCACCATCCAACAAACTAATTATGTAAGTGAAGGGGGGCAGAGTACGTCACTCTAAAATCTTGGGCCTAAGGATTATTTTGACCCAAAGGCACTCGAAGAACAGCAAAAGGCAGGTGAGGCTTTCTCTGAATTCCACTAATCTGCCTAAAGACAGATCCTCCACAATTGTCCTAAATCCTCTCTCTGGGAATTCCATCAAGTAGCAAAGATTGACTCTTACCACAGAGAGGAGACTAGAAATTACACCGTTTTGACTTCTTTGTCATAAACCGACAAACTCTGATATAAGCTATCATACTTCCCATCTGTTCCTTTCGGGCCCATTCAGCTTTCCTTTTTTTTTTTTTTTTTTTAGTATTTATTTATTCATGAGAGACAGAGAGAGACACACACACACACAGGCAAAGGGAGAAGCAGGCTCCATGCAGGGAGCCCGACATGGGACTCGATCCTGGCATCCCAGGATCAGGCCCTGCGCTGAAGGCGGCACTAAACCGCTGAACCACTGGCGCTGCTCCCATTCATCTTTCCTAAAAACAGTTCACTCCGCCTTAAGTGGCTTACATCTCCACTTAAAGCGAAGTAGAAGCTCTCAGATCTTATCACTTTTTCAGGTAGGCACTTTCTTCCCAGTGATGCTCCCATGCACACAGCATTAGACATGAATGAATGTGCGCACATTTTCTCCTGTTAATCTGCTTGTTGTCACTTTATTTCATAGACATGGTTATGGAACATAGGAGGGTGGAGGGAAAGCCTTTCCTCCCCTACGGGAACCCCCCCCCCATGGTATTGGCCTGCTCTGATTGATTTCACAACATTTCTGAAGTCCCATGAATACATTCATTACGTACTGTAATTTCTAAGAAGTGGTGACTCTTTTCAGTGATAACTTATCTTGAAGGAATGCTAAATAGGATTATTTAAAGCAACCAAAAAGCCCGATAGATTTTTGCCTTTCTTGGGTGCATCGTATTTGGCAGAAAACCCCCCTCATCACAAGCGCTTAAAATCGTGCGTATAACCCTATGACAGATCCTGTATTCCCTCCGTCTCCGAGCCCCTGTGGATGTCAACACACTTCCCATCAGTTAGAAACTCCCATAAATCACAAGTTATTGTTGTTTTGTTAGGTGTTCAGTTCCTGTTGAGTAAAATCTCTTTAGAGGACGTCCTCACACGACTATTAGGGACTCCAGAGAGCTGGCAACAAATACTGGTGTGCTCCAATGACAAACAATAGGTTTTAGAACCGGAGGCAAAAGCAACCATCAGGGATGTTCCTTAATGATTTCTGTTGATGCAGGAACACAGAATCCTCAAGATTCTTGAGTAAATCATGCTAAAACTAACACATGATTACAACAAAAGGACTCACATATCTTCATTCACAGCCTCTTTTCTTATATTGAAATAAGTTCCCTTCTCTTATTCTGAAAGGTTTGTTCCAATACTTTCACTACTCAACAAGGAAAACCTCCAGGTGATGCTAGGGGCACAAATTTGAGGGAAGAGAGAAATGAGTTTCTAGCCATAGCTTTTCGTATCTGTGGCCTTGGGCTATTCACAAATATGGGCTTGTGAGCATTTATTTTTCCCCAAATGGTCACCTTTAAAGGATTTTTGTAAAGACTAAATGGGATAAGTAATCCAAGTACTTGGTTAATTGTATATAATCCAAAAATGTTAACTTCTTTACAATTCTACCCAATACAAAGTTCTTCTATCATGGTAATGAAAGAAAGCTTTCTCTCATAAAGCTTTCAGGAAGAGGCTTTGTGCAGTTGATTCTCCTCCTGATTAAGGACTGTTGCTTCCTAGATAGGTAATAATAGGTTTGCCATAGGCTGATCAGGAGCCTTTTCTTCTGCTTTTTGCATTGGAAGAACAAAATGTGAGCCAGGGAGATGATAGCTAATAAAGATGGACAGAAAAAGAGACACTGAAGTGACTTCTAGGCCCAAGGTGGAACTGCTCTTGATTGGGGTGCCACAGCAGCAGATCGAACTTCCTAGTTTCTGTAAGTGTTCTGACCAGTATATAGGTACACCCAGTCAGCCAGTCCCTAAATGCCAAGCAAATTCTGGGCTCGGTACATATTTCCTCGATCTTTCTCAATAAAGTCAAATGTACAACCTAACCCAAGCATGCCCCGTCTCTGCATTGCCTCTACTAAGGCCCTAGGAAACTGGCTCTTGTGCCAAATCCCTTGGGAACAGTGCTCCACAGCTTGCGAGGCAAGGTACTCCCCTAATCCATTATTTCCTTTGAATGAAGGACATCAGACTGGCTGTTAAATTGTTTTCGATTTACCATTTGGCAGAGGCTACTGGAGAAATGGAGAAAACCTCTCTTTCTAGTCTCATTCTGGAAGATCTTTGACAGTATTTTTTTTATGGGGTGAGTGGAATATTGTTTTGCTCAATAGCAAGAATAAAGTCTAAAGTTAATATATTCAAATCTTGGACAACCAGCCATTGGACTGATTCAGTAATTTGCAAGTGGACATACTGTCATGGGAAACAACCATTGATAAACTAGAATTCTCACCAAGCATCTTTATGATTTTTTCGCTCTAGATATACGTCAAACATCTTGATGTTTCCATCCTATTCTTGAAACCCATTAAAATATTTCTTGACTAGAAATCTCATAGTCCTGTGAAAAACAAAGTAGCCTGGGGGGGGGAGAAGAACAAACGAGTCCTGTAGTACCTCAAATAAAGTATTTGCCTAATGTTTATGCAGATAAGTAACGGTTTCTACCTACAATATTTCATTGCCAGGTGATTCTTCAAAATCCCAGGGGGAACCCAGATATGAGTCAAACCCCAAATTTAAGTTAGGTCTCTTTGGAAATTATTTAAATAAGACATAATGTAATGAACCACTGAGGCTATAATTTACTTTAGTGTGATGTTCTTATTGTAAAAGAGTTAAATAGCTTCTGAGGATAGCTTTGGAGTTAGGAGAACTTGTTTCTATAGATAATCATTAACTTTTATATGAATATATATAAAAAATTACATCGTAATCACAAATCGCACATGTTAGCGTATCAAATGTAGCAAATGTATCTATTGTAACTTTTCCTGGGATGGGACTTATTTCGGAGTTCTTTAACTGGGATGGCAATTTCTAGTAAAACGACTTGAACTGTGATTTGGCTGTAAGCCATTTGGGCAAGGAGCAGATGACCTGCGCAGACATGTCACCACCCTGGCCACAGCAGCTTTGACTCTAAAATGAGCGGGCTCTTCTGATGGCCTCTCAGGCTCTTTACCACCTGCAGGTATAGGAAATCACCCTAAACACGAGTCACTGGAAGATACCCTCATTGATTAGTTTTTTTTTTCACATTAGAACCCCCCCCACCTTATATTATTTAATTGTTTTTGCCACACAAACGCCCAGATCTTTTGTTTGGCCTCTTTTCTCCCACCTAATAATGGTTCACTCGTTAGCCCTTGTGATAGGTACTAGGGCAAAAATGAAAAATCACAAAATAAATGGAGTTGGAAGGGACTGTGACAGATCGTCTGGCCCAGCCATCTGCAATTGCAGCATGTTTTAGTGTTCGCTTGCTCTATAAATAACCAGGAGTATCCAGCCAAGTCCGTCCCACTCTAGCATGGCCTAAGTGCTGGGCAAAACTTAGAAACTTTTTCCTTTATTTATCCTTGGAACTCTTTTGCTTTACTTGGCTGAGGTTTTTGGAAGCTCATCTGATTCCAGAATGGAGTCTGAAGTGAATAAGTATAGAAAACTGGGTTGGGTTCTCTCAGCAGATAATTTTGCATCAATCTTCTCCATTTCTACCTCTGTCTTGAGGGCAGTCTCATCTCTCTACTTCTAGCTTCTTGTTTCATCACCATTTCTTTGGAGCTTAGAGAGAGAACGCACAGAGCTTATACCATGGTGGTAGGCCTGGGGTGGGAACCCAAGAATGCCTTTGCACAAATTCTACAACGTGAGTTGCTTGTGTCTGGTTTACTGCCCTTTCTGCACACCTACAAGAGTGCTTGGGGCCTAGTAGGTGCTCGGCAAATCCCTCGTGAACTTACTAATTTGTTCATGTGTTCTCCCCTTCCCTCCTCTGTCTCTGCATATCACTCTCTCTCCTCACTCTCTTTCTGAGTATCTGCTTCTCTCTCTTTCTCTCTCACAAGAAGAGACTCAAGTTATTAGGGGAAAAAGGAGATTGATACGGGGCCTTCACCAGTCACTGGTCACTGACCAGAAAAATGGACAATTTTGGTGAGTGTTGTGTGCAGGGCAGGGTGAAGGAGCTTCTGGGAGAGCTGCAATCTAGGTTTATTTGTGAGCAACGATTCCTAGAGAAAAAACGCTCGCATAAGCTATTTTTATCCCAACCACAAATCCCACCTTGAGATGTTTCAGCGGATGCCTGTGGGCTTCTGATAAGGAGCGGTTGGAGTTTAGCAGTTAACGCCTGTCTCCAAGCTTCCCTCAAAGGACCTAGTCACCCTGTGGGCACACAGTCCCCCACAGAAGAGGCCTGCCTGGCTTTTTGGTGCATGACAACCCTAGTCCTTACAACAGTTTCCTCTCTCCTTCTTGTTCCTCAAACCCTGTGTTTTCCTGTCTCTCATATCCCAAGAGCTCTTTCGTGTGTTGTGTCCCTCCAAGGGGGTATGTAGGGCTACTGAGCCCTGCTTCTCACCTAGGACAGCGGTAAGCAGGTGGGCTTGCCTGGTGGGGTCCAGCACAGCCCTCCCCTGTACGTCTCCACGCTCTTCACTCACGGGGGCTCTTGTCCTGGCCTTCCTTCTGCGGGCGTCACTGGACCGAGGTGTGTGAGGGGTAGCCCTACTCTCTCCCTCTCATGTGAGGGTCTCCGCCCAGGTATTTGGTGAATTCCTTTTTGTTCTTTAAAAGTCTTTTCTCCCTGCCTCTTGTCCTTGGTGTCATTGTTGCTGCCCGGGATATGGAATTTTGTGCCATTGCATATCATTCGTGTGGGCAGAGGAGCCCTGTGAGGAAGTCAACGTTTTGTGAAGGTTAAGCTCATGGTGTTGTTCAGGCCATACGACAGAGAGATTCCCGGGGCTTCTGACTCCTGGTCAGGAGGTGAGTGAAGGAATCTGGTCTCTGGAGCCTTAGTGATGATGGTGCTCGGAACAAGGAGGGAAGGGATGACGTCAAAAGCCATTCTATTGTTTCTTGCACTTTCAGCTCTTGAATTTCCTATTTGAGTGTAAATGGTCATTGATGTTGAGTGAGCAGCTGCTGTGATTTTTGGGAGTCAGATCCTCTCACCGCCCTCTTTTTTTTTCTTTTTTCTTCCGGAGGTCCTACCTTCTGTATGTGGGGTGGTTCACCTCCGTACCTCTTCTTCTCCAGGCTCCTTGTCAAACAGCCCCACCAGGGCCTCTACCTATTACCTCCTGAAGCTCTAATCCACTCTTAAAGCCTGGAACAAAGGCTTCACTGTTCTGGCCCTGCTTTTTCTTTCATCCCATCATTCCTCATTAAGTTAGGATCTTTACCGAACTGTCTATACAGAATTGACACCAGACCATGAATTCTATTAAGATTTTACTGACAGTTCAGGGATAATGGGAGAAAACACCATGAGAATTAATGTCCGACTGACTGTGGAACTTGACTTGCACAACTCACTGTCCCAATTTGGCCTCTGGGCTGAACTCCTCACCTGACACCACCGGTTCCCCTTCCACGGCTCTGAGCAAGCTGCTTTGAGCCTGAGCCCAATTACCATCCCACTCAGAGAGGGAGATTTGCTTCTCAAACTTTTTTCTGAGTCAACATGATTGGATATATGGGAATGTCCTCTCCCTTCAGAGGAAACCAGGCAAGGTCTTGTAGGAGAGTGCCCAGCAGGCCAACATCTGTGCATTTTGGCTCCATTGCCTTCTGAAAAACCACAGCGTGAGAGCTAGCAACAGTCCAGCATAGCTCCTTTTTACAACCTCTCCTCCAATGTAAATTGAAGACAAAGTCTGCAAGTTTTTCTGGCAAGCTTTTCAATGTCAGATCTCTACTCATTGTAAAAAGGCAGTGAAACAACCGTAACACAAAACAAGCAAGCAAAAAACCCCTCCACAGTAACAAGGAATAATTTGAAATCCAGTGCACTGCATCCATCATACAGAAACTGAACTAATATCTTCTCTGGCCCTTTACCTGCCTCTTTTCTCTCCTACCCAAACAAGGGCAGCCAGCTTGTAGGCAGAGTCCTATTCGCATTTTTCAACAACACACTCAGCGTGTCTACAAACATCTTTTCTAAAACATAAAACAGGTCAGTGGTGACTTTAGAGTTTCCCTCAGGATCAGCGGATCAATTATTTACATTTGTGTAATTAAAGGACCCATTCTGTTGACTTCTCCCAGAGAAATTGTGTCCCACAGGTACGCGTCTATTTTCACCACTCAGGAGGTTTACGAAGACCTTGAGGTTTTGGAATGACAGTTTTTGGCTTCTATTCATCAAAGTCTCCAAAACCCTGGTATCCAGGCCTCAGTAAAAGAATAAACCCTTTCCCATATGCAAATTCTAAGAGCACACCTGACACAATAATTAAAGTGGAAGAAAGACGAAAGTTCTCCGACCTGGGTTAAGTGAGAGAGTAGTGTATGCTGTTGATGGACACGTGGTGCTAAGAAGGGAGAATGGTTTTGGACGATAAGAAAAAGCTAGGGGGTTCAGATATTAATTGATAACTTTTTTGTTCTTTTTACCACCTCCAATTCCCAGATGTGGAATTAGAAGCTCTAGCTTTCACTGTATCTAAATCTAGCAGCAGACATGATGAGTCATGCAATGTTTTCTTGTCATTAGTATGCAAATATATAAAATGCCTTTTCATTTTATGCTCTGGAGGTAAGAAGCTAGCTCAAGTTTTGTATCTGGTGTTCTCCTCAACATAGAGATCATTCTGTAGGACCATGTTTTTAAGTAGAATTGTCATTTGAAATGAGATTTTTCGGAACTCATAGCTTTCTATGTAGTCCAGGTTAGACAAGTTAGCAGATGGTTTTAGTAGAGTCTTAAAAACTATATTAATATTCTCATTAATACAAAGGGACAATATCTATTAAACGTTATTTTCTTGATTGCCCGGTGTTTTTCTAGAATTTGGTAATGTGAAGCAAGGTCTTACCAATAACACTTTATTCCATTTTCATCATTATGCTTGATTATATTACTGCTTTATCTGCATGTATACGGAATCTAATCCATTAATTCTAATTCCAATTTTATTTTAATTACTAAAGTGTTTTATTTTTGAAACTACCCTGGAAGGTTATTTTGTTTTCTCTGGTGGTAAGCAAATATTCATTTCTCACCCTTATTAAGATGACTTGCATTTCTTATCAGGTTTTTAAAAACTTAGTAATAATCGTAACTGTTCTTAATATTTAGTTAGACTATTGCACTATGGTTTTCTGTTTGTTAATAAAATGTTTTTCTTTCTCCTAGTTTTTCTTGTCTCTAGGCCTTTCTCTTATTTAGAGACAAATACTTAGCTCATTAACAGTACTTGTTAATCTTTCTGAAATGTATTCCTTGATGTCTTTCTTAATCTTTAAATAAGCTCCTCTTTCAATTTCAATACCTTGGAAATAAGTCCCTTTAGCTTATTAATGACTTATTTATTGACACCTATTTTCTTGTTGGATTAAAAAATTAATTATATTGGCATATGCTTGATAAACTTCTTAGTAAATCACTTCGATGTTCTTATCCTCCCGTCTTCAATTTAGGGTAATGAGAATTAATCAATCTGCTGTGGGTGCACTAAAATGTAACTTTGCCCCACTGGGTCTCAATAACCTTCATGCATCTGCTACCCAAAAGGCAATAATAATTTCTCATCATTTCAGAAAAAGTTGGGAAATGACTATTAATGACAGTCTCCTAAAGTATCCCCAATTTTTCAACGTCTTCGTTCAAACTCATCTGAAGTTATGAGAACTTTAGCTGTTCTTTGATATACTTTTTAGAGGATTACTAATAGGGGTAGCAGGAGAAAATATTTGCAAAGCGTATATCCAACAAAGAACCTGGATCTAGAGTATATAAAGAACTCTCAAAACTCAAAAGTAAAAAAAAAAAAAAAAACAATCCAATTAAAAAATGGACAAAAGACATAAGCAGAAATTTCAGCAAAGAGAAAATATGAAAGGCAAATAAACATACACGTGAAAAGTTGTTCAACATCATTAGCCTTTAGGGAAATGCAAATTAAAACCACAATGAGATCTCACTACACACCTATTAGAACAGTTAAAATTAAAACTAATGACAATGTCAAACGCTGACAAGGACATGGAGAAACCGATTCAGGCATACATTACTGATAGAAATGTAAATTGATACAGCCATTCTGGAAAATAGTCTGATGATTTCCTATAAAACTAAACATGTATTTAACATAAGCCTTAGGAATTGCATTTTTGGCATTTATGCCAGAGAAATAAAAATCTATCTTATGGCAAAAACCAACACATGCATATTTACAGCAGCATTATTTTTAATAGTCCCAAACTGAAAACAACCCAAATGTCCTTCAGTGGGCGAATGGTTGAACAGATTTGGTATACCATGTAATGGAATACTACTGAACGATTAAAAGGGACAAACTACTGATATACACAACTCCAATGTATCTGAAGAGTATTATGCTTAGTTAAAATAAAATCCAGTTTCAAGGTGACATACTGTATGATTGCATTTGTTTAACATTGTCGAAATGATAAAACTATAGGGATGCCTGGGTGGCTCAGCGGTTGAGTATCTGCCTTCGGCTCAGGGCATGATCCCGGGTTCGGGGATCAAGTCCCACATTGGGCTCCCCGAGAGAAGCCTGCTTCTCTCTCTGCCTATGTCTCTGCCTCTCTCTCTGTGTCTCTCATAAATAAATAAATAGAATCTTAAAAAAAAAAAGAAATGATAACACCATAGAGATAGAGAACAGCAGTTGCTAGGGGACAGGGACAGGATTGAGATGAAGTGAGTGCAAACATAAAGGAGTGGCATGAGTGAGTTCTTCTGTGGGGATGGAACAGGTCTGTTCCTAATGGTGGTTGTGGTTACATGAGTCTTTAGATGGGACCAAGTTACACAGAAGCACATACATATGCACATGCACACATGAATGCATTGAAAACCACATCAAAAATTTAAAAATACATCAAAAATGCAAACTGGGTAAATTCTGTGGTGTAATGTTTAGTCTAATATTACTCCAACATAAGTTTCCTGATTTTGATAATGTACTACAGTTATATAAGATGTCACCATTGGGGAGCCTGGGGAAAGGTTTCAAGGAACTCTATGTATTACTATCTTTTTTTAAAAAGATTTTATTTACCTATTTTATATATATAGAGAGAGAGTGAGAGAGCATGAGCAGGGTGAGAGGCACAGGGGGAGGGAGAAGAAGAGGGAAAGAATTCCAAGGAGACTCCACCCTGAGCACAGAGCCTGATGTGGGCTGGATCTCATGATCTGAGATCATGATCTGAGCTTAAACCAAGAGTTGGATGCTTAACCCACTAAGCCAGCCAGGCGCCCCTCTATGTTCTACTTCTATAAACTATTTTTGTAACTTCTCATGAATCTACAATCATTTTAAGATAAAAAGTAAAAAAAAAAAAAATGAGGGACGTCTGGGTGGCTCAGTGGTTGGGCACCTGCCTTCGGCTCAGGTTGTGATCCCGGGATCCGGGATTGAGTCCCACATCAGGACCCCTGTGGGGAGCCTGCTTCTCCCTCTGCCTGTGTCTCTGCCTTTCTCTCTCAGTCTGTGTCTCTCATGAATAAATAAATAAATCTTTAAAAAAAAAGGTTAAAAAATGAGTACTAGGTAACTTAAAGTATTAGCCATTTCAATAGTATGTTGCATGCAAAATTCTTTAGATACTTTTAAAGAAATTTGTGAAATAAAACCATTTTCACTATGTCTGCCTTAAATCACAATAGAGGATTACTTATGAATATATTAAGGTTTAATTTGATGAAATGAAACGGACAATCAAAATATCTTAGACTCTCATATCTGCATTGTTATATGAAGCACAATCATATTTTCAGTGTCTGTCCTCTTAGGAGAAAGAGAAAAGGAGTAGAAGCAGAGTTTAATGTGGAAGGAAGTTGCTATTTGATAGATGTATGGATTGGTGGAAACTTTAATATTCTGGAAAATAGGAAGGTATTGAACTAGTGCTACCTACTGGAATGGTCCAATTCATGAAGTCTCAATGGCTTACCACAGTAAAGGTGACATCCTGTAGGATGTTTTTAAGGGTTAGGCCAGGAAGTTTGCTTTCATCACTACTACCAACATGCTATTGGTTATAGCCATTGGCCTGGCAATGAACTTCAAGAAAAATTGAGAAATATAAGGGAACACATGAATATTTTGTGAGTACTAATGGTCTCTGGCATAAATAGGAGGCTTTTCGATATGTTTATGATAGGGATAGCATGATAACCACCCTAATTGTCTTGAATATACTTGAAATAAGGTATGTTACTCTAAAAATCTTAAATGTAATACTGTTGATTGAATATATGGTCACTTAGAGTCTTCAATTTTCTTTATGCTGCTAATCAACTTTTTTCCTTATAAACTGAGACTCTCATTGAAGAAATAATCTTTGTCATTAAAAAAAATAGAATCCAATGTTATAGGTATGAGCAATAGACTTTTGAAGTCAGTTATTACCTGGCAACTATCTCCAGATGCTCCTTGCATGCTGTAAGTAAATGAGAATAGAATTTAGAATTCTAAAGTTTCTGGATATAAAGTTTATTTAGACCAAACTCCCAAGTCAATAGTTAGGTATTTGCCTAAAATCAGTGAGGGAGCCAGAACCTAAATCTGTGGCTTTAAGGTCCAGTGCCCCTTCCATTTCCCACGTGATCTGAGCAATAACACAGTGCATGTGGAATGCATGAAGCCCAGTAATTCCACAGTTGCCTGGAAAGTCAGGTCACATAGACAGCTAATGTTGGGGACCGAGTTGGGGCTTGACTAGGCCCCAGGCCTTTCCTTGAGGCCATCACCACCTTTGGATTCTTCTTTATGTCCTCCCTGGTCCTGGAGATTCAGGGAAACTTGTGAGGTACTAGGAATGGTAGGGCATTGTGTGGCCCACTAGGGGAGCTAAGAGAAGACTGATCAATGTCCCTTTATATTCTCCATCTGCCATTCTTTAGATCACCGCTATCCCAGAAGTCAGTGATGAGTAGGCAAAGGAAATTAGCAAAGCACCTAAGGGTAGAGAAATCTCTGCCATTAGATAGAGAAAGAACATGCAGTTCTGGTGATAATCCTCCACAAACTGGCTCCTTCCTTTCTTTTCCATTTTAGTAAAGGCAGTGGTGAGCTGCTAAACATTGAACAGTTGCCTTTCTGGAGAAAAAAAATCTATAAACACATTTATTATACATTTTAGTGACAGCCAATTGATTCTTACAGAATGCTTTTGTTGATGTTTGACAAACTCTTCTATTTGTAGCCAACCTATGGTTGCAATTGATGAACAAGCCTAGTTCCATGTGAATGTTCGTTACTGTTTTTATCTACTTTACTAAGATGAAAGTGACGCAACAAAAATATGTGTTAGAACTTCACTCATTTGTCAGTGACACAGAGACTTTGCTGAATCCTTTTGAGTACTGGAGGAATAGTTCTCCTACTTTTTGCATTTTCACAGTGTGACAGACACAACCACATACTTTTGAATTTAATCTACAATATTAGCATCTTCTCTATCACTTTCCAAAGTCTAGACAAACAATGAAACTATAAATTAAGCCCTGACTTTTAGCATTTTCCAGTTTCTGTGGTGGGAATACTCCTAACATGGCTGGTTTCAAGCTACCAACATGACACCACTGAACGGATGGTTGGGAAGAGAGACACAGTAACACGCCACCATATTGTATTTACATCATATGGATATAACAGATGTAAATAACCTCAAGAACATCAATATGGTAAAACACAGTAAACTGATCAGCGTCAAGTATGTATTATTATTTTTAATATTTTTGATAATATATATTAATTTTGTTTTTAAAATTTTATTTGATTGGAAGTTTATATAATTCAATCTTTAATAATGGCTCTACTTAATTACTGGCTTACTGAGTCACTGGAAATTTAACAATTGGCTCTAATGAGCTAGTATGAGTCCAGCTCTATATCCAGCCTAGATATGGCAACCCCAACTTTCCGATTGTTCAGGCCAAAAAATCCTGGGGTCAAGTTGACTCTTCTCTTTTTTGTGTACTCCACACCCAGTCCATTAGCAAATACTGTTGACTTAGTGCCTTGCTTTTCTATTTAGAAAATGAAGGAAAATGGAAGAACACACACTTGCACACACTTGAAGCACTACAGTAATTTAGTACCAGTATCTACCTGTATACTCTGCTGTCCTTCCTGTTACAGCATGACCATAGATAAACAACTTTCATGTTACAACATGATCATGGGTGAACAACAACTCAACTTGCTCCTATCTAGAGCTAACTACTTTGTGGAAATGATCACATTCCTTCTCAACTACTCAACGGCACTGTGTTAGCAATATTCTCATCTCCTAAATCTACTGAATCATGCCCTCCAACATACAAACATGTTGTTATTCTTAACATCTTGGACACTTATTTTTTTTTATCTCTCTTGCTTACCAGCTTCTACCCATTTTTGTCTTCCACTTTGGAGTGATCATTCTTGAAAGAATTGTCCACATATACTGTCTCAAAATCTTTTTCTCTCATAATTTTGTGACTGTAATTCCTACTTCACAGCTTGCTGTTCCTTACTCTCCTTTGCTGGTTCTTTCTCTTTTGCCCAGTTCTCTAATGTTGAATGTCCCAGGGCTCAGTGCTTGGCCCTTTTCTCCATCTACATTCATTCTTTTGATCATCTCACATAGTCTCAGTGCTTTAAATACCATTTATAGTCCAGGGGCACTATATCCCCAGCACAGAGCTCTAGTCTGATCTCTAGACAAAGCTCTACCCCACATCCACTGGGATGTCTTAGAGATATTCCAAATTCAAGTCCAAAACTGAAATCATGATCTTCTCTAGATTTGTCTTTTTTCATCCATCTTGTTTCTCAGTTTTACTCTTTCAGTTTCTCAGGACCCAAACGCTGGAGCTATTCTTGCCTACTCCATCTCATACCCTACATCCAATCATTTAGGAGATTATTTTGGTCCCACCTGCAACATATGTATAAAATCTGATCACTCTTACCATTTCTCCTGATATCACCCTGATCTGAGCTACCATTAATTTCACACCTGGATTGTAATAGCTTTGCAATTGATTAGAACGTCCCTTCCTACAGTTGATTTTCTATACAACTTTAATCCTGTTAAACATAGTCAGATGGAAGTGCTCTGTCCATGTCCCTACAGTGACTCCCTTTTCACTCAGTAAAATTCAGTGCTTCAATGGCCTAAAAAGTCCTATAGTATCTGCCCCCTTCCCCTCAACATTGTTCCTCTTCATCTGTTTTGTCCTTTGCTTATGCTACTCTGGGAACCTAGTGGGAATGCTCCCTTCATAGGGTCTTTTACCAGCTTCTCCTAGGGAGCCTCATTCCCTTGGCATTCCTTCATCAAATCCCTTACTTCCTTTAACTATTTTCAGATACTCACTTTCTCAACAAGGTCTATCTTGACTACCCCATTAAATCATGTAATTTGAGCTCTGCATCTTCCCCCAGATCCCTTTGCCAGCTTCTTATTTTTTCTCTAATGCACCGCTAAATTTCTAACACACTAAATAATTGACTTATTATTATGTTCATTGTCCTTTATCTACTTCATCCATGTAAACACCATGAGAGTACTTCTGTTTTTTTTCTTCCCTGATATAATGCCAGATCCTATAATAATAAATGCTTAATAAATATTTGCTGCATATGGGACTGGCTACATAATTTGTGGGTCTAGTACAAAGTGAAAATTTAGGTCTCCTTGTTTAAAGATTATTATGAATTTAAAATAGCTACAGCAAAGTATCAAACCCATCATGGGTCCTTCTAAGCACAGAGCCTTCTGCTCCTGAACAGGTTGCATGTTCATGAAGCCAGCTCTGGTTGAATGAATAAATGAATGAATGAACAGGTGGCTTTACTTTTAAGATACCAGTAGAATCTGACCACTGTTAGTCACTGCTACTACTACTAGCTTGGTACAAGGTATCATCATTTCTTGCCCAAATATTGCAATAATTTTGTAATTGTTCTGTTTGTGTCCATACATTTTTGTGCTATAGGGGTTCTCATTTACATAGAGTCTTCTCTAGAGTTGTACAGGTGGCAAGACTCTGATACAGGCATACGTGATTCTGTTCTGACCATCCTGATCCTGAGTTCCCTCTGCCTGGAATGCTCATCCTCTTAGGCTTTCACGTCCTACAGATCTTTACTCTTTCTTTCTCTTCTATCTCTTCTTTCTCTTCTTTCTTTCTTCTTTCTCTTTCTTTCTTTCTTTCTTTCTTTCTTTCTTTCTTTCTTTCTTTCTTTTCTTTCTTCTTTTTACTTTTACTTTCTCAATAAAGATTTTCTTGACTATTCATGTAAAATTGCAATCTACCCCTTATCCTCAATTTCTCATT
Source organism: Nyctereutes procyonoides (assembly GCF_905146905.1). NCBI lineage: Eukaryota > Metazoa > Chordata > Mammalia > Carnivora > Canidae > Nyctereutes > Nyctereutes procyonoides. Next base: position 15,714,335 of record NW_026575032.1, on the reverse strand, counting down.
CTATTCCCTTTCCTTAGTTCCTCTAGGTAATTTATCACTCTGATACACTATGTATTCCATTTATTTGTTCATCTCTCCATGAGGAAAGTGGTTCTTTTCTGTCATTTTCACCACTCTTCCCCAGCACTTATAAAAGTGCCTAAAACATAGCAGGCATACAACATGTCCATTGAATTGATCAGTGAATAAATAAGTGAATGCATACCCAGAACAAAAATCTCCTAATGAAGCAGAACTTTTGGAGGGTACAGATAATGAAATGGACTAAAATGTCCATTAGAGCATTAGATTCAGTTACTGAATAAAGAGACATATTTGATGTAAGACAAATAAACAAACTATGATTTCTCAATTAAAATTTGGTAGATAAATTGAAAGGAAATGGTGAAACCAGAACTGTGGGTCTGGAAGATCAAATGGTAGAAATATTGTGAATATGGGGTAAAAATAAAAACAATTTTATTGTTAATAAAAACAATTGGAAATCATAAGGGAAAATATAACAGATTTAGTTGACATATTTGTATTTCCCAACAATCAAATTATAGGATTTCAGAAGGAGAAAACAAAACAGATGAAAAGGAGGTAAACAATGGATTAAAATTTCCCTGATCCAAAAAAAGATTGAGCCTACAGATTAAACGAGCTCACAAAGTTGAAGATAAAACTTGTACAAATATCCTGGGAATATTCTTAAGCTTTAAGAATAAAAAGAATATCTTCTGATCTTCTAGGCAGAAATAAGCAGGAATCAGACTGACATCAGACTTTGCATCAGCAAATTGAAAGCTAGAAAATATGAGGTGCCTGGGTGAAGAGCACTGATAATTGTCTGTTAGGATGAAAGAAATCTTTTTAGATATATAGAAGGATTCTGAACTTGTGCTATCCACTAGCCCCATCTATCCAACAGTAAAACATGGGAGATAAACTTTAATATAGGGGAAGATGTGGGGGCAAGTGGTTGTAAATGAAACTTGCAGCATACATAGTTCAATTTAATATGACAATACCTGAAAAAAAGTTATAAAACAAAAATTATTGAAATACGAGTCATGTTGCAATGGAACCAAAAATAGTCTCTAGTTATAATGCTAAATGAAGCAAAGCTTAGGACTTTGTTAGGCATGGTGAGAGAAATGAAGTAAAATCAATCTAAAGATTTCATTGGTTGAGAGAGTAGGAAAGACAAAATATTCTAAAAGTCTAATCTAATTGGGTTAGGATGGAAGCAACTGGGACATATAACATCTCACTGGTGATAATAATTGGCATATTATGAGTTTTAAGAAGGAAAGTTGTCCTAGTAGAAGTAAAGTGCACAGTAAAATGTCTGAATAAAAAGAAAAAGAATGAATGACTAGCAACTTCATTAAATTAGCTCAAAATCAGAGAAAGAAAAAAAAGCAACAAAATTAAATGAATATCAAATGTTATGAAAAAAATAAAACCTAGGAAATTAAATGTAAATAAGCTATCAAAGATAGTTGTATCAGGTTAGAAAACAAAATCCAAAAATATCTTGTTTTTAAGATAAACACTTAAAGCAGAATGATAGAAAAAATTTCCAAAATGTAAGCTGGATAAAGGAAAAAAATAAACAGAAAACAGTAGTGGCAATGTTAATATTAGACCATACTTAATAAAACTAAAGTTTAGGTACGCCTGGGTGGCTCAGCAGTTGAGCATCTATCTGCCTTTGGCTCAAGGCGTGATCCTGGAGTTCCGAGATCGAGTCCCACGTCAGGCTCCCTGCATGGAGCCTGCTTCTCCATTTGCCTGTGTCTCTGCCTCTCTTTGAGCCTCTCATGAATAAATAAATACAATCTTTAAAAAATAAAAAATAAAATAAAACTAAAGCTTAGCACACTAAACAAGATTTAAAAATAGTAACAGGATAAATAGGGATATTGTGCAATTATGGAGGGAAACATATATGAGTAAACTATAGATCTGTAAGTGCTAAATATCAAAACATTTAAGTAAATAAAGCAAAAACTGTTAGAATTACAAGGAAAACCTGATAAATATATAGTCACAATGTGAAATTTCCATATACCTCATGCAAAATGGGCTGAATCTAGTAGCGCTAAAGTAAGCAAGAAAATGCAAAGTAGAAATAATATAATTAAAAAGTTTTTAAAAAGTTTTTATTTAAATTCTAGGTAGTTAACATATAGTATAATATTGGTTTCAGGAGTAGAATTTAGTGATTCCTCACTGACATATAACACTCAGTGCTCATCATAAGAAGTGCCCTCCTTAATACCCATCACCATTTAGCCCCCCCCACCTCCCTCCATTAATCCTGAGTTTGTTGTCTGTATTAAAAGTCTCTTATGGTTTGACTCTCTCTCTCTTTCTCTTTCTCTTTTTTTTTTACCTTCCCCTATAGTCACCTGTTTTGTTTCTTAAATTCCACAGAGTAAAATCATATGGTATTTGTCTTTCTCTGACTGACTTATTTCACTTAGCATAATCCATGTCATTGCAAATGGTGAGATTTCATTCTTTTTGATGGCTGAATAATATTCCATTAGATATATATAGACCATGGCTTCTTTGTCCATCATTAGTCAATGGACGTTTGGTATCTTTCCATAATTTGGCTATTGTTGATAATACTATTACCAACATTGGGGTGCACATGCCCTGTTGAATCAATATTTTTGCATCCTTTAGGTAATTATAATTCATAAATTTTATCTTTAATAAAGGATAATTAATTAATAAATTTTCTTTATCTTTATATACTTTACATCTAGGGCTGCTATAACAAAATACCACTGAGCAGCTTAAGCAACAAAAACTTATTTTGTCACTGTTTGGGAGGCTGGAAGTCTAACTAAGATGTTGGCAAGTTGATTTATCTAGGGGCCTCTTTCTTTGGTGCAGATAACGGCTTTCTTGCCATGTCCTCACACGGTCTTTTCTCTGCTTCTGTGAGCTCCTGGTATCTCTTCTTCTTCTTTAAGGACAACAGTTCTGTTGGATTAGGGTCCCACCCTCATTTAACCTTAATTACCTCCTTAAAGTCCTTATCTACAAATATAGTCACACTGGAGGTTAGGACATTAACCTATGGAATTTAGGGAAACAATTCAGTTCATAACACTCTCACGTTTTAAATCTACTTGTGGAATATCTAAATTTTTTACATTCATGGAAAATTCATAAAAACTGTGTACGTGACTGCAAAAGAAAAATTTTAATGGTGGGCAGCCTGGGTGGCTCAGCAGTTTAGCGCCGCCTTCAGCCCAGGGTGTGATCCTGGAGACCCGGATCGAGTCCCACATCAGGCTCCCTGCATGGAGCCTGCTTCTCCCTCTGCCGGTGTCTCTGCCTCTCTCTGTCTCTGTCTCTCTCTCTCTCTCTCTCTCTCTGCCTCTCATGAATAAATAAATAAAATCTTAAAAAAGAAAGATGAGAAAAAAATTAACTACTTGAAATTAAGAAATATCTCAAAATTAACTCTGAAATAAAAAATTCAAATTGATATTATAAATTGTTGAAATAAACAAAAATTAATTTCAATTAATCTGCTTACAATTGAAATTATAAGAGGAAAACATATGACACTAAATTCCATTATTATTAAGGAATGCTAAGAATAAGGAAACTTTACATACAGTTTTAGAAATTAGAAAAGTAACTTGACATACAGTTTTAGAAATTTAGAAATTAGAAATGAAATTAACCAAAAGATATTGGGAAGAAATAATAAAGACAGAAGCTGAAACTGAGGTAGAACAACAACAATAGAGTGGAAAGTAAGATAAATCCAAGGGCTAGTTCTTTGGAAAGGCTAACCAAATAGATAAAATCCTCCAGAAGCTAGAATGAAGAGTAAGAGAGAAAATATAAAAAGTGTATCAAACACAGATATGGAAAGGCTTAAAAATTTATAAAATAATAGTGATGTTCTTTGGTGATGCATTTGAAAATCTAGACAAAATGGCTGTTTTTTTTTTTTAATCAAAAGGTATGTTATGCCAAGGAATAAAATGTTTGAATGGACACATTGCCATAGAAGGAATTGGAAGGGCAATTAAAGATCCACCGTCAAAACAGGCACCCAGGTCCAGATGGTTTCACAGCTGAGTTTTTAGCCAACCTTTAAAGAACAGATGATTCCAATGTTATTTATGGTATTCCAGATCTCAGAATTAGAGTGAAATTCCTCAGTTAATTTTATGCATATGGAATAACATTAATAGCAAAACCTGATGAACATAATACAAAAATAAGCCCTCAACTAAAGACTATTATCCCTGATGGATATAGATGCAAGCATCCTAAATAGGAAAATTCAATTCAGCACTACATGAAAATAACATACCCTCTGACCAACTAGGGTTTATTCCATAATAACAATATAGTGTAATACCAGGAGGTCTGTCAACGTTCACATCATAGAATATAAACTTTACTAGATGTTAAGCTGCACAAGGGAAAGAATTTTGGAGTTTTTTCACTGCTCTATCCACAGTACCTAGAACAACACCTGGTATGTAGTGTCTGCTCAAGAAGTATTTGTTAAATGAATGGATTAATTAAATCAAAGGAGAAAGTCTAAATGATCATGTTCTGTGATGTGTGGTAAATGTTTAAGAAGCAACTTTCCAAAATACAAAACCCCCTGATTTGTTGCATTTGTTGATTTCCATGGTGCAAACACTTCTACCATTGCCATTTAAAAATGCTTTATCCATTAGCCAACATGATGACACTGCATGGATTTGAGAAGGGATTTCACAATTGGGTCTCCCCAACCTGGGTAAGCCACTCACGCACATCACTGATAGGTTGATAGATGCTGAAAAGGGATATGGAAGGTCAGCGGTCATTTCTAAACAAGTAATGGAGGGCTTTTACTTAAATATGATAAATTATATTTGCTAAAACCTCCAAATAGATATGGAGCCACTAAAACCATTTCAATCAAAATCAAGAACTAACAGAGTTTGCTGCTATCATCATTTTATTCAACAGTGCTTTGGAGGGGCTTGCAAATGTGGACAAATGACAGTGTAAAACATGAACGTAAACTGGAAAAGAAAAGCCATCTCTCTGGGCAAATAACGTATCTGGAGAAATCAAGGTGCCCTGTTGAAATAAACGAACAAAATCCAAAGCAAAGTATAGACAGTATAACAATAACAAAATGAGAGAGGGCAAAACCAAAGCAAGGCACAGCAAAAGCTGCTAGAATTAAAAAGAAAATTTGAAGTAGCATTTGGGTACAAAATGAAAATTCGATACTTTTTCTGTATTAGTGCTAGATAACTAGAAATGGAAATGGCAAAGGTTGTCCATTCACAAAGACCTTATTTTCTGCTGTTGACTACATCCACACTCAGAGAAGTTGCTGCTCCTAAAAGGTGGCATTGTGATTTGGGCTAATGAAAAGGAAGCATGCGAAGGATAAGGCGGAGGTCAAGGATGTGTAACCAGGATGAGAGAGAGAAGCAGGGAGAAGATGCTATGGCTTCATTACTTAGCAATATTAAAAAAAAATATCTGATTTTCTTTTTAGTGTCACAAAGCAGGAGCAAATTTTTTGTCTTTCCTGCTACTGCCAAATGTTATAATTATACCTATTTTTTGTACTTGCTTGGACCCTCTTATAGTAGCTGTTATGGCCCTTTAAGGTTCTGAATAATATAGAGAAGAGAGGCTGGTCTGGTTCATAGACTGTAAGAGAGGTTATTGCCTCCATGATGACTGGTGCGCCAATCATAATACATCATGTTCTAGGTTTTTTTCAAAGAAGGAAACATTTATCAAGATGCCATACATCCTAATATTTCAATATCTTCTCTGACATTCTTCTACTTTACTTTCTTGCATCATCATAACCCACCATATGTCAAAATGTTCAGGGGATGAGGAAACACTTTAATATTTATATTGCTGGACCTTGACATTTTTTATGTTCACCTGAGTCTATAACACTTTCAATGAACAACTCACACATTTCCGGTGATTCCAGATTTCATGGTAACCCTACACTATAGCAAGTCTTTGATTTGTATACAAAAATTCCGGTATTTCATAGATTCCATGCAACAAATGGTGGCAAACAAATACAAAAACCCTTATCCAAGGAAGCCATAAAAATAGAAAAGGGTGGAGTGGGATGGGTGGTACAGAGAAAGTATTCTAAAACACTTGTTTCTGTACTTGGCTGTGCTTTTGAATCACATGTGGAAGTATGGTTAGAATTAAAGTGAAGTGTGGGCACTTTAGTAGCTTGGAAGGTTTTCTTATATAGGATGGCTTATGCATGGTGTATTTACATATCGAAGTAAATCGCAATGTTTTTCAAAGCTAGTGTTCTTTTTTTTAAAGATTTTATTTATTTATTCATGAGAGAGACAGAGGGAGAGAAGCAGAGACACAGGCAGAGGGAGAAGCAGGTTCCGTGCAGGGAACCTGATGTGGGAATTGATCCGGGGACTCCAGGATTACGCCCTGGGCTGAAGGCTGTGCTAAACCGCTGAGCCACCCAGGCTGCCCACTAGTGTTTTTTTTTTTTTAAACTATTTAAGTGAGAGAGAGAGAGAGAGAGAGAGAGAGAGAGAGAGAATGAGCAGTGGTGAGGGGCAGGGGGAGAGAAAGAGAGAAGCAGACTCCCTGCTGAGCAGAAAGCCCTACATGAGGTTTGGTCCCAGGACCTAGAGATCATGACCTGAGCAGAAGGCAGACACTTAACTGACTGAGCCACCCAGGTGCCCCTCAAAGCTAGTGTTCTAATACATTGTTGGGTGGTGTTCAATGGGAGATAAAGAAATGATTTCACAGCTTTTGGGCATATATTATGAATCTTAGACAAATAATCTTAGTATTTCCAAATGTGAATATAGTCAAGTGTATCCTCGTGGAAGAAAAGATTTGGTATTGTTGATATATAAGATTTTATCAATACACCTTTGTGCAGAGAATATCAATTGTGCAAAGAAATGCATGTATGGCTCTGAGAATGCATTTGGCTCCTGGCTATATCTCAGGCTCCTCTATTTTTTATGACTTTAAAATTGTTTAGATATTTGGCTTAGTTTTGCTTGACATTGCTTTAAAAGAACATTCCATAAATTTAAAAACATCTTAACACGTATGTAGGCAATATTACAAAGAAAGTAATATAAAAATGGAAATTGTGTCTGGGCTGACGAAAATGTAGACTAATACTGTATTCCGGTGAGCAATCTGGTAGTAGTTAGATCAGAATATTTGAACACTAAAAAAAAAAAAAAAAAAAGAATATTTGAACACTGTTCTTTGGCATAGATCCCAAAGGGTCCTGCGTAGGTCCATAAGCAGAATGATCACACAACCTGGCTTTCCTGAGCAGGTCAAGTAACACTGCCTCCGTTCGCTCTCAGAAGTGACTTACCTTGGACACTATAGTCATCTATTCCATAAGTGTACATGTATAAGGGGGTTCATTGCAGTGGTGTAAAGAGTTCTTCATGGGAAGAGGGAGTAGGGAAAACATGATGGGAATATATACAGAGTAAGTTTTAAGCAGCAGTTAATCCTTTAAAAAAAAAAAGAAAAAAGCAATACATTGCTTCCTTAGACAGGAAATAGCCAGACTGAAATATATAGTACCTTATAGAATAAAATACATGAAAAAAATGAACAATATACATACTACAAGCACATGCACAGAAAGATACATATCAAACACATTACAATTGTTGGCTAACGGGAGAGAGAGAGGAATGTGAGTGGGTTATAGGATTAAAAGGGAGTGAAATAAAAGAAGGTAGTGCCTTGTACAGACCAGTGCTAATAATGTGCTATGAACTGAACAGTATGATTAAGACAAAACTCTGTACCTGATGTCCAAAATAGCACCCTGTAGTCTATAATTATATTATACATGATACAAGTGTAAAGAATTCATCTTTAAAAAAAAATTTTTTTTACAAGCCAGGATTAAAACATTATGTGTAACTATCCCAGGTATGAGAAACCGGGCATAAAATAATATTAATAAATCTTTGCCAAAATAGAAGCTTCTGTTTTAAGACTCTAATTGGAGAATTTATAAAGCTGTGGGCGGGGGCGGGGGGGCAGCTGGGCTGGTGGGAGGGGCGCTGAAAGAATTAAATAACCTCTGGATAGAGAAACTTACCTTAGCCTTTTATCCACACTTACTGCCAGCTTCTGAACAACAGTAATTTTTCACAATTTATGTAATTATAAATGCAACCTTTCATCCTCGGTGCATAGGCATGTCACACCTAAACTCTTTAAAGAAAATAAATACCTTAAGTTTGAATCTCTCCTCTGGAGCCTTAAGGAAGATTTCACAAAGTAAAAGAAACTACTGATTTTCCCGATGGACTTTCTGGGATTCCCTGACAGGAGGTGGCTGACAATTTTAGCTAGATTTGGGGATGACCTGGGTTTGATAGTTGTCACCTACAATGACTGATGAAGCTCTATAGGTGGGCATTCCCTCCCTTTTCTTGTGTGTCCCTCTGGTTCTGAATGCTTGGTAGAAGAACGTGGCTTTTTCTGCAAAGAAGAACCAATCTTCACTGCAAAGAATATATGTCCCTGGGCTTCCTATTGAACACTTGGATCAAATTCTCAATTCTGGTTGGCTCCAGCATGCACGGTTACTAGAAAAATGGCCCCCTTTATGTCATTGGTGATTGTGCCTCAGGAGGAAGCTTGGGATTTCATTGGAGAGCTACAGGAGGCTGTTCAGGAAGGCAGTTCTCTCAGCAACTAGGCTTTTTGAGCCACAGGGAAATAACCTAATTATTCGGGAACCTTTTAAGAATACTACAGTTCCAGTATGTGTGAATGAAGAGATAAGATGTTGACTATCTTTGTTCTAAGAGACTAGTATTTATCGAAGTGGTGTGCAATGTAAGTGGATTCTTGGGTATCTGAGTTATGTAGGAGATTTTTAATTTAATTTAATTTCTAAAAATATTTTATTTATTTGAGAGAGAGAGACAGAGAAAGAGAGAGAATCTGAAGAAGTCTCCTTGCTGAGGGCAGAGACCAACTCAAGGCTTAGTTCCATGACCTTGAGATCACGGCCTGAGCCAAAATCAAGAGTTGAATGCTTAACTGGCTGAACCACCTAGACATCCCATAGGAGATATTGTAAATTTAGGGTTTTATTTGGATTATAAATTTAAAATTTAGTATAGACATTCTGGACAAAGTAAGTTTCAGGTGATGTTGTTGCCTGTGTGTATATTTATGATTGTGTTTCATACCATATAAAAGCTAAATAGTGTCTTAGCACATTGTACACATGGAGGGTTTTTGTTTTTGTTTTGTTTTTTACAGTTGTTCAAATACAGAAAAACAGTGGATAAATACAGGTGACCCTCAAGGGTCAAAATGCTGAAGTTAGAAGCACTGACCCCCTGCACAGTTGGAAATCTGTGTGCAACTTCTGAATCCCCCAAATCTTAACTACTAATAGTCTACTGTTCACCAGAATCCCTACCGATAACATAAACAACACATATTTTATGTGATAATATATATGTTAGATATCTTATATGCTGTATTCTTAAAGTAAGCTAATGAAAAGGAAATGTTATTAAGAAAGTCATAAAGAAGAGAAAATACATTTATAGTACTATGTTGTAAAAAAATCCCCATAGAAGTGGACTGCTTATTTCAAACCGCTGTTGTTGAAGGGTCAACTATGTTTATAATGTGGCAGGTTTTAGTATAGGCAGCAAATTCAAAAGCATCTGTGCCAAAGACATTTGTGACATATTATGGTTTGGGGTGAATGTATTCTGTGGATCCCATCTTTGTTCACACCGTTCCGCAAGAATTTATTACAAGTTAAGTGTAATAGTATATAAGTACATATGTAGACACACACATACATACAAATAAGGAAATTTCTTTTCCTGGTTCCTGCCATAATTGGAGCAGATGCCAACTACAGTTCAAATTTTAATAATGCCACAAGTCTAATCTTAGGTTTAAGGAAACAAGATATCTCTATAGAATTACCAAAATTCCCTTGCAGCCTCTTTTCTTAGTTGCTGGTTTGTGTAAAGGTGGGATCTGAATATCCTGGAATAGGACACAGAGATTTGAGGTTATTAATAACTTTTTTTGAAAAAAAAGTTATTCTTTGCATTATTGTCATTGAAGTTATATTGTAGACACAATGAATGAGAACTAGGCCTAAAAATGTATCTTTCTCATTAAACCTGCCATTTAGTCAGCAAAACAACATCGTTTGTCATTTGACATTAATGTGATTTTTATATGGTATAAGAACAGTAAGTATATGTCACTACATTTTATTTATATTTAATTTTCAGTGTGCATATTAAATTGACCTTGGAATAAAATGAAGAAGGCAGTTCTTCATGTGAGCACGTGAGAACTTTTTCTTTTGAAAGAAGAACGTATATCATTATTTATTTTTTTAAGAATGTATATTATTCATTGAAACACTCACTAGCCAAAGACTATCACCATTAAAATATTTCATTATTCAGATGATAAATATGTAAGCATCTTTAGCTGAAGAATTTAGTTGTGTAATCATATAAGCCATTCAAACTGAGTTGTATAAAAGATATTCCCGAGGGACAATATTTGCAGAAATATATTTTTAGCCCTTTTACAAAACATCTGCATCTTGTACCTGGGCATGGATTAGTGCTTAGGGGTGTATGGAGAACTATGAAATTTGCACGTTTTTGAAAATTTTGTCTAGCAAAAACCTGAAAGCAATCACAGCGTGAAATAAATTGATAATAACCTTTGAGTCTCCATACCATTTTAGCTGGATTTTTACCCAAAGTTGATTTTATCCAATGAGGGCCGCTTCATGATCTGCTGTTTTTTAAAAAAGGAGCTCCTAGAACCCATCTGCAGTCATGCTGTGATTTTTTTTTTTTTAATTTTAAATCTAGGCTACCTTTTGACTTTCTTACATAAAGGCATAAGAGGAGGATGATGGACACAGGGATTTGATAGTGATTATACAGACTTCTTTCCTTAATCTGCTTTGCAACTTTAAACTACTCTGCAGCTCGAAGTATTGTCTCCTCTTCTGTAGTATATAGCTAATCTGGGGATAAAAATTGAGAAATAAATGAGGTAAAAATAAAGCATTGTTCAAACTAGTCTTTTTACTGCCTTGAAGTTGGGGAATGATTGCTCTCTACATTGGCATTTGAGAGAAAAATTTGGCTATTATGGTTTTTCTTGTTATTTTTATTAAGCGAATGAAAAAGGATGGTAGCAGTTCAGCCACTGGGGTGTTGGAACAGCAAATTGAGGGCCCCCCAAAGACCTTGATACCCATTTTTGAAGTTCAATTCCAGTCGCTAAGATTAGAGCAGCCCTTCCAAAACGAGGGTCACAAATGCATTTGTGATTTAGACTATTTGTCTGGATGCTGTCAGGGAAACAATTGGCTATTATTGAACAGAACTGCTGATTTTCTCTTTGTACCATTTTTTTTTCCTTTTGTTTTGGTCGTCTCTGAATGGTAAAGTCTGACAGCAAGCAAAAAAAAAAATACCAGTTATGTGGAAGAGAAAGGAACATGGAGAAGGAAAGGGAACAAATGAAGAGGGATAAGGGAGAAAAGAGACAGCACTTCAGTGTCATATGGCATTGATTTTAGTCCTGAGCAACTTAGTTTAATTGAAAATATATTTATTGAGCATGTACTACGTAACAGACGCTGTTAATTGATACGGGGTTACAATTTAGACAAGATGAAAATCTCTTTCAGCAAGAGGCTCATTCTCTAGTGCGGGAGGTTGAGTAGAGGGAATGTCATCAATGTTGTCCTTGGGTTTGGCCTCATCCAGAGGTTCTCCAAGGGCTAGTTCTGATTCTGGCCCGGGTGCCTGTCCCCGATCATAGCTGGTGCAGAGTCCAGAGGAAGCTAATCCAGTGACTAAGCAGGGACTCAAGAGTCATAAGGCTAAGTCTTGAGTGAGTGAGCCTATTACCATCATCTCTCCAATCTCTCAGCAATGGTCTTCATTTCCCCTGGAAAGTGTGTCTCCCGTCTGCTCACTCCTCTCTGCTGCCATGCTGCCCCATGAACATATTATCATAGTTTCCTACATGGTTTCTTTATGTACAGCCTCTTATCTGTGAAGTTCACTCTCTAGTTAGAGGGATGTTTTAAAAATATAATCAGAACATGTCATTCTTGTATTTAAAGACTTTCCATGCTTTCCCACTGTCCTTGAAAACAACTTCACAACACGACCCTCCTCCCCGATGCTCCCGTCACTCACCCCATGACCAGTCCCTGGGATCCTTCTTTTTCCTCATCCCTCTGATTGGCCTCCACTTTATGCTCCTGCCACTCTGGCCTTGTTTCAGTTCCTCCAGTGTGCTAGGGTGATTTCTACATTAGGGCCTCTGCTCATGATGCCCTTCCTTGGACACTACTCTCTTACTCACTCTACATCTGGCTCCTTTGGGTACTTTCAGTCTCGACCTAAATTTTAGCTTCTAGAAGATGTCTTTCCACTATATCCTCACTATGGTAGGTTCCACTTATTACTCTCACTGCACCCTATGATTTTTTTTCACAAAGCTTTTTTTTTTTTTTTTTTTTAATGATTTCGAGTGCACACACACACACATTTTTACTTAGGTTCTGTTTGATCACCTCACTAGATTGCAAGTAGCATTATTCCCTACTGTAATTCCTGCACCTTACACAGTGCTTAGAGTATAGGAAGCACAATAAATATGTTCAGTAAAGAAGTGAATTTACATTGAGACACATAGCAATTCATCAGTGGAGTTAGCAGATAGTAATGCTCTTGGTTGAGGGTCAACATTTTGGGGTTCTACGTACACTGGCAATATCACTTAGAAGCTGACCACATAGGCTTTGGAGTCAAAGACTTCTGGGTTCATGTTCTACTTTCTCCTCTTATTAGCAGTGTTACCTCAGGCAAGTTACTTAACATCTATGAACTCACTTCCCCAATATGTCATAGGGAGGTAATAATATTTTTTACAAGATTGTTTGAAGGATATAGAATAATGCATGCAAGGTAATTAGCCTAAATGATAATGAATAACATTTGTTTACTACTTCTCTGTGCCAGGCCCTAGGCTAGGAGTTTTACAGTGCTATCTCACTGGGTCTCTTCATCAATTCTCTTCAATACAAGTGATCGTCCTCCTGTTATGCAGGAGGAACTGAAAAAAGGATGGTGAATTTGGGGTCGTATAGCCAGTAAGTGGCAGAAAGAATCAGGATAAACTCAGGACTTTTAGTTGCAGATATTATAAGCACTAAGCTATACTGGCTTCTATAGGGTGAATGGAGAGTATTTGCAAATGGAAGCAAGAAGTTATTGATGATGCGCGGGTAGTATTTAGTATGTAAGTAGATAATCTGAAAAGAACCGAGAATTAAAGAAATGTACAGTCAGAAGCCACATCACGGTAGTATGTAGCTCCCCAATAAGACAGTTTTGCAAAGAGTAGTTGCCTTGGTTTTGATAGTCTTTGGTTTCTAAGACTAGTCCCTTGAGGCCCGGTTGAACTTTGTATCCTCTCCTTCCCCCTTTTATAAGATTGTTCTAGTATCTGTAGTATTAAGGGAACTGCTCTCCTGTTTGTTCTATCTTCCCTGGGTCATGTGGATTGTTTTTCCTTGGGATCTGTCATTTTTTCTAAATCCATATTTTCTGTGGGTTCTGTTGTGGTGGTGTCGTGCTAGGACAGTTCCATGGGCACTGAAATGTGGAAGCATTCTCACTGAATAGATTTCCATTTGCGTCTGCCTGGGCTCAATGGATTTAACAGCATAGACTAATTTTTATTTTGGGGTTTCTTTATAACACAGATAATACATATTTAGACTCAAGCCCCTCTGCATGAGGCTCAGGATTTGAATTCTGATTGGAATCTTTTTGCCTCTACCCTTACTCCTCCCTACTTTCCCAATGGGCCCATTGAATGGCAGTCTTCCTTGCAGCTTTCTCTGGCTAAGGCCAGAGGTCTCATTTCCATAGATGGGCCAGATCTTTGAGGCTATTCAATTTATTCAAGGTTTAGCCAGTTTCCTTTTTTAACAGGCCAGAAGCCATCTGTTTTTTCACATATAGATGTTAGAACCAAAGTCTCCACCCTCTCAAGCCCTTGTCTGGAGTGGAAAGTCTTCTGGGCATCATCCTCTGCTTATTGTACTAGATTTACCATCGCTCTCTGTTTCTATAATCTACCCCTTTGCTTTCTTTTGTGGTCACTCTGCATTTGAATTGTTTGTGTATGTTTTATTTTACTCTGAATTTCTATGAGTTTGTAAGGTGAGCTCATTGACATCATCTTAGTCCATCATGTTACTAGAAGTGCCAAAGCACATACGCACGAAACGAATAATTTCTTGTGTGTGAATGGAACACGTTACGTAAACAGGTAAAGAGGATTATGTGGTAGAAAGGTAGAGTGGTGCTAGAGAAGCCATGCCAATAGATGGGCTTTATTCTTTAGGGCCTTGGGGAACCACAGAAGACTTTTGAGTAAGTATATAGCATAATAAATTCTATATTTTGAAAGAAACTAACTTAGCACTGTAAAAAAATGGATGGAAAACTGAGAAATCAATGACATGGAAACAAATCAGAATACTGTTGGAAATGTTTAAGACAAAGACAGTTGAGAGATTGGCCCAAGCATTGGAAATAGAAGGGAGAGGATGGACCCAAGAAGAAAGGAAAAGCACTTGGAGACTTATTGCATAGGAGTGAAGAGGGAGAGGAGTCAGAGGTAACTCCTAGGCTTCTGACCTGCATGACTGGAAGGTGATTTGGTTGAATTTTAATACTTTTTTGGAAATGTAGGTTATCACTGGCTGAAGGAATGGCACTGTTCCAGTCCCAAGCCTTAAATATCCCAACCTAATAGTAGCGTGGCTACTAGTAGATCGTCGCATGGCTGGGTAAATAGGCAGTGGAATAGGCTGGTGGCCTTACTTCTGGCTCAGAGGTAATGTTTACCAATCTTATATAGTAGATTATGTTAAGTGCATCCATATTGGGTAAAAATCTTCTAATGTGAGTTCCATACTTAGGCTGTCAGGAAGCAGGGTTTGATTCCTTTAGTTACACTCTTGTTAACTGTGTTCTCTAATCTCCCGATTTTTTGTGTGATGGGAGGATAGTGGGTTTCAAAGGTGAGTAGTTTTTTTCTTTTCTCTGTCTGGGAATGAAATAGTTGGTCTATAGGTGGAGAAAAGTGAAATTAAATGAAACCATACAAATAGACTGAAAAAAAAAAAACCCACAACCCTGTATGATAGCAGTTTATAAACATTTTATGCTGACAAAGCTCAGCATGCCTGGACAAAAATACTTGCACAAATCTGATTATAAGGTTCCCTCAGTGCAGCAGGAACTGGCTCAGCAAAGGGAATAAAAAGGATAACCTGATATAATTTATCCTTTTCCTTTTTCTTTTAAGGAGAGGTGCTTGGTCAGAAGCACGGGGAGATTTCCCCCTACTGTACCGGTGCAAACCCCGCATGATTTCTTTGTTTTACAGAACTGCTGCTGCATTCTAGAGACGAGGGGAGGGGTAATGGTTCAGTCAAGCTAGTTGAGGCCTCATCAGAAATTATCTCCATCAACAAAGGCTCTTTACTTGCTTCCCCTAATTCTTTCTTCCAACCGCTTTTATTTCCTTCAGGGTTGAAACCCATAAACTCCAGCAAACATTAAGAGACTTGACTCTTTGACTTGAAAAGTATGATTACAAGCCAGTGTCTGCGTTTTCAAAGACCAGGTCTCCAATTTAGCCCTGAGCTCTGAGGACAGTCACAGCTGCATTGCCGAGCTCCATGGGAAGCTTCGGGGTTGAATACAACAGCATTTTAAGTTGAGAAAGCTTTGAAGATCAAGATTTTTTTTTAAAAAACAATCCTACTGAGAGTCGACCATTTATGAATCGTGATCAAAGAAAGCTGAACTGGGAGTCAGGAGAGCCCGATTCTGGTCTTTTCTCTGCCACTACCTATCAGAGTGACCTGAAGCAAGTCCCTTCACCTCTTGGGGCCTCAGTTTCTTCATTTATAAAATGAGGGCGACAGAACAGATTAATGGGTCCCAGATGCTGGTCAGTGTATGTGGTGCATTCAAACCCCTGAAAACTTTGAAAACTTAGCAGGTAGAAAGAACTCTTGGAGACTTTGATTTGTAAGACTGGAGTGTATGTCAAGAATCTTTAGTTAGTAAAGCTCCCCTGGGGATTCAGCTATGCAGCTAGGATTGGGAATCATGATCCCCATGATTCCGATTTTGTTTTGTTTTATTTTTAAAGTTGTCTTTGAAAAATAAATCTCAAACCTAAAGAGCTTCCGAAAGAGTACAATGAATTCCCATACATCCTTCATCTAGACCTACCAGTTGTTAGCATTGTCACTCTTGGACTCCCCGCTCTCTCTGTATGTGCCTGTGCATTTTTATTATTAATGTCTTTTTCGGAGCTGCTTGAGATAAATGTCAGACATCACGATCCTTTATCTCAAGATACTTCCACGTGAATCTCCTTAGCAAAAGGACATTCCCTTCTATAGTCACAGTGCAAAGATTAAATTCAGGAAATTTACCATTGGTTCAACAGTATTATCTAGTTTGAAATCTGTTTTCAAAACAACCTGTTCTGGTAAATAGCTGCTTTTGCAAGAACTTTGAAAAATTTTGAAATCATCACAAGCTTACAGAAAAGTTGAAAGCACAGTCCAAAGTAGTTCGTTACTGAACCTTTTGAGAGTAAATTGCCCGTGGATGCTCTATTGCCATGTCCCCCTAATGCTCAAGTGTGTGTTTCCCATGAAGACTTTCTCGTATGTAACCACAGGTCAACCGAACAGAGGAAACTAATATTGATACATGAGTCTTATCTTGTCCTCGGCTTGGCCAGTTATCTTGATAATGTCCTGATAGAAATTAGGCAGTTCAGAATCATGTGTTACATTTCATTGTCATATTTCTTTTTTTTAAAGTTTTCTCGTTTTTATTTTTTATTTTAATATTTAAATTCAATTTGCCAACATATAGTATAACACCCAGTGCTCATCTCATCATGTGCCCTCTGTAGTGCCCATCACCCAGTTACCCCATCCCCTCCACCCACCTCCCCTTCTATAACCTTTTGTTTCCCAGAGTTAGTGATCTCTCATGTTTCTTTAGTCTCTCTCAGTCTGAAATAGTTTCTCACGCTTCCCTTGACTTTCATGGCCTTGACGTTTTTGAAGATTGCAGGTCTTTTATTTTGCAGAACGCCCTTCGACATGGGTTTGTTTGATGTTACCTCATGATTCGAGTTATGCATGTTCGTCAGGGATATTGCAAATGCGTACTGTGTTCTTCCCACCGCAGCTTATGCGGTGGCACCCAATTTTGACCTTATTACCTGATGAAGGTGGTGCTTCTGGGCATCTCCACTGCAAAATTACTCTTTCCCCCTTTGTAATTAATGAGTATTTTGAGAAGAGCTACTTTGAAATTACATAAATGTCTCACTTATCACCAGACATTCAATTTACTCATTCATGGGCTTATGGTTTCCTATTTTGTCCAATGGGTTATACTCCTTTACCATCATTATTTATTTTGATACTCAAAATTTCTGATTTGGCAGTAAAAGCTGCTTCAAACTTTGACATATGTCCCCATCATTCTTTGAGTACTTCCTCGTTCCCTGTCATAAAAGGATGTTCTGGGATCATCCTGTACTTTTTCTTTCCAGTCTTGAGTTCTCTCCAGCTCTTTAAGCAGCCTGGGTTCCTTTAACTGGAGAATGATATTCAGGAGGCCAGGCTGTAGGTGTGCTCATTGCTATCAGCATATCACTGCTACCAGTCCTAGGGAGTGTGTGTGTGTGTGTGTGTGTGTGTATGTGCAATGTGATGTATAGGGCATAAAACACGTACACATATTTACATATATGTATGTATCATATACGTATGTTTTGATATATAAGCACAAATACCAGCTCACCTGCACCTCGCACACATATTCAAACATTCAGACACATATTTGTACCGATATTTATTTCTCTTTCTATGTGTTGAAAACACAAGTTTATACGGATACCTTCAATTCCTACTCAATACAACCGTACTGCAGGGTCATTATAGTTTTCTTACTTTCTATATTTGTGATCTACTATGCAATAGTGAGAAACCTGTCCCCACCATCCTTACCTATTTACATATTTGGTCACTCCCTGTATTAGCCAATTTTCTACCTCTGCTGCCATTTCTTCTCACACATTGACACCCTCCTCACCCTGTTTGGCTCTAACACCTTACACTAGGCCACTCCCTCTTTCCTCCATGTGGTAGAGGCCCATATTACCCTACTTGTGGTCTGGTACCTGTACCAGGCCATCCCCCATATGGATCCTGTCCTCCTTTGCTGGGGTTCAGACACTCATCATAGGGTCATCACCCAGTGTGGACACCCTCTTCACACTTCTCAGCCTCTGAATCCCCATCCCCGGCTGATCTTCACATGATTCCCAGCTCACCCTGCTTGAGCTCAGATACTCCATATAGGCTTCCCTCATGGGGATACCCTTTTTGCCCAGCTCAGGCTTTGACACCTCTTTCTGAGCCATGGGGGCTACTACCCCTACCCTGACATGCGTAACTACTTATTCTGCCAAAAAGGAAAAGGTACCCCCTTTCTGCTTTTGCAATTTCACATTGAAAGAGGTAAATTAGGTAGCATAGACTTCATTCACTCCAAGTTAAGAATTTAGGGTGTGGGGTATTTTTTTATGTGAATCAGAATATCAAATAATCTGGAGAAATATTAAGTGCATAAAATTGTGCATAAGTTCAAAGAGTCAATGCTTGATAGGCAACATTCCATTATATTTGAGCAGTGTTTCGAAGTTTACTGTAATTCTGAAAAGACTGCATTTGATTTAGGATTATAGAGAAAATATTATCAAAGAGAGGCCTTAGAAACTCTTATTTTGGGGCAGGAGATATTCCACAATATCAGATTCCTTTAAAGAAAACAAAATTTGGAACTGTGAACTACTTATGCTAACAAGAAAAACCCTCTTTATCTCCTCTTAGGATTCACCTTCAGAAAAATGTCTTTGTTGGTAAAAGGATGGATTTTGTTATGGAACAAGAAGAAACTGTGACTAAGAATATGATAATTGGAATGGGTAACCATGGAAGGTGAAGATCTTCTATGGAGATTTTTGAAAAGAGATAGGACTCAGGCTGGAGGCTTAAGGAACCCTCTGGCATTTTGTACCACTAAAGTGGACACCAGTTTGGTGCTTTATAAATAAAATCTCATTTACTTTAAATGCTGGAAGCCTCAACTATGGTATCCATTAAATTATTTGCCATATTGATAACTAATAAATTTTGATAAAGACTAATTCTAAAACCAATTACAGTAGTTGCAAGTTGTTTATTCGCCTTTAGGTTATATTAATTGTGACATTATCAAATAGTCAAAATGAATGTCCTTATTATAAAGAATTCATTGAAGACCTTGCCTTGGTTCCAGTTACTGGAACCAGAGCTATCATTTATGGTCTCCTGGATCGTGCCTCCATAATTCCTAGGGACACCGTTTACATAGACTGTCATGTGAAAAGTGCCTGTGGAGCTGGGCATTGAAGCAACTCTGCAAGTAATACATAATCCACTGTCACTTGTCCGCTTCCCACATTCTGAAGTCAAGCAGCAGAGGAAAAGGGCTTGGACCCAGAAAGGGAGAGAAATATTGCTATTGGCTGTAGATTGCCAATACCGACAGGCTCCTCCTCTAGTCTAAAGCCCAAATCCTGAACCTTGGAGGAGATATAGACACACTGCTGCTGGCAATGTGTGGGAATATCCTGACATTTAAGCAATTCAAATTGCAAAAAAACTTTGAATATCAGTAAGAGGAATTAAAACAGAACTGGCTTTCTGCAGTGTAATTATGTCTTACTGAATTAGCAAAGTAGCATGACCTTCGAGCTAGTCTTTGGTATACCAGGAGAATTGCGTCTTTGCCAGCCCGCCCGCCCGCCCTGCTGATGCAGCATCTGCAGAACTCCGGGGAGTCCATTTTGAGCGTGTTAGGAAGGAACTCTACGAGATTAAATTCCTTTTTTCCATTAACAAAAAGGGAACACTTTCTGCAAAGCCAGTCTTAGCCAGCAGAGGGATTTGAAACACTTGGCAAGATCCTTTCTGAGAAAGAGGCTGAATCCGAGTCTTGCCCCACTGAGGCCACAGCCAGCCACCCGCCGTGACCCCCTAAGCTTTGCAAAGGCTGTTTCAAATAGCTTTCCCTCTTCACTTCGATGCTTGCATTTTTGACATCGATTAAGAGAATTAAGTAATTAGCTTGTTGGTCTGTTTAGTGACAAGTAGATATTGATACTACGACAGAAATAATAGTTGCCAGTTGTTGAGTGTTTATTTTGTGCCATGTACTGCTCTAGACTCTTTCTGTGTATTGTCTCACCTTTGCCCTCTGAGGTGGCTCATCACATCTGAGATGTCTTCAATTGTAAAGTCACAAGTTAGGAAGCCTTCGCATAAAGCTGGGACCTCCTCCTCAGGATAAGGGTAAATGAAAATAAATTTATCATCCAGAAGAGTAAACAAAGAAAACTTGCACGGCTTGGTCAAGGCACTGGGTACAGGGAGGACAGAAAATTCTCCTGGTGGGAACACATGAAAATCTTCAGAGCTTAACTTCCCTTTGGCCCTATAGCAATTGTAAGACACTTCTGGATTTCAAATATGTTAAAATGTAAAAGCTTTTGTCTTCCAAGTAATGAATTACGGTATTACTCCATTTTTACAGATGAGGAAAATGAGGAAGAGAGATGAAGTTACATGTCTGAATTTATTAAGTGAAAGAGCATCTGGGATACATAGCCTGTGCTCTCTGTCCCTGAACTTGACCCCTTCCAAACATTTATGAGAGTCTGGTGTATAGATGATGTACGTGAGGAAATGGTTATGTAAATTAGTTATGCCAGGAAGAAAATTTCATATATAAGGATAGAGGGTCGGAATCAGAATGTATTTCTTAGGTATAAAAATAAGCAACGAGAGTGTTAGAAACTCCATGCCCTATGTTTGGCCCCTCTCATCATGTTTTTGCCAGAAACATTTTCAAATATTCAAGAATCATATTTTTCCCTGAAAAAGAGAGCTTTCTCTTTGATGCTCTTGTGGCTATTTAATTAGAAGATAAAGCACATAAGGGAATAAAGTTTCCCTCCACCTTTTTGTTTTAATCCCTGTTTATCAAAGGACGTGCTGTGTTTTGCTTAGGCTAATAATATTCCCTCTAATGTGCGCTGTGACTACGTGAAGAATATCCTTAGTATTCAGAACTCATGGCTGGATAACACAGCACAGGCTTTTTAGGTAGAAAATATTTGAAATTAAAATAGCTAACAGAAAGGTATTTTTTAAAAATGTTTTATTTATTTGTTTGAGAGACAGAGAGAGACAGAGCAAGCACTAGAAGGCTAGAGGGAGAGAATCTTCAAGCAGACTCTGCTGAGTGTGGAGTCCAATGTAGGGTTCAACTTAAGGCTCAACATAGGGTTTGGCCTCACAACCCTGAGATCATGACCTGAGCTGAAACCAAGAGGGGGATGCTCATTAACCCTACTGACCAAACCAGGCACCCCAGAAGAGTTTTGAAGAGAAACTTTTATCTTCTCAGCTTGTGTTCCTAGACCCTAATTTTCTTTTTATTTTTTTCTTTTTTCTTTTCTTTTCTTTTCTTTTCTTTTTTCTTTTTTGCTATAATGCTATATTTAAAGATGATAAAAGTCTTTAACTTTTGGCTTGCTTTGGCTTACTCTTACATTAGTATTTAAATAACATTTTCAACAAAATAATATGGTTATACAACCATATGATGAAACTGGCTCATGGAAGGATTGAGATACTTTTCAGTCTTTCAGATTAATGGATTATTGCTTCTAGCTTAAAGTTTTTTTTTTTTTTTTTTTTAAGATTTATTTACTTATTTTAGAGAAAGAGCACAGTGTGAGCAGGGGGAGGGGCAGAGGGAGAGCCTCAAGCAGACTCCCTGCTGAGCATGGAGTTTGACACTGGGACTCAATCCCATAACCCTGAGATCATGACCTGAGCTGAACTCAAGAGTTAGATACCTGGGGCAGCCTGGGTGGCTCAACTGTTTAGCTCCTGCCTTCAGCCCAGGGCGTGAACCTGGAGACCCGGGATCGAATCCCACGTGAGGCTCCCTGTGTGGAGCCTGCTTCTCCCTCTGCCTGGGTCTCTGCCTCTCTCTCTCTCTCTCTCTCTCTCTCTCTGTGTGTGTCTCATGAATAAATAAATAAAAATCTTAAAAAAAAAAAAAGAGTTGGATACCTAACTGACTGGGCCACCCATGGGTCCCAGCTTCCTGTTTAGATAAACAGATAACTCCTGTTGAATAGGAACAATTTCTGTGGTTTTCAGCTTTTTAAACTCCTCAAAAGATAGAGGCCTACTGGTTCCATACATTTGTGTTTTTAGACTTTTTGTGACAGTATATATTTTTACATTTACTTCATCAATAACATTTTTTCAAAATATGGAGGCGTATTACTTGCTCTTAAATGTTTCCTAACATGTCTTCTAAGATGTCTCTAATTTGGGGCATGAACTACTGATTGCTTTTACTTTTCTTGTTTGCACGGAGTCAAGTACTTACTTAGCTGGGTACTGGGTATTTATCCTGCTGATTAAGGCCCATTCCTGCTCTAAAATATCTTACATGCTAGGGTGGAGACATATGTACATAGTTAACCATTAATGTGATATGTGCTGAATAAGTTTTTTGTTTGTTTGTTTTTTATAAAGTTAGAGGTGGCTTGCAGGTCAAAAAATGACCTGTGGTTCAAGTAGGGTTGATAGAAAAGCTAAGTGAACAAGGCCATGACACACAAATATGCGTTTACCAAATAGGGTAGATGATCCAAATATGCAAAACTATGGTGGGTCTTTGCAATGAGATGTAGCTGACTAGGTGGGGATGCAGTTCATGACTTGGGGTCAGGGAGTGGTTGCTGTGGATGATACAGGGAGATGATGAGTCTGCAAAGCCAGTGGGATCAGATTAGCAGGAGCTTTGTATCTGATACCAAATAGCACAGGAATTAGCACTTGATGGGATGACCACTGGGTATTACACTATATGTTGGCAAATTGAATTTAAATTAAAAAATATATAAAAAGGACAGTAATTGCAATTTCAGGATACTTTCCCAGCCCCTTTGAAACTGCTTTCCTTTTCATATCCTCATCTTAGCTTTGTAAATTTTTCAATTTTTACTGGTGTTCCTGCTTTATGATAGGAAAACCAGATAGAGAGGGATTTTCTAGTGAAGGGTTTGTCCTGGGGCCAGCTGGGGTGGGCAAAGCTCATTAAGTGCATGTTTTTGAAAGCACACACA
Organism: Nyctereutes procyonoides; assembly: GCF_905146905.1. NCBI lineage: Eukaryota > Metazoa > Chordata > Mammalia > Carnivora > Canidae > Nyctereutes > Nyctereutes procyonoides. The sequence continues at coordinate 15,690,884 of NW_026575032.1, read as the reverse complement.
TGATTTAATAGTTAAGAAATGTGCCCAGGGACTCGGAGTACTAAAACACTGAGGGATGGTTGCTGAATTTTTTTGCCTGCGCTCCCGGGACATTTGCTGTGCTGAGAAATGGTGAAGAAAGTGCTAATGAAGGATGCCAGCGGAGCCCTCCATTTCGGGCTGTCATCCCAGACAAGGTCTGCAGAGTGTAATGAGGCGAACAATCAAGTTGCTGTAGTCTGAAAAGGTTAAAGCAGCTTCAGGGATCACTATTTGTGCTTCTTGGGTACTGGAATGTCATGCCAGTAATAAGCAATATGCAATCCAGAGAAAAGAAGCAATTAGTTCTCTGCATTGGTGAAAGGCTGCCCAGCTTCAGGATGGATGGTGAAGACTGTGGATTCTTTTCCTTTGAGGTGGAACTGAGTCACAAAGACTCAAGCCAGGGGTGAGTGAATCTTGTCAGTCTGCCAGCAGCATTTATGGAGTTCCCACCATTTGCATACCATATAATCAGGTTTAAACAGGTCCTCAAAAGTTTAGAATGTGTACTCCATGATATCAGAGAGTAGCTTTGAGTCACTAGCCTAACGAAACTCTACGATGCTTTTGTTGAGACTTAGATTTGGAACAGACGGTAAATTCCACAAAACAATAGTTTAGACTTGATCAGAAACAATGAAAACCATAAGGAGAGGTAATCTCACGTTAACCACACCAGGAAACAATGAAAACCAAAAGGAGAGGTAATCTCACGTTAACCACACCAAGAAGTTTTGTTCAAGTTATCGAAATTCATCACATTCATTAGTGATGTTGGGGCTCTTTAGATATCATTTGCAATTTGTTAGTGAACACCGTTATATTCTAGGCACTGCCTCCTGCACTGGAGAAATAATGGTTGAGGATAGCTAGTTGTTTTTCTAGAATTTTACCATCTATGTGGCCTGCCTTAGAGTGCTGTGTGGCGCCCTAATACTCTCCCCGCTAGGAAAAACATGGGAGAAATATCCCCAGCACGTTTTCCACCCACTCCATGGGGGGCAGTCTCTTAAGGCATGGCAAAATCTGAGTCCTGGGAGCAATGTGAGCTAGATGTGCACATGGAACACCTTTCCTGGTGATTCTGATTCTCTCCTGCTCCTCTCCATACTCCTTGCTCAAGTAAGAATTGCTCTTCAAACTTTAAAGCATAAACATAAAGCATAAAATCGCTTTAAAAAAGCGATTAAAGAAGACCACTTAGGTGATGCAAACAAACTTCAATGCTTCACAAAGCGGACAGACTCCACCCAGAGTACTGCCACATGGGGTGGAAGGCAGGAAGGCTTTATGGGATAAAGAGTAAAGAGCAAGAACAAGGAAGAGAAAAATGGAAAATATCTGCTTGGCTGGAATCACATAGTCACTCTTGTTTGGGGAGAGAAGAACAAGAAAGTAAGTATAGAATCCAGAGTTGGCTTGGTGTTTAGGGGTTGGCTGACTGGATATAGACCATTTTTGGTCAAGCAGAGCATTTGGTGGGACGTGAAAGGTATCTGAGTTTTGGTTTGCTGATGTGGCACCTTGGGTAGGAGCGGCTTCACCTTGTGCCTAGAAATTTATCTCAAAAATACAAAATATGTTGGGATCTTATCAAAATGAAGATTTAGATTCTGTAGGTCTGAGATGGGTATGGAGATTGTGCATTGCTGCATTTCTTCCTGGTGATGCGGGTGATCACCCGCTGCAGACCATGCTCAAAAGGTTCCCATTGCATGGAAATATCCTTAGACAAACACTTGATTCTTCCAGACACCACTTCAAACCAGTTCTTTTCTGGGGAGCTGTCCATTTTTATTGGTAAGACATAATGTGGTAAAACAAACGAGGAAAAAAATACCATGGTAAGGTCGAAAGACATAGTCTCAGAAATTAGTATGGTGCAGAACTGATTTTTCTAAGGAAATAAATCTTGAGGAGGAGAGGAAGGAGAAAGAGGCAAGTGATATTTTGAATCAGTATTGAAACACAGCTGCAAAGGCAGCTCGTGGCTTGGAGATGAGAGTGGGTAAGTAGCAGTTTTTACTCTTGGGATGTGAGTTATCTTCCAAGCCAGCAAGTTTCAGTGTTTCCGGGGTTTCTTGGCTAACGTGGTTTGCTGAAAGGGAAGCATCGAACCTGTAAGCTTTTAAAAAGCAGAAATTGTGGGAGTTGCAAATATTTACTAATATCTGTGCTACTCAGCAACTTTTTTATTTGATTCGCCCATCCCAAGTTGACACCCTTGGGGGAGGGGAGAGCAGAGTTTTTGCAGAGGTAAGTTTCCTAAAGATTTTTAAAAATGGATTTACCTTTGGGAATGTGAGGCCTAATTGTAAATAAACTCTTGCTGCATTCACATCAGCAGTCCTGGATTAGTTAAGAGCTTTACTTGTGTGTGCCAAAAACCACTTTTTAAAAATGACTGAAACTATGTAATCAGCAACTTTGAGTTTGACAGAAAACTGTATAGAAATCAGGACCCATTTCTCTTTGTCTTCGTACCCTGTACTCAACTAAATGATGGCTTTTCCTCCTAAGGAAGTGTTTACTATATTTTCTAAATGTTTACAGATCATCACCATGCCTGCGCTTGGCATACTGAACATATTTGCTCCTTTTCTCTTGTATTTCTTTTACTCTCCCCACCCCTATTTTAAATCAGATCAATACTTCTGGTTCCTGTGATTCCTTTTTTTTTTTTTAAACCTAGAAGCTACAGCAGATACTTCTCATGAAAACAAAATACAAGAAACTTTTAATACAAGAACTGGGTAAAAATATATCTTTGTACAATAATCTCAACTTGGTTGACTGCAACACTCATGTCTACTGGGGATTGGTACGTTTAGAACTGAATATGAACTCAACTCCCCAAAGACATCGGAGAAAGGTCTTAAACCAAGTGTTGCCTTAAAATATAAACCATATCTGTGTGTAGTTGTGTTCCTGTACCCTTTAAAAACACGTCCTTTAGGAGTAGGCGTCAGTGAACACCAATGAATGGAACAAGAAAGAAACTATTTTTCAGACACCCAAGGCAAACACATGTCATTGGAAAAAAAAATCACAATAAAGAGAACACTTGTCTAAAGACTATACTATTATCCTATTCCTCCACCTTTTGGAAAGGTAAGAGCCTAGTGCTGTAAATCAATGAAATCTATGTCATCATTTCCAAGGTCGGTCCACCAGCTCAAGCTCTTTGTTCAAAATGCAGATCCCTGGGCCTCACTTCAGATCTTCTGAATGCATAATTGGATTCTGCATTTTCTTTTTTTTTTTTTTTTAAGATTTTATTTATTTATTCCTGAGAGACACATAGAGAGAGGCAGAGACATAGGCAGAGGGAAAAGCAGGCTCCATGCAGGGAGCCCGATGTGGGACTTGATCCTGGGACTCCAGGATCGTGCCCTGGGCCAAAGGCAGGCGGTAAACCACTGAGCCACCCAGGCGTCCCGGATTGTGCATTTTCAGTGAGCATCTCTAATTAAATGTTTGCAACTGAAAATGTGAAGACTACTCACAAATTAAATTGAAGGGAAAAGGCTGCTTATAGCTTTCCTTGGGATTAGAAAGGAAGCTCTTTCAAGAACGATAGGTAAAAACTAGGTGAAAGTGTCACTTATCTATCCTTCCCACCCTAAATTCCCAGAAACATTCCCTGTACCCAGATATTCTGTGAGAATTTGCTTATAATTTATTAATTAATTTGGAAAGTAAATAATGGCCCTGAAACTTATTTTCATGCTTACGGTAATATGCAACTTATTCAGAGCTCATAACCATCCCATGGGTCTTAGAATTTTTCTGTACTTGTAAGTATATAGATAATAAAAGACATGATTTTTTTCCCTTTGAAACTAAAAAAGAAGGATTTATATTTACCATAAGAATAGATGTCATTTTAACATACTTTCTTTGTGCCCAGGTGTTAGCGTTTCTTCGAGCATTTCTGTCATTGGAACCTTGACTTCCATCCCAAAACCAGTAGCAGAATTCAGTTAAGTAATACTATCCAAAGGATATATATATATATATCCTTTTATATATATTTTTATATATATCCTTTTATATATATTTATATATTTATATAAAGGTATATATTTTTAAAATAAATATTTATTGAAATAGTTTTCAAAGTTTTATTTATCTGTTTTTCAGAAGTAAAATTTGTTTTAAACAGTATCTGTCATGGAAATTCAATATGCAACATAGATACAAATTCAGCTCCCTGGTGTGTGTGTGTGTGTGTGTGTGTGTGTGTGTGTTGTGAGTGGTGAGGCCTGGGGCCAACTCACTCAGTTATCTCATTCTCTTAGAGTAAAAATCAGCAAACTATGGTTCACAGACTAAATCCTACTACATCTTGTTTTGGCAAATCATGTTTTACTGAATACAGATAGCCGTGCCCTTTTATTTATGTATGGTCTGTGGCTGTTTTTGTTCTGCAACCTCAGAGTAGAGAGGTTCAGACAGAAACCTTTTAAGGCAAAACCTAAGTAGAATATTGCTCTCTGGCCCTTTCCAGAAAAAAGTTTGCTGATCACTCCTCTAAAGGGGACAGTGTTTGAAATGCACATCTCCTTAGCCTCGCGGGGAGCGTCTTCATCCCTGTAGGTCATCTCTGTTCAAACTAAGTATTTAGTACAATATACTTTGCAGATATTACTATTATTTATATTATTTTCTGTGTGTTCCATGCCATGAAAAGGTGAAAAAGCCCTTCCTTAGGGGCATGATTCAATGACTGTAGAGCTGGCTTTGAATCTCCTAATACATTAAATGACAGTGAATGATGTAATTCTTATGGAATATCTTGGAAATATTTCTTCCCAGTATTTTTCAGTCCACATTGTTTGACTTTATCTTTTCCCTAGGAAAGGTGGTTTTTTTGACACAAGTTTATATGTAAACAGTATTAATTATTTTCTTTCCCTCTGACCTTTAGCTCTAGTAGAGGTGGATCCCTCTAATCAACGGGCAGGGCAGTCTGAGATTCTGAGGACAGGGTGGTAGAAGACTTCTCTCTCTTTAATGCCCTTTTTTACATACAGGCAAACAAAATAAGTGAATTGTCTCATCAATAATGAGTCCTAGTGATAAGAAGTTAAAACCTAGTCATTTATATCTTACAAGATTGGTTTAAACCAAACTATGACCCAGCATACTACTTAGTACCCATGAAATATATTTGTTTAATCAGTTATGTTTTATGACTTAGCTATAAGTCTCCACCTGGTCTTGTGTATAAGGCGAGCCAAACTGCCTTTGGAAAGTTTTTCCTTGAAGATGACAATTTGGATTGCCCCTGCAGTAGGTGGGAGGACAAAGCCTATTTCTTTTCCAATTAGTTAATTTCCAATTTCCATCATTCCTTTCTAACAAAGTCACACAGAGCAGGGTCGTGTGGGGGGAAATACAGTAAACCGTTGAATTTCTAGTCACTCTAAGAAATCCATCCTATTTTGAATTGCTAACTCTAAGACACTAAGGTTGATGAAGCAAGGATAATAAAGTCATGTGACTGTTTTTGATGGTCTGAAATTATGATGTAGAACAAGAGAGGTGATCTCTGGCTGATAGTACACTAAGCTTAACATAAAGCTTTGCAGTATAAACTAAAGGAATCATTCTAGATGTCTCTGGATGATCCCATTAACAAACCCCAATTCCAGTCTGAATTGTACATCCTGTGCACTAGTATTGGTGTCCTGAATGCCAAAGGTGTTGCTGTTCATAATTGCTTTTGATGGTACTCAAGAGAGCACTATCTTTTCCTTCCTGGAACTTATCACCACAGTTTAACTCCTGGATCTTGACCTGGACCCTTAAGAAGGCCCATTTAGAAGAGGCCCATTTAGGCTCATTGTAATGCCTCCTCTGTCAGGAGAGAAAATGGAATTAGTTAATCCTTTTAGCACTTAGACTTTTAAAGTGGAGGCCTGGGCAGCCCGGGAGGCTCAGCGGTTTAGCGCGGCCTTCAGCCCAGGGTGTGATCCTGGAGACCAGGGATCGAGTCCCACATTGGGCTCCCTGCATGGAGCCTGCTTCTCCCTCTGCCTGTGTCTCTGCCTCTCTCTCTCTGTCTCCTGAATAAATAAATAAAATCTTAAAAAAATAAAGTGGAGGCCCATTTTTTGGGTGTACAGTAGACCAAGATTAAAGTGGAGGTGCCAACTCAACCACTCATTCTCTTAACAGTCACCTGTAGGCCTAAGACAAGATGTGTTCACTTTCCAGATGTCCTTCTCTGGGCTGAGACTGGTTGACAGTGGGCACCATATCAGGCATCCCCCTTGGACTGCAGCTTGTCTACTGCTGGGCACCTATCCAAAAGACAAAGAGCTGAATTGATTTTCAGAGCATCTTCCACAGGAGCCAAGTGTGTGCTACAGCCAGAGACCACTTTCTGGTCCTCGTACAGTGCTTTTTCTGTCCCCCTAGCATCAGGGTAAGAGCCTGATCCTTGCTAATCCGCCTCTGTCAGGGTGGCCGCATCAGAAGGTGGCTAACTCCTAGCTGGCTTAGTCCTCCTACCTGAGAATGCTCTAGAAGCAGAGGCACTCCTTATTGGATGCTTTGTCCTTCCCAGGGAAGCAAAATGTGGTGGACGCCGAGATACAAAGAGAAAAGATCTATTGCCATTCATTTCCTTTTCTCAAACACATAACAAACTTAAACATTTTCAGAATTTTCAAGATACTTATTTTCCTTTTTCCAAAGGTGAGATAATCAAAACGGTATAAAGAAATTCCCTTGTGCCCTCATCATCTGTTACGGGAGATAGCCCTGTGATGATTGACGCTTGATGAATGGTGCTGTCGGGAAATGACAAGTAGCCCACTAGTTGGCAACTCCTCTCATGGAAGATGAGGATGTTTCCTCCTCCACGGAGATGCACTTGGCGGTTCCTCAGGGGGCACAAGATACTACATAGGGTTAAAAATGCGCTAAGTAGTTTTTAATTTCCGCTTTTTATTAAAATGGAATTTCACCATGAAACAATAAAGGAGAATAAAAATATAATTTTAGCAAGTTTTTTAAAAATCAAAATTAAAAAAAAAAAGTTTCTTTTCGATCAGAAACTTCCTAGCTCACCTACTTTCCATAACGCACCTGATCCCTTCACTGAGGAATTTACTTCCCCCGGTCTCTGGGTTACTTGTGTAGCAATTTACAAAAGAAAAGATTTTCATAATTAAAGAGCCCTTTTTCCCCTATAAAAATACCCGACAGCACTGAAACAGGAGCCTCGTCTCCTTCTCTCCCTTCAAACCTTTCTCTATCCTTGATCATAATTGCCTAATTGCACCCATTCTTTATATAGCCCTCTGTGCCTTCTTAGCAGTTCCCCCAGGTGGTTAGAAATGTTATTTGAAAGACACAGATACAGATGCATGTTATGCAATTAATAGGCCTTCACTAAGTGGAACCAATAGACCATTAAAATGAATTCGTGCTGTCCAAGCTCTCTCTCTCCATCTTTCTTTCTCTGGCAGTAACCTGACCCAATGGCTAAAGAGATATGAAAACCCTGCCCTGCAATCCCACTCTGTTTCAAGCACCAAGGAAGAACAGGGCACAGATAATGATTTCCTGCTCTCAGCGACAAATGTGCAAATGCTTCCCTCCTAAGCTCGCCTCCTGTCGAGGCTCCTGAATTAGGAGGTGCACCATTTCCTATAGAAAATGGAATCATTTGCCTACTCCAACCCAGAGAGAGGCAGTATCTTGCAATAAATGGCCTGGCCGTATAAATAATAAAGTAAAAATGGACCCAAGGCTGCCGGGATTTTTTTGTTTGCGGGCAATGGGATAACTCTAAGCAATTTATGGCACTGTTTCCCAGCCAGAGTCCAGGGGCTATTTAGTTAGTAATGGCAATAACAGGAACGGCTTCATGTCAAGATGGAGTCACAAGTGCTAGGCAGAAAGAGGGCAACAAATATTAAAAGATGTCTAGTGCCAGCACGAGTTGCTTGTGCCTTGTGGTGCTGGGGAAACGGAGCAGGCCAGGAGCACGGGCGGTGAGAGGCCAACAGCCCAAAGCCCCTGCATCCCCAAGATCCTTGCTGAGGAAGGAAAGAAAGAATAATTTATGAGCACTGGAGGCCTGATCTGTTAACACATTGTTATTATTATTATTATTTTTTGTCAGATGGGGTAATAACTGACCTGACAATATTATGGATATACCTCCAGAGTAACAAACATTCCTGGGGTGATGGCAGGAAATAGAGTGTTCAGGTTGCCAGAGTGACCAGTCCACTCTTGCAATGTCCTGGAGCAGAAAGGGAGACGTGCTGGACTTCCTGAGAGGTTGACGTACGAGGGGGATATGCTCCCCAGAGACTTCTCCAACGAGTACGCTGCAGCAGATTTTTGAACCCTCCCAATATCACATTTTCCTTGCAAGATAATATGATTAGTGGCTTCTACTTAATGAGTGCCTGCAAGGTGCCAAAAGATTTACGTGCTTTATTTTATTTGATACTCATAGTGACCTTCTGAGGCAGGCACCATCATCATATAGATGAGCGAGGTGAGGTGTAGGAGGCTAAGTGACTGGGAAACACAGTTGGTACGTGTGGCATGAGGGGTCAGACCCAATTTTGTCTGATTCCAGAGCTTGAGCTTGAGCTATCATGCCGTATTGTCTCATGCATGAATAATAATATGACCACAAATAATAATTCTGGGATCTTCAGCTAACATTTCTTCGGTACTCTGTGCTGAACATTGGGCTAAATGTTTGAATGAAGCAGGGTAGAGGACCGCAACAAAAAACCACAAGGACTTAGTGTAATAACACAATACAATTTTTTTGAGTTTTCTTTTTTTTTTTTTGAGTTTTCTTTTCTTCTTCTTCTTTCTTCTTTCTTCTTCTTCTTCTTCTTCTTCTTCTTCTTCTTCTTCTTCTTCTTCTTCTCCTCCTCCTCCTCCTCCTCCTCCTCCTCCTTCTCCTTCTTCTTCTTCTTCTTCTTCTTCTTCTTCTTCTTCTTCTTCTTCTTCTTCTTCTTCTTTTCTTCTTCTTCTTCTTGTTCTTGTTTTTCTTCTTCTTGTTCTTGTTCTTTTTCTTGTTCTTCTTCTTGTTGTTGTTGTTCTTGTTCTTTTTCTTGTTGTTGTTGTTGTTGTTGTTGTTGTTGTTCTTCTTCTTCTTCTTCTTCTTCTTCTTCTTCTTCTTCTTCTTTCTTCTTCCTCTTCTTCTTTTTATCATCGCATGTCACAGTCCAGCCAGGTTAGCAGAGGGTAGGTGTGTGGTATCATAAAGGGGTTCTGCTTCATGTAGTCATTCAGAGACCCAAGCTTCTTCCCAGGGAGTGTTCAACATGTGGACTCCAAAGTTATCACCCAAGGAAAGGGAGAGACGATGACAAGGATGCACCTGCTCTTAATTGCCTTAGTCTAGGAACTGACACACCCCTAGGACTCACCTAGCATTGGTAACTAGTTCCATGGCCCACCTAGATAAAAGGTTGCCCCCAAATGTAGTGTAACTATGGCCCAGGGGCAGGAAAACATTTGGTGAGCAACCAATTCATCCCTGATGTGGCATTTTGCCTGTATTAGCTCCCATGTCATACCAGTTTCATGAAATTATTATTCCCATGATGAAGATGAGGAAATGGAACAGGGAGGTTCCACTGTCTTAAGATCACACAGCCAATAAATGTTAGAGGTGGGATTATGAGAGGAAACTGATGAATTTCTCACACAACAGAAACAAAAATTTGTAAAAAGCCTTTCTTCAATGTATTTATTGATCACTGAATGGAATCATCACCAGCATTTTTCTTTGCAGCCGGTCCTTATATCCAATAGCTAGCTCTTTATCTCTGCCCATTTAGCGTGGCTCTCCGAATGAGCTTTGTTCTTTCTTACTTCTGGGCCTTCGCAAGAGCTGCTGTTCCTCTGTTTCTCAGCTTGAATCACTCTGATGTATCCTTCACATCTCAGCTCAGATATCACTTCTTCAGTAACTCTCCTCTGATTTCAAAGCCTGGGTTAGAGATTTCTTCTTGAAGCTTCCTTAGCATCCCAGATTTCCCTTAACATAGCATTTGCTGCACTACATTTTAACTTTTGATGAATGATTCAGTCTCCTTTGAGGTAGGCTTAGTTCCACTGGGGTGGAGATTTTGTTTAGCTGGTTTAGCTCTGTATCCTAGCATCTGAGGTGTCTGGCACATAACGAGAGTTCAAGAAATATTTGTTAAATGAATGAACAAATAGTGACTCCCCCAGTATTCTGAACCTACCCTTATCCATCCATGATGGTTGCCTGAATAGGTTGCTATTCCTTCTCTTATGAATCATCTGAGTGAGCCTGAATACTTAAATGTGGTAGGCACTGTATTAAGTCCCAGGCAGATACAAAGAAGAAAGACACTCATCCTGAAACTTTGAGGAGCTCCTAGTCTGGGGATAGATAGAGACCAGTAACAATGAATTATGATGTGGTATGATGCATGCTGCTAGAGTGGAATGTGGAAGTGAAGTTCTATGAGAGCTCAGGGAAAGGAACGGTTGGTGAAGAAGCTACGCAGGGAAGGAGATCTATGAGCCAGACTTTAAAAGATGTATTAAATAGAGACAGAAAGTAAGGTCATCCAGTGCATAGTGAATTGCATCACATGGGCTGAACCAGGAAGATAGATTTCCTTTTTGAAGAATACAAGAGAACAACCCAGTGGGCACATGATTTGAAGAGATTTTTCATGGAAGAAGATGTAGGAATGGCCAAGAACACATGCAAAGATGCTCGACATCATTAGACACGAGGATAAGGCAAGTTAAGATCACAGTGAGACACTTCTATGTACCCACTTGAATGGTGAAGATTAAAGAGACTTACATACCGAGTGCTGGCTGGTGAGGAAGTGGAACCCCTGAACCTGCACACACTGCACACTGCTAGTGGAAATATAGGGATATAATCATTTGGGAAAAACAGCTTGGATATCTCTTATAGGATTAAACATATCTTTTCCCTATGTTGGGAATGATTCAGCCATTCCACTCCTAGATTTTTACCCAAGAGAAATGAAAATATATATCTTCCAAAAGATTTGTACACACATGTTCCTAGCAGATTTATTCATAATAGTCAAAAGCCTCAAGTAACCCAAATGTTCCTCCACAGGAAAGTAGATCAATGAATTGTAGTACATCTATATAAGGAACTATTTCTCAGGGATGAAAAGAAACTACTTACAAACCCAACAGCATGGCTGACCTCAAAGCATTATTCTGAGTCAAAGAAGCCAGATGCAATGAGTATAAGCTGTATGATTGCATTTCTATAATATTTTAGAATGAGAAAAACCAATCTATAGTGATAGAAAGGCAACTCGCGGTTGCCTGGGGTCAGAGGTTGGGAGTGAATGACTGTAAATAGGCATTAGTAAGAATTTGCCGGTGATGGAAATATTCTTGATTGTGCTAATAGTTGCACTGCTGCATGTATCTGTTAAAATATCAAACTATAACTTGGGTAGTAGAAACAATAAAGTCCATTGCAAAGATTATTCTTGATTCAAGCAAATAGGACCACTTGTTGATTCCCAAACGCCATGTGCTTTTCCCAAACACCATGTGTATTAGAGTCTTTGATAACACTATTCCTTAGGTCAGGAATGTCCAGCCCGCCCCATCTTTGTTGGATGGACTTGTACCAACTTTACGTCACATCTTTTCAATGTTGTCAATATATCTAATTAGATGATCTCGAGCTGCCCTGCCTCTGAAACTTGTAATTGTTTTCTATCTTTCTTTCAGGCTTTTTCCCCCTATTCTGCTTTGCATTCTATTTATTTGTGCCCCTAACTTGTGTTGCTCTCCAGTGATACATAAGCTGCCCTAAGGGCTGCTTACCTCCAGGAGCACAGTGCCCAACAATGCACGTGAGAGTGGGTGTTCAGTATAGGTTTGCTGACATCAATTAATTGCAATGAATTGTTTTGCAAGTCTGATCTGAGAGATGTGTAAAATCAGGCTTTTTTTGCACATGGAGATACATTTGAAAAAGACCCGCTATTTTTCACTGTTGTTCGTACCAGGTGTTCACAATGGAATCAGGAGGATTTGCCCTCAGATTAGATTTTAAAATTGAAACAGCTACATGTGAGTTGAGCCCAGAAAGGTATATGACAGCTTTATAGAGACATGTGGTGGTTGGGTTATGAAATAAAAGGGTTGCCATTGTAAACTATTATTTGTTCTGAGGAACTTCTAAAACAAAAGAAAAATGATTTTGCTTTTGTAAAACATGAAAGTTGATAGATGGTAATTATTTTCTGCTTGACTGCAATTATGACTTCATAACATAATACAGTATATTAATGACTAGGCTGTGTTAATTGGGGAAATAGGTATATTAAGAGTATCTATTAAATGCCAAATTCTATACAGGTATTTGTTATTTTAATAAGGTTTTTTTTCATTTTTTTTCACATATATTACTTTATTTAACCACATTTCCAGGTCTTATAAGTCTCATAAATTGCAAAGATATTTTAATCCTCAAGAAGAATCTTTTCCATAATTAAAAAAGTTATTTGGACAGGTAACTTAACCTTAGTTTCTTTGCCTGTGAAACAGAGAATAATAAATGTTTCCCGGTGATGTATGGGTAGCAGATCGACGCCCAGGACTATCTTTACAAAGGATAAACCTTGATTCTAATTATCTACCTAACTCTTAGCCATGTAATTGCTATTGCATATAATTGTGCTTTCTCTCGCACCAGAATTCAATATATATGTTTATAAGGTTTAAGGCTATGGGTATTGGCTTGAATAAGGTGGTAAGTTTATAATGAAATGTATCAAGCAACAAGGAAAAATCGGAATGTCTATGAGATTTTAATACTGGTGATGTATTTGTATCCTTAACTCTAATGGAAATGGCATGAAACGTTATTTTTCCATGCCAGGACTTTTATCCTCAAAGCTAAAGAATTTGAGCAGTGAGTTTATAGCCTTGTCAATGCAGAGAATCAACTAATTGACAGATTTTTTAAATATAATTTGTTTCAAGAGATGTGAAACTTGAGATTGGAAAGATGCAAATGCTCTAACCTCTGGTTAGAGGAGAGAGAACTAACCCTATGGCTGGCTCTCCCCTAGTGTCTCCAGGGCTGTGGCTGTCCTGGCTATAAGGTTGCTAAAAGGTGTCCTATTGTATTAAGTAGATGTAGACACAGATTTAAATTTTGGGTCTTATGATTTTAGAGCCCAGACTTTTTGCGGGGTGGGGGGTGGGGGTTATCAAGCTTTTGTGCGGTTCTCAGCATCTGTGTCTGTTTCTCAGTTGTGTTGAGGGATATCATCATATTATTACCCTTTGGGAGAGGATAGGAGAAGCTGGAGATCACAGTTAATGGCAGCTCCCTCACCTTATCTTTTTCTCATGTTATGCTGAGTTTTCCTCATTGACATACCAGTGAGGATCCCGAGGTAATCCTTACCATGAAAATAGCCAATATTTATTGAGTGCCAGCGGTATGCTGAGCCCTTTACATACAATCCTATAAAAAGTAGGTATTATCATTATTCTCCCTTTTTTTACAGGTGAGCAAACTGAGACTTGGGTTAAGTAAACTTAGTCAAGTGTACACGTTAGTAAATATTAGGATTCGAACCACAAGTATTTTCTTACTTTTTGGTCACTTAAAAATATATACTCTTTCATTGCTGCTATCTTTGACCCTAAAATGAGATTAGAAAGAGCTGAACGTATTATCACAAATTCATCAAACAGGACTTAGGAACACCCACTCTGATCTGAATAGCTTTTTGCTCAGGATGGGCAAAGAGAATTCATATACGGCCAAAGTGGGAAGGACTGCTTTTATGTTTCCATCTTCAAATTAAAGTTGGAGTCTTTTGAGGCTCCATGAATATACAAATATCGTCAATAGATTTGCCCTCTTAGTCTTTGGACTTGAAAGTCTAGTTTTAACAAAAATCTGTCAATGCATGTTTAATAGATTCAACGTATATGCATCCCATCTTCAGAATGTATAAGGTTATGATTTTACATATTTGTCACAAGTGGCTGCAGCATCCATATATTATTGGAGTGAGCTTTTCTAATGGGGATAAATGTACTGCACTGTGGACTCTCAAGATGGCAAGATACACAACTCATGCTCAGCGAAGCAGGGGGAAATATATTATCCCTCTGCCATGCTGTGACTTGCATATATTCCATTCGAGCTTCATGAGGGCATTAAATCCAGAGAGAGAGATCAAAAGAAAATACAGATGCAGACTTCCACTGCTAGCTTTTACAGCACTTTCTGTTGGTTCTACGGTATTTGCATAGAGTGCAGAAGGCTCAATTGCTTCTTCAAAAGAGAAATTTTGTTAAAACATTATATTCTATAAGTTTTTTCTCTTACAAGTTACATTTCCCCAAATTGCCTGAAAATCCAGGGAGATTTTTAATAAATGATAACTCAAGGGAAAAAGTTCTACTCCAGTTTAATAATGATGGAATGCAGAAAAAAAAATTTTTTTAACTTGCTTACAAATTATCGCAGTAAGTTCAAAATTGTATTTCCTAAAGACATAATTTTCACAAGCCTTGTTTCAAATAATTGTTTTTGTCTGGCTTATTTCCTTCCATTCTTTTGTTAGTAGCATTTTACACACAAAAATAAAGGTGCCCCGGGTTAATTAATAAATTCTTTGGGCAGATACCGTTTGTTTTCTTCAGAAAAGCAAGACAAAATAAAAACAAACATAATGTGGGGAGTAACTTTTCACGAGAGTTATCATTTTCAATTTTTGCATTCTGCATAGTACAGTGGACTGTTCAAGGCATTGAAATTGTGGGGCACAGTGAGGGTTCCAGAGGATTGTAGGAAGCTCTGGGCAGCGCCTCTTTGCTCCACATACCAGACTAATCCTGGTGTCAGAACCAGAGAGCTCAAGCATTGTGATCGCCTACCTCTGTGGAAATGTAAGTGTGAAGAGAGGTGTTAAAACTCTGGGTAGAAATCCTCTTGGCAATGCTAAACGAGCTTCAGGATGGCATTAAATGAAGGGATTAAAGCCAGAAATTTTGCATTCTAGCCATTGTAGATTTTATTTCTGTGACCTCTGAAACAAAGAGATGACATTGCAAGTGAGAATTTTTCATTTGCACAGGAAACTTGACAGTAGCTTTAGTCTGGAAAAGAAAACTGAGGTTGAGTGTCTATTGGCCATGTTTGAGTTCAATGGCATGATAGACAGTTCTCTCTGGCATTGCAGAAGGCTGGACGTTTGGGGCGCTACGGAATTGCTAGGGACTCAGGTTCTCTCTACCTGGCTGCTTTGCCTTTCTTAGGATGGTTCAAGATGATGACTGGAACTCTAGCTAACATGGGGAAAGGACTGAAAGAGCAGATAAGGAGTACATGGCATGTTCTAAGGGAGTTTCCTAGAACCTGCCTCATACAATTTTTCTTTACGTTGCATTGGCCCTAACTTAATTCCACCATCACACATAGCTGCAAAGGAAGTTTGGAAATCCTGTTACTGGTCAAAAGGGAAGAAAGGATATTGGTGTGGTAACCTCGTCTCTTTTATAATGAGATTAAATAATTGCTTAGGATCATACAGTTTGCTAATTGGAGAGATTAGAAGTAGGTGTCCTGATGGTACAGTGCTCTTTGAATCAAAGAAAATGACCTTCTCAGCTCAAAGAGGAACAATTTATGTATAGACGGAAATGAGAATAAAGGCCGTTATGAATTTAAAGTTACATTGGAAAGTTTGGTTTTAAATGTTCTTTTATGGGCAGCCCGGGTGGCTCAGTGGTTTAACACCACCTTTGGCCCAGGGCCTGATCCTGGAGACCTGGGATCGAGTCCCATGTTGGGCTCCCTGCATGGAACCTGCTTCTCCCTCTGCCTGTGTCTCTGCCTGTGTCTCTCTCTGTCTCTTGTGAATAAATAAATAAAATCTTAAAAAAAAAAAGAATATAGAGATTATATCCAAATTTCCCATTCAGCAGTACTGGGGAAGCAGTAAGAGGCAGAGAGTTACTTAACTTGTGACTACCAATCTGCACTCCCCGGAGGGCTGTCAGGTCCCCTGGCCAACTCCTCCACTCTGAGAAGCTGTTTCCCGTGCTTTCTCTCACCCCCCTAGCATTTGATACTCTTACATCACTGTGGACTGATGACCTTACCTGCTATTTCACTAAGAGAATAAAGACAAACACAAGAGATTTTCTGCCAGTTTCCGCCATCCCAGATCCCCTTGGCACCGGATCCATACACTTGGCCTTCCTTTCATTGCAATGGATGAACAGTCCTGTTTCTTCCAAGGTCCAAGTCTACATTCATGCATGGATCCCATCCCTTCTTCCTTCTCAAGGGCTTTGCTCCTGCGATTACATTCTCTTTCTCGGGCATCATTCTCTCTTTCTTTCTACAATCATTCCTACCCGTATTCAAAGATATTCTAAAATCTCCCCTGACAAAGTCACCCACTCTCGCTCATATTTCACATCCCCTCTCAGGCATTTTCTTTTCTCATTGAAAAGGTTTTATGTTTTATATATTCATTCCTTGGCTCTTTCAACTTCAGGCTTTCATCTCCAGCATACCACTGAAATCCTTCCTACTGAGGCTACAAATGGTTTCTATCTTGCCACATTCCATGGGCATTTCTCAACCTTGATCTCACTTGACCTGTTAGTAGCATTTGATCCCATTTTTCACGTCTACTCTCTGGAAGTCTATTTTTTACTTGGTTTGGATAGCTCTATTACCCTCTTGTTTTCTTCCTATGCAATGGCTGTGCCTTCCCATTCTTCTTTGTTGGCTCACCTCTCTCTGACCTAGCGATCTTGGGGGTGCTCTAGGATTCAGCCTCTTCACGGTTTCTTCTCCTTTTCCTGATGATTTCACTCACTATTATGGCTTTATATATTAGCTCTATCAAGGCGGTTCTGAATTTACATCTTCAGCCCTTTCCTTTCCTCTGGGCTCCAGACTTGTATATCTATTCCCTCCTCGACATCTTGCCCTGGATATCTAAAAGGCATTTTCAAATTTAACATCTTCAAAGGGGAACTCTTGATTCTCATTTTTCCCAAGCATTTCTTGTTCTCATTTCAGTAAACAGCACTATCATTCACAAAATGAATCAAGTCAAAAACTGGGAGCTATCCTTGATATCCATCTCACAAACCTCATATTTAATATATTGGAAAAGCATAATCTCTAACTTCAAAATATATCTAGGACTTAATCAGTTTCTTCGTGTTCACCATTACTTTTCCTAGTCCAAGACCCCCATTTAAACTCCTAATTGGTTTCTTTGGCTTCTAATCTTGCCCACACTATGTCAAGAGCTACAGAGTTATCTGATTGACATGTAAGTCTCTTTTCTGCTCAAAATCGTCCAGTGGATTCATTCAATCAGAATAAAAACCCAGCTCCTTACTATGGTCTTCAAGGCTCCATTGGATCTGCCCTCTTCCTGTCCACACAATCTCATCTCTTGCCACACTCTCAGCTCCACCACACTGGCTCTTCAATTCCTCAATAATTGCTTGTTGCTTAGCTTGTTGCTACTTTAGGGCCTTTGAGCACATTAAGCTTGGAGGGTTCTTTCCCCAGATACCCGTAAGGACTGCTCTTGAATTTTATACAAGTCTTCATTCCAATATCACTTTCTCAGATGGGCCTACTGTGGGTAGGCACTCCACCTTCCCATTGATCCCCTTGCCCAGGGTTATTATAACTCACAGTGCTTATTACTACACAATTTTGCATTACATGTACACAGGATTTTTTGGTTTCTTTATTGTCTATCTTCCCTGCAGTGTAAGTTCCATGATGGCGGAAGTTTTGTGTTGCTTACTCTTTTATCCTCTGTGCCTAGAAAGGTTCAAGGATGTGTGTTCATGTGTGCGTGTGTGTGTAATATATGATTGACAGATTCTGAAGCCTTGGAAAGACGTTGGTCACTTATCCGAATAAAAATAAAAACTTATTTCTGTTTTCATTTAATCTGTGCCGGGCTGCCTAACCTTTATGCCTTTCCTCTTTCTGGAAGAACAAATCAGTATGCAGTGAGATCAAGAGCAGTTGGGAAGCAAAGGTCAATCTGATGCCCACTCTATAAGCTTTGCATCTCAAAGATGGCATTGTGGCCAGAAACAGATCCATTAGCTGCTTGAGCACATGCTACACTTCAAACACTGAAAAATAGGAAGAATTATCTTCTGAATCAAGCAATTCACTAGAAAGCCCTGGTTGCAAAAGGAACATGTGCAAATTTCATCTTTTCTTTCAAGCTCATCTCTATTTCACAGAGGCATCCATTCCACACTGTCGAAATGTATTGGGTTTGAAAATCATTCTCAGAATGTTCAGAGTTGCATCAAGGACACCTGGGGGGGGGGGGGGAGGAACAATGTGGTTAAGCAGAAAAAGAGACTCAGAGGACCAGGAGAATTTGTTTCTGGCATCCATTTAAAGTCTTTTTTTGCGTGTAACAGCATTACCTGTGGCACCCATTCCCCCTCCATTTACATAAAAAGCAACATGCATACTTCTCGGCCTCAAGCAACTCCTGACAGGTTTTGGCTGGATAAGTTGAAGGAGGGTGAATCACAGCCACTTTTAGGGGGAGGTGAAAACAGCTGTTTAATACCAGAAATGCTATCCTGCCAGAGGGGAAAACATGTTTCCTATGTGTGCATAAGTGATCCTGGGTATTAGGAACTTTGTTTCCTGTCTATTTTGAATGCCTCGACTGTGGATAGGGTTGACAATATTCAGTTAAGTTGTTTTATTCAAGTTTTGTGAAACAATTCATGTCAGTCCTTTTATGCTTCTAACTGAAAAGAACCACTCTTTGAAAAGTTCCATGTACATTTAGCTCGAGGTGTGTAGCGCCAGCTTTGGCCTGCATTCTGTGATTGCTTTCATCCCATTGTAGGCAGAAATACAAAAAGTATTAAATTTGCCTTTGGCAAGGGGCCAATTTAGTGTTCAGGCCCCCAGATACCTGAATGCCCTTATCACCACCCCTGGATGGCTTGCTAATCTGTCCTGAGTTGGCTCTGGACCTGGCCTTTCCTTTGCTCCTCCTTTCAATCCCTTTGTGAAAACAGAATCTATCCATGCCTAGGTAATGGAAGGAAGCCCTAACAATCAAACTGATGCAAATATATCAAGGAATCAAAAACAATTTAATGTGTATTTCCCATGCATGTTAATTAACAGCAATAGGGTATTTAGTTTGGGATTTTAGGCAAAAGGTATTTCGGGCCCGGGACAGAGGAAGAGTCAGTCCCTAGAAATGGTGGGACTTCCTTTTATATAGGTGACCACTTCCTCAGCTCACCAATTAGATCGTCCTTAATATTTTAAATCGAGCCCCGTTGTGTTTGACCATTATCCTTCTAATTAGGCTCGACTCGGACCTCTAACATAAATTTGGCACCATCACACTTGGCTCTTGAATATTTTTGTTTAATTTCTTTCAAATTTTTACTTATAACATTGATAGATGTTTTTGGAAAGTCAGTGAAAAATGTTTCTTTGTAAATCCGGCCCAAGTCTCTGACTCACCTAGACAGAACTGTTAGCTTACAAATACCTTATTATTTTTTAGACAGCAGCTGCTCTTTGGACAGAGCAAGTAACTCACCTGGAAGAATTTCAGTAGGATCAATGGAGCATTCTTTGAAGAAACAAACCCATCTAAGCATAAATCTACTATTTTTAGTATTGGATCTGAAATTCCTCTTCTTCTAAGTCTTTGGCCATGAACTCTGTTAAAACAGCCAGCTCTTCAAACCATAGATTATTTGGAGCTTTCATATTGGACTTCCCCCCTCCCCTGATCTTGAGGGCTAGAAGGCAGTGTGTTTTATTTCAAGTTTCGCAATATGGACAAGAGCAGGATGATTTCTAACTGAACTAAATCCCTATTGTCATTTATTTTTATGATAATAGTAAGATCTGTGAACATTTCAGAGGCTTTGGGATAAAAGAAAATACCGTTTTTAACTTTCACTACACTTGCCACTTGGGGACACATATTGTTCATTCTCTCTTAAGAAATCACCTAAATAGATTAAGTGCTCCATATGGCTTTGGAGAAATGGAAAATACTGATGGAAAAGGTGCTGGTGACCACAACAATACACTTGCAATTGCCATTTAGCTTATCCCTTTGTAATCCTCTGTTCCACCTCACTGAGGCTGGTAATGTGAAAACCAAACCAAGTGCCCCCAACACTCAGCACGGGGATTGCTGAACTCATCACACCAACCCCAATGGCCTCCCTCAATCCTTTTCTCAGGCAGGTGGATGTGATCCTTTTATGGACAGAGAACGCCACTGGGGGGCTCCTCACGCTTTTTTATTCTTTGAGGCAGGGGATGCAGATGAGGCATCAGTGCCTGCTTTTGCCCTTTCTTTGTTGGAAAGAACGTGGTTGGCTGTTAGAAGACATGATGGTCAGTTGCAAGTGGCTGAAACCTTGGTACCCCAAGTGAGCTCTGGACCAGCAGGGTCAACCTCGCCTCGCTTGAAGGCGAGTCAGAAAGTCAGAATCTGAGGTTCCAACCCAGGCCTTGCAATGCGAATCTGCATTTTGACAAGATCCCTGGTGACTCACACATGCACGAGGGTTAGGTTTGAGAAGCACAGCCCTAAATTGCTTCATTTATTTCCCTTCAGCTTCCAGAAAAAAACTTTAGTAGGAAGTGCCACAGGCATTACATTTCTCACCTGTCCCTTACCCTTCGTGTTCCCAGGTAGCGAAGTACAGTCTTCCTTCTCTGCCTTCCGCCCTGGTTTAACAATGGAAACCTTTCAATTTCATGTTTAGGTGTCCTTTTATACTTAATAGTTGATCTTGGGGAAAAGAAATCAATATTTGCCCACAAGTCATTCCTTTTCGGGCCTGTTTCAAAAGAAGAAAAGGATTGATGAATATTCTTCGCCTCTGCCACAGCCTTTATAATGCTGCAAATCTCTTAGGTCAGCAGAGAATCTATGATGACTACTAAAGTGTACAAATACCGTTTGAAAAGGCATTGCAAAAATTCTTACCTAAGGCATGCCTCTCTGTTCCTTCACTGAAGCAGCTCACACAAAGACAACCGGGGCAGGTCTTCAAAGGGGGCAGTTCTCTGCAGAAAGCAGCTCGATGGGATTGGCAACAAAGGACTTCTCCAGATCAACAGCAGCTTGCTGACACTACAGTGGGTTGGGGGATTGAAAAAAAAAATGATTAAAACACAATTAAGACGCAATAGCAGTAGTGGAGAGATCCTGTGGGGTCTGTAATGGGGTCCAAAGGAAGGAGAGGAATGAACCAACAGTTTTATGGAGATTGGAATAGGAAGCTGTTGAAGTTGACGGACCGAAGTGGTGTTTCTTTTTTCTATTCTTGGAAATAATAATGATTTATCCCCACAGATATCAGTAAACACACAAAATTTACAACGCCACTTAATATATTGCTACGAAATTTTAAAAGAATTAAGTTGAATAACTTATTCTGTACTCCAGTAAATGTAGTTCCTTAAATTCAGACTGTTTTTGAAGTTTCCCAGTTCAATTAATATAATTTCCTTGTGCAGGGCCAGACACTGACTCTTCTAGCAACGAACGATCATGTAAGATGTGCTTTTATAAGACTTGCTTTCAGAATGCTTATCACATCAATATTCCCTACTGCCAATTTGGAAAATAATTAAAGGTATTAAATTCTTTACAGATATTTGGAAAAAACAACAACAACAAATAGGACAGGACTCCCTGTCAGGAGACGACAGCTTAGGACAGGAATGTAGGTAAAAGTAGACTTCCCGTGGAAAACATTATAACCTCGACATATGGTCACACACATTGTACACGGTACAACTCCAGGGGGTGACATTTACGTGGCCTCCACGAATGTCATTCCACAGTCACAAAAAAATGCGGCGGCTATGAATCTTGTCATGTTCCCAATATATTCCTTGTAAACTTTAGTCTCACTCATTCCTGGTATTATTTAAAATTCTCTAGTTAGCCTAGAGCCACATAAAGTTTATAGAGTAGCTCCAAAAAAATGCTCCTTATGTAGCCAGCCATTTGATGTATGAAAGGAATCTGATGAAGTTAAAAGCTAGCACTATAATTTTTTTAATGGGAAAATGTGCTGGAATGTGGTTTTGGAACCCTTTCTCAAAATTACAATTGTGAACTGGCATTTATTTAAATACACACATTCGAATGGTATTTATAAGAAAACACGTTACCGATGTTACTGTCATATGTGGGTTGGCGGTGTGGGCTCTGGAGTCCCCCCAGGTGGGACAGCATCCTTCTTCTTTCACCATTGACTTCTGCCATCTTCCTAACTTTCTTCATCTGAAGTGTGAGGATGACCATAGTGTCTACACACTTCATACAATTGCTCTGAAAATGATATGAGATGATACCAACCCCACTAAGTAGCATCCAGCATAGAGTCTAAATAAATGTTAGGGACCATGAGTCGTAAGCTAATGTTCTTAAGTCTGTACTGGCCTCTTCCTAATTTTTCTTGGAGGTTTTGAAGCTAACCAGGTTCCCATTTAACAATATCCTGGAAACATAAAAGGAGCAAAGAATCACACAAAGGTGTATATTTGCATTTACAAGGAAAGGATGCTCTGAGGGAAAATAGTAAGTCTCACTCTAGTCATCCCCTACCTCTGGAGTCTGAGTTAGAAGCAATGAGATGAATGTCACTGAATTATTTTGGGCCTTCATTGGGCCAGCTGTTAAAACCGCTGCCTTTTCATTTCTTTTCTTTTAAAATTTTTTTTAAAAAGATTTTATTTATTTGAGAGAGAGTGTGTGTGTGTGCAAGCAAGGGGGATGGAGAGCAGAGGGAGAGGGAGAAACAGACTCCCTGCTGAGTAGGGAGCCTGAGGATGTGGGACTGGACCCCAGGACCCTGGGATCATGACCTGAGCTGAAGGCAGATGCTTAACTGCCTGAGCCACCCAGGTGCCCCTCATTTCTTTTCATGATGACAGGATGAGTAGGGGCTCTGATAGCCATGCTGCTGCCCACCAAACGTGTAGATGGTTCTCTTTAGCACATGGAAGAATCATGTTTCCCTGTCCACGTAAACTTAGGTGATCCATGGGCTTGCTTTGGCTAAAGAAGTGTGAAAGAACATGATTTTGAGGAAGAATCGTTAATGCTAAATACTTGGTTAATTAAGCCCTTGCTCCCACCTGCTTCAGTGATTGTATAAGATGAGCTCAGGTGGAGCAGCCAGTGGCTTGGATTCCTGTGAGGCGTTAAGGAGCAGAGGCCCCTTTTGACCTGTGATGGACGCATAGCACGAGCCAGGTACAGAGCTCTGTGGTCTCAAGCCACTGAGATTTTGGAGGTTGCTTGTTGTTGTGGCATCACGTGCCCATTCGAATTTCTCCAAGGAGCCTTGTGAGGGCATCACACGGTGCTGCCTCTGAGCTACACTCTAAGAGCTACCGATTATGTGCTGGTGATGGTCCATGTGTGGTGCTCCTTGTAAATATCATTTTTCTAATTTTTTTTAACACATCATATATATGTAGATAATATATAATAAAGCAGCCAGTTTATATGTTTTGAACATTTAGTAATACATAATAAGCATTACTTATGAAAATGTCATTCATGATCTTTAAAAAATCAACATTTGATCTTTATAAATTAATCTTTCTTAGTTAAGTCTAATATTATTGAAGAGGAACTGAGGTAGAAGAGAATATTAAAATCTACACAAAGAGATTCTTTCCTTACAAAATGGCATTGAACCAGTATAAAATTGTTATTGATTTTTGCATATTATTTACGGTGTTGTACGAAGATGACAAACATGGAGTGCAGCAATGATTGCTGTATTTTGAATGCTACTCAACCCACTTTAAAAACAGAAAAATGTCTCACAAAGAAACTTTGAAAACTAGTAAGTGGAAAACATGACTACTAAGAGATTCATGGGATTAGAAAAATAATAATGTTTAGAAAATAATGAAGGTGTTCAATTATATCTTGGACAGAAAATTTGTATTTTATATACTTTAAAATATTCCATAGCTGATTGAAAAGTAAAAATAGAAAAAAATTATAGATTCATAACCAAGCATTTCTCTCCTAAAACAAATTTGATTAGGAAAATAAACATAAATGATATGAGAGATTAATATATTTTCAATGACCAAACCAAAAATATGAAAAGGAAAACAGGCTATTGATTTATCAGAAATTAAATTCTGTTTTTCCAGGGCAGATGAAATCCCTATATTCACAGATCACATCCACTTTGATGTATTTTATAGGAATTTGTTCTTAAATTCTAGTGTTGGTTTAAATATTATTCTTGATTATTCTGTTACCTTAGTGATAGAAGATAGATGTACCAAGGGTTAGATGAGTTTTTACTCACTAAGATTTGTAGTTTTGATAACCTGTTAGGGATAATACTGGCTTATTTACTCAGTGACCCACATGGAATGTTTTCTGTGTTCCTTCATAATAGTGCGTTCTTTTTGTAAGGGCTATTTCATTTGATCATCCTTTTCCATTTCAGAGATGAGAAAACTGAGCTTCAGAGAGGTTAAGGAAAGCACTGAAGGACACAGTTGCAGAATTGCTTCTGTGGGTTGCCTTAAAAAATACACAGCTGATTTCAATTTTCATTAGAGCATCTATGTGATGATGTGTAGATAAGAGGAAAATAGAGAAATGGCACCGATCATCTGGTCCCCATTCTCTCATCCCTTGACTCTGAGAAGACTAATATATCTGGTCTTCCGTAACCTTTGGATGGAACCATTAATGGCTACTTTGGACCTTACTCAGAGGCTCAGATCCCTATCTTTCCCACCCTAGAAGGGGGAAGACCTGGAATGTTGGGTTCTAGGATATTTTTTTAACGGAAGACCCTATTGTAATTATGGCAACTCAGTATGTGTGCCTGAGACAGCATGTGTGCCTTCAGAAAGGTATAGAGACTTCCTTAAATTAACTTCCATACAAACTACCTTTTATCACATTACATAACCAACCTTCTCAATCACCTTTTTATTTATTAAGTTTAGACTTTAAGTTAGACTTTCTTATATCCGTTATATAGTGAAACTATGTGCCAGACAACAATTCCCTTTCAGCAGGATTGTCTTTTGGTATGGTTGATTGTTCAATTATTTGAATATTGCTTTTTATTTGATTATTTCTAAAAAATTATTTGAAAAGGAAAGCCTGAAAATGTTAAACATAATGATAAAGCGGAAATGGAAATCCTTTGACCTGCTGAAAGTGATAAATCTTCAGTCCAGGTACTCATTGACCTTAAGACAGTTTCTATGTATCAGCCTAGATGGATTAAAAAAAAAAAAAAGAAAGAAAGAATATATATTTCACCAGTATAATCATACTACTCGTAACAAAATCATGCTTTTGATGTCTATGAAAGTGTGCCATGAGCCAAATATGTTTTTACATACTGGTATAAATGTTGAGTGGAGTGACTGGCTTGATCATTTATAGAACTCGAATATAGCTACTGAAATATATTTATTTATATTTTCTTTCCTCCAGAGAGAAAATAAGTTCTACAGAAACTACAAATGTGGGTAGAAATGCTGTCTTGTTCCTAGCTGCATCCACAGCACTAGCTGTGACAGAAAAGACACCAGCTCAGAGTAGGTGCTCATTAAACATTTGGGGAGCACATGAGTGAGGAATTACTGCTTTACATAATTACACTTGTTATGTTTATACACACCCATGCCTTCCTATGCTTATTCAAAAAAAAAAAAAAACCATTATCCTTCAGCCTTAAAATTATTCTTTGCTTAACTCATTTTTCTACTCTGTGCTTTCAGACTCAATTATGGTTATTAGGAATTTATTGAACTTAAAAATGCGCTAGATGGTTGATGGCTGTGGTATCCTGCCTTTAAAACCACTTTTTCCTGCAGCCGTTCATATACTTTTATAAAATTCACCCCGATGTGTGTGCATGTATGTATTTTTAAAACAATTCCCCGAGGTTTAGTCTCTAAATCTTTCTCAGCACATTGTTAGAGCCAATGACTCCAATGAAGAGTTTCCTGGGTGAGTTCAGAGAGCATCCTGTCAGCTGGCTTTTGATTTTCAATAAAATCCGAGTTCTCACAGCTAGTTTTCTTCCTGTCCAAGGGCTGGTGGGCCAGTATAATTTCAATAGCCATTACTGCCAGGCAGCTTCAGCAATGCAATGTCATTGAGCGACAGTGCAAAAACAAGGTTTTATCACCCGCTCTAAGTCCTTTACCACTCTGGTTCCTCAGGAGCATTCCATTTCACAGAAAAGCAGAAAACTTAAAAAGCACACCAAATGGGCTCCTCCGTATGTGTGCAGATGGGGAAAGGTTGTATAGACCCCATTGAAAAAAGAACAATACAGCCCACACATTAAAATCCTACTGACTTTCTGTTAATTTACCTTGAAACTGTGGAGGGGGTGAAGAAAAATATGAAAGTAATATTCTCTGATTTAAACCAGGGAGCTTAGATGATCGTCTTTGAGATTATGCAGCGTTGAATCGGCCACCTGAAATGGCTGGGATCAGTGGAGGATATATTCTAGGCCAGGGAATCAGAGGTTCTGAAGTTCAGCCTGACTTTTTCCTCTTTCCCTTGTTTTAGCACCCTTTATGTAACAGAATTATTTTTCATGTAAAACTGCAGGCATCTTAACTGCACCCTCCCTGGATAATACATTTCTCTCTCTTCTCCGTGTCTCATTTTATCTGTTTCTTTTTTCTTCCCTTTCCATTCAGGGCCATACATGTATGGCAGCTATTTTGCTGGAAAGAACATTGCATTGTCTATTTTGTTTTAAATTTTAAATGCTCAACTTGAATTCCTGTCCCTTTAGACATCATGTAAGAATGGTACGCGTCGGAGTTTTAAGATATAATTTCTTTTCTCCTCTCTCCCCTCCTCGTCTCCAGCAGCCCTGTAAAATAGCTCATTGCTTTGCATTTCTCAACCATTCAAGTGTTTATAGAATCTAACGATCCTGATCTCTCGCTTCCTTTTTATAAGCAGAAAATGATAGCTATATATGGCTCAGTTCCCAGGGAAGCTGCATGGAAAGGGACAGACAAACTGATGCCAGGGTCTGGAAGAGAGCCATAGGTATGTGCTTTTAAGGGAGTTGTCCCATCAACTCAAATGCCACGTTTAATGGCATAAGGGCAGTTCAACTTCATTTTCTGAGAGAAAAGAAATTTGAATGATGCATTTGAAAATTTCCCTGATCAATCTCCTTTTGAAGTTCAGCATAACTGCACAGTAGCTCCATAGCAAAGAAAAAAAAAAAAGTAATGCCAAATGAATTAAACAGACCCCAGTGGGAAGTGAGGGCTACTAAGCAGGACAATTGACCGTGGAGAAACAAAGCCAAATATGAATAGTAATTAGTAACTTATTTTTCTGTATGCATTAACCCACGAGACCAAGCCCTTCCGCAGTAGGGCTGTGGCCAGAGAAACTGATTAAAATCTGTAAGAATCTTTCTAGCACTAGATTTGTATTTCTTTAGGTTGTAAGATTATATTTGCTATGTCCTTTCTGGGATTCCTGGAAAATCCCAGTATCTATAGCTTCACGTAAAGAAGATCAGTCAAAAATCAGGAGAACTGAGGTGCAGTGGGTGGGAAGACCCTTGGATTCGATTCAAGGCTGGAGATTACAGGTGGTGATCCAAATCTAGACAGGGAATGTGGAATTGGGGCCCCCTGGGAAGTCAGGCAGTAGGCCCTGAAAAAATTCATGTGATAATGCCAGTAGTTATATGCCAGGCCCAGTTCTAAGGACTTTACATGATTTATTTCATTAGTCCTCATACAACTGTGGAATATGACTATTGTCCCCCCTTCACAGATGAAGAAACTGAACCTGGGGAGCTTAAGGAACTTGCCTGAGGTCACACGGGAAAATAGTACCGAGGTCAAAGTTTGAGCCCATGCTCTTAACTCCTACATTGTCCTTCCAGAAGGCAAAAGCTTCAAGGAGACCTAGTCTAGAGTCTAGAGAGTGACTCCCTCGGAGACTCAAGGTGGAGGTTTATGAGAGAGGTTATCTGGGAAGCATTTGGCGGTGAGTGACAGCAGCACACAATTTAAAGACATCGATTGCCTCAATAACTCCAATTTCAGGGTTGTGATCGTCAGGCCTGAGTCCTGACTCACTTCTCTGTGATTCTTTGGGCTCTGTCCTCCTCTCAGTGATGTGACTACCGCAGTTCTGGATCACGTATCAGCTCAGAACATATCCAGCTAGCAGACCAGAAATAGCTGTTTTCTAATTCCCAGAGGAATGAGGAAGAACTTCCTCAGATGGTTGGTGTAACCTCTGCCTGTATTTCAGTATCTGAACTCGGTCACCTCCTTGCTGCTAATCTAGTCACTGACAAGGGGCATGGGATTGCACATAGATTGTCAGAGGCTTAGGCGGGGCCAATTTTCCTGAGCCAGTTGACACGTGGGACCTAAAGAGAATTGCAGATCTCTGAAGGAAAGGAAGAGGAATAGGAGTGAGGCGGACACACACAATGACTTTGCTACATGTTGGTCTTGGATCTACTGATTACCGTATAAATCCAGGGGCCTACTTCTTAGAACTGGTAAATCTGGACAGAGCCTGATTCCAAGCTCAGTTTCTTGGTTTAATATACACTTCTAGGATGGAGCTACAAACAAGATGAATTAGATGCTGTACCACTTACCCACCAGCCTTATCTCCCTTAGGCTGGCAAAAACCAGTTTGAAGAAGTGGCCTTGGTGAAGCAAAGGTAGAAAGTCAAGTGGGCATTCCTATGACGGGTAGAGCCAAGTTGATTATTACAAAATGAGGCTGAGCATTTAGCATGTCAAGCTTGCAGGCCTAATTTACTTTCAATACCATATATAATGCTCTCTTCTGTTTGCTGTATTTCTCAAAATTTATTTTTATTATTGGGTCCTGAGGCTTTATTTAGGGAGTGAAATTTTATTGACTGATTTTAGGATTTTTCCTAAACACAACTGTGAAGTTGGTAAAATGTTTCTTTGGTCTCCAGGATTGTGCTTTGGGCAGTAGTGGCAAACACAGTGTCCCACCCTGCCACTCCTGCCTCCAAGTTCCATGGCAGACATCGATCATTTATCCTCTTTCTTGTTGAGCATGGTTGCAGATCGAAATTATTCTCTATTCAGTGCTCAAGGCGGCCACTGCAGAGCTGGCACAAGAAGTGGAAAATTATTTCACATCCTTGCTCGGGGAACTCTGTCTCTGACAGGAAGCATGGGAGAGTGGAGGAATATTCTAGAACTGTATATCAAACAAGTAACTCAGCTTTGAATCAGACACATTAGGAATCTAACAAGCTTGGGTTTGAATCCGTGTTTTGCCACTAACTAACCTGGCGAGTTAACTTACTTCCCTGAGGCCGCTTCCTCTCTCTAAAGTGAGATTAATGATACCAATTTCCTAGGCTATTTGGTGATATTAAATACGATGGGATATGTACTATTCTTACCAGATTGCTTGGCTCTCTAAATATTAGTTCTTGTTGCCTTTCTATCAAAACCTAGACCAAGGAGATGGTATGATAAATTAATGCAGAATAGGTAACACGCAAAAATATTTGCATTTTAACAGGAAAGTCCCGTTCATAAGGGGGATTAATTGTTGTAGTGTTTTATGTTTTATTTAGGGGTCAAATATTTTGAGCTGGAGATTCCTTTTTTCAAACCTCTCAGACCATCATTGGTTCTATCTAAAGACACGGCTTGATTTTAGTTTCCAAAATGTCAAACTTGGCAGAGACTAGTGTTTTAGGGAATTACAGAGGGAGGAGAATCCATAATCTTTGCCCTTGAGGAAGTCAAACCAGAAGAACACAGTGACAAATAAACATACTGTGGAATACAAATAACTAAAGCCTGGAAATATACCCACATATGCTAAATTATAGCTCCATAAATGTATTCACTTTAAAAAAATATCTGCATAGGCAGACAGATCAATGGAACAGAACAGAATCTTAAGTAGGTCCAAATACTTCAGGGAATCTAGTGTATGATAGAGGTAGCATTTTAAATCAGCGAATAACAATGGATTATTTAATAAATGGTATTAGGAAGGTTTTTAGCCATTTAGGGGGAAAATGGATCTGTATGCTTTAAAGAGAAAATAGAAAACTGTAGAAGTTTTATAGGGCATCATAGCAAAAATTTTTAAGTAATCTTGGAGTAAGACCTTCTCAAGTCAGAAATAACCTTAGTAGACATTCAAAAACAAGAGTGATAGAGATAAATTTTGCTGTAATATATTAAAATTTTCTGTTTGGAAAAGTACAGTAATTAAGGGCAAAAGACAAAATTGAAAAATCTGAACATGTCCAATCATGTTCCAAAAAGTTTATACCAATTTTTACCACACCTGCACTGTATATGCACCTATATCTTCAAAATGTATATACAAGCTTCTTATATATCAACAAGAAAAATACAAACAGATCTCACAAAATAGGCAAAGAATGTGAAGAAAGAGTTGAGAGAAAAAAATCTCTTTAGGCATATTAAAATCTTCAGTCTCTTCATAATTAAAGAAATGTAAATTCAGACCATGAGACAGTTTTCACCTGTCAGGCTGGTGATAGTTATAAAATTTGGAAATTCGTGGTGGGTGATAGAGTGAGGGTAAAAGCATATATACAGTGTAGAAATGGTAAAAATTGGTTTTGCCTCTTTGGAATGCAACTGAACAGAATCAAAATTTAAAGTGTATAAATCCAGCAAGTGTTACTTCTAAAAATTTGTCCTCTGGTTTTATTTGCATCTCTTTACAAAAAGTTTTCATTGTGGTCTTATTTATACTAGTAAAAAAGAACAGGGCACAACCTCCATGACCATCAACAAGAGACTGATGAAATATTTTGATCTGGACACATAATAAATTGTTATATAGTCATTGGGAAGAGTACATCTACATGTGCTGATTTGGACAGATCTGAAAGAGGTATCATTCAGGCAAACAAAAGGAAGGTGTTTAACAGTGTTTATAGGCATGTATTCACATTAAAAATTCTGGAATGTCATACAAGAAACTGTTGACTATGGAAGGGAACTCTGAGGCAGGGAAGAAGAGTCACTTATCTTTGGACACTTTTTTTTGTACTGTTTAACTTCTGACCAAAGGCATGTGTTGTTTTCGTATTAAATGGATGGGGTTGATTGGCACACAGAGTGATAAGACAACCAATTGCATGGGAATTTTCCCAGCTAATTTCTTCTCTCTATACTACACTGAGAACCTCCCTCATACATCAGTGAATCAAAGCCAAGAACAAATTCTTATTGGAGGACAAGAAACTGATAAACAGAAAGTAGATGGATTTACACCGATCAACATAAGGAAGAGACCACTGTGCCAAGTCTTCTCAGCTCACAGGTAACAGAGAGCTGGAGGAAAGGACCTTGGAACAACTAGTCTGTAGCATCAGTTGGAACAGCTGGGTCAGTTGCCTCTTCCCTGGGTCTTGCTTGAATGGGTTGGTAGAGCTATGTACTCAGAGCAGATGACATCACTGTGTGCTCGGTCTCCAGAGACAGAGCAGCACCCTTGGTAGTTGCCAAGACTAAGAAGTCTGGGATTCATCCTCACAGAAAAGGCTGTCATATAGCTCACCAAGCCCCATATCTCACTATTCCTCCACTATAATCTTGAGCAGACTGAAGTAGAAAAGATCGTAGACCTGGCATTTTTTTTTTCTTAAAGATTTTATCTATTTATTCATGAGAGACACACACAGAGAGAGAAACAGAGACACAGGCAGAGGGAGAAGCAGGCTTCCATGCAGGCAGTCCGATGTGGGACTCGATCCCGGGACTCCAGGGTCACCCCCTGGGCCGAAGGCAGGCGCCAAACCGCTGAGCCACCCGGGGATCCCAGTAGACCTGGCATTTTCAAGAACAAAGGTTCTCAAACAGCAAAGACTCAACAGACATTGAAAAAGTGAGATAGTAAATCCAATGGGCAGAAGAACTAATATCCAAAGAAAAAGAGTTAATATAGCAAACAGATCTATTAAAATATCTGTGATTAATCAATATCTTCAGGGATATGCAACTGGATATTAGGGATATTACAGCCCTGAACTAGAAATCATCTTTAATTAAAACATATGTATTGAAAAAAAAAAAGGTATGTGGTAAGTTTTCCTATGAGTAGTTAAATCTTCCGCCAATTCACCCAGTATGTCAGTCCCTGCTACCTGTTGCTGGGTCTGACAATTGCACACTTTCCTATACTACTTGAAAGTACTTTCACACTTGTTTCTCACAACACCCTTGTAAGGTGAGCAGGGGGGTGGCAGGCTTTATTATGTCTCAGAAGATTTGGGCTTGGAATGCAGTTGAATATTTTGCTAACAATAAAACAGTCAGTGACAGAGCTGAGATTCATCAGGATTTTTAATTCCCAGTACACGACACTTCTAAATCACATGGTCTTTGTAAGGTATATAATGCTTATCCTATTTTAGAAAGTGAAATAGGACTTTTTCTGAAGTCAGGGCCTGATAGCACCGAGAAGATGTACATGTGAGAATTATTGGATTTTTGTTTTCTACTTGTATTTCTTAAACGTCACCAAGTACAAGATTACCAGAGGCGGCTTCTATGTATACAGAACAGCTTGGATTTATGGTTTCAGGAAATAACAGAGCAGAAAACTTAGTGACATGCCTTTAAAAAAAAAAAAAAACTTTCGTAGGTTGTCTGTTTCAGCCTGAAAGAAGTAGGTCGTGAGGGTGACCACAGATTTATCAAGAAACTTGAGATTTTTTTTTTATATCAGATGAAACTGTGCTTATCCCCAGATTCTGACAGTGATGGCACGAACTATATAGCTAAGGAAAAGCTCCTGATCCACCCGTGTCGATGTTCAGGACTTATTTTAAGACTAAAGCTCAAGTTTCCAAGGACACTGGGGTAGCTGTCCAACCTGATAACAAATGTTCTTATGTCCAAGTACGTCTTTCAGAAATAAAATAGTTTCCTCAAATTCTGTTTGGATTCCAAGAGCTTGTAAATAGACCCAGCCTCGGCAGGTGATACAGCACAACGGATGAGCTTGATGCCATTGAGCTGTAAAGTACCATGAAGAGTGTCTGAAAGTTGAAATTAACTTTTTATTAGCATGACACAGCTGTGGGCTGTTTCATCTTGTCAGCAGCAAATTTCTGGTTCTCTCACTTGCCTTTTCATAGACCTCACATCGGTTCACCTCCAGCTATTCCTGTCGTCCTAACAGGCACTGTCCTGCTCCTTGTCAGCTTTTTCTGGTCCTACCGCTTCTTTATGTGGCTTTTTGATGTTTCAAAAGAAGCGTGGAATGTGATAGACCTTTCATTTTCAAATGTGCTTTTACTGGCTTTGATGCCGTATTAAGAGCAATAGCCTGGAAAGATTGGGTGAAGAAGAAATGGGGGACCAGCTCTTCCAAGGGCTGACTGAATAATCTTAGTGATGCTACATTTTCCTATCTATGTCAAGAATGTGGGTTAAGCAGTAAGTCTTCACTTACCCAGAATTTGCTAGCCAGCTGCCAGGTGTGTTGCCAAGACACCTGACAAAATGTAGACCTCCAGTGGTCAGACTCAAACCAGATCTGAAATGTAATAATCCTTGCCATAGCAGTGTATCAGTGTGCATATCCTTTTAAAAAAAATTCTCAAAAAAATTTTTTTCCCTTCTGAAAAATTAAGGTTAGGTGGGCAGTTCATGCTTTGTTTTCTGTGTACCTTGTCTGTCTCCATTTGGTTACCCAAGTACGCATCTTGCTTTTGCCTGTGAGTATTTAAAGCCATGACCTCTTGAAAGAAATAACCTGAAACAGCTGAGAATGTATGAATATTTGCTCTTTTATGCAGTTTTCATTTCTGGAACATCATGTTTTGAATTGCAGTGGAAACAACAGGCCTCTTTATGGCATTCAGTAAAGTACATTTTGTTCTCAAAAGATTTGATGAGCTGAGATGTTATACAGAGCCTCTTAAGGATTAAGATAGAATAACAACAAAACAATAAAAATTCAACCGAAATTGTAAATATTTCTGGTTTTAAAATATCTAGTTACTTAAATTCTCTGTGATTTTGGCAGCTTGGGAAAGAGAAGTACTGGAATCTGCCTTCTGGAGCCACATCACATTTAATAACAGTGAGAACGCGCTTCCCTAAAGGACATAAAGATGTCTGCATTAACACCATTTGGACTCCTTCATTTGAATTACTGTAATCTCACAAAATAAATCCACCAAAAAGTCAAATTCACAATTAAAAGTAGAGGCAAAATCAATGCGCCAAAATCATTGTAAGGATAACAGAGTTTTGATTGTCTCATAGTTAGAGGGGAACCATCGCTTCATTAGGTTTTCCCAAATTCATTGAATATTCTTGTCACCTTGGGAATGATGGTTCATTTGTCTTGAAGGAATCTAAGAAGAATATGCAACGACAAGTTAAATGAAAGCACAATCCAATTACCTAAGGAAAATATACTCCATTTATTCAAATTACTGTTCTATTCTGCAGGCGCTGTGACAATATGATATAGAATTGGAAAAAAAAAAAGAATTGAGATGAGAGTCTTGCAGGTCTTTTACTCCTTGATGAAACTCTTCTAAAAGTGTTAATTTAGTGAATATGTGATGTTAAAAATGAGAGACTTAATAAACATAACTGGGAAATATGTTCCAGCACCTACTATGAATGAGAACAGATTTGATTGTGAAAACTGTAACTCTTCAGAATATACCAGCACTGAAGACCCTGGTCGTTTTGTGTGACCTCACAGGGCAAAAGTGGTAAGGATTTGTAGTTCTGGTTTCCCCCGGGCAAAGATCCTTCCCTCACGAATGTGGCTTTTTCCTTACTAATGAAGGCTGCCCAATAAAAAAATCCTCTAGGTGGTTGTGTTCTTGACTATAAGGGACAGATCTGGTTGTATACAGGTTTTTGTTGGATATTTCTGAGTTATCTTAAAATTCTGATTAATATTTTAAGAACTGAGGTTCGCATTTATGGCACACTGTACAGTTGGAATAATAGGCTTTAAAGAGTTAGGCTTGGACATTTTATAACTGGAAGTCTGGCCATTCACCTTGTGGAGTTAGTGATACAGAGTATGAAATAAAATACCATAATTATGGAGAGGAATATCAATTGCAAATGATGTTCTGCACTAAAAAATATGGAGGCAATTACACATTTGGGCTTTTGGTTCAGACTATTCCATGTTTAAAGAGTGAGCTAGCCTGTTTTCCCCAAGTGCTTCTAGGAATTCTCTTTAAGGAAGAACACAAAGTTAGGAATATAAGAGAGTATAAGGACATTGGATAAAACCCAGAGGTCAAGTATTTAAAACTAAAAGTTAGCTAATTTAAAAATGGTCCAATGAATTTTGTTTAAAATGCTGCCCTTGAGACGTGGCTTATTCCATACACTTAGAATATTTTAGGTTACATGTTTGAGAAGTGACTTTGACTTTCAGTTCTAAAGGTGAATGTGCATTTCAGTCATGCTATGATTTTGAAGACTGGGTCTAATAGTTTGAGGGCTTTCTATATATGTTTTTATATCTTAAAAAATTATATGGGGGATCCCTGGGTGGCTTAGCGGTTTAGTGCCTGCCTTTGGCCCAGGGCGTGATCCTGGAGTCCCAGGATCAAGTCCCGCATCAGGCTCCCTTCATGGAGCCTGCTTCTCCCTCCTCCTGTGTCTCTGCCTCTCTCTCTCTCTCTCTCTCTCTCTCTCTCTCTCTCTCTCTATGTCTATCATGAATAAATAAATAAAATCTTAAAAAAAGTTATATGTATTCTCATTATAGAATGCAGAGTACACACAAAAATGTTATGTCCCTCTCTTGCCTTCCGTCCTTCTTTCCTATATTCTTTCCTATGATGAGTGTTACACATCCTTGCGTCTTCTTTTCTATGCCTTAGAATGTATTCATACATACTATGCGCTATGCATGCTTACACCTACAAACACATCTGTATTTTTAAAATACAAGGGATTAAATATATAAATTGTTCTGTGACTTGCAACTTGCTCCCCTCACCCCACATATGTTGCTATATTTTTCTATATTGGTCCATTTTGGTTCACTTCATTCTTCTTGATGGCCATATAGTATTTCATGGCATGAATGTGCCATAATTTATTTAACCACTCCATATTTGGTAATCATTAAGATTGATTCTATTTTTTTTAGCCCTTTGAAAGAATGAAAAAAAAAATCAATATACACACATTTTTGTGAACTTAAAGGAGAATTTCTTTCAATAGATTCCTAGAAATGGAAATGCCACATTAAGGGGCATACACATTTTAAGGCTAGGTAAATTCTATTGGGGTTGATATTTAGCTGGTATGTATTGGAACACTGTACTGCCAAGATATTATCAACTGGTTATAGCTAGCATGTGTTTTGGTGACTTGGGGCCTGTGCCACATTGGATATTAATCTTGAATGTCACCCTTGAAATTGTCCTTCCTAAAAGATTTCAATTTATATTTATTTTCAATTTATATATAATTGAATTTATATATAATATTTTCAATTTATATATAATTTCTATTCTTCCCAGAAGTGTATAAGAGTGACTGTCTTTTGCCTTCCTCATCCCTACTCAAGATATCTTTTTAACTCTTGTTGATCTGAGAGATGAGAAGTTAAAAATGGAGAGTTGCTTTTCAGTGGTTATAACATTTTAGTTATATGAGTAAGATCTAGATCTGCTGTACAACATTGTGTCTATAATTTATGATATTGTGTTGTGCACTTAAAATTTTGTTAAGAGGGCAGATCTTATGTTGTGTTCTTACCACAATAAATAAATATTAATATTTAAAACTTTATAGTTTCCTGGTTACCAGGGAGGTGGTGTTTTTTCATGAGTTTATTGGTCATTTTTGGTTCTTCCTGGAATTGCATCTTTATTTGCTGTATTTAATTTCTACTGACTTTTCTTACTTGATGTGCAAATGATTTTTACATATTGTAGACATGAAGCTTTTGTAAAATATGTTATGGATGTTTTCTCTCTGCTAGTTGCTTGTAACCAGCTTTGCGTCTGCAGAATTTTGGTGTAAAGATACTTTAATTTTTTTTTAAACCACTTCGTTGAGGGACACCTGGGTGGCTCAGTCAGTTAAGGATCAGCTCAGGTTATGATCTCAGGGTTCTGGGCTGGGCCCAGTGCTCAGTGGAGAGAGTTTGGAGAAAAACTATACACCTGTGAAACCATTGCCATAATCCGTGACATAAACATACCCATCACCTCCAGAAGTTTTTTGCCTGCCTTCTTTATTGTTACTATTATTAGTGATAAGCACAGACTATAAGAGTTATCCTCTTGGCAAATTTTTAAGTATATAATATGGGGGTGTTAACTAGAGGCACTATGCTATACAGTTGATCTCTAGGACTTATTCATCTTGCATAATTGAAATTTTGTACCCTTTGATTAATACCTTCCTGTTTCCCTCTGCTCTCAGCCCCTGGCTATTGTGAATCATGCTGCAGTGAACATGGAAGCAGATATCTCTTCAAGATCTTGATTTCAATTCCTTTGGATCTGTATCTATATATAACCGGAAGTGGGATTGCTAGGTCATATGATAATTCTATTTTTAATTTTTTGAGGAACTTTCATACTGGTTTCCGTAGTGTCTGAACAAATTTCCATTCCCATCAAGAGTGTCCTAGGGTTTCCTTTTCTACAAATTTTGTGAACATAACATCCATTCTAACAAGTGCGAGGTCATATCTCATTGTGGTTTCGATTTGCATTTCCCTGATGATTAGTGATGTTTTAGTGTTTTCATGTACCTGTTATCCATTTGTAGGTCTTCTTTGGAAAAGTGTCTATTCAGGTCATTTGCCCATTTTTAAATTGGGTCATTTAATTTTTTTTTACTATTGAGTTTTAAGAGTTCCCTATATATTTTGGATATAAACCCTTTACTAGATATATGGCCTGCAGATATTTTTTGCATTCCGTAGGTTGCCTTTTCATTTTGTTGATTGCTTCCTTCATTGTGCGGAAGCTTCTCAGTTGCATTTCAATACACCTACAATGAACTATCCAAAAAAGAAATTAAGAAAATAATTCCATTTATAATGGGATAAAAAATTAAATTATTTTGAAATAAACTTAACCAAGGAGGTAAAAGTCTTGTATATTAAAGACTATAAAACACTGACAAAAGAAGTTAAAGCAGACAAATAAATGGGCAAATATTCCATGTTCATGGATTGGAAGAATTAATATTACTAAAATGTAATACTACCCAAATAGTACATACTACCCAAAGGAATCTGCATATTCATGTAATCTCTATCCAAATCTCAATGACATTTTTTACAGAAATAGAAAAAATAGAAAGAATTCATATGGAACCACAAAAAATTCTAAATAGCTAAAGCTATTGAAGAAGAGCATAGCTCAAGGCATCATACTTTCTGATTTCAAGATATATTATAAAAATAAAGTAATCAAAACAATATCATACTGGCCTAAAAAGACATATTGACTATTGGAATAGAATAGAGACCCCCCACCCCAACCCACACATTCTGTTTGATATTTGACCAAGATACTAAGAACATACAATGAGGAAATGATACTATTGATAGTCTCTTCAATAAAAGGTGCTGAGAAAACGATATTCACACACAAAAAGAATGAAATCGGACCGTTACCTGACACCAACCACAAAAATTAACTCAAAAAAAATTAGAGACTTAGGCCTAAGACCTGAAAATGTAAAACTCTTAAAGGAAAAGATCAGAGAAAAGCTTCTTAACATTTTCTTGGCACTGATTTCTTAGACATGACACCAAAATCACAGGCAGCAAAAGCAAAAATAGACAAGTGGGACTACATCAAACTAAAAAGTTTTTGTATAGCAAAGGAAGCAATCAACAAAATGAAAAAAAAATTTAAATTTCATGAGCTCAAAATTGTCGGTTTTCCCCATAGGAAAAATGCTTTTTCTTTTTCTGTTGTTTTATGACTTGCTCAGTGAGGCCTTTTACATTCTAAAATTATGAAATATTCCCCTGAATTTTCCTCTGATTTTACATATAGATTTAATTCTTTAATCCAGCTGCAATATCTAAAAGCTGTGTTGTAGCCCTAGTTGTGGAACTGGGTTCTGAACTTATTTTTTCCTTACAAAGAGCTGATTGTCCCCTATGCAATTATTGAATAGTCCATGTTCCTCAATAATTTGCGATATCAACTGTATTATAAATTTTATTACTAAAATCCTTATTATATGTGAGTATGCTCCCAAACCATATTCTATTCTATCGGCTTGTTTTTGTGTTTCTGCTTTATACCATACTGTCTTAATTAGCAGAGAATTTTAGTATGTTTTGCTGTCTGATTGGGTAATATCTATAGGTGCTTAGTATTAATTTATACTTTCTCATGATTTAATTTTATCTTCAGAGTCCAATTCTCCGAGCAGTATTTTTGTTTTTTCCAATATGATCATACGTTCTAGCTTTCTGGTCTTATTCAGCTCTTGCCAATACTTAGTACTTTTTCTTGTTTTTCTACTTCTTAAGCTGGTACTACTGGGCATAAGTAGTTCCTTCTGTCCCTTTAGCTGAGT
Source organism: Nyctereutes procyonoides (assembly GCF_905146905.1). Classification (NCBI taxonomy): domain Eukaryota; kingdom Metazoa; phylum Chordata; class Mammalia; order Carnivora; family Canidae; genus Nyctereutes; species Nyctereutes procyonoides. Next base: position 15,651,166 of record NW_026575032.1, on the reverse strand, counting down.
TTTTTATTAGTTGAGACATTAATAATTATTTTTTAGGTGATAAGTTGCAGGCAAGAACGTTTTTCACAAAATATGGTTTCCTAAGCTTTAATATTTAGGTTCATCTCATTCTTTTTACCTGCTACATAGTATTGCATGGTATGGATATTCCGTAATTTGCTTAACTACTCCTTTTTTTAGTGCTGATTATGATTATTTCTTTTTTCTTTTTTTATTTCATTTTTCTTTTCCAAACAATGATGAAATAAACATCAGCATACATACATTATTATGTACTTAAAATGAGAATTTCTTTGGGATAGATTCCTAGAAAAATGGAATTGATGAGTCAATGAAGTAAATATCCAAGTTATTTTACTAATGAAATACTAATGAAATAAATGTCCGTGTTATGTTATAAAGACAATTCTAATTAAATTTAAAATGACAAATATTTTTTTTGCCCTTTCCACCCTTCCTTCCAGAAACCACCTCCCAAATAACAAAGAGGAGGGAACAGAAAACCACAAACACTTTCCTCTATGATACTAAGAGATGCCCAGTACCTGAACCAACCATCTTTGAGTTGCCAAAGATGAGGAAGGCGATGTTGGCGTAGAGAATTGTGACAAGAAGACAGCTAGTCCCAGAAAGGCTTAGAATAACCACAGGAGAACTGAGCCAAAGTGGCTTCAGACTTCAGGACCCAGGCAAAGTAAAACTTGGAGTAAGATCTGGACGGAACACAGGGGATTATGTGACTGATGATATCCCCATCACTTCCCCCACTGGGTTTCCAGCTGCCTACAGTCTGCTCCCCAGAGAAGAGGTGCCCACCTCAGAGGGAACCATACCAGGAGAAGAGACTCATTGAGATAGGTATCTGAAGTTAGTTATACACTGACACCTCCACCAAAGTCCAGATCTGTGTATTTCTCCACCTAGATTTTCCACCTAGATTTTCCCTAAACATCTCAAAATCCAATCTCAGCTCTATTTTCCCTCCTGCAGCTGCTCTTCATACAGGTTTCCTATCCTAGGGGCAATCATGCCATCTAGGTGTTGCCTTGAGCAAAAAAAAAAAAAAATGAGCGTTCATTGATTCCCTCTCTTTCTCATTGATGCAGCCTGTTAATTTTTACTGCTTGAGAATCTTCTATGTCTCTGTGTTCCTCACAACTCCTGCTTTAATTTATGTTACAGCATCTCTCCCTGGGCCTACTACAATGGTAACCTTGAACTAGTCTCCAACCTTTCATCTGGCATCATTAAACCTATCCTCTGCAGCCTGCAGGGTGCTCTATCTAAAATGAAAATCTTATCATCATCTCCAGCACCCTCCTTAGAACCTTTTGTGCTGCCTGTTGCCTTCTCCTCACCAATCATGTCTCCTCCCTTAGCCCTCAGCAATGGTTCCAAAATTCAATATGCATCAGCAAAAATTGAATAGCAACCTCAAAATGCATATTCCTGGGCCCCCCTCACCAAAGATTTTAATTCGACAAATCACTCAGGCAGAGTATAATGTTCTTGGATCACACTAAAAAACACTGGGCTAGAGAATCCTAAATTCCCTAATATGACATATTTGGTCATCAGTGCCCTGACTTCTACCCACCATTTGTCTTCTGACTTTCCATCTGTCTTGTGTTCCAGGGTAATCCTGCTATTATTTCCCCTGATCACCTACCATTTTGTTTTATGTCTTCATATATGAGGCCCTGTCTGCCTTGCTCCAGGACTTCAGTGTCTAGCTCAGTTTCAGGTACATGACACAGCAGTTCTTAACCCAGAGTAAATGAATCAGAATCTGTGAAGTCCCTGAAATCGATATGTGATATTTTGTACATTTGAGAATGTGTGTATATGTCATTCGATCTCTCAAATTTCATCAGATTCTGAAAGTGGACCATAAGTCTTAAAAGGAGGTTATGGGTTAATGATGGAAATATCAAATAAGAATTTGTTGAATTGGGGCATGTGGGTGACTCATTCAGTTAAGCATCTGTCTTGGGTTCAGGTCATGATCCCAGGGTCCTGGGAACAAGCACCACATCGGGCTACCTGCTCAGTGGAGGTTTGCTTCTCCATCTCCCTCCACTTGTACTCTCTCTCTCTCTCTCTCTCTCTCTCTGTCAAAAAAAATTGTTGAATTGAATTTGCAAAATCCATCTGAGTGATTAATTTTTCCTCAGGTGGACACAGTTGACTAATATGTGTGTTTGTGTTTACATTTACGTATAATAGAAAGAGGGGTTAAACCCCGTCTGAGAGTAAGATTTGTTCACTGGTAGCTTTAATTACATCTCCTTATTCTAATTTAAGTGAACTAATGCAACTTTAGAATATATCATGACAAAAGCACTTGCACATGTCAAATATCCATAATAGAACAGAAGTTGTTTTTTTTTTCTTTTTTTATAGAGTCCCTGATAATTAACTCTGCTCTTCTCCTCACTTAGTGTGGACTAACAGGATTGATTGTTTTGATTGACTTAACTCTGTCCCAGATCAATAAACAATACAATTGGCTTTTTCCATCACTTCATTGACTGAATCAACTGGCAATTTTAGTTCCGAAAAGAAAGCCTCATGCCTTTAATCCATATCTTCCCTGTTGGAGTCTGGTCTGTGTTGAAGTTTCAGTTCAGGAACTTTCAGTTCAGGAGCCTTGAGTTTCCTGTCAATGAATTTTCTAATTTTGTTGCCTAGGGACAATCTGCCTGTTTCTATCCCAGTGATTTAAAATTATCTAGTCAGAGATGCCTGGGTGGCTGAGTGTCTGCCTTTGGGTCAGGTAGTGATCTCGGAGTCCTGGGACGGAGTCCTGATCAGGCTCCATTGCAGGGAGCCTGCTTCTCCCTCTGCCGATGTCTCTGCCTCTCTCTCTGTGTCTCTTATGAATAAATAAAATATTTAAAAAAATAAAATTATCTGGCCAATTTTAGTTTCTGGAAAGTGTGCTGGTGCTGAGTTCATTCAGACTTACCTACTTTATAGCATTTGAAAAATTAGTGATTGGGGTAAAAAGTGTTGAGATGTGATGTTCTAATTAGGACAAGAAATTAAGAGAATAAGGTTAGTAAGGCACTCCTCTGCATGTCTGCTTCATTAATATTACATATTTAGATTTATCAGCAATTTCATTTAAAATTAAAAAAACTAATTAGTTTTATTTCTAAATATTTTGGTAAATACCAATACTTAATGTCTAGTAAAGAAAGTTCACAATACATAGTGAGTTAGTTAACCATACACCATACTGATAGATTGGTCTTACTTATGTTCTTTTTTTGTTAAATACTTCATTTTTTAAGCAGTAATATTAAGAGGATGGTACAGAGAGTTCCCATACACCCTTTGCCCCTACACATGATAGTTTCCACCATTATTAACATCATTCACCAGAATGGTACATTTTTAACAAGAAAGAACCCACATTGACACATAGTCACCAAAGTCCATAGTTTACTTAGGGTTCATTCTTGGTGGTATATATTTTATGGATTTGGACAAATATATAATTATACATCATTATAGAGTATTATTTGCAGTCCTAAGAATCTTGTTTTTTACCTGCTTATCTCCCTTTCCTACCTTGGCAACACTGATCTTTTTTATTGTCTCCACAGTTTTGTCTTTTCCAGAATGTCATATAGTTGGAATCATATAGTGTGTAGACTTCTCAGATAGGCTTCTTTCACTCAGTAGTATGCATTTAAGATTCTACTATGTCTTTTTGCGGCTTGATAGCTCATATCTTTTTAATGCTGAATAATATTCCATTGTCTGGATATACCACAGTTTCTCCATTCACCTACTGAAGAACATTTTGATTGGTTCCTAGTTTGGGCAATTATGAATAAAGCTGCTATACACATCCATGGTCAGGTTTTTGTGTGAACATGTTTTCAACTCCTTTGGGTAAATACCAAGGATGGCAATTGCCGGATTGCATAGTTTTGTAAGAAACTGCTAAAGTGTTTTCTAAAATGGTTGTATCATTTTGCATTCCCACAGCAATATGTGAGAGTTCCTGTTGCTCCACAACCTTGTCATTTGGCATATTAGTCTTTTGGAGTTTGGTCACTCAGATAGATATGTAGTGGTAATTCATCATTTTAATTTGCATTTTCTTGATGACAGATGATGTGGAACATCTTTTCATATGCTTATTTGCCATCTGCATATCATCTTTGGTGAAGTATCTGTAGTCTTGGGCCCATATTTGAAGAGGTTATTCACTTTCTAATGGTTGAGTTTTAAGAGAGCTTTGTATGTTTTAGGTAAGTCCTTTATCATATGTGTGTTTTGTAAATATTTTTTCTTAGTCTGTAGTTTGTCTTCTAAGTCTCTTGACATTGTCTTTTACAGAGAGATTTTTTTTTTATTTTAATGAAGTCTAGCTTATCAGTCTTTCTTTTATGGATTATGTTTTTGGTGTTATATCTAAAAGGATCATCTGTATTTTCTCCTATGAAATCTAAGGGTTTTATAGTTTTGTATTTTACATTTAGGTCTATCGCCCATTCTGAATTAGATGTGTAGTGTCTGTGTCTAGACTTATTCATTTACATGTGATAGCCAGTTGTTCCAGCATCGTTTATTGAAGAGACAATCTCGGCTTCATTTTATTACATTTACTTCATTGTCAAAGACCAATTATTGTTTATGTTCTTTTCAGATTCCTTGTTTCTCCTTATATTCATTGTTGCATCAGACATGATGTCCTTCTGGAAACCATATGCCAATCTATTTTGTAGGGGAATAGCAGGAAATAAGTAGATATGTAATAATTCTTTCTACTTAAACTCAGACACCCAAAAGGTATTACAAGGACTGTCCAGAGTCATTTATCTTCTAATATCACAAACTAGTAAAATATTATGTTTATCTCTTCCTTTTCTGTTTCTCTCTATTGGCATCCCCTTAGTGATGTTGACTTTTGCATAGGGAAACTGGAAGGAATTAGGTACTGTCTTATGAAAGGACATGAAAAGTGAGATTCCTTTTTATTATAACTGAATATTCAAAAGGTTAGTATAAATACACATATTCTATTATTACATTTGAACCTTAAATTACTTCGTGTTTCTTACATTGGTGGCTTTGGAGTAAAAACTAAATTTTGGCTGGAGTAATTCTGAGAAAATGACTTTTGCCTTAAAATCTGTCTTAGTGATCCACAAGGCTCAAGAGTAAGGGTACAAATGAGACAGGAAGTCTTTTTTTAATATTTTATTTATTTATTCATGAGAGACAGAGAGACAGAGAGAGAGACAGAGAGAGAGAGAGAGAGAGAGAGAGAGAGGCAGAGACACAGGCAGAGGGAGAAGTAGGCTCCCTGCAGGGAGTCTGATGTGGGACTCGATCCCAGGTCTCTGGGATCATGCCCTGAGCAGAAAGCAGATACCCAACCGCTGAGCCACCCAGGCGTCCTGAGACGGGAAGTCTTAACAAATTGTGAAGACCTATTGGAAGCATCTTACTTAATTGAGAGTTCATTGAAGTTAGGGACTGGCGTCATGTCATGTATCTCTAACACCTAGTTCAAATTCTGGTATATATTTGATGGTCAGTAAATACTTGAATGACTAGATGAATAAAAGAAAGAACAACTGAAAAAATTTCCTCAAACAGGGGCATAAAAATATTATGATCATCCTCAAGCATTGGTGAAGCATTTACTTTGTTTCAAGAATGAGGGTTGCCACCTGTGTTATTTTATTATACTGTGATTTCATAATATAAAGAAATTGAAGTTCAGTGGGTTTAAAATGACTTGATATTACAGAGTGGATTCAAAATTTAAACCCAATGCATTTGTCACAGTTACTATAAATCTATTAATAAAGATTTAGATTTGCATCTTCCCATCAGGATGGGGGAGGAGGCAAATTACAACTGAGCCACCACTGAACTGGAATAAATTTGGTATCTTTGAATGGAATAGGAAGCTAACAGAAACATAAGTGTTACCTCTAGCCCTGCAATCTATGTACCAATGAGCCCCTTACAATGGCGCTCTTACCTCCTTATTTCCCATCTTTTTCCATTTACCATTTATTACATTTTTCTGTTAATATACTCAATGATATGTTAACTGAATTTTCCACAGCACCTATTCCCTATACCTTAACTAACTCTATTGCTTATGAGAAAGAGAGGGCACAATTTCTAGTTAACTAACAGCTATCGGAATAGATTAAAGGAGCAGCAATAGGATAAAAAGATAATAGGTAATAGTGGGAGGAAGATATAACTGATCTTTGAAAACAAAAATGAATATAGAATTCATTAACTCCTGATTATCAAAGTGTTGGAAACTGGATATTCTATTTCTAATTCTGTACATCTTACACAGAATTAATTTGAAATCCATTAGTGTTCTTTAATTTCACAAAATCATTGTTCTTCTATCATCTATATTCCCAGAATTGATTTACTTTGTTATTTAGCCTCATAGTTAAGGGATTCTTATATTCAGCCTCAAAGGTTTTTGATTTGGGAATTGTTTCACAGAGAAAGTTGAACAGAAGAGATACCCATAAGTTAGTGTCTCAAGGCAAAGCAGAGGTGAGAGTTGTTCTTTGAGAGAAAAGAAAATGATTATGGAAATTGCGTTAATATGAACTTTTTTTATATACAGATAACCTTTCCCATGGCTAGAGTTTTATGGTTCAGCATTTTTAGATGTAAATATTTTTTTCCTGACCATGGCATAAATAAGTTTTGAATAGCACAGAGGTATACTTGGTTTAAAATAAGTGACCTCTCATTTAAAAAGCTGCCTAAAAGATGCAGTGAAAGAGAGAGTCAGAGTGTGAGAAGTGGCAGTGTTTATTATTTATCAAGCTTCTCTCAGGTCCCCACTGGCATACACGATCTTGGCTGTCTCTGCACTTGCCACATTAATCATTTTCTCTTTTAAAATTCAGGAGCATCATGCTAGGTGTACAGGGTCAAAGACAAGGTAAAACAACGAGAAAGTCAATTATGGTAAATAAGTCTCTGATAGTAAGTTAGAGGTAGTTCCATGATGATTTTGGCATCAGCCATTACAATTTACATTGCAGATAACTGTATTTATAATCTCTATTAGTAAAAACCTATGCCCACCGGGGTGATAAGGTATACAATTTTTGTTCCATTTAGAATAATTTTACATGTAAATATGCAGAATCTCTGGAGATACCAGAGACTGTGTTTATGTGGGAGGGATTTTTGTAACAAGAACGTGGAAATACTTGCCTGAAGATGATAGTTGGCCTCTCTGCTTGTACCATCAACTGTCTGCGGTCTGTCTATTGTATATAGATTATGGTTATTTATTTATTTATTTATTTATTTATTTATTTATGTTTTTATTTTTAATTTTTTAGGTTACGGTCATTTAAAGAAGGATATAGGTTGAATTTGAACATTTCCCTCTTTGGAAAGTACTGTTTCTTCCCAGAATAGAAGAAAAAATGGAAACTAAATTTTGTACAGATAAATCTTATATTAGGAAATCAAGGCAGGTAGTGGTTTCTACTATTTTCAAGAAAAGGACTTTTAACATCAGTAAATTTCACTATCCCTGTACTCATAATGGAAACATGCTAGACATTTATGACACGTTCAACACATGTCTATGTCACTTTCAAGATTTGTGTACATTTGGACAAGGCTGTTACTAGCAGCACAGGTATATGTGACACAGGTTTGGTCTATAAGCAGTGTGATGTAAAATAGCATTTCCCCACCATCATCACACCCAGCTCCATGGCTGCATTCTCTCTGGAACATGCTCAGCTCATTCTTGCTCAGGGTCCTTGCATTTTCTCTCCTTGGAATTCTCCCCAAAATCTTCATAAGCCTATCTCTTTCTTATTATTTTAGATTCAGCTCAAATATTTCCTATACAAAGAACCCTTTCTATGGCCACTCAGCCCAGAACAAGACTTCTACCCCCACCCTCCCAATCACTCCCTGTTACATTACTTGTCCTGTTTTTTCCATAGCACTTATTGCAATTGGCGGGTATGCCATTATACCTAGCTATACTCCTTCGCTAGACTATGCTCCTCAAGAGCAGAGACCTTGTGTGACTTGTTTCTGCAATAGCCACAGGTCTTCCTGATAAATACTCGTCAGTGTTTGCTGAATTAATGAAAGGGAATATGATTCAGTTTGTGGAACTCTTAATAATAACCAATTTTTCAGCCTACCAACTGGGAAATATTGGCTTAGGTTCTTCTTTTTACACAAAGTCCCAAAAGACTAATAAATCATATAACTAGATATTTAATGACTATTACCCTGTTGTCTCAGAATGTTTAAATGATGTCCCAAAGTTGAGGACAGAATATTATACAGAGAGGTTTTATATAGATCCCTAAAGCACTTAGTAAAAGGCTGCCAAACTATTAACCCTGCTTCCCCACCTCCAGCCCATGTTCTCTCTCACTAGAGTCCAGAGAACAGTGGATGACGATGAGGGGAGAGAGGCTTACCTTATAGGGCAAGTGAGGGATGCTCCAGGACCCTTAGTGATGGACTCCTATGTCTGACCCCTGGCCTGGAGGCTGATGACGCTATAAGTTCTATTTTTTGAGGCTGCCCCACAACGGCTGTTTCGTGAAATGAGAATGTGCCTTTTTACCATTCTAGCCCCAATCAGGACTGTATTTAATGTGATCCATGGCAGGCAGGTGGGAGAATAGGTATGAGTGCTAGGGAAAGTGTCATTGGTATAGAATGAAGGGAACTGGGCCTTCCGTGGAGGAGGTTGTTTTCCTTCCAGAATGGCTTCTTTCTAAAAAATACCTCTCAGACTTTCTAAGCCATTTATTTATAACATGACATATTGCATATCCAAGTAGAAAAAGAAAGCTTCCTTAAGATAGAATCCTACAAGGAGTGTACTTGACTCAATTTTGCACCAGAATCCTGACTTCAATAGACAGGGAGGCTCTATCAGTTTCAACCCCAAAACTTAAAATACCAATAATTCAGTTGCTCACAATTCTAAAATATGGGCTGGGTTCAGCTGAGTGGTACTTGTTCAGGTCTTACCAGATGACTGTCATCAGTGTAGGCTGCTGTCAGTTGGTGTTTTGACTGGGGACTGATAGTTCCAGTTGGTCTCAGTAACGTGCCTGGGCCCCCAAAGAGATGCCCGGGCTTTTTCCCACAGGTCTCCATCTCTCTCCCTCATGGGCCAACTCCAAGGATCCTTGCTGGCCTTTCTTACATAATAGTCTCAGAGCAGCAAAAGGGCAAGAGAGGAAGCTGCAAGGATTCTTGAAGTTAAGGCTTTGAAGCCCTACACCATCACTTCTATTGCATTCCATTGGCTCTAACAAGTCATAAGATAGGACCAGCCACATCAGGGGGAGGAAAAACATCTCCACCTTGAGAAGAACAGTGAAATCACTTTATAAAAGCATTTGCTTCCAAAAATGGGAAGAATTGATGAAACTATTTTTGCAAACAATCTACTAGAGAAAGAATTTACCAATATGTCTATAGATAGCAAATCTTGGCACTTATTTGTGGATTTAAGAATAGGATCTTCTGAGATCCTTCTGAGGATCTTGGCACTTATTGTGGATTTAAGAATAGGATCTCATTGAATAGTCACAAGAAAAACAATACAATTTCCTACACATAAATGCTTGATATATTTTATAGTATAATAGAATATATAAGATATGTAGTAGTTTCTATTATCTGTCTCCCATTCCTCATTACTATGGAACAGAATCAGTATAATCCCATCTAGATCCTCTCTATGCCCTACATTGTTCTTGTCCTACACAGTTAAGTCTGTAGGACTTCTGTTTCAGAACCCTATTACTATAATATGATCTTTACTTATGCTCTTGTTTAAAATCCCATCCTTGGGGATACAAAGTAAGCCCTTAGTACAGTGGGTCTATAGTGTTAAAACTAGTATGAAAGTTCTGTGTGTGTGTGTGTGTGTGTGTGTTCTCTGCCAGAATCGACTTTTGTGCTCTAGCACAGCTTTCTTCCTTCATGTCATAAAAACAAGAGTGGTTTAAAAAGACTCTGGTATGAAGAAACTCTTCCTGCTTAGAATGTGAATCTCAAATAAATCCTGCATTTTCCTAGAGCAGTGACAATTCTAGTGTGTACCTGATATAATGCTTTGGGCTGCAAGTAACAGAGTACCTACTCAGACAGTAAACAAATCAATCATCTTCTATAGCTTCAGGTTTGATTCATTTAAGAGCTTAGTGGTAGGCTCAGGTTCTTTCTCTCACAGAGTTAACTCTAATCTATTACTTTTATCTAGCAGGGGAGAGAGAGAGAGAGAGAGAGAGAGAGGAGAGAGAGAGAGAGAGAGAGAGAGAGAGAGAGAGAGAGAGAGAGAGGAAATTTCTCCCCCAACCATGGACATCTTCCATTCAGTCTGACTAAACCATTTGGAGTCACATGTCCATTCCTAAAGCATTGACACTTCCCTGGAGTGCTCCAACCTGATTGGTTGGGGCTGACCATGAATTACCTCTGGAGTCAGGGATGTCACCTTTGCCTGGCATCGTAAATGGGAAGGGGTCACTGAATAAAATTTGGGTTCTCATAAGAAGGTAGAATGGGGAAAAGATGCTGAGAAGGCAATCAAAAAACGTCTTTTTATAGTCTTACATAGTAAACATATTCTGAAAAAACAGTAGCTCTGGATAAATGTTTTAACTGTAGTAACTAAAACTAAAATGGATAGAACTAATAATTAAAGGGAAAATTACAATGTCTTTAAAATTTATTTAAAATTACAAAGTTTCAAAAGTTTTATTTAAAAATAAAAAGCTGGGATGCCTGGATGGCTCAGCAGTTGGGCATCTTCCTTTGGCTCAGGGTGTGATCCTGGAGTCTCAGGATCAAGTCCCACATTGGGTTCCCTGCCTGCTTCTCCTTCTGCCTATGTCTCTGCCTTTCTCTCTCTGTGTCTTTCATGAATGAATAAATAAATTTTTTTAAAAAAATAAAAATAAATAAAATAAATAAAAAGCTAATATTACTGAGTTTTACTTATTTGCTTAGAACAAAGTTCAAATACACATCCCCCTCCATTCCTTTCTGCTCAGTATTACATATACAGACAGAAATGCACATACAAGATGTGGTATGTGCTTGGATCCTCTAAAAGTAAAACATAATTCATCAACATTTTAGAGGAAAGCCCTGATTTGTTCTCATGTGTTTTCTTTCCCAGACAAGGCTATTATTGGCATCTACCAAAGGCCACCAGATGAGAGTGGTTGGAGATGGAGAGGTGCAGCAAAAGGGAAGAACTGGATGTCGGTTATTCTTTCTTATGCTCATCTCTCTCCTCTTCTTTAATCTCCAGTTGGCACTTGAAGATAAACTCCCAGAGAGCAATGTCTTATTTGGTTCACTGCTGTGTCATTAGCACCTAGAACAGCACCTGATATAAAATAGATACTCAGTAAACTGAGGTTGAATTAATTGCCACAAACTCTCCCAGGCGTAGCTCTGAAATGAGAACAGTTATAGGAAACTGGGAAAGGAAACACCACCTGCTCAGTTGGTTGTTTGCAAGGTCAGGGCTGCTTAAATGGCTCCCTTCAGGTTGCTGGGTTCTTTTTAACTAAGCAGAAATAAAACTAAGCAGATATTTCTTCAAAGAATAAAATGTCCTTAAAATCTAATGACGAGATTTTTAAGGAGAAATGTAATTGAGATTCCTGGATTTTGTCATGTGTGAAGTTTTAGCTTTTCCTGAGGAAAACATGCCAGACACGGGGTATGAAGCACCTCTCTGTTTGTTTGTAGATGTTGATGTGAATGGCTGCTCTTTGATGTTGGTACTATGGACTTTAGATACAAACATTCGATAAAAGCTAAATTCCCAGTGTCCACACAACCCTTTGATGCCTCACCATGAAATGAAGGAGATCCTTTGGTGCAGGGCATGGATGGTAAATAGGGTGACTACTTCACTTTGCCTAAGTAATTTTATTAGGTTATTTCTCTTGGTAATCCATTGATTATTGTTGCTCATATGCATTCAATATCCTAACTCCCAGGAAGCCATATTGGAGGCATGATCTCTTGGGATTGTTAACAGGGCCTACGCAGAACTTTAGTGTATATCCTACAGGAAGAGCACAACTCTTACCTGTGAGAATGCTAATAGCTTCTCTGTAGTGAGGAAGGATAATTAGTGCTCGGTCTGCACTAGGCTCTCCACATGTATTTCTGAGTAGTCCTTACCAAAATGCTATGAGGTAGGTGTTTATTTCTACACTTGTCTCCTATTGTCTATTACTAACACCACAGCCAGAGTGATCCTATTCAAATATAAGTCAGATCATGTCACTCCTCTGCTCAGACCCTTCCAGCAGCTTCCTGTCTCTCACAATAAAAGCCAAAGCCCTTGATATAACTTACAAGCCCTATGATTTGTTGCTTCCCCTCTACCTCTCTGACTCCATCCTCTCTCCCTCTATGCACATTGCTCCATAAGCTACACTGGCACCTGTGCTTTTTTTTTTTTTTTTTTCCCTTGGAAATCCTACCTCAGAGTTTTCATACTTTTTGTTCCTTCTGCTTGGAATTGTCACTGTCAAGCTTTTGCTTGAAAGTCACCTTCTTACCAAGAACTTTGCTAGCAATCCTGACTGAAATCTCACGAAACCTTTCTATCAGCCAACATTTCCTATCTTTCCTTCCAACTTTAACTTTTAAATATTTTTTTGGCATCACATTTACCTACTTGTTCTGCTAGTTGTCTTCCCCATTAGAATGTAAGCCCCACAAAGGTAAGGATTTTTCTCTATTTTCTAACCACTCCCACTACCCTGTACCCAGCAACTAGAACAGCACCTGGGCCACATGAGATACACAATAAATGTTTATTGAAAGCTGAATGATTTCATTCTTTCAGTCATCAAATATTTATTCTGCATTTACTAAAAGCCAGGCATTATGCTGGACACTTGTAAAGCAAAAATAAACCAGAAGGACAAAGGTTTCTAACCTTATAGAATTTAAAATCAAGAGAGAAAAGAAAGAAACAATTAACAAGTGCTCATTTTATAAATGTGTGGACTCTAAGTTTCACAGAGATTTGTGATAGTCTCCAACGTCCACTCTCCTTAAGTGCCACAGCTGGGATATACTCCCAGGAATTAAAAATCACAACGTCAGCTCTTTTTCCTTTATGCTGTGCTAGGGTTGACATAAATACCTTTTTTTCTCTCTTTTTTAAAAAATAAATTGCTAATTGCACATGCTTGTGTGTACTTATAATGCCCTTCATTGAGCAGGAATTTCGTTGCTGTTTGCATCTATTGGGATTGTTCTCAGAGGTATTGAGGATTAACATTAGATGAAGCTCATCAATCATTATTATTGCAGATAAGCTTCATTTGATCTGCCCTTCAAGAACATCAAAATAAGAATAACAACTATTTCATCTCACTTGTTCTAAATAAAGAAAAAATCCCTTAGCTTCTTATATGAATAGGATGATGTGAAAACAAAGTCTGCTAAGTGGTTCACACTAGGAATTTCTTTTGAAAAGGTTATGTTGGCTATTAAATTTCAGCTTTATATAGTAATTATAAATTTTTAAGTTTGAAATTTTTGATCAGAATAAACATTTAAAATGGGCACCTAGTTAGAAATCATATTAAATTTCGGCTTTATATAGTAATTATAAATTTTTAAGCTTGATTTTTTTGATCAGAATAAACATTTAAAATGGGCACCTAGTTAGAAATCATATTAAATTTCGGCTTTATATAGTAATTATAAATTTTTAAGCTTGATTTTTTTTTAAAGATTTTATTTATTTATTCATTAGACACACACACACACACACACACACACACAGAGGCAGAGACACAGGCAGAGGGAGAAGCAGGCTCCATGCAGGGAGCCCAACGTGGGACTTGATCCCATGTTTCCAGGACCAGGCCCTGGGCTGAGGGTGGTGCTAAACTGCTGAGCCACCTGGGCTGCCCAAATTTGATATTTTTGATCAGAATGAACACTTAAAATAGGTACCTAGTTAGAAGTCAACTTCCACTGTTAACTTTTGTTAGGTTAGGGCTTTTCATTGAGAAAGCAAAGCTTTAAAGAAAAAACCACAATTTTATGTATGTTTTTTAAGAAAAGAAATTAGCTCTCCTAAACAGCAACAAATTTTAAACATTGCTTGATTGTCTATCTCAGGAGATAATTGTGTATATCAGTCTGCAAATATTGAGGAAATCTCTCCATTTGGAAATATATCACATCACACAGAGAAGGCTTATCACCTCCACCGCCATTTGATGCTACCGTCTGGAGGCCAAGGCTTTGCCGTCTTTAAGGACAAATAACCAAAGATGCTGTTGAGAAAAGTTCCACTGGATTCATGCTGCACCTTATAGAATGCAAAAAAGGCTTGACTGGTAGGATCCCTGTCATTTTCATACCTTGTGATTTTTGGTGAAAATACACATTAACAGGATGCGTTATCTCTGGCTTTCCTTTCCTTAATCCTTTCAACTTCACTCTTGGTGAGGGGGGCTGTTTTAGCGCACGAATGTGGTCAGCATTAACAGGAAATGACCGTGTTCTTATTTTTTCATAAGTGTTAGGCTCTGAAGAAGAAAGAGTCACTGTACTCTTCTGGCTGGAACTAGGAAGAGATCAAAGGGCTAGCTGCAGGATAAGGCCAGGACCCTGGAGGAGGGAAAGAGAGGGGGGCAAGGGAGCCAAGGGAAAGAGACTTCCAGCTGACCCTCCAGATGTCCTGAGCCATACATGCAGCAGCCTACATCAAAGACATTACATATGTTGTATTAGTAATTATCCTGTCTGTGGGTTCCTAGTAAAGACATGGGTATCATGTGATACTAAAGTTATGTGCATTTCACAAAAACCTAAGAGACAAATGCTTTGACAGAAACAGGATACGATTACATTTCAAATGAAGGTACGAAGAAATGATTATTTGATGTGATTTTCTCCAAATCGTAGAAGTTCCATGGAAAGTAATAGGAAAATTGTAAAGATTTGTAGATAGGCTAAAATGTTGACCCCAGACATCTTCAAAGTCATTAGTGCTGGAATAAAAAATATTTCTGCCGAAGTAGCTCAATGTTGTGCTAGGTGTGCACCAATCGAAGTGCACAGCCCTTGCTTTCATACCACTATATAGAGATGAGAGAGTCAGAGTCACCTCTCTTCTAGCTGAAGGAAAGCATAGTGGCGTGTTTTAGTCTTCTAAAATTAGTCAGTTGGTTGGTATGTTGCTTTTGGAATGAAAGTCTCCAAAGTCTTCTGAATAAGAGAACATAATCTCTCATTATGCAATCTTACAAGTTCCAAGAAAACGTAACACCAAATTTTAAAAGTTCTGTTTTTAAAAGAGATAAGACATTCCAAGTTGGGTTCTAAATCATTTCAAGTGGCCAACGCTGGCTACAGAGAATGGAAAAATTGGACTTATTGCACGTGTTTGAAAATACGAGTAAGTGGTCTCTGAGAGGAGGATTGGTTTTGTCACACCTAGTTCAGTTTCCCTGAAATTAGGACTTGTTTGCTCATTTCAAGTTTCGTTAGATATTCTGGCTCAGTGCAACTATAGAATATCTGAATTCTCTAAAGGTAAATTGTTTCTGTACCGCTTCAGGTTAATTATGTTAGTGTATATACTTTCCTATCACTTTATTGGAAATAAATTTTGACCCTTTATGTAACAAGATACCTAAGTGGTATTGGCAGAATTCTGAACTGAATTGAGATTATAATCACTTGGAGAAATCAGTCATGCTAAAAGATACTTGAAGCATGTGTTTTCTGGAGTAGCCTATGTCCAACATTTTCATCATCGTATACTCACCTAAGTATTTTCAAAAATTTGTAAATCTAAAAAAAAATTGTAAATCTAAAATCTGCAGTCATCCTGCCCCTAAAACAGCTGCTGATGTTCACACAACAATCCACCGCCACCTGTACAATAGAATTATGATGTAGTGCTTAGATTAAACCCCCTCTTATTGGTCTGCATAAGACGTTACTCACTTTTTTACTTTACGTATAGGTTATTCCATAACTGAACAGGATGGAAAGAGGGGAGCTATTGTACGTATTAGAAGCTTCATTTGACATTTGTCATAATGGAGATGCTGCTGGTGACAATGCTTTCGACATTCTTCCCCATAATACACTGATAGAGCCAAACTTTAGAAAGTCTCCAACGCTCTGATGAATAAGGTCTTTAAACAAATGAAAAATAAGAAAGCATCTGGAAATGATATCATCCCTGCCAAATTTTCATGCTGGAGGAAAAATGACTCATGTAATCTCCCTGTATTCTCCTCTTGAGAAACAAGAATAAAAGAGAAAATGACATATGACTCTAGGGATATGGAGAGCACGGGTTTTATGTAATGATATACATCCAATGGCAGGATAGATACCCATTTCTGAAGCACCTGCAGAGCATATGTTTTAGAAAAAGAGTTTTCATAAACAAGTGTCCATGGGAGAACTCTCATTTCTATTTTGGAAAGAGAATAATTTCATTTCTTAAAGGTGGGTATTTTGACATGGAGATTTCACTTCTCTCTGTTTCATCTAGTCTCTAAAGTTTTTCTTAGAAAGTACTGTATAAATGTATTTCACTCCACTTTTAGATGTTCTAGTTGAGGAAAGAAGCTCATCAATGGCTTAGCGACTTGAAATAAAATGAATCTGAAGGCTCTTGCTTTAGAACATATCCTTATTTAATTTCTGAGTGATGAATAGAGTTTTCAAAGCTGTAGAAACTACTTTGTATACTTTCTATTTATTAGCCGATTTGAGAAGAGTCTTGCTTATTGGAAGTGCACAGGATTTAGATAATCAGAAAACCTAGGCAGAAATCATATTTTTACCATTTTCTGATAAATTATTGAGCTCCCTGTTTTATGATCTCCAAAATAGATGTAATAATAATACTGAAAAGGGCTTTGTTACAGTAATACACTCTCACAGTGCCATTTGGTCTCACTCCCTCTTTCTAGTAGCTACTTAAAAAAAAATGTTTTCCTATTTTGTTAGTTACTCTGAGACCGTAAAGCATGTTTTCTTTTGGGAAAGTGCTATACAGTTATGGTTGTCTTAAAATGTGTCTGGTACCTAAGTGTATTAGCCAAATATTGTTATGATAATGCTAACCATAAAAATCTCAGTGTCATAAAACAAAATCATATATTTTTCATCTATGAAATTGGCTGGTGCTCAAGTGACCTATACTAGGCTCAGCTGGATTCAGGCTGAAGGTTGGGTCCTGGATTGTATTACATACATCCCCTCCTCTTTTGAGCCATGAGCATCCTAAGGCATGTTGTTCTCATGGCTCAAGGAAGGAGCACCAGAGTGCAAGATCACTTGTATCTGCTGCATTCCATTTGCTAATATCCTCTTGGCCAACATAAGTCACACGGCCAAGCCCAAATCAGGGTATGGTGACGTACACTCACTCGCTATATCACAGGTGTGATGTGTGTTATTATTTTAGGGGATGCAAGAACTTACACTAATAATCCAATCCTTTGAAAAAGGTCTTAAGGTGACTTGTTTCCTCTTGGAAGAAAAAAAGAAACAACCAAGAACAGCAAAATACTTTTTTAAAAAATTGACTATAGACTTGAGCATAAAGATGTTACTTTTTTTGCTAAAACATCTAAGTAACTCCTTTCCTCCAGAATCAGATTGGAATTTATACATAAAGCTTGAAATCTTGGCAGTCATTGCTTCGATACAAATTTCCTTGGTGTTTTATCTTTTAATTTGTAGATCAAGGGAAGGAGAGAATATATATAACCATCGAGATGATGGTAAATATTCAGCTTTAGCAATGCCTATGAGTTTTTGAGAGTCTCGTCTCCATCTGCGCAGGGGTAAACCTACCCTCGTGCAAAGGTGATCTGAAATGCATCCCTCAGTGATTTCTTATATTCCTGGAGTCACAGACACATAATGACAGAATGGAAAGAAATTTACAGAGTGCCCATGCCAATACCAATAGATTTTGTTAATGATATGGTTTGTTCAGAATTATGAAGGGCCCCTGCAAAATGTCGTAAGTGACATGGCTCCATTTATTCTTAGAGTGACTGTCTGTGACATATGTGTTGCTGTAACAGCAACGGGAATGAGTTAGTAGATGTCAAGGTATTTAATATTATGTTTATGTTAAGGGTTTTCTTGCTTTTCAAGTCCCAGATTTGGCCTTGAGAACTTTTAATTTCTGAGGAGAAGGACCAGGCAGCTGCTGGAATCCTAGTTTGTATGGCTGTCACATCTTCACACCTCTACGTTCCTTGCCAAGAAGTGGAAAAAATATATACAAAGATTGAGAGGCAGCCTGAGAGAAGAAAATTAAGTACTTACTACTTTTTCCTTCTCTCTATCCAAGCCAATAATTATTGATTGAATCATTCATGTCTTAAATCATTCATGACTGTAATGCTGTGGCAGCCCACATAAGCAAACCAAAATCTAAGCCTATAAATGCTTCAAGGTTACAAAGTCAAACCTTAGAAACAACCAATCACGAACAGCCGACTAGGCTTTAAACTACACCGATCAATAATTTCCTTAACTTTGCTTTTGACTTTTCTCTATAAAAGTCTTTCCCCACCACCTCCTGTAGGTGGAGCACTCCTATCCCTTTCCGGTTTGGTGCTGCTGATTGAAATAGACTTTTGCTCAAATAAAGTTTTAAAATTACCAAAACAAACAAAGCAACAAACCAAAGATGTGAAGATTTGCCTCAGGAATATAAAGACTAATGGAAACACTGGTTTTGAGTCAGAAGGCCAGCTCTGAAGCTCATTGCATATGCAACCCCAGGTGGCCCTTGAGCACCCTTAAGACTGACCTGTAGTTTCTCCAGATTTATGTATTTTTAACTTTTATTTCTGATAGCCTCTGCCTCTCTCTCTCTCTCTCTCTCTCTGTCTCTCTCTCTCTCCCCCCTTCTCTTTGGTCATTCTAGAATAGAGATTACAATATTGGTCCTGTTGATTCTCTTCTATTTTCAGATTTCAGAATTATTTATTGGTTCTACTCTTATTTTTATCTTTTACTTTTCTGGTGCTATTTTTCAATTTTTAAAGTTAGATACTTAGATCATTAGTTTTCTCAACTTTCGATTTTCTCTTTTTAAGTTAGACACCTAAGTTATTAATTTTCAGCTTTCTAACATATATACGTTAGACTTTAATTTTCTCTCTAGGTACTACTTCCATTGATTCCAAAAGTTTAGACATGTTGGATTTTCGTTTTTCTTTTTTTTTAAACAATTTTTTTAACAGCTAACGTGTATTCATGATTTATAAGTGAAAACTATGGAATAAGATGTAGACTGAGGCTCTGATGCTCACTTTCCCTATTCATTTCAATCCTTAGCTGTTTGTGAGTAATGGCTTCTATTATTTTTTCATGCATTCTTCCATTGTTTCTTTTTCTTTTTTCTTTTCAAGATCTTATTGTTTTTTGAGCAGTTTTAGATTTACAGCAAAATTGAGAAAGAAGTACATAGATTCCCTATATACCCCCTGCCTCTGCACTTGCACGACCTCCCAAATTACCAACATCACTTATCAGAATGGTACATTTTTTCACAGGGATGAACCTACATTGATGCATCATAATCACCCAAAGTCCATATTTTACCTTAAGTTTCACTTTTGCTTTTGTACATTCTATGTAGAGGTTTGTATAAATGTATTATGACATATATACCTCATTAAAATACACACAATATTTTTCTTCCTTAAAAATCCAGTGTATTCCATTTACTTATCTCCCACTCTGCGCCCCTAGAAACCACTGATCTTTTTGTTGTCTTCACAGTTTTGCTTTTTCCAGAATGTCATATACCTGGAACCATACAGTATGTAGTCTTTTCAGATTGGCTTCTTTCACTTAGTAATATGCATATAAAATCCTTCCAAGGCTTCTTGTGGCTTGATAGCTTATTTCTTTTTAGTATTGAATAATATTCCATTGTCTGGATGTGCTACAGTTTATTTATCCATTCTCCTACTGAGGGACATCGTGGTTGCTGTCTAGCTTGGGCAATTATGAATAAACCCGCTATGAACATCCGTGTGCAGGTTTTTGGGTGAACATAAGTTCTCCTCTCCTTTGGGTAAATTCCAAGGAGTACAACAGCTGAGTTATACAGTAGGAGTAAGTCTAAGAAACTACCAAGCTGTCTTCCAACGTATCTGTATCATTTTGCGTACCAACCATCAATGTATGAGAGTTCCTGTTGCTCTGTGTTCTTGCCAGTATTTGGTGTCCTCAGTGTTCCAGATTTTGGCCATTGTAGTGAGCATGTAGTGGTATCTCACTTAATTTGCATTTTCCTGATGACAAATGATATGGAGCATCTTTTCATATACTTATCTTCCATCTGCCTATCTTTGGTGGGGCATCTCTTAAGATCTTTGACCCAGTTTTTAATTGAGTTGTTTTCTTATTGTTGAATTTTAAGAGTTTTTAAAAAGATATTTTAGATAATATTCTTTTATCAGAAATATCTTTTGCAAATACTTTCTCCCAGTCTGCAATTAGTCTTCTAATTCTCTTCTATTGTCTTTTGCAGAATAGAAATGGTTAATTTTAATGAAGTCCAGTTTATCAATTCCTTCCTTTATGTCTTTGGTGTATCTAAACAGTCATCTTCATATTCAAGGTCATGTAGATTTCTTCCTATGTTATCTTGGAATCTTATGGTTTTGCATTTTATATTTATATATTTAGATTTATAATCAATTTTGTTAATTTTCATAAAAGGTATAAAGTTTATGTCTCTCTCTCTCTCTCTTTTTTTTGCTTATAGATAGATGTCCAGTTGTTCCATAATCATTTGTTGGAGAGATGATCTTTGCTTTTTTTGTCAAATATCAATTGACTATATATCTGGGGGTCTATTTTTGGACTTTCTATTCTGTTCTATTGATCTATTTGTCTATTCTTTCACCAATACCTCAGCGTCTTAATTACTGAAGCTTTATAGTAAGTCTTGAATTTGAGTGGTATCAGTCCTCTAACTTTTTTCTTCTCCTTTATTATTGTGTGTTTGGGTCTTTTGCCTCTCCCCCAAAACATTAATTTGTTGTTATCTACAAAATAACTTACTATTTTGAGTGGGATTACACTGAATCTATAGATCAAATTGGGAAGAACTAACATTTAACAGTATTGACACTTTCTACCTTTGAACATGGAATTTCTCTCCAATTATTTACTTCTTTGGATTTTGTTCACAAGAGTTTTATAGTTTTACTCATATAGATCTTATACATATTTAGTTAGATTTTATAGAAAGTATTCATTTTTGGGAGTATTAATGTAAATAATATTGTGTTTTTACCTTCAAATTCCTCATGTTCATTATTAGTATATTAGAAAGCAATTGACTTGTATATTAACCTTGTATCCTGTCATCTTGCTATAATCATTTATTAAGTCTAGATTTTTGTTGATTTCTTTGGATTTTCTGCATAATCATGTTATCTTTTAAACAAAGTCAATGCTATATCTGCCTTCTTAATCTGTATGCCTCCCCCCCCCCTTTACTTGCCTTGTCGCATTAGCAAGGACTTCCAAAGTCATGTAGAAAAGTAGTGAGAGGATCTATTGTTTGTCTTTATGTAAATATGAACAAATATAAATACCTCTTCTTAATTTCCCTCTTTCTTACACAAAGAGGAATATATACTGTACACTTCCTTCCCCTTGTTCCTGACAGTGTACCCTATCAATAGGAATTGTCCTAGAAATTTCATTCTTATTATGACTACAAAATATTCCATTGTGATGAAGAAACAAAAATTGTTTCTCCAGTATTCTATTGAGGGACTGGTGTTATTTCTTTGTATAGATGTCATTTTGTACATAGCACATTCATAAGAGAATTCCTAGGAACAGAATTGCTGGGCCAAGGAATAGATGCATATCTATTTCAATTTACATTATCACATTGCCATCCATAGGGAAATAGTTTTGTACTACCACCATCAGAATATGAGAATGTCTATTTCCTAATAGTTTCTTACTTTTTTTTTTTTAAAAAAAGGATTTTATTTATTTATTTGAGAGAGAGAGAGCATGAGCCAGGGCAGGGACACAAGGGGAGGGAGAAGCAGGCTCCCTGATGAACAGGGAGCCCAACATGGGGCTCAATAACAGGACCCCAGGATCACGACTTGAGCTGAAGGCAGCGGCTTAACCCACTGAGCACCCAGGTGCCCCTATTTTCTAATAGTTTCATCAAAGCCTGGAGTTTTAGAATTTTTGAAGATTGAAATATACTTTTAAAACTTACTAAAAATTCTTATTCATTCCTTAGGCATTTAGAAGTGTTTAATTTTCCAGTACATGTGGATATTTGGTTTTCACATGCTTATTTATTATGTTGCATTTTTAGTCAGCAAACATGATCTGTATTACACCATTTCTTTGAAAATTGTTAAGACTTGCTTTCTGGATGAGCCTGTGGTCAATATTTGTAAATGCTTCATTTGTGCTTAAGAAGAATGTATGTTCTATAATTGTCGGGTTTGGAGTTCTCTCTCTGTCCAATTAGATCATGCTTGTTACTTCTGCTATTCAAATCTCTTATATCATTATTGCCTTTTTTCATCTGCCTGACCTATCATTATTGAGAGATGAATGTTAAAATCTCCTCTTTTAATGCAGATTTCTCAATTTCAGTCAGTAGTTCTATCGTTTTTATAATTTAAAGCAATTATATTAAGTGCATCTTTCTATTATTCAAGAATATGTTTTGCATTAAAAATATAAAACAATCATAACTAAAAATGTAAAAACTACAAAAACACACATAATAAATATTGCTTTCATATAATTATACCACTCCAAAGTAACCACTGCTTATTTAATATGATGATGTGTTTCTCTTTCTATATCTTTGTTATGGTATTTATATAGAGAGATCCATAAGGAAGGAGATGTTCATGCTCCACAATCACAGCTGGAGATATTCCAGGCTAAGTGGTTTGTTCAATCCCTTAGTATGGATATGGATACCCTTACCTCACATCCCATTGGATATTCAGGAGTTACTTTGGTGTTATAGTGATCATAATGAATACTGAAAGGAGATATTCTTACAGAGTAGAACTGATAGGGCTTGATGAAGGAGTAATTGGAGATGTAAAAAATAAGAATCTGAGAAAACATGTAGATTTTTGCCCAGAAATGGCACTATTTACCAGTACAAAGAAGCCAGAGAGAGAAACAGGTTTGCAGGGGGTATGAATTAATAGTTCTATTTGAGATTTATTAACTTTGAGATGCCTATTGGATATTCTAGTGGAGATAACATGCAGATGATTTGATATGTGAATATGGGTTTCAGGGGGGAGATATATATGGAGACATAGGGAGTTAATAGTATAGAGATAATATTAAATCCATGGGAATAGATGAAATTGCCTATAGAGAATAAATATTTGGTACGTGGCATTTAAAAGCTGGATTAAAAAAATAAGAAATCAGCACAGGAAACTGAGAAGGCAAAGTCAATTAAGTAGAAGATAAGTCGAAAGGGAATAGATGCCAGAGGCTAGATCTAAATGGGAGAAGATTTAAATGATGGTGTGGACTTAACGAATGTGGAGGGTGGGAATTAGTATCTGCAGCTAGGGGATGAAATTAGCTTCATCGAGAGGGAGAGACATCTCCTTGATTGCCAGAGGAAAGGAAGAGGAGAGAATAAGTGTAGATATAGATGAAGTTGTAGACTTAGGAGAAGATAATTTGCTGTTTGCTTTTTGCATTTTTTTTCCTGTGAAATAGAAGATGAGGTTAGCTAGAGGAAGGAGAAATTGGAGAAATGGTTGTTAGAGTTTTGATGACAGTAGAGAAAGAACTGCCATAAAGATTATGTCAATTCATATTCCATTTATGGCACAAGAATGTCTAGTATACCCACCATTGTCAACATTGGGTATTATTTAAAAAATAAGTAAACTTTTCACTTAAATGAGGTGGCAATGATACTGCATTTGAAAAATACTACATTTCTTTTGCTTACTAGTGAGAGAGAACATTTTTTGAATGTTTTACAATTGCCTTTTAAATATTTTACAATTCCTTTTAAAGTCTTTACCCATTAGTCTACCGAGTAATTACAATTTTAATTGATTTACAAGAATTACTTACAATGTGTATGAAGAGTATTAACCATTTTTGTGCTATGTTTCAAATATTATCAGTTTGTTTCCCCATTTTAATCTCGTTTAAGGTGCTTTTTGGGAAATACAAATGTAAATTTTTATGTATTTTTAGATTATTTATCATAGCCTTTTAGGGTATTCTCTCCAATTTTGTGCTTAGAAAGAGCACTCTCTCCATAAAAACAAATACATATTCATCTATAAGCTCCTGAAATTCTCAATATGCAGTATATCTATCCTAGACTTATTTGGAAATAAAATGTGGTATGTTGCTTTAACTTTATTTTTTTCATAAATTGCAAACGATTTCAATATGACTTATCAAATAGTCAATTTCCTCCCACTTAGTTAAACTAATACAATCTAGTATTTATTGAATAATTATTTTTGGCAGGCTTTGTGCCAAATATTATATGGACATTGTGTCATTTATCTGCAGAACAGCCATCAGGTTGTAATAGTATCAGTATCCCCATGGTAGGGAAAAAGACAAAGACTACCCAAGTTTTGGAGTCCCCAAGATAACCCTCAAGTTCAGTGACATACTAGAAGCACTCATAGACCTTATAGAAGCTGTTATACTCATGGTGCTTGTTTTATCCAGAAAAAAGGATCCAGATTAAAATCAACAAAGTGAAGGGGCACATAGGGCAGGATCCAGAAAATGCCAGGTACAATTTGTCAGCTGTCCTCTTGCAGGGAGCCATGTGGACAGAGCTTATTTCTCCCAGCAATGATGTGTGGCAACATGCATGGTATATTGGTAGCAAGAGAATCTCACCTGAGCTTTGTTGTTCAGGGTTTTTACCAGGAGTCTATCGGGTAGATATAGCTGACACATACATGACCTCACTTTCCAGTCCCTCCAGAGGTCAAGCTGATAGTGCATGGCCCAAGCCCTGCACCATAATTCAGAGTTAACATAGATTATTTGGCATTTCCCAAATTCCCACGTAAGCCAAAACCCTCTTACCAGGCAGGAGATCTCACAAGGTAACTTCTAGAAGATGAGCAAGGTAAGACCTTTGTTGCACTGAGACTTACAAAAGGGAAGGACTTTCCTCTAGGTTATCCAATCAACTTGTAGTAGAGGCAGAATTTAAATTTGAGCCTTTTCTGGTTTTAGAACCTGAGGTCTTAGTCACTAGAATTTATAACTTTCATAACATAAAACTATTGCTGAGAAGGGAAGAGCTAAGGGCCATTTCATAGGTGAAGTAAATAAGCACTAAAATGAGATGTTTGGGGCTTTTTTGTTTTGTTAATTAGTCATGTATCTTTATCACTAGATTTTATTACTTATGAAATTTTTAGAAATATCTCCTTAGCTTTAAGATCCTCTTCATTGTTATCTTTGTTCATTCTTGTGCCATCTCTCATTGCTCTAATTATTTAACTTTATGGTGTGCTATACTATCTGATGGAGTAAGTTAGCAGCTCTCTTCCCTTCCCCCCCCCCAAACCTTCTCACCAATTTTCATCCCCTTATTTTCTAACACTTCAGAATCATTTTCTTAATATGCAATTTCTTTGGGATTTCATTTTAGTTATATAGTGCTTGTTGATGAATCTGGGGAGAGTTCATATATTTACATTATAGAATCTACCAATCCAGAAAGAAAATATTTGTTTTTGTTTTTTTTAAAAACTTATTTAAAAAATTTCAGCAAGATTTTATAGTTTTAATGTAATTTTTTTAACTTCATTCCTTCATAATTTTTTATTGTGAATATTTTGAACGGCATTGGCAGCAGTGACTTTGAGTTGATGCCCAGAATGCATTCTCCCCTTCTTCTTAAATAGAACTCCTGATTTTTAGTTGGACACATAGTCACCTTGAATAAAGATATTTCTCTGCCTCTTTTGCCATTAGTCGTAGCCATGTGAGAAAGTTGTGGCCAATGGCATAAAAGCAGACATATTCCATATGACTTCTGGACAGTAGTTCTTTATGGACAGCAGGTGTCTTTGTTTCTCCCTTCTCCTTTCTGGCTGATATGCAGTGACTCCTGGATCCAAGAGCTATGAGGATATTCCCTAGAGATAGCAGAGTGGAAAGCTCCAAGCTGACTCCCTAATGGTTCTGTAGAATTGCTGTCTACGTCCGTATTCTTTACATGAGAAGATAATCTTTGCATATTTGAGCCACTATTTATTACAGTTGTTTTATCATTTGCAGCAAAACACAACTGCTAAAGTGTTTTTTCTTTTTCTTTTTTTTTTTGTCCAGGTTTTTAAGTTAGTCTGTTTTGCTGAATTTTATATTTTGAGCAATAAAGTCACATGCAAATAAAATAAGTTTTTCATCTCCTTTGCAGAGTCTATACCTCATTAGCTAGAAATTTCAGAACAATGCTATGTAAGAATGACAAAAGAGGCATTCTTCTCTTATTCGTGACTTTAACGGGAATGCTGTTACAGTTTTATTATTAAGTATGGTACTGGCTGTCAAGATTCTTCAAATTTAAAATGGGGATAATGATATTTGTTTGTTATATAGACTTGTTACAAAGGTCAAATACACTAATAAATATAAAAATGCCACATAACTTTTGAAAGGTATACCACATTTGGCGGGAAGATCCAGTCAACAAATGTTTTCAGTGTTATTATTGTTTTTAATAATTAGTAACTTTAATGTCATGAAGAAAGGAATTCAATATTCCATAAATATCTCTTTGGTGCCTCTGTATAGAAATAAGCTGGGTCTAATGGGTAATTAAATAACTTTTTATATCTTAATGTTAGGGCCAAAATTTAGAAAAGAAATAAATGATTCCTATTATAAAGAAAACGGATAGAGACCGAAATTTTGAAAAGAATGATAATTTCAAAGTAGAAGTGGTTCTTAAGGATGGGACTCATGTTTGGAATATACACTTAAGTCTGTTTCGTGAAGTTGATTGACGAATGGTCAATTCGCTTCAATTACCAAAGTATAGATCACCACACCACACATTTTACTCAGTCTTAAAGTCCTTTCCTCACATATTCCTGTTCTTTTTCCTCCCACGACTGCCCTGAGAACACATCCACTGAGGATATATATAGGTCCTTTCACCTTTTCACATTTCCAGTCTGTTCTTAGAGACAGAAGTTCTGTGTGTTTGCGATTTTTTTGTGGAAGCAAGGTGTGACTTTATTTAACAAAATCTTTTGCTATGCTCAAAAAAAAAAATGTCTTTTTTTGTTCTTAACGTTCCATAGCAGAGATGTGCCTTTTAAAATTAGTCCATTTTGCTCCCTGCAATTAGTTTCAGAAAAGGTCTGTGGGGGAATAAATTAAATCTGTTGACTTAAATGCCTTTGGATGTTATCTATTTATCTTACCTCTGAAACAGCTGAAACCCAAGATCTGGTAATTTGACATGTATATTGGATATAATTTAAATTTAATAACTCTACCTATTGTTTTGCTTTTCCTAATGAGAAAAATACCTTCACTTGAAAATTTTATATAAAAGCCTTTTATAAGTTAAAAATAGATCTACCCTTTGATCTGATAATTGTACTACTAGGTATTTACCTAAAGGATACAAAAATACTAATTCAAAGGGATACATGCACCCCAATGTTTAAAGCAGCATTATCAATAGCCAATTATGGAAAGAATCCAAATGTCCATTGACTGACAAATGGGTAAAGAAGATGTGGTATATATAATGGAATATCACTCATCAAAAAGAACAAAATCTTAAGATTTGCAATGATGTGTATGGAGCTAGAAAGTATTATGCTAAGTGAAATAAGTCAGTCAGAGAAAGACAAATACCATATGATTTCACTCCTCTGTGGAATATAAGAAACAAAACAGATGAACAGGGAGGAAAAAAAAGAGAATAAAACCAAGAGACATGTTTTTAACTATAAAGAACAAATTGATGGTTATCAGAGGGGAGGTGAGGGGGGGGAATGGGCTAAATGGATGTTGAGCGTTAAGGAGGGCACCTGTTAAAAAATAAAAATTAAAATTAAAAATTAAAAATAAATACAAAAACAAAAGGAGGGCACTTGTGATGAGCACTGGGTGTTGAATTATATTCTATGCCTGTAAGTAATATTACACTGTATGTTTACTAACTGCAATTTAAAAAAAAACTTGGAAAAGAAAAGAGTTGTCCCAAGTTCCCCATTAAAAAATAATAAGTTTTCTTACATACTGGTAAAAAAATTAATAAAATAAAATCCTTTGATTATATATATGCCAAAGTAAAATTTGAGATGATTATCTGAAAAATTAAAACAAAATCAATCAATCAATATAACCCCCAAATGGATCTTTTTAAGTGTTGGCTATGTAAATTCTTCTCTCCTTTTTTATTTTCTGAATAATTATCTCAAAAAAATTTATTTATTATAATATTCATCTAACATCAACATTTACTGAGTATCTATTAAGCACCTTGGACTCTGACATGTTCTGATAATAATAATAAATAACGTTAATATGAATTTTTATAGACTTCCTTCTTTTATATACTTTGATCACCATAGAAATCATTTGATGTAAGAAAAGAAATATTATCATATCTAAGGAAACTGAGGCACAGGGAGTTAGAGCATTTTATAGATCATGTCACATCAAATTAGTCCTGTGACTCCAATTTGAACCCAGAATTTCTGACTATAAATTTTAGAAATTCCCTTCAATCTTACTCCCCTTTATCATTTGATTTCAAGCCTATTCTTTGAAAATAATATGTAATAACTCACACTTAAAGAATGCAAATTGTGTATTGGATGCTGTTCTAAGTGCACTAGCTATATCAGTTCATTTAATTTTTATTGCTTCTCTTTGTGAGAAGTACTGTAATTAGGCCTGATTGCATAAATTGAGGTCCAGTGAGGTTGAATAATTTCCCCGAGGTGAACAGAGCTAAGTACTTAGTAGAACTGGGATTTTTGAAGCAAGCATATAGCTAGACAATCCAATCTTTTCATCATGAAGGTCCTGTGTTTCTTCTCTAGCAAGCCCTACATTCTCTCCTTGTTCGTGCTACTTTTGCCTGATTGTCCCACTCCGCAATGGAGTAGCGGGTTGAACTTTCATTAGAAACAGTATTTTTCTGGGTTTACTTGTCCTATGTCTAGAGAAGACTGAAAAGTAGCCCATTTTCCTAGATTTTAAGTCCCGAAAAGGTACCATATCCTGACTTTTCAGAGATTTCATAAGTTTGCACACACAGATGTAGACATTTGCAAAATTATTTGATTCTTTAGGCCAATCTGTTCTTTGCTGCTGTGTTAATGGAAATAAATGGTCGGTACTGAATTTTACAGTCCAATTGCACACAGAAGCATGGTGTAGATTCAGCCCACATCCAACTATTTTTGGGCTCACTTTTATTGCTTTCCTTGGAAGTGCCTCCAGTGTTTTACAACTATTACACACTGTGATATTCAGAACTGACCAGAGCTTTCTAGGTGAAATTCTGTTCAGTATCATGATTCCTCTGAGCTTACAGCAAAATTACATTAGGTGCTTTTTTTCTTTCATCCTTCTGTTGCTGTATTGTAATGCAAGCCCATATATCATCTGCTATCCATTCTTTCTTCGGGTCTTTTTTTGTCACTACTGCCTTCCAGGTGTTTTGGATTATTTTACCTAAGATAAATTAAGTTTACTTTGTCTGCAGCAGGGTATTATTTTGCTATTTTCTTCCTCTTTTCTCAGGATGACTTCCAAATTCGGAATCCTTTTTTAATAGGTGTTGTGATTACCTTTTTTTCACATCATGAAGAAATGTAACATAGACCATTAGCTGTGATTGATTTATTAGTATAGCTACATTCTTATTTGGTTTTGGCCAGTAAATATTTTTTGTTTGTTTCTCAACAATATGACTTACCATTTTCTTATTGTTGTTAACTGAGCACCTAGTAAGTGGCATATTACTATGAGGAATATAAATATGAATAAAGGGCCTGCAGTTTCTCTGACACTCACCATATATGTGACCAAATCCTCAGTGTCTTCAAATGCTAAATAATATTAATAGCATTAAGCCTATTTTATAGCATTGTTGTAAACACTAAGTAAGATTAATCTCTGAAAACTTCTGGCATATATGAAGCTTGAGCAAATACCTACTACTCTTTGAATGTCAGTGCAATAAGCACTTTATATACATAATCAGTCTTTATAATAATAGGTGAAGCTAATTTTGTCCCTACTTTTACAGATAATATGTGTGAGGTTAGCTACTTTGCCTAAGGTCACTTACCTAGTGAGTAGCTATGTTAGAATTTGGGTCTCTGTCTACCTGACTCTAGAGCGTATAGAGACTTACTGACCTGGCCCACCTCACCAGTTAATGAGTAGCATAAAAATCTATTAGATACCAAGAAAGGATAAGTGCCATAATCCAACTTTAAACACAGTACTACTTGGGTAAGAGAAAAACAAGATTTTTCAGTTAGTAGTTCATAGAAAGATTTGTGACATTTTCTCTGGGCCTTAGCTGAAATAAAGAATTTGGACATGAGATGTGAGATGAATTGCTGGCCCAAGAGCCCATGTTAGTAGTTACAAAGTGTTAGAAGTGATAGGTCATTAATGGGCAATAGCTTTTAATGTTTTTTGACTTGGATTTAAAGAGTAACAGGAAATGAAATTGTAAGGATTAGGTGGGGCTAAAGGGAAGAGAATTTGAATGGTGGATAAAGTAGTCTGAATTTACTCAATAGGCAGTGGGAAGTCATGGAAGGGTTTTGAGGGATGAGCAAAATGAATTTAGCAATGTTTCAAGGAGATTTATCATGGAAAAATGTGAGATGAATTAAAAATGGGAGAAACTAGACACAAGGGACTTTGTTGGGGTGCCATTACAATACTACAATTCAGAGGTAAGTAATGATCTGAAATAGGGTATTGGCATTTGTAATAAAGGAGGGGAGGGAAATAAAATATAAATATATGTCCTCGGAGAGAATTTACTGATTTGGCCAGCAAATGTCTGAAGAAGAAGACAGAGTAAAGAAAGTCTAGGAATTGTTTGGGTGTGTGGTATTTCCATTACAGATGAAATGGGTGCATTTGGTTTTAGATATATTGAGTATGAAGACATGGTGTTTTTGTTTTTTTTTTTAAGATTTCATTTATTTATTTGAGAGAGAGAGCACATGAGCATGACCAGGGGTGGGGGACAGCAGAGAGCCCTACAATGCAGGGCTTGATCCCAGAACCCTGAGATCAGGACTCAATGTGAAGGCAGATGCCTAGCCAACTGAGCCACCCAGGTGCCCAGATGTGGTGGGTTTACTATCAAATATGGATGCTTTGTGCAGCAGTGTTTGGGAACATAGAACTAGAACTTAGGGGAGTTATTAGAATTGGTGATAGGAACTGGAGCTATAAGATTGGATGAGATTTCAGGAGTAAAGATTATGGGGGCAAAAAGAAAGGAAACCAAGTCAGATCTGAGTAGTACCTATAACTCTGAAAAGCAGTTCAAGAAGGTATTTGTTGAGTGTGTACTAAGTACCTGACTGTGTGTTACATACTTTTCCATATATTATGAATACTGCATTATTCCATTTATATGAAGTTTTATGTTAGGTAAAATGGCTTTATGGTAAACAAGTCAGAACAATGCTTGCCTTTATGTATAGAGGCTAGAAATTCCCTGGAGAGTGGCACAAGGGAACTAACTGGGTTGATGGATAGTGGTTTTGGCTACTTGGGAGTATGCATTTCTCACAACTTCTCAATTGGTAAACTTAAGATTCCCATAGTTCACATAATGTAAAATTCTAACTTCAAAAAAAAAGTAAAATAAAAAGTTGTATTGAAAGGTTTTAGTGTGTTGGACAATAGTATCTACAACATACCATGAAATGCATCAGAAAATAAGCTGGACAGATACATAATGAGGCAACTCTAAAAAAATGTCAACTATAGAGCCTAGATGGTAAATATGTGGGTGAATACCATATCATTCTTTCACCTTTACTGAAGGTTTGAAAATTTCCATAATAAAACAGTTAAAAAAAACCTATATAGGTTATGCAGCTACTGTGTTATTCATACAGTCCTTCCCTCAGCAGATTAACTGCTTACCATGTGCTGGGCTCTTGTTTCGTGAGTACTTCCTTGAAAACCAGAATCTATACTAATGAATACATTGGCAGTTGGTTTTCATACCATTTGAGCTGTGGAAGGAATTAATTGTGTTCAATCTCAGTAAATTTCATGGATGGGTAAACTGAGCCAGATGGTAAGGGCTATGGCGATGAAAGATGGAATATATTTAAATAGGATAGAGGATCACAAAAAGAAGGCCTGAAACTTGTGATCTTACTGAAACCTTTGCTTGTAATGATGACTTGGCAGTGTTTTTGTTAATGGCATATAGTTCAGAGATAAAGACAAAGTTGTCTAAATAAACTACGTGGTTATTAATTGATTCATAGCTTGGTCATTCTAAAACAAAATATTTGAACCATAGAGAGATCTTGACTTTTGCTAATATCTAGCTTTCATATTTGCAAACCTAATTTCACTCTATAAAAAAAAGAAACACTCCATAAAAATGCAGCATTTTGCAATAAAGTATCTTCTATTGAATTCAAAAGAATAAAAGTCAATGATCTTTATGTTTAATCTGATTCACTTGAGTTCCCACTAAAAGTAAATATAAATAATTGTAAAGAATATGGAATAGTATTATCTTCAGGAGGTAGGTGTCTTATCTTTGAAAGACATCAATGAGTTTTGGAAATATACAAAGTTTTCCAAATCTGATAGAATCTCTGTATTAAGCAATGTAATTGATTTTCACAGTATTAATTCAATGGAATGACATAAATTTGTCTTTATGTACTAAATAAATCACTTATAAGTTCTTTGATATCTTGAAGTAGGTAAGTTTGGATTTTAATGGTAGAATGTGCGTATGCACTTAATTAATTCATTAATATTAATATTAACTTTTTACTTTCCTTCCCGAGCAGTTTTGAGTGTACTTAATTATTCTGACACTGATCTATGGACCCTGATGGATTTAGCTTCTTAAATCTTGCTACAGATGGAGAGGCTTTATTGGAGAAATACCTAAGCACTGGGTTGAGGGTCAGTGGGCTTTATATTTGTTGCTAATTAGGTATGTGATCTTGCACAACGCACTTAACATCTCCAGGCTTCATCTTCCTAATTTGAAATTGAGGAGTTTGGACAAGTAAACTTTAATGTATTCCATGATTTAAAAAAAATTGTGCTAAAGAATCTAGGGTAAATCTAAGTAGAAATTTGGAGTAATTGTGCTTTTACTATCTTCCTTCCTTCCTTCCTTCCTTCCTTCCTTCCTTCCTTCCTTCCTTCCTTCCTTCCTTCCTTCCTTCCTTCCTTCGTCTTTGTTTCACATGAGATGTTTTTCCTAGGTATGTAACCAGAATGGGGGAGGATAATTTCCTCTTATTTCACACAAGCTTAAGAAATGACTATGTAAAAATATGCATATGAGTAAATAATCTCAAGTAGGCTTAGCTACTATAAGAACAACTATTTATTTGCTTCTTGCTCACTATTTTTACTCATATTTTTACCCTTTTATATAGTAGCTTATTTAATCCTAACAGTTTTATGAAGTATATACTATTATTACTGGCATTTTGTAGATGAGGGAATCTAAGGCAAAGATATTTAAGTAACTTGCCCACGATTAAGTGGGGGGTCCAAGATTAAATTCAGATGGTCTGTGTTCAGACATTAGATATTAACTATTATGTTAATCTGCCTCTAATGACTGTCATTATCTGTGTTTATGATAATATCAATCAATCCATCACTCTTTTACATAATATGATAGCAGAAATTTAGGTTTTCTTGATTAAAGGAATTAAATTAAAAGTAAATTCCTAAATCATGAGAACTTTTAATTAAATTTTATTATGTTTTGGCCAGATACAAAATGTTTTAAAACTACGTGTGAGATATACACTAGAGTGACTAAAATAAAAAATTAATAGTGCTAAGTATTAGTGAGGATGTTGAGTGATTAGAACTCTTATACACTGGTTGTAGAAATGTAAGTCGGTATAATTACTTCATAAATCTATTTTTTCAATATCTACTAAAGCTAAATATGTATTTATCCTATGAACCAGCAAGGTGTTTTCCTTATGCTCAGGCATATTTCTGTCAGAAATATATACTTAGGGATCCCTGGGTGGCGCAGCGGTTTGGCGCTTGCCTTTGGCCCGGGGCGCGATCCTGGAGACCCGAGATCGAATCCCACGTCGGGCTCCCGGTGCATGGAGCCTGCTTCTCCCTCTGCCTGTGTCTCTGCCTCTCTCTCTCT
Source organism: Nyctereutes procyonoides (assembly GCF_905146905.1). Lineage (NCBI taxonomy): Eukaryota > Metazoa > Chordata > Mammalia > Carnivora > Canidae > Nyctereutes > Nyctereutes procyonoides. Next base: position 15,616,662 of record NW_026575032.1, on the reverse strand, counting down.
CTCTCTGTGACTATCATAAATAAATAAAAATTAAAAAAAAAAAGAAATATATACTTATGAGTGAACAGAGACGTCTGCAGCAGCACTATTTATAAGAGCCAAACATTGGAAGAAATACGCATTTATCAACAATAGAAAGGATAAATTGCAGCATTTTTAGATTATTTAAAAATCAGAATGAACAAACAGGAATTATAAGTAGCAACATGGCTGCATCTTTTAGGCATATTGTGCAAAAGAAACCAGACACAAAAGATGACTGTATGCATAACTCCATTCATATGAATTTCAGCAACAGACAACACTGATCTGTGCTGTCTGTAGTCCCCATAGTGTTCACCTTTGGAGGGTGATGATTGGAAGGCAGCAGAAGGAAGCTCTTGGGGTTCTTATAAATTTCTGTATCCCAATATGGGTGCTGGTTACACAGATGTGTTCACTTGGTGATAATTCGTTAAGCTGTCCACTTAATATTTATGCAATTTTCTATATGTATGTTAAAGTTTAATAGAAAGCTTTCATTACAAAAATAATCACAGGGCTAAAAGAATACCAGTACAAGTAGCACTCCCATGGACCCACCACTCTTTCTACTCCTTTCCCCCTTTATTTTGATCTTTCCTTACCCCTCAGATAAAACTCTTACTTTTTTTTACTTCTCCCCCTTTTTTCCTTTCTTTTATTTTTTTTCTTTTCTTTTTTCTTTTCCTTTTCTTTTCTTTTTCCTTTCCTTTTCTTTTCCTTTTCTTCTTTTCTTTTCTTTTCTTTTCTTTTCTTTTCTTTTCTTTTCTTTTCTTTTCTTTTCTTTTCTTTTCTTTTCTTTTCTTTTCTTTTCTTTTCTTTTCTTTTCTTCTTTTCCTCTTCCCACAAAAAGCTTTATTGTTTGCATATGGTTCCTGGCTTGGAAAAGGTCTCCAAGCTGGTTAAAAAGCTGCCCAGTGGCTGCAGGGAAAGACATAAGCAGAAACTCTGAAGCTGCTAGCTATGCTTGAAGATGAGCTTTTCCAGGAGATACTTGCCCAGCCCAGCCTGGAGACCAGCCAGCTTGGGAGGTCAGAGAGGTGATTGTCATCTTCTTGTTGAGCTTCACTTCTTTATCCACCAAGTGGTTCTCCAGGAAGTCACAGAGATGTGGGTCTGGAACGCTGGGCATGCAGATACAAAATGGAGTGGTTCAGGGTCTTCTCCAGGACTATGGTAGCTTCCATGGCATCCAGGGTGTTACCTCACTCATCTTGGGACAGCTTCTGCATATCTTAGGCAGGGTACAGACCACTGGTTTTGTGTCTTGAAGAGATGCTGGTGCCCTGGAGCTTTTCCTCAGGCAAGTCACAGAAAAGTGGCCCATGCCCTCAGAGCCTCATTGTCACAGTGGAAGTAGAGACCTAGAGAGTGGTAAGCGTAGGAGGCTGGTGGATACATGCTAACCAAGGGGTTGACAGTGGCCTCCACCTGGGTGGAATAATTCTGAGAAATGTGGGAGTTCACGGTTGATGGATAGTAAGAAGCTATCCAGCCAAACATGTTGGCTGATCTCAGAGGCTGAGGATGGCTGAGAAGATGTTTCTGAAGGTTGCAACTGGAAGAGAAATTGGATGGTGGTCTGAGGCTGGAAGAAGAGGTGTCTCTGGTGTATTCCATCCAAACACTGTTGAAGCAAGAGAGAGATCTGTAGGATTGCCCCGCATACTACCTAAAACTTTTATCTTGAATTGACCCTTGTTTTTCCCTTTTTAAATAGTTTACATTATACATGATTGATTTAAAAATCATGTATTTAAATACTTTGTTTTAAATATTTTTTATTTTAATTCTCATACAGATGATGCATAGTATTATATTAGTTTCAGGTGTACAATATAGTGATTCAACAAGTCTATACACTAGTTAGTGCTCATCTTATTAAGTGTACTCTTAATCCACCTATTTCTTTTTTTTAACGTGACATTTTAAATTTTAATTCTAGTTAGTTAGCATACAGGGTTAAATTAGATTCAGTACAATATGGCGACTCACCAATTCCATATATTACTCAATGCTCATTGAGATAAGTGTACTCCTACTCCCCTTCACCTATTTCACCATCCCACCACCAACTTCCCCTCTGGTAACCATCTGTTTGTTATTTATAGTTAAGAGTCCTTTTTTTTTTTTTTGGTTTATCTCTTTTTCCCTCCTTTGCTCATTTGTCTTGTTTCTTAAATTCCACACGAGTGAAATTATATGATATTTGTCTTTCCCTGACTAACTTATTTTACTTAGCTTTATACTCACTAGCTTCATCCATGTTGTTGCAAATGGCAAGATTTCATTCTTTTTTATGGTGGAATAATGTTATACATACCATTTCTCTATTTATCTACGGAAGGACACGTGGGCTGCTTCCATAGCTGGCTATTGTAACTAATGCTGCTATAAACATAGAGATACATATATCCCTTTGAGCTACTGTAATTACTTTGGGTAAATACCCAGTAGAGTGATTATTGGATTGTAGGGTACTTCTATTTTTAATTTTTTGAGGACCTCCCATACTGTTTTCCACAGTGGCTTGATTAGTCTGCGTTCCCACCAACAGTGCGAGAGGGCTCCTTTTTCTACACATCCTGCCAACACTTCTTGTTTCTTGTTTTTGTGATTTTGGCCATTTTGGCTAGTGTGAAATGATATCTCGTGGTAGTTTTGATTTGAATTTCCCTGATGGTGAATGATGACGAACATCTTCTCATGTGACTGTTGGTCATCTGGATGTCTTCTTTGGAAAAATGAATGTTCATGTCTTTTGCACATTTTTAAATTGGATTATTGGCTGTTTTGGGTGTTGAGTTGTATCAGTGCTGTATACATATTTTGGATACTAACCCTTCATCAAATATATCATTTGCAAATATCTTCTCCCATTCTGTAGGTTTTCTTTTAGTTTTGTTGATGGTTTCTTTTGCTGTGCAGATCTTTTTTATTTTGATGTGATTCCAATAATGTATTCCCTTGCTTCAGGAGACATATCTAGAATGAAGTTGTTATGGCTGATATCAGAGAAATTACTGCCCATGCTCTCTTCTAGGATTTTTATGGTTTTGGGTTTCACATTTAGGTCCTTAATGCATTTTGAGTTTATTTTTGTATATGATGTAAGAAAGTGGTCCAGTTTCGTTCTTTTGTATGTTGGTGCCCAGTTTTCCTGACACCATTTGTTAGAGACTATATTTTTCCTATTGCACTCTTGCCTCTTAGCCAAAGATTGACTAATATAATTGTAGGTTTCTATTTTGTGTTTTTTATTCTGTTCCATTGATCTCTATGTCTATTTTTGTGGTAGTATTCTACTGTTTTGATCACTACAGCTTTATAACCGAACTTTAAATCTGTAATTATCCATTTTTTTTTTCTTTTTCACAATTGCTTTGGTTATTTGAGGTCTTTTTTGGTTCCATACAAATTTTAGGATTATTTGTTCTAGTTCTGTGAAAAATGCTGTGGGTATTTTGATAGAGATCCCACTAAATCTGTAAATTGCTTTGCATAGTATGGATATTTTAGTAATATTTGTTCTTCTAATCCATGAACATGGAATGTCTTTTCCTTTCTTTGTATCATCTTCAATTTCTTTCGCCAATGTTTTATAGTTTTCAGAGTACAGGTCTTTCACCTCCTTGATTAAGCTTATTCTTAGGTATTTTATTGTTTTTTGGTGCAATTGTAAATGTGATTCCTTTCTTAACTTCTCTTTCTCCTACTTCATTATTAGTGTATAGAAATGCAAGAGATTTCTGTGTATTAATTTTGTATCCTGTGATTTTATTGAGTTCATTTATCAGTCTAGTTGTTTTTTGGTGGAGTCTTAAGAGCCTTCTATATATAGTATCATGTCATCTGCAGATAGTTTAAGATTTACTTCTTCCTTATTGATTTGGATGCCTTTGTTTCCTTTTGTTGTGTGGCTAGGACTTCAGATATACGTTGAATAAAAGTGGTGAGAGTGGATATCCTTGTCTTTGTTCCTGGTCCCAGGGGGAAAGCACTCACATTTTTTTTCCCATTGAGAATAATATTAGCTATGGTTTTTCATATAAAGCCTTTATTATGTTGAGGTATATTCTCTCTAAACCTATGTTGTTGAGGATTTTTTTCATGAATGGATATTGTACTTTGTCAAATGCTTTTTCTGTATTTGTTGAAATTATACATTTTTTTAATCATATGATTTTTATCCTTTCTCTTGTTAAAGTGAGGTATTTTGTTGATTGGTTTGCAAATATTGAACCATTCTTATATCCTGTGAATAAATCCCAGTTGGTCATGGTGAATGATTTTTGTAAATGTATTGTTGGCTTCAGTTTGCCAATATTTTGCTGAAGATTTTTACATCCAGGTTCATCAGAAGTGTTGGTTGTAGTTTTCATTTTTTGTAGTGTCTTTATCTGGTTTGGGTGTGAGGGTAATGCTAGCCTCCTAGAATGAATTTGGAAGCTTTCATTCCTCTTCTATTTTTTGGAATAGTTTGAAAAGAATGGGTATTAACTCTTCTTTAATGTTTGGTAGAATTCACCTGTGAAGCTGTCTGGTAATGGACTTTTGTTTGTTGGGAATTATTTTTTGATTACTGTTTCAATTTCATTTTTGGTAATTGGTCTGTTCAAATTTTCTATATTTTCTGATTAAGTTTTGGGAAGTTACATGTTTTTAGGAATTTATCCATTTCTTCTATGTTGTCTAATTTCTTGGCATATAATTTTCATAATATTCTCCTATAATCCTATTTATGTAGTGTTGGTTGTTATTTCTCCCCTTTCATTTCTGATTTTATTTGAGTCCTATTTGACTCCTCTCCCCTCCTCCCCCCTTTTTGTTCTTTCTGATGAGTCTGGCTAAAGATCTATCAATTTTGTTGATCTTTTCAAAGACCAGCTCATTGATCATTGGGCTCATTGATCTGTACTGTTGTTTCTTTAGTTTCATATGTTTTGCTATGATCTTTATTATTTCCTTCCTTCTACTGTTTTAGGGTTTTGTTTGTTCTTTAGCTCATTTAGGTGTAAAGTTAGGTCGTTTATTTGAATTTTTCTTGCTTCTTGAGGTAGACCTCTATTGGTATAAACTTCCCTCTATTTATTTATGCATTTATTTATTGGGGGGGGGGCACAGAGGGAGAGGGAGGGCGAGAATCTTAAGCAGACTCCCCTGCCTTGTGCAGAGTCTGACAGGGGGCTCTGTCTCATGATCCTGAGGTCAGGACCTGAGCCAAAATCAAGAGTAAGATGCTTAAGCAACTGAGCCACCAGATGCCCCTAAACTTCTTTCTTAGAACAGCTTTTTCTGCATCCCAAAGATTTTGGACCATTGTGTTTTCCTTTTCATTTGTATCCATCTATTTTTTATTTCCTTTTTAATTTCTTGGTTGACTCATTCATTGTTTAGTAGCATGCTACTTAACCTCTATGAATTATTGTTTTTTCCAGGTTTTTTTCTTGTAATTAATCTCCAGTTTTATAGCATTATGGTTGGAAAAGATGAAGGAATTACTTTAATTTTTTAAAAAAGATTTTATTTATTTATCTATGAGAGACACAGCAAGAGAGATAGAGACATAGGCAGAAGGAGAAGCAGGCTCCCTGCAGGAAGCCCGGTGCGGGACCCGATCCCAGGACTCCAGGATCACACCCTAAGCCAAAGGCTGATGCTCAACCACTGAGCCACCTAGGCGTCCCTACTCTGATGTTTTTGAATTCGTTGAAACTTTTTTGTAGCCTAATATATGATCTATTCTGGAGAATGTTCCATGTGCACTTGAAAAGAATATGTATTCTGCTCTTTTAGGATGGAATGTTCTGATATATTTGTTAGAACCATCATGTCTAATGTATAAATTAAAGCCACTGTTCCCTTATTGATTTTCATTTGAATGATCTATCCATTGATGTAAGAGAGGTGTTAAAGTCCCTTACTATTATTGTATTACTATCAATTACTATCCTTATATTTTTTATTAAGTACTTTGTGTTTGGGTGCTCCCACATCGGGTGCATAAATATTTACAGTTGTTATATCTTCTTGTTGGATTGTTCCCTTAATGATTTTATGGTGTCTTTATTTGTCTCTTACTATGGTCTTTGTTTTAAAGTCTATTTTGTCTAAGTATTGCTACCCCAGCTTTCTTTTCACTTCTATTTGCATGATAAATGCTTTTCCATCCTCTCTTTCCATAATCTGTATGTGTCTTTACATCTGAAATGAGTCTTGTGTAGGCAACATATAAATGAGTCTTACTTTTTTATCCATTCTGTCATGCTGTCTTTTGATTGGAGCATTGCATCCATTTACATTCAATACAATTAGTAATAGATATGTACTTACTGCTATTTTGTTACTTGCCTTATGGTTGTTTTTGTAGTTGTTTTCCATTCCTTTCTTCTCTTGCTTTCTTCTGTCATGGTTTGTTGGCTTTCTTTAGTGACATACATGGATTCTTTTCTCTTTATTTTTGCATATCTATTACTGGTTTTTGATTTGTGGTTATCTTTAGGTTTGTATATTGTATTACATGTTTGTATTGTTTGTATATTGTATTGTGTATTGTATGTTATGTATATGGCAGTCTATAGTGAGTTGATGGTAGCTTAAGTTGGAACCCATTCTTTAATGCCTCTTCCCCCAACTTCTTAGGTCATACTTTAAATCCTTTTATTTTGTGAGTCCCTTGGCTGACATTTAGAGATACACTTATTTTACTACTTTTGTGTTTCCTACTTTTCTTACTCCTACTTATGGTCTTTCCTTTGTACTCAAAGAGTCTCCTTCAATATTTCTCTTAGACTTGGTTTAGTGATCATGAATTCCTTTAACTTTTGTTTGGTTGAGAAGCTCTTTATCTCTCCTCTTCTGGATAGTAGCCTTACTGAATAAAGTATTCTTGGCTGCAGGTTTTTTGTTTGTCTCTTTTTTTTCTTTTCTTTTTTCTTTTCTTTTCTTTCTTTTTTTTTTCCTTTTTTCTTCTTTTCTATTAGCACTTTACATATAGTGTGCTACTTTCTTCTGGCCTGTAAAGTTTCTGCTGAAAAACAAACTGATAGCCTTATGGGATTTCCCTTGTAGGTAACTATTTTCTCTCATGCTACTTTTAAATTCTCTCTTTATCACTACTTTTTGCCATTTTACTTATTTACTATGTGTCTTGGTATGGATCTCCTTGCCTTGATTTTATTAGGGACTCTCTGTGCCTCCTGAATCTGGATTTCTGTTTCCTTCCCTAGACTTAGGCACTTTTCAGCCATTATTTCTTCAAATAAACTTCCTGCTCCCTTTCTCTCTCTTCTTCTTCTGGGATCCATATAATGTGAATGTAATTATGCTTGATGGTGTCATTGAGTTTCCTAAGTCTATTTTCATTTATTACTATTATTATTATTTATATTATTTCTCTCTCCTGTTCAACTTTATTGCTTTACATTACTCATCCTCCAGGGCACTAATCCATTATTCTGCTTCCTCTAATCTAGTCGTTTGTTTCATCTACTGTGTTTTTAATTTCATTTATTGAATTCTTCATCTCTGATTAGTTTGTTTTTATGTTTTCTATCTCTTTGATAAGGGCCTCATCGACTTCTCCACTCTTTTCTCAAGTCTGGTGAGTATCTTTATGATGAATACATTAAATTCTCTATCAGTATATCATCTCCATTTTGCTTAGGTCTCTTGCTGTGAATTTTGTCCTCTTCTTTCATTTGGGACATGTTCCTCTGCTCACTTTATTGAACTCTCTGGTCTGTTACTCTGTGTTAAGAAAGTCAGCTATGCCTCCTGTTCATGAAAGTAGTGGGCTTATGAAGGAAAGGTCCTGGAGTGCCCTGCAGTGCAACATATTCTATTCACCAGAACCTGGCACTTCAGCGGTATCTCCCAAATTTGTTGTCTGCAACATGCAATTGTGGCTGAGCTGCATTTGCCTGCAATCCAGTTGTGTGCAGTGGCTCTCCCTGCATGTGGTGGGTAGGGTTTGCCCATATTTTGGTCATATTCTGGGTTATTTAGAGTGATGTGGTTCCTATCCAGTTATATCCATGAGATGAGGTGAGCTTAGGGCCCACCTACTCCAACCATCTTCCCTGGAAGAGCCCCTAACTCATATTTTAAGAATAATATATTATATTTGAATGTGGTTTAAAAATCATATGTTTAAATACTTTACATTGGCTACTAACTAGATATGTCACCTTGCACAAAGCACTTATGTCCAGGCTTTAGTTTTTTTATTTGAAATTGAGGAATTTGGGCAAGTGACTTCCTTGTAACTTTTTAAATGTAGTGTCTTTTATTTATTCAATTTAGATATTAAATAAGTATTTGCTTATTTTGTACAGTACTATGGATTGGGCTGAGGAAGATACAAAAGCAGTATATAACCATTCTCCACCATCCAGGTACTTCGAGACAATAAGGCATATATATGAAACAGGGTTGAGAAATAGAGTTCATTATCTCATTTGTGAAAGGAAAGAATGAAAATAGATTATCTCCAAAAACATTTTCCAATTAAAAATTTAATTACTGAGTGTGTACTTAAGAGCTAAAAATTTTGTGATATGGAACTTAATTATGTAAGCATATGATGTATATGATAACACCATTAAGGAAGTTTTTATGGGAAAAATAATTCTTAAGACTTGTTCTTAAGAATGCATAGTATTTTTGAGCAGAAGCAAAAATTATTCATGTAAGAGTATTCAAGGTTTCTGTACTTCACTTCACACTGGGCACAGCACACAATGTCAATCCAGATAAGTGGAAGAGTTAAAGGGATTTATAATAAAAAGAATGCCCTATTAGGAATCAATATCAGGGGAAAGGCAGACAAATTCAAGTTAGATAGGATTGGGAGAAAATGTCAATTGATGGGCTGAATTTAGAAAATGTTTTGGATTGAAACTTGGGAGTGAGGGAGAAAAAGAATTGGGTAATATTGAAGGTAGTGGAAATAGAAGTTTTATCATATTTTGGAATGTAATGAGTATCTTTTGCTCCTACTTCTACTATCCTGTCCCTTGGTGGAAGATGGTAAAGTGGAATTGCTTTCATTTAAAATTTTCTGTCATTTGAAGTTTATGATAGATTGCACTGAGTGAAGTCTTAGTTGCATGTGGGTGATAACTTTTATAGTCAAAACAAGATGAGGACAGGCTGGTTTGACTCAGTGGTATTTACAATTAATTGAACACAGCCAATTACAGATTTCTGTGTTCTTTCTCCACTTCCACTGCTTCACTTGACTAGCCTTAAAACAAACAAACAAACAAACAAACACAAACAGAAAACAAAAAAAATACGAGATGTATACATTCTAGGAAGTGAAAGCTATTTGAGAAAAGAAGATGGGAGTCATAAATTATACTAATTAGAAAGTGATCAGACTTTCCTAGCAAGAAGTAATATTTTGTATTGGGAACATTTGAGATACAAAGTTATTTAGGTACCTCTGATGATCTAGGATGAATAGGTTAAGAAACTAACTTTTAACATACTCAAAAACTCTCATGGCCTCCTTTATACTTACGACTATAAGATTACAATATAATGGGTATTTTACTTATCTTTGGGACATATATTAAATTCTGTAGTGGTACTCAGGGGAAAGCCTCAAGCATATAAAATAAAAGTTAAAAATTTACTTCTGAAAGCATGATGTACGAGCTAACATGTGGACAATTGAATATAAAATGAAAATGAAGGTGAAAATTTCTAATTAAGAATAATGAAAATTGATGATTCAATAGTGAATGCAGGAAAGGAAGAATCAATGACAGCTCCCAGGGCTTGAGTGTGGGAGCATGGGAGAATTGGGCATTAATAGTAGATTAGTATTACATTCTTTAAATATCGAACCTTTTTTCACTTGTTCCTTCAACATGTTTATTATAAACTTCAGTAATTTAGGACTATGCACTCATTGGAACAAGATGCTGGAAAAAAAAGGTATATATTGAACACCAATAAAAAATAAATTTATTATAAAAAAAACAAAACAAAAAGATAAACATGGGGACATTTCCTCATAGTTCTTACCATTTAATTGCGGATTTAGACATCAAATTCCCTAATCACATACTCAAACGTGTAATTTTAAATGGTAAGTCTTATAAAGGAAGGGTATTTGGTTCTATAAGAACACTTAATAGAGAGATCAGACTTAGTCTGGGTCAAGGAGGACTTTCCTTAGGATGTTAAATTTGAATTGAGATTTGAAAAATGAATAGGGAATAGTTCAATGAAGGGAGCTCTGGTCAGGGGGAAGAGGAGCTGGGTTCATCAAAAGACAAGAATTATATTATATGTTTGGAAGACAGGCAGGAACAAGACCATGCAGAGCCTTATAAACCATAGTAAGGATTTTGATATTTATCCTAAAGACACTGGTAATACAATGAGGAGTTTACACAGAGGGCTGATCTGGTTGCCATTTGGAAAGGCCATTCTGATTTCATTATAGAGGCTGGATTATAGAAGCTGGGTGGACAGTAGAGAGATGTGAGGAGTGGATGTAGAAGGACAGAACAAATGTTATGTGGTAATCTAGACTCAAGGTGATGGTGCCTGGCACTAAGGTGAAGAAAGGTGGAAGAGATTGCCAGTGGAAGATTATAAAGTGAGCAAAGAAGAAGGCCTAAGGATGAACCTTGAAGATCTAACATTTAAAGACTGAAGAAATCAGAAATTATTTTTAAAGGTCAGAGAGACAGGAGGACAACAGGAGAGTGTGTCATCATAGGAGACAAAGGAGATAACAGTAGAGTGTATTGTCATAGAGACAAAGGAATCCAGAGAAGATGCTAGACAGTGAATTCTGGTCCTGGTTCCACTGCTACTGCATACCTTAGAAACCATACATCATGGCAGGCCCTCTACTACTGGACCCTAGATACTGTTGCTACTCCTGAAATGGATGGATTCTCACCACTAACTCCTGACACAAGTCCTTACTGGTTATATCTAATTGACAAAGCTTAGGTGATATTCCTGTAATCCAGTCTCCTAGAGATAGGGAAGCATAGAACTGGCTTTTTTTGCTTTTGTAGTGAGACACAGACATAGTCTTCCTCACGACTTACCTAATGGCCAGTCTCCTGGATTTAGGAGGGAGAGATCGGGTGAAGGGTAGCAAACAAAGCAAAGCAAAACAAAACAAAAACCAAAACAAAAACAAAATCAATTGGAAATGTCCAATATATTCCTCCTAAACACCATTTTATTTCAGAAATTTCAGAAACTTTACTTGGTCCTTCTCTGCATCTTGGCATAAAAATTTAATTGCCTCCCTCTTGCCGACATTGTCTTGTATGTACCATAGTTGCTCCATTAATCCATGAAATATTTTATTTGCACCCATACTGCATAATGCACTGTGCCAGGAGTTTGGTACATCAGGATAAAAGATGCAGGTCTTGCCTTCCAGGAGCTTGGAGTCTGAAGCAGGAGTCTATTGTGAGGAGAAAGAAACTCCAGCTCCAGGGCCATTCGCTTGTCAAGGTCCCACTTAGAGATCCATTAGGGGCCCCAGGAATGGGTTCATGTGGTTATATATTTTTAAATATTTTGTAAAAGTAAGCCAGTTGGTCTTAATTCTTGATTAAGAACACTTGACTTCCCACTTTGACTCCCTTTCCATAAAACTATCCCTCTTCTTGAATGGTTAAGTGGCTGTGGGTGTTTTTTTGTATTTGGTTAAGGGGAAGCTGGGTTGGGATACAATTAGTTTGGGTTTAGTGGGATATAGTTATTTGGTGTGCATATAATTCCATGAGTAGTTAAATAATAGTTAACAAGGACATCTGTTGAGAGGGCACTGGTGAAGCTCTGGAGACTACTCTTGATTCCAGTAGGTGTCTTGCCCTGAAAAGGCAGGAGTTTTTAAGGAGAATTTCTTTTATTATTGACTGACGATAGCTAATTGTCTCTTCACTTTTCTCAGTCCACCTTTGAAAGGCTGCATCAACCTCAAAGTCACTTTCCTAGGATGTTCTGTAGAAAATACTCATCCCTATTCCTGTCTCCCAAATCTAGATGCTAAACTAACTTTGTTCAGTGGCAGGTACAGGCACCCAAGTCAGACCCACCCATTCCTCATCATCTATCTGCTGGTCCCCCTTTCCCACCCCACCACCTCCTCTGGCCTTAAGGTTGGAGACTACTTCAGTAAAAGCGATTTGTCCTTTTTTCTATGCTAGTTCATCTCTTGGATAGAGTACACACATGCAAACTTGGGTTTGTCTTTAGAGGTCATGGGTAATGGGATGGTTTGAATTTTAAAGTGGTTTAAGCCTAGCGACTTAGGTTTAATGATATTAATGACTCTTGAAAGAGAAACCCAAACAATAAGTAGATTAAAAAAAAACTTTATTCAGAATAGTTGTTAAGACCTGAATACTTCATTTGAACTGCATTTTGTAAAAATGTTTTGTGATGTTTCAATAATCCCTTTTGTCATCCTTAGATTTAATTTTTAAAAAGCTAAGAATATTCAGATAAAAATAGAATTTTGAAAAAAAATTATAGTATCACATTTAGAAAACAGCCAGGGGTGTCTGGGTGGCTCAGTCAGTTAAGTGTCTGCCTTTGGCTCAGGTCATGATCCCAGGGTCCTGGGATCCAGTCCCACATCAGGCTCTCTGCTCAGCAGGTAGCCTGCTTCTCCCTCTCCTTCTGCCTGCCATTCTGCCCACTTGTACATGCTCCCTCTCATTCTATCAAATAAATAAATAAAATCTTTTTTAAAAAAATTAAAAAATCATACCCAAAACAATAAATTGGGGACTATTATTATTATTAAATCCAAACTAATTGTATGCCAACCCAACTTCCCCTTAAGTAATAATCTCTTTAGGGGAAGAGATATGTCTTACATAGAGATAATGAATAGAGTCGTAGACTTCTGATAATTCAATTAATGAATAAGAATGAATGAAACACACATATTGTGAAAAATTTTTAAGTTTTTGGTATTTTGTCATAAATATTGATATAGATGAAGATAAAATTTATCATGCCTTACGACATTGAGAACATTAGTAACAAACTTTTTTTTAAGATTATTTATTTATTTATTCATGAGAGACAAGAGAGAGAGGCAGAGACACAGGCAGAGGGAGAAGAAGGCTCCATGTAGGGAGCCAAATGTGGGACTCAATACTGGGATTCCAGGGCCATGCCCTGAGCCAAAGGCAGATGCTCAACTGCTGAGCCACCCAGGCGTCCCAGTAACAAACTTTTTAAGGAAGATTGACAATTTGGAGTATATAAGATTATTTACTGCAGTGGCAAACTTGGAAGAGCTTAATATGCAAAGTGATTTCCCCTATTTGATAACATCCTAAAAATGTACAGTACTGTTAATGAATTATGAAACTGAAACTTTTCTAAATCATATTAAATTTTTTTTAATTGTAAAATATATATAGATTCGTCTTTGGAATGATCAAGAAGTTTCAAAAGTATCATAGATAGACATTTAGTAATAGGAATGCTAAGAAGAACAGAATCATAAAGCATTTTGTAAGAAAATAAACCATAAATGATTTTCAAGGTCATATGTGCAGATCTTCCTCTGTCACTGTGGGGTTACGTCTTAATAGAACTATCATAAGTTAAAAATATCCTCACTTGAAAATGCATTTACTATACCTAACTTACTGAATATCAAGGCTTAGCGTAGTCTACCATAATTATGTTTAGAACACTTAGGTTAGCCTACAGTTGGGCAAAATCATCCAACACAAAGCCTATTTTACAATAGAGTGTTGAACATCTCATGTAATTCATAGAAAGCTGTACTGAAAGTGAAAAACAATGGTTATGTGTGTACAGAATGTTTGCAAGTATATAAGTTGTTTCCCCTTCTGGTAGTGTTCTAACTAGGAGTCTTGGCTCATTGCCGCTGCCCAGCATCAGGAGAGAGTATACCACATATTGCGGGAAAAGATCATAATTCAAAATTCAAAGTACAGTTTCTACTGAATATGCGTGACTTTTGCATCATAGTAAAGTCAATTGTAAGTTGAACCGTCAAAACTTGGGGGCCATTTGTAATTAATTTTAGCGTTAATTCTAAAAACCTAAATTCTTGTCTTATTCTAATATTACTTCCAGCATTTCTAGCTCCTCTCCTCTAAAATATTACATGTGTACGAAAGCTTCTTTCTACAGTGATTAGTCCTTCCCCAAGCTCAAACTATCAAGACTTTATTAAAATCCTTAGTTCACTTACATAAAATACATATTATCCCAGAAAAACTCACCTTCATTGTTAATAATTTCCTCACAACAATTAGATTCTAAAGAGAGCATGGAAGGCAAAAATCACATATGGTCAAATTTACTAAATTGCCCTTGAAAATTCTTTAAATAGCATTTAAGCAAGGGAGTTGCTTGCCCTATGAGAGACAAGAAACTGAGGCCTAGTGGGGTGAGAGGAGATTCGGGTTTCTCATTTGTTGTTCATGCTGGGGCCAACGCCTACTGAAGGGTGGGGATGCTTATGACCCTATTAAAGTAAACAGCCAGCTATGATAGGTTTGTATTCATATTATTAATCTCTTTCTCGCTCTCCGGTAAGTCTCTCCTGAATCAGACCACATTAAGGATAAAATTGGCATATGTTCCCAATTGAATCCTTAGGATTTTATGTAGCATCTAATTTGACTAGAATAGAAGTCTGCATGGAAGAGCAATTTGGCCAGGTTAACACAGCTGAATTGCAATTACTTCCTCCAAATCCAAACAAAACCCTGTTTTTTCCTTCACAGTCAGTTGGACAACTGTGATCTTATAAATTGGTCTATGGTTGTTGGCATAACTGAGTGTCAACTCTAGCTGTTTGCCATGTGAGCTTAGGCACGGCTCCATTAATAAAAAAACTCACAATCATCAATATGTGTTAAAGATGCATTTGGGGGTGTGTGACAGCTATGAAAATTGCCTGTGTGAAGAGCTAGAAGTAATCATTGTATGATAATTAAGCATTTAAAAAATATCCATTGTGTATTACAGGAAGATTTCAGCATTTGCCATTTTTTTCTACAATAGCTAATTTGCTGCATTCATTCTTTATTTGTCTTTTCTGTGAATATATTTTTTTTGCTAATGTTTTTAGTATTATTGTTAGCTTCATTGCATAATTAGTGGTATTCAGCTGCTGCTTTTTAGCCTGAAAGAACTGTAATTAGTTTTCACTCACTAGTGGCATTTATGCAGCATTGGGGTTATTGCCAAAGGTATAAGGACTATAATTCTATTGCTAGACTTTACATTTCTATAAACTTAGAAATCTACTTTGATCATTTTATGTAATAAAAAATGATATGAGTTACAAATGATAGAATTGGAAGAAGTCTTGGAAGAAAGGGATATTATAGGCTTCAAATGAATAATATTTATGGGTATGAGACGTGAGGTATCAAGTTGTTCTCCGTCTCGAGTGGAAAATTCTATTCTCACGATTTAGTTGATTAGTTCTAAATAAGCCAAATCACAGTTAAGAGATCTATTCTTTTGTACTTTCTCTACCAACTGTGCTATCTAGAGCAAAATATTATTAGTGAGTAAAAATGTGGGCTCGTACAATCAAGCCACCCCGAGTTCAAACTTCGCTTGATTTATTAAGTAGCCCTCAGTGAGTTAATTACACGAATTAAATTCAATAACATTTGTAAAGCACTTAGGACACTGCTCATAAATAGCAGTTACTATTATCATTTCTTCATATTCACACTGTCAATCCTCTTGTAAGTTTTTAAAGAATGATCAAAAGTGGCTGTCCCAGGGGTTGATACCAGAAAGCCTTAGTAGGGTCAAAGTATTCTGGAATTGTAGTGGAAAGGCGAAGTTTCCAGTGAGCATCAAGTGTATGGAAGGAGGACCATGCCTTAAAGAACGTTTAATCAATATCAGCTAAAGGAGTAAGTATACTAGAAGTTAAAATTCTGCCACAGGCCCATGTGCTGGGTTTTAGTCCGTTCCCTTGTTACTGCTACAGAGCTTTTGGCAGTGTGTGCGTTGCCTGGGGTTGACGGTGTGGGTAGTGTATGAGTGCGTGTGTGTGGGCTGCGTGTGCTGGTGGTAGAGAGGAGCTGAGCCTAAGGGAAGTTGAGGAGTTCTGAAATCATCTCAACAATTACTTTATCTTTGGTAGATCAGTGGCCTGCGTGTCCCGCACAGTGGATCAAGTGATTCAGGTACATGGGATCGCTTTGCCTCTTTCAATTTCATCCACCATTTTTGGATTTGGATTTGGATTGGGTTTGGATTTGGATTGGGTTATGCACATCAGAAGCACTACGCCTATGACTCTATGTGTGCAGAACTTGGAGTCAAGATACCTTGTCCTGGAAATATTTGCTATGTGATATTTTTCTTGAATTTTAACATTTTGATTATACGTATTTTGAATGTTACCAGAATGGAAAGGTTCTCATTTTCTTTTCCAGATCTGGAAGCCAGAAAGAAGCTGTTAAAGAGCTGTGAATTTTTTAATTAGGGAAGAGCTGCTAGGGGACAAGTAGTAAATAACAGAGAGACAGGCTAGAGCATAACTCTGGCTGATAATTTCCAACTAATTGATAATTGGCTAAAAACTGATGAATTAATTATTTATTCAAAGGACCCACCTTTTGTAAGATAAAACTTCAATAGCAAAACATTGAGGGCCTTGCCAAAACTCTTGAAGGAAATGTCATGGGCTGAATACAGGCAGTCAGTGGGCTTCAAGTACACGCAACGTGAATCATCTCTTTCCTTTTTGTCATTTTCTTTGGATAGTTGGGGTTTTTTTTGTGTTTACTTTATTTCCAGTTTGTAAACATATAGTGTTACATTAGTTTCAGGTGTACAACATAGTGATTCAACACTTCCCTGCTTTACCTGGTATCAGCTCATCATCACAAGTGCCCTCCTTAATCCCCATCACCTATTTCACCCATCCTCCCACCCACCTCCCCTCTGGTAACCACCATTTGTTCTTTATGTTAAGAGTTTGCTTCTTGCTTTGTCTCTCTCCTTCTTTTTCTCTTTGCTCATTTGTTTTCTTTTAGTGCAATCATATGATATTTGTTGTTCTCTGGTTGACTTATTCTCCTTAGCGTTATACTGTCTAGCTTCATCCAGGTCATTGCAAAGGACAAGATTTCATTCTGTTTTATGGTGGAATGACATTCCATTTTATATATATGTATATATATATATATATATATACATATAATATATATTAAAATATTTTAATATTATATATAATATATTTTATATATTATTATAAATAAATATAAATATACATTATATATAAATTATATATAAAATATAAATTATATATATATCCGCTTCTTTTTTTTAATAAAGATTTTATTTATTCATTCATGAGAAACACAGAGGCAGAGACACAGACAGAGGGAGAAGCAGGCTCCCTGCAGGGATTCTGATGTGGGACTCGATCCCAGGACCCTGGGATCACACCCTGAGCCAAAGGCAGACACTCAACCCCAGAGCCACCCAGGCGACCCTATATCACTCTTCTTTATCTATTCATCTATATCTGGGCTATTGTAATAATGCTGCTATAAGCGTAGTGGTACAGGTACCCCTTTGAACTAGTGTTATGTATTCTTTGCATAAATACTCAGTATATGTGATTACTGGACCATAGAGTAGTTCCACTTTTAACTTTTTGAGGAGCCCCCATTCAGTTTTCCGCAGTGGCCGGAGCAGTTTGCATTCATATCAACAGTGCATGAGGACTCCTTTTCCTCTACATCCTTGCCAACACTTGTTGTTTCTTGTGTTTGTGATTTTAGCCATTCTGGCAGGTATGAGATGATATCTCATGGTGTTTTTTTTTTTTTAATTTATTCATGAGAGAGAGAGAGAGAGAGAGAGAGAGAAGAGAGAGAGAGAGAGAGAGAGAGAGAGAGGCAGAGACACAGGAGTTGGGAGAAGCAGGCTCCATGCAGGGAACCCGACATGGGACTTGATCCCGGGGACTCCAGGATCGCGCCCTGGGCCAAAGGCAGGCGCCAAACCACTGAGCCACCCAGGGATCCCCCTCTCATGGTAGTTTTAATTTTCATTTCCCTGATGGTGAGTGATGATGAACACCTTTCCATCTGACTGTTGGTCGTCTGGATGTCTTCTTTGGAAAAATGAATGTTCATGTCTTTTGCACATTTTTAAATTGGATTATTGGCTGTTTTGGGGTGTTGAGTTGTATCAGTGCTGTATACACATTTTGGATACTAACCCTTCATCAAATATATCATTTGCAAATATCTTCTCCCATTCTGGAGGTTGTTTTTAATTTGTTGATTGTGCCTTTCTCTGTGCAGAAGCTTTTTATTTTGATGTGGTTCCCATAGTTTACTTTTGCTTTTGTTTTCCCTGCCTCAAGGCAAGATTAGTTGCTATGGATGATGTCAAAGAAGTTACTGCCTGTGTTCTCTTCTAGGATGTTTATGGTTTTGGGTTTCACATTTAGGTCCTTAATCCATTTGGAGTTTATTTTTGTGTATGGTGTAATGAAGTGGTCCAGTTTCATTCTTTTGCATGTTGGTGTCCAGTTTTCCTGACACTATTTGTTGAAGACGCTTTCCTCCCCTCCTTTGGATATTCTTTTCTGCTTTGTCAAAGATTAATTGACTATATAATTATGGGTTATATTTGGGTGGGCTTATTTCTGGATTTTTTTATTCTGTTCTATTGATCATACTGTTATGCCAGTACCATACTGTCTTGATTACAACAGCTCTGTAATATAACTTGAAGTCCAGAATTGTGATGCCTCTAACTTTGCTTTTCTTTCTCAAGATCCCATTGGCTATTCAGGGTCTTTTGTGATTCCATACAAACTTTAGAATTGTTTGTTCTAGTTCTGAGAAAAATGATGTTAGCATTTTAATATGGATTGCATTAAACCTGTAGATTGCTTTGGGTAGTAGAGACATTTTAACAGTGTTCATTCTTCCCATCCATGAGCATGGAATGTCTCTCTATTTCTTTGTGTCCTCTTCAATCTCTTCCATTAGTGTGTTATTGTCTTCAGAGTACAGGTCTTTCACCTCTTTGACTAGATTTCTTTGTAGTATCTTACCATTTCTGTGCAATTGTAAATGGGATTGGCCTCTTAATTACACTTTCTGTTTCTTCGACAGATTTCTGTGCCTTGATTCTGTATTCTGTGACTTTACTAAATTTATTTAGCAGTTCTAGCAGTTTTTTGTCAGTCTTTCAGGTTTTCTCTATATAGTATCATGTCATTGGCAAATAGTGAAAGTTTGACTTCTTCCTTGCCTACTTAGATGCCTTTTATTTCTTTTTGTTGATGGATTGCTGTGGCTGGGACTTCCAGTGCTATGTTGAATAGAAGTGGTGAGTGACATCCTTGTCTTGTTCTTGACATTAGAGGAAAAGCTCTCAATTTTTCTCCATTGAGGATGACTGTGGGTTTTTCTCATATGACCATCTGTGGGTTTTTCTCATATGACCATCATGTTTAGGTATGTTCCCTCTAAACCTACCTTGTTGAGGGCTTTTATCATGAAAGGATGTTGTACTTTTTCAAAAGGTTTTTTTTCTATGTTTATTGAAATGATCATATGGTTCTTCTCTTTTCTCTTATTGATGCGATATAGTACATTGATTCGTTTGTGAATATGAGTAAAACAACTTGATTGTGCTGAATGATTTTTTTAGTATGTTGCTGGATTTGGTTTGCTAGTATTTTATCGAAGATTTTTACATTTATGTTTATCAAGGATATTAACCTGTAGTTCTTTTTTTTAGTGGTGTCTTTACCTAGTTTTGGTATTACAACAATGCAATCTCAGAATGCATTTGGAAGTTTTCCTTCCTTTTCTATTTTTATGGAATAGTTTGAGAAGAATAGTATTAATTCTTCCTTAAATGTTTGGTAGGATTCACCTGTGAAGCCATTTGGCCCTGGACCTTTGTTTGTTGGAAAATTTTTGATTATTGATTCAATTTTTTTGCTAGTTATGGGTTTGTTCAAATTTTCTATTTCTTCTTGTTTTGGTTTTGGTAGTATATGTTTCAGGAATTTACCCATTTCTTCTAGGTTGTCCAATTTGTTGGCATATAGTTTTTCATAATATTCTTTTATAATTGTATTTCTGTGGTATTGGCTATTATTTCTCCATTATCATTTGTGATTTTATTTTTTGAGTCCTTTCTCTTTTTTTTGATAAATCTGGTTTAGAGGCTTATCAATAATATTGATTATTTTTTTCAAAGAATCAGCTCCTGGTTTCATGGACCTCTTTTTTTGTGTGTTTCTGTATCATTTATTTCTGCTGTAATTTTTATTATTTCCTTCCTTCCATTGGTTTTAGGTTTTGTCTGTTATTCCTTTTCTAGCTCCTTTAGGTGTAAAGTTAGGTTGTTTATTTGAGATTTTTCCTGCTTCTTGAGATAGGCTTGTATTGCTATAAACTTCCCTCTTAGAATTGCTTTTGGTGCATGCCAAGGTTTTGGACTATTATGTTTTCATTTTCAGTTGTCTCCATGTACTTTTTTATTTCTTCTTTTATTTCCTGGTTGACCCATTCACTGTTTATTAGCAGGCTACTTAACCTCCATGTATTTGTGGTCTTTCTGGTTTTTTTTAATGGTTGACTCTAGTTTCATAGGGCTCTTGTCAGGAACAATGCATGGTATGACTTTGACCTTCTTCAATTTGTTGAGGATAGTTTTGTGGGCTAATATGTGACTATTTTGGAAAGTGTTCCATGTGTACTTGAAAAGGATGTGTATTCTACTGTTTTAGGATGGAATGTCCTGAATATATCTGTGAAATCCATCTGGTCCAGTGTGTCATTCAAAGCCATTGTTTCCTTACTAATTTTGTGTTTAGATGATCTTTCCACTGATGGAAGTGAGGTGCTAAAGTCTCCTACTATTCTATTCTTATTGATTAGTTCCTTTATGTTTGTTATTAACTGTTTTATGTATTTAGGTGCTCCCATGTTGGGGTACATAAATATTTACAATTGTTATATCTTCTAGTTGGATTGTCCCCTTTATTATCATGTAAGTATCTTTTTTTGGTCTCTTGCTACGGTCTTTGTTTTAAAGTTTTTTTTTTCTTTTTCTTTTTCTTTCTTTTTTTTTTTTTTTTTTGGTCGGATATAAGGTTACTTTGACCTCCATTTGCATGATAGATGTTTCTCCAACCCCTCATTTTCAATCTGCAGGTGTGTTTAGGTCTAAAATGAGTGTCCTATAGGCAGCATATAGATGGGTCTTGTTCTTTTTATTCTTTCTATCACACTATGGCTTTTGATTGGAGCATTTAGCCCATTTACATTCAAAGTAATTAGTGATATGTAGATTATTGCCATTTTAGTATTTGTTTTGTGGTTGTTCCTGAAGATTTTCTCTGATCCTTCCATGTTTTGTTGATTTTGATTAGTGATATACTTGGATTTAGTTCTCTTTATTCTTTGCATGTCTATAAGTGGTTTTTGATATGTGATTACCACTAGGTTTGTATACAACCTCTTCTGTACATAGCAGTCTATATTAAGTTGATGGTTGTTTAGGTTTGAACCCATTCTTTTTTCCTCTCTTCTCCACATTTTAGGTATGTTATTATATTTTATATTTATTTTCTTTGTGAGTTCCTTGATTGATTTTCTACAGAAATATTCATTTTTACTGCTTTCATGTTTTCTATCTTTACACTGTCACTTTTGGTCTCTCCTTTCCACTCAAAGAGTCCACTTTAATATTTCTTGCAGGGCTATCTTAGTGGTCATAAACTCCTTTATTTTTTGTATGCCTGAGGAACTCTTCACCTTTCCTTTTGTTCTGAGTGGTAGCCTTACTTGATAAAATATTCTTAGCTACAGATTTTTCTTATTCAGCACTTTGCAAGCCAGAAGAAAGTGGCATGATATAGTCTAAGTGTCTGTTGGAAAATTCCTGGTGGCCTATGGTTTTCCCTGATAAGTTACTGACTTCTTTGGGCTTTTAAGGTTTTTTCTTTATTCCACATTTTGCCAATTTAATTACAATATATCTTGGTGTGAGTCTGTTTTCGTTGATTTTGATAGGAGTTTTCTGTGCCTCTTGAATCTGCACATCTGTTTCCTTCCTAAGATCAGGGAAATTTTCAGCTCTTACTCCTTCAAATAAATTTTTTGCCCCTTTTCTCTCTCTTCTTCTGGGACTCCTATAATACAAATGTTATTATGTTTGATGGAGTTGCTGAGTTCCTTAAGTCTATTCTCATTTTGTGTAATTCTTTTTTCTCACTTTTGTTCAGACTGATTATTTCCCATTACTCTATCTTCTACATCACTAGTTCATTCCTCTACTTCTTCCGTCCTGCAATTCATTCCATTGTGTGTGTTTCTCATTTTGTTTACTGAGGTTTTTATCTCTCCTACATTATTCCTCTCTCTGTGTTAAGGGATCTCCCTCATGTCTTCCACTCTTTTCTCAAGTCCATTGAATATTCTTATGAGCACTGCCTTAAATTCTCTATCAGGCATGTTACTTATATCTGTTTTGTTTAGATCTCTGTCCATGGCCTTGTCCTGTTCTTTCATTTGAGATAACTTTTTCTGTCTTCTCATTTTGTCTGCCTCTCTGTGTCTTTTTCTGTGTTTTAAGGAAGTCAGCTATGTCCTCTGCTCTTGAAATTAGCGACTTCACGAAGGAGAAGTCCTGGAGTGCCCTGCAGTACAGTGTCCCCTGCTCACCAAACTGGCACTTCAGGAGAGTATCCTATGTGTGTTGCACATGCCCTGCTCTTGTGTCTGAGTCATTGTTCCTTTCAGTGCAGCTGCAAGCACTGACTTTATGCCTTTTGCGGGCTGTGCTTGCTCTCTGTGGTGTTAGTGGGATACAGGAAGACCAGCTTTCAGGGGGGCATGCCTGCTGGGAAACTTGGGAGCAGTACCATGGTGTTAGCAAAATTTGCATTGGGCCACTAATACTAGGCTGGGTTCCCCCTAAACCCTGTGGCTGCTGGGGGCTATGCTCCAGGGTGACTGGGCCCTGGCATGTTATAGTGGCTATGAGTGTGCAGCTGGGCATGCAGTGGCAGCTGCGCATCTGTTGGCTGGGCAGGATGTTTGTGCAGCTTTAACAAAGTTTGCCCTGAGTCTTGAGCCAAGGCTACAATTATCTGTGCAGCTCTGTCTCCCACAGGTGGCTCTGTTTATGCTGGCTGGGGGTGGGGTGGGGAGTGAGGGATGAAAATGGCACCTGCCAGCTCCCTCATTTCCAAAGAAGTCCCCCAGCACACACCAAAACCAGTATGAACGGATCTGTCTCCCATTTGGCCCCAGTGTTGTAGAAAGTACTGTTTCTCATGTTGCCTCTCTGCATAGGCCGCTGTCTCTTTAAGAGCAGCAACCTAGCTATCACTTACTCTCAAGGCTCATCCAGTGCTGAATCATCTGACTTTTAAAGCTCCAGTTTCCAAGTTCCACTGGTTTTACAAACTCACAAAATTTAGGTCCTCCAATTTTTAAAGCTGAACATTTTGGGGATTGATCTTCTCCATGTGAGCTCCCTGGTGCGGATGTCCATTTCTCTACCCTCTCAAACATGCAGGTCCCTCCCTCTTATGGGTGGCCTGCCACTGCCTTTCTGGCCTTTCTAAACTTTAGGTATATCTTCTTCTCTTTATTTACTTATTTAAAGATTTTATTTGTTTATTCATGAAAGAGAGAGAGCGAGAGAGAGAGGCAGAGACACAGGCAGAGGAAGAAGCAGGCTCCAAGAGGGAGCCCAACATGGGACTTGATCCTGGGTCTCCGGGATCACACCCTGGGCCGAAGGCGGGCGCTAAACCACTGAGCCACCCCTTCTTCTTTATATTTAGTTATGAATGTTGTTCTACCAGTCTTTTGATTGCTTTCTGGTTTGTTGACTTGGCTGGGGATGGTATCAAGCTGTACACATGATGTGGGGTGAGTTTAGAGTCCTTCTACTAAGCCATCTTCCTAAGTTCTGCTTGGTAGATGGCCTGAATAGTCTTAAGATACAATTTTGTATGCAGACCAGGTGTGATAAAAGGCAGACATTGGGGCTCCAGGCATGGGAAGTGCACTAAACCTGACCTAAGAATACTTGAGTATCTAGTCCTGCTTTATCACTTAGTATTTTCACTTAACGTTTGTGTTCCCTTGAGCAAATCCAGACATTCCCATCTGTGAAATGGGCTAATACATGTGCTGCCCACTCTATAGAATTGTTATAAAGACAAAGTAAACTACTATTTCAAGAGCATTTTGAAAAACTGTTAGAGACAGGATTAATAGAGGGCATTGTAGTTGAGCAGGTATAAATGTGAGAATGCCAACAGTAAACACCACAGAGACTGATTTAAGTTCAATGAGATAAGTAGTAACTCGAGGCCAGCAGTTCAGTCCTGACTGCATACCTCCTGGCGGTCCTTTAAAATATACCAATACCTGCTACCCACCTCTAGGGTTCCTACTTTAAATGTTCTATGCTGGGCCAAGCTATAGAATTTTCCGAGGTGATTCTAAAGAGCAATCAAGGAAAAAAACCACTGCTGGTAGGGCTTCTTGAACACAGTTTGCGATGTTTATAAAATGGACACATTGGCATTTTTAGTTTGAAAAGTTAAAATCCTCCTATTACAAATAGGTTCTAATGTAAATGAAATTCATGAAGATACAGTGTTGACAAAAAGAGGTGATCTCTAATCAGAAATAGAGTCCTAAATACAGAACATATCTTTTATAGTTAGAAGTTCCAAGCTGAAGTGAAGCAAATGTTCTTATTTAACTTTTACAGTAATTTTTCACATTAATGAGCCTTGGAATCCAGGTTCGTGGAGTTCCAATTACTGAAAGGGCTTCTAAAGTGTGATATCATACATCAGGAGAAAATATAATAACTCTGTTAAAGAGAGGGCTGAGGTAATAAAATTATCATAAACAACTTGATTCAGTTATGCTACAGAACATCTAGTGATTAAAAACTTCTCTCCCTGTAGCTTCATAGTTTAAATTCAGTTCACTTATAGTTTTGCCCTGTTGCTAATTGTTTTACTTGAAAATTCAATGATATGTAAAATATAAAGACAGCAATTTAAAAGTAAATGTATATCTGCTCTACGATGTCTCAATTTACTGCTAATTTAAATAATTTGGGGACTGTTAGAAAGTTGCTAAGAAGAATTAGTTTAAAAATATTTGGGACTATTTTCTCTCAAATATAATGGTGCTTAAAATAGAAGAGTGCAAAAAAAAAATAGAAGAGTGCTTGAAATTATAAAGTTTTATGTTCTAGCCTCCCATAGACTTTCAAATAAAACTTTCCAATAAATGGCCATGACCCCGTTAACTAAGCAGAAGAATTCTCTGGATAGAACCACAGATTATCTTGCCCAGTTTATAGCAGAAGAAACCGAGGCCAGGAAACACTAAGTGACATTCCCAAAGCCACACAGCTCATTAGTGGCAGAACTTGGACAGATCTCTTAGCTCCTAGCCCTCCCTGTCTTGTCCTGGAGAAGCCTGATAAATATTGATTAGATATTGTCTGCTATGGACCTTGGACTTGGCAACGTGTGGCTGGTTTTAATCTCATAAATATTCCTCCAAACCTTGGGGGAAATCCCTTGCTGATGTGTCTAATCTTTTGGCAGCTAATTTGTTGGAAATCTCCTCATTAATGTGGTCTTTCGGAGAGTCTTAAAACTTTCTTAAGTTTTAGGGTTCAAATATTAGAGTGTGTTTCAGAGCCTAGCAGCATTCACAGCAGACACGATGTTAGCTACCAGGAACCTCATCAACCATTAGCCAAAAGAGGCTATGGTGAAATGCTGTTCAAATGAAAGTTGTAAGCATCACTAAGAGGCTGACGCATATAGAATTTGATTCATTGCACAGTTGATGTCACTAATGGTCTGATAATTTTAATATCCATAAAAACTAGAATAAAAGTCATCCTGTCAGTATCTACACACTTTCAGATATATTATCCTGTTATTTTGTTTCCTGCTTCTACTTGGCCTCCCAAACTCCCTACTGGCAAAGGAGGCCACATGGCACTAGCCTTGCCGTAGTTACTATGACACCCAAGTTGTTAAATTTATAGAGTGGATTATAGCAGCAGACAAAGATAGAAAAATAATAATCAACCATGAAACACAAGTTTTACAATTATGCATGTACTTGTTATAGAATTACTAATAGCTACATAAATATTTTGTGTTTCACAAATATGTGGAAAGAAGAAAATCATGAAAAGACTTGGAGGGACAGCATTTGAACCTAAGTATCTAAAGATATTATTTTTTAAAAAAAAATTAAATCTTATTAGTAAGTGAGTGCTTCAATTTACAGAAACCTAATAAAAGGGAACAAGGGTATAGTGTAAAATCTAAGGTTTATTTCAAGTTATATTTCTATCATTTGGGGCTTCAAATGTCATCCATTCTTCTGTTTTCTAGCATGTTTCAGAAAAGTTTTTCCCTTCTTTTAAAAGGCACCATTTCTAAAGATTTTCTAAGAGGGAGATTCCCTAGTCATGTTGGTGCTTATTCCAATCAATAGAGCTTTAAAATGTGTTCAAAGAATACCGGAGCTGGAATTCAAACCCAGGGCTTCTAATTTCAGAAACTGGCCTTTTAACCACCCAAGACTTCTACAGAATGAGCATCGTTTTCTTAGGAGCTTTAGATACAGGGTGGTTGACAGACAATGGGCTCTTACGGGCTCTGCCTGAAACAACTAGCTACACTGAGTTTTAATATTCCAGTCTTGCATCTTTTTCTCTACGGCAGAAGTGTGCTAGTTCTGAATAAATTCCTTTGGTTTAGAGTTTGCTTCCAACAGGGATTGGGATGTAGGATAGAGGCATGGACAAGGATTATGAGTAATTTTCTATAGGTTTTGTTGATCACTCTAAAGGTCTTCTGGACCAGCGTCCAAAGACTTGTCTCAGACCCTAGGGAGAGGACACTCTTATGGAGAGTGAGTTGAATAGAAGAAATATCCATACGAAACCAGCATCCATGGTCACGTGGCATTGTTGCCTAGTAACGGAGTTCAACCAGGAACTCTGACTGAGAGCAGCTGTGCCATCAGGACAGAATAGATCACTGCAGGCCAGACTTCCTAGGTTCAGTGGAACTGACAGGGCCACCAAGAGAAGCAATGGCTTTCACTGGAATACAAAGTACACACAGAGAGGTACTTGATGAAACAACAGAGGAAATGGAGGGTAGAAGTTGGACAAGATGGTGTTCATAATCATATGGTGAATCCAAGTGAAAGAACCTGGCACCTTCTTGAACTCCATGGAGGAAGAGGCTTTACAACTTGAATCCCCAACTACTTTTGCTCTTTATCTAAGACAGAAGTGTTTTTTGGTGACTATTACAAAAATATGTAATATTACCAAAATATGTAATACAATTATGCTGTCCTGGTTGATGTGACCTGGAGAAATATGGTTCTGTGTTTATTTGTATACTAAAGGTAGTTCTTAATGGTTAGTTGAAGAGTTGTTAACGGTTAGAAAGTTTTAAATTTTATTACTATTATCGATCTCGTAACTCTAATATTTTCTTGTGACAAGAATCTGAAATTATTAAACAAAGTTCAATGATGGAAATTAACAAAACAAAGCTGGACAATGGAAATCAATGAAAATTCCTTTTCAGAAAATCTGAGTAAATATTTGCCTAGAGGCTACACCTTGAAATTTGACTGGAATGTCCTTAAATAGATGGTTGTGAGACACTTTGAAGAGTTTGTATTTAGGTATTATTTGATATCAAAGGATATTCCAATCATTTGTATGTCAAGAACATTTTATTTCATTTTTGAATAGGAACACAGCTTTCATAATTAGAAGAATGTCAAAGCACACATTCAGTTCAGAATGTCACTAACAAAAGTTTTCTTAATTTTTTTACTTCCTGGAACAAAGATCATGACTCCTTAATAGATCTGAAAAGAGTGTTGTGACCTCTTTTTGATATTTGTTATTAGTTTCCCTTTCAAATAACATTTTGTGTTAACTTGTGAGTACAAGGGCCCATTTGAATATCATGAGACCCTTCCTCCCAGTGGACTACAAAGGTTCTAGCTGCTGGTCTCCACCCTTATTTCTTCCTTCAGCAAGTGACCTAAGTCATATCTTAAAATTTTGAAACTGGATTTTTTGCTTTTCTCCCCAAACATATTGAATCCAGTAGATTGGAAGATTGTGAACAACGACCATAGACACTTTTGGACACATAGGATGATACCATTGAATAACTTTTAAAATGGTTCTGAATGAGCCCTCTTCCACCCTCATGATTCATTGTTGAAGATTAAAATTTTACAAATGAATTTAAAAGCTTTGCGAAGCTGTTATGGCCAATACCAAAGAGCTGAACCATCTGCTCAAACTCTATAAAATTTCACAAAAATTTATATGACATGTTGTAAGAATGCCCTGCTGGTGGAATCCATGACAAAGCCTTCCATTGATATTCCCAACTAAACCAAATTTAGTTAGTGTTTTATGGCCCAGAAAATTGTTCTATTTAGGGAAACTGGTTTTGTAAATGTTTTAGAAATTAGAGGACAATTCCCAATACAAATCCTGTTCACAATGGAAATGTACTCCGTAAAACCCAAGACCAGTTCATTGTAGGAAACCTGCAGGATGCGCTTAAATAGTCACTTGCTATTCAGCTCGGAAGTGTTGGATTAGCGTCTACTTGAAATCGGAATCAAGCTTATAGAATGGAAACCTCTGCAGAAAAAGGAAGGACGCCTTGAATAGTATGATTCCAAAAATTTTAAAATAAAGTCTGAAAAATTAAACAGTGATACAAAACATCTGCCGTTTGGTGATCTTGATTATTCACATGTTCATAATCTGAGGGCTTAGGCTTGATGCCTCTATTTAGTTAATTATGTAGAAACATATTAATTAATGAATGGCATAAGAGACATACAGAGTGATATTCATTGAGTACTTCTCATACACCTGGCATTGCTTTTTTTTTTCTTCCTCCCCTTTTGTTTCGGTTATATTGAGTATCTTTTCCAGTGTCTTTAAAAAAAATTTTTTAGTGCAGTATAGTTGGCATGTGATGTTACATTAGTTTTAGGTGCCCAACATAGTGATTCAACAAGTTTATGTCTTATGCTATGCTCATATGTGCCACAGGTGTAGCTACTGTCACCGTATAACATTATTATAAAATCCTTGACATATTCCCTATGCTGTGCCTTTCATCCCCATGACTTACTCATTCCAAAGCTGGAAGCCTGTATCTCCCATTCCCCTCATTTTACCTACCACCCTCACCTTTTGCCCCTCTGGTAACCATCAAGTTGTTCTCTGCAGCGATGGGTC
Source organism: Nyctereutes procyonoides (assembly GCF_905146905.1). Taxonomy (NCBI): domain Eukaryota; kingdom Metazoa; phylum Chordata; class Mammalia; order Carnivora; family Canidae; genus Nyctereutes; species Nyctereutes procyonoides. Next base: position 15,587,274 of record NW_026575032.1, on the reverse strand, counting down.
TCTTTCTGCTTTTTGTTTGTTCATGTTTGGTTTTCTAGACTCTATATGTAAGTGAAATCTCTTCTTTATCCATTCATCTATCACTGGGAAGTTGGGTTGCTTCCATATCTTGGCTATTGTAAATATTGCTTCAATAAACATAGGGGTGCGTATATCTTTTTTTTTTTTTTTTGCGTATATCTTTTCAAATTAATGTTTTTGTTTTCTCTGGGTAAATACCCAGTAGTGGAACTATGGGGTCCTGTGTGCCTCTATTTTAAATTTTTTGAGGAGCCTCCATACTGTTTTCCATAGTGGTTGCAACAGTGCATAATGCTCCTACCAACAGTGCATAAATATTACTTTTTCTCCACCTTGACCACATCCAACACTTGTTATTTCTTGTCTTTTTGATTCTGACCATTCTGGCTTGTGTGAGGTGATATCTCACTGTGGTTTTGATTTACATCGTTTGCTGATTAGTGAAGTTGAGTATCTTTTCAAGTACCTTTTGGCCATTTGGATGTCTTTGGGAAAATGTCTATTCATGTCCTCTGCTCATTTTATATTTGAATTATTTGCTTGTTTGGTGTTGAGTTGTGTAAGTTCTTCATATACTTTTGATATTAACCCCTTATTGGATGTATCATTTCCAAGTATCTTCATCTATTTAGTAGTTTGCCCTTTTGTTTTGTTGATGGTTTTTTCCACTGTGTAAAAGCTTTTTATTTTGATGTAGTCCCAATAATTTTTTTTTGCTTTTGTTTGCCTTGCCTCAGCAGACATCTTTAGAAAAATGTTGCTGAAACTAAGGTTAAAGGGATAACTGCCTATGTTTTCTTCTAGGAGTTTATGGTTTTGGGATTCAAATTAGGTCTTAAATCCATTTTGAGTTTGTTGTTTGAGTATGGTATAAGAATGTAGTCCAGTCCAATGTAGTTCATTCTTTTGCATGTATCTGTCCAATGTTCCAAACACCATTTGTTGAAGAGGCCGTCTTTTCCCTTTTGTACATCCTTGCTCCTTTGTCAAAGATTCACTAACCTTATAAGCATGGGTTTACTTCTGGGCTCTCAATCCTCTTTCATTGAAGATTCATTTGTTTTTGTGCCAGGACCATACTGTTTGATTTGTAGTATATCTTGAAATCTGGGATTATAATACCCCCAGCTTTGTTCTTCTTTCTCAAAATTTCTTTGGCTATTTGGGTCTTTGTGGTTCTGTATAAATTTTAGTGTTATTTGTTCTAGTTCTGTGAAAAGGCTTTTGGTATTTTGATAGGGATTGCACTGAATCTATAGATTGCTTTAGGTGGACTTTTATTTATTTTTTTAAAAATTTTTTTTAATTTTTTTTTTTTTATTTATGATAGTCACAGAGATAGAGAGAGAGGCAGAGACATAGGCAGAGGGAGAAGCAGGTTCCATGCACTGGGAGCCTGACGTGGGATTCGATCCCGGGTCTCCAGGATTGTGCCCTGGGCCAAAGGCAAGCGCCAAACCGCTGCGCCACCCAGGGATCCCCTTTAGGTGGACTTTTAAACAATATTAATTCTTCCAATCCATGAGCATGGGATATCTTCCTATTTGTGTCATCTTCAATTTCTCTCATTGGTGCTTTATAGTTTTCAGGGTATAGGTCTTTCATCTACTTGGTTAAGTTTATTTCTAGGTATTTTATTATTTTTGATATAATTATAAATGGGATTTTTTTTCAGTTTCTCTTTCTGCTACTTCATTATTAGTCTATAAAAATGCAACTGATTTCTGGGTATTAATTTTGTATACTGTGACTTTGCTGTATTCATGTATCAGTTCTAGCAGTTTTCTGGTGGAGTATTTTATGTTTTCTATGTAGAATATCTTGTCATCTGCAAATAGTGAAAGTTTTACTCTTCCTTGCTGACCTGGATGCCTTTTATTTCTTTTTGTTGTCTGAGTGCTGTGGCTAGGACTTCTAGTACTATGTTAAATAGCAGTGGTGAGAATGTACATCCATGTATTGTTCCAGACTATTGAGGGAAAGCTCCCAGTTTTCCTCCATTGAGTATGATGTTTGCTGTAGATTTTTCATATATGCCTTTATTATTTTGAGGTATGTTCCCTTTAAACCTGCTTTGTTGAGGCTTCTTGTCATGAATGTGTATTGTACTTTGTCAAATGCTTTTTCTGTGTCTAGTGAAATGATAATATGGTTTTTACTCTTTCTCTTATTGATGTGATGTATCACATTGATTGATTTGAGAATATTGAAAGACCCTTGCAACCCAGGAATAAATCACACTTGAGTGTGGTGAATTATTTTTTTACTGTCTTATTGGATTCACTTTGCTAGTATTTTGTTGAAGACTTTTGCATCTATGTTTATCAAAAATATTGGCCTACAGTTTTGTTTCTTCTTTTCTCTCTTTCTTTTGTTGGTTTGTTCATTCATTCATTTTTTTGTGGAGCCTTTGTCTGGTTTTGCTATCAGGGTAATGCTGGCCCCATTTAGTATATTTGGAAGCTTTCTTTCCTTTTCTATTTTTGGGGAATGGTTGAAGGAAAATAGGTGTTAATTCTTCTTTAAATATTTTATAGAATTTACCTGTGAATCTATCTGATCTTGGACTTTTGTTTATTGGGGGCTTTTAGATTACTGATTCAATTTTACTACTAGTAAAATTAAGATTTTCTATTTCTTCTTGATTTAATTTTAAAAGACTACATTTAAGATTTTCTATTTCTTCTTGATTTAATTTTAAAAGACTACATTTCTATGAATTTATTCATTTCTTCTAGGTAGTTAAACTTGTTAATATATAATTTTTCATAGTAGTCTCTTATACTTCTTTGCTTTCCTGTGGAGTTTGTTATTTTTCCTTTTCATTTCTGACTTTGAGTCCTCTCTTGTTTTTCTTGATGAGTCTGGCTAATGATTTATCAATGTTGTTTATTTTTTCAAATATCTGGTTCTTGAACTCATTGATGTGACTATTTTTAAGTCACTCTCATTATTTCAACTGTTATCTTTATTATTTCTTTCTTTCTACTAACATTGGGCTTTGTTCTTTTTATTCTGCCTTTAGGTATAGAGTTAGATTATTTAAGGTTTCTTATTTCTTGCTATAAACTTCTCTCATCAAACTGCTTTTCTTGTATCCATCTTTATTGTGTTTCCATCTTCATTTTTCTCCATGTATTTTTTAGTTTTCTTTTGATTTCTCTGTTGACCCATTTGTTCTTTAGTAGCATTTTTTTTAAGCTTTTGTGTGTCTACTTTTCTTCCCTTGTAATTGATTCTAGTTTCATACTGTTATGGTCAGAAAAGATGCTTGATAGCATTTCAGTCTTCTTCAATTTATTGAGAAATAAATTTATTTATTTATTATTTATTTATTTATTTATTCATTCATTCATTCATTCATTCATTCATTGTTTTATGGCCTATCATCTATTCTGGAAGATGTTCCATGTGTGATTGAATAAAATGTACATTCTTCTGTTTTTGGATGGAATGTTCCATACATATTTGTTTAGTCCATGTTGTCTAAGGTGTTTCCAAAGCCATTGTTTCTTTGTTGATTTTCTGTCTGGATGATCTAGCTATTGATATAAGTGTTAAAATTCCCTATTGTTTTATTACTGTCAATTTCTCCCTTTAGGTCTGTCAATATTTGCCTCATGTATCGAAGTCTTTCGATGTTGTCTAAATAAGTATTCACAATTTTTATATCCTGTTATTGAGTTGATCTCTTTATCATTATGTAATACTCTTCTTTGTCTCTTGCTACAGTTTTTAATTAAAGTCTATTGTGTCTGATATAAGTATTTCTATCTGACTTTTTTTCCCACTTGAATTTGTATGGAATACCTCTTTCCATCCCTTTACTTTTAGTCTGTGTGTGCCTTTAGGTTTTAAGTGAATATTTGTAAGCAGCATATAGATGGGTCTTAGTTTTTTATCCAATCAGTCACCTTCTGTCTTTTGATTGGAATATTTAATCCATTTACATTTGAAGTAATTATTGATAGATATATGCTTATTGCCATTTTTTACTTGTTTTCTGGTTGTTTTTATAGTTCTTCTCTTTTCCTTTCTTTTTTTATTGCTTGCTTCCCTTGTAATTACATGGCTTTCTGTAGTGTTATGCTTGGATTCCTTTCTCTTTAAATTTTGTGTATCTATCTACTATAGATTTTTGCTTTGTGGTTCCTGTTGGGTTCACATATAACATCTTATGTGTATAGCAGTCTATATGAAGTTGATGGTTGCTTAAGTTTGAACACATCCTAAAGGCACTAAAGTTTTACTTCTCATTCCATGTTTTATGTATACTACGTCCTGATTTTACATCTTTCAATTTTTTGTATCCCTTAAGTAATTTTTGTAGATATAATTTATTTTACTGTTTTGTGTTTTAACCTCCATATGCTGTATGTGACAAATTTACTATCTTTACTATATGTTTGCTTTTACCTGTAAAAATTTTTCCTTTCATGATTTTCTTTTAGTTGTGTGTGTGTGTGTGTGTGTGTGTGTGTGTTTCTACTTAAAGAATTCCCTATAACATTTCTTATAAGGCTGGCTAAGTATTGAAGGACTCCTTTAACTTTTGTTGTTGGGAAACTCCTTATGTCTCCTTCAATTCTGAAATGGCAATCTTGCTGGGTAGAGTGTTCTTGGTTGTGGGTTTTTCCTTTCAGCATTTTGAATATATCATTCCATTCTTTTCTGGCCTGCAAAGTTTCTGCTGAAAAATCCATTGATAGTCTTATGGAGTTTCTTGTATATAACTGTTTTCTGTCACTGCATTTAATATTCTCTCTTTATCATTAATTTTTGCCACGTCATTTATTATATTTCTTGATGTGGATCTCATTGGTTCATCTTGTATGGAGCTGTCTGTGCTTTTTAGACCTGGATGTCTGTTTTCTTCCTCAGATTAGGTGCATTTTCAGCTATTATTTTTTCAAATAAGTTTTCTGCTCCCTTCTCTCTTTTTCTTTCTAGGAGCCCTGTAATGCAAATGTTATTACATTTGATGATATCACAGAGACCCCTTAACATATTCTCATTTTTTACTATTCTTTTTCTACTTGCTGTTCAGTTTGATTGCTTTCCATTAACCTGTCTTCCAGATCACTGATCCATCCATCTGCATCCTTTAAACTGCTGTTGATCCTCTCTACTTTTTAAAATTTAAGTTATTGGATTCTTTTCCCTCAGACTGGTTCTTTTTTATATTTTCTATCTCTATGACTAACTGTGTAAATATGGCCTGCCAGCCTTCAGGTTGTTTTCAGAGTTTTTTGCTGTAGATGTAGTTGTTGACTCAGTGCGAACATGGGACAAAGTGAGCTTAGCATCCTTGTACTTTGCTATTCTCCCCAACTGTCTCTATGGTTTTTAAAATCTGGAAAATGAAATCATGAAAAAAATTAAAGAAACAATTTTGCTTTTCTGCTAGGACTTTCCCAAAGCACAAAGTACTGCTAAGGAATAAAAATTCTCAAATTGCAGATGAAAAATTTACTCCTACTCCAAATGGCTTAGGCCAAAGGTCCAAACATGGAAGTGAAGGAAATAGCATAGTTTTATTTTGATGTACAATTGGAATGGAGAATAAAAGAAAATATCACTGTAATGGAGCAAAACATAATGAATCTGGAAAATACATCTAGACAGTGTTATTTTATAGCAAAGTCTCACCCACCCTTTTAGAGGTGTGATCATAGCATTACACAGAGAAACTAATAGGTTACCTCATGTCTTGTTAAAGTGAGTGGGTTTTGGATTTGCCAGAGGCCCTTGTGTCTCAATCTTAAATTCCCCTTTTCATACTCAAATTGTTGTCATTTGGGGTGCCTGGGTGGCTCACTCAGCTATGTCTGGCTCATGATTTTGGCTGAGGTCATGATCTCAGGGTTGTGAGATTGAGCTCCTCATTGGGTTCTGTGAGAGGAGTGGAGCCTCCTTAAGATTCTCTCTCCTGCTCCCCTCTGCAACTCCTTCTCTCTCCCTCTCTCTCTCTCATAATAAAAAAAATAATAATAAAATAAAATATAAAATAAAATAAAATAAATAAAATAAAAAGTTGTTGTCATTTGTTCTTTGTACTCTTTCTATTTACATATTAGAGTTAGCAGGGTATAGAGAGATAGGTTATCCTTATCCATAACATTAAATCTTCTCTCTTTTTAAGATTTTTCTATTTATTTCCCTTGTCTTTTACTAAGACAAAATCTCCTTATTGAAATACTATTTAAAAAAGAATAAAAATATCACTAGTTTAGATTACTTTAAATCTTCATATAATTTCATTGTCTTTTGGATCTTCTCAGTAACTTGAAAATTAAATTAATTTTATTTTATTTTATTGATTTTATTTAATTTTATTTAAACTTTTTAAAGATACATAAGCAGTGGAAAGATAAATGTCTTGTACATCTGTAATGTGATGGAGGCAAGAATTTTAATTCCCACTAAGGCCTTTGGCCGGCCCTAGGATAGTTCTATTTCCTATAGGACAATGCCTTTGTGGTGTGAATCTGTAAGGCCTAAGAAATAAAATGTAATCAATTTGAAAGTGTTTTTATTTAAGAAAAACAGAGGAAATGCCCACATATCTTGTGCATACAATGGACAAATTTTAAATGTAGATCACTTGTTTCAGTGGAATGAAACAGATTTTGAGGTCTTGCCTCCTAGATTGGGGCTAGGTGCCTGCTACTTAGGCCACATTGGGGGAGTTACATGTAATGTTGGGATTTCAATATTACTTCAAAAGGTTCATAGGTCTTTTTCTTAAATGATGCTGAATCCTTTTTCCTTTATCTTTCATTCATGAAAAATAAATACTAAATATTATACTAGATGCCTTCAAATCTACAATGAGCAGACTCATGAAACTATATTTCTCACCTCCCTTGTCTCCCCAAAGGAAAACAAAGTTCTATTCTCATAAAATATTCTACATAATTTAAGTTCTTCATTTAATATTGTCATTTTATGCCTTATGCTTGCATCTGCATTTTAATAAATGCAAAACAATGTGCATTTCCTGGTGTATCTCTGGGGATATGTGTTTTACCCTTTTGTTATTTTGCATTGATTTAGAGCCTCTTCTCTGGGCAGTTTGTGCTGTCATAAGTTGTGTCTTTAAGTGATGGCATTATTATCATGAAAAAGAATAATGCTTCTGTTAATGCCTGTCATTATTTAAAAGAATAATTATAATTCTTCATAAGACTATTTCACAACATCTTCCTGGTAGGCAAAAAGAGACATTTTAGATGGTTCTTTCTCAGCAGGTCAGGAAAATGAAGATACTTGTGGTTTGGTATCTGGTATATGCCAGGTAGAGACATGCCCCTGGTACAGACATGAAGGAGAGACTAGCAATGCTCGACCTAATAATGACATATAAAATGTTTCCTGCTCAGGATGATGTCCATGGTCTTAAGACAGGTCACTAAGTCAGGCTTGGCCCCCCTGTTTTGGCTTGGGCATGGCATCTTCATTTCTCGGGAAGCCATTTTGGCCCTTAATTTCACCATTTCTTTTCAGAAAGCAACTGATACAACTGAACTGAGATGACCAGCATAGTATAGTCATAGATCACTTTTGATTTTCTGGTAACTTCGGATCACAGAAAACTACCTCAGTTTAGCAATTTAACTTTCAGTTGCATGAATTAATAAAAACTTCAATTTTGAGTTAAAGTTGATGCTTTTTTCTTTCTGGCAGCTCAGTGGGAACCCTGAAGTTGAAATGGGCATGGGGAGGATTTATCACCTCATCATCTACTCCTTCTCCGGAGGTGTCTAGTTCTTCAGAGGTTAGGACCTAGGAAGAAGCAGTGGTATGAAAGGCAGCAAAGATGTTATTCACAATTTGTGGTGATCTGGTGTCATGGCAGGTGTTTACAACTGACTCTTCTATAGGAGCTTTTGTGAGTTGTCTGCACTTTCCTGTAAGATCTCAAGCAGGCATCAGTTTGCTTTGCTGTATGACTAGTAAATGTGTCTTCAAGTAGCAAATAATCTCATCACTTTTTGGCCCAAGCCATGTATTTTATCTAGTGCCTGATGAATGTGTGATAATCAACTGAAGACAGACAAAGAAACAGTTCCTTAATCTGGGCTGGCTAGTTAATAATCTAGGCAAAGAGTGTATATTGGTGGAAAGTATGGGGCAGAGAAGAGTGCAGCTCAATACAATGATAAAATAATATTGGTATCGCAAGTAGACGGGGGCAGAAATGATGAGATTGAAGTCATCCACAAGGGGCAAAAAGGAAAATGGAAATAAAAAAGAAGAGCATAAAGACAGAAGCCGTGTCTTTATGTCTTTAATGAAAAAAGAGCTTGTGTGTGATATGAGGATTGTCTGTGAATCAGAAAGTGTTGAAATGTAAAAGAGGAAGTTATACAAGCATATTGTATTTGTGGTTAGGCAGAAAATAATTTCACAACAACATATGACTTAGCAGGATTAAACAGCTCAAAGTGTCTTTACCCAAATGCTTCTGAAGATTTAGATAGTCATTAAAACAGGAAAGAAAAGGAGTCAATGGATATCATTATTCTTTTATAAGAGAAGCTTTATATGCTTCTTTTAAAAGGAGGGATGTATAAGTTATAAACAGAAATTAAATGGTTGAAATAAGGGTCTAATTTAAAGGCAACAAGACCATTAATATGCTCACTAAATACCAGCTGGCTTTTAGAAACCTATTTAATGAGATTTACCAACCACTAAAACCACCATGTCTATCTGTTAAGTAGCCATTAAATATCAATAATTTTGTTTGCTATGGAAAATACAGTTAAACTATTCCAACACAGTAGGAAAAATATAAGTAATAATTATATGTAATATTTGTTGAGTGTTTATCATAAGCCAGCCACTGTTTTGTAGATTGCTTGAGTATGATCTCTTTTAGAACTCACAAGGCTATAAGATCAGTAGTATTGTGTTTTCCACAGTTGGGGGAACTGAGGCCTGGAAAGAGTACTTGCCAAAGGTCACAGAGCTGGTGAGTATGAACTCAGCAGTCTGACTCCAGAACCCAATTCCTATCAGTAAGTTACCCAGTGGCACCTGTTATAAACAATATCCAGGAGTCTTTGGGCAAATCTAATGATGGCAGCCCTACCAGTTAGAGGCCGGGTGATTCGTTTTCAGCCAGACCTTCCTGTGGTCTTTGGCACACTGGTTGGTAAGAGTCAGACTATCAGTCAAAAGTACTGCAAGGGTGTCATCTGTGACGAGCCTCCGCTATCACTTCTTACACTTGCAGTCCGATCAGATATTGGACATAGGAAAGCAGGACTCCTGAGGTTTCAACTCCCCTCATTCTTTGTCTCAGGTTTTGTGTTTTTTGTCACCTACAGTCTTTCAAATCCATCTTCTCTTTGTTCATCATCCATAGCTCTCCCTTGTCCTACTGCACCGCCTCCTTTTGTATCTTCCATTTTGTTTGCTGCCTACAGGGGTGGAGCGGGGGGATAGGCCGTGGTATAGGGAAGAGCTTGTCTCAAAGACTCCTGATTCCTGAGAGCAGGGTGTAAATGTTTGCAGAAGTCTGAAAATATGCATGCAGACTACCTGGAGGTTTTGCATCTGTGGCATTTACATTTCACATTTTGGGGGCATATAGTGAATGATGAAAGCTTAAAAAAACTCTGAAAAGGAATGTTGTGCTCATATAATTGTTGCTTGTCAAAACCATGTTTCATAAATATAGCCCATAGCAGAATTTTATTCTCTACAACGCAGTAAATAATTAATCCTCTAAATTTATCGTTGACTGGTAATGAATACATACCAAGTCTATTACTCGTTCTAAATTCTTGTCCAATATGTCAACTTGTTTTCTTCTTTTTTATTTTCCCTAATTTTTAAAAGCTGAAATTGAGCTCATTTCATACTGCTCCGTAATGCTTCTAAAAACTCATTTCCCCCCCTGGAGTTCACCTACCAACAAAGGTTTTGAATAATCAAATCATAGCCATCTCTTTATCTATCATTTGGCTAAATTTTATATTATGCCCTCAGGTTAAGAATTGCATCATTTGTACCTCAGCACAGTGCCAACCACATTGTTTTCTTTTACAACCAAACAACAACCTTAGTAACAACATATCGAAGCGCTTATTAGCTTTAATTTAACATATACTTTTAAGGAAATAATTGTACATTCACACTAGACTACGTGGGAGTTGCAAGTCTGGAAAAGATATAGCAAGACCGTTATGTAACATACTCGGCTAAACATATTTAGCTGAAATAAAATATAGAAGTCTAGAAATAGCATATGGCGGATGACACCCATGAGTTAAACCACATGGCATTTATGAGTGTCCCGTGTGACAGATTCCATAGTCACCCTTTGCGAACCCATTCCACAGTCCAATCTTGAGTTTGAAGAAAGCTCTTTGCATGTGATTTGTATCTCCCCTGATACAACTTCTAGGTGTTTCATCTTAGACTATCTGTATGGGAAGGAAAAACAGCGGATTCTCCATTGGCCTGAAAGCTCTTAAGTCGGGTTTATACTTCTTTCTTTAAGTCAGATACCTGTTGTTACTCGTAGTTGCTGGTGGACTTGTTCGCCACATGCCGGAGTGGGCTGCATGATGCAATATGTGACATAATCTTTACACATGGGTTACGTACGTAAGCGGCCATGTTACCAAGATCTTCTGTTGCCTGGAATGTACTGGACCTAACAAGATTTTCCACCCTAGCTTTTAATTTCCTAATTTTCAGAAATCCAGCAGCAGGTGATATTAGAGAACTGAAGCAGTGGTGGTGATGGGACTAACCTAGCTCTGTCAAAGCGGAACAAGGTTTCTTCTTTACAGTGCAGACTGTGGGTATTTTGTAGATCCAGTTGATTACCAGCCTGCAAGCATCATGCTTACTCTCTATAGTTTTCCGGTCTAATGAGGCAGCTACAAGCCACATGCTACAAGGGTGAGTTTAAATCAATTAAAATAAAATAAAAAATTCAATTCTGTAGTCACAATAGTTAGATTTCATGTACTCAGTAACTACATGTGGCTAATGGCTGCAGTGTTGGACAGCATGGCTCTAGAACATTTATGACATTGCAGAAAGTCCTAATGGATGGTGCTCCTTAGAGTAAGGCAGCCCTGATCTCTTCCCTACATGCTCTAAGTGACAGTAAAGTACCTTTCAAAGATTTATGACAATAATCTTAGATTGTTCCACACATGGTAAAAGAACCTTGGAGTTAGTGAAATAATTTCTACCCCACACGCATATTCCTCATGGTAGGACTTAACAGAAGAGGGACTCAGGGGGTCTCTCTCTGGTCTCAGAAAATAGTCATCTTTACCCACTTGGCTGCTTATTCATATGTTATTTCTCTTATTAGGAATTAGGAAAAGCCATTAGGATGGCTTTTCTTGCCTTATAGGTTCTTCATTACTTTTTTTTTGATAACATACTTTCCCAAATATTATTAGAGAACATTTGTGATTCCTGTAATAAGGAAGATTGACATTGTTTATATGTTAGTTGAACCAACTTCCAGTTCTTAAGCTGATTTCTGTGATTTTAAACCCTTTTCAATTTCTTCATAACCCTTTAAATGACTGTCTCAGCCAAATAGTGGAATTTTTGCAGATTCTAAGATAGTGTAATACTAATAGAGAATGACTTCACTGTTTTTGCTTATGCATTCCTGTATGTATTGGTCTCAATGTTTTATTTTAAAAGCGAATGTTAAAACTTATGTTAAAGTGTTATGTTAATAGGTGCTTTTCTCCCTCTCGTATTTGGGGACATAGTCCCTGCTTGTACCATGGCATGCTCTGTATTGATCATGATACTTAGGGGAAGATTTCATGTGAAATCTTTTTTAAAGATTTTATTTATTTATTCATGAGAGACACACAGAGGGAGAAAGAGAAGCAGAGACACTGGCAGAGGGAGAAGCAGGCTCCATGCAGGGAGACCCATGCAGTCCTCAATCCTGGAACTCCAGGACCACGTCCTGGGCCGAAGGCAGGCACTAAACCTTTGAGCCACCCAGGAATCCTGTGAATTTTTTTTTTTAAGATTTTATTTATTTTTGAGAGACAGAGACTGACAGAGAGGAAACACAGGCAGAAGGAGAAGCAGGCTGATGGAGGAGCCTGATGTGGGACTTGATCCCCAGAGCCTGGGATCAGAAACAGCCAAAGGCAGACAGAAAACCACTGAGCCACCCAGGTGCTTCTCACTTGAACATTTAAAAGGAAAAATGTAAACAGTTGTTTGTCAAATGAGCTACTTCTGAGATTTCAGGCTCAAATATTTTTCTTTTGTTTTCAGTCTTGGCTCTAATGAGTTTCCCTATATAATTAGTGAATGATTCAGACCTAGATATATTGCTGTTACTCAAGGGAAAACAGTCTACTCAAGAATGACTTAATTTTTTCAAAGATGATATTCAGGAGAGGGGAACAGTAAAGAGAGAGAGATCTTTGATGTTTCTTTAAGGTACTAGAGTCTACTGTTTCAAATCAAGATGGTAATACAGCTGTATCATCGTGGCTCTTTGTCAGCCTTCATCTCTGCCCATCACTTCCAAAAGTCTATTTTCTTTCTTGTCTCCTCACGTTGATGAGCTCATTGTGATGAATGTTGGGGGTTTATTTAAATCCCTTAAAATTTGTCTTCGCAAAGATAGGGTTCTTCTGCAGATCTTTAGCTACTTTTTACATCTGGCTAAAGTAGCCTGGCCTCTGGGATCCCAGTGGGGTGAAAAGATGAAGTGGCCGAGGGCAGTTGCATCATGCATTACATTATCACCTGTCACTATTTCTTAAGTTCTTTGTAAGAACATGATGGCCCTCCCCACTCCGGCCAAGACCTTGATCACCAGCCAGATGCCCAGCAGCTTGTTTGACCTCATTAAAATTGAGCGATCATGTTAATGTTTGGGTCTGAGGCCAAACCTCTTAGAGCTGTTTCAAATTTCTGAGGATATTATCATAAGATTTGGTTTGTGATCTTTTCTTAGTATTTTCTAGCAGATCAGTCTGAGTAGAAATAGACCAAGGGGGAATTAGATCTGGAAATTGGGATTAAAAGCAAAACATGTGCTACAAAAAATACAGCCAGCACATGGCTACTTATCTCACTTTTTTTTTTCTCTAAAAAAACAATTCGTGATGTAAAAACCTAGAAAATGTAATATTTAAAAATTATAATTAAATGCAAACCTGTGAACTATAAAAGTACGATGGCATTAGCAGGCCAGAGAGGCAAATAATTGGTTGGTTTTATTGTCAGGGAGTGGGAACTGGGCTCCGTGATGGCTTCTACCAGACCTACGTTCACTCATTTGTGACCTCTGGGTCCATGCCTGTGCTGCTGAAGGTCAAAAAGGTGAATTTAGATCACATAGAAAATATGTTGTAGGAGAACACTGTGATTTCTAGTGGCTTTGTCAAGACCATGTGGGATTGGGAACTGATCGGGTTTTCTGAAGGTTGCAGATTTTCTTGAACATAAATCAAATCTGTATCCATGAAGGATAAAGTTTTTAGTCCTCGTTTAATTATTTACTGCCACAGGACATGCTTCTACCACTGCTTGGGGTCCAGTGAACTTCCCAGCACAGTGGTCCTGTCAAGTTGGTGCAAATGCCTCCACTAATTGGTGTCCTGCCCTGTGGTCCTCCTGCTGAGTTCAGCTTGATGCCAGTCTCTCTCAAAGAATGGGCTTAGTGTGATGAAAGCCCTGTGATGCTACAGAGCACAGATGTGCAGTGCCTGAATGTGTTTGTTCAGTCAGCATGGACACTTTTCAAACCCAAAACTACAGTTGATCAAACTTGATTGTATTTTTAACTTTCATAGAAATGATGTTTCCAGCGCCTGTGCTCTTGTAAATACCTATTAGCCATCAAAGACCGCAGGACTAATCGTTCTTTCTTGAAACTACCATCAGCCACACAGATAGCCAGCAGAAATGAAGGTTAAGGCTGACTTTCTACTCTGCACTGGCAGCCGACTTCTTTTGCTTGCAGTTGGGTCCTTTTGGGCGAACCACTCATTTCATATCCATACCTCTGTCTTCTAGTCCTTTCCATATTTGAAGTGTCCTTTAAATATGTCCTTTCCATATTTATACAATTATAGTGTGACGGCCATAGGATGGAAATGAGGATTAAGGTCGCAAGTAGTAAGCTTGGCTACTTTGACTCATGGAGACTTTACAATCAGGGGCTTGATTTTTTAAATCTTTTTTTTTTTCTTTTAAGAAAATGAAAGAGAGAGTAGAGGTCAAGAATGGCAGATTTCTCCGATCTTAACAAAATCATAACACTTCACATTTGTACCATAACACCTAACATTTTTTTCTGGGTGTGTTGCAGTTTTTCAAGCACCTTTATATACATAATATGCTTTGAGCCTGACAACCACCTGCTGTAGTAGGTGAATAGAGTAGCTATTCTCCAGGGTCTTGGGAAGGTCAAGTTGGAGAGGTCCTGGTGGTTAGTGGTTGAGCTGGCATGAATCTATTTCTTTTGTCGCTGGTACAATAACTGTTTGTCAGTACGACTCTACCTCTCCACTTTATTTACTGCTAATAACCCTTCCAACACTTTTTTTCAGACTTAAATAGAACCTTATCTTAATAAGAACTGAGAAATGTATAGAATTGTTGACATTATATCACACCTGGAAGTAATATAACATTGTATGTTAACTAGACTTCAATAAAAATAAGTTAATAAACAGAATCTTGCAATATATAGGATTATTCTTTGCTTTTAGTTTACTGAAACTAGTTTTGCTTGTTTTTTTCAATTTTTTTTAAAGATTTTATTTATTTATTCGTGAGAGACACAGAGAGAGAGAGAGAGGCAGAGAGAGAGAGAAAGAGAGGCAGAGGGAGAAGCAGGCCCCATGCAGGGAGCCCAATGTGGGACTCGATCCCGATCCCGGGGCTCCAGGATCACGCCCTAGGCCGAAGGCAGTCGCTAAACTGCTGAGCCACCTAGGGATCCCCCTATTTTTTCAATATTTTGACTGCTCTTCTAGCCATATTTCAAGCACTGAATTATAGAATTGTCATGGAAATTATTTTACTTTTTAAAAATTTCAACGGTATGTGAAAAATTTTAGTTTTTAGAGGTAGAGGTGAAGGAATCCTACAGGCCTTTCATTGCAATGGGAAGTGATCATAACAAGGGATGTGTATGTGACTGGGTGATACAAGTTGCCTTCTTAAGTCGGGGGGGGCAACTGCCCCCTTCAGACATAATTATAATTATAGAATGGTATATTGAGATTTGCATTCCAGATCCTGGAAGGTTGCACTGACTCTTTTTTGTTAGTTTGTTTTGTTCTTTAAATTCATGAAAAACACGGTAGCCAAACACGGACACTCTTGGAAATTTTGTTTGCGCTATGACTTATTCCTAGATAGTAGGAGTTATGATTCATTGAGAAATCCAGACTCTGAGTTGCAATAATTATCGTATAACTTCTCAGGATGTTCATCCTGCAAGTAGTGAAAATAAATCACAACTAAAACCTCAATAATAGTAGTTCTCGAATTCAAAGACCTGCTTTAGAGCCATCCTTTTGAGGAGGGAAAGAGTTAAGATGTAGACAGGAAGAGATAGGAGGCCCCGGACAAGGCTCCGAAACCTTGCCTGGCCAGCAGAGACACTGAGACTGCGCAGAACAAGAAATAAGGGAACAAACCAGACCACCTGACCCTGGTCATTTGGGAGGGTTTTTTTGTGGGTTTTTTTTTGGGCAGCTACACCGTAACCACAGAAAACGACCACACCTCGAAGGGAAAGTAGCCATTAAGGATGTTACCAATAGTCTTTGCTCAAACCAAGCCAGCTCAACAGTTTCAAGGCCACAAGCCTCCTGGTCAATTCTCAATAAAAGATGGCCAGGGAAAGCCCTCAGTGGCAAGCCACTCAAGACTCTTCTCACTCTAGAGAGGTCTTCTCTCTCCTGTTCTCACCTTCCTTTCATAAACTTTTACTTCCCTTCACCCTTTTGTGTCTTTCTTCCACTCCATGAGACAACAACCCTGTGACCCTTCAGAGTGCTGAAGGGACATGTGACTTTCTAACAACCTTTGGTTTCTGTGAAGCTAAACCCTTCAAGCTGGAGGCAAGCACGTACACGAGTTTTATCAGGACCATACTATGTGAGTTTTGCTTTCTTGAAACTCTGGGCTGGACTTTTTTTTCACGGTTTATCTTCCTTACATTCACATGGCCGTTGTTTCAGGTTGAGCACCTTGATAAATAATATTTTCTATTTTCAACTCCCTCCTGCCATTGCCTCCCCTGCCAAAACAAACAAACAAACAAACAAACAACCAAGACATCTTTTTTTACGGATCCCAGTCTGGCTATTTTGGATGGTATTAACCTAATAATGATGACATTCTCGCCATTGACTGTTTTTTCTCAATTGGGTTGCCCTTTATTGGTTTGGCCAAGTCATCTCGATCATGGGGTCATGGGATAAGACTTTTGTTCCTGTTTTGAAAATTTTGCTGATTTGCAGAACAAATCACCAGCCCTTTATATTTTTTTTTTCTTTTGTGAGTTACATAAGTCGTGCTGTGCGAACTAACATCTTGTCACTCATTGTCTTAAAGCAAAAGCCAAACTGGTGAGAAACCACCTACTGTTGAATATCAAGCCTGTGCCAAAAAGGCAATAGCTACCTGCTGTTCTGCTGTGCCCCGAGTGATCAAACAATCCTGAGAGCAAACAGGAACTACAGCAGCAGGAATCAAAGGACTTCACAAACCTGGAGAGTTAGAGAGAAGCCAGGGAGGGGTTTTCTTGAGGTGAGGTGACGCTATGCAAATAAAGCCCCCTTCCTTTTTTTTTTTTTTTTTTTTTTTTGTTGTTGTTGTTGTTTCTGTCCTTGTGTGTTTGTTTGTTTCTGTTGTTCAGGACATTGGAAGAACACTATTAGAGGAGAAAGCTTCAGGCTGTTACAATTTTTATTCAGTGGTTGAAGAAACAACAGAAGACTGTTGCTAGGAAGATTTTGTTTGATATTTGGTGTTTGTATATATGTACTGATGCTTGCATTTGTATTCTTACTTTATTTTTAAAACAATTTTTGGTATCTCAGTCTAGTATGTGTGTGTGCATATATGTGTGTGTTTAGAAATTTTTGGTGAAGATCTTCCAGATTTTCCTTAAAATTTCTTTCCCAAGTTTTGTTAAGGTATAATTGACATATAACATGAGATTAGTTTTAGGTACACAACACAATGATTCCATACATGTATATATTGAGAAACGATAACCACAAGAAGTCTCATTAACATCTATCACCTTACACAGTTTTTTTTCTTGTGGCGAGAACTTTTCAAATCTATTCCTACAGTGATGTGGAGAACAAAGGCCAAAGAAATGTAGATACAATTAAATTTCCTTATAACCTGTAACCCATTGATAAAGACCAGAGACTGGCAGAGAATGACCTTCCTCCAGGATGCTCCCAACTGTCTTAAAGTCAATGCCTTGCTAGAGGGAAAAACAACCTCAGCTTGACAATAGCTAGGCCTCTAGGATCCTGTGAGTCTTCTTTAGCATATGAAAGTCCTTTTGGAAACTGCCCTTAGTTGTTACCTCCCTCAACTCCAAAGTATGTAATCAATTGCTCCTCATGACCCCAGTGCACCTCTTTCTGCCCCTGGGTCCTTCCTTGTGCTGCAGTCAAAACACCTTTTCCACACAGAAGACGTCTCAAGAATTCTTCCTTGGCCATCAGCTCCACTTACATAACCCCAAATACAATACAGTATTGTTAACCACAGTCATCATGCTATATACTACACCCTAAGAATTTACTTATATAACTCACAGTTTGTACTGAAAGTCTGACCATGTTCACCCATTTCCTACTGCTATCCCCTGCCTCTGGCAAACACCCATTGGTTCTCTGTTTCTATGAATTCACTTTTTTTTTTTTTTTTTTTAGATTCCACGTACAAGTGAGATCATAAAGTATTTGTCTTTCTTCCTCTGATTTATTTCACTTAGCATAATGCCCACAAGGTCCATCCGTGTTGTCTTAGGCGGCAGGATTTCCTTCTTTTTCAAGGCTGAACAACATTCCCTTTATACATATATACCGTATTTTTTGGATCTATTCATCCATCTGTGGACACTTCAGTTGTTACCATGTCTTGGCGCTTGTATATGATGCTACAGTGAACATGGGGGTGCAGATATCTCTTTGAGATAATGATTTTATTTCCTTTGAATATATATTTAAGAAATGGGATTGCTGGATCATATGTCAGTCCTATTTTTAACTTCTTGAGGAACCTATGCTGTTTTTCATAGGGGTCACCCAGTTTCCATTCCTACTGATGGTGGACAAGGGTTCCCCTTTCTCCATATCCACGCCAACATTTGTTGTCTCGTGTCTATTTGGTGATAGGCACTCTAACAAGTGGGATGTGATAACTCCTGATAGTTTTGATTTTTAGATTATCTTTTATGAATAGAACCAGACAAAATATTTCAGAATACTCATCTTAATAATGGAGTTAATCAGAGACAGTTGTTTTAATGTTACTTGATTCTTTCAAAAAATGGTTTTTGTTAGTCAAAATGAAATCTTATTTTTGCTGAGTAAGAAGAAATATCTTGGCATAATTGATCTTTTGCAGGGTGTTTAATAATTAGTAACTAAAAAATCCCTATGGATTCTTGTGAATGAGTGTTTTTAGGTGTAAAAAATAATATTTCTATGACTCTATAGAGTAATACTATGATTTTGAAGACATAAATGAATAGACAGGTGGATGGATGCTTTGTTGTTTCTAGTGAATAGTATTCATATTATTTCCATCATTTGGCTGTTTACTGACTGGTTAATTGTCTATTTCCCACAGATTGATGGCGTCACCAACATTTCATCACAGGCCTCAAAATATTGAAATGGTGATTAGATTTGGTGCAGGACTGGGGTGAGGGTTTTGGGGACAGGCTGGGCACTAAAGCATTAGACATAAAAATTCCTGGCTTCTTGTTTTTAGCCTTTTGTGATGTGGGTCTCAACAGTCTCACCCTCTACTTCAATTGCCACAGTACTTTGCTTCAGCTACATCAACTTGTTTGTGGTTTCTGAGCCCTGCAGTCTCATGTCTGTGCATTTGCGCAATAACTGGAAATACCATTTCTTTTCCACTTCTGATGTATCTGTGACTCTGAAGAAAGCTCCACTAGAGTAACATGTCTGACCTCTCTTTATGCCCCTGCACACTTTACAATAGGGAAGGGAAAGTGTGACTTACCTGATTGGAGGGATTGGAATGAGAAGCTGAGCATGAGTACATCAGCACCTTCATGCTCTTTTTCTTTGGGAGCTAGCTTGTGGTCTCCTGGTCCCACATCGCCTGTGACTGGAGGACTATGCATGGCCAACTCACCATAAATGGACAGTTGCCTGCAGATAGAGCCTGTGTCCTCCACCCCAGCCTTCTCTGGTAATAAAGATCTTCTTTTTGGCTCCTGTCTGTTGTCTGCTTTGGATAATTTTTCAAATGGTTCTTGTTTTGGGTAAATTGGTACTATGTTTTGGGTCCCATGAACCTACAAAACATAGATTGCCTCCTATTCTTCTTATGTCCTTCCCCTTCTCTTTATCTTTCTAAAACTCAACTCAGGAGTTACCCCCTCTTGGTTTCCCTCCTTTCTTCTGTATTTCTGTAGAATTGCATGCATACATCTCCCCAGCTTATTTTTTCATCTGCCTCCCCTCACCCCAAACCCACACCCCTCCCACACTGCAGACTCTCTGAGTGGAGAGACTGGCTCATTGTTGTCTTCCCAGCACCTGTCATGGAACTTGCATATAGTAAGTACTCAACAAAGGTTTATGGAATGAAGCAATGAATTATGGAAAAATCTAAGGCCATTTTTAGTCCATCAATATTGAATTATAGGAGTTAAGTCCTATGATCATAAAGAAAATTTATGAGTATTTTTTTTCCTTCAGAAACTCTTTGATTTTGTTATCGTAAACCACTTAGATGAATTGTAATTGTGACAACACACCTCTAGGAGTTTTGTTCTGAAAATTATTTGACCTCAACTCCAAATGTCCCAGCAGTGTTTAAGTACTGTCAATGATACTTCCTTCTTAATGTAATTATTTTCAATGGTATCAGTAACAGTAAAGATGAGTATGAATATGGAAGTGTACCTTAGAGATGGGAGTTTATATTTGAGGCTTAGCAAGAGAATACTAGGGATGGAGTAGAAAATCTGCGGTATATTTTGTGGCCTTCGCTAGAAATAAATTCTGAGGCCTATACTAATAAAACGACTTTGAAATCCATGATTTTGAGGTAAGGGGAAGAGTAGCAACCAGTGATTAACTCAGATAGTAGCAGCTCAGGCATTAAATCAGAGGGCAGACTTCATTTTTGCTTCCTGGGGACCCAGGCACTTGCCATTCATCATTTGCTTTATTCGCACCTTGCACATGATTGACACCTGTTTACTGTCTGGTTTAGTATCTTTTCGTATCCATCTTATCCTCCTAAATGGGTGATAAGCGCCTCTGGAGTAGGGTGACAGCAGTGATACATTTCTTTGCAACTCTGTGAGTCTCTTACAGAGCCTTGTACATAGTTGATACTCACAGATAGTTTGGTGATTAATCATTTGTAACACTGCCATAAAGAGTGACTTTCAACATGTGAAAACTGAAAATACTTACAGATCCCTGTCTGGAGTCTCTAAAAGATAATGGGAATCATCAAGTATGTGATTCTTTCATTTTGTTCCTTTTAATTCCACCTTCAAGTCGAAATGAAGACATTTTTTTTCCTCCTTGTTTAAGTAAAGGGTTATTGCATCTAAAGCAAAAAGAATGTAAATCTTGCAATGTTTTAGGGACTCCCAGTTTCGGTATCAGTAAATAATATGCCATTGCCGAGTTCTGGGAGGAAATAAATGCTTCAGCTTCAAAAACTGTCTGTTAAACAGAAAGACAGGTGTATCATGTTTACAAGGGATGTGACATTATAAACTCAGCTGAAACAACCCATCCAGATGTGCAGTGATCTGTAGCTATGAACCCAGAGAACCCTGTCACAGGTTTTACGGGTAATTTTTGTTTGCGAGTGTTTAGACACCTTAGCAGCCAACTGGAATGGGGCCAATATCAGTAACAACACACAGATGAAAAACCACTATCTAATCAACTCCCATCAAACCAGTCAGTGGTAAAACAGTGCTTCCCAGAAACACTTATTACAGATAACATTTTGGTTGTTAAATTTATGAAGTGTAAAGTTATATAACTTCTTTTTTGAAAAAGTCAAGACTGCATTTTCATGCACACATCCGCCCACAAACACAGTTCAGCAGTGGAAGCACTAATAAGGTCGTTGACAAAAATAAATTACATAAATAATATTTAGCAATTTTCAACATTCACCGAGAAGGTCCACACAGGGGGCACGGCCTTGCCAATTATGAAAAATGTTATCCCGAATAATTAGCAGAGTGTGTTGACAAAAATGTCAGCGTGAGCGGAAGCAGTGTGGTTTATCTACTGGCATATAAGATATACCTTTTTGAACCCAAAGTTTTGCTAATTTACCATGTTTTCATCTTGCAGGCTTAGTATAAATCCTTAATGTAAAATTGGTCAAGGTGGTGCTTGTCTTAAAAGAAGCTACCTCTGCTCTATATCGTGGTGTATATCACAGGCTAATGCTGCGGCACTGGTTATTTCAGGGGTGGGATGGTTGCCCTTTTCTCTGTGGTTCAAAAATTAGGTGCCTCCCCCACCCCCAAATGAGGAAATGCCCACACTGAGTTGAATTCTCTAGGAAGAGATCCTTGGGTCCACGCAGATGTATAGCTCTCTGTCCCCACCAAGATGAAATTGAGTTTTCTAGATCCTTCCTGTTGTCAGCTTCACCGGATTCAAGGCTCAAGGTATAGGCACCGTCCCCTCCTCATAAACACACGAGCTTACAGAGGTGGGCATTTTGGCCATTAGCTGCTCTACTAACCCACAACCACTTGGACTACTTCAGATACACACCTGGGAGAAATTACTGAGGAGGGAGTATAATGGGGTGTCGGATACTTGTGCAGAACCCTATTATTTTAGTTTCGGGATGTAGACTTTTATTTAATGATTTTCAGAAGCAAAAGGTTTTTGAGATACACAGCATTAATTATCCTCTTAATCATCAGAAAGTACTCTTTCAAGGGTCACAGGCAGCCACCTAACACAAATCTAAAAGCACTTCCTCAATAGAAAGACTTCTTTTATCCTTGGAGCTGATGGCTGACCTGTCCTGGCTTCCCCAGGCCTTCTCTGGGAGGCTCGGTCATTTCTTTGTCTTCTTTCCTAGTTTCTCTTCTTTCCTTTGTTTCTTTAAAAGTTTCCTACGTTTTCTAAGTTGTATCCTTACTTTTTTTCTTTTCATGAATTTGCTTGGTGATTTCATCCTTTTTCATGGCTCTGATCATGACTCAGGGACACATAGTTTTCAAATATGTAGGCTTTCTCACTAGAGCCACTGCCACTGTCCATACATATTTCATGTGTTTTTATACACCACGTGTTGAAAACCACACTGAGTACCTCCACCTACAAATTGTCTTATTCTCAATCCTTATCCGTTAATTGTAGCATCATCACCAACGGTAACTTGGGATCTAAGTGTCAAATGTTGTTTTGACTCCTCCCTTACTCCAACATCTACTTTTGTCGTTTCCTTCTTATCAACATGTCTTACATCTCTTCTTTTCTTTTGTCAGCCTTCAGTTCATGTTTTTCTTAGCTCTTCTCAGAAAGTGAATATATTTTACTTTTTTTTTTTATTATTTATGATAGTCACACACAGAGAGAGAGAGAGAGAGAGAGGCAGAGACACAGGCAGAGGGAGAAGCAGGCTCCATGTACCGGGAGCCCGACGTGGGATTCGATCCCGGGTCTCCAGGATCGCGCCCTGGGCCAAAGGCAGGCGCTAAACCGCTGCGCCACCCAGGGATCCCAGAAAGTGAATATATTTTAACAGACGTCCAGGACTCTTTGGATCTCAGCTCATCTTGGAAAGTGCCTTCAGAATAATTTTGTAAAAATACCCCTTTTTTTCTATGACTTCATTGTTGTAAAAGTCATTTCTTTCACTCACTGAATATTTGTTGAGTTTATACTATATGCTTTGGACTCTCATAAACCCTGGAGTACATATGTAAGTGTGACATGGTTCTTGTCCTTAAGGAATTCCTAAATAGGTCATGAATAATGCTAATATAGAGTGATTTGGGTAAGGATGGACATATTTTACTGTCTCTCAATTACCCACGTAGAATTCTTCCCTTTTCCTACTATATGATTCCTTGCCCTTTTCAAAACCCATGTAGAATAGCATCTCTATTATTGTATTTTTTCCTTGTCTCAATCATGTTTTCTTTATTTGCAGTCTCATGTAATTTATTCTCTGAATCATTTATTTGGCAATTAATCATCTTGTGGTTTGTCCTCTTCTATTGCAAATTTTAATTGTAATTTAATGTTTAATGTTTTCTCTTGTATTCACATTTAGGTTGTCCATGTTCTGAGATTAAAAATAAAGTCTTCGGCTTGATAGCTTCCCCAGGCCCTTATGGTATATTGCTATTAGGTGTTCAAATACAAAGATTATGAATGATAAATAGTATTAAGTGGATTTTACTGATTAAGTCTTTTCCTACCCATATTAAAATCTGACATGAATAAAATAGTTTGAAGTGTTTTTATACATTTTTATAAAATCAAACTTACTTTTGGTGTAGGTGCTCTCAACCTTTTATCCTATTCAAAACTTATCCTTGCAGCCTCAAGATCTCATCTACTTTTAACAGTTCGTACAAGAATTGTTGTTTAAAATGAAATCCAGTCTAGTCTTCTAAGAAGTGGAATATACTCTTCAAAACAATTTCACCACAAAACATTTTCTGGCTCAGGAGATTTTCATTTTTGTCACTTTGGTCTCAAGGCAAAATTTGAGTGCTAATATAATGAAAGCAAATGTAATGCTAATAATACAGGGACTGTAAATTCCATTAGATAATATTCTATATTTATCTTGAATAATGAACTAAATCAAGATTTTAGAATTATCAAATGTTTGAAAAATTAAATTACTACAGTGATTATAGTTTTCTCTTTCTACTTTTAACAAATCACCACAAATTTAGTGGCTTAAAAGAATAGATATTTATATGTTCTTACAGTTCTGTGGGTCAGAAGCCCAACATGAGTCTCACTGGGCTACAGTCAGGACATCTCAGGACTGGATTTCTTCTTGGAGGCATAATGGAAAATCCACGTTCTTACCTTTTCCAGCTTCTAGAGACCACTGGCATTTCTTGACCCCTTTCTCCATCATCAGAATAAGCAATGTTGTTGTTGGTAGAATAAAATAAATCAACTCAGCGGTGCTTAATTCAGTGTGAGCTATATTTGACTACAGACCAGTCTTTACCAACACCACTCCTGCCACGTATTTTGAAGCCATGTCTACTGTCAGATACCTGTTGTGCAATTCAGAGTCGATCTAACTTTTCTGTTTTTAAAGTAAAAAAAAAAATGGTAGAAAGGTAATTTATTCAAAGTTTCTTGATTTAGGCTACAATGAGTTCATAGTAGAATGAAACTAGAACTCAGGCTTCCTAATTTTTGCATTCTTTAGTTATACTGACCAGTTTGCTTTAGAGTAATATGTGAGTAGACGTTTAAAAGTATCAAGGAGAAATGTGTTTCCCATTGACTTCTCCTGCCCTTCCTTCCCATTCTATCAAGGCCTGAAATTCTACTATTAGACTGTTTCTGATGGAAGCATTAATACAAATAAAATGTCTTTAGGAGAAAAGCCTCTTTATGCTCTATAAATCAGTTACTTATAAATTTAGGATAAATGAAGCTTTGAGGTTTTGATGAAAAATAGGTAACCAATGAAGATCCTAGGTCTCTGAAGAGGAGTACAGTACTACCTTGAGCTCTGTTTTCTAGAGGGACCACTCTGACTTTTCTCTGTCCACACCTTCCCAGTTGGATGAGAAGTCTGCCGGAGTCAAGGATATTATCCCACCTAAAGTTCACACTCCTGCTTCTAGACTTCAGGTACTAGGGATCCCCAAGTTTCCTGCTCAAAAGGCTCTGATCCTATTGCCCAGAGCTTGTGCAGGCATTATCCATGAGATCACCTTTCAAAGATAGCCTATGCCACAATGTCCACCCTCTGAACTCAAGGGGCAGCAGCTATTTCTGTGGGGTGTAGACAAATCCCCAGGCCTCTCACAATATAAGTTAGTGCCTAAGTTAAAAAGAGGACAGTGACCTACGAACTGGAGACTGGCTCTTCTGGCACTTCAATATTTAGGCACAAAACTCTGAGTCTACAAATTCTGCATTAAAACTGGGTGACCCAGTTGTTATGAAACTGTATTCATCAAGAATTTCTAACTTTTAAATATTTAGATACATAGTGGACCTCCATTTGTACTCTGTGCCCTGCCCTGCAATTGGTACTGCCGGGCCTGGTAGAGAGTACATTTTGGTGCTTGGCATGCACTCATTTGTTGAAGAAGTACACAATGAGGAAGAAGGTGTGGCATGGTGATATAAGACATGAGTTATCCAGTCCTGCACTTGTTCTGGATTTTTTTGTTCTTAATGGTAAAAAGGTTGGTTCTTAAGTGCAGGAGATTAACTTAGATATTACTTCTGGGGAGCATTTATTAGGTAATTTCTGGAAAGATCTGAAAATATTTATTGCCCCTTTACATAGTACATTCACCAGCAGTTACATTTCTAAGTTGGAATTCTATCTCTATGTTTAGCTGGATTATAAGGGCCCTAAGCTTTTTACATATTTTAGTTTGTCAGTTTCCTTTGTCTCTAGTTCCTTTAGTTCAGGATTGATAAAGTGTGGCCCCAGGACCAGCAGCGCCAGCAATACCTGGGAACTTATTGGCAAAAAAAAAAAAAAAAAAAAAAAAAAAAAAAATCTGAGCTCCCTAACCACCCAACCTCACTTTCCTTTTTTTTAAGCCAATTTCACTTTCAAGACCTACAGAATCAGAAATTCTTAATAAAACCTCAAGGTAGTTCTGAGGCAGCTACAGCAAACATTTGAGAACCACGACTTTAGCCTATGTTCACTTTTGGCTGGGGTTTTCATAGACCAATATGGCTAACAGTTTTCTTTGTCCACCGTATTGGATCAAGGGATACCAAATAACGCCATTGAGAAAAACAGTGTGCTTTTATAATTGAAAAAAAAAAAAAAAGAACACTTTTAAGTTCTCTCTAGAAAAAATGAGCACACAAGCTAAATCTCACAGGCTTGGTGCCTTTTGATAATACTAGCTTGCTTTTGAATTTCTTTATTTTTATCTTTAGCCATGGTTTCAAGTTGTAGTTTTGATATTGTTTTTGTTTTCCAGGCCTAAAGCCCCTGAGAGATCCTTCATCAAGGATTGAAACACCATAAAGGAGAATCGATAAATTAAGTTAAAACCGAACTTCAGAGTTAGAGGGTAGAGAGAAAAAAATGCAACTATTTCTCCACATGCAATTTAACTTCCAGAAGGAAAAACAAATCTGTTGTTTGTTTTTTTATGGTTTGATTAAATTCTCTGATCACAATAGCAATGCAAACCCACTTGGATATTCACCGTGAACTGAATAGTAATAAAAAAGGATACGTTTTTATCTATTGTCAGGAAAAAAAGATGGAAAATCAAGCACACTAATTTCTGAATTTACACTAGGGTTAATATTTATTAATTAATAATTGATGTTTACTATAATTTTACTTATAGCCACTTAGAAATGCAGCAGATTTTTACATAAAATAAAGAAGAAACCACTAATGTAATACCATTTTTATGCACAGAGTCTTCCATTGTTTTTATGTCTTCATTTGTTATAAATCTTAATTTTATCTTCTTTTCATTAAGAAAGCCGTCATACCAGGAAAATGTGGAGATGTTTTTTGAAATTTTCTCCTTTTTATGATTTTATATTAACTTTATAAATAGTTCCAGTATTTGCCTTCTGGGCCTTATGTTTTACAATTGAAGAATAAGAGGTTGATAACAATTTGAGTTACAGGATGTTTAACTTGTAGGAACAGCTAGCTAAATATGTAAATAATTGTATTACTATTTTCTTGTATCTAATGAATTTTAAAATAGGATATAGCAATCATAAGTGACTATATTTAGTCTCAGTCCTATGTTAAAAGCTGGGGAGTTCAAGATTTCCTGTCCTGGAATAGACATACACAATTCCTGTTGAATTCCACTTTAAGCCCTGACATTATTTATACACTCCCCTTTGATGCTGTATGTTCTATTGATGATCTACCACGGTTCCTCATCTTCTCTTATGAGATATAAAAGATAAAGTTTCCCTGCTGATTCTGGGAAAACCTTTTCCTTATCTTAAAGCATCATTCTATATGATGCCACTACATTTTAAAAATATTAATGCTATCATGTGTTCACCAACTCTCCCTTTCCTTCTTTAAGATGGAGATTGAATACTCAGGTACTTCAGGATCAAAGCTGATGTGTCCTGGGAAAGCTCTTCGAGTCTGATCATTGTCATTTTCTTGGCTTTATTCATCCATCGTTTCAATATGGACATTGCGGCCGGTGATACTGCTTATTCACGTGGTACAGGTGCATGTGAAATGAAGCTGATCCTGGTCTGTTATAACCTGTTAAATCTACTTGTGGGAATTGCTAGCCTGTCAAACCTCCTCCATCATTAACTATTACTGTTTTTTTTTTCTCTAAAGGATTTACATATTCAATGAGTAGAGTACGGCTTGTACTTATTGACTGTTTATTTACAATTATTCTTACTCATTTCTTGAACCTATGTTTTGCTCCTATAAATTTACTTTAAGCTCTTCAAGATCAAGCTTCTTAATTTCATTTGCATTTCTATCAGCACCTAATAGTTTTCTATTCTTTTTTTTTTTTTTTAATTTTTATTTATTTATGATAGTCACACACAGAGAGAGAGAGAGAGAGGCAGAGACACAGGCAGAGGGAGAAGCAGGCTCCATGCACCGGGAGCCCGATGTGGGATTCGATCCCGGGTCTCCAGGATCGCGCCCTGGGCCAAAGGCAGGCGCCAAACCGCTGCGCCACCCAGGGATCCCTAGTTTTCTATTCTTACCGGAAATTAAAGTATCTTAAAATAACTAACATTGTAGCTCACTTGAATAATGTCAAATTGTGCACAAGCCATATGGAATATATATGTTCAAAAAAAAAAACAGTTGTTTCACAATATCTCATCTAATTCCATCATTACATCTTAAGATATGGACCTTATTTTTTCTCATTTTTATATGAAGGGCTGCCCCAATATGTATTAGAATTCTTCAACTCAAACTTTCATATTAAAAATATAGGTTTATTATAATTCCACTCAGAGGAAGAAAGAAAGAAGCAAATTGTTCTTTCATGTTTTACAGAGAAGAAAGACAGAGAATGTTGCAGGTTGAAAAAACATTTAAGGAAGGATAGTATGATGGTCAAGGAGAATGCATATTTCAAAAATTTAGCATTGGGTATTTTCTTGGTTTTATACTTAGAAGATAACTTTCAAGGCTCAATTTTTATTTACTAAAATCTTTATATACACATTGAAATATTAAGATGTTTCTCCTCTAAATAAATACTTATAATTAAAGAATAAGAAAGGATGATTTCTGTATCTTTTAAAACCTGCTATTATTAAAAATGAGTCCATGCCTTGATTCTATTTTGAGAAGACTGAATTTCTCTGTGAATATCACACGACATTATATGCCTGCAGTACACTTGGCTCTTTAAGAAATG
Organism: Nyctereutes procyonoides; assembly: GCF_905146905.1. Classification (NCBI taxonomy): domain Eukaryota; kingdom Metazoa; phylum Chordata; class Mammalia; order Carnivora; family Canidae; genus Nyctereutes; species Nyctereutes procyonoides. The sequence goes on along the minus strand of NW_026575032.1, from coordinate 15,558,407 downwards.
ATTATCGAAAGGGAAGACAAGTAAATATAGCTACGTTAGATGGAACTTTGGGTTTTAGGTTGTAATTGTTTAAAACCCATATGAATCTGAATGTGACCAGTGTTGAAACCTGACTAATTTAAACTGACAACATTCTACTCACATAACACAATATACTGAAAAAAGTCACATCTTTCATTTCAATCTAAGTATTGCTCAAGAATGCTATAGATATTTATTATTTACTTTACAAATATTTACTATGTGGAAAGTGTCTTTCTAGGAGCTATGGTTGCAAACATGAATTAAAAAAATAAATTTCCCTGCCCCAAGGTGGCTTATAGTCTAATAGGGATAGGTAAAACAAATATACAGATAAGTAAAATCATTTATGGCTTTTTGTACACTGAGAATATGATATTATAAACAACAGTCACCGGGGTGCACTTCGTTAAATTTTTTAATTTAAATTCATTCTTGAATATGAGATTTAATTAATGTGTCATGAACAATGGTAATAAAAACTGGTAAGATGAAGAAGTGTCGGTCCACTTACATTGAGACACAGGTTTAATGAACTTGCTCTTGCTAGCTAGATACAAAACAGTTAGCTAGCCTACATTGGGAAGGTCAGGTATTTCGTCATGTCTCATAAACATAGAGGATATATCTATAATTATAAAATAATGCTGTAATTTTATATCTACAAGGTTAATTTTGTATTACAAAGGTAAATTGAGCCCTATATGTCTCAACCTTGTATGATTTAATGTGTAATTATTGAATCATATTCTTAGCTTGGTGTTCAGCTAACCCTCAGGAGATGTCGAAGAGGGATGTTGGATGCACGTTGATGTACAATCCGGACAACTGAAGGTACCCTCCAGTGTGTAAGGACCGTGAATGTATTATAAAAGCAAAATGAAAGTTCTGTGACTTGTGTATCACCAACCCATTTGTGAAACTCCAGACACCTCCAAGAGATTAATCCTTGCCTATCCTTCTGGGGTAGGATGAGGGTACGCACTTGTATTACTTGCTTCACGTTGGTTGCAGAGTAAGGCATAACACAGAGGTCTTTTTATTGCTTACCTGTAATTTAGCAATGCTGCTGCTGCTTCTAAACAACCATTTTATTCTGTTTTACACGAGTCTCAAGAGATTTATTTTGGTATTTTTGTCTTCTCAGATTTGAGACTGGGCCACGTCCTCCATATCATGTAACATTGGTCACACAGGAGGTACATATAGTATCTGGCATTTGTTTTTAAGTTTGTAAGATTTTTATTTTATCAGAATAGCTGACACTGAAGGGAAAGATTAAACATCAAGAGTGTTGCTTCATGGTGTTCGTGAGTATCCTCTGACTGCTGGCACGTTGAATACTGACTTTGGCTTTAATGGGCCTGCGCCTTTCTGGTGCATTTTCCCGCTCTGAACATCAAAGCTGTAGTTTTCTTTCTTTCTTTTTTTTTTTTTTTTAATAATAAATTTATTTTTCACTCGTATTCAATTTGCCAACATACAGAATAACACCCAGTGCTCATCCTGTCAAGTGCCCCCCTCAGTGCCCGTCACCCATTCAATGGGGAAAATTAACAAAGCTGTAGTTTTCTGACTTTTACAAATGACAGGTGCGGTCAAATAAGCAAAACCTGGTTTCAACTCCTCTGAGAAACTTATTACGTACATGCACATTATTATGATCATAAATAATAATAATTTATTTTTTGAGGCATGATGCCAGAGCAAAAGTCATTTGGGTAGGCAAACATTTGTTAGTTGTGTGGAAGTTTCATCAAATGTGGTTTCCATTCAGAGATAACAGGTATTTAAATGGATTCTTCTTTTTCATGAATGCACCTCAAGGTTTAGAAGCAAATGCATTTTTAAAAATATCAGACAATAATAACGATAGTCTTTCCAAAATCTTTATGGCCTGCCAAATTTATAGCATGAATACAAGTAGAGAATTACAATCCCTCGGGAACCTGACTTTGATTCTTTTTAATTTATTTTTAAAATTTACGTTGGAAGACCAGTCACAAGTTCTTCAGACTTGCTGGTGTTGGGTTTTCATTAGACATAAGATATTCTAGTTTTGCATGTATTTTTTATGTTCTTCATTCTCGGGGGCGAAAAAAAGGATTCCTGTCCTCTTTTTGTGAGAAAGTATTATAAAATTCAGCCATAAAACTAAAACAGCAATGAGTAATTCTAATAGCTGGTAGATATTTTTGATGACTAGTCTCTAAATAAATATGAAACTTATAAGTTATGTTAATAAGCTGTACCTTAAGGAGCTAGGAGATAGTTATTTTTGAAAAGTTGGTACAACAAGGGGATACAATGACTGCCATATATTTGAAAAATTATCACATGGAGTAGGATATAGTCTAAGTGTTGTTCCAGAAGGTAGAAATGAAAATTTTAAGTGGAAGTGACAGGGGAGTAAATTTCAATTCAATATAAGAAAGGGGGTGCCCTAGTGGGGCACCTGGGTGGCTCAGTGGTTGAGTGTCTCTGTCTTTGGCTCTGATCCTGACCCCCCGGGTCCTGGGATGTAGTTCTGCATTGGCTCTCCACAGGGAGCCTGCTTCTCCCTCTGCCTGAGTCTCTACCTCTCTCTCTGTGTCTCTCATGAATAAATAAATAAAATCTTAAAAAAAAGAAAGGGGTTCCTAGTAATATCTTCAAATTCAGAGAGTATTTAAACCTCTGCTAGGAATATTACAGAAAGGATTCCTGAATCCTGCTGGAAACTTGAACGTCGTGGACCTTAAAGTCCTCTCAACTCTAAACTTTTGGCAGTTCTGTTTGAATCTCTGCCCCTTACTGCACAATCCTATATACCAAACATGAGTAGTTCCCAAATTGACGTCCCCTCCAATTTTCCAAGTTTGTTGATTGAAATACCACACTTACCTACTCCCAGTATAACTCTCCCTTAGCCGTTTTAATGTCATTCAGATCTCATCCCAGTATTTAAAATCTTTCTTGTTGTGGCCTCACCTTATCAATATTTTCTCTTACTGCTTCTGATATTAGGCAGCTTGTTCTCTTTGACTCTCTTCTCAATCCAACTCGGTAAACAAGCTATAGGTACAAGCAGAGGTAAAATTCTATACTCTTTTGTGTTCCTCTGAGAATATTTCATAGACTTAAATGATCCCACAATGACCTTTCCTTTATGTTGAAATTCAGTGAAAACCCACCATGTCATCTCTATAAAGGGATGCCCCACTCTTTAAAATAGTTGTTCATTAGTTGTGTTAATGTGTGTATAGGGAAGATCTAAATATCCTCTTGCTAACTAGTTTTGAAACTTGGATTCTGTATTTTGCTTTATGTTACAATTTTCCACACAGCCTAGAGCAGCCATGAACATTTATTGAATACACATTAAATTCCTATCAAATGAGGGAATCAAGAATTATAAGTAGTGAGTGTTAAGTGAAGGAAAGGACCGAAGTGGCTTTCTAGGGAAAAGCATCTGAGATATCTGTGGATAGTTGTGCTCGTACTGATTTTCTTACAGGTGGAAACAGTCATGAGAGGCAATAGAATAAGCCACTGATTTCAACCATGTCTTTTCTCTTGGTCCATTTTGATGAGCAGTATGCCATGGGCTATTAGCCCTCGAAACATTTTGGGTTAAATAAGATAGCTGACTGCACATAATTCTCATTTTGCAGTGAGAGCGTTCAGCTTTATTACATCTGAAATACTATGGAGCACATCATCTTGACTTTGATTTTTTACAACATAGTGAGATGAACAGAGATTTTAGCGAATTTGATTCATATCATCAGTTCATTTATTAGCAGATGTAATGACGGAACCATAAACTTGTCACCCCAGGTGACACTAATGAACTCCTTTTGTGAGCTCCCTCAGCAATAAGAGTGACATTTGAATTAAAATTAATACTCGTTCTGTATTTTTAGAGGTGCAAGGGCTACATTTGAAGGTGGGGGATCTTGTCCTTGTTAGTGACTGACAGGTCCTTTGAAGAAAAAAATGCCATTCCCCCCAAATTCCCAGAATTTTAATTTCAGTTTCATTCTCATCTCAAACCTAATTTCCTATTAGAAATTGTGGGTATATTCTTCCTTCTAAAGTATTGAGAAATAGAAACAGCAAATGTAAATGTGATTTATGCGTGTTTAATTTTTAATGTCTTAGCTTTAAAAGAATCTGTTACAGAAATGGTGAGCTCAGAAATGACAGTCTATAACAACATTAAATAATTAGCAATTCACCAGCATAATACTAACAACATCGATATGGATCATATAATTGAGAGTCTATGGTGGAGGCAGACATAAATAATTATAGAAAAGGTTATTTAATTAGAGATGAAAAAATGCTATGACCTAAGTGTGTACTGTGCTAGGAGAGCATGTAACAGAGAGACCTGATCAGGCTGGGAGTGACAAGGGAGTCGGGGGGGGGAGGGAGGGGGTGAGAGTAGGGGGTTGTGGGGGAGGGAAGGGGGCAGGGGGCAGCTTTAGGAAAACTTCTCTGAAGAAGTCATATTCAAACTGACCCAGCATGAGAGTAGGAGAGAGAGGTTAGCTGGGTGAAGATTAGAGATTGAGTGGAGATGGAGACTTTTCAGGCAAAGCAAACAACATGTTTGGTGGCAGGAGGTTACTTAGTTCCTCAGAGGAATGGAAACGTGATCATTGCACCTTGAGAATACCAAGAAAGGAAAGGAGGATGTGTGAGATTGGGTGGAAAAGTGAGCAGGAGTCGTATCAGGAAAGGCCTTGTCAGTAAAAATAGTGAGTTTCTGAATTTTATTCTAGAAATTATGAGAGAAGCCCTGCCCTTAGGCTATGATATATTTTAAAGATTATACTGATTGAAAGGGGCAAGACCAGAAGCATGAGGCCAGTTCGGAAGCTTTAACGGTAGTTCTAGAGGGAGATGATAGTAGCTTGGGTTGGCACTGTGACAGAGCAAGTGAAGAGAAAGAGGTGGATTCAAGATGTATTAATGAGGAAAAACCATGATCACTACTCTAAAGTAGAGGGTAAGAGTTAGAAGGACTTACCCTTCAAGATTTCTGGCACATACAACCAGGTAGCCAGTGCTATCATTTACTGAAAGGGAAGTGATTGAAGAAAAAAACACATTTTTGAGTTTAGTTTGGGTCGTGTTGAGGTTTCATTGCATGAAATGGGCCTGGAAGGAAAGCAATTGGATGTTCAAGATACACCTGAGAGAAGAGGTCTGAACAGGACAGAGAACTTGAACTGTTTTTGTTCTTATTTTCCCTCAACTGAGGTCAGTTTCCACATATCTTTGCATACCTCAGACAAACAAAAAACAAAAACCACCCTCGTATAAATCCATCTCCAGAAACATTGATGGCTGCTATGGATTTATTAACAAGGTTCGGTGAGAGACAAAAAAGGATGTATTATACATCACACGGCTGAACTTTTCACGTAGTTCGCTTTTCAATATTTAAGCTCTTTCCCAAAGGCTCTGTCTTAATGATAGCTGACTGATCTCTTCACTCTCTTTCCACAACCCTTATCTTAGCCTTGACCCCTGCTCTTCCTCCCCCGTGAAAAATCCTTTATTTCTGTATGTAGCTTTCCCTACCTTCTGCCTTCCATAAGGTCACCTTTCCGTTCTTTCTGCAAAACGAGGATCTATTTCAGAAGCTACCTGCCAAAGAGTAGTAGAGGTGAGAAGGCAAGGGAGGATTGTAAATAATAAATTCTTCTCCTGCAAAATACACATTTTTGGTAACATATTCATGATAATGTAAGCAGAAGAGTAGAATCCCAACATTGAAGAATTCAATAGTGGAGGAGGAGATATGAAAGGAGATATAACTTGAGGTGCAGGAGGCCCAACGTGTTTAAGGAAACAGAGGCTTCATGAGGGCATGGTGGGCAATGTATCATATTTGTTGAGAGGTAATTGGCATATTTAAAAAATGTGAAGATTAAACTTTCTCTAAAATGATCTCCTATATACACTTTTACCAAATGGGAAATTGGTAAACCCTACTTTGTGCACCAAGTTTTGCCATGAATTTCTTTGACCTACTCGTGGCAACGTCATTTTTCCTTCATCTTCCCTCTGCAGAATAGGGGTTGGTAGTCTCAATAGATAATCCTGGTTCCGTGTTTCCTGGTCATCCTGAGCTGAAGGAAGGTATCTGTTCAGGATTGTTCACCAGGGCGTATTTCCCTCACACATCTCAGCCCTAACCTACAGCCAGTGCCCATGCCACAAATGGCAGGACTGCCCAGGTGAGTAGTCCAGCAGACTAGATAGCCCCTCTTTCTTCCTGTGCTCATTGGACTACAGTGCATGACTAGGTTTTGGCCTCATGCCTGAAGGAATAAGAGGGCCAAAGGTGATGTGAGAGAGATAGTTGTGTCATGAAGCAGGTGTCTAAAGGGGTGTTGCAGCAGGACCCGAGGCTTTGGCTGCAAAACTATGAACGTAGTTAATGGGGCAGAGAAAAACACTCCTACTAGCATGGAAACTGGACTGCACTGACTGCAAGGGGGATGTAGGATGGCAGCAGCGAGCCCTGTGGTACTGTGGCCAGACAGATCGCTGTGGTTTTGCACCCACCTGAGGGGTTAAATTCTGAGATGTGGCCTTTATTTTATTTATTGTGTTTAAAGATTTTATTTATTCATGAGGGACACAGAGAGATAGACAGAGGGAGAAGTAGGCTCCTTGCAGGGGGCCTGTTGAGGGACTGGACCCCTGGATGGGGATCACGCCTTGAGCCAAAGGCAGACACTCAACAGCTGAGCCACCCAGACGTCATGAGATGTGGCCTTTAGTAGAAGGCAGTCTGTGGGCTGCTTAGTTGAGAGAGGTGGGTGGGGTTACTCTTTCCTGAAGAGAAAAGCCTTTCATATAAGGTGACTAATCTTTCCCTTCTTCTCTATATGCACTTGACTCATGGGGAAGTGTAAAATGTGTCAGTGTGTATTGTCTGCTCCCATTTCCGAAAAAATTAATTGAAAAGTGGATCAATAACAAGATTGAACGGCTGAATAGAAAAATAAATTAAGTAGATATTTAGTGAATGGCAGGAAATTTGTGTCTTGGTAGGAAATACAGGATTCTAAAGAGAAGTCATGATTTAGAATGGAACGGCCAAACAGTTTTGATATAACTCTTTCAAACTTTTTTTAGGCTTCGGAAAGGGAAAAGTAGGCCTTTATTATGCTTTGTATTAAAATGAGCATTTATCAGGCTGTTTTGCTTTGCTTTCCTTGAGCGATGAATTCGGTATCCTGGCATCACTAACCTAGCTCTCCTAACATTTTTCTTACTTTCGCCCTCAGTTATCCAAGAGAAGAGCATTGATGGATAGAGTTATATCCTTTATCTTGGTATCTCTTCAAGAACACACTAGATTGTCTTTTGCTTTCCTCATTCCACTTCCAAATCTTATCATTGAGAATTTATGGCAATTGCCACAGAAGAGTAAAGCACCAAGGGGCTATAATGATGACTTGGGGCTGGGTTCAGGAATAGAAATGTGCTCCGAGGAGTTTGACCCTGCATCACAATTTTGACCAGCTTGGACCCAGCTCTTGGAAAACAATAGAAACAATAAAATATGACCCCCATCCGCCCTCAGAGAGCTGCAAACCATCTTTCCTTCAAAGAGCAAATCAGTCCAGGCAGCTGGCATTCCCTTTGTTACACCTTATGAGCTTGGTAGAATGATTAAACATTTTAATTCCTTTTCTGCTGGATGTTTAAATTCATAGCCTGTTCACTAATGTTTCCTCTTAGCTCACTACTGGTCTGCTCAGGGTTCAAGATCAGAATAGTAATCCAAGGACTATGAGAGTGAGGGTGGTCAACGTCATTTTTCGGATGATTCTGGGGCTTTCTTAAAATCCTACTTGGTTTTTCTCAGGGTAAGGAAAGGAATGAGATACTTTGCTGATTAGTTGAAAGAAAAGGGAGAAGAGAGAGAAGACTAGAAGAATACAGATAGTTGCATGCCGTCCTTTCCCGGCCACTGTTTGCCCTTTCAAAGAAAGCTTGTGTAAATATAGTTTCTTTTTACTCATAAAATTATGATGGGTTGCCACATGCTATGCATCATACTTTATCATGATAAGGAAACAGGTAGCTTTAAATGAGAGCATTTGATGATTTGTCACACATTTGGCAGTTGATCAACCCCGCTGTGAAAGGACAGTGATATCGTTGCTATGCTGAAGCTGTTTAAAGAATGTGAAATGTGGATCGTGGTGCTGAGGTAGCTGACGGTAAATCAGATCTGATTTCCCCTCTGAGAGCACAAAATGAACCTTGTCGTTATCAGGAAGAGAAATGAAATCTTTAAATATTTCTCAATGCTTTGTCATCTCTGCCTGTCGGGGTGATTTAACATAAAATCTCCCCAAAGTAGGAAATGCAGGTATTATTTCATTTCATTTCAGAGATAAACTTCACAGATTTTCCCTATAAATTACTTGAAAAAGCCCCCAATTTGCAATTGTGGAGGTTGCTTAAGATCAATGGTGTTTTAAAATAAAATATTATTAGTAAAAAAATGTGCTTTGTGTTTTGTCCCCTGCCAATACCCTGGCAGTCCCTGAACACAGTGATGTCTTAGTGTTTATGGAAAAATATCAGAAGGGCCAAGAGACGTTGCTTGTAAATGGTTTGAGTTAGCTGTGTTGCTGAAACAGTTGGTTTATTGAACTTTTGACTACATATTTCTTATATGACCTGTGGTTATCTATTTTCGTGTTTCAAACTCCTGCTTGCTTTTTGTCTCTTCTCCCATTCTACTTAATGACAATAAGACCTTGCAGACATTTGCAAAATTTCTATTACCCCAAGATTTAAAATGTCATTTTAAGGAGGAAAAAAACCTGCTTTTTAGAATTTATATGCACATGAATAATGCAAGCTCACTGTGGAAAAAAATAAAGATATCAACAAAAATTCTCCTGTGACCCAGAGAGATCCACTGTTAACATTCTCATGTTTCCCTGAGGACTTCATTTGTGAGTATTTTTTATTTAACACTGGATCATTCATTCTCAGTTTCAGAGTACTGGAGAATAAGCCTTGCAAATTTTGGTCTCAGGGTTTAAAATTGAATATTCAAAAGAGTTTATTTGCAAGGTCTTTTCAGTATTTTATTACAGAAGGGATATCCATTTTTCTTCCATTTCTAGTGGAAAGAAAAAAATAAGAAGCATGAAGTACGAAGTGCAGCGTAAGGTATTTGGGTTATGTCTAGGGAAAGATTCCTTAATATTATTATTAGTGATTGAAACAAATACCTTATTGATCTTTAATGTGTTACCACTTGGAGTAATACCAGTCAGTGATTATCTTATTTGTTGACTTGCTGACTGATTTAACTAAATGACAAGCAGCAAAAGGTTCTTCCTAAATCTCTACTCAGGCGGTGCCTTGGTGACTCACGCAGTTAAGCATCTGCCTTCCTCTCAGGTCCTGATCCCAGGGTCCTGGGATTGAGGCCCACGTCGGGGTCCCAGCTCAGTAGGGAGCCTGCTTCTCCCTCTCCTCCCTCTCCTCTCTGCTTGCACACTCTCTCTCTCACTCTCTCAAATAAATAAATAAAATCTTTAAAAAAGGTCCCAACTCAGTACAGTACTAGGTCAAAGCAAACTAACAAACATTTCAATGCCCAACCCGAGACAATGTCATAGATAAAGAATTAAAAAATTATAGCCGAGTAGTAATTCTGAGATAGATAAAAGTATCATGCATTATTTCTGCCCCATATATCTTTGTCTCTCATATACCCTGTGTTGGAACGAAGCAGATGTTGGAATCCTTAGAGAAAGTTTCTGTATTCAGGTTGGCTGGGATATTCCAGAGCATCACAGTAATTATCATCTTTTCCATCATAATAATCTAAAAAATTAGGTACTATTATGTCCATATTATAGATTCAGTAACAGAATGAGGTTTGTTCATTTGTTTATTCAATATTTGATAAACATCAACTGTGTGCCAGGCATTGTACTACTTACTAGAATTCAGCAGTAAATCCACAGACAAAATACCAACCCTTCTGGAGCTTATATTTTAGATTCTAGTAGGGGAGAGAGACAATAAACAAGATGAATAAATATATGATATTGAATGTAAGAAGGGGCACGTGGTGGCTCAGTGGATTAAGCTTCTGACTCTTGATCTGACATCAGGTCATGATCTCAGAGTCATGAGATTGAGCGTCATATCAGACTCTTGTGCTCAGTGGGGAGTCTGCTTGGGATTGCCTCTCTCTCAAAAAAAAAAAAATCTAAGAAGGTGATGAGTTTAATAATGGTGAAAAATAAAGAGGGAAGGGAAATAAAGAGTGTTCTGATACGAGATATGACTAGATTCAAACCCAGGAGTTCTGTTTTCAAACCTAGTGCTATTTGATTACAAAGAGGTACCAAACGAGAACATGAGTTGTAAACTGAAAAGATCTCCTGAGATGGATTCATGGGAAAGGGTAATTTCTGTGGTTCATTAATTATTTTTTCAGGCAAGTAATAAAGACTGAATAACTATAATGGAGAGAAAAAGAGTTCCTTGTGACATCTAAGGAATTAAAAGAGGTTTAGTTTTCAAAGAAATAAAACCACTGTTATTTGGCCCCTGTTGAAAGGCAGGAGTCAGAGTTCGTTGGCTTTGGATTCTTGCTTCCTTCTAGCACTGTGTCAAGAAGGCTGTGGAGCACTGAAAACACTTCCAAACCAGCAGGTGTTTTAGATGTATTTATTTTGTCAAAACATCAACATGTGTTATTTTTCATCTTGTGAACGCATATCTCCACCTTCCACACTCTGTCCTGGCTTTTCTCCATCTGAGTCCTTCCCTTCGAATTGCCAAACTCAGAAGAAATTTTCTTCCACATAATGTGACTAATAAAGAATGCATCGAACACTTAATGGATAACCATGAAACCACTTAATTCTTTAAGAGTTGATACAATTTTAAGAGGAAAACAGTTATAGAAACACTAGAGTGAAGAAATATTATAACACTAAGCAGAAAATGAGCCTGTCTGAAAGGATTTGTCTGTAGGTGCATCAGAATTCAACCAGAGAAGCAGAATCAGTAGGAATGATGGATGGCTGGATGGCTGGATGGCTGGATAGAGGAATGGGTTAGGTGGGTACGTAGGTAGATAGATCGATCAATGGGTGGGAAGAAGGGAATGAGGCAGGGATATTTATTACAAGGAATTCCCTTACTCATTGATGGGGGCTGGTTAGGCAAATCTAAAATCTATCAGGCAGGTAATCAAGAAGGGACGATCATGGGTGGGCTTGAACATGTAGACAGGTGTGGTGGTTGTCCATGGGTAGAATTTCTTTAGCCCTGCTTTTAAATTCTTCCCACTAATTTAGTCAAGTCCATTCAGATTATCCAAGATAATCTATTTTAGTTACAGTCATCTGATTAGGGTTTTAAAGTACATCTGTATGGTCCTTTCACAGCACCTCCTAAAATGGTGTTTGAATGACTGGGGACAGTAGTTCAGATAGGATGGGAAACATGGGGGGAAAAAAACAGGAAAATCACCCTGAAAAAGTCCTGGGAATCTTCATTGGGATCTGTATAGCAAACTTCTGAAATCTTTTAAGACTTAGAAAAATTTTTAACTTTCACACTGTTTCAATGTGAAAAATATGCTTTTGTCTTTCCAAGCTGCCTATATACATCAAGACCATCAGACATTTATTCCCAAATGCAATGATAAATCAATCAGTCCAGTATCTCTGCTTGATAGATTTAGAACACCAGTGTCATTCGAACCCATTTCACATTAAAACAAAGGAAAAATAGAAATAGATTGTCTATTAGTTGCCTGCAGCATTCTTTGTCCACTGAAGAGCAAACTATATGTTTTTCCCCCTCTTTATTGTGTCTATTTTTGGTGTGTGTGTGTTTGAGAGGTGGGGCAGCAATGGACACTTTGTGTAGCCCCAGAGGTGAGTCACAGTTGATCAAAAGCAGTCATGGAGCTCTTTTTTGCTGGCAATTGGTCTGGGGCTAGGCATAGGACTCATTTTTTGGCCAAGGGGATATAAGTGAAAAATATAATAATCTTAAATATCAAACAAATATCCATAAGTCCACATGGACATAAATAAATGATTGAATAAATTGATAAATAGGGGAATAGATAAATTTCTCCTGCAAAAGAATGCCTAATAATTTACATAGCTCTTCTACCTTCAGGGGAGTAGAGTATAAATCTCTCTCCTCAAGTATGGACTGTGTGTAGTGCCTTCCTTCCAAAGAGTAGTCTGTGGCGAGGGGGCAAAAAGAATACATTTTTCAGTGGAAGAATCTGATATATTATTTTTTACTGCTGCTGTAACAAATTCCCACAAACCTAGTGTCATAAAATAATTCTATTTTATTATCTTCCAGTTCTGTGGGTTAGAAGGCTAACACTGGGCGAAAACCAGGTATTGTCAGGGATGTGGGCAGGGCTGCATGCCTTTCTGGAGGCTCTAGGGGGGATCTGTTTTCTTCCTCTTCCAGCTACTAGAGGCTGTCCAAATTCCTTGGCTCATGACCCCCTTCCTTTGTCCTCAAAGCCGGTGACACGTCTGATCCTCACATCCTATCATTTTGATTGGCTTCCTTCATCATATCTCTGACTCTGTCTTCTGCCTTTGGTCCCAATGGGCGCATCCACTTAGTACAGGAGAACCTCCCTATCTGAAGGTCTGTTGATTAGAAAACTTAATTGTATCTACAACCCTAATTTTCTTTTGTCACATAACCTAACATATTCACAGGTTCCAGGAATTGGGTCAGAGGCATATCTGGGGACTGGGGTGGTGGTGGTGGCAAGTATTCAGTCTGCCGTCATGTCCAACAAACACTGCCTCATCTAGGTGACCCAGGTTGGCATCAACAGTGGTAAGTCATGTTGTCGTGCGTACACTGGATAATGTGATAAATGTGTTACTTTACCTAATGATCTTCCCCTCAAAAAACCTATTCAGTCAGTCTGTGAAAAAATATGAGACAAATTCCAAAGGAGAGGTACTCTGTAAGGTACCTGAACAATGCTCTTCAAAATAATCAAAGGTCATTGTGGTAGGAATGCGGGAAGCCTGAAACGAGAAAAGTTAAGGAGACACATGGTCCCTTATAGCATCCAGAAAGGAACGAGTTGTCCTTCTACCTTAATTGTGGGCCAGTGAGAATGGGACAGGACACATGACTTACACAGCTGGAAGAGAATCGATTTCTATAGTTTAAAACTACTAAGTTTGTGGTGCTAATTTAATGCAGCAATAGAAAACTAATATAGTCATCCAAACTAAGAAAAGTCTGAGAAACCATCACAACCATCACAGCCTGAGAGGACTTGACAACTAAATATTATGTGTTATTTTAGAGTACAGGGGATCCAGGAACAGAAAAAAGCACATTAAGTAAAAACTAAAGAAACGTGAATAAAGTATGCACTTCAGTTAATTTATAATGTATCAAAACTAGTTCATTGATTTTGACAAATGTGCCGAATTAACATGTCATATTTTTTAAGATTTTATTTATTTATTTGAGTGTGAGAGAGAGAAAGAGAGAGAGAGAGAATGAGCATGGGGAGGGGGCAGAAGGAGAGGGAAAAGCAGACTCCCCACTGAGCAGGGAGCTCTATGTGGGGCTCCATCCCAGGTCCTGAGATCATGAGCTGAGCTGAAGGCAGATGCTTAACTGACTGAGCCACCCAGGCACCCCAACATGCCATATGATTAATGTTAGTTACTAGGAGAAATGGGGTTGGGGTAAGAGGAACTCTGTATACTACCTTGGCAGTTCTTCTGTAAATCCAAACCTCTTGTAACATAAAATTTTTATTTAACAACAAAATGTTAGGAGGTAATTGCCAACTTAATATGGTGTTTCCAGTGGTTGTAGGTGAAAATATCCAAATGGATTCTCTAGATAGTTGCTTGTTATCTACTATGTGTCGGGGTACTGTGGAGGTTATTGGAATGAATCTGTCAAGTGCCCTATTCTCCGGGAGCTCAGGTTCCACTTGGGAGAGCATGTTTATGAGTTGCTGTGATCCAGGGGAAAAGCAATGAGTGCAGACAGGCCACATGGCTAAAGTTCAAAGGATGTTTGGTTAAGAAAAAAAATATACTTCCTCAAGGGTGGGAGGTCACAAAGGACCTTGTGAAGGGGGTGGCATTTACATTCTGCCTTGAAGAATAATCGGGTTTTGTATATACATACTTGGAAGAGGGAGCAGAAGACAGACAAGCCAAGAGTCTTAGGACAAAGGTCCAGAAAGAGAGGGGGTTAACCGTAAGTATGTAGAATTTTAGTGCCTCAGAGATTGGAATTATGTTTGTCATGTTCATCACTGTATCCTCACTGCTTCCAACACAGCACATAGCAGTTGTTTCACAAATATCTGTTGATTAAGTGGAAGGAAAATAGCTGGGAACAAGTTGTGGAGACCTTGCATGCTAAATTAGTAAGTTTAGCCATTACACATTTTTTTTTTTAGGAAACATGATTTGAGCTATACTGTAGAAAGATCAAGTGGGTAAAAAAAATGCAATTTTGGCTGAAAAATACAGATATGATAGAAAAAGGAAGAAAAATGTTTAAACTTGCACAGGCAAGAAATTACGACCCTATTAGTCTTTAAAGTTTTTTTTTTTTAAGATTTTATTTATTTATTCATGAGAATACACAGAGAGGAGAGAGAGGCAGAGAGACACAGGCAGAGGGAGAAGCAGGCTCCATGCAGGGAGCCTGATGTGGGACCCGATCCCTGGTCTCCAGGATCACACCCTGGGCTGCAGGCAGCGCTAAACCGCTGAACTACCAGGGCTGCCCACGACCCTATTAATCTTTATTTACTAATGCAATCACTAGTTTCTATTAAAAATTAGATTTTTATTTATATAAAATTGCACATATTTTAAAAGTCAGAGATTTATAATGAAAAATAACAGTCTCTTGCTCATGTCAAACAACTTCAGGTCTCTATCTTGAAGGTAATGGTTTTCACCTCTTTTACTGGCTTCTTCTAATACCTGCCTCCTTCTTTCTAAATTTAAATGTGTATAGCTAGTTTTTTTTTTATTTTATATTTTATTTTATTTTAAATTTTAAGTAATGCATCTTTGACTCTCTACTCTGGAAAATTTTATTTTCTCACACCAACCCATAATCCCTTATATTCCCTTCCGTAATTCCTCTCCCCCATTCTTGAGGATATATTAACCATATATCAAATGAATATTTGAAGCTTTTATTTTATTATGTAGAAATATCATTCACGGCAAGGTCATGCGGACTACGACAATTGCTATATTTCCTATCTTATACGGCTTTCTGTTTTCATTGAAGGTAATATCTGTCTTGTTTTTTGTTTACTTCGTTTTCCAGTACTTTCAGTGTGGTCAAGCACACCAGGAAATTTAGTAATGTCTCAGTATTCAGCAGTAGGAAAGTCAGTCTCTGTATGGTCTGGACTGGGCACTCTCTAAGTTTGTTCTGAGGATGATGTTATTCCAAGACATATTATCTTTGAAATTTCAGCTTCCTTTTTTCCCTGCTGACTATTTCTTTGATTTCACGATTTCTTCTTTACTCCCTGGTTTTCTTCACTAGCTTTCTATGATGCCTGGGAGATAATATTTTTAAAGGATTACATGTTTACATGCTGTTATAAAAATTAATACATTAGATGGATACAGCATTTCCCCCTTCCTCCCCACCCCAACCATTCTACCATCTGTTTCAGAGAGTTCATTTTTCAAAAATTTATTTTTATTTTTTAGATTACACATGTAAGTGATTTGTCTTTGTCTGGCTTATTTCATTTTGCATAATGCCCTCCAGGTTCATCTGTGTTTGTTGAAAATGGCAGATTTCCTTCTTTTTTAAGGCTGAATAATATTCCATCGTGTGTGTTGTCTGAGGTGTGTGTGTGTTTATACACATATCACACTTTCTTAATCTATTCTTCAGGGGATACATTGGTTATTTCTATACCTTGACTGTTGTGAATAATGTTGTAATGAATATGGGTGTGCAGATATCTCTTCGACATAATCATTCCATTTCCTTTGGATATATAAAAACTGGAAATTTCCAGATCATATGGTAGTTCTACTTTTAATTTTTTGAGGCCCCTCCATGTTGTTTTTTATAGTGGTTATACCAGATTACATTCCCACCGACAGTGCACAACAGTTCTCTTTTCTCTTCATCCTTGCCAGCACTTGTTATAATTGTCTTTTGGAAAATGGCCATTCTAACAAGTATGCAGTGACATCTTATTCTGATTTTGATTTGCATTTCCCTAACAATTAATGGTGGTGAGCATCTTTTCAAGTGTCTGCTTGCTATTTGTATGCTCTCTTTGGAAAAATGCCTATTCAGGTCCTTTGCACATTTTTAGCTAGGTTGTTTGTGTGTGTTTGCTATTGAATTCTATGATTTCCTTATATATTTTACGTATCAACTACTTATATGTGGTTTGCAAATATTTTCTTCCATTCCATGGTTGCTTTTTATTTTGCTGATGGTTTCCTTTACTGTGCAGAAGATTTTTAGTTTGACTTTTTAGCTCTACTTGTTTATTTTTTCTTTTTGTTGCCTCTGTTTTTGGTATTAAATAAAATAAAATATTGTCAAGACCAATGCAAAAGAACTTATTCCTTATATTTTCTTCTAGAAGTTCTATGATCTCAGGTCTTACATTCACATATTTGACCCGTTTTGAGTTGATTTTGGGTATGGTGTAATATAAGTTTCTACTTTCATGCATTTCCCAACACTATTTATTCAAAAGACTGTCCTTTCCTCATTGTATATTTTTGGCACCTTTATCGAAGATGAATTGGGCATATATGCAGGGATTTATTTCTGGGATCTCTCTTCCATTTTATTGATCTATATGCCTGTTTTTATGCTAATACTATACTAATTTGATTACTATAGTTTTGTAATATAGTTTGAAATCAGGAAGTGTGATGGCTCAGATTTGCTCTTTTTCTCTTCCAGCTTTATTGGAATACAATTAATATATAACACCTAAAAGTTTAAGGTGTATAATGTGATGATTTGATACATGTATGCATTGCAAAATAATTACCACAATAAGGTTAGTTAATACTTCCATTCTCTTACATAATTACCATTTCTTTCTTGTGTTGAGAACTTACAAGATACAGTTTCTTAATAACATTCAAGTATATAATACACGGTGGTTAACTGTAGTTACTGTGCCATATACTGGATGTCCTGAATTCATTTTATATCTTAAAAGTGGAAATTTATACCCTTCAACTAGCATCTTCCCATTCCCCCCAAGTCCCAGCCTCTGGCAACAGCCACTTACTCTTTATTTCTCCAAGTTTGGCTCTTTTAGATTCCATATATATGAGAACATACAGTATTTGTCTTTTTCTGTGACCTATTTCACTTATCATAATGCCCTCCAGGTGTAACCATTTTGTTACAAAAGGCAGCATTTGCTTGTTTATTTGTTTTTTATTTTTAAAATATTTTATTTATTCAGGAGAGACACACAGAGGCAGAGATGTAGGCGAAGAGATAAGCAGGCTCCCTACAGTGAGCCCCATGCAGAAGTCAACTCAAGATCTCCAGTCTCACGCCCTGAGCCGGAGGCAGATGCTTAACCACTGAGCGACCCAGGCTTCCCTTGTTTGTTTTTTAAATGTCTAAATAGTATTTGTGTGTGTATGTGTGTATGTGTATACATGCCCCATTTTCTTTATTCTTCTATCTATGGACATTTAGGTTATATTCATGTCTTAGATATTATAAATAATGCTGCGGTGAACATGGGGCATAGATATCTCTTCAAGATAATGATTTCTTTTCTTTTTTTGGGCATATACCCAGAATTGCTGGGTGGTTACTGGCTCATATGGTAATTCTATTTTTAATTTTCTGAGGAAACTCCATACTGTTTTCTATACTGTTGTAAATTTATTTCCATTTTCATTTCATTTTTGTGAATGGTCTAAAATACCGGGCCAGTTCCATTCTTTTGCATGTGAATATCCAGTTTTTCCAAGACCATTTAATGAGGAGACTATCTTCCCATTGAATATTCTTGGTTCTCTTGTCCAATATTAGTTGACTATATATGTTTGGATTATTTCTGGGCTCTCAATTCTGTTTCATTTGTATATATGTAAGTTTTTATGCCAGTACCATCCTATTTTGATTACTATAGATTTGTAATAACTTTTTTTTTTTCTATCTTGGTAGCAATAAAGTTTTAAGTCAGGAAGTGTAACACCTCCAGCTTTATACTTCTTTCCCAAAATTGCTTTGATTATTCAGGGTCTTTTGGTATTCTGTATGAAATTTAGGGGTTTTTTTTTTTTATATCTGTGAAAAATATCTTTGGAATTTTGATAGGGATTGCGTTGAATCTATAGATGGCTTTAAGTAGAAGAAACATTTTAATAATATTAATTCTGATCCATGAATATAGGATAGCTTTCTAATTTTGTGTCTTCTTTTATTTCTTTCATCATTCTTTTATAATTTTCAGTGAATATATCTTACCACTTTAGTATTTTATTATTTTGTTGTTATTATGAATGGGATTCTTTTCTTTATTTTTATTGCAAATGAATAGTCATTAGCATATAGAAATGCAACTGATTCCTATATGTTGATTTTGTATCCTGCAGCTTTACTCAACTTATTAGTTCTAAGAATGTGTGTGTGTGTGTGTGTGTGTGTGTGTGTGTGTAGCCTTTAGGGTTTTTCAGTACATAAAATTATATCATCTGTAATCAGAGACAATTTTACTTTTTCCTTTCTGATTCGGATGACTTATCAGCCTAATTTCTTTTTCTTGACTAATATTTCTGACTACAATTTTCAGTACTATATTGAATAGAAGTAGTGAGAATGGACACATTTTCTTGTTCTTGATCATGGGAAATCTCTCAACTTGTCACTATTGAGTATGATAAACATGGGTTTGTTGTATATGGACTTCATTATATTGAGACACATTATATCTAATTTGGTGATAGTTTTTATCAAAAATTATGTTGAATCTTGTCAAATACATTTCCTACATCTATTCAGAAGATCATACAATTCTTATTCTTCATTTGATTAATGTGTATCACACTTATTTGCACATATTGAATCATCCTTACATCCTAGGAATAAATCCCAGTTGATGGTGGTATACGATTATTTTAAAATGCTGTTGAATTCAATGTGCTAATATGTTATTGAGGATTTTTGCATCTATGTTCAACAGGGATATTGGCCTGTGATTTTCTTTTCTTGTAGTAAGTAGTCTTATCTGGCTTTGGCATTAGGGAACTGCTGGCCTTGTAAAATGAGTTCGGGAGTATTTCCTCCCTTCATATTTTTGGAAGAGTTTAAGAAAGTTTTTTTTTTTCTTTTTTTTTTTTTTTTACTTCTTTAAGTGTTAGAATTCATCAATAAGGCCATCTGGTCCTGGATTTTTTTTCCTTTGAGAATTTTTTTTTAAGATGTTATTTATTTATTCATGAGAGACACAGAGAGAGGCAGAGACATAGGCAGAGGGAGAGAAGCAGGCTCCCTATGGGGAGCCCGATGCATGACTCCATCCCAGGACCCCAGAATCATAACCTGAGCAGAAGGCAGGACACTCTGCCACTGAGCCACCCAGGCATCCCATCTGTTGAGAGGTTTTTGATGACTAATTCAATTTTCTTACTTAGCAATTAGTCTGTTCAGATTTTCAACTCCTTCATGATTTGGTTTTTATGGACTGGATGTTTCTAGGGATTTACCCATTTCTTCTAGGTTTTCTGATTTGTTGGCGTATAATTGTAGGAGTATAATTTGTTGGTGTATAATACATATGACCCTAAGTATTTCTGTGTTATTAGTTATAATGTCTCCTCTTTCATTTCGGATTTTATTGATTTTGTCACCCTCATGATTTCTAAATTCATTGTTATGTTTCTCCAAATCAACAATGAATTTTCCTTATTTTTCCCTCTGGTATCCCCTGGCTTGTACCCAACACAGCTAGAACCCTGGAAGTGAGCACTGTGGTGCAGACAGAGAAAGCTCCAATAGAAGCCTGGCAAATTTTCTGTGTGAGATAACCAGACTTGTGTATTATTTTATTTATAATTTTAGGCAAATTGGTTCTATTCTATGGGGCTCAGTTTTAAAACCAGAAAATTAGGGTTCATAGTCAGTGAACTGAAATGGCTCAAATTCCTACAATATTCTTAAATTGTGCCAATCCTCATATGGTAGGGAGGAAATTGATCTATTTGCATCATTCAAATAACAAATATGTAAATAAATCTCAATGGAAAGAGTACTATTACTACCTTGTGGTGTATTTAAAAAAGTAAAAATTTTTCTCTTTTTTCTCTTGGAAGAGCTATTTAAATGTGCTTGTGTATGAAAGCAGTGGCATATTTTATACGGACAACTTGCTTGATTTGTGAGAAATAACTTATCTAAGTTTATTTTTTATAAGATTTGATGTACATAGACTGGTCTATGAGCATTTTTATTTTTATAAAGAAATTATGTAAAAACTAATAGTGTTTCTTAAAATTCCTATTATAATGTCTAGATGGCTGTCTATCTTCTATATAAGGCTTTTTCTTAATTTAAAATGTAATGAATGACTGTTTCAATCACAGAATTTTTTAGATGTTCATGAAGAACACATTTAACTTTATTGCCATAATTTGGGGACTTTTCTTTTTCTTGCATATAAATAGCCTTGGCTCTTTATTCCCTTCCGTGCTCCTGGGGTCTTGTTTTGTTTTGTTTCTTTTTAAAAGCCATTATCAATGAACTTTCTCATCCTTCAATAAGACCTCAGAACCTAGACACTATTTTTTTTTCAATATTTCCTTTTGACATGTTTAAGTGCCAATTAAAATATTAAAACTAAAACTTATTCAGCACTAAGTGCTTTCAAGTTCATACACTCCTCCAAGTTCATCGCCTTTATTCCTGTGAAGTAGGTATATTATTATCATCCTGACTTTATAGGTAAAAAAATGAGGCACTGGGATGCCTGGGTGGCTCAGTGGTTGAGCATCTGCCTTTGGCCCAAGGTGTGATCCTGGAGTCCTGGGATCGAGTCCCACATTGGGCTCCCTGTATGGAGCCTGCTTCTCTCTCTGCCCGTGTCTCTGCCTCTCTCTCTTTCTCTTTCTTTCATGAATGAATAAATAAAATCTTTTTAAAAAATTGAGGCACTGAGAGGTTAAATCATTCCCAAAGTCACATAACTATTGAGTAGAAAAGATCTAAGATTTCAAGTCTGGCAGTGTAGATGCAAAGCCATGCTCTGAACCACTAGCCTGCTTTCACTGTTTTGAGGGCTGTCTAAATTTAATGGATATTGACCTGCTGTGTTCATGTCATACACCATCAAGACTTGAAAATCTCTGCAGGGATCCACTGCAGAAGGGGTTTGTTCAAAGCTTCTTCTGGTCATTGAGCAACTGGGCTTTCTATATATGCATCCTAAAAGTAGAGAATATGGTAATCTCATAAACTCTACTTAGTTGTCCAACAATGTGGAAATTTGTGAACAAACTGAGCATCCAAATGACCCAAGTTCTCTTGTCAAGTTCACAGAGAAGAATAGCTACATCTTTACCTGCCCTACTACTCATCCCTTACTTAAGCTATGGCGTGCTTCTTTGCCCAAGGCTGCAGGCATCTTACCTGAATGCTTCCAGATCTCTATGGAGATTCAGTCAAGAATAGTCCAGTTTTTTTCATTTCCAGATTTCACGTCGACTGAGAACACATGAAGTGCTATCCTCAGTGCAGAGAAGAGCTTCTCTGCATGTGACATCTCCAGGGAGAGTGGTTTTTCAGAGCCTGCCTAACCAGAGAGCAGCCCTGCAGCCAGTCACCCCTAAAGGAAAGCACATTTTTTGTACTAATGCTGTTTAAGTGTTCTGCAAATGGTGATTTTCAGGCTTTGGATCATGATCATTCCACGTTGGACTATTCAGCTGTTGCAGTCTATTGCCTGAGTGAAGCTGGAGGCACGGTGATCCCTCTTCTCTTCACTGACCTCCTTCTACAGGCTTTCTCAGTTCCACATAGTTGGATGGAAAGGAATCTAAGGCACAAACTGCCTCTGTGTTCCAGGAGAGAAAAATCAAGCAAAGGAGAGGTAACTAATGCAGGCAAAATTGGATATTACATTTTTGCGAGACTTCTCTTTGGGGCTGAGAGAGGTAGGGTAGAGGGGAATTAAGACAACCCTGCTCTTAGAATCATATTACTGAATCTTTTGCACAGTTTCTTTGCTTCTGAACCTTCCCAATGGAACTAAAGAATAAGAATGTGGACACAGTTTTAACAATGCAGGATTTAATAGTACTAGTACTTTCCTCGTGTCAGTCAGAAATTCATTTCATCATTAACTTGGCTCTCATTTTCAGTGAATGCCAAAAATCTCCATTATTCCTTTAGTAGTCAATCGTGTGACAGGATCTGTTGAGTACCCACACTGAACACACCCCTGAATGGGACTAATAGTTTTCCATGGTATGGTAAACTGTCTCAGGCTAGTGAGAATTTTTGCATTCTTAAATGTGTCTAAAATAGATCTAATTTCACGTTCTTAAACGTGTCTAAAATTCTAAATATGCCTAAAATTCTAACTGTGTCTAAAATTCTTTTTTTAAAAAAGATTTTTATCTACTTATTTGAGAGAGAAAGATGGAGACAGAGCACAAGCAGTGGGGAGGAGCTAGAGGAAGAAGGAGAAGCAGACTCCTCACTGAGTAAGGAGCCTAATGCCAGGCTCCATCTCAAGATCCCGAGATCATGACCTGAGCCAAAGACAGATGCCTAACTGACTGAGCCGCCCAGGTGCCCCAGTGTGTCTAAAATTCTTACAGATGTGTTTCCCTGTGGTATTTACTTATATCATTTAATAAGTAAAAATGAAAGCTAAAAAAGAACTAAGATATGGTATAAACAATCGTGTAGCATTGTATATGATGTTAAATGTTTGTTTTATACTTCATTACTTAAAGTTTCCAGGAACTATAAGAAATGACCATGTTAAGAAAAACATAGCCACTAGACACTTAAGGGACATTTTTTCAAGAAGTCAAATCATTTATTTATTTATTTATTTATTTATTTATTTATTTATTTATTATTTTTTAAGAAGTCAAATTAATAAGCACCTCCCTGGTATCCCCATCTGCCAAATATCATGCTAGGTTCTGTACATACACAAATGACTATGTCTCTCCCTCATAGAGTTCACCATCTAACAAAGAAGCTTATAGGCTGGTTCTATGCAGACTAATTCTAACATAATAATAGTGTTATTCAAAACTTAGGCCTTAAGCAAAGTTAGGGATATCGTTGTACAACAATAAGAAATAAAACTGAAGTGGCAGGAAATAAAAAGGAATAAAGTCTAACCAATTTCCCTGTGGTGTCTGCCATCTTGCTGACTCTTCTTTTGGCTGATGTGGGTGGTTGACTTGTCATCCTCCTCCTTTCACTTCCTCATGTGAATTCCTTCCAAACTATGTTCTTAGAGAGACTGCCCCCTGGATAGATACCTTGAAAGAGGACTTTGTAAAAAGCTGCATTCCCTGATAGTGCTTCTTAACAAACCTAAGGTCTATTTATGGAGAACAGAGAGTCTTCACTATTCCAAATCCTACAAATGAAATGGTGTCTTTTAAATGACCACCAAAAAGCTAGAAGCTCTTTAGTAGTCCCTGGTAAGCCTGTGGCATTCCCTTTAGCTAGTTTATCCTGTGGTAGAGGAGGAATTGGTCATATTTACCATCTAATGTTGTGCTAAGGTTACTCAGAGGCATACCTAGTATGAGCCATAATCAGTTAGTTGGAACTGCAATTCTTATTCATTAAGGCAAGATCCCGAAATCATACCCTCTTGATGATACTTGGTAGAAAGTCAATTCATCTAGAAAATTCGAGGACAAATCATGTACTCTAAAATTAATAAAGTGGAAAAGGGGCTACCAAGCTTCAAGAAAGGATAGGTTATGGAAGGTTCCAAGTATTGAGGTTTGTAGGAAAGTCTATATGAATGATTGGGACAATCATGTATACATAGGCAGAAAACAATATATATATTAAAGTCAAATATATATCTTAAAGTCAAAGTTATTTCATGGCATATTCAAAATATTGTTTATGCCATGAAATAACTTTGACTTTAAGATTTGGGAGGGGCAGATACCATGAACAGGAAGCTGATGTAATTCAGGATATTTACTTCTTGCAAAAGACATATTCAAATTAACACTCCAACCTACTATTCGCCGTCTATATGGGCTCGGGTGCGTTTTGCTTATGGTATTTAAAAGTTGGTTAAAAATTACCCTGTCAAGTGGAGGTGAAATTTCATGCATTTGGATGATCTGTTTTAGGACCTGCTTTTATCACAGTGTTAGCATTAGTAAGCTCCTTTAGTGTGGTAGAAATACAATTATAACCCAGAACTTTACACTTTCATTCTCAAAGAAAAATATCCTGAATTCTCCTAGTTGAAAATAACTTATATAGCTCCATGCCTCAGAGCTTCTTCAATTACACAGCTGTGGCAGATTACACCTTAGTTCTCTGGAGATGCTCAAATATAGGTTTTGCTATACAAACAGACTTGCCACAGAGACTGTAATTAGCCTGCATTTTGAGATTTATGGTATAGAGCTCAATTTTATGAAATACAACAAGCAATTTTCAAATGTTTTACGTATTTGTTATTTTGCATGCAATTTATAACCATGGTAGCTCAACCTTAATCGAATTATAGCTTCCAGTATCATTTTCAGAGAGAGGGTTTTTGTGTCTTTGTGGCATAGGCTAGGGTGCAAGATTCTGGAATTTTATAGTAGACTATCTCTAGCTTGCTTTGTGCTCAGAGTCAAGGTTCAATTTCCTTTACTTATAAAATTCCTGCATTTCTCGTGACCCACTTTATGTTTTTTTTTTTTTTTCCACTTTATGTTTTTGTCCTCTGAGGTGGCAATGTTATGATCAAATGGTAACATAGAGACCAGATTCTTTGCTGTGTTGCCTATCTGGCTGGTTGCCACTTCGTGGAAGAACATGATGTACTTGCTGCTCCTGGTCCTATGAAGACTGTGATACAGTTTCTCTCTTTGGGGGCCTCATTGCTCTTTTCTGTTAACCTCTAGGAATCTGGCAGTGCCACAAGGGGCCCATCTTCCAGGGCGGTGATCTGCAATATAAACCTAAGGTTACATTATTTATGATTTTAAAATAGAATCAGAATTGTCTTTGCTTCATCTCTATTTGGAAATATACTTTGGACCTTATGTAAACATATATAATATTCTCATTGCCCAAAAGACATAATTTAGCAGTCTTGCCTCTCCCATCTCTCCACCTCCCCATTTTAAGGTTGTATGAAAGATGTGTTGGTTCATTTTTAAGTCTTATAGCCAAAATCATTCACATTTATGTTTCATGAGTGTTGGGCCAAGCTAGGCCTGAGAGATAGTATCCTCATCATTTCAAGTTCTGAATATGATATATAGGTTATAGATAAAGTCATAAGGGCAAATAATGTTCATCCATCATTACCACATGTATTTCACAGGATTTTCTATTGCATGGAATTAAATTTAAGGTTATGTACTTACTATAAATAAGAAAAGGGTAATATCTAACATTTACATGGCATTTCCCAAACATTAATTAATTCCACAGCAAAATAAGTTTTATACCTTGTGACAGACAGCTGCCTAAATTTTATAACCAAATTATTCATTACTCGAGAAATGTTTTAGTATAATGGTGACTAGATAAGCAGGGTAAAAAAAGACTGCATCACAAAGTGCTCTATTCTTTCATGTTCGTATTGAGATAATTCGATGGGCCTGACTGTTCATAGGGAAATACACCTGGTAGTTTGACTTACTGGAGAAGTAATCATACAGCTGTGGGCGCATAGTAACCAGCTCCTAAATACTTCTTAAAACAGATCACAAATGGCAAATATTTAAGAACAGCATAGAGCGTACTTAGAGGAAAACATAAGAATGTAGATCTGAGACCAGTGATTTGCTAAAGAAGGATAAATGATGTGTATTTGTTTTTTATTGCTGCTGTAATTAATTACCACAAATATAATGGCTTTAAACAATGCAAATTTATCACCGTCTAGTTTGGGAGGTCGTAAGTTGCAAATAGGTCTCCCTGGGATAAAAACCAAGGCATCAACAAGGCTGCATTCCTTTCTGGAGGTTCTAGAGGAAAATGTGTTTTCTTGCCCTTTCCGGCTTCCATAGCTATCAGCACTTCTCGAATCCTGGCCCCCTTCCATCTTCAGAATTAGCAGTGGCTGTTAATTAAGTCTTTCTTACGTGGCGTTATTCTGGCACTGACTCTTCTTCCCTCCTCTTCCACATTTAAGGACCCTTGTGATGACATTAGGCCAATCTGCGTGATCCAGAATAATCTACCCATTTTAAGGTCAGCTGGTTAGCAACTTAATTTCTCATGCAATCATAATTCCCCTCTGCCATATAACCTAAAACATTCTAAGATTAGAACATAAACATTTTTTTTTGGGGGGGGGTCTTTCTTCTGCCTACCAGAGTAAGGTGACATGATATAGTCATATGATATAGTGGAATGCCCATCTAGGACTGGCTTTACCTTGATAACTAACTGTAAGAGTCACCTTCACGCAAGCCTCAGCTCATGGGCTCTCTATTATATCAGAGTTAGAACTGCTCAAGTTAGAAACCTGAGCATCGTTCTCAAACAGCCTCTGTTTCCTATTACCCATGTCTGATTTTGTCATTAAACTCTATTAATTTGTCCTTCTCCGGTTACTGTGGCCAAGTTCAAAAAGGGTGTTGCCTGAGTTCTCCTCTGGGATTTTGATGGAATCTTGTCTCACATTTAGATCTTTCATCTATTTTGAGTTTATCTTTGTGTATGGTGCAAGAGAGTGGTCCAGTTTCATTCTTCTGCATGTGGATGTCCAATTTTCCCAGCACCATTTATTGAAGAGACTGTCTTTCTTCTAGTGGATCGTCTTTCCTCCTTTATCGCATATTAGTTGAGCATAAAGTTCAGGGTCCAATAGCGAAAGGGAATATAAGGGAAGGGAGAAGAAATGTGTGAGAAATATCAGAAAGGGAGACAGAACATAAAGACTTCTAACTCTGGGAAATGAACTAGGGGTGGTGGAGGGGGAGGAGGGTGGGGGGTGGGGGTGAATGGGTGACGGGCACTGAGGGGTACACTTGACGGGATGAGCACTGGGTGTTATTCTGTATGTTGGTAAATTGAACACCAATAAAAATTAATTTATAAAAAAAAAAAAAACTCTATTAATTTGTGCCTCTTAAATATCCCCTGAATTTCTTCCCCTTGTTGTATCCTTACCTTACCCTAGCTCAAATTACTATCATCTTTCACCCTAACAATTGCATTTATCTTCCAGTAAATGTTCATGTTTAAATCTCTAGAGTTAGTCCTTCTCTCTTACCCATGCAGACATGGGTTTCTAAAATATAAATATGTTTATGTTATTCTCCTTTCATAATCATTTAATGGACCCAGATCCCTCATGGCAGTGATTCTCATCTGGGTTGGGAGGATAAGAACATTTTGTTTATTTGTTTGTTTTAGGTATTTTGAATTATGCAATTTTTCACTCACCTGCCTCAAGATTCTAAAATGCTGCTTTCGGCATCATGTCCTCTCCCTCTTGCTGGACAATCATTTGAAGTAATTGTGTATGTGTCTGATACACAGAATAAGTACAACTATGGGATACACAGTAATGATTTGCTACTCCAAATCCCTTGAAACCTTGCTCTATGGGGCTAATTTTTCCTCTACTCTAGATGGAAACTCCTGCAGTCATTTGACTTTTCGAATTAGATTTAGAAAATACAAAGTCATAGGATCATCACACATAGTTCAAATCACCCAAAACAGAACCCCAAGCATGACCCTCTTCAAACCCTCTCTTCTTCACTACCTATTAAAATGTATCCATCAAGAGCTGTCGATTTCACCTGTTAGACATCTCTAATTTGTCTATTGACAAAACTCCCAGCTTCATTCAAATAACACTTATTCCCCTTTTCCTAGCTAAAGGCCACCTGGTAGAAAGCTTGCCGTCGGGGAGGCTAATGCAGTCAGCTTTTTCTTTTTGCGCTAGTAGTTCTACTTCCTCAATTTGTGAACTGTGTTCTCTGTGCCTCTTGATCAGAGTGGAGGAAGAGGTATGTGGATTGGAAATCTCTTACCGGTAAATCTAAAACTTGATTTCACAGTCTCAGGACCTGACTGAAGTTAAAAGCCTCTTCCTTCTTAGATAGTGAAGTTGTGAGTCTTCTGAGAACTCTCAACACTGGGTAGGTTTTACCTGCATTTCCTGTGATATAAGTGATACACTCTTCTCTGATCCTGGGAATACTATCCTATTTAAGCATCACTACACTGAGGCCTATTTGTCCTAGGGTGACCTAACAGAGTTGCTTCTTGTGGCCTACATCTAGTCATGGAAAAGAATCCTGTCTATTTTGCATTAAGCATGAGTAAGAGTCTAGTCAAGTGATATTTGCTGCCTCTCCTTCCCTCCTCCTGTCTGGAATGGCTATCCAACCCCACTCTGCTATTTTGTGTCTTTCAGGTGGGAGAGTCAGACGCCGATCCACTGCATCTCTGTAAGACCAAAGACACCCCTCAAGCTCTCTGTTGAAACTCTATCATTAAGACCAAGTAAGGCATGAGTGAAGCCGTTCTCACAGCAGACCAACCCACAGGTGACTGTCTCCGTAGTCCCCGTGAATTCTCTCTAAAACTCCTCCCTCACTTCTTTTGCATTCTTCACAAAAGTGAGAGGTTTAAGAGTCTCTAATAAGTACTTGTATTAATTTTTACTTGGTGTGAGGGTTAATTTTATGTGTCAACTTGACTGGTCCACAGGGTGCCCAGAGATTTGGTTAAACACGATTTTGGGTGTTTCTGTGGAGATATTTTTGGATGAGATTAACACTTGAATTAGGAAACTGAGTAAAAGCAGCTTGCCTTCCCTAATGTGGGTGGACCTCATCTGATCTTCTGAGGGGCCGAATAGAACAAAAGGTCCTATTTTTCTCTGGGTAAAGGGGGAATTCCTCCTATTTGACTGCCTTTGAACTGAGACATCAGTTTTTACTGCTTTTGAACTTGAACTGAAACATCAGCTCTTCCTGGGTCTGGAGCCTGCTGGCCTTCAGACAGGAACTGTACCATTAGCTCTTCTTGTTTTCAGGTCTTTGGCGGTGAACTGGAATTGCAGCATCAGCTGTCTTGGGTCTTAGCTTACCGACATAAATATACATATATCCTGGTTCCATTCCTCTGGAAAACCCTGACTAATACACTTGGTGATCTATCTCATGACGTGTTTTTCTTTTTAATACTTGGAACCTTATATTTTCCACCAAACTTCCATTTAAACATCTTGCTACATGTCTCACACGTAATGAGAAATGCTACTGATTGAAGTGTGTTGTGTCTATGGCCAGTGTAGAGGCAGAAGAAGGATGAAGAACCCTTCCCTCTAGAACTGTGGTGTCCAATGCAGTAGCCATTATCCATGTGTGGCTACTTGAATCTAAAATTAAAATAATTAGGGATGCTCGGGTGGCTCAACGGTTGAGCATCTGCGTTTGGCTCAGGGCATGATCCCGGAGTCCCGGATCGAGGCCCACATCAGGCTTCCTGCATGAAGCCTGCTTCTCCCTCTGCCTATGTCTGCCTCTCTCTCTGCCTCTCATGAATAAATAAAATCTTTAAATAATAATAATAAAATTAAATTAAAATAAAATTGAAACAAAATTAAATTAAAATTAAAGTTCCTCAGTGGCACTAGTCACATTTTAAATATTCAGTAGCTAGTGGCTACCTCATTGCACAGCACAGCTATAGGATATTTCCCTCAATGCAGAAAGTTCTATTGGGCAGCATTGCTCTACATTATGTACAAGTGTATTAGAGAACATGTCAGGCCCTTCTTTCTTCTGGCCAGATCATCATAATTTTCTAGCTCATACCCTCATCCAGGCATAAAGAAAAATGTGCTATGTATTTTTTATTTCACCCTGATTGCTCTCTTTTCTTTCTTCTTTTTGCTTGATTTCTTATTCCACTGAAGTGTCCATTATACTGTGAAATTTTCTTTATTTCTAGGAAGAGTGGGATATTTCCTTTGGCCTCATAATGCTCCATCTATACTTCTACTCTAGCATTTATTTATTATCACATTAAATTGATAGTGTTCATGTCTTTCCATTGGAGTCTGAATTTCTTAAATACAGAGGCTATTGCTGATATGTATGTACAGCATCTATCATAGTACCTGGCATGAAGAAGACAATCATATTTTTAAAGGATTTAGTGGCAAGGATCCTCCCTAGATTAAGCACACTGGATCTATCCACACCTGGATCAACCTAGAATTTATCCTTAATACAATTACTTGTAAGGTCTATGATTATTCCTTTATATAATTCATTTAATAACTGAGTGTAATGGGCTACATTGTGTCTCCCCAAAATTCATATGTTGAAGCCTTAACTCTCAGGACCTCATAATCCAACTCTAGGCCCTAGGTCTAAAGGACCTAGGGCCTTTAGAGAGGTAATTAAGTTAGGCTGGGCTGTTAGGGTGGGCACTAGTCCAATATGACTGGTGTTCTTATAAGGATAAATTTGAACATGCAGAGACATCAGTGATGTACACACACAGAGAAAATGTCATGTGAGGACACCGTAAAAAGGTGGTCATCTGCAGGTCAAGGAGACAGGCCTTAAAAGAAGCAACCTGCTGATATTTGGGACTTCTAGTCCTCAGAATTATGAGGAAATGAACTTATGCCACCCAGTCCGTGACATTATACAGCAGACCTAACAAACTAATATACCTAGAAAGACATAAAATACATTGAAGTAATTTTTCATGCAATTAGTGTGTATATTGGTATGTATTATTAGGATAGAATGATTTTTTTGTTTAAAGATAGGCTCCATGCACGGTGTGGAGCCCAACATGGGTCATGAACTCATGACCCTGCGATCAAGAGTAGGATGCTTAACCTACTGAGCCATCCAGGTGCCCCTAGGATAGAATGATTTTAGGATATTGGCAGGAAGCCAAATTCAAATCTAATTGAAGAAGTTCCTATTTGGCTGAATGTGTTGCTGGCCCCGAGGCTTCATGCTCAAACTTGGGAATACTGGACTATACTCCTGGCTTTCTGACTTTGTTTCTCTTGATGGATGGTGATTTTGGGATTTTTTTTTAAATGATGCAGTTTTGTAACTATCATGAGAGCTTGTGCTATTTTCCTATATTTCTTGTCTCCAGCTTTGCATCATCTCATGGAGTGATTCGGTGTTGATCTAGAATAACTGCACCACTTCTTTTAATCCCTAGTAGTACTAGATGGGTCCAATTATAATGATGCAAGAAGTAAAAAGGTTTCAGGGGGCAGGATGTCAAGTGGCTAAAATCACAGATATATTTTCAGCTTGCATCCATCCTCAGAAATTAGATTTGAAAAACCTCAGGGCCAAGCCAACAAGCTAAGTAACAAAATATGTGGAATAATAAAACAGATGATGATAAAGTCTTGAATAAGAAACTTGATCTGGACAACATTTCAGAAAGACATTTAGATATGAGGGATAAACCATCATCAGCTAGAATGATGAATGAATGAATGAATGAATGAATGTATTCCAGCTTTATTGAGATAACATTTATATATAACAACATATAGATTTAAGGTATATGATGTGGTGATTTTGTATATATGTATGTTGCAAAATGATTACCATGATAAGGTTAGTTAAAACATCTATCACTTCACATATTTATATATTTTTTATATTGTGGTAAGAAGTTTAAAAATCTTTCTTAGCAACTTTCAAATATATTGAAATATATTTCAATATATTAGTTGAACGAATATATTAGTTAATAGTATTATTAACTATAGTCACCATGCTGTACATTAAATCCCCAGAATGTATTCATCTTACAATTTACAAGTTATAATTTATCGTTTGTACCCTTTGATCACTTTCACCCGTTTCTCCCACTTCCATCCACTGCTCCTGACAGCCACCAATCTGTTCTTAGTTTTTATGATTTTGATTTTTTTAGATTCTATGTTACGCAAGACTGCACAATGTTCTTCTTTTCTTGTCTGACTTATTCAACTTGGAATCATGCTCTCAAAATTCATCCTTGTGATCACAAATATAAGGATTTCCTTCTTTTTATAGCTGAATAATATTCTGTGTGTGTGTGTGTGTGTGTGTGTGTGTGTGTATAAAATTCATGGCAGTTGAGATTTAAATCCTAGATTTAATAGCCTGCCTAGGATTCCTGGTTTAGTTTCTTCAGGACCATAAAGAAACTAAGTGCTAAGACAGATCATGACTCTGAGTTTAGATCTTTCTCTTGAACCAGTCTGACCCAGTGTCTATATTGCTTACACTTTTCATGCACTAGACTTGAACAGTAATATTCTTTTATATGGATACAACTGATTTCAAGCATGTTGTGTATATTTCAGTTCTTCTAACTTCTAGTGAAAAAGTATTTAGATCTCTGCCTGCTACAGAAACCACCACTGTTAGAAAGAGTTCTTCAGTTGTGTAGGTGGAATTTCTAAAAGTCCAGACATTAGTTACAATAGCTCTCTATCTTGGGCCATCTTTTTGATACACAGACCTGAATGTTAGCTCTGGCTTTCATTATAAGGAGCTACATTAGGTTCACCCTGTAGCTTGTCATTCTGTAATTCTCCATGAATCATATGTAAAATTGGTCTATGTAGAATCACATGAATTCTGTGATTCTGTGATTCTACATGAATCACGGTCTTCTGTTGCTCCAAGAGGAAATAACGCTGGTGAGGAGTCTGGCATGAGCACCAAAATATTGTCCTAAAGTTCATGTTTTATTGCCTTCTTGTAATCACCAAATGGCCACCCTAAAGACTGCCCCCTTTCTGTGGTCTAGCAGTAGAGGAATATATGGGCTGGTTGAGATAAGTGTGTGTGTGTATGTGTGTGTGTGTGTGTGTGTGTGTGTGTATTTATATAAACATATGCCATAAAACACATATTTAACTTTCTATATTTTTTAGCTGACAGAGAGAGATAGCTGCCATGCACCTAAGTTCATTATCTCACTCCATCTCACATGGCATTTATGAAGGAGATAGTGAATGTCATAGTCTCCCAGATCCAAGGTCACTATAAATAAGGCTGGCTGTTATTGAAACCATTCTCTGTGGCTTAGCCCAGTAAAGGTTAATTCTTATCCACAGTACTGATGTAAAGGTTCCTAGTTGGGTGGCTTTAATCCAAGTGGTTACTGAGGGATCTAAGTCCTGCTATTGTGTGACTTCAACTATGTCTGAGACATTCACTTCTAGATGCACAGACTGGGGAGAGTGTGTTTGGAAAATGACTTGGAATATTTTAGGAACCTAGTCTTACATTGCTCCTATTCACATTCCGTTGTGTGATGTCAATCATATGGTGCACCTAACTGTGAGGGATGCTGGGAAGTAGAGAGTGCACACTGGTATTGATGAGCTCTAAAGTTCCTGAGCGTGTAACACAGTCTGTGAGTAGAACTCCAGAGACTCCAAAACCTAGAATAGAAAACATGTTTGGCAAAATCACTTTGAAGTCCTCTAGGTGCTTTAGGACAGTATGTATTTCCAAACATATTTATCAGATTTTTAAAAATCAATTTGTAGATTTTAAGATATTTCATAATTTTTCTAGGGCATAATCCAAAAGGAATATGACTGTGGTGGACACAGAATCTTCAAGAGGCCACTTGAAAATGATTTAGTAATCAAGTCAATAATAGTGCTTTGACAAAAATAGAGGTTAATGACAAAGAGAAATGAGTACAAGTATATATTTATTGGTACTCAAATTTTTATATCACCACAAAATTTCTTGGTAAGATGTTTAGGGCAGTTGTGTGCACAAGACTTCTTGTTTGTTATACTAATGTAGGTAGGCTTCTCTAAGTTGCCACTAACGACAAGTACACTAGTGACTAGGTCTCAAATGGCTGACATTAGAATTCATGCTCAAAATATTGCCTCCCCCCCCCAGTGAATACTATAAGCATTTAATTATTGCAGTTGTCAGCAGTAATTTAGAGAGGTGCACCATGTTTCTTATAACTAGTAACTTCTAAAATGGTAGAACTTATAGTAAGTGAAATATATTATATCTGTCTCACTAGGTATTTGTGACCTAGTGGAAGTCATTGGGGTTTTAATCTCGACCTGATTGTTCTGCTATGTGATCTTAGGCAAGTTATTCTAACTCTGTGAGCCCCAATTTCTTCATCTATACAATGAAGATTAAAAATATCTGACTTTACTGGGGAGGTTTATATAAGAAAGTGCACTGAAAGCTCTTAGTATGACAATTGACATATATTGTTCCTCCAAATGTTAACTGTAATAGCAATTTAAAAAAATCACCATGGATATTATTACGCCTAGTCTCAATTATTATTCCTGTAAAATGGAGATAAAAATATCTATACTGCACTGAGAAATAAATGACTGTACATAAATGTCTGGTATGCAAGAGGAACTCAATTGAAATTATTTCCCTACCCTTCATAGACAAATCAGAACTTGAATTTATCTCTCCATTCAGTTGTAGGACCTTTGCTGCTATTCTGGATAAGTCCTTTAGACTCTATAAGAGTCCTTTAGATTTTGAATTTTAGAGAATAAATCTGTAAATTTTCAGCGTTGAATGAGAAATACTTGGTGTTCAATATTTCTTCAGCCAAATTTTTTCCTCAGTTGCTTCCATTTTGGGATTATTGAGTTGGCTGAACCAGTTAGAAACCGTACCAATTGGGCAGCTCCAGTGACTCAGTGGTTTAGCACCTGCGTTGGACCCAGAGCTTGATCCTGGAGACCCAGGATCGAGTCCCACATCGGGCTCCCTGCATGGAGCCTGGTTCTCCCTCTGCCTGTGTCTCTGCCTCTCTCTCTCTCTCTCTCTCTCTCTCTCTGTGTCTCTCATGAATAAATAAATAAAATATTTAAAAAAAAGAAACCATACTAATTGTAAACACCCTTAAGTATCCAGCAGGCAGTGGATAAAAAAATCCAAGCGCTTTTTTAAGAATATGTGATTTTGTTTCCTTTTCTTAAACAACAACAACAACAACAACAAAAAAAAACCCACAAAAAAATAAAAACAGACTGGAACCCAATCCTTTATCCCTATTGTGTCCATTTGCCCAAGAGATGTCCGTATTTGAGACAATAACTTAAATATTCTCGAAGTGGAGGTAGTCTTTATGTACTTACACATAGTTAGGTTTATCTGACCCTAAGCCCATGCCCTTTCTATCAAATTCTACAGATTAACTTACTTCCTGTTCTTTATTACAGGTACATAGAAAATCTATTATCTATTATGGGAGCTGTATAAACAAATAGGTTCTGATTAGTTGAGATTCTTAGATTTTCTCTGTACTGTGTGCAGATTTAGCATTCATATTATTACCCTGGGTAATGTCCATTGCCATTTCCCAGAAGTATGATTAATAAGCACTAAACCATTTGGCAGTAATAATTAGATGCCTAAGTCAAGAGGCTGGCTATCACTGTGGAAAACAGAACGCAGGTTCCCCAGAGAGTTAAAAATAGAACTAACTACCCTACTATCCAGTAATGTATATATACACAATGGAACATTACTCAACC
Organism: Nyctereutes procyonoides; assembly: GCF_905146905.1. Classification (NCBI taxonomy): domain Eukaryota; kingdom Metazoa; phylum Chordata; class Mammalia; order Carnivora; family Canidae; genus Nyctereutes; species Nyctereutes procyonoides. The sequence goes on along the minus strand of NW_026575032.1, from coordinate 15,522,595 downwards.
ATTAAAAAGAATGAAATCTTGCCATTTGCAACAACATGAATGGTGGTAAAGAGTATAATGCTAAGTGAAAGAAGTCAGAGAAAGATACATACCGTATGATTTCACTCATATGTGGAATTTAAGAAACAAAACAAATAAGCAAAGGAAAAAGGAAGAGAGAGACAAATGAAGAATGGGCTCTTGACTATAGAGAACAACTTGATGGGAATCCAAGGGGAGGTGGGAGGATGGGTTAAGGTTAAATAGGTGATGGGGATTAAGGAGGGCACTTTTTATAAGCACTGAGGATTGTATAGAATTGAATCACTGTATTGTACGCCTGAAACTAATACAACCCTCATGTTACCTCTACTGGAATTAAAATAAAAACATTAATAAAAAAAACCTTAATAAAATAAGAGGCTGGCTATCCAATTGCAGCAGGTCATAGTAGTGCAGGCATCGACATTTCCCATATCAAGTCTTAGTCTCTCACATTAAAGATTTTTTTTTTTTTTGAGATGTGGCGGGGGTGAGGAGGGAAGGGGCAGAAGGAGGGAAAGAATCTCAAGCAGGTTTCAGGCCCAGTACAGGGTCAGATGCGGAGCTTGATCTTGTGACTCTGAGATCATGACTTGAGCCAAAATCAAGACATTTTACCAACTGAACCACTCAGGCACCCCTCAAATTGAAGATTTTTAATTGATGATTTGAAGAAAAGAAGAAATGATACCTATGGAAAAGTACCTTCAGGTCTTTTGAATTCAGATTTAGTTCAATATTAAAATGCACCATTTTTACTTCTTGAATATAAGTAATCTTTCATTCAGAATCTGGTGTTTTCTACTGAACTATTGGTTTTGTGGTACTAGATTAAATGGAAATTCTCAACTGAGCTGAAGAAAGAAGTCATAGTTCTGAGCAAATTTAGCTGCATCCCTGCTTTAGTCTTGGAATAGACTGTTCTTGAAAGCAATTCCTGCTGCCTTGGCAATTTCCCTGTCTCTTTTGGGTTATGGAAATTGCTACTAGAGTAGAGCTGTTATTCTTCTTGTTCTGTATTGCAGTCTTTCTCCCCATCCATGTTTCTTTCTTAATTAGGATTTTCTGCCATTTCTCACTACTTAAAGTTAGGTGAAAGCCATGATTCTCCAGGCTTCTAAGCAGCAACATGATTAGTAAGACCAGCTTCTGGCAGGAAAATGAAATTATTTTTAATGTTAAACAAAGTAACTGCAGGGTTCTACCTGCAGCCCAAGTCTAACTGGGAAATGATAAAAGAGGAAGTCAGGATATTACTCTCTGATCAAATGGACTGCCTTTAGACATGGCTTTAAAAAAAGAATCCCAACCCCAAAGCCACACAGCTGTAAGCATAAGATGTAGTGAAAAATGAGCCACTTGTAGGAGTTGGAAATTAGCAGATCCTCATTAGGGACCCAGGCAGGGGAAGCCACAGCAGGGCAGCTCTTTTCCTGTGGATGAACCTGAATCATCGTGGGATGGATGCATGGTGGGGAAACATCCGCCCCCGCGTTGCATTTGCCTAAGGGCAAAGATGTCCCAAGAAACTCCAAAACACCATTTCAGGGAGTTCTGATGCACTGAACTAAACTTGCTGATTTGTTGGGCAAGATGTCTGACCCCTTTGTATATTTTATATTTACTGAGAAACCCAGCTTGAACTTTTCTCAGAAGTGTCTGGAGGAGATGGGTGTTGACATAGTGAACTGGGGGAAGGTGCAGAAAGGCTGAACAAAGGCTGAACAAATGGAGCAGTTCTGTCGAAGATTGCATCATGACTCACCCCTCAGGTGAGGCTAATACTTGCTCTCTTCAAATTGCTACAGTTCAGGAATCAGCATGGCTGTGCCCTTGCTAAATGAATGAAGACACACAGACCTATTAATCTTCAAAGGGCTTTCATTTACTCAACATAAAGAGCAGCCTTGCTGGGCCGAAATTATAGTCTGCTAACCACAGAAAGATCCGTGCTTTCCTCGTAGAAGCAGTGTTAAGGACAGTAGATGAAGGAATGTAGATGAAGTTTCTTGATGTGTGTGTTTTCACGTGTGTTTATGCCTGTGCCTACATTGCAAGAGAGCAGTAGTGGGTGTTCCGTGCAGAAAGCCCACATGAACATCATTTTCTACCCCTAGAAGGACATTCCTTCAGTGCTTCTACAACACATTTTTGGAGAGAGGATTTTGATTCAAGAGATCTCTTTACTTGCTTTTCCAACTGGGTTTAAGGGTACTGCAAGAACATCATTGGTTGTGTGAGCACGCATACACACGGGCACACACACATACCCCCCCCCCACACACACACATGTCTGTGAGGAAGTCTGTAGGTAACTTTGACCTGCGGTGCACTTCTTTCTTTCCCTGTGGAGGTGGCCAGGTGATAACACAGCAGGAAAACATTAGGATGTGTAAGCTGTAGAGAAAAGCCACAGGGTAATCATTAACCTCAGGTGAGCAGCAGGCCTGCCCCTTGAATTCTCCACATGCAGGGCTAACAGAACAGGTGGTGTAAGGCAGTTACCGGGTGTAGAAAGTGGGGAGCGCGTCTTAAAAGAGACCGTGGTCTGTAATTATTTGGAGGCTGACAGTTGCTGAACACCTCCTCTAATGACACCTGACGCATGTCTCAATGTCTTACTTGGGCAGAAAGTAAACTACTTTACAACCACCTTAAGCATCGTAAGTCACTGCCAGCTTCCTGTTAAGTCAATTCCAGGAGTGAGGTATGGGTGGAATTCTCTAGTACTCTGTATTTAGGGTTAACCATTTAAAATGTTTTTAAACTCTTGAAAGAAGTCTGCATTTATAGGTGCAATCATTACTTTTTGGATTATGATATTTAGGGAAGGAAAATGATGGGGAGTCTTAGATCCTTGAGAAGAATTCCAAGTTCTTCAGAAAAGTGCCCTATAAATTCAAGGTATAATTACCTGGATCATTGTTGTCATTATTTCCATCGAAACACGTTTCTAGATGTATGGTTGGAAATAAAAATAATCTGGTGGAATGTAATCCTCGGGGCCATGAGAAATGTGCATCCTGGAAAGGAAGAGCATCCTGCCGGTGAAGACTTCAGAGCTTGCCGACTCACGGCCTTTAAAAATGCAGAGCACGACACAATGGTGGCACCATCTGTTTCATTTTCTACAACTTAAGTCAGACCCTCATTGTCATGTATTCGTGTCATTGATTGAATTCTCTGCTGTGACTACAGTAGACAATACTACCTGAAACGATTCATTAAACTTCAGTTGACAGAACAGAGAAACAGATCATGAAGAAAATTTGCATTATTTCACTCAGATTGCATATCTAAGTAGAGGGAGGACATCTCATTCAGAAGAAGAGCTGGATAAACCTCTAGGGATGAGGAAGGGTAAGCCAGGTGAGCTTGTTCTAGAAATCAAAGGTGGTGACTAAATGGCATTTTCAGGGAAGCAGGAGCTGTTAGAAAGGGGTTTCTTTTGCTGATCATCACTGGGACATGTTTACATGTGCACGTTTCACAGTAGACATCGAGGTGCAGTGGATTTGTTCCACATACAAAGGAGAGAAGAATGGAAAATGATTGAGGGAAATCTGGGAGAGTCTACGTATTACAGAAAAGAAGGGAGAGGTCAACGAAGAAAAAAAATCATGAAGATTTAGCTAAAGTGGACATTAGAGGGAAGACTATCTGAGGGGTTTTAAGTTGTTCGATTCTATATTACTCACTTACCGTGTGTGTGTGTGTGTGTGTGTGTGTGTGTGTGTGTGTATTCTTTAGGAACACTCAGAGAAGTAATGAGTTCTGAATCGAGGTTTTCTCAGAAAAAGCGAAAAAGTGCATGTGTTGATGAACACCAGAGCAAGAGGATTAGGAAAAAGCTGACCTAGAGTTTAAATATTTATTTTAGTTACTGAGTAGAAATCAAACCAAGGCAACTTTGTGGGGGGCAAGGAGGACTCTAATTGTGTTTGATAATATCTGGCCTAAGAAAGAAAATACTGAAATGCAATTAAAACAAAGGAGCCTGAAGGAAAGGAAGGAGAGAACAAAATTATTTTAATTGTTGTTATTGTAATTATTCATAATTATTTTTAAACAGAGTGATGTTGAATATTTCCACATTACATAACTACTCCAATGTTGTTACTGTTTTATTTTTAAAGTCCTTTTGATTATCTGAATCCTTGATGTATCACAACCCAGAATTCTCCTTTTATCCCTCTAGGGATTTTATGTTACGGTTGAAATAACAAGCCTGGTGCTATCATGATATGCCAATTCAAACAAAATGAGAAGAGATCAAATAAATGATAGCCAAGTAGGATATGTGGAGATGTTTATTGAGCTGAATGATATTCTGGTTTTCTGTTGATGTTCTTCCCTTGGTTTGCCTTTGAAAACTAGGGGAACCCGTCTGCTCATCCTATATGGAGGCAGCCTGTGGATCATTAGGCCCCAAGAACTTCCGGATCTATGCTAGAGCCTTACCTGTGCTCTGACAGTCTAGATAGAGATCTAGCCTCTGCTTGAACTCCTTAGGTATTCACAAGGCTGACAATCACATTTTCCGGACTGCTCTAATTATTAAAACATTTTATGTAAGCAACAAGCCATTCAGTGGTATTTTCTAAGTTGGTGAACAAAACATTCTAAACCAAGGAGCTAGACTTGAAAATGGGGAGATCGTAACTCGGGTCTGCCTACATTAGCCATCATCTATCCACAGGCATAGATAAAAGATGGAGGTAAAAAAAGGTTTTAGGGAAGAGCATTTTCTATATGTTGCTGGGATGAGAAAGAAGAATTAAGTGCTTTCCTCCCCTCTCTAAGTAAGAAGGCTTCGGGGAGGGATCAGTTGAAGATCCTGACATGTGTTGGCCAAGCCCTTGATTAAGACAAGTTATTCTTTTTTTTAAAATTTTTATTTGAGTTCAATTTGCCAACATATAGCATAACACCCAGTGCTCATCCCATCAAGTGCCCCCCTCAGTGCCCATCACACAGTCACCCCCACCCCCCGCCCACCTCCCTTTCTACCACCCCTTGTTCATTTCCCAGAGTTAGGGGTCTCTCATGTTTTATAAGACAAGTTATTCTTAAAGAGTCTAATGATAAGTGGCTGTGACTAGAGCTGCCCCTATATGGGCGGGGGGTCGAGAAAGAGAATCTCTAGGAATGAGCTGCACCTGCTCCAGTGGTAGCCTTCCAACATCTAGATTTGAATTCTCCTGAAGGGAACTGACTGTCGGTCAGGTTGAAAGGGATTCTACCCAAAGGGACTGACTAAGGGGGCAAAAAGACCTCAGAGAGGACCACCCGAAGCACAGATGAGTCCTAAACAGCCAGCTGGGCAAGCGGTCTTACTCAGGTTCAATGACCTGCAGTTGGAGATCCTTAGCGAAAGAGCTCCAAGGAGTCAATATCACCAGTGAGGCAATCTATTACCCAAAGGGCCCTGACCATAACTCTATCAACCTGGTACAGTTGGGCCACTTCCCCTTGAATCCTCTCACTACGGGGGTCTGACCCTGGACTCATCAAAGGAGTGGCAGAGAGCGAGGAGAAGAGGGGGAGTTAGGAAGAAAGAGGAGGTCAGCCACTGGTGCAGATTTCCTGCCCAGAAATGGGGGGAGGGAGGGAAAGAAGAAGCTTCAAAAAGGATAAGGTAAGGAATTCTTTTTTTTTTTTTTTTTTTTTTTTAGGAAAGGAATTCTTAATGTTCTTGGATAGAACTTTTACAATGTTTAAAATTAGATTTTTTTTTTTGTGTGTGTGTGATTAAATGGGACTGAGAGGTTGGCCCAAATTCCATCACTGATTTTTTGGGGGGGTTTTAAATTTATTTTTTATTTTTTTGTTATTGTTCTGATTCCCATTTTTAAAGAGTTTCTTCCTTTTGTGTAGTATTATTTAGAAATGTAAATATTCCCGAGGTATTATTTATCAGATATATAACACCTTCTTGAAAATAAATCTGGGTCACTTTCACATTGATCATCACATTAGTACCGGAGAGCAGGAGAAAGAAGGCATTTTGCTGGCAGGGGAGGGCAGACAGGAGGGAGAAAACGATGCTCAGGAAAAGCAAATGTGGACAGACAGGAGTAAAAACTATTGTATCTAGCTCTCAAATTTCCTAAAGTGGTTCTTTTAGTCCCACAAAAGTAAAACTTGAAAAAAAGTAATTTCATTCAAAGCCACAGAAACTTTGGGATAATGGAGCTGGAGCTGAGATCTATTTGACAACTTTCATTCATAAAGTAGAAACTAAGTAGAGTCTGTTGGTAACATATTTTATGAGAGACCAGAATCTCAAAGAGCCAGGGGTTAGAGTGGGCAAAATAAGGAAGTGAGAGAATGTCACAGCTCAACTTTCCCAAGAAGATTTTGTAATTCTAACCATGTATGTGTCACAAGAAGTCACTGATGCTGTCCTGACTTGCAAAAAGTACTAAGCAGGATGATTGAATAAAGAATGTACTGAAGTATCAGTTTAAGGCAAGTGTGTGTAAATGTAGGGGGCAAGAGGAGGAGAGGTATTACTGTGCATGAATGCAAAAAATTTTTAGTGGTATAAAGTAGCTTTTCTGGCTTAGTGATATAGTTTGGGCCTATGCAATAACATTTCAAACTCAAATGAACATATATGTATATATATATTTCTATAAATATAATATATATTTATAATATATTATAAATATAAAAAGATAATATATTATATATAATATATATAATATAATATAATATATTTATTTAATATATATTTACAGAAGAAATAAAAGATGCTATGTGTTGGAACTTTGGAAAAAGTACCCTCTCTCAAGTAGGGTTCACATAGTCTTGGGACTTAGAAGAGGAAATTGTGATGAGGGAAGCCATGATCTGATGCAGTGGCAATAGCACTTGTTATAAGTGTGTGACCATGTTTACTCCGTAACTCGAGATGATTGCAAAGAGTCATCTAACCTCAGCTGTCGTAGGTGCCATTAACAAATTTCTTATAAGCAATAGATTCTACAAAAGTCTGTTGTGTTTTTGGAATCATGTGAAATACAACCGCTTTCACTTTTTACCTTTTTATTATTTTAAATGTGTTCAACAATTCTTACAACAGTTCTTCCATTTCTAGATTACCCCTCCCTTCTACGTTTCTACCTTTAGTTTGTGCTCTTTTATGCTTGGTCTTGGCCATTTTTACTCTCATCTGAATTTTACCTACAAGCCAATTAGGTGAAAGGTGTCAAATGAACTAATTTTATTATTTGTTTAACAAAAATTACTTGGAGGGATAGATATTTAGGTTACAGGCTAACCTTAGTCTTCTGCATGATTTAGTTATTTCAGTTATTGTGCTTCGGGCTTATTACTCATGATCACACTATGCATTTATAAGTCAGTAATACCACATGACTTAAATAAAGATCATCTGGTTTCACCTATTGAGGAAGCAACAGAGAAGGCAGAAAGTCTTACTTTGGGCAATGTTTGCTTTTTATTTTAATGTTTGAAAATGAAATTTCTGATCATACATGTGGTTAGTGTGCCTCTGCTTTAACAGAGGTATTGTGAACTACTCTTATAAAGGTGTATTAAGTATTGAGCTATTTCTGCTTCACTTTGGACTGAAGTCCTAATACAATCAGTGCTGACTGTACCCATGTTCCAGAAGGAAATACTGAATCATCTGTACGGGACTTTAAAGGAAGTGGGTATTGAGTGGGAAGGAGATGTTTTCCTCTCATCTCAGATGCCATGAGAGGAGCTCTAAAGCAACCATTTGGAGGGCTTACAGTACAGTGAGGACTGGTGCTTGTCTCAGGCCAGAGAATGCTATCCGCTTGGGGACCTGGTGGTAGTAGAGCATAGGGCTACCTTGGGAGTGGTTCGTGTGTATTATGGGTTGAATTGCTTTCCCTCCAAAAGCTATGTTGAAGTTCAGCCTCAATACCTGTGAGTGTAACTCAGCTTAGAAATAGGGTCTTTAACAGAACATGAGTGACTCCTAACTCTGGGAAATGAACTAGGGGTGGTAGAAAGGGAGGTGGGCGGGGGATGGGGGTGACTGGGTGACAGGCACTGAGGGGGGCACTTGATGGGATGAGCACTGGGTGTTATTCTATATGTTGGCAAATTGAACACCAATAAAAAAATAAATTTATTTTAAAAAAAAGAAATAGGGTCTTTATAGATGCGATCAAGTCAACATGAGGTAATACTCAATTAGGGTGGGCTCTCGTTTAATAAGACTAGTGTCTTTATAAACAAAGAAGAGGCAGAGACACGCAGGGATAAAATGGCCATGTGACGGCAGAGGTACAGGTTGGGGTGTATTTCAAAGCCAAGGAAAGCCAAGGGTTATTGGCAAATACCACAAAGCAGAAGAGGCCGGGAATAATTCTTCCCTACAGTTTTCTGAGTCAACACGGCCCAGCCAACACCATCATTTTATACTTCTAGTCTGCAGAATTGTGAAACAATAAATTTCTATTGTATTAATCCACGCAGTTTGTGGTACTTTGTTATGGCAGCCCTAGAAAAGTAACACAGAATGTAACTGCACTCCTAAAGGACTACAAAGTTTAGGCAGTTTTCCATGGACAGATTGTGAGTCCTCTGAGACAAAGAGTGGTAAAGGTCATTTTAGATTTTATTCAAGTGGTGTGCTTGAAAGGGCAAGGAAAAATCTGAAAAAAAAAAAAAAAAAAAGGTGTTCTACGTATACAGCCAAAAGTCCAAAAGCTTAGAGAAGAGTTCTGAGCTATCGCGAGGGAGTATTTGCATGGAGGCCTGCTAGTAACAGTTTTTCTATGGAGGGTCTCCCAGGAACCCAAGAATGCTCCCATAAGGGAAGGGTCTATAACACAACTATTTCAGGGTCCATTATATAAGAAATCTCCTGCCCCTTTACCTCTTCTCTCTCTTCTGTTTAGATCCTAACTAGGTAACAAGTCCACGACAACCAGGTGAGGGAAGAGGTACTGAAGCACAAAGAGAAGGAACAGGGAAGAAGACAATCACTCATCACAAAGGCCTGGGACTGCAGTGGGGCAAATATTGGTGACAAATAACTGAGAGAGATGAACAGACTATCCACACCCTGACACAGAAATATTCTTTCTCAACATTGATTTCCGTAATGTTGTTATAGTCTTCTGTCTCCAGGAGGAAACACAAGACTTTTGAAAATACTAGATTTTTTTTTCTTGTACTAGATATTCAAATAATCATATATAACCCAAAGGAGGCAAAGGATACTTCTAGAAGATCTAAGATGTCATTAAATTTGAAGGATTTGTACTCTCTGGTTGAAGGCTCTCCTTTGGACCACTTATCAATATTGGAGTTACATGTTTCGGATTGTTAATTTTTTTGTGTTCTCCTGAGCGAACAGGCTGCCAACCACCACAGCTTTACTAAATGCAATCAGAATTTTCTGTATCATATTTTTATCAGTTTCACCAACATGCAATAGACTGCACATACATAAAATGTACAATCCGGTAAGTTTTGACATATTTCTTCACTTTGATACCATAACTACAATAAAGATAGTGAACATATGTCAATTTCCAAAAATATCCTAATGCCCCTTGGTAATCCTTTCCTGTCACTTTTCTTTGTGAGATGATTTTTTTTTACTTCAATTTAATTTCTTTAGTGTATTTATTTATTTATTTATTTATTTATTTATTTATTTATTTATTTATTTATTTATTTATTTAACTATGGCTATTCAGGCTATTTCTTTTTAAATTTAAATTCAAACTAGTTAACATATAGTGTATTATTAGTTTCAGAGGTAGAATTTAGTGATTCATCAGTTGCATATAACACCCAGTGCTCATTACATCAAGTGCCCTCCTTAATGCCCATCACCCGGTTACCCCATCCCCCACTTCAGTAACCCTCAGTTTGTTCCCCATAGTCAAGAGCTCTTATGGTTTGCCTCCCTCTCTGTTTTTATTTTATTTTTCAGTCTCTTCCCCTATGGTTAACAGTTTTGTTTCTTAAAATTCCACATGAGTCAAATCATAGGGTATTTGCCTTTCTTTGAATTATTCTGCTTAGCATAACATACTCTAGTTCCATCCACATTGTTGCAAATGTCAGGATTTCATTATTTTTGATGACTAATATTCTGATATATATATACACACACATGCACACATTCACACACAACATCTTTATTCATCTGTTGTAGGACATCTGGGCTTTCTCCATATTTTGGGTATTTGTGGACATTGTGGCTCTAAACATTGGGGTATGTGTGTCCCTTCAAATCACTATTTTTGGATCCTTTGGACAAATACTTAGTAATGGAATTGCTGCATCCTAGGGTAGCTCTATTTTTAACTTCTTGAGGAACCTCCTTATTGTTTTCCAGAGTGGCCGCAGCAGTTTGCATTCCCACCAAGAGTGTGAGAAGGTTTCTCCACATCCTCACCAACATCTGTTATTTCCTGAGTTGTTAATTTTCAGCTATTTCTTAAGTGTTGGGAGGTTGTGTCTTCAAGGAATTTTCCCATTTTATCTAAGTTGCCAAATGTATTATCATCAAGTTGTTCATAATATTCCCTTATGATTCTTTTAATATTTGTAAAATCTGTACTGATACCATCTATCTCAATTTTGCTATTGATAATTTGTCTTCCCCCCCTGATCAGTATGGTTAGATACTTATAGATTTTCGTTAATCTAATATAACCAGATTTTCATTTTGGCACTTGGTTTTTCTCTTGTTTTTATTTCTATTTCATTGATTTCCACTTTGATCTTTTGTTATTTTCTCTTCGGAGTACTTCAGATTTAATTTGCTCTTTTTTCTTCATGTAGAAATGAGACCTTTCTTTTTTTCTAATATAGGCATGTTAGTGCTATATGCTTAGTACTCCTGTATTCTTTTGCCTGCATTGCATAAATTTTGATATGTGTGTTTTCATTTAGTTCAGAAAACTTTCTATTTCCAATATCACTTTTGGTTTCTTCTTTGACCCATGGGTTACTTAAGAGGTTGTTATTTAGTTTCCATATATTTGGAGATTGTCCAAATATATTGTTGATTTCTAATTCAATTCTGTTGTGGTCAGAGAAGTATTTTGTATTACTTGAGCTCTTTTTTAGCTTGTCCTGGCTTCTCCCTACACTGTGGCCTGGAAACTCTCTTTGGACGAGTAAGATGGGCATTGTAGGCATTATCTTATTTATTTACAATTTTGCGGGAATCACAGTCATTTGTTGTGAAAGTAGGTAAAACTTTTCCTTTATACTCTTAGAGTCTCCAGCTAGGCCTGAGGATTAAGTTGATATAAGACCTATCAACAGGAGAAAATTAGAGCAGTTTTAACTTTACATGTTCTTGTGAGTCTTCAAAAGGAAAATGGAGACCTAAAAAGTGGTTAGGCCCAAGTTTATGTACTAGGTTGAACAAAGAGTAGTAATTGTGAAAAAGCAACTAGTAAACATGAGGAGGCTAAAGGAAGAGTAGGTTCATTTTAACAGGTTTGTCGGTACAGATTTCTCTTGGACTTGACTTCCTGTCTCTCATGATAAGAATTTTCATTTCCTCCTGGTATAGGGAAGGCATCTCCTTGGGATTTTTAGCTTCTAGGGAGAAACTGTGAGGTCAGCATGCCTTTCTTGTATCTGCTATTTTTCATATGCCGTTAGCTCAAAATAGGGTCTATGCCCAATGAGGATATTTGGGGTGGCATATTCTAAGACCCTTTAATTCAGACCCCTTGATGTCCAGTGTCTTAACTGTTTTGTATATATTCTGTCCAGATTTTCAGTTGCTTCAAACAGGAAGAGAAATATAGTCCCTGTTACTCCATCTTGTTAGAAGTATAAGTTTACATTTAAATTAAATATTCTTTTTATGTGCTTTCATTGAAGCTGGTGTATCTGAGTTCCAGATTTAACTCTGTCTCTATAAAAACAACAGTGACAAAGTAACAGAAAGAATCTACAGGAAGTAGGCAAAGTATGTACTTGGGTGTTGTCTGCCTGGAAGAATGGAGTTCAGATAAAAGGATAGTGGGATTTATCATGCTTATAGAATCTAACCACTAAATGTTAAAAATGAAAGGCTAATCACACTTCTAAGGACACCATGAGTATTACACTGTAGTTGACCATAGCGGTATAGTGTAAAACAGACAAGTTTAAGTGGAGACACAGGAACCCTAGGGTTCTAGTTTTCGTGTTGCCACTGTGAGATATTGTCAGGTGACTTATCTCATTAATACAAATAATATATTGAATTGGAAATAGATATCTGGACAGCATTCACAGAAGTTCTGATCTAATAAATTTGAGGAAGAACCCTGAAATCTCTATTTTTATAAAGCGCCATACAGATTAGGATGATGCAAAACTAGTTTTGGGAATCACTTGTCTAGATGATCTCTGAAATTACTCTTCAGCCTTAGTCTTATCTGTATTAGACTTTAATAATGGCAGTAATAGCTATTGTTTTCTGGACCCTTGGTATGCATTGTCTTGGCCACCTTACATACATGTCCTCTAATCAAAGAGTCTCTTATTTGAACAGAGAGATCTTATTATGGATCTTATTACCTTATTTTCTGAAAGTTGAAATTTCTTTCTTTGGAAGGCCTAATAATTGGCCCAGTGCCACATGTGTGGATTCTAACTAGGAAATTGTTAACTTAGATTTTATTTGGTATCTATCATCAAAGCTGTGCTTTTTCTTTTTTATCACGGTATCTACAAGAATACTTGATAACACCAAGTAATTCATATATCTTTAATTGTTTTAACATTATTGGTTGGTTTCAGTCAAATGTATCAAAGGTGAAATAGTCTGTAAGGAAAGAGTTTTACAAACTTTATAGAAGAGAAGCACGGATAGAAGTAACCTATAGATTATGGTTAAGTAATTTTAAGACATAGTGCTTTATTGAACACTTATTTATACTAAGCTAAGAGCTCTATCACATTATATATTTTAGTGATTTTACATATTCTGTGGTTTCTTAGTGAAAATTTGTCCATTATTCAGTGACGTCATAAATCGAATGCGTATATTATATTCTTCACAACACCTTAAAAAATAAAATACCTTAACTTTAGGTAATTTATATGCACTTTTCCCCTTCAACCCTCTTTTCCCTTCAAATTTCTTCCCCCTATGATCCCTTTATTTTTGGAAATGGGTCGATAGTCATGATGTAGATTTGAAGAGACAATGAGTATTATACAGATCGGTTTTAAACAAATGGCCTTTAACCCTTTGATTCAGGTAAAGTAGAAACTATTTGTCTATCAGAAGTTCTACTAAGATTCTAAAGGATGCTAAAATTAATTTTAAAAAAAAGTACTTTGTTTTTAACCTTGGCTAGATTTTTAGACATATGTGTTCTCTTCATGGGTGAAGTGCTTTGAGTATTTTAGGGGAATGCTTTGAGTTGAGGTCATTGATTTAAATTCTCTCCATTTCCTTCCTTTCCTACCCTATAGTCTTTGTTTCCCCTCTCCCTCTATTTAATTGGAGCTTATCTCAAATGTGAGTTGATCTGAATGGAGTTGCAAAGTGAAATTAAGCAATTCCCTGGAAAGAAGTGGGGGTAGCAATACTTTAGAAAGCTTGTTAATTTCTCTTTTTCCACTATGCCTCCCTGCTCTGCTCTCAGGCCTGCTTGGAACCCCTGGAGAAGAGAAATTAACAAGCCCCCTGAAGCTGAACCTCTACAGCCTTTCAAGGGAATTGGTTAATTTCACTTTGCTGCTCCATTTGGAGCAGCTGGGGGTACTGGTCTTAAGGGAAATAATAGGGCCTGGTGTTTGAAATCCCTTTACATTTTTAGGTAAAATTCTACTAACTTTGCTTATCAAAGTAAAAAATGGTATTCACTGTATGTCTGCAAGACCGGTTTAGACACTGACACAAACTAATTATGTTTTTTTTTTTTTCCTTCGATTTTCATTTCTTAAACCAGTCTGAACAGATCTTCCCAATTCTTTTTTGATTCCTAGTATTTACTGTATGGATTCTTTGGCAACACTGGATGATTACCTTTATGTATGCAACAAATACTTAAGATGTATCTTTCTTTCTAGTATAGTTCTGACAAGAGTGCCCTTTACCTCTTCCCCTTTCAAGAATCTAAAGTACTTTCTTGGGTCCTCTTGTAGGGCACCCGGTCATGGTCTCTTAATGCTAATACATTTCCCAGCAGGCCTGTTGATAGGCTTCACCCAGAGGGCATAACAGAAAGGAATCAGATAGCCCCTGGTAGCTCTTAAACTCCTCTCCTTCCTGAATTCTCTTAACACTTTAGTAACACTAGCAAACTTTTAAATTCACAATCCATTCTTTTCCCAGGTTAATAAATTTATTGAATGTTAATAGTTTTAAAGCGTACTCTTGGGGCATCCCACCATTAACCTCTTTCCATCCTGAGTCTTAAGTATTTAATTCTTCCCAATTCTTCTCAAAGATGTTTTAATGACGGAGCTTCATCTTTTGCCACATGGTTACTAAATTGTCTTAGTTCCTACCTGTGAAGAAGTTTCTTAAAAATCCTGCTAAGAGTCTCAAATGAATTGCTTTTTCTCTGCATGTATGACTATTCAGTTAGTTCCAGAATAGCAAGAGCAAACTTGAAACAGGCTTGCAAAAGTTAACATTCAAAAATATTGCAGTGCTTAGAGTAACTTTCTTATTACTCACAGGCATTCCTGACAATCAGAAGTAGATGCTTCTTTCTGATATTAATTTACATAGTTTCTGTAGATCATCAGTTGCGGGGAGGGCTATTGTGTTGTGAATGTATCAAAAAGTATTCCTTTGGAAAAATCATAGAAAACTCTAGTTTTGACATCAGAACCTCTGACAAGTAAATCTGTTCTCATTATCTCAACATCTATCCTGGCTTGTAAAAATCTTGCAGGTTTATGAAGCATCACGGTATCCTTCACTACTTCCTCTTGTTCTTCAACATAAAGCTGCCACTTACACTAAAACAAGCTTGATAAGATTGTCTCATAGATCCAATTCATTTAAACAGAACACTGCTGCAGACACTAATGTCCTTTCGCTGCAGCTCTTCTCTGACTTAGGGTATTATGCTCGAGAGTTAAGAGGATGAGGTACAGATATACTATATGCACAAAATTACCATTCATTCCTAAAGGGTTAGAACCTTAAATATCAAGATATTCATTCAAATGTGCATGGAAAAAAATGCTGTTTTTGCACTTTCTCAAATGAGGCCAAGGTCTTAAACCATCTACTATACTATCCTTACTAAGTGGACAATAAGAGGAATAATAAACCATGGTTCATTTTAGATGTTAACCCACATCCAAATACCTGAATGACCTTCTCTCAAAGCTGTTTTAAATAAATGGTGTATAAAATACACACCAAGAGAGTCGTAAACGGCCAAGGTGATATTTGAGGCCTTATGGGAGGTACTCATTTCAAAAATTCTATGCTCTGGCACCTCTAATGATCTTTGGCTCTTCATTTAGCTGAGAGTTGGCTTTTTAATGAACAAATGCCCTAACCAGTCTAGATGGCATTCTTATTATGGTCATATATTTTGGAGGGGGATAGGGAAGAAAATGATATAAGAAGGTGTAAGGGGAGTAAAAGAATCTCTGGGAAATGGAGGGCATCCTTGTCCCCATCAAAGTAATGATACATTTGGTGGGATGAAGGTGCCTGTGGCAGTGACTGCCAGTTTGATGAATGAAGCCTGACATTTTGTACCCATGAACTTTGGGGAGATGAGATTTATCTGAGTATTTGTTTGACTGTAAATCTGAGCCAATGGGCCCATAGTCTGGCCCATAATCAATGTGAGTGTATCCTTTTTTTTTTTTGTCAGTTCCAGAAATCTGGATGTTCCCTGGGGTTAGAAAACAATACTGGGGCCATCTGAGGTATTCCAGGAAGTGTTGGACCAAGTGAGAGACTTCTAAACCTTTTGGAATGTCTTGGATTCTTGCAGTTAGGGAAGGAAGGGGAAAGAATCTAAATAATTTGTCAGGTTTCCACTAGTTATCTTGGCCCAGAACTGTCCCCATGGAGGCATCTTGTGGAGTCACAGACACCTTTGTTTTCTAATCTGGACTCACAGCCTCAGAAACTCGTGGACCATACTGGGATCCTGCTAAGAGTTAAATATAAATAGTGCAGCAGCATCAGGGGCTTCTAAGTGAAGTAACAAGAAGAATTTTCACTATTATTACCTCTGCCTCAATTGGCTTGAATTATGGAGCAATGGGGTCTTTGATTCTCCTTGGTGATTGATGGTGACTCCTTAACAGCCCTTTCTTTATGGAAACATCTCTTCTTTACATTTGAAGCAACATATTGGGAACCAAGAGCTCTGGTTTACGGTAGCACCTTCAAGCACACTTGAAAAAATTGTATTTGAGAAGTCTTTGGGCTTTGAAGGTGGTCACATGCCACTTTAAAACCCATTGTGCCAAATGACATGACTCTAATTACACTTGGAAGAATTACTAGTTTTTTTGTTATCAAACAGAGACATTTGCTTTTATACTATATAGTGATGCCAGACTAATCATGAAGCACAAATGGCATGTGATAATTGCTTTAGTAAAATTCCATGTGACTTATTTGTCACCTAGGTACAGAGTAGATCTGCATGTATATTTTCAGCATATCAATTATACTTGTTTGCAGCATCTTTTAGAATTCTTTTTAGAAATCTACATAATATTTTTATTTACGGTAGAGGACCGGAAGTTAAAGAAAGGTAGCTTCTTGGAATTCTTTTCCGTGTGTAGGACTCCAGATCCAAATGGTATTTATCAAGCTAATGTTATATATCTATTTCAGAATCCTGCCATTTTGTTGATTTATAGAAAGGAATGAGTAGATAGCAAATGACTTAGCCATACACTTTATTTTTCATCCTGATTTGTGTTCATAGCCCATGCCATCAGGAAGATGAAACCGGGGGCCTGGCAAAGGTATTGGAGAGGGTATCTTTAATTCACAAGTGATGAGAAGGGAGGTTGAAGGAGTTTTTTGTATGCTGAATAGGGTTTTTCTGCTGAACGGCACTATATTGTCTGGGAGCAACAGCTCTTGAATATTAAAACAGAACCATTCTGTCTTGCCCTGTTGCCATGGAAGATGAGAAGGTGAATTTGGAAAAGCAAACAGGAAAAGCCTTGAAGAAATTAGATAGATTGTGTATTTGAAGGCAATTTGCCTGGTGGTATCCTTCCTTGCCCAAACGGGGTGTGTGTGTGTGTGTGTGTGTGTGTGTGTGTGTGTGTGTGTATGTAGGAGAGGAACAAGGCAAATAAGCCCTCCTTGCAGTGTTTTGAAGACAGATTAGAGCTGTCACTGTTGTCCTTGAGACAATGCAGGCTGGGGAGCTATGGCAGGGTGAGACAGGTATGTAACTGTGTATGCATTAGGTCTGTCCTTTCATTGAGGATTGGAGGTATACTAACTGCACCATCTTAGGGGCAGTGCAAGTCACCTTTTGCATTTATGGGGCCATACATACCATTATGTTTTTCTTAGGGAGGGAAATCTTTAAAAAAATATCTTTTATCTCCTTGGATCAGAAATCATTCTCTACATTATACTCTGAAAAAAAAATCTCAGTAGTTTACAAAGATAGCAGTTTATTTCTCACTCTGTCCATGTAGCTGCAGGAAGAGTTGTGGCTCTGCATCACTTATCTTTTTCATTTGGGGATCCAGATCAAAGGAAAATGCTTATATTAGTCTTGTGGTGGAAAGAGCAAGGACAGAGCTCTGCGGGGGCACTTGAAACTTCCGCCCAGGTGTTGCATGTATTGCTCTCCTTGCCATAGTAAGTTACATGGTCAATGTAAATGAGGTGGTAGTGGAGGTTTTTTTTTTTTTTTTTCCCCAAAGAGAAGCCCTGAGAGTCACAGGGCAAAAATAGGGACAAATGTGATCCTCTTTTAGGAAGGGGAATGGAAATGGGTAATTGGGAAGAATAATGCCATTTGCATCAATCCTGGTCTGTTTTGAAGGCTTATTGAGGTAATATGTGATACTTTGGAGACTGTGGGTCATTCTTAGGACTGGAAGAAAATAGGCTAGCAGCAATGTCCAAACTTTAGAGTTCATAAAGATCACCTGGATAACTTGTAAAAATGCAGATTCTCAATGCCATTTCACCTCTACCTCATCCCCACTCTCACTTCTAACATGGATAGGTTAGCCATGGGGCCCAGGTGTCTGCATTTTAAGAAGCACCTTAGTAATCTGACCCTGGCCCAGATGATGTCTGTCCCTTTGTCTTCAGTCATGTGTTTATTGTAAAGTTTGTGGTTGTGAGGTAAGAAAAACAGCATTTGGCGAACAAAGGATGTGTATAAATTCCTAATTCTCAATTTTCAATAGAATATTTATTTGGCCTTGCCCCCAAATACGTGTATTTTAACATCACTGCTATCCTTCCCCATTCTCACTTATGGAGGGTAGGATAATTATAGAAATGTGACACATATCTAGTGGTTGTGAGAGAAGATTAATATTATCAAGAGGGAGGTTTATTTGTTTTCATGTAGAGATTCTACTCTGAACTGAAACACTGGGAAGAAGATTACCTTGGAAAACCTTAGGATCATTGACCCATGGGTCCACTTTGATCATTTCAGGGTAGAAGGTTGTCAGAAAAGATAACCTCCCTGGCCTGATCAGGTTGGAAGTGAGATTATGCAGAAAGAACAGATAGATACAAAAGGGGAAAAGGGAAAGAAAAAGATGGGGGAGGAGGAGAAGCATGCAGGAGGAGAAAGACAAGGGGAAAAGAAATTGCAGGCACATTGCCCCTCTCTTTCTTTTAGTGTAAGTATAATCCATGATTAGGAAGATTATCATATCCTTTCTGGTAATGGATCACACCGATATACTATTTAGGATATGGGAGGGTGGGGATAGGCTTGGAGATTCAGAGGGGAACATAATATTACCTTTATATTAGGAAACAGGATGAGTTTTTGTCTACTATTTTGATTCCATTAAAGTCAGGAAACTGGATGTAACAGGAACCTGTCATGTCAGTACTATTTCTCTATCTTTTATAAAGATTTATTTACTTGAGAGAGAGAGAGAGAGAGAGAGAGAGAGCATGGAGGGGCAGAGGGAGAAGGAGAGAGAGAATCTTAAGCAGACTCCACACTGAGTGCAGGGCTAGACATGGGGCTCCATCTCAGGTCCCTGAGATCATGACCTGAGATCCAGAGTCTCAGTTGGACGCTTAACCAACTGGGTCACCCGGCCACCCCAGTATTATGTCTCTTGAGTGCATCTGAGAGGTTACAGTAGGCAACTGGTTGAGCATCAACTTGTGCCTCATGCTGGGACTGGGAAAGACTGAGCAGCAGCATTTCTGCTTTGGGGTACAGGGCAGAAATATCAACTCTCTTGCCTTGTTTTCTTGGACTGGAAATATCTTGTTTTCCATTTTTTTCACTTGATAGCATTTACATTTTCTCCTTGTTGCTACAGTCTATTTAAATTAACATTTATGCTGATTAAATTTGTGCAACATTCTATGTAGTTAGTATATTACATTTTTTTAAACCATATACCCCACTATTTATTTAGGTTGTTCACAATTTATTTTTTATCAAAAATAAATCTAAAATGAACATTCTCATGAATTCTTTTTTCCCCCAGATTTATTTCTTCGGCATGAATGTTTGGTTCCTTCCTACTTTTAATGGGAAGATAGTCTTAAAATATGTATATATCTTTTTGTTTTTAGCATTTTAATTTATAGGTTTGTAATCTTTGCTACTCATACTATGTCTCTTTTTATTTTATCCTTCATTTCACTTTTCAAGATGGAAAGAGGGAAAAGGAGGGATGTCTGAGTGAAGTGGGATCCTGGGGCACACCCTGTAAAGTCAAAGCTCATTTAAATTTTCTCCAGGTAGAGCCATTCCTTTACAATGATCCCTTTGGAAATGCAACAAGCAAACCAAGATAAAAACATATAATTAAAAATAAAACCACAACAATTTTAAATTAATGACTTGCTTAATGATTTTTTTTTTTTCAAATTAAAAAAGGTAGCAACTAAACTTACAATTGCTGTGGAGGGCTTTAGATCAGTGGTTCCCAGCCCAGGCATATGTCACAATTGTACATTTGGATTGATGTGGAAAAGAAGGAGCACTCAGAATGGGTTACAAATTGAGCTTAATCCCAAATCCCTTACCCATATTGCAGCTCAACTACCAAAATCTGGGTATTCTCATTGCAATGGTGATCATATGGCCATACGTTTTACTGGTTGAAGAAAAATTAAGAGCTTTTCTCCCAGAATATAAAATTTAAAATACTGGCATCCTTTGCTTTGCATATTCATGTATATATGAACTTCAGTTACCGTGGTTTAGTTAAAAAACACCAGTCCCTCAATAACACCATTCAAATTTCATTTGCTCCAGTGTATTAACTGCAGTTGCATGAAGTATGAACTGCTGAGGGTTCTCTGGTTCAGAAATCTGTATGTAAGTAACAGACCTATCATGACTAGTGACCAATCACCTCAGTATGGTTACCGTACAGCTGTTGCTCAGGTTACACTCAGACAGCAAAGCATGTCGTAGTGTTGCCCCCGTGTCTCCTAGTGATAAACTCACATGACATTAAAAAAAAAAATGACCTATCAAAAGAGGGAATTGTGTGACCGATGCAAGTACAGCCAAGAAATGGCAAGTAACTGGACATTAGATCAGAAGATAGCTGGTCAGCTATTTAAATAAAATCTTTTAAAAAATTTAAAAAAATGAGTGTTTAAACCAGGTGGTTTAACTCCAGAATCCATGCTTTTCAGCACCTTACTTACTATATTGTATCTCATCCATTTATCTAGTCATGCATTCAGCAAGCATTAATTTAGTGCCTATTATATCAAACATTGCAGAAGAAGGGGAAAATGTTTTTTGAAAAGTAACCAGAGTAATGTGTTACAGATTACATGACAAGAAAGGGCTAATTTAAAGACCCTTGGAGAGTGAGAGGTGACACATTTATTTATTTATTTATTTATTTATTTATTTATTTATTTATTGAATTTATTTATTCATGAGAGACACAGAGAGAGCAAGAGGCACAGACACAGGCAGAGGGAGAAGCAGGTTCCATGCAGGGAGCCCGACACGGGACTCGATCCCTGGTCTCCAGAATCACGCCCTGGGCCGAAGGCAGGCGCTAAACCGCTGAACCATCCAGGGATCCCCCCAGGGGTGACATTTAAACAAGGAAGGCATAGTGGAAATTTAAAGGAGATGAATCCTGAAATATATATTTGTCATTATGTGGTAAATAGGGCACAGACAGGCATGTCTCAGGGAAAGACATTTCAAGACAGAGGGAGTGTTATATCAGAGACATGGCGCATGAAACAAACTGATAATGTTAGGATCATTCCTGTATGTGGAAGCAAGGAGAGAGAAAGGACTAAAGCAAAACAAAAAGTTGGAAACATAAGAAAGAGCCAATGGAAGGGGCATGACTTGGCTCTGTCAACCCAACTTGAGTGTACATTTAGATTGCTGGGCTTCTACCTGGAGCAACACGATCAGCTCATACAGAGCTGAAATCAGGGACTCTGTATTTAAAACAATTAAGCCAAGTTTATGTTTAGGTAGTTTGGGAACCACTGCTGCAGGTATGTTGGGTCCCTGTGATGTGGTTTCTGCCTTGCGTGTTCTCCAGAGCAGTGGATAGTTTCACCTCTCTTATTAACAAGTCCATCCCTAGTCATTTCTCCATTGGAAAAACCCATCCTGATTGTGCAACTCCATCTGAAATTCCTTCTTGAGACAGAGGAATCGCCTGGCTTAATCCTTTATAATTTCACAGTAGCAGTCACCATGAGTCATTGATGAAGAGAGATTTGACTTTTTTTTTTAATTTATTAGATTTGACTTTTAGAAGGTAAACGGGTAATAATCCACAACTCCTTCCATATCTCATCATAAGTCTATACCATGATCTTTTAAAATTTGCCTTCATAAAAGATCTCGAATAATGTAAGAACTTTAAAGCTGGCTGGCATTTTTGTTACTGAGTAGATCTGCATTTATGGATAGGAGTTAGGGCCGCCGCTACTTAATGAGGATGTCACATCTTCTGACGGTTGGCTCAGTGCAATTTTCTACCACCCATGTTTCTTCTCATTGCCAGGAAAATTCTGGAGTGGTTCCTGTTTTTGACTCTAAACAGTCACACACACTTTTTTTTTTCTTTTCTAGAATTGTTTTATCCCCCTCCTTTTCATTTGTGAACTCCTGCTAACATGGCAGGTCGAAGCTTAGAAACGCTTTCACTGCCATGTCCTTCCTGATCATCAAAATTGTGGTTAGGTGCCCATATTATCAAAGCTTAATCAAAGTATAATCTATAATTCAGTATCATAGCAACACTACTTCAGTAATTGAATGCCTACTTAGCTGTTTTTACTACTAAGCTGAAAACTCCTGAAAGTGAGAATATCTTTTTTTTGTGTGTGTGTGTTCCAACTGCCCATGACAGTCTCTGGGCACATAACAGGGTACTGAGGTGTGTTTTGGTGACTTAGGAATTAACAAAAGAATGAATGATGCATTCTCTCTATATAATTGCATGAGGACAAGGTTAATTTGTATTTATGCTAATAAACCCACAATGCGTGTGTATTTGGAGGCACACATTCAGTCCCAAGGAGCTATATCAGTACAATACTCAGTGTTGCTTTTTGTGATAACATTTGACATTGAAGACTACATTAAAATTGATGTTGGTGTTTGTACGGATATTTTTTAACATTAATCAAACACACGACAAGGGAAAATATTGCTGTAAGTTATGAAATTAGGTAGTTGAGGAGTCCTACAACCAAAGTAAGCAACAGCAACTCTGGTTTTTGTTCCAGCGGTGGTAGGGGGAGAGGGGATGTAAAATTGGGACTGATGAATCTACTTCCAAGTTATATCTACCTTCTAGAACTATAAAATACTAATTTACAAGTGACCTTAAAAATCCTCTATCCAGGGGGCACCCAGGTGGCTCAGTGGTTGAGCATCTGCTTTTGGCTCAGGGTGTGATCTTGAAGTCTGGGGATCGAGTCCCACATCAGGCTCCCTGCATTGAGCCTGCTTCTCCCTCTGCCTGTGTCTCTGCCTCTTTCTATGTGTCTCTCATGAACAAATAAATAAAAACTTAAAAAAAAAATCCTCTATCCAACTTCCAAACAGTGTAAGAAATCCTAGCATAATATCTGTGAAAAGTGGCCCTCCAGCCACAATTTTAATTCTTTAGAATGATCTCATCACTTTACAATCATTGGAAAACTCCAGATAGTAATAATAACGATATTCATAACCACCTTACCGGGGGTTCTAATCTGTGCTGCGCACCGTGCTGGGTGCTGAATATACATCATCTCATTTAGCTTTCACAGAAACCGTATGAAGTAGGTGTTATTATCTCTGTCTTACCAAAGGGTAATAACCATGGCAGAGAGAAATTAAAAAACAGTCCAAGGTCTATAGCTAGCAGTTACTAGTGATGAGATTTTACATTCTTGTATCAATGACTGTAAGATCCAAAGCCTTTCCAATAGGTTATTATATAGCCTCTCAAGAATGTATTTCCTTATATTTAATTGAAATTTCCTTTTTCCCAAGTTTATATATTTATTTTAATTTTGTGTTTTAGAGCAGCCCAGAAAAGTCTCACTCTTCTTCTTTTTCAGCCTGGGGCCATCAGAAATTTGAAAAAAGTTAAAGATACTTGGTCCTTACTAAGACACCTGTTATGGATTGAATTGTGCGCCTCTAAAATTTGTGTGTTGAAGTCCTAACCCCCAGCACCTCAGAAAGTAACTTTATTTGGTGGTAGGATGTTTACGGAAGTGATCGTGTTAAAGGTCATTCATGTGGACCCTAATTGGATATAACAGATGTGCTTATAAAAAAAAAAAAAAGGAGTTTAGCAGAGATATGTGCATAGAGGGAAAGTGAAGAACATTGAAGATGCCATCCGCAAGCCGAGGAGAGAGGCATGGAATAGATCTTTTCTGTCTAGTCTTCAGAAGGAACCAAGCCTAACAACACTTTGATTTCAGATAAATAGCCTCCAGATCGGAGACAATAAATTTTTCTTGTTTATTTTTTTTTATTTATTTATGATAGTCACACACACACACACACACACAGAGAGAGAGAGAGAGAGAGAGAGAGAGGCAGAGACACAGGCAGAGGGAGAAGCAGGCTCCATGCACCGGGAGCCCGACGTGGGATTCGATCCCGGGTCTCCAGGATCGCGCCCTGGGCCAAAGGCAAGCGCTAAACCACTGCACCACCCAGGAATCCCAAATTTTTCTTGTTTAAACCTCCCGGTTTGGGTGGCACTTTGTTACAGTAGCCCCAGCAAACTCCCTCAACATCTGGAGATTCTTCACTGTCTTTTCTAGAGTTATTATTCTGGTGGCTTTTGATTGCGGGTATTCTAATATATCAACATTCCACTTGAATTTGATTCCTTGACTGAACACGTCACCTCAGATTATGGTCTGATGAAAGAACAGAAGAAAGGTATGGTTATTTTATGTTCTTTTTTTCTAGCTACTGTTCCTCAATTAATGTAGTCTAAGTTACATTGAGTTTGAACAGCTAAAATCATCGAGTCACAGTGAGTTTCTGCTTTTCCGACCCAGAAGTGACGCTTTGAAACCCTTGTGAAAGGGAATCTTTTTCCAGAAAGTCAGAGTGATTCGTCATAGATACAAAGTTAGAGAAAAACAAATTCCTATAAAAATCTGTCTTTTCTCTCTGATGATGCAGAAATGAAATAGATCTTTTGTACTGTATCTTGAACCACTCAACTGAGGATAATTGAAATAACCATGTGCTTGGAAATAATAGATATAAGACATTTTAGAATAAACAAAGACATTTTTGTAGAAGGACTGGCTAGTGAGCAATGGTGTATGCCACAACTGAATACAGGACTCTTTCAGTAAGTATATTAAAAGTAGCATTTCTAATTAAATATGTATTCAACAATATCAGAGTGAAAGTTGAGTTGGTGTTCTTAAGGAAGTATTATCTTTCCAAGCAAATGATTACTCTTGAGAAGGAATACATAAATCATGATACTGGCCTTCTCTTTATAGGTAATGTTCCTTGGGTGTTTTTCATAAGAGCAATAATAACCTTTTTTTGTCTAATTTGTCTATATTATTTATACACCCATAAATATATGTTATACAAAATTTTATATGTACATATCTATCCACTAATACAGAGATGAGATAACATTTTCAGTGACATTTTTTCCCCCTCTTATAAACCTAGGTGACTTACATGAATATTAGCATATGACTTTGAATGAGTCCAAATGAGCTAAAGGGTCAGATTTCAGAAACATTCCATCTAGAAATATTTATAGAATATAGGCTTTATTTTTATGAGCATATTCACATTCACACCCAGAGACACAGAGTATGGACATATTTTATTTAAATTTGAAAAAAAAAAACAGTGACATGGCATGTTATGGAAGCCTTAATTTGGACTAATCCAAATCTAAGCTTTTTATTTTCCAATTTTCAAGAATTGTGTTGAGAGCCATTATTGAAAAGCACATTTGCATTAGTCATAAACTGAGTTGATGTTATTGTCACAGAGCAGTGTCATCTTACTCTTTACACACATCCCCTGCCGTCTTTTCTGGTCTTCTGCTATACGTACTGTTGGGGATACATCAGTGTCCTGTGCTCCCCTAGAGTGATTTGGAGGATTTGTACTGTTATTTTAGCATTCAGTCTGACACGTTATTTTATTTTATTATTTTATTTTATTTTTTAGATTTATTTATGATAGTCACACAGAAAGAGAGAGAGAGGCAGAGACACAGGCAGAGGGAGAAGCAGGCTCCATGCACCAGGAACCCGACGTGGGATTCGATCCCGGGTCTCTAGGATCACGCCCTGGGCCAAAGGCAGGCATTAAACTGTGCCACCCAGGGATCCCCAGTCTGACACTTTAAAAGATCTTTTATATCTTATAATAATGTCATACAAGTATTTACTAAATATTGAAGCTTATGCTAACACTGAAAAACACTATTAAACATCAATAACGTCGGAAAGGAAATTAGGTGTAATATAAAGTGTGCAGAAGTCTGGGACAGATAGCCTTCTAAAATGACCTCCAGGGTGGGCACCTGGGTGGCTCAGTGGTTGAGCGTCTGCCTTTGGCTCAGGTCATGGTCCCAGGGTCCTGAGATTGAATCCTGCACTGGGCTCTCCATGGGGAGCCTGCTTCTCCCTCTGCCTATATCTCTGCCTTCCTCTTTGTGTCTCTCATGAATGAATAAATAAAATCTTTAAAAAAAAGAAATAGAATGACCTCCAGTGATCCCTATCTTCTAGTATTTGTAACCTATGTAATCTCCTGCCACTGAATGTAGTCTGGACCTAGCCGCTTACTTTTAATTAGTATAAAATGGCCAAAGAGATGAGGTGTCACTATTAAAATTGTTACTGAAGACTGACTTCAGTCTTGCTGGCCCTGCCTTTCTTTCAGTCTCTTTCTCCAGCTCTTCTCGCTTGCTTGTTTTGGTGAAGCAAGCTGTCGTGTTAGGAGTTGTTCTGTGGAGAGACCCCTGTGGCAAGGAACTGAGTAGACTTTGGCCAATGGCCAGGGAGGAAGTGAGGCCCTCAGTCCAATAGCTCGAAAAGTGGATCCCGCCAACGGCTGTGTTCTAGGTGAGAATGGAAGTAGATCCTTTGCCAGTTGTGTCTCAAGATAATTGTAATTCCTCTTGATACCTTGAATGCATCTTGATTGTGAGAGACCCTAATCCAGAGGATCCTGTTAAGCCATGCCCTGATTCCCAGCCAACAGAAACTGTAAGATAATAAATGTTGGTATTTTAAGCCGCCAACTCTGGTGGTAATTTGTTATGCAGTTATGTATAAATAACTAACTCAGTGAACAAATAACCACCATGTTGTATTCTGTTGTGAATGCAGGGGAGCAGATTCCATGAGCTGTAAGAGATGGTGCTGAGAAGAAAAGGCAGCATGAAATTAAATACGTTATACTGACTTTAGTTAATCTTTCCTCTCTTTTACATTTATTCCTATGGAAACGTTAGTCTTTTTCTGGTGGAGGTTGGGGAATTAATCTTGAGTGAATTTGGAGTTATTTGTAATGTTGTAGAAAACATTCCCTCTTTAGGTGACTTGATTCTATATATTTTAATTGTATTGCTAAGATTCCAATCTTAGAATCTTAGTGTTCTGCATAATCTAAAATGGAATTTTTGATAGAACTTCCAGGTATCGAAGAGTCTCATCCTTCAACTGTTAGTGATTGTAATTTCAGTTGTTCTCCAAATAAATGTACCTGTAAACCTTTGACATAAATAACAAAATGTATGAATAAGGCTTAGTTTGTAGGAGCGGTGCTCAGGAAGGCCAACTCCCTTCCAACTCGAATGCTGTCTTGAATGTTTGATAGAAAAGCATGGGGGTTATGGTGAGGTCAGTATTTTTTTGCTTTTATTTTTGTTTTCAACTTTTAAGCCTCCAGCCTCATGTTTCTTTCATTCGTGAGTCTGACTTCCTTCTGAGGTGCATCAACACTTTCAGGGGAGCTAGATACCAGAATCAGCTGTCTTTTAACCCCTTTAGCAGAAATAGTTCTTGGTGACTTGAGGTGAAAGAGTTACTGTATCTGTAAGGAATGAGATGCTTCATTCTGCCTGTCTTTAAAATCAGGCCTCTCAGATGTTTAATTCATACACCAGCCTTCTGAGGTCAGGATTATTATCCCTATTTAGAGGATCTGGAAACCAAGGGAAAAAGGTTGAGTAATTTATCCTAGGTCACAGGAGGGATCAATGTCTGAGCTAGGATTACAGTTCAGAAAGCCTCGGATTCCAAGACCTGTGCTCAGACTGCACTTATTTCGAGCCGACTTGGCCTACTTAAATAAGTCCTGCCTCCCTCACTCCTGCCCCCAGAGCCCTCTGTTGAGTATTTGAACTCTGTCAGCAAATGTGAAAGAGGTCTACGCTCTAGAAAACATATCAGGCGTTGGGTTTCATTATAGTTTAACAGGCAGTTTCTCCTCCAAAAATGGTTTTCATATTGGGATAGTTCAAAAGTTTTTTTTTTTTTTCCCCATGAAGAGGTATTAAAACAACGTAGTCAGCCTTCATTAGACGTAATCTTGTGCATCAGAACTCTAATTTAGGAGGAGGAAACAGCAACAAAGGAAGTTGTGTAATAATGGCAGATATCAACGGAAATTTGCCTAGCTTGAGGGATATGTGCTGATGCCTGGCTTCCCATTCAGAATACTTCCCAGCAAGGGCCTCTCCATTTGCCACTTACATTTATTTTGGTTTCCAGAGTTATTTGAGATATATTCTTTACAAGAAGATACAATGGGCAATGTGTGTGTGTGTGTGTGTGTGTGTCTGTATGTATGTGTATGGGGAAGGGATGGCATTATGCTAATATTATTAAAATTATTAATGTCCCTGAGCCAAGTGGAAGAGAAAGGGAAGATCAGAAGAAACACTGATCTTCCCTTTTAGAGTGCTGGACCTGCAAGCAGTATACCTGGATTTGCCTCTGCTTTTTCCCAGCTCTGTGAACTTGAGAGTCACTTAAACTCTCTGAACGCACAAAAAAACCCCAGACAGCTCTTTCTCATTAAAGATGTCAGCATGAAAAGAAAGGTAGATGTATTGCTAGGTATAGTACAATGTAATTTGTGCTATATTAGTATGATGAACAAAGTGCCCCAGGGAGCATTGAGGTAGGAACATTTGGGTCCAATCTTGATTTTCACTGCATCCTGTACAGAAAATATTTTCATGAGACCATTATGGGCCTGTGGTGTCAAATTGCTCAGCCTATATGGGAAAGGATTAGTCTTAGATGACTGGACCATTTCGGTGTCCACACAACTTGAGGAAAGTTGCAGGAGATAAAGAGGGAAAGGCAGATGGGGGTCATTATGGGACCGGGCTAACAAGTCTAGATTATCCTATGAGAAGAAGGGAGCTCTTTATGAATATAGCTGTTCATTCACTCACTGAAATTTATGATTCAGGCACCACGATGGGTATCTGGTGGAGGCACAGAGTACTTCCAGACAGAGTACCATTTAAAGGCAACTCTCAGTGTGGGTGGCAGGATGTTTTGAAAGATGGACAAATAAGCAGACAATTACAGAGTATCATGAAAGACCGATGCACAAGACCACAGAGGAAGAGAGACAGAATATTTAATTTGCCCTGGGATGATAAGCAAAGACTTCCTGGGAAGATGGGTGAGTTGTGTCCCACTTGAGAAGTAGAAGGAAGGGAGGAAATAAGACTAAAGAATGGAAGACTAAGGAATTTGGGGCATTAAATAAAAAATAATAATAAAAAAAAACCCTGTGTGTATAGAGCCAAGAGACATGGAAATGAGATTCCATCTTTAGATTTTGCATAGAGCTTTGTGGAAATATTATTTTTCTAACTCACCTCAGTGTTGTGGAAAACATAAGACACCACAGGCCTAGGCTGCACGGTGAGGGGTGCCAGGAAAAGACAGATTCAAATAGAGCAATAAGCAGCAATTTTTCCTGAGTTACAGAGAGACACTCTCAGAATTCAGACAGCATGTTGTTATGTTCAGGTTTTTCATTGCTTGACATCAGGACAGTTGAACGCTAATTTGTTAGATTAAGTTCTAACGATGTTTGCCTCTTTCGATTGCTTTACTGGTCAGGAAATAATTTTATTATTCTCATCAAATTAAATGTAAATTGAGAAACAAAGAGATAAGAAGTTGAGGAAGGGGCTTCAGAGACCTGACACTGAAGGGAAGAGACGACTGTGAAGAGAAGGGGATTGGGCTGCAGCTGAAAGGTAGGCAGACATGTTTGCCTATTACAATGCAGTCTCTTTCTCTACCTATATGCAACTCCATTTTTAAAAAAATAAATGAAGGTGCTCAAAGAAGCCTTTGATTCATATTTCATATTTCATGGTTAATTCTGAAAAATATATTTTATCTGCAACATTTATTCTTCTCAACATTATCTTCTATTTTTCAAAATTCCCTACTCTATATTTTTTAAAAATAACTTAACACTTTTTTTCTTTTAGAGTTACAATTACTTTGAGGGAAGCATGTATTATTTATAAAACAAGTACTATTACAATGGGAAGAACCATATAAATCACTCTTAGTGATAGTAAAAAAAATGTGTTATTTTAGCTACTAAAGCAATTGGAAGAGGCATTTGTTTATGTTCAAGTCTTAAACAAAAACAAAAGTTCAATTGTCTAGATTAAAAATCTGACAATTGCATGTGTGTATATATTATCCCAATTCCTTATTGAAAATCTTGAAATATTAAATAGTGATATTTCTATGGCAGATGATGGTAAATATATAAATGTATCCCAATAAAATTCATACCCACTAATGTTTATACATATTCTATTTTTCCTTTCTTTGGTTTATACATGAATATTAAATATTTTTGGCTAACATATTTCTTTTAGAGTTCTATTTAAGACAAAAAAAACTTTTGGTTATTACCCCAATTTTAATAATTTTAGGAAGTTCAAGAAAACTTTTTATGCTTTTCTGTATAAACACACAGTTAATTTAACGATAAAATGTATTCACTGTAATAATTTATCTGTGGATCTATAAAATAGGAGAAAATATTGCTTTTTAAAAAATAAGTGTTCTGTGATTTCACAATTTGGTGAGAGGGCTACTTCTCTGGATAAGACTTTCAGAACCCACAGGACAAATAGAGTCAGTATATATATAGGCGGCAGAAAAGAAATGATACAGTAATTCATGGCAAATGCCTTCATTGTAATTATCATAACCTAATTGAATGCATCTAAGTATTCTGGCTATAATGGGAAAAAAGTCTGTCATTTGGTTACCTGATTTTAGAAAAGGAACTATGACCATATACTGGGAAAAACTGAAATGAGAAATTTAAAAAAAAAAAAACCCAAAACTTTAAAATCTGCAGGAATTGGGAGCTTCTTAAAAAACACCGTGTTGGAAATCCAAGAGAAATGGGTGACACTTATTAAGTAGTCTGAGCTATTTAATAAAATCCCTTTCCTGTCTAAATTGTAAAGTGAAAGAAAATCACTCTTTGGAAGAAAAAAAAAAGGTATATGATGGATCAACTAATTGAGAATAGAAGAGACCACAACATGTGACAGGTCATATAAATCTGAAACCAGATCAATCCATATTTCCTTAGATTTCATGTGCTTATTTTTGTGGAGGATACAAAAAAGGAGGGCACATCCCCTGAACAAAGGGAATTTATTATCTATGGGAAAATGAGATGCACAATGGAAAACACTGAAGAATAACATGAGGTAATACGGGCTTAAGAACATGATGGCAACATTTAACTTCTATCTGCTTCTATCTGCTGAAAGAAAGAAGTTTGCTCACTTGCAAGGGCAACAGCTGGACTTCTGGAAGAGGCAGGATTTAAGGATAGATTTTAATGTGAAGCATTTGGATTGATGAAAAGGAGAGGAAATAACATTTGAATGTCAGGATCAGAAAATAAATCAAAGGGGAAAAGAAAGAGAGAGGGGCAAACCAAGAAACACATGCTTAACCGTAGAGAACAAACTGATGGTTACCAGAGGGGGGGTGGGCAGGGGGATGGGTGAAATCGGTGATGGGATTAAGGAGGGCCCTCGTCATGATGAGCACAGGATGATGTATATAAGTTTTGAATCACTATGCTGTACACCTGAAACTAATATTACACTGTATGTTAAGTAACTGGAATTTAAATAAAAGCTTAAAAAAGGAAAGAAAGAACCTACAACCAAATAAAGAAAGATGAAAAGCAGGACATTATACAGAAAACCAGCAAATCAGTAGTCAGTTCATGACCATGTACTGAGTGTAGTATGTGCCCAGCTCATTGCTAGCTACAGTGGAGAAATATAGAAATAATTTCTGAATTTAAGAGGTTCAATTTCTTGTATGTCCCAGGGTAATTGTGTTTGTCTTTTACTTTTTTTTCTAATCATTATAGATGATGTTAATTGCCTTTTTGACCCTTGTGACAAAGGTATTTTAAAATGTAGGCTTGCTTCTATTGTTGAACTCAGCCTGAGAGAAATCATTGACTATACTCATTTGGCATTTTTTCTAATATTTAAGTATTAAAAACTTTTTAAGAAAAAAAAAACTTGTTCAGGATAATTTATTTTTACTATCATCTATTATTATTATTATTATTATTATTGTCATAACTATTATCATTATAACCTTAAAAATGTGTTTTCTGAACTGAGGCAAGGAGGAGATTTGGGGCTCTAAATACTCTTTATGTATTTAATTGGTTCTTCTGTTTTTATCTCTAATTTCATACTCATTTTTAGAAATATTACCAATTCTTAAATGTTTGGGGTCTTCTCCAGGATAGCTAGGCTGCTTCTCATCTAGTGCTTATAGGTAATAATAATTTTTCTAGGAACTCATCTTTAATGTGCAAAGCAAGCAATCCCATCCATGCCCTTTCTTATCAAATGCTTACACACCAAGACCAATACTTGCCCTACCCTAAATCAACCCAGGGCCTCTGAGGAAGTAGTTAAGGTCAAATAAAGCCACATCGGTAGAGACCTGATCCAATAGAATTTGTGTCCTTATGAGAAGAGACCCAGAGTGTTTGATCCCTTTCTCTCCATGCACAGGAATGAAAGAAGCCAAGCCGTGTGAGAACATGGAAGGCAGTTGTCTCCAACCTGGAAAGAGAGCTCTTACCAGAACTGTATTAGCTGAAACCTTTGCAGCCTCCATAATTGTGAGAAATAAATTCCTAATCTTTCAGCTAAAAATAAAATATGTTTTCAGTAAAATTTGACTGTAAGAGTTAGGCAGTGTGAACAGAAACGAATGAATATTTTTAACAAAATCTGAAATACAAATGCTTTTATTCAACTTAAAAAGCATGGAATACCTAATTGTGTTCACAGCATCCCAGAAAATGCTCTCTGAGGGAAAGTGAGATAGGGGTCACTGAAACCATAGATGATAAAGTTATTGATTCATGAATGAACTAACATTCCATTCCTAAGAGAATCTCAGATCCTGGGAAGTGTTTGGTCTTCCAGCACAAGGACTGAAAAAAAATAAATATATTAAATCAAATACGTATATCAAATACGGGGTATTCAAATGTACATTGTATGTTCAATGTACATACCCTGAAGCACCTCTGATTTCATTCATTCCAGGGCAAAGTGAACCTGTTTCATGACCAGGGTTAAAATTGCTTGTGCTAGGTTAAAAATTATAGAAAGAAATGGTAACCCTCCCCTCCAACCCCAGGTAGGGCGGAGTAAGGGGGCAAAATGGCAAGATGGCTGGGTTTATGAGTGATGGTACAAAGCTGTTTCCCTCCCTTCATCACCACCTGATTGGCCAGGAGTGCTGGACAGGGACTGGATTTCCTTCTGAATCAGTGACTTGGACTTGGAAAGTGCTCTGATCCTTTGTCCTCTCAGCTGTGACAAACTGCTAAATATTATGGGGCATTGACAAAATGTTACATAAATAACTATGACATTACTTTAGAAATGGTCAGTTACAAAGCATCAAGGAGACCTTCATATTCTATTCGTAGATGTATTTAGGATCCATAATTGAAAAAAATGATAGGCTTTGGGATTGGAAAGATTAGGAGTCAAATTCCCAATCCAGCACTTTGATCTTGAGTTAGTGGTTTGGCCTCTTTTAGCCTGAAACTTTTGGACTATTAATTGGTGTTAATAAGCCTGATCTCATAGGCTTGTTTAGAGACTTGCATCAGAGAACCAATGTGATAGTCCGTCTACCTTGGTGAATGCTCAGTAATTATTAGTTCCCTTCCCTTACTCAACAAAGTATAGGTCATCAAAAATCGGGATTGTCAGCAGAAACTGAAGGTTACTGCCAACAAAAATCTAGCCTAAGAATCTTCTATAATAAGAAGGAAATATGACACAAAAATGACAGGAAAGAGATTGGATTTAACTACTTTTGCCGCTCATTTTTTATACATCACTCACTTCCACCCAAACCTTTCGATACCTCAATGAAAGGTGAAAAGTGGTAATTAAATGGGAGGGGTTGTACTTTTAGCATTAAGCATGGGTAAAGCTTGTAAGAGCACAGATGGATGAGTGTTAGGAAGCCTATTTGCTAAGTGGCTCACTGTGACGTGAGCTTTGGGGAGATGGTTCTTCCATAATTTTAAACAGTTTGCGATTTCCCCTTCAAAGCTGGATCTTCAAGGGGAACTGAATATAACCTCTGTCTAATTCCACTCGGTATTTCATTTCCCTTTTGTTTGCAAGGTATTAATTATTAAATGTGGTTCATATTGATAATTATACTGCATCTTATTTATTAATGACTCACTATTAAGCTTAAACTTAATATCTCCAGAGGTTCTCAGGTCTCCATTTTTGCAGGTCATTGCTCTTTTTCTCTTTGTAGGACTGAGTGCTGAGAAGGTTTCAAGCTTTGGGGCTTAAGGTAAATGGGTCTTGATGGTGTGATTACCCATGACACAGTTCATTACCACTAATAGAGTCACCCATGCAGCCAAAGAGAGAAAAGAGGGCCTGCAAAATAGTGAACTGATAGGCAATAAATTATTACACCAGGGGAAGGCAATCATACATAAGGGCAGTAAGTGACCAGAGCCCAATAGGAGGGTACATACTTTTTATTTTGCTTGAAGCATGTGTCTCCTTTAGGTCCTTTTTCAGAAGGACAGACCTCATTTTCAAACCAGAAAAACTGTTTTTGATCAGCGTAGATACGGCGGGAGATACCAAATAGCCAAGGCAAAAATTGAAATTGCTCTTCACAATACTGTTTCCTATTATCTTCATTTCCTTGTCAGGCTACTTCCAAGTGGAGAATTATACTTGATTCTTTACATTCAAGGTTTTAGTGACAATAGATTGAAAAATTAAACTGAGGGGATAAGCATTCACTGGCTTATCCCATATGGGAAAAATATATCCTAACTTGCGTACATTCTTAATATGGGTTTGAGAGATTATCTATCTATCTATCTATCTATCTATCTATCTATCTATCTATTTTCCATTTTTAATTAATTAATTATTTTTTGAGAGAGATTTAATTAACAACAACAAAACCCCATCAACTATAATGTCTTTGAGACCTGGGTCTCTCTCAGTCAGGAATCTCTCCCTCAGAATTCTCAGAGCCACAGTCCCTTAAGCAGACAAGCTTTTCTGCCCTTAGGTCCCTAGAGCTGTCTAGCAAGTATTTTCCTGCTCCCAGAGCTCCCCTCTTTTGGACTCTACTCCCCACAACTCCAAAGTAGCCCCGTATTGATTTTTACCTCAAGTAACAAAAACTTCTTAATGAGCCTTTTCTGCTTCATAAGAAAGAGAGCTTCCCTGTTGCTCCAGAGCTCAGAAGAGATGCTAAAGCTCCTATCCATCCCTGAAATTAGAAAAACCAATGTCTTTCATCCAGGTAATTACATTTTCCAGCTTCTCACTTATGCTTGCCAGTAGTCATCCCCACTCGTCCAAGGCAAGCCACCATCCATGATGGTTCCAGTTTGAACACCTTGGGCTACATACATACCACTATGTTGTTGTTGGGGGTGGCAAATGGCTTGGTCAGGAATGGGAGTATGCATGCCTTTTTTGCATTTTTGTTAAAGACTTTGAATATATATGTATATATATTTAAATTTTTTAATTTTAGAATAGTTTTAGAATTACAGAAAAGTTATAAAAATAGTTCAGAGAGTTCCCATTTATCCTTTCCCCAGTTTTTTTATATTGTTAACATTTTATATTACTGTGGTACCTTTGTCACAACTATAGGGCCAATATTAACATGTTATTATTATTAACTCCACATTTTATTTGAATGTCACTAATTTTCCCCTAATGTTTGTTTTCTATTTCAGGACGTACTTTATATTCAGTTGTCATGCCTCCCTCCTCTGACTTTCTCTGCTTGTGAGGACCTAGACATCTTTGAGGAGTCTTTTTCAGGTATTTTGTATCCTGTCTATTTATATTTGTCTGAGGTTTGTCTTATGATTAGACTAGGGTTATATGTCTTTGGAAGAACACTGCAGAGGGGAAGTGGCATTTCCATCACATCATACTGAGTATGCATGCTATCAGCATGACTTATTGATGGTGTTCATCTTGATCACCTCGCGGAGAAAGTGTTGGAAAGATTTTTCATTTTTCCCCTCTCTTTATTTATTTATTTACTCAATAATTTATTTTTATCAGCATCATTATGTTTTAATCACTCTTGAGTGCCTAAGCAATGTCTGCATGTAGTGACAGCTTAATTAATAAATCTTTTTTTTCCTACTTTTCAAGTTTTTATTTAAATCCCAGCTAGTTAACAGAAAGTGAAATATTTGTTTAAGATGTACCATTTAGTGACTCATCACTTACATACAATACAGCAACACGGGGTTGGAAGGAACCCAAATATTCTCTTACAACTTCAACATTCAATCAATGAAAAAATCCTAGTCCCTCTATTTATCTTTTTACATCCATAAAAATGGGAAAGAGGGGATCCCTGGCTTGCTCAGTGGTTTAGTACCTGCCTTTGGGGTGATCCTAGAGTCCTTGGATCAAGTCCCGCATCAGGCTCCCTGCATGGAGCCTGCTTTTCCCTCTGCCTGTGTCTCTGACTCTCTCTCTCATGAATAAATAAATAAAATCTTTAAAAAAAATGGGAAAGAAAAATTTACCCTGTGGGATTGTAAGGTAGTGGTTAATGCAAGTACAGGTCCTGAAACATAGTGTTCTGGTAATAGTGGTTGATCTTATCTTCTAGAAATGTGTATTATCCACCTCAGAAGTTTGTCTATGAGAGCAAAATTCTCAACCATCATTGTGGACTACATGTATAAATCAGATGCTCTTCCTTTTAAGAAACTGGGAACCAAACTAGAGATTGATGTTCATTTTATACTTATAAAATACTTATAAAATCCTATTTTTCTCTAGCAGAAAAATACATTCACTATTTATAATTTTCTGTTGATTTATTTAATTTTCCCACTTTGTACAGATTTGACCCATAGAGTTTTTTTCTTCTCCTATAGTTTGAATGCTAAAAAGAGTAAAATTGTAAATAGCTTTCTTATGGTGATGTTAAAAAAACGTTTTCCTTCTTATATTAGAAAAATAGATTGTAAAGATACAATAAGAGGGCTGTGTAGAAATAGTATTTACTGTTTATTTATTTTTTATTAATTTTTTTCTATGTTTAAACACAAGGTTTTTTTGTTTGTTTGCAGTAATTCTAGTTGGAGTTTTGCAATGAATTCATGTTGAAGCCATCAGAGAGCTTTTGGGTTCCTTCTGATCCTGTGCTTCTTTTCGTTTATTGAGGATTTATTAATTAAGCTATCACTACATGTAGGCATTGCTTTAGGTGCTCAGGATATAGCAGTGAATAAAACAGATGATGATCCTGTTCTCATGACAATGATTAGATAACAAAAATGTTAATAATACATATATGCTATATTAGGTGACGGTAAATGCTATGGAGGAAGGCTAAGGGAAACAAGGAATGCTGGGTAGAGGAAGGGAATGTAATTTGCTCTTTTATATTGGAAAGACACACTCACAGAGTGGTATTTAAGCAAAGACTTGAAGGCAGTGAGGGAGTGAGCTATGCTGATCTCTGGGAGAAAAGCCTTCCACAGAGAAGAAGCAGCAAATGCAAAGGCTCTGAGATGGAAGAGGAAAATGAAGTATTTCAGGAACAGCAAAGAAGCTAGATATAGTAGAGCAGAACTTTGGATATGGATATTTAGTATTCATGACCAAACTAAGACTTAAATTTAAGATTTATACTTTAAAACTAAGTCATAGTTGTAAAGAAAGTTGAGGGACATCCGCCCGGGTGGCTCAGCAGTTGAGCGTCTGCCTTTGGCTCAGGGAGTGATCCTGGGGTCCTGGGATCGAGTCCTACATCGGGCTCCCCGCATGGAGCCTGCATCTTCCTCTGCCTGTGTCTCTGCCTCTCTCTTGTTCTGTGTCTCTCATGGATAAATAAATAAATAAAATCTTAAAAAAAAAGTTGAAGTAGAGATATATGTCATCCAGTTACTTTAACCTTCAAGACCTCTACTTAATCTGTAAAGACGCCTTCTTTTCTAACAAAATAGATGTACTAGAATATCTGAGATCCTCGTGAGAAGGCAAATTCTTAGTGCCTTTGCTTAGGAATGAGACTTTGTTTAATGTTGCTACTAAGATCTGATTATAGGTTTAAGCTTTATGAAGGGCTTTATAGGGGCTTTCTCTTTCCTATATTTTACTTATGTGATATCACTGGCCATGGCCTTCTTCCAATATGGTGCACAGATTGCCTTACCTTCCCCAGATTAACTGTGACTAGGTCAGTTTTCAATATCAGAAACAATGATACGAATACTAAATATGCTCCCAAGAAATATATTCTTCAATATTTTTGAAAATAATAAAGAAGAGACTGATAGTCATGACTCCCATTTGGAATAAATTCAATGCTTTAAGTGTTTTGGTTTAAAAAAAAAACTTATTTTTTTTTTCTCAAAGCATTCACTTATAAAAGTATAAGCATCTTAGATAAAATCAAATATGTTATCTTTATCTTTAATTCAGGGTTCACAGAGGCTGTTTTCATTGGACAGGCAGTCAGATTTTGACTGGGAGGGAATATTATTTTGTACTTTGTGGAATCTACAGGGAGACAATGTTTAGATGGGTTATGCCTGCTGGGAGCCCTATTGTCTTCCCTGTGGATTTCAGACACCCAGAGGGGTGTCTTCTTTGTGGATGATAATCATCCTGTTTAGATGGCCCATGTCTGTGTGTGTGTGTGTGTGTGTGTGTGTGTGTAATTGAATTAGTTTAGCTCAATAGCTTTTGTTGGCTTTAGGGTAAGATGACTTCTTGTGTGTTTGGTAATATTGATAATCAAATATTTTAAGATAATATTGGATCACTGAGGCTAGGTCAGAACTAGGTCAACTTGTTTTTTTTTATCTAAAATATTGCTATTAAAGATATTTCTGCTTCATCAATAGAGTCTCATATGTTTTTCAGATAATTTCTAAAAATTGAAACATAAAAAGTTAAATTTTGAAAAAGAGAAACATTTATCCTAAAGCAAATATTTTTCAATAAAGGAGATTTTACCATTTCCTAAAGTGCAAACATTCTACTATAACATGTCTTTGCATGTGCTTTACAGGCAAATTGGCTCTCTAGGGGAACAAAAAGCTCTGACTTATAGCATTTACTGATTTCCATGTTGGAGATACTCCCACTGTGGCCCATTTCACGCTACCAATAATTTAACGATTGGCTCACAAAAGTCCTGAAAATTTAGCAGTCAGCTTGAGGGATTCCATAAGAGTAGGTTCCAGCATACCTATAAAATATTTGCTCTTTCTCTCTGGAAAAATGAATATGGGACCTACCTTACTTAATTTTAGAACAGTTCATATTTTTTTCTTTCAACTTTTTTTATAACTCTTCTCATCTTGATTGGTTTTTGTTAGTTTAGCAAGGAAGGGCAATATTCTTCTGACTGTATGGGAACTGAATGAAGTAATGGAACAGTTTTGACCTTTGGATTGTCCAATGACCTGTTAAATTAATTGCCATTGGCATAAGTGCACAAGGGATATCATCTTGATTTTTTCCCCTAGTTCTTCTCTTGACACCCAAGAAATTTCTGCTTTCACTAGGCCTAGACTCATAGCATCAGTATAGGACAATTTCAGTTACGCAGAAAAAATAAACATTACCCAAATTTGCAACTCAAGGGCAGCCTGGGTGGCTCAGCGGTTGAGTGGCGCCTTCGGCCCAGGGCCTGATCCTGGAGACCTGGGATCGAGTCCCACATCAGGCTCCTAGCATGGACCCTGCTTCTCCCTCTGCCTGTGTCTCTGCCTCTCTTCTCTCTCTGTGTACCTCATGAATAAATAAATAAAATCTTAAAAAAATTTTTGCAACTCAAATGCAGTGTTTTCTCAATCCTAATATGCCATCATTTACAAAATGTGTCTTTGATTTATTAATACTTTTTTGTGGAAAATAAATCACATTAAGCATATCTATCATTTATAAAATCCATTCTTTCTAGAAAGAGATGTGTGTGTGAGAATTAAGAGTGTATATCTTGAAATTAAGGAAATGTGGGTGATAATGGATACCTTTGAAAGCTTTGGCGTGGTGTGAATAGAACTATCCAGGACTGCATTTGTTCAACTGGGGGAGGTAGACTTTCATGGAAACTCTTTTGTCACAACATTTTGGATAGTGTGTGGGCTCCAAACTTCTTTTTTGCTATCTCCTATCAGAAAATGAGTTTTGCAACAATTTTCCTGTTCTTATCTTTCTTTAAAAATGTCTTGTACCTTTTTTTAGATTAAATCGCTAAACAAAGTTGATGTTCTGACTTAGAAGCTCATGAACAGATGACAAATGAAAGCAGTAACACTGACTTGATTATATTATCATCTGAACCAGAACCACACAATTACATGCAAGGAATTGGCATTATATTACCTTTAAGGTAAAACAACAGATGAAGAATTTACACTGGAAAATCTGTATTCCCTTCCTCTTTTTTATGGTAACTAGATTTTTGTGTGACATGTTTTAAATTCCAAGATTTTTTACTAACTTTTTTTCTCTACCTTTATCTATCTCTATAGATTGAAAGATTAATCAATTGATCTATTATAGGATTTAAGGTGAATGAAGGAACAGAATTATAAATTGAAAGTCCAAAGCATAAAACAATATTTTCTCTCTTATATATGCTGTTATTACTAATATCTTGTCTATTAATGACATAACAGTTACTTATATGGAATTCCTTTTTTTTTTTTTTTTTTTGCTCCAGATATTTTTCTTAACCAAGAGCATTATTTGGCTATTCTCTAAATCTTCTGCTTATTTGTTGAGGTGAGGAGTGTATTTTATATATACATAATACTGACATAGTGAGGATTTATTTAAAGGAAAAAAGATGAAAATTAGTCTAAACTCTTTTTATTGATAAATTTCACATTTATGAAGGCAAGGGATAAATATTACATGGTGAACATATTACTAATTAATTCAGTAAGTATGCCAGACCCAGGGTTAAAAAGATCAATAGGAGGAGAAACTTTCCTCTAAGATCTTAATGTGTTGTGGGAAATGTACTAAAAATATAGATTTCAGAGCTTTCCTCAGACCAAGAATATCAGAATCTCCAGAGGGTGAGCCTGAGCATATCTTTCCAATAAACCCACCCTTTTTTTTTAGTGATTTTATTGTACAGTCATGTTTAGAAATCTCTAGCCCATACTGTATATGATCCACAGAATAAGTCAAATTAGCATTAGGGATATCTATCTTCCCTTTATCCAAAAGGCAAATAAATGTATTCTCTCCTTTAAATTATTTTTATTCCAGCTTGATATTTTGCTACAGAGAAAAGTTCTTTCCACTGTTAACTCCATTCACAAATACTCTGAATTTCCACTCCCTGATACACTTCCCACTCTTCCCCAGTCCAACTGTGGGGAAACTGTTTTCAGTTGGAGAAACACAACTAGACAAAAGTAATTTATTTAGCCCTCAGCCAATTCTATATTGCTTCTTATGTTGAAACAAAATCTTCATTTTTATTCAGTCTTCCTGCTGCTTCTGAAATTCTTTTTCTCCTTAATTTAATGAGCCCCTGCTCTACAATATGCTAAGCATAGTATGGGAGAAATATAAAGATGAATACATGCGCTTACATTCCACTGGGGGAGGCCAATGGGATTTAAATAAGTATGACATGAGGCAAAAATCAGATTCGTAATAAGCTGAATGTTCCCAAGTCCCCAGGGCTTCTTGGGTGCTTTTTCTTTTATGTCCAAATAAAACAATTCAAGATCCCTGCTCACACACCAGGAGGAGTTCAGTGTCATTTCTAGTGTTTCTAAGGCTTCCTGCCTGCTGGCACCTGCACTCTTTAGCAGATGCCCTCCTGCATTTTCCATGACTCTAATCTGATCACTTTTCCCTGTTTCTTCCTGATTCTCAGGGCTTTTCTCAAAGTGTGGATATTTTCCCCTTATTCCTCAAAAGAATCATGAACATAAAGCTGTTGTGTTGGGCAACTGAAAATCTAAAAACAATGGAAGTTCATTATAGTTCAAAATAAGAGTCTATCTAAAATTGAATATCAGATCTTATCCCCAAATTATTTACTTTGGTCACACATTCCTGGTGTATGGAAATTACTCACTCATCAGGTATTTCTTTGCATCCCTGAATTCTCACATGTTGCTGGAATCACCCTCATACTAATCAAAATCCACCCCTGTCTCTATTTCCTAAACATTAAGGAAAAGTTTCCATGTCACCAGGTAGAGTCAGTTGATGGTACTTAGGTTATGGAGAATAAATTTGCCCCTTTTATTTTTTAATTTTATTTTAATTAATTAATTAATTAAATTATTTTTAAATTAATTAATTAATTAATTTAAAATTTGCCCTTTAATTTTAACCTCTCTCTTCCTGAGAGCCAACCTGGGTACAATCAATGGGCCCAGACAAATATTTTACAAACCAAGCGGTTTTCCTTCAGCTTTGCTTGTAACACTAGTGAGTTTCCTTCGGTGTCCATTTTATTATATAAATATAAAGTAAATGCCATAGGGATGTGTAGCTTTGGGAATGATAACTAAATCATATGACAGAGAGACAGAAAGAGAGAGGGTAGGGAAAGGGGAAGGGAGGGAGGGAAGGGCAGAGCAATAGAAAGAAAGTGAGCTTTTTGGTGGTCCCTGACCATCTTTTTTCACTATATTCCTAAATGCGAACATAGTCCTGGCACAAAATTGTCATTTGTTATATGCTTGTAGAATGAATAGATAACTGAATGATAAAAAATGTGTCTGGTTCCTCCAGCCATTGAATAGGAATACCAAATCATTTTTGAAGTCTGGGAGACATGGAACACCTGTGTGGGCTGAGAAAGGCTATGTGGTGGGGTGTGGTCATCTACTTAAGTAGGCAATTAATTTTTCAACATAATTAGTTATTTAATTGACCATTCATGTAGTGTTAATGCATTTGAATTCCTAATTAATCTCCATTTTAGTTAAAGCATGTGATATCTATACCCCCCAGTGCTAATTTAACAGTAAGTTAAATTAGCCTTGAATTTTGAAGTATATGTGCCACTAAGAACACACATACACACCAACATACACACACGTTTACAGGAAGGACTAGGGAAATTAGACAAGAAAAAGTCAGCCCTGTTGGCTTTTAGAGACTTAAAAAAATTATATGGATCTCATTCCACAGACTTTTATTAAAAAACATGGATTATTCAAATTTCTGACTTATTTTTCTATTTTTTTCTGACTTATTTTTCTAGATCAAGCGTCACCAACTTTTCTGTAAAGGACTAGAGAGTAATTATCTTAGTCTTTGTAGGCCATACAGTTTCTGTCCCAACTGCTCGATATGGAAAATAAGGGACAATGCTGTGCTCTGCTACTGCTGTACTTAACAAAAGTAGGCAGTGGGATAAATTTGCCCCATGGGCTGAAGTTGGCCAGGCCCAGCCCTAGACCCATTTGTGTGATTTATGTTCATCTGTTGCCAAATCGTGAGGCCTCTTGTTTTTAACTTTGCCTTCCTCTATACATATGTTCTTTTCTTCTGTCTTTAGATAGATATGGTTTTGTGATCTTGGAAAATTTGTTTTGTTTTGTTTTGTTTTTCTCGTTGAAAAAATGCTATTCCAACTAAGAGATTATCTTACCTATCTCTTTCCATATGGGAAACTTTCCTCTTCTTCCAACATCTCTTCTTGCCTCATTGTTTCAGTTATTAGTTAGAATCCACTGGAAGCCAGCAACCTTGTTTTGTTTTTTTTCTTTTTTTTTTTTTTAAGATTATTCAATTATTTGGGAGAGAGAGAGTGAATGCACATGTGAGTGGACAGGGAGGGGCAGAGGGCAAGGGAAAGAAGCAGACTCCCTGCTGAGTGTGGAGCCTTACACAGGGCTCCATCCCATGACTCTGAGATCATGACCTGAGCTGAAACCAAGAGTTGGAGGCTTAATCAACTGAACCACCCAGGTGTCTCAACAACTTTGTTTTTACATTCCTCTTGTATTTAGCACAATAAAAATTCATATAGTTCTTTCAGTAGACTTATAAAGTCGATTTTTTAATT
Organism: Nyctereutes procyonoides; assembly: GCF_905146905.1. NCBI lineage: Eukaryota > Metazoa > Chordata > Mammalia > Carnivora > Canidae > Nyctereutes > Nyctereutes procyonoides. Next base: position 15,478,287 of record NW_026575032.1, on the reverse strand, counting down.
GACCTATGACATGCATACAGAAATATGCACAAATCCTAAACCTACAACTTGACGAATTTTCACAGATTTTTTTCGTTTTTACATTTTCATTGCCCAAATATTTTAGAAATAGAGTGATTAGGAGCACAGACTTGGGAGGCATATTGCTGGGTCCAAAACCCAGGTCTATCTACCACTTACTAAGTCAATAACTTGTGGCAAATAATTTGATCTGTCTGTGCCTTGGTTTTCTTACTTGTATTACAGGAAACGGCACTACTGTCTATTTCAAATGGTTAATCCCCCATCAGCTTTATTGAGATGTTACTGGCATATAATATTGTAGAAGTTTAAGTGTACAACATGTTGGTTCAATATTCTTATATTGCCAAACGATTACCAGAGTAGCATCTGGTTATTAGGTTAATGCATCTATCACCTTATATAATTACCATTTCATTTTTGTGGTGAGAATATTTAAGATCTACTCTTAACAACTTTCATATATATATAATGAGGTGTTATTAACTATAGTCACCAGGTGCATTAGATCCCCAGAACTTACTCATCTTATAGTTGTAAGTTTGTATCCTGTGATCAACATCTCTCCATTTCCTCTACCCCCAGGCCCTGGTAATCACCCTTCTACTTCCTGTTTCCAGGAGTTTGGCTTTTTTAGATTCTACATATAAGTGAGACCATGCAGTATTTGTCTTTCTTTGTCTGGCTTCTTTCATTTAGCATAATGCCTCTGGGTGTATCAACGTCGTTGCAAATGGCAAAATCTCCTTTTTTTGTTATGGTTGAATAATATATATATTGTATATATATGTGCCATATCTTCTTTATCCATCATCCATCAATGGATACATAGGTTGTTTCTCTATCTTGGCTATTGGGAATGATCCTGTGATGAACATGGGCATTCAGATATCTCTTTGAGATCCTGATTTTATTCTGTTTGGAATATACACCTCAAAATATAAATGCTGGATTATATGGTAGTTCTGTTTTCAATGTTTTGAAGAATTTCCGTATTGTTTTCCATGTACTAATTCATATGCTGATCAGCAGCCCAAGAGTGTTCCTTTTTCTCCACATCTTTGCCAACACTTGTCATCTCTTTATCTCGTGTTTTTTTTTTATTATTATTTTACCCATTCTAATAGGTGTGAGGTGATACCTCATTTATCTCATTGTGGTTTTGATTTGAATTTCCCTGATAATTGGTAAATCTGAATACCTCTTCATGTACCTGTTGATCATTTAGGTATCGTCTTTAGAAAATTGTCTATTCAGTTCCTCTGCCTTTTTTTCCCTCTACCTATTTCTAAATCAGATTTTTTTTTGTTATGGAGTTCTACAAATTCTTTATGTATTTTGGATATTAACCCCTTATCAGATATGTGATCTGAAAATATTTTCCACCATTCTGTAGATTGCCTTTATATTTTTGTTGTTTCTTTTGCTTTGCAAAAGCATTTTTTTTTTAGTTTGATGTAGTCCCATATACTTGTTTTTACTTTTGTTGCTTATTCTCTGATGTAATAACCCAAAAATTGTTTCCACAACTAATGTTAAGGGTTTCCCCCCCTATGTTTCCTTCTAGAAGTTTTACAGATTCAATTCTTATGTTTAAGTTTTTAATTAATTTCAAGATAATTTTTGTGTGTAATATAGGGTGGGGGGGGTCAATTTCATTCTCCTACATGTGATTACCCAGTTTTCCTAACACCATTTGTTGAAGAGATCATCTTTTCCCAATGAATATTCTTGGCTCTCTTGTCAAGTATTAGTTGATCTATATATGTGGGTTTATTTCTGAGTTCAAAGTTCTGTTCAGTTGGTCTATGTGTCTATTTTTAGGCCAGGACCATACTGTTTTGGTTACTATAGGTTTAAAGTACAGTTTGAAATCACAAAGTATGAAGCCTCCAACGTTGTTCTTTTTTCAGGATTGTTTTGGCTATTTGGATTATTTGTGGTTCCATACAAAATGTATGGATTAGAATTTTGATAAGGATCGTATTGAATCTATAGATTGCTTTGGATAGTAATTTTCAATTTTGAAAACTTTAAAGATTTTTAATTTTTTTAATATTTATTTTTATTTATTTATGATAGACATAGAGAGAGAGAGAGACAGAGACACAGGCAGAGGGAGAAGCAGGCTCCATGCAGGGAGCCCGACGGGGGCTCGATCTTGGAACTCCAGGATCCTGCCCTGGGCCAAAGGCAGGCCCGAAACCACTCAGCCACACAGGGATCCCAATTTTTAATTTTTATATTTGTTTTTAAAATTTAAATTCAATTAATTAACATATAGTGTATTAGTTGTTTAAAAGGTAGAGTTCAGTGATTCGTCAGTCTTATATAACACCCAGTGCTCATTACTTCACTGTGCTCCTTAATGCCCATCACCCAGTTACCCCATCTCTCCATCCACCTCCCCTCCAGCAACCCTCAGTTTGTTCACTATAGTAAAAGAGACTTTTATGGTTTGTCTTCCTCTCTGTCTTTATCTTATTTTTCATTCCCTTCACCTATGTTCATCAGTTTTGTTTAAGTTCCACATATGAGTGAAATCATATGGTAATTGTCTTTCTCTGATTTATTTCACTTAGCATAATACCTTCTGGTTCCATCTATATCCAAGTAGTATTTTGTTACAAATGTCAAGATTTTATTTTTTTGATGGGTGAGTAGTATTCCATAATCTATCTGTCTATCATTTGTCTGTCTGTCTAACTATCATCTACCATGTCTTCTTTATTCATTTATCTATAGATGGACATCTGGGCCCTTTCCATAGTTTGGCAATTGTGGACATTGCTGCTATAAATATCAGGGTGAAGGTGCTCTTTTGCATCACTACATTTGTATCTTTGGGGTAAATCCTTAGTAGTGCAATTGCTGGGTTATGTGTTAGCTCTATTTTCAACTTTTTGAGGAACCTCCATACTGTTTTCCAGAGTGGCTGCACCAGCTTGTAGTCCCACCAACAATGTAAGAGGGTTCCCCTTTCTCCACATCCTCGCCAACATCTGTCATTTCCTGAGTGGTTAATTTTAGCCATTCTGACTGGTATGAGGTGCTATCTCATTGTGGTTTTGATTTGCATTTCCCTGATTCTGAGTGAGGTTGAGTATTTTTTCATTTATCTGTTGGTCATTTGTATGTGTCCTTTGGACATTTTAGCAATATTAATTCTTCAAATCCATGAGTATGGAATATCTTCCCATTTATTTGTGTCTTCAATTTCTTTCATCAAAATCTTCTAGTTTTCAGTATAAAATATTTTCACCTCATTGATTAAATTTATTCATAGTTATTTTATTTTTATGCTATTGTAAGTGGGTTTATTTCTTTTTCAAATACTTCATTGTTAGTATATATAAATATAACTTTTTTATATGTTGATTTTGTTTCCAGCAACTTTACTGAATTTGTTGACTAGTTCTAATAGTTTAAGTGGAGTCTGTGGGATTTTCCAAATATGAAATCATATCGTCTGTAATCAGAGATAATTTTACGTCTTCCTTTCTAATTTCAGATGCATATTATTTCTTTTTCTTGCCTAATGGCTCTGGCTAGGACCTCGAGTACTACGTTGAATAGGAGTGGTGAGACTGAACGCTGTTGTCTTAATCCTTGTTCTAAAGAAAAAACTTTCAATCTTTCACTATCGAGTATGATGTTAGCTGAGCATCTGCCATGTATTACTTTTATTATGTTGAGGTAAATTTCTCCTATACCCAATTTGTTGAAAGTTTTTTATCATGAAATGATGTTGTATTTTGTCAAATGCTTTTTCTGCTATTTTTGTATATTGAGATGATCACGATAATTATCTTTTATTCTATTAAATGTGCTATTTCACACTTACTGATTTTCCTATATGAACTGTCCTTCAGTCCCAGGGTTAAATCCCACTTGATCATGGTGTATGATCCTTTTCAAGTGCTGTTGAATTTGGTTTGCCAATATTTTATTGGTAGTTTTTGAATCAATATTTTTCAAGAATATTGTCCTGTGTTTTTCTTTTCTTGTAGTGATTTTATCTGGTCTAAGTATCAGGGTAATGCTGGTCTCTTAAAATGAGGTGGGAATGTGCCCTCCTCTCCAACCTATGGAAGTGTTTGTTTCTGGGCTTTTCTTTTTTAGGATTTTTTTTTTTTTTTTTTGAGAGAGAGAGAGAGAGAGAGAGAGAGAATATAAGTATGGGGTGCATATAAGAATATAAGTTGGGGGGTGTAGGGAAGGGCAGAAGGAGAAAGAGAGAGACAGAGAGAGAGAGAGAGAGAGAGAGAGAGAAGAGGGAGAGAGAGAGAGACTCCATTCTGGGAGTGGGAGCTAGGAGTCCAATGCAGCACTTATCTCATGATCCTGAGATCATGACCTGAGACAAAATCAAGAGTTGGAGACTTAACCCATGCTGGCAGGAGATTTTTGTTATATATTGTTAGGAGATTTTTAATATATTGTATCTATAACAGTCTGTTTTATGCTAATATCAACCTATAGTTGATCACATATGAAAATTCTACAGTTTAACTCTTTCCTTTACTTCTGTCTTTCCTTCTTGAGTTGTTGCTTTGGTTTTTCTTTGTCTCTTTTTTTTTTTGAGATACAATTAACATTTAACATATGTTTTTGATATCACAATTTGCCTCTTTTTATATTGTGTATTCATTAACAGATTATTGTAGCTATAGTTATAATAGCTTTTCTAGCTATAGTTACAGTAGCTTTTATTCTTATCCTGTAGTTAGGTGGTTAACACACCACGATATTGTGGTATTAGAGGATTCTGAATTTGACAATATACTTTTATCATGTATTTTTTGTATTTCATTTTTTAATTTATTTTTTTGTTTCATATTTTATTTTATTTATTTATTAAATATTTATTTATTCATGAGAGAGAGAGAGAGAGAGAGAGAGGCAGAGACACAGGTAGAGGGAGAAGCAGGCTCTATCAGGGAGCCTGATGTGGGACTTCATCCTGAGTCTCCAGGATTAGGCCCTGGACTGGCTGGCGCTAAACCACTGAGCCACCCGGGCTGCCCTATATTTCATATTTTAATATATAATTTGTTCACTTACTTTATCCTTTTGAAGGAACTCATTGCCTGTGACTATGCTAACATGACCAAACTAGGCTGCAAGGGAGTCCGGGAAATGTCTTTTTATTGGATGTTAAGTGCGCAACTAAAAATTGGAGTCCTGTTAATAAAGAAGAGAAGATGAATTCTGAGAAGCAGATAACAGTCTCTGCCAACAGGGCTTATTTCTCTGATCCTTATTTTAAATAACACAATGGGACACTAGTATTAATTTATCTTATTATAATTTATTTTGGAGAGACTGTAGAAATAAGTGTGCTTTTTAAGGCCCAGCTGGGGACAACGAGTGTTTATTGAACATCATATTGTGTAAGATTCTGGGGAGGTAAACAAGCTATTGTCTCCTGCCTATCAGGTGCCTACAGTGCACTGGGGGAATAAATAAATACACAGTATTAGGATGATAGAGATGTAATTGTATCTCTATGCCTGTTGATTCATGGATTGATGTATATAAAATAATTTTCAGTAATGTAGATTTAAATTTTGTTATTCTTTTGAAAGTTGCCCTCTTTAAAAGGATAAAACTACACAAAGTTTAAAAAAGGATGCAGAGTTAAATAGATCAGTTCTTATAACATTTCTCTTGACATTTCAACATTTGTTTATTTTTGAAGTTGATAGCTATTGCTTCTCTTACACTCAACTGAAGAAATGTCTTTTCACATCTTTCTTGGCAAGTCTCAGAGTAACTCATGTTTTACATTATCAACAGTAATCATTGTAAGTGATTAGGTTTCCTGTTCCTAAGAATTTGTGAAACAATGAAATGACCCCTCTACTTTAGCATTCACACCTAATAATGAGAAGATTTCACACATTTGCTTTATGTTTGGCATATTGATTGATGTTTTCTTGTTAAAATCACTAAAGAGTTTCAGCTGTTAACGAATATATGTACTTTCTTCAAGTCTCATTAAAATATGATTTAAGGTCACAGATTTCATCACAAAAATTTTTGTACCACAGTGATTCTCTATCTAGTTAGCAATCAAGATTTGCTCAGTCAACTCAATCAGATAATTTAACATGGACACCTCTTATTACTCGCTGCTTCAGATCCAAAGCAGAATAGGTATTATGGCTAGCAAGTTCCTTGTGCATATCTTACTTAGTATATGGTAAGTCATGATTTTTGAAGAAGGAAAGACATTTACATGCAGCTCTCAGTATTGATATTTCTATCTGATAATTTTGGAATTCAAAAAATGAAAAAGTTAGGAGAAATTATATAAGTACCATTTCAAAGGTTCTTTTTTCCTGGAGTGAGATGTACTAAACCTTTTTTATTTTCATCATAGGAGTCCTAAATTATGGAAACTGTGGAACAATCTATAGTATTACTAATAGCTACATATTTAAAATGTAAATCTTAAAATGTAATTCTTAATTTAAGTGCCATTTTAGAATAATAATTTTTTTGGTTTTGGAATTAATATTTTTCTCTTCCGTAAACACATTATAATTATTATTTTACTTTATTTTTAAGCTTTTATATGAAGCACAGCCAATATATACAAAGTAAACTATATAAAATATATTATTTATGAATAGTTACAAATATGTATATTTTATACATATATAAATAAATATATATGTGTATACATAATATACGCAGTGAAGATGCATGGTTAATCAGCACCAAGGTCAAGAAATAGAACACTGTTAGCACTCAGAAGCCTGCCTTATGATCTTTTAATCAATATGCTCACCTTTTGTCTAAAAAATAACTGCTATTCTGACTTCTGATGTCGTTATATAATTTTTTCTGTTTTTGAACCTTATATGTATAAATCTTATCTACCTTTGGCTTCCTCACCTTAATAGTATATGTATAAAGCTAATTTATATTGTTTTGGTGTAACTGGAAGGCATTCATTTTTATTGCTTTATAGTATCCCAGTGCATTAATTGCAACAATTCGATATTATAGAAATGTTTGACTATAGCAATTCTTAGCTATCATCTTCAAATATTACCTCTTACCCAGTGCCACTCTCTTTTCCAGTTACACATATAATAGACCATATGGCTTTTTTTACTATGTCTCTTATGTCTTCTATAATCTCTTCTCTATGTTCTATTCATTTGTCTTTCCATGCTTTCTGATGCTTATTTTCTTTCAACTTGCCTTATAGTTTACTAATTCTTTCTTCAGTTGTGTCTTTTTTGCTGACATATTTATTTATTTCCTTTTACTTTCCAGGTGCAACATTTCTTATTCATAATAACAGAATATTCCAAATATTGTAGGGAGCAATTTAGCTAGTGACACTTCTATTATATTAGCAGATATCAATGATCAATCAAATAAAAATCTATTCTCTAAATTGAAATTCCTTAGATGCATGTAACTTAAAAAATGATGCTGTAAAAATCATGCTGTAGTTGCTGTCCAAACTGTGAAATATTATGCAGCTAGTGACAATACTGACATCTATGTGAGAGGAGTAAGAAGAAAATAGATGTAAGAAAAAGACTAACTTGTAGAGCAAAAGTTCATAGTTTTGTAAAAACAACAGTAACACATTCTAATACTTAGGAATCCATTTTTATTATTTTATGTTAACACAAAAAAAAGTTGGGAGGAACATATGCCAGGCTATTGATATTGGTATCTTACTTAATGCAGATAATGGTATCTTACTTAATTTTTTTCTAAAAATGAAGCACTTATATTTGTATCACATGTCTAAAGGAGCTACTGTTGTATTTCTGGCTTTTGAAAGTTTACAAATATATCAGATTAATCTTAATAGTATTCCTTAAAGTCTTGAATAAAAATATCTTTTTTTGTTAACATTTATTTCCATGAATATTTATTAGAATATTCTGAAATCATTGCATCAGATTTATTGTACAATTCTTACTTTTTATAGTACCACTCTTTTTATGTTAAAAAATAAAAACTAGTCTCTTAACATAAACTGTAAATTCTCTGAGAACAGCTGGGCAGATAGAACTCAACAAATATTGAGTGATTGATTAGACTACTTAACTAAAATGGTACAGATTAACTTTATGTTTAAATTTATAATAGACAATGCAGAAGTTTAAAAAGAATAATCGCTCTGAAGAATAGAGAATGTGGTTAGGGTAAAATAACATTAAATGAGTTGTATATTCTGTGCATACAACACCATTTCTTTCATGTTCTTTTAGAGGCTCAATTTGTTAGTTTCCTTTTAGAAAGGGTGGCATGAAATTGTGGAGAAGTTAATTTCCAAATTCAATTATTTTTCTTAACTCTAACTTATTTAATTTTCTTTGCAACCCTGGGTGATTTTATAGTCCCCTGTAATATATATGGGTTTTCTCTGACTGCTGTAACAAATTACCATACTCGATAGCTTCTAGCAATACAAACACATACAAATGTTATCATCCATCTAGTCTCGTTGTTTGGACTTCTAGAGGTCAGAGGTCCGACAACAAATGTTATCATCCATCTAGTCTCGTTGTTTGGACTTCTAGAGGTCAGAGGTCCGACATAGGTCTCACTGGGCTAAATTCAAGGTGAGGTCAGGGCTGCATTCCTTTCTGGAGGCTCTAGGAAATAATGTGTTTTCTCACCTTCTCCAGCTTCTAAAGGTTGCCCCATGTTGCTTGGCTCTGGCCGCCTTCCCTCTTGAAAGCTGACAAAGACTATTCAAGTCTTTTTCACATTGCATCATTCTGACAGGGACTCTTCGGCATCCCTCTTCTACAGTTAAGGACCCCTCAGATTAAATGGCCCATCTGGGTGATCCAGAATAATCTCTCTATTTTATTTTATTTTATTTTATTTATTTTATTTTATTTTATTATTTTATTTTATTATTTTATTTTTTTATAAATTTATTTTTTATTGGTGTTCATTTTGCCAACATATAGAATAACATCCAGTGCTCATCCCATCAAGTGCCCCCCTCAGTGCCCGTCACCCAGTCACCCCCACCCCCACCACCTCCCTTTCTACCACCCGTAGTTCATTTCCCCTAGTTCGCTCGTTAGGAGTCTTTCATGTTCTGTCTCCCTTTCTGATATTTCCCACTCATTTTTTCGCCTTTCCCCTTTATTCCCTTTCACTATTATTTATATTCCCCAAATGAATGAGACCGTCTAATGTTTGTCCTTCTCTGACTGACTTACTTCACTCAGCATGATACCCTCCAGTTCCATCCATGTCGAAGCAAATGGTGGGTATTTGTCATTTCTAATGGTATCTTAGTTGAGTAATTGAGTAATATTCCATTGTATACATAGACCACAGCTTCTCTATCCATTCTATTTTAAAGCCAGCTGATCAACAACCTTAATTCCAGCTGCACAGTTAATTCCCCTTTGCCAAGTAAAGTGACATATTCACAGGTTCTGAGGATTAGGATTTAGATTTCTCTTGGGGGCCCATTATTCTGCTTACCACATCAGTTTGTTGCATAGACTGAAATGGAATAGAGAGAATCAGAGAGATGATAAAATTTTTAAAAGATCACACTCTCAAAAATCAGTAATTCATTGACCATTTGGTTAAATTTTGCCCTCAGGGGAGGAAAATGTATTCCAAATTGTGGAATGAAAATAATCAAAATTTAAAAATGAGCTGATTGTTTACAAAGATATTAAATATAATTTGAGCCAGTAGGACTTATAAAATTTGAGATTTTGGCATCAGAAATATGCATCATCCCAAACTCTAAAATTATTAATTTAAGCAATAATTCCTGCGTTAATGCCCCCTTTTAAACAATTTAAAAAGTAGAGATATTTGCCCTTTGAATAAAAGGGTGATCTAATTCAAATTGAGTCATTACTTTGAAGTACATTTTGCTGGCAAAGGATTGCTACAAACCTATGTCTCTGAGTCCCAAGTCTTATTATCTTCTCTGATCACTGGTTACTGCTGCAGGTGCACTGGGCGAGCCATGGTACGCTTCCTCCAGCAACATCTACACATTACTACGTACTCTTAAAGAAGGAGATGTTAAGCAACCCTGCCCCAATTTTTCTCTTACAAGAAATAAATAGATGAAAACTTCCATTGATTAAATTCATGAATGAGAAGGCTGTGCTTGGACACCAGTTACACTCCTCAGAGGTCTGAGGAGTCTTGTTCATACCACACTTGGGAGCAGTGAGAACAACAAGGGTGGGGGGAGACAGCGCGCAACTCGTGGTCACTGCACCTGTTATAGCTGTCCTCAAATCACCGACTTTATCTCTGTTTCATTTTCCTAATTTGAAAAATAGAGAGATTGATGACTTGTACCTCAAATCATCTTCCAGTTCCAAAATTTTATGATTTAAAGAGCTTTTTTTTTTTTGAAGACTAAATTCTACTTAGTCTCAAAATTGACAGTTATGATCATAGTTATCTAAAGAATTCTCCTCACGATGACTATGTCATCCTTACTGACTGTCAGTGGGAAGGCCTACTGACTTCTCAGAAGCCGGTCATCTAGGAGGTATTCTTTTCCAGGTGAGAAAATCCTAAGTACATGGGGTATCCCTTAACACGTTTGAGCAATGGTCTTCGTGCAGTTTCATGGACACTATTCCATGGCCCTGCTTCCCTAAGCTGGCTCTGTCCCTGCTGGCCCTGTGAGAAACAGCACCTACCACTCTACCCTAGAAGGATCTCTTCCCTGCAGGTCTTGAAGGACAAGATATGCTTTCTCGGCTTGTTGCCTGTGTGTGCTTTTCCACAAAGGAAAACCAGCACATCCGGCCTTCAGGGCAGTATGGGTGTCTGTGTGAGAAAATAAACAAGGAAAACATTTCAGCTTGTTTTTCGGAATATTTGTGTATGTCAGGGTCAGTGTCAAGAAGTACATTTTATCTCACGAAAATACAAGCCCAAGACCCAAAAACCAAAACAAAAGAAGAAACTTTCCACTGTTCATGGAAAGAAGCAGGGGGTTTTCCTTGTACCGGGTGCTTTCCTGGCATGGGAGCCATGGGGGAAATCTCGGCGTCATTATCTTTCTTGGAACCTGGGGAGAAATGTGTCTTTCCTACTTCTCGCATTCATGTTGTCTTGCTCCAAGACGTTACATTCTTTTCTTTCTGCAGGTTCTTGGGCATTCATTTTGCTCTTCTCTCCTGCATAAAACAGCTGTTACTCACTTTGTACTTAGAGGATTCTTTTCTTCACAAATTTGACTGATAGGGGGACTGCAAATATCCTTTATAGTAACCACACAGTTATTCATTTTCTTGTTCAACTTAGAGCGTAACTCCCCAACTCCTTTGAGCCATCTGCTCTCTCACTATGCTCCCCCTAAATGCATTTCTATTCATACCTTAAATACGCCAAGCTCCTTTTCACCTTGAATCATATCTTACACTGTTTCCACTGTCTGGATGGCTCTTCCCTTTTTCTGCTTGCAAGGCTGACTTCTTATCCTAAATGCTACATTCTCAGAAAGGGCTTCCCTGACAACCTTGTGCAGGACAATTTATCTGTAGCCCTACGAGTTAGGCCTTCTATATTATCTTTCACTTTCAGGTGCCATCCTATCAGTTCATAAGATCTACCGGGTTGGCATCTCATACCTGAACACTCACTCAAGGAAGCAGAGTCTGCCTGTCTGATTTACTGAGTCTCAAGCCTTTGAAATCATCACTGAATAATGTTACAAGAAGTACTCATCTGCTCCACTTAAAGCCCTGCCAGGGATTTTTATGACTGTAAACTTTTTTTTATCTTTTCCCTCTTTCCATCTTCAGTGACTCCGACCTCTCTCTCCTCCTCTTTCCAAATTAGCTTCATTAATTTCGGGAAAACAGCAGGCTCACACCTCCACAAACTATTCTAACTAGGGCTCCGAAGTTTCTTCCCCTGGGACACGTTCAGAATTACCTCTATTTTTATGTCTTCCTGGTTTCCACAGAACACTGGACAGCACACTCTTCTGTCCCTTCTATGAGATAAGCCTGTTTTTCTGGTCGTGTGCTCTAACACATTAGGGAGGGATGTCAGGTTGTAAGCTTTAGGCCATTCTTACACAGTTTTTCCCTCCTTTAGGAACAGGTTCAGTCTTTTGGAAAAAAACTGAGCGTCTAAGGTGGTGTTTAAATATTACTTTCTAGGGACGCCTGGGTGGCTCAGCGGTTGAGCTTCTGCCTTCATCTCAAGGTGTTACCCTAGGGTCCTAGGATCCATTTCCACATCAGGCTCCCCACAGGGAGCCTGCTTCCCCTCTGCCTGTGTCTCTGCCTCTCTCTCTCTCTTTCTCTGTCTCTCATGAGTAAATAAATAAAATCTGTAAAAAAAATATATATATATATCGCTTTCTATACATCCTTCTTTACAAGAGCTCCCTGGAGACCTCAGAGGAATTAGCGTGGTCAGCAAGCTGTATTACAGTTGCATTCATGTTGTTTCCACTTGAATCTCTAGTCAAGTGCTTTAGGTCTGCATAAAGGCTTAAGAAAGAGACTGGAAAGCCCCCATTTTCATCTCCCTCTCAGCTATCTGGTGTTTCCCAGGCCTATCCTGAGGCCTGAGGACCCACATCCAGACTCTTCCACTTGTTCTCAAAGAATGTTACAGTCATTATTTCAAAAACTCATTGCATCTATTTCTAGGGATGGTAGTCATTAGTCTGATTGTAGATGGATATACTTCACATTAGAATGAATGACAACCCAAGATTATATTGGGACATTTTATCAAGCTCTGAGCTTTAATTGCCTTATTCAGCAAACCTGAAATTGGTAGGGTACAAAACATTAATATGTTTTACTTTTTCTCCTTGTCACCATTTAAAGAGATTTATGGAGACTCTAGAACTTTCCCAGTATCATAGAAAGGTCCAATCTGATCTAGAATAGTTTAGCAATTTAATCTGGTTTCTGATCTAAAACTCTCTTTTCTCCTCTGCTTACTGATTAACCTAAAAAATGGTGTGTGGGGGTAGGGGTGGGAAAGCTCTGATTCTGAGACACTGTAATTCTTCAGCTTAGGTTGGGCTGTTAAATTTATAAAAACTCTAAACAAAGAAAGCAAAATGCCTAGTTATATTTGAGTTTTGGATAAACAAATTATTTATTTATCCATGAGATATACACCGAGAGAGGCAGAGACACAGGCAAGGGAGAAGCAGGCTGCCCACAGGGAGCCCCATGCGGAACTCGATCCTGGATCACGACCTGAGCCAAAGGCAGAGAGGCTCAACCAACTGACCCAGCCAGGCATCCCTGACATTCAAATTTAACTGGGCATTCTACATTTTACCTCGTGACCTTATTGTTATAACCTCTGGATCTTCCAGAGTGTTGGTGCTTGGAAAAGGGGGAAGAGAAAAATATCTGTTGTGTAACTGAGCACGTGATAAGCAATTTCTTCTTGATTGCTTCCTTTGGTTCTACTTTGCATCCCTGAGTGGCCAAGGCTCAAACTGGGATCCTCTCATAGGGGCACATACATAGTTCTTAGGAGGCTCCCCTGGCGACTTCCCAGTGTTCAGTACTCTGACCCAGGGAATGTGTTCTTGTGTGACCTCTTCTAAGTCCCCTCAGGTCCTGCCTCTGACAGGAGACCCCACAGTGTAAAGGGAAGACAGCAAATCCACTGAAAAATCAGAAATCCAAAGTCATTCAAAAATCCATTTCCCCTATTGACTGATATCTAATCCCTTTGAGTAGTTTTCTTGGAGATCACCTCACTTGGTTTTGGTAGACATTAGTTTAAGTGACAATAAGAAATAGATATCACATTCAAAATGATCAAGTGAGAAGTTTACAAAATTTCAAAAGGGACAAAATAACTTTCTATTTACTTTCAATTTTTTTATATTCGTGTATATATGTATATATACCACATTTTGTAGTATTCATCTCTCGATGGGCATGCATTGCTTCTATGTTGTAGCTATTGTAAACAATGTGTTAGGAACATGGGTGTATACATATCACTTGGAGACCTTGCTTTAAATTCTTTTGGGTGTATACTTAGAAGTGGAATGGGTAGATCATATGGCAATTTTATTTTTAATTTTTTAGGAGCTGCCATCCTGTTTTCCACTGTGGCTGCACCATTTTATATTTCTATCAACAGTGCACAGGGTTCCAATTTCTCCATGTCTTCACCTGTACTTTTTAATTTTTTTTTTTTTTGGTAGCCATTTTATGGGTTGTGAGGTGATATCTCCTTGTGGTTTTGATTTGGATTATCCTTAGTGATTACTGATGTTGAAGAGCTTTTCATGTGCTGGTTTGGTCGCTTGTATATCTTCTTTGGAGAAATGTCTATGCAAGCCTTTTGCTGTTTTTTGAATTGGATTGTCTGTGTTTTTGGTGGTGAGTTTTTGTAGTTCTCCAGATGTTCTGGATATTAATCCCTTATTGGATATATGATTTATAAACATTTTATACCATTGTATGAATTGCCTTTTTAGAAACAGGAAGTAAAGTGGTGGTTGCCAGGCAGTGGGAAGAGAGAGAAGAGAAAGTTATTGTTTAGTGGGTATAGGGTTTCAATTTTGCCAGATTTTATGTAAAAAGTTCTGGAAATGGATGATGGTGATGATTGCACAATGATAAAAATGTACTTGACACCACTGAAATCTATACCTAAAAGTGGTTCAGAAAGTCAATGCTGTGCATTTTACCACAAACAAGAAATTAGAAAACAAAGCCTCACCTGGGAAAACTTATGAATGAGAAAGTAAAAATTTAACTTGTTATAAAATAAACAATAAATTTCATTTATTATTTAAAAAATGAGTAAAAAGATGTGGGAGGGATATGAGAAAATAAAAAAGAAAAAATTCAATACTTTTGAACCCTTACAGTCACTATCCCTTAGACCGAAATACTAGAGAGAAAGTGGTTCTTGAAGCTGGAGACAGCTGTGCGTAGAGGAGGTTGCCAAACATGAGTTGCGTCCTTCACCCGCTAGGTACAGTCAGCTTTTGGTAACACCATACCTCTCCTTCCCCTGCCAACCTCCTGTCCACTAGCCTCAAGAGTGGCACCAGCAACAGCCAGAAGGCATGAGAACTCATCGGTGCAGCCCACACTGGTCAGCCTCTCCAGGGTGGGGGTTTTGGGGGGTGGGAGTGAGTAGGGTGGGGTGGAGAAGGTTTGGAAGGTGAACCTGATGGGGAGAAGAAAAGCACATTACATTCTCTCCCTAGGTGCATGACTCTTGATTCTTCATGCACTTTGAATTTTTTAGTCTGCTTTTATAAATGTCTGTAAGGGTGTCTAATGTTCGGAGCTACAGACAGAACCTTTAGTGGGCACATGGAGATGTGCATGTTGGCAGTCTCTATAATGTGTGACATTTAGCTCTGATAGTCCTCAGCTTTGGCATATTAGTAGAAATCTCAAGCTATTGGAAGAGCTATTCAGCATCCTGATTCAGGTATACATTAAAAAAATACATATATATTATTAACATGCCACTTGGAGGAAGATGGAAGTTTTGCGCAGCCTGAAATTTATCTGATTTGGTAGAAACTCTTTACAAAAAGGGTACAAAACTATGAATACAAATTTAGCTAAGACAGAAACTATTGGTATAGAATTCAGAAACCACAACGCGTTTCAAAAAGTTGACTAATGCCAAGGATGTCTCAAAATCCCCATACCATTGAGATATCGAGCTGAATACTCTGAACACGTCTTTATGTGAGAAATATTATACAGGATTTTCTATAAAATATTGAAAGATAATTCAGCCCTTTCTCTGAGATAGTCGCTTAAAATTTGTTTTTATTGATATTTCCACCACTGACTATTGATACTATCATGCCAGTTTTTAGAATTTAAGAAAACCACCACAGTGTGTTTATAATTGTGTACACGGATCCATCAAGCATGTTCTCGACATAGTCAATTCTTTTTTGACTAGATGTCAATGTGAATCCAATTCTCTGCTTACGATTTTAATTATCAAAGGATTAGAAAATTTCCTACAGTTCTACCTTCTGTGTACATTTCACATCTTGCTTCTTCTCTGCCCAAATGCTCTGGTTCCAGGTGCTATAGAATTTGCTCACATTATGATTTGACCTTTGAACCTGTATGTTTGTGTTAGGAAACTGGGTGTGTCGACATAAGGGTATGTTCCGAAAAGTCTCTCCTGGCTGGTGGTAACCTAACCATCTAACCACACATAAATGACTGAGAACCACAGAAATATGTCTCATTAAACTCCATGTAAATGTGTTCCTGACTCTCTTTCTATTTACTGTATTTCAAACCTGCCTGTGACCACTCCAACTCCAGAGCAGCCCGGGATGGAAAAGAGGTGATAGTCTCTAATGGTGGGGGCTAAATATCTTATTTGTACTAAATTTCCAAAAATTCACGACCACATAAACAGTCAGTTAAGGGCCCTTGAAGCTTAAACCTCATTTGCTTCATGATAAACCCATCTCTGTTTCCCGATCCTTTCATCCTGGAGCACTCAAAGTTCTTCCTGTGTGGTTGGATGTGGTGAGTTCTCCTGTCACGCTCAGGTCATCTACTGAAATCCAGCGTCCTGTGCTTCTTTGGCCTTTATAAAATAAGCTCTCTCAGGGAATTGGCATCTGTGAATATTGGGTCCTTTTGCTCCCCTGGTCCCACTCCCATAGGCTAAAGTAGGCATTTAGAAAGACAAAGTTATGTTTCATTTTTCCTCCAGGAGGCATCTCAGCTCTCAGGTAAACCTACAAGTATAACTTGATGCTTGGGGGTGAAGTCACCTATATATTTGAGTCCTAATCTTCTGTTGTCCAGGAAACCCAGACACATGATTAACATAGGAAACCTCAGTTTGACTGGGATCAGGATGGCTCAGACTGTCTCTCTGCTCACTCGAAGACCATCAGTAGTGCCCTCAGAATAATAGTGGCCAACATTGCCTATATATTGCACATTTTTATATTAATTTCACTTTTAGTCATCTGGATGCAGATTTAAATCCTGAAATCACTTTTGGACTGCTGATAATTTTACCGTCAAGTCACTTAAATGAGCTGATGATGCTTGTAATTTTAAATGAGGCCAGCATCTAAGGAACCTCAGATTAAAATTGTTGTTTCTTTACTCTGCCAAATTATGGATGGAATACCAAAGTCAAAAAGACATGTCTTCGATTCTGGGAATAGTATGTCCTCATCATATTGAATTCTGCTGCTGCTTATTTTGCATTTTTAAATTTGTAATTTAAATAGTGATATCATACATACATATGCAGATATGTACTGCATAAATGATATGCATATAAAGGATTTCTATTTTTTCAGCCATTTAAACAAAACCAATATCATGTCCTTACTAGCAGTGTAGTCTTCCCATATAACTGGCTATACTAGTGTGCAAGTATTTAAAACAGAGATCAAAGTTAGATTCTAATACTTCGACTGTAACTTGAGACACATATAAATATAAAGTGAATTTTTTATGACTTCCCTACCAGATTAAGTTTAGACTTTTTACTTTCATTGTCATGAGAAAAGAAGCAGCACAATGCTAGATGACAGCAGGGAGAGAAATTGGAAGATAGGGGATGCTTAAGGCATATGATAATCATTAGCTTACCTGTAATGTATGAGTGTTGTGACAGCCTAATAAGGTGGAGTACATTAAAACATTTTGGAAAATGTAAAATGCTATAGCCAAACATAATTGCATTTGTGTTTTACAATTCTATTTCTATTTAAATATAAATATTGACCCAATAATCTGTGCATAGCAGGAGTTCTTATTTTAAAAATGCACAAAGATTTAAATGGATTAAAAAATTTCTTGGAAGTCTCATGGTTCTAATTATTCCCATTAAGTTGAATGTAGTTTTCTAAAAATAATTCACTTTAGAACCACGCAGATTTTAGCAAATAGTATGTTTGAAGACAGTTTTTACTGGAAAAAAAAATAAGGCCAATAAAGAAATACTCCTGAACAGGCTTGAATAAATCCAGTGGAATAAAATGCAAGATAAAGATTTAGCTTAGGTTTTATCTTCTTCTCTCCCCCATTCTTATCTCCCTGTTTGTTATAATGTTGACGATGATGTTCACCCATACATTTTATTAAAACTTTTTCCTCTACAATGGAGGCAGTGTACCTTTTCTTTCCAAACTTTAATATTCTGAATGAATTTCACAGGATTAATATTAGAAGAAATAAAGAAAAAAAACTCTAATGCTGATTATTATATATGTTTACTTGTGGCTCATAAACCTATAAATTATTAAACTTTCTGTTTAGCTTACAAACTTTGAATAACATACACACTATATAACTTTTAGTGTGCAATATAATTAAAATATTTAAGTATGAATGAATATATATAAACAATAAATATCTGTATATTTGTGTATGTATGTTTTTAAACATTGGCCCATAAAAAGACTAGACCTCTATTTTGCTATCCTAAGATGATATCCCAGTTGTAACAATAAGGTATAGTTTATAAACAAAGCATTTTATTTATAAGATTATTTGAATTGTTAAAAAATAATCTCTTTGCTTAAAATTATTGAGGTCTAACACCTGTAAATACTTTTTAAACCATAAAAAATATAACAGAGTTTCTCTCACAGCTGAAGATCAAGGGCATGTATCAAACTAAAAAACAGACATCACATCTGATTTTTAATTCTAGCAAGACACAGTCCATATTTCAGTTTATGTCTTTTCTGATTGATTCAGCAGGCCTGATGCTGAACAGCATATAATATCACAGGCTTGATGAGGTGTGACCTGTCCTAAGGTCACTGAGTAAATGAAAAAAAAAAAAAAAACCCACAAAAAAACATGCACATACGTTCCTAAATCCTGGGCTTCAAAATTGGACCATGTTACTTGGAAATATATTAAAAAATAATGTTGCCAAATGCTATGCACTTTTAAGGTTTACTTTGCTGAAAAGAATATTCTTTGGAATAAACAGCGATATTAGAGTCAGAATCAAGGAACATTCGTAATAGGAAATATTGAATTACCGTAGTGCAGCAACCAATTTTGCATTTCATTAATGAAACAAAGGTTCCTTTGCTTTATTTTTATTTATTTATTTTTTTTATTTATTTATGATAGTCACAGAGAGAGAGAGAGGGAGGCAGGCTCCATGCACCGGGAGCCCGACGTGGGATTCGATCCCGGGTCTCCAGGATCGTGCCCTGGGCCAAAGGCAGGCGCCAAACCGCTGCGCCACCCAGGGATCCCGGCTCTTTTGCTTTAAAATAGACAGTTGAGTTAGATAAATATGTCATTTTGTTTCTAAGTCTAAAAGTCTATAAGTAAACAATAAAGATCAATACTATAAAGGGATTAGCAAGTAGAGCCAAATGGAGGCTTTCTTCTCATACTTTGTAATTTGGATCTTTGTTCTGGCCTTTCTTTCCAATCATGTTTTCATTCAATGTATTAAGTATCCTAAACAGGAATCATCAATCTTAAATCAAGCAAAAACTTAGTAATGAGATAAACCGGGAAATATCCAGAAAGGTAGCTGATGTGCTTATAGTCATATCATTCTTGTTCATTCTACTTTGAAAATGGAGTTATTTATATGTCAGTAGCAAATTCCTTAGCAAAATAACCTCTGAATCTGTTTTAAAGCGGTTGAAAGGGAAGAGCAAAAAATAATTTGATTTCCACTCTCTGTTATTTTCCCTTCCATTAAAAAAATCCATTAAAAAAGTGTTTAAAAGCTCTTGTTTTTGACAGCCACTGCAAAGGCAGATCCTATGGCTGCACTCTTGCATGACTGTCAGACAGCAGAACCCAGGAGCATCTGGTTGAATAAATCTCCAGAATTATCCAAAATGATTATTTGCAAGAAGTCATTTTTCCTCCCTGGCATCCTGGTCTTCAGTGTTGAATGACTTTCCTGTCTGAATATGTTTTCTAAAAGCATTGATAAGCAGAGGTGATGTGGGCAGAGATCATTATAAAGAAACATAACCTTAATAAAAACTGTGCCAATATCCATGCTTGGAAATGGGTATGATTTATTCTGATATATTTGTGTTTGCTTTCTGGTATGTCTCCTAGTTCATGCAGCACTTCTAAGTTGAGAGTAAAAAATAGAACCCCAGAAGCAAAAGGGAGGAGAATTTGGTAGGAAAATTTGCATCCTAGTAAATAGAGTAAAACGCCTCTGCCTCTCTGAAATGTATTTGAATTTTTGTAATTATTTTAAAGAAAGAGTTAATTAAAAAAAATACCCAATGGAAAGTTATGTGCAACATTTGTCCATTATCAGTTTTTTCTCCAAAATGTTCTTAATAAAGAGATTATTTTTCTATAAAGATCAAGGAAATACTTATAAAAACATTGAGTTGGATCATTTATGGAACTACTTAGAGTAGCATAGCTTAAAATACAATTTTATCAAGAATGTAGCACTGTAGCATTAATTTTCGATTATGAAAGTTTCACATATGGTGTATGAACATCACAGATATTAAATATACAGCCTAGTAACTAAAGTCATTTTTGGGATATTATTTCCCAAAGATCCAAAGATCCACCAATCTTTGGAAAATTATACATAATATTTAGGGATTTTTGATAGAATTGAGTAAGGAGTCTGGATTGTGTCAACCGACCCATTTTGTAGATGTGAAAATTGACATGAAGACGAGAAATCATATGCCTTATATCCCATCAGTACTTGGTGTCGAATAGGCAGCTGGGACTGTTGTCATGGGTCACACTCACTCCCTACTGCAGGAATCCTTCTAGGATGTAAGACTGACCCTGTAATATGCATCATATGTAAATCCACTTCTGGCAAATTTCTACCTAACTTCGTATTGAGAATGTGTGTAATATTTCACAGTCACTTTGATGTACCATAGGTAAAATATCTCATGATTCTAATGAAGGTTTTGATTCATGGCACAATACTTTCTAAATATTGAGGTGATTTATGATTTGAACATTGTGTACTCCTCGTGTCGTTGCACGCTCTCCTTCAGTTATCAGACACACAGCATATAATGTATTAGCGGATAGAAGGTATGCTTTTGCTTTTGAACTTCACACCTGTTCAAAGGAGAGAAAAGAAGTAATTTCACAATTATACACTATTTAGTATAGTTAGGAATTCAAATATTGTAATCAAATTTTAAAAATCGTTTTGTTTGATAAGAGTATCATTTTGGGAACATATTGGCCAAATGGTAGCTTCCTGATGCAGGCATTGTCAGAGACTTGCAATCTATAATAAACTGGGGCCTTGTGGGGAACAGCAACTAAGACTTCACACAGTGGCTACTTCCTAAGGATTTCATCGAGAGACTAACAGATGTGTTTCCAAGTATACTTCTCAAGACAAAGGGGAAAAATGAAGAATATTAAGAGGTCAGGGACTATGGTAGGTAAGAGATTGAAAAGAGATGAATTAAGCTTCAGAAAATAGATGGATGTTGAAACCAACAATTAGATATAAGATGCAATATGCTTTCTTGGCAGTTGTTCCAGAAGGAAGGAATAGTTTCTGCACAGGCTCAAAGGTCTCTGAAGCCAGGAAACGTATTGTCAGGAAGGGTACAAGATGGAGATCAGTGAGGAAAAAATATCATGGGAATAGAATTAGATATTAAGGAGATGCGCATCCTCTATTATGCTCATTAATTCTAATTTCATACAATTCACACTAGACACAGAATTGTGGACAAGAACATGGATTCTGGTAACTTAAGGTTTCTCTCTAACTTTAAAATGTGGATAATAATTCCACTTACCAAATAGCACTTTCTGAAATCTTGTTATGAGTCAGGATCTAAACATTTTATATACATCAACCCCATTAGACCTTAGGATGACTCCATTAGGAAAGTTCTACTACTCATGTTATGAGGATTAAAGGGACAATTAAATGCCACGCACATATATGAACATAGCAAAATTTCCCAAAAATTAGCAGTTGGGATTATCTTAGTGAGATGGTCTTCAAATTAAAATGGATGTCACCTGCACCCCAATGTTTATAGCAGCAATGTCCGCAATAGCCAAACTGTGGAGGGAGCCTTGATATCCTTTGACAGAAGAATGTATAAAGAAGAGGTGGTCTGTATATACAATGGAGTATTTCTCAGCCATCAGAAAGCACAAATACCCACCATTTGCTTCGACGTGGATGGAACTGGAGGGTATTATGCTGAGTGAAGTAAGTCAATTGGAGAAGGATGATCATAATATGGTTTCACTCATACAGGGAATATGAGAAATAGTGAAAGGGATTAGAAAGGAGGGAAAATGAGTGGGGGGAAATTAGAGAGGGAGACAAAACAGAGGTTCCTAACTCTGGGAAATGAACAAAGGGTAGTGGAAGGGGAGGTGGGCAGGGGGATGGGGTGACTGGGTGATGGGCACTGAGGAGGGCACTTGATGGGATGAGCACTGGGTGTTATGCTATACGTTGGTAAACCGAACTTCATTAAAAAAATAAAATAAAATGGACATACGTTTAATCCAAATCTAGTAAGTCATTGATGGTAATATCGACAATGTCAAGAGAGTAAATGAACAGTTACAGATAGAATTATTTGTGAATTTGAGCTTCATTACAGTATCTGAAGATCAAAATAAATCATCCCATCAATGTCATGATGCTTCACATTTGTAGGTCAACTATTTTTATTTTTTGGTCTTTGTCTTTCAGGAGGTGCCTATTTTCACTGTGTACAGATAGGCCTTACGGGTAGGTTTCTAATATACACATTTCTGCTTTTGGTTAGTTGGTTCTGTTGAAAAGAAGCGTAACTTGTAATAAAATCTGTTAACATTCTGGTGGAATTTAGTTGATCCTTTAAGGATTTCCACCCCTTGCCCACAGTAGTTGTGATCGTCTTTTCTCACTGTTGCAAGGCCTATCAGAAAATTCAATTGTCGTAACGGAACTTTGCAGAAATCATTTGGGCCAAGGTTCTTTGATATGTTGGAACAGGTGCTGGTTCTAAGGGAGTGGAAATTAATGTCTTTAGCTGAAGCTGAGACTCGCTTCCACATCTCCCTGGTCTGTGGCATAGAGCAATTCGGATTAAGTACGATTGGTATACTGATTCTACTGGAAGATATATGAACTGGGGCCTCTATCAATTGCAAATGAAGGAAAGGGCAAAGGTCAATTCCTTCTGAATAGTCACCCTAGATAAGAAAGAAAGAGATTTGTCTTCTCATGTTAGATTTTGTGGTTTTTGATTGAGGTATAATCCTTACCTTAAAACCCTTAGCTTTTTGTAGTTTTCAGATATCTGTATATTATCATTTAGTCAACTAAACAGTTATTAATCAGTAAGTGTGGTATGAAGTACATGATGAAGTGATTTGCCAATTAGGCACATGATTACTATCCTTAAGAAAACTATAATTGGGCAAATGTTAGGGATATATTTTAGATTTTTTTTTTTAACTAGGGGAATGGTATGAATTCCTGGTTACAAAATATCCTTGGAGATTTTGGGAAGTGAATTTATGCAATACATTCAACTCAACATAATGGTCTATTTCTGTTATGATTAGGTTGCACTGTTTTAGACATAACTATTAAAGATAACATGCTAACCTGAAGAGCATATTATAAAAGTTGAGAAGTAGAGGTCTGATGCTTTTCAGAAAGTCAAAAAAGGGAGAAGTGGGAATACATTTTGAAAAATGTTTGCAAGACTAAAATAATCTCAATAAAAATGCAGGAATAAAATACAGGCTATGCTCCTATAAACTAGTAACCCCCTTGGATGCTCTTTCTGATTGAACAATTTTTCTTTTTTTAAGATTTTACTTTTTTATTCATTCACGAGAGACACACAGAGAGAGAGGGGGGCAGAGGCATAGGCAGAGGGAGAAGCAGGCTCCATGCAGGGAGCCCGATGAGGGACTTGATCCCAGGACCCCGGGGTCAGGATCTGAGCTGAACGAAGGCAGACACTCAACCAGTGAGTCACCCAGGCATCCTGGGCATTTTTCTTTAACAAGATGCAATATAGACATTGACTTGTTGGAATAATGAACCCCTCTAGAATCCACTGGTGGCGATTCAACTCTTAACTCTGAGAGCATTATATGAGGTCTAGTATTACTCATCCTGAGGCTTCTTTTTCACACACAAGATATTTTCTCCATTTTTATTTTAATTTCTAACTCAGTACAGGGAATCTATGTTAACTCAAGTGGGCTTTTTTCTACCCTTCTTTTGTTTTCAGTGTTGTTTATATTCTTTTGAGAGTGACTTTCTTCCAGATGTTAACTCAATAACTTAGTTTTATAAATCAGTTTCTACTTGGATACAACTTAAATTTTAAATTCATATCCTGATTATTTTTATGCCATCCCTTTAACAGCAGAACTGATGACCACCTTCTTCAGTGATATGTTTTGCTGCAAAGCTCTATTTCCAGTTTGTATATAAGAAACAGAAAAACAAAACTTTTGTCTTTATGGGAAACCATGCAGAATAGTAATACTTTCACACATATTTCAAATACGAATTTGTCTCTAAGGATTTAAAGATTAATGTGGTTTTAGACTTCAAGCTTCTTTGAAAATAATGTCTAGTCACTTCTACAGTTGAAGAGGCCATACAGCAGAGTACCAAGAACTTAGACTTTGGAGGGAGACATCTGTAAGTTCAAAACATTCCCCATGGGACTTCCTGTCAGGTTCCTTAAACTCTCCAAGACCCTACTCCATCGTCTGAAAATAGAGATTGTAGGATATCCTCCATAAAGTCATTGTGAGCATCACTTAGCATGATTAGAAACCAAAGGAGAGACCTAATAGGACTTCACATTTTAACTACAATCACTCTAGCTTCTGTGTTTCAAGTTCTCAGTGACCTGTGAGAGAGATAGGAGAGATGATTTATTTAAAATCTTAAAATTTGTGGGGCACTTAGGTGACTCAGTGCATTTAAAGTCTGACTCAGGATTTTGGCTCAGGTCATGATCTCAGGGGCATGAGACTGAGCACTGAACTGGGCTCCTTGCTCAGCACAGAGTCTGCTTGAGATACTCTCCCTCCCTCTCCTGTGCCCCTTCCCATGCTCATGCTCTCTCTTTTTCATACAGACAAATAAAATAAATCTTAACATTTGAAACTGAAGAGTAAATGATGAGAATAGTGGCACATATTTGTTGAAAGATGTACCCTCTGGTTAAATCTTGCATTGATTTATTGTTACATAATCTCATTTAATCCTCGCTAATGTAAGAGGCAGTACATACGTTTTCCCCATTTTACAGATGGGAAAATGAGTTTTATAGTTCAAGCAACTAAGATCACAGAGCTAATGAGTCACACGGAGAAGATTTGCTTCTAGAATCAAGACTTGACTATGTCTCTCTTCCTAGGACATTAGGTGAGTTTTTAAAACCTTATGTGTGTGTATGGATTTATGTGTGTTTGTATTTGAAGTTTTCTCTTTAAATTTTATCTTCTTTATTCTATGAGGACTGTTATTAGTTTTTAATAAAATACATTAATGTCTAAAATACATTAGCGACCATGAGTACATGAGAATATCTTCACATTTCCAACTGCTGTATTCTGTAGCAAGGACTGAAGGCTAGCAAACAGTTTTCTGTAAATCATATATTACTTAAACTAATTTATGAATTCTCAGCAATTGGAAAATATGTAAAATAGTGATTCTTTAATATATGCTTTTTATGTCTTGACAGTTGTTAGCTAGTACAGGTGAAACAGTCATGCTGGTTTTTGATGTAAAGTGTATTCTTTTTTTCATTTTGACACGCAATTTGGCATCCTAATTAAGCCTTTCCAGGAAAACAGCAGATTTGGAAATGGATTGCAATGAATAGATGTTTGCCTTTAATCTAAACTTCTCATCTTTCAAATGTCTCTGCTCAGGCTCTAGTGATATTGTTAAAGTCCAAAGTGCAGTGACTGTTTACAAAACACTAAACATTTTTGGAGAACCCCTAGGAACTGGTTTAGTTTATGTCCTAGTGAAAACATGAACTTAATAACCAATCATAGCTTTAAGCAAGTGGAAGGCATATCTTACTTTGCCTGTCATACAGAGAGGTTTGTCTTCGTGTGCTCCCTCTGGAAGGCTGCATGATACCCCCCCAAAGATGTCCATATCCTAGTCTGAGCCTTGTAAATATGTTACCTTACACTCCAAAAAGAACTTTGAAGATGTGGCTAAGGATTTTAAGATGGGAAGATGATCTGGGTGTATGTAGGTGGGACCAGTGCAATCACAAGGGTCCTTACAGCAGGGAGGCAGGGGATCAGAGAGGAGTAGTAGATGTGAGGACCAAAGCAATGGAGTGAGACACAGAGTAGCCACGAGCCAAGGGAAGCAGGTGGCCACTAGAAGCTGAGCAAGGTAAGGGAAATGGGTTGTCCCCTGCAGCCTGCAGAAAGAACCAGCTCTGCTGACAGCTTGAGTCTAGCCCAATGAGGATGTTGAATTCACTTCTGGCCTCCAGAAATGTGAGAGGATAAATCTGCATTGCTTAAGTCAGTAAGTGTGTAGGAATTTGCTACAGCAATCCCAGGAAATGAACACACTCCCGTCTTCCCTCCAGCTTCCGTTCCAGTGTTCTCTTGCAAGTGAAGCTTTCCCTGAACACTCTGTGTAGAATAGTCACGCTCTTCCTACCAACCCTCCACCTCTGTGGCACCCTTCCTCTTCGTGTGATACTCTGCTGTTGAATCTCTCCTTGGTGCAGGGCCTCATCTTGGAAGGCAACTCCATTTGGTTAGTTTTAGGAGTCCGTGAGGTGTGGGTAACTCGGCACAGTCACACCTTACTATGGTCCCCTTGTTCTCAGCCGTAGACTGGAGCCTGCAGAACCCACTCGACATTTTGGTGGCTGTTTATAGCTGGGCCTACAGAGCGTTCCAGTGACTACTTCTGGGTAATATTTGGTTTCTCCAGTTCTCAGGGCCCTCAGAAATCCCCTGTGCCTTGCCTCTTATCTTCTTAACAGTTTCTGATGCTATGTGATTCTTTCCACGTATGGTGGCTCGCAGCCACTGACTAATATTTTGGGGTTTATAGGGATACTCTGTCACTTAATTTTGCTGTTGATATCGTCTGTGGGTTTTAAGTCTTTGCTTGTTGATTATGGGGGATTCAGGGAGATTCCAATGCTATGCCTCCAATGCCATCTTTTCCCAGAATCTTCTAGTGTCATTATAAATATTCACAAATCTGGGAATGGAGCTCTTTGTTTTGTTTTTATTTTTTTAAACCGTTTTTGGAGAAACAAATAACAATGATACATTACTTAGGGATTTTTGAAACTAGAATTTTTAATTGACATTTACTAAATAAACTATTGGCCCAGTATAAACTTCTACTTAACACTTTCTTAGGATAGATCTCTCTTATTTAGAAGGGAAGTCAAAGCTATTTCCTTTACTATATGTTAGGCACCGTGCTGACTAATTGGTGCACGTTTGGTCAAGTATTCTACATAGCCTTATGAGGATATGTTAGCTACATGAGACAGGTAAAGAAATTTGGGCTGAGTATGTTTGGTTTGCTCAAGGCGCTCATAGAACACTGGTTTCTGAGTGCGATGCAAAGACAAGGGCTCCCAAGAGAGAGATAGTCAAGGTAGGACTCTCTAATTATAGTAGAGAAGATGTGGAGAAACAGGCAGAAAATTATTCCCATGGGCTGGGGGAGCATGTTATGGATTTGGAACTTTAGAAACAGGATGGGTATGTGAATGAGCAGGAGCTACTTTTGCTGGCCTTTGGGGGAAATAGGACAAGGCTTTCTCATCCTAACTCCTGAGTGAGTGAGGCTGAAAATTCACTACCTGTCTTCAGTAGCACCAGTGTCAAGAGAGGGAAGAGTGCTCTGGAGACAAGACAAGGCCAGTATGCTTCAGAATGATACTACCTATTAGAAAACCTATTGATATGGAATAAGACTACTCTTCCCAGAAAAAGCAAGAGATGCTTTGAAAGTTTCCATGTCAAACAGACAAGCAAAACAAAAACAAAATGAGACAAATAGACAAAAACACCTTCCTACACATACCATACCATCAATTGATTTTAGTTAGAAAATATGCCTTTGACCTTTGGGCTTGTATCAGCGCCATCCATACTTAGTACGTCTTCAGTGAGATTGCTTTTTTTCCCAAAACATAACAAAAATATTCAGCTAAAAGGATGGAAAAGGATGACCAAAGGATGCTAGCAATAAATTTTCTCTAATTTACCATTTTCCTAAGTGTGTTATTGGAAATGTTCTCTTTGGAAGACCCTGCATGCCACAGGTTGCCTGTACTTCATCTTTGAAACCAAATTAATTTGGTTCTTCTTTCTTAAAATGCAAAAAAAAATGTACTGACTCTGTTAGAAAATGATACATGACACTAAGAGATACAATTTGAACCCTTATTTCTTTGGCATTGTGAATACCAAAACTTCAAAGCTATAACTGGTCAGATTTCCTAACATTCTTTTTTTTTTTTTTTCCTATCATTCCTATCAAGAAATCCAAGACACCAAAATGGGTCAAATAATGAGTTATACACTGAATGTTGCAGCTGGGGACTTCATTGAAATGGCTGCATCATTCTGACTTGATGTCAGTGGAAGGAAAAGGCCTGTTTGCCAAATTAAATCCTTGCTTCCAATTTAGAGCTTTGCAAATTTAAGTCATTGTCAATCATGCTGCATTTGAGTATGTAGTCCCTAAGCACAGATAACTACCTAGGTTAATTCAAAATTTCGAACACGCCCTGAGTCAGTTTTATTTCTCATCTTCCCTTCCTCTTCAACTTTCTCAAAAACACCTATCAGGTCTTGAAACTTTTTTCCTTTAACATTTTTCAAAAAGTATTGGTTCCAGATTCATTGACACTTTCCCAGGGCATGATATATGTTTTTAGTTAATCCCAGCCTGGCTTGCTTTCTTGGTTCTTTCCCAAGACATTGTGCATTTGATCATTGTAGAGTTGGAGGGGACAGACTGCTAGGTTGTAGTTTGCTCATTAACTTGGCCAATTAATCAATTCAGAGTTTCCATGGAAGGTAGAACAAATGTATCAGATTGATATGTTTTGTATGGTTGTCACTTGAGTGGCTACTTTAGTTATTTCTCACATTTACTATCCTCACTTTTTCAACCAACACCTCTCTACCAGCCACCTCCCCTGCACTCCCCACAGACTTGCACCATGTATTTAACTTCCAGGAGGCATAACTATGCCTGCATTTGTTAGGTTTCTGCTTGCCTGTTAGCCAAAGTCTTAACATTCTTTTTCCTTTGTCCTGTTACTGTGTTTTGCCATATATTAGACTTTTCATTACTATTTTAGAAACTAATAGACACATACACCACACACACATATATATAGTGTTAGATATAAACTTGTATTTATTGGAGGGAATTCTATGATGACCATTTTAATAAAACACTGTTACTCTATGGCACTGGGCTAGAACTTTTAGACTTATTTATTTCAGCACATTTTACCTTTCAATATTATTCCTTTCAGATTGATTTGTTTGCTTTTTTTTGATTTTTATTTACAATTATGCTTTCACAATTGTAAGGAGGAGGAAAAAAGAATCTTTTAGCTTCAGAGCAAGGAAAGAATTCCTCTGCAGTGAAACAAATGAATTTCTTGGGCATTGTGAGGGACCATTTGGTTTCTGGAATGATGTATTTCATACAAGAATAGTCTAGGCTGGGGGGAGCGCATAGGCGGCTCAGTAGATTAAGCGTCCAACTCTTAAGTTCAGCTCAGGTCATGGTCTTAAGGTTGTGGGATTGAGTCCCGTGTCAGACTTTGCTCAGTGTGGAGTCTGCTTCACATTCCCTCTCCCTCTGCCCTTCCCTGCTCAGATGCTCTTTCTCTCTCTAGTCTCTGAGGTGAATAAGTGAAATCTTACAAAAAAAAAAAAAAAGTCTGGGCTAGGAGTGAGGCAAAGACAAACCAGTTGCTCTGAATGGCAAAATAAGAAGTTTGAGTTTCTCTAGGCAGCGTGAGAAGGAGACAGAAGATGAAACTAGGTGAGGGAAGATAGGACAGTTAGCAACTTCCTATATGAAAGGAAGGTGGCCAGACAATGTCTCCAGTGTCAGGAATGGCTAAGAGGTTTGAAAAACCAGTATGCCTAATGTTTAATTTCAGACTGTTCTCTATATTGCCCTGGTCGGTAACCCCCACCTCCAACTCTGATTGCACCAAAATTTTACCCTCGTCTGCTGGACACATGTAAATAGATAACTTTAAGTGGTTGTTATTTGAAAAGGTTAGGGCAGGGTCCCAACGGGATGAGGTAAAGAGGGGAGGAAAATCAAAATAATAAGCAAAGGCAGAACAGGGATCTAAAATTCAGCAGAGGGATTCCTGGGTGGTGCAGCAGTTTGGCGCCTGCCTTTGGCCCAGGGCGCGATCCTGGAGACCCGGGATCGAATCCCATGTCAGGCTCCCGGTGCATGGAGCCTGCTTCTCCCTCTGCCTATGTCTCTGCCTCTCTCTCTCTCTGTATGACTATCATTAAAAAAAAAAAAAAAACTAAACTAAAATAAAATAAAATAAAATAAAATAAAATTCAGCAGAAGTAAACAGTGGCAATGGCAGTTGGCAGAAATGTAAGTGCTGCCCTCTTCTCCCGCCAAATCTGTAATAGACCTGAGATGAGCGGTTTGGCCAGCTTTGCTTAAGGGACAAGGCAACCTCAATACCATGGAGCCTTTATTGCACTGGGGGCTGACTTTTGCATTATGGAGGGAAGATATCTGATTCTATTAATGACCATGATACAGGTTTTAAATTGTGCATGTATGTGTACTGATAGCCACAGGAGATAAAAAGGAACACAAGGAGAAAGGTGAAAGGAAGTAGGAAACGAACAATGGGAGGGAGAAAAAGGCGTGTCAAAGTTCTCCTGTGCTTTGAAAATTGATCCTGAACTTTCTAGTGATGCCTTTCTTTCCTTCTC
Organism: Nyctereutes procyonoides; assembly: GCF_905146905.1. Taxonomy (NCBI): domain Eukaryota; kingdom Metazoa; phylum Chordata; class Mammalia; order Carnivora; family Canidae; genus Nyctereutes; species Nyctereutes procyonoides. The sequence goes on along the minus strand of NW_026575032.1, from coordinate 15,447,307 downwards.
CTTCTTCTTTTTTCTCTTCTTTCATTCTCTCCCCCTCCATGCCCTTCTGCTCTCATTTTCTTCTTTGCAATACAAGAGAACAGATTGAGAGGTAGGAGTGGCATGTGAGAATTTGGGGAAAAAGGTAGCTTTCCATTGGCAACTGGTTTTACTTTTGATACAAGGAAACAACCACCTGAGTGCTCAGATGAGTCTTTGCACATTAAATGGATGAATGTATTTGCCAAAATTTGGAGACGGAGGCCAAGGATAGGCTCATTACTGAAGAGTAGACCAGGATGTGGGGAAGAAAGGGGTAATAGGGAGGAAAGGGCTGAGTAAAGTCCATAGAGGTACACCATTGACTTCCAGGGACAAGATGTTCTGGGAGACTGGAACAAGGTAAGGTGATTGCTAGAAACTGAGAATGTTCCTGTGCCTTCTCAGGAACATCATCCCTGACTCTCAGACCATCTCCCTGTCATTTTGACCATCACAGGATTCCTTTTTAGAATTTATTATAAGTGTAATCAATTTATTAGTTGTTCCTTCCCTGCTAGTTTGTAATCTTCATGAAAGTAGGGATTGTGAAGTGCTTACACAATGCCTGGACATAACATCATCATCATCATCATCCACTAGATATTCCTGCCTAGGGTTATGTGTGGCACACAGTAAATATTTATTGAATATTTGCTGGAGGAAGAACTGAATGGATAGAGGTACAGGAGGAATGCATAGACGGAAGAGGTCAACGAGTTGGATTAGGTCTTCTGAAGTGGATGGTCCCCTTTAAGGGCTGTATATAGTCAGGGATGGAACCTTGTATTTATATGCCTTCAAAGGATGTTCAAAGTGAAAAAGGATTTGTTTAGCAAAATTAATTCAAATATTTACTAACACAAACATATTTGAAAGATAACTCAGTTTTAGCAAAAGAATTTAATATTCCATTGGTTTTACCATTTATTTATAGTTCTTTGCGACACCTGAGAAGGTGAGTCAACCAATTTATAGAAATTGCTTTGGTGAACTCTGGTCCCGAATTTTACATTGAGATTTTCATACAGCTTGTGGCTGAATTAACTTGGTTTGATTTCACGGTTCATTAGTTGTTTTGTTTAATAGATAAAGCATGTAAATTTATTTATGTTAGAGACAGGATTCCACCCTTCCCTCCTTTCAGGAATACTTTTATTTTGTTTGCAAGTATTCTCTGGGAAATTTCTTTAATAAGTGTTTTTTTCCCCCAGTATGGAGTATGAAGTATAGAGCTTCTAAGAAATTGTTGTAGTGAAATTTGACATAAACCATAGTGTCGAGATGCTGTCAGTAGTAATGAAGGGTGTATCCTTTACAGACATTATAAGATTTCCCGCTTCTTAAAAGAACAAGGAGTGGAAATCCAAGTTGAGACTTGCCCATAGCTGTATTGTGATGACTCAATATCATGATTGAAATCAAGGCATACAATTTTTTTTATAGCAACAATTCTTGAAATGGAAATACCATAAGAATCATGGTAGTTCAGTTGTACCTATGACCCATATTTAAATGTATAAGTTACATTAACAATTTTTCTTCACTGCTTCTGAAATTTTCTCTGGAGCTCATACATTTTCAAAAAAAAAAAATCTCAGTACAAAAATTTGAAGATTTTAATTACTCTATGTGTTCTGAAATTACTCATATAGGAATGATTTTAGTTTGTTTAGGTTTAATATAACTTCAACCATCTGTTACGAAAGAATACTTCCTGCCATTCTCTGATGATTGATAAAAATTTATCTTATAGGAGGCTAAGTATTCTTCCCAAAGTCTCTTTCATGTCGCAACTTAGGCTAAATTGAGTAAAATAATTATAAGCAAAACTGGATATATCGTACCATTCCTAGGATTACAGTGATACCCTTATATGTGTGCTGTGAATTTTTACAGAGCTGATGGTGCTCACTGGACTTTGGGTACAGTTTGAGATGTCAAATTATTTTGTTACAAAATTCAATTAAATTTTATTGTTGAAATAATTCAAACCTACAGAAAAAGTTTAAAAATGTAATGAATACAGGGTACACAATCTGGATTCAATAGAATTTATTTTGCCATGTTTCCTTAAGTTCACACCTTATTTTGTTTGAAAGAAATGAAATGTTAAAGATCTCCACAAAACCTCATCCTTGTAACCCCACTCTTCTGGAATTAGCTATATCCTCATATGTGTTTTGGTTTTTTACTACTCATGGAATAGATTCATTAAAAATATGTAAAATTGTATTGTATGCTTTTACAAATATTTATTTGAGAGAGAGAGAGGGAGAGTGTGTGCAGGGGGAGGGGCAGAAGGACAGGGGGAGAATCTCAAGCAGACTCCCTGGTGAGCCCAATGTGGATCTTGATCTCATGACCCTGAGATCATGACCTGAGGTGAAGCCAAGAATCCAACTCGCAACAAACTGAGCCGCCCCAAGTACCTCTGTATAAATTTTACATAAATGGAATCATACTGTGTATATTCTACTGCAACTTCCTTTTTCTCACGTAAGCTTATGTTTTGTAGCTATTAATGCAAGCAAATTTAGTTCATATATCTTATAGTTGTATTAATTTTATAGGAATAAATTACAATTTATCCATTTCCTTATGATGAATATATGGGCGTTTCCACACTTTTATGGTTGTAAACAGGAGTGCAGGGAAAGATCCTTGTACTTCTCTCCTTGAGCAGTTGTATGGGAATTTCTTTAAGAGTAGATATCTGGAAATTTATTTATTTATTTATTTATTTATTTATTTATTTATTTATTTACTTATTTATATTTATTTATTCATAGACACACACACAGAGAGAGAGGCAGAGACACAGGCAGAGGGAGAAGCAGGCACCATGCAGAGAGCCTGACGTGGGACTAGATCCAGGGTCTCCAGGATCACGCCCTAGGCTGCAGGCGGTGCTAAACCACTCCACCACCAGGGCTGCCCTGGAAATGAAATTTATAACTTATAGGGCAAGTGCAATTTTCAAACGTTTTTAGGTATTTCTGCATAGTTCTCTAAATTTGCTGTTGTATGAATTCATGCTCTCAGATCAACATTAAGGTTATTTTCCCCACATCCTCACCTCCATGTGGATGTTGTCCATCTTAAACATTTGTCAGCCTGGGAGGGGTGAAACATTAACCCCTCTTTATTTCATTTTCATGCATAAAGTATCTGGTTAAGATTTGCTGCTATGAAAGCAGGAGATGCAGTTACTTTCTTTTATTTCCTTTAGGATCTCAGGCAGAAGGAATCACATTTATTATATTCCTGGGTTCATGATACAAAAATCATTATCAGTCCATGCATGATCATATTTTTATTTGCCCATGTATGTATGAATAATGTCATGGACACCCCTGAACTTTTAAACCTCTCTCTTTGCCTCCTATAACCCTGAATTTTAAGGTGTTTATCATTTCCTTTTGCTTTTTAGGAATTGCGTATTCATGTGTGTGTTTGTTTTTGCTTTTTGAACTTCATGAAGAGAGTATCGTACTGAACGATTTTGGAGCCTTTATGCTACTTAACATTATGTAAGATCCATCCGTGTTCTTTCATGGATGAATAGTTTCTTCATCCTCACACCTCGCTGTGTGAGTAAAACGTAACTTTAAAAATATTCTCCATCAAAGGGAACTTGAATTGTTTGTAGTGTTTTGCTTTCTGACTGTTCTTGAGGACTTCTCATAGTGCTCACGTGAGAACAGTTCTCTTAGCTAAACCGCTATGAGTAGAATTGTGGGTTGTAGGGTATGCGAGTTGCCAACTCTAATAATCTTGGAGGTTTTTCTAAGACTCACCTGTAAAACCATCTTGATCTGTGTTACTCTCTCAAGCTTTTGCAACTCTCCAATTTCTTTAAAAGAGTGCCATTCAGATATTTTATGTCTTCACAAGTTAGTTTCGTTAGGCTAACGTTCCCTAATAATTTGTTCTAGGTTCTCATTACATTTGAATAAAGTTGTTGGTCATATTCACTCATTATCTTTTTAATGTTAGTTGCATTATTAGTATTCCCTCTCCTTTATCAATCATACTATTTATGTGTCCCCTGTCTCTTTTTTATCCCTCAGTGTAACCAGAGGTTCACTTCTATTTTGTCATCGTTCAAAGATCTGATTTACAGTTTATGGAACTTCTCTAATTCATCTTTCTAATGATTTCCTTCATATTCTTTGGGCTTGTTGTTTGTTTCTAATTGTTTATGTTTATATGTTTACCCTTTTAATTTTTTAGTCCTCTTTTCTAACATGAGTTAGTGAGGTCTTACCCAACGTCCCTAAATTTAAATATAGCATTTTGACTTTTATTAATCTCTACAAATTTTAAAATTTCTTGTCACTTGTATTGTGGCCAGTGAGTTCTTAATGGCCATTTTATTTTTCCTATGTGCAACCTCTAACTTAACTGTTGTGATCAGAGTACATGACCTATTTGATACCTTTCATCTGAAAAGTCGTGAGATTTGTTTTATGGCCTGGTGTGTGGTCAACTGCGGTAATCATTGTGTGTATATTCAAGAAGAATGTGTTTTTTCTTCTGACTGTATTTTGGACAAGACTATGTTACCCTAGGGTGAGTGAGGAAGTTGAATGAAGTTTGTTCATGTTTAGGTGTAACTTAGGGTAACTTGCAATCAAATTGTAGCTTGTATACTTCTGAGATTGATGAGATAAACCTAGGCCAGAGGAGATGGTTTGGGCACTTACCCAGATTAGTAGAATTAGTCTAGGATTATTTATACCAGGTGAGGTCTGGAGCATGGATGTCATGCTAACAGAAAGTCAGGGGGACCTCACTCATTCATATGGTATGTTCTGCGACTGGTCAACTGGAACCTCCATTGCTGTTGAAGAATGTAGCCGAGATCTCTGAGGGATGTCTCGAGTGTACTTGCTTCCTTCTCTGTGCTGTAGGGAGGTAAACCTCATTTGATTTTTCCAAGTGGACTGGAAGTGGCACATTTATTCTTTGTCAGTAAAGTGGTTGTGCACCTAGCATGATGCACATTTTCATGTTTCTTGCCAGGTAGATTTTCTTTTCTGTGAATAGTCTGATTAAATCCTACCTTTAATTATTTTTCTTTTCTTATAGGTTTGCACATATCTTTACATATTCTGGGCATTAGGCCTTTATCTTAGGGCAAATGTGAATGTCTTTCAATATGACCTATTCTATATTTATGAAGATTATTAGAGAAAAATTTCAAATCATTGTGATAAATTTATAAATATTTTTCCTAGGGTTTTTTAAAAATATTTTTATAGTTCTACAAATGTTATTAAGAGAATACTATGTGCTAGGTCCTAGATCTTGGGGACAGAAGAGTGAACACAGTAGACAAAGTCCCTACTCCCATCTCAACAATAGGAATAATTTGCATGATGACAAATAAAACAGGGTAATAATATAGAGAATATTGAGCATCAAGTATAGGGGCTAGTATTCTAATCTGGTGGCTAAAGAAGGCCTTTATGATAAGATGACATTAGAGCAGAGAACCTATTGAATAAAGAAGCAAGCCATGGAGATATCTGTCTTGTGTAAGAAATCTTTCACTATCTGGTGATATACATTCTCATAAAATATTTTTTAATTTGCTTTTCATTGTTTAAGGCTTTATCTAAAATATTTGTGTGTATTGTGGTGTGTGTGTGTGTGTGTGTGTGTGTGTGTGGTGTGAGGTAGGGGTATAATTTCAACTTTTTCTGCCTGGGTATCTGTTCCTACACTGTGCATTAAACAGGCCACTCGGTCTCCTCTGTTCTGTAGTGTTACCTGTCAAATACCAATTCTCTCTATGTAATTAAGAATTTTTATTAGCGCTCTGTTCATTTCCACTGGTCTATTTGTTTTTGTACCAGTATCACATGACTTTATTTACCATGTTTTTGTAGTAAGTCATGATTTCCAGTTGGTCGAATTCTCTTCTAATTTTTTTCTAATGTGTTCTGGATATTCTTAGCTTTTCATCATAACATAAATTTGAGAATGAGCCATCTAGTTTCATAAAATGTTAGGTTTTGATTTTATTTTGATATACAATTCATTGATAACTGACATCTTTAAAATATAGAGTTTTGCCATGCAAGAAGAGGGTATATATCTGTTTAATAAATCTTTTTTGTAAGTCTTTCAGTAAAGACTACATTTTTTTCTGAACTTTGAACTTAGGATTCTGAATCTTTTAAAAAATTATTAATGATACTTTTTTTAAGAAGCCATAACTTGGTATTTCACTTTTGATCATTTGCTAGATGGAAATAAGATTTATTTCCATATGTTAGCTTATTTAATTCTCTGCCACGGACTCATCATTTAGCAAATTTCAATTAATGATACTTTTTAAAGGATTATATTTTATGATTGTTTATTGTTTATGTTTAAAAATGTAATCTTTTTATATAGTTATATTATATCCAGCAACTTTCCTATTACTTTTAATATATTGGTAGGTTCTCTTGGGCTTTCTATTTAGATAGTAATGTCCTCTATGAATAACAAGGATTTTTAAACACTAATTCTTATGCTTTTAATTTCTTTTTCTGGCCTTTTTGTGTTGGTTCAGAATTCCAATAAAATATTGACTCGGATATGTATGTGTATATTTAACTATATATGCATACATAAAAATAATATATATAAAAGATACAAAATTTATAATTTTTAGCATCCAACTAATTACATAATTTAAAATTTGCACTTATTTTTCTATTGTTAAACTAAGTTTATATGATTGAGGTAACATGATTTGATCATAATGAATGGTTAAATACAGTATTGAGTATAGTTTACTAGTTTTTAAATGATTTATGTTAATACTTTAGCATGTATTTATCTGTGTTTCAAGTTAAACTGAATCCTCATTTTCCTTGTTTTTACTGTCCTTCTATATTTTGATATCAAGATTACACTAACTTAATAAAGAGAGTTAAGATTTTTTTCTCTCTTGCTACTTTGGGTAACAGATAAAGTATGTGTTCTTTGAAAAATATAGATTTTTCCGATAAAATCACCAGTATGTTTTTTGTTCATTTGTTATACATCATTTTTTAAATTGCTAATTAGTTTCTAACTATTAAAAAATTCAAAAATTCTATTCTTGAGTGATTTTGGTGATATAGATTTTTCTAGAAAGTTGTTTCATGTGATTTTTCAGATGAATTTGGTTTGAATTTGTACCACTTTATTAGTTTTTAAGCCTGTATTTTGTTGATAATTATGACCCTTATATTTCTTTTACAAAGATTTACTTTACTTTGTCTGGTTTTACCTTAATCCATCCTGGCAAAAGTACATGTAGTTTGTCAGCTTTTCATAGAATCATGTTGTTTCTTTTGTTTGTTATCATTTTTATACCGATTTCTATTGCTTCATTATCTTCTTTTTTCTACCTTCTTTGAGCTGTTTCCAATGTTCTTTGTTAAAAGTGTTGTTATTGTTAAAATAGGTATTCATTCACGGTGATTAAATATCAAATAGCACTAAAAAAGCATATAGTGGAAAGTTCTTTCCTACTCTGACCCCATCTGGTCAATTTCCACGTGAAGATTTTATACAGTCATGTTTATACACACATCCATATAATTATTGTTCTTCCTTTATTACTTAATAGTGTATATATTTTAGAAGTCCATGTATATTGACATTAAGAAATTTGCAGGTTTTGGTTTTTTTTTTTAAATAGCTGGCTTGTTTAACCATTCTAGTTTGGATGGGCATTGATGTTTTGAAACATTTGCTGCCACAAACTATGACACAATGTTAATATTTTACTGTATTTAACTTATCTCTCTTTACACATATTTTTGCTGAACCATTTGGAAGTCAATTGCATACATCATGAAACCTTACCCATATATACTTTACATACATCTCTGAAGAAAAATTATTTTCTCCCAGGTAATCCTAATTTCATTATCACACTTAAGAAAATTAAGAAAAATTCCATATATTATTTAAAACACAATTCTTATTCAAATTTCCTCAGTTGTCCCCAATATATTTTTTATATCCCTTTTTAAAAATCTGAACTTGAATTATGTTTCACAAACTACCTTAGGTTATAATATCTTTTTAATTTTTTCTAATACAGAACAGTCCTCCTCCTGCCTTGTTTTATATCACACTGAATTTTTTTAAAAAGCCTAGGCTACTTGTTAAAAAATATTCTCTGATTATGTACATTTATGATTTTTGGTTAAGAATTCTATAGGTAATATTGGATTATCAGTATGGTTACATCAATAGGCACTATTGATGGTATCTACTTTGATCACTTAATTAAGGTAGTATCAGACAGTCATATCTCTGTGTTATAAAAGGTCTGTTTGCTTCTTTGAAAATTATAAATAATTTTTGGAGAGATAATTCAAGCTTATGTAAATATTCTCTTTTTCAACAAGGTTTTACCCTGTGGTTTTGAAACTCATTAATTATTGACCTGAATCAATTATTGTGTTGATTGCAAAATAATTGATTTTCTAATTCTTCACTACTCTTACATATTAGCTATGATTCTTTAAAGAAAAACTTTCATTTTTTCCTGCCTCTCCCTTCTCTCTTTTTCCCCTAGGAAAACTATACTTATTTTTTTAATGATTTAAAAATTATTTTAAAAATTATTTTTCTTTACAATCATTATTTTTCATGATGCTCAAATTATTCCAAATTTGGACAATAAAAGCTGCTTCAAGAAAGCTTCTCTTCTTGACCAGCTCTACTTATTATTGAGCATATCCTTGATTTATGGAATTACATTTCTCTCAATATGAGTGGGCCTGAGCATCCTTTCATATGCCATTTGTATTTCCTTTTCTGTGAAGAATTTATTGATATCCTTTGCTAATTTTCTGTTGGGTTGGATATCGTTTTTCCTTATTGATTTGTATAAAATTGTTAAATTTAAAGAAACTAGATCTTTTGCTGTAATATTAGTAGATTATCGCCATTTTCATTTTTGACTATGATTCTTTTGCCACACGGATTTTAAGTTTTAAAATTTGTATTCTCTTAATATTATCATTTTTTAATGGCTTCTGGATTTTGTATCACTTAAATAAATCTTCTGCAGTCTTAGATTCTACAGGAATTCTACTATGTTGTTAAAGGACTTCCATAATTCTGTTTTTACAGTGATACCTTGGATCTATTAGGATTTTATTTCTGTTGTATGGTGTGTAGGACTGATTCAACTTCTTGTATTCTCAATGGCTATCTATCTTTCCTCACTTCATTATTGAATAGTTCATATTTTCCTCTCTAGTTTGAGATGACACTTTCATCATTTGACAAAGTTCTGAATGTATTTGGGTCAGTTTCTGGGTTTTGTATTCTGTTCTATTACTTTGTTTTTAAAATACTGATGCCTCGAAGCTTTAACTACTGAAGAATAAAAATACATCTTGATAGTAAATGCTCTTATTTTTCAGGTAAGAAACAACATTCTCATATAATTACAGAATTACCTTTTCTTGTTAAACAAATTTTTGGCATTTTCATTTGGATTGTGTTCTATTTACAAATTAATTTAAAAAATTGACAGCTTTATATTAGTCTTTCTATCCAAGGACATAACATACCTTTTTATTTGCTCAAGCTGATTTTATTTTCAAGCTGATTTTTTAAATACAGGCTTTCCCAATTTCTTGTTAATTTCAGTCTTCAGTTTTAAATTCGTTATTGGTATTATAAGTGACATAATTCTTTTTTTATTATTTCATATAATTGTTTTTATATATAAACACATATATGAAATCTGCTTTTCTATTCATTTGTTTTTGTTATAACACTTTGATTATAGTAGGAATTTTTCATTGTTGTTGTTAAATGTTTTGTTTTTGACAGGTAATTATAAAATAGAAGTTTTTCCTTCACTTTTTCATTTTTTTAATGCTTGAGTTCTTTTTCTTATCTAATTGCAATGCCTAGTTGCAAATAGATAATAGATAATCTGAGATGATAATGGTAACGTGAATTTATCTTATTCCTGACTCTGAGGAATGTTTCTAGTGTTCCCAAATACCAAAGAACTTGCGCAAGGCAGTGCATCCCTTTTCAACTGTGTTTTCTTCTAGTTCACCTCAGGGGAAAGTCTTAGTAATTGCAATACAGCAGCCTGACAGTGGCTATTAGTATTCTACTTGGCACTAGTGTTGGGGTCCTTCCTGCTATTTGACAGGTGAGTGAGTAAATTACAAATCTCTTTCTTAGAGTTTGCATTCTAGACTACTTTCAGTATCAACCATCTTTGGTCAGATTCTCCAGAAAAATACTGTGCGCTGAAGAATGACATGCAAATGATCTACTAAAGAATGCTTTAATGACTACTGGTAAGGGAATACAGAAAGCAGGTCAGGGGGGATAAAGAAAGTAAAGATACAATTTCAGGTAAAACCCCAGCCTGTTCCTACAGGAAGAATTCTTAAGTCTCTTAAATAACTTCTCTAAGAAAGGAATTATTTCATGAAAATTCAATAGGTCTTACATGTAAAATAAATGAGGCCTAATTTTTGTTTATCATTATTGTTGTTTTGATTATTTGGGTCAAGCATGTCCTTGATTACCATTTTAAATTGTTATTCAATTATTCTATTCATTCAATATTTTTATTTCTCCTTATGCCATTTCAAATTCTAATATTTGTTTTCCACAAATATGTCCATTTACACTAGATTTTCATAGTATTTGCCATACAGTTGTCTATTATATCCCTTTATTATTTAAAACCTGTCTAGCTTTCCAAAATATTTCCTTTTTTTATTCCAGATTTAGTTAATTTCCTAATGTTTCCTTGTTCACTCCTGTCAGACTTTTATCTATATTAGTCTTCGCAAATAATTACAATTTGCTTGTGGGAATATTTTCTATTGTCTTTTTGTTCTTTCCTCACTTCTGGAATTATCTTCTTCCTTCTTTGAATATAGTCTTTTTCTCCCCAAATTTTGTGTTGGATATTTGGCTTATTTGCCCTAAATTTTTCCTATTTTTAATTTTTTAAATAAAAAGTGTAATTCCAGTATAGTTAACATACAATGTTATATTAGTTGTAGGTGTACAATATAGTGATCCAACAATTCTATGCTTTACCCAGTGCTCATCTTGATACATGTACACTCAGTCTCCTTTACCTATTTCACTCATCCCTCTTTCTACTTCTCCTCTGGTAATCATCAGTTTGTTCTCTATATTTAGAAGTCTGTTTTTTGGTTTAGCTCTTTTTTATTTTGTTCCTTTGTTATGTTTCTTAAATTCTGCATACGAGTGAAATCCTACAGTATTTGTCTTTCTTGGACTGCCTTATTTCACTTAGCATTATACCCTCTAGATGCACCCATGATGTGGAGATGGCATCATTTCATTCTTTTTTATGGCTAAGTAATATTCCATTATATAATATATATAATATTATGTATATACTATATTATATCATATATACCACTATATATATTAACATGTATATATATTAATATACCTCCTCTCTTTTATCCATTAATCTATTGATAGACATTTGGGCAGCTTTCATAATTTGGCTATTGTAAATAATGCTGCAATAAGCATAGAGGTGCATATATCTTTTTGAATTAGTGTTTTCATATTCTTTGAGTAAATGCCCAGTAGTAGAATTACTGGATCATATGGTAAGTCTATTTTTAATTTTTTGAGGACCCTCCATACTGTTTCCCACAATGGCTGCACCAATTTGCATTCCCACCAACAGTGCATGTGGTTTCTTATTTTTTTGTTAATGTAACTTATAGTTTTACATTTTTTTCTTTATTAATTTTTTTACTGAGTCTCACAAATTTGAACATATACTTTTTTCTTTAATTTCCAGCAATGTGTGTATTTTCTCATGTTTCTTCTTTATTGTAAAGATAAATTGATAGTATATTTTTAAATTTCCAGTCATGCAAGGTATACTTTTTTAGTTTTATAATTGTTATTTTTAATTTTGTTGCATTATGATAAAAGTGTGTTAGTGTCTGTGTTAATTCTTTGGAACATAATGGGGTTTCCTTTTATGGTAGATATGGCTTCTTTTGTGAAAATTTCATATATACTTTAAAATAATCTGTATTTTCTATCTGATGGATAGGAAGTTCTCTATAGAGCTACTATCTGAAGTTTATTAATCCTATTCTTCAAATTTTCTATTCTTTTGCTTATTTATCTGCTTGATCTGTTTTTGAGAGGGTATCATAAATTTTCAACTGAAATGCTTATTTTTAAAAAATTGAATCTTAACATAAATACAGTAAAGTATCAAAATACAAGTGTACAGCCGAGTGACTTATCACAAAGTTAAAATACTAATGCAATTACTACCCCGGTTGTTAAATAGCACATTACTAGAACCCTAGAACTGCCTTTGTGTCCCCCCTCAATAACTAGAATCCATTTATCTCCAAAGATAATCATCAGAGTTCTTACCCCATAGAATCATTTACATTAAATATGTAAACTCAATCATATAGTATTTTATTTTGCATATATCTTCTAATATTATTGAGAGTACTCCATATTTTTGTACATAGATATTGTTCCTTTTTTATTTTATTTATTATTTTTTAAAGATTTTATGTATTTATTCATGAGAGACACAGAGCAAGAGAGAGAGGCAGAGACTCAGGCAGAGGGAGAAGCAGGTTCCCTGCAGGGAGCCCGATGCAGGACTCAATCCCAGGACCCCGGGGGCCACAACCTGAGCCAAAGGCAGGTGCTCAACCACCGAGCCACCCAGGTGCCCCAGTTGTGCCACATTCTTACCACTCCAGGTGTTGTCAATCTTTTTTATGTGAGCCACTATCATGGTGGGAATTAATATCATATTGTGGTTTTAGTCTTAATTCTCCTAGTGACTAATATGGTTTTGCAGTTTTTATAAAAATGCATTGGCCATTTTATCTAGTGTCTGTTAAAATTTCTTGCTGACTTTCTGTTAGGTTGCCTGTCTTATTCCTATTGATTTGTAGGAATTTATTACTTATTCTGGATATGGGATCTTTGTCAGTTGCAAATACTTTCTCTTATTTTATGGTTCGCTTTTACAATCTCTTAATCATATCTTTTGATGAACTGGAATTCTTAATTTTTTATATATTTCAATGTATCTCCCTTTTATGATTGGTACTTTGTATGTCTCTTTTAAGAAATCCCTGCTTACACCTATCGAAGAATATATTTTATGTTTTCTTCTAGATCAGCACCGTATATTAGAGATATAGTGTGAACCAGATTTTGTACTATAGACATAATTTTATTTATTTATTTATTTATTTATTTATTTATTTATTTATTTGAAAGAGAGAGAGAGAGAGAGAGAGAGAGAGAGAACACAAGCAGAAGGGGCAGAGGGAGAGGGAAGGAAAGAGAATGTTAAGCAGACTCCATGCCCAGCACAGAGCCTGACACGGGGCTCCATCTCATGACCCTGAGATTGTGACGTCAGGTAAAATTGAGAGTTGGACACTTTAGGGACTGAATCATCTTCGATGGCCCATAAAATTTTAATTTTGAATAGTTATGTTAAAAAATCGAATGAAACAGGCGAAATTAATATGAATAATACAATTACTGACAAAGGTTTTTTGTTCTTTTTCTAAAAATAGGACTTCAAAATCTGTGGCTGTTTTATACTTACTGCACATCCTAGTTGGAGTAGCCACATTTCAAATTCTGACGATCACATGTGTCTAATGACTATAATTTATCAGCCCATTTTAGAGGCTTTGACGATACACCATTCACATTTGGCTCTACCACCCATGTTGATGTTTTCTGGTGTGACATGAGGTACCATACCTAACAAGAAAACTATGTAGCGTATGGGATTGAAGGAAGATCTTCAGGATCTAAAGCCAATCTGAGGTCCCTCCTTAGGAACTAAATCAGGCCTTGATGATTCTGAGACTTTGAAAGTGCCTCTCACCTCTGCATATTCTCTTTTATTTCATGAGGATTTACTCAACATGGCAAGGCACCAGTTGTTCTGGGTCACATCTTTACAACTTCCAATAGTTGAGAAATGATCAATCTAATCCTGTTTAGTAATGTCCTGGCTCAGGTCACATTCCTTCTCCATGGCAGCCAGGAAAAGGATATTTTTGGCCAGGATGTTACATGCCCATATTTATAATCATGGAACAGAAATTATGACCAGAAAAGGGAAGCCACCACACTATATCACATCTGGTCCTTTCATAAGATACTTTCAGAGAGTGGAAGTGATCCCTTATGCACAGAGGGCACTAGATAAATATTTGTAAATAGCACTCATCTGACAGGAATGCGTAAAATGAGGTCTGAAGCAAGGGGAAGAATATAAATGCACTTGCTTAGAATTCATTTTTATGATACACAAATATTTGAAGACTATAAATTCTGAGTTTATAAGTTTAGGACTGTTGATTATAGGGGTTTGTTAACATTGAAGGTAACTCAACATCTTCTTTGTAACCTGAATTTTCTGCAAATTCGTGGATGGTTGGGAGAGGTATGTGTGTCTTTGGGGACTAGGTGTGGCTTTGCAGAATTTTTGAATATGACTCTCTTACAGGTTTGTACTATTCTTTTGGCCATTAGTGAGACTTCAAGTTTTCTTCAAAAATACTGTCTTAAATACTGCAAAGGAGGAGAATGTTATTTGGTATTGAAAGAACATTGTTTCTTCTTGTAGAATTTATCTCACTTCCTGTCTGAGTGGGATCCTTAGTCTCAATTCATGAGTTTAGTCATTTAGCACCAAATGTAAAATCGAAGTGTGGTTCCATGTGAGGTAAGGATGAAAAGTTACTCCCTGGGATTTCTAGTGTTCTACTTTTTAACTCCTATTTCTTCAACACTGATCTGTTCTCCTTTTAGGGAAACAGAGACCTCTCCTCTCACTTGTGCGAGGGGAAGGGCACTAGAGGGAGAAGTGAAGAAGAATCTTCTTTTAGCTTCCTTTTTTTTTTTTTTTTTGAGGAGTATCAACACGATTGAATGAGGGACCCCATCCATTTTTACTTTATGAAAAGCATAACAACTGGGAAAAATTATTTATTTTGGCTGTATAAAAACCCTAACTTGGAATACCCAAAGCAAATTATCTCGGATTTAGGTGGATAATTTAAAAAGGAAATGATAGAGGCTCAACTATTTGGATGGGAGAGCACGGGTATCGTAGAATTTTCTCAGGTGCCAAAATAACAGAAATGGTTCTAACCTTCTCTGAGCCACTTTCCCAGCGGGTGTTTCTTGGTTCCTCGTGAAGCTCCCACCCACCTCATTCTCACTTCTCACACACAATTTTTTTGTTTGTTGGGACATTTAGAAGTGTATTTAATGGCATTTGTAAGTATAGCTGCAGGGTAATAATGTTCAATTCTTGTCACTGAATCTAAAGCCACCTATGACCACAGCCCGAAGTGGTATATTGGATTCCTTTTCTTTTGAAATTTGTTCTATAGACACTAGATTAAGAAAGTTAGTAGGGTTTGAAAATGTTTTGTCTTTCTTACTGTTTTAAGTAAACATTTTAACCTTAGCTTATATTTCTAACACGTTTTATTTTTTATTTATTTTATTTTATTTTATTTTATTATTTTTTTATTTTTTAAAGATTTATGTATTTATTCAGGAGAGACGCAGAGGGAGAAGCAGGCTCCCCACAGGGAGCCCGATGTGGGACTCGATCCCAGATCCTGGGATCACACCCTGAGCTGAAGGGAGATTCTCAACAGCTGAGCCACCCAGGCGTCCCTCCGATTCATTTCAAATTTATAATCATGATATGACAATAGTTCATACACTCCAGAAAAAAAAATCATATGTAATATCACGCCTTCCAAAACTGTCATCCTATGCATTCCTTTTCAAGTTTTTGGAATACGCACAGTTTTTTATGTCCTTGTAAGCATCGCTTCATTTTGAAATGAACTTTTTCGGTAAAGTCAACGAAACAACATGCAAATGAAGATTTTGTATCTTTTACTTGGTTCAGGGGATCACCTAGAGCCGACGAGAATCAGAAAATGGCTATTTTCTGGAGTCACGGTGATTTTTACATCCGTCACACTCAGGTGATGCTTTTAAATACGCATTTATTACAGGTTCCAAGAAATAGTTTTTGTTTTTTACTGTTGAGTAAGTCTCACAGTTGGCATGTGCAGGACTGCGGCTACACAGGCTCATTCTAGCTCTGTAAATCCTAGATTTGACTCTATTACTCAGAGACCCAAAAAAAAAAAAAAAAAAAAAACTAAGCAGGAACTCTTATGAAATCTTAAAATCTTTTTTTGCTGTGAACAATGCAGCTTTTTCGGGCTGTGCTCCATTATCAGAGCAGCTGCGTGTGCAATGTTTTACGCGTGAGTTAAAAAAAAAAAAAAAAAGCAAACTCCTTTACAAAGCCGTGATCATTTCCTGTTTCATTTTTCATTTTCTCTTCGAGTGAAGCGCTTTTGTCCCTCTCTAGGAGTTGCTTTAAATCTCTGGGAAGGTCTGTTCCGAATTTACTACTTCTGGGTTGGTTAAGATCCCTTTTAAGTGTGTGCTTTGTTCTCTGAGAAGCTTAGGTCAGTTGAGCAACATGCTGCTAATGTTGAAAAAAAAAAAAAAAAGAGCTGAGTAATGCTGGAGCCTTCTCATGTGGCTGATGCAAACCTGGAGAATTTGCATCATCATTAAGCTGGAATAAGTTGGTGTGACAGGCAGGAGCTTAAATACCAGCCCATGAGGAAGCGAGCGGTCTGTAAGGCTAGGGCAGCAGCAGCAGCAGCTCAGCAGCAGAGCTAGTGGGAGGTAGGGGAGGAGCGGGAGCACCATGAGCACACAGGTGTTTCTGAGCAGTAATTAGATAGCTGGGAGGGAGCAAAGTACCCCCTTGGAGTCCTTACCTGTGCACCCAGTAGCACTGAGACAGACAACCTGCAAGCAGAGAGGAAGAGCTTTGGGTCAGTCCCCCCAAGAGCCACCAAAGGTGAAAGTTTGGGGGGGCTGTTTATTTTTTCCCCTCTGTTTCACTCTTCCCTGAGTGTCACTACCATGGTCAGGAAGCCTGTGGTGTCCACCATCTCCAGTGGAGGTTACCTGCAGGGGAATGTTAATGGGAAGCTGCCATCCTTGGGTGGCAAGGAGCCCCCCGGGCAGGAGAAAGTGGTGCTGAAGAAGAAGATCACTTTGCTGAGGGGCATCTCCATCATCATTGGCACCATCATTGGAGCAGGAATCTTCATCTCTCCTAAGGGCGTGCTCCAGAACACGGGCAGCGTGGGCATGTCTCTGGTGATCTGGACAGTCTGTGGGGTCCTGTCCCTGTTTGGTGAGTGCAGCTTCTTCTCCGGGGGGTTGTCTGTGGCACTGGGCGGTTGGCTCTCTGGGAAAGCAGAGGGTGGTTCTTCATGAACGTTTGGAATGAACAACACGGGCTACATCAGATTTTCTGAGGCTTGCTTCAGTTTGCAGGGGACCCAAACACTGTCCGCCCCTGGCAGGACCCTGAATTCTTCCCAATTGCTTCCTGCTGCCCTCACCCTCTTTTCCTGGCCAAGACGGGCTATTTTCTGACTTTCTCTGGGGTGGTGAGAGCCAAGGCTGACTTCTGATGACCCAGGAAAATACAGGCGAACTTTCTGCACCAGGCAGTTTGCTTAGTTGCGCGTCTTGGCAGCTGGCACGCTGAATGAAACACCTGTGAAGTGAAAGCCGGCATGGCCTATTTAGACACAGAAATGAGTATTCAGCAGAAGTGGTACGGTGTTTTTATTGCCAAAACAAACCTGGGGAGGTGGGGGGAATGGGGTGCAGTCCTTTTTAACTTTTTCAGTTGGTGTGCGTGTCCTGCCATGATATTTTTTTCAAAAGTCCTGCCATGATAATATGTGTTGGTGGCACATAACTCGGTTCCTGTGATAAGTGGGACTATTGCAAGGGTCCGAGCATATTTCATTTTTTTTTCCAGTCTTTCACCTCTTCCTAACACCTGTAAACTTTTGCAATATAAATAGTAAAACTGGAATTGGGTGTTAGCTCGCCCTGCTTGCCCAGATCTGTTTCCTTCATTTATAGTTCGCTTGGTCCTCGGGGACGTAGATACCTTGTCCACCTGTCCACTGAGTCAGTCTGAACAGACCTAGAGGTAGAAGTGTGATTCTCAATTATGCTTCAAAACCTAGATCTCTTGTGTGGATCTGCTGTTAATAGCAAAGAGGTAATAAATACCTTTCATGGGGTGGGCAAGTTACTAGAAAGCTACCTGAGTTAGTTATAAAGGTGACAAAAACTGGTGGATGCTGAAAAAAAAATTAAATTTGACTTATACTATGTGGTAAATGAATAAGACGTATTTATTTGCTCTATTGTGGCAGGTAGTGTGTTTTAATTCTGAAAGGCCCTATTCTTTAAAGGTACTAATACAAAGCTAACTCTAGGGTTAAGCATTTACTCTTGGCCCTACGTGTACCAATCCATTCATTCTTAAGGCCTTGTGATGTTTCAGTGAATTACTTTGGGTGTGCATCTAGAGAACCCACATTTCCATTATTAGGAAGAAGGTATTTCAAGTAAAACTTGTTAAAACAAAGCCTTAGTATAGGAAGATCTGTAGGACAATTATTTTTAGGTTTTATAAAGAGTTTGTGGTCTATAGGGTTCTGGTGTATACATTGAGACTTTATGCCCCTCAGTCTTTAATCTTCTACAAATACTTGGTAAATTGAGAATAAATCAATGTCTAATAGGAAAAACCATAACCTATTTCCTGGACTTTTCATACTTACATACATGCAGCTCCCACTGTGTGATTTGATGTGCGTACACAATAAAAGGTTCTTCAGATATGGTAAAGGGGATTGGGCTGAGGATTAAACTAGTTAAACTGCTACTGTACTATGAAAATATGGTTCTGTGCGAGTAATTCAACTTAAGCAGACACTCAGGAAAAAAAAATTTAAAAGGACTAGCTAAGGTTACACTTGAGTTGGTATCCTTTGATTGCTAATCGCAGGGAGCATACTCCTATATTAATCTAATTATCTGTATTTACATTTTATTTGTCATTTAAGTTCCTAGGAGCTTTTGACAGGAGCGCCTTCCTAACAGGAAGCAAAGCAAAATGTAAGGAAAACAAATCCTTTCTCTCAAAACTCTAGAACTCTGGGACTAAGAGTAAAGAATCTGTATATTTGGTTTACAATTTTTTTTTTTTAAAGCCAGGGTCAATACATGGATTTTTACATCCTGTTTTGAACTTCTTTCATCCGGGTAAAATGGTTATGGAGCTTGAGACTTTTAAATGAAACTCTCATTCCTCCAGAACTCAATTTAAACCTAGGGCAACCGTCCTGGAGTTTCAGCAAAGCGTTCACAGGTCTAGGTATTGATTCTCTGGCAATAAATTCTGAGGTACTTAAGACTTTCCAATAACATTTTATATTGGAAGCTTTTTTTTTTTTTGCACAGGCTACCAACGTGGCAACTGGTTTCCAGCAGAGTGAACAGCAACTAGTTACGATTCATTACAAATAGGCCAGCTATATATTAGTGATCCTCAAATATCAACCTGCAAGCTAGTTACTTTAAAACCACCTGTACAAATTTCTAAAATAATGTATTTCTTTGGATCCCTCTCTTGGAGAGTCTGGACTTCCTTGGTAGAGAACAAGTGTGGGTTATGGCCTTAGAGTCTGTTCTTTGTGTTTAAATAAAACAATTTACTTCCAGGTGATTCCAATACAGAGCTAGGCTCAGGACTAGGATTAATGATACTCAGATTTCACTGAAAATCCAAATTTTACTCCTGTTGGACAGCTCTGCCTGAAGCTTTACTGATCAGTAATAATTTCCCACACTTGTAGTCTCTGCAGTAGCTCCTCCCAAAATTGTGTTCCATTTGAGTTCTTGGTAGTATGAATAGAATTTTTCACATAGTGTCAAGATGTGTTTTTTTTTTTTTTCATTTTCTTGACAGTTCATTGCTCAAATAGTAAGTATATTTCGTGAGGTGTTCTGTGTATCAGGCCCAGTACTGTCCTTGGCACCCATTATCCCATGTATACACACAACTCCCTTATGGGGTAAGAATTGAGACCTCCGTTTTATAGAGGAAGAAATGTAGGTTTGGGGAGGTTCTAGACCTTGTTCAAGTCCATGTGAATTGTATTGCTGAATGTTAAAATTGCTGTTTATCATGATTTTTTACTTAATATACACAACTTATAGCATCTGTTTCTAAACAGTATGTTGTTTCAACTACTCAGAAGTGTGCACTTCAGAAACAAAATCCAAGAAAACCTTTTCTAGAAATAGAATATTGGGGTCAAAATTCATTTTGTCGACAAACCATATCCTACAAATTAAATGTGGTCTCGTGAGGCCTAGAGTCTATACTTTTCTGAAGAACAAGTAAATCTTGTTAAATTTGATGTGCAACACAAATATCATTTATTAAAAAGATTCTTAATATAATGAGGTCAATTTGAGATAATTCCTTGTCTTGGTGTGTAGTTCCTTTAAAAATAGGTTAGTATGATTGGCACCTGTCTTCTCTTTTCCTCAGGGTTGAGAATCAAAATTCTTAATAGTATGATACTATTTTAGAAGTCTGTCTTTACCATTTCAAATAAAATTATATTGTTTGAATACAACGAACTGAATCTCAAATGTGAGGAAGTTATAAGGGGAATTTGGTGGCTTCTAACAATCAGATGACTGTTTTTTTCTCTTGAAATAAGGACTTCATTCTGACCAAATGATACAGTAACATAAACATTATTGTATCAGTTCTTCTATTGGATGAGTTGGTAATGTGTTAATTATGTGCCTTTTTACTATGGACATTTCACAGGAGCCTTGTCTTATGCTGAATTGGGAACAACTATAAAGAAATCTGGTGGTCATTATACATATATTCTGGAAGTGTTTGGCCCATTGCCAGCTTTTGTACGAGTCTGGGTGGAACTGCTCATAATACGGTAAGAGCATAGATTAAAAAAAATTAAGGAAAAATAAATCCACTCATTATACCCTTCTTTAAATCATCTTGATCATTTTTGACTGATTAGAAATAGGCATATCATGTGACCATGTTGTAAGCATGTCTATTTCAGGATTTGAAATCTGTGATGAAGCACTTCTGTCAATTAATGTTTTTATTTTATTTTATTTTATTTTATATTTTATTTTATTTATTTTATTTTCAATTAATGTTTTTAATGCAGTTTTGTCACTGGCAGGAGTTCTCTATCCATGCCAGATTTTAAAGTGTCTGATTATCTTTAATATTCAATCATTCACTAACATTTCTAGAAAATATGTTGACCTGAAAGGATATGGAGCATAAAAAGCTACCTTAATAAATCATACCTTTTGACTGGCCAGGCAAAATTAAATGTTAAGCCAGTAGTTGGAATTTTTCTTCTTGTGGATTGCATCATCATTTAACTTCACTCAATTGTGACTAGGAAACTTCTGTGCCTAACAACTTAGTGTGTCATTGAGTTTACTACTTTACGAAAAGAAAAAAAAAAAAAAAAAAAAACAACAAGCCAAACCTTGAATGACTCACTTCCTCTTGTTAAGCAAATCAGTGAACTATAATGGAAAAAAAAAATTATTGTTGTAAAACTTGTTCTCCTTTCTAATTGGGTTTAAAATCAAACCAAATAGTGCTAAGTCACTCTGAATAGCAAATTTCCTTTGCCTTTGTGGGAAATTTGTGATGTCATATGTGAAGTTTAGAGTATAATAGTTCCTTAAAGCTAACTCCTACCGTAGAGTGTGACTTGCACATTCTGATTGTAGAGTTTAACAGAAATAACTGGAGAAACTTGCTCTTACTGTAAACTTATCAGACATACACAGCTGAGAGCTCCTGTGAGCTTTTAGCCTAATATTTGGGGCATAAGTAGCAAATGCAGACCTAGTAAATATTGATTTAACACTAGTCACAATTTTTATAGTTGTGGGCATCTCTTTTTTAACAAGAAGCTTAGAGTAGTATTTGCCTCTATACGTCTGTTCTCATGCTAGCCAATTCTGCATGATTTAAAACTTGTTATAATGAAATAATGATAAAGAAGTATTCTGGACCTTTTCTAAAATCTGGAATTTGCCTGGGATGTATCACCTGCTCTTTTTTGATTTATCTGGATATTACTTTTCAAAGGTTAACCTAAATCCTATCTTTTCCACAGTTAATTTCCTGTTTTCGCTAGTTTATATTTATTTTCTCTCTTAATTCTTCTGAAAAAAAAATGCAGTCTCTCTTTCTTACTTGACATTCAGCATGGTATCTTGTATTCTTACTTAATATTTCAGGTGTCTATGTTGTTTCCTCCGTTAAAAATCCAGGCATTTTAAATACATAAAATGTATTTTATCTCACACTTTTTAAAACCATTATACTCCTTAATCAGTATCCTGAGTATCATAGATGGTAAATTCTTTTTGAGCAGCAATGTATTTGTTGCATGGCTTTGGCTGATTGCTTGGCATTATGATAAGCATGATCACTCTGTTCATAACAGCACAGATACAGTGCTCATTCACTTATTTTTTCATTCCTTAAACAGCTGCTGAGTGGTGCATGGTAAGTTAAAGAGATCTAAAGTAGAATGAGCCTCAATACCTGTACTTAAAATTATGCTTCAGACTTGCCAGGGATAATCTGTAGTACACAGATTTCAAGAAAAGAAATATTATATATCAGTACATAGTGGGGATCATTAGATTGAATTCACATATTCACCATATATTCAAATATTTACTGGGCTTCCACTTAGGATAGATACTGTACCAAATACTGGGAATAAAATAGTGACTAAGATGGACATAATTTGGAACTCGTGGAGCTCAGGGGCACATGAGGGAAATAGTTATCAATCAAGAAATCACATAGTAAATATAAAGTTGCTACTGTGAAAAGCAGTGTGAAAGGGAAGCCATGAGATTCACTAAGAGCATGTACTTGGGGAGCTCTCATCTAGAGGGTTAAAAGAATTTCCTTGAGCAAAAATAGATTGAACAAAGATACCGGGTATAAAAAAAAAACTATCAATGAGTTAAAGGGGCTTCAGGCAAAAGGTGTATTCAGCTCCTTCTAGTTGGAAGAAGCAAACCAAAAGGAAGGGAATGCTTAGACCAGATGGAGCCATAACTGAAGGGTTTTTGCATATCCTGAGCATGTTTTGAAAGTACTAAAATGACGTGATCAGACTTTAATTTATACATTAAAATTTGCAAGTGATGAAGAATTGGAAAAATCATCTTTTGGGAGTAGAAGAAGAGAGGGTCTTTAGGAAATGAAAATCAGAAAATGTATGCTGCTTTCTAGTATAAGCAGGGCAACATTGGAACATGATAGTTGTTAGTTTTCTGACAATCTAGGTATTGAACATGGGTGCTGAGTAACTATGAGAAGAGAAGCTGAGAGCAAAGATTGGCAGGAGAAATTATATAATTCTATGAACTTGCCTGTGTATGGAAAGACTATGCATTTGTATAGAAATATAGTTAGAGTCACATGTCATTTTCTCATAGAAATATTAGAAGAATTAGAGTAGAATGGTTTGTTACCTATTTTACTATAGACCTGAACTTATTTAATTTTCTTATCTCATGCATGTTTTCTAAATTGTATAAAATCACAACAGTGTTTTTATTTTTCAACTTATACTCTGCATCTAAATGTTTTTATAAAATTAAGAATAATTACTTGGCTTGTCAAGTTTTTGCTGTACCAGAAAAATAAGAGGAATACAATGTCAAGGACAAAAGTGTATATTTGCAATGAACACTTATTAATAATAATTTTTGAAGTTGAATTTTGTGTTCATTTTCCTGACTGTGCCCCATTCATTCGATCTGCTCCCTTGACCCATTCATGCTGCAGCTGGAGTTTAGTTGTTGACTTATTGGGAGGACTGCTTCTTGTAAAGCCCAGCTTTGTCAAGATCTCAATAAACTAGATTTTTAAGAAAAAAAAAAAAAGTCAAATCCAGAAGAGCAGTGACAAAACTGATAGCACAAAGACTTGCTTCCATGGACATGGGAAGTTAAAAATAGCCACTGAAGTTATAGGCAATATTTTCCTTGGAATGTCTATGACAACCTACTCAAATATGGAGTTTGGAAAATTATAGACTTTATTTATTTATTTATTTATTTATTTATTTATTTATTTATTTATTTATAAAATATTTTATTTATCCATGAAAGGCACAGAGAGCCAGAGACACAGGCAGAGGGAGAAGCAGACTCCATACAGGGAGCCCGATGTGGGATTTGATCCCAGAACCCCAAGATCATGCCCTGAGCCAAGGCAGATGCTCAACCACTGAGCTACTCAGACATCCCTAGACTTTTATACTTAGCATGTTCTTTATGTTGAATAACATTACCTCAAGTTAGAGAAAGTTCAGTAAAGATGCTACTTATATTTTCCTTTGTTAACCTAATTTTTTTTCCAGCCCTGCAGCCACTGCTGTGATTTCTCTGGCATTTGGACGCTATATTCTGGAACCATTTTTTATTCAATGTGAAATTCCTGAACTTGCAATCAAGCTCATTACAGCTGTGGGCATAAGTGAGTATCATTGGTACAAATATGAAAAAGAAAAAAAAAAGCAAAAGTAATTGATGACAAAATTTCTGTAGATTTTTTGCATGATGGAATTGCTGTTCACATCATGCTCTTTTGGTGTTCAGTTCCTTGCCCAATTTGTTTTGGAAAATAAAGAAAAGAATGAGGATTCAGCATGATCTCTGGTATTACCTTTTATGTCAGTTTTACACTGGGTCAATAGATATGATGGCTAATCTTTTGATATAGGCAAACAAAAACCACCTTATTAGTAAAATAATACATGAAGAGAGAATTTTACAGATGAAATCCCAATTATTTTATGGATTTTTGAATTATAAATTATCCTTCCTCCCTGATAATATGTTGAATGATAACTCGCTTATCCTCATAGAGTGCTCCTCATGTGTTAGGTGTGTATGTTGTACTCAGACATTTTATAATGTTAGCAAACTGTCACTCCCAGTGTTACAGTTTTAGCTGTCCATTGATGGTCATGATAAAAATCTGCTTTTAATATTTGATTATTGGTCGCGCTTCTCAAAATAGGTGTCCAAATTAGGAATTTGTTCATTTTTATCAATGTGCTTTAAATACTAGACATTTTTTTAAAAGACATGAAAAAGAGGAATATACACAACATTCCATAAGTGGTATGAAGCCAAACCTTTGAATATTATGGAAAACAATAACTTAATTCTAGATGCTAACTGAGCCAATTTTAAGAATCAGTATAATCATGTTTGATTAAGTTCTATTTGGAAATGGAAAATGACACAGGAATAACTGAATTTCATACCTAATGAAAAAATTTTCATTTATGCACCGTTATGGTATTTCAATAGAACACTGAAGAGAACAACGCACATTTACTGGTAGGGAAGTGAGTGGCTTGTTTGCAGGAAATAACTAGGAATTCGACATAAAAATATCTCTAGTGTAGATACATATATTTTGAACATAGGTTCATTCTGGATTTTCTATCTTATCTACCAAACATGTACACACCATTATCCTGTGAAATCTTTAAAGAAAGATTTCTGAGTTCTGGAGGGGTGATGGCAAACTTAACTCATCATGGTCCCTAACAGACACTACAGATATGAGACTTAGGGACAAATCATCAAAGCTTTCCACACTTCAGTGTTCTTACCTGTAAATCCTGCAGAGTCTCATAGGGTGTTTTGTGAAGAGTAAATGATATTAGCTGAGACAACAAACATATAGTATTTTGGGTGATGCCTGCAATTTATTAAGAACAAATTACAAATGGTAGCTGTTGGTACTCTTGTGGGAAAACATCATTTGAAGTTCCACGAGACCAGGGGCTCTTTTGCTGCATATGTCTAGGCCTTCACATGGTTTTTGTGTGGTGTTCGTGCTCAATAAATATTTGTTGACTCACTGATTTTGAGAGAAGACTTCTAAGAATTTTTCTCTAGCAGAAAAATCTACTTGTTAAACCTGGAGGATTATACGTCTTCAGTTTTCTCAGGTAGTAGGACAATGGCAGTAAATGAAATAGAGTTTGTTCAATGTGATCTTCAGATCTAATACCATGAGCTTTTGTGGGATGAACTATATTAGCATAGTAGTTACAGCTCTGGCTCTGAAGGCAAACAGCCTGGAATTGAAACTTATTGTGATAATTTCTTAGTTATATGATTTGGAGCTAAATATTAAACCTTCTTAAGCATTACTTTTATTTATTGGTAAAATATCTGCGAAAATATAATCTGTCTTGGATGGCTGCAGAAAGATGAAATTACATCAGGTTTTTAAAGCCTTAAGCAAAGTGCCTTGCCTGTAGAAAGTTCTTGATAAATCTGGTATCCCACTAAGGGATTGGACTAACAGCCATTATTATAGCCATGATATTTTTGTCCCTAAAATGACTGAGGCAGAATAGTAGCATGATTAGTATATTCAAAAAGGAGATGAAGGTAATGTTTTTGAGAGATTTGTAGATTTACAATAGGAGTTTTAAAAGTTATCTCTAGTGTAGACATGTGTATTCCTCAATTTAATTAAAAGAATCAGCAAACTTTCAGTAGATTTTATGTAAACATTTACAAGTTCACTAATACTGCCTCTTTGGACTTCAAATTAGATGGATAATCACGACATAGTGCTATTTTGGTAAGGTCTGGATGGCTCTTTTTCTTGATCTCAATTCTTTTATTTATTTATTTATTTATTTATTTATTTATTTATTTACTTATTTATTTATTTACTTACTTATTTATTTATTACCTCTGGTTGAGAACCCCTGCTTTATATCCAGGAAACTCTCTTTTCTTTTTAAAGATTTTATTTATTTATCCATGAGACACACACACACAGAGAGAGAGACAGAGAGAGAGTGAGAGAGAGAGAGGCAGAGACAGGCAGAGGGAGAAGCAGGCTCCATGCAGGGAGCCCGACGTGGGACTCGATCCCGGGTCTTCAGGATCACACCCTGGACCAAAGGTGGCACTAAACAGCTGAGCCACCTGGGCTGCCCCTATTCAACTTTTTGAAGGGAAAATTTGTATTTTGGAGGAGAGAATGGAAACTCTTAAAACCAAAATTTTAGTACAGTTATAGGTAAAGCTAACTAAGAAAGTTGTGCTTAAGCAAACTCCTGTAGTAGAGATTGGTGATAGAATAGGTCACAAAGCCTAAGTAAATCTTGGATGCGCGTAGACATCTTCTTCATTTTTGCCATTAATTATAATATTAGCTTACAAATGTTGATGTTCTATTTGCAAACTTGAGATTCTGAGGCAATCCATTCCTACAATCCGAAACAGTGAAAGAGAAAACAAGGCATTGTTAGGACTCAGTGGTAGGTAATATAAATCAGTGGCTTACCTGGGAGAGTGAAACTATCTTCTAGAAGGATTTAGCTTTAATGGAGCAAAAGGGTGGACATGGAAATGCAGAAGGAGAAATTTACCTGGGGGCAAATCTCTCTTATTCTGTATTGTTGAAAGTGAGTATGGGTGATTTTCTGCCTGCAAAGGGTGGAAGGTTAGTGAGATGTGGAAAATAGGGTTTAATGGCACAAATTGCTTCCATGTCTTCCTTGGGGAAGGAAACAGTTTGTGATAGCTTGAAGTCTCTAGTTCAAGTGTAGAAGAAGAGCAAACCTGAAGGATCTTGTCCTAATCAAGTCACAGAAAAAAAGGAATTTCAAGCTTTGTGAAATGTTAACCAATCACTTGAGAAGTGACGGTGAGGTGAGGTAGGAATAGGAAGTTACTAAATGCTAATTTATCTGCCCTTTGTTGAAAATACTTGCTATCATTTCTGGCAATTTAATAAAGAGAAAAAGTTTTTGCTTATCCAGAACCCTGTTCATTCAGGTAAACACGGCAGGCACAGGGAAGTCTAGCTGGGAAATCTTATCTATTCACATTAAGTGTTCTCCTCTAGCCCCGTCTGGACATCACACCTATGCAACATGAGCAAGTTTCACTGTCCACGTAGCTTTGGTAAGCATTGAAGGATGCTCAGTCCTTACAATGGTATCCAGTCTTTTGTTCTGGTCTCCTGAAACTATTCCCTATACAACTATACATTTGGATGGCAGAGCATTATAATAAAAATACTTTTTTTTTTTCAAAATATGAAATCTACCCCGAGATCCATTCCTAACAATCTCTGAGTCTCAATATCCTTCCTTGATTAGTGTCTATAGGTGAGTAAGGAGCCCCAGCCTGCTTCTCATACCTTGTGGGAATAATTAAGAGGAAGCAAAGAAAATCACACTTGTGACTGTATTATAAGAAAAAAGTAGCCAGTTCCATTGCTATATCACTGTTCTTACTTTTCCCACATTATTTTCCTGGCGTCATTGAATTCCATGAAAGAGAATCAAGGATCGGTTCTGGGCTAGGATTTCGAATATAGCCTGTGGAGTGGTTTTGCCTAAATATTCTGACGTCTGGCTCCACCTCTTCCTTTTCGACCACACCCAGTTTACCAAGACAATGAATTCGTAGGTAGAGATATATGAACACTGAAAAACAATAACCATATCCTTCAGAGGAACAACAAATAAAATGTAGGATCAAAGTATCCTGAAATCCCAGCCAACATAAACATGAACCTTGGCAGGGAGGCAGAGCCACCAGGAGTTTGAGAGAACTAGTGAGATCATCTATGTCTTTGGAGCTACTTCCTCATTGTTACCTGTGAGCTAGGGGTAAAAGTGTGGACTCTAAAGTCAGTTTACCTAGGCTCTAGTCCTATCTTTATGCTTACCTGTGTGAACATAAACAAGTTAAATACTATCCCAGGGTTCAGGTAGCCATTTGAAGAATGAAGACAATGATGGTGACCCCAACATAGAGAGACGAGGATTAAATAACATTATCCATATAAAGTCTTTGTTCAATGTCTGCCATTTAATAATCGTTCACAATTATTTAATGCTTACCATTTTTATTCTCAATATCGGGATCCTAGATATAGACCATCTCTCTTTTTTTTAAAGATGTTTATAGCTGGAGGGGTTTATCCTCTCGGAAATCAAGAAACTCAGGAAATGAATGCTAACAAAGGGAAAGGTAACCTAGGCAGCTGTTCTAAAGAACTGTGGAACGAGGGACTTTAACTCACCACATAGCATCCCTACAGCAGCCATATATTTTATCAATTTAGCATGAAGCAGTCAGAAGTCAGAAACCAGGGAGAACCTAAACCTGGGAGGACAAACTAATATATCCAAGCTTAGTAATCTTACTCAGCAAATCCAAAGACAGGCTTGAATTCTAGAAGTGCAGAAACACTTGTTGGTCCTTCACATTTCCTAAACAACCCTCTTCAGAAACAGCTCCATCCAAATACGTATTTCTTATCTCCCGGATTTATACATATGTATAATTATGGCTTTTGTGGTTGTGTTTCAGTTCTTAGAAAACTGCACTATAAATAAGTAAATAAAAATTCTATGTCCCTGTATTTTATTTTGGTAAGGGAAAAAAAACAAAGTTGATATAAAGAGTTTCTTTTTTTTAAAAAAAGATTTTCTAGCATGTAAAATTTACAATTATTATTCGAAGGAGGTAAAGCTAGGTAGGACCACAGAACTTACTCAGATTTCTTTTATTACAATGTGGGTAGTTAGTCTATAAAAAATAGAGTAGATATTATTTGTTGCAGAAACTCAGAAACCCCGTGCATTTAGTGAATCCCAAAGCCCCTTTTCAATATTGTTGGATAAGCTACATATGTAGACTTAAATTTCTGTGTAAAGACACGAGATGAAACAGCACTTCTAGTAACTTGAGGAACTTTACCGTGCACCTGTACTGGCTTCCTTGTTACTTGGTAAGTTGTATCCTTCAGGGTCATTTTTGGTGTACCAAAAAAATGAGTGTAATGTCTGGATATTCAGATAAAGTGGGGTTTTGAGAAACCTTTAAGAAGAATCAGTTTTAACTAGAATTTTTACTTTACCTGCCTGAGAGGAAAGCAAGATGAGATTATCAATTTATGATATTTACTCGATTTTGTCTTCCATTTTTCTAAGAAAACTTTATAAAATAGAAGAGAAAACCCCCAAATGCTCATTTTTTTTCTATTTCAACAGGCATTAAGACACACTCTGTTTGAAAGTAACAAATCCTCTTTCTTCTCAATTATAGAAGTTCCCCAAATATGAATGCCTCTGTGTCTCTCCTCTCTCCTTTCTCTTCCTTCACTCCCTCTCTTTCTCCCATCCACCTTTCTTTTCTCCTTCCTCCATTTCCTTCCTTCCTCCTTTCTTCCTCCCTTCTTTCTTTCCTTCCTTCTTTTCCTTTTTCTCTTTCTCTTTGTCCTTTTATCCTCTATAAAGAGAAAAATTGGGGAGTACTTTCAGAAATAGTGTTTTAGGTTTTAGGAGCTCTATTTAAAAGAAAACAGTGCTCTTTTGTTGGTAGTAGGAACACGAGTCCAATTTTTTTCAGGCCAATGCTGGATCTCCTTAATTTAAAAAATCATGCTTTTTATATGATGACTCATTTATCACAGAATCATTTGCATAGAAAAAAGAAAAGAATAACTGGATGATGAAGTGGAGAACACTCCACTGCATTAAATTATTTTCAGTATATAAGTGCTTTATACTGGAGAAAGAAAAAGAATTTTATTTTTTATCCTTCCTCTGATAAAGTAATGCACTTTGCTATTAACAATAGCAAATGCTATTAACAATAGTCCTGCCTTTTAGCTTCAAGCACAGGTAAAATATTTCCCTGAGCCTCCCGTGGAGATTAT
The DNA here is from genome assembly GCF_905146905.1 of Nyctereutes procyonoides. Lineage (NCBI taxonomy): Eukaryota > Metazoa > Chordata > Mammalia > Carnivora > Canidae > Nyctereutes > Nyctereutes procyonoides. The sequence continues at coordinate 15,416,484 of NW_026575032.1, read as the reverse complement.
TTGGGGTTCCAGTCTTCCCTGATCATTCTCAATCATTACTCCTTTGAAACATTTCTTCATTAGTAGCCCCCTATTTAACTTTATATGGGAACTTCTGATCCCTTATTTTCCCCATCTTTGACTTTTTCAAAAATGAAAATTGTTTTATTGATTTTTCACTAAAAATACTGCATGTCTGTTATTAAAATTATTAAATGCAGGAAAAGAAATAAAATAGAATATTCAGTATTCTATCATCTATAGATACCTTCTATAGATGAAGTGTTTGTTAGTGTTTTGATAAACATTCAGATTTTTTCCCTTCATTTCTTTCTGTCTTTGTGTATTCATCTATCCATCCATCCATCCATCCATCCATCCATCCATCCATCCATCCTTCTCTCTGTAACTTGCTGTCCTGGTCAGTAATATATCATGAACATCCTTTCATGCAATACATATTTAACTGTATCATGATTTTAAATGACTGCATAGTAAATCATTAAGAAGATTTACCTTAATTAGCCTTCCTTTAGAAGGCTTCCTTTAAAAAATTAAAAAAAAATTTTGCTTGCACTAATTCTAAAGTTCTAAAATGAGGTAGTGATTATACAAGGCAATGGAAACCATGAAGATAAGGGATGATTGTATAATAGGAAAACTTCCTATTGCAACTAGAACGATAAAAACCGTGTTTTGTTTTGTCCCCTGAGAAGTATGTTCATACAATTGGGTAATTTGTTTAGGAGGGATATACTTCTATAAAAATAAAGCTTATAGATAATAACTGCAAATGTCAGGTATGAACAGCTTTGGGTAGGGATGAGGGGGCGTGTAAATACTTAATATAAACTTCTGGAAAGAGTATAAAGTTGAAATCTGTGGCTTAGAAGAACCTGTAGAAGTCATTCCAGCCAAGTATAGGAGGCAAGGTCTTAGAGTATCACCATTAATTTCATGCCTTCTTGGCTGAAGGTAGTTTTTTTAAACTGAGGATCCAATTCATTCATTTATTCAACAAAATTGTGTTGATTATCCTTCTGGGCCAAGCATGGAGCTGGACACGAGCATACAGGGATAGAAAATGCTTGTTCTATCCCTAGGGTTCTCATGGGCTACCATTGGGGGAAGACTGGATAGTTGAATGCTTCTCAGGAAACTGCAGACGGCATCATTAAGAAAGGGAAATTCTGATGGCTTCAGAACCAAGGTGTGTCCTAGTCCGGGAACTCTTTTGAACTCATTACTTACAACTTTTTTTCTAAGTCCCCAAACACATCTCGGAAACCTATATTTTTAAGGTAGGTTGAAAGTCAGTCCTTCTGGTGCTAATTGGAACGTAGAGAGGAAAACCAGAGTGCTGGCTAGGGCTAGTTCTGAGAGTGAAGAATAAGGTACTAGACAACTTTTTGACATCTTACCATTTCTTGAGTGATTCCATACTGGCAGGTGCGTATGTGTAACATCATTATAGGAGGAAATAGTTGCCTGACTTACCAAGCTGGAGAGTCATATTCAGCAATTTGATTGCATATTATGATGACTTCAGGATTTGGTTAGAAGGTATTTATACCTGATTTTTAGGAAACTACAGTATATGCCCACTCTTACTGACATATACAAGGACCGAGAGATGAATTTTTACTGTCCAGGGGTTTTATCTAAGCTTCTTCAATTTCAATGTGCATAAAAGTCACCTAGACATCTTGCATTTAAATCTAGGGCAGTGCCTGAAATTCTGCATTTCCAAAATGCCTCCAGGTAATGCCAACTTTGCTGGTTAAATGGATGGCACTTTGAATAGCAGGGACCTAAGGTGTCTTCATGCTAATGAGAATTCACCTTTTGTAACTTCATCTATTTGTTTGCAGCTGTAGTGATGGTCCTCAACAGCATGAGTGTCAGCTGGAGCGCCCGGATCCAGATTTTCCTAACCTTTTGCAAGCTCACAGCAATTCTGATAATTATAGTGCCTGGAGTTATGCAGCTAATTAAAGGTATGGACTGGAAAGTAAATGCTTTTTAAAATACGTATCTGCTTTTGATCTTTCCTTGCACTAACTTTCACTTGTCTTAGCAGAATCCCTTAATTAGTCTCTGTTTCTGGAACTTAGACTCTACACTGTCATCTAATTGATTTGAAAGACTGCTGCATGGTGGTGGTGGGGGGGGGGTGCATTGGTATTTACAGCTGAATGGCAGCAAGAGAATTAAGACTGGGCCAACCAACAAAATAAGGCATCAGTGAATTCTATCCATATAAACTCTTTGGAGTGAGAACTTAAAGTGGAAAAACAAATCTGCCATTAGTTTTGACTACTGACAACTATACCTCTTACATTTACTTTAAACTAGTTCACTAATATAATAATAATAATGACTAAGGAGAAAGGATATCTGGAAAATAATGAAAGATGACCATAATTCTTTTACTCTATGGCTATAACTGCTTTTACCTTGAGAATAGAGTCTTGACAGAAGGAGAGATTATATGGGAAGAGCATTCCTAAAAACCAAATATTATCTGACAAAAAAGTTGTAAAAACTTAATTTTTATTGTTACATTATCTTTAAAGTAAAACATTCATTTCTATGGATATGTAATATTATTTGGGGGGAGTATTTGCCTAATAGATTTGACTGTTTAAGAGGAAAAGATGAAATGGTTGAAGAGGTGATGTTATTTAGAGTTTCAGTTGTTCTAGAGAAGAAGGTACATGTAATTGCTTGGATCCAGTGGAAGTTGTTGGAAAAGTATGAGATCCAGGTGAGTTATTTAATTAGCAATGGACTTAACAGTAGAAAATAGGAAAGTGAGATTAAATTGTGAAGGAGTGACATAATTTAGGAATGTTAAGTATTTAATGTTTACATTGATATTGTCCATTCCAGGAAGGGGAATTTATAGAGAAGTTTTATGAAGTTGCAGAAGAAGAATTACACAAAGCAAAAGGAAATGCCCAAATCCAGCAAAATCATCACTGATGGTAGAGGCCTCAAACAATAACAAACATTGAAAGATCCGTCACTCTGTAGCTAGGGAAAAGGAGCTGCTATTGTCCATTTACTAATGGAAGATCTTAGAACTCTCCTGGCTAAATGGTTGAATCAAATCCAGCAAGTTCAGCCAACTCAGAGTAAACACAATAAAGATTTTAATGCTATGCCCAACACCAAAGAGAAGACATGAGCTTGCTCTTCTAATTCACATCGGCCACCACAGAGCTGGCCTGCTCATTTTATCTGATCCATTATAAATATAGAGAAAATAACCTGTTTTGTTAGTGCTTTCTTTTTCTGGCTAACTCTTCAGTCTTCTCTAAGGAGTTTCTTCCATTTTTTGGAAAGTGCAGAGACCCTGGGTCATTGACCCTACCTTAGTTCTAGTTTAGGTTCCAAAAGATGATATACTATTCCTTAAAACTAAGTTTTTTTTTCTTTTTGATGTAATGTAAGACTGTAGTCATTTTTTTAACCACCTATTTATATATGTATGTGAGATGAGGTGAAGTTTTCCAAATGTTATTTTATTGGAAATTCCTTAAGAGCAGAGATCATAATTTATCTTTTGGGTCTTTTTCAACACTTAAAATAGAATGATTCTTTAATTAATATCTATGCTATCAGTGCTTAATATGAACAGGCATCCTTTTATAGCTCACCTAATAGAGAAATGCAGTAAGAATATTACCACATTTAAAGTGAATTTTAATATTTTAGAGAGCGTTTTTAGCAAGTAAATTTACGCTATTAGTACAAAGTGTTGATTTTTCTTTCTCTCTAACTTAATCACATATTTTTCACATTAATTTGTAACTCCAGGAAGAGAAAAGCTTTACTAATACAGAGTGTGCATTTATTTCCACTCTAATCAGATCCTGAAAACAGTTGTATGTTCTGTATTTACTTATGAGGATTTGTTAAATTTTCCTTTGACTATTATGACTTTCATATTTCTGAGACTTCTGTTATATAGCTAAAATATCCCAGATGTTTAGGAAAGCCTCTCTTTTGTAATACTTCCAAAATGAGACTTTTTAGGATTTCTGCTTTAGGACCTGATCTTTAATAAACGTTGGTTTTTCTTATTGCTTATTCAGTCCTGTACTCTTAGAATATTATCTCTTTAGGCCAAGGAGACCACAGGTCATGAGAAAAGAATATTCAACAGATGTTTTTATCTGAGCTCCAGTATTTATATTTCCCTTCAGTGAGGACACAGAGATGTTTTAATAAAACAGGCATTTCTGAATTCAATGTGTCATTTCTTTTTAAATGAACTATATTTTGGAACTGGATACTTTGAGGGAAAAATTATTTAGTGCACAACTCAACCTTCTCTATTTTTTATCTCAAAGCAGATTATATTAATATATATTGTTGTCTGGGCAACCCAGGCAACTACTGAGATTTCAGTGAAGAGAGAGGTTCATAATCACATAGATCATCCACCTCTCCTATCCTTCTTTTATTTCCTTAAGTGAAGACAAATTTTGAAACAAAGTCATATTTCCTGTTTGGGTGATTTCATTTGCCTTTTTCTTCAGAAAAGAGACACAGAAAACGAGACTTCAGAAAAGGGTCTGGCTGTGCTCCAGTGAAATTTTATTTACAAAAGAATCTTCTGAAGGGCAGATTTGGTCCTTAGGACTTTCCAACCACTGTGGGTATTTAATGGACTACAGGGGAAAACAGAGCAGAAAGAAAGTTAAATGATATGTGAAGGTGGTTCTTGGGTCTTGTCTCCTCATTGACAGTAGACCTGTGGATATTGCTTTCCAGGTGTAGAAGCCAAGGGTACTCTGCCTCAAGATGTTTATGCCACTTTGACATAAACATTATTTTGAGTTAAAAATAATCAAAACCCAGCAGATTCAGGAAAAGCTCTTTACCTCTCCTCAATTGCCTGCATATGCCCAGAAGAGAGATGTTAACAGATTCCTCTTTACCAAAGAAATTCATCTCACACAATAGGGCAACTTTTGTTTTCTAAAATCTCCTCTTACCTTCCTGTTAATGTTCTTTCTCCTCTTTGTATCCTCAGAAACTTACCTTCCTTCTTAGCTCATGTAACTCATATTGCCTCACTCTCTTTAGAATTTCCATGTCTGTGGGAGTTCCCCATACGTATGCTATTAAATTTGATTTTTTTCCTGTTAATCTGTTTCATGTTAGTTTAATTCTTAGTCCAGATAGAAGGACCTTGAAGGTCAGAGGAAATTCTTTCTCCCCGACATGAGCATTATATTATCATTATTTAAAAGAATTCTATCATACTCCTATAAACCATGTCTTACAGAATATTCTTTAGCCTTTTTTCATGCTCAAACTTTTTAAGAGTAGAGGCACACTCAAACAAGGAATTGCTTTGCTCTTTGCAATAATTTTATTACAAGAGAAATGTGAAATAGTGTTAGTAGTGATCAATATACTCTTGGGACTCCTCCTCTAGACTGGATACAGTATTAATAGATGAATCCGGCAATGAGCAAGGAGTGAGAAATCTGGACCTGAAACGGTATAGTTCATCCCCAACCTTCCCATTTCTTTCTCCATGTTTACAGTTAAAGAATGAACAATAACCAATTCTTTAAAAAGTCCTTAAATCTTTCTGTTGTCATTGCAGGGCAAACACAACACTTTAAAGATGCTTTCTCAGGAAGAGGTGCGAATATTATGGGGTTGCCACTAGCTTTTTATTATGGAATGTATGCATACGCTGGCTGGTAAGTTGATATCTCTAGATCTAGTGGTTTGTATGGTTTATTAATTCTTTCATGTACTTTGGTTAAGTGCCAAGCAAGGTGCTAGACAAGTGTGAATAGCTACAATCCAGCACAATCTGCTTTACTTGAAGTGAGAAAGATGGTGTGGCTCCCTCCATCAGGCCAATTACTATGTGTATGATTTAATGTAAGTGTAACTGAGTTTTTCAGTCAAGTTGACCATTAGATTTAGCCTGATGTTATAAAAAAAACAAACACATGTGGGTCTTCATGTTACCAAAAGATCTACTGCAGCCACTAACTCAGAAAACAAATGGGTAATTCTTGGTGCCCATTGCCAGAGCCAACTGCTCCATCCTGGGGAATCCTGAGGGGGGCTAGACAAATAGAAAGTACAGCTCCTGGCTGGGCTTGCCAATGCTGTTGCTGAATAAACTCAGATGAACTTGTTGCTAGAGAAGCCAACACCTCAAGTGATGAGGGTCTGGAAAAGGGAAAGAGAGAGATTTATTTCAGAAGCTGCCAGCTGGGGCAAGTGGCAGGCTCAAGCCTTAACAATCAACCTCTCTGCCTGTAAGATGGATGCTTAGAGTTTTATAGGGAAAGGTTCGGGGGTAAGTGCAAGAGAGCAGACAGGGTGCATGTAATCATGGTTGGAGTGGGCATGTGTTCAGCCTATGATTATGCATAGGGAAGGGGATGTGTGGGGTGTGGTCTTCTAGGCATTCTGTTGCTAACAGGGTTTTTCTGGTCCAGTGGTTAGTATGTTCGGTCATTGTAAAATGTCTCTGTGCCTCAAGAAAGTGCGATAATGAATAAGCACAATGGGTTTTGGTTACAGCTCGAGTTAAGTGTTCTTGTCTATTTCTGGTTTTAACTGTTAGAGTCTACAATTAAGCAAGAGAACTTGCTGGCATTAAGAACCAATACAAATCACTTATAAGTCTGTTTCAGTGAGGACATAATAGTGCCATGAGAAATTAAAGATTAATTCTTTGCTGTCAAAAGGCCTTTCACCTGAAGCTCCAAGGTTGTTTGTGAATAGTAATTATTGATTTTCTCTACTTTCCCTTGAGAATGAAATAATTCGGATATAGAAATAAGTAAGATGTTCCCAGAAGGTAAAAATGATACTCTAAAAGCAGGGTAGGAAAAACTAAGATAATGAAATCAGGTATAATAGATAGTTTGTTATATTTTAAAGGCTCTTACAAATTCCTCAAAATTTCCTCAACATTTAAGAACAAAATATGCAGGGAAGATGATTAAAATCACTATGATATGGTATATTTCCTTTGTGTATGTTCAACTGTGATAACCATTCTGGTTGGAGCATTAGAATTTTATATTCCTTATTTTATTCAGAAGCTTGAACAACAATAATCATGGTTAAGAGTGGGATTTTTTACTAGGTACATTTTATTGCTCTAATATTCAGTGGAAATGACTGTTACAAGAAAGCTACTGGGTAGAAAAGTATTGTTTAAACATCAAAATCATTGTAGTAACATTAAATTTCACTGTTTTGGGGTACTTAGTAGCAACATATCTTTAAAAAATATTTATAGAGCTACTAGTTGTACAGCTTTACCTGTGAGAATGGTCTATGAACATAAAGATAGTATCAGGAAACCACACTAACACAAAAATTATATAAATGCATTTAATATAAATTTTATTTACTTCTGCTTCTGTAGTTTTTAGAATCTTATCTTCCAGGGAATGCATGGAATATAAAGATATATTTCAAAATAAATGGAGTATTTACCTTATTGATCTCATGGAATTGTGAAAATATAGCATTAGAGGAAAATTGGGAGGGTCTAAGAACCTAAAATTTTAACCTAGTTTTTCAAGCAAAGCATGTTTGAAAGGCATTCGAAGATTGTAGCTCTAGGTAGTATAGTGTAGAATATTTGTATATTCGAGAAATATTCTTATAACCATTGTAAGATTTCTAGGTAGTATAGTGTAGAATATTTGTATATTCGAGAAATATTCTTATAACCATTGTCTGTAAGTATTAATCTTGAACCACGCAGTATATTTGAAGTCTTTTTAGTTTTGTCCAAATCACAATGTGGTGCTGGACAGAGAGAAGAACAGACTTGTGATCACAGGGTTAGTAGCCGAATCAACTATTCTATGGCTATTCAGCTTGGATCAAAGCTCTGGTGCCCTGGGGCAGCAGCCAAGCTACTGGGAGGGTAACCCAGAGACCAGAGTGAAGTGGGGAGGTGGTAAAAGCTTTCAGCTAGAGCCAAGTGTTGGGAGCCCAGCAATATTCAATCAGGAATTGTGGAATGTGGAGATAGTCACAAGGGAGATTTGATTAATTCTATTGAATGAGGTTTCTTTTGCCTGTGAGTACCATGCATCTGTTCCCACGGAATCTTAAAATATTCTTGTATCCAGCTCCATCTCCCACTACCGGCACCAAATATTCAGGTCACTAGCATCATGGAGAGCAAATCTCCTCCACTTCTGTAGGCTTTTGAGGGCTGATAGATTTTTCCATTTTTTTTTTCACTCTTTTCATTTTGAATTATCTTAATATCTAGTTTTATTGATGTTGAACCTAAAATGCCACTCTTGTTAAACTGATTTTAAAAAATAATTTAGGTGACATAGATAAACTTTATTTAACAACTCATGAAGTGGGCAGTCTGCTTTCAAGTGTCCAGAGAACTGCAAAATGGGATGGAAGACAAGAAGCTTTTTATAGGAGGAGCTTTTACAGAATTCTTTCAAAGAATAAGGGACAAGGAAAGGAGAAATAGAAAAGGGATAAGGAACAAGGAAATAAGTATAGATCCCAGAGTTGGTGTTTGGGGACTAAATGGCCCCATTTCGGGCCTAGACATGTATTTCAACGCTCTGTTTACAGGGAAAGTGCGGTTTACATGAACTTTTGTTTATACTTTTACTCATTTGATCCTTCTCTCTATTCCCTATTTTAAAGAATAGAAAACTGTTGATTTTTTCATGTTCTTAACGGGGGTTCAATTATAGTACTGGAAATGAAGGCCAGGATTTTAAGTGGAATGTAATCTGATACAAGTGTCTTGTGTAGAGACAGATAAGTAACTGCTTTTCTATAACAGGGCTGTTCTGCTACCTGAATGCTGCTTTGTGGAGAGGTAGAAATAATGTGGTGGTTATTCTGTGGCCGTCAGTCTTAGAGAAAGGAAGCCATGTCTAGAAGAACTAAGCACTTGGTTCAGAGTTCCAGAGGAAAAAAAAATTAATATCTGATTGAAAATGGAACAAGATGGAGATTAAAAGAGTTCACAGAGAGGGGTATTTATTCCCTTTCCAAATGTGATCCTGCCTCTCTGACCTCTCTCTGTCGTTCACAGTATCATGACAAGATTAGGTGGTGGAGTTATAAATGGGGCACTGTGAATGGGTCTCCACTCCCTGTGCTGCTGCTGTGACAACGTTTGATGCAAACAAAAAGTGTGTGTGTGTGTGTGTGTGTGTGTGTGTGGTGTCATTGCAAATAAGTCAGACAGAAGCAGCTACTGTCATCAGGACTCAGCCACCTAGGGTGTAAGTAGAAGCAGCAAGACCTTTGTTGGCCAAGAGGCCTTGCTCTGTCAGCAATTCAGCTTCTACATGGTGAATCGGAAAAAGACCCTGCCAAAACTTGGGTCTGAATAGAGTAGGCTTTTGGCTATGAGGAGTGCAGAACCTTTTTAGAATGATGAAAACTCCTTCACAGAAACATGATTGGGGGAAAGAAATCATTAACCCAGCCAGGTCACAGAGTTGGGGCAGAGCAACTTTAATATTATTGCCAATGTCTGCATTCAGAGAGATATGTCTGCCAGTCTTCCTTCTGGCCCAAGGGAACTCAACCAATTTCAGTCCTATATCCTGATCCAAAGCTGAATATTGCTTGGTGGGTTTTTTTTTTTAAACTGTGTAATAGAAAGTTTTTCAGTGTCTTTTTTCTCCCTTTTAAATCCTATCCTCAGTGGATTTAGACTTTCTAAAGCACCTGCTGGGATTATTTTGTACCATTGTTGTCAAATCTAATCTAAAGAATAAGCTTCTTTTTAAAATAATTCACATAGTTGGGTACTGGAATGCATTGCCAGCTTTGTGGTGCTTGTTTTACACAATTATGGAAAAGCTGAAACAATAGATCTTGTGAACGTTCTCTAGAGGCCTTGAGGAGATGTAAAGCAAGGAGAATGCTATGGACTCATTGCTGGAGACTAGGAGAGCATAAAGGTGTATTTCCCACAGGATGTGAATGTTTGGACCAAAATAAGAAGCTTTCTCCTTCACACCCCAACCCTGCCCCAAGCCCTTTCCTTTTCTCTATTCTCTGGAGCTATGGCAAATATTTGAAATTGTGTTCCTTTTTTCACAAATATTTCCTCTCTTGCTGTAAACATTGTTGGAAAACACCAGTTTCTGAAACAACTGTTGAGAAGGAACTGGATATTTTTGACATGAGAAACTGGGAAACATTTCTGAGTGTGTATGTGTTCTATTTGATATTTTGGGTTTCTTTTTTCTTTCTTTCATTCTCCCCCCACCCTGCATGTTCTTCCTGCATTTCCCATTGCTTTGGCCTTATAACAAACACAGGAAATTGCTTAAAGTGCATATGCCAGGTATAAGTATTGATTGTTGCTTGCCTTCCTGGTATAACTACAACCTTTATTTTTAGAAACTTACTTTCTAGTCATTAAAAAATATCCTTGACTGCTAACTTTTTAGATCACCTTTTCTGCTACTGTTTGGTCAGCTATTCAAATGTTTCTACCTAAGACAGTACTTAAAATATTAGATGTCTTAACCTTGTCAAAAGATAAACTGAGGCAGGGCACCTGGGTTGGTTAAGTGTCTGATTCTTGGTTTCGGCTCAGGTTGTGATCTCAGAGTCCTGAGACTGAGTCCCGAGTCAGGCTCCATGCAGTGTAGAATCTGCTTCAGATTCTCTCTCTCTCTCTCTCTGACTTGAAATAATAAATTAAATTAAATTAATTAAGTAATTAAATCCTCAAAAAAGATAAACTGAAGCATATTAAAATTGTTGACTTTAATTAAGAGTTTATTTGAGCAAAAGTTGATTTAATCCAGCAGCATTTAATTTAGCAGATAGAAAGGAGCTCTGAGGACTGTACAAAATGAGCCTTGTATAGGCAGAAGGGAGGGGAACAAAGAAGTTAGTGTAGGCAATAAAACAGGTTGGTTTTGACAAGGTTACTTTCATTTAAGCAATAGCGGGACCTATCAGGTGGATTACCTAGCTAATACTAATCAAGTGATTCCTGATTGGCTTAAAATACCATTACTGGGAGAGAAGAAACTGTAATTGTCTTGGTTTGGTGTTGGGGGCTTAGCATAAGTAACTCTATTTTGGACTTGCTGTCAAGTTTTTAACAACCACGAACATCGACTTCCTACTTGTAAATTTAGTTGGGTTATTATCAAGATGAAATAAGACATAAGACAGGTATTCTCTTTCTTGTTTTAAATTTGAGATACTCTGAGTATGTTAAAGTCTTATTGGGCTAATATTCTAGCCAATTGGTTTTAGGTAATAGAAAATTCATATTTATAGACCCAAGCTTCTGTGTACCTATGTAATGGCTGTTTTACCTTCTAAAGAATAATAAGAGAACAGAAGAATATTTTGAAAACATGCCTTTTTTATTTTGTGGAAATGGCCTAGCTTATCAAATGAAATGTCTTTGTCTTTATATGTTTCGCTCTTCCATTATGATCCCTTGGTTTTCCCATCTTCACAATTCAGCCATCTATGTATGCTTATTTGAGGATGGAGTCTGCCTCAATTGAATGTCTTACAACCTTGAAAAAGAACTGTAAGCACTTTAATGAGTCACCAGCCATTAGGAAAATTTGGATTAGAAAAATAAGGATGCAAGATGGCAGACATTTCTAGGTGAGATAAGTAGCATCACAAAGTAAAAGAAAGGAATCTGGAGGGCCATAATTTTAGGGTAATATTTGTAATCCTGTGAAACTTGAGAGTGAAATATTGTGTGCCTAGAATGCTTTTTATGTCATGCAAGGAGCCAGAAAAGTGTTTGGAACTTGGGAAACTTTTCCAAAATGTTTTGCCCTTTAGTTATCCACCAATAGTGTAATGATTAACAGCGTGTCAAGAAAGCAACTTCATAGTCTTATGATTTGAGGTTATTTGGATGGGCATATACCAGAAACCAGTGAATTGAAAAGGAAGAAGTGCAAACTGAGAAACTGTTATCTTTGATACCATTGTCAGTTCTACTTGCCCTTTTGTGTTTATATATGGCCAATTCCCTAAAACCGCGAAATGCTATTGTCAGACTTCTCTTGCCCTACAAGCTCTGATTGACTTGTCAACACAACTAAAATCTGGATTCCTGGAAGCCAAAGGCCATCTGGTACTTAGATTCTGTTCTTATGACTCCTGCTGCACTTTGCACTGCAAAATGATAAAGTGTTGCTCATACCCCTGTGCTCATGTGGTATACTCAGTCTGGAATGTTCTTATACCACTTCACTAGGGCTTGATGTTAAGCATTTCTGAAGACTCAACTTGAATGATGCCTTCTCTAGAAAAACTTTCTGACTTACCAGTCAGGGTTACACCTCACCCCTGTCTCTCATCGTGCTCTGTGCATGCTCCGGCACTGCTGCTTGTGCTGTGTTGCACTATTCTATTGGCCATTCTATAAACTATGAGCTCCTTTAGAAGAAATACTGTGGATTTCCCACTTTGTTTGCCCCAGTCACCGAAACATGATAATCTCCTATATTGCTGGGAGTGAAAAAAATGAGAAAAAAATAGTTTGATAGTAAACATACACCTACCCCATGATCCAGTGATGATATTCTGAATATATGCTGAAGAGAAATGATTGCATGGTCCACAACAAAACATGTACAGGCATATTTGTGGTATCTATTCATAACAACTCTAAGTTGGAAGCAATCCAAAACCATCAACAGTAGAATATATAGTGTAATAATATGATAAACAGCATCAATAAAAATAATGAATTTTTGCTACATGTAACAGCATGGATGAGACCACAAACAAAAGTTGGGGGAAAAAAGCCAAATGATAGTAATACAAGCAAATATTAGTTTATTGTGATGAAACAAGTAAAACTAACTAATCAAAGGTGATAAAAGTCAGACTAATAGTTGCCTTTACAAGAGAATGAAAGAGAGTATTGGCTGGTAAGGGCCATAAGGAAAACTTCTAGGGTTCTAGGAATGTTTTAACTCTTGGTCTTGTAAGTTCCAAAGGTGTATAAACATCTAAAAATTCATCAAGGTGTAGATTAAGATTTGTGCACTTTACATTCATATGTTATACCTATATAAAAATACTAAAAAAAATAACTATACATAAGGTTTAATAGAAAAATGATTTGTGGGAGCTTTGATTGTTGGAGATTTTTATCTTACAATAAGTATTTGTTTTTAAACTTTTTATAATTCTGATTTTGATTGTAAATTTTTGGATTATAATCATAAAATGTATTGATAATTCATAATTCATTTCATCTTTTTAGGTTCTATCTCAACTTTGTTACTGAAGAAGTGGAGAATCCTGAAAAGTAAGTGGCCGTATTTAATCTGAAATATTTGTGAGGAATAAAATGTAAGGTTATACAGTTGAAAAAGCAGACCCAGAAGGTACTCCGTGTGGGCTAATTTAACTTTAGCACTATCATCATCATCATCAAAATTTGTTTGACTTTACTCTAAATTAGATGTAAATGACTTTATTATATATTCTACATTTAATGCTAACTTATCTGATAACCTGAAAGTATAAAATAATAAAGTTATATTTTAGGTAATCCATTTTATAAAAGCCTATATGCAACTTAACGTGGACTTTCAGCTGTCCACAAATATTCCATAAGACATGAGCTCCAGAAACCGATTATTTCTAAAAATTCATATGAGGTTTTTCATAACTATTCAATTAAAGAGAATAATGTATTTAATAAACAATTAGTTATGGAAGCCTAGAAGTAACTGTAGAATACTTAGAACTTACACATTTTAGTAGCTGGAAGATTGCTTCTACTTTTTGTGTGTTAGGTAATACTTTTGATGGTTAGGTAATTTGACGATGATTTACATAATGTTCCTAAATTGAATTATTTTTAACTCAGAACTTAGACAAATGAATTTTGTGATTTGCATAAAAACATTTGACTTTATACAGGAAAGCAACATAATCTATGGGCAAAAGCGGGACATTTTTAGAAGTGCAATGTAAGAAATGGACTGAATTACAAAGTAGTTTCACTCATCTGGCAGTTATTAAACATCTACCATGTTTCAGTCATTGTGCTAGGAACTTCTTATATGATGAATAAGACTTGTATTCACAATTTTGTGGTCTAGTCAAATGTGTAAATAAATGAAAGTAACGTAGTATGCTATGATAGATTACTCGGTTTGACAGAGAGTAAAGGAAGAAATACTTAACTCTGTCTATGGGGATGTGCTTATTATATAGATTCTCAAATAATGAACAGGTGTTTTTAGGTAAAAAAGAGTGAGAAAGTGTGAGAGTGATAAATAGAAAAAGGGAGAGAGATGTCCCAAAACTGGGGGCAGGCTCAGGTCATGATCCCAGGGTCCTGGGGACTGGGTGGCTCAGGTCATGATCCCAGGGTCCTGGGACTGAATTCTGTATCAGGCTCCCTGCTCAGTGGGGAGCCTGCTTCTCCCTCTCCCTCTGCCTCTCCTCTGCTTGTGTTCATGCTCGCTCTCTCTCTCTTTCTCTCTCTCTCTCTCTCTGTGTCAAAGAAATAAAAAAAAATATTTAAAAAAGGAGACATGTACAAAGGTCAGTATGAAATTGCCTAGGTATCAGAGAATAAGCTCAAGTGTTCACAATTCACATTAAGGTAGGCAAAGAAATTCTGGCACTAAGTGTATCAGGAGGTAGTAAGCCAATTGGATCTGGCCAAGTACCGGGGTCATCAGCATTTTGAACAAGGAAACCAACAATTGAGGTTAAAATGATGTTTTATACTATCTGATTCAACTGTTATGCAAATCAATATGTAATTTAAACATGTGAAAGGGATATTTTATTGAGAAATATGAGAAATTTAGGACAGTACTCTCATATTTATAACTGGAATTGTGGTAGAGAACATTCACTTAGCAGGAACTAGTCTCTTCTAGCATTATTTTGAAATAAGCCACTTTATGACTCTAAATCTATTGATTGCAGAAATAAATAGGTTGCCCTGTTTTTAATGTTTTTGAGAATAGTGTGTAAGTGGTAACAGAGAACAGACTGCTCTTACTAGATTGTATATATATATATATATATATATATATATGTACTGAATTTCCATTGTATAAAAGAGTTTATGTCTTTTAAGTCTAAAGAGCCCAGTTACTAAAATCTAATATCAGAGAATATTTCTTATGAAAAAAAAATGGCAAGCTGTAGGTTTGTGGATGGAACCTATAATGTGACACTTGTTATATGGCACATCAGTGGCATAGTTTAGATTTTCTTGTAATGGTATTTAGCAGTTTAGGATCCCTGGGTGGCGCAGCGGTTTGGCGCCTGCCTTTGGCCCAGGGCGCGATCCTGGAGACCCGGGATCGAATCCCACATCGGGCTCCCGGTGCATGGAGCTTGCTTCTCCCTCTGCCTGTGTCTCTGCCTCTCTCTCTCTCTCTCTCTGTGACTATCGTAAAATAAAATTAAAAAATTTAAAAAAAATAATAAAAAATGGTATTTAGCAGTTTAAGTATAGTTTTATTTGCTGTATATATAATACTATTGTATATATTAAGCTATTTTAAAATTATTTATGCCATGATTCTGATCTGATATTCTGATGTATTCTGTTCTGTATTTCTGAACAGTATGCCAATCAAAGATTCTCTCTCTCTCTCTTTCTTAATTTAAGGGCCTTAGTTTCACACATTGATAATGTCTATGATTTAGTATGTACAACTACGAAAAAACAGTGTTGTATTTACTCAGTGTTTTTTTGTTGTTATTGCAAAGAAGTTTCCTCATCTCAAAAAAGTGAGGTTAATTATAGCACTTACTGAGTTGTGGTAATGAGTTAATATGTATAAAATGTTTAGATTAGTGACTATACTTTTTAATCTCTATATAATTGGTTGTTTTTATTATACTCATATTCCGATTTTAAGAACAACATAAAATCTTACTCATATAAGAGTATTTCCTTGGTTACAATATCCTAAGGAATTCTCCTTCTTCAGTATGTTTGAAAGAAATATGAAAAGTTTGTTCACACCATATTGAAGCCTGTTTCGCCATCTTTCAGCACTGAAATTGAATATGCATTTTATGATCTCTCCTCTTCTTTTGTACAGATTTCATTTAATTTTTTAAAAAGATTTTATTTATTTATTAGAGAGAGAGAGAGAGAGAGGCCAAAGGAAGAGGGAGAAGCAAACTCCCACTGAGCAGAGAGCCCAATGGTAGGCTAGATCGCAGGACCTTGAGATCATGACCTGAGCCAAAGGCAGACTTTAACTGACTGAGCCACCCATGAATCCCTAATTTTTTATATTTAGAAAAACTAAATATGTACTTAAAAAAAACATAAGATATGAGAGTTTCATAATAATTTTTTTAAATATTTTTATTTATTTATGATAGTCACACACAGAGAGAGAGAGAGAGAGAGAGAGAGAGAGAGAGAGAGAGAGGCAGAGACATAGGCAGAGGGAGAAGCAGGCTCCATGCACCGGGAGCCCAACGTGGGATTCAATCCCGGGTCTCCAGGATCACGCCCTGGGCCAAAGGCAGGCACCAAACCGCTGCGCCACCCAGGGATCCCCAGTTTCATAATAATTTAAAAGTAACTATCAAAATTGATTTAGACTGATTATCATCACTGGTTATGCCAGATGAAATATTTTCATTTTTTTTTGGAAATCATAATTCTGCAAAATTCATTAAGTATTTCTAGAATACTTTTGATTTGATATTTTAAGGTCTTAAACTAAGAAATTTCTCAGGAGAAATTAAGTAAGAATCTATGGAATTTGTCAATATAATTAGTAACTACTAAGATTTAACTTGAAGAAAGAAATCTCTGGAACCTTTCTGTTCTGCTGTACTAGATACTCCAATATTCAATTTTTACCTGAAAGATTCTGTATAAAACTTAGTTAATATGCTTTATCTTCTCAAAATCAGAATATGAGAAATCCACAAAATCCCCTTAATGGAAAGCAGAGATTAAATTTGTACTGTGTACTTATCAACGGAAGAAATTCAGGGTTTTAACTAACTTATTCAGTGTCTTAATTTTAAAAACAATATTTCCCTATAACGTCAGCAATCAGTCCAGGTCTCTTATTTTTTTTTATTTTTTTATTTTTTATTTTTTTTAGTCCAGGTCTCTTAAAACTGAATCTTATTTTTTAAACACAAGCAACAATTTGGGAAATATTAATGGTTGAACATAGAGAACAGGTGGTAAAATTATGTGAACCTCGTCTAGATGTGTAATTTGTATGATTTCGTAGGTAGATACAGCTCCAAACTATCTTTAGTTACAAGGGAGAATAATTATAATTCCATCTCCTTTGTGACATGCCAAGATAAATGTGTTTCCCAATCAGTCACGGGTGCATGTGTCCAGGTGTGCTGCAACGTGTAACTTTCTGGCAGCTGGTGAAATGAATCATCAGCTGAACATACAACACCTTTTACTATCCTCCTCCACCTAGGCAATAAAATTTTGCTAAAATTGTGACCTAATAGAAAAAGTGGTCATTAATTTAGATCACTGAAAATAACAATGTGATTTAAAATACATAGAATGTAGAATAAGGTTTCATGCTCACAATTGACTACCCTTTCCATATAATTTAATTTCAGTGGAAATCTTTCAAATTATCTAATGTCACTCTATGGAGTAATTTCAGGACTGCTATTATGAACATGACTTAGGGAACAGTTCCTTTAAGTGCAGTAACAAGTGAGGGGTAAACTGGGAGATGAATAAAATCAAATAACTAGCTCATGATTTCTTTTATTATTATCTCACTTTCTCTTTAAAGCTTGCAAAACACTAATCTTAAAAATTGGAGCAAAATACCTGCTATAGGATTGCATTTATAATGCTAAAAATGTTCTCAGTGTCTTTTTGTGTACTCTTCTCTAAGAGTAGCTTTGGATCTATGGAAGTAGGAATCCTTTAAGAGGGATTTAACATATTTATGTAAAATGACAGTAATTATCATTGAGATTTTCATAGCATTCAGTAATTATCTATAGCATGGTGATTGACTCCGTGAGGGTAAAAATAGTATTTTGAGGAGCAAGAATGTCTAAAGGTTGGACCATAAAGATGAAAGAATCTCACTGCATTTAAAGTGTCTTCCCATCAAATGAAATGCCTGGTAGTAGTAAGGATTGCTAATATGTACTTTGTTTTTAAAAACCAAAGTGTTTTTCTTTGCAAATATAATGAGTTTTGCCTATGACATTACTTGTATGGCAACTGTGCAATCTATCATTGTTCCCAAAGTTACACAGTGCAAAGAACATATCATTGAGATGTATAATGTTTGTAATCCTGCTCTGCGATTGATCAATCATGTCTTGGGTTGATGAAAGCCAAGAAATGAATTGCTTTACTTTGACCTTGGGGGTCTGAGATTAGTCGGTTTGTCTATTAGACTTGTTCCAGTGTTCTTTTCACTTCATTTATTCCCTCTGTCTTGAGGAGTTGGAAATAGTAGACTTGGTGGAAGTCAGTAAAGCTTGATACCATCAGTCATTTTTTAAAGAACAGGCTATCAACATGGTCTGAATAATCAACTTTAATAGAAGGTTTAAATAATCAGAGTGTCAGGTTTAATTAATACTTTGTCTGCTTCCAATTTATATTAATTGATGCCTGAAAGTCATCACACCTTGTCCCAACGATAGCTTAGAAGAAGAGGAATTTGACTTGAGGAAAATGCCCGAAGACCTTGAAGGTGGTGTGATCGATCAGACCGGTTCATAAATGGTCTATAATCGTGTTATTTGCATTCAGTTCAGATACTGCCGTCTTACATTCTTAGTATATGTGTTTCTATCCTCATTGATTTGTATTAAGTCAGTGTAAAAGATTTTCTTAGTAACATTATACTGTTTTATGAGGCCTGTTGCTTATAGGACATGTGAGACAGTTAACCTGATTAAAAACACTGCAAAACAAAACAATCTAAAAGCTTGCCTGAATGTGTTGTAGCCAAGTTGCATGATAGAGTGTTAAAGGTTGATTTGAGGTCTTTTATTTTGCATTTTGGCATTTTAAGGATGCAGTTTTCTGTGAGAGACAAATCTTCATCTTTATGTACTTTGTAGCTTCCTAACTTAGCAGTTGCTGGAAAATAGCATATAATGTCTTTACTATGTATGTGTAGATTACAGCAGTATTATGTGTCATGATTTTTTTATGACAATGCAATGCTATCTGCCTTCTTAGAATATTTCTAAAGTTTATTTTACAAATACTAAAGTGATATATGTTCTTAAGGAATGCAAACTAGTTTTCACAGAAAATTATTATGCAAATAAATACATATAGAAAAATCTGGATTATTAAGCAGAGTTAATTTGTAAAAGTATTTACTAAATGAATTTCTTCAAAATGATGTCTCCTAATTGAGTTAATTTATAAAATTGAATTTATATATCCAAGTTACAAAGATTTCTTTGACAAAATAAGACATCTCTTTACGAATGACAGGAATTGTTAGAATTACTTAATATGTGGCAGTGCTTCTCTTCAATCATTGAAATTATTATACCTAAATTCAAATCATTCTATTTTGTGCATTTCTTCTGGAAATATGTGTAAAAAGTTTGGCATATCCATTTTTAAATATGTTTCAAATATGTGTATAATTGTACTGGTTTAGCCACTGATATCACAGGGATGGTCCTGTGTTCGGAGAACAAGGTCACCAAATTACTCTTCCTGCCTTCGTTTAGTCTAAAAATTTCCCAGTGATGGAACATGTGGTTGAAGTATCCTGGGATCAAAATTCTTGCATTTCTGAGCTTCACATATGCATAAAAAATACATTTGGCTCAAACACATTTTGTTCATGTAAAGTTGAAGTGTCAAATAAGTGGTGCAGAAATTATAGGATTATATTATAATATTTTATCAGGCAGTAATCAAAGAGACAGATATTAATCCTTCAAGTGGTTTGTGGGAGCCATTTAGTTTAGTTTTTTTTTTTTAAGGATTCTAACCCCATTATGTGGCAAAAATTTGAAGGTCAATGCTTTTACTGTTTTATATCATATTACTTATTTCTAAATTTTAATTTTAATTGCATTGAAGTTTATATTTTGAGTTTAGAATCATGAACTAATGTTTTGGGTGAAATAATAGTGGCTGATTTAAATTTACCCTATGTTTTTGTTTCTCTTATTTACTCATAAAATAGGAGACCACAAATAGTATAATGGGTAGAATCAAAAAAATTCAGAATAGAGGGGTTCTTGGACACTATGTAATTTAGCTTTCCACCAGATGCATTACTCTCCTCTATAATATCTTCAGATGTAATTTTTATAAAACAAAATGAGAAACTGACTCTACCTTCCTTGAACTGGGTTACCAGAATTTTTTGCTTTCACGTGCTGATTAGCAACCTGCTAATTTCTGTGACCATTTCAAGCTTTGATACATTGTTAGTTGGGTGGCATAAAGAGGATAGGGCAAACATTTTGACTGTAACAGGTACAACCCAAATGAAAAATTAAATGACACACATCAGAGGTTACAGAGCTAGAATCCTTTTATCTGAAAGGAAATACCTTTTGCAATCAGAAGTAAATGTCAGTCATTAGATTGTCTCCTGCTTTTGAGTTCACACTTTAGTGACTCCCCTCATTCATATTCTCATTTATGCAAATCAGCTACTTTACTCTGTGCCTGGATTTGAATGTTAATGATTGCACCCAAAAAGTAGTTCATAAATAAATTTTACATTCTGGGCTATACTTGGGTGAAAAACTTCTTAGACCACTAATATCTAGCCTGCTGTTTGGCATTCATTAAGATTCAGTGTTAAGAGTCTCACAAAAAATAGAATAATATCCCATGTTGTTCTTTATGCACAGAGACAAGATGTATCCAGGCCATTATATTTACACTGGCCATGCTCTGGAATAATTTTGATAATTTTGTTCTCGTCATAATCAAACATTGACTCAGCTTATCGATCTACTCAGGAAAATGAGTAACTTTTGAATTTGTAAAGGCACAAGCTAAAACTGTATTACCAATGTAAACATCTAAAATGAATCAAATGAAGTCGAGTCTTTCCAGTAAAGAAAGATTTCCTTCACTTTTATGAACTGTGAAAATATTTACTTAGTGAGTCTTTGAAAATAGCACTAGTTTAGGAAATCAAAATTCTAAGACTGTCTCCTCTTAACTAGCTATTTGACCTTGGACAGGCTTCTAAGTTGCTTCTGAATCTTTGTTTACCAGTTTTAAATAGAGGGTGATAATCCCCATATTAGAGTTCTCATGGGGTTGTAAGGATAAAATATGTGAAATTCAAAAATGTTAATGAGCTTGACAAGTAATATACAAATGCCATCTGCATCCCAAACCTATATTCTTGAAAGATTAGAATTTTTCATAATTTTTGCAAAAAATTAGAGGATTAGCATAATTGTTTTATGAACAGGGGTGCCTTTTCTATACAAATGACCTATTAATCAGCTTGAAAAGTTGTTCTGCATCATCAGCAAAGTACCCAATTATTAGTAGTTAAAAGGTTCAAAAGATGAGAACTGCTTTTTATTTAGTAGTCTCTAATCTCCCTTAGGTGGCAATATGCTCACGCATTATAATCAGAATAAATTTCGTGGCAGATTTTTTTCCCTTCTAAACCAAATATTTATATGTCCACACAATGGGTGTGGGCCCATTCTGTCACTGGCACGCTGTTGGCTTATAGTGCTGATTTAATGGATGAACTATTTGTACTTCCACTGCATTCACTTTTTTTTTAAGTTTACTTTCTTACCAAGATACTCATTTATGAAATCTGACAAACAAGGGTTTGAGCTGAGTGACTGACATCATGAATTTAAATTTTTATTCTTATTTCTAGAAAAGGAGCTATTGAGTTGGTATAAAACAGGAGAACACAAGAGTTAGTTTACCTCCAAATGTTTTTTTAAGAATTTTTGCCTAACAGGGATCCCTGGGTGGCGCAGTGGTTTAGCGCCTGCCTTTGGCCCAGGGCATGATCCTGGAGATCCGGGATCGAATCCCACGTCGGGCTCCCAGTGCACGGAGCCTGCTTCTCCCTCTGCCTATGTTTCTGCCTCTCTCTCTCTCGTTCTCTCTCTCTCTGTGACTATCATAAATAAATAAATAAATAAAGAATTTTTGCCTAACATAAAAATGCATAGCCTTTATTAAAAATATAAATGGTAGTTGTTATCTGAATAATAGATGGATTACAAAGTAGCACTTCAGATTATTTTCAGGAATATGATGTATATTATTTCCATTATTTTTTTTTTAACATGGTGTTCAAACTCATGGCCCCAAGATCAGGAGTCAGATGCTCTACCCACGGAGCCACCCAGGTGCCCCTTTCTCCATTCTTCAGTTGAGAAAGTTAAAGCCCATAGAAGTGAAGCAATTTTTCATGGCTGTGTAATGAGTGAGAAGATTAGGACTATAATCCATGCTTGATATAATGCATGTACTGTTTGGTTTCAGAGCATGTACTCTTTCTAGCATGCCAACTGGTCTCTTTGAGAAGCAAAGCAGAAGTGACTCATGGGTGTACACAGTGTTGTATGGCTAAGAAAGTAACTTTGCTATGGAAGAGGAAGTTGGGAGAAAAGTAGGATTTACAAAGGTAGAATAAAGAAGTAGAGCCATCTCACTGGGGGATGTGCATACACAAAGCCATGGTTTCAAGAAATGATGTGTAGACCTCTCTAGCTACAGCAAAGGATTGTAAAGAAGAGTATAAGGTGAAATGGTAGTAAGAGGTGGATGCTGTCATGGGGTGAGCCTCCATTAGAAGAACTTGGGAGCTGATCCAGTAGCCAATGGGATGGGTAGGTGGGGGGGGGTGTTGCAAGTTTTGGGTATATATGAAATGGTGTTTAGAGAAGATGAACCTCATGGTAGTTTCAATGGATTTTCTTTTTGTGATATATGAACAGTTTAAAGAGAGTTATAATACAAAAAGTCACATTTCAGTCTTCTTTTACATGTTTATTTTCAACAAAAGCAATATCTTTGAAACGTTAATTGCCTTCTGGGCCTGACAAATCATGTGGCAGAAAATTCTGGCAAATAGCATCATAATGGCCACATTTTCCCAGTTCAAAGTTATGAACTAAACTACTTAGGGAAAATGGATGAGTCAACATGGTGCTCACATACTCTCTTAAAAAATAGAGTTGTCCTTTTTATTTTTTAATGAAAATGATGGGATCATTTATTCTCTATGCCAGAAGAAGAGCAAATAAAATCAAGTTAAATGAGAAGAAAGATCATTTTAATATAAAATTATATTTATAAGTATTGAAACAAGAGAATTTGATTAGGCATTAGGAATCCCAAAATAGAGATAAAAGAAATGATCATTTAGCCATGATTCTTTAGATAGTCAGGTGGAAAAATGAGGCAGGCCATTGCTTAAGCTTGCTTTTAATTCTATAATATTTTGGTTCTATTTTTAGGTTAGTGAATATATGGGAACCAATGTGGGGAGTCAGGTACTCCACCATAGGTCTCCGTTACTGGGGGAAAGTGTCACATGCTAGGAAGACAAAGGGAACCCTTCCTTAAATTTTAAGGTCAAATAGAATCCTGAGGCAAGGCTTGGAAATATTTCAAATAAGATGTGTCAAAGATCTGACTTTCAAACATTTGGTGTTCTAGGAAGGGGTGGGTTAAGGAGGAGAGGGGAATAGCAAAGCCAGTGCAGGGCAAGATTTGGGCTGGATAGCAACTGACCCCACTGAAGCACAGGAGATTCACACTGGTGTTGTGGAAAGAGCTTTGTACTTAGAATCAAGCGACTAAGGTTCTACTTCCAGTTCTGGAGATATGTAAATTTGTGACCATAGCTATCTCCTTTATCCTCTCTGAGCCTCTGATTTCTCAGCTGCAGGAAAGGAATGGCGGAGTATCAAATTCTGAGTTTCCTTTCAACTCTAGTATGATTCTAATTGATGACATGTGAGTACCCAGTTTGACATGAAGATATCCTTTGGGAATATGGCCAAGGGAGAGAAACTTAGACAGATCTGTCTCAGGAAGACAAATAGACCCAGAGAAAGGGATTTTGTAGCCAGTTTCTAGATATCATGATGATTGGGAGATTGAATGGGCCTAAAACTTTGAGTTATTTCATGAAATGTATAAGAAGTTTGAACAGACAGATGGTGGGGGTGGGGGTAGGGTGAGGAGTGAAGACAGATTGACATCCTACCTCATGGGACTTAATCATTAGATATGAAGATCTAGGATTAGATCCAAGCTGTGGAATCTAATTTACTGGGGTCACCTGAAGTGTAGGATCTGGAATGCACCAGGAGGGATATAGGGCGGTGTTAATGCACTCGTTGGGGAGATCAGTTACGTGTGTCATGATGGGTCCTGGATTCTGTTTACTGTTTTTATCATACGTGCCTAACAAAGGTGCAGAATGGTTTCTAAACTTCTGTGGTGCAGGATGTTGTTCATACTAGTCTATTTCTGTGTGTTTTATATTTTTCTCAAGAAAAAATAGACGTTTATGGTGACGGAATTGCCTATGCAGAGAGGTATCTTCTCTGATAGATCTAATAGGTCAAGCATTAGACATTTCTAATAGTCTGGTTAGGATTTAATGAATTAATTTATAATAATAAATATTTATGTTGCCCACCTAAGAAAAGAAAGAAGGAAAGGGTGAGGGAGACTGAGAGAAAGAGGGAGAGAGAAAGAAAGATTGATTTGTAATAACTTTCAAAAATGTATATTCATTCCTTTAGCCATCTTTTAAATGGACATTCTAATGCTTACCTTGCAGAGTTTTTGTGAGAATTGGAAATAATATACTGAGGTGTCCGACAATACTTGGCTCATAGTAGATACTTAATGGCAGACCATTTACTTTTTATTTTTTGTTATGAAGCATGTCATTAGCTCATTTGAAATCTAAGAGGGATTATCAGATCAGGACTTATGAATTTGGCCAAAGTATTGCTTTTTGTGCATACTGCTTAAATGTTGGGTTTGAAATCCATTATGACAAGGCAAAAACACTCTTATTTGAAGCATCTTGCCAAAGGAAGCAGAAATTATCTCAGTCTCAGAAGTAGGCTTTTCTAGTCTCATATGGTTGTTTTTCAAAAACATATAGTACTATGTTGGTTTTTCTAAGGAGACAAGCTCAGAGCTTTTAATAGTCAGATGGTTTTCCCAGTTGTTTTCTACTGTGTCATTTTCTCACTTGTCCCTTTTCTCATTCTTTCTCTCTTTTAAGTTTTGTGTTTTTTTTCAAGATTTATTTATTTTAGAGAGAGAATGTGTATATGTGAGCATGAGGAGAAGCAAAAAGAGAGGGAGACAAGCAGACTCCATACTCAGTACTGGTGGAGAGCCTGACACAGGGCTCGGTCCCATAATCCTGAGATCCTGACCTGAGTGGAACTCAAGAATCAGACACTTAACTGACTGGCCCACTGAGGTGCCCCCCCCCTTATTTATTTATTTATTTATTTATTTATTTATTTATTTATTTATTTTTCCCCTCTCTCTCTTTTAAAGTTAGATAGGGGGACACCTGGGTGGCTCAGTGGTTAAGCATCTGCCTTCAGCTTGGGGCATGATCCTGGAGTCCCGGGATCGAGTCCCACATTGGGCTCCCTGCATGGAGCCTGCTTCTCCCTCTGCCTGTGTCTCTGCCTCTCTCTTTCTCTCTGTCTCTCATGAATTAATAAATAAAATAAAAAAAATAAAGTTAGGTGGAACAGATCGGGAGAGCTACCTGTGACAAAAGCTTAATAATAATCAATACTAATGCATATTAGTTGAGAATGTGGTGATCAAACACCATGGCCACTGGTTTATATAGTAAGATAAGCAATATTATATAGAAGATCATTTATAAAATTAAGTCTATACCATACAGCTCAAGTATTTCATAATATGTAAAACTAAAGTTTACAGCATTTACTCATATGACACAAAATAAGAGACACTAAAGACTATCATGCATGACTTTCTAAGCAGAGTTGTTTCTAGAGGCTCATTGGTTACCTATCACAGAGTTTTTTTGTTTTGTTTTGTTTTTTTGTTTTTTGTTTTTTTTAATCACAGAGATTTTTATAGGCATCTCATGTCTTACCTCCTCCAAAGTGTGTCTCCTGTAGGCCTTGGATGATGTCATTTTTTTCTCTCTCACTGACATTATCCGGTCATGGTCATTCTCTTAGGGGTAGATAGCAAAGGAGGTGAGGATGTTTATTAATTTCTAAATTGCTTCAGTTTTCATGTTACCTGTGTATACAAATAGTTCTCCACCCATTCACTTTCCTTCATTCACACATTGGCATGGCTGGCCTAGTTTATTAGACTAACTTCCTAATGTAATTTAAAACACAATGGACTTGACCTTGAGGAAGTATATCACAAAAGCCTGGGATTTTTTTTTTTAATAATAAATTTATTTTTTATTGGTGTTCAATTTGAGCCAGGGATTTTTGAATTGGGCGGGAGGTAGCCATCAAATTTTCTATCCCTTTCATTGTAAAGATAAAGAACTGAAGTCAGAGAGATGGATTAATTTGTCTATATTTACATTTGTTTATATTTAAAATACTGATCCCTTTCTAGTCCTCCTTTCAAACACTTAGCGTTGTTGAATAAAAATCTAAGAGTGATGGATATGGCAAGATTTTAGCCTCGAAATTAGCTGGGGAAGAATGTGATCATTAGGAGTGACCTGTATGTTATTTGAGAATGGAGCAAAACTGCTTTTAAAAATGTATAAAAGCATTAACATTTGCCTGCATTCGACTTTCTAAAGCCATTTTTCAAACACATAATGAAAGGGGTCCTAGGCTAGCTGAATTAAATAATCTATTCCAGGTTGTTTATTGAAGGTCATCTGGTCGCACAATTAAAGCAGACACTTTATGGCTGGGAAATGTTGAAATGTTAGGATATTGTAAGGAAATAGTTGCTTTTTATTTTCTTTAAGATTTTGACAGACACCCTGATTCTCAAAATAGTTTTTATATCTCTTTGGGGGGGGGGGCGCACAATATTTAATTTTTCTGTATCGACATTATCAAACAATCAAGATATCACTTCCCATATTCTGGCCTGAGGCAAGCAAAAGAGAAATTGATATAGAAGACACGATTAATTTTGTTTTGAGCCAGAAAAATGACAAAAGAAATGAACGCGATAGATGGCAAGAGGAGGTCATGCTTTAAAAGTACTGATTTGTAGCTGCTCAGGGTCTGGTGGAAGAAAGGTTAAATGTGTTTTAAATGTTTGTAAGTGCTTAGCTATTTGATCCTCTTTGTGCCATGGCCTCTGGCCAAGGAGAGGCAACTGCAAATCGAACTCAGTGATGTCCCTCTCTGGTGACTCGGAGCCCTTTGGGTTTTTGTCGAGCCACAACCTGAACTCTGAACTGCAGCAAGGGTGACAGCTCCACCTGGATGTGTAGGTGCTTTCCAGCCCTCAAGTTTCAGATGCAAGTCTGACCAACACAGAGGCAGGGTTTCCTGTTCTCCGAAAGATAAGGCTACTTCTGCTCCTGTTGTTGCCACTTCTAAGGCATTTCCCTGCAGACTTCCCTCCCCTCTGAGCCAGGCCTCCCCAGCTCCACAGCTCAGAGCAAGGGGCACCTGGGAGCACGAGACATCCTGGTGGGCTGGTTCTCCTATTTCTCCCACCAGACACATCTTGTTTATGCCATTTTTTAATGACCAGGATGCAAATTTCCAACTAGCAGCTATGGTTTAATCAAGTTATAGAAAGGAAATCTCCTATGTTTTCTATACTCTGCCAGAATGTAAAAGTAAAACTTTATGATTTTCATAGTATTTTCATTAACCGTACATGGTCTTTCCCTCTCCGTTTTAATAATAGAGGATAGTCGAATTTTAAAAGACCAGAAACTATGTAGAAGAAAATTAAAAGCACCTGTTATCTCATAATCACATCAAATAGAAACTGTTATTATTTTGATATTTTGTTTCCCCACCCCGGGTGTGTATATATATGCCTATGTTTGTGCCGTGCGCATCTCTATTTCGTTATATTACTTGAGATAAATGTACATACAGATTTTTTTTTTCGTACACATTTTTCTTCATCGCTTTGGCATTACACTATGGATTTACTTGTTTATTTATTGTCTGTTTCCTTTATGAGGGCCGGGGCTCATTCATCTGTATCATTCATTGCTGCATCCCCAGCAGCTCAAAGGCATCATGACGTCTGTCCTGCCATTCCAGATTTGTTGTATCTCGAGCTCGGCTCTAACTCTTTTTATTCATCTAGATCTATCCTGCTTTTTTATTTAACATCATTTCATTAGATTTTCCTTGATCTCTAAAATCTTAGTAAGCACCATTTGTAATGATGGTATAGTATTTCGTTGGGTAGGTCTACCAGCATTTACTTATTTTCCTGTTAGGCGTTGAAAATGTTTCCAATTTTTTTAGTGTGATAATGCTGTGGTATAATTTAATATATAAATCTTTGTACCTATTTAATTGTTTTCTTAGGAAGATTGCTGGAAGAGAATTACTATGTCAAAGGCAATAAACTTTTTAAGTATCTCTTTGTCTTACCCAGATGCTTTCCAAAGCATGTACATCGGTTTCCTCACTCAATAGCAATAGTTAAGAATACTTACTCAGCATTGGGTGTCATTATTTACAAAAATCTTTGTTAATTGTAAAGCAAAAGTTATGCCTCATTGTTTTAAATTGCATTTTTAAAAACATATATAAGGCTTAATCCTTTCCCCATGTTTAGTTCTATGTGGTTGACATTTTGGGGCATGAATATTTGTGATTCAACAGAATTTTTTGTATATTATGGGTACTAATTCTTTATTATATTGATTGCCAAATTCTGTCACAGTTTTTCACGTAACTAAATTTTCTTTACGATTCAGCTCATAGAAGTTTGAATTTATATATCATAATTTAATTAGTTAATGTTAGTTATTTAAATTAGTTAATTTTTAAGTTTACTACATTTAAATATAAGAGTTTAAAATAATATAAGAATTTAAAAGTATCTCTGTGTATGGCTTTTCCACCATAAGTTTTTTTTTTTGTATCCCTAGATCATTTATATATCACTCATATTTTCTGTTTGTTTTTTTCCTGATTTCTTTTGGACATTAAGCTTTTTAACTTATCTGGAATGGATTTCTTTTAGTACGATATAATGTAGGCTTTTGATTTCCCCCCAATTTTTCAATATCCCAGCATTTATTGAACAGTCATATTACCCCTTAGTTTATGATATTTACTTACTTACTTAGTTTATAATACTTCTCATAAATTATGACAATTGCTGTACTTTGTTTTTATGTTATATACTATTTCAAGGTAATTTTAAGGTATTTTAAGTAATTTATTCTGCTTGACTTAAAGCCTTTCTATTGATACATCAGCCAATTACTATGTAGTTTTTATTGAAAGTTTAACATCCTTTCTTATCTGGACAGAAAAGTGACCTTAATTACTACTTTTTCTCTCTGAATAAATTAAGATTCTGTATGACTTATATTTGTAGGCAGGCAGTTACTCCTCTTGGCTTTTCATGAATGGGAAGGAAACCTGTATAATGCTTTGAAATTTAACACTCATAGTTTTTCTGCCTATATAAACATATACTCCACATGTATAGCTAAATCCTTTATAGTCGAATTATTTCCTTTCCTGTATCCGACAGTTAATTACTAAATTGTTTTCTTCTCTTTCTTCTTTCAGATTTTGAAAATACTAATTAAAATAACCTAAAAGGTATATGTCAGGAATATTAGCCTTACTCTTTTCCCCCTTTCACCTTTCTTTTTTAATCTCTGAACTCTAACAGAGGGCCTTTTATGATGATTTTCTGTCTCCCAGAATATTTTTTTTTAACAAAACACCAAATGCTAAAATTTTAATGGAAATAAGCAAAAAATATTTCCTTATTATCCTTATAATTGTTGAAACTGGTCTAATTTTAAAAAAATTATAAAAAAAAGAAAAGAAACTGGTCTGTAAGGGATTAAACATAAATGCTGTTAATTATTTTATATGTATATTTATACATTATGTATTTATATTATATTATATTTGAACTAGTTGAATTCATATTCCTGAGAAAAATCCTTCACCACGTAGGTTATAAATGTGGTAATAAACACCATTCAGAAGTAAACATACATTAGAAAAAATAGGCTACTTTTTCCTTGATGTCCACATATCCACTGGAAAATATTTGAATCACATTTTTATACATATTTTAGCTGTCCTTTTTTTTTACAGAATAAAAATGGCAAGGCAATGTTGGATTATTTCTTTACTAGGTTTTGCTTTCTTATGGTGGTTCCCAATCACCTGGTATATTCTAAGTTCATGCATAAAATTCAACACAAATGCACAATTGTGTTGCTCTCTCAAATCTGTCAGTCGGGAAGCTCAGTGTTTTGACCAGGAGTGTGGGCTGGCTGTTGTTGTATATTTAGAAATGAGTCTACCCTAAGCCCCCTTCCTTCCTCATTGACATGGGTTCAGTCTGTGGTCCCTTTCCATTGGCTGTTTCATCTTGATTGCAAGGCCTGGTCCCTCCCATGGTTCCAACACCCTGTTTGTTTGTTCTGCTGACGCCCCACTGATGGCTGCCAGCCGATCGTGCCCTGCTGTGTTTGTGTTTTATGGGGAAATGTTCATGTGTGGCTGCTGTGTTTGATATTAAATCTGAGACGAACTTCAGGAGGTTTCCTGCTTTTTATTAAAAATGATTTTGGCTAGGGGCTGTGTTATCCTGTTCATAAATCAGGTGTTCTCAGAGATTTAATAATTTAGAATTCTCATGAGGATTTGGTGGAATAAACATTTCTTTTCTCTGTTAAAGCTGCCTCTTAACTATTTTTTTTTCCCCTCATTCCTCTTCATGGCTTCCATTTATTTATTTTTTTAAAGTCTTCTTTTGGGAGGGTTGTGCAGATTTATCGCATGGCTGTGAGAATAATGTAAAAGAAAGTTGAAATGATAGCTTCGTTTGGTTGAAGTAATTTACATTTGGTAAGTTTTATGAGTCCTCCCATCAGTATTGTAAACAAGTTCCTATTTTAAAGATTTCTTAAATCCCATGTCGTATCTTTCAACCTAGTTTTCTTCTCTCCCTGTTTTAATGAACCACATCTCCTAGAAATAAGAGATTGTTAAAAAGCAAAAATAAATAAATAAATAAATAAATAAATAAATAAATAAATAAATAAATAAATAAAGCAAGCAAGCCAAGGAGGCCAGTAACTCTTTCCTTATGTGGTTACAAGCTATATGAAAAGCAGAGGTATCTTTGAGGGTGACAAAGAGTCCTGTCAACTTCTCTCAAAAATGTTTGTGCTACAGATTTAAAGGAAATATTTTGGGGGTACTTTATAATGCTCAGTGAATGGCCTTAAGTTCTTTCTAGAATTTGTTGAGTAAGAACAGATGCAATTGACAAATGACAATTACTACAAATGACATTACTACAAATATTCTCCTAAAATTCAGATGATTTTTAAAAAATATATTTAGAGTAGCATTCTGATTAAAGTTGAGACATAGGGGCACCCGGGTGGCTCAGTGTTTGAGAGTCTGCTTTTGGCTCAGGTCGTGATCCAAGGGTCCTGGGATTGAGTCCCGCATCAGGGTCCTCACAGGGAGCCTGCTTCTCCCTCTGCCTATGTGTCTGCCTCTCTCTCTGCATCTCTTATAAATTAATAAATAAAACATTAAAAAGAAAGAGCTGAGACATAAAATATAGTGACTTGCAAAGACATTATATGAGTGTCTATGATACAATGGTCTTACGATGTGACCTTCCAAAGGTCTGACTGGTCTGCATATACCATTTTAGAAACTAGAAGAATGGACAGACCACTTTTCCTTCAAGTGATCTTTACTAATGATCAATATTTTCAGCCAGGCTGATACTTCGAAGTTGTCATGATAGAAGATGCTTTGATGCGCTGGTATTCCTGGTTGAGAATAGAATCATAATCTCCAGAGCCCAGGAGAAGAGATTGTAAAGTCAGCATCCTATTATTTCCTCTGCATGACAGAACGAGGCAATGAGAGGCATTTCCTCAGAATGCTCCGGTTCATCAGCAAGTGCTCAACTGAGTTTTTAAAGAATTCTGTTGAACAATCTTTATGGATTAGTTTTATTTGCTAAAGTGGTTGATAATGAACTTTCAAGTGATACAGACTTTAGACTCTATTCATTCAATACCCCTTTAAAAAAAGATTTATCAATTTGTCTGAGAGAGAGAGAGACAGAGAGAGAGAGAGAGAGCCCTTGAGTATGCAAGTTTGTGCATGAGTCAGCAAAGGTGCAGGGGGAGAGTCTAGAGCAGACTCCCCACTGAGCATGGAGCCTGACTCGGGGCTCAAACTAAGGACCCATGAGATCACAACCTGAGCTGAAACCAAGACTCTGAGGCTCAACTGATTGAGCTACCCAAGTGCCCTAATTCAATACTCTTTTTAACTGATAAGGAAGTGTAAACCTGGAGAGATTCAGTGATCTCTTTGAGTCCCTGCAAGTGACTGGAATGTGACTACACTCAGCCTTCAGATTGGAGTCCAGAAAATTTTTCAAAATTCTATGAACTTAAGTTAAAACAAAATCAAAGGCAAAACTCTGGGGAAAAGATATTATGAAAAGACAGTTTATAGCTGGGATGTTATATATATATAAGATATATGGTGGTCAAATAGATACAATATTAATATATTATTATATACTATATATAAATAATTATATATATAAAAATATACACACCATATACTCGAGTATGCCTGTTTGTGCATGAGTCAACATAGGGGCAGAGGGAGAGAATCTAGAGCAGACCCTCCACCAAGCGTGGAGCCTGCCCCATAAGGACCACTTCTGTTTTATAGTCCCTCAGCTACTGCACAGTATATTTGACTTGAGAAAATTATGCCTGGAGAGAGTGTGCCTACGAATCCTTGTAGCCTAAGAAAAGGCATTAATAAACATAAAGCACAAAGCTTATTGTTCAGAGAGTTTAACTTTTGAGCTGAAAGATAAAAGATCACAAAATTTACATTTCTGCTGCGAGTATGAATCTTTGCAAATGGGCAGCCTGCAGAGAGGAGAGGGAGGGCTTGAAGGAGGTGCTGACATTTTCTGGGCCTTTGTGACCTCTTCAGGGAGCTGTGAACCATTCCAATCAGGCGCCTTCATCATCGCTTTCTTGGCAAAGACATATTACCCCTCTCAACTGGCAAGGTTCTTGGTCCATCAACTCTATTTCTTCTCATCTTTGCCTTTCTCTACCGCTTCATCAGCCTGCTGTGTCATGCTCTCTGTGGCCCTGCCGTATGGCTTTACCAACTTACTAAAGCCGGGGCATAGCTCTTGGCACGTCTGTTGACTTTGTACTTTTCCTACAAAGAATTACCCTAGGAGTATAAATAGAGACTTGTTGCGGTAAAAAAAAAAAAAAAAAATTCAACTTTATAGGGTCAAATATATGCATACATTAATCATTCATATATAGCAGCTTTACGAAATGAATTCACATTATTTTCAAAATGGTACTTTAGGAAGCCGGTATTGGGTCCAAAAAAAATGATCTGAAGACATAA
The DNA here is from genome assembly GCF_905146905.1 of Nyctereutes procyonoides. Lineage (NCBI taxonomy): Eukaryota > Metazoa > Chordata > Mammalia > Carnivora > Canidae > Nyctereutes > Nyctereutes procyonoides. The sequence goes on along the minus strand of NW_026575032.1, from coordinate 15,382,881 downwards.
TTTGACTTGTAGAATGTAGAGCAGTGATTTTAAAACTATTGAAACCCTCAGTTGTATTGCAGAGTATCAGTGAATAGAACAAGGAAGAGAGGACCGATCTGGTTGACCTGAGTGAGAACAGGGTGGTCTGTAACCTTGCCTGTTGTCCAGTTTCTGTTCTGATTCCCAGAGCGGCCAACTGGAGAGTCACTTATCTATTTGGCCACCAGATATCAAAGTAAAATTATTACTAATAATTAAATTTGTCGTCGTTCAGAAATGTTGATGGCAATTTTTGGTGGTATGAGCGGTAGTTATTTATCATGGTTGAACATCTCCACATTTACCTGTTCCGTTTCTTATCACGTGGCTGATCAGAAATGTGCCTGGACCTGGTTTATGCGTATATAGTAGGAGAAATGTCATCTGTTCCTTCCAAGATATGTGCTTATAGCCTGAGGGAATTTTGACTCTAATTTCCATTTACTATGCCAAAGTGGGTATATTTATTTTATGTTGCCTTGTTCTTGGCATAAGAGTATTTTTATTTAACATTGTATTGTGTTATCATATGTCCTTGTTCAAAACAAGAGGCTATTGTGCTTTGGTCTTTGTTGGATGGGTGACAATTGTTAGAAGTGCAGGAGATTTTTTTTTTTTTTTTTTAAGATTTTATTTATTTATTCATGAAAGACAGAGAGAGAGAGAGAGAGAGAAGCAGAGACACAGGCAGAGGGAGAAGCAGGCCCCCATGCAGGGAGCCTGATGTGGGACTTGATCCTAGGTCTCCAGGATCACACCCTGGGCCAAAGGCAGACACTAAACTGCTGAGCCACCCAGGGATTGCCCGAGATTTTCTATTTTAAAGTAGCAAACAAGGAGATCTATCTTTGTTGCATTTCTGGGAAGTTTGAATAATGATTAATTTTTAATCTTCTCAGATATGATTGTTTTGTGTTTTGTAAGTTGGGACAGTGTTTTAAGAATTTTATACCATATACTGGTCTTTTATAAAACAATATATGACAAAATTTAATGAGGACTCATTTTAAGTCTTATATAAACTAATTGAGATCTTGATATAATGAGGCCTTTCATTCTTTTATTGGTCAGGGTAATGCCAGCTGCTACAACAAACAAACCTCAAGTCTTCAATGGCTTTCAACCATCAAAACTTTAATCCTTAAATCATGTAACAGTCCAGTGGCTAAGTGGTGATGTGATGTTAGCCAGTGATGTCGCTGGCTAACTGGTGGGCCTTCTTATACATGTCGATTCTGTGACCTAGATTCCTTTCACAGTGTGGCTTTGCCACTCTGTAGATTTTCTGCAACTAGCTGTCAGGCGAAGGGGGTAACGAGGCAGCCCGCTTTGGCCTTTAATTGCCCCATCAGTTGAGATGGAGGATAAGTCACCCTCTCACCCAAATACAAGAGAGTCTGGCAAATGTGGCCCGTGTGGGTAGCTCTTCCCAGGAACAATTTATACTTTGGAGAGAGGTACATAAATGTGTGGTGGGTGGTTATTTCATCCATACATCTGGATTTTGGGGACTCTCTTCCAAAGAACGGTTCCTGAGATGTTGCATTATTGTAATGTATGCCAGGCTAAATCCTGAGGAAAATAATGAAATTTTAAAAGGCATATCATAAAAACAGTGTAACAAGAATACGAATTGAACATTAGTGTGAAATTTAAGTTATTGTTCTTAAGATATTTTATCTTTTCAGCTATTTAATTTCTAACATTTTACTAGAAACCGATTTTTTTCCTACACTCAGACTTGCCCACTAATATCTTTATTATACCCATGATAAATATAAATAGTTGTAGTATATCTGGAAGACATACTCTAAATCTCTAGAAAATGAGAGAAAGTGAGATGTAGCCATGTTAATCTTTTTGAATGAAACTCAAGCAAATGAAAATTTATTCTCAAGCTACATTTTGCCAAATAATTTTACTTAGCGATGAATTTATTCTAATAGGATAAAAAATTAAGTATTTTTAGGGATTGAACATTTACACTAATGCTTCTGATTGCTTATCACCCTGTGTTTCTGAATTGTAAGTTTTTTTTTTTTAGTTCTTTGTTCTATCTGGTGTTGCTGTACATTCTTCCCTCCTTACATTTTCCCGGGAGCTTCCTTCAGCCCTGCAGTCTCTTAATCTGTGTCTGTTCATTTCTTACATTTCTCTACGGGTCTCTCTGTCTTCTCTTTCTGTTTATGGACTTCTTCATCTGTGGACAATGGAGAATGGTGAGATTTAGATTAGACATCAGTAGTATTGAAATTCAAAATGCCTCAGTGACAACATCCATAGCCTTGCCATGATCCTGTAAGGAGCAGAGGGCAGGTGTTTAATGCCTGAAATCAGTGGGATCACCGCGTACCTTTATGTGACAATCTGTTTGTCACATCTTTGTGTTCATCCTTGGCCCAGAAATTGTGATTAAGTTAGAACTGAACATGATTCTTCCTCTCGCTGTGTTTTTTTTCTTTTCTTTCAGCGACAACCCACACATTTCCCCTAACTCCTTGCTATGTCTCCTCAAGTGCATTTCTTTTCTGTCATTAACAGCCCAATTCCCACTCACCATGGATAACTAGAGATATAGTGATAGCACTAAATGACAATGAGGCAAAATCACTGAAAACACACAAAAGAATTTGTGAGTCCAGCCATCTGTAATCTAATTGTTTCAAGTCTGGAAAACTATCAAAAACACTTATTTGTAATTCAGTTTGTGCTAGAAATGTCAGAAAACACATAGCCAGATAGGATGATTCAGCGCCCAGGGCTCTCTGGAGTGTTCTGTATGAGCAAGAGTCAGGGAAAATATGTAAAAATGTATGGAAAAAAATCATGTGAATGAAAAAATATAGATTGATTTTCTTTAAGATATACTATTATCTTTTTGACTATAACACGTGACCGAAGTTATAAGAGTGACAAAACTAACAGCAGTATATAAACCGTGAATCAGCAAAAATTAATCGATTGATAGTGGATACAGAAGAGAGAAATAAAAGAGATGTTTGAGTCATTTCTGTGTCTGAGCTATAGAAAAGCTTTCAAGGTCTTCATAGGGTAATTATAAATAAAATGTTAAGAATGATTCTGGAAAAAAACTTGGAATCAAGAGATACTTAGTATAATTTTAAATACTTTGTGTTGAGATGAATCACAGTTCCATTTCAATTATATATGAATAAATAGTGCCTAGTTTATTAATAGAATTGAAAAAAATTAGAAAATTGTTTACTTTCTTTTTGTATCCCACAAATTAAGAAGTTTACCATGTTCTTACTCTTCTTAATCTTTCCTTCCCCCCTTTTTCCTGAATGTCACATACATGTGTTAAAATATTAATGATTTTTAAATAGAAACTGTGAAACGGGATGCCTGGGTGGCTCAGCAGTTTAGTGCCTGCCTTTGGCCCAGGGTGTGATCCTGGGGTCCTGGGATCGAGTCCCGTATCGGGCTCCCTGCATGGAGCCTGCTTCTCCCTCTGCCTGTGACTCTGTCCCCCCGCCCCTCTCTCTGTGTCTCTCATAAATAATTAAAATCTTAAAAAAAAAAAGAAATTGTGAAACATCAGTCACTTCCCTTAGAAGATTCTTGAACACAAAAAGAGCAGGCTTTAAGATTGTCATATGCCCAGTCCCACGGCTCAAAGACAATTTTAGATGCCCCAGGATCAGTGCGTTCTGTGGTCTCGATTGTATGCACCGCAACACTGAGGATTGTGTGGAACTTCTTTTGGTTCACAAAATGAGAAAATTTTGATCAAACAATTTTAGGAATATTCTAAATTCAAGTGATTACTAAATTACTCATATGGTTTGAACCTCAGAAATCCCTATAGCTTCAGGTGTCCTCAGATCTCTGGAGAATCAAGCTAGGTTTACTCATTTGGTGTTTGTAGCAAGAGTCCACATAAACCCTTGGAAACAGTGGTCATTTCTGATGCTCTATCACAGTTGCAGAGCACATCAAAAAATGCATCCCATGGTATATTTATTATTTGCAGGTTTATTCATGAGAACTACGTGGAACCTAGAGAAATACACTTGGCTCATGACGTGTCACATCGTTACATTCAGTTTTCTGATATTTGTATCATACAGAATAAAACACATGTCAGCACCTGAGAATCCCAGGGACCTCGTGCTGGAGTTAGAGCAAGTACAAAGTAGGGGTGATGTGGCGAGAGATATATGGTAAATGTGGAGCTTAGAGCTGAAAGATGTAGGCTCAAGTTTCAACCCTCCCTCTTACTATTTTTGTGACCTTGACCACATCACTGAACCTTTCTGAGCCTTCTCGTTCTCATGTTTGAAAAGGGTGGGAACAATTTCGACAACCTCTTATTTGGTTGTTGCGAATTTTGTTTGTTATTCGTCTATACTCTTTCTCATTCCACAAAGGATTTGGAATGACGTGTGTATATTTGAAGATAACGTGTATTTGTCAGTGCTTTGTAGATTATACAAATATAAGCTACCAGACATTACTTTCGGGACCCTTTGGATTCCACTTCATTCCTTAGAATGAAGTGCTTTTAAGCAGATGTTCCAGAGACTTCCATTTAATAATTTCTAAGAAAACAAGTATTTATCCATGTGTGACATAGACTGGTTATAGGTACCGATTTAAAATAAGCCCACATGCCCTCGTGTGTTTGCATCGGGGAAAAAATAAAATAAAATAAATAAAATAAAATAAAATAATAAAATAATAAAATAAAATAAAATAAGCCCGCAGGAAAGGAAGACTGCCCAAGACCTTCTGATTGAAAACTAAGGGCAGCTAATAAAATTATTGGATTCTCACATTAAAGGCCACACTTAATGGCCTTTAATTGAAAAGACTTTGTATAATGACTAGAGGTCTTGAGGATTGAGTAACTCTTTTCAATACATCTGTATCCTGTTAATCATAACAGGCATGCACAAACATTCACAAAAGAGTAGAACTCAGAGGGATGAGTTATTTTTATTCAGCTTAAAGACAATGCTTTCGGTGCACTTGGAATTGGAGGATACCTCACAGTAACACAAAGGCTTTGAAATATCAGTGGTCTACTAGTCCCTTTAATTCATTTTATTATCACGTGCCATTTGCCTTAATCTTGAGTTACTAACTGTGCTTATCTGCCCTCTGCATCTAAAGCCTCCAGAAAGATTGCTCTGGCATGGCCTAATAGCTTTTATCAGCTCACCCAGTGGCTCTTAAGCTTTGATGCTTGAAACCCAGGAGTTAACCACATGGTGCCAAGCCCTTCTGAACATGTCAACTGCTTTCCTTGGTAATTGATTGCTGTTTATGCCAAGGCAGCCGCAAGCTCTTCTCCTCCTTCCCTTTGTCAAAATGCAATGGAACTGGAGCACAGAAGACATTGGCTTTTTTGCCACACCCCCTCCAATTCCCCTGGCTTAATTTTCTGAGAGAGGAATTCCTGGGCATGTTGTGAATTGCAACGAGGTTGGACCCTTACTTACTTTTGTCTTATCGTTTAAGTTCTTTGATTCCACCCCCCCCCCCAGAATCTATATAGTATATCTGGCTGATAGTAAAGTTGTTAATAATCTATACATTTCAGCTTCTCTGACAAACATGCTTGCTTTTCCTCCTCTTCTGCAAAAATTGTCTAGGGAGATTTATTAGGTGAGCTTCTGTTGTCTTTTAAATCTACCCCCAAATTTTATAAACATTGAAACTTTTTTCAAAAGTTCATCCACTTTCTCATTCATTTGGGAAATATAAAAAATAGTGAAAGAGGGAATAAAGGGGAAAGGAGAAGAAATGGGTAGGGAATATCAGAAAGGGAGACAGAACATGAAAGACTCCTAACTCTGGGAAACGAACTAGGGGTGGTGGAAGGGGAAATGGGTGGGGGGTGGGGGTGACTGGGTGGCAGACACTGAGGTGGGCACTAAATGGGATGAGCACTGGGTGTTATTCTGTATTTTGACAAATTGAACACCAATAAAAAATAAATTTATTAAAAAAAAGTTCATCCACTTGACCTTAAAGCTCATGTTACACAGAAAAATTGTAAAAGTCACGGAATGACTTTTTTCCCTCCTTTATGGTAAGTAAAACTGCATTTTTGGTCTTGATCAGAGCTTTGCAAAGCTCTTATATATGATTGCAAACAATTATGATTTCAACAATTATGATTTCTCTGAAAATTAAGAGTTAAGAGATTGAGGACCCACATGCATGAGAAAGAGAGTACATCTTAGTGGTTAAAAAGCTGTGACTTGAGCTAGGATTGATCAGTTGACTTCTGGGTTTCTACTTACCAGTTCTGTATCTTTAAACAATTATTTAGACTCTCTTAGACTTAATTTCCTCATATACAAAATGATGATGATGCTTCTAACTCACAGGATTTTCTGAAGATAAAATGAGGCAAATATGTAAAGTACCTTATAAAATATCAGGCACATAACAGCCACCAAGTAAATGGCAGTAGCTAGTGCTATAGTTTTTGTCATTAACAAGTGGAGAAAAAAAAGTTGGATTTTTTTTTTTAGGATTTCCTTCTGCTAAAACCAATTCAGAAAACATCCCTCAGACATACCATTATTTTGAAGCAGAAAGTGAGGAGGTTGCCTTGGAAAAGCCCAGCTGAGGCTAGATTCTATGCTGGGAGGGTCACAGCCCAGATCTCAGACTGACTTCCCCTGCTAATTTGCAGCGTCCTATGATGGGACTTGTCCTGGACAGGCTAGTTACTTCACTGCACTTAACAATGTCACCTCAGTTTTTATTAACAGAAAACTTTATACTTCTTACTCCCATTCTTGCAAGGAATAGAGAGCCTCTCTCTCCCTGCCTCCCTCCCTGCTTCTCTCCTCCAGAGAAGGAGCTTAACACACCATTTGGGATGTTAAAAAAAAAAAAAAAAGAAGAAGAAGAAGAAGAAAGAAAGAAAAGATTCAAGTTTAAAATCACACAGTGAATGTTTGAAAAGCTGCACATATACCTGCAAGTTCGCCTTCTTAGCCCTTTGCATTTACGTATAGTCTTTCTTTCGAAGAAACAGAATTCATCTTTAGTATGCCTTATGCCACTCAGTCCTTTGTATTTAATTGGCCTAGTGATTTCCTCTGCTGAAATTTAGCATTTATCAATCACAACTAGCAATGCATGTTACGGTGCTAACAGAAAATTCCACAGGACCCTCTTCACACTGGGGAAGGGGAACATCTGCTACTTTTATATCAGGATGCCAGGATTTAGAGGTCAATGTGTTTCCCCATCAAGGCTTCAGGCTTTGGGGATCAGGGGAAGTGTCAGGCTCCAAGCAGCATAATGAATGGCAGTTGCTGACTGGCTAGCTTTGCCTGTTCTCAACAGGGGATAGTGCTGTTCAGCATAATGAGCTGGGACTTTGTGTGCTAAACATACCCAGCTTGGGGAGTGAGGCAGGCTGTGCCTTTTTTTTTTTTTCCCTCCCAGCTCTGAGCTGTATTTTCATCTTGGAAGAAATTATATTGAGGTCTTCATTAGTGGCACCCAGCAGGGTCTAAGGCCCCATGAGGGCTGATAAGCTGTATGGCTAAAAAACCCATCAGCCTTTGTGCAGGGAGCTGAAGGTTTAAGTTGCTTGAACTGGAAAGAGTCTGAAGAGGTGATTATGTTAAGCAAGTAATGTGTATCGGTAACATGGAATCAAATTATTAGGGTCAGTAACTCCTGGCTTTGCCAGTGCATTAAATGAAGACATAACATTGCATTTGTGCTGGGTACTTCTTGATGCCACAGAGTGTCAGCACTGTCCGGTCATATGTACTTCACAGCATGTCACCTCTAATTTCATGGGATTATCTGCACTGTTGCTTTAATAGATACTCATGATCTTGAGCTTCCTTTGAACTCACAGCAGGGCAGTGCAAAGTCATTACTGTGAGCGCTTCTGTGCTTTTTGTGTCATATATAAAATTATCATCACTATCATTTAGAATGGTAGATCTATCTTGCTCTCATGCATCCCAAAGTGTACGACTTATTTGCTGATAAGGGAAGCTATCTAAGGCGGAAAGCTGAATGGGAAAGATCTTCTTGGGGTCTAGCATTAGAAAGGTGGCAAGGCAGTCAATTAGTATTAGAAAGGTATATAGACCCGTGGTTCTCCAAGCGCGGTCCCCCGGTCAGCAGCAGCACAATTGCCCAGGAACTTGTTAGAAAGGCAAATCCTACTGAATCAGAGACTCTGAGGTGGGATCAGCAAACTGTTTCAACAAGCCTTCCAGGTGATGCATGATCGAGTGTGAGAAACACTGCCGTAGCATTTGTGGAGTACAAGAGTGGGATGGCCCCATATGTTCTGAGGGTAGCGCAGTAGACAAGACAAATGAAGTACCTGTTCCCATGGACCTTATTAAATTGCAAAGGACTGTAGCACTTCACCCTGATAAAATATGCATACTCAACAGAGGCTATAATTATCATACACACTATTTTATTCTTTGTTTGAATTAGCCTGTTATGGTACCGTCTTCGCTTTCAGAGAATGACTAACAAAAGATAACTAATAAGCAATTCCTTTGTGCATTTCAGAACCATCCCCCTTGCAATATGTATATCCATGGCCATCGTCACCATTGGCTACGTGCTAACAAATGTGGCCTACTTTACGACCATTAGTGCCGAGGAACTGTTGCTTTCAAATGCAGTGGCGGTGGTAAGTCCAAGTTGGGAAAATGCCAATTTGAATTTAGGTTAATGAGTTGATGCAATTTTATAGTAGTTCCCTCCAGCAGAAAGTGTTTTGAAATTCGGTAATCCCTTCTTGACCTGAATGATAATGAGCATTTAAAAAATTTAGAAGACACCTTAGCATATTCCATTTAACTGATATAGCCAGAGCCCTATATGATTTCTTGGCACTGTTCATTTCATACAAAACGTTTCCCCATATTCATGCTTGAAAACACATTTCCATGTGTGCATGTGGAAGAGAAGAAAACATTCTTCCAACATGACTTGCAGGATAGGTGGGCAGTTACTGAATTTAAACGAATGTATTTTTTGGTCTGCAAATTGCAATTTATTCTGTACTCCTTCCTGTTTGTAAACTTTTTTTTTTTTTTAAAGATTTTTTTATTCATTAGAGACACAGAGACAGAGACAGAGAGAGGCAGAGGGAGAAGCAGGCTCCCTGCAGGGAACCTGAAGCAGGACTCGATCCCGGACTCCAGGATCACACCCTGGGCTGAAGGCAGGGGCTAAACCGCTGAGCCACCCAGGATCCCCAGTTTGTAAACTTTTCAAACTTAAAATCTTTTTTTTTGTTGTTTCCCCGCAGTGCCACTTAAGAATTTCCAAGGGACCGTATGTGTTTGTTTTTTTCTACTATATCCTTTTGAATACCAATAATGGGATATTATTAATTTTTGGAAATACTGAGTTATTCAAAGTTAAACAGATGTCATTGCTCTAGCACTTCTCAGAATATTAAAGATGCTAATGTGCATTTTTAACTCCCTAAGAAGCGGAGACTCGTAATTTTACAGCATTTTCCAAAAATTTACTTGACCCCAGGACCATCTTTGCCCTCAAAGGTCATGTTATGAGACTGTCAATCTGTGACACACACTTTTAGTTTTGTATAAAAACTTAACTGGTAAGAAAGCATTTGTTCATGACCTCATAACAATGAAGAGTGAAAAAGTAACTTCCCATCACCAGATGTCAGTTCCTTTTAAAAGAGTCACTATTACCTCATGTGGGCAACATCCACAGGGGACAAATTATCTCATTTCATGGGAATCTATGTACGTGTTCACTGTATTAAAAAGAGACTTTCCCGCTGCCATAAGTCCCACCAGACAAGCCGGTGTCCAGAGCTTACTGATGTCGGGTCAGTCGTCGCATCTTACTAGACAAAGGGCAGCACTTACTTTTAGAGGGTGATGTGGTCCATTAATTACACAGCACCGGCTGCATCAAGGACAACTAAAGAATCCCACATAGTTGTTGTTTTTTTTTTTTTTTAAATACATCCTTTATGGAGATTCGCAGTATTGTATACGCCATGGCGGAGAAGGAAATTTTGGAAGTCTTGTTTATCTTTTGTATTTTCTGTGGCTCGATTTTCGCAGACCTGTATATGTATTCCAGCCTATTTTTATGGGAAACCATGAAAGGAATTGGCCGATTCCTGAGAGGGAGAGAGTGGCTCAATAAACAGACATTCAGCTAATGTGATTATTCTGGACAAGAGATTTTCAGAACCGCTTGTATATGCGGTATAAATGATTAAGTCATCGATTATGTCTCTCTGGACCTCTGTGTTGTAACAGGGGGACTGGTAGATGAGACAAGTATCTGTGACACTTCTCAGGGTACATTTGTACTTCGCTGTAAAAATGTGGCTTTCTAGGCTAAAGGGAAGGCATTTTACAGAAGGATTTCTGTCCCTAATAGGAGAACTTCTGAACTGAGCTTTTCCTACTTACCAGAATCAGAGATGATAGATATCATAGTTGATAAAGATTCAATAAATGGATCATTGCATTATGAAAGTAGAGAGAAGGTGCTTGTTTAGACTCTTGCCCATAGTTTTGCAACAAGCAGTGCCACGGTGCCTGCTTTTGATTATTGTCCAAGAAGTCAGTCTGACCCTAACCAAAAAAGAAAGATTATAAAACGTACACGTATCAGCAGGCCAAGAGAAAGTCATAGAGCGAGTTTGGCCTAAATTGTTTCATTTTATTCCACTTTCTGGCAGAGCATTAATTTGCTTCATTCTGTCTTTCACTAGACCTTTTCTGAGCGGCTCCTGGGAAATTTCTCATTAGCAGTCCCGATCTTTGTTGCCCTCTCCTGCTTTGGCTCCATGAATGGTGGTGTGTTTGCTGTCTCCAGGTGAGTGAGTTCAAGCATTTCCAGAAATGCATTTCTGTTTTTGAGATTGGCTGTGATGAGGGTAGTTTTAAAAGGAAAAGAAATAGTGCCTGCAAAGCTGTTGTTTTTAAAGAGACATGTAGGATTGAAGTCTTCGTCTGAGCATCGGTAGCATGGCTCGTTCTGCCCATTAGAGGGCACTGCTTGTCTACTCATAGTCTACGCTGCAGCTGGGCATGGAGCAATTTTTCTTTTCTTTTCTTTTCTTTTCTTTTCTTTTCTTTTCTTTTCTTTTCTTTCTTTTCTCTTCTTTTCCTTTCTTTCTTTTCTTTTCTTCTTTCTTTCTTTCTTTCTTCTTTTATTATTATTATTTTTTTAAATAGAATGTCTGCAGAGTTCAACAACAGCATTTTATTTCTGGTGATAAAAATCTTTTGTTTCTCCAAGGGTGACAAGAAAAAAGTAAAGTAAGAGACACCAGAAATCACCACCCCGCCATCTGTATCCCTTTGGTTTTGTTTGCTGCAAAAGTCCCTTTTATTTTACCATAAGATTAAGATCCAATCAGAAAAATGTAACTGTTATGTGTGTGTACACGTGCATGTCTGTGCGTACACACATTTGCATGTGTGTGTACATTGGACTCGATTGGATTGACAGCACACGTACGACACTCGGAACCTAGAACTATTTATATGTAGGGAGAGCTATGCTGAGTCGGATGTTGCTATTGTTCCTCCTCAAAGAATAAGATAAATGTTGGCAGATTTTATAAAATTCGAAGGCAGGTTTCTTTTGATGTTTCTCTGCCTTACCGGGACAGCGGAACCTGAATAATCACCTAAGAAATGTCAAACCAGTTGCTATAATAGTAGATGCAAGTTTTCTCTTAGATTTCTGGATTTTTCCCTTTGAAATGATCAATTTTACAGTCAATTCCACCCACATTTTTCTCCCATCAGGTTATTCTATGTTGCGTCTCGAGAGGGTCAACTTCCAGAAATCCTCTCCATGATTCATGTCCGCAAGCACACTCCTCTGCCAGCTGTTATTGTTTTGGTAATGCATATTAAAAAGTATACCTAGATATAAGCTTGAATAACAGGTTAGCGAAGAGGATTTCAAAGCAGAATTCAGATGGTGCTTTACTTTCCCGTTCATTGCTAAATTGGCTCTGTGTATATCTTGGTGGAGTTTGGGAGGCAAGATATTTTCCATCGCTTCCCTTTAGTCAGTATTTCTGATGCATATTTGATGCGTTGGGACCCATCACTTCTCTTTCCCCTTTGTAGAAACTCGCGAGGTCTAAGGGAAATGATTACCTTGGCTCCTGTCCTCGACACAGAGCCTCACAGAAAAGGATGTAGAGCAACAAGTCCCAGTTCTGCATACTGAAAGTGAAGCTGAAAGCCCCAGTCCAAAAACACCTAGAGGTACATCGTAGTATCATAGGCACCTTATAACGAGTTGCATACAAAATTATAGAAAAAAAAATCGCTGAAGCCCTAGGCACTGCAGTGATTCTGTGATTAAAAATGAGATATTTGAGAGCAACTCTAAAGGGAAGAAGGACAAAGCACCGCAGCTGAAATTTGGGTTGTAGAATTCTTAACGCAAGGTGTTCGTGAAGTGTGGGACACACGTGGCTGTGTCAGGTGTAGAAGCCCTTAAATACCCATTGGCAACGTTCTGTTCATTTTCACCTGCTATTTGGTAATATTTTTGTCAAGTGGACTTGGCTGTCAGGAGCGCCACAGACTATACTGGACATTCTGTTTCATGCATTTGTGTCATTACGTTTCCTTGAAAGCTCTCCAGAAAGTGTGCGTACGCTCTGTGCGGACTCTGGAAGTCAACGTCACTTGTGGGAACAGAATGTACTATTCCGTGAAGGGGCTTTCATTTCATTTCATTTTCATTTTCATTTGAAGCCTCTGCTATCAGTGGAGCTGCCCTTGGCATGTGGAGCTGCAGAGACTTGCTAGGCTGATCTCTGGGCTTCCTTCTCTTCTGTGCTCTTGAGGGTCACACATGGCAAGCACACGGGCAGAGCAAGTGTTGAGGAAGGGGAGGTCAATAATTTGCATTCAGGAGACGACAGAGTCACTGAGAGGTGCCTGTGTTTCCAGGGTGTGTGTAGCCAAGGGCTTGTCAGGAACCATTTACAGAGCTCTCTGGGAATTTTCTAATTGGGTACACTTGATTTTCAGTCTTAGTTATTCGCTTCTCATCTCAGCCTCTGGGTCTTTAAATGTAAGTCAGTGAATATCCTGCGTTTTACACTTTGGAAACACGCTCTCTTCTCTCAGATGAAAACACACACACACACACACACACACACACGCACAACGGAAAACTGAACATCTGTATAAAATTCCATCTGATTAAGTGGTAATGATGATGCTCTTCCCAGGCTGTTACTGGTGCGTAATGGGGTATAAGAGCAGAATATAGATAGGAAGTCAGTCGAATATAGGTTTTTAATCACTGTCGTAGTTTATCCGTGTAACTAATCATATGAAAAGGGGAATCGTAATGTGTAGTGATGTTATTGTTTGTTACCAGCTGTGTTCTCTTTTGACTCACCGAGCATGGTTTTTCTCCCCCTTCCCCCTTAGCACCCTTTGACGATGATAATGCTCTTCTCTGGGGACCTCTACAGTCTTTTGAATTTCCTCAGTTTTGCCAGGTGGCTTTTTATTGGGCTGGCAGTTGCTGGGCTGATTTATCTTCGATACAAACGCCCAGATATGCATCGTCCTTTCAAGGTAACCTCAGTAATCTTTTTTTTTTTTTAAGATTTTATTTATTTATTTATGAGAGACACAGAGGGAGAGAGGCAGAGAGAGAAGCAGGCTCCATGCAGGGAGCCTGATGTGGGACTCGATCCCGGGTCTCCAGGATCACGCCCTGAGCTGAAGGCGGCGCTAAACCGCTGAGCCACCCGGGCTGCCCAGTAATCTTGATGGGTTTCCATAAATCTTTCTTCTAATACATAGTCTTCTCGTTGTTATAAGTTGGTGATGGGGAGCTTGGGTGGGGACAGCATCCTCTGGAATCAAATGTTTAACTCTCTCAGTTAGTGCCTTGATGTTGGATTTATGTTAGCTTGGAAAAATAACTCATCGGGTCATTTATGTGATGTATACCCAACTTTGTATGTCACTTTTCTGAAAAATGTTGCTTTTTCTTGGATGTGTCTAATGACCCCACGTGTTCAAAGTGTGGGATATGGGATACTTGTGTCTGTCCGCTGAGTAATTGTGGATAGGCGTGCTGAGCCGGGGCGGGGGGATACCTACAGAGTTGCCACTAATTGAAACTCTAAAAAAGACCCTGCTTTTTGAGTATTCTTAAATGTTATGACTTATTACGTTGTCCTTTTTCTACATTATATGGTCTAGAAGGAATAATAGTGTGAATACACAGGGCGTGTGAAAATGTATGTACGTACCGCATTCACCATTGCGAAGCTTTCCTTTTGGGAGGGCTGACGAATGTTTCTCGTCTCTAGCTGCAAACGTTCATGGATTGATCTGACCTCACTATTTATTTGCTTTTAAGAAATAACACAGAAAATGTCGTCAGTCGTGTTGTCAGAATTTGTTTCTAATTACATCCATAGCCTAATGCTAGCAACATCTTTATTAGCGGTTGAATAGGAGTTGGTCTGTTTTATTCCTGTCAGTTCTTATTGTGAGTCTCCAACAGAAAATCAATATGCACTGAAAGGCTGTAACATGTAACAAGCAGCCCGTGCTCTTGACTCCACATTAAAGCAGATTCTAATCATAATTATCCCAGAGCCAACCTTTTAAAATAAAAAACGTCAGTCATAGTGGTACTTACCTAGTCAAACAATTCAAACAAAGCATCTCCAATGAAACATGCTTATTTATCCTTAGGTTTTATTCTATTCAAAATTTAAAAAAAAATTAAGAGAGTGTGGTTGCTCCATTCTGTGTGCCCTGTTAAAGAGATGCTGCTAGTAAGGTAGGTCAGCTGGTGCTTGTCACCGCCTCACGCGGCTGGTGGGGATCACCCAATCCAATGACTGATGAGCTCCTCTTGAACCCACCTTCTGTCTCTGGAACTGTTTGAAATGATTTGTTTTCCCCCCCTGTGCTTTGCTCCAGGTGCCGCTGTTCATCCCAGCCTTGTTTTCCTTCACGTGTCTCTTCATGGTTGCCCTTTCCCTGTATTCGGACCCATTTAGTACAGGGATTGGCTTCATCATTACTCTGACGGGGGTCCCTGCATACTATCTCTTTATTATCTGGGACAAGAAACCCAAGTGGTTTAGAAGACTGTCAGGTAAGACTTTTACACAGTTTCGGGACCTCTTGAGAGACCGTGTTATAGAAAACCCAGTCTATGGGTACACACAACCATACCCCCACACCCCCCCCACCACACACACCCCTTAATGTTCAACAACGTGAGCAAGGCAACTGCTCATTGAAATACATTTTTGCATTTTAATTAGGACTAGCAGAAAAAGCAGGAAGGATGTTTGGGTTACAGCCGTTCCATCCTTGCAGGATATTTTAGTTTGAGCTGCTCTAATTACTTCTTAAGAGAACAGCTTCTTTAGATAGAATTTTATCAGCAGTTCTGGAAATGACCTCATTGCCTTCCCGACTCCCTTACTAACCTAATTATTTTCTACTCTGGGTTGAACTCAGTTTATTGATTCTATATCATAACATGCTACCTGCCGAGTGATGTGAGATTGGGTAGGGAGTGAGGCAGAGACCCACAGAGGGTCCTCCATGTCGTGATTACGACACAACCCTGGTAAATGGGCATAGTGAACCGCAAAGGGTCCTAAGAACAGCAAGAACACCGAAGAGAAGAATAACAACACCTCCCATGGATTGTGTGATTTCTGTGCGTTAGCACATATTTGACCTTATTTAATCCTTATAACAGTGTTCTGAGTTGGCAAAAGTTTATTATCCCTGTTTTATAGATTTTGAGTCATAACGTGGGAGAGTTTCTGTGCCTTGTTCCAAGTCATGCAGCCAGAATTCAAACTCAAGCAGTGTTGTATTTTATAAAAATCATCCTGGGTACAGGGAGGGTGGATTAGACAGGGTCAGGGCTGAAGAGATTCAAGACTGGTAGTTACCACGGTAACCCCGCACAAGGATTAAGAAAGGTCTGACCGAGGACAAGGCCCGCAGAATCCAAGAGAAAGTGAACCATGTTAAAGGGGGAGAAAGCAGAAGGGCTTGGTGACCAGGTAAGTTGGGAGAAGAGGCAATATGGGATATGAGGAGGTAGAAAGGGTGCTTGGGAGCAGCCTCTGTGGAAAGCCTACCCCTCTGGAAGGGTCTCTGCTGAGTAAGGCCCTCCTCTCACATCATCTCATGTCATCTCATGTCATCATCCACAGGCTCTGTGAGAGAGAGAGAGAGAGAGAGAGAGAGAGAGAGAGAGTTTGTTCTTCTCTCCTCAATGGGAAACTGGGACTCAGGGACATAGGGAATTTATTTCTGCGTGTACAGATTTTAAACCATTGAGCTAGGATTTGTACCCACAGCTGCTGGGCTTCAGAGTCTATGCTCTTTCTGGGGCACAAGAGACAAGTAAAAAAAAAAATGTAGCCAGAGGCCATGTTTTTGCCTGTGAGTTGGGATGAGTGTAGTGAGTTTAGAGAATGATTGTTCTTTGCATGCATTTTCATTGACTTCTCTGACCATAATCCATTCTTAAAAGCCCAGCAAGAAGTTGAGGGAGATTTCTGATATTTCTGATAGAATTGTTAATAAATAATGTCAGTGTTACTAAACCTAAAAAAAAAAAAAAAAAAAAAAAGCCCCTCAAAACATGTATACATATTGGCTCACCAGTGTGCTCCACAAACTCATTTAGAAGTCAGCCATTTAGGGATCCCTGGGTGGCGCACCGGTTTGGCGCCTGCCTTTGGCCCAGGGCGCGATCCTGGAGACCCAGGATCGAATCCCACGTCGGGCTCCCGGTGCATGGAGCCTGCTTCTCCCTCTGCCTGTGTCTCTGCCTCTCTCTCTCTCTGTGTGACTATCATAAATAAAATAAAAATTAAAAAAAATTAAAAAAAAGTCAGCCATTTAAAATGGACTTTTGCTAAAATAATAATAATAATAATAATAAAATAATAAATATATAACTAAATATATAAATAAATAAAAATAAAAGAGAGTCTTGCTACTGTTCTTTATTAGCTTTTAATTGGTGTTTGGTATCTTTAGACCTTATGCTACTATTTATATCTAAATTTTGTTTTCTAGCCAGCAACACTGACTCCCTGAGGAGGTGTTATTCTAAAAGTTGGGTTCCTTAAGGCTAACAAGGGCCCACTGATTGTCCCGCAGGGTATTTCACTTCTATTTCCTATTAGGTCACACTCGTTTTCTGTGGAGTATTTGTAGTTAGATTTTCTCTGTTGTAGGCAATACACACAGAGGCGTTTCTGAAAAGGGAAAAGGATCTTGTTAACCAATAACTGCCCATAGGGTTGCTGTCCTCATTACCAATGCCTGGAACAGACTAGGGATCATCATTGCAAGGTCTGTGTGTCTCAGACCCCGGTGAGAGAGAGTTCAATTCCCTGAGAGCCATGGGAAAGCCCGTGAACTGAGGGAGGGAGGGCTGGTAGCCCTGGAGTTGGGCCATGATGAGGCGGAGCTTGATGAGAGAGCCGATGCCATGCTTTCTCCCACATAGTAGGCCTTGTGCTCCGCCCATTGGGAGGCAGCCAACTCTGAACATCCCTTCCCATCGCTTCCACGTACATATTTTGCACCATTCCTTTGTCAGTGCCTACCGACTTCCAGTTTTCACACTAGATCCTTCTTTGACACTTTTCCATGCTTATGTGATCTTGAAATTTTTTTGTTTTTTTCCTGTCTCTAATGATGTCTCAAACATCTCCAAGGACTCCAAATTTAGTGTAGCCATTTGCGAAAGCAGCCGCGATGCAGCAGTCCCATAATGGTTATTCGGATCTCAGAAATGCCATTAAGTCTTACCAGGGAGCATGGCAATTCTGTCTTTGAACTGCGAGCCTTGTAACCTTTTATCTTTATAGCCGCCTTGAAAGTGAGTAGCAAAAAACAACAATCCTCCATAATTTTGTTTGATTTTCCTCTTAGGCAGCATTCTTGTAGTAAAATAAAGAAAATTCATAATATTTATTGCTGCAATAGCAAGTGTTTTCCTAGCCTTTGGCCAAAACAAAACACTCATACACGGACCCACAGGCAGCCGAGTCTTGCCCACCACCTCGCCTCCTCTCCCAACTGCCTCCTTGTTAGGAAAAAAGCTCGGTGTGAACGTGCAGAGCTTCTGCGATTTCATATCAAATGTTGTTGTTGTTGTTGGGTGACATTCTCTAGACTTTCTATTATCATTTATTTTCACCCTAATATACACGAACCGGTCAGCCTCCTGAAATGATAGTTGATCAAAATACATCTTAACCTAAGGTGCCTTCACATACGATGCGAGGTTCTGACCAGCCTTCAGAAAATAGTGAAAAGCTGCTTGGTACAGAGAGCCAGGAATGTTCAGAACCCGAGGATCTGAGATTTGCAGGGATTTGATGAATTTCTCTGGCCACAGGATGCCAGTATTGAACCACGTTTTGTCTGATAGCGTTCCTAGGGTGAAAAGAAAATGTGCTCTTAAGGGAATAGTCAGATACACAGAACACATTTTTCTGCCATCTGTGACAGAGTCGTGAATTTTTCTGGGTATTTATTTATTTATTTATAGAAACACGAGCTTCTCACCAGGGAAAATGGGGCGGACACCCCACTGACCGACTCAAATACATGGAGGTAGCTGGAGCTGGCAAGCTCCGGCGAGGGCTGGCGGTAGCTGTTTTGCTTGGCTGCCTCCATTTATCAGCCAGACTGTGTCACAGCCCAGATGACTGGGTTGACTGGGAGTGGATCCCTCTTGCTAAAGCGAGATATGGAGGATAGTAGAGTTGAGGCAACACCTTTGATTACAAAGCATCATACCGAAGAGCGCCAAGCAAAAGCATCATAGTCCATCTCTGTAGACAATGACTTTGCAGTTCCAGGGTCCTGAAAGCATATGCTGCTTACGGTGTGTCATTGGCAACCTGCCTTATGATGCCTCACTGAAAGTGCCTCACTGATGGCACGTGACTGGCTCTTCGCGAAGACTGTAGTACGATATTTTAAGTTAAAGTGTGATATTTTAAGTTAAGCTGGCCCTACATTTCTTAGGGGCCCGAACCACCTTCATTGTAAGGAGAAATAAAACGAGACCATGCATGTGAAAAGATTTGGAAGACTTTAAAAAAAAAATGTACTATTAGTCTTACTCTGACTTGTGGGGAAGATTGGTTTTGTTCTAATACTTCACAGACTTACTCAGTTTTGGCTGCAGGACCCATGCTTGTACCAAGTGTGGTCGGGTAAATCGGATTTTGCAAAGTCAGTTGTTGTTTCAGCTGAATTCAAAACTACTGAACACGAAAAAGTAAAGCTGAAAACACTGCAATTGCTGTTTGCTCTTCTTGTAGCTTGCAGTTCCTGAAAACACCAAGTGTAGGCTTGTTGGCTCCACTTTACCTAAAAGGATGATATCATGGAGGAGCCCCTGGGTGGCTCCATTGATTAAGCATCTGTCTTTGGCTCAGGTTGTGGTCCTGGGATCTACTGAGCCCTACATGGGGGCTCCTGATCAGTGGGGAGTCTGCTTCTTTCTCTGCTTCTTTCTATTCCTCTGCCTCTCCCCTTCTTGTGCCCTCTGTTGTGCTCTTTCTCTCTCAAGTAGATAATTTATATATATAAATTATATAAAACTTATAAATTGATAATATAATAATAAATATATTATTTTATATATCTATAAGCATATATTTATTTAGAATTATTATATTATATTATATTATATTATATTATATTATATTATATTATATTATATTATAATTTAGAGAGAGAGAGAGTAGTATCATGGAGTTGATTATCCCCAAAGTCAAAAGGCTCATGTGATCATACGAGCATGGAAGCAGCTGAATGCCACATGGTCCTCATTCTCTGTGGGCAAGTAGGAAGCTTCCACAGAGGCTTGTTGGGTTGCTGAGAGTACCCCTATCTGATCTCATCTTTGGAGGTGACCTAGAAGGAAAAGCTGGTGTAGTTCCAACGGCTAAATCAGGGCCACAGTCAGTCACTCTGGCCGAACCTCCATTATGAGGAGAATTATTTAAATCTCAGGATCCCAAGAGCAGATTTAAATCGTAGGAGAGAATGTAATAGGAAAATTTGAACGTGGAAGAAGAGAATGGGTGTGCGGAACTGGAAAACAGATTCTTTGGCCTCATATGTCCTATTAGAATAGAAGACCTAAATGGAGCTTTCAGAAAGGAGAATGTCACAAAGCAAAGAATGTCACTAGCAAAGCATCAGGATCCCCGAGTTGCTCTTCTTTTATCTGGAGCCGATATAGTTCTGTGACATGGGGAAATAAGATGTCTAAGAAAGCAAAAGACTGGGGGGCCAGAATGCAGAAACAGACATTTGGGTAAGGCTTTTGTTCGGGAGATACCTGCATGAATAGTCACACACACACACACACACACACACACACACACACACACACACACGCGTCAATCATTGTAGGGATTAGTTCAGGGAGGGAGAGATGGAGAGGATGTAAATTTAACCCCAATGCTTTGCAATCCACCACTGAAAATGCCTAAAATCTCCTACTGTTTCAACCTATCGGATAGCCCTGGCTCCTTCTCTGCTTACAAAAGCCATATATCCCATACCGCTGATTGGTACTTCCTTTTCAACAATCTGTTTTTCGCAGATAATTTTACCACTTCCCTTTTCTGTAAACATGGACTTTTATTACTCTTGAGCACTCACTTGTCCTCCACGTATATCTCAGTGTAGAGCGGGCTGTGATACATATAATTTATTCAAGAAACATTTACAGGGAGCTTACCATTTGCCAGAATTGTCCCGAGCTCTTTATAATTAATGTATCTTACGAAAATGAGTGTGTGGAGAAAAACGACCTTAGGGAACACTCTTCTAAGGCAGTGGATGAAAAATATACCTTTTTTATTTTTTTAAGTGAAGTTAAATACTGGCTTCTTGGAAGGGACTTTTCCAGGTGACAAGTCATGAAAGAGGAGGATGATTGTGTGTCTGGGTGAGTGACGATGCGGGTCTGACACTATCGAGAAGACAGACCCTAGAGGCTCCAGGACCTGTAGCAGTCTGAAGAGGTTCTATAGGGATGGATGACAAAGATGAAGAGATGAACAAGAATGAACACCCTGGGAAACTAGCATCACAGAATTCTAGGACTGCCAAGATAAAATGACCTTAGAAATCATCTAGCCCACTGGTTTCTACATTTTAGTGTCTAGCAGAATCACAGTTTTGTGGGCCTCCTACCTTTAAGTTTCTGATTTAGTAGGTCTGGGATTGTGTTTTGAAAAGATGCGTTTCTGATAACTCAGGCTATTCCCAGTTCAGGGATTACACTTTGAGAACTACTTTTGAATCCAAGTCCCTTCTTTTTTTTTAAAGTTATTATTATTATTTTTTTTTTGATGGAGATGTGATTTACATTATGACATTATAGGACTTTAAGGTATATGTGTTGGTCTAGTACATTTGTATATCGCAATATGATTACTACACCAGCATTAGGTGTGTTGAGGATGGCTCAGAGGTAGTGTCTTAGCAAGTTTGTGAGTTATTGTACTGTTGACTGTCATCACTACGTTGTACATTAGACATCCATAACCGAGGTTATACTCTTAAACAACATCTCTCCAATTTCCTAGCCCTCTAGTCCCTGGTAATAATCATTCTACTCTCTATTCAACAAGCTCATTTTTTTTTTTTTTAGATTCCATAATGTAAGTGCTATTATGCAGTATTTGTCTTTCTCTGACTTACCTCACTTAGCATAATGTTGTTGCAAATGGCAGGATTTCCTTCTTTCTCACGGATAAATATAGTCCATAATAACATCTTCTTTATTCATTTTTCTGTTGATGAACACTTGGTTGCTTCCATATCTTGGCTTTTGTGAATGATGTTGCAGTTAACATAGCTTAAAGATACACCTATACCTTTGAGATACTGACTTCAACTTCTTTGCACACATAACTGGGAATAGGATTGCTAGATCACGGGTAGTTCAATTTTTAGTTTTTTGAGGAACTGCCATTATGTTTTCCATAATGGTTATAACCAATTTACGTTCCCACCAGTAGTGTATAAGGGTTGCCTTTCCTTCACATCCCCACTAATATTTTTTTATCTCTTTTTGATAAAAGCTATCCTAACAGGTGGAAGGTCATGCCGCGTTATGGTTTTGATTTGCATTTCCCTGGTGATTACTGATGTTGAACACCTTTTCATACACCTGTTGGCCATTTGTATGTCTTTTTTGAAAAAAATGTCTATTCAGGATTTTGGTCTTTTTAATTGGATTATTTTCTTTTTTTTTGGTATTGAGTTGTGTGAGTTCTTGATGAATTGCAGATAATAGTCCATCAGACATATGATTTGTGAATATTTTCTCCCACTTTTATTTCAAATTATTGAAATAATTTTCTCCCACTTTTATTTTCGAATGATTTTATTTCACAATATTTTTTCAATTTGTTGATTGTTTCCTTTGCTGAGCAGAGCTGTCTAGTTTAATATAGTCTCACTTGTTTTCATTGCCTGTGCTTTTGATGACTTAGAGAGAGAGAGAGAGTCAGAGACACAGGCAGAGGGAGAAGCAGGCTCCATGCAGGGAGCCCGATGTGGGACTCGATCCTGGGACTTCAGGATCATGCCCTGGGCCAAAGGCAGACACTAAACCACTGAGCCACCCAGGGATCCCTTTTTAGGGTTTTCTATGTATAAGATCACCCATCTATGAAGAGAGATAATTTTACTTCTTTCTGATATGAATATGATTTGTTTCATTTTTCTTGCTCAATTACTCTGGCTAGGACTTTCAGTATGAGTTTGATATATCCTTGCATCCCACAGATAAATCCCGCTTGACCATAGGTAAATTATCTTTTTATTATGTTGTTGAAATTTACTGGCTAATATTTTATTGAGAATTTTTGCATCTATATTCATCAGGAATATTGGTCTATGATTTTTTTTTCTTAAAATGTCTTAGTCTGACTTTGGTGTCAGCATAATGCTGGCCTCATAAAATGAATTTGGGAATGTTCCTTCCTTTAGAATTTTTTAGAACAGTTAGAAGGACTGGTGTTGATATTTCTTTGAAGGTTTCCCAGAATTTATCACTGCAAGCATCTATTCCTAGGCTTTTCTGTGTTGGGAGGTTTTTTTTTTTTTTTATTACTGATTTGATCTCCTTACTTGATATTGGTTTATTTAGATTTTCTCCTTCTTCCTAATTTAATCTTGGGAGACCATATTTTTATAGGAATTTATCCATTTATTCTAGGTTATTCAGTTTGTTGGCATATAATTGTTCATAGAAGTCTCTCATAATACTTTGTATCAGTTGTAATGTCTCCTTTTTTTTTTTTTTAAAGAAAGAGACAGAGAGAGAGAGAAAGGGGTGGTGGAGGGGCAGAGGGAGAAGGAGAGAGAGAATCTTAAGCAGGCTGCATGCCCGGTGTGGAGCCCAATGCCGGACTCAGTCTCAGAACCCTGAGATCATGACCTGAGCTAAAATCAAGAGTCAAATACTTGACTGAATGAGCCACCCAAACACCTTTTCTTTCTTTTTGACTTTATTTTTTGAGTCTTCTTCTTAGTTAATCTAGATAAAGGTTTATCTTTTCAAAGAATCAGTTCTTAATTTCATTGATATTTTTGTTTTTCTGTCTCTATTTTATTTATTTCTGCTCTGATCTTTGTTATTTCCTTCTTTCTGCTAACTTTGGGCTTTGTTCTTCTTTGTCTACTTCCTTGAGGTATAAAGTTAAGTTATTTGAGATCTGTCTCGCTATAAACTTCCCTTTTAGAACTGCTTTAGCGGCATCCCAGAGGTTTAGATATGTTGTCCTTCTGGGTTCTTTTATTTGAATATATTTCTTGATTTCCCTTTTGATTTCTTCAACCTGTTGGTTGTTCAGAGGAATCTCTACATATTTATGAATTGTTTAGCTTTTCTTTTGATTCGATCAATTCAACCAATTTCCTTTATTGATTTGATCTTCATACTGTGTGGTTGGAGGGATACTAGGTACAATTTCAATCCTCTTAAATTTGCTAACGTGTTTTGTGACCTATTATGTGATCATCCTGGAGAATGTTTTGTGTGTGCTTGAAAAGAATGTGTATTTTGCTGTTGTTGGATGGAACGTTCTATGTCTGTTCAGTCTGTTTAGTCTAAAGTGTCTTTTAAATCCATTATTTCCTTGATGATTTTTCTGTCTGGATGATATATCCATATTGAAACTGGAGTCATCGGGCAGTCCGGGTGGCTCAGCAGTTTAGTGCTGCCTTCAGCTCAGGGCACGATCCTGGAGACTCGGGATAGAGTCCCACATCGGGCTCCCTGCATGGAGCCTGCTTCTCCCTCTGCTTGTGTCTCTGCCTCTCTCTCTCTCTCATTGTCTTTCATGAATAAATGAATAAAATCTTAAAAAAAAAAACTGGAGTCATCAATTTTCCCACTATTGCTGTCTATTTCTTCTTGATATCTGTTAATAATTACTTGATATACTTAAGTGCTCCAGTATTGGGTACATAGATGATTATGATTATAATTATTATATCTTTTTGATGAATTGACCCCTTTATCATTATATAATGACTTCTTTGTTTCTTTTTACCATTTTTGGTTTAGGATCTGATATAAGTATAGCTACCCCTACTCTCTCTTGGTTTCCATTTGCTTGAATTATCTTTTATCATCCCTTCACTTTCAGCATGTGAGTGACCTTAATGGCTAAATGTGTCTTATAGACAGTGTACAGATGAATCTTTTAAAAAAATCAATTCAGTCACTCTGCATCTTTTAGTTAGAAATTAAGACATTTACAGTAATTATTGATACATAAAGACTTGCTATTGGCATTTTGTTAATTGCACTCTGATCATTTTGTAGTTCCTCTGTTTCTTTCTTCCTGTGTTGCCTTTTTTCTTTACAAGTTGATGATATTTTGTAGTGGTTGTTTTTATTCATTTCTCTTTATCATTTATGTATCTATTATGGGTTTTTACTCTGTGGTTACCATGAGGCTTTCATCTTATAGATATAACCATCTATTTTAAGCTGATAACAACTTTTTAAAAAAAATTTTTATTTATTTATGATAGTCACAGAGAGACAGAGAGAGACAGAGACAGAGACATAGGCAGAGGGGGAAGCAGACTCCATGCACCGAGAGCCTGACATGGGATTCGATCCCGGGTCTCCAGGATCGCCCTGGGCCAAAGGCAGGCGCTAAACCACTGCGCCACCCAGGGATCTCTAAGCTGATAACAACTTAAATTCAATTCCATAGTAAAGTTTTACTCATTTACTTGCCCCCACACACAAAATTTATTTTGATGTCCCAATTTTCATGTTTTTACATTGTATTTCCATTAACAAAATATTGTACCTATAGCTACTTTCACCACTTTTATCTCTTAACTCATATGGCAGATTTCAAAGTGATTCACACACTACCATTGCAATATAAGAGTTGAATTTGACTATATATTTGCCTTCACCAGTGAATTTTATGCTTTCACTTGTTTTTATGTTACTTTTTTTATCTTGAAGAATTCTCTAGCATTTCTTGTAGGCAGGTCTATTGGCTATAAAGTCCCTCAGCTTTTGTTTGTCTGGGAAAGTCTTTAGTCCCCTTTGTTTCCAAATGATAGCTTTTCTGGATAGAATATTCTTGGTTGATGGCAGTTTTTTTTTTTTTTTTTCTTTGAGCGCTCTGAATATATCATCCCATTCTCTCCTGGTCTGCAATTTTTCTGCTGAGAAATCTGCTGATTTCCTTACTGAGATTTTTTTTTCCCCCCATGGAAGGAAGTTCTAGCTAAGGAGTCACCACTGTGACTCCTGGTGGTTGGAGGGAATACAGCAGTGGCAAGTGTTCTGGAATAACAAAGTGTTGTCGTAGAGCAGTTTGAGGATGTGGGTGAAAGTCTCACTTCTGGCACCAGTATACTCATAAGATGGCAACAGCACAACTCTGGTAGTGATCTGTTAAAGGCACATGTAGGGGTCTGGACACAGAGCAGTGGCAGCCCTGCCCTGGCAATGACATTTCAGAGCTCCAACTCAGGACCTGAGCAGTAGAGTTAAAGGCAGCAGTAGCCTTTTTCCAGCAATGATAGGTCAGAGCCCCAACTTGAAACCTGAGGGGTGGAGCCTATAGTAGTGGCAGTGCCCTAGCAATGATGGGTCAGAACTGTGACCAGGAACCCACAGGATAGGGATTAAGGCAGCAAGAGCCCATCTCATCAATGACAGTTCAGAGCCTTGACCTGGGATGGGGTTCTCAGGGCAACAGCAGCACAGCCCCAGTAATGGTAGCCAAGGTGTGACTTGGGAAACAGGAAGTGAGTGACACTTAGGATAGTGGCACTGCCCCTGGCAGTGATGAGTCAGAGCCAGGGCCTGGAACTGAGGGGTAGGAGTAGGGCCAGTAAAAGACTGTCTTGGCAATTATCATTCAGATTCTTGACCTGGGAAGGTTGTTGGAGGGGGACTCACGGCAACAGTAGCATAGCCCCAAAAATGACAGCCAGAGAGTAACTTGGGACCCTGAGGGCAGGGCTCAAGGGAGGAGAGGTTTCCTCAACGATTATGGGACAAAACCCCAGTCTGGGGCTGGAGTGGACTAAGAACAGTGGCAGCTCCAGTCTTGTGTGTGGTGATGTGCCACGGGGCCCCATCCTTGAGGGGGGGCATATCAACACCCAAGGCCCCATACGGGCAAGTCTCACCTCAGCACAAGCCCCAGCCTCTGGGAGCAGATGTTGAGTGGGGGTGCTCAGTGCCCCATCAGCTGGGACCAGTCATTGAGGAGGACTGTGGGAAGCCTATGTAGCTAAAGCTGCACCCTTCCACAACACCAAGCCTTGCTGGGGTCCTCCAGATTCTGACTGGGGGAATAGGGTGATGCAGGCAGAATACTTTCTTTATGTTTCTATGTAGGCATCCTCAATTTTTTTTTTTTTTAGCTCTGCTAGATTTTTGTTCCCTTTTCTTTGTTGTTTAGAAATTTCCCTGATCTGTTTTCTTCAGTTTGTAGCTATTTCTTTATTGTTCTTGGTTTTTTGTTTGTTTGCTTGTGTTTTTGTTTTGTTTTGTTTGTTGTTGTTTTTGTGGTGAGACAAGTGTTGGGACCTCCTAGCCCTCCATCTTGCTGATGGACTCCCAAGTCCCTCGTTCTGCAGATGAGATGATAAGGCCCTGGGACATAATGTGTTTTACTCAGAAATATGCTACAAGTTTGAGCAGGATGTTAGGGTATGAGTCTTTTGGTTTTTCTGAGGAATTGGTTGTAATCTCATAGGTACTAAAACAACAAACCAGTTTTAAACCAAATACGGAGTATATTTTTGAAAATTTATTTATATCTTGGTTCTATTGCCTCAAAGTATTTTCAGCCTCCTGGCTTCTGAATAAAAGTTCCTATTTGAATACAAAATATTAATGTGTTCTTGCTAAGAAGCCATCATGGGAAGTTACGGAAGTGACAAATAAATTAATTGAGCATGATGGGATTCTAATGAAGTAAATAATTCTTGAAAGTGCTCATGAAATAGGCAGTTGTATGTTTTCAGTATTCAACTCCAAATAATTCACATTTTGCTGTCTTTCCGCATTCCTGAGTGCTATGTATTTTTAATTTCTCTTCTTTATTTCTTTGTAGACAAAATAACCAGAACATTACAAATAATACTGGAAGTTGTACCAGAAGAAGATTGTGATAAATTATGAATTAATGCATTTGAAATCTTGGTGATCTATGCATGGCCTTGTTTCTGTCCAAAAGGCTAAAACAAAATGTGGATCTTCATTTCATGAAAATCTAGAGGATTGCAACTTTGGTGATGGACTAAAGGAATCTGTTATTGCTATTCATATCTTTTAGTGTATTCAAGCTGGTTTCTAAGAACTTTAGTTCTAACTCCATGTAGTTACTGAAAGCTGATATGCAAGCATTCCATGGGTTCACATGATTTTGGAATCCCTGATACCTACATGAAGTTGGAAGAAAATGACTACAGAATGAACTATTACTTTAGTGGCCTTTATAACACATTTTATCATGAACACTGAGATGTTTTCTGTATATATGGCTTTTATAGAAACAATTTTTATATGCTGTAGATGACTATACTGTGAAAAGTGTTTTCTACTCTTCGGTGGGGGGGAAGCATACGTCACCATTATAGACTGAGGAGGGAAAGAAATTTATTTTATGTTGTCATTGCATTGCTTCCCCTTAGATACCAACTTAGATGTCACTCATCTTTTAATGCATATAGCTAGAGCATTTTGAACAAAAGACAGAAGGGATAGGCCTAATTTTAAGAAATATATTAAAGAAGAGCTTCTAGAGGCTATTGTTTATGAGAAAAATCCAGGAATTATGTCTAAAAATTCTTGATAATTCATTACATTAAGATTTTTTTCACTCATTATCATTTCACTCCAAGGTTATGGGCCACTTTGTTTTCATGGCAGCCCATTTGACTAGGAAAGGATGTATCATCTTTCTAAGAGCAAAACAATACTTCAGTTTGGTATTAAGCCTTTTAAGTACAATTACAGATAATTTACCTCCTTGATAATATATCTAAATATATGCATTTTTAAATCTTCAAATTGCAATGTTCATATAAGACAGAAGTCAACAAGAGAGAAAATACGCAAAATATTATGCCCGATCCTATAATCATATCTATATGCAGTGTTAGTAATCAGGAATAATTTTTTAATATCATAAGTTATTTTTACGTCATGACAAATTTTGATAGTTTGTATGTTTTCTTTATATATTTTATATTCTGTTAAAGTATCCCTTCAAATGAAACTGTCCAGATTAATTAGGAAAAGGCATATATTTACAGAAAAAAATTGAGGAAGAAATGTCACTGCTAAATAAGATTTACAACGAGTATTTCTAAAAATTTTCCACTTCTTTATCTCAGCTTTGTCAGTAGTTTCCTTACCTTAATTATCATTCAACTTGAGAAAGAGATAACTGATAACAAATTCATCAAAAGGAGAAACTGTATGTATATGTATTCAGACAGATGTTTTTATGGTAGGTTTAGAAAATATTGTGGAATTTTGAATGTAATATAATGATGGAATGTGTAAACTGTTATTTACATACCTCCAAGATTAAATAGACTGTTTCATCCCCTGATTTTAAAAGTAACAAGTTTTTAAGGAATTTTACTTATTAAAATCATTAAGAGCTGATAGTCCATAGACAACTGACCAAAACAGAAATGATGATTTATAATTTGAGGCAATTCCAATTCACTAATTTCAGTTTTTTTTTAATTTCAGTTTTTGATCTTGATAATATTTAATACGCATCCAAGATTGACATTTTTTTCAGTCAAACCTAGTATTTGGGTCTCTAAGTGAATTCATAAAAATTCTTTCCTTTTTCTCTTACCATACGGTTTTCAAATTTGATCTGTAGACTCTGCTTCTTCTATCCATTTGTCTACATCTCTTGCCACTCTATTGTTGCTGAGGTAAAAATAGATTGTCCTTATGTTGTTTTTTTTTTCTACAGTCTAAGCCCATGTAATATAAACCAGCTAACTCTTCTTGAGGTTTTTCGTGGGTTTTGTTTTTGTTTCGTTTTTTTTTTTTTTTTTTTTTTTTTTGTAGTGGAAAAAAAAAAGTAAAATCTTATAGAGAAGTTTGTACAGGTCTTGATTATTCCTGAGAGTAATGTGCTTATATCTACAGTGGCAGGTAGGTCTCATTTTATTTCTTTATTTTTTGTTTTAATTTCTTTTTAAATATGACATTGTAAAAGCTAGCTAAAACACATACTTATTTTTTCCATCATTTTCAAAAAGGATTTTTGCATTGTTAAATTTCTAAAGCTACTGTAATACCATTTTAACCAGACAGAGAGTTAGTTGGTCAATAATTTTTTTTAAGTGATAAAGATTAAGTTGTACTTCCACCTATTTGCACGATACATCACGGAAAGACGCAGGGTTTCTATAATCAGTAAATCAATATTCATAATTTTTATTCAGATGGTATTGCATCAAACCATTCTAGTTGAAAACCCCCCTGCACAGTAATATGTATGTTTTATTTATACTAAGTAAATTTTTTTCTCGTATAATTAAAATTATGTATGTAGAGAACTATATATAAACCATTACATGCAATATACTTGCACCAGTGTGGATATTCAAATGTTCATATACATATTATGAGTTTATTATACCACAAAAAGTAAAAGTGGCCAGTACAGTTTAAGATGACTGATATACTATTTTCAAATGTACTGCTTTTTTGTAACATGGAATCTCAAATATTTAATTGAAGATTAAACAGATTTAGTTAAAGACTTCCAAAGCTAAAACAATTTGATTAAAAAATGGACTGATTCTCCTTATGCAATTATAAATATTTCAGTAAATTTTTGGACTCATTTTTTAAAATGTTAGATTATTTTCCCAAGATTTTTCTTTGGTTGGTTGTGGAAAACTGGACTGTTATAAATGTTTAGATCAACTGGAAGTAGACACTATTCTTGTCTTTCTTCAGGAGATTAAAGATTTGTTCTAGAAAAGATGGCAGACTACAGTACCCAACATAAATGTTAGGCCTGTGTACCCACAAATATACATATGTGCTTATACTGTATCTTTCCCATCTCTGCTGACACAGGAGTAGGATAGATTATTAGGTTAAATTAGCAATGCATAGCATTTTCTCTAACATGTACGTTGAAACACATTTCTGGGTAATTTTATGTGTCTGGTAAAATTGTGTCCCCAGTTGCTATATTAACAGATAGTTAACCTGAGTATAATTACTTAACATATTTTTTTTATGAACTGTAATCAGTCTTCAGGAAACTCATTATTTTATCTCTATTTGTAGACGAATGTAATGCCAACCACGAAAGAGGGCATCTTTGCCCTATAGTGGATTTCTTATAATTGAGTTATAGGTTATGAAAAGATAAAATACTGAAGGTCAGAGTAGCAAGAAATGAAAGATAGCATGTGACTGGAAGTAATGATATTTTGATGTAACTTATTATGCAGCCTAGTCAGAGAAAAATTAAAAAATAACTGTTGTGCATATGTGGATATCCTGAGTAGCTGATGGAATGTAGCTTCAGTGCCCCTCGCTTAGATATGCCCCTTCCAAGGTCCTGTACCTAATGTTGCATTAGAAAATTTGTATTTTGTTTCTTTCTTGAAGAAGATCAGAAAAAATTGAATACATTTCTGGCCCTACAAAATCTGTATCAGTCTCTGTGAATATGGTAAAATAACTTCCATTATTTTTTCTAGTAGAAATAGACATGGGCCATTTATAGAATATATTTTTAAATAATAAAGTTTTGAGTTAATTGAAGTATCTAAATATAACTATAAATGGTTTTCTCATAATATATATCTTGCAATATATAAGGAGAGGGATCACTTCTGACATATTTTATGATTAAGTTCTGAATGATAGAAAAACAACAAAATGTTTTAAAAATATTTTATTTATTTATGAGAGAGAGAGAGAGAGAGAGAGAGGCAGAGACACAGGCAGAAGGAGAAACAGGCTCCATGCAGAGAGCTTGATATGGGACTGGATCCTGGGACCCCAGGATCATGCTCTGGGCCAAAGGCAGACGCTCAACCACTGAGCCACCCAGGGGTCCCTGTAACTCTTTTTCTTACTTAGGAAAGAAACATAGTGAGATTGAGGATTTGAATGCAGGGGACTAAAAGATTGATTTTACCTAAATATAATCTTGCTTCATTCTACCCTACACGACATGCTGTATGTTGGTGCTGACAATGTTTACAGAGTCATATTTTACTTTGCTAACAATTTAAAGTCAGGAATTAAAGCATGACAATGTGTAACTGGCAAGAAGAAACTTGTAGCAGATATAAATTAGAGAGAAGATAATGAGACATCTTGACAGCTTCTGTTTACATAATCTATAAGATAAAAACTTATTACCTATAAATATATTTTAGGTTAATTTTCTCATAAACAGTATTTTTAAATGTATATCAATATATATAATACTTAAAAGTGTAACCTCTGGTAGTTTTAGTACTGTACTTAAAAAGGTATCTTAACCAAATTTTGAAGATAATTCTTACTTCTTTTTGTTGCATTTTCAAATCAGTTGATTATGTCTAAAAATAAATGCTTGGTCTATTCTTAGATACACTACAAATTCTCAAATGTAAATCCTAGTCTCACAAAGTTCACCAGTTTTCCATGTTGTGAGATATTGTCCTTTGCAATCTCCTAAGGATATTAGCTTGATCTTTCTGAACCATTTCTGTTTTTGTCTTTTAGATCAATCAATTGCTTCTTTTGTTTTATTTGTCCTATTTGGACATGGTATCCTCTAAATGGGAGTGAATCTTAATTTGAATTTATGTTCAATGACTCTAGATATCTTTAGTGTGAAACTGCCACTTGGTTTACTTCCTTGGGAGTCCTCAGCTCTCTTTGTTACCATTGGCTTTAAAATATCACTAGGGGATGGTTATGCCAAGTAGTTATCTATTACATGTGTGTATTTCAACTCTTGGATCAAGGGTACATTTATGGTACCAATAGCAGCCTTAACAGTTTAATAAATATTCTCTCAAGAAAACTGTGGAGTAGTAGGCCTTTGAGAGCCATGCAGATGGATGCACTGGTTTGAAAGTGGACATACTTGTTTTTCCCTCAACATACACACTACTGACTTTTTTAAAAGTATGACTTTCAAGTGAATTAATTTATTGGTTAGAAGATTTGTTTGCTGAGTCCTTATTACCTCTTGAAGTCTTTAAAGGTCATGCTGAAAGCTGAAGAAACAAGCAACAAAGACTGATGCACAGTTAATGTCTTTTGCAGAAGTGACTATTTTGAGCACCTTGTGTGACGGTGTACTTTGCACAGAATCCTGTGGCAAAACATATTAGGCCGTTGGATGTTACATCTGTATAATTGGTTGCATTGTGAGGGATCTTAGATGATGATTGTGAAGATAAGACCTCACTTACTCCTAGTTATCAGTCTTCAGTACATGCTCAGAAGCTCATTTGTGTTACACCTGGAGGCAATGCAATGTGGTTCCCTGGTTGTAGGTTTGAGCTTATTTCAAAAGATTTATGAATTATTTTTTCCCTAGAATTTCTCCTTCATTCCAAATTTCCATTTACTGACTAATGTAATATAAAGAATCTTATATTAAAGTAAAATAATACTTTGGGGGAATAGATTGTTTCCAATGAGCATATGCTTTTAACAGAATAGGAGTGATCTACATTAAGCTACTGTTGTTTTAATGATTTTTCAAACACTACCATATAGCACTTTTTAATTTCTCTGGAAGAAAAAAAAAACAATATATATCCATGGTTACAACACAAACCACAAGAATCCTCTAAAGATTTTAAGTGGTCTTGGGTTGTTTTTGATCTTCTCCCTTGGAGAAATTTTTTACCTAATAGTTTTCCCTTGCAAATAGTACGACTAACGCTATAAATCTGGAGCTAAACTGTTGATAACTCACATCTTGAAAACCAGATTCTTCTTTTGACATTATCCATGAGCAGAGAGTGATATATGACTTTCCTCTTTGAGGATATCTGGGGCCAATGTTATTTTCAACACAGGCATAGGCTTCAAGTTTCCATTTCTTCCTAGAAATGTTGCAATATAATAGTAATGAGTTTTCAGTGGTACCCCACAACATTTTGAGAACTTTGCAAATGTAAGCATCAGATGTGTTGAGAGTGCGTTGCTCAGTACCATGAAATATAGAAGTCTTCTCTCAGTGCCAAATTGGGGAGCAGACATGTAGGTGTGCTTTATAATAAATACAAATAAGAAAAAGGCAAAAAATGGGCTCTTGTATTGAGTCCTTGACAAATTAATTTGTCCTACTTTTCTGACAAAGATTTGACTCCAGATTTCACAGAGTTTTTTTTTTTTAATATATACTTATTTTAGTATGGATTAGCTAGTAGTGATGCACTGGTAGAGATGGTATTTAGCTATTGACTCAGAATTCATTTCATGATGAGTTTTTTGTGTCTTCTTATCATATGTATATCTGTATTTACTTTGTTAAAAATAGATTTAGTGAGCTTCATGTTAAAATCTGCCTAAGGAATAATGACTTGTTTTTCAGTTATCAAGGGATAGAAAATATATGTGCTGGTATGTTCATATCAGCATATTATTAGGTACTGTATATGAACGTATTTAAATGCCTCTGTCATTCCATGGCAAGCATCAATAATTCGCATCCATGGAGTCAGGTTAGCCCGGTGGGAAAAAATGGTAGTCAGAATACTCTGGAGGGTTGTGCTGTCAGCCATCTCTGATCTATGCTTCAATTCTAATTTATAGACCAGCTCTATCCCCTTAACTTGACTCTAGAATGTTTGTCATGGCCTTGTACCGTCCCCCTAACTGAGGGGCAGTATCCCAGCAGTGCTCCTCATCTGTGGTAGGGTTTCTTCACTGTGACATTATGGTGGTAAAACATGGTAAAGGGGTCTGTGTGTATTTTGTACAAATTTTACAGAATGTCTTATATCGATAAATTCTTAAACAGCAAAATTCCTCTTATGCATCTACATTCCAACCATATTAGGAGTACTGATTTATTTAGATATTTAACTATGAAAATATAAATGTTGCAAAGGGACATTCATGTGTGGATTGTGTTGTGTTTCTTAAGGTTCTCTGGCACTGATGTCTATACCATTATGTGATATGTGAAATAAAAAGGATTTTTCTACAGCTTAATGATTTCCCTCTGGGGAGAGTTCTTGTGCAGCAATCACACTGCCAGATGGTGTTTATGGGCTATTTGTGTAAGTGGTAAGATATTATGAAATAAGAGTGCTTTCATCTGATAGAAAGTCTTGACACATGTGTCTTTGTATGGAATAAATTTTGGTGCAATATGGTGTCACTCAATTTTGCAATGAATTCGATATCGATTGTACTTATGTATATGCATACCCGTCATGCTTCTAGTTGCTTCAACCTTTGTATGTTTTTTTGTCCATATTTTTACTTGAAAATACTTTAAATGGAAATGAAATAAACATTTGATAGTTTACATAAGAAAAGTCATGTATTGCTTTTTTTTCAAAAGTCAGTGTATATAGCAATAAATTGAAGGCTTTGGTTTTATTTATTTTTTATTTTTTTAAGGCTTTGATTTTAAAGACTGGATTTATCTATCACTGATTCTGTGTACTTGTTGGCATATTGCCCTTAGCATCATTTTCCTATAGTAAAAACTGAAAGTGTGGCAAACACTACAGTAAAGACCGTAGATACTTTTCTTCCTCATGGCTTATGTCTGTCTATGCTCTGGTCTAAAATATTTACTAACTTCTCTCTTCTATTGTTACCTGTCAGTTCAGTCTTATTTCTTGCCTCTTAACGAAAGTTTAATGTCCTGTCTACCTCTATTTCAGTCTTCACATGTTTCCCCAGAACGTTCTTTCTGAAACACAAATATAGTAAAAGTCTTCCACAGCTTTACATTTACTTATTTTTTTCTAGTTGGATAAATCCAAACTCCCCTGTATAACACAGTGCTTTGCATAATCTGCTGTCCTTTCTCCAGCTACAAATGAGCAATTCCACTTTCTCTGCAGCCATATTGTCTTTTTTAATTTTTTCCAGTAGTTTGACAACAACAACATAGATGCTGTTATTTCATTTGACACACTGTGGATTACGGAAATTATATTTTCCCTGCCCATTCCTGTCTTCTACTTTCAACATAGCAAATTTCTACCCAACATTCAAGACTAGTTCAAAAGTCCCCTCTTCCAGAAACCTTCCCCTGATCCCTGAATATCTTGACCATCTTGGGTGCACCTTTTTTGTAGAACTCATCACACCATTGGAATCGATGTACTTGACTCCCTCCTCTGCCTAGATTTGAAATTTGTGTGTGTGTGTGTGTGTGTGTGTGTGTGTTTCACTGACTATAAGCAGAGTAGATACTCAATGTTTATTAAATTAATATATTGAATGAATGAATGGCTTTTTATTCATTAGGTTTCATAAGTTTCTCTTAGATACAGTTTCTATTACTTCTAAATTTAAGCAGTCCATTAGATTCTGAGGAAAGAATATTTCCATGGAATATCTTAACTTTAGAATGTAAGAAAGCTGGGGAGTTTCAGCCTCTGCCCTCCCTCTTCCCCCCCCCCTCTCATTTTTCACTTTCTCTCCCCCCCACCCCCATCCCCAGTTCATGTCAGTAAATGCATCTTGACAAAGGAGATGAATAGCCAAGTGACCTACTATGAACTTTTCCTGTGAAAAAACATTTAAGTTTTTATATTTTCAATAAGGTATCATTTTAATGACATTAACTTGAGAAACTGTGGAGGGAGCCTAAAGTTTTGATGACCAAAATTCTCTTTGAAGTAGACACAGGAGGTTGAGTAGCACTTTCCCCTGGTGAAATGCTTTGGGAAAACAATAAAAAAGTAAACTAATAACTTTGGCACCTGTTAAATTTAAACTATTTTTAAAAGAAATATAAACATATTTCTTACATATACTTATTTTAAAATTAATGAGTGTTACTGGGAATGTGTTGAATAAAAATATGCAGAAAAACTAAGATAATACATAATGGCTAATAATTTGCTTTTAAGCTATCATTAGGCTCTTAAACATGTTGGTTTAGGTTCACAAAAACTTTTGCTGCTGAAATACATCTAATCATTTTCTACTTGAATTTTCAGGCTATGTCCTATTTATAAAGATTTGAGATCATTATATATGCTGGGATGGGGCAGGTGGGCTATGGATAACTACTATTGTTTTTGCCTCCACATGCCCTAAAAATTATATTTGCACACTTCCTAGATATATGATTTTGAAGGTCAGGTCTTTATAGCCACTTATTGTTTTTATAGTATTAAGCTTAAGAACACCTGGTCACCAGCAGGCATTGGCTAATTCTTTCAAAAAATGTTTGATGTTTGAAAAGAATTCAGATATAAAAATGTAATTAGGATTCAATGGCTTTTAAAACTTTAGCTTTGAAGATTTATTAATCTCTGAAAGATGTGAAACAGGATTTCAAAGCTGTTAATTCAGGTTAAATACTACAGAAATTGAAATACCCTGCAGCTATAATAAAATAACGAAGTATAAATGAGTATAACCCTAAGAAAAATGCAAGCAAGCCAGTCATTTTTTTCTCATTTTAATTTTTCTTAAAAATAAGAGAAATTAATCTTACTTTTGTCATAGTAATTAACATTGTGATTATATAACTGCAGGTTCTTTTATCATCGTGCATTCCATTTCCTAAAATCTAAAGACACCATAAAAATGTCTTTCATGTTCTTAATTCTGCCTTAAACTTATGGTCACTTCTTATTCTCACGTTGTTATGTTACTTTCGGAATTTGTCACTTAAGGAAGTAAAGTCAAAGTTTTAAGCACCTCCTCAGTGCTAAACCATATGATGGGTGCTAGAGATACAACACGGTTAACAGTCTGTACTGCCTCTGCTTCATGGAGCTGGGGCGACAAATATTTTTTCTCTTAATCATTCAAATGTATTGATAAAATTAGGGTCTTAGGTCCTAAAAGCAGTCTACCCAAATGTGATCTAGTCCTAGGACGTCAGGGAAGGCTTTCCTAAAGATGTTGTATGAATTGATATTGAAGGATGGGTGCACATTCACCAGGTAGAGTGGAGGCTGGGTGAGGAGTGTTCTAGGCAAAGCAAACTGTGTGATAAAGTCCCTGAACCAGAAAACGTAGGGTTTATTTAGGGAAATCAATGCCAGACCAGTGGAACCAGAGTACGGGGACAACATACCTAATGTACCTCTAGAGAGGAGCAATTGTAGAGCAATTGACTAACATTAATAGTCAATGTTCAAGACCGTGGTTTTTATCCAATATTTTGGAGATGGCATAGACAAATGAAAATCACACATAATATGAACATTGAACTTTATCAAAGTTTCAAATCTTACCCTCTCCTAATATATCTGAATAGAATCATTTGAAATAGTAAAAACTAATTTCCATCTTACTTCTTTTGTTATTATTATATATTGTTATATATTATTTGTTGTTATATTTTACCTAATTATTTTACACTGACCAAAGTGTAAACTGCAATAAGCTCGAGACATTTTTTTTTTAAACAAAGTTACTGGAGGAATTACATAATCAACCAATGAAGGAAATCTTTTTTTCTTTTTTCCCAGAAATTTTATTTTTGTCTCTCTTTAGCATATTTTCCCTCCTCTCTTTCAAGTTAGAGTACATCTGACCTACACTGTTGAGTGCTCACCACCATTCATCTCAAGGACAATTTGTAATTTCTTTTTTTTTTTTTGAGAAATATTCTTCTGATGCTCTCATTTTTAACCTAATCATAATTTCTAAAATGTATTCTTTTGCACATGTGAAAACATTAAACATTACCTTGCATGACATGTTATTAAACAGAGTTATTATCTTAGAAGAAAAATTCTTCATTTGACTATAATGGTTTAATATGAAAAATGCCAGTACAGTAAAATTATTTGAATTTTTTTCTAATTTTGTATAAATAGAATGAATTTTTCATTTTTTCACTCTTTATAATTCACAATGGATGAAAAGTGAGTCTTCTGGCAAGGAAATAATTGTTTAAGGGATTAGAGAAATAAAGAAAAGTTATTAGAGAAATAAGAAATAAAGTAATAAAGTAAAAATTATTTAAAGAAAATTTATATGGAAAACGGAATTATCTGATACAGTTCTCCCCATTATAGCTTTATTGAGACATAATTGACAATAATATTGTGTAAGTTTAATGTGTATAATGTGATGATTTGATATATGTATATATTGTGAAAATGATGATCACATTAAGATGATCACATCACCTCACATAGTTACCACTGTTTTGTGGCAACAACTTTTAAGATTTACTCTCTTAGAAGATTTCAAGTATAGATTTTCATCATCCATTCATCTGCCATTGGACACTTCGGTTGTTTTTATATCTTAGCAATCGTGAATAATGCTATAATGAACAAGGTTATATAGATTTGTCTTTGAGATTCCGATTTCATCTTCAGATAT
The DNA here is from genome assembly GCF_905146905.1 of Nyctereutes procyonoides. Taxonomy (NCBI): domain Eukaryota; kingdom Metazoa; phylum Chordata; class Mammalia; order Carnivora; family Canidae; genus Nyctereutes; species Nyctereutes procyonoides. The sequence goes on along the minus strand of NW_026575032.1, from coordinate 15,343,740 downwards.
ATAAAGAAGTGGGATTGCTGGATCATATTGTAGTTCTATTTTTTTTTTTTGAGGAATTTCCACATTTTTCAATAGCGACTTCCTACCTACATCCCTACCAACAGTTTGCAAGGATGCTCTTTCTCCACATTCTCATCAATACTTGTTATTTCTTGTCTTTTTGAACTAGCCATTCTAACAGGTGTGAGATGGTATCTCCTTGTGGTTTTGATTTGCATTTCCCTGATGATTAAGGATGTTGAACACATTTGCATGTACCTATTGGCCATTTGTCTTCTTTGGAAAATGTCTATTCAGGTCCTCTGTCCATTGAAATTTTTTTAGTTTTTAATTTTTTTTTCTACTTTGAGAGACAGAGAATATGAGTGGGGAGAGGAGCAGAGGGAGAGCAGACTCCACGCTAAACATGGAGCCAGACACAGGACTTGATTTCACAACCCTGAGATCGTAACCTGAGCCAACATCAAGAGTTGGACACCCACCCAACTAAGCCACTTGGGTGCTCTTCTGCTCATTTTAAAAGTGGATTTTAAAATGTGTTTTTGGGAGGTTTTTTAGCTATTGAGTTATTGGAATTTCTTAAATATTTTGGATATTCACTCCTTATCAAATATATGGTTTTGAAACATTTGCTCCTACTTCACAGGTTTCCTTTACATTTCGTCAATTATTGCATTTGCTGGGCAGAAGTTTTTTATTTGAACGCACTCCACTTGTTTAATATATTTTGTTACTCGTGCTTTTGGTGTCATCTTCGTCAAATTATTGCCAAGAACAATGTCAAGAAAATTTTTCTTATTTTCTTTAGGAGTTTTATGGCTTCAAGATTTACATGTAAGTCTTTAATCCATCCTGAGCCAATTCTTTTTAAAGATTTCATTTATTTATTCAGGAGAGAAACAGAGAGAGGTAGACACGTAGGCAGAGGGAGAAGCAGGTTCCCTGCAGGGAGCCTGATTTGGGACTTGATCCCAGGACCCCAAGATCACCCTGAGCCAAAGGCAGACACTTAATCACTGAGCCACCCAGGCATCCTGAGTTAATTTTTGAAAAAAAATTTATTTATTCATTTGAGAGAGAGGGCAAGCACGAGTGAGGGGAGTAAGGGGCAGAGGAAGAGGGAGAAGCAGGTGCCCCACTGAGCAGGGAGCCAGACATGAGGCTTGGTCCTAGGACCCTGGAATCACAACCTGAGCTGAAGACAGGTGCTTAATTGACTGAGCCATCAGGTGCCCCTTTCTTGAGTTGATTTTTGTGAGTGGTTTCAGATAGGGGTCAAATTTCATTATTCTGCATGTGATTATCCAGATTTCCGAGCACTATTTATTGGAGATTGTATTTCCTTATTGAGCATTCTAGCTTTCCTTGTCAAATACTAGTTGGCTGTATATGCACGGATGTATTTCTGGGCTCTTGATTCTATTCCATTGGTCTATGTGTCTGCTTTTGTGCCACTGCCATACTATTTGATTACTATAGCTACATAATAAAGTGAAATCAAGAAAGGTGGTGCCTCCACCTTTGATCTTCTTTCTCAAGACTGCTTTGGCTCTTTGGGGTCTTTTGTGGGTTCTATACAGATTTTAGAATTTTTTTCTATTTCTGTGAGGAATACCATTGGAATTTTGGTATGGATTATATTGAATCTATGGATTGCTTTGGGTTGTAGGAACATTTGGCAATATTACTTCTTCTGATCCAATAACATGGGATATCTTTCCATTTATTTGTGTCTTCTTCAGTTTCTGTAATTGTCTTATAGTTTTCAGTATGGATTTTTCATCTCCTTTGTTAAACTTACTAAGTATTTTAGTGTTTTCAATACTATTGTGAATAGGATTGTTTTCTTTATTTCTTTTTCAGATAATTTGTTGTTAGTGTACAGAAATGCAACTGATCTTTATGTATTGATTTTTTATCCTACTTCACTGAATTTGTTTATTAGGTCTAATAGTTTTTGATAGAGTATTTTGAGTTTAATGAATATATATGATCTTGTCATCTTCAAACAAAGACAATTTTACTTCTTCCTTTATGATTTGGATTCCTTTTATTTCTTTTTCTTGCCTAATTACTCTAGATAGGACTCCCAGTAGCATGTTGAATAGGAGTGGTGAGAGTCATTGCTGGTCTTAGAAAACCCTTCAACCTTTCACCGTTAAAGGTGGCAACTATGGTTTATCATATAATAGCTTTTATTATGTCAAGATATGTTTCTTCAATATTCAATTTGTTGAGAGTTTTTAGCATCAAGTATATTCTATTGTTAAATGCTTTTTCTGCACTTATTGAGATCATATGATTTTTATCTCTCATTTTATTGATGTGGTATATGACATTTATTGATTTGCATATGTTATATCATTTTAGCATCCCAAGAATAAATCCCACTTGGTGATTGTGTATGATCCTTTTAATGTACTCGTGAATTTGATTTGCTGGTATTTTGTTGAGAATTTTTGAATCTATGTTCATTAGGCTTGGCTCCCCAGCAATATAGGGTGCTACTGGCTAGACTCAGGATTCAGATTGGACTGCAGGCTGGGCTTTATGATTAGGCAGTCCGATGGTTATGATCCACTCTTTGTCAAGGCTTCAGGCTGGGTCGCTAGTCAAGCAGGGCTACCAGCTGTGCCTTACAGTTGGGTGGGGCTGTTGGCTATGCTCCATGATTGGGTGGGGTTGCTGGTTGGGCTCTGTGTCTGGAAGAGACCACAAGCTGTGGGTGGTACCATTGGTTTAGGCCCAAGTCTGCCCAGAGTCACTGTTTGGGCTCCCTTGCAGACAGGGCCAGAGGTTATGCTCTGCAGCTGAGCAAGCCTGCTGGCTTGGCTTAGCCTGAGCAGGGCTACAGAATGGGCTCTATAGCTGCCCAGAGTCTCTTGCCAGGCTTGCTGGGGAGGCAGGACTGGAGACTACACTCAGGAATTGGATGGAGCACTGACTTTCTTCCCTGACCAAGAGACTCTAGGATGTGCTTGGTGTGGTTTTCTATGGTATCTGGATAAAATATTTGAATCTTTGCCTGAGTTTTTCTCTTCATTGGAAGAGACAGATAGACTCTGGTGTTGTAGAGCAGAGCCAATACCTGGAAGAGTGGAAGTATTAATCACATAAAGTACAGAGATAAGAAATGGAGAAAGAATGTTGCCTGGTTTCCTGTAGTTTTGCAGTTCGAGATTTGGAGCCCTTTCTGAGGCCAAACTGCATTCCTGATAAATGATTCTTTAAGACACGGTTATTTTCTTACCATATTCCCTCTTTTGCTTTAATTCCTTGGATTGGTTTCCGTTACTTGCATCCCAAAGTTTTAGATAATATGACATAATACATCACAATGAGGTTGTTAAGGCTGAAAGTACGTTTTTTTTACTGCTTCTGGGAACAGAAGACAATAAGATACAGTAATTATTGTTGGACATATTTTCACTTACCACATACCTGAAAGTACAAAGTCCAGGATAGCTGCCAACTTGAACAAAATATGAGAAATAGATGATGGCATCAATGGAATGTGATATATTGTGTCATCATCCCACACAGACGTTCATCTTACATCCAAAGTCTTAGTACGTTCCCATTGCTTTTCCCTTTTAGTGCCCCTGCTTCATTTCATTCCTCCCCAGACCATGCAAACTTGCTCCCTGGGGGCTATGCTCTTCTCTTTTACACTCTCTTCTTCTTTTTTTTTTTTTTTAAAGATTTTATTTATTTATTCATGAGAGACACAGAGAAATAGAGGCAGAGACACAGGCAGAGGGAGGGAGAAGCAGGCTCCAATGCAGGGAGCCTGACGTAGGACTTGATCCTGGGTCTCCAGGATCAGGCCCTTGGCTAAAGGCGGCTCTAAACTGCTGAGCCACTGGGCTGCCCTACACTCTCTTCAATGGAAAGCATCAGTTCATGTCATCTTCAACTGCCAATTTTGTTTGCTCATGTAATTAGGAAGTATTTGTTTGTTGAGTAACTTGAGATTTTCTCGCCACCATGCTTGAGTTAGATTATGGACACAAAGCGCAGAAGACATGTTTTCTGAACTCAAGGTGCATTTTTATGCAGAGTACTCCTAATTGTGATGGGGTGGGGGAGAAGAGGAGATGGTTCTTTTTTTATACCTGATATTTACTTCCATGTGGAAGGAGTCATGTTAGGAAAACACTCTTAACCTCATTTTAGAAGAGGCATGTCCTAATTTTATTGGTGAATTTGGAAAGGGGGAAAAAAACTAATTATGTGTCTTTTCTCTCTTGGGAGTCATCCTGACCTCAGAGAGCATTAATTCTGCTATTCTGCTCCATGTCTTTCCAGAGTCAGAAATCCTTGGGAAGAGGTCTGAAATGGCACAATGCTTGCAATGGGTTGGGCAAATCTTTCTTTTTTTTATTTTTATTTTTATTTTTATTTTTATTTTTATTTATTTTTTATTTTATTTTTTTTGGGGGGGCAAATCTTTCTAATCCTAGAGTTCCATATTAGAAAGCCCACTTGCCCTTAGCTAGGAATCACATTCTTCTCCATTAGCTGTTTCAGCAGTAAAGGTGATGTTTTTATGCCCCTATCTGCCTTACAATTTTGACTGATGTCTTCTTGATTTATAATTCAAGTGTGGAGGAGAAATGATATTTGTCAGCCTCCCCAAGAATATTAACAATGTGTATCTTGAATCCTCTTCTCTCTCTGTAGCTCTTGCCAATAATCTGATGATTAGGAGCTTTATCCAGATGGAATTTTCACTACCTCAAGTTCAGCACTTCATAAAGGTAAATGTGCTCAAATTTCCAACTACTTCATAAAAAGAAATCAGAGGTTTACCACCAAACATGCCTACTTCAGTCACACGCTCCTTTATTCATCAGCTCATTCAGGCTTGAAACCTAAGAGTCCCCTTGGACAATGACTCCATTTCATCCTCCATAATAAGTCAGGCACCAAGACTTATTGTTTTTTTCTCCATTTCTAATTCATCTGCCCTTTTATCTCTGATCAAAATCTAGACTTTATGCCTATTTATTTTAAAGCTCATCAGCTAGATTTTGCTGATCCCAGGTTTTGCCTCATAAACCCTCTAGCAGATCTGATGATATAACCTTGCCCAGTAGCCACTTTGACTGAATTATTCCCCTCAGAAATGCCTTCAGTGGCTTTCATCTTCAGATCAAATTCACTTTCCTGGTTTAAAGGCTTTGCCACAAGAAGACACGAGACAATCAACTCCTCTGAATTTACTAGCCTTGAATTTACTCAGACTTAACTCCTTTAGAAACCAAAAGTATTGTCTGCTTGATATACATATCTTTTCTCAAATTGCAAACCACGTACACACAGCATTGAAAAAGAGCGTCTACTTTTCTGACCATCTCCTCCAAGTGCTTGAGGACCAACGCAAAGCCCGATACTCTTATCCTTTGGTGCATTTACAGTTGTAACACACAGTTTTCCAGTTAATCATATGCTGCATTAAACTGTACGTTTCTGTGGCTTATTATAGATTCCTCTTTATCCAAGCTGAATTACTATAAGTTCTTAAGGCTGAAGAATTATGGTATATTTTCTATATCCTAAAATGTATTGTTAATTATATAGCAATACAAAATAAATATTTAATGCCTAATTGACCTATAGATAAAACAAAGCCAATCATCTTCACTAAGAAATGGTTTGATTTAATAGTCTGAAATTTAAGAGTGACTTGATAATCAGAATTTCTCCTCTGACCTCTTTGACTTTCTCTGTTGCTCTAGGCAAGTCATTTTAGCTATTCTGGACGCATTTTCTTAATCTGAAAATGGAAGCAAGACTTGTCATCTGTCTTATTCATAAAGAGTGGTGAAGAGTATCCTAGTCAATGCAAAGCACATGGCTAATACAAAGTTTAATAAAAATGATAAATAACATCTATTACAAAATTGAACCATTGTTCAATTTCTTCTGCCCTTTCAGTTATTTGATTCAATATTCTCTCACTGAAATCTGAGAGTTTTAATTTGAGAAAGTATTTTACTAATAATCATAGACTTTCTACATTAACCTTTTCTTATCATTAGGCACACCTGGATGATACCAAATTATTCTTTTAAGGAAATCAATATGTCACTGTAAGTGCATAGAGAAACATCTGGTAATGGAACTTCAGGTAAGGCAAACCTGGGTATGAAAAGCTGTATTAGGGCAAGATGGTAAAATAGATGGTTCCCAATTTAAGTTCTCTTCACAGAAGGAACAGCTAGCAACTACTTGTAGGTAGGATGCCTTTGTGAAGATCTCAGAACCTGAGGGTGAGGCTGAAGCACCCCCTTGGGTGACAAAAACCAAGAAAAACCACGTTAAAAGGGTAAGAGGACTCATTTCATTTTGACTGCATCTACCTGCCCCCAGGCCAATGCAAAACCACACATAGGGTGGCCTCATGGCCTGTGATTTCTCTAGTGGGTGAATGGAAGCCTAAGGTGGACACCCAGTTTGACCAGCATTCTGGGAAGCTTCCTATGAGCCCCACTTCAGTATTGCCTCACAGGGATCACTGGGGAAGTCTGCTAGTGATAGAGGAGGGGAGCAAGGCTCACAGTAATAAGCATGCAGATTTTGCCAGTGGTGCCCATATGCAGACCCAAGCCGGTGGCCCTGTCTGGCCATGGAGCTTTGTTGGCAGTTCTGCTTAGTTTGGAGCCAAAGCCATCAGGCTGTCCCAGGGCAGAGCCCATTCTATGACTCCACCTAGACAGGAAACCGGTCAGCAGTTCCATTTAGCAGCTAGACATAGCTTCCGGCTCCTCCCAATCACAAAGAGTCAAATCTTTTGTCTGTTCAGGTACTTCGAGAAGCCACAGGTCTTTTAGTAGCAATTATAGGTAACAAATTTTAACACCAAGCAGAATTCAATGATAGCCCTCTGGTTCCTGCACAAGCAAATGGGTGAATGGTTTTGAGAACTGTACTAACTGTAAAGGGTTTTCTCAAGACACATGTGTGCTGACCCCTACATACACGGATGTACATGCATATAAAGTATGAATAAATCAAGGAATTGGAAAGAATAGGAAGTGTGAGATACAGCCAGAGAGAAGATAAAAATAATGTTTAACAGATGTGTGATAAATGCCTTTAATAGTGTTCTGAGCACTAAGTAAAAACTAACTCATTTAATGCTCATGACAGTGTTATGAGGTCCACACTATGTTTTTGTTTTTTTAGATTTTTATCCATTTATTTGAGGAGGGGGCAAAGAAAGAGAGAGGCAGACTTCCCGCTGAGCAGGGAACCCAGCATGGTGCTGGATCCCAGGACCCTGGAATTATGACCTGAGCCAAAGACAGATCCTTAACCGACTGAACCACCCAAGTGCCCCAAAGATTTATTTTTTATTTTTAGAGAAAGAGAGAACAAGTGGGAGGGGCAGAGGGAGAGAGAATCTCAAGCACACTCCATGCTGAGCGCAGATCCTGACTCCGGGCTTGATCTCACAACCCTGAGATCAGGACCTGAGCCGAAACCAAGAGTCAGACAGTTAACTAACTTTGCCACCTGGGCACCCCGGAGGTCTACACTGTTAGGAAGAAACTGAGCTAAGTTGGAGTCAAATAATTTGTTCAATGTCACATAGGAAGCGTTTAGCGCATTTTAGGTGTTTGTACAGAAAAGCACTTAAAATTATTCCTATTCTCCAACCACCAAATGTTTTATTTTTTCCTGTTTGTAAGTAATGAAATTTCTTTGCTCACAAGGCAAAAGGAAAAGAATCTTCCATCAATAAGAGTATTGTTGATGAATATTACTGATTCTTTAGGATATCCATAAGTTATGGGACTTATTAGTGTTTATCTGGACAATGCCTTACTTAGCTATGGGGGATGTTAGGAGTGGAAATGTAATTTTGGGCATTCTCTCACACTGAAAAATCCTGCAGAGAGTAAGGTAACTCAAGACAAATTACAGGCATCATTTCCACATCCTATCATGAAGCCATAGCTAGTAAGAAGATTTCACTTCTAACAATTCCACATTCCTCTTAGTTTCTTGCTTCCAGAGTAGTCTGTTTTTGTTTTTGGTTTTAGTTTTGGTTTTTGGTAGAGTGCAGGTGATCTGTGGACAGAACAACAGGGCGGTTTGGATGAATTACTCATTTTAGTTGGAGATTTTAACAACCTTAACACTTCCTCAGAAATGTGGAAATTAGTTCAAACCCACAAGACATGAATATATAGAATGTTTGAAAATCACAATTAATTATATTTGTAATCATATATTTATATATAATTATATGTGTAGTTACATATAGTTATATATAAATTATATATTTATATAGAACATTTATATTTATATGTAAAATTATGTGAATATATATGTAATACCCAATAGGAAAATATTATTTTTGAGCATTAGTGGACCATTCACAAAAATTGAGTTTCCACTGGGACTTGATGAAACCGACTAACTCTCAAGAAATCAGTATCTTAGAGACTATAGGATATAGCAGAATTGGAAATCAATAATAAAAGGAGAGGTTTAAAAAGTTTGTACATCTTAAAGACAGACTGCTGAGAAACTCCCAGGTAGAAGAAATTTACAAAATAGGTGGAATGAGATGATCATGAAGAAAACAAGCCAGTGCTCTTGGGCTTCAGCTAAAGCACTCTAAGAGGGAAATTTGGAAGACAAGAGGAATGTAGTGGTGGGTACAAGTGGAAAATCACAAGAACAACACAACATAATAGCAGCGATAACACCAGGAGACTGACTGGCTCGTTCATCCAGATGAAGGATTATGAACCCAAGAAGTGGCTCACAGTATTCTTAAAAGGTGACAGTTTTGAGTGAGTTCACTGTAATAATGCGACAATAACGTGTTCCATTAAAATTGTTTTTTTTAAGAAAATGAGTTATTTAGTAAGAACTTAAGGGGCACCTTGGGGGTTGGTTAGTTAAGTATCAGACTCTTGGTTTCAGTTCAGGTCATGATCTTGGCGTCATACGATGGAGTCTCATTTCCAGTGTAGCTCTGAGCATGGAGTTTGCTTGAGATTCTCTCTCTCCCATTTCATCTGTCCCTCCTCCCACTTGAACTCTCTGTCCTAAATAAATAAATAAATGCACTGAGGAGGGCACTTGATGGGATGAGCACTGGGTGTTCTATGTTGGCAAATCGAACTTCAATTAAAAAAATATATATCTAAAAAAAAGAGATAGCTTCTAAAATACATAAATAAATAGCATCTTAAAAAAAAGAAAATTATGCTGAAGTCCAATGATAGAAATGTATATGCCAATGAGATCATTGTCAAGGCAAGTCATGAAATACCCCAACTTTTTCAGTTATTCATGCATCTGAGGTCTGTAAAAGAGAGAGGAAAATATAAAGAAAAATAAGGATGGTTAATCTCTCTTATCTATAGATCAGTGCACTCTGTCCAGGGAATTCACTGTTGTTTTCTAGATTTCAGAGAAAAACCAAGTGTAGAACAAACTTCTTGCTGCAGAATCTCTGACCTAATAATGGGCAGTTTCTACGTGGTATAATTTTTAGGTGCTAATATCATATGAATCCTGAGATATGCTTCATAATTTATCTCTAATTCTATAGTAAAGGAAGAAGCAAAAAGAAGCCTTGAGTTGGGTTTACTAACCTTTTAACTATATAGTAAGACAAATGGAAAATCATTTCAGACCCTTTCATTTGAGTCCCAGTATGACTATGGATTTTAAATTACCGCTTTATCCTATAAAATCTTTTTCCTTCATTTACCAAACTTGAGTCTTATCTCCAACTTATGAGTACAAAGGTAATTTATACTTTCAAACTGAAAATGCACCATTGCAACCCTGATTTGTTTCATACAACATTTCCTGTCATAGATGAATTTTACAGGTTATAAATAACTGAATGAGTTGTGACGTTTTAAAACACGCATTAAAATTTCTTTTACCAGTGACATGTTTCTATCAAAGTTCTTCAATATTATTCCAATTTGCTGTTAAATAAGCCCCTTCCCTTTGCTAGGAAATGATGGATGTGCAATATTATGTATTTTAATTAAAAATCTCAATTCATTCAACAAATAATAAGCAACCACTATGTGCCAGGTTGAGTGTTGTGCACTCAAAGGTAAAGCACAGTTTTTCTCAGGTAATTAAGAGTCTAACCATGAAAGAGACCCACAAACAGATACAAGATAGTATTTTAAGGACCTGATGGAGACATGCCTGGGCATTATGGGAGCATGTACTGGTGATACCTAACCCCACCTATGGAGAGTACAGATGAAATCCTGGAGGGATGATTCATAAACAGCATTAATGGCTCAGCGGGCAAAGGGTTATGGGGTGGTTAGGATTGTGGAAAGCATTTCAGCATGTGTATGGCCAAGGAAGGGGGAAAGGAATTGTGCAGAGTGCACAGAGACCTCAAGCTGAATTGGGGGCAGAAAGGAAGGCGTATGGTGGGAGCAAAGTAGGCAATAGGGCCACATAGGCTATGGTGAGCATCGTTTATGCGATTTCTTTGGGTGATAAGGAAGGGAGGCTTTCAGAAAACTCTGTGTTGAGTAGGGACTAGATTCTACAGTATCAACATGTAAGAAGGGTTACAACGAAGAGGTTCTGACAGTGTTCCACGTGAGACGTTGAGGAGAACAAAACTAGGGCTGTGGCCATAGAGACTGAGGTAATGCGATGTACTGGTTTCCTGTTGCTACCATAATAAATTACTGCGTACTGAGTGGCTCCACATAATACAAACCTGTTATCTTACAGCTGTGGCGCTCGGAAGTCTGAAATGGGTCTTTTAGAGCTAAAATCAAGGCGGCAGCAGAGCCCCTGTGTTCTTTCTAGCTGCTTTAGAGGGGAATCTGTTTCTTTGCCTTTGCCAGCTCTCCTGCTTTCCTCAGCTCATCGCCTCTTTGCATCACTCTGACCTCAGTTTCTGTTGTCACATCTGCTCCAACCGTGACCCTCCAGCCTCTCTCCTGTAATGACCCAGTCATGCTGGATTTGGCTCACCCACATAATACTGGATAATCTCCTCATCTTGAAACTCTTAATCACATCTGCAAAGTCCCTTCTGCTATGTGTGGTATGTATTCCCAGGCAGGAGGAATTGGGATGCAGGCATCTTTGGCAGGCCCTTATTCTGTCCACCGCAGGGACACATTAAAAAAGTATTTGGAAGGACACGTCATTTATGAAGATGTGTGGGATGAATAAAAGAGAAAGTAAGAGTTCCCAGTTGTTTAACTTACCTGACTTAAAGAAATGTTACCAACTGAAATGAAGAATATTGGAGGAAAACTCACTCAGGTGTGAGGTGTGGAGCATGTGGAGCTGGGGGTGCCCGTGGAACTCTAAGCCAACAGGACATGTCTAGCAGGTATGTTGCTATCTGAACCCGAAGTCTGGAGGAAATCTGAATTGGAGGTTAACATTTTCGTGTTCTTAGCCTCTAGACCGTAGAGTTGAATCCATGTTGGCTGGAAATACTCAGGAAGACATTGAGAATAGGAAGCATGAGAGGAAGCTAGCATTTAGGGGTGTTTGGAAAATGGGCAGCTCTCAACGCTGGCTGAGGAGGATTTGTCGGAGATGGAAAATCCATTGAAGAGTCTCATGAGCCAAGGGAGCGGAGCAATGGTGTTCATTCTGTGCTCCCCAAAGTCCCACTAGGTGTCACTGCGCTTCACAACAGAGAGGGGAGGAACTAGATGGGACACCAGGGCACTCACTAAAATTACAGTAGCTGCTTTCATTTGAGTAATTGGTTTACATCTTTTCGTTAGCTTTAATTCAAATAAGGGGTTTTGTGATAAAACTGCATTTACATCGGGAAAACCTCTCGAGAGTTTGAGGTAGAGTGAATGATGAATGTCACATGGTTGTTTGGCTGGAACATACCATGAACGCAGCCAAAACAGTGCAGCTCCTGATTACTTTTATTGATCTGTATAATTGATGGTGAGTGCTGTTCATTCCCAGTGTTCTCAGGGCATCTTGGGTAGGGTTTTACCATGGCCCTTTCACACTCTGTTTTCATTTTTGGTTTAACTTCTCTATATCCCCCTGTAGACTGTCAACACACTAAAAAAAGTCTCTCCGTTGACTTTCATCTTTGTATCACAAGTGTAAAAATATCAAGAAATATGTATTCACTAGACCTCATCTTAAAGGAGAAAACTGCCTGTCTTCAGATAGAGAGAGACAGACCTCATAGGCATGCTCACACAAAATATGCTTCCTAAACTGCTATGCAGGAGAAAGAGAGAGAAATGTTTTGTTCCTGAGGCAAAAGGAGAGGGAAAGGAAGAATGAACAAAGAACAAAGGGAAAAGCAAGATTGCAGAAAGGCAGCAGATCTGATGATGCAACTCTGGCCCATAACTTGTCAATAATGTTTCTATGCTTATAAATCCCTCTCCTCAAATTAATAACTGATAGAAGCTATGAATTTTTGGCTAGCTAAGATAGAGCACAACAGAAACAGTGTGTGCAGAGGAGGTATTTGACAAAAGTGCCATGAAAATGTAATTAATATACTGAGAATTTGAAGAGGCTTTGTATTATAAGGCAAGGGGTATTTGCAATAGGATATTTTAGGCCAGTGCTGCCCAATAAAAATATTATGTGAGTCACAAAAACCAGGCCACATATGTACTTTTAAATGTCTTTGTGGTCACATTGAAAAAGTGGACTTCATTTCAATAAGTGTTATTTAACAAAATATATCCAAGATATAGTCACGTAAGCATTCAATCACTATAAAAATTAGCAGTGAAATACTTTACTTTTTTTGGTACTGAGTCTTCAAAGTCTGGTGTGCATTTTATACTGGCCATACATTTCAATTTGGACTAGCCACATTTCAAGGTCTCAATAGCCACCCATTGTTAGTAGCTTCCATATTGGACATCAAAGGGAGTAGCTGGTATACCATAGTATAGGTAACCTGCAGCCAGTATTAAGATTCCATTTTCAGTGCTCCTCTGGGATTGTTGATCTGAGACCAATTATGGAACTGCATCTTGGATGGTGCTTTTATCGTTTTTGCAGCTGGGCTCTCAGTGATTCCTTATGTTAGTCTGTGGGGTTTTGGAGAATGGAATCTGTGGATGATGTGTGAGCATGGCTTTCTAGGAAATTTCATAAAAGCTATTTGGCATAGAATGCAGATATTTCATAATTAAAAGAGATCCCTTCGTGAAAGGAGAGTGATTACATACATTATTTGTGACCTCATATATAATCAGGGCCAGAAGGTATTCTGATATGAGAAAGCATGAGGAGCCATGCTAGGGATCTTAGACTTCTCTTTGCTTTGCCTGTGCCATGGATTATTTTAAGACTCAAAAATATTACTAAAGCTTGCAATTCTGATTCATGTGAATCTGATTTGATAAATCAGTCCTTTGTATTTTTTTTAAGATAGATTTATTATTTATTTATTTATTTATTTATTTATTTATTTATTTATTTATTTATGAGAGAGAGAGAGAGAGAGAGACAGGCAGAGGGAGAAGCAGGCCCTCTGCAGGGAGCCTGACTTGGGACTCGATCCAGGGTCTCGAGGATCACACCCTGGGCTGAAGGCAGCGCTAAACCGCTGAGCTACCCGGGCTGCCTTTTTTTTTTTTTTTTTGTTAAGAAGGTAGTATATTTAATATGAAGAAAATAGTATCTATTAAAGTAACCCTAATAACTTGGTTGCTAATACGGTCTTGATTATTAAGCAAGTACTTGATTGCTTCCTTAGGCTATAGTGGTGCTGTCCACATGGTAGTCACTAGCCACACATGGCTATTTAAATTTTAATTAATTAAAATTCAATAAAAATTCAGGTCTTCACTTGCACTAGCCATATCTAAGATGTTCAATGGGCATGTATGGCCAGTGGCTATTCTATGAACAAGATGAATATCCAACATTTCCATCACTGCAGAAAGTTCAGTTGAATAACACTGCTCTATAAATTGGAGAAACAGTTGGGAAATAGAATGTCACAAGCTAGAGAGAGACTTTGTTTTGAGTTCGAACATTCCGATAAAATAAGGCAGAGATGTCAAGCATGTAACAAGGAAAATAATTTGTTTGGTTTTAGAGATGAAAGTGCGGGAAAGAGAGAAAGGCAGGGAACAAGAGAGCTGGGAGAGGCTGTGTCTCCTGCCGTGGCAAAAATGCACGTGTGTGTGTGTGTGTGTTTGTGTGTGTTTCCTGTTAAAACAACCACGTTTCAGGTACATATAGGTCTGAAAGTGGATGATACCAAGAAAAAGTAGGGCTCTGGAATCTCAGCAATTGTGAGAAAGACTTGCCTTGCCTTGTATTTTAGAATTTGTGATTCAAGCCCTATATCTAGGTTTCTAAAAGAGACGAGGAAGGTATATTTAATATTTTGATGATATTAGTATATGACATGATGTCTGGCATTAAATAAATCCTCAACAAAATGGTCAAATAAATGGATTAATCCAGTATCGGTTGACTTTCTTGAATCAACTTTCGTTCGTAGACAACTATCAGCGTATGGAAGGTTAACACAACCTAATCTTTGACTTGCTTTGATTTTGCAATGACAACATACATTTAGGTCAATGGGAGTTCAGATAGAATTATTTTTAGAAGCTGAAAGGCAGACCAGCTTGTCCTGGCGGCCTCTTAACCTTTGGAAATCTATAGTGTTTCTTTATGTTAGATCTATTGCTACCTTCAAAACTCTGAAGTAACCAAGTATGCACTAATCTGCAGCACGTCTTCTTAAGCTTCAGAATGAATCTTATAAATGGAAAAGGACTTTGCAGACACCTTCAAGTTGAAAATGCAAAAGAGTAAGTGATATGAAGACATTGACCCTTTTGACTCATTCTAAGAAAGACAATTCTAGAAGTGCAACTCAGTTTTGATCCCAGCAAACCAGTCCTGAGGTCTGATTTAAGTGCCAAGATTGTCTTGTCTGGAAGCTGGTTTAGATTCAGAGTTACTAAACTGTATAAAAAAGACTTCATTAAGTTGGCTTTCATTCTATTTATGCCTTTGTCATTTCCTTCAGTGTTTAAGTGAAAATGGCACATAGGAAATCATTGCTGACAGGCCTAGAATTTATCTTCTATTATTTATTGTGATCATCCCCTCTCCACCCACCATTACATTCTAACAAGTCAAATATCGGTTAGAGGGATGTTTAAGACCCTGTAATTCACAGCATGGTATCTGTTTTGACTATATTTAATGGCCAGCACTTACTCCAAATGAGTTAAAGCATATTATTGTGTAAGCATTTATTTTCACTACTCTACTGCCTTGGTAAAGCATTTTCCTATTTCTCCACTGCTTTTCTGTTCTTTTGTAAAATTAAATCACAGGATGTAACTAGCTAATGAACAGAATTAGACCCTATACCTACTAGGTTGATAAGCACACGAAATTACTACTGTATTATATGTGTTTATCCATTTGTCAAACACCCCATTCTCACATTTTTGTAAATGTCCATTAACTATGTGAGACTTTTTTCCCTTCACTTAATCCCTTTTCCTTGGGTTGCCCTCTCTTAGAGAGTGGTATCGCCATTTATCTTGCTGCTCATATCAGAGGCTTGACTATCATTCTCAACTATTGCCCCCACTCTGTCTCATACACTACATTCAGTGAATGTAGAATGTAGAATTTAATTTATACAACATAAATTTGAGTGAGGCTAAATTCTCTCCCTTCGCCCCCTTTTAGAATTATCCGGGTTGCATAAATATGTAATCTTCATTTACAGATGATTAATTATAGAGACTTTAGCTTTTATTTATATCACTTCAACTTACATTACTTTTCTGTTTCATGATTGAATTAATAATGATCTTGACTTTGTAAAGCCACATTGTGTCTAGTTATTGAATAAGGAGGGAAATAGGAATTTGGGTATATCAAAATATTGGTTTTTACTATTTTCCTTAAATTGTCTTCCAAAGATTTCTGATGAGAACCTACTGGCCATCTCTGCTATATGTAGAATAAAACTCAGTTCACTAGCTAAAATTAGCCTTCCTATAAATACATGTAAATGTTTATGCAGTCAGGTCACCCATATAGAAAATATCCCACCATCCTTTCAGTTGTCCCTATAAGAGCCAGAGGAGAGTATGTTTATAGCACTATTTGGTTAGTTGGCTAGTTGTGATTATTATATGCATTAGCTCTGTGTAATTTACTGGAATAAGTATCAAGGGAAATTAAGAGAAAATAATGAACATAATATGTGCATTTGAGCTACAATCTAATGCAAAGGACAACACAAAAAGATATTTTAAATAAGTAAAATCCGTAGTCAACTAAGGTTGTAAAACAACAAAAAAAATGAGTATCAAAGTGAAGACATTTGTTATAGTATCACTGGTGATTGTAAACAATAGAAGACAACCTACCTGTCAGTAGCACAATAAGTAAATCAAGGAGATAGAACATGACCATTAAATATGTTGCTTTCCAAAAGTGTTTAAACATGAAAACGCCTCCCAATATTATGTTGAATAAAAATAATGTGTGAATCAAAATCAAATACGCAGCACAAAACCCAAAGCTATGCAGCTCCCAGAAATTATCTTTCACTCTTGTATTAAAAAACCAAATCTTTTTTTGCAACTCAGTTCTTACAGCTATGTAAGAACTTTATTGTTGCAGTTCTCTATTATATCCCCCATCGGGTCCGGAGAGCTTTGGCACCGCCTATATCCAGCAGAATCGGTTATGGGGCACTGCAGGAATCAAAAACACAAAACATCTTATTAACTTATAATGATGAATATTTATTTCCCTTATGCTAATGTCCCTCATCGTTTAGCTCTAGTTCTCTTGTATTTCCTCTAGAACTCAGGGTAATGGAGCCATCTCCCTCTAGAAAGTTGTCACTGCAGAGAGAAGAGAGACAAGGCAGTCCACACACAGCTTCTTAAAGCCTCTACATCTCATCACCTCAGGCCACTTCATGCACACTTAATTGGCCAAAACTTGGTCTAAGTTCAGCAGAGCGAGAATGTGGAAGCATCCCCTCAAGAGGGACACTGAATGAAAAGAAGGAATAACATTTGATCTCACAGTAAACAGTGACCCTCATCTCTCATTTCTTCCAGTATCTCATGTTAAATCATTTGGGCCATTATTCCAATTTTAATTATCCATACTCAAGTCACATCCTATGCTCCGGTTTCAGCGTCTCAAAGGAGCTCAGATCCTCTTTCCCCACACAACCTCCTGACTTCTTATTCAAGAAGAGATGGAAATACTTCACTTAACGAGCCCCTAGAGGATGTGTTGCTCAAAGCCAGAGATGCATTATCATCCACTTGAAAATGGTTGGGGAATTTCTTTGTGCTGAAGTAAAGCGGTTTGGTAATGCGCGCGTCCTGAAGCATCCTGAAGCATCCTCCTTCTTATAGATGATTGGGCCATTTATATTTACCCTCTCTCTTCCTTTTGGATTTTTTCCCCCATATAACCAGGTTGGATGGGGGAGTGGAATGGGGATAGGACCAATTAGCCTTAATAAAAATTGAGGTAACTATTCTCTGTCTCCTGAGTAACTTGAATTTTTCCACTTGATTTGAAATGCAAAACATGTGACCATTATGTGGGCTTTGGTCTAGAAGTAGAAAGAAATGTCCTATTTAACACTTTAGTTGAGCTCCAGAACTTTTAGACTTCGATATGTACATAGTAGGTCCTCTCTAAAATGTTGTGATTGTCTCTGGCCGGTGGGACTACCTATGAGCTTTTATTTCTTTTATTTTTGTAGTCTACCAAATTTTCCAAATTTTTATTTTACAATAAATACATCATTACCTTTGCATTTAGAAAAAAATACATGGGATCCCTGGGTGGCGCAGCGGTTTGGCGCCTGCCTTTGGCCCAGGGCGCGATCCTGGAGACCCGGGATCGAATCCCACATCGGGCTCCCGGTGCATGGAGCCTGCTTCTCCCTCTGCCTGTGTCTCTGCCTCTCTCTCTCTCTGTGACTATCATAAATAAATAAAAAATAAATTAAAAAAATAAAAATAAAAGATTAAAAAAAAAAAGAAAAAAATACAGTAAAATGTGCAATTAAATACAATAATTTTTTTTTAAGAAACAACATAAGAAAAATATAAAATATTGCTAGGAGAAACTGGCATCAGGGAAATCAGAAATAATTCCAGGTCATTTATGAGTATATGTAATACCTGGTTCATTTTTATATTTCTCATGATTCTCAGTGTTGAAAGATGTAACTGTGAGCTTATGGTGGTATTAGTCCTACGGACACACAAATACTCCAAATCTACTAGACAAATCAGCCATTTATTTTGCACTTCTGGGGATAGAGAGACAGAGACGCTACCTGGGGAAAAAGATACTACTAGAGATTCTGGGGCTTCAGACTCATACTCCAACATAAAATTTGTGTGAGTTATCTTGAACCAAACAGTTGGAGAATGTTTTAGGTATAGTTTGTCCATTTAAACCGTGTAAGTTCCAGACCCTAGAAGTAAAAGAGACCAAATGTCCTGTCTTGTTATTTGCTTCCTGAAGCACAAATATACTTATGAATTTCTAATTTAAAGCACACCCGCCGGTAAGTAGAAGAGAGTGCAGGAAACAAGATATCAAGCCTTGGCTGCTTGTTTCAATGTTTTCTTAGGCATAGAGAAGCTTTCCATTTTTGCATGTATTTACCTAACAGAAGAAGATATGGATAGATGAGTTAGCAGAGTCAAAGACCCAATGAGAGGGCGGGGGGTGGGGGTGACTGGGTGACGGGCACTGAGGGGGGCACTTGTTGGGATGAGCACTGGGTGCTATGCTATATGTTGGCAAATTGAACTCCAATAAAAAAATAAAAATTAAAAATTACAAAAAACAAGACCCAACGAGAGACACACAGAAGAGGTTGTTCAGGGCAGGAGAGAGAGAATGAAAGAGAAAGATTGATTTTCTCAAGGGGTTTAGGTCACAGGACATTGTTTCATGGTCCCAGAAAGAAAAGGTCTAGAGAAGTTTACCCCCACACGTTCACTAACGAAGTGTCCAATAAAATATCCTAGATCTGAGCATTTCATAGCAACACTCTTTCTTGAAGTAAGGTGAAAGTTGTTCAGAGCTTTCTGGAGCCAACACCTGGCACAACTGCAGAAGCTAGTCTCTCGCAAGAGGGATGTCGAAATGGGTGAAACTTTCACTATTTCAAATGGGTTGGAGGTAGATTAGGATAGTTTTCCTTAGAGATACAAACTTTGGCTTTTATTCATCACAATGTTTAAGTCTTTACCCCAACCAAATGGAAGATTCATCATCAAATTTTCATGCACACATTTAACGAGTATAATTAATGAATCCTCACATTCTCTAGATCTTCTAAGGAACACGTATCTGAATTATCGATTTAGTGACCATAAAATGGACAAAGTTAACACTTTGAACATATAATCCCCTATCATAGTGACAGCTTTACTATCACTTGTATTACTTTATAAATTGCTTTTAGGGATGTTATGGTTTTACCCTAGCAATACACTTGTATCATCATGGCTTCTCTGGCTGTTACAAAATTTCCTTTTGATAACACTTTGGAAGATATTTATGACAAAAAAAATCAGATGAAATTACTAAAATCAAAAAAAATTCTAACGTCAAAACTGACCGTGTCAGAAGTGAGTAAAATGTGGTATAAGAAGAAAAGTTAAAGCAATCTCCAAGAGTTTAAAAAACTGGCATTTTTGTATAAAAAGAGAATTCTTTACCACCTTAATCCATTATTAAAGGTGACCATTCATCCTCAGTAATCAGATCAATTTGTGCTGAAAATTTAGTTCTATATGTGTGAATTGGAAGTGATCTTATTAGTGTTCTACTACATCAAGTTTGATAAAATCCCCAATCCATTTCAGTTAAGTTTCTATTGATCCACTTAAGAGATCAATTTGGACTTGTTCGATTCTTTTGTCAGGGGATTTCACCTGGCTTGAGTTTAGCGTTATGAAATAAATGTGATTTAGAAATGTAAGGTGAAATAAAAAAGAGTCCAGATGAGTGTTGACAATTATTTGAACTCAAGTTTTTGCATTTGAGCATTTGGTAGGGTATTGCCTCTTAGAAATGGACTAGAAAAGCAATAGGACGAAGGAGTCAAAGCGTGCCTCGCAAAGTAGTCACATCTTCCCTCATCCCACTAGTGATTATGTTTCCTGTGTCATTTAACGATTTGACATCTATTTGCCAATCAAATTATAGTTTTAGTTTTATTCATATGTTTGTTTTACATTTTCTTATACTGATTTTCATTAACTACATATTTCCTTCATACCTATTTTTCAGTTTCCTGGTATTTTCTGCATTTCATTCTTTTTTTTTTTTTTAGAAGACAAAGAATGGATTTCAAATGTGCAGAGATCTTTGGGGGCATTTACAGGAGATCCACCTGATGACCATTTTCCTTCCTTCCTTCCTTCCTTCCTTCCATCCATCCATCCTGGATAGCTTTAGGACTGGTCCTAGAAGACAACTGCCCAGAAACATTCCTATTTCATACCTAATTCTATTCTCTCATTCATAGAATAGATGTGGAACTCCTTTTGGTAGGAAGCACCTGATATAAAAACGAGATGTGTAGAGTTGCAGTGATTCTGCATGTATTGCATCATCAGGGAAGTTTAAAGCAAACAGAATACAGAGATATAAAGGTAGGGACTAAACAGGATGCAGAAAGACCAGACATTGTAATTGGAGGCCAACATGCTATGTGATGCCATTGTACTCATCATTTTCCAGTTAGGAAGAAAGAATGTAATAGAATTTGTAGAAGAAATTAGATTATGGAAAACTATGGGGGTTTGCTGAGGGGGTGATGTTCCGGAAGGAGATGTTGGAGAATTAGAGAAGTAGTTACTAAAAAGCATGAAAATCTGGGTATAAGTAGACAAACTGAATCTTGTAGGAAGTCCAAGACAGTAACCCCTCCAGGTGGCCAAAATGGGACCAGATATGCAGGCACACACACTCCACAGGTTCCAAGTGAAAAAATGAAAAGGAAGGAAAAAAAAATGACGAAGAAAGACAAGGCCACGAGCAAAGAGTCAGATTAAGATAGCCCATTTGCACTATATATTTTTTTCAATTATGGGTAGTATTAAATGATTATTAGTATATTTTGAAGACCTCTGTTAAAATATTTCTTATCTTTTTTGGTTTACCAGATGAAAGGTACCAGGCTAGTTAGAAGGGGATATATAGATATTTGTGTTCAACTTTTGCCTCATTATATAGGTGAGCAAATTGAGACCTGGAATGTGAAAGAGGCTCACTCAGTGAGTCAGGGCAGGGTCCCGTCAGTCACTGTCTACCTCAAAATTCTCTCTGTCTTATTCCTCCTCGCAGAGGCTTTTTGACTACACGGCTGGTCAGGTCTCCTACTTTGAAACCCCTCCATCCTATAACTGGCCTTACTGACATTGACCTTAGCAAATCTACTTTTCAAGGCTTAGTCTCGAGGGGCAGGATTATCTCTTGCTTCCCTAGAGACCATATTGAAGGGGGGGGGTGACAAATTGTAATTTACTGTATCTTTAAGACAAGAATATTTACCTTTAACCAACTTCGCTCAGAAATTCTGAGAACCTATTGTATGCCTTATACCATACTAGGCAACATGAAGAGGTGCAAAAAGGATCAAAGATGACCCCTCTGCTTTAGGATGACAGAGGTTTCAGGTGTGTTCCTACTATTCCATTCTGTTTTCTTGTGTCCTGTTCAGCTATGTTCACCTTAGCTTTTTAATGATTGAAAATACTTGCTGCAGTGGATGGATTAAAAATTCAGCTCAGATTTATTCCAGTAGCAGCAAAAAATAAAGGACATAGAAAGGGCTTAAATAAAGCAATTTTTTTTTTTGGTCCAAGACACATAAAGATGGGGGGAGGGTAGTGCCAGTAATTGCGGACTATATTTTTGTCATAAGAAGATATGACCTCTTTGAAAATTGGAACACATTATGAACCAAAGTCTACCCTAAGATTTTACAATTTAAAATCAAACCCTTGGGACGCCTGGGTGGCTCAGTGGTTGAGCGTCTGCCTTTGGCTCAGGGCATGATCCCAGGGTCCTGGGATTGAGTCCCATGTCGGGCTCCCTGCATGGAGCCTGCTTCTCCCTCTGCCTGGGTCTCTGTTTCTCTCTCTGTGTGTCTCTCATGAATAAATAAATAAATAAAATCTTTAAAAAAATCAAACCCTGCTGGTGCAGGTAATAAAAATTGGAATGCCTAGATTTCTGTACCATTTAATATCCACTTTGTCTCCCATTTCTTTTTTAAAAAAAATTTTAAAGACTTTATTTATTTATTCATAGACCACACACACCACACACACACGAGAGAGAGAGAGAGAGAGAGAGAGAGGCAGAGACACAGGCAGAGAGAGAAGCGGGCTCCATGCAAAGAGCCCGACATGGGACTCGATCCAGGGTTTCCATGAGAATTCTAAGGTTACCTGAACAAATTATAATTGAATTTAGTTGTCTGTCAGTTTCTCTCACTATTGCTCAGTTGATGTCATGTAAAGCAGTAACTTGCTAACGCCATCGATTAATAAGCATCGTAGCCACCCTTGAAAGCTTAAGCAATCGTCAAAACGATGTGTTGTTTGTGCAGTTTCCAGTCAATGCTGCAAGCGAGAGTTTTCTTTTTATACATTTAAAAATCACAGAGAGACTACCGTTCCTTCTCCATCAGGGTGTGGGCTGTTCCTCCTCTGCCTTTCCGCACGTGGTTGGTAGGAATGATAAGCTACTAAAGGTGGAATCAGATTTTCAGGAGAATAGTGGCCATTTTACTACTCTAATGCCAAGAGAGGGTGGGGAGCAGAAATGTATTGGGGCCGATGAAAATAGGACGAATGGAAGTGATACAGCAGTAGCTCCTAGGGTGAACTTATTGAAGAAGACATGAGCCGGAGGGGAAGGGTCGTGGATGTGTGTGTGCTCAACAGGCAGGGACACTTCTGCTGCAGCTTGTGATGCACATGCTTTGCCTGATTTCTTCTGCTCCCTGTTGCAGGAAGCTCTCCATGGACCCGTGTGTGTTCTTGTCCGTCCTGCATCTCCACTTCCATTCCCTGGCTTTCCTATCTGCTGTGCTGGCGAAATGCGTTGCCTCTGTTCCATTTGAATGGAGAGCTTTGACAAACGATGGATGCACCTGGGCTCCAGGCCTGAGGGGGGTGCCAAGGGTTGGCTGCCTCATAGAACAGGAAAAGCCCAAAGGACAAAGGGGGGCGAGACTCTCAGGGGTGGAGTCCCCACTCTTTCCACTCTGACAGTGGTCATTCAACAAGCTAAAGAAGCAGGGCCTCCTCTCTGCTGCACTTGAGTTGGCTTCGTGAGATCGCCTCTCTGTTTCATTTCCTCGTAGACTTTCTTGATGTTTCTTTTAACCATACTTTATAGGGGAGGAGAAAACCCAATTTTGACTTGCCCCGGGTCTGATACCTCTGCCCTTTTGAAAGCATCATTACACTGAATTTAAAGAGCTCACAAATGGTCAGGGAAGAGCCTGAAGATGATAAAATTAGAGGGAAATAGAGCCCCATGAGGAAATATGTTTACAGAAATTGAATCATTTATCATAAAGAAATAAAAGAAGAGCAGGGATGATGAATGCATGGCAGCAGTGATTCCAGCCAACGAGCTAACGGGGTGTAAATAGCAACGTGGAGCAGCTAAAAGTGCATGGGATAGAAAAAGGAACCCTGAACCGTATTATTGTACCTTCAGTTAGCGAGGCCCGGGAGGTGATGTCCTGTTTCCCACATGTCAGAACCACAGCATTATGGACAGATTATTATATATTATTACATTATATTTCTCAAGCCCATTTTTATGCCTCCCCTCCGATGCTACCTTTTCATTGTCCCTCCTGTTTCTCCCGCTAGTTGAGCCTTTCGTCTACACCTCCTGAGTCTCTTCTGCACTCGTAACCTGCCGTCATTCTTATGGTAGTTTTTACTCAAGTGCATTGCTTTCATGGTGACTTTCACAGGGACCTTGAGCTCCGTGAAGATAACAATCATATTCTTTTAATATTTTTGTAATTGAAAATCTATCGCAGTGCTTCCTGTATAATTGGTGCTCAATGAGTTTTGCTTTTTTTTTTTTAAAGCATCTGAAAGAAGTTGTTAGAGGAGTAATGTGACTCTGAAGCAAAGACTTTTGCAGAAGAGGTTGCACGTACCTAGATCTCTGTAGGGCATTAGGAAGTGAACAACCCAGCCTCTCACATCCCTGAAGCAGCTTTATTTTTTTCCCCAGCTTTTCGTTTTTTTTTTCCCCACCATCTTCTGAGCTCCTTCTCAACATTCCGATGAGCTACAGAAACCTAATAATTAGCAATCAAAATGAACTCAACCCAGTTTTAAAACCCCAACTAATGGGAATGAAAATGAGGACATAGAAGTGGTCCACTGCCATTTACCCACATGATTCATTGACTTTTCAATAGAATCTAGGGCAGCATATGGATGTGCTGAATGAGCTGATTCCCTGGGCAAGAAGTCTGAAGCAGCAACCCTTTGTGCTTCTATGGGAACAAAATAATACGAAGAAGATGTTCATTGTTGGAAACTGGCCCACAGGGCCAGAAAGCATTCATTTGCTCAATATTCAGTTATTTTTGTGACCAGTCATAATTATGTCCAATAATTAGCAATTACCAATCTAAATATTCAACAAAAAAATTTCCTGGTCCTTATCCTAGGTCCCTAAGCAAACCAAGAACAAAACACTGACCACTTGAAGTTTGTTTTTGACATTTCATTGTCTTTTTTCCTCTGATATTTGTCACCTCCCACCCTCACTCTCTGCTTTCTGTGAGCATGGCCATGATGCTTAATACAGCACTCTTTCTGCATAAAAGGAGTTTGATCCTTAAGTCTAATTGAACCAAAGGAATTTCATGTTCCTTTCTAAAGGATTTGGGGGAAAAATGAAAAAAAAATTCAGGCACTTCAATGAACACATGAAGAAGGAAGCAATTTATTGCATTGGGTGCAGAGCATATTCCAGGGCGCTGAAGTCTGAGCCCGTAGGTGGCCACCTCCTCTGTATGGGTAGGCAAGTCATGGCCTACAGTAACAAAGAGGGTTTTGAAGTATTTGTTCGAATTTAATGGCTGATTCATTGTTTTAAATAATTGGTTTCTTTTTTTTTTTTTTTCAAATAATTGGTTTCTTAAAAACATTTTTTAATCTGAGTCTTATTGTATCCTGACTGCATGAAGGAATATGAGTCCCATAGTAAATAAATAGGCTCTATATGTTCTAAATGCATAGAATATTGACCTCTACTCCTCCCAGCAGTGTGGTAGAGCAGAATGGCAGAGATGACTTATGAGGCGAGTCTACTGCATTAATTTAGGTGACATACTCTTCCCTTCACAAACGGCTCCGACATTCTCTGCCCACACAGCAAGTGCCTTCCTCAGAGTCAGCAGTAATATAGCATTTGCTCACTTCCACACATTTAAATAACTAGTTCATAAATAGGCTCATAGAGAGTTTGTTTACACACGTTAAAAAAGGATGGACTTTGTGTTTCTGAAACTTCATTGTTAGCCCCAGCCTTTCAATGACTGGTTTTAGTCAAAATATTGTTTTTGAACATTTTAATTGGAAATGAATTGGCCATTAAACTTGAGCAAGTGAAAGCAAAACGTATCATAATATTAGTAGGAATGTGAAATTTATGGAAACAAAAAGAAAAGTTATGAGAAAATTTCATTGCATCTGCAACAATTGTGCTGTTAATCAATCAGCTTCAAATCCTGAGTTTTCATCTTATTTTAGCAGAGGAACTACATACTTTAAAGATTCTTCTAAGTGCTGCATAGCCAAAAATGCATCATATTTATGGTTTATTTTCTTGATGCACTCCTGTAGCCTTGGAAAGCAAGGTCTATAATGAATACGACCACTCCGCATTTCTTGCAATCTTTCAGCACTGTAAATATTACAAAGTACTTTGACAGTCAAGATTTCCCACCTATATATGTACTTTGTGTTCAAATTATAAAAGTAAAGTAGATGGGCAGATGAGAGCTTTCCTTATCTTACCCTTTAGAGGAGAAAGTAAGAGATAAAATTAGTAAATGGCTTCCCTCGATGTTAGGAACAAATTAGGAGACCAATAGATTTTTCTTGAACCCTCCAGCTAGTTTTGAAATCATTCTACCTTTAAGAAAATGTCCCTAAAAGGGGCAATTTCTTTTTTTTTAAGTTAATAATATTATACTTCTATGTAACATATTTTGACTCACGATGTCAAAGTGTAAATGATAATGCATCACTTTAATTTTTATATTTGTATTTATTATACATACCATTGTTAAAATAAGTACCTAAAGGGGCTTATAAGGGGCAGCCCGCATGGCTCAGTGGTTTAGCACCGCCTTCAGCCCAGGGCGTGATCCTGGAGACCTGGGATCGAATCCCACATCGGGCTCCCTGCATGGAGCCTGCCTCTCCCTTCACCTGTGTCTCTGCCTCTCTCTCTCTCTCTCTGTGTGTGTCTCTTATGAATAAATGAATAAAATATTTAAAAGGGGGGGCTAATAAGATACCAATTATTAATAAATTAATTAATTTTTTTAGAGAGGGAGAAAGAGAGAGGGAGAGAGATGATCTTAAGCAGGCTCCACATCCAGTGTGGAGTCCAGCATGAGACTCTATCTCACAATCCTATCATGACCTGAGCTGAAATCAAGAGTTGGATGCTTAACTGACTGAGCCAGGCAGGCAGCCCTAGATACCATTTTTTTTTAAGTAGGAAAATTAGAGAATGGGAAAATAAGTAGGAGGGAGAAGATAAATATGGAGATAATACTTAATCACAAAATATATCTTATAATATCTGATAGACTTTGCTAGGAGCTTGGCTGAAAATTTGACCTTAATCTTCCCAGCAACTAACACAAAGATCATTCAAGGAGTCTTTTGTTCCTGATACTTAAGATTTTTCCTGTGGCTCCTACTGTTAGTTTATATGAAATATATGTATTTCAAGCATTCACTTCTAAAACGATGAACCTAACGAAAGGATAATATAGTGAGAAAGGATTGTTACATTAAGAAAAGCAAACTAAATTTTGATCAAAACATAACCTAAATTAGTCTTGGTATCAGCATTTTAGTTGGGATGAAATGATTTCTTGGCTATCCAAGAAAAACTGAAGGGAATACGAGAAGGACGTTATTGTATTTCCGTGATAATATTTATTCAACATCTTCCATTTACCTTAAGATGATAATGAATCATTTTATTTTGACAAATGAGCAAACTGGCCCCTGAGGAACTGTAAGTAAATATTGAATATAAGCTAAACCTATCTAGCCATCTCTATAAAGCATATTGTGGGAATGTCAAGAATACTGGCCAACTAGGAAAGCATCCAGAGACATATTTGGACCTTGATACCCTTTTCCTTGCCCATAGATCATGCAAATATTTGTCCCCCATTTAGATGTTAGTTAAAATAATGTCAACAATATTTACCGAGTAACAATTATACATCAGAGCTGCAGTTACTACAGTTGATATCAAGAAAGAACAAATCCATAATTTGCAGTGTGTGTAATATAGTAAAGACACGAGACAAACCACTCTCCACTTTTGGAGATAAACCAAAGGCTGTAATCTACGATCTGCCTAAGAAAGGCCACTGAGAATTACCAACCATGTCTGATGGAGTGCCAAAGAGGTAAGGGTGGCCTATTTTGAAGGGGTGGAAAAAGTTTTCATGGAAACGATGGAGGAAAATGTTCCTGTAGAAAGCCAGCCATGAAGCTCTGAAGTGGCATTTAGTTCCCCTCACACCTTTAACGCTCTGTCCTGAGCCACTTGCTACAGAAGCAGCCACTATAGGAAAAACATTTCATCTCTCTTCTCCTTTATACAGCGTTAGACTGCATCTGAATCCCTCCACTTTGAAACATGTCTGGGTGGCGCAGCGGTTTGGCGCCTGCCTTTGGCCCAGGGCGCGATCCTGGAGACCCGGGATCGAATCCCATATCGGGCTCCCGGTGCATGGAGCCTGCTTCTCCCTCTGCCTGTGTCTCTGCCTCTCTCTCTCTCTCTGTGACTATCATAAATAAAAAAAAAAAAAAAAAAGAAACATGTCTCCGATGTGCTATCTCTGTCCTCCTGGTTTCACCACAGACTCCTTATTGGTCTGGACTATATCTATCCCAATAACTTATTTCAGGTCTGCATGATTTTTCTCATCAGCTGCTCTGAGAGATGATCTGACTCAGATCATGTCCTAAGTGGTACACCAGCTGCCTAGTGAGAAGACTACAAGGAGCACCTCTCCCTCCCTATGCTTCTTGCTGTCTTCCCTTGTAGCAGGGATCCAACAGCAGTACTTCAGTTGAGTTGAATCTGGGGTTCTGATTCTCTGCTTATCGAGAGGCAGGACCACATAATGGGAATGGACCAGTGGAACTGCAAGGAATCTGGTTTACTAAGAATAGGAGATACACTCAGGAGATTGTTAAGACACAGCCTAGAAAGATAATCTAGGCTCATACTGTAGAAGTGTTTGAATGGCAGGTTGAGAAAATTATATCTGATTTGTTAAGAAGTGGGGGAGTCCAATAGAGGATTTTAAGCAGGGCCTACTGTTTGCATTCATTTCTCTACTCTGTAGGGAGTGTGTGTTTTCCATGATACGTTCTTTTTTTTTTTTTTTTTTTTTTTTTTTTAGAGAGAGAGCGTGCACTTGAGTGATGGAGAGGGGCGGCGGGGGTGGGGGTGGAGAGAGAATCCCAAGCAGGCTTCACACCCAGTGCAGAGCCAGATGTGGGGCTCCATCTCACGACCCTGAGATTTCAGTGATACATTTTTATAGGAGAAAGGATGAGGTCTATTAGATTTTCTTCACAGTGCCATTCACAACTGTGCGAAAATGTTCCACACGAGAAAGACTCTGTAGAGATGAAGATGATGATGAAAGTTGGGGGAAGTTTGTCACGCCACGGTGCTTTTCAGAATGTCATCTTCATAAAAGGTTCAAGCATCCTTGAAAGGGAAATGTATTGCTTATAAAAGAGAAAGTAGACAATGCCAGTAAAAATGGAAGTCTGTATTTGCTCTGTGGAAGTCTTTAGTTTTAACTGGCAGAGACTGGATGGAAACTGAAACAAATCTCAGAGTTTCATGCTCTACTGACAGCAGAGATGTGGTTCAGTTAGCTTCTAGCCGAGTGTTTAAAGGATATTGAAACCCTTCCAGTTTACAGTACATTTGGCAGCTCTCTGTTGGATAATCTTTTTTATGTGTATTCTGCTTGGAAGTGAATTGTACACCAGTTATTTTAAGTAGTATTTTTTAATCTGTTGTTGTGTTAATTATAGCAAGGACAACGGCAACACAATCATAGACTGATGTGAATGTTTTATTCAATGAACCAAAGAAATATCCACCAGGGCTGTATAGAAATTGCAGTGGACTGAAAATAATCAAATATGAATGGGTTTAGGTAGCCAATGGCACTGACAGCTTATGAAGCTGAACACCAGATTTTTTTTTTCCTGCTGCAGTTTATATGAGAGTCACTGAAGAAAGAAACCTTTGGCATGATTATATTTTCTTGTGGAATGTAACTAATTTCACAGTGGAATAATTTTGACAAGAGTTCTTAGTTTCCTTCCATATGTTTTATTTCATTTTCTAGAAAAGGGGTCCTTGCCCTGGCACATTTGAGTGCTATCAAGCATCATAGGAAAATTGTTTATTTTTTGTGCAGTCATCAGAGGCAAGAAAAAGAAAGGAAGAAAGAAAGAAGGAAAAGAAAGGAAAGAAAGAAAGAAAGAAAGAAAGAAAGAAAGAAAGAAAGAAAGAACTGAAAGAAAGAAAAAAGACAAAGGAAAGGTGAGTCAGGGTGAATGCTCTTATGCCACTGCATTACCGCAAACAAAACCTAAACCTAAAAACCAAACAAGGCAAGGGGACATCTCAGCTCCTCATTAAGGCCTGAACCAAAGAGAATATTGGTGATGAATATGTGCATAGAATTCCACACCTCCTTGACATCCCTGCTGACCAAGTATATAACAAACTTTGGGGTTTTTTGTTTTGTTTTTTAAAGATTTTATTTATTTATTTGACAGAGCGAGAGCGAGAGAGCGCACAAGCAGGGGGAGCAGCATAGGGAGAGGGAGAAGCAGACTCTTCTCTGAGCAGGGCTGTGGGGCCCATCCCAAGACCCTGTGATCATGACCTGAGCTAAAGGTAGACGCTTAACTGACAGCCACCCATGTGCCCTATAACAAACCTTGTTTTAAAGACAGCTTGAGGAGTCACTGTGTTTTCACTCAACTACAGAAACACTTGAGAAGCAATAACATGAGAAGAAGTCCTATTAGAAAATTAAACTTTCACTTTTTTTCTATAAAAAGATCTCCTAAAATTTGCATCTAGGATATGCAAGGAGGAAAATAAAGAATAAACAGATGTAGGATTAATTGATGTAGGATTCACTGAAGGGCAGATCTCTTGTTTCCTTGAATTTTCTGTTGATTTACTTCCAAGATATCATTTCTAAATAGGTTTCTGGGACTAGGGATCTTGGCACAAAATTTTCAATATGTTCCAGGTAGCTTTACTCTTGAACTTATTTATTTTATAGGCCAAAAAAGAAACATAGGACACTAAATGGTTATGTGAGTTTGCCTCCTCCACTTCCACCCCATACACACATGAACATACACACACATTCATGACATTTTTTTTGAACATACTCCAGATAAAAAGCAATTTGCTACATGCTGCTTAATATTGTTCAGTTAAAAATAGGGGAAGGAGAGGTAGAACCACAACAAAGAAGTACTATCACAGATCCCTGGGTGGCTCAGCAGTTTAGTGCCTGCCTTTGGCCCGGGGCGTGCTCCTGGAGTCCTGGGGTCAAGTCCCACATCAGGTTCCTTGCATGGAGCCTGCTTCTCCCTCTGCCTGTGTCTCTGCCTCTCTCTCTCTTTCTCTCTGTGTGTCTCTCATGAATAAATAAATAAAATCTTAAAAAAAACCTTTGAAAGAAGTGCTATCAGTGCTGTTACATGTAACTAACAATTTAGTAGCAATTTAAATTCAGAAGAAAAATAAGCAAAGACCAATGATTCACAGAAAATGTATCACTTTTAGGTGCCTAGTATTATGCTAACATGGAGGGGCATGGAAAGTTGAATGAGAAATGATATCTTTTCTTTAGATCTTCAAAATCTAATTGCAACAGTATTTATTTCTCTCTAATAGCAAATATAGAAACTTTTATGACATCATATAATGTGCTCAATAATAAATGAGTAGTTAATAGGCAGCTAGAAAATGAAGAAGGTTACCATAAAGAGTCAAAAGCAGACAGCACAAATTGAAAAAAGAATGCAGCTCATTTAACAGAAAATGATCTAATTTCCCTAATATGTAAAGAGCATCTATAAATGAATGAGATTATCCAGTAGAAGAATGTAGAAATAATATAAACCACTAATTAATCAAAAAGGTGATACACATGATCCTTAGAAATGTGAGAAGGTACTCAACCTTAATCATGATGAAAGAAATGCAAATTGATATTCTACTGAAATAATATCTCTTACCTATTAAGACTGACAAAGATACGTAAGTGTGACAATACTGTGTTATCAAAAGTACGGGTCAAATAAGCACTTCACATATTGCTTGAGAAGGTGTAAATTGCTGCACACATATAAGCAGGACAATGGAAAATATTTATGATGATTTCACGCTCTCAGAACAATTCCAATTTATTCTGTAGGTATAATAGTACGTATTTGCAAATTGATGTATTCTGCGACTATTAATCACTATGAGACTATTATTGCTCAAAGTTCCATTAATTAGGAGACTGGTTACATACGCTATGCTGTACCTCTGCGATAAAATACCAGATAGCTATAGAATGAAGTATTGATAGGTACTCCATGTATTAAATAAAATACCTCTCTCCTAAACATTTCTCATTAAGTGAGAAAAAAGCAGTGTGGACACATACTACATAGTGCACTACCACTTGAGTAAAACCAGGGCAAAATTATGCTTATCTTCGCTTATTATGCATAAGCATCTTTGGAAATGCAAAAATCAAGTGATGGGAAGGATAATTGAATGACAGAAAACCGTGGCATAAAGCAGGCTCTTCAGCGCATGCCTATTTATATTTTCAGCTTTTGAGTCCTGTGAATGAATTACCTGTTTGAAAAACTACATATATTTTTTAAAAAAGAAAAGAGGCAGGAACAAATAATTCTAGTCTAGATGGTCAGGAAAGGCCTTAGAAAGGAAATGGTATTTGAGATGAATCTTGGAAGATGAGAAGTTCAAGCAGGGAAGAAGAAAGCAAAGAATACCATGAGCAAATACTCAAAAGTATGAAAATATATGGAGGGTCAGAAAAGCCATAAAATGGCACTTGGAAGGCAGCTTCAAAGAGGTAAGAAGAGAGCAGTGATATATAAAACAAAGGGAATGGAAGGTTCAGGAAGGAGGGCATGATCATTAGCATCAGGAGCTGCAGGGAGGTCACTCAAGGCTAGAGCGCTCCTGCAGCTCACCAGCAGCTGATTCTACTTTCAGCTCTTAGCTTTTTGCCAGTGGACTCTGTGGTTAAGGATGGTGGTTTTATGCCTCATTTTGTGAACTGGTAATCTGCACACGGATAAACCTATCTCTTTGTTAGACACCTCAACAATAATAATAATAATAATAATATAATAATAATGATTAATAATAATAATCTATAAACCTATCTCTTTGTTAGACACCTGGATAATAATAATAATAACAATAATAATTAATAAAAAGTAACAGGGGGTAAAACAGAGGACTTACAAGCCTTACAAATCCTTTGTGAGAGCAGTTGCATATGGTAAATGAATTATGGATGGTTGCGGAGCAGTCTATCTAAAAGTGCAAAGTAGTGCAAATAAATTCTTGATCTTCCTTGATCTTCCTAGCACTTGGTTTATTAAGGTATTTATTAAGGTATCTGTTGACTGTCATCAAACGAAGTAACACGCACGTTAATAAGCCATTGCAGAGTGTGGACAAATGTAAGGGATGATGATGAAGGTGTTGACGATGACACCGTCGTGGTGATCATAATCATAGTGATGATCCTGAAATAAGGTGCAATTTTCACTCTAGCTGTGGGTTTTCTTTCCTTCACACCTCACACCAGATCCCCCCTGTGCTTTCCTTCAGCCTTTGGGTAAATGCTCAGCTCTTCGTTTAAATGAATAAAATTGGCTGGGGTTCCAAAAAAGTTCCATGGATTTCTGCTGGAAAAATGAGTAGGACCTAGCAGGGAGACAGAGGGTATTGGAAAATGTAGACAGAAGAAACAAGAACGTGAGCAAAGCCCTCATCTTTGGAGAGGGCCTGGTGTTTCTCCAGCCCCAGAAGAAGGAAGAACTGCAGCTGTTCTGACCTGGTCATTAGCTAGATGGGTGACACGGGCCTCGTCATGTCACTTTTCTCAGCTTCAGTTTACTCACTTTTAAAATGAAGGGTGCCCTAGACAAGATGCGTGGTTTTTAATTTTTCCCTTAGCAGTGCCATTTTATTTTCCCAAGAGAACCCTGCTTGAAAAAGAGCAGAAGAGAAGAATGGTGGGCATGGCCCTGGGTGAAGCAGCTGTGCCCTCTCTCCTGAGCACCTCTGAGGTAGCTTCAGAAGGAAGCATTGCAACCCATTTGTAAATAAGCGAATCAGATCATCTTCTGGCCTCTTCAAGGCAGAGGCTTTTAATTGTCCATGCTTCAGTATTCCAAGTAGGCAAGAGATGAATAGCTTGGAGCCGGGGTTAGTTCATATAAGAGAGCTTTTCTCAGTGTTTCCCTTGATGATTTTTGTAATTTTTTCTGCTTTCCATTGTAATAAAACCATTTACCTGGATGTTCTGGTGGCTTAGGCTGGCCCAATGACCTCACTGGAATACCTCTTTACCAGTTTCAAAATCACGTAACTGAAAGGTACATGGGTTGGTGGTAATTTATTTTAGAGACCCTAAAGGCAAAGACAGTGTGAGCCATTCAAAACAATCTCAATACCAAATCATATTTACTGGCATTGTATTTTTCTTCTATATTATTCTCCTATTATTCTCTTCTATCTACAAGATGACCAGTTATTTTAGAACAGAGAAGTAATGTATCAAGTTACTCTTCTTCACAGGGTGGCTAGATCTCTGTTTATAATTGATTAGGGCACACGTGTGAAAGTTCATTAAAATTAAAAGCTTAAATGTCATGAATTGAGCTAAGCTCGTAGACTATACTCGAAGCAATCCAAGTGAGTTTATTATAGAGAAATGGTATCACACAAATAGTTAATTAATCCACATTTCTAACCCTTATATGGTGTGTAACTCAGTAAGCCAGCATCCTGCTTACCAGAAAGATCGACTGATGGCTACCCAACCGAAATCAATCAACATTCTTGGAGCATTTGCCAAAATGGATCGCGTAGGAGAAAAACTCATGGTGCTCAGTGCGCACTTTGTTCAATAAACTTGCCTGGAAAGGGTTAAGAGCTGGTGAGCGAGGAATGTGATGGCTTTGGCTGATTTTTGGTAGCCTGGGCAGATGCACGTCAGCAGCATGCTTTTATAAGTTATAATTTATAACGTATAAGTCTTATAAGTTTTGTAAGTTATATATATAACTATGATATAGTTTTATATATATATATATATCATGATTGGCTCCTGTTGCTGGACTAAATATTGGAATGTTGTATGGTCCTTGCAGCTCCCAGTAAGTGCTCTGCACGATTGGCATGTGCTCCAGAGAGTAGCGAGTTTGGACGGGGGACAGAAGGGAAACCGAGAATGATATCCATAGCCTCCACCCTCCAGGGGGATTTATTTTAAAGCCTGCCATCTTGTCAACATTGTTCCAATACGACAGCTGAGTCTTTTGCCAAGTATTGAACATCTGACCCACTTGGCTCATCACTTTAAGCTGTGCCTTGTTCTAAATGGAAGGGCTGACCCTCTGAGAAGCCAGAGTCTGAATCTGAGTTTGGTTCATCACCAAGTTCAAGATGATTATCTGACGTCTGTTTAAACCTCAAGGGAGTATAAAATTGAACTGAAAAATCTCACCAGAACAAATTTCTCCAGTGATTTTTGGCCTTTCAGCTTTTGCTTAGAAATGACATGAAAGCAGCTTTTGTCCTCTGGCCATTTGGGATTGGATGGTAAAGTCCAGATATATCATATGCCAATCTGGTGATATTCCAGCGGGAAAGGGAATTTATTTAATCATTTTGGAATGAGAAATAGGACATGGAGTTTAGTGTCAAGTTTAAACATTGTTTAAATTACGTTTCGTCAGCTGACGGACACTTTCATATACAGCAGTTTATAGAGTTCGGCTCCCAGAGACTGGGGTTTTTCCTACTAAAACTTCAACAGCAAGAATAAGTCAAATATAACTCCTAGAAATAGTTAATAAAAATGTAAGCTTTGGAGTTAGGAGTTAGACCTGGGTTTAAATTTTGGCTGTACCGCTTCTTAGAGATGAAACCAAGAGCAAGTTATTAACCTCTCTGAACTTCAGTCTACTTATCTTTAAAATAAGGGCTGGCAACGGTCCCTTTACAGGCCTGAAATGAGGATTATATAACCTCTAAGAATAGTGTCTGGCTCACAGTAAATTCTTTAGAAACGGTTAATTATTTTTATGTTAATAGAGCACACAGTAGATAGGCAATATATGCAATTAACCTACAAACTTTTTAAAGTCGCATTTGCCAGCATCCTTTCCAAGGCAAGAGATTTTATTGAAAACAATAGCGACGGTAACGCGATGATGAGTTTGGAGAGGGATTGCGACACTAAATATTGCCATCTTATTTTCTACATTTTTGTGAGACAGGAATCACATCCTTAAATTTTAGTGCGTATTGTTGGCATTTGCTGTCTTTTCCTTAAAAAAAAAAAAAATCTGCCATGACACTCTACTCCGTCCGTCAATGTTTTTAACAATTTTTAAGAAGCAATGATTCTTTTCATAATGATAAGACTTAACAGGCTTTGTGTAGATTGGAGATGATAATTTTAAGAGGTTTTAGGAAGACGCTTGCCTTCCTAAATGGAGTAACATGGCCATTCCCTGGGTTGTAAACAACTATGCCAAGCATGCTAATAGTCCCAGGCTGGCTGCAGAATTTGTTCTAGTATTGAGCTGGTTTGAAGTAGCAGTTAAGTATCAAAATGCATTAACTAGCTTGTGACATTTAGGCTGGATCTGGTGGTACAGTGTGGCCTCACATAAAAAAATCAATAGTAAAGTAGGAGGGGACTGGTGAGTTGGTTCCTGTGGTTCCACTCACATACTGTATTTAGCATATTATGATGCAAACATCTAAGAACCATGAATCTGTATTTAAGTCAGTAGTTCCAAGCGTTTACTTTTGTATTTTTTTAATTCTTCAATTTAATTGTATGGCTCTGTCAATAAAATGAGGAGGCAGCAAATATTCTGAGTAAGGAAGGTTTATTTTGATATATTGAGAGAGGCAGCGGAATTCAAGCTATTGCATAGATATGAGAAGTTATAATGCCTGATTTCCTGTATCACTGGAATTATGTCAATTCCAAAAATGGAACTTTAAAAATGCTTAGAACACATTATTGGAGTGATAGCTTTGGGGTAGGTTACTTTGAAGAAAAAATGCCCATTTAAGTGATAGGTGGCTTTATTAATTTAATTTAATTTAATTTATTATTTTAAAGATTTTATTTGTTTATTCATGAGAGACACACACAGAGAGAGAGAGAGGCAGAGATGCAGGCAGAGGGAGAAGCAGGCTCCATATAGGGACCCCGACGTGGGACTCCAGGATCAGGCCCCAGGCTGAAGGAAGGCACTAAACCACTGAGCCACCCAGGGATCCCCAGATAGGTAGTTTTAATGCCTAAACAATTTTGTTTCTTTACCATGTTGTTTTTACTTACAACTCTAGTCTTTCTCCTGAATACTAGTCTTGTGTTGCCCATTTTCCCTATGGTGCCTTATTTCAGAAAACTGAAAATTCTGAAATAGATCATTAAAAACTCATTTAAATTCCATATCAAAAGAACTTGTTACCACCCACTAGTCATCATGCCGTCCTAGTCACTCTTAAACATCAGTCAGCTTTCATAGGAAAAGAACACAATGGATGCCTGAGAGTTTTTAGTCTTCTAAAAATAGGTATTTAATTTCCTTCAAAGGAAAATGAACAATTTTCCCCCTAAAGTTGACTAGTTAAGTGTACGAGCAATGAAAGCAGCCAACTATGGAGCAAGAGGCAGTCGCTTGTGATTTGGTCCATTTACTAAGTGCACAAATTTATTTTCTAAACTGCATCACAGGGAATAATAATGGGACTGATCATAATAAACAGGCCCATAAGAAGGATGGCCTTCAAGTATTTGAAACATGACAGTATATGTGTTTATAAGACTCAGAGGAAAGGCTGGTATCTTTCAGGTCCTGTGTACATTTCTCGAAATTTAACTTCTATCTTTCATATTACAGCCTCAGTTGTGTGTGTGTGTGTGTGTGTGTGTGTGTGTGTTCTTAGTGATGAAATTTTGGAATATAGGTAAAGTCCAGAGGCGATGACCAAGAAAGAATTCTTGAGATGTCTTTGGTGCAAAATGGTGGTTTTATTAAAGCCCAGGGATGGGACCCATGGGCAGGAAGAGCTGCTGCCCCCAGCCTATGAGAGGTGACTGATTACATACCTGGGAGTTGGGAGGGGTCTGGGCATAGCATCCTCTCTAAGGAATTTTGGAAGCAAGGTTTCCAGGACCTTGAGGGGGCTGGCTATTGTTGGGAAAAGGTCACGCACATATTACTGTCTAATAAAGCCTGAGTCACGAGACCCTTCAGATGTGTATCTGTGGGCCATGTGCTTGGGGATGATTGCCAACAAGCATCTTGGGGGTTTAGAGGTAAAGGAAAAATTTTAAAGGAATTTTTATATGTCAACGTAGACTTAGAGGCTCCTGGGGGTTGGGCTAAGATTGCCTTCTGCTCTTAGCAAAGTATGAACATGGAGGCAGCTGAGTCCATAGAAGAAGGTCACTCCCCATGTTTCAAGGACTTGCTTTGCCCTCAGTGAGTCCTCTGTTCCCCCATCATTAGGAACCATGAAAAACACAGTTACCACTTCTTGCCAAAGTGTCTGTCACATGTAGAATACCCTCTGGGTTCAATGCATGCTATTCCTTTTGGAAAATATATCATATGCCTATATACATATATGTGTGTGTGTGTGTGTGTGTGTGTGTGTGTGTGTGTGTGTGTATATATATATATATATATGATGTGCCTTAATCTACTCTCTCCTCTAACCATTGTGAATGTTTCTATCTCCCCAATTTCTTGAGGAGTATAAAATGACCAGACTGTCTTGTCAAATCTCTAATCACTCCAATGGCTCCTGGATTATCTAAATTGGCCCAAGGAGAGATGACTATATTCAATAGGGAAATTATTTCATTGCTCGTATTCATCACACACAGGCTACTAATGTTCTTGTTCTTTTTAACAACAGCATTACCTTGTTGGTAATTATTTCTTTTAATTTTACCAAAAGGCATTTAAAAAAAAAACAAATTGTACTCCATGTAGTCTCTTCATAACTTTACTCTATTAGTTTCTCATCATTTCTTCATTTAATCAGTGCCGATTTCGAATATCACTCCAATCTATTAAGAATGGCTGGGTACTTGGAAGGTTTAGGGAAAAAAAAGGATGAAACAGATTTAATGACAAGTAAAACTTCCCTGAACATTTTATTTTTTTTCTGTTCTTTATTAATGTGCATGGTCCCATCTTAAAGAGGCTTTATCTTATCTTTCATTGAATGGTGGAGTTGACAAAGAATGTCGTGATTCAAATTCCACTCAAGTTAATCTTGTAAAAATGTAATAGATTTTATTTTGTGCACCTAGTTTTAGCCTTCAGATCTCTACCGTGCTTCCTAATTTACTCTCATTTGATCTCATATAAGGATGAAGAGACCATTGCCACCTGGGCTTTTTAGGGTCCCTTAATGAATCTTACATTGCTCAAAGACTACTTCCCCCAGCCTCTCATCTTTAGAAATCATGATTCCACTTTTTTTCTTGTTTGTCCTTTTAACTGGTAGGTGTTCCTTGGAAAATTAAAATTCCTCATCTAAAATGTTAAAGCGACAAGCCTAATGTAAATGTCATAGTCACTGTTTCCTAGAAAATATGCCAATAAAAAAGGGCAATATAATTAGTTTATAAAGAGAACACAGACAATTTGGTCATAGATATTGAACCAAGGAAATAAAGGAAACATGACAAGTTGAGAAAAAAAAGAATGTTTTCCAATTTAGAAAAAAATTGACTTATATTCTAGGTGTATGGGCATCCCTTTCAAAATAGTGCCAAGGCCAGAAAATATACAATGATTTCTCTACCCAAAGAATGGTGTATGATTGGGATGACAGTATAATTTGAGGGAAAAACCCAAATTGCCTTAGTTACGTTTGTGCTTTGTTCCTATAAAGGCATCTCCCTTTGCTACAGCCAAGGGGCTATTAACCCAGAGTCTGAAATTTTGAAGTGCCCCAGATCCTGTTTTCTGTGAACAACCGAAATTCTCATGTACTAGACAAAATGAAATTTCAACAACTGAGTGTACGATCTGAAGGCCTTCTTACGAGGGGTTGATAATGAACAGAATTAATTGCAGCGTTTGATATCATGCAGCAATTTCCACAAAAGGCAGAGCGCACACAAAACTCCGCGAGTTGCATTGTAATCAAGCTACTTTTGTAATGAATGCAGGCCCCTAATTTATTGAAACTAATTTTGAAACCATGGTACCATACATACCATCTACTGTAGAAATAATTTATAAACATTAATTGCAGGAAAGAGAGGAGCCATTTGCTTCAAAGAGCCCATCAGCAAGCTGTCCTTCCTGTTTTATCAGTAAGCAAAGCTGAGAGCAAATAACAGATGGAACTGTCCCTTGGTGGCGGCGCGGAGCACTCATGAAATATAGCACAATCTTCCTCCAGTGTGTTATGTTTTTAACAGTGGAAGATCAGAAGCAGGCGAGGTATGGGCTAGGGTGAGTGAGTGCCTCTGATGAAACATCCTTTTCTTCTAGGAAGATTCCTGTAGCAGATTGAGCTTTGGCAGTTGATCTCAGTGGCTTGAGACAGTGTCATTAGAGAATGCATCTGGAAGATTCTGTAGAAAGGGCCAAGCCTCGGAAGACCAAGGTGAATCTGAGGCCTGATCTGTGCTCTTAATGGGTGGTTAAATTCCAGTTCCTTTAAATAGCCATCAAAGACACCGAAAAGCCAAAGATAAAGCTGCCCCAGACACTGAAATTTGGGACTCATTTACCATCTGCCACAATCATTTCATCCTCTTGCAATATTTTATCCTACTTATTAAAACTACAAGAAGGTATTTGTGCATTTTACGTGTGTGGGTGTGTGGCTAAAATCTCCTTCTGCATCTGTTGTTTGTATAATCACATTGAAGGCTGTTACTAGGGCTGGGGAAGCTGGATTTAGCATATACTTTTTTTTTTCTCCCTAATGGAAAAATCTATCAGCCCAACTTCAGCGACTATTATGAAACAGCTTTTTAGGCAGTGAGATAGGAAATGGTCCTCAATTCCACTAGTGCATCATTTATTCATGCGTGGTTCACTATCACTTTTCATCATAGCTTTACTAACTGTTTTCTCTCCTCCTAGGTTCCTAGCTCTGACTCATTCCCTCAACATTGAATCCTGTTCTTATCTCCTGTTTAAGTTAAAAGATCAAGACTATCCGAGAGGACACTTTATTTTATTTTATTTTATTTTATTATTTTATTTTATTTTATTTTATTATTTTATTTATTTTATTTTATTTTATTTTATTTTATTTTATTTTATTTTATTTTATTTTATTTATTTTATTTTATTTTATTTTATTATTACTTTTTTTACAAACAACTGCTTCCTTCCTTCCTTTCTCCAACTCAAAGGATCTCTGTCTTCATTAACGCTTTCCTCTTCTCTGATTTTAGGTAGAAAATCACCCTCCTCCTCATGAAGTTGATCCAAACACATGTGTTCTTAATTTTTCCCAATTCTACTCATTTTCACTTAATCC
Organism: Nyctereutes procyonoides; assembly: GCF_905146905.1. NCBI lineage: Eukaryota > Metazoa > Chordata > Mammalia > Carnivora > Canidae > Nyctereutes > Nyctereutes procyonoides. Next base: position 15,302,535 of record NW_026575032.1, on the reverse strand, counting down.
CTTAATGACTGAAAGAGTCGGCCTTTTCTCTTAAATGCATCCTCTGATAGACTCGTCCTGATCCCTCATAAAAGAAAAGAAATAAAACATTACTTTCAAGACCGTGTTGCCCTTCAAGCTACTATCACTTCTATTCCTGCAAGGCTTTCCTGAAAGATCAGTCTACGGGTTCTGTCGTCGATTTTCTTCATTTACTCTACTCCTGTCTTTATTACAATCCCATTCTCTGCTCCCCTAGTCTTTGAAACTGTTCTATAAAAGTGCAACTTCCTGTCTATTGAGTACAATTGTCACAGTTTTATACTATTTCGCATCTGAGTGTTCTTTCTGCTTGGTGTACATCCTTGGCCATCTACTTCTCGGCAGGAAGCAGAGCTTCATGGTCAAGAATCAGATGCTCTTTGTAGACCTCAGAATCTAGGCCACAGGCAGTTGGTTTGGCGGTCAGATGGTCCTGCTTAAGGATAGAGGAGATTTTATTCACAGAGGGGCAGTGGCAGAGCCTGGAATGGAGGTGATGGTGCTAGCTGTAGAGCCTGTGGTGCCCTAAACTAGACACTCTCTCTTCAGTGCTTCCTGCCGATTATCTCTCTTGGTTCCTTCCTGCTTTCTGAGCCTGATTTTTCAAGTTTCACATGATTCTGAATGCTAATACCTTTGCCATAAACTCTTTTCATCCCTTAATTTTAGCACCTTCAGATTATGTTCTTTTGAGTTAAAGACCTCACTGTTACACAGAAAAGTACCCGGGAATGGGTTTAGTGCAGTGGAGCCTTAGGGAAAGTTGGGTCAGGAGTGAGGATGTGGTTGGTTTTCAGGCTGGAGCTGAAAGCAATGAAATCCCATTTATCTTCGGGGACATTGGCAGCTCATCGCATGCAGTGGTGAAAGAGCTAATTAAACGTGGCCTCTGGTCTCTGGAATGAAAGGCTCCCTTGGAATCAAATGCTTATTTGAGGTAAGGCTTTGGGAGAACCAAGTTGCCACTGTCATTAAACAGATAAAATAAAAGACTGTAGGGATACCGGGAATGTTTTGAGAGCATTGAATAGATGACAAAGGTAAATGATAAGTTTCTCTCCCTAGATTCTTGATTATGGCAAAGACTGACTCTCAGAAACTCTGACAATAAAAGAGTCTCTTAATTCTCTCAGCGTCTTTCAACTTCCATGTACTTGAAAATGAAACTTGGGGTTCGATATGGTTGCTGAATTATAATAAAAATTAACTCTACAATCCTGCAGTCTTCTTATGTGAAAGTGGGAGCACTGATGAGAAAAATATAGAATCCCAAGCATCAGAATTAGACCATGTGAGCTGACTCCAAAGGCTTGCAATTCCTTGAGCTCCTGACCTCCCTCACCCCCAGTTCCACCCCACCCTTTGTGATGGTGTGCTGGACCTAGCTTTTTTTTTTTTTTTTTTAGATTTTATTTATTTATTTATTTATTTATTTATTTATTTATTTATTTATTTATTTATTTATGAGAGACACAGAGAGAGAGAGGCAGAGACAGGCAGAGGGAGAAGCAGGCTCCATACAGGGAGCCCGACGTGGGACTCAATTCCAGGTCTCCAGGATCATACCCTGGGCCGAAGGTGGCGCTAAACCGCTGAGCCACCTGGGCTGCCCTGGACCCAGCTCTTTATGGCTCATGGGGGTGATTGTATTTCTCTCTTCACCATGCTCAGCGATATCATGTTGACCACTTGAAGTCAGCCACAGAAGTATTTGTAAATGCTCCAAATCAGGATTCTCCTTACCCCTCCTGCTGGAGACTGGGTTGTTCAATATTTAGCAGCACATCATTGTTCTCTGGATTTCTGAAGTCCTCCCTTCATTGTTTGATGGAGCTGACTCTTCTTGCTTGGAGACCTATTCCTCTTTTCTCAGGGGCTAACTTAGCAAGAAGAGAGCCAATTCACCCCTTAGAGCTGTGGAGGAGGAGAATTTTTTTCTTCTTCCCTTGGAAGTTCTTTGATTGGTCTAATCATTAAATTGACATAAGGCAGAGTGAAAGAAGAAAAACAAATTTAATTTCATATGTATGGGAACCCATACAAATATGAGACTCAAAGATACGACCAAAGCAGGCACCTCTAATGTCTTTTAGACAAGAAAACAGTAAACTTGTGAAGAATTGACAAAACGAGGGTGTTTGGGCTTGGGGTAGCTAATCGGTGAAGAAATAATGAGGCTTGTTGTTTACAGCCTCGTGGCCCTGGATTTCCTATCTCTGGCTATAAGGATGTCTTCCATCCTCCTGATATCGAGAGAGTACTTCCATGTGAAAGACTCAGGGGGACGAATGAGGGCCTGAGTTTCCTTCCTGTAGTGGCTGTGTCTCAAATACCTTTAATTCGAAATAATCACTATGTCAAAGTGGCATATTTTGGGTTGGAATATTCTCCTTCCCTTCAGAACCTACAAACCTCCCCTTATCTCCAAACTTCTAACTACTGGTCAGATGCTACCATGTCCCAGAGTTATCAATTGCATTGCGAAACCTGGATAAAGTTTTTTTTTTTCCCTTTTATTTTATGTTGAGAAAACTTGGGACTATAAAGGAGGATGATAATGACCAATAACGGTGATTGACCTTGGACAGGTAGGACATAATTTTCCAAAGTGATGACTATATCATTCGGAGCGAGCTGGAGTGGGTCTGTTTCTTGGCTCATTTGCTTGACTATGATCTCAATTCAATGGAGGCTTAAGATAATGAAGTTGAGATTCTAGAAATACCCCCATAAATAATACAGAAAAGGGTAGCAAGTACTCTGGGGTGAGATTATTATATACAAATAATCCTTATCTTTATGTGTCCCCCAAAGTGTCTGAATCATTACCAGGGTCATAAGAAATGTGTTGGTATGGGAACCGGCAGCAGTTTTGGGGAGTTTGTACGACTGTGTGTCTAGGCTGAGGGTGTTTGTGGCAGATGCTTCAGTTGAAATGATCTCACTGATTGAAATGAGGAATAAACTAGTGTAGGACAGGAGAGGCCAAGCGGCAGCATTCCGAAGTAAAAGACAAAATTGTTGTGGTTACCATAGTAGGTCAAGCTCGTCGGTCAGAACGTTCTGAATTACAGGAATCGTTGGGAATGGGGTCCCTTGACTAAAATACATGATAGCACATGGGTCCTTCTTGATTTGAGTTGTGAAAACACTTCACAACTGGCACGCACCGGTCTGACATGGTTCATCCCTGCAGGGAGCTACTCACCCTAGCCTGATTCTCAGATTTGAATTGGTTCCATAATTGAGAATTTCCTAATGATGGACTCTGTGTTATCACTTGTATGTGCAGTTAAGCTCCTTCCTTCACCAAAGGCTATTTGGTGGCCATTTACTACGTATTGCCGATAAGTAGCTCTTAATCTGGTTAACCTGTTCTATGCTCCTGGTTCATGCAGAATGGCTAGAGAGTTCTATTCTTTGGAGGAAAGAATTCCAAAAACAAAAAACAACAACAACAAAAAAAAACCCTATTGCTCTTTTATACCAATGATCTACCAAGAATAGCAGTATTGCATCATACGGGTAACGTGCTTTTAGGGGTCGACATTCACATAAACATTATCTGGTGCCAAATATCACAGTTGCAACTTGGTGACCAAAAGTAGACATTTCAGGTCACACGGATACAAACGCATCCTAGAATCTGGCTCCGCAGACATTTCATGCCGGGTATTATCATGTGTATGTGAATAGAATACAAAGAAGGTATACAATTCCATATAGTAAAAATACGTACAGTCATTCCTCCTTTATCGTATATTAGTTGAGCATAAAGTTCAGGGTCCACTTCTGGGTTCTCTGTTCTGTTCCATTGATCTATATGTCTGTTTTTGTGCCAGTACCACACTGTCTTGATGAACACAGCTTTGTAGTACAACCTGAAATCTGGCATTGCGATGCCCCCAGATATGGTTTTCTTTTTTTAAAATTCCCCTGGCTGTTTGGGGTCTTTTCTGACCCATAGGCTGTCTCTGGCTGGTGACCTTGGGAAGTCCTAAAGGAATTCATGAAGTTTAGGTCTAGTGAGCCTCCCCACCCTGCCTTGGAGCCACTATATGACCGAATGTAACTCATTGGAGGGCACCCGGGCGGCTCAGTGGTTGAGCATCTGTCTTTGACTCAGGGCGAGACCATGGGGTCCTGGGATCGAGTTCCCCATCAGACTCCCTGCAGGGAGCCTGCTTCTCCCTCTGCCTGTGTCTCTTTGCCTCTCTCAGAATAAATAAATAAAAATCTTAAAAAAAAAAATACGTACAGTCAGCATGCCCTGGGAAGGAGAAATAACCGGAGCTTTGGGGAGCTGTTAAACGGATTCTGAGCTACCTGGAGACTGAGAAAACCACTGCGCTCTACTGATCAGAATGGCAAATTGTTCTTCAGGTTATAAATTGAGTTTTGATTTGATCTGAGTCTGCCTCGGGGTGGTCCAGTCTTGTGGTTATTTTTCTGAGTTTGTAAGTGGAATAAGTCTCATAAGCCATTGGCGGAATCTGCCACTGGGTCCCCGTACCACGAACAGGGCTGATTAGGATTGGAACTGCCAAGTTTCTGGCGTTGACCTTACCTAATTCAAAGTAGTACGGAATCCGTAGGTGAATCACAAAAGTTGAAAGACATCATCAAGGGGCGCCTGGGTGGCTCAGTCATTTAAGTGTCTGCCTTGGGTTCAGGTCATGATCCAGGAGTCCTGGGATCGAGCCCCGAGCCCTGTGTGTCGGGCTCCCTGCTCCGCAGGGAACTTGCTTCTCCCTCTCCCTCTGCCTCGCCTCTCCCCCACCGTCCTGGGCTTGTAGTCTCTCACACTCTCTCTCAAATAAATAAAAAAAAATTCTTAAAAAAAAAAGACATCATTAAAAGTGTATATGATGTAGGGTTGATGATTCTTTCTCGTGTCTCCCCTTAGGCCTATGTAGAAGACCTAGAGGTACGTGGAGTGATTATAAGTATACCCAGTTGGCCCTTTAATAACTATTTATTCAGTACCCACCAAGATCCATGGGTACAACTCTGAGCACATCTTGGCATAGTCTTTGCTTTTGTGGCTCAGACGTTGTGGTGGAGAAGATTGGCATTGAGCAAGATAATCCTAGGAGCTTGTGCTACTGGGAAACCCGTGTTGTCCTGGTGTTTAGGTGCAAGCGTGTGCAGAGAAGGTTTGGAGGGGAGAGCAGGAAAGATAAGGAAAGTCTTCCTTCAGCAAACGGCACTTCAGATGAGCTCTGAGGCAGAGGTGGGTGTTAGCTAAGCAAAGGGGAAGAGACCCAAACACCACCTACAGCAAGTGACGAGAGTGCACCCAAAGACGCAAATGAAAAACCGTGTACTTGGAGTGGTGACCCTTGAGGGGCAGTGCGGGCAGAGAGGAGGCCGCCACAATAAACCAGAGCTACCCTGGCAGGATCTGCTTCTATCTTAAGAGCACTGTGACCTCAAGTGCATGGTGTTAAGTAGGGAAGTGTCACGTTCAGAAATTTCAAAGTCTTCTCTGACTGCGCTATGGGTTTAATCAGAGAGTGACAAGATGTCGTATTGATCTATTGCAGCAATCCAAGTGAGAGTTTGTTGTATGGCCATAGGAATAGGGAGGTAAATTTATGAGGTGTCTAGGAGATATTAATGGGCTTGGCAATGGACTGTTAATAATGAATTGAATATTGGGCACATGGAAGTAGACCACGTAAAGCAATATGCTCCTATTTCTGGCTTACATAGTAGGATATTATCCATCCATCCATCCATTCATGTATCCATAGAAAATTTCTGGCTTTTATAGTAGTGTGTGTGTGTATATGTATGTGTGTGTATGTATATACACACACACACACATGCACAACAGTAGTATGTCTATATGTGTGCATACACGTGGCTATGGATATATATACCCAATCTGAACCAGCTGGCACAAATCTGATTCTTGACTCATTTGCATGGAAAAAGAAAGAGGAAAGAATTAGGGCAACGATCATAGTAAGTTCATTCTTGGACCTGCAGAGATTGAGGGGCCTGACACATGTATGTTGAGGGAAAGCAGAGATGAGGGTGAGGAATGAGAACCGACTGGTGATGAAATGCATAATAAATGCAGGCGTCACTGACCCGTGGATAGGAAGTGAGGCCAGAGCTGTGGAGAAATTGCTGGGAGAGAGGAGAAGAGCCTGAGACCAGGTACTGCAGGACTCAGCAGCGAAGGTACGCGTGTCCCCCCGGAGTGCAGACGTCTAGTGAGAATTCACTGGAGGTTTATGGGCTTCGGAACAAACCAACCAAAATGGATAGAGAAGGAGAGCACCCTTTCAGTCCCTCTCGCTTTTTACTTTTTGCTCTAAAATAGTCAACACAAATGGAAAACCTCCCAAGTCAGATTGCAATGCTTGGCGAGACTCCTCTGGTTCTGCTCGTGTTGGCTTTTAGATATCTGGTCTGGCGATTCAAATAGGGCGTAAAAGATTTCTCATCTGTAAAATGGCTTCCTCGTACTCTTTTGGGCTTTTTTTCAGTACTTTCCAAACCCCACTTCATATTTAAGTCACCTATCTGGGACTCTCCCCACCCCTCCCACCTGGGCGGACGGAGGCTGCCCATGTTTCACTCACCTGTGCGGTCACAAAGCTGGTGTGATGTCTCCCTGACAGTAAATGCTTCTGTCTCTTACAAACATTTGTTTTTTTTTTTTTTTCTTTAAAGTGTGTTTCAGTCTCTGACATACAAAAATGTGTGTACACTTGAGGACAAATTGGCGACGCTTTATTTTTAAGCAGCCCCCTGTGGAAGCCCAGGATGGGTTTTGAACTCATGGCCCTGAGATCAAGACTCTGAGGCTTAACCAATGAAGCCACCCAGGTGCTTGGCAACTTGGCAAAACTTTAAACCCAAACTCTCACTTTTACGATTTGGCTTGAAAGGAAAGGAGCACATCAATAAGCTACGGGTGCTTTTTTGCGTGTTTCACCAGATGGTCCCCAATTTTTCTTTCTTTCCTATAAAAGCGCACATCTAAAGCGAGGCCACTAGGGGGGAGCACAGCGCAAAGTTAGCACCTGGCTCGGCCTGGCGCCCAGTGTAGACTGTAAAGCCTGGGGGTGGAAGGGCTTCAGTGTGAGCAGAGCCTTTGTCTGTGTATCTGTCTGTCTGTCTGTCTGCCAGTCATTTTCCCTTTGTCAAATTCTCTCCTCCTCCTCCTCCTTTTCCAGGGTACTTTGTGAGTTAAAACTTTTATTCTGAAACTTCCAGGAGCTTAATTAATAAACACGAAAACCGAGTCAAAGCTGGCACGATGCCCTTTTTTATTTTATTTATTTATTTTTTTGCTCACCCACATGGGCGTGCTAGGGTAATTGTAGTTATTCACATTTGGCATCCAACTGACTCAACGAGCAACATTGCCTTGTTTTTTTTCTTTTTTTTCTGTGAGTACCGAAGCTATTAAATTAAACAGGTTAATGTGGCTACAGCATTTCACCCCCCACTATCCCCACAGCTACAGTAAATCTGCCACCTGTTTATTTCCATAAAAATTCAATTAGGCACCACCAGTTATTCTTCTTATGTGAGCAATTAACCTCAGGCAGTTTCAGGCCCCAAAGAAAGGCCAGGCGGGCCTGTTTCTTTTTTCCCCTTTTTGCTCCCTGTAGCCTCCGGTGGTGCTTTCTTTGGCTACGTGACTGCACACCTTCACGCCCGTGAAAAAATGAAAGAATAGACTAGACTGCTGTGCACTGTCATGCCAGTGAGAAAGCAAACTCTGAAAAATCCCAAATAACTCTCTGCCTCCCCGGGTCCAAGCGGTGGGGAAGCCTTGGAGCCCTTGGAGCCCAGGGCCCTGGGCCACCCCGGCCTTGCTGCAAAACACACCAACGTGGAGAAGAAATTGCCTTAAAAACTGTTTGCTTTCCTTTTTTCTTTATCTTTGTCAAAAATGGGAGCATGTAGGGAAAGGTTGGTAAGGTGCCACAGCAGCCTGGCTGAAGCATCAACACGGTTTTGTTTTTTGTTTTTTTTTTTTTCAACACGGTTTTGAAGAGAGAAAAGCACATTCATCTGAGCTTCAGGACAATATTGGTGCACCCCAAGTCACAGGGACGCAGTTGCTTTTCTTTCCTCTTTAAGAGGAATGAGTCCTCAGTACACGTCGAAAATGCTGACTTTCTTTTCTTTTTTCTTCTTTTTATCTTCTTTCTCTTTCTTTCTTTCTTTCTTTCTTTCTTTCTTTCTTTCTTTCTTTCTTTCTTCCTTCCTTCCTTCCTTCCTTCCTTCCTTTCTTTCTTTCTTTCTTTCTTTCTTTCTTTCTTTCTTTCTTTCTTTCTTTCTTTCTTTCTGTCGGCTTCTTTAGGTTGCATTTCTTCCCCTTATCTCCAAGTCTACCAGTAAAAATAAAAACGACTGAATCTCACATCTAGAGATTTCCTACGTGATCTCACCATTGAACAGGGAGGGACTGATGTACTGGCTTCTCATGAATCCCTTTAGTGTCATTGACACTGATTGTGTTTGAGGAGGTTATAGCCAGTGCGTAAGGACAGTTTTAAAAACAAATTAGACTGGAATGATTGTTAATTAAATCGCATCTAGGTTTTAGGATAAAACGAGTATCTCTTCCTAAATGAGTTGGTACTGACTAGCGTCGATGGGTGGTTATTACCAATAAATTCAGAGAATGAGAGAAGGTCAAAAAAAAAAAAAAAAAAAAAAGAAAGATGATGCAACCCAAGGAACCCAAGATGGTGAGGTCCTAGCGAGGCAAGTGGGTGGAGGGCTCTGGTCATGTCTAGGAGTTGTCACATGTCCCAGTGGATCCTTGAGCAACTTTGACTCCGGTGTGTTGCTGGGCAGGGTGGATGCTCCCAAGGGATTAAGTGAGCCTATACCTGTATCTTTCCTTTCCTCCTGCTTCCGAAGGTTCGCCCTGTGCCAGCCAGCATTAGTACGCTGCTGGGGTAGAAGAATGTAATAAAGTGGACTTTGAAGCCAGCATGTCACAGGAAAAAGATACAGTCTAATTAAATTTAATCTTCTTTTAAATGGTTACTCAAAAGAGAGACTCTATTAGAAGTTCAAAAGTGCGTATATAAATCCTCCCCAGGCAAGTCCGTACCTAGGGACAACACACGGCAGGTGGAAAGTGAAGGAAATTTTAGAAGCTGTGTTTCATCTTGATAGGGCTGATGGGACTTTAATGAAGAAAGACCAATATTCCGTGGCCCTGAAACCACATCCTCCGCTGTCAAATGGGTTCAAGTTCATGGCCTTGAAAATTGTCCTTTTCCTGTCTTCAGATGTTCTCATGAGTCCTTTTCTTTTCAGTTCAAAGCAAAAATTAAAATAGGTTTTAAGTGTTTATTCTTTATCCTAGATTCTGGGCAGATGCCTAATTTCCACCGCTTCCTTACCTCCTGAAGAGTTTCAGGCTTTTTGCTTCTGCCAAAATGAAGCAAACATACAGCTTGGTACTTTGAAGTCTGAGTTAAAGCAAAACTAAATGGACCGTGTTTATCTGATCAATTAAAGCATTGCCTACATCCTTAGAACCGATGTTTCTCATTTAGGCAGCTTTCTATACAATCCTCAGGAAATGAACACCAGAGATTGAGTTTGGGGCATGGGGGACGTTATACAAAGAAATGCAGGAAGAGCGGGGAGGAATTTGACCGGGTTCCAATATAAGCTACACAGACGGCCTGGGCTCCAATAGAAACTCAAGAATGTCTTACTAGAAGGGGGACTGTAGACAAATATTAATGACAGTGCCCAAAATAGACGTTTGACCTAAAACTCCTATTATGTAAAGTGATCTACTAGATTGAATAGTCTTGGGCATGATTGATGTCTATGATTACAAAAAGTTCGTCTCTCAGAGATGAGGCTGTGGACAGCTCGGTGTAAGCACAGTTCAGCAGGGTGTGCTCCCAAAACAGAGCTATGCGAAGCGGAGTGTTAGAGTCAGAAAAATAAAAAGAGAATAAATCACAGCTCTCTTAGAAGCTTATGGTTTTGGGTTTTTTTGGAACCAGACTGATTAACACCAATTAATTACTATGATATAAAGTGGTAGATAATTGGGCCCAGAGGCTGTCCCCAGTCAACACCCTGTTCCATTCTTCTCAGAAGTAGTTTGAAATAACACTTATTTGCTGTCCTTTTCAGCTTGCCCAGGACCTGTGCATGTGACCTGTTCCAGAAGGACAGTAATCTCTCTTTCCTCAAAACCCCTGCTAGATTCCTCCTCCTCCTCCTCCTCCTCCTTCTTCTTCTTCTTCTTCTTCTTCTTTTTTTTTTTGATTCTTTCTTTTTGGCTGGAGTGAGTCACATCATCCAATTGGTGCCAACAGACCTAACGTTAAGCTGCATAAAGATAATGGTCGTATATTTCATATTTGGCAGATTCCATGGAGATTGCCTTCCAAATTCCAAAATTCGTCTCCAGAATTGTGGCTTGGCAGGAAAACTTACAAACAGTCTTCATGTGTAGGTTCTTTGATTTTGGGTAGATTTTAATATTTCAGGTATAGAGACAACCTGAAATTTTATAAAATAGCTGTCCTCAAATGCTAAGTTTTAAGCCTTTTTTTCTTCAACTATAAAGGGGACAAAATGGTAAAGATAAAGCTACTAAACTCTCTCATCCGTACCCCCCTGAAAAAGTTTTTTTTTCCTCCCTACTTTGGTTTTCTGTATGATTTATTTTCAGCATCTATCCCTCCCACCAAGGCAGAGGGGGCCAGTTTAGATTTTTTTTTATTTTTTTTTTTAATTTATGATAGTCACAGAGAGAGAGAGAGAGAGAGAGAGAGAGAGAGAGAGAGGCAGAGACACAGGCAGAGGGAGAAGCAGGCTCCATGCACTGGAAGCCCAATGTGGGATTCGATCCCTGGTCTCCAGGATCGTGCCCTGGGCCAAAGGCAGGCGCCAAACCGCTGCACCACCCAGGGATCCCCAGTTTAGATTTTTAATTAAGTTGTGATAATCTTTTAGTTTAATTATATATTATACATTATAATATATTACTATGTTTGTTTATAACTGAAATAATTATTTGTCAAGACTTTTGTGGGTACAAGAAAAACCTTGGAAGAAGAAAAAAAAAGCTCTAGGGGAAATGTTTTAAGATGGTACATTTCTTAACAAAGAGATGTGTCAATTTTTTTTTTTTGTAGTATCTGTGTCAATTTAATGGAACACTTAGTTCTCAATGCATTTACACATAGAATTCTGTGTCATTAAAAGGCAGCCTATGGGGCAAATTTGGAAGACAAATCACTTATATTTAGGAAAAATTCACATGTATTTTAAGCCCCGAGACAGTGTTACTGATTGTATTATGACGAATTTATCATTTGCTTTGTTTTGTCCGAGGCTTCAACTAAATATCTTGGTTATTTGACGTGCCTGTAGGTGTTCTTGAGCCTGGTTGTATCCTCATGAAGACTAGTGAGATGATGATTTTGGGAAGCATGAGCAAGAAAAAGGAACGTTTTTATTCTATTGTATTTTCTAGAATGTTTCAACCTGCCATGAATTTTTCAAAGGTGAAGACTCTTCTCTTATCAATAGACAATTGATAAAATGTGGTCTGTTCCATGTTTGGAAAGACATGGATCTTGGACCTCAATTTCCTGGTTTGATAGGAATCGTGTGAAAAGGAGGAAAAAACAACAGCAACAAAGAAAGTCAACGAGGTTAGTGAGACAGGATTATGAAAGGGGCTCAAGTTCTTATCCTATTTGACCTTTCTGTGTACTGTTGCCAAATACTTAAAATATAATAAGTGCAGTGGGTGTATACTAGGTTTGTCTTCTCAAACCAGTGTTGAGCTACATTTAACTTGATAACTTTCCACTTTGATAACATAGGAAAATGATCAAAATTTTGTTCATTTTAGATCTTTTGGTTGAAACTCTTCAACTTCTTCATGTAGTACAGTTGACTAAAAATTTATAATTAATTGAAGGTACCTGGGTGGTTCTGTTGACTAAGCATCCAACTAAGGCTCAGGTCTGATCTCAGGGTCCTCTGAGGGGGTGGGGCTCCATGCTCAGTGGGGAGTCTGCTTGAGAGTCTCTCCTGCTGCCCCTCCACCTACTTGCACTCTTGCTCTCTCTCTTCTCTTTCAAATACATTAAAAAATAATGTAATTAATTGGGTAACTCAAGGACTTGGACCTTCAGATATTGGTTTACTGAAGAATCTAATAAATATAATCTTGAGAACAATATGAATTAATCCCTTCATGAATCCCTTTCACATTTTTCTTTTTTTATAATAGATTTATTTTTTATTGGTGTTCAATTTACCAACATACAGAATAACACCCAGTGCTCATCCTCTCAAGTGCCCCCCTCACTGCCCGTCACCCATTCACCCCCACCCCCTGCCCTCCTCCCCTTCCACCACCCCTAGTTCGTTTCCCAGAGTTAGGAGTCTTTATGTTCTGTCTCCCTTTCTGATATTTCTCACACATTTCTTCCCCCTTCCCTTATATTCCCTTTCACTATTATTTATATTCCCCAAATGAATGAGAACATACAATGTTTGTCCTTCTCTGATTGACTTACTTCACTCAGCATAATACCCTCCAGTTCCATCCACGTTGAAGCAAATGGTGGGTGTTTGTCGTTTCTAATGGCTGAGGAATATTCCATTGTATACATAGACCACATCTTCTTTATCCATTCATCTTTCGATGGACACCGAGGCTCCTTCCACAGTTTGGCTATTGTGGACATGGCTGCTATAAAATTTCACATTTTTCATTGATTTTTTTTTTTTAAGCATTGCATCTAAACTTTGGGATCTTCATCTTTTTTTTTTTTAAAAAAAGATATTTATTTGAAAAAGAGAGGAGAGAGAGAGAGAGAGCACAAGCAGGGAGGAGGAGCAGAGGGAGATGGAGAAGCAGACTCCCCACTGAGCAGGGAGCCCGATGCAGGGCTCCATCTCAGGACCCTGAAATCATGACCTGAGCCAAAGGTAGACACTTAACCAAGTGAGCCACCTAAGTGCTCCTAAACTTTGCGACTTTCTTCTACAGATTTTAAGAATGAGGATCTTTTGTCATTATGTTACAGGAAGAGTGAGGAATTTTTAGGTTACTGAACCTATTCACTCACTATTTACCTTCATTACTCTATGACTCTACAGAGATATTAGAACAAGAACATGATGTGACTCTTTGGGTTAGAACTGGACTCTGTGGTTGGGGACTTTGTGTGAGCTCCTGGTCACTATTTCTTCTACCCATCATCAGCCAGAACCACTGGAAGAGGTAGTCTGGTAGAAATGCACTCAAAACAAATTAAATAATAGTTTTGAGATGTCTGATTCCATCTCATTTTAAATTATATTTCCAGACTTACTGAACTTCTGACCTCACTTTTCAAATACTACTAGGAGAATCTGATGAACATCTTAGTATATGTAAATTTTGTATAACTGGCTCCATTTTCAGAATTGCTTTTTTTCTGTCCTTGTTTATGTTTTAGACTTTGTCAACCTTGAAAGAAATTTTAGTATTACCATACGTTCCCAACCACTGCTGTCTTTTTCCCTTCTCACTCTATAAGTCGTTATTGAAAGACGTAGATTTTATCAAAAGGAAGTCATTCAGCTTCCAAAATTCATTACAAGAAAATAAGGCTTTGACATCTCTTCCCAAATTCTCTCTTCTATTTCTCAAAATAGTCCTCATATTTCTTAGGAGACAGTTTATACATGAGAAGGTTTGTAGTAGTAAAAAGAATAAACTTTATTTTTCTAACTGCAAATTAATTTTATTGGTCATATTATGCTAATTTATTATTTTACTTTGCTTGAATGGACTGTTCCTTCTGTCCTCCAGCTACTGTCAGAAAGAAGACCTTAAGATGAATCAATCTGGAATTAACATCGTTGTATTTGATAATGTTGTCTAAAATAAGTCAATTCATTGGACTACTTTTGGACATGTTATGCAAATCAATCCTAGAAAATACTACAATAAACTTATTCAAAACAATATTTTATATAATTTTATTATATAATTTAAATTATATACCTAAAATATATAATCCTTTAAATGATTTTATTAAAGGAAATTCTCTATGGGTTATTTTAAGCATCTGGTAAACCTTCACTTGAACTTTCCAAGCTAAAGCACTTAGGCTAAATCCTAAGCATCTGCAGTAAAGGACTGTTTTGCTGTTGTTCTTGTTTAACTTTCATATAGTCATATACTATTACTTTAGAGGAATTCACTGATCATGGGCTTGGATGGCATGACAGTATTATATTGATATATACGTCTCTGAGTGCTGATACCCAATTTCTTTTTTTTTATTTTTTATTTATGATAGGCACACAGTGAGAGAGAGAGAGAGGCAGAGACACAGGCAGAGGGAGAAGCAGGCTCCATGCACCGGGAGCCCGACGTGGGACTCGATCCCGGGTCTCCAGGATCGCGCCCTGGGCCAAAGGCAAGCGCCAAACTGCTGCGCCACCCAGGGATCCCTGATACCCAATTTCTATACTTCCATTACTGTGGAGTGGTAGCAGTTTGCTACCAAACTGAGTCTCGTATGACTTGGAATGACATCGATGGGGGTTATTTTCTATGGTGTGTCAACAGGTTGTTACATTACAGCAATATTATAGTATCTACTTGGGAAAGACGCGTTTCTCCCTAAAGGAAAACTTTTAGCCTTGCATTATAGAAGTGAGATATTCATTTATTCAGGATGGAATTGTGATTAGACTGTGGATTTTTTAAAAAGTATATCAATACTGCCATTTAACTAATTTAGTCTGCCATTTCTTATTCCACAGAATACTGTGCCTGTAATCCGGTGCCTTGGCAGAGAATAACTTTGGAATCCAACTCCTGTCAAAAGTCTCGATAGTAGAAATTATTGTATCTTTTAGATCTCTTTTAGGTATTCTAGGTTATGATTTAGTTTTATCGGTTCATTTGTTTTTAGCTTCAATTGAGTCTTATCATCAAAGATCTGAGTCTGTCAATCACAGTGCCTTGACTTCTAGAAGACTCATTTAACTAAGATAATTATAAATCATGCCCCTGGCTAATATTTAGAAATGCTATAAAATATTAATATCAAACTTGTAATACATTGTCTTCAGGGTTTTTTTTTATTGTCCATTTAGTATTCTCTATTGAAAATTCTTGTGAAGAATCAAACTGATTTCATATTTGAGTTGTTAACCTGTCTAGTCCAGGCTCAGATGTTGGAGCGGCATTCATTTCTCTATGTAGCAAATAAATATGAAATGCCTGCTGTATGCTAGACATGGTACTAAGTCCTGCAAATTTGATGGTGAGAACACACAAGATACTTCTTGCTCTCAAAGAGTAAAGAGTCTAGTGGGGGAGACAGGCAGATAGTTAAGTGATAAATAAAGGTACAAATAGGACTATGATAAGTACTCTAAAAGGAAGGTGTATTGTTATAGAAGAGCATACAATGCAGCTAATTATTGGACTTATTTAATCAAAAGTTATTTAAACTTGTTCCTCCCTCTATTTCCTTATCCTGTGCTACTAGATAATGATAACAGTTTGGCTTAATATAGTTTAAAATAAATCATCCCAAGATATTAGCCCTCCATGTGATGGCGTGAGGTTCTAAAAAGAGAGACCGTCTGGGACAATATTCTCTGCAGGTGGATGGCTGATGTACTAACGGATCTTATTATAGACTGGCCTAATGTGGATTTTTTTTTATTTTTGTATTACAATACATGGCTGTGGTGCTGGAGACAGTAGTCTGAAAGTTGGTGGTAGAGAGGCTAGGTGACTTCAAACAGAAAAAGGATGGAGAGTCCCTTCTGGAAGGCCAGCACTCTTAAGAGATCAAGACTACAAGGCCATCTCCTACAAGTTAGAGGTCCATATGGACATGGAAAAGCTTTAGTTAGAATCAAACATTTTCACCACAAGATAGGTTTTTCTTCAACTGTAGCTTCAAACCATGAAGGTCAAGATAAGTACTGACATCTCTTTTGTAGGAAGATTTTGGATTTTGGATGATTAGCAGTGAACCTCGGTAGGAAGCACCCCATTGACTAGATTCTACCTATCTTCATCTTGTTGACAAGAATTATGTTAACCTTTTACATTTTATCCTGTTTCTTGACCTTGGCTGGGAGGGAGGGGGTGAAGTCAGGTCACGCTGGAGCAACAAAATCAATGTTGGGAAAGAATTTGTATGCTGACGTCAATGTGGTGAAGCCGATCCAAGATCTAGGGGACTAAACTCTGAGGAAAGGCGTGATAAGGGCATAGCATGTGGCCAAGATAGTTGTTTCTCACTGGCCCTCAAACAGCTCTGGTTTGGGAATTGTCAAGGAGAAAGGTACAGAGACAGGAAGGCCCTGGGGCTTCCTCAAAATTTTTAAGAGGGTAAATGGAAGCACAACTAAACTGTGGAAATAGAAATCATAAATTTAAAGAAACTGTAATTCCTGCCTGGGTAAAATAAAAATATATTACAGCAGTTGATGATAAAATCTTGGAATAAAAGTGGGTTTGTAAACATTCTCTAAACCATGACCACAAATTTGTTAGAGAATTGCCCAAAAGGAACAAAGGCCTTGTTCAGATATAATCCCTATGGATTCTGCAGTGTATCACTATGATTTTGCATTGCTGTATCTTTTCTCAAGAAGGTCAGAATCTTCTCTCACTTTGAGCTATTAGCTGTAAAGGTTCTGTTGTTCTCCCTTAAAATGGACCCTTTGAACTATAAGGTATGATCACAAACATAGCTTATAAAACACATATGTTAGAAAATTGTATTTGTTCATTTATGTTTATAGACTATATTTGTCACTGGTAATTGAATTTTCTCACTAATCTTGTGATAATTAACCCATGGACTGTGACCTCATGGTCCTGTCTTTATTTAATCTATCACTGTTAAAACTGTGCAAATTTTCTTGTTCGTTAGAAGGGTGCCTTGGACCTTGGGTCTGTTTTTCTTTCCCCTGCTGACCATGTAGGAAAATCAATATGATGGCCTGTGGCAGAGAATGCTCCTTTCCCACAAAATCCACTCTCCTTTTTTTCCTTAGTAACAGAATTCCAACTCTATTCAGTGTAGTGATGTGCCTAGCTAGCTAGGAATTGTTTGTGTTTTCTAAGCATTATTAAGAGTTAGGGACCATTATGTACTAGCTTGTCTCTTGACAAACAAGAAACTATCATGGATTATTTAAACTTTGCAAATGTTTGAAGAGTTACATTTATTTCAGTGGATGATGTATTTTTCAAGCTTCATGATACCAGATAAAAGTCTTCGATTTACCCTGACTTCTGAATGAAATCTGTGGAGCTGAACTAAACCGAGAAAGAAAATTGTGAAGGGAAGAATATTGAACTTTAATATTTTACTACTTTAATTTACAAAGAGACAGAATTTTTATTGGGCATTTTATTTTCTCTGTGGTAGAATTATAATAGAGTATTGTTCGTTATGTTCAAATTTGGGAAAATGTTCCATTTTTGTATTTGGAATAATAATGGCCAATTGTGTGCCTGAAACATGTATTTTTTTGTCCAGCTGGGCCTCCCTTCTCCTTTTACTAATAAAATGCTTCTGTTTTGCTGTATTGGGACATCCTTCTCCAATTCTCAGGCCATGTGATCTGGAGGGGCTGTTCTACTCCCCAACTCTAGGGCAGAGGCAATTCCAAGTCCTGGCCAAATCAGCATTGTGGGGTTATGGTTTCAGGGATAAGCATGTGACATTAGCCTTCAGGCTGTCTCTTGCAGAGTCCAGAGTACTTACCGTCATTACACATTGGAAAATCGTCTTCAGGATTAACAAGGTGGAAAGATGTACACACTGAGACAATACTGATTATCTTTTCTTTTTTTTAAGATTTTATTTATTTATTCATGAGACACACACACACACACACAGAGAGAGAGAGAGAGAGAGAGAGAGAGAGAGAGAGAGAGGCAGAGGGAGAAGCAGGCTCCATGCAGGGAGCCCGACATGGGACTCGATCCTGGGTCTCCAGGATCACACCCCAGGCTGTAGGCGGTGCTAAACCGCTGAGCCACAGGGGATGCCCTGATTATCTTTTCAATGGCATGGAAAGAACCTGCCTAGGAATTAAGTCAATACAAAGGTAGAAGAACTAAAAGATGGAGAGCAACCAAGCCCTGATGTCATACTTCACAGCACGCATTTGAAGCTTTGCTACATCTGTTTGTTTGTTTGTTTGTTTGTTTCCATTAGGTGACACAATAAATTCCTTTCTTTCCACCCAGCTGCATGGAACCAGGAAGTAGAAAAGAGATTAGAAGCTGAACTCGGATGTGCACAGAGTTTCATTGTCCAGTAACTCCACCCACAAATAGCGTGGCCTGGGTACCTGATCTGCACACTGACTAATCAAAGTAATATGTCCATCTCTCTCAGAGGGGCTAAGAGTACAGCCTAACATCCCCAGCCTTCTCTCGTGTGCCCTCTTATTTTTATTCTATTTTAATCTATATCCAAAAATAGCTAAGTCAAGTTTCAACCAGGGAAATGGTGCCTCTCATAGGAGAAGAGCTCTTTGGTAGCCTCCAAAGTCTAGTGAAGTAGGAAATTAGGATTTGCCCACCAGGTTTCTGAAGTATGTCAGAATAGATATCAAACATTGACTCTGAAACACATTTAATACTGGATTAAATTTTCTTTGTTTTTGACTTTGAATCTCAATTTATGCTGGCCACATGATCCAACATGGTTCACAAGAAAGAGTCATTGTTAGCCAGATCCATTCTTTCAATTCCAAGTAACCAAACATCATTCCAAATGAAGTTTAAGCAAAGAAAGGAGGGATGCCTGGGTGGTTCAGCAGTTGAGCGTCTGCCTTTGGCTCACGCCCTGAAGAAGTTTTTTGACTCACTCTTGTTATTTATGTGAAAAAGAAATTTATACAACAAGAATGAAGTCAATAAGTGTTTTATCTGTTTACATTATCTGTCTGGAGGTTGAAAGCCAAATGTGTGTCTTAATTTTTGTATATGTGAGGAAACCTTAGGCTTTCCCAATCTGCTTTCATAAGGCTGCACTCAAGCAATCATTGGGTTGAATTCTCATGTAGAAGCTCGACTGGGGAATAACTCACTTGTATATTTATTGAGGTTTTTGGTAGAATTCATTACTATGTAGCTGTGGGACTGAGACATTTTGCTGATTGTCAGCTGCAGGCTGGAGTTTGCCTGCAATTCTCGGCCATGTAGTTCTCTGCAGAGGTAGTTCAAATTGCTTCATGGCCCGCAGAGCAATGTCTCATATCAGTCTGCTAAGGAATCTTATGTGACATAATGATGAGGGTGACATCCTGTCACATTTGCTATACAATGAAACCTAACCAAGAGATGGATATCCCATGATCTTTGCTGGATGAAATTGGCTAGAAGAAAGTCACAGTTTCTTCATACACTTAGAATCCCCTTTGCAGAATGTAACACAAAAGGGTAGAGCTCATGGGGGTCATCTTGGAATTCTGTGTACTATAATCAGTATTTCCCAACATACATTTCATTGAATATTATTTCCATAGTCTATATGCATTAAGAATTTTTTAAAAGTAGCACGATGCAAGTGCAGAAGGCCTATTCAAATAATCCTAGGAAAATAAATAAAAAAGTGATATTATTTGCTCATAGGATATAAAACATTAGCTTTAGGCAGAGGACAGGACAACAGTGTGACTAGGATTCTGGCTCAATAAAAACTTGATATAATAAATAGAAGGGTATACAAAAAATGAGAAGTCATGAACGCTGGACGGCACTTGGGAAAAGATCTGATAGAGGAATTAGCTATAATACAAACTTCCTGCTGAAGTCAGGATCAAGGGCCGTCCACTTGCACTCTCCATGACTGACTGAAAAGACTCCATCATGTGCAAAATGAGAAAGGAAGAAAACAGGCTTATGTCCGTCTACCCTGTTGTATTGTCCTCTATCAAGAAAATATTGTCCCGTATACCTTTCTGAATTTGTAAAGAGTTACCTTTTCTTCTATGATTATCTTTGCTCCTCTTATCCTTGTCTACTATGCCTCTGAAAAATTCCCATTTTTCTATGACTCAGTGCAGTAACTCTAAGAGGTCTTCTTTAGTCTCTGCCTGTCATTTAGGTGGAGTTGGCACCAGAGCCCACATGTCTATAATTTGGCATTTACTGTTAGCAAACTTAGCCCACCGTCATTTTGATCCCCTTCTTCCTTGATACCTCTGGCCGGTCATGGCCATACGACATGGCTCTTGCCAAGAAGACATAAATTACATTTCAATTTGGGGGGAATTGTTTTCTTGGGATAGGAATCCTCCCTCTTCTCATGCTATTTTCTTTCTGGCATTGAACACAAAGATAATGGCTGGGGCTACGCTGGCTGTCTTATGACCTTTATGGGATAGGCAAGAGATTCATAAAGACCTCGTCTCGGTTATGCCTAAGCTGATTGAGCGGCCTAGCAACCAACTATACTTACATGTAAAACAAAAACCAACCTTTAATAGTTTTTTGTTGTTGTTGTTGTTAAGACTATTTATTTATTTGACAGAGAGAGAGCACACAAGCAGAGGGAGTGGCAGGCAGAGGGGAGGGAGAAGCAGGATGGATGCAGGGCTAGATCCCAGGACCCTGCGATCATGACCTGAGCCGAAAGCAGACGCTTGACTGACTGAGCCACTTCAGGTGCCCCTAACCTTTAATTGTTTAAGCCATCATAGTTGGACTCTTAATACCTGTAGCCTAATAAGATCTGAAATAAAATATAGAATACAGTTTTATATATTTCTAGATGATTGTATTAATTACAAACTAACGTTGTTGATTTGTTTTACCTCTCCTATGGTACCATGAACATGTAACGTTGTAAATATTATCTTGTTATTCGGTCTTATTCATTGTAGTATCCCTTGTCTTAGGAGTATACCTGGCACATGGTAAACATTCAGAAAATATCTGTTAAATGTTTATCTTCCAAATTTTAACAACTTATCTGGAGAGACTAATGCATTCTTGTTAATCGGAATGAAAGATTTCTAGTGGTATGATTTATCTTGGTCATTCGTTGTCGACTTATTTTATTTAGCATGTTGTCAACGGCTTAGAAATAAAGGGAACACCGATGAATAAAATCTATAGGTGTTGCAAGAACTGTAGGTATAGCTAAAGGCTTGGATGATAAAAGCAGCATTCAAAATGAAGTACTGAAAAATTTGGGAAAATCTCTTATCCTAAACATTGTAAAACCAGTAGGAACAAATGAACCTAGGACTTAGACACACACACACATACACACACACACAATTCAAATCTACAATTTTGGATTCAGAGTACATCAGAAGCAGAACCTAACAAACCTAAACCTGTTTGCTGAACATTAGGCACGTCTAAGTTCAATCAGATGAAAAAGCGTTGACAGGATGAAGGATATTGAACTTGGGGAAGATGATTCTTGTAGATAGGAAAAAGGTAAGGAGAGACAGTGTTTATAACACGTAACATATCTCTTGTAGGAGATAAATTAGATTTATTCAACTCAGTTTCAAAAGGACTAAGAGAAAAAAATATGGAGCAAAGTGTGAAAGCTTCAGGTTGAGAAATTGGAGCTCAACATGAGGAAGATGTTATCAACCCAAAATTTTCAAAAGTAGATTTGCCTTGTGAGGCCCGTTGCTGTGCTGACTGGCAGCAAATTGCCCTGTAACCACCTGTAACAGGCAGACAGTTTCCTTCTTTGCTTAGGAGCTTGACTAACTTGCCTGTTAAGATGCTTTCCTTTAGGTTAAGCCAATTTGGTAGATTCTTTTCTTTTGTTCCACAGGATGGTATTTTGGGGCATCTTCTGAAATAAAGTGACAAAGTAGCGGCAGTTATGGGGTGAGGACTTATCAAACCATATAATTTTTTAAACTTGGTTTTTATAACATCGCGCTTTCCTATCCTGTTGGTTCCTTTTGTCAGGACGAAAGCATATCTAATGCTACCTGCTGCTGTTGGATGACAAGAGATTCTATGGTACTTGCCTTTTCAGGTGTGTGTTGGTAGCTGCTTCTACATGCGCAGGTCCACATTCTGAGAAGTGTTGAAGCAGAGGTCACATTATGCACGCCTGCATGATTATAGCATCTTTTTAATGTGGCTTGTACAGTTCTGGACTTTTTTGAATGTAATGTTTTTAAAGATGTAATCAATGGTGGACAAAAGGGAGTTGGCCACAAGTTTTCCATGCCCTGTTGTATTTCATTCTCTCATGAAAGGCATGGGCTTTTGCAATCCATTTTGACCTCCAGGGGTAAATTTGAATTCTGCAGAATAAAGATGAGTTATTGATCTGATGACCCATGAATTAGTATTCCTGGCCCTCACTGCCGTTACCTAGGCCGTATTAGCCACATTTCAAGTGCTCGCTGGCCACATGTCACTAGCAGCTAATGTATTTCAGATTGTGGGCCTAGACCTTTAAGGGAGCCCTGTGGGAATGACACGCAAACTTTTAGGGGTTCGCCATGTGAACAAACCCTTGTTCCTAACTCTCTTCTTTCTTTCCTTAGTATCTCTCTTGGGCTACCTATCTATTGATGATAGATGATAGATGATAGATAGATAGATAGGTGATAGATTTTTTTAATGGTCTTTAAGTCTCCTATGGTCCTGTCTCCCTCTCTTTCCAAAATAATTTACTCCATTTTTGGAAACCATTGAATTCCAAGTCCACTCTTTTGTCTCATCAGTTACAGAACAGGAGTTTAGTCTGTTTTGTTGGCTGCTATATCCCTCCAAACCTAGAAGTTTCTAACATGTGGAAAAGAATCAAGAATAATTGGTCAAATGGATTAGTAGATAAATGAATGATTTCGTACTCCAGACTAAACCATGTGTTGAAACCGTTTCCAGCTCTGAAGGGTTACTTCACTTATTTGGGGAGAGGGACAATCTTTTGGGTGGAGAAGGGACAAGGAGATTAATTATCCAACTTGGGGAGGCTTTTTTTTTTTTTAATCCTCCAAGGAAAATTTTTCAAAAAATCAAATATCCTACACCATAGAGATTAATTTCCTATTTGATAATCCTATTCTATCTGTCAACATAATTTTAATCTCATTACTGAGAGATATTGTCTGTTTTTCTGATACAGGGTGTGTTACAAATCTAATTTAATTAATTTGAAGTTGGAGGGTCTAGGTGTGCTACCAATGGTGATATCTTCTTATTATGCTAAAATAAAGGCTAAACTTATCAAATATGTTTTATGTTTATATGAGGGCTGTAACTTTTTTCTTTACCAGCTTAGCCCAGTGTCTTAAATGTAGTAGGCATCCATAGACATCATTGAATCATTCAGCAAAGTCAAGCACTGCCTTAATTACAAAGAATACCTCAGTCAACAGATTAAATGAAAATCCTTGCTGTCATAGAGCTTACATTTAAATGGAAAGACAGGAAGAAAAAATAGTAAGCCACAATCACAATAAATAAGGAAAAAATACACTTTATTACCCAGTGATCATATAATGGAGGAAAAAAGTAGAGCAAGAATAAGGAATTGGGGAAAGTGAGGGATGTGTTTTAACTTGAAGTAGGCAATGAATAAAAACATTTTATTTGAGGCCCCTATGCTCCGGTCTCATACAATATGTCATTATTTTAAAAGAGAAAGGTAGACTAGTACTATGCACACATTATTTACATGTATAAAAATGCAATTGAGTTTATTTTAATAAAAACATTTTATTTATGTAATATTACTTGGTGGCCCTTTAGCTTAGATGAGACTGAATTGCTATAAGCTGAAAGTAATGATAGAGGGCCACATAGTGAACTAAGGAAAATACAATAAAGGACAAAATATATATTTTACTCAAAGACCTTTGTTTAGAAAAGAATAGAAAAGATCATGCCAACAGATTTTGAGGAGTTTAATAAATATTTTGGAAATACCAATTATAGTAAGCCAATGACAATGACCTAAAAAGGGCAGAGTTATAAATCATGATTATATTTGAAAAAGACACAAACATACAGCATCAGAATTATAGATATTTAGAAAATAGTGATGAAGGAAAAGGGGCTGTATCAGCTTAGAAGTTACAAATGTTAAATGGGGCTTTTCAGATTATATGTCAAAAATAAATCATAAGAAAAAAAATAAATCATAAGAACAGGGTTATATCCACTTTCATAACCATATACAAATGAACTTTTTAGCCACATTATATTTGGACAGCCATTAAATTGAAAATAACAGATAAAATAGAAAAAACAGCTTCATAGAAGACGTTATAGTAATCTTTAATCATAGCTGTGAATTAGGTCTCAAGTCTGGCACCAACAAGTGACCTCCCAAGTTTGCTATAAATGAAATGGTTGTACCAAGTGTTAAGAAAGATCTTTTCTAAGTCTAGAATTATATGACCTAAACCTGTCCAAAGATTCTTCTGGATTATTTTAGCTAATGGAAATAATTACTTGGGTTTAGAGACCTGGATTGATGCTATTTAAAATCGTATAATCCCCCATCATGAACCCAAGGTCACACAGCTATTTATCAGCATAAATTTTCCTTTTAGTTGCCCTCTTATGCAATCTGAAGTTTTTATTTCATTTCTGATACCAACTCATCCTGTCATTCTGTTGGAAATCTAATAGTAGAGGATTAAGTGGGCATAAAGCTCTATACAGTCAGTCCTGATGCAAAAACACATTTGTAAAAGTTTTTTTTTTTTCTTAAATCACATAGTTAGAAGAGAACTATCAATACTCTTAGTCGTAAAGGCTCAATGCCAGGGATATAACAAAAAAAATTAGTGGGATACAAAAAATAAAAGGCTCTGATATGAAGATGTGAAATAGTTTCAGATCACCATTACATTATCTTACTGTTCCTTAGGAGAGTTCCACTTTCAAGATGCCCATGTGAAGAGTTCTGTGGACCTAATCTCCAGCGAAACAAGCAAAAATAGTGAAAACCATAAAACATGATCCAACCGTTTAAAGTGTCTGGAAAAAAAACATATGGTTATATAGCAAAGAAGCAAAAGAAGAAACATGTATTCAATAAAATCTACTAAAGGGCAAGAAGATGTTGTATGTGAGCATCCGTGGGACTTGAGCCACAGCCCACCTGCTCCGTCTTCCCCATTCTAGTTCAGGTTGATAGAAGCTTCACCCTGGGTGGGTGTGGCCAAGATGGGTCTTTCCGTTGGACGGTCACCCGCATTTCTCATTCCCTCCAACTGCTAGTTGAAGAGGCTAAATTCCTGGTGAGTATGGCTGAGAACTTAGGGGTACCTTCTTCTACTTTGCTTCTAACCATAGGATGGAGACTCTACTACAGCAGGGAAGGTTGAGAACACTTGGACCAATATGGCCCTCCCTCACCCTGGCTGGCTCACAGGACACGGGTGCCATGATGGGAGAGACAAGTGGAGAACTCCAGAGGCTACCCCCATATTCAGGGTCCAGAACAGTGGCTCACAGAGTTTGTCCAGGAGGAAAGGCAGCTCATTGGAAAAGAAAGCTCTATAGCTCTTCCTAAAAGAACAATTAATTCACGTGTTCACAGAATAAGAGAAAGATCATACAATCCTCACAATAGGCACTGAAAAAAAAAGTATTTAGTGAATTAAACAATAATTTGTGATAAATAAGAATTGGGAAACTAAACCTAGGATAAAACCTCCTTATTCTAGTATAACATTTCAAAAAAAGAAAATCTTGTGGCATACATCATATTAGCAGTGAAATATTGAAATCTAAGAAAAAAAGAAATATTGAAATCTATTCCTCTCATACAAGAAAGGAAGACAAGAATGCCTTTTTATGACTTCTACTCATTATTGTGCTTGAGACACTAGCCACACAATAAAGCAAAAGTGAATATCCAAACACATACAGAAATAATGTTGGAATGTAGAGAACAAATTGCCATGTACTCGGGGATAATTCTATTGTATACATAGAAATCCAAAATAATCTATAAATAGTTAGCAAAATGAATGCATTTAGCAAGATCACTGGATAGAACTTTACATTTATAAATATTATGTTGGAAAAAAATAAATAAATATTATGTTGTATAACAACAACAAAGAATTTTAAATTTTGCAGAAATTATAAAATGTATTTTCTACCTTCCAAATGAAAGGCAAGACCAGAAAACCGTGTAAGGAATCTGCAACCTACCAAAGATTGATGTCAAGGAAAGGAGACTGCCAATTAGCAATGAATTCGAAGGTGGGATAGGGTCATTTGTACATTTGCCCTCAGCTCCATTTCTAATCTTCTGTGTGCTGTTCTGTATCACACAGGGCCGGACGCCTGCAAATGACCTTCCAGAGATTTCTTTGCCAGCTGGCTTCTCTTAGGTTCATGACAATGTGGCAAAGATACTGGCAGGTGATTGGAAGGTGTGGGAAGAGAGAAGCCAAAACCCTACACCTTTCTGGGGAGATGAGGAGGGTGGAGGCTTGGGCAGAGCGTTCAGCAGCAATGGCAAAGTGTGATGGGGGAGCACCGGGGGTCCTCTCCAGGCAGCATGCTTGCAGGGGCAGCTCAGGATCTGTGGTGACAGGAGCAGCAGGTGCTTTAGCAGCCCTGGCTGGTGTGCCCTGCCCCTACTTGCCCCTGTGCCAGCAGGAGGTATGTTGGGCCCTAGGATTCCTGCACTAGGTCATGGATTTGCAGCTTCAGCAGTGCTTCTGGATAGTTCTAGCTGCGAGGGAGTCCAGCAGCTCCTGCTGGGCAGTGACTGTCTCCCAGCAGATATCATTTTCCCTCCGCTCCTGTAGCCTAGGAGACAGGTGGCTTACTGCAGATGCTCAGCATTGGGGAACTTGTCCTTTTCCAGCTAGTCCAGCACTTCTAAACCCTTTGTGCCTTATTCCTTGTATTAAATTTCCCCCAGGTGAAATAACCAATTGAAGTTTCTATTTTCCTGATTGAACAGTGATGCCAGATATAGGATGGGAATATGATACTGCAGAAAGCGAACCCATTTTTCCATCATCTTTCCTTCCACCTTCACTCATAATTAACTTAATTGAATAGTACTCGTTTTTAAATTTACACACCTAGAATAAGTTCTCTCACTGATTTAATACATACCATGCAAGCCAATTTAAAAATTGCATGATAAAATATACCTCAAACAGAAAGGATATTAAACCAAGAAAAATATTCAATTTTATACTTTGTGTTTTAATATTCAAATTCAGTAAGTCCTTCTGGAATTTAATACATGGAGTATAAACTTAGGATAAGCATCATATGATAAGTAAACACATTTTCCTTTCTACTAAAAATGCCTTTTTGGACCACATAGAAGAAAATATGATTTTACTTTTTTTTTTAATTTATTCTTTTTTTTTTTTTTTTTTTTTACAGAGAGAGAGAGGACCTGTGAGTGGTGGTGGGAGGCGGGCAGAGGGAGAGAGAGAATCTCAAGAAGACTCCCCACTGAGCACTGAGCCTGGCGTGGGGCTGGATCCCAGGATCCTGAGATCACAACCTGAGCTGAAACCAAGAATCAGATGGTCCACTGACTGAGCCACTCAGGTGTCCCTGGTTTTTCTTTTATTTATTTTATATTTTATTTTATTTTATTATTTATTTTATATTTTATTTTAT
The DNA here is from genome assembly GCF_905146905.1 of Nyctereutes procyonoides. Classification (NCBI taxonomy): domain Eukaryota; kingdom Metazoa; phylum Chordata; class Mammalia; order Carnivora; family Canidae; genus Nyctereutes; species Nyctereutes procyonoides. The sequence continues at coordinate 15,274,886 of NW_026575032.1, read as the reverse complement.
TTATTTTATTTTATTTTATTTTGGTTTTTCTTTTAGAGTAGAAATCTCTCCTAATATTTCATCTCTAGAATTCAGGTTTCACATTGCAGTATTTTTACACCTTATCACAATGTACCTATTACCAAGTATTGTATTTTCTGATTATGTTTAAATTATGATAACTTATTTCTTCTTTGAATTTCAAGAAATATGATGTGATTCTCTATGTCTACTTATGAGTTGTTATAATTACAGAGGTAGACATATAAAAATGAAAATGTAATTTGAGACATAGCTTAACTTTTATGACCATTTATCGGGGGAACCTGTGACACACCAGGAGTGAATGAGGATGGAAGCGACTGATGTAAGAGGATTTTGCTTATCTCGTTTTGTGCATGGTGTGCTCCTATGTCTAGAGAAGGTCTCCATATTGAGAAATAATAGATATTTGTATAAAAAAGGCCAGTAACCCTTTCTGAAGATGACTGAGGGATTTGTTGAGAGTGATCAAAACCTCAAACAGAATTAGAACTACCCATTTTACTACCCATTAAATTAGGCATACATAAATTAGATGTATGTGTACATAGATAATATTTTTATATGGGATTTTTTTTCTCTTTTTTGTGGCTGATCCTCTCTTGGATCAGTGTAGATCACCTTCAGGTGGTATAATGTAGAGGAAAAAGAGTATGGTCCCTGGATGTCTGCTGTGTGGCTTCAATTCTTGGTTTCATCACTAGCTGAGCAGTCTTGGGTGAGTTCCTTAATTTCCCTATGCTCCAGGAATGTCCTTGGGAGCATCAAATTGATAATATACACAACTACTTAGCTAGGCGTCTGCTACAGTCTCTGTATATCACCCCATTAAGATTCTTATCACTTATTGGAATGTGGAGGACAAAATAGTCAAAGTCAATCCTTTGCACTTTAAAATAGGTTCTTGAAGTCCATTTCATAGATTATAGGATTAAAATTGGGCTTTCACTCGAAAAGGATAAACACTTGAAAGCAGTTTCCTAAATCCCAGAATCTTTCCCTTAAGCACTGGGGGAACAAAAGTGTGGAGGATTGAACATGAAGTTTTTACTACATACTCTGAAACAGGAAGGATGATTTAAGAGCAATTTCTTGCTGAACAGGGATTCGATGGAAGTCCTTCCAGCTAGAGGAAAGCAGAGATGAGTACATTCAGGCTTCAGAATGGAGCCTACTCCCATAACTTGGGTAATTTCAAGAGAGGGAGTATGTTCTCTGTTGCCATATAGGAGGCAAGGCTTTCTAATGCTCCCCAATTGGGATGACCAGAGGATTTTATATGAAGGTTTCTCATTTCCATGTAGAAAGAGGGCTTGGATTACCTCTTCTGCTCTATCCCAAAGTTTAGAAAGACCTGACGTGGGGAAAAACAAGAACTTGTTTTATATGCCAATAAAGAACACCTGATTGCAATGAAGGTTACTGGATTATAGGAGGCCTGGGGTTGAGGTAAGGAGCAAAGAGAGCCCAAAGACATCAAGACCACGCTAGGAGCTCTGGTCTTAGGCAAGGACGTATCCACCCACAAAAGCCAGATGGGAACGCTCACCATCAGCTATGGATACAGACAGAAAAAATGCGGTCTGAAAGATGAACAGGGAGTGTGGTCTAGACCATTGGAACGTGAGAAGTGGCCTTGTGCAATGTATTCCTACGTCCCCTCTGCTGTGATGACCTGTCAGTAAATTCTCGCTCTTGAAAGGTCTCTCAAGGATGAGCAGATCAAGAGGCAAATGCACAGAACAGTGTGTATCCCTGGTATTTCAACTAATGTTGAGAATTTACACCAAAGAGAACATGTCAACCGGATGTGACTGAGCTACCTGCAGAAGCCTAGGTTCCATTAAAAAAAAAAAAAAAAAAAAAAAAAGTGTTTTTTGGTTCACAGCACACCTGAGCGGAAGATAGAGGGATAGCCAGTCTAGCCCCCGCCCCATGTCTTCACAGGCCAACCCTCCATCGTTAACAACAGCCCCTCATCACAGTGGTAACTCATTACAAATCGATGAACCTCCATTGATGCATCATTACTTCCCAGAGTCCATAGATTGATTACCTTACGGGTTTTTGAGAGTCTTCATTTGTCCTTCGCTTTTGAAGGATAATTCGCAGAATACAGATGAAAAGGTTAGTGTTTTATAGTCTCTCAAAACGTTAAATGTTGCCACTCCACTTTCTTTCTGCTTGCTGGTTTCTGAGACGTCAGATGTGAATTTTTTGTTCCTCTCTGTTTATTCTCTGTGGTTTCTTTCAGCATTTTTTATCTTTCATTTTCCATAGTCTTAAAATCCTATTCCTGTATTTACTTTTTTTTTGGTTTTGTTTTGTTTTTGGGGGGACATTTATCCTTCATGGAGTTCTCTGAATCTGTAGGTTGATGTTTGATATCAATTTGGATACATTCTCAGTCATTGTTTCATATACTGCTTCTGTTGATCTACCTTTCTCCTTCTGGTATGCCCATTCCATGTGCATTACACCTTTTGTAGTTGTCCCACAACCATGGATATTCTGCTCTGCTTTTCTTTTTTCAGTTTTTTTTTGTTTTGTTTTGTTTTTGTTTTTTTTTTTTTTTGTTTTTTGCTTTTTCAGCTTTGGAAGTTTCCATTGAGATATCCTTAGGTGCTGCAATTCTTCCCTTAGATACGTACAATCTACTAATAAGCCCGTTGAAGGCATTCTTGATTTCTCTTGCAATATTTTTGATCTTTAGAATTTCTTTTTGGTTCTTATGATTGCCATCTCTCTATTGCCCATCTGTCCTGCCTGCTGTCTGTCTACCTTATCCTTTAAAGCACTTAGCATTTTAATAATAATTGCCTTACATTCCTGATAATTCCAAAATCCTGATATGTCTGCTTCTAATGCTCACTTTGTCTCTATGAAGTGTGTTTTGCTTTCTAAAACGTCCTGTAAATTTGCTGGGGAGCCAGATGTGATGTGTCTGGCAAAAGCAGCTGCTGTAAATAGGCCATTAGTAAAGTGGGAGGAGGCGTGGGAGGGAGGGGTGTGGGGGGAGGGGTAGCATGCCCTGGTCTTTGAGTATGTCTCAGGCTCTTTTCGGGCCTATACCTCTGGATCCTGAGGCTCACCTGTGCTTCTCAGTTGCACCCCTTCTCTTTACCCTCCTCAGGTGGGACAGGAGAGCCAGAGTGGGCCGGAATTGAGTTCTTCTCTTCTCTCAGGTCAGTTCAACTGATAAATGCAGGTAGGTTAGGCTGTAGTTAAATAGTTTCTCCTGAGGGCAGACCTTGTTAAGGTGAACAGAATGTTCTGGTATATCTCAAAAGGGCTTCTTTCTCGTCTCCTGCTGAAAGCAAGGAGGATTCTTTTCTTAGATATTTACTGTCAGAACCTGGTAGGGCTCTTGCAGGCACAGCTCAGAAGAGTGTGGGGCCCTCCCAGTCACTGAGTCCCCCTGGACTTTTTATCTTTCAGGCTTGTCCACACTGACAACCAATTCCTCCCGTTGCAGGTTTTCATACCCCGGCACTGGTTCCACAGAGGTGTCAGCCTCTGGGCTTCTGCTCCGGTAAGTTGTATTTCTCTACATTCACCTGTCAGTGAATTTGGTGACAGCAGCTTGCCCTGTGACCCCAGTTCTCTTAGGGAATCTAAGGAGAGTTGTTGATTTTTCAGTTCAGCTCCTCACTTGTTAGGACAGAGTGGCGACTTCCAAACTTCTTCTGTGGAACAGGAAATTGGAAATCTGGATTACATTCTTAAAAGGAGGCTCAGAGAGCAAGCTAAGGGCAATGGGGAGAAATACAGAAAGTGATATTTCTGCCCTTCCGAATGATAAGGGATCAGATATCAAACTTGCTATAAACAAAGCAAACTTGCACATACTCTACAACACATACTTGGGGAGCATCCTCACTAAAACATGACTGTGTGGTGAAGGACAGTACAGGGCTCCTCTTCCAGGCTCCTGCTTTTCCTTTTCTGTCCACAGGAGCTTCCTTTGGCAGCATGTCTCACTTCTGCCTCCTCTTGTCCCAGCCTGTGTAGGATGGATCTGTCCCTTCCTTTCAAAAACCTTTCCTTCTAAATTCTTAGTTCTCACATTTGCAAATGCTCGGGATTCCCTGCCTTGTGTTTATATTTGCCTTGTTTCTCTGTGAGTTTCTGCATTCTGTAGCTCTCTACCCAAAGCGAACACCCTTAATCCCACCTCTCACCCCTGTGTTTCCATATGTGTCCTGCAAAACATTCAGCATTCTGGACGATGGGTCAGTGGGAGGGTCATGGTACATCACCTTTGGCAGGATGAGATGAGTTGCTTTGTCCTGAGCATCGAGCTGATAGGTGGATCCTCGGTGGCTAAAGAGATGGCATTTCCTACTGAAACATTACTGTTCCCTTGTCAGCAGCAGCTGCAAGGTGTTAGCTCTTAAATATTTTCCATCTAATAATAGGGAGCAAGAGCTGTGTATTCCCAACTAAAGATCTAACATAGAAATGACGATACTTTTCATTATGAAGACTAAGAATACTGTTTCGTGGTGTTGGTTCTTTAAAGCAAACCGAATATGGCATTTCACAACCAACAATCGATTGTTTGTTATTCAATTTTCTACGGTTTTGAGTCCATTTGGAAGGTATGAACTGGAAGTCGCTGAAGAAGTTAATTTTCCTGGTTGAGGAAAGCTAATCACAAAGAAACCCAACTCCAGTTTCACACACCAGTTTTGATTACCTTTCTACAAGCAGTTAGAATGTTATTTTCGAAGCTGCAGAGCAATTAATGGCTAGAACTGCAGGAAGTATTTAATTGAGTATTGATTTAAGGCCAAGCTGTTGTTTGGCTGAGACATGAGACATGGCATTATAATTAATGGACCTTAACCAGAGTTTAATTTTTCCACACTATACCTGATTTTTAAGCATTATGATACCAACCCTCCAACAATCCGTAGAGGGAAGCCTTAAGTTTTTCCTATTACCTTTTTAAAGTTTTGACTGATTTTTAAAGATACCCAGTAGACTTCTGGCTTTTGATGGTAACTTCGAAGTCTACGGCATTTGTAATACATTTAAGATGAATTTCTTCCATTGACATATTGCCAATTAGTCGATAAGCTCATCCATATGAGTTTAATGCAGGGTAATATTATTGATGGTGTGATTTCCCGAAGAAGTCTATGCTTTATACTTCCCTGGAGTTCTGTAGACAAAGAACAGCTTCTCACTTGTTTGGGATAGTGCTGAATGCTTAAGTAAGGCTGAATGCTTACTTGAAGGGCAGAGGATGGGAGGAAAATCCTTTCAAGGGCTCGTCCATAATGTCTAATGATTAGTCCCTATAGAATGACAGAAATATGAGTTTGTAAGTCGAAAATAGCCATCTGGTCCCTTTCTGATTTGGCATAATCACTTGAAATCTGGCCCTGTCACATGTAAGATGATGCCTTGAATTTTTATCAGTTTAAATACGTATCAAATGCAGAGCATCATCAGATCTATAGGAATCCAAAGATGAACAAAACATAGGAGTGGCCCTCTCTGCCCGTTACAGCCGATTTTGAACACAAACATTGCAGAAATGACTAAACCGTAAGGTTATATGTAATGCCTACTGTATAAAGGAATAATTTACTGGTTAATTTTAGAAAGTTGTTGTTTTGTTTTTGTAATAGGCTTATCAGCCATCTCCTGGCTTTGTCCTATTTACAAGTCCTTACCTTTCCCTCCAGTCACTCTTAGAGCTAAATCCCCTTAATTTCCAGTATTATCAACATTACCCAACAGTTGCTGCAAAGAATTCTGCATGCGGTGTAAAGGTTTCTGTCTCTTCAATCTCCTCTTGCTATCTTAACATATGAGACTGCCTGTTTGTTTCTGCTGTAGGGTGGTTTTGGGATTTGTTGTAATCCCAGCGGCAATTTCAAGTCTGGCAACTGGTACTCCCTTTCCAAAGTGTGGAACAGCTACTTTGTGTCAGCTCCCCTGAGAGCTAACACCTTGGGGGAAAAAAAGCAATGGAACACTTGCAGGAAGGGTTACACTGGCTGAATTTTAAAACCTTTCAATGGATTCAAGACTCCAGTACGTTTAAACGATCGTGTAGCCCAGAGCAAAAATGGTTGATCTATCAGAAAGTAGGTGTTCAGGATTAACCATGCGGATTTTTGCTATGAGTCACTGAGTGACCTTTAATTTATTCTACATCTTCAAAATTAAGTGAAGAAAAATAAGGAGGAGGGTTGTAGATTTATTTCCATTTCAGATCAACCAAGTCATCTGCTTGTAAAATAGCAAAAAAAAATTCAGTTGATAACTGTATTCATATTGGCCACTAATCAGTAAATTTCAGGGGGTGGAGCTGTTGGAATGTATGTCTACTGATGAAAAGGGTAATTCTCATCTTTTTGTGAATGTATTTTATATATAACCAAGTCTGAATGTCACTTAACATTTGAAGAATTGTCAGTTCACTTAAAGAGTTTTTCCTCCTTATACCCTGATGTTTATCCACTTGGACTTTATTTGACTTATATGATGAAAATTCAAAACCTTTTTGAGTATGTGTGTTTGTACGACTCGGTCCTCCAGCAATGCTATAGGAAAACGATTTTCTTAAATACTGATTATCAATGTACTGGTTCCAAAAGAATTGTGGCTTTGATTTTTGTATTGAAGTGTTTTCCCAGTGAACACGGAAAGCTATGACTGGATTGTAGGAGCAGAGGAATTCTGGACTCTGCTCTTCTTTCTGTCTTGGCTGAGTTAGAGACTGAGAAGCAAACATCAAATGAGCTGCTGAGACCATGGCTTCGTCTTAGAAAGGAGGTGGGCCTCTGGGCTTACAAGTGCTTGGGAATGATACAGTCACTGCTCAGGGCTCAACCAGGGTAAGCTGGGGAGGGGCAGGCATCTTGTTCAATGAATGAATGAATAAATAAATGAATGAGTGACAAAATAATAGCCAGTATTGTTGTTGACCACCTGTGTTTTCTCCCTTCTCATAGCAAGCAGCGGAAATATAGTCTTGGAGATCCATCTAGGTAACAATAGCAATGATATCAATCAAAAAGAGGGTTTGAATCCTTACATGGAGACCCTGGAAGTAGAAACCCAAGCCACTCCCCTTCCTTGTCAGGGATTCTGTAGTGATTGAAAACACAGACTACAGCTACAATATTCCCTTTCAAAGTCCAGTGTACTTTTTTTTTTCTACATAAACCATAGGTAAATAAGGTAATAACTTAAGCCCTCAATTCCCTCATCTTAAAAGGAGGGTAATGCTTGTCCCTATGTCATAAGGATGATTTGAGTAATAACTGAGATAATTTACATAAACTATTTAGAATAGTTCTTGACAACAGGGAGTCAGCAGAGGGATTTCTCTCTCTCTCTGTCCCTTCCCACCCTGCTCGCTCTCAAATTAAAAGAAAGAAATTAAAAAAAAATAGTTCTTGATAAATTTAAAGAATTTTCTAGTTATCAGCAATTATTATCATCTTCATCATTATTTCATCTGTGGAATTTTTTTTTTTTAAGTAGTCTCCATGCCCATCATGGAACCCAGTGTGGGGTTTGAACTCAATACCCTAATACTCTGAGATCAAGACCGGAGCTGAGATCAAGAGTCAGACACTTAAAAAAAAAAAAAAAAAAAAAGTCAGACACTTAACCAACTGAGCCTACCAGGCATCCCTCATCTGTGGAATTTTGAATGTTTCATCTATTTTCTTCTGCAGCCTTTTCAGTTATTTTTCTGGAAGCGATGTTCACCATTTGCATTTCTGATCCCTGGTGGTGGTGTCTACTATCCATGCTACTCTGACACTCACTCACTGCTGCTCTCCAGTGTCCCAGCTCTGAGGTGGTTCTCCCTTTACCCTTGTGATTCCTGTCCTTTTTCCTCTGGGAGATTTCTAGCTAAGGGAAAGGATGGTCCCTATTCTCACTAGTCCTAAGGCAGGCTTGGCCTCCTCGGTTTCTTACAGCCCCTTGATGTTAATACTTACTAGCCTTTCCCTTTCTCTTGTAGATCTCTTTCAAGGTCCCCAGAAATTGGTTGGAAAGCAACCAGTGTGGACGCTAAGAATGCCATATTCACAAATATTTCTCATTCCACTTGTGCCAACCTGTGGGCCCGGCCAGACCTCAACTGCTGTCTCCCAACTCAGGTCTGTTTGCTGAGCATTCAGATCACACCTTAAGGTCTAATAGCAAGTCTCTCCCAAACCTCTTATTTGAAAATCCTAATTTTGATACTATAAGTTCCACTATTACTTCGGTAGATCTCTTTTTAATTTATCTGAACTTGCTACTTCTCTACCTAAAGGAGGCAGAGTGGAGAAAAGGGCAGATTAAAAGCTCAGGCAGAGAGAGGCAGGGATATGATGGTTGTTGCAAATGCGGGAGTCTCAGAGCCTTGAGTTTCAAACTGAAGCAAACTGCTGGGACTCTATTGTGTCACAAATATGCATAGGAATTTGAGGGGGAACCACTTGACGACCTACAGAGATGTTTTCCATAATCACTTTGTTCAAGGGAACCCCAATTCCATTGGCCCCTGAGGTGGGAAATGGTTTAGGGGAATAGCACATTATAAAGACATTATAATGATTTACCTTGCAACATGTATTTAGATTCTCTATGGAGGATTTGTGCTTTTGACTTTTTGTGAATCATTTTGGAAAGGCTGAGTGTAAATCTACTTAGTGACCAAACAGGGGAAAATGTTTGTTATTTTAATCATAACAATACAATGTAGTAGATGAAGAGAACAGTTCATTATTCGGTCATGAGAGATTTCAGGAAAAAATTGCCATCGGTTGAACAGAGTCAATCTGAGCATCGTTAGGAGTCTAAAAGTATGTGAAAGAATGAAATTCATGGAGAGGCGGAAATGATAAAGGCGTGCTCCAGATCTACAATATTTCTCATTCTTAAAAGGGATATGAAAATATGAAATAAAGCGGTAACTTCGAAAGCAGATGCATGACACTGCGTGCGCCGTTCCATTGTTATAAATCCTAGAAATGCTCCGCAATGTAAATGTTTAGGATACTTTTATTGAATTACTGCAACAATAATAACGTGCCGTGAAAGAAAGGCATCCATATATATGCTAATTCAGAAAAAGCAACACACTGTAACTACTGCACAAATCATAAAATATTCAGTTCGTGTTTGTGGAGAATCCAAAGAGGTTCTGTTTTAACTTTATAGGTGCAATTTGGCTGGAAAAGAGGTGTAGGGGAAGCAGATTGTTAAATGCTCTTTTACTGTTAGTGGCGGCTTAACAAGGTGCTCCAGAATGATGAGAGGGAAGGACAACTTGGGCTTGAGATACTCTTTTAAATCACTTTGATGAGTTTGAAGAAGGGTATTGACTCTAAAGGAAGTATTTGTGCTTGGCAAATCACTTTGATGAGTTGAAGTCGATTGGGTAGCTATTGACTAAGGTGATGTGTTAAATAGTTGGAATGGTTGGCGACCAGTTTGGTCGTACTTATTTTTTATCTGCAGGTTAAATGCAGAGTGAAAGACTATAATGAGACCCATAACTCATTCCTAAAGTGGCCTTACACGTATCCTACCAAGTTGTCATTGTTCTTTCTACATCTGGGCAGGAGGATGCTTAACTATACGTGACTGAAAAATGCCATTTCTAGGGTCAGATCTGAGAGTTTATTGAAGTAATCTGACAAAATGTCCTGCAGATTTCCTTACTTGTGGTTTGTTTGTTTTGAAAGAGTATTTGTTTATTCGTGAGAGACGCAGAGAGAGGCAGAAACCTAGGCAGAGGCTCAGGACTCGATCCCAGGACCCCTGGATCACGACCTGAGCCAAAGGCCGATGCTCGACCACTGAGCCACCCAGGCGTCCCCTCCTCCCTTGCTGTTTTATTTCTGTGTTACAATGTCAGTATGTCTAGTCTTTGAACCAGATTCATGTTACAAAATTTTTAAACCCTGGATTTCTCGTTTTCTAAGGATCATGTTTAGGTTACTTTTGCTTTTGTGACTTTGTGGATAATGACATTTTCTCCTTAACGTCTTCCCCTTCACACAGGCGCTCTCTTCCAAGTTGGTGAGGAGTTATCGAAAACAGGTCAGAAAACTACCCTCAGAACGGCTATTTTGGGAACTCCATACCTCTTCACCTGCTCGCAGCTCTCTGTGTTCCAAGTCCTATAATGATCAGGGCAGTTTTGGCCCTGGTGCTAACGCCTCTGTAGACCAGTTGCTTTCACTCTGTTTCCTTATTACCATGTATCCTAATCCCAGCAAGATTACTAGGATAGGCATGCCATCGCCTAGAGAGTGTTGAAGGTTTTGCACCACGCTACTGCTTTGGCTGAAGAAATTCATCAGGGGGCATGTCTGCAGGGGCACTTTATATAAGAGAAGAGCATCTTGTGCCCTGAGTATGAATTTGCTATTAGAAACTATCAGGGGGATCCCTGGGTGGTTCAGCAGTTTTGCGCCTGCCTTTGGCCCAGGGCGCAATCCTAGAGTCCCGGGATTGAGTCCCAGGTCGGGCTCCCGGCATGGAGCCTGCTTCTCCCTCCTCCTGTGTCTCTGCCTCTCTCTCTCTATGTCTATCATAAATAAATAAAAATAAAAATCTTTAAAAAAATTATCAGGACTGGAAAAAGGCATATCGGTTCAGCTCATCATCTGAGATCACCCTGACTTAAGCTGATTAGAAACATATTTGGAGTCCAGAGTGCTCACATTTCTTTACTCATCCCTTCAGGTCCTATGCAGTTGGTGTAGAGACTATTTTGAATCAGTGCTGGGAGTATCTGCTTTTGAATCCTTCCTTGCTCCTTTTTGACATCTCCTGGTCCAAAGTACCGGTTTTATCCTTCCCGTTCTTTTTGTAATGAAACCAGCTCGTCTCATCTTTGTGTCTCCCCTGGAATCGACATCAGAAATCTCATTTTGCCTCTGGATGTCACATTCTTCAGATTGGAATTTTAATGACGCTGTGGTGGCGCTGTAATGTGTCGACTTGTCAAGGGTGAACGGGTTCCTTAAAATTTCCTTTCCTGGATGTTGCTGGTTAAGAGGAGATCAAGAGAAATTCTTGTGGGTGATTTGTAAGCGGATGTGAAGCAGCAGCTGTGTGTGTCTCACATGCACCACTGACCTGCTGATTCCTCCTTGGGCCAGTAGTGGGGCCAGCAATCCTTCACCTTTTGCCAGGCCCTCCATCAGCATCTCTGACTCTTGGGCCAGGTGTATGTACTTAGCTCCCAGGCTCTGTAGGAGACCCCAATTACCAGGGTCACCCAGTCTGAAACATGGACAAGGGTTTCAGTCTGTATTGTGAGTACCAGTTTGCTTTTTTTTTTCTCTGCCACATCACGTCTGTCCTTCCTTCCAACTACTTGCCCTGTGGGTTTCAAGTTCCAGAATCAAACGTGAAGGCAAGCACTTAGTTTCCTAAATTCCAGGGGGATAAATCCTTGCGAATATTATTTAATACTTGCCTATTTTTAAATCCATATATCCATGTGGCTTTGCCTTGCTAATAAAATCCTGACTGATACTAATTTGGTAGAAGAAAAGGTTCTAGAAGAACATAATTTTAAGAATGATTACTTTGGGGGTCCTGGGTGGCTCAGTCCCTTAAGCATCTGTCTATGGCTCAGGTCATGATACCAGAGTCCTGGGATCAAGCCCTGCATTGGGCTCCCTGCTGAGCTTCTCCCTCTTGCTCTGCTGCTCCCCCTGCTTGTGCTTTTCTCTCTCTGTCAAATAAAATAAAATAAAATAAAATAAAATAAAATAAAATAAAATAAAATAAAATAAAATAAATGATTATTCCAAATTGGTTCTGGGTTTTTCTGAATTGTTTTCTTTGATCTTATTAGATCTGGAAGTATTAAGGACTCTGTTTCCAGTGACTAAGAGGGTCCTGATATGCTGTGCCATGCAATAGTAAAATGGTCACATAAATTATCACCTTTAGATATTTGTAATCAAGCAACTATAGAAGGTAAAGCTCTGGGTGACTAAGTGTCGGCTGTCATAAACGCTTTTTCTAACAATAAGAGTGTAATGATATGGGTTGATAGATTGTAACTGTGCTGGGGAAATTGGGGGAAAATATATGACAAGACAGGGCTCTAAATTCCCAGTTCAAAGTCTGCGCAAGGGACCTGAGAGATTCTTTGACATCCCTAAGGGAAAAAACCGCATATGCTGTAGATTTCTGGAAATGCTGAGATTTCTGGAAATCAAACCTAAACTTGAATCTTGGGTGCCTGAATTACAATGCAATTGATTTCTGAAACTCAGAGTCTCTCTTGTTGGGGCATTGACTGGGAAGGAATGGGATTGTGAGAACTGGGATAGGGACATACGAATAGATTTTGATGATGCCGGAATCTTCTACTCCTAAGTTTTCCCAGTTGAAGTGCTCCTGTCTGAAGAACCTGTAAAAGCTTCCCCTGAGTTGGTTGACCTGTAAGACACTGCCGATCCTTCTCAGACCATATTCCACAACCTTTCCTTGCTTCAGGATCTATAGTCAGACTCCTATCTCAGCAGGCCCCAATGCGCGTGGTAGAAATGTGACCTGTGTGACTTGGGGGGGGATACAATATGGACCGAAGAAGCTGCATGACTTGTCCAATTTATAGTGACAGAGACCTGGGGAGTGTGAGGGGGGGGGGAGGAACTTTAAGGTGTATGATCGAAGTAGAAGAAACTTAAAATTAGGTCAGGATGAATTTGCAGATATGAGTTTAGTAAACAAACAAACAAAAAAATCCCCAAGTCCACGTTTTAGCTTGAAGGGGTAGGAATTGCTCTAACATTTTACTTGGCTCGTTGACTAAAACACAGACTCAGAGGTTGCCTACGCTAAATAACATTGAAATGCCAAGAATTTCCCTGGTTCATTGAGAAAAATGTATCTAAAGGCTTAGGAATATTGGAATGCTAGAACAGAATTATCGTGTAAGAAATTCTCACCGCTCTGGGAGCGTCCAGAGGTCTTTCCTTTCCACTTTGCTAGGCCTATTTTTAAAGAATTCTGTGATGACTCTTTTCTGTAGACCAGATATTACAGGGGAGATCTTTTGCCATCAAATTGAGATCCTGAAATGTACTGAGGACGACAGGATTCCGTGGTGGCAGGGGACAAGCAGAGGCACTTATTTAGACAGCAGAGCCGAAGCCGTAACCAAAATAATGGGACTTCCAGAGCTGTTTGGCGTTGACCAGTTGATCATGGTGGTCCCTAGAGCTAAAATAGAGTTAGTCCTTGTTATTTGCAGATCCTGTTTGGTAAAATAGTTTTGTGACCTCAGAGGCCATCCTAGCAGTGTTTGCAGTGATTCGTGGACACGTGCATGTGCCGAGTGGCAAAAACATTTGAATCACCTAATGCTCATGTTCCAGCTGAGGTCGAGCAATGCGACACTCTGCCGTTTTGTTCAGGCAGGAATTATGATGCTCTTGGCCATGCGTTCAATGTTAATAAATATAAATACATATTACATAAGGTGTCTTTAAAGAGAAACACACATACAATAAAGCTTTATATCGAGCGCTTGATGACACTGTAACCAGAGGCTGGCGGGAATCTGTTTTTCTTTGGGGAGCAGTGGTTCAGAATGGCTAATTCAGTGTCTGTGGTGACTTTGTAGAACGTAACTACGTGTGAATAATGGAATCAACTATAGATGGCGACGAAGTCTTACTTTACATGAGCAGAGAAGCTCTAAATCTGATGAACTTGATTCATGAAAACAGTTGCGGACTCTTAATTTTTTTCCTATACTTGAGCTAGTTTACAGACCCAGAACCCTTTGAATAAAGGGAAGGTTGGGGCTCCTTGAGGAGAGCTCTTCCTACACTGCCAAAGGCCTTCCTCCTGCAGCCGTGGACCAGGATTTTTGTGCATTTTTATGGATTAGTGGACACGGTCTCTGAAATCACACTAATTCCCAGAAATCTAAAATGTCACTGTGGCCCACTGGTCCACGCGGGAGCTTACGGAGGTTAGGTGATCAATGGATTTTGGTTTAGGTTCTCCTACAGTGGGCCCCGTAGGTCCCCAGACCTACTCTATAGACACTACCCAGTACTGAAATGCGTAATTGGAATAGACGACATACGCAGAGACAGGATCCTGATCTGTGAAATGAGAGAATTCACATGATCTGTCTCTAGCTACAAAAATAGCCAACGAAGAGAAATACCACATTCCTGGAAGGATTACAGACATTAGTGGCACCATCTAGCACTTGAAAGTTATAGCAGTTGTGATTTAATTGCTACCTGGTATATAGCCACGGATCTGCACACAAACCACAAGAAGTGGTATATTTTTAACTGCCAAGGCAAGCAATACATTTTCACTCTCCTACTTCAGGGATATATGAATTCCTGAGGCCTGTGTTATAATCTTTGCCACATGGATTTTGATCAGCTTCCTCCCACAGGATAATCTGTTCTTCCATTACATTGATTATATGATTTGGCTCCTGTCTGCTGGGCAGGAAGTAGCAACTACTCTAGACACAAGTAAGGTCCTTGAATGCTGGGCGGGGAGCAATAAACCCCCACAAAAATTAAGTGGTCTGCCGGCTTGGTGAGATTCCTAGGTATCCAGCTGTATGGGGGCCATACAATGAGAAAGGCAAGTTTACCATCTATGACCCAGTCAACCACCAAGGAAGTTACAATGCTCAGATAAGCATTTTTATGTTTCAGAAACCATATAGGGTTCATTTGTGTGCGTCACTCTGACCCAGTTATTGAGTGACCCAGTAAACTGCCAGTTTTGAGTGAAGCCCAGAACAAGACAGTACTCCAGCTGCTGTGCAAGCTGCTCTGCTACTTGGGCCAGATGATACAGTAAATCCAATGATGCTTGAGGTGTCAGTGACAGATAGGGAGGCTGTTTGGTTGGCTAAAGGCGGCATGCAACACAGCACGTAGGGTTTTGAAGCAAAGCCAGGCCATTTTCTGAAGAAGAAAACAAAACCAAAAAACAAACCAACTCCCCCCCCCCCGCCCCCATCATCTTTATTTAAGACCAGCTTCTGGCTTTCTACTGGACCTTAGAAGAAACTGAATATCTGATCATGGCCTTCTAAGTTATCATGTGACCTAAGCTATCCTTTATGAACTGGGTGTGCCATGGCGTATCATGCATAACAGACTGTAACCAAGGCCTGAAAGCATAAGAAAGTTGCAAGAAAAAGTTGACGAGATGGCTCTTACTTCTGATTGTCTTCTCTTTCTTGACCTATAATTAAGTCTTCTTAGAGAGTTTTCATGATCAATTGCCTGAGGAAGGGAAATGCAAGAACTATCCAAAAGTGGCTGCAGCATTACTACCCCACTTTGGGAAGGCCTTAAAGGAGCTGGGTTAAGGGAAACTCCTCCAGTGGGTGGAGCTTCAGGGTGTTTACCTGGTGGTTCACTTCGTTTGACAGATGGTCAAACAGTACGGATTGACCACAAATCATAGACTGTGGCTTATTTTTTTTGGCCAAATGGAGAAATGGACATACAATGCGGAGATGTCTGTGTCCTATATGAACGCTCACCAGATAGTGACCTCAAGACAGAAGGGTTTTAATAATCAGGGCATGGAGAGAGATTTATTTGGCGGATGCTAGTCAGCCTCCAACCCTGTTATCTAACGGACTCATAAACGAAGCGGCCATCGTGGCAGTGTAGAAGTTATGTGTATTTTTCCATTCACCAAGGCCAATCTGACTACAGTCACTGCTGAGCACTCAATCTGTCAGCAAATGAGATCAACACTGAACCCTGATATGTCCCATTCCCCGGGGGTACCAGCAAGCTATCCATTGGCAGATTAATTGCTTAAGACTGCTTTCATAATGGAAGGGGTGGTGTTTGTTCTTATAGGAATAGGCACTCTGGCTATGGATTGGCTTGAGATGTCCTCAGTGTTTCTGCCCAAACCACCATCTGTAGAATCATAGAACATCTTGTTACTACTCTCCATGTTTGTTTGTTTTCGTTTTATTTTTTTTTAATTGTATATTAGCTGTCCTATGGCTTAGCTTCTGGCTCTGATGGAGCTATCATCTTCCTATTGATTGTTCACCACAAAAGTCTCCATTGTTTCTGAGAACCCCCTTAGTCTTTTTTTTTTTTTTTGAAATTTTTAAAAAATTTTTATTGGAGTTCAATTTGCCTACATATAGCATAACACCCAGTGCTCATCCTGCCAAGTGCCCCCCTCAGTGCCCATCACCCAGTCACCCCAACCCCCACCCACCTCCCCTTCCACCACCCCTTGTTCGTTTCCCAGAGTTAGGGGTCTCTCATGTTTTGTCACCCTCACTGAGATTTTCACTCATTTTCTCTCCTTTCCCTTTATTCCCTTTCACTAATTTTTATATTCCCAAATGAATGAGACCATATAGTGTTTGTCCTTTTCCAATTGACTTACTTCACTCAGCATAATACCCTCCAGTTCCATCCACGTCAAAGCAAATGGTGGGTATTTGTCGTTTCTAATGGCTGAGGAATATTCCATTGTATACATAGACCACAGCTTCTCTATCCATCATCTGTCGATGGGCACCGAGGCTCCTTCCACAGTTTGGCTATTGTGGACATGGCTGCTAGAAACATCGGGGTGCAGGTGTCCCGGCGTTTCATTGCATCTGTATCTTTGGGGTAAATCCCCAGCAGTGCAATTGCTGGGTCATAGGGCAGGTCTATTTTTAACTCTTTGAGGAACCTCCACACAGTTTCCCAGAGTGGCTGCACCAGGTCACATTCCCACCAACAGTGCAGGGGGTTCCCCTTTCTCCACATCCTCTCCAACATTTGTGGTTTCCTGCCTTGTTCATTTTCCCCATTCTCACTGGTGTGAGGTGGGATCTCATTGTGGTTTTGATTTGTATTTCCCTGATGGCAAGTGATGCGGAGCATTTTCTCATGTGCATGTTGGCCATGTCTATGTCTTCCTCTGTGAGATTTCTGTTCATGTCTTTTGCCCATTTCATGATTGGATTGTTTCTTTGCTGTTGAGTTTAATAAGTTCTTTATAGATCTTGGATATTAGCCCTTTATCTGATACGTCATTTGCAAATATTTTTTCCCATTCTGTAGGTTGTCTTTTAGTTTTGTTGACTGTTTCTTTTGCTGTGCAGAAGCTTTTTATCTTGATGAAGTCCCAATAATTCATTTTTGCTTTTGTTTCTCTTGCCTTTAGGGATGTATTGCAAGAAGTTGCTGTGGCCAAGTTAAAAAAGGGTGTTGCCTGTGTTCTCCTCTAGGATTTTGATGGGTTCTTGTATCCTATTTAGATTTTTCATCCATTTTGAGTTTATCTTTGTTTATGGTGTAAGAATGGTCCAGTTTCATTCTTCTGAACATCGCTGTGCAATTTTCCCAGCACCATTTATTGAAGAGACTGTCTTTTTTCCAGTGGATAGTTTTTCCTGCTTTGTTGAATATTAGTTGACCATAGAGTTGAGGATCTACTTCTGGATTCTCTATTCTGTTCCATTGATCTATGTGTCTGTTTTTGTGCCAGTACCACACTGTCCTGATGACCACAGCTTCGTAGTACAACCTGAAATCTGGCATTGTGATGCCCCTGGCTATGGTTTTCTTTTTTAATATTCCCCTGGCTATTTGGGGTCTTTTCTGATTCCACACAAATCTCTCTGAAGAAAGCCCATGGTATTTTCATAGGGATTGCATTAAATGTGTAAATTGCCCTGGGTAACATTGACATTTTCACAATATTAATTCTTCCAATCCATGAGCATGGAATATATTTCCATCTCTTTGTGTCTTCCTCAATTTCTTTCAGAAGTGAGAACCCCCTTAGTCTTGAATCTCCCATACTTTATAAAATCACATCCTCCGGAGAGACCCTCCATGTATTCCGTTCTTATGTCTTTTGTCTGGATAAGGCTCACAGCCACTACAGCTGGGACAGTGACCTACTTTTCTTGGAGTGAACTTTGTTATGAGTAGGTCCCCGCGTAGGGTTTGTAACTTCTAGTTTTGGGGCTTGCCTCTCATTGTCTGGAGTCTTTACTCACTAAGATGATGATGGAGACCCCAGTATTCTCAGCCTGCTATGTGTGAGCTAGAGTATCTGCCCTAGAACTGGGGAGGGCTGTTGGAGAGCCCTATCGCTTGTCTGCACTCATCTGGAATTTAGCTTGCCCAACATAGGCTGTGGGAGATGGGAAATAATATTAGGCTTATCCCTCATGGGGAGACAGCCCGTAAGTTGAGGGACAAGGGTCCTCTCTCTTCTTGGCCACACCCAACTGGAGTAAATCTTCCATTAGCTGAGTTGTGGTGGGGATAAAGTCATGGCTGAGGTGCCACACACTCTTGCTGTTCTTACCAAGAAGTAATAGATTTTCTTGAATAAAGACTTACTCCTTTAGTATACATCTTTAGGACAGTTTCTGGAACTTAAATTTTTAAAATAATAATTCTTAGCAATTATAGTTGCTTTACTGGGGAGCCAGTCTATAGAGTTCCTCACGCTACATTTCTGGGCACGTATCTCCAGGTTGGCTTGCCTTTGATCGCACTTGGGATTGTCATATTTTGTTAGGCAGAGGTGTCACTTTGTTCTATATTTGGGGATTATTGTCTGAGACATGTATATGTGGCAGACTGAAAAGCAGTTGATGGCAGTTGCTTTGTATTGTGTCACTTTGGCTAGGCTGAACTACATTTCCCAGAGCTCTCTTTCCTACACGTTTCTGTTTGGGATGGGCCACATGAGAGATTCTTCTGGGATATTCGGAAGGCAAAACTATGCAAACAGCTATTTTGCACTCTCTCACACACTGTGGCTTATATGCTGACTCACCTCATTGCTCTGAGATTTGAGGCAGACCTGTGACTATTCCACCTTTCTCTGGAACCTAATTCAGTTTCTCTGGCTCCTGGTCCAGGTGTGCAGACTTCACCGGCCCTAGCTTCTGTAGTTCTACCAAGTTCTGAGGCAACAAGTCACAGATTCCTGTTTGTCTTTATGGATTGTAGCTCATGTTTGTGGGTTCCAGTGTTTTCTTGCTCTCCCTTACTCACACACAGGACCAAGTATTGTGACCAAGATGCTCTTGCATTGGAACATAGCAGAGCATCTGTGACCTGAGATAGTGTATGGGAGCTAGATGAATGATTTAAAAAATTAAAAACAAAACAAACAAACAAAAAAAAACAAAAAAAACAAAACCCAACTCTGGAACCTGTTGTCCTAGACACACTCGGATTCTTGGATACTTTTCTACAGAAACATGTAACGAATAAGGATTTTGGCTTCCACTGTTTTTGAGACCTTGGGAAAGTTACTTATCTACCTTGTGTCTCTGTTTCCTTGTAATTCATACAATTTTTAGAAGGGTTGCAAAGCTCATGCTAGCTATTATCATTATTGTTGAGCCACCTCCTTCAGCCCTCAGTCCCCCTCCACACTGAGAAATTTGGAATAAGCTGAATAGATTGTCAGGTACTCCCTGTTACCACTCACCTTGCAACCCTCTAGGGCCCCTGTCAGGGTGGCGGGCCTGCTGGAGCAATAGTTTCTGGTTTTTGTAGTTTCCAGATCTTGTTCTGTTATGTTGGGTCTCCTGGTGTTGGCCCAGTAGTCAAACTCTTTGCCGAATGCCATGATAATTTTTTTTTTTTTTCCTCCAAGAGAAATTAGTCTTTTTCAACAATGTATTCTTTCCTATTGGTCTTCTGAGGGTTTGGGACCTCTGGGACACCTCAGGACTCTGCTTTTACAGGTGCATCGCTCCCTCTGCTGGCAGGATTTATAATACTAGCAATAGCTGGGGACATAACTTGCTGTGGGCCCCACACAGAGCAAGATTTGTATGCAGGTTAACTCCTCTACCTTTCACTCCAGCTCTCAGTCTCACCCTAAAATAAGGAAACTAAGGCTCAGAGGGAGTTACTTTCACCGCCAGCACTGGACCCAGGTAGTCTGGCTCTAAAAATTGTACACTTCATCCCTATTCTATAGGAATAGATGCTTTGAGCTCTAGTAGGATTGGCATAGAAAGGTTTCCTATCTGCTAACACATATGTATTGAACTCCTATTCCATGTATGGCATTCCCCAAAGGAATTTATACTCACACATCCAGACAAAAGTATCTGCCTCGTGGGACTGTTGAGAGTATCATATTTTAATGTAAACAACGTGGCATATATGACATGTGGTAGGCCCTAAATAAATATTACTTACTTAATCTTTTTCCAGATTCTTCTAGTACCTTTCCATTTCTGCCTAGCTGTGGGAAAAGTTCCTGTAGACTTAGGGTTTCTTTTTGAAGAACTAAAAATGTTTTAATCCCCTTTATCACAGAATCCCAAACATAATGATGTGAGTCTCAACTTCAGTTTTAACAGCTCGGGTGGCCTCTGTTTCCCTGCACGTACCCTCATTGTAAGCCTCATAGGCTTTAGTGCAAATAAGACTCCTGATGACTTGCCTTGATATTTCAGTTAACAAGACAAACACAAGATCTGTTTGCTGGGTCATTCATAGCTTCCCTTGTTCTAGATTAGTGCTATCAACCCAGATCATGTTTGCGAATGTTTTTCAGTCCAGGTCTCTTCCCATGCAAACACAAGGTGATTCAGGAGGCCTGTCATTTAGATCAGTGTGTAATGCAGTGTCATTTGGATAAGTCAATGAGGGGTATGAATTAGCATACCTGTTATCAGATGAAAATATGAATGGCACACCAGTTACATCAAAATGACTTGCAACATTGATGCCCATTATTCCAAGAAAGTTAGGGAGTTTGCCTTTGTTTCCAGTGCTGTTTGCTAAAAATGAGTGATATTAAATGGTCTATGCCTTTGCCACTTGAAACTTTGTTCCAATTAAGGAAGTCAGACCCAGTGATCTCTAAAATTCATTTATTCTAAATTCAATGGTTTTCATATTTCAGATCTCATCCTTCATATTTACTAAAGAAGAGTGTTGACACCCAAAGAGTGACTATTAATAAGATTCAGGCACAGGCACTGGGTTACCGTTTGCTTATATCTTGAAAACTATAATTAATAACGTAGGTTAAATTTATCATACTCCTAGTGACATTTCACAATGTTTTTATTGCAAGTGAATCATTTTTTAAAATCGTGGGTTATCAATGTTCATTAAAAAAAAAACAGCTCAAATGTAGTAGAGCTTAGATAGCTTCTGATAGAAAAGTTTAATAGGTTTGAAATACAATGGAAAACATAATTATAGATTTCACAAATGTACTTTAAAATTATAACCTATACTATTTATTAAAATATCACTATTCCATGTATAATCATGGATATTTATGAATAATTTAAGTAGATTAATTAGAATAAACCTTTAAAGAATGTTTTAAATTTGTCTCTCCTTTTGCGGGAGGATCGTAGGCCTACTTGAAGAAAGAGATTCATGTCTCTAATCCAGATCCTTTTTATGAAAGAAGAATAAACTTCAAAGAATTTGGGGATAGCCTTATCAAAAGGATTAAAAAATATGCTGGAGGAAATATGATTTGTCTGGAGAATTGAATGGCTCACATGATTATTACTATGTTTAAGTGTAGTACAACAGGCTGCTACAGCTTCCTCCTTACCAGGATTAAATGGCATAATTTCTAAAATGCTCAGGTATATTAAACCCTTGCCCATTTATTCTTTTGCTTTTTGACACTTTGTGTTGTAATTAGCATGCAGAGGAAGTCTGCATGTGTTTATTGTATGACCCCTTACACCTGCTGTACCGTCTGTCTCTTTCAACAGATTGCATAAGGACAATACAAAATACCTTGATTTTCTTTTTTTCAATCCAAAATAATCCTGTTGGTAACACAGCACTAATAAATTATTCTGCATCTCGAACCATGTGGCTTGGAAGACAAGAAAGGTCCAAGAACACTGAGTGGAAAGGGAGACATAAGAGCAGCAAGATTTGCATGTCATTCTACTTATATGGATTCCAACCTGTGGATATGGATTTAACTGTATATTTAAAAAAATAAATCAAAGGAACTTGAATTCATGTGTGTCAGGGGGAGCCCAGTACACTTTACTTATATTGGAAAGGTACGGACTTCCACTTCTTACCGTTTGCTACAGACTATAAGAACATTGTACCCTTCAAAGGGTATTCATTTCCCTCCCAGGACATAGGACCTAATGTTCTATGGCACATTAATCATGCACCAGCATGATTTATATGCCTACATATTAGAATTCCCTTGCTTCAGAGATGAAACAGCCATTGAATACAAAGGTGTATATTTGGGGGTGGAATGTAGTTAGACATAAATAGCAAAAATCTTAGTATTAATTATTATGTAACTTAAATATAGATAGCAAGGACTGGAGTGGAGTTTAAAAAAAAATAGAGAAAATAAAATAAAGCCCTTAAGTCATTTTGCTTATCTGAATTTCTTATTCTAGCTATAATTCTCCTTATAAATCAGTACTTTCTAATCTCTTGATGCAATGCTAGAGCTAACTGTGCTGAATAATAATTTTGTCCTCAGGTGGAAAGGAATGAAGAAGGAATAAACAGGCCTTCTAGATAATTGCATCAGCCTTCCCCACCATTCCAGTGCCATGCCAGAATTTCAAGTAATATCTCTTTTGTCTTCACTGAGAAAAATCATTTCGTGATTTATTACACTGGATTAAAGGGTGTATACACTCAGATGTTAGAACATGACTGAAGGGCAATCAGGCATAAAGGATGTCAAAACAGTTGGTCTGTTTAAATTGTGCTGAATTCCTTAAACAAACTTTTTGGGCTAGTTTTCCAAAAAAACAGACCATACAACAGACATAAATTACTGGAAGCAAAAATGATGGTACCCAGTTAATCTCCATATTTTAGAATTAAGAGAAGAAACTGTTTCTGCAGAAAGCTTTCATTTATTGAGACTTCTGTTTCAGCAAATTACCATTTGTAGCAGCTATTTCAATGCACAGAATATGCCATAAAAATGATCCTATAGTTTTTTTCCAGATAGCACTTTAAAAAAAGCATAAAATCAAAGCTTATTATAGTTTTCTATGCTCCAAATACCTGAAATTAGAGGGGGCTTCGATCATTATCGCAGTGATGAAATTTGATTTGTCATTTCTGAATAGCTCTCTCTCCAGATAAGTGGGTTAGCTATTGCACCTATTTATTACTGAATCGGTGGCCTCTTTAAGATGACAAGGTTCCTCCTTCATGTGAACTTTTTTTTTTAAAGATTTATTTATTTATTCATGAGAGACCACAGAGAGAGAGAGGCAGAGACACAGGCAGAGGGAGAAGCAGACTCCCCGCAGGGAGCCCCACGCAGAACTTGATCCTGCATCCTGGGATTATGACCTGAGCTGAAGGCAGACGCTCAACTGCTGAGCCACCCAGGCATCCCCTTCATGTGAACTTTAAACTGTTAAAAGCAAAAGAAACATTTTTATTTATTTATTTTTTTCCCCTTCTTTTCCTTCCTTCCCCCTTCCCTTCCTTTTTTTTTTTTTTTTTTTTTTTGAAAGGGGTAGGGGGAGCAAGAGAAAGACACCAAGCCCACTGTAGAGCCTGAGGCAAGGCTGGATCTCACAACCCTGAGATCATGACCTGAGCCAAAATTAAGAGTTGGATGCTTAACTGAGTGAGCCACCCAGGTGTCCCCATTTTTATTTGCTTTTGATTTCTTACAAGAAAAGTCAAATCCTGAACTGTACACTACAATAAATAGGATATTTAAATATTTAAAGTTTCCAGCAGAAACCAGTTCTACTCTTCTAACATGACCCATCCACTCTTTTCAACTGAGGACTTTCACAAGATTTTTTTTTAAATTTTTATATATTTATGATAGTCACAGAGAGAGAGAGAGAGAGAGAGAGAGAGAGAGAGAGAGAGAGACAGAGAGACAGAGACATAGGCAGAGGGAGAAGCAGGCTCCATGCACCGGGAGCGCGACGTGGGATTCGATTCCGGGACTCCAGGATCGCGCCCTGGGCCAAAGGCAGGCACCAAACCGCTGCGCCACCCAGGGATCCCTCACAAGATTTTTTGAAGAGAACAAAGACTCTGCCTAGATTTAAGTCAGATTATTTATAACAGAAGTGATGGATATTGTCTCCCAATTACATTTATTCCTATATGTCATTTGTATATTTATGAAAATCCAATTTCAAAATAAAGAAGAAACCTTGCTTGACATCTCATTATCAACATCACCAACAAAAATTTCTGTTTACAGAAACTTTGTTTTCTGACTTAGTCTATTCTGAAAGTATGATTTTTAAAATAGTTAAAAATTGATAAGCAAGTTGAGTGAATAGGATTCAAAAGTTTATTTACCTCCTTAATGAGGAACCAACAGAATAATAAAACTGATTGAAAGATTTATAGATAGAAGTATTTTAATTCCTAAGCGTATTGGTATAACATTGCTAAATTAAATAAAAACTTAGTGTCCTTCAAGGATTTGAGGGGGTGGCTTTTGTCTAACAGAATGAACTTCATGAGATTCACAAAAGGCCACAAAGTTCTTGGGAAAATTATACCAGCAGGAACACTGTAAACTTGGACTTAACAGGAGAGGTTGATACAAAATGAGAGGAAGTCACTAGACCCCAGAAGTTAGGCTAAGAAATCTATTCAACTTGTGCTACGTTTCTTGAAAAAGGAAGCTAAGCCTTTGTTGCTTAAACTCCCTAAGCTTTGGGGTAATTTGTTACTCAGCAGCAGATAACTGAGACACAGTGAAAGGTTCAATATTGTATCTGAAATAAGTGTCCTCCACGTAATTTAGGAATGGAGATAAGACCGGTGCACAGACATCCATTACACAAAGTTAAGGGAGATAAGTATCACAAGAGAAGCTCATGGGAAGTCTTGCATCAGCTCCTTCAAAGGGTGAGCAAAGAGCATATCTGTCCATATGGACAAGAACAGGCAAATGAGATGTTCACAAGAAGTAATATTTGAAAACACAGGAGCTGGATTTGAAACCCAATCCTGCCGATTACAAGTTGTGTAAACTGGGCCAGTCATTCCCTTTGACTTGTTTTACTATGTGTAAAATGTGGATGGGGATCATCCACTGTTAGGATTAAACAGGCCAAAGACACGTCGGTGGTTACCCAGGATAGCCTATTGTTCTGTTATTTGCCCAGGATATATTTTAATAGTGTTCTATTAGGGTCTTCTTTCATTCTCAAAGCCTAGGTCAAGTGACAAAGTATATGGTGACCTGAAGATTAATTGAAATAATTCACATGTGATTTTAAAATTATTTTTTAAAAAAAAATCTCTAAATTTTCCCTCCACCACAAATATAATTTAGTGAATTTTATTTCAGTTAACTCTTTGCACTTGTGCAGATATGTACAGAGATATCGTCTATATAAAGTGAATGTGTATGAGTCTACACATGCTGTTTACCCATAACATATAAAAATAGAAACCATGTTTGCACAAGAGTCTAGAAAGAGTAATCTGGGTGGTAGTCATGTGATTCAGAGGAGGGGAAAGAATATGGCAGCACATCTGGTATTGGATTATTCAGTTTCATGTGCAAAGCATGGATCTGTTTCATTCTGATGGGGTAAATATATGCCACAAGGAATATCATCATATGTCACCGCTACGGTGATGTCTCACCTATAAAGAATTATTTAAAAAGGAAGACAAATCAACAGAGCAGCAGAACTAAACTTTAAGCAGAATCGACAGGGATGGTGGAGCTGGGGAGCAATGCAAATAGGAACTGAAACAATTGGTCATACTTGTTTTCATCAGGTATCTCCTTGGCGCAGAGGAAAACTTGACTTCCATTATTCTCACAACTAAGCACAGACCTAAGTACCTTAGTCGGGGCTGGAAAATATATTTAACCTGTGACAATGTTATCCAAAGCAAGTTCTTCAAAATATATTAGTGTTGAACTCCCCTTTAGTGACAATGAGGAGTGATTCGGAGGAGCGGTCTTCACAGAGCAGATTGTAGTAAGTACCGTGTGGAAGCCTTGCTGGCGCCACTCCAAGATAATATGGTGGAAATGGAAGTCTTAAGAATCAAGGAGAGTATTAACCAGAATGTTTAATAAAATATTTAACTTAGAGAAACGCCTGGCTCGGGCACTTTTTCAAGACCTGGGTTTAACGCTCTGGCAAGAACCTAGGGAGAGGGCCAACTTGCTACTTAGGGCCGCCCTTAGAAGATTTGAGAAAGTGCTATCCCAAGTGAACAAAGTGAAAATGTTTGTGCTGACCCAGCAGATGGTAAAGAAAGTAACACAAAGGCTTAGATGTGAACGCTGAAATGGTGTATGAGGTGAGCCCAGAAACCTTTCCAGAAGATTATGTGCCACAGAGGGTCCAGAGGACCAATCACAAACCACATCTGCATGACTGAGAAGTCAGCGTGGCCTCCTCTACAGACCAGGGCTACCCACCTCAAGTTGTGTGTTACTTCCCTGCGAGTTACAGTCTACCACACGCAACTACCTAATTCAGGCTTTTAAGACAATTCTCATTCCCTGAAGTTTTCTTGAAGTTGAGCCTTGAAATAATAAATAGTAAAATAGTGAAATTACTATTAGTAGTATGAATGCATGTTCTACTCATAAAAACAGTTGCTTTGCTCTTTCTTCTAATGGATTACTTCTCGAAACTCTAGTCTCCGTGAAATATTATCAAAATGTCCTGGGTGGCCAGAGAAGTTTAGTGGAATGAGCACAGGTCTGAAATCAGGAAAGATTTTCTTTTGTTACAAGACATGTAGTTTTGATCAAAATTCTCTGAATTTCAAATTCCTCATATTTAACATAATAATAAGCATGGACATTTGCTGAGTGTGTACCCAGTGTGTACAAAGCCTCTCCTAAGTACTTTTCTTAGAATTCTTTATTCAGTTCTCATGGTAATCCCATGAAGGTTGTACTATTATCATTCACAGTTTATTGATAAAGATTGATAACTAGTACCGTGACCAGATTTGCTGTGGATAGACTTTTCCAGAATGTCTGACTTTATAATACAGGAAAGTGGTTTAAGTTTTATCCTAGATATTTGAGAAAAATAAAGACAAGGAAACCTCTAAGAATGGCACATCTATTATTTATTGATATAACATTAGGAAATTCACACATTTATATATTTATTTTTTTAAAGATTTTATTTATCTATTCATGAGACACACACAGAGAAGCAGAGACACAGGCAGAGGGAGAAGCAGGCTCCATTCAGGGAGCCCGATGTGGGACTCCATCCTGGGACTCCAGGATCATGCCCTGAGCTGAAGGCAGACGCCAAACCACTGAGCCACCCAGGGATCCCCAAGAAATTCACATGTTTAAACTAAACTTTTAACTCCCTTATTTCCAAGTGCTCTATAGTCCACTTTTGCTTTCCTGTAAACGTTTGTAGGCCATAACAAATATGGTATTCAGATGGCCCACGCAGATGTTACACTCAATCACAAATTATTCTATTTCCCCAAACTGAATAATATCTTCTCATTTTTTCCCCCACCACTACCACTGCATCATGACCACCTGGATCCTCTGCACCTCAGACACGGATTACAGTGTCATTTGGCCAAAGTTCATAGCATAGTTCCAGACTCTGATGTGTCCAAATACATGAATTAACTGCCTTGTGTCCCTGCCCTAAGATTATGGGTTAAACCTCTGATATTCCCACTGGAGCATCTATTCTCAAATGGGAAAGCCCTGTGTGGCTGACCAGTTAGAGTGCTTATTATAGTTATTTTTTTTTCTTTCAGGAAGGACAGATTGATTTTTTCCCCCCAACTGTCCTAACAGTGGAGTGAGTGACCTCAACTGAACCATTCTAATCAATTACTGAATGATTGACTTAAATTGATTTAAAAAAGAGGTAATTCATTACCCGTGGATATTTGGATACCTTGATGTTTCTAATTTTGAACTCATTTTAAAGTAGGGCAGTATCCACTGGATAGAAGACTCAAAACTGGAAATTAATAAATATCATGTGGCTTTTGTTTCTTTTACTAACTTCCGTGACAATGAGCTTAAAATTTCACTCACATTGGTCTATATTTTCACCCCGGTGTTTTATTGGCCCTTTGGAGCAAGAATCAGAAAGGAGAGTATCTATTGCATCAAATATTATCATTTTGACTTGCTGTGCCATTCTTAGAGGTTTCCTTTGTCTTTATTTTTCTCAAATATCTAGGATAAAACTTAAACCACTTTCCTGTATTATAAATCAGGTATTTTGAAGGAAGGCAAATGCATGTTTTTGAGGGTGCCAAGAAATCAGATATAATACAAGAATAAATTGTGATTCCAATTCAATAATTACTACTGAAATTAAAAGTTACTACTGGTGAATAGGAATTTTCTAAAGTAGATAGTTTTGTTTCATCATTAATCTGTGGCTAAATATGTATTTGAATATCATAATCTTCACTTAAGTTAACACAAATATAATTAAATACAAGTTTTTCAATGGAAAAGCAGGTTTTAAAAATGTGTTTTCACTACCCTTAGTTCTCTAACACGAGATAATTTTATTTATTTATTTATTTTAAAGATTTTATTTGTTTAGTCATGAGAGACACACAGAGAAAGGCAGAGACTCAGGCAGAGGGAAAAGCAGGCTTGATCCCAGGGCCCCAGGATCATGACCTGAGTCAAAGACAGATAGTCAAACTGAGCCACCCAGGCATCCCACCCCCACTTTTTTTTTAAATTTTTATTTATTTATTCACAAGATACACAGGCAGAGACACAGACAGAAGGAGACGTAGGTTCCTTCAGGGTAGGCCGATGGTAGGACTTGATCCCAGGACCCGGGGATCATGCCCTAAGCTGAAGGTAGATGCTCAACCTCTGAGTCACCCAGGTGTCCCACAAGAGAATTTTTAAATCATAGTTGGGATTACTCTGAAATCAGAATAAAAAAGTTTTAACAGAGTTTTCATAATATTAATAAGGAGTACAAGGAAAAAGAATAGACAAATGTTTTAAATGCTTGCTTTTGACTAAGCATTGAGTTGGACATATATGATACAAGATATTTCATATTTTAGAAGGATAATATTCTACACTTTCTACAACAAAGAATAACAGGACGCACGTTATTCGGTATCACTTGTATGTGAATGATTATACCCATTCGTTGTTTTTGAGAGGGATCAGTAGTGGGCAGTAAAATCTTCCTGTTGTTCTAAACATCGCTAGAGACACAGTGGCTCTGGGTCTTCCACAGTGTTCATCTTCTTTACCTGCCCCAACCACACGTGTGCCAGCTGTTGCACCAGTCAATTTTAATAATGGAAATGCTAAACCAGGAACCACTTCCACTGGGTCTTATGTTTGCCCTGAGCAAGAAGACAGTGTTTGTGGGCATCAGCAGGAAGTTCTCATTAGCAAATGTCTCCTTAAAGATACACTTGTTACCAGTACTATTTTGGTGCTTGCAATCTCATATATGGCATTTTGATACAGCAGTTTGGAGTTGGGGACATTTTTTTTATCCTTGCTTGAAAAATTAATTACTGGACTTGTAGCTCTTAAAAATTATGAAGTAACTCATGAAACCTAGATTCTTAGCCCACCCCAGAATCTTAACCCTTCCCCGCCTAGGGTTGTTAAGGATGTAGTTAAGAAAAATTTAATAAGAGTGACAGTAAATATGAAGACTTTAAAGTTAAGGATTGAATATGCATATGTCAGAAGTGATATTTAAGGACTTAAATTACGATGTTTCTTACTATTTTGAGACTCTCATGGACAAAAAGATAAATGAGGGTACAGTCCAGAAGCTCACGGAAAACAACGTGGAATAAACTAGGGTAGGGTCTAAAAAGTCTCCAGCGTTTATTTCTGTTTTAAAATCTTTTGGGACTAATTTGCATTTCTAGAAATATGAAAATTAAGACTTTTTGTTCTTTCTAATATGAATTCTTATAGCATTCGCCATGTTGAAATGGTTATTACGATTTGGTAGTTGTTTTGAGATAGATATTTTAGTCATGTTAAGAAGTTGTCTTCTTACTCCTTAAAATTGTTAATAAATTTTATTGAGTAATCTAGGGAGAATTTCTTAACTTTTTGAATTATAGATGATACGTTTGGTAATTTTTTAAATATTAAAGCATACTTGGCTTTCCACCTCCAAATTTACTTTGCTACAAAATATAATTTTCATACTTAACAAAGTAAAGTTGATATATAATCTTTAAGTGATATTTTCTTATAAGGATTATTTGCTCAATAAAATAAATAGATAAGCTTAATATATATTTAGTTTAGAATGCTATATATAGGGTGAAAACTATTTATCTTGGAAGTCTGAGTTTTTTTTTTTTGAGTTTTTGGAAATAATTATATTACACAAGTTTGTTCAAGATTCCTTCCTTCCACTCTTTTATGAAGTATAATATGTGTAAAAAAGACTGCACAAAACAAACCTCAATTATCTTAATGTGCAAATATATATACTTTATATCCCTCCCCTGCAAATGTAAATACTATCTTAGAGTTTTTAAACTTCAGCACTATAGATACTTGGCTCTAGAAATTCTTTGTTGAAGGGCATTGTAGACTATTAAGCATCATCACTGATTTCTACCCACTAGATGTCAGTAGTACACTCTTACCTCCTCCCTGCCCTCCTGACCCCTCCCTGCAAATTGTGACAAACCAGTATGTCTCCAGATACCGCCAAATGATGCTGGGGCATGGGAGGAAATCACCCATGGGTGAGAATCACTGCACTACACTGACTTTTATGGTAATGAATTTCTTTATCCTTCTATCCTTCTATCCTTGTACCATGTAACTATGGATCCTTAAACATTTTAAGGTGGTTTTGCTTGAAAGGCATTTTTTGTAAAATAATATAATTTATTAAATAGACTGTGGATCATGGGCCCTTAAAATAGCCCCTATAGGTAGAGTGACCACATAATTTATAACCTAAACTGGAGCCACAGGCATTAAACATGATTGACCCAAGCCAGTCGAGGTGATAAGCCAACTTCTAAGGTGCATCACCAATGAGCATCATCTTTACTGGCCCACACATCTAGGACTCCCTTTTTCAATGGATAATTGTGCATAAAATGGTAGCAGAACAGTTAAAAACAGGGTATCCCCAAGGGCAAAATGATGAGGCCCAACACACAGCATCAGAGTTGAAAAGTTGCGGAATATTAGCATTCATCTAATTTGGGTCATAAAAAGTCATATTCTTCAAATAATGTTCTCTACTAATATAACATACTGACTAAATGTTTTCCATGGTTTGCACATAATGCAAAGACCCACATCATAATCATCATGTTTAAGAGATTTTATGTCTCTGGGGGATGTGTGTATTTTATTCTTAGCCCTTCAACTCACACATTTAAAGTATACAACTGAACAGTTTTTAGTATGTTCATGGAGTTGTGTACTCATCAGCACCATCTAATTTTAGAATATTGACAGTTCCCCCAACCACC
Source organism: Nyctereutes procyonoides (assembly GCF_905146905.1). Lineage (NCBI taxonomy): Eukaryota > Metazoa > Chordata > Mammalia > Carnivora > Canidae > Nyctereutes > Nyctereutes procyonoides. The sequence continues at coordinate 15,243,414 of NW_026575032.1, read as the reverse complement.
TCCTACCACTTAACAGTCCTGATTCCTCCCTCATCCTTGTCAGGCAACCTCTAACCTACCTCCTGTCTGGATGCTTCATGTAAATGGAATGATACAGTGTGTGTATTGTGGCTGAATTCTTTCATGCAGCATCATGTCTTCAGGGTTCATTCATGCTGTATCATGTTTCACTGTGGCAGCTCTTTTCATCAGATGATATTCACATGTATGTGTGTTTTACATTTTATCTACTCATCACTTGGTGGACACTTGCATTTTCATTTCTTGGCTGTCATGAATAATGCTCTGAACATTTTGTGTGCAAGTTCTTTTGTGGACATATGGTTCCATCTTCTTTGGTATATACCTATATGTGGAATTGCTGGTCTTGTCACTCTATGATTTATATTGTAAAGAATTGACACACTAAAAAAAAAAAAAAGAATTGACACACTGCTTTACAATGTGGCTGCACCACTTTACAGTCCCATACCAGTGTATGAGGATTACAATTTCTTCATACTCTTGTCAGCACTTATTATTGTCAGTCTTTTTTATTTTAGCCATGCTAGTGGGTGTGAAGTGATATCTCGTTATAATTTTGATATACATTTCTCTTATGGCTAATGACACTGAACATCTTTTCACATGTTACTTAGCTATTTGTATATCTCCTTTGGAAAAATATTAAAATATTTCCCCCCATTTTTAAATTGATTTTTTTTACTACTAAATTATAGTTCTTTCTATATGCTAAATACATAACCCATATTAATTATAGGATTTGCAAATACTTTTTCCCCACTGTGAATTGTCATAATAAAGGGTCTGACTCCATTTTTGATGTTTGACTTCTGGAATCCTTTAAGCTCTATCCATCTGAATTCCCCTTCTGCCCCACACCTTAGTAAAATGATAATGTCCCAGTTCTCTCTCCTTTGGTTCAAAGGAGGTTCAAACCATGCATAGAGATCCTCGGCCTAGCCCTATCCCATATCAGTAAATGCCCCCCCTACCCCCCCAGCCAATCTCCTGTCCTGGCTCCCTCAAGTTATTTTCCTACTTGCTCAGGGGTCATTTTGCTCACTCAGAAAGCCTCATTGTATGAATATATGTATTTCATACCCTCCTGGTGCATATGCAGTATCATCAGTCTTGCTATCCAATCAAATTATGGGTGGAAGTCCATTGGTTAAGAGGAGGGAATGGCCAAATAATTGTCTTTTCTCTATCCCAGTAGTATCTTTTGAGGCCCAAAATTTGATAATTTGACAAAATCCAATTTTTACTTTTATCACTTGTGTTAATGCTGTCATATATAAGAAGACTATAGATAACTCAATCTCATGAAGGTTCACTGCTATGTGTTCTTGTAAGAAGTTTATGGTTTTATCACTTGCCTTTAGTCGGTGGTCCATTTTAAGTCAATGTTTGTATATGGTGTGAAGAAATGACACAACTTTGTTCTTTTGCATAATATCTAGTCCTAATAGTGTTTGCTGAAAAGACCATTCTTTTCCCCATTGAATTGTGTTGGCACACGTGTTGAAAATCATCTGTATGTAAGACCATAAATATAAGACTTTATTTCTAGACCTTCAGTTCCATTCCATTGAACGATATGACTGCTTTTTATGCCAGTATCACACCATCTTGATTAGTGCAGCTTTAGAGTAAGTTTTGAAATTTAAAAAAAGAGAGTCATCCAACTTGTCCCTTTTCAAGATTGTTTGGTTATGCTAACACCTTTTATTTCCATATGGATTTCAGGAACAGCTCATCAATTTCTACAAAAAGCTGGAATTTTGATAAGAGATTGCATTGAATGAAAAAAATCCATTTAATAAGAATAGCCATGTTAGTAATATTAACTTTTAGAACTGTGAAGATGGGAAGTTTCCCCATTTATTCATGTCTTCTTTAATTTCTTTCAATAATGTTTTGTAATTTTTAAGTGTACAAGTTTTACATATCTTGAACTTATTTTTAAGAACATATTTTTTCGGGGATCCCTGGGTGGCGCAGCGGTTTGGCGCCTGCCTTTGGCCCAGGGCGCGATCCTGGAGACCGGGGATCGAATCCCACGTCGGGCTCCCGGTGCATGGAGCCTGCTTCTCCCTCTGCCTGTGCCTCTGCCTCTCTCTCTCTCTCCCTGTGTGACTATCATAAATAAAAAAAAAAAAAATTAAAAAAAAAACATATTTTTTCTTTTTTTATATTTTTCTTTTCAATGCTATTATAAATGTTTCATTTTTTTCCAACTTTATTGAGGCTTAATTAGAAAATGTTTTCTTAATTTCTTTTTTGAATGATTCTCATTGCTTTGTATATAAATACAATTGATATTTTGGTTGTTATAGATCTTTTCCTCCACAACCTTGATGAATTTGTTTTTCATAATTCCTTTGTTCATACCTTTGGATGGCAGCATCATCTATAGATAGAGATAGTTTTACTTCTTTGTTTCCAAATATAGATGCTTTTTATTTCATTTTATTTACTAATGTCCTTCCTAGAACCTCCAGTACAATATTGATTATATGTGATGATACCAAACATTCTTGAATTGTTCTTTAATGGAAAAGCAGTTAGTCTTCCATCATTATATATGATGTCATCTGTGGGATTTCACAGATGTCCTTTATCAGATTGAAGAAGTTCCTTTCTATTTTTAGTTTGTTGAGTGTTATATCCTGAAGAGGTGTTGAATTTTGTTAAACCATTCTTCATCTATTGAGACAATCATATGGTTTTTGTCCTTTAGTCTATCAATATGATAGAGTACATTGGTAAGTTTTCAAATATCAAACTAACTTTATATTCTTTACATAAACCTCCTTGGTCCTATTGTTTAATCTTCTTTATATGTGTTGGATTCTGTTAGCTAATATTTTTGTGAGGATGTCTGCATTTATGCTATTAAGGGATATTCTGTAGTTTTCTTTTATTGTAATATAATTGTCTGGTTTTGGTAACAGTGTAGTAGCAACCTCATAGAATGAGTTGGAAAGTGATTATCCCTCCTTTGTATTTGATAGAGGATGTGAAGTGTTGATATTAATTCTTCTTCAAAGGTTTAGTAGAATTTACAAGTGAACAATCTCATCCAGGGCTTTTTTTTGGGGAAATTGTTTTTTTGTTTTGTTTTGAATTGCTAATTGAATATGTTTACTTGTTACAGGTCTATTCAGCTTTTCTGTTCCTTGAGACGGTTTTTATAGATTCACTGTAATAGGAATTTGCTTCTTCTAGGTGATCTAATTTGAATACAGGTTCTTATAGTATTATTCTATCATCCTTTTTATTTTTTTATTTTTTTTAAGGATAGTAGTACACTAGTTTTACTATTTTGGATCTTCTCTCTTTTCTTGGTCAACTTAGATAAATGTTTGTTATTATTTCCAAAAAGCTAACTTTTATGGTATATACTTTCTTTTTCTTTTCACATGGTTCATGATTTTTTAAAAATAAAAACTGGCAAAATAATAATAATGGCAACCCTAGAAATCAGAAGACCTTCCTTTGGATTCGTTGCCACTTGTTGCTTTGGCTGTTTGTTTTTAGCGACTATACAGGAAAAATAATTCTGTAGAAAAATGCATTTTTTTGACATGGTCCACTAAATTTTCTGCTTAGTTAGCTTACTTATCAGCTAATGATTGAACAGAGATTTCCTTATGCCTTGGAGAAATAGGTCTCCCCACCTTTGCTCTGTGAATGTGTTGGGGCACACTTTCATTGTTCTGGCAGATATCAGTTCTGCCTTAGTCTATATTTCTTTCTTCATGAGAGCCTCAAGGTCAACCAACTGAGAGCTTAAAACCCTCTGAAGTCTTTCATGGTCATGTACACAGCACTGGACATGAAAGTGACCATCTATATTCCCAGGAATATATTGGAGGTTTTCAAAGCTCTCTGTGGACCTTTCATTTACCAGATTTTCCTAATACATTTTTAACCTGTTTGCTCAACTTTGTTTCACTGCCTCGAGCAGGTGCAATTTTAAATAATTGCTGCTGATTATTTCTGACAAACACCCTGGGGATATGGTTTTTCTCCCCAAATGAACTGTGAGTCAGTTCAAATAAAGACAAGCTGTATAAATAAGACTTTTCCAGGCAATTTCCAGACAAGTCAGATAGTGAGTATTCTCTGAGGCAGAGGTTTATGAAGAGATTTAAATAAATTTTGCCCCCCTCTCATGGCTGCTAGGCTGCTGGTTTTCACAACTATTGTGGTTATGACGTTATTGATTTTCAAAACTACCACAGAGCTAGGGAAATGTTATTGGGACTAGGGCAAGTTAAAGTGTTACAAAGCTTTCTGTTCACATACAGGTTCTAACCCTTTTTATTGAACAAATTCTGCTCAGATTGTTATAAGTCTTTAGTTAATTTCAAGAATTTAGAAAAAATTAATTTTGAAAGGTTGTGCCATTTTAATTGCTTTTAGAGGAAGCAGATTATTCTGAGGTCCTTACTCTGCTGTTTTGGAAGTGCTTTTTTTTTTAGAGAGAATTTAGGAATTTTTAAATTTTTCTAGAAGTCCTATAATTCCTTAAGAATTTTGATATTAGGTTATAATATTATAACAAACATTATCTTTTTCTACATTATCCAATATAACATTTGATTTTTATATTTTCTGTTTGTGCTTTATTTTACAATGGATTTCAATATCTTAGTCCTTTTTAATATACTTTTTCTATAAATACTAACTTCAATTTAATTTTTATTAATTCTTTAATTTTTATTTTAATTATTAGTTCAATTACTTTTCTTCCGATTAATCGAAGATGGCTATATTCACATGAGACTCCATGAGTTTTTACCCCAATAATCATCCTCCTCTTCCTCCTCCTCAGGATAGATCCTTGAATATTAACTGAGGACTCAGAAGAAAGATAAAATTTCTCAGCTATCCTTAGAACTTGCTGTGTCCAAGTGGAAATAGCATGTGCAATTTCTGGGTAGTGCCCTTAGAAGGAGCTATCCTTTTGCTTCCTGACTTTTTACTCTTTTGCATGTCTGCAAAGCAAACATGACCATGGATACTGGAATAATCACATTGGAGCAACAAGCTGGTAGGATACTGATGATCTTTAGGTTGATATGCTACTTCTGAATTTCTTATATTCAGGGCTTTTTCTTTAATGAGAAAGAGATAAAATTCCATCTTGTTTCAACTACTATTGTTAAAGAGTTCTGTGGGTTATGGATGAAAATAGAAACAATCCCTAAGTACTGATTTGGTTAAATCCTATATGTTTAATGTGGTGTTACTTTTATTGCATTCCAAGAAATCTCATTTCTATGTGATTCTATCTTTTACTCAGCTATTATTGGGAAAATTCTCATTTTATTAAAATTAAAAATGGCTTTGGGTTTAATTTTTATAATTCACATTTTTTTTTTTACCTTATGCCAAGTAAGATTTCTACTTTTTTGAAACATATTATGGACATTTTGGCAGAATAGTAAAAGGTCACATGCAATAAATACATCACATAGGGAGGAGAGTCCACCTGTGGAATGGCCATATGAGGAGTTTTGGGACTGCTCTCCAGCACCCATAACTGGAGATGATTATGTTAGAAAAAAAAACCATTCTGTGTCTCTAACATTGTTCTAAGAATATACAGCAAATGAATATATAAATATAAATATATACATAATTATGCCAGAATCTCTGGGTTGGAGTGGGGGAAGTAGAGTTATGGAGGTTGAGCTAGGTCTAGGTTAATTGTGTTTTTTTTTTTAATTGAAATATTAACGTGCAGTGTTATATTAATTTCAGGTGTTTAATATAATGATTTAACATTTCTATACATTACTCTGTGATCATCACATAAATGAAGTCTTAATCTCCTTTATCTCCTTTACCCTTTCCTTCTCTCCTCCTCCCAGCAATCATCAATTCATTCCTGTATTTAAAATCTGTTCTTTTGTCTCCTTCTTTTCTTTGTTCATCTGTTTTGTTTCTTAAATTCCACAGATGAGTGAAGTCATATGGTATTTGTTTTTCTGTGTCTGACTTATTTCACTTAGCATTATACCTTCTAGGTCCAACCATGTTGTTGCAGATGGCAAGATCTTATCCTTTCCAATGGATGAATAATATTCCATTACACATACACACGCACACAAACCCCTCTTTGTCCATTCATCTATGAATAGACACTTGGGTTGCTTCCATATTTTTGGCTATTATAAATATTGCTGCCATAAACATAGGGGTGCATATATCTTTTTGAATAGTATTTTCATATTCTCTGGATAAATATCCAGTAGTGGAATGACTGGATCATACGGTAATTCTATTTTTAATTTTTTGAGAAAACTCCATATTGTTTTCCAGTGGCTGCACCAATTTGCATTAGCACCAATAATGCACGAAATTTCCTTTTTTTCTCCACATACTTTCTAATGCCAGTTATTTGTGTTTTTTATTTTAGCCACTTCTGACAGGTGTGAGGTGACATCTCATTATGGTTTTGGTTTGCATTTCCCTGACGGTGAATGATGCTGAACATCTTTTCATGTGTCTGTTGGCCATCTGTATGCCTTCTTTGGAAAAATATATATTTAGAACCTCTGCCTATTTTTTAGTTGGATTTTTTTTTGGTGCTGGATTATATAAATTCTTTACATATTTTGGATTCTTATATATTTTGGATTGTAGCCATGTATTGGATATATCATTTGCAAATATCTTCTCCCATTCAGTAGGTCATCCTTTAGTTTTGTTGATTATTTCCTTCACTGTGCAAAACCTTTTTATTTTGGTGTAGTCCCAATAGTTGAATTTTGCTTTTGTTTCCCTTGCCTGAGTAGACATCTCCAGAAAATATTTCTACAGCTGATGTCGAAGAAATTACTGCCTATCTTTTCTTTAAGGAGTTTTACAGTTTCAGGTCTCACATTTAGGTCTTTAATTCATATTGAGTTTATCTTTGTATATAGTATAAGAAGATGGTTCATTTTTTTTCTTTTTGCGTGTAGCTATCCAGTTTTCCCAAACCACTTGTGGAAGAGACTTTTTCCCCATTGTATATACTTGTCTCCTTTGCCATAGGTTAATTGACCAATGAATATCTATTTATTCAGAAAAATCTAAATCTTGTCAGAACAGTGAGTTTCTCTGGCACTTGAGCCACAATCTGTGTCATCCTCTACCCTCTGCCCAGAGCTTAGCATAATGGAAGCTCCATTCTGAATCTGAATAGACGTTGCTGAGAAGACAGGGATACCTCTCCCACCTATTCCCAGTCAAGAACTACAGTACTTCTTGAAGAGGGGAAGACCACCAACCACCAATTTTGCTTATCTCTCTCACCTATGCGTTGCAGAGAATAAATTTCAGGTAAATGCAGTCAATACTTAGGGCCTCCTTTTTTTTTTTTTTAACCAAACCCTGACAAATAGGCAGAGGCTATAACTCAGCTTGGCAAGATGAAAATATCCTTGTATTTATCAATTGATAGTATGCCATAAATACTCATTAGAGGAAAGAAAGAATGAGGTTGGACCCATTCTTTACATCAGACACAAAAAATAACTCAAATAGATCATAAACCTAAATACAATAATTATAGCTGTGAAGCTTTTTGAAGAGAACATGGGAATAACCTTGTGACTCTGGATTAGGCAGTGGTTTATCTAATATGAAAACAAAAGCAGAAACAACAAAAGAGAAACAAATCAGAGTCCATACTTTCTGGTAAGTTAGTCTTCGTTCTTATTTTTGACCCTATGAACATAATGAGATTTTTCTTGAGCTTCTCAAGATTTTCTCTTTATCTTTGGTTTTTAGAAGTTTGATTATGATGTGCCAAGATGTAATATTTCTTTCTCTTTCTTGGTGTTTACTGGGATTCTTGGAGCTGAGACTATTTGTTTTCCATCAAGTGTAGACATTTTAGGTTATTATCTCTTAAATATCTTTGCCTCATTTTCTCCTTCTTTTGTTTCTGGAATTATACCTACATGAATGTTAGAGTATATGTTATAGTTTCATGGGTCATTGAGCTATGCGTAATAATAATATTTCTCTATGTGCTTAAGTTTGGATAATTTCTATTCACATCTGCAGGTCACATCTTTTCTTTTGAAGGGTCTGATCTGTAGCATCCAGTGAATTTTTTTCTGTATTATATATTTTATTTCTATGATTTTCTTTTTTTATAAAGTTGCTATGAAAAAAAATAAATAAAAAAATAAAGTTGCTATGTCTCTTCTGGAATTCCTCATTTAACTGATGGTATCCATCTCTTTTTGGACATTTTAAATATATTTATAATAGCTATTAAATATCATCTTTTTTGCTAGTTCCAATATCGAGATCCTGTGCAGATCGGTTTCTATTGGCTATAGATCATATTTTCCTGTTTCTTTGCCTAACTAAAATAGGATTGACCCCTGGAAACTCTGGATCATATGCCACCAGACTTGAAATTCTGTCTTTTTTTCTAAACATGGTTGAAATTTGTATTATAAAACTATTAAATTACAATCACCTTGCTCTTGTGGAAGCTGCTTTATTAGAGCAAGCCAATTTCAGTTTTTTACCTTAGCATAGGAAGTGACCCTAAGTCCTTGGAAATGTTCCTTAATCTGAATGTGTGGCCTTTTTGGAGTAGCAGTATTTTTTTTTTTTTTTAAGATCTTATTTTTTAGTAATCTCTGCACCCAATGTGGGGCTTGAATTTACAACCTCAAGATCAAGAGTCATATGCTCTACTGATTGAGCCAGTCAGGAACCCTCAGGGTAACAGTATTTATCAAGCTTCCCTAATTTGGTGAGACTTGGTGAGATCTACAAACTTCTTCCCTGTTATAAATCCCTATGTAGTTCTTTAGTTTTAAGATGCTGCTTTCCAATGTATTATTTGAAGTATTTTTCTGTTCATACATAGTTTAAGAGTCAGTTAAAGATTTGAGGGGAACTGACATGCAGATTTTAGTACTATCCAAAATGTAGTTAACTCCTTTCCAAGATTGCCCATTGTAGCTTTCAGTTTTGGCAGCACTGACACTTGTCAGCTTCTGACAGTTCCTCAGCTGTGAAACTGTAGTGCTCTCCCCCAGCTGCCATTCAAACTAGGAAATGTCTTCATGGTTCCGGGTCTCAACCATTAGGATTCTTCTTTATTAAAAGCTATATCTATTCTGCTACATGTTGGTCACTCTCCAACAACTTCCAACAGTTGTCTTTATATTTTTCTTTGAGAACTTTTGTTATGGTCAGGAGGTTTACTGCTAGGTGGGCTAACATGCCATTGAATGCAAAGGCAGGCGCTGAACCGCTGAGCCACCCAGGGATCCCCGGATTCCTTTATTTTTTTAATTATGAAGAAATCATGTGGTTGAAGAGTCACCTTATTAAGTCATTAATGTAAAACACTATTTTATTTTTTTTAAGATTTATTTATTTGTTTTAGAGAGAGAGAGAAAGAGAGAATTAGCATGGGCAGTGGGTTGGGGAGAAACTTAAACAGACTGCCTACTAAGTGCCCAACTCCGGCTCCATCCTACAACCCTGAGATCACAACCTGAGTGGAAACCAAGCGTCGGATATTCAACTGACTGTACCAGGCAGGTGCTCCTATAAAATGCTATTTTAAAGAATCAAGTCTAATAAGACACCAGAAATATAGGCAATAAAGGAAAACATAAGTTGGATATTATAAAAATTAAAGGTTTTTTGTATCAAAGGACTCTTGAGTGTAAAGGCAACCTACAGAATGGGAGAAAACATTTATAAACTTTCTATTTGATGAAGTAGTAATATTCAGAATATCTAAATAACTCTTACAACTCAGTAATAAAAACAAACTATTTCAAAAATGGGCAAATGGTTTAAATAGACATTTTTCCAGAGAAGATATATAGATGGCAATAAATATATTAAAAGATGCTTATCATTGTTAGTTATTAGGGAATGAAAAATCAAAACCACAATGAGAGATCCCTTCATACTCATTAGGCCTACTATAAATAAACACACAAAATACAGAAAGTAACAAGTGTTGGGTGGAGTGAACATGGGGAAATTGCTGGTGGGAATGCAAAATGGTTCAGTCAATGTGGAAAACAATTTGGTAGTTCTTGAAAAATTTAGTATAGAGAAGATACCATATGATCTAGTAATTTCATACTAAGTATATATCCAAAAGAATTGAAAACAAGGACTTTAGAGTGGTTAAAAGGTGGAGTTAACCCCAAAGTCCAGCAACTGATGAGTGGATAAACAAAATGTGGCATATATATATATATATATATATATATATATATATATGATGGAATATTATTCAACCATAAAAAGCAATATATTTCTGGTACATGCTACAACCTGGATGAACCTGGAAATCATTATTTTAGGCGAGATAAACTAGATGTAGAAGGACAAATATTGCATGATTCCATTTATAGGAGGTACCTACAATAGGCAAATTCATAGAGATAGAGAATAGAATAGAGGATCCTGGAGGCTAGAGGGAGGGGAGAATGGGTCATCATTTAATGAGTACAGAGTTTCTGTTTGGAATGATGAACAAGCTCTGGAAATCAATAGATGGTGGTAATTACAGAATATTGTGAATGTACTCAGTACTGAAAATGCCACTTAAAATAGTAGATTTTTTATTATGTGTATGTCACCACAATAAAGATCAAATCTACCCTTAAAATGTGAGGGCTTGTTACAAGTGAGGATATTCAGTGATAGTTGAAGAAATTCAATAGTATTTGCCAGCAAAGAAAGCATCTAAAAAAACAATTGAACTCCAATAAAATATATATATATACTAAAAAAACAATTTGAAAACCAACCATCTTGTGACAGAAAATAGATACAATTTTGATTCATTTCACATCTTACAGCTCCAACATATTTCAAGTTTTGTAAGCATGGAATGGATTTCTAGATTTCTGATTCATACATTCATATCCAGTTAACAATGTTCTATATTAATGTTTCTCTTATTCATAAGATTGTATTTTCTTTTTGCCCTTCATATAAAATCACATTCAGAAGACCTCCCTCCAGGTGAATTCCTCCATGTTTTGACACATTTTAAAGATTATTTAAGAAAGAGAGTGAGTGGGAGCAGGGAGAGGGACAGAGCGGGAGGGAGAGAATCCTAAGCAGGCTCCCAACTGAGCGTGGATCCCACTGTTGGGCTCCATCTCACATTCCTGAAATCACAACTTGAGGCAAAACTAAGAGTTGGATGCTTAGCTGACTGAGACACCAGGCGCCTCGTTTTTGGACACATTTTGGATTAGTTTTTCTGTTTTGTACTATCTAACTAGCTGTGAAATGTCTTTTTCTCATGTTATTGATCTTACTCTCTTGTTATGATATCCTGTGTGTATAATTTTGTTTAGGTATAATTCATTAATGCTTCATGAAGACACTGCTTTATCACTGACTATTTCATCCCTAAACTGCTATGACAGTGTAACTTATTCAAACTACTCTTACCTATTCAGTTCCCAGCCATTCCCCAACTACTAGCTCCATTAGTTTCCATCCAGCCTCTTCCAACTTCTTAAAGTTTTAGTTGTGTGAATGAATGAAATACTTTGAAATTTGTTTTTAAATATAGTCTTTTTCCAAGTTTCTCTTATTATAAAATCAAATAAATGACTGAATATATATTTAGTAGTTGTGTACTTCAGAGTTAACTCAAATGTTTATGACAGTCCACAAGGGGCACTGTACATCTGGAAATATTTTCTTAAATTTTTGTCACTGTTTTCCCCCTAGTGCCTTGTGTTCAGATATCTGGGTTCTCATCCTTAGGGAATCTCTTTCCATTAAATAGGACCCTCTTGTTTCCCCTTGGTCATATTATTCCACTTTGACTCTTACCCATGAGAATGTGTTATTTTCTAATAATCAGCTTATTCTTTGAAAAAAGCGTTTTTATGACCTATGTAGTGCTTTTTAAAATCCAGGACATTTTCATTATTCTTTTACCCCTCAGATATTCTATAACACTGAATTCTAGTTTTAGTTTAGAAGAATATGAAAAATAATCACTAATGTTTAAGGTTGCCTGATTTTGCTGATGAAAATATAAAACACCCTGTTAAAACAGAATCTCAGATAATATATAGAGATATAGATATCCATATTTTTATATAGATATATTTCATGCAGTTTTGGGGGCATACTTATACCAAAAATTATGTTTTTTAAATTTGCAATTAACATTTAATTGGATGTCCTATATTTTGTCTGGCAATCCTACTGATGTCATACTCAAGGGAAATTTAATTTATCCTGGCACGATAATTTTTAGAAACATGATTTCCAAATCAAAAAGCATTTTTTTGAACGGTAAATAACATTCATATCTGAAAGCTGTCCAATTAACTCCATAGCTAACTCTTACAACATTTGAAAAGATTAATTTTATATTATCATTAGAAAACTTCTTGAGTGTTCAAAATTCTTTAAAAAAATAATGGCCATATGTGTTTTTAAGAAATTAAAATGAAACAAATATGAAATTATTCATATAATCCTAGGCTATGTTGAATTTCCTGTAAACTACATGCAAAAATGTTTCCATTTTGAAAAGAATGAAACAAAACATGTAAATTTTTGTCCATATTGGTCTTTTTAGAGCTAAAAATAAAGATCTTCATAGCTCATATCATGTACTCTAAATATGTACAGCCTAAAGCACAATTTTACAGCTGAATTTTAAGCCCCTGTGAAATGGGGTTTCTAATGGAAATGCTGACAGACTGCTAGCTGCAGGGACACCAGCAGGCACCATTATAATAAATGGGTCTGAGGGAGACATGATACAGGCCTACAGGTAATTAATGGCAGGAGTAAAATAAAATATAGGCACACCATCCCACTGAGAGCATGACGCAATGGAAGAAACTTGTAATAAAACACAAAGAATGTCTTCAGCAAAGAAGTGTGAGGAAAGTCTTGTAAAATAAATCATGAGCCAGGTCTGTAACTGTAAGAGTCATTGCATATTCCTTTATAATTAGGATTTTTAAAAAACATACTATAAAAATCATTTTTGGCTAAGCAAAAATACTCTGTGTTGTCAATGAAATATAAACTCAACTACTCAAAACAGCTAATAATAACCAGAGCTTTCAAGCTGGAAAGTCTACTTGCAAGAAGTCCAACATTATGACTCCAGATTACAGAAGAATTGACTGTAAAATATATTCTTAGAATGCAGAATGATATGGTGGTTTTTTCTCTTTCAAATGTCTTGATTTGGTCTCCTAGTTGCATTTTTTGTTTAATTCTGTTAACTAAGAAGGTTCTAAGTACTTTGACGATAGTTTTTCTTGACCTTTTAAGTCTGTAGTAACTTTTGGCTCTGTCTCTCTTTTTTTTTTTTCTTAGAGGGTAGCTGAAATCAACTTAAGTGACTGAAATCCACTTTAATTTCATTTCTACATAGGATGTTGGCTTAGCCATTGTCTTCCAGAAAGATTGCACTTCCAAATAAGTGTTCAACTATTCCTTTTTGGAAAAAATTGTCTCTTAAGAAGCAGAGCATGCAGATTAAGACAGTACAAATCAGTTAGAAGAATACATAGTGAGGTGGGTGGTAAGTGGGGGAGGATAGAAGAAAAATGAAAAGGAAAAAATGAATGAATTACTATGACAGATTATTGACCTAAAATTTTTAAGAGATTTCCATCAATACTTCATCTTGCTTCCAGGCCTCAGGGTAGCAATAAATTAATCCCATATGTTAAATGGGATGACTGAGTCCCCAAAAGTTTGAATGACTTGCCAAGGTCTTGTAGCCAAGAAACTGGAGGAGAAATGACAAATATCAACCACTTCCTCCTGCTAACGTTTTTCCATTTTAATGTAGTGCTCTTGTAATTTCAGAAAAGAATAAAATGTTTGCCTGAGTTGGAAATATTCTCAGTTGATTTACAAGCATAGATTTAGGATGAATAATTCAGATAAACTGACTTTTGCTAAGAATATCTGCATAGATGTTGAGTTACAGTTTCCTATACATGAAAGTATCATCAATAAAAATCCACTACTAGTATTTTCTCATTAATTACTTATTAGAAAAAACTCACCTTGTCAAGTGATCTTTTTAATGTCTTTTTTTTTTCTGGTAAAATTTGTAAAAAATGCTGAAAGCCTATTACATTTTTGCAAATTCATTTCTTTTTTCTCCCTTTCTTATTTGACTAACAAAAGCTATCTCCTTGACAATGTTTCTGAGTCCAATTCTCTGAGATGAAGAAAGAATAGAGTAACTTATGAAAAATTCATTAATTCTTTATTTCTGATTATGAAATCATGAAATTTACGGGAATGTACTTCATTTACCTTTGGTTGACTGACTGATATTATCTACTTCAAATTTCTGGGTTAGTCAAATTATAATTTTGTAGTTGAAATGTGTCAATAATTAAATTGTTTTCAAATTATTTATCTTAGGAATAAAATGGAAGTATAGTAGATCAGTATTTTTAAATTCTAATTTATTTGAGAATAGAACATGAGCTGGGTGGGGGAGGGGAGCAGAGGGAGAGGGAGAAGCAGACTCCCTGCTGAGCAGGGACACCCCCCCACCAATGTGGGGCTCAATCCCAGGACCTCCAAATAATGACTTGAGCTGAAGGCAGATGCTTATTGACTGTGCCACCCAGGCACCCCTTAAATTCTATTTTAATTGCATTTCTGACCTTGTATGATAGTAAGAAAAATCCTTTAAGATATAAATTGAATGTGGGGATCTAGGGAGATGAGCAGGTGAGATGAAAGTGTCTACAATCTCCATTCACCTTGTACTTGTATTTTGACAGCCACAGAAGGCAAAACCTAGCACCACCCAACATAGGATGTTGACTGGAAGATATGCAATAAAGTCCCAAAGAATACACCCTAAGTGAAAGAATGAATTTGGATAAGGCTCACTCTATTAAGATATGCAGTTAGGGAACCAGGCCCATTTTTCCCAAGTGGAGGAAAATTATTTACCATGAAGCAACTTCATGGAAAATTCACAGAACAGCTCTTGCGTGAATTTGTAGCCTAAGTACATATGACCTTTCTTGTCTAAAATACGTTCAGCTCAATGTTTGGTTGTGTGATCTCTGATATTTATTTACTATGTACTCGGTGAACTTCCTGTGTGTCTAGGATTTGACATTGATTTCTTCAACATCAGGATGTTTTCCTTAAAGTCGTTAATCAATAAACCAGGTGCTAGGCCTCAAAGATTATCAAAGCACAGTTAATGATTTGGCTTCAAATTATTCATAAAAATGATACTCACTTTTGTATTTTTTATTGTTGTATAGTTAAGCAATGGAAGTCCTTTCAGTGATATTATCAGTATCTGATTGGAATTTTTATGTGTAAATGACTATTTGCATTGCCTGTGTTTAAATCAATAGTTTACATATTAAAACCATAGGTTTTAATAACTATTTTTATCAAGTTTAACATATAAGTTTTGCTTTTAATTTATAAATCTGATAGCTTTTATAAAAAAACATTTGTTTCATTCTTTAATCATTGTTTTCTCAATTTAACTTACATAATTGATTATATTTAAAAATACATCTCAAACTATAGCCAAAGACTTAATATATCTGAATCTCTCAATTATCAAAATGATGGATTTACAAATCTACCAATACAACTTAATGCACTTAAACTCACAAATTAGTGTCTAAATTCTTAAATATAAAAATTCGTGTTATGTATCAATCCAAATATAGTTTGAAAACCTAAGCTAATTTTCTTATACTATTAAAGTTAAACACTTAATATGATAGGTCTTCAAATAGATGATATTCTTTTATAAAGAAATGATCACCATGGTTAGAAAACTTATTGCTCAGCTTAATTTAAGGCAATGAATATTATTGTTCTGATTTCCTTCTTTATTTTTGTATTTATTTCAGTACCTTCCAGAGGTTACAAACTGATTAATAATACAAATAAGGATTGGAATTAAGATCTCAGCCAGACTAAAGTTTCTTGGGCCAAAATACAGTTATAGATTTGGATTATGGCACAAAATTCTGGATAGGCATATAGAATCTGTGCTTGATTACTTGATAATTTCACTTGAGTTGCCGGTTAATATGGCCATTTTAGGGGTATAGTTCTATGTGTATTGACAAATGAAGGAAAAGTGTATACATAAAACTCATGCTTTTCAGATTGAATTTATCTGATTTAATTTTTAAACTCCGTTCATAGTGTTCCCTGGGTAATTTTGAAAGCTCATCCTCACCATATTTTGGTTTTAACCTCTTTTGACTTTAAAAAAATTATTTTTTTAAAATATTTTATTTATTTATTCATGGGAGACACACACAGAGAGAGAGAGAGAGAGAGAGAGAGGCAGAGACACAGGCAGAGGGAGAAGCAGGCTCCATGCAGGGAGCCCTACATGGGACTCCATCCCAGGTCTCCAGGATCATGACCTGGGCTGAAGGCGGCGCTAAACTGCTGAGCCACCTAGGCTGCCCCTCTTTTGACTTTTTAACCTTGTTTGGAAGATGGGATTCTGTACTCTACAACAAAGAGCAACTGATCTCTTTGCTCTTGGATCACAATGAATACGACTGATACTGCAGTTACTGGTAATACAACTTATTTAAGTAAAAAATAATTGACCTCTGCATGCTTTTTATATTTTACTTTCTTATTTGTCTAATTGGTTGCCATTTCACACTTGGACTCAATTCCTGATTACTTTCAAAATTAGTGATTTGTAAACCAGTTAGTAATACTTTTTTTTTTTTTTTTTTGGAGGTGTTTCACAATTTTGTGAGCCAGGAATTTGAAAAAAGTCCAGTTGTTGGTTGTAGCTACAGTTATTTTCAGGCTTGACTGAGCTAGGCATCCAACATAACAGACTCATGTGATTGGCAGCTAATGTTATTGGCTGGTTGTTCAACTAGAACAGTCAACTAGAGAGCCTAGTCTTTCCATATGGTGGCTCACAGAATAGTGGCCTTAGGGTAGTTGAATTTCTTCTGTGGCAGCTCAGAGCACCACTGTGAGAAGCCCCACAAATAGGTTGGAGGCTGCGTTTCTTTTATGACCTAGCCTTGGAAGTTACATAATTTCACTATCTCAATGTGCTAGTGATCAAAATGGTCACATGCCCATAAAAATTCAAGAGAAGAGCATAGACTTGAACTCTAGATGAGGGGTGTGTTGTTGCCGTTTTAAAGGAAAATTCTATACATATTTATTGATAAAGGTGAAGTAACTTAAATGAAATTGACTTGTTATGTGGACTTTTTCATTTAGGTCAATTAAAAAAAAAACCTCTTTGTATCTGAACTGTTTAATTCATTAAATTTATCACCGAATTTTGCGTACCATAAATTAAGTTGATACTTCTAATTCAAGTAGTGAACGGTTGCTTGCAATGGAAGATAGGAAATTAATTATGATTCACTTTGTAATATTTTCCCATTTAAGAATATTTTTTAGTTTGTGATATTTTTAACGAAATATGCTCTTACTACCAGAAATAAGGCATTCTTAATTGGTTAATAAAACTTTAAGGGCTTTATTACAGATGTCACAAATGAAATTATCAAGGGAACAGATCAAGTGAACAGAAAGACGGTGCTTGCACATAAGGTACATCAAATCACACAAGTACCAATGGAGGACCAAGGCAGATTCTTAGGAAGAAAAAAATGGCAAAGACAGTTTTAAAATCAGTGTTCTGATTTGTGACGATCAGATGGACATGTCCAGGGGTAGGATGCTGACCAATAATTCCAGCAGCTCAGGACGACGTTCTTACAGTATTGCTGAGTCACAAGGAATCTTACCTAGACGTATATAGCACAACTGGAATCTGTGATTGTCTGTGAATTAATACCTCCTTGTCTTCCTTGACTCTGTCCTCTCCCTGACCTCTCCTTTCATACGAGTTTCCTGAGTTGCTTTTGTTTCTAAAGTACTTAAAAAAGAAACTTTTATTTTGAGAAAATTGTAGATCCACATGCAGTATTAGGAAATTATGCCTTCCCACGGTTGCCCCCAATGGTAACAACTTGCAGTGGTATGGTACGATATCATGGGCCTGAAAATGACACTGATGTCATCTGGTAATCTCACTGAGATTTCGCTAGCTCTACATGTATTTGTGTGTGTGTGTGTGTGTGTGTGTGTGTGTGTGTGTGTTTATAACACGTATAGATTGGGCAGCCCGGGTGGCTTAGCAGTTTAGTGTTGCCTTCAGCCCAGGGCCTGATCCTGGAGACCCAGGGATCAGGGGATCTAGTCCCACGTCAGTCTCTCTGCATGGAGCCTGCTTCTCCCTCTGCTTCTGTCTCTGCCTCTTTCTCTGTGTCTCTCATGAATAAATAAATAAAATCTTAAAAAAACACACATATAGATTCATTTATTTAGCATCATAAACAAGATTTCAGAAAGTTATATTACCACAAGAACCCCTTTTCTGGGTTTCTTTTCTTTGTAAACTCCTTCGTTTGATTTTGTTGTGGGCTCTCTGTATCTCTTGGATTTGGATTTCTGTTTCCTTCCCCAGATTAGTGAACTTTCAGCTATTATTTCTTTAAATACATTGTATGCCTTCTTTTCTCTGTCTTTTCCTTCTGGGATCCCTATGATGTGAATGTTATTACCTTTGATGGTGTTGCTGATTTCTCCAATTCTGTTTTCATTTTTTAATGTCGATTTCTCTCTCTCTCCTGTTTAGGTTGATTGCTTTTCATTACTCTGCCCTCCAGGTCACTGATGCATTCTTCTGCTTCCTCTAGTCCACTATTTATTTCCTCTAGTGTATTTTTAATTTCACTTATTGAGTTCTTCATCTCTGGTTCTTTTTGTTTTCTATCTCTCTGTTAAGGGTCTCACTGAGGTCCTCCACTTTTTTCTCAGGTGCAGTGAGTATCTTTCTGATCATTACTTTAAATTATCTATCAGGCATATTACTTATCTCTCTTTCATTTTTAGGTCTCTTGCTGTGATTTTTTTCCTCTTCTCTCATTTGGGACATATTCTTTGATCTCCACATTTTGTCTAATTGTCTGTGTCTGTTCCTGTGTGTTAGGAAAGTCAGCTAGTCCTCCTGCTCTTGAAAGCCATGGCCTTGTGAAGAGAGATCCTACAGTGTCCTGCAGTGCAGTGTCCCCTGTTCACCAGAACCTGGCCCTTCAGGGGTCGTTGCCCTACTGTTGTGGCTGAGCCATGCTCTCCTTCAATGCAGTCATCCACAAGGCTCTTCTTGCCTGTTGTCATCAGGGTTTGGTCTCTGTGGTGACAGTGTGCCTGTCTGGGTTTGTCTCAGGCTTGAGTTGGATCAGACCAGGCATTTGCCAGAGCTGTAGTTGTACCAACCTGCAGGGTTCTCTGTCTGTGGTGTTTTCTGAGAAGCATCATGGGTGGGTGGGGCCTGCGGTCATACCAGAAGTCTGCCTCCAGCCCAGTGGTAGGCCTGTCAAACTGGTGTGTGTGTGAGATCTTCTTGGTCTTCTTCCTCTCTGTCGGGAGCAGGAGTTATTTTGGGGTGGTGCTGAGCCCTGTTGGGGCTGCATACACACTGCCACTCTCGTGGTGCCACTTAGGATGGACTCCCAGCAAGGTAGGTGGAGAGTGTTAGTGCTCTGCTGTTTTCCCCTCACTTGTCCATGTAATCCAGGCTGGTGGGTGGGAAATGACACCCATTTGCTCCTTTGTTCTTAGAAAAATCTCTCAACGATCCCTACTCCTCCAGCACATGCTCTGAAATTAGTAAACAATTCTCCCTCCTGTATATCCCAGGCATTTTTCGAACTGCTGCTTCTGTGCTGTATCTCAGTGGCGGGCTTAGTCATGCTGTCTTTTTTTAGGGCGGGGACTCAGTGTCCTATAGTCCTGGGCTCTCCCAGGGCAAAACCAGCTGATTTTTAAAGGTCCAGGTGTTAAGCCTCACTGATTGTAAGGACTTACAAAGTTAAGCTCTTCTGGTTACCAAAGCCAAATGTTATGGGTACTTGTATTCTCAGGCAGCTCCTCCATGTCTCCGGTGCCTTGTGTGGGGTCTGCTCCTCTCCCCTCTCTGTGCCAGTGGCATCCCTCCTTTCCGCGGAGAGTCCCACAGGTCCATTTGGCTCCAGACCACGTCTCTGCCCTTCCTCGCCTCTGTGCCATTGGCTTTTCCCCCCATTTACGGGCAGAGAATAGGTTTTGCCAGTCTGTAGGTCATTTTCTGGGTTACTTACAGTAATGTGGGTATTACCAGGTATATCCATGGGACAAGGTGGGACTCTCCTACTCTACCATCTTTCTGTTTGGATCTTGTTTTGGTGAAAAATAAGATTTTCTAAGTCATGCACTGCAATAGCATCTACTCTGTGTCCATGATCTATTTCATTGATAATTATGGGAAATATCTGTTCTTCCATAAATCCAACTTTTGTTTTAGGCCTGAAAACAAGTAAGATTAAGTCCTTAATCTTATCTAGTATTTTTTTTTAAAAAATGATACATTTGTGTTTTTTTTTTTTTTTTTTTTTTGCTTGGATGTATTAAAATTTTAAAACACTAAAGATGAATAATCAAGTATGGTGGAACAATTTACATCTTTAACAGTTTGGACAAAACCGAAACTTATTTTTAGACACGCTAAGAATTTGTTCCATAGTCCCAACATTAACACAGAACCTTTCTCCTTGATAACCATTGTACACTAGCGTGCAGTAACAGTTATTTATGATAGGCAATCGATTATAATTTTAATAGCATAATCTTTAAGGGATCAACTTTTATGTAACATAATTCGTGTTACGTTATGCGACACACTGTCCAGTTTAGCTGATATTTATCAGACTTTCTCAGCGAACAAAGCAATGAGTTGATTTATATTCCGGTGCAATCTTAATCTGAGTATCTACTCACACATATTATAAATAAATATATTTTCCTGGGGTTACAGCTGGACCATCAGAAGTTAATCCTATCCAGAATTTAAACTCCAAACTGCATTTATCTGACAGGGATAACATATTCATGTGTCACAGCAATGTCAAATGAATAACATATGCCCTCTCAATTTCCGAATTTAGCTTGTTTGATAGGTTTAAATTGTGCATCAGTGTGTGTACCAGCACCGGTCTCTGTTCTACACTTGGAGTGACACTGCTTTAGATCCTTTTTCAACCTAAATTAGATTCTTTCTCAACTCCTGTGTGCCTCCCGAGGATGAAGACTGAACTCTCACACTTGTATCCCTCAAGAAGAGGCATTGGGGGGTGCTAAGAATATCGGATTTTAAAAATGCATGAGTACATATTTTTAAATTTTCTAAAATGGACAATCTGAGAGAAAATAACCTCTGTATTTTTGATATGATGGTTTACTAGGAAAGTTTACCTTAAACACTACCCACCAATCAATAGTTTTTTCACTTACGAACCAAATAACCTGTCTGAAAAATGACTAGAAATATTTCCCTAAGCCTTCAGTTTTGAGATATCTTGGCTTAGCTTTTCTTTGCTTTTTATTTTCATCTGTCTCACCAGTGTTGGTGTTCTGATGGTTTCCACTGCTATGAAATAAAAGTGATCCACGTGTCATCTGTTAGATGTGATCCTATTATGTGCTGTTCTTATTCTCAGACTTCACACAAGTTAAAAATTGTCCAGGAGAGAGAACTCCTTTTCAATTCAATTTTGGTCAAGTACAAACAGCTTGTATGTACCATAAATTCTGCTGATATTCTTTGGTAGAGTATAAACTTCCAGGTTCAGGGATTTTTTTTTTTTAAAAGTAGTGATCCTAATACAAATTTATAGTTTTATCCTTGTGGTTATACAGGTTTTGAGTTGTTAAAAACCAAACTGAATGGTTTTGGGAGCTATGGTTTACGTGCTTTTTCTGAGCACTGTAGTTTCATTTGTACACAGATTAGCAATAAACCAATCCATAAAGCATTCTCCATATATAATTTCTGAATTTCCTCCTTCCTTTATAACTAGAAAATATTCTACGTGCATTTGTCACACACACAGTATCCAAAAAATAATATCCTTGGCTGGCTTTTAAAAATTACATTGAGGGATCCCTGGGTAGCGCAGCGGTTTGGCGCCTGCCTTTGGCCCATGGCGCGATCCTGGAGACCCGGGATCGAATCCCACATCGGGCTCCCGGTGCATGGAGCCTGCTTCTCCCTCTGCCTGTGTCTCTGCCTCTCTCTCTCTCTCTCTCTCTCTGTGACTATCATAAATAAATAAAAAAAAAATTTAAAAAAAAAAATTACATTGATTTTGAGACTTCTCACACACAGCAGTAAACTTTTTAACTGAGGAAAATATGATAGGTTAGTGTCATTCAGGGTATACACCAATAGAAAATGCGAACACCATAAATGTAAGTGCCAAAATGGTTAAAATCATACCGATTACATTTTACCCGGAAAAATCACCTCATCTTAACATTTATTAGAAGCAGGAAAAACGATATGCGTACCTTTTTATTTATTCCACTTAAAGTTTCTCACATTGAAAATGTTTCTTATTTGCCTCTTGGAATGACATGTTTGTTAGTAGCATGGGGAACTAGCTCTGAGGGTATAGCACGAGAGTTTAAAGTCTTTCATAGTTTAAATTTATTCTGTGAAACACTTCTGCTTCTGCATGCAGATGGGCTAATGGTACTGCGACTGTCATTAACCCAGAGTCATTTCCAAAGTGCTATGCTGAGAGATTATTTTCTGTGATTATAGTCTTGGGCTTTCAGTTGCATGGCCTATTTTTGAGCATAAAGTCATTTTTTTTCAGTCTCTTAGCAAAACACAAAGATTTTGCTAAAATGAATTAACTCTGTGGTTGATTGCCTCCTGACTTCAAATTCTCTCAACTGCAGCTCTTGTCTTTTCCAAAGCACAATGCATTGCTCCAGGTCATGCCCCAGTAAGTCACTGACATATCTTTAAATGTGCTTGCGTCCATCAGTTCATTGGGTGGCACGGCTCTGTTCCTCATTGATTCTTTTCACACAACCAGTTTAGCAAATCTGAATTCAAATAAGCAGCACTTTGGTGCTGATGAAGTCGCTATTCTGCAGCACTTCCATTTCATGGCAACAGCAGAGTGTTGATGGCACTGGTAAAATGGAATCTGAGTAAGATTTCCCACATGTTAATGTTCCATATTTCATTGGGATTTGTATCTTGGCTCCTTAAGTCTTAGCTTCATCAGGGATTATGTCCCTTCTATACATATCTAGATTATTAATCTCTGTTATATGTGTCTATCCCATATCTAATCACTTCCCCTGAAAGTTTCTTGTGTTCTTACGTCGGAGTTTTTTCAGAACCACTGCTGCTTGTCACCCAGGTGTGAAAGCCAGAAGCCGTATTTACTTCCTTTTTCAGTCTTAACTAAACATCCTCTCACCCTGTCACTCTGTAAATCCTGTTTAAACTTCTTGTGTTCCTCAAATTACTCTTTCCTTTGCTTCACTGCATTTCAGCCCTTCGGTGACTTCCTATTTTACTCAGTAAAAGCTGAAGTCCTTTAATGACCCACATGGTGGAAAACAGAGCGTTGTAAAGTGGTAAGCTGGGGGGATTTGGGACACAGGCACAGTTAGTAAGAAAATAATCTGAAACGGACACAATAGTCTATGTATAAATCTGCACACAATTAAAATTGCCTTTCATTATAATCTTCCTGTGGATGACGCTTCTTTGTATCATCTCTGCCTCTGGAGCCATGTATATCCACTTGTTAATGATGTACTTGTTAGAAATTCTGTTTTGGAGAATCTTCACAGAAAATTATAATTTTTAGACTCTTTGCAGTTCCTTCCATATTAACTTTTATCCTCATTTCAACCCCAGGTTGTCTAATGGATTTTCATTCTAATGTTATGCATGCCATATCTTTTTTGCATTGTTCTTTTAGAATGGCAAATGTTTTCCTGTCATTTTTTTTCTGGATACAGCAGTAGAATAATTTCAGAAGTGTTTACTTTCTATAAATCCTCAGGATGATTTCACAGTCCCTCCACCTGCCCCCCCATCTCCCGCTGTTTTTTTTTTTTTTTTTTTTTTTTATTGTTCAGCAAACAAGAACAGTCTTTTTCTTGCTTTACTCATTCTTAGATGAGCTCCCACGAGTGTCGGTTTTGGTTAAAAGATAAATGGTTGGAAGGTACTTGCCTCAGATCCCTGTTGTCTTGGTGATGGTCACAGGCCCCTCTAGATCCACAGCTGGAGTGTAGGTTGACTGGTCCAGTTGTTAGTCTAACACTTGATTTCTGGAAAATATTCTTCTCTTAAAATTTCCTACCTCTACTACCCTAAAAAGACATGAAAAGTAAAGAAAGCCTTCTATTCTCTAAACTCAGTATCATTAGGTTTGTATTTTCTCAGAAATATAGTCCACTACTTATGGAATCATTTATCCCAGGAATCATTGTCCCAATACTGGTGACATCCCATCCCCATCACCTTTCTTTTCACGGCCCTCTCACTACTTGGCTTATTCCAGGTTGTTGACTTTAAGACCAGCTATTTCAGAATTGACGTACAAAGCTAAAAGGGGATGGAGAAAGAACTCCCTGCCTCAAAAGTAATTAAGAAGACAAATGCCTATTTTTTCTGACTGGTACAAAGTTTAGATCTAAGGCAGTAGGTAACTCTCCACTTTGTGACTCTGTGTCGTGAGATTAAATCTGCATATTATTGAAACAAAGCTAGTATTTCCTAAAATCAGTGATATTTTTCTGTTAACAATAGTCCCCCAAATGTCTATAGTAAGTTGTCTTTGAGTCTTGTTTTTAAGGTTTCACATTTTCTGAGTCCTTTAAAATATTTAGGAATCTGAAAGAGGTGAGCCAGATAACATTTAAGCTGAGAAGTTTTATGGTCTTGGTTTGGCTCCCTTGTTTTGAGATGAATTCCCAGAATTTCATTGCAGTTTTCCCTTTCAGACCTCAGTTGTGAGAGTAGAACACTCAGGGTGATCTCTGTTTCAAATGTAATAGTATATAAATTGAGGGTTGCGGACGGTTCAGCCATATTGTCTTAAAGCTGTTGAATTGGAAATATTTCTTACCATTAAAATATATTTAACAAGAAGTGACTTCAACTAATTTAATTTAAAAGCAATGCTTCCGGGATCCCTGGGTGGCGCAGCGGTTTGGCGCCTGCCTTTGGCCCAGGGCGCGATCCTGGAGACCCGGGATCGAATCCCACGTCGGGCTCCTGGTGCATGGAGCCTGCTTCTCCCTCTGCCTGTGTCTCTGCCTCTCTCTCTAGCTCTCTCTCTGTGTGACTATCATAAATAAAAAATTAAAAAAAAAATAAAAATAAAAGCAATGCTTCCTTAATAGAACACTACAGATTGTGTAAAAAAAATTGAATGTCATTTCAAGAAGGTAGATATAATCATAAAAAAAACGTTTGGCAATTGTGTGCTTGATATTTAATATGTGTATAAAAATAAGGCATAACTCAATTCAATCATCTGGCACAGAGAAAAACTAAGCACTGAACTTAAATTTGAGATCTGCAACTGTATGCTCTGTTTGTAGCCCCTAATAAGGAAGTTTAAAATTGCCAGTGGAATAGAGAGCATGATTTCTGACCTTAGGAAATTTGCAATTTGATGGATATCCCAAACTTTTGATGTTATTCAGACCAAATAACTCAATATATTTTTTAAAAGTAAAGCCAAACACATAGCTTATCCTTGAAATGCTGATTTTTCAGCACAGATCAAAACAGCAATAAACAGAGAGAGAGGAAAAGGAATATTTTCCCATGAAGGGTAAGTGACTTGAAAGAACTTACACTTTGAACGTTTCATCAAATCAGTATGTTTTAAATGACTAATCTGTTCATAGATGTTTGCCTTCTCTTAGTCTTGACTACACTGAACTCTCAAAGGCCAAGGACTCGTGATACTGAATACATAGTAGACATATATTAAATGTTTCTTGAATAATAAACAACGAATATGTAATGTTATTAACTTAAAATAAGGAAACATGATTGACTTGCATCTGAAACTTTTTTTCTATTTTACTTTTACATTTCTTTAAAACTTTGTCAGACTCCTAAGAAATGTACAGGTGAATAAACCATTTTTATGCTTTGTTTAAACAACAGGCAGATTATTAGTGCATTAAAAGTCACGCCTTATCATTAATCTTTTAATGTCTACTAATCTTATTTGCTGGTTTCTTATAGTGGAATCTGCTATCAGAGGTTGTCATAGGTCTTTGTAACATGGGTTTTTAGCTTAGCAAAATCCCAGCAGCGTTTTGTTTTCCCCCAGATAACAAGCTAAGAACCTGGGAACTTAATCTGAGATTTTTAGATGCTAGGTTAATCTCATTTGCCCCTCAGGTCAGCTCTTTTCTCTGTTCTGTTCCCATAAGGCTGACGTGAGTGTACATTACTGGCTGCCAACAGAAGAACCTCTGCAGCAGATTAGAAGGATTCGGGAGTGGGAGAGAGATACCACTTCTCTCCAGGAAGCTCTTCCCTGTAACTATACCATCCTTTATTTCTCAGGCCGAGCCTTGGGGATCTAGAAACAGTGCTGTGATCTGACATTATCACTAAGTTTCTTTCCATGTACCCTGTGTACTTGTTTGTTAATATTCTTTATTAAATCTTTCTAGAATAATCATAATTGGAGTATTCATTCTATTTCCTATTGGGAGCCTGAAAGAAAAGAGCTTTCTTATTTTTATGCTCTGTGCTATAATATCAAAACATCACGTTTCTTAAAAAGAGTCTGACATGATATAATTTTAAGACAAACTTTAGGAAAATAGTTAAAACACCATTATATTTTTTAAAAATATTTTTATTTATTTACTCATGAGAGACATAGAGAGAGGCAGAGACAGGAAGACAGAGAAGCAGGCTCCATGCAGGGAGCCCGATGTGGGACTCGATTTCAGGACCCCTGGGACCATGCCCTAAGCCAAAGGCAGACGCTCAAGCCCTGAGCCACCCAGGTGTCTCACCATTACGTTTTTATTTGATTCACTACAAACCTTTTTTTTTTCTTTTTCAAAATGAAATGATGAAACCACAAAAGGATTTTTCAGTTGGTGAAAGATTTTTTTCTTGTCTCATTCCTACAAGTGTATTTATCAGAAAGAATGCAACTATCATGCATTATGAAATAAAATCATTCACTGGGAAATGCTCACAGACATCTAAATTAATGAACTAAATCTGTCAATTTCAAAATGCTAAACTCAATGGATTTTTCAAGGAAATGAAATCAGGTCTGCTGCCTGAAATTTTTTTAGAAAGACAAAACATTCCACTGAAACACTGACAATTGATATTGTAAAATCTGTTTTAACAGTGCATTGCAAGACTTTTTATTAGTGTTATATAAATCAAACTGCTTCATGGTATTTTTATTCATCAGATTTTAATTTGGGAATGTTATCCATCCTTGAATTCAGGCTGTATAAATCAAATTATATTCATGACCTACAAGTAAACCACGATCCACATTAATCTTTTGGTTATTTGGTATTTTCTTAATGCCTGTACAGCAGCCTTTATATATCATATGCTCTTGCTTATTGCTACCTTAGATGTTTTCTTCAAGTTGTTTGCCATAAGAAAAAAATCATCTCTGTATCAGGATTATGAGTGTCTTTGGTTCACAGACAGTTACATACTTCTTTAGGATTCTCCAAAGCACATGTTACAAAGCAATGCAAGCCCTACAAATGTGTGTTGGTAGATTTCAGTGATTGGATACTCTGCAGCATATGCTGAATTCTCTGATTATGTAATTTCTAGGGATATAAAAATAGTTATTTGAATCCAGCTTTAGAAAACATGCAATATTGGCCTGAAAGAGACTATTTTACCTCTATTCATTCAGGAGCCTGTTGGCAGGTGTTAAACTGCATACCTTATAACCAACTCTGCTTTAAGCAGGGTGAGGGATGCAAAAATGTGGTACAAATGAATCCGTGACTTCAACGAGTTTGTATTATAAATTGAGAAATATGGTAGGCCCCTCTACCCTTTTTTTGCTTATTCAAATTTAAACATTTTTGCCATTTGGGAGGAGCCCTCATAGAGTAAGTTGTATTAAGAGTCAAGGCTCCACTGCCACCATATTGAAAATGAATAAGCTAGATATATTTCTTCTTTTAATTGCTGGGGAGGGAAGACATAACCTGTTGGGACTTTGAATCTAAGAATTTAATGCAAAAATATAGGGAGGTTAAGACATTATTTTTGGCTTTGAGGTTGAGATATTGTAGCAGTAGAGATGAAGAGTACATCTTATTCAGACTGTTTTTGGAACCAACCTGGACTGTTTTCCTGTTTCCTAGCATCCTTGGATCCTGCTTCTATCCCAAGCCTGGTTCTACAGGCTTCATTGATTCTGCAAATTCTTTTTCTGCTGAAGTTATCTCGAGTTGCTTGCAGTCAAAAACTTGACCTGATGCATGAGATAAAAACAAAAGCCTATGCGAAACATTAATCAGTGTTCATATATGAACACTTTCGTACTGAATCAATTGGACCCAATCTGCTGAGCTCTTTCATATACTAAATCCACAGGTGCTGCTGATGTTCTTGCCTTGATTGGTGGTTATGAAAAGAGGCAGGTATAGGAACTTAAGAAATACTTTGAGTCAACTCTTGAATGTCTGGCCCACAGCTAGATCAAAAATATTTCAGGGGTGCCTGTGTGGTACAGTTGGTTAAGCAGCCGACTCTTGGTTTCACCTCAAGTTGTGATCTCAGGGTCCTGGGATTAAGCCCCAAGTGGGCTTCGTGCTAAGCATAGAGTCTGCTTGAGATTCTCTTTCCTTCTCCCTCTGCCTCTCCCGCTTGTACACTCACTCTCGCTCTCTCTCAAATAAATAAATAAATCTAAAAAAAAATATTTCAGCAACTTAGGGCAATGTTTACAAAGGTCAATATTAAATATGAATTTAAATATGTCAGGTTGAGTACAAGCAACAGAAATTTAAGGTTCAAAGTGCTATAAAATTATGATATTTTTGTATAAAGAGGTGTTTTTATTTTTCTTTCTTTTAGTTATTTAATTATTTTATCTATCTCTACCTCTCAATTTCAAAAACAAAATAATCTTTAAGGCCATTTTTGTCAGTGAGTTCAAGTTAAATCTTATAATTTGGATGAAAACAAACAAATGTTGGTGCTTTAGATTTATTTAAATTAAGCTCAGTTTTATTGAGTCTCTTCTCATTTGCTAGTCAGTTCTTTAGTAGGAGAAGAACAATGAATGATAAATAGGAGGAGATGCTTGGGCTTCAAGAGGCTTTCATCTTAGAGAAAAAGACATTTTTTTCTTCCTTTCTAGAGGACTGTGTGGGCTTCATCCTGAGGTATGAATGCAAACTCATCTGTGGGAAGGTGGGAAATGCTCAAGCAAATGCAACTTCAAAAATATTGACTCAGGAAAAAAAAATATTGACTCAGGAATATGCCCCTCAAAGATTAATATTTCCCATTTAAAATTGAGAGGTAAATTACTTTTTGTCAGAATCATTAGATGTATTTTGTAACTGCTTTTGTGATTCTTCAGGAAGGGGAAATAATCTTAATTATTAATAAAGAAAAAATCTAGGAGCACCTTGTCTCTTGAACTTAGAGCTGTTTCTGCATTCACTCTCAATAAATTCTTTATGCAAAACCACTATTTAATAATATCCTTTAATGTTAACGTTGTTTTAATGGTAGCAGCTCTTCCATGGACAAGTTTCTTTAGAGAGAGATATAAGAGACTGAGATAACAAAATTCTTGGTATAACTTTGGTTCTTGTGCTTACCAGCTGTGTAACCTTTTAAAAGTGCAGTAAACACACCCAGTTTGCCTACATCATATGCTTGTTGTAGGGTGATATACAATCATTAATATAAAATTTCAAATGAAGTGTGAAATGTTACAAATAGAAGCAATTATATTTTTTAGTTTAAAAATGATGCTCAGTAGAAAATGGTACAGTACATTTATCGTTTAACAATTAATTAGTTTCTTATAGTCCTTGACTTTGAAGACCTTGTAATTTTTTAGGAGAGAAAGACAAGATTATACATTTACCTTACGCCCAAGAAGATATACTTGATACAGATTTGTCATAGAAGTGTTCAACAGGGATTTATAAAGAGGTAAATTTGCTTCAGTGCAGCTTGCCAAAATGTGTGCCATGACTGTGGACTAAGTCAACTTTGAGGAGAGGGGATCCTTTTTGTGTTTGTAGCCTATTTTCAGTTTGATGTGTTAGGAGCATCCTAACTACCTTCCATACATTAGGAAAGAACCTTTAAAATTATCCATTTTTATTTATATTGTCTGCAATATATTATCCCCCCACAGTAAAATGTGGTGGTCTCTTAATATCAGATTTATTATTTGAGGTTGAAGAAATTATTCTGATGTTTTTTTTGTTCTTCTTAGGACTAGTAAACATAATGTGTTCTATTTCTGTGCATGGACTAATTTAATAAAACTATCAGATTGTAATACTTTAATCATAAGCATAATTTAGCTATTTAAAATTATTAAATTGTGACAAACAAGTATTCTTCTGTCATCAAAATAGTCACTGTGGTTCACTATTGATCATCTTAATGATTAATTTATTAATCCTCCCAACCCATTTAACAATGGCTTCTGATTTGTTACACTATGATTTTGGAATTATACCGAATTTCCATTATATTTGGGATATCAGTAATTACAGATTGAGAATTCAATGAGCATGAAATAAAACTATCATAAATTAAACACTTAGAACCATTTAAAGCGAATATACATATATAGGTCCTATATTAAAAATATTCTACATTAATACCCATGCAAAATTTTGCAGAACACAAAAGATTGCTCCTCTTCAAATATATGTAGGATGTCTTTTCATTGTTAACTGGTCTATTAAAATTTTAAAATTCAACACAGACACAAGTATTCAACACAGACACAATTTCCAACACTTCATGCCTCCTACTTTAGTAGTTAGAAATACACATTAAATAGTTACAATCACATTCAGTTTTGTGTATATTTTTACTGAAATAACATGGTGAACTTTAAAACAAAAATAAATATATTAATCTACTACTCTTTGCTTTTCATGCATTATTATTTCATTATTATTATTTCCTGCATTATTATTATTATACCAGTTTATTATGAAATCGATGAGATATCATAATAGGAAATGCCATCAACAATGGAGTGTCTTTTTTTTTTTTTTCATGGAATAGACTAGCTGGGTATCTTAAAATTCTGAGATTGCCTTCTCATGTTTGATATATATCTACCACAGGATCTCCTCTTCTTGCTGGATAATGTTTCTCATAGACATACTTACATTTTAGTATTAGAAGAGTCACAAAAATGCATCAGAGCAATTAGCTTAAATATTTAAACAAGCAGTCCAACTCATATTTAACTGGTTTTTAATTATTAGGACAAAATATATTCTTTTGGTTATTTTTCATAGATTACCAGATTTTGTTTAAAATTAAATTAATTTGCAGGAGTAGTAATAATACTCTCTAAAGAAGAGCCTACGAAATATTTTCTCTGATGAGTTTCGCATGCTGTGGTGAAAAGGTATGCTGGAGACTTGAGTTCAAGTAACACACATCCACACTGTATGTAGTAAGGCGTAACTTTTCACAATACAATGGGAGAAAAAATGATCTTATAAAACTTGTTTGGGACCAAACCTCTTTTACATGATGGAGTTCATGATCTTCTGGGAATAAATTAACTCTCCTGGTACAAAGCTTAAGTTAACACATGATGAATTTTAATGGGAATAAAACTTGTTTAGGAAACTGCTCCTCATCCAATTCTAAATTGACTATGAAATAGATTAAATATCTTTAAAAATGCATTAATTTCTTTGTGTATATAGTTTAACAATGACTATTGAATAATTCTCCTGTAATTTGAATAATTATTGAATACTGAATAACTTTCCTATAAAGTATCTCTACCAAAAATTAATCTTTGATTTGGATAAGGTGTTTTTTTCTTTAATTTTTAAAGAAGTTTTAGGGGATCCCTGGGTGGCTAAGCGGTTGAGCATCTGCCTTCAGCTCAGGGCGTGATTCTTAAGATTTTATAACAGCCTTTTATAAGAAGTCTTTTGCAACCATTTTCTTCCAGTCTGTGGTTTGTCTTCTCATCTCTTGACGTTGTCTTTTGAAGAGCAGTTCTTAATATTAATGAAGTCCAGTTTATCAGTTTTTTCTTTCATGGGTCATGCTTTCGTATTATATCTAAAAAATCATCACCATGTCCAAGGTCATCTAGATTTTCTCCTATTTTCTAGGAGATTTATGGCTTGGCATTTTGTATTTACGTCTATGATCCATTTTAAGTTAATTTTTATGAACACTGTAACTTCGGTTTCTATGTTCATTTTTTTTCTTTTTTCTTCTTCCTCTTCTTTTTTTTTTTTTTGGTATGTGGATGCCAGATGTTCTAGTACCACTTGTTGAAGAGATTATCTTTGTTTTATTATATTACCTTTGCTGTTTTGCAAAGAGCAGTTGATTGTATTTCTGGATATATGATTGTGCTATTCTGTTCCGTTGATTCTCTGATTAATTGTAGCTTTATAGTAAGTTATAATGTCGGGTAGTGTCAGTCTTCCAACTCTGATCTCCTTCTTTTATATTATTTTAAATATTCAGGTATTTTTCCTCTCCATATAAACTTTAGAATCAGTTTGTTGATAACCACAACAATAACTTCTTAGGATTTGTTCATGGTTTTTGGCAATAAATTATATTGAAGAAATTACCTATATGGGCCAAGTTAATGAGAAAAAAGATCACTTATTCCAGTAATTCAAAATTCAAATCTAGTAATACATAAATTATTGCTGAATTTTTTAATTAAATTCACCCTGGCTAGCGAATTAGTCACTAGCACTGGCTCAAAATGTGAGGCAAAATTTCCTTATGAACTTAATCAGCTGCCCATAACCAGAAGACATTTATCCTGTGTTTGTTCTCAATAGTGTCTTTATTATCAACTTGGGATGTTAGGAAGGTGATAAAATAAATATAGTAAAAAGAATTTAAAAATGTTTATACTATATTTGAGATGTATGGAAAGAGAAATACAACAAATGTGAAAAACTAATCCACCAGAGAAAAGAGTTTTGCCTTCCAATGGTGAGAAATATAATTTAGTATAAGATGTTAAAATATCAGTATGTCGATGTTTGGGTTCCTCAGTGTATAGTGTTTTAGTTAGCATAAAAAAAGAATGCAAGAGCAAAATGAAAAGTCTATGTTAAAAGGGAAGTGCATTATGGTTACATTGTTTTTGCATAAGTATTAAGGAATTTGTGTACAGAAATAACCACTATAGGTTTATCCTTTATTTTTTTAAATTACAGATTAAAAAAAAAAAAAAAACTCCTACAAATCGAAGCCTAATTCTTTTTTATACTTTTGAGTTTGGCATGAGAAATTTTTATGTTTTGTAAACCTGACAGATTTCAGTAATGATTTTCATTAAAACATTGGATCATGACTAGTCCCATTTAAAAATTCATTTAAACACTTTAGGGGCACGTGGGTGTTTCAGTCAGTTAAACATGACATCTTGATTTTGGTGGCTCAGCCTATGATCTCAGGTCATGATCTCAAGATCAAGCTCCCTACTGGGCATTGAGCCTGCTTACAATTCTCCCTTTTCCTCTGTCCCTCTCCCACCTCTCTCTCTCCCCCTCTCATAAATAAATAAGATTTATTTAAACATTTTATAATATTTTAAACTACATTTATACATTTAATATTCAGTTTAGTTTAAGTAGCTCAGTTTTTAAAAGATCTTTCTGCATATTTAAATAGAAATGCAATACATTACACAGAATGAAGCTTAGTCTCTTTGATATTTCAAAATTAAATATAAATATTTTCAAATAATCACACATCTAAATTACTTTATTACATATGTACCTTGAAGTTACAGAATTCTAATTCTCGTCAGGAAAGAATGTTGAATATTTGGAAGGAACATAAAAAACTACTGGATACAGAGCTCTGGGCAATGTCAACTAGACTCACAGCATTATAGTATTTTTGTGGAGGGGAGCAATTTTGATTGACTGGTGTACAATTTGGTAGAGATAGAGGTTAAGTTGTAGAAACTGATAACAATGCAAGTTTGTTGACCCCAGAAATACAAATCATTCCTGTAAATGACAATATAAATGAATTCAGTCTCATAGGTAATAAAAATCTCTGCCAGTCAAATTTTCATTTGAACTGGTTTTAACATCTTACAGGTTCCCTTGGCAATTACTAAATTAAATGCAATCTTTGATACTAGTCATTTTATATTTTTATGAGAATCATGGTTTTACTCTTCTGGAAATTCTACTTTAACACTCTAATAGGACAACACTCTAACACTCTAGTAGTTGACATAAATTATCAAAAAAAGGAAAAATGTCTTTCTTAACACAAAACTAAAATATCAGTGTCTTATTTGAACTTTACTTAGCTTGTTTTCTTCTCAGAGTTGAAAGGTAGATACTAAAAAACACAAAGTAATCCAATTAAATCTTGCGCTACCAGAAGTTTCTTCCTGGTAAAACCTAAAGCTACAAGTATTCATAGATTGTTCTCATCCCTAAAACTATTATGTTGAGCTCTTTTTTATAGAACGAGCTCAATTGGTCTAAAGAATCTTGTTTCTGTTAACTAATGGCACTTTCTCCGCACTCTGCAACTTTCACCCAAATTACTCACTTGATGGAAGTATACATTGTGTTTTCTCTTAAAGGACAGAAATGTCAGTCTCAACACCTTAGAACCTGACGAGATTCTAAATTCTTCTATATTTTCAGTACCATTCTATTTCTAAGGGTATTTAAAATGCTATGTAATTGGTTTATAGGTATTTTTTTACACAAGTTGTTTGTTTGTTTTTCTTTCTGTTAGGTTCGTTCTACTGACAGGTTGAATTCTTAATAAATACACATAGATATTTTTTACAAATATTTGATTATTTTAGGGGAGACAGGAAAGCTTTACGACATAGATAAAAGTCTTTCAGGGGTAAGTAACATAAACATTTACAGGTTTTATAAAGATTTTCTGGATTAAAAACTGTTGCTCTACTTCTGTTAAAAATGCTTTTGGTATTTTGCAGGGGCATGCATTAGATCTGTAGATTGCTTTGGGTTGTATGAGTATTTTAACAATATTTGTTCTCACCAAACATGAGCATGAAATAACTCTCCATTTTTTGTGTCATCTTTAATTTCTTTTTCTTTCGTTAGTCCTTTATATCATCAACAAAACAAAAAGACAACCCACCAAATGGGAGAAGATACTTACAGCTCAACATCAAAAAACCAAATAATTCAATTTAAAAAATAGGTAGAAGACTTGAGTAGACATTTTTCCAAAGAAGATGTCCAGATAGCCAATAGACACATAAAAAGATCACTCGTTATCATGGAAATGCAAATCAAAACTGCAATGACATATCACCTCACACCTGTCAGACATGCTAAAATAAAAAACACAAGAAGCAGGTCTTGGTGAGGATATGGAAAAAAAGGAACCCTCATGGGAATGCAAGCTTGTACAGCTACTGTGGAAAACAGTATGGAGTTTCTCAAAGAGTTAAAAATAGAATTTACCATGTAGTCTGGTAATTCCACTCCTGAATATTTACCCAAAGAAAACAAAAACACTGATTCAAAAAAATACATGCGCCCCTATGTTTACTGCAGTATTATTTACAATAGTCAAGATATAGAAGCAACCTAAGTATCCATTGATAGATGAATGGGTAAAGAAGAAGTTTATATAAATATACAATGGAATATCGCTCAAGTATAAAAAAAATGAGAAAAAATATAAAAAAAATGAAGTCTTGCAGATGGATCTAGAGGGTATAATGCTAAATAAAATAATTCAGAGAAAGACAAATACTTAATGATTTCACTCATGTGGATTTTTAAAAAGATTTTATTTATTCATGAGAAACACACAGAGAGAGGCAGAGACACAGGCAGAGGGAGAAGCAGGCTCCTCACAGGGAGCCTGATGCAGGACCTGAACCCAGGACTCTGGGATCACAACCTGAACCAAAGGTAAATGCTCAACCACTGAGCCATCCATCCAGACGGCCTTCATGTGTGGAATTTAAGAAACAAAATGAACGAAGAAAAAAATATAACAAAAAACCCCAGACTCTCAATGATAGAAAAATACCTGGTGTTTGCTAAAAGGGAGATGGATAGAGGAATGGGTGAAATAGATTAAGGATACACTTATCCTGATAAGCACTCATTAATGTATGAGTTAAGTAAATCTTAGAAGATCTATTAGTTTACTGTTATTAGCCAAATGATATGAAAGAAATCACAGTGTACCTATGAAAAATGGAAAGTTCATATATTTAAGATATTTTACATTTTTATCTCTCATCCACTCAGATTACCATGAATGTTTACAAAAACCAGTACTTGACCTTCGGTGGTGACTTATACCCTTATTTTAAGCCCAGAAATGACACCTTTATTCAGTATGGGTTTGGAAATCACATGGCACTCCACAGGCCCTTTGCTTAAGGGGGACCTTCAGGGCAGATGCACTGGTTTGAGACAATAATGAGCTCTCTATAAGGCTGATTATGGAAACTTATCTGTCATCCTGACATGTTAGAAGAAATCTACTGGAAATGTTGGTGGCAAGAACATGAAATGGACTTGTTGCGATATAAGATATCCAAAAGGAGATACATTTAAAGACATCCCATTAATCAAACTGACAGTGGAAAAGCCCAAACAGAAAGAAAAGTACAGATGTCTTACTAAACTATGGCTCATTAATTTTTCTTTTTCCCCCCCTTTCTTTTTCTGTATTTCCTATTGCAACATTTCTTGAGTCTGAATATAATCAGTTTCATGGGGATGATTTAAAGCTTGGCAGTTACATTACACAGCAATTTATTTCAGAAATAATTAAAAAAAAAATCCAACCTCACTCTTGAGATTTAAACTTATTTTTTTCTAATCTAGGATTAAAATAGCATGTAATGGAATGTAACTTGGGAGATCTGTAAGGGTTTCCACAAACTGGTGGAATCCAAAGTGTTAATGAACCAAACGCTTCGCAAAGGATGTCCTACCACATGTTAGTAAAGGGCTCACTCTGGTATTAGCAATAGCGAAAGTCGAAACACAATGTAAATTTTAAAAAGACCTTAAAACCTTATTTTTAAATATTATAACTGGTAAACAAGTGTAACTCATGAAATGGGAATATGAAGATCTTTTATTATTTTTTCCTACTGACACTTTATTTGTAGTTCTAGTTTTTCCCCCAACTAGATAAAAAGAGTACCTTGCTTTTCTTGTGAATATTAGGCATAAGAAAATTATTTGGCCACTTAGTCTTACAGGAAGCGGAATGTTGGGAGTTAACGTGCCTGGTCCAGAGCAACAGTAATACAAATTCAAATTCCTTTTGGGTTTCCATCTCTTGAGCTAAGTCAGGTTGTAATGAGACAGAGCTGGCACGGTCAGGCTCTTCTCACTCTCCTATGTCAGTTCCAAGCTCTCTGCTTATTTAGCCATGACTTCTGATCCTTGGAAGGAAGGAAAATAGAAAAGGGACTAGAACAGTCATATTTATTTGCCACTATTCCGGCATTATCCCTTTCTGAACCCACTAGACTCTCCTCAGTGGCTGTCATTTTTCTTTTGAAAATGTTCCCATCTGCCACCCCCTCAATTTCAATGGATTAGTCAACTGTGATGTTTTTGATGAGGTAAATGAATTGCTGCTTTCCTGGTTCCTTGTTTGTTCTTCAGTGGCTATACATTCAGTGTCAATTTTACCTTATTTCTGCAAAGGTTTTTTTTTTTTTTTTTTTTTTTTTTTCCTCCAGATGGTTGTCTTGTCAGTATCCAGCATGATCCCACACCAACTCTTTCAGCTCATTAAAGTCCATATTTGGTCCGAGGAAATATTCGTTCTCCTAGAAAATTCTGGAAATGAAATTCTGCTAAAAATGTGGCTCATGTTCTGCTATGACAAATTTGAATTTGAATTTGTATTACTGTTGCTCTGGACCAGGCACGTTGTATTACTGTTGCTCTGCCAGTCCCTCTATCCATTTAAATTTCTAAAGAATGACTCAGACACCAGTTTACTGACCACCCTACAAATAAAGGATGTTGACCAAGCTTTTACTGAACACCTTTGAAGCCTTTACATGAGGCTTGCATTCGAGGGGAAGCAAACTCTGTGTTCTTTGGGAGTGGTGAGACTATAGAGAAATTCTTTTCAAGTAAACCCTCTTTGAATGTCATTCATTCTAACTTTCTAGCCATTTTTCTCCAGAAATGTGTGGTTAACTAAGACTATATGACTGGTGTTCTTACAACTTCATTATATGCCCTGCATCTGGGTCTCAGATATTAATTTTGAAAACTTAGCAAATGGTTCCAGCAATTTAGCTGAAACATAGACTAAGAGAATTCCATTTTAAAATCTAGACCAAAATAACTTTAGGAGACAAAACACATGGGGATGGTCCTTAGTCACATTCCCCCCCGCCCCGCCAAGTTCCTCTTCAACAACTTAACAGTTGACCAAGTAGAAGAATAGTGGATTATCAGCTATTAAGATCACTCGTCCACCAGGGACCTTCCGTTGCTTCATAGACACAAAGATGTTTCCTGCTCCTCATTCTCATAAATCTGAAGGGCATTTCAAAGATCAAACTCTTCTCTAGTAGGACATTTGCCATGGTGCATACAGTCTAACTTTATCTGGTCTAAGAATACCTCCGGTTACGGGGAGCCTAAAGGGTCCAGTGTGCTTTGCTACTTCACCAATTATTTTTTTCTTA
Organism: Nyctereutes procyonoides; assembly: GCF_905146905.1. Lineage (NCBI taxonomy): Eukaryota > Metazoa > Chordata > Mammalia > Carnivora > Canidae > Nyctereutes > Nyctereutes procyonoides. The sequence goes on along the minus strand of NW_026575032.1, from coordinate 15,204,553 downwards.
ACAAACTATGTTTTGTATTTCTACTAGCTGGATCTGTGTGCACCACTTGCACAGGAGTTGGCAACCCTGAAGGGACAAATACCACTCTGTCCCTGTGCTATGTGTTTTTGGAAGTGACGATGTTTTACTGGCTTAGCTTGCAGATGAGAAATATTCCTTTTTAGGGACAGTGGCTGTAGACAGAAGTACTTAGAGAGGCACTTTTTCTGCCATGGGCAGGGGGCCACAGTGTTATTTCATAGCCCAGGATGAAGCTGGGTGGCCAGTGTTCAGAAGCCCTAGAGAAGGCAGGGTAACCATGGAATCTAGAAGCCCAGTAGCCTGTGGGGGCTCTTGGCCTATATCCAAGGACTGGAAGAAATGGTATTAAGCCACCATAGGCCCCAAACAAGCAAGCTTTTCTAAAGAGAAGTAGATACATTGCAAAAGGAAATCACGGATAATCGGGATTACAGTTAGCCAATGAAAAGGAGGCTAGATTTTGTGGAGTCTGGGGCAAACCCACATAAATGATAACGTGTTGTAGCTAAATACTGGAGGATGACACAATTATGAGGATGAGTCATCGTGGTTATTGTTTTTTTTTTTCATCGTGGTTATTGTTGCAGCCCTTTCTCGTAGCATGAATGGGACATTACAGCTCATGAAAAAACAAAACAAAACCTGGAATTATTATTATTATTTTTTTTGCTATTTCCAGGGAGCAAAAACTCAAACCAATTGACAGAATATAAATTCCCACGTAAGAGAATTATGTTGACAGAATAAACTGGAACAAGTCTAAGACGTACTGCAACAATCTGAACCACCCTCTCCCCAGCCCCCAGAGGAAGCCCTTCAAATTCCCAAACTTACTGGAGTAAGAGTTAACATGACTTTTGTTTTTGTATTGAATTGCTATTTTTTATGTCAGCTTACATAACTAGTAGGGATATCTAGGGTGTGCAAATGTACGTTCTTTTGATTAGATAAATTAATTTACAGCCCTGTTGTTGGATTCCATAACAATCGGTTACATGTATGGCCAAGAAGGTCTTGAATGATGCCTAAAGCTGACCAGGATCGTACAACGGAAACATTGTTCCTCTGCTAAGAGGAGAATATGAATTTCATCTTTTCATACAAGATTTAACATAGATGGGAATAGTATGCAATGTCAGCTTCTTTACTGGCCTTGTCTGGCTGGTAAAAGTTACTGATGCTATAAACCATGGAGGAAGTAGTCACCATCGTTCCCAATGTGCCTGACATCATTGCAAATTGCTGGCAGTTGGCGTGCTGCTCTTAATGTTGCACATGCTCTCCTTTTAAAATACCTTTCCTGAAATACAGTCATGCCAGTTTGTCTTCATCTGGAAAGGCATCCAATGTACTTCCGCAGCCCCATATCCCAAACTATGGTATTTGTTTGCTGGACCAACTCTAGAATTTTGTATACTGATTGAAATTTAACCAGTCTATTACATTGATGACATAATGTTAATTTTAGAGATGCTAATAAAAATGCCTTCATGACATTGCAAGACATCCAAGCTAGCTGACTATATGGGTCACAAATGGGCTCAAAACCTAAGACTCCTGGTTGTATTGCCTAAGAGCTTGAGAGGACATTCTACTTCCTTCTATTAGAAAGAAAGAAAAAAGAAAGAAAAGAAAAGAAAAGAAAAGAAAAGAAAAGAAAAGAAAAGAAAAGAAAAGAAAAGAAAAGAAAGAAAAAAGAAAAGAGAAGAGAAGAGAAGAAAGCAAGCTATGCCTATAGTCACTACACAGCCAGAGGCCTGATCCTTGGTTGGGCTTTTATATTTTGAAAACAGTACACTCCAGACCTGGGTGTTTTATGAAATTCTCTCTACCAACTCAACAAATAATTTTGAATGAGAGTCTTACAGTGAGGAACTTTGCAATCAATCTTGAGAGCAATAAGACAAAGTCTTCTCTGGAGCCATGTATTTCTTTCAGAATCCATAAAATTACAGGTGTTGGTGACCACAAATTTTTAATGTTTGGTCACGAAAATTTCAGGACTACTTGGTGTCTTTGGCACTGATACTCACCTGTACTTTACATTTTGGAGTACGGGCCTCCTCCCCCGCCCACCCAACTGTTTTGTGGCAAGTGTGAATCTGCAGCTGGGCCCTAGTAAAGATCATTTCTCTGGTACAAAGTCAGGATTTTCAGGAGTTTTACCCAATATCCTGACTCTGTAATGGGTTCTCATTTTTTTTTCATTTTTTATTTATTTATTTATGATAGGCAGAGAGAGAGAGAGAGAGAGACAGAGACACAGGCAGAGGGAGAAGCAGGCTCCATGCACCGGGAGCCCGATGTGGGACTAGATCCTGGGTCTCCAGGATCGCACCCTGGGCCAAAGGCAGGCACCAAACCGCTGCGCCACCCAGGGATCCCCTGTAATGGGTTCTCATTAAGTCAAAATCATATAAGCTGCATAAGTCCCAGAATTTCACTGTGAAATGGAAATTGCACTTATGATCAAGAGACAGCCTCTTTTAATCTAAATAAGCCTTGGGGACTCCTGGGTGGCTCAGCAGTTGAGCATCTGCCTTTGGCTCAGGGCATGATCCTGGAGTCTCAGGATCAAGTCCCACATCGGGCTCCCTGCATGGAGCCTGCTTCTCCCTCTGCCTCTCTCTGTCTCTCTCTGTCTCTCATGAATAAATAAATAAAATCTAAAAAAAAAAATCTAAGCCACATGGGGAGATAATAAAATGAAAACTAGAAACAACAGAAAACGGGACCAAATCTACAGGAGTTCTAATTTAGATAATTATTGTTATATTTTTAATAATAAGTAAATCGTTGCTTAACGGGGACCTCATCTTATACAACTTGCTGCCCAGCCAAACATAGGCTATTTTCTTACTGTATAGAATTAAATACATATGAGAACTTTGGGAGAGATATGAAAACTATAAAAATAACCATATGTGAATCCTACAACTAAAAAATCACAGTAACTAAAGCAAAAAAATAAAAATCAAGAACTAAAATGAAGCTGAGTAGACATAACAGGAGAGAGAGAGCTGCAAAATGGATGAGAAGAAAACAGAATGAGGTAGGCATAGATAAATGGCTGAAAAATGCAGAAGGGAAAATAAATTTCACAGGAGAAAGATGAAAATGGTCTAATATTCACACAGCTTCTGTGAGAGGATAGAGGACTTGGGCAGAAGTATAAGGAAATAATGGCTAACAATGTTGTTTATTTATCTATTTATCTATTTATTTATTTATTTTTGGCTAAGAATTTTCTAAAACTTTACACAAAATAAATTCTCTCAAATTTTTCTTACTTCGTACTGGTTTCTGGGGGCTCTGGAGGTTTTTACCACCAAATGAAATGACACTTCTACATAGAAAAATAATACTGGTTCCAATGCATTTGAAACAAAACATTGTAAATTTGGAGTCCTTATTACACATGAGAACACGATTTGTGTTTTTTTAAAAGGTAGACCTGTTACATTGTTGGATGACTAATTTTCAATATTTCTGCCACATTAGTGGAATTCCCTAAGTGTTATGTTGTGTTGTCACCTGTAAATGTTAACCATCCAGGGCAAGATCCACATGGACTTAGATTCATCTGTGATAAAGATATCTGGCAAAAACTCTTGATAGAAGTATTGGCCTGATGCCTGTAGAACATGAAAGTGGGTAAAGGAATGGCCTCTTAACTAGCCACAGGGATTAAGACTCAATGATGATAGTCATAGTAATTTTTTTTCTTAAAATGAATTAGAACTTAGGATCATTGAATGTTATATTTGCTTTTTCCAAATAGTCTGTACAAGCTATATTGGCAATGTCTGAAAGTTTCAAAGGTGACAGAATGACATTAACCTCATTATTGGATTTTTGATCCTGGAAACAGCATATATCATAGAACTGTAGTGTTAACTGTTAACAGTATGAATTGACTAAATGTCTCTTTGAGGAGAGAGTAGGTGTTCTTAACTATATGTGGGGTAATATTAGGTGTATGGATAATATTAAAAAATGCTTGGGATCATAGTACTGAATGTATTATTATTCCTAACTCCTGCTTGCTCTTCATCCTTCCTGTCTAGTCAGACATGTCAAATGAACAATAATTTATACCATGTAATGACCCTTTCCTCTTACACTCCCCGCTGACCAGAGTTGATTGACTCTGATATAAGAAAGTCAGGCTATGAGCTGATTAGATACACATGGTTTATGTATCAACTGAACAAAAAACCTCAGGAAACATCTTTTTTTTTTTTTTTTTTTGAATAGAGATTTGGGGAAATGAGTTAATCAGCAGTAGAACTGGAGTCTAAATACAGTGTAAGGATAGGTCTGGGGAAGCAATTGTGGCCAAATTGCTGGTCCCATGAGTAATTAATGCATGTTTATTCATATTCTTAAAATTTTTATAGTAAATATTTATAATGAAGTATGGAAAATCTACAGGACCCAGTCTCTATTTGCCTGGGGTGGGGGAACTGAAGACAACGATGCTATATTTATGTATCCGTTCATGATCAATATTCACAGAATTGAATATAGATTTAATAATCTTGGTAATTTCTAACTTTGCATCGAGGCAGTGGTGAAAATACAAACCAAAGTTTGCATATTGAGACTGAATCCGTGCTTCTTTTTAAAGTTAGAATTAATTTATTACAACTTAGAACTGTGAGATGAGGATAAACCAAGAGGGAAAAGGCAAATCCAATCTAATCCTCTCCCAGGTCAAATAAAACCTTATTAATTTTTTTCTACACTTAAATACTATTAATGCATTGAGAAAATGGGAGGAAAGGAATAAAAACATCAGGAAATGCACAGTAAAGCAAAAAGAAGACAGGGAATAATAGCGGGTTTTAAAAAAAAATGTTGTTTAGGGTTTTGTTTTTACCTTGAAGGACCAAGGACTGAAAACTGAAAGTCACCAACTAAGCACAGGAACCAATTTTTTTTTTTCAGAAACCAAATTTTATTTTTTTAAAAGTGAATTATGGTTACTTCCATGTCAGTTGTACAATGGAGTGATTTGACAAGTCTCTATGCCGCGTTCACCGTAAGTTGGCTACCATCTGTTACTGTACGATATTATTACTATTGATTCTACTCCGATGCTCTACCTTTTGTTGCTGTGACTGATTCAGCCCATAACTAGGAACCTGCATTTCTTCTCCCTTTCACCCGTTTTCCCCATTCTCTCAACCACTCTCCCCTCTAGCAACCTTCAGTCTGTCCTCTGTATCTACAGATCTGTTTCTGCTTTTGTTTGTTCATTTGTTTATTACAAGTGAAATCCGATGCTTTTTGTCTTTCTGTGTCTGATTTATTTCACTTAACATAATATCCTCGGGTAGATCCATCCATGTTGCAAATGGCAAGATCTCAGTCTTTTTTATGACCTTTTTTTAAAAAAATGGTTATTTTTATTTTTTATTTTTATTTTTTTATTTTTATATTTTAATAGTACAGTTGACACACAGTGTTGTGAGTCAACAATCTATACACTACTCAGTGCTCATCATCCTAAATGCACTCTTTAATCTCTATCCCCTAGTTCATCCATCCCCCCTCCCACATCCCCTCTGGGTAACCATCAGTTTGTTCCCTATAGTTAAGAGTCTGTTCCTGGGTTTGTCTCTCCTTTCCCCCCTCCCCCCAATACGCTCATCTGTTTTCTTTCTTGAATTCCACTTATGAGTGAAATCATTTGGTATTTGTCTTTCTCTAACTGGTTTATTTCGGTTACCACTATACTGTCTACCTCCATCCATGCTGTTGCAAATGGCAAGCTTTTATATTTTTTTACGGCTAGATCATATTCCTGTGTATGTGTATTTGTGTGTGTGTACACACACCATCTCTTCTTTATCCATCCGCCTATTGATGGATGCTTGGGCTGCTTCCATAATTTGGCTATTGTAAATAATGCTACAATAAACAGAGTAGTGCATGTATCCCTTTGAATTTGTGGAGTTGTTTTTTTTTTTTTTTTTTGTGGGGGGTAAATACCCAATAGTGCAATTACTGAATTGTAGGATAGTTCTATTTTTAACTTACTGAGGAACCCCCATACTCTTTTTCACAGTGGCTATAACCAGTCTGCACTCCCACACACATACACTAATTGTATATGAGAGTTCCTATTTCTCCATATCTTCTCCAACGCTTTTTGCTTTTTTTCTATTTTTGGTTTTAGCCATTCTGACCAATGTGACGTGATATGCCACTGTAGTTTTAGTTTTGATTTGCATTTCCTGAGTGAAGACTGATGTTGAGCATCTTTCCAAGTGTCTATTGACCATCTGTACATGTTCTTTGGAGAAAAGTGTGTTCCCGTCTTCTGCCCATTTTTTTATTTTTATTTTATTTTTTCCCCTGCTCATTTTTAAATTGGATTTTTTTTTCTTTTTTTAGTTTTGAGTCGTATCACTTCTTTATATATTTTGGGTCTTAACCCTTTAAGATGTCATTTGCAATATCTTCTCCCATTCAGCAGGTTGTCTTTTAGTTTTGTTGACTGTTTCCTTCAATGTGCAGAAGCTTTTTATTTTGATGGAGTCCCAGTAGTTTACTTATGCTTCTGTTCCCCTTGCTTCCAGAGACATATCTAGAAAAAAAGTTGCTACAACCAACATCAGGGAAATTACTGTCTGTGCTCCCTTCTATTTTCATAGTTTCAGGCCTCATGCTTAGGCCCTTAATCCACTCTGAATTTGTTTTTGTGTATGGTGTAAGAAAATGGTCCAGTTTCATTCTTTTGCATGTAGTCCAGTTTTCCCAACACCATCTATTGAAAAGACTTTTTCCCATTGCATATTCTTTCCTCCTTTGTCAAAGACTAATTGATCATATAAATGTGGGTTTATTTATGGCCTTTCTATTCCATTGATCTATGTGTCTACTTTTACGCCAGGGCCATACTGGGTTGATTACACTGGCTTTGTAGTGTACTTGAAACCTGGAATGGTGCTATCTCCAGATTTGTTTTTATTTTTCAAGATTGTATTGGTGATTTGGGGCCCTAGGGTTCCACATAAATTTTACCATTGTTTGTTCGAGAACTGTGCAAAATGTTGTGGGTATTGTGACGGGGATTGCATCAAATCTATAGATTACTCTGAGTAGTATGGACATCTTAACAATGTTTTTCTTCCAATCTATGAACATGGAGTATCTTTTCACTTGTTTGGGTCATCTTCAATATCTTGCATTAATGTTTTGTAGTTTTCAGAGTACAGGTCTTTCACCTCCTTGCTTAAGTTTATATCTAGGTATTTTATTATCTTCGGTGTATTGCAAATGTGACTGTTCCTTAATTTCTCTTTCTGTTGCTTCATTATTAATACATAAAAATGCCACAGATTTCTGTAGGTTGATTTTGTATCCTGCAACTTTACTGAATTCATTTATCAGTTCTAGTAGTTTTTTTGGTGGAGTACTTAAGGCTTTCTATACAGAGAATCTTGTTGTCTGAAAGCAGAGACAATTTTACTTCTTCCTTACTAAGTTGGATGCCTTTTATTCCTTCCTCTTGACTGACTGCTGTGGCCAGGACTTCCAGTACTATGTCAAATAATAGCGGTGAGAGTGGACATCTCTGTCTTCTTCCTGACCTTAGGGCAAATGCTCTCAGTTTTTCACCTTTGAGTATGATGTTGGCTGTGGGTTTTTCACATATGACCTCTATTATGTTAAAGTATGTTACCTTTAATCCCCCTTAAAAAAAAAAAACTTGAATGGATGTTGTACTGTGTCAAATATTTTTTCAGCATCTGTGGAAATAATCATATGGTTTTTATCCCTTCTTTTACTAATGTGATGTATCACACTGGTTAATTTGTGAATATTGAAACACGCTGGCATTCCAGAGATGAATTCCACTTGATTGTGGTGAGTGATTTTTTAATGTATAATTTTTGTAATGATTTGGTTTGTTAATATTTTGTTGAGGATTTTTGCATCTGTGTTCATCAGCAGTATTGACCTGTAGTTCTCTCTCTCTCTCTCTCTCTCTCTTTTTTTTTTCTGATGTCTTTATCTGGTTTTGGTATCAGGGCAATGCTGGCTTTATAGAATAAATTAGGAAGTTTTCCTTCCTCTCCTATTTTTTTTTTTAATAGTTTGAGAATAGGTGTTAACTCTTCTTTAACTGTTTGGTAGAATTCGCCTGTGAGGCCTGGTGGCCGTGGACCTTTATTTGCTGGGAGTTTTTTTGATTATTGATCCAATTCCATTGCCAGCTGTCTGTTCAAATGTTCTGCTTCTTCCTGATTCAGTTTTGGGAGGTTATATGTTTCTAGGAATTTATTCATGTCTTGTAGGTTGTCCAATTTGCTGGCATATAATTTTTCAAAATATTCTTTTGCAATCTGTTGCATTTCTGTGGTGTTGGTGGTTATTTATTCCTTTTCATTTCTGATATTATGTCTTCTTTTTTATTTTTTTCTGATGAGTATATCTAAAGGTCTATACATTTTGTTGATATTTTCCAAAAACCAGCTCCTGGTTTCATTGACCTGTTCTATATTTTTAGTTTCCATTTTGTTTATTATTCCTCTAATCTTTATTATTTCCTTTCTTATTTTTGGGTTTGTTGTTTTTGTTTGTTGTCCTTTTTCTAGTTAATTTAGATGTTAGGTGTTTTTATTTGAGATTTTTCTTCATGAAGTAGGATTTTTGGATATAACCTTCCTTCTTACAACAGCTTTTGCTGTATCTCATAGATTTTGGACCTCTACAAGTATTGATACTCTGGCTTTCCTTTAATGACCATTTGTATGATAATTATTTCTCCATCCCTTCATTTTCAGTCTGCATATGTCTTTAGGTCTGAAATGAATCTCTTGTAGGCAGCATATACCTGGGTCTTTTTATTTATTTTGTAACCATTCTGTCACTCTGTGTCTTTTGATTGGAGCATTTAGTCCATTTGCATTTAAAGTAATCATTGATACGTGTTTATTTTTTGCCATTTTGTTGTTTATGGTTGTTTTTGTAGTTCCTTTCTGTGCCTTTCTTCTCTTGCTCTCTCCTGTCATGATTAGTTGGCTTTCTTTAGCAGAATGCTTGGATTCCTTACCCTATATTTTTTTGCATATTGATTACTGCTTTTTGATTTGTGATTGCCATTCATTCTATATATAACATCTGCATATAGCAGTCTATATTAAGCTGATGGTCACTTAATTATGAACTCATTCTTCTCTCACCCCTCTACATTTCAGATATTTGGTATTATATTTTATATCCTTTTTAATTTTTTTGTCATATTTTATATCCTTTTGTGCTTCTCTTGGCTGTTTTTTACAGATACACATATTTTTTGCTCTTGCTTTTGTGCTTCCTATGATTCTTACTCTTACTTATGATTTTTGTTTTCCACTCAGAGTCCCCCTTAACATTTCCTGTAGCCTATGTTGCATGGTTATGAATTCTTTTAACTTTTATTTCTCTGGGAAGCTCTTCATCTGTCCTACTATTTTGAATGATAGCCTTATTAGATAGAGTATTCTTGCCTGCATTTGTTTTTTCCTTTTTGCACTTGAATATTTCATGCCACTTTTTTCTGGCTTGTAAAGTTTCTGCTGAAAAATCAATTCATAGTCTTACAGGATTTTCTTTGTATATAACTGTCTTCTTTCCTTTTGCAATCTTTAAAATACTGTCTTTATCACTATTTTGCCATTTTAATTACTATGTGTCTTGGTGTGGACCTCCTTGGTTTAAATTTGTTGGAGACTTTCCGTGCCTCCTAAATTTGGATCTCTTTTTCCCTACTCAGATTCAGGAAGTTTTTGGCTATTATTTCTTTAAATGTATTATCCACTTCCTTTTCTCTCTCTTCTCCTTCTGGGATCCCTACAACGTGAATGTTACTATCTTGATGGTGTTGCTGAATTCTCTAAGTCTATTCTCATTATGAAGTATTTGTTTCTCAGCTGTTCAGCTTGATTTTTTTCCATTACCCTTTCCTTCAGGTCACTTATACATTCCTCTGCTTCCTGTAGTATTCCATCTATTGTATTTTTAATTTCATTTATTGTTCTTCATCTCTGATACATTTTTAATCTTTTTGCCAAGGATCTCACTGGTGTCCTTCACCATTTTCTGAAGTCCAGTGACTATCTTTTTGATCATTAATTTAAATTTTCTTTCAGGCATATTACTTATTTCTGTTTGACTTAGATGTCCTGCTATGATTTTGTTCTGTTCTTTCATTTGGGATGTATTCCTTGGTCTCATTTTTCCTACCGTTGTGTTCGTTTCTGTGTTTTAGAAAACTCAGCTACCTCTTCTGCTCTTGAAGGTAGTGGCTTTATGAAGAAGTCCTGTAGTGCCCCCCAGTGCAGTATCCCCTGTTCACCAGAACCTGACACTTAAGGGGGGTTTCCTACATGTGTTGCTTGCATCCTCCTGCTGTATCTGAGTCACTTTCCCTTTCACCCAGAAATCTGCTATGACTCTCTGGCTGTTGTGGTCTATGCTTGTTCTCTGTGGTATTAGTGAGACCCAGACAGGCTGGCTCTGAGGGAGTGTGATTGCAGAAGGGATCCTGGGCAAAGTCGTGGTATTAGCAAAATTTGCACTGAGCTGCTAGTCCTAGGCCAGATCCACCAAAGCACAGTCACTTCTGGCTGGGGGCCCAACACAGAGAGATTGCAGCAGGACAATGCATATGCCATGTGGTATCACTGCACGTGTTGGTTGGGTAGGGCATGTGCATGCAATGTTAGCAAAATTTGCACTGAGCCTAAGGCAGAGGCCATGAGGCCTGGGGCAAGCAAGTCCTCAGTAGAATGTGTGAGCAGGATGCACTGCTAGTAGGTTAAGTAGCAAGGGGCTATGCAGTGCTGTGCAGGAAGATTGAATAAAATGGATCTTCCTCCATTTGTCCTAGGTATTATATGAACTATTACTTCCATGTTGCGTCTCCAAAAGCTCCTCTCTCTTTAAGGAAGGGATCCAGCTGTCATTTGCCCTCCTGGCTTACCCATTGCTGAGTCAGCTGATTTTTAAAGCTCCAGACTCCAAGTCCTGCTGATTATTCAAATTCACAGAATTTAGCTCCTCTGTTTTTAAAGCCAGACATTATATGGATTCATCTTCCCTATGTGGGCTCCCTAGTGTGAGGAACCATTTATTTCCCCTAACCACACCTATAGCATTTTCTCTCCTGTGAGCAGCTCATGACCACCATTTTTGTCCTTCTTCACTTTTCGCCCAGATGTGGCTTCTTCTCTACATTTATTTGTGGAGTGTTTTGTTGTTGTTGTTTTTAGAGAGAGAGCACACAGTTGAGTGAGGAGAGACAGAGGAGAAATAGAGAGAGAGAGAGAGAGAGAGAGAGAGAGAGAGAGAGAGAGAGAATGAATATGAATATATATTAAACAGGATCCAACATAGGGCTCAGTCTCACAACTCTGAGATCATGACCTGAGCTGAAATCAAGAGTCAGATGCTTAACTGACTGAGTCCCCCAGGCACCTGAATTGGGGAGTTGTTCTAACAGAGCTTGGATCGCTCTCCAGTTTCTTTACACAGATGTGAGGTCTTATTGTAAACGTGAAGTGGTTTACATCCACCACCTTCCCAAGCTCCTTTCCCAGTTCTTCTTTACATGTATATGTGTGTATACATCTTTACATATATACGTATGTATACACACATGCGTACACACACAAACACACCCTTCATCAGTTCAACTATTGATGGACAATTGCATTGCTCCTTTATCTTGAATGTTGTAAACGATGCTGCAATAAACATAGAGGTACATGTATCTTTTTGAAGTAGTGTTTTTGTTTTCTTTGGATAAGTACACAGTAGTGGAGCAAGTGAACAATCTGGTATTTCTGTTTTAATTTTTTGAGAAAACTTCACACTTTTTACTAGTGGGTGCACCAATTTATATTTCCACCAACAGTGAACAAGGGTTCTTTTTTCTCCATATCCTCATTAACATTTGTTATTATCTTTTTTAATTCTAACTATTCTGAAAGGTGTGAGGTGGTATCTCAATATGGTTTTGATTTACATTTCCCTGATGATTAGTGATGTTGAGCATCTTTTCATGTATCTGTTGCCTATCTGTATGTCTTCTTTAGGAAAGTTTCCATTCAGGTCCGTTGTCCATTTTAAAATTAGATTATTTTTATTATTGTTATTAGGTATTGAGTTATATAGTTATTTATATATTTTGGATATTTATCCCTTACCAGATACATGATTTTCAAGCAACTTCCATTTTGTAGGTTGCCTTTTAGGTTTTTAAAATCATTTTATTTTATTGTATCTTTTATCATGATAAGTGTACTCTTTAATCTCCATCACCTATTTCTCCCACTCTCCACTCACCTCCTCTCTGGTAACCATCAGTTGGTTCTTTATAGTTAAAAGTGTTTCTTGATTTCTCTCTCTCTCTCTCTGTTCCTTTGCTTATTCGTTTTCTTTCTTAAATTCCACATATGAGTGGGATCATATGGTTTTTTATCTCTGGTTTATTTCACATACTATTATACTCTCTAGCTCCATCCATGTTGTTTCAAATGGCAGGATTTCATTCCTATGGTTGAATAATATTCCATTATACACACACAAACACACACACACTACCTCTTCTTTATCCTTTCATCTTTTGATAGACATGGGCTGTTTCCATAATTTGGCTATTGCAAGCAATGCTTCAATAAACACAGTGGTGCATATATATCCCTCTGAACTCATGTTTTTGTAATTTGGGTACCATTACTGGATCATAGGGTATTTCTCTTTTTGAATTGTTTTGAGGAACCTCCATATTATTTTCCACAGTCACTGTAAACCAGTCTTCATTCCCACCAAAAATGCATGTGTTCCTTTTTTTTCCATAACTCTCCAACACTTGTTATTTCTTGTGTTTTTGGTTTTAGTCATTCTGACCAGCATGAGGTGATACGTCACTGTAGTTTTGATTTTCATTTTCCTAATAATGACTGATGTTGGGCATCTTTCCATGTGTCTATTGATTAGCCATCTGCACATATTCTTTGGAGAAAAATGTGTTCATGTCTTCTTGCCCATTTTTTAATTGGATCATTTGTTTTTTGGGTGTTGTATCAGTTCTTTATATATTTAGATCTTAACCTCTTATCAGAGATGTCATTTGCAAATATCTTCTCCCATTCAGTAGGTTGTCATTTAGTTTTGAAAGCTTCTTTTTTTTAAGATTTTATTTTTTTATTCATGAGAGAGACAGAGGGAGAGAGAGAGAGAGAGAGAGAGAGAGAGAGAGAGGCAGAGACACAGGCAGAAGGAAAAGCAGACTCCATGCAGGGAGCCCAACATGGGACTCAATCCTGAGTCTCCAGGATCACTCCCTGGACTGAAGGTGGTGCTAAACCACTGAGCCACCTGGGCTGCCCTGTCATTTAGTTTTGTTGATTGTTTCCTTCACTGTGCAGAAACATTTTTTATTTTAATGTAGTCCTAGTAGTTCGTTTATGCTTCTGTTTCCCTTGACTATATATCTAGAAAAATGTTACAGCTGATGTCAAAGAGATTACTGCCTGTACTCTCTTCAAGGATCTTCATAGTTTCAGTTCTCATATTTGATCTGTTACCTATTTTGAGTTTATTTCTGTGTATGGTGAAAGTGGTCCAGTTTCATTCTTTTGCATGTGGCTGTCCAGTTTTCTGAAAACAATTAGAAGAGACTTTTTCCCATTGTATATTCATTCCTCCTTTGTTGAATATTAATTGACCATATATTGTGAGTTTATTTCTGGGTTTCTGTTCTATTCTATTGATCTATGTGTCTATCTCTATGCCAAGACCATATTGTTTTGATTACTACCACTCTGTAATATAACTTTAAATATGAAATTGTCATATTTCCAGTTTTGTTTTTCTTTTGCATGACTGCTTTGGCCATTTGAGGTATTTTGTGTTCCCATACAAATGTTAGGATTATTTGTTCTAGTTCTGTGAAAAATGCTTGTGGGTGTTTTGATAGGGGTTGCATTAAATCTGCAGATTGCATAGTGTAGACATTTTAACATTTATTAAATCCATGAGCATAGACTGTCTTCCCATTTCTTTGCGTTGTTTTGAATTTATTTCATCAGGGTTTTACACTTTTCTGAGTACAGATATTTTACCTGCTTTTTAGTTTTCTTAGTAGTTCTGTCCCTGTGCAAAAGCCTTTTATTTTGGATAGTCTGGATAGTTTATTTTTGCTTTTGTTTCCCTTGCCTGAGACAACATATCTAGAAAAATATTGCTACATCCATTGTAAAAGAAATTACTACCTATGTTTTCTTCTAGGAGTTTTACAGAAAAATCATTTTTATCTCTATTTCCAACAAATGTAATTTCTTCACCTATCCCCAGCACTTGCACATATACACATGCACATGCCATAAAGCCCTTCATCAGTGTTGTTTGTTCACCTTAGGTTGCAAGTAACTTTAAAAGGGTCTACGTTAAGCATATTTGTGGACTGTGTTAGAACTGGAAGAAATAGTAGGCACTTAAGCATAAAGGTTACTCTTATCTCAAGAATTCTGTAATTTCTCTCTGTCTTTCTGTCTCTCGGTCTCTCTCTCTCTCTCTCTCTCTCTCTCTCACACACACACACACACACACACACACACACAATCCCAGGACAGCTACATGGTGCTTAGCAACTACTACATACAGAAATAATGCTTTTGAGGTGATCATTTGCATCCTGCATCTTCTTAGCAAATCCTCTGGGATATCTGATATTGTCATAAATCTCCTCCTCCTTAAAAATAACTTTTCCCTTTATGACTTACCTCTTAACATTCCACTAAGTCTCATGTCCTGGAATATACAATCTGTTTCTTCCTATGTATGGAATTCTCAAACCTGAATATCCAAATTCAGTTTTTCTTAGTTCTTTTCCAGGATTTTAATGTACATCTCTGAATATTTCACAAGTTATTATTTTCATTTTAAACCAACTGTGTCTTTTAAATCAGTTTTTTAAAATTAACTTTTTAAAAAATTTATTTCAAAGCACTATGCATATTATATCAGTCTTAATGCCCGTGTGGTGTTTGAAGAAGCAAAAAAAAAAAAAAAAAATCACTCATCTATCCTAAGTTTTGGATTAATTTGCACATAGGACAAAATAATAAGTAGATGGAAAAGACAAATCTAACTTTTATTAATGTCAAAGCTGTTTTGGAAAATGTGGCTAACATCTAGTCTTAATATTGAGACTCAGAATCAGAGAGACTTAGCCACCTATCCCAGACAGCTCTGGACTGGGGTAGGGGCCTCACTGAGGGGATCAAGTTTGATTTTCTATAACTACTGGAAGTGAGACAGAGTAGAGTACTCTCTAGGTACAGCTCACCCCAAAGGAAATGGAGAGGAAGTGGCTGGGATATGCTCTTTAAATAATTTTCTATCCTCTGAGAGGAGTGAGTCAAGGTTGAGAGAAGCCAGGAAAGCTAAACTAATGCTACTCCCTCCATAGGGGAGGAAACACTAGGAAGCAAAAGAATAGATGTTCACACCACCAGGAATTATAACTGAACTAATTCACTACCAGTTCTTTTTAGCCTTTTCCTTTAATGTATTTAAGGTGTTTTATTTTGGTTGGTTTTGTTTTTTGCTGGGAAAAAATGGATATCTCAGCTTCATACTTCAAAGTGTTTTTATTTGGTCTTATATTTCATTCCTTGTTCTCTTGTTTTGTCTGTTTACCATTTTTTTCTTTCATTTCCAACCAATAATCATACATTCTGTACTCTTCAACTTATGTCTTTAGTTTGTGATAATCTTCCTCAATATTTCTCCTTTCATTACATCTGCCTTCAATCTATATTTCATGATAACAAGAGTCATCTTTCATATACATGATTTTCATTCTATTTATCTGTTTAGTTATTTCTCCATACTACATATTTAGAGGTAAAACTGAATAATAGTTAATAGTGGTTAAGAGTGTAAGCAATGGAATCAGTGAAACCTGAGCTAAATTTTCAACTTTGCCAGCAAATGGCAATGGAAAATTGGATAGATTAGTTTTCTGAGAATGAGAAAAAAATAACCTAACAGATCAATAAGCAATAAAGAAACTAAAATGGTCATTGAGGTTTTCTTTTCTCAAAAAGCTACAACCTGAGGAGGATCTATGTGCGAGTTCTGTGAAACTTTGAAAAACAGCTATTTTTCTATTAATGAAAATAAATGCAAAATTCATAAATAAGGTATTGGCTAAATAAACATAATACATTTGAAATAAAATTATGGAAAATTGGTTTTATCACAAAATATAAGTGTCTAATATCATATAACTGATTAATGTATTTAATGACAGGCATTAGATAAAAAGAAAAATAATTATTTTAACTAATGTGGAAAAACATTTGATAAACATTTATTTTCTGCTAAAAATTAAACTCTTAGCAGAATAAGAAGGGAAATTCCTTAATTTGAAAAGGTTTTATTATTTCCCAAATCCTAATAAAATATTGCATTCATTCCTTTTAAGTTAGGGAACATGACAAAGATGCTCACTATCTGCACGTTAGTATTTAAAAGAAAATTGAAAATTCTAGCCAACTGTATAAAAAAAGAAACATAGAAAACTGTCATAAAAATTGAAAAAGTTATGATTTATGGATTGTATGATTGTTTACCTCATGATTTATGTGTATGATTGTCTACCTAGAAAAAATAACCAACAAAATCAACACTTAGAACTAATTATTGCTCTTCATTAGTTCTGGAAAGAACAGTTTACTAAAGCAATAACCAATAAAAAAAATAGTAAACAGAAATGCTTTTTATAATAACAATCTATAAAATATCAAGGATTTTACCTAATTAAATTTACAACAGAAGTATCTGAGGACATAGAAAAATAGTAGATAATCAGGCATTATAGGGAGACATTCCGTGCACTTAGATGATGAGTTAATACTATGTTAATCGTCAGTTAACAACCATTGCCAGGTCATGCCCAATGTCACTGGATTGTAGTGTCCACACAATCGCTCCACATTGAAAAGCTATAGGAAGCACATAGGAGAAAGCTATACATTGTCATAGAAAAGAAAATCTATACACTTTAGAGAGGAAAAAAAAAGTAATAGGGATTTTCTTTTGTGCAATGCTATTAGGCAATAGATCTCCAAAATGCTATACAGTAGATAAACAGATGATGGAAGGTGATAGCTGAAAAATAAGGGAATTATTAATGTGACATTTCTTAAGCAGGGTGGTTAGTGCATAGTTCCACATTTTATTGTCACTTAAAAAAATACATACCAGCATTGCTCATTTTATTGCACTCTGCTTTATTCCACTTCTTGGATATTGTGTTCTTTTTTTTGTTTGTTTGTTTACAAATTGAAGGTCTATGGCAGCCCTGTGTTGAACAAGTTTATCAGTACCATTTTCCCATCAGCATTTGCTCAACTCATTTGTGTCACATTTCGGCAATTCTTGTAGTATTTCAAACTTTTTCATTCATATTTGTTATGATTATCTGTGATTGGTGAATTTTGCTGTTACTGTTGTAGTTGTTTTGAGGTGCCACAAAGTGTACCCATATAAGACTGCAAACTTAATAAATGTTCCATGTGTTCTGAACACTCTCCAACCAGCCATTTCCCCATCGGTCTTCTTTCCTTGGGTCTCCCTATTCTCTGGGACACAACAATCTTGAAATCAGGCCAGCAAATAGCCCTACAAAGGTCTCTACAAGTTCAAGTGAAAGGAAGAGTCACATATCTCTCACTTTAAATAAAAAGCTCTAATTGATTAAGCTTAGTGAAGAAGGCATGTCAAAACCCAGATAAGCTGAAAGCTAGGCCTTTCCACCAAATAGCTAGCTAAGTTATGAATGCAAAGGAAAGGTTCTTGAAGGAAATTAAAAGTTCTACTCCAGTGAACACATGAATAATAAAAGAACAAAACAGCCTTATTACTGCTCCGGGAAAAAGTTTTTGGTAATCTGCATAGTAGATCAAATCGTCATAACATTCCCTTAAGCCAAAAAGCCTAATTCAGAGCAGGGCCCTAAGTCTCTTCAGTTCTGTGAAGGCTGAGAGAGCTGAGGAAATAGCCGAAGAAAAGTTTGAAATTTGCAGAGACTAGTTGATGAGGTTTAAGGAAAGACACCATCTCCATGACATTCAGGTGGAAAGTGAAGCAGTAGGTGCTGCTGGAGAAGCTTCAGCAAGTTATCCAGAAGATGTAGTTAAAATCATTAAGGTGGTTAGACTAAACAACAGATTTTCAGTGAGGCAGCCTTCTACTGGAAGCTTTCTATGAAATAGTTTCCTATTGGAAGAAGATGGCATCTAGGAGTTTCATAGCTAGAGAAGATAAGTCAACGTCTGGCTTCAGATCTTCAAAGGACAGGCTGACTCTTGTTGGCTAATGTATCTAGTGACTTTAGATTGAAGGCAATGCTCATTTCCATTCCCAACTCCTTGAGCCCTGAAGAATTATGCTAAATCTACTATGCCTGTGACCTATAAATGGAGCAACAAAGCCTGGATGACAGTATATATGTTAACATGGTTTACTGAATATTTTAAGTCTGCTGCTGATATCTACTATTCAGAAAAAAAAAATCCTTTCAAAATATGACGGCTCATTGACAATGAACCTGGTAACCCACGAGCTCTGGTGGAGATGGACAATGAGATGAACGGTCCATGCCTGCTAATATAAGATCCGTGCTTACATTTTTAAAGCTCTAGCTGCCATAGATCCTGATTCTTCTGATGGATTGGGCAATAAACTGAAAATCTTCTGGAAATAATTTACCATTCTATTTGCTATTAAGGACATTTATGCTTCATGTGAATAGGACACAATATCAACATAAATAGCTTAGAAGAAGTTGATGCCAATCTCACAGATGAATTTGAGAGATTCAAGACTTTGATGAAGGAAGTAACTGCAGATATGGTGGAAATAGCAAGATAACTAGAATTAGAAGTGCAGCCTCAAGATGGGGGTGATACTATGATACCATGATAACACTGGAATATATGAGTTGCTCCAAATAGATGAGCAAAGAAAGTGGTTTCTTGCGATGGAATCTCTTCCTGGTGGAGATACTATGAAGATTGTTAAAACAACAACAAACAATTTAGAATATTGCATAAAGTTAATTGAGAAAACAGCAGCAGGGTTTGAGAGGATTAACTTCAATTCTGAAAGAAATTCTATGAGCAAAAGGCTTTCAAACAGCATTGTATACTGCAGAGGAATCATTCATAAAAAGAAGTCAATCAATGCAGCAACCTTTATTATTGTCTTATTTTAAGAAATTGCCATGGCCACCCTAACCTTCAGCAACCATCACTCTGATCAGTCAGCAGCCATCAACATCGAGGCAGGAAACCTCCATCAGCAAAAAGATTATGACTCATTAAAGGCTTAGATGAGGTTAGCATTCTTTTTTTTTTAGCAATGAAATACATTTAAATACGATATATACATTGCTTTTTAAGACACAATACTATTGCCCATGTAATAGGCTATAGTATAAATATAACTTGTATATGCACTGGGAAACCAAAAAATTAATTTGACTCACTTTATTGAGATATGCTCAGTTTAGAACTGAGCTAACAATATCTCTGAGGTGGGCATGTGTAGGTTATGTATATTTTCCATGTAAAGTAATTCTAAATTTACATAGAAAGCAAACTATATATACATGCTTTCATATATAAGCATAAATATGTATAAAAGTATACTAAAGATCCATAACATTAGATGCCTCTGGTTAAGGGAAGAGTGTTTTAGGGAAGCAAGAGAGACTTGAAATATGCTGATAGATATTAAAAAGTCAATAAAATCATTTAAAGTAAATGTTGAAAAATGCTACTGAAATAGCATCAAATTTAGAAGTTGACTTAGAAATAAACATTGAAAGAAGCACGGAACTATAGAAAATAACAATAATGCCAAAATGCACATAAACATTAAAAAACTGAAATAAAATGAACTAAAACAATTGTATGGAAAGATTTAGGTAATCAGTATATGAAGTATGTCAATTCACTAAATTATCCTATATATTCAACTAAAGCCACAAAGAATTTTTAGTGGAACTCAAGTCTCTTTTACAAGTATCATGGAAGGGTACATGATAGAATAATTTTGACAAAAAAGGAACAAATATTGTGACTTGCTCTGCCAAACATCGGGAAAAAATAAAGATATGGCAGTTAGGACAATGTGGTTGGCTTACAGATATAGGAGACCTGTGAAACAAAACAGACAACTAAGAAACAAGCTCATATAGTCCATAAATGGGATGTCAATGCTGATGAGGATGAAAAAAAAATGGGCAATTCAATAAGGGGTAGAGGGGGAAATTGATAATCTCACAACAAAAATCTATTCTGAAGTTTGGAAGATAGAATTCTAAAAGTCAGAAGGATATTTAGGAACGTATATTTATGACTCGGGGGCAGGGAAAAGTTTTCTAAACAAGATAAAGATGGAATCTTGAAAAAGAGATTGGTAAATCAAATAAACTAAATCTTTAAAAATCTGTATGTCAAAAGAAAACAATACAACACGAAAAGACAGCCTACACACTAGAATACTAAAATTCAGAATGTGTAAAGAATTCCTATGAACCAATTAAAAATACAGTTCTGTAGAAGACTATTCCAATCATATGTAGAGATCTTTGTCAAAAAAGGAAGCCTAAGTTACCAATAAGCAAATGAAAAGATGCTCTACTTTGCTAATAAATAGATAAATGCAACCTGAAACCACAATGTGATTACACACTCAAGAAATTAGGAAACATTAAAATATTAGAATACAAAAAAACCCAAAAAAACAAAAACAAACAAAAATAATATTAGAATACACATTAGTGAAAATGTAAAATATTATGAACACATTAATCTTTCTTGTGATACTCTACTTCCACTACTTTTTTAAGAATTTGGAAATTAGCTTACAAATGCATACATACTTTTACCTAGCAATTGCTTTTGTAGGAAGAGGCAAATTTAGATAAATATTTTCAGGCATAAGAATGCTCATAGCTGTATTTTTTCATTGTAGTAGAAAAATAAAAAAAAAATCCTTGAGGCAACACAAATTAATAAATGTGAAATTATCCATGAGTAAATAATTCTCGGAAACCCTGAGTGAAAAAAGAAATTATACAAAGATGATGCAACTCCTATAAATTTCGTAAATATTCAAACACTATATTTGGTTTAGTTACACATGCATGTATAGTAAACATAATCCCTTTCTAAGACTGTTTACCTCTGAGGATGTAGGAAAGGAATACAGTCAGGAAGATAATTTTAGGTGGGGTTTCCTAGAAACAGAGATTGAGATGGAAATTTTTGTGAAAGTTACTTATTAAGGAAATTCTTTCAGGGGAAGGAAGGTGAGGGAAGCAGGAAAGGGCAGGGGGGGAGACAGCTAATCAACAACGTGGTCTCTGCTGGAAAATAGACTTAGTCTGGTCCTATGGGAAAGCTGGAGCACAAATTCTACATCACAAGACACCACCGCATTGGCTTCACCCTGATGCCTCATTACCCCCTGTCAGTTGTTGGCTGAAGTTTGCCAGCAGGGTCCTTCCAGAGAGAGAAGGCTGCTTTTTGACAAGCAAAGTCTTCCAGAAAAAGGGCAGCTGTAATCTTTGCTGGCAACGTAGCATCCAGTTGATGGATGAACTCACTGATCCCAGTGAAGAGGATCTGGGTGGAGTACCAAGAGCATCTATTACAGTTGACTGTTTGTACCACTCAGGTCCTCTTGCTTGTCACATTTCATTTGTTACATTCAAGCACAGCTTATTTAGGATTCTGGTTGGCCACAATTTCCAGGAATCATATAAGAGAAGGGTCTGTGAACGGAAGCCCTGGCTATTACATTTATTCTTGAGCGATTAGCTAGTTACTCCTCATCTCTTTTATCTACCACCTATTCTATATTTCCTTACTCCCTTGGCTAGCCTTTCTTCTCATCTAGATGGCTTCCCATCTAGGGGTGACCTTCTCATAGGTCTCTCTCAGGTTTGGAAACTGGGGGGAAAAGGATCATGATTTTCCATATCTATAGCTGACCTCCACCTTCTCATCTGTTCTTGATTTTTTTTTTTTGATTATATATAGTAAGAAATGACCTTGTTGGTGGCCCATCAAACATGCCTTTGATAAAATCGTATTCTACTAGCCATGACAATAGATCTCTACAGATCTTTCTTTTTATTTATTTATTTTTTTTTTAATCTACGATAGTCTTACAGAGAGAGAGAGAGGCAGAGACACAGGCAGAGGGAGAAGCAGGCTCCATGCACCGGGAGCCCGATGTGGGATTCGATCCCGGGTCTCCAGGATCGCGCCCTGGGCCAAAGGCAGGCGCCAAACCGCTGCGCCACCCAGGGATCCCTCTACAGATCTTTCTTATTTGCTGTTCTGACCCTGCTGCTCACTATAAAAATTATGTCCACTGCTATTTGGAGATAATATCATCTCACTACTACTTAGGGCACCTTGTACTTTAAGAGCATCTCTTATCCTCAATCCCAGCCTGCAGAGCAACCATTAGTGAGCTTCTCAACAGACCTAGTGCCTCTTTGCAGTCTTTTGTAGTCCTTATTTCTGTGGTAAATGCAAACAAGATCAAATTTTTGTTGCTAATTCTTAGACCGTAGAACCGTTCTAAATCCCCTCAGCTTTGAGTTTTCAAAATTTAATTTCATCTAATTTTTGTTGTGTTGTTTTTTAATCTCTTCCTCCATAGTCTGAATTGGCACTTCTGGAACTTCTAACTTATTTAATTTGGACCATCACTGTCCTTGAGCTTCTAAAAGCCATACCCAGCAATGTATTTGGCCCATCTCCTTGGGGATATTAAATCTTGCATCACAGGTATGTACCCCATATCCAGTTTTACATTCTATCTCTCTTGACCCAACAATCTTAGAATTCACTTCCAGGCATACTCTTGTTTCCTGTTAGTACAAAGTAGCCAGGTTCTTTCGCTGTCCTGTCTTAGCAGGCCTAGAATACTGCTAGCCAGATTTTTCTAAAATTTGACCCCAATTATATATGAATGGGGGGGGGGGGGCAAAAGATGGAGATGAGAGCAAATCCCAAGGAACACAAGCATTATCTTATAGGGTATCTATAGATCACCTGCTATATTTGGGAACTTTATGGTCGTTATGTAAAGGAGTCCCCCTATCTTCAGCAAGGGCTTCTTATCTGCTGTTATACGGGGCTTAGAGGAGTCTGGGAGTTCAACTATTCAAGGGCATCTATCCTGGATATGTCTATCTGAAGTCTCAGGGCTTGCAGAGATTTCCTGGACTATTGATACTATGTGAATAATTGGACTTCTAAAAATGTCATATATATTTTGAAAATCTATTTTACTTTTTGAATATTGTAAGAGGACGTTTGTTTCTGTAGTCCTATGTGCCTAGGAATGACAAATGGTTACTAGGGTTAATTATCTCTCGGTTTGGAAACTGTTTTGTCAGTTTCCATGGAATTTTTCAATATTCAACTTAGATTTTGAAAGGCTTTTCTGTTTCAAGTTGGTTGATCCCTTCTAAAATGGACCTAGATAAAAGTGTTTATATTCTGTAAGTGCTTCTAGGAGCTGACAAGAAAAGACCCAGGATTACTCTGACTTTATGTTGACATCTAAGGGAAGATGAACCTATTCATCCAGGCAAGGTTGAAAGTTGATGTTTAATGTTTAAAGTGTAGTTATAGGACTTACACTCGAGAACCTCAGACCTAGACATAAACATGGGGTAAAAGTGCCACAAAAGGGCAAAGAGTCGGCCAGTACTTTCTTTTTTTCTAGATGGCTATAATAAATATGAGTCATATTGGCTAACAATAACTGACACAAATGGTGAGCTGAGTCATTACTTTAAGCTTATCAGAAATATGAAACAATTTCAGTGTGGCTATAAGCAAGAATACTGGTAACCTAGATCTGTAGAGTCACAGGGCTCTGATAATTAATACACTAAGATCTTGGGCAAATTAATTAATCCCTGTCTCTGTTTCCTCTCTGGCATCACGGGGATAATACCATCCTCAGTAAGCTATTGTGAAGATTAAATGAGATGATGTGTGACAAGCTTCAACACAGTGCCTGGGAACAATTAGGACTGGAAATGATAATTTTAAAATTAAATTGCTCTATTCCTTTTCTCTCACTCCGGATGTAATTCTAGCAAGGCTTGAGACATTTGGAGCTGTTAAAAGAACTCTATGTTATGTTATTTGTAGAGATTCGTGTTAAAAGCAATGAAATTGACTCTTACTGATGAAGCAGAAAAGGCATTTTTGTTGTTGTTGTTTTTTTTTTTTTTTTTTTAAATGGGCAGTTCATGGAATGCTAAGGTATCTGAATAACCAAACTCAAGATTCAGCTTCCAGGAACATTGCCCCAAACCATGTCACAGAGCTGGCTTGCTGACCAAAGTCTGCCACTCCCAGCCTTCACACCCTATAGCCAGGAGCCACAGCTTACTGCCCCCTCCCTCCTCCACCAGGCTCCTTTCAGAGCCAGGAATGCAATCTTGCAACCACTGCCCCTCAGAAAGCCAGCCCCCTCTGCTACTACCCTCAGAGCAAAGTGAATTTTGTGCAGATTCTTTGTGTGGCTCAGTGCCGAAGTAATTTTTTGCATTAGTGATCTCTGATCTCATTAGTTTAGCTTAAATCCCAAAGATGAGGGAATCAAGTTTTGTGGGTTCTACCTTGGAGAAAGCTCAAATCATCAGGGTGGAAAATCTCCAAAATAATGAGGCTGTTCAAAAGTTGCTAAACAGCCAGAGAAACAGAAAATCATCTATTGTAAATCACAATGGAGAAGGCTTTTTCTTTTTTTAGTGCTTTGGGCAACTACTGTTTAAATAAGAGCTATATTGATGGGTTTGTTCTTAAGTGAAGGGTCTGCTTGATTTGTGGAGGTTTGCCTCTGAGCTAGCTCAGAACATTTTGGCTACTTGTCTCATGGTGTATTAGAACCTACTTCTTCCCTTTGCATCGTTCCGTAGGACTTTTGAAACCCTATGGAAAGGCAGCGTGGTAGATATTGTCAACTTCTAAACTATCTATTTGTACATATAATAAATCTGGCTAATAAATATTTTAGGATTTCACGCTTGGAGTAATGGTTCCATTCAGCTTGAAGTAAAGGAAAAAAATGACTTAAATACAATGGCACAATAAGGTTGGTAATAGTAATGAGTGGGTGTTAGTTAAAAAACCTCATTTGGGGGACGCCTGGGTGGCTCAGTAGTTGAGTCTCTGCCTTCGGCTCAGGGTGTGATCCCCGAATTCTGGGATCAAGTCTCACATCAGGCTCCCTATAGGGAGCCTGCTTCTCTCTCTGCCTGTGTCTCTGCCTCTCTCTCTCTGTGTGTCTCTCATGAATAAATAAATAAAATCTTTTTAAAAAAATCTCATTTGGTTCAGCATGACAAAATATCAAGGGAATGAGTACTACATGACATGCTCTATCACAGCAAATGCTACACATTGGAATGAGGAAGTCATAGAAATGTGCTATTAAAATTTCATAACCAAAGGAGAAAATAGTAGAAATAGTTAAAAATTCAATCTTTCCATTAATAAAGTTAATATAAAATTAACCCTCTAAAAAGAATACATCTAAGGGAAAGAATCTATAAAATTATGCCTGGAGTCATAACTCAGTAATCCTGAGAAGCAATCTAAAAATAGCAAGAGAGTAAATATTTTACCTTTACTACATAGAAAAAAAGAAATAGCACTTTTTTTTTTTTTCTCCAGATGGGCCAGTTCATGGGAAGTTACTTTTCATTTAAGTTACTATTAATTTTAATTTCTTGAACTTGGTACTTGAACCTGGTACTCCTGAACATTTGCACCTAATATACATTGTTGGGTCATCTATTTTTAATTAATTAAATTAATTAATTAATTAATTAAAATGAAAAAATAAATGAATGATAAAGATTCTCAAATGAGGTTAGAGGAACTGAAGTTTACATGTCAAATTTCCTAATGCTACAGCTGTAAATGAACAAGATTTTAACTTAAGAACTTTTCTCTCTCCCAATTCAACTGTCTAATATGATCTAACATTAGCATTAGTTGGTTTGTTTTTACTAAGCACTTTTGGTTACTCTGATTTTATGGGGAAGAGGAATCTGACGCTCTGCAAAAGTGAGTCAGTTGACCAAGATGACAAGATTAGAGTGTATCAAAGCAAAGCTTTGGACATAGTCTGGCCCTACATTTCCCTGCTTCAAACTTTAGTAATAATAATAATAGTTGGCAGATATATTGTAGGTTTACCATGTGCAGACCCTACTGTAAGCACTGTGAAAGTATTATTTAACCTTCACAACAAAACTGTGAGGTATGTATGACTATCTTCATATTAGAGGTGAACCAAAGAGCATAGAGATGTTTAAGTAACTTGCCCAAGGTCACACTGCTTGTAATGGGCAGATCTAAATTATGAAATCAGGCTATAGGGGCCTCAGAACTCAGGCTACTCAATAACCCTCTTCCTCAAATGTACATTGGCGTAAAAAAAATGTTTTAGATTCTGATGTAGGATGTCCAAACCCTGAATCTCAAGTTCAAAATTACTTTTTTGTTTGTTTGTTTGTTTCTGCTTCAAAATGCTGGGCATGTGATAGAAACTCGTATTCCACCAGAGAACATGGTAGAAAGATCCACAACCCCCACACACTTAAAAAGCTCATGAAAGACAAGTAGGAGAGACAAGAAAGAATACAGGAGAGTGTGTTAATATAGAGGAAATACAAGGATCTTTGGGAATTCATTCAGGGACATGATTTAATGTAATAGGCCAGAGAAGGCCTCCTGGCTTATCTGATGTTTAGATTGATATGTGAATAATGGGCAGGTGTTATTCAGAGGCTTGTGGGGATGAGTATCAGGCAGATATTAAGGGTGTAATGGTAGAAATAATAATTTATTAGAGAAACTGAAAGCAGTTTAATACAATACCTCTGAAGGGATGGTGAGCACACCAGTGTTTGAGGGTGTAAAATATTTTGGGAAAAAATTGTGGAGGGAATTTGCAAAGTGTGGTCTTCATTCTCATTAAAGAAGGGGAGTCATCAAGGAATTTTTAACAAAGGAATGAATCATCGGTTTTGTGTTTTAGTTGAGATTGGCCTGCAAAATGGAGGAATGATTATAATGGAGCAAGACTAGAAGCCGAGATCATTACAAAGCTGTTCTAAATGCCTAAGCAAGAGATGTTGGTGGCCTGTATTGGGAGGCTCTCCCTGGAGGAGAGAGAGAAGTAAACAGATGGTGGAAATATTTAGGACGTAGGATTTATCACCATGGCCAAGTAGATGAGGTTTAACACCTAACGTAGTAGCTAATGCACCACTAATTTATAACCAGGTTTACTTGGGTAAATGACAGTGCTATGTACTAAAACAGGGAACACAGTAAGCAGGTTTTGGGGGAGGATGGTGCTCAGTTTTAGAAAGAGAAATAAGTGGATGGATCAATAAGTAATAGAGATTAAAAGCCAGAGAAAGAATTTTAAGCTGGGAATGAGCATTTTGAAGGCATTGGGTGTATACCAGGTATTCCTAGGGAGAAATTCTAGAGAGGTTACCCCTGTCTCTTGTGAGAGCCACAAAGACAAAATGTTTTATAGGTTCCAAAAATGTGGAATTTTAGCCAATGAAATACAGATTACATTTATAAATATTACAATGGATTGTTCATAATTATTTTTAAAATAGTGTACATTCATTATTAGAAGATCTGTTTCATTTTTTTTATATCATTGATGTCTGTTATAATTTGAATTATTCGTACCGCTTAATGTTGTATAACATTAAAGCAAGGAGAACACTTTAGTACTGAGATCCAAAGACGGGAATTCTGAAGAATAAAGGTGACAGTTTCCTTGTACTGAAAAGAATGAGCCTGCTCTCCTTGTAATGACTTTGCTTGCTTGCAGTAATGAGTGAATGACTTTGAATTATACGAAGGTTAATTAACTGGTCATTCTTGATGAGAGTATAACTCTGTTGTGGGTCATTTGTGAGACATAGTAAGTGCATGGCAGATTTAACTTGCCATTCCTGTTTTAGGCCATCCTTTGTTTTGAACACGGTTCTAAATTCTCTTTCTGTTAAATTTTGACTGCTGCCATATGTATGAATTAGCAAAGTCTAAACAGCTGGATGAATGTACAGCTTAGATGTATTAGATTTATTCAAAGTCACAAGTGCCTGTAGAGATAGGAGTTTGAAATGTCTCTAATGGAAAAATGGCTCCAAGAGGGTCCCTGCAGTAGCAGCCAAAGCAACACTAATTGATGAAAAAGAAGTTTCACAAAAAGTCAACTACTCCACGTTAAGGCCAAAAAACATTGGAAATGTCCAGAAAGGCTTATGCAAGGGATAAGTATAATTGGGTAGGAAGTAAAGATGATGTATCATTTTCTTAAATAGTGGATTCTTCAGATGATTCCACTCAACGCCACCACAGTTCACTGTGTAGGCCATAAACTGCACACCTGGGTAATGTGAATGGTGCCTCCTGGACGTGAGGCCAGCAGGAATATTCACCTCTCCCTCTATGATTTTGTGAAGGATCCTACTTCTAGCCAACAATCTTTTTTTTTTTTTTTTTTGCTTTAGCCAAACATTTCACCTTAATGAATAAGATAAAAAAGAAGTACATTCCATTCCTATAAAGCACTACCATAAGTGGTGTTTTTATAAATACAGAATGGCATAGTTTAGTGAATTAGAAATTTATGGTTCAGTGCGTAATTCCCTAACCTATAATTTTGAAAAATCTAAACTATATTAAGGATGTTGCTTTATGTATGTAACATAAGATATATATTGTCTTGTAATACTTTATATATTTAGCGTCTTTAATTATTCTACCCAGCCAATTACATAGCTGAAATTATTCTAAAATTGTTGAAAATGTCAATTCAGGTTAAGGTAACAAAATGCCATCTGACTGGAATCTATTATAACTGACATTGTGGTTCTTTTGATTTATTTTCAGTGCTGAACACAGATATCATTTATTTTAATATTCCTCTTTTCTGGCAATGTAATAAGAGCCTAGTAAGCCAAGACTTATAAATAAAGCATGTGCTCATTTCATTAATATTTTCATGATTAGCTGTTTGGGGATTTATGAATATGTTGTAGGGAACTATGATTGAGCTAGAGTATGGATTCCCTCCAGATAGAGCCAGATGCCATGCATTTTTGTAAATACAAATAAGTTGTGTTGATTGTCAAATTTTCTATTATAACTATAAATACCCAAATTCCCTTGTTTTATTAGTCCATGGATAACAAAATAAAACAAAATATAAGGATTGCTTATTTAAAGGCATCTCTCATAATCGTTGTGTGAAGAAGGTATTGTTCTATACTATAAATGTTTTTGTATGTATGTGTGTGAGTAAAATGAAAGAGGAGAAAACTCCCATGTTACCCTAATTTTTCATACTTTTTTTATATTCTCAAGTGCACACACACACACATACCCCTACAGCACTTGCCTAAATCAAAACTGTTACTTTCTATTTTCAAGACTTTATTTAATCTGATTTGAGTTTAAGTTGAGATCATCTGCTTATAGTTAAGGAAGTCAAAGCATATATAGTTTTAACAGTGGATATACTACATGCTCTATGTCTCTGATAATTTGTGATTTCTCAGTTTGGCAGTTAAGCACACGTTCTAATGCATAGAAATGTTTTCCTCATACGTTATTCAAATTGTATAAAGATATGATTCAATAAATGTCATGTAAAAATAAGTATTTGAATATAGATTGTGATTTGTTTTAAAATAGTGCTCAATATAACATAAAGACTCTGGTCCTTCAATTTTTATATATTTGTGTCTACTCCATATTTTACATGATATGCATTTATCAACGGTAGTCTTAAAATCTACTTTTTCTTCTGCAAAATGGGATGGCGATTCTCACACATAATACTTCAAACACTGAATGACTAGAAGGACATGGACCAATCGGGAGAACTGCCGCTAGTTACATAGTTACATCGCGATGGGAGAAGCACCTGAATGTCAGTCAGTCCCTGTAACATCCACCTTACATGTGAAGTGAGATAAGTGTGAGAATAAAATAAACCGAGTAAGACAATACATTGATAGATCCAGGAGAGGGTGTTTAACAGAAGTCAGTCAAGTTCACAAATATTAGCTGAGTGTTTTATTTCCTTATTTGGCTGACCTCTCAACATTAATTGAACAATGTAAATCAGAGAGCAAGGTAGTTTAAAATATTTAGGATTGAATTAAGGACTGATAAAATGGATGAATAATTTTCAAATCTTGTTTAAACCTGGCTAAAGGCAAAGTAAACCATCTCAAAGAAGCTGTTTCTATCTTCTATGATGAAAGTTATAATGCAAATTCCATGATAAATGGAGGACATAGGAATCAATACATTTTCTGCTTCATTGTGACCTCTCCTTGTGCTTATTTGCAATTCCCTGATTGCTAAAATGAAGGTTGAGAAGTTAATGCCTGTGCATAAAGCACATCCTAATCTCTCTGGAAAATCTTAGTGGAAGACATAGTGACTAGGACTGCATTTTCAGGTGGTTTTTTCTTTTTTTTAAGATTTTATTTATTTGAGACAGAGCATGAGAGCGAGGATGAGCATGGGGGTTTGGCTGAGGGAGAGGGAGACGCAGACTCCCTGCTGAGCAGGGAGCCTGACTGTGGCTTGGTCCATCCCAGGACCCTGAGATCATGACCTGAGCTGAAGGCAGATGCATAACAACTGAGGCACCCAGGCACCCCCTGTGTTTTCAGTTTTAAGTCTATTCGTAAACACTAGTTGTTAAATTTCCAAACACTGTAAAAAAAAAATTTTTTTTCAGTGAAAATGACTGTTTATCTCAAAAGGAACTATAGGTCTTTCTTGACTTACTGTGAGGTTTTGTCCTAATAAACATATCATAAGATGAAAATATAAGTCAAAAAATATACTTAAGTCACCTAGCCTACTGAACATCATAGCTTAGCCTAGCCTACATTAGCCTACGGTTGGGTGAAATCATTTTGCAGAAAGCCAATTTATAATGAAGTGTTGAATATATCATGTAATTTATTTTTTTATTTTTTTATTTTTTTAAAGATGTTATTTATTCATGAGAGACACACAGAGAGAGGCAGAGACATAGAGGGAGAAGCAGTCTCCATGCAGGGAGCCCGATGTGGGACTCGATCCTGGGACCCCAGTACCACACCTGGGACGAAGGTAAGTGCTCAACTGCTGAGCCACCTAGGCGTCCCCTCATGTAATTTATTGAATATGGTACTAATAGTGAAAAACAGAATGATTGTTAAGCAAATCCTTGTTTACCCTTGTGATTGTGTGGCTCACTGCCACTGCCCAGCATCATGAGAGAGTCTCACGCTGCATATCGTAAGCCCAGGAAAAGATCACAATTCAAAGTATGGTTTCAACTGAATGCATATGGCTTTCAAACTGTCATAAAGTCGAAAAACCTTAAGTGGAACCATGGTAAATCAGGGCCTGTCTGTACTTAGTAGAGCTCACCACGGCATAGTCAAATGAGATATTAATCACAAAACAATTTGTTTGGCTTTTGAAAAGGGTTATTGCCCAGGATGCCATGACAACTTCTATTTTAAGACTCCCCTTACCAGCTGTGAATATCCATCCTACACAGCAGTTTACAACCTTTAATAACTGCTTATATCATTAGTTTCTTAACTTGCAGAATTTTCTTCTTTTTGTAATACATTTATCATTGGCTTACAGAAAGTGAGTACTAAAGGAGATTTTATTATGTTTTCTTGTTAAATCAACAAAATGCTCAATAACAACATTTTGAGCCTAGATCCTTTTTGTGGAATATTGTAACTACCTGCTGTAAGAGCCTGGTGTTCAGTGAGGTATTGTACTTGTATGTAGTAAAGTAAAAGATGTGAAATACCTACTAAACATTTTCATGTCTTGCATTGTTCAAGGAATGCCACTTTATATGTGTAAATGATGAGAAATCGGGCATGGGAGAGACGGGCTGGGTGTTCATCACATTCATTTATTTTGCCTCTTAGCTTCAAACTTCAATTCCCTGTGCTGTGAAATGTGGCTGAATGATGCATTCCTGATAATGAAATGTGGGTGGACCTGCTGCGGACCTCTTCTAAGGCCTGGCCCATAAAAGGCCTCAGTTTGCCCTTTAGGATATCCTTCACCAGATCTGCAGGGGAGTAACAGATGTATTTCACTAGTTGGCCACATTTTGAAGATGGTGGGGCCACCGACAGCCTGAACCCCTGAATGATGGTTGAGCAGAATCTTTCTGTTCCAAAACAAAAATACCCATTCCTATTCTGCAGGGTCATCGGAACAATTTACAATCCCACTAGTAATGGATGAGAATCCTCTTTCTTGAATCTCAGCTGAAAGCATGATGTCTTAATCACAAACTTTTCTTCTGGAAGCCCTAACCTTTGACCTTGATTTTTGCCTCCTCAGCAATATTAGATTGCTGAAAGCTCTAATGTTTTAGCCTGTTAGCCATCACGCTACTAATCTCAGTTTCTCATCCCATGAAACTTTGGAGTCAACAAATCTTGAGTGAAAATGAACCTCAGAACACTGCCTCACTTCTCTGGCACTCCTATTATTCCTAGGATTTGTCTTCACAGTTTCTGGGTGCTTTGGTACCCAAATTCCAACTATTCCTTCCCAGTGGTATAAGATTGCTAAAATCTCTGCTTAATGTTCAGTTTCGTAGATGCCATTTTCTTTTAGGATTCTCTTAATTCATGCACATTAAGAATAAGTAAGTGTCTCAAGTATAATAGAAAAGAAAATGTCAGGGGATACCTGAGTGGCTCTGTCGGTTAAGCACCCAAGTCTTGATTTCAGCTCAGGTCATGATCGGTGTTCTGGGATCAAGTCTCACAGTGGTCTCTGCATTGAATGTGGAGCCTGCTTAAGATTCTCTCTTTCTGCCCTACCCTCATATGTTCTCTCTATCTCTATCTCTTTCTCTCAAAAGAAAGAAAAAAAAAAAAGAAAGAAAAGAAAATGTCAGGTTCACTTCAGTGATTTTGCCCATTCTCTGAGACCTTGACCCTTCAAATCCTGATGCCTTGATTGCTTTGTAATGCCATAAAAAAATCTTTGTTTTTTTTTGTTGTTTGTTTTTTCTTTTCTTTTTTTAATTTCTATTTTATTTGACTATTTTGGCTACTTTTGATAGGTTTGGACTAAAACAAACTACGTTGTCTGTATATCTAGAAAGAGAGGTCTCTTGATTCCCTTGCAAATGCGTGTGACCATTTCTTTGCAGAATGATGGTAATTTACCTTAGTGCTGATACTGTGAAATGCACTTTTCGTCTGAGGCCATACAACTGTATGCACCAAACACTAGGCCATTTCAGTTACTACGTGGTCAAGTCCTCTCCATGTGCTCTGTGTTGCTCCTCATCTTCCCAACATTACACATTACCCTTGGAGTATCTCCCAATTTCAACATCCTTTAAAATAGCAAACAATGGGTGGTTTTCAATAATAACAATCTGGAAATATAATGCACAGATTGGCAGTTATTCAGGAGACTGAGAAAAAACTCTGATACTCAAAATTCCTATAATTTTAAATGATCCTGGCTACTCAATAGGAAGTAATCTTCCCTCCATTTGGAGAAACCGATAATATTGTTTAGTCCCATAATGGCAGTTACTACAGGTTTTTTTTTTTAAAAAAAAACAAAGTAGAATTATACTTTAAAGGTATATTTTCCATGAAAGTCTTCTAGGTTTACTTATAAAAATATTTTTATAATCTTTAAAAAACATTTTTATGTTTATGTAATGCTGTGTGTGTAAACTTTTCTGGGCAAACTGAAGGTGTCAGGGGTGTAAGATGATTATTTATATCTCCCTTTCTGTGGCTGCTAAAGTATTAACTACATGCAATGGATGATTACAAGAAAACTCATGTGTGACATGAAATAAAAGAATGTATAATGTCTGAATTGCTGAAGAGATCTTGATGAGTCCTAGAGGAAAGACAGTTACCATTTTCACTCAGGTCACATACCTTCTCTTCTCTTAAGCTTTATTTGACTGCATGCCTTTCTTGTGTCTAAATTTTACCATATTTATGAACATTTACTACACAAAGGGATCATATTAGGCAGTTAAGATAAAATATTTGAAAATGTTGATATGTTTCTCCAGATACATGGATTTCATATTTTGCATTTTTCTTATTTGAAATCCTATGTGTAGATTGCTGAGTCTTTTAAAGTATATATTGATCTTTTTATCTACTGTTTTCTAATAGACTACTCCAAAGCTTAGTAACTTAAAACAACAGTTTATAATTATCTCTCATAATTCAATGTTGACTGGGCTCAGCTGGGCAATTCCTACATGTAGTCTCCTCCAGTCATAATACTGAAAGCTCAGCTGGGCTCAATGTCCATGATGGCTCATGCACAAGGCCTGTAGTTGATATTGACTAATAGCTGGGGACTGTTGACTTCTCATGACTCAGGCTTCTTACTGCATGCTGGCTGGGGTTCCCAGAGGGAACAACCTGAGAATATTCCAAGAGAGCAGAAATAGAAGCAGCAGTTTATTAAGGCCTGGGCCTGGAAACTAGTGCAGCATCGGTGCCTCCATATTCTATGGTCAGTGCAGCTCAAGAGATGGAATGTACCCTGATCCAAAGGGAAGATGTATAGATGCCACTCGTCAGAGGGAAGAATGTCAAAGAATTTGTGGCCATTCATATACATGTCTGTGTGTATTGTTTTATGTGTTTATGCATTTATAAATGAACCCGTGGTTATTTTAGAATTTTAAATATACAGAGTAAAAGTGAAAACTTTCCTTTTTCCCCTCCCCAAATCAAACTATCTCTTCCAATATTATTATTATTAGTTGGCCTTTATTCATGTGTATCTAAATGCATTTTGGTTTTATTTACTTTTACATAAGTAGAATCAAGTATACATTTTTCTGAAAAATACTATATTCATTTAACAATATATTTTAGATACTCTATATGTAAATAACATATGCTACTGATGAATTACTGAACTCTACATCTGAAACTAATGATGTACTATATGTTATCTAATTGAATTTAAATTTAAAAAGTAAATAATACATACGATTTTATTTTATTTTATTTTTAAATTTTTATTTATTTATGATAGTCACAGAGAGGGAGAGAGAGAGAGGCAGAGACACAGGCAGAGGGAGAAGCAGGCTCCATGCACCGGGAGCCCAACGTGGGATTCGATCCCGGGTCTCCGGGAAAGCGCCCTGGGCCAAAGGCAGGCGCCAAACCGCTGGGCCACCCAGGGATCCCAATACATACGATTTTAAATCACTACCTAATATTCTATAGTGTTCATATATTTACTTAATTTTATATATAATTTAGATTGTTTATAGCCTTTGGTTATTGGATGAAATATCATTCTTTTTCATTCCTCTTTGTACATGTGCAAAAGTTTCACTAAGATATATACCCAAAATGGAATTGCTAAGTTGGAGAATATTAAGTTAAAAAAAAAAAGATACTGTCATCTTGTTCTTCAAACAGGCAATGCCATTTTACTCTTTCTTAAGCATTACATGAGAATCCCTTTTTCCTCATCATTGTCAACTCTGGATATTATCTGTGTTTTCAGCTTTATGAATCAAGGCAATTTTGTATTCTGTGAATTGCCAGTTTTTATAATTCATGTATTTTCCTATTGGGTCATATGTCCTTTTCTGAAGTGATTTAAAGATAACATCTACAGATTCAGTACCTTAATTTTTTTTTTTTTGTCTATCATATGTCACATATAATTTCATCAAATGAATACATGGGGCCTCTGTCTTGCTCCATGCCTTATAACTCACTGGCATAAATGTGTTCTCATTGTTCTCCATACCTCCGGGGACATCAGAGCCAGTTTCAGGTTGATAAAGTTTTGTGATTCACAGCATTGGCACCAGGAAAACAGAGTGTACATGGTGGAAGATTGGATTGTGTATGATGCCCAGGATGCTAAGACTGCCAGGCATTGAGGGCACCTCAGTGGTGAATTAGTTAGGCAATAGAAACAATTGCCCACAGGTATCTGAATTAGTATATATCTCTTCTTATTTTTCATTAGTTGAAATGAAAGCATAAACAAAAATAATTTTAAGTCACCATTTTTCTAGTATATGAACTTGGATTTGATTGTGTGATCATCAATTTGATGTAGTCTATGAAGTAGGTAAGAATGACATCATACTTTACACGGATGGTAAGTGGAGAAAAATGACAAGCATCGAACCTGAAAACAGTGGATTTTACCTTTTTCTTCATATTCATTGCTGGGCAAAAGACCTATAGTATTGCCACTTGAGCAACAAGCTCTTTGTGAAGGCATTAAGAAAAATATTATGGTGTGGGAGGCTGATTAAGTGCTGCTCAGCCACTCTCTGAAGTGTTGTAAATGATATAAGACCAGCTTTATAGTGGGACAGTGTTAGATCCTGCCCCTCTAGCCAGTCTAGCTTTGGCCTGGTGGCCACAGCAAAGGAGACTATGCCACAGGTTGTCTCAGGTGTGATAGCCCCAGGGATATATCCAGAGACCTGGAAAGTTGACCTGGACTTCCCAGGGAAACCGCTGCTCCCTCCACACTCTGCTGTCCACTTGTGGCAGCTTGATTGTGGTAGAGGAGTAGCTTGGAGTCAGAATCCTCCTTCTTCGAGGTATGTGCCTGGACAGAGGTTTTAGAGAAATTACAGGACTCCTAAATTTGAATTTTGAGTAAACCACGAAAAATTTTAGTCTAAGTGTTTCTCCTGTAATATTGGATATAACTATATTAAAAATGTGTTCTTATTTATTTGAATTTCAAAATTAACTGGCTGTTCTATATTTTTATTTGTGAAATTTGCCAGCCCTACCCCTGGGTTTTTATTTTGTGTAGTTTCTTCTCTTAGTCTGCACCTTTACTCAATTTAGAACTAGTGCAGAACAGAGAATTATTTTTCAACATCATGATTCCAGAGCCCTTATAGAAGTCTGTGGAAATTATCAAGTCCATGTAGGTCTTTGATTGCAGTCATTGGCACTGTTCAAGATAGAACATGAAGTTTAAAGGAGAATTTGAATCTTCCTCTGGTTTCATGAGTGTGCTGCAAAGATTGGGTCTGTTTCCCCTCAGATGAAGAGAAGGGATGTGAGTTTCCAAGTAGTCTCCATCAGCAGCTCCCTGCAGTTTGGTGCCCCTGGTGCCGACAACCCATAATGGCACCAACTGAGTGGAGCGGAGGAAAACATGCATCCGTGTTATTTCCTCTATCAAGCTATTTTACCCATGTGAACACTGACAGGAAGGGGGTCCATACCTCAATCTTAGATGATTTTCAAATAAAAACCACCAGAGAATGTGAACTTCTCTATTGAGGATTTAGTTTTATGGGACAAATATGCAGATTAGACATTCTGAAATGACCTGAGCTCCCAAGCTGGACTAAAAAATAGACAAGTTACATTGAAAAGGTGAAAATGTAAGGAAAATTGGGATATTCAGAGTTCACATCCTCCAAATGGAGCCTGTTTTAAGAAAAAAATGAAAGCTCCTCCTTTTGTCTCTGTGTCAAATCTATACCAAAGTTTCAATGTTCCCAGAAAAAAGAAGTAGAGGTTTTGATAGGTCCAAACTTTTCCTTTAATACCTAGAAAGTGTCTGGTTAGAAAAGCAAGCTGAATGTGTGGGGCCTAGCAGATTATTTTGAATTAAATAAACTGTCGTGCCATTGTACTGGCAGTAATAGAGACCAGGTTGCTGTTTGAAAATACAGGTTTTATTATGATTTAGGTATGGTAAGGCCAACAGATTAGGAGACAACTGCCATTGAAAAGTTAGCTATACTCACACTATGCTATGAAGGACCAGATGGGGAAGCATTCTTGTTGTAGTTGATTAGGAGGCAGAGAGGAAAGGGTGAATGGGGAGGGGGTGAGAGCCTTTACCAGTGGTTTCCTAGGGAAGGAATGGGTGAGGGAGGGTAGGAAGGCTAAGCAGGCTTGAATTGATGAGTTTAAATACATTCAGCAGGCTCTGGGGTATAGGGTTCTTGGCCCAAGGGTGTTTGGTGTTGAAGGATGGTGGCCTAAAGTGTGAAATGTGGGCTCTGGATTGATTAGTTTGCACATGAGAGGCTTGTTTTCTAACTCTAGGAATTAGCTCACTCTGAGAGGGCAGTCTCCAGGATCAGTAAGGCCCCAGGTGTCAGAGCGTCACAATACAGAAAAATTATGAATATGGTTAATACAGTTGTCCAGGCACCAGTAGAATGGTATGAAGTAACTGATTTTAAAATTTCATTTTCTCCATCCCAACAGTGAAGTTTAGC
Source organism: Nyctereutes procyonoides (assembly GCF_905146905.1). NCBI lineage: Eukaryota > Metazoa > Chordata > Mammalia > Carnivora > Canidae > Nyctereutes > Nyctereutes procyonoides. The sequence goes on along the minus strand of NW_026575032.1, from coordinate 15,166,090 downwards.
TAGCAACAACTTTTTATGGAATACCTAGAGCTGAGAAGATGGCTCTGAGTTTTCACAATAAAGCTGAACAACTGGTCAGGACCCCCAAATGCTTATAGGGAAACTTCAAAGGAGGTGCCTTCCACAACAAAGGCACCATTGTGGCTGGGTCTCACGTAGAATATGATTATAAATGGGCAGGTGGATTTTAATCATCTCATGACTAAAGGTTCTGAAAAAGGGTAGCTGTACAGTGGTGGATGCCTTTTCAGGGGAAGAATTATAGTGTCTATCTGAGCTTCTTTAGATGCGAAGAAATCATACAAATTTTGGTGTATGGATAACCTTTAACTTTCACCAATCAAGAAAGCCACTTCATTGCCCATGATAGAATTAAGCCTGCTCTTAGAATGTGACTTTGATTTTTCATCCATCACCCTGTCTTTAGGAAAGAGGGATAATTGAGACATGGGATGTAATTCTAAAGGAGCAATAAAACAAAGACAACAACTTCAATTAACACCATTAGACACTTTTCCTGTCAAAAATTTTAGAGATTAATAGAACTTACACAAAAAGAGGAGAAATCCTGTATTTTTCCTTCACAGAAGTCTCCAGAATATCAAGTAGACATGCATATAGAACAGATACCACTCCTCTTTTCATTGTGGCACTACTGCTAATCCATAAATCAGAAATCCACAAATCAGGACTATGATGTTTCATCTGAGGAATGCTGGACCCTGAAAAAATGGCAAAAACTTACAGAAGCTACAAAAACACCAGCTTTCTGGGGTGGCTGGGTAATTGCACCAAATAGTAGGCATGGAGGTAGTATACAATGACTTATTCTCACTGTTGTGGGGAGGATAAGAAAATGATATTGTGACATGTGCGCATTTAATAGTTGCCCATTTAATAGTTGCAAGGTAGTAGTCTTCTTGCCTGGCCCTTTTCTCCAGTCTCTAGGTAAAGGTAAAGGCCTGGAAAGCTCTAGAGATACTACACCTGGGAAATGAGGGTTTAAATTTACATGGCCATTGTATATAATTCCAGGTTGAAACTGGGCCAGCCAGCTAGGCGCATTGAATGAATGCAAAGAGAGGAACGAAGCTGAGAAAATTGCATTCTTAGGTTAAACTAGCTGCAATGGTAATGCATTCTGCATCCGAGAATAGAGCAACTCCCTCTGTCAGATATTGCCCCACTAGACCAGATAGTCTCAGCTGTGGGTTGAACATGTGGGGCCTGGTTTTCTGTTGCAAATGTTGCTGGTCACAAGCCAGCATCAACCTACAGTCAGTGTAAAATTAGCTATGTTCTTCCCATAGGGTAGGGAACCATGAAACACATCCTTGTTAGTGAGTCCTACAGAGTAGACAAGTCTTGAGGATCTGTCTGGAGGTGAGGGCAGGCCACGTAATCACAACTTCATAACTGAAAACTGTGAGATAAAACACATCAAGTCACTCTAACGGCCTTACAAACTCAAAGAGTCCTATGATATACAATGCAACTAGATTTCTGCCCAATTATAAAGTTGTCATTCGCATGTACCATCAAGAGTTAGAGGTTGATTGTCAATAGGGGAAAGACACCCATGTTTACAATCAAGAGTTGAATCTTTGAAGAGTATGACATAGAGGCCCTTTGCACCAGAACTTCCAGTAGTCATATGATGTGGGAAAAAATATTGAATGTGGAAATAAATACTCATATTTTCTTACATAGTAAGAAGATGGGTCCTAGAACATTAGCATGACCTCACTCCCATATATTTAAAAGAAAGTCCAGAGATATTACTTCCTGACCTGTGCATCCTTCACTCCATGTAAGCTAAGATTGCAGAATTTCAAGAGTACGTCCTCGAGGAAGTCGGAAGGGCCCGTCTAATCTTTGATTAGATTCTCCAGACACAGGGCTTGGGGTGGGAATTCTTACTCAAGTGATTTGCCCGGGAGAGTGTTGTCAGTAGAAGGGAGATAGGAAAGGGAAAAAATGCTACGGAAAGGATGTGAAACTAGCTTTGTCCTGATCCCAGAGAGAACTCTAGAGTTGAATTATATTACACAGTTGTTCCAGCTTTGAGGCTGGTGAGGTGAGTCGTTGAGGGTGAGGGACAGCCTTTATTTCATATCAGTTGAATTGTTGGGTAGGGTTGATGGGGGGAATTCACATTCTAAGGCACCTCCGTTTGGCCCAAGTCAATTCTCTAGAGAAAAGGGCAGCAGCATGAGCCAATAGTAAACAGTATCCACAACTAGTTAGGATGGAGTCATTACCCTGGTAAAGAGGGTCTACAGAGGCTTCAACAGCATTGATACACCATCTCATTAGTTTCCTTGATTATGTGTATGTTTCTTCCTGTAGGTTTTGTTGATTCTATATTAAACCAATTCTGTGATCACCAATACTGGTCCCGATCTAGCCTTATTTTTCTGGCCCAGCTCTACCCTAATTCGTTCAAATATCCTGATTTTTTCCTGCCAATCACCTAAGAGATTTTATTCATAGTTTGGATTCATGTGCCTTTGAGTAAATGGAAAACTGCATCCACCAATTTTATTAGGGACCATCTGTAGGAATCTAAGTACTTTTTAGAAAATTCTTTCTTTATTCTCTGATTTTTTTTCCTTCCCAGTATAGTTAAGATCTGCTCTTACCCGTGTCTTTAATCATTCTTGTACATCTTTTACATACAGGGAGAGAATCTTGCTTATTACTGGCTCTACTCAAAATCACTATGTGGATAGGCTTGCTGATAGACTAAGATGAATTTTTCCACCATGAGACTCCCAATAATTGATAGTGTTTGCTTATTTATTAACATATTTAAGATACGAAGACAAAAAACTAAGTCCTAGAGCACAGTGAGGGAGAAAGATCCTCAAAGAGAGTGATAAACAGAAATACCTGAGCTAGGTTTAAGCATTTGTATAAATAATTAGTCTTGAAGAAGTAATCTACTTCAGAAAACCCCAAACTAAGTAATAAAATGTCTGAAACTCTGTATCTCCATGCTAATAGTATCAATCAACTATTTTGAAAATGCTATGAAATAAGAAAATGAATATCTCAAAGAAAATAATAGCCAGCTTCTTAAAATTTAAGAAATGTGCCCATATTTAAATACAGAAGTCTAATAACACATAATATATCTATAGTTGGTGCCCACAGACTTTTACTATTATATGATCCAAATAAGAGTTTACCTTCTAATAATCATATTGCAACAGTAAGGAAAAAAAGAGTGTGTTACTAAAATACTCTCCTATATGAAGTTCTTTTATTTTTAAAATAGTTTAAATGGACTTTTTCATTTACAAAATAGAAGAAGCCCATGACACCTTTTCTGCCTATTTGGCACACTTCTCACAGAGATTGAACGGCTAGTGCTTTTCAAATATCACTGTGAATTATACGTAGATTCCTGACTTCATGATTTTCAGGTCTCTGTGGGTGGGTGAGGGTGATGCACCCTGATAGACTACTCTTTGACTAATATACCTTCCTCAGTAGTGCGACTCTACATAGGATTCTAACCTCAGGTTAAACCACAGGTTCCGGAGTATTTTGTTCATATTTTGGTCTTTACATGCATAGAACTAATGCTTTACCTTAAGCTATCTACACGACAACCTTTAGAGCTTGGGACCATCAATCGTAGGCTGGTCAGTTTATCCAGTGTCAGGTAAAATTAAATCCACATGGGGCACTGGGTTTTTCAGGGTAGAGTGATTGTGACCTGTTCTAGCATAGCAATTCTCAAACTTGGCTGCATTTTGCAAACTCCTGCCAAGATTTTAAAATGAACTGCTTCTTGGGTCCCATCACCACAGATCCTGATTTAATTGGCTTGGGTGTGGCCAGGACATTAGAATTTTAAAAATAACCCTGCAGGTAATTTCTAATATAGGCTAAGGGTGCAGTCGCTGGGGAAGTTCACATGCATCTGCCTGAGGTTCTGTTAAAGACTCTGCTTTCTAGAAGGTAATGTGCTTGAGTTAATGCACCAGACAGAAGGGCAAACGTCATTAGGTTCTGCTATGAAGACTACTCTTTTAAGGTCTCAAGAGTCGAGAGAGATATTTTAGGGTGGTGAACATGTGGGATTTATTCTGTAAACGATTATGGTCCTCTCAATTCTAAAAACCTGCTTGTACTTCTTTGTGGTACGTGGACTTAAATATTATACTTTTCCAACTCTTTAGTATTTTATGTCACAGATTATTTTATTTGCCACAGTATTTTTTAATTATTAATTACCATTTTGGAGGTTATACCTAGTAAATATTTCTCTCAAAGCTAATGACAGTATCCTTTGATTAATGTTGTTTTTAAATGGTTTTATTCCATGCAAGCATAACGAGCATTTATTGAAGGTTTACTGTATGCCAGTGTTCTAAGTTTTTATTTTACAGATTAAGAAACAGGTAGAGAGAAGTTATGGATATTGTCAGTAGTTTTGTTAAATATTAAGTTCATACAAAATTACATTTATAACCTTTGGTCAGTTATAGAGTAACAGACACACACCTGTGTACCTATCAGCCACCCAGCATAAGAAATACAGTAGCATTCCTCTGTTCCTATAGACATTTTATGTATTACAACTATATTCTGTGCTATTTTATATATATTTCTATACTAGTATTTCTTTGTATTTTGAGTTTCTTTGAAATCCCTTATGCTCTTTTCCAATCCTATTAGCTTTCCCTCATGTTCCATAACCTATATCCTAAATTTTGTTTCTTATTTTCTTTAGTTTAATATACATTTATCTCTAAATAATACATTATATGTATATATTTATAAAAACAGACATTATACATATTACAACTATATTCTGTGCTATTTTATATATATTTCTATACTAGTATTTCTTTGTATTTTGAGTTTCTTTGAAATCCCTTATGCTCTTTTCCAATCCTATTAGCTTTCCCTCATATTCCATAACCTATATCCTAAATTTTGTTTCTTATTTTCTTTAGTTTAATATATATTTATCTCTAAATAATACATTACATGTATATATTTTTAAAAATATCAATTAAAGCGTACATGTGTACTGTTCTAGAATTTGATTTATCTAACAGTTTCTAAATTTCATTTTCATATTTCTGTAGCTATATTTAATTTTTTCCTTCTATATTAGTGTAGTACAATTTATCTTACTGGTTTTGGTATATCTTTGGTTGTTTTTAGTTTGTTATTTGCTATTACTAATATTGTTCCCATAAATATTGTTACCATATCATTGGTTTCCTTGCTCTAGGGTGTATGTCTAAATGTGGCATTCCAAAAAAATAAAAATAAAAATAAACGTGGCATTCTTGGGTTGTAAGATATGCACATCTTCACCTTTAATAGGTAAGCACGAACTTGATTTCCAAGTAGTCACAGAAATTTATCTTTTACTGACATTATTTAACAGTTGCACCTGCTTGCCATCTTTGTCATTATTTTATATTGTGAAATTTTGAAATCTTGCTTAGCTGGTGAGTGTAAAGTCTGATCTCACTATGGTTTTAATCCTAACTTCTTTAAAAGCTCATAATGTAATGCATCTTTCATGTATTTAATGGTCATTTGTCTTATTTTCTCCTCTGATGTAAGAATTATCATCTTGTCATATTTTTCTAAAGGATTTTGTCTCATTTGTAGATTTTTAAAAATTACACTTTCTACATAAAATTGTTTTACGTGATGCAAATGTTTTCATGGAGTTTGGCTAATATTTTAGCAATATAGGCTCTAATTTTTAATGTAATGAAACTTAAAAATTATTTTTGTGTTTTTACATTTATTTAAAATTTTCTCCCCCGATATATGTATTCCACTATGTTGTCTTTCAGTAGCTTTACGGTTTTCACACTGTTTGTAACACACCTGTGATTTTTTTGTGTATGGTATTAAGTAGGGATTCAATTTCACTCTTCAATATGGGTAATCACTTGTCCAAACACCATTGATCATGCTTCCATGCACATCTGGATGCCTTTTCTGGTGCTTTCTTCTATTACATTAATTGGTCTATCTCTACGTTTATGATATTTTGCATTTGTTTCTGTGGCATTGTGTCGGGGGAAGGCAAATCTCTTTATCTTGTTTTATTTATTCAGAAGTGTCTTTGAGCTCTTCAACTGAATTATTTCTTTGATTTATTTTTTTATTAAAGTATAGTTGACATGCAATGTTATATTAGTTTCAGGTGCATAGCAGAGTGATTTGACAATCTATTAAAATACCATTGACTATATTCCTACCTTTTATCCCTGTAACTTATTTATTCCATAATGGAAAGACTCTATCTCCTACACCCCTTCACTCCCTTTTACTATTCTCACTTGCATCTTCTCTGGGAACCATCAGTTTGTTCCCTGTATTTGTGGGTCTGTTTCTGTTTGTTGTTGTTGTTGTTTGTTTGTTTGTTTTGTGTTTTTCTGATTCCATATATACATGAAATCACATGGCATTTGTCTTTTTATCTGACTTATTTCATTCAGCTAATACCCTCCAGGTCTTTGCATGTTATCACAAATGGTGAGATCTCATCCATTTTATGGTTGAGCAATATTCTTCCGTTATGTATATATACTACGTCTTTATCCACTCATGTATTGATAGGCATGATTTGCTTCCATCTGTTGGCTATTGGAAATAATGCCGCAGTAAACATAGGGGTGCACATATCTTTTAGAATTAGTGTTTTCTTTTTCTTTGTATAAATACTTAATAGTGGAATGACTAGGTCATATGATACTTTTTTTTTCTTAAGCTTTTAAAAAAGTTTTGAGAGAGTGCTTGAAGAGAAAAGAAGGGGAAAAGGGAGAGGGGGAGTGTCTCAAGCAGGATCAATGCCTAGCATGGATGCCAGTGTGGGGCTCAGTTCCACAACCCTGCAGTCATGACCTGAGCTGAAACTAAGAGCCGGACACTTAACTGACTGAGCCACCCAGGCTCCCTGGTCATATACTATTTCTATTTTCAATTTTTTGAAGGAAATCCACACTGTTTTCCATGGAGGCTATACCAGTTTACATTCTCACCAACAGCACGTGAGGGTTCCTCTTTCTACATACGCTTGCTAACACTTGGCATTTCTTCTCTTTTTGATTCCAGCCATTCCGACAGGTGTGGGGTGATATTTCATCATGGGTTTGATTTGCATTTCCCTGATGATTAGCAATGTTGAGTATCTTTTATTGTATCCGTTGGCCATCTGTATGGTTTCTTTGCAAAAATGTCTATTCGGGTCCTCTGCCCATTTTTTAATCAGATCATTTGTTTTTTGGTGTTGTCGTGTAAGTTCTTTATGTATTTGAAAACTAACTCCTTATCAGATATATCATTTGCTAATATCTTCTCTCAGTAGCTTGTCTTTTAGTTTTGTTCATGCTTTCCTTCACTGCGCAAAAGCTTTTTGTTTTGGTATAGTCCCTTCCCTGAGGAGACACATCTAGAAAAAGGCTGCTAAAGCCAATGTCAAATAAATTGCTGCCTATATTTTCTTTTTATGGTACCAGGTCCCACATTTAGGTCTTTAATCCATTTTGAGTTTATTTTTTGTGTATGGTGCAAGAAAGTAGTCTAGTTCCATTCTGTTACAGGTAGCTGTCCAGTTTTCCCAGTATCATTTGTTGATGAGATTGTGTTTGCCTACTGTATATTCTTGACTCATTTATCATAGATTAATAATCATATAAATATGGAATTGTTTCTGGGCTTTCTACTCTATTAATTTAGATGTCTGTTTTTGTGCCACTACCATACTTTTTGGTTACTATAGCTTTGTAGTATATCTTGAAATCCGGAATTGTGATACTTCCAGCTTCGTTCTTTCTCAAGATTGTTTTGACTGTCAAGGTCTTTTATCGTTCCATACAAATGTTAGGATTTTATTTGTTCTACTTCTGTGAGAAATGCTGTTGGTATTTTGATAGATGTTGCATTGAATATGTACATTGTTTTGGGTAATATGGAAATTTTAGCAATATTTCTCTTTCAATCCATGAACATGGCAGGCCTTTCAGCTTGTTTGTGTCATCTTCAGTTTCCTTCATCAGTGTTTTATATCTTTTACAGTACAGGTCTTTTAATAGATTAGGGAAGATAGATATTAACTTTTCTTTAAATGTTTGGTAGAATTCACCTATGAAACTATTTGGTACTGACCTTCCTGATTCAGTTTTGGAGGAACGTGTTTCTAGGAATGTATCCATTTCTTTTAGATTTCCAACTTGTTGGGATATAATTTTCCATAGTAATCTTTTATAATCCTTTGTATTTTATTTTATTATTATTATTATTTTAAGATTTTGTTTATTCATAGAGACACACAGAGAGAGAGAGAGAGAGGCAGAAACACAGGCAGAGGGAGAAGCAGGCCCCCTGCAGGAAGCCTGATGTGGGACTCGATCCCGGGACCCAGGATCACACAACAGGCTGCAGGTGGCACTAAACCTCCGCGCCACCGGGGCTGCCCTAATCCTTTGTATTTTAGTGGTGTTGGTTGTTACTTCTCTTTCATTTCTAATTTTAGTTATTTGCATCCTTTTTTTTTTCTTGATCATTCTGGTTAAGGTTTTTCATTTTTGTTATCTTTTCAAAGAACCAGCCATTACCTTCAACAATCTTTTCTATCGCTTCTTAAGACTATTTCATGCTTATTCTCTAACCTTTATTGTTATCTTCCTTCTACTAACCTTGGCCTTTGTTTTTTCTTCTTTCCCTAGTTCCTTTAGGTATTAGGTTATACTGTTTGTAATTTTTCTTGCTTCTTTAAGTAGACCAGATTCTTTTTCCTTTCTGCTAATCAGCTTGGATGCTTTTCATGACTGAGTCTTCCATTATAACTGATCCATTGTTCTTCGTATGTTAATCTACTGTTCATTCTAGTGTAATTTTTATGTCATTTTTATGTATTTTTTTGTTTTTCTTCAAATCTTATTTTTAAAGATATTTTCTCTTTGTTGAAATTCTTCCACTCTTTTCTCCAGTCTGGTGAACATGTTTACAATGACATTAAATTCTTTTTCATGCACATTGTTTATCTTTATTTCATTTGGTTCTTTTTCAAGATTTTGTCTTATTATTTTAGAATATATTCTTCTATCTTCCCATTTTGCTTGACCTTCTGTCAAAGAATGGATTAGGCAGAGAGGCTACTTCTAAACTTGAAGGAATGTTCTTGTGTATGGTCATCCCCTGTGTAGACTGTGCATGTCTGGTAACTTTGGCTGGCTGGAGCTATTACTGCTGTGGGCTCGAGGTCATGAGGTGCTCTGATAGAGCTTCGCTGGTAGGATGTTTGAAGCTAAAGTGGTGTAGGCCAATGTGGTCCTGAGGCTTTGGAACATAGGGCACCCTGGCAGGACAGCTGAAGCTGAAGTAGTCCAAGTTGAGATTTCCTTGGATACTTGACACAGGGGGCATCCCAGAGGGACTGGTGAGGCAGGAGCCAGGGATCCTGGGAGCTCTGTGTAGGGTGATCACTAGCTATATAGTTGTACTGAATTGGGCTGGGACAGTCTCAGTGCTTCATTTAGAGGGCACCCTGGCAGGACAGTTGAAGCTGAAGTGCACATAAACCAGGAATCCCAGGTTGCTTGTCACAGAGGTGTGCTAGTGGGACAGCTGGAACCAAGATTGGCGTGGTCTGGGATTTTGCAGGTACTCCATACAGGCTGTGCCCTGGCAGGATGGCCAGACCTGTGGTGAGGTGTTCCAGGATGGGGACCAGGATGCTTCATACAGGGGGTGCCTTGGCAGGACTTCTGGAACAGAGGTGGGCAAAGGCCAGAAGTTCTCAGAGTGCTCCATGCTTGGAGCACGCTGGTGGGATAGCTGGAGTTGAAGCAGGTATGAGCCCAGAGCTCCAGAATGCTCTATGCCGTGGGTGACTTAGCAATCCTGTTGAAGCCAAATTGGTATAGGCCCAAAATGTTCTGGGATGTTTTGTATCTCTGTCACCTTTGTGTGACGGCTGGGGCTGCGGTGAGTGTTGGATAGTGTGCACTGTGCTGGGGGCGCCTTGGTGGGACATCTGGGGCTGTTGTGGGCTAGGGGACCAGGGAACACGGAGGCAGTCGTCTGGCTAAAGCAACAGGACCCCGCTCCTGTTCACTTTATCAAGGTGGAGGGGAGCATAAGCTGAGGCTTTCGCCATATTTTCTGACTTAGCTCCCTTGCCATTTAACAGGGTTCTAGGGTTAGTTTCTTTATATAATGGTTGTTGTTTTATTTATTTTTTGAGTATAGTAGACATGTTATGTTAGTTCCAGGTATACAACCTAGTATTTTGACAAGTTTACATATCACGCTGTGGTCACCACAAGTATAGCTACTCTCCATTTCATTCCATTGGTATTACAGTATCATTGACTGTTTCTTTATGCTCTGATTTTTATTCCTGTGATTTACTCATCCTATAACTAGAGGCCTGTATTTCCCTCACCCTTCCACCCATTTTGTCCAACTCCTCAACCCCTTCCCTCCGGCAATCATGTTTGTTCTCTGTATTGTGATAGATCCAATTCTGCTTCTTGTTTATTCATTTTTGAGGATTTCATTTATGAGTGACACCTTATGGTATTTGTCTTTCTTGGTCTGATTCGTTTTACTTAGCATAATACCTTTAGGTCCATCCGTGTCTCAAATGGAATGATCTCATTCTTTTTTATGGCCATGCACTACTCCATTGTATATGTATACCACATATTCCTTAGCCATTTGTCTATCGATGGACACTATTGCAGATAATGATGCAATAAACATAGAAGTGCATATAGCTTTTCAAATTATTGTCCTCATTGTGGATGAGGATGGGGATGTACCCCTTGGTGGAATTATTGGATCATATGATATTTCAGTTTTTAGTTTTTTGAGGAAACTCCATACTGCCTTCCACAGTGGCTGTACCAATTCACATTCTCACCAACAGTGCACGAGGGTACCTTTTTTCCACATCTTTGCCAACATTTATTGTTTCTTGTATTTTTTTTTTTTTAGTTTTAGCCATTCCGACATGTGTGAGGTGATGTTACATTGTGGTTTTCATTTGCATTTCCCTGATGATTAGTGATGTTGAGCATTTTTCATGTGCCTGTTGGCCATCAGTATGTATTCTTTGGAAAAACGTCTACTCAAAGTTTTCTGCCATTTTTTAAATGAGATTTTTTTTTTTTTTTGGTGTTTTGTATAAGTTCTTTATATATTTAGATATTAACCCCTTATCAGCTATATTATTTGAAAATATCTTCTCCCATTCAGTAGGCTTTTCTAGTTGATCTTTTAAACAGTAGCTATTTTCTGTCCCTCAGGTTGCCTGGGGCTGGTGTGGGCTAGGGTCCCAGGGCTCACTGAGGTGGTAGGCTAGCTATGGTGACTGGACCCTGCTCCTATCAGCAATATTAAAATGGAAGGAGAGTGTAAACCATGGCATTCACCAGTCCTTCTAGCCCAGATAGAGTCCCAGCAGGTCCCTCGCCATTTGGTGGAGTTTGGGGTTAGATCTTTTACATGCTAGTTGCTCCTTTGAACTGCTCTTTTTCTTGTGTCTTAGAGAGATGAATCTGCTCATGGTCCCTCAGTACTATCCTCCCCCATTGTAGTTTGAAGCCTTGGGGGTGGGGATTCCCTGTATTTATCTTTTGTTCTGCAGAAACTGGTTTGTCCCCCTCTCAGTGCTTCTTCAGGAGGAGTTGGTCTATAAAGAGAGGTCCAGTTGGTGTGTCAGTAGAGGAGGTGAGTTTAGGGTCTTCCTACATCACCATGTTGGACTGGAATTCCTCAATTCAATTTTTATTTATTTTTATTTTTTAAAAAAATATTTATTTATTCATGAGAGACACAGAGAGAGAGGCAGAGACATAGTCAGAGGGAGAAGGAGGCTCCTTGAGGGGAGCCCGATGTGGGACTCAATCCTAGGAACTCGGGATCACGCCCGGAGCCAAAGGCATTCCTCAACCACTGAGCCACCCAGGTGGTCCTCTCAATTCAATTTTTAGAAAGTGATTTACTAACCTGATTAATTTTAATATTATACCAAACTTGAACTCCCAAGATAAATCCAACCTGCTCATAGTATATCTTGATTTTTATATCTTAAAAGAGTCATCTTCTTAATTATTTACTCAGGCTTTTTGTTTTCATATTTATGAATGGAATTTATTTTCTTACTTTCACATGTTCTTACCTGGTGCTGGTAATATAATGCTGGCTTCATACAATGAGTTGAGGTCTTCATCTTCTCTCCTCATCCTCCCTCCTCCTTTTCTCCTCTCTTCCTCGCCTCCTCCTCCCCTCTTCCCCCTCCTTTTCTCTTCCCCCTCTCCTTTGAATGAGTCTTTAGAGAGGCGTAGTTGTCTTTTGATTACTTGGTAATCCTCATAAGTAATACCGCTAAGGTCTGTGGGTTTTTGTGAGAGAAAGATGCTTAATTATTGATTCAATCTTAAGTATTTACTATTCAGATTGTCAGTGTCTTCAATCTTGATTCATTTTACTTTTCTAGAAAGTTGTCCATTTCTTATAGCTTTTCAAATTTATTAGACTACATTTTTATTATTCTCATCATAGGTTTTTAAACATTAATCTTGATAAACTTTTATCTTTTGACTTTTCTACTTTTGGTTTCGGTATCATACATTTTTTTCTTTTTATCGTTCTCTGTTTTCATATTCTTCTAATGTAGTCTGATGATCTTTTCCTTCTTATATTAGTCGATTAGCCCAACAACTTTAATCCTTTATACAATTCTAAGATTAGCACCTAAAAGATGCTTTAAACTTAGTTTAATTTTTCTCAATATATTTCATAAGCTGAATCCTATAAGGATTTCCTTATGATTCACATCTAAATTTAATGTTTCTTGGTATAACTTATCTTTGATCCAGGGTTTATTTAGATTTGCACTCTTAAATTTTTAGATGAATGGGAAGTTCTAGTTATCTTTATAATTTTTAAAATTAATTTAGAGCACGGTGTTTTATGTTAATCATTTTGATTTGTAGAATTGATATAACTTTTAATTAGCACTTAATGAATGCTTAAATAGCTTGAGGATTATGTTCTTCATGCCTATTGTGCTAGGCTTATTAATTTTGTTATTTAGTTTATCTAATACTTTTTGGTTTGGGTTGATGGATCTATCCAAGAAAGCTCTGTTAAAATCATACTGCTGTGGTGAATTTGTGAATTTCTCCTTGTAATTCTATCATTTGGTTTTCACTTTACAAAATCATTATTTTATGCATAGAAGTTTAGAATTGTTTTTTCTTAAAATAAATGGAAATAAAATAAATAAATAAATAAAAGGAAAAATGATTTATCAATATATGAATCCATTTATTTTTAATATTTGTTTTTATTTGTTTAAAGTCTAGTTTTCTATATCTATGAAGCAGTATGAACTTTCTTTTGGATAAAATTTTCCTGCTATATTCTTGTTTGAGTTCTTAAAAATTGCAACCTGATAACCTACTTTTCACTGTGGGCTTACGGTGGTTTTTTTTTTTTTTTTCCGTATATTCCCATTTTTCATAATACCTATATATTTGGATTTACTCTAGCATCATCCTTTGGACTTTATGCAAGAGCTCCTTGTGCCCAGGAGATGGTCCTAGTTTTCATCTCTTGTTCTCCTGTCCTTGACAGCCATGAAAATGCAAGGTTCAGAACTTACTTAGCCAGGCTAGCTGAAATTGCTGAGAAATACAAAGAAATGAGCAAACATGTTGGTGAGTAAAATATTTCATCTTATCCCAGATTTACTTAGCAAACTCTAAGTACTTAGTAAGCTGAAAGATGTTAGTAAAAAATCTGGGCTAGAATGTATAATTGGTTTGGGATACTGCGAAACTGCATATTTTTATGAGAAATGCTTTTGAATTATTGGTTATATATTCATGATTTGACTAAAAACAATTATTTGTGCTGAAGTTTTCTTACTAGTTTGCAAAGTGGAAATGCTGCTGGCCACCCTTCCTGTTATTCAGTTCTCTGCCATCCTTGGGCATGCTGCTGCTGCTTGGCCCAGTTTTATGGCTGTTTTGCTACATGCTGCCATCTCTGCGCTTTTCTCCTTTGTTCTGTGCCAATAATAACAGCTGCTGCTGTTTGTTGCCTGCTTTCCCAGATGTTTTTTATATTTAGGATGGCAACAGGAGAAAGAATATGCTGCGGTGATTTTAGAGGTTTGATAAATGAACAACAGAAAGCTAGACCTGGAGTATTTCACTAATGCTCTCACCACTTTCCGGTGGCCCCTGGGGATGATGTCTAGTTTCCCACCATCCATGGAATCTTACTTCATGACTTGGCCTCTTTTCATTCTCTTACTACACAACTGTTTCAAATTTTATTGATGAGTTACAATTTAAGAACTCTACTATAAAAAAAAAAACCCTAATATTACCCTTTCTCATTTTTTCTCTTCAAACATTGTGGTGCACTTTATTAAAATACACGACAACTAAGTATACAGCTTATGCTTTTATACATGTGTACCCATATAATTACTGGCCAGATAAAGATTTTAAAACTTTTATTTTTGCAAAAGCTTTCCTTCTGTCCCTTCCCAGGCAATGCCTAGTACACCAACTCACCACCAGAGCTATCCATTGTTCTTTTATTACCACCATTTAGTTTTGTCTGTTCTTGAATATGATATAACTGGAACACATGGTATCATTTGTGTGTGTGAAATTCTTTACCTATATACAACCATATCCCTTATACTTTGATGTGTAGTAATGAAACAATGGAGAGACAAGAACAAACAAAACTAAAACCCAGTTTATTTAAAAGTGCTGGTCAGGGATGCCTGGGTGGCTCAGTGGTTGAGCATCTATCCACCTTCAGCTCAGGGTGTGACCCCAAGGTCCTGGGATTGACCCACATCGAGCTCCTCACAGGAAGCCTGCTTCTCCCTCTGCCTGTGTCTCTCTACCTCCCTCTCTGTCTCTTTCATGAATAAATAAATAAAATCATTAAATAAATAAATAAATAAATAAATAAATAAATAAATAAATAAATAAATAAATAAATAAATAAATGTAGGTAGGTAGGTAGGTAGGTAGGTAGGTAGGTAGGTGCTGGTCAGGATATATAGGTATATACTTTTTAGTATAAGACCCTCTACACAGGAGAGGGACTATGGACATGTTAAAAGTCATCATTACAGTAGCACAACAAATGCATGTGGCTTAGGAAATGAAATAGAAACCAGATTTATGACTGTCAAATTAAACCTTACTTCAGATCACTAACAAAGTTGCAGCTGAAAAGGAAAATTCCATGAATATTATCACATAACTTGACAGCAAGTTAAAAGCAGAGGTAGAAATGAAATATAAATATTAATTTATGAAAATGAGGATTTTTATACCAAATCAAATTCATATCTAATCTTAAAATTTCCTAGGAAAGACAGAAGTTAGTGTTCTTTGAATCTCTCTTTATTAAATATCTAAACCATTAACTTGCCTGCAGAAATCTTTTACAGATTTAGAGAGCAAACATAGAAAGACTTTATGTACTTTTCTGGGAGAGTTTTAACTATATGCATCTGGTATTGTGTTTAACTCATTAAATATAGTGAAAGAAATTTTTTTTTCTATTATTAAAAGCATTAAATTCTTAAAACACAGAAAAAGTATAAAATGCATCATTTCTTCTCAGTGTTGTAGCATCTGGAGTATATTATTTTGTTGTGTAAAGGGTTAAATCAAATGGGTTAAGTAATACAGAATATGGACTTGTATTTTTTTGTGCAAACAATCTTGCCACTACATTAGAACGATATTCTTTTCCATAATCTTCCCATCATTTTTAGTCTTTCACTTACCACACAAAATGTTTTTTCTCATTCTTTTCTATGCTTTAAGTATTATTCTCAAGATTAAGAATAGCCCTGCTATTGACCTTTAGCTCTTTATTAGGATTAATATAAGCAAATTTATGAATTAATTTATAATACTTCGTTGTTATTACATAATATCTCTGAATTTTGAAGGTGGTTTTCCTGCAGATAAATGTTGAAAACGACATTTATGTTTATAAAACTTAAATTTAAAAAGGTAGTTAAAAGCAAAAATTGCTAATTCCTCTGTTAGGCTGTATTTTGATGGCCTCCCATATAATAACCCATAGAATTCTCAAAACAACCCTCTGAGTTGTGTGCTACTATGATTAGAAATCAAATATTGATGTACAGAGATAATATGTCCTTTCATAAGATCACAAAGGTGGAAAATGGAGGAGTCAAGGTTCAGACTTCAGGGCCTATGCTCTTAGCAGCTCTCCCAACTTTAAGTAATAAATGCTTGGTTTGGGAAACCTTTTCTTTTGTATGTTGCTAGGATGCAGCAATTCCCAGACTAATAAATAATCTGTCATACGGAAACACATGGGGTACAATTGTTAAGGTTGCCAAAATATTTATAACTAATAAACTCTAAAGTCTCAGTGGCTTATGGAAACTGATATGAGGATGGGTCAAGGGAAAGACTGATAAGTGGGTCTCTTTCTTTTGATTTTGATTTTTTTTTTTTTGGAACAATGGTCAGTTCAGTTCTAAGAATAGCACTAACATTCTACAAACAAGGACATTTTCTCACAAAATAACAATATGATATAACAAATCAGGGAATTAACATACACGTTACTATCATCGAATCCTCAGCACCCTTTCAACTTTTGCTAATTGTCTCAATAATGTCTAGGATCACACATTACTTTAGTTGTCATGTCTCTTTAGTCCTCTTTAACCTGGAACAGTTCCTCAGCTCTCCTTAACTTTCATTTCCCAGGTACTTTTGAAGATCACTATTATTTTGTAGAATGTCCCTCCACTTGGATTTGTCTCTTTTCCTCATTAGATTCAGGTGACACATTTTTGTGAAGAATGCCCTAGAAATGATACGGTCTCCTTGCATTCTATGAGATGGTACTTGATCAGAGTTTTCCTCATTCCAGCTGATGTTAGCTTTTGTTGTGTCTGGTTTTATTGAGAAATAATTAACACACAGCACTATATAATTTTAAGGTGTACAGCGTGATGATTTGACTTACATATATTGTGAAATGATTACCACAATAAATTTAGTTGACATCCATCAACTCCTATAAATTAAAAAGTATATTTCCCTTTTGTGATGAGAACTCATAAAATATAGTCTTATAACAATGTTCAACTACACCACACAGCAGGGTTAACTAGAGTCACCATATTGTACATTGGATCCCGGGGCTTATCTCATAACTAGAATTGTGTTTACCTTTTGACCATTTTCCTCCAGTTCCTCTCCCCTCCCCCCTGCATCTTATCTCTTTTTTGTAGGAGTTTGTTTGCTTAATTCCACATGTAAGTGACATCATACACGATGTGTCTTACTCTGACAGACCACACCTAGTATAATGCCCTCAACATCCATCTATGTTGCTGCAAATAGTTAAGATTTTACTTTACTTGTTGCTTAATAACATTCCGTTTTATTTTTTGAAGACTTCATTCTGTTTTCCATAGTGACTGTATGAATTTACAATCGTACCACAAGTGCACTAGAATTCCCTCTCCTTCACTTCTTCCCCAGCATTTATTTCTTGTCTTTTTGATGATAGTCATTCTAACAGAAGTGAGGTGAATCTTATTGTGGTTTTGATTTGCATTTTTCAAATGATTAGTGCTGTTGAACACTTTTGCATGTACCTATTGGCCATTTATATATCTTCTTTGAAAAAAATGTCTATTCCAATCCTTTGCTCATTTTTACAATCAGGTTATTTGGTCTTATTTATTCATTTTGCAATTGTACATTTTTTTAAATTTGGTATATTGAGCCCTTATCAGATATACGGTTTACAAATATTCTTGTTCAATTCTGTAGGTTGTTTTTTGCCTTTGTTGATAGGTTTTGGGTTTTTTGTTTTATTGCCATGCAAACTTTTTCGTTAATATAATCTCACTGTTTTAATTTTGATTTTATTGCTTGTGCTTAGTGCATTATGTGAACATTATTTTTAAAGCCCACATCAAGAAGCTTACTCATATTTTCTTGTAGGAATTCTATGGTTTTTGATCTTACATTTAAGTCTTTACACTATTTAGAGTTAATTTTTGTGAGTAGTGTAAGATACAATTTAGTTTCATTCATTTACATTTGAATATCCAACTTTCTCAGTAGCATGTATTGAAAAGACTATCTTTTCTCCAATGAATATTCTTGACTTCCTCACCAAGTCTTAGTTGGTTTTATATACATGAGTTAATTTGGGGGCCCTTGATACTGTTATGCGGGTCAATGTGTCCATTTTTGTGCTGGTACCATACTGTTTTGATTACCAGAGCTTTAAAATGTAGCTGGAAATAGGATAGTGTAATGCCTCCTACTTTCTTATTTCTCAGAATTATTTTAGCTCTTCAAGGTCTGTTGTGTTTCCATATATATTTTAGGATTATTTTTT
Organism: Nyctereutes procyonoides; assembly: GCF_905146905.1. NCBI lineage: Eukaryota > Metazoa > Chordata > Mammalia > Carnivora > Canidae > Nyctereutes > Nyctereutes procyonoides. The sequence continues at coordinate 15,147,646 of NW_026575032.1, read as the reverse complement.
CTGCTTCTTTAAATAAATGGCATTAGAATCATTTTTGTATTTTATTGAAGAATTGACATTGAATATGTTATTAGTTTCAGGTGTACAATATGGGGATTCAATAGTTATATACATCATGAAGTAGTTACCACAATAAGTCTAGTTGTTATGTGTCAAACTACCAACTCGTTATAATATTGTTGGTTATATTCCCTTTACTGTATATTATATCCCTGTCTTATTTATTTTATGACTCTAAGATTGTACCTTACTCCCCTTTTCTTATTTCATCCATCCTCCGACTCTCCTCCCTTTTGAAACCATCAGTTTGTTCTCTATCTATAAATCTGTTCCTGTTTTTTTTGTTAATTTGTTTGTGTTTTTTTTATTCTACAAATAAGTAAAACCAAATGGTTCCTTTTTTTAAATTTTTATTTACTTATGATAGTCACACACACAGAGAGAGAGAGAGAGAGAGAGAGAGAGGCAGAGACATAGGCAGAGAGAGAAGCAGGCTCCATGCACCGGGAGCCTGACGTGGGACTCCATCCCAGGTCTCCAGGATCACGCCCTGGGCCAAAGGCAGGCGCTAAACCGCTGCGCCACCCAGGGATCCCTGGTTCCTTTTTTTAAGTCAAGAATATTCATTGAAGAAGAGATAGTCTTTTCAATACATGCTACTGAGAAAGTTGGATATTCAAATGTAAATGAATGAAACTAAATCATATCTTACACTACTCACAAAAATTAACTCTAAATAGTGTAAAGACTTAAGTGTAAGATCACTTGGTATAATGCCCTAGTTCCATTCATGTTGTTGCAAATGGTGAGATTTTATTCTTTTTTATGGCAGAGTAATATTCCTCTATGTGTGTATACACATCACATTTTCTCTATTCATCTGTCAATAGACATTTAGGTTTTAGGTTGCTTCCATATCTCAGCTATTGTAAATAATGCTGCAATGGACAGAGTGATGTGTAGGTGTTTTTAAATTAGTATTTTCATTTGCTTCATTATATATAAATATATGGAAATGCTGCATCATATGACAGTTTTATTTTTAATTTTTTGAGGAACCTTCATATTGCTTTCATAGTGGCTATACCACTGTTAGTTTACAGAAATACCATTAATTATTGTGTATTAATTTTGTTTCCTGGAACTTTCCTGAATTGGTTGATTAGATATAACATTTTTTTTATGGATTCTGTGGGATCTTCCATGCATTAGTGCCAATTTTACTTCCTTTACAATTCTGATGACTTTTATTTTTTTTATTTTTTTTGACCTGATTGCTCTAGATAGGACTTCCAGTGCTATATTGAATAAGAATAGTGAGAGCAGGCACCTTGTGTTGTTTAGCTTGGAGAAAAAATTTTGAAACTTTAGCCACTGAGTATGATGTTAGCTGTGATCTTGTCATATATGGCCTTTGTTATGTTGAGGTATATTCCTTCTATACCTAATTAGTTGAGTTTTTTTTTTTTTTTTTTTGGTCATGAAAGGATGTTAATTTTATTTTATTTTATTGATGTATTGGATCACATTTATTGATTTGCATATATCGAACCATCTTTACATCACACCACTTGATCATGATGAACAATCCTTTTAATGTGCCAAATTCAATTTGCTGATATTTTGTTAACAATTTTTATATCTATATTCATCAGGGATATTAATCTGTAGTTTTCTTCTCTGATAGAGTCCTTTTCTGACTTTGATATCAGGGTGATGCTGCCCTGGTAAAATGAATTTGGGAGTGTTCCCTCCCCTTTGATTTTTTGGAAGAATTTGAGAAGAATTGATATTAGTTCTTTAAATCTTTGGAAAATATACCAGTATAGCCATCTGGTCCCAGCTTTTACTTTGTTGGGAGATTTATGATTAGAGATTGGTCTGTTTCAATTTTCTATTTATTTTTTTAAGATTTATTTATTTTAGAGAACATTTATTTATTTTAGGGGCAGAGTGAGAGAGAATCTTCAAGCAGATTCCCTGCTAAGTGCAGACTCTGACATGGGACTTGATGTCACAACCCTGAGGTCATGACCTGAGCTGAAAAATCAAGTCATCCTCTTAACCAAGTAATCCACCCAGATGCCCCTAGATTTTCTATTTCTTATTCAGTTTTGATAAATTATATATATATTTTAATAGTTTTTCCATGTATTTTAGGTTGTCCAGTCATTGATTTATTGTTCAGAGTAGCCTCTTAATGATCTTTTGTATTTCTGTGTTATCATTTGTAATATATTCCTATTCAAATTTTGTTGATTTGTATCCTCTCTTTGTTCCTTGGTTAGTCTAGCTAAAGGTTTACTCAATTTGGTTGATCTTTTCTATTGTTTTCCACTTCATTAATTTCTTCTTTAATCTGTTTATTTTTTCCTTCTACTTTTGGGCTCTTTTTTACCTTAGTTTGTTTTTTTTTTTTTTTTTTTTAATTTACAATAGTCATACAGAGAGAGAGAGAGAGGCAGAGACACAGGCAGAGGGAGAAGCAGGCTCCATGCACCGGGAGCCTGACGTGGGATTCGATCCCTGGTCTCCAGGATCGCGCCCTGGGCCAAAGGCAGGCGCCAAACCGCTGTGCCACCCAGGGATCCCACCTTAGTGTTTTTGAAGTGTATAGTTAGGCTGTTGAATTTTGTTCCTGTTTTTTTTTTTTTTTTATTGTAGGTATTTCTTAATATGAACTTCCCTCTTCAGACTGCTTTTGCTTCATCCTGTGAGTGTTGATATGTTGTATTTTCATTTTTGTTTGTGTCTATATCCTTCTTTTTTTTCCCCTTTAGTTTCAAAGCATTCATGAGCTTTCCTCTTGTTACTGATTTCTAGCATCCTACCATTGTGGTCAAAGATACTGGCATGATTTCAATCTTCTTGAATTTGGTAAGACCTTCTGTAGACTAACACATGGTCTGTCCAGGATAATGTTCTGTGTGCATTTGAAGAAAATGTGTATGTTGTTAGAATATTCTTTATATGTCTCATAGGTCCATTCGATCTGTAGTTTTATTTAATTCTACTGTTTCTTTATTGATTTTTCTGGATGATCTATCCATTTTTGAAAGTGGTGTATTAAGTCCCTAACCTAATGGTATTGCTATTTGTTTCTCTTTTTAGTTTTGTTAGTTTTGCTTTATATATGTAGGTGCTCTGATATTTGGTACAGAAATACTTATAATGATTAATTTTCCAGATAGATTGACCTGTTTATTATTATATAATTACCTTCTTGTCTTCTTTTTACTATTTTAAAAGTCCGTTTTGTATTAAGTATAGCTATGCCTGCTTTTTAGTTACCATCGAAATACCTTTTTCCATCCCACTAGCTTTAGACGAGAGTAAAGTGAGTCTCATGTAGGCCACATATTGTTGGATCTTGTTTTTTAATCTAGTGAGTCATTCTTTATCTTGATTGGCTAGTTTTATTGGCTAAGAATCTACTATTTCCATTTTCTTCATCGTATTCTAGCTGTTTGTTTATTATTTCTTGTTTCTTATTTTACTGTCTTTTTTAATGTTTTGATGTCTTTTGGTATCAGTAGTTTTGTCTTCTTTATTATGTTCTTTTGCATAATTACTGCATGTTTTTCTCTTGTAATTACCATGAAACTTATTTTTATATATGGCATCTTAAAATTATAACACCTTGAAGTGATGGCAACTTAACTTTGATAGCATTTCTACACTTTCAGCTTTATATCTTTCCTTTCATCTTATGTTTTTGTTATTGTTACAGTTTATATAATATTATGTATACAATAACATTGCTATTACTTTTTTAGCTTTTAAATGAATTGTAAATGAATTATGCACCAACATTACTCTATTACAGTATCTAAATTTGACTACAGATTCTTCATAACTGGTGAGTTTTAGGTACTTTTTAATGTTTTTATGATGTTAATTAGTATGCTTTTACTTTCAAATAACTGTCTTTGGCATTCTTATGTAATGCAGACTTAGTGGTGGGTGATTAACCCCCTTAGCTTTTGTTTACTTGGGAGAGTATCTCTCTATAGTCAGCAATGCTGTCCCTTTATTATTAAATTGAATTCAGTGTTGAAGAAATTGAATTTTTTGTTGACTTTTTTTTTATTTCAGCATTTTGAATACTTTATCACATTTTCTTTTAGCCTAAAATTTTTGTTCAGAAATCTGCCAGTTATTTTATGAAGGTTTGTTTTATGTAAACTCTCTTTTCTCTTGCTGCTTTCAGGTTTTTTTCTTTATCTTTGAGTTTGGGCAATTTAATTTTAATGTGTCCTAGAACAGCCCTATTTGTTTCAATATTTTTTGGATCTTTTGTACCTCATGGATCTGGATGTCCATTTTTATCCCCAGATGTGGGAAGTTGTCAACTATCTTTGTTCCCTTTCTCTTCTCCTCCTGGAATTCCCCTAATGAGGATATTGTTTCTTTTAATTTTCTTTTACCTTTTCTCCTCTTGGTGGATAATTTTAATTGTCCTGTCTTCTGGAGTCAATGATACTTTCTTCTGCATTATTGATTCTGCTTTTGAAGCTCTCTGTTGGGTATGAAGTTATAGTATTTTTCAGCTCAGTTAGTTTTTCCCTAACTTTATTTAGTGGTGTATTCTTGTATTTTACTAAACTCCTTTAAGAAGATTATTTTGAATTCTTTGTCTAAAGTTTATACATCCCCATTTCTTTAGGATCAGTTATTGGAGCTTTTTATGCTTCCTTTGGTTGTGTCATGCTTGCCTGCTTTATTTCATGGCCATTGGTTTGTTTATGTTGATATGTGCAGATTTGAGTAAATGCTCTCTTCCTCTAGACCTTATGTGTTTACTTCGGCAAAGACAGATCTTCACTTTGGATTTCTGAACATGTTTGCTGGTAACATCCTTGGGGATGTGAGCCTTTCAATCACAGCCTGTTTTGGGGTGAAACCACTGATTGTGCTCTGACGTCTAGACAGAATGGTACCATTGGATGAAAACAGTTGGGCAAGATTGTTGGTTTGACTTCCTGTCCAAGTGAGGCTGTATGATAGGCTTGGCAGTTAGTTGCCTGAATTCTTTGGTCAGTCTAGTGGTCAGAACTTGGGGTTATAAATTAGCTTCCTTGCCCTGGCAGGACAGAACAGGCCCTAGGGAATCCTTGTGGTTTGGGGACCTAAATCACACAACCATGCAATGAATTCCCTGGACAAACAGGCCACCAGTTTTGCTTTACTGAAGGAGAAAGCCACAGAATGTATTCTCTACTCAAGTTATACTGTGAGAAGTTTTGCTAGATGGGCTATATATACAATTTCCCATGTGTTCTGAAGGCTGTATTTGGCAATGGGCAGGGCTATGAATTAGTTGCTCTACAAGTAGGAGAACTGGCTCCAAGCCAACAAAGCTCTTTTTTTTTTTTTTTAAGATTTTATTTATTTATTCATGAAAGACAGAGAGAGAGAGAGAGAGAGGGAGAGAGGCATAGGCAGAGGGAGAAGCAGGCTCCATGCAGGGAGCCCGATGTGGGACAACATCCCAGATCTCCAGGATCAGGCCCTGGGCTGAATGCAGCGCTAAACCACTGAGCCACCTGGGCTGCCCCTAGCAAAGCTTTTTGTGATCTTAAGTCAAATTAACCTAGGCCCCAAGTTTCCTGGCTGAACAGGACCACTGGCTTAGCTCTGTGGATGATTGGTTCTACCTACCAGAATTTTCCACTAAAGTGTACCTGGGCTAAAAATTTTTCATGTGTCCTGTCCAGGTTTTCTGGTTGGTTGGGGCTGAGGGGCTCAGCAAAAATGAGGCTATTAATTAACTCTTTACTGGACTAAAATAGGAAGGCAGCTCCAGGGAGACTCTCTGGTGTTCCTGGCCAGGTTTTTGGTCAGCAGGTGTCAGGAGCTATACTCAGCAGTAGGCTGCAGTATGATTAGCTCTTTCCCTTGTCTAGGTTGGGGCAAACCAGTCAAAGAGGAGCTTGGGTTTAATACCTGAATCAGGAAGACTTACACCTCATTAAGTTCCCTGGTCAGAATGCATTATCATCTTGACTTTATAGAGGAGTACAACCACTGTGATTACTATTTGAGCACTGAAAGTAGAACTTGGTCTTCCAAGATTTGAGTGCTGGTTATTGGAAGCCTCTTCTCTCTCACAATCAGATTCCCAGTGGTCAAGACCTTCATATTCTCTAGCAATCCCCAAGTGGTAAAACCAAAGTAGAGGCTCCCAAGAAGAGACCCATAATACTAAGGGAGATGGATCTCTCACCTGGGCTCTCTTTTCCCACTAGGGAAAAGGTGATGTGATCAGTCCTCTTACCTCTCTAATGTAGTCTGTCTGTAGTCTGAATTTTATAGCACTAATTTCCCCATATAATTTCTAAATAAATTGGGAAATAAGATCAACACAGTAAGATAGATGAGAGATCAAATATGACTGTTTCTTTAATTGACATAGTTAATATTGGCATATATCTGCAGCCAAGTAACATACTTTATTTTGAAGAATTAAACAGCCTTACCTACTAATCAAAGCAATGCTTTGTACGAAGTACGAAGACCATCTTCTATAAAACTTTCTTTACATGGTTTATGGTACAAAGGAGCAAAACATAGAATTGGATACATCCTGGTATCTCATTCTTAAAGAAAAAAACTGGCAAGTCATAGAAATTATCCGTTTGCCATAAGGTAGAGTGAGAGGCAGGAAGAAGCAGAGAAATGCTAGGAGAATTAAGCTGGAAGAACCCTCTCCCTGTGGAGGGTAACTAATTTGATTGGGACAGACAAGAGCAGTGTTTCCATACTCTAAGTTTGAATCAGTCACCTGGAGCTAAATAATAACTTATGAATGTACGTAAAATTAAATTTTTATTGTATTCTTAGAAATATAAATAGCTGCTTATTTTTTACATTGATGCCTTTGTATATTTCCTTAAGTTTTAATTGTACATCTGAATGAAAATAGAAATCAGCTAGAGACATATAAGGAACTGTTATATTAACGGTGCTTTCAAAGTTTCATAAATCCAACAAGGACTTTATGATACACTTAATGAGAATACAACCAGATTTTAAAGATTTATTACTGGGAATTTACAATTGAAAGGTAGATGTGCTCATGCAAAATCAAATGGTCTGATATGCCAAGAAAGCAAAACACTAAACAAAGCTGAAAAAGTAAACCATTAATTGATACTGAGAGAACATTTTTGTACCTTTTACCTCTTTTAAAATATGCAAAAAAAATTTCAGAAAGAAATAAATTTGACACTATTTGAGAAAGTGATATTTGAGAGTTGTATATTTTCATTTGAACATGCTCTCCTTTTCTTATTAAAAAAAAACAAATAAAATAACAAATGGTTGCTAGTTCATTTAATTGTATAGTAATTCATTTAAAGGGTGTGAATATATCTCTTATATCAAGATATCCTTTTTCCCTTTCTTTAAAGAATTTGGAGTTCTATTTTGAAGACTTGTTATAATTTTGCAATATGTCATGTGAATCACCACTGCATTTAGAACTACTGCCCTGTAAAATCCACTGCAGTGAAAATGACTTAAACCTTTCCCCAATGGCCAGGTAGTTGATGTGAAAGTATAAATGCAGAGCAAGAAATGCACTGCGGATTTCATGGAAATACTAATTAAACTGTGAGTTCTATACATAATCAAGTGAGCTAGATTCAATTCATAAAGTGAAATTCAGAAGAGATATATAATCAGTGATCAAAATGAGAATAAAAAAAGATTATAAAGAAAGATGGCAAAGCAGTAGCCTGTTTATATTCCATTACCTTCTGAAACCTAATAAAAAAGTGTGGATGAAGGAAGCATATGTTTATGAATCAACTCTATGTTTTGCAATCTCCATTACTGATGCAAGAAAAGCATTATGGTGGGTTAATCATAATGAAGGGAGAGAATATGAAAGACATTCAAGTTTATAGCAGAGGACTGAATTGACAAAGTAGAGATCAATACTAACCATCAAATAAAATACATAAGGACTACAAGCTTCAATGAGAATGAGTATCTTCTATCTGGGTGACCACTTGTTTAGAGGAGGGGAGATGCCAAAGCTGATTTATCAGTGCAGGGTTCTTTTTCCCTTAAAGTTGTGATCCCAGATCAATACCCATCTGCTTGGCTTAGTATAGTTGTTTGCTAAGAAGTGATTAACTAGATAAAATTCCTTGTTCAAAAATTAATTATAAAAAAAGCTTCAACACTAACCATATGCACAGGGGAAAAAAAAGGAAAGAAAAGAGTAAAACAGAGCACACCTGAACCAGAAAGCAAGAGGAAACAGAGACAGGAATAATGACCAATACCAGAAGACTATGCAAAATAAAGTATTTAATAGCAAATAAAAATGTAATTAATAAGACAATACACATGGGAAAATAAAGGAAATCAAAGACAAATTGTGATTACATTCACAGAAAAAAAGTAAACATAAGAAAACAAACCAAAACAAAGAGATATTAACTGAAATAGAATTTCTAGACCAAAAATGCAAAATAGGTTCCAGGAAAAGTTGGTACAAAATGATGAATACTGATGTGTATGTTAATAATAGTAATAAACTTGAAGGATTAAGAATGAATCCTATGATATTCAGACAGGAAAATTGAGTTGCATGAAAAACTGGTTTCATTATTCTCTTCAGCAAATTCGATGTCAGCCAACAGTTGAGCAATACACAGAGTTCTAGGAAGAAATATAACTTAAAATTTTCTATCACTTTTATTTAAAATATGAATAGAAAGTCTTTCCTAATATGTATACATTCAACAAATGGAGCCATCTATAAACTTTTCCTGAGAAAGAAAATTACCCAATAGAAATATTTAACCAACTAAGAGATAAATTAGCATATACAAACCACTCAGATCCTCTGCTTTGTGACAATGGCAGGGTTTTGTACACACTCATCTACTGGGAGCCACGTAAAAAATAGGCTGAATGGTCAATCACAAAGTATTGAGCGACAACCAAGATCTAGGGAATCATTGAATGATAAGTTTCATTTCATACACAGGGCTACTCCCTTGATACACAGAGAGGTAGAAGTATATAAGAACAAACACAGAGATAAGCAAAATGAGAAAACAGAGGAATGCATTCTGAAGAAAAAGAAGCAGTGACAAGTAATTTGCCTATTAAAAATTCAAAGTAATTGTCATAAAGATGGTCTGTGAAATCAGAATGAAGGAACACAATGAGAATGTCAACAAAAAGAAAATATAAGAAAGTACAGATGTTACAGAGTGAAAGAACACAATAACGAAACTGAAAAAAAAATGCAATAGCAGGGTTCAAAAGCAGACTAGATGAGGCAGAAGAATCGATCTGTGACCTGGAAGACAGTGTGGTGGAATTCATTCAAATAGGCAAAAAGAAAATAATTTTTAAAAGAGAATGTAGCTTAAGGATTTTATGTGACAACATCAAGTGGAGTAACGTTTGTATTTTAGGGATCCCTGAAGAAAGGATAAAGAAAAGAAGAGGCAGAGAACTTTATGAAGAAATAATGGCTGAAAACCTCCTTAATCTAGAGAAGGAAATAGACATCTAGACCAGGAAACCCAGAGAAGTTCAAATAAGATGAACCTAAAGGAACCCAAATCCAGATGCATAATTAAAATGTCAAAAGTTAAAGACAAGAACGAATCTTGAAAGCAGCAGCAAGAGAGAGAGAGAAAAAAAAAACTTGTTATATACAAGGGAATCACTGTAAGACTATAAGTAGATGTTTTTGTTTTAAGTAGGAACTTTTCAGGCTAGAAGGGAATGGCAGGATATAATCAAAATGCTGAAAGAAAGGAAAACAATTTAGAACCAGGAATACTTTATAAGGCAAGGTTGCCATTCACAGTTGAAAGAGAGATGGGAGTTTTCCAGACAAACAAAAACTGAAAGAGTTCATCACCATTAAACGAGTCTTATAAGAAATGTTAAAGGGACATCTTTAAGCTGAAAAGAAAAGTTTTTAACTAGTAGTAGGAAAATATATGAAAGTATAAATTCCACTAGAAAATATGTACAATAAAATTTAGAATAGTCTAATGTAAATGTGGTAAATTAATCACTTGCAAAGCAAGAAGGAAGGCTAAAAGACAAAAGTAAAAATACATAACTAGATTAGTTAAGAAATATACAAAACAAAAAGATATAGAAAGAGACATCCAAAACATGAAACATTGGAGAGGAGTAAAAATATAAAATTTAAGTTTGAATGCATTCTAGAGTTGTTACTAATGTAGACTATTAAAAATGTGTTGTTATATGAAAGCCACACAGTAATTAAAAAGCAAAATCCTATAGTAGATTCACAAAAGATAAACATGTTACTAAAGGAAATCATTAAATGCTAAAGGAAGAGACCAAGAGAAGAAATTACAGAGGAATTACAAAACCTATAGAAATAAATTAACAAAAGGGGAATATGTACATACTTATTATTGATGACTACAAGTGTAAATGGACTAAACTCACCAATCAAAAGACAGGGTGGGTACATAGATTAAAAAAATAAGAACCATCTGTATGTTCCTTACAAAAAACTCATTTCAGTTTTAAGGATACACAGGATGAAAGACAAGGGATGGGAAAAGATGATCCATGAAAATGGAAATGAAAAGGAAGCTGGGGTAGCTATGCTTCTATCAGATAAAATAGACTTTAAGACAAATACTGTGAGAAGAGACAAAGAAGGGCATTACATGACAATGAAGGAGTCAATCCAACAATGGATGTATCATTTGTAAATAATTATGTACCCAACAAATCTTAAAAAAAAATTATGTACCCCAAATAGGAACACCTAAATTTACACACACACACACACACACACACACACACACACACACACACACATATACACATACATATAAATTGCCATACCTAAAAGGAGAAGTAACTTTTATCATGGATAGTTCATCCAGACAGAAAGTCAAAATGAAACACTGGCCTTAAATGACACATAAGACCAGATGGACTTAAAAGGTATATACAGAAGATTCCACCAAAAAGCTCCAAATATACATTTTTATCAAGCATACACAGTTTATTCTCTAAGATAGATCATGTTAGGCCACAAAACAAGTCTTATTAAATTTAAGAAACTTAAAATCACATAAGGCATTCTTTTCAACCACATCAATTACAAAATGCCAAGTGGAAAATTCACAAATACATGGAGATTAAAAATATGATAGTGAACAACCAATGAGCAGAAATGGAGACAAAAAATAAAAGACCAATGAAACCAAGAGCTGGTTCTCTGAAAATATAAGAATTGATAAACTTTTAGGCTGATTCCTCAAGAATAAAAGAAGACCCAAATAAATGAGAAATGAAAGAGAACAATTAACATGACAAAAATGCAAAGATTATGATACTATTATGAAAAATTATATGGTAACAAATGGACAATGTAGATACAATGGATACATTTTTAGAAACACAGTCTTCCAGAACTGAATCATGAAAAAATAGCAATCTGAACAGACCAATTACTAGTAATGAAATTGATTAGGTAATCAAAAATCTTAGAACAAATGTCCAGGACTGGACAGATTCACAGAGAAATTCTACCAAACATTTGAAGGAGCTTTACTACCTATTCCCAAAAAAAGAAGAGAAATGAAGGCTTCCAAACATATTCTATAAATCCAGCGCTACCTTGATACCAAACCCAGACAAACACACTACCAAAAAAAAAAAAAAAGGATGAATAATAAGAAAACTATAGGTTAACATCCCTGATGAACATGAGTGCAAATATCCTTCACAAAATATTAGCAAATCATATTCAATAGTACAGCAAAAGGGTCATTCTTTAAGGACCTGTATGTGTGACCTGGAACCATATAAATCCTAGAAAAGAACATAGGTAGTAATTTCTCTGACATTGCCCATAACAAGAATTCTCTAGAGATGTCTCCTGAGGTAAGTGAAACAAAAGCAAAAATAAACTATTGGGAATCACCAAAATAAAAAAAAAACTTTTGTACAGAATAGGAAATAATTAAGAGTTTGGAATAGAACCTACTGACTGGGGAAGCTATTTGCAAATGATATATTTAATAAGAGGTGAATATTCAAAATATACAAAGGATTATGCAATCCAACACACCAAAAGCAATCAAACGAAATAAAAAATGGGTAGAGGACCTGAATAGACATTTTTCCCAAGAAGACACATGGATGGCCACCAGACGAATGAAAAGGTGGTCAACATCACCAATCATCAGGGAAATGCAAATTGAAACCACGATGAGATATCAGCTCGCACCTGTCAGAATGGATAGCATCAAAAAGACAAGTAGTATTAAGTGTGGATGAGCATGTGGAGAGAAAGGAACATTTCCACACTACTGGGGGAGCATAAATTGGTGCAGGCACTATGGAAAACAGGATGGGTGTTCCTAAAAAAGTTGATATAAAAATACCGATGATCCAGTAATCTGTATTTACCCAAAGAAAAAGAAAACACAAATCTGAAAGGACCTATGCAGCCCTATTTATGGCAACATTATTCATAATACTTGAGATATGGAAGCAACCTAAGTGTCTATTGATAGATGAAAGGAAAAGGAAGAGAAGGAAGAGGACACAACACACACACACACTGGAATACTACTCAGCTATAAAAAAGAATGGGATCTTGCCATTTGTGACAGCATGAATGGACCTACAGGATATTATAGTAAGTGAAATAAGTCAGAGAAAGACAAATGCCGAATGATGCCACTGACGTGTGGAATCTGAAAAATGAAGCAAATAAATAAAGAAGCAGGCACATACCCAAACATAAAGAACAAACTGGTTATTGCCAGAGGGGAGAGGATGGGGGAACAGACAATGTCTATGACTGGAAGTGGGAGGTGCAGGCTTGTGGTTGTGGCACAAAGTCACTGGGATGAAAGGTGCAACATGGGGAATATCGTCAATGATACTGTGAGAACCTTGCATGTGACAGGTATTAGCTACACTTGTGGTGAGCGTAGCACATTGTCTAGAGTTGTTGACCCACTGTACTGTGCAGCTGAAATTAACGTGACGTTGTGTGTCAACTACACTTCAACATAAACAAAACATAGGACAAAACCATTCGGAAAGGAAAAGGGAGAGTACACAATGAATAAAATAACTGAATAAAAGCCCCAAATACATATGATGAATATAAATTGCATAAAATTACTTAGTGAAACAGAAGTATTCCTATATTGGAAGAGAAAACTAATCCAAAATATATGCTCTTGTATCAACGAAATCTAGGTCCATAACTCAGCTTTCCCCCCCCTTTTTTTTTTGAGCCATGTATCCACAGATAAGCTACTTTACTAATAAAATTATCTATCCCACTGGATTGTTCTGGAGATGAAGTCACTGATATTTGTATAGTACTTAGGAAAATAATTATCTTAAGTGTTACAGAGATATTATTAAATAAGCAAGTAAATTAATAGGGTGATTTAGAAATAAACTGTGAGGCATGCATAGTTTGGAAGAGGATATCTGCAGTGATTGGGAAAATGTTAAAGACGTGCAGTTAACAGATTGCAGAATTGTATTATGCCCTTTGAATGTTTTGAAGTACTAAAACGCAACAACAACAAAAACACAATCTAACAATGGCACCCTCTGGTGTGAGATCGGCAAATTTGGGAGTAATTCACCTGAAACCATTCTCTTGGTATTAATTAAATTTTTCACAACGAGTAGGCATGGTTTTATGCTAAATTTATGGAGGGAGGACACAGACTCATTTGAGGAATGGTAGTAAACATGCTCTTTTGTGCCACGGCTGCATGACCATGACCATGGCAAAGTGACTTTGCTAAACTCCAACGTCCATCTCATTCTGCTTCGTTGCCTTGCCAACTAGGGAAATTTCAAGACTTAGCTGATGCGGGTGGGCCCATCAGCACAGGGTCTTTTCTCACTTTTTCAGTGCTTATCACTTCCCAAAGTCTATCTCGTGCTCAACTCCTTAGCTCTCATTTCTGACCGTTAGCCATCTGCTCGACTTCTGTTTAGATTCTTTTCCACCTCATTTGTAGAGGCAAGTAGGTAATAAATATTGTGGGTTCCAGGAACAGACGGCTGGTTTTGAATCCCAGCTCCACCCCTGACTCAACCGTTACCTTAGATAAAGATGACACTCCCCTGGGACTGAGAAGATTGAGCAGTATATGGTCATGTCTTTCTGTCCTTCTGTCTTTCTCTCTTTTTCTCCCTCAATGTAATTTTTCCTCCTCTTCCTCAGCAGTCAGTGGGTCATAAAATATGCAAGCATTCGTGTTGTAATAACAGTAATATGCTTCCCTGTGTTTAGTGGCTGCTTAAATAATTCTTTCTGTAGCTCTGAAGGAAATGAGAAATCTCCCTCTGCGTTCCTTGTTCCTCACCTGCAACATGTTACCTGTGAAATGCAGATTTACGGACTTTGCCTTGAAGTTATCTTTCGTAACAAAGTGCCTCTTCAACCTGTTCTAAGTTAAATTACTTTATTAATTCTGCATCCTTACATCCCAGCTCTTTATGTGTCCCATAAAGGATTAATCATTTCATTCTCCTGCAGGTCACCAACAAGTTATCTCAAGTTTCTAGAATTTGGGGAAATGCCAGCAAAACAAGGGCTAAATCTTAATTAATCCAATGTAACCAGATCAGTAAGGATCTTTTTTGGACTAACGTACAATGGCTTTCTCTGCAGGTAAACCACAAGAAAGAAAAAATCGTGTTTTAGCGCTCATTTATCCAAAAACATTTATGGAGAATCTTAATTATCAGTGACAGTTTGATGTCTGGCAAGTTTGATAACCTTGTTTCTTTATAATTAAAAGAAGTAGTGTTAATACTATCAGTAAAATTTTAAAAAGGATATAACTCACTGAATTATTATGATTAAATTAAATGATGCAATGGAAAATCACTCCGCTTTGTGTCTGGGATATATGAAATGCCCAGTAATTATTCAGTTTTCTTCTCCCAGAGAGTTGGCCCATACAACACATGCACATAAAACAGCCACACTGTCTACAGGGTGCAAAGCCAAGTAAACAACATAGCAGTCCCGAAACAAGATGATTCTAGCCAGAAATCATTTTGGGGGAATACAAAACTACAATGCCTCTTGCCTCTCAGTTCTGAGAAATGTAGCTTGGATAGGTCCATCTCCCAAAGAATGGCTTTTTTGGCCTTTGCTCTATTTTCCTGTTCGTCCAAACTGGATTCCCTGCCAATCCTATTTCAAGATTGACGTGATTCCAGGAGCTATCACTGCCAATTCTACATCTTACCTGATTCCCACCACAGGACTGTAAGGACAGTTTATGAGAGAGACAGATCTTCACTGCCTTCTGTGGCAATAAGCCTGCCCCTATGGTCACCTTGGCTTTCACTTTCTTTATGTTGGATCTGGCTCTATTTTTAAATTACCTGTCTTGGATTTGGATGTAGAGCTTCTGAGATTAATACCATAAGCCTTACCTCCTAAATTACCCAGAGTATCCTTTCCATTATATAAATGCTCATAGCATGAATGCCATCTAGCAGACATCTAGGAAGCAAACACTAATGATCAAGTACATCCTAAGTATTAGGGACGTAAAGATCACTAACCATGACTCCCCACCCTTAAAAGCGTCAGCTAATAAAATAACTTTTCAGTGTTTTTTTTTCCTAATTATTTTTATTATTACTCACATCCCTAAGAGGACAGAGATCCAGGGATCAGAAACTCTACATGTCATTCGGCCAAATTGCTGTACCAGATTTCTTAGCATAAGCGGTCAGGGGATATTGGCAAAGAAATTCGACGAAGTAATAATAAAAACAACCTCCAGCGTTTACTGAGAGTGTATTCTTACAAAAAGGGTTTTACATATATTAACTCATTTATTCCACATACTCATCGTGTGGTACCATTAGTATTTCTGTTTTACAGATGAAATGGAAGTGGTGGAAAACTAACGCAGGCCATATAACTAGTCAATTACAGCCATATTTTGAACTCAGCTCCCCAGGACTGGAAAAAATGACACACACACACACACACACACACACACACACATGATTACTAGTAATAGATAAAATTATAGGCAGAGATGTTACTCCACCAGTGGAATGCTAGACTATTACTAGACTAGACTCTTGCATTGCTACATTGGTATTCTGAAGTTCACCTACTGCAGATTGAGTCCTATACTACAGCCATTTCAATCAATATATATGGGTTTTAATTTCAATAAATCTTTGCATTATACAGTATAAACATCTCCTTGACACATAACTGAAAGTCTAATAGCATGCAAAGGCCAAGACGTAGCATGCATATACCAGCCATCCACTGAATTATTTTCTTGGGCTTATACTTCTGGTGTCTCAATTTGAAGATTACTATTTATCGTCCTACTTAACATTTATTAATTCATTATAACATTTATTTATTGGGATCCCTGGGTGGCGCAGGGGTTTGGCACCTGCCTTTGGCCCAGGGCACGATCCCGAACACCCGGGATCGAATCCCATGTCGGGCTCCCGGTGCATGGAGCCTGCTTCTCCCTCTGCCTGTGTCTCTGCCTCTCTCTCTCTCTCTCTTTCTCTCTCTCTGTGACTATCATAAATAAATAAAAATTAAAAAAACATTTATTTATTTATTTACTTACTTACCATTTATTTCCTACTTAACATTTATTTATCTTCCTACTTAACATTTAGGCTTTCTCTAATCAAACATGAGTACATGCAAGAATGTGAATTTCTCAAAAAACTTGATGCAACTGTCCATTTATACACAATTTGCTTTCTGTGAGCATGAATTTTGTTGATGTAACCAGTATTTTATTTTCAGGTATATATATCTCATCTGGTAAACAGGGAAAGAAAGAGTTTCATAAACTTAACAAGCTTTAGTACTAGAACAGAACACTTTCAGAAGATGGTTATTTTCAGTGCAGGGATTGTTTCAAATACCAGACATATTCAGGTATAAAGGGCATACTATAATATGTGCAGTAGTTTTTTTATATTTCCTTATATGCTCTCATTTCTATAAACTTCTTACTACATTTAAGTTGCTACAAGATAGGGTTCCCATGTAGGGACAGCCATGCTTTTAGCTTTTGTAGATGTTCTGGTATCAGTGTCAAGCTTTATAGGTTGCTACTCAAGATTAATCTAAAATCTATGGCCTGACACATTCTGTGTAGTAGCCTTTTCAGTATTGCACACTGATTTGAATTCTAGCTAAACTGGAAGTTCTAAATTCCTGAACTTCTGAAGAAATCAGAGCTATCTAAACTCTATTTTTCATACTTTCTAGAAAATGCATAGTGGCATTTCCCCCATCTCTCTAAAAGACATTTTTTTTCAGCTTATTTCTCCCCCAGTATCTATTAATGAGCTTTCTATGCCCAGCTGATTCTGAACAAGTTAATAGTCTTATTGGGTATAACAAATCTCATGTTCCTTGGACTTTTATCCCTCTAATTAGAAATGTGGCACTTCAAATATCCATGTGTAATTGAGAGTTTATAAAGCTATGGAAAATAAGACCCTTTAAATATAAAAACATCTTGAGCACCTCACCTATGTGTTGACTGCTGAGCAACAGTAAATGCTGGAGCAATAATTGCCAAATTTTAGGATGTCCATAACAATCACGTAGGGAGTAGTTGGGTGGCTCAATGGGTTAAGCCTCTGCCTTGGGCTCAGGTCATATTCTTATGGTCCTGGATCAAGCCTCATGTTTGGTCAGGCTCCCTGCTCAATGGGGAGTCTGCTTCTCTTTTTCCCTCTGCCCCTCCCCCAGGCCCATCTATGCTCTCTTTCTCTCTCTCAAATAAATAAATAAAATCTTAAAAAAAAAATTACCAGTCACTCAGGATACACAGACATCCTTGAGGTATCAGATAACTAATTGACACAAGTGTTAAGACCCACACTTTAGGGGATCCTGGGTGGCTCAATGGTTTAGTGCCTGCCTTGGGCCCGGGGTGTGGTCCTAGAGACCTGAGATCAAGTCCCACATCAGACTCCTTGCAGAGCCTGCTTCTCCCTCTGCCTGTGTCTCTGCCTCTCTCTCTCTCTCTCTCTCTCTCTCTCTCTCTCTCAATCTGTGTCTCGAATAAATAAATAAAATCTTTAAAAAAAGACCCACATTTTAAGAAATGTATACTAGGAGATTAGGGTATCCTCAGAAAATTTTAACCATTTAGAAAATATGGAATGTGCTAATAAAACCAAGAAAGAGAATGGACACTAATACTGATTTTCTTTGCCAAAAAAGAGTGCAGTGAACAGGAGCCTTTAAAGATGCAGTATTGTAAGGTGTGGCCAGTTGTGGAAATATGCTCTGTAAGTTCATACTTGACAGTAAAGATTGCATATGAGGCTTGATTCTTGGTATTTATAATTTTACACACTGTCCTGATTTGTAAATATATGATTAACTTTACAACTTATTATTTAGGAATGAAACTGGTTTTCTCCTTTATACTTATTCTGGTTGTTGAACAATGTGGTTTTTAGTCCAGATGTTAGCTATATCTTGCTTACATGGAATTATCATGCTGTATGTTGGCAGAAATGTAGGTGTTTTGCAGCTTGAAATAACCTGGCTCACTTTTTAGATAGAAAAAAAATGAACAATCAGAGGACTTGACATAATCTCAAGAAATCCATTCAGTAGCTAACATTAGCTATAAGATTTGACAAGCTTGGACAATATTAAGTTTTAAATTATGTCTATAATATGCATATAATTTATATAGCCTTATCAGTACAACTTTAAAGATTGTAGCACATTGGCATCACAACAGAGGACATTAATCATTAGAATCTCAAGGAATGCAAAATCCAATATGGATTTTTTGTTGTTAACCTTAACCTATAGAATATTTTAATCTAATAGGTAAGACATGTGAAAGCGATTTAAAGAATTTTTCTAAATGCCCTTTTTTTTCAAAATATATAATAAACTCTTTAATATTTGATTTAATAAATGCTTGGTGTGGCTTAATTCCCCTTTAATAAGATAATGAGCCTTTTCTGAACATACTTCACTACATTCTCATAAAAAATGCTCCTGAAGCATCTGCTGTAGACTTGATATCCAAGAGACTGTCCTTTACGTAGAGTAATGAAAAGCCATCTGTCTCAGTTTTATAATCATTAGAGTTGTACTACCTAAAAATGAGACCTAATTCCAAGATCTTCTTGGAATTAGAAAGTATGCCCTTCCAACTAACTTTGTAATACAAAACTGTCTATTCTAAATGGAAGGACACTTTTTGAAAAATAAATTATCTTAATTTTCTCTTAGTTCTTAATATTTCCCTTATATTTTCTTGGTCAAAATAATGGAAGAGTTCTTTTTTTATTTATTTTTTATTTATTTATGATAGTCACACACAGAGAGAGAGAGGCAGAGACACAGGCAGAGGGAGAAGCAGGCTCCATGCACCGGGAGCCCGATGTGGGATTCGATCCCGGGTCTCCAGGATCACGCCCTGGGCCAAAGGCAGGCGCCAAACCGCTGCACCACCCAGGGATCCCTAATGGAAGAGTTCTAAGGAAGGAATTTGTTTTATTGAAAAACAAATCCTGTTTTTTATATACGAAGATTAACCAAAGCTTATATTCATTGTAATTTAGAAACAGCATTGCACTTGTCTTATTGCTGACATTTGTAGTGCCACATCAGCAGACACAAATGCATGTTATAGAATATATTTACCTCTATAGGAGAAACAACAATGCGTATTAAAGGGCCCCTATTTTGCAAAGTGTATCTAGTAACCTTAAAGATATGCCAAAGTGAGCAGTCAAATAAGAACATGGACTGTTGAGGTTAAAGATACAGAACTTAAAGATGTTGCAGTTTGAGTGGGAGAGTGGGAGGGAAGAACTGGATTGCAGGACAAGTTTTATTCACTGGAAAGTAGGAATCAATTCTGTAAAAAACAATTAGCAATCAAAATTAGACTGACAAACATACCTGAGTATTATGAATCCAAGAGAACAACTAGTATATAGCAAACTACTCAGGTTAATTACAGGGATATGATTTAATGCTTAATCCAGAAGATGAAGAATAACTGGTCAAGGGAAGGACGAAAACACAGAGGAATAATTTAGTCTGGAGATTTGTCTATTGGCATATGTTGGCAGAGCACATGGGGAAAAGGTCTAGTCTTTCAAGGGAAGAGAATAATGGAGGTGTGTTCTTACTACTGTAAGATTAAGTATTCTTTCAAAACTCCATTTAAAACGTTTTTCCTCTTCACAGAGTGTTTCTTGTTTTCAATTTGATTTGTTGAGATCATTCTGTAGTATTTTCATTTATATGTGTGGTAAATATCTTCTCCCTGTGGATGGATTGACTTTTAACTTGTTTATGCTGATTTGAGTGTCCAGATATCAATTTTAAAATAGTCAAATGTATTGTTTCCTTAGTGATTTATGCTATTTTGATTCTTGCCTAAAAAATTGTTCCTTGCCCTACATTCAGAAAGGTTTTCTCCTATATTTTTAACAGAATTTATATTTTGCTATAAATATTTAGGCTGAATTTTAATGCAATTGTTTTTATGCATGCATATCTATATATAGTGAATAGATGTAACTTTGTATTTGTAAATGTTAATAATACATTTTCCCAGAAAAATTACCAAATGTTTTTACATTTTCCACAGATTTGGGAAACTATCTGTATCAAAAAGTAAAGTCTCACTATTCAGTTTATTTTGAGCTCTATTTCATGGTTTCCTTGTCCCTCCACTGTCTTAATACATAAAACGGCTAACAGTAAACATAAAGGAACTAATTGATAGTAATACAATAGTAGTAGGGAATTTTAATACCCTACTTACATCAAATGGACAGATCATCCAAACAGAAAATAATCAAGGAACCGGTGGCTTTGAATGACATATTGCACCAGATGGACTTAACATATATTGAGAGCATTCCACTCAAAACAGAAGAATACATATTCAAGTGCATATTGAAATGCTCTCTGAAATAGATTACATATTAGGTGACAAAACAAGTCTCAACAAATTCAAGAAGGTCAAAGTTATACATACCATGTGTCTTTTCTGACCACAACACCATCAAACTAAGAATGTCACAAGAAAAAAAATCTAGAAAAAGCACAAATATATGGAAGCTAAACAACATGCTACTCACAATGAATTGTTCAACCAAGAAATCAAAGAAGAAATAAAAAAAATTACATGGAGACAAATGAAAATAAAAACATAATGGTCCAAAATCTTTGGGATGCGGCAAAGTGGTTCTAAGAAGGAAGTTTATAAGCAATACAGGCTTACCTCAAGAAGCAAGAAAAATCTCAAACAATCCAAACTTATACATAAAGGAGCTAGAAAAACAAACAAACAAACAAACAAACAAACAGGCAAACCCAGAACCAGTAGAAGGAAAGATATCATAAAGATTAGAGCACTAATAAATGATATAGAAACTTTAAAAACTCTAAAAAAAAAAAAAAACGAAAACAAACAAAAACAGAAACAAAAAACAACAATAGAACAGATCAATGAAACCAGGATCTCGTTTCTGAAAGGGTCAACAAAATTGACAAAAATTTAGACAGTCATAAAAAAAAAAAGACTCAAACAAAAGCACAAATAAGAGAGGAGAAATAATCACCAACATCACAAAAATACAACTGTAGAGGAATATCGTAAAGAAATATATGCCAACAAACTGGACAACCTAGAAGAAATGGATAATTCCTAGAAACATACAACCTACCAAAATTGAAGCAGGGATAAATAGAAAATTTGAACAGACCAATTACTAGCAATGATATTGAATCAGGAATTTCAAAACTCCCAACTCCCAGCAAACAAAAGACCAGAGCCAGGTGGATTCCCAGGTGAATTCTACCAAACATTTAAAGAGTTAATACCTCAAGCTATTTCAAAAAAATAGAGGGGAAACTTTCAAAATCATTCCATGAGACCAGTATTATCCTGATACCAAAACCAAAGACACCAGAAAAAAAAAAAAAAAGAGGCCAATATCTCTGATGAATTAGATGCAAAAATCCTCAACAAAATACTAACAAACCAAATCTAACAATTCCTTAAAGAAATCATTGACAATCAAGTGGGACTTACTCTTGGGATGTAAAAGTTCAATATTCACACATCATTCAATGTGCTATGTCACATCAGTAAGAGAATGGGTTAAACCATATGATTATTTCAATAGAGTAAGAAAAAATTGACAAAGTACACCATCCATTCATGATAAAAACCCTTAACCACGTAACTTTAGAGGAAATATACCTTAATAATAAAGACCTTCTATGAAAAACCCATAGTTAACATCATATTCAATGGGGAAATACTGAACAGATTTCTCCACAATTCAGGAACAAGATAAGGATGTCCACTTTCACCACTTTTATTCAACATAGTACTGGAAGTCCTAGCCACAACAATCAGACAACAAAAAGAAATAAGAGGCATCCAAACTAGCAAGGAGGAAGTATAACTTTCACTACTTGCAGATGATATGATATTATACATAGAAAACCCTAAATACCACCAAAATACTACTAAACTAATGAATGGATTCAGTAGTCATAGGATACAAAATCAGCATATGGAAATCTGTTACATTTCTATAAACTAATCATGAAGTAGAAGAAAAATTAAGAAAACAATCCCATTTATAATCACACCAAAACAATAAAGAACCTCGGAATAGACCTAACATAGGGGTGAAAGACCTATTTTCTAAAGACTAGCAAGTATTGATGAAAGAAATTAAAGACAGCACAAAGAGATGGAAAGATACTCCCTGCTTATGGATTGGAAGAACAGATATTGTTAAAATGTCTATACTCCCCAAAGCAATCTACAGATTCAATGAAATCCCTATCAAAATACTGAGAGCATTTTCTACAGAACTAAAGAAAAAAATCCCAAAAATTGTATGGAATCACAAAAGACCCCATATAACCCAGGTGATCTTGAAAAAGAAAAGCAAAACTGGAGGTATCACAAGTCCAGATTTCAAGTTATACTACAAAACCGCAGTAATCAAACAGTATTTTATTGGCACAATAGATGCATAGATCAATAAGTTATATCAGAGAACCCCGAAATAAGTTCAAAATTATATGGTTAATCTTTGACAAAGGAAAAATGAATATACAGTGGGGACATGACAATCTCTTTAACAAATGGTGCTGGAAAAAGTGGACAGCTACATGCAAAAGAATGAAAGTACACCAATTTCTTACATCATACACAAAAAATAAATTCAAAACAAATTAAAGACCTAAATGTGAGACCTGAAATCATAAAAACTCCAGAAGAAGGTACAGGCAGTAATATCTCTAACATCACCCATAGCAAGAGTTTTCTAGAGATGTCTTCTGAGGCAAGGGAAAAAAAAATTAAACTATTAAACTTTTCAAAATGAAAAGCTACTGCACAGCAAAAGAAACTATCAATAAGACTAAAAGGCTGAATGGGAGAAGATATTCAAATGGCATGTCCAATAAAGGGTTAGTATCCAAAAATATCCAAAAGACTTCTATAACCCAACACCTAAAAAACAAATAATCCAATTAAAAATGGGCAGAAGGCATGAACAGATATTTCTCCAAGAAGACAAATATATGGCCATCAGATACGTGAAAAGATGCTCAATATCACTCATCAAAACTACAATCAAAACTACACTGAGATATCATTTCATACGTGCCAGAATGGCTCAACTGAAAGACACAAAACAAGTGTTGGCAAGAATGTGGAGCAAAAGGAACTCTCCTGCATTGGTGGGGAGAATAAAAACTGGTTCAGCCACAGTGGAAAACAATATGGAGGTTTCCCAAACAACTAAAAATAGAACTTCTATATGGTCCAGTAATCATTCTACTGGGTATTTATCCCCAAAATACAAAACTTCAAGTGGATGAATGCACCCCTATGTTTATTGAGCATTATTTACAATAGTCAAATTATGGAAGCAACCCAAGTGTCCATTAATAGATGAATGAACAAAGAGGAGGTGGTATATACGTACAAAAGAATATTATTCAGTCTTAAAAAAGAATGAACTATTACCATTTGCAACAACTTTGGTGGAGCTAGAGAGTCTAATGCTAAGCAAATAAGTCAGAAAGACAAATGCCATATAACTTCACTCATATGTGGAACTTTTTTTTATAAGATTTTATTTATTTATTTATTTATTTATTTATTTATTTATTTGTGAAAGACACAGAGAGAGAGAGGCAGAGACACAGGCAGACAGAAAAGCAGGCTCTCTGCAGGAAGCCCGATGAGGGACTCGATTCCGGGACCCCGGGATCACACTGAGCCAAAGGCAGACACTCAACTGCTGAGTCCCCCAGGCATCCCTCATATGTGGAATTTAAGGAACAAATGAACAAAGGCGAGAGAGAGAGAGAGAGAGAGAGAGAGAGAGAGAGAGAGAGAGAGAGACAACCAAGAGTCAGACTCTTAACTATAAACAAACTCATGGTACTAGAGGGGAGGTGGGTGAGAGGAGAGTGAAATAGGGGATGGGGATTAAAGAGTACACTTATCATGATGAGCACTAAGTAATGTATAGAATCGTTGAATCACTATATTGTATAACTAATTAACATGACACTATATGTTAACTATACTGGAATTAAAACCCAAAGCTTAATTTAAAAATATGAGAATATATTTTTATTTCTTATTTTTATTTTTTTATATTTTTAGATAAATTTAGATTCAGTAAAAAATATCTTTTTTAAAAAAAAGATTTTATTTATTCATGAGAAACATAGAAAGGAGGGAGAGAGAGAGAGAGAGAGAGAAAGGCAGAGACACAGAGGGAGAAGCAGATTTCAGTAAAGAATATCTAAGAGACCTCGATGTGCTTTTTTTTTTTTTCTGCAAGGAACAGAATAAAATATAAAAATAAAAAGAGAAGGGATAGTTGCTTTTTAGGTCAAGTAAAATGTTCCTTTTTTTTTTTTTTTAAATCATGTGCTTAGTTTGTTTGATCAGAACTTAGAGCATTTACTTTTCCACCAGGTCTTTTCGCTAAGAGGGAAGATTAACTGTCATCATAATAGGTCTTTTACTTCCTCCTCTATGTATATTAAAAAAGAAATATATCCGTGTCAAAATCCATTCCTTCCATTTTAGTTTCTTTGAAGCATCTAGTATTTTCTCAGAAATTGATAGGCCACATCTTCAATGTGTATTATAATTCAGTGAGAACTCCATCGCTTTGAAGTTGGCTCTATTATATTTCCCAAACACTGATGCTCAAGCTAACTGGAAAGTC
The DNA here is from genome assembly GCF_905146905.1 of Nyctereutes procyonoides. Classification (NCBI taxonomy): domain Eukaryota; kingdom Metazoa; phylum Chordata; class Mammalia; order Carnivora; family Canidae; genus Nyctereutes; species Nyctereutes procyonoides. The sequence goes on along the minus strand of NW_026575032.1, from coordinate 15,122,338 downwards.
TACGGTGCAGCACTGTTGCTCTGATTCTGCCCTGTATCATTTTTGGCCCCCTTATCCCAGGTCTCTCTCTACATGTGTGTGCATACACACACTTTCCTAAATGATATAATCCTTAACCCAAGAATCCTTTCAATCCTCTATAATTTCTTTAAAGCATTCTTGAACAATGACATAAATCTTCGACACTCGCTGGTAGTACTCTGTGTCACCATGTAGCACAGCACAGCCGTCTTCTAATGTTCTCCCCGGAGTCACAGCCATCTACTGGCTTCATCATGTCAGAGTATTTTTAAAGAACTTTGCTCATGACACAAGACATTTAATAGGACTTTCAGTAGGGTCAATGGGTACCCAGTGCTGACTCCTGAGGACCAAGAGGATTTATGTGCCTCAGTTCTAAAGGGAGTTTCAAAAATTAGGACTAGATAATCCCTAAGGTCTTTATGAAGGGACATAACTGGTGCAACCACAGTCCAGCGCTACCATTGTTGCCTTGGAATTAGAATTCTATGTCTAGGAGCTGGTGTAGGGTCTTTCAGAAGAGGCTCTTCAGGATAGAACCAGTATTTTATACTTACCACACAGAGGTCATCAAAGGCCAGACTGTACTGGTGAAAGATAGTGACAATCAGTAGAAGGGTCAGGGTGTCAGACTCCTCTGCTCTAAGGTGGTACAGTGGGAAGAAAAATAAACAGCACAACAGGCTGGCCTGCACAAGCCCTCACATCGCTTGCCAGACTGGGTGAGTAGGTATGGAGAAGACAATCAGACTCTTAGTTACAACATTATGAAACGCTTTATAAATTATGAGCTGTGCTCCAAGTGTCAACATTTAATTATGTACTATTTAGCGTTCCTCTAGACCCTTAATCTGACATAAATTAAATGGTTCAACTGGCTGGAATTGAGATAGCAAAATAAAACACTATCTTTTGAGCTTTCTTTATCAAGAATTGGGCATATTCCTAGAATATAGTCCTAGGGTCATAGTCAATACATCTCCTATAACCCTTAGGCATTTCTGAGGGATTCTTTTTGTGAAAACACATAAACACAATCCCACAATAGGTTAGTGTACCTTAGAAAGGGATAGAGGAAAAGTCAAAAATAAAGGGAGGGGAAGAGGGGAAAATGAAAGGCTAAATAGAACAGAAGTTGATGGATATGTGGATTGTAAGAGACGGAATTTGTTTTCTATGTCTGTATTTATTTATTTGAGTTTGCCGAGGTAAAATCCCAATTTAGAGAATTGACATGTACATAGTAGTGACTGTCTCTTAAGTTACAAAAGTTTCTTTATGTCGTTACTTCTGTTGTGACTATGAGAAGTCTGTAACCTCCTGTTATCCTTAGATTAGACTCCATTTCCCACCCCCTAACTGCAGAGCACTTGCTATTTCTCCCAGACCACTGTAGACTCGATCACATAAGCATGTTTTACATACAATGCTTATGATTTAGTAATTGTAGTATAAGATTTTATCTGCTCAGAAGTCAGAAGTAATGTTGAAGTGTAAAGCCCAGCTATAAATATGGTAAAACATCAAAAGAAGCGAAAACTTCTCCTTTTTGCTGGAAAAAAAAAAAAAAAAGAAAAGACCTTTGAAAGAGAATACAACAATCCATTTTGGGTTCGACATATGTGTTACACAAAGCAGCCATTTTTTTCCAGAACATTTCATGTCTACCAACGCTATTTTCCTAACCCAGTTCCTCTGTAGACTTTAAGTGCCTGAACACTTGCTTTATTTCCTGAGCATTTCGGAGTCTTCATTCAAATTAGCAATATCAGTGGTGTGCTTCTGAAAATATGACTTCACAAGATTCAAATTTTATGATCGCTGAGTTTTTTCACTGGGATAACTAATCAATTGTTTAACATTTAACAGAAGCTATAACGGCAAAGTTGTTAGGCTCCACCATTAAAATTATCAAAAAAAAAAAAAAGAAAAATTAACAGCTCAAAGTTCAACTAAGCTTTGGTGAATTTCCCTTTAAAGCAGCATTTATTACTTTTATTGATAAATAATGTGCTCTACATGTAAATGCTACATAATCCATTTCCATGCCTCACTTGATTCAAGTGCTCAACTCCCTAATTAGGCATCTGTTAGACAATGAAACTTTGTTTTCCTGCACATAATATTGGTCTCTTTACTAATGTAGCTTGAATAATAACAACTTCTTTCTCAAGAGATTAATTTGATGCCTAAAGTGTCAGGAACAAAGATTCAACATTTACATTATATTAATTGATAGGGTGTGAATATTGTTATTATACAAATCCATGTATTTTTAAATAATAGAAACTAAAATTTGACAGTCTTGAACACAGAAAAAACTGCGTTAGTAACAAAAATGAGATAGGAATATAGTTTCCATGACTATTTGTTTTCTAGGCTGTTATTTTCAAATAGACCAACGACATATCCCTCTTCTGGGCTCTGTAGATCTGCATATACATAGCCTGTATTTTCATCTACATTCTTAGAAGAGGATATCTTCTCCATTAGAAAATTCACCATGTGAGCAGCCCAGGTGGCTCACTGGTTCAGCGCCTCCTTCAGCCCAGGGCATGATCCTGGAGACCCGGGATCCAGTCCCATGTAGGGCTCCCTGCAGGGAGCCTCCTTCTCCCTCTGCCTGTGTCTCTGCCTTTCTCTCTCTCTGGGTCTCTCATGAGTAAATAAATAAAATCTTAAAAAAAAAAAAAAAGAAAAAAAATTCACCATGTCCAAAAATTTCTGTTGGTATTGGTCATTAGTTTTATAAAAGAAAATTGTTCAATGTAAACTATCAAATGAAAAGTGCAGAGTTCTAAATCTCACGGAGCTCTCCAATCTCCAGGTGGTCAGCGAAGACAAGGAGCTGAACTGCAGGTTACGAATCATGCCTACTCACTTACTGTCATAGGGGAACAAGAGGCAAAAATAGATGCCAGCCCCTCAATGTCCCGTTTCTCCACATGGAACAGCAAGGCAACGGTGAGATGGGATGAGTTCAGACAGGGCATCATCGCCTAACAGCCAGGGAGCCCCAAACGAAGGCCCTGCCTTTTTGTGGGCCTGAGGGGCTTGGGAAAAAGAGAGGGGAACAGTGAAGAGTGGAGAAATGCTGAGCCAAATTGGGGAAAAGTGTCTTTGTCCCCCATGTAGAAGGTCTTGGCTGAGACACCTGAGAAGTGCTTTAGCCGGTTCCCCTGATGAAGAGATTTCTGGATGGAGCTGCCTAGGATAGGAATACAGATATGTGTATGAGCAGGGCTAGCCTGAGGGACCAGTCCTTAACTGCAACTCCTTCCAGAAAACCGTAATGCACAGGCTGTGCACCAAGTCTAGTCTGAGAGGGCAGCTCTCCCTGTGGGGCCTGCAAGGCTAAGCCTGTGCAATCGCCTATGGTCAGGCCTGAAAGGTCATGTAGGGCATGTCGGCCTGCAGCCAAGCTGGACTTCCCAAATCAATAGTGTCACATTCGACAAATTATTCCATATTTCTCAAGACCTGTAGCCTTCACAAATAGCATAACAGAAATTGCGCTATGTTTCATCACTGATACTAAAGTTCAATTCTCCATTCAAACCTTCTACTCTATGTCTTTTTCTTTATATATCGTTGAATCTGGTATAAGCATGGTGAAGTGTTACATAGCTGTAATTTCAGTGTTCCTAGAATACCTGACCTCAGAGCTATGGCATGTGACATTTCTCCTGCGGATGCAATACTCTCTCAGCCTCTGAATGACCGCTTTCTGAGGCTGGGATTTACTGCAGCAATGGGTGTAGCTTCTCTAAAAGAAAAACAATATTTTGTAAAGATGCATCATTGTGAAGCAAAAAAAAATGGTTACAACGATGCAGTTATGCACAATAATGAGGAAAGAAGAATTATTGTTGAGCTGGAAAGCTTTGAAATTAATAGTTAAATAGTTATTTATTGAAGGGAACTGTACATGAAATGTAATAAAGATGAAAATTTTACTAAAGTAATTTTCTCTTCATTATGGAAACATTTCTGACAATATTGAAAAAGCGATATAAAGAAAAAAAAATCCTGTGTAGCTTTAAAGAGTTGTTTGAAAAAAATAATGGATACATAGAGAAGTTATACTAGCTGTAAATCCAAATTGTTATTACCTTACTAAGAAATCACAGCTTTTAATCAAATACAACTATCATCTCATTTTTAAATCAGTTTTTTTAAGGCAAAAAGAAATAGATGAGTTCTATACAATAATGAGAAGAAATAAACAGGGAAATTAACTTAGTTATATTATAAATGTATATTACATGTTTGTAATATAGTATAGCAGAATACATATTATAAATATACGTTATATATCATGAATTATTATATATCCCACACTTTTACACAAGTCCTAACTCTTGAGAAAGTATCACCAAGTTTCAACTGAACAATGATTTTGCTGTAAATGTTTTTATTAGTTTTAAGTCAGAGTTTCATCTGACTTATCAAAAAATATGAATAGAATCTGAGGAAAGCACTAAAAGTAATAACCACAAAAATATACACATGCAAAACATGTACATGGGAGGATGTGATACACACTATCTTATAGTTCCCTTTACAAAATCACGTGGCTTGCGGAGATGATCTAGAGCCCAGAAATTGCATTTTCCCAGGTGTCTCTGGTTTGCTCCCTGGCTTGTGAGGTAACCTAAGACATTGACATAGCAGTCATGACAAACTCTCTGAACTAATGGATCCGCTCTGAGTAGTTCAAGAATAAAAAATATGGATGACTTGGGGATTACGTAGGAATGTTTAGACTAATCTTTAGAGTAATGACATACTTTGCAGAAAACTGAGCCATGACATCAATATATCTTCCTAACCTAGAGCTGGAAAATCATAAAATTATACATGAAATAATATAAACAGAATTCAAGTGTCCTTGCACTGTCATGACACAGATCACATTACTTTATATTTCTCTTCTTATAGTAATGTGGTGCTACTACGCAAGATTTTCAACATTCGTATCCTTAAATAAGTTCTTTCACACTTAATTAATCAGGTAGTTTGATTACTTACGGTCCTGTGATTTCAACAAATGTAAATATCGCAGACAAGTGTAACAACAATTTAGTCTTCTACAAAATCAAATGTTTTTCTTTCAAATATATGTTCCTATATAATTTAAATTACAAAGGACACACGTATAAAATTGAAGTTGTAGTTATTCATAAAACTAAACACATACTGTCTTATCAGATGTAACAAGGATGCTCAAGGACTCCACATATAACAAACCAAGTCATATTTTTGTCCTGATTCCTGTATCTATTGCACTTAAACATCTACCACGTTCAAGTGAAACTGACAGTGCTGCAACAATTTTTGTCGTTTTATGGCTAGAACATTTTTGGTTTCCTTTTTTTGTTTGCTTTAGATGTTTGTTTGTTTGTTTGTTTATTTATTTATTTATTTATTTATTTATTTATTTATTTATTTATTTATAAAAGAGAGAGAGCTAGCACAAGCATGAGCAAGGGGAGGGGTGGGTACTAGGAGCAGACTCCCCACAGAGCAGGGAGCCAGATGTGGGGCTGGATCCCATGACTTTGGGATCGTGACCTGAGCCAAAGGCAGGCACTTAACCAACTGAGCCACCCAGGTGCTCCCATTTTTTGTTTCCTAAATAGGCAAATAGCATAGTGAATTGTATGGATCTTAATTCTAATTCAAAAATTATGCTAGCATCAAATTATTTTTGATATTTGAGTTAGAAACTCAACATAAACAAGTATCGAGTTCCAAAAAAAAATGATAAAGCAAAATTCAAGTAGTCAGATTTACCTCAGCTGCTTCTTCCTTGCAGTGTAATCAAATTTGTGAGACTTTATAACTTTTGGGGAGTCATAATGTTACAAAATACTTTTAAGAATCACAAGACAGTCAGTGTTATGCTTTGGAAACTGAAACTACTTTTAGTAGTTTTACTTCACAAAATAGCATGACTAATTTAGCTACTTTGCTAAGAATATACCGTTTCTGCTTCATCTATCCTGTGTCCTCTAAACATAATGACAAACCCTGTGCTAGGGTAAAGAAGTCATTGCTTGCAGCATAGAAAAAAAAAAAAAGATTCAGTAGCCAAACGATAATACCATCATGTCTTTTTATTTTTGACATTTCTGGAGATTTTCACTTTGACCTGAAAGTACGTATAAAACTACAAGTCAATCTCCAATTACATGGATTTGAGGAACATATATTTGTATATGCCTTCAGTATAGCTATAAGCAATCTTCTTACATAATCTTGATATAAGATTTCAGTCTTGAAAATTTATGCAGAGTAAATCTGGTTTTGGATGTTTGGATAAATTGATAATGTATCTTCAATCCCTGATCCTGACCTCGAAAAACTAACCCTGTTAGAAATACAAGGTAAAGTTTAAGAAGCACTCTCCCAGAGGGAAAGGGAAATCCCCAAGCAAAATAAGCAAAATAGAACTTTGGCATAGATTATAATCAAATAAGCAGGCACTGGGGCCATGGGGAGGTCTTGGTTATTGCTCTTTAGAATCTAAGGATTTAGTACAGAGATCCCATGTAGAGTTAAGACCCTCAGAGGCTCCATTCATGTGAAGAAGGTGCACAGAGAAAATCTGCCTAATTGCACATGGGGATGAGGAAGATAGTGTGTCTATCTGGATCCTGAGTGGGGAAACATATCTTGAAATTCAAAGCCATAGATCCTCATTCACTGAGTTTTTAATTCAGTTTATAGTAATCAAATGGTTCTGGAAACCCTACGCTAAGAAACCTATACTATGAAATATGCATTGGCCCCAAACACAGAGGTGGGCTTGGGGTGCTAGAAAGAAGCAAATGCAAAATCTCTCTGACCATACAGGATCCCTATAAATCAAGCCCTGGGAAGACAAGCTCACAATCCAAAGTTACAAAACACTCAAAATATAGATGTATCTATATCCCCTATAAGAGCATCACAACCATGACAAACTCGATGAATAGAACCTCAGAACATTCGATATACACTAATTAGATATACATTAGATATACACTAATTAGATATACACCTGTTAAGCCAACAGGTGGACATTATGAAAATGGGTGTGCAAAATGATTAAAAACACTATATAAAATTGAAATAATAAATAAAAAATCAAAAATGAGAATAGGAATATTTGAAAAAGAACTAATTATAAATTTCAGAAATGAAAAACTGCCATTGGAATTACAATTTTAACAAATCGGTTGATTAAAACTAGGTGAATAGAAGATTAGTGACCTGGAAACCGGATAATAACAATGCCCATTGAGTGCTTATCAAGCCTACAAGTGTTAAAAAAATCATTGATATACTATTATTTTTTTATTGTGGTTTGTTAATTTTTTAACTGTAAGAATATGCATTCGTATATTTTGGGTGGCTGGATTTTGTTAGCGACAAGCAGACTGGCTTTATCTTTTGAGCTATCAACTACTCTGTTGTATTACCTTTGAGGAAATCATTCAGAATTTAGAATTATTCAGAGTAATAAGTACATGATCAGTATGGAGATTATAGACTGTGGAGGATGAAATGTAAATGTCTAATATTTATCTCTAAATACTCTTCCTTAATGCTCTTTTGAGATGCACACATTCCTGGATTTCTCTAGGTTCTTCACTGGCTACTCTGTGTCACGCTCTTTTGCTTGTTCTTCCTCTTGTCTCTGACTTCACACTGACCCATCCAGGGTCCAGTCTGCAAACTAGCACTCCTCTGTGGGTTATTCACTTGGTCTCATATAGTCCCAAAGTTTTCAATCTTATATATCCTCAGGCTGATAATTCATATATATATATATATATACAACTACCTATGTGGTATCCCAAATTAACATTCTCCCAGTCTGGTTCTCACAGTATTCCCCATTTTAGTTCCTTCCAGGTCTCCAAGACATGTATTTTCTCTTATAAACCACATCTGAAAACAAAACAAAATGAAAGATAAAAACATACATCTAATTTATCAAAAAATCCTGTTGACTCAAGGATCTAACCACTGCTCACCACCTGCACCAGTAACTACCCTAGTCCAAGCTACCATTATCGTTAGCCCCTCCTAACTCAATCTACTTCTGTCTTAGATCCCCTTCAGTCTATTCTGAATATTGAAGTTTGTATGATCCTACTTAAATCTAAGTCAAATGATGTCACATCTTTGCTCAAGGCTCCCTAATTCACCTAGAGAAATAAAAGCTTCTGATTTTGTAAATAATTAGGCTATCATAAGTAGTCATTCTTATAATTTTCCACTCATCTCTTTTCTCACTGTAATTCAGTCACATAGACCTCCTCTAATATCGTAGGCAGACTTTTACCTCAGCATATTTGCACAAGTTTCTCTCTTCATGGAAAATTCTTCCCCTAGATATCCACATGGCATCTTCCTTTACCTCCTTTTTCATTCACTTGTATATCATCTTCCCCTACCATCTGCATAAAATTATAACCCTTAATAATTAATCATTTCCTATACCTGCTTTAGGTTTCTCTTTAGCACTTACTACTGTACATAAAATATATTCTTTTAATTTTGTTTAGTATACATCTCCTTTAAGGTAAACTTACATGTCACTACTGAATCCTCAAAGCCTGAAAAGAATGTGGGCTCATGCAGGTCCCAAAGACATAAATAAGTTGCATGACCAGAAAGCTTGCACTCCCAGTGCACATATTCACCTAGTTTTATTGCTATTTATTTTTCAATTTTTAATTATGGTCTCATGTAAAGTTCCTATGAGTAGGTGACTAAGAAAAAAAGTGTACCTGTCATCTAGATGATTCTGTGTGGTATGATATCACCAAACTAAAATGGAAATCTATAGCATTAAAACCTTCTTTAGAGGGCTAATGGGAAGAGAAATCTTTGGAGTGAGTAGAATTTTGGTTGTCTACCAAATTTGTCTATTTTGATCTATACTGATTTATGAATGATGAAGAATGGTTGAATGATGAGGAACTTAGATAAAATAAAATCAGTAGGTAAATAAAAGACAGAAAAAAGCTACAAGCCCCTGACTCTGGGCTCTTCAGTTCCAGCAGATTCTTTCCACCACACAGGTTTCTCTGACCAAAAATTCATGTGCACCTCTGTGAGGCTCTGGGGAAAAAACTGAGGAGCAGCTTTCAATCATGTTGATTCTTTCCTCATTTTCATGGCTTCTCCTGGTTCTCATATTAACAACAACCTTGAACCCATCTGAGATTCTTTCTAATAACTTTTGTAATCTAGTTGCCCCCAAAGGTTTGACATAGCTTGCTTTAAGTTCTTTATGTTGGACGTATTTCAGAATTAAAATATAAGTATTTATAAATGGAAAAGAAAACCTATGAGAATATTTCAAAAGTGGTACAAAGCATCAAAGCAGATGGGCTCGAGACAAAATAGTTAGGAGAGTTATTTTAGTCTCCTTTATATGTTCTAAATCTATTCATCTCCATATTCTTCAGTAACTTTTACTTTACTGTTCTCTAGTTCACCATACCCTAACATAACGTCTTATCCAGATTGCCCCCAAACTCCTAAATTTCTTCTATAATTTTTGTTTTTCATCTCTAGGTCAAAATTCTTCTTTCCTTATATTTAACATTTCTTGGTTTGAAGTCTTCATACTTATAAAATACTCAAACTATAAAACTATTCCCATTCTGATTTTTTCAAATTTCTGGGAATTATGAAAGAGGATGCTGTTGATCCTAACGGACTATTCTCTCTCAAATTCCATTTCCTAAAATAATAGACCTTTTTTTTTCTTCTTTCTTTCTTTCTTCTTTCTTTCTTTCTTCTTTCTTTCTTTCTTTCTTTTTTTTTTTTTTATAGGCTCCATGCCCAGCATGAAGCTCAGTGCAGGGCTCAAACTCATGACTCTGAGATCAAGATCTGAGCTGAGATCAAGAGTTGGATGCCCGATAGACAGAGCCACCCATGTGCCCCAAGAGACATCTTTTTGTCAGACGCCCAAGAGAGGAGAGTAAGATCAGCTTTGGTCAAGGGAAAGCCCAGAAGTGGTTTCAATTTTTGCCCTTCCTTTTTTTCCTTCTGCCTCTCTCTTCCAACTCCTGCCTGTCTATCCCATCTTAATTTACTTATCACAAGGAAAAGCTTCTCGCACGTATAAATATTTTATAGTTAGTAATTATGTTACTTATTTTTTTCTTTGCATATAACATGATTATTTCCTGCTCCGACATACAGAGCCCCTGATTTTTCATAATCTTATTTCTTTTGTCTATACTGAATGTGGAGGATTTTGAATAAATTATTGTTCAAGATTATTAAACTTTAAGACAACAAGCATAGGCCTACCATAAAAATTTATATTAGCTTATTTATATATTAAAACTTAAAACCATGAGTAAAAGGCAAGCTAATTTTGATTTAAAAATAAAGCAAGTTACAAAGAAAACAAAACCACTAACTCAAAAAGATACATGCACCTCTATGTTTATGGTAGCATTATTTACAATAACCAAGCTATGGAAACAACCTAAATGTCCATCACTAGATGAATGGATAAAGAGTATATCTATATCTATATCTATATATATATATATATATATCAGAATATTACTTAGCCATAAAAAAAAGAATGAGATCTTGCCATTTGCAAAAACAAGAATAGGCCTCAAAATTAATGCCAAGTGAAATAAATCAGATGGAGAAAAACACAATACTATATCATGTTACTTATTGTGAATCTAAAAATCCCCCTAAAACCCAGAAACAGACCTATAAATATAGAGAACAGATGATAGTTGCTAGGAGGTGGGAGTGATGAGCAAAATGGGTAAGGAGAATGGGAGGTACAGGCTTCCAGTTAGGAAATGAATAAGCAATTGGGATAAAAGCATAGGGAATATGGCCAATGGTATTGTAATAGCTTTGTATGGTTGACAGATGGTGGCTATGCTTGTGGTGAGCACAGCACAACATACAGAGTTGTCAAATCAGCATATTGTATACCTGAAAAGAATGCAACATTGTGTGTCAAGTATACTTCAATTAAAAAAATAAAAAAATTAAAAAAATAAGGCAAGTTAAGGAATAAAATCCTACCCCTAAATAGGGATGAACATTGAAAATTCCTTGTCAAAATATGGAAGCATTTTTATGCCCCAATTGCAATTATGGATTTTAAAAAAAAAACTAACATTTTTACATTTGTATAAAATGTTTATATTATCCAGAATAAAAACAGGTAAACATTAAATTACATTTCCCCAGCATTTTAATGCTTAAGGGGGATCTTTGGAACTACATTTATTAAGCAGAACTTTACTTTGAAAGTATTTCTAAACTTTCTATTATGTTTTTCAATTCTATAAAAATGACAAATCTCTACAATTGAAATACCACTTTATCTTAAAGTCCTATATAAAAATGCCAAATGACTTGATATTTTGTATCATTGAAGGACACTTAACCTGAGTCTTTGAAATGTTTTGGAAGAAAACTCTAGTGAAGAATTGGTTGGGGGCACCTGGGTGGCTCAGTGGTTGAGTGTCTGCCTTTGGCTCAGGTCATGATTCTGGGGTCCTGGGATCAAGTCCCACATCAGGCTCCCCGTAGGCAACCTGATTCTCCCTCTGTCTATGTTTCTGCCTCTCTCTGTGTGTCTCTCATGATTAAATAAATAAAATATTTTTTTAAAAAAAGAAAGAATTGGTCAGCTGTAGATATTTGTATGGTTAGATCTAGTGTACCAAAAGATGATTGTGAAGAATAACTTAATTTATGATAAAAAGTAGCCATTTCAATGATCTTATTGCCATTATTGGGTGGCATATAGAGCCAAGGGATTATTTCTATTCTTAGTGCTTCCATATGTGATATCTATCTGTATCTTAATAATCAAAATGCTTTGGGTTTGGGTTCGTGTTGGTAATATAGGAGACTCCTGAACTTAAACCCAGACACACCGCATCTGCAGCTACATATGAAAAAACTTCCTCTGGGGGGAAAAAACCCTAAAAACTGGCTGAGCAACTTCTACACATTGGGATATAAAAGAAGGTCCACATCAAAGTAGGTAAAAGAGGCTGGGGAAAAATGTCACCATACACTTCATCCCCACCATAACAACTCACATTTGGAAGGTAACTTAAAACCTGGAGCTTCTTTCTTTCTGAGGAACAAAGAGTTTGAACCCCTCATGGGTACCATAACTTTTAGACCTGCACAAGAGAGACAAGACCCTAAAACACTTAGCTTTGCAAACTACTCTTAAAGGGCTCACACACAAATTCACTGCCATGGGGCTCAGAGCAGAGGAAGGTTATTTGAAAGAAACCTAGACTTTATGTGATGGAGGCTCGTTTGCTTATCATAAGGCATCAGCCTAAGGGGCAGCCATTAACATATATCTAGAGGCCTGTTGGTTGATTGCCAATATATTTGCACTCTCATTCTGTCTCCAACCAGTAGGCACTTTTTTTCTTCCACCAGTCTGATGGCACCATCTACACATTCTCTTTATGTCTTATTGTATCCAGGGGGTACCACTTTTTTCATTGCTGTTTTTAACCTCTAAGCCTTTTTATTTTCTCCAAGCACTACATGTAGCACAGCTGGTGGATTCAATATTCACTCTCCCCAGGTGCCATACTCCAGAGCACCAGTTTCTTCCAGATGGGAACTTGTACATGCATCTGGTTCCCCAGAAATTTTAGCTGCTACCCAGAGGATACCCCTTGATTGGCTGGCTTTGGAGGCCATGGATACTTGTGATCCTGAGTCACATGGGACTGAAACAGTTGAAGAGACAGTTCTTGACAGAATTCCAGCATAGGGCAATGCACACATAGCAGAGCAAAACATACCTCAGTCTTTCTGTGAAAGAAACCTATTTGCTTGTTGTAGACCTTTGGCCTGAGGGACAGGCTTCAGGTGTGGCACATATTTAGAGGGTCTATGCAATGACTCCCAGGGAGTGCAAACCGATGGATGCCATCTTTGTTGTCTATCTCTGCCTTGCTATAGCTCCCTGGTAGCTCACAGAAAGAAACTTTATGTTCATCTGGCTCCCTGAATTTTGTGACTGACATTCAGGAGATACCTATTGACCACCTGGCTTTGGTGGCCAGTGGGCTTATACTTGAAGTCCAACAGTACTGTATATACTTGCATACATTAAAAGCTGCTGCCTGAGTGACTTCCAACAGCCCAAATCGAGGTGCTGACTCAGACTTTTCCCTTTGGGACAATGGCATGTCTTGGCATCCTTATCTACTTAGAGCCATAAAATGTAAAATGCATTGCTTGTATAATCTCCAAGGTTTGAGAGATAATCAGGATCTAGGGCAGGTTTGAATGAAACTGTAATTTTCTCCAGGAGGCCTCTCATTCAAGACTAGAAGTCATGGCTGTTTTATCTAATGAATAGAAACTAACACAGAGTCAAGCAAAATGAAGAAATGGAGAGATACATTCCAAATGAAAGAGGATAAAACCACAGGAAAAAAAATCTTAATGAATTGGAGATAAGTAACTTACCTTATACAGAATTCAAAGTAATGGTTATAAAGGTGCTCACTGAACAGAGTGAGAACTTCAACAAGGACATAGAATATAAGAAAGTACTAAATAGAAGCCACAGAACATAAGAGTGCAATAATTGAACTTGAAAATTACACTGGAGAGGCTCAACAGCAGACAAGATGAGACAGGAGAAAGAATCAGGAACTTGCCAATAGGACAGTGATCTTATCGAATGAAAGTGGCTAAAAGAAAAATGAAAAAAAAAGAGTACAAATAGCTTAAGATACCTATAGGACAACATCATATGGATTAATTTTGCATTGTAAGGTATTATATAGCTTCTAGGGTGCCTGAGTGGCTCAGTTGGTTAAGTGTCTGACTCTTGATTTTGGCTTATGTCATGATCTCAGGGTTGTGAGATTAAGCCCAACGTAGGGCTCCATGCTGGGTGTGGAGCCTGCTTAAGATTCCCTCTCTCTCTGCCCCACTTCCCCACCCCCCAGAAAAGCTTCTCTACAGCAAAAGACACAATGAAAAAAAGGAGGCGATTAGATAAGGGATTAAAATCCAAATTATATAAAAACTCATAAAATTCAAAAAACCCAATCTAATTAAAAATGGGCAAGAGGAACTAAATAGAGAATATAGAGAATTCTTGAAAGAAGACATTAAAATGGCCAACAAATACATAAAACATGCTCAAAATCATTAATCATGGCCGTGCAAATCAAAACCGCAATGTATATCTTCTCATACCACCACACATCTGCTGGAATGGCTATCATGACGAAGACAAGAGATAACAGGTGTTGCTGATAATCTGAAGACAAGGGAACTCATACACTGTTTGTGGGAATGTAAATTGCTCAGCCAATTGGAAGTTCCTTAAAAAATTAAAAATAGATCATATGATCCAGCAATTTTGGGTATATGCCCAAAGGAAATGAAAACAGAGCATCAAAGAGATGATGCACTTCTGTGTTCATGAGAGCATTATCATAATGGCTAAGAAATGGAAACAACATAAGTGCCTGTCAATTGATTAGTGGTTAACAAGATGTGACATATACATAATGAAATATTATTCAGTCATGAGAAATAAGAACATAATGCCATTTTTTAAAGATTTTATTTATTTATTCATGAGAGACACAGAGAGAGGCAGAGACACAGGCAGAGGGAGAAGCAGTCTCCATGCAGGGAGGCGTATGTGGGACTTGATCCCGGGTCTCCAGGATCACGCCCTGGGCTGAAGGTGGCGCTGAACCACTGAGCCACCCGGGCTGCCCCCATAATGCCATTTGTTACAGCATAGATGGAACTTGAGGATTTTATGCTAAGTGAGAGAAAGACAAATATTGTATGTTGTCACTTATATGTAGAACCCAAAACAGCCAAACTTAAAAAAAAAAAAAAAAAAAAACAGAGTAAAATGGTGATTACTGGGGGTTGGAAGTTGAGGGGATAGGATACATGGGTAAGAGTAAAGAAGTCCTAGAGTTTTAACGCATCGTATAGTGAATATAAACAACAGTATTGTATTATAATCATCAAACGTGCTAGGAGACTAAATTTTGTTTATTGCAAACACTAAAAAGAAATGGTAAATATATGATAAGATAGACATGCTACTTATCACCATGATAGTAGTAACTAAATGTACCAAATTGACATACACCTTAAAATCATAAGTCAAATATATTAAAAATTTAAAAATAAAAAAAAACATGTAATAAAGATATTTGGAAGTGCTGTATATGAGGAGAAAGAAATTTATTTTTCAAATAAGATAAAATTGAAGCAGGGGATTCCTGTTTCTTTAGAAAATCATTTTTAGGTCAACTGCCACATTTTTGGTCTCATAGAAGAAACTTTCACAGAAGTTAGCAAGTTTAAATTATTAAATATGATTAAAATACAGCAACTTAAATAATGTATGGAATAGTATGTAGAGTAGCTCCATCCAGTTTAATAGACTGATGATGTGCTTTATTAACTTTAGTCCTAAGAGCTAAGAAAAATTGGTTATCTCAACCGCTTCTAATTTTTGTAAAACCTCATGTAGTAAGCACTATTGTTATCTCCATTTAATAGATGAATAAGACAAAGAGATGTTATTTGTTCACAGAGTCAAATCTGTGCTTCATACCCAGACAATAAAGCTCTCTGAATCACACTTTCAACCAATATACCAACAGGTTCTCAAAGTGAGTTCTGTAGAACCCCAGGGTTCCCAGAGAATTTTCAGAGTTTGTAAGGTCAAAATTATTTTCAAAATAATACTGAGGAGATATATATATAGAGAGAGATAGAGGATAGATATATAATAGATAGATTTTTTTTTTACTGTGTTGCCTTTGAATTGATGGTGCAAAAATAAACAATAGCAACAATAAGGAAACATAGGAAAAACTACTGGCATCTTAGCATGAATCAAGGCAGTAGCATTTAAGTATATTGGTGGTCATTATATTCATCATCATCATCATGTATTTGCTAAAAACAATTTTTTGTAAGCTACTTTAAGATTTTCCTTAAGGACAAACATTATATGGTCTCATTCATTTGGCGAATATAAATAATAGTGAAAGGGAATATAAGGGAAGGGAGAAGAAGTGTGTGGGAAATATCAGAAAGGGAGACAGAACATGAAGACTCCTAACTCTGGGAAATGAACTAGGGGTGGTGGAAGGGGGGGAGGGCGGGGGGTGGGGGTGAATGGGTGACGGGCACTGAGGGGGACACTTGATGGGATGAGCACTGGGTGTTATTCTGTAAATTGGCAAATTGAACACCAATAAAAAATAAATTTATTATAAAAAAAGATTTTCCTTAAGGAAACACTAATAATTATGTTTTTAAATCTCTACTTGTGAGTGTACATCTTTCTTATTTATCCATATAACTAAATAGAAAATACATACTAAGGGACGCCTGGGTGGCTCAGTGGTTGGGCATCTGCCTTCAACTTAGAGCGTGATCCTGGAGTCCCAGGACGGAGTCCCACATGGGGCTCCCTGCAGGGAGCCTGCTTCTCCCTCTGCCTGTGTCTCTGCCTCTCTCTGTGTCTCTCATGAATAAATAAATAAAATCCTAAAAAAAGAAATGAATATATGTATTAAAAAACTCAATGTTATAATATGGTTGTAAATAAACTGCTCAAGCAAGCAGCAATTGTTTGAGCTGTGAACTGAAATGGCCACTTTTTCACAAATGCTTTTTTTTTTTTTGACAGTCAGGGGTACCTGGGTAGCTCAGTTTGTTAAGCATCTGATCTGACTCTTGGTTTCTGCTCAAGTCATGATCTCAGTGGTCATCGGAGCCCCATGTTGGGCTCTGTGCTAAGCAATGAGTGGGCTCTGAATTTCTCTCTGCCTGTCCCTCCCTACACTTGCACACTGCTCTCTCAAATAAATAAATATCATAAAACAACGAAAAACAATAGTCATACAAAGTAAGATTATCCAGATATGGGGTATTTTGCAGCTCTTAAAATATGAATGCAGTAAACTTGTTATGTCAAGGAAAACTGCTGGTAGTGTCTATTGTTAATAATAAAAGTTGAGCTCAAAAGCTCAAGTTTTAAAAGATTGTATCTACCACTAAATTTCACAGCTTCCCAATATACACAGGTTTCTTTGATAAGATTGGTGATAGTATAGATGAATGTGATTTCTTTATACTTTCTTTTTTTTATACTTTCTAATGAAATAAATTCTCTTTGAAGATCTGCATAAGTCAGTGAACCAATATTTTCCAAATGATTAACACGTGATGTTACAAGATCATTCATGATAATCCAGCCATCCAAAGTGTAAAACAGATCAAAGGATTTTATTAATAGCAGAGAAGAAAATATTCATTTATATACTTTTAGATTTCACCTTGCAAATAACATTTACTAATCCACCATTTGTTGAGTTTTAGTATAATATTAAAAAAGCGGGGGGGGGGGGGGATGCCTGGGTGGCTCATCCTTTAAGCATCTGCCTTCAGTTCAGAGTCTGATCCCAGGCTCCAGGGTCTAGTCCCACATGGTGCTCCTTGCAGGAACCCTGCTTCTCCCTCTTCCTGTGTCTCTGCCTCTCTGTTTTTCTCATGAATAAATAAAATATTTTTAAAAATACATTATTGCCTGAAAAGGCTACTAAAATATTCTTTCATCTGTATGTTTGCATGAGGCCAGATTTTCATCCTGTGTTTCAACTAAAAAAACAAAATAGATTGAATATGAAAGCCGATATGATAATCCACTCTCTTCAAATAAGTCATCCATTAACAGATTTGCAAAAATGCTATTGTCACTATTGTTTTTTTGTTTTGGAATAATATGGCTGCTTCTCATAAAATATTATTTACATGAAATAGGTTTATTAGTAGAATATTGAATTAATACAGATACGTTTTTAAATTTTTATCTTAATCTTTTTTTTTTTTATTTTGGAGGATCTTTTGTATGTGGATTGTTTATTTGGATATATTCTCACCAAATTTTTCACTTTTGAAAACTGCAATAATTGAGAATACCCAACCTTCAAAGGTAATTTATTTTTGAATAGCTCTACAATGAGAAAGGTTTTGATTATTTTCAACCCAAGTGAACACTCTTAAATCCTTTAATACAATTGCCGTTCTACTAATGTAGGCTAGCACTGTATTTGATATAGGAGTTGGTACATTATACCAGTGTTGACTATTACTTGAGGCTGATATTGAACTTACTAACAAAATATTCTAATGCCATGCCTCCTTACTTCCTAGATATTGTGCTCAAATTGCCATTTTCTTCTTGTTTCGAACCAAATGTAACAGTTTATATCTACCCCCTTTCAAGTTCATCCTAGCAGACTGATTGCTTTATTACATTAAATTCCTTTAGATTCTAGTTACTTCACTAATGACCACTTCCTGTTATCTGCAAATTTTATAAAATGTACTCAATATTCATTCACATTATTGGTTAAAATATTTTGAGGAAATCTCTCTATAAACTTTTCTGCGTTACCCACATTTCTTTTCCTACCCACTACGTTATATGAAAAACCTCCATAAATGCCGTGCGAATTCCACATAACTGAAAAGAGACAATTAGATTAATCATAATGACATTTACTAAATGAACCCATTAGTACATCTAATGATTAATGGTTTAATTTTCTAAGCACACAAATTTTAAATATCTATTCTAGAAACTTACCAAAGATCTATATAATCACATCTGCTTATAATTTACAGAAACTAATTTATTCTTTTTATGGAAAACACAAGCTGCATCTCTCCTCTATGATTTTTGCAACAGTATTACAACTCCTTTAGTGAATTTATCTGAAATATCTCTCAGTATCTTCTAAAAAATTCATCAGAGTTTTGTTGTCCAATAATGCCCAGGTCAGATTCTTCCTGTCTGGGAGACCTCTCTTCCTAATAAACTGAAGAGCTTTCTCTTAAATTTGGGGGATGCCCAGCAGCGGGGAATGGAAGTGTGCTGGAGTCAAAGACTAGCCCTCACAGGCCCCTGCTGCCTCCTACAGGCTGAAGAGAAGGAAGGATGGTTAGTTAATTTATTAAACAGCTTCTCCTAGTTACATAATTACCTAATAATAGCCCCCTCCGCCATGGAGGGGCTTGGACATTAAATATTCCAGGTGCAATGCCTAGTGCTAACAAAATTTTCAATAGATTTCCTCTTTTATGGTCTTCAGTGCCCATTTTCTAATTTTTACATTTCTCTATTTTCTGTGTTTTCTTTTATTCTTTCATGGCTCATGTTCATCTTATCTGTAGACTCATACAATTGGAGATTTTCATAGGTTTGTTTGGTTTGTAGAGGTGTATTGGGCATTGGTTTCGGTAATAAATGCTCTTTTTTTTCTTCTCAAGAGATTTTGTAATTTCCTTCTTTCTTAAGAGATTATAATCTTGGATTCTTTTGGAACATAGACATAGGTAAAGCAAAAAGTCGCACGTGATAATATTATTAATGAAATATAGAAAAATATTAGTAGAAAGTGAGAACTTGGTATTATATTAAAGGCTTCAGTTATTCCTATTCTTTATTTTTTACCCTCATTGATGACATATGTTGTCTAAAATAAATAATAAGCTAAAAGGACATATTTTTGGGTGCCAAGGGTGAAAAATATTTTTGCATTTTCTATTATACTTGCTTTGTCCTAGGGACTGAATACATGATTTAATATTTACAGTGATGCCTAGAGGAGTATCTTACCCATGTGAGTAATGTGCTTACACATGGTTATACGATTCAGAACTAGACAATTAATTCCCTAAGTGCCTCCATGACCCTCTACATATTTCATGAAGCTGCTGCTAATACATTTGCCTTTGTATTTTGTATTTGAAGATTGCATAATTATTATTTTAATAATTTGTAATTTCTATCAGTTCTTAATATCATTAGTTTCCACATTTGTAATACAGAGTAACTAAACCATAAAATAGATTGTTACCCACATTAAATATCAATGTTGTCCGTTAAATAAAATCAAAACTCTCAGTTTCTTCGTTTAAATTATAGTAGCAAGAAAATTTTACTAATCTTCTCCTCAAGAGCATGGGGGCTACAGCACGTTCCTTTTCAGTGAGGACACGTGACATTTATAGTTTCATATTCTATGTGTTTACTACACTAAATAAAATACACGAAGCAATAAAAAGAAGTGAAAATTCATTATGACATTTGACTTGACATAACAATTTAGGTCTGGCTTTTTAGTTTGGATTTTTCTGGTTCACCCAGCTGCAATAATGACTTTATTCATCCTAAAGCGAGTGAGTGCAATGTTATTGCAATCACAAAGGATCACAGGAATCAAAGTATTGATTTTTTTTTTCTTAACATGTAATCAAAACTTCTGCAACATGTAGGTGCTGGCTCAGAGTTTCTAAAGTTGAAAGCTGTAGAATGTGAACTTTTCTTTCCTCAAGGCTATAACTTTATTTTTTCCTACCCAATTCTAGGGAGATTACAGAGAAAGAGGGGCAAACAAACCTTAGCATTTTGCAATTGCTCATAGAGCCTGGTTGGTGCCTCAGCTGCTTGTGCAAGCAGCTGTAACAAAAAACTTTGCCTACAGGCAAATGTCCACAGAAACCATTTATTTATTTATTTTTTTCCTAGCTTGCCTAGGAGGAGTGCTCCAGGCTAAACTTATGGCTTTGGTTACTTTTCAAATCTGCATTTTCAACAATTTTACTTGAATACCAAGTCACATTTCAGATTTTTCTGTATTTTAAAAAATTATCCCCAACACGCCCCTGATTTCTTGTGTCCCTCACCCTCATATTCAAATTATTAAAAAAAAAATCTCTTGGAGCAATATATACTAATAAGGTAGTACTAGGCCCTACATTTCATCAATATTAATGTTTATCTATTGGAAAATTCTCAAAAACAAGGAGAAAAACTAATGTTTTTTTAAGTTTTACAAAGCTGGTATTTGGGACTGACTCAGAAATCAGGTGTATGATGACAAAGTCTCTGTGATAGAGCATAAAGCTGTTCCACATACTCTATAGTAAGAAATGATCTGACATTTTAATAAAGGTAAATTAAATGATAAATTGGAAAACACAATTGTATACAAGGAAGATATAGATAAAATCTACTAGAAAATCCTTAAGACTTTATTGGCCAGTATTTTCTGCACTCCTGACAATGCTGTCTTAGGAGATATGGTAATGCCCCCTATTCACTTCTGTCTCATATTCTGTGGCATCATGAAATTTATGCAATTTCTGTGAATATTTTTACATGAATCCAATAGAAATTTCAATTTATCTACAGACTATTGTCAAAGATATCTGTAAGTTTCTGAAAGTATATTTAAAAAATTCTTTGAATTTATTTTGCTTGAGGATGTTCCTGATTAGGTTGAAATTCTACTGGGATTCTCATTTTTATTATCACCATCCAGTTTTCTTCTCAAGTACTCAGAATTATACAAGCAGAACCTTAAGCCTTAAAATAAAAAGAAAATCAACAATGACAACATATTCATGATACACACGCTAAATTGGCACTATTTACCTTACTAATGTTGACACGTTGAAGTGTTACATTTATATATTTTTATTGTCTAATGGATAATTAATATGTGCACATGATAAATAAAAACAGAAAAGGAAAGGTTATTTCCATACAAGATTCTAAAATACTCTTTGATATGCAAACATTGGTAATATTATTTTGTGCATTCTAGCATCATTTGACTAGAAATTTGCACAAGTATAATTTAACAAAAATGAGATGTTACACATTTCCTCTTATGCAGTTTTCTATTTTCAGTAAATAATATATACTTTGGATCTCTATCATCAAATTAGATCTAATTCATTATTTTAGCAGCCACGGAGTGAATATTCATTATATTAATATATGATACAATCAATTAGCCTTATATTAATGGATATTGTATTCATTTTTAACATTCTGCTAATAGAAACTATGGCACAATGAGAATCTTTGTTCACATGTCTTTGCACAGTTTTGACCCAGGGATGTGCTTTGACTAATAGAAGGTAGAAGACATGGTATTTTCCTGCTTTTGTGCCATCATGGGTAGCAAGTTGTCAAGTAAGGAATCCAACTCCCAGAGATGACCATATGGCCTCCCAAACTATGGAATTGTGAATAAATAATATAATGTTTTAAGCTACTGATTTCTATGAAAGCTAGTTACACAGCAATAGGTAACCAAGGAATACTTCGTTAAATTTAAGGCGTTCTATTCATCAAAGACACCATTAAGAGAATGAAAAGAAAATAGATACGTCATGGATTAGAGGACATTTACGATACATACAACTGAAAAAGAACTTATATTCAGTTTATGTAAAGAACCTCTACAAGTTAACAGAAAATCCAAATAGTAAATGGGCGAAAGACTGGAGACACTTTATAAAAGAATATATTAAAATAGATAATAGGGAGACAGAACATGGAAGACTCCTAACTCTGGGAAACGAACTAGGGGTGGTAGAAGGGGAGGGGGGTTGGGGGTGAGGGTGACTGGGTGGCAGGCACTGAGGGGGGCACTTGACAGGATGAGCACTGGGTGTTATTCTGTATGTTGGCAAATTGAACACCAATAAAAATGAATTTATTATTAAAAAATAAAATAAAATAGATAATAGTCATATAAAAGTAGCTGAACATCATCAATAATCAGAAATGCAAATTAAACTGCAAGGAGATAAGGAGAGGTCAGTACTCATCTATTGATGGCTAAAATAGAGTTTGCCAGTACAAATTGTTGACAAGGGTTCCAATAGCAAGTGAAATTTGGATAGTTAGTGAGAGTTTAAACAAGCCCATCTACATGGGAGACACTAGGCAGTCCTTACTAACCCAGGAGTTTCCCTTCTATCTAAATTCTCAAGTAAGATGAGTGCACATGTCCTCCAAAGTCAGATAAAAAAATGTTCATAATAAGTTTACTAATAGCCAAAGTTAGAAGCAAGTAACAAAAGACAAAATGCTACATTTGCAGTGAATACACAGCAATGAAAAAAGTAAACTATTGATACTTGCATTTACATGGATGATTATTGTTTTTCTCTTCATAAATGGCATCTTTCCGTGTAAAATTTTTATTTTATTTTATTTTTTTTCATGTAAAATTTTTATTTTGCTTATGAAGCACTTCCCCAACTAAAAGTCTTTTAAAATGCAGAAATACCTTGTTTTATTGTGCTTCACCTTATTGCACTTCACAAATACTGCATTTTATACAAATCGAAGGCTTTTGGCAACCTTCCATTGAGAAAATCTAACACTCTTTTCGATAGCATCAGCTCACTCTATGTCTGTCACATTTTGGTAATTCTCACAATATTTCAAATTTTCATTATTAGTGTATTTGTTATGGTGATCTGTGATGAGTGATCTTTGATATTAACATTGTAACTGTTTTGGGGCTCCACAAACCCTATTCATATAACCCAGGTAACTTAATTGACATATGTGTGTGTTTTGACTGGTCCAGCAACCAGCCATTCTCAGCCCCCCATTTCTCTCCCTCTTACCAGGCCTCCTTATTTCCTGAGACACAATAATACTGAAGTTAGGCCAGTTAATAACCCTGCAACGACCTCTAAGAGTTTAAATGAAGAGTCATATGTCTCTCACTTAAAAACAAAACAAAACAAAACAAAAACAAAAAAAAAAACACAGAAAAAAACTAGAAATAATTAACCTTTGTGAGGAAAGAATATTGAAGGCTAAGATAGGCTGAAAGCAAGGCCTCTTGCACTAACCAGTTAGCCAAGTTGTGAATGCAAAGGAAAACTTCTTAAAGGAAATTAAAAGTGCTACTCCAGTGTACACAAATCATAAAAAATCAAAACAGTTTTATTGCTGGTATAAAAAAAAGTTTGAGTGGCCTGGATAGAAAATCAAACCAACCACAATTCTCTTAAGCCAAAGCCTGATCTAGAGCAAGATCCGAAGTATCTTCAATTTTAAGGAAACTAAGAAAGGTGAGGAGGCTGCAGAAGAAAAAAAATTGAAACTAGCTGGATGGATTCATGAGATTTGAGGAAAGAAGCTCTCTCATAAAGTAAAAGTACAAAGTGAAACATCAAGTTCTCTAGAAGAGCTAAACTCATTAATGAAGGGGGCTGCACTAAACAACAGATTTTCAACATAGATGAAATAGCCTTTTATTGAAAGAAGATGCTATCTACGGCTTTCATAGCTAGAGAGAAGTCAGTGGTTGGTTTCAAAGTTTCAAAGATAGGCTGATTTTATTAGGGGCTAATATAGTTGAGAGTTGAAGCCAACGCTCATTTACTTTTCGGAGAACCCTAGGAGAATTATGCTACATCTAGTCTGCTTGTGCTCTATAAATACAACAACAAAACCTGGGTGACAGCAATCTGTTTATAATATGATTTACTAAATATTTTAAGCCCACTGCTGTAACCTATTTAGAAAAAAAAATAGATTCCTTTCAGAATATTACTGTTCATTGACAATATACCTGTTCCCTCAGGAGCTCTAATGAAGATGTAATGAGACTAATGGTGTTTTTATTCCCCGTAACACAACATCCATGATGCAGCTCATAGATCAAGAAGTCATCTCAACTCTCAAGTCTTATTAAATACATTTCATAAGGCTCTAACTGCTATAAATAATGATTTATCTGATGGAACTGGGAAAAGTAAGTAGAAGACTTTCTGGAATGGATTCAGCATTCAGTCATTAAGAGCATTCATGCTTCAGGGGAGGTCAAAATATCAACATGAACAGGACTGAGCAAGAAGTTCATTCCAGTCTTCATGTATGTCTTTGAGGGATTCAAGACATTAATGGAGGAAGTAATCGAAGTTGTTACTTTGGTTGAGAAAATCTTTAACAGATGGGGAGTTGCTTCTTATAGATGAACAAAAGAGTGGCTTCTTGAGATGGAAGCTATTCCTGAAGATGCCGTGAAGATTTTTTTTTTTTTTTATGATAGTCACACACACAGAGAGAGAGAGAGAGAGAGAGAGGCAGAGACACAGGCAGAGGGAGAAGCAGGCTCCATGCACCGGGAGCCCGACGTGGGATTCGATCCTGGGTCTCCAGGATCGCACCCTGGGCCAAAGGCAGGTGCTAAACCGCTGCACCACCCAGGGATCCCCGCTGTGAAGATTTTTGAAATGGTAAATGAAAAAAAAAAAAGAAATGGTAAACGATTTAGAGTATTACACAAACTTGGAGCATGTGGGTGGCTCAGTCTGTTAAGCATCTGACTCTTGATTTCAGCTCAGGGTGAGATCTCAGGGTCTGGAGCACCTCATCATATTCTGTGCTAAGCATAAAGCCTGCTTAAGATTCTCTCCTCCCTCTGCTTCTGACCCTCCCTCTGAGCATCTACATGCTCTCTGCCTCTCTCTCCTCTCTCTCTCTCTCTCTCTCAAAAAAAAAAAAAAAAGAATATTGCACAAACTTAGTTGACAAAGCATTAGCAGGGTTTCAGAGGTTTGACTTCAATTCTGAAAGAAGTTATACTGTGGGTAGGATGTTTTCTAACAATATCTCTATCTTCTGTAAGATAGAGATAGATCTTCTATGAGATAGAGACCTTATAGAAGATAGAGAAATTGTTCATGAACAGAAGAGTCAATGGCAAACTTCATTGTTGTCTTATTTAATTTTTTTTCATTGTTGTCTTATTTTAAGAAATTGCCACAGCCACTCCAACTTTTGACCACTCTGATCAGTCAGCAGCCATCAACACTGAGGCAAGACCCACCACCAGCAAAACAATTAGTACTCACTGTCTTCATACTTTAGCAATAAAGCGTTTTTAAATTAAGGTATATAATACACACACACCATGACCCTTACCCTAACCCTTTTTTTTTTTTAGAAAAAAAAAATGTGGTATTTATACAATGAAATATTACTCTGCCATAAAAAGAATGCCATCTGGCCATTTACAATGACACGGATGGAGCTAGAGAGTATTATGCTAAGAGAAATAAGTCAGTCGGAGAAAGACAAATGCCATATGATTTCACTCATCGATGGAATTTAAGAATTGTTATTGTGGTCTGGACTGTACCTACGATATCTCTTGAGATATGCCTTTATATCATTTTATTTTAGCATTTTTATAGATTCAGGTTTTACTATTTAAGTCTTCAATTTGTTTGTAATTCTTGTTCGCTGCAAGAGCAGTTAAAAATCAGCATTCTTTCTTTCTGATGGCTAGCCATCAGATGTTTTCTAACATTTACAGACTTCTTGTATTTTCTCTAGTAATTTGGAATGAAAAATTGTCATATATTCTGTTCCTATACTTGTTCATGTTTGTTTCTCAATTTTCTAATTAGCACCATTAATATGTATATGTGCCAACATACATATGTTAGTTATAAAAAAATCTTATTTACCTTTCACTCATTTTCTCTTTAGAATATCCTGGCTTTTCTTAAAAAAACATTTTTGTTGTTGTTAAAAACCTTAACATTAGAACTGTTGAGTTCCAGAAACTATTTGATAGGATTATGGTTCAGATTACTTGAGGAGAGAAATGACATATTTAAATATAAAAAACTCTAATCAAAAACAATGTTTATTATTCCATTTATTCAAGTTTTATTTTATGTCATACACAAAAATTTCAAGTTTTCTTTATATATATCTGCAGTTCCTAAGTACATTGCCACTGGATATCAGCTACAATCTTTTTTCTCTTCCTGACTTTCTTTCTCCTTCTCTACCTCCCTCCTTTCTTTTTTTCCAAGAAATATTGCAAATAAGGTCTTTTTCTCATTAGATTTTGTTATATTACACAAATATTATATTACACATTTTTAAATTAATTGTGTAGCTAGCCTCCTTAAAACAATTTCTTTATAGAAATCTACCAGTTGCTAAACATATCCTTCCTAGTTGAGTCTTCAGAGTTTTACAGAAATGTGACAACAGCACCTGCCAAAACTATTCTTATTTATCTACTGCATGCATAAGCGGTCTACCTAATACTATGAGAGTATTTAAAATAATTGTTTTTTGGAAGTCTTGATATTTTCATAATAATAATATTTAGCTGAGATAATTAGTTTAATTCCTTATTTGGTAGCCAGTTATTCCGTAAAGATGTCAAACTGTTTCCCCACATCTCACCTTCATTTTAGATAAACTGTGTATATGAGTGTGTTTGTTTTCATTAATAAATGTAGAATTTCAAGTGCCTCTCCTAGCACCCATTATCTGTTTTTCTCCTTTGAATCAATAAAATTAATATATGTCCTAATATTGAAGAATCACATTCTTAAGTTAAAATTCACTCATTTAATGATACTTATGTATTAATATTACATTTAGCATTTTTTGACAGATATTTATAGGTGATATTGGTCAGTAATTTTCTTCAATTTATTCTTTCCCATTTTCAAGTTTGGGTGATAGCATTTTCCTAGCTTTCTAAAAAGAATTGTACAAATTTCTACCTTTCTCTATGACCTACACAAATTTAAATATAATAGGAGCCGTTTATCCCCTAATAGAAAAGAATGGACCCATAAGATATCTGGACATAACATTTTTGAAGGACAGTTAATAACTTTTCAAACGGTTTAGAATTATTTTTTTAGAATTTCTATCTCTTTTGGGTCAAGTTTTTCCTAAGTCTGGGTTTTCAAATTAACTCATGATACTGAGAGAGGTAGTAAAAAGTAAATATATTCTGCTACTTACCTTTCTAATATCATTTGTGCTTAATTTTTAAAAAAAGATTTAATTTATTTATTCACGAGAGACACAGAGGGAGAGGCGGAGACACAGGCAGAGGGAGAAGCAGGCTCACCGCAGGGAGCCCCACGTGGGACTCTATTCGGGGTCTCCAGGATCACATCCTGGGCTGAAGGCAGATGCTCAACCACTGAGTCACCCAGGTGTCCCGATTTGTGCTTAGTTTTTGCCAGTTTTTCTGATTTATATTTTATGAATGTTTACTTTTATCTTTTAAAATTATTTTCTTTTCTATTATATTTTGTTTTTTTATTGCATAAACTCAAGGTTTTACTTTGCTTTCATTTTCTTGTAATCTAAGTATGTGTATTAATTTTCATCTGAGCATTTTACCAGTATCACAAAAGATCTGATAAAAAGTGTGATTGCCTTTATGTCTGCAATTTTATAGTATTTTAAGAGTTAAGATTTAAGTTTTAATTTTCTACTTGGTATTTTTTTTGTCTCTTTTCAGTTTAAAATATTTTTATTATTATATTTATTTCTAGTGTTACTACACTTGAATCAGAAAAAGTGGTTGTACTCTTTTGTTAAGAATAATGTATAGAGGGATCCCTGGGTGGCGCAGCGGTTTGGCGCCTGCCTTTGGCCCAGGGCGCGATCCTGGAGACCCGGGATCGAATCCCACATCGGGCTCCTGGTGCATGGAGCCTGCTTCTCCCTCTGCCTGTGTCTCTGCCTCTCTCTCTCTGTGACTATCATAAATAAATAAAAATTAAAAAAAAAAAGAATAATGTATAGAAAACCTGGTAAATGTATACTTAAATATTTTTTGAATGGTTGCAAAGTGTATTCCAAGTAGTCAGTGCATGTAAGTACATAAACATATCTGTCTTTGTATCCAACCAAAATTATTTGGTTCTATGCGAAGTCTGATAGTGCTTACCTTCAAAATTTTTTATTTTATACTTAAAGCTGGTGGAGTCTTTTAAGCTTTTAAATTTAGGCATTTTAACTTGACTCATAATAAGATGAAACACTTATTTTTTCACTTCCTCCAAGCTGCTCTTCCTCTACTCTACTTAGAAATATATTTTAGTTATTCTAGCTATGAAATGGTATGCTTACAGAGTTGTAACTTAAACCTCTACTTTGGTAGAAGCTATGTTCTTCCTACACAAGCTTAGGAAATCTGTTATGTTGTACATCCCCTCCTCTAGATTACCTCATTCTAAATCTCTGTTCATTGTATCATTATTACATTTTAAAATAATTTTTGGGGATTCCGAGGTGGCTCAGCGGTTTGGCACCTGCCTTTGGCCCAGGGCGTGATCCTGGAGTCCTGGGATCAAGTCCCACATCAGGCTCCCTGCATGGGGCCTGCTTGTCCCTCTGCCTGTGTCTCTGCCTCTCTCTCTCTCTCTCCTCTCTCTCTCTCCTCTCTGTGTCTCTCATGAATAAATAAATAAAATCTTAAAAAAAATAAAATAGAATAATTTTTAACATTCATGTCTCTTACCACCATTGCTTCGTTCTTGAGCTGTGGTTTGTGGATTCAATACTCATCATTAAATTCAATCAAAATTTTCTATGCATGTCTTTATTCATTACAGTTTATTCTCAGGAAGGAATAATGGGTACTTTGCTTCCTGAGTTTCCTTTTTTTGATGATAGTATCTGTTTCTTATGGATTCTGAATGCCAGATTGGCACATTTGGAGTGTAAAGTACTTAAGTCATTGTTTCTGATCTGGTCCTGAGAACACTGTAGACATTGCTCCACAGTTTTGTTTTAGCACTAGGTAGTGTTCTTAACAAGTATGAGATGAGCCCTTTTAGATTACTTATTTATTCCCTAAATCCCCTTGGGATTTTTTTGTTTGTTATTGAAGTTCTGCAACTTCATTCACATTGACCTGGTATTAATAAATGTTTTTCCTTCTTTGGGAGAGTGTGTGCTATTTAAGGTAATAATACAGGTCATCCTTTATTAATTTTTTAAATTCAATGCATATGTTTTTTTCTAAGTTTGTTATGTTCTTATTTGTTACATGAGACTTTCTATATTGCTTATCTATTTCTTTATAGTATTTGTTCATTTCTAATTTGATTTTGTATATGTGCAGACATTTGACCAGTGACCTATTAACTAATACTATTTGAATTTTACATATTTGAATTTTATATATACTAAATATAAATATACATATACATATTTATATATATTTCAATTTATTTCCTGAAACTGGTTTGCTCACTTTTCATCTCTCTATGTTAGCTTATCCTTGTCACGGAGCTATATAAGAAGCCATATATTTCATTGTTCTTTGTTTCATTGATTTTTAAAATTTGATCTACTTTGTGGTATAATTCATCTGTCATGTGTTTGTCCACCATAGGCTATTTGGAGATGTCTTGGCACAGGTTTATTTGCTCAGTCCCTTTTAGGTTTCACTTGTTCCTGAAAAGAGACCTTTCTCCAAGGATCAACTATTGGTAGAAGTGTTTTTGAGAGAGGAAAAAGGTCAATGTGCTGTATATGCTCATTTTGGGTATTTTTTCTGTGGTTTCCAAATTTTTCTTCCTTGAGGTAATAAGCAGTCGGTCCCCTTGGCTCTCAGTTTTCCTTCACAGGCTTCTTGTATGTTAATGTGGTAGTCTCTTTCTTTCAGCAGGCAAGCTCGAAATCTGCATTTCTGCAAGCTCCTCCATCCTGCCTCCTAACAGCTGCTTCTTGACCAGACCATAGGTCTGGGTGGGCTCTTTTTCAGGCCCCTTTCCCCTGACACAACTCTATGAGGAATATGATTTAAGGACATCTCCTTGCCTGTCTATTCAAACATTGTAATTCCAATGAACACCTTAAGATGGCCCCTTGGTAAGTGACATCCAGTTTGTAATTCTCTGTGTTCTTTTCACTCTGATCTAGATATGCAGAGATGATTTTCTCTATTGCCTCTCTTCATTATACTGATCCGATAGTTTCTGCTGGTTGGCAACCTTATTCCATGTGTAATTTATGTGCATACATTTGGTCCTAATTTTATTGAAGGTGAATTTTCTATTTCTCATTTTCCTTTTGTCTTAGAGAAGTAGATTCAGGAAAAAAAGTGGGCAAAGTGAACTTTGATATATACAAATTGAAGTTAAAACATGATTTAGACCTTGATGTCTCTTGTAAAATACTCAGAACACAGAATGATTGAAAGTTAAAAATGACCCGATGTAAGAGGAATGGCTGAGTGTATTCACATATTTAGAATTGTACTCCTTTTTAAAGCTTGCAGCCTTACATCTCATCCATATTTGGCATTATAATATATCATATTCAGTATAATATGCACCACTATGTGGAATTTAAATTCTGTTCTAAATTGTGTTAATATACAGCCCCAATAAGGCATTAAGTATCCCAGCATCTATTATATGAATGAAAAAGAAAACCACATGCGTAATACTAAGGGGAAAATGTACCAGTCTTTATAATGTTATTATTTAAGGCTTTTATATTTTTTATGATATTGTCTGGATCTCTGAAACCTAAATTATAAATGTCTTTCCAGATACTATGTATAAAAACAAAACATTTTCTCAAATTACATTCTCACTTCCAAGATAGTATAATTTTTCTTATATATTTTGATTCATTTCAAATTTATTTCCATTAGTTACTGCTGACTTGGGCTACTTCATTTGAGTACTTGAATAATACTTCAAATGTTATTTGAATTTAGCAGGTTAGATACTCCATGACAATTTGGGACATTTAGGTTGGAGGGAAGATTTCTGTGTCAGGAAGTGAAAAAGTGATGTGTTATGCTACTGTATTATTTATTTATTGCTGGGGAGCAAAATTTCTCAAACTTTAGCTATTTAAAAATAACAAATATTTATCACTCACAGCGTCTTTGGGACAGGATCTGGTCACAACTCATCTAAGTGCTTCTGGTTCGTGGTCTCTCTTGAGGTTTCAGTCTAGGTATTGAAGGAGTCTGTGGTCTCTTCTGAAGGCTCTACTAGAGGGAGGGAGCCAATTCACAAGATCCCTTATATGGCTGTTGGCAGTCCTTGGTCCCTTGCCCTGTAGTCCTTTTCAGAGATGCTTCATAATGTGGCAGCTGGTTTTCCTCAGGGCAATGAAAGTCACAGTTTAATTTCCTGATCTCAGAAGTGACATATCACCTTTTCCAATTCTTTTTGTAAGAAAGGAGTTGATCAGTTTAGTCCACAGTGAAGGGCAGAAAATTACACAAGGGTAAGAGAATACCAAGGGGTGGGGATCATTGCAAGCCATCATCGAGGCTGCCTAGCACAGCTACCTCCTAAAAAGAGTGTGAAAATGGATCAGAAACACCAACATTAAAATAACCTGTTAAATCCATAATTTTCTGATTATTATCTTTTAAATTGTTTTCAGAGTGATTCAAAGTAATTATCTACAAAATTCTTTCAAAAAAGTATGTACAATGGGTATAACAGGCTGTGTATCTGTGACTGATGGAAACAAGAATGTTTATAAATAGGAAATTGTTCCACTCCATAGACCGTCTCAAAAATAGCTTAGCTATTTGGGGTTTGTTTCAGGAGAAAAAAAGGAGGACACAGAAAAATAGCTAGGCTATTAGTTGTCCTGGTTTTAAAAGAGGAATATTTATGGGGTCCCTGTAGGTTTCCAAACTTCTCATCTAAATATCGGAAAGAAGATTCACTCCAATTCTTTAAGCTTCATCTTTAAAAGGAAGTATAGATAGAGAATCAACAAAGCAGATTTGCCATTAATATTGATAAATAAAGAAATATACTGGCAGAGTAGGCATCTTTCTGCTTTCCCCTTATCCTCATATAGTTTCCACTCTCTTTGCATCACTTCGGTAACACTGAATAATTTTCTGCTCTATCCAACCTTATGTGATTTTTCTCTTCTCCAAAAAGTTACAGCAGTTTGTATTCCCAATACCACTGATTATCACTATATCTAATATTATTGCTCATCTTTCAATTTTATAGTATTTAGACAAGTTTGTGTACATTGTACATGTTCAACAGACTTGCTTATTTAATTCTATTGAGTGGAATTCATAAATAGGACTATTAGTACATTTACACTACTCAAAATAAAGTTTGTGTGCTAGTTTACATTAGTATTCTACAAAAATAATAGATGCTAAATTTATACATTTTTATTATTTGCAATAGTTGCAATGTTGTCCTTCAGATGTAATTTTGCTGGCATTGAAATTAATTCAAACTTCAATTGATTCCATTTTTCAGTTTATTTTTTAAAGAGCCAAGTTGGTTTCCCATATGAAATAAATCAAGTGGGACCATATAAATAATACTTAAATTATTGACATATATATTTTGACATTTAAATTTTTTCTAGCTTTTGCTGCTTTGAAGATATTTGTCATTCTCATATATATTCATGTACATATAGGTTAGAATAATACCACAATTACCAAGCAAAACTATACACATCAAGAGATGTGTAAGATCTATTACTACTATTTTATACTACTATTTTACAGCAATATGCCATTTTCAAATTGTGAGTCACTACTTAGCTAAAGAACAGTAACAAGCCTTTTAGGAGAATAGAAGCTACTTTTATTTGCTGTGCAGCAGTGGGTAGTTTGGAGAAATGAATATTATTTTCTATGCCTATGACATCGATTTAGTCTTATGGTAAAGAAGCTATTTTTGAGAAAAATGTAACTATATTTTTTCTACTTTTGCATGTAAAATATATAAGATGAGGAAAAGTTATACAGTTACCTTAATTTGCATTTTTTATTCTCAAAATTATTTTCATAAAACAACACAAATGATTTAGAAGATTGCCTGGTACTCAATAAAGTAGTTTCAAAATGGTCATTCACTTTTCTTATAAGAGTTATATTATTTTTTCCATTAACAGTAATTAAAATATGCAACAAAACCAAAGTGCAGGAACTGAATCTGAAACCATCTTTTCAGATAAATAAAAGCACATTTAATTTTGTCTTCATAATATGTGAGTGTGTAGACACATAATATGTGCATGTGCATCTACACACTCGTATAGAATGTGCAGATATATGTATACTTATATGAGATCCAGGATATTGTTTACCAACTAAAGGCAATTTTGAAAATGTACATAATAATTTGTTCTAAGTACTGACATTACAGTATATTCTATAATTCTTATATGTGGTAAAATTCCAATGAAGGAATTTTCCTAACTTGTATATTTCACTTGTCATCTTCCTTCTTGTCCTCGTTGAAATGTTCTATTATTCTTCCACTCATTAAGTCACTCATACATGTATGTGTGTGCATATGTGTGTATATATATATAGATATGTAAATATTGATACATATACGTACACAAATATCTATGGAATGCTTTGGCCTTTTTTTGTACAAAATACCATAATAAATATACTTTTCTAAAATTTTTCAATATATTTTGTTATGGAAATCTCTCCATTTCTATAATTTATGAAAATTATGGATACCCCTAAGAAGTTTTCCCGAGTCAAGAGAATTTGATCAACACACAAAAAAATGACATAAATGAATAAATGAAAGCATTTATTAAAAGAAATAACTCTCCCTCCTCAAAAGCAAATAGTAAAAGTGAACACAACAAACCATATTGATAATTACATTAAATATAAATAGACTTAACAATCCAAACAAAAGGGCAATACTGTGAAACTTGCTAAAAGGCAAGAACTGACAATAAGAGATCAGTTTTTCTTATAGAATAATTGAAAAGTCAATATATTGTACAGATATAACAATTATGAATGTATATGCACATAACAGCAGAGCTTTAAAGTATATGGAGCAAAAATTGACAATGCCTATGTGAGAAATAAACAAATACACAATAATAGGTGGATATTTTAACAATTTCCCTGTTATTTTTTTCTAAAGATTTTTATTTATTTGAGAGAAAGCAAGTTCGAGTTTGAGGCAGGAGTAGTAGGGGAGAGAGAGAATCTTAAGCAGCCTCCATGCTGAGGGTGGAGCCTGATATGGGGTGCAGGGTCTGACGTGAGGCTTGATCCCACACCTCTGAGATAATGACTTGAGCTGGAACCAAAAGTCAGATGGTTAACTGACTGAGCCACCCAGGTACCCCTTTCTTCTCTGTTATTGATAAAGGGAATTTGACAAAAATAATGAGTAAGGATATAAAACATTTGACTGATGTTATCAACTGCTCAGTCTAATTAACACTTAAAAAAAACATTATATCCAATAACTTCAGAATGCATATTCAGGTACACGTGCGCATTCAGCAATAAAGACTATTTGCTGAACCATAAAATAAGTTTCAATAGATTTCAAAAACAAATAATCTCCCAAGGAATCTTTTCTGACTACAATAGAAATAAATTAGAAAGTAATAAAAACATAGCATCCAGAAATGTCCCCAAATATCTAGAAACCAGACAAATTACGCTTAAATATCTTTCAGGTAAAAAGAAGAATAAAGGAAATGGGAAAATATTTTGAACTGGATGATAATAAAAACATCAAAACTTAAAGCATTTAACTACAGAAACACTTAAAGGGAAATGCATAACTTTAAATGTTTCTATTGTGGATGCCTGGATGGCCTAGTCAATTAAGTGTCTGCCTTCAGCTCAAGGCATGATCCTGGGGTCCTGGGAGTTGGGCTCTTTGCTCATCAGGGAGCTCTCTCCCTCTCTCTCTGTGCTCTCTCATTCTTGATCTCTCTCAAGTAAATAAATAAAATCTTAAAAAAAATGTTTCTTTTGGAAGAGTCTAAAATTACTGATCAAAGCTCCCACTTTAAGAAGTTAGAAAAAGAACAATTAAACTCAAATAAGTAGGATAGAAAATAAAGACAAGATTAGAAATTAATAAAATATAAAGCAGATGAAAAATAGAGAAAAATTAAGAAAATCCAAAGTTGTTAGAAAGCATCAACAAGAGTGGCTCCTACATTGAATGATTAGAAAAAAAAGAGAACAAAATTATCAATACCAAGAATGAAAGAATGGGCCCCAGTAAAGGGCCTTTGGAAATTGAAAGTATAATGGAATATTAGAAATGTATTGTCATATTAGACTAATATTGACAACTTAAATAAATGGAAGAAATTCCTGAAAGACCAAAGTACTAAAACTGATAAAAGAAAAAATAGAAAATATATTTTTTAAATATTTATTTATTCATGAGAGACACAGAGAGAAAGGCAGAGACATAGGCAGAGGGAGAAGCAGGTTCCATGCAGGAAGCCCAATGTGGGACTCAATCCGCGGACTCAGGGATCACGCCCTGAGCCAAAGGCAGACGCTCAGCCACTGAGTCACCCAGTCATCCCAGAAAAAAATAGAAAATCTTAATATTTATATTTCTATTAAATAAATTGAAATCAGGATAAAAACTTTCCCACAAAGAAAGCTCCAAGGTCATATTACTTCACTGCTGAATTGTCTCAAATATTTAAGGAAGAAATAAAATGAAGCCAAGATGAATACTTTCCAGAAATAGATGAGTAGGCATCTCATTTTATTTGCCAAGATTTCTCGGTACCAAAACCAAACAAAGATATTACAAAAATAAATTACAAACCAATAGCTTCATGAACGTCAATGCAAATTCTTTAACAAAATATTAGCAAATCGAATCCAATGACATATAAAAAGAATAACACATTGTGACCCAGTGGAATTCCAGAAATGCGAATTTGTTTGACAAAGATGGTACAAAGAAGACAAATGAGCATGTGAAAAGATGCTCCACATCATCTGACATGAGGAGAGATGCAAATTAATACAACAATTACACTTCTATTCGAATGGTCAAAATCCAGAATACTGACAACACTGAATGCTAGTGAGGTAGTGGAGCAACAGGAAGTTTCATGCTCTGCTGGCGAGACTGCAAAATGGTACAGCCTCTTTGGAATATCGCTTGGCAGTTTCTTACAAGCAGAATCTAACCATATAATCCATCGATTGTACTCCTAAGTGCTTATACAAGTTGAAAACTTAAATTCAAAATGAACAGATTTATGTCCTACTTTACTCATAATGCCACAACGAAGAAGCAGTCAGGTATCTAAGATTCTTGGGGTAGGTGAAAGGATAATTGCTAAGTCTTGATTTAGGAAAAAGATAAGGAATGACAGAAAGGAGACTCTGTAAAGCCAAAATGGCTTCTGGTCAGCCTCTGCTTTGAAGTCCTCACCCAATCATTGTGACTGCTGAAAGGAGGAAACACATACCGGAGGAAACACTACCAAAGGAAATTGGAGGTAGTAGATCCACAATAGGTGGCAGGGGTAGCTAAATAGATTAAAAATACATTCAAACAAGGAGGAAGTCAGCCACTTAGTATGGTAACTTGGTTGCTTCTGGTTGCTTTGGAGAAAATAAAAGTAACTGATAAAAACCTTAAGGCTGCCAGGCCTTAGAATTATAGTTCACGATCCTGTGTGTTCAGAGGACAAATATGACACCAAAAGAGAGATAGGCAGAAATCTTTTTAGATTGAAATGTGCTGCTCATCCAATAATAAATCACTGAAGAGATTAGAGAGGTCACAGGAGACGGGAATGAAAAGATTTAAAATATGGGAATACTGATTCAAAAAATCAACTCCTATTCTGGGACACTGTCAGTAGCTTCCTCTTCAGGCACTATTGAAATAGATCCCAAGCAATGATATCAGGGAGCTATTTCCCTTGTGCTAGAGATTACCAAGTGAAAAGGCACATTGGGTCTTACTCAGGATTTTCATTAACTTCAACTTTTGCAAAAATATAGCTAGATGGATGAACTCCCAATCTGTTGAGTCAGATAAAAATGGAGATATGTAATTTGTAGCCAGAGAAGGAAATTGTCCAAATCCATCCTAAGCAATTAAATGGAATGTTGTTTCTGAGGCTGAAATGTAGAAAATGCAAACACATGTGGATTGATCTTACAATAATACAGAAATATGCCCTAATTCTACCTTTGACCCAAGTGATGTGGTGATAGAAGATGCCGTAATGAAAGAGGTTCCAACTGCTTGGACTCTTTATGTGACCTTATTGTCACCACAGGGTCACACAAGGCAGATGATGTGACAAATGTTGTGAAGTACTTCCTTGCTGAGCTTCCTCAGAATGGAGTTGAATAATGCAAAAATAGGATTTCAGAAGAAAGGAAACAATATAAATAGAATGAGTGAAGTAGCCTTGGGACAATTAAATCATGTAGTAGTTTTCAGATAGTTGATTAAAAATGACTTAAAAAAGGAAGAGATAGATGGGGATAGATGGAGTAGCTATTAAAAATTTAATGGGCCACTATAAAAAATAGTTGGTTTAGCTGGTCTACCAAGTCCTAGTACTGCACAAAGACCACAATGAATTTATGCAATTGACTGGAGCCTGGATGAAGTTTTAAAAATGGTCACAAAGGGGATCTCTGGGTGGCTCAGTGGTTTACCGCCTGCCTTTTGTCCAGGGTGCGATCCTGGAGTCCCGGGATCAAGTCCCACATCAGGCTCCCTGCATGGAGCCTGCTTCTTCCTCTTCCTGTGTCTCCGCCTCTCTCTCTCTCTCTCTCTCTCTCTCTCTCTCTCTCTCTCTCCCTCTCTCTCTCTGTGTCTCTCATGAATAAATAAATAAAATATTTTTAAAAAATAAAATAAAAATAAAAATGGTCACACAAAGGAGGAATCTAGAGTGCCAATTTAATAGTGTGAAATAAAGGAAATGTTATAATTTTGAGTGGCAGGATGGCTAGGATCTCTTAGTACAACCCCAGCGAGGGGACTCAAGTCTATTTGCCTTGTCTAGTTATGGTGAAGAAACTATACTGGACTTGCTGGGCGCTGGTGCATAAAGTACCATAACTAAACCTACTAATCAACACTTAAAGGGCAATAGAATTATGTTAGGAAGATATGAGGATACAGCTTTAGGATTTCAAAGTATGAGTATGGATAAAAGTAAGAATTTTAGAACAAGGTCATCTAAAAATTTAAGAAATATTGCTGTTTTAGCCCTACCAGGGTGTATTATTTTAATGAAAGTGACGTTTGAATTGGAGACTATGATCTTTTCTGAACTATTGGAAAATGGTTATTTTTCAAATCTGTTCTTTGTTCTGTTTTAATATTTATGCCAGATAAGAACCTTTATAATTAACTACACACACCCTGGTGGTTAATTTAAATCAATATCAGATATCTTAGGAAGCATCAAGAAATTTCAGCTTTAATGAAAGGCATATTATATACAAGTCTATAAGTTCCCACAAATTCTTTGGAGAATTTGAAGAAAAGGTGATGAATCCAGGAAGTTAACTTTAGACTGTATAGAACACATGGAGGCTTGTCTTCAATAGTATCATTTCTGTCCATTACATATTAGTTCAAACTATACATAAAAATAAAAGAGATTGGTATTCTGTGTTCAGAGGATCAGTATTCTGTGTACAGTTTAGCTAACAATTACTTTTCAATAACTATTTCAAAAAAACTCTTTAAAAAGAAGAAAATTAGGTGGAAAAGCTAGAAGCAAATGTACAATCCCGTGGGACAAACTGTAATATACATTTAAAGTTTATAACATTGTGCTTTTACAGGAATATTTAAGTTCTTTTTATTGCTAGAGTCTTAAGAGAAATTTATACTTGATTAATTTGTAAGTACTAATACCGTATTTTGAGGATATAATGTTCCTTCACAATCTGAAGATCAAGCTAAGATTAAATTACAAATTCTGATTAATCATATGAACAGTGTACAGCTGATTAATCGAAGATACATTTCCTAACACAAATGGGAAAATTC
The DNA here is from genome assembly GCF_905146905.1 of Nyctereutes procyonoides. NCBI lineage: Eukaryota > Metazoa > Chordata > Mammalia > Carnivora > Canidae > Nyctereutes > Nyctereutes procyonoides. The sequence continues at coordinate 15,082,804 of NW_026575032.1, read as the reverse complement.
TTTGGAAACTTCAATTAGCAAATCAAATCTAACAATGTATAAGAGGAATTATCCATCATGATGAAATATTTATTCTAGGTATGGAAATCTGGTTCAAGATTATAAAAACAATATAATCCATCACATAAGCAGGCTAAAAAATAATAACTCATATGATCGTATCAATAGATATAACCTTTGACAAAATCCAACAATCATGAGAAAAATTCTCAGTAAAATAAGAAGATCGTTGTCTCAGCTGCATAAGGTATACAAAAAAACTGCAGCCAAAACAATGGTGAACAGCTTAAAGCTGACCTACTAAGATCACATGCAATGATCACTAAGATTACTATGATCTCATCCACTCTTTACAACGTCATCCTAGAAGCCCTTGTTAGGCACTAAGTCAAGAAAAGACAATAAAAGTAACACAAATTGGGATGAAAGAAATAACTGTCTCTGTTTGCAGATAGGATCATCCATGTAGAAAATCCTAAATAATCCACAAAAAAAAAATTTCTGGAGCTTAAAGTCATCATAGCAAGGTGGCAGGATACAAGATTAATATACAAACGTCAATCACTTTCCTATACATCAAGAACAAACCAATGGAATTTGAAATTAAAAATATAAAACTATTTAAATATTAGTTAACATATAGTGTAATATTAGTTTCAAGAGTAAATTAGGGATTCATTTCTACATATAACACCCAGTTATATGGGTGCTATATGTAAGTGCTCATCACAAGTGCCCTCTTTAATCCCCGTCACCTATTTAGCCCACCTCCTCCAGCTACCTCCCCTCCAGCAAAGTTTAGTTCATCCTCTATAATTAAGTCTCTTATGGTTTGCCTCCCTCTCTTTTTCCCCTTCTGTGTTCATCTATTTTTTCTCCTAAATTCCACATATAAGTGAAATCATTCTTTGACTTATTTCACTTAATAGAGTACTCTCTGGCCCCATGCATATCACTGCAAATGGCAAGATTTTATTCTTTTGATGGCTGAGTGATATTCCATTGTATACATATACATTACCTCTTCTTTATCCTTGCATCAGTGAATAGACATTTGGGCTCTTTTCATAATTTGGCTATTTTTAAAAAAAGACTTTATTTATTAATTCATTAGAGACAGAGAGAGACAGAGACACAGGCAGAGAGAGAAGCAGGCTCCTTGCAGGGAGCCCAACATGGGACTCGATCCCAGGACCCTGGGATCATGCCCTAAGCCAAAGGCAGGCCTCCTCAACCTCTGGAACCACCCAGGCATCCCTATAATTTGGCTATTGTTAAGAATGCTGCTATAAACATTGGGGTGCATGTACCCCATCAAAGCGGTATTTTTATATCCTCTGGGTAAATACCTAGGGGTGCAATTGCTGGGCTGTAGGGTAGCTCTATTTTTAACTTTTTGTGGAACCTTCATACTTTCTCCAGAGTGGCTGCAGCAGCTTGCATTCCCACAAACAACTTAGAGGACTCTCCTTTTTCCTCATCCTTGCCAACATCTGTTGTTTCCTTTGTTGTTCATTTTAGCCATTCTGACAATTGTGGTTTGATTTGTATTTCCCTGATGCATCACCTTGAGCATCTTTTCGTGTGTCTGTTAGCCATTTGGATATCTTCTTTGGAAAAATGTCCATTCATGTCTTTTGCCCATTTCTTAGCTGGATTATGTTTTGTGGAGGGTATTGAACTTGAGATGTTCTTTATAGATTTTGGATACTAACCCTTTACCAGATATGTCATTTGCAAAAAACTTCCTCATTCTAAAGGTTACCTTTTAGTTTTGTTGATCATTTCCTTCACTGTGAAGAAGCTTTTTTTCTGTGTTCTCCTTTAATATTTTAATGGTTTTCTATCTTATATTTAGGGCTTTCATCCATTTTGAATTTATTTGTGTGCATGGCATAAGAAGACAGGGTAGTCCATTTTTACTCTTCTGCATGTTGCTGTCCAGTTTTCCCAACACATTTGTTGAAGAGACTATTTTTTTTCCCCATTGGATATTCTTTCCTCACTTGTCCAAGATTAGTAGACCATAGAGTGGAGGGTCCATTTTTGGGTTTTCTATTCTGTTCCATTGATCTGTGTGTCTGTTTTGTGCCAGTACCATACTATCTTGATGACTGCGGCTTTGTAATACAGCTCGAAGTCTGGAATTGTGATGCCTCCAGCTTTGCTTTTCTTTTTAAAGATTACTTTGGCTTTTTGAGTTCTTTTGTTGTTCTGCACAAATTTTAGGATTGTTTGTTCCATCTCTGTGAAAAATGGTCTTGGTAATTTGATAGGGATAGCACTAAATATGTAGAATGCTTGGGGTAACATTTTAATAATATCTGTTCTTCAATTCATGAGCATGTTTTGCTTTGTTGATTGTTTCCTTCACTGTGCAGGAATGTTTTTCCATTTCTTTGTGTCATCTTCAATTTCTTTCATAAGTGATATATACGGTACAAATATTTTACCTCTTTGGTTAGGTTTGTTCCTAGGTATCTTATGGTTTTTGGATCCAATTATAAATGGAACTGATTCCTTGATTTCTCTTTCTGCTGCTTCACTACTGGTATATAGAAATGCAAGATTTCTGTATGTTGATTTTGTATCCTGGAACTTTACTGAATTAATTTATCAGTTCTAGAAATTTCTTTGGTGGAGTCTTTTTTTTTTTTAATTTCTACAGAATATCATGTCATCATAGAATCACAGAGTATCATGTTTGAATCCTTCCTTGACAATTTGGATGCCTTTTATTTCTCTTTGTAGTCTTATTGCTGAGGTGAGAACTTCCAATACTATGTTAAATTGCAATGGTGGGAGTGGACATTCCTGTCTTGTTCCTGACCTAGAAGAAAAGCTCTCAGTTTTTCCCTATTGAGGATGATAGTAGGTATGGGTCTTTCATATATGGCCTTTATGATACTGAGGTATATTCCCTCTATCCCTACTTTTTTGAAGGTTTTTAACAAGAATGGATGTTGTACTTTGTCAAATGCTTTTTCTGCATCTATTGAGAGTATCATATGGTTCTTAGCCCTTCATTTATTAATTTTATTAATGTGTGTCACGTTGATTTATATATGAATATTGAACCATATTTGCAGCCCAGGAGTAAATCCCACTTGGTTGTGGTGAATGATTCTTTTAATGTACTGTTGAATTCAATTTGCTAGTATTTCTTGATCATTTTTCTATCCCTGTTCATCAGGGATATTGGCTTGGAATTCTCCTTTTTAACGGGCTCCTTGTCTGGTTTTGGAATCAGGATAATCCTGACTTTGTAGAATGAGGTTGGAAACTCCTTCCATTTCTATTTTTTTGGAACAGCTTGAGAGGAATAGGTATTAACTCTTCCGTAAATGTTTGATAGAATTCCCCTGGGAAGTCATGTGGTCCTGGACCCTTGTTTGTTGGGAGATTTTTGGTTACTATTTCAATTTCTTTACTGGCTATGGGTCCTTTCACATTTTCCATTTCTTCCTGTTTCAGTCTTATTAGTTTATATGTTCCTACGAATTTATGCCTTTCTTCCAGATTGCCCAATTTGTTGACATAATTTTTCATAATATTCCCTTATAATTGTATTTCTGTGGTGTTGGTTGTGATCTTTCTTATCTCATTTGTGATTTATGCTTCCTCTTTTCTTTTTGATAAATCTGGCTAGAGGTTTATAAATTTTATTATTTTTTTCAAAGAGCAAGTTTCTTGATTCATTGATCTGTTTTGTTGTTGTTATTATTGCTCCTATATCTTTTATTTCTGAACTAATCTTTATTATTTCCCTCCTTCTGCTGGCTTTTGGCTTCATTTACTGTTCTTTGTTTAACTCCTTTGGTGTAAGGTTAGTTTGTATATTTAAGATTTTCCTTACATATCGAGGTAGGCTGTCTTGCTACTTCCCTCTTATGAGGGCTTTTGCTGCATCTCAAAGGTTTTAGACCATCTAGTATTAATTTTCATTTGTCTCCATGTATTTTTTAAATTTCTTCTTTAATTCCCTGGTTAACCCATTCATTCTTTAGTAGGACATCCTTTAACCTCCCTTTATTTGTAGTCTTTCCAAATTTTTTCTTGTGGTTGACTTCACATTTCATAGAATTGTGGTCAGAAAATACATGTTATGATCTCAAGCTTTTTGGATTTGTTGAGGCCCGATTTGTGACCCAATATGTGATCTGTTCTGAAGAATATCCCTGTGCACCTGAAAAAAAATATGTATTCTGATGCTTTAGGGTAAAATGTTCTGAATATATTTGTTAAGCCTATCTGGTCCAGCGTGTTTTTCAAAGCCACTGTTTCCTTGTTAACTTTCTGCATAGATGATCTGTCTATTGCTGTAGTGGGGTGTTAAAATCCTCTACTATTATTGAATTATCAGTGAGTTCCTTTATGTTTGTTATTGTTTTATATATTTTGGTGCTCCCAAGTTGGGAGCATAATTATTTGCAATTGTTAAATCTTCGGGTTGGATAGATCCCTTTATTATGATATAGTGCCCTTCTTCATCTCTTGTTGCAGTCTTTGGTTTAAAATCTAGTTTGTCTTAAAAAAAATCTAATTTGTCTAAGGTAAGTATGGCTACCCTGGCTTTTTTTTTTTTTAAGGTTAATTAGCAAGATAAATCATTCCCCATCCCCACACTTTCAATCTGCAGCTGTCCTTAGGTCTAAAATGAGTCTCTTAGAAATAGCATAATAGATGGGTCTTTAAAAAAAAAATTCACTTGGATACCTTATATCTTTTGATTAGAGCATTTAGTCCATTGACATTGAGAGTGATTATTGATATGAATTTGTCATTGTGTTACGTATAAAGTCATCGTTTTTTGGAGACTTTCTCTGTTCTTTTCTAGTATTTGTTGCTTTTGGTCTTTCTCACTCAATGGATCCTCTTTAATGATTCTTGCAGGGCTGGTATTGTGGCCAAACACCTTTATTTTTGTCTGGGAAACACTACCTCTCCTTCTCTTCTGAATGAGTTGGATAAAGTATTCTTAGTTGCATATTTTTCCCTTTCAACACATTGAATATATTAGGCCTGTCAAGTTTCTGTGGATAAATTTGCTGCTAACTTTATTTGTCTTCCAGGTAACTTAGAAATTTCTTTGCTCTTGATGCTTTGAGGATTTTTTCCTTATTTTCATATTTTGCAAATTTTACTACAATATGTTTTGGTGTTGGTCGGTTTCTGTTGATTGTGATGGGAATTCTCTGTGTGTCGTGGATCTGGATGTCTGTTTCCTTCCCCAGAATAGGAATGTTTTCAGCTATGCTATAATTTCCTCAAACACAGCTTTTGCCCTCTTTCCCTCTCTTCTTTTTCTGGGATTTCTATGATATGTTATTACACTTTACAGAGTAGATCAGTTCCCTTAAGTCTATATTCGCTATCCAATATTTTTATTTCCTCTTCTTTTCAGCTTCACCATTTCCCATAATTTTATCTTATATATCACTTATTTGTTCCTCTACTTCCCATCCTTGTTGTCATTACATACAATCAGTTTTGCATCCCAGTTATAGTATTTTTTTTCTGTCAGTCTTACTAGTTTTTAGGTCTTTTGTCTCTGTGGTAAGAGACTCTCGGGTGTCTTCTGTACTTTTCTCAAGCCTACTTAATATCCTTAAGATTGTTGTTTTAAATTCTGGGTCAGGTGTATTATTTATTTCTGTTTCAATTAGATCCTCAGTCATGACCACTTCCTGTTCTTTATTTTGGGATGAATTCCTCCATCTTGGTATTTTGTCTAGGTCTCTGTCTTCTTCTGTATTAGAAAAGCCTATTATGTTTCCTGTTCCTGAGACTAATGGTTTTATTAAGAGGTCTTATAATGTCCAGGTCCTGGTGCTTCAGGAAGTGTTTCTGGTGTATGCTGTGTGCAGTCTGACGCTGTGTTTTGGGTGTTCTTTCCTTCAGGTCAGTTCTCTACACAGTTTCTCCTTGCCTGCAGTGGGGAGTATTTGAACCTTGTCCAATGTGTGATGAGTTTTACCTAAGTGTGCTCTGGTCTGCTTGTTAAAAAGACACCTGATCCTATTTCCACTAGAGCTGAAGATTTATAGATCTTTATGGTCAGTTGATTTCTTACATATGGGTGGCTTGTGTTGATCTTGTGGGAAAGAGGCTCACCGCTCTGGTTATGAGGCACAGTTGCCCTGGTAAAGAAGCACCTGCAGAGCACAGGATGGTGGGGCTGGCTGTAAGCAGCTCAGGCCTCCACTGTGGGTGCTGTGCTGATCCCTGAAGTCAGTTCTTGGTGATGGGTAGGGGAGAAAAATGGTACCTGCCCTTTCCTTCATCCATAGAGAGTAGAGTTCGAGCCTGCTGCTGTTTGGGAGGCCCTAAAAGAAGAGCAAATAATCTTCCCTAATGTGTCCTAGGATCTCTGAGATCCCTGCCTTCTCACCCTGCCTGCCATCTGTTTGCCCAGCGGTGCAGTGCACCTGTGTTTTATCTTAGCCATGCCAGCTGGGTTTCAAAACTCCAAGCTTTAGGTACCTGATGTGGCATAGACTCATGCTGGTCCTCTGGGGAAGGGTCTTGCTGCATTGGGGAGTATTTGTCATAGAAGGGCAGTTGCACCAACATGCAGGATTTGCAGTTTAAAGTACAGCAAAAAGCTGGCATCCAGTTTAGCTGTCCTCAGCAAGTGTCTCTGCCCCTATGCTAAGGAACAGGGCAGCATAATGGCATCTTCTAGCTCTTTTGTTCCTTGAGAGGCAATGGGCAATGCCTCCTCTCCTGGATTCACTCTGAGAACAGGGAAACATCTCTCCCAGTGCATCTCAGAGGACCCTCAGATCATGCTGTCTGCTTCCAAGCCTCTGCCCTCTTTTTCCACAGGAGCACCACTGTATATGCCAGGCTCCACACCAATCATGACGTGGACTTCTAGAACCAGTCTTGAGCTCTGTTGGTTGGAAAAACTCACAATAATTAGGCCCTCTTATTTTCCCAGTCAGTGGATTTGGGGAAGTACTTTTCTTGTGAGATCTCCTGTGTACTGCTCTGTCATCCTTTTCCCTCCCTTCTTCTCATCTCTTCATGATCAGGACTACCTTTCCTCCAGAGCACTCGATTCTTTTCTCCCCAAAATCATATCTCCACACCTCCTACCTTCCACGATGTGGCTTTTTCTCTTCTAGTTGTGTGGTTTGTTCTCTCAGTCCTCAGACCTATTTCTTGGGTGTTTAGATGATTTAATGTTTATCTGGCTGTGTTTGAGGGACAAGGGAAGCATAGGGTTTTCCTACTATGCCATCTTTACTACAAAATTCTGATGAACAAAATCAACTAAATAACTAGAGACATTATCCATGTTCATGGATAGGAAGATTCAATGTAATTCATGATGTCAGTCCTACTCAGTTTGATCTGTAAATTCAATGTAATCCCAATCAAAATCTAGTTACTTTGTGGAAATTGACAGTCTCCAAAGCTTATATGAAGAGGCAAAAAAGCCACAGTAGCCAACACAATATGAAAGGAGAACAAAGATGGAGGGCTAATGGTACCTGAGATGAAGATTTACTGTAAAAGTGAAATTATCAAATCAGTATGGTGCTGGCAAAAAATAACCACATAGATCAATGAAACCCAAAAAAATGACCTGGAAATTAACTCACATAAATATAGTCAATTGATCTTTGACAAAGGAGCAAAAGCAATGCAATGGAACTCTTCAGTGAAGAGTGCTAGAATGACTAGACATATATATGCCCCAAAAAATATTCAGTTTAGACACAAACCTCACTGTCTTCACAAAAATTAACTCAAAATGGATCACAGACCTAAATGTAAAATGCACAACTATAAAAATGCCAGAAGCTATCATAGAAGAAAGCCTAGATGGCCTTGGATAATGGTAATGACTTTTTAGATTCAACACTGAAAGCATAGCACATAAAATAAAAAAGGATGTTAGGCTTCATTAAAGTTAAAAACTTCTGCTCTGTAAAATATAATGCCAAGGGAATATAGAAGACACACAGAATGGGAGAAAATATTTGCAAAAGATATATCTGATGGAGGGAATTTATCTAAAATACACAAATAATTCAAAACTCAACAACAAAACAACATTATTCAAAATGGACCACAAACTTTAACTGCTCAACAAAGACGCTTTAAGGAAGAAGGTATACAGATGGCAAAGAAGCATATTTAAAGATGTTCTATGTTATATATAATCATGGAAATGCAAGTTAAAATGCCAAGATACCACTACATACCTATTAGAATTGCCAAAATCTAGAACGCTGACAATACCTTATCCTGGTGAAGATGTGGAGCTAAAGAAACTCATTCTGTGCTGGTGGGAAGGCAAAATGGTACAGGCACTTTGGAAGACCATTTGTTTTTTCTTTTCTTTTTTTTTAAGATTTATTTATTTATTTGAGGGGGGAGGGACAGAGAAAGAGAGTGAGAGAGAGAGTGAGTCCCAAGCAGACTCTGCTGTGATCATGGAGCCTGACATGGTGCTCTACCTCCCTACATGAGCCAAAACCAAGAGTCAGACATTTAACCACTCAGGCACCCCTAGTGGTTTCTTAAAAAACTAATTATACTGTATCGTCCAGAAGTCTTGCTCCTTGGTATTTACTCAAAGGAGTGAACAACTTATGTCCTTACAAGAAACTGAACATGTATATTTATAGAAGGTTTATTCATAATTGCCAAGACCTGAAAGCTACCAAGATGTCCTTCAGGTGATTGGATGAATAAACTACATCCAGAAAAAATTGAATATTATTCAGGACTAAAAAGAAATAAGCTATCAAGCCATGAAAGGTTAGAGAGGAATCTTAAATTCATATTCTTAAGTGAAAGAAACCAATCTGAAAAGGCTATATACTGTATGATTCCAACTCTATGACAATTTTAGTCAATATTAGTTTCAGGTGTAGTTTAGTGATTCAGCACTTCCATATAACACCCAGTGCTCATCACAACAAATGCCCATCACCCATTTAACCCATTGCCCACCAACCTCCCCTCTGGTAACCATCAGTTTGTTCTTTATAATTAAGAGTTTGTTTCTTGGTTTACCTCTCACCACCACGAGATTCTTAATCACAACTGTGAAATTCCTTTGCCATAAAAGTAACATGCACATATTACACAGATTAGATGCTGATATCTTTGGGGACCGTTGCTCAACATATCACATTTATCCCTAAACTTCATTATGAGAGTCTCCATATCACAGGTGAGAAAACCATATCCCATTGTAGTAGTAATTTTTACAACATGTGTAGCACATTAGACAGGCAAAATTTCTATTTTTCTTTGTATAAAATGTATAGACATAATGAAATTTGCCAAAATTTACATTTTTACTACATGCTAACTAAACAACTTCTAGGTTGTATTTTGAAAAGATATTTATGTTTCTGTGGCTTCATTAAAATCTTCATGGAAACAATGAGATGATTTGAAACTAAGTATTTTTCAAATAAAGTATCTAAGAACTAGTAACATTTTTTGGTTGTATGATTGAATGCATCACTTTACATATTCCAAAAAGCATGACATTTGGTAATGTATGACAAAATGAGCTCTATACTTGTATTAGTTTTCTATGACTACTATAGCAACTACCACAAACTGAATGGCTTAGAAGAACAGAGATTTATTTTCTCACAGTTCTGGAGGATAAAACTTCAAAACAAGGCATTGGCAGCCGTATGCTCCCTCTGAAAGCTCTAGGGAATAATTTTTCTGTGCCTCTACCTAGCTTCTGGAGGTAGCTGGCAATTCTTGGTATTTCTTGACTTAGAAATGCATAATTCTAATCTCTGCCTCTGCCATCACATGACATGCTCCTTGCGTCTGTGCATCTTTACATGACTTTCTTATAAGGACACCAGCCATGGGATTTAGGGCTTATTCTCTAATCCAGTATGCCTAATGTTAAGCTAGCAGCATTACATCTGCAAAGACTTCATTTCCGAACAGGTCCATATTTTGAGATTCCAGCATGATATGAATTTGGGGGCATACTATTCACCCCAGAACAATACAATAAGGCACCCAGACATCTGTTATTAAAATTCCTTCTTTTGTTTGCCCCCAGGGTATTTTAGTTACAATCCTTGAGTCAGGAAATGGAACTGTATCCAGTTTTAAGAAGCAATAAAAAGAATAATATGAAGTTCCTGGGTGACTCAGTTAAATGTCTGACTCTTGGTTTCAGCTTGAGTCATGGTCTCATGGTCATGGGATTGAGTCCCCACATCCACTCCATGCTCAGTGCGGGGTCTGCTTCCGATTCTTTCCCCCCTCCTCCTCTGCCCCTCGCAGCTCATACTCTCTCTCTCTCAAATAATAATAAAAAAAGGAATGATATAATAATGCAGATTCATTTATGCAGTATATCTAAGTTAATTCATTAGCCACTATTTTTTTTCTGAACATTGGTGTCTCTTTTGATTTATGTAAAAATACTCAACTATCATTATAGACTTGTGAGAATCAGTCTCCATAGGTGATTTCATATCCCCCTCTCCATGATGACCAATCTCAAATTGTTCTTTTTGTGTATTATACACATGCTCTGCTTTGGTCCTAATATCATTGTATACATCCTTCCATTGCTAATAAAATAACCCAGTTATTAACCCTTTTTGTCAGTGATATCTGAATCTTGCTAGTGTTGGTATTGTAATCATCCTCATTTTCATTATGCAAACTCTTAGAAAACACTGTTGCAATATTCACAGTGTAATAAAGAAACTAGCACTATTGCATTACAAGACATGATAGTTAATCCACAAATAATCACAACACACTTATGTTGCATTGCTTAGAAAGATGAAATAATGGATGATTCATTATTTTGAACAGTAAATGATGGTTTCCTATATCAGCAGTTTGGTAAAAAGAGTGACCATGACTATGGAAGGTGTATAATCTATACAATATCTCTTTGACACTAAAAACAGCTCTGCTTTCAGTCCCTATATCTGGCTCATCACATGAGTTTAATGCTATTCCACAACCATCTACATTGGTTACTGAAACTTTTTACAGCCCAAGGTAAGGTTTCCTGGGATTCAAAATTTTCAGTATTAAAATTATGGTCTAGACAAATCAAGACAGTTGATCTCCCTTTTAGGACCTTAATGCTCAAGTGATATTGTGTCCTCATGCTGCCTGGAGACTTAGTCAAAAGCCCATGACTGCTACCCAGCAGCAACTTCTGGGATTTGGGGCTAGAATTGAATCTACTAACAATATGTAAACTCTGAAAGACAGTAGGTTATTTTCTGGCTTTAGTTAAAACTATTTTTATTAACAATATAAAAATATATTTTGAAATAATATTCATGGATTATATCACAACAGCACTCCATTGGAAAATGAAATGCAAAGAGGAGTTCTATTATCAAATGGACATTTCATGTTTAGGATATTGGCATAGGCACTACACATAGGAACACTTGTTGCATTTATGAAGAGGTGACTGGCATGACTTTGGGTCCTACTTAGATACCCCTGAGGAGTTACCTAACTCCAAATCTAAATAGTGCCCCCACTATGATCAGTATCTGAGAATGCTAAACAAGCAATAGAATTTAAAGATGGTAGCTCAAGGGTGGAGGGGCAAGAATTAATTTGGAAAACATCTAAATTGCCACAGCTTAACAATTGTACCTTAAGGAAGGAAAAGGCAAATTTGCTCAATAGGCAGACTTAAGAGCATCTCAAAGTCTAGATACATCCCAAATGCATCCTAGTGGCAGCCCAAAGGACTGGATGATTACAACAATGATATGGTAGGGATTTTTAGCAAGTCTGGGTGGTAGACAACAGATTAACAGTATAGTTTAAAATAGGTCTTAGATAAGCAAAACATTAAATTTCAATTTGGTGTGACACATTATAAAGCGTGGTGGATTTAAAGGGAGAAAGGCAAAGGGGTATGTTGATAGTCTCAAAAGAACCCCTTTTCTGACTTCAGAAGGGGCTGGGACCAGTAAGTGGATTCCCTTATTTATTCTTTCAAAGAATTCTCTTTTGTTTATGAAATGATTTCCATGAGGATATTTAATCACTGAAATAATAGGTAGAGAAAAACTAACTGAAGCCAATGCAAAACTTGAAATGTAGTAACAATTGCTCTCTTTTTCAAACAGAAACATAAAAAAACTAAACACAGCTATAGGCCTCCTATTGAGAATGTTTTACCTCAGGCTGCTATAACAAAATAAACTGGGGAGCTTAAATAACAGACACCCATTTCCCCATGGTTCTGGAGTCTTAGAAGCCCAAGATCAAAGTGCTGGTAGATTAGGTTCCTGATGAGGTGCTCTTTCTGGCTTGCAGAGAGCTTCCCTCTTTCTATACCCTTGCATGGCAGCAAATAAAAGCTCTGATGTCTCTTCCTTTTTTTTTAACAAAAAAATATTTTTATTTATTTATTTTAGAGAGAGAGAGAGCATGCATCAGCTGCAGGAGGGGCAAATGGAGAGAGAGAAAGAGAGAATCTCAAGCAGATTCCATGGTGAGCATGGAGCCTGAGGCAGGGCTCTATTCCATGACCCTGAGATCATGACCTGAGCCCAAACCAAGAGCCAGACACTTAACTGACTGAGATACCCAGGTGCCCCTCTTCTTCTTCTTCTTCTTTTTTTTTTTTTTAGGAGTAATCAAACCACAAATGTTCTACCCTTATGACCTCATATAAATCAAATTATTTCCAAAAGGATTCACCACCTAATATCATCACATTGGGGGTTAGGGATTCAACATATGAATTTGAGGGAATAGAGGTTGAGACACAAACATTCAGTCCATAACAAAGATTCAGAATTGGCCGTAGCTGGCCTATTACCCATGGCTCCAGGTGATAGTAATAGGTCTCTCCAGGGATATACACTGATTCTGGATTTGGATTCGCATATCCAGTAATGGAAGCAAGTGTTCCTAACACTACTATAGGTCTGGAGCCAAAATTTTTCAATTTGGATTCCCTACTGGTATATCACCTGATCAAGGAATCTTTTTTTTTACTACAGGTAAATATGGCAGTGGGCTAAGAAGCATCATATACACTGGATTTATCATATAATTTATTATCTACCAAAATAGTGGACTGAGAATTGTAATGCGCAATTGAAACACACCTTTACTGAATTAATGGGGTGGAGGAGTGATGATGAGCTGAATGAGTGGCTTGCATGACTAAATAAATGTCTTAAAAGTGAATTTGTTATAGAAATAAGGTGATCAAGGTGATCAATCCTGAAAAGGTTTTGAGATATCATAGGAAAGATATGGAAGAGGGGTGGGGGATGACTTAAGATCTTGTACAAACTTCCTTACTACTAAGATTTTATACTGTTAAGGTCTAAAATGCATATAAAATTCTAAAGGGGGATCCCTGGGTGGCGCAGCGGTTTGGCGCCTGCCTTTGGCCCAGGGCGCGATCCTGGAGACCCGGGATCGAATCCCACGTCGGGCTCCCGGTGCATGGAGCCTGCTTCTCCCTCTGCCTGTGTCTCTGCCTCTCTCTCTCTCTCTCTCTCTCTCATGTGACTATCATAAATAAATAAAAATTTAAAAAAATTAAAAACAAAATAAAATAAAATAAAATTCTAAAGGAAGGCTCAATTGCAAAACATGACACCATAAAAATACCTGTAAATATTATATAATTTAAAAGATTCCACTTACTATAACAAAAATAACAAATGATACATAAAAAGAAATAAATATAATCAGAGATGTTCTGGGATTTTTAAAACGGGTGGAGCTTTAACAAAAGTTTTGAAAATATATAGAAGCATACGTATTCGTAGATATAAACACTAGACATTTAAATATATATATAATATATATTATATATATATATATTTCCTAAGTTAAACATATAAACTTAAATCCAAGGAACAGTTTTCAAGAGAACATTTTTGAAACTTGACAGAATGCTTACAAAATATGGAAAAAGAAGATATTGTTGCAGGACATTTTGAAAGAAAGGATGGGAGAGCTGGGCTATTTTCCTTTCAGAAACTAAACTTTAATTTTAAAAATAAACTCTTTTCAATCGAATATACTTAAAATTCTCTTTTGTGTTCAATGAAGCTTTATTAACAATAGGCAAAACATGGAAACAACTTCATTGTTCACCAATAAATGCATGGATAAAGAAGTGGTGGTATATATAAACACTGGAATATTATTTAGCCATAAAGGAAAATCCTACCATTTGCCACAATGCAGATGGACCTGGGGGCATTAAGCTAAGTAAAATAAATTAATCTGAGAAAGACATATGTCATTTATATGTGCAAACTAAAAACCAAACAAACTCATAGAAAAAGGGATGAGACTTGTGTTTACCAGAGGCAGCAGATGGAAAATAGAGGAAATGGATGAAAGTGATCAAAAGGTATAAACTTTCAGTTATAAGATAAATAAGCACTGAGAGTGTAATATACAATATGATGACTATAGTGAACACTGCTACATGGTACATTTGAAAGTTAAGAGAGTAAATCTTGAGTTCTTACCACACAGGGGAAAAAAACAAACTTTTCTTTCTCTTCTTTTTCTTTTCTTTCTGTTTATCTATAGGAGATAAAGGATGTTAACCATACTTATAATGGTAAATATATATATATATATATATATATATATATATATATATATAAATTTATTTTCTATTGGTGTTCAATTTGCCAACATACAGAATAACACCCAGTGCTCATCCCGTCAAGTGCCCACCTCAGTGCCCGTCACCCAGTCACCCCCACCCCCCGCCCACCTCCCCTACCACCACCCCTAGTTCGTTTCCCAGTGTTAGGAGTCTTTCATGTTCAGTCTCCCTTTCTGATATTTCCACGCATTTTTCCTCCTTTCCCCTTTATTCCCTTTCACTATTTTTTATATTCCCCAAATGAATGAGACCATATAATGTTAATTTTTTAACAATATATTTAAGTCAAGTCATTATGCTGTACACCTGAGACCTACATAGTCCTGTATGTCAATTGTATCTGAATAAAGCTGGAAAAAGGTTAAAAGCATAAATAAATAATTCAGTGGAAAATACAACGTAAAATTATACATGGTGGAATGCTTCAATACATACTATATACATGATAAATATAATATACAAAATTACCATAAGCTTGCTGAAATTGTGGAATTATGGAGTTCTACTAACTTTTTATTATCTTTTCAATAAAAACAAGTTTAGAACAAAGTTACCATACAGTAAATATCCCCTACATATGAATTTAGAGCATTTTAGATATGTTGGTATGCTACTTAATTATATATTTGACTACTTTCTTTGTAGAAAATTTAATTCTTCACCCATTTCACAAATATATATTGAACATCTACTATGTTGCAGGGACTATTCTAGGCACTCTGTGAGGAAAACAGGAAAAAAGAAAACAAGCAAACAAAAAAATAATACTTGCCCTCAAGTGGTTGATATTCTAGAGGAGAGGAGATGGCAAATACAATAACATTTGTAAGGTAATTTAGAAAGCGGTACTGTGGGAAAACTAAAATCAAAAAATGAGAAATGAAAAATAGTAATAGATATTAGACAAAAATTGCATACATCCTAAATTGATAGTGTGGGAGAGATAGCAATTTTAAGTAGAGAAGTGAGGGTAGGGAGTTTAAAGCAAAGTTGTAAAAGAGACAACACAACAAGCATGTGAGAGAGCATTCTAAGCACAAGTAGCTGCAATTAAAAGACTGAGCAGGAGAATGCTGGGAATATTAAAGAAAGAGTAGGAAAGCCAATGCATTTGTAGCATAAAAGCAAGGGGAGTTTATGTGGATAAAGGTAGTAAGAGATGAAAGTGAGGAATAAAAATCATCAGTAGTTAATATTTTTCTGTATTCTTCTGAAATAAAATTGGGGGAAGTGTATAGGGAAGGTACAAAATACGCCTTCCCCCTGCCCTTCTTTTCTTCCATGTGTCTTTAGCTTCTCTAAAGCAGGAGCTTGATAAATACTTATCTAAAAAGTGGCCCAATTGATATAGTTTATGTTTGAGAAAATAATGACGATATGTATCTGACATGTATTATAGATAATTATTATGCTACTTATATGTTTGATTTTGCAAATACTCTGTTAATTATTATTACTATTTTTTTAAAGATTTTATTTATTTATTCATGATAGTCACAGAGAGAGAGAGAGAGAGAGAGAGAGAGAGAGAGAGAGAGAGGCAGAGACACAGGCAGAGGGAAAAGCAGGCTCCATGCACCGGGAGCCCGATGTGGGATTCGATCCCGGGTCTCCAGGATCGTGCCTTGGGCCAAAGGCAGGCGCCAAACCGCTGCGCCACCCAGGGATCCCTACTCTGTTAATTAAAATGAAACTCATACACAATTTCACTCTACATCTGCACTTGGGTGATTATTTTCCTTTGATACCACATTTTATTTTGCATATTTACACATTCAGATGCACACTTAAAAATCCTAGGTCCAATGCAAGTTGAAATATGTGGTGTAAATACTGACTTAAAAAAATACAGAGAGTTGTTCCAAAATGTTATAGTAATAGATATTAGACAAAAATTGCATGCATCCTAAGTAGAAGAGCCATTTGTACAACAAAAAAATGTCATTCAGGATGAGGGAGACTAAAAAGCTAACTCCATTAGGGACAAAACAAGCCATAGCATTAGCAAAAGGAAATTATGTATGTGTGGCATTTTCTATCAGCATTTTTTAATACTAAGCAGAAATCTATCATATCCACATCTTACTGTGCCTTCCATTCTCCAGGAAAACATAATGTATTATACCTTTGTAATACACATCAATACAAAGTTCAGAGCAGATTTTTAGAGATATTTGCAGTGAGTCCCTGATACAAAACACTCAATGAAAATATTAATTATATTTTATAGTTACAGTTAATGTTAACAGTTACATATCCTTATTTATAGTTTAAGACCTACAGGCTATTTACTCAGCTTAGTCCCTTATATTAATTGATGTTATTAAATTCAAATGACTTGGGTAAATATTTTGCAGGGACAGATGTGTCAATGTTTTGTTTTTGTTTTTGTTTTTTGTCTACATTGGTATCCCACCTAAAGTGTGTCATATATTTAGGAAAAGACTCTGAAAAGCAATAGCACCTCAGATAAAGTTGGATTACCATCAAAAAAGTTTTAAAAACTAGGATTAAATTTAACCAAGAAGGTGAAAGACCTATACACCGAAAACAGCACATAAACGAAAGAAATTGCAGAAGACACAAATGGAAAGATATTCCATGCACATGGATTGGAAAAAGTATTTTTGGGATGTCCATACTACCAAAAGCAACCTACAGATTCAATGCAATATCTATCAAAATTTCAATGGATTATACATTCCAGAAAACCATTAAATTACCCAAAATTTATATGAAACCACCAAAGATTCCAAAGGCAAAGCAATCATGGAAAGAACTAAGCTAATGGCATCACACTTCCTTATTTCAAACTATATTACAAAGCTACAGTGATCAAAGTAATATGGTGTTGGCATAAAAAAAGATACATAGATCAAGAACTGAAAGAGGACCCAGGAATAAGCCCATGAATATATAATTGATTAGTTTATGGCAGAGGAGCCAACAATACACAATGGGGATAAGACAGTCTCTCCTATAAATAGTATTGAGAAGACTGGAGAGCCATATGCAAAAGAATGAAATTGGACCACTCTCATAAAGAAATCAATTCAAAATGGATTATACTTAATATTATATAATTTACCTCAATTTAAAAATGTTTAATTAAGAATACAAACAGGCAAAATGTGTGGTTAATTTACAGAACTCAACAGCACTAGAATTCAGGGAAATACAAACTGAAGCAACAAAAGTTATAATCTCATACCCTTCAATCTGACAAAATTTCATAGTGTTAGTGAAAAATAGAAACTCTCCCTCACAAATGGTGGGAATGCAAAAATAAAGAACATGAGTTAGATAATATTCATTCTTATGTTAACATAATTATGATGATAATGTGTGTATTAACTGTTCAATATCACAACATGTATTCAGAGTTTGTTATGTATGCAGATCTTGAGCTTTTCATGTATTATATTATTTATTACTCATAAAAGTCCTATGGTGTAATTACTATTAGACAAAGCAAATTAAAAAGTAAAAAAAAAATCTTTAATTTTTGTTAACGTTTATCAATAGTTATACAAATATATCCGATGGGAAATAAACTTAAGCACATTTATTCCATCAATAATTCTCATTGAAGACTGTAATATATTAAATTAAAAAATACCTTGTAAATAACATAAAAATTAAGTTTTTCTCATTAAAGGGAATTCTTTGAATGGAAAGTAAAAGCCATTATCGGGAATAAGAAAATTAGAAAAGGAAAGATTTTACAGATACATACAAACATAATGAAATTAGTAGATTAATCACTTATAAAACCAGCACAGAGGTTAAAGCATAAAGAAAGTAAAATCAATTGTATCTATAAAAATCTGTCAGAGGATTCACAAAATAAAAGTATGACACCATATACATAAAATGTGGAGGGGGTAGAAACTGAGTGCTTTAAAAATGGGTTCTAACTTAATACCTAATACAGTGTTATATTTTCAGGATTTTAAATATAAACCTAATGGTAATAACAAATCAAAGCCAGTAATAGATATGCAAAAACAAAATACAGAAAAAATCCAAAACTATTCTTTTTATCCAAGACTCCTTCTTCCTTCCTCCCTCCTCCTCCTCCTCCTCCTCCTCCTCCTCCTCCTCCTCCTCCTCCTCCTCCTTCTTCTTCTTCTTCGGAAACAATGGCTTTCAATGACACATTGGATCTAATAGATATATGCAGAACATTCCATTTCAACAAATTCAAAAAGATTGAAATCATATCATGCATCTTTTCTGACAACGATATAAAACTAGAAATTAATGACAAGAAGGAAAATGAGGAAAAAACACAAACACATGAAGGTTAAATAACATGCTACTTAATAAATGGGTCAACCAAGAATTAAAGTGGAAATAAAGAAATACATAGAGACAAGTGAAAATGAAAATACAATGCTCCAAAATCGTTGGGATGTAGCAAATCCGTTGTGAGAGACAGGATTATAGTAATAGAAGCCTACCTCAGTAAGCAAGAAAAATCTGAAATAAGAACCTAACTTTATATCTAAAGGATCTAGAAAAAGAACAAATAAAACTCAAAACCAATAGAAGGAAGACAATCATAGGTTAGAGCAGAAACAAATAAAATAGAGACAAAACAAACAAAATAAACAACAACAACAAAAAACAATAGAAAAGGTCAATAAAACCAGGAGCTGGCTTTTTGCAAACATCAACAAAATTAATAAACCTTTAAACTCATCAGAAAAGAGTGAGAGGACACAAACAAAATCAGAAATGAAAGGAGATATAACAACTGACTCACAGAAATACAAAAGAGTATAAGAAAATATTTTGAAAAATTATATGCCAACACATTGAACAACCTAGAAGAAATGGATATACACCTAGAAACATATAACTTACCAAAACTGAATCAGGAAGAAATAGAATAGATAGTAAGAGCTATTTTCCTTAGGTGCCATCACTGATATAAATCAGCCGAAGAGCAAAATCTCAGGGAGAGTCCAGTTGCCTGAATCTGAATTAAGTTTCTGCCTCTTGGTGGATAATGCATTGGACACGCTGAATGACATAATTTCTAAAAGGCAATTTTACTAACATGAGCATAAATAAAAGGTGACTGGGTACTAAGTGGTCTAAGGGATTGAATGGCTATCACTTAGATTGAGTACCTGTGGAGGTAGACTATGGATTTAACAACCCTAGATTAGTAGTTTATCAGACTATAATCTACTAATTTGCAGTAGAGTAGAATCTCACATATCAAGATTTCTAAAGAGCTCTATATTTGTATTTGAAATATATGCAAAGACTATGCATTGAGAACTTAATCGCAAAGGGAGACAGTAATGTAGAACATTTAGAAGCTGATAATAAGTAAGTAAGTAAGTAAGTAAGTAAATAAATAAATAAATAAATAAATAAATAAATAAAAGCTAGTGGTCTGCATTTTTTGAAAACCAAAATGCATGTTTCTGCGGTAGGCAAGATTCAAGAGAATTGCATTCTTCCTTGTTTAACTTTAGTCTATTATATTTCTCTAGTGTTAGCACACTTTGAGCAGCTTTCCATCATTATGTCAGGGTAGTACTTCATAATATTTTTCACATTTTCTGCCTCATACATCAAACTATAGAATTTTATCCATAAGGCAGAACTGTCATTCTGTAAAATTTTTAGCAATGTTCTCATTTTTATCTGACATCTAGAAATACCTAAAGTAATAAAAAATCATTTTCACCTCATATTTGCTTTGGTTTTCATTCTGTCCCTGTCAGTCTATATACAGTATAGCAAGGGAAGATTTATATAACATCATTTTGGGTGTTCTAGAATCAGACAAAGAATCCTCACCTTAGCTGTTTTTACCCCTTCAAAATTTTATGCAAAAGCATAAAACCTATACTTAAAATAATACTCTCCTTCCCTTAAAACTTTACTTTTTGCCATGAACACTTTTCACTAAGTAGAAGTTTTATTTATATATATACAAACATATCTACACATATATTTTATCTATCATCTATCTGTATCATTATCTATCTATTATCTATCATCTATCTATCTATCTATCTATCTATCATCTATCTATATCTATCATCTATGACTTAACAACTACAAAGAAAGATAGACTTCATTTCCTCAGGAATGTCACTATTCTGGACAATTTAATGGAAACATTAGAAAATTGCATTTATGTTGCTTAGTTTATCTCATAACAGTGTTCATCTATTAAGATACTCAAAAAATATGATTTTATTGAACAACTAGGTCTCAATCTGATTGTGGGAGTGAGAACTAAGCATTAAAATGGATCCTTATCTCAAACAGCTCATTTTCCCAAGTGGCGTCAGTGAAAATGTAGATCCAATTGTAAACATGTTCAACTTCAAGGTATAAAATTTTGAATTGAGAGATATCAGTTGCCTGAATAATCTAAAATATGATACAGTCTCCTTAAAGATGATCATATATTAAATTTTATAGTTTTATTGTGAACCTATTTTCAGTGAGTTCCTAGTATATGCCATGTATTATGCAAATGAATTAACTCAATGGATCCTCAAATAAAACTAGCTATGATTAATCTTATTTAATATTGAGGAAACTAAGCATAGTTAACCAACTTGTGTAAGTTCGTAAAGGCTCGCATTTGAACCAGAGCACAGACTTGGGCCCTCCCCCTCTGCCACTCCTTTTCCCCAAGTGGCTTCATTGTACAAAGACCAAAGAATACCAGACTGAAAAATATTACAGTTTACTTTAATCAAGCTTATATTTTTCATAGTCATGACTTCAAAACAGAGACAAATAGGGATCATCCAAATGATATATTTCATTATTTCACTCAAAAATCTGACATAAAGATAAACTCTAAAATAGAACTACCAAAATAATCCATCAATTTACAACATAAGAAAATGAATGTGTGTGTATGTATGTATGTATTTTCCTAGTTTCCTAGTCTTTGTACTTTTGAGAACTAATTGCATGTTCTGGGAAAAGGGTGGAGGGCGAGTGATCCAAGAGTTTGGGAAGTGATACATATTCCCTTCTTCTCAACATACGTTATCATATTGATAACAGATAATATGGAGTCCATCTTACCTGTAGTTACTGTAGTAACTACATACTTTCCATACTTAGTTAAAATAATAAATATTTGGGAAAGGTTCCTGAAGACCAAGTGAAAAGTCTAATTTTTTGTGATACAGTATAAAAAGTTTGGTTCTAATGTTACAACTAGAGAATATTCCACCTGAAAGTGTTTTTGAACAAAAACCAGATGGAGTGACTAGATTTCATCAAGGATCGCTGGAGAATGGAACTAATTATTCCTGAATGTTAAGAACGTAATTGGGCCATAGAATTAGCAAGAGTACGTGCATGCATTATCAACTTTTGAAGATAGGCTTTTCTGTTGTTTCCCATTGATTGTTTTGCATATAAAACTAAAAGAGACAAAACCAATCAGTTCATAATTATTTCTTCTACTAAATCTTCTAGTTACTATACTTTAAAAAATTCAAGACATCAAGTTATTTTGCATTAAGTAGTAGCAATACATAGCTTACCTACACTCATAGCATGCAGATGAGGACTTTTAAAGTTTTTATTTAGGTTGTCATCAAAAAAATACAAGGCAAACAATACTTCATTTTATTTTAAAAAAATGATAATATTAGTTTTCTTTATTTCTGAACCATTTTTAATGGCATCTTGGTTTTAAGAACTACATTTTGCCTCAAGATTAATTTTAAAGGGCATATGATACACACAAAAAGCAGTTTAAAAAAAATAACTGAATTTTTAAAGTATCAGCATTTCCGGACCTGATTCTGTAATTTAGATAATTTGCCACCAGGTGGAAGTAGTGTTTCCATTACCAAATTAAAACAGTGTGGGCTCTAACAGCAAAATAACAAAATATCACATTTTGTGTTTATTTATAAAAATATAATTCCTTATTATATAAACATATAATTCCTTATTATATAGCCAATTCAGTAGCAACAAGTAGATATATTCCTGAAGCTTGATATCTTTGGCTATGCTTTTAAAGGTGAAAAGAATATTTTATGGAGATGAACCAGAAAATGGAGTTCAAATGTTCATTACATATAGAATTTCATTCGTAATCATAGCAAATGGATGGCAAGGAAGTATATTCCATTTTTGTTATTTCACTGATGAAGAAACAGAGCTTAGATTTCTCCAAAAATGATTGTTTTGAGACACAGATCTAACAAAAAGAACCCCCCACCCCTTTTTTTAAGCTTTATCACCTTTATCTTATCCTAGAATACCAAGCCTTAGATAACAGTGAAATTACAAATCTCCATTTTCAAGTTTCAGGTCTATAATACTTATCTGATCATGGGATAAGTATTATCCCTGTCTGGGAACATCGTCATCTCCTAATTCTACTCAGATGGTATTGGAAAAATGTTTGTGAGGGCCAAGAAAAATGGTGTGTGCTCTTCATACTGTGTTCAATCTGTATTCTCTCTTACCCACCACATGGTCTGATCTTGTCCAATGATCCCTACCTCTCAAATTAGTGAACATTTTGTGTTTTCCTGGTCTATTGTCCTCTTTCCTGAACATGAAGGACTGGTGACCTGTATTACCGGACAATCACTGACATTTGAAATCTTGATTCAAACTCCATTATCTGCCACCTAATGGCTATTATTTTTCCTCTTTGGGTTTCCAGCTGTTTGTTTGTTTGTTTGTTTTAAGATTTATTTATCTTAGAGAGTGAGAGAGGGTGAGCACAGGAGACCACAAGTGGGAGTGACAGACGGAGGAGGAGAGAGAATCTCAAGCAAACTCCGTGCTGAGTTTGAGCTCCTGGAGGGCTCAGTCTCCCCACCCTGAGATCATGACTTGGGCTGAAACCAAGAGTCAGACACTATCGACTATGCCACCCAGGCACCCAGGCACCCTTTGGGTTTCCAGTTTTTTTAGGGAAAATTCTGAGCTTGATCTGAATAATAATGCTCCTTTGCATTTTTAATATTCTATGATTATAAATTTAAGTTGCTATACTGTTATGCTTCTTAATATGATATGTTTTTTTTTACAAGAATACAAGTTTTATTATAATGATTACAATCAATATGTCCTGACATGGTTTCTAACAATAGAATTTTTGGCTATTTCATCAGTACCAGTTTCTCAGCCTTCAACATTTCTAAATATATTGAAATAAGTTTTAATCTCAGTGGAGCTGGCCAGCATTAAATAAAAAGATGCAAGGCATTTCAAATTGAAGTAGGTTTATTTTGGGAGAAGAGAGGCAGCACTTTGCCAGCTTGCATGTCAGCAATTAGAAGGAACAAAAGCACACTACCCACCCTACTTGTTGGCAAAACAACAAGCTTAGATAAATACCTCCCCCATTAAATGAGACAAAGCTGGAAATACATTAAAAAAAAATAGGCTCCTCCCCACATACATACACACAAGATAGAAAAGCGGAGACTAAGTATGTTTGTAAAAATAACTTTCTAGAATAAAAATATGAAAATATTTTGAGTTACATGCTTGGTGTTATCAAATAATTGTGAAAGGATTTCAATCTAAAATAGAATGGAAGGATATGGAGACTATCACACGTGTGCCTTCAGAAGAACAGAACTTAATAACTGGGAGTATGATTTCCATTAAATGCCTGATTTATGGAAGACCAATACTTATCTCCTGACCAATGAACATCCACCAAGAATTTCTCCCCATCCTTAAGCCAGTGAACTTATTGTTCAGGCTAAAATCTCTTTGGCACTTCCTGCCCATAAATACAGCCCATCCCACCCCCTCAATGGATTTGCCTATAGCTTGCTGCAGCATGCATTCACTGAATTGCAATCTCTCTGATATCCCAAATAAACTCAAATTTCTGGTAATTTGAGCTTGCCTCAGTTTACCTCCTTAATTAGGTTGACAATATCAGAGAAGATGTACTGTCTAAGAAACAAGAGCTCAGACCCACCAGGGGAAATGAAAACGGGGATGAAGACAAAAATGCTAAGATAATTCTCTGACAAAAAAAAAAAAATTGCTTGGAAATTAGTGGAAAGGATCAGATTTGAAATTTGGGGTAATGCAAATCAGTGACTTGCATCATACAGTTGAAAGACTTGAAAGACTCACCAAGAAAGCAGTGGGAGTTCAGAACTGATTCTCATGAAAGAGTAGATATGAGCCCTGAAGATGAGAGAATGATAATCCAGTCTAAAATAGTTGCTGACAAAATAGGAACTAACTCAAAGGAATAGAAGCAGTAAAATTCATACTATAGGAAACGACACAACCATACAACATAATACAAACTCATTAAGCCAAAAACTGAGTTTACAAATTACATTCCAAAGAGTCGATGTATTTAATAAACTAAGGAAACTATCAGAATTTAAAATATTTTATCTCCAAAATAACCATAAAATTTAGGACAAAATACAATCTGTTTGTGGTAACAGGAAAAAAAGAACTACAAAGAAATTTCCCAAAACTTCAGAAATTGAGCTAAATGTTTTGCTTATGAGGGCAGACACATTTATTCTTTTTGTAAGCATTTAAGAAAAGGGGATATAAAAAATAATTACATTATCCAAAACAGCATCCATAATAGGGGCATAATATTCTGATGTGATACATCAAAGCTTAAAATGGTAAAACATTCAGAGTACAAAGACAAACCTAGAGAAACAAAACCATAGAGATAAACCCTTTTTTCCCCAGTCTTTACCACATTAAGTAGATGAAAACGAGTAAGAATTCAATTGTATAATTATTAAATGCATATGTAATTTATATACAGGATAGTATACTTTACACAGAATATATGGAACTATAAAAATGCATCTCTAAAATTGCTCATAAAAGCCATAAAAAGTTGAATAAATTGAGATATCTTCAATAATCCTGGATACAAAAGCTATTGTAAAGAGAATAATTTTCCTGCATAATTTATAGGTTTTAATCATACTGTAATAGAAACCAGTGTGATTTTTTTCAAGGAAGCATAAAAATTATGGTCCTAAGGTCCATTTTGATGAATGGAAAATAGCTAAGACAATATTGAAAATGAAAATGAATAAGAGGGCACTTGGATTGTCAGCTCTTAAGCAATATTATAAACTATAGTAATTAAAAATGTGAAGCTGGCACCAGAAATGATAGTTCAGTGTAGCAGAACAGATAGCTCTGAAAAAGAACCTACATACAAACTGAGCAGGCATTAAAAGCAAATACATCTGCCAACATAGAACTGCTAGCTGTTCAAGATACTATGTGGCGAAATAAAGGGTACTTGGGAGTTAAAAAATCAGGCGAACTGTTCATCTGAACATATGCTAATATAAATTCCAGGGAATTAAATGTGAAATGTGAAAGAGAGACCATGAAACACTGAGGAAAAAAAAAAAAAACATATTATGTAACTGATTGTGGAAAAGTCAAGATCTTCCAAAACATAGTAGCAATGAAAACACAAAATAAAATACTGATAAATTAGCTAAAATTTATATTTAAAACTATATTGAAACAACATATTAATACCAATATTAACTGATAGTTTATCACGAAAGAAAATCAGGACTGGCGCTAATGGAAGAGCGTGAGCCATGAAGAACAGAGAATGAAAATTCAGTCTAACTTTGCAATTGTTGAAGGGCAACAACCAACTTAAAAGAAGCTGGAGATTTTCTAAGAGTTTTACATTTACTGACATATCTAATTCTTAGGTTAACTCAGTGAAACAAGTACTATTATTGTCTCCATTTTGTGGATGAAATGGAGACAAAGGAATTTACACAGCGCAACATGGCTAATAAGGGCAGAGCCAGAATTACAATCCACATGGTCTGATTTCATGGCACTTGTTTTAACTAGTGCTTTATTATATTACAATAAAAATAAGAAATGAAGAAAAATATTTGTTACTAACATGACAGGGAAATAATACATGTGTTCAACTGTTTAAATATAGAAGGGGCATCATTGCAAAAATTGAGACTCCTAAAAATCAAATGTAAATTTAAAAAACTGTTTAAATATAGAAGAGACGTCATTGCAAAAATCAAGACTCTTAAAAATCAAATATAAATTTAAAAAATAATCAATGCAGTCTATGTAAGACTGGTATTATATACAGGGGTGCCAACTTTCTGGATATTTTCTATTACGGTATTTAAAAAACTGAGATTTGGCCTTTGGTGTTTGGTCTGGGATCTCACACCTAAGGGCTGTCCTTAGAAAATATTTAGTAAAGCAGAATGTAAAATGTTGCATTATTGGTCACATTAGTAATTTGAAAATAACTATACATACTATAGTGGTGAACCACTTTTTAGACTTAACTGTCCATTGCAATCCTCTTTATAGTTTTACCTAGAAACACAGATTCAGAACTTTTAAAAAGGCCCACAGATCCTTTTTTTGCAGTGTTAAAAATTATAATACCTATTAGAATTATGTTATCCATTACAATATTTTTGAATATTTAGTGCTATACAATAAAATCTGTATTTTTCAAATATTTGTAATTGAAACATATTGATTTTACAGTTCAAAAAACATAAAGAGTAGACTATATTGACATGTCTAACAAATTTGGGCTCATATTTAACAAATTTGTCATAAAAACACCCTAGTCTACCCTTTACTAGAAGAAATGTTTACATAGTATAGGCATCCACTCCAAGGCTCAGTTAATTTCACTATTTTATCTTGTTAATCCTTAAATCTCTAGCTACCAACTATCTTACAGAGTTGGAATTCAAACATGAATAAGAATGGCTAACAGAATATGAAATTACGTAACTTTGTATAGATTAATATATCCTTAAAATGTATATATGCTTGTTCATTTGTTTTTTAATATAGATTTCTTCACCCTTACAGTTTGGGGTAGTATTTTTTTCTACTTTCCACATTAAAAACATCAATATCCTAACATATATATACTGTTTCTCTGTTGAATTCTTTCTTAATTGCCAAATGCCCTTTTTCTAAGGTCTGTAGACTTGAGTTTGTAGTCAGAATTCTCTGTCAAGTATTAGAATTGCAAATAGGGCACACTTGCTTTGTATTAAAAGAACAAGAGCTGCCAGTGTCTGAAAAGTTAATTAGACAAAACAGACAATTAATTACATCTTATTAACGTGTAAAAGACCTGTGACAAATTGCACTAATTGCATGCTCTTATACATCTGAAGAGGTCAGGCTACTTTAAAAGTATGTTGTTAATGGAAGACAAATGTATCTTTATGCTCTTGATAAGAATATTATAAACTGCATTATTTATGACTCCATTGGAATACTTAATAATTTTAAGCTTTAAATTAAACTGCTCATTAAACAGGAGAGCTAGTACCAAGTTCTTAAAATAGGCCATAAAAGCTGGCTGCAGTGTAAGATAAATGTGAAGGTCTAGCATTTCCTCAGAATGTGTTTACACCCTTATTTTTAAATGACTGAGCCCTAGAGTTGTTAAACTTTTCTTAATGTGCCCTTAGTAAAGGGGACAATACTTCCACTAACAGTTTTCACCCCCAAAGAAACACAGGATTCATTTAAAAAGCCTATAGTTGCTTAAATTCGGGAATATCCAGTTGAATATGCTCGTTAGCTCTCAAGCTTTTTTTCCCAAGCAAAAAAACATGGAATAGAAAAAAAGAAAAAAGAAAGAAAAAAGAAAAGAAAGAAAGAAAGAAAGAAAGAAAGAAAAAAGAAAAGAAAAGTCATGGGTGTATATTAGTCTCAGAGAACTGAGGGGATCTTAAGAGATGGGCACAATTAAAGAAGAAAGAGTAGTGGTAAAGAAATATGTTAGAAAAGTGGTGAAAACACCCAATAGAAGCTTAAAGAGAAAAAGAGGTAGATGGAAACAATTTAAAATGAGGAATGAGTCAGAGTGGCTCTTGCAGGCAAATACTTAATTACACAAAGGCGCTTTAGTTTCTTTCATTGAGTACCTGTCAAGGGGAGGGAACACTAGCAATTCTAGAGGAAATTGTTTCTATTTCAGTTAACAAACCCGGATGCTCATTCAGGTCCCTCAGAGGGGCTTTACAAATAATTTAGATTATTTTTCTTCTGTTCCCAGAACCAACGGCCTTATAAAATGAACCTGACTGTCACCACACTTTAAACGTTTATGGTTGGTGAGCTCAGTTCATCAAAGCAGGGCACTAGCGAAGTCACCTTGCCAAGCTTCACTCTCCCAGGAGTCTGGAAACTGCACAGAGGCTTATAACTAAAAAGGGGGTGGGGACGTGGGCGAGAGAAAAGGACAAACTCACACCTTCCACTCTCCACATACCAGTCTGACAGCTTCATGCTGTTTTAATGGACAAGTACATCAGCGTAGAGCAGAGCCCTCATCTCTGTATGAACAAACTCAAGCTGATGATGGAAACATCTCAACATTAATAATTATTTCAGTTGGCTCACAGAATTCATACCTTTGCTTTTCTATATCTCTTTTCCCGTTGTCTACAGATTAGACTCGTACGTCAGATGGCAAACAAGTATATCGTCCCTGAGAAGGTACTTTTTAAGCTGATGCATGTATAAAGACCTATTATTATAGGCCCTTAAAATAATTAAGAGTTGAACCTAAACCTAGACCATGGG
Organism: Nyctereutes procyonoides; assembly: GCF_905146905.1. Lineage (NCBI taxonomy): Eukaryota > Metazoa > Chordata > Mammalia > Carnivora > Canidae > Nyctereutes > Nyctereutes procyonoides. The sequence goes on along the minus strand of NW_026575032.1, from coordinate 15,053,550 downwards.
GAAGTCAACCCCAGAAAATTTAACCCCAAGACATGGGTAGAGTATGGTGAGATTTATTAAAGAATTAAGTAGAAGATGACCTTGAGATTAGAAAGGTAAATCTTAAGAGGAGAATATATCATATTCATGGTCTTGATGATGCCAATGTTTCAGTGGAAAACTTGCGAATTACCAAGAAATCTATCATTGTAGGAGTATAGATTGAGTTTGTTGTCCAAATGCATGGAAAGTAATGTTACACATGAGTTAATCACATTTCCTTGAGAAATTCTTGGTGTATCTTCCATACTAAGCACTTGGTGATAGTCATTTTTTTCAATGTGACCATCTGTTCCACACATTCACATTTTACAAACTTTCTTCCTAGTGAAAATCTGTTGTTGCTAATTAATTTGTCAGCATATTTTTTTCAGGTAAAAGATTATGTTTCAGAGAGATTAAAGGTATATGTTTTGGAGAGAAAAACTCATGTATGAAAGGTTAGAAATTTGGGGGGATCCTTGGGTGGCACAGCGGTTTAGTGCCTGCCTTTGACCCAGGGCCTGATCCTGGAGTCCCAGGATCGAGTCCCACATCAGGCCCCCTACATGCAGCCTACTTCTCCCTCTGTCTCTGTCTCTGTCTCTCTTTCTCTCTTTCTCACTGTGTGTCTCTCATGAATAAATAAATAAATCTTTAAAAAAAAATTGGTGTGAGAATTTCTGTTGAAAATGATGTGGTTGATTTAAGATCCTTTTATCTCCTTATTCTAGAGATAGGAAAGCTGAAATCAAAGTTGGACAGTTTTTAGGGTATAGATCCTTTACCTCTTTGGTTAGCTTTATTCCTGGGTATCTTATGCTTTTGGGTGCAATTGTAAATGGGATTGACTCCTTAATTTCTCTTTCTTCAGTCTCATTGTTAGTGTATAGAAATGCCACTGACTTCTGGGCATTGATTCTGTATCCTGCCATGCTGCCAAATTGCTGTATGAGTTCTAGCAATCTTGGGGTGGAGGCTTTGGGTTTTCTATGTACAGTATCATGTCATCTGTGAAGAGGGAGAGTTTGACTTCTTTTTTGCCAATTTGAATGCCTTTTATTTCTTTTTGTTCCCTGATTGCTGAGGCTAGCACTTCTCGTACTATGTTGAATAGCAGTGGTGAGAGTGGACATCCCTGTCGTGTTCCTGATCTTAGGGGAAAGGCTCCCAGCGCTTCCCCATTGAGAATAATATATGCTGTGGGCTTTTCGTAGATGGATTTTAAGATGTTGAGGAATGTTCCCTCTATCTCTACACTCTGAAGAGTTTTGGTCAGGAATGGATGCTGTATTTTGTCAAATGCTTTCTCTGCATCTATTGAAAGGATCATATGGTTCTTGTTCTTGTTTTTTCTCTTGCTGGTTTGATGAATCACATTGATTGTTTTACGAGTGTTGAACCAGCCTTGCATCCTGGGGATAAATCCTACTTGGTCATGGTGAATAATCTTCTTAATGTATTGTTGTATCCTATTGGCTAGTATCTTGTTGAGAATTTTTGCATCCATGTTCAGCAGGGATATTGGTCTATAATTCTCCTTTTTGGTGGGGTCTTTGTCTGGTTTTGGAATTAAGGTGATGCCAGCCTCATAGAAGGAGTTTGGAAATACTCCATCTCTTTCTATCTTTCCAAACAGCTTTAGTAGAATAGGTATGGTTTCTTCTTTAAACGTTTGATTTCTGAAAGAAATTGAGGAAGACACAAAGAGATGGAAAAATATTCCATGCCCATGGATTGGCAGAATTAATATTGTGAAAATGTCAATGTTACCCAGGGCAATTTACACGTTTAATGCAATCCCTATCAAAATACCATGGACTTTCTTCAGAGAGTTAGAACAAATTATTTTAAGATTTGTGTGGAATCAGAAAAGACCCCGAATAGCCAGGGGAATTTTAAAAAAGAAAACCATAGCTGGGGGCATCGCAACGCCAGATTTCAGGTTGTACTACAAAGCTGTGGTCATCAAGACAGTGTGGTCCTGGCACAAAAACAGACACATAGATCAATGGAACAGAATAGAAAATGCAGAAGTGGACCCTCAACTTTATGGTCAACTAATATTCGACAAAGGAGGAAAGACTATCCACTAGAAAAAGGACAGTCTCTTCAATAAATGGTGCTGGGAAAATTGGACATCCACATGCAGAAGAATGAAACTAGACCACTCTCTTGCACCAGACACAAAGATAAACTCAAAATGGATGAAAGATCTAAATGTGAGACAAGATTCCATCAAAATCCTAGAGGAGAACACAGGCAACACCCTATTTGAACTCAGCCACAGTAACTTCTTGCAAGTTACATCCATGAAGGCAAAGGAAGCAAAAGCAAAAAAAAAAAAAAAAAAAAAATATATATATATATATATATATATATATATATATATATATATATATATATAAAAGGAAACAAAAGCAAAAATGAACTATTGGGGCTTCATCAAGATAAGAAGCTTTTGCACAGCAAAGGATACAGTCAACAAAACTCAAAGACAACCTACAGAATGGGAGAAGATATTTGCAAATGACGTATCAGATAAAGGGCTAGTTTCCAAGATCTATAAAGAACTTATTAAACTCAACACCAAAGAAACAAACAATCCAATCATGAAATGGGCAACAGACATGAAGAGAAATCTCACAGAGGAAGACACGGACGTGGCCAACATGCACATGAGAAAATGCTCTGCATCACTTGCCATCAGGGAAATACAAATCAAAACCACAATGAGATCCCACCTCACACCAGTGAGAATGGGGAAAATTAACAAGGCAGGAAACCACAAATGTTGGAGAGGATGTGGAGAAAAGGGAACCCTCTTGCACTGTTGGTGGGAATGTGACCTGGTGCAGCCACTCTGGAAAACTGTGTGGAGGTTCCTCAAAGAGTTAAAAATAGATCTGCCCTATGACCCAGTAATTGCACTGCTGGGGATTTACCCCAAAGATACAGATGCAATGAAATGCTAGGACACCTGCACCCCGATGTTTCTAGCAGCCATGTCCACAATAGCCAAACTGTGGAAGGAGCCTCGGTGCCCATCGAAAGATGAATGGATAAAGAAGATGTGGTTTATGTATACAATGGAATATTCCTCAGCCATTAGAAATGACAAATACCCACCGTTTGCTTCGATGTGGATGGACCTGGAGGGTATTATGCTGAGTGAAGTAAGTCAATCGGAGAAGGACAAACATTATATGGTCTCATTCATTTGGGGAATATAAAAAATAGTGAAAAGGAATAAAGGGGAAAGGAGAAAAAATGAGTGGGAAATATCAGAAAGGGAGACGGAACATAGAGACTCCTAACTCTGGGAAACGACCCAGGGGTGGTGGAAGGGGAGGAGGGTGGGGAGTGGGGGTGACTGGGTGGCGGGCACTGAGGGGGGCACTTGATGGGATGAGCGCTGGGTGTAATTCTGTATGTTGACAAATTGAATACCAATAAAAAATAAATTTATTAAAAGAAAAAAAAAACAAAGTTGGACAGAAAGCCAAAAGTAAAGGTCAGAGAAAGAACTTTGAAATGTCACTCATTGGAATATGAACCCAAGGATTCAGACATGACTGGGAAGACATTGATCAAACTATTAAGTGATAGTATGGTTAGCATGGTTCTGGCCAAGTAACTGGGTTCCACATTGGTTCCGGTAAACTTCTATGTGTGCACTGTGCTAAAAAGAACTCAGTTGCCCCCTAAATTTAAGAAACTATAAATGGAGTAGGTAATAATGGTCATGCTTTTTAACAAAATTATATATTTATTGTATATAATGAATATAATCACCTTATAAACACTGATTAAAAAACAGAAGGAAATGACATTAATCATCTTCTCTTGATCATTCCTGAGCAGTCTTAGACTTGTCCCTTCTGTTCCTAAAAAGTACCATGTGCCATTAATTTCCTATTGACTCTGTAAGAAATTACCACAAAGCGTTTTAAAAGAACACACGTTTTTATCTCACATATCTGGGCAGTCAGAGGCCCTAAGGGGAAAATCTGTTTCCTTTTATTTTCGAGATTCCAGAGGCTGCCTCCATTCCTTGGCTTGTGTTCTCTTTCTCCAACTTCAGAGCACCAGTGGAGCATATTCAAATCTCCCCCTCTCTTCCTTTGCTTCTGTTATCACATCATTATCTATTTTTAATCTTCTTGCCTCCCTCTTTAAAGGATCCTTGTGATTATTTGGGTGCTCACACAGATAATCCATGATCTCCCCATCCTTAATTTAACTATATCCCGACTACATAACAAATTCACAGGTTTTGGGGAATCAGGTTGGGGGATCATGATTCAGCCTATCATAGCACGGTTTCTGGAACAGAAGACAGAGAAGTAGATAATCAATGTATCAACAACCCTAAATTTACAAATTAGTGAGATTTGAAAATGAGTGTTTCTTCTTGCTGCATATTTGTTTCCCCAGGGAACTGCCTTAAAGCTTTGTGTCTGGGAAGTCGGGGAATATGCTAAGGAACGTTTGTGGAAGTGAGGGAAGTGAGATCAGAAGTTAAGCTATGATGCAGTTGCAACTGGGACCTCCAACAACCACATAGAGAGCTCTGAAGCTGGACTGTATTAGGGTCTGGCGTTTGTATTCCTTCTTTGGTACGACTATTGGTGGGGGATGGCAGGTAGGAAGAAAAACCTTGAGTAAGGTAGCTTCTTTAGGCAGAGGAACATAGTTATGAGATGTCAGCAACTAACAATGCTGACAGCTACAGGCTGAGTGTCTTGGGTCTGAAAAAGGTCCATAACAATCATACACTGTGTCCTCTCAAGTGTTGAATCTACATATATTCAACAATATATAAATAGCCAGTCATTCCACCACTTTCCTTCACGGTATCAAGGGTCCCAATTTTTTTTTTTTCACAAGGTACTGGGCCTCCATAAAAGAGATTTATTCTCCGTGCCAGCCAGTTTGATAAGCAAGTGACTAACTGCTCTCTCCTGATCCTACAAGCTCCATCTTCTAGGAAACTGCATTCCTCTGTTGCATTGTTCTTAAACAAAATTCTTGGAAATTGCATAGCTCAATATCGGACATGACTACTCTACTAAGTTGTTTCAAGTTTCCTTATTTGCTATACTTTTCTGCTAACTTCCTGCTAAATCTCCTCTGTGTAAGCCATTCAATTACTTACTCATTTGTTCATGTATTCATTGCTTTATGAAAAAAAAATACACGGTATTCACAAAATAAGGGTTAAGCTTGGTGAGTAAAACAAGGATACCCAGTCTCTTCATGGGAATTACTTTTAAGGAAGATGCACAAAACTCACAAAAGTTAATAGATTTTTCCTAGAATGTAAAAAGCTGATTAGGATTACTTCCAATCTGACAGAGATATAGCATCAAATAATCTATAAATAAGATTGCAAACTTTCTTGAACCTGTCTGAGAGCTGTGGTTTCAGGGAACCAAGTGAGCCAATAGCTAAGGAAAGACAGACACCTCCCTGGAGATACAGGTTATTAGCACTTGTTTATCTAGGGTAATCACAGGACGCCTTTCAGGCCAATAAGAACCCAGCTAAAGTTTTTGATAAGTTGCTAAGTGTTGAGCATTGGTACGTGTGTGAAGTACCAGAAGACACATACACACAAAAGGAGTTTGCACAAACATACAGGTTCTTTATTTTTTTTAAAGATTTTATTTATTTATTCATGAGAGACACAGAAAGAGAGGCAGAGACACAGGCAGAGGGAGAAAGCAGGCTCCCTGCAGGGAGCCCGATATGGGACTTGATCCCAGGACCCCAGGGTTATGCCCTGAGCCGAAGCCAGATGCTCAATTGCTGAACCACCCAGGAGTCCCAAATATACAGGTTTTTCCCCAAGGATCTCTGTATTAGCTCCTGACAAAAAGTGAGGACAAAGGACCCAAGTAAAACTCCTTTCTGGTTCATGCCTGGAAAAGAAATAGACATTTAACCTCTATCTCCCCTATGAAACAAAAGCTTTAAAATAGGAAGATGACCCATTCCAGCTGGAGAAAAAGAATAGAAAATAATCCCCTCTACCCTTGGGGAAGGGGCAGGAATACATCTTGGGCCAAAATAATCAGCATTCTCTTATAACAGATGGACATGGGCAAGAGCACCGAAAATGCGTTGGAACCCAAAATCAGGGACACGGTGTTTACCTACAATGAAGTCTAAATCAGAACAACTGAGAACGACTCCCCTCCCTTCCACCAGTTTAATAATCTGTGCTGTAAGTAATAGCAGTCCACTGCTGGAGGGAATTCAAAATCATGGAGAAAGACCTTCTGTGAAGTATAGTTGAAAGGAAAGCTGTAAGCTATAGATGTTGAGTGAAAAAACAAAACCTTCTGCCAAACTCATCCCATCCCAAACACAAGAAACAAGCACTAGATGAATGTGAAGCCTTTGGTGCACCGTGCATAAATGTAAGGTAGGCAAAATGCTAAGATGTCTCTCAACATCCTGAAGTCAGAGGGATTTTCATGTTGGCTTTGAAGTAGCAAGCCACTCGAGTTTGCAGAGAATGACAGGTGCTTCCAGTTGCTGAGAATGACTGTTAACAAGTTAACAAGAAAATAAGAAACTTAGTTCTGCAATCGTAAGAAATTCTATTTTTGTCAACACCTGAATGAGCATGAAAGGGGAACCAAAACCTCAGACGAAATTGCAGTCCTGGCCAGAGCTTGATTTCAGCCTTGTGACCCTAAAGCAGACCCGGTATCTGGACTCCTGACTAAAGAAACTATGATATCATAAATAGGTGTGTTGTGTTTTGTGCTCCATTTTTAACACCTTCAATTAAATAGGATCTACATAGCTCCTTAAGGGAATAAAAACCCTTGGTTCCAACAAATAGTTTTTTATTATTTTTTTATTTATTTTTAAGATAAAATTCATGTAATATAAAATTAACCATTTGAGATACACAATTTAGAGGCATTTGGTTTATTTACGACATGATGCATCTAATACCTCTCTTTAGTCCCCAAGATGGGTGTTGTTTTAAGTCACTGTGGTAGCCTGTTGAAGAGTAATAGAAAACACATATTTTGAGGCCTGATACACACTGCTGGAGGAATAATGGAGTAAGTGAAAGAAATGAAGGGCACAGGGGGTGGCATGAATTAACATAAATGTAAAACTTTTAAAAAATTTAAATTGCTGTAGAACTACCTAAAACAAAAGGAATAGCAATTTATTGTGAATTGATAGCATTTATGAAAGTAAAATATATGGCAACAATATTACAAAAGATGGGAGGGAGAAATTGAGAGTATACTGTATAAGGTCCTTACAGTATACGTAAAGTATCAGTTTTCTATGGCTATATAACAGCTTACCAGCTAATATTGCACTCTACCTTAATTTTTAAAAATTGTACATTCTAAAGAAAAAGGTATTTTTTCATAAAATGTATAAATAATAATGGAAAAAATAACATCATAAAAACTCATAAATCCAAAAGAAGGCAGAAAGGGGTATGGGACAAAAGACAAAACAAATAGAGAACATCTAGGAAAATGGACTTTTAATACATTCCTATTAATAATAACATTAAATATAAATACTCTGAATACCAAATAAAAGACAGAGACCCAACTGGATACTATCTCCAAGCAACCTACTTTAAATAGAATTGAAAAAGTTTCTTAAAAAATCTGATGCAATATAAAAGAAATCTAGAGTGATTATATTCATATTGGAAAAAATAAACCTCACCAAAAGGAATATTACAGAATAAAGAGGGACATTACATTCTGATGAAGGGGTCAATTCATCAAGAAGACATAACAGTTCTAAAAGTTTACACACATAAGAAGATAGCCTCAAAATATAGAACGTAAAACGAAACAAAAACACTGAGAAGAGAAATAGGCAAATTCATAATTTATTTGGAGATTTCAGTACTCTTTTTTCAGTGATTAGATGAACAAGTATGGAAATATCATTATAGTGATTAGAAGAGCTAATCTTGAAAATTCCCAAATACATGGAAATCAAACAACATACTTTAAAATATCCTGTGGGTCAAATCAAAGTCTCAAAATTAAGAACTATTTTTAATGAATGAAAATGAAATATATAAGAATTTATGAGATATGGCTGAAGCAGTGCTTAGAGAACAATCTATGAATTAAAGCCTTTTACTATATATGAAGAGAAGTATCAAATTAATGATCTAAGCTTCAATTTTAAGAGTGTAGAAAAAGTAATGCAAATTAGATCCAAGGCACAAAGAAAGAAATAATGAAAATAAGAGCAAAAATCAGTAAAATCTAGAACAGAAGACTAATAGGGAAAATTACTTAAGCCATGGATTATTCTTTGCAGAAAAAAATAAATTGATAAACCCCTATCTACGAAGATCAAAAAGTTAGATTTTATTCTAGTGCATTTAAATGGCAATCTTTTGAGAAATTACAAGCAGGAGAGTGAGTAGGTTAGATTTGCATTTAAAAAAAATTTTTTTTTTCTGATTTCTCTGAGGAAAACAAGTTGGAAGGATATAGGAAAGAGTCGAAGATGAGTAAAGGGAGTATTACCACTGTCCAGAAATATAGTGATGCATTCTACTACTGTAGTGGCAGCAGAGCTCTAGAGATTGGACATGCTTGAAATAGTCTGTAGTCGAAATTAAAGGTCCTGCTGGAATATTAGATGTAGAGAGAGAGAGAAAGAAGCTTGAGCAACTGAATTACTGAATTGGAGAAGACTGAGAAATGCGAAAAAACATCTTTTGAGGATCCTGTCTTTGTGCCCTTTACTTTAGATTTTCCCAGCCAGTAAACCACTAAACTTATAAGGAATTGGTTGGGGGTCTATGGTTAAAAGTCAATCTAACCTTCTCAATGTCTTGCTGTTCAACTAGTATCTCAAGAAATACTGTTTTAGGTAGTATGTTCTTATGGAGGTCATCAATGGTTAGAAAGACTCCAAGGCAAGATTCTCTATGGCACATATTTCTGAGCCACTCACCTTGATTCATGCTAAGGTAATAGCAACTTTAGTATGGATTTGTTTTTTTGTTTTGTTTTGTTTTACTATTATTGCAAATGTCAACACAGTGAAAAAGCAAATAACAGTACTATTATAAAAGATAATTTGATATGATAGATCCCCTAAAAATAACTCGGGCAGGAGGGTCCATTGGACTACAGATAGCTCCCTTACTCAAAAAAATATACTAGAAAAAAATAAAGTTTAGGGATACACTTACCATAACCACTAGGGTAAAAGGATATTTGTAGTTGTGACTTAAGGCTATATTTAATATTTTTTTTTTGTCATTCTTACCTAAAATCTTTTACAATTAGTCACTGCCAATCCTTGGCTCTGTGAAAGGAAGAGTACATACTCCACAAATAAAAGGAATAGCATTCTTTTTAAGCCTAAAGGTGAAACAGAGGAGATATTTTTATCTTCTGACCCAGTCCTCTCAATCCCATTCCATTTGGAATGAAGATTTAGCCTCTACAGAAGGCATCCTTGATACAAAGAGAAGTCTTGAATTATAATGTCCTTGAAATACAACTATCCAGGGAGTTCAGTGAAGAAGTCACTTACAAATAAACATAGAAAAGTGGCTACTTATATTCTAAGTATAACCAGTTAGAAAATATAACAGAATAACCCTTGACAATCCAATAAAAATGTAAAATTCCTAGTAATAAACTTAATAAGAATATGAAAAACCCCTCTGAAGAAAACTACATGAATTTACCGAAAGACATAAAAGGATACTTGACAATAGTTAGAGGCATTCCATTCTACTAGATAGAAAGAATAAACAATTGTAAACAATGTAAATCTTGCTCTAATTGACTCCTATGTTTCACTCAAGCATAATAAAAACCAGAATAAATTTTTGCCTTTCAATTTGACAATGAGATTTTTTAAAGTTCTTCCATTAGAATATGTGAGACTCGCCAAAATAATTTGACAAAATAGTTGCCAAAAATACACATGTCAAAGCTACATCCACTGAAACAATGGAATACTGGGGCAAGGTGCACACATTATCCAAAGCCACAGAACTCAGAGTCGAGAAATCGACCCAAGTTATATGGTAAATGTGATCATGAAAATTACAGCGATCACACGCTTGGTATTTATTATGTCTTGTAATATTCTAAGTGTTTAATGTATAATAACTCATTCCGTCCATTCTGAAACTATGTGAGAGAGGTATTATGTCCTCACTTTAGAGATGAATTTCCTGAGGTTAGCAAATCGAGGATGATTGGATAACTGATTTGGGAAAGTAAAGAGTAAACCATGTTAGTGATGTTGCGTGTAGATGTATATATCTGTCCCAAAATACATTTCAAGTGGGTTATATTCAATATGAAACATAAGACCAAACTGCAAAAACATGGCTGATTATTTACATAAACCAGTGGCAAAAAAATCACTTTGTAAAGCATCGTATGAAAGACATAAAGCAAAAGGTTGTTAAGTTTAGATATGTTATATTTTTATTTCTCCCTTCAGGCAAAGATTTAAGAAAGATAATAACCAAAATAGTGGAGTCATAGAGAAATAACCTCATTTCCTGCTGGAGGGATTATGGATCAACAGCCTTAAACATATGTATACTCTTTAAGCCAAAAATGATATTTCAAGAAAATTTTCATCAGGAATCATAAAAATGAGCAAGGAAGTATATATAAGAGATGTTTATAAGTATTTTTATAAGCACAATGAATTAGATATAAGGTAAGTATCACACAACGGTCGCCTTTTAGGATAGAAGTTGCAGTATATCTGTGGTAAAGTAATAGGTAGGCTTTATGATGACGCTGTAGATCTGCTCTTACGAGCATGGAAATATGTTTGGTTGTATATTAAATGAAAAATGCTCATGAACTGTACGAGTAGTTTGATTCCACGTTTATTATACACACACACACACACACACACACACCTTCTGCCACAATGATTCTTAACCTTGGTTGCATGTTAGAATCACCTGGAGAGATTATAAAAATCCTATTATCAATACTATAATCCAGACAATTCAATCAGACTCTCTGGAGGTGAGATAAAAGTATCAATATTTGAATGCTTCTAAGCTGATTTCAATATGCCACCAAATTTGAAAACTATGGACACAGAATGATAGGCTAAGTTGTTAACTATGAATGTCTTTGTGGAATAGGATTAGGGTACATTTTTTTTCCAGTTTTCCTTATATGTATTTTCAATAGAGATAGCGATCATTTAAGCGGTAATGGTAGGGGGTGTATTCACATTTGCAGTGAGGAGTTTGACTCCATTTTTTATGTCTGACGGTTGACAGCTTTAAGCCTTACCACCCCCCACCCCACCTCCCACACCCTGTCTCCCACATTTGATCATTGGTAAGAAGGCCTGGGTTTGCCCTTCTTTGGCACAAGCTGTGGATTCAAACCAGGCCAACCTCTTCTTGCATATGAACCCCCATTCTGGTCCTGTCCCATAACCACAATAAAAATCCAGGCCAGTCTCCTTTTTTTTTTTTTTTTTTTTATTTTTTTGCTTTCTCAGGCCATTGTAGACCTGCTTGAGAGGCTACCCTACACTCCCTAGAGTCTTCAATTATGTAAAACAATTTTTCATGCCTTGTGTGTATGTGTGTGGCACCGTCAGTCTCAACATAAACCAAATTTTGGATGGAGCAACCTTTGACTTCTCAGGGGACTGTCACATGAAGAACAATTCTTTCTGTTTTGTTGTTGTTGACTTAAAGATGGCCTTTGCAACTCCTTTGAAGACCACATGACTTCATGAACCAGCAACTACTCTCTTTATTGCAGAGGACCAGGACTTTTATTGTCCTTAGCTGCTAAATGCTCCTGCTTTGTTGTCTGGGAGCAGACTAGGGGTTTGTATCTCTATTATCCTACCAGACAGAACTCCCAGGGATTTTGCTAACCGTGCCTTATCTTCAAACTGAACTTTTGAGACTTTGAGGGCAGAGCCATGGAATCTGCCCTTTCTGGAAGAGCTACTGTCTTTGTTCTTCTGATGTAATACAACAGCACTATCCCTTGATTCAAATTATTGACTTTTGATTCTATGATTAGAAAGAAGTGGACTGAAATCTCATCTCTATTTTCGAGACTCAGAGTTGATTATTTTTTGGTACATCCTTCTCTAGAACATTTACTTCGACTGTAGCTTTGACCTTGTTGTGTTAAGTAATTTTTAGCTATCTCTCATTCATACTTGCTTTGCCATGCTCCTGGCAATATTAGAGCATGTTTAAAATATTTATTAGCCACTAGTAAGCCTTTTTCACAATCATCTCTACCCATGCATATTTTTTTTCCAGTTAGGATGATGAAACAAGTAAAATTCTACATTCTATTAGTTTATAATTCTAAGAGTTCTAAATAATCATCATTTTAATAGTTTTGTAATAAGCTCTTTTGTAATAAGCTCTTTGTAGTAAATTCAATCATAATCTATCTCAGTGGTTGGCAAACTATGGCCCCCAATCCAATCCTGCTTTTGTGCATACGATTTTGGAACTCATTCGGAATTTTACTGGAACTCACTTGTTTATTTAGTGTTTGTGTTTTGTGTTATAACAGTAGAGTTGAATAGTTGTGACAGAGCCCATATGGCTTGCAAAACATAAAATACTATCTGTCCCTTTATGGAAAAAGCTTGCCAACCTTGATTGAGGTTATTGCGGAACAGCTAGAGTTTTAAGACTGCGCAGTAAAAAACACTAAAACAAATAATAGAACATTTAGGAATATTTGATAAGTGAAAAACAGTGACAGGATAAGAACTGCACTGGGATGAAGGGGGATTAAGTGGGATTAAGACTTTCGACATCTAGCATGCAGTATGGACTGCTGTGCATATTATAGGTCTTCACTCACTAAACCCTTACAACCCCTACGTCTTCCTTTTATCTTTTCACAGGCAAATTTCCTCTGATAAGTTTCGGAGGGGAAGGGAATTATTTTTCACATTTTCTTCTTAATCCAGATGAACTCCAATGTTTCCCAAAGTAGCCTGGTTTCTGATAGTCTTGGCTTTGATAAAGAAAAATTTTTTGGGATTAAAATTGGACTTAGAAATATAAAATGACAACCTGCCAAATATTTTGTTTAACTTGGGGAGGGAACTAGTGAGATGTTATTACTGAATCAAAAGGAAATAATTTGCACCCTAACAAATAGATTAAAAAATGATCTAGCCAGTCAATAATCAGCTGCTTTCTACTGGATGCAACAAATTTATATTTCTATAGACAAGAATCATTTGCATTATTATCAGTTTTTTTTTTTAATAGAGTCATGAAGTAGCTCAAATAGAATCAAAAGCAGGGATAACCCACATGGAATAAATGAGTTTGGATCTCACTAGTCTTTTCTGACCCATCTCAAAGTCACAAATAAGTCACTTCTCTCCTTTCCCATTTTATTACCAATATGGAACTCTGCCTTTTTTCACTTGTTCTTGTAACACTGTGTTTTTCAGAAGGAATATACCACCCTCTGGGGGCTAATGCCCAAACGTAGCTACATAACTGAAGCACAACAAAAGGAAAAATTTAACCTCTAATATTAGATACTACTGCCCAAAGACCCTAGTCACTCTTCTGCCTATAGAGAAGATACTTCTAAAAGTTCTACTGTTGAATATTCTCATTCAGCTTTCTGCTTTGATGGCTTGTAGAAAGTCAGTATTCTTTATTGTATAAAGAAATTCAGCATTCTCTTTATCTCATCCTTGGACCTGACTATGCCCAATGATGTGAAAATGTTGAGGTTTGGAGAGAACTGTCAAGAAAGAATTCTTGAGGCAACTTTGGTGCAAAAGGGTGGTTTTATTAAAGCACTGTGATGGGACCCACAGGCAGAAAGAGCTGCACTGGCATTTTGAGGAGTGGCTGATTACCTCCTTTCAAGTAGGGAGGGGCTTAGAGATAGGGTAAGTCTCTAAGGAATTTGGAAGCAAGGTTTCCAGAACTTCGAGGGGCTAGCTGTTATTAGGGAAAGGTCATTTATTACTGTCTAGTAGTCATGAGACCTTTCAAATACATCAGTGGGCCATATGCTGGGAAGATGATTGCTAACATCTTGGAGATGGGGTGCGGGTAGAGATGAAGGAAGTTTTCAAAGGAATTTTAATATATTAAAGGATACTTACAGGATCCTGGAGGTCAGGATAATGCTAAGCTAAGATTGCCTTTTGCTCTTAGCAGAGTATCAACATCGAGGCAGTTGAACTCCTAGAGGAGGTTCACTCTGCCCATCTCAAGGACATGTCATTGAGTTGGAAGGAAATTTAATTTTTTTTAATTTTTTATTTATTTATTTATTTTTTTTTATTTTTCCTTTGTTTTCCACATCACTCTCAAGAAGATGCAAATTGTCAACTGAAAATTTCCACTGAGATCAATCAGGGGTTTTCCTTAAATTAAAGAACCAAAGAACCAGGCTTTCTAAAGGTAAAATTATGTCAGCTTTCTAGAGGACAATGGTGTCTGTAGTTGGTTTTTGCTTTTAACTCAAGAGCAGTTTCTTTTTCTGAGATGAAAAGATTGCAGGGAAAAAAAAAAAAAGTAAGATAAGGAATATGGTCAGTTCTAAGTTCAGAAGTAGGTTTGGTTACTTGTATTGAGTTGCTAGGGAAGGCCTCCCTGGCAAGAGATTCAGATGACATAAAGGAGGATCCAGGGAAAGAGCAGTCCAGACCGAGGACTAGCCGATATAGCCAGATCCTAATTGTTAGGGTATTTGAGGAAGAACAAAGAATCCAGTATGGCTGAGCAGATTATGTAAAGAGGTGTGTTAGAAGATGTCATAGGATGTGATAGAAGCCAGCTCATGCAGGGCCTTATTGGTAAAGACCTCATTTAAGCTATCTTTTTTTTTCCTCCTGAAGAGACAGTTTTGCCTATTTTCTCAGCATGATTGTCCATTGTTTTCATTTACTTTCAAAGTGTTCCAGTTAAAAAAAAAAAAGTGTTTCAGTTTAGATAATAAATTATATGATCACCTTACTTATACATTGTTGTAAAAACATTAGCCATTTTTTTAGTGAAATAAAGGCCAGTGTAAAATAAATAAAAAAATAATAAATAAACAAATAAAATAAAATAAAATAAAATAAAATAAAAAATAAATAAAGGCCAGTGTAAAGTTTTGAGAAGAATGACATGAAAGAGGATAAAATTAACTAAAAGAATATTGGTATTATCTTCATGGATACTGAAATCACCAACAATTATGCCAGGAGTGAATTACATTGAGCTGTAGAAGAGGAAAAATCGCTTTTCTTATCTGTCTGAGGTTCTTAGCTACGTCACTGAAGTAAAAGATAGCAAGAGAAAAATGAGGCAGAAGCCCTCATAAGGAAATTAAGACTCAAAGAAGTATTTAGGTGAGTTTTGCACTGGGCACAGGGCACTTGAACTCATGATCCTGAGATCAAGACCTGAGCAGAGATCAAGAATCTGATGCTTAAGTAACTGAGCCACCCAGGTGTCCCAACCCAAAGAAATATTTAAACCAGAGCAGTTTTCTGCTAACTTTGATGATGAGTGCAAAACCTGATAGGATTGAGGCTATAAACTAAGTGTAGTAAACTTTGGGAAATTAGCAAGGCCTATTATTTCAGATTTTTCTTGGCATTCCTCCTTCTTCAGAGATAAGGAAGCTCTTTTCCTCCCATTATAGGTGGAGCACCTCTCGTGTGAGGGTCTTATGACCTGCTTGAAAAATCTACCATTCCTCAAATTCCTTCTGCTTAAAATAGTAAATATGCAAAGGTGTCATATTTTTGGGGTACTATGCCCTGAATCTCATCAGAGCCAATTGCTAACATCTTCTAGGAATGAGGAGGAGTATTCTAAAACTTCTAGAGATAGCAAAAAAGAAAGGTTGCAGGTGATATGGCCTGTAAGTACAAGAAAACTTCAAACCCTGAGGGTGTCATGGAGAAGAAAGGACAACATTCTGAAAGTAGCAATGAGAAGCAAGAAGAATGCCTGTCCCACCTCCAGATCTACTGATTTGGGGGAGATAACTGATTTCAGGGGAGAGCCAGGTTTCAGTTAGAACAAGGTAGAGACTTCCACTTTTCGAAGGTTCTTGTTATACAGTACGTTAAATGTAGACAGTATGCGTACCGTCTCAGGGCACAGATACTGGAGCTAGACAGACTTGATTTTGAAATTTATTATCAAGTGTGTGAAGTAGGGGAGATGCTTAAACTTTCTAAGTCTCATTTTCTCATTTGCAAACCGAGGATACTATAGTTACCTAATTTTTGTAAGAATGAGTTGGAATAGCCAAGAATCAAGTATTTAGCATAAGGTCTGGTATATTATAATCGTCGAATAAATAGTAACTCAAATAGATGCTTAACAAGCTTGTATTAATAGATGGAAGTCTGTAGCCAGGTGTTAAGGCAAGTCATTAACTGCATTACATGATCATTGTCATAAACAACAACAAAAACAAAACAAAACAAACAAAAAAAATGTACTGAGCACAGTCTATGCACAGAGAAATGGACCAATTCCTTAATTTCCTCCTTTTAAACCATGTATGTTCTCATGGCCTTCTTATGCTCCAAATTCTACAATGGCTCTCGATTTCACTGAAAATAAAAGCTAAAATTTTAGAGAGTTGGTGTAAGTGCTTTACCTACACAAACGCAATTTTAATATTGCTTGCTGCCTTCAAATCAAGACAAAACTGGGAGCTCTATTTTAGGCCAAGATGAAATAACATGGACTGGATTTACTCTTGCTTTAAATAGGAAAAATCAAACCAATTCGCAGTTATTTGCAAGAGACTCGATATCAAGCAGCAAAAAAACCATGACCCTTGAGAGAGAAGTAGCAGATGAGGGTGGAGAAGGGAGTGGAGAGGGTAGACACCAATTTACTGTCCTGAGAGGATTTTTAGCAACAGGGCAGCGAGGGAAGGCCCAGGGAAGCCCGGCAGTCTCTCTGTGCTGAGGGGACACAGAGGAGGACCAAGGCCATGACTGTTCACAAGGCACAGTACAGAAGAAAGCACGCTGTCCAGAAAGAGAACTATGAGATCCAGCGTGGGTGCCTCGTGATGTATTCGGCTGAATATTGAGAAGCCCAAGCATGTGCACACTGTCTGAATGCTACAAGAACCCTCTGAAAGGATTAGAGTTATCAATTTCTGGAACTCACCGAGGGCCTAGAATAGTGCTTGTTCCCACCAGCCAGAAGGGAGGACACCCAAAGAAGACAGGAAACAGAAAAAATATATATATCACTAGTTGGTGTTAACACAGGTTGTATCAAGTTTGAGTCTTAACAATTACTACCAAAAAGAAGGTTTAGCTGGAATAGTGCCCAAAAGACCTACAAAGGGGGAAAAAAATGATAGCAATTTTTCCAAAGGCACTACTGCTATTAGAGGCTGGTGAGTTGAGGACACTGGTAAATAGTTGCCACAGGGCGGTGATCTGGGCTGAAGGAAGCTACGGAGTCCAAGCATTAGGATGTGCCATCAGTGAGCCTCGCTACGTAGTGACCCGTATTTTGTCTTTCCCAAAATCGTCTTCTAAAGAGATGAGAGCAGAAGTGTAGCTGCCTTCCTCTGGAGGAACAGGATACAATATCAAATGCCTGAAGAAGTGCTTCTCAGACTTTATTAAATAAAATTTATCTGGGAAATCTTGTTAAAATGGAAGTGATTCAATAGTTTGGAGGGGGGCCAAAGATTCTGGATTTTTTTTTTTTTATTCTGGATTTCTAAGTTTCCCCATGGAGCCTCTGCTACTGGTGCATAGACCACACTCTCAATAGCAACGGTCTCGAGGCTTTAAAGTACTGTGTACATTCTAATTAGGGGTCCTAAAAATAGGGTGGTGGGGTCTAGGTCTAAGTTTTTGTGGAACCAAGGAGTATATACTACTTCCGCTATGCTGTCAAGTGGTACTTATTCCCAGGGAAGGTGCCTAATGGAAATGCTATATAAAGGATACCAGAGCAATAAACCTTTTAGAAAAAAAAAAGGGGGGGGGGTGTAAGGCAGATGATTTTATAAGCTACCTTTGCAGTATATTTTCAAGATAAAACATACAGGCTTACATCATTTATATTTGGTTGCCCTTTTGTATGTAAAAGAATTTCATCGTGAACCTCAAGAGAACCTCAGTAAGATAACTGTTTATATACAAAAAACGGAATGCTAGAAATATGAGAATTGGGAGGGTTAACCCACTGACGATGTAATGTCAATTTATGTGCTTCTACATAATAAACTAAATCATTTCTAAAAGCCAAAGGAACTACAGACGGATGATGACCTCAAAACTTCCTTCTATTGCTGACCTTCATTTTTTTTTTATTGCTGACCTTCCTAATTGCCATTATTTAATGCCTTGACAACTGTTTTCTTTTTTTCTTTTTTTTTTTGGTTGTTTTTTGTTGTTTCTGTTTTTTTTGTTTTGTTTTGTTTTTTGACAACTGTTTCCTGAAGACACTAAGTGACTTAGAATCAACTTAGAAAAAAAAATAATAATAATTCCTTTGAAACCGTCTCAGATCACACGTGGCCGGGAGGAAAATTGATCTTAGAGATCTACTAATGTCAGTGGACATTCGGGCAAGATACTTCCTATTATGTTCTCTATGTCCTTGGGCTATCATTTTAGAAAGCTGAAGGGAGTCCAGGAAGTCATGAACTGTAAAAAGTAGCCTCGTCTTCAAGGTATTCTTCAACAGAACTGAAACTTTCCCATCAGCCAAAGGCAGGCAGGCCAGAGAGAGGGAGTATCTTACTGTTAGGTCAGTCACTAACCTGGGAACAGGTGCTTTTCATCCTTGAGACTGGGCACACCCGGGAACTAGACTGATAAGATCCTGAAACTTTGTGACTTGAGAACAGACCATAATGTTTGTAAGACTGGCCTGGGTGATGTAACATTCATGCAGTTTGTTTCATCATGGGATTTGTGACCTAGTGACAGACCTGTTACTTCCTCTGATTTCAGCCAAGGTCCTGTTTCAGTAACTGTTGGGGCTGAAGGTGGTGATTTTCTCCCCACTGTCATCATTCCTCCTTTTGCACACCCCCCCCCGCCAGCTGTGCAATTTGCTGGGGGGTTTGGCATGGCCATTGGAGTTCATTATTCAGTACCGTATCTTAGAAATGCTATTTTCCATTTATTTCCCATGAAATGAAATGAAAAGACCAGTGTTTCTAAAAATTTATTCAAGCAACCATTTGCTTCCCTTTTATTTCCTTTGGGAGAGAGTCTCGTTGACTCTGGCAGGCATTCTGTCTTTTTCATTAGGTGCCTCTCGCTGATAAGTAGAAAGAAAATGTTTTATCATATAGAAACCGAAAGAATCTCTGGCAAAATTCTCCTACTGATAGACAATTCTTTCTTTGCTTCTAAAAAGATAGCCAAAGACCATCCGCTTATCCAACATAACATCTGCCTAATTTTCAGGCCATATTGGAATATGACTTAAAGCCCCGGGAGGTACAAAAAATATACTGTGCATTCAGTGTCCATAACAATTTATGACCGGCAATTGTAAAAATACAATTAAAAAAAAAAGTTTTCGTTATGCTATGGAAATAGTAAAAGCTTCTCAGCTTGGCTAGAAAGTGGGAAATGAAAAAAAAGGGGAAAGGAGAAAAAATAAGTGGGAAATATCAGAAAGGGAGACAGAACATGGAAGACTCCTAACTCTGGGAAATGAACTAGGGGTGGTGGAAGGTGGGGGGAGGGCGGGGGGTGGGGGTGACTGGGTGGCGGGCACTGAGGGGGACACTTGACAGGATGAGCACTGGGTGTTATTCTGTATGTTGGCAACTGAACACCAATAAACAATAAATTTATTAAAAAGAAAAGAAAAAAAATAGTTCCAAAAGGATTTTCCTTCCTTCTTCTCTCCCTTCCTCTCACTTATCTCTCTCTCTCTCTCTCTCTCTCTCTCTCTCTCTCTCTCTCTCTCTCCCTCCCTTCCTTCTTTAGAGTTAACACCACCAACCATGACCACCAAGATGTTAGGACAATCCCTAGGTGGAAATGAGGTCTAGACTTAATTATATCACTTTAATGATGCTGTATGCCGGTGTAGGGTTTTCTAAGACTTGGCTCCTGAAACAGGTCACTGTTACGCAATTTTAAGCCTATTTTGTAATTCAGGTGTAATATTCAGAGTGTGCCTATCTGTGGCTTCTTTTTTTAATGTCACGTGCCCTCAACTGAGAAAACAGTTATTGAGAGCCAAAGATTTGAAAAGCACTGGGCAATGAAAAACTGGCCTGAGTACTCGGTAGGACTGCATTTCCCCACTTAAGCTTTTGAAGTCAGTTTGGCCAATGTCATGTGAGTGAAAACAATGTGCACACTTACACGAAACCTGGATTAGTCAGTGTGTTCTGCTCCCTGGGCCAAAGGGATCAGGAAAGGACACTGAAAAAGGCAGAGCTATCATCCTAAGTCCCTGAGCAAGAACAATGGGCAGGGCACTCCTGTCAATCCACACTCTACACAGTATGAATTAAAAAAATAAACTTTTATTTTGTAAAACCAAAAAAAAAAAAAAAAAAAAAGAAAAAGAAAAACTGATGATGCTCAAATTGATTAGAAATTACTTCTGTCGATTTATGGAGGAGGCCGTTCCTTGTAAAATGATACACAAGACAGTTTTTGGAAAGCACTGTAATTAGCCATCCATTCGCTGAGCTTCTGCTACGTAACAGGCATTACGCAAAGCCATGGTCATACCAGACAAAAAGACACATCCTTGCCCTTAAGGAACTTGTAGTCAAGGTTTAGATTGATAAGGAAGCACACCGTTGGGATCTATAATATTTGCTCCAAAAACCACAGGCACATATACAGTGAGTCTCTGAGACTTATTTATATCAAAGGTGGTACGTACTATCCCCACGTGCATTTACTGCCGTTTACTGTGAGATTTACTGTGAGATTATAACACTTGCTAGGCCTGGACAGAGCCGTATATTCCAGGCCGTAACTATAATCTGAGTGATCACAGAAGGAAGTCTTTAGCCATCTCATCTACCTATCCATCCCCTTTCTCTGTCGTTCTTCAAACAATATGATCTTACGTGTGTGGGGAAACTGAAATCTGTGTTTTGGATTATAATCTCACGCTGGCCTGGTTTACAGCGGACAATCTAACATTCTTTCGTCCATACCACACCAAACCACCAAAAAGCTCACTTGCACATTTTTATTTTATTTTATTTTTTTTAATTTTTATTTATTTATGACAGTCACAGAGAGAGAGAGAGAGAGAGGCAGAGACACAGGCAGAGGGAGAAGCAGGCTCCATGCACCGGGAGCCCGACGTGGGACTCGATCCTCCAGGATCGCGCCCTGGGCCAAAGGCAGGCGCCAAACCGCTGTAGGGACCCAGGGATCCCTACATTTTGATTTTAAACACAGCCTTAGTGTCATGGTTTTGCTCTTCTTTCCACTCCCTTCCAAATCAGTCTCCAGTTCTCTCTGGAGGCCTTCCACTGTCATTGTTGCCCATACTTACTCAGATTTTACTATGCTGTTTTTGTTTGCTGTGTTCCGGTTTCTTTTATATTTGTATGTTTTGTTTCCTTCAGCTCTTCAAAGCAGAGTACATGCTGATATTTTAGAACGAAATTGTTTGCACGTAACAAATATTTACTGAATATTTGTCAATTCATTAACGGGCCTTTCCCACTGCACATTGTCTTATTATTTTTAAGACATTTTTTTTTGTCAGCCTCTATCGTAGGCAGAATAATAACCTCCCAAAGATGCTCATGTTTTAATCTCTAGAAACTCTGAATAGATCAGATTCAATGCCAAAAGTAAGGTTGCAGGTTTAGCTGACTAGGAAATGGGGAGATTATCTGGGATTATCGGGGTGGGCTCAATAAAATCACAAGGATTCTTATAATCAGGAGGAGGCAGAAGAAAGAGAACCAGAGAGATGGCAGTATGAGAAGGACTTAGCAGTATTGCCGGCTTCTAGATTCAGGAACAGGCCATAAATGAAAGAATGTTGGCAGGCTCCAGTAGCTGGAAAAAGAAAAAAAAAAAAAAGGAAAAGAAAAGAAGAAAAGAAAAGAAAAGAAAAGAAAAGAAAAGAAAGAAAAGAAAAGAACACTTGCTTCTTTTCTAGAGTCTCTAGAGCAGCCCTGTCAACATCTTGATTTTAGCCTAGCAAGCCCAATTTCATACTTTCACCTCCAGAACTGTAAAATAATACATTTGTGTTGTCTTAAGCCACTAAATTTATGATAATTTGTCACAGTAGCCACAGGAAATTAATATACAACATACCATTTTATAAAAATATTACAAATGGGCTTTTATGGAAACTCTATTGAGATTTCCTCTCCAGTCATATGAAGACTATATTCCTGTGCAGCTTAAATTTTATACAGGGTTTCCCATGTATATGCAACCTCATTATCATATGATGCGTAGCTAGATGCCAGCTAAATGTGAACTGCCTTGGGAGGACCCCTAACAACCTCTCCAACTGCATCTCATGATTCCCCTCTTATGCAAGGCACACGCGGCCACCGCAGTCAACCACTTTCAGTGTTCTAAGACAGTTAACCCCTCCCCTAAGTAAGTGGTGTGTTTTTCCCATTGTCCCTTCTGCCTTCCAGACGCTTAGGTTTCAAAACTCACATTGGACATCACTTTTTGGCAACTTTGCTGTCCTTTCCTTTGTGTTTCCTCTGCCCGCTACACATTCCTTGCTGTAGTCGCCTTTTAACATCTCAGTTTTCCTTAGCTTTTACACAACTTGAGGGCAGGAACTGTGGGAGGGCAAGAATTTCCTATCACCTTCAAGATCTCTCCAGCCGGACTAAGAATCAAATTAACATGAGACCTAGTAAGAGAAGAAAAATCAAATTTGGTTTTCCATGCACAGAGGACCCACACAGACATGAGCACTCCAACGACATTCCAATGGCATACGCGCCACTTTGAAATAAGGAGTAAGGGGTAGGGGTCTGGAACTTCAAAGGGGAGGAGTGCAATCCTCAGGAAGACAAAAAAGAGTAAATATTTGGTAAACAAAACGTCACTGGGCCACTCAAACAGTGGGACATACTGAATGTTGGCCAAATAGGTCTTGCTGTGCTCCTCTCTGTCTACCACACCTCGCTGATATCATACTGTAGTTATCTATGGTGATAGCTCACTTCCTGGAGCAGATTCTCCAGATTCTCTGTAGGCAGTTGAAGGGGGGAACTATAGAACGTTTTCTGAATCTGCTAGGTTTCCATTGCTTTCTTAAACTCAAAATAGTTGTCATCGTAAAGAGGCCCAGTTGGGGTGCCCTACACTTGACTCCTACAGAACCATGCTTCAGTTGTCCTTGGAACCCCAGTCTTTGCAGTGCTGTCTATACACAGTAGTCACTCAATAAAAATCCTGTGCAGTGGATGGAAGAACTGTCTCCCTAGCAAACCTCTCATTTATTCCTACAGCATATTTTCAACTTACATTCTGCATTTGATTCCTTTTTATCCATGCCTCCTTTGCTGACATTTTAAATTTCTCCTTTTCACAGAGCTCCATGTCAACATTCTATTTCCCTTCTTCCTTTTATTGCCAATTCCTGAAATGTGTGATCTACACCTGTGCCACAGCTTCTACTCATTTGCTTTTTAATCCCCTGCATATCTGGCTTCTTAAAACCACCCCACTACTGAAATTATTCTCTTAATATCACCACCTGCCTCCCCAAATTCAATAACCTTTTCTCAATTTGTGTTTTATTAAATCTCTCAAATTCTTTAGATTCTTGATCTTTAAGCCTCTTTATTATTTTTATCCTTCTGCTCTTTTCTACTAGTTTCTTTTCCTCCATAGTTGGCAATTTTCTCGATTCATAACTGTGATTTACAGTCTAATTTGATTCTATGTCTCCTGTTCTCCTTAAATACTCACATGATATGTCCTCTCAAAGCTTCAAGCACCACTTTACATATGGCTTCCCGATTTTTCACTTTTTTCTCATGCCCATATATGCAACTGCTAAAGTGCAATACAAATGTGTTACCCTGACATTATTGGAAATTCAACCTTTCCTAAACAAATATTATTTTCCCCGAAACAGTTGCCCTTCTGAATATGCCATTTACCATCAGTATAATCTCTTGAATTCGGGCTCCCTGTATTTGAAAACTTGGAAAAAGAATGAATTCCTCTTTTTACTTTACCCATTAGATTCAATCACTCATACAATTCTCATATCTATGATGAATTTTATTAATACTCACCATTCTTTTGCTAACAATTACTAGTCACTCATTAGCTCCTACCTTTAAAAAAAATTGCGTGTGATTTGAGTGTAAATTGTGATTCCTTCTCTGGCTGTGTAACCAAAGGGAGGTTGCGTAACTTCTGTAGGCTCGGTTTTCTCAATTTGTAGAAAAAGGACTATAGTTATACCTGATAGTATAATTCATACAGACTTTTTCAGGGTGAATAAATATAAGATACTTAAGCACAATTTATAACCCGCAGGAATAAAAACACTTACTAAATAGTAGATACTGTATTCATCTATGAAAGGACACATTTTTTTTCTTACATTTTCACATCCTGTGAATCAGATTGTGTTTACAATCAATATTAGGTCATAGATTATATGCCGAAGTTTTTCTCCTGATTCTAAAATAATCAACACACAGCTGTGCATCTTTCAATTGGCGTCTAAGAGTCAGTGAAATGAAGTTACTTATATTATTATTGTTTCAACTTATTCACTGGTCTTATTCCTTTCGGCTTTCTTTGTAATATATCGCTGTCTGCCTACTTTTCCTAAATATCACTATCATTTTGCTCCCTGGTTAACATTTTACATGGTCCTTTGTTCCTGAGGGTCTTCTGTTTTGAATGTTCTCTAGCACTTAAATTACTATCAAAATGTAGAGTTATATGCTTTTCTTCCAAATCTTGATGAATCTGGCCAGATTGGTTTTAAAACCACCGTACCATCCTCCCACCCCCATCACTTTTCATGCAGATTCCCATCTGCTTACATTTGATCCTGTGACTCTTCTCTATAAGATTTTCTCTACTCCTTCCTAAATATTTATCTTTATGGACCAGATTCAGTTTCAAAGAATCATTCTGTTAAGATATTTTTAGTTTGAGAAAAGTTTTAAAAATTACCCTAAACTGGTCCTATATAGAGCATATTTTAACATTTTATACACACATAGCAGGATAAATAATTTCAGAATATTTTTTCTTTTCTGATTTCTTTGATAATGTATTTAAATACATTAGTATTTAATCTTATTTTCTTAACTAATGTCATAGCACTATAAAGCCAGAGGATGGCTCTCTTCATGAATTCGTCTGAATTTGCCTTCCACCTTGAATCAGAAGAGGGCAGTATCATTGCCTCTCTTCTTCCATTAGGATTATTCAGACATTTGGGACATTTTCCCAGAGGCTGTTTTAGTAGGTGCCTCTCATCTTTGTCCTTTTTGCATTCATTTCTGAGAGCAATATAAGAAAGGGCTCCAGCCAAATGTGAGAGTAGCCATCAACCTCTGGTGCAGAGTTAAATCCAGATAGAACTACAGATTTGGCAATGGGTAGTAAGCTGGCAGTGAAAATGGAGAGGACACCTGTTCCCTTGAGTGATGTTTGTTTCCTAATGAGCAGAGAAGAATGGGCAAGTTTCCTGATTTTCACATTCTCTGAATGTGCATAATAGGATGACACTCAAGCTTTTGGAATATAAAATTTGAGTACTTTATGTTCAAGGCAGCATGTGCAGTAGATTCGAGAGGAGATAATGTGTATCTCAGGGGACACACTTAAAATTAAGCTATTTATATGATTTATTTTAAGAAAAATGTAATTCTGAGCAACCAGTATAGACTATTAAGGGATTTGCCTTAAAATACTGCTGTCCATTGGAGAACAGGATTTGAAGTTTAGTAGGATACGACTGCATGGAATGGTGCACATTTGAAAAGCAATTTGAACTAGTTTATATTTAGGTGTTATTTATGGATCTGCTATTCAGTAATGCAAAATGGTAAGACATCAGAATGCTAGTGATTTAGATTTCTGTTGACCATACATATACTTGAAAGATACACTTATTAAAAATATTTTAAATATCTGTTATCTTTAAGTGAATATATGCACATTTCTTTAGTCACCAAGATTTTCTAGTTTTACTAATGCAGAACAATGTTAATGATTGTTGAATAACTGAATACCTTTGTATTCGATTCCTTTCCTTTTTAATGCATCTACCCTGCTTTTGATGGGATCTAACTCCTACTCTGCCCAAACTGTCAGAATCCAATCACTTCAACTAAGTTTCTCTTACTTTTGCTTTCCTGCAATCTAAAAATTTCTTTAAAAATAGCTGTAGGGATATTTTGAAATTATTCTTAAAAATCTCAGATCTATCTAAATTTAAACATTGCACATGCTGCCAAAACGAATTTAATGCAACTTACAGTTGCTATAGTTTGTCCTTCCTTTAACTCAATGACTCTCAATTTTGCGTTTACAATATTCTTTTCTAGATTCAAGGTTCAAAAATTATTTTAATTAGTTAAAATAAACAAGAGTAAAATATCAATTTTCTTTTTAAGGGAAATATATTGGCATATTTACGCTGAGTCTGATGGGGTCTAAAGAGGAATCACAGATAATAACATAGGCATTGAAAATAGGGAATGGACAATTTTGGAGAAATCTTTATAGATAGGTTATGCTTTCTGCTGCACTCGAAGCAGTTAGTGAGATAATAACATAAGTAGAGCATGTAAAGTCTTTCTGTACTTGTGATTATTCGAGATTAACCAAGATAATCCAAATCACCTGCATATACTCGCTGCTGTTCAGTTAAGTCTCAAGTATAGCTAGAGAGGTTGAAAGTGGGGCAAGAGACATTTATCTGAATCTCTTTTTTCATAGGGAGATCTATATAAGTGGCCATGACTTCTGAAGATTTTTCCCTAGGGATTCTACATGTGTAATAATACACTTGACAGGCAAAATGATTACATAGCACACTAACATTTAAATATAAACATTCCCTATGTACATCTATCTCCACATAAAACAGGATAAGAATCTTCCTTATTTTGCCTTCACTGTGGCATCAAACTAACACTGGTTTCTACATAGTAATGATTATGTTTCATAGGCAATTATCTGTGTTTTCGGAAAACACGTACATTATAGGTGAGATTGCTCACCTTAGTGTTTTAGTTTCTCCTGAGGGTTCTTTTTGGCTTGCAGATGGGCACCCATGTGCTGTGACATCATCATATGGCTTATTCCTTATCCACGAATCCCAGCATCTTCCTCTTTTCAGAAAGGACACTAACCATGTTGGATTATGGGCCATTCATTTGAACTCATGGAACTTTAATTACTATTTAAAGGGAAAGCTAATTTAATCTCCAAATACAAGTACATTCTGAGGTGTATTTGCCATTTAGAACTTCACAAATTTTGAGGGGATACACTTTGGTCAATAACATGAAGTAATTTGTGGAACAATTGATAGTTGATTATGCTAAGAGTATCTTCTTTGTTTCAGCTATGCCCTCTCTACTATAAGTTCAAATAATGAACAATGTTCTCTGGGACCAGTAATTCTTTCATTAATAATTTAGGTTAAATGTACATAAAATTAGATATCTAACTAGCAGGACCTTGAAGGAGTGACCTAACAACAACATCTTCTGGGTAAGAGGGTCAAAGAAACTGAAGTATAGGTACTGAAATGAAATGTGAATGTCCTAGATGGGACATTCCGAGAGAATATTATCAACCACTCAGATGTAGAGGTGGGTACTGGATAGCTGAGAAAGGAGAGATTTCTGACACATCAAGTTACTGACACTTGAGGAAGAGGCTCCTCAAGGGATACTGATAAGGGACAGACAAGGTCTGGCCCTAACTATATTAGCCTGAAAGAAGGCAATATTGGCACACTTAATTTTTTTGATTAACTTATTCACTGTCTCATGTAGATCTTCACCTGGATCTCTCCAGCTACTTGTATCATTTTTAGGCATACGCCAAAATTCTGCAAAAAAAAAAAAAAAAGGATAGTCCAAAATATGGTGGTCCAAGTTTAGAAATTTAGTTCTTTCTCCTAGATGTACATATCAGGGCTGCCAGGAGGCTACATGTATTCTAGCTATCTAGATTTTTTCTTCTTTTTGCTCTGCTATCCCTTACAGTCAGCAGTAGGTTTGTAAATGTCGAACAACCAGCTTTTCAAGTATAGTACTAACATAAGGTTTGTTTACATTTTTTCACATTAAAAAAAGACCCAAAAGGGATCCCTGGGTGGCGCAGCGGTTTAGCGCCTGCCTTTGGCCCAGGGCGTGATCCTGGAGACCCCGGATCGAATCCCACGTCGGGCTCCCGGTGCATGGAGCCTGCTTCTCCCTCTGCCTATGTCTCTGCCTCTCTCTCTCTCTCTCTGTGTGTGTGTGTGTGTGAGACTATCATAAATAAATAAAAATTAAAAAAAAACTTAAAAAAAAAGACCCAAAAAAGTGAAATGATAAAAATATATATCAGACTTTGAGTATTTATTGGTCAATGTCTTGAGTGGCTTATTCGTTGAATCAGATATTTGACTCCTGGAAGGCATTTTTCTCAGTTTTTATTTTTAATGTGTGTACTATTCATAATGTAAAGACTATAGATGCAATGCACTTTTAAGTTTAGCTAACTCGCATTAACATTTTCTCCATTACTATCTTAAGTCTATACAGTCTACAAAACAATAAATCAAGCCTTAATTTATAGCATTTGCTGATTTCTAGGATATAAATATTTGCAACCTGCTCAATTACAAGCTACCAATGTGACATTACTGGATGCAGCACGGGGAAGAGAAAGATAGTAGAGCACCATTACATAGTATGTCCACCATATGAAAACAAATATTAGAGCATGTGTAATATTTAAAAGTATAGGTGATGGATTTTGAATATTCATTATACTTACAATTATGTAAGTTATATTTTTAAGTTTATAAGATTTTTAAATAATACTTGTATTTAATTGCTTATAAAATTCTTTAAAATCTGACCATCAGCTCTTTTAAGCCAGTACAAACCAGCTCTTGCACACTACTGCCTAGTGGCTTCCCTCATTCCTCATTCACTTGGTCAAAATTAGTTCAATAGAAACTCATTTGAGTTTCTACTTTGTGGGAGAGAATAAAAAAAGAGGAAAAATGGAAAGAAGTCTTATGGCAATCCTACAGACTATGCACACTCCATACAGCGACAGCCTGGTCCAAGAATCCTGTAGAGAAAGTAATGTAGTGTCTAGTTCGGTAAGTGGTTATATTATTTATTTTTTAAACATTCACTTATTTTAGACAGAGAGAAAGCACAAGCATGAAGGGTAGAGGGAGAAGGAGAGAGAATTTCAAGCAGACTCTGTGCTGAGCACAGAGCCTGATGCCGAGCTCAATCTCACAAACCTGAGATCACCACCCGAGTTGAAACCAAGAGCTGGGCACTTTACCAACTGTGCCACCCAGGTGCCCCAAGTGGTTATATTATTTAAAGAAAAAGAGCAGACTAGATCCTGGGGGTCAGGTGACTATCTTTGTCACAATCTTTCCCTCTGGCCACTCCCATATCTATGTATTCCTTGCTATATGTGTACAGATTGAAAACTATGAACTCTTTAATTCCCATCTTTTATTGTGCTCAAAATGAAGGATCTCTGGGTACTGTACAGCCCTCTGTTTTTTTTTAATTATGGCTCCTCTTGGTCCAATGATCTACAAACTAATAAGTAATTAGTACCCCTACACTCAATGTATGATGGTATCCTAGTGCTATTATACTATTAAAGCAGGAACATATTTGAAGTAATACATTCAGTTGCATAAAGTGAACCCCAAATTTCAGGCAGTGGCCAGTAGTCAATGATACTGCTGACATCTAGCTGTGTTGGCTAATATTTCCCACCATGGCAGGAAAATAAATCCTTGGTAAGGCCCTACCTTTTTTTGAGAAATTGCCCCTTCAGTCAGCCTCCACATCCTTAGCTTTTCATTCTAGTTGATTCTTTCTCATCATCCTTCTTGACCATATGGAGGTGGACACTGGAGGCCTCTTAGCAGCTGCCCAGTTTCAGATGTTCACTGGTTCCTAGGGGAGGCCTGTGAGCCAAAGAGTTGCTTTAGAGTTGAAAAATCATAAAGTTTTGAAATATCTTTAGAAAATATCAATATCAAATCCATCACCTGTATCAGAAATCTGGCTGAGCTCAATTTCCTTTTTTTCCTCCCTCAATTGAAAACAACTACTATGCTTAGCTGAGGTTCCAAACTATGTATTCCTTTAGTAGTTTCTCCAAAGTATTACCAGAGATCATTTTTCTAAAATCCAAGCCTGTTAATGTTGCTTTTTATAACTTATCAATCATCATCCACTGAGTAAAATGCAATTCCTTAGCATGATAGCAAGATTGGTCCTGGACTCTCCAATTCTATCTCTTTCCAGCCTGATTGATTTGCTTGATTTCCACACTCCAGGTAAAGCAACCTACCGGCAAAATTGTAATTCTTTGAACAAATACAGCATTATTTTTTCTATGCTCCATGTGTTTTTACATACAATCCTACTACCTAGCCATCTTTCATCCTGTTACTGTCTACATATTCATTTTTCAAGTCATACTTCAAAGACTTCCTCCTTGATAGATCACCTTCAAATAGGGTCAATTACTCCCTGCCCTAGGCTACAATAAATGTTGCATAGACTTTCAGTACTGCTCTCATCATATGAACTAGTTTTATTAGCTAAAGTGTAAAATCTAGACAACCAGCTTCTATGTTTATTTGTATATGCCTTATACTTAATATAATATCTGACATGATTTTTGTATTCAAAACATTATTTACAGTAATAATAAATAGTGGTAAGAACTTGCATTTAATAGTAAGATAAGCACAATCCTGTTCTTTTTTTTTTTTCCCCACAATAAGTTTTGTGACCTTATCTAAGATTTCCAGGCTGTAATTTCCACATCTGCAAAATGGGAACAATGATAGAATTAATCATTGTTAAGAGTTAGTAATGTAATCTTCATGAAGAACTAAGCATAATGGCTGGCTAGTAGTGAGTATTTTCTAAATATTAAGTTGTATTATTTTTGTTGGATGAATTAAAGAATTGTCCTCTTTTGATTCAGAATTCTTCCTATACAAGATCATCTTGTAAAGCACTTAAGACACCTGGTTGTTTTTTTTGTTTTTTTTTTTTTAAGATTTATTTATTGGAGAGAGAGAGACAGATAACCAGAGTGGGGTGGGGGAGTTTGGGGAAAGGGAGATAGATTCCTCAAGCAGATTCTCTACTGAGTGTGGAGCCTGATGCAAGCTTGATCCCAGGACCCCAAGATCATGACCTGAGCCAAAATCAAGAGTAAGAGGTTTAACCAACTGAGCCACCCACATGCGCTGAGGTCTGGTTATTTTAAATACCATCACTATCTCATTATAACTGATAAAATTCCCCTAAGTCCTTCTACAACCATCCTATAATACTGTTATATGTTAATTCATATGCCAATATGAATTTCTGATAGTTAAGACCAGACATGTTGCCACTGTATTTACTGCTGAATATATAACTTCATAGGAAAACTGATTTTACAAACTACATTAGTAGTAATGGTGGAAAACCATTATATAACCGGTAGGACTTTTATAGTAATACAGGAGCCGGGCTAGTAGGGTACCTGCCATATCAAAAACTTATTTTCGAATCTTGACTTTCAATTTTTGTCTTATTTATTTTAATGCATATTCATGAGTCACAGACTTCTCATTGCTCACCCTGAAAACTTCTTTTATTCAAGACTCTTAGAAGTACTGTGAAGGCTATATAGTGAATAAGTCATTACTAGGTTTCTTTCAAGTATCTAAAGAAAAGGATGATGTGACAACCTCAGGAGGCAGGGAATTATAAGACAAAAAAGCAAAACAACATTTCTCTTGTATAATAATCTCACAGTGACCTTTGAACAGAGCTTATTAACTCTGAACCACATTTCCATTTCTAATTTAAATGTAATGATGCTAACTTACTTGTGGAACTCTAATCATAGCTACCAACCTTATTCTTATTGCTGCTTGAGAGCTCACTTTATTCCACTTACTTTAGCATGGTGGCACAAGCTATTTTGATCCCTCCGCAATTTAACCTAATAGAGCAGAGAAGCAAAACCACCTTGAATTCTAGAAAAAGATCCAAAGCACATGATTACTGTGTTATCCCCTCTTGCTAGTTCAAAGAAGAGTTATCACAGAAATTAAAAGTAGGACCTTTTTCAACATCTGTGTGTTATCTGCTATAGTTCCAGCATGCATTAGGTGTTAACGTAAAAAGAGATCCCTGAAACACACTTGAGAGATCTGCTCCCCACCCCTATTGTCATAAGAACATGACTACTGGACTAAGTACAGCAAACAGATGATGATGCTCCCGCTAAAAAGATCAGAGCCTTCTGGGCCTGGGCTAGACTGGCATAGTATGTTATTCTTCATTCGGGAAACACGGAGCTGATTTGAGGTCTGTCCTTGAAATGGCTAGGAGACCATATTGATAAAGAACTGCATTGGCTAGAATATGATAATTTTCTTTCTTGAAAATTTAATAAAGATTTTCACATTTCACCAGTTTGATTCATGTAAAATTCATGCATTATGTGCGATATACACATGTTTCAGCAAGTCTTCCATGCCATATGGTGCCAAAAGGAAAACAAAAAATTTAATAATCTCCCAAATATTTTTTTAATTATTTTATTTTATTTTATTTTATTTATGATAGTCACAGAGAGAGAGAGAGAAAGAGAGAGGCAGAGACACAGGCGGAGGGAGAAGCAGGCTCCATGCACCGGGAGCCCGATGTAGGATTCGATCCCGGGTCTCCAGGATCGTGCCCTGGGCCAAAGGCAGGCGCTAAACCACTGCGCCACCCAGGGATCCCCTCCCAAATATTTTTATATTTTAATTTTTTTATTTTTTGATTTATGATAGAGAGAGAGAGAGAGAGAGAGAGAGAGAGAGAGAGAGGCAGAGACATAGGCAGAGGGAGAAGCAGGCTCCATGCACCAGGAGCCCGACGTGGGATTCGATCCCGGGTCTCCAGGATCGCGCCCTGGGCCAAAGGCAGGCGCTAAACCGCTGTGCCACCCAGGGATCTCTCTCCTAAATATTTTTAAAAGAGGTTACCATGTTTTTTAAGAATGCAATAATAACCACAAATCAAATTATTAGATTAAGATAGTATGTACTAACTCCTACCTCAAATCCATATAAAATATTTCCAAGGAAGAAAACTTTGTTGATGAGTTCAGGCTATTCAAGTTTCTGACAGCTTAAATCTGAAAATATGTAGTTTGATGTGGGTTTTAGGAGTCTGTTGGGTATGTATGTGTGCATACTAGTAGTAATAGCAGTCATCAGAGTTCTTTTTAACTCTGTGTTTGACAGGAGTAATTGAAATGCAACAATAATGGAGAAAATACATATCTCATATACTATTTCAATTATAAAGGAAGATGTTAACACCTGTTTCACAAAACGTTTTTAAACTTTATTATGTACCCTTGACCCTATACCTTACTGAATTTGTGAAATGCTACTTATTGATAAAGAGAAATTTGTCTCCACTGCATGTGAATCATCATCCACCTAACAGAGATGCCCACTTAGAAATGAAAAAGAACAAGAACGGGAACAGAGAGGGAGAAGGTTCAAAAATGTCAAATAAGAGATACCAGAAACTGTGCATGAAGAATATAAGAAGTAAAATAAATGTGGTTACATCTTACAGGGTGGCAGTAAACAAAACTCAAGGATATGTGAATTTATTTTCATGTTCACTTATAAAGTCAACACACCCAGTATTCAAAATATGTAAAGAACTGATACAACTCAACATCAAAAAAACAAATAATCCAATTAAAAATAGAAGACATAAACAGAAATTTCTCCAAAGATGGCATCCAGATGGACAACAGACACATGAAAAGATACTCAATGTTACTCATCATCAGGGAAATACAAATCAAAATCACCATGAGATATCACCTCATAACTGTCAGAATGGCTAAAATTAAAAACACACACAAAAAAATATGAGTGTTGGCAAGGATGTGGAGATGAAGGAACCCTTATGCACTGTGGTGGGAATGAAAACTGGTACAGCCACTATGGAAACCAATAGGGAGTTTCCTCAAAAAATTAAAAATAGAACTACTCTGTGATCCAGTAATCATCCTACTGGATAATTACCTAAAGAATGCAAAAACACCAATTCAAAGGTCAACATGCACCTCTCTGTTTATTGCAGTATTTGCAGTAGCCAAACTGGAAGCAACCTAAGTGTCCATGGATAGATGAATGGACAAAGAAGATGTGGTATGTATATGTGTGTGTGTGTATGTGTGTGTGTAGGTCTATATACATGCACACATACATATGTATACACACAATGGATTGTTCTACTATAAAAAGAATGGAATTTTTCCATTTGTAACAACATGAATGGCGCTAGAGGGTATAAGGCTAAGTGAAACAAGTCAGAGAAAGACAAATACCATATAATTTCACTCAAATGTGGAATTTGAGAAAAAAAATTAAAAAAAGACATACATGAAAAATCAGACTCTTACCTATAGAGAATAGGTGGTTACCAAAAGGGAGGTTGAGTGGGAAGATGGGCTAAATAGATGCTGGAGATTAAGAGTATACTTAATGAGCACTGAGTAATATATGGAATTGTTGAATTACTGTGTTGTACCCCTGAACCCAATTTAACACTGCATGCTAACTACAGGATTAAAACAAACTTGAAAAATAAATAAATAAGACAAACTTGGGAAAAAAAACTCAACACACATTGTGGCCCGTATAGTTATAGAAGCCCAAATTCTGAGTGACTGAAATAAAACCTTTCTTAAAACAGAGAATTTCCTGAGGTGTCAAAATAAAAGACATGTTCTCATTTTCAGAAATGACACTACATTTAAAATTATAGATAGCACTTATTTTTAATATGTTCTAGGCGCTCTGCTAAACATTTTAGATATCGGCCTTATTTAATCCTTACTATCATTCTATCAGGTAAGGACTGGGATGATCCCCATTTCTGTCAAGAAAACTGCATTTCAGAAATATTAAATAATTTGTGCAGGGTCAAATAGCTAGTAAGTGACAGATCCAGATATCAGACCCAGTTCTTTGTTCACTTCTAACTATTATAAGATGCGCTGTTGATAAACCAGTAAATAATAAGCAAAGAGTATAGGTAATAAAGGTTTCTATGATGACATAATTGACTCTGGAAAGGAATCCAGATTTCTAAAATGAGATTGAAGATAATAGAGGGTGCATAATTTTTCATACCACACTGTAATTTTGGGACTTACCAAAAGTAATAGCATACTTTCCAATTCTAAAAAAAAAAAAAAGAAAAAAAAAAGAAAGAAAGAAAAGAAGAAAACCTCAAAACAACAAAAAGCAGTCTTTCCAACTTTTGAAGCAAGTTGTAACAATTAACTGTATTTCTGCCTGGATTGGATATGAAATTCTTTGGGACATTTGCATTCTTGCCCTTTTAAATGACGATTAATCGCCGTAAATGCTGGTAGCAAAATGTAGTACAACATTCAAAAGAAATATAAGATTTTTGAAAATAACAAAGGGTAAATCACCAGCTGCTTTTAACCTTTGGCGATTGTGATGTCAAAATGTTTATATAAAGTCATGGGTCTGTAAGAGATTTGAAAAGTTGAAAATATGTTTGTTAGAAATAACTTTCCCTCCAAAAATTTTATAGGCATTTGGAAGTGTGACATTACCCTACAGTGCTTTCATCTGGAGGGAATTTTGGTATGAATCCATTTACAAGACGAAGTTATACTTTACATGTGTAATTACAAAGCAGCGGGGCATCCAATTAAAGACTTCCAGTGGGAGGAAGCAATGCGAGCCTGTAATGATGAGGTGCTTTCAAGGATAGACTGAAAAGTAAGGCGCACATAGAGGTTAATTTAAACCTCTATGTGATATTCCTCCGAGGGGCTGAAAAAAATGAGATTTTTTTTTTCGAGGGTGGAGCTGGAAAAAAACAGTAGTTGGACAACAACAGAATCTAGGGGATGAGTTGGGGGGGGCGGGAATCTCTAACATATTTTATAAAATATTTGCTCTAAATACTCATTCTGCTGGTTAATTTTATGTGTCCTCTTGACTGAGCCATGGAGTGCTAACAGTTCATCAAACGGTAGAGTGGTTGGCTCTACGAGGATGCTTCTGGATAAGAGTCACATGTAAGTTGACCAACTGAGAAAAGCTGATCTCCCTCTCAAATGCTAGTGGACCTGATTCAATCCATTGGAAGACTGAATAGAACAGAAGGCTGACCTTCTCTCAAGTAAAAATTCTCCTACCTTGATAACCTTTGACCTGGGACATTAGTCAGCTCTTCCTGGATCTGTAGCAACCAGCACATCCTCAGACTTGAAGTAGGGTATCAACCCTGCAAAAACTTTGAACTTACCACACTCCATAATCACAGGAGCCAATTCCTTATGACTTTAAAGAAAGAGAGAGCTCCTAATGGTTCTGTTTTTCCAGAAAATCATGATTAATACCCTTTATAAAAGACTAATTTTTGCCTAAATTTCCAATATGGTCTGCCTCACGTGCAAATAATAGAACCCTCTCCTAAGCTGCTATAAGGAACTGGTAGAAGGAAGGTATTGCAATAGATCTGTGTTGGGATAGCATGTCAATTAGCAGGGAAGGTACCAGAAAAATCTTTAGAAAGTGCTTGAGGTTTAAGAATTAGGAAAGGCAGGGATGCCTGGGTGGCTCAGGGCATGATCCTGGTCCAGAATCCAGTCCCGGATGGGGCTCCCTGTGAGGAGGAGCTTGCTTCTCCCTCTGCCTCCCTCTCTGTGTCTCTCATGAATAAATAGATAAAATCTAAAAAAAAAAAAAAATTAAGAAAGGCATAGGACACAAGTTTATAGATGTGAAGGATCATTTTGTTTTGGTTTGAAATAGTAAATCTGTATCGGTGACCTCACTGCAGCATAACAAACCACCGCAGAATTTAGTGACATAAAACAACACGGATTATTTGTTCTATTCACATATAATTTTTTTTATTTTTTTATTTTATTCATGATAGACATACAATTGGAACAGGACTCAGTGAGATCAGTTCTTTGCTTCTCTACAGTGTTTGTGGCCTACAGGATCTACTTCCAGAGCAGCTTGCTCACATGCCAATGAATCAATACTTGTTTGAGGGCTGAGGGCATGGTTTTATCTTATATGGGCTTCTCCTGGGGCTGCCTGGATCTCCTCCCACAGCACAAAGCCTGGGTCCCGGAGCCAATCACAAATACAGGAAATGGAATCCACCAGTTTTTAAGCCCTGGCTCCAGAAACTAGTATGAAATCATTTCAGCCGTATACTCATTAGTCAAGCTGTCAAAGAACCTATTTTAAGGAGAAAAAAACCCATAAACTCCTTTCTCCATGAGGGGAACATCAAAGCATTTTGGAGTCCTGCTTTTAAGCTACCACAGTATGCCCCGTGGCCACAAATTATTTATATTCCCTCCACCTGTGAAATATCCTCACTCTCTTTCAAGACCCTAAAATGCCTTATCCCGTCACCAAATTGGTCTCAGGTCCAAAGCCCCTGAGTTTCATCAACCAAAGCAGGCGCAGGCGCAGGTGCAGGTAAGCCTCCTTGGGTTTGGCTCTTTGGCAACAGCTCCTTGAATATGGTTCTGCTAATCTGAAAACCTGGGAACTGGATAAATAAGTTTTCGGCCCGTAACACACGTGACACAGAACAAGGGAAGAGGCCTAAGATAATTGCCATAGTTGGTCCCATTAAGAAGGGAGTCACAGGAGGCACATGACAATCAATCGTGACCTCCAGCTGGGCCCATTTTGATCCTTTTAGGCAATAATGAGGCCTCAGTGAGGCTCTCCAGAAATTATTCTCTGTGGTTCTTGTCTCCACTCTCTGGGCTCATGGTTCTGCCTTTGAATCCTTTGGATTAGGGAGCCAAAGACCTCCTTCCATTTTTATTCTAAGTTGGAATTATTTTAAATAGAACAACTCTCTTAAAACTTGAGTGGGTTTTCTGTGAATGTAATTAGGGTTCTCTATTAGGAAAAAGCCATCAGCACAGGCTTTCCTGGAGTCAGTCCTTCTCGACCTTAGGATCATTTCTGTGAGACAACAGCTTTAAGATTTTTAGAAACCCCATTGTTCATTGAAGAAGATTTGAACACACGCCCTTTTGATTGTTAGAAGCCTTTCTGTGTGTCTGAATGGGCTCCTGATTTACCGCCTCAATTGTTTCTGAGATAATAAAAACAATCTTGTGGTTCCACACAGAATTATGTTTGGGGCATCGGCTACTTATTATTTTGAGAATTTTTTTTGTCATATGGAAAGGCCTGGAAAGTATTTTGTTTTTGAATGTAGCAAATTCTGGCTCCTTCATACCTAACACTGCACTCCCGTACCTCACACCCTCACACCTCTTGCATTTATAGCATAGCTGGCAAGGGCAAGAAGCAGCTAACGTGGGATTTTTTTTTTCTTTCTCCTATACCATTAAGTTCATCAGGTTCATTTCCTGTTTTCCACATCCTATTGCAGGAGACAGCTCATCAATGTTTTCACCACCACATAATAAGAGTCTTCTTTCCTTCAGCTTCCAATGACGTTTCTTTCATTTTCTTTTAAAAGCTCACCAACAAAAAATAAAATAAAAAATAAAAATAAATAAAATAAAATAAAATAATAAAAGCTCACCAACAACCTCCTCCACGGTCTTTGGGATATTTCACTAACACATTCCTCACAGCTTTTCTGGTTTCCACCTGCTACCAAACCCCAAACCAATATCACATTGTTTTTTGTTATGGAATCACCACCCTCCTTCTGTGTAATAAAATCTGTCAGTTATCTATTACTCTGTACCAAACCACCCCGAAACTTGGTGAATTAATACAATAATAATTTGTTATTTTGCTCACAAATATGCAATTTGGGCAGGGCTTCACGGGAGCAGTGTCAAAGATTAGGGGCCATGTTTTAAAACCTCCAAATGTCCAAGTAAAACACATGAGGAAAAGGTGCTCGCTTCAGGGCTATGCCATGATTCTTGAGAGCAACACAACATAGTGGTTAGCACATGGTTATGATTTTGAGATGAGAAATGATTTAGACTCAATATATAAACCTATTTGAAGAACTTATAAATCTTGGACAACTTCAAAAAGCAATAAAATAATTTATTTGTAATTGAAACAAAGGACGCCTGAGTGGCTCCATTGGGTATGTATCTGCCTTTGGCTCAGGTCATGATCCCAAGGGCCCTGGGATCAAGTCCCACATCGGGGCCCCTGCTCTGCAGGGACCCTGTTTCTCCCTGTCCCTTTGCCTGCTTGTGCTCTCTTTCTGCCAGATAAATAATTTTTTTTTTTTTTTAAAGAAGCTAAGGGATACGATTTATGATGGAGAGGGAATTTGATTCAAGACAAGAAACACACTAGAGGATAGATTCTAACTCCTCCCTTTGAAGCAGTATGGACCACCCTCCAATAAAAACTTCCCATTCACATCACCTAGTATCTTTACCACGTCACCTTTATTTTCCTTCTGTTTCCCCTTTCTACCAATTTCCTTGAAATCTTGTTCATGCATTGGTTGGTTGGATGACTTATGAACTAAGCCATCTCTGTTTATTCTTGTTTATATCTCTTTTGGTTTTCCAGAGTACTTTGACCACATTTCTCTCTTTTAGTATCAAGCTCCTTTTTTGCTGTGACTTTTGTTTGTTTTCAAACGAATCTACTCTCACATCTACAGATATACTTAAGTTACAGAACTTACTTAATGTGTGAGTGCCACCTAGCCTTCCAGGTTCTGAAATAAATTTAAAAGTGTTTCATTAGAAAAATTGAGTGTTATATGGCTCATAACAATCACAGAATTTCCTTTAGTGGCTGAGATCACTTATATTCAAGATCTAAATCATTCCTCCGAAGGTAACCAAAAAAGTCCCAGAGGTATTAGCTGTACAACCAAATGAAACGACTATGAAATTCTTGTCTTACTCTAAAAGAAGTCCTCCCCATAGTAATTTCATTTCTGGCTTGCTATCAGTGAAGGAAGAGTCAACTTCATGGGTTCAAGCTGAGACAAGAAGGAGAAATATTTTGGTATGAATATGCGAGA
This sequence comes from Nyctereutes procyonoides, assembly GCF_905146905.1. Taxonomy (NCBI): domain Eukaryota; kingdom Metazoa; phylum Chordata; class Mammalia; order Carnivora; family Canidae; genus Nyctereutes; species Nyctereutes procyonoides. Next base: position 15,013,231 of record NW_026575032.1, on the reverse strand, counting down.
GGAGAGGCTCAAAATGCATACTAAGTTCAAAAATACATTTCACTGAAAAACTTTAAAGGATTGGAGAAAGGAAAGAATGGAAAAGGCAGGGCAAAAAAAAAATGTTTTTATCCTCATCCAAAATAGAGTGACACTGTATATAGATTTGATTATTGCGAAGAGTCAAATTTGACAAAAATGAGAAATCATATCTTATTTTTTCAAATCACACATACTTTCCAGAAATAGCATTTTGTGATTAAAAGGGACCCTGCAAACTAAATGTTCTCTAGGCCGTAAAATGATCACGCAAGGATTAGATTTCCAATGAGTGTCTAACTATAATTGCCTACGGCTGCTTAGGAGTTTTATTAAGAATTCCAAACACTGCAGAAGTAATTTTCAAACATTTTTATTTCTGCTAACACTGTGACTCCTAAAATAGATGAAAAAGATAAATTAAATATTTTCAAACTTCATAGGGATTTTAACTTTAATTTACTTACCACTGAATATTGAACCAGCTTCCAGGAAAAGTATCTTTTTCAATGATTCATTCGAAATGGATTACCTGGAAAAAAAAATGGATTACCTGGGAAGCCTTTGATATTTCAGAATTTTCTTTAATATTTAGATGTTCTAATCCTGACCTGAGCAGACTTTTTTACCTGGGGCTAGAACCCAGAAACAGTGTAGGCCTGTATCAACAATGGTTTTGACCCCATATAAGAATTATTAGAAACGTCTGTGATATAATATCTTTAAACGATGGCAAAAACAGCTGGTGCAACATTGCATTTAAAAAAAAATAATCTAGTAAATATCTAAGTCCTCCATTTACAAAAGACTTCTCACCACCTCTAGTCTTTCTTTTCTCACATGTCCCCATAAGTACACTAAAAATTGTTACTAGTATAGACCAAAAAAAAAAAAAAAGGAGTTTTGATTTTCTTATTAAGAAGGGCCTATGAAAAAAAAAAAAGAAGGGCCTATGAGGGATATGCGTGGCTCAGCAGTTGAGTCTCCCTTTGGTTCAGGGCGTGACCCCGGGGTCCCGGGATCTAGTCCCTCATGGGGCTCCCCACATGGAGTCTGCTTCTCTCTCTGCCTGTGTGTCTGCCTCTCTCTCGTCTCTGTGTGTCTCTCATGAATAAATAAATACAATCTTTAGGAAAAAAAAAAAGAAGGGCCTATGAAAGTTTCATTGCCTATTACTTTGCTAGAAGTTTATCCATGAACTATGTGGATTCTTCTGTTTATCTTGAGTTATTCATTAATTTTATTTACTTTTACTTACTACCTTGGAAATATGTGACTAAATGCAAATTTAACAAAGGTTTTTGGCAAAAGAATCAATAATAACAGTGAAGACATTTCTCTCCTTCCACACATCTGCAAGTCATTACCTAAACCTTCTAGAATTTGTAAAATTACATCTCTCTAGCCAAATGGGTAATATTTATCTAAAACATTAATTTTCATTATTTATGCATTACTTAACGTGTGTCTATAGTGCCTAGTGTTAACAGTGAAGAACATCATGAATGTCCCTTAATAAACTCAGAAGTGAGAACACCCAGTCTCGGGTCAGTTAATGAAAGGAAGGATGTCATAGGATAATTTAGTTTCCATCCTGACTCTCTCTGCTCCAGTGCAAATACTTTTCTGTCCATATCTATGGGTTCTGAGATATTTCTAGCTGCAATTGGCCTTCGCACATGCAGGGAGTAGAAGAGAAAAAAAATATCTCAAAATAAGCCAAAAAAAGTATTGCCAAGCATAGAAATTAACTAGAAAATCTAGAACTCATTGGTGAATATTTTGGTTCCCGAATATTTTTCTTTTTTGATAAACTGTCTTCCCCTTTGATTTTTTTTCCTTTGGATCTTATATTTGGTTTTAATTTTGTCTTATTCCAGACTAGAATAATTGCATGTCTTCTGCCTTTAAAATGCCTAGATATTTCCAGGTTCTGTTTCTACTTTGATCATTGACATATGAAAACATAGCTTTATCCATGTGTGTTGTTTGTAGACTAAGTCTTGTTTTGGTGTCCCTAATCCAGATCCTTTCTTCCATATATGCATCTTCCTCATACCAGCTTGTTGCCCAAATGGTGAGAAAAACGGTTGCTCCGGTTAGTGATAAAATATGCCTTTCTCAATTTTTGTTTAAAGATCAACATGTCCTTGTGATAAGTTCAGTTCTTAAGGAAAAGGGATTTATTTCTGAGCAAAGATTTGAGTTTCTCGAAAGTTACTTATTTTACTTACCTAGATTAGTTGTTATTAACACTGGCTGCACAATGGACACACATGAGAAACTTAAAAAAAAAATACTGAGGTAGTATCCCACTCAAGACTGAATAAAATCTCTATTGGCAAACCCTGGGCATTACTATTTTTTAATGTATCTTAGATGGTTCTGATATGAAGCATGCATTGAAAAACACTGTTTTAGATTAATGTGCTTCAAACTTATTCATATATAAAAATCACCCCTGGGTTTGATCAAACTGTAGATTTTAATTCAGTAAGTATGGGGTGGAGCAGAGAGACTACATTTCTAACAAGGTGATTTCTAGGTGATTTCAGTACTACTGGTCCATAAACCACATTTTGAGTAGCAAGAGTCTAAATGAAAGAAGTTAACTCCCCAATGATGTGATTATGACTAATATAACAATTTATGGAACAGAATTGCTTAAATAAATGTCAGGTGTGGTCTTTAGGCTGTGAATATTTTAGGAGACTTGTTGCTTGTGGTTGTGTGTCAATATAGCCACCCTTGATGTTGCCTCGGTAAGTACCATGTTTTATATTATTTTGTTGACTATTTTCATTCATTCCCCAACCCCACAAAGTGTTCGGGATTTCAAAACATTTCTAAAGTAGAAAATACAATATGTTTGATTTGATTATGACTTGGTTAACCTCTGAATAGAAAGGTTCATGTGAGTGTACGTGTATAATGGAGCTAAGCAGGACTTTATACCTTACTTGAACTCTCTTCATTTATGTATTTAGGAAAGTGCTAGCACTTGAGCAGTGGAGCTGACATTAGTGTCCCACGGCTGTAACAGTAAAGAAGAGACTAATCTTCTCATTTTGTGATAAGCTTCACTCTTACTATTGTCCCAAATCCTTTTTTTATTCTTTCAAGTATAAGAGATCTTCAAGATATCAAAGTATTTAAGACATCTTGGAAATATCTGTGACTGTGCGAGTAGATAGTGATAAAAACATGAAACCATGGTTAAAAAGACTGGTTTAGAAAAATCAGGTGAATAACTAAACTAGATCTTAAACTTTAGAGATACTATGGTAAGGGAAAAAAAATAATCACACAAGCTTGTTAATCAATATTAGGACTCATTGCCATTGGATTTAAAAAATAGAGACTCCTGGGGATCCCTGGGTGGCTCAGCGGTTTAGCGCCTGCCTTTGGCCCAGGGCGCGGAGACTCCTGACCACCCTCACTCAATCTTATACTTCTTTTTTTCATCAGGTGTTATTCTCTGCCTTTCTGAGAATACTTATTGTTAATTATTTTTCCCATTATTAATTGCTTGTCTCCAATCCTTCCCGCCTTGTACCATCCAAATTATCTCCGCCCTATACTCTTTGAATAAAAATGGCCAACTTTTATAGGTTACAGATCTTCCTCAACTTTCGATGGGGTTATGTCCTGATAGACCCATCATAAGTTTAAAGTATCATAAGTTGCAAATTCATTTGACACACCTAACTTACCAAACATCCTAGCCTTGCTCCAGCCTACCTTAAACATGCTAGAACACTTACGTTCGCCTGCAGTTGGGCAAAATCCTATCACAAAAAGCCTACTTGATAATAAAGTGTTGAACGTCCCATGTAATTTATTGAATGCTGTCCTGAACATTAAAAACAGAATGGCTGTGTGGGCACAGAATGACAGTAAGCGTATGTGTAGTTCACCCTTGTGACTGTGTGACTGACTGGAAGCTTCAACTGGCTGTCGCTGCCCGGCATGAGGAGAGAGGAGCCCCCTGCATATTGCTAGCCCAGGAAAAGATCAAAATTCACAATTCAAAGAGTGGTTTCTAAATGCATCCTTCTGGCGCAGCCCAGGTGGCTCAGCAGTTTAGTGCTGCCTTCAGTCCAGGGCCTGATCCTGGAGACCCGGGATCGAGTCCCCTGTCGGGCTCCCTGCAGGGAGCCTGCTTCTCCCTCTGCCTGTGTCTCTGCCTCTCTCTCTCTCTCTTTCTGTCCTTCATGAATAAATAAATAAAATCTTTAAAAAAATAAAATAAAATAAAATAAAATAAAATAAAATAAAATAAAATAAAATAAAATAAAATAAAATCATCCTTCTGCACAATCATGAAGTTAAAAACCTGAAAGCCGAACCATTGTAAGTGGGTGACTGTCTGCATGTACCACGTGTGCAGAAGATGTCCCAAATTCTCTGAATATGGTAATTCATTTCATCTTGCCCCCAACTTTGAGATGTAAGCATGTCTCCTACTTTACAGGAGGGGAAACTGAGATGCAAAGGAGTTAAATATCTTTCCGCAGGTAATGGTGCTAGTAGGAAACTCAAGTTCAAATCCAGGTAGTCACCTCACCTGTAAACAAGATCATTATTGCATTTCCTCATAGCATTACCCTGAGGGCTGCATTCATAACCTGTAGCTCCCTTGGTGGAATGTTCCATTATTTTCTGTCTGTCTCAGGGCATAGTCTGCCACAGGCAGTTAGAATGAGGGAAGATACTACTTAACAGTAGCTTACGCGTACATAGTATTTACTGCTTGTTAGGTTCCAATCAAAATATTTTAGATGGATAAGCTCAGTCCTCATGACAAGCCCTTTGAAGTCAGTATTATTTTTATCTGCAATGCAAGTCAGGAAACTGAGGCAGTGAGGAGCTGATGAACCCCACAAGTGCAGTCAGAAGCAGAGTGGTATGGACTATCAGGCTCCAGAGCTGGTGCTCTCAGCCACTTTGCTTTGTATGCACGGAGGCTAATGAGGATATATTCCCCTTCTTGTGTGTGGGTCAACCTGACTGACTCTCCTCAAAGGGAAAAACACCACAAGCTCCCACAATGCTGCTTAGTGACTTGCGAATGTGCAATTTCATCTTCGAATTTAGACTTATTTCCTACAAGTAGGCCCTAAGGAATTATACAATGCCTGTTTGCATGCTATCGAGCTTCTTTAAAATTCTGACCACATCTTGAGTTAGGAAATATGGATTTAAGGTAAATACATTCTCTGCAATCTTTGTCAGTTAGCCTTGAGATTGACTGGCTGAATGAATACGTTACATTACCATTTTTAGAAGCGATCTAAAGAGTGACTGCCACCAGTTTGGAAAAGTCAAACACTCGCTACCGGGGTAGCAACTGCACGTATGGGTTCAGGTTGAGTAACAGCACTTCAGTGCCACCACAGATCACCACCAAAGCCACGCCATTGGCCGTGCACATGGCCTTGTATGCCAACAGACTGCTCTAGTAGCACCTGTTCCCTTAAACCATGTGTTTGTGTCTGGCTTCTCTTTACACTTCTAGAAAGGTCACTTTCACTGAGGCAGAGACAGTTAACCAGAGATGTCCTAGCTAATTTCACTTTCTCCCTCAGACTGGTATGCTACTTTAAAGAGGGCCCAAATTGTTCCAGGGGATAACCATACTGCTTGGTGTAGTGCAGTAATAATTTAAGTTGTTTTTCTTGTCCTTTGATCTCAAAAGAAAATCAGGTGTTATTTTTCCAGCAAACTTAAGAGATCAGTTTTAATGGGCAAGTCTGAGATTTGCTCTGTCTCAGATTAAGCTCTGTTAATATACTTATTTTTAGAAAGATTTTGTGTGTTCATTTGACTGAGAGCGCAAGAGAGCGCAAGCAGGGGGAGCAGCAGGAAGAGGGAGATGGGGAAGCAGACTTCTGCTGAGCAGGGAGCCCAATGCCTGATGCCTGGCCTGGTTGCAGGGCTCCATCCCCGGCCCCTGGGATCATGACCTGAGCTGAAGGCAGATGCTTAACCGACTGAGCCACCTGGGAGCCCCTTTAGTTCTATTTAGAATAATTTTCCTAAAAAAACACAAAGATACAATCTACAACGATTTACTTAACTGATGACCTAGAATCATGTTTCTTCAGGATATGAGAATCTACATTTGTAAGAAGATGTCTGAAAACATTATTTCATCTACATTTTGCATTTATAATGACATAATCATATGTATAGTAAAGCGACGTGAGTAATGATCAATGGTGAACATTGTTTATTTTTGACATATACTGACTTCAGAATAAAACAATTTTGAAGGAATAACAACCTTAATTATCAAAGAAAGAAATCTTAGTTTTCAAATGACAGGTCCTATGGAAAAATTATAAACTAGATCAAAAAGACGCGGACATCTAAATATCACAAGTTTGCGTGTGGAAGACCTGGTGGCTAGTTTTGACAGCAAATGGTTATGTTTCTCTAATATTATGGAGTAAACTTTTTGTCTCAGCATTTTTCTTCAAGCCTTACTGCACTTTGAACCTTCTATCACTAAGAAAAATAACAACAGCAACTAAATATAATTTCATTATCCATTCGTTCATTCTTCATTCTACAAACAGCCCATGTTATATTAGTGTTATTTAAATCACTTAGTATAGAGACACCTGGGTGGCTCAGTGGTTGAGCGTCTGCCTTTGGCTCAGGGCGTGATCCTGGGGTCCCAGGATCGAGTCCCGCATCGGGCTCCCTGCATGGAGCCTGCTTCTCCCTCTGCCTGTGTTTCTGCCTCTCTCTGTGTGTCTTGTGAATAAATAAATAAAATCTTTAAAAAATTAAAATAAATTGCTTAATATACCACAAACTCTATGTAAATGCATAAACCTGTATATTGAACATTCTGAGTCTTTAAAAATAAATCAGTCCAAGTTAGTATTGAGGGTCTTGCTGAACTCTTATTACGTAAAATCTACAGAGTAACAAATATGCTCTGTGTAGAAGTGGAGGTCCATGTTAGAGATGACTAAGGTCTTCCTCTTAGGCAAGTGACCTCATTCCTCCAAACCACATCTATAAAAGGAAGTAATAATAGTATATCCATAAAAGGAAGTAATAATAGTATCTCTCCCTTATGGCTGCTAAATCTATTACAAATAATATGAAACATACTTAGCATCTACAACAAGAGCCCAGAAATCTTGTGTGATTTTTTTTAAAGTTAATAGAAATATTAGAGACTTTTGAATCTCTAATCACTTGGAAGCCTTGGTCACTTCCAAGGGAAGAAATCACTTGGAGCCTTGGTCATGGGTGTTAGGGTAGCTTTTCTTGATATTATAAATAATGGATAAATTATCATAAGCATAGCTTTAAATCATTTGGAACTGTCATAATGCTATTTAAATTATTTCCTAGGTATGATGTTAATGTAAGACCATTTTTTAGTAAGAGTTTATAGATAGAATCTGAATATAGTTCTTTATAGACAGTCCAGGGAAGGCAACAACAATCTAGAGGATCAATATAAAAAAAACTTTATTTTATATTGGATTTGAGTTATAGTGAGGTGTTCTGACACTATCATAACTTAATTATTTCAGGAAATAATGTATAACAGTACTTGGACTTTGCCAGCATACTGGTGTGGGTTTCGCTTACAGTTACCTGATGTTATAGTTTTAACCCAAGTCCCTCCAGGTTTCCCATGTTACCTCAGTGATGCTCTCGTTTTCTCTAAAGTAGCCAGGTCCTGAAAATGGTTTCCTGTTGATGTCCTATAATCATACAAAGTGTTTGAAATATACATTAACTAAAACTACAGATTACACGGATTTAAATCAGTTGCATACTGTATTTTTATCCATAGGAGTCTGCAAATAATAGCACTCATGAAGATAATAATATAATGTTCATTTGATAAATATTGATATTTACCATGGGAAAATCACTTTCTTATAAAATTTCAAAGTGCATAACAAATGTTCAAGTTACTCTCTATAACCCTGTAGCAAACCAAGATGATTACTCTCATTTCATACATTGCTAGATTCTAGAAAATAAGGTTTAAAATACTGAGTGGCTAAGGGAACAAATAAATGGAATCTGGACAGCAGTCAAGTGGAAAGAAATAGATGCTAATTATCTTGCCCAGTATATCAAATAAATAAAGTATGATAGATTCTTATAATAAAATGTTACCAGAATAGCTTTATTAATATCAACGCTTAAAATATTAGTCTTCATAGAGACAAAACTACCAACTTCAAGTCGTAGAACCAGTAAATCCAAATGACAAGATTTTTTCTCTGCGATTCCACCTAAGTTTGAATTATACAGATCCCACTCTTTTTATTATAATAGCCATGTAAGATACCTGCTCTGAAGTGGAAAGTGCCTTATGACCTGAAATGTAAAATATTTTGCAAATTGTGTTTTTTTTTTTCTTTTTACGCTGCACATCTAAATTTACCAACTGTTAGTAAGGGAAGAAACTTTAAATGTTTCTTTTTTTATGTGATTTTTTTTGTTGACTGTGTTTTTGACCTTGAATCATTTCTTATGACATTTTGATGAGATTCTTTCAACTTAATGGATCATTGGAGTTATATCAAAACATGTTTTTTGGTTTCAGTAAACAATTTTTAAAAACTGCACTTAAAAAATTGCGCTTGATGTGTAAAGAATGTGCAAAATCCTGTTTCAGTATGAACATAGTTTCTAAACAAAACCATATGTTGCTGGAAGACCTTGGATAGTACTTAAAATCTGTTGGCTATATATAAACATTACATTCTAGAAGAGAATGTTAAGTTCTACCCTTTACAACACTGAACTTAGAGAAACTACTTTTTATAGGTAACATTTTATTAGATCATATTAAAAGCAAAATAAAGGGAAAAGAAAGCAAAGATGGATGAAAGAATGAGAATTTTTGTGCTTTTGAGCGTATGTGTTAATGAGAAGATGAAAAGTAGTGCAGGTAAAAGAACTGGAGATGAAGATGTCTAAACCCACCCTCTGCCATAAAGGCTACATTTTGGCAAAGGCCCGGTTGTCCATGTTGGAGGCTGGATTTTCAGAAGCTAGAGCCAGGGAAGAAGTCTCTCTTCTAAGGAAGTCCAGGACTGAATAATTTGAAGTAACAAATCAATTAGGGTAAACCTACTATGAAATGCTAGCATGACCAAAACATAAACTCTCTCCATGGAACTAGAAATGGGACCCAGTATGGTGTTGATCCAATCGTTTGAACTAAGAGTAAATTTGAAAGTAGGTTTGGAACCAGTGAAGTGGTCACACAGCAGTAGGTACAAACAACCTTAGGAGATCTGTTATTCTCTCTCATGTACTAATGCTTGTGGTCTCAGGGAGGAAGAGAGTGTGAGAACCTGAAGTGGGAGGAAAACACAATGGAGCAGGTAGTGGTATGAAGCAGGGAGTAGTGGTGTAGATGGAGCATATGTTAGCCTTCCTAAAGATGATGACTTTTCCCCCAAAATTATAGAAAAGAGAGGAAGGGTATATGCATAAAAGAAACTTATAAAATGTGGATACACTTATACTTGATGGATAAACAGTGATGGGGGATGCAGAATATGGTAGTTGTATCACACTTAACTCACACTGAATGTAAAGCCAACTAAAACAATAAACACTTTGATCCCTGCATTTTAGCTATATCTTATAATATCTAATAAATTAGATCTATCTTCTTGTTTCTTTTTTCTTTTTAGGTAGGCTTCATGGAGCCCAACTCGGGGCCTGAACTCACAACCCTGTGATCAAGACCTAGGCTAAGATCAACGGTCAGACACTTAACCAACTGAGCCAGGCAGGTGCCCCTAAGGAAGAAAAGCGAAAGCAGGAGTTCCCTTAGGTTTTTTGGCTAAGGAACTTAGTGACTAGTGATGATAGAAATGAACCCCTGGAAGTCCCTGAGACTTTAAGTAGATCTATGAAATCAAAATCATTTTCATAATAATTTTAAGACACCACATACCTTTTTAATTCTCATTCTCTCATGAATTTTTTAGACTACTCATCATGTGATAGTATCTTTGCTCTGTTGGGCAATAAAATGGTAGTATGTGTATCTTGTGTTCAAATGTTAGTTTTAATTCCTAATTTAGTAAGATAGCTATAAGTCATAAGAAAAAGTCTTTGGAGTCCTTCATTATTCAAAAAAATCTTAAGATAGTCAATGATTTTAATGAAACGGAGCCCTTGAAAGTGATAAACTACCAAAGATCATTTAAAGAAAAATAGATGGCTAGAATAACTCTTTTTATCTGTTAAAGAAGGTAAATGTTTTCGTCTAAATAATATTCCAGGCCCAAATGGCTTTACTGTTAAATTCTAACATTTAAGGAAGAAATACCAATTTTATATAAATTATCTTAAAAACCAGAGAACAAAGAACAATTTCCAACTCATCTTATGAGGTCTGTATTACTCTAATATTGAAACAAAAGACCCAAAGATATTACAAAAAAAAAAAAGAAAAAAAGAAAAGAAAAGAAAGAAAGGAAAGGACAAAACAATGTACTTTACAAATATGGATGCAAAAAAATCTTCATATATATATATATATATATATATATATATATATATATATAATCTCTTATATCCAAGTGAGATTTACTGTAGGAATGAAAGGGTGGCTTACATTTATAAATCAATCAATTTAATTCACCCATTAAGGTTATAAGATGGAACAATTATATGATTAATCCAATAGATGCAAAAGAAAGCATTTAACGAAATTCAACACCCTGTCACAAACGTTTCTCAGCAAGTTGGATGTTGAAAAGAAATTCCTCAATTAAATAAAGGTACAAAAATCCCAGGGATAACATCAAATTTAATAATGTAATTTTGAATTCCTTCTTTCTATGATCAGAATAAAAGTAAGGGTGACCTTTACCACCACTCCTACTTTAAATTGTAATTGAAGTTCTATCCAGGGTAATAAGGCATATAAATTGGAAAGAAAGCAAAACAATTTGTATTTGTAGAGGACATAATCACCTATGTACTGTAGAACTATTAAGTTTACTGCAAACAGCCTCTTCTCGGAGACTTTTGTCGAGAACAATCAGAGGCAATTCTTGAATATAACAAAACAATCAGAGGCAGTTATTGAATATTGAAGAAGTAGATCGTAATTGGGGTGAATAGGCTAGCCAAAAGCTTAGAAAGAAAAACTGTATAATGAGATGTCTCTCTATAAGGGACAATGAAAGACTATGTCATATTCTTGGGAACGTAGACTATTACACACATATATACAGCTGTGCATATAGACAGGACAGTGTGCATGTTCTGGAAAAACTAAGAAGTGCCTAATCTCTCCCTTCCAGCTAATCTTGAGACTTTGAAAAAAAAAAAAAGAAAGAAAGAAAGAAAGAAAGAAAGAAAGAAAGAAAGAAAGAAAGAAAGGAATTCCATTCCTAAAATGGAATTGCAAAATCTGGATGGTGTTGAAGGCATGTCTCAGAATATATGCGTAGCCCCTTGGCATAAAATGGGATGCTGACTGGTTTGAGACATCTAAAAAAAATTTCTGTCCAATCATAGGCTGCTGGCCAGAGATTTCAATGACCATACACGATAAAGTGATTTTACAGAATTAGTTCAGAGATGTTGCTAAACAAACAAACATCAACAACAAACAGCAAAACAACATTTTTAAGGGAGAAACATCTGATTTTCTAAGTTGTCACACTATATGATTTAAAACGTTCAGTTTTCAACAGATAATTGTGAGATATGCAGAAAACAATAATTAATGTCTCTTGTATGGGAAAAAAGTCAAGAGAAATAATCTCTAAGAAAATCTAGATGTTGGATTTACTAGACAAAGGGATTAAATCATTTATTTGAAAGAACTAAAAGGGTCATATCTAAAAACTAAAGAAAAGTATTAGCATAATTACTTACCAAAAAACCAATTACTTATCAATGAAACAGAAATTGTAAAATAGAATCAAATAGATACTCTGAGGTTGAAAAGTATAACACAAAAGTATAATAACTAAAATGAAAATTTACTAGAGAGAATCAACAGCAAACTTTAGCAGATGAAAGGAGAAGTCAGCAAATTTGAACATGAATCAATTGAGATTATCTAAAGGACAGAAAAAAATTGGAAAAATAAACAGAACCTCAGAGACCTGCAAAATACCATCAAGCCTATCAACGTACATATAATGAGTTCCAGGAGTAGAGGAAAGAGAAGGAGGAGAAAAATATTTGAAAAATAATAGCCAAAATTTTTCCAAATTTAATGAAAAATATTTATTTACATATCTAAGAAGTTCATCAAAATGCAAATAGGAAAAGTAAGAATCCAAATTTCTCCTTTTTCCTTTTTTTCTTTTTTTAGAAACCAAATTCTAAATGTAAGAGGGAAAGATATTGAATTTTACAAGGAAACATAGGTGTAAATCTTGGTGACCTTGGGTTAGGTAATGATTTCTTAAATATAACAACCAAAAGCACAAACAACCAAAGAAAAATAGATAAGTTGAACTTCATCAAAATTGGAAACTTCCGTGCATCAAAGGATGCTATCAAAAAGTATAAGACAACCCACATAATGGCAGAAAACATTTGCAAATCATATATCTAATAAGGGTCTAGTTCAAAATATATAAAGAACACTTACAACTCAACAATACACAGAAAAATAGCCCTACATATTTTTTATGAAGGGCTTTTATATTTAGTGAAAAACTCTATATAACCCTTATAACTCAAGTATTTCCAAGGTAAGGAGGCCTTGTTCTTGATCACTGTGTGGTGGGAAAACCAGGCTTGTCTTTAGCATACATGAGATAGGTAAGAAGCACTAAAAACTCAGGGGCCTGGCCATATTTCAAGATATTTCCTGTTGTAACAATATTTACTCTGTTCCAATCCCTGAAATCCAAATTGACCACAGTATTTCAATTCTCTTCAGGAAGGAAGATTGGATCCATAAATTTGAATTGTATTCTAGAAGGAAGAGGCCATCAAATCTCCATCAATCTTAAGAATGGCGGTGATACAATTTTATTGACACAGGACAATTAGGATTATGCCGGTCATCCTACCCTCATTACCAATAATGTCCCTCTTATTTTACAATTTTATTGGTTTAACATGTAGTTATGTAGTCACGCTAAATGGAAGCCATAGTCAAACCAACAGATAAACACCTGACCTCCTTTGAAATAATTCTTCACGTAGACCAGGATGGGAGAATGAAGGGATAAGCAGATGTTGCTACTTCTGTGTTCCTAGAACCCACATCAGTATAGCATTTTAAAATTATTATTAGATTTTGGTTTAGAGTTGTGAAAATGTTCCAAATGTAGAGATACCCTGGGAGTAGTTAAAGGGGCAGTGTCCAAATTATTATCTAACAAGCCATTTTTATTCTATCTTTCTGGCCTTCAGTTTTCTAATATTTAAAATAGAGATGGCACCGTCTTCCTTCCATATGTCACAAGGATGTGCTGAAGTTCATATATGATAATGTATCTGACTGCAATTTGTAAATTCCAGTGTGAACTATATAATCGTTTAAAAAAAAAAAGTTTTGCTTTTTCATCCCAAAATCTCAACTTCCATTTAAATTTTCTTGAAGCCTATTTAGTAGATATTTCTTGAATATCCTCCTCATTCGCACTGCTTTCCTTAAATTGTCCTAGTCTCTGATGATGAAGATAAACCTAGAACTCAAAGCTTGCACCCCAAAAAAAAAAAAAAAAAAAGCTTGCACCAAGTGACTAAACTGAGTTAGGCATGCAGTCCAGGCAGGCTCTGTGATCTTCCTCTCAAGAATTTGAATTGAGTTAACACAAAGTACTTTCCAGATGATGCCCTTGGAATACTAGGACTATATAAAGTCATGGTCAGAGTTGGCTCCAAGTTTACCTAAATTTTCTGGTAAACCAGAATCATGAGGACACTGAAACTAAACCTTGAGGATGAATGTCTTCCAAACAGAAGGGGAAAGAGCAAATGGAGAGATAAATAGAGCCTGGCTGCCTGGGGGTGTAGCCTAGAGTAAAGAGAACTGCTGCCCCGTGACTGTCTAGATTTGGGTTCTGTGAACTGTCTTGCATTTTTAACATAGATCCCCTTTTACTTAGGACAGCTGATATGGGTTTCAGTTCTTAGCAACCAAATGATCCCTAACCGAACCACAACAGTTACTCACCGTACAAAAAATCCCTTGAATCAACACCAATAAAAAATAAATTTATTATTAAAAAAATCCCTTGAATCATTTCAACTTTCTTTGATAAAAATATAGCCTTAAACTTATTTTTTTTCACTCCACTCGCATAATTACTACATTCACGTCGCTAGAACTTAGGTTTAACCTTTTACTTTCAGTAAGTGTTCAGAAAGAAGAATATTGTCCATTCTTCCATATAAATCTGTGGCACAGACGACACTTAAACTATCGTCGATATATGTATCTTTCAAATGATTATTTTGGTATACGCAGAAAGAAATGGATTTCTTGGAAATAAGAAAATATTAGGATTCTGGTATTTTTTTCCTAGTAGGACAACTTATTTCTCCATTCCTAGTTTTGTCTTGCTACAAAGTTTTCTGTTTTAAAGATTGCCCGGCTAATGCAGCACTTGCTGGGAAGTTGAGGCATTATCCATGCAGCTTAAATATTTATGAGTAAAAAGAAACTACAAGCTAAGGGTGTGCCATTTATGAAAGCTGTAATGGATGTCGTTTAGCCCAAACTGAAACCTGTTTGGGGAGCACAACTGCATTTGTTTAATGATACATGAAAATATTAGTCTATACTTGGCATAGCATCAGCAAGTAATTGGAAAGCAGAAAATGCCTAACTGTAGTCGGTGAGACTTTTACTGCTGGAAGAAAAACTGCTATGATTATAGCAGAAGACTATGTTAGCTAAATAACTGTGCTTCTGGGGCTTAAACGCAGGGAATATTATTGCACATATGTCATGACAATGCAGTCCCTGTCTTCTTAAGTGTGGGTTTGGTCCCACGTGGGCAGTGGTGAGCAAATATTGGATAACATTGGCACTTGGCAGTGACACCTGCAAAACACAGACGTCACTGGCAAATGTTGCACTTATTCTAATTCAGAGCCACGTTGGCTTCTAATTAGACTTCTGAGAAACAGTGGGATGGTGGATATTCACAGCTCCCAATTAGACTTAGGAGAAAAGGGAAGCAAGGATGTAGAGCGATTATTTGGGAGCCTTTGCCTTTGTTGCGTTGGCATATACTCTATCCACGCCCTCCTTCCTTTTATTTCTATTCGGTCACTTGAGAGACAAAGACCAACTCAGGCTGAGTGAGTCTCAGAGATTTGTCGCAAGTGTGGGTAGTTCCTAGTCACAGCTGATTGAATTTGCTATTGTGTGTTGTGTGTGTTGGGTTGGTTGGAGGCGGACAGATGATAGAGAAAAGAAAGCAAGAGCCACACTGCAAGGGGCTAAGGGTGAGAAGTGTCAGCTGGGATTTCCTTTGCAGTCTGAATGGAAGGAGATCACCTCCACCAAAACCTTATTCTATTGCCCAGGAAGAGGAACACTCTTGAAGTACATCAGACCAGAAATGTCAGGTCAATTCCCCTTACCTTGTCAGCTTCCAGTCTTCTAGGACGAACTGAAAAGCATGTAGCTAAATCCAAGACATCTATCCTGGGAACAACCTAACTCTTCATTAAATGACTCAAAAGCTCACCCTAATTTAGTAACTAAGGATTTAATATGTGATAAACAATGATTTTGATTTGATCTATCCAAGCATAAAAACCCTATAGATTGTAATCTACGTGTGTAGATATAAACCCACATGTTGAAATTTTCTTTTTCAATTCAGTATCATGTGCACGAAAAAAAATATTAAAGTTACAAAAGTTATACATACACATAGTTTCAAATAATTCTGCAGGGTTATTGAAAAAAGAAGCAACAGGATCTTCGTCCCCTTTCCCATAGTAATTCCCAACTCTCCCCGCCTCCCCTTACCTCCAAGGGAAGCCATTTAATTGTCTCTTTAGATATTTACTTCCGTGCGTTTAAAAACATGCTAATATTGCTGTGTTTTGATTATTTTTTTAAGGCATGTTGCTTTCCCATGTGTAAGATTAACATTTATTTTCATATATGCCCATTAATATGTATTCTGATACTCACTGAAACAGTAAGGAAGAGTTTTTCCAGGACTATTGCAATAAGTGTCAAGACCATCACAATAGGGAAGAGACATCCAGCTTCACTCTGAATATAGTGAAGACAGCTGGGGGTTTGTCACCGAGGAGCAGAATGATGGAGTCAACAGATATAAGATTAATAAAAGGAGACATGGAGTGTAGGAGGTTTATTGCTAAACTAAGTTAACAGGACTTTCGCTGAAGGCAGGCCAGGGTGACCAAGTGTCAAGAGTGGGGATTTGGAATTTGATCAAATATCAAGAGTAATAAGACATCAAGGATGGGAGGAATTCTTGCAAAACCGACTTAGGGATTCTTTCTACAACTGGATTAGGCAGGCTGAGGACAAAGCTAAGGAGGAGGCCTAGTAGAAAAGAGAACTCCGAGGAGCCTGCCTACACTTTGGCCCGGAGAGCCTTTGTCACACTCTCTTCCCTCTTACGCCTAAAGAAGTCTTCTCTTCCCACGTGGCTACGTGATAATTTTTAGTTTAATCACTGTGTGCCTTATGATTTCACAAATGTGCTTGATGGCTCAGCTATGTCAAATGGTTTATTATGATAATATTTCCTTTCTTTTACAAACCTGTTGATTTCCCTACGGTTAATAATTGCCTCATTTTTTCTATAGTCAAATTATTCGCCAATCTTCTTCATAAGAATAAATCTCCCCCCCAAAATGTTCAAACATGATTCTCTCTCTTTCCTCACCTTCCTCCTTCCCTTTTTTTCTTTTCTCATCTTCCCTTCCTTCCTTCCATCCATTTTCCTTTCGTTTTTTTTTTTTCATTTTCCTTTCTTCTTTTACTTCCTCTCCCTTCTCTTTATTTTCTCTTTCTTTGCTTTTCTCTCTACAAGCTTTACTTATAGTAATGCTAAGCATTTTTAGTCTCAAAGAACAGGGACCCTGGAACCCCACTGAGTAGGGCCTAGACCCTTCCTGATGACATAACAGAAGCTCACCCTGCACACAGCACTGCTTTTGTTTCATGTCTATTCTCGTGGACACTTGGGTGCAGAGAACAAGCTGCTGTAGCCAAACATTCATCCTGGACCTTCTAGATGCACAGCCAGAATGTGTACTCCACATCCTAGGTGTTATGTGTGGCCAAGTGATAGGCTCAAGGTCAGAGAAAGTGAGCAGGAGAGATGCTTGCCAGGGCTGACCAGAAAGCCTCCCATGAACAGCCTCCCACTGTGTTTTGACTTTCCACCAGCTTGACTCAGATCACCAGGGAATTTGGAGGCCAAAAAAATGTAACTAATGGAGCTATAAGAAGTAAGTGACTTGGGCACCTGAGTTGTCCCTGGAAAGGATACACCTTCAATCAGGAGCTCATATTGTGGACTTTGAGTGACACATAACTAATTTCTTGTTGACCACTAAACAGGTGAATGTTTATTCCAGCAACTTGCATTGCCTTAGCTTATTCATCCTGCCCCACCATGGTCCACGGAGCAGGATGGCTTCCTAAGGGGTTCAGGGTTCAACTCTTGACCACGTTCCACTCTGGGTAAGACCAGAGACCGGGGACCTGGCCAGAGTCAGATCATGTATGGATGTGTCTGACACCATGTCAGAATGTCCCAAGCAGGTCTTAGCAGTAACTGTGTTAAGAGCAATAGTATAAAGACAGGAGGAAGTCATTGGTTTGTCAACATGGAGGTCCTTGGTGACTTTGATGAGAGTAGTTTCAGCAGTGGAGTGTGGCTAGGCTCTCTCTCTCTCTCTCTTTTTAAAGATTTTGTTTATTTATTCATGAGAAACACACACAGAGAGAGAGAGAGAGAGAGAGGCAGAGACACAAGCAGAGGGAGAAGCAGGCTTCCTGCAGGGAGCCCGACGTAGGACTCGATCCCAGGACTCCAGGATCATGCCCTGGGCCAAGGCAGGTGCTAAACCACTGAGTCACCCAGGATCCCCCCCGGGTAGGCTCTCTTGACTGAAGAAGGTAAAGGGGAATACACAGGAAGTAAGTTTGCAGAGGCAGTCACTAGACAATTTGATCAAGAAGAAGCAATAAGAAATGGGGTGGTATGTGGAGAGAGATTAGCGAGCGAAGCAGATTTATTTTTTTTTAATATGGCAGATATTGAGGCACATTTGTATACTGGGTGGACAGGCCCAGTATATAGAGAGGAGCTGATGGTGCAGTAGATATAGGAGAGGGTCACCAGAGAAGGACCTGGAATAGGCAAGAGGAGGTGAGATCCAGGACAGAAATGCAGGATTGGATACTGACAGGGGAAGGGACACGTCAAACATTGCACCAAGACAGAAGGCAGAGGGCATGGGTGCAGAGATCGCAGATTTGAAGGTTGAAGATTTGATGGTAAGACAGTGAGGAAGCTATTGTCTGTTTCTGTTTTCCCCATGAAACATGAGGTCAGGCCATGAGCTGAGAATGGAAGGAGGCAAGTGGGAAGCTTGAAAAGAGAAGGCAAAGTGTGAAAGCTTCATTTTTGAGAATAAAAATGAAGTTCACCGGGAAAATATGGTGGTCAAATTTAAGATTTTGAAGACTAGAGCTTCAATTTCTAAGAACGTCCCTCTCTCTTTTAAAAAAAATAATATCCTGTTTCTTTTCTATTGTCTTCAACATTCTCTTATCTCTGTAAGTATGTTGCTTTTCTTCTCAAATTTTAATCTTTTGGCCTAGTATTTTTCTTCCAAATTTCATATACCCATTTGCTTGTTCTGGGTTCTATCTTTCATGTTCCTGGCAGTCTTTGAATGATTAAACTTACATAAGAGTGGGAAATTAAAAGACACGCAAAAATCTATAAATGTCTGGATAGGTCTTATCAACTGTAATCTTCACTGTAGGGTGATATTCCCAGACGTTCAGTTGGGATTCATCCAAAGTCAGAGCCTTTATATTTCCTCCTGAGCTGTTTAGATTTCCCAGAGGGTGAAATTATGACTGCCAGTGTTCTGGGACCCAAGGGAAAGAGCCCTGAGGATGGGCTGAGGTCCCATGCGCCACGGTGCATATAATCACTGAACATCCCTGCAGTATAGTACTTCTACTCTCAAATAAACGAGGTGTCCACAAGTCCAGAGATCCTTTAACAAATGCTCAGTCTACTTCCAGAGTGCTAGAGGGCAGTTTGGAAGGGAATCTGAGAAAGTAGTTTTTCTTACACAGACTTTCAACTTTGCCTCTTTCCTTTTTCTCGATATTCCCTTCCTAAGATAATGGTGCTACCACTTTGTGAGTCTTTTGGGAATTGGGAATTGCTCATAAGATTATCTCTTGGTCGCTTTTGGCTTAGAATTTAGTTTTCTTGTGTTTTTTAAGCTCCTAGCTATATCTCTCTTTTTTTTTCCCCCCGGCTTTAAAAGTCCTGTCATTTCTTCCATCCTCTTTCCATCCTGTAGTTTTCACGAGTGAAACAAAACCGGCTTAGTATATTTTGGTAGGGAGCATTTATGTTGTCATTTATACCTGGAAGTCCTATCCACTCTGCTTGATATTTCTGGTCCAATAATAAGAGCTATGTAGTGTCTCTCTTCATGCTTTTATACTAAATGCCTGTTGGTCGCCAGACTTAGTGCCACAGGGATTTTTATTGCTGTCTCCTTATTCTCTCTCACTCGTGACTACATTGATCTTCAGGGATTATATGTATATGAATAAGGGCTTTGCAATTAAAGTTCTTTTTTAAAAAATATTGAAGTTCAATTTGCCAACACGTAGTATAACATCAAGTGTTCATCACATCACATGCCCTGCTGAATGCCTGTCACCCGTTACCCCTATTCACCTACCCACCTCCCCTTCAGTATGCTATGAAAGTTCTATTCAGTTTCCCATTGTCCATTCCCCTCCCCAATTTACTTATATAGTACTTCTTGTCAATTTTTTGTAACACTAAAACTATCACTGATTTCATGTTTAATGAGTGAGATTAAGATTTACTTAATAATGGGATTTGCTTTTGTAAAGCCCTTTATATTCCATAGGATGTGTGTGTGCGCACGTGTGTGTGTATACGTGTGTGTGTGTGAAATCTCATTTAGTACTCAAAATATATCTCTAGGGCTGAGAGGTTATAATTAGAGTTATTATTCCAATATTAGAAATGAGGTAACTGGGTCTTAAAGAGGATGGTAGTTTCGCTCAAAGTTGCAGTGTCCAAAAAACCTAGGACTTGAACTCAAATCCTTTGATTTAAAATTACATCCTCTTTCTACTTAATTAATTTACTTTGTATTGTTCAACAAATATGTCTTTTTGTTCTTGTTTCTATCTGGCAGACATTAGAGTAGTTTACAAGATTGTTAACTTCTGTGATTTTATAAAGAGCTTATTCTTGGTGAGAGTCAAAATCAATGCTTTTACAAATAATTATTTAAAATATCAACAGGCTTTCAAGTAAAGATAACAGTTTGAACACATTCATCTATTTTCCTCCCTCCCCACATTCTACAAATTACTCTGTGTTTTGTTGTTGTTATTATTGTGTTTTTTTTTTTTTTTTTTTGGAAGACTCCATGGATGAAATTTGAATTAAGACCTGAATATGGCCACTGTGGCTGGCCTGTATAACCAGCACTATAACTCTGGGCTTAAACTTATATGAAAAATCCAGGTATTCTAAAATTCAGGGGAAGAATATTCCAGGGAGAGGAAATAGTATTCTGTACAAAGGAGAAAGTTTCTCCTAAGCTAAGATACAAGGAATGTCAGTTTGATTGAAGCACAGAGAGAAAAATGTGCCCACAGAAGTAAAAACACTAAATCAGGATTTTGTCAGCCAGAATCAGAAGTTTATTCTAAGTAAATGAAAAAATTCTAAGCACAATGTAAAGATTCCATGTGATGATAAGGGGTCGGTCACTGTGTTTAAACTGTATGTAGGGCTATATAATGGGGCTTGGCTTAAGTTTTTAAAAGAATGCTCTCCCTGCTAGGTAGAGAGTTGAGTGAAGGGAGACTATATTGTCAGGATACATTTTGGAAGTTACATCACAGGATTTGCTAGTGGATTAGATACTATGATGAGAGAAAAGAGAAGAATCAAGAACAATTCCTAGTGTTGGCTTGGGCAACTGGGTAGGTAATGGTGGCATCGACTGATACAAAGAAATGAGCAGAAGATGCACGTTTTAGAGTAACAAATATTTTTGTTGGGTCCTATTAAATTTAATATGAATACGTCTCACCCAAGGGAGATAATTGGATGGACTGCTTGGAAATGAGATTACAGACTTTAATTATGGAGAAATAGATTTTAGATCATATTGATATTATTTAAAGCCATAGCTCTTGATGAGATTAGTTATCTAGAGAAAAATTTATTTGAAGCAGAGAAAGGGGCTTAGAACCGAGCTCTAAGTCACTTCAACATTATGTATCCAGTAGAAATACAAGAAAGTAGCAATGAGATTTGAGAAAGGGAAGCCAAAAGAGAAGAAAAAAGTCCCAGAAGAATAGTAGAACTGAAGTCAAAAGAAGAAATTAGTTTAAGGCTTATCAAGTGTGTTGACTGCTGTTCAAAGATCAAGATAAACTCATACAAATGATAATAAATTTTGCAAAGCTACTGTTATAATAGTAGCCTCCTTGAAGAGTGGAATGTGGAATCATTTGGGGATGATTTTAAGAAAAAAAAAATAGAAGAGGAAGTGAAAATGTGATTGAAGACAATTTTTTTCAAGTGATTTGTAAAAAAAGAATAAAAAATGTGAAGACAATAAAAATATAGCAGTAAATGGGAAAAGAGATGAAAAGAGGATTTTTACTAGTTTTTTGTTTTGTTTTGTTTTGTTTTGTTTTTAATCTGAGCTTTTGTGCATATTTCCATGTTAAATGAACTGGTAGGGAGGAGAAAGAGAAACCAATCTTGAAAGAAAGAGGGGTAATCAAGAAGCAAAATCCTTGAGAAGGAAAGGGGATGGCATCCATAGCAAGAGAGGTTAGTATTTGATAAAAGTGGTAACATTTCCTGCAATTTTAACTGGAGAGAGCCAGAGAGTATACAAATGCAAACAAGCTGGGAGATTTAATGGAGATAAGTGAGCAAATTCATGTTTGATTGTTTGTGTGACATTAAAATAGGAACAAGTTCATCTGCTCAGATAGTGAGGTGAGGAGCATATGGAATTACTGCCTTTAAACTAAAACAGACTATGTTAAAAAAATTACAAAAGCTGAATCAAAATGCATTTCTCAGTATTACTTTAGCATATGCCAGAATAAAAAATGAAGATTCGTGATTCTTGAAATACATATCACTAATCACAACAACTTCTCACTCAGATATAAGTCCTGACATGCTGCTTGTACTCACTGAACTCCAAAGTTTTCCACCTTGGGGTCAAAATATAAGGATACTGACAGCGTAACCACATTGAGTTATGATCACTGGTAGAAATTTTTTAAATAGTCATACTTTTTGTGCACCATGTAAATCAACATTTTCTCAGATTTCATGCATATCTATAAGTGTATAAATATTTCCCACAGTGTGTGTAGGCAAGTAATGTAACAATAATAGCTTAAATCCCCACTGCGGCCTATATCAATCATCATCATCCACTTGTATTTAATAAGCACTAAGTGCTATATTAGAAAATACTTCTGTTACTATAGCCCCAAAACAATGAAGTATATAACTATTTAATCCTATTTGAGAAAATGTTTCATTTTCCCAATAGAGCCTCTCAGGCATTGCATTAACAAGAAGAAAATAGATGCCTAAGGATATAGGAAATAACTTCCGTGTATCCTATTTGTAGGTTAGTTGAATAAGATGCCAAAGCCGTACAAAACAGAAGACCATACTGAGCTTTGAGATTTTGCTAAGTAATATTTGTTTCAATAAAAATACATACTCATCCATTTTTACTAATAATGTTTGTTTTAAAATGAAAAAGTAGCAAGATAGCAACTCATGTTGTCTAGATCTTCTACTAGGGAGCCTTTTAGCAGAAAGTAATTTATTATAATAAAACTATACCATTGTACATAATATCTCACTTAGTGTTTTAAGGAGAAGGATATTGTCTGGGAGAAAACAAAACAAGTGTAATAATTTGTATGAAACTTCATCTATATAATCAATTAGTTAATAATAAATGCGTGAATGGCTTTTTCCCCCTTATATAGATCAACACAGTGAATCGCCCTAAATTCCAACTTTGGAGTTATCATTTTTTGTTTTGTTTAGGTTTTTTTAATAAAATGAGCTTATAGGGTACACAGCATTTCAACTATTCCTAAACTTGTGGAATTTTTTAAAATGTTCAATAAAATTTCTTTACAGAAAAGTTATCACTTTGACATTGAAGACCTTAGGAGTACAATAATTAAGTAGGTAAACTGAGGCCATAAAAGGGTGAATTATGTAGCATCATTAAAGAAATATTCTCTAAATTATTTTTAGACCGGTTATTGTTTTACCTCACTTTCCCCCCAAATAATTCTTCGCTACATTTTCCCCAATCATTCTTAAAAAAACAGGTAAATAAAGTAGAAAAGAACAAATAAAAATAAGTTGAAAGCCATTCCAGAATGTACTTATGTTGCTTAAATGCCCTTTAACCCTCTTTCATGAACACTTACCATGAATAAGTTTACTGATTGGATGTGCACAGGTCATCAAATTTGATCATATTTTCTCCAATTATAAAATGAGATATTTGGAATCTTTTATCTCTAAGAGCCTTTTGAGTTATTAGCTTGTATTTTTTGAATCAGATTACCCAGTGGAATGATAGGATTACAGTAGGGCTAAACTAGAATTGGTTAGGAGGAGGGGGAGGCAGCAGCCATCACACAGTTATAGCACTTACCACGTTTCATGAGGGTCAGTCCATTCACATGTACACAGCATTTTGAGAGCTGTCATTCACTCCCTTACACAGTCTTGCATATGACTACCACAAAACCTAGGGATTTCAAAAAAAATGCTCGTTGCATTGGATTGGACTGTATCTGCACAATACAATTTTCCCAAACTGAAGAGGTAGGTCAGATTCGAGGTCAGGGAGCTCCAGCGGGAGAAGACAGCATCATAACCAGTGGTATCATTACCCTCTTGAAATGTTACTTTCTCCATCTAGTTATGAAGCCATGTTAATCTAGTTATGGAACCAATAACACCTTTTGAACTTTCCATGTACATAGATTTAGCCTTGCACAGAGAAGTGAAGCTTGAAATGAGTTTAAAACACAGACTCGTAATTCTTAGAAAGGTTATCTAAAATCAAATAAAGGGATGCCTGGGTGACCCAGTGGTTGAGCACCTGCCCCTGACTCAGGGCGTGATCTGCGGTCTCAGGATCGAGACCCACATCAGGCTCCCTGCTTGGAGCCTGCTTCTCCTTCTGCCTACATCTCTGCCTTTCTCTCTCTGTATCTTTCATGAATAAATAAATAAAATCTTTTAAAAAAATCAAATAAAGAGATTGTTGCTGGGGAATAGAATAGGAAAGGTGGTAAAGTGAGGGGGAGGACTGTCACTTTTATTGTATATACCCCCTGTGTTGTTTGGTTTCTCTTTTTCTTTTTTGCAACAAGTGTGTTTTCATAACTAAATAATTTACCAAGCTCCTAGATGACAGATAGACAGATAAATCATAGATTAGGTGATAGATAGATAGATGGATAGATAGATATAGATAGATAGATAATAGGTAGGTAGATAGACAGATAATAGATACATACATACAAACATACATGATGGATGGACGGATGGACGGATAGATGATAGGTAGAACCAAAAAACAATCACTGGAACAGCAAGTGAGTAAAGAAATTACAGAGGAGAAATGACTTTAAGAACTTTGACCTAAAATAGTCATCTGTTCCTTATTCATCATCTGTTAACATCTTTAACTTCCCTCTCACACACCTCTCTTAATTCCTTCATACTCTTAGGTGGTCAGGGATCCTTTTTCTGTAATCCTTCTTAGTTGTATTTAATGGAGGTGAAACCAGCCAACCTTCCTACCCTAGTGAGTATTTGGAAACGTGGTTTATGAGTTGAGAAAGGGCATTTTTCATCACTGACTATGGAACACTGGCTGTTTAATAACAGGAATGTCAAATATCCTGCAATGCATGGGAAAATCCCAGAAAATGAAGAACTTTTGTGGACTACATGCCTACTGCATACCTTTTAAGAAACAGTGTGTGACTTTTTCTAGTATAGCTGTGTCCCTCAATGCTGTGTGATTTTCTATAAAGATCCAAGTTTATGATTTAGGTGAATATTCCTTCTTTGAAGTGACCTTAGGAAAATCTATTACATCAAAACTTAAGAGTATTTTTTTCCTGTGTATTATACCATGAATATTTTGTATAGTTAAAAACAAGTTCTACTGTCAGAGAAAAGAAATTAAAACATTAAGAATAAATTCATAAAACTGACAAGTATTTCTCCATGCTTCCAAGTCCCTGATTTTTGTGCTTCACTTAAGATAACTCACCTGTTCTAACCTACTACCTGTTGGAACCTACCACCTCCATAGGTAGTATTTTTCATCTACTGCTCCCAACTCTAGCTTCTACTATGCCACAGTTTGAGGGCATTTGGGAATATGCAAACTGCTCTGGGACAGTTCACTCATTTTCAGCTATATGATTTTTTTTTATTTCAGCTTCCTCTATGATTTCAAACGTAAGAATAGCTTGGAAGGGAGAAAGAAAAGGGCATAGGGAGAGAGAGATGACTAGTTTTTTTTTATATTACTATTTATAATTTATTTTCTGAAGCAGCAGGACCACTATTCCAGCATTAAATATCACTTTTAACTTTTGTAGGTCCTCTCCTTAATCAGGTCAAAGATCTTGTTCTCACTTTTTCCTTCCTGGTCCAATTCCACTGACATTTGTGGTTAGGCCATCAACATGCTTGATCTTCCCTTTTGGTAAAATGATTACAATTGCAATTTAGCATTTATCAAATCTTCATGACCACAGCCTTTCCATGTGGTAAATATGTAAACGTTTTAAAATGACAGCTTCCCATTTACTCTCACTTTATTTCAGGACAAAATGGAGTATCTTCATGCAAAGTCTGGTTTCAACGTTCAGTCAAGACATTTTTTTTTCTCTGTCTGAATTTTGTTGTGCCAAATAACTGGCTATATGAAAACTTTTATTTTTATTCAGTTTGGCTTTGCAGAAATCCAGTTATAGTGTACATCTGTGGTTGAAAATACATTTACTTTTATATTGCAGTTTTCTCAAATTGTGTTGAAGACCATTCTTTACTCAAAACATCACAATATGTGCTCTTTGGTTCTTCCAGGAAGAAAAATATATCATTGATTTTGGCAGCATATATACGTCTATAAATTTATATACGTATATATTTATTTATATATTTATACATATTTATATATATTTATTTATATATATTTATATTTACATATATAAATATATATGTACGCTTAAATTTAGTGAACTTTACTTGAGTATATTTTGTAAGTATTGATAGCTATAAAAATCAGGAAAAATCTAATTTAGGTTTTATTATAAAAATAAAACAGGTGAAGATGCCATGTTTGTGATCATAGTGAATTGAAATGGTATAATTTCACAAAATAATGGATCTGGAACTTGGCCATTCAGAACTAAAAAAAAATTAGAATTTATCCCATATAGTTTTATGTTGGTTAAAGATCATGTCTCTTCTATCTTCAGTATCTCGAAAATCCTGAACAACTTACTTTTTTTTTTAATTTTTATGATACCCTATGTTCCAAGGCAAATGTTCAGTGCAAAATTGAGTGATGAGTGAATGAATGAATTATGGACCCAGAGAACAACTAGAGAATACACAGGTCATTGGACAATTCATAAGTATTTAGGCTTGGGGAAAGACACATCAATTCATTATAGAGACTTAAAAGGATGCCTAGAAAAAATAAAAGGGCCTAAACTTTGTAAAAGTAAGGTGCAATGCCTTGAGTCAGGATCTGAATTTGTAACTATGAGAGACCTTTGGACGATGCCAGGCACCTTAGAGTAATGTCCAATGGATCTTTTGATTATATCAAAAATATCCCACAACTATGCTACCCAGTAAGGTAGCCTCTAGCCATATATAGATATTGAGCCCAAAGTAACCAACACTGGAAGTAAACAGGAGTAACCCTCCTCTATTTCTCATCAATGTTTGCTCTTCAGTGAATACACACAAATATCACACATCATGTGCAATGACAACAGAAATCAGTTATTATATACACAAAGACATAGAAATCATGCCACCCATGAATATTTTCTGAAAATTTTGCATGATGAATACTCCAGCTGGGAGACGAGTCAGCCAAATAAGCCGAGATATAATAAGTTTGCTGCTACTAATGAAGCAAGTAACATAGCTTTGTCCAAACAATGGCTTTCTATTTAGTGATGAAACACTACATATGCCAAATGAGCTTGCTTTATATTTATAACCAGAAAAAAAACAAGATTGTAAATGCTTAGATAGTAAAAAAGTGGTGCTACATTTTAGAACATATTATATTGAGTGAAATGAAATTATTGTATTCTCTGAAGTTATTCTAGCATGAAACTCAAATTCTAGGCATATAAAGGGGACTTAATTCCCATTTCTTTTATAATGAAAATATAATATTGTTTGAAGTATTTTATGATGCATTTTTAAAATTGATTGTTGTAAGACTGTGAGTTTAGTAAGGAAGGCATTATTATCACTATTTTTCAGAAACAAACAATGCAGAGGATTTATGGACCTAACCCAACACCCTGTAGTTAATAAGTGAGTAGAACCAGAACTTGAAATGGGTTCTTGGGAAATGAGTGCAGTGTTTTCCCTACTGTATATCCCTGGCCCATTTTAATGATGATGATAATGATTATGATAACTATAGTGAGAAAATGATGGTATTAATGATTAACATCATTTATAAGGTCTACAGGTGTCCTTATAAAGAGGTTTACACACATCATATTATTCTTAAATTGGGGCACTTTCTTGACTGGTTGTATGATGTATCATTTGTCCCATTTGCTAGTTTGAAATTATAGTCTCCTTTAATAATTTTATGTTGTATTCAGATAAGGTTTTGAAGTACTGTTATATTTTTCTCTACCCTTTGCTATTTTTTCATATTCTGATTTGCAATATTTTCTTTCTTTCTACTTTGTTGCACTGTTTTCTAACAATTTTAATAGTCAGAAAGGTGTTTTTTTTTTTTTAAGCTTAAGTATAACTCAGTTTTACACTATTTGTTACAGGGTTCAAAATATAGAGTTAGTGTCAAATATTTTTGTAATCCACTACAATTGGTAAATTATATTTTTATTTTTATTTTTTTGGTAAATTATATTTTTAAATGTATTCTATTTTTTTAAACTCAAATATGACTTGAACAAATCAATTGTGAATGAGAATTTTAAAAAATACTCAAGGCACATAATTCTCATGCTATTACACAGATAATTATCTTTGTGATGAAGCTTTTTATCTTTACCATCTATTTCAATAAGATTTAACATTAGTTTTGCTTTACATCTATTCTGACACAGGGTGCTAAAATTAATGTAATTAGCAAGTTGAAATGATAGAATCAAGGAACAGAGATTAAGTATTTTATCATTATTTTTAATAATACAATGATTTTCCCCAAAAGAGTTTTCTTGATTTAACATATTTTATATTCTGAGTAGTTTTAAATAATGGCTTATTTCCTAAAATATCTAATAAAATGCAATTGCTAAAAAAGTTCATTTGTTGAAAAGTAAGTATTCTAATTAGGTTTCATGTATGGATTTATTGAATGTTTGTATAATTATCAAATAATGAGACTATTACACTGGTATTTGCCATAGTGGAAATATTTACTGTGTATGAAAATATTATCTTGAAAACATTTGCATGCAGGATCATTCTTCAAGGGTGTAGAAATCATTGAAAAACTATTAATAAAATCACATTTTTTCAATAAAAACCCCAAATATCAGAAAAACTATGAATAAGATCAGATTTTTTTCAATTAAAAATCCTCCCAAATCAATAAGAAACTCAAATCAGGTTAAAAAAAATCATTAAAAATGAAAGGCAGGCTTATATTAAAGAAATAAATGCTGCCCACACCCAAAAGGAGTAATAAAACAACAACAACAACAAAAAGAAGTGGGAGAAAGTCCAGTTACATGAAGTTGGTGAACCTTAGTCACTTTCTACCTTCTTAGTACAAATATACATGCACCCACAACTATTACAAAATAATTCAATATATAGCTGTGAATATAATATAGGGGAACTCCTGAATGCCTGAAATAGAGGAGTCATAGATAGAGAAGGCAGTCCAGGAACCTACAAGAATGGACCAGATGTTGGTCCTCATAAACATATGCTTCAGTGCCTACACAAGGACTGTAAACTGGCCATGGGCCCAAAAATTATGAGCAGCTGGAACTGAAATCCTCATCTAGCTCCAGCACACTGGAAGAGATATCAAAGGGTAAGTAGTGAACAATGAACTGGAGAACTCTTATCTGAGTACTAGAGAAATGGCTCAGGGCAGTAGCAGGGAAGTATGTCTCCATTCATGGCTGGAGACATAAATGACTAAAAACTCAGGCCCAAACTACATGTGGATTTAGAATGTAGAGTATCTTGAGGGAATCCCTAGCCTAAAATCAACACCATCAAGAAAATAGATCAAGCCAAGTTTAGGACAAACCCTCTGAGATACTCTATTGAAATAAATGTAAATTGTTTTTTCAGGGAAAATTCGTCTTCCCAGGTCTCATGTGAATCCCACAGAAAACAAAATAACAACTTATCCTTCTCAGGCCTGGTATGCAACTCTACCTCTCAGACACACATTCACACCAAAAGTAGCTGCTAATGAGCTAAAAGGGGGAAGAGAGAGAGAGAGAGAGAGAGAGAGAGAGAGAAAGAAGAAAGAAAGAAAGAAAGAAGAAAGAAAGAAAGAAAGAAAGAAAGAAAGAAAGAAAGAAAGAAAGAAGAAAATGTATAAATAGTGTTTTAAAATTATTAAAGATATAAAAAAGAAATATAAGCTATAATGAAAATAAAACCTGTTACGAAAAAATAGCAAAAGGATCTGGAAAAGTACCTACTGGAATGTCTAGAAATAACATATGTAGTCATTGAAATTAAGAACTTAGTGCATACTTTGAATAACTTAATTTAGTTAGGCTGAAATGGATTATGAAATAATAGTGTGTACTAATAAGCATAAGTCTAATGATATACATGTATTCTATGTGAACGTACACACTGCCAACAAGACCATGTTTCCCCAAGGCCTTCAACCTTATAACCACAGGGATCCAGGGGAGACCCAAGCTAAACAGATTACATTTTCCAGATGTCCTCAACTTCATCAATCATCTTTAAAAGGGAGTCATGTTTTCTCCAAGCAATCCTGCCAGTCAGATCAGCAGTTAGCACCGTGGGATTAAATCAGCATTTAGCACTGGGATTAAAATCAGGTTTCCCCAATATAAGCAGTATAAATCAATGGGGGGAACTTTTAATAAATCTGAGGCATTCCAAAAAAAAAAAAAAATCTGAGGCATTCCTACCAGAGATAAAGAGTGGACCTTGCATTTGGGACCAAGACCACTCCTCCTAATACTATTTTCTCCCATCACCAGGGACCAAAAGACGACAATGCATTCAGAATAAATTCTAACTTTCCCACATATTCTTAACATAGGATGAACACAGGTTCTAGCTCACCTGAAATAGTCTCAGTTTGAGCTTCTTATCCCAGGAATTATAATGCCTTCTTCACTCCCCAAACTATCCAAGAGTTGTCAATACATTATTTGATTACCCTACATAAACTTCATCAATACATCCTTTGAGTAAATTTGTTTCTTCCCCAAAAGCAACAAGAGTGATTCCCAGATCATATCTTATCTTCTGGATTTCACCCCATGCAGGGATTTTCATATTTCCTATTTTGTCCTCTTCTTTGACTCTTCCTCAAATTGTGAAACTCACCCATAACATCCTCTAGAATTCATGGACTATTATTATCAAAATTCTGTATATCCTCCACTACCTCTCTGAAACTCTGAAAACCTGGATCTCTCCTGACAACACTACCCCCTCAAGTGGTGACTACTCTACATTTCCATTAGGTTGCCTAGTACATGCAACTAGCACATGCATCCAAAGATGAATTTCTGACCTTACTCTCAAATCTCTCCTCCTACAGCCTTCTTCCAATGCTCAGTCCAAAACTTTGGAGTCATCTTTTCTCCTCAGTCTTTCTCTTATACTAATTCTAAACTGTCAACAAATTATGTTGGCACTATTTTCAAAACATACCCAGAATCTGAATATGTCTTGCCATCTTCAATTATATCACTCTGGTACAAGCTATAATATCTTCCTCAGCTTTCTATAATATCTGTCTGATGTGTTCCCCTTCTTTCACTCTTCCCCAACTCTGTAGCCAGAGTGGTCCAGTTGTGCATTAAATCATGTCACTTCTCAACCCTCACACCTGAAATAGCTCTTCATTTCATTCAGAATAATTTGTAACTTCCTTAAAAATCCCACATGATATTTCCATTTACTCTCCTACCTTCCCCTTCTGTTTTTTTGATTCAACTATGGACACATGGACACACCTTCTTACACTCTTTAAATGGCTATTACTTCTGCTTCTTGTGCTCTGCTTTGCATATTAACATAACCAACTTCCTACCTACCTTAAGTTTTTGGTCAAGTGTTCCTTACACAATGAAGCTTACCCTGAAGACACTATTTTAAAATAGCACTTCAAGGATACTCTCAGTCTCTTATATCCTGCATGATATTTTTTCTTTTACATCACTTGTGGTGACTACTCCCTAAATATACCAATGTCCTATTCCCTAGAACCTGAGAATACCTTATGTAACAGAAGAACTTCACAGATATAATTAAATTGAGGATCTTGGGATGGGGATATTATCCTGGATTATTCATGTGGATCCAGCCCTAAATGCAATTACATATACTTATAAGGAGACAGAGGGATATTTCAATACAGAAGAGAAGATGTGATGACAGCAGAGATTGGAGTGATATGAGAAAGGAGTCATAAATTAAAGAATGTAGGTCATCCCCAAAAGCCAGAAAAGGCAAGGAAACAGGCTCTCCATTAAAGTTCTGCTGACACCTTGACTTTATCCCTTCAGACATCTGTTCTCCAGAACTATAAGAGAATAATGTTTCAAGCCACCAAATTTGTGGTAAATTATTACAGTGGCCATTAGAAACTAATATACAACCTAACATAGAAATTACTTACTGTCTTTCTTAGTGTTGTGCCCCTTTCTTCACTAGAATGTTCCAAGAAGATATTTTGTTCATGAGTGTAGCCCTATTTGTCAGAAAGTTCTTGAAGCAAAGAAGCTGCTCAATAAGTGTGAATGGAATTTTTTAAAAATCCCAGTGATTAAAGCCATGAAACATCCCTAATTTTAACTTATCTTGTTTATAGAATGCTCCACCATATATTTCTGGAATGTCATGTTTGTTATTCAGTTGTGTATATTCTTCCAGTACCCATCACATAGTCAGTTTCTTTAAGTCTAGTTAGTTTGCAAATCAAGCCAGACTTAAAATTTTTGGCACATCTAGATTTATAATTTTGTCTCAATTATCTTAAATTTAAATGATATGTTTCTTTCAGTTAGTATCATCACTTCAATCACTTAATTTTCTATTTCTTAATTATTTTACTAAAATGAGTTTCTATGTTCCAATGCAACATATTAAAGAAAGGCTGCTCTGGTTGAAATCAGATAGGGGCACTTGAATTCATCCAGCTACTGCTTCATGATATCCACCAGACATTTAATTTTGATCTCAAGATTCTAACACTTTGTGTACAAACTTTCAAATTCCTTGCAACAAAATATTACTGACGCTTGCATATTTCTCTATACATATGATAATGCTGTTTGAAATGAACCTAAGGGTAAGGAAAATGGTGAAGTAGGAGAATCCTGAGCTCACCTTGTTCCATAGACACACAGAGTCAACAACTACGCATTGCAACTAACTCTGAAAACAACTTGAAGACAGGAAGAACAGATCTTCCACAGCTACTTGTACAGAGAAGGCCATATTGAAAAGGGTAGGAGGGGTAGAAGGGTGGAGGTGCAGCAGGGATCCAAAACTTCTGGCATAACTAACCATAGACATGAAGGACATCACAAGTGTGGAGGACTAAGAGGATCATAACCCCACACATTATGCATCCTCAGCCTTGCGGATCTGCAATGGGAAGATTAGTCTCTGTAACACTTGGCTTTAAAAATCAATGAGGCTTAATTCTAGGAGAGCCAGAGTGCTATAGGAAACAGTCTCCACTCTTAAAAAACTAGAACACTAAGTAACTTAGCCAATACATAGCACAGAAGCAGAAGTTTGAAGAGAGCCTAGGGTACACATAAAGAAGATTTATTAATTTTAGTTTGTGTGTTGATGGGGCAAGAATCTGTAGATTTCTCTAGGAAAAGGAGGGTTCATGGGTGCCATTTTCCTGCCCTCCTCCAGACTAGATGGCTGGAAATTTGCAGGAATCAGTTCTAACACTCTTCATCTATCTTGCTAGCACCATGTGCTCCATCTCAGCATTGTCACATGGCCCAGCTTCACACAACCTAGCTGCCTCAGCAGGAACCCTTGCAAAGTGACCCCTGCCCTGGAGAGAGGACCTATAACTTCACACATAAACATGTCTATACATGCTTACAGTCCCTGTAAGTATGCTTAGTAGCTGGCTGCACAGAAAGCAAGCCCTGCCCTTAAGTATGCTCACAGCTCTTGCAGCAGCTTATTGCAGATAGCAAGGTTGAGGGCAAGGCAGATATACCCATTGCAACTTCAGTCAGGCTTCCCAAGGGTCCAGGGAGCAACCCAAGTTCAGTGTAAACAAGTCATCATGTTAAACAAGTCATAGCAATCAACTGGGCTGAGAGTATCCCCATCCAGCAGTGTGCTTACAGAAATGGTAGCTCAGCTATACAGGAAGGTTTACAGAGCCCATACAGAGGATACCCTTGGAGCATCTGGTTCAGGTAATCAGGAGAGTTCAGGGCACTACCGAACATCTTCTACACAAGGCCACTACTTTCAAGATCAGGAGATCTAAGTCTAGCAAACTTTCTACTCAAAGCCACTACTTTCAAGACCAGGAGATCTAACAAACATAGTGTTAGAAAAAAATGAGGGGACAGTAAAGTATGTCCCAAATAAAAGAACAAGACAAAAATCACAGAAAATGAACTAAACACTATAGAGATAAGCAATATACCTGATAGAGTTTAAAGTAAGAGTCATAAAGATTCTCGCCAACTTCAGAAAAAAATTTCAGTTAGACTTCAATGAAGAGATAGAAAGTGTAAAAAAGACCTAGTCAGAGCTGAAGAATATAATAACTTAAATGGAAAATACATTAGAGGAAATTAATAGTGGATTAGAAGATACAGAAGAATGGATCAGTAATCTGAAAGGCAAGGTAATAGAAAGCAACCAAGCTAAAGAGAAAAAAAGAAAAAAAAGAATAATAAATAAGAAGAAATTAAGGGGCCTCTGTGACAGCACTAAGCATAATATCATTTGCATTATAGAGATCTCAGAAGGAGAAGAGAGAAAGAAAGGGGCAAAAAAAACTTATTTGAAGAAATAATAGCTAAAAAGTTGTTTAATCTGGAGAAGAGAACAGATATTCAAGTCCAGTAAGCACAGAGAGGTTGAGCAAAATGAACTCAAGGAGATCTACACCAAGACACATAATAATTGAAATAGCAAAAATTAAAGAGAAATTTAATAGCAGTTACGTTCAAGGGAAACCCCACAAGGCTATCAGCTGATTTTTCAGCAGAAACTTTGTGGGTCAGGAAACAAAGGTATGAGAAATTATGAGAAATTCAAAGTCTGAAAAGGAAAAACTGGCAACCAAGAACACTCGACCTTGCCAGGTTAACATTTAGAATTGAAGGAGTGGTAAAGACTTTCCCAGATGAGAAGAATATTAGAGGAGTTCACCACCAAAAAACTACCCTTAAAAGAAGTGCTAAAGGAAATTCAAGAGGAGAGAAAAGGCCATAATTAGAAGCAAAAGGAAAAAAAAAAATTGTAAGTAAAAGCAAACATATAAAAAAGATAGTAGATTAATCACTTATAAAGCCAATTTGGAGGTTAAAATCAATTATATCTATAAAAGTTAGTCAAAGGGCACACAAAATGAAAAGATGTAAAATATATCGTATATATAAAATGTGGAGGGAGGAGTACAAATTTGTGCTTTTAGACCATGCTTGAACTTAAATGGCCATCAATTTAACAGACTGGTATGCACATAGAATATTATATGTGAACCTCAGATCAGAACTCAAAAACCTATAATAGATATGCCAAAAAAGGGAAAAAAATCCATGTATAACACTAATGAAAGCTGATTCTTTGAAGAGATAAATAAAATCAATAAACATTTAGTGTGACACATAAAAAAGAGAAAGAAAGAGGTTTCAAGTAAATGAAATCACAAATGAAAGAGGAAAAATAATAGCTGACACCACAGAAATACAAAGAATTATAAAAGACTACCATGAAAAATTATAAATTGAACAACTTGGGAAAAAAATTCATCCAACACTGAATTGGAAATAAATAAAAAATTTGGACAGACCAATTACTAGTAATAAAATCAAATTAGTAATCAAAAATCCCCCAACAAACAAAAGTCAAGGACCAGATAAATTCACAAGTGAATTCTACAAAACATTGAAAGAATTAATACACATTATTCTCAAACTATTTCAGAAAAATAGAAGATGAAAGTAGGAAAACTTCTGATTCATTATATAAGGCATACGTCACTCTAATAAAACCAGAAAAAGATACAGCAAAAAAGAAAACTAAAAGCCAACATCCTTGATTAACATAAATTCAAAAATCCTCAGCAAATTATTCGCGAACCACATTTAACAATACATTAGAAGGATCATTGGCCACAATCAAGTAGGATTTATTCCAGGTATGCAAGGCAGTTTATTATTCACAAATCAATGTAAACATCACATTTACAAGAGGAAGTATAAAAACCACATGATCATCTCAAAAGTTGCAGTAAAACCATTTGAGAGAATACATTTGTTCATGATAAAAACTCTCAACAAAGTGGGTTTAGAGGGAATGTATTTCAACATAATAAAAGCCATATGTGACAAATCTAAAGCTAACATCATGCTTAATGATAAAAAATTGGACGTTTTTCTCTAAGATCAGGAACAAGACAAGGATGTCTTCTCTCACCACTTTTATTCAACATAGTACTGGAAGTTCTGGCACAGCAATCAGACAAGGGAAAAAAAAAAGGCATTCACATTGGTAAGAAAGAAGTAAAACTTTCAAAATGTGCAGATGACATGACATTATATATAGAAAACCCTAGAGATTCCACCAAAAAAAAAATACTACATTACAAAAATTCCAATAAAAGAACTTAGTAAAGTTGCAGGTTGCAAAATTAATATACAGAAATCTGTTGAACCTTGATGTATGTAACAATGAAGTAACAGAAACAGAAATTAAGAAAAAAGCCCTCCCATTTATAATTGCACCAAAAAGAATAAAATATATAGGAATAAATTTAACTAAAGATGTAAGAAACCTATGTTCTGAAAACTATAGAACATTGATGAAAGAAACTGAAGACACGAATGAATGGAAAGATATTCCATGCGTATAGATTAAAAGAATTAATGTTGTTAAAATGTCCATACTATCCAAAGTAGTCTACAGATTCAATGCAATCCCTATCAAAATACCAATAGCATTTTTCACAGAACTAGAATAAAGAATACTGCAATGTGTATGGAACCACAAATGACCCCGAATTGCTAAAGCAATTTTGGGGAAAAAAAATAACAAAGCTAAAAGTATCACAATACTAGATTTCAAGGTATAATGCAAAGGTCTAGTGGTTAAAACAGTATGGAACTAGCACAAGTATAGACACATTGATCAATAGAACAGAATGGAGAGTCCCTAAATAAACCCATCAATCAATCAATCCATGCTTATGTGGTCAATTAATCTATGATGAAGGGGGCAAGAATATACAATAGGGAAATGACAATATTTTCAATAAATGGTGTTAGGAAAACTGGACAACTACATGGAAAAGAATGAAACTGGCGATGCCTGGGTGGCTCAGTAGTTTAAGCATTGACTCTTTAGCTCAGGGCATGATCTCAGGGTCATGAGATTGAGCCCCGAATTGGGCTCCACACTCAACCTGTACTCTGCTTTAGATTCTCTCTTCCTCTACCACTCATCCTCTCTCCCTCTCTCTAAAATAAATAAATAAATAAATAAATAAATAAATAAATAAATAAATAAATAAATCTTTAAAAAATTAAAAGAATGAACCTGGACCACTTTCTTACACCATATACAAAAATAAGCTCAAAATGGATTAAAGATCTAAATGTGAGACCTGAAACCATAAAACTCCTGAAGGAACACATAGACAGTAATCTCTTAGACATTAGCTTTAGCAATGTATTTATGGGTACGTCTCCTCAGAAAAACAAATCAAAAGCAAAAATAAACTATTGAGACTACACCGAAATAAAAAGCTTTTGCACACCAAATGAGACCTTTGGCTCAGGTCATGATTCACAGGTCCTGGTAACAAGTCCCTCATCAGGCTCACCACAAGCAGCCTGCTTCTCCCTCTGCCTATGTCTCTGCCTCTCCTCTGTATCTCTTAGGAATAAATAAATAAAATCTTTAAAGAAAAAAGACAACCTATTGAATGGGAGATGATATTTGCAAGTCACATATACAATAAGTTACTAATATCCAAAATATATAAAGAAGTTACAGAATTCAACACCAGAACAACAATAAAAATCCAATACAAATATGAGTGGAGGACTTGAAAAGATAGTTTTCCAAAGAAAACAATCAGATGGCCAACAGACACACAGAAAGATGCTCAACATCACTAATCACCAGGGAAATGCAGATCAAAACCGCAATGAGAGGGCAGCCTGGGTGGCTCAGTGGTTTAGCGCCGCCTTCAGCCCAGGGTGTGATCCTGGAGACCCGGGATCGAGTCCCACATGGGGCTCCCTGCATGGAGCCTGCTTCTCTCTGCCTGTGTCTCTGCCTTGTTCTCTCTATATGTCTCTCATTGATAAATAAACAAAAATCTTAAAAAAAAAAAAAAAAAACACAATGAGATACCACCCCACACCTGTCAGAATGGCCTGTATCAAAAAAGGCAAGAAATAAGCCTTGGCAAGAATATGGAGAAAAGGGAATCCTTGTGTACCATTGGTGGGAATGTAAATTGGTTCAATCACTCTGGAAAACAGCATGACCTTTCTTCAAAAAATTAAAAATAGGAATATCATATGAGTCAGCATTCCACTATTGAGTATTTATGCAAAGAAAACAAAAACATTAATTTGTAAAGATATATGCACCCCTATGTTTATTGCAGCATAGTTTACAATAGCCAAGAGATGGGAGCAACCAAAGTGTCCATTGATAGATGAGTGGATAAAGAAGATATAGGGTAGATACATGATGGAGTATTACTCAGTGATATAAAAATAATGAGATCTCACCATGTGCAACAACATGGACTGAGAGTGTTCTATGCTGAACGAGATAAGTCACTTACATAAGGAAAATTAACCATTAACTTATAAGTGGAATCTAAAAAGCAAACAAGTGAACAAACAAAACAGAAACAGACCCATAAATACAAAGAACAAATTGGTAGTTGACAGAGCGGAAGGGGTTAAGGGACAGGAAAGTAGGTGAAGAGGATGAAGAGGTACATGATTTCCAGTTATAAAATAAATGTCACAAGGATGAAAAGTAAAGCACAGGGCATAGAGTTGGTAATAACGTAATAACACTCACTGCATGGAGACTGGATTTTCCAGGTGAGCATTAAGTGATGTATAGAATTTTCAGATCCCTATGTTGTATACCTGAAACTGAAGTAATCTTGTATGTCAACTCAACTTCAAAAATGATAAAAAATGAATCTTTGGAAGAAAATGACGCCATGAATAATGCCTACATCTTAGGATAGCGTCATGTGATGTTGATGACATTGGCATTCAAATATGTAGAACTAAAGATCACATATAGTAATTTTGAAAAAAATATTCTTTCTTTAGAATCCCTAGTAAGTTGTCTATAAATAGTTGACAGAAGCAATAAAATATAAGCCGTACTACTGAAATTTTAGTAGAGATCTCCAGACCAATTTTGTAGTTTCTTCTTTTTATTTTTAAAAGATTTTATTTATTTATTCTTGAAAGACACACAGAGAGAGTGGCAGAGACACAGGCAGAGGCAGAAGCAGGCTCCATGCAGGGAGCCCAATGTGGGACTCAATCCTGGGACCCTGGGATCATGCCCAGACGCTCAACCGCCAAGCCACCTGGGCACTCCAACTTTGTAGTTTCGAGTACATTTTTATCTCGTGTCTTTATTTTTAATATTCAGATGGAAAGAAATTATTATTTGTATTTAAAAGTCCAAATTGTTTATGTGAATTCTTTGATGTCTTTCTCAGTGACTTCATCTCCTCTGCAAATTGAGCAGAATTTATTTTTGTCCTCATTTTCCCAGACTCTCTTACTGTAGCTCTTGACCCAAACTTCCTTTCTTCAAACCTGCTACCAAATTCTCAAACTAAATCATTTGATATCATATCCCATCTGTTCCACTTCCTATTTTGAAGAAAATATATTCAATGAGGAAATTTTTAACAACACTGCAACAGAGGCACTTGAGTGGCTCGGTCAGTTTAGGCTTCCAACTCTTGGTTTCCACTTAGGTCATGATCTCAGGGTTCCGCGAGGAACTCTGGGCTCAGCATGGAGTCAGCTTGAGATTCTCACCCCTCCTCCTTTTCCCTCCCCCCAGCTCCTTCCCCCTACTTGTGCACTCTCACAAATAAGTTTTAAAAAAAAAACCTTAAAAAAAAAACACTACGACATAGACAATAGCATCATTGATTATTTGTTTCCATTTTAAATTGGAAAGAAGATATTTTGAAAATGTGCAGTCCTTGTTCCAGTTCTGGTTGCACCTCTCAATAGTAATTTAGCCTCAAAAAAAGTATCTGATCTTCTCTAATATCTAGTTTTAAAATCTTTTTTCACAAACCATTAGCTTCCTGAGACCATGAGTTATATCTGTTTTGTTAAACTAGTGCCATAGCTCTCTCCCTCCAACACATATACAAACATCTTCCTATACCACACTTGTGTCTGGATATTTTATTTGGGAAGGAGCACACTAAGGAGCTGGGGAAAATGACATAAAGAAGGAGGTTCATCGTAGAGTTGGTCACTGATGTGGACAACTGAGGTTCAGTAAATGCCAAGAGATTCTAAAAAGCAACGTTATGTTTTTCAGAAATGTTTGCTGCATTTGGAACTTTTACCCACC
This sequence comes from Nyctereutes procyonoides, assembly GCF_905146905.1. Taxonomy (NCBI): domain Eukaryota; kingdom Metazoa; phylum Chordata; class Mammalia; order Carnivora; family Canidae; genus Nyctereutes; species Nyctereutes procyonoides. The sequence goes on along the minus strand of NW_026575032.1, from coordinate 14,972,597 downwards.
AGCTCCCAAGCTCCCTTGGTCAAAGGTCACTCCATAAAATAAGGTAACTTCTCCACATTTCCAAGATTGTACCTGCATGAGTGTGAGGTATCCAAGGCTGCTGAAATGTAAGTAGTTGTCGGGTTCCACCATTTAGAACTCTGTTGCCATTAAAATGATTAGTGTTACGAGGTAAGGCACAAGAGCCTATTACTATTATTAATTATTATTTTTTTAAGAGCCCATTATTAGAGGGAGTATCTAGAACCTCGTGCAGATTTAGGCACCTGATGCCCTAATACATTTTTAATGATGAATGACTGAAAAGCAGGGACCACTAATACCTACAATATGGTTTTTGTGAGGTTAATTGAGACTGTAAGTATCAGCTCTTAACTATCCTAGAAGTAAGTATACAGGTTTGTTGAGTTTGAATAGCCAAGGGTGCAATTGAAGTTATTTTTTTCTACTTTGCAACTGGAGTTTTAAAAATTTTCAAGCCCTATTCTACTTGATGACCAACCCCCCCCCCTCCCCAACTCTACCATTATGCAATTCGTTTTGGTGCAGGGTGAGTTAGGTCTGAGGCCATGCTCTGTCTTGCTGGAGTCCGCGGAGTCTATAGTTTTGAAGATGTAAAGGACACTTGTTCAATTTGGTATTTGTATTTGCTGCTGTTTTAGTTCACCCTCATCATATCCTCAAACCTCCCAATAGCTTCTTCCTCTTATTTTTTTTTTAATTTTCTTCTTCTTAATTAATGCCTGAAAATTTGTTGGAGATATTGCAAAATTTGTGGGGTTTTTTTTCCTCCATGATATTCTGGGATGCAAAGAATGTAGAAAGATAATCTATTCCCATCTGCTTTCATCATCCCAGTCAGGTATCCTACTACACTACTGAAACTTGTTCTATTTCTACAAAGCCCCCCCCAGAGGCTATTTCTTTTACTTTTTTTTTCTAACCTCTCTTCATCTCTCCTTAGAGAGAGTATCTTTACCTATTTTGGGTTTGAGAATGAAAGGTTTGTAGAGCAGGTGGGAGTCATTAGGTTCCACAAGTAGTTTTTCTTGGAAAAGTCGTGACTTCCAATGCTTAGCCTGAGAGATAAGATCAACCTAAGTAAAGGAATTCCAGGAACCCAAAGTATGAAAACTTACCAGTTATTACTTTAAGATTGTTTTTCACTATACCTGATTACATTTATTTCTTGTATTTTCAATACTGAAAGAATGTATGACATGTAAAAGTTTGTAAGATTATTTACTGAACAACTTAAAGACTTTCTTGTGACATAGAACACCTGTTCACAAGTATTTTGAAGCACAGGAATTTAATGTAATGTAATTATGACCAGTTCATAGGCTCATTAATTTCTATCAATATACACACATGGGCAACTATTCTCAAAATATCTGTTTGCTGTTATGTAGGTGAGATAATGAATTAATAGAAGGTTTGCATAACATTTTTGGTAGTTCCAGTAGGCTGAGATTATTCTAATTTACAGATTAGCTCATAATGCAAGACATGTGGGGGAAGGAAAGTTAATATTATCTTCATTATAATACATCTGTCCAACCTAACTCTTAATGCCTCTTTTTAAAGTTATTTAAAATTCTTGATTTTAATCTTGATTTTAGATCTTGATTTTAATCTTGATTTTAGAATTTAAAAATGCTAAAAGAATCTTACAACAAAGTTTTAACAGCACTATTTGTAGTGATGGTAATAGAATAACTTTCACTCCCTCTGCACTCTTCTGTATTTTCTAATATTATTTGTCTTTTCCCTTTTTTTTGCATGGAACATTTGTTACTTCTAGTTTTTACTTTGGGCCTTTCACCTCTTTCTCCTTGTGTCTGGCTCCTCTGTATTTCTATTTCCCACTTGCCATAACTTTAATAACTATCTGTGCCATCCACCTGCCTGAAATTCCATCCTCTGCAGTCTGCAGCCCACATTGCCCTCTCATGGCTCATGTTTTTAAAGACAATGTCTATGCTCATAACATTAAATATGCTGATGAGTCCTGGTACTCAGTGGGTTGACAATCCCCTGGCAACATCAACTGGCAGACACAATGCTCTCCATCCTCTCAAATGGCTCTGCCTGCCTCCCCATGCCGACTGAAACTGTCATTTTCACCAAACCCCCATTGTTGCAAATTAGCTGTTGCTGGCAAAAGTTCATGGTCTGTTTCCAGGCATTAATTCATGATCTGCGCATCTATTTCTCCATTCAGACCAGCGTAGCACAGAAGCTCTTCTGAGTTTGAGTCATTACTTATCTAGGCAACTTGATTGAAGAAACAAATCTATGTTGGCTTTTAGCAACTTCTGCTATCTTGCAGTCATCTTCACAATAAGAGGTAAGTATATCTTGGCTTTTTTCCCTAAGTAGACCCATTTTTATTCATTGCATTGATTGGGATTATACACAGAAAGGAGGCATTTTTTTTTCTTCTGTGTCTAGATTTATCTCAAGAGTCATACTGAATGACTGACAAAAGCATTAATAAGACAAAGAGTGGGGATGAGATCAAGACATCAACATTCTTCTGTCTCACCTATTATCTTGTTAATTGTTGGAGACCTGAAAAAGAAAACTATACTATTGTAATGGAAAAGAACCAAGTAAATCTAATAGCGATGCTTTCACTCTAGTGGCTTTTTTTTTTTTTTAACTCCTTAGGAAATGCCTAAAAATATTACTACTTGCTGAAGCAGTTAGTTTTAAGACAACATTTATTTATCATACCATGAAAATAATGAGATAAACATACAAGCTTTTCCACCTTATATCCTTAGTCCCTCTCAGAGTCCCTGTGGGCACACAGCAGATGTTCAATAAACACTGTGTTGATGCAAACTCTGGGAAGATGAAACTATTCAACAAAGGAACTCTATCAGAATTTGTCATTTCAAATTATCAACTCAATAATTCTCAGGGAAAAAAAAAAGATTTCAGAGAACTTTTGAGTAAAGAATAGCTTTAAATGTTAAAAAAATGGATCTCAGTGAATACTCAGTTTCTCTTTGTCTCTCTTTCAACACACATGTGCATACACATATTCATGCATACAAATACTCTTTGAAATTCTAGATAAATATTTAGATTTTCTTTTTCACTCACTCATTCACTCACTCACTCATTAAACCGATATGGATTGAACCAGGTAGCATCCTAAAGACTTTTTATATAGACATGATTATGATGGGCAAGGCCCCTGCCCTCATGGAGCTTATATTTTGATGGTGAGCTTTAAGATGGCCTTGGTGTTGGGGTAAGAAATAAAACTTTTTTAAAAAGTATTTAATTTATTTATTCATAAGAGACAGAGAGAGAGGCAGAGACACAGGCAGAGGGAGAAGCAGGCTCCCTAAAGGGAGCCCGATGCGGGACTCGATCCTGGGGTCCTGGGATCACAACCGGAGCCGAAGGCAAAGACTCAACCACTGAGCCACCCAGATGTCCTGAGAAGTAAAAAATAAAAAATAAAAATAAAAAATCACATTGAAAATCATTGATTGGTTGAAAGCCTTCCACATTAATACTGCTTCATCTTAGAACAGCAGAGAGTGTTACTAGATAATACTTTATCTGTTACACTTTGGGTGCTAGAATTAGATTACCCCACATATCTCCAAATCATTCAATATATGGTATTCAAATAAACTAAGCATGAGAATGAGATTATTTATAAATAGCCAAATGCTGTCTATGCATGTTACACAAAGAAGAAAAAAATAAAGTTTCCATTAATAAAACAGCTTGGCCTTTCCCTTGGCTGGCAGACAGAGGCCACATGATGCCTGGAGTTACTGTAAAAGATGTAAACCTGCAGGAGTTCATCAGAGCTCTGACAGCCTTCCTCCAAAAGCCTGGGAAGCTGGAAGTCCCTAAATGAGTGGACACTGTCAAGCTGGCCAAGCGTAAAGAACTTGATCCCACAATGAGAACTAGTTCCACACAGGAGCTGCTTCCATAGCACGGCACCTGTACTTCTGACATGGTGCTGGGGTGGGCTCCATGACCAAGATCTATGGAGGATGTCAGAGAAGTGGGGTGAGGCCTAGCCATTTCAGCAGAGGCTCCAAGATCAGGCCCACAATGTCCTCCAAGCCCCAGAGGGGCTGAAAATGGCATAAAAGGACCAAGATGAGAGAGGCAAAATGACATCTGAGGGACAAAGATCTGGAAAGAATAACTGGACAGGTGGCAAATGCCAATAAGAAGCATTAGAACAAATGATGATGGGTTAATAAATTGCCTTATTCATAAAATAGATAAATGATAGATGGATGGATAGATAATAAAACAAAACAAAATAAAATAGCTTGATAAAGCTATTGTGAAAATTATTGTATTTTTCAGGCTGGCAAATACTATCTAAATAATGCAGTGATGAATTCACAAGCAGGATAAATCTGTAATCCTATTCACTCTGTCTCATATGCATTCAAACAAATGTTTTGAATAAACACCTGTCCAACATGTGGTTACTTTGTAAGAACCATGATTTTTCCCTAAAGTTCGTTAGCAAATTTCTTTTAATACAAAGTCTGCCTTGTGGCTTTGCATAATAATCAAGGCAAACAAAAATATTATTCTTTAGACATATGCCAAGTGATGAGAAACAGTCTCCTCTACTCCCAAGCTAGGATAAAAATACTCACCTTTTTGCAGGTGTAAACTAGCATTGCCAACTTTAAATGAAGCTCATTTGATGGCTGGGTTATATATAAACCATTAGTATAATAGAGCAATTAACACTACTCCCAGGGTGGGTGAATAAATCACTGCTATAAGACTTTGTAAATGTTGTTACTAAGTACAGAGTAATATATATATATAAACATATATAAAATATATAAAATAAACATATATAATACACATATATATATTACATAACATTTATCAATCTATATGCATGTACAAATGAGTGGAAACACACACACATATATACGTATATGCGATATATGCCATTTGGCATATCCTGCTAATTCTCATATGATGATACATGGGTAAGTGGAAAAACAAACATCTGCTATCGTTTATTTCTTTTCGTGAATGGTTAAAGTAGCCCACCTATTGCAAATGACTTTATAATCTGGCCTCATATGTCTGGTCCAATCACAATATAAGCCTTTTTTTGCTCAATGTTATGAGGAAATGGTAAAGGCAAATTGATACAGTGGAGTATGGCACCGGTGGTTCTTACAGGGTGATGGTGTTTAAAGGAAGAACAAAAAGTATGTCTATCAGAAGGCGTATGAATGAGACAATAGATTCCAGTTCCCAATTATTGCTTTGTGGTTTTGCCTCTATTTACAGAGGAAGCATCTGACCTTGGGAAAAAAAAATACCTCGTTTTTGTAATAGAAAAATCTAGAGGGAATGTTCTGTTTAACAGACGGCCTCTTACAGTAGTAGACAAATAAGAACCAGCCTCTCAGTTTGCTACAATGGGTTCCCCTATGTAACAGACGATGACAAAAGTAAAAAGGAGATGAGAAGGCAGAGGGTTTGAACAGTTCTGGAGTTCACCCTAGGGATATGAAGTAGCTCTCTCCAAATGAAAGAAAAAAAAAAAACACTTTCAAAAAACAAAAATAATTAAAGGATCTCTCCTTGTAGAAATGATTAATAGAGAGAAGAAGCAATAATAGTATTAGAATTGAATTCACTGGATGGAGTTCACGAATATTGCAAAGATACCTTCTAAATGCATGATACCGAGGAAAGATCAACCTGAGTGAAACAATAGACTCCCTGGTGACTAGTTGGGGACTGACAGCCATTAAACATTAAAATGTGCACATTAAAATAAAAGTGAGTTTATTTTTACCCCAAGCTAATAAAATTATTCATTTTCTTTACATATCTGTATGAATCACAGGAAGAGCAAAAATCATCTTGTAAACCAAAATAACTAATTCTTTTGTTAAAAGATTGATTGATTGATTGATTGATTGACTGATTGATGATTGATTGATTTTGGAGAGAGAGTAAGTGGGCAGACGGGCAGAGGGAGAGACTCTCAAGCCGAATCCCCACGGGAGGGGTGGACCCTATCCTGAAATCATGATCTCACGGGAAACCAAGGGTTGGACACTCAACCAACTGAGCAACCAGGCACCTGGAACTAGTCCTTTTTTATACTATCCTTGTTTACAAAATGTTTGTATTGCTGATTTTTTTTTTTTTTGCAGACTTCGGTGTGTTTTCCTAATATCTCATAGTCACCGTTGACAACAAAGGTTGTGGCTCTTCAGAATCTTTAGAAAAGGAAAGGGTTTTGTTGGGTGTATGTCGCTAGCTGTGTGCTGCAGCACAGGGAAAAAATAGTTCGATTATACTGGTAAAATGAAACTGAACTAAATTCCTGTTTCTACTGGCAAAGGGAAGGGAGATCAGAATTCCAATGAAAAGAGTCAAAGAGTGGAAATGTGCTCAAGAAGAGGCTTCAGACTTGGCTCCAAAGAGGTCTAAGGAAAAAGCTGGCAATGAACAAGATCCTACTTTTGTTACCACCTGTTACTGGTTATTTCCCTTTTCTCTGTTTGATGTGTTTTTCTTTTCCTGTCTGTGCCAGTAGAGAGATTTTGTTTTACCTACCTACCATTCTCTCTTCTGTTTAGTACTATCCATCTGATTTTTTCCTTTAGGGAGCCACTGTCCTCTACTCTCAGGCTATGTGGCTTAGAAGGGATTGAACTGAAAGCCAGTTCCAGGGGTAAACACCTGACCTACCTTTGGTCGTCCACAGTCACCAGGATTAGTTTAGGAATAGGTCAATTGGCCCAAGACACAGAACCTGGTTCCAAGACTTAACCTGGAACCAGTATGTATCAGGCCTTGTTTTTCTGCTGAGGTCCCTAATTTAATATTGTGTAAGTCAGGAGCTTTGCAAACTATATGGGGAGGGAGCCCTTCAGAAGAAGCCTATGACGAAGAATCAGAGCCAAGATATAACAGATGTAAAAAACCCACAAATTCCTAGTGATACTGTGTGAGAATTTTAATCCAGCTATTCTGGAAGTTAATCCCAAATATTTCAGTACTGGGAGACATTTACTTCCGTTTTATTTAAGATAGACTGAGTTGTGCTTCTATTACGTGTAATCCAAGAATTATGTTAATATTCCATAGGACTGATACAAATAAAGTAAGGTTAAAATATAGAAATTTGTCCCTAGATTAGCAAAAAAAAACAAACCCAAAGAAAAATATCAAAGGCACTGAATGGTAGCAAAAAGCTAGGAGATTCAGGAGAGAAATCAACACGGATAAAGAGAAGGCATAAGGAGAATTTCTTAATTTTGCAGTTTTTCAACTGAGGGTTTCCAGGTTATGCCCTATAGGGTGGCTAACTCTCTGATAAAAAAAAAAAAAATTCCACAATCTTTCCAGTTTCAAGCAATCACAACTATTGGAAAATGAGGAGGGAAAAAAATCCCAGAAAAAAATGTAGTAACAAAAAGGGGACTTAAATTCTGCATAGAAAGTATGCACACATTTCTGCCTGGCTCTTGAACCATGCATTTGGGGTAGACTTCAAGCTACCTGGGACAAGCATGAAAGCACTGAACTGACATTTGCCTGCCATCCAAGATAGAGCTTGCAATTTGATTCTAACCATATTAATTGATTGCTAAAAAAAAACTACAAAAATCAACCCTCTTCAGGGGAATCTAATAGAATCTAGAAGTTTCACAGCATAATATTCACAATGCCTAGGGGTCAATACAAAATTTGAATTTCAATGGAAATTAAGGTCAAAATTTAAGATTTTTTAATTTACAGGGAGAGATTTTAAATCATCTGTTATAGCTCTGCTCATGAATTAGAAAAAAAAATTGCTTATAATGATTAGAGAAATTAGAAAAATTAGCAGAGAAATATAAAGTGTAAAAGATAGCTCAAGGAAAGTAGTAAAAGGGAGTAAGAGTAGGATTCCATAAAATGAATGAAGGATATGAGTAAATTAGGGATAGAAAATTCAACATTTCTTTCTTTCTTTTTTTTTTTTTTATTTATGATAGTCACACACAGAGAGAGAGAGGCAGAGAAAGACACAGGCAGAGGGAGAAGCAGGCTCCATGCACCGGGAGCCCGACGTGGGATTCGATCCCGGGTCTCCAGGATCGCGCCCTGGGCCAAAGGCAGGCGCCAAATCGCTGCGCCACCCAGGGATCCCTCAACATTTCTTATATAGACTGGGAACCTATCTCCTTATTCCCGCAACATTTAATTATGATCAGAGTTTTCAGGTGATTACCTAACAAATTCTTCATTGAATACATCATGAGTCCAGCAGCCACTGGATGCAGTAGTAGTCTGCAAACAATTTCTAACTTATTACCTAGGGGATAAACTTTATAAAGAAATAAAAGAGTAAAATTCACTTAGGACAGAACTTGTCATTTTAATTTTAGTTGTTTTTATATTTTAAGTTGATTTAAATCCATTTTAGTGCAAAGTGGAAGATAAAAAAAGTCCATATTTTAAAGTCCATTAGAGAAACTAATTTTTAAATATCCAAAATATGACAGGACTTAAATGGTAATGGAATTTCTCTCCTACAGCGTAGAAAGAACTCCTGCAAAATTCCAGAAAGAAAAAAAAAAAAAAGCAGTTCCATGGGAAAGACAAAACAACACAGTTATAAAACACATGGGCATTAGAACCAAACAGATATAGATTTAAGCTCCAGATCTATTATTTATTAGCTATATAAACTCGGGCACATTCCTTAGCTTTTTTGAACTTCAGATAGCTCATTCCAAAATGAGGATTTTGATATTAGCAGTTTCCTCTTTCCCCTCCTAATGCTTATTATTTTCTCAGGTTACTTTTAGCTACATTAACTTACTGGTGGCAATGTTTATTATTATCTGTCATGATACAGTATAGACAATTATTTGGAAATACTTTACCGGCCAGTGATTTAAAAAAATGTCATTTTTTAAAAAGAGGTCAGTTTGAAGATCAAGTAAGGCAAACACGTCTTCATCCCAGAGCACACAGCAAGCCACGTTCCTTGTGATGCTGTCAATAAACCATTGTATTCTTGGTGAAGAGAAATCCACTATATTTTTTGCATTAGTAAGGAGTATGGCAGTAGTGAATTCGGTTTCAACACAGGGACTTTCAGATATATGTTCTTTTTGCCTGTGTTCCATAACTGCTAAAAGGACACAGTTCAGTGTGTATAATTCCTCATAAGATTTACCGGACTTTTACACATTTCTTTTTGTCCTTGACTATCTGCCTTTCTTTTTATCAATGGAATAAAAACAATTTATAAAACAATTTATAAATAATCCTATTTCCACTTTCTTCTATAACATGGGCCTGGCTAATTCTCCGGGGATTCCCTCCATGCATCTCTCTATTTTGGAATCATTTACGATATTCTTCTTCCCTCTTTGCCAATAACTTCAGAGCACTGCTACTCCTCCATCTGGTACGAGAAATAGAGAGTTGTTCTTTTCGAGAACACTCGTGAATGGAGAAGCCAAAATTCTCATTCCCCCCTCACACCCTGGAATTTTAAAAAAGAAAGAATTAGTAGTCTCCTGAAAATATACAAGCTGTTTGAGATTTTCAAAATTCTAGCCATAACGTCGAGATGAGATTCCTTCAATTATGTATGAATCATCATTTTTGTGGAGGGTAAAGGGAGACAAGCAAAAGAATATAGTACTTTCTCTGGGAAATGACCTAATGGCTCGACAACTCTGCCAGCCTGTCAGTTTCTGCCTTAGAACTTTTCAAGAAAACACAATAGATCATTTATCTCTGCCTTCAGATGGGATGATGGGCTCTTGAGGTCTTCTGTTGTACCCCTGCATAAATTAGAAGCGGTGCTGGCAATGAAATTGTCTTAGTCATTAAAAGGAAAGCAAAGATTGAAATTGACCCAAAGGAATGACTATTTCAATAGATCCCTTGACTCTGTGCTCAGAGGCTAGGTGAACTCTAGACAGAGTGGTAGTAAATTTTTATCTTGCTATGACATGGCAGTGCTTAAAAAGAACATAAAAGCATGCAGCAGCAATTTTTAGAATATTTTTGTGTCCATGGGAAGCCACCTGTCTGTTATATATCAAATCATATGCATGTGATTCACGTATTTTCACACATACACACATATTACGTTACAAATATATGGATATATGTTAGCCAAGCGTGACATAATTAGATTGTGTGAGTCACCATTTTTTATGAGCTTAAGTTATTCAAATGCATTTTCTACTCAATGACAGAGCCAAAAATTATTAAAATAGACATAAGAGAATTAGCTCACAGAATGGAATGAAAGCTATGAACATAAATATAATGATATAATAAGTACAATCATAATTATAAAATTATAATTATGAAAGTATAAATGTATAGAAAATTATAATTATAAATATATATACCATTTTAATGAATTTAGAAATAATTGTTTTACTTTCCTTATTATGAAAGTGACTCATGCTTATTACCAAAACATTCCAGTGATACAGAATCTTATAATACACAAGGCAAAAATCTCCAATAATCTTTTCCACTTGAAGTAAATAACTGCTAATAATGTGATTCATATCTTTCCTGACTTTTTAAATTATCAAACAAATATACATATTATCATTTTAAAACCAAATGAGATCCTGCTGTAAGTAATGGTTCCCAAAATCTTTTGCGAAACCCAAACTAAACATATACACATGCATGCACATGTACACATACATAAATAACCATTTTTTTAATTAAGATATTTATATATTTATGTAAAACCTTGATATTTCCTTTATCAGTACATGAGCATCTTCCTAATTTTTTGACAGATTGTACCGTGTTTAGTTTTATGGCTGATATAGTAAGTATTTCATTGGTAGTAATGACAAGTTAAGTCATGTATATTTTTATTTTGAGTTGCTGTATATTTAAAGGAAAGCATATTGAAATTTTGGTATTGTCAAACTACTCTCCTAAAAAGATTGTATGACTTCAAAAATGTATAAAATGGCCTACTTCTACATAGCTTCCCTACCATGTGCATGGATCATTTTTCACTTTTGCTAATCACACAGGTAAGAGATATCTCAAATATATCTTTTATAAATTTATGAATATGTCTCATATTATCATTACAATTGAGAATCTTTTGTGGGGCGTGGTTTGCTCAGTCAATTAAGCATCCAATTCTTGATTTCGTCTCAGGTCATAATCTCATGGTCGTGAGATCAAGCCCCAGGTCAGGCTCACTGCTCAGTGTGAAATCTGCTACAGATTCTCCCTCCTTCTCCCTCTATCCATCCCCTGCCCCTCCCAACTCGTGCTCTCTCCTTCAAACTAAATAAATAAATCTTAAAAAACAAACTCAAGGATCTTTTTCTGTACTTATTTAATATTATAATTTCTTCTGTAAATTTATTTTTATCTATTTTTTCAATATACATTTATTTTATTTTTTATTTTTATTTTTTATCTATTTATTTTTTTTTACTTAGGTACCATTCACTTTATTTTTTATTATTTTTAATTTAAATTCAATTTGCCAACATATAACACCCAGTGCTCATCCCATCAAGTGCCCCCTCAGTGCCCATCACTCAGTTGCCCCATCCCTCCACCCACCTCCCCTTCCACAACCCTTTGTTTGTTTCCCAGAATATACATTTATTTTAAAAGTGAAACACTGATCACCTGATTTTCCACATAAAATCTGATTTGATATACATAATGCTGTTTTTCACTGAAAGTGGATGATTAAAATTTTAATATCAACTAATTCATTTTTCATTTGTTAAAAACATTTATGGGTACTGATCTTATCTTAGAAAGGTATTTAAGTGATGAATATACAAATGTAAATAACTCTAAACTGGAATTAGGGAGGCCTCTCTTGAAAAATTGATTTCTCACCTTACTCAAAGAAGAGTAGCTACTAATTCCTGAGTTGCCTAACAGAATCTAAGAGAAACACAATATTTAATTTTGACCCTTTATGATGTCCTGTAGACATTGGTTGCAAAGCTCACACACTATCTGCTGCCCTCTGCCTCCATGGAATTGTATTTTATAACTCATACAAATGAAGCTGCCTCAGCATCCTTGTCAGGCTCAGATGTTGCCTGAGATCAGCCTAGAGGAAGTGTGGTCTCTCTGTAAACTTGGTGGTTGATTCAGACCATAGTACCTGTGGTCCTACAACAAGGGATTATGCCCCCAACAGGAGGTCTGAGTGGTGCCTATTCATGACTGCAGGGAGCTACCTCTCACCTTTTGTTGGTTGTGTCCTGAAAAAGTGTGATGGTCAGCAAGTTTCAAACAAAGTGGTTAACATCAAAGCAATGTTGGAGAATTGGAGTTAAAGTAGCATTCAAAGACAAGGAAGGAGAAACCAAGAACTCTAAGATTGAACATATGATTATCTTATACAGGACAACAGGTAGTAGTCTTCTATCCTGGAGATCAGACTGGGAGATATTGATGATGGTCTCAAGTCAAGCTTAAATGGCTGAACCTTACAGAAGATCCAATAGGTAGAAAATGGCATGTGATGCTGTTGAGCAGTTTTTAATATTTAGTTCTAAGTACAATCTAGGCATAACTAACCTACTGGTAAATAATCCCATTCTAAGCATCGTTTTTCTCTTGCCTTCTAGTTGAAACAAGTTCTCTTTTCATTCTCTTATCGATGGTTTTGGAGCAAAGATGGGAGTGGGAGTAGGGTAGGAAATAAAACAAAAAGCCCAAGCCTGTTCTGTGATATAAGTGAAGCTACCTGTCTCTGGCAGCAGGAGTAAAGGACTCCATCATCAAGCCTTGAACAGTTCTTCATGGTTACAAAAAGGAGAGTGATAGTGCTTTTAATTCTGAACATGCTATCCAAGTACTCTCTCCCCATTGAGTTGATGTCACTGCCATAACATGAACACCAGGACCCAGTGTTATGTTCATAGGTTTAATTATATATAAAAAAAATACACCAAAACATCTGTGCTCTGCCATTTTACATTATATTAATTTAAGATGACAGCTTCTTTGATGAAACATTTTTTTTTCTGTATTACTTGCATGCTGTGCCTCATGGTGATTATTGTAGACATTATTTCACACAGGGTGGTCCACAGTCATTTAACACCTTATATCACACTGGGATCTCTGCATAAAGACTCATTAATTAAGTGGACAGAAGATAAATGTATCTGTAGCAATGGCAAGGAGCCAAGGCTTACTCTTCCCAGGTGCTCAGAGAAGTTACTAGAACCCGATCCATCTTCAGAGAATGACTAACATGGGTTCAAGAGGGGAAGACACTGACGTGAAAGAATGCTGTTTCAAATAATCGTTAAAAATGAGATGGATTTACTTATTCAGATGAACTTCTTTTAAATAAATCTCCCCCCAAGAGTTACTAAGCAAAAATCTTGGAGTATTTCCAATTTGGGGCTGATACAGCTTCCTGGAGAGTCTAGTAAATGTTTTGAGGAATCCCATTTTAGGGTCATTTTATTATTTCAGGATCTAACAGCAATGAAGGTACTCATAAAATATACTAGAACTGGCATTCATTTGGAGAAAATTAGAGGGCCTTTTATGTCTAGGAAATGAAATTCTTTGAACAAGAAATGTTTTCACTCACATGTTTCTCTTTACTGAGGTCTTTTATATATTTCAAATAATATGACTTTTTTTTTTAACTGTCAATGTCTGTGATGTTTTGAATCAATTTTTGTTTGAAGATCAGGACAAAAAGGTTTAGTCCATGATGATTCATTTTCTGTGATTTTTTTTCCCTAAGATGTCTATCCAAAATAAGGCTTTACCATGACCATAGGGTAACTTGTGTGGTAGTTGGTGATAGCCAGGAAAAAAAAAAAAAGTGTCTGATTAGAATGTTGGCTGATAAAGTCAGCAAAAATGAACTTTTGAGGATTCTGTGGATTTGCATATATCTTGTAAATACATTCTAAGTCATAAAGCTTCCTGGAAAAATTGTTTAGAAAATCAAGTTAGAACAACTAAAAATGTCAAGCTATTTGTAACATTACATAACTAGGATGAGCACTGTCATGGCACAACATGTACACAGGCATTGGGTAGAATGGGGGAATAAAATTGTTTTGATATTGAAGAATATATTCTTACTCTTTACCTTACATTGGAGTATAAACTAATGTGTTGCCACTTACATGCAACTGGGATCACACATCATTCTTAAATGTTAAAAATGAATCAAGTACTAGCAAAAAAAAAAGCTATAATTGGAAAATTCCTATTAGTGATGTCCAGATATGTTTTCTTTCACTTCAAATGTTGATTATACAGTATTTGAAATAGGTATGTGTGTTGTTATCAAGGGTTGTGTATTATTGTTAGCTTTTTTGTTTCACCTGCACTATGCCTCGGTTACCCACCAGAATAAAAACTAAAGGATTAGCAATTGCATGCCAAATCCCATGTCTTCCTTTGGTATATGAGAATAAAACTTCTCAAATTTTTATAGCTCACCATTTTCAGCATTGACTAATTATATTTTGGGCATATATTTTTACCATTGAGGACGTGATATATATAAAAAAAAGCCGCAATAATTAAAATTTCTCTTTCCCTCCCCTTTTAAAAGTACAACTTTTTGGAAAAAGAAATCATACATGCCTTTTAAAATATCTCTATTCTTTTGAAAAAAGAATTTCCTTTTTCATGCTGCCAATTATATTCTTATAAGTGCATGATGTTGTATACGTTTTGGATTTATTCCTACCAGAAGAAATGCTCTGGATTAAATTCTTTTGGCTAATAAAACAGATTGTGAAATCAAAGTAAACTAAAAGATGTTCTTTAGATATTTTTCTCCTTCAGAGCTTATGAAAGCGGTAATGTCTGCTAAATATTACAGAGAATTCTGAGGATCAATAGGAAGAAGAAGACGTTCAAAGTTAAATAAGAACTGGACTTTGGACAAAAAGACACAATAGTTCTTTTATATTTTGTCATACGTTAATTTATTTAACTGATATTTGGTGAACTCTCACTAGGTGTCAGGTACTACATAGGCAATAAGTTCGCTAGTAATAAAACCAAGATTATATCTATATTAATAGCTTAGATGAATGAATGATACAATAAATATGTGGTAAATTGCAAAGATTTTGCATTTTTTGATTATGGTATTAAATTCTTTTTATGATTTTTTAAAAACATTGGATTGTTAGTCAAATGTAAACCTATTGCTTGAGTCATTAACACTTAACAGTAACATTTATTACTATGATTTTCCTGAAGTCACTTTTCATTTAAAGTATGACATATTGTCAGACTTGCAAAATAACAAAACTTTTTTTTTTTAAATAAGAGTTAAGACCTCTGATTAATTTCCCATGAAATTCCTGCCAGAGTGATTTTTAAGTTTGTTTTACTTTTTTAGAATTAAAAGCATATTTTCTCTGGATATCAACCCAGACTAATATATTTAGAAGTATAGTTTCCATTTGGGTTGCATAAGCAGCTGATGGATAAAATGTAAATGTGCCATCCAGGTTTGTTTCTTTGTATATGAACCCTATATCAGAATTATGCATATTTTCAGATCTATTAATCTCTGACCAGAACACAATCTCTCATGATCAATATTTAAAATTCTAATGTGTGCAATGCTCATTGTTACTTTCCCCCAATATTATCTCTTAGCTAATATTTAGATTCTTTTATTATAATAGAAATCCAAATGCCTTACTTTTGCTCCATTTAACTTCATCTCCTGAACTTTGACCTTACACTGTTTTTTTTTTTTTGTGTGTGTGTGTGTGTGTGTATTTTGTTTTTGTTTAAATATAATCAAGGTAGTCATCAGGAAAATGGAAATCAGAACTATAGTGGGATGTCACCTCACACCTGTCAGAACGTCTAAAATAAAAAAAAACACAAGAAACAACACATGTTGACAAGTATACTGAGGAAAAGGATCACTTGTTTATAGGAATGCAAACTGATGCAGCCACTGTGGAAAATAGTATGGAGGTTCCTCAAAATTAAAAAAATAGAACTACCCTATGATCCAGCAATCACACTACTGAGTATATACCCAAAGAATACAAAAACACTAATTCAATGGGATACATGCACTCCTGTGCTAATAGCAGCGTTATTTGCAATTGTCAAGATATGGAAGCAGACCAAGTGTCCATTAATTCGTGAATGGATAAAAAAGAGGTGGTACTCTGGAAAACAATATGGAGGTCCCTCAAAAAGTTAAAAATAGAGCTACTTTATGAACCAATCATTGGACTACTAGGTTTTATTCAAAGGATACCAAAATAGTGATTCAAAAGGGCACATGTACCCCCAATGTTTATAGCAGCAATGTCCACAATAGCCAAAATATTAGAAAGAGCCCAGATATCCATCAAAAGATGAATGAATAAAGAAGATGTATATAAAAAAGATCTATCATCTATCTATCTATCTATCTATCTATCTATCATCTATTATCTATCATCTCCTGAATATTACTCATCCATCAAAAAGCATGAAATCTTGCCATTTGCAATGATATGGTTGGAACTAGAGGGTACTAAGCTAAGTAAAACAAGTCAGTAAGAGAAAGACAAATACCATAGGATTTCACTCACATGTGAAATTTGAGAAACAAAATAAATGAATAGTGGGGGGAAAAGAGAGAGAAACCAAATAAGCAGACTTAATTACAGACAATAAACTGATGGTTACCGGTGGGGAGGGGGGGGAGGGGGATGGTTGAAATAGGTGATGGAGATTAAGGAGGGCACTTGTTGGTGATGAGCACCTGGTGATGTATGGAATTTTTGAATCATGATATTGTATACCTGAAACTAATATAATATTGTATGTTAACTAACTAGAATTAAAATAAAAACTTAAAAAAATATAATCAAAGTAGGGACTATTTCTAAAGTAAATTAACTGAATATTTTATCATTATTGTTGTTAGTGGTACCTCAGATTTTTTCTTGCCTTTTATCTCACATTATTTCTTTTTTTTTTTTTTTTAAATTTTTTTTTTAATTTTTTTATGATACTCACAGAGAGAGAGGGGCAGAGACATAGGCAGAGGGAGAAGCAGGCTCCATGCACCGGGAGCCCGACGTGGGATTCGATCCCAGGTCTCCAGGATCGCGCCCTGGGCCAAAGGCAGGCGCTAAACCGCTGCGCCACCCAGGGATCCCTCACATTATTTCTTTAGGTCATCTTGCACTATACCTGTCCTTGTTTGAGCTGTAGACTTAATGTTACTGATACACAAATCAGAAATTCCTCTGCAGGGGAGTCTTATTTTTTCAACATCAGCATATATCCCATTGCCAAAATTGAAGTCATTACTTTCCTCTAAATGTATTGAATCTGGGTTTCTTTCAGTATTTCCCATTTTGAGATGTAGCCCAACCACAGTGCCTAATCACAAAGCCAAACGACTGGAACTCATTTCTTAGTAAGGATATCAATTTATAAGTTAGTTGACATAATCAATACAGCCCTCAAACTTCATGCTTAACTCAATGTAATTCATGTCTCACTCTCATCACAGTCATAAAACAGGTATTCCTGGTTAGTAGCCTTCCTGCAATATTGATGCTTTTAAATCTTTCATCTCCAACTTTACCCTTCTGCTCCCCAGGTCACTGTGGAGGACATCTCCATCCAGGAAGGCAACAAGGTAGAAAGCACAGCAATTCACTCTTAAGGGGTCTTTATGTAGCAAGCCTAGTAAAGCATACATTTTTTTCTGCCATAATTTTATTAAGTAGAATTTTGTGCATGGCTATACTGCATGGTAACTGGAACATTTAGGCTACCTGTATGTCTAAAAGGAAAATAAAATAAAATGGGTTTTGGTGATTATATAGAAATGTCTACCCCATCATGGAGTCTTCTCCAAAATCTTCCCAGCCCATTTCCAAATGTCTTTATTGATGTTTAGCACCTTCTACTCTCTCTCTTTGTCTCTCTCACCACCCCTCCTTTCCTCAATCTCTCTCCCTCCTCTGAAAAATTACCATAGGTTCTTAATCCACTTATAAAATAAATGATAATAGTGTCAAAATTTGCTTAAAGGAAAGGAAATGAGCATTCTTCATCTTCACAATATCTGTTTACTATCAATATATAGTTTGGTAGTAGAAACAACACAGTGACACTCACATATGTGAAAATAATAATTATTATGTTTTTTAATATACATCTCCAAACAAATAAAGGCTGTCAAATAGACATTTGAACCTGAAGACTGAGTAATAGCAATCTAGAGCTCTAAGGGAAAGCTGATATATAGCAAGAGGGAAGAGGGATATCAAGGTTTCCAGGGCTTCCTATAGATTGGCTAATTTGAATAATTTTTCAGGCTCTGGGGAATGAAGGTTCTTCCTAGTTTTCTGGCACCTGGCCGAGGGCAATTAGAACAGGTGTATGGTGGCTCCAGTGTGAGAGGTTGATAAGGGAAGTTGTTGGGGTGTGTATCTAATCAGCTCCTCATGAAGAATTGATTGGCCTCCACTCAGGGTTTCAAAACTAGGTTATGAAAATAAGTATATTTAAATATAAATGCCTATAGAGTCATTGGTAAAAATGTACTTCATTAAATGGAACAAAATTAATATCTAAGAACAATATTATTTAACATTATTTCTTAGATCTTGTGCTTAGTATTAACATTTGGCTTTGGCCCTTCTGACATCAAGATGAATTTGAACAGTATTACAATGCCTTTGATTAGAAACCTAATAGGATACAGTGTTATAAACATCAACGTGTTTAATTTCCAGTAGCCTTTTACAACTCTACAAGTTTTTGAAAATAGTAAATTTTGGATCTGACCTTAAGTTGACTCAAGACCTTTTGTATTATGTTAGACAATGTCTCCAGATTCTCACCTCCATCATCTGATGGAGGAAACATCATGTGCAAAGTTGTTCTTCATATTAGTATCATTCATTTTAGGTTTAAAAAATCTAAAAATATTCATACTAAGTCTCAATTTACCATATATTTAGTAGCAGTGGTCATTAGCAAAGGAAATAGTCACTTTCTGGTCTCAACATCTGTGAAATGTAATGGACATTCAAGAGGAAGGCTAAGAGTTGTTTTATTGAGCATCATGAGTCCCCGTTTTGACTATTTTTCATTCTTAATCATTTGGGATGCTTTGCACAATTCCATCTGCAATACAGAGTTGGCATGATGCTCTTCTTGGAATCAATATGTATTCCTATTATATCTTCCTCATCTTGATAGCAGAGAGAAGAGAAACCATTTTCATCTCTCCTAATGCCAGACACCTGCTTCAATTGTCTGGTTTGGTTCATACAATTTACTCATTTCCAGGATTATTATAAACTTACATTGGGAATGATTCTGGCAAAAGACACACTTTCATTTGAAATGCTTGCTTCTAGCTTCACCTTTGTACCATTTACTCTTCCATTGTTGCCAGCCCTTTCCCTTTGGTTTTCATCCATTTTGTTGTTGTTGTTAATTTTCACTACTGAGTTATGAAAGGGTACTCTAAAGATTTCCTTGGTTCATATATGATATATTCTCTGTTCTGGTGATGATGAAATTCAGCTGAAAAGATCTTGGTTTAGATTATGCCCAAGAAAACCTGATACTACTCAACAATTTGCAGAAATCATGGCAGCCTGGTTAATAATAACTAGGTACTATATTGTGTTTTTATGTAAATTCCTTCTATATGTATCAATTTATTCAATCTTTACAAAATCTTGCAAGCCAAGAAGTCAGTATAGTTATTCCTGTTGATAGATCATGACTCAGGTTGGAAGAGGTTAACAGAGCTGCTGAAAGGTCACCATGTTTCCTCTAGTAGTTATCACAAAATCATACATAATTCTTCATTATCTTAAGAAGCCTGAAATAAGTATACAACATTATTTTTAAACAATAAAAACATAATATTTTCCTATTAATGTCAGAAGAAATAGCTAAAATGGAATATTTGCAATTTAAACTGATTCTTAATATTCCTCAGTCAAAAAATAAGCAGAAATTCTATTTTTAAGATATTTACCCTATGTCTTAGATTGATAGTAAATAAATGTAGGTCCTTTTATTTATAGTAAATAAATTATAAAATGTAATTAGGAGTTTCTCCTCTATAGATGTTATTTTTTAATACTTCTTGGAATTAAAAAGAGAACATAATGTTATAAAGAAATGAAACACAATACTATTTATTGTAACTCACACTACCTGTCAATGAATGTAATTGTTGATACATTTTCAGTTCTACATTTTTTATGATGCTATAATTTATTTATATAACTGATACAATATTCTATTTGAAAAATTCTGTTCTGTATACTACTATAATCACATAAAGCCAAGAATTTTTGAGCATATAATTTAATAGAATCCCTAGATTTATTAAAATTAATACCAGGGCCAAACTTCTAATTTTAGTAAACACTTGAAAAAGAGGAATAACTTTAGAAATTTTGAAAATAAAATTTTCTTGGCCATCTTTTTCACAGAAAATAACTTTTTTTTTTCAATAAAGTCTGGGTAGTAAAAAGTATGTGGAAAAGTTAGCATTGTTCATTGTGCATATTCATTTGACAAATATGTTTGGCTACCTACCATGTGACCCATGTGACAGTGCTAGCTTAGATCCTCAGTGCTCTGTTAAATCATGACTCCAACAAATAAAGCTATAGATAATGATGGATCAATAAATAGTTGTGATGGTAATCTTCAAAGAAAAGCCAATAGTCTTGATATTTTTATGAAAAAATTATTTCAAACATTATTTTCACCAGTGAATATAAAAGAATATTAAAATCTCTTGAAAATCTGGCTCCTTAGCATCTTTACGTTTGCTATGATCTTCACTGAAAGCTCTGCCTACTTCCCTAAATATAAAATTTCGGCCCAGGATAATTTTCCTACCCTATGGCACAACACCTCAGAGTGGAAAAATCTCATGTATCCATGTCTAGAAACATCTCTCTTATCCAAATTATTACATTTGTCTAGTCTGTGATAAAGGAAGGAGACAAGTAACATTTGAAAGCACTATGGCCTTTTCTTTTGAGGATGCCATATTAGTCTGCTTAAGTTATCACAACAAAATATCATAGACCAGATGACTGAAACAACAGAAATGTATTGTCTTACAGTTCTGGAGGCTAGAATTCAAAATCAAGGCATCAGCCTTCTTCTGAGGCTCTTTTCTTGGCTTCTAGATTGCCATTTCTCTCTGTGTCTTCACCCAGACTTTCCTCTGTGTATATCTGTATCCAAATTATTTCTTCTTGTAAACCACCATTCCTACTGGATTAGAGCCCACTCTGATGACCTCATTTTAACTTAATTACATCTTTAAAAACCATATATCCAAATACAGTCACATTCCGAGGTACTAGGGGACAGGACTTCTACACATAAACTTTGAGGGAACACAATTCAACTCATTAATAATGTTAATATCTACCAACTGAGATACCAAGGATCCATTCAGGGAACTTATCAAAACATCATTTCTTGTCTTTCCAAATCTAAAAAAACTCATTTATTTTTTGCCACTCCATTCGTAGACCTTAAGTATTATCATAATGGAATTCTATATGTTATAGTGATTTTTTTTATTTAAAAAGATTTTATTTACTTATTCATGAGAGACACAGGGAGAGGCAGAGAGAGAGGCAGAGGGAGGAGAAGAAGGTTCCATGCAAGGAGCCCAGTATGGGACTCTGGGATCATGCCCTGAGCTGAAGGCAGACACTCAACTGCTGAGCCACCCAGACATCCCAGGGATCACATTGTGTATTGATTGTACATCTGTATGTATAGAATTCTTTGATGGGTATTTGTCTATTTTGTGTTGCACATTATGCAAGCCATTACAAATCACAGTTGCTTTGAGAAATAAATCCTGCATATTTAGAAAAGCCTGTGTGTCTCTCTAGATCTGAGTATTTTTATCTATTTTCTCTTGGAAAGCTGATTCCCTCTCATTTCCCTAGCAGAATCAGAATAATAAATATTTTAAACTCCCTCAACACTTAAACCGTGTGTGTGGATGTGTATGTGTGTTGTGTTTGCACTTTTTGGCTAAAACTTTTCTTATATAAAGAATTTAGCTAGTCTGCTTTCCACTCCAACTGGTCTCACTAAAATGGCAGAGTTAGGCTCCTTATCTTAGCCACCCCCTTCAAAAGAGTAACAGTTTACTGCCTGACTATATTTAGAAATTTACAATTCTCTAAATAAAGCTTTTAATAATAAGGTGCCTCATTCAGTATTCATCTTGCTTAAATATTTTCCTATTCTATTTTCTCAATTTTTTATACACTAAGCAATTATTCACATACCCACTATACCTTTCATATGTTTAAGAATGAAAATATTTATATCTCACTATATTTTGAAATAAACAAGAACATTCCTCTGATCTTTTAAACTCCCATTGGGATTTAGCCTGCTGAAATAGTTCTTTCAAGACCTTTCTTTGTGTTTTGGGTTTCTAAGTTTGTAATAATTAATTCTTATCAGTAAGCAAAGATATTTAAGGTGTTTGATCATTCCCATTATTAGCCAAAATACAGTTACACAAAGGTGAAAACAATAAACTTTTAAGCGTGCTAAGGGTGGCATTTGTTTATATTTGCTGCTTATTTGGTTTGTGCTTTATCACTGTATTATTCTTAAATTTGTAAAGTGAAGCAGATATAAATTTATCAGAGAGGCATGAGATCTAGACTTCATATAAATTATTTCCTGGCCTATCTTTGAACATATATAAAATTAGTAGGAATTCAATCCAAATTATAATTTCCCCAATGCACTTCTACTCTCTAGTAAATATCTAGAATAATTTTAAGTTATCACTTTATATTTTTTTATTAGATCAGTTCTCATCAGGAAATTGGTTATGAAAAACCTTGACAGTATAAAGGACTTTCAGGGTTCACAATGTATTTCCTACATTCTTGCTCCCTTCAGCAGGGTTTCAAGATCTATAGGGAAGCTCCTAAAAAAATATATCCCTATAGTTTACCATTTCTACTTTTATGAAATGACATTTTTACACTCCCTCGAGTTCACTCAACTCTGGAAGTGATCCTGGCATCCTTAGACTTTCATAATAATTCTTATTTCTATAATCATTATGGCAAATTTATTATTAGAAGTTACAAATATTTTATCAGTTCCTTCAATTAACTGTATACTATATTGCTCTATTTTATCTATGCACTATATTGATCTCAAACTTTTCTTGCTATAGGTTTACTGTATTAGACTTCTTGATACAGAAATACTATCTATTAGAAATGAAAACTTTAAAGGTCAGGAAGGATTCCAGTGAGCTATACTCATGAGATACTATTGTACCGGAATCTTATATTGGGGCAACAAAATCAAGGCAATAGGATTTGTATAACAATTTAAATTGAAACAAAAAATGTTTCACCTTCTTTTCCTTTTGTGGTTGAAGGAACTGCATCTTAGATCATTGAAATGACAAATTTATGGCCCTAGAAATAAAGGGAAAGAGATGATATTTGAGGCAATGTTTTCTGGCTACTTTAATACCAGAGAATTAAAGCATTTGTGGGAAAGGTAGAAGTATGGTGAATGGTGTTAAAGAAGAATTATTATCCGCTATGTTGTCTTACAAATTTAGTCTCAAAAACATTATCAATAGTAACAATGATAAGATTTTAGCATGTTTATAGTTAGATATTACTTCTTAATCTCTCTCATGAAGGATTCACATTGATGAGAACAAGCTTAGTCCAGTTTTCACAAATAATGGCTTCCTGTTTGAGATTGAAAGACAGTATTCCAAGGATAATATTAAATTACCAGCATGGCTCAGTGCTCTGTTCAACTTTCAATTCATTGTCAAATGAAATTGGTATAGTGTCAGAAACCATCAAAACCCTAACACAACAATTTCTCCCTGGAGAAGC
Organism: Nyctereutes procyonoides; assembly: GCF_905146905.1. Lineage (NCBI taxonomy): Eukaryota > Metazoa > Chordata > Mammalia > Carnivora > Canidae > Nyctereutes > Nyctereutes procyonoides. The sequence goes on along the minus strand of NW_026575032.1, from coordinate 14,948,652 downwards.
ATACTGTAACTATTACAAGACACTTTTAAGGTTTATTGATTTGGAGATAGGAAGCACAGCTAGATGGGAGAGATGACAGAGATAAAGTGCTTTTTTCAAACAAGCATAATAAACATATTCCCAAGTCAAGAATCATAAATATGAAAACAGAGCATCACTTAATTGTCATATGTTCTGCTTTCACAGCTGCTGTTCGCACCAGATTATAAATATCCAAAAGGCAAAGATATTGCTTTTCAAGATGTTACTACTATTATAATAATTGTTTTATCTGTGATAGAAACATAAGGATGATAGTTACAAAATCTAGAAACTCTGCAGGTAAAGAACAATAAGAGAGATAAAACACTCTACCCAATATCATGATGTCAACTTCAGCAGAATTTAGAAAGTTTAGCAGCCAACTTCCCATATTTGTTTTATTCCAATTTAGTATCTTTCCTGCAATGCAGCACTTTAATAATGCATTTCTGAGTAGAGAGGACTATTGGATTGATTTTTCCTTGGTTAGAATTATCAATATGATTATACTTGTTTACAGTATTAAAAATAGTGCCAATTGGGGTAAAGTGTGTTCTTAAATAACTTCTAGTCAACAACGTGTTAATCTTTTACATGCAGTTTAGTTTAACTTCAACGCTGATTGATCAAATTTGAATTCTATATAAAAACTGGCAAACAAAAGTGTCTTAAAATAAAGCCTATATTACCAATGAATAACCAGTTTCTAATTCAAAACATTCATAGTATATTTTTTGCTATTTTATTATTAAGAATGCTATTTTTATAATAATTCTAAATATATTATGAATATACACTCATAATAATTCAGTGAATCTGCTTCAGTATTTTACATATTTGTAAATTCAAATGAAAATAGCATTATATAACTATCAAGTATGAAAAATGTATATGTCTAGTAAATTAAGATAAATAGTCTAAAGGTCCTTCAATAAACAATACATTTTGTGAATGTAGTCATAATTTTTTTATGTCATCATCAAAATTAAGATTTAAGGCTCTTGTAAGATCTTCAAAGGGGTTTGTGATCCTCATGTATTATTATTTTTTAAAGATTTTATTTATTTATTCATGAGAAACACAGAGAGGAGGCAGAGACACAGGCAGAGGGAGAAGCAGGCTCCAGGCAGGGAGCCCAAAGTGGGACTCGATCCCCGGTCTCCCTTATCACATCTTGGGCTGAAGGCGGCGCTAAACCACTGAGCCACCCGGGCTGCCCTCATGTATTATTAACTACAGCATCAGAGGCATTTTTATCCAATTCAAGAATAAGTAAATGATACTGAACGTCAACTGTATTATCTATGCTGTTCTAAACACTGTAGTTTATGTATGAAGACATAAAACAAAAAATTAAATGATGAGTGAATTTTCTTTATTTATAGAAGTCATAGTATTCTACATAAATTTGTAAGTGATAAATTACTAGATTTGTAAAAAAAAAACGCTTAGTGCAATAGGTAGCTATAAGAAATATAGTAATATGAAAATAAATAATTTTAATATACTGCAAAGATTAACTATACATATATAATGGAAAACGCCTTCATTCATAATATATAGTCACAAAATAGTAGGAATAACCTTAAGAGTAAAAGTATGGGTCATATGTGAAGAAAGCACTAAATCTATCAAATAGCAAACGTGAAAAAGAAAAAGAAAATGAGAGATTTAGCACATTAAAAAGAGAAGGGTTTTTTTTTGTTTTGTTTTTAAAGAGAAGGTTTGAACATTTTAAATGTAAGTTCTTGAAAAATAAAGCAATTTCAACCCTAATATTTAACTTTATTTTAAAAATTTGAAAAAGTTATCTTAAATTTCTTTTTCAAAAAATCAAGTAAGAAAATAAAACAAAAGGGGCCAGGAACAAGACAAGGATATCCACTCTCACCACTTTTATTCAATGTAATACTGGAAGTCCTAGCCATAGCAATTAGACAAGAAAAATAAATAAGAGGCATCCATATTAGTAAGGAAAAAGTTTAACTGTCACTATTTGCCATTAACATGATACTGTACACAGAAAATCCGAAAGATTGCACCAAAAAATTACTAGAAGTAATTAACAAATTCATTAAAGTAGCAGGTACAAAATTAATACCTGAAAGTCATAAAATTAATACCTGAAAATCACTCCATGGTTCTTTATCTGCAGAGTCCCTAGATTTTATAACTATTATTCTAATAATGAAGTAGCAGAAATAGAAATTGAAAAAAATACCATTTACAATTGCACCAAAAAGAATAAAATACCTAAGAATAAACTCACAAGGAGGAAAGGACTCATGTTCTAAAAACAACAAAATACAGATGAAAGAAATTGAAGATGACACAAATAAATGGAAAGATATTGCATGCTCATGGATTAGAATTAATATTATTAAAATGTCAGTATTATCCAAAGCAACTATAGATGTAATGCAATCTCTATCAAAATACCAATAGTATTTTTCACAGAACTAGAATAAGTAATACTAAAATCTGTATGAAATCACAGAAGAAAAAAAAAAGGAAAAGAAATTACAGAAGACCCCAAATGGCTAAAGCAATACTGAAAAAGAACAAAACTGGAAGTATCACAATACCAGATTTCAGGATATACTAAAAATCTGTATAAAACAGTATGGAACTAATAAAAACAATAGACACATGGATCAATGGAACTGACTAGAAACCCCAGAAATAAATCCATGATTATATGGTCAATTTATCTATAACAAAGAAAACAAGGATATACAAGGGGGAAAAGACAGTCTCTTCAATAAGTAGTACAGGAAAACTAGACAGCTACATGTAAAAGAATGAAACTGAAATACTTTATTATACTATACAGAAAATTAAACTCAAAATGGATTAAAGATCCAAATATGGGACCTGAAAACTACTGAAAGAACAGACAGGCAGCAATCTCTTGGACATTGGCCTTAGCAATATATTTATGAATATATCTTCTTAGGCAGGGGAATCAAAAGCAGAAATAAACTACTGAGATTACACCGAAATAAAAAGCTTTTGCATAGCAAAGGAAACCACCAATAAAACAGAAAGACAACCTACTAAATGGTCATATATCCAATAAGGAATTAATATTAAAAATAAAAAAACTTATACAAGTCACCACCCCCCAAAAAAAACAGACTAAAAAATGGGCAAAAAACTGAATATACATTTTTTCCAAAGAAGACATACAGATGGCTAACAAACAAAAAAGACGTCAACATAAATAATCATCAAGGAAATTCAAATCAATTCATAATAAGAAATCACCTTATACCAATTAGAATGCCTAAAAACAAAAAGACGAGAAATAATAAGTGTGACTTTTTGGAGTAAAAGGAACCCTTGTGTGCTGTTAGTGGGAATGCAAATTGTTACAGCTACTGTGATAAACAGAATGGAGGTTCCTCAAAACACTAAAAATACCATTTGATCCAGTTAATTCCACAACTAGGTATTTACCTAAAGAAAATGAAAACGCTAATTTGAAATGATGTATGTATTCCTCTATTTATTGTAACTATTTATAATAGCCACAATAACGGCTAATAATGAACCTAAGTGTTCATTAATCAATGAATGCATAAGGAAAAGGTGAGATATAATACATATATATGTATACATATATACTACATTATATATATACATATATATATACAAATATATATTACACAGACATAGAAAAATGAGATCATGTCACTTGAGACAACAGGAGACAACATGGATTGACCTAGAGGGTACTATGCTAAGTGAAATAAGTCAGACTGAGAAGGACAAATAGCATATGATTCCACTTATATGATTCCATTCACAAGTGGAATATTAAAAGAAGAACAAATGAATAAATAAACAAAAAAGCAGAATAAGACTATAAATACAGAGAAGGAAGGAATGGTTGCCAGAGCTGATGGGGTTGGGGGATGGGAGGTTGAGCAAAATGGGTGAATGGGTGAAGGGGAGAGGGAGAACAGGCTTCCACTCTTAGAATGAACAAGTTACAGGAATAATAGGCACAGCATAAGGAATACAGTCAATGGCATTATATTAATGAAATGGAACATATGGTAGCTACACTTATGGCAAACATAGAATAATGTATAAACTTGTCAAATCACTAAGTCATACACCTGAAATTAATGTGCCATTGTGTCAACTATCCTCAAAAGAAAGGCCATAATCCCACAACACGTTATAAAGACAGAATAAGCGGAAACTAATTTCTGTTTTCAAAACTAATAGTATTTAATACATATGATTTAGAAAGCAAAGTGTTAATTAGGAAATAATTATTTAATAATTGATGTTGGCACTCTGGTTAGCCATTTTATTTTTTTACTAAGGTATGTGAAAAGAAGTACACAGTACTCAAATAAATAGCTTTCCTTTCTGTCACTAATATAAAAGTATATGAAATTAGAAAATTTATTTAACTCTTGCTACAAAAATATGCAACATATTTAAAAGCCAAACTAGCAAGGGTATTTAAGATTTATTAGATATAACAGTAATACTTTACTAGAGAGCCTAAGAGAGCTAAGTGATGGAGAGGCATGACAAAATCCTGAGTCAAAGACTAAAAATTTTAAAGATGCCAATTCATCCATATAAATCTCTATATTCAATGTACTTCTGAAAATACCACGATAGGAATTTGTGTGAATATGATTATATTTGAAAAAGAAAGTGAAGTTAAATATCATAAACAGTTTTCAAAAAATAAACAATGGAGACATCTTTTCCAAGGATCAAAGATTATTATGAAATGATAGGAATTAAAGGAGCAGAAAATTGCAATAAACAAACAAGGAAACCTAGGAAATAATCCTACAAATTGGTCTTTTTCTGAAAATTACTTAATAAAAAAGGTAGAATTGCAAACCAGACCAGAAAAAGAAAACCCTGTAAGTTATTCAATAAATGTCCTTCTAATGATTAAACCATACAGAAAATTCCAGATGGGTTGAAAAATTAATTTAAGTCAATTTAAAATTGTTGTATAGTTTAATACACATAAGTGTGTATAGATACTAAGAGTTTGTATATGAACATATTCAGAGGGAGAAAGTTCAGAAAAATAATTTTGGGGTGGAGAGGGCTTTATAAGTAAACACTAAACCTAAAAATCATAGAAAAGGTAATAGATGTGATGAAATAAATATCTATTGAGGGCATTAGTTTTGTAAAATATTTTATTTATTTGACAGAGATTGTACAGAAGCAGGGGGAGCAGGAGCCCATTGAGAGGCTCCATCCCAGGACTTTGAGATCATGACCTTAGCTGAAGGCAGATGCTTGACTGACTGAGCCACCAAAATGCCCCTTGTGGACACTATTATATTCAATGTTGAAAGCTCTTCTAGAAAGCAATAAAAAAATAAAAATAAAAAACCTACTCCCAGAATAAAATATGACAAAGGCCAATATATTTAGTAAGTATGACTTAGCACAATTATTCAGGGAAGCTTAAATAAAGCAACACTGATATGCCAGTTTTTTTTTCACTCAGATATTAAACTATTAATCATGGGAAATAAATATGCTACTGCATTGTTAATAATATTATGAATCGAAATATTCCCCTTAGTGAACAATTTAGCAGTGCCTAGAAATTTAATTAGTTCAAAAACATTGACCTAACAATTTTATTTCTAGCTATCTTACACTTTATTTCTATTCTGCACATAAACATATAAATATGAGTGTATATATAAAGCATAATTTTAATTCTTGATATATGTGAAAATAATTGCAAAGAAACTATATTTCCCTCATCAGTATGTACTAAATAAATTACAGTGTGCCCACACAACAGTAGAAAGCCAATAGAACAAGGTTGAGCTCTATGTACTGACTTAAAATGAACTCCAAAGTATACTGGTAAGTAAAAGAACAAATGAAAGAACAATGTATAAGACATATGTCCAATTATGCTAATTAAAATAAACTTAAAAAAACATAATTCTATGAATTTTATTTCATGGAACATGTTAGAAAAGAATAAACATCACACTTTTAACTATGGTTGTCTCTGGAAACAGTGGTGCCTGAGAATCATTAAGAATCCTGGTATTGGCAAAATGGAAAATTTAACTGTACTTATCTATTGCTTGAGACAAGAATATATCTAAGTATTGTATGTGATTTTCATAAATCAAATATTAAAAGTTTGATGAAAACAATGTGATAAAATCATAAGTCTACAGTAGATTATATGTAAATGTGCCAAAGTAAAGAAAGAGAGCTTTGAGGGCACCAGGGTGGCTCAGCAGGTTAAGCCTCTGACTCTTGGTTTCAGCTCAAGTCATGATCTTGGGTCCTGGGATCCAGCCCCATGTCAGGCTCCCTGCTCAGCGGCAAGTCTGCTTGAGATTCTTTCCCATTGCTCCTCCCCTTACTCATGCTCTCTCTCTCGAATAAATACATAAATCTTTTTTTTTTAAGAGAGAACTTTCTAAGTTTTACAAAATTTTTAGAAAATAGCAAAGCAACAAAGGAAAATATTGATAGATGAAACAAAATTAAATTAATAATTTCCCATATTCAATAATAACAAAATTAAAAAACAAATAATAAACTAAAAGTATACTTAAGCCAAATACATTGTAATAAAGGGTAATATCCTTTATTTCTATTATTTATTTATTTATTCATTCATTTATTTATTTATTTATTTATTTATGAGAGACACAGAAAGAGAGAGAGGCTGTGACATAGGTGGAGGGAGAAGCAGGTTCCCCATGGAGAGTCTGATGCGAGACTAGATCTCAGGACCCCAGGATCATGTTCTTGAGCCAAAGGCAGATGCTCAACCACTGAGCCACCCGGGTGCCCCAAAGGTAACATTCTTTAAAAGTAAGAATCTGTACAGAGAAATAAGACAACACGAAGTGTCCAACTGGCAAGAAAATGAAAAATATAAAAAGAATGATGATATGAAAAATAGTAAAGTCCAAAATGTCACATGAGAAATAGCAATTTTTAGCAATAGAATATATTTCTAAGAGGGAGAGGAAGGAAGGTCCCATTTACCCCCCACCCCAACAAAAGTCACCTGGAAAGCCTGTGTCAAACACCCTGGATTTATTCATATTGTTGCCTGGCAAGAGAAAACACTGCTAAGAACGGAGTTGCAAACATCTGATAAAGGAGACTTTACAAAATTTTGTCGTTTTGTGTTTTGTCATCGCTGCTCACAGAGATAAGGCTAAAGCTGGAACTTGCAGGATTCGGGAAGGTGAGTTTTGGAAGAGTGATGAGGCACAAGTAGGATATGGGTGAAACAGGACAGACCAAAGTCGCTTTCAAATTGTTGGACTTTTCCAACCAGCAGTCCTCTAGGACATCTTGTGATCTTGTCTCTCCAGAGCCCGTTGTGGCCTCAAAGTTTGTTTTTGCAAGTTTACAGTCTTTGCAAATTTTCAGGCTTTATTTCTCAGCACTGACAGACATGATGTGGGACAGATTGTGTGTGTGTTGTGATTTCTTAGGAAAGTGGTTTGTTAGAACAAGTGTAGCAGACACTATTAACAATTCATCCTAATCCTTGCATCCTCCTGAGGTATCTTGGAGCTATGAACCATCCCCCATATCCTCAAAGCTTCCTATATGAAGCAGTTGCCTTCGTTTTCTCCACCTGAGCACCTTCTGGCTCACCATGTGCCCAGGACAAACCTCTACCAAGGGTGGTGGGAGCACTGGCCTCAGCTTCGAGTGTGTAATTCAAAGCCAGTTTCTACACGGTCTCAGTTCCTGGTCAGACTCGCTGGATGGCTACTTAAGATATAAACATTATACCATGTGACCATTCTAGGTCCTTCTTCTATTCTGTATAACTGCAAGGCCTTTATCATTATTCTTTTAATCATACATGATTATTCTATCTCGAATAATGCGGTCTTCCGGTTTTACCTAAGCAAGTTCGTTTACTCTGTATCTCAATTTTTGAAATTTTAAAATAAAGTTTAATATAGTACCTAGAACACAGAGTTATTACAAGGGTTAAATTAAGGCTATTTAATGCAAGTTTAAGTAAAGTGCTTAGATCCGTGTCTATTAACAGTACTACCGATTATTACAGCACCTGTTAGAGTGATTACAAGCATTATTATAGTTACTGTGATTATTATCATTCCCTGCGTATATCTGGACTTGAAGAAAAAAAAAATTCTTCATTTTCTCAACCAAGAATAACCATTCACTATTCACTATTAATCTCTTTAACCACTCACTATTAATCACTTTAAAGAATCTGCTCAAAAGATCCCCTTAAGAAATACCATATTTAATCTCAAGCCGATTATTTGTGATTTCCTCGATACATTAAGAAGTTTTTTGGGATATACAGAAAAACGAACTTTCATCATATAATAGGTGCATACCTTGATGAATATTTCCAAATGCACATAACTGTGAACCTAATACCCAGATCCAGAAGCAGAATATTGCCAACACCCTTCCTTGTGCCATTTTCTGTAACAAGCTCCTCCAAGGGTAACCACTTTCTATCTTTTCTGAAGGATAGGTTCATTTTGCCTGTTTTATACTTTCTCAATTAAATCATGGATATAAGTCATTCTTTTATATCTGGCTTCTTTTATTCAATATTGCGTTTAAAAGATTTATCTGTATCATCACTGCTTTCTCAAGCTATTGTTTTCTTGTATCCCAGATGTATTACAAGTTTTTTAAGAGTCAGGATTGAAAAACAAACAAGCAAAACAAAAACAACAACAAGAAAAAAGAGTCAGGATTGAAACTTGTAACCCCTTGAACCCTCAACATATACCATATCTTGACAGATGCTCGGGGCTACCTTCTTGAATAAGTATTTTGGCCCATTATTTTGTAAAATAATAATTCCTCACAAAGATTTTTCACCTTCCCACATTGCCATACTAACCTATTGTTCATAGGTCTCTCTTGTAAATTATCATCACCAATGTCCCCAAATCTCCTACTTCCCTGCAAATATTTTTACATGATACATACTTAAATATAAGTTTATAAAAGAAAAATATAAAGAAATATTCAAAGTTACACATTAAATAGAGACAACCTGGCATGTAACAAGTGGTATCATGCTTTTATTGAATTCTATATGAATTTTTACTTGGCCACAGATACCTCTACAATTGAATCAGGTTAACTCCTGGCTACCATTGTGTCACCATTTGTATCAACTCTCTCTTTTCCATTACTGGGTAAAATATGTAGATCATCTTCTTTATTATCCACACCATTCATCATCTTTGATTAAAATTTCTAGCTGGTTGATGAAGAGACATGGGAAATTCTTATTTTTAAAAAAGCTATTCCTTACAGATGATTTTACTTTCCCTTTTAGGACTGCTTTTAAAAGTGCAGTCCAATTTTGGTTTGCAAACGTGTCAACAAGTTTTTATCTGTTGCTTCTTAACATTTTATAAGTCCCTTATGAACTTTGGAAAGGAAAATCAGGGAGAGCCAATGATAGGAGAAAAAAAAAAAGCCTAGAACAAAAAAGAATATAGTTTTTAAAGAAATGGAAAATTAAAACCATGTGGCTGAAAGACAATTATTTTTCTTTTCTTTTCTTTTTTCTTTTTCTCAAAGAAAAGATAGAAATGTCTGAAGTTGGTGGAAGATGTTTTACTTTACTGTCAACATAACAAATGCACCACTATCCACAAGTCTGTTACAGCACAGATGAAGAAGTTAGTTCAAAGTGACAGGGGGAAAAAGCACCATTAAGATTTCATAACTCTACTACCAAACTAACATTCTGTACACCTGGTGAACTTGCATATTTGAGGAAAGAGAGGAAGAACTTCTAAAAAAGAAACAGAAAAACTTCTGATTGCACGCAGGTGTAGCAACCATATTATGAAAAATATGTGCATTTTCAAGTATAGGGTTCTTAGAGATCAGGTCATCATTACTTAAATCACCTGTAATATTGTAGGAGCTCAAAAACTTAGGTACTTGTGGAAAAATTCTTTTACTTATATTACTGATTCTTTTAGCTTTATTTTGAAAATAATACGAATTTTTGCTTTAAAATTAAAGGGATCCCTGGGTGGCGCAGAGGTTTGGCGCCTGCCTTTGGCCCAGGGCGCGATCCTGGAGACCCGGGATCGAATCCCATATCGGGCTCCCTGCATGGAGCCTGCTTCTCCCTCTGCCTGTGTCTCTGCCTCTCTCTCTCTCTCTCTCTGTGACTATCATAAATAAATAAATTTTAAAAAAATAAAAAAAATAAAATTAGATTATGTTTTTCCTCTTGTTTATGAATTCTAAAAAAAAGAATTTTTAAAGTTGAGGAATTATTCACATGCATAGTATCTACTTAGATATACACCATATGAATAGTGTACAAATAGGAATATTCATTTGATTAATGAGGAAAAAAATCAATTTTTTTGTTGTTATACCTAAATATTTCTACAATCTTATGCACATTGGCATCATCAAATGCCTTCTGAGAGTTAACCATATCAATGAAAATTTTACATGTTTATATTGGGCCTCATGTTAATTACAATTATTTCTTGTTTCTTATGTATTTATGCTTTTTATCTATATGGGGCAATATACCTCTGTTCCTTGAGACAGCTGTGTTCCTTGAGCTAGCTTTGAAATGCACACAAAGTTGAACTTCAAGTAGCTGGAGTTCATTCTAACAATTTATTTTCTCCCCAGATCAATATTTCAAAAACAAGAACAACTTCTCTTTAAATATTGACTGCTTGTTTGAATGTGAAATATAGTAGACTTTCAATCTGTCAACACCTTTTTAGTCAGATGCCTACAAAAATTTACTCCGGTTTCAAATTGTTCATACTAAGTATCTCATCCTGTTTCTTATATCTACTGCCTTACATGTTTGAAAACACTTGGATTTTCTTTTCTCAGAGAAAGCAATTAAAGAAATAAACCAGTAAAGAGTTTGAAAAGCTGATTTGAAGAGTCTAACAAGAGATGTAGAATATAGATATAACTTGTTTTTGAAATGTTTCCTATAGTTTAGACATAACTTTTAAGTTGGAATCATCTCCTCTCGAATTAACATACTTAATTTTGTCAATAAACAGTACAACAAATGGTTGTTATGTAGCTTACTCTTGTCCACTGCCTCTCCTTTTCAAAAGAGAGCTACATGGCATCTGAATCGTAAAAGAAAGGATGCTTTCATACAACACTGCATTATGACAGTGTTGAGACTATAAATAATGAAACAGTGAGAATGTCTTACCTGTTCTATGTTATCATAAGGATAAAAACAATCCTTGGTTAAACATTTGAATTTGGAGCTCAAATCTAGTGTTATGGCTAACTTGATTTCACAATAGTATGTGTGTGTGTGTGCATGTGTGTTACTAAACTATTGTAATCTTTCTACCTTTAAATTAGCAAATACATTACTGATTACATCCAAGTTCATGGAGACCGCCAAGGGCACAGACCAGCTGTTTTTCTGCTTTATCAAGGTGATCACCTTAATACTAAGATTTGTAATCTGAACTGAACTGAACATGGTTGATTATGGAGGCGGAAGTTAGAGTAATCTAGCACATATTAGCTTAAGTCCAGGCACCCAATAGCAATAGCCAGTCTAATGAAATCATCATCTTACTTTCAACGCTTTTATTTTTGCCTTTTCAAGTTCCATTGTAAATGGTTAAGAATATTCCAACCAAATGGCTTTGTGAATTTTTTAAGTTACTTACATGTAATGTCTCAGGGTCTGTAATTTTTTTTTAGTATCTATAATTTTTAAATTGATGTGCAAAATATCCATTTCAAAATTGTGATGATTAAATTTAAACAACTTAGCCTACTGCCTAACAGATAGTTTAAAATAATACTCAATAAAAGTTGTTATCATTTTTAGAACAGCTTCTTGTTGTGATTGTTTACCATAGCTTTCAAAACTCTCTCAAATAACTTTGGGAACAATTTTTTATGGGAATCTATAATTCTGAAAGAAGGATATTATTATGTTTGTGTTTTGCATCCCCACAATGCCAAGCATGTTTTTGGCACATTATAGATATTAGATATGCATTTGTGCAAGTGAATAATAGTCCCATAATTGCTTTATGTCTACTAAAATCTAGTACTAGAATTAGAAAGATTTACATTCTCTAAGGAAGAGTTCATGTTAGCATGGATCTGGTCATGGTGATTCTAAGGACAACTACCAACATTTAACAGAAATAAGCTATGTTTATTAAAAGTACTGGGTAACCACTGTCTCACCATTGATAGATTACCTTTCAAGGACATATAATGTTTAAAACATGACTAATATACACTTATTATTCTAGTTCAATATTCTATTCATTGGTTCAAACATTTAAAATCTTGTATTTATAAGAGACATTGTCCTTTATTTGCTGAGAGTCTATAAACAAAAGATATCTAGAAGTCTCAGAAAATATGACAGCCATGTGTAATTTTTAAAAGATTTTATTTATTTCCTTGAGAGAGAGAGAGAGGGAGAGAGAGAGAGAGAGAGAGAGAGAGAGAGAGAGAGAGAGAGCTTGAGCAGGAGGCAGGGCAGAGGGTGAGGGGGAAGCAGACTCCCCATTGAGGGCGAGGAGCCGGACTTGGTCTCTGATCCTAGGACAGTGAGATCATGACTTGAGCTGAAGGAAGATGCTTAACCTGCTGAGCCACTCAGGTGCCCCAGCCATGAGTATTTTTTAAACAAATGTTTAATAAATGAAAGAATTTTGACAAATTTTTGATATTCTACTCATATTATTGTGAATACCCTGGCAGAAACGTGTACATGGTTGTGATAAATTTTGTTAAATACAGGTTGGTTCTGAACCAGTAGGAGTTCTGTGAAACAGTTCTGGTAATTAGCTTTTTAGAAAAAAATGTAAATGACAGTCATGTTAGCGTAATTTGAATTGGTCTATTGATGCTCTAATGTTCTCTATCTACACATAATAGGGAACAAAAAAATGGAAAGCACTTTCAAAAGGTTTCTTTTTAAATGGTCTATACCCAAGCTACAGTCATTTCAAGCACCTGAACTGAGAACTGGTGGTTTACAAGGGCCCCTCTTTTTGTTGAGCCCCTAAAAGCCCTCTCTTGTCATGTCAAGAGAATGCAAATGTAAAACAAAAACCTCTGTTTATCTTATTTTCCATCTTCAAAAGTGCTTTGTGCTTGTCTTCCACATACACAGCATTTGGCAAGTGCCTAAGGGAATAATTGCATGCAGCATGTTGGACTCACTTCACTTTGATTTCTATTTCTCAAGGATCCTGGTTCCTCAGGTCCTCCCTTCCTGGATGCTTTGGTTGTTTTCCAGTGCCCTTTTTTAAAAAATCTAGTTTTCATGGTTTTACTCAGATATTTAGTTTGATGCAAGTTTCTCCGAATAGTCTGCAGCAGCCAACTGCTGATATGACTTTTTTTTCATATTAAATGTATAGGTTTTGTATATTAGGGCACGGGAGTTGAAGATTGTCTTTAGGGGAGATTCTGATCTTTAGGGCCAATAGCTAGGACTGCTCTTTAGTCATTCTGAGTATTGTCCTAGACTCTGGACAAATTCTTCAATTTTATTCTTGGTTTCTCGTTTTCCAATAAGGTGAATCATTCTAAGTTTATAACAATATAGACCTTTTAGGGATGGTCTTGATACTTGAGGAAGAAATCTACTCTTTATCCTCCAAACACACAATCTCTCTATTGCATAGGCTTGCTGTCTGAAGGCCATTGTCCTTTAGCATGTTTAATACACTTTCTAGTCACATTCCTTCCATATAAAGTGACACACTTAAGCTAATATTCTGGAACTTAACACATAATTTCATTACCTTCAATTCTATAAAGATATTCTTTTTTAATTTTTATTTTAATAACTAGATTTTTATATTGATAATTTATATCTTTGGTATAAGTTTCTAATTTTAATAACGTATTGATGGGAAGAAGGTGCAATCTATTTGACAACAGTTTGTTTTATAAAGCAGATCTGAAAATACATTGAAATACAAGGTGGGATGGGTTTTGTACATATTTTAATCTAGAAAAGTAATTTTAATCATATATATTCATCATATACAAAAATGTATCACATATAAAATATATAATATAAACTAGATACCACATATAAATATATCACATACATATAACATATGTATGTGCAACAAAATATCATAAAGTATACATACAAATAAAATATATAAAATGCATATAAATTTTACATACAGATATATAAAATATACAAACAAAACATTATAGATGTTAAACTGCCACTATTTGCAAATGGCATGACACTATGTAAAGAGAACCCTGAAGATTCCACCAAAAAAAAAAAAAGTTAGAATTAAATAAAACCAATAAAGTAGCAGGATACACATTAAGATATAAAATATCCTTTATTTCTATAAACTAATAACAAACTATCAGAAAAAGAAATTAAGAAAGTAATCCCATTTATAATTGCACCAAAAGAAAAAAATATCTAGGAATGAATTTAATCTAGGAGATGAAAGACCTATATTCTGAAAACCAGACAATGATAAAAGAAATTGAAGAAGACACAAATAAAAGGAAAAATATTTTGAACTTCTAGGGAACACAGTGGAGTATAAATATCCTAAGCTCACCCTATCCCATGAATACATGTAGATAACACCCACATCAGGGTTAATAACCCAGAAAACAACCTGGAGACCAGCAGAGCAGTGTCACCACAGTTAAGTGTAGAGATGAGGCTACATCAAAAAGGGTTGGAGATGTGGCCAGGAACTAAACTGACCCAGAAGAGTGAAGGAGGAAGGGGTACCACAGGTACAGAGAAGGGAAAAGAGCACATTCCGTCCCAGGTATCCCAGGCATGGGAGACCCACACTAGGAAGACAAATCCCAGTTTGGCTCTGAAATTGGCTTTGAAACTCAGAGGGCTTAGCTTTATGAGTTCTTACAAAATGGGACTTAACACCTGGACCTTTAAAAATCAGTTGACTCTGCTCCAGAAGAACTGGAGGGTGATAGGAAACTGACTCCTCACCCTTAAGAAGACAGCACAATAAATAGCCCCACTGAGATACAGTATAGAAACAGTGGTTTGAAAAATGCCTGGATTGTACCAGAAGGAAATATATTACTAATCTCAGAATTAATGCTGGGGAAGCTGGGATCTCTAGGAGACTTCTCCATTTTCCTCCCTTGGCCCCTGCCTAGACACACAGACACTTGTAGGCACCAGCACAATCACAACACTCTCAACTTATATTGCTAATCATGTACCTTGCCCTCATGGTCTTCTGCGGACCTACTCCCTCAAAATTAACCTTAGCAAGAGTTGTCTAAAATGGCTCCAGTTCCCCTCCTATGGGAACAGATGACCTATGCAAACTCTACTAAAATCTCATGTGCCATCCCAACGCTCTCCTGAGGATCCACCCCACCCAACACACCCTTTGAGGGAGTCCATTCAAAGCCGTGTGAGAAGCATCTTAGCAGAAAACATCAAAAGGGACCAACACCATTCCAGAGTGACTCTTGCCCCACGGAGAGGGGAAGATAGACACAAAAATTCAAACTGTGGCCCCAGGATTGGGCTGGAGGCAGACATCTGATCTGACTGGAAGCCCTGCCCACCAATGAAACCTTCTCAGGAGACAACACAAGGAGCATACCTTGCAATTTGGTGCCACTGCATATCTGGCAAATGCCTGATCTGACCCAACTCAAGCCCTAGGTGACCCAGAGTAGTCCACTAACAATACAGAAACAAAACTGCCCACAACAGTCAAAGAGCCATGCAGAGGACTGGACTGAAAGTGAATGCACCTCCGCCACAGTCAGGTGCATGCAATAGACAAGGACACCCCCATGAAGCACATAGCTAAACATATTAGAGGGAGAAGAGTAAAAATTTAGTGCTTATAGAATGGGTTCCAACTTAAGTAACCAACAACTTAATACCGATTCCTATATGCGTAAGATGTTATATATAAACCTAATGGGAACCACATATCAAAGGCCAGTAGTAGATTTGTAAAAAGTAAAGAGAAAAGAATCCAAGTATATCACTAAACAAAGTTGGCAAACCATAAAAGAAGAGAGTAAGAGAAGAAAGGAACAAAAAAGAACTACAAAAACAACCAAAACACAAATATCAAAATGACACTGAGTGCATATTCATCAATAATTACTTTGAATGTAAATGTACTAAATGTTCCAATCAAGAGACATAGGGTGATGGAATGGTTATAAAAAAGCAAGACCTATCTATATGCTGCCTATAAGAGACTCATTTCAGACCTAAAAACACATGGAAATTGGAAATGAAGACATGAGGGACACTTGGGGGGCTCAGCAATTTTAGCACTTTCCTTTAGCCCAGGGAGTGATCCTGGAGTCCCAGGATCCGGTCCCATGTCAGGCTCCCTGTATGGAGCCTGCTTACCCTCTGCCTATGTCTCTGCCTCTCTCTCTGTGTCTCTCATGAATAATAAATAAAATCTTTAAAAGAAGGAAATGAAGAAATGGAAAAGTATTTACCATGCAAATGGAAGCAAAGGAGAGCCAGAGAAGCAATATTTATTACATGAGACAAATTAGACTTTACCCTGACACTAAAACCACATAAGACACTACAAAAAAAAAAAAAAAAAAAAAAAAAAAAAAAAAAAAAAAAAGCACTGCAGACCAATATCTCTGAGGAACATAGAAGTAAAACTCCTCAGCAAAATATTAGCAAACCA
The DNA here is from genome assembly GCF_905146905.1 of Nyctereutes procyonoides. NCBI lineage: Eukaryota > Metazoa > Chordata > Mammalia > Carnivora > Canidae > Nyctereutes > Nyctereutes procyonoides. The sequence continues at coordinate 14,931,919 of NW_026575032.1, read as the reverse complement.
AACCTAATAATACATTTTAAAAAATCATTCACCATGATTTTGTGAAATTTATTCCCGGGATACAAGGGTGATCAGTATTCACAAATAAGCCAATATGACATATCACATCAATAAGAGAAAGGATAAAAACCATATGATCCTTTCAATAGATGCAGAAAAAGCATTTGACAAAGTACAATATCCATTCATGATAAAAACCTTCAACAAAGTAGGCCTTAGAGGGAACACACCTCAACTTAATAAAGGCTATATTTGAAAAACCCATATCTAAAATCATATTAAATTCTGAGTAATTAAGAGCTTTTCCTCTAAGATCAGGAACAAGAAAAGGATGTCCACTCTCACTTTTATTCAGTATACTACTGGAAGTCCTAGCCATAGAAATGAGAAAACAAATAGAAAGAAAAGGCATCCAAATTGGTGACAAAACGTAAAATTTTCACTATTTGTGGATGACATGATACTATATTCAGAAAACCCTAAAGATTCCACCACAAAACTTCTAAAACTGATAAATTAATTCAGAAACATTGCAGGATACAAAATCAATGTACAGATATCCATTGCATTTCTATACACTAATAATGAAGTATCAGAAAGAGAGATTAAGAAAAAAATCCCATTATCCCATTTACTATTCTCTAAAAAAAAAAAAAAAAAAAATCTATCTAGGAATAAACTTAACCGAAGAGATGAAAGACCTGCCAATGTGAAAACTATAAAACATTGATGAGAGAAATTCAAAATGAGACAAACAAATGGAAACGTAGTCCACATTCTTGGAATGGGGAACCTATATTGTTTAAATATACACACTACCCAAAGCAATCTACAGACTTAATGCAATTTCTATCAAAATATCAACAGAAGTTTTCACAGAACTAGACATAAAAATCATAAGATTTGTACTGAATCACAAAAAAAGTCCAAATAGGCAAGACAGTCTTGGAAAAAATAACAATTTTGATATATCACAATCCCAAATTTCAAGAAGTATTTACCAAATTATAGTATTCCAGTATACAGTATTGGAACAAAAATAGGCACATAGATGAATGGACCATAATACAGAGCCCAGAAAAACACTCTCTATTACATGGTCAATTAATCTACAACAAAGGAGACAACAATATGCAATGGGAAAAAGTCTCTTCAACAAACCATGCTGCGAAAACTGGACACCTACATGGAAAAGAATGAAACTGGACCATTTTCTCACTCCATACACAGAAATAAACTCAAAATGGGTTAAATGCATAAATGTAAGTCTTGAACATACATAAAACTTTTCACTTTTTCTCTGACATAGGCCATGGCAACACTTTTCTAGACATACTTCCTAAGGCAAGGGAAATCAAAGCAAAAATAAACTACTGTGCATCAAAGGAAACAATTAAAATTAAAAGACAACCTACTGAATGGGAAAAATAATTTGCAAATGGCATATCTGAAACAAGGCTTAGTATCCAAAATGCATTAAGAACTTGTAGAACTTAACACCATAAAAACAGATCATCCAATTAAAAGGTATTTACCCAAAGAATATGAAAACACTAATTCAAAAAGATATCTGTATCCCTATGTGTATTGCAGCATTATTTATAATAGCCAAATTATGAAAGCAATTGAAGCGTCCAGATAGATGATTGAATAGAAAAGATATGGAATATATATACAATATAATTACTAATACATAAAAAATAATGAAATCTTGCCATTTGCAACAACATGGCTGGACATAGAGGGTATAATGCTAAATGAAATAAACCAAATACCATATGATTTCACTCATATGTGCAATTTCAGAAACAAAACAAGTGAACAAAGGGAAAAAGAGACCAAAAAAAAAAAAAACAGACTCTTAAATATAGATAACAAACTGGCAAATATCAGAAGGCAGAGGTGTGGGAGCATGGGTAACATAGCTGAAGAGGATTGAGTATGCTTATGGTGATGAGCACTAAATATAATGTATAGAATTGTTGAATCACTATATTGTATACCTGAAACTAATTTAACACTTTATGCTAAGCATACTGGAATTTTAAAAAAAGAAAGATATTTAGTGCTCCTGGTTGGGAAAAATAAATATTATTAAAATTTTCATATTACCCAACGCAATCTACAGTTTCAACGTGATCCCTATCAAAATTCCAATGGCAATTTTTCACAGAACGGAACAAAGAATTCTAAAACTTATATGGAAATAAAAAGACCTTGAATACCCAAAGTAATCTGGAGAAAGAACAGATCTGAAGTATCACACGCTCTAATTTCAAACTACACTACAAAGCTATAGTAACCAAAACATTATGGTATTGGCATAAAAACAGACGCAGAGAGCAGTGGAGCAAAAGGGGGCTCAGAAATGAACCCGTGCATATGTGGGCAATTAATTTCCAACAAAGGACTCAAGAATACATGCTGAGGAAAGGACATTCTCTTCAATAAATGGTATTGGGGAAATGCGACAGCTACATGCAAAAGAATGAAATTAGACCACTGTTTTATACCATATACAAAAGTTAACTCAAAAAGATTCAAGACTTAAATGTAAAATCTGAAACCACAAGACTCCTGGAGGAAAACATAGGCAGTGAGCTTCTTAACATCAGTTTTAGTTGTGTTTTTTTTTTTTTTTCATATGACTCTAAAGCCAAGGCCAACAAAAGAAAACACACAGGACTGCATTAAATTAAAAAGCTTCTGAGATAGCTAAGGAAACTATCAACAAAATGAAGGAACAACCTATTAAATGGGAGAATATATCCATAAATTATATATCTAGTAAGGAGTTAGTATCCAAAATATAGAAATAACTCATACAACTCAATAACAGTAACAACATAAAAGTGATTAATAAATGGGTACAGGATCTGAACGGACATTTTTGTAAAGAAGATATACAGATTACCACCAAGCACATGAAAAGGTGCTCAACATCATTAATCATCTACAATGAAATCACCTCACATCTGTTAATACGATTATTCTCAAAAAAGATGAACGATTACAGGTGTTGGTGAGGATGTGGAAAAAAAAAAAGATAACCTTCTACCTACACTTTTGGTGGAAATGTAAATTGGTGCCGCCATTGTGGAAAAAATAAGGAGGTTCCTGAAAAAACTAAAAATAGAACTATCATATATGATCCAGAAATTCCGATATTGGGTATCTATCTGAAGAGAATAAAGACACTAATTTGAGAAGATAAATGGTAATATATATAAATACAACAGAATACTACTCATCCGTAAAAAAAAAAAAAAAAAAAAAAAAAAGAATGAAATCTTGCCATTTGCAACAACATGGATGGACTTTGAAGGTATTATGTAAAGGTCAAGTCAGTCACAGAAAGACAAACACTGCCTGGCTTCACCTACATGTAAAATCTAAAGAACGATGCAAATAAACACACAAAATATAACAAAACCCGGACTCATAGATACAGAGAGCCAACTGGTGGTTGCCAGAGACAAGAGGACTGAGTGAGGTGAAATAGGCGAAGGGGATCAAGAACCACAATCTTACAGTTGTAAAATAAATAAGTCATGTAGATACAGAGCGTGGGGGATACAGTCAAGAATATTGTATTAACGTTGGTGGTAAATGGCAACTAGACTTATTGTCTAGTTGATCATTCTTCAGTGTATACGGATGTCAAATCACTATGTTGTAGCCCTGAAGCTAATAAAATTTAGAATGCCATTTTTTTACCTCAATAAAAAATGGTAAAACACTCATCACTTTCCTCAAAACTACTCTGTTAACTCGGTCACTGCTATTTTAGAAAAAGGGGTCTTTCAAATCACAGGGGATATGGAATCCAGAGGGCTTCGCTAAGTGCCTGCCTCACAACTTATAAATGTAAGCATTTTTTCTCTCTCTTGATAAAATGAAAGATGTGTTTCTTTAGGCCCAGGTAAATCCCTGTAATAGTGCTCCAGACCTCATTTAATTTTTTCCTTCCTAATGACTTCACTCTACTTTTTATTTCATCTGGTAACTGTAACCAACCTCATCTTTCTGTTAGCTTCATTTCATCAGTATTTAAGTAATTTCAAGGATTTTCCAGTCATTAAAAAAGTTGAAAACCAATCTTGCTCAATGCCCATTAGCTAGCCTCCAATCTTCTTCCTTCCTGTATAGTGAGACTTGTTTTAAAGCGCTGTCTGTATGCCTTTTCTGCACTTTGTCACTCCCCAGTCACTCTGGGGTGCATTGAAAGACTCCTAACTCTGGGACACGAACTAGGGGTGGTGGAAGGGGAGGTGGGCGGGGGGTGGGGGTGACTGGGTGACGGGCACTGAGGGGGGCACTTGACGGGATGAGCACTGGGTGTTATTCTATATGTTGGCAAATTGAACACCAGTAAAAAATAAATTTATTAAAAAAATACTAATGGGAAAAAATAAGAGGATTCAAATGAAGTAAATGTATAAAAAGACTGATACTAACAAATATGAGGGGAAAATGGAGATTCATTAATTATTCAAATTATTCTCTATCTTTCCATGTGTTTTTAAGATTTATAATAAAAAAATCTTTAAAGAAAAAAAAAAGAAATCTGGCATTTCTTCCCATCAATATAATATACATCTCTCAACAAGAGCATCTTCATTTATAACTTGAGTGTGTGTGCACGTGAGTGTAAATGCATGCATGCAATTATCGTATTTGGTATCTCACATGCATTTGATATTATTATATGACTGATCATTTCATTTTTGGAACACTTCCATAGTTTCCATAGCCATGTTCTTCTGGGAATCTATCTCTCTCTAGTCCCTGTCATCTTTATCTTTTTACAAGCTTTTCCCTTTATATCTAAACTTTTTTCCCTTCTAATTATTAAATATTTAATGTTCATAGGCAATTATTTTTAAGAATAATGAAAAATCATGTACTTACTACAAGTCTTTGTCAACCCTCAACATTTTATTTTTTTAAAAGAAAAGGAAACAATACATATGTAGTTGATCTTTTTTTTTTATAAGATGTTATTTATTTATTCATGAGAGACATAGAGAGAGGCAGAGACACAGACGGAGGGAGAAGCAGGCTCCACGCAGGGAGCCCGATGTGGGACTCGATCCCAGGACTCCAGGATCAGGACCTGAGCTGAAGGCAGATGCGCTTAACCACTAAGCCACCCGGGCATCCCATAGTTGATCTTTCTTGTGTGCTCCACTTTGATACCATTTCATTAACTTTCTATCCTTGAACAACACGCTTTTATTAAAAGATTTTATTTATTTATTCATGAGAGACACAAGGAGAGAGAGGCAGAGACATAAGCAGAAGGAGAACCAGGCTCCCACAAGGATCCTGATGCAGGACTCGATCCCAGATCCCAGGTTCAGGACCTGGGCTGAAGGCAGACGCTGAAATGCAGAGCTATCCAGGTGTCCCAACAACATGCTTTTTTAAATCAGTGTTTTATTTTTGAATTTTATCAATTTTAAATATTTCATGTGTGCTTAAAAATTATGTATATTCTTATTTGTGGATATGTGATCTACATATGACCATTAGATCAACTTTGTGCTGTGTTGTGTTCAAAATTTCTGTATTTGTAGTAATTATATTCTGTTTGATATATCAGTTTCTGAAAGAATAAAATTAATATCTCCCAGATATTAGTGGTTTATGAATTTCTCCTTACATTTTCTTCAAGTTAAATTTGTTTTACATAATGCATATCTCTTTTTGACAACTTAGAATTTTTCCGTCCAATATCTGGCATCCTTAAAATAAATTACAAGGCCCTAAATGATTTACCCCTAGGTTATCTCTTTCTAGCTTCATCTCATACCTCTTACAACTCATCATGTATAAACAAGCATATATAACTAATATCAGTTTCTCAGATTTATGTACTTTTGAAAATTCTTTCCCTTTTGTGTAGATTAGAAGAACATACTTCACCATCTCATTATACATATTGTCTGGTTAGTATTTAAGCATCTTTTGGATCTCAACTAAGAGAGTCATTGTCACCTCTAAATCCCACTGGAGTAGATGTACTACTGGCATCTCCTAGAACTGCCTGTACTTTGAATAAAATTAACTTAGAGTTAATCTTTGGAAGGTTCCTATCTCTTTAAACCTTTGAATTTCTGCATTTAGCACTTTGCCATATAGAAAAAACTCTGTGAAGAGTGACGAGATAAAATGACACAGGCCTGTTTTTGTCTTTAAGAGAGCCTGCGGCCTAGAGCCATTTATGTGTGTTTGTCAGTGTTTGCATGTGTATGCATATACACTGATGGTAGTGTATGCTTAGAATGTTGGTTTATTCATGGTTCCTTGTGATTCCAAACTAAAACACTGATGTTAAGAAGTTAGTTCCTTTACTGATGGTGTGTGTAAGTGTTGTCACCGGATTGTACACCTGAGACTAATATTAAATTGTATGTTGACTAACTGGAATTTAAATAAGAACTTAAAAAAATAAAAATAGAATAAAAAAAAGGAGTTAGCTCCTTTTCTAATTTTTTGCAAACATTATTGTAGAGAGTCCTATGTGGATTTAGAGTCCAACTAGAAATGGTCATTTTGAAGCCATGTTCTAATTACTAATGTAATTATGATAGACTGCGGTACAATCTACCTATATAGGAGGCTCATGTTGAAATTTCACTAAGTTCTATAAATCCAGGGCAACTCACCATCTTAGGTCTAGCTTTTTCTGAGCCCCCAAGGAGATGTGGCCACTGTTTTTTGGTTTTGTTTTCTTTTTTTAAATTTCTCTTGGAGCTCTTTCCTAAGGATCCCTGGTTTAACTCAGGTAACCATCTTATTTAGCTACTTGATTATTAATTCCTAGGACATTAATTCCTAAAGCAGCATGAGTAATTTATTTATTTCTTTCATTTACTACAGTAGCTAGTAAAATAGCTTGCAGAGTATAAATATGCTTTTATAAAATTGAATTTGAATTTTGTTTTAATAGTATCCTGGAGAGAAACAAAAGCATGAATTTTAATAACAAAATTAGTGAGAATATATGACCTCTTCTACTGCTTTGTCTTGTCCTTCTTGTTGGACAAAAGTTTAATGCAAAGAATTATGATTATACAACAAAATATAACTGAATTTATTATTGAAAATGAATCAATTGAGACAATAGTGGCATAAACTTTAAACTTTCAAACGAAAATAACTCCAAAAGCCACTAGTAAGCAACATTATTTTATTTTATGGCACATAGCATTGCATTGTATAAAATATCACAAACTCCTACATATTTACCAGACAGCTGGGTTATGGTCACTGTGGGGACTATAATTTCAAAAGCATAATACATATTTAATAGTTCAACATTTATACTGCTATGAGATGGGGTTTTTTACATAATAATTATCTTTTTTTTCATTAAAAAAGTAAATCTTACTTTCAAAACAAAAATATGTTGTCTACAGATGGGGATAAATTTTTCCCATGTATCTTTTGGCCACTTTACAAATAATTTTATAATTTTATAGTGAATATGGGCAGAATCTTCACCGGTTTTACAGAAGTATTCTGAGGCCTTGGTTACTTTCCAATTTTCTATTGACTTGCTACATAGCATCAAGAAGTATTTTAAGTGTTTAACCTTGTTTTAGAAAACATACTGTCATTACAAACGATGATATCCCTGTTTTAAAAATACAATAACAAGAGAATATATTTGAGCTTTCTTTTTTCATAGAAAATGTTAGAGAAACATGCATCCAGAGCCAAATGTTGACACAATTATTTGGTGGTAAAGTTAGTTTAAGGAAATCTATTATTTATTATTCTCCTACATCTTATCTCCTGTCCTCTCTCTCATCTCATATTGTTCCCAAAAACTTTATTCTCAGGTAAGGTAAAAATGGTTCATGATGGTTTAAAATGTTACCCGTGGGAAAAAAAAAATTACCACTGGAAGGAACAATTTTGTTTCCATAAGGATCAATATTTATTTATTTATTTATTTATTTATTTATTTATTTATTTATATTTTTTAGAGAGTGGGGTAGAGGCAGAGAGACAGGGAAAGAGAATCTTAAGCAGGCTCCACACCCAGAGTGGAATCCCACACAGGGCTCCATCTCACAACCTTGAGATGACCTTAGCCAAAAATCAAGAGTGGATGGGATTCCTGGGTGGCTCAGTGGTTGCCTTCAGCCCAGGAAGTGATCCTGGGTCCCGGGATCAAGTCCCACATCACGGCTCCCAGCATGGAGCCTGCTTCTCTCTCTGCCTGTGTCTCTGCCTCTGTCTCTGTGTGTGTGTCTCTCATGAATAAATAAATAAAGTCTTAAAAAAAAATCAAGAGTGGAATCAAGAGTGGCTTAACCGATTGAGCACACCCAGGCACCAAGATCAACATTTTTAAGTTAAAGGAACATATAAACAGCTTCTATCTATTAAAGTAATTTAAAAATAGCTTCTATCTATTTGTTAAATTTGAGCAGTTGTACCTAAGAACAAATATATGTGTTGAAGCATATTAACAAAATGCCTTTGAAGTTTGGCATTCAATATTTGTGGAGGAATTATTGTGGGGCACAGTACTAGATCTAGCAAAAACAATAGCAAGCAAAGCAGACTAGGTTATGCCCTCACAGTTTATAATCTGAGATAAGAGCCGGGAGATAAAGTAATCAAATAATTGCCAACATACACACATGCCCCCACACACAGAAACACAAGTATAAATATATATATGTTTGCAAACTGCCCTCAGTGATGAGATGGAGGGTGATATGGAAGCAGAAAACAGTCTGGTGAGACAAGGAGGGTATCTGTCAAAAGTGTCACCTAAACTTGCAGGATTAGATGGTCACTGATATCAAACAATGAAGTTAGTCTTATTCACATGAAATTAAGATTAACATTATATAAAACTACTTGAAACAATGAACTTGGCAAATAAAAAGAGAGGAGAAATAGTAATCAAGTCAAAAAAAATAGTAATCAAGTCAAATGAGAGCAATATAAAGAACACTTCATTCTTAAAATAACTTGAGAGGCTTTAGTATTGTGGTATCATTATCATATACCATGTAATATACTGACTTAGAAATCCTGATTTTGAATCATGTGTCAGATTTCCGTTTCATTTTGTTGTTTAACTATATTAAGCTTTTATTAGTTCAACGGATTCTCTGTGATACCCTGCTCAAACAAATACTTGGAAAGAGGTGACCCAGTGGGCCTGGGTACTAGAGAGAAACCCCTCTCCCTTGAGAAATGTAGATCACTAGAATAGTCATTTTTATTGGGCAGACAAGAGTATTTCAGTTTTGTGTCCAATATGAGAGAAGGGTCTAGTCTGATATTTCCTGAAGAGTCACCATAAAAGATTGTACTACACAAAGTAAGTTTGGAAAATCATATTGATTTTATACCCAACTCTCTAATCATTCTGTTTGGGATGAACAATAGCAAACACTCATTAAGAAATCTGAGTATATAAAAATCCCTGGGAATTTCTGCAGCAAAGAAGCCTATTTAATTTTCTTGTTTTTTTTTCACAAAGCTGTTTATGAAACTAATGCTGTTAAAAACAAACATAAATATCCAGCAGATATATTTTACTTGCTGCAACTCAATTTTGCGTGATCCTTGGAAGTTAATTTCCTGATATATATACTAATATAATATATACTAATATACTAATATCCTGATATGTATCCAGATATATATATATATATATATATATATATATATATATATATACTAATGTACTGATATATATATCAGGAAATTAACTTCCAAGGATCACACAATTTTCATCTTCCAGTTAATTTGATCTGGCAAGTTCAAGTCAAAATTGAGTTGCAGCAAATATATATCCAGTATTAGAAACAAGATGTCCTTACTTCTATACTCTTGTTGTCTCTTGCACCATTTTGACACATATTTGTAATATATTTTGTCTTAATGCATTGAGATACTGATTTTAGTAGCATATTATTCAACTATATTTGAAGAAATAAGCCTATACAACACACACTCACAATGTATACCAATGAAACAATTACTACTCTTTTATATTAACAAATTTCTCTAAGTACTCATAAACTGATTATCTTCATGTCTGATTCTTCATTTCATCTGTTTGGGAGAAAACAGAGTCAAACTGATAAATCCTTTTCTCATTAAGACTCCATGACAAACTGAAATGTCACTAATGGGTTTTCACCAGATTACTGTCTTCCTGGCCTTCTGAAAGCTCTTAGGATCTTATGAACATGTTCTACAGTGTAATTGGTTCCCAAGTGGTCATAAAAATGGGTACCATGAAAGAACAACCAGTTACACTTGCACACTCACGAACACTTATTTTCATGTGGCCCTTTGCTATCAACACAGAACCATATATATATAAATTCTTCTTAGTGGCCATTTTTAGTGCCTTAATTGGCTGGAAACATTTAAAGGAATGAAAAGGCAAAATAGTCACAGCAACAATGAACTTCAATAGACTACCAAGTAGCTTTTCAAAATAGTGTTACACTTATTATGGGCCTTAATAAAAAATCTAATGTAATTGACTGAAATAATTGCATACCATATTTTCATGAAAAGAGCTTTGTTGTATTTTCATAGACAGTGAAAGTTTCTCCCCAAATCAAGAATTTATGGGGCAGATGGAAAAAATTATAACATTTTCTCACTCTTGGCCTTGGAAGTAAGTTCACAAAAAAACAAAACAAAAGTGAAAACAAAAACAAAATATTAAAAAAAAATACCTACTTCAAGGTAGCAGTGAAATTAACGGAGCTTGAGTAAAGGTGTGACATTATATTGTTTACTTCTGAACATATTAGTGTTTCTTTGAGCTGTTGCTTTTTATTAGCATTCTCTGAGCCCTGATAACAATACTGAAAAATGAGCACATAATGGTCTCTGACATTAGGTCGATAGTTGATTGACTTCTTATACCATTGCAAAGTTAATTGCTGAAAACTAGGCTTACTTAGAAAATTTTGCATAATATTAATTTATATTCTGTCTTCATTAAGAATACTAGGGCCCTTTTAATTGCCTCTCCTCTTCTCTTCATTTCGTCTGTATTCTCTCTCAGGCTTACCCTGTCATCAGATTCCCCCTGCATTAAAATTACTACTGACTCCAATTTTCTTATTACATCAAACCCAAATCCTGGCTGATTTTCAAGGCTCTCCATGTATGTCCTATATGTTGTCAGTCTGTACCTACTTTTGCTTTCTGACACATCCTATTGCATTGATCAAGTTGTTCATCTCACATTTCAGCTGAAATTTGTACCGATTTCCCTTCCCCCCTTGCTTATGCTATGAATGTCCATTCATTAGAGAGAAAACAGTTTCTTCCTTTTTATCTAAATCTTACTCCCTTCCAAATTGAAATTGCCTCTAATTGTCCTGACGTTTATTTATCTTAAATACCTAATATTCTATAGCATTTTTCTCTCTTCAAAATAAATCGCCCTTTAAAAACAAAGCTGTTAACTTTGCTAATTGTTTCATGTGTATTGCTTTTAGGCCAATTTGCATACTTCTTAAGTTTTGGTCTGTGTCTTACACTTTATTTATCTTTTACACATTTTTGTTACATCTAGCACAATGATAAGAAAATGATGTGTGCTCAAAATCCTTGTTGATTGATTGATTGAAATAATTGCATCCCATCAGGTTGTTTTTGTCATTAGCTGACATGATCAAGTTTTAGAGATCCAGTTAAATGCCTGCCTATCAACCTGCCAAAGCTGATGCAGATGCAAGTCCTGAGAGTCAGAGAACTCATTAATTAGAAAGGGACTGGCACCTATTAAGAATTCTCTTTGTGGATTATGATGAAATGCATTAAGTTCCATTCATTCTTTTCTATTCAAACTATATTATGTATCTAGAAATACCATTATTTTTTAAATGTATCAAAAACTGTCACTACTTTTTCTAGAGTTGACATCTTAGTTTACTATTAAAAAGTTTAAAAAAGAAAATCACATGACTTTAGCCCAAACCATTTTCTACATAATGCAGAAGTGGGATGATTTTTTAGGGAAAGTAGAAAAATAGTAAGCTTATTCGGACAATGATATTTCTTGTTGACGTAAATATCCATATAACAAATTGGCTAAAATGGAAGTGTAGCAGTATTATTATCTTCTAAATATACTTGTATCTTATTACATATGTGACTTTAAAAAGTCTCTCTCCGTATATATATAAACAGAATAAATAGCTATTCATTTCAAGTGAAAGGAGTATCACGAATTCTGACCATGTCTATTTTATTAGCTTGATCGTGATCTTCCATCTTTTGGAACATGTAGATAAAATTAGTAAGTCTAAAATTTTATTATGGAATTTTATGTTACGTATCTTTTTTACATTTTAAGACAAAATATAGCAAAGTGAAAATTTACTATTCATTTAACTTTAAATGTGGGGGAGTCACTAGTGTTCTCAAAAGTTTCCTTTTCACTAATTTAAACTTAACTGATCCTTCTAATCCTCAGCTGTTTTATTTTTACTTTGGAAATAGTTTTCAGTTTTTTGTCCTTTATCTTCCCATAGACATTTCATTTCTCTGTGAAGACAAAGGTAGCAAATTTCCCATAGCTTTCAGACTCTGTTTATTTTCTTCCCACAATTTGTATTTTTCTGATTCCCTGCCTCTCCTTCCCATCCCCAACATACTCCATACTTGGCCTGCATTTGTCTCAAGAAACTCCAGAAAATATGTATGACTAATCTACACACACACTCACTCAACTAATGAGTGAGAATCATCTTCTTGTATGATAGTAGTTTGCAACTATTAGTAATACATTTTTTCTCTTTTAATTATGGCTACATTTAATCATTATTTTTTATTATTTTTTAATTTTTTAGTTAAGTTCAATTTGAGAACATATAGTATAACACCAGTGCTCATCCCATCAGTTCTACTTTTTTAAAAAAGTGAGAGGAGAAAGGACATTATGCCCCCTCAAAGGACAACACTTTTGTCAGAATGTTTCTTTTGGGGGACACGCAGAAAAAGAGGGTGGTGAATTCAAAAATAAGAATTTTTGTTTAAACTTCACACTGGCAGACTGTTACAATTTTGATGAGCAAGCGTTGGCTTTTCAAGTAGGCTTATCTTATGTTCTGGTTTTTTTGTTGTTGTTATTGTTGTTGTTTCTGTTGATTTAGAAAAGCCAGAGCCCTTATCTGTTCAGTGTTTATTTTAAAAGCTGAATCTTCAATAAAGTTAGTAATTTGGCTATATGAGTGTATTTAAATAGTAGTTGGTATATACGAAGTGAAAACTTTCATTACAAGTGTAACTGGGACTCATATGTGCAAATGGTGGTGTCAAGTTATGAGGATTTCCAGTCCTCTGTTGAATAATGTTAAATAATTCCTGCTGTCATAGGGCTAGTGCTTCCTCTTCAAGTGTTACAGGTCAGCACTGATCGATGCTATTTTTTGCTCTTTGGTGGTGATCTAAGAATATAAAAAAAGAACATCTGGATTTCCGTCAGTTCCAGTCATGCTGAAAAGCTCTCTATAGTGTGTGTTTGTTTTTAGAGATTCATACACATTCTCCAAATGTTATTTTCCAAGGCAGTCACATTTCCAAACCGTGAACTTTATCTCATTAAGTGCTAAAACTAAACAAAATGTCTTTCAAGCTCCCATGTGAAGTTCTAGTCCTGTGAGTCAAGTCACTTTTCAAAACACATGTTTCATGCTTGATGTAACTCTAATTCCCCTTCTTCCTGGGAATCATGACATGATTTTGAGAAACACTCTAAAAATGTCTGTGTTCACTGCTTAATGATAATTAACAACTCTTAGGTGGGTTATCTTTGCAGTCTTTGGAAAACAAAAACAAAAACCAAATCCCTTTTTTAAAAGTAAATGTAATGGCTCCTTGAAGCAGTTCACATTTCTGAAGTACAAGGTAAAAAAAAAAAAAAAAAAAAAAAAATACAAGGTACTAGTTTTGTTCACAAGAGGGATTGAAAAATAGGGAGAAATAATGTCATTTTCTCCTGCTTGTCTAGTCAGTCCATCTCAAATCCAGGTAAGAAGTCTCCATTTATGAAAACTTTTTAAAGTCTCAGATTCTTGGCTAATTTTTAAAAGGTTTTAATTTATCTTTCAACAACTATAATCATTTAAGATGAATTTGTCAGCAATATGACTGCTTCTTCTCCAACAACTGGACAGAAATGGCCCTAATACTGATAAGCAAGTCCCCTCTTCATGTCAACCTTTGGTTCACTTCTGACTAGGTCAGTGTGACACAGAAGAAACCAAGTTTGAGTGTTTTAGAACACATTTCCAAATCCCTGAACCTGTGGCTTGCCAGCCTAAAATTTTTAATATTTTAACATGAACTTAAACCAGACTTCGGGATTTCAATTTAGATTATAAATCTAGGGAGAGAGCTAGGTTTTAAATTTCTCCGGGTTACTCAGCCATAGTACTGAATTTATTATTACCTATCGATAAGTGACAAATAAGAATTCATTTTCCTGATGTATCTGAATAATCTTTTCTAGAACTTAAACAATTTTGCACACCATTGCATATGACCAATGTTATTTAAATTTGTCTAACACATTATTTCCTGTCTACAGCTCTTAAAAACGAACTTCTTTGTAAAATGTTATTATTCCTACTTTTCCTTCTAATCAAAGCACTCTATGATCATTATATTTTATGATGCTTTTTTTTTTAATTAGACTGGGAAGGTGTTTTTAAGAGAAGGAAAATATCCCAGTTACATTGTAACTGGGATTATGAGGTTTTAACTATCAACACTTCACCTGCCCCATGCCAACCACATATGTTAACAGAGGTCCCTTTGAGTCCTGTGTAACATCTTGGCCAGCTTGGTCCGCCACTTGTAGCCAAACATATGGTGAGTGGCTTTGGAGAAGAGTCTTCAAGCTGGCAGGCTGCTATTGATGTCTCTGGGCTCACATGCCCCATTTAAGTCTGTGCAGTTCCAAATTGGAGCCTGAGTCTCGTCGACTTGTGCTGAAATGTGAGGAGGTCCAGATTTTTTACAGCTTCTAAGCCTCCCAGACAAGTATAATTATCAGCACTCCAAAGAGCTCGGAATATAAGCCAAATGCAAACAAATTAGGGAGTGAGAGCAGAAGAGCTACAGCTGTTG
Organism: Nyctereutes procyonoides; assembly: GCF_905146905.1. Lineage (NCBI taxonomy): Eukaryota > Metazoa > Chordata > Mammalia > Carnivora > Canidae > Nyctereutes > Nyctereutes procyonoides. The sequence goes on along the minus strand of NW_026575032.1, from coordinate 14,916,778 downwards.
GGTCAAGCTGGGTGCAAAACGGTTTAGTACTTTCAGAGATCGGAGAAGAATGTCATCACAGTGAACTTCCTGTGATAAAATGGACTTGTTCTCTTGCACTTTTCTTTCTAGTACTGGAAGAAATCAGCTCGAAAGGAGAATAACTTTCAAAGAAGCATGGATGAGGCAAGATGGGTGGGCAGAAGAGGTAAAGATTATACAATCATTTGGTGAATGCGAATTTTGGAGGGTATAACTGATAATAATAACAAATAATTACGTTAAAGTCTATGTTCTGGGGCTCCAGCTATTTTTTTTTATTGTTCTTAGATGAGAATGCAGCCCCGAGGATTCAGAAATCTGGTTTTATGAAGATGTTGTCTGATTTTCCAACGTTGGCAAATTTTTATTTTCCATTTTAGAGAATATTGATATTCTTGAAAATATTGCCAATAGGATGCTGTGAACAAAGCCATCCGATGATCACTTTGCCTGATGGCCATCAACCTACAAACTTTGCTCTTACCAGAATTGCTTCCTACAAAGCAGCATCCAGAAATTTGGATTTGTCCTAAAGAGATGGCACATTTTCTCTCCTATGACCTCAGCTTCTCTTCACACATTCTTTCTAGGAGCTACCCTCAGTACCTACTTCACACACCCCCTCTCCCTGAGATTCAATGAGCAGCCTAATCTCATCAATCATACCTCCCAAATCTCTCTTACCTCTTTACTGTCCTCTCTATTTCGACTACCGATGTTTTTGGCTATGCTCTCATCACCCCTTACTTGGAATCTCACCTCTAGATCTTTTTCTAATAATATCTCAGCCCTCCCTCTACTTCCTGTCTTAGGTAGAATTTATTATTCTTTTGTTTTCTTAGCACTATTTCTTCCAGAATCTTATCGTGTCTGTTAATCTTCCATTCCTTAGTATTGTTGGCACTGCAGCAGGTCTAAATCTTATTTTCCAAACTTAGTACAGGAAACCTGTAGTCATCCATTTCCTAAGTTTTCAACTTGAGGCCCCCACTATGGTGAGGAAATAAATTCCAGGTATTCTTGGACCTCTTTTGTCAAGGTTGTTGCCAAGGCTCTGGAGGGCTCTCATGTACTACCAACCTGTGGTCAGATCCCTTGGTCACCTGTTGTTTTAGTGTTTTCTTAAAATCTGAGTGTCATAAAAAAAAAAAAATCTGAGTGTCATAGAGTGGGTAGCAGTCTCAATGGGATTCTTGGAATTGGTTTGCCTCCCTAGATCAGGGGTTCCCACCTTCTTTTTTCATAATAATTTCCTTTATCCAGCTACATTGTTTTTATTCTGCTGTGATCTTCTGAGAAACTACAAATTATCACAATTTCTAAGATTTCAACAAACAATTGTCCCTCTCTTTTTAAAAAAATATTTGTTTAATCATGAGAGGCATACAGAGAGAGGCAGAGACACAGGCAGAGGGAGAAGCAGGTTCCCTGTGGGGAGCCCGATGTGGGACTCCATCCTGGGACTCCAGGATCATGACCTGAGCCGAAGGCAAACGCTCAACTACTGAGCCACCCAGGTGCCCCCAATAATCGTCCCCCTCTTAGAGCTATATCACCCTTATTATTAATGCATGCCCCAACCTACTAGGCAGCCATCTTTTCTGGAGTTTTGTTACATGAAGGGAAGAGCACCAGGGAAGAGCATCCAGGTACCTGTGGTCCTAGAACAAGATATTTTTTTCCCCACCCATCTCCAGTCTGGGTAATTTCTTTCTGGTATGATACAAGCACATTTCTGGCACCTTTAAGCCACTTCCCCTTTCCTCTAAATGATCTAAGTTTTTGACAATGTCCTTTGATAAACAATTAAATTGAGACACCAAAGTATTTGCTCAAAAATTGTTTATCCCATTTTTATTTTTTTAATATTTTATTTATTTATTTATGAGAGACACAGAGATAGAGAGGCAGAGACACAGGCACAGGGAGAAGCAGGCTCCATGCAGGGAGCTCGACGTGGGACTCAATCCGGGGTCTCCAGGGTCATGCCCTAGGCTGAAGGTGGTGCAAAACCTCTGAGCCACCTGGGCTGCCCAATTTATCCCTTTTTTAAAGCAAGAGAATGCCAAATCATCAAACTCTCTCAGCGGGTGAGAAAAAAATAGTTGCCTTTCATTCTCTTCTATAGTAGGCAAAAAGAGCCAAGTGACTCTAAACATTAAGATTGTTTGAAAACTGTGTATGCAGAATATCCTGCCAAATGTACGCCTGTCTCCTCTACACTATAAGCTTTGATAGGGTAGAAATGATGATTTTCTCATCTTTGTAATTCTAAACCTCTATAAATTTCCTGTCACACTGTAAGTGTGTAATGTTCTTAAATAAATAGGTGATCTAGGCTAAGGGTCAGTGTATTAGTATATTTGAGCTGCCATAACAAAAACCCACAGACTGAGTGGCTTAAACAAGGGGAATTAAACATTTTCTCACAGTTCTGGCAACTGGAAGTCTAAGATCAAGGTGCCAGCAAGGTTGATTTCTGGTCAGACTTCTCTTCTTAGCTTGTAAATGGCCACATATCACTGTGTCCTCACATGGCTTTTCCTCGGTGCATGTGGAGATAGAGAGCAAGAGAGCAAGAGCTCAAAAAAAAAAAAAAAATTGAAAAAAAACAAAAAAAGAGAGCAAGAGCTCTGTTGTCTCTTCCTCTTCTTGTAAGGACACCCTTTATTTCAGAATAGGTCTCCCTCCTCAAGACTGATTTAACCTTAATTACTTCCTTAGAGATCTATCTCTAAATATAACAACATTGGAAATTAGGGCTTTAATACATGAATTGTGGGGAGGGACCAGTTCAGTTCTCAGGCTTGGGTAACTTTTTTTGGTAAAGGGGAAGGTAGAAAATTTTTCAGACCCTCAGACCACATGGTATCTATTATAACTACTCAGTTCTGCCATTGTAGCATGAATGAGGATTGGCTGTGTTCCAGTAAAACCCTATTCACAAAAATGAGGCAGTGAGCTGGATTCTGCTACAGGCTGTAGTTTGCTGACCCTTAATATAGACTCCCAAATGTTATAACTTCCTTCATTTCTTTTTTTTTTTTTTTTTAGATTTTATTTATTCATTCATGAGAGATAGAGAGAGACAGAGACATAGGGAGAGGGAGAGGCAGGCTCCTTGCGGGGATCCCAATGCAGGACTTGATCACGCCCTGAGTGAAGGCAGATGCTCAACCACTGAGCCACCCAGGCGTCCCTCATGTGTCTCCATTTCTATAAGTATTTCACAAAGTCCCTGTTTGCAACCTTTAATGACTTCTCTTTAGCTCCAGAGTATGAGATAAACTCCTTTTTAAATATTGAATCAATAATAGGTCAGCAAATTTCTCTCCTACACTATATGGTAACTAATGCTCATCTCTCCAAACAAAAACCTACATCCTCACAAGTGGTGTCTTTGTCCCGGGTATGTCTTTCTATCTGGAATATTGCTCTCTCTCATCATACTCCTCACTGCCCTTGCCCCTACTTTGTGGAGAACAGCCACCCAGACTCTGCTGTCTTTGAAACAACCCAAACACCAGTCAAAATTATTCATTTTTGCCCCCTCTGAACTAATAGAAACTTTATCATTGTACCAGTTGGTGGTTATTAATTTACCTTCTCCAATGCTTAGTGACCTTCTTACACATCTCTATATCTCAGCCAATATTCAGCACTTTGAAAACATTCTGGCAACTCTGTATCTTTTTATAGCAGAGGTATTTTCCCCAAGTAGAATCCAGTGTTCTGGACCAATGGTTCTCAACCAGAGTTCACTCTGCCCCCAGAATAAATTTGACAATATCTGAAGAAATCTTTGGTCACCATAACTGAGTGGAAGGTGATGTGCTCCTATCACCAATGGGTAGGTACAGGCCATCAATGTTGCTAAACATCTGACAATGCGCTGGACTGCCCCCTGGAAATATCCAATCTCAAATGTTCATATCGCTGACTTTGAAAAACCATTATCTAGATCAGTCAAAGGTATTTCTCTCCATTAAAGTTTGCTTGTATTAAAACCACTCTTTTAGGTGGTTCCCCACTGTATTAAAATGGATTCTTAAGGTTTCTATAATGCTTACCTCTTTACCATTTGTTTTCATATTAACAAGTTGTGAGGATAGACTTATATTAAAGAAACCAGAAAAGTAGGGTTCATTTTGGGGCCATTTCACTTGAATAGAAAAAATATTCGTAGAAAAGACATAGGATGTTTGATAAGCAACCATGTGTCCCATTTTTCCACTGACAAGCAGTAAATTTATCCAAGTTTCCATCAGCAGGCTGGGGCAGGGCCAGGTCTGCCTCTGGGGAGCCTGGACATTTTGGGATGAAAACACTGATTTAGAGTTATTCCAGGATGAATTATCAGTTAATACCTTCTCTCTGTGTTTTGGAGTTTCAGAATGGTTAAGAAGAAATTAAGGAATTGTTCACAGAGCACAAGAAATGAATTATATAAATAAAGTAATACAAATAAATCAATGTAAAAAAATTGATATATGAATAAGGTAATAGCTTTGAAAGAAAGAAAAAGATAGAAAGAAAGAAGAAAGAAAGAAAAAGAGAAAAGAAGGAAAGGAAGGAAGGAAGGAAGGAAGGAAGGAAGGAAGGAAGGAAGGGAAGGAGGGAGGGAGGGAGGGAGGGAGGGAGGGAGGGAGGGAGGGAAATAGGGGAGGGAGTGGGAAAAATAACTGGTAAATTAGGATAGAAAGCATGAGGTTAAAGTTAGGCACAGGCAAATTTAGACTCTGTGATGAGTGGTCTGACCTTGGACAAGCTTTTCTCTCCCTTTCCCTCTTTCTCTCCCTCTTTCTCTCTCTCTTTCTCTCTCTCTTTAGCTCAAAATGGAGGTAGCATTGTTGTTACGGAAATTAGATGAAAATACATACAGAAAACATCCATCACTGTATCTGGCACCTAGAAAGTGCTAAATATATGTGTAAAAATGATGTTTGACAATCTGTGGAGCAAAACTTCCTTGAAGTAATAGAATGTTCCAAGATAAAGTATTTTAGAACCAAGCAGACCAGAGATAGGATTTCTATGAATATATTTGTAGCAGTAGCAGTAAAGTTAATAAAAATCTCTGTGCCCTCCTTTCCCCAAAGTAAGTCAAGACTTTTCAGTGAGCCCCCAGTTCAATTTCTTCCACTGCCAGTTCCACTTTAAATGTAAAACGTGCCAAAGACAGATGCTGTTACTTTCTGCTACCAAACTAGTCCAAGCCACTGTCACCTGTCACCTAGGCAACGCAGGCTTCTGCAGTCGGTTTCTTGCTATCTTTCTGCTTCTCCTTTTTCTCTTTTCCAACTTAATAAAGTCCAATGTTTTAAAGGCAAAAATCATTTTATTTACCCTCTATGATCTTTACTAGCTTTTGCATGTTGCCTCAACCACAAGCTCCTTACTTACCGTGGCTCACGATGTCTTCCTTGGCCCCAGTCCTGACTACCCGTCCCCTGTCCTCTCTTATTCCCACTCCGTCCCTCTCACTGCTCCGGCCACACAAACCTCTTGACTTACCTTACACCAAGACATTTCTGCCCTTAGGAGCTTTGTGGAGGGTCTTCCTCTGCTCCTCCTTAAAACCGACTTCTGATCCTTCAGGACTCAATAGATAGGTGACTCAACTGCTGGAGACTTTTTCCCCCTTCTTTTTAAAGTAGGTCCTCTGTTGCTGATCTCAAAAGCTGAACTCTTATTATTCCCTTATTCATTGATCACAAATTACATTTATACAATATTAAACTGTTTACCTATATATATTTTGTTCTCACACTAGCCTAGAAACTCCATAGAGGGAGAGTCCAGATGTCTGTAATTTACAGTCACATGCCTAGAATTTAACACCATGTCTAGCAAAAAGTAAATGTTCAGTAAATATTTATTGGATGAATATATGAATGAATAAATGAATGGCCAGTAGAAAATAGGTTAGGATCTGATTTCCTTAAGAATTTATCAAACTTTTCTTGGACTTGGGGATGGATATGGATGAGGAAAATAATAAATGTTTTACAGTGTCTTCATTTTCATTTTATGTGCTGATTTAAAAAGTATTAAAAATGCATGCATGTCAGCATATGAGGATGACTCGATATTTCATTTCTTGAGGTGTTCCTGTGCTTTGTAGATAACAATGTGTCTTATATCCAGTAGGGACTCAATAAATTCTGGCTGAATCACAGATTGTTACAAAGGAAATATTCTAGAAATACAAGATGATTTTTATTTATCAATTCTTTTTGTATTTTTATTGGTGGAGAAAATTTGTATGTTGTTCTATATTATGTAGGTAAGAGAGTGACTAAATTTTTAATGACTAAAATATGAGTTGTATTGAAATAACAAACACCAAACTGATTCTAAACATCCTAACTTCATATAGCTAAAAGCATTTTTGTTATTGTTGTCAAATTTTTATTTAAAGCAAAGCCCTGTAGAACAATTTTCATTATCTTACATAAAAAATAAGGCTCGGGGAAAAAAAAAAGAAACTAAAACCACAACCACAAAACCTTGTTTAAAATCACACAGCTATTAAGAGAAGGTCCAGGAAAAAAACTCCAATCAGACTTTAAACTTCACGTTTATTCTCCAGCATGACGGCTGCCTTTTCCTATAAATGCTTACCTTTTCTAGTAAATACATACCATCTATGTATCACTAAAGAGAATTTTACCATGGTTTTGAGGTTAATAATTTGCTTTTCCTATGCCCCGCCGCATTTCCTTAAAGCCAGTTGAATGTCTTGATAGATTTTCTATGGGGCTATCACTTGGACAACAACCACCCTGTACTTATTTTTGGAAAAAGTTATCCTAGATTATATAGAAGACAAAAAAGAAATGTGACACATGAATGCTGTATTTCATATGCATAAATTATATTAATTTCGGTTCCCCAAGTGTTTATTGTTTCATGCTATATCCAAATGACTGAAGGAAGCTCTGTAGCCCATCCAAGAGAAACATGAAGCATGCCAAAGTGTTTACAGTTGAACTGGGGAAATAAATCATGCATACATGGCATTTCCAAATACCAGCACATGTTAGCATGCAAATAGTTGAAAAATATTTGTGCATAGAGTGTTGCTGTGGAAATCAGGAGAGGGAGAGATTAATATGGACACTAATGAATGATGCAGAATTTGAGTTATAGTCTAGAAGTAGAGGTTTTTTTTTTTTTAAAGATTTCATTTATTTCTTCATGAGAGACACACACAGAGAGAGAGAGAGAGAGAGAGAAGCAGAGACACAGGCAGAGGGAGAAGTCCCACATGTGGGACTTGATCCCAAGACTCCAGGATCAAGCCCTGAGTCAAAGGCAGGTGCTAAACCACTGAGCCACCCAGGGATCTCCAGTAGAGTTCTATTCTACACGTAGAATGTGTCTAGGCAGACAAGAGAAAATTAATCAGCAATCTATGCTAGGTATCATGGAGTACCTCTTGTTAGGAACTCCAGAGAATTCATTTTAGGGTATCTCTCAAGTTTGAAAGTATGAATAACAGCCCAACCAAATGCAGAGCACAATGAGATTATATGTTATTAAACCAGGTGGGGGTTTCAGTAACACTAGGGTGCTTTCAGAATCAGGCATTAAAGATACATGCTGTGCTCTTCTGTAACTTCAATGGTACGTACTTCTGTTGCACTTCTTGAGGTTTGAGTTCAGGAAGTCCATAGCAATCCTAACATAGATTAAACTAGTAGGAGCTTATACCTGGGTCTCCAAGGTTATGAGGCCACAAATGAGGCATAAATGCTCATGAAACAAACATATCCACTCATTACCTCATTCTAAGATCAACCCTCCCAATGGTGTCAATATAGACTATTGTCCACTGTTAAAAATACAGTGAAAAAATCATGCAAATTGACGATGAAGTGAAAAATGCTCAATTTGAAAATGAAGCAAAATGTCATGAAACCAATGAAAATGTTGGAGACTGGTTCAGATTGCACACAGGCTTTCAGTACACACATAAATACATGTGTGATTCTGTGCACACATGCAACTATAATTTATACAGAAAGAGTGGATTCTTGGCATATTTAAATGCAAAATTCACCGTTTTATAAGTGACTTAAAAAGATTCGTGATACTTTGCAACATATAATAAATATCCATATGAAGTTTTTTATACATTAAATGAAATAATATGTGAAACCTACTTCGAAGGAATTAAAATAATTTAAGCAGCACAAGCTCCGATCCTAAGCTATTACCTTATATTTACACAATAATGAATTATTTTCTAAAGCTTAAAAAATAATATTTTCTAAATGCCTTCGAGAGAATTAATTTATTTATTTACAAGAGAGAGACAGAGCATGAGCAGAGAGAGGGGTAGAGGGAGAAGTAGACTCGCTGATGAGCAGGGAACCCCATGTGGGACTCGATCTCAGGACCCCAAGATCATGACTTGAGTTGAAGGCCGATGCTTACAGGAGCCACCCAGGGGCTCCTGTAAACTTATTTTTTTTTCCTAAAAAATCTCTTTATTTTTGAAGGGCCTGGGATGCTTTAAAGCTATAACACCACTTTCTAGGTGCTAACTATGAGTTTATAAATAACAATTAATTTAATTTTCCTAACAAGGCACAAAGTTACTTCTATTCTCATCTTCATGTTACGCATGGCACAGAAAGGGGAGGGTTACAGGAGTAGCAAGGGGCAAAGTCAAAGTTAGGCTTCCGGCTCCCGTGCCTGTCCCCTTATCACCAACCACTCTTTGATCAAGTGGTTTATTCTAAAACGCGCTATGATGAATGATTTTGCACCTTCTTCGTTTGCTCCAGAGCAAATTTAAGACCAAGTGCTACTCTAAGAAATTGTTTGAATCTCAAAAGGAGTCGGCAAGTTTTTGGAGTTCATTTCCAGGTCCTGGTGTATGATAAGTTTCTTTATAACGAGTTCTTTAATACATTTCACTTTATTTAGGTGATAGCTACAGGGAAATATTATGACCCTGTTTCCAAGACTGATCTTTCTATTTAGCTTCATAAATTGCTTGATGTCAGCAGGACATAAATACAATCTGTAGGCTCTGTGAAAGCCGATATCCTGAATAAATTTCCAACAGGCTTTTAGAAAATAATGAACTACAGAATTGACTTTTCTTTGGTATTTGTAGACAAGTACTGAAGGCAATGTCACCTACCAACTCAGAGATAAATAACCCCAGAAAGTCTTTCAGCACCACTCCAGGGCCTAGTAGGAAAGCTCAGCCTTCTGGGAGAGTCTCACTGATTAGGTTACCAGTAAGCCTAGTAAGAGGCTTAACAACAACACCCTCGTTTCCGCTGGTGTTCTTCACTCCGCAGTGACTCTCCTGAACTGTCCCCATACTCCTCAGCCATTATTAGCTACCTCATCCTCAGCCACTAACATCTTCTACTTCACCCCACATTGAGGGTGACCTCATTCCATTTCCTGCCTCTGTCACCAAGCTTTTTTCATAAAATCGACTTAGCGCCTTCTCTGCTCATAGGGAAGTTTCAAAGTGGCTGAACCTGCATGTGCTAAAGATTTCGTTCCTTTCTGCTCAAATATCCCCCCTGCCTATTTTTATTTCACTGCTTTCCTTTTCATTGATTCCTTCCTCTTAGAATATAGCTGTACATCTCTTACCCCAAAAAACAAACTCCTCACTTCATCCCATAGTCTCCTCTGCCTGTCTCTGTTGTCTTTCCACTTCCGCTCTGGAAAGTCTGTCCACATTTTCTGTCATGCCTCCCTCTCTCTCTATTGAATTTTGATTTCACTACCATCTGGATTTTTCTCCTGAAATCATCCGTGAAGCAACTTACCCAGAGTTACTTCATTTTTGCAGATTTTCACCCATGAGAATTTCATTTTCTGGATTCCCTCCTCTTCCGTTTTGTCTTACTATCAAAACTTTTCTTTCAACTCAGGATGAGTTTGAGGTTTCCTTCCCAAGGCTTCTGAGACATCTCTCTCTAGAGAGCAGAGCTCAATCAATCTGCCCAAACCAAACACACCAGACCGATCCACTCACGTCTTTCATCTCAGCCAATAGCATAACAATTTCTTCATCTACCAAGCTAAAGACCTGGGATTCATCTTTAATTCTTTCTTCTCTCTATTCATTAAATCCAATCACACTAAAAAATTTGCTATTCTAAACACTCTCCCTTTTGTTCCCCCTCTCCCTTTATAGCATCATAGGTCTCCTGGATTAAAATAATAGATTTTTGTAGTTGATTAGTGACCAAAGTTCATGTCTACCTGGATCCTTAGAATAGGACTATGTTATTAGTTAAGGATCTCAAGACAAACTCATCCTGGATGTAGGGTAAGCCGTAAATCCAAGGACTGGTTTCCTTCGACACAAGAGAAGAGACCACAGAGAAACATGGAAGGTCCTCTGAAAACAGGCAGAGTTAAGAGTTCTACTTTATAAGCCCAGGAATGCCTGGGGCCACCAGAAGCTGGAAGAGGCAAGGAAAAATTTTCCTCTAGGGCTTTCCGAGGGTGCATGGTCCTCCTGACACCTTGATTTCTGACTTTCAGCCCCCAGGAATGTCAGAAGAATAAATTTCTGTGCTTTTGAGCCACTCAGCCCATGTTACGTTGTAAGAGCAGCCCTAGGAATCCAATACATTTCCCAAGTGGCCTCTGGAACTTCTTCTAATATCAGGATTCCTCATGGAATGCTTTGATAATCACTTGGAAGCTATAGAACTTCTCCCAGAAAAGATGCCACAAACATACATCTCAAAGTTTCACATATAATTTTACAAGTTTCCAGAACCTCCAAGGTCTGTCTAAGGAACTCGTAGTATTCATGAAGCCAATTAGGAACGCCTTCCCTCCAGATGGTATCCTGAGTTAATTTACTACATTACAATTCTGATTAGGTCATCTTCTGATTTAAAACATCAACATCCTTCCCGAACTACAAGACTCTATACAATGTGACTTCATTCTTATATACCACAGCTCCCCTGCTGAAACATCTTTTGTTCTTATCCCGCCATATGAACGTTTTGGGAGCATACCATGCTTCTGTGCCTTTGCACACATTCTGTGCATTGCCTGGACCTCCTTATTTTCCCCTACACCCAGCCTTCTAATACATTTCTAGTTATTCTTCAGGTTTATATCAATCATCTCATTGTGAATCAAATGACCTCACTTGGCAGAGTATTATTACATTGCTTTTACGGAGTGATTCAAGTTCTTAACTTGAATTAACTGTGACACATTTGTGAAATACAAGGTGCTTTACCTTGAGCGTAAAAAAAATGTTAATGATTATATTATAGTATTGTGTTTAAAGTTCTATATTCATCCATTATGTTTCTGATTTCTTAAAGAAATGAATTCGTTATGACTATACAATATATATTAGGGTACTAAACATATCATAGAATTCAAATTATAGGCTTTTATTCCAATTGGTATAGATTGGAATGTTAAAATTATAAGTTGTTGGAGTTTTTTTTTTTTCCTTTGAACAAATGCTTAAACTTTGTACCTCAATTTTCTTCTCTGTAAACTGGTTAAAAAGAAAAACATGCTTAACTCATAGGATTGTTGTGAGCATTAAAGAGAAATTTAAAAATTTAGGACAGCATCAGATATGTCATAGGAATTAACTTTTTTATTAGTTACAAATTCATAATGTCTATCAGGTTATAAATTTATAAAATCATAAGACTGTCTCTTAGTTTATAGGTAATACCTCTATCCTTCCTTTTCCTCATAGTTTATCTGTTGAAGAAGCTGGATTTTATTGATTGCATGCTCAGTCTACATGGTCCCTTTTCTCTGAACTTTTTGCAAAATGACTGCTAGATCCAGAAATTTGGATCCCTTTGGGATGATCACACATGATGTTTGGCAAAATCTATAGAAAGCATATACTTTCTGGTTGTTTCTCTTTTTCTGATGTTAGTACCCATTGATGCTAATGCCTATGTCTATTAATTTATGAAAGGTTGTAAAATGATGGTATTCTCACTCTATCGCTTCTTTTTTTCTGTTTATTGCTGGGATGCTATTATAAAGAGATATTTCCCAACATCATTTATTTGGTCATCCAGGGGCATAGTTCATATGGGAAAAGCAGTATAAATATTTGACTCTTTCACTTCATGAATCAGTTCCTTTCATCCTCTAAAGTTGACCAGCAATTTTTAAAATAAAATTATGAACACATGGATTTACACCATATGATGGGTTTAAGTGCCTTGTAATAGTTATCATCATGGAGGCTTAGATGGTCTCATTTTCAGCCAGGGAAGCTTCTTAAAATTGACCTGAAGTCCTTTAGGTATAGCCTTGGTATGCTTTGCTATCTGGTGTGTTAAGATGTGGTTCATATGGAGCATGTCCTGACCCAGAACTGGAATTAGTCATATTTTGGGGAAACTTTTTCTTTTTTGATAAATGCTATTTCTGGACATTTGAACTAGATGCTAATGATATTTATTGTCACTGCACTGGTCATTGTTTCCAGGTCTTTTAGTGGACGAAGCACAGAAAAAAATATATTTGATATAATATGTAACATAATAATAAAATATATATGCAAAGAAAAAATACATGTGCAAAGACTAAATACTTTGTGAGATCTTACTGATATTTCTAATTCAAAATCAAAACTAAGGAGTCTTTTTTCACGTCTTCCCAATGACATCTGTGTGTGTCTTTCCTTCCTTATCAATAATTCTGGCTCTCAAAAACATGAATAAAAGCTTGCTTGTTTAATTCCCATATTACATATTATCAAAGTAGCAGAATGATAATAATGATAATAGTAATAATACCACTAATATGAGTATGAGAAATTAAACACTTTTTGCATACACTCTCCCTATTCTTTCCTCACTTTTTAGTACTTGTACTATCTCTACATTATGAAGGTGTATAACCACTGTTTACTAGTTTACTATATCCACTCCTTTGTAAGCCTCATTTACTTTTCATTCTAGAGCTCTACACCAGTTCCTACCTTGATGCCTCTCCATTCATTCTGGTGATCTGAAGTACATTTTAAGTCAACTTCTGAAAATGTTTATGAGCCACTATATTCCCCATCTCCATTGTTAGTAGTTCTGTGTCCTTCATACTTGAAAGTCAGTATTGCTGGATATAAAATTTTTGACTCAACCTTTCTTCTTTATTTTCTTTAACATGTTTCTCACTTTCTTCTGGCATAAAACATTATTGTTTAAGACAAGTCTGATGAATAACTTTGGAGGTTTTTTGAGCCTAAAGGATTTTTTTCTTTTTCTGAAAGATCAATGATTTTATTAGAAGATCTTGTTGTTGGCACTCAGTATGCTCCATCAACAAGTAAATTCAAATATTTTATTTCAAAAAAGTTTTCATTTCTGTAAAGTTTATTTGAATTATTGCTTTAGCAATTGCCTGTTCTCTTGTTTTGGTGTTATGTTCAGGGAGTCCTATCCTTGTGTTTACTAGCTTTTATTATCACTCTCATAAGACCATCTGATTTTTTTTTTATATTATGATGAGTTTTTTGAGTGTATCTTTAAAGTATGCTTTCATTGTCTTTAGATAACTTACTATTGTCTTTTTTCATATTGTAATTTTGCATGGGATTTGATCCAATAATTTTCTCTTATTCATTTTTATGTGAAATTTGTTTTCTTAGACTCTTAAAATTAGATAACATTCTAACTTCATAGAGCTTTTGTTTTTAGTTTTTTTTTTTCTTTCTATCCCCCACTACCTTTTTTGGTAATGGCATAATAATATATAGGAGCTTTTTTTTTTTTATATATAGTTGCTTTTTTCCTGGCTCTGCTCTCTTCCAACACATTGCCAAAATCTTCTTTTTATTTTATTTCTGATATTCCTGACTTTTTCAATTTTGATTTCAATCACAGAATTCTCTCATACATATAAGAAAGCCCTGATAGGTCCATTTTTTAAAGATTTTATTTATTTATCCACAAGAGACACAGAAAGAGAGGCAAAGACATAGGCAGAGGGAGGAGAAGCAGGCTCCATGCAGGGAGCCCAAAATTAAAGAAATGTATGAGCTTGAATGACTTTCACATTCTTGTGATGTGGGACTTTGTTGACTCATCTGAAATTTTGATGCTCATGGGAGTATCTTGTCGTCTAATTTTGTTTAAATGTTGCCTATATGATTTGGATTTTGCTATTTCGTTGTTTTGTCTCTTTTATACCAGTTATTAGTTTCCTATTGTTGCTATAACATATTACAGCAAACTTGGTGGCTTCTAACAGCAAAAATTTCTTATCTTCAATTTTTGGGGGTCAGAAGTCCAAAATCAGTTTCACTGGGCTAAATAGGAGGTATCAGCAAGGCTATGTTCCTTGTGGGGGCTCTAGGGTTGAATTTCCTTTCCTTTCCCAACTGCCAGAGGTTGCCTGCAGTCACTGGCACCTGGTCCTTTCTTTCTTCAAAGCCAATACTGTAGCATCTTCATATCTCATATCTCTAACTCTGATGCTCTTATCTACCTTTGCAATTACATTGGGCCCACTGGATAATCTCTCATTTTAGCACTCTTAATCACATCTACAAAATCACTTTTGCTGTATAAGGCAAAATTTCACAGGTTCTGGGAATTGGGATATCTTTGAGAGAGCCATTATTATGCTGTCTACCATGTTGGTTATTCAGTGAGATTAAAAAGAATTCTGCTACCATCTTCCCCACATCTTCCCCTGAACTATCATATTTTTCTAACCACAACTAAATACTGATGTAAGCCAAAATTTTGAAAGAAGGTGAATTTGGAATATTACAATTCTATCATTCCTCCCTTCAGCAAAAAATTTTACCTGGCTTAATATTTGCTATTTTATTTTATCATATATATTATGACATAAAATACATTAAACAAGAATAAGAGAAAGAGATGTTAGATATTGTTGTTGGAGTGTGTGTGTGTGTGGGGGGTTTGTCTTTAAAATCCTTGCCTATAACATGGCAAGGTGCTTTGTAATAAATAGATATGGTTAAATAAAGGAAGAGTGGCTAACGTTTACAAATCACTAAATCATAGCAATAAAAATAATTATTTCATCTACATATGTGTTATGGACAAGTGGCAATGGAAAAGTTATGCCTCTTCTGTCTGGTGTGAATTAAAGCTCTTCTAAAGGAATGTGAAAGTCATTCAAGCTTGCACATTCTTTAATTTCTTTTATTAAGGCCTGCACAAAGTCATCATAGCTAGAAGGCAATACATAGGTTTCCAGACACTACAAAGTGGAACAGCTGGTTTCAATTACCCTACAATCACACTGCAGTATGACCATATGTACAAAGGTTCAGCTCTCTGTTTAAGAAAAATGAATTAAAAAATTAATTCCTCATAAGAATTTGAGAAATTTTGTGGTCTGTGCATACATTTGTTTGTCCTAACTTTTAACCTTCTAGTTATGGTCAAGTGTATGATAAAACAGTTCAAATTAGACACTAAGTGGCAGAACAGAAATCTTTTTAACTTTAAAATAACATACAATAAAACCATTTTTTAAAAGTTCATTTCCTGGAACAAAACATGTTTCAAGAAACATACAGTCTGAAATAACCATTTAATGATTAAATCAAGCAACCTTTCATTAGTCATATAGGCAGATAGGTAACTTTTATATCAGCTGAGTAGACCAATGAGTTCTGTCATTTCTGACTCCAGTGATCTTTATCAAATCACAGGTTGTCTATTAAATATATCACACTGAACTAGAGACAACAAATACACATGATGAATTGACCTTCTTAATAGCCATCTGAGGTTGAAATTCATGTTTTCACATTCTTTACCTGAAGTTCAAAGTAGATTTATAATAATAAAGTTGTCTTAATGAATTTGAATTTTTAGCCTATTGGAACCAGTATGGTTAAGTCATTTATATTATCTACAGTAATCTGTGAAATGTAGCTAACACTGTTAAGGAGGCATTTACTAACACTGAAATTTATATAACAGTTATTTAATTGAATATGCCTTATCTTTTTTTTTTAGATTCATTTATTTATTTGAGAGAGAGAGAGAGAGAGAGCCCCATGAGTTGGGGGAGGGATAGAGGGAGAGGAGAGAGATAATCTCAAGCAGACTCGCTCCTGAGCTGGGAGAGTAACTCGAGGCTCAATCCTATGACAATAAGATCATAACCTGAACTGAAATCAACAGTCAGAAGCTTAACTGACTGAGACACCCAGGTGCCCCGAATATGCCTTATCTTTTAAAAGTGAAAATAAGCAACTTGATCAGTTTAGGAATATGCATTAACTTTTCAAGTTAGTGATAAAACAATAAAAAAATGCACTTTCTGACTAGCTAAATGATATTATGGATAAATAAAAAAGAACTTATATGTTGTATTAGAAATAGAATATCTACCAAATTTTTAAAAATGTGAATAAAAACAATGTTTATATAAGTTAAAATCCCAGAATCCTCCTGTCTTATAAGTATTTACTATTGAAATAATGTGTTTATCTGGAAAAAAGTATTTGAGTAGGTGTTCAGAGGCATACATTTGTAGTGCAATTATATTTTATAGAAATAGTGGTAGATGGATACAGTTTAAAGTGTCCCTAGTGTTAATTATCATTTATTAGTTTGCATAGTCTGGAAATGGAGAAATGTAATAATGCCTTGTTTCCAGACATATTTTAGTTACTATTAATTTGGCAGCCAGGAAGTGAAAATAAATTACTGGAAGGCAAATGGACTCCCAATTGTGTAGTTTGAACTTTTTCCATTTGCATAGTTTCGGTCAACATAATGGAACATATTAATATGGTTACTTTTGTATAAATCGTGTTAAGCTGGATGAAGAATGTTTATCAAAGTCCCGCTATTTCATTAGAACATCTCACTAACCTTTACAATTGACGGAATAGAAAATTATTTGTTCTAAGTTGTACTAAATTGTTCTAGGAATTCTATGTAAAAGGGTCTCAACCACCCAGTTGTCCCATGTTCTGACCTTCTAATGGGACATACTTTAATGTTTTTAATATCAAGAGTACTCATTCATTAAGAAGTATCAGACATGATGCCATTCACAAGGACTTTTTTTTTTTACATTTCTCTGATATATTCAACAGTTGTTTAGTTTGCATAAATAAAGGGAAATCTTCTCTAATATGTATTTAGCATTGCAGGTTATTAAAAATCACTTAATCTCTTAGAACTTTTAGCTGTTCCAATCCCAAATAGTAGCTAGGATTCCTCCAACTATATGGTTCTATGATCTGTAAAACTCAACAGGAGTCTGAACATTGAAAAGGCCCTTCAATCATCTATTGAAGCTTTCATCATGCAACAGAGGTGTGAACATTAATGATATATTTAAAGTTCACTGTCAGAATATTTCAGTTTGATAGAAAAGCACCTAATATTTCATATTGGTGTATTTCAGTAATAGATGATGACTAACTTCATCTAATATGCCAAGCACAATATTTAATATTCTCCTGGGAATATTATTTCAAATTATAAATCAAAAAGCAAATAAACAACAGTGCTTCACCTGAAAACCATAAATAACTGTCAAATATCAATGAATGGTTTCTTATACAGATGTCAAATGCTGATAGATGGGGTGACTTGCACATTTGTTATTGCTATTTTCAAATCTGTTCATGCTTAGAAGTCTTTCAATGTGATCAATAAGCATCTTAATAGGGTAGCCAAGATTATCAGAAAAGATACGGTTCTTCTTTTTTATTGATCACTATTCTCTTCTACATCTCTTATTTTAAAATTTCCTATTGCTTGTCTGTAATGTATTTTAAACAGAGATTGAACTACTTAAAGGGGGAAGCTATAACTTTTAGCCATAGCTATAAGTCTAGGATGCAGGGAGAAAGAAGTTGCCTGAATCTTGTCCTTCCTGAACATTAGGCAAGGCCCCATTCATGGTGATGAGGATAGAACGTTTGCTGGGGCACCAGGGTGGCTCAGTCAGGTAAGCATCTGCCTTTGGATCAGGTCATGATCACAGGGTCCTGGAATCAAGCCCTGCTCAACAGGGAGCCTGCTTCCCTCTACCTCTGCTGCTCCCCCTGCTTGTGCTCTCTCTGTATCAAATAAATAAAACAAAATCTTTAAGAAAAAAAAAATAAAAGAACATCTTTAGCCTCTCCACAACTCTGTGCTGCCATTGCATTTCACTACGAAATGGAGGTTATTTATGCTTTTTTTTTTTTTTTTTTGAGAGAGAGAGAGAGTGCATGAGAGGTCAGAGGGAAGGAAAAGGGAGAGAGAGGGAGAATCTGAATATGAAGCAGGTTCAATGCCTAGCATGGATCCCCACGTAGAGCTCTATTTCACAACTCTGAGATCATGACCTGAGCTGAAACCAAGAGTCAGATGCTTAACCCACTGAGTCACACAGGCTCCCTATGTTTACACTCTGAAAAAAAAAAAAAATTACTATCTTTGGTAAAAAAAAAAAAAAAAAAAAAAATCCACATTAGAATTGCCCCGCTATATTGCTGATCTTCATCACTTTGGTCTAGTTAATTTTCATCTTGTTATGACTGAACAAATAGTTGAGTGATCTTTCCTCTTTCCTCTTTCCTCTCATCCGATAGAGGAGAAATGAATGCCTGGCACATCTTCTAAATGTACAGTTACAGAAATTATTATGACATCACAAAACTAAATAATGTTAATAATGAAATATAAATAAAGGTGATTAAAGATGCAAAGGATCACGTGGTTGGCAGCACATGAAAAAGTTCATGTTATTGTCAGGATTAAAGAGAGTCTCTACTTTGAAAGTATCTTTACCCAATTAACACTTGAATTCTCCTTATCTTCTCCATATAAAAAAAAATTATTAGTTCAATGTATCCCTTAGGAAAATTAGGAAATTTTTCAATATATAATTTTCATAACATTGATGGTAGAGATAAAAGATCAACAGTAGCAAAGGTAAAGTAGCATTATTATAAAAACTGTAAGATTTCATATAAAACTCATGGAGGAGGAATTCTTTCTGTGTGTGTGTATTTCTGAAAATTATTTAAAAATGAACCACAGAGAACAGCATGAAGCAGAAATGCAGAAAGCATATGAAACATTCATACCTCCTCTCCAATATCAGAGAGCAAATGCATATTAATGATATTTATCCACGTTCCTTAAAATCTCAGTTTCATCTAAGTCACCACAACCTGTTTTGGGTGCACACTAGTGAACTGGACCATTATTCAGGTGAATAAATTCTCTACTTGAGACTGGTTGGATTAGGATAGTGGTGGAAACTTAGCTAGCCAAACTTCACTGTAAAATTCTGAGTTAGCACTGGTAGTCAGTGAGCCTTCTTATAAAGTTGCAAGGACAGTTTGGTGCTCAAGTAAATGTCCATGAGGATTTTTTCTAGTCTTCCTCTGAAAGCAGGTATTTTAATCTATTCTGTGATGTATTCAAAGTCCTATTTTCCTTTCCATGTTGGGAAACACACTATAATCTGCAGACTAGGTATTGGAGCAAAGGGGCCTTTGGAGTCACCTGAAAGAATCATGTGTACTGAGGAAAAATGTGGAAGGTTGAGAATGGAAATGGAGAACATTGCAATAGACTCTCAGATTATAGTATTAATAGCACCCAGTATAGGAGAAATGAATGTGATATTATTAAATTCCTAAAACAGTTGCTTTTTGTGACTTTTGGTTTCTATGAAGTATTTGGGAGTAGAATTAATAGTTATGTTTGAACATTTCCCTTGTTCAAAAAACTTTTCATTCTAGGAAATTTCTTTCCCCAGGCCAATTCCAAAAAAAAAAAAAAGAAAAGAAAAAAGAAATCTATACCAGGGGAGATTTTTTTTTTAATTTATTTATGATAGTCACAGAGAGTGGGGAGGCAGAGACATAGGCAGAGGGAGAAGCAGGCTCCATGCACCGGGAGCCCGATGTGGGATTCGATCCTGGGTCTCCAGGATCGCGCCCTGGGCCAAAGGCAGGCGCCAAACTGCTGCGCCACCCAGGGATCCCCAGGGGAGCTTTTAAAGGGATTTTCCTTTTAATAAAAATTTCATGAATAGGAACTAACTTGCTCTTGAGCCAATCCCAGGATGAATTGTTACTTTTCAATATATGAAAATATGCTTTAACTCAATTCAGGGTTTTCAGGGTTGGGATTGGGAAGTCTAGTCTCAGCTACTGTCCTGCAGGTCTAGAGTTATCTTAATAATGAGGCTAATTCTAAGGAAAAAAAAAGAGAAGACAGGGTAACTCTGCTTCTAATAGAGTCTAGGAGCAGAATTAAAGGCACTTTGGTTTAAGTATAGCAAATGACGTGATACTAGATATTAGATATTCAACACTAGAGTTTTCCTCTATTACCAATCCGTGATCCTGTCTTTTAAACTCAAAGGAAGTAAGACAGGTATATCACAGGTACAATTTCACACCTGTTAACTTGAAGAAAGTGTCTTTTCTGCTCATTCTAGTGAAACAATATTGAGATGGCAAAGTGCAAATGTGATCTGTTCAACATCTGTGCTTTAGTATGCTTTAATTTTATAAACAGAGAAAGGATAATTCCAATCACCTGGGCTCGGCAGCTCAAGTAAAAAATCTTGACACAGTAGTTAAGCAATGGCTCAAAACTATACATCTATGAGCGCCCTTGCATTTTCTCTTTTATATATTGCTGATTCTTTTTCTTCTTCCTTTCTCCCCTTACTCCTCCTCCTTTTAGTTCTCCTTTATCCTCTTTCTATACCTTTTCCTACTTTTTCTCCTTTTTATTGGATACCAATGGAGAAATGGATATGAGGAGGACCACAGAGACAGTATACGCTTTCCAGCTTCTTACGGTCCCAAGCATTCCTTGGCTGATGGAAGCATAACTCCAATCCCTACCTCCACCTTTGCATGCTCTTCTTGTCTGTGTTACTGTGCCTGTGTGTGTGACTGTGTCCTTTTTCTTATAAAGGCACCAGGCATTGGATTTAGTACCCACTATAAATCCAGGAAGATGTTGTCTTGAGATCCTCGACTTAAATATGCAAAGACATTATTTCCAAATAAGGCCACATTCACAGATACTTGGGGTTAGGACTTAGACATATATTTCATTTTGTGGGTGTGGGTGTGGGCAGGAGAACACAATTCAATACAAAACAGAGAGTAATGGCAAATTATTCTGTAACAAACATTCATAGATAAGGTTTGTATCTAAGTACTGTCTTATTGGTTATGGTTTTATTTTCTCCTGAAACAGTTCTAATATCTCAAATACCAGGAACTGCATTAAATAGAACCTGCCAGAGAAGTGCACTTTGGGCTTACTTTACCTACAAGCTCAAGGAGAAAAAAAGTGGGTAGAGCAGGGAAACCAAAGCCAAATAAAAGAAAGATGGTGACTCTAAACAGAACCAAGGTAATTTTGTCAGACTTAATCCAATTCAATTTTAAGCCTCTGGGAGAGAATGTGTGCCTTTTATCTTTTTTAACTCATGAATAAATAGCGTGTTTATCTGTTTGGCTTTGAAGGTAGTTGCCATGAGATATTGCTACTCACTGATGAAAGCAGTGTCTACTAGCATATTAGTTTTGTATTGCTGCTGTAACAAATTACCACAAATTTAGTTACTGAAAACAATCCATATCTATTATCTTATGGTTTCTATGGGTCATGCGTTCCTGTAGGCATGGGTGTTTCAGCTTCAGAAGTCAAGCGGGCTTGGCTAATTCCTCTGTTTAGTCTCACAAGCCAAAATCTTGGAGTCAACAAGATTGTGTTCCCTTCTGGAGGCTGTAGATGAGAGTCCATTTCCTAGCTCCTGAAGATCGTGGCAAAATCCGGTTCCACACAGGTGTTGGGACTGCATATCAGTGTGGTTTGTTCTCTGCTTCTAGAGGCTACCACATGTTCCTTGGTTTACGGCCTTCTTTGTCTTCAAATACTTCAATTGTGGGTAAGTCCTTCTCATGCTTCTATTCTCCTGCCTCTTCTGCCAATTTCTCTCATTGACTCTTCTGCTTTCCTCATTCACCTTTTTCTCTCCCTCAGGGTGGAAAAGGAGGTAAAGGGTGGAAAGTGAGTCTGGAGGAGAAAAATGGAAGATAACTAGCATACAATACTATCTATCATCTTCAAAAGACTGCTGTAGGGACAATTTTTAAGTCTATGTAATCACACAAAGACACATATGATTCCATTGGGCCCAACAGATAGCCTAGGATAATCTCCTTAAAGCCAAATGATCAGCAAACTTAATTTCTTCCATGGGCCAAATCCTTTTTTTTTCATGGAGGGTAACATATTCACAGATAAAACACCAGGAGATGGAGATTGTAAGGACCAAAATCCTGCCCAGCACATGACTCTTATATCATTGGCTTAGGATAGAACATATGTTTTAGGAACCAGACGGGTAGGAGATGAGTTTGTTAACCCTCGAAGAAAATCGGGAAACTTAATCTGGTCTCTTCCATGTTTCTGCAACTAACAGAATAACAGAAGACCTAAAAGCAAAGCCAGGGTTTCTTTTTCATGACTTATTTATTTATTTACTTATTTAGCGTCCAATTCAACATATGCATGAATCTCTTGAATTTCTTAAATTTTACTCCCTGGTGCATGACTGATGTTTTAGGCCTGCAAAAATTTTAATGTCACGTTACTAGCTAACCAGTACAATCCTAGAAATGCCTTACTGATGCTTTCAAGAATAGTCAATTGGAGCAACATGTCTTTTCATGCTCCCACCAAATTGAATTAGTTACAACATGACCTGTATAAATAAAACTAATGATCTGCCTTATGTAAGATGGAGATCGATTCAACTTTGAGAAATGGTTGTCAAAAATTAATATGTAAGCTTTATAACAATCAGTATTAAGCTAATGTTCTTGAGAGTGTCCTTTTTTTGTACTGGCTTTTTATTAAGGCATTAAATTGTTTTATATTCTTTGCAAGGATTTTAATGACCACATAAATCTCTCCAATAATGTAATATTATTTTCTCACCAGTTCCTTATTCTTATGCATTTTTAGTTGCTTTTTTGTTTGTTTGTTTGCTTTAATTTTAAAATGAAGGCTATACTAAATCTCATTTTCAGGCATTGAGTTTTTCTTCTCTCTTTTAATATTTTGTATTCTTTGCTTATGATACATTTTAAGACAAGAGATTACTTACTCCAAGTGGAATGAGAGAGACTTTTCAGTTATTTTCCAAAAAAGAAATCAATCAATATTTTCACTAGTGATGTAGGAGAATATCAATGTCACTCTATCTTAATATACCATTGTAAGTTTTTGAAGTTTTGTCACTTTTGAAAAAGAAGTGTCTTTATTTATATATGGTAAACTTTATATAAGTTCTTGCTTTTTAGCCTTGTTTTCATGAACTTTCTTTTTCTTCTTCTTTTAATCACAACTCTTAGAGACAAGAGTAGATGGTTTCCAAAAAAAAAAAAAAAAAGAGTAGATGGTTTCCTTGGGTAATTTTATATAAATATCTGCCCTAGACTAAAAATAGTTATGCATCCCAAAGGAAGTTGGTCAATTCAGGCTTCAGAAATGACTAAATTAAACAATGTTTGTCACAGCCTGAATTTTTAAAGAGCTATATTTATATATATGAAAAAAAAAGATGTGCTTGATTTTTTTTAAGATGACTTCATTTACACAATAATATTGGAATGAATGAAATGATGTGTTTAAAAAGTTCTTTATTTATATGATGAGAATGATCACAGAGAAGTATGCTATTATCATTTTGTTTTAAATTTAGTTAAAATGAAATTACTACCTAAGAATTTGTTCCTCTGCTCAATTTAAACCTAATAAGCCTGACTTCTTTTTCATTTGTTTATTTTCCTCTCAAAATCATAAAATACCTAAAGAGTAATTTTCTAATAAAATGAGCAAAAATAAAAATATTGCTTTCTTCATTAATTTATATGTGCATCAAATATTTTTTCTACATGTAAACTATAAATAGAAGTTGATTTATTAACAACTGTAGAATATTAAATAAATATTTTTGGAGTATATTAAAAATCATTGTCAGTATACTCATCATTTGTTTCTGTAAACTCAAGCGTGGATGGTTCTCCTGGGTTTTTTTTAACTTTTTTTTTTTTTTTTTTTTTTGCTTTAGAATGATTTTAGATTTAGAGAAAAGTTTCAAAAGTAACACAGAGAGTTAAACTGAACATCCAACTTCCCTTGCTGTTAACAATTTACACTAATATGGTATAATTATAACAACAATTATAACAACTAATAAATCAAAATTGATAAAAGTCCATTTTTATTTACATTTATTTAGTTTTTACCTAGTGTCCTTGTTCTACGATCTTTTCCAGAACAGCACTATAGTCACCAGTCTCTTTGCACTCCACTTGACTGAGATGGTTTCTCGATTTTTCTTGTTTTTATAACCTTGATGTTTTTGGGAAACATCGCTCAAGTGACTGGTAAAATGTTCATCAGTTGGAATTTGTCTGATCTTTTCTTCTAATGATGAGACTAGAGTTATGGGTTTTGGGGTGGAAGATCACATTTTCATCACTCATAGCTAGACTATATACTATAATATGATTTATCACTATTGATGTTAATCTTCATCATTGACCATAGAATGTTTGCCAGTTTTCTTCCCTGAGAAGTTATTCTTTTTTTCTCATTTCCATACTATTCTCATTAAAAGGAAGTCATTATGTGCAGCCCACACTTAAGAGGTAGTCGTTAAGGCTTTACCTCCTCGATGGCCAAGTATCTACATAAATTATTTGGGATTCTCCATCAAGGGAGATTTGTCTCTTTTCCCCCATTTATTTATTTATTCAATTATTTCTTGGTATTAGTATAGATTTATGCATATTTATTTTGTACTTGGGCTGTAATTCGGTACAGCTTTATTTATTTTTTGGCTTAAATTGTTCTCTGGCCATTGAGAACTCTGTCCTTTGGCTCCTGTGTGCCTTTGACATATGCCTAGCATTGTGAGATGAGGAGTTTATGTTTGTTTGTTGTTTTTTGTCATTTGAGCACTTTTTGCTTTTTGGGCGCTGAGATATTCCAGGTCATCTTGTATATTCTCTGCCCTACCCCTAGACTCAGTAATTTCTCCAAATAGCCTTCATTCCTATCATTGATGAATAATGTTAGAAACCAAGAGCTGAGAGCTAGGTGCCCTGGGGCTTTTTTGATATCTAAATCTATCCTACAGACAGAAACCCTTGTGATCATTCTTCCATGTGTATCTTTGATTATGTCCCCGAAGTGTCACTCTGATGGGTGTTTCCAGCTCTGAGTAAATACAAGATGAGAGTCCAGAGTGTGATGGTGGTTTTATGATCTCCTGACACTGCCAGTCATGAATATATATTGGTGCATCAAGTGTATACTATCCCAGTGGTGTTCTCTTCTTTTTCTGAACCATAATGTGGGTTTTGAAAGGTAAGAATGATTAGCTAAGATTGCTAAGTATCTAACTCTCTCAGGTATCCCGTAGGTACCTCGCTCTGGTACCAAATACCAAAATATTCACAACTTCTGGTGCTGGCCAAGCCCACAGCAGGATCACTTACAATGGACACAGCCTACTCCACTGATTTTATCAAGCAAACAATTTATTAAATATTTACCTTGTTTCAAACAGTCTTCTAAATATTTTGATTACAGTGTTGAGGACAGCAAAGCAAGTCCCCACCCCCTACACCATTCTAATGGTGAAGACAGGCAAAAACAAGTAAAAGAAGAATCAATAAGAAATAAAGAAGCAGGACCCATCTATTTGCTGTCTACAAGAGACTCATTTTAGACAGAAGGACACCTACAACCTGAAAATAAAAGGTTGGAGAACCATTTACCATTCAAATGGTTCTCAAAATATACCCTAAAAACTATAGAACACTTCTGAAAGAAATTGAGGAAGACACAAAGAGATGGAAAAATATTCCATGCTCATGGATTGGCAGAATTAATATTGTGAAAATGTCAATGTGACCCAGGGCAATTTACACGTATAATGCAATCCCTATCAAAATACCATGGACTTTCTTCAGAGACTTAGAACAAATTATTTTAAGATTTGTGTGGAATCAGAAAAGACCCCGAACAGCCAGGGGAATTTTAAAAAAGAAAACCATATCTGGGGGCATCACAATGCCAGATTTCAGGTTGTACTACAAAGCTGTGGTCATCAAGACAGTGTGGTCCTGGCACAAAAACAGACATATAGATCAATGGAACAGAACAGAGAACCCAGAAGTGGACCCTGAACTTTATGCTCAACTAATATACGATAAAGGAGGAAAGACAATCCACTAGAAGAAAGACAGTCTCTTCAATAAATGGTGCTGGGAAAACTGGACATCCACATGCAGAAGAATGAAACTGGACCACTCTCTTGCACCATACACAAAGATAAACTCAAAATAGATGAAAGTTCTAAATGTGAGACAAGATTCCATCAAAATCCCAGAGGAGAACTCAGGCAACGCCCTTTTTGAACTTGGCCACAGTAACCGGAGAAGGACAAACAGTGTATGTTCTCATTCATTTGGGGAATATGAATAATAGTGAAAGGGAATATAAGGGAAGGGAGAAGAAATGTGTGAGAAATATCAGAAAGGGAGACAGAACATAAAGACTTCTAACTCTGGGAAATGAACTAGGGGTGGTGGAGGGGGAGGAGGGCGGGGGGTGGGGGTGAATGGGTGACGGGCACTGAGGGGGACACTTGACGGGATGAGCACTGGGTGTTATTCTGTATGTTGGTAAATTGAACACCAATAAAAATTAATTTATAAAAAAAAAGAAAAGAAAATTTCAATTAGGGAGAGTATCACTAAAGAAAGAGGAAACAATGGCATATTTATATGTTCAGGAAGGTGATATTTGGACTGAGAGCGGAGTGACAGGAAGGATTCAACCAAATAAAAATTTTAATGATGAGAATTCTAGGAAATAAGCAGAGCAAGTATAAATACATAGAACAAACTTGGGTGTTAAAGGAATAGATTAAAGGCTGGTGAAACCAGAAAGATACAGAAAATGAAAAGTGGCATAAAATAGGAGCAGTTAAGTAAGAAAGGGGTGATGTGATATGTGTGGCTTTCAGGAATTTTGGAATATATTTTAAAGTGATTGGAACCCAGTGAGTGGTATTAAGCAGAGGGGTGATATGGTTTGATTTGGTGCTGCATGGTGAGGAAATTATAAGCAGACAAATTTGTAGTGAACACAATCTATCTAGCACTTACGACGTGCCGTGTACTATCTTAATGACTTTGCACATATCGGTTCAATCATTGCTTGAAATAACACTATGAGGTAGGTATTAATAATGCCATTTATATTCTAGGAAACTGAGGTTCAAAGAGATTAAGAAAATAAATGAGGACCACCTAGCTAGTAAGTAGTGAAGCCAACTACCAAATTAGGTATTCAATACATTAAAAAAAAAAAAAAGACTAGGGTGATTAAGCAAGTTTAGAAATACTACACATTAAAGAATATTGAAGAAGGTTTATATTTAAAGGATTTCAAATAACATTAAGGTGATTTTGGCTCGTAGTACCCACAATATTTTAATTCTGCCCTCAGTCAAAACAATTTTACTTGCAAAGGCTTTAAGAGGGATATTTACAGGAAGGAGGAAAAAAATAGCAAATTTTTGTTAACCAGATTGTTTTCTGAACTCCTAAGGAAAAACTTGAGTAAGCTAGATTGGGACACATAAAGTCTAGAACCAAGCAGCAGAGTTAATCACATTCTTCTGCCTGTTGGCAGAGACAAGGAGTGAGAGAAAGCCATTTTCCAGTTCTGGTTCGTAGAGCTGCCTATGCTACACCTTTTTGGACTGGAAAAAATAGTTCTCTGTGTTGACTCTTCAAGTCAAGATTGATAAACACTTTTTAGAAGGCTTTACAGACTTTATAGGAGGAAGAAAGAGGTTAGAGATTATATCCATGTACGCTCTTTCATTTTCTTTGAGACTTTTAATCTTAGATAATGTGGTTGAGTCCGTATGGTACTGCTTCAGGGTAGAGACAGCTGTCTTCAATGCTGACTCCTGGCACTGGAGACTGGGGCAGACTTGAACTGCCTGGAGAGTTCAATACACTTAGTAGACTGCTGCTGTATATTAACATATTGAAGACTCTAAAATCATTGAAACAAGGACACTTGCCTAACTTCTTTGACCCATCCTTTCAAAAAAAAAAAAAAAGATTTTCTTTTTAAGTGAAAACCTTTTCTTTTCTATAGAGAGGGAGTACTATCTACTCACATTGAAAAATCTTGCATTGTCTCAACTGAGGACAAAATCTAACATTTTTTTTCTTGAGGTTAAAGATAATTCAGGTTAAATAATGCCTTCTCCAGCCAGTGCCAACCTTGAGCAGAAAGATAGATCCCATTGTTTCACTTTCCCTGAGAATAGAGCTATTATTTGTTGATGGTGATTAAGAAATATGATACATGCAGCATGAAAACTGATTAAACTGCTAGAATTTACTTATGGTTTTGAGTAAGTGTTAGGAAGAAATGGAAGGAGTGTGGTTACTGTAAGACATCTGGCACAACATGACTAGAGTGTTTGCTCTGGGATGTGAAATGATTTCTCAAAAAATTGGAAAGTTTTAGTCACAGGCCCTGGGAATATGCAGAGGAGTAAGCTCACCCCAAACTTAAGGTGGACTTTCCTCAATTTCATAAAGCACAGATAATTTTCTTCAACGCTCTAAAGAATAAAGGAATGTTTGGGGAAAAAATGGGCAACATAATAATTGATTTCAAAGTCAAATTAAAGCAACAAATCTACATACAAATAACCTACAACACCCTTAGGAAGAGTAGCCTTCCCTAACTCAGTTGTATGTTTGGCTGTTTTTAATATGGTAAATTAGAACAATGGGCACCAGCAAAAATAAGATGTGTGGAATTCTAACAAAGTATAAAAAATTGAATTACAACAAACTGATAGCCATGGCACAATGAGGATGATGATTATCTAAAATATATGTTTGTAGCTTTGTAAATAGAAACTTAATTCTTGAATTTCTCCTGGTTAGATAACATTGAGCTGATATTTAAATTACTTTTTTTATGATTTTATTTGTTTATTTGAGAGAGAGAGAGAGAGTGTGTGATATATATATATAGAGAAGATCACAAGCAGTGGGAAGGGGTAGAGGAAGAAGCAGTCTCCTGGCTGAGCAGGAGGCCTGATACAAGACTTGATCCCAGACCCTGGGATCATGACCTGAGCTGAAGGCAGATGCTTAACTGACTGAGCCACCCAGGTGCCCAAGCCATCTGATTCTTATATCTAAGAGGTATCCTAACTTTCAACACAGTCTGTAATTTCAAAATGGTCTCATGTCCTCTTATCTCACCTAAACAAAATACTTATATCTGATAGTTATTTATATTTATGATATAAAATAACTTAGGGAGTGTTTTTTTTTTAATCTCAGAATAAATTATATATGAAAGAAGAGTTTAGAGAAGACTGGATTTGTACTAAAAGCTCAGATTTTATTTTATTTTCCTTTCTGGGGAGTCTATTATTTTTGTTTTCAAAATACTCAGAATATTTTGTTTTTCACAATAAAGACAGTAAGCTTGAGAGAACTTTGTTAAAGATAGAAATAAAAGTAAAATTCCTTTGAAAAATACTTCTTTGTTCATCCTTTTTCCAACCTCACACTGTAGCTCTCAATTCTTCTTCTTTTTTTAATAACAAGGTATTTGTCTTTGATTATGATTTGTTAGTGGCTTATGACAAAATATAGAGTAAGTAACTTTCAACAGCCCAGGCATTTACCTTGCACTGAAGTTGAAGTTTAATGTTATTTTTTGACCATTTTCCAAAACATTGTGGCAATTGTTGGTTTACAACATCCATTATTCTTGGAATATTATTTGGCACTCAATTCAGCACATTGAATTTAGATCTTACTTCTAGATGCAGTAAGACTTCCTTGAAATGAAGAATCAATATCTTCTCAAAAGTTCCAGCTATAAACAAATTGTCACATGCATGCCTTCCATAGCACATCTTCTAAGGTGGCTTTGAGTGGCATAGATTTGTTTCCCATAATATTCTCTCTCTCTCTCTCTCTCTCTCTCTATATATATATATATATATATATACACACACACACATATATATGTAATAGATACATAGATCTATGTATATTTATATATATGTTTTTTCAGAAAGGTAAATTGAACTTTTATGATTCTTTTAAATAGATAGTTGTAGGAAAAATATTAAGCAACCAAGCTCTCTAAGCATTGTTTGAGATACTGAATGTCAACAAAGAAGTATATGTGAATGAGCTAAATGAATAGATCTTTAATAAAACACTTGCAAACTTTAAGTGCTACATGTATGAGGGAAAAAGAGCACTTCAAAGTCCAGAATTTTGGATGCAGTCAAATATGAAAAATTAAAAGTAATGGCAGAACGAGGCAACAGTAGCAATAGATTTATAAAAGAAGAGAGAAGTTAATTTTTATTTATGTTCCTATATAAATATTTGAAAGCTTTCCACATTAAAATGAGATTCCAGGGTGGGCCAAAGTGGAAAAAAAAACCCAAATGTTGCAGAATGTAATTGAAACAGAAAGCATATCTTTCTATATTAGGAAATGGTCTTGCACATATGCTTATATTAAGGAGTCGGTTGTGATTTGGAGTTTATGTTAGTTGTACAACTGGAAAGTTGTGGAATTCCTAAGCTGTAATGCTATGAAAAACCAGAGTGCAATGATGAGTTAGTTATAAAGGATGTTGTGTGAGAATAGAACAGATCCCAAATCCGTGCTGCTTTGTTTCTGTGGGATAAGCCTTGAGCTAACACAATGAAGCCATGAGTTTCATACCTGTAGAGGTCTATTAACTTTTCTATACTCTAAGGACACAAATTTTCTCCCTTTCCCTAGCCAGTCATTTTACAAACCCATGCTATTTGTTACAATAGGGATAAAACAAGTGACAGTCTGTAAATCTAGAATAATAATGTTTTAGCAAGTGAGAGTCTATAAATCTAGAATAATGATGTTTTAGCAATTGTATTATTTTATACAAAGAAAATAACCCTATCATTTTTCTACCATAACTTTTTTTGTTTATAAAGAATATCAGGATGGATTCTTTAAACTGTTGCTCATATTTGAAATTCTAAAATATGTATTTTTTATTTTTTTAATATGGTATTTTTTCCTACCATTTTGTCTGGTACATATAGCTTTGGCTTTTGTCAGTTTTCCTAGTAAGAGTATAAGAGTTTCTATAGAGAAGTCCTTAGTTTAATATTATTTATGTATTAAAAGTAAACATGCATTTGGTATATTTCATCACCACTCTCTATGCTCTAGGACTTAATCAAACAGCACTATGTTCTTCCCCACATCTTTGAAAATGATATTAAAAGAGCGTGAATCTATTCAACTGGTAGTTATTAGGTCCCTCCAATTTCAGAGAGTGAACAGTTCCTCATTATTTAGGAAACCTAGGCAGGTATAGACCCTGACTTCAAAGAGCTTACAATCAAATTGATAAGGAAGATCTTTAAATGAAACAAAACAAAACAAAATCTATGTATAATACCATAATACAAATTAGTGGGAAATACAGCAAAGGAAGGATGATATGTGTTAAAGTGAGACACCATATTTTGCTATGTGGCCATTGTCTTTATGTACAATATATTCCACTAAGTGTGAATAAGCACTAACCCAGTTTTAGCATAAAAATATTACAAATACTCAGGGAAGATTATATATTCCACTTGCATCTTGATTGTTTCAAATTAAGGATTTTGAAATATTAAAGATGATCAAATATTAACATCGTGTTGGCATCTTTTCTGCTGTTTCCGAGGGTACAGAATAAAGCAGAGCTTACTCGGTAGTCTAAGCTTCATTTTACGGCAGAAAACTCCATTGACTTCCCATGCACATTCAAACACAATTAAGGTGTTGCTTGCAGTGCGTGAAGTGTTATTGTCTAAGTCTTCCTTACCTGAGGGACCACTTATCTGCCTTCCACAAAGTAAACTGGAGCAGTTCTGCTGACAGTA
The DNA here is from genome assembly GCF_905146905.1 of Nyctereutes procyonoides. Classification (NCBI taxonomy): domain Eukaryota; kingdom Metazoa; phylum Chordata; class Mammalia; order Carnivora; family Canidae; genus Nyctereutes; species Nyctereutes procyonoides. Next base: position 14,884,710 of record NW_026575032.1, on the reverse strand, counting down.
CCCTGCCTGAGTTCTGAGGAGCTGATGAGGCAGGACCATTCGAGGCTAACTGTTTGCATTCTGATGCTCCTGCTACTCTGCCGTTAAGACCCAATCAATATCCTCAAATGTGAGCAGACACAGGACTGCTGCTTAAAGAACACTGGTAAACCAAGGATGAAGTTTTCATTGAGTTTCATCATGGGTAAATGGCGCCTCAAGTATCTCTGAGCACCAAGGCGTAGCAAGTATGTGAAACATTATTTATTGAAATATATTGTTCTTAAACTGGTGGTTGCCAAGGGGAGGTCAGTGAGGAGGACAGGTGAAATAGGTGAAGGGGATTAAGAGTACGCATATCGTGATGAGCACTGAATAATGTATAGAATTGTTGAATCATTACATTGTACTCCTGAAAGTAACATAACATTGTTAATTATACTAAAAAAAAACAAATAACATAAATAAAAACATAGGAAAGAAGTGACACCCCCCCAAGAAGCAGATTCCAAAGGGATACAACTATATATTTCACTAAAGTCTTTAAATGTTATCTATTGAAAAAAATATATATATATAGTTGTCTAAATATTTGAGAAGTTCTAAATTAGCTATTTCCCCAAACTCAGAACACAGTAATATAGAAATTCACCCAGAATCAATTCATATCAGTAGTTTTAGAAAGTAAATGTGTAATGGTAATCGTCAACTCAGAAATTTTGATTTACTGATCATGTGCTTTAAGTGACATTCAAAAGTAAACTAATACAAGTAACTCTAATGAATATGAAAATCTTTTATATATTTTTCAATGTCAAAAAATAATGATACTAACCAAACTGCTATAGTTAATCTGAACAATTGGACAGGGAGTTCTGGAATTATACATTAAAGATTATACTATTTTATTTGATAAAATCGCCCCGAGGATTTCATGTCAAGTCCACTAACAAGAAGGAAATCAATAATGTTTTTTTAAAAAAAGTAATACAGAAATTGGTACAGGTGTGTTTTACTCTTCCAATTATGTGACCTGTTTTTTCCTTTTTTTGTTGTTTTTTTTTTTTGTTTTTTTTTCTTTTTGTGGTACCATGTATCACATGCATAGTGACGAGAATACATAGCAAAAATTTAACTCTAATCATGTTATCTTAGGCAAAAAATATACCATGTAAGTGTCCATAATAAGCAGCAAAAAACATTATTTCTATGTCTTTTAAAATACTCAGAGATAATGTAGTGTGGTATGCATGCATATTGCAGTGTTCCAAAAGACTATTTTAATTGATCTGATTAATTTTTTCCCACCATTCCAATGGCTCTCAGGACACTAATTCATGATTATCTACACTGCCCAATATCTGGAAATGGCATTATTAGTGTAATTTATACTGGGCTTTTTTTTTTCTTTTCGCCTAAGTAAATGTAATCTTCAAAGTAGAAAAACTAAAATTTCAGAACAGGAAAAAAAAAAAAAAAGGTCCAGTTTGGTTTTTTAAGAAGATTTACTTCCATACTTAATTACTTTCACCATCTACACTTTTTCTCTTGAACACAATCAATTTATTTCATGTCCATGGTTATTGCTTTCAGTACAGGGAAGCATGACAGAGCAAACTGAAAGACTAGGAATAAAATGTAAAAGAGGTCAGACAAATAAAGAATATAAATGATAGGTGGCCACACATAGAAGTTGGGTAATGATATTTGCATTTCGTTTTTCTGTCTTGATATATGACTTGGCTGTACCTGTAAAATTACTAACTCTCATTTTAAACTAGCCTATTTATTTAGAATGCAGCTTAAGAAATAGACAAGTAGAGGATTTTTTTTTTGGTTTTGTTTTTTTTTTTTTTTCCTCTCTTTTGTTTCTTTTGCCAAAGGGAAAATAATTCAGTTATTGAGAGGTTGGACACAGGGAATCACAATTGCTGGTTGAAAGTCGGAGGAGGGATCTGATGTCCTCCATTCTCCTCTGTGCCGATAGGTTAGGTTCCCAAGGTTGGTGGAAGTTGTATCATGGAGGGTGTGGTTCATCTGAGTTACACTGTGAAAATTAAGGGAAGCCATCCCAGAACTGAAAAGATATGCTAACACTTCAGAAAGATCAATCTGTTTGGTGGAAGATTAATTTTTAAGAGAGCCAAATTGGGATGGAAGACCTGTTAGGTAGTGAAAAGTAATAAGGACTTTTAAAGAGGATGATGAATGGAACTATATTAATGAAAACAACATCAGCAGGCCCTATGAGTTACTCTATCTTCGTTTTACTGATGTGGACACTGAGGTACAGGGGGGGTAAATAACCTACCCACAGTTACACAGCCAGCAGGAGGCACAGCCAGGATTCATTCCTAGCTACTCCATATCCTACTGTTTCTAAGATTGGAGGTAGAACTAAATTGCATGTTCAAATGGGATTTGTAGGTAGGAGTGAAAGGAATTGCTTGCTAGAAGGATGCAGTAAGTGAGGGAGAACCACGGGCTAGCTATGCGGATTTGGGGATCATCGGGGTCTGTTATGCAACTAATGCTACAGGAGAGGAATAGAGAACTTAGGCAGATCAGAAAAATCTACATCGACAGTGGTCCCCTAGAAAGCCCCAAGATTTAAAGTACACAGGAAGGAAAGGGGCCAGTCCTGGTGACTAACCCAGAAACAATGTCCCAGAATTCAAAGGAGGATGTGGTTTCAAGGAGGGTGCTGTCACGAGAACCAAATTCTAGATACAGTGCAATAAGTACACCATGAAAGCTGTCCGTTGCTTTTTGACTTGATAATGACGTCATCGGTGACTGTGGAAAGAATGATTCTGGGTGGGAGAGCCCTGATCTAATTACACCTTGAGATCTAGCATAGACTTGAGATTGAACCTTACGATTTGTATCTTGGAAAACAGTAGGGTAGGAGACAAGGAGTATGGCTATGGATTTTGTGTGTGTGGTAAAGCAGGTATTACCTGGAAAAGCAAACCAAGAGATTCACTGGGAGAAAGAGGATGAAATATCAAGAGAGGATAGGAAGGATAGATTAGGTGAAATTTTCAAAAAAGAAGGCAGATATAGGTCTACAAAGTAGAAAATAACTGATAAAGGATGATACAGTGAGGGAGCCAAAGGCACCACGACACCTGAAAGATTTGAGAAATTTGGACCACTCAAATTTATACCATATGGTATTGGTCACACCCAGTCTGCTCTTGAGGATTTAACTTTTGAAAAATAAGTTTCTCTCCTTTTCGGTTTTTGTCCTTTGTCACTTTGGTGTCTCCGACAAGCTCTACATGGACAGATATTTTTGTGCCCAAACCGCACTAATTCTTCTTTCTGTTTGGAACTATGTCAGGGTATGTGATTATCTGAAAAGGGTTTTAATCATGCCAGGATGAGGTGCTTCATTTTATCATATATTTTTTTGAGAACAACAATTACTTGAAGTCTGGTTCCAGAGTCATGATGCTTTGAGCCACCACACTGTTTTCTAAATACTCAAATTTGGTATGCAGCTTTATGACAGGAAGTTGGCCTTCAGAGCAGGAATGTATGTAAACAAAGAAATGTGGCTCACAGGAAGGTTTAGTTAAATCAAACCCCCAAAGCCTGCTCCCACTCTGAGCTTCTTTCTGTATCTTGATTATTTGCAGATGCTTCGCATGAAGCTAAAGATGAAACCCAATAGTTAACCTCCCCAAAATTCCCCAAGCAGCTCACAGTGAGCTCTGAGTGTCAACCAGCTAAACCAAACAATGAGCAGGAAGTAAGAAATTCAATGCCATCCTGCTTCAAGATGCACAAAACCCCTTTTTTTTTCTCCTCCAGGAATCAAACTTCAACAGTGAACTTTTAAAAGAGAGAATTAAAAAATACAAAATCATGTAATACAAATGCTTGGAATCATCACTCCAAACACTAAGGGTTAAAAGTTATAGCTGTTCGGTCCTTTGACATTATTATAATCACATGCCTGCTGCGCTTCCAATCCTATTGTCTTGCCAAAAGTGCATAGCTCTGCCTTTCTTGGCTGTAAAAATGCTCAGATGCCAAGGGCTACAAGTTGTCTTATATAAAGTCATGGAAACTTGATAAAGAAGAGGAAAAAAAGAAGACAACTTTTGTCAGTCTCAGGAGGTCTGTGTGCACGAGCGAAGGCGAAAAATTCCCTGATTCCTGCAACGCTGCCTCTTCCAAAGATGTCACCCCGTTCTTCTGGCAACGAGGGGGGCTGTTTCCTTTTCCCCAAGTTAAGCAGTTGGAGGAAGTTGCAGGAAGGTAAAACTGGCATCGCATTCTTGGAAACCTGCCTGCTGTCACGCTTTGTGCTAATGCAACAGTGGAGCACTGTGGGAGAGCATGCTGAGAACGGCCTCGCAGGGAGGCCGGGGTTAAGGACCACCACAGTCCTGTCCCAGCAGCTCTTGTTCCCAAGCAGTGTGGGACATGGATCCTTCAGGATCTCACAGGCCCTAGGATTAACCCTTGAATCTGTGCAAGTGGCTGTGTGGGCTGTGACTGCTGCAGAGAGGGAGGCCAGCTGCTTAAGAGCTGAGATGCCTCCCCCCTGGGCTCTGAGGGAAGAGCCCAGATAATCTCTCCAGGAGCTGCCTGGGCCTGAAGGTGGGTTCCAGAACCCAGTTACCATCGCTTCATCTCTCCTGTCTGCAATGAGCCTCAAAGTGCTGGGACTGTGGGCTGTAGGTAGTGACTGGAGAGGGAGGGGGGGCGGGTGGAGGGGTTGCAGCTGTCAGGCCCCCTCCCCTCTGCCATCCATCAGTACCTGAGAAGCTGGCATCAAGAAAGAGGGGAGGAGGGAGCAGGAGAGCCACAGGAACCCACCCCACCCGGCCGCCATTAGAACTTGATGCATCCTTGACTGGGGGGGATGGGAAGGGATTGTTTTTTGAATATGAGATAGTTTTCAAACAAAGAAGGATGTTTGGTCTAGATCAAGAGGAGACTGAATAACCAAAAATGGATGAAAAATAATGAGATCAGGACAAGAAATTATTGGCAAATATGGCTTGTCGCTAGCAAGGTTACGAGGTTCAACACTGCAGAGATGCAGGCGGTTTCAGAAAAAAAAATAAAACCATTTCATGTTTTTATTACAACTTGGTTATTGAGGTTGCTCAATAAACTCATTACATATGACAGCTCAGATGTAGAATGAATGCATTAGACTCTTAAATTATTATGGAATCTTATTTTTGTGTTTCCCGTTTATCGATATTGAAAATAATGAGCCCTCTTTATTCACAGGTAGGTACTATATTTCATTTTCTTTTAAAGATTTTATTTTATTTTTTTATTTACTTAACAGAGAGAGGAGAGAGGATACACCACAGGCAGAGGGAGGAGAAGCAGGCTCCTAGCTGAGCAAGGAGTGCGACGCTAGCCTTGATGCCAGGGCCCCAGGATCATGACCTGAGCTGAAGGCAGACGCTTAACCGACTGAGCCACCCAGGCGCCCTTGGTACTATATTTCTATGTGTGTATAATTCCTGAATCTTTTGGGAAAAAATATGGATATTATCTTTGAAAAATAAACTTGTTGCCTTTCCTTCTGTTAACACTTTCAAAACTCCCCAAACCTCTCTGGGCTTGTTGACGCTTATGACCTTACACTCCACTGACAGTGCCACCCACAAGTGTATTTCTATTTTAGCATTCATTGCCTAGTGTCTTTGTGTATGCACACACAGAGAAGCACAAATATGTACACATACGGTCTCTTTTTCTCTTTTATCTCACAGATGCATAGTTCTAATTCCAACTCTATGTCACAGTGACATGATCCTTAGAGTGAAATGGGCGGTAGAAGTATATATGGCATCATGTCACCTGACCACAGGAAACAGGGCTTGGCCAGGCTTCAGGTGTCCTTTTGCTATCAGGAAAAAAACCAACCACAAGAGGCCTGGCAGTTATTACTTCCTCCCAGAGAAGAGGTCTTTATCTGGGCATCATTCTACAAAATTATGTATTTTTGCTGCCCTTAGGATCACTTTTTAAACACAAAGCATGGAAGAGTGTATATCTACCGGTCAAATCTGGGGACAGAGCCTGGGGTTGCGGAAGAAATGATCACAGACTGAGGAGCCAATGTCTCCAGGAGTCCTCTGGAGATCATCAAACAGCAGTGACTAGAGACATAGTTATGCTAACAAAGATTTGACTCAAATTTTTTATTTGATTTGAGGATAAAAATGGTAAAATAGCACTGATTATTTTAATATTTTTCCAAATTCTCCTCTTTCTAGGTCTAGTGCTCCGATTTTCTCTTTTTATCCTCCTGACTTAACCACCAAATCATTCTTTGGACTGCATGTTACTGATTTGGGATATTTCATGAAAAGTGGGAGACACTCTGAGAAGAAAATATAGCAGCATGGTGCTATAGACATAGATAAGGAGAAACTGGAAGTAATTGCAACTCAGTGACTTCAGTAGGAGAGGCTTCATACCAGGGGCATCCTGGGATAAACTAGAGAAGCAGGTTTAGATTTTTTTTAATTCAATGAGCCAACATATAGTACATCCTTAGTCTCAGATGTAGTGTTCAACAATTTATCAGTTGTGTTTAACACCCAATGAGCATCACATCACGTGTCCTCCTTACTGCCTATCACCTAATTACCCCATGCTCTCACCTACCTCTCCTCCAGCAACCCTCAGTTTGTTTCCTGTAGTTAAGAGTCTCTCATGGTTTTTCTCCCTCTCTTATGAATTCCTGTTCAGTTTTCCCTCCCTTCCCCTAAATAGTCTGCACTATTTCCTGTACTCCACATATGAGTGAAACCATACGATCACTTTCTTTCTCTGATTGACTTATTTCACTCAGCATAACACCCTCCAGTTCCATCCATGTTGATGCAAATGGTAAGTATTCATTCTTTCTGATGGCTGAGTAATATTCCATTATATTTACATATTACATCTTCTTTATCTCGATGGACACCTCAGCTCTTTCCACAGTTTGGCTATTGTGGACATTGCTGCTGTGAACCTTGGCATGCAGGTGCCCCTTCAGATCACTATATTTGTATCTTTGGGGCAAATACCTAGCAGTCAAAACCTCAATGAGATACCACCTTACACCAGTCAGAATGGCTACAATGAACAAGTCAGGAAACAACAAATGCTGGAGAGGATGAAGAGAGAGGAGAACCCTCTTGCACTGTTGGTGGGGTTGCAAGCTTGGGACAGCCACTCTGAAAAACAGTATGGAGGTTCCTAAGATGTTAAAAATAGAGCTACCCTAAGACCCAGCAGGTTTAGATTCTATGTGTCATTTCCTAAACACGACTTCGTAAGCAAAGTGGAGTCATTGTGAATTGGTGAAAAACAATTCTTTGGAATCAGAAATTCAGCAGCAGGCTTTCTAGATCTTGAGATTGAAGCATCATTCAATAGTAAGGACCGGAAATGGTAATTGAGTCATTGAGTACATAAATTTAATATACTCTCTGAGGGAGTGAACTTAAAGAGTCATCACTACATACAGAGTCATGGAGAAATAGACCTATAGGCTGACAGGACAGAAAGAAGAAATCAAAAGATAGAGTAGGACAAAATTATTTTTAAAAAGTAAACTCAGTTTTGTGCCATGTCAGAATAACAGATGAAGAGACAATTTCAAGGAGGAAGACATCTATTAAGTAGAAAAAAAATGAAGAATTAAACTGGACCTTCGGATTTTGTGAGAAAAATCTTTGTGAGCTTCCCGACCCTATTTTCATAAAATACACTCTCAGTTATTTCAAAGGGGGAAAATGAGTTTAATTATTCATTTATTTATTCAACAAATATTTTTTGAGCAGCTACTATGCGCCACGCATATTCTGTTGATGTTTTTCACGTTACTTAATGACTAATCCTTTGGAAGAGCCCTTCATCCTTGACTTTTTTCAGCATGTAAGTATAAAGACTAGCAAGTGGAGACAGTGCCCTCCATAATGCCGAGATCTCAGATCATGCAGTGCCGGAAACACTCAGACAGAGTGCTTTTTGGAGATTTCCATCTCTGGGACTGTATTTTGGCTCCAGTTTGGAAAAAAAAAAAATAACGATCATTATGATCTTTCTGTTAATTGACAGGAAGAACAATAATTGTGGCTTGTACAAAGGTTTTTATTTCTATTTGTACATTTATGGAAAGAATTTCAGATTAAAGGCCTTTGCTGCATGTCTCCTGTAATTTCTTAGTTTGTTTGGTAAAGTATGACAGGCTAGTACGACAAGTAACAAGAATATCCCTTTAATCCATGGAGCAAATACTTCTATGCAATGGATGCATCTTAGCCTTTAGGTCAGTGTTCTCAAGAGACAGTGAAATTCTCTTATAAAGTAAGAGGAGGTATAGTTTGAGATCACAGCAAAAGAATAAATATAACTAGGCAATGGAGCCAAAGCAAGAAACAAGAGTCAAAGTTATTTTTTAGAGGCTCTTATTTTCTAAAAAGGAGAGTTATATAAAAAGAATAAGTAAATAGTTTGGGGTGTTCCAAAGTACTGTGAAGAAAAATAAAGAAAGATAAGGAGAAATAACCACAGAGTGTATTTTGTGAGATGAGGCTAGGTGATGGCTTCTTATATATATAGGCAAACAGTGATATTCAAGCCTAGACTTGAATGAAGTAAGAAAATGAGCAATAAAGGATGCCTGGGACGCTCAGAAGTTGAGCATCTGCCTTTGGCCCAGGGCGTGATCCTGGGGTCCGGGATCGAGTCCCACATCAGGCTCCCTGCATGGAGCCTGCTTCTCCCTCTGCCTGTGTCTCTGCCTCTCTCTGTCTCTCTGTCTCTCATGAATAAATAAATAAAATCTTAAAAAAAAAAAGTCATTATAAAAAAAAGAGAAAATGAGCAATGATAAGATCTGAAGGAAAGAAGTCCCACAGAAGAGGAACACAAGAGCGATGTCCTGCCTCAAGGGTAACCAGGGAGCATGCTTGAGAAACAAGAGATAGGGTAGAGAGGGAGTGATGGAAATATTGCTGGAGCAGTACCAAAGTCACCAAATCTTTACAGCTTGGTCTTTAATTGGGATTTTATTCTAAGGGTAATGGGAAACCAGGAGAGGGTTTTACATAAAAAAAAAGTGATTCTATCTGATTGTGTTTTAAAAATATCAGAAACAGCTCCTTTGTATAAAGTAAGTGGAATCAATTGAATCAAAATAGGAGTGAAAAGAGAGGAACCAGTCCAGAAGCTGCTAAGAGAGATATGGGAGAGAGTAAAATGGACTAAGATGGTGGCTGCAAAGGGCATAAGTGGCCCAAGTCAAGCTGTGCAATATAATCAGTCATAAATTGAGAGTGGAGGCTTTAAAAAAAAAATTAGGCACCTTTTATTAGGCATAGGAGAGTAGTTCTCCTAGATTCAGTGAGGTGGTGATTGGACCAAAAGAGAAAAAAAGCTATGATCACGTGAACATGAATTAAAAGAAGGAAAAAGAGTTGTAAAAGAGTAACAAGAACTTCCTCCCTTTAATACAAACCAGACAAAAATTATAGGACTTCCGATGTAAAAAGAACAGTAAAATCCAGTAGTACCAAAATTTTCATTTTGCCAACCATAAAAAGTACCAGAAATATGATATCCTCTTTTTATTTCATCAAATAAGCATATTTCATTTTTTTAAAGATTTTATTTACTTAAATTGAGAGAGAGAGAAAGAGAGTGAGCATGAGCATGGGAGAGGGACAGAGGAAGAAGGAAAAGCAAACTCATCTACTGAGCAGGGACCCTGAGGTCATGACCTGAGCCAAAGGCAGACCCTTAACCCACTGAGCCATTCAGGTGCTTCCAAATAAGCATATTTTTTAAAAACTGCATTTTTAAAAGCATATCATCTTTCCTAAAGGTTATTAATTTGATTATCCTATCTGCCTTTGTTACAAATTTGATCCATTATAATCATTTTTCTTGTTAGTCAATGAAAAATAATGTTCATTTTAATTTTTTTTTCATTGACAGAATTTTATTGACACATGAAGTCTACATCGTCTGGCTCCAAATACTATGCTAAGGACTAACTACGAACTTCAAGATAACTTTGTTTAACATTAATTTTAAAGTCACCCTAGTACTTGCAGAGTTCTCTCATTGGTTTGCTTTCGCACCATTTTTATTCCAAGTTAGGGCTGCCGGACAAAATACAGGACATCTACTTAAATTTCAATTTCAGACAATGCATCACTTTTTAGTACAAATGTGTTCCAAGGATTTTATAGGCCTTATTTACACTCGAAAAACAGTATTTGTAATTTACCTGACATTTAAAGTTAACTTAATGTTATATATTTTTATTTGGCCAATCTGTCAACCCTGACCCAAGTCCCTTGGAGAAGTTCCAAAGTACATTTTCATTTGTAGTTTACACTGAATTACCTACTGTTAAAATGCATCTACCCTGTAATCAAGGATATCTAGGTATATTACAATTTTCAGACTCCTAAAAAGATAGCATTTTCCTAGTTCCTATACCAACCTATTTCCTTATGAACGTTTTCTTTTTTTTTTTTAAGATTTTATTTATTTATTTGAGAGGGAGAGAGGGAGCCAAGAAGCACAGGAGTGGGGGCAGAGCGAGAAGGCGACTCCCCGTGGACCAGGGAGCCCAATGCAGGACTCGATCCCAGGACCCTGAGGTCATGACTTGAGCTGAAGGCAGATGCTTAACCAACTGAGCCATCCCAGTGCTCCCTTTATGAGCATTTTCTCGTTAGTTATAAAAATAATGCAGTTTACGTACTGAAGTGGAAACATCCTAACTTCTAATCACTGCCAGGGAAAGGTGCAGCGCTTATGATCCGTACGCATATCTGCAGGGATACATCTGAAGCCTGTTAAGTCAAGTGCTTAAAGAAAAATCATCCTTAATTATTTTTTAAGGGAATTGATTACTTTCAATAGTTTGAGCAAGCTTGTAAATGCAATAATACATTCTCTTTCTTGTGGGATCCTGTGTGCACATCATACAGCTCCTGCAAGGCCTGAAGTGCCTAGATACGTGTTTTTAAATAATTGAGATGAAGTGACTTTTCTTCGCTTGTGAACTCGGGATTGTCCTGCTACTGCCCTCCGTATTGCTTAGATTATTTTGCTTCCATTAAATAGAAATAGTGGGGAGCAGTGTTTCCAGCTACTGGATAGCAAGAGAATTAGAATTCTTATAAAGAAATGTTTTTCAAAAAAAAAATGTTTTTCATCTAAACCTGCATTTGTATGTTTGATGCTGTTTCCCCTTTTTAAATGGCATCTTGAATAATCTTCATTGAGGCCACTTTTATCTCCACCAAAGAACCCTCCTTTTTCTTTCTTTCTTTCTTTTTTTTTTTTTTTTTTTTTTTTGTAGGAAAGAAGAAAGGCTCTCCTTTAAATTACACTTTCATCAATCTGAAATAGGCTTAGGCAGTGAGTGAGTCTGGAAGTCTTTGAAAAGAGAGAGAGAGAGCAAGGGAAGGAGAGAGATACCTTGTTCCCTTGCAATTTGCAGAGGCAATTATCCCGAGGATGGAGGAGGAAGCTGAAGCAGCTGGCATGGATTTTTGACAACCACATTTAAATTGTTTATAAGAAAACTCTTTCCAGTAAACAGAGGTGTTCCAGATGCAAGGAGAGATTGTGGTGTCTGAAATTTGAGAGAGGAAAATTCTAAAAAGCTGGGTGTGCTCGGAGAGCCTGTGATAGGACACCAGGCCATTTATAAACAGAAGGAAAACCAGACAGGTCAAGGCTGGGCCTCTTGAGCAAGCCTTAAATATCTATCCCCACCACGTCCAAGGTGTGGAGGTCCTAGATGAAACTCGTTAGAGAGAACTGTGGGGGGTGGGGGGTGGGGAAGGCCCAACTATAACAACTCAGAAAGAAAACACTAATATAAATTTCCAATATTCTCCTTAGAAGGGCAATAAGGAAGCAGAGGGATTTTGTGCCAAATATAAGCCCTAGAATTTCAGCACCAACAACAAAAATCCATACCTCTAATCCCCCAGAATAAGTGACCTGTGGTTTGAAAAATAAAGATTATAATTTATAGCTGAATATTGCAGAGAGATTTATTATATTTATAAACTATCTTTGGCACTTGAGGAACTTTTTGCCGTTGAGATTTTTCTTAGGAAACAGAAAACTATGGAGAGAGAAGATGTGTTGCGAGGCGAGGCTGTGCAGGAGAGCGAGCAACTTACTTATATATGTATTGCAAATATGAGGTGTCTCTTCTATTCCGGACACACCGACAGATGCTGATGACGGAAAGAGTGATGCACAAGTTCCCACTGGTTTGTACGGAGTTAGTTCCTGGTCTCAGCACTTAACAGGTGTGCGTCCAGGTAACCGGCTGTGTGACCTTGTGCAAGTCACTCACCTTCAACCTATGTCTTCCTTGAAACAAAAGAACAAACTAACAAACATTTATCTCATGTGATTTTTTTTTTTCGATTTTCAAATGTCAGCTCTGCAGGGATATACTTTTGATCCAATATAATTCAGGGTTTTTTTTTTTTGTTGTTGTTGTTGTTGTTTTTGTGATGACTTTGACAAATGTTTAAAAATGGTAGAACCAGGGATCCCTGGGTGGCTCAGCAGTTTGGCAACTGCCTTCGGCCCAGGGCCTGATCCTGGAGTCCTGGGATCGAGTCCAACGTCGAGCTCCCTGCATGGAGCCTGCTTCTCCCTCTGCCTGTGTCTCTGCCTCTCTCTCTCTGTCTCTCTGTCTCTCATGAATAAATAAATAAAATATTAAAAAAAAGGTATGACCACCAACACAAGCATGATTTGAATGTTATCTCCCTAAAATGTTCCCTCATGCCACCTTGCAGTCATTCCCTCCTTGGAGCCCAGCCTCTGGAAAATTCAGATCTGCTTCCTGTCACTATAGTTTGTCTTATAAGATTTTATGAAAAAAAGCAATTTTACATTACACACTTTTGTGTGTGTCTGGCTTCCTTTACTTTGTAGAATGCTTTTAGAATTTACCCTTGTCTTAGGGACCAGTATTATTCCATTGTATGGACCTTCAGGTGTCATTTAGATAATTAAGTAAAAAAATGTATGTGGACCCTGGTGAGCAGTCCCTGATTTATCTAATTTTTTTTTGTGTGTGTGTGGTATAAAATTATTAAATGAGCCTCAGATTCTAGATATTATTTTCTGTTAAACTTTAAGGAATAAAATCATATTTCAAGAAGAAGTAATATTTTAGGCTAATGCCCAGAGGCTTTGGTTATAAATAAAATGAGAGATTGGGAAATTTAGACATTATCTGGAAAATGTGAAACTTCCTTTGATTCAATTAGTGGACACGTTCTCTAGTCTGATTTATCAAGTTCCGTTGTCTCGATTCTATTCTCACTCTGTATGTGTAGATAATGCCACACTTAGAGATATATACTCTCCAAGGGTCAGTCTTTATTGTCGCAGACATGACAATTTATTTTGTTGCAACCCTGGCGATCAGAGTCTGTTAATGACTTCATAAAACTTGACACACCATTTTTTTTTCCTACAGGGAAGAAAATTAGGAGTTTAATTTCAATATAGAAATGGCACTCAGAAAAGTGACCACAGATAAATCTAGAAGCTATTTCCATTTCCCATTTCTTCTACACGAGAAGTATGTCTCTGAAATTAACTCGTTTTTATGTGTCCTCAAAATCCAAAGCAATATTCCTGCTATGATTTGATTTCTACAATTCCCGAGTTAGAGTCTACTGGACGCCTAGAATTAAGAAACTGCATTCGGGAGGTAGTTTGAGCAATAATGCTTCTCTCATTCAAAAGAGGACGTACACTGGCTCAGAGCTTGAAATTTGAATTTGGCTTGTGCATCTAAGAACTGGTGATCAGGATTTGCAGTTTGCAAGCTCAACTCTTAACGGAATCCAGGATTTATTATTGAGATCAGTAGACTGCCTGTAAGTGCAACCCTAGGCTTGCGACTTAGACTTCAACACGACTTAGCTGAAAACAGCTTAATCAGAACTTGAGCAAATGTCATCACTTTCTGTAGATCAGAAAATTTCCTCCCCCACAAATTGCATTTATGCTTCCAATATTTTGCATGTTACTTTCACTATTCCTATTTGAAAAGGCTGTAAGCTGGGGTTTTGATTTTATTCTTTTTTAACCCTTGGTGTGCTACTGCTTGAACGAAGACCCTTAGTCGTTCCTGTGTACCAGCTGATGCACTCAGAGAGGGCCACGAGGGCACACATGTCCTCGTTCAGGGCACACTCCTTGGTGTGAAACAGGGAAAGAGGACACCAGGAGGCTGGTATCTGCACTGAGGGATGGAGCCAGCTTTCATTTGTCTTTCAGGATGGATCCATTTCACCGATTTGAAAAGCTAGTGTGAATGAGTTTGTGATCCAGTGCCTAGAACTCTGGATCGTAGGAAATAAAACCTTCCCTCTTGAACACCAGCAGGAGGAAATGACAGGAACCTTGCTCTCATGGACGTTCTCCTCGGGAACCAAAGAGGGATTTGTCGTGGCTGGTGGCATTTTTTCATGTATTTCATTCTTTCTTAAAACTTTCGTTTGGGCTCAGTATGTGGATGATGGTGGTGAGTTTTGATGTGTGAACTCTACAAGGGCATATTTTTACCATAAAAACAGAGGTGGGGACATAACCATGGGGAGACCTAGATCCAGCACAAACTACACCCATGAAGTAAAGCTCTTTGGGACGGCTCCCTGTGATGAAAGGAACAAAGTTGCCTGTCTTTCTTTCTTTCCATTTCCAAAGAAACCTTTTATGAAAACATACTGTATTTTGCCATCACTCCATTTCTTGCAATGAGATTTTGCATCTTGTTTGCTTGTCTTCCTTCTATTTCACGGTAGGATACATTTCTTAAGAAGCTTGCATTTCTGTAACCAGTGGCTTTAAAATATATTTTTTATTTTGACTAAAAGTCAATCGGAGAAGGACAAACATTATATGGTCTCGTTCATTTGGGGAATATAAATAATAGTGAAAGGGAATAGAAGGGAAGGGAGAAGAAATGGGTAGGAAATACAAGAAAGGGAGACAGAACATGAAGGCTCCTAACTCTGGGAAACGAACTAGGGGTGGTGGAAGGGGAGGAGGGCGGGGGGTGGGGGTGAATGGGTGACGGGCACTGAGGGGGGCACTTGACGGGATGAGCACTGGGTGTTATTCTGTATGTTGGCAAATTGAACATCAATAAAAAATAAATTTATTATTAAAAATATATATATTTTACCGTGCGACCCCGTACATATATATTAAATTAAATATATAAAGTTATACATAGAACTTAAATGAAAGCTAAATAACACTTTGGCAAAACTATTTACCCGTCCCATGAATAATGCGCTCTGCTATTACGTAGTTAACTCTGTTTAATTTTTTCCATGCTCTTCGTGATCTACTGTATTAATCTCAAAACCTACTAATGGTTTGCAAACCACATATTGGAAAACACTAATATAAATGATATGTTTGAAAAAAAAATGATATGCCGTATCCTGCAATGGTTTGGTGTAATCTGTATACCTGCAAAAAGTTGAGTTTAGACTTTTCAAATATAGTTTCTCTGTAGTATAAATCTCTGTTAGGAGGAAATGAAAAAATATTATTATTATTTCTTTAAGTAACAAATGCAACTTTAATTGATCTCTGGATAAAAACTACTCAGCGCAGGTCCGTAACCATGGCAACTCTACTCTGTTGGAGCCATGTCCTGCATGGTCTTCAGGACCTAGGTTAATGGGCTCTCTGCATTATTTCATGTCATCCACAGTATTAGAAAAGCAAGGCATTAGATCACTTTAGACGAAATGCACGGCTGGTAGCCAAATCCAGCCATTATATTCCATATTTTTTCTTTAGATCTTCTACTTTGTTGATGGAAGCTTTCATGGCATCTTCCTTGGAAGTCCCTTTCAGCTGCTTCCAGGCATCCCACCTGGCCTTGCCTCTGAGATCCAACAGCCCAGGCCGTTCTGTGTTTACGTCACCTACAGTTGCTTGTTTGTAGTGACTGTAGATGAACAACATCATCTGTTGGCTTGGTCTCGAGGTGCTTAACATCCTCAGTAGCTTTGTCAAACTCAGCCTGAGACATGCTGGCAGGGTTGTGAGGCTTCTTAATTTTTATTATCTTTCATTACATTGAGGAAATTTTTGCACTTAAACTGTTATTTAAATGTTTGATGTAGGGATCCCTGGGTGGCACAGCGGTTTGGCGCCTGCCTTTGGCCCAGGGCGCGATCCTGGGAATCCAGGATCGAATCCCACGTCGGGCTTCCGGTGCATGGGGCCTGCTTCTCCCTCTGCCTGTGTCTCTGCCTCTCTCTCTCTCTGTGTGACTATCATAAATAAATAAAAATTAAAAAAAAAATAAAAATAAATGTTTGATGTAGGAATTGGGAGTCCTGGCTTCTAGCGTTTTCCCTTCTGCTAACCAGTGATATGTCCTTGGCTCTCATGTCACCAGAATAGCCTCAAAAATTCAAGAATTTGGGATCCCTGGGTGGCTCAGTGGTTTAGGGCCTGCCTTCAGCCCAGGGCGTGATCCTGTGGTCCTGGGATCGAGTCCCACATTGGGCTCCCTGCATGGAGCCTGCTTCTCCCTCTGCCTGTGTCTCTCTGCCTCTCTGTGTGTGTCTCTCATGAATAGATAAATAATCTTTTTAAAAAATTCAAGAATTTTTTCTCTCTGTGTATATGTATATACATATATATATGCATATATGCAGATATATAAAATATATCTGCATATGTATACATCTGATCATTTTGATATTTTTTACTATGTGCTTATGATATTTTTGTGATAATATAAAGAAGAATGAATGAATTTAACTGAATTATTTGTAAATTTCTGTTTAGGTTTTTAAAAAAAGTGTTTTGTAACTTGCCATCAGTAAGCTATAACCATGTAGTTATTTCTCTAGGAGAAGTTACAGAATTGACCAGCTCCTTGGGCTCCTTGTTTGGTTCCCCTGAGCTATTTGGGGTTCATGTATTTTAAGACAAGCAAACAGAGCTACTTTGTGGTGCAGGTGATGGTTAGGAAAAGTGCAAACCTTTTTAAAGAATTGAACATGCACTGTCTGCTTAATGTGTAGCCAGTA
The DNA here is from genome assembly GCF_905146905.1 of Nyctereutes procyonoides. Taxonomy (NCBI): domain Eukaryota; kingdom Metazoa; phylum Chordata; class Mammalia; order Carnivora; family Canidae; genus Nyctereutes; species Nyctereutes procyonoides. The sequence continues at coordinate 14,867,623 of NW_026575032.1, read as the reverse complement.
GCTCCTAACTCTATTTTTTAACTTCTGATTCCCCTTCTCCTTCTCCTCCTTCTTTTTCTTCTTCTCAGAAATGAGACCCTTGATTCTATTTCTTAAGTGAGCTCTAAGGTTCCCCTATATGAGACAGTGGAACATGAGCTATTCACCACAATGCTTTCCTCCACTGTACACATTTTTCAAGAACAAGTATTGGCCAAGAGACACTAAAATATGTTGCACCCTTACTAATAATTCCACCACACTGGTAAAATTCACTTGTGTGTTCTTTTAACAGGGGCGATACTTAATTAAATATAATGCAAAGCCACATAAACATGAACTTTTATTCATCTGTAACTGCAAATTCTTCATTTGACTTTTTAATTTTTTTTTCATTTGACATTTTTTATCCAGAAGTTTTGATGCTAAAGCTTTCAGATTTTCCTTTGAATTATACTTTAGACATGATAAGTAAGATGTCTTTATTAAATTTGTTGATCCTTAGTTAAGACACAATCTATTGTTTGACTATTGCAGTATACACATACAGCACTGCAAACTTCATGTTTCTGTGCTGAATTTAAACCAGCTTTAGACATCAAAGATTTGCATTATACTGATGTGAATTGAACTATGGGGCTAAAGAATAGCCTTTTGTGGGGGGAAATGAAGCTTAAAAGAAATAGCTAAGTGGTTATGCTTCACCCTGTCAGACAGCAGATTTCATGTTCAATGCCACAAGATGGTCTTGTTCTCTACAGCCTTCATTTCATGTGTTTGTTGGGTTGAGGCAGGCTGTCTCAATGCAGGCTTGTTAAGTCTTTGAATATTGCAAGATTCTTCATCTACATATCCGTACTTCTCCCTCTGTAAAGGAAGAGAAATTAAAGTCCATTTGGAGATGTATGTTGAACATGTGTTTATGTAAATATTCAGTTTGAGGGTAAAGTTTTGAGATACTGTCTTCATAGCATTAGTTGCGTGAAAGCCGCGTGACGGACAAGGAAGTCCTATAGAGTAGGAGAGACATTAGGCACCTATTTGTTGGAATTTCGGAGGTCTCAGGGGAGGGAGGAGTGCTTCTCTCTTTATCTCACTATGAAAAGAATTTATGGCGGTCCAAAGGTACAATCTTCCAATAATAAAATAATTAAGTCCTGCAGATGCAATGTACAGCATGGTGATTATGGTTAATAATACTGTATTGCATATCGGTAAGTTCCAAAGAGAGTAAATTTCTTTTTATTTATTTTTTTAATAAAGGAGTAAATCTTAAAAGTTCTCATGACAAAAATATTTATAACTATGTATAATGATAGATGTTAACTAGACTTATTTTGGTGAATATTTTGCTATATATATAAATATTGAATGATTATATTATACACCTGACACTGACATATGTTAATTATACCTCAAAATAAATAAGTGCATATATATATATATATATATATATACATATACATATTTCTATTCACTTATAAAGGTTCTATGTACCACATTTAGTCATGCAGTTTTACATGTAGAACTGTAAAATCCATTAAGAAAAAGAATCACCAAAGAGTACAAAACATGTACTCAGCGCTAAACTAGCATTTTGCCCAAAGAAGGATATATCTAAGACTTAAAGTCTATTTTAGTTATAAATATAAAAAGGGGATGTATCTAAGATTTAAAGCCTATTTTAGACATAAATAGTTATATAAATATAAAAATCACCTCCGAGAGGTGATTCCATCAACAGTGAAGGGCGATGTGGGAAGTGAGAAGTTGTGATGAGAATTCTAGAAGTGTCTAACTTTATTGAAACACATACCAGAATCTGCTACACTACTTTATCTCTGCCAAAGACTTCTTTCAGATGAGAAAGGTATATATAAGATAAAATCATACCAGAGACTCCACAAGTCCAATGTGAAACCAGGGAAAGTGTCAATATAGATTAAAACCTTCAAATATTATTCAATGTTTATTGCATGATTTTATGATATGACTATCAGTTATATAATATAGAAATCAGTTATCAAAGTCACTAACATAATGTGAATTAGCTCATTGTTTGTGTGTCCGTAAGCACGTATCGTGATATATCAGGTTCATTAAGGAAAACAGAAGCCACACTAGGTAATTCAAACAGAAAGAGATTTAAAATGAGGGTTTGGGAGTTTGGAAAATCATTGAAAGTTTTAAGAGAGTGACAACTGAGATATATGTGGAATGTCACTCGGTTTCATCAGTTTGCTGCCTCGATTTTGATCCTGAGAGTCAAAAATGTGTTGCTCCGACGTAAGCTAGAAAATTGTAAGAAACAGGTGTCAATGACTTAACTGGCCAGTAGCCCCAAGGGAAAATGTAGGCCAGCTGGCCACAACTAAACTTCCCATCTGCCAAAGCCCATGTGCTCACTGCCCTCTGCAGCTAGAACAAATGCCATAAAGTGGCAGCATGGTTGGCATGTTTGTGCTTGATTTTGTGTGTGTGTGTGTGTGTGTGTGTGTGTGTGAACTATGCTTATAATTATACTAGATGAAAATTCACTTAAATATTAACAGTGTCTCATCTATTGATAGTAAATAAAATTTTGGAGTTCAATGCATGTTGATTGCTTTTTTATTAGATGGGATTATTGTAACAATTCCATTTCTACTAAAATATTAGTTCCTACTACTGTATAATAAATTACCCAAACTAAATGGATTAAAACAGCCTACTTATTATCTTAGAGTTTTCATGTGTCAGGAGTCTGAGCACAGCTTACAGGGTCCTCTATTCAGGTTTTATAAGACTATAATTCAGGTATTCTCCAGGGTTGGGGTCTCATCTGGAGGCTTGACTAGGACAGAACCTATTTCCAAGCTCATCAGATTATTGGCAGAATTAATTTTCTTGCAGATCTAAAACTCATGGGGGCTTGTTCTTTAAGGCCTTCTAAACTCAGGGAAAACTCAATCCTTCTTTTAAATGGCTCACCTGTTTGGGATAAACTCACCCAAAATAATCCATATTTTTATTAACTGAGAGTCAACTAATTAGAGTCCTTTATTATATATTAACTAAACTATTTGCCATATAAAATAACACAGTCTTGAGAATGATATCCCATCATCTTCACAGGTCCTACCCACAAAGAGAGGGCTTCGGTCACTGTGGATATTTTAGAGTTTTGCCTACCATAATTGTTAAACTCAATCCTTCTTTTAAATGGCTCACCTGTTTGGGATAAACTCACCCAAAATAATCTATATTTTTATTAACTGAGAGTCAACTAATTAGAGTCCTTTATTATATATTAACTAAACTATTTTGCCATATAAAATAACACAGTCTTGAGAATGATATCCCATCATCTTCACAGGTCCTACCCACAAAGAGAGGGCTTCGGTCACTGTGGATATTTTAGAGTTTTGCCTACCATAATTGTTAAAGAGAAAGCTTAGTGTACTGGAAATTTTCTGCCTCATACTGTGAGGCTCAGTCTTCCTAAGGTGTTTTTGAGGTGGCTCCATTCAAGTATCAGGACAGTAGATTTCTGAAGTGGGAAGTGAGGGACCCCCAGAAACACTACTTTGGTCTAAAGCAGAGTGATGCTTTGCATTGGTACAGCTTAATCCTAGAATTTTAGGTTATATCATTCCAGAACTAGAAGTTGCCATAGAATGCATGTTGGCATCCTCTTTCATGTTAAAAACAAAACAAAACAAAACAAAAACAAACAAAACAAAACAAACAACAACAACAACAAAACAAAAACAGAACCAGAATATGGGTTGTACTTTGTCATAGCTAATTATAAGTGTAGCCATGGATCAGAGTTTTGGTTTTTCTGACCCTCTAATCTAGTAGTGTTTTTCATAATACCACCCTATTTTGTCCATGAGATTACTACGGGAAATTTTTGTTTATTAGAATTACACTGTTTTCCAATTTCAGTGTAAGGAAGATATAAAACTCCAATCGTGTGCCTAATTTATAGTTTCAACTGAGGCCTTGAAATTATTTTGAACTGAGGCCTTGAAATTATTTTACTTATGTTACACCCAAACAATGGGTATCTAGAGGATAGTGATACAAAGAAAAGCTATATCAAAATAGAGATTGCATGAGTTACCAAATCTTTCTTTTATATCTCCATAGAATGCTCTCTCTCTTAGTTTTTTTTTTTTTTTATCCAATGTCAATTTATTATTTAAGATGAAAACATCATTCCAATTCTTCCAATCTAGCTTTCTCCCAAGAATTGTTCACCATCTTTGTTGTTGTGGTCTATGCACCCTCAGTAGCTTTTAGGATACGTGGTGGCAGGATGCTGTGTCTGTTGTGTCCACCTTTATATCCTTGGGGCCTACCCTATAATTGGCCCAGAGTAAGTGCTCAACAAATATGTGTGAAGTGAAAAAATGAAAGGAAGGGAAAGGAAAGAAAGGAAAGGAAAGGAAAGAAAGGAAAGGAAAGGAAAGGAAAGGAAAGGAAAGGAAAGGAAAGGAAAGGAAAGGAAAGGAGAAGGGAAAAATAAAGAAAGAAAAAATTCATTGTAAAAGGTCAGGCTCATCCTGGGAAGCAGCAAACCCAAGAGAATGCAGGGAAAATATGAACCCCTTCTGAGTAAAAGAAGGAAAACTTTTAGTATAAAAATACTAGAAAAGTTTAAGTGGTAACGATGTTTGAGTGACTTAAGATTTTAAACTGATAAAGCTACCACAATTCACTGATCTGTCTTGATGAACAATTTGGAATCCCAGGCATAAAGCCCGGATCAAACAAGTAACCTTCAATTCTGCTCTCCAAATCCTGGTGAAGGTCTAGCAGAGAGAAATCACTATTTTAGGTTGATATTTTAAGGAGATCTATTAGCTTCTTGCTCCCCAAGTATTTTATAACTGCCCAGAGAGTCGCCTCAGAATTTAAGACATCCACAGAATTACCTCCCTTTAATACGGTCCAGAATTAGAGAGTTCCTTTTCCGAAAATCAATGTATGAGCGGGCCTTGTAGATTTCATGTAATTTTTTTGAGAAAGTGACATAGAATCTTGTGTATTACTCAGTGCCTCCTAAATACTAACTTTTTTTCAAATTTTTAGTAATTCACAAACAATGCACACATACACACACACTTTCTGTGAGAAGTGATATACTTTATTCCTCATAATCATGAGATATATAGTAAATAGTAACTTTTCATCTTTGATCCAGACTGCCAGGGTATCTAGAACTACTGTTATCATTTTAAGATGCCCAGTTGTCCTGGTTTGCCTGGGATTCTTGAGTTTTTTGGGTTTCTCAGGACATGGGCCTTTTAGCACTACAATTGTACAGTTTTAGACTAACTAGAATGGGTTGGTCACCCTCCTTCTGATTTTCTTTGTTTTTTTTTTTTTTAAGATTTAATGTATTTATTTATGAGAAGCAGAGAGAGAGAGAGGCAGAGACACAGGCAGAGGGAGAAGCAGGCTCCCTGAGGGGGGAGGAGCCTGATGCAGGACTCGATCCCAGGACCCTGGATCACGCCCTGAGCCAAAGATAGATGCTCAACCACTGAGCCACCTACGTGTCCCCTTCCTTTTCATTGTAAAAGGAATATATGCTTGTCTTTGAAACTTTACAAATTATAAATTTCTAAACATTGTATCTGTTCAAAAACATTTTAGGTATTTACAAACTTATCAAATTCATAAAAAAGTAGGTGTAGGCACACAATTTAAATGGGAAATTCTATTTGACTAGTTGGATTAAGAAACCAGAACTGAGGGTGATTGAAAGTGACTGAAGGAAAGGGTCTGGAAGTCACCGCTGTTGAGGAACAGCTAAGGAACAGATGGTCCCTTTATGCACCATGTTGACAGAAGCAGGAGACATGCACTAAGTGTAGGAAAAAAAGAAAACAGGGAAAATGGGAAGAGAAGCTTCTGTTCTCATTATTGGCTGAAGCTCTTTTATTTCTCTTAATAATTTTCTTAGCAAGAGTTTGTTCCTTGATAATTTCTTTACTGAGCTTCACAGTTTGTTTGTTTGCTTGTTTTTTTTCTTAACCGAGACTTCCTGTCTTTAAATAATGTTAGAAGTTAATGGATTAGACAGGTGCTAGCTAAGGAGAAAATGTCGAAGCCAAGACAGCAGCCTAAGAAGTTTGGGCCTGATTATTGTCACTGTAAAGTGACAAAGCTCTGAGTAGAGATGTTTTGCTTGGAAATGATGCAGAAAGAATTCCAGCCACTGCCGCATATTGCAAAGCACTCCCTTGTGCCCCTGCATCACCACTTTCTCAGCCTATACTGAGCCAACATATTGTTTTTCTGTCCAAGTAATTTTCAGTAACACCCACAGAATCCCCAGCAGTGATTGCATCTAACATAACACCTGGCAAAAATTCAACTTAGTGTGAGCAAAATAGCATCGCAGAATTCATGGCCCTGAATAAAAACCTTCCTCCGCATTACGGGAAAGGGGAAAGGAAATAAAAGAGCCCATAGTTAGGAAATTAAGAAGTCTTCAGCCACTAATTCCAAGACGAAAATAAATAAATAAAACATGCATATTTTATAACCCAGTGCCAGCATCACTAAGGAAAGCAAAATTATACAATTCTACCCAGAGACCATCTGTGTGATAGCAGCAGGTTAATTATTAAAATCAAGTCTTTTCTAGAGGAGCTAGTTCTGTTAGATTCAAGACACATTCAAGGGATCTTTCCCATGTTTCAGAGTCCATGCTGGCTCCTTTTATTACATTAATATTCCTGTCAGAGAAATTCCACCAAACATAGAGAACTTGTAATTTTTTTAAAATTCACTTTGTAGTCCCACCATTATTTTATACTCCATGAGTTTACTTACGAGACATAGTTTACCATTCAATGAATGTGTCATTTTTGACAAAGCAGAGATAGAAGAGAAAGGAAACTGAAAGTTGCCAGAACATTTGCACTATTTTGCTCAGGTTTTTAATTCAATAAATTGGTCAGTCACATGGAAAATCAGTCACCTAAATGTAGATTTTTTTCATGCACGAGACTTGATGCCCACAAATCCCATTACTAAATAATAGAATCTATGAGGCCTCATTTGAAAACGTGCCCCCTATGGTTTGAGCTGAATTTTGTCATGTGTGTCCTTGAATGAATAGCCCCACTGTTGGCTCTGTCTCCACAAGCTGACAGTCCAGCCTTGGTTCTGAAATAATGTTTTTTTGTTTTGTTTTGTTTTGTTTTTAGGTAGGGCCCATAATCACATTAGAAGCTATTTTAATCCCCTGGCCAATCAGATAGCTGCTCTTGGTGGGGCCATCCTTCCTGGGTCCCATCGTTTTATGAGTAATGGAGTTCCACGACATTGAGGAGATGACATTATCTTCTCAGCATAGTTCCTTTTTGTTCAACAGTTGATGCGTCTTTCGTACCACACAGAAGTCTAGAACACATGGCACAATTTTCACACAGTTGTAAAAAAGAAAAATTTTTTCTCTATACATTTTTACTTATTATTTACTCTGTGCTCTGTTAAAGCAGCTCTCGCTAAGAATCCCTTCATCCATTTCTTTTTTTTAATAAATTTATTTTTTATTGGTGTTCAATTTGCCAACATATAGAGTAACACCCAGTGCTCATCCCGTCAACTGCCCCTCTCAGTGCCCATCACCCAGTCACCCCTACCCCCCGCCCTCCTCCCCTTCCACCCCTAGTTCGTTTCTCAGAGTTAGGAGACTTTCATGTTCTGTCTCCCTTTCTGATATTTCCCACTCATTTTTTCTCCTTTCCCCTTTATTCCCTTTCACTATTATTCATGTTCCCCAAATGAATGAGAACATACACTGTTTGTCCTTCTCCGATTGACTTACTTCACTCAGCATCATACCCTCCAGTTCCATCCACGTCCAAGCAAATGGTGGGTATTTGTCGTTTCTAATGGCTGAGGAATATTCTATTGTATACATAAACCACATCTTCATCCATTTCTTATGACAGGATGGGGAGAAAACCTGCATTTTAAAGATGTGCAATCTGCACTCATATCACTCTAAAGTTTCGTGTCCAGCTTTGCGTATTAAGAAAGAATAGTAGTTAAAAAAAATCAATGTCTAAGGTACTTGTTGGGATGAGCACTGGGTGTTATATCTACATTATGAATCACTAAATCCTACTCTTGAAACCAGTCTCACACTATATTTTACCCAACTAGAATTTAATGAAAATCTTGAAACAAGTAACCTGTGTCATTGGCTGACCCTGGTTTTAAAACCTGAATCTTCCCCTTATTACCTATGTAACTTTTGGAAAGTGACTCAAATTCTCTAAATAGAAGTTTAACCATCTGTAAAGTGTAAATAATAATAAATATCTACATCATAGAATGTTTTGAAGAGGTAAGGAAACAATGCAATATGAGTTAGCAATGTACCTGTCACATAACTGCCACTACAATAATTGTCATTATTATTATTAGAGGATGTTAGGAAAGTAATTTATTTTCTTTACATCTATAAAATTAAGGTAAAAATTCACACCTTTAACAAATATTATATATATATGCATATATGTATATATATATATATACATATATGCATATATATATGTTCATTCTATGGTAAAATTTTACATTTTATAAAAGAAAGTCACATAAAAATGATACAAAGAATATGTGGAATGCACATTAAAATATTTTAATTTTAGCAAATCTATTCTTATAATGTCTGCTAATATTACTTCTATGAATTCCTAACATCTCATAATAGCCAGTGCTTTAAAAAAAATTGTTCATGAATCAGACTACTTAATGACACAATAATCAGAGAGACCTATTTCAGCATTCACCCCAAGCACACATGGGTATGCACTCAAGGGCCCATCATAAGACTAACAGATTGGAAAGATAAAGAAGAAATTCCTTCCTATAACTTCCCAAGGGAGTTCGAATTGTACCCATCAGGAATTAAATGGAATTCTTAGATGCACAGGAAAACACCTGAAAAGATTATATCACATGAGACACTATTCTCTTTGTTCTCTGACAATGTGTGTGTGTGTGTGTGGTGTGTGTGTGTGTAATCACACCTTTTCCAAGGATCTCTGACACCACATATGAAAATAATTGGTACTTTCCACCAATTCTGGCAAGCTAGACCCCCGGTAGCTTTTGACACAAGGTAATGAAGTTACTTTAGAAACAGCAGCAGTGTTTTCAAAGAACGTATGGCCATATCCTCTGAAATTGTACCAAGTGAGCCCACAGAAATTTCAAGGCCACTGATGTTTAAAAAGATAAGATGATAGGAATTTTCTCTATCAAAGAGAGCCCCACCCAGTTAGTCTCTTTCTGGCCCTTTCTGAGAGGTTGATACTGCCTAGAACCAGGTGTTACAGGATCTCCTTCTCCTTCGGTGCCCATGGTTCTTGGTCACACTGGTTCAAAGAATGAAGCGGTGGGTAGACCAGATGAAGAGTGGTGGGCAGGGGAGCAAAGTCTATTGAGCCATGGTAAAGTTTATTGAGTGATAGTACAAAGTTCTCAGAGAGGGAAGGGATCCAAAAGGGTTGCCACTGGAATTTCTAAGTCGAGGGATTTTATGGGCTTGTTGACAGGCTTGTTTTAACCTGATTAACCCTCCATGCGCCTGTCATCAAATCAGGTTTTTGTCATCTATATCTCGTGGGAAAGGGCAGACAGCTCCTTCCAGGGTGGTATAAAAATCCTTTTAAGGGTGTTACCTCTTAGGGTGGAGTGCCCTTTGTCCCTGCCTTCTGACTATCCTTCCTCACAGGATGTAGAGGTGGTTATGTGGCCAATGGTTATGGTTGCCCCATAAGATACAGAATGGTCAAGAATACCCACCTTCATTCTATATCCTTATTGTTTGGAAAATTAGCCATCACTCCATCCCCACCACACACACAATACACAGTATTTTTCCTTTTCATCCTATTCCAGGAAGAACTTTGGGCCAAGTAGTTTTTGCAAACAGGTCCTGGGTAAATTCTTTGGGAAACCTTATTAGCAGAGATGCCCAGAGGGCCCAAAGCCTGGGCCAGGATGAAAACATGGCTGTTTGCATTCACTATCCATACATCTAACTCTAACTTGTATTTACTGTCTGTCTCCCGAAAAAGAGGGGAGTACAAGTGGACGATTGCGAGATTTGGATCTTGGGCCATAATATTTGGAAATTGGAAACCAATTATATATATATAGGAGGATGGTTGTTAGGATCGGTGAGATATATATATAAAAAAAGTGGGGGGAGCAGGAAGGCTTCAGAGAAGAGGGAAATAAGAAGTGAAAGGGGAAAGGAGAATTTAGGATTTTGTACAATTCTGGAGCCAATGAAAGGACCTTAATTAGGTAGATTCATGTGTAATTTGGTGTGATTAATCTCAGGCTTTCTCATATAATGAGATTATTTGGAATCAATTAAGATAATAGATATGAGACCGTTTCATAAAAATTGAAGCACAATATGAGTGCGAAATTTTAGTTGTGAGTTATTACAGCTATCTTACCAAATGAGAGGACTAGGGACACAGAAGAAGTTTAAATTAATAGGATATTAATTATTCTGTAGTTCAATCATTTTAAACTTCTTTTCTCATTCAGAAAAAAAAGGAGAGGGTAGTGTCTGAGTGTGTAGGCCTGGAAAAAATCCACTTGCCCAAGATATCGCATACCTCTTAATCTTTTAGATAGCACAGCAGCTGCTTTACTTAGACCTCTTGAAGTCCTACAGAGTAGGTTAGCACAGTTTACTGCAGATGCCTCGAACCTCCAGCAATTCAGTTCTTTCACAGGGGTAATAAAATGCAACGGGCTATACTCACCCAGCTGATAAACTGTTCAACTTCTTGGCCTAGAGTCAGACCATTTCTCGGAGTCCTTTCCCTCTGGTTGGCGATTATGCAGGCTATAGTAAATTGCATTCATGACCCCAGTACTTCACCTGTCCTGGCATACTTGTCTCTTGCAAGGTGGCCTTATAGTTCCCCTTTCTAGAGGGGTACAGTATATTTCATCTCCTCCTCTGACTTCTTACTTGGCCTTGTAACTTGCTTTGGCAAATAGAATATGGCGGAAATGATGGTGTGCCAACTCTGCGTCTATACCTCAGAGGCCTTACAAGTTTCAAGTTGTTTTCCTAATCCTCTGCCATTTCTGGGGGAATTTGGCTTGTCTATCCAGCTCCTCAAAGGAAGACAATGGACATATGAAGAGCTGCCATAGATGAGCCTGATGTACTACAGACGCAGGAGATAAACCAATTCTTACGTTGTGTGCGCTGAGAACTTTGGGGTGGTGTGTTATGCAAGATTTTTGAAGCAATTGTTAGCTAATACACTGACCCTCTAAAATTAATCATTTCTGGCACCATGGGAGTGAGAGCAGGACTTTCAGGCCTCCTTCCCTTGGTTTCTCTTTCTTTTTGTCTCTTTATTCTCTCTAAACCGCATCCACAGTCAATGCCCTAATCAATATGCAGTCCCTTTTTTTTTTTTTTTTTTTAGCCACGGTTAAAAGAAACAAAAAAAAAATTTTTTTTTTTGAAAAAACAGTGGAGAAAATGCAATATCCTTTTTAAGAGACAGAATGGAAGACTCATGCATGGGAATATGCAGCTGTCCTCGTATAATTCTTTACACCAAAGTTCTGAGAGGTTTAAATCCAGTGTTGCTCATCCAAATGGATAGCCACTGAAAACTAAAGAAAACAGAGACTTAAAACTTACAATTACATCAGCAACACCTCTGGGGATGGATGATTGAGATTAGAATGGGTTAAGAGTGGCCAAGCTGCATTCTTGGATGAGCAGGGAGGTGTCTTTGGATCTTCGTGGAACGAGGTCACTGAAGCTAGACACCAACTAACTGTACGCTTGGGACGCTGAGTCAATTTGCCAAGCATCCCTGTCTTCCTTTGCCAAAATGTGGATGGATAAAATTTTCTCAGGTAATTAAGAGGGATAAATGAGAAAAACACACTTGAGGCATTGACAAGTCATAGGCAGCCTCCTTTCTTTTTTCCAACCAAAGATCCAACCGTATCTTTATTGTAACCTCCTTATTTTTGTTTAAATAAGTTATATTCTGTTTCATGGTCGCTTCTATTACTACACAGTGCAATTTATCATAAATAATAAAACACTCATTATTATGTCAGATGGAACTGTGTGAAACTCAGCAGAAGGAGCCCAGGGCACATACAATTTTTTGGCCCCTATTTCACATGTCTATGCTCAAAGGATAAACCACTTGTGTGTTTACTTTGATTTGGGCTTCAAACAAACCTGAAAATTCAAAACAACACTCAGAGAAGCCTGTTAAGTTTGTTTATTCTGGTGGTGACTTTATCTTCAGTATTCCTCCCCTAAGTTCATAGGGGATGGCTGAGAAGTTGATATTGCTTTTTTTGATCAAAATCACTTGAAAAGTTCATGATCCTCAAATACCTTTGGATCCAAAGGCAGACTTTTTTCCCCACAAAAGTCCAAATTGGCAAGATTGTCTTCAGTACTTATTGAGGGCAAAGAAAATTTATATTAATTTGACTGTGTAAAGAATTAATAAATATTACAGTATGTTAAAAGGATATGAACATGATGTTGCCTGTTTTCATAGCTTTAGTAGAGTAAAAGAAATGAGTTACTTTTTTTCTCTTAGAGCCTCTCCTGATAAGCTAAAAAACATGAATAAATGTATTTCATGATTTTCTCTGCTACTTAATCTCCCTTCAGATGCTTTCAGACACTAAGGAATTTTTTAAAGATTAACCTTTGGAAAAAAGTCTCATTTTAAAAAGAATAAACAAAAGGAAAAAAAGAGTGAAATTTCCCAGAGGAACTCCTTCTAATTTACACTAATGGGTATACAGGTCATATGGAAAATTAAACACCAAATTCTAAATTTTCAAGGCCAGATAATTTATGCACACAAATCCTATTACCCGCTAATGGGATTTGTGGGGATCCCCTGTGACCTATTTAGAAAATTTACCCCCTGCTGTTCAAGATGAATATACCATACAAACTAAGCCCAAATACACAGTCCTACTGTTGGCTTTATCCCCAGTCTGTCAAGTGATCCCTCTATGATTTCTAAAAGATGCTGGCAACCGTATCAGTTTGCATATCTGAGTGACAGTGCAAAATGACATCTATATTTTCTCTTTTACATTTTCTAATACTTGTTTCAATAATTTGTTGAGGTGTCTTTCCTTTTTTTCCCTTTTTTCTTTCTTTTTTCTTCCTTCCTTCCGTTTGCTCCCTTCCATCTCTTTTTCTTCTTCTCCTTTTCCCTCTTACTCCCCCTTCTCCTCCTCTTCCTTTCCCTATTCTCTCTCCACCTTCTCTTTTGCCTCTCCTTCTCCTTCTTATTCTTGAATGTAGAAAAGAAACAAAGCAAACATTAAAGCATCAGTGTTCTCCTTTTCTCTGTACTTGCAGAGACTGAGGCTCATGTCACAACCAAAGAGCAGATCACTACTGTGGCTTCAGAATTCTTTTTGAAATAATATAAGTTATATACAAATAAATGTACAAATTTTTAAAGAACTATTTGCATTTGTAAGTCAGGCCTATCAGGCATTGAGATAATCGAATCACTGGAGTGACCACATGGTGAAGTTCGTTGGTTGTAATATTGTTTGTACAATACTCCTTTTCCAAACACCCATTCTCTCAGGTATATAGACATTATCTACTCTCATGCAGTCCTCTCATAGATACAGAATCACTCTCCAGAAGCATAAATCTCAAATTCTTTTTTGGAACATGCAATCTGGAAAGACAAGCAAAAACTCCTAAATCAAACCAATACACAACTGAATTATTCCTCTTTAAATATGTAAATTTAAGTATATTTTTGTAGCTAAAGAATTAGACCGATAATGATGGAATATCAGACAAAACTAAAAGAAATGTAGGGTAAGAAAAGAGTTTGGATAAGGAATTCTTGGTTTCACTCACATCACCATATGTAATCTTACAGAAGGTTACCCTTACAAATAAATGCAAGATAGGTAAAACTTAAAGAAATTCAGGGAAAACATTCAGAAAGCCAAAATAATGATATACAATAAAATAAACCTCTTTAAGCTCTTTTCACTTAATACTAAATGATTAGATAACTTGTATTTCAGCAAATGGATCTTTTAAAACCTATGTAAATCATAATTGGTTTCTATATATACAATTTATTATTACATTACTAGTTTATTTCATGTAGAAGTTGACTTTCTCTCCAAAATTTCAGGACATCCCTGCAGATGCAATCAATGTACAATCTTTGATTGTTTTGCTATTGATTTATGTATATTCATGACCTCTTAGCTTCATGTCTTTAAATCACAGTATTGCATTTGGGACCATTTTAATTTTTGATTATTTTTTGAGAGTTTTGTAATTATTGATATTTCATACATCTTAAAAATTTTCCAAAGTTCAAAGATAAAATTTTTTAACAGAATAAAACTCATTCTATTTTGTAATTATCATACTTTTATTTTTTAAGAAAGCTTAAAAATATGAGAACTTAATGATCAATTTTTCATATATGTTGAAATATTTTGGTATTTCATAATCTTAGGAGGGTTTTTTTTTAGATTTTATTTATTTATTTTAGAGAGAGAGAGAGAGTATGAGCAGGGGAAGGAGTAGAGAAGAAAGAGGAGTAGAGAGGGAGGGAGGGAGAAGGAAGGGGAAAGAACCCCAAGCAAAATCCATGCTCAGTGTGGAGCCTGACACGGGGCTTAATCTCACATGACCTGAGATCATGACCTGAGCCAAAATCAAGAGTTGAACCCTTTTCTGACTGAACCACCCAGGCATTCCAAAAATCCTAGGAATTATGTAATCTTTACTCTTCATTACTCATTAATTATTCTCAACTTTGAGAAAAATCCTAAAATAATAAAACTAAAGAATGATGAAACATTTAGAAAGATAATACAAAAAATGAAATAAATTATTATCATTCAGCTTTCTTAGTGTGTTGTCCAAAGTATGCATCTTCTTTTAGGAATGCATAAAAGAAACCTACCTGCCATTATATTTTGTGTTCTATTACTTTCAGTTTCCATTGAACACAGTCGAAATTCTGAGTTTTTCTTTTTCTGCTTATATTAGCAAAGAGGAGAAAATTGACAGAGAAAGACATTTCACAATCTTCAAGTCAGAAGATAAATGCAAAGTGACAGAGAACAGTACTCTGAAGAATGGGATGATGCAATTAATCATTTAAGCAAAATCTCAGACTATGAGTCTTTAAAATGATACCTTATGAGAATTTTCTTAAACTCAAAATTGATGAGTGGGCAATATACCTCTAAGGCCAAAAGGATTTCTTATGAAGTTAGCCAATCAATGGGAAGAACGACTTCATAACTTAAAATTTTTGACAAATTCCTAGACCATCACATTTTGCCAGAAGGACGTATGACTATATACATTTTTTTATTGGAGTTCAATTTGCCAACATATAGTATAACACCCAGTGCTCATCCCATCCAGCGCCCCCCTCAGTGCCCATCACCTAGTCACCCCATTCCCCCGCCAACTCCCCTTCTACTACCCCTTGTTCATTTCCCAGAGTTAGGAGTCTCATGTTTTATCACTCTCTCTAATTTTTCCCATTCATTTTCCCTTCTTTCCCCTCTAATCCCTTTGGCTATTTCTTATATTCCCCATATGCATGAAACCATATAATGTTTGTCCTTCTCCAACTGACTTACTTCACTCAGCATAATATCCTCCAGGTCCATCCACGGCAAAGCTAATGGTTTTTATGGCTGAGTAATATTCCATTGTATACACAGACCATATCTTCTTTATCCATCATCTTTCAATGGACACCGAGGCTCCTTCCACAGTTTGGTTATTGTGGATATTGCTGCTATGAACACTGGGGTGCAGGTGTCTCGGTTTTTCACTGCATCTGTATCTTTGGGATAAATCTCCAGTAGTGCAATTTCTGGGTCATAGGGTAGCTCTATTTTTAACTCTTTGAGGAACCTCCACACAGCTTTCCAGAGTGGCTGCACCACTTCGCATTCCCACCAACAGTGCAAGAGGGTTCCCCTTTCTCCACATCCTCTCCAACATTTGTTGTTTCCTGTCTTGTTAATTTTCACCATCCTCCCAAATAATCTTAAGATTTGTGTGGAATCAGAAAAGATCCTGAATTTAGCCAGGGGAATATTGAAAAAGAAAACCAGAGTCAGAGGCATCACAATGCCAGATTTCAAGTTATACTACAAAGCTGTGGTCATCAAGACAGTGTGGTCCTGGCACAAAAAAGGACACATAGATTAATGGAACAGAAGAGAGAATCCAGAAGTGGACCCTCAACTCTATGGTCAACTAATATTCAACAAAGCAGGAAAGACTATCCACTGGAAAACGGATTCAATAAATGGTGCTGGGAAAATTGGACATCCACATGCAGAAGAATGAAACTAGACCATTCTCTTACACCAGACACAAAGATAAACTCAAAATGGATGAAAGAACTAAATGTGAGACAAGAATCCATCAAAATCCTAGAGGAGAACACAGGCAACACCCTTTTTGAACTTGGCCACAGCAACTTCTTGCAAGATACATCTATGAAGGCAAAGGAAACAAAAGCAAAAATGAATTATTGGGATGTCATCAAGACAAAAAGCTTCTGCAGAGCAAAAGAAACAGTCAACTAAACTAAAAGGCAACCTACAGAATGGGGGAAGATATTCAACAGAAATTTCACCAGAGAAGACATAGACATGGCCAAGAAGCACATGAGAAAATGGTCCACATCTCTTGCCATCAGGGAAATACAAATCAAAGCCACAATGAGATACCACCTCACACCAGTGAGAATGGTGACATATGACTATATTATTTTCTATTTTTGGAACTTTCATGTCAAAATTTAATAGAAACAGTAGTGGCTTAACACTACTATGGATACTTGATAGTTCACCATGACTAAATTACAATTGAAATTTAATAAAAATTAAGTAAATGAACATTTTAATTTAAAAATTCAAGATTACTTGTAAAATGACTTAAAATATTTTACAAACTAAAGGGTTTACTAGACCCAGATGGTAAATAGTTGACTATTTTTCAGGACAAATTGAGGGTTGATATGCACATATTCTAAATGGGAGAGTTTGTATGTCCTAAATTAAAACTTTCTAGCAAATCTAATAAAAATGCACTTCCTCATCTTGACTTCTAATGTTGGCTAAGGAAAGGAAGGGTTCACAGACTGATTGCTGCTATCCTCGGACCCACAGGATGTGAAAACCAGTAGGGCAAGGAGCCAAAATGAGAAGACAAAGATCCTGGAATGAACAAATTGCTTTTTCTGAATATATATATGTTCACATATAATTTTCCATATTTATTTCATATGGGGCGTATTACTGTTGAGTTTGGCATTTGAAAGATAAATGCTGCCGATCGAATTACCAACTAGGTTGGTTTAAGAACTTTTCATTACAGTTCTGGACCCTCCTCCCCAGTTCATCCCAGGGCAGCAGCATCAACACTCATGATGGCAATAGAGTAATATAAAAGGATCCTTTGTTGTTTTATGAGCATGTGCCAAGCCAAAATTCCCATTGTGCACCTACATAACCAATTATCAAAATCACCATGTCAGTTCAACTACAGTGCACATATATTTTTCCTTGTTGGCAGACCTATAATTACTTGCATTTAGCTCATACTTTTACCTTAGAAAATGGTCATAACATTTTTTATTGGTTGTACACATATAAGTAGGCTTCCTTTGAGTTGCTTAATAAAATTTATCAATCCAACTAAATCAACCTGAAAACTACACCGAGTGGCAGGGATCTAGATACGCTAGCTCTTTTGATTATGTGGTAGCAAAACACATCAGGTCCCCAGTCCCACTTGTGGCTGTCAAAGACATTCAGTTGTACAGATAGCTCAGTTAAATCTCATCTACTTGGTCTCAATTCATTAAGCTCTCCCAACTGTGAGCCATTAGTAGCAGGAATCAATTCAGAGATTTTGGGCAACACTTGCCTACAGCCTGGCCCAATCTCTTAGTTCCTGTTATAAAATTCTAACCTTATTCTCCTTGTGGCCCAAACAATAAGCTTCTTGATAGTCACAGCTCTTAGTACCTTCTTGCTCTGTCCAAAGGAAGGTAAACTAGGAATCTAGCCTTAAAGTCACGTGCTTTAATTCTCCTCAATTTCTCTCAATTATTTGTACAAATCATAATTAGATTTCTAATTAGTTTTTTATTAAGACTCTATTTTTGGAGCAGTTTTAGGTTACAGCAAGACTGAGGGAAAGGTACATATATTTCCCATATATACTCTGTCCCCACACATGCACAGCCTCCCCCATTATCAATATCCCCCACCAGAGCAGTACATTTGGTACAACTGATGAACTTACATCTACACATCACAATTATCCAAAGCCAATAGTTTATGTTACTGTTCATTTTTGATGTTGTATAGTCTATGGTTTTGGACACATGCATGATGACTTGTGTCCATTATTATGGTCTCACACAGAGTATTTTCACTGCCCTAAAAATGCTCTGTGCCCTGCCTATTCATCTCTCCTCCTGCCCAGCCCTTGGCAACCATTGATATTTTTATTGTCTTCAGTTTTCCTTTTTCTAGAATGCCTATAGTTGGAGCATGCAGTATGCAGCCTTTTCAGACTGGCTTCTTTCAAGTAATGAATTTGACATTCCTCTATGTTTTTTCATGACCTGATAGCTCATCTCTTTCTGATGTTGAGTAATAATATCCCATTGCCTGAATGAATATACCAGAGTTTATTTACCCATTCACCTACTGAAGGACATTTTGGTTGCTTCTAAATAAATGTGACAATTCTGACAAAGCTTCCATAAACATAATGTGCAGGGTTTTGTGCAGATTAAAGTTTTGAATTCCTTCGGATAAATACCAAGGAGTGCCATTGATGGATCATATGGTAAGAATGTGTTTAGTATTCTCAGATATCGCCAAACTGCTTTTCAGAGTGGCTATGCCATTTTAGATTCCCACCAGCATTGGATGGGAGTTCCTGTTGCTCTACATCCTCATCAGTGTTTGGTGTCATCAGAGTTCCAGATTCTGGCTTTCTCATAAGTGTATAGTGGTATCTCACTACTGTTTTACTTTGCATTTCCCTGATGATATATGATGTACAGCATCTTTTTATATATATTTTTAAAGATTTTTTTTTATTTATTCATGGGCAACACAGAGAGAGGCAGAGACACAGGCAGAGGGAGAAGCAGGCTCCACGCAGGGACCCTGATACAGGATTCAATCCCAAGACTCTGGGATTGTGCCCTGAGCCAAAGGCAGATTCTCAGCCACTAAGCCACCCAGGTGCCCTGCACCTTTTTTTTATATTCTGATTTGTCATGTGTATTTCCTTCTCTGGTGACTCATCTGTTAAAAGTCTTTGGAGCATTATTTAACTAGGCTATTTTCTTATTGTTGAGTTTTAAGAGTGCTTTGTGTATTTTGGATAATAGTCCTTGATCAGATGTGTCTTTTGCAAATATTTTCTCCCTCTATGTGGCTTGTTCTCTCATTCTTTTTATCATAATTGGGCTTAAATGTCTATTCTCCAATGGATCTTCTATACTAAAAGAGATATATGGAATAGAACTCATGTATAGGTAGGGGCTGTATAGCAAACAATACAGATAACTTGATTTTTCTAATTTTAGAAAAGATCTACTAAGCATTAGGCTGTAAGTCAGTTTCTTGAGAGAGATGAAAACATAAAACCAACTGTCAAAACTATATCATCAGTGTCATGATAGAAGCTTATGTCAGACTTCAGCATCCCATGGGATGAGGAAGGAGGAAGCACCAAGCTTTCATGGAAATATAGGTAAAGATTCACAGAGAGAGTGAAGTAATATCTTAAATATTACTGTTCCAATCACGTGTGTCTGAAGACCGTCAATTTGCTATGTCTCCCAGTGACAGTGTGTGAATCTTCCTTGTTGACTCTAAATATTTCCCTTTGTATTTCCAGAGCTGCCTTCTGAAATCATTCTGATAATTATCTTCTTCCTTGGAACAAACCTTTATTTCTTTGTAAGTCTCTTCTACCATCATCTTACTTTCTTACTAGAAAAAAAAAAAAAGCCTATAATTTGGGGACCTGTCTTGACTAAACTGTCCTTATTCAGTCCTTCTAAATGTATTTGTCGTTCAAGATAATTCTCGGTCCCTTGAATAAATCCACATCCTACTTCAGTCCCATTTCTTTTCATCAGCCTCTTTTCTGATCTGTGGCTCCACCCTTTACAGCAGCTTAAGGGGCTGGCTGACTCGTCATTCTAAAGCCATCTTTATGTTTTATAATTTGTACAACACAAAAACATAATCCCCACTAAACCCAGGTAGAAATGATTACTATTTATGAATGCTTTAGGGTTCATCCAAATAGCTCTGTTATTTTTTTTTGAACTTCCATGCTCTTGATGAGCAAGTTGAATGCATATTGAATTCACAACCATTTGTATGTGTTTGCGTTTCAGTTCTCAAAGATCTGTGAGTGCCATATGTAGAAAAGAAATCACACAAAGGCAGGCTAATTAGTAAGAAAGAGCCCTGAGGAAACAAACCTGGACTTCGTGGTTGTTGCCAACCTAAAAAAAACAAATGTCGTTCTACTGTAAAATCCCAGGACATTCCTTTCTTTTTCTGAGGATCCCAGGATCAGAGGAACAAATGCTGCAAAGGTAAATAGAAATCCATGTAGCCACAGCAAATGTTGTTTGTGTAGACCAAACCCAAATAACCACACTGGTTCAGACTGGAGCTTTTTAATCGGAGGCCAATTGTGCCCAACTAAAGATGTCTTAATGAGACAGAACCACAAAAGGGAAGGCACATTAACACAAAGCTTGTTTATAAGTCAGCTGGAGATCATTATTTTCATAAAAAGCACTCCATATTTTGTCATTTTCTACTAGTTCTAGATGACTACTGAGTAATTTACAAATAGAAAAATAAGAATAACTTGAACTGGCAATAATGCAGAGTTTTTGGAAAACTTTATCAAAAGAATTCAAATAAACCACTCATATGGATATACAAAATCTCTTTTTTTTTTCTTGTTAGTGAGTTATAAGATACAAGCTGAGCAGCTTTCTTGCAGTAGTGTAAGTCCATAGCTTATCTCTTCAAGGCTGTATTATTATTTAATTCACTATAAATATTTTGGTAGTTTCTAAGCTTTCTTCTTTAATGGAGAGAAAGATTCAAAATTAGCTTCATTCAGTGAAAGATAAGCATGTATTTTAAGAGACAAATTAAATGAAGCAGCTTCATCGCAGTTACTATTCAAGAAAAATTGTCCCAACGTGTCCTCATTTGAACAAATAGCCAATTCAATGGATTTGACCTTATTTACTGACTCTTAGAAAAAGATGAGAAAAAAAGTCTGGGAGGTAATGGAAGCCACTATAGAGTTTTTTTGTCATTCTCTCTCTTTGTCATTTTCATCTTAGAGTCTATTCCATTAGAGTTTTCTCCTTTAGTACTTTTTCTGTACTTTTCTATCAGGGAAAATCATTGTACTGAAAAAAACATTTTTAACCTCAAGGTCCGACTGAAACAAATTTGAGTAGAATATCTTTGGGAGGGAGTGCATGGGTGGCTCAGTGGTTGAGCATCTGCCTTTGGCTCCAGTCTTGATCCTAGGGTCCTGGGATCGAGTTTTCCATTGTGTTAACCCCAGGGTATATGATAGCAAAGAGCTTGTTATTTTGGAGAGTATAATTCCTAATAACTTAGCTTGGGAAGTGGAAGGGGGGGTGTAAGGTGTCCACTCTGACACTATAAGAGGAGTCAATTTATTTAAGTTAAAACAGACATTGGCAGGGTAGTTTCTGGCCAACATATATATTTTATATAAATAACTATATTATATCAAAATTTATGTTGTATATTATGGTAAAGTGAAGTAATATGACACATTATTCTTGGAAAATCTGCTTTCGAATAGGACCAAAACAACTCTTCTGGTCTGATTTTTTTTTCTGATTTTTTTTTCTGGTCTGATTTTTAAATATAGTTTAATCCGTTAATGTTGCATACAAGAGATGATAGTTAACAATTTTCTCTTACATCTTGAATATACTTCTATTACTCAGCATCAAATACAGTCTGTTTTAAGAACTGTTAATGCATCTTTTATATACTGTCACACCAAATGGAGCATTGTAATAGAAAGATATGATGTCATATGTATATTGAGTCTAGCATAATATCTTTTGATGTATAGGTGTTTAAAGAATTAGATGAAGTGGCTCTAGATTTTTAAAAATCATATTAGAGTGGGTACAGACTTTCTAATAAGAAGGAAACTAAAGTTCTACAGTCTCCCCTCCCCAAGCACCATTTCCATTGATAATTTTGAAGTCTTACTTTGCTTAATTGTTTGAATGCATCATAGAACAAAGACTGACTTGGAGCACCTGGGTGGCTGTGTTGTTGAGAGTCTGCCTTTGGCTCAGGTGGGGTCCTGGGATCAAGTTCTGCTGTAGCAGGATCCCTCTACCTGAGTCTCTGACTCTCCTTCTGTGTCTCTCATGAATAAATAAATAAAATCTTAAAAAAAAAATAAAAACAAAGACTGACTTGATAATATGATGCTATAACTTCTTGGCAATTATTTTTATTATCTATTAGAATTGTCATGTCAATAATTTGTGGTAAATTGATATTCAAGAAATATCACTTTCTAGTCTATTAAAAAACTTGTGAAATTGAAAGTGGATAAAATTTCTTAGCAACAATGAAATAGGTTAAAGGAAGTTTATGATTTTTAACACATACTACTTGCAGTGTACATCAGACATATGATTTTTAAGTGATTTCTTTTTCCCCTACTTAGTAAAACTTCTTTTTCAAAGAATCTTATCATTTACTGTGTTAAAAATGTGAAAACCAAAAGATAAGATAAAATCAAAATCAGCTGACCTCACTCTAGTTTAATTAGCTATTTTTCCCATTCCCTTAAATGAAGATGCCTACAGAAATAGTAACATTTTCACAAACTAGAGACCTCAAAATAAAACCATATGCCCTGCTGAGGCTACTCTTTAAGCTCAGGAAATACCAATTATCTTTGTTGTTGTTTTGTTTCTCTTAACTCCTAAAAATTTAGACATGGTTTTGAATTCCAATTTGGCAAATACATGCAATTCCCCATCAATGTCACTTATTTCTGTGCCTTTCATATTTTTTTTTTTAAAGTTATGTTTGATGTTTCCTCAAAGAACTTTTTTTCTGAATGAGAGAAAAAAATGTGATCTTAGTCCACAATTTGGTTTTGTACCCTTCTTCACATAAGCTATGAGAAGGATTGGAAATATCTTCTGTTCTCTGTTAACCTGAGTTTAGCCGCCAAGAATGATCATTGATTTTTAACTTTACAAGTTTTTTTTAAATGAATTAGAATGTGCTGTTTCTTAAAAATCAATTTACCATGAGTTATTTACATGGCAGTACTGATAAATAATACAAATAATTAGAATTAAATATATTACTGTTTCTCATTGGGAGTTATCTTCAAAATTCTCTTTTCTGGGGTACCTGGGTGACTCAGTGCATTAAGTGTCTGACTCTTGATTTTGGCTCAGGTCATGGTCTCAGGGTCAGGATATGGAACCCCGCATTGGATTCTATGTTCAGTGGGGAGTCTGCTTGGGATTCTCTCCCTCCCATTGCCCCCCCCTCAAATAAATAAATAAAATCTTTGAAAAATGAAAAAAAAAAAAACTTCGGATAAAGTTTCCTGCTTGATATATCTAAACTTATCTAAGAGTGGCCTACCTCTATGTTCTGGGCTATAGCTATTCATTCATTTAAAAAATATTTATTGACTAAAAATATGGTGGTAGAGAAGTATGATGGTAGATCATGTCTCTACAGACTTTAGATCTGTGTACCAGTGTTATTAGGCACTAGTACTAGTAATTAGAGTGAAAGGTTTTTTTTCTTTTTCTCCCTCTCTCATTCACTCTCTTTCTTCACGTAAAACAACAGGTGGCAAGTGGCATACTATTAGAATTTCTTCTGCAAGCCACTCTTCTCCTATTACTATTACTATATTTCAGCATTTAGCTTTTAAACATGTGAAAGTTTTGCTTGTACACTTGGAATCAATGGCTCAAGAATTCAGAAACAACCAAAGTTAATGGCGCTCACTAATAGTGGTATAATGCCATGTGTTTTATCACTGGCTCTTCACAAATAGTAAGTAGTTCACTTAGTTCTCACTAAAATCATGTGCCATTCATTTGTTATTATTTCTATAGTTAAAGCCAAGTTAATATATACAGTTAATAATGCATTTGGATAAGGCCACCCAGCTAGAAAGTAGTAGAATCATGATTGAATCTAGTACCTCTGATTTTTTAATATATTTAAATATCTTCTCATGAACTGCTCCTCTATCTCTGCAGTTATGTACTCCATTGGTGCAATCTAGTAAAATTTAGAAAAGTAGGAAAATATAAAACTGTTATCTACCTTTATCAGAATGTTGAAAATGTAAATCTTTTAGGCTTCAGTGTTTATAGAATTTATATGAGAATAATCATTTTGAATATTCCCTTTCAAATCACCTTCATCATGGGGAGATCAGGAGCCACAGAACTTTAGAAACATGAAGAAGAATATTAGAGATTATCATGCTCATGACTCATTCTATTTATTTATTTATTTATTTATTTATTTATTTATTTATTTATGATAGTCACAGAGAGAGAGAGAGAGAGAGAGAGAGAGGCAGAGACACAGGCAGAGGGAGAAGCAGGCTCCATGCACCGGGAGCCCGACGTGGGACTCGATCCCGGGTCTCCAGGATCGCGCCCTGGGCCAAAGGCAGGCGCCAAACCGCTGCGCCACCCAGGGATCCCCTCATGAGTCATTCTTAAAATAAAATTGCACATAAAATGTTATCAGATATATATAAGTAGAAGGCAATCTGGCCTTTATGTCAATAGGACTGCAAACTACAGCCTGTGGTGTGGAGGTAAATCCATGCTCTTTCCATGAGATTTGGTGTTTCTTTTGTAAAATAGTGATAATGATATCTGCTCCATTTTTTCCCCTTTAGTATCTGATGAGCTAAATAAAATTTATTGTACAAAATAAAGTGTAAAGGGTCATAAAACATAATCTGTTATTATAAAGTATTCACATAGGGAGGTTGTTGTAATATTTCATTTCTAAATAGCATGCTCATTTCTTACAGCTTCACTTACAGGGTGTATATCTTTTAAAAATACAATTTCTGTATCAAACAAAAGAAGGCAAACTGACATTTAGTAATGAGCAGACCTGAGAAAGGAATACAGTCTCCTCAGCTCCTAAAGAAACTTACCTTGTATGTTAAATTTACTTTAAAAATTAATGGGAGAGTCAGAGTCTGTAGTTATCCTTTGCTAGAACTCCAATGGAATGGACTAGAAAAAGAACCGACTGCTATCTGTAAGCCTGTTTTTTCTGATTTCTATTTTAAAAAACAAATTTGAATCCCTGGTCCTTAAAAAAAAAAGAAAAAAAAAAAAGCCACACAAATCCTCCAAGCCACCAGCCGCAGAGTACTGTGTAAAATGAAATGTAGGTGGAAGGACAAAACTTTTCAGGATCGAGCAGAGGCCATGTAAACAGATGTGGGTGCATTGAATAGAAAAGGTTGAATAGTTGCTTTGTTGCCTGCTTTCTGTTTGTACCGCAGAGGGTCCTCTCTATACAAATCTTTCTGGCAGATGATGTGCCACATAACTCTTACTCCCTGTAGAAACATACAGAACCTGGTATGTGCTAAACACAGTCACCCTCAGCCCTTGGCTCTGTTTATTTTAATGGATGTTTATTTTAATGAATGTTTCATGTCAGAGCAAACATTTATGGTAATTTTGAAAGAGAAATTATGAAGAACATGACCGAAAAGTCAATGTAATTTCGCTTTTAATCTACTGATGAAAACCATCAGTCTCAGACTGAGTTGTACAGAGAAAAACACTGTCTCTGAATTTTTTTAAAGTTGCACTTATTATTGGCAAACATTAAGAAGTGTGGTTAAAAGAGAGAGGGAAGGTATGTAGTTCATGGTAAAAAGAAGTGGGGTGTATAGAGTGTATGCATATATATTATATATATAATGTCCCTTTCCTTGAATATATCTATATTATAAAATTATTTTTATTATTTATATATATAAAATTATATATATATATTTTTTCTGCAAAGAATCCCTGTTACAAATATAGACAACGTTCTGAAATGAACAACATAATCTTCACTCCATTCCTAAAGATTTTGGTAGAAAAGTACATTGCATTGTTGAAATACTCTACACATGTCCATTGATTTGTTTCATGAGGAACTGCTATTGTAGCCCTACTTGTAAAAGGTCAGACACCAGAATTTGGAAGCTTGCCCAGGTTGCTTGAAATAACCCCAGGCGCCTGGCATTTTGTGATCCAGGATGCCTTATGGGGAGGATTGGTGGGCAGTGGTCAAGAGTTGGGGGGGGTGGGATGCGTGGCCTACCTTTTATTATACTCTTATTTTGAGTCAAATAAAATCAACACCAGCCTCTAAGGCCAGGAGTAGCCTACAGCAATAAAGTATAAAATGTTCCATCATAAATGTATATGGTCATATTCAACTCTTCCCCTGTAGTAGATTTTTATTTCATATGGAACAGAATAAATGAGTCTCCTGAAAGCTGGTGGATTTACAACTTGAATTTACTATTCCTCCAGCATGGCGTTAACTTCACTAATAAAAATGTTGTGTCTGCTTTGCAGAAATGCTCTACGGAAACAAATCATGAATATCCAGGCACAGGAGAGGGGCAAAGTTTCAAGAAGTACCAGAAATAGGGAGGAGGGGACACATTGAGAATGTGCCCTTTCCTTGAATGACCTAATAAAGAAAAGTAAATACTAAAAGGCAAAAATCTTAGAAAGCGCATTTAACTTGTTTTAGTCAGAGTTCTCTTCTTACAAATGCCTGTATCCTCTGGAATTACCCAGATATATTTTGCTTTCATGAGGTACCCAGTGTATATAAGTGTGTAGAAGCATTCTGTAGGAGAAAGGAAAAGAGGATGTGGTCTTGCTGAAATTCATCTGTTTTCCCCTTTACATGGTTAAATACTTCTGTGGTCCTTTATACGCCCTTTGGAGATGTTGAGAAGTGTGTAAATAAGAGAGCCTTCTTATTTCTTGTTCGACTACCCACTCTGACTTTGTCATTGATAAACGAATATAATCTGAGCCTGGAACTTAAAAAAAAAAAAAAAAAAGGCAAGAAGAGGAGGGAAAACACACTGAGAGCAGAAGAAAGAGTTCAGATCTGCACCCAGGGAGCTCTCTCTTTTCTCTGTCCATACAGAGGCAGCACTGTCAGCCTCCCCTTTGGTCCCCCTGACAGGGCTGGGGCCCTTCTATACATGACTGTGTCCCATGCATTCATGGGCCTCTTTGACACTGCAGCCCCTTTTGTTCCGAGCCAGATCATCGCTCTCCCCTCTCTCAGCTGCCATATGGTGTGGTGGAGACCGACGTACAAAGACAGACAGGGAGAGCAAAGGACCGAAAGAGGGAGGGAAGAAAGAAAATCAAGAGACAGCAGATGAAACTGATTTACGTCCAGTGTTAAAGGGGCAAGTAGGCAAGGTGGGGCTCAGAAGGGAGAGGGTGAAGGGGGGACACCGAGGCAGTGTATGAAGCGGATGTTCTTGGAATATGAAACTTCCCAGAGATAAGCAACCAGGCTGTTTCCTGTGAGAGGCAGGCTCTGCTAATTCTCCAAATATGGTGCTTAAAACAGAAAACATCCACTAGAGTCGCTTATCTTTTGTTATCGTAAAATTATTTCCATTCTTCCTTTTTTATTTTTATTTTTATTTTTATTCTTTTATTTCCATTCTTCCTAATGATTGGGGGCTCACATTGTTTTATTTGTTCATAATGACATAGCTAACAGGACCAACACACTCTGTTTTTGTGCATAGTCGCACATATCGACACTGTGATAATTTTTACTATTTTGTAGGCACTCTCCTCATAAGAAAGTTGTAATGAATGTGTGTTTTCTCTCCTTAGTCAGTAGATGTACCCCAAAGAGCTCCATGAACACCACGTTCTATTCTGAGAACATTCAGGGAGTCTACTTTTTTCAGGAGTCTATGGCAAGTCTTGTCATGATGTAGTTCATACTTTTATTTTTCTATTATTGTTTTAAACATTTACTTATGTGTTGGAGAGAGAGCAGGAGTGGGAGGGCAAGAGGGAGAGAGAATCTCAAGCTGACTCCATGCTGAGTGTGGAGCCGATGCAGGGCTCTAGCTCCTAATCCTGAGATCACGACCTGAGATGAAACCAAGAGCCGGACACTAAATGGACTGTGCCATCCATGTGCCCCAATAATTCATACGTTTAAATTTCAGTACATGAACACTCCTAATTTATAGACTTGTGTAAAAAGAGTTTTGGATTTTAAAGTCAACGTGGCCTGAATACGTAACACGCATATGTTCTGGCACTTTCCAAGAAGTTTATGCCAATTATGGTGAAACATTTTATTTTCCCTTCCATTTTGTTTTCTCTGTGATTCGACGGATTGCCACATGCGTTGCACTCTACGAATCAAAAGAGGAAGAAGTACAGCTCTTTTGCCAAGGCCTGATCATTTTGATCATCTCCTCAATAAGGAGTGCAGAAAGTAGCACATCTGCCCAGTGCTTCGTATTTAAATTCTGACTTGATAACATTTGATAATAAGATAACCTGATGCGAAAATATTTCACGTACTTCAAGACACATTTAAACACCCACAAAGTCCATGGTGACGTAAGTTAGCACTTTTTTTTTCCTCCAGATATAATTTGTCAACCCACTAAAAAGAATACAGTCGCTTGAAATTCTGTTTCCACTTGGAGTTCAGTAAAGCACATTCTATTAGTTTTACTCCTGCACATTGACAGATACTTCTCAGTAGGTCTCACTGACTTTTCCTAATCCCTCCTCCTCTTAAAGTTGGAGCCCACCAGAGCCCCTTCTTTGGATTTCCTTTTGTCTCTAGCTGCACTTGCTCCCTCAGGGATTTTATCTAATCTCATGGCTTCAAATACCAGCCATATGATGACAACATCCACATTCTCATCTCCTAAACTGGACCTGCTTGTTTCTAGCGGCCAGGTCAGCCATATTCTTCGGTGTTGGCATCTCAAACTTATGCGTCCAAAACTAACCTCCTGATCCGAACCCACCAAAACTACTTCTCCATGAGTTTCCCACACTCAACCGATGGCAGTTCTCTCCAGCTAGTCCCTCAGGCCAAAATTCTTGAAATCAATATTGACACTTTTCTTTCTCTTCCTCTCACACCACAAGCATCTGGAGCACCAGCGATCTTTGTTGATTTTACCTTCAAAATGCATCCAGAATCCAACTACTTCTCACCGATTCAACTGCTACCATGTTGGTGGAAGCCACCAGTGTTTCTCTATTGAATCATTTCAATAATCTCCTTACTTCTGTTTCGGGTTCC
This sequence comes from Nyctereutes procyonoides, assembly GCF_905146905.1. Lineage (NCBI taxonomy): Eukaryota > Metazoa > Chordata > Mammalia > Carnivora > Canidae > Nyctereutes > Nyctereutes procyonoides. Next base: position 14,838,085 of record NW_026575032.1, on the reverse strand, counting down.
TTTTGACTTTATACTATATTCTCTGTAGAGTGACCAGGGTAACCCATGGAATACTTTTTATTAATTATGACTTGTCCCCCTGTGTAGAAAAACCATCTATGTAGAAAAACAATCTGGGCATCCATTACCTCTCTGACTTTGAGCCATCCTGGCTTCCTCCTCATTCTGCAAATGCACTCATCACATTCCTTCCTTGTACCAGCTGTTCTTTCTGTCTAGAAAGCTCTTTCCCCAGATTTCTTTACTTGTAGTTTTTGCTTAGATGCCATCTTCTCAGTGAGACTGTCCCTGACTCTCTATTTAAAATTTCAGCATGCCTCTCAGCACATGTTATTGCCCTTCCTTTTCTTTTTTTCCCAATAGCATTTTTCACTTTCTAATTAAAAAAAAAATCCTGTAAAAAGTAGCAGCATGAAGCACTGGTGTCATCATATATAAGACATAAGGTATGTCTTTTTGTGAAGTCTAGATTAGATTTACCACATCTAGTTACTATCAGAAATAGTGGTTTTACTTTCTTGAAATATATACAATTTCTTAAAATATATACAATTCACAAAAATATATTCTACATTTGCTTTTCTTTTTCTCGTCCAGTTCCAAAAAATTAAGAATTGATATATGTCAGATGCCAGAACCTCACAGTGTTCCCCAAACAGAATGGACTGACTTTAAAATAAAAGGAAAACTGCCAATTAAAGAGAAAAAAATCACATTAATATTCTTATTTTCTTTTTTAAATATTTTATTTATTTATTCATGAGAGACACAAAGAGGGAGGCAGAGATACTGGTAGAGTGAGAAGCAGGCTCCATGCAGGGAGCCCGATGCAGGACTCAAACCCAGGACCTCGGGGTCATGACCTGAGCCAAATGCAAATGCTCAACCACTGAGCCACCCAGTCATCCCTATCATTAGCATTCTACAAAATAAATAAATAAATAAATAAATAAATAAATAAATAGATAGATAGATAGATATTTAGAAAGATTAAAGTAACAACTTAAATTGGTCTACATATTATCCCTCAGAATGTAAACTGAATTAAAAACTTAGAAAGAAAACATATGCATAACTGCTGTAAGCAAGACAATTGGAATACTCTGTACATTTAGGAAATGGCGGGAAGATAATATTCTTCTGTTTGGAAGTAGGCAACGGTTCTAAATCATCAGAAGTTACCTTAACATGACAGAGCCTGGGTTCTGGAGTCAGCAACGTCAGTGAATAGCTCAAATGTTTAGATGCATCAATAGCTAGTCAAGAAACTAAATTCCTCTGAGCCTCTGTTTTCTTATCTGTTCTCGGAGTCCTATCTACTTTAAACCATTGTGGCGATGGTGGGAATACATACCTCCAGAGACACATTTTGGCACCTATAAAATACTTATAAAAATGCACTTATTATCAGTATCAATCTAATAAAATATTGAATGATATATAAAAGTTAAAAGCATGGAAATCATTTTTAGTCTCATTTTTCTTCTTAAAATACAGAAGTTCATATTTCAATTTAATTTTACATAACCTGTTCTTATAGTTGTACCTAGACCAATTAAAAAAAAAAGACAGAAACCTTAATCAGTAATGGGGATACCTGGCACCTTGATCATCACTATAGTATGTTTTCTTCTCGAATCTCAAACATACAGAATTGCTACTTGATAGCTTATAAAGATAGAATCACCTGATCTCAGCCTAAGGTTGGTCTAATTCTCACAACTTGGATTCTTTAATTTTTCCAAAATGATGATGACCTGTTTCAAGGAAATTAGCCCAAACTTGTTGAAGTTAGAAACTCCGAAGAGCTTCAGTCTATGAGATGTTTAGAGAGTGTGTGGTTGTAACCAAGTGCCTACATTGTGTCTGTCAGCTTCAGCTGCTATGACAAAATACTGTAAGCTGGGTGGCTTGAACAATTGACATTTATTCCCCACAGTTCTGGAGGCTGCGGAAACCAAGTTTCAGGAGACCGAAGATTGGGCTCTTAGTAAGAGTCCTTTTCCTGACTTGCACCCCCTTCCTGTGTCCTGACATGGCAGAGAGAGTTGGGATCTCTTCCTCTTCTCATAAAGACACTAATACCATCATCAGCCTCTCTCCCTTGTGATTTCACATAAATCTAGTTACCTTTCAAAGCCCCATCTCCAAATGCCATCACATTGTGGCTTAGGGCTGTAAATAGGAATGTGAGGGGGACACCAACATTCAGTCCCCAGCATGTTGCCAAGCAACAGAAGACCTGAAATGAATTAATGAACTGACGTAAGTTACCACTGATGAGAATAGTGATGTTGATTTTCAGTCACAAGCCCCACCTTACATGGTGCCTCTCTTTGCATGTCTGTTCTTTATGCTTGTAGTTATCATGGAGACGTTGTGAAGAGATCCACTCCTTTTATCTGCTGTTGAATTACCCCAAGTGCTGCTGCTGTTTTTTTCTGCACTCACCACATTGTTTGAAGCAGCACAGTGCCAGCTTCTACTTGCCCTTCCTGTCTGCCTTCTTGCGGTGGTTTCTGGCTACCTTACTCTACATAAGTTGTCTAAGAAGCCATGATCCAACCTGGGCAAATCACCATTACTATATGTCAAAGATAGCTGATGGACTAAATCCCAACATCTTCTTACTGGGCAAATATTCCCAGTATCTTTTGATAATCTACTAAGCTCTATGTACATGATATTAAGAGAGGCATTTTTACTGATCTTTTCTTATTTACTATTTCTGTTAGCTTGCAAGATATACATTGTCATCCCATTTTTCAACCACTGAAACTGAGATCACGGTGATTAAAATATCTTGACCCAAATTACACACTGAATATAAAAAGCGAGCCAGACTCGAACATGTAACTTGTGACTTCAAGTCCAAATAAGTCAACTACAATAGCCTCAGTATCTTAAATAAGTGATAAAAATCAGACCAATCAATCATAAAAAAAAATCCTGTCTTATATCGACAAAATGAGATCCCTCACTCATTTGGAAGGCTGGTTGCTACCAGCACATTACAGAAATTAAATTAGAAGCTCTCATTTTCTTTCTGTGGACTGTCCTTCCATAAAGCATTCTGGATTCCTTGGCGGACTGAATATTCATGTCAGTAAGTACATTCCTATATAATATGCTGTTTAAATAACAATGCAATAATAGGGGAGGGTTAAATAGGTGATGGGGATTAGGAGGGCACTTGTGATGAGTACCAGGTATTGCATGTAAGTGTTGAAACACTTAGTCTACACCTGATAGTAATATTACACTCTATGTGAACTAACTGGAATTTAAATAAAAACTTGGAAGAAACAAAACAAAACAAACAAAAAATGCAATAATAAACTGACATATTGCACTGAGCATTTGAGCTCCGGACTGTTTTAAATTCACCTATTTTTAATTGTAACCCAAAGCAAGGCTACTTGAGCTAAGTCTTTAAAGATAAGGAGGGCTTTGCTAGTGTGCAGTTATGTTATTATACAACTTATCTGAGGGAAGTTCTCTCTCAATTTCATCTTGACCCAGCAGGACTCCTCTATGTCTCTTTTGTCTTTATGTGAAAAATCTACAGTATCACTGGGGACATCACAACCATCCTCCTGTCATTCTTGAGTATATCTCTCATTATATTTCACTTCTCCATTTAGTGAGAAATGGAACAAAAAATAGGTGAAAACAAAAAGTAGAGGAGGTGAGGGACTTGGTCCCTAAGAAAGAACCATGACTAGAGATAAAAGCTTTCCATTCAAATCTCAGGTCTGGCATTCATTAGTAGTAGGATGTTGGGCCTCTTTGAACTATGTTCAAAATGGATATCTTAACATTTACCTCAAAGAATTTTCATAATGCATACTTTATGTAGCTTATGCGAAGCTATGAGTGAAATATAATAGGTGCTCACTAATGATTGGTTTCTTTTCTTCATGTATGTTTATTTATTTTCCCACTTAAAGTTCCTATAGACCACAGTCTCCATATTAGCAATTAGTTTAATTAGCAAATCAGCAATTAGTTAAATCAAACAAGATTTAACGTGGTGTTTCTCACGTAACAGTTCCTCAGTAGGCGAAACAACATAGAAAGAAAAACAGAAGATACAAAATGGAAGTCAAGATGTTAGGATATCTTTAATAGGTGGCCCTGAAATCTCTCTTTGCTTAGTTGAGGTATAGAATACTTGCAAGTACAAAATTTTCAATCAATAAGACTTTCTTTTTTCCAATCAACACCATAATGAATCCAGTTCCAAAGGCTATCATTTTTTTAAATTATACATTTTATTTTTTAAATGTATCTAAGACCAAAAGTGGGAACATTTTTACTACTTACTGAGAGACAAGGACTCCCATGCTGCATCAAAAGTCTTTCTCTTTCTCTGTCATGCATACACATGCACACACACACACACACACACACACACACAATTTCAACCTTCCAATATGTTGGTAAATTCATTCTTCACAAAAATATAGTTTGAAATTCAAGCCTTATTGGGAAAACTCACAAATTAACCGAGGTGAAATAATTGCTTTCATTCTCTTCTGTTTTTCTAAGAGGACTGACACATGCTGAGATGAAGTAATATGACCTCCTACACGTGTTTTCCATGAGGAATATGTTTGTTGCACAGTCATTGAGTTAAAAGCAAGCTTCATTCCCTGGTGCACAGAGGTAATTTGGAAAATGAACCGGAGGAGTCAGGACTGCTATTTCTCAGTCTGCTTTAACCACTGACAGAGTATTTTTATACCAAATATAGAGATATTCAGGTGAGGCAGACACCCCAGAGAATACTGGGGAAACACTTATTTTCACATGGGCATTACGTTATGCTCACTAACATATTCTAATAACATAATTCCTATTTCAAATGTAAACAACTGTTATACTATTTGGTATTGTGCCTGAGTCTAATTCTTCTTTTCACCATTCAGATTTCTCATAAAGGACACCCACTGAAATTTGTCCTTCACTGTTACTTGAATCCAATTAAAATAACCCTATTTTCTGTTTTGTGTTCTAATTAACTGAAGTATCACTTTCTCTGACAAATACCCAGGTATCTTAATGAGGTCAATGTCACCAGTTGTCTAATCAACATTTATTTTTCTGGAATTCACACACTGGGAATTTCCACTGGGATGTTGGTTGGGTTCCAAACACATCACCCCAAAATATGGCACCTTGGCATGTTGAATATTTTAAGCGGAAGGAGATTGAGAAATGTAGTGTGCTGGAAGGACTCTGACCTTCTACCCTGAAGTAAGTCATAAAGGCCTCCTCATCTCTATACTTAGAGGAGACCTTGTCTCTGAAGATGAAGGGACATTGAGAGGAATCCAAACCCACAGGCCTTGTTAAATTGTCTCTTATACTACATTTAGCTCCTACATTTTGTCCTATTACATTCTTCCACAACTTTCCACTCTTCATCAAACCTAGCATAAAAATGTTCAGGCTTAACCACTTCTTCATGTCCCCCTTTTCTTATGAGGGCTCCTGTGTCATGTGAAACTTATATGAAATACGTTGGTATGCTTTTTTCTTATTAATCTGTCTTTAGTTACAGAGACCCAGCCAAGAACTTCTAAGGGCAGAAGGACAAAGATGTTTTTCCTCCCATATAATGTCTTATTGGAAGGAAGTACTTTCATTAAATATAAATTGTCTCTCTCTGTATAACTACATAGTTGAGGAAAATTGAAGATCACATATAGTTCTTTTAATGAAATTTATTTTTAAATTATAAATTAATGGTCAGTATTTCAAAGAGGCTGATTAAAGTTGTGTTTTGAATTAAAAAAAAGTTTTTACTGTATCTTTCCTCTACTTTATTTGGATATTCTCATTTTTAAAAGCTCTCTGAGCAGTCAGATCCAAACTCCAGCTGGTATGCAATTTATTAATCATAATAGTTCTTTGAGCATTGGGTTACTAAACGTTGTTTCTAAAATTCTTGAGCAATTTAGTGTTTGGGAAAGAGATCTTTAGCTTTAAAGATACTACCACTGAATATGAAAATACAGAACTTCTTGCCAACCATGCAAAGAGCAAAATGTCCTCTGGGTATTTAAATAATCTTATTTATCTAGCATTTATTCCCTTTGATTATGTATTTCTATAGAAGACTATTAAAAGAGTTTAAATCCAAAGGAAGGAACATTGTCTTTTAAAAGGATGTTAATAATCCCTTGAGCGGGTACTTTTCTTCTTGAACACACAGATGGGTATTTATACATTATACATCTGACATAGTTGTATGTCAAGCACCAGAAATTTAAACGTATTTTATAGAATGGGTGAAATCAGTCACACTAAGGAAATCTAACAGTGACAGTAATTTTGTATGAAAAAAGTCACATTAAGAGTGTGTGCATCTCCTGCAAACACATTTTCACTCATAGCTAAAGACTGAAACTTAACTGAGGATAATTCAAAAGGAGAATTTCTCATCCTCTTTCCATTTTTTTCCCCTAAAAGACTTCACAGATTTCAATATGTTGAATTTTACTCTACTCAAGTTGCTTGGTCAATGGTGGTAGCTGCCTAGGCTAATATGCTGGTGAGCTGCAGGCTCATGGCAATTGCAAAAACTACTATCAGAAATAAAGCATCTATTTTATTAATTGATTCTTAACACTAACGTCCATGGCAGCTATTTGCCTGACACATGATTTTCATTGCTGAAATGAAATCAATATTATATGTCTGAGTGCATGTACTTTGGTATAAACGTGTACTTTGCAATCTCATCTGAATGCATTGACGCTAACCTGAACTCTGGATCAACGTATGTTTGAGGTCTTAGAGACTGAAAGAATTTTCTGCCCACTAGCCAAAAATTATTTTTCTCTTAAACACTGAGATAAGAAACAGACCAATTTCTTTATATAACTGAAATTGTGAAGTCACTTGGATCCCTCCAACCTCAGCCCCCAAAGCAGCAGCTCTTCCCCCACCCACCAACTTCCTCCTTGCTCCTCTGCACCCCCACCTCCTCCCAGCAACTGTAAACTAAAAACAGATTTTTTTAAAATACAAACCAATGCTTTAAGATGAAATTAATTCATTTCCCATGCAATATAAATTTTGCAGAAATGTTGGAAATGGTGGTTCATGAGAAGGAGAATTGTTCTTCACTGGCTTATGGGTTTTAATGTTAAAGCTGCAGCAGAGCAGTTATATTCTTCGTAAAACTACAATTTAGTGACTTCTGACCTTTTTCTCATCCGGTCCCCAAGTATTCCTCATTCCAATAGTAATAGCATAGGGGGGGAAAAAGACCCGCATTTACAAGAATTTAGCTTCTGGCAAGCATCATTTTAAAGAATTCACTTCCTGGCTCATGGTTTACTTGACCTGTCTTCTCTAGCTTTTTTCTTTCCCCCCCACCCTTCCCCCTCTCCTCTTCAAGGAAAGCTGAGTTTTAACTATTGCATTCACTGCTGCTTCCTGCTTCCTTGGCTTTCTATTTTCATATCCATGGGAATGGAATCTGTTGAGAATTATCAGACCAATATCCTCACACACCATTACTGCTACTCCAGCCCCCACTGACCACAGAAATGTGAGCATAATTAATTCAGAAGTAAAAATATACCATAAAATGTTAGCTTAGTTAAGCTTTATGTCGTGTCTGGGTATTCCTTGCTGTTTCAAGCTGTTCATTGCAAAGAAAAACATGATTTTTGTGAAGGTCTAATTTGCTTCTGGAGGATAAAATATATTCCTAATTAAGGAATGACTTTATCTTATTATCTTAAATGGCTGTTCGCATTCCTGGTGCTCCATTATTTTCAAAATCTTCCGCCCAAAAACTGTCATTTAGAAGTCACATGCATGAAGAACTAAATACTCACTCTTTGTGCTCTCGACTTGGAGAATCAACTCTGAGGCAAAAATCGAGGAAAAAAATTAAGTTAGTGAAGTTAAATCTCAGTTTCTAAAATTAATGCATCCTTGAAACATTAGGAGCAACACACGAGAGAATCATACTGGTAAATGTGGAAAAGGTTTTTAGTTGTTTTATTTTTAGGTAAATAGGATTTCTAAGTAATTTCTCTTGCTTGAGAACATTTTCAATTAAATATAAAATTACATACATTTTCTTTTAAAAAATAGTTCAAAAGGAAGAGAACAACAACAATTTAGCCTTGCAACTATATTCATTATATTTTTATATTACATACACTTTTTTTTCATAGCAGAGTTCAAAACATCTGTTTTCAATACAGTACAAGAGAGTACAATTAGTTTTTTTTTTTAATTAAGTGGAAGGAAATTAACTTTTCCTCATTCTAGTTTTGTTCATATAACCATCCTCTTTTGATCTCTGTTTCTTATTATCTAGTTTCTCGTTTCTATTCCTGCTGCTAGGTGGTTATCTTCACATTTTTCCACTCAAACTCTGTTCAAATTCCATTCAAAATTAATAACTCAGCATTTTACCATATTACCTCTCAGGCATGATTTTTTGTATAAGACACCACCAGCTTTGCTGACCTATGTGCCTCTCTAGTAAAATCAGTTGTCACTGTCTTCAAAGAGATGCCCTATGTTTTCCTTCTTTGATGTTTCCAGTAGTGTAGTTCCCTTAAAAATATTGGGCAGACGTAACAAGTGTGGAGATCCACATGTCTTGAACCATAAAGAGACTGGGGAGGTGACCACACACACTTTCTTCAGGCCAAAGCAGCAAAGGGTATCACTGAGAAAGAAAGTGGTGAAGATAAGCCTAGAGAGGCCTCTTTAAAGGCCATGAAGGCCTCATTTGTCATGCTGTACAATCTGACATTGATCCTAAATACGAGAGGAAGTTGTTCTCATTACCCCACATTTACATTTTAAAAAGAGATACAAATTTTTAAGATATTTAAAATTGTCTTGTTAAGAAATATTCTTATTCTAGCATTTTTATTTTTCCATCCATTCAATTTTTGCTTATAATTTCTTTTTTTTTTTCCTTTCATATTCCCTCCTTAACCTATTCTGGATTTATCTACATCAATGTCTTTTGTTGTCGTTGTTGTTGTTGAATTTGAAACTACATTTATTCTTATTCTACAGGTGGTGACTCCCAAATTTCACAACATGTAGAATTAATCAGATTCCATAATAACCTCATACATACTGCAAGATAAGAACTTAAGCAAGTTTTTTTTTTCTTTAAGATTTTATTTATTCATGAGAGACACAGAGAAAGAGAGGCAGAGACTATTTTTACTTTTTACTATTTCTGTAAAATTTTTAACTACTACTTTTCCAAGTGTTACTTTGTCTTTATTCTCTAGTCTCTATTTTTAAGAAGGCAGAGGGAGAAGCAGGCTCCATGCAGGAAGCCTGATGTGGGACTCGATCCCAGGACTCCAGGATCATGTCCTGGGATGAAGCCAGGTGCCAAACCGCTGAGCCACACAGGGATCCCCACATCTGACTCTTGATTAGGGCTCATGAGATTGACCCCACAGAGGGCTCTGCGCTGGATGTGGAGCCTGCTTAAGATTCTCTCTATCTGCCTCTCCTTCTACCCCTTCCCCTGTACACTCTCAAAAGAAAGAAAGAAAGAAAGAAAGAAAGAAAGAAAGAAAGAAAGAAAGAAAGATATTGGCCTTCCATTCTACTCCCCATATCTCTTAACTTCTATCTCATATTTCTCATCCCTTTATCTCTTTTTGCAGCTTCTGGATAGTTTTGCAAGATCTATACGTGAGTTATCAACACTCCTGTGTTCCTAATAAGCTATTTGGCCAGTCCAAAGAGTGTATGACTTTGTATGCACATTTTCATTTCTAAAAGACTTATTTGCTCCTTCTTCTCTTTTTACAATCTGCCTCTTTTTTATTCAGTATTTTGCATCCTGATTTAACTTCCTTCTTGTACTGCCAAAACAATTATAATAATATTATGAAGTATCTTTGTTCCATTAGCTCAATTCTTGGAAAGCTAATCTTGCTACTACTGTGTTGAATTTACTTCATGATATAGTTCTGTGTTTCAGATGTTTTTGTTGTTGTTGTTGTTGTTGTTGTTGTTTTTTCCTGAAATACTACTTCAAAAGTTTTCCCCTTTCCTCCTGGCAATCACCATTGTTCTAGATGGTGGAAATGCCCGAGTCACTTGCATGTTTTTTCCTACTTATTAGCTCAAGATGACCTCTCATAGACAACTTTTATGATTATTTCTTGGGTCTGAGTTTTCACATCATGCAATACTGTAATTTTAGAAGACTCCCATGCGAAGTTTTCTTTTTCATTTTGCACAGGAGAATTTTTTTTTTCTACATAGAGTCATGAGTAGAAACAGTTTTATGGGTCAGTGGGTATTTTTTCTTGCCTTTTAGTCAAGGAGGCTACATTCATTCCAGAGTATTGGCTTTTCACACTGATCTCAGATAATCCCTGGGTTATTGTTGGTTTTAGCACTTGTTTAGTAATTCTTTCTTTCCAGCATCTGGGAATGTTTTCTATCTTTAGAGACTTACCTCTTTTCCCTTCTGTTCTCTTCTCTCTTCCTTTCCTTCCCCTTCCCTCCCCCCCACCTCTCATTTTTTCAGTTTCTCATCTTGTTCAAATTTTGTCTTGTTAGAGGGTTGAGAATCTCAGGATATTGTGTTAGTGGATATCTCTTAACTCATTTTAACTAGACTCATTCAATACAATCTGAACATTTTTTTCTTGACTGCAGTGTCTGCCTTTTCCAATCCACAATATACACAGATTTTATTCCTTCTTCCAAAACAATACCATTAGCATATCGAACACTGTGAATCTACCTTTGTTTTTATGCCTGATCTGATTTGGGAAGCCAGCTTACCATAGGAATTAGCATGTAGTTCAATGTACCTACAAAATGTTTTTAAATAGAGAATATTACATTGCTTCCTAACTGTGAAAATAATCATTAAGAGGGCAATGCACTGAATAATCAAAAAAGGAAGGAGGATTATTTATAACTATAAGAGTTGATATTCTACATTAAAGTAATGATTGGTAATTACTGCCTCTTTGAATACTAAAATTTTATTGATTCTCAGAGGCAACTATTTGGATGCATCTCATCGGTGTATAACAGATCCTGTTTCTAAGTTTTTAGAAAGTAGTAATCTTAACTCTTTGTTGTGTATTCTAAAAGGCAGAGAGTGGGGTACCTTATCCAAAACACTTTGTTTTGTTAGGTATGAAATCAGTTGATCTTTGTGAACATGCAACTATGACCTTTTCTGATATTTTCCTTCTGTCCAAGTTTAAATCAGGTCGGTTTCAATTAATTAAATTTTCAGATAGTATATTCCTTCCTGTTAGAAGGAATGAAACCTGGTTTTAGTCTTTACTGAAAAAATCCATCACAAATGAAAAAAATGCTCACCAGTAATGTAGTTTACAAGACAACAAGATCCAAATGGGTTTGATTCTCCCGGACATAGGTTCTTTCTTAAATTGTGCTTCTCTGGAGCTGTAGTTCTTGTGTAAGAATATTCCACCATTCTACACAGTAGTCTATGCTCAGGCCTCATTCATGACTCACCCAAAGGGTTGTACAATTTTACTCATATAACTTGTAAACAATGTGATGGTACAGTAGTAAAATCTTTCTGATTTGTGAATTTGGTGTTCACAACAACTGTAAGAGTCAGGTACAACTTTAGCATATTTTACCAATGAAGAAACTTGCCCAAGCCCATACAGCTGGAAAGTGGTGCTGTCAGGATTTGATCCAGATACTTTGCTTCCTGATCCCTTGCACTTGACAACTGTGCTGTACTGTTTACTAGTTCCAACTGGCCATTTCACTATGTGACCAAACCGCAACTCTTCTATTAAACTGAATGATTTTACCTCCAACTTAAATACAGATCTAGTCTTTGTGAAATATGTCTGATCAACAGTTTATTGATATGACTAATTGTTATTGAATTAGTATCTTTGCTATGGAATTACTTTATCATTATTTACTATCTCCAAAAGCCCTGAAAAAAATCTACTATGCAAATAATCTCTTTATATAGGAAAATAAATTTGGTATTGCCTTTAACTTCTGACACTGGAGAAAAACTGATTACAATACTTAGAAATTAATCAATGAATGCAATTAAAATACAAAATAAATGGTTAATTGTATTAATGCACATTCCTCTCTATAACCTGCAAATGTTCACAAAGTAGTGAAGAAATAAATTTTATCTCCCCAACTGATGAAATGTACTCACCACTTAGTTGTTCCCCTTGCTATAACCCCAAGGGCTTTTTATTTCTCTGACTGTAGGTGTTGGGAACTGATCAACCAGTATGAGAAACTCCTCCAGCTAAATGAAACATGTTTCATAAACCCTAAATTCTAGTACTGAGTTTCATCATAAACTTTATGATAAAAAACAAATAACAGTCACTGTGCCTAATCTATGTGTTTAAAAGTTACCAGTTTTGGAGACATGCTTGTCATTATCACATAACTTGAGTTACATAAAATATGACTCCAATCCTCTAAGGAAACATTTCAAAATGTGGTATGCATTAGGCTCTTGCATTTCCCAAAGGTGATTAGAAGAATAGGGCTAGAAAAATGGCGTGCTTGGCAAATCTTGGAATTTCACACCCCCACTACCCATTTTTGCATTTAAGCTGATCATTTGCTGGCAGCAGATGGGTAATAGGATGAAAGTTTTCAATATGGTGTGGTGGGCATATATATTTCCAGACACAACATGAGAGAGTACAAAGCAGCGTTCTTAATGTGATTAACAAAGAGGCATGGAATCTGCTATCAATCTTCCTTGTTACTGTCATAGCACTTCCCAGGACTGTTAGAGAAACTTTACAATAGCTGAATGCATGTTACACATACAGATGGGGAAGTGCCTCCAGCAGTTTGGCAAAATTTACTAGGAGTCCATTTTTCGAATTTCTGCCTTCTGAGTCACCAGTTCACCCTATCGGAGTCTGACATTTTCATCTCAGAAGTTCTGCTACCTTAATGTTGACATGGCAAATAAAGAATTGGCTGTGTCATCATCCCATAACCACTTTTGCTGATTTGAAAAATTTTATTATCCACAATATGTTTCACTGAGATTAACACTAAATTACGAGATAGAAGTTTAGTTTAAGCAATTTGGAGGCATATGTTTCTCCCCTGTGGTCTAGTGAGACTCCTTTTTCAAGTTTATTTTTTCCAATTACAGGAAAAAAATAAAGCATATTTCCATCATGAAAATTTTCCATGAGCAATGTTCTAATTGATTTACTATTTCAGTAAAAAGTTGTGAACAATTCATATGAGCTACTATTTGCAATATCTTGTTAATTTTAAAGGACAAAAAAATATAGGAGCACCATTCAAAGTAATGCCTGTGCTGAGGCGTCGTTTGTTTGCTCATTTATTGTTTATTTTAATTCAGTCTTTACTCAAAAAACTCTTTGCTTTGGGTAGCTATTAATCTTTGGTTCCAATCAAAACTATAATATTATAGGGATGATTTTAATAGCTAAGATTTCCTAAAAAAAAAAAAAAAAGTCTTAGAAAATGTTGAATGGATTTTCTACACATGTGAGCTATGGAGGGTTTTCCTTGGGCTTCTATTACTGCTGGATTAGGGTCCTATTTAACCTATCAAGATTGCTAGTCCCAAATTGGAGTAGAAAAAAGACAAGCTTAAGAGCCTGGATGGAGGGTCTGGTTTTCATTCAGAGATATGGAAAATGAAAAAAAAAAAAAAAAAGGAATGACAACTAAGATACATTTTTTTAGGTGAAACAGAGAAGTTGAGGGACACCATTTTATTTAAGGTTAATCATAAATATGGAGTAGAAGAATCGAATCATTTCAAAAGTGTATGGAAGTTTTCACTAAAGAGACTTGAAAATATTTGAAAGGGAAAATATTGAAACAGGGAAATCCTAGTTCACTTAGCTGTGATGCAGAGATACTTGAGATTTGGTAGTTTGGATTGGTGGTGTAGCCTATCAACTTCTTTTTGTTTCTTTTCCATAGCACTGCTCAGAGATTAGGAAGAGGTTTGAGGGATTAAGTGGCAGTTATGACAGGAAGTCAAGACCGTGGAGATTCTAGAGTTAAGTAGAAGTATGGAGGGAGAGTAAGTCTCTGGGTTGCTGATAGATTGAGGACAAAATTCAGTTTATGAGAAAAATAAGAGATCTGAGGTTAAAAAGTAGAGCTCAGAGAAGGGAATTTCAGAAATCATGATCTTGAAAGAGGGAGAGATTAGAATAATGATGACTTCAAATGTATGACTTATTTATACCATAAATATTGTATCATTATTGAAATTCATAGACACTGAGAATTCAAGAAATTCTAGGAGTAGGTCATGAAGCCACCATATTTAAATAAAGTTGGATCCTTATTTTTAAATGCTATACATATTTACAAAGTTCCAGACCTACTTATCAAATATATTCTGGAATTCTGATTTCACTCAAAGCATATTTTAAGGGCACAAAATTATTCTCAGGCATCTTCTTCTTATTTAAGGCAAAAAACCAGCCTGAACCACTCCCTAATAGAGGAGAGAGTTTTCCCCAATTAGGAAACATTAAATATATGGAGATACTTTTCTTTTTACATAGGAAGGGACAAGTTCAGACATTCCATACGCTTTTTTAAAAAGAATGAATCCATGTATTCCTTTAAATACATTTTTTTAAATATCTTGCCCTGTTCAAAAAATAGTTGGTTGTTATATTTAATTTTATTTTCATTAATAGCCATTTGTAAAGTAACTCACTTTCTCTTCAGTTTTATTTTCTTTTTGCTCTGACACTTTAATCCTATTGACATCTTTCAACACATAATGAAAAATAGCTCTGCCTTTTCCTGGTTTCCTCATTTCTGAGTACTATGGCAACGGATGCTAGTTGACTTAGTAAAACTTAAAAATGTCACATTGCTCTTCATTCTTTGATGAATGCACATTCATGAATACAGCTCAATGCAAAAGCAATTAAAGGCAGTCTTAAAAAGCACCATAACCAAAGTCACCCTCAGATGATATTCCCCAGGTGTTATATTTAGAGCAAAACATGGCAAGCCATTTCTGATATTAAAAAGCCAAGTCTTTTTGTCTCTGAGAATGATTAGCAATCACTCCTGGAAACATTTTTTATGAAACACAATGATTTCTGTAAATAAATCTTGATTCCAAATCACTGCATTCACTCAGAATATATTGTTTCCTCCAAAACTAATAGAACCCATTAAAAACATATAATGAGGAAGAGACAAATAGATAAATGACTTAATACACATACAAATTTCAAGTTAAATCTAATGTCATTGGCACATAAAATACAAAACTTTTAAGTTATTTAATTTTAACAAGAAGATGCAATACAAAAAAAATTAAGAATATTTGCTTGCTGGCACGCCTGGGTGGCTCAGTGGTTAAGTGTCTGTCTTCAGCTCAGGGCATGACCCCGGGGTCCCGGAATCGAGTCCCACATCAGGCTCCCTGCATGGAGCCTGCTTCACCCTCTGCCTGTGTCTCTGTCTCTCTCTCTCTGTATCTCTCATGAATAAATATGAATAAATAAATAAAATCTTTAAAAGAAAATATTGGATATTTGTTATTTTCAGATTTAAATAAATAATAATTCATTACATTTATGAGTATATGCTTGGTCATTATCTATGTACATTTTCTGGTATTGCTCTAATTTTTAGTGATGATTCTATATTAAATAACATATGGGAGCTCATATTTGTGCAGGGTGCTATTAACAAATTATATTCATCTGCTATTACTTCATTTCTTCATTTCCATTCTAATTATCTCAATATCTGTGCTGTGTATAAGTGGGATATTTTATTCTTTACATTTTACTGTTGGGGAAACCCAGATTTGAAAGCTTAACATTTGAAATTATGAAGTTATGAAGTGAGAAAAATAAAATATTACCTAGTCCTTCGACTTTATATTTGGGGGTCTTATTATCCTAGGTTATCTATGCGTCTACCTAAATTAAATACATCTTCTAAATAGTTAATATTCCTTTGAAAAATCGAGGCTGTTAAATAAGAATTTTCTACAGCAGCCATTGATGAAGACAATCAGTGAATACCAGCCATATCGTTGTGTGGCATGTTCCTGGGCTAGGCAGCACAGAGAAGTCTTTGAAGTCCATGGAAATGTCATATCTGAAAGAAGCAGAAGTAAAGTAATGATAAATATACCCAAGGATTTCCTCACAATTATTAATTAATTAATTCTAATTCATTGAAAGGCATAATAATGTACAATAAAGTTAAAGTTTAAAGGGAAAGCTCCATTTCTATATAAATAATGTGAATGCATCAAAGAATGCTATTCTATTTAAAGCCAGCATTTAGAGTACCTACACTAGGGAGCTCAGAGAAAATTTCCTTCTAGCAATTCCCAGTGGCCCAA
Source organism: Nyctereutes procyonoides (assembly GCF_905146905.1). NCBI lineage: Eukaryota > Metazoa > Chordata > Mammalia > Carnivora > Canidae > Nyctereutes > Nyctereutes procyonoides. The sequence continues at coordinate 14,821,689 of NW_026575032.1, read as the reverse complement.
GGACAGACAAAAAAGCTTAGAATGAGTCTATAACAGAAGCTAGAAACATGGAAATTAGTGCAGTTTTAAGAGGCAATCATTCTCTGCAGGAAAAGGTCATAAATGAGGCTCATGTAAGTGAAGCTTAAAATAAATAGTTTGAACTTCCAAAAGGGATGCATCTTGGCCACACAGTCACACAGGGGACCTAGTGGGAAGCTCATTAAAGAGAGTGCCAAGACCTATTCTAGGAGCAGTAATAGTGAAGGGGTTAAGAGTGAGAAATCAAAAATAAGACAAATTGGGTTCAAAGCTCGGGTCTGCCAATTTGTACCACGTAACTTAGTCAAATGTCTTAACCTCTTGTTTCCTACTCTCTCCCTATGTAACTTAGGAATGAATAACAATCAATATCGCGGGGGTATTGTGAACAATACATGTGTTAATTGAGTGAAAGCAAATAGATCATTTACTAGGTCTGATCAATAAAAAAAAAAAATTCTCAGGCTATGTGATTCTCAGGGGATAGGCAAGTTAGCAGAGCAGCTGGCAGCAGCTGGTATTCCTGACGTTCCCTCAGCAATGCCTCCCTTGTCTGCAAAGCAACACAGAAAACCACCTACTAGATTGCCTTGAATGCATTCAAAAGGTATGTGGATATCAGAAAATATAAAGAGAAAAATGGATTGAAGATAGAGAACTAAATATGAATGGCTAAAATAAATCATAAATGTTCAAAAAAGCCTGAACACTTTAGGTATATAAAATACTTGATAAGTCAGTTAAGAGAAAAATGCAAGAGACGAAGAGGTTCATCAGGAAATCTGGACTACGATTGGGCGAAACGATATAAAACTATTTTCAGCTTTATATTGAACTAAAGGTAAACATTAAAATCACTATTAAAATCACAGTGATTTCCTCAGTGGGTTAAGCATCTGCCTTCAGCTTCCAGGGTCCTGGGATCGAGCCCTGCATCAGGTTCCCTGCTCAATGGGGAGCCTGTATCCCATCTCCCTCTGCTCCCCCTCCCTACTTGCGCTCTCTCTCTCAGTCACTCTCTCTCCAATAAATAAATAAAATCTTAAAAAAAAAAGAAAGCATTATTGATCATTACAAATGGCAGACCTTTAAGACTAAGCCAGCAGAAAGGAGCATATAAGATGCTCTCACAGCTTGTTGGTAAGCATGATGTAGAACTGAAATAAACTTTCTAGATGTAACAAGATAAAATAGATAAAAAATCCAAAAATGTGAGGATCCCTGGGTGGCTCAGCGGTTTAGTGCCTGCCTTCGGCCCAGGGCATGATCCTGGAGTCCCAGGATTGAGTCCCACATTGGGTTCCCTGCATGGAGCCTGCTTCTCCCTCTGTCTGTGTCTCTGCCTCTCTCTGTGTCTCTCATGAATAAATAAATAAAATCTTAAAAAAAAAACAATCCAAAAATATGCCTATTCTTTTACCAGATACTCTGTTAAGATTTACAGTTAGAAAATTACCAGATATACAATGTTCTTTAGCATGTGTATAGTTTGGAAAGATGCAAACAAAATAAGAACACAGTAAGATTGATTAATTAAATATATTGAAAAATATGTAATGAACTATCTGTTAATCTTTAAAATAATAATGTAAATCTATATTTATTGGCATGGACAGCAATGCATGATTTGTATTAAATATGCAACACGGGCTACATAACTGTGTGGTATCCCATTTAAAATAAAAAACACAGAAAGATAGAAATAAGGCAGAGAAACTGAAAAGAGAGAGGGAATAAGAGCAAGAAAAAGAAAAAAAAAGAGGAAGCAGATAAACTGGCACCAAAACTGGACTGATGAGACACATGTGGTTTATATTGTCTTCATTATACGTTTCTTTGTTTTTGATACTTTTTGTGGGAACTTATATTTAGTTGAGAATAAAAGCATTTCCATTAAATAAAGATAAAAAATGTTTTGTCAATAGCCTTTCTGGATAAAATCATCTGGGTTAGAACTCAGCAGTCCTACCCCAGACCAAAGAATCTCAGTATGTTAGCTGAAAAGTAACAAAATAATATCCACTGTGTTTCATCTATGAGGCAGTGATCCTTTAAACCACAGAATAAAATGGTTCATCTTTCTGGAATGTCATTTTGCTCACAGACTTTAAGGAAAAATGACTTTTTGTGCTGTTAAAATGTTTTGCAATATAGGAGCATCTTGTCTCAAAAAAAAAAAATGTGTATGCTTTTGGGTTTTTCCGATGTGTTCATTAGTGGGGTTTAAAATTCAAAAAAAATGATGGATGAGTATTCTTTTTTGAAAATTTGTATTCTTAGACACATTGATAATGAAAATGGAAGTAGTTTTAAAAGCTTGCTTTTTCACACACATGCAGGCTTACTTAGGTAAATGCGTATATAGGCCAGGTTTTTAAGTAGGTTTGAATGATCAGTTTTTCTCATGAAGAGATCATTAGAAACAAAATCGCAAATACATTTTTAAAAACTCGCTTAATATAAATGAAATCATGTTAATGGAAGAGAGCTCCAAAAATGAGTACATTTAGTAGATTTTATTTTCAGAGCGAAGCCATTTTTGCAGCTAACGGTAGAAAATTAAGTTTGAGAGATGTGTAAAGATACATGAAGTTGACTCTGGGACAGCCAGATTATTTGAGAGGCTTGGTTCGTTTACATGCTTAGAAAGTCTACAATTATGAGTCATCTCCATCCACAGAGAGAGCGTTTTGACACACATTTTCCTGGCATCAGAAAATACGTGGAGAGAGCAGCGGATCAGAGAGTATTTCCATGTGCCAGTCACTTGTCAGCATACTTGTCCCTCTGACTCTTCCTCTTTAAAACCAAATATGAGAGTTTTCAGCCCTTGAAACCTACTAAAAATATTTCAGCATACACGTGATACACTGATGATAATGTTGGGATCTAATATTTTAAGATCTTGCAAAAATCACATCTTTGTCATTAAAATTGACGGTGCATGTCCCCTGTGATTCTCCCAACTGTGTCTCACCGAGGTAAGACTGCTGAGGTGTTTGTTGGACGATTTAGTAAGTATGCATTAAATAAATAAACTACTCTCCCCCATGCTCTATCTACTGCAAGCTCATCCCACTTCTCAACCTTGCTGCCTATCACCTTCGGCCTCCAGTAAAAGCTGGAAGACCCAATGTGCCCCATCTTTCTTACTGGCTCCATGTGGAATTAGAATAAGTTGGGCCCTTTTACTTGCCAGAATGTTATGTAACTAATTTATAATTGGGAATATTAAACTGTTTTTGTGAACCTGAGGAGTAGTGTGGGGTTCTTTCAATGAAGTGTTGCTTTCAAAAAAATAAAAGTAAAAATAAAAATAAAATTAAAAAAAAATTAAGTGTTGCTTTCTTGTTCTTTCGCATCTTGTTCCTTTCCACCTCACAGTGAGTACAGCCAGCAAAGTCGCTTAATAAGTGTAAGCCCTAACCATTCTTGCAAATAGCAGATGCTATTCTCTCCCACATCTTGTGTTGCCTTTTCCCAGTCTTCTCGTTTCTCTACCACTTGACTCAAAAATCAGAAGATCTAACAATCTGTGAAACTTTAGGCAAGCCATTTAAGGGCGCTAGGTATCTTGATCAGTGAAAGAGGATTGAGTATGGCTAGATTACAGAGCTCTTAGGGTGACCATTCAATTAAGAAATGTACTTGCAAAAAAAAAAATTATTATTTTTTTTTATTTTTTTGCAAAAGAAAATTAAAAAAAAAGAAGTGTACTTGCAAACATAAATTGTAAAGGTCAGTATAGGTCGGCAATAAAGCGTTTCCTGTCTTTGCAGTTTCTTCTTATTCCATGACACCAGCATTATTTTTATAGACTTCTACATTTTTGTTGTGCAACACCTGGATATTAAAAGCTATTCAACATATCACCCATGTATGAGACTCCGGGATATGAGATTTCATTCCCAAGTCCTGAATGAAACAATGCCACCATAGTCTCTTCCTGGTTTTCCACTTTAGCAAGTTGCTTATTGAGAAGAATGATTTCACATGAAAAATGACTGGACTTTTATCAGTTATGCTTCCACACAGAATATTTAAAAAGCAGTCCTTTAAAAAATGATGTCGGTTATTTATAACTTCCCGTATTCCTTTCGTCTTAATGGCAACACAATATATATGATATTTTATAACCCCTGTAATTTCCATTATCGGTCTGCAACTCTGCATTTCTTTCTTTGTTGACTCATATACTTGCAAATTATTTATTCATCCCAAGCAGCTGAAAGAAAAGAATAATGTCAAGGCTGAGCCTGAGGAAAAGTGACTCAGTAAAAGGTAATATAAATCTCTCCTTCTTTTTCTCCCCACGTCTCAAAATAGTGTCGTAGAAAAGTTCTAGAATAACTTTTGAAAATACTGAGGGATGTTTTCTGTGAATTAACAGTTCACTTTCTTTGCTACCTTGCTAATGTCAATTCCACTTCGTTTTCTATTCCAGGCAGTGTTTAGCTGTGTTGTAAATAAGCAGGTTTTTTTTAAATCATTTTTGGACATTTCCCATGGAATATGGGGCTCTTCTCCTTTGGATTTGGATTTGTTTTTATAAATTTAGCATTTCACATGGATTTCTTTTGAGGAGAGCATAGCAGGAAATCTTTATTTTCAAGAATATTGTTCCTGTAAACTTCCCTAGCCTTTATCTTATTTTTTCTTCCTAAGACAACTGGTTTCATTGGATTATTTTCACTTACTCCCCATGCTATCAGAGGTCACCATCTTCAAACTTACTTCCTTGAGAACTTTTCACTTTCACATCTTGTGTTTATAGGGCTATAACCGACTTTCTAAAATTATCTCATACTGTTATACTACTCAGTTACAGAGCATTCAAAGAATACCAGATCCAAGGATGGTTTCTGTGCACAAGGAACTCTAGCAGGAAGACTCTGTCTGCATAATGACATTGAACTGACTCTGGAACACAAATGAATTAGTCTAACTTGCTGTTTATTGTCTTCATAAAAGAGAGCTGTATATGTGCTATCAAAAGCATTAGCCCATGTTGGACAATTCTTAGCATTGACATGACCTCTCTGCACAAAATTAACATAATTTTCCAGGCATGTATGTCATCCGAGAGTTAATACATGCATGCCTAAATCAAGTCCATTTTTTAATGTGTAACAAACCACCGATACATAAATGAGCAGAACAATATAAAACACATAATTTTAGGACACCAGTCACCTTCACAAGTACGAAAGGACACAGTGTATGTCATGAGCTTTCTGGTAGTGGGAATCATAGAAATAAAGGCCTGAATGATGGTGATTTCACATGGAGTGTAAAAGTAATAAGTGGTATAGGGCAGCACAAAGACAAGGAAGACCACCAGATTCAATCTAGCAGTTAGTAAGCATCTCCCCTGCAGAAGACACTCAACAAGAAAATAAAGTACACGTAAAGATAAAGAAAATAGTGCCTCTGTCCCTAAGAAACTTACAGGGAGATACAGAGGTGCATTGACACAATGGGCTGCATGTTGTACGTGAAATCTCATGTAAAGGAACAAAACAAGTGCAATGAAAGCAGAGAGGGAAAACCATTAATTATGATCTAGAGAATCAGGAAAGCCTGGAGGCAGGTGCATGGATGAGATCCCCACCACCAGAGATAAAAGAGACACTCTTTTTATTATTTTTATCTATCTATCTATCATCTATCTATCTATCTATCTATCTATCTATCTATCTATCTATCGACACTCTTTTTAGAGACAGTGGTGTGAACACAGGAATAAAACTGATGATATAGAGTGTATAGGTAAGAATGATGAGAAATCATGGTACTTCAGAAAACAGCACATGAATGACAAGAAGTTCATATCAGATTGTAAGGACATGAGAAGGTTTAATAAATTCAATAGTAATATATGAATTTCTGTACATAGTATGGATTCAAATTTTAGAACCATAAAAGTTAATGTCCAGAATCATATTTCAAAATTACCATTCTGGGGGATCCCTGGGTGGCTCAGCGGTTTAGCGCCAGCCTTCAACCCAGGATGTGATCCTGGAGACCCAGGATTGAGTCCCACATCGGGCTCCCTGCATGGAGCCTGCTTCTCCCTCTGCCTGTGTCTCTGCCTCTCTCTCTGTGTTTCTCATGAATAAATAAATAAAATCTTCTAAAAAATTACCATTCTGGGGATCCTATAGGTCAATTGAATGGGACCCTGTGGAAAAGGAATGCATTTAAGAGACAATTGGAATAATCTAAATGTGAGATGATGACAACTTAAACAAGAAAGACAGCAGGTTATACTGCAGTTAAGGAATTGATTTATTAGCTGATTCCAAATGGAGAAAGGAGAGGAAAGGTTTAAATGGGACTCTAAAATTTCAAAGCCTAAGGACCGTCATAGGCAATTGAGGATTCATGGGACATAACAACAATGTATAGATACCTGTGAGATAAGATATGATACATATCTTAACATATAACATATATGTCATAAGATACATATAAGATAGATGATAAATAGATGATAGATAGATAGATAGATAGATAGATAGATAGATAGATGATAGACGACTTTGATACATATTGTTTGCGGTTACGGGGGGGTTCTGTTGACTGCGTAGGACTGGGTCGGTCTTGGCTGGGCTTACACATATATTTATGTTATCTGTCTGTGTCAGCCTGGGACATGCTGATCTAGTGGGGTCTCAGCTGGTTGCTCAGCTACAGTTCAAGGTTTCCTCACATACACAAGTCTCTTCGTCTTCCAGTGAGCGAGCTCTGTTCTCTTCACATATAACAATTTACAGAAGGAAAGCGAAGGGAAAACATGTGCAAGCACTCTTTCAAATCCCTGCTTGAATCAAATTTGCTGTTATCCCAGTGTTCAAAGCAAGTCACATGGCCAAGGATAGAATTCTCTTGAGAACATATTACCAATGGGCATAGTAATTGATTAGGCCCATTGATGAAATCAAGCGGCTGTCCTCTTTTAGAACATGAGAAGCATATTCTCAATTAGGTTCTTAATCAAAGAAATTAAATTTTCTTAGTCACTGTATTTATGAAAATCTGTTCTATCCTCACATAGTTAGAAAATTTGGCTAGCTGTCATATAATACTGGGTTGAAAATCATATTTAAAAGAAATAGAAAATCGTATTTTAGTCAATAGGGTTCAATATTGTTTAATATTATTGGGGTTCAATATTGTTCAGGGTTCAATATTATTATCGAGAAGTTCAATGTCAATCTATAACCTTAAGAAAAATTTCAGTAATTTTTATGTTTTTGTTTTTACTTTACACCACTAAATCATCACTAAATCTATATAACAAAGGGGTGGCCAACTAAAAGAAATAAAAGCTCAAATGAATTAGCTTTTGGGGAGTGGGATTGAGAAATACAATGAATATATTTTCATTATAGCCTTTTAGTAGTTGATTAATTAATGAATTAATTAATTTCATGAGCCTGTATAGAGTATTTTTTGGTGTGAGAGTTGCCAAATTTTTCTGGGCCTGGACTTGTGTAGAAATTTTATAAAGAAAGAGCTCCCCATGCAAAAGTAAATTTTTAGCCTAGACTCTGATTTCAGTGTCATGTATACTGAAATATCTGATTCTGAATTAATAAGCTGGTGTTTGTACACGAATGCACAGATTATAGCTGTTATCCAAGGAAAATACTTCTTTTAAGATAGTAAAAATAGAACCTTTTCTTTTATCTGAGGAGTATATGGGAAGAAAATGCATGACTGGAAATTCAAATGTATCATTTAAAGAAACAAAATTAGGTTTCAAAGTCTCATTTAACTAGAGGATAAAACTTTTAAGTATAGTGTGATGGGAATATGCCCAAGTAAATCACTGTGCTTTGACGGAGCAAAGATTATCACTTAAAGTAAACCTGTTTCTCCTTCTGTATGAAATAGACATTACAACAAGTGATAAGTAAGCCAACAACACAGTCATGAAGCGAGGATAAAAATGTTTAGTGATTCTGCACTTTATGAGAATGTATTAACAACTTCAAGTGTATCAGCCCCACGGTTTCCTTCAGTCCCCCACAAACACACAAAGAAGACTTCAATCTCAGTAAGCACAGGAACAGAAGAACAAGTTCATGACTAATCAACTAAACTCCATTGTCCATATACCCATCCTAAGTTCTCACATAGACATTTGGAATAGAAAGAGTGATTTCTCCATCCACCTTCACCCATTTCCAATCACACAGTGAGCCCCAGACCCCCGGGTGCATATATGTATCCAAGTATTAAAAAATACTTTTGGGACGCCTTGGGTGGCTCAGTGGTTGAGCGTCTCTACCTTTGGCTCAGGGCGTGATCCCCCTGTCCGGGCATCGGATACCTTGCAGGGAGGCTGCTTCTCCGTCTGCCTGTGTCTCTGCCTTTCTCTCTCTGTCTCTGGTGAATGAATAAATAAAATCTTAATTAAAAAAATACTACTTCTGATCTCTCTCATCTTTAATATCCATATTCAGTATTCCAAATTATTCAAATTGATCTTATACAAATTCTTAAGATAGCCAGTGATCGTCAACAAAGAACACTTTGGCAATTTGTTGTTGCCTAGTTACACAAAAGGAAACTTAAAGCAATGGGACTGACTGCACTATTTTGCAACATGTCTGCTACCCTGTGATTTCCTGTGAAAGCAATGTAAAGAACCATGAATATTTGTTTCCTCAGTGAAGTGTTTAATGAGATCCTTACTCCTGTGAGTTACAGTGGATGCCTGAATTCAACTAACATAGTATTATTTGTACTGACAGGAGATAAAAGATAATCTCTATTGCTATATGCAATTCTGTATACATTCAAGGCAGAATTGAAAATGTTCTTCTTTCATTGCAAAAATGTTGAAAGATGGCATTCATAAGAACTCAGGTTGATAGTCACCCAAAATCAGGTCTGAGTATATATAAAAATGAGAAACCCATAACTTCTGTTAATGAAATTAAAATAATCAAGAGGAAACAGGACTCATCTGAGTTGACAATTATTCATGGATGTGGAATATATATAAGAGAAAGTAGTTCATTATCTAGTCACATGAACTGAGCAGAGGTAAGAAGTAACAGATAACCCAGGACACCTCTCCAACCATCAAAATTCAAATAATAAACACATAAAGTTTAATATAAAATATAAAACAAAGTGGGAAATTATGATAAATTTAAGTTTTACTTCTGAGATCAGAGTAATACACATATCTCAATTCGGCTTAAAATACATCTGAACTTGATGTGAATTACAGTTTCAACAATGAGTTTGCTAGGAATTTTTTGTTTTTGCCTTGTTACATAAATGGTCATGAAGTATAAGCAAAATATCATTAAATCATCATGTAAAGGGTCTCCTCAAAATCCTTGATCTCTTGTGTATTTATCATCTTGGATATAATCACAGTTGTTGGATATTTCAAGTTCCGGATACTTTAAAACGCTCAAGATCTGATGATATACCTACTGTTTAATCTCACCTTATTTCTAAATGGACTTATATAAGAGTTGACCAAGGAGAACCATGATAAGACATGGCTTAATAGTTTCAGGTGAAATTTGTGCTTGGTTGCCCTTCTTAGTCTAATGGCAAAAATGCCCAGATTTTCTCTTCAACAACTAGTTAAAATTATTTTAAAAGGTGATGAGAGTGGATGGGGGAGCAACCATTACGCTGTGTTGCCTGGCTTTGTGAATGTGTGTGCATGAGTATGTGGGGGGAGATTGTCACATGAGAACAAAGGATCAAAACTGGGTTCTTGTCATATATTCTTATTCTAAAAGTGGGGCATATTTGCACCATAAGTAGGAAGATAGATAGATGATAGATAGATAGATAGATAGATAGATAGATAGATAGATAGATAGATGATAGATAGATAATAGGTAGATAGATGAAAGATAGATAATAGATGATAGGTAGATAGATTGATAGATGATAGATAAATAGATGACAGTTGATAGATGATAAATGATAGACAGATAGATGATAGATAAATGGATGATAGATAGATGATAGATAGATAGATAGATAGATAGATAGATAGATAGATAGATGATAGATAGATGATAGGTGATAAATGGTAGATAGATGATCGATAAATAGATAGATAATAGGTAGATGATAGATAGATAGATAGATGATAGATAAATGATAATCTCAAAAATGAATGCATGTGACTTAATTTAAAATGCCACACATTGTTCTTACTGTTCTAATTGCACCACAGACCCTACCAGTGAATGCTTGGTCTACACAGGGATGTAGAGGCCAATACAGCTCAAGAACCATTTTGCACTGGTCCTTTTGTCACTGGCACAGAGAAATAACCCTGATGGCAAGTGACTAACCAGAGTAGAAACTGCAGTTTCAGTTTCATCCCCGAGGGATACCATCACATTGCACAGTTAGAGCCTGGCGTCAATTAGTTTGATGCGCAGATATATCGTATATGACCCTCTTTTGAAAGAAAAAGAAAAGTGTCTTGTGGTCTGATACGATAATGGGAGTGCAGTAATGAAGATTTTTAAGTGGGAAGTGGCAGAAACAACACACAAGGAATACTCAACAGTTCTGATTGATACTCTAAAGCGCTAGTTTTTAATCATTTAAAACTAATCATTTAGGACTATTTACAAATATGTCCAAATGGGGCCCATCTCTGAGAATGCCACCTTACATTTCTGTTAGAAATTCCTAACTCTCTTCTCTCTTCTTCATATACTTAGATCAAAAGTCTGTGAGCTGGGATCCCTGGATGGCTCAGCGGTTTAGTGCCTGCCTTTGGCCCAGGGCCTGGTCCTAGAGTCTCCAGATCGAGTCCCACATCAGGCTCCCTGCATGGAGCCTACTTCTCTCTTGGCCTCTCTCTCTCTCTCTCTCTCTTTCTCTCTATCTATCTCTGTGTGTCTCTCATGAATAAATAAATAAAATCTTTAAAAAAAAAATATGTGAGCTGTGTGAACTACAAAACATCTATGTTCACATAGAGTTCAATGAAAGAAGAGGAATTTTGCCAATTCCCCTAGGCTTGAACAACTTAAGGTCAAAGGAAAAAAGCCAAAGTTTAGGGACAGATTTATATGAGATTACTTTATTAAAAAGAAGACAGACTAATACAAACTCTCATTGTTTATTCTTTCAGACTTGATGACACCCACCTTCCTTCATTTCCTTACAACAGTCTCCAGCTTTATTTGGTTTTTATCTATTCTAGCTTTTCCAAAGTTGAACCCTGACAATCCTTAAAATGATTAAATTGTGGTTCAAATGTAAGGGGGGGGGTTCTCATGTGTATATGGATGCATCTTCTTCTTTACCTAGATTTACTTGACATTTTCAATTATGGGTTATAGACAGATGGGGGTTTTAAAATATTAAATTATGTGTTTCTGTTGTATTGGGGGGATGTTTTCACCAAGACATTTCTTTAAGGAGAAAGAGCAAGCAAGACCATATCAGAGGGGGAGAATCTACTAACCCAGGCCATTAAAGAGTATATTAATGGCTTATCAGAAACTGGAAACTTCTTTCTCTAGCAGTCTTAGGATTTATCATCATTCTCCAGGAGTCATTAAGTTTTATATACAGAAAATATAAAATTGATAACACAAGAATCTGTTGAAAGCTAGTTAAAATTTGTTCTACGAAATGCTTTTTTTTCTCTCTCTTGCTCACAAAATATATTTCTCCTGCCTTAGTTGACTCAAGTTTAGCAAATGAAAACTTAATGGAGAGCAGGAAACGCAATATGTCTTCACAATAGCAGTGTTTACAGAACAAATTGATCCATTTTTGCAGCTGGAAATAAGAGTTCAGAGAGATTTTAAACGTCAAGAAACTTACAAAGTAAAGGCAGTTTTAGAAATTCAGGGTTTTTTCTGCATATTAAGTAATCTCATAATTTTTCTCATTTTTTCTAATTCCTTTCTACTCTACATATTTCTAATACCCCAATTGGCCAATTAAAAATATATTAAGATATGCACAGAGAATAATCTGACATAATATTAAATAATAGCTAATTAAATCTGACATAAATTCTAATTATTAGATAGGTTTTTTTGTAGCCTTTAAATTGCCTTCATAATTAGGATTATATCCAAATAACTCCAAAAGTAATTCCAATCATAAGCATATTTTAGACTAATTACACTGTTTGGAAACCATAAGCCAGTGGACTCAAATGAACAATGCTATTATTATAAAATTGTCAATGTAAGCTATTGACCATATATTAAGCATAGTAACTAGACTTAAGGTAAAGCAACAACTAACATGGTTGCCTAGAGTAGCTTAGATGTTATGATCTCTCATTTCAAGCATAATTATGCCACAGAGAATAGAGGCTGCCAAGAAAGTCTGCCTTTATACCCGTCCTTACGTCTTGCTCGTCTGACCTGAAGAGAACGCATCCATCTAATGTTTACAGACTATTTCCTAACTACGCTTTAGACTCCATCTCCTCCTGATTCTCCATAATGGTGTCATCTAGATTTCCCTGCCCTTCCGTGTCTCCATCTCTACCCACATACTGCCCTCAGCAAATAAACATTCTTAGGTTAACTTCCTCGCAAAAAAATTACAACAACAAACACAGAAAGATCTCTGCAGTCTAGAAATTTCACTCTAGTTACAGACCTGTCTCTTTCCCTTCTTTCTCAGGCAAAGTTTTCCAAAGTGGAATTCATATTCTGTGATTCACAAAAGAGGCAATCCATCATGAGCTTGGACAATAATAAGCCCTGAAGTCACTGTGGGCTAGAATCTTTCTTCCTATATAGCACTGGGCAAGTTGTTTAAGCTGACTTTGAAAGTTTCTATCTCTACAAAAGGAGATAACATGGGCTCTATATGGATAGGTGAAGACTAAATTATTTAAATTGTGTAAGGGATTTAGCCTACACAAGTGACGGCTTTTGTATTGTCCAGTTATTTCTTCTTTATCTTTTCCCACATCTTGTATCCATGCCTCATTGTGCTATAAATCAGACTTTCACCATTTATCACCTAGATCACTCAACAACCTCCTACTTTGTATTATAGCCTACCAAGCAACTTGTTCTAACCCATCTTGACACCCAACTACTGGTGTTTATTATTTTTAAAAGAAACTGTCCTCTCTGACTGCCTGGTGGACACTTTCAAAGGATTCCTATTACCAAGCAGTGGTCCAAAAAGTCTTCTGTAATCATTTGTATCAGAATTACAAAAAAAAAAAAAAAAAATTACCCGGGACATTTGCTAAAAATGACTATCTCAAAGCTTTACCTATTGAATCAGGATCTTTAGGAAATTATTACGTAATATAATTTAATGTTACATATTGGATTGGATTCCCATTTACTTTGCATTAAACAAAGCCAAATTATTGGCTGCTACTCTCCTTGCATGTGATTTTACACCCTACTGAGCTTCTGCTGAAGTCTCCCTAACACAAAACATTGTATGATATTGTAGTGCCTTCGTATATAAATCTCCAGAAATCTGGAATATTTCCACCTACATTTAATTAATTTTTCAAGATTCCTGCTTCAAGAACTTTCCATTGACCATAAACTCCCATCTCTCTTTTTTTCTTTTTTCTCTCTTTTTCTGCCCCTTTAGGAGTTTAATGCCCTTACTGCTGCTTATGCTCACATCTATCATGTATATACCTCATTTTAACAACTTTTGCATCATATTGTAATTTCCTTTAAGAAAGTTAGAAAGAAGAGACTTTTATGTCTACATCCTCAGCACCTAGCATACTGTATTATTTATAATAAGGACTGTGCATTGGTTTTGTCTCTCTGTCATCACCTAGCTACTTATCTATCCATCTACTGATGTAATTGTCTTGCAATTATTTATTTGTATAGTTCTTTATATGTTCCTGGATTTATTATAGTAAGCATCAATTAGCTCATATAATTACATAAAATTGTGTATAATAAATTTATCAGCTATGTAAAAGGGAATAAGCAAAGAAGGTTAGACTTCATTGAAGATGATGTGTATCCAAACCTACCAAAATGACTTATATACCTACATTATGATTTGTTCTTTACACAATAGACATTGTCCATAAGAAAATCAATATTATCAAATTGCTCAGTAAGAATTCTCCTGGACCAGGGCACCTGGTGGCTAAGTGGTTGAGTGTTGTGATCCCAGGGTTCTGAGATCGAGTCCCACATCAGGGTCCCCACAGGGAGTCTGCTTCTCTCTCTGCCTACATCTCTCTCTCTCTCTCTCTCTCTCTCTCTCTGTATCTCTCATGAATAAATAGAATCTTTAAAAAAATAGTAACTCTCCTAGAGCTCAAAAATACTGAAATTAATAAAAAAAATAGAATCTTCAATAACATTGTTGTTAAACCCATGCTATGTTTAATAGAACCCCAGCTATTCTATATTGTACAGCAGTTAGATGGAGCTATCTGACTGAGTTCTGTCTGATATACTATGGAAAGAAGTAAGATTTATTTGATCTAGACATGGCCTCTAAGATCCCTCTGATATCTTATGCCTCTTCTCCTTCCTCTTTAGTCCAGATGGGGAACATTCAGTGGGAGATCCTGAGAACCTCAGAGTGAGGAAGCCACTAGAATGACCCCAGTTTCTCACTTACCAGACATAAGGCTGCCCAACTAGACTGAGACGGAAGGCATAATACATACAGAGATTTTTGCTGATCTGGTGCAATGTAATAATATATTTTATTTATTTATTTATTTTTAAATTCAATTTGTCAACACATATACTTTAAATGCATGGAAGATTTCATGAACTATTTTTATAGTAATCATCTCTCAGTATTATGTCTCTTATCTTGGCTTTTGATAAATATTAAATTGCCATGAGGTTTTGGGTGCTCCTTCAGTTTAAATAAAAGCATGAATTAATTTAATATATTTCTCTTAACTAAAGCCACAAGAAAAAAAAAGTGTTTTTTTTTTTCTCTCTCCAGTAGAGTGGAGGTAAAAAACTTCCCATATATGAAGATGAAGGACCTGTTTAGACTAATTTAAGAACAGAATTTCAGGAATATTTTCCCTATCCTTTAAAGCTTGTAGCATTAATCTTTCTGCTAATTGTGATTTCAACTGTATCTTTGGTGTAAACTCTGAAACGCCCTGAGGATATAGAGTGACCTTAAGTACAAGTGTAACTAGTAATTGGTGAAAATCAGTTTTCTCTACTACTGGCAATCCTAATGGAATTACAGGCATTTAAATAATGGGTAGAAACCCTAGAAACAGCAATATCTTTATGTTAGTTTCATCTAACATTACGTTTTATGAGTTGACTTATGTGTTTTGAGGGTACTGGTAACTTAAAACAAATACAGAAGCACAGTTCCCAAATAGCCAGTGTGAATGCCTACAAATGAAGAATGAAATCCCTGATAGGTCATCCTTTTTAGAATTAGTGATTGGGTTCAATATAAATTCTATATTCTTCAATATAAATTCTATATTCTTCTATAGTCAATCTAAATTCTATATTCTTCTTCAAAACATTTTCACCGCAACCATCACCCCTTCCACCAAAGTCAAGGTGTCATTCACTCACAGTTCTGATTTTTTCATGACATTTTGAGTACTTCCTCTCACAGCTCTAACCTGTAGTGTGTCATAGGAAATTCTCTCCAGTGTTTTCCTCTTATTCTCCTTCTCCTATAAAAGCTAAGGAAGGGTGGAGGCATGCAAAAACAACAAAACTTGTGGGAAACAAAACAAAATAAAACAGAACTTATGGGGAAACGAATGCTAATAAATAATCGCTACATTCTGAGTAAAGAATTGGATCAGTTTTTCAGTTCATTCTACATAAGTCCCAGTGATCCTCAGATTTAAATAATTCCACTGCAAGGAATGACATTGATTCACAATACACAATGCAAGTTTACATGATGGGACCTGAGATTCTATTATCTTCTTCATTTATCAAAATGGAAAAAAATAACTATCTTTTTTTTTTTTTTACTTAAAAAAAATTCTATTGCTTCAATTCCTTTAGTGAGCTGTATGTAAGTTGTGTATATGAAGTCCAGGAAGTACTTTCCATAAACCTCCCCTAGAAAGCAGACTTTTTTATCTTAGTCTCATTGCCCTTGCCTACGGGAATAAAAGCATAGGTACAAGCCATTGTACCCTTGGACATTTTAAGTACCGTGTGTGGCCATTATCTTACCAATCTTTCTCTCATTTGCATGCATCTTGGCCTCCATTTCATTAAGCTGTCAGTGTCAGGCTGAAAGGAACTTTTCCTTATCTGAGCTGATAGATAGCAGTGAAGCCTGTTCCCTTGTGTCTACATCTTTCAGTGAAAAAGCAAGATTGGAAAACAGATTTATAACAATACATGGATGCACTGAATTAGAAAAGACAGTTTCAGAGCAATGACATGCTTTTTTTCCCCTCTGATGCACACTCCACTGAGATATGTCAAATACACTGTATTAAAGCTTTACAAGTTTTGAAAGCTTTCTCTACCTCTTTCTTTTGTTGTTTTTGTGGCTGTTGTTCTTTTTCACTTTCCTTGTTCTGTTTGTATTTCCTCTGAATAAGGAACACCCTTTCTAGATTGCCATGTTGGGAAGAGGATCATAAGTGATAGTCTCTCCTCTTACATTCTATGCCTAATTGTTAAAACAGGAGCAGCACCTATTTCTTAAAGGAAAACTTAATAAATAAATAAATAAATACATAAATAAATAAATAAATAAGTAAGTAAGTAAATAAATAAATAAATAAATCTGTCACATCGGCAGAGCAGGCCACATCCATCAATGAAGGACGAAGCTCTCTCAATTTATCATAAAGGGCCACTGCTAGAATAAAAATGCTTTGAAAAAAAGATCATCTCCCAAAAGAACTTATTCAGTTGTTTGGAGGATATGAAAATAAGTGCAGTAGCTTTATTTTACATTGTTAGTCTTTACAGCCAGATTAATGCCATAACGTGACTCATGATACATTGTAACTAGTATTATCTGAGCTCACAAGTTCTGTCCAAGCATCAGGGTTATTTGAGTTTTATATATAATGACACCATACATGGTGTGTTCTCAGGTTTTACTTACCAGGTATGAAATTTTCCTAAGCAAGATCAAACTAGGTAATAAATTTCCATTTGGCGTCTATGAATTTTCTTGAGCCCAACGGTCCCCCTAATATGTGGACTGTTTCTCAATAATTACATGGAAGGACAGTGGAAGAACTAATAACATGGGAAGACTAATAACATGGGAAGACTAATAACATGGGAAGACTTGTAGTCTGTTTTGGTAGAGCACTACCCAACTGAAAGGCAGCATGGTTAAAGCATTCCAGTAGCTACTGGGTTGATAATGGCCTTCGCGTAATATCCATCATAGACACGGTTCATGTGGAAAAACTGAAACATTGTTGTGAAGTTTCCCCCATCCCACTTCCCCACTGTCCCCTGTACTCCTCACTCTGAAACACTTATTAGAGGTCCACAGTGGTCCCAGAATGTGGTGCGTGCTAGGAACACACCAGTGAGCTGCACAGAGCTTACCCTACTTTTACAAACCTTGTCGTCATCTAATTTGGGATGCAAAATCTATGAGGGTTATTACAAAATAATGGGATATGATAATGATATATACAGATGGATATGTTGATATATATGAAAATGGTAGCTCATTGTGTTTTGGAGTTTCTGGGAAGCTTTCCTGGAAAGGATGATACATAATCATATCACTAGGTGATAAGCAAGGATTAGGAAAGTGAAGTGGTATCCCGAAAAAGAACCAAAAACATTATTGAAACTCAAATCTAACATGACTGTTCTCTAAGTGTACTAAGAAACTGACAATGTTTCTGCATTTATTCATCATAACACTCCGATATAGTAAGAATTCTTATTGTTTGCAGGTAAGGAAACCAAGGCTCAGAGACATAAGCGGATTATCCATGATCTCCACAGTGAATATCAGATTATCCATCTGATGCATACCTTTATCCTTCGTTGGGTTATAATTTCTAGAAACAAGGGAACCACCATAAACAGTATGCACACAACTTTTGATTGTCAAATTAATCAATGCATGAATGATTCCAATGCCATTCATTTATTGCTATATTATGCTTTTATTTTAGTAGGCAGAAAAAACAGTTTATATAAAAGCCTGGAGGCTAGGTAGAGCATGATTGATGCTTTTAGAGATCTAAAAGTGCTTCAGCTTAACCAAAACTTTTATTTCCTATTTAAAAATTCCCAAATGTAATACAACACATTTTTCCCTCTTAAATTTTATCTACAGAGCAGGGAAGACAGAAGCCTGTTACGTATTATTCAATGTCTCCCTGCAAATGTGATTTAAAAGTAAAAAGTTAGTTTTGGGCTTCAGGGGAGACATTTACTCGATGTGTGATCATGGAGAAATAAAAATATGAAAGTTTTCATATTTTATGAAAGTATTTTATGAAAAATGCCATAAAATATCTCTCCTCCAGCTTATTGTAAGATTTAAATCGAATCGCCTCTGTATGGTCTCTATCACAGTACTTGCCAATACTGAGCATCAGTGAATGTTAGTATCCTTTCCCTTGCCCGACTTTTGAATTGAAAAAATCAAAATTACTATTACTTTTCTTGAGTTGCTACTATTTTGTTATGTCAACCTGAAAATCCGGGTTCTCCAACCTACATGTCATCACTGATATAAAGTCTAAATTTGTATACAAATACATCATGTAGAGGTGCTTCTTTTATACTATGTAAAATTTAACTTTAATATTGATTTATAGTTATGTGATTTATTTGAAGAGAAGCTCCAATTTTAGCTTACATTTCTTTGGAAAACAAAGGATACAAATTACAAACTACACAGCCTCTGTCTACCATTTATTCACCAACTAACACATGTCACGCCTAATTGGTATAGAACACTGTACAAGATGCCCCCAAACATAAATCTCTCAGTACACTTATAATCTAGTAGGGGGTGTGTGATACTAGGGTATTGAAGAGAATTGATATTGATAACAATAATTGATATTTTATATCATTGAAAATAAATGATAAGGGAAGGATGGGAAAATATGTTAGAATTTAGAATTACATAACTTAAACACTAATACATTGTGGTTGATTTGAAATAATAAGAAATTAAATATGACAGAGGTTTTACACCTGAGAATAGGAAAAATGGTGGAATCATTAATGTAGAGAGGGAACTGAGAAGATGAGCAGTTTTAGGGAGGATGCTGAGCTTAGTTCTGTGCATATTGGACTATCCATATAAGATAAATGATATCAATTGTACAACCAGCCCATCTGGAATTTAATCTAGAAATACAAATTTTAATGTTGTTTGAAAAATGGTTAAGCGCTAAATAAAAGTCCCACAGGAGAAATAAATAATTGATATATATACCAATAATAAATAAATAAGTTGACAGATTTTAAAAACTAAAGATAGGACCCAAACTGGAGGAATATTTGTACTTTGAGGAAGCCTAAAGAGAAGCCAGTAAAAGAGAGAGGAGTAAAAAGAAAAGAAAGAAGGAAGAAGGAGGAAAGGAAGGAAGGATCAAAAAGAAAATATTGTTATTATAGTTAATTAAAGACTAGAGAATTCTAAAAAGTTAAAAAGTAAAAAAGCACCATTGGACTTGGCAACGTATTTTTCAGTCATTATACAGTACTCAATACTGCTTACCTCATACGGTTTGAATTATTAACCATATCAATATGACAGAGATTCAGTAATGTTTGCAAATAGCAAAAAGTAAATAATCATCTTTATTAGAGGCTTTTAAATATATATTTCCTAAGTAGAGGGGATTATTAGAGTACATCCTACTTACTTTCATTAACCTAACTTCCAGGAACTTTAGGAAAACCTCAAGGAGAAGGATATTTCACGTACATAAAATAATAACTTTGTCAGTGTGAATCGACTGGTGTTTTTATATGAATTTATTATGAATTGAATCCTATTTGTATGACAGTTTTTCCAACTTGATATCTTAAGATAGAAAAAAAAGAGTAATAAGATAGCTCGAAATCAGGAAAAACAGTTAAAATTATAGTATTAGTCATTGTGAAAACAAGTCACTTGAACATTTAATACACCTCCTCATAGCTAACCAGGCATCCAATGTAAGCTTTTTTTTTTTTTCTGTTGTTGCTGTAAAGACTCAAGGTTTATATAAATTTGGGCAATTATTAAAATTATTTCATTCTACTCTGTTGCTTCGGTTGCTTAGGAGGATTTTTTTTTCTCATGATTCTTAAGTTTTACAAATATTACAAAAGGAAAACAAAACAACCAAATCTGCCAAAAGAGTCCCCCAAACATGGTTTCTTTCAGGAAGTTATTGCTTTTAACTTGTTACCCTGTGTAATCAACAGTCGCGGGATAGTTCAGATAAGCAGTTTAGAGAAATACATCTTTTAGCTAAGCATTTTGTAAAATTAAGTTATTTGAACTATAATCCTTTGGTTTATTAGGAATATATTTCCAGTTGTACTTGTTCCCAGATAATTAGAATTATTTAAGGATAACTCCAGAAAAAAAAAAAAAAAAAAACTCCAGTAAATGTTGGCAAACTTGGTGTTGACTCAAGGTACATAAATAAGTGATTGATATCTTTATTTTTTTATTTTTTATTTTTATTTACTTATTTATTTATTTTTTGATTGATATCTTTAAAATGAAGAAATGTAGCATCACTATTGGGGATATTTAATTATTCCATGCAAATGTCAGAAACAATATGCAAGTATTCACATACATAGATTCACGTACATTTATTCCCTATAGCCTATATAAGTCAAAAGTAGCAATGGTTACAATGGTTTAATGAAGAAATAAACACATTATCTTTCACCTTTCATTTAGCATCATTGAGAAATAGAACATGACTGTTTTATGAAGAACGTATCAAGAGAGAAAGTTCCCATTCTTTTTTTTGTTTTATGTCTAATTTCACCCAAGTGAACAGATGTTCTAGAGCCTGGACTAATTATATCACCACTCAGATTCAAGTATTGCTCAAGAGACACAGTGAGTGAGGTAGAGAGCAGTAGACAATAACATCGGGGGCTAGGGTGTTATTGGCTATTTTCATGAGTTTGTATTCTAATTTTGAAGGAAAATGGAACACTTCCAATAATACAATGTTGTAATATTTTCTTTTTATTCCTACTAACTGTTCTATGGAGAATATGTCAAGAAAGAAAGACTGGAACAAGAAGATCAACGAGGATACTGTGTTGTGACATGGGAAAGAAAGACGTTACATGGAATAAGGTAGCAATGGTATTCTAGGTAACAGGATTAACTACATGTTTTGGAAATTGCATAATGAAACTGATAGATCTCTGGGGATGCAGAGGAAGGGATGATCAATACTAAGAGAAATTTCAAGGACGAAAAGTGTTCTGTATTCCTTGTATTCCTAGGCTACTCTTCTGGTCTCGGGATTAAAGATTATCCTGGACTCCAAAGAGAAACAGTCAAGGTGATTTAAAGTTTTGATTTTAATTTAGAAATGTCTCAGTTCAGTTCCTAACTCTACCACTTCTTAGACTTGCAACTCTTTATTTATTCATTCAACACTTGTTCGGCAAACGGATGTCTGTTGACGTGTTAGGTATTGGAGAGACAAAGGTGAACAAGGCAGCTATAACCTCTAATTGTAGAGGAGAGGCAGGCAAATGCCAACTAAACAGGTAGAGAGACAAAATAATTAGAAACGATAGATAAATGCAACCCATGAAATAAGTAGGAATAAAGGAGACTGGCTTTAGACGATATGGTATCCACAAGAGTCCTCTCAGATGAAGTGACATCTATGCTGGGATCGCACTGTTGGGAGGAAACAAATTAAACAGAGGTTGAGATAAGAATATTCGAGGGTTAGAATGACATACAAAAAGCTGTCTGACTTGAATTTCTCCATCTATTAAAGGGGGATGATGGTAAGCTTTATACAAACATTTTTGAGAATTAAGTGAAAGCCTAGGCAAGACTAAGTATACTTCTAGAGGCATAGTAAACATTAAATACAGGCTATAAAACTCTCCTAATCACTAGAATTGTTAAAATGGGAAGTTAGTATTGCATTAGTGCTATGGGCAATGGTTTAATTTTAGTTGCGAAGCCCATGTCGTTTATGCACGAGCTTTATAATTTCAGGCAAATTGCTCGTTAAGGTCATAGAATCTCAGATTCCTCTTCTGAAAAATGGGATCCGTCCTGGGAGGTCAGCTTCCCAAGCAGGGAAGACAAGGGCAGAGACAGTCTGGAGGGACAGAAGAAAATAATCAGTACAGGGTCATTGCCTCAGGTTTATAGATGAGGACACTATGATAAGAGATTTCATATGATTACTGAGGACTAGGGGTCCTCGATTCTGGATTCGAGGTCCACGATAGATTATGTGACCAGCCCCCATTGCCTGTGTATCTTCATACGTTAAATTCCCCTTGTATGACATTGAAAACTGAAAACTATGTAGATGAACCTGTATTCAGGTAGGAAACTTAAGAAAGGTTTTGATGCTTTGAGACAGAAGTTTACAAACTAGGAAAGGAGCATGGAGGGGTCCACCAGGGGACATTTGGCAATATGCAGAAACGTGCTTCGTTGTCACAACACGGGTAAGGAAAGAGTTGCTCTTAGCATCCAGTGGTAGAGGAGACTAGAGATACTGCTGAACATCCTATAATACTTAGGACAGCCCCCTAGGACAAAGAATTATCCTGTTCAATATGGCACTGTGCTAGGGTGAGAAATTCAGGGTTAAGATAATAAAGAGATTCATATCCTATTGACGATGGAGGAGGCGGTGTACAAAACAACAACCACGACGACGACAACAGCAAATTACAAGTGTTCTGAAAGGGATAAGATAAAAAGACTCAGGAATATACAGAAAGTAGTTTCCTAAACCACAGGGGATAAAAGTTTTTACTTTCTCTGGAAGCTGTAATCTATAAGAATGGCATGAGGGATGGCCTCTATAAATAACTGCTTTTTGATGTAACTCACCCTTGGAAATACGATATTGCTTTTCAGAAGTTGTAATATGGAGGAAGATAATAAGTTTTAAAACCTGGCTATTTTGCAAACTCACAGTCCTTATGTATGATTTTTGAAGGATGTGATGACAAGTAGATGAAAGATCAATGAGCTCTCTTTCAGGAATGAGGGACAAAAATTCAGAAGGCCTATATTAAATCTTACTGATGTGCATGCTTCTGATTGGGAATTTGAAAAATTTAATAATTCAAAATCCTGTTGCTATCCTGCAGTGGCTCTTTGTCAGGATTCTGGCCACCCAGTAATCGATAGTTCTCCTATGCCCTTACACCTTGGCAGGAAATCTTTTGGTGGGATCTATTTCAAATCTCATGGGTAAGATGACAATGGGAGGGGTAGCAAGAGCTGGTTGGTTCCACTAAAACTGTGGGTCATGACCTTTTTTTTTTTTTTTTTTTAGCACAAACACATTTATTTACTAACCAAAGGAATGATCCTAATTAAATCAACACTTTGAAATAGTTGCGTGTAAAATGTTTGTGGTAAAGATAATTGAACACAGTAATGAAAAAAAAAAGCAGTATGGAGATTTGCTCATTGAACTGAGCTTGTTCATCCTCACAGCTAATTCCTGTCCAAAATGATGATGGAATTTTTACTCAACTTTTTCACAGATCCACGTACAGGTGACATTGTTCATGACGCATTCCACCACCAATTTCCCATCTTCCAACCTTCTTGTTATTGTGCTTTCCTTCCCATCCCATTCCTGATGTTGAACCAATGCGCCGTCTGTGAAGTTGCAGACAGTCTGAGTTTTTCTGCCATCAGCTGTAGTTTCTTCAAACTTCTCTCCCTGATTACACGAAAACTCAAAGTGCTCTCGGTTTTTATGGTGAGGTTTTTGTCAGAAGAGATGATACAATCTGGTTTGGCCATTGCCCCCACTTTTCGCAGAGCCATTCCCACTCCTACATCTACTCAGGTGTCTGACGGAAAGTAGAGCCTCAGTTCAAACGGGCATGTGCTAAAGTGAAGTTGAGCATGGTTAAGAGCAGGAGCTCTGGATTCAAGTCCAAATGCAGACTTTTACTATCTTCTTGTCCTTGAGCAATTAACTTAATAGAACTCCACCTCATTCTCCTGAACTCTAAAATAGACATGAACGATAGCACTTACTTCATGAAAGTTTTGGTAAGGAACAAGCCCATATAATTCATGTAGAGTTACTAGATGGAGGTCTAACATATTTTTGCGTTATCTTTACATAGAAATGAACGGTGAGCTAATGAAAAACTGGTATATTGTGATTTATTCCATTGTAAGATCACATGCCCCAGACATGTCTCTTCATATGGATTCAAATTATATTCAAATTAAAGCTATCGCATATGTTATTTTAAGAATAGCCAAACAGAGGGGCGCCTGGGTGGCTTAATCTTGTCAAGCTTCTGCCTTTGGCTCAGGTGATGATCTCAGGGTCCTTGGATTGAGCCCCGTGCCAGGGTCTTTGCTCACTGCTCAGCAGGGAGTCTGCTTTTCCTTCTCTCTCTGCCCTTCTCCCCCACCCAATGCCTGCTTGCTTGCTCTCTCTCTCAAATAAATAAATAAAATCTTTTTAAAAAGAATAGCTAGGGACCCCTAAGTGGCTCAGTGGTTGAGCATCTGCCTTCCGCTCAGGGCATGATCCTGAAGTTCCAGGATCGTGTCCCACATCAGGGTCCTTGCATGGAGCCTGCTTCTCCCTCTGCTTGTCTCTGTCTCTCTCTGTCTCTCATGAATAAATAAATAACATCTTTAAAAAAAAAGAATAGCTAAACAGAATCTGCAGTGTTTAACAACATATTTATTAACAGCGTAACTGGAAAATATTTTCTAACACAGGAGACAGAACAGAATACCATTAAATACTTGTTCTGGAACTAACATAAACATTACTTTCAGGATCACAGGTAGTGGAGTCTCAACTAGTTTGAGATCCATCCATGGCCCTTAAAAAAAAAAAGAAAAAGAAAAAAGATGTAACAGGCAAAACTGAACAATGGCACACTGTAATATGGACTCTTCCTTTGTAGACTGTGCTACACCGTGAAGAGTCCTTCTATGAATAGAGGACATGAATTTGTCCAAGTAATGATAATATTTCATGAGATGCTTTTTGGAAAGAAATAGGACCTTCTTCACTTACAGGGGGGCCAGGTTATGTTTTGGACTGGGGTAGAGAGAATTCTAGGATGGTTGTCTCCTGGAGCTAAAGCCAAGAAACACATGAGATGGAGGAAATCAGGCTCTCGTGTCTATTCTTGAGTTTGGGAGCAATCTCCTATTCCCAGCTGGATTGGGGAAATTGGATATTTAGTTACCTGAATACTGATATTATCTCTCTTATTCTCTCCATAGTTAAAGAGGGTCTTGAAACATTTGTGAACATCTCACATCAGATTTAGATGCCTGGGTCATGCACATCCTTTTTATGACATGGTTGGAGAAAAGGAGAAAATTCATTATTTTCCTTTTGAAAGGACAACACTCCTTGGACCCATTACAGAGCGATGACTCTTTGGTCTTGGTTTTGCCACTGATAACTGGAGAGTGAGGTCTTCTCTAAAAACTCCAAAACAGGGGCATGTGGGTGGCTCAGTGGTTGAGAGTGGCCCTTCAGTCAGGTCCTGATCATGGGGTCCTGGGATCGAGTACTGCCTCAGCCCCACAGGGAGCCTGCTTCTCCCTCTGTGTCTCTGTGTTTCTGTCTCTGTCTCTCTCTCTCTCATGAATAAATAAATAAAATATTAAAAAAATAAAAACTCAAAGACAAGAAGAGGCTAGCAGCAAGAACAACAGGAGATTGGTAGAAAAAGCAGACAGTTGAAAGTTCTGAGAGGGAAGATTGGGTCAGCAAGGGCAAGCAATTTTTGTAGCCAGTTCTCTGGAATAAGAGGATAGGATCACACAACCAGACCACTGGAGACCATACAAGGCCATGCATTTTGTTTTAGTGGCTACCTAGTACTTAGACTCATACCTAGGATTAGTGTAAAAGTTCTGACATTGGCACAGTAATGAAACTAGCACCAAGATAATGGGAGTTATTTTTCTTTTGGTTTCCTCTGAAATAGAAGGAAAATAGGAATGAGCAGTCACTCCGTGATGAATATAGAACATCACAAAATCACTTCCCATCTGCTAGCTAAATAGATAAATAACCATCAATCTTTTAAATGATAAAAACAATAAAATGTAGTACATATATCAAGAAAACTCTCTGACATCTCCTACCAGAAACCTAAGAAGAGGTATTTGTTTAATTTTTAATGTGCTGGGGGGTTTTGTTTTTGTAGTGAGATTAATGCTAAGCTCACGTATTAAAAAAGAATAAGAAAAATATTATAGAACAATGGAGAATTTTCTGAGGTTTGTCTAATGGTACTCTCCAGGGAAGATGCTTTTTAATTAAGAAAAATGTCTTAAATCCAGAGTTATACTGTCAATCATAAACAATCTTACTATCTATTTTTTTAAATAAAATACCTGAAAAGTTTCACATTAGCCCTTTTCTTATGCACAGTATTTTGTAAAGTCAGATTTATTAAAGTTTAATTAATATCACCTTCACCCGTTTAGGTGCATAGCTCTATTAGTTTTAACAAGAGTGTACAGTTGCATTTTATTAACATTTTAATGCGGATTTCTAGAGTCTCTGGGGAGAAAATTGTCAATAAAAGAGGAGATCTTAAATTCCCAACACCTAGAAATTGACTGAAGCTTGCTAAAAAGTGTTTAAGAGAATTTCAAAACTGAACCTTTAGAGACTGAATACACATATGCAATTGTCTCATAGAGCTGAGGTGAAGAAAAATGTATATATGCATACTAACATTAAGATATATGGCAAATAAATCTTAAAAAAAAAAAAAAGATGCCTGGAGGGCTCAGTGGTTGAGCGTCTGCCTTTCACTCAGGGTGTGATCCTGGAGACCCCGGATCGAGTCCCACATTGGGATCCCTGCATGGAACCTGCTTCTCCTCCTTCTGCCTATGTCTGTGTCTTTCATGAATAAATAAATAAAATCTTAAAAGTACATGTATGTGTTAGTGGCACTACAGCCTAATGCTTAGAAAATGATCATTAGTTATTTTTACATTTGACTTCAAAGCTCTACTTGTTTTTTAAACACTTGATACCAAACAATAAATAAATAAATAAATAAATAAATAAATAAATAAATAAATAAACCCTTGATACCACAGGTATATGTTATTAAGTATTTTTATGTATCAATGTCTTAATGAAATATACGTTGTCCTCTAAGATAATTGTATCTTGCTGTAACTAAATATTGGTAAATTAGCTGCCCAATATAAGTTAAGTTGGTATGTTAAATATTCAGTGCATGTGTGTATAACTTAAAATAAAAATCTACATGTCTTTCATAGCTTCATGACTGTAAGAGAAGGACACACATTCTTTATTAAGATCCATAAATGATACAACTGATAAATTTTTCAAATGCTTTAGGTTGGTTGCACAAGAAAAATAATAATGATAATGATACAATGCCAGAATAATGTTATATATTATGGCAAACTAATAACCTCCAGGGTGCTCAACTTCCATGAAATTCATTTCATATCTCATCTATTATGGAGGATCTGTGAAAAATAGTTTACTACTCCCCTTTTGAGGTATTTGGCAATGCAGTCCTGGCTCACGAAAACAGAGATTAGATATTGTCATTTTCAAAGGGTAAAATCTGTGAAAGCTGTTTTCTAATTCAAGAAACGTCTGAGTGATAAAAATCCCTTTATGCAAATAACATGGGAGGAACAAAACCCAGTCATTTCTCTCAGCTTTCAAAATAGATCTATTCTTTTGTTTTAAGCACCACACTTGGTGGGGGGGTATTTTTACAGACACACAAAGATAAATGCTCACATAGGTGACATTTGCCTCCTGAAAGCATCTACCCTGGGAGTTAAATAGCCCTGTTCAGAGAAGGGTTTTAATCCTTCCACACTGAGGAAGTACCATCAGAATCTCAAGTCCACGTTGTGTTCAGAGTTCTAGCCGGGGATGATGAGATTCACATGGAATACAGAAATTGCATTTTATCATCTCCCTTTCACATTCTCACTTAGCTCCCATCGCCTGCAGTCGGAACTTACTGATGGCTCAAGGCTTACTGTGAAACCCTGAAAGGTGTGCAGAACCTGAATGGGCACATACACCTGAGAAGCAAAGTTTTCGGTGGATCTGCAAAGCATTTGCAACCAATATAAAACAAATATCTTTTAATTGGATCTTTAGAAAGTTTTAAGACTTTGCATATTTTCTCTTTGGCCTGAATTGCCAGTTTTCTCCTCTACAAAAGGCACCTTCCCTGGGATTTGTCCCTTAGCTTAATATTCCTGGGCTTCTGCTGATTCCCTTCTGCTCCATCTCCAACTATACATATTCTACACATTTCTCCTGGTCCAATATACGTACAATCTCACCCATTAGTCTGTGACATTTCTAGGAAAAATTAAGCCTCAGTGCTCCTATGGCCTCACTTCCCAACTGTGGCCCAATTCAGCACTTTTGATCTGTGTTTCTGCCTTATGCACATCTTGTCCCCCTGTGCTGTGTACTGACTGCTTATGGAACCTTGCTTATTTTGTTATCTTCAAAAGTCTGGTCCTGAGCCTTGCATAAGTCACACATATCGAGAGGAATCAAGTTGTGTTTCCAGTTTATTTCAAACCATCTACTCTCCATGCATTCTATGATGAAGGGGAGTAAAAGGAGGGAAATGACCATCTAACCTGAGCAATCATTGTTTACCGTACATCCTTTTCATGGTTTTTTTCTGTCTTCATCCGGGAATTTTTTTCTTTTTTTTTTTTTTAAGATTTTATTTATTCATGAGAGACACACAGAGGCAGAGACACAGGCAGAGGGAGAAGCAGGCTCCATGCAGGGAGCCCGACATGGGACTTGATCCCAGGACCCTGGGATCACACCATGAGGTGAAGGAAGATGCTCAACCGCTGAGCCACCCAGGCATCCCTTTTCTTTTTTCTTTTTTTTTTTCCTTCTGCTACTTATTCCTTTCAGTGATAGTATTGGAGAGCAAATTTCGTTGAATTGCATTACTTTCTGCCATCTTCTAGTATTTTGTATAGAACAATATAATAATTTATTTCATAGAACTTTAACATGTGGCAATATGTGTTTTTATTCCTTGAATTCAAATACATAATTGCAAAATTGAACATGCCATTGTATGCCTTTGTTGATTTTATTTCAGAATCTCAATAAATGTGAAAATGCAATAAAAAAAAAGTATGGAGGTTCTCACCCACTTGTTACTTTCCTATCATTTCCATGGCCACAAAGATAACACAGAAGGTCTTCTATGTATTTCTGCATCTGCTATCTCCAAATTTCTAGATTTTTCATTCTCTACAGATTGCTTTTTAAGATTTTATTTATTTATTCATGAGAGACACAGAGTGAGAGGCAGGGACATAGGCAGAAGGAGAAGTAGGCTCCCTCCGGGGAGCCTGATGCAGGACTCGATTCCAGGACCCCGGGATCATGATCTAAGGCAGACACTCAACTACTGAGCACCCAGGTGCCCCTCTCTACAGATTTTAAGACGATTCTGCAAACCTACAGACTCCTAACCAAGTCAGTAGTGTCCTTTTCTCCCCATGATGCTTGTCTCCCAAACCAACTCTTTCTCAATCTCATCACTTTATATTGTGGACATCCTCATCCTTCACACATTCTTCCATTGCTTTCCAACCGCTGGAAGTTGTTTTCTCTGTGATCTTCTTTATTCTAGTCTTTTCCCATCTCACGGGGAGATAGCCTCAGATATTTCATTGGATGATCCTTGAACTCACTTGGCATAACTAATACTGGCTTTTCCCGTAAAATTGTTAATTTTTTAAATAAATCCCTTGAGTCTGGAATCATATTTTTCCTGTGTCTCAGGAACATCTGATAAGGATGTAACCTCAATATTCTCTTAGATCCTACTAACACTTCCTCACCACTAATCTCCCTCTTCTGGGAAACTTTCTACTTTGAAGATTACTTCAGTTGATTATATAATAAATTATTATATTACTGTCTCTCTTCTTTGTTTCTACTACAAATATTCCAGTCACTCTCCATCATTCACTGAAAGCTTTAGTACACTGAACTTTGGTTTCTTTTGTAACCAAATGCCTTCCACTACTACACAAAATTTTTTCTATATGGAGATCATCCCAATACCAACCTCAAAGTTCCTTGACTTTCATTAATGACTATTCTACTTTAATAAGCAGTCCCTTCTAACTCTAAGATAATTATAATTCTTAGAACCAAAACACCTACCATAAAATATCAGTAAGATCTTAGCCATTTCACTAAAGCTTTGCACTTACTAAATGGGAATATTGATACTTGCTCTTCTCAACTTTTAGTACTTGTGGGACGATCAGAACATATAACATGTGAAAATACTTTGTACATCATGAAATCTTCATGAATATAAAGTAATTTGACTTTGAAAACTATTCTTTAGTTTAATAGTCACTATCGTGAAAGTACATGATTTTAGGTGGTCCATGGAGCAACTTTGATTTTTATATCAAAGACTATGTGATTTATGTGTTGAAGGTACAACCTAGACCTTTTATGTCAAACTTAGAGGTCTAATCTGAAAATAATAGTGCACTAGTATTGAAATGGTACTATTTGGGAGGATTTCACAGACTGGAGAATTCTGAACATCAAAATGTTGAATAACAAAACCACCTTGACAATCCCTCTCTTATCTGAGACAGCAAACACAGCCTTTCTCTGGAAAAATATAGCTATATCTCAAAGGCCATATCTAATTGTCATTTGGCTGGTTATCAAATCCAAACTCAATATGGCTAGGAGTGAAAAAAAATACAGAGTAAGAGGAATAGAGGGGTGTTTTTTTTTTTTCAGTTTTTAATTATTTTTATTTTAATTTAAGAACAGAAATGCAGACATGGGATGCTTATTTTTAAATATATCTATTATATAGTATATATAATTTTGAATATATATATATATATATATATATAATTTTGTTTCCTTCTGTTTTCAAAAATATGGTAGAAATACATCTATTTAACAAAATAAAAGGGGATCCCTGGGTGACTCAGTGGTTTAGCGCCTGCCTTTGACCCAGGGTGTGATCCTGGAGTCCCGGGATCAAGTCCCACATCAAGTCCCACATCAGGCTCCCTGCATGGAGCCTGCTTCTCCCTCTGCCTGTGTCTCTGCCTCTCTCTGTCTTTCTCTCTCTCTCTCATGAATAAATAAATAAAATCTTTAAAAATAAATAAATAAATACATAAATACATAAATTTAAAAATTCTGCATTTCATGTGGGCTGGAGATGGTATTTTTGCTAGAGACAAGATGAGATGCAAAGCTGTTCATAATCACAGACCCGTTAACATTTAGAAGCTAATAGGATAGAGATGAGCCAAATAGTTACAAAAACAAAAACATCACGATTTTGACAAGAGCTAAAATAGGATGAGAAGCTACAATAGGGTGATTTGGCTTGATCAGAGAGGTTAAAAAAGACTTTGGAAAAGCAAGGCTCTAGCTGAAGTATAAAGAATAAACCATCATTAACTAGATATAAAGAAAAGGAAAGAGTATTGGGTAGAGGTAATGACAAGTGCAAAGGCTCTATGACTAGGAATCATAAAGAGTACAATGGATTGAATGATATTTAGTGTCCTTCAAAGGAGAGAGCCAAGGGAAGTATGATAAGGGAAGCTACGATAACTAAGGTATGGAAGTATACAAGGCTTTATAAAAGTCCATAATGAAGGGATATTGATTGAATCATTATCTTTTATTTTAAAATAATGGATTATTTTCATTGGGTTTTTTTTTCATGCAGCAAATAATTTGATTTGGTTTTCCATTTGTTTTCTTCTATCACTCTTTAGAGTAATAATATAAATTGTCCTTTTTAACATTTTTAAGTGAAAATACTCAGTTTGAAGAAAATTTAATTTTGTCAAAATAAAAAAGCAGTACTCAGATATGATTAAAACCATACAGGTGATGCAAGAAGACTACAATCTATGAAACATTGCTTTAGTATAATACCTTTTTAAAGGAAAGATTAAGCTTTTCAGAGATTGCTTATCATTAGATTTGGAATTTTCATTATAATCAATCAAATTTGCTGAAGGAAAACAAGACATATAATAGCAGTAATGCCAATACCATTTTAAAATATTTTTTAAATCATTAGAAATTATATTGTCTATATTTCTAAAAATTTTCTTATGACATATGAGATATAGGACCAGATATTGTGTTCCCAGAGACACTTTGTTGCATGACAAATATATTCCTAGGATACCTGGGTCGGTCAGTGGTTGAGCATCTGCCTTTGGCTCAGGGTGTGATCCTGGGGTCCTGGGATCAGAGCCCCTCATTGGGCTTTGGTCCTGCATTGGACTTCCCTCAGAGAGCCTGCTTCTCCCCCTGTCTATATCTCTGTCCCTCATGAAGGAATAAATAAATAAAATCCTAAAATAATTAAAATAAAATTATTAAAAATCCCACAAACATATTCCTATGGAAATATTTGAAGGAGTTCTAATCTGAGGGTCCTGGTTTAGGACAAACCTAAAGAGCAAGTTTCATCATTAAATACTTACTGTTAGTTGGGGATGGGGGAATGCTCACAGACTTCTAGACTCTAATTTCAGGGTTACTGGTTTGAAATATAATTTTTTAGGCTCAATAAAGAAAATCTGAGTACAGAAAGTAGCAATATTGAGAAGAGTCTCTACTGAATTTAACCCTGTCCTCCATGTATTCTTAGTTTCTCTCCATATTTTATAATAATTTATTTAAAAGTAACTTGCTAATAAAAAGTACTCATCCTAGTTTACCTAGTTCATCACTTGCTGAGTGCTGACCCGGTGCCAGAAACTGCGCTAAATTATATAAATTCATTATCTTACTTGATACTCACTACAAAACCTTGAGGTTGGGATTTTAGCACTCTTATCTCAAAATGAGATTGTTAAGAATCAATGAATATTAGTAATTTGGTCAAGTCTACATGATTAGTTGAGGCATGAAACCCAGGAAAATCTAACTTTATATATAGTATTTGTGCTCTTTATCATTGTGAGATGCCTCTCCTCTCTCTCTCTGTCTCTTACACATACATATTTCTACAAACTCATGTACACACATACATATATAAATATGTATAAGCATACTCATATAGGTATTTACAAAAATATAAATACCTTGAGATAACATAAAAAGACCTTATAAACTCATGAGCTTGGCTATTCAACCAATGACTTAAAGGAGGAGCTTAATTGATAATGAGTATGCTTCAGCCATCATTTACCATTTTACTCTCTTGTATTCCAGTTACTCTGGGATCTATTTCCCACCTATTAATTACACAATATCAGATGTTTGTACTTATACCAACCAAAACACAAATGCTGGTACCAACAGCCTAAAAATTACTTGTTGGCATAAAAATCAATAAGAGATTATAAATTCCTAGTACTTTCAGATTGTATGTCAGATTCAGGAAGGACAGTTGCCAGAAAGCCACATTGCTTGGAACAAATTCTGAATTACTGGCACTGCATATTGCCATATTGATTTATTGATTAAAACAACAACAATAATCTACAGGCTTAAGTAGCATCTGAAATAGTGATTTTTTTTTTGTGCTACTAATCGTGCAAATAGTTTTTTTAAATATAAAATTATTACCACGTATTTAATTAACTTTTTAGAAATTATCTTTTAGGGTGATTATTAAAAAAAAAAATCTCCAAGGTATGAAGTGATGTTTTTTTACTGAATTGATTGCTGTTGTGAGGATCCTTCAATCAAACCTAGCCACAATGCTACTATCACGTATTAAAAAAAAAAATTCCTTAACTTAAAAATTTTCCAATTGTTTTCTCTTTTTTAAGGTTTACTGTTTCCTTGAAATGTGAATAAAAAGCTGGGCCATAATTTATAATTAATTGAAATGCCTTTTAATATGAAGTTCAGCACTTCATCTCTATAATTTTGCCAAATTTTTCTTTGAAGATCCAAGTTATTTTTCCTGTGGTCTCCACACCCTAGGATTTGTTGATTGCATCCCAACAGTGTCTTTAGCAGTATCTTTTCCTGTATTCTTGTATTTGGTAATCCAGAGGCATGATCGATTCCGTTTAGGTGTTTTTGGCAAGTTGGTTTTCTAAGTGGTGGTGTATATTCCCATCAAGAGGCATATAATGGCTCTGGTTGTCCCTTTGTACTATTATTGGTCATTGATGATTATTGCCTAGATCCCTTATTTCATTATAGATCAAAAGAAAATGATATTCTATTTTTGACATTTAGCTTCTCTTATCAGACAGAATGGCTCCTTCAACAGTTCCCATATCAACTGTGATTAATAAGAAGTAGAGGTTATTTAGAAAAAGGAGGGTAAAAAATCCCAATTTTTCCTTTTTAAGTATAGCTATTTGGTGGCTTAGCATGTTTAAAAGGTGACCAGTGAAGGTTTTTATTTTTTTAAATGTCATTATGAGTTCATGGATTTATTTATTTTTATTTTATTTTATTTTATTTTATTTTTGAATTCATGGATTTAAACATTTTTTATGTATTTCAATACATCAAAATTAGTGTTCAAATGATTCCATCTTTGGCTAGTGGGGGTCTATTCCAATTTGCTCCTGAGTCGTAAAGAGATTATCCTTCAAGGCTTTGCTGATACTTTTGCTTTCTGTAATGACAAGATGGTCCAGGCTCATCTTACACATTTCCTACCTCAGACCAAGGAAGTTTAGTTTGTTTCAATAGAAAACACTAATGCAAAATCACAGGGCACTAAAGGAACTCATTCCTCCTGGATTGGTTATGGATTCTGAGTCTTTTTTAGTGACAAGAAATAGGAAATGTATGTATGAATGTGTGTGATTTTGAAAATATTGAATACATATTTAATTTGTAGAAATTATCTGTCATCTGTTTCATCTTATTTTTATTTGAAAATACTTTAAATTTCTACTTCCATTTTATAATGATAAAGTATATTTACATGACTTTAAAGTTGAATAAATAAATAAATAGGTGGAGTAGAAAGAAATGCAGCTGATATCCTTCTCACCTCCACCCTCTTCTCTCCCTCTTCCATCATAAACTTTCTAAATTTTGTGAATTTTACCTCTGAAATGACCTGCAACACAGTCTGCCTCATTTTCTCTCAATCCTAACGGTCTCTTCATAGAATGGCTGCTCATTCCAGCTATGAAGTCTTACATGAGATGGATTTTTTTTCACAGTTTACTCAAACAGCACACTATTGGTAGGTATTTGTATTATTTCTACTTTAAATTGATATTGTGTGTGTGTGTGATTATAATAGTGCTGCAATAAACGGCTTTGTCCAAATGGTTTATTTTGTATTATTGTCATTTAATAACTTGTTTTTTATAACAATCATTTTAAGGTAGGTAATCACTTCATTTAATGAAGAAAGAGAACTACTGGCCAGAAAACGAAATTCTAAGAATTGATTGATCAATTGATTGATCTAGATGAAAAATGGTAGCGCATACTGGTGAAAGAAATTAGGACAGAAAGAAAGATCTCTTCACATTTAATTCACTAGAAGGTCCAATCTCCAATCAGTGGCAAAGCCTTTAGGAACTCAGACCACCCTCAGCAGAGTGTCTATCAAAAGTCTTCCCTACTCAGACTCATTTCTAGTTCTCCAGAACACCATGCCTCTACTTCCATTGCATTCATCTATGTTTTTTCTTTTTTTTTTTTAACACCTGCCCTTTTTCTTTTCTGTCAATCGTTGTTTATAATACATCATTTAAGAGAAAAATTAATGTTTAATAATTTTAGTACTTGGGCTATAGGGTGAAATATCAATTTCACACTACTCAAGGAATTTGGCATACATTAAAGGTATTAAATAGTCTTCCAGGCACTCCCCCATAGTGATGGGGAAAAAAAATCTCTTTAACTCTTTAAAACTCTACCCTCTGCCAAGTTCACCTGGCCTAGCTAGAGATCCCATCTCCCTCACACGCACTGCCTAATTCGCTTTCCTCAGAAAACCACTGCACTTAAATACATGTTTGATAGGGACATGTGGCTTCCCAATTTGTCTCAGAGAGTATTTGTCCCCATTTCATAACATTTTAAATTATTTAAAGTGCAACATTTGTATTGTAACACATCTATCATCATTCCTCTGCAGGATTGCCTCTGAATCGACAGTTCATTTTTCAGGGAGACTGAAGGTGACTCTTAAGCCAGACTAAAGGATCTGATTTTCATATTGCTAGAATGCTTGCACGGAAATGTGCAACATCAGCCATGAATCTGTGAGTCCTGACTTCTCCTCAACCAAAAAGCAACTGATTTCTAGAGAATCACTAAACCCAGGATCTGTTTCTCTCTCTCTCTCTCTCTCTCTCTCTCTCTCTCTCTTAAGATCAGGGAAGCAAATAACTGTCATTTAGTCCTGGCATTTTGTTGTTTTTCTCCTTCCAGTATATGATCATAATTATACATAATTTGTACTCTTATGTGAATCATAAGAAGGCAGAGGATTGTAAAGTAGAAAGAGAAAGACGCCTGGGTGGCTCAGTGGTTGAGCGTCTCCCTTTGGCTCAGGATGTGATCCTGGAGGTCCGGGATCAAGTCCCACATCAGGCTCCTTGCATGGAGCCTGCTTCTCCCTCTGCCTGTATCTCTGTGTCTCTCGTGAGTGAATAAATAAAATCTTTTTTAAAAAATTGGAGAGAAATGCTTTCCCTCCCCCATATCTTCGTCTCCCTGCATTAAACACCTGCTCATTTTCACTTTCTGCTCCAGAAGATGCTCATGCCCTTCCCCCTCTGTTTCCGCACCAGGACCAGCATCCTTTCTGTGCTGTACTCAAATCTGCAGAGAGATAAATAACACAAATTTTGCCATCGAATCAGAAATGTTTACTTGTTTCAATATTCCACACATAATACAAACATAATCTTCGTTATAGTCCAATTGCTTGTTATTAGAAGTCAAAGGAAGTAGTTCTCAACTTTGCATATTACCATTAGCTGGAGGAGTTTTTCAAGACACCAAGGAAGCCGGGCAAACCAATTAAGTCAAAATCTCTGAGGGTGAGATCCAGGCACCAGTGATTTATAAAGCTCTTCAGGTGATTCCAGTGTCCAACCAAGGAGAGAGCCACTCACTAAATGCCCTCTCCAAGGCTCATACACTGGCAGTTGAGGAGCCGTGGTTAATAAGGAAGGTTATCATCACCCTGAGCAGACACAGGTGTGTGAATCAGTGTCGTCCATTCTAAAAATAACCATCCTTCGAAAACCTCATTGACCAATATTCTATGTATAATCTAAAAACAGCGAAGATAAAATACTATTTTGAAGAGTAAAATATAAAATGCCTCTATGTTGTGATTTTTTTTTTAAAGGGTTGAGTGCTAATATGTAAACTATCTCTTCAAGATACAGAATGCAAACTTTAGGAATTAGAGGCAGCTTATACTCAAGGAATTGGACTTGTGTGGCATTTATCATAGTGATCCTCCAAATCCGTTTATACCCAGATATCCCATTTTATAGAGTTTTGCTTTTATCCACATACAAACTTCTTTAATGGAAATTGCCCATATGCCATACAATGCATGGTTGACTTATTTTACATTTGCTTAACAGCCATATT
Organism: Nyctereutes procyonoides; assembly: GCF_905146905.1. Classification (NCBI taxonomy): domain Eukaryota; kingdom Metazoa; phylum Chordata; class Mammalia; order Carnivora; family Canidae; genus Nyctereutes; species Nyctereutes procyonoides. The sequence goes on along the minus strand of NW_026575032.1, from coordinate 14,783,909 downwards.
CCATGATTTAAGGGGACTTTTGTAAGGGCAAAACAGTCAAGCAATATCTTAATAACATGATGGTTTTAAAAGGGCACTCAAAGGCAAAATGTGAATATGACATTTCAACATTGATTAGCAACATGAGTATAATGTAGATATTCCATGTGAAAACTAAACTCAGCACATCAATTTTGTTAGTGGCAGACACATATTTTTCCCACGTAAATGTTAATATTTTGGTTTTTTATAAGGAAAGTTTTTTTTTCACACATAAAGAATAAGGTAACATTGTTTATATTTGCATATATGCTAGAGTTTGAAAATTTGGTTACTTCCAATTCTCATCATGAAACTTTTAAAATTTGTATATTTTTAATTTGTGAGAGGTGTTACCAGCTGCTTCATTATGCATGTATCTGCTTAGGGATTTAACTCATGCGCCTGGGAGCATATGCTTTTTAGAAAACATTTTCATAAACATTTGGATGTTGTCATACTTATAACTCTGTAGAGAAAGTGCACTCTATTATTTTAATTATATGTTAGCATGTGGCTGTATGTCATTATATTTAAGAGTTATACTGATATATGATATATATAATTATATAAAGAAATCATAAAAAATATGTGTATATATGCATATCTATATGTGTACATTTACACTTATATTAAAATCCTGAGAGAAAATATAGTATTTTTGTTCAAATGGTGACACCTGATTCTTATTTCCTTTAGCATAATAATTTAACCAACTACTGAAATTTACTTAATTGACATACCCTGGCTTATGGATATAGGTTTGCTTCACTTTAGTTACAAAGAGAAAAATGATACCTGAAATTCACTAACATGATTCACAAAGATCAGACAGAATTTATTGCTTTTGAAGATCTAATTTTCAATCAACACATGCTTGTGTCCCATAATTTTAACGATATTCCATACTATAGACTTCTGAAATACCTAAAATAGAATATAAGCGGTTGGCATGTGCTCAGTTTCTATAAAGTTCACATTTTCTGTAATTCATTAACAAATAGAAATGTGTCTAAAATCTCATTTATGTTATGGACATAGACGAGCATGACAAATAAGGCTTGGTTAACCATACAGCACAGGACCGTGAGGCGGGGGGGTGGTGGTGGAATCTATAAACAGCACCTCTTGCTTGGGATGCCTGGGTGGGTGGCTCAGTGGTTGAGCATCTGCCTTGAGCTCAGGGCGCGACCCTGAGGTCCTGGGATCGAATCCTGCATCGGGCTCCCTGCATGGAGCCTGCTTCTCCCTCTGCCTGTGTCTCTGCTTCTCTCTCTCTCTCTCTCATGAATAAATACATAAAATCTTAAAAAAAAAAAAAAAAACCCTCTTACTGGAGCACACCAAGTTCTAGGAGTCCCATCCACAGCACGAAGATCCAGGGCAGTGGGCAAAAGAACATGAGTGGGTCTGGCAGTGGACCACAAACTGCCATTCCACGAGCATTTGGCTACATGACATGAGACCGTTAGTTCTTTCTTGGGTAGGTGGTGCAAACCATGAGGATTCCAGGGCAAACTCCCAGAGGATTCCAGGGCAAACTCCCAAAGGAATATCAGCATCACGGAATTTCACCAGCTGATGAAAAAAGGCAACAACCAAAAAAGTCTGGAGCAGGAATGAGTAATTTGGATTTGGAATGACATGAGGATAAAACTAGCAAAACTAAAGAGCATCTGAGGGTCAACTTCAGAATCAGGCCAGTACGTGTAGAGGACACATCAGGTACAAGAAAAAGTTGAGTTAGAGCCAGAGAGCAGGCTTAGGGTCAGACCCGAGAGAGCATCAGTTGTTGGTGGCCACCAACTCGCATACACCCTTTCTGACTCAGGACAAGATTGGTTCCAGATATACTGGGGCAAAGCTCTGGGAGGTACAAGGGCAGGATTCAAGCGGTGGCAGAGGGGACGAAGGGAGATGCCAACGCTGTGAACCGAACGACATTTCATATGGGTACCGGCACGTTTTAGAACAATCTGCCACCACGCTTCTACAGAACAGAGGCAGGATTTGAATCCACAGCCTTACCGTGAGAGCCTATGTGGAGTCTGCAGGTACCAGAGATTTACGCTTGACCCCTAGCCTACAGAAATAACTTCAAGCATTTTATTCTAAGCTGTGAAGAAATTCTAGCTGAATAAAGTTTCTTAGTGGAATGTTCTCAATTACATCAAGACAAGATATAAGGAATTCAGATACTTTTATTTTGTCCAAGCAGCCTGGGGGCAGTGCATTTTCTGCAAATTCCACTACATACTACCCATCCCCCAAACATTGATTGAATTATTACAAACAATAAGCATTAAAATACCTAATGTGAGTGTTTTTTTTTTTAATCTCCATTCACACGATGGTGACTGTGAATTATAGCACATCCTACACATTTATTTTCTCCTGTGTTTTACTTGAAAAAAAAATTGGTATTTGGGAGACAACACAAAATGATATATCAAGACAATATCTTTATCCCTAATACCAAATTAAATATATATACAGAGAGAAAGAGAGGGAGAGATGAAATTGTATGTTTTGACTTGTGAGATGCAAAGGAAAAACACTAAAATCAGGATCGATAAGATGGTTTCCCATTTTTAAAACAAAATAAAGCTCAATAAATGCAGATTTTTTTTGCCTTTTTAGTGCCATTAAAAAAAATTTGATCAGAGTTCAATTTGCCAACATATAGCGTAACAGCCAGTGCTCGTCCCACCATGTGCCCCCCTCAGTGCCAGTCACCCAGTCACCCCAACCCCCTGCCCACCTCCCTAAATGCAAAATTTTTAATAGGGATATCACGCATGTTATAAGTTTTTCCCAATGGGAGTCACTGGAATATAGTTGTTCTTACTGCAGAAAAATAGCTTTGTAGGCTTTTTCTTTCAAAACCTATTTTTTTCATAAAAGTACAAATAAAGCTTCACAGCTTTCACCACATAACACAGCTTCCCTCACTTTTAACAGCCTAATCATTCTTTTGTTGTTTCAAACAAAGAAGCCCTATTCCATCTGAGCCAGATTGTTTTAATGCTGCTTCTTCAGAATTAAGTTTTATCTTTAAGAGAAGGTGCAGTTTTTATATGGCTTGTTTAGTAATAAGGAAGGAGATTTTCTTTTAACCTCTTTGTCGTCTATGTGTCAATAAATGACAGATTTCTGCTATTTAAGCTAGAAAAAAAGTCATACATTATCACCTTGATCTGGCCCAACATAAACTTGTTAATAACTGCAGTTTATGAATATTTACTGTGAGACAAGTGGTTAAAGAGACAGTACAGTTTTAATTCTCACGTAGCATTCCTGATAATTACGCAACTTAACACTGATAAATCAGATGGGCTGAGGCTTTGACAATATGGGCATGCCTGGTTTTGTCATATCGCCCGTGCATCTTTCCCTCCTTGCATTTCAAAATACTCTGTTTAATCTCTACTGAAAATTACTCAAAACCCTCCTAGGAACAGAGTTTTAGTCATGACCAAAGCTGCTACCAGATGCACAACTGGAGCTTGGCCTCAATGAGAACAGTTGAAACAACTGTTGTTGACCCATCATAGGTCCTTAACTGAAAATATGAGGCCACCAAACCTAGGCCTTTGAAATACGATACAGTCTTGAAAGATGTGACATGCTGTTATGAAGTGAACTAAAATTCCACATTCCAGAACCTCAGTTCCTTTCAAGGGGTTTCTTTGGGTCCTTAGCCATTTCTCTGCTCCTTCCCTCTTCCGTTCCTATTGCTTTCCTGTGAGTGATCTATTTCCCTGAGAAAACTTTGCAGCGAGCTCAAAGCCTGAGAACTCTTAAGTTCAGATGAATGATAATGAGCATTGTCAACGAGGCAGTAAAATTGAGTCCTTGGTTCTGGCTGCTGAGCCGAGAGCCACAGGAGTTAATTGTGTGAATGGTAATGAGACCAGGGAGGCAGCAGATGCTCGCGTGCCTTTACAATCCAAATCCCACCAACAAATTCCTCCCACAGAAACTTTGAGGGACATCTTGGCACCCTGGAGATGGAGATAGACCCAGCCATAGCCACATGCCACCTGCTAGACCTATTGTTAAAAAAAAAAAAAAAAGGCCCATTACAATAACAAAGTTGTTTGCTGTCTTTTGCAATGACTTTATGGCACTGGTTTCACCATGCGGGAGGAATGGAAGGAAAAGGAACATCTGATTCTGTAGGGAGACACATTTGCACCCAAAACAGCGACTTCCATGGAAAGACTGATGTTCGGTGTATGACGCATATTCTTCTGATAAGCCATGCCCGCCTTTTCCTCTTGTAACTCCCCCTTAGGCTGTTGCTTCTACAGCAGCTTTGCAAGGCCGCACGGGTTTTTGGTGACATTAAGCAAAAGAAGCCAGTTTTGTCCCTCCAGAAAAATCAAAAAGAGAAAAAAAGGTTAGGATGGAAGATTGCTATAAACATTCATTTCTTTAATAAAAATAAAAGCGCTTGACCTTTTGAAGAGCCTTAGCCAAAACCTTCTGCTTTTATGGGGTGAAGAGTTGTCGCTCACCAATTTGTTTAGCAATTTTTATTTGTCAGATATCTAGGACCAGGAAGGCCAGCATGCCCCCGTCTTAGAAAAATAAAAGATCAGAATGGAGGCAAGCAAAATTCAAAGTGACTGTCACACACTGGGCATTTTAGGTTTGTGTGGCAGTATTTTCCATATGGCAGTTTAGAATTCTCCTTGAGGACAGCAGAACTGTAGGAAACAGTAGGAAACTCTCTTATGTACTCACTGCTTTCACTTTTGAAGATGTATACACCTGCTCGGCAAAAATAGTGGTATCATATTCCTTGTAGCATAAAAGTGAACTTGTTTCTAGTATTGGGATATAGGGTTTGTTTCAACGGTGACCACAAATCTGGTAGATTTGTCATGTTTATACTGCCGGGAGACAGAGGCTCAACGTCTCTGTGGAGGTTACACAAAAGCTGCTTAGATTCTCACTTTTTGTTCAGCTGCTTGACCCTCATTCCTATAAAAGCCGTCAGTTAGGCTGGAATTTCTGCATCCATCGTGGATGACCTTTGTTGATCTTGCATTAACAATACAGATTCTAGATTGGAATATTTACAATCTAGGGTATCATTACTATCGGTTCAGGCTTTGGCTGTGTAAACTCTATGGTGCTGGATTATTCTGTTTGTAAAAACCCAAGATTCTATAGTAAATAATAATAATAAAAAAAAACTGTGTTCTTTTCATAACAATAAAATATGTGCTTCTGACTTACTGAGAAGTCAGATATGGAAGCATGTGGGAGCAATATGTAAATGCCAAGCAAGCTGTTTATACTGGGATATGCTCCTGCATAATAATCATAATCCAATTCTAGCAGAAACCTCTTGAATTTAAAACATTGTAGAGTTACAGCAAAACAGAACCACAGCAAATGTTGGAGTTGCTGATTATTTGTGAAAAAGCTCAAATACGTTTACTTATTTTGCACACGAGGGATTTCTAGAAGTTTATCAGTATCCAGAAAAATCGCTTTCAGACAATTTCATTGTGTTTTGGTAAAACTACAGTGGATAAATATGGAGGGGGATGAGATTTGCTTTTCCATATTCCTATTAACTAGAAGAATCCATTAAAAAGAAACATACAGCCATTTTGTTTAGGAAGGTTTGCCCTGGGGTCGTGAAGAAAGTGAATATTATTGTCTCATTTCATCAAGTTAATGTTAGAAATTCAGAAATTTGATGTGCAGCATTGGTGTGCAAACCATGTATGCTTCTTAGAATTTAAACAAATATTTTTTATAGTTATTTATTTGGATGGTTAAATTCAATACTTATGTCAGAGCAAAATGAAGCACATTTGCTTGCCTTGAATCGTGTTATTCTCTTTGCCAGGAATGTTAGTGTCTTTCATTTAGCCTCACAACAGAAAGCAGAGTTTCTAGAAAGTTTGTCAAAATAAATAATATACTCTTGAGTACTCCATGTAAGCAGGATATCCAGGTGCACTTTTTATGTCTTCCTCCCAAATTTAGGATTCATTACTTCATACAAAAAAAAAAAAATGTGGAGAGAGACTTATCACTGGGAAGACTGTTGATAGCATGGACGATGATGAAACATCAAAGAGCTGTTGAGTGGGAAGTGGGTTTCTTTGATCTCAGGTCAGTATCTCTTGTTCTGCATTATGCTACTCTCCTGTGTCAATCCCCTGGTTAGCCTTTGCTCAAATACTGCTGTGTTTCTGATTACAACCTACATGTGAATCTGAACGTCTACTCTCCTTTTCTCAGTTTCCCAGATTTTCTTTTTATTTTCTTTTTAATTTTTTTCCAGATTTTCTATTTGTATCTTTTACTCTACAGATAATTCAATCGTGTTTCCTTCTAGAGGATCCTGGCCTAAAAGAAATATCACCTGGTAGGTCAAGATGCCCTAAAAGATCTGAGATTTTGAGAGTCAGAAAAATATCACCTCACCCTTTGCCTCTTCTGTTTCCCCCAGCTCTGCCTAAGAATCACTTCAATTAATCTTGTAGCATTGATGATTTTCAAGGACAATATCCAAAGGACAAAGCGGTGTAATTTTTGGTTGTTGTTGCATGGGTAACAATATTTTTCCATGAGGCAGTTCACTTTGATGTGTACTGATATCTTTTCCCAAAGCTCCATAGTTTTGAAAAAAAGAAAGAATTCTAAAACGGGACAGCCTTTCGCATTTAATACCTAAAAAACATGTAGTCATTACTGTACAGGAAGATTTTGGAGGCAGAGATATGTAATTCAATATCAACGATATACCAGCTGTGAAAAATTTAATTAAACTTGTGTGTCTTAGTTTCTTTACCATAAAATTGTTCTAGGACTAACGTGGCAGAAAAGACTTCCTCTGCTCTCCACTCAAGTGTCCACTTCCCACTGGACCTTGTTAACTGGACCCCAATATTGTAACATTTTGTGTGAAGTGAAGGAGCTATTCCTATAATCCAGGCCTAAAACCCTATTAATCTAGACCAATCACAACAATTCCACTCTCCTTGTTGGAGATTACAGAATGGTCCTGTGACGCAAATCTGACCAATGAGCGTTAAGAGAGAGTCATTAGGAAACTCCTAGAACATTTTCTTTTCTTTCTTTCTTTCTTTCTTTCTTTCTTTCTTTCTTTCTTTCTTTCTTTTTCTTTTTTTTAAATTTGAGTACAGGTGACACACCATGGTACATTAGTTTCAGGTGTACAACTTAACAATGTGATAAGTCTATACATTATGCCGTGTACACAAGTGGAGCTACCATCTGTCCCATTCCATCGCTGTTACGGTATCATTGACTGTAGTCTTTAAGCTGTGCCTTTTATTCAGGTGACTTATGCATTCCATTGCTGGAAGGCTGTATCTCCCACTCCCCTTCACACATTTTGCCCAGCCACCCACCTGCCTCCCCTCTGGCACCCATCAGTTTGTTCTCTGTATTTATAGGTCTGATTCTATTTTTTGTTTATTCTGTTTATTTTTATTATTATCATTATTTTTTAAGATTCCACTTGAGAGTGGAATCCTATGGTATTCGTCTTTCTCAGGCTGATTTGTTTCACTTAACATAATACTTTCTAGGTCTGTAATGTTTTCTTTGTGAAAGAAGATCTAGAAAGGAAGTACTGACTTTTTGTAGCTCTCTTCAGCTGAGTGGGGAGATAGTTCCTAGAACTGTTAACAACCATCCTGGGAAGGTGAAGGAACCCATGCAAGAAGGATAAGACATCACATTTAAGATGAAAGAGCAGAGAATGAGAGAAACCAGGTTCATGATGGCATCACTGAGCTGCTTAATTATTCTATGTCAGATATGTCCTGTCTCTATGGATTAGTGTTTTGAGATAACAAACTCCTTGTTGGCAGCCCCGGTGGCTCAGCGGTTTAGGGCCCGCCTTCACTTCAGGGCATGATCCTGGAGACCCGGGATCGAGTCCCACATGGGGCTCCCTGCATGGAGCCTGCTTCTCCCTCTGCCTGTGTCTCTGTCCCTCTCTCTCTCTCATGAATAAATAAATAAAATCTTAAAAACAAAAACAAACTCCTTGTTGATGCTTTAGGTTCTAGTACTTGTATTGCGTACATTTCTAGCAATTATAAACATTTCATTATTGAGATGATAGGGAAAGTTAAATAAGGAAATATAAATAAAGCACTTGGAAATAACTGTTGCCTGTGCTTTTATTGTGTTCCAAGACCCTGACATTTAACTGCTGTTAAATGTTACTATTTTAGATGGCATTTTTTTATCAATCTAAATGTAAACTCTTAAATTTGTCCTCTAATTACATTTTGGAGTAGATCTTTTCTAACATGTTTTACTGCTTTGGAAGCAGATATTTCCTTAAATGCCTTACTGTTTAAATGAGAATGTTCTTTGGAAACTAAATTCCTGTAAATAGAGTACAGCGACCATAACTGATTAGCTTATTATAACTAAATTGAGTTATCCACATTCAAAATAGATACTAGATGATAATAAAGAGGCACCGTGTTGTCACAAATGGTAGCTTGCTATGTGCCTTGCAGGAAAAAGGCAGCATTTTCAAAGAAGGCCTCATGACTCTCCTCAGTTTTATTCCAACTGAAACATTTTCTGTAGCATAATTAAAATACATTCAGACATTTATTATGCAAAAAGTGTGTGCAAATTGTTCCTTCTCTTCGTAGGTTGGTAAAGGAGTAAAAAGTACACACATTTCAGAGACCAGCCATAAAACTAGGCCATCTATGTTCAAATCTATAAATCAAGTATTTCTTTAATTTTGTAAAATTTTAACTATTCCTGATAAACAGTTGCTCTTTGAGAGACTACTTTGATCCCTCTCTTTTCCTTGTAAAATTAGGCATCCCGCGACGTGATAAACATTCCTCCTAGTGGACTACAAATCCTAGATTGCTCCTCACTGAATGTGGTTCTACTGGTGGATAGTAACCGTAAACTAAATAATTTCCCACAACTTCTCAGTAAATAAGAAGTTGGACTCTGAAGTCACACTTAACCTAGCTGAACTTACTAACAGTACATTTTTGTACATAATTTTTTTAAATATTTATTTATTTATTTATTTATTTATTTATTATTTATTTATTTAAGACAGACAGAGAGAGAGAGAGAGGCAGAAAGACAGGAGGAGGGAAAAGCAGGTTCCATGCTAGGAGCCCAACGTGGGAATTGATCCCAGGACTCCAGGATCGTGCCCTGGGCCAAAGGCAGGCGCTAAACCAGGGATCCCATTTTTGTACATAATTGAAGCTAATACTCAATAGATATTTGTTTAAGCCTAATATACCCTGTTATAGCCTCCTTTCAAAAAGTTTTAATCTCATCTATATAACCCAAATGTCATTCATTTGATTTGCATCACCTAAATAGATGCTTATAGCTCTAAGTCCCATTAATTCTCCTTTATACTTTTGGAAATTTTATTGTAAGGATAGACCCCAGTTTATGTATGGGATGCTGCTGGTTGAAAAACAGGTTGGATATATTAAATATTTATTGGAGGCATCCAGAAATATTGTACATGAAATGGAAGCATTGAAAAGAATCTTTTTGTCACGCTTCAACCTCTCTTCTTAATCCCGAGCTAGGAATACTTAAGGGTAAATAAATGGGGTACCAAGATTTGCTTTCCCACACCACTGAATGGTGAAGGAATACTGACATGAAGAAAACATAAGGTGAACTTTTCGTTCATATATACTCGCTCGATGCAAAAACACACAAAAGGAGATTCCTACGCACTCACAGGTATGCGAATGCACAGGAATGTAATGACATTGGAAATATGTTTGCTTCCAGGAATAACTCTTCCAAAAGAACTAGATCTCTTTTTCTATTTCCATTTCTAATGCAATCTGTCCTGCCTAAATGGTTGAGGATGGGGTGGTGACATAAAACAGTGGCTCCAAAGGAAAGCTTAATTTCCCTTCTCTATGAATTCAGCCGATAAAGAAGTTTTCTTTTATCACTTCTATTTATATTCTTGAATAAACGGTATTTAAACCCTGGCCTTTTCTGTGGTAATCTTCGCCATATGCCAATCGCTTCAACTCCCCGGAGCAGCAAAACCTCACAGCACATGGGATGTGAGTACCGTCTCCTACTTCACAATTTCTATCACTTCAGACGATAAACTACTCTTTGTAACAACGTGTCTCCAACGTTAATGTGCATAACAATCAGCGGAGAATCTTATTGCTATGCAGGATCTGTTTGAGTAGGTCTGGGGTGCTGTCTGAGATTCTGTATTTCTAAGAAACTTCCAGAGAATGCCCATGCTGCTGCTCTATGGACCCTACCCTGTGTAGCAATGCTTGAAACTAAGAACGGAGACTCAGGGATCCCTGGGTGGTGCAGAGGTTTGGCGTCTGCCTTTGGCCCAGGGCACGATCCTGGAGACCCGGGATCGAATCCCAGGGCTCCCGGTGCATGGAGCCTGCTTCTCTCTCTGCCTGTGTCTCTGCCTCTCTCTCTCTCTCTCTCTCTCTCTGTGACTATCATTAATAAATAAAAATTAAAAAAAAAAAAAAGAACGGAGACTCAGCTCACTTAAGGGCTTAACCCACCTCCCTGCAAAGCCCCTCACGGCTCCTCAGCAGCAGGTTTCGGAACACAATTTATAGGCTTAGTTTTCTGTCTCAGGATCCTGCCTCGAGGAGAGGAATTTAAGAGTCTATGATAGTTCACACTATTCATTCTCAAATCAGCTTTGCTGCCATCTAGTTTAACTCTGTGACCTGGTCTCAAATCTTGACTTGGCTTCCAGTAAGTATCCATTTCCAGAACACTGGATCTTAGGTGCCTCTCTTCTATCCTCTCATTTTTAATCTCTACTTTTATAACCTGTTTGGCTGGGAAGGCCTGAAGTCTGAAGATAAACAGTAGCTCACCTATATGGCTCACGTGCACACTTAGTTGATTACCTGTTGCCGGACCCTACGTCACTTGCTGGAGCCTGGCGTGCTATCTTTGGCAGGACATCCCAAATACTGATTGCCTACTCAGACACAATTGACCTAGCATCTGTCACTGCATTTCAAGGGCTCCAACTCTTCCCGGCCCTACGCTGGTGGCCCACTCTTGGCACTTGCAGAGCTATGCCTCCAGGTGTGTGGCCCTCCCACGGGCATTCAATCCAGTTGATCAGAATTGTACGAAGTCTATTTCTATTCTACAAGTCTAATGTGAGCTTAGGGCCCATTCTCATATCCCAACCCTTGATCGCATGTTGATAACTTTGTTCCAATAAAGAGCTTATATTGTTCAGAGACTTTTCTTTATTATTGAATAGCTTAGTAAATGGAATACAACATAAAGAGATGTAATATGAAGGATAGAAGGTCTAATGGTGCTTTCTAAATGAAAATCTTACTTGATAAGTTTTCTCTTTCTTTGTCATTGCCAAGATATCACATCAAATTACATTCTTTTGCCTTCCCAGTATAGTGTGACATGATTTAAAAAAAAAAATGTTCATTTCAAACTATTTGAGAACAGGCAAATACTAGATGTGTATCCTACCATCTTTCAACTGTATTATTAGATATATTTCTATAGTCGGGGTCTGGAGGTACACTCAGGTGTATTTGATAGATCTTTCAAAATTTTCTTCAGTGAGCCGGCAAGTCTTCAAAAACATCGTAGATCAGTACTATTAGTTTTGCCGATTACGTTTCAAAGGTGACATTCATAAATCAGAAATGGAGAGAGTTGCATCTTTCCAACATAAAATTATATAAGCATCTAAACCAAAAGTTTGAAAAGCAAAAAAGGACTGTGAATACGATCCACTTCTTTTTTTTCATCACTGCAAGTTAGGAAGAAAACAGACCCACATAGTCTAAGAGAAAGAAATTAATCTTGGTTGTATACTTACTCTTGGCCAGCCTCTGTGGGAAGCTCTGATTATTTAATTCTTACAAGAATTCTTTATGGTATGTTATTATTGTTCCCAGGGGATGAGACAGACTCAGAGGACTTAAATAATTTGTTCAGGGACAGCCCCGGTGGCCCAGCGGTTTGGTGCCTCCTTCAGCCCAGGGCCTGATCCTGGAGACCCGGGATCGAGTCCCACGTCGGGCTCCCTGCATGGAGCCTGCTTCTCACTCTGCCTGGGTCTCTGCCTCTCTCTCTGTGTCTCTCATGAATAAATAAATAAAAAAAAAATCTTTAACAAATAATAATAATTTGTTCAGGATTACACAGCTACCAATTAGTGGTGGTACCCGCCTTTGCACATATATTAGGCTTATATAAAAGTCAAACTCTTTATCCTAAATAGTTCCAAAGTACCAGGAGGCCAACTTTCATCTGGTAAAACTTTTGCTCATATCTAATTTCTCAAGACACACAGTAGAGTAATTATTTAGGCTTGTTAGGGACATGTGGTATCAAGCAGGACCAGGAATTCCTCCTACAAAGCATTTCACTGCCAATGCTATGAGGAAGGATTGTAATGTTACCTTAATCTACAAGCAGGTTGTGAGATTCCTATCATCCTTTTGATGGTGGGAAAGATATGGTCAGACAGAAATGACCCTTTATTTATGTATTTGCTTATTCATCTACCTTTTTCTTTGCATTTCATATGCTTTAATGGAATAAAAATAATTAAGATTTTTTTAAAGATTTTATTGATTTACTAGCGACGCAGAGAAAGAGAAAGAGAGAGACAGAGATAGAGACACAGCAGAGGGAGAAGCAGGCTCCATGCAGGGAGCCCGAAGTGGGACTTCATCTAGGGTCTCCCCAGGATCAGGCCCTGGGCTGAAGGCAGGCGCTAAACCGCTGAGCCACCAGGGCTGCCCTATAACCAAGAATCTTTAAAAAGAAATTTTAGTGACTTTAATTTTGCATTTCACCGAAAAAGACACTCTTCATGCAATGGAATGACATTTGAACTTTAGAGTTCAGCCTTGCATTCCCCTTCCTCATCAAAAGCAAGGAAAACAGTAAAGATTTAGAATTATAAAGCTTCATTTTCTTTAAAACAAAAGTAATAAAAATAAATGGCATCATAAACCTGTGATTAGAGGTGACAGGATGTATTGTCAACTAGTATCTTTTCCCTAGTTTAGCGATTTTCAGCCAACTGAGGCTGACCCGGTGTAAGAGGAACTTTGTGGCTAAAATATACACTACAGGATGGAAATAAGATTCCAGGATTCTCTTCCGGGCGGTTGGGAGCACGTTGCTGTCATGCCTAATGTCACCTAGAATGCGTCAAGAGGTGCAGCCAAATCTCGTCTTTGTCAACAAAGCCTGGGTCCCGAAGGTGGATGGGCTTTAAGGGGCATTCAATCCTCCTTCCCTGGGTATCTGAAAGCAATTCTGGAGAGTCTAAACTTCTTCACGACTGCTTACCCATAGCTTTGTAACATTTTAGAAGACCGAGAAAGTTCCCTCGAATCACCACGAGATGACAACTGACAGACACTTATCAGTATTTGTCCTCTAATTTGCTTCCACACATAGAAAATGATATGAGAGAGGTTTGGTTTTTTTTGTTTGTTTGTTTGCTTTTGTTTTTGCTTTTGGTATTTTCTTTGCAGGGCTACCAGATAAGGACATTTGGAATTGCTGGAGCTAATTAAAAGTGCAAAAGGAAAGATTTATTTCCTATTTTGTACTTTCTGAAAACGAGTTTGAAAAACAGAGCAGTGTACACTAAGGAGAAATCAAAAGCCCAATACTATGAAGCAGGTACGTGTAATTTCTCAGGGAGGGACTGACCAGCTGTACTTGAAGTGGTATTTGTTAAGGATGACCCCACTAGGGAAAACGAGTCATTCCCCACGAAAGAATTCCCGACTACGTAAAGACGTACACACAGAAACACAGGCTTTATGAGCACATATGGATTTGCAACCTGTTCAACGTATTTCTGTAAGGTAGTCTGAAGCTCTTTTGACAATGGTTAAGTCTATTCACACGCATTGTCAGAAATCAAAGAAAGATCCTTAAATTTAGGTTTTTATTCTGTGAAGCACTAGGGAAAAACATGCCCTCTACGTTCAGGTAATCAAGTCCATGGCCCTCAGGGATTTTGGGGGTAGACTTATCAAATCCACCAAGAAAGTTCTCCCAGAACTCCTGGAATTGGATTACCTTTGAATTCTCACCCCACCTTTGAATAGTCACTAATTCCTTTCTTTGCTCTTTTGGTGTTTGCAGAGGGGTTCGCTAAAGCCTGAGTTGATAGAATTATTGGCTCAGATTGTTAGAGATCTGGGCCAGATGGCTATGGATTTCTAAAGTCCCAGTTGCTTGTGGTGTAGTCTTACCAGTTTGCCTATAGGGTTTGGGGATCAGCAATTTGAAAGGGCTACAACCTCGTAGCACAGTGTTATTCATGGGGGCACAGTGTTCATCAGCATGACCCAGCGCTAAATACATTCATTATGGGCATTTCTATTCTGCACAATTTGCCACACAGCGCTGGTTTCTGGAGGGGGAAGAAGACAACGGCTTATAAAATGCCTTTGAATGCCTAAAGAGAAGGAGAGTTCACGCTGCGACTCCTCTGCTTTCTTTCTTGGAAGGAACCTTCTTAGTGACTTTAGCTGAGCTCTGCTGAGAGTAAGCAAAGTGGAAAAATCAGAAAATTGCCTTTTTTTATATGTTTCTGGGGGGGGGCAAAAGAGAGAGTGGGAGAAAATAAATGGGAAAAAGTGACAGCGAGATTATGTGAAACAGCAAATCTGCAAGTGGATGAAGACAGCTGAGGAATAATGCAAGAGGCGCGCGCACACAGACACACACGCGCGTGCACACACACACACACACACACACACACACACACACAGAGGCAGCGGTAGAGCCCTGATGATAAACTTAAAAGGAATTGCAGAGAAGAAAGAACATCATAAATAATCATATTTTCAAAAAAGAATACCGTATCAGTTTCTGTGACCCGGATAGAGCACCAGCCTCCCATGGTATTTCCTAGCATTTTGATGCACACAAAATGCAATTTTCAGCTCAGGCATTTTTATGCTTCAATGTAAACAAGCTTTGGGTTCTTAAAATACATATCTGAAGAGCGCTTTCATAAATAATGCATCCATCACACAAATCTGACTTGTAAACGATTGAGTCCCTGTCCCCCCAGTATTCATCACGAGGACTCACCATGTACAGACAATGCCTTTTGGTAGCAACTGGCACGCTAAAGCATGAAATGGCTTTTACTCAAGGTAAATGGGTGTTGTTTTTTGTTTTGTTTTGTTTTTTTTTTTTTTCGAGGTCCAAGGCAAAGAAATATCAGAGCCAGTTCTGCCCCAACTCCTGGAAGAAGTGCATGTTCTATGGGAGCAACTACCTTGGTAATTAGTTTCAAACCCTAAGGTGTTCCCTTAAATCTCGCTCATTAAGGGAAATCAAGAGTGGAAAATAGCCCTTGTCTTCTCCTCAAAGAGTAAAGATG
This sequence comes from Nyctereutes procyonoides, assembly GCF_905146905.1. NCBI lineage: Eukaryota > Metazoa > Chordata > Mammalia > Carnivora > Canidae > Nyctereutes > Nyctereutes procyonoides. The sequence continues at coordinate 14,768,458 of NW_026575032.1, read as the reverse complement.
AAAGAAACCCAGAACGTGAAACCTCCTTACTGGTTCTGCTCCTGAAAACAAGAGCCCCAAGAAAACCTGCAGGCGCTCCGGGCGGGGGCCGCGAGCCTGCGCCTGGGGGGGTGGGGTGGGGGGGGGCGCGGGGCCCGAGGAGCCGGGCCAGTCCCTCCGCTACCGGAGGCCCCGGGGGCATCTCAAGTCAAACCCGCGGGCGGACCCGGAGGAGCCCCGGGAGGACGTGCCTGCGGAAGAGAAAGGGCCCCTCGGAAACCGGCCCGACGTCAAACGCCAGAGAAATCAGGGCGACCCGAAGTTGATTTAAAGTTTTTCTTCTGCAATTTGTCGCCCCTTTGTCGCGGCGCGCTCGGAGAGGGTGAACGCGGTGGACCGGACGCAGGGGGGCGGGGGAGGGGAGGGAGCAGGGGGGAGGGGGGAGGAGCAGGGAAGGGGCGGCCCCCCAAGCCCCTCCCCACGGGCCCCGCTCCCCGCTCCCCCCGCAGCCTCCCCCCGGCCCTGCTCCCCGCTCCCCCTGCAGCTAGCTCCCCACTTGTTCCTCCCGCAGCCCCTCTCTCCCGGACCCTGCTCCCCGCTCCTTCCGCGCTCCCCCTGCAACTCCCCCCTCCCCCGGACCCTCGACCCCCGCTCCCCCTGCAGCTCCTCGTTCCCCCGGACCCTGCTCCCCGCTCCCCCGCGCTCCCCCTGCAACTCCCCCCTCCCCTGGACCCTCGACCCCCGCTCCCCCTGCAGCTCCTCGTTCCCCCGGACCCTGCTCCCCGTTCCCCCGCGCTCCCCCTGCAGCTCCCCCCTCCCCTGGACCCTCGACCCCCGCTCCCCCTGCAGCTCCTCATTCCCCCGGACCCTGCTCCACCTCTTCCCCCACAGCCTCCCTCCTCCGGACCCTGCCCCGCTGCTCCCCGCGCAATTCCCCGCCCCCGGACCCTGCTCCTCCCTCTCCCCACAGCCTCCTTCTCCCAGACTCTGCTCCCGGCTCTCCCCGCATCTCCCCGCTCCCTCCGACCGGGCTCCCCGCTCCCCCGCGCTCCCCCTGCAGCTCCTCTCTGCCCCGGACCCTCCTCCCCCGCTCCCCCCACAGCCCCCTCCCCCAGACCAGGCTCCCCGCTCCGCCCCGCTCCCCCCGCAGCTCCTCCGTCCCCCGGACCCTGGTCCCCGCTCCCCCCTGCAGCTCCCCACTTGCTCCTCGCGCAGCCCTCCGTCCCCCGGCGCCTGCTCCGCGCTCTCCCGGCCCCGCCCCTCCCCTCCCCTCCCCTCCCCTCCCCTCCCGGCGGGTCCGGCCCCCTCCTCCCCGCCCCCGCGCCGGGGCCTCGGGCCGCGGGGGCTCCGGGGCCCCGCTGATTGGCTGGCGGCGATTCCGCACCCGCCGGGCAGCGGAGCTTTGTGTGAGTTGAAGTGAAGTTGTGCCGCTCGGAGCCCGGAGTCGGCGGCCGCGGGCTGGTGCGCAGCGGGGCGGGGAGGAGGGAGCCGGAGCCGGAGCCGGAGCCGGAGCCGGAGCAGGAGCAGCAGGGGCAGGGCCCGCCGACCCGGCTACACCCGCGGAGCGCGCCGGCCGGCCGGGAGGGAGGGAGGGAGGGAGGGAGGGAGGGAGGGAGGGAGTCGCGGTGCGTATGCGGGTCGGGGGCGCGAGCCGGGGCGGGGGGGGTGCGGGAGGCGGCGGGGCCGGGAGCTGAGCGGGAGCCGAGCGCGCCGGGCCCCCGTCCCCGCGGCCCCCCCGCGGCCCCCCGCGGCCCCCCGCGGCCCCCGGGCCAGGCGCCCCCGCCGCGACCATGCGCTGCCGGCTGCTGTGCGCCCTGCTCGCCGCGTCGCTGGGCTGCGCCGTCCTGGGCCGCAACCTCCGGTACCGCATCTACGAGGAGCAGCGGGTGGGCTCGGTGGTGGCGCGGCTGTCGGAGGACGCGGCCGAGGCGCTGCGGGGGCTGCCCGGCGCGGCCGTGCGCTTCCGGGCCATGCAGCGGGGCAGCGCGCCCCTGCTGCGGGTGGACGAGGACACGGGCGAGGTCCGCGTGGGCGCGCCCATCGACCGCGAGCAGCTGTGCGCGCGGAACCTCAACTGCTGCATCGAGTTCGACGTGATCACGCTCCCCACCGAGCACCTGCAGCTGTTCCACATCGAGGTGGAGGTGCTGGACATCAACGACAACGCCCCGCAGTTCGCGCGGCCCGTCATCCCCATCGAGATCTCGGAGAGCGCGGCCGTGGGGACGCGCATCCCGCTGGACGGCGCCTCGGACCCGGACGTGGGCGACAACGCCCTGCACACCTACTCGCTGTCCGCCAACGACTTCTTCGCCATCGAGGTGCGGACCCGCACGGATGGGGCCAAGTACGCGGAGCTCATCGTGGTGCGGGAGCTGGACCGGGAGCTGCGCTCCAGCTACGAGCTCCTGCTCACGGCCTCCGACCTGGGGGTGCCCCAGAGGTCCGGCTCCTCCGTGCTCAAGATCAGCATCTCGGACTCCAACGACAACAGCCCGGCCTTCGGGCAGCCCTCCTACGTGATCCAGCTCCCGGAGGACGCCCCGGTGGGCACGCTGCTCCTGGACCTCAACGCCACCGATCCAGACGAGGGCGCCAACGGGAAGGTGGTCTACGCCTTCAGCAGCCATGTGTCCCCCAGAATCCTAGAGACTTTCAAGATCGACTCAGAAACGGGGCGACTGACTCTCTTCAGGCAAGTGGACTACGAAGTCACCAAATCCTACGAGATCGACGTCCAGGCCCAAGACCTGGGCCCCAACTCCATCCCAGCGCACTGCAAGATCATCATCAAGGTGGTGGACGTCAACGACAACAGGCCGGACATTAACATCAACCTCATGTCCCCCGGGAAAGAGGAAATATCCTACGTCTTTGAAGGGGACCCCGTTGACACGTTCGTGGCCCTGGTCAGGGTTCAGGACAAGGATTCCGGGCCCAACGGGGAGATCGTGTGCAGGCTTCACGGTCACGGCCACTTTAAACTTCAGAAGACTTACGAGAACAACTATCTGATCTTGACCAACGCCACGCTGGACCGAGAGAAGAGGTCCGAGTACAGCCTGACAGTCATCGCCGAGGACAAGGGGACGCCCAGCCTGTCCACGGTGAAGCATTTCACCGTTCAGATCAATGACATAAACGACAACCCACCGCGCTTCCAGAGGAGTCGGTACGAATTTGCCATCTCGGAGAACAACTCGCCAGGGGCCTACATCACCACCGTCACAGCCACGGACCCCGACCTGGGAGAAAACGGGCAGGTGACCTACACCATCCTGGAGAGTCTTATCCTGGGAAGCTCCATAACGACCTACGTGACCATCGACCCATCCAATGGAGCCATCTACGCCCTCAGAATCTTCGATCACGAGGAGGTGAGTCAGATCCCTTTCGTGGTCGAAGCGAGAGATGGAGGAAGCCCAAAGCAACTGGCAAGCAACACCACAGTCGTGCTCACCGTCGTCGATGAGAACGACAACGTCCCCGTGGTTATAGGGCCCGCGCTGCGCAACGGCACTGCGGAAATCTCCATACCCAAGGGGGCCGACAGTGGCTTCCACGTCACAAGGATCAGGGCAATTGACAGAGACTCTGGGGTGAATGCTGAGCTCAGTTGCTCCATAGTAGCAGGCAACGAGGAGAACATCTTCCTAATTGACCCACGGTCATGCGACATCCACACCAACGTGAGCATGGAGTCGGTTCCCCACACGGAGTGGGAGCTCGCCGTCGTCATCCAGGACAAGGGCAGTCCTCAGCTGCACACCAGAGTCCTCCTGAAGTGCGTGATCTTTGAGGACGCCGAGTCCGTGACCAGTACAGCAATGACCTCAGTAAGCCAGGCGTCTCTGGATGTCTCCATGATTATAATTATCTCCCTGGGAGCAATTTGTGCCGTGCTGTTGGTCATCATGGTGCTGTTTGCAACTCGGTGTAACCGAGAAAAGAAGGACACTAGATCCTACAACTGCAGGGTAGCGGAGTCCACTTACCAGCACCACCCGAAGAGGCCATCCAGGCAGATTCACAAAGGGGACATTACGCTGGTGCCTACCATGAATGGCACTCTGCCCATCAGGTCTCATCACAGGTCATCTCCGTCTTCCTCTCCAACCTTGGAGAGAGGCCAGATGGGCAGCCGGCAGAGTCACCACAGTCACCAGTCCCTCAACAGTTTGGTGACCATCTCGTCCAACCACGTGCCAGAGAATTTCTCCCTAGAGCTCACCCATGCCACTCCGGCTGTTGAGGTAAGATCACACTCTGCATCCCTTCACCGACCCAGCCTCAGCTCTTAGGGTTCACGAGGAGCTGCCTTATGGGTTAGCCATGTTTCCATTGACAAGTAGACAGCGACGCTTAACAATATTCAAATCACATTGGATACAAGTTGCGTTGTGTGTACGTAGCAGGTATGCATACCTCAGCCTGCTGTTTGGTTTTCCTTAAAGAATTTGCTTGCGTGGGTTTACGTCTAATACTGAAAAATAAATGTGACTGTCTAATTAGAATTACCCTTACTTCCCAGATTAAGGTACTGGGGGGGGGGGGGCAAGTATAAAAGGACTTGTTTTATTTGCATAGTTGTGGTTCCTTCCTAACCAAAAAAACAAAAAAACCAAACCAAAATAAAACCACAAGGAGAAAACAAAAAACAAAAAACTGAGGCCTCCAGAATGCCATCTGAATGCATGTCACATTTGTTGGACTTTTGTGATTTTTCTGGCATGATTTCAGCTGCGTGTGTTCGAGTTGTTGTATTTTATGACATTTCCCAGATATTTTGATAGCTGGTCACTTTAATGTGACCTAGAAGATAAAGGAAAACAAGCTGCTGTTTAGCAAGGAGTTCTCTTAAAAAGCCAGTGTATGAGGTCATTGAAAGCTCTCTGGGGGGTGTTCAGTTCCACGTGGTGGCTGCCTGCATAGGTCCGCCACCTTCCAGCAAGTGCAGCCCTTTAACACACAGGTGACGTGTTCAGTTAGTTGGGATGAACTAGTGAGCAACTGTTTTTTCCCTTGCTTGCAGCTTTTGAGTATTGGGGGGGGGGGGGTGTGTTTCCAAGAAATCAGTTCTTGTCTGTTTGGTTTCCAGCAGGTCTCCCAGCTTCTCTCAATGCTCCACCAGGGGCAATATCAGCCAAGGCCAAGCTTTCGAGGCAACAAATATTCCAGGAGCTATAGGTAGGAATGACCTTTCTGCTTATTGCCTGTTGAGTCTCCAGTAACGTGAATGCAGAAGAGTAAAACCCAGGCTTTCTCTGATTCATCTTTCTAGGTACGCCCTCCAAGATATGGACAAATTTAGCTTGAAAGACAGTGGCCGTGGTGACAGTGAAGCAGGAGACAGTGATTATGATTTGGGGCGAGATTCACCAATTGACAGGCTGCTGGGTGAAGGATTCAGTGACCTGTTTCTTACAGATGGAAGAATTCCGGCAGGTAAGAGGGTGGCGGGGGTGCTAGGTCCTTATTGCCAGACCTGCTACACCCACGAAGTGAACGGTTTCTCCCACGCTTGTATTTTTCTTTGTCCTTTGCCCTGAAGGATCTGTCGTGTGTACACTGCTAACAATGAACAGGACCTGGAACACTTCAGCATCTTTTTCTTTCTTTCTTTTTTTTTTTCTTTTTAAGATTTTATTTATTTATTCATGAGAGACGGGCCAAGGGAGAAGCAGGCTCCATGGGGGGAGCCCGATGCGGGACTCGATCCCAGGACCTCGGGTCACACCCTGAGCTGAAGGCGGCGTTCAACCCCGGAGCCCCCCGGGCTGCCCCAAAAATCTTTTCCTTAAAATTCATATTAAGCCGTTGGTAGAGAAGGAGCAGCCATCAGAGCTTAGCAGAACAAGAAGAAAGGAGTGGGGGGAGGAGGCTAGAAAAAGCCACACCACTTCTTTCCTCTTCCTGCCCCCTCCATCCAGGCCTGCCACAGGACAGTCTTGGGCAACTCTTTATGAAATTACTGGGTGGTGGTTGTTATTCAAACAGCCTGTTTTGGTGCCTGGTGGTGAACTGGACTATAATTTGGAGGACACACGTTTCCTGTGATGGGAACCAACTCACAGAATCAGAGATTAAAATACGCTAGGAAATGGTACCACCTCGATCACCAAAAATAGGACAAAGAATGCGTCTTGGTGGGTGGTGAGCACGGAATATTTTTTGCCACCTTTCATTTTCTATCTCCACTGTAGTGGAAGAAGAACAAGAGTTGAAGAGGGGAGTTTAGAGGTACATAAGCCAGGTGGAGGCGATCCTAGGAAGTTATGAGCCACGTTTTCCTTAGAGCCCTCCCTTCCCCCAAGTTGTGCAACAGAAACTCTCTGAACCAACTGGGTAGATCCTGACTACCTCATTGGAGCAACCCTGTTGCCAGAGTTGGGGAAATTAAATCGACTCTTAGGGGCACATCACTGTTGCTTTGGCTACTTAACATTTCTTTCTTTCTTTTTTTTTTTTTTAAAGAGATTTTATTTATTCATGAGAGACACACACACAGAGAGAGAGAGAGAGAGAGAGGCAGAGACACAGGCAGAGGGAGAAGCAGGCCCCACAGTGAGCCCGACGTGGGACTCGATCCCGGGACTCCAGGACCATGCCCCGGGCCAAAGGCAGGCGCTAAACCGCTGGGCCACCCAGAGATCCCCTACTTAACGTTTCTAAAGTCCACTGAATGTTGATGAAATGACTGCCATTTGATAAATGCAAAAAAGGCAGAACAAAACAATTACTCATCTGTGTTCCATCAAACATCTATTTTCTAAATATGGATAAGAAAGGGAGTTTAGGAAAGAGTCGTGAAGGAGCTTCAGAGAGCCACGGAAATGCAGGTGAAAGCACTGCCAAGAAAGTTCTAGTGCTGATGGTGATAGTTGCCGCCCATAATAACTCACTTTGTCCCAGCACTTCCCTAGGGTCCATGAGGACTTGGGTACCTGCATTCTGTCTCCCAACACTTCAACAGATGTAGGAATCAGGAGTGGGGTGGTACCATTTGCTTCGACGTGGATGGAACTGGAGGGTATTATGCGGAGTGAAAGAAGTCAATCAGAGAAGGACAAACATATGGTCTCACTCATTTGGGGAATATAAAATATATTGACAGGGAGTAAAGGGGAAAGGGGAAAAACTGAGTGGGAAATATCAGAAAGGGAGACAGAACATGAGAGACTCCTAACTCCGGGAAATGAACTAGGGGTGGTGGAAGGGAAGGTGGGCGGGGGCGGGGGGTGACTGGGTGACGGCCACTGAGGGGGGCACTTGATGGGATGAGCATTGGGTGTTATTCTATATGTTGGCAAATTGAACACCAAAAAAAAAATAAATTTACAAAAAAAAAAAAAAAAGGGGGAGTGGGGTGGTAGGAAAGGTAGTGTTCTCCTCCTCCTCCTCCTCCTTCTTCCTCTTCTTCTGCTTCTGCTTCTTTTAGGTTTGAAAACTGAAGCTTATAAAGGTCAAGACATGTGTTCCCAAATCAGGCAGTTGGTGTGTGGTAGAGGCGAGATTTGGACCGATCCTCATACTCTTGAACACTAATCTGGGGATCCCTGGGTGGCTCAGTGGTTTGGCTCCTGCCTTCGCCCGGCGTCATCCTGGAGACCCAGGATCGAGTCCCACGTCGGGCTCCCTGCATGGAGCCTGCTTCTCCCTCTGCCTGTGTCTCTGCCTCTCTCTCTGTGTGTCTCGCATGAATAAATAAACAACATCTTAAAAACAAAACAAAACACCGACCTATTAAGAGTAATATGAAGCAACAGGTTTTTTTTTTTTAAAAATAATAAATGTAGTAAGGTATTTGTTCCTAAATTCTTAATTGAGTCCCACTACTTAATTGAGTCTATGAAGTGATTGCAGGCTGCTGATTCCATTATGTCACCACAGTACTAGGTCCTGCATCTCTGGCAGGATGGATGCATGGGAAGGCTTTCTAACAGCATCAAGGGCTCCAAGGTACACGAGAACCAATATTTGCACAGCAGTGTCTTTGTTTCTTTGTTTTATCCATAGACTTCCTATTTAAGGGAAGAAATAAATCTCTGACAATCTGGTGGACTATATCCAGCCTCTCAAAGCCTGCTCAAAGAGAGCCAGTTTTATTATCTCAACCAATGAAATGAAAGAACCAGCTGGCTGAATTTCTATGACTCAGTGATGCTTGATGGGACTCGATTTTGAATATTGATCTCTACTTTTGAATCAGGTGATAGATATCCCAAATTACATTATTTCAGTAACACAGAAAAGTAGCATAATGGGCATAACATCCGTGTTTTATTATAGAACTTACGTGTTAAACTGAATGGTGTCTATTCACTGAGATTTTAATTTATTGGCATAGTTAAAAGGAAAGTAACTGTCCCTACTTCGATAACCTTTCCATTTGGGGGCCTGTATGATGCCTAGAATCCTTTTTATTTATTTATTTATTTATTTATTTATTTATTTACTTACTTTTAAAGGTTTTATTTACTTATTCATGAGAGACACAGGAGGGGCAGAGACACAGGCAGAGGGAGAAGCAAAGTCCCTGTGGGGAGCCTGCTGCGGGACTCAATCGCAGGACCCCGGGATTTCACCCTGAGCCGAAGGCAGACAGACACTCAACCACTGAGCCACCCAGGTTCCCCTAAAATCCTTTTTAATTCTGAAATTGTGTAATTATAACAGTTCACCCACCTGGTTTAGAAAAAAAAGCAGGACTTCTCTTTCCCTCTTTCAGAGCTACCAACACCAGACATGTTGACGGCAGTAGAGTTATCCAATCCTTGCATTAAAAAAAAAATGAAATAAAATAAAAATAAGTGTTAATAAAGTCATTGAGGCAACAATAGGTAGATGTAAAGTCTAGGGTAACAGTCTTACGTGGCGAGTGGCTTTAAATTAACTTCTTAGAAGTGAACGTTTCTTTTCAAAGTTAGAGGTTCACTTTTATGGTATCAGTAATAACACCACTTAATATATAGATAGTCCTTTAAAAAACTCCATAGTTACGCAATCTTCATCTAGGCGTGTAGTGGGAGAGCTATATTGCTGGTATATGGTGTTGTTTTATAGTAGACACATTTCTTTCTTCCTAGCTGCCTGCCTCCTTGTGGGGAAGGCGTTCTGGTGGCATAGAGCACCGGGATATTACCAGTGACTTATAAAATATTTTAAACCTTATTCATGTTCTGGCTAGTACGGGAAACAATGTGCATATTGAGTATCTATACAGAGATAATCATCCTTTAATTATGACCATCATTCTGATGATACTTCAACCATTTTCTGGCTTGCTATTCATTCTGGCAGCTTTGGCCATTACATTAGGGCATAAAACTTGTGCTTTGTAAACTTACATTCCCAGGAAATAGCCCAACTCCAAAAAGGAAAAAAAAAAAAAAAAAGTAAGTCCACATCTGAATGCCATTAACAGAAATCAGTGCAGTTTTCGAGAGCATGTATATTTTTAGGACTTGAGTGTCTTATTCCAACTATTTTTCCTGCATTAAACTGTGATCAAATATAGATTATGGTTCGTTGCATTGCCTGCCAGCAAGGTCATTTCTGGTCATTCATTCTATTAATTCCCACAGAAACATCCTTCATTCTGAGCAGCGAGACCAGCAAGCATTTTTGTCCGTTAGCTCATGTTTGTCAACATACTTTCTTCCTTACTCATTCAGCTTTGAACCCCAGGGCCACGCATGCTCCTGCGACATTTCCATTCTCCCAGTCTGTCGGCTGCGCCAGCATGATTTATCAAGGTTTCAGATTTTGTGTCTTGAGCTACTCCTTTATTGGGCTCATTCCGCTTTTCATTAATCTGCCATCTGCAATTACTTAACTCCAACATTTCTCTTTAATTCCGTGTTCTGTCCAACCTCATGGCCTGTATCCCCGTTGTGGCCTCTCTTCCACGGCCACTTTACTGTACCAGCGCACAGCCTGATAGTCACTCTCTAGCACCTCCTCCCTTTGTCAAATATTTCTCTTACGCAGCTTGCATAACTTTCTCAGGACATTTTAATTTACATTTTTGGGGTTTGAAATCAGTAATTGACTTCTGTTGCCCAGCAACGCCTAATAAAACGACTTCCCTTAACATTCCAAGGCCCGTAAAATCCTGTCCTAGCTTATTGACTCTCCTCCGTTCCAACTTTTCTTGTGTCTTTTGCAATAGGCAGAGCCGTGTCTCCACCAGTCCTTTGCTCATGGGGCCTTTCTTCCTGAAAAAAAAACTGGTTTCTCTTCACTATGCCTGAGTCCCCTTCCTCTCTCAAAAGTTGTTTCAGGTGTCTCTTTAACTACAGCAGCTTCCACTTGCCTTCTTAGTGTCTCTTTCCTTGACATGCCTTCAGCGTCACATAGCCTGGCACACTACCTGGGGGCTTAGGGCTGCCTTTGTTACCCTTGACTCAGAACTGGATCCCAAACCATTTGAGGACAGGGGGAGCGATCATCTCACTTTACATATGGCAGTCTCTGAATACGCAATCCATCGTTTACTTAAGGACAAATGGCCTGCAAGAAATTAGGCATATATATATATATATATATATGTGTATATATATATATATATATATATATAATTTTTTACTTTTTCTCCTTATGTCAGGTCCTACCTAGAAGGTATTGTACAGTCACAAAATTGACAGTCATATGATGGGAAGGAAGAGCTCTCTGCTTCCTCACCCCAACCCTTTCCCAGAGGAAATTTAACCCCCTGGCAGCTTTCAAGAGGAGACACAAAGACTAGCCATGTGCACCACTTGCCAATAAGCTCCAACTTACTGGATGCGGTATGAGGCGTCTGGGGCACTGAATTATGTATATGCACTGAGAATGTTTTTTAAATAGTTGAGTCTCCAGGGGAAAGGTGGAAAATCTCAATGAGACAGCAATGCCCTACTCTGTGCCCCGCCCCCCTCCCATCTCTTATTACTTTCCCCAAACTTTTCTCCATCGGGCTTTTCTTCATCAGTGTTTCCTACTTCATGGATTTAAAGAACTTGAATGTTAATTTGCCATTGTATAATTAAAGCTCCACTTACGTCTTGCAGAGTTGTGAAATAGCATTCCCTGGTCTAAAAAATTCTTGTAACCAGATTACTTGTGAACCTGAACTTTCATTGTAGTCATCCAGATTGTATTTTTGGTTATATGTTGATTACGTTCAGGTCTTTCGAAAGTTGAACATACGCAGGATCCTTAGAAGCCTGTGTGATTTTTCCTCTTTCCCCACTCTGTCATTAAATATTGAGAGAAAAACAAAGCCAATCAAATAATCAATCCAACAATTAAGTCCTTCCCACAGAGTTAAAGGCCGGAAAACAAATGAAAGGTGTCATCAGATCTGTTTCCCTTCCCTCTAACAGGATGTGTGTAAGACAAGATAGACAGATCTCCTTTCCATTTTCAGAGGCCCAGGGAATTAGGGAAAAAAAATTTCATTACCACTTGGAGAATTATTTCACTGCTGAGAAAAACCTCATTGCTAATTAAGGCATTCCAGTTACTTTCAACTCCTTTTGGTTTTGTCCATATTAAATGATGAGCAATAGTTAGTAAATATTTCCAGGCGGTAATAATACATGAAGTCAGTGCATCTAAACCTGCTTTTGTTCTTAAATCATCCACCCTTATTTAAGCTTAGCCCTTCTTTTTTTTTTTTTTTTTAAGCTTAGCCCTTCTTCACGGCAAAAGTACACAAGGATTCTTGGGGTTTGCCCTTTGTTGTACCCACAGCACTCACGCCCTCTCTGCATTTTCCCTGCTTTCTTTGTATTTTTAGCTTTTCTCCCAGTCTAACATTCTGCTCTCATTTTTGTTCCTCAGATTAACCTCTTCTCTATAAGAACTGAGGTCCAGAGTTGGTGAGGTTTAAAACTGAGCCATCTCCAAAGAGTGATGAAGAGCAGTGACTTCCATCCCTTTCAACATAGTCCTTCCTTTTTTTTTTAGAGAGAGGGAAGGAAGGGTGCATGGTAGAGGGAGAGAGAGAGTGAGAATCTTAAGCTGGCCTTGGAGCCTGATGTGGGGCTTGACCTCACAACCCTGAGATCATGACCTGAGCTGAAATCAAGAGTTGGGCACTTAACAGACTGAACCACCCAGGTGCCCTATTTCTCTTTTTCTGAGAGACAACTTTTACTCTTCACTTTCCTTCTTTTGTATATAAATCTTTAAAATTTTATTTGATTACATAAGATCTACCCTCTTAACACTTTTTTAATTGTACAATCCAGTATTGTTAACTACAAGCCCAGTGTTGTATAGCAGATCTCCAGAACTTGCTCCTCTTGCTTAACCAAAACTTGATGCCCGTTGATTAGCAGTGCCCCACTGCCTCAACTTCCCACACGCACACACCTCCTGGAAAACACCATTCCACTCTTGGATTTTCCACGAGTTTGTTCATTTTAGATAGATACCTTCTATACATAGAGTCACATAGAGTGTTTATCCTGTGACTGGCTTATTTCACTGGGTATAATGTCACATATTGCAGACTCTTCTTCCTATTTTAAGGCTGAGTAGTATTCCATTGTATGCGTCTACTACATTGTCTCTATCCATTTATCAATGGTGGACATTCAGGTTGGTTGTTTTTTTGTTTTTTGTTTTGTTTTTTTTTACACATCTTGGTTACTGTGAATAGTACTGCAGTGAACAGGGAAGTGCTAATGTCTCTTCGAGATCCTGATTTCAGTTCTTTTGGTTAAAAACCCAGAAGTGGAATTTCTGGGTAATATGGTGGTTATAGTTTTAATTTTTTGAGGAACCTCCAAATTGTTTTCCATAGTGGCTGCACCATTTTGTGTTCTTAGCAATAGTGTACAAGTATTCTAATTTCTTTACGTCTTTGTCAACACTTGTTATTATTTTTTTTATAACAGCCATCCTGACAGATTTGAAATGCAATCTCAAGTGGTTTTGATTTACATTTCCCTGATGATTAGAAAATGCATAGTGACTGATTATTCTATGCAGACACTTTACCTGGTGCTGGGGATACAGCAATAAACACAATGGACTACTTGCTTCCCCTGACAAAGGATTTGACATTGTTCAAGAATCATCCTTTTCCACGATCATTTGGGAAGCAGAGAAATCTTTCCTAAGTAGCTAGATCTAGAGAATTAGCTCTGAATAGATAGGTATGCTTGGTATCGATCCAGTTTTTCTTCAAATGTAAGATAATTAGTTTGCATTTTCTGCATCCTGTCACTTGCTCTAAAACAAAATCATGATACCAAAGAGACCTAATTGTCACTGAAAGATATGGGTGATTTGTGGAGTATTTTTTACATTTTTTGCCTTCCCTCATTGTTATGTACTTCAGTTATTATATTTGGCAAATTTAGAGATTTTTCTCCTCTTTTATTTCCTGTTTTTCTAGTATCATCTATCATTTTCTATGAGTATGGCCACTCACATTCCAAGAAGGCTTTATAACAACTGGAAGAACTAACCAATGGATTTTTTTTAAAATTCTTCAGCTTTTGATGACTTTTCCATCTATTTGCATTTCAGACCTCTAAAAGAGGACTTCTTAACAGACTAACTACGGATGCCTGGTAGTTGGGGATAATTTGCACCTGCTATATTAAGTAACAAATCAGTAAATAATCCAGAATTCGTTTGAGAGAGATTAATAAGAAGAACAACCTGATAGCTTATTATATTCCCATATGCCTCCATTAAGTGTAAAGTTGGTCGGATAGACCTCAATATCTAGAAAGCTATGCATAGGTATTACTCAAAAAAATTATCTGGTGGTGTTCTAAAATTGTGGATTTCACCTTACAGCCCTGGGTTTTTTAGAATTTATGTTCAGCAAATATTCCATCACCCATACCTTTGCTCTTTTTCAGTCATCCTCATGTATAAGTTATAAATCCACTTTCTCATTACTTGAGGAGCAGATATCTTATCCCTGAGAAGTGTGTGAGTCATAACCCTCCTTTCCTTATTTGGTAAAGAGGGTGAGGAGGGGGGACAGTCCATAAAACCGATATACAAATGAAACCCAGAAGTGTAGTCCATTTAGTGTGTAGCGTAACAGGCCAGTGTCCTGGTAGTAGTTTAAAAGTGTCTCATTCTGGTTTTTTTTTTTTTTTTTTTTTTTTGAGAAATATAATGACATTTGCTGTATCATTTTGAGTCATGTTGGGTCTGATAACGAATCCCCGTTTGCTTTCCCTGGTGTAGCGATGAGGCTTTGCACGGAGGAGTGCAGGGTCCTGGGACACTCTGACCAGTGTTGGATGCCACCGCTGCCCTCGCCGTCCTCCGACTATAGGAGTAACATGTTCATTCCGGGGGAGGACTTCCCAGCACAGCCCCAGCAGCAGCATCCGCACCCGAGTCTGGAGGAGGACACCTCGCCTGCAGATTCTGGTGAGAAGAAGAAGAGTTTTTCCACCTTTGGGAAGGACTCCCCAAACGAGGAGGACTCCGGGGACACCAGCACATCCTCTCTGCTCTCGGAGATGAGCAGTGTGTTCCAGCGCCTCTTGCCCCCTTCCCTGGACACCTATCCCGAGGGTGGTGAGGTGGACCGGTCCAACTCTCTGGAACGTCGGAAGGGACCCCTGCCAGCCAAGACGGTGGGTTACCCCCAAGGTGTGGCCGCCTGGGCGGCCAGTACCCATTTCCAAAATCCCACCAACAGCTCTGGTCCCCCCCTTGGGACCCACTCCAGCGTGCAGCCTTCTTCGAAGTGGCTGCCGGCCATGGAGGAGATCCCCGAGAATTATGAAGAAGATGACTTTGACAATGTGCTCAATCATCTCAACGATGGGAAGCACGAACTCATGGATGCCAGCGAGCTGGTGGCTGAGATTAACAAACTGCTCCAGGACGTCCGCCAGAGCTAGGAGACGATGCTGGCCACGCATTTTTGTTTCCATATCTGTGGAAATAGGGGACAGAGAAAGCCCCTGAAAGAACTGGCATTGCCAAATAATTGCATTTATCATAAATGTGTCTGTGTATATTGAATATGAAATACTGTATTTTCGTATGTACACAATGCAAGTGTGATTATTTTAATCTGTATTTTAAAAATACATTTGTACCTTATATTTATGTGTAATTTAACAGACAAATTTTATTTTTTTACTCCCATGAGAAACATGTCTTTCCTAATCACATAGAAACTAGCCACTGTTCAAATGTGATCATGCCAGTCAACCACAAAGTGTAAGGGCACTGTGTAGATCAGTGACGTTGGGGAAGACGTTGCCATGCTGTCGGAACAACCCCACTAAAACGTTATACAGTCCTTAGTTTCGTTAAGTGATCCAGTTTCTTTTCTCGATACTTAAAAAAAAAAAAAAAAAAAAAAAAAAAAAAAAAGAAATGAAGCATCAGTGAGAATGTTCAACTATTTTATTATTGCCATTATTTTTACTGCTCTCTGCTAGTCCTGATTGCAGCAAAGTCGGAGCAGGAAGTGAAATTTCATTTTGGGACTGGGAAATCTCTTTCACAGACAATGATGAAAATAGGGCTGGAGCCCATGCTTCCTGACCCCCGGGGCCCTACTGTTGTGGAGCATCACGCTGGCCTGTCCTTGAGCATATTTCTCCTGAAGTATTATTGTCTGTTTGTAATCATGGTAAACAATGGATTGCACCCCATCCTCGTAACAGTAGAGATGCTGCAAGGAAATGGAATCTGTCCTTCGAATGGGTAACAGTATGTATCCTAACAGCGAAAAGTACTCGTGGACCAAGACTGTTATGTCCGTGTCCCTCCTAGGGTAGTAAATATAATTGATTTATTCTGAAGCTCTTCTGTTTGATTCTTCCCCTCTCCTCTCACAATACTTGAACATTTTTATCTTCTGCGATGTTTTTGCTATAACTATTCACTTTTAGCTTTTGTCTCAGTGCATGACCTCATATTTTTGCTTTTATTTTTAGTATAAGGACATTTATAAAATTACGATTTTGTTATTGCAGTCTGTTGTATTTGTTGTGTGACAGACGACAAATTCTTTAATTATTGTGCTGTTATCGCTCTGTGTGGAATGCCTTGGTAAAGGAGATCGTTATTATGACTGTTCTCATTTATGACCAAGCTTCTAGTAACGTTATTTCTATGAATACACTATCTTGATTGTACTCTCCAGAAAATTTTGCTGTCAATGAAAATAAAAGGAAAATTAAAAGTAAAGCTAAAGAACTGTCCATAAATCAGAGTCCCTTTTCCTCCATAGATGTTCAAAAGCTTTGCATGAAGCGTATTCTTCATGAGAGGATAATTCCGTGTTGAGTTTTGAACGATAAAGAGGGAACACTCAGCTGGCTTGGCAAACAAGAAAAACACAATGGAAAAAAAAATGACTTTGAGACCTGTAATGGGAATGAAAGAAGCCTACCGTATTCCCAGTAGATTAAAGAATTTATATGCATTTGAAGTAGAAAGAAAAAAAGGAATAATCAAATAGTAACTGCTTGAACATTTTTCAAATTAAAAAAAAAAAATCCCTTCTCAGAACATTTTGTATTAAGTTGGTTCCAAAAAATGTGCCTTACAGTGTTTCCAAGTGGTGAAAACATTATCCTCCTTGGTTCACTAGTAGGGAATTGAAATACAAAGACAGTTAAAGAGTCTAAAAGAGGCTAAACTCAGATATTTTAAATCTCAAATGAGCACCACATCAAACAGATGTGTATGTCTTCCGAAAGGCACATTTTCCTTTGTAGGAGGGATTGGAGTTCCAAGGGAAATTTCCGTTTATTTTTCAGTAGATTACACACATAAATGCTAGCCACATTTGAAAACTTTTTTTTTTCAAATTCACTTCTTTTCAGTACATATTATCATTAAAAGAAAATTTCTTCACTGTTCTTACTTTAAAGCACCACTGGTAATTAGGAAGCAAAGCCCGGAATCGATGTTTAAATAATGTGAAGTAAATAAAATGTAATAATATATTAAACACAACCTTTGTGAATTGTCTGTATAGCAAACATTCCATCTTTCAGACTCCTTGATCCCTTTGGCTCTATTTGATTGCTTTAAATGGTCTTCAGTGATAATACTCTTTTTTAGAAGATTTTATTTATGTATTTGAGAGAATGAGACAGAGCACAAGCAGGAGGAGGGGTAGAAGAGGGAGGGGGTGATGCAGAGAGAGAGGGAGAAGCTGGCAACCAGGGGAGCAGGGAGCCTGACACTGGGCTGGATCCGAGGACGCAGAGATCATGACCTGAGCCAAAGTCAGATGCTTGACCAAGTGAGCCACCCAGGCATCCCAGTGGAAATCTTCTCTTTATGGGATTATCTTCCAAAAATGTAAACTCAACACTGAACCTGTTGCTTAATAAGTCTTCCTTTTACATGTTTATTTATAGGATGATTGGAATTGGCTTTCTTCAAATTCTTACAGGTTATTAACAGTGTTATTCATTTATAATTTCTTTCTTCCTTGGTGTTTAGCAGATGAGACTTATAAGTGTATTAATCATTTAAACTCTTTCTCCTCCTGTCATACAGCTGCCAAATTTACCGCTTACCAATAGACAACCATTCAGGCAAAAAAAAAAAAAAAAAAAAAAAAAGGTTAAATTACTCTTACTGGAGTCACTGAAGAAGTCTCATTTGTGAAAATCATCTCAGCATCCTTGCTTCATTCTTTTGATACCAGCTAATGTCAGAAAATATTCAAAACTGAGCTTGAACCATTGACACATGACAATTCAAACATTGTGACTCTATTTAAAAATTAGTTGTGTGGGTGAAAAAGGTATTGCCTCACATAGCAACTTTCATCCCTGTGTGAACTCATAGAACTGGTCCAACCACAGTTCAGGTAATTTGCCAAACTACTGAAAAGGTTTCGATGTTCCCGTGGAATATATCATGAATGCGTCATCACAGTATCAAAGACTGGGGATGCGCTGAACTCTGAAAAGCAATAAATATTGCTATATACATGTAAATTCAAACCGTACAAAAGTCTTAAAGATTTATGTTGAGTTTTAAAAAGAATAAAAACAGTACAGGCATTTTAAAAGACCCAGAGTATTGACTTCCTTAATTGTGAGTTACGTTCATAAGACAAAGCTATCTTACGTGTAAAAAAAAAAAAAAAAAAAAAAAAAAAAAAAGCTGTTTTATATATTGTGGAAGTATGAGTCGCCTTATTGAGTGTCATCACTTTTAATGTATTAGGATGTCTCTAACTGTGAAGGCTAGAGATAATTTTATGTGGACACATAAAGTTTTAATTTGATGAACTAAGCTATCTGAACCATTGAAGATGCCTGCCATTCAGTTTAGTGCCCAGGACGAACAATAAGTCACTTTTCTGAAATAAGTAAATAATAAATAATACCTGAACTAGTACATTGCAGTTGAAAACCCTTTAGTGCCCAAGTTGTGCTTCAGTCTTCTTCTGTGTAACCAGAGTCATAGTCGAGTGTATACAATCTGTGTACCAGAAATAATAGGGCACCGGATATACTCTAAACCTATATATATGTGTATGCACAGAATAGGTAAACACTGTATGGCAGATCTGAAAACGATAGTGTATGTGTCTCTCTAATTTATATTTTTATTACACGCTAACTTATACAACCTATGGAACTGTTAGAAGAACTTTATGAGGGGCTGGCATTGCAAACATTGCTACCAAAATTTACATACTTCTTCACTTTTAAAATTGCAATAACATCCTACTCTGGCACTTTAAAATAATAGTTTTCTATTTCCTTTTATGACTTCTGCAAGTTGCTCCTCATTCTTGTTTGCTTTTTCCGATTTTATCTTTTCAATTTATTTATTTTATGGTACGCTCTTCCTTGATAATTTACCCTACTGTCCACACTTTATAGCGATCTCCAAATTTTCGCATGTATATAGCTCTTTATATAACCACTTAGATTTTATCAATTTTTTCAACATCTTTTCTTTGTTGTTAATACAATAGAGATCATATTTTTGAGATATGAAACTAATATCTATTCATTCTCAGTAAACCTTGCTCCTCCAATTCACTGCTTTAATGGGAGGATAAACTTATACAGCTAAGAATGAAGGGGTCATTTCTGCTGTTCTGTTTTAAATTAAGTGGTTTTGAGTGCCTAGGGAGATATTAGCATAGAAAACTTAATTTATTAAGGGAGGATTTTTTTTTTTTTTGGTCTAAATATAAAACACTTCTCCTTATGTATTAACGATTGGGCTAGGAAAGGTAAGCTTGGAATCTCAGTACAAGCCAAAGTTAAGTGCAAGGAAATAAGTATGAAAGTAAGAAAGACCCATTAGCCACAGAAAAGAAAGACAAATCGAGCAATTGTTGAGAGCATCGAGCCCTAAAGGTGAATAATAAATGGAGAAAGGCAAAATCTCAGATGTTAGTATCTTCTTTATTCTCACTTCCCATGATCTTTAGATGAACCTGTAGAACAAAGCACTGCTTTGGGAGAAGACGTTTCTCCTTTCCCTGACTCTCCCTGTACACGAGCACAGATTATAAAAAATAGTGCCAAGGTGTGTGCGCCTCTGACATAGCATCTCTCCTCCTCACTGCCTTGGGATGGCCTGCAGAAGATTCCGATACTCTTTCTTGCCCAAACAGGGGAGGGGCTGATGGCATAAACTGTGATAACATTTCAAAGTGCTCTTACCTAAATGAAGTAAAGCTTTGAAGAGCCCAGGTACATTCTTGTTTTATTAAAAGGTACAATCTGTGGCTTAAAATAACTGACCACACAATATTCTGAACAGAAGAGACATGGACTCCTTTGGAAATAGATCTCTGTGTAAGCCAGAGCTTTAGGATCCAAATAATCTGCACAGCTTGCAGGAAATCTTGTTATGTGAAATGTAACATCCAGAAAAAATGCAAGAATATGTTATGTTCTAACCAGAAAAACATTTTGTCAGTCCCTGCCTTGCAGTTTGAATCTGTTCTGCAAACTCATGCCTGGAGGCCGTCCGTGTGGGTTGCATGAACTTCCTCTAGAGAATTTTGATAATTGCTGGGTGTCGGTGGCGAATACACAAGAAGATCACCTGACCACAAACAAAGTGTCATTGCAGGGAAAGTCTACAAAGGACCAACAGCTACAACCGACTGTTCTTCACTGCATTTTCTCCCTTTCTCCTCACTTTCTCCTTGGATGGCAACTGAGTAGAGGGCCAGCATATCAATCATTCTCTATTCAGCAAGTGTTCATTGTGCCCTTACTGTGTATCAGAGGCTGTTTGAGGTGTCTGAAATACATTGATAAATAAAAAAAAAGACAAGTAAAGGCTACAACAACTGCTGCTCACCTTTAGAACGGCCAAAATCCAGAACACGGACAATACCAGAAGCTGGTAAGGGCGTGGAGATACAGAAACTCTTCACACACTCCTGATGAGAATGCAAAAATGGTAGAGCCACTTTGGAAGACAGCTTAGAGATTTCTTTGAAAACGTAAACAGAAGTGTATCATATGATCCAGCAGTCGTGCTTCTGAGTATTTATTTACCCAAGGGCTTTAAAAACACGTCCACGCAAAGTCGTGCACAAAGATGTTCATGATAGCTTTATTCATAGTTGTCAATACTTGGAAGCAACCAAGATGTCTTTCAGTCAGAGAATGAATAAAATGTAGAACGGGTCCCATCTAGATAATGGAATCGTGTTTAGTGCTAAAAAGAAATGACCTACCATGCCATGGGAAGCCATGAGGAATCTTAAATTTATTCATATTACTGCACGAAAGAGCCCAATCTGGAAAGGCTTCTCACTTTATGAGTCCAACTGTAAGACATCCTGGAAAAGACAAAATAATGGAGAAAATAAAAAGTGCCCTGGTTGTCAGGGATCACGCAGGGATGGGAAGAGGGATGAAGCAGAGCACAGAGAATTTTTAGGGTAGTGAGAATACTCTGTATGACCCCTAATGATGGACATATGTCATGACACATTTGTCTGAATCCCTAAGAAGTAAAGCACAGAGGGTGGACAGTAATGCAAACAACGGATTTGGAGTAATTATGATGGGCAAAGTGGGTTCATCAACTGTAACAAATGTACTACTCTTGTAGGAAGGTTGCTACAGGGGGAGGTTTTGCATGTATGGGTTCAGGGGGTGTACAGGAAATCTCTTCTCACATTTTTAAATTTTTTTTTAATTTTTATTTATTTATGATAGTCACAGAGAGAGAGAGAAAGAGAGAACAGAGACACAGGCAGAGGGAGAAGCAGGCTCCATGCACCGATGCACCGGGAGCCCGACGTGGGATTCGATCCCGGGTCTCCAAGATCGCGCCCTGGGCCAAAGGCAGGTGCCAAACCACTACGCCACCCAAGGATCCCTCTTCTCACATTTTTGTGTCCATATAAAATTGTTCTAAAATAATAGAGTCTTAAGGAGAGGGGTTGGGGATGAAGAGCAAAGTCAGATAGGTCCTACTCACTGTAATGAGCAAGAGGAGGAGGATGAAACGACCAGAGGCCCTGCTTTGTTTACCTGTACATGTCTAGCACCTAAAACACTACCTGGCCCATTACAGATGCTCAAGAAATATCTGTGGAATGCATGGTTGATTCAATGTTTCTTCTGAACCCAAATACTACCCAGGGAGAAAGACTGAGGAAATATTGCGATGTGACCATAAAGATCTGCATTATGACCCAAACACGCTGAAGTATTAAGCCTCAGAGAACTTAAATAGTGGAAAGTCAAATCAAATCCAATGTTTTCTGCCAGTAGCAGGAACTGGAAATGAAGAAAAACTGACACTGGGTATGACTATATATGGCTATTTATTTTTCACTTTTCTCAGAACCACTTAAATTAGATTTTGGGGGATATTTTGCCCTTTTCCTTGAGCATTTTTTTTTTTTATAGATTAGGTGGTGCAGTCAGAAATCTCAAAGTTGATGTTCCAGCACTACTTCCTTCCAGCCGAATAACTTGAAATAAGTCACATGACAAGGGAGCAGTTGGGTTGTCATACTTGTACTATAATGTTGATAATAATAACACTATTCACCTCAACCGAAGCAAATAACAAACTCTAAATTAGATGAGGAAAACACAGAAGAATTTAAAAACAGGAACGGTGCATTTCTTATGTCATTTTTCCATCAGCTCAGGTGCAGATATGGAGATTTAAATAAGTTTCTTCCCCTGTTGGTGATTTTACCAGATGAAGTGGAAGGAAAAATGATTTTATATGAAAAAGCAAAACGACAGTTTGTATTGTTACTTTTGGTTGGGGAATGCTGACAGTCACAAAAATAAACTCAAAATGAACAACTTTTCAAGCGTAGCAGAAATTTATTTCTTCTTATCAAAGTCTTCAATGAAGTTCGTTTGAGGATCAGTCTCTTCGAGACCCAACCAGCATTAGCCCATCATTCCAGGGTTACCTCGAAATAAGGAGATCCTTGGAAGGATCGCCTTCCCAGCCAGACATGGATTTCCAGCCATGGAGTAATAACAACAAAGAGATCGTCAGGGACCATTAGTGTCATATGTCACTTCCCCTGATAACTCATTGGCTAGAAACAGTCGTATGGCTACACAGAGAGGCTACTAAATGCCGCCTGCTGTATTGTGGTGAGCAGCACGGTCTCTACCAACCAACCTTTAGGAATTCCTATACTCAGAATGTCACTACTTGTATTTGTGTGATTTTTATTGGTAATTTTCCGTTTCTTCCTTCAATTCCTGCACCAGAATCTGGACACCTTGAAAAAAGAATTTATTATTTATTTATTTATTTATTTATTTATTTATTTATTTATTTATTTATTTTATTTGTATTTATTTATTCATAAGAGACACATGGAGAGAGGCAGAGACACAGGCAGAGGGAGAAGCAGATTCCCCGGAGGGAGCCCCACGTGGGACTCCATGCCAGGACCCCGAGATCACACCCTGAGCCAAAGGCAGATGCTCAACCACTGAGCCACCCAGGCATCCCATAGATTTTTATTTTTCACTTATTTTTGTCTCTCCAGAGACTAGTACAGTTTTTGGCCTATTAAAGATAATATAGGAATAAGTAAAAAAATAAAAATAAATAAAATAAAATAGCATTTCAATCTTCCACAGTAACCCTTTGTTATAAGATTTGTTTGTTTGTTTGTTTGTTTGTTTAATTATTTTTAGGGAGGTAGAGAGTGTGAGAGTGTGAGTGTGAGGGGAGAGTGGGGGGAGGGACAGAAGGAGAGGGAGAAAGAAAATCCCCAAGCCCACTCTCCACTGAGAGGGAGGCCAGACCGGAGCTCCATCTCACAATCCATGATTTCATGACATAAACCAAAACTATTAAGAATCTGACACTTAATTGCCTGAGCCACCCAATCGCCTTAATGACTTGGGTTGACTGAGCCACCCAATCGCCCTTAATGGCTTGGGGGTGGGACAAGGCAGGGAGTGTAATGGGGAAGGGTTAGTGGATATAGTTATTAACAGAATCAACCTTTCTTCCAAATAAATATGGACTCTTTCTCAAATTCTGATAGATATCCAAAGACTGCTCCCCTGATGATGGAGGCGGGGAGTGGAGCCGGAGGAGACTGCCTGCAAAGCAAAGTGAGGCAAATCTTTATGGTAAAGAAAATGCTTTCTCTTCTGAATGGGGGTAGTAGATCACATTCGTCAAAACTCCTCTAAATGTGCATTTAATACCTGTGTATTTTCTTGTTTTCAAATTGCACCACAATAAAATTGAAAAAAACTCACAATGAAGAAATACGGCTACAAAGCAAAAATTAAGAATATGGAAAATTTCACCGAAGCCAGTCAAATCTTTCCTAATTCAACAAGTCAATTTGGAGAAAGTCCCCAGCGGGATACTCTATACGGTGTTGCATTGGCAGTGACTCACCTCCATGACCCTCCTAGTTGTTGTGACTTCAGGCTTCCTAGGGTAGAGAGGATCCACTTAGATCTAATCATCTCAATCCCTGTACCCTCGACTGTGACAAGGAGAGCGGTGCCAAAGCGACCAACACGAACACCAGAGATGAAACTTCACTTAAGGACCCGTCCCATATTTAGGGAAAACAAAAAACAAAACAAAACTATGATTTTGTTCTGTTTTGACAGAAACCCAGATTGTCACACCAATAGAAATCTATGTGCATCCACAGGGTAGCAACTATTGAGAAAAAGTAAGTATATTTTCCCCCAAAGTATATTGTGTGTGCGTATGATGATGTGTTGAACACGTAGAGTTCTTACCAACTTGTCTGAAAGTACGTTTGGAACCTTTCCCGTCAGCTGTAATACAAGAGAAACCTGAGACTCATCCAGAACCATCACATGAAGACTTTGAGCAGCAAGCAACAAGATTGTTGCTCCAAAATTATAACAATGAGACAGCCAGAGAAGCTGCCAGAATGAGCGGTAGGCCCAGCCTGTCAGTTTAGAGCTTACACCATGCATGAAGCATCCAGCCCACAGAGTGTCAGGGGATACACATGACGTTAATGACGATGCCACTCACCACTGAAAAGTATTTGCAGGCTCCTTCCTCCCCTACTGCGTAAGTCATGGGTTGAAGGTCTGTGACTTACAGCATTAGCTCTTTTATGACAACAAATGAGCAAATAAACCACAGGCAACCCGGAACAAAAGCCTCATCCCCTCCAGAGCCATCATTTTTAGGAGAATGCACGCAGTCCTATAAATGCAAAGACATGCCCTATAGTCAACTAAGGTCCCAGATGAAGGAACATAGAATCCAACAGATTCACGGAATATCTGGCCTTCCATAGAAAGAATCTCTCATCTGTGTAATTTCTTTTAATGTGAAGGGATAGTTCCTGTCCTTAGCATGAAAGATCTCCACTGATGTTGGATTCTCTGGATTTCAGTGACAATATCCAAATTCACTAATTGCACAGATTTTTGGGGGGGCGGTGATTTTGAATATAACTCAGAATAATCCGGTTTAGTCCATGATAGAGCAACTTTTCTTACATCAGTTTCTATCCTGAGTGCTTTTCGATTTTCTTTTCCTGCTGACATGCCTTCAAAAAGTGAGCCACTGTTCAGGGCGTCGTATCCTGAATATCGCCCCTTCTATGAAAAGAAAATTTGATTAAATCCCATCTCTCCTTGACTCTTCGCACTTTCCTCATTGTATTTGATTCTAGCTCAGGCAAAAAGCTACTGCTGATAAGTGTTCTTCAATTTGTGTAGTATATTTTTTTTTCTCTCGGGCTCTCAGCTGTATTTTTCATTCAAACAATCTTTTGACTAAAAACTCATAAAAAATGAATCACATGATGGTGAGCAATTGATTAGTTTCGGATTTTGAAAAGCTAATAACACAATAACATAAGAATATCGATGCTTGTAGGGTTTAGCAGTACATAAATTGCCTTTCTATTCTGTATCACGCTGTTTTAATTATTATAACTTTAAAATGATAGAGCTAGAGAAACATAATCTCTCTTTCTCTTTCTGCCTTTTTATTTTTAGAACATTTCTGACAATTTTATTCGTGGTTTAGCTTTGGAATCAATTTGTCTAGTTTCCAAAAATATGCTGTTGGTATTTTTACTAGGATAACATTACATTTATAGATTAATTCGAGGGAGGACTGATGTTCTTATGGAGTCACATATTCTTCTCCAAGAATGTGTCTTTCCTTCTGCTAAAGCCCTTGCTTATGTTTCTCAGTGGCATAAATAGTTTTCTTCAAACAAGATTTTATATGTTTCTTGTTAAGTTTCATATGTTATTTTTTGAAATTTTACTCATACCTGGTTATTGTCCATGAGCAACCCGTTTATTCCTTACACCAGTTTTATACCGAGCCCTATAACTGCTTTGCCTTATTATTTATAATAGTGTAAGACAATTACTACATAGAAGAGTCTTCCTATTGATCCTTTTGGATTTTCCAAGGAAAAAATATATTATTCTCAAGTACTGATGATTTAAAATTCTCCTCTCCAATTTTGTTTCTAAATTCATTCCTCACTGTATTTTCCAGTATCATTGGCTGATACCTCCAGAAAAATTTATAACCAGAGTATTGATAATGAATTCTGTTGCTTTATTATTGATTTCAAAGAAAATGCTGTTGTTTCCTGTATAAGCACATATATACTATTTTTGCATATACCTATAAACATCATCATGTAGAAATTATCCCATATTATGATTTTCTTTTAAGTTTTATTTATTTATTCATGAGAGACACAAAGAGAAGCAGAGACATAGGCAGAGGGAGAAGCAGGCTCCCCGTGGGGAGCCTGATGCGGGACTCGATCCCGGGACCCTAGGATCATGCCCTGAGCCAAAGTCAGATGCTCAATCACTGAGCCCCCCTGGGGCTCCCATATTATGATTTTTAAAATCAATAATAGATGTTGGATTTTACTAAAGGTTTTTACCTTTAATGAGATTTATGTGATTGTCTCTTTTGACTTACTAAATATGTTGATTTATAGTTATCCTAATATTTAACCACATGAACATTCCAGGAATAAACTGCACTTGCTTTACTATTTATTAAATAAAGCTGAATTTTGCTACTTATTTTTTAAATGTTTTTATTTTAATATGTCTGAAAGTTTTGTGGTTTGCTTGTGTGTATCTTTAATAGGATTTTGGTACCAATATGATGCACACATTCTAAAAGAGGAAATTTCCTTTTTCTTTCTTTCTTTCTTTCTTTCTTTCTTTCTTTCTTTCTTTCTTTCTTTCTTCCTTCCTTCCTTCCTTCCTTCCTTCCTTCCTTCCTTCCTTCCTTCTTTTTCTTTCTTTCTTTCTTTCTTTCTTTCTTTCTTTCTTTCTTTCTTTCTCTTTCTTTCTTTCTTTCTTTTTCTTTCTTTCTTTCTTTCTTTCTTTCTTTCTTTCTTTCTTTCTTTCTTTTTTCTTCTTTCCCTTCCTTCCTTCTTCTTCTTCTTCTTCTTCTTCTTCTTCTTCTTTCTTTCTTTTTCTTTTCTTTCTTTCTTTCTTTCTTTCTTTCTTTCTTTCTTTCTTTCCTTCCTTCCTTCCTTCCTTCCTTCCTTCCTTCCTTCCTTCCTTTCTTCCGTTCTTTTTTTGTGCTCTGAGCAATTGAAGTTTAATTGCAGTTATTTATTACTTGAAGTTTTGGAAGAATTGCCTTGTGAAACCATCTGGGTAATGGGTATTTTGCAACTTTATTTCTTGGATGGTGAATCATATATGTAGTTTTCCAGGGCCGCTTTCTCAGGTTAGTTTTGGTAGGTTATATTTTCCAAGAAAAGTATTCATTTCGTTCATGTTGTTGAAGTAATTTGAAAATATTTGAAAAGATTATTAAAAATTCTAATTTCTACGATTTTTGTTATTTTTTTAATTGTCATTGATAAAGTTAGAAGACTTCCCTTTTTATGCATGTGGCCAATTTTATTCATGAAGAAGAACTCATTGGTTCTAATATTTAACTGCTTAAACTTAATTATTTTTTGTATTTTTTTTGTTTGCCACTTCTTTCCCCACAGTTGTTTTATCTTTTTTCAAATATTAAAAACTGATTGCATGCTGCTTTTGATATTATATATTATGTTTCCTTTGTACACTATTTTAGCTGTGTTTTTCATGGGTTGAGAAATGTAAATCTTAAGAGACATAATTTTCTAAAGCATTTCCAATTTTAATTTGATTTCCATTTTATATAAGGCATGAGTAAGAAAAATTTTATATTTTCTGGTTGAGAGATCATTCCTCCCTTTTTGTCATTAACTTCTGTTTTATTGCATGTGGTTATGTTAACTTTACTCTTTGGAATTTAGTAAGGGGGCCAATAAATGATAAACTTCTGAATATTATTTGGGAATTTGAAAAAAATATGTATTCTTATCTTTTGGCAATATGCACACATGTACAGACATTTTTACACATAGATATAATAATGTTTCTAATACTGAGAAGTGTCTTAAGATTTGGTACTACTCTGTGCTTCTATCTATTTCTTGTTTTTCTCTCTAAACTTTGCTCCATTATGCTGAAGTTATGTTTTTTGTTGTTGATTATGGTTTTTGTCTTGTTTTGTTTTGCTTTTGGTGCATAGATAATTGGCTAATATACCATTTATTAATTTTTGGTCAATATAAATATCTTTGTGTTAAGAATGTTCACTATAAAATATTGTGCTTTGGGGACTCCTGGGTGTCTCAGTGGTTGAGCGTCTTCCCTTAGGCTCAGGGCATGATCCAGGGGTCTGGGATCAAGTCCCACATCAGGTTCCTTGTGGGAAGCCTGCTTCTCCCTCTACCTGTTCTCTGCCTCCCTCCCTCTCTCTCTCTCTCTCTGTCTCTCATGAATAAATAAATAAAATCTTAAAAAAATTATGCTTTGTAGTCCAACATGAAAATGTTATTCTTTTTTTAAATATATATTTTTAAGATTTTATTTTTTTATTCATGAGAGAAAGAGAGAGAGAGAGGCAGAGACACAGGCAGAGGGAGAAGCAGGCTCCATGCAGGAAGCTCGATGTGGGACTTCTCCAGGATCAGGCCCTGAGCTGAAGGTGACGCTAAACCACTCAGCCACCTGGGCTGCCTGAAAATGTTATTCTTTTAATAAATAAGTGTAGTCCATTTACAGTTAGTGGTTTGACATTTGTGTTTGTTGTGGCTCTTCAAATTCTATGTTAGATTATCCTATTTCTTATTTCCTTTTGTGATTTTGATATTATTTCATTTTTTTCTTAATTTTTTTTTAACTTAACCTCCTTTTTAGACAATGCCTATTAACTTCCCACTATTGGCAAAGTAGTAAGGTTTCCCATATTTGGTGTTTCTATTTCCTTTTCTCTCTTTTGTTCTCTGTGTTTCCCTATCTTGTTGATTTTTATGCATTAAAATACACATGTAACCATATTTATACCATTAAATGGTTTCATTTAATTTATATTTATGAGAGATCAAAGAGTCATCCTGTTCACCATAATTTCTATTGTTTTCCTTCTACTATCAGTTTAGCCATATCATCCTTACATTTTCAGGGCATGTAATATTTTTATTTTATGTATAATCATGTTCTCCACAATTGTTTTTATCCTGGCCATTTAGGTATATTAATTTAATGCCCATTGTTAGTTCTTTTGCCATAGTGTCCTCGATGCTTAAATAAATTGACATTGAATACTTAAATTATGTATTCCTACTTTCAAGGCTTTGTACACACTGCTTTCCTGTTTCCAGTGTTGGATGATACAACAAGGAATCAGGAGCCGAGAATAATTTTGTTCCCCTTTTAGATGACTTGATCTTTTGTGCTTGGATTCCAGAAGATTTTTTTTTCCTATTTGTTCAAAGTGTAGTAAGATATACTAAACTATATCTCAGTGTTTATATTAATGATTGTTCTGTATCAGTTTCTTTCATGATAGTTGTCTATCTTTATATATTCACATCTTCTATTTTTGGAAAGCTGATATTTTTTTTAATTTTGGAAGATTTGGCTTTATTTTATCTTAGAATAATTTTACTGTTTTCTTGTCTAGTAATTTATTATTTTGTATTTTTTTTGGGACACCAGATTTGCAAAATGAAAACCATTTTTCTTTCTTTCCTATCATTGTTCTCTATTTTTTAATTGTCATTTAAAAAATAATAATTGTCACTTATCATTCATCTACATTTTTTTGTTCCAATCCTATCTTCAATGTCAGTTATTGTTTTCAGCAGTGAATGATTCATTAATTGCTAAATCCAGTGGGGATTCATTTTTTTAAGATTTTATTTATTTATTCACGAGAGACACACAGAAAGAGACAGAGACACAGGCAGAGGGAGAAGCTGGCTCCCTGTGGGGAACCTGGTCTGGGAATCAATCCCAGGACCCCGGGGTCATGACCAGAGCCAAAGGCAGATGCTCAACCACTGAGCCACCCAGGCATCCCAAGGGCTTATTTTCTTGATGGTTTTGTATATGTATGCTCCTATGTTCCTAGGTTTTCTTCCTGTGCTTTGCCTGTTCATATTTTTTTTTAATTTTTTTAATTTTTATTTATTTATGATAGTCACAGAGAGAGAGAGAGGCAGAGACACAGGCAGAGGGAGAAGCAGGCTCCATGCACCGGGAGCCCGACGTGGGATTCGATCCCGGGTCTCCAGGATCGCGCCCTGGGCCAAAGGCAGGCGCCAAACCGCTGCGCCACCCAGGGATCCCTGCCTGTTCATATTTTATTTTATTCTGAGTTCTTACCATAAGTCCCTGAGCTTTCTGAACTATACTTTTTTTTTTTTTTTTTTTTTTTTTATTAAAGTGATCACTTCACTAAGTTTGAGAATGCTTCTTTGCAAATAAAGCTTGTGTTTGTGACTCTTCTTTCAGGCCTGTATTGTATGAATCCTAAGGCTTTATTCCCAAAGTAGTTCGGCTAAGGTTTAGCTGTTGAACCAAGCTTTTAAACTGCTGTTTGATTGGTCAATTGTTCACAGAGTAGGTAATTATTTGTATAATGTGCTTTGGTTCTTTTTCTGAATTCTACAACTTAGGGAATCTGTATTAGTTTCCTAAGCCTGCTCTAACAAATTACAACAAACTTGTTGATTTAAAACAACTGAAATATATTATCTGCAAGCACTGTGCACCAGAAGTCTGAAATCAAGATGTCAGCAGAGCCATGATTTCTCCTATGTCTCTTGAGGAGAATTCTTCTTTGCTTCTCTCAGCTCTGGTGGGTCCTGACATTTGGCTCAAGGTAGCATGACTCCAGTCTTAGCCTTTATGACCTTCTCCCTCTCATCTTTTTCCCTTGGTTTCAAAGGACTCCTATCATTGGAGTTAGATTTAATCTTGAGAACCTTAATTTAATCACATCTTCAAAGACTTCCAAATAAGGTCACATACACAGGTTCTGAGCCAACATATTGTTTTGAGGTCCACTATTCAATCAACTATAGGATCTTAGTATGTTTCTATCTGCCTTTCTGACTTTGGCAAAATGGTCATTCTCTTCATAATTTATGGTTTGAGATAAATATGTCTGTTTTATCAAAAAAATGAGTTTGATTTTTCTTCCTTATTACTCTTTTTAAGCATTTATTGAGATATAATTGACATATAACAACATATAAGTTTAAGGTGTACAAGGCGTTGATTTGCTGCAAGTAAATATGGCAAAACTATTACCACCATAACACTAATGAACACTTCCATTCCATTTTATAATTACCATTTCTTTTTTGAGGTCAGAACACTTAATATTCGCTCTCCAGAACATTCAGGTATAAACTATAGTATGATTATCAATAATCAGTATTCTGTACATTAGACTGCCAATTAAAGTAATTATTGATAGGTAAGGGTTTACTAATGTCATCTTCTTGATTGTTTTCCAGCTATTTTATAATTCCTTGCTCTTTTCTTTCCTCTATGACTATCTTTCTTTGTGACTTGATGATTTTCCACAGTGATGTGCTTAAATTTCCTTCTCTTTTTCTTTTGTGTGTCTACTGTAGATTTTGTGTGTTTGTGTGGTTACCATAGGGCTTACAGGAAACATCTTATAGAAATACTATTTAAGCTGATAGCAACTTAAATCTATTACATATAAAAGCTATACCCTTTTATCCCCCCCCCACATTTTAAGCTTTTGATATCATAATTTGCATACTTTTATATTGTGTATCCATTAATATTATTGTATCTAGAGCTATATTTAATACATTTGTCCTTTGTCCTTTATATTAGAGTTAAGTGCTTAACACATAGTATTGGAGTATTCTGAATTTCACTATATGCTTATCTCTACCATGTATTTGCATGTATTTATTTTCATGTTACCAATTACCCTCCTTTCATTTCAGCTTGAAAATCTTTTTTCAGCATTTCTTATAAGACAGGTCTAGTGGTGATGAATGTCCTGAGTTTTTGTTTCTCTGGGAAAGTCGTTATCTCTTCATTTCTGAAGGACTACTTTGCCAGGGAGAATGTTCATGGTTGGCAGGCTTTTCTTTCAGTACTTTGAATATATCCATAGACTCTCCTGATGAGCAAGATTTCTGCTGAGAAAATCACTGCCAGCCTTATAGGGATTCCCTTACAAGTGACTAGATACTTTTTCCTTGCTGTTTTCAAGATTTTCACTTTATCTTTGATTTTTTACAGCTTTATTATAATATATCTTGAGGAAAATTCCTTTGCATTGACTTTGTTTGGGGGACACATGAGCTTCATGAACTTGGCTGCAAGGGCTGTTGATGTACTCAGGGGGGGGCAGAACAGGCAGTGGTAGTGGCTGGAGCTGATGGTCTGCAGACATTTGACCATAGGGACTGGCTGAAGGTGCCTGTGTGATGGTGGCAAGGCCAGCTGCAGGCTCAGGTGCAGTAGCAAGGGATGGGGCCAACAACAGGGAGGGGGGGCAACTGGGGGGTGTGAGAGCAACTGTGGGAGCCCTCGCTATAAGTACCAACTTGCATGACTCCAGGAGCTAGCTGCGGGTGCAGATAGGAGAGTAGTGGCTGGTGATGGGAGTCAGGGCAAGCAGCATGCAAGCATGTAGCTGCAGGGGCTGGTTGCTGGCACATGTGTTGATGATGCAGGCTAGTGATGGGAGTTGGGCCCATCTCCAGCTGTCAAGCAGCTGTGTGGATCTGGGTGGTTGACATGTACTAGTAGAGCAGTGGGTACTAGCCATGGGTGTGCACATGGCTGCAGAGGCCAAGGATAGGAGGTAGGGCCAGATCCAGGCCCATAGCAGCTTTGGTGGCCCTGGGCCACAGACATGCAGTCACACAACCCCAAGTGCTGGCCACTGGCATACACAAGGCCACGGGGGTCAGTGGAAGGGCCTGAGTTGGCATCTTGCATGCACAGTCACAGAGACTGGGCCTGGCTACTGGTGCTGATTCCAGGCCCCAGTGTGAGGGTGGCAGAGGGAACAGGAAGGGACAGAGGCAGGTGGTGTCTGCAAGCAAAAGAAAAGTTCTGAAGCAAAAATCTGATTCGTGAAATCTGCAGGGGTCTGGGGTGGCTGTGGCAGCCATTGATTTCAGGAGTGGTGGAAGCTGCCCGGGTCCTCTGTGGAGCAGTCTGCGATGGTCCATGGCGAGGTCCTCAGTGATGAAAGGTAGGGGAGAGGGAGGTCTGTGCATTGGCCAAAGCTGTTCAGGTCCTCAGCAGGGTGGGCTGCTGGGATCTCCCGCTGAGTGGGCCAGAGGGACCCACCATGGCTCCCACTACTGTCCCCCCCAATCTTCCTCACTCCTAGCTGTCTCTCCACAGCTTTGCTAGTCTCTGGGTGAGGAAGAAGTGAGCCAGGCTTTAGTGCAGTGCCCTGAAAAACTGGGAAAGCTGGCTGTTCACCACGTTCTCACTTTCCTGGTTGGGGGAAGTCTCTTGTGCCAGGAGTTCCCTCTTGCTTCTGAGCGGTGCTGGCCTGGGGTTGGCATTGCCGCCATAGTGAAACTGTTCTTCCCACCCTTTTGATGCAGCTCCTCTTGGGATTTTTGCTCTGCTGTGTCCCTGAAACTTCTTAAATAGACTACTGAGCTCTCCCAGAGCTGTGTGCAGTTGTGGATTGTTGTCTAATTGTTCTTTGTGGGGGAAAGGAGGCCAGGGTCTCCTATTCCACCCTCTTGATGACATCATGACTTCTCTTAGCACTTCTGTTAAGTTTGAGGTGATAAGAAAAAAAAAGGGAGAGACTTCTGTCACTAAGCCACTATTTTAAAATTCTTAGTCTCCCTTATTAATTAATTAATTAATTAATTAATTAAAGATTTATTTATTTATTTATGAGAGAGAGAGAGAGGCAGAGACACAGGAGGAGGGAGAAGCAGGCTCCATGCAGGGAGCCCGACGTGGGACTTGATCCCAGGACTCCAGGATCGCGCCCTGGGCCAAAGGCAGGGCTAAACCACTGAGCCACCCAGGAATCCCCTAGTCTCCTTTTTTTAAACACATTAGTTGTAAACTTTACAGAAATAATGCAATCAATAGAATAGACATACTTTAACTTTTTGTGTGCAAATCTATCTCTGGCTGCAACCATAATCTATATTCCCTTTGTATTAAGAATGAATACATGAAAATTGATGGGTCACCACCACTTTTCTACAACATTCTGTTCCCAGGAATATTTCCACTTTTTTTCCTCTGGTATTTATAGACTCCATATTTTGGCTCTCCACATGTCAAATCCTATATTATTAATATATTCTCTTGTGTATTTTACCTTAAATCCTCTGGAACAGAGACACTACCCCAGTTACCACCCCCCCCCAATATTCTGCAACTAAATTTCTTTCTTTTTTTTTCTTTTAAAGACTCCATTTATTTATTCATGAGAGAGAGAGAGGCAGAGACACAGGCAGAGGGGGAAGCAGGCTCCATGCAGGGAACCCGACATGGGTCTGGATCCTGGGACTCCAGGATCATGCCCCAAGCTGAAGGCAGGTGCTAAACGGCTGAGCCACCTAGGGATCCCTGCAACTAAATTTCTTAAATTCATTCTTCAGACTCACTAGCCACATTTTCTAAAATTTTAGAAATTTTCTTGATAGTCTTTCTTCTACCTTCCATTCCCATTTTTTCATCAAATGGCTCTATATATAGCCTTCTATATATATAGCCTTCAAGCTGATCAAGCCAGCGGATGCTTTCTGGTCCTCCTCTTATATGACCTTGTACCACATTTGGCATTGTCCACTAACCCATCTCTCTTTAAATCTTACTATTCCCTTGGTTCGTGTATTAATCATATATTGCGTGTAACAACTTACCTCAAAACTTAGTGACTTAGAGCTACAAACATTTATTATCTCATGGTTTCTGTGGGTTAGGAATTTGGGAGTGGCACAGATGGCGGTTCTGATTCAGCATTTCTCATGAGGTTGCGGTTAAGATGTTGGCAGGGGCTACAGTTATCTGAAAGCTTAATTAGGGCTGGATGGTTTGTTCCCAAGATGGCTTACCTGCATGGTTATTGGATGGAGGCCACTATTCCTTACTCTGTGAACATCCTCTTATGATATGGCAGCTGGTTGCCCTCAGAGTGAGTGACCCAAGAACACTTGAGTGACAAGGAAGCCACAGTACCTTTTATGACCTAGTCTCCTAAATCACACCACATTCCTTCAGCTTTATTCTAGTCACTGGAAGTGAATCACTAAGTCTAGCTACACTTTAAAGAAGGGGAATCAGATTCTACCTCTTGAAGGAAGGGCTATCAAAAAAATTTTGGACTTATTTTAAAACCACTACAATCTTCTAATCATAGCATTCTGAGAACTCTTATGGAATCTCTGTGTGCTCCCTTTCCATATGTACCTTTTTCCTCACTTATTCTTTTCTTTTCTTTTCTTTTTTTTCTCTTTTCTTTTTTTTTTTTTCTCACTTATTCTTTTCTACACACTAACGGAACTTTGATCCACCTTAGAGATTTGCTCCAGGTGCTCTTTGACTATCTGTCCATCTTGCAGGATCCATGCTGGTATTATGATATATAATATCTAAATGTAAGAAAATGCAAATTATCTTCGTGGTTTAGATGTATCTACCTAAAATGAGAAATCCAGCCAAATAGTATCATCACAGTAACCCTCAGGCAGGACATCAGGTTGGATAGACAGGGAGAGTTAGGGGAATACAATATACCTTATATAACATACACCACATATAAGCATAAAAAGCCCCATCCCACAATTTGTTTCCTTTTATTTCTTTGAAGTCACAGTATTTATTCTAATTAGAAATTTCAAAGCATAAGAGATGAGCAGGTTTTACTTCTAATTTCTTTCGTCTGTTTTTCAAAAATGAGACATGGACTAGACCAGTTTGAAAAGCACAGACTTAAAGAATGTTGCTTGCCAAGGCTAATTGCTCTTTTTTTTTTTTTTTTTGAGAATGCTACACATTATTTAAGCGACAATATTTGGGAGGAAATAGTAACAAAATATTATGCGTATTCCTTTTTTTTTTTTTTTTTGCTTAAAGAAAATGGGTAGACCTTAATGAATTTACCCTTTAGAATGGGCCAGGAAATGTCTGAAGAATACAAATTGTCTAACAGTAGAGAAAAGGGTAGTTAGCAATTATTGTGAAAACCTTTGCCTCCCTGCTCTCGTATTTTAATGCTAAGGCATCTGGAAAATTTAACCTTTTCCCCTCAGGCAATATTTTGTCTTGATATCCCAGATCCCTGAAACTTTGTGAAAAGATCACTATCCATTTATCTCTTTTCAATGAATTTTCAAAGGACACAAGCCTCAAATTTATACTCCAAACCAGCCGAGGGTCATCAGTTCTCTCGGTTTTGCGCTTCTAAGTTCCTACACTTCATCGCTCAAACTGCAGGCTCCATATTACCAAGCGAACATTTCTTTGTTTTCTAAGTGGGTTTATTTTTTTTCCAGCACAAATACCAAGGCAACAATGTTGACTCTGCACACTGATGGTTATTTTTAACTCTCTCCAGTTAAAAGAAATAGTCTAGAGATATGCCAAAGTAACTCCAGCAAACAAAAGCCCCCCCCCCAAAAAAAAACCCACAAACTTTCCTTTATTCAGTTTAGTAATGTATGTTTAATGCATTTTCTTTCCATTTGCAAGATCCACCGTGGGAATCTTAGCCTTTTTATTTTCTTCTAGATATAGAATAAAAAATGGCAAGAGGTTATTTCAGGGCATATTTTTGGAGAAGCATTTGAATTAACATAAAGTTAACATTTCCTAAATGATAATTTCAGAAACCAGACCATTAACCTTTAGAAAAGACAAAAAAGAAATATATTGTAACTCTGTTCTAGGATTATTGGCTTCAGACAGAACTTGGAATAAGAAGCATATCTCTTGGACCAACTAAAAACGGTGCTATTCATCAGGAATTAATACAACTTCATAATAAAACATTCCTACCTATAAGGCAACCCCATTCAATAGAATGTATTAAAAAGTGTTATCTAGAGCTATGAAATAAAATGGCATGAAGAAAAATAAAGGTATGTATTTTTCAAGTTAAATTAGAATAGTTCTTTTAGAGGCTGTGGAGTCTGCTAGCAGGGATAGAATGTAAAGGGAAAGGATGATATTTGGGTAATTAACCATTTTTAGAATAATAAAAGCTTCTGAAATTAAAATATTGTTCTGCAGGGATGCCTGGGTGGCTCAGCGATTGAGCATTTGCCTTGGCTCAGGTCGTGATCCCAGGGTCCTGGGATCGAGTTTTGCATTAAGCAAGGAGCCTGTTTCTCCCTCTGCCTGTGTCTCCACCTCTCTCTCTGTTTCTCACGAATAAATAAATAAAAAATCTTAAAAAAAATCTGTTCTGCAAAAAATTATGTAGAATATAGATTATGTGGAACCTTCTACACGTGGACCAAATAACCACTTTTCAAACTGAACTCAGGCTCATGTGTATCAGTGACAAAGCTACAACACTGAGTGTTAACTATCACAGGTTGAGGTGTAAGGGTTGCATATGGGGAAACACAGAGGCCATCCTTTGGGATCTAGGGTGTTGACCAAAGCTTAAGAATTAACTTGTGCACGGGGGAATTTGCCTCTTACAGAATATCTGGGCACTGAAATCCATTCCAGTCAATAGTTGACGCCAGAGATAGAATTAAGTGCTAAGACAATGTGTTCTAATGAAGTGCTGAGGTGATGGATTAGGGCTGGAAACCACTGGTACAGCCATCACACAGCCACAAGCTCAAGGCTTGGATGCCACTCGTGAGCAAGCTAGTGGAAGTCCTTGCACTTCCTCTACTATGAAGCCATAGAAACTCTCAGCCCAGAGAACTGGATCTCTCCTCCAGAATCCGAATTCTCCTCCCACTGCTTCACCGTGTGCAGATTGTGAGTGTAACCAGCAACAGGGGAACTAAAGAATTGCTGCTCTTGGCTCTTTATTTTCCCCAGTAATATTGTTTCAGATCTCATGTGCTTATTTGCTAGTCAATCAGCCTTCTTTGCTTAATAGTCTTTTTGCATAAGTAAGGTGACATGCTGGTGGCTGTTCACATCTTTAGAAATTATACCTATTATACATAACTCAAGAAGGAAATGAAAATGCATCAACATAAAAGATAGTATTATTCAGATGTTGCAGTTTTTAGACTTTTTATCATATTTTCCTTACTAGATTTTGAACTCCTAGGACAAATGAAACTCTTTTAAAAGATTTATTTATTTATTTATTTATTTATTTATTTGAGAGAGAGAGAGAGAGAGAGAGAGAGAGAGAGAGAGAGAGGATGCACAAGCAGGCAGAGGGAGAGGGAGAAGCAGACTCCCCTGCTGAGCAGGGAGCCCAATGCAGAGCTCCATCCCAGGATGCTGGGATCATGACCTGAGCTGAAGGCAGATGCTCAACCAACTGAGCCACCCAGGTGCCTCAGGACAAATTAAATTATTCCTCTTTATATTATATCACCATATAAGTTATTGAGGTGGGAAGACTCTAAGGTGTTTTCCCTTTCTGTTGTCCAGGCTTTTGTATGAGTGGGTGTGGGATCGGTGATCCTTTGCAAAACAATAGAATATGGTAAAGATCATGGCATGCTATTTCCATGACTACATTACTTCCTAAGATCATGCCTTCCATCTTGCTAGAAGACACTCTATCTCTTGACTTTTGCTATGGAATAAGATGCCAAATAGAAAAGCCCAGGTGCCAAGAAACTAAGGGGGATCTCTAGGTGGCAGCAAGAAGGGAGCTGAGATGCTCAAATGGACAGAGC
This sequence comes from Nyctereutes procyonoides, assembly GCF_905146905.1. Classification (NCBI taxonomy): domain Eukaryota; kingdom Metazoa; phylum Chordata; class Mammalia; order Carnivora; family Canidae; genus Nyctereutes; species Nyctereutes procyonoides. Next base: position 14,729,841 of record NW_026575032.1, on the reverse strand, counting down.
ACAACAGAATCCTGCCAAAAACCATTTAAGCTTGGGAATTAACCCTTCCTCACTTGAGCCTCAGATGAGGCCTCAGCCCTGCTGGGTGTCATTACTACACAGTGCAGTGTATCTCTATCAACAGAAGCTTTGTGAGAGAAGTTGAAGCAAAGGACTCGGGCAAGCCATGCCTGTATTCTTGACCCACAATAACAGTGGTCATTTTTAACGCAGTGATAGATAACTAACATAACTATATTTATGTAGTCACATTTAGCTCTATCCATGTGCTTTGTTTTATGAAATGACTGTTTTTTATTGATACCACCTTTTTAACTTATTCAATGGAAGCATATCAGCAAATAAGAATATTTATTTTTTTGACATGAATACTTTTTCATTCATCTAAACGTAACAAAGAGTAAAGAGCATGAGTCCATCTCTTTGTTGGAAAATAAAATCAAAATGAATTATATTATATTATAATATTAGCACTAAGCCTGGTTCTTCCTACCATACTAGGGGACCAGTTTGAAATAAGTGAAGGTAGCTATATGTCCCTTTTTGATATGTTATATTTAATCATTACTTCTCAGTTTAAACTGAGATTGACATTTAGAAACTTCTCCCCATTAAAATAGGTAAAAAAGAGCATAAAACACACTTTTGGAGGTCCCCCTCTTTTACCCCTGTGGGCAGATGTGAAAAAGGAAGTCATTGGCTCTGCCTGCACAGAGTATAACCAGGTAAATCATTCCTAGTTTGCCTGCCCCATGTCTCTGGATGCAGGTAGGTAGCAGAGGAACTGTACGTTTACCAAATTAGAATGAAAACTCTGTGGTAGCAGGGATCTTGACTGTCTCCTTCATCATCATCTCACTTTGTATTTCTATGTTTTTGTTTCCTCACCTGTACAATTGAGATAATGATACTTTATGGAGTTGGTGTGAGGAGTTAATAGGTTAAAAAGCAATGTGTTGCACATAATGAAATTCAATATATATTAACCGCCATAGCTATTATTGTTATCATTAAATAGTTGAGTTGGTTGCACACCACTGTATTGGAGAAGATAGGCAGGGAGCCCTTACAAAAGAAAATATAACATGACGATTAAATCCGTAAACAGCATAATACAGCGCACAACCAGTGATAGTAGTTGCGTTGGGTTGAATTGTGGCTCCCTCAAAAATATGGCAGTGCGAATGTGACCTTATTAAAGGGTCTTTGCAGATGTAATTAAATTAAGGATTTTGACATGAGATCATCTTAGATTATTTGGGTGGATCCTAAATCCAATGACAAGTGTCAATAAGAGAAGACACAGAGAAGAGAAGAAAGTCATGTGAAGACAGAGGTAGAGACTGGAGCTCTGCAGCTAGCAGATAGTGAATACCTGGAGTCATCAGAAGCTGGTAGATGCAACCAAAGCTATAAGATGATGGATTTTTGTGTATTTAAGCCAATGAGTTTGCTACAGCTGCCCTAAGAAACTAACACAGTTGCCAATCTGGTAGTTCCTCTTTTTAGTATACAGGGTGTATGACCTTTTGTTCCCTGCCTACTTGATGGCAGACAATAGCTAATATCCAATTTCACAGACTAGTAGCTGTATCTGCAAAATGTTTTTTATTAAACCGCCACGTATGGCTATCATTGGACCCAATTTAAAAACAAGAACTTGGGATATCTGTGCAGCCCACAACACAACCTCTAAGTTGTTCTTGGTTGAGTAAGTTGACCATAACCGGCAATGAGGTGGCTCTATGTCAGTGAGTGATGGCTGTGAATGTGATGTATTTAAGACATTTTAATACCCGAGAGAAATACTGTTTTGTTAAAAGATTTGTATTTTCCCATAAGAGAGCCAAACATTTGTAAATATATTTCTAAACTGCCCTTGATCGTTCTTTCCTTCCCAAAAGAAATTGTTTTGCTAAGAATCTATGATACCTTTAGTTTGAAATTGGCCATTAATGTTGCTAGAAAATGTGTTTCAGTTGCCCAACTGAATGGATATTATGGGTTAGATTTTTTAACTCATCATCATTCATATTAATATTCTTATTATATGTATATTACTCTCCGAATGTTCAAATTTAGAAGAAAAATCAATGTATAACGCTTGTACACTCATCTAAGTTGTAGTTGAATTTACCTAGATGCATTATTTACAGAGGTTATTTGTGGAGTTAGGAACTCTGCTTCCTACAGCCCTGATCAATTTGCCTTTACATAAAAATAAAGTTAGAAAGTCAACATGACTGCAGAAAGCCTATGTGTAAAAATGAATGCTAAGGCGTTACAGCAGTCCCCTCTGCTCCTTCTATCTTAAAAGCTACTTTCTGGAACGGATTGCGGAAGAGACAATTTCCAAATCTTATCTCTGCCTGACCAACTTTATTGGGCAAAGTGTCTACATGTAATCTTGTGAAAGCATTCCAAATCATATTTAGAAATATTTATGCTGCCATAAAGTCCTCAGGGCTGCTTTCAATTCATTACCATGAATTGTAAACTAATGCTTGATCCATTCTCTTTATATCCATACTTTGTGTGCTATATAAGCAACAAAGAGAGTGGAGATTTTTTTTTTTTTTGCAATAATTACAGTACAAGGACACATCATGTGTTTCAAGAAATGTTTCTTGAATAAATGATAAACAATTCATGTGTCCATAGTGTGCTTTAAAATAATGCAATATAAATATATGGATATTGAGTTTAATTTTTGGCTTAAAATATGAGGCTACCAGAAAAGTTAAGATATAATTTTTATACAGGACATAATATATTTTTTTTTAAATTGTAACAACATCATCTAAAAGCACATTTTTAGATGGTATGGATGGGCTGTATTCTCCTTCTCTTTCCACTTTTACTCATCTTGTGTGTTATCTATAATTATTTTTATTAGTGCAGAAAACTATTTTTTGTTTTTGAGGAGTCACTCTGTAATTTAATGAGATTAGCTATTCTAACAATATAAAACTTAACAAAGTAAAGAAATAAAATAACAGCTTTTTCATAATATTAGTGGAATATTCATGTTAATCTCTTAGGCTTTTCAGATTAATATACTCTCATCTTTGTTTTTAACCAAAGGATTAAATTCTCTGAAAACCACAGTCCTATTTCTGATTTAAGACCATTACCCCCCGCCCCAAAATATATTTTTCACATTAAGTCATTTTAAGCCAGGCTCATGTTAAAAATTCTTAAATGATATAAATGCTCAGATTGAGTCATCTTCTACCACAATTTCAGAAGTAATTTGTACACAAGAATACATTTTTATTTGGAGGGAGGGTGTACACTAACATCAACTAGTTAGTTATAGCCTGAACCAAAATAATAAAGTTCACTTTTTTTCCATATGTAAAATGGGGAATGCAAAGTGTTATTTAAAAATCATCCTTAATCTCTTAGAATGCTGAAAAAGTTTAAAAGATGGATAGTTGCCATACCTGTCAGAACAATGCAAATGTACTTGATGTCACTGAACTGTACATGTAAAAATTATTAAAACTCTAAGATATTATGTATACATTACTCCAGTAAAACAAACAACAAAAAAAGTGTATCTCTCTGCTTTTACTCATCAGTAAGAAGAAAAATGACTATCAATGATAGTTGCAGTTTCTTCTTTGTGGGCCACTGTTAGATTGCCTTCATGGGTATTACAATGTATTAACAACACAGAATGAATGGCTAAGAACAGAGTCTTAGAAACTTACTGCTTTTGGATTTTCTTGCTTTGTTGAAATATTTGTTCTCTGGAAATATGCTGCAATTTAGGATCTTGCTTCCAGAAAAATGCACAAGTTCATCAGCTCTTAACTAATATTCAAATCCCGTATTCAATTTTAATTAATATATGACTTCAACACAAAGAGGGCCTTTGAGACTTATCTATGAATGTTTATGTTAAGAATTCTTGGGAAGCCTGGGTGGCTCAGTGGTTGACTGCCTGCCTTTGGCTCAAGGCGTGATCCTGGAGACCCGGGATGGAGTCTTACATCAGGCTCCCTGTATGGACCCTGCTTCTCCCTCTGCCTGTGTCTCTGCCTCTCTCTCTGTGTGTCTCTCATTAATTAAAAAAAAAAAAAAAAAAGAAATTCTTTCCAAAAGAGAGAAAATATATCCAGGCCAATAAGATGTGAATGCTATATGATTCTATATGCTGTATTTACAACTAAAAGAGGTTAATCAACCTGAGATGCTAATGAGAGGTGAATCACATGGGGAAATAGTTAACAACAAAATAAATCACTCTTAGTCAAAAATTTCATCTCCCTTCATGGTGATGGTATGATGTGGGTGATACGGGAGAGCTTGGTTCTTGTCTTACAGAGACGAAGAATGAATCTTGTCGACAACAGAGAGTGAGCAAAGCCAGAGAAGTTTGTTAAACAGAGAAACAGAGAAAGCTCTCAACAGTGAGAGGGGTCCCCAACAGGGTTGCCACTGAGGGCTTTTATGGTCTGGTCTGTCTTTATAGGAAACTGGCTAAGGAACCTGATAAATTTCTTATCAATATCGGAGTGAACTTGTAAATATCACATCTATAGTTAGAACAAACACGGTGGACTTGTAACAAACAAGATGTTTCTTTGTAAATACCATGAGCACAAGCAAGGTGCTCCCTTCCCTCTGGTTAATCTCTCCTCTATAACGTTTCTCTACATCTGGGGTTTCGGTGAGCCCAGTAGCCATTAAAGGGGGGTTACTCCCTAACAATTTGGAGCTGGGGAGCCAGGTTTCTTTTTCTGTTTTTACTGTCTTATCTCTGTTTCCTTGGGATAGGTAGGAGCCTGACTCTGGGGCCTTTCCTTTATCTCTCCCTGCCTAGCCTCATCTGCCCCTAGCTTGTTCCTACATCATAGGTATGAGGTATTCTTAAACTGATGTCACGAAACATTTTGTGTAAACAACTGTTATTGTGCAGATAACTTTACTCTTGCTCTGGAGATCTATATTCAGCAAGAAAATTCCTGACTTAGGCGGATTTCTCATGAAGATTGTCTGCATGGCACTAATGTACTTGCCAGAAGATGCGACCAATTTCATTCCCTTGAAAATTTATTGCTCTAGAAGTCTTATCTTGATAATTCTTGCCAATCTTGCTAACACAGAGATTAAACAGTTATTTATATCAGGGTGCAAGCTGAAGTAATGTTTCTTCAAACCACCTTTGTCACCCAAGGCAGCTATCTGTTCCTGAACCCCCGGTTCTAGAATGTTCTAGGAAAGGAGAAAAATTGATTTTCTTTAAAATTGTTATTAGGAAAGAGTGATGTAGGAACAAGCTAGGGGTGGATGAGGCTAGGCAGGGAAAGATAACGGAAAGGCATTAGAGTCAGTTTCCTACCCATCCCAAGGAAACAGAGATAAGACAGTAAAATCATAAAAAGAAACCTGGCTCTCTAGCTCCAAATTGTTAGGGAGTAACCCCCCTTTAATAGCTACTAGGCTCACAGAAACCACAGATGTAGAGAAATGTTATGGAAAAGAGATTAACCAGAGAGAAGGGAGCACCTTGTTCGGGCTCATGTTATTTACAAAAAATCCATTTTGTTGGGATGCCTGGGTGGCTCAGGGGTTGGGTGTCTGCCTTTGGCCCAGGGTGTGATCCCAGGGTCCTGGAATCGAGTCCCATGTCGGGCTCCCTGCATGGAGCCTGTTTCTCACTTCTGTCTATGTCTCTGCCTCTCTCTCTAATTCTGTGTCTCCAATAAATAAATAAATAAATAAATAAATAAATAAATAAATAAAAAAAGAAAAAGAAAAAGAAACACCTTGTTTGATACAAGTCCACCATGTTTGTTCTAAAAATCGACATGATATTTACAAACCTACTCTGATATTGACAGGAAATTTACCAAGTTCCATGGTCAGTTTCCCAAAAAGACAGACCATAAAAGCTCTCAGTCGCAACCCTGTGGTGACCCCTCTCATTTTTGAGAGCTTTCTCTGTTTCTCTGCTTAATAAACTTCTATCTCTTTGCTCACTTTCTGTTGTTGGCGAGATTCATTCTTTGACTCTGTGAGAGGAGAACCAAGCTCTCCTGTATCAAGGAGTTTGAACTCTCCTTCAAACTCTCTCAGTTTGAACTCTCCAGCAAGATTTTATTATATATTATGGACTCTATGATCCATATAAAGTCATCTGAGAAACACAATTTGGCTTAAGAAATTCACTTCCTGCTTAGATAGTTTTCCTTAAAAACAGAAATCTGTATTGCAAAAAACCTCCATGCTTAGTGGAACAATGCAAAATATTCATGTCAAGGAATCTAGTAAGTTCCTCTGTAGAGGAAGAAAAGCACTGTGGATGGGCACAAGAGCTCTGGAGTTCAGTCTGTGTTTGAATTTCAGCTTACCTAGAACAAATTACTTATCCTCTCTGTGCTTATATTTCCTTTTTTTTGTGTGTGCTTATATTTCCTTATGATGATAATAATGTTATTTGCCATATACAGTTATAAGTACTGAACATATAAAGTACTTAAAATAATTTCCAGAGCAAAATAAGTGCTCAATAATTGCTTATTAACTAGTTGGCATGTAATTTTGGAATTTATCCAAAAGTATACTACTATACAGGAGAAAAATCATGAGATCTACTAGAGAATTTTCAACAGTAATTTCATTTATGTTTTCAACTTATATTTTACTACATTGTTGATTGTTCATTTACCAAATCTAACAAAATCCCAAAATAAGAAATTAGAACGTCTTTCTATGAGATGTCAGATTGACCAAAATGTGAGATTTTCAAGTTTTAAATTATCTTTATCAATTTACTCACACTTCCAAAATATACAGTTCCTAATAAACCAATACATTTAGAATTGCTTATGTTGCTGGACCTTTTGAATGATATTTCTGTTGTTACTGAATTTTGAAATGGGACTGGGATGAAAGATGTGTTTCTTCCCCTCCTCCTTCCCTTTCATATTGCAACAACATTACACAGTTTGTTAATCCTGTTTTAAAATCTTTTAAAAACAAAAATCTGTTGTCAAGTCATGTGTGCCATGGTTCTTTTAATATTCTACACCTGATATGGTTGCTGAAAGTTTATCACGAATAGAAAAGAAATGCTTTTGGCATATCAAAAAAATAATAAACAAGCAAACAAACAAATAAATAAAAGAAGTAGATGAAGAAGAAAGAGAGAGAGAGAGAGAGAGAAATCCTGAGCTCACAAACAGACTATTGTAGAGCTAGAGTTTAAGGAGGAACTGCTATTAGGTATATTTCATAATATGAAAAGACAGGCTGATTTGGGCCCCCTTGCCTGATGGGATCAGTCCTGTCAGTGCCATTTATTTGCAGTCTCTTGTGATTTCTGTATCCCACAACCCCTTTGCATGAAAATGAACCACAAAGGCAGTCAAAACACCTGCTTTACTGACAAGACCGATTAATGTTTTGATTTATCCCTCTAAGTGTGAGCTAGTGTGCTGCTACAAGGGCCTTGGGTTGGCATATAATTCATCAGACTTTGAAGGTCTTCTCTTCTGTGTCTCAAAGTTTCAGATGCGAATGTCCTTTTGTATATGCTGGAAAGTTCTGTTAAGCTCCAGAACACTTAGCACAGCTGGAAGCCAAAGTTTTTCATCAGTGTTGGTTCAGGTATCTTAAGTTATTAAGTGACTGCAAATTACTGGGCTCATTTGAAAGGCTTCCCATATACTTATGTCTGCATTTCTCAGCATCACATTTAGTGCCAAGAGCCCAGAAACAGAAAATAGACAGACTTTCTGTAATTCGTTTCAAATTCATTCTTTTTTGTAGTCTTCCAAAGAAAGATATTTGTCATTTTTTTTTTAATTTGTGTTATAAACAGGCAGGCTTGGGAGTGGTGTTCACATCGCTGAAGCAGGACATGACACTCTATTTTTGGACGTAGGCTGATGACCATCCCTTTCAGCCTATTCATGCTTTCCCAAGGAAAGGGAATACATCCTCAATGTTATAAAACAGGTCACCGATTGATATTACACAATATGGTTGCAGAGCTCAGCAAGATAAGCTAATCTTGAAAAAATAAATCAATAAATGTGCCTGAATTCAGAAGACATTACTTGCCAAGATACCTGTTTCCCTTGTCATACTTAAAAGAGCAAATCTGTTTTGTCTTCATTGCAGTGTTTACACACATTTCTTTTGATGAGACATGGGGAACACTTTTTTACCCCACCTAACTCCAAAACCTTCCTAGTCTTCTTAGGATTCAGAAACTGGAGGCCATATTACTTCAGCTTAAAAAACTTTGAAAGATTATTTTATGAATGCTCCACGAATCTGAGCATTTTATTTGCTGTGAAAGATGAGCCTTCCATACAATGATGGTGTAAAATGATGCAATCATTAGAACGACAGCTAAGATGGAAGGCTGTTTCCCAGAAAAAAGGAAAGAAACCTACAAAGGGAGAAAGGTGTTTTTAAATTAATTAGAGAAATGAATATCCAGGACACACTTCCAAATACTGGCAATTCAAAGTCGTCAGCTTCAACATAACGATGATAAGTTGGTATTCTGTGCTATTCCAGGAACAGACACATGAAAACATAAAGGTATGATAAAACTGAAAATAAAACGTCAACAATTTGCCACAGCTAAATGGTTGACCAGGACTGTATAACCAGTCAAGCTTCCAACCTATCTTTTTCCCATCACACCCCAAGCGATGAATAGTTTAGGCATAGACAATAGGGGGTTTCTCCATGTGGCTTTGGAGAAGTCAAGTAATTAAAGTTCAGAGATCGTCTGTATTTTTCAGCTTTTAGAAAATGCTAGTGCTCATAGTTTCAAAACCGTCTGCAGCTGGTCCTATGCCTGCAAATGTGTGTTTCTGCTGAGAATTTGGCTTTATTCCAAGAACATGCATAGATAAAACTGAAGGCCTGGGTAAAGCCTAAGTTTCAAGTCAGTTCAAAGGCCTGAGGGGACATCCAATTTGTGCTGTATTTATGTTTAGTTAAAATAACCTGGTTTAAAGTACCCTGCAGCTTCCTAGCAGGATGTACATTTTGAGGATTAATACGCCAACAAAAGAAAAAAAAAGAAAAAAAAAAGCTTTCCTTCTTTTTTGCTTTGTTTCAAATCAAATTATCAGCAGACAAGATAGGTTTCCGACAAAATCATTTGTGGGATTTCTTTGTAATCGAGTCAAGGAGAAGCACTTACAGCTATAAGCAGATGATTGGCTGAATTTATCAATTTCTTTGCATCTGAAAGCCTATCCGGATTTGTTGACAGAGAAGAAACTGGAGTTAATCAAAATCTGGTGGCATCAGAGGAACCAATGTATTAGTGTTAGCATATTAGTTGAGATGAAAAAGCCAAACCAAGTGTCTTTCGAAAGAGGAGGATGTGTTAAAAGCTGTTAAAAGTTGTTAAAAGCTTAGTTGTTAAAAGCTTCAACTCAAATACTGGATTGTCTGGGTGTGATTCTTACTTATGCTTTTATTATTTATAAGGCCTTTGACCTAATTACTGGGTCCTCGATGTGCTGGTCCTCCAAGTTCTCATCTATAAATGAAAACTCTAATAGGACCCGCTTTAATTAGATCATTTTAGCAGATACAAGCTTCCTATCTCACAGGAAACACTCAACAAAAGTTACGTATTATTGTTACAAATAGAAATTAGTACTTAGTGAGTAAAGTAAAAGATTATAACCCCGTTTTTAATAAAACGATGAGGACACTGGGGCATCTGCTTGACTCAGTTGGTAGAGCATGGGACTCTTGATCTCAAGGTCATGAGTCCAAGCCCCATGTTGGGCATGGAACCTACTTAAAAAATAATAATAATGATAAAGATGAAGACGCTAAGATTTAACGTTTTGTAAAAACATGACAAGAATTAAAGAGATCCAGTTTATTCCAAATCTCTTTGTGAGAGTATTTCTAGGATAATTCAACACCCCAGGTAAGACAAAAATGAGGGAAGACACTGCTTTTCCATGAACACATTTTCATGTTCATTAAAGTCACTCACAATGTCATTTGTCACCAGTAAACTGGATGCATTTAAGCATCACTTGTTCATAATTAATGGAAGTATACAACAAACACTATGCTATATTATAAAGAGAGTTAATATTATTGGATCCATGGCTTGAAAATCAGAAGATTTGGGTTTTTTAACATTTTTTTGCCTCCAGTTACTAGCATTGCAAGTGTATTTTCTTCATAATTTACCAACTGGCCATTTTACTTTCTAACACTATCAGAGACATGCAACGGTGGTTAAATATAATGTGCATAAATCTTTGGGGAAATGTAGTATATTTCACTCAAGTTAGAGACCAGCTTGATTTTTGCCCTCATTTTTCCTCTGCTCCAAGCATAGCAGAATTGTTTTGATTTTTTTGTGTTCACTCTACCCCTTTGCAGCATCTGCTCCATTTGCCAGGTATTCTTCCACTGCCCTCTTAGCAGAACAGATTCCTCAGGATAGTTGGCCAGTGTTCCTTGACTTGTTTGGTCGCATTCAATTCCCCTATGTACCCTTACTCTGTAGCAATTGCAAAAGGACAATTTGAGGTTTATTTCAGAAGTGATTTGATTGGTTCTTTTTTTTTTTTTTTTTTTTTCATTTTAACCACTTGCCTGCCAGTGCCAAGATGTTATGGGCAATGTTGGCTTTTGTTCACTGCTGCATCCCCAGAGCCTAGCAGAGCACTAGACAAGTAGCACATGCTCCCTAAATATTTGTTTTTTTTTTTTTTTAAATCACAAAGTGGAATACATCATACTACATTGTTACGCTCTGTACAAATTCAAAAAAAATTAATATAGCCTCCACATTTTGCTATTTATTGATACTGGATAATTAAGTTGATATCATGTTGATGTTCATTTCTAATCATACAAGTTCTACACCTATGGGCATAAATAACAGCATGGTTTCACCTGAGGACAGATTTTAACATGCCCTCACGCTTAGTTTTCAGTGCTTTAGTTATTTTTAAAAAATATTTTATTTATTCATGAGAGACAAGAAGAGAGAGGCAGAGAGTCAGGCAGAGGGAGAAGCATGCTCCATGCAGGGAGCCCCATACAGGACTGGATCCCAGGACCCCAGGATCATGCACTGAGCCAAAGGCAGACTCTCAAGCCCTGAGCCACGCAGGTGCGCCAGTTTTGGGTTCTTTATAATTCAAACTTCAAAAGAGCTCTGCTCAGGCCTTTGGGAGCATCAGGAAACCAGGAACCGACTTGTAAGAATGTGTTAGTTTTAGATTTCACGACTGCCACATAATATGTGACAACTTCTTTGGAGCAATAACAGCAACCACAACAAAAGCACAAGACTGTGCTTTGCTTCAAAAGCTGACAAGGAGAAATATCCCAAGACCAGGAGGAAGAACAGCACTTTTAGAAATATCATCCAGTTCATGAAGAATGAGACAGTTTAGTTCCTCAAGGCACTAAAATGTCTGACTGATTAAGTTCCTGTCCTCTCTTTTTGTTGTTTTCTTTCTACTTTAGCAGTTTATTCTCTACTATGTGCCATTATACAGAACATACAAGGTCAAGCTAGTTCAAGATTGGAAACCCATTACTAACGGTGCAGCATGGCTTTATTTGCTCACAAATCCCAGCAATTACCACCTGCCTGCAGGAAGATTACCAGCTATGACAATATATTTTAAAGGTTAGAAGTACAGTTCAGATATTAAGATGACTTCTTCCAAAGGAAATTTGAATTCTGATTTGGGGAGTATTTTCTTTAGAGAGTTGAAATACTGGAGGTAGGGTGGGGGGAAGCCCTAGTTTTGTTACGAAGTTGTACAAACAAGGAGAATAAGATGTAAAGACTCCCAAAGGGCTACCAACTGGATTAACTAGTAACTCACAGAGTAAAGATAAAAGTGATATTCTTTAGAGATTAACAAGTATGAGATTTCTTTTCAGAAAATAATATTTCTTGGAAACAAACGATAGAATCAAGTCAGAGTTATAAAACTCTTTCAGGATTGGAATTCCCAAAAAAGAAAACATGGATATCAACATGAATTCAACTTCAACCATTTGGTCTAGGATTGTACTTTGGATCATGGGTTACGGAATCATCTGAGAACCCACCTAGAACATAAAGGAGACAAAGTGAGCTCGCCTGTCCCAAACCATGCAACACCTCAAACTGTATATAGCCCTGCAAATAATTTTCTTGCCTTGATTCCATACCTTCTCTATAAACGAGAGCCCCTAACTCCTGTCAGTGGATTGCTCCTAACCACTTCCAACTTGATGCTGCCCTATTGGAATCTATGTTTGCTTAAAGAAACTCATAACATTTTTTTTTCCTATGCCTCAGTTTATCTTTTAACAGAACCAAAACCTAAATCCCAGGGAAAAAATAAAAATAAAGAAGTCATTATTCATTGTAATAAATTCCTTGTCCCTAAATCCAAAGGCACATTTTATTTCCAAATCTAGTTGACCTTTAAATTGCACTTGGTAGGGATCCCTGGGTGGCTCAGCAGTTTCGCACCTGCCTTTGGCCCAAGGTGTGACGCCGGAGTCCCAGGATCGAGTCCCCCATCAGGCTTCCTGCATGGAGCCTGCTTTTCCCTCTGCCTGTGTCTCTGCCTCTCTCTCTGTCTCTTTCTCTCTCTATCATGAATAAATAAATAAAATCTTTTTAAATAAATGAATGAATTAAATAAATAAATAAATAAATAAATAAATAAATAAATAAATAAATAAAAATTACACTTGGCAGTATTAGCCCTTTCTTCCTTGAAGCTTTGCCTTTGGCTTCACTACCCTGTCTAGGTACCTCTTCACCTCTTAGCTACTCCTCCTCAAGGGGCTTGTTCGGCTTGTTTTCTTTCCTCCAGGTGACACTCAAATGCTGGAAATCCTCGGAGTTTAGCTTTAGTCCAAACTACCTGTATCTTTTACTTCTCCTCTGCCATTTGCTAATTTGTCTCTATCCATCTATTCCAAACCTTTCCCACAGTTCCTTAATTCTTTTAAAACTCAATCACTTGATCTACTTGAAACCCTTGAAGATTTATTTATGAGAGAGAAAGAGAGAGAGAGAGAGAACAAGCGAGCTCACGCCTCGAGCAGTGGAGCGGGGCAGAGGGAGAAGGAGAGAGAGCATCTTGAGCCGACTCCCCATGCATTGTGGAGCTGGATGCAGGGCTCAATCCCAGCACCCTGAGATCATGGCCTAACCCAAAACCAAGAGTTGGGCACTTAAACTAACTGAGCCACTCAGGCAGCACTACTCAAAACCCTTCAATGACTTGTCATTACTCTTTGTTGATGAAAAAATCAACATCTTTTAAAGGGTCTAAAGGACTCTTTGTTATCTAGCCTTGCTTTTCTCTCCAGTATCATTTTATGCAGCTTCTTAGCTTCCGGTGTAAAATGTCACTGATTTGCGTGACTTTTATTCCTCAAGCACACTTCTTCCTGCTTCAGGGTCTTTATACCTGCTGTTCTCTGCCAGAGAGTCTCCCTCACACTTTCTGTTTATTAATTCTCTATTCATCCTTCAAATTCCAGATGATGCAGTACTTCCTCAGGGAGGACTTATCCACCCCCTGAACTATTGAAGATCCCTCCCCATCTTTATTTCTCTTTCATGGTACTGAACGCATTTGGTAAATCCTAATTGGTTCAAGTGGTAAGTTTTTCCTCCCTTCCTACACTGACTCAGCTTCCTAGCTCTGGGCCCTGACTGAAGGCTTGGAACAAAGTCACTGTTCAGTGATGACTGGCTGAGTGAATGGAGGAAATGACAAGTTTCAGGTCTTTAAATCTCACAACAACCCTTTGGGGTGAGGGGAGTATTACCATTATTATTACTATTGTTTTCATTTTACCCAGAGAAATCTGAAACCAGCAAAAATAAAATGTCTTGCCTGTGCTCACAAAGGGCAACTTGCCCCTGACAGCAGGACTTAGCCTGTGAACCGCTATGGCTCTGTGCAGATAGTGAGAAGCCGGGTCATTTTCATGTTGAGGCAGTACAGTATGTGGATTAAAGTCAATGGCTCTTGGGCTCAACAGAATTGGCTTTAGAATTGATGAGGCCATTTGCTTGCTCTGCGATTTTAGACAAGTCATTTAATTTCTTTGAGAATTGGTTTCTTCATCTGTAAAGTGGAGTGGATAATAATAGCCATCACATACCATAATTGTGGCAATTAAGTGACATAATAAATATAAGGCATAGTGAAGGGCACCTACAGGCTTAATAATAGTATTTATATTTTTTACCCAAGCACTTCTGGCTCAGTTGTGACTAGAAAGTCATGGTTTATAGATTTATAGACTCTTCCCTCAATATATCGTCATAGATCCCATTTCCTAATCTATATTGCGCAATACTGATCTGGTAGAGAATAAAGTCAGATATATACAACTCTATCATTTTCATTAGATATGCTCAGAACATGGAGAGTTTTCTAATAGAGCTAAGACTTCCATTTCTACCTTCTTGCAAATCAGATGATTGGACTGACTTTATTTTATGCAATGCACAATCATGTTTATATATATGTATTTGTAACAATAACATTAGTATAGAACATTTTTAAAGAAAAAAATCATCTATTTACAACTATAAAATCCTTTCTCAAGACTAAGCCCATTTGCCCTTCTACTATTTTCATATGAATATTTATTTCTCATATAATTAAGATCATATTGTACTTTTATCACTTCACATTATATCATTCACATCTTCATAATTATCATCATAATTATAACTTTGTGGCTAAAATACTTATCTAAAAATATTCAAAAATATTTAGCTATGTCTCTGTTATTGGATGAAAGTATATAGTTACAAATTATGCTGTAAGTAATATTTATAAATTTAATTTTTCTTTGTTGAATTTTTTTAGATAAGTTCTCTAGTGTGTAATTGGTGGTATTCTTGCCTCGATGTATTTGTTAGACCTTAGCAGTCCCTATCTCAAGAAGTTAAGTAAGACCTTATACAGTCGGAGAAGGACAAACATTATATGGTCTCATTCATTTGGGGAATATAAAAAATAGTGAAAGGGAATAAGGGGAAAGGAGAGAAAATGAGTGGGAAATATCAGAAAGGGAGACAGAACATGAGAGACTCCTAACTCTGGGAAACAAACTAGGGGTAGTGGAAAGGGAGGTGGGTGGGGGTGGGGGTGACTGGGTGACGGGCATTGAGGGGGGCACTTGATGGGATGAGCACTGGGTGTTATTCTATATGTTGGTAAATTGAACACCAATAAAAATAAATTTATAAAAAAAAGACCTTATACAAAATTCAAGTGACCTAATGCATATGTAAGTATAAAAACTGCAAAATATACCTTCACACAATGATCAGAGGGCATGGGTTATTAGTAAGACAGGTTCTTGGGCTTTATTTGTAGATCATAAGGGCAATTTTGAAAGATCCTCTCAGAAGTCAGTTCTTCATTAAATAAGAACAGCAAAAGCCATATTTTACTTCTCCTGAAAATACCAAATACAGTGTCATTATACTACAAAAGGGATACCAAATAGAGGACTAGTTGGAAATTATCAATTCAATATCAGAACAGTGTTAACTTTTAAAAAACACATTTGTTTGTTGAATCAATTGTGTTTTTCTAGAATCTGAATAAAAGCTTTCAAGTCTTAATCCAAGATGTGCAAATTAAAATACTTATTTTTTTCTAGGTGCACAGACATAAGCTAGAATCAGTTTCTCTTCCAGGACTCATGAAGATCCTAGACTAAAACCATGGGATTGTTTTCAAGTTGCTTGTGAGAGTTACCTTAAGTACAGTACTTGAACATCTTTGATTTAGCAACATTAGCTTTGCCCATTTCACTTGGAAACTGATGTTAATTTAATGCAAATGATGTCCTGACCCTCATTAGAGTTTTGTTTTAACTAAAAATCTCCTTTACTAGCATTGCCAAAATTGTTGCAGAATCATTGTTAGGTTGTGTTAGACAAATGTAAGTGTGCAAGAGAAAACTCAGGATTTCTGGCCAAAATATTATATGAAAAGCCAACATTTTATTATTAACACAAGTTGTAAAATATACATTTTTCCCTTTAAAAATAAATTTGAATATGGAAGAGAAGATTGTTTTCTGATGCAAGATAGGGTTTGGTTATGAATTTTAAATTACTTTTCTGTGGTATATAATAAAATGGGAAAATGAAACAACTGGTTTGAATAAAATGTTTGCTTTTTTTCTCAGTATTTAATATATTACTTAATTTATAGGGCATTTTCATAGATGCATAAAACATGTACTTCAAAATGAAAAATTATTAAAGTACCTATTTCTCTTCCTATAATTTATGATTCATCTACACTAACTTTGTTCAACCACAATATGTCCTCCCCTAACTTCCACTAGCATCTTTGCTAATAATAGTAATTCAGCAAATTCATACTCATTTTCCTGTGTTTTTGATGTTTTCATGTGATTTTTGTAAAAATCAACTTGACTACACCATGACTTATTTCAAATTCTGAAAATGATTAGGTTTCCTTTTTCCTTTTTCTCTTGGTTATAATCATTCTTCAAATTCTACCTCTAACCCCCAATTATAGACAAGAAGCCCTCATTATTTTGCTCTCTCAGATACATTGCAATCATCTGAAGTCCTGAGTGCGACATCCTTTGCAATATCCTTTTTCTAAAATATCTACCCCTATACTTATATAATCTACATATGCAATTCCATTAAGCATGGATAAAGATATAAATATGCACTTATCCATTCAGAGATGAGTCGTTAAAGGATTATTTTTCTCATCACTATCCTTGAGAAAATACATGCTTAATATTTCAATTTGGAAAGGAGAGAATCATTGCGTGTTTAACAGTCATTTGCAACTTTGAGCAACATATTTAATGAGATTCACTTAATATTTCCTAGTATTATAATTAAGACATAAAACTTTCACTGTTTTTGTTTTGTTTTGTTTTATCTTAGAATTAATTTGCCCACTAATAGAAGTATTGGGGAAATTAATTTTAGCCACAAATAAAAATGGACAAATAGTAGGTTGGACTTTAAAAACAGTAACATAGCACTTGATGGTAATATAGAAAGCAAAGAGATTCATGTCATTCTTTAGATTTGAGGCTACACCAAACCAGGTCATTCTACTTTTTAGTCAAAAATGTGTATTTATGTTGCTCCTATTTTCTAAGGAAACTAGTAAAGAAGCCAAATGAAAATTGTCAATAAATGAAGAAAACAGATTTTGTCCTTTGAGTTATAACTATGTGCTTTATTAAATAGAAATTCATGTTTTATTTCTAAAACAAAACAAGAAAGGATTTTGAAATTGCCTGAAATTTTCAGAGGGAAACAAGCAAAGAAGTATATGATTAGAGAAGAGCAATTAGGATAGTTAAAAACTAGAAATCATATCATAAGAAATATCTTAAGATAATGAACTTGCTTCTTAATCTAGATAGCAGAAACAGGGCATATGGAGGGAAATAACATGGATGTAATTTTTAATGCAATTTGAATGTTTCAGAAATACAAAGAAATAGGGTGCCATATGAAATAATGAGCTCCTCAACCCAAATATTTTTAAGCAATGGGTCAATGTCTATTAGAAAAAAAATGGATGCTTTGTAGGGGTTGGTTATATGAGATAGACTATTTGTCTGGTTGACATCTCAATTGTTTTCCAAATTTAAGATTGTATTTTTTTTTTTTTTCTGAATCCTTTCTCTTTTTTTGGGGAGGCTGCTTTCCAAAACTGCTATTGTGGTAAGGTTACTTGTTCTTTACAGGAAACATATCATGGTAGTTTTTTTTTTTAAGATTTTATTTATTTATTCATGATAGACACAAAGAAAAAGAGAGAGAGAGGCAGAGACACAGGCAGAGGGAGAAACAGGCTCATGCGGGGAACCCGATGTGGGACTTGATCCTGGGACTCTAGGATCACTCCCTGGGCCAAAGGCAGGCACTGAACTGCTGAGCCACCCAGGGATCCCCCGCATCTCATAGTTATTATGAGCTAAGGAATATGTGTTTTTATTTTTAGCTCCTGTTTATACTCCAGGCTATGTAATATTACATGTACAATGACTGAAATGAGAAGAAATTTCAGATCCATCTATATAGAATTTCATTATTGAAAAAGAAAACAGTGAATTTCAATATTTTCTTCTTCCTAGGAATAACTGTTCAGTATAAACAATGCCCATAGCAGCAGCAATAATAGCAAATAAATAATGTGAGAAATACCTATTACTATAATTTTAAAACAAAATCACATTATAAAATATGGATATAGTCCATAAAAATTTTTAAAGTGTCTAATCTATACTATCCAAGAGGTTGTCTTGTGACTATATGCAATTCAAGAATAAGACAGGCATTAAGTCCTCCTAATTGTAAATATTTTAAGAACAACCTTGCTTCAGCTTGGAAGTGTATTACCCAAGGAAATTTCTAAGTAATTCATGTTTTTGATGTTGGAAAAAAAATTTAGATATGAGCTAGCAGTTCTTTATTCTTTAATACATTAAAAGAGCTTAAAATTCTTGCAAAATTATAAGATGAATTAGTAGATAGTAAAGACTAACATCCAACTTTCTCCCATCAATACTAGTCATAATAATATTAACAGCTAACACTTGATACAGTGCTTTGTATGTGGCGGGCATTATTCTGAGCACTTTACATCATTAAGCACATTTATTCTTCCTAATAACCTTACGAAGAATATTGTCCTGTTTTACAGAGGAAGAAATTGAGGTATAGAGAGGTAAAATGACTTGGTGAAGTTCATGTGGGTAGGATGTAGCAGTCCTGAGATTAGAATCTGGGGCATTTTGGTTATAGTCTACATTCTGAATTATTGCACAAATCTGTCTCTACAAATAAAGGTATTTTTGGATGACACTTTAAAAAAATTCATGCACAAAATGTTGGAGGCTCCCTATAAGTATTAACAGTTGGCTAAGGAATTTACTGTGCATCCTTTAAATACCCTGGATAAGAATTAAAAGATGTTTCAGGGGAGTAAGCCTAGGTTACTTTTCTAGGTAGTCACCTTGCAGAAATGCCTCCCTGGTACCCTGGAGTCGGAGACTGTGCTGCGGGGATAGCAGAGTATGGATCTCCCGGGCTTCTGTGAAAGAGCTATCTTCTAAACTGCAGCCACAGAGAAGTTATTTCTGGTAGAAACATGTGTTGGCCATCCTGAGAGAGCAGAGAGTAGCAAGTGGAGAGAGCCAAATAAGCAAAAGTCGAATTAGCCTGTAGTAAGTAACATCACTGACGGGCATTACCAACCTGAAAAAACCTGCCCTGTGACCTCCTCACTGAGTCTGAGACTTTTAACCGAGTGTCTGATGTCTCCTTCTGCAGGTTCACAGGGGCACAAGCAAGCATGGCACAGAATATGGAAAGAGAAGTAATTTGAGAGAGGCAGAGAGCAATACAATAGAAGGTTATAGAGAGGGCAGGGAGGGCCCTGCAAGGTCAGCAAGGGCAAGGGCGGTAGCTGTAGCTTTCAAGGAGTGGGTTGCAATTCCTCATTACGGGAGACAAACTAATGAACATAGAAGGAGATGGGACTCCTTTGGTTAGTTCTGCAGAGAAAACAGGGGATCCAAGAACACGGCGCATGGCTCAGAGTAGGAAAAGAGAGGAATGCCTGAGTGGCTCAGCGCTTGACCATCTGCCTTCAGCTCAGGTCATGACCCCGGGGTCCTGGGATCGAATCCTGCATGGGGCTCCCCACAGGGAGCCTGCTTCTCCCTCTACCTATGTCTCTGCCTCTCTCTCTGTCTCTCATGAAAAAATAAATAAAATCTTTAAGAAAAAGAATAGGAAAAGAGAATAAAAACAAAAGCAAAACACAGAAATCGCAGTGCTGGTCATGGCACCAGGGAAATCGGTGCTTGGTGGGGTGAGCTAGGTAATTAAACCCTGTGATTTATGTTTTGTTTGGTGTTTTGGTTTTGTTAACTGTTCAAGTATTTGACTTTTGTTGCGTTCTTGTGTCTTAATGTTTTTGTTTTGTTTTGTTTTGTTTTGTTTTACTTCACTTATATACTGCTTACCAGTAGATATGTTATTGGGTTGCTGGGTTCTTGTCCCAGATGCACCAAAGAACCAGAGACCCAAGACCAGACAGAACAGAGAGATAGAGCTTATTGAGTAGATAAGCACAGTACATTTTCAAGACTGAAAACGGGCCACTGCTGGGAGCAAGAGCAGCAATGGCATCGAGAAGCTCTAGGTGCATCCTTTTAGGCCTGCTTTGTGTTCCTGTAAGTTTGACTTTGGCATTTTTGATTGACAGCTGGTGGTTCTAGCACATTTTGGTTTCTGTTGTAATTGTATTGATGGATTTGTGTATTCATGGGCCTTGAATGGGCTTTGCTGTGACTTTAGGGTAACCTAAGGGCCAGTTGCACCTTTTGCCCACATGCTCAGCTCTTAGAAGTCCCTTTGTGGCTTTTGAGGCAACTCTGTGGCCAGGTCTTGTCTTCTGGTAAGTCCTTAGCCCTCAGGGTGACACCGAGGGTATGGCCAGCCCAGCTTTACCTCTCCTCACTCATGTCTTAACTGCCTAACAGATATATTTATTTTATTTATTTTTATTTTTATTATTTTATTTTTATTTTTATTATTTTTATTTTTATTTTTATTTTATTTTATTTTATTATTATTATTATTACTTTTAGCAGATATATTCTTAATCAGCTCAACTAACTCCTCTGTGACTTTTTAAAGAGCTCCTAAGCATATGGGAGCTGACACAGCCCCACTAGGGATCACACGCAAGCATTCAAGCATTTGGTTTATTATCATACAGTTAGGGAGGGGCTGGTAGAAAGTGAAAAACACGTACATAAATTCAAATTGTGCTCCGACCGAGAATATTTGTGAGCTTGCTATCTAACACTATTACCAGCATTACCAGCTGTACGAAGACTTCAATATTTTAAGGGATTTTTAATGCATACCCTTTGCCTCTCCCCCTCTTCTGTCTCTCTACTATTTTTTCCAGAAACTTGGTTATATGTAGAGATTGCAGGAATTTTGTTTTGTTTTGTTTTGCTTTGTTTGTTTGTTTCCATTTTAACTGAAGACCTATATTTATAGTATTTGCTCAGAGGGTATTCATTTAAATTATCACTGAAAAGGTTGCCTTCAGAGAGGGGAAAACATTCGAGAATGATTCAGTGCAGCGTGCCCTTTTGTCTAACAGGAATGTGCTTCCACATAACTCTTAAGTTTGTTGCTCAGAGAGAGCAGCAGCACGTTCAATTATTCATGCCTTCTAATTAAGCCCTGCTGACTGTGCCTAAATGGAAACTTTATTTTGGAGAGAATGTGTTCTTAATGTTTTTCACTACAACAATAATTTGTCTGATGGCGACATAAGTCTCTTTAGGATCCTGAGTAACCTATTTGTTGGGTTTAGGACTCACATATAGATATTATCTGTCATGTGGAAGGTCTCCAAGTTGTTTATCTCACATCTTGTTTAGTGATGACGATGACATCTTTTCGCTAATGACCTTTCAGTTATTGTCAGTATTGGAAATATTGGGAATTTACAACCCAGATTCTGTTGCTGTGCAGTTATTCAGCAGTTGCTGTATAATACACCAAAATTACACTTCTTTCAAAGCTGAGCTAAGTGATTGAAATACTATATTTATGTCCTTGTCTCTTCTTTTTGGTTGCTGTGTGGATGAAAAGTGTGTCACACCTAAAAATTGGCCAGCTGTCATTACGTTGGTAATGTTCATCCAAAAAACCAAAAGTTTGATTTTAAATATGAATATTTCCTCACTATCTCTTCCCATTATAATCCCACAAGGTAAATATTCCAAAAGTGTAATTATGTAAGGTTCCTCAAAACCCTGACATTTAGATTATTTTACCTTCACGTCCTTAAATCAAGATGATTTTTTTTCTTGTAATTCCATTCTTGCCTTTCCTTAACTTTTATGATCTTAATATATTTCCTTCTTTTATGATATATCTTAGTTAATTGGTAAAAATACAAAGTGAATATATTACACTATATAAATCTACTTAACATACTTTCATTAATTTTTGTGTATCATCCATTGGAAGGTTTGAAATGAATAGTTAGTCTCAACAGTAAATCAATGACAACAGGATAAAGTCCTGAATCATGCATTTTGGCTAACACCATTAATCAGATTACATAGAGAAATTGCCACTCTGTTACTTCATGAGAAAATATCCCAGCTTTAGTGTTTTTGAAAAGTAAATTCTCATTTATAAACCTTTTGTCATTAAAGATATATTTTTCTTATTTTTCTCTATAGATTTTATGGTATTAAAGATGTTTTTTAAATAAAATGATAGATTTCTATTAAAAATAAAACTTGTGTATGCGTATTTTCCATGTATTACAGTTACTCTCTTCTGTCAGGTTTATATTTTTATTAATAGATATAATATAGGACATTGAAATAGAATAGAAAAATGTATTTAAAGATTACTCAGACTTTATGTAACCTGGGAACTTAAATTTAAGACAGTTCGAATATTTTCTGTATATGTTATTTTTCTAGGCAATTTAACATTTAATTTTCAAGGAAAATATTAATCATTTCAAGTTTTATGCAAGAAACACAGTGTGAAGAAAACAATTTCAACTTTCAGACAGATCATTCTACATGACCTCAATCACTCTAACATATGTTTTTTGACTATGTTATTAAATGCCACCTTTTGAGAAGAGAATTCTAATAATGATATGTATATAATCAAGAGGTAACTAAAATACTAGAGTCAAAGTCAAATAGAGGAGCATGTAATGTTATAGTTGAAAATTGGGTAGTTTCAAGAAGAGAATGGGATAGATCTTCTGATGATATATTTATCTCATAATTCACATCTATAAAGATCATTTGATTAAGTTCTCCAAATTAGTTCTAGGCTAATGCATAACACGCATAACACTGCTAAGAAAGAACTGACTCTTTAAATGTTATTTGACAAAGAATTCCTTTGAAGCAGAACTATTTTTTTAAAAAAAACTTTCTAGAAATTATTTATTCATTAAGCACAGCTTGTGTTATGGATAATTCTGAAGTGGATGAAATACTTTACTGTAGAAAAATTGTAATGCTGAGTGGTAATTTCAGACATCCTTGAGCTTGAGTCTTATTTTCTTATATATTGCAGTGCTGTTTTCAAATGATATTGACTGATTTAAATAGGGCTAGATGATAATTATTCCATTTTAAGATATCAATAAGGAATTTCTAGAATTTAATGTGAACCTGAATTCTGATTATAATACTTGTTTATACTGTTGCAGATAAAGAGCTTATAAAATGGATATTCTGAATTTTGTTGGCTTTTTCACATAGATTTTTGCCAAGGGTATAGAATTTTTTTTTTTTCTGGAAATGTACTTCTATTGCATTTTCTGTTAGGAAGTACATTACATATTTTTTAGGATAGTGCTGTTAGGGTAAAGTTAGGCCAGCATTTTCACCTTTCTTAATCCTCAAAGTATTAAAGTAAGTTTAGTTTCCATACAGATATCTTATATAGACTCAACAATTAAATAACTATCTTCATTTATATTTTATTTAATACAGATAACTCTGGAAAATGGGTATTATTACCTCTAGTATATATGGGAGGAACTGAAGGAAATATAAATAGGTACATACAAGTAAAATATATAAAAAAAAACTTTACTATATCCTAGCTATCTCCTAAATCTATATGATTCCCATCCTCACACTTAACAAAGCCAGTGGTTAACAGATTATCTGAATATTTTTTCTCTTCTTTATAAGGAAAGTTATAGAGTATTAATTATATCCAAGTGGTATGAACTACCATGGTTTCAACCTTGTTTATCTCCATCTGTAATCTCTTCGAAATGTGTAACTCACAAGTAAATTTGGCTGGACTTAAAATAGTCCAGTGTCCATCAATGACGTTTCCTCCTGATCTGAAACTCATTTTCTTGGTTTCTCAATAGTTTCTCCTGTTTTTCTTCCCATCCCTGTTTGCATCATCAAATCTCTTTCATAGACCTCTCTTACACTGGTTTCATTACACAGTTACCACTCAGAGGGTCTTTCTTAGACTTCCTGTTTCTTGCATATAGTCTCCTTGGGTTGTCTCACTAATTACAATGAGTGATTCAAAATGCCCACTGCTAACTCGGATCTTTTCTCCTGATCTCCAGACTCAACTTCTGACTGATTAGGCATATCAAAAATAGATCGAAAGCCAAATGTAGTCATGTCTCCATATTTAAATACACTTTTGTGTTTTCTACTCAATAAATATAACTATATAATCATTGCCAAGTCATAAAACTTAGAGATATCTTTGATTTTTTTCTTTTCCCATTTATTCATTTATTATTATATTCAATGAGTATCATAGAAATTTTTAATGCACCAGCAACTGTTCCCTGCTTTCCTGGAGATTCAGCTGTGTCAAAAGTATAGAATGAGAGATACTTCATCCCAAAACATCATGTAATGACATTTGACCTAATCAAAAGAGTCATAAAAAGATTTTCAGAAGAAGGAACTCTTGAACCTAGAACTAAAGTATAAGTATTAACTGTCTTATGATGGAAAAGAGAGAGTTGAAGATAGAGAACTGCAAGTGTAAAGACTGTCAGGCGAAGGAAACACAGCAGTGAGAACTGGTCAAGGAAGGCCAGAGTTGGTGGAAGGAAAGGAGTCTGAAGAAGTATGATGATGACAGATGAGGTGCCAAAGAATAAAGGAGCAGAACATGCATATCCATATAGAATTTAAAGATGTGGACACCTGGGTGGCTCAGCAGTTGAGTGTCTGCCTTTGGCTTAGGTCTGATCCCAGGGTCTTGGGATCGAGTCCCACATTGGGCTCCCTGCATGGAGCCTGCTTCTCCCTCTGCCTGTGTCTCTGCCTCTCTCTCTGTGTCTCTCATGAATAAACAAATAAAATATTTTTAAAAAAGAATTTAAAGATGTTATGAGAGATGGCGAACTGTTTTAGGGTTTTAGCCAAAGGGGTGATAAAATCAATATCTTTTTAAAAATATCCTCACATCTAGTTAATGAATTTATTTCTACAAACTCCTAAATATCCCTTGAATTTGTCTTTCTTTCTTTCTTTCTTTCTTTCTTTCTTTCTTTCTTTCTTTCTTTCTTCTTTCTCTTTCTTTCTTTCTTTCTTTCCTTCTCCCTTGTTTTCTTTGGTTTAAATTTTTTGGTCATTGCATTAATGTAGGATCTTCTTGTTTTTATATAACTTGCTGCAACAATATCCTACCTCATTTTCCTATCTCTTTTCTGTCACTGTGACCATATCTCATTGTGCTTAGGGGAAAATGATGAAATGTTCCATTACATAGAGCAGTGTTTCCTGAATTTCCTAGAGTACACCAGTCAATATTTTCAGACAAAAAGATTTCATGGTCAATGTAATTTTGGGAAGTACACCACAATCCATGCCCCACTTGGTCAGCAGTGCAAATCCTACAGAAAAGACTTCAATTACTTTTGTTTAATCAGGTATTTCCCAAGGTTAGTTGACTAACTGCAGTTTCCTCTTTTCTCCAGTTAAGAAGTAGCAACATCCTTCAATACCCGTGTTCTTTAGAAGCTGTGTTTGAATGACTGCCTACAGTGTGAAGTATAAACTCTCCAATAAGGCATTCCAAGTTCTACTTTTAGGACATGTTTCCTTTTTCTTTATAGCCTCAATGCATATAGCACTTCATTCACAGCACATGCTCAACTACAGATTTGTGAAACTTTTCACACTTCCCTGAACTTCCCCCATGCTATTTCACAATATGTTTCTCTACCCAAAATGCTCCTCTACCATTTTGCACTTGGCTAGCTTCTATTCAAGACAACTCAGTTGCCAACTTCACTGAGGCTCCTCTGTCTTTCAATCAAATGTAACCAGAAGTCTTGTCTTTCTCTGGGGCATCTCTGTACTTTAAACTTATCACATTTACTCTTTACTTCTTTAATTCTAATACTAAAGGGTAAACTTGTTGAGGACAGAGACTACCCTTCTTTTCTTTGCATATTCCTGTAACTAGCATTGTGCTTGGGATATAGTAAGTTGCAAAGCAGATGTGTGTTAAGTAAACAAACGCAAAGAACCAAACCAGGACCAACAGCAGATAAAGACAAAGTAGGGCAAAGTTTCATTCCTCAATAGGCTTGCCATTTAATTAAAGTGGGAGTCAAATGACTATGGCAAAAAGATTAAGGACAAGTCTCTGAGGAATGTATGTAAGTTCACATATGGCTGGATGAATTAGGGGAAGATTCGTGGAGTAATTATTTTAGATGGGCTTGTAACATACAATAATTCTACAAAAGAAAGATGTGTATTTCAGGTACAACTGGGAAGTGCAACAGTATACATCCCTCAGAGACAAAGTCTACACCAGTGTATGAAGGACACATATATGGCTTCTAATAGCAGACTCAGAATTATATGTTTTGTCTGTCAGGATAGACGCTTTGAGGGATGTGATCATGAGACTGTCATGAATGTTGGTGTTTTAAAAAGATTCAACCAACAGGATTAACTTTAGGAGGGTCTGGGGATAAGGAGTCTTGTTTGAAAGCATCTAACAATATTCTAGGTCAAGGGATGGCAAACATTTTCTCTAAAGAGCCAGAGAGTAAGCATATTCAGCCTGACAGGCCATATGGTCTCCATCAGAACCATTTAACTCTATTGATAAAAAGTGAAAGCAATCATAGATAATATGAAACAAGGGACCAAGGCTGTGTTCCAATTATATTTTATTTACCAAACAGCAGGCTGGGTTTTGCTTGGGGGCCATAGTTTGTTAGGCAAGAGTTAACAGGGTATTAACTGGACTGATGGTAGTGACAATGGAAAAGAAGGGTTACCTGGAAGGAAATGATAGAAATGGAATATATAGCACTCATTACCTCATTGCATGGGGGTGGCAAAAAGGGAAAAAGTGTTAAAAATGATACCAGGAGTTGAGACCCAGTCACTGGAAAGCTGTTGGTGCCGTTGACAGACAAAAGTATGTTAAGAAAAGAAGCTTCTCTGGGGAGTGAAAATGACTTAACTGTGGAATGGGGAAGCCAGTTAATGGAAAAAAGCTGTGCAGTGTTAGAAACTGTCCCACTAAACTGCAAACAACGTTGAAAACTCCAAAGCCTCTTCCACTTGGCAGTGAGTTTCAATAAATTTGCTCCATTTTCAATTTTTTTACATCATAAATAAAGAAGAGGTATATGAATTTCCTTAATATTATAGGATGCCCAATATGGTTTTATTAGTATTCTACACAGAATACATTACTCTTTCACCCATTCATTCAGGATATAGAACAAGCTGTGCTATTATAAAAAGCATTTATTTTAGAAATAATAATCTGTTTCTTGCCATGAATATGTCTACAGCGTATATTGCTTGACAAATGTGACCTTATTTTTTTTCCCCTTATTCAGACTTCAAAGGATTTAATTTTGATTTTAAGGAGCCAAACTGAAATAAGATTAACTATAAACTATTTTTCCTCATTTCTTTTCCTGAGCAGGCAAATGTTACTATGCATTTCAATTAGAAGCATACTTGTCAGGTGGGAAGGAAGAAGGAATAAAGTGAGTCAGCAATGAAATAAGACAGGCTTCTTTACTAAGTCTGCTTCCTGAAAAAAATAATAATAACAAACAACAACAACAACCATAAAAAAAAAAAAACCTGACCAAAACCCCAAAGATCTAGAAATGAATTATTCAAAGGTATGCTGATACCAGTCAGCAACATTGAAATAGGATTCAATACACCTGAAACCTCTTTGGGGGAATTATTTCAACCTCTATTTCGTGGATTTCTATAAAATTTCCTTGTTAAAACCAGAGCCAGAAAGATTTTCTTTAAAATTCCACTTCATTATAAGGGGCTTGCAAACATTGCTGTTATTCTTCTCTATTACATCGAAAGCTTTATCATAGTTAAAAACTGCGCTCCTAGCTGTAACACCACATGCTTGGGATTCAGCTGCTTATGATTTTCTCAAGTTTTTTTTTTTTTTTTGTGTGTGTGTGTGTGTGTGTGTGTGTGTGTCTTATCTTCTCCATCACCATCGATTCCATTTTTAGCAACCCTTCTTAAAGATTTATTTGGACTTCAGAAACAATGCAGGAGTCCTATCCCAAGTAGATCCATTGATCTCGACTGTTTCATTCCCATTGTGACTCAAACTGAATGGCTTCTTCAGAAAGACCTATTATGTTCTATACACTCTAATGGAAATGTGTGCTCTTTGGAATTTTTAAAGAAAAGTGTAAAAGAGCTTTTTGCTGCACATTTAAAACTCTACTGCTGAGCATGTGTAGTGATATGTAAAACACTGCTTTAATTATGCCTACCTCTTGTTTTG
Organism: Nyctereutes procyonoides; assembly: GCF_905146905.1. Classification (NCBI taxonomy): domain Eukaryota; kingdom Metazoa; phylum Chordata; class Mammalia; order Carnivora; family Canidae; genus Nyctereutes; species Nyctereutes procyonoides. The sequence continues at coordinate 14,701,448 of NW_026575032.1, read as the reverse complement.
TTTTATTTTAAGAAATAAAATTAGTCACTTATCAAATTTGGAGTGATGGTAGTTTATAACTTGTTTTATAATTCTGTAAACAGATTGGATTGTTTTTGATATATTAACCACACTGAAAATTTTCAGGGATGCCTGGGTGGCTCAGCAGTTGAGCATTTGGATTCAAGGCATCATCCCAGATTCCCTGGATCAAGTCCCACATCGGGCTCCCTGCATGGAGTTCCTCTGCCTGTGTCTCTGCCTCTCTCTCTCTCTCTGGGTCTCATATGAATAAATAAATAGAATCTTAAAAAAAAAGAGAATTTTCAAAATAGAAAAACACAATGAAAATAATACCTGTGTGTGCTGGGTAAGATGATACCGCCGCTACTGTCTACAAGGCCGCTAATGAAATAACTGTAAATATCTTTCATGTTGGACTGAACAGTGATGACATTTTTAGGGTAATTGAGAATACACTTAGTCACCTATACGTGAAAAGAATACCTGATGGTAGGATATGATGTTTAAGATTCCCCCCAACATCATTCGGTTAATTATGTAAACTTCTCAAAAGAGTTTAAGTGTAAACAAATAATACAAAATATCATGACAGTAATGATTATCAAACAGGGTGGGATATGAACATCCATGTGGATCAGAAATACTTTTTTTTTAAGATTTATTTATTTGAGAGAGAGAGAGAGAGAGAGAGAGAGAGAGAGCGCATACACACAAATAGGGGGAGGAATGAAAAGAGAAACTCAAGCAGAGTCCACACTGAGCAAGGAGCCTAATATTGGGCTCAAACTCACAACTCTGAGATCATGACCTGAGCCAAAATTCAGAGTCCGATGCTTAACTGAATGAGTCACACAGGCTGCCCAAGGGAGAGTTTTTAAATGGTAAATGGGCACAGATAATTTTAAGGCAATCACTTTCAAGATTTTTCAGCCTCCATATGTATCCTTCCCAATGGGTAACATGGTCAATCAGACATCTTCTCTTTTCCCACCTCCCTTTTTTCATCTTACAAAAGAAAGATAAAGCTCTTACAAATTCTGGATTTTACTGTGATAATTTTCATTTAATGACCACAACCTGTGCATTACTCAATTGTAGTCAAGTAATGCATTGTTCTTGAGGAAGAAATCAGAAGAGAATTATGTCATTAGGCATCACACCCGCAGCAAGGCCCCACGCTTTATCTGTCCATGTCTCTCTCTTTCTGTCATCTATTTAATATCATCTAATTCTCTGTGTAGCTTAGAATTAAAATTCAGAACTGAGCTCGTTGTTAAGGGATGCAGACTGATGCATTTAAATTGGAAGATAACGTCAAGCTTTTTGTGACAGGAAGTAAAAATGTTCTTACCGTTTTGTTTGACAACAGGTCTAGCTTTGGGAATCAGGTTATATGTCAGACGTTTTCCCATTACTTGAATGATCCAAAATATCAGCCCCAAGGTTACAAGGCACATGGTATCATAGAAATATTTTATCCAAAAGCAAAATAAACAATATTTTAACTTTTTCAAACCCTTGTGTATGCATCTGGTTAAAAATTCTGCCTCTAAACAAAAGAGAAACAGGAATAAATAATAATTACTTGACGCGTTGGGATAAAGCCCTTCTTAAAGTAATAGAAATCGATAAAGTAAATGATTTTGAGATGGCTTATTTCAAGCCAGATGATATTCAGCCATTTGCTTTCAGTAGAAATTAACAAAAAAACAAAAAACAAAAAACTAATCAATATTCCAGCTGATGTTTTCTTTAAAGATCTATTAACCTATTGGTGTTCTTAAGGTAGCTCAACCAATATGGCCTCACAGAAATACTTTGTTCTGTTTTTGGAGAAGAAGGAGTTTTTAAAAAAAATATTAGAGAAAAATATGATAAATTATCTAATGAATTTGATTGCTATAGACATCTTAGACGATTTAACTAAAATAAAAATAAAACAATACTCCTTTATTTTATTTTTATTTTTTTAATTATTCTTTCCTTTATTTTTTCTTTATCATTTAGCCTCAATCAGATACGTTTTTTAGATTTTTAATTTTCCTTATTTTGGCAAATTTCATAATTCTGAAAACCATAAAGATGAAGATTTATTCATTTTGACCAAATAACTTTAAAGATATTTAAAGGGGAAAGTCAATATACCATAGTTTTTAACACATAATCAGTTTATCTAAAGTCTCTTAATAACAATTTTATTAGAGCAAATCTCCTAGAATTTTACCAATTAGTGTTTTGTACAAGGCATATCTATCTCTTGCTTTCTTCAGACAGATCCAATGATACAATAAGTTTTGCTAACTTGTTGATTAGAACAGTGTTTTCTAAGGCAGGATGTGTACACAAGATGGTTTTAGCTGGTAGAGAGGCTTAGAAGGAAGTAGCATTGAATCATACAAGACAAGGGTGTCTTTATCCACTATTTTTCTATCCTTTTTTAATACATCAAGAAGAAAAACCAGTTTGTTGCTAGCATGTTTTAACATCGTTCGGACACTTTCCATTCTCTCTTGCAGGAGATGGGATTTAACTAAAATGTAATATTGTTGAAATATTTTCACGATTGTAATTAAAATGTAATTGTTGAGTCATTGAGTTCTGAAGCCACACAACCTTCACTCATTTGCTGGCTCTACTATTTACTAGCTTAGTAACCTAAGTAAGTAGGTTGCTTAACTTCTGTGTGCTACAGTTTTCTTCATTTGTGATAATACTAACGAGGATATTGGACTATAATGAGGATATTTATTCATGTAAAAAATTTCAGAAACATATTTTTGTCACACATTATAAGTGAAAAAAAAAGCTAATTATGGTATTTATTTTTTATCATGCCTCTATTTTAGGTGATATTGATTTTTTTTATTTATGGAAGTTAAAAAAGTAAGATGCTTCGAAGAAACGTTCAATAGATAATTGAACATTGATAACTGGGATATTATTTAAAAATCACGAATGTCATTTGTAAATGATGAATCTAGACAACAGTAGCCTTGACATTTTTTTTTCTTAGAGTATTATTTAAGTGCCAATAGGGCATTCCTTCTTCCAGTTAAGAATAAGTATCTTGTAGCACTGTAATGCATCCCCTTCCCAGCTAAGAAAAATTAAATAATTTGGTTGAAAAACTACAGTATTCTGTGAAGGAATTTGGAAGCTGCCGAGACAACCAGGACTGGAGAGGCTAAGATTCCAAAGAGAAGGAAACTGAGGAGAGTTTAGTCATCACTCTGCAAGTAAAGCTTTTTTTTTTTAGGGCATTTGGCAATGCTCACCTCTCATGAAAAGAAAACACAGACAAAGACCCATACACAAGGAACTAGAAGAACAACAGGTAATACCAAGTAGCTAGAAAGACAAAATATTGAGTTCAGGGCTGCCAAGGCAGCAGAGATTTGAGGGGCAAGATCCTAAAGAGAAGGGAGCCACCCGGAAGTGGACTCTACACTCTTAGAGTTTCCACTTTGTCAGCATTTGCTGAATTTTAAAACTGGCAAGAAAGAGACTGAAAACCTAATGATAAAACCACTGCTCTGTGGGGTTGTACACTCATAGATTACAATTGGCTCCCAGTTAGCAGGGCAGGATGAGGTTCTGCAACCAAGAATAAACAACCCACATCCAGTGAGGATGTATTGCTAGAATGGAAGGAGTCCAAACAGTCAATTAACCACCAGTTGGTTTTCTTCAGAAATAATAACATATCAGGGACTCTGGTTTGGTCTCTGTTACTGCATGTAAGACATTTGGAGGTGACAGGACAAACTGGGCTAGGTACCTAGGAGAGCATATTGTTGCACCTTGTGTAGCCTCCACCTTTACTACGTATATCCACCTACTTGTTTTCTTGCCAGCCTTCCTCATTTAATCTTAGAAGTTTTTCCCTTCCAAGACCTTGACAACCTGACCAAGTTATTGGCCATAGCACAAAAATCTGTATATAGTGTCACCTAGGGCTACTTTTGCTTTTACCAAAAGTGTGACAATTGCTCTATTTGCAGATTTGCTTATTGGAATATTTTTCTCTGTCTACCTTCTTTCAACTCACTCCCTGAAAATAGTTGTAGTGTAGCTATGATCCATTTTTGCTTGGATCCACAAACCTAGATGTCCTGTCTATAGATCAAATTGGGCTTTCCTGTCCTCCTTAAGCTAGTCACAGGTACAGCCCGTATGGTCATAGGTACGAGGTGGAAGATGGGAGTGGATACAGTGTGAGTTGATTTTGGTTGTCTTCTCATTTGCTTAGTCATGCTCTATTATCCTTCTTGAATTATTTCTTGATGTCCCATTTCTAATATCCTGCTGCTCTCCCTGTCTGCCTTTATGACTGGGTCCATCTAATAGCCAGATCACAGTGGTTATTTTTATGGAAGCATGTTCAGTTGTCCCAGAGACAGCCTTCTCTTTCTACCAGGGCTCAGGAGCACTCAGGAGCTGTCTCTTGAAGTGTGTGTATTTTCTAGTACAGATAGCACGGACTTGCACTCAAGCCCCAAGAAATTACATTATGATTCTGCGACTGGATCTTGCTTTAAACACTATACTTGTATGTTCTCACCACTGGAATCTCTATATCCACAGAGTCTGCCAGATATTGTGACCCAGGCCAAGGGCTGTTTGACTTGTAGCCAAGGCCTGCTGTGAAGCCCTTCCTGTTCAGATCCCACTCAAGCCTAACAGCTTCTGCGTCTCCTGGTATGTGGGCCAACGCAGTACTCTAAGTGTGGAATGTGTTGCCTTTGGAATCCTAAGAGGCTCTCCAGACTTTGTATTTCTGTCTCTGTGATAGGAAATGCAAAATGAAATCATCTTTTACTATCATACTGTACATGCCCAATGACCTTTTATTGTCCATCATTTTACTATTTTCCCTCTGCAGTGCATCAATATAACTTAAGAATAATTAACTAAATCCATTGTTTTTATGACATTGTTCCAATCCCAATTCCCCCATCATTCAAATGACTTGAGCATTATCATTGAGGGTATTGCGTTCCACTAAGGCATTTCCCTGCCACTGCTAGTGAAAATGCTCAGCAAAAAGTGGTTACCACTTTTTGTTCCATTTTTTTTTTCCTTAGAATTGGATTCTCCTTGCTAGCCAGGCAGCAAGTGAGCCAGTCTCCCCAATCCAACCTATTGCTTTTCTTAAACTAGTCTCAGTACCAATGCTCTCTGTTCACATATCCGAGAAGACACCAAGATGTAATTAAACACAAGTAAGATTTTTTTTTTTTGTGGTAAATTCCTGTTGAGGTTATAGAGGAAGGCTCAAGAGTGGTAGGAAGAGCCTTCATAACATGATGCATGTCTAACACCTATGGGGAAAAAAGAGAGAAAGGAGGAGGATGAGAGAGGAAGGGCTCATGTTGTAGAACGACTCTGAGAAAACTAGCAGAGAGATCCTGAGAATGGTTTCTCCTATTGGGAGTGACATATTGGGCGGAAATAGTTGATCTTTAGTACCCTTGACATGCTCAGTGATTGGCAGCAGCCTTGATGAAGTATAGCCTCAGCTTAAGCCCTATGGAGAAACTAAAGGTGTTCACTTGGAGGCTTTCAGCTTTCCTGAAACAGGGTCCTCTTGAAGGAATGTCTGACTAGTATACACCTTGGACAGACACCATAATGGAACTTAAATACACACACACACACACACACACACACACAATTCAATGACTTGACAATATATTTTTTAAAGTTACATGTAGGTTATACTTTTTTTTTACATATAGGTTATATTAATAGAATCAATGAACTAAGGAAGAAAAAAAGAAAGCATGGCATTAGAAAAAAAAAAAGTACAGTTATAGACAAAATAATCGGCATAATCTAAAATATTTATTTTTTCCAAGAGACCATTAAAAATGGAAAAAAATTAAGTTGCATTTTATTTATTATTTATTTATTTATTTATTTATTTATTTATGCTTTTCATGTTTCAATAGGATTTGATATGAAATGCAGCCAGCTATATTACAGAATTAGAAATAGCTAGTGTAAAACATACTAGGTTTGTGGTTCTACACAGTCATTCCACACCCTTGTATGTATATATTTTTTTATCCCCTATGTACCAAGAATAACAACAGGAAAGGAAAAAAGTGGAAAGCTCTTAATAGTAGAAGAATGCAACTAGTTGTGAAAATTAATGAGACATAAAGAGCACATTGAACAGAAATAACAAAGAACTGTGGAAGTAGAAAGGAGATTAAGACCAGTCTATGTAAAAATTTTGGAGGCAAACCTTGGATCTGTATAAAACTATTAGATCTAAAGGAATTTTCTCACAATAACCTAGAATGTGGGACAGTCTCTTGAATGTGTCTGACAGGGTAATGGGGAGGAAGATTCAAAATACAATAGGGGATCCTCTTCCAGTAATGACAACATACCTTCCATTGGACTGCCCCTCCCATGGATGGTAATCATAAACGTGGACAAAATTTAATAAACTCTTTGCACTGGAGAGCAGTGATAGGCAGCTGGAAACAAGAGCAGGGTCCAGGTAGAAACTCCTGGCATAGGTTGTATCCTTGATCATAATTTTAGAGGATTTCTCCTTATATCTAAAGCAGAAGCAGTAATAATGGCAGTGAGAACTCAGCCAGGGAGAGTTATGGCAAAGCCTCCATAGAGAGAGTTTGTTGACGTCCAGGCTATGAAGGACATCTGGGTTGGCTAGAGTGGAGGGGCAAAACTCACAAAACTCACTGCTTTACATTTGAGTCTTTAAGAGCCTGATTATGAGATTTTCTTCCTTCGCTCATCAGGGATAATGACACTTTCCTTCCAGTTCAGGATAATGATGAAGTGGATTTCTGCTGCAGTAGCAACTGCAGTGGTAGCAAACGAATTAGGAGTAAAACCATCATTTCAAGGGCCGCCTGGGTGGCTCTGGCAGTTATGGGACTGACTCATGGTTTCATCTCAGGTCATGATCTCATGGCTGGTGGGATTGAGCCCTGCACCGAAGCTCCTGCTCAGCAGGGAGTCTAAGATTTTCTTTTCCCTCTCCGTTTGTCTCTCCTTGCCCTCACACATGCTCTCTCTCTCTTTAAAATAAATAAAGAAATCAGACAAAACAAAACAAAACAAAAAACCCCTGCCATTTCAAGGCAACATCTTGTTGGATTAGTCAGAGTTGAGTTATGTAGTTCCAATGGAACAGCACTAAACCAAGCCCTACGCTGGCTAGGTCTATGGATAATAAAATTTCATCTTGATTTTTTGGACACATTTAAGGAGTTCATTGCAATACGCTGGACTTCCTGGGTCTGCGCAGTGGAGCTCTTAGAGCATTTCAACTTGTAGATAAAGGTTAATGTGACCTGCTTACTCAGAAGCTGGGAAGGCCTTTGATTTAAAGTTCAATACTTGTCTATTACTTGTGGAGGCTCTTAATAATTGTCGATTAATTTTGTCAAAAGAATCCAAATCTTTAAAAGGAATTCCCAAATGCATAATTGTGGATAATGACGTTGACATATAAGTTTTCAATTGAGCTTTATTGATCAGTAAGAGAGAAAAAATGTCTTTAAAGCAATGTTGTCTGTCATGTTACACAGGTTTGAAGAATACTGCAGAAGTATTTTTTTTATCTGTGTTGTATATTTCATCTGGAGATGAGCTTAGCTAATGGTATTAGGGATAGTAAAAGTCTCACCTTAAAATACCTGACAAAGGATGACACTAGAGACGCCTAGAGGCAGGAATTCAAGGACGCTGGTATGCAGAGCAAGGGCCCTGGGATGGCTATCTCAGTCAAGAAAGAGTATGTTCAAATGCCAGTTCATAAATAAAAGCATAAAATCCAAGAGGATGTATCTACTACCCGGATGAACTGCAAGGAAAAGATCTACAGAGCCAAGTGCTGATTTTAAAATAATGATTTCCTAAGTGAGAATTTAATTACAAAATAAAAAGTTTCAAGGAGAAATTCAGAGCCAGAGGTAAATGAGAACATAATGAGGAAAAAAATAAACAAATAGAAACAGTTCATACAAAAAGTTAAAATTAGTACCAGGATTTGAATGAGTCAAAGATACAAATGCAAAGGGACTCAGATATAATTGCAAAGATGAGAGAATTCCAGGTATCTAAATAAACAAAAAGATGTGTTTTGGTATGTTTGTTTCACAAGTTTCCATTTTGGGGAAAAAAAAATAAAACTTTCTGTTTTTTCAATATGTGATGTGTGGCTTCTAAGTATGGAACTATTAATTCCACAAATACTTAATCATGTCAGCTATAATTGCTCTGGTTTATTTAATTCTAAAGAATTAGGCAGTACTGATATTAAAATAAAACTATAAATACAAGACATAGATTCGAGATAAAAATTCTCTGTATTTCTTATGCATTCTGTGCATCTTATTTTGTTCATTGATTTTCTTTCTTTTTATTTTTTATTAAAGATTGTACTTATTCTGAGAGACACACAGAGAGGCAGAGACACAGGCCAAGGGAGAAGCAGCTTCCCTAAGGGGAGCCCAATGTGGGTCTTGATCCTGGGACCCCAGGATCACGCCCTGAACCAAAGGCAGAGGTTCAACTACTGAGCCTCCCAGGCATCCCTGTTCATTGATTTTCAACACAATCTTCTATTACTCATCAACAAAGCTAAGGTTTCCATACTGATGGTTATTTTTAAAGATATTAGCTACATTGCTTGTTATTAGTGTATTTAAAATTCAAAGTTTTTTTTTAATTAACAAGGATTTTCCACCATTTATTTATTTATTTATTTATTTATTTATTTATTTATTACTTTTATTTTTTTATTTATGATAGTCACACACACACACACACAGAGAGAGAGAGAGAGAGAGAGGCAGAGACACAGGCAGAGAGAGAAGCAGGCTCCATGCACCGGGAGCCCGACGTGGGACTCGATCCCGGGTCTCCAGGATCGCGCCCTGGGCCAAAGGCAGGCGCTAAACCGCTGCGCCACCCAGGGATCCCAAATTCAAAGTTTTAATGTAAGAAGTAATAGAAATGAATACAAACTGAATAAAAAATATGGAAAAATAAGAATGGGTTCAAAAGTACCAAAATAGCATTGTAATTATATATACAATGCCTTTTAAAACATTAGAATGAAGCAATCACATGAGCAGAATATTATTCTAAAACATTGTATTACATTTAATTCTTCTATGTGATTGAGAAATATGAAGGTTACATTTCTATGAGGGTGAAGTTTTATATTTATTTATTTATTTATTTATTTATTTATTTATTTGAGACTAAAGTTTTAGTTCATTTGCAAGTAATTTCGTTTTTGTAATAGGGAAATCCAATTGCTATGGGTGAAAAAGGAGTCTTGCACATTCATTCAAAAAGATGGTACATGTAGAGCCAAAATTGTTCACTGATATTTTATTGTTTTGTTAAAGCATTTGTCCCCTATTTCTACCCCATTCTGATTCTGAGAAAGTCATTCCATTGCTTAGTCAGTAAGAGTACTGCAATAGACTTAAATGTAAATCCCAAATGGTTTTTATTGTTTGTTTTTCTGTTAAAAGCAAACATACTTTCCTGAGTTATCTAGCTATTTGTCTCTGTTTAACTTTTCTGGATAGTATCAAACTTGAATGAATACAAATCAATTCTTTTGCTATAGGATTTAAAGAAAAAAAAATCTATCTAGTGTTTCGAAATGGCTGAAGTTTTCACCAACAGTTGTAAAAAATTTAAAAATAAAACTCTGCCTGCCAGACAGTTTCACATTTGGGAACTCGGCTTTGCTTCACATATCCTGGCATGCGAAATAAAGTTTCCACATTCCCAGAAACCTAATGGCAATTCCACATTGCTGTTTCTCTCTGGGGGTTCACAGCATATGGATCAAATTACAGCCTCTCTGAGTTCATGTTCATTTAAAAATCTTTCCCCACCTTGAGCTTTATTTGTATTTTTCATTCTATGTTATTTTGCATGAACTCAATTATTTTCCCTGAAAGTAATTTCTCTTTATCCTATTGGCTTGCTAGTTATGAATATCTCTGGCCTAAAATCCTATAGTTGACATAGGATCCGCAGGACCTCCCAAAATAAAGGAACTACATTCAAAATGTCTCCACCCCACAAGATTGCATTCTGATCTTAGACTTCTCTTTTTCTAAGAGCACTGCCACCTATGCAGATAGGTAAGCGAGAGGTAAATGAACCCACGTACTCTAATTCTTTACAGATTAGAGGCTGATTTATTTGTATTAAATGTGAAATGAGAATATAAACTTAAATATTCAATGACTTATTTAAATTTGGTTTACATAGGGAGGGATGAGTGCTTTGGTCTAAACAACCTGCTTATATTGATAAGCCATTGGAAAGTTGCAATTCCAGTTTCAGATTTACTGTACATTCCTATCATAGAGCTTGTCCTTAATAGCCAATCAATGTATTTAATTTTTAATCAAATTCTATGTAGAGCAATCACAACCAGGTTAAGTGAAAATATATTTTTAATTTGTAATCAGTGATTTTTGATGACAATAATTGGGAAATGGTGAAAAAGGTAACTAAATTAACCTTATTTATTTTTTAACAAATCCAAATTCGTTTATGTAAAAAATTATTCATTAGAGTATTTCTGAATACAGCCTATTACAGACTCTTAGATACACTTTGACATAAGATAAATGGATCCTTCTATATACTTCTGGAAATAAGCTATATGTAAAGAAAAAAATGATTAAAGGAGAACTTGCATTTCTCTAAGACTTTAAATATCAAAATAAACAGAAAATAAGCAATTTCTGAGGGAGGATATTGTGTATTCCATACCAATGCCAAAATAGTCCCGTATAAACTTAGAGCAAAAATTTGTAGCAAAAATACAAAGCAAAGGATTGTGGAACTTGAACAAACATTTTTTCCCCCTAAGCTTGACTCATCTGGAGGATTTATATTACAGTAGACTGCATTTGCTTATTTATGCGCTCTTCTATTTGGTGCTTATTTATTCCTTCTCCCTCTATCAGGAGAGCTTGTTGTCCATGTGCGTAGCATTTTCATAGCCTGCCTTAAAGTATCAAAATCAGTATTAATAAACCCAGTTAATAGCATTGCCTGAACTATGGCAATATGAATCAATATAAAGTGGGTTTTAACTTATTTCTTAGGAATACTGCTGATGAGCTTTCTGGACAATAACGTTTATGAGCAATATTTATTGTTGTTATTGTTCTATACGTAGTAATACTTTAGGTGTCCTTCTTCTTGGTCCATAGTGGGTTTTTAATTCATAGTGGGTTTTAATTCAAGGTAAATACATGAATATGAGACATGTATAGGGTAAACACAGATCATTGAATTTCTCATATTTAAAAAAAACAAAAGATTTTTATTTATTTATTCATGAGAGACACACAGAGAGAGAGAGACAGGCAGAGACACAGGCAGAGGGAGAAGCAGGCTCCATGTAGGGAGCCCAATGTGGGACTTGATCCCAGGTCTCTAGGATCATGCCCTGGGCCGAAGGCAGACGCTCAAACACTGAGCCACCCAGGGATCCCCTGAATTTCTCATATTAATAGAAAAGGTGTACTGATTGAGAGCTAGTCAAAAATGGAGTAGTCAGTATCAGTCCAGAGTTTTCAAAAAGAGAGTTTCAACTTAAACCGGGGCACTTGGGCAGTGAGCACAGAGTGCTGTCCTCGTCCACCTACTACCTGGATCTTCCCTTGCCAAGTCACAGTAGCTGACGAGGTAAACAAGCTGGGTTACTTTTTATATGCAGTAAAATCTCTCTACCAGTTTAAAGAAGGCAAAGGAGCCAGTCCATTGATGAATAGTAAGAACTTTTCTGAATAACTGAACATAATCTTCCTCTGTAGGGAAAGATTAAAGACAAAGTGCCACATGCTTTCATGAAGGACCGTCTCACTTGCCAAAGCTTTCTGAAACCTCACTGTGCTACGGTGAAAATATAAACTTTTACAGCTCAGGTATATTGTATTAAGACAGGTTAGGATCACAAAATATGTATTACAGTACCAAATTCACAACAAATTGGGAAAGCAAAAGTTCCCACTACATGGATCCCCCCAACTCCTCGCTGTAAAAAGTTTCCATGTAGTTTAGAGAAGATAGAAATACTTCTGGCTTGCTGAATTGTATAAGATTTGATTTTATGAGATCTGATATCCACATAGAAGTAGGCATTGGCATAATCCACATCTGGCTCAATGGAGGACACTTTTATAAAGATTTACATACGTTATAAACCACCCTCTCTCAAATTGAAAAAGCTTTCAATTAAGTTCATTAACTGCTTCTTTCCAACACACATCATACATCCTACTATAGAACCTGTGAACTTGATCTAAAGAGATGAATCAAATGTGCAAGCTCAGTCTTCATGAAGATTTTTTTAAAAGATTTTATTGATTTATTCATGAGAGACACACACACACAGAGACGGGGGGCGGGGTAGAGACCCAAGCTGAGGGAGAAGCAGGCTCCATGCAGGGAGCCCAATGTGGGACTTGATCCCGGGTCTCCAGGTTCACGCCCTGGGCCAAAGGTGGTGCTAAACCGCTGGGCCACCCGGGCTACCCCTTCACTGAAGATTTTGAAATGATTATCTTGATGTCATTCTTCTCATGTGAGGATTTATCTTTGGTCTCAATACTGAAAAATAATGAGAAAAGAAACAATAGAGATGTTTTGGTATTATATCCTTGGTGAAAAATAAAATAGTGGAGAATAAGAATGTCCAATTCTTAGTAAAGACTTTGCAGGTTATTATCATGAAGGAACCAACAATAGCTCCCCAAATACAATACAGTCTCTATGTGAATGGATGGGATGGAAAGGAATTCTAATTCTCCAAAATCAGACTGTAGATGTTGAATGGACTTTCTGCTACAAAACAGAAATATAGGTAGTTCTTGGGAGAACTGTGATTATCTTGAGCTCCAACCTGATCCTGACGGGAACACTTTGTCAAGTGTGACTTGGCATTCTATATGAATACATAAAACGTACTACACCATATTGTACATCTTGCCATATGGCTTTACATCTTTATCTGCAAATTCTATCTTTAAAGTTCTTTATATTTTTATTTGTATGTTGAATACACTTATCTAGGAGGCATTCATATTTAACTTTTACACAGATACCTAACAATTTAGGAATAATTAGAATAAAGATAACAGCAAATAAGAAACATTTCCTTTCTTTCTATCTTTCACTTTAAAGGACATTTGCCATTAAAAATAGAGGATTGCATGCAAGTTTACATACTAAGAATTATTACTTTCTGCTCCTTTTATTTCTTGGCCATCAGAATGTTTACAGAGAAGTCTAATACTCACAGGGAGGAGAGAGAAGTATCTTACCTGAGGCATTGCCAGTCCATAGGTTGCACCCTGCCCGGAGAATTTCCAAGTCTCTTTTTAGTGTACTAATCATAAATACTGGCAAATAGAGATCATTATTGGAAGGAGGCTCTAATAGGTGAGGTAGACCAAAATGCACAACAGGAATAAGTTAAAAGGAATGCTAAGAAAGCAGAAACTATTCAGGGATAAAAAAATTCAAATAATCTATTAATGTACTCAGAGAAATAAGAGAGGGTATTATAAGCCATGAAACAAATGAGTTTTTGAAGAGCTAAAAAAGACATGAATGCATATGTGTGTTCAGTAATTGTTTTAAAATATTCACTCAAAAAGTTGGAAGATAAAATTGAAAGTTGGAAAATAGAAAACTTGGTGAGAAATACTTGAGAGAAGTTAGGAAAATTAGAGGAGCAGTGTTCCCTTTCCTGAAAACAATTCCTCTGAAATGTAAAGAAAGGACAGGGTGAGCATGAAATATCAAAGAAACCATCTAAGAAAGTCTCCCCAAACAGTAAAACATGTTTTCTAGGTACAAATAAGCCACCTGGTACCCAGTACTCCCTGTACCAACGCATATCAAATTGAAAATCTGGAAAACTGAAATTTGACAAAGAGAGGTTCTTAAAATTTTCCAGAAAGGGAGAAGATCCAGGTCACATGAAAAGGATCTGGAATCAGAATGGCTTCAGACATCTTGATATCACAGGCTACCAGGAGAAAATAAAAAGCAGCACCTTCAAAACCCTGCGGGAGATTGTTTGTAAACTATAATTAAATCCAAAATCAAATATGGTGGAAAAAAATTGAGACATTTGGTCTCAAAGTGATCTTCATTGCTTAATTTCTCAGGAAGTCACTGCTTGATGTACTTCACTAAAATAAAGGAGTAAACCAAGAAGGGAAAGAGAGAGAAAGAAAGGAAAGAAAAGAAGAAAGAAAGAAAGAAGAAGAAAGAAAGAAAGAAAGAAAAAGAAATAGAAGAAAGAAAGAAAGAAGAAAGAAAGAAAGAAGAAAGAAGAAAGAAGAAGAAAGAAAGAAAGAAAGAAAGAAGAAAGAAGAAGAAGAAAGAAAGAAAGAAAGAAGAAAGAAAGAAAGAAAGAAGAAAGAAGAAAGAAAGAAAAGAAAGAAAGAAAGAAAGAAAGAAGAAATAAGAAAAAGAGAAAGAAGAAAAGAAGAAGGAAGGAAGGAAGGAAGAAGGAAGAAGGAAGGAAGGAAGGAAGAAAGAGAAACCTTTGTGATCTAGGAAGAAGATCCAACGTAAGATGGGGAGAAAGGCTTCTCCAGGATGAGAGAGGAAGATCCTCAGGCACAAGTCTCAATGGCAGTCAGCCAAGATCGGAGGCATAAGCAAAGCCAAGGAAAGATTTCCCTTAAGAAATTAAGTGAAATATCTGATGTGTTTGAATGTAGTTGGGGGAGGTTGACACTAACAGAAGAGATTTTAGAGTCAATTAGTGATAGGTTCCTGGAAGGCTGAGCAAATCATGAGTAAAAAATAATTGTCTCGGAAACCAGAGTTCTACCGGAAGGGAAACACCATCCTGATGCATAGTGAGGCTAAATTGCCCTTGGTCTTCACACCCTTATTTACCTCAATATCAACCCTGAATAGTAAAGTAACAATGAGACACTATACACGAATTTTGAGAAGGAGGTGAGAAGTGTGGCATGTGTGAGTGCACACAGCAAGCGTGGTGTGAAACCTGGAGAAAGAGAGAGAATTGAGTCGTTAATTTTCATAGTAGGAATCCAATAGATGTTGGCTTAAAAAAATTACAGAGTAGCACTATAAGCATATCATTTATAGATATGAAGATAAATGTCTAAAGAAAGAGCTAAAGAGAATGGGATAAGAGCACGGGACTGCTATTAATAGGCTTTTAATAGGCTTTATATATCCATTTGATTATTGAAACTACACTAAAAATACAAATTAAAGAAAAAGAATGGCTATGCCTCAGTACTTGGTATTACTGAACAATATTAAGTTATCTCTAAGGCACTGGCCTTGCAGAAATGCCGATTTTTAGAGAATGATTGAATTTTCAAAAAAAAAAAAAATCCGACGGTGGCTTTTAAAAGAATTCATATTCAACTATATTCCTAATTTGGGTATGTTCCTCCCTTGCTTGACAAAATTTGGGCTACAGTAACCACTTTGATAGCCATGGAAATAAGACTAGCTTCTTAATTTAGGTTATAGGATTTTAGATTTAAAAGAAACATTTGAAATTATATACACAATCTCCTCCTTTGAGAGATGAGGCAACTAAGGTCTAGAAAAATTAGTGACCGAAATGGAAGCATTTTCAGTTAATTATTAAAAGAGCATGCCCATAAAGATAAGCAGAAAGCATTATAATACAGAAGTTATGGAGTCAGGTTGATCTGCCTTCATGTTCTGTTCCTACCCCTTATCAGCGGGATAATATCTGAGAAATTATTTAATCTCTCTTAGAGATGAGTGATGATAGTTTATTGGATTAAATGAGATACTGTATATAAGATGTATCTCTGGCATAGAACACTCAATAAATTGCAGCTTTATTACCAATAGAGTGAAGAGTGTACATCTGGGATGTGCATAAGATGCAGGGGAGTTGTGTTCTAATGGAGATGACCATATAATTGATCATGCAAAGTAGACTTGAGAATGAGAAAGGGCACTATTAACAATAATGCCCAGAACCGAGGGTTTTTTTGGGCGGAGGTTCTAAGGGCATTTTCTGGTACTTAACTTTATTTTTTTATTTTTTTTAAGATTTTTTTAAAATTTATTTGACACAGAGAGAGTGAGCACAAGAAGGGGGAGTTACAGAGGGAGAGGGAGAAGCAGGCTCCCCACCAAGCATGGAGACCCGACAAGGGGCTGGATCCCAGGGCCAAGGGATCGTGACCTGAGTCGAAGGTAGATGCTTAGCCCCCTGCGCCACCTAGGTACCAGTGGTACTTACTTTAATTACAGATTTTTTTCCCCATTTTTATTTAGATAGAACTGACAAAATGGTAAGATACTTAAAGTATATAATCTGATAATTTGATGATTAGATTCATGAATATCACAAGAAAGGATTCCCTAATATTGAGTTAATTAACTAACATCCATCATCTCAATTATATACTTTTTATTCTTTTAGTAAGAGTATTTTAGTTTTATTCTCAGCAAATTTTAATTGGATAATACAATGTTATCAGTTACAGTCACCATGTTAAAATGCCCATACTTCTCAAACCTTATTCATCTTATAACTGAATATATAAAATTGTTTTTTTATTGTTTTTTGTTTGTTTGTTTATTTGAAGACTCCACATATAAGTGATATCTTGCAGTATTCAGTATTTGTCTTTCTCTTCCTGGCTTATTTCACTTAGAATAATACCTTCCAGGTTCATCCATGTTGTCACAATTAACAGGATTTCCCTCTTTTTAAAGACTGAATCATATTCCATTGTGTATATATATAATATATATAAATGGATTTATATATACACACACACATATATACATATATATAGGTATCTTCTTTATGCTTCTAATGCTACTATGAACATTGGAGTACAGATATTTCTTCCAGATAATGATTTGATTCCCTTTGAATATATACCCAGAAATGGGAGTGCTAGGCGGTACCTGGGTAGCTCAGTTGGTTAAGCATCCAATTCCTGATTTTGGCTCAGGTTATATCTCAGGGTCCTGAGGTCAAGCCCTGAGTTGGGTGTATGCTGGGCATGGAGCCTGCTTAAGATTCTCTTTCTTTCCCTCTCTATCTACCCCCTCCTTGTCCACTTGTGTGCACAATGTGCATGCACACAGTGTACTCTCTCACTCTCTGCCTTTGGCTAAGGGCGTGACCCCGGGGTCCTGGGATCAGTCCTGCATCAGCTTCCTGCATGGAGCCTACTTCTCCCTCTCCCTCTGCCTATGTCTCTGCCTCTCTCTCTCTCTCTCTCTCTCTCTCTCTGTGTGTGTGTGTCTCTCATGAATAAATAAATAAAATCTTTAAAAAAATAAAAAAATTAAAAATAAAAGGCATTTGCATCTCTGTCAACACAAACTCTCAGAAAGAGAAATTATGAAAGCAATCCTATTTACAATTGCATAAAAAGAATAAAATACTTAGTAATAAGTTTAAAAAAGAAATTGAATGAGCTATCCACTGAAAACTAAGACATTGATGAAAAAAATGGAAGATAATAGAAATAAGTGGAAAAAATTCATGAGTTAGAAGAACTAATGTTGTTAAAAGGCCCTATTTCTAAAGCCACCTACAGATTCCATGCAATCTCTATCAAAATTCCAAAGACATTTCTGAAAAAATAAAAACCCAGACCACTGGTTTCAACAAGGCAAACTGGGATGTTAGGTGTTCTTGTTATGAAGTAGTGGGGTTAACAAAGAAAATGTATGAGAGACTATCTGGTGGGCAAAATGGAGAAAATCTGAGTGGTATGTGAGCACAGTACCTGCACTGACTTGGTAGCACAATTGCCATGTACTTCATTAATCATAACCTTGGAGGATGCTCCAGTGGAGGAGAAAGGTCTTAAAAGTGAGATAATTGAAGCATTTGAAGATACAGAGGGAACAAAGCCTATGAAGACAGTGGAATGGATGATTACTGTCAAGTTCTCTTTATGGCCTCCAGAGGGATAATAAGAAGTTGAGGACCAGTAATTAAAGTCTAGGG
The DNA here is from genome assembly GCF_905146905.1 of Nyctereutes procyonoides. Lineage (NCBI taxonomy): Eukaryota > Metazoa > Chordata > Mammalia > Carnivora > Canidae > Nyctereutes > Nyctereutes procyonoides. The sequence goes on along the minus strand of NW_026575032.1, from coordinate 14,683,399 downwards.
GTAGGAATCAGAGTGGTCTTCTGGTAAGTTAAAAGTGGCTTTTACCTGTTGCAGAGGAAGAGCAGACAACTGTGTAGCGGACTGAAGGTTGCAGAGCTCTAGAAACATTTAGATGTTTAGGCAAAACACATTTAGTATGCTAAGGTCAGACTTCTAGATGGAAGAGCTTTGGATGGGACCATGACATATGGAACAGAAATACTCCATTTTTGCCCCAAGGATATTGTCTCTACAGAGCCTCCTGAGTTCTCAGGACTTGCTTGGGGAGGTGCTCATCTTTCCCAGGTAAGAGCTAGCCTATCATCTGTGCTAAAGACACCAAAGAAATTTCTTCTCAGGAGAACAGGTAGAGGAGTTTCATAAGAAGCTGTGCTCAACTTTTTCTTATGGATGGTAGGGCAATAACTAGGGGATGAAGGAGGAAGAAGATTATACACCCAAACAGTTGTAAGAAATAGGTACCATGGACAAGAGACAGGAGACTACCTCTGAGATTGGAATTTGATCAAGGGATTCAGAATATAAGACAAGATAAAGAAGAATTCATTGACTTTGGAGCACTTCCTGGGGACTCAGTGTTTAACATTCTGGCAAAGACACTGAGGGATGGAGTGAACGCACTGCTGGGGTGACTTTGAGAAGCCTGGAAAAAAAATCAATGGTCAGTGTGGAGTGATGTGCAAATGATGAAGTTGCCCTGGTAGAGGGTAGAGCAAAAAATAAAGAGGCTGAAGCTAAGTGGACACGTTGAATTGGATAATATTATGTGAAGTGGAAAAAAAACACTACAAATTATGTTGGGCATCAGGGCCCAGGGACACATGAGGTGCGCATTGTGGGAGGAGCACCAGCATCACTGCGTTCATTTCTTTTGCAGACCGGGACTAAGAGCAGGGGAGGAGTGGGTCACGGAGCTGAGTTCCACATGGAGATGATTAGACCCCAAAGTACTTGTGACCAGGTAGCACCACTTAGCCACAAAATAGGCCGTGAAATGGAAATTACAATAAGAAGCAGCAAGGTTGGAGGCGGTAGGAAAAGGATTGACCCACAAAAAGCTGTGGAAATCGTTCACAGAACGTGGCGTTCTGAGGCACAGAGTAGAAAAGCAGCTGAAAGGGGTGTTATTTAATATCCACAACCAGAAAGAGGCAAGAATTAGAGGAGCTAGACACTGAGAATGTGATTTTTTAGGTCTCGGTCCTGAGGCAGTTTTTAAAAACTGAAATCTATTAAATGAACTGGTCTCTAGATTCCTAAAATGGAGGAACTTGCAACCCTGCAATGAATATATACAATAATAATAATTCTTCCGGGCCTTGCCCAAAGGAAACTAGGGTCATTTATTCAAGTCCACTGGAAAAAGTGGTTCTTACACATTTTGAAGATTATTGGGTATAAAGTCTGAGTTGGCATTGATACCCAGAGACCTAAAGTATCATCATGGTCTCACTCATAATGGAGATCTATCAGGGCCAGGCAGTAAATGGAGTTTTGGCTGAAGCCCAGCTCTCAGCGGGCCTCCTCAGTCTACATACCCTTCCAGTGGTCATTTTCTAACTTCCTGAGTGTAATATTGGAATTGATATACTTGGTAATTGGAATAAGCCTCACATTGGGTACTTGGCCTTTGGGGAATACCAAGTAGAAGCCCTAAAAAAAAATGACTTCAAAGAAATAAATTGAAAGTAGTAGTATATCCTGAGCAGGGGGGCATGACCAATATTAGTTCTCCCATAAAAACCTAAAGTATTAAGAATAATGTTCCTTAACATTTCTTTCACTAATCTGGTACCTGCGCAAACTGGAGGGGTCACAGAAAATGACTGTAGACTATTGCAAGCTCAACCAAGGGATAGCCCCAGTCACAGCTTCTGTGATAGCCGTGGAATTGTTACTAGAGAGGATTTATAAGGCCAGAGATCTGGTTAGCCAAGAGGATCGGAGACAGTTTACCACAGGATTCACTGACAGTGCTGCCTAAGTGATATATGAGCTCTTCTACCTTCTATCATATTCCGAAGAGGTCTGTACCACCTGGAATCCCATAGGATATCACGCTGATTCATTATAACGAAGGTATCCAGTTTACCAGCCAGGATGAGCAAGAGGTAACTACACTATTAGAGCTTTGTTCTATCACACACACACATGCTCCAAAGAGTAGAATTAAGATTCAGTGACCTGTGACTTCAGTCACTTCTTATTGTGGGGCGTATCCATCCCTAACCACAACGAATGGAACACAGCTCTTGATAGACCTCTTTGAGTTCTGGAGGCAACGTATTCCAGACCTAGGAATACTGCTCCTGACATACTGAGTGATAGCGATTTGAATATCAGACGCTACCACATTTTGAGTGGCACTTAGAGAACAAAAGGGCGCAGGTCTAGCCTGTTGGGAAAGCTATTCTACTACTAGGTCCATATGGCACCTTAAACCCTATGGTGTTAGAAAAATATAGAATATGTGGTATTTGTCAAGTGCCTGTTGAAAAAATGACAAAAAAGTCCCCTAGAATTCTATTTATGTGCCTTTCTAGAAGTAACTCTTGGCATGTTTCTAGGACTTTGTAGAGATGGAAACCCTGGATGACAGGCCACCAAGTGACCATGCTACTATGATCTGGGTTCTAGCAGACATTCTTCTCTGGTCTGAATGTTTGTGTCTCCCCCAAATTCATATGTCAAAATCCTAATTCTTAAAGGTGATAGCATTATCAGGTGAGGCCTTTGGGAGGTGATTAGGCCATGAGAGTGAAACCCTCATGAATGGGATCAGTGCTCTTAGGTCAATATGCCACGTAAGGATACAATGAAAGTCTGTAACCTGAAAGAGGGTTCTTACCTAACTACACTGACACCCTGATGTAGGATTTCCAGTTTCCAGGACTGTAAGAAATAAATGTCTCTTGTTTATAAACTACCCGGTTAGTGGTATTTGTTACAGCAGTCCAAATAGCCTGAGACCCCCTCCAAGCCATAAAATCAGCCAGGTCCAAATAGCAGTTTGTTCTAAAATGGAAATTGAACCAAAAGAGTAGACATGAAAGAGCTGATTGAGCAGGGATTCCCCGACTCCCTTGGCCCTCCACTCCAGTTGTACCAGAGTCATTTCCCAGTTCTCATCTATGATGACCATCCTGGAGGGGAGAGGGGGCAGGGGGTAAGAAATCCTTACTAGAAAGCTAACAGAGGAGGAAATTTCCAACAACTTCTGATTTGTGGACAGTTCGGTTTGATTTAAAGGCAAAAGCTAAGAATGGATGTTGGCTTTATGACAGTCATTTTCAGGGGTGATTTTGAAAGACAGTAAGGAAAATACCTTCCCATTAGGCAGAACTATGAGCATTGCACCTGGTCACCCACTTTATGTGGAAGAAAAATTGGCTGAAGGTGAGAATATGTGCATCTTCCTGGCACTTACCAATGGCTTGATTGTCAGGTCATGGGCCAGAAGAGAAAATTATTGCTACAACAGATATCTAAGAGTTATAGTTTACTGAGGATTCAGTAGCCAAGGTTACATAGCTTTCAACTTGCCAAAAAAGGGACATTTAGTAAACATCACATTTAGAGAGTTTTCTCTAAATGTAACCACTACATGCTTGTAAATCTTCCACTGTGAAATCTTAAAAAGGAAGATGCCGGAGTGCAATGACATATATGCTACCACCAAATATTTTACTTCTCACATTTCTTCATGGAGCTTAGTATTTTCTTATAAGAAACCACCGTGGAGGGGGATGTCAGTGCTCCCAAAATTTAAGCTTGCCTCAATATGCTTAATATCGTGATTTCTTCAAGCATCTGTTAAAGTTTCATTTTTTTTCAACTTTATTTTTCTTGTTAGGTTAATTTTTTTTTTGTTAGTCAGGAGCATTATTTTCAGACTTTCAGAGTTAACATACTTACATATGTTGTATAACCACCCGTGTTTTCTGTATAACAGATGGGGAAGTCACATATTTCTCAAAGCATTTTCATGCTCTTATTGAATATTTCCGTACATCCTGATTATACTTCATTGTGGTAGACATGAAAAGGAGATATTTTCTCCAATGATGGTTCTTTGTTGTTAGGTACCTTATGCTTTCATGAATAATTTAAAGGTAGCAATTCCTCCATGTATAGGTGTTTTAAGGATGAATAACCCTCATTGTCTTATGAAACCATTATATGTGAAGTTTCAGAGTATTTTGTCCTTATGTAGGTTTTAGTTCCTATTTTGGAGAGATTTGATCATTGTTCCTCAATTTTAAGCAAAGAGATTAAACTATTGCAATAATCTAATGGGTCCTCTAGCTGTCATTGTCCCTTCCGTGCTTTCATATCTACCACTTCCTATTTAAACTTTCTAAAGCCCAAAGATTTTAATCTAGTATTATTTAGTATTTTATATGATAAAAATGTGGGGGCATTCAGTTCTCCATTTTTCTCAATGCCCTCCAACTTGGTTTTAGACCTCTGTGTTTCTTCTACAATATCTACAACAATATGTAAGATATGATGGGAATATAAATGTCATGGGTTTAAACTAGATGTTACCTTTAAGCTGCATGAAAAAGCTATTACAAAAATGTAGATAACCTATTAGAATATAAAAACCTTGAATCTAAGTCCTTGAATCCAATGCATTCCTTGTCAATGATTCAGCATTCTTTCTTTCTTTCTTTTCTTTTTTCTTTTTTGAGAGCTTTGGACAAACACACATTTACAAGGGCCTTTAATTTTAATTTTTAAAATATTTTTGTCTTTTTCATCTGTTGCAAGTTTTTATTTAAATTCTGATTAATTAACATATACCATAATATTGATTTCAGTTGAATTTAGTGATTTGTCACTAATACAACTTACATACAAAACCCAGTGCTCATCACAAGTGTCCTCCTTAATATCCATCAGTCATTAACACATCCTTTGCCCATCTCCCCTCTAGCAACCCGCAGTATGTTCTCTATAGTTAAGGCTTTTTTTTTTTTTAAGATTTTGTTTATTTATTCATGAGAGACACAGAGAAAGGCAGAGACATAGGCAGAAGAAGCAGGCTCCCTGTGGGGAACCCGATGTGGGACTCGATCCCAGGACCCCGGGATCATGACCTGAGCCAAAGCCAGACACTCAACCATTGAGCCTCCCAGGTGTCCCTAGAGTTAAGTCCTATGGTTTGCCTGCCTCTCCTTTTTTCTCCTTCACGTATGTTCATCTGTTTTGTTTCTTAAATTCCACATATGAGTGAAATCATATGGTATTTGTCTTTCTCTGGATTATTTTACTTAATATAATACTCTCTAGTTCCATACACATTGTTATAATGAAATGGTAAGATGTCATTCTTTTTTGAGAACTGAGTAATATTCCATATATATATATATATATATATATATATATATATATATAATATTGGAGATATTCTATATATATATATAGAGAGAGAGAATATTGGAGATATATATATATATATATATATATATATATATATATATATACCATCTCTTCTTTACCCATCTATCAGTCAATGGATATTTGGGGTATTTCCATAATTTGACTACTATTGACTATAGACATTAGGGTTCTATAAACATTTGGGTGCATGTCGTCCCTAGAATCTATATTTTTGTATTCTTTGGGTAAATACCTAGTAGTACAATTGCTGGGTTATAGGGTTGCTTTATTTTTAACTTTTTGAGGACCCTCCGTACTGTCTTCCAGAGTAGCTTCACCAAATTGCACTCTCACCAGCAGTGTAGGAGGGATTCCTCTTCTGTGCATCCTCTCCACATCTGTTGTTTCCTGTATTGTTAATTTTAGCCATTCTGACAGGTGTGAGGTGGTATCTCGTCATGGTTTTGATTTGTATTTCACTGATAATGGGTGATGTTGAACATCTTTTCATGTCTGTTAGCCATCTGCTTCTCTTCGTTGGAAAAACTTCTATTCATATCTTATCTGGAATATTTGTTTTTGGGGTGTTGAGTTGTATCAGTTGTTTATATATTTTGGTTACTAACCCTTAATCAGAAAGGTCATTTGCAAATATATTCTCCCATTCCATAGGTTGCCTTTTAGTTTTGTTGATTGTTTCCTTCACCATGTGGCTTTTTATCTTGATGAAGCCCTAATAGTTCATTTTTGCTTTTGTTTCCCTAATGATTTGACATTCTGATTAAAGAACACTTTGAGAGTTGGAGAGTCTCAGTCCTTCAGAGGGAGAAAATATCTGGTTTTGATCAGACTCATTTCAGAGTAGTAATTAAGTACAATTGAAAAGGAACTCACCATTATGATTGAACAGTTTATGGGTAAATTGCCTTTTGTGACCTTCTTGAAAAAATTAACAGTAGTCCACAACACTACTTTCATAGAAAAAAAAAAGTACTCGAGTTCCAAATGCTTGAATTAAAAGAAAAATCTTTAATACAGTCTAGTTACAGGATAAGAATTGTCTATGTTTTCAGTAACTTATACTCAGAGGTCTAAATTTTATTTAGAGATAAGTCTTATGTGATATTTGTCATTAACAATATGACAGAGCCAACTGAGAAGCATATCTGTACATTAATTGCAAAGCAGAGAGGGCTCAGGTTCTTTACAGTGTGCTTTCTACTATTCATGAAATCTTATAAGCGTAAGTATTGATGATGATGATTCATCTCCTTTCCACGCTAGTAATGTATCGTGTCATTCATCAGAAAGATAAATGCTTATCCGTTTATTTATTCACTATACATATTTTGAATCTTTTCATACCAGTCACAGAAGATGCAGGAAAGAACAAGATACTCTCTGCATGAAACGACCTTTAGAACATTAAGGTAAGCAAATATATATGGATATGCATACATCACAGCGCAATATGGCAAATTCAATAATTAGTATGTTAAATGTATAAATATAGTGATTAAATCTGTGTATGTATGTAAAGAGGCTTTTCTAATTATCCATGCCAAGCTGATTAGGAGTACCCTACGGAGAGAAAACGTGTGCGTTTGAGTATGCGTGTGTATGTGTATAATTATTCCTAGCTGAAGAAATATTACATATAAAAATTGGAGGTATAAAATATTTATTCCACTAAATAATAAAATAAATTTTAAAAAATGAGGCAAAAGGTTTGAATAGGGACCATATCAAGAAGGATTCTGTAAGCTAAATGCAGGGTATGGGCTTTAGAGCGTAAACAATTATAAGTCCTAAGCATTATAAGCAGGGGAATTGTTTTTAAAAAATCAACTTGATGGCAATGGGAAGAGTAAACCAGAAGGAGAGATAAAGACTAGAAACAAGAGGCTATGAAACATTTGCAAGAGAGTCGATAAGACATTGAGCTAACCAGCAAGAGAAAAGAATAATGGGTAGATTTGATAAATAGCAAGGAAAAGTCACTGAGAGTCTTGATGACCAATTTGATGTGGAGAAAATGGATGGGGAAGGATCTATCTTGACATAAGTTTCTCTCTGGAAATTAGAAAGTCAACAAAAAGGAAATTCAAGAAAAATAATTCAGGGAAATTATGACTAGTTTAATTCAGAAATGATGCACTGCAAATATTTCTGGGATACCTCAGTCAATATTTAGTAAGATATTTAATATGCATCTACTAAAACTCATAAACAATAATATGAGTGATCTTGACTAGAACAAAGATTTAGTACCTGTTGTTAAAAAAGCTGGACAAAATCATGAGAGGGTTGTTAATGTTTTAAAAGGAGATTTTAAAGGATCAGTTGCAAAGACATTGACATTTAAGAGAAAGACAATGAGCGGGGCACTTGACGGGATGAGCACTGGGTGTTATTCTGTATGTTGGCAAATTGAAGACCAATAAAAAATAAATTTATTATTAAAAAAAGACAATGAAAGAGGATCAGCTTTTTAAAAACTAAGAGAGTAAACACTGAGTAGGAGAAGAATCAGGAGAGCACATTTCTGTGAGTTCAGAAAATTTAAAAAGAAAGAATGTTGAATTTACCTGAAAGGTCCAGTGAGATACAGAAAAATTCCTACCTAAGTTGGCAATCAGGTCATTGGGGAGATGCTAGATTTCCATGACTTATGAATTGCAACAGAAATGTGAAAACTATATAGGATATGTGCCTGACATGGAAAGAAATGGGATAGCAAAAGTGGAAGAGGAGGTCGTTTTATGGGATAGAACTTGAACAGATTACAGTATAACGTGAAGAAACTGGTAGAGAGGTTGTGATTCCAACACAGAATAAGAGGACATAATTGATAGAATATATTTCTTGAGCTAGAAATTGGATGAGTACATGTAACTCAGCTTTCAACAGTAAGATATCAGAAGAGGAAAATATCCCGTAGACACAGATTTAATAATTACAATGGATAGATTTGTAGCTTTTTCTTAATGACCAAAAAAAAAAAAAGTGTTCAGAAAAGTTTTTTTTCCAAAGATTTTTATTTATTTATTCATGAGAAGCACAATGAGAGAGAGAGGCAGAGACACAGGCAAAGGGAGAAGCAGGCTCCATGCAGGGAGCCCGACGTGGGACTCGATTCTGGGACTCCAGGATCACGCCCTGGGCTGAAGGCGGCGCTAAACTGCTGAACCACCCAGGCTGCCCTTCAGAAAAGTTTCTAAAGGATAAGGTATATGATGTTGACCAGAGAGGATTAATAACCATATTGTGGTTTCAACTAACCTAGGAAATTATGAGTTTTTATTTAAATTATGTTTTTAAATAAAATTACTTTTTCTTGTATCACTCAATTTCTCCAATATGAGATTATAGTATCAGTTATTAGGCCCAATTCAGGGCTGATGGATTGAATATTAAGATCCACAGGTCAAAGTCATAAATGATCTGTGTGTTTGTGTGTATTTTATGTATATACTTACATATACACATATATATTCTCTCATTTTCTCCCCCTCAGGCACACATATATACGCACATAGGTGCAGAAATGTATATGTGTATATGCATGTGCCTGTGCCTGTGTGTGCGTGTGTGTGTGTGTGTGTGTGTGACATAAAATTTCCAAAGAAACATGAGGCTTATATAACATCTAGAGCTAAGTAAGGAGAGAGGCACCTAACTGGGATACAAAGGGGAGGAAACCATTAACAGGAAGGTGAGAGGAGATGTTTGGAAAATGAAGGTGGCCTGTTAGGCAGATAAATCCCTTAGGTAAAAAGAAATTTCTATTAACAGATCTCTTCCTGGTACAGGTCCTCTGTCTAAATTCTTTTTGGAAATAAATAAATAAATAAATAAATAAATAAATAAATAAATAAATAAATAAATAAATAAATTCTTTTTAGGCTGTTGGGGAGATCAAAGTTTCTCCCTGAGTCTTTTGTGCCTTGATTGTTTTCAGTTGAAAATAGTATATATTCCATTGTAGCCCATCTAAGGGCAGCCTACCCTTGATCTCTAGAGTACACACACACACACACACACACACACGCATGCATGCGTGCACAGAGCTTTCCCCGATTATTTAGTTAGCCATCCAATACTTATTTGACGGCATCATTGATAAAAATACATGCAAACTAATTTAAAGATAATTTTTATATACATTTTATTTGGTAACGTTTAATCAGTGGAGTTGGAGAAAAGTAGGTCTTTGGATCACTAGTCCAGGACAATTTCAACTCCGCTATATGTACTCTCATCCAGCTGCCTACTAAATGTATTTCTTGTTATCAGCAGGGTATGGTTAATGAATGTTAACCAAAGAATACTTTTTTTTTTTTAAAGGAAGCTCAAATAAACCGCAGGATTTGAAGACTCAGTATGAAACCTAGCACATGAATATGTTCATTATTCTTTTCAATCATCTTCTTTATGTTTTTTTGCAGAATCTGCTGAGACCTCTTTAAAATGTGGCCTTTGACACCGTACGAACCAAAATGTCTCTTTTAAGATATTTCCCACTCTTTCATCAACAAAATAAAAGAAGATCTATAAAATTATAATACTATTGCTTTTCTTTCTTTTTTGCTCTTGCTTTTCTTAAAAGTTTTTCATATGTATTTTTTAATTGAGTAAAGCAAAATTTCTTCGTCATTTATGTCATCATTTCAAACTTATCATAAATCTCTTGATTTCGGTACTTCCTATTGAGAAGGAGGATGAAGATTATTCTACCTCACACGCAAAATGGCTTTGCTGCAAATCGTATACGTTGGAATGATATGTAAAGGAATCGAATAGCTATATGAACAGATTTTAAAGTAGAAAGTCAACTTTTGTTGGGAAGTGTATCTAGGTCAGTCTTGTTAATCGGAAATAATGAAAAGCCTAGAGCTGAACTTTATAGATCCATCACTTTGTCTAGCCGCAATATTTTAAGCAGTGTACTCTCAAAAACCACATATTGTTAAACGCATCAAAACACTTATTAACCAGCAGGATCACAGTAGTGTTGAGTGTATCAAACCAAGAGAATCTTCTTAGTAAAACATTTTCAGGTTTAGAAGAAGTTACCTAAAGCATTTCTTCTAAAATCTTAGACGGGATGAGCACTGGGTGTTATTCTGTATGTTGGTAAATTGAACACCAATAAAAATTAATTTATAATAATAAAAAAAAAATCTTAGTGATAAAAGAACCTCCAGCCTTTCCTTCCTCCCTCCTCTTCCTTAGTCCCTCCTTTTCTTCTTTTCCCTGTTTCTCTCTTTCTTTCTAAACTTTCCAATCCAATGTAAACAAATACTTTTGTAAGACGCAATATGTTACTGATCCCTGCCAGCCTCCTATTAAATCTCTCTATTTGTGCCACAAAGCCCTCATCCTCTCACTTCCCAAAACCCATGTCTCTGTAATTACCCCATTTTGGTCTCCAATACTGCAAAGTGCTGTGAAGAATCTTAGATTTCACTCTCCTTGCAAGCTCACAAATTAGCCTGCCAGATTTCACTGGTGCTGGGGGAATCAAACACCAAGGAGTTTATGATTCATAATTCCATGAACAGTAGAACAACAAACTTGCATCATCTTCCCTAATCCCAAGACTCACTGGGAATCACAAATGGGCCCAAAAGGGCTATGTTGTACGGAGACAAGCCCTAAATTTAGAGGACCCAGATCTTTCATAATGGGGATAAACCTGCCCATCCTTTCTCTTGTGGGATTTATTATCTTTATTTTACCAGACAAAATCCATGCTTGCTTTTTGCTCTAGAGGGAGACACTATCTTTTATTTCCCAGGCTTTTCGCTGTACAAACATTCTTAAAAAGACAGCCTGGAATAAAAGCAATGAGTGCTTCTGCTCACAAAATGTAAAGAAATGTGAGATCTATGGAGAATTGGCTACAAACAGTAGGTTTTGTTTGAGATCTTTAAAAGATAATTTCAAGGTGACTGAGATTATTGCCATCCTGCCTTATTTCTCAAACGTAACATAATATTTTTGTACTTTCACCTCCAAGTGAATGGGTCTTACCTACTGTTATATATCTTTTATCTATAAAATCTCAGGCACCTGGGATACATTTAGACAATGGTCAATCCTTCTTGACTCATCCTGCAGAGAATGTAGGTGATGCTTGCATGTTTGTTCGCTGGGGAGTTTTTTATAAGTTATTTTGTTCCGCTTTTGCTGAAGAGTTGACATACTCAACCTATTTCTTTATCCAGCACTCAATATGAGCTCCTTACACATCTCAATATGATTTAATATCTCTACTGTGTGTGTATTTATAAAATATTCACTTTTAAATGTTAATTTTATATTTATATATTTTATTTATTAATATAACATATATATATATATATATATATATATATATATATATATATACACAAAACAATTTTTAACCTTATTCATTCTATTTTCTTTAATCCTAAATCTCACTTTTTCTGCAGCCAGACCGGTTCAGTGATGAGAATTTTGTGGAGGTGTGTATTTAATTGTATGTTTACTTTTTCTATTGCTTCATCTTGTTACATGGCCCTTTATATTTGACTTAGCTTTATTATTAATGTGTTTTTATTAGTTTCAGAACAGCAGGGATAAAGTGATAATGGCTGCTTAATTTCTTTGGTACATTGGCTAGTAGAGCACTGGTGTATTAAGATGATAAATAAGCACCGTTTGGCTATTTGATTATGTTGCAGTGTTTTGTAATACTCAGAGAAAGCAGAGATACTTGAAAGAAAAAAAATGTCTTCTATTGAGATGTTACAATTCTCATTTCTTTAAAAGAAGTGGTTTTGTGTTTGTCTCATCTGCCAAAGGGCTATATATTCTAAGCCATATTAGGGCTCCGTGGGGAATAAACAATACACTTCAGATGTTTTAACCTTTAATTGGTATTGAGACACGACAGCAGAGAAATATCCACATAAACAACCCATGATGAAAGTGGGCTTGAAAAAGCAAAATTGGAAAGGAAGCTGCAGCTGGAGAAAACAGGAAAAAATAACATTTTTTTTCTGAAAATTGGACAATATTCTTGCATTTATTCCATTAAAACAGTTTGTATGTCTTTTAAAATGTATTATCTGTGTAAATTATGAATGTAGTACACGTTTATTTAATCATGACTACAATACACATTTATTTAATCTAGTAAATCAATGCAAAGTGTAAAGTAAATGGTCCTATTCTCCCTCCACCATACTGAATTAACTAATGATAACAGCAAGACTTGTATTTTTCCATACCTTTATGAATTATCATATGGACATGAATAAAAATATCCAAACTTATAGGCATGGTTTATTGTTCTAGGTGTTTACAATAAAGATTGTCATACACACCTATACATATATTTCTACAATTTAAGTAACTTGAATGTAAACATATAACAGCTATTTTCCTTAAATTCATATTTGATATAATTGTTAAACAACTTCACTATTGATTATTGTTGGTTTTTTCTTTTTGCTACTATGAATATATAAACTCCTCACACATAAAAACCCTTGAGTAAAAATTCTTATCTTCATATATTGGCTATTTTATTCCCACAAAGTTATTTTAAATATAGGATTTCTGGGTCAAAGAGTATGGTATTTTAAATTTTAAGAGCTATTTACAGATTACTTCCAACAGCCCCTCAAATGTCTACTTCATTCATGTCTACAAAAATTCTCCTAATCACTAGATGCTATTGATTCTTAAAATTTTTGTCAAATTAATGTGCTACATTACTTTATTCAATATGTATTTCTCTAACTACTATGGTTAAGCTCTTTCTCACATACTATTGGCTACTGGACTCCTTTGTCCAGTGTTATCTATTACTGGTTACTTGTCTTTTAATTAGTTTGCATTTCTCATTTTTACGATAAACATAAATCCCGTTTGTTATTTTTATGGTAAGCTTTAATTTCTAGTTTATCATTTGTGCTGCAAATATCACATGCTAGTTTTTGGTGGTGTTTTGTTTTGTTTTGTTTTGTTTTTTTGCCATACAAATGATACATAATGCCATATACCTTCTATTTTGCTTAGGGCAGCTGATATTTCTATATTGCTTAGGATGATCTACCCATTTCTAATATTTTGAAGTGAATAAATGCTTGTAACATTATAGAGAAAAGGCAATCGAATTTATAAAAGTTCGTGTGATCTAGGCGTGGGGCTGAGTAGCTATGTGGGTTTGGGGAAATTTCAGAATCACTTTTTAATATCCTTTCTTGTACTTATTTTTCAAGAATTTCAGATTGACAGTAAGACACAATATGCCCATATTTATGGCTATGCTTATATCTATATTGGGATGTATATCCATATCTATCTATAGCAGAAGCATCTACTATGTTCCAGATAGTGAAGTACATGCTTTCACATAATACTTGCTTATAACAACCACAAAGCACTATGAGGAAAATCCCTTGAACTACTCATCACAATTACTTGAATCATTACTTGAAATTCAAAGAATTTCACCAGTGAATGGGGTGAAAGTCCCTACTAACATTGGGTAAGGGGGACTGGCTATAACCTTCCAGTGTTAATCCATACAAATAGAATGGAACTCACCAGAATGGAATGCATTAGTTCCTCACCCATAGGTTAGTTCTGGTTTTTATTTGTTTGATTTTCTTTTGATATAACACAGAGATCACTATATCCAGTCTTGCTCTCCTCAAAGTATTTCAGATATATAGTCAAATGGGATCCAGCTTCCTATTCTTACTGAATTCTTTGATCAATTACTCACATAAAATTAGTTATATGTATATATATATATATATATATATATATATATATATAGCAAGGGTAAGTATATAAAACTGTAATTAAACATTTAAAACACCATTTTCTGTTTGAAACTCTTCAATGTATTCCTTTTGCACTTAGAATAACATATGAACTCTTTACCTTTGTTCACAAATCCCTACATCTTCTCACACGAGCTCATTTCTCCCACCCATGTCATATCACTCTCTTATTTGCTCAGGCCTCTCTAGATACACAGACCTTATTTTGATTCTTCAAAAACAGCAAGCTTATTCCTTATGACTTGAGATTATTTCCCAGTGTTCCTTTTCAATATTAGCCTAAACACCTTCCTCAGAAAAATTCTATTTATCCAATAAGAAGTAAACACCAGTCAATTTCTATTGCTTCTTATTTTTTTAACTCCCTGCATGCCAACATATTTTATGTGTGTGTGTTTTGTCTCCCCCAAATTGATCCCTATGAATTCTCAAGAGAAGAATTTCACAATTAAGAAGTGAAGCTGGCATTCAAGCACATATATACTAAGTCCAATGCCCATATATGAATCAGTATTTTGTATATGTTAAGAAGGACATAGACAAGGGATGCCTGGGTGGCTCAGTGGTTGGGTGGCTGCCTTCGGGTCAGGTCATGATCCCGGGATCTGGGATCAAGTCCCGCATTGGGGTCCAGCGGGGAGCCTGATTCTCCCTCTGCCTGTGTCTCTGCCTCTCTCTCTCTCTCTGTGTCTCTCATGAATAAATAAATAAAGCTTTAAAAAAAGGACATAGACAAGAATATGAGATATTGCCAAAAAGAATAGTTGAGTGAATTAAATGCTAACTAGGGTTTATATGGTTTAGTGAAAAAGTTATTGAAATTTTCAGAAACTTTATTTCCCTGGAGTGACAAGGGCAGACGCCAAAATTATTAAACTGAGAACTGACAAGTAAACAAATTTTGAGAGAATCCACGAAGAGACAAAGTTTGTCTAAGAATGAAAGGAAATGTCTGAGATAGGAAAATCTTAAGTCTTAGATGTTGATAGGGAGAATTCAAAAGAAAATTCTGAGGGTCAAAGAGTCGTGACAGTGATAGTCTCATGAGCCAAGATTTCATGAAGATGAAAGGAATGAAAGTGAATGACAAGGCTAACAGAACAGATTTAGCATAGTCTGGAAGAATGACTGCCAGTTTGGTGTAGTGAGTAAAACTAACCTGGAGTTGAACCACCTAATTTAAACTTTGATTAACATCAATTTCCTTCACCATAAAATGAATTATGTAATAGCTATTTGAAAGGTTGTTGTTGTCCCATCTGAGAAAATCAGGATAAAATATGCATATATACCCAAGGTACAACAGGAACTCAGCAAGTGGCAGCTATCACTATGTAATAGTCAAACAGCTTGCCCAGAGTAAATCCCCTAATAAGTGATAACCAAGACTTGAACCTCTAGTATAAAGCCCAGTGACTTAATTAGCATCTACTCTGTCCTTCAGGATAAAACACTCCCTAGATATCACCATGTGTGTTTTTCTTGAAAGGGAGCATGTTTTCTTCTAATTATAAACACAACCATGGAAACCCTTCAAACGTTGTTGATATGATGTTTCACCTGAGGTGTCTGAAGGGAAGGAGAACATGAGCAAATATGTCTAGGAGTGATTCACCTAGAATATCATTAATAGTAGTTATCCGGGGGATGCTGAACTCTTAGTCAGCAATACCACAGGTTTAATTCATGCCACATACACTTAGGGCAACTATCTGACTCTTCAAGAAAACAATTCAATTGTAGGTTGTCACATTTACCCTTATAATAACTATATGGTTGGTGGCAAGTGAGATTTTCTTATGAAAAGGAAATAACAATTAAAGTGTTAGGATCAGAATGTAGCAAACATGTAGCATATTCCACGTTATTTTTGGCCCTGCTTTTGCCCTGCTTGATATTATATCTTCTACGTATATGTATTTTCTTCTTTCTAAGAGCATGGACTTTAGGTCAGTCCCAAAAAGATTTAATTTTTGTCCTACACTTTCTAAATTTTGGTTTTTAGTTTTTGATTTTTAGTTCTACAAAATAACTTCTTCTCTTTTCTAGAAACAAGTCACACCATTTTTAGGTTGGAATCTGGGGGGCACCTAGGTGGCTCAATCAGTTAATGGTCTGCCTTTGGTTCAGGTTATGATCTCGGGGCCCTGGGATGAAGCCCCACATCAAGGTCCCTGCTCCGTGGGGAGTTTTCTTTCCCTCTCCCTCTGGCCCTTTCCCCCACTCATGCTCTCTCAAATAAACAAATAAAATCTAAAAAGAAAAAAAAAAACTGGAATTTTTGCAGGTTGCAAGAGCTGTTTGAGCTTCTGGTTATTCATCTATAATAAGTGGAAATAAAACCTGCATCATAGTGTGAATGATAAAATGAAATTGAATAATAAGTTCCATCCCTTATATAAAGAAGGTAAGCTATATGCCTTGGAGAGGTGCCTTTCTTCCTTTGTTTATTTCACCTAATCATGGAATTGTAACTAGGCCTTCAATGAAGACACTCTCAAATATATATTTCATATTTCAATTACATGTTTTTTATATTTCATATTTCATATTTCCAATTATATGTTTTTTATTCTTCAAGCCACAAAACAAATACAATACTCCTAATTATAACATTATTAGCAAATCATAATAATAAATTTTCTTCCTTTAAATCTTCTAGTGTCCTATTTTTCTTATTGATATTTTTCATTTTTACTTTAATCCACTCTGCAAATATAGACTTTGTAAAAAAGAATTCATACTCAAATCACTTTTAATGAGGTATAATTATTAATCCAATGCCCAATATCATATCAGGTTGGCACATAAGAAATGTCTTAGCAGAAAGAAGTTACATAACATCTGGTAAATATGTTTATTAATTATAATTACTAATGAAAACTGAAATGCAGATTTGAACATGAGATGTGAAAATACCTTTGAATACTCCAGTCAAAGGGAAAATGATGCACATTATTTACATAGGTTTATTTTCTTTGTTTCTTTTAATTGTAAAACAGTCACCACACTCATATAACCACAAAATTTTGAGATAGATAATATCTATTTTTTATCACTTAAATCTTTCAGGGAAATAATCTCTCACCACTTATTTCCTAAATCAGCATACTTATCTTTTGTTTTTAATATATAATTCCTTCATCATAATTTTATGATTCATTATCAGCATATTCCATACTTATAAGCTTATTACATTGCATTCATAACAGCTAAAAATGTTGCTGTTCTTTTTTCTAAAAGAATCTAATAATTCACAATGCTTCTTGTATTGATGGTCAGTGCTATGCTACTTCCAACTACATCTAGAAAGCCAAACAGATTTGGATGCAACTTGCTGCTCTTCAAGTCTATATTCCACTGAAGAGTCATTCTAAATTTTTTTTTATTTCTATCTTCATCTATTACTGCTACTATTTTTTTCTAGCACGTAGAGATTATTAATAAAGTTATTTCAAATACATTGAAGAAAGGAATTATAGACATAGATGACATTATGGAGTAGTTATTCTAAACTGAAAAATACTATTTAAAATGTGATTAAAAATAATAAAGTAGAATGTGATTAAATGGGTTTAAGGAACTATTTTTTTAGGTTATTAAACCAAACAAAACTAGCTTATTCAACTTTAAAAAGTTCTCATTTAATAAATATAGGTGTCACTAATTTTCTTTTTTAAGATATTATTTATTTATTTTAGAGAGAGAGAGATAGCAAGAGAGAGCACAAGCAGGGAGCAGAGGGAGCAGGCTTCCTGCTGAGCCAGAAACTTTTTATGGGGCCCAGGACCCTGGGACCATGACCTAATCCAAAAGCAGACGCTTAACCGACTCAGCTACCCAGGCACCTCTGTCCTGATAATTTTCTACTCTTTTATGTTTTGAGCATCATATATTGATGTTAACTCTAATCTTTAAGTGTAAAAGAAAACGGAATGAAAATTTTAGTTCTACAAAATAACTTCTTCCCTTTTTAGAAACAAGTCATACCATTTTTAGACTAAAACATGAACCTATAATTTTCTTTATGTTTGTATGAAATTAGAGGTATAATGAAAAAATATTCTTACTCAGTTAAACTGTTTCATTTGTTAAATCAAACACAAAATAAATGTGAGTTTTTAACTACTTTTAGTAAACACAATAATCTCACAATAATTTATGATTTGAAATGGTCAAGTCTGTTTCACCAGATACTTTTCCTAATCCTTAATGCTCACTGTATTTAAAAACTGGATCTTCTTCAGAGGTTTTTGGATCTTTTTTTATAATAGATAAGGTTAGAAAAAAAAATGTATGTTGGAAATATAAAGCATGAGTAGAGAATAAATTTAGTATATATGAATAAGCAACATTAAAAATAATTAGTCTTAATTATCAAAGAAGTCATTTAATTAAGTACCAAATACTGGCTTCAATTTTGTAAAAATAAAGTTTCCCCTCTTTCTGTGGGGGAAAATGAAAAACAAATAGCTGATTGACTAGGTGGTATTTCTTTTGTGTAAAGGAGCAAAAATTACAGTATAAATTAAATTTCTGAAATTATAATTAAGTCAGACCTGGTTTGTGTCAGAACTATATATAGTGTTATCCTATCATAATATTTATCATAATGAAAAATAATTATTTGAAGTTAATATTTACACATATGCTTTATTATTATAAATGTCTACTTCAAAGATGATAATATCAATAATACCATTGGTTTTATCTATATGTGACAACTTAGATAAACCTGATATGTATGGCTTATAATAGGATAATATCTGAAGCAGTTTCTTGATTTTGATAAATTATGAGATCCACAGAGCTCTCATTAAAGTTGTAGCTTTAACTCTTAGCACTGTGTCCAAACCAAAAAAGATATGTGATAAATATACATTAAATGTATTATGGATGGTTTTGAAAATGATGCTTCACTTACTCTGATTTTATTAAAGAAGGATTTTAGCACCATATACATTATATGAAGCTCCAGTTATTATTACTACTAAGACATGAATTTAAAAAGAAAAACACCAAGATCAATAGCTGCCTTTAAAAAAAAAAAAAACTTTAATAGGAACTGTTACTCAAAATTTCATAAGTAAGGGTCCAGGGTCAAGAGACAAAGAAGCCCTTTCTAAAGATGTATAATTAAAAAGGGTTTAGTGGGAAGCTCTAATTTTCCATGGAAATAAATTCCACAAAATGACAGCTGTCCAGTTATATCTGGTTTCACAAGCTCTCTACAAGGAACTCACTTTTTGTTGAGTTTTCTACAAATATTTAGACTCAAGTTTAAAATGTCACTTGCACTCCCGCACCACCCCAATTAGGGCAGCAACTGAAAAGGCAAGATATATTTCTTCTTCAGGTTTTGGATTTATAATCAACATTTTCTCTCTTGGACAGATGCCCAGTTCTTGCCTTCTAGAATAGCAAAGGAAACAGGGAATTATTAGCTTATGTTGAGTGTTTAAGCCTAAATAATTCCCAGGCTAAAAAATTCAAGCAATGCTGGAAAAGTTAATTTAATAAGGGCAAGAACCAAGTTAGGAGATCATAAGGAAAGCTATTTTGTCTTTCAAAAAATTGTTACAAGTTATTGATAGCATTAGTTTTGTGGTACCACCTCAGGTTGGATGTCTTGAGATCTCTGACAAGCCATACAATATCCTGCAAGCCAGGTCCTGCTCTGTGCAGGCTGACAACCCCTTATTCTTCCTAAGTGAAAGTGCAGTGGGTGACTAAAAGTAATCGCTTTTTATAAACATGCCTAAATTTACTTCATCAAAGGAGTGTTGTCTTTCAAAATGGACATCTTGGGAGAGGGTCTATTTATTCCATTACACAAAGAATTTGGAAAACTTCTTGTGTATTCTTACAAATATTTGAGTCATGCAGAAACAAAAATCAATCTCAGATCTATTAAAAACACAGACTATTTGGAGGCTAAAAATGGCACGGTCCAATTCCATCACTTACATTTTTCATGAGTCTTGGTTCCAAACGAGCTCCATCTCTTTTGTCAAATGAAATCCAAATTTAAAATATAAAAGTCTGGCGCTACTGGGTGGGTCAATAAAATATACCACAGACTATAAAGCTGCTTCCAAAAGAGCTTTTCCGAAATGCCAAAAGGGATGGGATGGGACTATCACCGAGTTGGGACTATAGATTCCCAAGGGACTTCTTGGATACAGGCTTGAAAAATCAGTCAACATATATTTTTGAATCATACCCCATAAATGATGGGCACACACTACATGTTAGAATCCGTTGCATTTTTCTTGAGTTTTAACGTACATAGTACATAAATAACATGTGGCACCCTAGATAATAACTTCAACTTGTGAATTTCTATGCATCTACTGTAAAATACTTGTAGTATTGAATGGGGATCAATAAACAAATGTCTGGCTTTTTGTTGTGCCCACATGATTAATCAGAAGCAGAACAGTAGAATGAATAGAAAGTAACAGAATAAACCTACTACTAATATTCTAGACAAAGTGCCAAAATCTCACCAAGGGAACCAAGAAAGAATGGTTTATATGTAAATATGGACAAGGAGTAATATATATAGAAGTATTATTGCAGTAAAAAATTAAAGGCTGTCTTCAGAGAAAAGTAAATAGTTTCCTCTTTCTCAAATATAACTTTAAATTGCAATTAAAAACTATCTTGCAAAAGCGTGGGATATCCCATACTATTTTCTTCAAATTTTAAGATCAACTAATTAGAGGGAATTATTGATTTGTATTTCATGTTCAATTCCCCCAAAAAATAGGCAAAATTATTTCCTTCTTGTGCATTTTCCAGATTTTGAAATGATTAGATTTCCTGAAAGTGAACTCTAAATAAAACCAGGTAAATAAGCTCAACATATGCAGGTTGGATCTTAAACCCGTTTGAGATTTCAGCTTACCTACAGGATGCCATATATCACACTTAAAAGTTAACATTAATACACAAGGTAACTGTACCTGGAATCAATGAGCGGAATTCACTCACTCAAAGTATATTTGTTTTTTTGTTATTGTTGTTGTTGTTGTTGCATTTTAAAGATTTTAGTTATTTATTCAAGAGAGACACAGAGAGAAAGAGAGGCAAAGACACAGGCAGAGGGAGAAGCAGACTCCATGCAGGGAGCTCGATGTGGGACTCGATCCCGAGACTCTGGGGTCATGCCCTAAGCTGAAGGCAGCACAAAACCACTGAGCCACTGGGCTGCCTTAATTCAAAGTATAAAACCTCAGTCTTGTTACTGTAAATTCGCTACTTTTCTCCCACTCAGTCTTAGAGAAGCATAAAATCAAATGCTAGACTCTTAAAATAATCACATGGAGGAATCATGTAACCTATCAACAAATATTAATTGAGCACCTACTGTGCAAAAGACCCCATACAGGATGGGATACAAAGAAATAGTTCACGACTTCACGACTTCAAGGATATATATATATATATATATATATATATATTTGATGAATCAAGGAGATTATATATATATATATATATTTGATGAAAAAAGACCCGATGAAAAGTCTATTAGATATTGTTTTATTGCAGTACAATCTTCTGGAACTATGTACAAATTTGTTTCAAAACAGGATCAGCAGAGCATTTATAAGGACATCAAACAAATGAGAGAATAGCAAAAAACTGAAAAAACTTCTAGAAAATTTCCTTTTCTGTTCTAAACATTAGCTATTATGACAGTTTCCTAGGGATAAATTCTAATCAGAAACTGGTAAGCTGTAGGCTTTACTTCGTAAATTCAGCGCATATTATTGACTTATTGAGAGAAGAAGGGTTAAAGCAGAAAATAAAAAAAAAGGACAATACTGAATGCTTCAAAGCTGGCCCTTGATAACATAGGTAATGTATTATTTTATAGCTAAAACCTAATCGTTATTATAAAAGACTAACTTCACAACTGTCATGGCATTAAAATGACTTTGATAAGCATTAAAGCATTAAAACATATTAAAAATTAGAAAAAAATTATATCTTTTTATTTGATGCTTAAGGAAAAAAATGGGCAAATGGTTTGACTTGTGTTTATAGTCTCAATTATCTTAAGTACTTGGTTTAATTTATTCTCTTCCTGACTAAATCTAGAAATATAAAGATCAGATGGGAATGCATGTTTCTGTTAAATGTTGATTGAGGATGAGTGAAGCCAATATGATATATGGAATTTTTAAAATTAAACTGTTATTTTATACTTTTATTGAAAAACATAATGTTAGATCTTGTGGCCAAAGAATTAACAGTTATATTTACCCACTGTGCGAAATGTATGAGCAATTATTTAACAAAGTACATGTATATAGATTGTTGAATGATTAACTTCTTGAGTTAAAAACAGAAATCAAAATTGACATAGGCATTTGTGATAAGTGTGGGTTAGCATCCTGAAAACTGAGAATTCAAAGCAAATTTGATCAATTGATGTGAAGTTCTATTTGTGACTATTTGGATTTGGGGGATGGGAAAAAAGAACAAGCCTATGTTTGTTTTATAGAAATTGCAAAATGAGATCTCAAAGAAAGCGTAAAATTCCTTTGCTGCCAGAAAAATACTGACTATGAAAGCATTTTAGTTTCTAATGTTAATAAGTTTCATCTTCTAAGTAGATAGAGCACCTGAACTAATAAGAATCCAGCCTCTGCTTCCAATGTATAGACTTAAAAGTATTTTAGCCACAGAAGAAAGAACGTATTTCTGATACAAATACTTAAGGTATCCCTTTAATCCACAGATTCAGGAAGGCACCATAGAAGCTCTGAGGACACAGATCAACTGGTATGACCCCTACGAACTGAACTGCTTTGATTGTATAACGGACTGTGATCCAGCTAAACCAGCACCTCTCAACTGGGAGAGATTTTACTTTCCCTACAGGACAATGGGAATGTCTGGAGACAACTGATTGTCACAATTTGGGGAGGGGGGCGGTGAGGAGTACGCAACTGGCATCTAGTAAGTAGAGATCAGGGATGCTCCTAAACATTCTATTGTGCACTAGACATTCCCTCATAACAACAACAACAAAAATTATCAGACCTAAAATGTCAGTAGTACTGAGGTTGAGGAATTCTGAGTAGATCCGTTGTCTTCTCCCTGTTGCCAAATGGCTGAGTTTGGAGTCCCGCCTATTGATAAATCTATGGCCCAAGAAAAACTCCATTGTATGCAGTACCAGCCAATCCCGCCTGGCCATAAAAATATCCTGCTTTAGTATCATGGGAGAGAAATTAGAGGTGGTATACATGGGTGAATGCCAGTATCTCTTTCTCTGTGTATCTATTTTATTCTCAATTTTAAGAACTATTTGGTAAGAGTATTCAATTAATTAGCTAATGTGAGTAGGTTAGGGAAGTCTAAGTTACTCTGTTCTCCCCTATACATAAATCACATGTTGACTTGGGTTTCCTTTGCAGTAAGTACAGAAGAGGGAAGATCCCCAATAACAAAGAAAGTGGGAGATATTTATAGGAGATCTGGGAAGAGGGGAGAGAAAGTAATTCATAAAACAAACTGTGTGGAGTCATTGATTTTTATCTCTAGGGGAGTCAAATGGCTCATTCACAAAATATCCTGCATTAGAATATGGGACTCTTCTATTTATTGTTCCATACATTGGAAACTTACTCTTTTTCATGATCTCCCATAGACGTAAAAACTGTGAAAGAATTATTCAAACGTGGTTAAAGACAAAGAGGTTGAGCATTGATAAAGATGATGACTGCAATCTGGCCCATTTCTATCAGCGACACACTACTCTTAAATCACGATAAATAGAACAGTGCTTAGTAGGTAGTAGGTGCTCAATGAGGATTTGTTGATGAATAAATGGTTTATTACCCAAAACATGAACTCTCCTTTAATGCATTAATATCTCTCCTTTCTTTTATCCAGTTTTTTTTTCAAGCCCAGATTTTTCTATTTTCATGGCTTTTCTAACATTCTTTCCTTCCTTTCTCTTCTGAACATGACACGTTGGGAGGTACTTCCATTCTTGCCATGGTTTCCTAATTGCTTCTCATAACTTTAATATTAATAATGTTTTGACTGCTTTACTGCCAAATTACTCCTTTTAAAAGACGTCTTTGTGCATGCTCTCTACTACTCTTAGCACATTTAAAAGTTGCCTGTTTAAAATGAAACTTTTATAGTCTTAGTTTTGCAAATTTTGGCTTATGACTTTAATTTCACTAATTAGCTTGGAGTTTTACAGTTTATTTAATCTACTATAATTTTTTTTTAAATCACTATTTGGCAAAATAGGTAAGAAGGCCAGTACATCATTCAGCAGAACTGTCATTAACTAGGAATTAAGAGACTTTAATTGTTGATCCAGATGTAACATTAAATAGTTGTATGAATTTCAATATATCTCTTAGATGATATTTGAGCCATATCTCAATTTTGCCATGCTTTATGTCTCTAGGGGAATATTGTCTGATATATGGACTTCAGCCAAAAAAAAAAAAAAAACACCACATAGTCTTTACTCAATAACTTCATTAAAGAAGACAATTTTAAAGAAGCTAAAATTGTAAAGAAGACTCAGGACGTCATTTGTTACTTTAGCTACAAATCGGTCTTATTAGAGATTGTGTTACAGAAAATATTAGGAAGATGCAAATATATCATTTGCAACATTGTTGGGAGACAATTATTCTTTCATAAAGAAAAGGTTTAAAAGTGAAATGTTTTTTTCCCCACTCATCTTGGCTTCAATCAGTCCAGCTGCCTTTTAGCAGCCAAACAGCCCATTATCACTATTGTTGTGTTTGAATCATCATGGCCTTGAGATGAACTGCTTGAGGAAGACGGCCTGAATGAAATACATACATATACATTGGCATCACTCTTCAGTCTCTCTCTCTCTCTTTTTTAGTGGCATTGCTTTCAAGTCGAGTTGGCTCCTGTCCAAAATGAAAAAAAAAAAAAAAAAAAGCAACAGTTAAACAGCTGGTACCAATTATACTAACTTCAGTGGGACTCTATGCTCAAGTGTCCGTGTTGCAGGCTGGATCTATGATATAATGGACTTGTTAATTCCTAACTTGACCGTGGTGCTTATGCTCAGTTTGGCCATGAGCTCCAATTTAAAGTAATCTCCAGAATTATATACCTACACTCTCACAACAAGCAAGTGTTAATATTTTTGTGTGTTTTTTGTAAGCTCACTGAATTGCTGCTTAATTGCACATACATACCAGAGGATCTTATTTTCCGGGAGAAAAGAAAACCTGAGAAAGCTGGATTTGAAAGTTTGGACAAATGCTTATCTGAAAAGCAATATTGTATTTTGACACTAATAGACGGATATGGACCTTTAGAAAGATAAGAAGACTATTATCATGAATACAGTGAATTGTGCATCACAGATTATTTTTCTGGCATCAAGGATTATCTGTCTACCATCAGAAATTATTAAAAATACGGTTCCTCTAAGTTCACTTACATAAAGGATGGGAATTTTAAAACAATTTGTCTTCAGAAGCCATACAATGACACTTCACACCTATTCTTATATGTATTCCTTAAGTTTTATAAAGTCGCCTCATTTTTTAAGGAGTTTAGATTGCAGTCCTAACTATCTGAGATGCTATTCTCTAGGACCAGAAAGTAAATGTTGGCAATACTAAATAGAATTTAGACAGAAAAATTCGAGATCATAATTTTAATCCCAAAGAAGTACACATTCTAAATTTGGCAAAATATACTGGTTTTAATACGTTCTAGTCTGAAATAGAAACTCTCTTAAGTTTACTTTAGGAAAAAAAAAATCCTTTGCTCTCCATCAAGACAAGCATCTCACAAATCACAAAGAGGATTTTGTAACTAGGCAACCAAGGTCAGAGAGACTGTGACCAAGGTTTGGAGAACCAGCTGAACACACACACCAGGGAGAGTGAGGCTTGGTGCTGCAAGAAAGGAAATTAATGTGTTTTAAAGCACTCCTTTTTAAGACCTAGCATTCCATAACACTATGCAGGTGTACATGCTGAAAAAGAGCTGATAAATCTGCTCCAGATTCGCATTTGAATAATAAAATTGTATTTTATTCAAAAGATTTTCCATTGTAAATACACCCTGATCAGCCAAGAAACTGGAAAACAAACAAACAAACAAAAGCCCTGAAACAGACATTTTTCTAACATGGGTGATTTCACTTGAATAGAACATGAATACTTGATTTTCTTAGGCAAGGGTACATGCTCATAAAGAAAGGATAGATTTGCTAAATCTTGTAGGCAAGAATGTTAAGGTGAATGAAATGCCTTCCTGAGTTCTCACAAACTTTTCCAAGTAGCTGAAGTTGATGTTTGTGTTTTTCATATTGACACAGAGCGTAGCATATTGATCAATACTACAAAATCACGATACCTATCAGAATTCTAGAAGGAAACCAATATGACTGAAATCAAATGCTGCTATTGATTTAAGTTGATTGTAAAGCTGTTAGTTTTGGAAGCCAAAAAATTGTCATAGGCCTGTAGCCCCCAGCAATCGTGTCAGAGAATTATATTGAATGTTTGCAGTCATTTTGCACCATTAGCTGTTGGAAAATCTCATAGGGTAAGCAGTGTTGTGAATAGCTTTAGGTTGGATGCACCTTCTCAGGTCTTCTCAGTCCCAGCTGAACGGATTTGGATATATCTGGTTCTTACTCTGTTTACTTACTATCCACTCTCTTTTTTCCCCAGAAGACATGTCCATACCTGTGAAAAGAGACACCATTGCCTAAAATACGCACCAAAATTCTCAGAGAAGCTGTTAGCGTCACCCTGGTTGAACTGAATTAACATTTAGATTCATGACATCAGATTTAATTTCTTCCAATTTAAACCTAATAATGAAATTCCTGATGCCATTTTAACAATATGCACCTTGTCTAGGAAATACAGTGAAAGGCTGTAGGATATATCTGTGGAATCAAAATTTCAAATTGCTTTCTCATGTTGCAAAGGCACAGGAAAGGCACAGATAAACATTTTTTGTTTGTTTAAATCATGTACCCACCACCTCTAACTCTCCCTTCTCACGTGTATTTTTGCCTATTGCACATATGACTCGGCTTCAATGAGGCCATAATTAAATGTAATCTTGTTGTTGGTTTAAAGAGAAACTTGTATATCCCAGGAATGCTGCGTTCGCTGTGTTCACTGGACCTTAATGTTATCATCTCAGTACAGATGCCTGACCCAAAACCACAAGCAACAGTTCATGTCTTTCTATAGGATATTGAGCAAACATATTTGTAGGCCTATTAGTTTATAGGTGAAATCGCAAGCTGCTTAGTTCAGCAGTATTTTCTGAACTTATAACCTTTCCCTCTTAGCTGACCTGCAAGAGGGAGTTCGATGGTTTATTTGCAGAGACTCTAGATACATTTGAGAATTGATGCCCAATGGGAAGAACAGTAGGAAAGTACGATTCAGTAATTCAGGCTCTGGACAATAACTGACTATATCAGAAGAAAGTCAGGCACCACATTAAGGTTCACTTACACACCGTATTATCAGCCAGATTGTTTTTAATGCATAAAACAGCTGTGTTGAGAAAGTTAGATACAGAATAAAAGCTATTTATATGTATGTGTGTGTGTGTGTGTGTGTGTTTATAGGTTTAGTGTTATGACAGGCTGTATGGACATCATTCTAAAGGTGTGTTTCTGCATTTGGAAACCAAAACTTTAAAATGTGATATCGTATACACCTTCTAAAGGTAAATATAAATGTCGCCTTAATATTTTCTTAGAAGCCAAATTTAAGTGGAAACAAAGAATGTAGCAGAATTTCCCAGGAAACAATCCATAAGCCAGAACTTATCAAGAACACTCTTAAATCAGTAAGGGTTTCCCCCTGACATAATCACGGCATGTTTCCATATATTTTTTGGTGATAAAAATAAGTTTCTTTTAAAAAATATCCCATTCAAAAATCCTTCCGTGGACTGGCAAAAATTTCATTGACTATTATTGACTATTATTATTATCATGAGGATTATTAGTTG
Organism: Nyctereutes procyonoides; assembly: GCF_905146905.1. Classification (NCBI taxonomy): domain Eukaryota; kingdom Metazoa; phylum Chordata; class Mammalia; order Carnivora; family Canidae; genus Nyctereutes; species Nyctereutes procyonoides. Next base: position 14,655,170 of record NW_026575032.1, on the reverse strand, counting down.
AAAAAAGTTACTATTGACTATTATTGACTATTATTATTATTATTATTATTATGAGGATCATTAGTTGAAAAAGTTACCACTTAGTAACTTACAAATTTTTTAGATTTGACAAATATGTAAATAGAACCTCTTTAAACATGTCTATAATATCTACTTTTATCTTGCCATAAAAATGAATGTGTTTCCAAACAGATTAGCCATAAGGTTTTCATATATTTCCAATTTTCACAATAAATAACATCTGTGAGCCAGATGGAATTAACAAAAAAGTCCCTTTTACTTCCTGTGTTGCTCAAGAGAAAATAATACTGATCATTTTGACCTCAAAATAACCACAGTTTTATTGTCTTCAGATTATACCACTTTCCACATTTGTTCCTAGAAGAGAATGATTTCCACATTAACAGCTTTTTCAATTGATTTTGTCTTGTTCTTGGAAGAATTGATATTTTCTTTTGAAAAACATGCCCATTGAAAGTTAGAAAGCTTCCATATTGACATGATAATAAACTACCCGGGCTTGCACTACAAGCCTGGCTTTGTTGCTTCTATTTTATTATAACTCTAGCAGACAAATGACATAAAGATAAAGCAAGCATTGGTTCAAATTTTTAATTAAATATTGATATGTCCATTTAACAGTTAGACACAGGCTTTAGAAGTTATTCCCTAGAATATTGAAAATCATGTAAGTTTTATACCAGAAAAACAAAAGGCAAAATTCACAATTTCAAGTCAGTTCACTCGGCAAAATAACGTTTAGTACAAACAATTTACTAACACATTTAGTATTTCATTTTGTTTGTCTTGCTCTAGGCATGGCAAAGCCAATGGGCAACTGATGCAGGAACATATTTGCTGAAGACATTGCAAAACAAAGGAGCAATAGACAACAAAGACAAAAACCTTGTAAAGAAGGAACTTATTTAAAAATTGCTTGGGTATGCAAGTGGGGGAAAGTGAGAAAATGTTTGAAAAAAATTTGTTTATGAGATCTGGGGCTTTTCTGGATTAGATTTTTATTTTAGTACTGAATGCTTCACGTTTTCAAGTCAAATTTGCCATTAGAGTCTACTAAGGCAGAAATAATGCTTTGTTCACTTCGGTATCCTGAGAAGTTAACAGAATGCTTGAAACTCAGTATGGAAACAATACAAATTTAATAAATGAACGGATGCATGAGCTCCTTCATTAGTTCTGTCAATTACCACCTGTCAATATTGCTCAATTCCTATTACTGAAAATAAGGGAATAAATTTTAAATAATAGAAATAAGCAATTCTTTGTCAAAAATGCATATATGGTTGCTGTGTGTCTTATGCAATCTGTTCTGAAAATGTTAAAGAGTTATTAATAAATGTTCTGGTTTCAGTTATCAGCAAAATTACAAGGGGATTGGTTTGTTTCTCCCACAGCTCTTTGCTATTGTTATTTATACACATGCTAGTTTTTTTAAACTGAAGAAATTTTGCAGTGAAGTATTAGGGGTATCATTAATCTATGTGCAAAATACTATGATATAATTAATAGTCTTTTGGGTAAAGAAATATGGGGACTGTAAAATGAACAACATTATTGCCAACTTTACAAAGATAAAATGACATGTTGCTAAAACTTATTTTAGTTCTATTTTAGTCCTATTTTGTTCACAATATTTAAATAAATACTTGAAAGAGAATAGAAATTGTTGCATTATTAGAAGGAAAAATATCAATATCTTTACTAAGACTTAAGTCATTTCCAAATTTAATGATCAAATTTATTAAATAGACTATTCAGAGGCCTTGTACAGACATTTATTACTGACCATTACCTTAAATTCCAATTGATCTTGAGTTGTGTAATAGTGTGTGTGTGTGTGTGTGTGTGTGTGTGTGTGTGTGTGTGGAAGTATCTATTTATCTATCAATATGTCCTGTCATCTATCTATTCATCTTTTTATAGTACTGACAGCCATAAATATATACTGTTCTTTATAGAAACTTAAACACTATGCAACTTAATATCCTACATGGGGTATCAAATTATCAATATTTTTCTTTAACTTGTTGCTGTTTCTTTTCATAAGATTCATGAAAAAAAGTAATTTTATTGTTCCAACAATACTTGAAACATTGGTTAATGTTTTGATACATAAATATCTATAAATAAGTATATTTATAAACACGTGTACAATTATAATAAGGAAATATTATTACCACCAGACCAAAATAAGAAACAATAAAATAAAAGGAATTGCTTAAGATCCAGAAATGTACTCATACTTTCAAGGGTGAATTTAAGATTTGTGCTTTCCAGATCTGGCTAGTCCTGGTTTATATGTTTGTCTGACGGTGAAGCAAACAAAGTGACAAGATGTGTAGCAGTATTGAAATAGGGGTATTGGAATTAAAATTTAGTAATCTCCATCTCTAGGACAGTATTATTTCCAATTATTACAGGATATATGGAGCACAAAATGAATATAGAGATATGTGATTAAATGGAAAACAATGTACGGTTTCACATCTCAATATTTAAGGCACATCTCAGTATTTAAGGCAGTAGGTGTCTTACATATTGAAGGACTCCTTTTATTTATTTATGTTTTTTAAGGACTCCTTTTATTTATTTATTTATTTTTAATTTTTTTTTTTTAAGGACTCCTTTTAAATCACACAGTTGTAATAATGTCTGTCCTGGAATTGCTGCCAGTGTTTTATTTTCAGGGGCTACTTGCCACTCTTCACAACAGTTCTTCTGATACTTTCCATAAATGAAGGCCATCCGCACAGCGTCCAACTGTACATAGGGTCTGCAGTACTTTGAATATTTATCCCCCTCCCTTTTCTTTCTGTTTTGTTTTTTTTTTTCTTTTTTTTTTTTTTACTACTTTTTGTGTTGGTTTAGTTTTTCAATAGAGTTGTACTATGGCATTCTGGCAAAAAGCGCTGACCTGCTGTCTGACTCATACAGCTTGATTGTTTCCAGAAGTGTAGAGATGTGATTTCATTTCCCCTGTCTTTTTTGCTCGTACTTTCTTTCATTATAACAACTTCATGGTGAGTGAGTTTGGGATGCATTTGATATTTCCTCTAATGAAATTGAAAAAAAAAAAAAAAAGAAAGAAAGAAAGGACATGCTAAGAAATAGGAAGACAGTTACAGATGATGAAGTGTCATTTTCTATCTTCTTTAAAAATGTTATTTATTTTCATTGTGTGGTGGTCCTGAGAGTGATTTGAATATTTGGATCAGATTCCAAAGAATGCCCTTGTGGCAATATTACCTCCAATTTGCAGAGAGGAATGGGATAACTTCTTACATGTCATAATTTTTGTTCATGCCAAATTAAAATATTTATAATATTAGTTTTTATTTCTTGAAGTTCCCAATATAGTGGGACCTTGCATTTAGCAATTGCTAATATGAAGGGATCCTATGCAAACAAAATGAACAATGCAAAATTTGAGCTTTTTGCACTTTAAACATAAATGAGTAATAGACTTAAGATAGCCATATGGTTTAAATTTCTTTAGTCTCCGTTCAAACATGTAGGTCAGGAATTAAGGATTGGCAAACTTTTTTTTTTTCTTAAAGGGCTAGAAAGTAAATATTTCATATTGTTGGTATTATGGTCTTAGTCATAACTACTCACATATTTCACTGTAATGTGAAAGCCACTACTGACAATATGTAAATAAAGAGGGGTGGCTGTGTCCTAATAAACTTTATATATAGATACAAGTTGCCTAATGTAGTTTGCACACTCTTGATGTAGATAACTATTCACTATTATTGGAGACATAGAAATTGTGGTTATTGACATTATCAAACTTTCTGAAGATTAAGAAACATTTTAGTAGCTGGGGGAAAAGAGTGGGAGGTCAACTGAGACAGGATTCTCACCTGGACACAAAATAATAAGAAAGGTAATATTTAAACAATGAAAGGGTGGGTCCATGCACCCTAAAGTAAAGAAATACTTTTCTGGACAAAATCCTCTAATTTTAAGTCTATGATTTATTAAAGTAATATCATTTCTTTGCTATATACTTGTTTGATATAGGCCTCAGAGGGCAAAAAACAAGGGGTCAGGAAAATAACCACAAGCTCAAAATACTCAATTCTCAAAGTTTCTGGCTTTGTTCAAGTTGGGAGAGACTGCCAGGCCACTCTGCTAAATATTCCTTTCTACAGTTGTTGGGTGCAAGGTTATATATCTAAAAGAGATCAAACATGTTCGGCATAATTTTAAATCTTATATATTCTAATTGATTTTTTTTGTCTATATATCCTATCAATAAATGGTAGGGTATGTTGAAATTTCCCACTCTGATTTTAGAAATGTCTATATATCCTTTTAATTTTGTAAATTTTTACTTTATATATTTTAGGGTTGGTTACTAGGTGTATATAAATTTAGAATTGTTATATCATCTTGGCAGGTTGTCTCCTTCATCATTTTGAGATGTCACTCTTAAAACCTGAGGTTCAGGGACGCCCAGGTGGCTCAGCGGTTGAGTGTCTTAGGCCCAAGGGCATGATCCTGGAGTCCTGGGATCGAGTCCCACTTCGGGCTCCCTACATGGAGCCTGCTTCTCCCTCTGCCTGTGTCTCTGCCTCTCTCTCTGTGTGTCTCTCATGAATAAATAAATAAAATCTTTAAAAAAAAAAAAACTTGAGGTTCATGGTTCTTCATGCATCTGTAGCTTAAGTTCCATCATTGATTTTAGAGAATTGTCTTAACACTACAAATATGTATTTCACGGCATGTCCTTCTAGGATTCCAAATTCAAATTTATGACAAACTTGATGATAAATACCATGTGCCCCTTATTGTACTATTTTTACAAATTTTGAATATGTCACCCTTTCCTTTCATCTCATTCTTTAATCTCTGTGCTATCAGTTCAATGATTCACTTCAGTTACCCTATTCCTCAGCCAGAATTTTTGTGTGATAGGTCTATAGACTCTAGTTATCTCATGAAATTTTCTGAGTTTTTTTTTTCTGTTAATAACTTGAACATTTAATCACAATTACTTTAAAATATCTTTTAGACAACTTCAACATATGGCTTTCTCATTTTTTTTCTTTCTATTTTCTATATTTTATCTTGATTTCTGTCAGCTATTGCACCCTTTTATACTAGATTAATTATGCTCAGATGCCATACATTATAAATGAAAAAATTTAGACTTAATTTGAAGCTCTCTACAATTTATACTCCCTTTGAGCCTTTGGTTTAATTTCTGACAGTTTAATTAAGGAAAGAAAAACTAATTAGTGATTGAGATCACTCAAAGCCTGTGATTCAGTACCTGTGAGGAATTTCATTTCCTGTAAACCCCTTGCTGCCAGGGCATAGTCTTTGGGGTTCTCAGATTTCAGGGGGAGGGTGGATTGGAAAATAATTCCTTTGCCCTAGCTGGAGAGGAATCTAGAGACTCCTCTGTTTATTGAACTTTGTTCAACGTTACCCAAAGACATAGAAACATCATTTTGCATTAAAGTCATTTTATATCCTTGCTAACACTTGGCAATGTCTTTTTAATTTTTCCCATTCTAGTTTGTGTGAAGTGATAGCTTATTGTGCTTTAACTTTGGTTTTCCCTGGTAGTGATAAAGCACACCTTCTCATGTATTTGTTGACCATTAGTGTATTTCTTTGGTGAAGTATCTTTGACATCTTTGTCTGTAGCATCGTTGGCTTCTTATTGAACATTCTTTATATTATCTGAATACACTTCTTTTATCAGAAATACATATTGCAAATATTATGCCACATTATGTGCCTTGGTTTTTTTTTTTTCCTAATGGTGACTGTCAGTGAGGAAATGCTTTGAATTTTGAGAAAATTCTATTCCTTTTCTGAAGGCTCATGCTTTTGGTGTCCTTTTTTAGAAATCTTGCCCTCACCAAAGTATTAAACATTTTCCATTGTGTATTCTCCTAGAAGTTTTATGTTATTAACTTTTACTTTTAGATCTAGGATCCATTTTATTTTGATTTGTATGCATTGTGTGAGATGTGTGCTGGTGTTTACTTTTCTCTCATACAGATATAGGTAGTAGATGTTCCATCACCACATAGGTTGGGAGACTTTTCTTTCCCCCATTGAACTGCTTAGAACTTTTATTTAAAAGCAACTGATGATATATGTGCCAGTCTATTAGCCGATTATTCTATTCTGTTGCTCTGTATGTTTATCCTTCTATTAATACCATCCTTTTGATTCCTATAGCTTTATGAACCTTGAAATCAAGTAGTGTAAGTTCTCCAAATTTGTTCTTTTTTTAAATCACTTTTTTTGTTGTTGTTCTACATTAGTCTCATTCTTATACAAATGTTCAGTCCTGCTCCCTTCCTTCCCTCTGCCACAAGAGTTGATCCTGAGTCCTCCCTCGTAAGCTCAAAGACTCAGAATCTTTTCCCCAGGCATCTTGACTTGCAACACTTCTATTTTATATATGGCAAATTTGAGTTTCTTTGAAAATAAGTGGACATTAATGTCACACTATATAGAGCAGGGCAGACACATTTTTAGATCCATGCATTTTTAACTGAGAGGCTCCCGGGCTATTAAGCATTTGCTTTTCCTTTCAGACACCTAATCCAGATAATCATTCTCTCCTTCCAGAATATGTTAATAGCCTCCTGACTTGTATTCTTTATCACTCCTGTTCCATCCAATCTATTCTGCGTTGTAATCTATAATGCTGTCAGATGTTTACTATGTTTATAGACATCATATCCTTTCACACTCATACTAAATACCCTAAGTGGCCCATTGCACAAAGAAAAAGAAATTCCAAACCCCTTTGGTTGCTAGACAAGCAATGCATGATTTTTCTCCTTCCTGTATCTCCAGTCTCACGTCTCACATCCATTTACTCTCTTCCTTGCTTTTTATGTTCTGGCTTTGATGACTTTCTTTCCATTCTTGGAATTCAGTAAATCCCATAGAAGGCTGTTGCATCTGGTGGTTTTCTTCTCAAAGCTGGTTCCTCTTTATCCTTCAAGATTCAGTTGCAGTTATCTTTCTTGAACAAAATGTAAGTGCTCGATTATTCTCAATCAGAAAGCTTGCATATTTCTTTCACAATTCACATTTTTAAAATTCTTTGACTATTAATTTTGACTTCTCTTGTACAAGGAATGATTTGTCTACCTTGTTGCATTGTTTCTGAGTCCATAGTGGTTTACAGAACATCTTGAAGATAGCAGTGTTAACGTGTGTTGAATTAAGTAAAACTTTTGATATCTCCTGGGATGCCTCTAATTCTCCCACTTTCTTCTAAGACAACCATTTTTCTAAGCTTATTTACTTTGCTCAGGATTATTTGTATTTTGTCAATGGAATAGGTTATGGCACTTTTGATTACTTAGAATTATCTTATTTTCTTCTTTGAGTCCATACTTTTGTAGTTCTGCTACTTACCCAATTTTTTAAAATTATTTTTTTTAAGATTTTGTTTATTTATTTAACAGAGAGAGAGCACAAGAAGGGGGAGCAGCAGACAGAGGGAGAGGAAGAAGCAAGCTCTCCCTGGAGCAGGGAACCCAACGTGGGGCTCTATCCCAGAATCCAAGGATCGTGACCTGAGGTGAAGGCAGACACTTAACCAACTGAGCCACCCAAGCGCCCTTATCCAGTAATTTTAATATTGTTATTTCCCTCACTTTTTTATTTTGTGATTCCTTTAATGTGGATATGTCCTAAAATTTTATTCTCTGGGCAAATCCATGGATTTTAGCTACATGATGTCCCAGTCTTCTCAGATCCAGTGTCTTAGACTCTGTGGATGACTATGACAAAATACCACAGACGGAGTGGCTTAAACAACAGACATTTTTCTCTCACAGTTCTAGAGGCTGGGAAGTCCTATGTTCCAGGTGCCAGCAGATTTGGTTTTTGGTGAGGATCTTTCTCCCGACTTGCAGATGGCTGCCATCTTGCTATATCCTCACATGGTAAAGAGAGGAGTTCCTAGGGTTGCTCTTATAATGGCAATAATCTCCTCACAGGGATTCCACTCACATCTAAACCCAATTAATTCCCAAAGGCCCCATTCCAGATACCATCATATTGGGTCTATATGGGGGTTGGGGGTGGAGCTGGTAAGGAGACACAGACACCCAGCCCAGAATACTCGATTTGAAGGTTTCATTTCCATCTGCCATCCAGACATCTCTACCAGGACCTGACAGACAATAAAACTCTATGCAATGTAAACCAAATATTGTATTTTTTTTCTATTTTCATGTTTAACTTACAATATTCAAGGATCTATGGTCAGTGGCTGACATAAAGAAGATTCAGCTACTAATTATTTTTAAAATGGATAAAATTATCATAGGGACCAAGAGTCCTTCAACTGCTCCACTTCTTTAAATGTCACTGATTCCCCTGGTAGAAACTTTGGGATCATCTTTGTCTTTTTGTGCTTCTCTTTCTATATAAAATTCACTTGAGCAATATTTTGTTAAATTCTATAAATTTAAAATGAAAGTGCTTACAGCCATATATTTATGTATTGCCTCCTCCATATTTCAGGCTAACTCAAGCCTATTTTAATAAAGCCTCATCTTCCTTCATCCTTCTCTCCACTCAGACACATCTTACATTATGTAGGATTAGGTGTAGGATAGCTCATATCGAAATAGTTCCCAACTCATAAATGAGCAAGAGCTCTCAATTGCCTTTCAAAGGATTAGGTCAAGCTCTCCCCTCCCACATATCTCCACCATCTCCATGAAACTGTAGCAAAAATGACTTCCTGTCTTCATTGTATATGTCTTCTGTTTTTCATATCTGAACTGTTAATTGTGTTATTCCTTCTTTTGGGAAATATTTGTTTTCTTCTCATTTATAGACCTTGAAGACTATACTAAAGGTTACACTCAAGTACCACACCTTCTGAGGCTGTTTTTGATACTTGCAAACTGTACAGGTGTAATCTTGCTCTGATAGATCTTCCAGTAGTTTCTCCTGGCTTGCTAATGGCACTAAATCACAAAGTTTAGTAGACTTCTTAGCAAAGTTAAAAATAATAATGTGTTTTCTCCCCATCCTTAAATCACAGCTCTTGAGAGGAAGGACTCACTTGTTCATCTTGTTAGATAGCACGTGCCACACAAATACACGCATATGATGCCAAGAATATTCCATGTGATGTCTAGTTGACTGATAAAAATGGATATGCAAATAGTCAATTCCTATCAAGCTAATTTGATTTGATTTTTTTCTTCAACCAATCATATTTCTCCCAGCTATGAAGAAAAAAAAAATAGATAAAACTAACCCAGGAAATACCTATTCTACTTGTGGTGAGTGAAAACATTTTGATCTGTGGGTAAAATGAGAAGAGAATTCCTTATTTTGTTGTAGATCTAAAAACATTGCTTCCACCCAAGATGACGTAAAGACGCCAAACTGCTTTTAGCAGAAGCATGATGACACACTAAGAGCCTCCCCCTCCCTCAAATAGCATAAGCTTCAAACAGATAAAGGGGATAAAGATAAGATTACATTGCTAACATAGGGTTGACTGATTTGCCTGTTTCTTGAGAAGCAGTAAGGCAGACAGCTAAATTTTTCTAGCATCATTTAACACTTCTCTAGACTTGTGTATTCTTTTCTATAGTTTTATTTAGAATGTGTCTGTTTGACTTTACCCTTACTTAGGTTTACCCTACCCTGTCGTGATTATTCACTGATGCTAATCTGTTTTTTTTTTAAGAGCAAACCTCCATTCCTACTGAGAGTTACTACCACTAGGCTTTTTAGTTTGACCATTTACAGTTTTGGAAGAAGATACAAATTTACACTTATGTAGACCCCATTCCTACATCGTGATGTCAACTGTATTAGCTATTGATTTCTTAACAGATTGGGATAATTAATCTTCTTACTCCACCTTTTATGTGAAATAAATGTTGTAAAGAAATGCTTTGTACTGAGCATCTCAACAAGCCAATTTTCCTACGAAACAAAGAGTTCATGTAGATTAATTAAAATACCCCTGATGCTTCCATATATAAAATGTATTTATTAAATAGATCAAAAATTAAAGAAGACATTCATTAAAGAAAATCTAGTTTTCATTAGAAATTATGAAAAGTAAATTCAGTCATTGGTTAAATTGATATTATTGAACATATGTTATATGATGATTACTGTGCCATGGATAAAATATTAAACGAGACAATAGTATAATATCCTTGTCCTCATGTATAATATATTTTAGTGAAAAAGAGTGAATTTTTATTTTTTAATTTTTTTAAAGATTTATTTATTTATTTATTCATGAAAGACCCACAGAGAGAGAGGCAGAGACATAGACAGAGGGAGAAGCAGGCTCCCTGTGAGGAGCCAGATGTGGGACTCCATCCCGGGACCCCAGGATCATGCCTGAGGCTGAAGGCAGGTGCTCAACTGTTGAGCCATCCAGGTGTTCCAAGAGTGAATTTTTAAAAATTAAATACTTTTGGAAGAATTTTATAACAACAAACTAAAAAAATACAAGCTAAAGGATAGCATAAAGGAGAGAATAATCTATAGTCTAGAGGGTCAGGGACTCATCCTAATGAATGAAATGATATTTAAATTCAAAGGTGAAATATGAGGAATTATTTAGGTAAATAGGGGTAAATCTCCCACATCAACTAACTAACTATATATATATATATCTGATATAGATATAGATATAGATATAGATATAGATATAGATATAGATATATCATCCAGTCTTGTCTATAATTATCGAGGAGGAAAAAACTAATGGCCCAACAATGGATGAATGATTAAGTGAGTTATGATGATGAAATGAGTTTCTCTGGTTGATGATGCAAAGACCCCAAACTGCTTTTGGATAAGGAAATATTATGAAGTTATCAGCTGATGAAATGTTATGAAGTTATCAAAATAATTGTGAAGTTTGTATTGATCCAACAAATATATTTTGAGTCAAAAATGATTCAAGTTATACACATAAATATAATTTTATATAAGTATGTAATTTTATATAAGAATGTACTTGTGTATGTGTGAAACAGACAAGCACGCTAAAAACCAACAAACAATAACAACGACAGAAAATACCTCATACCTTTGGAGAACTGTAAATTTCTGAAGATGCCATTTTACCATTTTTTTCTTCACTTTCTCTATACCACTGGTCTTCTACAGACTGCTGTGCAGTGTTTTCCTTCTTCCTATTAAATTCTTTCTTTCCTCTTTTGTCTGAGAAAGTTAGGCCACATTTCTTTGACTCCATTGTGGACCGGGGCAGGTGTGTGACAGTGTTACAGGCTTTGTTGTGTGCGTGGGGAGGATGGGTTCCCTTTCAGGACTCCCCTATACAAGCCCTCCACACGCTTCTCCATGAAGCAGGTGTCAACATGAGATTGAATATGCAAGGGATTTATGGGCGGAAAATGCCTCCCAAGGGAAAATGGGGAAGGAGACCTATGTGCATGGAAGAGCTTTCCAGGTCTGAGCCATGTTGTGGGGAGACCAAGAAAGGAAAGTTGGGTCAGAAACATCTTTCATGGTGGTTCAATTCTAGGGAAGTTTCTACAAGGCCAGAGAGAATCCTTAAGCTAAAAATGCTTGTCGGAGGAGTCCTGCGTCTCCCAGGAATGAGTTTCACTGATGCACTCAGTCCATTGTTGGGGACAGCCTGCAGGAAGTGTGGCTTTGTTAAGTGGGGGTAGACCCAGAGGGACAGCAGCTGGGAACGCTGTCACAGACACTCCCCGCGGTAGGAGATTTGAGAGGTGGATGTACTTGGCTGCCACATTCATTTCCTTTCACCGCACATATCGACTCCATGTGGGGTCAGGGAGCAGCTTGTCTCTGTTTTTATGGGTTGCTCTTCCCATGGAGAAACTGAGAAGTTGGTCAGTCGGGCAAACTATGGCCTCTGAGCTTCAGGTGTCTCAGGGTCACGAGTGGAACTCATTCCCTCCCTATTCCAGATATCCATACAGAATCACCCTTCACCCTCAACTCTCACCTTGGCAGTTCTTGGTGGCTTAGCTCGTAGAGTGACTCAAACCTTCATTGCTGAGGAGTCTGCATTCTTGGCAGTCAGACCTCTCTCAGGCCAGAGTTGTGGCAGCTGTCCATTCACAGTTACAGTGGGGGATGACGTGGGCACCAAAACTGATCGCCTAGGTTCCAAATTCCTCCCTGCACCTATTGAAGTCTCCCAATTTTTTACTGGAGTCAATTACTGCTGCCAGTATGGTGATACCTTTCTTATCTGCTGGTCTAAAATGCTCTGTAGCATGTATTTAAATAGAATCCTACTGTTTCCCCTGACAAAAATGCACTCCCTTTGGAGCCCAAATCCCATAACCCTGCAGAATCTGGAGTTGGGGAAACTAGAAGCACAGAACCACCCTTTTGCTTACCCTACTGTGGGTCTTTGGGAATCATGATGTGTTAGTCAGAGCTCTCAGAGAAACAGAACTGTACAGAAAGAGACTTATTTTAAGGAAGGGACTCATGCAACTGTGGAGACTCGCCGAGCACAGAGCGTGATGAGGTAGGCTGGCAAGCTAGAGGCCCAGAGAAGAGCTGCTGTTTGAGTCCAATGGAAGTCTGCTGCAGGATTCCCTTTTGCTTGGGAGAGGTCAGTCTTTGTTCCTAAGGCCTTTGACTGATTGAAGTTTCACCCCCATTATGGAGGGTAATCTACTTTACTCAAAATCTGTGGATTTAAATTTAATGTCATCTAGGGATCCCTGGGTGGCGCAGCGGTTTGGCGCCTGCCTTTGGCCCAGGGCGCGATCCCGGAGACCCGGGATCGAGTCCCACGTCGGGCTCCCCGTGCATGGAGCCTGCTTCTCCCTCTGCCTGTGTCTCTGCCTCTCTCTCTCTCTCTGTGTGACTATCATAAATAAATAAAAATTAAAAAAAATTTAATGTCATCTTAAAAAAGCACTTTTACAGACATACATACCCACGATAATGTTTGGCAAAATATCTGGATACCCTGGTCCAGGCAAGGTGACACAGAAAATCAATTACCAAAGACAACAATTGGGCTACTCCCGTTTCTCAGTTCTTGGGCCCATATATTCTTCTTATTGGGGTTATAATACCACCTCAAGGTCCTTATATTAATGCACATGCTGTATCCTGAAGATGGGAGCATTTTGTTTTCACAGTGTTGCCTTTGAGCTTGTGCTTCAGCTCTTTTAGAAGGCTATTGTAGTATCCTATAAGGCCAACTTCCTCGAGATGATGCAGTATGTGATATAACCAGGGGATCATATGGCCATGAGCTCACTACCACACTTCTCATGTTGTGAAGTGAAGCTTCTGGTTCGATGCTATGGTGTGCGGAATTCCATGCATTCCATAAATCTCCAGATTGTGGCACTGGCTGAGGATTTGTAGGAAGAAGAGACAAATTGATATCCAGAGTAGGCATGGGTCATCATTAGGAACCATCACTAACATTTCCAGGGTGAATGTGGCTCAATGTAGTCAGCCCTCTATTATGTGGATGGTCTCCATGAGGACTAATGCCATGTTGGATAGTCAACATTAGCCTCTTTTGGTCTCTGTTGTTGACATATTGGACTTCCAAAGATAATAGTGGGCAGAGATTGGAAAGTAGGAGATCAGCTGTTGGACCCATATAGACCCTTTGTCTCCATGGTCATGCCCTTCATGTGTCCATCATCCTAGTTCTAGGGTGGCCAATGATGAAGGCTGGCAAAAGTCTCCTGACCTAGTTATTTGGTCCATTTGACTATTCGGTGTCTGTTCCATGGTGGACTTATTCTGGGGGGGTCATTACCACATGATAAGAACATTTTCACTTTTTCATGCCCATTCCAGATATGAATTCACATGCCTTTGCCCCAGCTCCACCTGTCATTGCTCCTGTACTTTTTCTTTTAGGTCTCAACCAGACACTATACTTTTTTTATTTGTAGCAGAGGAGACAAAAAACAATCATTTATGTTTTCTTTTCAGGGAAGATCTTGGCATATCCCTGATTGTAAGACTAAAATTTTCATGGCAAAAGATTTTCTTGACATTTGTAGGGTTTATCTCTTACCTCTAGAGACCATGTGTCTTACCAATGCTTCCAGAATTCCAGCCACCTTTTGCTGCTTGTGCCCAACCACCATGAAGTCCTAAATGTTGTGGATCGGTGTAGTATTTCTTTGGACACAGGGCAAGATAATGAACATAGTCCTGAGAAGAAATTTTCAATTGAATTTTCTTGTCCTTTCCAGTGAATGCAAACTGTTTCTGGTCTTTAAACTGATCGGATTTGAAAAATCTACTTATTGGATTATTGGCTCAAGAGCATATACCTGAGGTCTTATTAATCTACTCTAGCAATGCAATACAATACAATACAGGGGTTGTGGTTGAGACGTGTTTATAAGCCTATGATAGTCAAATATTTTTCAGAATCTACCCGGTTTCTGCAGGGGTCAGATTAGTGAATTAAACAGAGATGTGATAATGACCATCACCCCTGCATCCTTCAGCTCTTTAATCATCATCATCTCTGTTGTCCCCCATGCTTAATAAAATATTCTTGTGATTAAAATTTTGGCTATTGAAGAAGAGGTGTCAGAGATTTCCACTTGGCCTTGCTTGCTATAAAAGCTCTTAATCCACACGCCAGCCCTATATGGGGATTAGTTCAACTGTTAACTCTATCAGTTCCAATTACACACTTAGGATCCAGGGAAATTACTACTAGATGGGGTCTGCGGGGCCAGCAGTCCCATTTTATTTATTTTTTTTATTTTTTATCTATTTATTTTTATTTATTTTTTTAATAGTCCCATTTTAAAGCAAACTTTATCCTGGGCTCCATTTATTACCTGGCACCTGTAGTTGCCCACAGTAACTGGGAGCCTTGATGGCCATTTAGGTCTTTGTGTGTATCAGTGTCACCTTGGACCCTGCACTCAACGATCCTGGAAATGTTTGGATATTCTGCTTTTCCCAGTGCACTCATTGGAATAAATGCCCACAGGTCCTCCCGAGGAAGGACCAGGGCAATCATTCCAGCGTGTACCTGCCGGAGGAAACAGGATCCTTCCCTCTTAACACCTGGCCACTTCTTCAATTCATAAGTTCTGAATATGAAAATTGGTTCCAGTTTGAGAATGGAGCAAGTAATGAGGACTTCCTGTTGGGACAACTGCCCTCAGTCTCCTGTTTCTTCATTCTTACCTTTTTCTGGTTGTAAAAGTCAAGCAACATCCTTAATGACCACCGGTCTATTTGCCTCTTGGGATATTACTGTCGATGAGCTATCTCTAAACACCTTGCTGGCCCGTCCTTTTCGGCTGCTCCTCCAACCTTGAAATTATATAATAATTTTTGCCTCTTGATTTCTAACAGTTAAGCACCCCTATCTGACCTCTATTACTTCATGGCCCATCGTCCTCGGGGAGGTTAAAGGATCAGCTCCATGGCTGCAGACAGCGCTGCTGCTGAACCTTTTTTCTGTGGTGCTGGCATCCTTCTCACGGGCACGTTCCTGATGGCTTTGGAAAATGGCCTGTTTTGTGGATCTCACATAAAACATAACCTGGTGATGCTTTTGGTCTCACATAATATATCCATTCCAGGATGCCACTTTGCTTGGCCTTCCTATTCCTTCCTCTACTGTCAGTCTAGCCAACTTGAGCATTTCTACTTGGCTCAGCACTGGTCACAGCCCCCTCTTAGGCCTATCCGAGTCACTATGGTGATCAGTAATAGGTCCCATTCCCTGGGGTCCTTGCCAGGGAGATAAATCCCTGTATCTTTTAGAATGTGCCCCAATATTGATATATTATGAATATTTCAAGTCAGTAAAATATGACCTACCCCGTGATATATACTAGTCCTCTTGATCAAGTGCCCTTAAAATCCAATCTTAAAGATAGTCCTAGGCTTATGTTACTTGTATGTAAGTAATTGTTATGCTTCTTTCAATGAATAATTCCTCTCCTCCCTCTTGGCCTGGCCTTTCCCCAGCCCAGCAATCCTGTGATAGATTGAAGCTCTGTAATTGGCTTGGTAGCTGGGAGAGGAGTTCAGGGGAGTCCAAGAGAGAAGCCCCCAGGTCCTAACAGGAGATGGGCCTCTTCAGCATCTTCCAGCAAGGCAGCTAGCTCTTACTAAGGAAATGTAGGCAAATTGTGACCGTGGAGGATTTGGAGCAGGAATATGTTCAGAGATAACACTTTAGGAGGAGTCCATTCAGAAATCCTCATCCTATGTTCCAGGGCTCCAACAGAGCTAGCATGGCACAGCAACCCGACGGGGCGGTTGAGTGTGTTTGGAACTCTGAAACTTCAATTATGAGGTCTTCTGTTGGACACTTAGCTGTGTTCATCACAGAGGAAGAGGCTCTCAGAGAGCTGCTACCATGGAGCCCTGTGGCTCTCACACTTCATCTTAAGTCCTGACTTTCACATTATCCTTCTGAGAGGCAGTAATTCAACCTCGCAGGAATCAGCTCCAGTGCCTTCTAAGCACTGTTGCGCTTGTACCTTTCAAATGCCTGAATTATTAAATCTATAAAGGAATTTTGCTCTACAGGGCATTTTCCCAAGTCACCTCTGTGAAATCATCGGTACTTAAAGTGTCCCACGTGTGAACAACTCTCTGCACCCCAAATTCTTCAGAATAGCATCCTCCTTGCCTGACAGAGGGTGACTTTGTCCCAGACCCTACTTTACGGGCTGCTTTCTGGCACTACTGGCATTAGGTTGGGTCCTCTGAGAAGCAGATATTAGGGTGAGACCTGCAAGTCATTTACTGAAGAAAATCATTTGAGGGAAATTGGGGAGTCAGAAGAGGTTGGGAGAGTGTTCAGATCTTGATACAGGTCTGAGCCCCATGGAGGAAAGTGGGAAGGGAGTAAATTCGTGTAGAGAATTCTCTTAGACTGTCCTACAGTTCTAGAGAGTTCCAGCAAGGCAGATAGGCAGATGTGCACATCAGAGGAATGTGTGTCTCCCAACACAGGCCTGCCTCCGGATTCCTGCCATATTCCCAGTCACTGGCTGTGGGAAGCGTGACCTTGGCACTAATGCACTATGGGATTTCAGAATGCAGCAGTAGCTGGGACCAGCACTCGGTTTTGCTCCTTGTGTTCAAGAGACTTGGGAGGAGCGTTTTCTTCACTGCTACAGTTCAGAATGCTTCCCCCCCCTTTGGCCTGAAGGTGATGCTTTGGGAAGCCACGTGTTGAAAATGGCGGGAAGTCTGTCCGCTTACCTTCCTGAACCAGTGCACAGCAGATGATACTCCCCTTTACCATCACATGAGAAAGAAATTTCTAGTGTATTTGAGCAACATACATTTTGTAGGGTGTCCATAATAGAAGTTAGCCCATTGGTATTTGAAATTACATCTTGTCTGTGTGCTTTTACTGCTTTCTAACAAGTTTTGACCCATCTTTTCATTGCTCCCGATATTGCCCACTTACTAATCTCTATCATGTGTCTTTTTTTTTCCTAATTTTATAAGCACTGGCCTAGCTTCACCCAGAGGGTATCATTTCTTGCCCCAGGAGGAATTATATCTTTGAGATGGAAATTATTTAAATTTCTAATTCTACCCCCCTCCCCCCCACCCCCAGTGGCTTCATCAGTTAAGCCACAACTCTTGATTTTGGCTCATATCATGAGGTCAGGGTCCTGTGTTCAAGCCCTGCATCTGGCTCTGCACTATGCAAGGAATCTACTTGAGATTCTCTCTCTCTCCTGCTTCTCCGCCTGCTTGTTCACTCTCTCTCTAAAATAAATAAATAAATATCTAAAAAAAAAAAAATCCTAATTCTACCCAGTGCTTTGGTCTCCTACTCTGATTGTTTATTAGGTTTCTTTTTCTCCTACCCTGCTTCAACATTTGCTATTTGTGCGTTCCTGAGTCCTACGTATTTGCTCGGTTCTTGAAGCATTTTGGTTATTCTGATTCATTGAAACTTAATTGACACTGTCTGTATATTCCCTGAGCTTTGCATATTGCCTAGTATACCTTTCTCTTGCCCCAATTAGGGGTTAATGTTCTCCTCTTGTTCTTTACTTCATGTCTTCTCTTGAAATACTTTGTAAGTTTTGTATCTGGAAATTTTGAATGTTCTGCTTCTCTCTGCCCTCTTATTTTATGACCCCTTGGTTTGGGGCTATCTTCCATATACTTGGTCTGGGGTTTAAAGAGGGTTCCTATATTGTTTTCTGTCTCTGGTTCAGATTTCCAACTGTTTGTAAGTCTATCGTTACCTAGAACTCCATTTTAACAGGGCTATTTTCTCTCTCTGCAGTATCCTCTGATATCTTTCTCCCACATCCAGGTTATCTGTCCTTTAACGGACAGAAGACAGCAGACAATCTCCAAAGCTCCCTCATATGTTTAATTCCTGAGCTATTATTTTATGACTATTATGTTTAATTGGCCTTATCTAGCTTTTTAAAATATTTTTGCCATGCATTGCTCATTGGCTAATTTTATTATACTAAACTTTTTGGGAGTTAACATTTTTGCAACTAGTATAAAAGGTTTAAAGACAGAACCTAAAAAATAAATAAATAATAAAATAAAATAAAGACAGAACCTAAGTGTCTATATGTATGCATGTGTGTATATTTTTAATTTCCTTTAATTCTATATAGTGTGAAAATATTTATGTTCTAAGATGCATTTTTAAAAACTCCCAAAACGAAGTCAAGAATTATTCAGACTGATTGTCTAAATATCCCCAGATGGCTCACTTTTATTTTCACTTCATGCAGTGTGTAGCTAATTAGTATAAAAAATATGTCTTATTAATGTAGCACGACTATTCTAATCAAAGGGGTGTATTTTTTTTTTTTTTTTTTGCTCGGCTTTCAAACCACTGTGGTCCTTACTCACCCTCTTCAAAGTTAGTAGAAATGGTTAAATGACAATTCTTTTTTTTTTAATGACAATTTTTAAGCAGTCTGCAGAATTCAAAACACCATTTGCTCACTCTGACGTCTAAAAACGCTAGATTGTCTTTTTTTTCTTTTAAGACTTTATTTATTTATTTATTTATTTATTTATTTATTTATTTATTTAGAGAGAAAGTGTGAGCAGGGGGAGGGGCAGAGGGAGAGCAAGAGAGAGAAAAATCTCAAGCAGACTCCAGGGAGCATGGAAACTGAGGTGGGGCTGAATCTCCAGACCCTGAAATCACAACCTGATCCAAAATCAAGAGTCTTGTTACTTGACTGACTGAGCCACCCAGGCACCCCCAAAACCCTAGATTGTAGACAAGTGTAGGGAATAGCCAATGCCTTATACTTCTTACCTTGTAAAGTCCAACTGTATCTACTAACTGACCTGAGCCCTAGCTCTTAGGAGAAGAAGAAGGAGAAAGAAGGAGAAGGAGGAAAAGGAGGAGGAGGAGAAGGAGGAGGAGAAAGAAGAATAAAGAGGAAGAGGAGGAGAAGGAGAAAGAGAAAGAAGGAGAAGGAGAAAGAAGAAGGGGAGAAGGAGGAAGAGGAGGAAGAGGAAGAGAAGAAGGAGAAAGATGGAGAAGGAGGAGGAGGAGGAAAATGAAAAGGAGGAGAAGGAAGAGGAGGAAGAGAAGGAGAAGGAGAAAGAAGGAGAAGGAGGAAGAGGAGAAGAAGAAGGAGGAAGAGGAATAGGAGAAGGAGGAGGAGGAGAAAAAGGAGGAGAAGAAGGAGAAAGATGGAGAAGGAGGAGGAAGAGGAGGAGGAGAAGCAAAAGGAGGAGGAGGAGGAGGAGGAGGAGAAAGAAGAAGAAGGAGGAAGAGGAGGAGGAGGAGGAGGAGGAGGAGAAGGAGAAGGAGAAAGAAGGAGAAGGAGGAAGAGGAAGAGGAGGAGAAGAAAGAGGAGAAGGAAAAGGAAGAGAAGGAGAAGGAGAAAGATGGAAAAGGAGGAAGAGGAGGAGAAGGACGAGAAGGAGAAGGAGAAAGATGGAGAAGGAGGAGGAGGAGAAGGAGAAAGAGAAGAAGAAACCAGTATTGATTTCGGCGCACCCATGCATTGGCTCCTTTGCGCGGGTCCCCGGGGGCTGCACCCCACTGCAGTACCAGGCGCGACACCCAGAGTACAGCACTCGGGTTAGCTCTTCTCCAAGCCGAGTCTCGGTGTCCTTCTTTGTAAGTGAGTAGTAAAAGTGACCACGTAGAACAGCCCTGGAGCTGGGACCAGGTACCATAGGTAAATATTCAGCGTTGGCCAGGAGCATTAGGAAAGCTACCGAGTACTACATAAATGATAGCTGTGGTGAGGAGGAGGAAGAGGAAGAAGAGAAGGACACAGGAAAAAGGAAAAAGGAGAAGGGGGAAAGGGAAGGGAAGAGAGGTAGGAGACAGGAGGGGGGCACAACAGGCCTCCCCTGGCACCTGGACGCGCCCCGCTCTGTAATCCGTACAGAGATTATGATGAGCACAGTAATGAAGTATCTTGACTACAACCTGAAAGAATTATTTTAAGAATTTTTAAAGGTATTAAAGAATTTTAGAACATTGATATCAATTTTGATCGACAGAAACTTTAGTTGTTAGATTCTTTCTTCTCTTTTTTGTCCTCTCTCTCTCTCTGTCTCTTAATGAGCCACAGACCTGGCTGTAGCACCTTTTGGCCCTATAGCCTGGGGCAGATCATTTAGATTCCTTATCAGGGGATAATAACACCCCTCTGCCATTTGACTGTCTTGAGGGATAGGTGTTCATTCCAAGATTGTTTTCATTTAAATTAAATTTTCAATCGAACTTTCTTAAAATTAACTTTCCTGACTAAATTAAGCTTTAAATAATTCCATCAAACTATTGTAGGCTGCTAAAGTAAATACAATTGAAATGATTTTAGCTCATCTATCTCTTCCTTTTTTCTCTGCTGCCCTCTCTCACCCTTTTTATGTTTTTTTCTATTCTCCTCTCTTTACTTTGTCAGATTTATAATCAAAGTTTTTTCTTTCTTTTCAATGTTCCCACCTGCAGTAATTCGTCTTTGAGTATGTACATGTGTGTTTATAACTTGAGAATGAATATAGCTGAATGTAGAATCCAGAAGTTTATTTCTGAACCTATTTTAATGCAATGACTTAAAAATATTTCTAAAAGTCTGTTTACATTGTTTTCTATGCTCGGTAAACACTTGCAAGAGAACGTTCCTTTATCCCCTCATTTCATTTCTGCTTAAAATACACGAGCAGTCTTTTTGAAGCATGACTAAAAATAAAATGGAACGAAAGTTAATTCTAAGAGAAAGACGGAACACAAAACAAAAGAAAACAACAATCCAAACCACCTTCCAAATGCCTTTCATCATATTCTGCAAGGTACTGAAATAGAGTTTTCTATTCCTGTCACATCCAGTTGCAGGATTTACCAGAAGTGGACCTTGTTCCAGTTAGATGAAGTAAGATTATACTGAAAGCTGCTGATCTGTTTTCAGAAGAATTGTTACAATCCTTGAGAGAAATTGCTTAGAGTAATAGAATTTTCGAAGAAATGAATCTGTTACTAGCTGGGAAAAAAATTGTTACGGCCACAAAGACTTAAGATGCCAAAATTGCAATTTTGATCATGCTTTATGAAATTAGGACATAGAGGAAGGGAAATACATTGGGGGGAAGTTTTATTTTATTTTTTTAACAGAAACTTAAAACCCCTGTGAATTGCACCATTTCGTGTTCTCTGGATGGCTCTCAGACGATAGTTATTACTCACTCTGGCGATGAACTTCACTTGCATGTCACTTCACAGTAATACCTCCCTCTTCCCTGGCTAATCCAAATGACGAAAGGAACACAGACACCCAGGCTATATTCTTTAGTGAAAGCTTTATCCCTTGAGACAAAATTTTAAAAATAACGTTCCACTGAAAACACTAGAATAACTGATTGGGATCAATCACCAACTTCAAAGTCACTGTAGTCCACTTCTAATTTATTATTATTATTTTTTTTAAACTAACTACAATGACATTTCAAGTAAGTCTATTTAGACTTGAGTATATGTGAACCCAAGTGACATTGCTGTAGGCAAGAAAAAGACTTGAGAACCAAAGCCTGCATTTGACGATAAAAGAGCAAATGTGTCATTTACATACAAAAGCCAACAAAAATATTATGAAGCATAATAGGTTGAAGTTTCTGCCCAGAGTCTCATATTGAAAAGGCAGGTTCCCCCCACCCCCACATTTATAACTGTCTTAGTCCATTCAGGTTGCTCTAACAAAATATTACAGACTGAGTAGCTTATAAGTGACAGAGATCTCTCACAACCCCGGAGGCTGGAAGTCTGAGATCAGGATGCCAGCATTGTCATAAGAAGGCCCCCTTCTGGGTTGCAGACTTCTCATAGTATTTTCATGGCAGAAGGGGCAAGGAAGCTCTGTGGGGTCTCCTTTATAATACAGAGGATTAATCCCATTTATGAGGACTCCAACCTCATGGCCTGATCGCCTCCCAAAGGTCCCATCTCCTACGACCATCACATTGGACTTTAGAATTTCAATATATGAATTAGAAGGGACACGTTCAGATCATAGCAATGAGTGGGAGAAAATAAATCACAGAATCATATGATTTTTTTTGTGTACGTGAAATGTGAACTCAGTCTAATCATTGCACTCAGTTCTGCCTTTGGTGCTTTGACTAGAGCTGTCCATTAAGCAAAAAAGCAAGAAGCAATTAGTAACTTCTTAAACTGAAGGTTTTTCAAGCTAACAAGGCATTGCTGAGGATCCACCACTGATCACGAGGCCTGTGATGTAGGAAACTTGTCTCCTCACTCCTCTCCCTTTCACTGTGGTCGCATGCTCCCTGCGATTCTGTCAGCAACTGGAACACTTTTTCTGGCACAATTATTTTGGATTAACCCCAAATACATAATTTGGCGATATTATACTCTAGCCCTTTTCCTTCTTTGTCTTTTTTCAGTTTCCCTAAGTTACTTGCTATACGATCTCCAAAATTACTTTACCATTGATTGCTGAAGATTCGAAGCATGTGCATGCCAGCAAGATGATAGCCAAAGTAGACATGCAATACGCGCTTTAGAGAAAACGTACACATGATTTAGTAGGTAGGGCACATGGTTTTGGACCAAACAACTCATTCAAAATTTCTGAAACTGTGGTAATGGTAAATAAAAACTTCCTACTCTTGTGAAGAGGCAGCAAGGTATCCCCGAAACAGCAAGCTTTGGATAAAACAGTTTTGCCCTGTAACTTAAAGATTTATTCTGGAAATAGAAATTGACTTTCTATGTGTCAACTTACTTCTCTGTAAAATGAAAAGAATATTAACTACCGCCTATGTTGTTGTTACAATATAATTAAATGCGATTAAATTATCTGTGTTGACCTGCCTATCACATATACTCAAGAGCCATATGCTCAAGAAATATTACTTCGCCTGTCCAATGAACGTTAATCTGCCTTCCATGTACCAATAAAAACAGCTGTGTACTTAAGACTTGCAAAACTCCTGTATTGTTGTCAGGGCTGCAGTACAATCTTATGTCTTATTTTGGACAAGCCATGTTCCTTCAGTGGATTATCTAGAACTTGCTAACATACATGGGGGTGTAAGTGTGGTGGGTGTAATGGTGCAACAGGATTATAAATACAATCATCTTACTTTCAAACTCAGCTACAGTGTCTAGACAATGCTAAGCAAAGTGGCTTTTGTCTTTAACAGCTGGGGAAGAGATCATGAGGCAAAGTGTAGACTAGTTAAATGTGAGAAGAGGAGTTTGAATGGGGAGCTATTCGCACCCTGACTCCTCCCCCACCCCCACCCTTCATATAGAGGGCTGGGACAGGCAGGTCCTTGCCCTTTACTTCAAGGAGAGAAAAGATGTCTTCAAAGTGACCAAGAAGAGAGCTTCATACATGTTCCATGGGATTCACTTAAGAACCAGAACGGAGGCCACACAAATAGGAGCAAAGAAATGATGGTTGAAAGGAAGTCAATAGGTGCTCAAAAATCTTATTAAAAAAAAGAAGAATGTAGGAGTATACATACTCCAAATGGGTTCAATCATGAAAGATAATACCCAGAAAAGGGTTGATTTTGTTTCTATCAGAGGGAGCCAACTGGAAGCATGAAAATAGCTTGGGCTAAAAAACTGGTCAACCTACCAGATGCCCAAGGGATAAGCAATGAGCAGCAGATGACCAGCAACAGAAATGTCTTGCACCCAGCCCAGGGTTAGAGAAAGAATTAAAAAACAACAACACAACAAACAAACAAGCAAAAACCCGACAAAAAAAAAAAAACGATCCACTGGGTTAGAGAATTTCAAACACACACACACACACACACACACACACACACACAACCATCCAGGAGCAAAACTGCTTCACCGTGGGAATTACATTCTTCAGTTTAGGCAGACACGGTGTTTGCAGAACCCTCAGGTGAAGAGGAATTTATCTCCAGTGTGCATTATTAGTTTAAGACTTGTCTTATTTTTGCATTCGGGTTGCACAAATTATCTCTACCTCAGGGCTGTCATAATGCTGACTGGCTAATATTTTTAGAAACATTTGAAATCCAGAAACTGCTAATGATATAATACGGTTGCAATATAAGTAAAGTAAGTATTTTCAGTTGTTTCCTGCTTACCTTCCTTTGTATACTTTGGAAAGGTCAAACCATGGAATTTACAAAAGAGGAGAAGGGGCAGTCGATATCAGATGAGGAAACAAGAGAAGTTGACTCCATCTCCCTCTTTTATAACCTACTCTGTTGGTTGGTATCCCCTTCTTCTGTTTATGTAGGTATGGTGGTTGCAGCACAAACTGTGAGCAAAGAGAAATATGTCTATTTCATAACTTATTATCTTACAATCTGTTTTCTGTCTCCATGTGAGTTTTATAAAGATCGATAAATGAGTGGATGTAACAACGCTAATGTGCCAGATGACACATTTGTTCTTACGCTTACGTAAATAACAAATAGCGTTTCTTAGAAAAAGGTTTTTTTATAAAGATTAGTTTTAAAATCTGTCTCCTAAAATAAAATAAAGTAAAATAAAATAAAATCTGTTTCCTGATTGGACTGTTTGCTACCAAAAATAGTTCAAAGCAAAGAGAATTAGACCATATCCTAGAATTTCTTTAAGTATCGAAGCAAAGAGTAGAACGAAGATTACTAGGTACCAAAGCTCTATACCATCTTGTCAGTGTTTTCAGGAAAGGGTAATATGCTTATATTCATCCAAACACAAGCCATGTAAACAGATGTTTTTTACACATAAGAGAAAACCCCGGAATGTTGAGTTGTTCTGGTATAACTGGGTTCAAACAGACACTTGAGGGTTTAAGAGGGAATGCCATGACCAACAAATCCAGACGTTCTTTGAGCTCAGCTAAATCCAACAGAAACATTCAGCTTTATGCTTTTACCCTTGAGACAGCTTGAATTCAATAGCTATTTGCAGAGTTATGCGATGGTAAGACAAAAATGAATGTACCATGTAAAACAGTGTTTCAAATCACCTATTGGTTGGAAGACATTTATTCCAATTTTTATAAGGCTTTATTTCTTTCTTACAAGTTGGTTTGGCTTGTTAAAGGAATATTGCCCTCTAAAAAAACATAAACTTTTTTCTCCTTAAGGACAACATAAACAGACTTAGCCTATATCGTCACATTCTTCTGAGACTAATACCGAATAAAAGAGGGCATTGTGCGGACAGTCAGCAATTCTTTCTCTGCTCAATACCCCTAAACCCGTAATTATCTGAGGTGTTGCTATAAATCCAGTATTTACAACATACATTCCTTAGCGGGTGAGGTAATCGCACGTGTCATAAGGGAAGAACAAAGTTCCATTTTTTTCTATGAGATGATTTTTTTCTTTCCATTATGGAATTTATACTTTAGAAGAAACATGGGAGTAAATATTACGCGGCCCGATGCGTGAAATCATAACAAACCACTTTGCACAATGCATCCGACTATTGCAGCAACAGTTTGTCTTATTACCAATGGATGCAAAACTACTAATGACACTACTGTACTTTTTTTTTTTTTTAATGCTTGGTGGGCATATTATTTGACAGGTTTCCACACTGACCTTGTTTTTCATGGTCTTTTATATAAAATGCAGACATTTTTCATGCCATACCACCTGAATTTAAATCATTCCTACCTCTCTCAACTTGCTCTACTGCACCCGTTCAGGGTCACTCGAAAATTGCTTTCATTAGGAAACCATAGCACAGACTGAGCTGGCCAATAAAATTGTCCTTAGCAAGTTGTTGCCAGGACGCTGTGTCCATTTTCTGGTGGTTGTTTTGTTTTCAGAGTTTGTGCTTGCACACACAAAAACCACTTGTAATTTCTGAGCACTCTCAGAGCGAGGCCCACCGTCAAGTTTGAGGAGTAGGCCAGGCCCAGGAGTCTCCCTCCTGAAGGCCGTGAGTCAGTGTATGGCACCGTCAACCCGCCCAGTCGGCCACAGGGAAAAAGATGTTCAGCTCCCAGAGCTCTAGGCCTTCTCTCTACCGCTTCAGGGTACATTTCAACAAATTATTACAATTATTAAAATTACTGTGAACAAGACAGGGAGCACAGTAGGAGGAAATCATCTCCGCCTTCCCAGAGTTTACAGTTTAGCTGAGGACACATATTGAACGTGAAAACAAACAAAAACATATGCCATATGTATCTAAAACAGAATATATGTCTGTTCTAGGAATTTGGTCATAATGGCTTAAACAAATACAGGTTTATTCTCTCCCACTAAACAAGTGTTATTGTGACGGAGAGTAATTTTCAAAGATGTTCACGTGAATATATTCTATCTCAAGTGCTCTTTCTACCATTGAGAGGTGAATCTTACGGTTACGTCTCTTGAATTTGGTGAGGCTCAACTATGGCAAATCTGACACTATGTAACTTCCTTTTTATTATTTTTTAAAGGTTTTATACGTTTATTCATGAGAGACAACGAGAGAGGCAGAGACACAGGCAGAGGGAGAAGCAGGCCCCATGCAGGGAGCCTGAGGTGGTCTGGATCCCAGGACCCTGGGGTCATGACCTGAACCAAAGGTAGACGCTCAACCGCTGAGCCACCCAGGCACCCCAACACTATGTGACTTCCATGACTAAATATTAAGAGGAAATAAAGCTTCTGCTTCATCCTCTTGGGGGTCTTGATCTTAGGAAAGAACTACCATGTTATGCAGAAGCCAGCCAGCCCCATGGATTGGCCAGGTGTAGGTGGTCCAGATGGAGCCCCAGATCCAGCTGATGTGTCAGCCAACAGTTAGCATCAGTATCCACTGTCTGAGGGCATGAGTCTTCAGATGATTCCAGCATTCAGTCTTCAACCCGGTGCAGGAGACCCTGAACGGAACAGGGATGAGCTGTCCCTGAGGAACTGACCCAACAGCAGATTCGTGAGTCAAATTAGATTTAATGTTGTTTAAGCAACTAAGTTTTGGGATTGTTTGAGCGGACTTTGGTACTTTGGTACCTCTAAGTGTGTTGCTAGTAAAATTCAAAAAGATGCTATAGATAGAGATCTACAGCGATAGATATGTCCCTTTGAAGTACTTATCATGAGCCTTTTTATTTAGATCATCATTATCATTGCTCAAGTCCCAGGACTGCTAGTTTTCCCTGCCTTCAGCTGTCAATGATTTTCCTAATGGCAGATAATTAATTATCCATTAACCTCTTCATCCATACCTCTAATTCTTTTACGACCTAAATACTTTAAATGCATATTACTTCTTTAAATAATAACTATAATATCCAATTACTGAGCAAGGAATTCAGTAGAGAGTCCTGCTGGGCAGGATTAGAAGCAGTTGCAGTTGTACATTCCACTTTGGCCATGATTTTAAAGCGATGAGCATTAAAGGGAGATACTCAACGTGTGTGGGTGGGAGCTATTCTTCACATCTCATTTTCCTCTCTTTCAACGTTCTCTCTTTGGAAAGAATCAGTATTATGCATACCTAACATTTTTTTTCATTTTTTTTTTAAACCACTTGCCAGTATGGACATCGAGTTCTGCATCAGGCACTGATGTGAGTGGCTACAGCATATGTATTTACTCCTTTTGAAAATATTTTATCGTGGTCATTGTGTGCATCGTGATTCATTTTTCTTTTTTCTTTCTTTTTTTTTTTTTGTGACTCGTTTTTCTAAACGGTGATCACTAAAACGTTTTCTTTGCTATGCAATTGTTTCACATGCCTAAAAAGGTTTGGAAGCTTACCTGATTCAAACGTTCCTGTACACCTACTTGTGTTAGCACTGTGTGCCTGTGTTGGTGAGATCAGGAATTTCTGAACATCCCTATAGCAGAATTTCAAGTCCCTGTATCAAAATTTTTAAGATTCCCAAACTTAAAGCCTAAGAACATATCCTATTCTTCAGATGTGTAGACATCTACCTACTATTCTCTAGTACTAGAGAACAGAAGAATTCAACTGGAGAAGGTTAGAGACAAGTCATAACGTTTTATGGACTCTCTTCTGTAGTGCATTCTGAGCTCTAAAAAAAAAGTGTGATGGACATAATCTTTGTTGGGACTCTGGCATCTTGTGATACAAATATGAGAAATGAATAGAAAGAATGCTCAATTTGTGCCTTTATTGTCCTGCCACACACTTCCTCCAACCATATGTCATTAATGTAGCTAATGGGATTTTGGCACCAAACCAACTGGAAGTGGTGCGAGTGGGGGTAGACGAAAGTGGATGCCATGAGCAAGGAGAGCACTCAGAAATTCTCTCTAAGCAGTGGCAGCTCCATCAGCCTTCCCTTTGGTCCCCCCTGACAGGGCTGGGGCCCTTCTAGACAGGACTGTGTCCCATGCATTCATGGGCCGCTTTGACACCACGGCCCCTTTTGTTAAGATCTGAAAATACAGCCTATTGCTTTCCTTCTCTCAGCTGCCATATGGCTTTGTGGAAACTAGCCTAAAAGGAAGCAGGGGGAGAAAAAAAAAAAAAAAACCTAGAAATAAAACAACCAACAGATGAAATTGATTTATTTTCAGCATTAAGACATGGGGGTGGAGGCCTTTCAGAAACATAAAACCTTGCACCGAGCAGGCAAACAGACTGCTCATATGACAGCGTTTGTATACGTTTTTTTTAAAAAATAACATGTGGCAGAAAATAGAAGCCCCATTGTTTTACTTAACTACTGTATCCAATTTGAATGAAATGGAATTTTCAAGCTTAAGTAAACGGACTGCCCAGTTTGCCAGTGTATACTTGAGTTTTAGTTGGACAAAATACTTCAGAACTTGAAAATATGTCTTGAGCATCGGCCTTCTAGAAGTTTATCTTACTCTAAAACTTTCTGCAAATAATTCTAGGCTGTAAATCACTTTGTTTTAGTTCTCCTGCTTTAAGCTTCTCAATTTAGGCAGCTACAACACTCTCCTCAATTGCTTTAAAAGCCTAGTTAAACACATCTAAAGAATGGGTTTGGAAATGACATTTTGTCATGATGTACAGATGCAATAAGAGTACTGGAAAACACAAACTAATGAAGGAAATCTATTTGAAAAGACAATCATACCTCTGAGCAAATTTGTCACAGTGAAATATTGAAATTTTAAGAACATTTCTGAGTTCTACAACATTATCCTATAAGGTTGTACCTTTTCTTCACTTGGACATTTAGAATGGTAAATAAAGAGGGAAACTGACACAGGTATATATAGTGGTCAAAATTATTTTATTGGTATTTATAACCTTATTTTTTTTCAGTTTGGTGCACAAGTATACATTGCTAAAAGGCATATATTGTTTTCTATGAGTCTCCTGTATTTATTTAATAGCTCCAAGCACTGAGTTACCTCGTCTTGGCTTTTGAACTTTTATTTTAAACCAAGGTTGAATCATATCGGAATCAACTGAATGTACGGGAGAAAGTAGGCTGTGCATCCTTAGGAGGCTTCCTAGTTTATTCAAGAAAAAAAACAGAATCAGTAAGAGGCCTACATTTGAGTGGTGTACATGACATTCGGGCAGAGTTGTAAGTTTAGTTGTATCATTAATACATTGTTTGACTTTGGCAATTCATTTAATGTTGTCTGACTTTGAGTTTTGCTGTTTTTTTTTTTTCAATGTCTCAGATTTTTCCAAAAATTATTTAAGAAACATATATTTGTATGTTAAAGAAATCTTGCTACAAAGCCTAGCATTTAAATAGATTAAATTAGTGCTGCTCTGGAAATCTTTAGATGTCTTGAGGAAGTTGCTTCAAGAGATTGGGCACTTCTCCTTCTGTCGTTTGGGTCATCATCCAGCAACTTTTTTTTTTTTTTTTTTTTTAAGAAACCAGTTGTTGGATTTGTAAGAATATTTACCAGTTTAAAATTGAATTATGAGAAAATAAATTGAGAGTATAAATCAACATGGTATGTGAGTGTTGGCAGGTTTGAAAGAAGAGGCTCAGATCCCCTCTTGGAACATGGGTCTGAGGACAAGATATTTTTGAGGATTCCAGTCAGGCAGGTAAGTTTTGAGCACTAATGCTTTTCACTAGATTTGAACTATTCAGAGAAGACAGTATTTAAGATTTTTAAATAGCCAGGAGTCCTATTTATATACTACACACACACACACACACACACGCTAATACTATGTTAATAATATTATGTGACATATATTTTAAGTAACATATAATTATAACTATAAATATTTAGGAGAGAAATTTATTAAGAAAGGAATCTACAAGAAGAAAGTCGTCTTTGGTTTTTCTGCTGAAAGTCAGATTAATTTTTATTAAGACCACATGGCATTTGGCACTGTGCTTTAGAATTGTGAAACCCAAGAAAGGGTTATACTACCTGAAATAAAAACACGGGGGGGGGGGCAGAAGGAGCAATTGGTCTCCAACAATAAAAATATATTCCAGAGTTTTCAGTTTTGAAATGTGCAATTGCTATTAGCAATTCATTGTGACTTTAGTCTCTGAAGCTTCTTCTCTATGGTTCACATTCTGCAGCTGTACTAAGGAATTTGTTGTGTTCCCCTGAATCATAAAGAATTAGTTTCTTCTTTAGCCGAAATCTGGGAAGCATATGGTCTTGGGCAGATGTGCGCATGTGTAATGCTTCCTTGTCTCAGAGTTCAGACAATGGCATGTGGCTCATGGCTCACTTTGTGTCTGTCCAGTTTCTGCTCCACATGTTTTCCAACTCAGAGGAAATAGAAATGGAGCTGTTTCTCACCTCATTACTCGTTCTATACAGAATGTACTATAGCGGCTTGATGGCTACCATGGTCCCAACAGGAGTCAGAAAATTCTTAACTTGTATGATGTTTTGAGCCTTTAAGATTTTTCTGCCTCATTTTCAACTGTGACAAGAAGAAGGAAAGAAGGAAATAGGCATCTCAACAGCTAAGCTTTGACACTTAAAGCAGTCAAAATTCTCCCCTCTGTCATTCAGAGTTTTGTCTGGAGTTTTGAAAATCTGCTTCCATTTCTTGGTGATACAAACTTTCTGGCTTATTACTTTTGCTACGGTTTAGTCTGAATATTGTTAAAATTCTGTCTGTATTGGAACCATTTTGATTGTAATGACTTCCAAACGAGGACCTGTAATTACCATATGAGGAAAAGATTAAAAAGTTTCAGTAAAATATCTGATGGTGAATGCCTGACTTTTGAATTTATAACTTTATCTGGCAGCCAGTTTGAAATGGTTAAATGTGGCTAGAGTCATGACATTTTCAGAAAATCTCTTTATGCACCTAAATTCTTTCTTTCAAGTCTAGGTTTTCTTTTTCCTCCCTCACCACATATTTAAATATACATTATAATAAGTGAGATGATCTTATGGGATGTGACTACTTGAGATGATAAATCTGGTGTTTACCAGAACATGCCTGAAAGCATCCTTCATATCTCTTTCATAAAAATCGTTTCATAGAAAGGTGTTTTGAAGCACGTGGATTGATGGATTTCAAGGCTCTTTCAGCAGTTTGAGTCTAAGAGTTTTCTGGCTGCTTCCATAGTAAAATTTAGAGTATTTCATATTCAGGAAGCAGAGCCTCAACAGGGATTTGGAGTCATACAGTGCTGCTTTAAAAGACACACTAGGCATCGAGTATCCTTTTAAAACTAGAAATTTATTTTTGGTGATCTAAGTTATTTTCACATCTATTTAGTCACTTGGTATTGTTTGCATTGCTATGAATATTCTCCAGAAACTATGAAAACAAGGAAAGAATTCTTAAACACAAACAAAAAGTACAATCACTAGGAGTTACTCTCAATTTCTTACAGCTCATCACTCTTTGGAAATATTTGTATACTAACAGAGAGACACATTCGCAGACCGAGTGCCTGAGAGAAGTCACATTTTACCATGCAAAATTTATAGTGTTGTGCAAATAGGAATGATATTTGGAAGCAAGAGGCAGGTGTCCTTCCAGAATTATATGGAACGTATGGGATCCACAACTGGTTCCAACAAGGTCTGAAAAATGTCACATCTAACTGAGATTTATTTTATTGTCAGAACTCTCGCTTCCACTCGTACCTGTGGAAAAAATAATAATAATTAGGTACAGGTCCCACTGTCATGAACTACTTAATGACCATGTAGATTTGAGCAACAAAACCTTTTCTGATCCTGAAGTTCCACATCTATATAATGGAGCTAATAGCATCAACCTGTGGGGCTACTGTAATTACATGAAATAATTTCATAGATTACAAAATACTTTCTCGGGAATATATTAGGCAGTCACTAACTGATAAAATATAGTAGATATAAAAGATATAAAACATGTTCTATTTGTGTGTAAAGCTATTATATGCCAGGCATTGTGCTAAATGTTAAACCCACAGGAAATTATTTAATATTCTCTACAATCCTCTGAGGCATGCTCAATCATTATCCTGATTTTAATTATGAGGAATTTAAGGAGATATTAATTTGTCCGTGGTCTCTGAGTTAATACTAACTGTGGGAATGAGTGTAACACCAGAGTATTATGACACAACAGTTCTTAACCTCCTAGGATAGATAAATGGTTTCCATTCTGACATCCATCTATCTTCACTAACTTTAGAATTTATATCCATGAAGAACTATTCTGCTTTTGTAATGAGGCTTCAGGAGATGTCTGCCCTACAAACTCACACTTGCTTATTCCAGTTCAGATGTGTAGTTATTATTACTCTACTTACCAGATCGCAGGTGGCCATTCTGCATTTCAACTTCTGAATCTGCCTACTTGATGTGAAATGACCTAAGCTGCTTACTCGTGCAATATAGCATTTCAGCCAACTGAAAATCTAAATTTATAAGTTGATGACTTTTCTCTTCCTTGGGAAAACATAAATCCGAAAGCTAAAGAAAATCCTGAAATAATTAAATTGAATAAACTGGAATACGTTGTTCCATGCTAGATGATGGCAAAATGATGTTTGACAAATTGTTAACATATTTTAGTATGACCCTTTCTGAAGACCTGAAGTTTTTACTGGGATTGTCGGAATACTTCCTTAAATATAAAAACGTAGACAAGCAGCATTAAGGATAGAGATTCCAGCAACCGTGAAGCAGGTGAACCCAACAACAAAGTCATAGCAACCATGCAGCCTAAGATTTCTCTGACCATTTGATGACACCAGCTGCTCTGCTGAAAAACACTTTGAAAGTGTTCTTCTTTTAACCTCCTGGGATATTTTTTTTTTATTTCATCTCTGGATATTTCTTGGCATAGAAATCTTGGACGACAACTTATCTTTGTACTGGCAGAAGGACTCTAACTCATGATTCCTAGCTTGGATAATAGGATTATTGGCAAGAAGATTTCTGTGGTTGGCCTTTAAAAAGCTTTTCCTTTTCTTTTCATCAGTCCCTTGATTGTTTATCTTTAAGTCATAAGACAATATTTTCTCTGTCCCCTTTTGATCTAATCAAGTATTGGACTTTATTTGAATAAATTATTGGTATTCACATCTGAGAGAAGCATAGCGATTTTTATCCCTAATATATAGGCATTATGGAGTATACCCCAACAGAACAGTATGATAATAATTTATTTTTTCCCCTTTCAGCTTTTACATGCTTCAGCACTCAAGGAGCTGCAGGAGGTTTTGTATTTTGTTCATCTTATTATGAAGAAAATTCCATTAAGATTTTTTTTTCTTTTTAGACTCTGGACAGATTATCTTGAGCCTTAATATTTCCTCAGCATACTAGCACTTTTGCCATTTCTTTCAAAACAACTTCTAATTAGAAAGTCAAACTTTTAATTTCTACCAAGTGTAAAATTTTATGTTGACATTTATCTTGTTGATTTCGGAAATTAAAAAGCACAAAGATGCAAGATGAAGCAAATTCTATGAAGATATTGTGTGATATAAAAGTCAATAAATTTTTATTAATGATATCTTAAATGATATAATTGATCATCTGTATTTTGTTATTGTTACTTATTTGCAACTTATATTAACAAAAATTATTTAATGATTTCTTAAATGATATAATTGATCATCTGCATTTTGTTATTTTTACTTATTTGCAACCAAGATTAACAATATATTTCAAATTTTTTATTTAATTTCTATAATTAATAAAGATTTGAAGAGGAACATAGGAATCCAATATAATGTCTTTTTTTCATAAGATGGACACAACAATACCACTCATTTCATTTATGAGTATATTAAGTAAAGATATATTTGAAAATATAACCCTGAAAATTCATTGTATAAATAAAAAAGATACTTTGGGTAATCAACTCAACATTCAGACTATTTTTTACGTGTGTTTTATCTTTCGTTTTCATGTTTCTTTAGTTGGATGGTTGAGTTTTGTCCTCAATTTCTCCATCTTTCTTCATATCAGATTATAGTTCTTGAGAAATCTCACAGAGGAAGACCTAGACATGGCCAACAAGCACATGAGAAAATGCTCCGCATCACTTGCCATCAGGGAAATACAAATCAAAACCTCAATGAGATCCCACCTCACACCAGTGAGAATGGGGAAAATTAACAAGGCAGGAAACCACAAATGTTGGAGAGGATGCGGAGAAAAGGGAACCCTCCTACACCGTTGGTGGGAATGTGAACTGGTGCAGCCACTCTGGAAAACTGTGTGGAGGTTCCTCAAAGAGGTAAAAATAGATCTGCCCTATGACCCAGCAATTGCACTGCTGGGGATTTACCCCAAAGATTCAGATGCAGGGAAACAGCAGGACACCTGCATCCCGATGTTTCTAGCAGCGATGTCCACAATAGCCAAACTGTGGAAGGAGCCTCGGTGTCCATCGAAAGATGAATGGATGAAGAAGATGTGGTTTATGTATACAATGGAATATTCCTCAGCCATTAGAAACGACAAATACCCACCATTTGCTTCAACGTGGATGGAACTGGAGGGTATGATGCTGAGTGAAATAAGTCAATCGGAGAAGGACAAACATTATATGGTCTCATTCATTTGGGGAATGTAAAAAATAGTGAAAGGGAATAAAGGGGAAAGGAGAGAAAATGAGTGAAAATATCAAAAAGGGAGACAGAACATGAAGACTCCTAACTCTGGGAAATGAACAAGGTGTGATAGAAAGGGAGGTGGGCGGGGGGTTGGGGTGACTGGGTGATGGGCACTGAGGGGGGCACTTGACAGGATGAGCACTGGGTGTTATGCTATATGTTGGCAAATTGAACACCAATAAAAAATAAATTTATAAAAAAATATACTTCTTGTATAATCCAACTGACTTGGCTTATAGAGTACTTTACAATTTGTAAAGAAATAGATTAAGTAGAGGTACAGCAATCGATTAAGTGAGCATCGTGTCACTTTTCTGCCTTAATGCTTTCTGTGGAGAGGCTAAGAGTTTTGTTGGTTTTCTGCAGCCATTAAAGTAGGTGGAATGTTAAGAATTTCTGAACACTGGATGAATACTACATAAGGGGATATTAAATGATAAACTCATAAAGGATATTAAAATTCTGAAAACAGCAGGTAGAAGATTGACTCTTGGGATTTCCGGGTGGCTCAGTGGTTGAGCATCTGCCTTCGGCCCAGAGCATGACCCTAGGGTCATGAGATCGAATCCCACATCGGGCTCCCTGCATGGAACCTGCTTCTCCCTCTGCCCGTGTCTTTGCCTCTCTTTCTCTGTGTCTCTCATGAATAAATAAATAAAATCTAAAAAAAAAAAAAAAAAAGAAGATTGACTCTTTTAAAAATTTTCTGAAATTGAAATTGGACAATAGATGTCACCCATTATTATTGATACAAAACTACAACTCTGAAATATTCAATTATATACAATTTTAAGAGTACATCTTTTCTCTTAATAACATGCTCACATGATTTGAATTGAAGATGGATTGATTTATAAGTTATCACTTTATTTGATTATAATAGGTCATATTCCATAGTTGTTTTGTGCCATTGTCATTTGATAAGTTCTGTGGGTCTTTTTTACATTTTGCTGACATAATCTTGAAACCTCTACTTTCTTACATCTAAGTCAGATATTCTTTTTTTCGTTTTAAGATTTTATTTATTTTTTTCATGAGAGAGGGACAGAGAGGCAGAGACCCAGGCAGAGGGAGAAGCAGGCTCCATGCAGGGACTCCAGGTTCATGCCCTGGGCTGAAGGTAGATGCTCAAACGCTGAGCCACCCAGGCATCCCATAAGTCAGATATTCTTTAGTAAATAATTATCACTTTAAAGAAGAAAGTAAATTAACCCTCACTTCACGTTTTTCCTCTAAGATATTGGTAAGCTTCCTCTAGCTTGGAAATCTTAGTCTATAGAAATGTAGAGAAAATAAGTGTCATAAAAAAGTATCTTCATATTTCTTCCTTGGATTGTTGTCATAAATGTACTGGAAGATTCAATTAAAGAAAAACAAATAAACCACAATTATTTTATTTTACAAAAGTGAGTACTAAAAATATCTAGAAGATAAATGAAACATGTTTTGTAGTTCTATAATTATAAATATATAAGCCACATTAATAAAATTTACTTTGCTTTCATTAGTGTAAGCAAGAAAATTATACTCCTCACTGATTAAGGATGCAGTTGTTCTAATCTAATTTTGGAAAATATTGGAGTAAATAGTAGACTCAGGCAACAGTGGAACTGATAAATGCAAACGGTACATTATTCTAGAATGACCTAAGAGTAGGATAGAAGAAAACTTCACAAATCATTCACAGACATTTTGATAGAATTTTAACTTAAAAAATCATTGAGAGGCTCATTTAGTTCATTCTTGTGTCATCTTACTTAGGCAGACTGGACTGCACACAATGGTATTTTGGGTTACATCTGGAGAAAAGAGTTACAAGCCACTGAGTATCAAAAGGAAGGAACACGTGATTGCATAAAAGAAGAATGTGTGGGAAAATATTAAGAAATGAAAATTTCAGTTTACTAATCAGGAAAACTGAGACCTTTAAACCTGTTGTGTTCACCTTTACCAGTGATGAACCCATTTCACAGCTGCTCTGATGGGTGATAACTCGCAGCTCCTGCCTAATCCACCTTATACCTGGCCCTGGCCCTAGACCCTGGCCAATGGCTAACTAAAATGCTTTAACTCAATTAATATGTAACTTTGTTCGGAAGTAATTGCCATTGTTTGTTTCCTCATTACTCTGTAAATACTTTAGCTAATCCCTGTTTAGGTATCATTAAGATACAAGCAGAGTCACCTCATCTCTCAAACTCTTTCTTTTCTTTCTTTTTTTTTTTTTTAATAAATGTGATTCAAATCATCTGAAAAATGTAAGGGATTAAGTACCCTAAGTATAATCTACAGGTTAGATTTCTCAATTAAGAATTATGGGAACCTAATAAGAAGCAAGGAAGATGCTTATATAATAAAATTTCTTTCTGTCCTTTCTTTGTTAGAATCATTTACATATACAACTGCCTCATTTCCACTTTTAACAAATTTCTTGCTATCGAGGTGTGTGTTGACTACATATGTTAAATATATATGTTACATATAGTTAATATATACATGCAACGATTTATATTATATATAATATGTATGTTGTCTGTGTCTGGTGTGTGCGTGTGTGACGGTATTCTTGCCAGCAGCTCTTACCTAATGATTAAGTAAGAAGTCTTGTCTGGCCTTCCGAATGCAGAGGTGGGGATGGTACAATGGAAGAAAATAAAGAATGCTAACCAAGTTCCCACAGAGATTCAGTCTTTTAAGAGAGGCTTCAGTATATTTATAAGCTATTTTTATTGCTATAATTAAAATTTATAACTAAGATAGTTAAGAATAGAAAACACTTTTTGTTGGTTAAGTTTAAACACTATAAAAAAAATTGTTCAAGTTATGCATGAACCACAACTGGAACTGAAGGCGCTAGAAGTGCATTCCATTGCTGTCACCGTGATCTATTGCCCTAGTACTGTTACATCACTAATACACACTAAACTTCAGTGACATACAACAGTGACTTCAGTGACATACAACAGATAATAAATACATGTGCTCACTGTTGTACCGGCTGGGATCGGAGGGGCTCACTCATATCTATAGACAGCTGTTCATCAGCTACAAGTTGGCTTTGTTCAGCTTGGCTGAGTCTTCTCTCATGTCTAACCCTTGACTGGTACACAAACTGGGCCTACTGGGCTCTGCCCGTTGTTCCAATAATGAAGACGAGGAGCAAGAAGAAGGAAATGGAAGTGCCCATCTCTGATCGTATTGAATGTGTACCTATTCCACTAGCTAAAGCAATCATGTGCCCAAGCCCAGAGTCTGTGTGGGAGGGCATCACCAAACAAATGCATTCAACCTCCTGCAACAGGCTATACCTCAGCTTGGATTCTCACCTGTATTTTTCCTCACCATTGCTTTCACTTTCATGGTTAATGGTGAGCTTAGAAGAAACAGAAAGAAATTGTCTGGATTTGAAGGAAGATATATAGCCAAAACTAAATCTGTAGTTTGGAAATATGACATTATCACACGATCTTTAACTTCTTAGGAAGGAGGGCCCCCAGTATAGTATTTCTAGGAAAGGTGCAGAATTCTTTTTTACCAAGGCTAAAAAAATGTCATGGTGTGGATAAATTTCTATCAATTCAGTTAAATTCAAAATGTGTAAATTATCTACTATTTACCAGGTATAAGTACATATTTGCTAGACACTTGCTATTAAAATACAAAGACGGTGTCAAAAATTAGTGCTCCTCAGAATTTAAAGTGTATTGGACTTACCTGAAGGTTTTGATAAAATTAATGTTCTGACTCACTAGGCCCGGAGTAGGCACGAAATTCTTCACTCTAAATAATTCCTTGGTGGGGCACCTGGCTCAGTTGGTTAAGCATCCAACCCTCAATTTCAGTTCAGGTCATGATCTCAGGGTCGTGAGATCAAGCCCCACATTAGCTCCACTCAGGGCATGAGCCTGCTTGAGATTCTCTCTCTGCTCTTTGCCCCATGCATGTGCTCTCTCTCTCTCTCCCTCTAAAAATACATATATATACATACATGCATACATATACAATACATACATACTCACTCACCTACTCCTTGGCAATCCTAATATTCCTAGTTCATGGAATACCATTTTGACTAGTAAGGCGATGGCCATGGATTATGCCTTTAAGAAACAGAGCCTATCTTTGTGTATGATGAAAGAGAGTGGTCTAGTTTCATTCTTCTGCACATGGCTGTGCAATTTTCCCAGCACCATTTATTGAAGAGACTGTTGTTTTTTTTTTTCCCCAGTGGATAGTCTTTCCTCCTTTGTCGAATATTAGTTGACCATAAAGTTGAGGCCTAGAGGAGAACACAGGCAACACCCTTTTTGAACTCGGCCACAGTAACTTCTTGCAAGATACATCCTCAAAGGCAAAAGAAACAAAAGCAAAAATGAACTATTGGGACTTCATCAAGATAAGAAGCTTTTGCACAGCAAAGGATACAGTCAACAAAACTAAAAGACAACCTACAGAATGGGAGAAGATATTTGCAAATGACGTATCAGATAAAGGGCTAGTTTCCAAGATCTATAAGGAACTTATTAAACTCAACACCAAAGAAACAAACAATCAATCATGAAACAGGCAAAAGACATGAAGAGAAATCTCACAGAGGAAGACATAGACATGGCCAACACGCACATGAGAAAATGCTCCGCATCACTTGCCATCAGGGAAATACAAATCAAAACCACAATGAGATACCACCTCACACCAGTGAGAATGGGGAAAATGAACAAGGCAGGAAACCACAAATGTTGGAGAGGATGCGGAGAAAAGGGAACCCTCTTACACTGTTGGTGGGAATGTGACCTGGGGCAGCCACTCTGGAAAACTGTGTGGAGGTTCCTCAAAGAATTAAAAATAGACCTGCCCTACGACCCAGCAATTGCGCTGCTGGGGATTTACCCCAAAGATACAGATGCAAGGAAACGCCAGGACACCTGCACCCCGATGTTTCTAGCAGCCATGTCCACAATAGCCAAACTGTGGAAGGAGCCTCGGTGTCCATCGAAAGATGATGGATAAAGAAGATGTGGTTTATGTATACAATGGAATATTCCTCAGCCATTAGAAATGACAAATACCCACTATTTGCTTCAACGTGGATGGAACTGGAGGGTATTATGCTGAGTGAAATAAGTCAATCGGAGAAGGACAAACATTATATGGTCTCATTCATTTGGGGAATATAAATAATAGTGAAAGGGAATATAAGGGAAGGGAGAAGAAGTGTGTGGGAAATATCAGAAAGGGAGACAGAACATGAAGACTCCTAACTCTGGGAAACGAACTAAGGGTGGTGGAAGGGGAGGAGGGCAGGGGGTGGGGGTGAATGGGTGATGGGCACTGAGGGGGGCACTTGACAGGATGAGCACTGAGTGTTATTCTGTATGTTGGCAAATTGAACAATAATAAAAAATAAATTTATCATTATTAAAAAAAAAAAGAAACAGAGCCTAACGTGAATAATGAGAGTGAGTTGTGCAAACAGATAAAGTACTCTCTGAAGATGCAAATACAGGTATGAATAGAAAAGTAGAACTGAAGGATAGTTCTTGGCTTTGTTTGCACTGGAGCTATCAACACATGGAGCTATCTAATATACTATAACATACTGAGGGAAGTACAAGGTATGATGATGAAAAGTCAGGGAAGCTATTGCAGTTTAAGCTGTGTCATTTCATAAAGGTAGTTGATAGGAGCCATCTACTCAGCTAAAATTTAATTTAAGATAAGCCATTAACCTGATTAGATATGCTCTCTAGCACTTCCACCCATGTGACCATGTGTAAGAAGGGGAAAATGTAGGCAAAGAGAATGCTCTGGAGATAATTTCAAAAGTAGAGGTACTCTATGTTGACAGCCTAAATCAATATCATGACAGGTG
This sequence comes from Nyctereutes procyonoides, assembly GCF_905146905.1. NCBI lineage: Eukaryota > Metazoa > Chordata > Mammalia > Carnivora > Canidae > Nyctereutes > Nyctereutes procyonoides. The sequence goes on along the minus strand of NW_026575032.1, from coordinate 14,613,833 downwards.
GAAAGATGATAATGTATTCAAAATGTATTTAAAAGATAGGAGTGGAGCAAATTCATGCTAAGTTAGTTAAGAAAAGTAGATGGGAAAGATATATCAAGCTCTTTCAGTTAGTTATTGCTCTCAATAAAAGAAAACGCAGGTGAAGACTTATTTCTCAAATGAGAGGGTCATATTGGGAGGGAATAATACAAACTATTTTCTGGTCAAAAAGTCTTATACAAGTTGATGTTTCATCTCAGAAAAGAAAATAAATTAGTACTTATTAGCAAAATCTAATTTTCAATGTCTTCGGTCTTCTTTCCAGTAAGTCTTTTGCCCTGCTTTAAAGTATTTAAAGTATGTTAGCAGGTGGTCCATTTTGATGCTTTTTTTTCCTCAAATATTTACCTATCAGTGCATCTTAGAGTTGCTGGTTGATACCTACCATAGACAACATTAGATAATTATCATTCCACACTAATTTGTTCTTCATTCCTCCCACTTGATTAACCTGTCAATTACATTGTCTACACTTAAGATATGAGACCCAGGATCTTTTGCTGAGCCAGACAGATTTGTCCCCGGGTTGCTGGTACTATCAGAAAACACCCACTATGCTCTCTAGGATTACAAATCATAAAGAAAACGTGAGCTTAAAGCCACAACTACATTTTTTAAAGAAAGACTCATCATTGGAAAGAGAATGAAAAGAGTTGGAGTCCTAATGGCATCCTTTGTGTCTCTGGATCCAGCCCTGCTTCAAGTCATGTTTATCCTAGAGTGTAGCTGCGTAATCCAGTAACTTCCTTCTATAGAGTTTAATCTATTTTGAGATAGGTTTTTTTTCTCTCATATATAAAAGAAGCTGGGCTAACTTGCCTCCCACAGAAAATGAATTCCCTGTCTTTCCAGCTTCAGTGAATTAAATTCTTACTTGCTCTTAGGCACATAAAAACTATCACCCTATACAGTCATGTAGTTTATACTAGGCAATTACATAGCATATATGTCAAAAGCCAGAAGTAAATAAAAATACTCTGTTTTTTCTTTTCTCTTTTTTGGTAAGGACTGATTCTTTGTTACATATCTTCTTTTTATAGGTTCGGGAACATTTTTAAATGGAGAGAAAAGAAACACCATAGAATAAGTTTATTTTGTTTCATGGAAGGGACTAAATTTGGTAGCATGATAAAGAAGCCAGACGTTTTGCAGCAATCAATAGGTGTTTTCTAAGGGACATTATAATATCTCCAAAACCAAATAAATAAACCAATAACTATAAAGGAAGGAAAAAACATCACAAGGGATCAAAAAAGAATGAACATACTCCATCAACCATTTCGGGCAGTCTAAGGAGGAATGACAGTGCGCATAATTATAAAGCAAGGATTGTCAATATTAACAGAAGCATGAGCAGAAAGGAAGAAACATAAGGAAAAATGCTAAGACTCTAATCATTTGCTTCTAGTTAGCTGATTATGAATTCTACAGGTACCCTCAGAGGTCATTAATTCATTTAAACTGATATTTGAAAATACGTCTTTAACTCTAAATCATGAACAATGAATTGTGTTTTTTAGAGGACATAATATTATTTGTTCATAGAACACTTTCATAGTAATTGTCATTCTCTGCAGGAAACAGAAATATTAAATTCACAAAACCTGCCCACTTTTAAATCAAGCTGAGTACTTTAAACATAAACTTTCAATATTTTGACATATGCAGACCAAAATTTTTGTATTTAAATAGCATATGTATCTTACTATCTCTATAGGCCAAAGATATAGCATAGTCCAAGATAAGTGAAAACAAACTCTGTAAGAGGTAAGTGATTCAAGTGACTTGGCAGGAACATTGTTTCTCAGGAAATGACAACTACTTTGAAGAGCAAGTTACTGATGGTCTGCATAATGAATGCAGAGTTAAAGGCCTATTTCTACCTAAAATAGTAGAAAATGTATTGGGTAATTTGCTTTCAGAAATTTAAGTAAATATTTGCCAACTAATATTAAAAATAGTTGTTTTCCAGACAAGAATTATTTAAAAACAGAAATAAAATATCTTGCTCATGTATATGTAATATTTTGGATTTAGAATTTATTTACCTAAATATTATGATGAAAAAAATCATTTTAAATAATCACTATGTAGAGACTTCTACATACTTTGTCATTATATGTTCAGGCAGAGATAATCACTCATTCATCTCCTCAAAGTGAAATAGTTCTTAGATAATAATAATGTTTTTTGCTCTATTACTCTCAATTTCTCCCATTAGAATCTTGTAAGCAAATTTTAGTGATGCCTGGATAGTCATTTTACTGCTATTTTGTGATTCTCAGTATAGCCATTTATGCATGCACCCATCAATTTATTCCATAAATTACTGAGCCCTCATTGTGGGCACTGCATTGTGCCAGGCATTCAGAAGCAAAGAAAGCTGAAAAATTTACTGTTTCAACTCTCAGGGAGCTTACAAACGATGAAGGCAGAAGAGTTACATGCAAAATATCCATAACATAAAGTAATAAGATTATAAAGACAAATGGATCATTGCAACCATGTGAGATCGAGTAAGCTTTGAAGAATATGGCATTTGGACTTCATGTTGACATATATAGACTATTTGAACAGAGAGTGAAAGTGGAAGGACAAATCAAATGAAAAAGATACCATAAGCAAAGGCACAAAAGCTAAAGTCAGAGTATGCTTAGAGAAATAAAGAGATTAACAGGTAACTGTATGAAGACGAAAAAGGGAGAGAATGCTAAAATAGCATATCATGAGCAGGTAAGAGTAAATTTTGAATGCCAATCAGTCTATGGACACTCACTTTTAATTGAAAAAGAGAAACGTTGTTTAAAATGTTTGAAAAAAAACATGCTAAAGTCAAGCTATGGTTTTTTGAGATTAGGGTATAGGATGGATTATGTGGCATTGATCTCAGAGTCTGAGAATAGGCTCTTTAAAAAGTCTTAGCAAGAGAAAGAGTAGTTGAATTAGAGTAGTTACACTGGAAATGTAAAGAAGACAGATGAGAGAAATATTGTGGAAATCAAATCAATATGTTTTGGAGACTGAATAGAAACTGGGGGAGCAAAGGCAGAAGAGAAAAAAAAATCAATGATAGGTTTGGCATTACAGTCCTAGGTGCCTAGGAATTGTAAAATAATTACTAAGAATATAGGTTTAAGTAGAGCTATTTTAGGATGTAACAAGACATCAGTGAAAACTAGTGTTAAGGTTTTTTTCTAGAAGATTTGAACTGAAAAGTATAAGCCACCACTGTAGTGGATTACAGTCCTGGCTGGTTATCACAGTTATCAAAGGAGGTCAAAACCAAATCAAACAAAACTGTAAGAAGTTGTTAGGTTCTATGCTAAGGAATTCTGATTCAGTAGGTTTAGGGGGCACGATGGGGTTCTCTATTTTTAGGAGACTATTCTGAAAAACAATCAGGTGTGGAAATTACAGATCTATATAATTCTGTGTATTCACGAAATGCTGAAATAACAATTCCTTCCCTTCCTGGGAGAAGGTAATACAGAAAATGTGACATATTTATTTTCAGCTTAGAATGCAATCAGAAAGTAACTGCTCCAAAAAGAGATCTAAAAAGTTTTTTTTCCCATGACAGCAGAACACTCAGAGTCTTGGTTATTGCAGATAGTGAACATAAACAAATGGTTCATGTTAGAGAGGCAGAGCTGCAGAGGGCTATGCAGGTGTTTTACTGATAATTATCATAGAAAGGCACCATCTTGCAGGGCATTTTAGAGGGAATAGAAGACTTTTTCCAAAATCAACTAATAATTATTTTGTACTTTAAAACTATAAAGAAAGATGTAAACGAAAACACAGGAAAAGGAAAGGAAGTAAAAAAAATAAGCAAATGATAATTATTCATATAAAGCAAGTTAAAATGAAAAGAATTGTTGCCCAGGGGTTCAAAGCTATAGATAACTCAAAGGGTATGACTGAGCAGCTGTACTAGGGTTTGGTGTCTTTAATGGGTTTTGAATTACCAATTAAAAATTATAAATTCAGTTATCTATCAGAAATTAAGTAGCTTTAAATAGAGTGACTAAATGTTGGGTACTTTTATAAAATATCTGTTGAATATATACAGATCAAAATAAATATTATAACAGCTTAGAAAGTGAATAGATCATATGAAAGTGGTGATTATGAGTATATACAATTTTATTAAGTTTAGTACTGATTATTTTAAAAGGTTAGTTTACTTGGGAGAAATTTTTAGTTTTTAAGATATTTAATATTCTTCTAGGAAGAAAATAACATATCCATAAAGAGAAAAAAATGATGATTGTAAAATGGCCCAGAATAGAGCTTCTTCACTTTCCATAATGGTGGATTTGAAAAATCAGGTTGATCTTTCTCATTAGGAAGAGGGGAAAGCTTAAAAATATTTACTTATTTTTGTTTCTTCAAAACATCAGGGATCAATAAACCAATGAAGAATTGTCTGATGAAAATCATAGAGAGGACATTATCAAGAGAAATTAGTTAGAGCCACTTCCCTGGAGCTGCTTTCCACTTAAGGTGTAAGCTGATACCAGAAGAAACAGACAAGAGGCTGAAAGCCTAAGTGATCATTTGAAAGCATCCTCAGTCTAATGTGACCAAGGTTAAAGATCAGGGTATACAAGGGGGGGTGTAGGGAAAAGACTAGTGTGCGTATTCTTTAAAATTTGGTCTGAGATATTTAGAGGCCTCAGTCTGAGATTGGAGAAAGCTGATCCAAGATTACCACCACCCAAGAACCAGCCCAAAGCAATCTTCCCTAGAGGAAGATGGGATTATGATAGGACTGAAATACTTTAGCAGATTTTCATGTAGGAATCAGCGCACATTATATAAAATGACCAGGTATATGAACAGGGAAGTCGACAAAAGGAAAAGCAAGAAAAACAATAGAAGTTCAAAACAAACCTAGAGAGGGCTGATATTGGAGTTTTATATCAGCCTTTTAAAGAATCAAGCTTCTACTCTTCAAGGGCAAAAAAATTAAATAATAAATAAATAAATAAATAAATAATCAATCGTCAAAGAACTGAAAATCACAAAAAGTCATTACAGGGAAGATAAATAAAAATTAACTTTTTTGAGACAAATTAAAGTACCATATTAAAATGCAATGTTTCCATTTAAGAGCACATGAGAAGCAGCTAAAGTAAGAATTACTGAACTGGAAGTTAGATCAGAAGAAGATATTTAGATTAAGCACAGAGAGAAAAAAAATGAATAATAAAGAAAAGACACTAAGAAACTTAGAGGGTACAATGATGTTGGTTCATCGGTATATACCCTGAGACAGAGGAGAGATAGCATGTGGCAAAATCAATATCTGAAAAGATAATGGCTCAAAATTTCCTAATAGTGAAGAAAGACACAGAATCACAGCAGGACAAATTAAAAAAAGTACACATATACATTATAGGAACACTAGTGAAAGTTAAAGACAAAGAGATACATTTTAAAAGCAGGTAAATGAAAAAAATATATTGTTCAACACGCAGCAATAATTAAACTAATATTTGATTTTTCAGTATGAACAGTGGAAGCCAGGAATCAATGGGATGATTGATTACTGAAAAAAAAAGGCAATGAAAAAGCAATAAGGAAAGATTCTATTTTTATCAAATAGTAGTGGTCAGTTTATTTCCATCTGGAAAAAATGAAACATGATCCTTACCTCAAACCATATACAAAACTCAGTTCCAGGCATTTCATAGCTCAACAAACAAAAGGCAAAGCAATATGTTCCTGGAAAATAACACAGGACTATATCATTATGCAGTTGAGTTGAGAAAGATTTCTGAAATGAAATATATAAAACACTAAACATAAAGAAAATGATTGATGATCTGAGCCATATCAAATTTAAGGACTTTTCATCAGAAATCATTATAACGAGAGTGAAAAATGAAGTAAATTAAGGTAGCAGAAAATGATATTTGCAGTTCATATTCAAACAAAAATTCCTGGGGATCCCTTGTGGCTCAGTGGTTTAGCACCTGCCTTCAGCCTGGGGCGTGATCCTGAAGGTCCCAGGATCGAGTCCCATGTCATGCTCCCTGCATGGAACCTGCTTCTCCCCCTGCCTGTGTCTCTGCCTCTCTCTCTCTCTTTGTGTCTCTCATGAATAAATAAATAAAATCTTTTAAAAAAATCAAAAATTTTAGTAAGTTGAATGAAAAGGTTTAATATCCAAAATATATACAGATAACCCCTACAAACCAATAAAAAAGAGTAAATCCAACAAAAAAATGGACAAATACATTTTATATTTAGTTTTAAAAAAGAGAATGTCTAAATGATCACAAAGTTCATAAATATATGCCTAGCCTCATCTGGTAAATGAAAACTAAAATCACAAATAGATACCACTACCAATAAGAAGAGGTGAAACGAATAAGACTGATTACACCAAGTGTTGATGAGGACCTAAAGCAGATGAAACTGTTACACAATGTTTAAGGAAGTATATATTGATACAATTATTTTGGGAATCTCTTTGGAATTTTCAGGAAAATTTAGAGCATACATAACCTTCGGTCCCAAATTCCAATCTTAAGTTTATATCCAAGAGAATTTCATGTATGCATGTGTGTGTGTGTGCATGTGTTTGTGTATGTGTGTGTGATGTACATGAAAAATGAATTCTCATAGCAGCATTATTTATAATAGCCCCAAACTGGAAATAATTTAAATGGCTAGCAAGAGTGGAAAGAATAAATAAAACACGGCACATATTTCATACAATGAAACACCCCTTGGCAACAAAACATAATAAACTATGGCTATGTGTAATAACATGGATAAATCTGACAAATATAAAAGTGAGTGAGAAAAAGTCACACAAAAATAATATATAGAATGATTCTATGTAAACTAAATTCAAAAACTCACGAAGCTAGACTTTGGCTTTAGAAGTCAAAGTAGGAATAATTCTAAAGAGGAAGAAAGGTTAGTTAGGAAACAGCAAGAGAGAGCCTTGCAGATTGCTAATAACATTGATTTCTTGATCTTGCAATCGGTGTTTAATCAATGACCTCTGATGATTTGTGTGTTTATGCTAATTTCAGAAATATTTAGACAGAAATTCCTGAACAGCGCCTAGTATTTATGGTTTCATATACTAGTTAGTTGGTGCTTAAAATTTATCATATTTCCCTCATACTATTCTTAGTCTAAACTATTCATCTTTATCAAAGTTGGTTAGTAAAACACGAAAATGACCATTAACAGTGAAGAGGAAGTTGCAGATGAGGCAAAGATGTTTGCGACGCCTATAACTAACAAAATGATTGGTCTAGAATATATGAGAAACTCCTAACAATCAATGAGGAAAAAAAAAAGACATCTCCATAGGGGAATCTCCAAATGTCCAATAAATATACAGTTTTAAACCTGAATGAAAACCAAGGTCAGGCAGTTTTAAACCACTAGACAACCAGAATGGCTAAATTTTAAAGAGATTAACGATGTCAGTGGTAAAAAGGGGGTCAACAGGAACCCTTAAGACCCAGATCATAGGAATGAAAACTGTTATAATCACATCAGAAAAGTATTTTATGTTATCTACTGAAGTTGGAGATAGGCCCAGCAATGTCATTCCTAGGGATGCGCACCCAACGGGAATGCGCATATTGTGCAGCAGCAGATACAGGTGAGCAGGTAGTTGCATTGACACCTACATCACCCGTGGGTTACTAGATAGAGATGAAGTGAAAGTAAATTAGTTACAACTACCTGCAACCAAATGGGTATGCCAATAAAGAAAGTGCCAAGAAAAAAAATATAGTTCATTTCTGTAAAGAATAACAATATAGGTGCAGTCGGTTGGGCATCTGACTCTTGGTTTCAGCTCAGGTCATGATCTGGGGGTCCTGGGATCAAGCCTCATGTCGGGCTCTATGCTCAGCATGGAGTCTGCCTAATATTCTCTCTCCCTGACCCTCTGTCCCTCCTTCTAGTGCTCTCTCTCTCTCTCTCTCTCTCTTAAAATAAATAAATAAATCTTAAGGGGGAGAAAAGCTATTAACAAACAAATACACAAACAAGGAACGATTCCTGTAAAATTCTGGGTAGAAATTTCTAATGATTGGGGAAAGGAATGGCAGGTCTTGGCCAACCTTTGCTCCAGCTCTCTCTAGCCCATGCAATGTTCATGCTGATGGATTTTATGTGAGAGAATCAGCTCCCCCTGGGGGCTGACTGGTGTCATTAGGGGGATTATTCCAAGTCTTGTAGTTCTGGCTTTATGACAGGGCAAGGCAATGGCCAAATGCCTCATGTCAATGTCCATTTTGGGGAAGACCAGCTTCTCCCTGGCATGACCACAGCTTCGGGGGACCAGGAATGACTGCCTTAAGCACTAGACCAAAGTGGATTTGCACAGAGATTCATAGGAGGCCAACATGTCTTACAACCCGTCTGACAAAACATTGGTTGTCAGGTTCATCCTTCCCACAGGCAAAGCTCATTCAAACCTGTGAGTTTTCGAACATATTATGTTGGAGACATGAGGAAATCAGGTTTAGGGATTGAAAGGCAAGTAAGGTAGTATGGTTAGTGTTTTGGTGTGGACATTAACTGTAATTAGCTTTATTTGCCAGGCAGCATCTCTCTGTCTCACTTTTTTTTTTTAAGATTTATTTATTTATTTATTTATTTATTTATTTATTTATTCATTCATTCATTCATTCATTCATTCATTCATTCATTCATGGGAGACACAGAGAGAGAGAGAGAGAGGCAGAGACCCAGGCAGAGGGAGAAGCAGGTTCCATGCAGGGAGCCCAATGCGGGACTTGATCTCAGGACCTTGGGATCACACCGTGAGCTGAAGGCAGGCGCTCAACCACTGAGCCACCCAAGCGTCCCTTTTTCTTTCTTTCTTTCTTTCTTTCTTTCTTTCTTTCTTTCTTTCTTTCTCTTTCTTTCTTTCTTTCTTTCTTTTTTTCTTTCTTTCTTCTTTCCTTCTCTTTCTTTCTTCTTTCTTTCTTCTTTCTTTCTTCTTTCTTTCTTTCTTTCTTTCTTTCTTTCTTTCTTTCTTTCTTTCTTTCTTTCTTTCTTTTAATTTTCTTTCTTTTTTTCTTTTATTACCAGACCTTCTTTTAACTTCAGAAGCTACTTTTCTCCATTTCATCCTATGTGCTTCACTGGGATTGATACTTTTCTCCAACTTTAAGGACAGGCTAACAGGCCAAGGCCAATCAGAATCTTGATAAAAGGCCCCTCACTATCTCCTGAATTGCAAGTTACGATTCTGATCACATTTCTAGTGTGTGTGGGTGTGTGTGTGTGTGTGTGTGTGTGTGTGTGGGGGGGGGTTTCCCACTAAACAATTCTCTGCAACACCAGCTGGCTTTCCTACAATTTAACTCAATTCAGACACTCTCCACCTAGAGATAGCATCAGATCCCACAAGTCAAGAGTTCAGCCCTACAAAGACTGTCTGTCTGGTACTCTTTGGAGATACCAATCACAAGTCTGGATTATGACCTGTTTTTCTGATCAACTGGCTATAAATCAGGGAGCCCAACAACCTCTTCTTTGGGTTCAACTAATTAACAGGGCCTCGTCCAATTTAGAGAAACATTTAACTTACTAGTTTATTATTAAAAAGATGTAACTCTGAAAGAGCCAGATGGGAGAGATGCATAAGGCAAGGTATGAGGGAAGAGCACAGAACTACCATGACCTCTCTGAGCCAGCCATTTCCCCTCAATCTCCAGATGGTCACCAGCCAGGAAGTTGTTCAAACCCCAGCCTTTTGGGTCTTTATAGAGGCTTCGTTGCATAAACATGATTGATTAAATTATTGACTCTTGATGATTGAACTCAACCTCCAGCCCCTCTTCTCTCCCCAGAGATGACAGGAGAGGACTGAAATTTCCGACACCCAAATACTGTAGTTGGTTCTCCTAACCTACAGCTCCCATCCTTAGGAGCCTTCTAAAATCACCTCATTAAGATAATAAAAGACACCTCTGTTGCTCTTGCCCTCCTCGCTTACAAAATTCCAAGATTTTTAGGAGCTCTGTGCGCGGAATAGCGGACAAAGGCCAAATACATGTTTCTTATCATAAATCACAACATCATCCAAGCCATAACAGGTATGGAGGTCTGGAGCTCCTGGGAGTCATCCCCCTCACCAACATATTAAGAACATCTGTCTGGGAATTACTGTAACGCAGAAGAAAGCAGAGCCAAGAAATTGGGAGATGTGTCCATGATACTACGGTTTGATCACCTGGATCCAGCGGCGCCTAAAGCTAGCATACCCCTAGGCTTTTCTGTTACACAAGCCAATAAACTACCTTTTATGCCGAATCTAGTTGGAGCTGGAGTTGGGTCACTTGCAGCCCCGAGAGCCCTACTAATGTCCCGAGGAAGGGATCATATGGTGCTTAAGGGAGGATCAGGTAACAGGTTGATCACATTGAGTTGTATAGGGAGATTATGGTTTATAGAGAAAAGTCCTTACAGGCTCAAAACGCCGTGCAAGCAGGAGTGGCAGGCTAGATGAAGTGTGTAAGAGGGGCTGTGGGGTACTAGCTACACTGTGGTTGGGAATGAGGAGATTTCACTGAAGGCTAAGTGTCGGCTGTGGCTGTGATTTTCTGGGACCTGCTGAATGTGACCGCAGGAGAAACTACTATGGTGAGGAAGCCATGGAACAATGTGGCTCAGCTTTTTTGATTTTTTTTTTTCAGCTTTTTTGAAAAGGTTTATCCTTGCCTTTCCGACTCCTCTTTGCTCACTCCGTACTGCCATTCCTATGATATCTTTGACTCGAACAAGGCACCCAAACTCTTTTTGCCTTTGTTGCTAAATACATTTTTGTTGCCAAGTTCCTTTAACCTCCTCTGTTCTTACTTGCTATCACTGAATCATTTGAAACCACGCAACTCGCCCTGTTTTTAAAAATATCTCTCCTCTTAGTGTCCCTGGTCCAGTCTGTTCTTATTTTCCTCCAATCCACCCAATCTTTTCTCAATCGTCTTCCTAACTTTTTGACCTGAAGCCAACTCTGAATATTAGTGCACCCCGTTACTGGATGTGGGGCCCTTCTGTTTGCTCTTTATTATATGCAATCTTTCTGAGATATCTCACCATTCCTAATGATTTCAACTATCTGCCAGAAGCTGTAGACTCCAAGAGGTCTACCTTCCTTCTAGGCCTTTCTTTAAGTGCTGTTTCTGTACGGGAACTACCTCTCTACATCACCACCTGAATGTCCCATAGTCACTTCAACATATGAGCATCCTAATACGTACTTACCACCAATCTTTTTGGTGTTTGTCACGCATGTCTTCTCCTGTTCTGTTCTGGGAAAGTTGCCTGGCGTTAAGAACTTCAGATGCGGATGATTAAACATTCCCTCAGTAACTGGTGTATTTTCTGAGATGGTCTTACTACTTCATAGAGTTTAGATACTTTCCTAACTGAAAAGTTTCACGGTCATGTGGCAATCTGGAAAATAAAATCTTACCTTCTCAGCTTGTTTTTTAAAGCTCTGATTCCTGTGTAATTTGCTGGTTTTATAACATACTATTTCCAGTTCCCAGAGCTGCTCCTGTTCTCTCATCTTTGTGTCATTTGCCCTTTGCTATCCACTGCCATGGGGGTTACTGGGCACCACTTTATATCAGCCCACTTTAGTGGTCACTGTCAGGAGATTTAGGGAGCTTCTGCCTCCAGGGTGGGTAAGGTGATCTGTCCCGTGTGCATCTTCCTATGATGTGAGCACCAATGCTCAGGCCACACTGGTCTCTCTCTCGCATTGCATTTGTTTTAAGCATGTTGAGTGTCTGTTGATTTTTCATCCTCAGAGCCCTGGCAAGATGCCTGACACCTACTCAGCACTGAGAGAAAAAAAAAAAATAAAGGAGAAAGGGAAGAAAATGGTTGGGGGGAAAAGGAAGAAATTTAGAATATATCAAGCACTTTAATGAAGAAGTCTAATTATCTAAAACAGACAACTGGTTAATTATCTAAAACAGACAACTGGTTAAAATGTGGAGAAGTGTGACCCTAAATTTGCTTTCTTTTAGCAGGAGTGGACATAGCCACTGCTAAAGGGAACTACAGAGAGTACTTCAGTTTGAATCCCATCTTAGAAGCTTTCTCTAACTTTGCTCTGACGCTTACTACCTTGGGCGATTTGCTCAACCTCTCTGTGCCTCAGTTTCCTCATATGTAAAATTCTGGCACTAATAGTGCATGACTTTAGGATGGTTATGAGCATTAAGTATGTTTATACCTATAAAGTATTTAGGAGAATGCTTGGCACATGGAAAACCCTATATGGGTTAAATAAATAAACATAGGAGTTGATGTTGGGGAATTCACCATATAACTTGTAGAGCATTTCTCTAAAACTGTTCATTTGTTTCGTGTGTGTGTGTGTGTGTCTGTGTGTGTGTGTACGTGGGTGTGTTGAAGAGCCCATAATTAACTACATTATTGGCTACTGAGAAATATATTTTAATATCAAAGTATTATATTCTGTGGCAGGCAAAATCAACACCCAAGACATTCCATATTTAAAAATGCATCAGTCTTTGGACATATATTTACATTCTGAAGATGGAGAAATACCTGACTGTAAAGATCACAATTTGACTTTGAGACAAATGTCTTCCTCACATGGATTTATGAAGAAAATGCTATTTAATACTATTCTCTGTGGGTCCTTCAAATTCTTTACCATGTAGCTGGGGTGAGGTCTTCTTGATCTTCTCTCCTACCAACGGAGTTGGCTCTACATCGGATTATTCATTTTTTACGAATATAATACGATTTCCCTCAAGGGCGGAATTTAAGAAACAAAACAAATGATGAGGGAAAACAGAAGAGAGAGGGGCAAATCAAGAAACAGATTCTTAACTACGGAGAACAAACTGATGGTTGCCAGAAGGGAAGGGGGTGAAAAAGGTGATGGGCATTAAGCAGTGCCCTTGCTGTGATGAGCACCGGGTGATGTACGGAAGTGCTGAATCACTGTATTGTACACTTGACACTACTATCACACTGTATCCGACCTACTGGAATTGAAATTAAAAAAAAAAAACTTTTTTAAAAAAGATTTTTATTTTATTTTTTAAGGATTTTTATAAAAAGAATTGGCTGTACAACTTATACGTTGAAATATGACACATCTGCACCTTCGTTTCAGTTAAACTTACGTGCAAGCCCAAGAGTTTTAGCAAGTTTTTTTAAGCCTGAGCTCTCATTTCTAGGAAGAATATGTCTCACAGGCTACGCTTTTCAGCTTTGTTTGATGTCATTTCCAGTTATAATTGTTCTGTAGCAGCTTAGACATGCCTTTAAATGTCGTCCTCAAACTAGGCATGTTAGTGGGTCTAGCGTTGCCACAATTACCCAGGAAACTAGAAAGATGCCTGTACAATTTTCCTGTAGGCCTTGGGAAGTGACTGGCCTTGATGTTTGAAGCGTGTATTTAAATCAAAACAGTGAAAATGGAATAAACTATTCTAAGCATGGTTTTGAACTGTCTACCGGTGCAGCTGTGTAAATCAGTTTGGGCCCACAGGCAGAGGAGACAAAGGGATTTAACTTCAGATATAAAGGAGACCAATCTAAAGGCAGGGAAGAATTTTAATTAAATCAAAAATGTGAATCAAAGTATTAACACTGCTCTGGTACAGATTCCTATTTCCATCAGATGCATCACGCTTTAAACAATAGTCAAGTTCCAGAAATTTAGTAAAACTCTGTGGCATAAGAAAATCTCTCTGCTCACATGCAAGGCTGACTTTTTTTTTTTTTTTTTTTTGTCTTTCTGGTTAACTGCATTGCTAAGAGTCTTTGCAACTAGAAATGAAAAGTTCAAGGAAAGTGCTTTCTTTTTCCTTTGAAAGATTCTATGGTTTAATAGATATGGATACAAGTAACAAAATGATAGGTGGCGAGTATTAAAAGAAGGAGAATTGTTCCTATTGATTATTTTGTTGACATGCTTCATTTGTCTTGTGCACATGCTTTCAGTTTTAATTAGATTATATGGAAAACCTGAGTATGGATTAAAACTAGTATATAATTAGCGTGCTATAATATTCGAGAGTGTTGCTTGATTTTTTATTGTTTAATTTTAAAATCTTGACTTTAGAAGTATTTTTTCCTTGGAAAATTAGACTTTTTAAAATATGGCGAAAATATGATGTATTTAAATAAGTGCTAAGTTATAGGTTTCCAGGGGAGTTAGTGGAGGAATGACGGGAGAGAGAATTGTACCCTGTCAGAAAGTGGAGTAGTCAAAAGAGACAGATAAAAGATATGGGAGAGGAATGGAATAAAGATTCCAAGAAAGTATAAAAAAGAAAATAACTGAGTTAAAACTGCAGATTATTGGGGATCCCTGGGTGGCTCAGCGGTTTAGCGCCTGCCTTTGGCCCAGGGAGTGATTCTGGAGTCCTGGGATCGAGTCCTACATCAGGCTCCCTGCATGGAGCCTGCTTCTCCAACTGCCTGTGTCTCTGCCTCTCTCTTTCTGTGTCTCTCATGAGCAAATAAATAAATAAATATTTTTAAAAAATGTTCTTTTTTTGTGTTATGTTACATTCCAGGCAACAGTCAGTACCTCCCATTTCTTTCAGAATTCAGTTTGTGACATAGCAATGTTTTAAATTTCAAATGCCCATTAATTGATGCCCAAAGTCTACCATCTTGTCAGGCTCCAGTCCCCTCCCTGTTAGTACCATGAAAATGGTGGAGACGTTTCGCCACTAGGTTTAGGAGAAATTCTTTAGTCATGCTTCTGTGTTTCATTAAAATTTATAACATCTCACCTCAGTTGGGCCTTTTGTTCTGAACAGTGTTCTTCTTGTTCAGAGAGAAATAAATCTGTCCAGGTCTCTTTGCAGATGTTGCAGGATATTTACTTCCCTGAAGGTCCTAAGGCCACTCTGACCCTCTCACAATTAGAATGAGTTCAACTTGCCTCCTGACTTATAAGTAAAGCCATCCATTATGACTTTAGTGTTCTCTCCCCATCCCTGTCAAAATCTCTTTGCACATTTTTCCTGATATGCTTATCATTTCTCTTTTCAGGGGATGAAATGTTATTCCCCTTTTCCAAATTAACATCTTCCTGCGATCCCCAGCCATGACACCCACAGTCTATTCTGCGATAATCCATCACACCTGCATTCCCTTGATCTTGTCCCATTGATCTTTCTTTCTTCTCTTCTTTCATCTTCTAATTACTCATCTTTTATTTACTCTCTCCCTTTGGCTTTTTGCCAAGACCTTCAATCATGGTCAGTTGTGAAAAGTATTAAAATACCTTTCTTGAATTCTGTCACCTGAGCAAGCTCCCACTTTTCCCTCAAGAGTGCCTAGAAAATTATTTCCATTCTTTATTTCTTACTTTCTATTTGGGTAATTGAAATATCACTTCTACACGACCTTGATATTATCATTATATCAAAAGTCAAGAATGATTCTCCAATTGTCACCCTTAAACTACTGCTTCTAATTTTCCTATTTGATCTTTGCAGTATCAACATTTATGACCAACATATTCTTCTTTAAAATTCTCCCTCAGAGGGCACCTGGGTGGCTCAGTGGTTGAGCATCTGCCTTTGGCTCAAGTCGTGATCCCAGGGCCCTGGGTTCAACTCCCGCATCAATTCCATGCTCACCAGGGAGTCTGCTTCTCCTTCTGTCTATATCTCTGCCTGTCTCTCATTAATAAATAAATAAAATATTTAAAATAATATTCTCCCTCAAATACAAAGAAAATCATCTCTCTCTCTCTCTTTTTTTTTTTTCTTTCCTTCTCTCATTCTCTTGTAATTCCTGGGTCTTGCACCGATTCATCATCTTAATGTAGGCATATCCTAATGATCTGTTTTCAAATTCATTGATTTCTGCATTTTACTGTTTCTTTCCTTCTGCTGGGTTTAGGTTTGCTTTGATCTCTTCCCGGTCCTCTTCTTTGTCTTTGCTGGGAAAAGTTTAGATAATTGATTTGAGATTTTCCTTCTGTTTTAATATGAGCATTTGTAAATTTCTCTCTTAGCGTTCTTTTAGCTGTTATATTGCTTTAGCATTGTTCCAGTGCCTTCTCTCTCTCTCTTTATCTCTCTCTCTCTCTCTCTCTCTCCAGTGCTTTTTCTATAGATTTTGATATATATTATTATTTCCATTTAGTCCTAAGTATTTTTTCTTGAGAGTTCACCTTTAACTCAAGAATTATTTTAAAATGTATTGTTTAATTTGCAGATATTTGGAGATTTTTCTGTTATCTTTTTGTTATTAATCTAGGTTAACTCTATCATAGTTAAAGGACACACATGGTATCATTTCACTTCTTTTCAGTTTGTTGGGGTGTGTTTTAGTTTTTAAATGTTTTTTTAAGTATTTTATTTATTTACTTGAGAGAAAGAGAGAGAGAGTGTGTGTGTACAGAGGGAGAGGGAGAAGCAGACACCCCGCTGAACAGAGTCTGTTGCAGGGCCTGATCCCAGGATCCTGGGATTAGGACCTGAGCCGAAGGCAGCTTCTTAACTGACAGAGTCTCCCAGACACCCTGAGATGTGTTTTATAACCCTAAAAATGGTCTATCTTGGTGAATGTTCCATGTGTGCTTGAAAAGCCCATATAGCCTGCTGCTGTTGAGTGTAGTGTTCTATATCTATCAATTAGATCCAACTGGTTAATGGTGTTGTTTATTCTTCGGTATGTGTGCTGATTTTCTGACTATTAGTACTATCTACAGAAAAAGAAATGTCCTCTGTTTCAAATTACTGACCAAATGTTTACTAAAACCATGCTTCTGGACTAACTTTTAGAATCCATTACTTTTGTCGCAACCTCCTGATCACTGCCCTCTGAACCTTCTATTTCCTTCCTGTTGAAGCCTTGGTACCCTTCCCATGGTCCATCCAGCTTTGGTTGCTCCATGACCACACAGACATGCCAGCACCAGGAATCACACTGTGAATATACAAAAAAACGCATACAAGTCAACTGCAAATAGCGTAAAACCTCTTAAAAAATGGACAGAGAAACTGAATGGACAGTTTTCCAAACAAGACATACAAATGACAGGTATGAGCACTTTTTTCCAGAAATTAAATTCAAAAATTAAAAACAGAACTACCATATAATCCAGCAATCCCACTTCTGGGTATATATATATATATATCCTAAAGAACTGAAATCAGGATTTTGTAGAGGTATCTACACTCCCATGTTCATTGCAGCATTACTCACAATAATCAAGAGATCTGGAAACCACCTAAGTATCTGTCAACTGATAAATGGATAAAGACGTGCTTTCTCAGCCATGAGAAAGCCAAAAATCCCACCAATGGGATGACTCGGATAGACCTTGATGGTGCTATGTTAAGTGAAATAAGTCAGAGAAAGATAAATACTGTATGATATCACTTATATGTGGAATCTAAAAAAGACAAACTCCGAGAAAGAGAGAAGAGTTGTGGTTTCTGGGGCTGGAGAGTTGGAGAAATGGGGAGATATTGGTCAAAGGGTACAGACTTCCAGTAACAATATTAATAAGGTTGGGGACCTAATACATAGCATAGTATTTATAGCTAATGATACTGTATCATATACTTGAATGTTGCTAAGAGAAGAGACCTTAAAGATTCTCACCACAAGTAAGAAATCATAACTATGTGATGGGATGGAGGTTGTCGCTAATACCATGGTGGTAATCATTTTGCAGTTTATAAATGTATCAAATCAACACCTTATACATCTTAAATTTACACAAGATCATATGTCAATTATATCTCAATAAAACTGAAAAAAATTATAGAAACTACATGTAGAAGAAACAAACTAATGAAGAAAAATCACACGAACATATCAATTGCAGAAAAACCTTCGCTGATACATTAATTTACTTTTTTTGTTATTTCTTTGTTTTAGTAGAAAAAGGTAATTCAGAAAATTTGAAAGCATTTTGTTGAACATTGCTGTGAGTTGGAGAAAAATACTTTAGGTGATTCAACAGTGAATGAGTCATCAACAGATGGTTTCAATTCAACTTTTTCAAAACATACTCAGCAAGGGTAAACCAATCAGTTTTCAGGTGTCTGGTTTTTACATATTCTTTCTTTTTTAGAAACATAAATCAGTTCGTTTGTTTCAGTATTTGGGTAGATATTTTATAAAACATTGTTTTCCTTTCTGTGACACATTTTAGTCATACAAGAGAGAAGTGGGTGATTATATTCAAGGAATTGGAAGATGTAAAGCAGGTCACAAAGTGGGAATATTTAAGCTATGTTTGCTTATAAAGGATCTTGATATCTTTGTGAAAATCATGACCTAATAGAGAACCCTGGCTAAGATTCTGAATACTTTGTTCAGGAGAGAGAAAAATGAATAGATGAGACAACACACATTTTTAGCCAACTATTCAGTGATATATTTAATTGTTTTTTGGTTTTTAATCACGTATCCCTAAGTAGTTTAAATTACCTAATGTTAAGATGACAGTAAGATTCTGTTAGTAGGAAGTGCCAAATATTTCCCAAGTTGATTTTGTAATTCTGGTGTATTACTCATAATTCTCCAGAGAAATAGAACAAATAAAAGGTATGTGCATTTTATGTAATGCAAGGACTAGGGTTACATGATTGTGGGGCCTGGCAATTCTGAAATCTGTAGGTCAGGCTGGCATGCTAGAAACTCAAGGTTTATATGTTGCAGACTTGAGGCAAAATTTGTTTTCTCTAAGAAACCTCAATTTTTGCTTTTAAGGTTTTCAGCTGATTGGATGAGGCCCACTCATACTATATAGGGTAAGCTTTATTTAAAGTCAACTGATGGGGATCCCTGGGTGGCGCAGCGGTTTGGCGCCCACCTTTGGCCCAGGGCGCGATTCTGGAAACCTGGGATCGAATCCCACGTCGGGCTCCCAGTGCATGGAGCCTGCTTCTCCCTCTGCTTGTGTCTCTGCCTCTCTCTCTCTCTCTCTGTGTGACTGTCATAAATAAATAAAAATTAAAAAAAAATAAAGTCAACTGATGTTAGGTGTGAGACACATCTATAAAAATATCCTCACTATGCTGAGTAAAGTAAATCAATTGGAGAACAATCATCATATGGTTTCACTCATATGGGTAATATAAGAAATAGGGAAAGGGATTATAAGGGAAAGGAGGGAAAATGAGTGAGAAAAATTAGAGAGGGTGACAAAACATGAGAGAATCCTAACTCCGGCATATGAACAAGGGGTAGTGGATGGGGAGGTGGGTGGAGGGATGGGGTGACTGGGTGATGGGCACTGGGGAGGGCACTTGATGGGATGAGCACTGGATGTTATAATATATGTTGGCAAATCTAACTTCAATAAAAAAAATATATATTCACAGGAACACCTAGAGTAGTTTGATCAACTAATTGGGTACTATAGCCTTGCTAAACTGGTACACAAAACCAACAATCACATCTGGTTATCTGATTTTGTAGTTTGCTTTCTTTTAAAGTGAGATATATTTTAGATAAACTAGATATATATTTAAAGTCATTAATCCAACTATTAATTAATATTGCTATTTTTAATATTAAAACTAAACACTGTGCATCACTACAACCAATATACAAGATATTACATATTTTATATTCATTCATTCAACTCTTTTTTATTTAACATTTATTATGTACTAGGCACTTTACTTTGTCCTGAGACACATACGATAGATATATTACCCCTAAACACTTAGCAAGTTGAAATTTCGGGGGCGCCTGGGTGGCTCAGCCGGTTGTGTCTGCCTTCAGCTCAGGTCATGATCTCGGGGTCTTGGGATTGAGCCCTGCATCAGGCTCCCTGCTCAAGGGAGAGCCTGCTTCTCCCTCTTTCTCTATCCCTGCTTGCACACTCTCCATCGCTCCCACTCTCAAATAAATAAAATCTTAAAGAAAAGAAGTTTAAGTTCAGGGAGATGAAATGTGAAGTCTTGACTTTGTAGATATACACATATCATCCCCAAATTTCAACTTAAAAAACTCTCTAAAACATGTTTCATTCGTTAAATATTACCTGATGACTTTATGTGCAAGGCATTGTAATATGCACTTTGGATACTTTAAAGGTTAAAAAAAAAAATACTCTTGGGATCCCTGGGTGGCGCAGCGGTTTGGCGCCTGCCTTTGGCCCAGGGCGCGATCCTGGAGACCCGGGATCGAATCCCACGTCGGGATCCCGGTGCATGGGGCCTGCTTCTCCCTCTGCCTGTGTCTCTGCCTCTCTCTCTCTCTCTCTCTATCATAAATAAATAAAAAAAAAATACTCTTGCTTCACAGAGTTTAAAATCTTCTGGGAATCCATTTAACTCTTAATGTTGCTGCCACTATGTGATATGGGCAAATTACTGTAATTTGAGGTTCAATTTCTTTATCTATGCAATGGGAATTATACTAGATGATATTTCAGTAACATTTCTTTGTGGTCTTAAAATATTATTATTTCCAAAATTCTTTGTATAGAAAATTATTCTCCAGCGGGTAGGAATGGATCCATTATTTATGATGATTTTATTCCAAGTAAGAAATTAGTTATTAGTGGCTTGCATACAAGTATTGAGGTCTAGACATATTTTTTTCTTATTTAGATTCACAGCTAAATTGCTTTCATAAAACAATAGAAGTTAACCTCAAAGACTGATGGAGAAAATTACCAATAAATAGAAAATGTAGTGGCCAATAGCAAAATGTGTGCTTTAACATGATTTCAACAATAAATGAAAATTACTATTTTGGTATAGTCAACTGGTTATGACCTATGTATATAAAAAAAACGTATTTTGAGAATTTGAGGTTTGAGAATTTATTTTTTTTTTGAGGTTTGAGAATTTAAAAAGCTATGTTATGTGTTAAAGCTTATTATTTGGAAGTCATATTATGTTTGGTCTCCAAATTAAAACTCATTTTCCAAACTTGGCTATTCAAGATTAAAGGAGCTCCTGCATGGTAAAGTACACAGAACAAGGAAGTACAGTTTTTAGTACTTGTAGGAAGTGATTTACTTTAATTGTTTATACTCATTTATATATATATATATGTATATATATATATATATACATATATATATAAAACAATTGCATTGGGCAATGATATCACAATATTATTAGTAATATGCACATGTTTGATACTTTATGGATTTGAAGGTAAAAGCACACCATTTTCTGCATCCCTTCTTCATAAGGAAAAAACCAAGCTTCTGTTCTGCCTGCAATTCTCAGTACCCACCAAAACTTCATTCTTCATGTTTCCTTTCTATTTTCACAGCAATGGGAATGGAATGTGATCCTCGGTACTCAGCCGTTATCCTGACCTCTGTGTCCATAGCCTTTGACTCAGGCCTGGCTTCACCATAACTTATTTTTACAACAATCCTGAGATGCAGCCAAACCACTTGGTGATATTTTCACTCCTGCTCAGCTTGTTTCAAAATGGGAATTCTCACTGTTTCTCTTTGTAGAGCATTCCTACTTTCAGCATGAAACCTTTTAAAGTAAAACTGCTGTTATGCAAATGACTGAAGACAAAATGCATTTTGTTCAATTCCCAGATCCTGTCTTGATTATTAAGCGCCACAAAGCCCTCTATTTTGAGGCTTATTCACAAAGTTATTACCCAATCTGGCAATATTTTCTCAAGAAATTTCTGGAAAGCACACACACTTTTTTTTTTTTTTTTTTTTAATGATGGCAAATTGGTTCACTGTTTTCATAAGCTGCATCGTAGAATAAATCCCCAACATGTGCATCCTGAATCCTTGCCTTGCTTGGTCATAAATCCCTGGAATCGTTTGTGACAATCAGTGAGACAAAGGGAACGTTTCAAGGTTTGAGATTCGGATTCTTTCCTTTCTGATTTGCTATTCTCCTATGGTTTTGTTTTGCTGTTTGCTATGTACAGATTTTCACTTCAGTCCCCTGCACCCCTTGGTGGGTTTTTATAGTAGTGTAAGTTGATGGGCTTCAAACATGTAAGCTATCATTTGCCAGTTTTTTCTTCTTAAAACAGTCTATTTCCCTTAAGCTTAGCTCTTGTGTTCTTAAATAAAACTCGACTTGAAGAAATGGTCATATTTCCGACAAGCTGTGAGACATTCCAAGGTCATTTTTGTTTATTACTTAAAATACAATTCTACTTACAATTGCCTGGCATGGATGACTGCATTTTTTTAATGCATATAATACTTTTTGACACTGGAAAATAAGAAGCTATGAAAATAAGGTTGATAAACCACTAAAGAAGTCTCTCCTTAAATGGTCACAGTCTGCCAAGAGCTGATAAGGAAAACGATCCTGTGGGGACAATGACAAGAAACCTACAGCCATCAACCCCATGTCAGCACTGGGCAAGAAAACAAATAGAATTCCAGACAATTCAGAACAAATACTACAAATCAGAGAGGATCCCAAAACCTCCTTTCAATATTACACTTTTGAAAGATAACTAAGAAGCACAAAGGACATCGGGCATTTCCACACTAATGGTGACATTGTGCCTTTTCCTTTGTCTTTCTTCTCTGGATCTCGGATTAAATTTGCCTTCAGTAAAAAGTTTTCTCTATGGCGCATATCATTTTATCTCCAACATAAAACACTCAAGAGGAGACAGAGGCAGAGCAAGGGTAAGTTAATTATTGCAATTATGTGTTAATTATGATGAATTCTTTCAGAGTAATGAAGTAATGTTTAGCAGATTTCTGTTGAGTCTTTACATACTCTGTTCTAAAGGGTATGGAAGCTTAAAGTGCTATTGGAAAGTGATATTGTTTGGTGAAGTTAAAATATAAATAATCATAGATTGACAGACCACAGATATTGCAACGTGGTTAACTATTCCAGTGATGGTAAAATATTTTTCACAAACTTGTGTAAGAGGCATGTCTCAGATTTCCAATTCATTCTATTTTGACATTAGAATGGGTTGCCTAAAAAAATCTGGGTTTACTTCTGACACAGAGTAGATAAAATGAATGGGAGTAGATAATGGATTAATCAGAGCTTGTGAAATTTTGGATACCATAGTTTAAAATATTTTCAAGTAGTTGTGCTGCAAAGGTAGATGAGGGATAGAAGCTATTAACATGAACGTTCCTTAACTGTTGCAAGAGTACTGTGTTCATGACACTCTTCTAACTTCCTTACGTAGATTACAGAATAGAACCTTCCTCTTCCTCCACCAGAAAAAAAAAAAACAATAATGAGGTATTACCATCCACATTCAAGAGATATAAGAAAACTTTCTTTGGCTGCCATATTTTACTTCCTAGGTTGTGAACTGCACAACAGATGGCATCCCATGAAGTTAGTGGAATTTTGATTGAGGGAAGTCAAATAACTTGGGAAAAGTACTCATGCAAGTACTAAATGAGGAAGCTAGAATTCGAATCCAGGCTTAATCTCTTAATGTACATTAATATAAATATGCACGATCTTTTCAAGACTATGTATATGTCGAAACAAACCTCCCTTATTGATAAAAAATGACTCAGTTGGCATGAGTGTGCCAAGACGGAATCTTACACCAAAATCAACCTAGGAGGTAAATGCTATTAAAACATGGGGGGCATGAGGTAGACATGTGTCTTTATAGTACACATATATTTGTACAAGAGAAAAGCATTCTGCTTAATTTATACACAAATTGGTCAAGAAAAGAATGTGGCATTTTGTGGAATTTTAAAATGAGTAGGAGATCTAGAGAGAAATAGCTCAGTGACAGTACTGTTTTCCTGAATATCTGTGAAGTAAGAGGAACTAAAGACTCCCTAAAAGAGAGGCGTGAATATTGATTTTTAATATTTTTTGTTTTTCTCATAAATCTCTTTTTCTTGTTCCAAATTGTGAAATAATACTTGCATTTATATACTTCTAAGTGATTATCATCCTGTATTCACTGTTCAACATGTCAATAGTAAAGTGAGTTTCTACAAAAACTTGGTCAAGGTGGTTGATAGTATGAGAACAAACCAGCTTTCAGAAAAGAGAATTAGACCCATGCCTCCTGAGGGGAAGCTTCTCTCTTGGTGTTGCTCTGGTGACCGGGCCCGTTGTGTAAAACTCAATGTTTTACAGAGACTCAGAACCAAATTTTCAACCTCCAGGTTCCTCTAGCCAGGATAGATTGAATTAAAGAGAGAACACTTAAAAGCATGTCTGTTTATTATTATTATTATTATTATTATTATTATTATTATTAATTCAATGGCCTAGGAGAAGAAGAAAATGCAGGTACAAATAATTTAGTTGGAAAAGTAGTAGAGAAATAGAATGGCTTGAAAGTCAGATTATTTGAATCAGTTTACAAACAGCATGAAATGAGCAGAAGGGGAAGAGTGAATAAAATGACAAAGATGCTAATATAAAAAAGAATGTACTATATTCTAATAATGGCTAAGAAGTAGGAAAATAACTTAAAATAAGTTGATGCTAAAGGTTAACTTTTGCATTAAAATGATAGGGCAAAATAAACATATTAATTTAAAAATCATGTGAACAAGACTGATAGAATAGAACTATAATTTCATTTACTTGATTATCACTTGGTGTAGGTCAGAAGTTGGGAAAATCTTCTTCTAAGTTATAACACTGTACAAAATATGTGGTTTTTTTTTCAAAGATTTATTTATTAATTTGAGAGAATGAGAAAGAGAAGGGGGCAGAGCAGGGGGAAAAGGAAGCAGAAACTTTTTTTTTTTTTTTTTTTTGGAAACAGAAACTTAAGCAGACTCTGCACTGAGCAGGGAGCCAGACTCAGAGCTGTATCTCATGACCATGAGATCATGACCTGAGCTGAAACCAAGAGTCAAACACTTAACCTACTGCTCCACCCAAGTGCCCCATTAGAACTTTTCAAATCTCCGATGGAAATGTCATTTCTGAGCTTTTCCTTCTAACATTTTTTTATTATTCTATTGTTTCCAACATTGTTTTTTTTTAATATTTTTATTTATTTATTTATTTATTTGAGAGAGAGAGAGAGAGAGAGGGAGGGAGAGAGCCAGCATGAGCAAGAGGGGGGCAGAGAGAGAAGCAGAGGCCCCTCTGAGCACAGAGCCTGATGCAGGGGTCTGTCTCAAGACCACAGGATCATGACTTGAGCCAAAGGAAAATGCTTAACTGAACCACCCAGGCGCCCATGCAACATTGCTTAATTAGTGACATTGAATGCCTTTCCATGTGCTTATTGGTCATTTATATATCTTTTTTTGAGAATAGCATATTAAAGCCCTTTGCCCATTTTTCAGTTGGGTTGCTTATAATTTGTTGACTTGTAGGAGTTTTTGATTTTGGGTACTAGCCCCTTATCAATAATGCATATATTTTCTCCCATTGTGTAGGTTGCCTTTCACTTTATTGTTTGTGTCCTTTGATGCACAGAATTTTAAAATTTCGATGTAGTACAGTTTATCTCCTTTTTCGTTTGTTACCTATGGTTTTGGGGTCATATCAGTAAAATTGCTCCTCTATTCCCCAAAATATGTGGTTTTAACAGAGATCTTATCCTTTTTTATAACTACAAAATTGGGATATTTTATCAGGGTTGTAATAATCATTGCATAATCTTTAAAAGATGTTAGTATACAGCCAAATGGAAACATGCAGGTGCAAATTGTTTCTTTTCAAATAAACAGTGTTAGTACTCATTATTTAATTTAATGCCCATCATGAATACAGCATTTCTTCCTTCCTTAACTCAAAGTTCGATAGCAGTAATTTCCCTTTTAAAAAGTAATGTTAGAGTAAAAAACACTGACATCGGTCTAAAGAGAGCTTTTATACAATCAAGACTATTACATAGTCAGTAGTAATTAGGCTGCATCTCGGGTAAGGATTCCTGACAGAAGCAAGGAAAAATGAACAGACTCTCTTTTGTAGCATGAAATTTACCTACCGCATGCACCAGTCATTGAACAAATATGTCTGTTGTGTCTCAACATTATCTCAGAAATGTAGGGAAGACAACGTTTTGATGTATGGAATAAAAATACAGATGCCAAAAATGTAAGTAAAAATACTGACTAATGATTCATGTATTCATTCATTCAGTCAATAGACTTGTGGAATAGCTAACACAACGGTCTTTTTTCTCATGGAATTTTATTAAATGGATTTTCTTAAAGAGAGTATTCAGAGGTTTAGAATGTTTGCTCTGGAGAATGAGAGGCACGATCGATTGAAGACATAGATAGGAGTATCTGAGAGCACAGTTGAGATTGGAAAAGATGTAATTGGAGGTCTTCAAAATAAAGTGATTTTATCTAGAGGCATTCAGCAGTTCGTTGGTAGTGGTAGAGGTTGCACATAATTTATTGCGTTACTTTGAGGTGTAGTAGAACTGCACAAGTTCCTAGAACTTTTTGTGAGCTTGGATTGTACAAAGGATGTATATAAAACTCTAAGAGTCTTTTAACTAAATAATGTGAAATGTTCTCATTAAAAACATAGGGCGCCCGTGAGTCTCAGTCAGTTAAGCATCCGACTCTTGATTTTGGCTCAGGTTATGATCTCAGGATCCTGGGATCAGCCCCACCTAAGATCCCATGCTTAGCAAGCATGGAGTCTGCTTGAGATTCTTTCCTATTCCCTCTCCCTCCTCTTCTCCGCCTCCTTCCACTTGTGCATGTGCTCTCTCCCTCTCTCTTTCTAAGACAAATAAATAAAAATTTTTAAAAAAGCACATAAGAAAATTTGAATCAGCAAACTGTGCTAAGGAATGTGAAAGGTAGGATGAGAATCAGACAAAGATGTTAACAAATTACACATATATATTATGTATATATGGGTATACCTGTCTACACATTTATGAGAGATTTTCAAGAGGAAGTTCTCATCTTCACTTTTATTTATTTATTTTAAAGATTTTATGTTTTATGAGAGAGAGAGAGAGAGAGAGAGAGAGGCAGAGACACAGGCAGAGGGAGAAGCAGGCTCCATGCAGGGAGCCCGACATGGGACTCCATCCCAGGTCTCCAGGATCATGCCCTGGGCTGAAGGTGGTGCTAAACCGCTGAGCCACCTGGGCTGCCCTTATTTCCACTTTTAATATGGAGAAAGCTTAAGGCATTTGTCAAACAGGGAAACCGTCAGTAGAGCAACCCCTGGAATTATACAGGTAAAAACCAGGTTATAACAGGTTAAAAAGTGAGTAGGAGTTAAGCTGATAGAGCAAGCACAAAGAAGGCAACCGTTCCCAACTCAACAGAATGTACGTATGAATGGGAGACTGGGTGCAAAAATTAGGGGATACAGACAAAATCTCTCAGATGTTATATTTCCATGTATGAACTTAAGCAAGGACTAAGTCAGGAGTGAATTAGGTGCACAAGTTGAAAATAACTGGTTCTGCTCTATGTCAATGTTGGTGATGAGAAAAATCCTACTTTTTTATTGTGGTCAAATTTACATAACATAAAATTTACATTTTAAACTGCACAGTTCATTGGCACTACATTCACAATGGTTTGCAACAAAAAGCCAAACTCCGGGGCTCCTGGGTGGCTCGTCGGTTAAATATCTCCCTTCTGCTCAGGTCATGATCCTAGGGTCCTGGGATGAGCCCTGCTTCGGGCTCCCTGCTCAGCCAGGGGTCTGCTTCTCCCTCTCCCCCTTCTCCCACCCAATCTCTCTCTCTTGTGCTCCTCAAAATAAATAAATAAAATCTTTTTTTTTTTTTTAAAGAAAAGCCATGCTCTTAATAAGCATACTGTATTTTGAAACATAAAATCAAATAGCTTGAAGAGATCAGATAGGAAAACTATTTGACTCTACAGCACATACAAACAAAAGGAAATAAAAATGAAAATCTAAAATAAGTATTGGAATGATTTCACTCTGTTGATTAATGGCTTTAAATATGGTCTAGGATAAGTAGAAAAGTGCTGTTCTATCTAATCAAGGATTGTGGCAAAGTGATGGTTTTCATGATAGCTCTATGTCTCCTTGTAGTTGTGTGTGCCTGATTGTCCAAGTCCTTTCTTATCTTGGAGTTATAAATCTTTTAGAGCATGTTAGCTTTTTTTGAGGGCTTTTTTGTTGTTGCTGTTTGCTTTGTTTTCTCCAGCAGAGAGAGGATCTCTTCTAAAACAAGCTACTGAAAATCAACATTTAAGAAATAATTTTTAAAAATAGAGTTGAAAATTGATTTTCCTAAAGCTACAAATTAGAGAAATCATTTCTAGGATTTACATTTGACTCCATTAAAGCTCAGAAAGGATTTTGGTGTTTGGAGAAAATTGAGTGAGATGGAAGAAGTGCCACATATGAATGATGAGTTTAGGTCTCTGGTTGTTTGGGGAGAAACAACAGAGCCCAGTGAGAAACGTGGAGAGAGAAGAGGGGTTGTGAAAATTAAGCAGAGTGAAGAAGATGTGGATGAGTCCAGCTGCTTATTGCCTTTAATAGCTGAATGTTTACACTGCTTTCTTTTATTAAAAACACGATGACCCAAGCTGACTCAGATAGTTTCCTTTCTGCTACAGACATGAGATCATAGGTAAAATAACACTCTGAAAATAATATCTAGTCAAACACAAAGAAATGAAAGATTTAAAGAGTACAAAGAATAATAAAAATTAATATGGTGTGAGGTGATGGCCCTATAATCTGTAGTGATTTTCACCCTATATTTAGTCTTTCGAGGCTGAAGCTGGCCTTCTAATCTACACAGGAAGACTTGAAAGATGGCCCCAGGCTGCTGAGGTGGTTAAACACCACTTTCTAATTCTGTGTAAAATACAGCTTAAAAGTCCTTTCATAGATTCTCTCCATCCATTAAAAGTGCGCTAGAAAAACTCTACACACAAACAAAGATGTGGCCACAACATTTCTGTTTTGTCTGGAGTCTGGAATATAAAGGTAAAAAGGCAGTGGGGAAAAATCAAAGCCTTGCAGCCAAACACATCTAAACCAAGCTTTCAAATTTATAGCATTCACCTACAGTTTTTCCTGGAATATTGAAATCCATATGACCTTGTCAGAAACAAGGAAACTGAAAGAGTTTAATCAGATGTGGAAAAAATGTTTGATGAAAATTAACTCATAAAACACAATCATAAAAAATGATAAGGGAGCCTCTAGGAAGGTGTCAATAGATGCAAGAAACAGAACTTGAGATTAAAAGCTAAAGTAATAGAATAATAAAGTAATAGAATAAATATAATAAACGTAATAATAATATTATTATTTAATATTATAATAATAATAGTAAAGTTATAGAATAATAAGAAACCATTAAATATATACACTTATAACTTTTGAGGAGCTAATAAAGTGAGAAAAGAACAAGTTTGAAAAAAAATAGAGCTTGTAAGTAATATGCATATAATAATTGAACTAAAAACTCAATGGAAAGGCTAAAGAGATTAGTTGGAGCTTAACAGAGAATTTGTAAACTGGGAGACAGATCTAAGGAAATAGCCCCACATGCCACACAGAAAGGAAGCAGCTGGTGATAGTGACTGACAGCGAGCACCAAGTATTTTCTGGAACATTTGTAATCTTTAGCTTCATAAACCTTAATTCTGGTGGCTGGTTAAATGGAAATGCTCACTTCGTAAAAATTACTAGAGTTGTACCATTAACAGTGATCTGTTTCTATATAGAGGCAAAAAAAAAATGTTAGGTACAAGTACCAACATTTGGAATATATATTGCAACTGAAATTATAATGGGGAAAAGAAAATGTAAAAATTTCTATCAGTTTCAAAGAAGTCAAAAATGGGGTGAAAATGGGGCACTGGGTGTCTCAGTTGGTTAAGTGTCTGCCTTCTTTCTGCTCAGGTCATGATCCCCAGGTCCTGGACTGGAGCCCGGCATCCTCCTCCCTCTGCTGTTCCCCTGCTTGTGCTCTCTTTCCCTCTCTCTCTCTCTCTCTCTGTCAAATAAAATATAAATGAAATCTCTTTTTAAAAATGGAGTAAAAAGAACAAAGAAATCATGTTAAGTAGATATACAAAACAAAATAAAATGATTAAGATAAATCCAAATATAAATCAGCTTCTTTAAGTACAGAGAATGTTAGATTTGATAAAGTAACATATTTTATTTAAAAGAATTATACCTGGGACACCTGGGTGGCTCAGCGGTTGAGGTCTGCCTTCAGCTCAGGGTGTGATCCTGGGGTTCCGGGATGGAGTCTTGAATGGGGCTCTCTGGGGGAGCCTGCTTCTCCCTCTGCCTGTGTCTCTGCCTCTCTTTCTGTGTCTCTCATAAATAAATATGTAAACTATTTTTTAAAAAAGAATCATACCTAAAATATAATGTCTAAGAAGGTTTAAAATTCAAGAAATGGGAGAGGATCAGCAGGTATAGCAATCTTAATACATAATTAATATACCTTTATACAGATAAAGGTCATTTATCTGACAAAAAAATAATTACTGACAAAAAAATAACTCATCAGGAGACATTGTATACTTCTAGTTGAATATCTGTAATTCAGGACTGAATAGAAAGCAAAAATATTTTCAAAAAAAAATGAGAGGCTTTAACACCGTTTAAAGAATTAGTAGAGGGTTAGTTTCAGCAAAGACATAAAGCTTAGAAGAAAAAAGAGGCATGTAAGAAGCAAAACAAAATATGCAGTTGAAAACTCACGTAACATTCACCACATTATGTGTTAAAATTGAATTAAAAGAAAAACTCACTGGAAATTGCAAAATATCAATAAGTGAAAGGAAAAGATTTTTTTTATAAATACTTGTGAAATGTAGGAAGAGCCATAGATATTTACAATCTTAAGTGAATTTCTTTAAAAATTGAGAAAAATGAGAATAAATGACATATGTATCTAGCTCAACTAGTGAAATAATATCAATAATAGTGCTCCCACAAAACCTAGAAGTGAGAATATAAGTGATAAAATAAAAAAAATTCTTAATTTTTATTTTTAGAAAATACAAAACAAAGATTTTTTTTTATTTTTTTATTATTTTATTTTATTTTAAATAATTTTTTTAAAGCCAGGTTTTTTTTTTTTTTAAGGCTAATAAAAGGGGGAAAAATTGAGAAGAATAGATCAATGAAGAAAGACAGGAAACACAATTTGAAAATAATGCAGATGCCCAGAAGAAGGAATTTCGCTTGCAGACCACAGTGTCAGCCCATTCCAGAGAGTTCCAGGCTGTCCTTTCTGACTGCCTGCCCTACAGATTTCACACTGGCCTCGCTCACCTCCACAATCAGGTGAGCCAGTTTCTAACCCACTTGCAGATGGGTCAGGGGCTGTGGAGAGTGTGCAGAAACGTGCAACCACAGCAGGAAGGGTAGAGTGAGCAAAGCTCCCTTCATGAATTTGAAAATGTTGAACCCCAAGCTAAGCTTTACCATCTTATCCCGCCTGAATACAACTGACCTCTGCTTTGCTTCATGGGTTTGGCAGCACCTGGAGAAAGATGAACTTTTCTGGCAAGGGTTGTGTGAATCCACTTGGGGTCACTCTTCCATATATCATTAGAACCCACCTCTAGGATTTTCTTTCAGTAAATTGTATGTACAGTTGGATGAAGGCAACCTCATCTTTACCACTAACCCAGGGGAGTGACTAAACCAGGTCCACGGGTATCCTAGATGAATCACCAAAGGAAATAGCAAAAGTGTATCTTCTGTACAAGAACACTGAATTGGGATAAAAGCCTGAGACACTATCTTGATGACAGGGGAGAGTCTTGGATGACCTTATAATGCTGCAAAATTTGAGAAAGAAATTCTTGCCCAATGCACTGAGATTTTTTTTTTCATCAGATTCAGGCCCCCAAAGTAGTGGGGAGTATCTTGAAACTCTCCCAAGAAAGTTCCACCATAGATTCTGTGCTTGTAACCCCAATTTAATGTGAGACCTTGGCCTTAGTCTTGATACTGTCTATAAACTGTGCTCCTCATTTTTTTCTTAAATGTCCTTATTTTAGAGGGGAAGCGAGCTGAAGGGGAGGGACAGAAGGAGAGGGAGAGAGAATCTCAAGCAGACTCCCTGCTGGGCAGGCATCCTGACATGGGGACTCAGTCTCATGATCCTGAGATCATGATCCGAGCTGAAATCAAGAGTGGACGCAACTGACTGAGCCACCCAGGTGCCCCTACTGTGCTACTGTTTGATTCTATTTTCCATCGACCTCACTAGTCCTAATGCGAAGAACAAAATGTCACAGAATTTATTCTAAATACCTGCTGTGCTGCTCAAAACATTGGTGAGGATTTTGTTGGGCAGCTTTTTGACAACATCTACCTTGTGGGCCGCGTGGCTGCATAAAAGCGCAATTGCTAGGACTTCAACTCTTAACTTCAAACTAGAGGTACCCGAGAACTTACTGAGCAGATATGGGGGTTACCCTGGCACTGGTCATTCTAGCCTCTGTTTACAATCAAGCTCCAGTGTATACTTTTTTTCCCCCTTTTACTATTTCCTTTTTCAGTCATTTCCTTGGAGAATTAAAGAATTTTGCAGTTTTTCTTAATTTGCTTATCGTGTCTTAAATAAGGAAGAGCCATTGTCTCACGGCTGTTTAAGAATGTTAAACTAACATTATCCTCTAAAACATGGTGTATTTGGGCATTAGATTTGGTTGAAAACTATTCATTTCTATTCTCTTTAAAAAATACCATGTCGTGTGTGCATACTTAACTAAAGAGATTTATAATTATAATTATTTTATTGCCAAGATTTTAACTAAAGTCTTTCCTTTTTCTCTCAAAGTAAGTCAAGAGTTAAAAATAAGGAGACAGAATTATAGGTACAATAGGATAAAAAAGAAAATGAGAGAAAGTTTTTGCTCTTAATACCTAGAAAAAACTTAAACATCTATTAACAGAGGAATTGATAAAAAAATAATTGGCATAGCTATATAGAATGGAATATTACATAGCAGAAATTGGTGGATATATATATGGATAAATGTCAAATATAAGACTACATAAAAATTCAATTTGAAAAATACATATAATATGCTATCAATTGAATGAAGCATTTCAACATACAAAATAATATCAGCTTTAAATCTTATATCTTCAGAGGATTTACCTATCCCCCCTTTTTGGCTGTCATATAAAAGCCCTAAAATCAATTCCCAGGATTAGTGTAATATTTGGATTTCTACATTCTCATCATTCTCTCTAATATTACTACTGCCATAATTCCTGATGATTTTAAGATCCACAAAGATAATCCTTGCAATTCCCTGGCATCTCAGTTTCCCAAAATTCTCTTATTCAATGATCTTGATGCCCCCTCCACCACTCGCTGCCACGGCTACACACTCAATCCTGAGCGCTCTAGCCATCACTTACTGTCTCCGAGACTACGTATCTCTGGTATGGCCACGTCTTTGATCTTCCCATGATTTACTGTGTTAGTTCTCTAGGGCTACTATATAACAAAGTATCACAAACTAGGGACCATAATCAAGAGTCAAGAAGTCCATAATCAAGGGTTCAGCAGGGCCGTGCTCCCTCAGAAGCTTTTAGGGAAGAATCCTTCCTTGCCTCTTTTAGGTTTTGGTGGTTTCTGGGATTCTTGATGTTTTTTAGTGTGGGGCAGCACGACTCCATTTTCCACCTCCATCTTCACATGGCTGTCTTACCTCTGTGTCTGTGTCAAATTTCCTTTTTTTGCAAAAGGTCACCAGCCATTAAATTAGGGCCACCCTAATCTAGCACACCCTCATCTTAACTTGATTACCTCTGCAAAGGCTACTTCCAAATATGCTCATGTTCACAGGTAACAGGGGTTAGGATTTGAACATATGTTTTGGGGGACACAGATTGACCTAGAACACTTACAATCCATTGGCCCTAACCCTTATTTTTTTAAAAAGATTTTTTTATTTATTCATTCATGAGCGATACACAGAGAGAGAGAGACAGAGACACAGGCAGAGAGAGAAGCAGGCTCCATGTGGGACCCGCTCCTGGACCCCAGGATCACGCCTTGAGCTGAAAGAAGACGCTCAACCACTGAGCCACCAGGTGCCCTTCAGTTAAAATTTCTAATCATAAATCTTAATTATATGCTTTCAAGTTGCCTGACAGTCATATTACATTTCATTATTCCATTGATACTTGTAAGCCTCCCCACAAGTATTTTATCCCTTCTTTTCCCTCAAATTTACAGCCCGTTTCCTACTACTTCATTCTCAGCTGATGACCTTACCACCTAGTTTGCTGACAAGATAGGGACAATCAGAAGACACCTTCCACCAGGCCCCACAACTATTTCCTGTTATCCACCTGTAACTGAGCTTCTATTCTGTCCTCTATCACACATCTTCACCCTCTCACCTTGTGAACTAGATCTCATCATCTATCACAGACAATTTCTTTGCTCAGCAATTTTCCCTTCGTCTTTTCTGTCAATTTTCCATCCCTACTGGAATTTTTCATAAGGGCATAGATATGGATTTGTTTCATACATTTATTAATGTATGAAAACATTTTTTTTTTCAAAGGGCTTGGACAAGAGCCTGACATAGAGTAGACTTGCTCCCAGCATGGAAGTCGTCCTCTGGGAACTGGGAGGGGCACTCACTTGATTTCAGCTTTCCCACCTCTCTCCCAGGCCCACTCCCAGAGGCCATGTGTGCAGGGCTGGGTATTGAGGACCGGGGCTCACTGTTACTTGCTGGTGATGAGACTGACGAATCTCAACACCTCTCTGCTGCCTTCCCAGAGACCAGGGTTATAGTGGTTCCCACCTTTCTTGCAGGTGGAAGACCCAGTTGGGAGGGAAGAACACTCAGGGCGCACCCTTTTTCTCTTCCCAACTTCTAACTCAGGTCAGCCCAACCTTCTAGGGAACCCTGACCCCAACACAGATGCAGCTGTGTTAAGAACATAGACACGAGCCAGATGGCCCCTGTGGATCCAAATCCTGAGATCCCACTAATCCCCTCCCTGGCACTAGCTGTGTGGTCTTACATAAATTACTTACCCTCTCTGTCCCCATTTCCTCATCAAGATAGGGAGAATACAGTTGGATATGTAAGGGTTACATGAGTTAATATATGTTCTTAAGCAGTCCTTGGCATGTGGCTAAGTGCTTGGTATATATTAGGAAAAATAAAACAAAAATACTCAAAATGTGTCCCTGGTCTTCCAGGGCTGCCAAGACTGACTTGGGGTGATAGATAAGGATGTCTGGGCCTCGCCTGCCTCATGATCATGGTGATGTGGAGGTGGGTAGGTAGATGAGGTCCTGGCCCAGGAGTGCAGGACAGTAGTGGTCAGTTCTCATAGTTCTGCTTGAGGTGGATTAACTGAAAAGGTGATGAAGGGAAGCCTGAGTGGCTCAGCGGTTAAGCATCTGCCTTTGGCTCAGGACCTGATCTGGGGGCCCCAGGATGGAGTCCCACATCGGGCTTCCTGCACTGAGCCTGCTTCTCCTCCCTCTGCCTATGTCTCTGCCTCTCTCTCTGTGTCTCTTGTGAATAAATAAAATCTTAAACAAACAAACAAACAAAAAAACCCAACCTTTCTTTACTTCCCTTCCTGGACTGCTCCATTTATTTCCTTGCCTATACTCACTTGTTCCAATTTTCCTTTTCCCATTCACTCCTGAACCTTCACCAACAGGCTTTCATTGCCACCACTCAACCAAAATGGCTCTTCTCAAGGTCACTGATGATCCTCGGTAGAGGAATTCCATGGTTATTTCTTAGGTTTATTTCACTTGATCTACTACCATCATATGACCTCTTTGTGGCTTTGAGGAAATTGTGCTCTCTGGGTTTTCCTTCTTTCTGAAAGGATAGTTCTTTCATGCACAGTAAGTACTTCTTCCTCCCTATCTCACACTCACAATATTTGGGTTGACCGAGGATCAGTATTTGGACTTTTTTTTCTTTTCTATTTATGCTAATTCCCTTGGTGACCTTTAAATGTCATTTATATGTTAATGCCTCCCAATTATATACCAGCAATCTTCTTTCTCCCGCCATTCAGCTCCACATATACAGCTACCCCTCTGACATCTTCACGTGGAATGTCTAACACGCATAGCTAATTTATCATATTCAAAACTGAGCTCCTGGTACATTTACCTCACTGTCTCTACACATCCTCTATCTATAGATTTTTTTTTTAGAAAATTTCTGTCACTGGTAACTCTAACTTGCCAAGGACCAAATCCTCCACCTAAGCCACCATTATCTTTCATCTGGATGACTGCACCAGTCTCCCAAGTGACATTTTGCTCCCCATCCTTGTCCCTACACCCACTGCAGTTTATTGTTAATGTACCAGAATTTTCCTGTCAAAAGTGTCACTCTGATCAAACTTCTCTTTTTTTACCTGAAAGACTACCAAAGGTTTTCCATCTCACCAAGAGCTGAGAGTTCCTACAATGGCCTGTATTTCCAGCCTACCTCTTCTATATGGCTTTACACTCTCATTTTTCTGGCTTTACCTTCCTTCTCCTTATTTCTATTTTCCTATTTTTATTTACTGTACTTTATACAGATCCCATATATTTTTTTTTACCCCAAGACTTTGTACTTGCTTTCTTCCCTGCCTGCATTGTTGCCCCTGCTTATCGACATGACTCAGTCTTTCATTTCCTTTAACTCTTTACTTAAAAAGCACATTGTCCATGAACTTTTCCTTAACGCAGACCACACTTTTCCTTTTTATCTCTTACCCTCATCTAACATATTACATATTTTAGATACTTATTTTAACTGTCTGGCTACCTTACCATGATGTTAGCGTCATGAAAAAAAAGGTTTTGTTTGGTCTATGTTCTTTCTTTGTTCTATGTCCAATATCTAAAATAGGATGTGACACTTATTGCTCAATAATTGTTAGTTGAACGAATGAATGAATAATACATGTGTGTGTACGTGTATGTGGTAGTAAGTATGAAAATCTATCCAGGGGGAAAAATAAACACCAAATTCAAGGGAAAAATAAGTACCAAATTCAAGAGACTCATCTCTTAGTCAGGATGAGTCCAGGAAGGGTCAATAAATCGAGGAATACACGAGGCTTCAACAGCATTGGTGCTTTTTTATCTCCTTAACTGAGCAGTGAATATCTGAGTGCTTGTTATATTATTATTTGCATACTTTGTATCTAAAATTTATAAAATTGTTATATGAAGATAACTTATTAATCATATTGTAATATAATTATTAAACTTGTTGCATGAAAAACTATCAGCATGACATCAAGTTGGCACCCTGAAAACTAGTTTTATGATTTCCATTCATATGTTGAAAGATAAATTGCTTGAGAATCTCAAGATTTAAAAGAATACTATAAAAATCCAACACAATAAATGTTAAAATTTATTTTAAATGAGTATTTCCTAAAAATATAAACCCAGAAATTTGACTCCAAAAATAAATAGAAACATTGAATAGAATCATTAATGAAAAATCTACAACCAAAATGATACTAGCTTGAGACACTTTTATATGTGAATTTTAACCAATCTTTAAGGAGCAGACACTTCTTATTATACAATCTGTTCCCAAAATGGATGGACTAAGAACACCTCTCAACATCTTTTATAGTATATGTATAAAATTGATTTTTAAGAAACTCTTGACAATATCAAAGTATAAAAAATTCAGTACTATTTAATATATGAGCAAAAGGCCAAGACCATAAGTGAAACATTAAACTAATGTTTTTTAAAAAAATTTATTTCATGGGATGCCTGGGTGGCTCCGCGATTAAGTGTCCACCTTCAGCTCAGGGCGTGATCCTGGAGTCTTGGGATCTAGTCCCACATCGGGCTCCCCACAGGGAGCCTGCTTCTCCCTCTGCCTGGGTCTCTGCCTCTCTCTGTGTGTCTCTCATGAATAAATAAATAAAATCTTTAAAAATTTATTTCACGATAAAATAGATTTAAATCTTTTAATGATGATTTAGTATTCACTATATAAATAGATTAAAGGAGAAAGAACATATGGAACCCTCAAGAGAGATAAGAAGAATATTTGGGGTTCCTGGGTGGTTCAGTTGGTTAAGTGACCATGTCTTGATTTTGTCTCAAGTCCTATTCTCAGGGTCATGAGATGGTGCCCTGAGTCTGGCTCTATGCTCATTGGGGAGTCGGCCTGTCCCTTTACCCCTTCCCCCTGCATGTGCTCTCTCTCTCTCTCTCTCTCTCTCTCTCACTCTCAAATAAATAAATCTTTTAAAAAGAAGAAATAATAATATTGGACATTTATGATAAAAATGTAAAATTTGTAATAGAAAGATCTCCTTAATTTGTTATAAGGAATTTATCCACAACTTCCAGCAAACCTTTGAATAATAAAATAATAGCAGTATCTCCTTTGAAAACAGGTGCAAAACAAGACTTTTTTTTTTTTCTCTTTAACCTTCTGTGGGTTCTAGTGAGTGTAGAGAGGACTACAAATTCAATTTGAATAAAAGTAATCAAAGCAAGTATTGTTGCCATTCTCCTAATCTTAGGGTAAAAGCAAATATTCTTGTTTTGGTTCCAATCTTAAGGTGAAAGTATGCAGTCTTCAATGTGAAGGATGATGTCAACTATAGAATTTTTATCAATAATTTTTATTTGTGTTTCATTTTGCATAGTTTCTATTGTTTTGTCTTCAAATTGATATGTTTTTTCTATTCCAAGATATGATCTTCTATTTATCTTATTCTCTTTGTGTCTTTATCTCTTGAATTTTTTTCTTTTTGACATATTAAAGCATATTAACATGTTTTGTTTTATTTTATTTTTAAGATTTTATTTTATTTATTCATGAGAGATGCAGAGAGAGAGAGGCAGAGACATGAGCAGAGGGAGAAGCAGGCTCCATGCAGGGAGCCTCATGTGGGATTTGATCCCAGGACTCCAGGGGTCAAAGGCAGATGCTTAACCCCTGAGCCACCCGGGCATCCCCATATTAACATGTTGTAATGTTAATATGTTAACATAAAAAAAAATTGACTCTTTAACATACAGTTAAAATAATGGTTTAATGTCTTTTCACACAAATCCTAACATCTGTATCTGCTCTCTGTTTCCAGCAGTTGCTTTTTCCTCTCATTATAGGTCATATTTTCCTTTTCCTTATCATGCCTGGTTCTATGACTAGATGCCAAATGTCTCAAATTTTATATTCAAATGGTACTATATAGTTTTGATTTTGTGTAAATATTTTGATCTTTGTTCCAGGGTGAAGCTTGGTTACCTAGAAGCAGTGAATCCATTTTGGTCTTGCTTTAATGATTTTCTTAGGTGGTTCTAGAGCAGTGCTAAGTATTGGGCTAATTATTTCCCATTCCTGAGGCAAGACTCCTGAGTATTCCATTCAATGCCCCTATTAATCCTGAGACTTTCCAGTCTGGCTGGCTGGTAGGAACAGATGCTTTTCACTACCTTATGTGAGCACCAGGCACTGTCCCCTCTAATTTTTTTGATTGCTCTCCCTCCATATCCACCTGTATTTCTTTCACATGCATGAGCTGCTCTGGCCCTTGGCTGAATACTCTTGGGGAAGCTCACTGAAGTATCTGAAAATTCTCCCGGGGCATTTCCTCCCCCAATGCTCTCTCTTGTAAATCATAGCCATTTAGTTCTCCCTGGGGTCTCTACTCAGCTGCTTCAACTCAGGGAGTCTTCAGGGCTCTGCACCAGGCTTGGAAATTGTCTTAAGTCAGTCAGCTGGGATAGGGCTCGTCTGGTTTGCTTCTCTTTCAGGTATCACTGTCTTATGTTGTCTAATGTTCAGTGTCTTAAAAACTACCTTTTTAAGACAGTGAAAATACTCTGGTAGCATAATGATGGATAGATGTCATTATACAGCCATCCAAATCCATAGAATGTACAACACCAAGAGTGATCCCTAATGTAACCCGTGCACGATATAGGTGACCATGATGTGTCAGTGTGGGTCCATCGATTGTAACAAATATACTAGGTTGTGGGGGGATTGATAATATGGGACACCATGATTGTGTGGGGGCAAGGGATAGATATCTCTGTACTTCCCTTTCAATTTTGTTGTCAGTCTAAAACTGCTCTAAAAAATACTCTTAATTTAAAAAACAAAAGACATACTACCAGAAAAATAAGTAAAAAAAAGACAAAGGGAGAAAAGTAAATGATAAATATAAAAAGGTTTTTCAACTTTTTAAATCAAGGAGCACAAATTAAAACAGCAAGTTCCTCCCATCACATAAAACTTTAAATACGGCCAGAGGCTGTCACACATACTACTGGTAAAATATAATTTAATGCAATGTTTCTGGAAAAAAAAGATTTGGAAAATACATTTAAAAATATGCAAAAAACCCTAGTTATTGTTTCTTTCTCTTTTTTCTGTCTATGCTTTTTGGTTGTTTCAGATGGGAATTATAAATCTGTTCCTTGTTATTACATCTGCACCACAGCTTGTGCTTTATCACCTACAATTTTTAAATATACTTATTCTTTATTTTCATTTAACTTTTAAAATGCTTCCTCTCTCTTCCTTTTGTTTTTCTCATTTTTCTAATATTTTTATATATCCCCCCTTTCCAACTTGTGTTTGTTCCTTACGTTTTTTTTTTTTTTTTCCCCCTGTGGCCTCTCATTGCCCTTATGGTTCATTTTCTCTGCAATCCCCATGCACTATATCTTTCCTTATACCTGACGGGTCTTATTGGATACCTTTGGTCACCTAGACATTTATTTATTTTAAAAAAATATTGCAGATATGCACTCATATCACTTTTGTTTACATTGTTTTTGTTAATTTTGTTTTATTAATTTTATTTTCCTAAGGTTTAATTTGCCTCAGGATCCTTAGCTCTGACTAGAATAAAGTGTACTGAAACTTCTTTGAAAGTAGTGCTAAATTTAAAAAAAAAAAGAAAAAAGAAAAAAAGAAAGTAATGCTAAATTTAGCGCTATATTTCTAGTTTAAAAAGAGATATCTCTATTAGGATAGATTTATGATAAATTTCCCAGTGGCTTTGATCAATAGTGCATGTGTTTATTTGTTTGTTTGTTTGTTTGTTTATCTTTTGACCCCCTTCGCCCATTTCTCTCACTTCCTACCTCTTGCCTCTAACACCCACTAATCTGTTTTTTGTACTTAAGAGCTAGGGGTTTTGTTTGCCATTGGACTCCACATCCAAATCAAAATCATTTGTTTTTCCTTGTCTGACTTATTGTCTTTAGTATAACCACCTCAAGATCCATCCGTGTTGTCACATGACAAGATTTTATTCTTTTTAATGGCTGAATAATATCCCAGTGCGTGTGTATGTGTGTGATACCTACTTCAATATGATTTTCTTCTCATTTGCCTGTTGTATAATCATGACTCAGCGAGCATTTAAGATGCATTAAGGGAAAAAAAATGCTCCACATATAGTTGTGGACTCAGTATGTCTCTTGGAAGAGGTGAGTTCAAGATTTTCATATGTCGCTATCTTGAACTAGAACCTCTTCTCCACATATATTTCTGAGACTTTACTCATTGAATTTTAGTCAATTCTTCAATGGTTGCATAATTTAAAAAATTTTCTTCACTAATATATATTAAATTACTGTTGCATCTTTGTCACTATGAATTCCTGGTGTTTTTCCGCTATTCATTGAAACATATACTTTATTTTTATCTTTTTTTATTGTAATGCACTTGCATGGAGTTAGATTTTATTATATTTATTTATTTATTTTTTTCAGTATCTTATGTCTAAATAATGAACGTGTACCAGAAAAAAAATAGCTGGAATGTATTTTCAAACTTCATGGATTTTTCAAGCATTTACTGTCAGTGATACCTTCCTACACTTTCTAAATTGAAGGGCCACTGTCTTTGTCCTGTTGATTTTCAATGCCACAGTTAGAATTTGTTCTCTAGGTGAGCTATTTTCCTTTGTAAGAGAGTATGAGCTTGCTAGATCTGAAATTCTCAGGAGGATATGCTGAAATAGCAATATTCAATCTTCTATACCTGCTCAGAGGCTCTTGCATTGCAATTAGCCTCTGTGAAGCATTCTCCCAGTTTTACTAGTTAATTCTCATTGTATCTATTCAGGTTTCCACTCAGGGTAAAACACATTAGATTAAGTGGTAATAATTTTCTGGCTTTTGCAGGAGGGAGAGGTATTTCCATAATTTATGTTTATTTTTATATTGTATTATCACTCTCCCAGCTGCTATTCTATTGTTGCTGCTTTGGTGGTTTTGTCAACC
This sequence comes from Nyctereutes procyonoides, assembly GCF_905146905.1. NCBI lineage: Eukaryota > Metazoa > Chordata > Mammalia > Carnivora > Canidae > Nyctereutes > Nyctereutes procyonoides. The sequence continues at coordinate 14,571,662 of NW_026575032.1, read as the reverse complement.
TCACCTTTACTATGAAATTTGTGGAGATTCTTATTGTCTACCTTTTAAAAGATGTAATGAGGGCTTTGTTTTGTTTTGTTTTTCCTGTCATGTTGACTTGCTTGGATTTTAGAAGGAGTTTGGGGATAAATTAAAAACAGTCAAGTTCACTACATATATAATTTTGACAAAATAAAGCAAGAATTAAAAGAGAAAAAAAAATTTAATTTAAAAACGTCAATAACCATAGAAAGAACTGCTGTTACAGAGGAATAAATCGAACGAAGAGAATGTAATATATTTTTGGGAAAATCTTGTAAAGCTACCTACTGAAAGAAATAAAAGAATGCTAAATGAATGAAGACACAGATTGCGTTTGTGGGTAGCTAACCTCAGCGTTGTAAAGATGCCAGTTCTGGCCAAGAAAATCTGTTCATTCATTGCATTTCACAGAATTTGATCAAACTCGTCCTGAAATGTATACAAAAACGAAAAAAGCCAAGATTAACTAAAACATTGATAAAAAAGACAAATAAAAGGAAACTTATGAACACTTACCATAATGATGGTTTTTGTATTATTACAAAAACATATTTTATGTATTTGTTAGTAATACACAAAAGAAAATTCATGTATACTTACATGGTAAATTTATTCAAGCAAGAGTTGGATTATCATAAAACTGAAATAATGTTTGTTTTAGTGAAGTAAAGGTGAGAAAAAGGATTGTAAGGATATTCAAAAGATTTCAACTTCTGTAATATTTTAATTCTATAACAAATATTGGACTTAAATATGACAAAATGTCTACTAATTAAATCTGAGTGGTTATGCCTAGAGTGTTAGCTATATTTTCCCCTCCTCCTCCCCCTTCTTTTCCTTCTTCTTCTCTCTCTCTCTACCATCTCCCTATATATATATATCCTTATCTATTTCTCTCTCTTTTTTTTCTTCTGCAGCAGAAAATGTGATATTTGGGGGGGAGGTGTCAAGAATATCTTAATTTTTTTTAAGAATATCTTAATTATTTGAGTTTTTCTTTTCATTGGTCAGCAGGGAATGGTCCCGATTTTAAAAGAAAAAGAAAATGTTTATATTGCTCTATTTCCTTCCTCTAATTTCCTATTTTTATTTTAGTTGGTAGTGTGGATGGAATCTGTGAAGAGAATTTATGAGGAGAAAATAGCTGTTATAATAGATTCTGTTAAGTGTCCTTACAATATCCATTGTGCATAATCCCAGGGTTCAACTTTTAATTTAGGGGTTTTTGAAAAACAGTAAATTCTAGACCACCAGACACCAAAATCCATGATGAATAACCATTTTGGCATTATACTTTAATCACTGTAAATCTATTCTTAAAAGGAGGCAGAAAATAAAATATTGTCTAATCAGATTAGGGAAACATTATTTATACAGAGAAAAACTATGTGTCGGGGATTTCTGTGACCATTTTTAGGAATTGTGTTTGAGACAGAGTAATGGCAACACAAATAATAAGATGGGCAAGGAATAACTATTACTCAATTGGAGTAACCGAAAAGGTGATCACTGAAGTGGAGCTTAATATTCAGTTATACTAGGATAAAATGGGTCTTTCTGAAGTGAGTGAGGTTAGTCTGTTACCAATGAAATTTAATAAAGTGGACTGCTAGAAACATTATCTTAGGTGATCTGAAAGGTGTTTAAAACTGATGAACACAAAACAATAAGTGACAGTTGATCCAATTCCTCATACAGCATGTTAGAAATATCTGTGGAGAGAAAAATGAAAAAGAAACGCATTAAGTATTTTCAGTGACTTCCAAAATTTTTGGTCATGTCACTGTAGGAGAGCCCCACATGGCACCTTGACAAGCTTGCACATATCCATGTAGATCACATAGACAGAAATATGAACCACAGCTAATCTGAGTCTTGGCAGGATGCTTTGTGATACCGCCAGAACACAAGAAGATACAAAGACATATAAAGAGCATCTGCAAGGCCATCCCACTCACACCCTTCACCCATTTTTGCTAGGAAGTTATCATGAAACAGTTTCTTATTACCTCCTGGGATCTGATGAGATGGGAGGGTTCCAGAACTTCATGCTCAGAATGAAGCTTCAAACCACAAAACTGTTCAGCTGCAGTCTAGAATGAGCCCCTCAGCAACAGAGTATCCCACTCCCATGTTTGAGCCATGTGGTTCCTGTGATTTCAGTGTCATCCTTTTTGGTGTTGGGACAAAGACGGTGGGAAACTGGCTCCTTTAGCTGATCTGTTTTTCTCTATGTAACTAATAAAGTATCTGAACCGAAAAGTGACTCACCATATCTTTACTAGTAAAATTAGTCAGGTCTTGGTTGGCCTTGTTTTGTATTCTCTTGACAGGGCCAAATTAAGGAATTCTCTTGGCATCATTGAAACAGGACAACAGGTCATCTTCCCAGCATTGAATCAATCAAGTTGTTTAGTCTCGTTTCATGGATCCTCACATTCTAGCCCTGTAACCAATCTCCTGCCCACCACACACACACACACACACACACACACACACACACACACACACACTCACACATTATATCTATAAAACAGTCCCTGAAAATTCCTTGACATCTGAGTTCTTATCCTCCCATTTAAGTGCATTATCTTGTCCAGAAATATGGCTCTGTTGAGTGTCACCTCTACTAAGAATTGGAATAGTGCCCTTAAAATAGAATCCTTGCATCTAAGTCTCAATATTTATGTCAAATAGCTCTGACTATGCCTACTTAACCATAAGAAACACTTCACACACCTGTTAGACTACATGATGTCTAGTTTTAATTAGTTTAATTTCTATTTTTATTGCTATATTCTCATGCACATAATAGGATTATGTACAAAACATGCATGACAGGGCTGAATGGAATAAATGTTAGCTGGGAAATGAGCATGAAATTCTATTGAAAAATAGAAGATTTATTGGAGACAATAAGCTCAGTTTGTGCAAATTATTAAAAATGACTACTAAAACCAACAAATAGAATGGTCCAACTCCGTTAGTTTGCAACCCCAGGAATTTCCCAGGTGAAATTTGAAACTGGTCTCCATAAGTGGAAAGCAAAGAGAGACTGAAGAGACATACCACTCCAGATTGGGAGGGAGCAGGTTTAATAAGCATAGGAATTTACATACTAGGCTTTTCTTCATTGGATGAAGACAAGTAAATCTCTGCATCCACCAACCAGAACCTTAAAGGTTTAACAAGGGGTTTAGTCACCTCGATGGTCCAAATGGTTCCTACACCACCTTATCCTCTTAAAGTTGCATTTTGGAAACAGCTGCTATTGGGGAAACTGGTCTAAACATATATTCCAAGACAGGGAAGAGGGTAAGATCCTCTGATCACCTGGATCCAGCTTGTGGATCAACCAGCAATCGCATCCTCTCAATGACCTCCTCTATTGCTCAGATATAAAGACCGGTGCCAATTTTAACATATCTAGAGTCATTTTATCAAGAAAAATGGCTATTTTCCACTTCTGGAAATTTTCATGTATATCTGCGTGTCAGCTTTCAAAGCTATATATTCAAAAGCTAATTGGAAAGATATATAACTAGTGATAAAAACAAAAAAAGTAGATAAACCTTAAAGAAAATGATATATAAAAAGACTATAAAACTTTAGAAATTCCTATATATAATTTCTGTAATTTTAAAAATACGAATCCTTATTTGTTAAGTTTGATAGCAGTTCATAATACAAGGGCAAAGGGAGCGTATTAAGTCACTTTGTCTACAAAAAGTAGTGGAGATATTTATAAAAGGAAGAAAGTAAACATCAAGAATTGAGTATGTCTTAAAATTCTAACTTACTATGTTGTACCTACATATATCTGATTACACATTTAATTTTAGTCTCTGTGTTTTTATCATTATTTTATAAATCTGAATTTAGTGCATCAGAGCATACTAAACCTATAGGTACACAAATGTTGCAAAATGGTATTGTTATTTATGTATTTCCTTTGATAAAATTATGCATTTCTTTACAGTTGTAAATTAGAGATTTTATTTATTTTATTTTTAATTAATTTATTTGTTTTTGCTTTAGTTGCCATTACTTTTACCCATTCAGCCTCACTATGTCTCATATTTTTCTTCTTGAACCAGACAGAGTTCTGTCTCTAAAGATAAAAGAACTATTTTTTTTTCATTTTCTTTGCTTTGGAAATTAAGTCATCCTGACATTTAGCAGTCTGCTTAAATAATATTGACAGTACTTTAAGAAACAAGTGCCATTATATTGTAATGTCCTAAATAAAGTTGCATGGCCAGTTGACTTTCAACTCAAGGAGGAGAAAGGGACACATTGTCTTGATTGGATGAGTCTAAGAGAGACACCTGCTGGCTACATTTGAATAGCTACTCTAGGAAATTTATATCAGAATCGGTAGGTTTTTTTTTAAAGTACAATCAGGAAAAAGAAAAAAAAAATATGGTAAAAATATCTTAGGACATTTCCAGACTACAATTCATTCAAATATTTTTGATTTTAACAAGTTCACGGAAAGACGAATAAGCATATGCACTATATAAAAATGCCTTTTTAAAAAAAGATTTATTTATTTATTCATGAGAGACACAGAAAGAGGCAGAGATAGGCAGAGGGAGAAGCAGGCTCCATGCAGGGATCCTGATGTGGGACTCCATCCTGGGATCCTAGAATCACGCCCTGAGACAAAGGCAGATGTTCAACCCTGAGCCACCCAGGCATCCCAGAAAAATGCTTTAGTAGTGCTCCTTGGTGATGTCTGTCCTTCTTTTATATAATAACAACTGGGGACACCTGAGCGGCTCATTTGGTTAAGCATTGCCTTTGGCTCAGGTCATGATCCCTGGGTCCAGGGATCCAGCCCTCACTGGGCTTTCTGCTCAGCACGGAGTCTGCTTCTCCCTCTCTCTCTGCCCCTCCTCTACCTACCTGTGCTCCCTTTCTCTCTCAAATAAAGGAAATCTTTAATAAATTAATAAATAGTAACAATTGGACAGTAAAGTCATATATAATATAGAATGATCAAAATAAGAGTAAAAAAGAGATTATATAACTAACATAATATTTAGCTGGATACTCATGATTTTTTAATAAGTCAAAAATAATGCCAAATAATAGAATATAAAATGCTATTTTTGGATATTAAAATTTTAAATTATAAAGCTGTCACATTTTTATATACACTGTGTCTTAAGTTCTTTCCTTTTTTGCCGTTCAACTTTGTTCATATATTTATTCATATAAATGTACCGAAAATGCTAACAATGATCATTATGCCTTTTTTTTTTTTTTTTGCTTCAGCCAACATTTCCAAAGATATCAAGAAGTGGGTATAATTTAATAATTCTCTCTTTGTGCCACCTACTGCTTTATACATACATTCCTCTGAAAAATCCATATAGACAGAAAATTCAATCTCAAAGAATCGAATAAAGAATTAAAGTAATTGAATAAAAAAAGCAATGCCTGATACATGGGATTGAAAGTCTGAAAAGGATTTAGCCACTTGAAAAGCCTTTCTCTTTTTATATGAGTTCTATAAAAATAGCCAGTGATTATAGTTTTAGAAATTGTTTATTCCTTCGACCAGCTGCGTATAAGATAAAAGACAGACTCAATCTCTTCCAACATATTTCTTTTGGTTCCAACTTGTGGCTTATCTGGCCTTGTCGTCTAAGTCTTTCTCCTATTGGCACTGTTGCTGCGTTGCTTTTTCTATCTCTTTCCTCTGGAAATGAGTTGCTACATCAGTGACCTTTATTTTGTTTTAAGAAATGATGTCATTTTTATGTGTGAGAGTCAGAAGGGCTAAAGACATCTTCCTGAAACCTTAGTTACTTTCTTCAATTAATAGCAGCAGAAGTCTTACCGATATTTTGGAGATAGGGTAGGAAACATTGTTTCTTTGCATCTCAAAGCCTCTCATCTTTTTTTTTTTTTTTCTCTTGCTTGTTTGGTACCAAAAATAATTATTTGCATTTGTATAGACTATGACTTACAACATAATGCCCTGTCATCAAAAAATTTATTCTAGTAATCCTGTTGACACGTGGGATTATTTCTCCCAACTTCATCTAATTGCCCTCCTTCTTTTTTCCCTTTCAGATTATCCTTAAATTATTTTTAATAGATTTTGTTTATTTGAGAGAAAGAGAGAAGGAGAGAGAGAGGACAAATTGGGAGATGGGCAGAGGCAGATAATACCAAGCAGACGGGCTGAGCATGGTGCTCCAGGCTTGGGGCTTCATCTCACAACCCTGAGATCAGGACCTCGATCAAACCCAAGAGTCAGCCACTTAAGTGCGCCACCCAGGGACCCCCAGATTATCCTTAAATTAAAACAAACATTGTATTATATTTATATCCTATAAAGAACTTACGGAAAACCACACTGACTAGAAACGCAATCAATTATTTTCATTTCCCAATGAGAACATTGAGATTCAGAGAGGGTAAATGGTTTTCCCAAGGACATAGGTGTTTATTTTTTGTTTATTTTTGTTTGTTTATAATCTTGCCCATGCTGGCCCTATATATATATATATATATATATATATATATATATATATATATATATTTTAATATGGCATTTATTTATTTATTTATTTATTTTTATACGCAGAAAGTTGCACAGTCATGTCAGTCCACATGCAGGTGTTAATATGGCTTTTAAGAGATGTTCTCTATTTATTAAAGAATAAATATGTCAGATTAAACTTAAGATCAGTGTTAAATTTTAATAACTATTCATATTTCCAACTCAATTATTCTCTATTATTTGTTTTCTTATAAATATCTAATTACAATCTACTGACATCTGTTCTTTCAGTCCCTTGGATATTAATATCAAATCTATTCTTATTGTACAATGCAAATATATCATGGTATGTATTCCCAATATAATTATATTTATAGGTTTATATGTGTGACAGGATAGTCCTATACAAATACATTTATACATTTATACATTGTGAAACATATTCTTAAATTTTAATTGATTAAATAAAGATAAAAAATACATACACCTAAATGATTATTGTGCTTATCCCAATTGTTTCTGTATTTATAATTTGACCTAGATACAAATTATTTAGTAATATGTGAGACAGGACCAAAAAATTGATAATATACGAATAAAATAAAGTGAATGAAACGCAGCCAAGAACTTGTCTGAACCTTATCATTGCTGTGTTGAAAGAGGAGACATAAAAAACTATTTGAATACACAATTACCAACATTCAACATTCTATCCTTCCACTATCTTAGCTTATGTAATAACTCTGTCTTTACATCAATACTATCTACGTACGTCTCATTTCTTTTAATCTCACCACTCTCTTTCTGCTTTTCCTTACTACTGGCTGAATGTGGCTATATCTCTCTCTGATTTTAATCTTAGCCCAGACTGGAGGGCATATTAGAGAAAATTATTTAATTTGTGATCCTGAATCTGTAGGGTCTTCACCTTCAGCTGGAACTTGAGCACTTTTTAGCATTAGTTCCTTTTTGCGTATCTGATGCTTTACATTTCTGTAGTTGTTAGTGTCAAAGACTCACCACTTTCTTTAAATCTTCTCTCTCCCTTGCTCTTACTCATTTCTCTCTTTGTTGAAAATCTTGTCTACAACTTCACGGGGAAAATGGAGGCCATTATACATCAACTTTAACTTAACCCATCCATTTGGCAAATATGTATGGAGCTCCTCTGTGTTTTGGTTATAGCAATGGAAAATTGTTGTTCTGGGCCCTTAGTATTAATGAGGAAGATTGATATGCAGACTCCTAGCTGTTCCTCACTACCTCCCTTTTCCATTATAATTGAGTTTAACTGGTGCATGGCCATTTAATGGTGTTTATAGATGCAGGGTGCCATAACTGGTATTTTAAATTTTATTTCATTTTTATTTTTGGATGTTTTACATAATTAATCTATATTAATTGTATAACTCATAAAAGTACTGAGAAACAGAAACTAATGGCTAATTTGTAAAGCTTACTAGGTGCCAAACACTATGCTAAGTGCTGCATGAGGATTATTTTGTTTTAATAATATGTTCTGGTCACATACTTATGAGAGCTTGGTGATCACTAGGTCTGTAAATGCAAGTGCAAAGTTGAGGTTTACAGGGGTTAAGTACTTAGCTCAAGGTCAAATATCCAGCGAAGATATCTTCATATGGACCTGCAATATAAATATGGGAAAATCTGGCCATGAGACACATATAATTAACCTGACAAGAATTTCTCAGTATCATAGAATTTCTAAAATAGAAATGTATCCTTGGCTGTATCTACTAAAATGCTTTTATTTTTATTTATTTTTATTTTTTATTTTTGTATCTACTAAAATGTTAATTCTGAACAGCCTCTCCCACTTTCATGTCAATCAAAGGCATTTAACATTTAGATCAAAACTTCGACGTGTCCTAAGAGACTCAACAAGATCTGGTCACTATTTACTCTGACCAACCTCTTATTGAACCATTATCTCCTAGACTCCAGTCCCATGGGCTTTTTGTTATGTTTGTTCAATGAATGCAATGTGATCTCTCCTATGGCAAGTCTTTTTGAATGTGATATCCTTTCTACTAGAAAGATCTTTACAACTTTGTGTCCCTATCCTACTGCATCTATTATATACTGTTAAATCTATGGCATGATTGTAAGATAATGTATTTTAATTAAACTTTTCATTTAAAGATAACTGTAGAATCTGTGCAGTTCTTTTTTTTTTAAGATTTTATCTATTTGTTTGAGAGAGAGAGAAATAGCGAGAGAGAATATGAGCAAGTGGGGCACAGGGGGAGGGAGAAGCAGACTCTCCACTCATCGGGGAGTCCCTCCTTGGAGCTCAATCCCAGCCTCCCCAGGTATCATGACCTGAGCCCAAGGCAGACGCTTAACCAATTGAGTCATCCAGGTGACCCTCCAAGCAGATCTAAGAGATAATAAATGCAGAGATATCCTCTCAACACTTCACCTATTTTCCTGCATTGATAACATTTTGTGTAATTACAATATACTATCACAAGCAGGAAATCAACATTGATACAATCCACCAACATTATTTGGTTTTCACTGGTTTTATATGTATTCATTTGTGTGTGTATCTTTCTGTCCAATTTTATCATGTGTGTGGAGTCGTGTGACTATAGTCGTGGACCATAGCCAATATGCGAACGATTCCATCACAAGGATCTCTCATTATACTCTTCTATAACCACAGCTACCTCTCTTCCTCCTCCCTTTATAATTCCTGGTAACCACTAACTGTTCTCCATCTTTACAACATTATAATTTGGAGAATATTACCTAAATGGAATGTGAGCAAGCCTTTAATTTTTTTTTCTCTGTTCATTGCTTTTTGATAATACACTTTTTAATTTTTAGGACACCTTTAGATTTGCAGGAGAGTTATGACCATGGTTCAAGAAGTTCTGATATGCCTGCACCATTTCCCCTAATATTAACATCGTACATTAATACACTATAATTACTATAATTAATGAGATAACATTGATTGATACATTATCATTAAGGTAGATATTTTATTCATATTTCCTTAGTATTTTTTAAAGTCTACATGTTACCTACCTGTTTTCTGTTCCAGGAAACAGAACAGAACATTCTGTCTGGAATACCACATTACATTTAGTTGTCAATTGTCAATTCTCCTTAGGTTCCTCTTGGCTGTGACAGTTTCTCAGAAATTCTTTTTTATAACCTTGACAGTTTTGAGGAGTACTGCTCGGGTATTTTGAAGAATGCCTCTCAATTGGATTTGTCTGATATTTTTTCTCATAATCAGACTGGAGTTATGAGTCTTGGTGGGAAGAACACAAAGGCAAAATATCATTTCCATCACGTCTTATCAGAGGTGTATGTTATTGATATGACGTATCAGTGCTGATACTAATCTTAATCATTTGAGGTAGATTTGGCAAGTTTCTCCATTGAAAAGTTGATTTGTTTATTTGTTTCCTTTTCCAAACAGTACTCTTCGGAAGTCACTGTGTATAGCCAACCCTTAGGAAGTAGAAATTATGCTTCATCTCCCTTGAGGTTGAGGTATGTATATGCATTATATGGAATTTTCTTTGGAGATTAGTCTCTTCTCCCTCACTTATTTTTTTTCAGTCATTTTCTTAATTGTTATAAACTCATGAATACTTATTTCATACTTTGTTTTATATTCCAACACTAGTTTATTTTGTTTCTTAAATTGTTCCAGCTCTGGCCATCAGGAGCTCCTTTAGCGGGCTCCTGTGAACTTTTCATATACCCCCTTTATTGTGTGTGTTTGTTTGCCTCCTTATTGTTGTTGTTGATTCCTTATTTGCTGACAATACAAGATATTCCAGGTTCATCTTTTATATTCACTTCTTCAACCTTAAAACTAGTCATTTATTCAATGAACCCCGGTTCCACTTTCTGGAGAATGGTATTAGAAACTAAAATCTAGGTGCTAGGTTCGCCCAGTATGGAGGTAGATTTCAATAGTTTGTTCCATCACATTGGTGAGTAGTATTTCATTAGCGTGGGGATATCATAGTTTGTTTAATTATTCACCTGTTAAAGGACATCTAGATTATTTCCAGTTTTTGTCTAATAAAGCTGTAGGAATACTCACGTTCTCTAGAATAAATGCACAAGAGTGCAATTTCTGGGTCATATGGTTAGTGCATTTTTAGTTTTATGAGTCTGGCTAAATGTTTTCTGGAGTGACTATCATTTGACATTCCATTCCCACTAGCAATTTGTGAGTGATCCAGTTTCTCTGTATCATTGCCAGCATTTGGTATTATTTATTTTTAAGCCATTTTGATAGCTGTGTGGTGGTATTTCATTTTGGTCTTACAATAATATTTATCTTATTTACTTACTGCTAAGAACTAAGGAAGGATGGAAGGAACAGTGAGAGAATGAGCTCACACAAGCGTGAGGAAGCAGGACTACTAGTGATGGCTAAGTTATATCCTGCTTTTACAAATGTTACAAGTGCACCACAAAATCAGCAATGAGTACTTAACATCTCTTCCTTCTTCATATCTTAGGTAAAAGGCCATTTTTTCACAGATGCTTTTCCTGATCCTGCAAGCTTGTTGGGGTCACCTACCTGTAGTACCTATGTGTTTATTTTCCTCATACTACTAGTGACATTCTGTAATTAATTATATCACAATGTATTTAGTTGATGTGTCCCTTTTCCTTATTGGACCTGAAGCTCTCAGGGGAGAGACTGTATCTCCTCTGTTTACCACACTGTCTCCAACACCTACTCCAGGTTCTAATTGTTAAATTAATACATGGACATAATATTCACTAAGTAACAATGTTTTCAATCAGGTAAGTTAATGTTTTTAAAATTCTATTTTACTTATTTGCAAAATAGAAATAGATTTAGATCAATCCTAAGACACTAGACTCCCAGTTACATAGAAAGGGATGATAAGCAACAAAGATGTAAAGAGATGATTTTATTTTTAAATATAATACTATTTAAAAAAAGAAATACCATTTAAAGTTATCAACGAAGTGTACCATCTTCACATATTTCCAAAAACAAGGCTAAACAAATTTTTCCCTTTTGCAAAAATTACTTCAACTCTACTTTCAACCTGGTTGAATCAGCCAAGACATCTTTGATTTAGCTGGTCTGTCTCCCCAGGAGGCTTCAGTCTCTAAGTATCCTGTGGAAGGAGGCTAGAGTTCATGCTGTTTTTATAACCATCTTAAAATTAAGACAATACTAGAAACATAAAAAATATATATATAACACCCTGGTACCCAGTAAATACTTTGTTTGATGGAATCTGCCAATAAGGAAAAACTTGTCAAAACAGAATGGTTTTGAATTTTGTTAGTTATGGAACTATAGTTATGAGATATTTCACAATCATTCTTAAATACTGAGGTCAATACAAATTAATTTCAGTGTATTTATTGAAAACAGTTTAATGACACAAATTTATTGCCAAACTTATGACTAGTAGAATAAAAATTAAATTATGTGCCATGATGCAGGATAGCCAAAGCATTAAAATCTGATGTACTTGACTTGTCCCCAGTAAAAGAGAATGTAATAAATCATACTCAATATAAAATATTAATCAATAAATGGCACCTATGTGGGGTTTTTTTTATAGGAAAGTAAACTAAAATCATAATAAAAGGGCATGGGTCATGATGAAAGCAGTTTTATTTATTTATTTTTCTGAAAGCAGTTTTAAATTAAATATAGAATATTCTTCAATTTGTAATGTGTTCAAGCAATTTTAAATCATTTTTTGTCCTATAATTGCACATTTTTAAATAAAGATTGATAGAGTATAAGTGAGTATATATAGAAATAACAAGGATAGAAATATTTATTATCTTATATAATCAGTGTAAATAGTGTAACTGGATAACTCAGGTCAAGTTACTACATATTTAAATATGGATTTAATCAACTTAGGTACTTAGGTTCTTCTCAATTTTGTCTTAGGAGGCTGTAATGAATTCTTTCATCCCTCACAGTACATTTTCTACTCTTCACTCATTATACAAACAGAGTGCCACTCATCTACAGTCTATATGCCTGATTTACCCTTATATGCCTACATGGTGTCTAGTTCGATATAGCTTCCATGTCACAGCCTTAAAGAAAGTTGTCCTTGAATCTCTTTTATTTTTACTGACTGGGAAAATAATGGTTTATACCGCATAAGAAAAATGTGAGAATTAAATCATTTATGAAAGCGGGTTAGAATAAAATCAATTATTATAAGTTATTACACTATTATTATCTGCATAATACTTATTAATGTTTTTCCTTATGAAACATTATTAAATAAAAATGTTAAGTTGGGAACTTCAAGGAAAATGTAAATGAGCTAAGGGCAGAATTTCCTATGCATTATAAAATATGTTCCCAAATTTGACTTTGAATCTCCTGATCATCAAAACAAAATAAGAAAATGTGACTAGTGGGCACCCAGGGTGGCTGGGTGGTTTAGTGCCACCTTCGGCCCAGGGCATGATCCTGGAGACCTGGGATCGAACCCCACGTCAGGCTCCCTGCATGGAGCCTGCTTCTCCCTCTGCCTGGGTCTCTGCCTCTCTTTCTCTTTTAAATAAATAAAACATGTAAAAATAAGTAAATAAATAAATAAATAAATAAATAAATAAATAAATAATAAAATGACTAGTTGCATAATTTTCTGCGTCTATGAGAAAATGAGGTGCTAAGGAGACACAAGGATTTTAAATACTTATAAAGTAATTTCTATCATGGACTTTTAGCTCTGCATCTGGTTTCATCTTTCTATCAATATAATTTGAGGTAACATTTCAATGCTTGATGAGGTGAAATCAGTTTTGTAGTTGTGGCAATGTATAGGCGGTATAGCAGAGTGTGTAGCAGAGAGTGTACACAACTAGTGTAGGGACCTAGTTGGAAACCAAGTTCGGCCTCACCTGTGGATCCCCAGGCAAGTTACTTACCTCAAACAAATATAAAGCCTTGGATTGCCTTGAAGACTGATAATTTATATTCTTTTGGTGTCCAAAAAATTATAAAGTGGAATGAAATTATTTGTATTACTTATTCATACCAGGTTAGGAGCCAGGTTTTCCAGGAGAGTCACCAGAACAGATTCCTCTTCATAATAGCAAGGCAAGATTCTCATGACTGGAAGAGTCTTCTGAAGAGATAATAGGTCCTCAGGGGGAACTGAGGACTTAGAAAGCCTGAAGATGCCACATGGTTCCTGATTTATAGGGTTGTCATGGTAGTTTTGCACTTATTTTTTTCCATTTAAGAAAATTTGTATCATCAATCTCTGTCAAGGGATATCTTTTCATCAATCTTGCCATCAGCCTCCAAGGTTGGTGTCAGAATACAGATTAGCACAATAACGTAGAACCTAAAGATTAGGTTGGTTAGGAGGAACGGGGAACAACAATTTTCTTGGGAAAGAAAATGATACTACATGGCTAGGGTTGCACCCAGACCATTTTAGACAAAGAGCCTAGAAATATTTACCAGTGATGGAGGATTGTTTCAGAGGAATATGACCATTATTTCCAATGATTTGAGATGGATTGGCACGCTGAATTAAAAATAAATTGTTGTTCAAATAAAAAAGTTCACATTTTTCCTCTAAATGTTAAACTCCATTGGCTTTAACCAAAGAAGTAGAGATGCTTGAAAGTTTGCAACAAAGACTGAAACCAAGTAGCACTAGACCGGGAATGCAGTAGGTAAGAAAAAACAAAAACACAAAACTAAAACTGTGGATTCTCATGTTTTTGTGCATAAATACTTGGGGTGTCAATGTTAAAAATGTTGGTGGGTCAGGACACCCCATTAGCTCCATCCTTTCTGAAACAGAAGTTTGTCATAAATTAAAATTTACAAGAGGTAAGAGGCTGTTTGACTTTAACCAAGTCAAAGCTCCCTGTAGAGAGAAAAGGAAAGAGGCAGATTAAAATGAAAGGAAAAAGAAAATTAAAATGTAAGGAAAATGTAAAAATGTAAAGAAAAGAAAATGTCAAGCTCAGGAATTAGCATTAATTATATTTTAATAAATTATTTTATTTTACTTTATTTCATTTTATTTTATTTTCATGATAAATATACTTTTTAATCCACATCCACCTATTTCACTCCATCTACTTCCCTTCTGGTAACCATCAGTTTTTCTCTATAATTAAGGGTATGTTTCTTGATTTATCTCTCTCTCTTTTTTTTTCCTTTGTTAATTTGTCGTTTCTTAAATTCCACATATGAATGAAACCATATGGTATTTGTCTTTCTCTGACTTCTTTCGCTTAGCACTATACATTCTAGTTCCATCCATTTTATAGCAAATGACAAGATTTAATTCTCTTTTATGGCTGAATAATATTCCGGTGTGTATGTGTGTGTGTGTGTGTGTGTGTGTGTGTGTGCGTGTGTGTATACCACCTCTTCTGTATCCATTTATCTATTGATGGACACTTGACCTATTTTTATGGTTTGGCAATTATAAATAATCCCACAATAAACATGGAGAGGCATGTATCTATTTGAATAAGTGTTTCTGAAATTTTTTTGGTTAATACCCAGTTGTGCAACTACTGGATCATAGGGTAGCTCTATTTTTAATTTTTGAGGAACCTTGATACTGTTTTCCACAGTGGTTGCATCAGTTTGCATTCTCGCCAACAGCGCAAGAGTGTTCTGTGTTCCTTTTTCTCCATATCCTCTCCAACATTCGTTGTTTCTTGTGATTTTGATTTTAGCCATTCTGATCAGTGTGAGGTGATATGTCATTTTTTTGAAAGTTGTGAAAGTTTTGAAGTGCATTTCCTTGGTGATGAGTGACGTTGAGGATCTTCTCATGTCTCTGTTGGCCATCTGCACGTCTTCTTTGGAGAAATGACTGTTGAGGTCTTCAGGTCATTTCTTAATTGGATTAGTGTTTTTTGAGTGTTGAGCTGTATCAGTTCTTTATATATTTTAGATACTAAGCCTTTATCAGATATATTATTTGCAAATATCATCTCCCATTTGGTAGGTTGACCTTTAGTTTTGTTTATTGTTTCCTCTTCTCTGCAGAACCTTTTATTTTGATGTAGTCACAATAGTTTACTTTTGCTTTTATTGACTTTGCCTCAGGAGACATATCTAGAGAAATGTTGTTACGACTGATGTCAGAGAAATTACTGCCTATCCTCTCTTTAAGGATTTTTATGGTTTCAGGTCTCACATTTAGGGGTTTAATTCATTTGGAGTGTATTTTTATGTATTGTGAACAAATGTGGTCAAGTTTCATTCGTCTGCATTTAGCTGTCCAGTTTTGCTAACACCATTTGCTTTTTTTTAAAAAAATAAGATTTTATTTATTTCATACACAGAGAGAAAATATGAGCGGGGGGGGGGGAGGGAGAGGGTGAGGGAGAAGCAGGCATCCTGCTGAATGGGGAGCCTGATGTGAGGTTTGATCCCAGGATCCCAGGATCATGACCTAAGTCAAAGGCAGATTCTCAACAAACTGAGACACCCAGGCGCCCCCTCCCCCACCACAAACACTATCTGTTGAAGAGACTTTTTTCCATTATATATTCATTCCTCATTTGTTAAAGATTAATTGACCATATAATTGTGGGTTTATTTCTGGGCTTTCTATTTTCCTCTATTGATCTTGTGTCTATTTTTATACTAGTACCACACTGTTTTAATTCTGCTTTGTAATATAACTCAAAATCTTTATTAACTGTGTTTTAATATACATGAGTAGTTGATATTTGTTTTGACATATTTTTAAAAGATTTACTTATTTTTTCATGAGAAAGGCAGAGACATAAGCAGAGGAAGAAGCGGGCTCCCTGCAGGGAGCCCAATATGGGACTTGATTCTGGATCCTGGGATCATGCCCTGACCCGAAGGCAGATGCTCAACCACTGAGTCAACCCAGGTGTCCTCTTTTGACATTTTTTAATGAAGTCTAAACTTGTAGTTTGATGACTCATGAAACTAGTTATTATATATATATATGTTATAATCATATACATATATGCTTTTTTATTTTAGTTTTTAAAAAAATTATCTTCAGGGATCCCTGGGTGGCGCAGCGGTTTAGTGCCTGCCTTTGGCCCAGGCCGCGATCCTGGAGATCCGGGATCGAATCCCACGTCGGGCTCCCGGTGCATGGAGCCTGCTTCTCCCTCTGCCTGTGTCTCTGCCTCTCTCTCTCTCTCTCTCTGTATGACTATCATAAATAAATAAAATTAAAAAAAATTATCTTCAAAGTAGAGAATCTCAAAAATGATTTCATATTGGGGCCATATTTGAGTATACAGTCAGAAGTACTTAGGTGGCATAGAATTTTTATCGATAAAATGTTTATAACAAATGATTTTACCCCCAAACTTCTCTTTGAGCGATGAGTGAATTCATGATATATGGTCAGTTAGGAAGATTCTAAAAGTGAATTTTGCCTAACATGCCAAAGCAATTTCACTATAACTAGAGTGATCCAATTTAGATCCTATTCTAAATTGGTCTAAAGATGTGGTGATCAAAGGGTTAACTAACTTTCTCCTTTAGGCATGGCTGTGTTTAGGGGAAGATATTTTACTACATTGGAGCCAAAAGAGATAAGTGGGGGAAGCTGGAACTATGCCCAGCTTCTCAAATCCCAAGATCCTTGGGAAAATAACTTTTTTTCTTTTCTCATCCCTTTGAGGTGTTTTGCTAACTATGGTTTTTACTAAGTTTTCTTAGGAAGGGAAAGCATCTGGCAAGGACTTGAATGTCTGTCTCCCCTTCCTCCACTACTTTTATTTCTTTTTTTTTCTTTCTTTTTTTTAGTAAAAATTTATACAAGGTGAAGTTACACTGAAAAAATATTCCATAAAAAATCATTATTTTGGAAAGAAAAAATTCAAGTTAGTTAACAAAATATTAAACTGTCGGGAGTTCTAAGCAGCACTATTGATCAGGAGCAGCAAGAGAAGCTGATAGTAAGAAATTGGAGTAAAGATCAGGAAAGTTTCTGGCTGTTCATGTGAGGAGCTCAGAAGTCACCACTCTGTCCTAACAAGTAAAAATCTTAACAGGCTGATAAAACAACTTTTCTTGGATCCGTGAGAGAGGCAAGGTCACAAGACAGCACAAGATGTTCCTCATCTGGAGAGAAAAACAGGTGAAGGAACACAGGGAGTCATGGCTTCCCAGAGCAGAGTTGTGCAAGCAGAAACTCCTGCAGGATCCAGTGCTGGGAAGGAAAACTGGAGCTGTACTTGACAAATTGCTGGATCCTCAGAGTGGAGAAATCTGTGAATGAGTTACTCCACGGGACTCCAGTCATTGAGGGCCTCCACGATGTTGTGGGATTTACCTTCAGGAGCATACCAGATTCCCACAGAAATTATCACAGAAAAATCCCCTCAGGAACCATGTAAAAATACCTCAGAGTAATCTAATCTGTTCTTGTTAACAAGGCCTCCTCTTAGTCCCCCTAGTTAACCAGAGCCCAACTTGTCAGAGCCTAACTTATCTGAAGGAAAGCAAATACCCAACTCTAAACAATAAAATTGATGACATTCTAACCATGCTAATTCTCAAGAAAAAAAAAAGGCTATTATGAGAAATGAGAAAAAGGCTAATATGAGAAATGAGAAAGGGGGGATATTTCTACAGATCCTGTAGACATTAAAAGGATGGTATTAGATTTACCATGAACAAGTCTATGCCCACAGAGTTGATGACCTAGACAAAATGGACCAATTCTTTGAGAAACATAATTTGCCAAAACTAATATAGGAAGAATAGACAATATGAATAGGACTATATGTATTAAAGAAACGGTATCAATAATGAATGAACTTTCAAAACAGAAAACACCAAGTAGAAATGGGTTCAGTGGTGAATTCTATCAAACATTTATGGAAGAAGTTATACCAATTCTCTGCAATCTCTTTCAGAGGGTAGAAGCAGAGGGATACTTCACTCTATGATGTCAGCATTTATCCTAATAGCAAAACCAGACAAAGACATTAAAAGAAAAAACAAAGCCTACAGGCCAATATCTCTTATGAACACAAATGCAAAAATCATCAACAAAATATTAGCAAATCAAATCCAACAATATATAAAAATAATTACATCTGGGATTTATACCAAGTATGCAAAGTTGGTTTAACATTCGTACATCAACTGATGTAATCCATCATATCAACAGGCTAAAAAAAGAAAAATCCCATGGTTATATCAACAGACACAGAAAAAGAATTAGCAAAGTCTAATACTCATTCATGATAAAAACTCTCTGTAAACTAAAAATAGAGGGGAACTTCCTCTTCTTGAAAAATAATATCTACCAAAAAAAAAAAAAAAAAGGTACAGCTAGCATCATACTTAACATTGAGAAATTAGAATCTTTCTCATCAAGACCAGGAACAAAGCAAAGATGTTTTCTCTCACCAATCCTCTTCGACATTGTACTAGAAATAGTAGCTAATGCAATAAACAAAAAATGGAAATGAAGGATATACAGACGGGAGAAAAAAAACGCCTTTGGTTGCAGAAGACTTGATCATCTACGTAAAAAATCTGAAAGAAGGAAACAAAAATTTCTGGAACTAATAAGTGATCAAAGCAAAGCAGTAGGATGCACAGTTAATATGCCAATGTCAATTAGTTTCCTGTATACCAGCAATGAGCCGGTGGAATTTGAAATGAACTTTATAAATAAATTGAGTAAAACAAATGCTCCTCCCCCAAATCTTCTAAGATTTAGAGTTGTTGAATATCTTTTAATGTTACATTTTTAATGGGCTAATGCTTTCATCATTAGCTTCAATTTAAATAAACTTGGCTTATACTTTTCTAAGCCACTCTAGCATCATACTGAAAATTTTTACATATCAAACTTAGACAATTTTATGGTCTCCGTCATAAAGAATTGTGTTTTTTCCACCACACTCCCATAATATATATTACATTTTTATCATAAATTCAAATCCTTAACCTCCGCTAAACTCTCTTTTTCATTATACTGTAGTGAAATCCATGAAGAACTGAAATTAACAGAAACTAAATTTCCTTTGCTCTTTTGTGTTTTCTATCTTATTCTTTCAAATATCATTTATGTGGAACACGAGAGTTTATAAGGGATTAGATTAGTCTAAATATGGAAATCTTCAAGCCATGAGCTATGTGTCTCTTCAGACACTGTAGTAGGAGTTTAGGGGAGCCCTCAGATTTTTCTGTCGTTCTTCTTTATTACTCTCCTATTGCAATACCATTATCCTTTTGTAGTTGGAATAGTTTTTAAGTTTAGGTAAGGCAACCTAAGAGGCTAAAAAAATATATTATACTCTGACACCTAGAACCTAAAGTATAGCATGGCTGCCCAAATGCAGATTTAGAGAAAATATTTTGTTTTGTTGATTCCGTGCACCATATTATAGGGTGTTTTGAATTGCCTCCTATCCAACTTGCTGTTGAGGAAGGAATCTTCTCCTCCAAATAGTATAAAATGGCCAAATAATGACATGTGACAATCAAAAATGGTTTATTGATTAAACATACATCCCCAGAGACACCTGAGTGGCTCAGTGGTTGAACGTCTGCCTTTGGCTCACAACACGATCCCAGGGACCTAGGATCAAGTCCTTCATTGAGCTCCTCGTAAGGAGCCTTCTTCTCCCTCTGCCTATGTCTCTGCCTCTCTCCCTCTCTGTGTCTCTCATGAATAAATAAATAAAATCTTAAAAAATAAGATAACATAAACACACAGCCCCAGAGGAGGATGTGGCATGTCACACAGGACCACATGGGCATTGCCCTGGGCAATACAGTGAATAAACAGGGGCTGTAGTAGGCAGGTGTGCTAGAAAAAGAGGGTGGAGTTCTTCTGGGACCATGTGATTAGCTTTTTTGAACAATTTTTGAGGTTTGTGGGCAGGTGAAGGCATTAGATCAAGAAGAATCAGGTGGGGTGCAGCCAGTGGTCCGCTAGTAGGGGAACTAGCAACATGGGAGCTCTTCCTCTCTATGGAAATCTATCTGGTGACAGCAAGGGGCCCTGTAAACCCTGAAATGGCAAAGCAGCAGCACATGAAATTTTGGGCCTATGTTAATACTTAAGTGTTGCAGTCTAAAATATTATGTTCCTCTTGAGAGAATTTTTCTATTACTTTTTGGTTTAGTTCAGTCTGAAGTGAATTTTTCTTTTTCTTTTTTCCCCCTGAAAGCTCCAGAAATATGTCATTCTTCTATGTGAAATGTTTAATACTGCATCATTGAAGATCTTATACATCACCTACCATATCTAAAATACCTAAAAGGATGGACTATAGATTTAACAAGAAAAAAAAAGATTATATTTATGTGTAAGATTGAAAGATATGTTATTATTTCATGGAGTATTTGATTTTTATGGCTTTTTATTCATAAAGTATTTTAGGACACTGGAAGGGCATAGGGTGGCAGCAGGACACAGAATTAGCCTAGAAAACCTGCATTCTAATCCTGCTTCCTTTGGATTTCATTTAATAGTTCCAGTCTTCAGTCCTATCACTGGAAAATAAGATGGTAAAAGAAGTCTTTGATGTTCCTCCTTTCTCCAATATTATTTTAATCCATCAAAGTTTATGCATGCTTTACAAATATTTGGCCAGGGGCTCCTGGGTGTCTCAGTGGGTTAAGCGTCTGCCTTCAACTCATGGTTTCAATCTCACAGTCCTGGGATGGAGCCCCCCATTATGCTCCCTGCTCAGCAGGGAGCCTGCTTCTCCCTCTCTTTGTGCAGCTCACCCTGCTTGTGGTCTCTGGCCCTCTCTCTCTCTCTCTGTTAAATAAATAAATAAAATCTTAAAAGAGATTTAAATCATTTTAAAAATGTTTTTTTTTCAAAAAAATTATTTATTTATTCATGAAAGACACACACAGAGAGAGAGGCAGAGAGACAGGCAGAGGGAGAAGCAGGCTCCATGCAGGGAGCCCGACATGGGACTCGATCCCTGGACCTGGGATCACGCCCTGAACTGAAGGCAGACGCTCAACCACTGAGCCACCCAGGGATCCCCCAGAAAAGATCTAAACAAATAAAATAAATACAAATACTTGGCCAATTTGCATGTGTATTTTCTTTCTCATTCTTATTGAAGAATACACTTGGAATTTGGGTGGATCCCTGAATTCTGAGTGTAGACCTCACTTCTTTCAAAGAGAGAGCCCACACCATTGTTTACTTCCTCGTTTCATCTCCCTCCTCCTTGGCAAGCATTCCTGGTATTCCCAAGTCAGAAGAAGAAAAAAATAAGGTTGCCTATGTTGCCTACCCCTGATGGTACTTTTCCTGGTGGGCAAGATCCATTAGCACTGTATTCTGGTCTTTCCTTAATCAAAGAGGTGCTAGCAGAGATGGAGTGACTTCTCTGACAAGTAATGATGTCTCTTATTTGGTGGACAAATCTGTCTAATCCTGGGTGCATTTTGCTCTTACCCTAAGCTATGTCATCAACTTAGCCTCTTTGTATTTTAAATATAATATATATGTCTCCCTTCTACTAAAAAAAATATTTATTCTATAAATAATAGCCCAGGGGTGGTGACAGATGGTTATCAGAAGATAAAGGTGTCTAGAGGTTGACACCGAAAGGAAGAGATGCCAAGGGAAAATCCACCCACTGAAACATTTTGCTAGTGTTCACCTCAGGAATTAGGCCCATATTCATTCATACTATAGGATTATTGCAAAGGTCATAGTAATTTAGATATTTATAAGCACTTTTACCTTTAAAAAAAAACTATGGGTTTACTGTTTATTATATCCATGTTAATAAAAGTTGTGCAGGTAAAATGTAGCAGCTGGTCTTTAAAAGAGAATTTGGCCATTTCAAGGGCAGATTTTGAAGGGAAGCATCTTGTTTCCTTGATGGTGATTGCATTCGTTCTTTCAGAATTTATTGAATACAAGATTAAGAGAAAATGGGTTAAGCACAACAACAACCAAAAAAAAAAAAAAATGAAAAGGAAGCAGTTGCTCTATTTTATTTTTCCTAATCCTCCTGGGAGGTCAAAACATCGAAAGACCTAGCTTTGGGAAAAAGGACAAATGAATCAAAAAGAAACTCAAATCTACTTCAGGGAAAGAGGTAATGTTGTGAATGTTCTTTTTCTTCTTCAAAAATGTTTTATTTATTTATTCATAAGAGACTCAGAGACACAGGCAGCGGGAGAAGCAGGCTCCCTGAAGGGAGCCCAATGCCGGACTGGATCCCAGCACCCCGGGGTCACACCTTGAGCCAAAGGCAGATGCTCAGCCACTGAGCCACCCGGGTGTCCTGAATGTTCTTTTTCCAATGCAGTTTTGGGAACTGATTCTAGGATCTGGGGTGTATGATGCAATGGGGTTGCTATTGGTGGAACTTGGGGGGCATTGTAAAAGTCATTTTTATTTCCCCAGTTTTTTTTTCTCTCCTTTGGGGAAAATCTTTGAGAAGTAATATTTGTTTGGAGAATGTTAGAAGATTCCGATGAAATGAGACTTGCATAGAAGATGGAAAGCTTAGGATTGCCTAGAGTTTAGTTGCGAGTAATGCTGAGGGCCTTTTTGTCTAAGTTGCTCAACTACTCTAATTGGAATAGGACAGATGGGAAGATTTTTTTTTTTTTTTTTGTCCAAGAATAAAAGGCATGGAGTTGTCTGAAGACATTTTTTTTATTCATCTTCCTGGATACCAATCCCATGGTTGATACCAAAAGGAAGAGGTGCCAAGGGAAAATGTGCCCACTGAAACATTTTGCTGCCCACACCCATGGTTGGGCAAACAATAGATTGGGAATCTGTAATAGTGTTGATATTATGTTCCAAAAGGACCAGTAGGTAAATAAGCTTTATAAAATTAGCTGCAACCGAACATCCATGTGAGCACGAACTGAGAGCCTATCTACATACTCTGCCATTTTATTTCTTTGGCAGTATCATCACATGTTCCTTTTAATTAAAATTCGTGCATCAATTATTGATAAAAGGTTCGTGGTTTTTTTTTTTTTTTTTTTTTGAGTTTTGTTCATTTGTAACTATCTCTTCCCAACATTAGGAATCTCTTAAATGTTTTGTTTTGTTTTGTTTGACATTTATTTTATGGTTAACTGATGAGCACTGGGTGATGCATGGAATTGTTGAACCACTAGATCCTACACCCAAAACTAATAATACATTATATGTTAACTAACTGCAATTTAGATAAAAACTTTAAAAATATATATTAATTGTTAGCATTAGAACACACACACATTTCACTAGCAGCAAGCAATTTGAAATCAATGATTAGGCGATTCATCTTTGTTTTCCCAGGTGTTAAACAATGAGGACACATGAAAAGCAAATAGTAATTAGTTTCATTCTTAATCCCCCTTTTGATTAATTCTTACAGTGCCCACACCTTGATTATTCACTTGTCAAAATTTTACCAATCTTTAAAGGCACTTCTCAAATACTGTTTGATACAAAACATTTATTTTTTTTCCTGTCCAAATCACTGTATTCATTTTTCTTTGAAACTGACTGTATTTTATGTTTCTTGTCTTGCTTATCTTCCTTTTCCTAGAATTAAATTTGTATGTGTATGCTTTATCACTAGTAATAAATTAAAACAATTCATTCTCTTTAAAATATACATTGAATACCGACTAGGGTCCTGTTTTACATCCTTTTTTTATTATTTTTTTTATTTTTTTCCTGTTTTATTATTATTTTTTTATTTTTTTCCTGTTTTATTTTTTCCTGTTTTTTCTTATTTTTTTCCTGCTTATTTTTTTCCTGTTTTATTGTTTCCTGTTTTATCTTTTTCCTGTACATCAATATTCTAATTGATGTACATAAATAGAATAAGTACGCTAATTAGACAGATTACTACAAAATAATAAATATTACTGGAATAAAAGCCAAAACAGTGTAAAGGAAATGGGAGTGACAGGAGGTTGAGGTTGCAAACGGATCAGGGTAGGCCACTTTGAGAAAATGACATTTTTGTGAAGGCTTAGTAGTTAAGCAGTTAGCCATCGCCCTCCCCTGGGGTGGGTGTGGGGGCCTTGGAAGAGTGCTCCATGCAGAGGATATAAACAGCCGGTAGAAAGGCCCTGAGGCAGGCCCTTGGCAGGCAAGTCAGAGTGAAAGAGGCCAGTGTAACTGGAGGGGAAATTGGAGTGTGGTTGGAGGTGAGGTCTGGATGATAATAAGGGACTAGATCATTAGGGGCTTTACAAACACTTGAAAGGATTGTCCCTTTTACTCCGGTGAAATATGGAGACATTGCAGGGTCTTTAGTAGATGAATGACAGGATCTGACTGTTTTAAGGGATCTCAGTGTAATCCTTGTACCGAGAAGAAGCCCTGCCAGATGTAGACGCAGGGAGACTAGCTAGGAGGATATTGCAGAAGAGGAATGATCTTATTTTAGATCATGGAAAGTAGTGAGCAGTGGACATATTCAAGGGAAATTTGCAATGGACAGGTTTGGAGGAGAAAATAAGGAGTTTAGGTTAGGAGATGTTGATGTGATATCTGACAGACATCCTACGTATATGCTGAGTAGGCACCTGTGGTTTTGCAAAATGTTGTTCGCACGTAGTCATTTATTATACAGGAGCTGGCTGTCTAAAACATGAAGACATCACTATGTTTTCTTCTTACTTCATATAATAGTATTATTAGACAATAAGAAATTAGCTCAAGTTCTATCCCAAGGTAGTCAGTTTAATACTTTGAGGCCTAGAGTAGATCTTTCTCTTTAATTTCTGATTCTTTGATAAGAACTTTGCCAAGTCTATAACTATATTAGGAATTAAAAAATTTAATCTTGAAAACTTCATGGCCCGTATTCTGTAGATTGTGAAAATATGCAATATTTTTCACTGTGACAGTTTTGAGGATATACCTATCATATTACGTTTCTGGTAAAGTTTCATGTATCCTGAAAATTAGCACAACAAATGAATCAGACACACAGAGAGAATGCCTTTGCCAGCCCAGAAAATATATGCAGTGCTCCTATGCCTGAGTACCCCTTTATTCTTTTCATGATTTATCATGGAAATGTGAGTTGACAGTTTTATGTATGGAATGCAAATGCGGCTCACTTTATCAATCCCATGCATATTAATATGTATGTATGGTAATTCTTGTTGCTTGTGGAATGGCCTTTAGATACTACTTCAATTCTATGCAATTTAATAGGTGAAATGTTGGAAGGTACACGTTTCATGGGTTTGTTTTTATTAAACTAGTAAAATGTTTGTAGAAATCTGCCTGGTGAATGTGATTCTTTTATTATTTTCCTATACATGATTGAGAAAAGAAGTCAGGTGCATTATCATATATATGCATGCATAATGTATTTACCAATATAAGGGCTGTTTCTATTTATGGAAATAATAACTTTATTGAAGCAAGACAGTCATCAGGGAAGAGTTACTGTTACAAAAGGAAGGCACACATTTTCATCAGGTTCCAGAAATTATCTGAATTAGAGCAATTAGGATCTACCAAGTGATTTTTAGCTTTCTAATATAATTATGGAAGAAAATAAAATTTCATAATCTCTAATTATTCTTCCCACATGCAAAATATCATTATCCACTAGACTTGGTTATGAAGATGAAAACCTCCCTCCACCTTTTTCCTTAGCTTTCTTAGCCACTATATTTCAAGGATTTAAGAGTTTGTGCTTTCCACTCAAGAGTTTATATTTGAAAGCCAGATCCAAGCATTTACTAGCTGGATGACCTTAGACAAATATTTTAAACTCTGTAAAAGTCAATTCCTCCAACAATGAATCATAAGTAATAATAATAATCACTTCATAGATTTTAATGATATGAGTAACTGAGATAAGAGAGGTAAGGTGTTTCACCATTCTTTCCTGCACTGAGTTAACATTCAATATGATTTCTACTAGAACAATCAGCATCATCATACATGTATCATTTATGATAAAGATATACCTTTCTCTGTTTACAGACCAATATCTCTTCTACTAATAACTAATAACTTAAAAGTCGTTTTCCTCTTGGGGCACCTGGTTGGCTCAGGTCGCAATCCCAGGGTCCTGGGATCAAGCCCTGCATCAAGCTCTTTGCTCAGCAGGGAGTCGGCTTCTCCCTTTCCCTCTGCCTGCTGCTCCCCCTGCTTGTGTTCTCTCTCTCACTTGTCAAAAAGAAAAAAATTATTTTTAATCTTTAAAAAGAAAAGTTGTCTCCCCCTTTTATATTTTATAATTTCACTGATCCATTTCTATATGTGTATATATATGCATATATGTATTTACATATAAACATGCCCACATCGCTTACATTAAAAACAACAACAAAACACTCCTCATATTTCTTCATCTAACATGCACCCCCTCCCCCCAACTATCATATTCTATCACTCTGCGTAGATACCGTCCAAATTTCTTGAAATAATTGTTATGCTTTATTTCTTGATTCTGCACCTGGCATTCACTTCTCTATTATGGATTTGACCCTCATATCTCCCTTCAAGTTCCTCTGAGTATTTCATAACCTTAATATCTGTAAATACAATGAATATTTTCTCAGAGTTTTCTAGTCTTACTTTAACAGCATTTGACAGAATTGGCTATGTCCTCCACCTTGAATATCTCATCCACTGACACCAGTTTCCCTTATTTTCCTTCTGGCCTTTTGACCATTCCTCCTTAGCCTCCTTGCCTCATCCTTCAAAGCTTTTCATTAAGTGTTCTGGCTTCTCAGGAACTCTTGATGACTTCACCAAAGTTTACAGTTTTTAAGTCCTTCTAATTGCTAAGTAAGTTGTTAAATGACAACAACAAAGTACAAACATCTGATTGTTCTGGCTCAAAAAGTAGAACACATATTTATTTCTTTTCGTCACCTCTTACATCTGGTACATCAATAAATCCTGTCGCCTCCACATTTGAAGTACATATTAAATCTGATGACTGTTCTCCATTTCCACTACATCATTGTCCTCACTGAGATACTGCAAAATAATCATCTATGTAGCCATAAAGCAACAAAAACAGCAACAAAATAGCACAACATCAAGTAAAGTTAGATTTGTGTGTTATGTTGTAACAAGTGTTGAGGAAAAAATAAGAAAGGAAGGGCACTTGGTATGTTCTAGAAATGGACGTGGTTTTAAACAAGAGCTTGAATGTCGACCATATTGAAAGGTGGCATATGAATGAATGTTCATAATGTATTTATTCCAAAGAAATTTGCTTAAATCACTTAAGCAGTCTGAATTTTTATAAGCTAAGATAAATAACTCAAGGACTTCATAAAAATATTATTCAGTGTAAATCATGATATGTGAAGATTAAATATATGTAACAAATGTTCTTAAGCATTTTTTTTTCCTAGGTTTTAAGCAGAAAGCCATGAAGGTAAATGGTACAGGGGGAGATCCTCAGGGGAGTTTCTGTTCATGCAAACTCTAAGATATTGTGACAGGTTTTCTGACAGCATCAGCCCATGAAGCATCTAGGGTCTATATAAAAGCAAGAGAAAACATGCAATATGAAGTTGAAGACATAGTAATGGAAGTTTTCTTTAGAGAGGAAGAGTTGCTGGTGTATCTGGGGTTTCCTCAAACCTCCTCTGGTGAGGCAGTGCCTCCTTCTTACCTCAAACAAAATGGGAATAGACTTCAAGTGAACCAAGTCTATATTTAAATTTGAAAAGTCTGAAGACAAGAGGCCAGAGCTGTTTTCCTGAGATGAACAAGACCAAAAAGTACTGCTCTGAGAGATAGCTGCACTTCTGGTAGCTTCCAAGGAGTCCTGTGGTCTTCATGTGCTAGAGAAGAATATTGAAGAAAGGAACCAATGGCGAGCCATCTCTAAAGACCCTTCCCAAGAAGACTTCCAACCAAGAGTGAAGTATCCTCCAGAGGAAAGATTGGAAGTCTAGTATGGCCTAGAAGAGATGGCTCTGGAGTGAGGGGGAATATAAATAACACATAGGAGAAGGAACACCATCAACCACTTTAGGAATTCCAGGTGCCTCTGCAACTAGGAAGAAACTCTCACAAGAGAAAGAGTAAGCTTTTGGCACATACTAAACCTGAATGGTACTAATTTTGGATTACAACCTTCCCAGGCAAGTGAGACATTCTCACCCTTCTCCCCCACCCCGCTTCTATTGACTTTAAATTTGGGGGGGGGAGGTTCTCTAAAGAGCCACAGAGTGGGGGCAAGAGATCAAGACCAAGCAACTATGCGGTTCCTTTCCTGTGATTGCTTATCGGTTGAGGAGAGAAAAAAATGTGGACTTGAAGAGAAGTTAAAGATGTTAAACTGAAAGGGATTTACTTTATTTGAAAAGAACCAGAAATCTATGAGATCTTCCCAAAATTTTCTTTAGACTTAAGAGGAAAAAAAAAAAAAAGATCAATGCAAAGTGTGCTCTGAAAAGGGAAGGTATGAGAAAGAAAGTTTCTCCCCCATTGCATGCTACCACGTCCACTTTTTTGGTAAACTGAAAATATGCAAGTTTATAAATTTCATTGAGTTTTTCACTGAGCGATAATTGGTTGTATTGGGAACTTCACTGAGTAAATAAATGCATTTGTTCTTTATCTGAAATTGGATATCAGTTCATTTAATAGGAATAATTTGGCAAATTATTCTCAATGTTATAGTCAGGAATAATTGCAAATGACTTTGAAATGCATAAAAAAAAAGATTATTGGATGTCCTGTCGAGTTCCTCCTTCAGTATCTCTAAGTTATGTTAACTTTCTAAATTGTAAATAACTGATAACAATGAATATGATTTTTTCTCTAGGTATGCAAAATAAGTTTTTTTTTTCCAGTAGAGGTAATATTTATATCCTTTTCCTCCCTCCCAAAGAACTGTTTTCGATCTATTGCTCGAGTTCGTTACAACATTCATGATTATTTACTTAATATGTGCCTCCCATTTCTTCCTTGAACTGTTTTGCAGTGTCTTACTGGTGCCCTCATTAATGTATGAGGTTCATCCTTTCATCCTGGAAGAAAAAATATTCTTTAAAATCTTGGAGGTCCCACTGAGGAACTTAGTCGGGTTACCTGCCAGAGTAGGTGCGAGGGGAAAAACCCATGCTACTGATCTGCTGCTTTTTATCTTGTCCTCCAGAGTGAAATCCAGTGGCAATAGAACTTTAATTGTGTTGGTTTTGTGTTTCATTTTTCCTCTTTTACTAATTTTTTTATGTTTTATTTTTGTTTCTGTTTCACTTACGTATTTTATCTTCCATTGGTAACAGTCATGCTTGGGAATTTGGTGTGATGGTCTGACTTTTGGGATTTTTTCATATGGATGATAGAGATCTCTTCTCTTTCGCGTGAGAGATGATATAGAATAAGGTTTGTTATTCTTTCTCTGATTGTTTTCCTTTTGAAAAAAAAAAATGAGCTCCAATAAATTAAGAAGTAGATGCCCACAGGAAGGAAAATGGTTCATTAGTATCTGTGTTTCTATATTTACTCTTGACCTGTGGCTGAATTTATAGACCTGAAGCTATAGCATTCTATGTATCTTTGTGTTTGTAATTCTGAAAGGCCTTTACCTTTTACTGTGTGAGTGTGAAGTGTTTTCCTGTCTCTAGAGGATTCATTATCACACATTAGATCATGAACTATCTTAAATTACAGGATCTGTTCTGATTGGCTTATCAAGGTAATAAATGAGCACTTCTTTAAGTTAAATATTCCTAAAAGTTCCAGAAAATAAGAATATTAAACTGTTAATATTTTATATATCTTAAACTTGAAAAAAAAAAAAACTATTTTCCTTACAGAAAATGACTCAGAAATGTTTTAAGACACTACAAAATTAAGATCATCTTTGACAAGACTAGCTGAATAATTTTGGTTGTAAAAAATCTAGCTGTGTTTTATCTCTAATTTATTACTATTAAGTACAATAAGAGCATATATTTTATTCTACTTGGGTTTGTTTTCCCAAACTCTTACAAATCTACTGATCAAATCAGGTAATAATTTCTCATGAGTTATGTTTTAAGATTTTAAAAAAACTTTAAATTCATTTGAATAAATTGAATAATTATTTTGTCTTTTTATTTCTATGATAGCTATTTTTGAAGCATGCTAGCTCAAAGGAAACTTTTGAGATTTTTAAATAATTTAAAACCTCACTCTGATGTTACCTTAAGTTAATTAACAGATACAAATTGTATACCTAAATATTTTTTTAGAAAGATAGATTATCCAAACATGATTACTAAACATCATTTTTATTTCATATGCCTTTTACTTCAATATTTTTTTGAAAGACTGAATATAGATAGCTTTGGGTCATGAATGTGTAAATAAGATGTGTGTGACCTTAGCAGGTTTTATTATGTATATGTATGTTTACATATGTATATATGTAACCGCTAACCTGGAAAATTCTTCTGTCGGACAGATAATTCTCATTTATCCAAAACCTGGCTTTTACTGTGAAATAGCATTTTCTTTGGTTAAAAGTTATAAACCTATATTAGGAGCAACAGTGGCTAAGGAATACAGCTGTATGTGTGCTTTTGTTTATAAAGGAAAATTATGGAAGTTTTTCTTAATGCAGCAGTGCTCAAGCTTCTTAGTCTCTGAATGTTTTGTATTTTTGAGGGCCCCAAAGAGCTTTTGCTGATATTTTAACTATATTTACCGTGTTGGAAATAAAAACTGACTTTTTCAACACATGAATTCATTTGAAGATAGCAATAGCGAACACCACATAAACATAAACACAATCTTGGTTTTGTTGCAAAAATTGTTTTGACCTTGCAGACCCCTTGAGAGAACTACTGTTCTAAAGTAAAGTGTCCTTTGCTTTCAGAAAATGAAGGAACATAATGAAGGATAACATATGGAAAGTGAGGTTTATTTGTCTCGGCTTATAATATCCGTGTTTAGAAAGAAAAAAAAAAACAACTATGAAATATGTTAAAATTTTAGCAAAGTCCACTCAATTTGGATGGGCTTGCTTTCATAGCTTCTAATTAGTGCCTTTAGCTACAGTAGGAGAGGTTATTTTTCAATTTGATGCAGTCTGCCCAGATGGAGATTTTGTGTTGTATCAGATTAATTTTCTGTGCCTTATGGTGAATTTATAATCCTCTAAAGAAGATGACTTAAAAGGAATTACCGACTTAAAAAAAGGAGAAAAAAAAAAAGACCAATGTTTCTACACTTACGGAAGAGCTATAGTTCTTTACAATTGTGTCATTTTCTATTTTTCCTTTAAATGTTTTGTCATCCAATTAAATATAAAACCAACTACTGCGTGTCGGGTACCCATGATCCTATCTTAATCGAGTACCCAAAACTCTGATAACTCTTGAATTTGCCTTCCCAAAATCTACACTAAACTTGTAAAAAATCCACTTAAAATTTTGCTTGAGTTTTTCTAGACAGCTCCTGGAAAATCATACATATTTCCTTCTTCTCTATAAAGAGAGATGCTAAAATCATTAGGTTTGTTCTATATGTCACTATTATGAGTCACACAGAAAATTGCCAGATCAGAAGATATGCTCAGCCTTCCCTAAGTTTGTATAAGTAAAGTGTTATTAATATACGTATTTTTGAAACTGTGCACTTTATGGGAAGAATGGCGATTTGTCAATATGCTGCTTTTCATAATATGTATTTATCCTCAGGTGAATTTTTCTCAATTTCGGTATTATTGGTTATAGAAATACACTAACCACAGGCAGCTATTAATCCTCTATTTACAGATAATTTTTATTTTACTATTGGGTTTTCCTGAAGGTTCTGCTACAAGTCATAGTCCAGAGAATGTGTTAGCAAAATATAGAGACCATTTCATAGATTTGTGGAAAAGTACTGTTTTAGGCACTTCAAATTATTGATGCTAAAGAGTAGTCTTGTGGGTATAGGCTTTGAGCAAATATAACTTAGGTAACTTTCAGACCTTATCAGGGGACTGAATCAAGATTTTCACTATTCATTTTGGTCCAGAAGTCAGCCACCTGCCAGTGGATGGGTAACCCAGGATCCAGCAAGCAAAAACTAATTATATAGGACTGAATGAACTGATGAGAGAAATCACATCGTGTTTATTTATTTCCCGTATGGTTGATGTTCTTTCAATGTTCTGTTTTCTAGACATATAAGGAAGTCCTTTTTTCTCTTTTCTTAAGCTATTTACAACTCACAACAATTCAATAACTCTGCTTTTATATATTGAAATAAGACATTTAAAAATGATACTGGATTCTCACTGACCTAGAATTCATAAAATCTTACTGAATCTCCTTACTCTTCATGACAAAAAAAGGTAAATTGCATAGATTCCGTAAGAATCTGTTCTCCATTTTACCAGTCATATTTGAAATAATGCTCATTAAATCAGGTGTGACAAGGCAGCTTTAAATAACAATGTTGACTTTATTGACAGACTCAATGCCTACAAAGCTCCTGCTAGGAAAAATGGCCCTAAACCTGCCTTACAGGGTTAGGCCTTTTAGGTGGTAAGGAAGATAAATTCCTGGCAGGCCAGGACCCTTAGGAAATTTTGATGATCTTTGAAAGAGAAATTCCTCAAATTTATAGGCACTGTGGTTGAAATCTGGTGGAACAAGTTTCTTGGGTTTGTTTTCCTATCCTCTGTAAAGTAAATAAATAGAGGCATTTAAAAGCATGATCTGAGGTTCTTTATGATCTTAGATTCTTTTGCACAGAAATCAATTTTGGCCTTGTGGGATGTTCAATACTCTATAGCATTTAATTCACAAAAGAACACAAAAGGGATCCTATAGGGCTAATTAAAATACTTGCTGGACCTATGTAAAAAACCAGATGGAACCTAATGAGACCAGTCTATTTTGCAATGGCCAATAATAACTTCCTTTGATATTATGAAGAACATAAGGGGGAGGGAGGTCTGTCAGAAAATTAAATGTGAATGGAAAATTGAGTAAAAATTATTACTGGGTGTCCTGTTTAGTGCACACATCTTACTTATCTCTGTCTCTGGTTATTTTTCAGCTCCATTACCACTTTGTAAGTAGTAGATAAGGGATAGTGATGCAAATAGTTCCTGTCCATATGCATACAGATGCATTTTGACTAGTGGAGGTGTAAACGATCTCCATAAACTCTGTAGGAGAATCAAATCCTTTTATCTATTAAGAGTATTAGTTTTAGTACACCTGTTTGCTTATATATGTGTCTGATTCTAGGATAATCCATTGACCAGATGTAACATTTTTCATGCTTTTTATTATTAATGAGTTAAAGTACATATTTGAAATTGATCATATTATATTTAGATGACAGTCATGATTTTACCTGTTAAAAAGTATACTTTCAGAACTGTAGCATACCAGGCTCATACCATAACCCAATAGGAACCCAACACTACCCCTTAACCCCTAACCCTAACCAAAACCCTATGGAAAGATCTCTGACCTGCTCTATATATGCAAGGCATATACCCTCACTCTGCCCTTAATCATAAACCTCATGCTTTCCGTAACCCTATGCTGAACCTTAACCCTAGATGTAAGAGGGAAAAAGACAAACAGTAGAAGTGATTATCTATACATATATATGATATTTATCATATATATACACACACAAAATGGAATACCACTCAGCCATACAAAAGTATGAAATCTTGATATTTGCAAGGACCTGGATGGGGCTTGAGAGTATGATGCTAAGTGAAAATAAGCCAGTCAGAGAAATACAAACACCATATGACTTCACTCATATGTAGAATTTAAGAAACAAAACTAATGAGCAAAGGGTTGTAAAAAGGGAGAGAAAGACAAAACCTAAAACAGACTCTTAAGTATAGAGAACAAAAGGATGATTACCAGAGAGCAGGTGAGTGGCGGATGAGTGGAATGGGTCACAGGATTTAAGGTGTGCACTTAGGTGATTAATACCAGGGGGAGTTGTATGCAAGTGTTGAATCACTGTATTTTACAATTGAAACTGATTGTAAATCAGGGGTGGTGGAAGGGGAGGTGGGTGGAGGGGTGGGGGTGACTGGGTGACTGGCACTGAGGTGGGCACTTTACGGGATGAGCACTGGGTGTTATTCTATATGTTGGCAAATTGAACACAAATAAAAATAAATTTATAATAAAAAATTACACTGTATGATAACTGGAATAAAAGTAAAACCTTAAAAAATAAAAAAAATGAAATATATACTTTAATGTATGTTATTTCAATTTGCCTCTCAAGCCTTTACCATCATTTTTCTACTATGGAACAGGTGCTATTCAAGTAGATTTATAAGTCCTTTCAATTCTAAGAACCACTCTGCACTGTAGGTATTATTATGCTCATTTTATATCTACTGAACTAAACTCTCGAGATAATAGGTGGTGAAATTATGATTTAAAACTGTTTTCAATGTCTGTAGCCTTAGGAAAAGCTTGTTAAGTTTCAAAACATTTAACGAAGCTCCAAAATGCAAATAATTGAAACTACCATCATTATCTATTTCAACATGATTGAATTTGGTTTGTTTTGATTATAAGCCATACAAAAACCTATTCCAGGGAAGTTCTCAGTGAGATGAAGGAAGCTGGCATCTGACGTACACATTTTGTTGACAATAAGAAAAGTAAATGTAACCCCAGGGAATTTACTAGTATATCATTAACAGTGTACCTCTATACCACTGGCCAACTTCCTAACTTCCAACCTTTTAGCCAG
This sequence comes from Nyctereutes procyonoides, assembly GCF_905146905.1. Taxonomy (NCBI): domain Eukaryota; kingdom Metazoa; phylum Chordata; class Mammalia; order Carnivora; family Canidae; genus Nyctereutes; species Nyctereutes procyonoides. The sequence goes on along the minus strand of NW_026575032.1, from coordinate 14,536,448 downwards.
CCTATTAACCTTAGCTGGTATTGTCTGAACAATTTTCAGAATCATCTACTTTATCACCAAAAGCCAGGAATTGCCTGTTCATTTTTATGTTGTTTTTAGGTTTTTTTTACAAGAATAAAATCCTTGATGGAGTTGGCTTTCTTACCTACCTCAGCAATATGACTTGCCCTGGCTTAGATATGAGGTAGCGTTTTGAAAGTCTTGCTATCAAAGTTTTCTCTTTGTCTAAATTGCAATGCCTTTGTATTTTGCTGTCTTTCCAAAATTTTCTCTATTCTCTAACTATAGGTTTTCAGGAACTATTTTCATGAGAACAATGAAACATTACTTCTTGTCCTACAATTCTGTTACCAAATGTCTACTTGTCTTCAGATATTCACAATCTTTGGCTTTCTCCTACATTGAAAAGTCTGGAACAAAGAACTTTGCTTAGGTTTGTGATAGTTCTGAACAGTTTATATGTTTGTTTCTCTTATCCTTTATGACTAAATTTTGATAAGCCACAGAAAGCCTGATGTCTCCTATCCATTTCTACTTGTCCAGCAATATAAGATGCTCCAGTTGTAGGGGTAATTGTTTGGCCTTCAGTCTTTTACTTTAAAGTTGTGAGAATTAAGTAAGTACGTAAGTGGCTAAGCCCCTTTTAAGCACAGAATAAATTTCAATTTCCTCTCTTCCTTCTTTTTCCTTTAATTTTGTCTTCACGATTCTAGCACTACTTAACCAATGATGTCCTAGACACACCCATTATGCCTTGTTACTTCTCATGAGGATTTATATAGTTTCTTATTCTCTATAGATATAGCATTTGAGCTAGACTGTGAAAGCAACCTCTACTTAATCAATGGAATAGTCAGGAAGCAAATTAATGAACGTCTCAATATGTGCATTTCTGCACCTCTATCTAGACTTTCACATGGACAGCTCTAACCAGTTTGGCTCAGATTCGCTTCAGTTCATACACTCGAGAACATATTTATCAGACACCAGACAGCAAGGCTCCTTCAGACAGTCAATATACTGCAGGAGAGACACTGAAAAGTGAAATTCTAATTATTCTTGACATAGGGCATTCTAAGGGTGTTTCATGCCAAAATAATGAAAGTTATTTTTCTTCAGAAAACTGAAAGACGATACATGAGGCATCTTCAGGTTTCCATAGAAATGGGGCTAAATAAGAAACATGTGGCACTTTCTGATGGATACAGATCATCCTGAAATCACTTCACATCTGTTGGCTAAATAGAGAAATGACTATAAATCTTTTTGAAAACAAAGGAGAGAAAAATGTAGCGAATATATCAAGTAATACCTTTATGGCATCATTTAGCAATGACTCTATAAAGAAGGTTATTTGTAACGGTAGATTTATTTGTCATATACCATTTTTAAAAAAAGAAAATTAGAATTTATAGTTGGGTTATGATATTTAACATGGCCTTGTAAACTCTAGATATTTCACTTTGCTACTTACAAACCTTACTTTTTGTCATTAGCAACATTGTAAAAATTTAGAAATGTGTCCTTCTTGAACCTGGTATGAGTTCCTATCATTAGGATATTTTGAGTTTATTTTTAAGAGTCCTCTGTAGAAATTTAAATAAGTCTTTCTTACCCTCACATGCACATGCATATGAAAAGGGTTCATTTGAAGCAGTTAATAGAGGAATAGAGGAGTGTATATTGGAGAATAAATTGTTTATAACCATGTACACACTTAATGGGAAACGTGTATAAAGCTCACAGTTGGGAATTCAGACATTTCCACCTTCTAGAAATGCTTCTGGAAAATACTTCTCCCCACCAAGTTCCATTCCCAGTAACATGCCATTTAAATATCAAAACATAATTATTTTAAGCATTTTTTTTATTTTAAAGCTTATCAATGGAAGTAACTTTTACCACTTTCATATCGCTTCAAGAAATAATATAAAATATGCATCCATGAGGCTTAAATTTACACGTTACTTAACAATTTACCATTGCATGACTAGTCTTACCCTTCAAATATATAAGGAACATACATTATCCTCATATACGTGTTCTTGTATGACAAATACAGAAATAATAAATTCTCCTTTTTTGCATGTAAGCTAAGATTCTGACCTTCGAAAAACCCTGTGTTACAAATATCTTTATCATAATCCATATTCTTGTTGCCCTTAACTCTTAGAAAAGAACTATTGATTTATATAAGAATCAAGTAAGAAAGAAAGGCGTAACAAGTGATCCTCTATTCCATCCAAACTTGACCACATAGACCCAGGTATTGGTGGTGTCGGTGGAGGCAGGGATGCTGTGGAAGTTTTCATCCACCAGCATGGTCTCGGAAACTAATAAATAGCAAATTTGCTTCTTCGTCCTCTCCTTTGCTTCTTCAAATAATTTTCCAATGGCATCAGCTACAAAAGTGAAAGCTTCACATCGGACTGAGAAATGAGAGAGGACTTTCCACCGGGTGAAGCATCTGTCTGATTTGAACATCAAATCCTGCTTTTGTATGCCATGCTTTCTTCTCATACTGGAGACTGACCCCTATTAGATACTAGGATCTCTGATAAAATTCTGGCCTGGTGTGAATTTTTAGCCAAAGAAAGGAAAACCATTTCCGGAAACTGCTATATGAGAGATACTGAAATTTAATGATGTAATTTAAGCCTTATAACATTTTTGAAGGGATATTAGAGGTCAGAGTTAAACGTCCTCATTTTCACATGTAGAGAGAGTTAACAATGAGTTTTAATGACTTGTTCAAGGTCATTGTTAGCTTTCATTAGATGTAAATTGCATATTTTATTTAGTTTCCTAGCTCTTATATGCCTTGTGGTACTTCTTGACATTTTTTTCCACTCCAATATAAGATTATTCATGGGGATGGGGACTGCATAACAGGGAGGTAATCCTACCCCTCAAGAAAGAACAGAGAGGCTATTAAGTGATGCTATGGAGGATGGGTTTCCTTTAGAAATTTCTCTTTTCCCTTCTCACCGTTAAGGTTAAAGGGACATCATATGACAATAATGATTCCAGACTGGCGTGTCAATTAATTCCCAGACTGTTATATTTGCAACGTGATATATTGCAATAAAGGCACTGGACCCAAACGTCCCATCCTCTCCCCTCTAAGGTACTGCCTTAAAAGGGTGAGAGGGAGAGGGGAAAGTAACATGTAAATCGAGGGGTAGAAGTACAATTTCAAGCTGCCTGGACATGTTTTATATGCCAAGCAAATGGCACTTGGTATCAGCTAGCTCCCTCCTGAATATCTATCTCACAGAACCAATATCTGTGCACATGAACCAATATCTGTCTACTTCACAGTCAGAGGAGAAATGGAAGACACATAGCTCTTTTAATAAATGCTGATGAGCATTTTTTTTTTAATTTATTTATTTTCCTGAGATCACAACCTGAGCTGAAACCAAGAGTGGGAATCTTTACCGGTTGTGCCACCCAGGTGTCCCCCTACCCGCATGACCTTTTTGAGGAATGACTTTAATTATTTTGACTGGAAAAGTAAAAAAGACCTGAAAAAAAAAAAAAGGCACGAGAAATTCACAGAAAGGGGTGCCAAAGAGTGTCAAGAGTAGACTGGTCTATAAAGAGGAATTTCTTACCAACTTCTATTATATATATATCTGTTCTATTATTTTATAAAATCTCATCACAATGGCAGTGGTCTAAGTAGACCGGAAACTGTCCCACTCCCCAGATCCCACAAGGAGGTGATCTGATTACTTTCGAGTTGCAACAGAGAAAGCAAACTGTTAGGGTCGCTCTGATTCACGGAGTGTCCATGTCTTTGCCCTCTGGTGAAAAGTGACAGCCTTATTGTCTGCTTTTCTGTATATTGTCCAGTTGCACTCTTAAAACTTGCTGCCAAAGTTACTTTATGATCTGTGGTCCACTCAGCATCTCTGCTTGTACTTTTTGGAACTGCCTGAGTATGGAGAGTGATAATAATGAGAACCACATTTATGAAACTTTGGATGATTTGTCTGAAAATCACAGATTTTTGGCAGTGTATGGAGATTAAGTTTTAACTTTCCATTCCGTTCCTTTTTCAACGGGATTTGGTCTTAAAACTCCCGGGGAAGAGAAGTTGAAATATTTTACTTCAGGACTCAATATATAAAATGTTCACTATAGCATAGCTACTCCCCAGGTAAATAAAAATACTAAAGGAGAAAAAAATATCAATTTTCATGTGATTAAAACAGAGAAGCTAAATGTATTTAGCATGATAAATCACTTGGACACTTCTAAGGCAATCTGAGAACTTATAGTTTTTTAGGGCCTCTAATATTTATAATTAACATGCTTACAGATTACCAATATATATTTGTATCTAATTACCCTATGACAACACCTTCTGCCTATTAGCTAAGAAAGGGTTGGGGTGAGGGGATCCTGGGTGACTCAGTCCCTGAAGCATCTGCCTTCTGCTCAGGTCATGATCTCAGGGTCCTGGGGTTGAGCCCAGCGTCCCTACACTCTCTCTCCCTCTGCCCACCACCCCCACCCTGCTCATGCTCACTAGAGCTCTCTCTCTCTCTCTCTCTCAAATAAATAAATAATATCTAAAAAGAGAAAGAGTTGGGGTGAAAAAAATCAAGTTGGTATTTACTGAGCATATAATCTGTGCCAGGTACTATAGTTCACGTTTCACATTTTTAAAAATTTTAAACAATATATATATTTTTAAGATGTTATTTACTTATTCATGAGAGACACAGAGAGAAAGGCAGAGACACGAGCAGAGGGAGAAGCAGGCTCCATGCAGGGAGCCCGATGCGGGACTCGATCCCAGGACTCCAGGATCACTCCCTGAGCTAAAGGCAGACGTTCAACTGCTGAGCCATCCAGGCGTCCCTTAAACAATAATTTTATGAAGAATGTATTCTTCATTCTTTAGACGAAAAAAAATAAAACAGAATGTAATTGAACATGTCTCACTCCTAGGATATGAAATAATTTTTTTGAGATGTTCAGGCTCTTCATCTTTACCATTCATGAGCTGTGATCACTAGATCATCTCTGATTTTTTAAAATTCTAATGGAAGATACAAGAGTTTCTGATTTAACCTCTGACTGCTGTCAACAGGTTGCTAACACTGGTGGCAAAGGAAGAGAGAATCATTTCACAGCCAGTCCTTCTGTGAGGCCGAAGGGTGCAGGTTGAGAAGATGGCCTCTGATTTAAACAAATGTGTCAATCACTGATATCTTTGTAATCAGAGAATGCAAGGTGAAGAGGAGGGGCACAACTGACTTGCTCTCAATTCTTTTCGCATCTTTCCAACTTTGAGACAACCACGTTCTCCAAGCAGCCGTCTTTTCTTTCCTGGAAATCCATGATAGCTCCTTAACTGGGCCTCCTACAAATATATGTGCCCTTTTGATGCAACCTTCATATAGATATTCCCCATGACATGCCCCAAATTCAAATCCTGTCATTTTATTTTCCTACTTTTTAATCTTCTCCTGGCTTCTCATTCTTTTCATAGATGAAGTTCAGCATTCTTAAACTGTCCTGAAAGCCCTTGTATCATCTGGTCACTCTGATCTGGATAATTAGGATATAACCTTCAGAAGAAAAACAAATGGGTAGTAGATATGACCAGATGCAAAACAAATAACTCTATATAAACATATTGAAATTTATTTGCAATAAATTTCCATAAATTTTCTCTTATAAAAAAGATCACCTGCTCTTTACAGATTTTGAAGAATTTGATGGAATGCCTGAACTTTTTCTCTCTAATCTTTAAAAAAATAAGTGTTGAGTCCAAAGCTTCAGAAACAGTATGTGTTAATAGGCCTCAGACTATTCTTTTGACACCATTTTATGAAATTCTTCCTCGCTAAAAATTATTCAATTATAAAATACAAAAGATAAATAAAGAATATATAATATGTTCTGTTCTTGTGAGAAAACTAGGTGTCAGAGAGATGAAGATCACCAGGGTCAAGCGATAGGTAAAGCTGAACTCGTCTTCAAAGTCTGTGGCAGACTTTCAGGTATTAAAATTCATTGCTTTTTCAACCACTCCATAACCACCTGCTTTCTATTTAAAGACAGATTTCAGAAAACACTTAGAATCATCCTTTCTACTCTTTGTTCTATCAGACTAACTCATTGCATTAGAGGCTATTTAAACTGTTTCTATTCAATTGAGCAATGCTTCTCTGCCAGGTATTTGGGACAAATGACTAATAGGGTCCAACTTTAGAATTTAGAATTGCCCTATTATTATTTAACAATTACACATATATGTTTGTTTCAAAATAATGAATAAATAAAGGGGCTAAGCATCAAATGGGATATAAGTAGATGAAACCACTGTAAGGGCAGTGGAAACATTTTTATAATCGCTGATATGTTTCCTACTTAGCCTGATATAAATTTAATGAACTGAAATAATACTGGTCCTTTGATATGTCTTTAAAGTGCAACCTCATCAAAGAAAAATCATTGGTAACTATTCTTAGAATGTAAAGAGGACAAATGATAATATCCACATGCTTTTCATGCTTCTGTTACATGTCGGAAGGGAAATTCAAAATCAAGGAAATATAGATAAATAACAGCACTGTGAGGGACTAACCACCTTGATTTTTTTCAACCATTTTTCAGTTCATGGTCTGCTTGTATCTCTACTAATACACTTTGAAGAAGCAGAATTCTCAGTGATTGTATGACTTTGATTCAGCACAGTAAGGACAAGCTAGTTGGGATACATGGATATTCAATTTTTTCTGTACACTAAAGATCATAGAGTGACACTTGTGGTTCCTGCCTCTCTCAGTTAAATCAGCACAATTGAAATATGCTTTGTTGCTTTACATAACATCTTGAGTAGTCTATGTATATGCCATCCGGCACAGGAAAATATTTAACATAATCTTATATACTGCTCAATTATAAAAAAGAGAAATTTATATCTTGAGTCACTATGCCTCAAATCCAAGTCACTGTCTTCTATAAAGATATAAGTATTAGGCTGTCTATTTCATCTCTGATGTACTGGAAAGACCAGTCTGGAGCAAATAATGGAATCATCGCTCTACTACTTAATAATTGAAAAACATATGCTAAGTTGCTTAAGTTATTTTAGCTTCAATTTTGCCCACTAATGAGTAGCATTAGTTTTTTATGATTTTGAAAGAATTAAAACATATAACTTACTTGAAAACATTTTATACATAGCAAAAAAGTTTTTTTTTTTTGAGAAATTTAGGGAATAATTTGTTGCATTTTTTTTACAAGGAAGTGTTTTGGCTAAAAGATCATAAGTTTTGAGTGCAATAAAACAGCAACAGAAGAATGATGTTATTTTAATAACATGAACAACCTGCATCACCGGATCATTACATAGAAAATGACTCTCACAGTGTACTTTACATAAATGTGAAATATCCACTGTAGCATTAAATCACTGGGGATTATTTTTGTTACTGCTGTGCAATCTAAACCATGTTTTCTTACATATCCCATGAGAAAGTTATCAAATTTTAAAATACACACAAAAATGAAATTGTTGGTAAATATGACTGTATTAAGACAGCACAACATTGAATACAAATTTGAATGACTACTAAAAGGCATTTTGTGTTACACAAGTATAAGGCAAAAAGAATTTAAACCTCAAGTATATTTAAGTCATATAAACCAGTAAGAAAAAAAAAAAACTAGTAGAAGTATTGGTAAGACATATCAACAGGGAACACAGAAGAGAAGAACCGTTACATTGATGAGAAAAAAAAATAAGTGAAATACTAAATTGCAATTTCAAAGAAAATATCAGATATTTGTCAGATTGTAGATAAAATACTAACATCCCGAAGATACCAAGTGTTTTCAAGGATATAGAGCAAAGAGATCAGATTTTTACTGCTGAGAATTTAAACTAAATCATTTTGGGAAGTAATTGAACAAAATTTAGTAAGGTTGAAGATGTACAAATCCCAAAACTCATTATTTCTATTCGTAGTTAAGTCCCTGAGAAATTTTTTACATGTAAGGACATTTATTAGAATATTGGGTATAAGGGTAAATATTTGAAATGACCTAAATGTCCATCCAAAACAGAAGCTTAATATCTTTACAGTATATATTTTTTTTACAAATAATAGTATTTAGCAGTTAATATGTTGGAAGTGAACTATATGTGTCAAAAATTTTCACAAATATTTTTAAGTAAGAAAATTATAGAATGGAACTTCTAATATTGTGACATATTTAAAATATAAAAACATGCAAAATGATAGCATCTATTTTGTAGGGCCTCACATATGTTGACTAAAATAATGAAATGTGCGAGGAATAAAAAACACCCAAAATCCGGTTAGTGATTTTGTGTAAGAAAAAGGAAAGAAAAGGAGGGAAATCTGATCAAGGAAGGAAAACACAAGGAATTTTAATATATTTATGCTATTTTTACCAAAAAGTGGTGATGAGACGTTAGCTTAGACAATTGGTATGCTGGTAATTTTGATCAACAATCTTGTTGAAAACAACTGGAAAACCTGAATAAAGCATAAGTAAGCATGTGCTTGAAAGAACTGGCAAGTTATTAAGACTGTGAAGAATTAGTAGGCGAGGCATTGGAAAAAGATGCAATTTAAGAATAGAAGTCTTGCATTTGGGGTTGCTTTAGCCTTGGGTATTTGTCAATTCTGGAAGAAGTGACTGAGAGGCTTGTATTCTAAGAACTGCTTGGATATTCTTGCGGTACTACGGAAACAAAAATTGGAATCCGGGAGTTTCCACAAGGAAGATATCCCAGATAAAGCCACCACATTTGGGTTGGTATCCTGAAATGTTTGTAATACAAAAGCAAGTTTTAGCAAGATGTGGATTAACTTTCTGAGAAATTGAAGCCCCACATCAATTAAATATAATCACAATTACTTGTCTTAGTTGATTTGGGTTTATTCTTGTCCCTTGATCTCTAATAGAAACTGTCAAGATTGTGATTATTTTTGGAGGGAAGAAAGGAGGTTGTTAGTAATGGAATAGGACAAGAAAGGAGCATGTTGGTGTTGGCTAATGTTTTGGTTTTCTGCCTGGGTAACGGTTACAAAGATAATAATGTTGTGATTAATCTAAGACTGTATATTTTTGTTTTATGTACTTATAAACGTTGAAATAATTTATCCTAAGTAAAGCTAGAAATGACTTTCAAAAAACTAGCAGGAGTTCAATGAATGTTAATTGATAGCTAAAAAATGTCAAGCAAATAAGACAAAACTATTAAGATTTGATAAAATTGGTCCACAAACCTATAAATGTTTATTTATTACCTTTTCGTAAGCATCATAAAAAAATGATATTCTTGGGCACCTGTGTCAGTTAAGCCTCCAACTCGATTTCAGCACAGGTCATGATCTCAGGATGGCATCAGGTCCCACACTCAGGGGGAGTCTGCTTGATATTCTCTCCCTCTCCTTCTGCCCTCCCCCCTGAACACACACACACACACTCTCTCTAAAATAAATAAATCATTTGAAAATTATATACTTCATAAATAAATTTTTGTCAAACATATCTCAGTAAAGCTGGAAATAATTAGGAACACGTGGATGGCTCAGTTGGTTAACCATCTGTCTCGAGCTCGGGTCATCATCCTAAGGTCCTCACATGGACCCAAGCCCCATGTGGCCTGCCTGCTTCTCCTTCTCCCTCTGCCTTTTCCCCTCAACCTGCTTGTGCCCCCCCATCTCTCTCTAAATAAATATTTTTTTTAAGGCTGGAAATAATGAGTAAAAAAAAATCAATGAAATGTACATTTCAAGAAAAGAAATCATTGTCATATTCATTCCAAGGAAACAAAATATTACATCTGGCACATAAACAACTCATAGGAAATATTTACAATAGCTCCAAGTCATTTCTATACATTGTTTACAGGGTCCAGATTTCTCACTTTATCCGGAATAACTTTTTATTGGATTCTTTTGTTTTCCAGAGGGAACAAAAGAAAATACCGTGAAGTCAATTTCACAGACCTTGGAAACAGCACTAGCTAATGCAGCTGTAGCTCATTAAGCTAATTCGACAATCCTATAAAAAGACAGCTAGAAACCAGTATTGTAGCTTTTGCCCTTTGAATTATCTGGAATAGTTGCCCAGTAAAGTAAGTTTGGTAAAAGTAATATGAATGAAAATCACATTTCGGCATGATAAAACTTGTACCTTTTTCTTTCCCTTGCCGGAACACCTCATTTATAGCATGCCATATGTGTGAGTGTGTGAGTGTGTGTGTGCATATATATGTGTGTGTGTGTATGTACATTATATATATGTGTATATATGTATATATATTTTTTCACTAAGAAATGAAATTTCCTTTTCTCATTGATTGTGAAAAGTCTTCCAATGAAGCTTCTATGGCAATTTTTTTCCTGTTTAAGAGAAAAAAAATTATTTGTAATGGTCAAGTATAGTTCACTCCCCATAGTTGTCTGTAAAGGAAATGGGTCATGTATAAGAAAATGTGTTAACCAATCTTCTAAAATAAGCCAAATAGGTTAGTGAAAATAACTAATTAAAAAAAAACAAAGTCGCATAGATGCCACTTATGTGTTAACCTAAAGACACACTCTACACACACAGACTTAAAGATATAACAAATGTACTAAACTTTTTTGTATAAACTTCTAGTTTCTTCACTAGGGCATTTTTAAAGGCAGGTATCCTTTTTTCTATCCTCTTAGTGTTTCTAATACTTAAAATATGTTTGAATTTTTATTCTTACTTCACCCCACGTTTGAAACATATCCTGATATACTCAGGCTGCATTTGCAGCTTCAGTTGCTGGCTCCTATTTCCATTGGCAACTTCTGCTCTTGCTGCTTACTTCCTGCTTCTAGAGGTCAGCATGAAGATGCACACCTTGACTTAAAAATCTTTGTATCTTCATTCATTCAACAAACACCAGCTGTATCAGTGACTGAAAATGAAATCTTAAGGGTGCCTGGGTGGCTCAGTGGGTTAAGCGTCTGCCTCCAGCTCAGGTCATGATCCTGGGGTCCTTGGATCAAACCTCTCATTGGGCTTCCTGCTTAGTGGAGAGTCTGCTTCATCCTCTCCCTCTGTCTACTACTCTCCCTGCTTGCGCTTACCCTCTTTCTCTGAAACAAATACATAAATAAGATTTACATCATTAAAAAAAAGAAGTCTTAGATATATTTTATGCTATCTATGGCATAATCACTGCTTTGTGGAGATTGAAAGCACTGATTGGTTTTACTTTTTTTGTCCTGGAAATGGAGTAACTTTCCAGAAACAAACGAACCCCCGCAAAGGAAAATCAGAGTTGTTAGTAGAAGGAGCAATGAGAGAAATAAAGTGAGGAGAAGATGTGTATGATTAGCAAGGAGAAAAAAAAATCATGAATGTAATATCCTTTGGGAAACAATTTTGTCTCTTGTTTTTAGTCATCGTTGATCATCATGGAATTCATAGTATTATCTCACAAAATATGATCTCAACAAAAATTCCATAATAAATAAAATGGGTAAATATTTCATTATTTGCAAACTTTATCATTGAAGATATGAAAACTTAAGAGACTCTATAAGCAAAATATGAAAATTAGTAAGTTAATACTGAATGAGTGCAACAAATTACCACCATACCGATTCTGATGCAAAGCAAATACACAAAAATAAACTGTACTTAAATATTAGCAACACATGAATTTTAATTTTCTAAAAATGCTAAATATACAATTGTGGGAAAATATGAACTATACTCTAAATATTGCTTTGTATTAGAGTAGAAAGCTAAAAAATATACAGTTGTGGGAAAATATGAACTATACTCTAATATTGCTTTGTATTAGAGTAGAAAGCTAAAAAATAAAATTGAGTCTTTGCTTCCACTTATTTAAACAATCCCTAGGTTTATGAAAGTCCTAAAATCACAATTTAATGATTTTTATCAGTAAATTTGACTTTTTATTACTGGGTGTAATGAAAGGATTCTTAAAGCATTAAAAGTGTAAACAACAAAGCTAATTTTGGAGGTAATATTATTTATTTACTTATTTTTGTAGAAGTATAGTTGATACAGAATGTTACATCAGTTTGAGGTGTACAACATAGTGATTCAACAAGTTTATACCTTATGCAATATTCCCCAAAAGTGAAGCTCCCGCCTGTCACTGTACAATGTATATCTTGACTATATTCCCTACCAAGGCAATTATTGAGAAGTGTAGCTATGACAAAATCTAAAATATATTTTCCGTAAAGGATCCCATAAGATATAAAAGATAAGTCATAGAAAGACAGGAAACCCTTGCATTGTATTAATAATCAATGGTTAGTATTCACCATATAAGGGACATTGACAGATCAATAAGAGAAGACAGCAGTAGGAAAATAGGTAAAAGGAAAGAATATTCACATGATCATAAATGAACACTAATCTATGAAAAACTATTCAGTCTTACTAGTAATTAGGAAAATAGAAATTAAAGCACAATGAGAGACTACTTCCTGCTTACGGATTGGGAAAATATTAAACTCTGACAATACCAAAGGCTTTAGATGTGACGTAACTGGGAAATCATATGTCCATGACGAGCATGTAGACTGCTATAATCACATTAGGAAACGATGTGGATATAGAGTAAATATTGAAGAGCAAATTCTAAGGTGCAATTCCACCTCTTGGTAGTCTGCCCAGAGACATTTTTCCATATGGACACACAATAACAAGAAAAGAGTGATAATTATACCACTGTTCTCAGTGGTAAAACTTAGAAAACAAATCCACTACTAATGAAAACAGAAAAATAGTGACTGTATTAGTTACCGAATGCTATTTAAAAAAATATACCACTGGCTGAGTGCCTTCAACAACAGAAATTTATTTCTTGAAATTCTGGCTGCTGGATATCCACCATCAAAGTGATTATAGGTAATTTGATTTCCCCCGTGGCCTCTTTTTTGCTTAGAAATGGCCATCTTCCTGTCTCCTTGCATGGCCTTTTCTCTGTGTGTGTCTTCCCCGTATGTTTCTCTTTTCTCTCCTTCAGGACATCACTCCTATTGGATTATTGCCTCCACTTTTATGACTTCATGTAACTTTAATTACTTCTTTGAAAGTTCTGTTTTCAAATAAAACCACACAATTCAGTCTACAACAGTGACATATTCGTATAATGGGTTACTGTAGAGTGGAGAAAATAAAAAAACTATCAATAAAAATGAATTTAACAAACAAAATAGGTGTTAAGTACAAAAAGCAAGTATCAAATGGTCAACAAACACAGGAAAAAATGCTCAACATCACTGGGCACCAGAAAACTACTAATCAAAACCACAGTGAGATACCACCTCACACCAGTCAGAATGGCTAAAATAAACAAGTCAGGAAACAACAAATGTTGGTGAGGATGCAGAGAAAACGAAACCTTCTTACACTGTTGGTGGGAATGCAAACTGGCGCAGCCACTCTGGACAGCAGTAAGGAGGGTCCTGAAAAAGTTAAAAATAGACCTACCCTACCACCCAGCCATTGCATTACTCGGTATTTACCGCAAAGATACAAATATAGTCATCTTGAAGGGGCACCTGCACCCCAATGTTTATAGCAGCAATGTCTACAATAGCTAAACTATGGAAAGAACCCAGATGACAGATGAATGGATAAAGACGATGTGGTGTATATATATATACAATGGAATATTAGTCATCAAAAAAATAAATCTTGCCATTTGCAACGACATGGATGGAACTAGAGTGTATTATGCTAAGTGAAATAAGTCAATCAGAGAAAGACGATTATCACATGATTTCACTCACATGTGGAATTTAAGAAACAAAACAGAGGACCATAGAGAAAGGGAGGGAAAAACAAAACAAAATCAGAGAGAGACAAACCATAAGAGACTCTTCACCATAGGGAACATTTTGAGGGTTACTGGAGGGGAGAGGGGTGGAGGGATGGGATAATAGGGTGATGGGCATTAAGGAGGCCACGTGATGTAATGGGCACTGGGTGTGATATACAACTGAAGAATCACTGAACTCTACCTCTGAAATTGATAATACACTATGTGTTAATTACTTGAATTTAAATTAAAAAAAGCAAGTATCAAAGAGTCTTTTAGATATGAGAAATAATGTATAGTATTTATTGTTTAGGGATACAGTAATGTATAGTAAACTTGTAAATAGCTTTATAAGAATAAATAATTCAAGACCGTCTTTTCTTCTGCAGGGAAAGGAGGGATGATTTGGTAGCACATGTGTGTACTGGACACGTTAGCTCACTTGTGGCTGGGTGGTGCAGACGTTTGTTCTTGTCCTTTTTTTGGTTTGTGTTAATGTTTGCATTCAAAAGTATATATTATGCAATAATTTCATTCAACCTCGGTTGACCTCCAGGGTGGCATGCTAATTAAGGTTCAGGAGTCTCACTGCTTAGGTTCATATCCTGGATTCCATAATAACTAGTCTTATGAACTTAATCTCTCTAAAACTCATCTCATCTGTCAAATGCAGATAATATTGGTACCTACATGATAGGGTTCTTAGGAGGATTTAGTGAAATAATCTTAGTAAATCCTCAGCTCATGTCTGAAACAAAGTAAACACTCATTAAATGTCAACCATTATTTATATCTTTCTTTGGACATGTGTATATTATGCAATTGGGAACAAAGAATTTGTCACAGAATAGAATTTTGTATCCTCTGCTGTTTTTTTTTTTTTTACTAAATATTCTGTGTTTTTTTTTTCCATGTGCTTTAACATTTTTCCAAACTATAATTTTGATATTATATAGATATACTTTATTTCATTTAATATGTCACATAGCAAAAACTAATTTACTTCTCCAACTTTTATAATATATGTGTGTGTATACATATAAATACACATAATAGAGAGATATACACATATGCCTATATTATAGATTAAATTATTATTTTGATTTGTATTTGTTGGATAACTAATGTAATAGAATATTTTCATCATTTATTGTCACTGGGTTACTAATTTGAATTGGCTGTTCATAATCTCCTTTTGTTTTTTTCTAAGTGGGGCTGTTGGTATTTGATCAACGGTTTTAACAGTACTGAAAAAAGAAAATATATATTATGCACTAAACAATGAACAGATGTACTTTTGCATTTTAATCTGTTGACGATGTGAGGATTACCAGATTTTCTGATCTTTCCTTATTCATCTGTCTATGTTTGCTTATATTCCAGAAATTTTTATAGATAGAATTAAGGCAGCTTACTAGAATGTTAGCATCTAAATTAGAGATTTAATTGGAAGTTAGGACTAACATATAACATAATGATAAAAATATAATTAGTTAGAAATTAAAGTCATAATTCTGCTTCTAATGGTAAGGCCAATAGTGCCCCCAATATTATGAAAATGTTCAGGGGCTTATATTTTCTTTTGATTCATAGAAGTGATATTCATCATAGCAACAGAAGTTGTGAATATGAGAAATCTCTATCCTTAAGAGTCTTAAGTTATCCTGACCCTGGAACGTTGTTACTTGCTACCTTTTCTTCAAGCCTCCTGATCCTGTTTTTCTTCCTTCCCTCCCTACCCCTCCCTCCTCCTTTCTTTGCCCTACCTTATCTTGATTAACTGTTCAATTCTTATGCAGAGTAATTGGTTTTATGTATTTGACAGAGCACACAAGCAGGGTGGGGGGAGCAGCATGCAGAGGGGGAGGGAGAAGCAGGCTCTCCACTGAGCAGAGAGCCTGACATGGGCCTTGATCCCAGGGAGCTGAGATCACCACCTGAGCCAAAGGCAGATGCTTAACTTACTGAGCCACCCAGGCGCCTTATGCATAGTAATTTAACCATCATTTTCTTGATTCCTTCTCAGCCCATTTGTCTGAGGATAATAAGACATTTTGCTAAGTGAGGGCAGTGTCCAAAAACAGTGATGCTGACCTTGAATGACTATTACCTTAAATAAATATGAGAATCTAAACAGAAAAAAAAATATGAACAGACAATGTCAAGATGAAATACAAATGACCAATATGCATTTGAAAAACTTTTCCACAGGAATTAAAGAAATAGTACCATAGTGACAATACCATGTACCCCCCCCCGATATTGACTTTAAAATTTTTAAAAATAACCCTAGCTTTAAAAATATATTACTCAATGAAATAAAAAGTGTTTTGGCAGGATTCACTGGTGTGAACTTTACATTGCTGCTTCTGGCAAGTTCTTTTTCTTTTTTTTTTTTTTTCCTGTCAAGTTCTTTGACATTATATTAAAAGGAATCTTCACACTAAATGTATATATTTGACCCCATAATTAAATGAATATCTTCTAAAGGGGAGATTTTCTTTTATTCTCCATATAGGGACAGTAATTCCATATGGTCTCTTGTCGCCTTTATTTTTAATATTACTTATATCCAGACATTAGAGTTAATATTCACCAGTCTATAAAGAGCTTCTTTATATCACAAAATTACATTGTGCCCATTATACACTTTTAATTATAAATGTGTTCATATAGATAAGTACCTAAGGATAGACTAGCTTTAACTCTAGTTTTATTTTTTTCATTAATATTTTAAAGATTTTATTTATTTATTTATTTATTTATTTATTTGAGGGAAAGAACATGAGCAGTGGGAAGGGGCAGAGGGAGAAAGAGAGGGAGAAGCAGAGTTCGTGCTGAGGAAGAAGCCCATCTCAGGGCTAGATTCCAGGACCCAGAAGACCATGTTCTGAGTGGAAGGCAGTTGCTTAACCAACTGAGCTACCCAGGTGCCCCAATTCTTTTTTATTTTTATTTATTTTTTTATTGGAGTTCAATTTGCCAACATATAGCATAACACCCAGTGCTCATCCCGCCAAGTGCCCCCCTCAGTGCCTGTCACCCAGTCACCCCAACTCCCTGCCCATCTCCCTTCCCACTACCTGTAGTGCATTTCCCAGAGTTAGGTGTCTCTCATGTTTTGTCACCCTCACTGATATACCCACCATTTGCTTCGACGTGGATGGACCTGGAGGGTATTATGCTGAGTGAAATAAATCAATTCTACTTTTAATTCACAGCAACTTGGCCCTTCACCTATACACATTATTTCTTCTGCTCATCCATATACTCATGGATCGCTGTACTTTCTAACTTCATCTCTGAAACCAATCATCTTCATGGGTTTGCCTACCAGTTCTGTTCAGAGCCTCTTCATTTTTAACACCAGAATCAGCATTCAGTGATTTCCCCCCCCCCCTTTTTTTTTAAGTTCTCTTACCTGGAGCATTTTGCCCTGTGCTATGTTCCAGCTCCCTGTGTTCCAGTTCTTGCCCACATCTCATTACTGCTTCTTTGCACCCAGGTCCATCTCTAATCTTTTCTTTATCTTAGTGGCATTTTTATTAGCTCTTTGGATAGATCTATATCATATACCCTAATCCAGCATGATTTTAATGCCATTTTAAAGGCAAATAATCAACTTTTTCCTTACAGTTAAACATATTCTGGTATTCAGTTTGGGAGGCCTTAGCAGGGAAATTAGAACCTTCGATTGATGATCTTGATGATCGATTGATGATCTTGATGATCAGGAGGTGAAGGAAGAGGGAAAAAGGTATGAGAGTTAAGGTGGAACAGAAACTGGTCTCCATTTAAATAACATTCGAAATTCAAATTCTAAGTTCAAACAACAAAAGTATTCATAGATATGAGCAGGAAGGAAATCCATCTGTAAGTCAAGTATTCACTAGCTCTTCTGCGTTAAGGGACAGTATATAGTTTTACTTGGGCTTAGAAAAATTCCTCACTTGAATAAGTTACTAATTTTTTTGTTTTTATGGATGACTTCAGCATCTAAGGTTTCATGTTCATGGATGTAGAAGAAGCGACATCTACAAAAATAATCCAAATCTCTGCTGTGATCTCCTACCTGATTGACCGTAGGGATGTCAGCCTTGACCAGGAATCCTGCCTTCAAATTTCTGGAAATCTCCAAGATTGCTGCAAATGAGACTAAGTAGTTGTTTGCCAGCTTCCACACATACACTTGAAAGTACAAGGAGCCCCAAACACTGTCGCTCTCATTGGAGTATTTACTGTCCCTTGTGTGCCTGCATCTTCTGTAATTTTTTATGGAATTGGGTTCCATTGGCCTTCCTCACTGGCAGCCTCTTTACCAAGCAGAAGGCCACCAATGCTGTAGGTGCTTCAATCAACACACACCACTGCTAGCTTTACTGCAAAAGGGTGAAATCTCCATAGGTCTGTGTTTCACACATCGGGGAAGCTTTCCACAGCAAAATTGCCTAGGGACAAAATTACAGCTGTAAAGGATGAATTATTTTTAATTCATAGATGTAGTGACACAAACAGAAGAACCTGGATAGTCACCTCAAAGCTCCACCAGCACCATCACCAAAATGATGATCCAGGGACTAGATCACATTGAGTTCTGGGACTGGGCACCTCCCTAGTTCTCTTTTACTCCCTTACTCTTGGTAGAATTTCAATCATCAGAACAGGGCCCTATTTTGTGGTTTATTTAGCTGAGGTCAGTTTAGGTTCACATCAAAAGTGGTTTATATGATATAGCTTCATTGTGCATGGAATCTTCAAAGGACTCTGCAGCTGATGATGCAAATTAGCAGATATAAATCAACATGTAGAAACAAGGCAGAGAGAAATTCCATCTTGCTAACATCTTGTTAAGCACCAAATTCATGTACATATTAGAGGGTGACTAAAACCAATTCCAAATATGAATAGTGATAGACCTCAGGCCTTGGCAGCATGTCTTGTTATATATAGATTGTTTATAATTTGAGGCTTCTGTATCCAGAGTTCTCTATATTTAGTATCAAAGGTAGACAAGTTCCACGGTTATTCAACTTCCATCACCACCTGATGGTGACTATCTTAAATTACATCCAAAGGCCCTAGAAGACTGGTCCTGTCCCTTTTTCTGAGTCATTCCACTGAAATTTCATTAGGAATTTTAGAAAAGGGAAAAGTCAATTATCATACAGCTTGTTCAGTAGCATTCTTAGAAAATGTAGCATTTGCATATAAATCAGTAATTAAAGAACACATGAAAAAAAGCTTATACGTAAGCCCTTATGATACAATTTTCTGAATCCTGTAAAGTTCTATGTTCTAGTATACTAGAAGAAAATTAATTACAAAATATTAGTTCTAATGGATGGTTTTTCCTTAGTGTATATTTATATACCTGTACCCTAGATGCAAAATTTGTAAGTAGCTTATGGTTTATTTTTAAGATTGCAGGTGTTCAGTTCATCTGCATATAAATATGACACCCACACATGAATGCAAGTTTATTCACCAGAGTAAATGAGGCCCCTCTAGCTACATTCCTTGTACTTTCTTCAGAGATCAATTCAGCACAAACCACATTATTTATTCAGGATGACATTAAGATGTTCACTCTTCACAAGAATAAACACATTGATGATGTTAATGCCAGCGCTTCATTTTCTGTGGAACACTTACACTTAAATACAGCAGAGGAGTGCATGACATTTTCTTTGCATTTTTTTTTATTCCAACATGTGATTATAGCTTTCTATTTGTGCTAAGTCACTTCTGCAAGATTTTCCAGATTTAATTTAAACTTTAAAATGTTATATATATTTCTAGGTTATCAAGTAAGGAACCTCAGCATGATTTTATCATCGCTACTCTTTGGTAGAAACAGACAGTAAAAATTTAAAGATATGTAAGGACACCAAATTCTGTTCTTCCAAAGAGACTCAAAAAGAAAACCAAAAATGGAAAGCACTGAAGAGCAGGAGGAAAGTCATGATAAGTCGTATAAAACTCTGGGCAACACAAACCTCCTAAAGAAGCAGATGGGTCTTTTTACAATGAAATGAGCATTTTTATGGTCCACTGGAGCACGTACTATAAAGTGCTAGTGAAGAGGTTTAGATAAGTCTATAAACTGAGATTCTGTCTTTGTAAGGGATAGTAAACAACTCCAGGATGTGTCCCGCAAAGGCTTTTAAAGTTCCTGCTACCCAAACAATAAACACAGAAGGCAACATGTGGTTGAAGCAACATCCCCTTTTCCCCCCAGTTTATATAAAGGCTGTGTTCCTGGGCTTCTGGCTCTAGAAGCTTGCTGCTGCCTGGTTAGGGTTAATATCTTTCACACAATTAACTCTTGAGGATCTTGGCCTAGTTATTGCTGATCATTCAAATATTCTATACATTTCACTTTCTGAAAGAGAAGAAGTGATTTCCATATCCTACAGCATAGATTTCTTATAAGATATAAGTCAATTGGAGAAGGGCAAACTTTATATGGTCTCATTCATTTGGGGAATATAAAAAATATTGACAGGGAGTAAAGGGGAAAGGAGAAAAAATGTGTGGGAAATATCAGAAAGGGACACAGAACACGAGAGACTCCTAACTCTGGGAAACGAACTAGGGGTGGTGGAAGGGGAGGTGAGCGGGGGGTGGGGGTGACTGGGTGACGGCCACTGAGGGGGGCACTTGATGGGAGCACTGGGTGTTATTCTATATGTTGGCAAATTGAACACCAATAAAAAATAAATTTATATAAAAAAAGATATACAGCAACGCTTTGAAAACCACCAGTTTCCAAATGTTAGATCTAAGTAAATTTTTAAAACTGGAGGAAAAAAAATGAAATTGCCATTCCTCGGAGATCTGAAGGAAAGTCAACCAAAGCCAAAGTTATAAAATGTATCCCAGACGATTTGAGGGATAAGTGATACCACATTGGTCAATGTCGAAATACAAACGGAAGCATATCTCCAAAGTAGAATCATGAAAGAAATAATTTAGTAGAAAATACTTTGTTCTCCTAAATAGAAATTATATTAAACAATATGATTATACTTAACTACTAAATGAATAAAGCCCAGTTTCATGCCTAACAAAATATTCCAAATAATTATGGGACAAATGCTATGCATTACATATAGTTAATTTAAGCGAATTTTAGGAAAACCTGCAGAAAAGAAGAAAAATAAAGATTTTATACTATAATTTTAAGGAGAATAATTCCTACTTCTTCAGGAGCTATGTAATGGAATCGATCTCAAAATTAGAAAGAATTGTCTAAATTCGAAGCACATTGTTATGGATGAATAGTTTCAAATAATATTTTACTTTTTCAAAGATTTTATTTATTTATTCAGGAAAGACACAGTGAGAGAGGCAGAGGCAGAGGCAGAAGAAGAAGCAGGCTCCACGCAGGGAGCCCGACGTGGGACTTGATCCCCAGACGCGGGATCACACCCTGAGCCAAAGGCAGATGCTCAACCACTGAGCCACCCAGAAGTCCCTCAAATAATATTTTAAAATATGTACTTGATCACTTGAAAGGTAAAACTTGCAACTGGATACCAATGAAAAATTAGTTTTCTCCTACTCTTATCACCTAAACTCTCTTATCTCAGAAGCAATCATATCATTTTTATACAGTGTTTTTCGACACGCTTTTCCAGATTATTATTATATCCAGTTCTGTAAAGTTCATGTAGTTCTACATTACTCTTTTTAAAGACCACCAAGTACACTCTTGTATGTGTACTTCATAATTTATTTTTAGATTTTCCAATATTTTGGTGTTAAAACTGGTGATGATGCTAGCTTACATTTGTGTGTATATGTGTATTTCTAGATGAATATAGCTGTAGATAAATAACACATTTCATCAAATCTTAACTCCCCATGGTAATATATGCCATTATTTTTGGTATCAGGAAGAAATAGAAAACACCACCATATAAATAATATGCATCATCAAAAATAAGATATACCCCAATTTTAGGGATGCTAAAATGCATCTTATAATCAATAACATATAAGAGTATGTACATCATAGAGTCAGTGAAATATTTTACTGAAAGGCAACATTGCTGAGTCAAATTGCCAAATTGCCATGCAGGACAATGCCTGTTTATAAAACATAGTGTCTTTTAATATGTAGAAATGACATTGGTATTTTCTATTCTGAAGGCTGCTCTAGATTTTTTCTTAAAGTCTGAAACAAAAAATAAATATGCTGATACCCTGACAACCATTAACTTTATTTAGAGACCTTTCTAAAGTTGGACCTCAGGTATTCAAAATCCCATATAATCTGGAGCCATTCATTTTATTATTTTTCCTCTCAGATTTTCTTTTTGTAAACTGAAGATAGGAATATCTTATTCATGGATTTTCATAAGTATTAAATAAGATAATGCATGCAAAATATTTCTGGAACATAGTGGGTAGTTTTTATATATTAGCTATTGTATTATAATTAATACAACTATTATTATATTGTGCTTACCAACACACAAAATAACTTTAACTGATCACAACAATTTTTGTTCAAAGAGCTAGCTTTTAGTTAATGAGTGCAAGCATAATGCCTAAGGAAAAATGACTCAATCTTTTAGGATGCTTTTCAATAATAAGTATTGTGCTCAGATATCCAAACGATATCAGAAGTAGTTTTTAATAAAACAGGAATTATCACACTGAAGTTTTATGACTGAGATACATTTGTTCCACCAAGTTCTATTGAGTCCAAATTAATATTAGTTTTACAGATTTGTTCATTTTTAGGGATATAATATGCATTTCTTTGTCTGAAACACTCTTATTTACGCTCATGTATATTGCATAAACCAGAATAGGAATTAAAAGTTTGCCTGCTAAAATCTTGAAATATAGATTTAGAATGATTCTTTGTGTAGCATGCCATGTATCAATATACATTTTCATGATATTTTCTTTTTTTTTAAAGAATGAGATGTTTTAAGATTATATATATGCATATTACATATATATAATTTGTAAACTTTTACATTTGTTTGGACACTTTCCTATGAAAATAGCAATAATTATTTCAATGATAACAAAGCTCATAATTCCCATGATTTGTATGTTTGGTTGATATGCTTTTGTTCTGTACCTCTGCATATTGCTAACATCAATCAAAAATTCTAATCTCGGATGCCTGGGTGGCTCAGTGGTTGATCATCTGCCTTCAGCCCAGGGCGTGACCCTGGGATCCAGGATCAAGTCCTGTGTGGGGCTCCCCGCATGGATCCTGCTTCTCCCTCTGCCTGTGTCTCTGCCTCTCTCTCTTTGTGTGTCTCTTGTGAATAAGTAAATAAAAATCTTTTAAAAAAATTCTAATCTCTTGAGAGTTGCAGGCCATGATATGAAGTGGCATTTATATTGTGAAGTGTATCACAGACACTCTAATGAGTAATTTAAGAGCATTATTTTATTTAATTCCTACAATAAATATGTGAGGTAAAAAATATTATACCTACTTTACACAGAAAGAAGTGAATCTTAGAGGGATATTTCCTCTCAGTTATAGACCTTATCTAGTTTTTTATATATACTATATATATTTAGACTATGTACACTATATATACCACATAGTTTTATATTATAAAATTTATGTATATAAGTATATATAATATACATAAGAATATATAGTTCTATTCTTTTTACCTGTTTTATGTAGTACTATTAATCTCTTCATTTGTCCATTTACTCACTCATTTATTCATGTCACTAAATAAGAAACCTTTATGTTCCACAACTGTATAAGGGGTTAGGGATACACTTTTGAGTAAGGGGGATTGTACAATTTATTTTTTTAAAGGCAATTAAATTCAAATCTGATAAGAAATTATAATAATGTTATAAAGTACTAAGGGTGATGGAGTTTTATGAGTCTATCTTTGATAGGTCAGGATCTTATTTGTTAATCACAAAATCCACCTAAAAAGGATTTACCAGAGAATTTTAGAAGTTTACAGTATATAGAAAGAAAACAAAAACCAAACCTGGATGCTGCACAGTTGAAAAAATTGCTGTTTTTTTTTTTTTTAAGATTTTTCTTTCTTTATTTGAAGAGAGAGAGAGAGAGTGCACAAGTAGGGGCAGGGGCAGAGGGAGAAGCAGACTCCCCACTGAGCAGGGAGCCAGATGTGAGACTCAATTCGATGAACCTGGAATCATGACCTGAGCCAAAGGCAGACATGACAAATTTAGCCACCCAGGTGCCCCGACAAAACTGTTCTTGAGACAAATTACCTTGAACCTATTAATCTAGGAAATATTGACAAAGCTTTATCAGAAGAATCAAATACCTCACTACACAATCTGATCTCCTTAATGCCCTTTTCCTTTCCATGATCATTTTCCATAAGTGGTCACATGAGAATCCCAGATGAAAGGGAGTCTAGAAAATGTTAGTTTAGACTCTCCGGTTTTAACAGAACATATGCTGGAAGAAGATTGGAGTGGAGTTTGAGTCAGACAATCTGCTTTATCTGGCACACCTCAGCTTATAACAGAATCTAACTTCTACCAGAGGAAAACGGATTAAATGAGAAGAAAATAAACAAGAAAATAAGACCCCACTTACACCTAGTATTTGATGGCTAACACCTGTGTTATGAAGTAGTATTAATTCACATTTGCACATGCCTGACTCCTGACAAATTGTGAATTTGTAATAATGGAACAATAAACAAAAATGGAAAGAAAAATCTTATATTAATTTACCACCAAATATGCCTTCATATATTAAAGTAATTCCATGTATCATGAGTCTAATAAATTTCTCTGAATAAATAATGAATTATTTGATGTTTTAGAAAATTTTTTTGCAGTTTAATATTTTTTACAAGAAACTATATCATTAATTTCTGTTTCACTTAATGTTCATTCAGGGGATTTTGATGCAAGATCGCAGTTAGTTTTGGTCTGGTCTCATTTGTCTAAACATTTGAAAATGGACTCATTTTAATTTTAAGTATTAGATAGCTTAGGGCAAAAAAAGCTGTAACACTTAGTGATATAAACCTTTGACCATTGTTTCCACTAAATCAATGGACTTTATACAGTGTGTAATTTTAAAGTTATACTAATAAAATGGATTTTTTTTTGAGAGAGAGACAGAGACAGAGAAAGAGAGAGAGAGAGCAAAAGTGAGGAGGGGCAGAGGGAGAGAGGGAATCTTAAGCAGGCTCCATGCCCAGCACAGAGCCCAACCTGAGGCTGGACCTCACCATTCCTGAGATCATGACCTGGGCCAAAATCAAGAGTTGGATGCTAGAATGACTTTGAGCCATGCAGGAACCCCACAAAATTGAAATTCTAAATGAATGGAGTAAATTTTTTATCCTTAAAACACATGTAATTATGAATTATTTTTGTAGAGTGAAAGCATCACAGAATCAAAGAAAAAAGATACTATTGCAACTCAAAAGAAAAAATGTAAATGATGCAATGCAATATAATAATTTGACACCTAATATTTTCTATGGTTTCCTTTATTCATTCATTCCTTCAGTCACCAAATATTTGTGGAGTTCTCATTATATGCCCCATATATTTTAAGGCAATTTGGATACAAAATTGAACAACTCAAATTCATTTCTTTAAAGGACCTTATATTTAATAACAGAAAATAAACACTGACCAAATAAGAGAATAAAAAAGGAGATATATAGTTATTTAATTAAATTATGATAAAAATAAAAAATAAAACCATATGTGACATAACAAAGTATATAAAGAAGTCACACAGCTCAGTACCAAAGAACAAACATTCCAATTAGAAAATGGGCAAGGTGTGCCTGGGTACCTCAGTTGGTTAAGGGTTAGACTTCTGATTCTGGCTCCTATCATGATCTCAGGGTCGTGAGATCAAGCTCCACATCTGGCTTTGTGCTCAGTGTGGAGTATCCTTGAGATTCTCTCCTTCTGCTTCTCTTCTCTCTCACTCCCCCCAAAAAATCACCTTTAAAAAATGGGCAAAGGACTGGTATAGACATTTCTCCAAAGAACATGCATAAGTAGCCAAAAAAGCTCATGAAAGATGCTCACCATCATTAAACACTAGGGAAATGCAAATCAAAACCACACTGAGATCCTACTTTACACTATTACGATGGCTATGAGAATACAAACAACAAACAAACAAAAAGGAAATAACAAGTATTGGTAAGTATGTGGAGAAATTAAAGCCCTTGTGCATTGCTGGCAAGAATGTAAAATGGTACAGCCACTGTGGAAGACAGTATGGAAGTTCCTCAAAATATTAAATTAGAATTACCATAGGATCCATTAATTCTACCTCTGGGTATATACCCCAAAGAGCTGGGACTTGAACAGAGATTTCTACAACATTCATAGCCACATTATTCACAGTAACCAACAGGTGGAAGTGTCCCAGATGTTCACAACAGGTAATGGGTAAATAAGATATGGTATATGTGTTTTAGATTGGTAGATAGATGATAGATAGATAGATGATAGAGATAGATGATAGATGATAGATAGATAGATAGATAGATAGATAGATAGATAGATAGATAGATGATAGATAATAGACTAATAGACTTTGGAAAATTATTCAAACTTGTAAAGGAATACAATTCTGATACAGGCTACAACATGCATAAACTTTGAAGTTATTATGCTTGGGGCACCTGGGTGACTCAGTGGTTGAGTGTCTGTCTTTGGCTCATGTTGTGATCCTGGGGTCCTGGGATTGGGTCTTGCATCGGGCTCCCCGCAGAGAGCTTGCCTATGGCTCTGCCTCCCTCTCTGTCTCTCACAATAAATAAATAAAATCCTTTTAAAAAATAAAGTCATTATGCTAATTAATATAACCAAACATGAAGAAACAAATTTTGTAAGATTCCATCTGTACAAGGTAGTAGAATTATCAAATTCATAGAGACAGAAGGTAGAATGGTGGTTGCTGGGAGCTGTGGAGGAGGGAGGGATAGGATGCCATCATCTAATGAGTATAGTTTCAACTTGGGATGGTGAAGAAGTTCTGGAGGTAGATGGAGGTGATGGTTGCATAGCAATGTGAATGTACTTAATGCTACTGAATGTTCACCTAAAATAGTTAAAATGATAAATTAAATGTTCTGTGTATTTTACCACAATAAAAACGATTTAAAAAAGTTTGTGTGAGGTTAGAAGTTAAGGTTGAGGGGATATGTCATTCTATTATTTTCTATAATGAAAAAAAAATTAAGATTGAAGGGATATGTCATTCTATTCTTTTCTATAATGAAAAAAAAATTAGGATAGTCTTCAATGTACAGAACTTTTGCACAGATACATATTCTACAGGCAGTAAACTCCATTGGTAATAGCTTATATCATACCAACATGATGGATTTGTTCAATCTAATGAAACAATATTTTTGTCAGTTTTAATTTAAATTCTAGCTAGTTAACATAACGTGTAATACTAGTTTCCTGGCGTACAATATAGTGCCTCAACACTTCCATACAATACCCAGTGCTCATCACAAGCCCTCCTTAATCCCCATGACCTATTTCACCCATCCCCAACCCACCTCTGCTCTGTTAACCATCGGTTGGTTCTCTATAGTGAAGAGTCTGTTTCTTGGTTTGCCTCTCTCTCTCTCTCTTCTTTTTTTTTTTTTTTTTTTTTTTTTTACCTTTCGCTTGAATGTTGTTTCTTAAATTCCACATATGAGTGAAATCATATGGTATTTGTCTTTCTCTAAAAGACTTATTTCACTATGTGTAATCCTCTCCAGCTCCATGTATATCATTGCAAATGACAAGATGTCATTCTTTTTATGAAGCAATCTTGATATATATATTCATTAACGTCCATACTTTTTTTGAATTCCTTAGTTTTTACCCGATGTCCTTTTTCTGTTCCAAAATACCATTCAGGATACCAAATTACTTTTAGTCGTTGTATTTTCTCAAATTACTTTTAGTCATTGTATTTTCTCATTTCTTTAGATGATAGTTCTTAAGATTTTGTTTTTGATGGTTTTTGATGACCATCAAAGTTTTGAGGAGTACTAGTCAGGTATTTTGCAGACTGTCCCTTGATTTGGATTTGCCTAAAGTTTTCCTTAAAATTAAACTAAAAATGCAGAAGTCTTGGGAAGAAGACCACAGATGCTATCATATCAAGAGCACATTATATCAATGTGACTATATCCTCAACGTGTTGAGGGTAGCCTTAATAACCTGACTAAAGTTCCTCTGCTATAAGCTAACTCTTTTTGTCCCTATACTGTACTCTTTGCAAGGAAATTACTCTGTTCGGTTCACATATAAAGGGTTAGAAGTTATGCCCCATGTCCTTAAAAATATAACATCTATGTAAATTATTTGGAATTCTTTTACATGGGAGATACGTCTACTAATTAATTTTAAAAGTTACTTTATAATTCAATTAATAGAGGACCTGTGAATATTTCTTTTATACTCTGGTGTGTAATCAACTATTGTATTTTTTTTCTTGCTCGAATTGTTTCTAATTTAGCCATTAAAGGATCATTCAGTTGTCTCCTGTATTCCTTGATAAGCCATTATCCTCTCAGATCTATTAATTTTTAAAATATGTTTATTTTTTTATTCATGAGAGATAGAGAGAGAGAGAGAGAGAGAGAGAGAGGCAGAGGGAGAAGTGGGCTCCTACAGGGAGCCTGACATGGGATTCAATCCTGGGTCTCCAGGATCACGCCCTGGGCTGAAGGCAGGCACTAAACACTGAGCCACCCAGGCTGCCCTATTATTTTTTTTAAAGCTTCTGTGCTAAAAATAATAAATAAATAAATAAATAAATAAATAAATAAATAAATAACAAAGCTGTGCTTTTTGACAAAAATAGATAAATAAATAAATAAATAAATAAATAAATAAATAAATAAATAAAGCTTCTGTGCTTTTTGACACTTAAAGATGCTCGAGTCAAGTTTTATTTTCAATAAATAAATAAATAAGGCTTCTGTGCTTTCTGACACCTAAAGATGCTCCTGAGTCAACTTTTATTTTCTCTGTTCCAGCCCTTGAAAAGGCATTTTTCCAAGGAGTCCCAGTACCTTTTTTATTAAGAAAGATATTAGAAACCAAGATACGTGTTGCTACTAGAATGCCATGGCTTCTATGCCCTTCCAGCAACAGAGCTTGGAGATTTAGGTGTATATATTTATCCACATATGCACACATATCTACAGTATATGGCCATCTATGTATTAGGCAAAACATGAATTCATATTTGACTGATGACTCCAACTAAAATCCTCTATTGTATGATTCATCCTAGACTTTGTGCTTACACTGCTGATCTGTAAACTTCCTCTTCAACGTGAGAAATATGGTTCCTCTCATTTACTATTTATTTACTTATTTTTCAGTTCCAGTATATGTGTATAGTAGTTTCAGAATAATTAATACCTACTGCCTTGGGGAAAGACTTTAGAGGATAGTGTGCAATGTTTCTGTATAGTTCCTTTGTCTTTAGACTTACAGTTCCACTCTACTCCAACGTTACTTAGGCTGGTACTTCCTCCACCGCCAATCCTTGGAGGCCATTTCTCAGGTTGATCCAAGGAAGTTCATTGTGATTAGGTGACTTCTGATGAGTAGATATCTGAATTGACATAGGAAAGAAGTCATGGGGAAGTTTAAGAAAAGAACATTGCAGACAGAGAGAACCATAAGTAGAAAAGAAGGAAGAAAAGGAATCTTAAGAGTATCACAATGGGGTTGAATTGGGAGATACTTCGCTTATGGAAATAGTAGCCAATTTTTAGGTTGTAAAATGGGGGGCACTCTAGACAGGAAGGAAATATGACCATTATTGATGGACATTTGGGCTGCTTCCATATCTTGGCTTTTGTAAAAAATGCTGCAATAAACATAGGAGTGCATGTATCCCTTCAAATTAGTGTCTTTGTATTCTCAAGGTAGATCTCCAGCAGTGTGATTATTGGACCATAGGGCAATTCTATTTTTAACTTTATGAGACACCTCCATACTGTTTTCCACAGTGGCTGCACCAATTTACATTCTCACCAGCAGGGCACGAGAGATCCTTTTTCTCTACATCCTTGTCAACACGTTGTTTCCTATGTTTTTGATTTTAGCCATTCTGACAGATGTGGGGTGATATCTCATTGTAGTTTTGATTTGTATTTCCCTGATGAAGATGCTGATCATCTTTTCATGTGTCTGTTACCCATCTGTGTGTCTTCTTTGGAAAAAAATTTCTATTCATGTCTTCTGCACATTAACTGGATTCTTTTTTTTATTTTTAATAATAAATTTATTTTTTTATTGGTGTTCATTTCTACATATGGTGTAAGATTGTGATCCAATTTCATTCTTATGCGTGTGGCCTAATATGTAGATATATCCTGGAATATGTTCTATGTGCACCTGAAAAGAATGTATTTTCTGCTGCTTTAGGATGGAATGTTCTGAATATATGTTAAACTCACCTAGTTGAGTGAGTCATTCAATTGTTTATTTACTTTCTATTGAGATAATCTGTCTATTGATGTAAATGGAGTGTTAAAGTCCCCTACTATTGTGCTATTATCAATGAGTTCCTTCCTGTTTGCTATAACCTTCCTGTTTGCTTCCGTTTTATGTATTTTGGGTGCTCCCATGTTGGGTGCATGAATGTTTAAAATTGTTATATCTATTGTTGAATTGTCCCCTTTACTATTATATAATATTCTTCTTTGTCACTTGTTATAATCTTTTTTTAAAGTCCATTTTTTCCACTATAACTATTGTTATTTCAACTTTCTTTGGACATCATTTGCATGATAAATGTTGCTCCATCCCCTCACTTTCAATCTACAGGTGTCTTTAGGTCTAAAATGAGTCCCTTATAAGCAGCATATAGAGGGTCTTGTGTGTGTGTGTGTGTGTGTGTGTGTGTGTGTGTGTGTTCCCATTCTGTCACCCTACATCTTTTGATTGGAACATTTAGTCCATTACCCTCAAATTAATTATTGCTAGCTATGTATTTATTGCCATTTTATTATCTGTTTTATGGTTATTTCTGATTTTCTCTGATCCTTTCTTGTCTTTCTCTCTTTTACGGTTTTCTGGATTTCTTTAGTATTATATTTGGATTTCTTTCTCTTTATTCTTTGCATACTTATTAGAGTTTTTTGATTTGTGGTTACCATTAGGTTTTTTATAACATCTTCTGCATATAGCAGTCAATAGTAAGGTGATGGTTGTTTAAGTTTGAATCCATTCTTTACTCATCTCCAACTCATGGTTTGGATATATAGTGTCATATTTTGCATCCTTTCATTTTGTGAGTTCTTTGATATTTTACAAAAATGTTCACTTTTTTGTTTTCGTGTTTCCTACCTTCATACTGTTACTTATGGTCTTTCTTTTTCACCAGAAGCCCCCATTAGTATTTCTTGCAGGGCTGGTTTAATTGTCATAAACTCCTATTCCTTGTGTTTGTCTGGGAAACTCTTTGTCTCTCCTATTTTGAATGATAGCCTTGTTGGACAGAGTATTCTTGGCTGCAGAGTTTTCCCATTCAGCACTTTGAATAAATAATGCCACTCCCTTCTAGCTTGGAAAGTTCCTGCTGAAAAATATCTGATAGTTTTACAGGGTTTCCCTTGTATGCAATTGTCTTCTTTTGTCTTGCTGCTTTAGATTTTTTTTTATCACTATATTTTTCCATTTAATTACAATGTCTTCATGTGGATCTGCTCTTGCTGATTTTTTTTGGAGGTGCTCTGTGCCTTCTGGGTCTGGATATCTGTTTCCTTTCCCAGATTAGGAAGTTTTCAGCTTTTATCTCTTCAAATAAGGGGTTGGGTGGGGAGACCTTTCTGTGAATGCTGCCTCTTTGGGATATGCTCCCAGATGAGCAAATAACCTCTCTGCTGTGTGCCCCAGGTGCTCTTCAGATCACTTTCCACTCTGTATAGTTGTGAGCTGTTTGGCCTGCCTTTTCTCCGAGAGAAACACCAGTGCTTCAGGGCTCTCCTTGAGCTAAGCTTGCTGATGTTTAGAACTCCAAGCTTTCAGCCCTTTTGGTAGTAAGAACAGAAAATTCAGCCCCTCTCACTTTCCAAGCCAGTTGCTAAGGGGTCACCTTCCCTGTGTGATCCATGTGTGCTAATCCGTCTCTTCCCCTTCTCCAGGAGAGCATCTCCCTCCTTGCCATGGAGGAGGCTACAATCCATTTCTCTCCCAAACCATGTCTCTGCACTTCTTACTTTCCTTAAAGTGGCCTCTCCTCTACCTTTAGTTGTAGAGTTTATCCTGCCAAACTTCAGGTCAATTTCTGTGGTATTTAGAATTATTTGATAATTATCTACTTGTATTTATGGGAGAAGGCAAGCCTTAGGTCCTCCTACTTGCCCACCATCTTCCCCTCTCTAAGACTATTTTTAGATCAGTTTTAGTTTTACAACAAAATTTGTGAGAAAGGTATAGAGATTTTCCATATACTCTTTGAACCTGCATAACCTTCTTATTATTGACATCACTCATCTGTATAGTACATTATTATAAAGGATGAACTTACATCGATACATCATACTCAATAGAAGTCCATAGTTTATCCTGGGGTCACTCTTGGGGTTATACATTCTATGGATTTGGGCAAATATATATAATTATATATATATATAATTATATATAAATATAATTTTATAAAATATATGATTATATATATAAAATCATATATAAATATAATTATATAAAATATATAATTATCTACTTACACCTTTAGCTAGAGGCTTCAATTCCTAAGCCTTTTTCTAGAAAGTTCTGCTTTATAAATTGTCTTGCTCCTTACTCTCCCCCATTGTTGGTTGGCATTCAGCATTCTCTCTTCCTTTTCCTTTTTATTATTCAATTAATCTCAAAAAGAAGTTGAAATCTCATCTACTCTAGTTGTATTCAGTATTCCATGTTTAGTCTAAAATTATTTCATAAATAAAATACACATATCCTTTGTACAGTTCTGATTTTGCATTAGTTTAATAAAGATTAATTTCAGAATAGTTTATCAAAACTGCCTAGTGAAATTAGTCTACCAGTTATTGACTTAATTAAATTTGTTGTATTAAAACAATTCAGAATCTTAAGGCTATGTGTATTTAACAAAATTATTATGTGAAAAGTCTCCTGATCTTTCATAAAGATACTAAGCATATTTTTACTTTTCCAGTTTGCCTATTCTTTTCGACTTCTCATTTATAAAAATAATCTTATTGTCTATAAACAAGTGCTACACTGTTCACTAAATTCATGTATGTGTTTCTCCTTTCTGTTTCAAGGACTCTGTATTTTCCCATTTTTTGAAATTTCTTACAATCCTTCAAGATACATCTAAAACACTATTCTTTCCCTTTCTTTACATGTTTTCTTATTTTAAAACACCAGGACAAGTTTCCGATTCTTTAAATCATTTTTTTAGATTTTATTTATTTATTTATTCATGAGAGACACACACAGAAGAGGCTGAGACACAAGCAGAGGGAGAAGTAGGCTCCATGCAGGGACCTCGGTGTGTGACTCGATCCTAGGACCCCTGGGATCACGACCTGAGCCAAAGGCAGATGCTCCACCACTGAGCCACTCAGGAGTCCCCAATTCTTTAAATCTTTTAAAATCTCACTAAGAATACTCTATTTGGTCTCCTTATTTTCTATTTCTTGAATTATAGTAGGAGATTTCTACCTGCTTTTCTGCCACTAATCTCTTCTTTTGGGTCATTCTCCATATTTCTATGAGAACTATTTCCTATAAAATTTTATTAAGTAATTTCCTTTCTGAAAAACTTCTCTTAGTTTCTCATAGCTTAAGCAAAACCAAGTAGTATAATATAGATGCTTTTCCACTCTTGTTATCACATGCTCCTGTGACCTCTTCCATTCCTCCATCTCCCGATTCCTGTGTCTGTACAATTGGAAATATGCATATTAAAATAAAAATAAATAAGCTTTTGTTAGCACAAGATTTAATTTTTCTTCAAATAAATCAAAATAAATATTGAACCAATATTTAAATTAAAGGAACACCAGAATATTATTCTCCTGAGTAGACCCAAAAAGAGTAGTTAATGAATTCAATAATGATGACAAGGAAAAGAAAAAGTCAAACATGACTCTGATATTTGAGCCTGAGTGATTGAGGAGATAGCATTGTTGGTAGCAAAATTCAGGGAATGTGCTAGAATGCAAGTTTAGAGAAAGCTAGTAAGTACAGTGAAATGTATTGGTGTGCTTATGAGGATACTATAGTACAAAGCATACTTGGAAGTGTCCCCATAAATAATTGGGGAGGGGTTAGGTTTAGACATGTGCATTGGTAGAAATTTACATTAGGGCAATTTAATTCACTGAATATTAAATTCATTTGCATCTTTATTTTGTACCAAGGAAAATCTTCTACTATGGCAAATCTATTTATGCAAATCAGCAATTTAAGAAAAATCATGGAATTCCTTAGAATGATTTATTTGTTATATATCTATATGCTTTTTTCCTTAAACCAACTTCCTATACTAAAATTATAATAAATACATCTATTTAAAGCAAAAGACTGGATTATTATTATTTAAATCTAGAGAAAATCATACATAATGTAATAGATTCTTTCTGATATTCAAATACCATTTGAATAGTGGTATGCAGTATTGTGTTTTTTGGTTGTCGTGGCAACTGCATCTCAAGTTTAGAGCATCAAGTCTTTATTTTCTATGCATTTTTAAAAGACAAGAATGTATAAAATAGCAAGCTGTATAATGGCTCCTTTATTTTTTATTAAAATAGAGCATATAGAAATACTTCTCCTGTGATATAAAATATAGTTCAATTATAGAGACAGCTCATTTTAATGGAGAAAATTTGGAATTGAACTAACAGGCTATTATTGATAAGTACACCAATTTTTAACAACAGAAGTTTAAAAAAATGTTAGCTACCAGAAAGTCATTTCCATCTTCTGCTAAATATTAGCTATCTGTGCAATAATTGCTTGATCGAGGTTTTATGAAGATGTAGTAATTATGATTTTGTCTAGTGCTATTTTAGCTACAATCATGTCATATATTAAATGAAAACTTAATACCCCCTTATTTTCTAGCTTTCTCTTTGACACTCAGATGCCTAATGGACCATAAGTAGCCACTACTCTTATGACCTTCTACATAAAATAGTAGCAATCTCTGTAGTAGAAACATAAAATGGCTTCTGTCAATATTTTATTTATTAGGTCAAAAATATGGTAATTTTCCAACCACGATAAAGTGCTCTTATTTTGAACTTATAGGAAATCAAGTATATTTTGGCATGGAAATGAGGATGTGGCTCTTTAATGGTAGATATAGGTGTAAAGAGTTGAAGTATGAGGAAAAAAATTAAAAATTTCAAAAGTTAGTGAAAGGGTCTGTTCATTACATAGGTAGAAATGACCTTCTTACTTGGAGCATCTGTACAGAAGCTGAATAAATATATAATACAGATAATTTCCAAGATAGTTCCTTGGTTAATGCACCCCTGTGGATGTGGCCTTTGGTGACCTCTAATATTCTCTTTTACCGAAAGCTTCAATAATTCCATGCAATTATTTGCCTTGTACAGGCTCGTGAAAGGAAAAGCACAGCACGGAACTTGATATATTATAAAAACCAACAGTGGTTAAAATCATATTTTTATTTTTAAGATTATTTTACCCAGAAACACTGTAGTAATTTATATATAAGCAATTAGAATATTAAAATTTATGCATCAAAATTGACCCTCTCTACAATAAATTTCTATAAATATTTCAAGCAATGCTGGGCAAAAAAAGTGGCTTCATTGATTTCTCCCTCGGTAAGGAAATAGATAATGCGTACAGCAAGTGACAATGTGCAGCCTTATGTCGATGGAGATAGCTCTCTCTTCTATTTGTGACTGCATGCAGCTATGGAATGAACCATTTGGGCTGAAATGATTGGTTTTGTTGCCCTTCTGATTTTGCTGAACTCACTATTTTTTTTAAAAAATCTGAATCAATAAGCTATTCAGACAATTGTGCAGATATGACTTTTTATTCTTAAGTTGATTTGGCATGTGGCGGATTTTAGCATGAATCTAATCAGAGGAGAGGCCCATTTCCAAGCAGTGAGCTTCAGGCTAAGATTTCTTTTGCAAGTAAGTCCAGGAATCTATGTATTAAAATGTGACTCTGCCTTAACAAGGGGAAAAATCATTTTGCTGAAAGGCACCCCTAAAAGTCATGACTTTTAAAATAAAATTTACTTAAATTGTCCAAGTACTAGTCACACTATTTTTAAACTCTGGGCCTAAAAACTTTGCAATTTCTGTTTTGTTGTTGTTGTTGTTGTTTGTTTGGTTTTTAATATTTGCTTTAGGGGCACCCCGGGTGGCTCAGCAGTTTAGTGTGACCTTCTGCCCAGGGCCTGATCCTGGAGACCTGGGATTGAGTCCCACATCAGGCTCCCTGCAGTGAGCCTGCTTCTCCCACTGCCTGTGTCTCTCCCTCTCTCTCTCTCTCTCTCTGTGTGTGTCTATGAATAAATAAATAAAATCTTAAATAAATAAATAAATAAATAAATAAATAAATGTTTTAAAGTCACTTGGATTACTTGAATTATTGTTCTCTTATATATTGGAAAAGGCAGTCAGACTATTCAAATGTGATCCCACTGCTTTGTACTTGTGCGATCTTAGACAATAAAAAAACTACACCAAGCTAAATTTATCTGAAAAATCAGAATAATTGTTATAACTCAGAAAGCTGTTGTGAGGGGAAAAAATAGCAAACCATCTGCCACCTAGCACAAAACAGGCCTCTGATAATTATTAATCCCCTCCCTTCTTCTGCTCTCAATTTTAGTCTCAGGATGGTCATTTACCTTGAACTTTCCCCATCATTAAGTATAGGTTGTGCTGGACAGTAGGAAACAAATCAGGCTAAAAGATACTTTGAATAGTGAAGTAAAATTTCTTAGAGCAAGCATTCAATTAGGTTATAAATATCGCAAAGAAACACATGTAATGATAGTTTTTGGAACATCTGCACAAACAAAATAAGCATCTAAGTAAACAGAAGAGTAGGAAATGTGATTTTTTTTTCCTGCAGATATTTGGCTCGAGCAGCTACTCTTTGATTTATGTAATTTTATCATTATGCTGCAAGTGCTTTCATTCTGAATTATTCATTCAACATAAGCTAACAATAAAGGCAATGTCTTTCTTCAGCTAAAAATTCTCTGACATTAAGAAGCTGTTTAAATGAACCATGGAAGTTTTTCCCTTCCATTTCATGTTCTGAATAGATGTTCGTCTTGGACAAACCACATTTGGGGAAATTTATCACAGCTTTTAGAAAAGCTACATATACGCTAATAGAATAGAATTGTCTTTGAGCCATGTCCTTGAATGGCCACTAATTTCTTTTCTTGGCTCCCTGCTTGTCTGGAGAGAGTTTCACTGAAAGGCCTATAATGAAAATAACAGCACAAATATTGGCTTCTGCTACTAAAGATACTCCAGATGGTTACATGTTTCTGAAAGTGTGTGTGCTCACATGATTAGTTTTCTCAGCTCACACATTCAAATGTGAAATCAAAGAATAATGGATCATTAATGTAATATTTTGTGTCTTTATCAATAGAGCTCTTATTAATATATGTAGCGCCCTGAAACTCAACCAATTGTTTTTTTAATCACATATTTTTAAACCCAAATGTTTACAGAACACGTGATACATTCTTTGCACAAGGCAGCCCGTGGCTGTACCACCCTGAAATTATGCAAGTTCTACTCTTTAGTATTACCCCCGTATATTAGTAGAAATTTAGATTTATTCTTTAAACTAAAATTCCTTTGTATGAAAGGTATCTGTAGTAATTTGAGATTCTCTATTAGTGTCCTATATTTTGATCTTCCATCTGTATTTTAAAGATGATCTTATCAATTTTATTTTTATTAACAACAGGTGACACAGCCTATGGCATGAGCAGTCTTGTGTATTGAATGAGTTAATTGTATGAAGTCTCTGAGACACAAATCAAATGTATATAAAATCATGTAATGTGAAAAAAAATTAATGCATTAAATTATCTACTACTTGAGACAACACATGCCAAGCATCATGCTGATATCTAGCACATTGTAAGTACTCAAGTAAATGTTCACGATTACTATTCTTATAAAGTTCCTAATCATCCATGTCACAAAACCATTTATTTATTACTACTACGTATTATGTAATAGGTTATAGGATTCATATTTAATCATCATCTCATCATAACTCTGAAAAAGGAATATTTATCTTTATTTTTAAGGTAGGGAAACTATAGTTCAAAAAGTTGAAGTAATTGGAGCAAGGCTCATGGAATCATAATTCAAATATGATTTTATAGGACATGAAGCCCAGCTTCTCTCCATTGACCAACTGACTCACTATTAGCAGAGTTTTAGTTTAATAGACACGTTGAATGACATCCCTTTCTAAGACTTGAGTGAGTACATTAAAATTATTTAAGAAATTTCAAACTTTAGTGGCAGAAAACACCCATTTATTAGACTCACAGAGTCTGTGGGTCAAGAATTCAGGCAAGGTACATTGCAAGGGACTGGACACCAAAATGTTTCAGTCAGAGAGTGAGAAGGCTGAGCTGTGGACTAGAATTAGCTGAAGGCTTGTTCAATCTCTTTTCTGGTAGTTAATACTGCTTGTCGCCCAAGGCCTACTTGAGGCCTCTTCATGTAGCTAGAGCCTTCTTAAGGTAAGTAGATGAGTTCCTGGGGTAAGTGTACCAAGAAAGAGGCTAAAGCAGAAGTCATGTCCTTCCACTGGCCTGGCCTCAGAAGTGACACAGCATCATTTCCTCCACAGTCTATTGGTTGGACCAGTCACAAGCACGTCTAAGTGTGGAAATAAACTGCACCTCTTGACAGGAAGTGACAATGTTCTGAAACAGCAATTGGGACCAGAAATAATTCTGTGGCAAATTTTGGAACAATATCATCTGCCACACTTTTATAAATAGCAATTATTTAAACCGAAGGAATAAGATATGCATATGATCACTAAGTGAAAATGCAATGCCCTGGTATGCTAAAAATTCATGAAGTTTTTCTGAGTAAAATATATGTAAATATACATATATTTTAGATCGATATTGTCTAGCAGAATTTATATTCTACATATCTAAGGAGCACATACCTAATAAAAAAATATATATAATAAAAATGCTGTTTGGCTTTATACAGTAAACATGAAAGATAAGCCCTAGTTTTGCTCTTAAATTGAGCTTTCCCCAAGTGATTTTTGGAAGAAGTTATCAGTGGCAATAATTAAATTATTATGATTTAGGGAAATCACTAGAAACCTTAAAAACATGATCCATATTTGGGCTTCTGTTTTTGCTCTTTTTTCCAAATTGATAGAACAGAATATAGGAAACTAATCATTTTAATCTTTAAGTAGGAGGAAAATTCACAGAGGAAAATTTAAATTGAATTTCTGTTTCAATCCTAATTCAGCAAGTAGGTCTTCTGATCTAGAGGCTGCCATTCCTTTGGAAGCATATCATTTGCCTGTAATTCACTAACACCATTCCACAAACAGGATCCCATCCGTGGATTTGATAGGTGCAGATTTAGAGACAAATAATGTAGTTAATCTAGCTATTGATCCCGATGCTGATTTTAAGTTACTATATCTGCTCATATAAGTAACAGAGGCCAAGCGAAAGTAGGTCATTGAGAAAATACGAAATATTTTCATATTTCTCAAAATATGAAAATATGAGAAAGTAGGTCATTGAGAAAATTTATCATCTCATTAATAAGTATTAACTTTTAAGTTAAGTATTAACTTTCCTCTGCTGGAAGCAGAGGGTTTCTGGGACTGGATAAATGAGCTGTAGGTCTTACAGACTATAGCTCAGCTTCTTTGCTATTCCCTTGTCTTCTCCTCACTGTCCCAAGAGGGTTATGGCCATTGCAGATATAACTTGCAGAATGGAAATATCCAGAGGCTAAGAGGAGACCTGTCCTTGTTTGATGTGTCTTTTTGAGAGTGATGACATTTTTTGTCTACAAGCCCCCCAAATATTTTCTATGGTGTTTCTTTAGTGTCGCATCACATGCCTGTACTGAAACATAGGAGAAAGAAATTAGATCATCATGTATGGCTTAGTCTGATCATCTTTTATTTGCTCAGGGTTGTGAAGGGATCATGATTAACATGACCCTTCAAGGGATGCCTGGGGGTAGTGCCTGGTGGTACAGTCTGTTAAACCCGGACTCTTGGGTTCAGCTCAGGTGTGATCTCAAGGTTGTGAGATGGAGCCTCACATCAGCACGGAGTCTGCTTAATACTCTCTCTCCCTCTGCCCTTCCCCAACATGCTCTGCCTCCCTCTGTTTTTTTTTTCTCTCTCTCAAATAAATTAATTAGTTAAAAAAAAACAAGATCCCCTCACAAAATGTGAACAGAATGCAGATCCTGATAGCAAAAAGGAAGCAGAAAGGTTATTGCATAGACCAGACAGTCCTCTCTAATTAAGAGTGATCATACAATTATTTGGGAATCTTTAAAAATGCAGATTCTGAATTTAATATACTCCCAGTAATATGACGCTGCTAATTTGTGGACCACACTTTAAGTGTAAGGGATACAAAGTACAAACTATATCACCTCAGTTATGAATCTTACTCTATTTCCCTTTTTGTTTTACCAGTGATGCTTCCAACTGAGGCAGAATGTTGATGTCGATATAGCAAAATAAGAATTATGATAGAATATGCAAAGTCCTTGTTGCAATAAACCCATAAATTGACAAATGGATATTTTTCATTATTTTTTTTACTTTTCAGTATTGTAATACCATTTTATAATTATCACTTGTGTTCATTTTCCACATGGACACATTAACTTACAGTTCCCCAGTGAGCCATAGAATGGAATTATAAGCAAAATAATAATACATGAGTGAAAAATAT
This sequence comes from Nyctereutes procyonoides, assembly GCF_905146905.1. NCBI lineage: Eukaryota > Metazoa > Chordata > Mammalia > Carnivora > Canidae > Nyctereutes > Nyctereutes procyonoides. The sequence goes on along the minus strand of NW_026575032.1, from coordinate 14,495,634 downwards.
TTATGAACTTTTCACTCATAAAAGATTTTTTCAATTGTGTGCATGAAGTATAAGCCATGGCGTAGTAAGAAGTTTTTTTGTGTTTAACTTACCATGAGCTTTGTAGAAATTCTATTCTTTCAATCAATCAGTCTTCCAATCACTAAAAATACATTAATATTATCTTACCAACTTTAAAAACTGACTCATCACTCCCCAATTATTTTCCTAAGGGATTGTTCACTTTTATATTGCCTAATAATTGAGAATTATGGCCGAAACCTGTATAACTCCTGAATCAAAAAGCCAAGTTTAGTTTCTGGGGATGTAACACTAAATATCAGAAACCTGGCACCTGGGGTACCTGGGTGGCTCAGTTGATTGAGCGGCTGACTTGATTTCAGCTCAGGTCATGCATGATTTCAGCTTTGTGGGAATGAGCCCCATATAGGGCTCTGCAATCAGTGCAGTCTGCTTCTCCCTCTCCCTCTGCTCAAGCTCTCTCTATCTCTCTCTCTCTCTCTCTGTCTCTCAAGTAAATGAAATGTTTAAATAATAATAAAAAAAAGAAACCTGGCATCAACTTCATTAACTTCTAACTACATTATCCATCATATATCAGAAGGTAATTTTTTTTCAAAGAATAATTTTAAGATTATAAATTTGGCAACTGATGCGTTTTCATACCAAAAGACTTATGAAGTCTTAGTCTTTGAAAAGTCTATTTAGTGTTTTTCAAAGTCCTAGTGCTTGGATATTTTCTCACAAATCTGCTTCATCTCCCTCTGCTGGCTCTTCCTCTGTAGAGCAGAGTTGGCCTTCATCAGTTAGTAAAATCTCTTTTCTGGAATTGCCAGCTATTGTAATTAATGTCTATCCAGATTTTTACTCCACACTGTATTTTTATTCCACACCTAGTAAAAGTTCTGAAGTTCAAAGCAGGCAACCCAAGCAAATTCATCCCTTAGAAACAGCCTCCTGAATCTGTGTAGTATTTTTCAATTTGTTGCTTAAAGAAAGAGTTCCATGTTTATAAAATAAAGGAAAAATGGGCAACTGGTTAAGTCATGCATTTTGTTCTATGTCGTATCCCCTACATCCAGAACAATGCCTGGCATCTAGTAGATGTTCATTTGGTGGTTGAATGTATAAATATTTCTGCTTATATAATATTGTGTTTCTTCTTCATTTATTCAATCAGGATTTGAAAACAATTTCATTTATTAGTAAAAAAAATGATATATTGATGAAATAGCAATAATTGACACATCTACACAAGAGACTTTTTCTATATTATAGTATTTTCTTTGAAGAGCTTCTGAGAGCCCTTTTTGAATAACTTAGCAATATTTTATATTCAAAGAAAATAATTTTCCTGCTGCCTCCATAATTGAGTATAGATGCAAAGGCCTTCAAGTGTATACTTAGAAAAATATTTGTGCTGATTAATGGAAAATGCTGGACCAATTTTTTTAAATACAGCTTTGAGAATATTTAGCATCCTCCATTTCAATTGTATCCTTCACAGTTAAACTATGGCTCATGCAGCACGGGAAGTTCTCATTTTTCTCCTGTTGATTCTGCAGGCAGCATAAAACAGAATAATGCTTTTGCATTATCATGATATATGCAAACGAGGTGCTAAATTCCCAAATGAAGACTCAGCTGCAAATTGTAGATCTTCTTAATAATGTCATATTTTATTACAAATCCTTAATACTAAGTAATGATTTGAAAAGGAAAAAAGAAATGCTATACCCTATAATTAAATGTGAATATATTGACCAACATTATTGTCTGCCTTGTACAATAATATAACATTTTCTCCTTTCATGCCCATCATAGTTGAATGAAATTCTACCCATTACCAAATGTTATTACCAAATAACATTAGGTCAAAGAAACACCATAAGAAAGCGATAAATATCTCCATTGAATTCACAATTGCTAGGTCTTAAGTTTCCTCATTTGTGAATTACAATATTGGACTAATGTGCCTGAAATTGCTAGCTATTGACCAAAATTGATGGTCTTCATTCCAGAGTGTAGAGTTTTCACTGAAAAGCAACCAACTTTACACATGCAGTTGTAGTCATGTGAAATGTGAACAGAAATGGTAAGCATCCCTTTTTGACAAGAGCATTTAAGGAGCAGATAAGGCTTCTCCATAGCGTCTGTCTCTACTGTCTGGAAGCAGAGGACGCTAAGCCCTGGAGGACTGAGAGGCACAACATGATAGGGATCTGAGTCTCCTAGTCACTGTGCGGGTGGCAAAGCCACTCGTCCACTTATCAGGAAATTTGGGCTGCATTGGACTGTATTCATAAGTGGAAAATAAACTGTTGTGTGAAGGCTCTGAAATTTTGGAGTTTGCTTTTTCCAGCAGCCAGTATTACTCTAATAAAATGACTAGTCATTGTATTCTACTTTATATAACTCAAAATACTAAATGAATAATTAAATATGTAAAATGAAAATAAAAACTAAACATAGTATAACACATAGTTAAGATATATTGATAATATAGGATTTTGTTTTAAAATGATGGATATTTAGTAAATAATGAAAAAAAATCCCATAAAATGCATATTATAGGCCATGGGAATATTCACTTCAATATTACTGAACTATTCACATAATTCTGTGAATTAATTGTTATTATTCTCCATTGTACAAATGTAGTAACTGAAGCTCAGGACAGGATGAGACTAATTCCACAGTTTAGACTTAATAAGTGTTGGAATTTGGTATTATATAGAAATCTTTTTACCAGCTAGACTGATTTAGTTCCATTATTATTTGCCACTTCTAAAACAGCTCTTTAAGCAATTGTCTCTTTTTGTCTCTTCCTCTCACTACCACTACTTGATGGTAGTCTACTCAAGATGCCCCCACTTTCTGGTCAAAAATTCACTCCACAGATCCTTGCAATCAGACTGTAACTCATTACCTTGCTGCAACTAGTTAACTCAATTTTCATTTTATATGAATTTAAGGAGGGTGTGACTGATAAGGAACAATCTCAGAGAAATAAGTTCAAAATCGTGAAGAATAATAATATGTCCTCTGCTACTATTTGTGTAAAAGTTAAAATAGAAATTAATAATGAAATGCTTTCATTCACAGAATATATCTGGAAAGCTATATAAGAACCTTGTGACTTGGTTCTCTGACTTAGACTATAAGGCAAAAAGACATTTCTCAGTAGGCTTTGTGTTATTCTTAAATTTTTAATTTAACTCAGGAAATAAGATAAATGTACATTTTTCTCGTAAATATATCCACATTCACGATTCAGTTTGTGCTATATTAGATACCTGCGACCAAATTTCTTTCTAGCAAGAAATATCTTTTATTCATGTTCATGCTGATTCTTCAACCTGGAATGTTTTCTGTCTACCAAAACCTAATTCATCTTTCCAGGTCATTTGAAGTTTATCTAAATTTTTTTCCTGATTTTCTCCACATGAACAGAAGAATAAAATCATACTCTAATGTGTATTTCTTTCTTTCTATATGTCTTTTGATACTGAGCTCTTCCATGATAAGATCTGGATACCTGAATTATCAGATCATAAACTCCTTGAAATTGAGAGTTATCTTGTATTCATCTTTGTGCCACAAGGTCTAGTCTTGTCTGGGATAGGGTAACACAATAAATTACGGAGCTTTGGTTGAGTCATTCCTCAGTGACATGTGAAATGATACCTCCCAATTTACCGAACTACAGTTTAGATCTCAAAGTCTTCCACATACTTACTTTTCCCTCTCAAATCATGCATCAAAATCCCTTTCCTAAGACTTAGGCTATATTATTATTATTATTTTTTTATCCACAAGACACAGATGATCTTCTCTTCATGATTGTAAGTGAGAGTTAGGAGTTTACATCTTTCTAGTTGTCACACAGGAAACAAATAGTGAAATAAAATATATGATGTGCGTGCACAGACACATGCATTTATCGCTGTAAACATGATTTTATGTTTTAATACAAGTTTCTAAAAATATTTAAACGCTTTTAAATTTATTTCAATATTTTTTCTCCATAGTTATTAGCACAGAGGTTTGAGTATGTTTAGTATAAATTGTAAAAAGATACAAAAATAGGAAAATTGGTGTCCTAAAAACCAGAGTAAAATCCCTAATACATGTCTTTTTCCGTGGGATTAACAGTGGCCTTACTACATACTAGATAGACACCAGCTCCTAGATTTACCTTATATAGATCTCTTTCAGTATTTAGTATCATTAGTGGTAATGTGATAAAAAGAATCACTAAAATACTTCTATTTTTTTTTCTGGGTTTATATACTCTTCAGAAAATGAGGAAAATACATACAGGGTAAAATATAACCAAAGAGATGTTTTTGATAGTAATCGAGTAAAATGTTAAGGCAAGATAAAGTCCCATTTTATTAAAAATATTCATTAAGTGTAACATTTTTATAAGCTTACCTATCAATTCTGAAACCAGGAAAACACTAAGAGCAATAATATGCAAACAGGGTACGGAGCAGATTACTGAGTGAATGTCAGTAAAACACTTAGAATTAAAGCCATTATATAAATTTGTATCCTGATAGCTTTCAAAGCGATAAAAAGAAAATTGTCCACAACTTGAGAGAATGATGTAGTAAATGGCTAATGCAGATGACTTAGGTCATAGCTTAAGAATTTGTTAATGATAATGGATGAGAAACTGTGGTTAAAACAACTTCCCAGACAAAACTACTGAGATGTGAAAAACACTGAGAGAACTGTATATACAACAGCAGCACTTGAGCAATAAATCTCCTGCATCCCCCAGATGGCTGCGTTGTCCAGTATAAAATATGTGTGATAGATTTATATGCATTCCTTTTATGCAGTGTTTATGTAGCTTTAGCTGGGAACCTATGCCACATCATTAATCTTCAGGGAGTCCTTTCTGTTAATTATTCGTCAAAGCACTTCAGGAGAAGTTAGTATTAGTAGTTGACTCGTGTTGAAAATAAACAATATACAGGTGCCTGGCTCAGTTGGTTAAGCGTCTGCCTTTGGCTCAGGTCATGATCTCAGGGTCCTAGGATCAAGCCCTGTGTCTGGTCTCCTTGCTTAGCAGGGTGTCAGTTTCTCCCTCCCCTTCTGCCCCCCTCTCTGCTCATACTCAGTCTCTCTCAAATAAATAAGATCTTTAAAAAATATGAAATAAAAATATAGCATAGGTGTAGGTATGGCTTGAGTATAGAAGCACAGAGATGAGATGAGGAAGACAAAGTCTGCACATTAAGTCTCACCTTTTCTTCATATAATTAAAACAATTGTGTTTTTGTTTTTTTTTTTTTTTTTTTTACTTTTCACCCTAAAATTCCATCAAAATATGGTATAAATCTAGTAATACTCCCTGGACTATTTTTATATCAATGTTCTTCAGTGTTTTTTTCTCTTCTGTGATTCTTGAGATTAAAGAAGGAAAAAATAAAATTTAGCCAACATGATCGAATCCTGATGCACTATCCTGCTTTGTGGATGGAGTAGAGAACTACTTTGAAAGGTTTGTCTGAGTTTAAACTACATCTTTTGAAAATGTTTCGGGAAAAAAAAAATCCTCAATTTTTGGAGGATTCCTTTGGATTTATGTCTATTAATTAAAAATATGAACAACTCTAGTAATTGCACTTGCTAGATAGGTTTTGTACAATTTGTAGAGTGGTTTTTGTTTTGTGTTTTCTGTTCTCTTTCTTTCTTTTCCCTTACTATTGAGGTATTTGAAATTAGCAGAAGTGTATGATATTAAGTGCTAGCTGTTGTATATTAAATTTATTTTACAGTATATGAAGTTGGCTGGTTTTAAAATTCTCTTTACCATTTCTCTATTATGGTATTTTTGTCATTCAAAAAATAGCTTGAGTAGTCGGGGTCTCAGTGGAATCTGTGGTAAGATCTACTGCATTGTTCTGGACCCAGTGGGTGTTACTGTGTTGCTGCAACCACCCTGCTATGCACCCTGCCCCTGTAAAACCAGGGCCATTGCAGTTCAGGTCAATATCAAAAGAAAATATGTTATTCTTCTCCTTTTTTTCTGTGCAGTAACTCATTGACTGGTTGTTGGCCTGGGATCCTGAAAGGGGCTAATTATCTGCCCATACTTATGACTTTCCTAAAGAGACTTAGGTAAAACCCAGGGGTGTTGACAAATTTGATAAATGTGGGACATGCTGTGAGTTCACATCACCCAAAAGGTCATATAAAACCATACCCCCAGAGCACTGGAGAATATGACATGTCGCCAGTATTGAGAACATGAAGGCCAAATTCTAGGTAGATGGTTCATTAGCTGCTTTATGTTGTCAAGAGCAGAGGTGGGTAATTTCAGTAGTGATGTCTTTCCTGAATATCATCTAAAGGCTATTTCCTTTGTGTTTCTTGGTTGGATGTCAGCAGCTAGCTTGAGAATTGCATTGTTGGGAATTTTTTTTTAAATTTTTTTCCATTGTTGGGAATTTATGGAATAAACAAGGGGCTGAAATCTTGGATGGAGATTGAAATTAGCCTATAGAAAGATAGAAAGGAGGCTCACCAAAACATTCCCTATTGAAATAGTTTGTATATTTGAGGACTCCAGAGTTTATGTGTCTCTGGAGAATGGTTTCTTTAAATGAAATCAGAAACAGTAATTACAGTAGACTGCAGTATCATAGGTAGCAGTGCCAACTTTAAAAGTAAAATAGCCAGTTATTTTACCAGCAAAATGGGTTTTTGCTGGTAAACAAAGCAGGGGAGTTGCAATTCAGGACATCTAAATTATGGCAAACCATAGGCAGGTCAGGAGATCAAAGGAGAGGACTGTTATTTTATAGAGAAAAGGAGGAAGTTGGGAAGGGCTGCTTTGAACAGAGTCCATTGGGGGAAAGAGACTTCATGGTGGTGATAGTTTCTAATTGGGTCATTGTGGTGTTTTCATACTGGCTGAGCCTGTTGTTGGGTGAGAAGCAATTTTACCTTCCTCTTGCTAGACCAGTGAAGTGGACTTCTTCCTTTTGGGGTTTGCAATTGGCAGACAGTAGGTGGGATGTGAGGGCTCCCCACCCTTGCCTCTTGACTCCTTTTTTAACTGAATTTTCTTTTATTCAGTCTTGCAGCAGATTGGTTCTGTCATAGCTGGAAAGGATTAGTTTATTCAAAATATTAACTGATATATATATATAAATATTTGAATATTTATATTAACTGATATATATCTGATATAACTGATATATTAACTGATATTAATATTAACTGATATATATATATTTGAATATAAAACTGATATATATATATAAATATTTGAATATTATTCAAAATAATAACTGATATAACGCTGTACCTAGGATCAATGCTTGTAATGAATAGTGGCTCAATGTCATCTCTGGGAAGAATGAACAATTGCCTCCCAAATAAGTGTTCACTTTTTTTTTAATACGGAATGCCATATCAGAGCCTGTATAAACGTGTTCCACTCATACAATGAATATGTTATACATTTCGGGAAAAGGTCCATGATTTTCAAGAGACATTTGGTGGCTTGGTTTTGTTTTTCTTTATGAGAATGTTTTGCCTTTTACCTTTGAAAAATCTGACTCGTAAAATGACAATTAAGAGGTAAAATAGTACAAATGTACAACCAACTTTTTACTCTGTTTTATTGTTTATTGAGGCATCATATTAGTCTCAAGTGTACAACATAAAGACTTGATATTTGTACATATTACAAAATGATCATCACAAGGAGTCTGGTTAACATCTATCACTGTACATACTTATAGTTTTTTTTGAGAACTTTTCTACTGTCTTAGCAACTTTTAAATATGAAATATGATATTATTAACTATAGTCACCATGCTGTACTTTACATATCCAGGGCTTATTTATCTTATAACTGGAAATTTATACTTTTTGAGACCCTTCACTCATTTTACCCACCTCCACCTCCCCTCTGACAACCACTGATCTCTTCTATGTATCTCTGAATGTGAGTTTGTTTTTGTTTTTACTTTTGTTTTAGATTACACTTAAAAGTGAGATCATGCAGTATTTGTTATTTCACTGTTTGACTTTTATCACTTAGCATAATTCCTTCAAGTTCACCCACGTTGTCACAATACAACCGTTATATTAACTAGGAGTCAATGGAGGAAGAAACAAGTAATCAGGGATTATCTGGGAAATGACCAAACACAAGGCCTTGGAAAAGAAAAAAAAAATGACACTAATTATAACAAAAATCTTGCTGCACAGCCTTGTTTGGTATACTATACCTAGAAAAATAATAATATGCCAAACCAATAATACATTCTTTGCTTTCATAAAATATTATTTTTATCTTCACGCCAATATGACATTGTTTTAATGGGCATCTATTGCACATTACAGCTCTTTACTAGATATCAGTTTCTAATAGTTACTGTATTTTATTTTATTTTTGATTAGAATTCAATAGGTAATATTTTCTTTCCTTGCTTAATTGCAAAGCTTGGTGTAGAATCTCTGAAAGAAATTTGTTTTAGCAAAGGCTGTATAAACTTGATAAAAAAAAATACTATCTGTTGCATTTAGGGTTTGGTTGCACACAACAGAAATAGCAATCACTAGTTTAAGTTTAAAGGTACTTACTGTCACATAGTAGGTTTCTCATGAAATTGTTGGAAGCCCAGAATAACATACTACACCTCGGGCCTCTAGCTAGAAATAGCTCTTAGACCCTAGTGTCACTCTACCCTGCAGGGTGGCTAAAGCTTTCATAACCCCTGCAGAAAGGTGTGAAATTTTCTGACATGTGCTGACAGCAAACCATGCCACTTCTACTACTATCCATGCCAGCAAAGCGATGTTTCACTTCCTGCTCTTCACACTTAACTGTGTTTCACAGCCAAATGCCCCCATGAGAGTATCTGATTTGTGGAATCTGAATTATACCCAGGACCTTGGCTACATGTGAATTTGGGAAAAGTAAGAATTAGCATTCCAGAATCTACAACCACGAAAATGCATACTTACTGGGACTTGGGATAATTTATGAATGAGCCATTCCATGGAATCTACCCTAACTCACTCATTAGGAAACTCCACAAACTTAAGAGGCAGCAAAAGGGCAAGAGTCACATACTCCTCCCTAAAATAATGCAATTATCTCTCCTACAAAAAAGTGCATTAATCATTTGATAATGATCATTCTTCCTGTGGTTTATGTACAATCTCAAGATGATATCTTGTAGCTTGTAAACTTAATTTTTATTGCCACCACCATGGCATATTGAGGGTATAGAACAAAGAAAAAATGTATCATTGTAATTGGCCTTGTTAGCTATGAAATCATACTGCAGGAGTTTCCTTTCATGTTGTCTTCTGTGACAACTATAGTGCTTCAAGTGTGCACCATTTGCATGGAGTTCAGCACAAGGGGTACCTGAATAGTGCCCTAGATTAGTACATTGTGGTAGTTCTTCTAACCTTACTATGGTTATTTATGACTTCCTCCTTTGGCTGACAATTATGGTTTAATTTGTTTTCTGCCAAAAGGCAAATTCCGGGATCTCTGTTTGATTAGGTGAGTCAAAAACATTATCCCTGAAAACACTGACCTTTAGTACTCTTGCCTATGTTAGATTGATGTAGTTTTCCGCCAACTTTTACCATTGGAAACAAGGTTCTTCTTGGATATCCTAGAGAATCCTCTAGAATATACACATTGCCCTTTCCTCCATCATGTAGCACAAATCCTAACTCCTCTTATATTTTTTTTATGGTGCAGAACAACCTTTAATAAATAATAACAGGTCATTAATAATGAATCAGGGCCTTTGCTATATCAGGTGTTTACATATGTTGTCACCGCATGCCTTGAAAGAAGGTAACCAAGGCCCAGAGTAGGTGAAACTGGTCACCCACGTCACCCAGCTGGGTGAACTAGGTGCACGTGACACAAACACAGTGCTCGCACACTCACTCCAGGCTGCTGCCCCCATCCTCAGTGTTGCCTGCCATCCACACTGGCCTCCTTGAGTTCCACTCTATAGTCCCCATGCTGCTTGTGCACATGGACCAGACTTCCATCGCCTGGTTAATTCTACCTGCATGAGGAGACCTTCTCTGACTCCCCAAGATGTCGTGTGCCCCCATTTAGTCCCACAGAACCTTTTATTTGTCACCCAGAGCGCTTATTCAAGGCTGCAGTGGTCATGATAGGACTGTGAGCTTATAACTGCCTGTATTCACTGCTGTGTGTTCCCATTCCTTAACACAGACACTGACACTTAGTAGGCGAACACTAAACAAATAATGATTGACTGAATGCCTTGATAATAAGGATTGATCACCCAAACCAGTACAGTAAACTCTTCTCTGACCTTGGCTAAGAGACTCAAAAAACCCAAATGGCTAGGACAGCAGACTTAACTTGAAGGTAAAGGGAACAACTATTGTATCCCTGGGTAGAAACATCATTTCCTTAGGACTAGGTCTCTAAACTAAAACAGTTTTAAGCATAAAAAGAGGGGAAAAAGAAACATGAACTGCCATTAGAAATACAGGTGAGAGAGGAATCTCTTGATTCCTAGCCCTATGTATTCCAACTAAAGGAGAATTGATATCATATATTGTTTGTAATTCAGAGAAATATATATTGCATCCTGTAGGAAAGGTCCCAGCCTCTACCACATGTTATTATAGAACTGGTGCTATGATCAATTCTTCACTCACAACAGTGTTGAAAGCAGTAAGTAGCCAATGCAATAAAAATAAAGTTGTAAACATTCCCCATCAAATCTGCTGAGATAAATTTCAAATGTGCGAGAGTATTTTTTTTCGTAAGATTTTATTTATTTATTTATGAGAAATACACAGAGAGAGGCAGAGAGAGAAGCAGAGGGGGAGCACCATGTGGGACTCGATTCCAGGACCCTGGGATCACACTCTGAGCTGAAGGCAGACGCTCAACCGTTGAACCACCCAGGCATCCTTCAAACAGGTGAGGGTTTTAAAAACAAATATATAAGTATTAAAATAATAGAGTGAAATTGTTCACAAGTTAAGTGTAGGGAGAATTTTCCTAATCATAAATTTTGTTACCCGTTAAAGAAACTAAAGAAAAGATAGAGAAATTTGACAATATAAAATATAAAACAGACATTTGTATAGGAAGTAACACCCTTAGAAAAATACACAAAAACAAAATTTGAGAAACAGAAAAATACATTTTCATATTATATGAAGTTTTAGCATTCCTAATGAGTGAAGAGATCCTATAAAAAAAGAAAAATAAATAACATAGCAAAAAAATATATAAAGAAAAGTCCAATTGCAGAGATAAGAAAAAGAAATGACAAATTTTATTATATTCCTGCTAGCCTAAAATGGGATAATTATGGCAAAATAAGAGTGGATAATTACTGAAATGGATTTTACCCCATCATATGTACAAAGTCCATGATTTTTAATGATATAAAATAAAAGATAAAACTTTACTGGTTATCAGGGAACAGTTCTAGGAAACCAAGTCTGGGTTGTGAACCACTCTACTAATAGAGCTGCTAACTAATAGAATATTCTTTTTTGTATTGACTTTCAAGAAATCAGAAATAAATTTGCAACTTAACCTTAGCAATTCATCTTTCCTTTTATCCAACTTACTACTTCTATTTATTGCTTTTGTGATTTGTAAAATGTGCATGCTTGTTTTTTGCAAGCCACTTCTCTTCCTTTGTAGAAGAAAACACCCTCTAAATTAATATTTTTTCTCAATAAATGTGACTATATACACTCACTAAACTGAGAGAAAAATAAGAGGTTGAATGACAGAAATTCTGAGGAGAAATAGGAATACAATTCTTCCTAGGTATGATGATTTGTGCTGCACACCAATAGATAGGGATGAAGCCTGAGGAAAGACAAATGGCAGGTCAGGTTTGGGAGCTGCAGACCTATTTCATGTTAGCAAATAATGATGATGTGGTGAATGGCCGGGAAAGGCCACTCTTCCAAGAAAGGAAAAATTGGAAGAGGAATATAATGGACTATAAGTTGGCCTGAATATTATTAGATATAAGAAAAGTAGAGAAGAGGAAATATATTAATTAGTATCACATTTAGTAGAAAGATGATTTACCAGATGACTCTCTGTGTGGGACGAAACTGATCAATCAGTATTTAGCAATTTTTCTCTTTCTCTGTATCAGTACTATGGCAATTTACCTACAATTTTTAAAACTGTATTTAATGGCATGTACAATAGAAAAATGATAAAATATACATAAACTTCAAAAAAGTACTAAAACTATTAAAAATATTGAAGAGGTTAATCTTGGAAGAAGCTGATAGGTATAAATAAGTTATCTATTATTAGATGTAAATGTTAATGAACCATAAAAATTGTAGCAAGTAATAAATAAGAAAGTGTTATCTATGGCTTTTATAAAGAACACTGAAATTAATTTTCAGAGCAATCTAGGAAGGAGATTTAATTTGAATGTGGAAGGTTAAAGGAGAAGGTAAATATGAATCCTGGAGCTTAGAATAAAGAAAAGAAGAAAATGGAGATGTGAATCCAAGGAGCTCATCAATCATGGGAAATATGATTATTTCATGAGATTATTGTAGATCTGGAGACAAAAGTAGACTCTAGAAAGGATGTAGAGGAGATATGAATGAGCAAGATGGAAGGGAGAGGATAAAATAAATGGATCCTATCATGGGATATAATCAACTGTTGAATTTAAATCCCATATGCCCCATTTGATTATGTTGACAAGTGAAAAGCACATTCATCTAAATTTTTAAAGTATTTAGACATTAGCCAATATAATATGAGTCATCTAAATGGTATACTGCAAATAAAAATTAGATCAACCATTTAAATTGAAGCAATAAAAAATGACATTAAATTATTCAATGACAAATAACTCTATCCAGTTAAATGTCATACACATTTTAAAGAAATTCACTTGTCAGAAAGATGGCTAACTGCTGAAATGATAAATAGTATGGTAAACGCAGAAAAAGGTCAATTAGTAATCTACTGTTTTTGAAAGCAACATCTTCTGGCATTTATTCTATTATAGTTGTATTATTCTGTTTTATTTATGGAATAAAGATGGATAACTTTCATGACATATGCATCTTTAATTCAGACTAAAAACAAATTGTGTTTAATATTTACATTTATAAAATCATAATACAGTGCTGATCAAATAATTTCCTTTTAAATGGATATATAAAGAATCAGGTGCTAAAACACTTGGAAGGCAATAAAGAGCTACAGTAATTTTTGTGACCCAGGCTTTAAATCAGCAAATAAAGGAGCTCATTGCAATAATATATAGTCAAGTCTGTTTGAATAATTTTAGCAAATGCCAAAGTATTTTTAAATTCACTTAAATGAGTTCAGGTTGTAATCACAACTAATTCAAAAGAGTCATCCAGAGATCACAGGAATAGTATGCTGTGTTATTATACAGAAAGAACTGAAGTAATTCTAAATGATGACTTTTTTCAGTGTGGAAAAAAAAAACTTTCTCTATTCCCACTTTATGATTTTTAGATTGTCAATGAAATTGCTTTTGTCTGACTGAATAACAAAGATATCCACAGCTTAATCCCCGGAACCTGTTAATATATAGTAGCCCCCCTTATCAACAGGTGACACATGGAGTCCCCCAGTGGAGGCCTGAAAACATGGAGAGCACTGAACTCTCAGAAAATGCATCTTTGAACCCTATATATACTATGTTTTTTCCTATACCTACATATGTGTGATAAAGTCTAATATATGTTTTTTCCTATACCTACATATGTGTGATAAAGTCTAATATATGTTTTTTCCTATACCTACATATGTGTGATAAAGTCTAATTTGTCAATTAGGCACATTAAGAAATTAACAATAATAACTAATAATAAAATAGAACAGTAACACCAATAATAGTGATAAAAGTTAAGCAAATGTGGTCCCTCTCAAAGTATTTTGTTGTACTGGACTCACCCTTCTCCTCAGGGTGATGTGAGATGATAAAATGCCTGCATGATGAGACAAAGTGAGGTGAATGATGTAGGCATTGTGATGTAACGTTAGGCTACCATTGACCTGCTGTCAATTCATCACAAGAGTCATCCTCTTCCTGACCAGGGTTGACAGGGTAACTGAAATTGCAGAAAGCAAAACGGTGGACAAGAGGGAAGTACTGTATGTCATATGTCCAAAAGGGACGTTGCAGATATGATTGAGACCATGGAATTTGAGGTGGGTTGATTTATCTTGGCTTTCTGATGGGCCCGGTCTAATCACAGGAGCCCTTACAAATGAGGTACTTTCCCTGCTGAAATCAGAGAGAGATGCCTCAGAAGAACAGGAGACAGAGGAGTAGAACATTGTGGGAAGTGTTCCACCTGGCATTGGTGGTTTTGAGACATACAAGTACCAGGAAAGAGGCCCCTGAGAGCTCCGGTGGGGCTTGGGTGACAGCCAGTAAGAAAACTGATTCTATGCGGCGCACCAACAATTTAAATGAGCCTGGAGACAGATTCTCCCCTAGGATGTCAACTAGGGGAACAGAGCTCTGCTGAAAACTTGATTTTGGCCTTGTGAGACATGAGCAGAGAAACCTGCTGAGTACACTGGACTTCTGATCTCCCAAACTGTGAGAAATAAATTCATGTTGTTTTACGTGATGAAATGCTTAATAATTTGGTACAAGTAGTAGAAAACTAATACAATGTTTTTTCAACTTTTCCTATGTGAATTTTTAATATCAAAATGTTTTTCCTACTAGTTGAAGTTTTAAGAAGGTATTGGTACCTATGACCTTGAGTTATTTGCTATAAAATGCCCTCTGTTTAACTGTCTATATAACATGCTTTCAAAAAGGTGTAGGGATAATATGATGAAATAGAAATTAAGGTTTAAAAACTTTTACATAGCTGCGATATGACTTGTTAGCTCTGTTAAGTATGTTGCACAAATTTCCATCTTCAATTTACCCATTTGTTATTTGATGAGGGTACCATCTACCCAAAACTGAGTCAATCCATAGAAAAGTAGCATAACACGGGGCTTGAAACATATGTACTTAATAAAGTCAGTTGCCTTATCATCTTCCTTTCTTGATCAATAATACCTTTCTACACATAATTCTTAATGACTTCTTTGGGTTAAGATAATTTATTTAATATTTATTTATTTATTTATTTATTTATTTATTTATTTTCCTGAGAATTCATTTAATCTTTATTTATTTATTTATTTATTTATTTATTTATTTATTTTGCTGTTTATAACTTATTTGCCTCTAATAATAGAGAGGGCCTTTATTTAAATGAATACATAAACACCTAAACAACAATCACAGTCTGTCTCCCTGGTATCAGTCAGCTCTTATTCTGTTTCTCCCTCTCTTCTCCCCTCATTCATTCTCTCTCTCCCTCCTCTCTCTCTCTCTCAAATAAACAAACAATCTTAAACAATCAAACAACGGTTCACTTCAGGGAAGTAATACCTAATATTATATCTTGGACAACCAGATACAGTTCTGGGAAATCTAGGCTGATGGGGTAGAAAGAGAGGAGAACATTTGGGAAGGAAAAAATGAGAAAAGATGATGTAAGAATAACCTTTATTTACTTAGTAATTTTTTCCTTATGTTTAACAATAACTGAAGTCACAGATTAATTGCATACTTTCTATATTTACTCTATTTTCCTAAGAAACCATGCAGAATTTGTAATGATTTAAGGTCTTTAGAAATTTGAGAATATTATATATATTTTTTCTCTTATGAAGTAATTTTTAATACTCCTTTATTTCCTTCTTATGTTTATCATGTCTTAAAATACTGGAAAATAATGGGCAATCAGTGCATGGTTTTATTATCTACTGATGATAAATTTCCTAAGTAAATTTATTATTTAGTCTAAACAAAGCAAAAAAAAAATAGAAACAGAAAAATTTCTACTCTTATTTGAGAATATGTAGGCGATTATTTTTATCTAATATTATCTAAATAACTTAAATACACAGATCTCATATTTGGGAGAAGTGGTTTCAATGTGTTTTTTAAATTTAATTTTTATTTTTTATTGATAAAACAAGCAGTAATTACATCCAGTATTTACTTCATGCTATGGAATTAGAAGACAAATGTACGTACGATACGGTTTATGTCTGCTCTAGGACCTAACACACACTTCAAAAACTGTCCTGAGTAGACTTAGTGTCTCAGATCTTGCAGCTACAGAATGGCCTCTATCAGCCTTAGCCCACGCGTATCTGAAGCTGGAACCCTTACTTCAACCTCATTTTACATGTAGTATGTACGAGAATTAAACTTTGTGTTGTTATTGTTAAGCCACCAAGATTTGCTTATTAACACAGCTTAATTTAGCCTGCCCTGACTGATGTGAATGAACATTGGTACATGGAGCTATGGCTCTACCCTACAACTATCTTTATATGTGGTGCCATAGTGGTTGGGTGGTGGTAGCTGGCCAAATGGTGAGTATGGTGCACAGTAACAAAATATTTGGTAAAACTGTCCAGTAATAACTCAGAAAGTAGATCAAGTGGCTATTAGTAGTGTGTATTGGATACTTTTGACTGCTTTTTGTCAAGGCTCTATATGAAAAAGATGAGCTCAGGGAAGAATCTCCTGGAACAAAAGAGAACAGAGCAAGAAAGAAAAGGCCTTGAGGGCTGGAAAGGGCAACTGCTTCGGGACTTTAAATAACAGGACATATATTTGAGAAGGTAGTTGAGAGATGAAAGCCAATTAATTCTGGCCTGGCAGCAGATCAAATCAAGTTTATGGCTGTCACACATTGTTAAAATCTCCTTGGGGATTAATGTGGTGCCCAGTAAATCCTTTCAGTTTAACAAATGGTCGCTTAATCTTCCAATATTCCATATAGTCCTATTTAAGTCAATTGTGCCTATCAGACCTATTGTGGACTGTAAATTGGGGTTCCATCAAAATCCCTATGCTGAAGTCCTAACCACAGTGCCATGGTATATGGTGATGGGGTATTTGGGAGAAAATCAGGTTTAGATGGAGATCACAAGGATAGAGCCTTCATGTCGAGATCACTGCCCTGAAGAAAAGAGGTACCACGGTGCTCTCTCGCACATGCTCTCTCTGTCTCTCTACCACATGAAGGGACATCAAGAAGGTGACCAACTGAGAGTCAGGAAGAGAACTTTCACCAGAACCTGACTACATGGGCACCCTGATCTCAGACTTCTTGCTTCTGGAACTTGAAGAACATAAATTTCTGCTGTATAAGCCCCCCAACCCAGTCTGTGATGTTCTGTTACAGCAGGTCGAGCAGGCTGAGATCATTATGCATCATTATGCAGATTTCCTGTTTTACCATCACCAGAAAATACACGTATAGTTTTTTTTTTTTTTGCACAGAATATAATATATACTCTAAAAATATGAATATCTCTTTCAATCTGTATTAGTTTGCTGGAGTTGCCTTAACAAAGCTCCACAAACTGGGTGGCTTAAATAACAGAAACGTATTGTCTCACAATTCTGGAGGCTAGAAGATGAAGACCGAGGAATGGACAGGGTTGTTGCGTTCCCAGGCGTGTGAGAGAAAGTCTTTTCCATGCTTCTCACTTACTTTCTGGTAGTTTGCTAACAATCTTTGGGATTGACCTTTTTTGGCCTGTAGAAGCAACACCCCAATCTCTGCCTTCATCTTCCTATAATGTTTCTCGTGAGGGTCCGTGTGCCCCCATATATGGGTGGCAGGTGTGTGTGTGTGTGTGTGTGTGTGTGTGCACGCATTGGATCATTTTTATTTTGAAAAGCTGGAAAAATAGTTCAGAGGGTTCCTGTGTATTTTTTACTCAATTTCCCCAATGATTAAGATCTTACATAATCTTAGTGCAATGATTAAAACCAGGAAATTGACATTAGATCAATACAATCAAATAAACTTTAGACTTTATTGAGATTTCAGTAACTCTGACATGCACTTTTTTGGTGTGATAACTCTATGAAATTTTAAGGTATGTGTAGGCTGACCTACCTATGTTTATTAATAAACATCACACCTAACATGTAGAACTCTTCTACCTCACCAAAGATACTCTGCTCCATTTCTCCTCCTCCTTTATAATCATATGCCAACCTCAGTAATCACTGATCTGTTTTCCGTAATTATTATAACGTTGTCATTTCGAGAATGCTGAATGGAAGAATCTTAGAACATGTCACATGTTGAGATTGGCTTTTTCATTCAGTGCTTTGAGTTCCATCATAATTCTAGCATTTATGAGTAGTTGCTTCTTTGTTTGCTGAGTAATATTTGATTCTACGGATGGACCACATTGTATCCATTTACCAATTTTACCTTTGAAGTTATGATCCATTTGAGTTGATAGATTTTTACTCTTGTTTTTCTGTTTTCAATTTTAATGACTTATCTCCTTTCTGCTGCTTGCTATGGATTTACTTTGCTCTTCTTTTCCTAGCTTTTAGAGGTAGAAGCCTATATTCTTGGTTTGATACCATTTTTACTTTCTAATGTAACCATTCAGTGCTATAAATTTCTCAGCACTGCATTAGCTGCATCCCACAGATTTTGATAGGTTGTACTTTTTTATTATTATTATTTTCACGGAGTTCAATTTTTTTTTTTTCATTTCTATTGAGACTTCCTTTCCTGACCCACAGATTATTTAGAGGTCTATTGTTAAATTTCTTGGTGTTTGGACATTTCCTATTATCTTTCTTTTATAGATTGTTCAATTGATTCCATTATACTCAGATTTAAACTCTGTATATTTTCGATTCTTTTAAGTTCTTTGAGGTTTGTTTTGAAACCCATGATGTGATCTATCTTGTGAATTGCTTCATTGGAACTTCTAAAGAATATGTAGTATGCTGTTGTGAGGTGAAATGTATGGCTGGCAGTGTTGTCCAATGCTTTGGGATCCTCGCTGATGTTTTATTAAGTAATTTCTGAGTCAGGTGATTTGATGTCCTTAACCATAATTTGCATTTCTAAAATTTCTCCTTTCAGTTCTATCAGTTTTTACCTTAAGTTTTTTTGTAGCTTTATCAGTTTTTTTTTTTTTTAATTTTTTTCTTTATCAGTTTTTACCTTATTTTGTAGCTTTCTGGTTGAGGTCTACACATTTAGGATCACTATATCTTCTTATCAGATTGACTTATTTTTACCATTATATAATGTCCCTTTCTGTTCCTGGTAATTCTCTTTGCTCTGCAGTTTATTTATTAATAACATTGGCATTGTGTTTTCTTTTGATAGTGTGCGTATGGTATATCACTTTATACCTGTTTACTTACAATTTACCTGTATTCTTATATTTGAACTGAGTTTCCTACAGATAGCTATAGTTGGTAAATAGTTGTTTTTTTTTTATATTTACTCTGCCAATCACTATCTTTAAATTCATGCATTTAGGCCATTTGCATTTAATTTACTTAGTGATGGATATATTAGGGCTGAAGTTTGCTATTATATTTTTTGTTTCCTATTTTCCTTAGTTCTCTGTTTTCATTTCTAATTTTCCTGCTCTAGTATGGATTATTTAATTTTTTTATTTTTAGAATTCTAATTTATCTATAGTATTTTTGAATGTATCTCTTTCTATCACTCAGTATTGCTGTTAATATTTGATTATATTTATACAAAACTTATTAGAGACTATTGGTGTTGACATTTTAGTGGTTGCCATGTGTTAAGAAGATGTGCTTGTGTGGCTATAAATGGTAGCATAACGAATTTTTGAGGTGATGGAACATTTCTGAATCTTGATTTTATATAATGATTACATGAGCCATGTTGTCATGATTGATTTTAAGTCAGGAACTAATCTTATAAAATTTAAGTAATAGAAAATATACTAATTTTAACCAAAAAATGGTACCTGCCATGCAATGGTCTTAACTGGATTTATTCACAAACATGACTATATCTCACAATTTTTAAAAATACTTTATTTTTTTATTTATGTATCTGAAAGAGAGAGAGAGAGAGAGCAAGGGGAGGGCAGATGGAGAGAAAGAATCCCAAGCAGACTCCACACGGGAGCCCAGAGGGCACTCAATTCCATGACCCCAACGAAGATCATGACCTGAGCCAAAACCAAGAGTCAGATGCTTAACTGACTGAGCCACACAGATATCCCTGTATCCTGCAATTTTTAAATTGTTTAAGAATAATGCAAACATCCTACATATAATTAGTATTATAACTTATTTTATTATCCTCTACTGTAACAAGGCATTCTTCTCCAGGAGACATGATCAATATATTTTAACTATTTAATTGACATTATCTTCATGGATAATCAATCATGCATTCTAGTCCAATGATTATGGGCTAATCAACAGTAAAACAAACTTTATAGAAACTGAAAGACATTTAACTTTCATGTAAACTATTACATTTTTAGAAATTTATAAAAGTAGAAAAAAAAGGAAAAAAAACCCTATGGTGCTTAAAATAACCATCTTATACTGTTTAAAGATTATTATGTTTCATATTTGATGAAATGTTTCACAGAAAAACATTTGATAAATATACTTAACTTACATGGTAAATGTCTTCTCAATAAATGCATTTCCAAGGAAGGAGAATAAAACAACATATGAGTGATATATCCCTCTCTTCATTCTTAAGATCCATTTAGTATAATTTTGTGTTTTCTTTACAAAAATCATTATTATTTGAAATTTAAGCTAGGAAGAAAACCATTTTTAACACTTGAAAGGTATTATCAAACTTAATAATATCCTCACAGGATAACTCAGCAGTCACACATTCAAAATGGAAATAGCATTACTCTTCATTCTGAATTTATACAGAAATATGATTACCATAAAATGTTCAACTAACAGAAAGATCCGTAAAGAATGAAATGAATATTACGCTACTGTCTCTAGACTTGTTTATAATATTTTTGTAGTTATACTTTCAGAAATCTTTATTTTACTTTCTTTTTTCCCTTTCCTTCCCTTCTTTGCATCCTTCCTCCATACCTTTTTATCTTTCTACCTAAATACAGACATTTGTACACACACATAAATTTATCTGGATGCTAAAATGGGACTCTCTCTACGTCACTTTCGTGTCAATACTATAGACATTACATTCCAAATTATAAAACTCTCACTGATTTTTTGTCTAGTGGTCCTATCAGTTCCTGAGTAGGGTGTTGAAGTCCCAATTGTAATTGTGAATATGTCTATTTCTTCTTTCAGTTATATCACTTTAGTGCATCATGTATCTTGAAACCTTGTTAGGTGCATCCGTATTTAGGGTTGTCGTGTTACCTAGTCTACAGTTTTATTTATAAGTATGCAAATTTCTTCATATTCCCTTGTATTTTATTGTTTTTCTTTTAAGTCTACTTTGTCTGATATTAATAGTGTCATTCCAGCTTTTTAAATTAGTGTTGACCTAGTATATATTTTTATGCTTCAATTTTAATCCACTTATATTGTTATATTTGAAGTAACTTTCTTGTAGACCACTTATGGTAGAATTTTAACATTTTATCCAATTTGACAATCTTGATCCTAAGTTAGTATAGTAAGACCATTTTCATTCCATATAGTTATTGATATGTTGGATTAAATCCTTATTTTTATAATTTTCCCATTTTTTGACTCCTATATTTTGATCTACTCCTTTTTCTGGCCTTCTTAAAGGTAAAATAAACTTCTTATAGTATTCAATTTATATCTATATATCTATATATAGTATTTTTGTATATAGTTCTTTACATAGTTTTATTTTTATGTGATCGATCTAGAAGTTATTATATGTATTTTATATATATCTAGAAGTTAATATATATATATATATATATATATATATATAACTTAATACAATAAAGTAGCTTATAGTTTATAAATTGAGACCTCTGGGATGGGGAGGATGTATCTTGCACATGGAATGGATCTAAATTTTGGAGGCCATAGGAAAGAATATAATGAATTGAATGATGATCCTTCAAAAGATATCTCCTAATGCTTTGAAACTGATTTTACATTATTTCAAAATGAATTTTCATATGCATAATTAAATTATCTTTAGATGAGAAGATCAATTGGAATTATCCAGGTAGGCCCTAAATCCCATGACTTGTCCCTGTGTAAGAGTGAGACAGAGGGATATTTCACTATACTTGGAAGCCATTTTAAGCAGCAAAATCATTAAGGAAAAGTACGAAATGTGATGAAATAAAGCACAAAATCGACATGAAAAAGACAATTGTTTACAATATGAGAGTTCAAATGAGAAGGTAAAACTTTGCCTTACTTTTTCTTTCTAAAGTAGGCTTTTAAAAAATATTTTATTTATTTATTCATGAGAGACAGAGAGAGAGATAGAGGCAGAGATAAAGGTAGAAGGAGAGGCAGACACCACGCAGGGAGCCCAATGTGGGACTTGATCCTGGGACTTGATCCTGGGACTCCAGGATCACAACCTGGGCCAAAGGCAGGCGCTAAACCGCAGAGCCACCCAGGGATCCCCAAACTTTGCCTTACTTGATCTCAACTGGGAACATATATTAGGGGAGATAAAGCTTTTGCTGCATTGTGTATGGCCACAAATGACCACAGATACCATAAGTATTAATTCAGGGGCTATAAATAAATGTTAGTGAATAGATGATTTTGCAAATACAGAATCCATGAATAATGGAGATCAACTGTATATTCTTTGAGACTACCCTAAATGCTAAAAGAAGGCAGCAATGATGTTTATGGTACCATATAGCATTTCGTTAGCTCTCATTTTTGTTTAGCAGACCATACTGCAAAGTTGGCAGAGCCATTGAGGTCATGAGTTTGAATCTCCAGTACCAAGAAAGGGTCTATTTATAATTTATTTGACACACTCTACATAATCTTCAATTTTGGCATCCCACTGATCCAGAGCCTAGTAATTCATGAGAAAGTACAGTCTATTTGTCAAATGGATTATTGAGATGAAAGCTAATCAATAATTCATATCCATTTAAAAAGGAAAACCAGCAAATCAAACAGTCCTGTGCCAACAGCTTTACATTTATAATATCGCTTAATCTCAACACAGCCCTGTGACATATTATATTTCTGCTTTGCCAAACATGAACTCAAGACTCAGAGTGGTTTGTCAACTTGCCCATGATTTCATATATAAACATGACAGAGAATGGGCAATAAAACTCATACATGTCGAACTGCAGAGTTCATGACTATTCCTTGTATCATCCTCTGCCCCTTGACACCTTACTTGTATCAATTTCTTTGACTCAACAATAAAATTCTTTTGGCTGTCTATAATTACAAGATATTGTGCGATTTCCTGAATTCACAGCTTACTCTGTCAGCTTTGAAAAGCATACAATAAAGCAGCTGTTCATCCTCAAGAGCTGGATTTCCTGAACAAACTTCTGGGAGATACTGTAACAGAATGATTTTTTAGTTAAAGGGTGAAATATGAAATCACATGTATAACCTAAGACAATAGAAGAGTTTTGAAATAATTAAGTTTAGTGATTTATTCTTTATCTTTGCATTGAGATCTACCTAAGTACCATTTTTCAATTAATTAAAATATAAATAATTACTTTGAACACATCTTTAGCTTTTTTCCCCTCTTTTTCATATGCTTATTATATCCTAAACCAGAAAAAGGAAGAATAAAGTCGATGGTTATGGCTCTGTTTAATAGTGTGAAATCAGCAAGTGGTTTTGTTTCAAAGAGAAATTATTTCTATAAACATATATTTATGTTCTTTAAATCTAGGAATTATTTTTCACTTGATATATAACATATTTTTAAGTTGTTTGAAGTAGTTTCAAACTTATGGGAAATTATCAAGCACAACACACAGGGTTACATTTTCCTGTGCCATTTGAGGATAAGTTACAAATCTGATGCCCTACAAACAACATCCTCGTTTAAAACTGCAGTACAACCGTCAAAATTAAGAGGTCATTATTGATATGTTACAATCATTTTATCCTCAGACTCTTCACATTTGACTCAATGGTGTCCTTTATAGCAAAATCAATTCAATTTAAAATCACCTGTTGAATTTAGTTTCTGTACCTTTTTAGACTTCTTGAATTTAAGGCTGCTTCTTCGTTTTTCCTTGACTTTTCAGACCTTGACACTTTGAGGATTGTTGTCTGGTAAATTTGTAATTTAGATCTTTCTAATGTTCTCTTTTAATTAGATTCCACAGGGATATCACAGAAGGAGTGTTTGTTCAGCTTACTGCATCATGTTAAGTGGTATTTGATTTCAATATATGCTATTATGGTGATGTTAATTTTGAAGATCCTATTACAGTGGTATGAGCAATTTTATCCGCTTAGTCTTGTTCCCCTTGTATTTAATCATTATTTTGGGGGCGAACCTAAATATTTTTCTAATATGCTGTTTCTTATTGAACTTTCAAATAGTTAATTTCAAAATTGATATCCATGTGGACTAACTCTTCCTTATTTTGTTCAGTATGTTATAATCTGTTACTGTCATTACTTACTTGGGTACCAAAATTGTTTTAGATCTAGGCAATGAAGTTCTTCAATCTGGCCTCTGAAACTTCTGTTACATTTAATTATTCTTTGAGCACCTCTTTTCTGAGCAAGTTACCTCAGTTTCATGTGGAAAATTTCCTACACCAGCCTTGGAGTCAGGCACTCCTCCTAAAAACACTAGTTCCTTTAATTGGAAAATGGTATTTCAGGGTACCTGGGTGGTATAATCAGGTAAGCAGCCAACAGCTCTTGGTTTCAGCTCAGGTAGTGATTTCAGCATAGTGAGCTCAAGCCCTGTGTCGGGCTCTGGGCTCAGCATGGAATCTGCTTGAGTTTCTCTCTCCCTCTCTCTCTGTTCTTCCCCTGCTCTCTTCCTCTCTTACTGTCTCTCAAATAAATAAATAAAACATTTTTAAAAAGAAAATGGTATTTAGAAATTGAGATCTGAGCATTAGATATGGCAATTGCTAATGGAGTGTCACCGGCTCCAGGCCTTTTCAATGGAAAGAGCTGGAGAATATTCCTTATATGGTTATAGTAAGGATTAACTAATGCAATCATATATGTTAAGTGCCTGGTCCAGAGTCTGGCACATTTTCTTGATTTTTGTTATTTTTCTTCTTTAGTATATAAGCATGTGCTCTTTACTTGTTTTATCCTTCCTCTGTTTCTTGCTTATGCACACTGTTCTCAATTTCTTTCTGCTTCTGTCCAGCTGGCTGACATAACTGGTATACTTCTGTATTTAAACCCTGATTCTAAATGCAAGTTCTGAAAGTTTTATTCATTATTAGTGAAGTATACAGGTTGTGGATTTAAAAGAAAAGGTCCCAATTAAATGTTTATGCAGGGTAGACCCTGCTTCCCTACCAAAAGGAGAGAGAAGAGAAAGAGAGAGAGAGAGAGAGATGTAATTAAGGTAAATAGGCCATTTGAAAGTCTGGGAAACTGAAACACAACAGTCTCAGCTAAATAGGTCAGTTGCCACTCATTTCCAGCAAATTTCAGCTATACATGAATATTTGCTCATTGCTGCCAGATATGCTTTTCAATTTTAAAAAGACTTTGGAAATTAAATAAAGTCTACCAATTTTAAATGTAGGCAACTAATTACTTTATTTGGCTTAGCATCTTATAGTGCAAAAACTACATCTCTGCATGATGATAATTTAACACCTTTTATTTAAATAAAGCTCAGGAAATATTTATAACTGAGCGAGTTCAAGTTTCCAGAAGAATAGCTGCTGCTTAATTATATATATAATATATATATATATATATATAATATATAAAATATATAAAATATATTGCAATAATGATCCAACAGAGAATTATGAAATTTCAGATTAAAGAGAAAGATTAAATTGAAAAGATTAAGATGAGAAAGAAAATATCATTTTCATGAGCTCAGTAATTAAGCTGATTTTTAAAGGATTTATTCATTTGTTTATTTATGTATTTGAAAGAGACAGAGAGAGCACGGTGTGGGAGAGGAGCAGAAGGGGAGAGACAATGAAGCCAGCTCTGTGGTGAGCACAGAGCCCTACTCGGGGGTCCATCCCAGGACTCTGTGATCATGAACTGAGCTGAAATCAAGAGTCAGTCATTTAACCCTCTGAGCCACCCAGGTGCCCCTGAGTTTTTGATATTTAATAAAATGGATGTGGAGGAGAATATGTCAGCAAATGGCAACACATTGAGTGGGGAGGTAGGGAAGGTCTGTAAAACAAGGCTATTTGTGATAGGCCTGGAAGTTTATAAACTAATATGAAGATCATTACAGTCAAATCTACTTTAATCTGACATAGCAGAGATCAAATGGTCTAGCACTAGGGAGGCACTAATAAATATAAGAATAAGATAATGAGAGAAATTACTTAGAAATGACATTGTCTTCTTGTTCAAGTGGAGGTTGAGAGTTAAAGAAGATAAAGATCAGCTAAAAATGACTCTAAATTAATTTCCATTCCAAGTGATTAAGAGACTGTCCTTAATAGAACAAGAGGAGTAAATTTGGTTTGTGAGAGGTGAGATGGTTAATTTGTATTTATTTCAAGCACATTTTAAATATAGGTGTAAGTAACTCATCTATTTTTCAGAAAGTTATTGGGTAACTGTTCTATGAAAAGTGCCGGATCTTAGGAATAAATACACAAGAGGTAAATAAGAACAGGTCTTTTCCAAGGAAATTCTAGTGTAGTAATGCTGTCCTAGAGGTACGCATAGAGTGCAACTAGAACACAGGGAATAGGTTACAGGAAGAGAGGAGGTCCAGGAGAGCTCTCTGGGGGAGCCAATATCTGAGTATGAATTTTAATATCTGAGTATGAATTGTAAGTGTTGTTTCCTATGGCCAGGAATTTGCCTTTATTCTAACATCTATTCTCAATCACTGAAGTAGTGTTCACCAATAGGGAAAAAAATCAGATTTATATCTCTGGAAGATATCCCTAATTATGTTATAAATAATCGACTTTGGGTACAGATATCATTTGCTAACAATCTCAGATGCAAATGCTCACAAAATAGAATATTTTCTTATTACTGATTATTATTACATGCTAATTATTATCATATATTTATTCAACAAGCGAACAACTATACAGATAAGTTGTTATTAATTGTGAAACTATGATGAATTAACATATACGTGATATGAAATGATAAAGGAGTTGGAGTAATGGGTTGACCTATGAGAGGTTTTGAGGAAATAAATATATGTTTAGACGTGACAGATAAACAGGATCTAGTCATACACACAGAGAAGCATATTCTAGGAAGTAGAGATAGCATAAGCAAAGATCCCAAGGTTCATGATATTTATATTATATTCTGAAAATACTGTTATTCTTCAAATAAGGCCACTTTCCAGAAATGAGCCTTATTTGAGAGGACCTCCGAAGGAGAGACAGCTCATTTATAGACCTTGAAAGGTTGCTACTTTTGTTTTGTTTTCTTTATTTTTTATAATAAATTTATTTTTTATTGGTGTTCAATTTGCCAACCTACAGAATAACAACCAGCGCTCATCCTGTCAAGTGCCCCCCCTCAATGCCCGGCACCCATTCACCCCCACCCCCTGCCCTCCTCCCCTTCCACTATTCCTAGTTCGTTTCCCAGAGTTAGGAGTCTTTATGTTCTGTCTCCCTTTCTGATATTTCCCACACATTTCTTCTCCCTTCCCTTATATTCCCTTTCACTATTATTTATATTCCCCAAATGAATGAGGTTGCTACTTTTGAAGCAGTTGCCACCATCTCTTTCTTTATTCTTTTCCCTCTCCAATCCCAAATTTAACTACAATAAGCCACTTTACTCAAAATTGTCAGCTTCCTGGCAACCCTTGAATAAAAGAAAACAAAACAAAATAAAATAAAATAATAAAATAAAATAAAATAAATAAAATAAAACAAAATAAAATAAAATAAAATAAATAAAAGAAAACAAACTATCTTCACATTTAGGTAGAAGCAGTTAATCCTTTTTCCCAAATCTTTTTTTGCTAATGGAATAAATTCTAAAGACTCACCAAAAAGAGGGAGAAAAAAAAAAAAAACAGAACCTCACATACACAAACCCTAATTTTGAAAATAATTTCCAGATATTGATTTGAACATATACATGAGAATCTCAAATGACATGTTAAAATCCAACACTAAGAATTCTATCACTAGTTACCCTGAGGAAATAGTATCAAAATGGCAGATTTTCACTATTCCAAAACTTGAGGTATTGTCAACATACCTTATACATTTTCTCTTGATGGGTTCCTAATTTCAAATCAAATACTTAAACTCTAGGAGGAAAAGTGTATATAATTACACACAAATGTTTCATGTAAGTATTCCAGCTATATAAACAAAATTCCTCCAGCTAATTTCATAGTGAAGGTGAGCCAACCTCATGGAATTCTAGAATATAAAGTTATATGAGATTCCCAATAGGGTATAATTGTGAAATAAAATACCTTTCACATTCTTGTTTTTTAGTTCATTCATAAAAGAAATAATATAAAAGATGCAGTTTATATATGAAACAATCTTGAAATGCCATTAAAATTTTGTTTAGGTATATGGTCAAATAGTATGTTATAAAATGAGAGTAGTTGTGGAATAATCAAGTTCATCTAACAATAGTTATAAGATCTATACTTACCAATTAATATCAAGTGGTTTCTATAACTTTTTATTATTCTTCTTAGCTATAAAAGATATATTAAAATCATTTAACTAATCATTAAGTTAATGCTATGGATTGAAATGTGTCCCTCCAGAATTTATATTTGAAACCCTAATCTCCAGTACATGAGAATGCAGACTGTGACTGTATTTAGATATAGGGTCTTTAAAGTGATATTAAGTTAAAATGAAATGAACAGGATGAGCCCCAATCCAATCTGACTGATGTCTATATAATAAGAAGATATTAGGACATAGAGAGACACCAGGGATGTGTGTACACTGAGGAAAGACTGTGTGAGGACTCAGAGAAAATGTGGCCATCTGAAAGCCAAGTAAAGAGAGAGAAGAAAACAAATCTGCTGAAACCCTGATCTTGAACTTCTAGCCTCACCAGAAATATGAGAAAATAAATTTCTGGGCTTTAAGCTACTTTATCAGTGGTTATTTTGTTAAGATAGACTTGCCAATTCCTTTTACAAAAGGATTTTTTCCTACAAATAACAGAAACAAAAAACATGTTTCCTACAAAATACATAAATATTTCACTAAATAATTAAAATGATTTAAGATGTTAGAATTTCATGTTTCAGCTTATTTCTAGAACAGTATTTCCTCTCTTATTTTGACCCTAATACAATTAAACCGTTAAAGAAGTTATTTTTCAAAATGATTTCAACCAAAATAATATTAAAGCACAATTATAAAAGACAAAGGGAAGACTAGTTTTCTATAAATCAATAAACTTTATGAATAAAATATATTCACATGTTATTTTGCACATCAGACTTTGATTATATAGCTCACTTAGCAAATTATGCCAATGAGCAAAATCCAATAGATAACTTGACCCTCATAATTGGCAATGTACACAACGTTGTCAAAAAACTAGAATATACATGAGTTAAGTCTGTGAAATATATAACGTGAGCAATAAAATATGTAAAATCAAGAGCTAAAGTATATAGCCTAGTCAGTAAAATTTGGCAGGCATAATAATTAAACAACTTACTGAAACAGCAAAATATGCAAAAAAGAGCAAGGACTCTTATTTATTAAACTGTAATATTGGATCATCAATAGATAGTTTCAGATGATTTAATTGGAAAAACAAGCTGTTATAATGATCTATGCTGCTCCATCAGCAAATTATGTACCTCAGTCATTGAGCTACATGAAAAATTAATTGGCTAACTATGGGATTTTACGATTGCAACAAAGGAAATTCATTGAGGTACTAAAGAGTTTATGTGCATAATTTTTAGAACTTAAATAGCATCTTAGAGGTTTTTTTTTTTTTTTGTAGGATGGTTCTATTAAATTCCCTTCAGACATTCCCACATACACTTTTTCAGTAAATGTTGACTGACAGGTTATTATGGGCTACAGAATTAAATGCTTAAATAAAAATAAGTAATAATGATGTGCTGCTTTGAGGATGTCACAGAATTATGGCCTAGTAATCAGTGCCAGACTATCTCTTCCGCCATGTATAACAATAAATCTGAAGAGAAAACATGAAGCAACTGTTTTCAGTAACTGGACTTTTGGAAATCTAAGATTTATTCCTGAGAAAATGTGAACTCATGCAGTGAGCTCCATGGTATTCCTGCCTCTATGGGTAAGGACTATTTCCCAACCAAAGAGTAGTAAACTAGGGATTAAGAAAAGCACAGTGGTTTTACTGAGCTAACAAAGCAAAAATCAGAGTTCAAAGCACTTGGCTTGAGCACAGGAGAAAAGGTGGTTGTGCAGAGAGGAGAGCCCAAATGCTGTGTGTAGCTCTCCATGAGAAATTGGGTGAGGACTGTGTTACATATTTGCAGGGTGAGACTACAGGAATCCTACAAGAGAATAAATGCAAGAAATTTAAAAAGTAAATAAAAATAAGAGGGATCACGTAGTCCTGGGGGATATTAAGGTCCTGACAAGGAAGAGTGGAGAGACCATATTAATTCCCCATTAACATCTCTGCATATATCTGATATACTAGAAAAGTTGAGTCCTCGGAGTAAGGTTCATGCCCTAGAATAAGACTTACTCTACATCACCCTAAAAAAAAAACCCTAAAACCAACCTTAAAAAAACTTGCGGGTATTTGAAATTGAGTTTTGACAATTTGTAGTGCTTTGGGAAATGCTGGCTTTTCCACAAATTTATCCAACAAAATTTAAAACCAAAATTACACAAGTTTATTGAATAAAACTCAGCATTTTTCAGGAGGAAGCAACATAATATAGATTCCTTATCATGTACTACTAATGACGTCCAGTACAATTAACACATTATTAAGAATGCAGAAAAACTAGAAAATGCTTTGTTTTGTTTTGTTTTTTAAAAGCAAAGAAAGCAGTTAATATAAATAACTAGGAGATGGCCTGCATCTGGAATTTATCAGAATGACAGTAAATCAGCTGAGATCAATATATGTGTAAAATTAAAAGATTAGAAAATCAAAGGAAAATATGGCAAAGGAATCTAAATAGAGAATAAAAATCAGAGAAAAAATGGAAAATCAAGTGTCAAAATAAAGAAAATGTCATTCATCGGGCTTCATAACTATTTGGATATGGCAGAAGAAAAATTCAGTGAACCCCAAGACAGAGAAATAGATGGTTAACTCTCCATGAGAAGTTTTGTTACCAGTGGGACAATCTTCATTGAGTGAATGGAGGTCTCCATTCTTCGACTCCTCATGAACAAATTTACAGGAGCATCTCCCCGGGAATAAAGACAGCCCAAGGAAAGTAGCAAGCACAAAGCAGTTTATTAAAGTGGAAAGTTCACTCTCTGGAACAGGTCCCTAGGTTGTTTTGGGATTGGATATTATTGGATCCTTTCTGAGATGTGAGGAGCCCTGACCTACCGTGGAGTGGTCTCTAATGGAGGCTATTTCTATTCATGTAGGGGACTCCTCCCACAGATTGAGAGGGGGAGTTTTTGATACTACAAAGTTTATACTAGAACCCTCCCCCTCCTGCAGTCTTTTTCCATGGGGGGTGGAGGAGGTTATCATTATGGTGCATATGCATTATGATGAGTCTAGGGTTTCCCTGGGGCAGAGATGAAGAGGAGAGTGCATGTTCTGCACCTGTGGCTCTTGGTCTGTCAGCCATAAGGTCAAGATGTTGTACCCCCATCCCTCCCCTTACTGGCTTCTAATGCATAACCTATTTATCATCATCCTTGCCTCCAGCCCCCCCCCCCCATCTCTATCATTCCCTCCTTCAAGGACTAGGAACTCTACCTCAGAGTTGGCTTCTACCTAACAGTTTGATGTGGGTATTCATACTATGTATGGATAGGAGGGGGTAGCTGGTAATAAAACTTGGATAGGAAGTTGTAGCCACCTCAGTATCAGCTTTTAAGTTTTACTCTGTGGAGTGTGGAATGGCTTTGGAAGTAAAGATTAAGAAAATTTGTTCACCAAAAAAAAAAAAAAATGCTCACAAGACTTAAAACAATGAAGTAGAGATAGTGAAGTCATTGTGAAGGACCAATCTGTTGCGTGGGACAAAAACAACTTCCCATTCTCTATGGGAAGAGAAAGAGTTTGAGAAGGAGGGATTCAGGAAGTAATTATCTAATTGCTTAAATTGATAAACAGGATATATTGAAAATGATTTATAAATTTATTTAACAAATATTTTTTGAATACCTACCATGTATCAGACTATGTTTGTTGTTGTTGTTGTTTAAAGATTTTATTTATTCATGAGAGAGAGAGAGAGGCAGAGACACAGGCAGAGGGAGAAGCAGGCTCCATGCAGGGAACCCAACGTGGGACTCCATCCCGGGACTCCAAGATGACACCCTGGGCCAAAGGCAGGTGCTAAACTGCTGGGCCACCCAGGGACCCCCCCCCATATCAGACAATGTTAATGGTGATGGGAGATCTACAGTAAATGACATAGTCAGAAGTTCCTGCCTTTATGGAGACTATGTGGCAGAAAACGAATATATAAACATATGAATCATCTTGATTTGTAATACTAACCAGAGCAACACATTTAAATAATAATTGTGGGATCCCTGGGTGGCACAGCGGTTTGGCGCCTGCCTTTGGCTCAGGGCGCGATCCTGGAGACCCAGGATCGAATCCCATATCGGGCTCCCGGTGCATGGAGCCTGCTTCTCCCTCTGCCTGTGTCTCTGTCTCTCTCTCTCTGTGTGTGTGTGTGTGTGTGAATATCATAAATAAATAAATAAATTTAAAAAAAAAACAAGCATTAAATAATAATTGTAATGACTGTGAAGTATAATATGACTAATATTTAACAACTTAAACCTAGATGCCTGTTTCAAAATAGTCAGTTACTTCTGCTTTTCTTGTTTTAAGTTAAAAAAATTAATTGAGAGAAAGGTCTTTAATTTTCTTTCTAGGAAGTCTGTATTTTGGAATTGTAGGCAGCTGCAGGAGCACACATCCAAAAATTAGAAGACTAACCACAATTTCAGTGCCTTGAAAGATCAGACTTTTAGAGTAATGTATTGGTAATGTAGGCTACTTTGTGTAGTCTAAAAACATAGCTAAATGAATGACTCTAGAAATGAAGATTCAATCTTAGTAAACTAGCAGAATGACTGCAGGTTTCTTTATTGTTTTTCTCACCTTTGAAGCTATTAATCTGTTCAGAAAGTTCTCATAGTATCAAAGTCATTGAGGTGGGACTGGAAACAAGAAACTTTAAAAGGAATTAGAAAAAAAAATTCATTTAGAAGATGCCAGTAGAGAATAATCCTCAAATCTCCTGATCAGCAATTAGTTAACTGAAAAGCACTTTTACTTCTGCTTTGAAATATGACTGTGACATTTTGGGGACAATTTCTTGTAATCCATATAAGCTGATTTATGACAAATATTTGGTAAATAGTAGTGTCTTGTTTCATATTTTGATCAACATAGTTTGGTCTACAAAAATATGTGTAGAACATAACTTCCAAAAATCATCATACAATAAAACCTCCCTAAATAATGGGAAAATAATGATGAAATTAATTCTACTTGAGTCGAGTAAAACTGAGTTCAGGGTGCTGTAATGCCTCAGATCATCGTGACGAGTCTTTGTACTCTCCACATAAGTATTGCCCCTAGAATGTAATGGAGTGTTAATAAGGATGATTAAGCATCAATTCTATATCTATTCAGAGAAAGAATTAAATAATAGGTTTTATTGTTGTTTAGTTTTACTCATGTATTTTTTGTTATAAATTTATAATTATTGGGATATGATATAAATGGAATTTTCTTATATAGAGAAAAATGTTATCTACCCAAAGATGTACTTGTTGATAGTTTCCCATTATATGTTGAAACCTATTGACCACTTTATTTTGTAGAGTGGGAAAACAAAACAAAACACCCAATGGATTTATTTGCTCTGAAAAATTACTGGGGCTCTACGAAAATCCCCCAGTGTGCTTCTGTACGAGCTCCTGTATAGAATCAACAAGGATGAATCACTGATGAGTGCTTTGTGACTCTAAAATGTTAAGGTTTTGTTAATCCATATTGGAGCATATCACCAGTGTCTATTCAACAGGGAATGCTAAATAAATGTTGTTGCCACTACCTGCTGAGATTCATGAATCTGAATTTTTGGTTGTTTGATCTTAGATAAAATGATTTAACTTTCCAGATATCACCACACACCTTTGAAAAAAACAAAATAAACAAAACACAGGGCAAAAGACACTTATATTGTAGAGTTTTGGAATTATGGGCAATAAATATAAAAATTCTTGTACAATCATTTGCATGCCTCAAAAAATAGCCTTAAATAATATTGATATGGATGGATTTTGATGTGAAAAGACACTGATAAGAGTAATGGATTGGAGGAATAAAGTTGACTTAAAGCAATCTTTGTGCACTTGTTGATTGTAGTTCTGACTGTCAATGCTGGGATGTTTCTGTTAGAACTTTACTTAATATGGGGCTGTCAAATTCAAAGTGGGACATTCTTCTTCAAACCATCATTAATGACTAAATGAGTAATCATCTCAGAAAAAATTAGAGCCATCTAATTTTGTTACATATCACTCAACCCAAAGGAAATCACATTTTTCTGTGATAGCAAATTGATACCTTATGCTGAGTCTTAGGAGTGAAATAAAACTGAATTATTCATTCTATAATATATCATAATATTGAGTGGAGAATTCCTGTGTTGTTAAAGAATTTTATAATATAACAACCAAAATAAAGTATCTTAATGACACTCACTCATTAAGTGTACAGTGAAGAAAATAATTTGCCATATGTTGTTTTAATTTATAATCACCTATTATTATTTGTGTCTGCTTAATACATCCTCTTAAAATGTTTAAGAGAGAAGCAAAAGGAGGAGAGTGAGGACATTTTGAAAAGTATTCTGTTTTAGAAGTTAAAAGAAGATAGTGGACTAAAGTTAAAAGGTCCAATAGGGTTGTTTAATGATGGTGATGAAACCATCATAAATACTGTGGAAAGGCCTAAATCAATGCAAAGCAGAGGCTGCAGTAGTGACAAGAGAACAAAACTAAATATACCTTTTGTTTTAATTTTTTTATGTTTGATTTCTCAGTTCTCTTGTCATTGTTAACCTCTTAGGTATTACAACTATTTTTTTAGTTTTCTGTAAGACAACAAATGGAGCAAATTTTATAAGTATATTCATAATCCAACTTCAGTGGTATTTATTTTCTTTGCATTTTCTAAAAATATAACAGTTAAATGAAATTTGCCCAATTATCAGTATTTCTGTTCTAAAATTGTGTTAAAAATCATCCAATTGATAGAGCATAATGCTGCCATTTCTTTAATTATCTGGCTTATTTTATAATGATTGGTCTTCTCTTCATCCAGCTCCTATCATCCTGTTTAAAAACTATCACCTTTCTAATGAAGAAATAACCTTTGATTCTGATTGCAATAGCTGAAAAGGTCATTAAAAAGGTATTGGGGTTATGATTAATACTTAAAATGTCGATTATAATACTACATATGAAGGACTAAACTGTTTCTCCTTGGATCTACAAGTATTACTGTATCCTCCAAATTTGAAAACTGCAAATGAGAGAGCAATCCACATCCTTATTATTTTCTGAAATAAACTTGATTTTGCATAGAAAGTAAGGATTAAAATCATACCAAAGGGAGGAATATACTTATCAAATGATTAGTTCTGCATCTCTAGTTCCATCTGGGATGATTTTGCTTATTATTAGCTTCAGTAATCACAGGAGATGTGCTGGATGCTGAGCAAAGCTGGAACCCCAGGTATGTCAGGATGACACAAGTACAGTCGTTTGTGACCTTGCAAAAATAAGGTCAGCAGACATTTCTACATGTAAGTCACAATTATATATATAACTTCTGTCTTTAGTACATTGGATGGTGAATAAGGTCTCCAAGGATGTTCTACAAGTGGATCTGTGTATAAAGAGTGGACATATGGCTTTCAGATTAGTTCCCACTTCTTGACTGAAAGGGGGCCTTTCAACACACTCCAAGATTCTCAATTGTCAACTTTTTCTTTTTGACAATTGCTTACCCAAAACTTATTCAAGGACAAAGAACACCATGCTTTTTCCTATTAAAATCCCTGCAGGATCCATGAAGGACATAGTCTTAGGATACTCAGTGACTTTTTTCCCCACGTGTGACTTAAAATTGCTTAGCTGATTCCAATATGTGTCATCAAAACTCTTAGAAGTCTCTGCCACCGAAGCCATTGTTTGAAGCTTACTATTTTGAAATTATCCTGAAAAAGGCAGCAAGTACAGAAAGCAGGCAAAGCTGGTCTCATGGTAAATCAAGCCAATGTATCCACTGAAAAAGAAAAGAATAACAATAAAATGCGAGGGAAGAAGACTGTCAAAGTTCATCTGTACTAACACTTTTTAACTGACGTTCCTGTTTCAGTATCTCGTAACTTTATGTCCCAA
Organism: Nyctereutes procyonoides; assembly: GCF_905146905.1. Classification (NCBI taxonomy): domain Eukaryota; kingdom Metazoa; phylum Chordata; class Mammalia; order Carnivora; family Canidae; genus Nyctereutes; species Nyctereutes procyonoides. The sequence goes on along the minus strand of NW_026575032.1, from coordinate 14,459,024 downwards.
ATGCTAAAATTGATCTTCCAATGGGTTTATCATGGAACTGTCTCCTGCAGTTTGCCTCATATTTATGGAATTGGCACATTTGCAATTTTCCTTTCTTTTTTTGTTATCTATTTGACTCGAAGTCAGGCAAGGGTCTTTCTTAAAAATTGGCCCACCTTGATGGTCCAAGTTTCTCAGGTTAGAAAACCTGTAATCATCTGAAACATATCTGCCCTTTACTTTCTGCAGTTGCCAGAGGTGGCTATGCTATTTTATTTTTTCTAAATAAATATTGGATTCCACTTCTCTAGACATTTTCTCTTCCACCATGTTCTAGTCACGTTATCACTGCTTACCTATCTTTGCTGCAATTAATTCTATAAATATAATTTTGTCCATAATTGTGCAACTAAAAATGAATTTCAAAGAATGCTGTTCATCATCTTGATCTCATAGAGTTATTAATATGTCTAACATATTTGGGCTACTTAACCTGCAGAAAATGATCCAAATTTGTATGAAGGTGTGTATTTTACCATATTATCAGGTATTGTTGGGGTTTTAGAAAACCTTGGAGAATGGCTAATGATACTTCAGCACAGCTTTAAGTTTACCAAATTGGATATTGATGCTGTCGATCAGAGATTCTCCATATTTTCAACACAGAGAAAGATTCTTAACTTCAAAATTATGTGTCCCTATTCCTCATAGTCATTGATCTTTTAGTGTCCATTTGAGGGAAAAATGGTTACTCTCATTTCAGCAATAAAATTTAAATACATTTGCATTTTATTACATACAGTTAAAAATATAAAAGATCCAAAGACATACTATTTGCCCTATGGGTAGTTGGTATGCATATATAGAGAGATTCATGGGCTTGTACAATAGCTTTCACCCTACTCTATGATTCAGTGCCTTAGCAATAAAGAAAAGAGGTCACTTTTTAAAACTCGCAGCTCAAGTCAACTCTCTCTCTCTCTCTCTCTCTCTCTCTCTCTCACACACACACACACACACACACACACACACATGCACGCACATATCCCACTCCTGTCTTTGCTTGGCCATTTTCACCAGACTTTAGGTCTCAGCCTCAAAAGTTTCTGTAGGTCTTCTTTCAGTCTCTACAGCAATTTGTCTCTCCATTACTGGACTTTGCATTTCCCCAAGGCAATGAATGAATGAGCTGTTCTCCCAGGAGTGAGTATCCATAGGTTCTGAGTTACTACTAGAACATTAACAGGTGTACCTCCAGTTTGAAATTCATAAAAGTGATCTTTCTCTTTCCCATTATCCAAATTTCTAAGATATACATAAAACTGATTTTAGACATCCTTCATCTTTCAGGTCTATATGATTCTGAAGAGGGTCATAATACACAACTCTAAAATATACATATAGATTCACATATTGATTGCCTTTAATTAAAGTTAATTAAGAAACATGTAGTGCAAAAAAAACAATCTGAACCACTTTGTCCTCCTGAAAATGGGAAGTAAATTCTCCGTAATGAAGGGTATCCTTCCTGCACCTGGGGAGTATAGAATCCTTATTGCCAGAGTTAGGGAATTTGGGGCTCCAATGGCTATATAAACAAACTTTGCTACTTCTTCACTAGCTACCCCAAGTCCAAATCTCTCTGTTTGACAAATTCAATTTGTCTTTCTACTGTTAATCTGTCTTATGCCAATATAATTATTAGACCAGCCAAAGAACTTAGAAGGGAAAAAAAGGAAAGGTTTTCCTCTCCTTCATTTTTCACTATGTTCTTTCAAAGTATTGTTCCTCTTTTTGTCATGACTTATTTTTCCTAGTGAGAACAGGCAGTGGGGTACACTGTCTTACTCATTTTTTCATCAATAGTAAAAAAATGTTTACTAAGTGATTCACACTTGAGGATGTATAATGTGATCATGGAATTAATGAAATTAACTGCTTTACTAAGCACCACATATTAATCCACTAACTCTACCCAAAATTCAGAAATTAGTCCTTAAAGTTCACATTATGTATTATATTTATATTAATACAAGAGGAGATTACATTCACTTATTCATCTGGCTATTAAACTACACTCAATCATGAAAACTCTAACCGAAAGTCAAAGAAATCTGACAAAATAATATGTTTCATTCATTCTTTCTTATTTTATTTTTTACATATTTCACAGACCAGAGTTAATGTTGACATGGTCCATTAGTTTTCATCTTCCTTAATATTTTCGTGGAAGGAAAAATGAGACACAAATACTCACAAAAATGTACATAGCTCGTTTCTTTAAAAATTAGGATATCAGCTTAAATATATCACCAATGCAGCTACTCTTTTGAATATATTGTTTCATGTTGTTCAAAGAGAAAGAGTCATGCTAGGTAATGCTAGCCATATTTCATAATATAGCCATGTTTCACATGTGTAAATTAATAATTTTCTAAATGACAATTTTTTAAAAATTCTGTATATTTACTATAGTATATTTCATATGTTAAAGGCTTCTTCCAAGATGACTTCCAGCTTAATTTTCATAAGTTTGAAGCCTTGATACTCAGCACATTACTGCACAATTAAAATTAAATAGGTCTATGAAAAAAATAAAAACACCTTATTAAACTTCTCTCCTTGCTCTGATTTAACTACTTCAAAGAAGCTTAAGATTGACATATTTATTATACCTTTACCTAATGTTATATTCAAAACAGTTTTAAGAAACTAAGGAAACTAAATTCCAGTTTACTTTTTATTTTTCTTACTCAATGTCCACATTTATGAAACATGGTGGCAAATGAGGAAGACCCTAGGCTCATCTCATTCATGAACCCATCTAGAAAATTATCAAATCACCCTAAATACCCCAGAAATAGACCTGAGGACTGACAGACTTCACAACTAAAGGAAGAGAATAGGCCAGATTGAAGATGGTAGGAAGTGTACAGATGAGGTTTAAAAGAGAAACAAATCACAGGTGTTGTGGAGAGTAGAGACTCATGGTCTCAGAGAAGAGTGAGAGAGAGAGGAGCACACAGGGGAACACACACGGAAAACATTTCCCCAAAGTCATTGATTTGGAAAATGAGTTCTTGGGACCAGTGGGGTTTAAAGCCTGGAGTTTTAAAGGTCATCTGCTTTCACTGAGATAAAGCCTAAAGGGCACTTCCCTGCTCCTGAAGAGAAGGCAGGCAAACAACTTAGGGACAGACAACTTGGAAACAGTGATCTGAACAATGCCTGGTGCACACAGTGGGGAGATTATTCACGAGTCTTGGAGAGCGTCCCTGGGAGGCAAAGTTCACTGGCTGCCTGATTAACTTATTAAAAAAAAAAAAAAACACCCCCACATCATGCTCCTCTGGAGCTGCCCTTCTTGGTCAACCTTGCCTCAGTCTCAGCATGGCAGGTCCTTCCCCCAGAAGACCAGTATAATCACTTGCCCACACCACATCTTCCAACGAAAGGTTCTACACATCCTCATTTCTAGTGGTTTGTGTCGAGTTTCATTTCACAAGTAGACTGGATGCACCTACTTAAAACTCACCACATTCAGGACAGGGACCAAAAACTGCCCACAGCAAGGAAGGAGAGCCTCTGCAGATGACTGGCCCGAAGGACAGAGCACCTAAAACACAACAGCAGAGCACACACAGCACATGCCAGAGACACTCCCTAATAAGTCCCAGGCCCTGGGCACTACATGACATCTTCTTTACGAGACCATTACTTTTAGGAATAGGAGTTATAACTGGCTTTGCTAATTTAGAGAAGAAGGCAGAGACTTAGACAAAATGCCAGTATGGAGGAATTTATCCCAAATGAAAGAAAAAAATAAAGCCATGGACAGAAATCTAAGCAAAACATATATAAGTAACATGTCTGATGGAGAATTTAAAGCAACAATAATAAGCATAAGGATACTCATTGGGCTTAAGTGAAAAAAAATAGAAGATATCAATGAGACCCTTACCACAGAGATAAAAAAGTTTTTAAATGATCAGAAATGAAGAATTCAATAAATAAGATTGGAAACAGGCTTAATGTAATGTACAGTGGGCTGGAAGAAGTAGAGGAATGATTTAGTGACCTAGAAGATAAAATAATGGAAAATAACGAAGCTGAAAAGAAAGGATAATTCTGTAACCAAGAATAGACTTAGGGAACTTAGTGATTCCATCAAACACAAAAATATTTGTAATACAGAAGTCCTGGAAATAGAAGAGAGAAAAGGAGGAAGAAAATTTATTTCGAGAAATAATACCAGAAAACTTCCCTAATCTGGGGAAGGAAACAGACATTAAAATCAAGGAAGCATGGGGACACCTGGGGGGCTCAGCAGTTGAGCATCTGCCTTTGGCTCAGGGACCCCAGTCCCACATCGGGCTTCCTGTAAGGAGCCTGCTTCCCCTTCTGCCTATATCTCTGCCTCCCTCTGTTTGTCTCTCATGAATAAAATAAATAAATAAATAAATAAATAAATAAATAAATAAATAAATATAAAATAAAAAACTTTAAAAAAATCAAGGAGGCACAGAGAATTCCCAAGAAAAGCAGAGTAACACCAAGACATATTATAATTAAATCTACAAAATATAAGGCTGGCTAATGGTTTCTGTATCTTATTAATTCTTTCAAGGAACCAACTCCTGGTTCTGTTTATCTGTTCCGCAGTTCTTCTGGTCTCGATTTTGTTGAGTTCTGCTCGAATCTTAATTATTCTCTTCTTCTGCTGGGTGTAGGATCTATTTTCTGCTTCTTCTCTATCTCCTTTATGTGTAAGGTTAGCTTTTGTATTTGAGTTATTTCCAGTTTTTGAATGGATGCTTGTATTGCGATGTATTCCCCCTTAGGACTGCTTTTGCTGCATCCCAAAGATTTTGAATGGTTGTATCTTCATTCTCATTAGTTTCCATGAATCTTTTTAATTCTTCCTTAATTTCCTGGTTGACCATGGATTGGCAGAAATAATATTGTGAAAATGTCAATGTTACCCAGGGCAATTTACACGTTTAATGCAATCCCTATCAAAATACCATGGACTTTCTTCAGAGAGTTAGAACAAATTATTTTAAGATTTGTGTGGAATCAGAAAAGACCCCAAATAGCCAGGGGAATTTTAAAAAAGAAAACTATATCTGGGGGCATCACAATGCCAGATTTCAAGTTGTACTACAAAGCTGTGGTCATCAAGACAGTGTGGTCCTGGCACAAAAGCAGACACACAGATCAATGGAACAGAATAGAGAACCCAGAAGTGGACCCTGAACTTTATGGTCAACTAATATTCGTTAAAGGAGGAAAGACGATCCACTGGAAGAAAGACAGTCTCTTCAATAAATGGTGCTGGGAAAATTGGACATCCACATGCAGAAGAATGAAACTAGACCACTCTTTTGCACCATACACAAAGATAAACTCAAAATGGATGAAAGATCTAAATGTGAGACAAGAGTCCATCAAAATCCTAGAGGAGAACACAGGCAACACCCGTTTTGAACTCGGCTACAGTAACTTCTTGCAAGATACATCCACGAAAGCAAAAGAAACAAAAGCAAAAATGAACTATTGGGACTTCATCAAGATAAGAAGCTTTTGCACAGCAAAGGATACAGTCAACAAAACTCAAAGACAACCTACAGAATGGGAGAAGATATTTGCAAATGACGTATCAGATAAAGGGCTAGTTTCCAAGATCTATAAAGAACTTATTAAACTCAACACCAAAGAAACAAACAATCCAATCATGAAATGGGCAAAAGACATGAAGAGAAATCTCACAGAGGAAGACATAGACATGGCCAACATGCACATGAGAAAATGCTCCGCATCACTTGCCATCAGGGAAATACAAATCAAAACCACAATGAGATCCCACCTCACACCAGTGAGAATGGGGAAAATCAACAAGGCAGGAAACCACAAATGTTGGATGCGGAGAAAAGGGAACACTCTTACACTGTCGGTAGGAATGTGACCTGGTGCAGCCACTCTGGAAAACTGTGTGGAGGTTCCTCAAAGAGTTAAAAATAGACCTTCCTACGACCCAGCAATTGCACTGAAAGGGATTTACCCCAAAGGTACAGATGCAATGAAACGCCGGGACACCTGCACCCGATGTTTCTAGCAGCCATGTCCACAATAGCCACACTGTGGAAGGAGCCTCGGTGCCCATCGAAAGATGATGGATAGAGAAGCTGTGGTTTATGTATACAATGGAATATTACTCAGCCATTAGAAATGACAAATACCCACCATTTGCTTCAACGTGGATGGACCTGGAGGGTATTATGCTGAGTGAAGTAAGTCAATCGGAGAAGGACAAACAGTGTATGTTCTCATTCATTTGGGGAATATAAATAATAGTGGAAGGGAATATAAGGGAAGGGAGAAGAAATGTGTGGGAAATATCAGAAAGGGAGACAGAACATAAAGACTCCTAACTCTGGGAAATGAACTAGGGGTGGTGGAAGGGGAGGAGGGCGGGGGGTGGGGGTGAGTGGGTGACGGGCACTGAGGGGGCACTTGACGGGATGAGCACTGGGTGTTATTCTGTATGTTGGTAAATTGAACACCAGTAAACAATAAATTTATTATAAAAATATAGTGATAAAGGAAAAGTCTTAAAAGCAACAAGACAAAATAAGTCTTTAACTTACAAAGAAAAAACCTATAAGGCTAGCTGGAGATTTCTCAACAGAAACTTGGCAAGCCAGAAGAGAGCGGCATGATATATTCAAAATGTTGAATGTGAAAAAATCTGCAGCCAAGAATACTCTGTCCAGCAAGACTCTCATTCAGAATAGAAGAATAGTTTACCAGACAAACACAAGCTAACAGAGTTCATGATCAGTAAACCAACCCTGCGAGAAATATTACAGGAGGCTCTTTCAGTGGGAAGGAAAGTCCAAAAGTGACAAAAGTGATCCTTTCTTGATCAAAGAAAATTTCCAGAAACAGCAACAAAATAAGTAATAAAATGGCAATGAATACATAGCTATCAATAATTACCTTGAATGTAAATTGACTAAACACGTCAATCAAAAGACATAGGGTTTCAGAATGGATTAAAAAAATATATCCATCTATATGCTTCCTACAAGGACTCATTTTAGACCTAAGGATACCCCGACATTTAAAGTGTAGGGATGGAGAAATATTTTCATGTAAATGGATGTCAAAAGAAAGCTGAAGTAACAATGCTTGCATTGGACATACTAGAAATTTTTTTTCTTTTATGTTTTCATCTTGCTTTGGAATGAGGGTAGCACTGGCCTCATGGATTGATTTTGAATGCGTTTCCTCTATGCCATTATTTGTAAGATTTAAATCATTTATATTATTATTATTATTATTATTATTATTATTATTATTAATTGTAATGTTTGCTAGCATTCACTAATGAAACCAGGTGGTCTTGGGCTTTTCTGTGCTGGGAGAGTTTTGATTTGAAATTCAACTTTCATTCTTGTTATGGTCTAAGAAGAATCCTTATTTCTTGAATTTAAGATTTGTGATTCAACCATGATAACTTGTTCAATTTTTTGCAATTATCTGTTTTATTTTCTAAGTTGTCTGATTTGTTAGTATATAATTATTTATCATAATCTGTTACCACAGTATGCATTTCTCTGGTTTTCTGTTATATTGTTTTCCATTTCTCATATTGTTTTTTGAGTCTTCCTTTTTTTTTTTTAAGACTTTATTTATTTATTCATGAGAGTCACAGAGAGAGAGGCAGAGGCACAGTCAGAGGGAGAAGCAGGCTCCATGCAGGGAACGCGACTCCGTCCCAGGTCTCCAGGACCATGCTCTGGGCTGAAGGCAGGCACCAAACCACTGAGCCACCCAGGCGTCCCTTCTCTCTTTTTTCTTAATGTAGTTAAAGCTTTACCAATTTTGTTTATTTCTTTGAAGACACTGATCATTACTTTCAATATTATGTTATTGTTTATTCTGGTGTCTTATTTTTTTCTGATTTTTCTTTGTTATTTCCTCCCTCTACTAAATGTCAGCTAAGTTTCTTTTTTTTTTCTAGTTTCCTAAGTTTAATGTTAAATGCTTATTTGTACTTTTTTCCTTAATACAAGCACTTATAGCATAAATTTCAATCTAACATCTGCTTTTGCTGCATCCTATAGCTTTTGGAATATTGTGTTTTCTTTTTCTTTTGTTTTGATACATATTATGACTTGCCATTTGATTTCTTATTTGGCTCATTGCTTGTGCAGTAGTGTGTTGTTTATATTTATATATTAAATATTTAATATTTACATTGCAGATTTTCCAGCTTTATTTAACTGTTGATCTTTAGTTTTGTACCATTGTGGTTGGAAAATATACTTCGTATGATTTCAGTCTTCTTAAATTTGTGGTATTTGTTAAGCCTCTTTTTTGTGATTTAACCAGGGGATTCTTCTGTGTACATTTGAAGAAAATGTGTATTCTATTTTTCTTGGATGGAATGTTATATATATCTTTAATAACCATGTATTCTGAAGTATGCTTCAAGTAAAAAATGTTCTTGTTAAAAATATCAATAATAACTTTAATTGGGGATACTCTTTTAAAATAAAGCATATCTGAGAGGAGGTGGGTGGGAGGATGGCTGAAATAGGTGATAGAGATTAAGAGTATGCTTACCCTCATGAGAACTGACTAATGATATATAGAATTAATGAATCACTATGTTGTACACCTGAAACTAATATAACACTGTATGTTAACTATACTGAAATTAAAATAAAAACATAATTAAAGAAAGATGTGGTATATATATTATATATATATATGTGGTATATATATTATATATATAATGGAATATTACTAAGCCATAAAAAAGAATGCCATCTTGCCATTTGTGATAACACAGATGGACCTAGACAGTATTACGCTAAATGAAATAAGTCAGGTAGAGAAGACAAATATCATATGATTTCACTTACATGTGAAATCTAAAACAAAACAAACACACACACAAACAGATAAAAACAGACTCTTAAATACAGAGAACAAACTGGTGATTGCCAGAGGGGAGGTCAGTTTGGGGAGGATGAAATAGATGTAGAGGATTAAAAGGTACAAATTTCTAGTTATAACACAAATAAGGCACGGAGATGAAAAGTACAACATAGGGAATATAGTCAATAATATTGTAATAATACACTATGGTGTATTATATATATATAATATGTATACAATAATACACTATGTCACCATAGTGACAGGATAACTACACTTATCTTGATGAGCACTGAGTAATGTATGGAATTGTTGGATCTATATTTTGTACACCTGAAACTAATATAACATTGTATGTTGATTATGCTTCAATTAAAAAAAAAGAGAACTTTATGTAAACAAAAGAAAAATTTAAAAAATGTATCAACTGTATAAATTATTGTGAAAATTTGTATGTTTTTACACAAAAACTGCTAAAATGTATTATCAATATTTATAATATATGATTAGATTATATATTAATATACAGGAACATGGTAAATAATAAAACACAAAAATCACATACTATTTTTCTCTTATTATTCTACTTATTTTTCTCTTATTATGACAACTTTATCAAATTCACTTTGGAACTTTTTGTTGAAGAAATAAAATAGATCAAAGCCTTTTACTTTTTTCAAATTTCATTTTTTATGTCCTTTTCTCCCTCTCCAGAGGTATTCCTAATTATGACTTCGATGTCTTTCCCCTAACTGTAATCTCTTTGTTTATGTAAGTAAACTGTGACATCATTTTCCATTTTGATCTTTGACAAAGTATCTCAATCTAATTATGTTGATGAGCTACTTTCCCAGTTTGTGTGACTTTAATTTATGAGGTTTGATTTATTCTCATTGATATGCAATCCTAGTTTATCCATTTTAATTTTGGCATAATATTCTATTTTGTGAATATACCACAGTTTGGCTTTCCATTGTAGTAAGCCATGTGGGTTATTTCCAAATGTTACAAATAATGACATAATAAATGTTATGTATATAGCTCCTATGCACACGTGAGGTAGAAGTCTAGGGTCATAGAGTAAGACTACATTCAAAATTTCTTGATATGGTCAAATTGCTCTGTAAAGTAATTTTACCATTTATAATCCCATAGGGTTGCATGAGAGCAGGCAATTTACTCAGTGCAAATTTTCCTCATTTTTCCTCATTTTTTTTAAAGTTATTTTTCTTCCTTCTTGGTTGGTAGATTTCCTTTCTCCATCTCTTCTCTTCTTCTCTTCTCTTCTCTTCTCTTCTCTTCTCTTCTCTTCTCTTCTCTTCTCTTCTCTTCTTTCTCTTCTCTTCTCTTCTCTTCTCTTCTCTTCTCTTCTCTTCTCTTCTCTTCTCTTCTCTTCTTTCTCTTCTCTTCTCTTCTTTTTCTCCTCTCCTCTTCTCTCTCTTCTCTCTCTGCCTCTACCATTCTCCCTGCCTGTTTAACACTTTGGATACTAACTCACTGTTAGCTGTTTACATTGCAAATAACTTCTCCTAGTCAGTGACCTATTTTTTCATGTGGTGATGTATTTTATTAATAGGTTTCATTTTAGGACAGTTTTAGATTTGCAGAAACATTGAAAAAAACAGTACATAGAGTTCTCATATACCCCACACACAGTTTTCCCAATTAATATTTTTCATGAGTGTGGTCCATTGTTTAATGAATCAGGGCAGCCCGGGTGGTCAGTGGTTTAGCACCTGCCTTCAGCCCAGGGCCTGATCCTGGAGACCCAGGATCAAGTCCCATGTCAGGCTCCCTGCATGGAGCCTGCTTCTCCATCTGCCTGTGTCTCTGCTTCTCTCTCTCTCTCTCTCTCTCTCTCTCTGTATCTCTCGTGGATAAATAAATAAAATCTTAAAAAAAATAATGAATCAATAGGGATACAATGTTATTAATTAAAGCCTATGCTTTATTTAAAGTATTTACTTGGTGTTCATAACAAGAAGACTATGGTGGTATAAGACCACCCCCATTTTAGAAAGCACATGTGACGGCAAATCAGCTATGTACAATTCTCTAAAAATAGGCCACTATGTCTTCCAGCATAGGATTGCCACACTTCGGGTTTATAGCTTATTAGAGAAGTTGGAGCAGAAACCAATGGCACTCATGTATAAAGTAGCCAGCTGCAAGGTCTGAGAATAATATCCAAGGCATCCAGGTATGCCTTAAGCTAGAAAATGACAAAGGAGCATGATTGGAGCTCATGGTAGAGCTTGAGTTTGGAATAAATGTCAGTAATCTTTAGCAGGGAGGAAACAACCAACATACACATGCTGTGTCATAATAACAACCAAGTTACTCTTGTGTCCTGACAGCTGTCTGAATTCTTTATGAGACCTGCTGAGACATTTTTCTTTTTTTCCTCATTCAACAGTGTATACTTAGAATATTTCATCACCTATGTTAACCAGAGTAACGCGACCTTGTTCACCTTCACTTTGAAAGAACCAAGATAACATGAATAAATAAATCAAATAGTGTAGAGGAGTCAAATTCTGTCTTCTGAGAACAGAAACCAGATCTAAATTTTTTACAAGGTTTAATCATCAAAATGAACCTATTGCTGTAATACACTCCTGCCTTGTAACAATAGTTTCAAAAAGAATCGCTTGGCTATTTCATTAGTTTTAAGGACTATAAAATAATTGTATAGAATGTTATCCATTAATTTCTTCTTCTCTTTTAAGAAGAAACTGGATATTATATATTAGGTCTAAAATATTTGCACATGTCCTCTTCAAGGGTTTGATCATTTAAGATCAAAGCCAAGAGAAAGTCTGAACTCTGAAAGGAATGCAATTATTTTTTCACAGCTGTTTGCTATTTCACCCATGCAAGAACCATAATAATTCAGTAGAAATATTTTTAAAGCAATGAAAAAGTTTAAATTGTGATTGAGGGCATGTGTTGGTAAGGCTGAACTACTTATGTTAGCCAGTCCAACTAATCCCTGTCTCGGATGATGGAAAGTCTCTGCGGATTCTTGGGAGTTTCTGTAACATGATTTTTGTTTGCTTTAATCAAGCTTGCTATGAAAAGTAAAGAATTCCTTTAATAGAACTGCATATAACACTTTGGTTAAACGATACGATTTTATCAAATGGCCACGACATAGATGCAGAGAGCCAACTACATGATGTAGTGCTTCTGTCTGCTTTGTTTTCTTGATAAAGATTACTATTACTCTCTAGTTACATGTCACAGGGGGAACCAAGTTTCAGTTCTGAGTCCTGAAGTTCTCTGTCAGTGGTTATCTGGATATTTCTTTCTGCCTTTCCTTTGCATTTTTTTTTTTACTGAGAAACAATGAAAACACAATCCTTTATTTCAGGAACAAAAACATGCAAAACAAAAGCGAAAGCAAGCATAAATAAACAAAAAATGCAAATCCTCGATGCCTCCTGTTTCTCCTGGGCTTTTCCATTCTCAAGGTCCGTATCTCTTCTTGGCCACATCAAAAGGAGGCCAAATGGAAAAATAATAATTGAAGTTCCTCACTTGATGAAGACTGCTCTGATTGTTTCCATATTGACTAATTCAAATTTGGGAAGGGATTTTAAGGAAAGCTGAGATTTTATTAAGGAAAAGAGAGCTTCTAGGAGTCATTCCCTCTGCAAGGTTGATCTCTCATGTTCAATCCTCACCTATCTGAACTACTTACTTTCAGTCTCCCATTTGATCTGGAAACAATTTTTGAATTAAGTAATTAAAAGTAGAAGTGAAAGACAAGGGGCTGGCCTGGCACTTGGGATGTAAAATCTAGTCTGAGGAAACAGTCAAGTTTCTCTTCAAGAAAATCATGGCCAGGCTACAAAAGTAAAAGCATGTTCCACTTCTTATGTGCACTTTCCTGCTCAAGAAAAGTGCAGATTTATTGTCACCAATATAGGTGTGTTCATAGAGCTCATCTCTCACAGATTCTGGCCTTTCTGGGATTATAACCATTTGTAGAAAGAACTGGAGGGGAAGCTAACTACTTGCAGAAGATTTGTTTTATTTTTCTTGTCCTCAGTTTTGTAAGACTCTTCTGTTCCACATTATTGCACCTAGGTTCCTAAAGCAATCACAGTCAAAAGTACACCTCACATTCCCAATCTCTTCTTCCATTCCGTAATTCCTAGGATTTTTTTCACAGAAGAGGATTTGGAGGTTATTATTTGATGTCTAAGTGAGCAGATGTGTTAGAAAAAAACCTTCCTAGACTCATGCTAGAGACTTTACCATTACTACAATCACTGTAACTTCTTAATCTTGGGAAGGATTGAATTTCGGAGTTAGGCTTCAGTAGTTTTAAGAAACATCCCTTACCATATGCTGCCTTCATGATTTGACAAAGGAGGGGTGTTTTTTCAGTCCCCTGGTGCTTCATATGAAAAATTGAGACCAGATCCATATAAATCAAATCTTTTCTGTGTCTGCATATTCATCATTCCCATTTAGAAATCCCATTTTTTAATGCATGTCCAAGGTAGGAAATCTGAGACGTTTACCCCCACACACATTCACAAAGCACACGCTGTTCCTAAGCATAGTTATGTTATTGTTATAACTATTCTCTAGTACTGTCCTGCACATGGTCTTCTGTGAAACATATGATAAAAGATATAAGTAACAATTAGTGCATCAAGGCAAGTGCATTGACTGAAAAGTTCTTTCTAAAATCATGATAGCTGGGGATCCCTGGGTGGCTCAGTGGTTTAGCGCCTGCCTTCGGCCTGGGGCATGATCCTGGAGTCCCGGGATCAAGTCCCACGTCCGGCTCCCTGCATGGAGCCTGCCTCTCCCTTTGCCTGTGTCTCTGCCTCTCTCTCTCTCTCTGTCTCTCATGAATGAATAAATAAAATCTTTAAAAAATAAAATAAAATAAAATCATGATAGCTTATTGAAGTACTATAAAATATTCTTCTTGGTAGCAGCAATAAGGATGTTAATTCCTATCTTCTAGAACTGGAAAAGAAAATCAAGATTTCAGGGGTGCCTGGGTGGCTCAGTCGGTTAAGCATTTGCCTTTGGCTCAGGTCATGATCTCAGGATCCTGGGATTGAGCCCCATGTCAGGCTCTCTGCTCCATGGCCGTCCTGCTTCTCCCTCTCCTGTCTGCCATTCCCCCTGCTTGTGCACATCCTCTCTCCCTCTCACCCTCTCAAATAAATAAATACAACCTTTAAAAATCCCAAAAAAATCAAGCGTTCACTTTGTACTCTAAGGTTGACTTGGCCACACAGACTTGACTTATGAATAAAATATATACTTTTTGCTATTCCCTCAGGAAAACTCTACTGAACTTTCTACCTTTTGAACTGTACTTTATGAGAAAATTAGTTCTTGTGATAGCTCCCTCTGCTCACGTCATACTTTTTTTGCAGGGGAGCTTCTTTGATAAACACATGGCCTAAGCTATGCTTATGACACAGCCTTTCATACTGAAGAACTACTTGAGCACCTTCAAGCAGCTCTAGATGTGTGGCTTGCAGGATTACCCACAAGTAATACGATGCCATTCTTTGGTGTCTCAAGGTCTAGAGTACAATTATCGATATCAACACTGAACATGAAGCAGACATTTTCATGTAGACTTAAAAGAAAAGGGTTTAAGGACCTACAGTGAGCTCAAATATATAAAAGAGGGGGGCGGTAATTGGACTAGGGAGAAGGTTTCTTTGCAGGGAGGGATTGCTGGGCTGTGAGTCTCAGCGTGGTTGAATGAGCCCCTAATGAGGCTCATGTACTAGGTAAAAGTTGACCTACTTGTTGTAATTGAGGGAGAAGAAAAAACTTGTACCTGACAAAAGTGTGAAGGCTGAAACAGATCGTGGACCAGAGATTACTTTGAGCGGGGCAATTTATAGGGCTGGCTTTGGTAGCAGAGCCAGGGGGTGTGGGCGCATCCTGAGAGGTGTATCCCGTCAGGTTGCTAGAGAAAAGGATAGGTAAGTATTTTACATGAGCCAAATTTGACCTCCAAAGAAGAAAGCTGGTGATTTGAAGTGGCATTGACTTCTATTCCTTAGAGCCCCGGAGGAGCAAGGCGTCCTCAACTGTAAGAGCCTCCATAAAAAGTACTGGACACAGAGGAATTGTGAGTGAATACTCAAGATAGAAATTATAACTTTCCAAACTAAGAAAGTTTGGGAGGTGCCCAGCAGCTAGCACCCTGGATAAATAAATATTAACTACCTGATAGGCCTGGCTTGAGATGGCCAGCAAAGCTACTTAGCTAAGAACCCTAACGCTATCATACCTTCTAAGCCTTCTCCTGACTTGGAATTGAGAGTCAGCTAAATGATAACAAAAAACAACTAAGGAAAGAATGAAAAAGGAGAAAACAAAAAGAAATACCATTTCTCTCTTTCATGCAAAATTAATTTCAACTAGCTCCAAGCTAGGGAAGAAGAAAAATTTTATATCTAAATCAAGTTCTGAGTTTAAAAAAATCTGGCATTATTTATTCTAATTACAAAATAAAACTGAAATGTAATTTAGTATTAGGACTAATTATTATCAAGAACGAGGGAAAAGCAATAGGCCTGCCAGAGTTTTCATTCAGGGACAAGTGAAAATTATCCACATTGAATAGACGTTAAGGAGTTGAAATGAGGGTGGTGGGAACAGAAACATAAAATTGTGTTTTATTTCCTTTGCAAATTCTGCTTGTTTTGTGCTTATTCTGGTTGTGTTATTTCTCCTCATTTTTTTTTTAATTATTGGTGTTGATGTTAGTGAAATATATTGATTTAAGTTAGATAAGTTGAGCAAAGATTTTATAATGTCATCTCAAATTTGTACCACCGTAAAATTTATTTGTAAGTCATTTTAGGTGGCTTAGAAGGAATATATTGCTACGGTGATTTTCCAGTATTCTAACTTTTTGTTTCTCACTTTAGATCTTATAAAGCTCTATAGTTTAATTTATTGTAATGATTCTTAACTCATTTGATATTCAAAATAATCCTGGGCAGACAAGCATTGCTTTGCCTGTTTAAGAGAAAAGAAAACCAAGACTCAGAGAAGCAAAATAATTGTTCGTTTGTATTGCTAATAAGTGGCAAGACTCAGATTCTAACCCAGTCTACTGATTACAAGTTTCACGAATACAGTTCCTATATTCAGTGCTTATACTTTTGTATTATTGAAGATTAATAATAGTCTATAGTAGCCAACAATTTCTGAGCATTTTCTATGTGAAAGACACTTTGATAACTGCTCTAATTATCTCTTATTTTTAATAACAACCCTGTTAGGTGGAAATGACTGCTCTTATTTCACAGATGAGAAAAATGAGGCCTCGATAAACATGAATATTTAACCAAGATCAGAGTAGACAGTAAATGATATTTAGAGGATTTGAAATCCAGGCAATCTAACTTCACAGTCTAAAAAATTAACTACTGCAGTCTCCGTGTTTTGAAATGAACATTTCATTGTAAATATGGATCTTCAAGTATACACAGAATTTTACGTGTTAGAAATCTAAAGTGTGCATAATTCTAAAAAAAATTGCTACCACTAAACTACCACTTTTCTTACACAGATGGAAAGAGCATTGGGCATGAATTCATTAGATTTTATTTTTATGTCTGCTTCGTTTTTGGATAATTGTGATTACTATTAACCAAGTCCCATAATTTCTCAGTATCTGTTTTCTTCTTTGACTACTATACAGGAAACTATATGAAATTCATTTTGCAACTAGAAAGGAATTATACTTAAGTTCACACAGTAATAATGAATTAATTCCTAAAGAAAAAAAAACATGAATATTATGCTGCCTTTGCCTGCTTAACAAAAATAACCATTGACCAGGTGGCTTAAAAGCCACAGGAATTTAGTTCTCATAGCTCTGGAGGCTTCGGAGTCCAAGATGAAGGTTCTGGCTAATTCTGTGTTGGGTGAGGACCTCCTTCTTAATTCATAGATGGGCATCTCTCATACAGCAGGGTTGCTCTCTGGGGTCTTTTATATAAGGACCCTAATCCTGTTCAGCAGGGTACCTCCTGAAGGCTCCACTTCCACGTTCCATCACATGGGGGATTAGGTTTCAACATATGAGTGAGACTAATGTATTCAATCTATGGCACATGCCATTAATGATGTTAATTTCAGAATTAATAAAGCAGATATTTACATCTCATCTGCTATCAGGGCTGATATTCAGCTGGCATGCATGGAGCTGGCATGTCGTTGGGTCTCTGTGCTGTACCATTTGTTAGGTATTTTCTATGTACACATCCTTCTAATGATCTCAAGTCAAAGTATTCCATGCATACAAAAACCATAGTGTATTGTCACATGGCACTTGAAAAAAGGAGTGTGTTGGATAATACATATTCTAATCAAAATGCCAGGAAGTTTCCTTTATTTATTTATTTATTTATTTATTTATTTATTTATTTTAGTTTCCTCTTTTTAAGTATAGATTTGCCATTTAACAATGAACCTTTCAACCAATGGGTTAAAATGTTGGATTGGAATAAAATCGTATGCGTTGACATTCATTTCAATATGCTAAATTTTCTACAGCCAACACTTTCATACATCAAACATTGACTCTCTTTATTATTTTAACACTAAAATTTGATTGTTATATTCTAGCTAATGGATGATCATTTTGAATCATCAAACGGTACAACTGCTGCTAGCTATCTTTATACAGCAGGGTTCGTACAATTATTTGAATATTTTACTGCATTTTATGTTATTACTTATAAAATGAGTGGAAAAAGGGAAAGTGATAAGAAGCTTACATTTCATAAACTTAACTTCTTTGAGGCAAAGTGAGAGATGATTATCATGCTTCAGGTGATGAATCTTAAAATTCATTCTATTCCTTGCTTTTAAGCTAGCTTGTATTCCATTGAGAAAGAAAATAATAAAATACATGGATCAAATAATATAAATATTTCAAGAATATAGTGTTTAAAAAGCAAGATTTATTTAGAGAATTTCCAACATTCTGTTTCCTATATTTTTACAGACACTGTGTATTATAAAGTGCACTATCATTTTGAAAGTATCTCTTAAAAAATAAGCTACTGCAAAATATTAGAAGTGGTGGGACACAAAACCTGAACTTTCAAGTTTGCTATTGAGACAGATGTGCCTGGATTAAAGGTGCTCAGTGGCAAAGAAGGGCTGAATCCCAGGAGTAACAGGGTGGTCTGAGGATCCCCTGGGTCACAGGAAGAATGGGTGGTGCCAAGGTACTGCACTATTCCCAGGCATAGGAGCCTGGAAGCCCTATGGGCCCAGAGGCCTTTGGTGTTGCCTTTCTGCTATAAACTGCCATGGAGTGAAGCGACCACTTACCTCGGAGGGGCAGCAAGTGTGGTAAGACCCTCCCCTGGAAGGACAGTGCTAGTCCGAGCTACAGGTGTGTCCCTTAAATGTGGAGTTTGGAAAGTGGATCACACACATGAGATAAAAAGGCTCAGACAAAACTGGAGAAAAAATTGGGTGATTGCTTGATTTTCTATGAGACCTCACTGAAGAGTAGGGGGCACGAACTTCCAGCTCTAAGGCTAGAAGGCAGGACACAGCCCATCTTCATCCTGACCTCTGGGCTGAAAGCCTTCAGAGACCAAAGCAGTGCCACATACAGGAGACCAGGGCCTGGTACACCAAACCTGCCCCCCAGTGCCCTAGAGCAAGAAGCATTTCCACTGAAACAAGTCAGCCTGAGAATCAGCCAGCAGGACCCTCCCCAAGAAGACCAGCACCAACTGGTTCCCACAAGTTTACTGACCCTACAGTGCTGCAAAGCTTCAGCTCTAGGGGAAGTGGGATGGAGCTTCCTTTTCACTTTTATTCTTTTCTTGTTGTTGTTAATATTTTATTTGTTTATTCATGAAAGACACATAGAGAGAGGCAAAGACACAGGCAGAGAGAGAAGCAGGCCCCCTGTAGGGAACCTGATGCAGGACTCCATCCCAGGACTCCAGGTTAACACCCTGAGCCAAAGGGAGATGCTCAACCACTGAGTCACCAAGGTTCCCCTACACTTTTATTCTTTATTTCTTTTATTTTTAATTTTGTTTTCATTAATTTTCTTATATTTTATAATTCCTTTTTAAATTTTTTAATTGTTAGTTTTTACATTCTCATATATATATATGTACTTTTCATTTATGTTTTTTAACTTTTTTGTCTACTTTAATTTAATTTATTTATTTTATTTTGGGATCTAGATTGTTTGAACGAGAATAATGAAACACACCCAGGACTTAGGTTTTTTTGTTTATCTTCTTGTTTTGTGTTTTTGTTTTTCTTGTTTTGTATTTTTATTTATCTTTATTTTTTGCTTTATTTTTGTTTTGTATTTAGTTGGTATTTTTGTTTGCTTTTGTTGTTCTTTTGCCTCTCCTTTTTTCTTCTGGACAAAATGATGAGACAGATTCATCCCAAAAGAGCATGAGGTGCAACTCACAGCCAGGGATTTAATTAATGCAGATATAAGTAAGATGTCTGGATTAGAATTTAAAACAATGATTATAAAGATTCTACCTGGGCTTGAAAAAATCATAGAAGACACTAGAAGATTCCTTAGTACATAGATAAAATAACTAAAATTTACTCGAGCTGAAATTAAAAATGCTATAACCAAGATACAAACACAAATGGAGGCCATAAAAATGGAGATGGATGAATCAGAGGAGCAAATCAGTGATTTAGAAGACAAAATCATGGAAATAATGAAGTTTAAAAGAAGAGGGAAAGAAAGATAATGGACTACAAAGGTAGACTTAGGAACTCAGCAACTTTAGTAAAATGTAATAACATTGGTAACATAGGAGTCCCAGAGCATGAAGAGAGAGAGAAAGGGTCAGAAGGTTTATTCAAACAAATTATATCTGAATCTTCACTAATCTGGAGAAGGACACAGATATTAAAATCCAAGAAGCACAGAGAACTCCCCTTAAATTCAACAAAAGTCAGTCATCACCAAGGCATATCATAGTCAAATTCACAAAATGCATAGACAAGTAAAGAATCCTGAAAGCAGAGGAGAAAAAAAGGTCCTTGACATACAAGGGAAAACAGATCAGATTTTCAGTGGATCTGTCCACAGAGACTTGGCAGGCTAGAAATGGGTGGAAGGAAATATTCAATGTGCTTAATATAAAAAATATGCAGGCAAGAATTCCTTCTATCCTCATTCCAGATAAAGGAGAAATAAAGAGTTTTCCAGATAAACAAAAACTAAAGGAGCTCATGATCACTACACCAGGCCAGCAAAAAATGTTAAGGGGGACTCTTTGAGAGGAGAAAAAAAGACCAAAGGCAACAAAGTCTAGAAATGACCAGAGAATAACACCAGAAAAACCAACTCTACCGGTAACACATATCTCTTAATAATCACTCTGAGTGTAAATGGACTAAATGTGCCAATCAAAAGGCATTGAGTATCAGAATAGATTAAAAAAACAAAAGAAGAAGAAGAAGATCATCTATATGTTCCTACAAGGGACTCATTTTATACCTAAAGACACCTACAGATTAAAAGTGAGGGGAGAACATCTATCATGCTAATAGGTATCAAAAGAAAACCAGAGTAGCCGTTATTTATTTCAGACAAACTAGATTTTATTTTTATTTTATTTTATTTTATTATTTTATTTTATTTTATTTTATTTTATTTATTTTATTTTATTTTAGAGATTTTATTTATTGAGAGAGAGAGAGAGAGAGAGAGAGAGAGTACAGTCAGGGGTACGGGGGTGGGGGTGGGGTGTTGGTCAGCCCAGGTGGCTCAGCAGTTTAGCGTTACCTTCAGCCCAGGGTGTGATCCTGGAGACCCAGGATCGAGTCAGACGTCAGGATCCCTGCATAGAGCCTGCGTCTCCCTCTGCCTGTGTCTGTGCCTCTGTGTGTGTGTGTGTGTGTGTCTCATTTGAATAAATAAATAAAATCTTAAAAAAAAAAAACAATCAGGGGTAAGGGCAGAGGGAAAGGGAGAAGCAGACTCCCCATTGAGTAGGGAGCCCAATGTGGGGCTTAATCCTAGGACCCCGGGTTCATGACCTGAGCTGAAGGCCAAAGTTTAACCAACTGAGCCACCCAGTGCCCCCAAAATAGATATTAAACCAAATACTTTAACAGGAGATGAAGAAGGGCATTATAATTAAGGGATCTATCCATCAAGAAGATCTAACAATTATTAAATATTTATGCCCCCAACTTAGGAGTACACAAATATATAAATCCATTAATAACAAACATAAAGAAACTTACTGATGATAATACAATAACAGTAGGGAACTTTAACACTCCACTTAACATCGATGGCCTAATCATCTAAGCAGAAAATCAATGAAGAAACAATGTCTTTGAATGACACACTGGACTGGATGGACTTACCAAGTATAGTCAGAACATTTCATCCTAAAGCACCGGAATACATGTTCTTCTTAAATGCACATGGAATACTGTCTAGAATAGATCACATACTGGGTCACAAATCAGTCCTCAATGAGTACAAAAAGATCAAGATTACACCATCCATATTTTCAGACCAAAACACTAAGAAACTGGAAGTCAACCACAAAAAAAAAAAAAAAAAAAAAAAAAAATTTGGAAAGACCTCAAATACAGTGAGGTTAAAGAACATCTTCCTAAAGAATGAATGGGTTAATCAGGAAATTAAAGAAGATTTTAGAAAATACATGGAAGAAAATGAAAATGAAAGCATGATAGCCCAAACCTTTGGGATGCAGCAAAGGCAGTCCTAATAGGGAAATATATTGCAGTACAGGCTTACCTCAAGAAGCAAGAAAAGTCTCAAAAACACTTAACCTTACACAAAAGCAGCTAGAAAAGTAACAACGAAGAAGCCTAAAGCCAACAGAAGAAGGGAAAAAAAAAAATTAAAGAATAAATAAATGATACAGAAACAAACAAAAACCAATAGAATGAATCAACACAACTAAGAGCTGGTTCGTCTAATGAATTAATGTAATTGATAAACCCCTAACCAGACTTATCAAAAAGAAAAAAAAGGACCCAAACAGATAAAATTGTGAAAGATGAGAAGAGATCACCAACACCACCACAGAAATACAAACAATTATAAGAAAATAATATGGATTGCATTATACGTGTAAATTGCCCTGGGTAACATTGACATTTTCACAATATTAATTCTGCCAATCCATGAGCATGGAATATTTTTCCATCTCTTTGTGTCTTCCTCAATTTCTTTCAGAAGTGTTCTATAGTTTTTAGGGTATATTTTGAGAACCATTTGAATGGTAAATGGTTCTCCAACCTTTTATTTTCAGGTTGTAGGTGTCCTTCTGTCTAAAATGAGTCTCTTGTAGACAGCAAATAGATGGGTCCTGCTTTTTTATCCAGTCTGAAACCCTGCGCCTTTTGATGGGGTCATTAAGCCCATTCACGTTCAGAGTTACTATTGACAGATATGAGTTTAGTGTCATCATGATATCTATTTAGTCCTTGTTTTTGTGGATTGTTCCACTGAACTTCTTCTTAAAGGGGAATTTTAAGAGTCCACCTTAAAATTTCTTGCAGAGCTGGTTTGGAGGTCACATATTCTTTCAGTTCCTGCCTGTCTTGGAAGCTCTTTATCTCTCCTTCCATTTTGAATGAGAGCCTTGCTGGATAAAGTATTCTTGGTTGCATGTTCTTCTCATTTAGGACCCTGAATATATCCAATGTTACCCAGGGCAATTTACACGTTCAATGCAATCCCTATCAAAATACCATGGACTTTCTTCAGAGACTTAGAACAAGTTATTTTAAGATTTGTGTGGAATCAGAAAAGACCCCGAACAGCCAGGGGAATTTTAAAAAAGAAAACCATAGCTGGGGGCATCACAATGCCAGATTTCAGGTTGTACTACAAAGCTGTGGTCATCAAGACAGTGTGGTACTGGCACAAAAACAGACTTATAGATCAATGGAACAGAACAGAGAACCCAGAAGTGGACCCTGAACTTTATGGTCAACTAATATACGATAAAGGAGGAAAGACGATCCACTGGAAGAAAGACAGTCTCTTCAATAAATGGTGCTGGGAAAATTGGACATCCACATGCAGAAGAATGAAACTGGACCACTCTCTTGCACCATACACAAAGATAAACTCAAAATAGATGAAAGATCTAAATGTGAGACAAGATTCCATCAAAATCCCAGAGGAGAACTCAGGCAACACCCTTTTTGAACTTGGCCACAGTAACCGGAGAAGGACAAACAGTGTATGTTCTCATTCATTTGGGGAATATGAATAATAGTGAAAGGGAATATAAGGGAAGGGAGAAGAAATGTGTGAGAAATATCAGAAAGGGAGACAAAACATAAAGACTTCTAACTCTGGGAAATGAACTAGGAGTGGTGGAGGGGGAGGAGGGTGGGGGGTGGGGGTAAATGGGTGACGGGCACTGAGGGGGACACTTGACGGGATGAGCACTGGGTGTTATTCTGTATGTTGGTAAATTGAACACCAATAAAAATTAATTTATTAAAAAAAAGAAAATAATATGAAAAATTATATGCTAACAAATTGGGCAACTGGAAGAAATGGACAAATTCCTAGAAACTTAAAAACTACCAAAACTGAAACAGGAAGAAAAAGAAAATTTGAACAGACCCATAACCAGCAAAGACATTGAATCAATAATCAAAAATCTCCCAACAAGAAAAAAGTCCAGGGCCAGACAGCTTCCCAGGGGAATTCTACAAAACATTTAAAGAGGACTTCATACCTATTCTTCTCAAACTTTTCCAAAAACTAGAAATGGAAGGAAAACGTCCAAACTCATTCCATGAATCCAGCATTACTTTGATTCCAAAATAAGCCAAAGACCCCACTATAAAAGGAGAACTCCAGGCCAATATCTCTAATGAACATGGATGAAAAAATTCTCAATAAAATACTATTAAATCAACTTCAATAGCACATTAAAATAATTATTCATCACGACCAAGTGCAATTTATTCTTGGTCTGCAGGGGCAGTTCAATATTTGCAAATCAATCAACTTGATACATCATGTTAATAAAAGGAAGGATAAGAACCAAATGATTCTGTCAATAGGTACAGAAAAAAATCATTTGACAAAATACACCTTTTTCTGATAAAAACTCTCAACAAAGCAGGGATAGAGGTAACACACTTCAGCATCATAAAAGCCATATATGAAAGACACACAGCTAATATCATCTTCGATGGGGAAAAACTGAGAGCCTTTCTGCCATGGTCAGGAACAAGACAAGGATGTCCACTCTCAACATTACTATTTAACGTAGTACTGGGGCCTTAGTCTCATCAATAAGACAACAAAAAGAAATAAAAGGCCTACAAATTCACAAGGAAGAAGTTGAACTTTCACTATTTGCAGACAACATGATACTCCCTGTAAAAAACCTGAAAGACTCCACCAAAATATTGCTAGAACTCACACATGAATTCAACAAAGTCATAGGATATAAAATCAATGTGCAGAAATCTGTTGCATTTCTCTACACCAATAACAAAGCTGCAGAAAAAGAAATCACAGAATTAGTCCCATTAGCAATTTCACCACAAACAATAAGAAACAAATCTAATGGAAGAAGTAAAAGATTTATACTCTGAAAATTATAGAACACTTATGAAAGAAATTAAATAGGACACAAAGATATGGAAAAGCATTCCATGCTAATGGATTGGAAGAACAAATATTGTTAACATGCCTGTACTACCCAAAGCAATCTACACATTGAATGCAATCCCTATCAAAACACCATCAGTATTTTTCACAGAACTAGAACAAGCAATTATAAAATGTGTAGGGAACCACAAAAGACCCCAGATAACAGAAGCAATTTTGAAAAAGTGAAAAGAAACTAGAGGTATCACGACTCCGGATTTCAAGCTCTATTACGAAGCTGTAGTCATCAAGGCAGTATGGTACTGGCACAAAAAGAGACCCATAGATCAATGGAACATAATAGGGAACCCAGAAATGGACCCACAACTGTATGGTCAATTGATCTTTGATAAAGCAGGAAAAAATAGCCAATGGAAAAAAGTCTCTTCAACAAATAGTGTTGGGAAAAGTAGATAGCAACACGCAGAAAGAAACTAGACCATGATTTCACACATATGTGGAATTTAAGAAAGAAAACAGTTGAACACATGGGATGGGAGAAAAGACAAAAAGGAGAAAGAGAAACAAGCAATACAAGATTCTTATACCAAGAGAGAATAAACTGAGGATTAATGAAGGGAGGTGGGTGAGGAATGGGCTAGGTACGAGCGGTGGGTATTAGGGAGGGCACTTGTTATGATGAGCACTAGGCGTTGTATATAAGTGATGAATCACTGAATTCTACTCCAGAAATCAATATTGCACTGTATGTTAACTATCTAAAGTTTGAACCAAAAACATTTAACAGAAAATAAAAAAATAAATGAAATAGTTGATAATAACACACACACACACACACACACACACACACACACACACATATATATATATATATATAGTTTGTTTACAGATCTTAATACAAAGACATATGATTCTTTTTTTTGTAATATATTTTGGCTACCAGGCCACATTCCTGGGTTTAGCTTGAATGAGGGCAATGATTAAAGGGCAAGAAATATTTTCTTCTCTGTCCTTAGAGGTTTGAATAGGAGACCTTCCTGAATTAAACCTATGTTCCTGCTAATAATTATTTATTATATTTTATTAATTTTTAGATTTTTTATTTTTTATTGAAGGATAATCAATAGCCAAAATTCTGTTATTTCAAGTGTACCTCATAGTGATTCAATATTTTTGAGATATTGTGAAATGATCCCCATAATGTCTAGTTACCATCTGTCACCATACAAAGTTCTTACAATATTATTGGTTATATTTCCTATGCTGTATGTTGCATTCCCATCACTTCTTTATTTCATAATTCCTCGTTTATACCTCTTAATCCCTTTGACCAATTTTGCCCACCTCCCAACCTCTCCCTCTTTTTGTAACCAACAGTTTGTTTTTTATATCTATGAGGTCTGTTTCTGTTGTGTTTTTTTGTTCATTCATTTCACTTTTTTTTTTTAAGATTTATTTACTTATTTATTCTTGAGATACAGAGGGAGAGAGAGAGGCAGGGACACAGGCAGAAGGAGAAGCAGGCTCCCTGCAGGGAGCCCAATGTGGGACTCGATCCTGGGACTCCAGGATTACTCCCTGGGCCAAAGGTAGGTGCTAAACCGCTGAGCCACCGGGGCTGCCCCCTCACTTTTTAAATTCCAAATATAAATGAAATCATAGTATTTATCTTTCTCTGTTCGACTTCTTTCACTTAGCATAATGCCCTCCATGTTAACGCAAATATCAAGATTTCATTTCTTTATGCCTGAGTAATACTCCATATTTACCACCTCTTCTTTGTTTATTCTTCTATCAGTGAAGGCAGGTTGCTTTCATATCTTGGTTATAATAAATAATTCAGCAATGAACATAGGGGTGCATGTATCTCTTTGAATTGGTGTTTTTGTTTTCTTTGGATAAATACCTAGAGGTGGAATTGCTGGATTGAATGGTAGTGGTAGTTCAATTTTTAATTTTTTTTAGGAAACTCCATGCTTTTTTTCATGGTGGCTTCACCAGTTTACATTCTAACCAACAGCATAGGAGGGATCCCCTTTCTCTACATCTTCACCCACACTTGTTATTTTTTGACTTTTTGATAATAGCCAGTCTGACCGGTGTAAGGTGGCATCTCACTGTGGTTTTAATTTACATTTCCCTGATGATGAGTGATGAGCATCTTCTCATATGCCTGTTGACCATCTGTATGTCTTCTTTGGAAAAGCAGCTATTCAAGTTCTCTGCCCATTTTTTAATCGTGTTTTTTTTTTTTTTTGCTTTTTGATATTAGGTTTGCATAAATTCTTTATATAATTTAGATATTAATCCTTTATCACATATAATATATATATATATTTTCTCCCATTCAGTAGGGTTGCCTTTTTGTGTTGTTGATGATTTTTCTTCCCTATTATTTAGCATATGTCAAATTTATATATGTCTGTTCCTACAACAGGAATCAAAATAAAAACAATCTATGGGGAAAATGACACATTTTTTTCCTTTGCTATTTTCTTCTAATTCATACTGATAATTTTTCCTTTATTTCGTGATTTTTATCTTTTATCTTCTGTTCATCAAAACTGCTTCACATCTACTAATTACTGGGAATTCTAGCAGTATATTTCTCAATAAAGCTTAGTTTATAAGCCAAAGGTATACATATTTTGGATCAGTTTATCAAATAGGAATTAGAGGTTAATCGAACTTGTTTTCCTTGTTTAAACTTGCCTAAGGAGCTTACTTGAGATCAAGCTTAACTATTTTTTTTTCTCTGTGAATTATTCAATAATCTTCCCTAATTTTAACACTGATCATCATTTTTTAAATGTGACTATGATAAAGGAGTCATTTATGATATTCGGATTTTGATTTGGTTAGATAGATCACTATACAGAGAATAGTGAATTTTGTTTGTGCTTGAAGAATAAAAATGCAGGTAGTAAGAAGTAAGATTGTGAGAAACATGATGATGTAGATTTTGGCCATCTGGAGGGGTCTTTGGCCTATTGGACTTTTAAATAGAGCTGCCCAACACACAATTGGGTATAAAATTGAAAGGTGAGGTTTGGAACAGTTATATAGTTTTCAGAGTTATTGGCATTCCTGTGAGAAAGGGTATCAGTGGTAATTGTTCAATAATCAAGTTTCACAAACATACAGAAGGGAAAAAAATAACAGACTCTAACCAGACTAATAGGAAACTCCAGTTGCTTTCTTCCTTCTCATGCGTAATGCCACTGCCTCAGTTTTGGTCCTCATTATCTCCTGAATTAACTATCTATTCTGTCTTTCAGTATCATTTTCCACATTGCCTCTATATTCACATATTTAAAGCAAATAACCTATAACAAAATCGAAATAAATCTTTATTGTGTCCTATTTATGCACAGAAGAAAGACCGATCAATCATCCTTTTTTTAATAAAGATTTGTTTATTCATGAGAGACACAGAGACAGAGGCAGAGGGAGAAGGAGGCTCCTCACAAGGATCCCGATGTGGGACTCCATCCCCTGACTGGGGATCATGCCCTAAGCCTAAGGCAGATGCCCAACCACTGAGCTACCCAGGTGGCCCCCCATCAATCATCCTAACATGGCAGGTATTTAAGATATTTCACCATTTGGCTAAAACATGAATTGGCTGCAATTCCAAACAAAGCCTTTTTAGAATCTCAGTTAAAATGAATCTCTCCTGGAGTACCTGGGTGGTCCAGTTGGTTAAACATCTACCTTTGGCTCAGATCATGATCTCAGAGTCCTGGGATTGAGCCCCTTGTTGGGTTCCCTGCTCAGCAGGAAGTCTGCTTCTCCCTCTTCCTCTTTCCCCTACTCCCCCACACATGCCATGCTCATTATCTCTCAAATAAATAAAATTACTTTCTCCCTTATCCTTTCATAATCACCTGTTCGCTAGTTTCCTCTAGCTCTGTTTCCATCTGAATTTCATGACTATACACACATCTGATAAATCAACAAGGGCATAAATTGATTTGAAGTCACTAATGGATAAAGACTTTGCATACAATAGATAATGTGTTTGCTGGTTATATTTATTATTTATTTGTTTGTTTGTTTATTTATTTATTTATTTTGCTGGTTAGATTTAATAGAAAAATATAAAACTTTGGATGTATATTACTTGATGATTTTCATTTAATTAAATTTCCAGTTCAACCAAATAGTATGAGTGTTCAGAAATATCTTACCTACTTTCAATATCTGTCCCATGTTTTTAGATCTTCACTTGTTTAGTATTCTATATTAATGCAATGGTAGGTCTTTAGCTTTATACTTTATAGACCTCATGAGGCCCCTTTATAAATCTGGGACACTGAAAAAACCTAGAACATTTCCTTTGTTTATGATTATGTATCACTGCAAGCAAGTTGACTTTATTTTTCTAAAATAGTCTATTGTTCTTGACTTGCTAGGCAAACACTAATTATGATGAGGCCAAACCTGAAAAGTAAAAGCTTCCCTAAACTCTGAGTCCACAAGTAGCCTTCTGAGCAATACCTTTGTAAATTTATGGCGTATGGTGTCAAAAATTGTATACATAATAAACAAATAGACTGGATTCATGAAAAAAATAGATCCTTATCATTTACTTTTATTTTGCATATTGACTTTTTAAAAATAATTGGGTTTTACTGATCTTTATCTTTTTCCCCTGAATAAATTTGACCCCACATATTTGCTCAAATAAAACACATCCCGGGATGCCTGGGTGGCTCAGTGGTTGAGCATCTGCCTTTGGCTCATCGTGGTTCCAGGATCAAGTTCTACATGGGGTTCCCTGCATGGAGCCTGCTTCTCCTTCTGCCTCTGTCTCTATCTCCCTTTCTCTGTGTCTTTCATGAATAAATATATAAAATCTTTAAAAAAATAAAAAAATAAAAATAAAACACATTCTCATCTTATTTTTTATTTCAAGAAAAATAAGTCAAGGAATGGGCTGAGAAATATACAGTATTATATTTTTATGCTAATATGCACTGAGGAGGAATAAGCTAGTCCTTTGTTTATGTCTGATATGAGTTGTCCTACACCAGGAAGTTTCTGATAAAAGCATAATTTAATGATTCCAATAATAAAAATATAGTGAGAGAGGGACACCTGGGTGGCTCAGTGGTTGACCATCTGCCTTTGGCTCAGGTCGTGATCCCAGGGTCCTGGGATCGAGTCCTGCATCAAGCTCCCACAGGGAGCCTGCTTCTCTCTCTGCCTATGTCTCTGCCTCTCTGTGTCTCTCATGAATAAATAAATTAAATAATATAGAAAGATAAAGTGAAAATGACGTGGAGAAAAGAAGGTTGAGAGTGCATCTGTTAATTTATTAGGATTAAAACATTTATTTCTGCTATATGTATGTGTTTACTTATTGAACACTAAAACATGTATCACTTGAATCATTAATATGTCCAGAGAGAATAAAATATAGTGTTTGCCAACTCACCTCTCTTTCCATTCTGAAAAATCTAGGGTTTTATCAATTTAATTATATGGTTGCATTCCCAGATATTTATAAAATATGCAAAATATGTTTTCCTAGAAGTTTTATTAAGTGTAATTACTCTGCATAAAACTCTAGATTATTTCACCATAAACTAGATTTTATTTTGATTATGTAATGTCAGAATCCTTCCATCTTGAAGGAAATTAGAGCTTTTCTTATCCCTCTATTAATGTATGCTAGCATTGAGCAAGCACCCCCTATCACCAGCCTTCAATAAGCAACGTGGGAATGTGCATCAGAATAATTATTCCATGGTTTATTCTGAAATTCCACCCATGAATCAGTTAATTTATATGGAGATCTGCTAAGCTTATGATGCCATTTGTATTTCTTAATCCCTCTTTTATTAGCTATACTTATGAGAAAATTATACCATTATTTTCTTACAAGCCTCAAGCCTCAACTAATTTGTGTAATCAAAAATATTTTCAAGTGGCCTTTTCTTTCAAATTTAAGAATTATTCATACTGCGTGTCTCAGTTTGACTGAATATGGCTCATTATTCATACATGTGCACTTATTCTGTAGTAAGAATAAGTACTCAGCAAGCACAGTGTTAACAATACTCGAGGCTTGCTCTACTTGCTAGTAGTTCTTGGCCTTTATTTGTCACTGCTATGGCCTTTCTCTGTTATTTGTTTGCATTGCTTTGTGTAATGCTAGTCATTTATTAACATTATCTTTATAAAGACAAGGTTGATTTATGAGTAAAGGGAGAAAGAAATTTTATCTACTAACCTCTGGAATTCTGGCAACTAATATGACAGTTGTGGACATTTTCCAGCATTATATGGTGACAATAGAAAGGATATTTGGAAAGCAAAATTATGCCCATCAATTATTAATCTACACGCTTTCCTCATCCCCGAGCCTCTAACATTAAGATTTCATCTTCATCAATATTTGCGAAAGATGAATTTTACAGAGTTTTGTTATTCGAACTCTTCTCTTTGAATTCTAATTTTATAAAACTCCAAGGTTCAAATAACACTTGAAACATTTTATTGTTTCATTGAAGTTGTTATGTTATAGATTTGAACAGATTCAAATTCTGAGTCTCAGTAAAGCAACAGAGGCACACATTTTAAAGAGGTCTAAATATAAAAAGTGGATATTCATGAAAGAATATGTCAACTGGACCCTGCAGATCTCCAGGGGAGCATTCCAGGCAGAGGCATGCCTATTCAGCTCAAGAAGGGGGGGGGTCTCTGTGATTGGGAAAACATGGAAAAGAAAAGAATAGCAGAAGTCAAAGTCGAAAAGGTTAACAGGGACCAGTTTTTGTAATCTCTTAGAGCATTGTTTGATCATTTGGCTTTAATGAGTCATTTAGGAAGATGTTAACAAGTTTTGAGCATTCACTAACTGAAGACAGGCACTAAGTTCTATCCTATCAGAATCATTATGGGCTGTGATTGAGGTAGACCATAAACCAATTAGAATATTGCTCTAAGAAATGGCAATAATTCAAGTGAGATGATGACAGCTTTTAGTGTAGAGGTGATGAGAATCGATTGGATTCTTAATAGTTTTGAAAGATTTGCTGATAGATTTGATGTGGGGTGTGAAAAAAATAAGAGGTATCTAAGATAAATTTAGGAATTTTGGCCTGATAAACTAGAATAATGATATTGGCATTTGTATAATGAGGAAGGCTGTTAGAGTGGGTTGCATCTGGTAAAGGTGAGAAGATGTGGAGTTGGCAAGAGACTTTCTATCCAAACCTACCACTCTAAGGAAGGAAATGCAATTAGTTGACTAAGAAGACTCAGGAGACTTTAAGCCATTCAAGGTACTAAAGCTCAAAGTAAGGAAGCGTTTATGTATTAGCATATTCTGAAAGTAGATAACAGTGAATGAAGTATTAATCGAAATCCGGTTGATGCTAAAAAGACACAGAAGGATAATGGTTAGTATGGAATAATAATAATAATAATAATAATAATAATAATAATAATAATTATAATAATAATAATAAAACAGGAGAAACAGAGCAAAGGATTTTCAGGATGTCTCCAGCAATGGTCAGGGAAGAGGGTACCCTGATTATAAGACCTGTTTGGCATTCACTAATCATGCATTCAGCACATTGGTTGATCATTCATATTAGGTACTAAGGATATTATTTAAAACAAGACAGGAGGGCAGCCCAGGTGGCTCAGTGGTTTAGCGCAGCCTTCAGCCCAGGGCCTGATCCTGGAGACCCAGGACTGAATCCCACGTCAGGCTCCCTGCATAGAGCCTCTGCCTGCTTCTCTGTTCTCTCTCTCTCTCTCTGTCTCTCATGAATAAATAAATAAAATCTTGAAAAAAATCAACACAGGAATGTCCTGTCTCTTTACAGGGCTTATAGTCTAGACCATCACTGTCTAGACCATCAACTGTCCAGTTGAAATAGAATTCCAGCCTTAAATGTAAGCCACATATTTAATTTTAAATTTTCTAGTAGCCAAAATAAAAAAGTAAAAAAAAAAACATGAAATTAATTTTAATAATTTTACATAACCCAATATATACTAAATATGTATTATCATTTCAAAATTTAATCAATATAAAATTATTGATAATATCTTTTACATTCTATTTATTTTTTTGGTACCGCCTTCAAATTCTGACATGTATTTTACACTTACTTAGAGCAGATCCCCATTTTGACTTGCCATGTTGGAAATGCTCAGTGTGTTTGGTGGCTACAGAATTGGCCAACAAAAGTCTTTTAAACAACTGGAAGTTTAATCTGAATAATACTTCTGGAGCCCATTGTGAAAAAGTCCTGTGCTTGCAGTCTGAACCACATATCGGTCCTTGATGATCCATCAAGATAATACTACCGTTAGGCCGGCTTGAGCTTCTTTCATTATATATAATATCCAAAGGATTCACATGAACCGTAACTTCTGAAAACTATATGACAGTGTCACTGATTAATTGGATGTGTAAATAAAGTTGACTTACAATATCCATTCCATGCCACCATTGCTTCTGCAAACATATAGTCTTCTTTAACTTTAATATATATTAGCATATCAAATTGAAAATATATTTTGGACATTCTTCCTTTTAAGACCAATATGAGTTGGGTGGGAGATTGACTATGACTTAATCCTTCCAAAAGGATTTGGGGTTTAGAAAATACACTTCTATACCTAAAATTATTAAGGGAAGGGGAAAAGCAATTACTGAGAAATTTAAAAGCATGTTAAAAGCAACTTTGAATATTATAGCATATGTTAATATTATATAAAAGTTCTACCTTCTAATAGAAAAAAATAGTAAATATATATTTGGTTATAATGAAATAATTCGAGATTTTGAAATGGCTAAATCTTATACATTTATAAAATTAAGTTCTAAAATTGCTAAAAATTGCTTTAAAATCTCAAAATATACAAAATGTGCAATATTTCCTTTAATTCCAATTTATTGTGATAATTATGGACAGGGTGCTTATCCAAATCTGTGGAATACTGGTATGTGTTCTAACATCATCAATTAAATATGCCACAATTGGAAATAACGTGAAAGCTATTTTTTTTTTGAAAACTGTCTGTCATGTCAAACACAGAAGAAAATGGGGTGAACACATATAAAAAAAAAACTAAGCCTAAATGTAATTCATTTTTATTTTATCTATCTGATTGTCTACATATCTACCTACCATCTCTCTATTCACTAACCTTTTCCCCATCCCCAACTCTTGTTCTTACTTTTTTGTTAGAAATTTAAAACCCTGGGAAATTTCAACTAGCATAATTAATGCATGTGTGTGGGTGAGGTGGTCGATGTACATAATTTGTCTTTTCAAATCATCTATTTCCTGTAGTAAACTGGAGAGATTGTGTTTAAATTTCTTCATGGCTATGTATTTATAAAGATTGCAAGGTTACAGCTGACACTTGCATTTACTTAGTAATGCTCACAATTTAGGATAGAAACTCCATCTGTTTGAGTATGTAAAGGACACAGAAAAATGCAAGTGTTTATAAATTAAAGAAAGAAATGAGAGCCAGAAGACTGGGAAATTGTAGAAAGATTAATATATCATTGGAAATCCAATTTGCCTGAACAGAAAATCATATTTTCTGGGAGAAATATTAATACCAGAGATGTCTAAGTGGGTTATTTAAAGATTAGATTTCAAAGGATGGGGGAGTAAGAATAAAAACAAGGTCAAACAAATAAGGGCTAATATTGTAGAAACTTGAGATCTTACTGAGGATTGATTGTCACCTATTTATATACCTTCCTATGGTGGTAAAATATAAAATTGTCGAAAGTATTTGTGGAGATCATTAAGTATATTTTGTTCAAATTAGGCCAGAGATATTTAAGATACCTATGGTGCCAGATAATGGGCAAGTATTAGAATGGAAAGGGATGTGAACTTCATATACAGGTTCTCAAATCCTGGCTGTACAGGAATGACAGTGGTGGAGTTCATTTCTACAGAAATGATTAATGAATATACCATCTACCACTTCACATTATTTCATCCCTTTTAAAATGTTAACATATTTTCAGGAAAATTTATGCAGATGTTGGATGAAATCTGTCTTAATGTTTCCATATATTGTAAATATATAAATATGGTATCAGCATTCATGTTATGACAACTCTGCAGCAATTTTTAGGCAATAGACAGATTATGTTTTTCTTTTTGTAATTTCTAAATTGTTAAAGAGACTGTCTCTCCTCAAATATATTTTTAAGCATTTTGTTCATGAAAAAAGGACTTTGTTCATGATCAGTTTATTTGAAATGTAGGGTGGAATTTCATTTTATAAATATAGTCTCTCATTTTTGTAATCAGTTTCATCTAAGAATGCCAAGACAATTTGTGATACTTTATTTAAAAATTATCCAGAAGTTCCTCAGCTTTCAAATCTGCTCAAAAATAGAATGGTAAAGATACTTTTCCATAGCTAAATACCATGCAGGGCCGCTTTTTTCAACCATATCTTAGTTCTCGTGGTGTTCTTTTCCAGGAAAGTATTTGATCTTCAGTTATACCCATGCAACTTCTAAATATATTTTAAGGCCAATACCAAAAACTTTGCTAATTGTTTCAGATTTAAGTAGACTGAGCTTCCACTGAATATTTTCAAAGAAGATTTTTCTTAGCTCACTCTTTTGTTTTGAGAAATTCAATTCTATTTGTAGCTTACTATATTTGTATTTTTTGTCTCTTTACCTAGATTTTGAACTCCTTGTATCCAAGAACTAAACTTTTACATTTTTTTTTTCTTTATAGCTTCCAATAGCTAGAGTCAGTTGACTAGCTATCAGGTCTTTAGTTAATATTTGTCAACCAATTAAGACATTGATTCAACTAGTATATGTGAGGGGATAATGAATGGCATGTGAATAATTTTGCTAGTATGGAGAAAATGTGGAAATAAAATAAGACATTTCAAATAAAAAAACAACAATTTTTTTAGTATAGTTGATGCCCAATGTTACATTAGTTTCAGATGTACAACAAAATGATTCACCAATTCTATACCTTAATCTGTCTCTATACAACACTATTAAAATACAATGAACTATATTCCCTATGCTGTGTCTTTTATTCCCATGACTTATTCATCCCATAACTGGAAGTCTGTCCCTCTCATTCCCCTTTCCTCATTTTGCCCACCCCTCTGGCAGCCATCAATTTGTTCTTTGTATTTTTAAGTCTGATTCTGCTTTTTGTTTATTTGTTTTTTAGATTCTATGTATAAATGAAATAATATGGTATTTGTTCTTCTGTGCCTGAGTTATTTCACTTAGCATAATACCCTCTAGGTCCATCCATGCTGTTCCAAATGGCAAGATCTCATTCTTTTTCATGACTGAGTAATATTCCTCTGTGTGTGTGTGTGTGTGTGTGTGTGTGTGTGTGTGTGCCATGTCTTCATTATTCACTTATCTATTGATGGACTTTTGGGTTCTTTCCATATCTTGACTATTCTAAATAATAATTCAATAAACATAAGGATGCATTTATCTGTTTGAATTAGTGTTTTTGTTTTCTTTGGGTAAATACTCAGTAGCGAAATTATTGGATCATATGGTAGTTCTATTTTTAATTTTTTTGAGCAATCTCCATACTGTTTTCCATAATGACTGCACCAATTTGCATTCCTACCAACAGGGCACAGTGGCTCCCTTTTCTTTACATCCTTGATGACACTTGTTTTATCCTGTCTTTTTGATTCTAGTCATTCCGAATGGTGTAAGGTGATATCTCATTATGGTTTTTAATTTGCAAAAATTTAAAATAAAATCCCAATTTTGTGAGAACTTGGATGTAGTAAATAAGGAGAGTTACCAGTCAAATGAGTTTCAGAGTGTTTCTAGGTTTGGAAAGAATAGAGATATTGCCAACTTAAATGATTTGTAGATGACAATTATTTATTTTTGTCTTTTGAGTTTTTGGTACATCAGGCGGATTAGAATTAATTTTAAGTTTAGTAATTATCAGCAAGAAGGATGTGTTAAAGTTCTTATTAACTCACAACAGGATGTGGAGAGAAATGAGGGGCAAAAGCTACTGGAGAGCCTTATGGACCTTGTCTAGGGCATGAGGCCATGTTCCAAACTCCTCACTTGAGACCTCAATCTTTTCATTAAAAGAAGTTGTAAAGCCATACCTTGAGAACAAACAATAACAATAACATCATGAGAACAGGAAGGAATGAGAGACTGTGGCAATCATTGATGTTACAAATATACCAAGCTTAATCATAATACTAGACATACCACCATCTCAACACAGTAATATTAAAATTAAGATTTGTTGCCCATCATTCTGCTAAGATTTTATTTTATTTCATTGTCACAGTTTAATCAAGTAGGTATTGTTATTTTCCTCATTTCCTCATTAGAAGACTAGCAATCAGACTACTGGAGAAGTTGCCAAGGGGAAACCCATACTTTTACGTTTAATGTCCATAAAACATTGATCTGTCACAGCTTGCAATTACTAATCAATTTTGTCCTCATTTTAACTGTATTTTGGCTCTGTACCCTGAATTGTGAATGTTGATTACTTCCCGTAGCCAAAACAATAAGTTAAACAAGTGTGTATATATGTTCCACCTCTCCCTCTCCCTTTCCTTCCCTTTCTCTCTGTCTATCCCTCTCCCTTTCTCTAAATCTCTCTCTTATATTTCATAGAAGGTAAGGAAATTAGGTTAGTTAGAACTTCAAAACTCAGTGCAAATGTCTCTTCGGGAATACCTAAACAGCATAAAGGTATAATGTGATTATTTATCTTAGCAATTCCATTGAATAAAAAATATGTATATGATACGTGTTTCTGTGACATGTCTTCTTGACTAAGGTGTAAAGACATAAGAAGTAAATGAATGCTCTTTTAATATTTATCTCTACGCAGAGAAAAGTGTATATTTAACAATATAATGTAATTTAGCCATTCTGTCAGAGATGCTAGTGGCATAGAAAGCTTCTCAAGTGTTTTCTTACTCTTTTTGTTGGTTTGTTTTGCTCTAGCCTCCACACATGAACTTGGAAAAATACTTCCTTTAGATGATATAATCCATTTTTTCCCTCTTGCAACTTGTGGTATTGTATATCTACTTGAAAGATTGTAGTTCCTGAGGGTTAGGAGTCCAGGTTCTGAAGACAGACCGAAAAGGTTGGAAATCCAGCTGCATCATTTGCTCAGATAACCCTAAAGAAAATTTCTTATTTTCTACGACTTTAGTTTCCTCTCTTTTAAAATGGAGTGATTAATAATACTCCTTACACCACACATTGTTATAAGGATTAAATGAGCTAATGTAGTTATTATTCGTAGTGCCTGGCACATACTAAGCTTTAAATAATCAAAAGAGCATTTGGTCATAAATACTGAATGTGATCAAAATAGAAAATCATGCTAGAGGAAAGGTCCTGAATGGCATTTATCAAAAAGACAGCCCTTTGTCCTAGCCCGTGTAAACCTCCTATGGACTGAGATTCTTTCTTATAACTACATCAAAATGCTGTGCTTGCTCCCTGCTGGCATGCATACCCAAGTGATAGATATGCTCTGCTTTGCAAGTCACACAAAGCGGTGCAACCTTCCTCTTAAACCAGACCCCTAGGGAGGAGGGGTGATTCATCTTCATATATGTTAAAGAGACCAAGCAAAATGAAATTTAGGCCTTGAAGATGAGTCTACTCTATTTTTCTCAGGATTTCAGCTACAGTGTCAAATGCTAATTTATATACAAGTCTTATTTTCTGATGCCACGGAATTTTATTTTAGTGAGATGTGAGTATTGAAAGTGTAGATCATCTGTAAGTGTGGGAATCAGCATCCATGTCACATTCTGTGAATTGCATTCAGGAATATGCTATTTATTTGTCTTTCCCATCCTAAAGCTCCTAATAGAATAAAAAAATAGTATTTGTCAAATTGAATTAGCCTCTGTATACTGTATATAATACTAAAAAGAATAACAAAATGCTATGGATAGTTTTGGGAACATTCAAGTCAGTGGAAACAATTTCAGATTAGGGACACTTGAGATAATTACAGGAAGGGAAAGATCTTTCTTAAATAGATTAAGAAAGCAATTAGGCAGAAACGTTTTCTTCTTCTTGAATATTTTTGGCTTTTCTTGCACTCTTGTTATTTCTTTTACAATACATGAGGATGAGGCAAGACCATGGGTGAAGAATTTGTCTAAGTTCATTGACAGCTGCTGTTCCGTCTACACACTGTTGAAGTGCTTGTTTTAGACAAGTTGATGGGATGCAAGGATGGCAGTGAGTGAAAAAGTGATGTGCAGAGACCTCTAGAGACTGCAAAGCTCAACTACACTTAATACTCTGCAGATATGCTTCATGCTGTACAGTAATTGAGTTACTTGGGGAGCTATAACACAGCTATAAAGAGAACAAGGTACGATTCTATTCCTAGTGATGTGGTTAAAATCATTGTTCTCAAAAGCCTTATGCTTTTGGCTATTTTCCCCTTAATGAGTTAATTAAGGTAAAATATGCTTTACATTTGCTCTACTGCAGAAACAATGATTAAACAACAGATGTTCAGACCAAAAAAATATAAATTATCAATGTGTGCAGAATATTTATTTTTAGAAAAACATAGTGAGCATTTACCTGCTGCCATGACATAAGGATATTCTATTTACCTTCAAATAGAATATCTCTTTTGGTATTCTAAATACCATTTATTTGCTTTGGAAAAAAAAAAAAAAAAAAAAAAAAAAAAAAAAAAAAAAAAAAAAAAAAAAAAAACCTGGTATTGCTTTTAGTTTCCTTTCCTGGTATACGGACTCCACCTTTTGATACCTTTGACCTTTCCTGGAAAACTTAATTAGATGCTTATTGCTAGTCCTATAAGAATTTGTTAAAATGAAAATGCCAGTTTACAATATTGTAAATATATTTTACAATCAGTTGTGTCCTCATATTAACTGCTTTTCCTCTATACAGTAAATTACAAATGGAGGCTATTTCTTGCTACAAAGAAACAGTAAAAAGAAATAGATCAATTAAACAAATATAGCTTCTCCATCATCCATTCCCATTCTCCCACCTTTTCTCCCTCCTTTCCACTCCCCCAGTAGATTTCTGTGTAGTAGTGTATTAATTATAGTATATTAAGGATCTCAAAAAAAAAACAAAAAAAAAAAAAACAAAAAACAGAACCAGTAGGGAATGTGTGTGTGTGTGCGTGTTTGTGTGTCTATGCATGTGAAAGAGTGAGCTAGAGATTGATTAATTGATTGACTAATTGATTTTAAGGGATTAGTTCATTCAATTATGGGGGACTGGCACATCCAAAATTTGCAGGGCAGACTGACAAACTGAAGACCCAGGAAAGAGTTGATGCTTTAATCTCTAACCCAAAAACAGTCTGGAGACGTTCTTTTTTCTCTTGAATCTTTTAAGCCTTTTTCTCTTAAGACATTCAACTGATTGGATGACATCTGTTCACATTATGGAAAGTAATATGTCTGTGGATTAATTACATCCAAAAAAAAAAATACCTTTACAGCAACATCAAGATGGGCATTTGACTGGTATTAAGTTGACACGTAAAATTGACCATCATGCTGAGTAATTCTACAATTATTTTATGCAATCTGACTCCTCTAAATAAACCAGAACAAGTAACAGTACTCAAAACATGAATACAGACAGACACACAGACACATACAATTATATAACGATTAGTGTTTTTTAAGTTTCTTTGTATATAAATTCTAACGACAGTAAAATGTTTCTCACAATGGAGAAATTAACTAAATATCTTACAGTTATGATTTGCTGCTACCCGATGCTCAGTTTACCGTAGTGAAAATATTTTCTTACCATTCATTTCATTTAAAAAAATAAATCAGATTTAAGAATTCAATTATTGTTATAAGTCACACCCAAGTGCTAGTTTTTGAATCAAGACATATGTTTTTAATTGATCAGTTTTTTTCTATAGAAATGTTGATTGAGATATGTTTTTCTATGTTTCAAATAAAGATTGAAAGATACTGAATGCCAAATATATCACTTATTATTGACCAGGTAAAATAAAAATAATAATTTACTAATGCTCTTTTTTAAAATCTTAAGTAATATAACTAGTATTTTGTCTTATGCTGATACTAAATATGATTTCCTTAGTTAGAAATTATATTTTATTGATATCACCTGTGTAAAAATACTTGAACTATATAAATAGAGCTATCCCCAGCCACCAATATGCATTTAAATACAAACTTAATATAGAATACTAACTGACTTTGGCCTTTAAAATTTGTTAACACTATTTGTAAATAGAAGTATAGCATATTTCTAGAGTACTTTCACTAGCATTCTCTTTTGGAGGGCATTTGCATTCTCTTCATATGAAACAAATAGGATATTACTGTAGGGTCATTTGGATAATTAAAAAAAATTGCTCATACACATGAAGTAGTTTTCACAAGGTCATAGCAATTTAGTGGCACAACCAGAGATAAAATCTACTTTTACTAGTTTCCAATACAATGTTTTATACACTCTTAAAATTTACTAAATAAAGATCAGGCAGTTGGGGGAAAACAGTTTATATACTTTAATTTCTTAAACACCTAAGAAAATGACAATATAATCTTTTATCTATATATTATTGATAGTAATATATTAGACTCTATATAGATATCTGAAATAGCTAATTTATTATATCTAGAAGGGACACCTGGGTGGCTCAGCGTTTGGGCACTTGCCTTCAGCTCAGATCGTGATCCTGGGGTCCAGGGATCAAGTCTCACATCGGGCTCCCTGCATGGAGCCTGTTTCTCCCTCTGCCTGTGTCTCTGCCTCTCTCTCTGTGTGTGTCTCTCATGAATAAATAAATGAATCTTTAAAAAAAAAAAAATATATATATATATATATATATATATATCTAGAAAAACCCATAATAAGGTAAATGTCTCATAATTGTTCTGCGTTTTGTTTTGTTTAAAAGCTATGTAGATTAGTAATTTTAAAAGGTGAATTGTATTCATGATATATGATTAATTGATTGACTTTCCTTTCTTTCTGAATCTAAATATAGTAAAATCTGCATGAGAAGTACTTAAATACAAAACAAATAGAAGGTCAACATTAGGTGGTCAAATGAACCTTAATATACAAAAATGTTAAGTTAGAAACCAGAACAAAAAAATACATAGAAGTGAACATGATGATGATAAAATTAATAATAAAAAGTGTTGGGCACAAAAATTTGCCAAAATGGAAAGTGCAGGTCAGAAAATAGATCAGTTGTGAAAGATTAGGATCCAAAACAATAAGAGTAATAACGACAGCTTTCTCTTTCCTACAAAAGTAGGATTATTACATGAGCCCATGGAGTGTATACCCAGAGTAACTGATAACTAGAATAAATAATCATCAGGAAAAACAGTTTGCAACAATCACATATTTAATGATAACTGAAATCTGTTTGGCCTTGCCCAGGCAAAAGATACTAAATTTAAAAGAGTCCATTGCAATATAAATTCTGGCAAAGGTGTAACTAATAAAGAGATTTATTTCTGAAACCAGATACATGAAAGAATCAAAGAAGTTCATGGGAATAGACTTCTAACAAATGATGGAACTAACAGGTGGTTCCTGATGGTAGAAATAATAAACTTCCCTTAACATGTTGCTTAAGCTTTCCCTTACTCAGAGTGACATGCTGTTCCCTTTCAGGGAAGATCTCAAATATCTTATTTGCATTATTATCGTGTATTTGATTTTCGCATCTAGTTGAGAGTAAAAAAAGAAAAATGAAAAAAAGAAGCAGGAAGAAACTTACTTTGAGAGATATTGGCCAGATTCTAAGTACACACATATACACACTTTGGAGAAATCCTTAACTCTTGTTCTCATATGCTTACATCTCTGGAAAACTACCTTGCCGCTGGAGACACAGAGAGTAATTCTGACGCTCCAAAGTCACATTTTTATGTGATGCCATTGATTAGTTTTCACTCCTCTTGCATTACCAATTAAAGATGTAATGATGTTCCAAATTGTATTCATTTATCAGCTTCAGAGGTATTCAGCAACTTCGATGTGTTAACAACCAACCAACCAACCAAAACAAATAAACAAAAAGTAGAATAGTTAAAAGGTCCTTCTCAAGTTATACCAGAAGAAATCAAAGAGGTATGATCAGGAGAATGAGGTCTTTCGTAAAAATAGAAGGTCATGGTTTCTTGCCCAGTTTCCAGATCTGAGGAAGTTTTTGGACCTAGAACCCACTAATTTAAGGAGAGAATAGGTTCCCAGGAGAAAGAACAGCAAGGAACACATGCACGATAAGTGTTCCCCCAGTTTTCCCCAAAAGTTACTTTACTTGAGTAAATCCATATTGGATAAAAAGAACTACCCAAATATTTTGAGGACTATGGATTATAGGGTTGGAGTCGGCATTGATATCAGCTACTCAAAGAATTGTCATGACCCACTGGTTAGAATGAGAGCATATGGGAGGCAAGTAATAAATGGAGTCCCAGGTGACTCCCCATGGCATCACCAGAGCCACAAACAGTCTTCCCTAATCTCTGAATGAATAATTGGTGTAGACATACTTTGCTGTTGATGCAGCTCTCACACTTGTTCCTTGGCCTGTAGGGTAGGAACTATAATAGTAGACCAAGTGGTAGCCTTGGAAATCAATTTCTGTATCCTCAAGAGTATTGTTATTCAAGAGTAATTCATGAATAACATCACGTCTCAGAGTAGGGTGTATTAAAGAAATTAAGGCTACCTTTAAAGACATAAAAAATTCAAGCAAGTGTGATAACCCCTATCATGTCTCCATTTAATTAAAGCTGACAGATGCCAAAAATAGATGTTGAAAGATTGCAGACTTGTGCAAACTTTGTGACCGCAAAGTCTAGGTGGTAGATTCTGTTGCAATTACCATGTCAGAGGCAGTAGTATCTTTGCTAAAGTGAGTAGATATAACCACAGGTATAGAATATACAGCTGTAGAAGTGGAAAATATTTTCTAAAATTTCTGTGACAAGGGAGAATGTGAAACAATTGGCTTTAGCATGAAATGGAGAATGGCTTACATTAATGTTTTTCTTCCAGGGCTATGTTAACTCTCCTATCTGGTCATAATATAGTTCAAAGAGTTTTGGAATCTCTGGAAATCCTGTAGATG
Organism: Nyctereutes procyonoides; assembly: GCF_905146905.1. Classification (NCBI taxonomy): domain Eukaryota; kingdom Metazoa; phylum Chordata; class Mammalia; order Carnivora; family Canidae; genus Nyctereutes; species Nyctereutes procyonoides. Next base: position 14,415,287 of record NW_026575032.1, on the reverse strand, counting down.
ATCACTTTGTCCACTACAGTGATTATATCATATAATCAGGCTGGATAAGCAAGAATTAGCTAGTAATTTGGAAGCATTGGTAAGACAAATACATTTTGGTCAGAAGGAGACCCAAAGAGGACTTAGGAATCTCCATATCAGTAACTTTGTAGAGGTCTAGTTGGCAGGAGTATACTGGAACTTCTCATCCAAAGTACAACCATACCATTTTCCCACAAATAAGAAGGCATAATTCTTGTTAAGCTTATCTGGTTTCTGGAGACACCATATTCTAAACCTGAGGATACCGTTCTCGGTCATAAACCAGACGAGCAAAAGGCCACAAACTTTCAGTGGGATCCAGAGTGGGAAAAATTTCTGCATCAGGTCCATGTTGCAAAATCAATAACCCTTCAATAATTCCATACAACTTCACAGATTCTACTGTACTCGAGAGAATAGTGGTCAATAAACTTGCCATATGGAATCTATGACAAACCCCAGCACGAAAATCACAATGCCGGTCCCATGCTTTTTGAACAATGGAGTGCCATTGGCAGTAGAGAATTATACATCTTTTGAAAACAACTTCTGCTTTTCTACTGAGCTTCTTCAAATTGAGAACACCTGATCATGGGATACAGATTTACCCTGATTCTGGGATTGTCCATCATCAGATGGGTTTTGTCATCTCCATCAAGTTTTGGTAGGCCCAAGAATAATACATTATAAAGTGGGAAATGTTCAAGATTGAGTATGACCAAGACTAGAAGACACAGCAAACTGCAAATATGGGAAACCCAGACTCTATATGTAATCAATCACTGTTTCCTCAGTTTATACCTACCTATGGTTACATGAGAGGTCTGTTAGGAGGAAAATGGCCCATCTTGTTTTACAAATGGGTCAGCTCAAATGTGGGAGCAAGGGAAAAATAATCAGCAAAAGTGCCACAGTCTCATTCAGGGCTGGCCTTGAAAGACAAAGGCAAGGGAACTCTCTCTCAGTGGGTAGAGCTTTAGGTCATACACCCAGTAATTCATTTAGTGTGGGGAAAAAGAAGCGTTTCACAGTCAGAATATATGCTGACTCATTCTTAGTGACAAATAACCTAGCAAGAGCTTGGAAGGAGAACAATTAGATGAGGGACAAAATTGTTTAAGGTAGAGTCCTGTAGATGGACGTACGTATGGGAGAAGATAAGAAATGAAGATGCTTGTGTATATATATATACATATATATACATATATATATATATATATATATATATATATATGATAGTCACACAGTGAGAGAGAGAGAAACAGAGACACAGGCAGAGGGAGAAGCAGGCTCCATGCACCGGGAGCCCGATGTGGGATTCGATCCCGGGTCTCCAGGATCGCGCCCTGAGCCAAAGGCAGGCGCCAAACCGCTGCGCCACCCAGGGATCCCAGATGCTTGTATATTATATTCTTACCAGAGGTCACCCATGGGAGAGGCACTGAACAATCAACCAAACGAAATGACTTAAATGGAGCCAATCACAGTTGTCACCAGTGATCCCAGGACTAAAATGGTAGACACGTCTTAGAAGTGGTCGCAATGGCAGATATGGAGCTGATGCTCAAACCGAACAGCATGAGCCCTCACTTACCTAGGCTGTTCTAGCTACTGCTCCTCTAAATGTTCAACCTTCCAGCAACAGAGAGCATACTAAAATCCTTTAATGGCATCATTCTTTGAATATATCAACATGCCACTTTATGACAGACTGATATTTGATATTCCTTCCAACCTGAAAGACCAGAAATTTATTGTGATAAGAATACATACAAAGTTCAAATATGATTTTCCCTTTTCTGTATTCAAATTTCTCTGCCATTACCAGTATTTGAAGACTTATGAAGTATTTGATTCATCGGCATGGGATCCCTCATATTCCTGAGTTTGTCCAAAGGAACCACTTTAGAGTGAAGACCATAGTGAATTAAGCCATAACAATCAAAACAAAAAAGTGCCAGCCCAAAATTGCCCATTTGATGGAGCCTTGGAATGGCATGTTGAGGTCACAGTTGAATTGTCACCTCTGATACGATACTTTGAAAGAACAGAGAGGGGCATCTGGGTGGCTCAGTGGTTGAGCATCTGCCTTTGGCTCAGGTTGTGATCCCGGCAGGATCGAGTCCTGCATAGGGGTCCCCGTAGGGAGCCTGCTTCTCCTCTGCCTGTGTCTCTGTCTCTCTCTCTCTCTCTCTGCATGTCTCTCATGAATACATAAATACAATTTAAAATACGTACATACATATATACATACATAAATAAGAGAACAGAGAGTCATTCTCCAGGATATACCTTCTCAGAAAGATCTTTATGTGGCTCTTATGCTACATAGGAAGATTATATAGACTTACACATCAAGTAATGATAATAGTAGTAACCCTAATTATAATCAGTATAACTAGTCCCAGTAACTCCCTTGAGGAATTTGTCTTCCTGTCTTCCCAGCATTAAAGTCCTGGTTTCCAAAAGAGGAACATTTCTGCCTGCACCATAGCATAAGCCCACTGAGCTATGGCAACTACCAGGACCCAGGCTCATTTTTGTCCATGATCCATCCTGTACCAAGAAAGATGACCGTTTTCACAGGTGTAGTTGATTTGGATAATCAGAGGAAGAGTCACTAAAACAAAAACAAAAACACAAAGCAAAACAAACAAACAAACAAAAAATGGAGTCAGGGAGAAATAAATATGTTTGTACCCAGACAATGTACTGCGTAATATCCCTTCTCTAGTTTTGGTGTAAATGTACAACTGGCATGAGGATGGCATGGTGGCCAGAGTCCCAGATCCCTAGGGATGAAGATCCAGTTAGCCCATCAGCTAAGCCATCAGAGATGCTAGTAGAAGGTAAAGGGATGGGAGAGTAGGGACACAATGAGTATCATCACCTTGGCACTGAAATGGGCTGTCACCTTGTGGAATGTAGTTCAACCCTCTTACTTTCCTTGTCTAAATTTTCCTCAGGAAGAGAGACTCAGCAGAGTCTCACAGAACTACTTCCTGATTGTATATGTAAAATCGAATCTGAGTGGGGCAAGTCATGGGGGACACACAGAGACACTACCCAAGATCACCCTTGAAGGAAGGCTTGTTGCCACAGCTGCAGGGAGTGAGTGCTGGCAGCGGAAAGCCTTCAACTCTAGTCTCTTCAAGAATGGCCTCAGTTGCAGAGGGCTGCTTTGCCCACTCATGATCTGAGGCGGTAGGTGATACCTTGGCTCCAGTGAATGGCCCAGGTGGAAGTACAGAGTCTAGCTCAACAGGGACAACTCTCAGATGCTCTTTCAATTTCTAATCCCTCCCTGGCCGCCAAGGTATTGATGGAGCAGGTCAGGTCTGAATCTAACTTGATTTCTTTGCCTAGTTTTAGCTGCTTCTCCCTCCCTCCAAGGGCCCTTCCTTAATAAATATTCTTTGTTTTTTAATAATAGAAATAGTATTTTCAAATTCTAACTTTTTTTTAATAAATTTATTTTTTATTGGTGTTCAATTTACCAACATACAGAATAACACCCAGTGCTCATCCCATCAAGTGCCCCCCTCAGTGCCCGTCCCGCATTCACCCCCACCCCCCGCCCTCCTCCCCCTCCACCACCCCTAGTTCATTTCCCAGAGTTAGGAGTCTTTATGTTCTGTCTCCCTTTCTGATATTTCCCACACATTTCTTCTCCCTTCCCTTATATTCCCCTTCACTATTATTCATATTCCCCAAATGAATGAGAACATACACTGTTTGTCCTTCTCCGATTGACTTACTTCACTCAGCATAATACCCTCCAGTTCCATCCACGTTGAAGCAAATGGTGGGTATTTGTCGTTTCTAATGGCTGAGGAATATTCCATCGTATACATAGACCACAGCTTCTCTATCCATCATCTTTCGATGGGCACCGAGGCTCCTTCCACAGTTTGGCTATTGTGGACATGGCTGCTAGAAACATTGGGGTGCAGGTGTCCCGGCATTTCATTGCGTCTGTATCTTTGGGGTAAATCCCCAGCAGTGCAATTGCTGGGTCATAGGGCAGATCTATTTTTAACTCTTTGAGGAACCTCCACACAGTTTCCCAGAGTGGCTGCACCAGTTCACATTCCCATCAACAGTGTAAGAGGGTTCCATTTTCTCCACATCCTCTCCAACATTTGTGGTTTCCTGCCTTGTTAATTTTCCCCATTCTCACTGGGGTGAGGTGGGATCTCATCGTGGTCTTAATAAATATTCTAAACACTAAACTCTTTCAGAATCTGTTTCACATTGAACAAAACCTACAGCAAATCCTAATCCTTGTTCCACACATTTTTGCCTTATATGTTTTGAGGTTTCATTATTTAACCTGAATAATTTTATGAATACTGAATGGGTATGGTAAATTTTATCGTTTTTTAAATGAGCATCTTTATCATCTGTAGTGATTTTAACTTAAATTGCACTTTGCCTGATATTAATTTTGCTACCTGTGCTTTATTCTTTATGTTTGTTTATCCTTTTCTTTTTAAATATACACCTGCGTCCTTTCAGGTGTGTATTTTGTAGGCAGCGTATATTACGATCTTTATTTTTTTTTATTCCGATCTTTAAAAGTTTCAACTTAATAGTGCCCTTTTAATGGAGGAGCTGAATTTTTTTGTGTGTTTACAGTTGTAATTCTTATGCTTGGCATTATGGACTTATTATTGTGTTTCTCTTATTTATTCCCTTTCATTCTTGCATTTATTCTTTTTCTTCACTCTTTTTGTTGTGTGGTTTGTGTTTAGTTTTTGTTCATATTCTCCACTGATTTTAGAGGCATATGCCACTCTCACTCTTGGCAGTGGTTAACATAAATTTTAAAGTAGGCACCTCTGCTTTTCAAAGCCTTGCAGACAATATGTGGGGAAAATAACTTCATAACCAAAAGAGCATAACCAAAATATCTCTTGTGCATTTTAATTTACACTTGATCCTAAGAAACTCATTATAGGAAATGAGTTTTTAACAGTTCTTTCTTAGCAACATAAGGCAATGAGCAATTTAGATACACAAGAACATTTTACATTTTTGGATCCAAATTTTGTGATTTTAGAATTTTTTGTTTACATTTTAAAAATGACTACCACTAAACTAACTCAAATGTAGTTTGATGTTGAAAGGAATTTAGTTCAGTTTGTGAGTATTTATGCAGAATCCCTCTTGAAACCAAAATAATTTTACTGAAATCAACCATAGTTTACTTAACAACACATTTAGAAAATACTGCGTATGTTTTCCCAGCAAACAAACCATTCAGAACCCACAAATTTGATGTTTCTGCTAACCTTTTCATCAAAAGCTGTTTCAAAGAAGATGTGAGAAGATTAGCAAATGATTAGTTTAAACTTTCTATTTTAGTGTAATCAAATAGTTCACATTTCTAGATTGCATTTTTTAATAGAGCAGTATTATTTTCTTACTCAGCCCAGCTGTTTTTGACAGACAGAATAGTGTAATTTGGGAAGAAGTGGCAAGGGAAGTTTATAATCTAACTACAGAGATGGGAAATTACCTCCAGTATCAAATACGTGGGGAATCTACAAAATAAAACGAAATGCCATAATTCCCAGCAGTGGCATAAAAAAACTGGACGTGGGGAGCACCTGAGGGTTTGCTTTGACAGTATCATACAGTACATTCTAACTCATTTTTGTATAAAGAAATTTGAGGTTCTCAGGGATATTATTGATATAATGTGCATTTCTGGCATTATAAACTAAAAACTTTTGTTTACGTATCCATGATTCTAGTCAATCTCATTTCACTTTTATGTATTACTCTGAACATTATGAAAGCTCTTGGATATGCTCTAGTCTAAGTCATTAATAACAAAAAAAGTCAGACATGAAAATACTTGATGCAAAACTATCATCAGTTCTCTCTTTTTGCTTTACATTTTTACAATGTTTTATTAAAATATATTTGATCATATGGTTCTTTATTTGCTTCCACGTGGAAGTCATGTATTGTCATGAATAGAATTATATTAAAATCTATTTTTCTATTCATTCAATAAGTAGAAATAATTGCTAGTGACAATGCTTATTTTATTTTTTTATTTTTTATTTTTATTTTTTGTAAATTTTTTTATTGGTGTTCAATTTGCCAACATATAGAATAACACCCAGTGCTCATCCCATCAAGTGCCCCCCTCAGTGCCCGTCACCCAGTCACCCCCACCCCCTGCCCACCTCCCCTTCCCCCATTTGGGGAATATAAAAAGTAGTAACAGGGAATAAAGGGGAAAGGAGAAAAAATGAGTAGGAATATCAGAAAGGGAGACAGAACAATGCTCATTTTAGAGTCATTATTGACAACTCTATCTCATCTCCTGCCAATTTTTTTTCAAAAGTTATATATGAATTTATATTTTATTTATATAAATAAATATAACATTTTTCGATTATTTTATTGTGATAAAATACATTCACATTCACATAAAACGTATGATCTTACCATTGTAAGTGTATAGTTTAATGGTATGCGGTACATTCATATTTCTCTGCGACCACTGTCCATCTCCAGTAAGTAAAAACCTTACAAACCTGAAGCTGTATCCATTAAACAATTCCCCTTTCCCCCATTTCCCCAGTTGATGACGAGCAAGTGTAAACACTTCCTATCTCTATGATTTCGACTACTTTAAGTACATCACGTAAGTATTTGGATCATGCCATGTTTGTCTTTTTGTGACTTATTTAACCTAGCATGTTTTCAAGGTTCGCCAGTGTGTAGTTGAACATGATTGCACAAATATCTCTTTAGAGACCCAGTTTTCGATTCTTTTGGGTGTATAACCAGAAGTGGAATTGCTGGAACACATAGTAGCTCTACTTTTAATTTTTTGAGAAACTATCACACTGTTTTCTTGCGCAGGCTTTGACATTTTACATTCCCACAGACAGCACAAGGATTCCAGTGTATTCACATCCAATTTCTCCACATCATAACTAACAAATTATATTCTGGTTATGTTGAAACTACTGCCCAATCCCAATGAAGTCTTGGCATCCCTGTCAAAGACAATTTGACTAGAAATGCGAGAGTTTATTTCTGGGCTTTCTATTCTATTCCATTAGTCTATGTGTCTACATAAATGATAGTAGTTCATTGTTTTGATTATTATAGTTTTGTGCTTACTGGCAACTTGAATATCATCTCTAAAGAAATGTCTACTCAAGTTTTTTGCCCATTTTTGAATTAGGTTATTTGTTTGTTTTTTTTTCTGCTATGGAGTTTTAAGTGTTCTTTATTCTGAATACCAATCTCTTAACAGATATATGATTTGCAAATATTTTTTTCCATTCCATAGCTGTCTTTTCATGTTGTTGATAGTATTCATTAATGCACAATTTTTTTAATTGTTGTGAATCCCCTTTTGTCTATTTTTCCTTTTGTGCCTTTGATATCATACCTAAGAAATTATTGCCAAATCCAATGTTATGAGAATTTGCCTTATGTTTCCTTCTAGAATTTTATATTAGGTCCTACATTTAGGCCATGGGCTAATTTTGAGTTAATTCCTGGATATGGTGTTAGATAAGGTTATGCCACCTTCATTCTTTTCCATATGGATATCTAGATTTCCTAGGATCATTTATCGAAAAGAATCGCCTATCCCCAGGAAATAGCTTTGGCATTCTTGTCAAAAAACATTTATCCATTTTGTGAGAGTTTATTTCTGAGCCTCATATTCCTATTCCATTGATCTATATGTCTATCTTTATGATAGTACTACATTGTTTTGATCATTGCAGCTTTGCAGCAAGTTTTGAAATCAGAAAGTGTGAATCTTGTAGCTTTCTTCTTTTTCAGGATTTTCCTGGCAAATCAAGGTCTGCTGAAATTCCATGTGAATTATAGGATGGATTTTTTTTTTATCTCTGCAAAAGATGTCATTGGAATTTTGATAGGAATTGTACTGAGTCTATAGATAGCTGTGGGCGATATTGATATCTTGACAATATTAAGTTGCACAATGCATAAACATAGCTTTTTGCATTTATGTCTTTAATTTCTTTCAGTAATGTGTTGTAGTTTTAATTATACACCTTTTACCTCCTTAGTTAATTCACATTTTATTCTTTTTAATACTACTGTAAATGGAATTGTTTTCTTAAATTCATTTTCAGATTGCTCATTGTTAGTGAATAGCAATGTAACTGATTTTAGTTCACTGACTTTCTATCATGCTGCTTTCCTGAATTTTTAGTTCTAACTTCGGTGTGTGTGTATGTGTGTGTGCCTGTGTAAATTTTAGGATTTTGTATATATAAGACCATATAATCTGCAAACAGATAATTTTACTATTTCCTTATTAATTGGGAGAACTTTGTTTCTTAGACTAATTGCTCTGGCTAGAACTTTCAGCACTGTGAATAGTGGCAAAATGAGCATCTTTCTCTTGTTCCTGATTTTAGAGGAAATGTTTTCAATTGCTTAGCATTGAGTATCATGTTTGCTATGGATTTTTCATATTTGACTTTTATTATGTTGAGGTAGTATCCTTTTATCATTAATTTGTTGAGTGTTTTATCATGAAAGTATGTTGGATTTTATCAAATCCTTTTTCTGCATCGGTAGAGATGGTCACTTTTTTTTTGTCTTCATTCTGTTAATATAGTATCGTTAATTGATCAATTGTTGTATAATGAAGCATTTTTGCATCCCAGGAATAAATCCCACTTGGTCATGGTGTAACTCCTTTTAACATGCCACTAAATTTGGTTTGCTAATTTGATTGAGAATTTTCAAGTCAGTCTTTATAAGGGATAATGTCTGTATTTTTATTTCCTTAACCTGTTTTTTTGTCTAGCTTTGATATCAGGCTTACATTGATGTCATAAAGTAAGTTGAGGAGTATTCCTTCCCCTTTAGTTATTTGTAAAAGTTTGAGAGGGATTGGTATTAGTTTTGTTTGTTTGTTGTTTATTTTCATTTTTTTTAATATTTGGTAGAATTCACCAATGAAACTATCAGGTCCAGGAGTTTTAATTACTGACTCAATCACCCACCTACTTCTGTCTATTTAGATTTTCTATTTCTTCAAGGTTTATGCTTTATATGGTTTTGTTATGAGGAATTTGTCCATTTAATCCAGGCTATTCAGTTTATTGGCATACAATTGCTCATAATACTCTTCTATGGTCCTTTTTATTTCTGTAAAATTGGTAGTAATGGCTTCACTTGCATTTCTGATTTAGTTCTTTCTATTTTTTTTTAGTCCATGTAGCCAAAGATTTGTCTATTTTGTGGAACTTTTCGAGACCAGCTTTTGGTTTCATTGATATTCTCAATTTTCTTTTTCTAGTCTCCATTTTATCTGTCTCTTCTCCAATCTTTATGTATCTTTCTTTCTGCTAGCTTTGGGTTTGGTTTGGTTCTTCTTTTTCTTCCTTAGACTGTAAAGTTAGGTTACTGAAGAGCTTTCTTGATTTGTAATGAAGTGTTTATAGCTATAGGTATCTCCGTTTACACTGTTTCTGCTGTGCCCATAAGTTGCGGTATGCTGTGTTTTCATTTTCATTTATTTTAAATATTTTTAAATTTCCCTTGTGATTTATTCTTTGATCCATTGATTAAGAGCATGTTATGTATTTTCCACAAATTTGTGAATTTTTCAGTTTTCCTTCTGTTATTCATTTCTCACTTCATCCTATTGCAATCAGAGACTTTACTTTGTATGACATCTTTTAAAAAAAAATTAGTTGAGACTCATTTTTTTTTTTTTTGAGACTCAATTTTTGACCTAACACATGATCTGTCCTGGAAAGTATCCTCTGTGCACTTGAAAGAAGGTGTATTCTGTTTTTGAGTGTTCTGTAAATGCCTTTTAGCATCTAATTGTTTTTGTGTATATGTGTGTGTGTGTTGTTCAGGTCCTTTATTTCCTTATTTATCTTATGTTTGGTTGTTCTTTCCATTATTAAGTGTGGGGTCACTGAGTCTGTGGCTGTTGTAGAACTATTTCTCTCATTAACCCTGTCCATTTTTCTACTATAAATTTTAATATTGTGTTATTTGGTGTGCTGACAATTATAATTGTTATGCATTATTATTGTGTTGAAAAATTATTAATGTGTAATGACTCTTTTTGTCTCGCGCTCTTTTGATTTAAAATTGATTTTGTCCGATATTAATATAGTCATTCCTGCTCTCTTCTAATTACTATTTGCATGGAATATCTTTCCTCGTCCTTGCACTTTCAACCTATTTTGTCTTTTTATATAAAGTAAGTCTCTGGTAGAGAGTATATAGTTGGATCATTCATCCAGTTTCTGTCTTTTGATTGGAGAGTTTAATACACTTATATTTGAAGTAATTACTCATAAAAAGGATTTGCTTATTTAATTTTTCTATTTGTTTTCAGTATGCCTTATAGGTTTTGTGTTCTATGTTTCTCACATGACTGTCTCCTTTTGTATTTAACTGATTTTTTGGAGATTAAAATTCAGCTCTCATTCCTTTTATGTATATTCTAGATCTATTTTCCTTATGATTACCATGTGGATTACATTTAACATCCTACAATTATAGCACTCTAATTTGAAATGCTACAAGTTTAACATCAATAATAGGCAAAGACTCTGATCTTTACAACTCTATCGCCACTCTGTTCAGTGGTTGATGTCACAAATTATATCTTTATGCATGATGTGTCCAAGAACATAACAAATAATTTTTAGTATATTTGTAACTTAAACTATGTAGAAAGCAAATTCATGGGAGAAAGTTACAACAAATACTAGCTTTTGGACTAACAACTGTTCTTTTAATGTATTAGTGTCTTAAACCATGTAGAACATAAAAAAGTGTAGTCATACAACATTGTTGCAATCATACTAGGTTTTTAGATTACTCAAATATTTACCTTTATTGAGATTGTTATTTCTTTATACCGTCTGGTGTCCATTCATTTTGACCTGTAGGACTTCCTTTAGTATTTTTTGTATGGCAGTCCGGTGACACCAAATTCCCTCAGGTTTTTAAGAAAAGCTTTACTGGACCAGATTATTAGTTGACAATTTTATTCTTTTAATACTTTAATACTTTGAACATATCAGCCTGCTGTCTTCTCTTCTCCAAAGTTTCTGAAATCCATTCTTATATGTGACAAGTTGCTTCTCTTTTGCTGCTTTCAAGATTGTCTTTGACTTTCTTTTTTTTTTAATTTTTTTGTTTTATTTATTTATGATAGGCACACAGTGAGAGAGAGAGAGAGGCAGAGGCACAGGCAGAGGGAGAAGCAGGCTCCATGCACCAGGAGCCCGACGTGGGATTCGATCCCGGGTCTCCAGGATCGCGCCCTGGGCCAAAGGCAGGCGCCAAACCGCTGCGCCACCCAGGGGCCCCTGTCTTTGACTTTCAAATGTGTTTTGTATGGGTCTCTTTGATTTATCATAGTTGGAGTTCATTCAGCTTCTTGGATGTTTATCTATATGTCTTTCATCAAATTTGGGAAGTTTGGCCAGTGTTTCATCAAATATTCCCTCTGCTTGTTCACTTTCTCTTCTGGGACTCCCACAATGCATCTATGTTCCAATTCATGATGTCCCAGATTACTTAATTTGTAGTCACATTTCTTCAACGTTTTCTTTCTGATCCTGAAACTTGATCATTTCCACTGCCCTACCTTCAAATTAATTGAATCTTTCTTATGCCTGCTCACAACTGTCTTTGATTCCTTCTAGTGAAAACTGTATTTTAGGTATAGTATTTCAATTTTAGAATTTCTCTCTCTCTCTCTCTCTCTCTCTCTCTCTTTTGGTTTTCTATCTCCTTACCAATATTTCCATTTTGTTCTTGACAAAATGTTTTCTTGACATTATCCATGTCTTCCTTTAGTTCTTGAAGCATCTTTAAGACAGTTTAAAGTCTTTTCTAGTAGATCACCATTAATCCTTTTCATGCACATTTTCTGTTTTTTTTTTTTTTCTTCGAATGGGTCATATTTTACTGTTTCATCCTGTGCTTTCGAATTTTTTTTGTTGTTCTTGTTGAAACTGGACATTTCAATTAATAATGTGGTGATTCTGGAAGTCAAATTCTCCTTCTTTCCCAGGATTTTCTATTGTTTGTTTCTTGTTTTGTTTGTTGATTGTCATTTGTGCTGTAAGGATTATTAGCCTAACATGTAAACTTGAGGTTTTCTCAGGTCCGTTAGGAACCTACACCTTTTTCTGGGCATTCATGGTCACCTTCAAATTTTTGCCGTACATTAAATTGCTTTTGAGTGTCCCAGTTTTTAATATCTGTTTCCTAATGGGGGACTTTTAAATTTCCTGGAAGTCATATCAACCAGAGGGGGAGGGGCTTGCAACAATGAGAGGAAGCATAACATTAGCTGCTGCTTCTTTGTGTGCATCCCTGTAATCAGAAAGAGCAATCTACAATCAGAACACTGATCCCATATTTGGAGGGCAGAGTCTTTTTTGTCCACTCTGGTTCCCACTAATTGTGTGCAAGCTGCTCTTGAAATGCATGCACTGCTGCCTAGCATAGGGCTGGGGAATGGGGAGGATGTGTAGCTGCTACTGTACCACTATAACCGAAATAGGTTAAAATTGACTATAGTTTACTCTTTGAGCTTTCCCCTGGAATTTTCAGGGTTCCAATCATTTCTAGAGTTCCAAAATATTATGTGAGACAGATTCTGTTAATGGAATTATCATCTAGGTGGAAAGACATATTCCTAGTGTTTCCTACCTTGTCATCTTCCCAGAATCCTCTGCTATATATAATTTTATATAACAAATACAAAGTGTGTAATTAATATAATTAAGCTTTTAGTAGGTGCAGTAGGCTAATCAATCAGCAAGAAGAATTTATATTAGCTTATTCTATGAAGACAGTAAATAGAGAAAGAGGATATTGAGTACATGTAGTGAAAAAAATGATTCATTGTTGACAGGAGAATAAAAATGAAAACAAGATAAAAGGATGCTTTTGAGGGCCTCTTGTAACTTTTAATAAGTTTTGACCCTATGAAATGTTCTTCAAAGTTTATTCTTTTTCTTCTTTGCACTTGCCAATAAGTGACATGCTGATTTGTTTATTTTATAATACTTGTCTCTCCAACTAGAACAAGAGCACTGTAAAGGCAGGATTTTTCTCATTCCCTATTGTATCTCTATGGATTAGGTTCTGAGAAGATTATTTTCAGTGAGTAAATCTAAAAACAGATAAATTTACTCAATTCAGTGTGCTAAAAATGTATGTATAAAATGTAATCTCTTAAACATTCTGATACAGAGTTAATATTTTGTTGGCAGTGGGAAAGAACCAGAATTTATAAATCATTTTTCTACCCTAGATTTTTCCTTTTTTACATTTTTATTATTATAACATGTTTATTGAATATATTGAGTTACATTTATGAAGAATGAAACACTGTCTTCACAAACTAGATTTAAATAAGGGAAAGAATGTACTAATAAAACAAGTGACACAGAGAAGTTACCCTAGGTTTTTGCTATCACATAGAGGCTGAAATGTTTAAGAGTCAATTTCTCATTCACTATGGAGGATTATCACAATTTGATAAATGTTATATTCTCAGAGATTTTAATAAAGATTTTTGATAGTTTGGAAATTATCAACTTAAACTGTATTAAAGATTAAAAAGATTCAGTGTTTAATTCCACTTAGAGAAGTAAGAGGTTAGTTTTTAGATCTCTCAAATCATTTAGAATTGAAATCACACTTATTTCTCCATTAGACACCAAATTCTACAATTCTTCTTTAGAAAAATAGAAATTATTGTTTTAGACAAATTCATATTAATAAAAGCATTATTTTCTAAGTATACTGTGATAATATTATTATCTAGCCTGCTGAAAAATATTGGGATAGATTGCACTTTGGTGAATGTCACTGAAAGATTCACATACAGAAAAAAATAACATAATTAATTAATCCTAAATAAAAATGGGAACATGCACTGAGAATGTTCTTTGAAAAGAAAAATCTAAAGAATTATGTAGGACTTACTCATATATGGTTATTATACTAGTTTTCCACTAATTGCAAAAGAACCACTATTTTATTTCATTTCCCCTGCTGAAGCTCTATTTAATGTCTTTCAATCAAAAAAATACATACAGGTGGAGGAATAATGAGACAGGGTACTTTCAGATTTTACATTACCCCTTACTGAGTAACATAATATTTGAGCAAGTTTTTATATCTCTTAATTTGTGAGGAAATTAGCTCAAGTACATATTAGTGACAGAAAGGAAGTCGTCATACTGAGAACAAATAATTTTGTGTGAGACTCACAAAAGAAATAGCTTATTTAATCAGCAATTTAAAGGTCATCTGAAAGTTTGATAGTTTTGGTGACTTAAAAGAAATTGCAGTATGTAACATTTACAATATTTATTTGATTATTTGAATAAGTAGAAACGCCTTTACATTGACTTTACAGTACAAAATCATATCTGCTACAAGTCAGACTCTGCTTTAGAAAAAATAATGAGTAAATGATGAAAATGATTTGGGGGTTAGCAAAAAAAAAATACATGTACAGATGGTCTCTAACTTATTCAACTTACTTTTTTTTTACTTTACCATGGTCCAAAAATGATACACATTCAGTAGAAACTCTACTTCAAATTTTGAATTTTGATTTTTTTTTTTTTTTGTGGACTAGTGATATGTAGTACGATACTTTTTCATGACAATGAGCACACAACTCCCAGCCAGCCATGTGATCGTGAAGGTAAGCTATCAGTACCCTTACAGCCGTTCTATACTCATCCTTTTTCACTTTCAGGACAGTATTTAATAAATTAGATGAAATATTCAATACTTAGTTAATAAAATAAGCTTTGTGTTAGATTATTTTGCCCAAATGTAGGTGAATGTAAGTGTTCTGAGCACAGTTATAGTAGACCAGGTTCGATTATGATGTTCAGTAGGCTAGGTGTATTAAATCCATTTTGACTTAGGAGGATTTCGCTTACGGTGCATGGGTGTATTAGAATACAGCCCTAATGTGAGTAGAGGAAGATCTGTACACAATTTTAGTTTTGATATTTCATAGACTCATGAAACTGAAAGAAACATTAAAAGTTACAAAATTCAAAATTCTAATTTTTCAAATAAGAATCAGAGAAGTTTATGTTAATACTAGAAAATGTGCTCGCTGATAGATGCCACATCTGTAATAACTTAAATGCATGCAAAATTTGGGGTAAATTCCTATAGTTTGTGAATTGTGCACTAATGTGTGTGTGTTACTGCTATATTTAATTTTTTTTTTATTTTAACAAAGTTGTCATCTAGCTCTTGTTTTTAAGCCTCATGTTGTCTGCTCTATGGACATTTTCCTCTTCAGTATCCAAGCAATTCCTATTTGTCACTGGAAGACCAACCCCTATATGTCACTCATCTCCTAACATGGTTAGTAATTGCTCCCTGCTCTGGGTTGCCATAACATCGGGCTTAAAATCCTACGATAGTGCATGCTATTTTTTTAAAGGATCGAACAAAGGATTGTTTTAGATAATATTTAAATAATAACAAAGCTAAAATATAAACATTTAAATATAAACATGTTAAATATGTTACCTAGGTTTATCTGTACATTATATTTACATAATGATTCTGATTTTACCTTTCCAAGAGCAGCTGCCTGAGAGGAAAGAAAGATAACCTGTAGTAGCCTCTGGGGCTTGTATCATCTTCTCAGGCCAGGTGTCCCACAGCAGAGCACAGAATTGAAGTGAATAAGCAAATGTCCCTCTCCCCTTCTCCCCTTTGATTTTATTTAAAGCACTGTCAAAAAACAAATGCAAAATTAGATTTAGGTATAAAAAGCTAGATGATTACCCCAATTCAGAACTCTGTTTCATTAGAGGAGGCCTAGGACAGACAGGACACAAATTGTCCCTCACCTACAGGGACACAGTGACAGAAGTCCAAGTCACACATAAAGGTCATTTGTGGTCTGTGAGCAAAAGCACTGCTAGCATAAACTCTGTAAAATGAGGGTTTTTGACCAGACCGTCACATGGCCATCTAGCGGGGAAGGCTTAGCTTCTAAGCTCAACTGGGAAGACTCACCTTCTCTGCTAAGGCAGAGGCAGGAAGGAAAGTCTATCATACGTGGCACCAATCTTTAATATAAAAAAAGAACTATGTTGAGAGTAAAGTAGATCAAAAAAGTGGAATTTTTTTACCATACTTGTAGGGTAAATTAATATTCCATAGTTTAAAAATTACATATGCTATAAAACTGTGGCAAGCTGTAGCCTTAAGCAAATGAAACAAAGACAGTCCTGTGAGAATATTAAATTTGAGAGTAAGCCCAGTGAATTACCAAATCCTGAGAGCCCATAATCTCCCTGTCCATTACATAGTTTTTTCCATGTTGCCTAGACAAGGTTTTTTTTTTTTTTCTTTTTTCATGGAAGCTCTGAAATGCTTTTTTTTTAAAGGCATTGAGAAATTATGGCTCAAAGATTTTAAAGTCTAATGTTTATAGGCAAAGCTTCATTTTTATGGAATACAAAATACTCTCTTTCTCCCACTTCTAATCTCAATAAGGGAAGCCACTTCTAAGTCATGTCCTCCCAACACTTCTAAGTCATGTCCTCCCAACACTCCCCCCATGGTGGGACACAGCTCGTTCAGTCCTTGCAAATGCCATATAGGAGTGATGAGCTTCATTCATGTCTTGCACTTTGGGCATTACACTTATTCTAGGGTTGAGGTGATTTGTAATTTGATACCAGGATGATTATCCTGCTCTGCCTTGATTATTTGAAGTATTGGTGTAAACTCTTTTTTTGAGGGGAAAGACAAGAATTTTCCGATCCCGCCTTATTGGCCCACTCTTCTATTGATGTTATATTCACTTCTGCAACTACAGAGGCCGAAGTAACTCCTTCTGTTATTCTGTTGGGGTCTTGCCATTACGAAGAACGCCTTCTTCCAACTCTTTTACCAGTGTTTTCCCTCTTCCTACAGCCCAGGAACATCAAAGGTGCCTTTACTGGCCAACAACTTTGCGTCGCAGATCTAGAATTTAGCAAATGTTTCAGCCTCAGGAACACCGGACAATATGGTAAATATGTCATTAAAAAGTACACCCCCTTCAACGAGCTCCAATTCTGTTAGAGAGTTGTTAGTTTTATAGGACAGGTCAAGTTGTGCTTTCTTTTTCTTCATCTTCTTTTCCATACTCTTCCAGAATGAAATATTAATTTTCTCTGATATTTTTCTTTTTTCTTTAAGTTCCGTAAGAGGTCCTTTATAGATTGTTTCCCCCTTAGATTTCTGCCATTCTTCTAGCTGTTTCCTTCTATCCTCTGCTGTGATCATCTTCTTAATATTTGGATTAGTTTTTTTGTCCTATATGGGACTCTTTTTGCATTTACAGTTTGGTCACCAGCTTGAGGTTTGGGAGCTGTCTTATTGAGAAAATAATTCTAACTTTTTGCTGATAGCTGCCGCTGCATTTATTCCCACTGATGCCATTTGCTATTATGTTAGGGGTGCTTGGAATGACTGAATTAAAATTTCCAACTATCAAATTAGGACTTTAGCTTATGGCTTTTGTGGTATTTTGCAGTGCACAAGATGTCCGAGACCTAAAACAGATTTAGTGGATTTTTGATCCTGCTTCTTGTTTGAATATCTGTTGCTATAGCCTCCCTGAAGCACACTGGGGCATGTCCAGGGTTTGGATTGCTTTATATTTTGTTCAGTAACAGTGTGTGACTGTAACTTAATTTCATTTGGTCTTTTGTATTTATCTCTATTAACCTTTATGTCCTTGACGACTGGTTTCTTTGATTTTAGAGTCCTACTAAGGGGCTGAACATAATGAGAAAGAACTGTTTGGGAGTTTTTCGCCTGTTCTTGCAAGATTTGTTCCGCTCAAGAGTTGCTGTGGCTTTAGTGGTGGAATCCTAATTTGTGGTTCCCTAACAAATTCTTTATTAACTCTGTCTTTCAGAATAGCACTATCCCCTGAAATTTTGCCCAAGGCTTATTTAAGAGCCAAACTGCTCTTGGTTTGATTATAAGAGATAATCTTTGGTTTACCTATTGTCTGTAATTCAGTACTTTGGCTTCCTTTCAGTCTGGGAAAGTTTTAGGCAAGTCTCTTTGTGTTTATCTCTTTTAGAAAGTATTCAAGGATTCATTTTCAACATGGTTATTGTCCTCAGAGTCTGCATATTTAACATTTCCTTGATCTGCTACCTGCTTCTTTGCAGTTTTCAGTGCCTATATATTAAGTGACCCCACAGTTTTTCTAGACACTTCTTCGGTAGTGGAGGATCCAGTTTCATGCTGTTGTTGACTATTGCTGGGAGGCTGACGATTTAAGTTACAAGAAATTCATCCTGAAGTCTGTCTTTTGCTTGGAAGTTTTGGTGTCTCCAACTTTGGTTACTGGATCCTGTGATATTGGTAGGTCTGGGCTGGAGTTTAATGCTGATGGATCTTACAGCTTTGATAGGCAAAGTAATATGATTGGTAACATCCCTTTTGGGCATAATAATAGATTCAAAAGGTAGAAGATTCAGACAATTACTTTTAGGTTTTACATAAGGGCTTGGCATTTTGGCAATTGGTATTTGATCTTGGAGCTTTCTTTGCCATTTTTTTAGCAGCAGTGGCACAATGACTCTTATGTGACCGGTTTTCTTCCCTTAAAAAAAAAAAATGTTTAGTGTATCTTCCACAGGACCATCAGAGGGATCTTTCTGAAAAATATTTGGTCCTTAGTACAAGAACCAAGTTCAATGATAGAATAGAATCTAAAGATGTTAATTTTGTTGGATAGAAAAATTTTAAAAGAGATACCTGAGCTGAACCTGGATAAAAACCTATATCTGGTGCCCAATAGCCTACCATGACCACCATATTTAAAATTGCAATTGCCCTACCCATCAGCTTTATGTTATACATTTTTTTCATAGTATTTACAATCTTATAAAAAAAACTATACAGTTTATTTATTTGACTTATTTTTAATTTTATTTATTTTTTCTTCTTGGCCAAATTTATTTTTTTACATTTTTAAATTTAAATTTAATTTGCCAACATATAATGTAGTTTTTAAATTACTATACCACCCAATAGAATGTAAGCCTCCTGATGGCAAAGGTTTTGTCTGTTCTTTTTCCATTGATAGGTACCAAACATTTGGTTTAGGGCCTGTATAATAAATATTTATTACCCGAATAGATCTTGAGCAAGTTATTTTGCCTCTTTAACCTCTATTTCTTTGTATTTAAAACAGAGGTCATAAGAATTCCTAAGTGAGAAAGCTATTATGATTAATAAATGAGATGGTGCATACAACCATTACCATAGTGTCTGACACATCATACTTAATTAATTAATAATACTAACTCCCATTATTAACAGACTTACTATTTTCTGGGTTTTTAAGGTTCAGAACCTAAATTCATAACTATTAAATTCACAGAAATGAAAAAAGAAAAGTTAAGGGGTAGAACCCAGGAAGAATATTTGTAGGTGGAATTCGTTTTATATGTATATATATAGGAATATCTTCCTATATCTAGGAAAATTTAGTTTGGAATAGCACTGCTGATATATATATATATATATATATATATATATATATATATATATGTTTAACATATAGCTATAAATATACTATATATATTTGTATACATAAATATATATATAACTATATATAAGTTATACATTTTTAACTTCAGAAAAATATAAATTACATTTTATAATATAGAAGTAATATTTGAAATATTAAAACATTAACAAAAGTATTTTATAGAAAGCTCAAAAATTCTGAAAGTAATGTAAAGGATGAAATTTAGCAATTTTTAAATTATCAGAACTACTAGTTAGTTTAACACCAATTTAACAAAAATTATATTATAGTAAATAAAGTACTATTAAAAGTTAGGCCATTCTTAACTTCTAAAAAGTAGATCAAAGTGGTACACATAGTTTTTTTAAAAATAAAGGCAAATGTTATTGATGGAGTTAGAAATTTAGCAATTTCTTGCATTAACCTTTTGCATGACCAACAATACTCACTGGGGCTTTAATTGTATCTGTTTATGGCTGTTTTGGTGCTTGCTTTTACAAATACAGCATGTATACTTATATTGCTATTGTTTAATTCATCAAATGAAGATCATTTTGTTGTCTTTGGGCTGTAATGTATCAGATATTATTTCTCCACTCCAACAATCTCACCTCTTTCCATCTTCCAATTCTTGGTAATTTTACCACCTTAAAATTTTTCAATTGATTATCCTCGTTAGTTGTTTTTAACTGCTGAAAACTCTAATTTGTTTAATACATGTAAATATTATCTTTTGAATTTCCCTTTTGTGAGATGAGCATGTTATTGCCTCAATGCTTGACTTTCACTGTAAATGATAATGTGCATATTTTATTGTGTCAAGCAGAATTAAAGTCTTGTGTTTTCTCTGTAGCTTGACTCATAAAGTTGGAAATTGATGAATATTAGTTAATTAATATTATTATATAACTGTTTTTCAACTTATACCCTAAGGTGTAGGCTTTTTAGTATTTTTTGTTTGTTTTTCTTCAGGATTTTTTTTAAGATTTACTTATTTAAAACAATTTTGTAATAAAAATAATTTAATTTAATATAAAAATGATTTTATTTATTTATTTGAGAGAGAGAGAGAGAGAACGTGTTCTTCAGGTTTTTTAATGTCATAGCAGCAGTGCCATTCCAAACTAAATACTCCTAGTCTAAACATCAAATGTATTTTTAATTTTTACATTCTTCTAACTCTTAAAATCATTCTTATGTTCTGTTTACATCTTTTTGGGCAATGATTGTATGTTGTAACATTATAATCAACAACCGATACTTTTGGATTGAATTTGGTTTTGCTTGTTAATAAAACCATATGTTTTGATATATTTTATATGACAAGCAAGTCATTTCCTAAAAGTCAATTTACCATATCTTTTTAATTGACAGAATTTCAACTTGTCCGCAAAGCCAATTTTTTTTTTTTTTTAAGTTAACTGGCCAATGCCACGGTTCCCTACTGCTGATGTTGGAGAACAACTGCTGCAGGGAAGTTGAGAATTAAGACCATAAGAAAATAAAAATCTAGTTCTTGGTTTTTATTCTCATTTTTCTGAAGTCAATATGTACATCATTTCCTTGAGAAGACATTTTCATGCAAGTAGATGTTCGGTGATATTCTGTTAATGAAAAATGTTCAATATTTCATGTGATATAGAAATCTAGGGGATTCCTGGGTGGCTCAGCAGTGTAGGGCCTGCCTTTGGCCTAGGTCGTGATCCTGGAGTCCCAGGATCGAGTCCAACATCAGTTTTCCTGCTGGAAGCCTGCTTTTTCCCTCTACCTGTCTCTCTGGCTCATTCTCTCTCTCTCTCTCTCTCTCTCTCTCTCTCTGTGTGTGTGTGTGTGTGTCTCATAATAAATAAATAAAATCTTTAAAAAAAAAGAAATCTAGATTTTATTCCCTTCTCTCTCTCTCCTGCTTTGAGAACTTGCACTTGTGTTTCTTAACATCTCTACTCACTGGTGAGAAGTATGAGGCAATTCTGATGCTTGCTTCTTGGGGGTCTATTTGTCTCTTGTTTTATCATCTTCTGTCTAAAAGGGTTTAAATATTCTTTTCACCCTTAATGTGTTACATTCTAAATTAATTTTCCTTTGTGTGACTTATTTATTTATTTATTTATTTATTTATTTATTTATTTATGATACCTAGTGCTCAGTGAGTTTCTTGCCCTTTTATAGAATATCCTTTTTGTTGTGGACATTTTTGTGGTGTTTTCATTCTTCAAAAGTGCTCCCTTATGCTCTCTTCTTCTTTCCCAATTCTCTGTACTACTGTTAGCAACTTAGAATTTCTGCAGTCATGAGCATATTAAGATTCTCTGAAAATACTTTTTTTTTTAAGATTTTATTTATTTATTCATGAGAGACAGGAGAGACAGAGAGGCAGAGGGAGAAGCAGGGAGCCCCATGTGGGCTGTGTCTCCAGGATCACACCCTGGGCTGAAGCCAGCGCTAAACTGCCGAGCCACCCAGCCTGCCCCTCTCTGAAAATTCTTAATCACACACACACACACACACACACACACACACACACACACGCCTCCTTATGATAACATTATTTGCCTTTGAAGATAGATTTTCTCTTTGTTTATTCTGGCCTTTCTTTCTGGCCAGACTTTTCAAAATCTAATTTTAGATGTTTAAAGTTACATTTTTTTAATCTAATTTTTTTAAGAATGTGAGAATAACAATTTTGACTGGAAGCTGTATGTTACAAGACAGAACGTGGCAACCGACAGCTCCTTCTCTAGCGTCAGGTGTTAAATAGTGTTATAATATAGAGGACTCTGATATGAGGTGGGTGTAGGCCCACAAACTGCCCTACTCGTACCCTGAGAATGTATTTAGATTCTATGGAAGATTTTGTGTTAGGATGCAGGGCCTTCTTTTCATTCTCTTACTAAATTGTCTGTACCTGTGTGTAGGGTGTGGTAATGTACACATAGGTTTGTAAGAGAGAACTTAATTAATCCTAAATTTCAATAGCATATTTTACCCCTGTTTTCTTTATAGGTTCATAATGAGTATTCTAAATTGGCAATTTCCATTCCCATTTCTCTTCTGTATATGTCTAGAAGAAAGAGAATTTCATTTGTGTGTGTGTGTGTGTATGTGTGTGTGTGAGAGACAGAAGGGGATGTCTGTATGTTATTAACACCTCCCTTCAATAGTACCATTAGTCTTCTCTTTCTGAAACTATTAAAATGAATTATGAATATTTTATAACAAAATTAAACATAGTCGTTTCTTGTTATATGGTACAGAAAATCTACAGTGTCATAGGAAGATTTTTGAAAATTTACTTTCTAGACAGCTCATATAATTACATTTAATGCAAAGAAGAAATTATCTGTCATTTTTTTCCTCCTATTATGTTGAATTGCCAAGAGTGTTTCTAATTAAACAAAGATCATGGAAACAGCAACACTCCAATCCATTATTTATGCAAACATTTGTAGAGCATAAAATTATAAATTAACATCTAAAGTTTTACAAATATTGTCTAACTGATGTTTACATATCAGCATTAGATTTTATGAAAATATTGTTCGCACATATAATTAAATACCAGAGTTACTACTTGGCATGGGGAGTAAAAGTAGATGAGAGTAAGTTATTTATGGTAACTATTATTTTTTTCAATTTTTCATTAAAAATGGTTCAGGTAAGTGCAATTCAAGTGTTAAGCCATGATAATTAAATTTAATGACTTCTGACAAAAAGTTATTTGAGTCTGACTACTCTGAATTGACATATTTCTTTTTGAAATGTATGTCTCAGATTGTACTTTACCTTCTAAATTATAGAATCATTAAATTGTTTTGATATTCATTGGAGGTATATTTAAGATATTTTTCTTATAAGTTGCTTGAGGAGCTACACTGAAAATTGTAATTTCAACACAAATCTATATTTTTGAAGCTAAAATATTGCCTTACTGTTTATCAAAAGGAGTATCATGGGAAAATATTGCATAGTAGCTTAAATATAATCTGAGTAATACCTAATCACTGTATATATGGTTCTAAAGAAATTTGAAAAGATAACTAATAAACGTTTCAATAATTGAGCTAATTTGGGTGGAGGATTTTTAGTTTCTTAATTTAATTTCTCCTTTCTATGTCTTAAATTAATTAAAATATTTAAAGCAATGACCCAAAGTTTTAGAACTCCAAGAAACCAAAATAATTCATAACATTATTAAAAAATAAATCTCCATTTGTTTACTCCTCAAGATGAAAAAATAAGACGTCCAATATTACATACATTGGTTTCTTATTTCTCCCCAAGTGATTTTTCCTTCCTTTATTTCAACAATCTAAATAATGGAAATCACCACCATCTCTTCCCCACCGCTCCACCCCTGCCAGCTTAGTGAGGCACCCTAAATATTCACTCACAGTCACCTTGCTTTCTTTCAAGATGGAGCTGATATGGTCCCAATACCATTTATGAATATAGATGCAAAATTCTCAACAAAAATTTAGCAAATCAAATGTGACTTTTATATATTTCTATAAATATATCATTTTCAAAACTTTTAACTTTGAATAACTTTTAAATATATGTATATAAATAATTTCTTTGAATATAAAAATACACCATGATGAGTGACACTTATTTTGAGTATGGAAAGGTGGTTCAGTACTTGAAAATCAATCAATGCAGTACACCGTATAAACAGATTAAAAAGAGAAAGGCATGATATCAATTGACACAGAAAAGCATTTGACAAAGTTCAATATTCGTTCATGGTTTAAAAACTCTTAGTGCATTAAGAATGGAGGAGAACCTCCGTAATATCATAAAAAAAATCTAGAGCTAACTTCATGCTTAATGATGAAAAAATAAATGATTCCTCTCCAGAATTAGGGACAGAGCAAGGATCTCTGCTTTTAGCACTCTTATTCACATAATCCCAGAACTTCTAGCCACTGCAATAAGAAAAAAAAAATAAGAAATACAAGGAAAACAAATTGGAAAAAGAGTAAAAGAGAATAAAACTGCTTGCAGATAATATGATTGTGTATGTAGAAAATCCCAAGGAATCCACAGAAAATAAATTTAAAAAAATCTAGAACTGAGTCATTTAATTCAAGATCATTACATGAAAGCCAATTGAATTTCTACATACAGACAATAAACAGTGGGAAAACAAAATAAAAAATTCAATATCATTCCCAATTCTACCAAAGAAAAGAAAATAATTGTGTAGAAACCTAAAAAAAAAAATCTACCCGAGATTGTAGGCTAAAAACTATCAAATGGTGATGAAAGACTTAATATTTGAAGAGACTACCATATTCATTCTACACTAATCAAGACTGTGGTATTGTCAGAAGTCAAGCTGCAGACTTGTTGAATACTTTTGTTAGTTTTATAGTCAACAAACAACTTATATATCTACCATGTAAAGAATTCTCAAAATTCAACACTGAAAAACAATACAATTAGAAAATGGGTGAAAGATTTGCATAGGCATTTTATTTTATTTATTTTATTTTTTTAAAGATTTTTTATTTATTTATTTATTCAGAGAGAGCGAAAGAGAGGCAGAGACACAGGCAGAGAGAGATGCAGGCTCCACGCAGGGAGCCCAACACGGGACTCGATCCCAGGTCTCCAGGATCACACCCCAGACTGAAGGCGGCGCTAACCGCTGCGCCACCGGGACTGCCCTGCATCGGCATTTTAATAAAAAAGAAATATAGGTGGTAAATTAGCACATGAAAATATATTCAAATTCATTACCAGGAAAATGTAAATTAAAACCACAATAATGTGCTACAATATACCAATCAGAATGGCTAAAATAAAAAAAAAAAACAGTGATAACACTAAATGCTGGTAAGAATGTGGAGATATTTGATCACTCATAAAGGAGAATTTAGAGTGGGCCAGCTCCTCTGAGAAATAGTTGAACAGTATCTTTTATAACCAAAAATTGACTTAACATATGACCCAGCTATTTCCCTTCTCGGCATTTATTTCAGAGAAATGAAAATATACTTTCAACCAGAGTCTTGTCATAAATGTTCATAGCCGGCTCATTTTTAATAATTTGAAACTTGAAATTCCCCAAATGCTCTTCACTGAATGAATGGTTCAATAACTACGGTATATCCACACCATGGAATTCTATTTGGCAATAAAAAGAAACAAACTATTGACATATACTACAACTTTAATAAGCCTCAAGAAAATTATGTGGGGTGGAAAAGCCAATATCAAAAGGATACATAGTGCATGACTTCATTTATGTGACACTCATTAAATAACCTAATTACAGAGATGGAGAACTGGTTAGTGGTTACCAGAGCTTAGGGAAAGAAATAGGCCCGGGTGTGGCTATAAAAGTGTAGCTTGAAGGAGATTTGTTATGATACAGATCTTGATTGTGGGGGTATATGAAGCTACACTTGTGATAAAATTGTGCAGAGCTAAATGCACGCACACACACACACACACACACACACACACAAACAAATGAGTCCATGTATAATTGATGAGTTCTGAATGAGATCTATGGATTGTGCCAATATCAATTTCCTAGATTTGTTGCTGTACTCAATTTAGCAAGATATTAAAAGAAGGAGAAGCTGGATAAAGGGGTGCACAGGATCTCCCTACATATTTCTTTGTAACTTCTGGTCAAAAATCTGTTTATTTTTAAATAAAAATGGCATTATTTGAACAACTTGGAATTAATTTTCACATAAAATGTGAGATAGGGATCTGACTTAGTTTCCTACAGCTGCCATAACAAATGTTTATGAACGGGGTGATTTAAAACAACAGAAATTAGTTCTCTCACAGTTAATGGAGGTTAGAAGTCTGAAATCAAGGCAGTTGCTGACTTGATTCTGTCTAGAGGCTATGAGGGAGAATCTGTTCCTTGCTTCTTTCCCAGCTTCTGGTGCTTTGGGGCAATCCTTGTGTTCCTTCACAGCTACTTCACTCCAGTCTCTGTGTCCTTTGTCACATGACATTCTCCCAATGTCTGTGTGTTCAAATAACCCTTCTCTTATGAGGACGCCAGTCATTGGAATAGAGCCTTCCCTATACCTATATGACCCCGTCTTGACTTGAATACACTTGCAAAGACTATTTCCAACTAAGGTTGCAGTCACCTACTCGAGGTGGGTTGCATCCTAAGAATTGATAATGCAGCAGAAATGACATCGCACTAGTTTCTCAACTTTTAAAACCTCTTATCACCTGACCAATATATTCAGGTTCTCACTTCTATGAAATAGCTATTTTGGATATATTTTTAACATTCCATAGCATATCAATTTTAGCTACCATTATAAGTTACATGTTTGCTCATAGTCATGTCCCACCCGACTTCTAGCTTTTCTAATTTGATAGATTTTTTTGATAGATCTTTTAATATGCAGATTATGAAACAGTCTCTGAAATTTGCAACTGAACTTTATTTTCTCCAAAATGCTTTTGTAATTGTAATTAGTACTGTGATTTTGTATTTTGTTGGTCTCAAAAATGCCTCATCCAGCTTTCTCCATGATTATGAGGTCTGTGTTTATGTTGATATCTGCATCCATGTTTTTATATATATTTTTCCCTCCAAAGGGAAATATGAATATACAAAAAAATACACTGTTATATAATTAAGGATGTGAATGTATCTTTAAAATAGGTAAATGAAATAAATGACATGTGGGCATTGTGATCCAATTGTGCCTCAAATGTAAACTCTTAATAGATGCTTATCTTCATAAAAAGCAACAGTAAATACAATCTGAATTATAATTGCGCAGCATTACTCATTTTATTAAGATAAAAATGAAAAACAATATAAGAAGGGAGATGGGGAAATACTTTATTTCTTATACTGTGATTTCCAAGTTGTAGTTGTTTGCAAAGAAACAGTAATAAAAAAAAAAGATTTTGTATAATAAAATGGAACTAGTCAACAGAAATGAGAGAGATTCTGATGCTTCTATGTCTATTTCCTTTCTCTCTTTCCTCTGTGGTCTTCACAGTCATTTCCCTGGGCTGAGAAAGTACTGCATTTTCCCTTTGGTTTTCTCATTCCTTCTTCTTGGGATCTTGAATTATCTCACTTTCTGGTAAGTTTACCCAACAGGGCCTGCAGAAATACTTTGTAAGATATTATTTTTAGAATGTTGATTATATACAATTTAATAAATTTGCAATTTTAGTTTACCATTTTTGATTCTTATGACTTTGATATTTCCCTTAATGCCATTTTAATTTCATTATGTTTGTTATATTCTGGCTGTCTTTATTGCTTGTTTTATATCCTATGTTAATTACTTTGTTTCTCTTCTAAACTAATTTTCTCCTTCACTACTCAAGGGAATTTTCTCTCTTATACAGTACAAGAAAAATCAACAACTTCTCCAAAATATAAACTCTAGCTTCAAGGAAGAATAATTCAACTCACTGCAAAAATATATGTTTGGTAATCATTATATCTTTACAAAGCAACATGCAAAGCACTCATTCAGTTTCAAAAAACAGATAAGGGACAGTTAATGACATTCTTTCTGGAGCTTACAATCAACCTAAATGCATAAGTACACATTTAGTTGTTTTACAAAGTAAAATGAAGGGAATGGGTAAGTTTTAGAGGCATAATTTTCAGAATATGGACAGCAGGGGCCCCGGGGTGGTGCAGTCAATTAAGCGACCAAATCAGGTTTGGGCTTGGGTTGTGATCTCAGGGCCATGAGATAGAGCCCCATGTCAGGCTCCACACTAAGCACAGTGTCCATTTAAGACTCTCCCTCTCCCTCTCTCCCCTGTGCTGCTCTTGCTCTCTCTCTCTCTCTCTCTCTCTAAAATAAATAAGTAAAATCTAAAAGAAGAAAAAGAGGGAAAAGAAGAAGAAAAGCAAACACAGAAAGGATAAAAAAAATGTTTAGGTTTTCTTTTTTAAAATTCCCCTGGCTGTTCGGGGTCTTTTCTGATTCCACACAAATCTTAAAATAACTTGTTCTAAGTCTCTGAAGAAAGTCCATGGTATTTTGATAGGGATTGCATTATACGTGTAAATTGCCCTGGGTAACATTGACATTTTCACAATATTAATTCTGCCAATCCATGAGCATGGAATATTTTTCCATCTCTTTGTGTCTTCCTCAATTTCTTTCAGAAGTGTTCTATAGTTTTTAGGGTATATTTTGAGAACCATTTGAATGGTAAATGGTTCTCCAACCTTTTATTTTCAGGTTGTAGGTGTCCTTCTGTCTAAAATGAGTCTCTTGTAGACAGCAAATAGATGGGTCCTGCTTTTTTATCCAGTCTGAAACCCTGCGCCTTTTGATGGGGTCATTAAGCCCATTCACGTTCAGAGTTACTATTGAGAGATATGAGTTTAGTGTCATCATGATATCTATTTAGTCCTTGTTTTTGTGGATTGTTCCACTGAACTTCTTCTTAAAAAAGAAAACCATATCTGGGGGCATCACAATGCCAGATTTCAGGTTGTACTACAAAGCTGTGGTCATCAAGACAGTGTGGTACTGGCACAAAAACAGACACATAGAACAATGGAACAGAATAGAGAACCCAGAAGTGGACCCTGAACTTTATGGTCAACTAATATACGATAAAGAAGGAAAGACGATCCACTGGAAGAAAGACAGCCTCTTCAATAAATGGTGCTGGGAAAATTGGACATCCACATGCAGAAGAATGAAACTGGACCACTCTCTTGCACCAGACACAAAGATAAACTCAAAATAGATGAAAGATCTAAATGTGAGACAAGATTCCATCAAAATCCCAGAGGAGAACTCAGGCAACACCCTTTTTGAACTTGGCCACAGTAACCGGAGAAGGACAAACAGTGTATGTTCTCATTCATTTGGGGAATATGAATAATAGTGAAAGGGAATATAAGGGAAGGGAGAAGAAATGTGTGGGAAATATCAGAAAGGGAGACAAAACATAAAGACTCCTAACTCTGGGAAATGAACTAGGGGTGGTGGAGGGGGAGGAGGGCGGGGGGTGGGGGTGAATGGGTGACGGGCACTGAGGGGGACACTTGACGGGATGAGCACTGGGTGTTATTCTGTATGTTGGTAAATTGAACACCAATAAAATTAAAAAAAATAAAATAAAAAAAATAAATAAAAGCAAACGTAATGAAGACAGAAAAAAAATGTTTAGGTACATATAAAGACTTTTTGAATAATATAACATTTCAATAGGCCTAAAACAAAAGAAGTTCCTAATAGATAACACAATTGAGTCTTTCCAAAGGTTGCCCTTCTCTTCAATCGATTTTAGTTCTTGAGAAAGTTATTTTACCTCCTTAAATTTTAGCTGAAAGTGAGTCCTAAAGACCACCTCCCTTATAAAGCTGTTACGAAATTTAAGTGAGAGCCATGTAAAACACCTTGAAAACTTTATATACTGTGTGTTCCCAAATTTTTCTTTTTTTTTCTTTTTTAATTTTTTTTTTTTGGCAGAAAGTGCTGTGGTCATCACAGGGTTAATGCCAGTATGAACAAAGGGAAGCATCCCATAAATAATCTACCTATATAATTTTCCTTATTTAAAATTAAAGGTTGGGGGGTAACTGGGTAACAGGAATTAAGAAGGCCACACAATATGATGAGCCCTGGGTATTATAGTATATGTTGCCAAATTGAATTTAAATTAAAAAAAATAATTAAAAAAGAAAAAAATAAATAAAATTAGAGAAAAATGTATAATTAGGTATGTTGCTGAAAAGGCCTTTACTGACAATCAATACCCATTTATCATAAAAGCATATAGCGAACTAAAAATAGGACACTTTGAAAAGCTAATAAAGAACAACATAGTATTTAATGGTGAAATCTTGAAGCATATTCTTTAAAAGTAAAGAATGGGAACAAATATCTCTTCCTACCACACTCAACATTATATCTGAGGCCTTAGTCAACTCAGGAAGACAAAGATAAGGACTATTACAGGGACTGAAGAAGACATAATGATAATATACTAATATATTAGTAGAGTAGATAAGATTTTAAGTTGGTTCCTTGGCTACAAAAATCATTTTGCCATTAATTATACCCTTATTCACTATATTAAAAAAGAATAAGAAAACACACTTTTAAAATAAAATTTACAATATGATGTATATAGAAATGCACTTGAAAACAAGTGCATTTAAGTGCATTTTCTTTTTTTTTTTAATTTTTATTTATTTATGATAGTCACACAGTGAGAGAGAGAGAGGCAGAGACACAGGCAGAGGGAGAAGCAGGCTCCATGCACCGGGAGCCCGACGTGGGATTCGATCCCGGGTCGCCAGGATCGCGCCCTGGGCCAAAGGCAGGCGCCAAACCGCTGCGCCACCCAGGGATCCCTTAAGTGCATTTTCTAAAAAAAATTCTGGAGCCAATAATATTTATTAAAGGTATTCTCTTTATAATATTTATCAGTGCACATGATTCTAACAGCAAATATATTCTCATCATTCATTTGAATACTATATAACAATTTACTTAAAAGCATAAATATATGCTTGAGGATTGCATATATTGCTTAAATCCTCTGCTTGAGGATTTTCTCTCTCTTCTGTCCCTCTTCCTTCTGCACACTTTCTATCTCTCTCTAAGAAATAAATGAAACTTTAAAAAAGAAAAGAAAAGAGAAGAAAAGAAGAGAGTCAACTAGTCATGTGAAAGATAGTTTTCCATTTTAGAGTGAATCTTTACTTTGCATGATATATAAAATCTCTGGGTATTAAATAGTTCTATGTAAGATAACAAAAAAAATTAGTAGAGAATATGAATATTCTTCATACTTCATGTAGGGTATGGAGTATTTATTAATATATCTGAAAACAGAAAACGTCGAAAAATATGATAATCACGGTCTGAAAGATAGCATTAAAAAGACTGAAAGCTAAGTTCTAAGCTAGAAAAATATTTTTGAAATGCATACAACTGGCAGAGAATTAGTATCACAACTTCAAAATACTCTCCTATCAATAAAAAATAAGATGGAAAAATGTTAAATTGCAGAAATGGCAAAATGTACAAACTCACTTTCTTGAGTGGGCTATAGAACCTATAAATATGTGAAAAGTTTTCCAACTTCATCAGAAGTTATGGATAAGTAAAATTCAACCACAATTAACTACCTGTCATGCCCCTAAACTAGACAGGAATTTAAATGTTCATGAAAAACAGTGCTGGGAAGGACATAGAGAAGTAGAAACTCCCATCTATTATCGCTGGTGAAGTGGAAGTTTTTACAGCCATCTTGGGGAACAAGTTGGAAATTCTTATTGGGTTAAATATGTGCATACCCTGTGACGCCCACACTCTATGGCTCAAAGTATATAACATAAAGAAACTCTCCACAAGTGTACAAGAAAAAAAAAACACATAGGAATAACGTTTGTGTCAGAAGGTTTTGCTAGAGCAAAACAACATTAGCAATAATAAAATCCCAAACTAATGCATTTGGTAAAGTCATCAAGTGGAAATCTACCCAGTAGTGAAAATGGTGAACTTGATTCGCAGTTATTAAACTGGATAAACCCAAAGCATATGAAGTTGAATAAGAGAATTTTCAGGAAGGCTTATACTGTAGGGTACTATTTATATGGAAAATTATTTAGAGACATGTACATAAGTAGCAAATGTATAATATACATGAAAATAATAAAAATTTAATTAAGGATTATGGTTAGCTCTGACAGGAGTGGGTAGTAGGGGGGATGAATGTGAACTGTGATTTCAACTGTGCTTATAGAAGTTCATTTCTTAGTCTGAGCAGTGGTTACCCATTGTTTATATTATTTTAGAATAATATATTTTTATCATAACGTGTATAACATATGATAACATATATCATATATAATATGATTACTTATGTAATTCTCTTTCTCATGCCTGAAATATCTCAAAATAAATAATATGTAACACTTACTGAAGGTAGAGTATTGCCAAGATTAAACCACAGATCATGGTAATTCGACATGGTGTAGCAGACAACACATTTAAAATGCACACTAAAGTGGTAACTGGCCAATCCCATGCAGTTAAATGGTGTGTTTGAGCCATAGTTTAAATATTTTTCATTCTACCTCCTATGCTGTATCTTTATCAAATAGAAATATTTATATGCCCTTTTAGTAGTTTACCTATTATATATATATAAATATCGAATATTCAAATAAAAATGGAATATTTATTTATTTATTTATTTAGTCTTTATTTTACCAGGCAAAGCTCAGGGAATCTTGAAGATTCCAGGGGTAATTGGGTCTAACTTTGCTCTCCAGGCAGTCAGTCACATAGTAGTTGTAATAAAACTTTTTTGCCTTTCAAATGATCAGTTAAATCTTCTTTAAATGTCCAGCATTTGAACAACCTGGGCACCTGGGTGGCTCAGTTGGTTCAGCATCTGCCTTTGGCTCAGTCACGATCCCAGAGTCCTGGGATTGAGCCCCGCATCAGGCACCTCCCTCATGAGGGCAGAGGGCTGCCTTGAGAAGGAGACTTCTCCCTCTGCCTCCTGTCCACCCCCCACCCCCAACGCTTGCGCTCTTTCTCTGTCAAATAAATAAAGTCTTTAAAAAAAAAAAGAAAAAAAAATATCTACCATGTGCCATGTCACTTTATCTCCAGGTTAGGCTCCTGTCTTGTAACCGTTGCTAATCATTTCAGACTGGAGAAGAGAAACATTCGGTTCTTCAACCCTGCAATACTCGAGGGTTGACTCTCTCAACTTTGTCTCCCTTAATAATATAAAGGAGTCCCTTAAGAGTGTTATAATTTCCCTTACCTTAGAAAGTGACTAGCCGTACTCTGACTTCTCTGTTTTACAGGATTTTGCTAAACACAGAACAAATACTCAATATGCACCAATACTCTGAATCTTTTTTTTTTCAGATTGTATTTATTCATGAGAGACACAGAGAGAGAAGCAGAAACATAGGCAGGAGGAGAAGCAGGCTCCTTGAGGGATCATGACCCAAGCCAACCACTGAGCCACCCGGGCGTCCCATGAATCTTTTCTTACATGCATCTTAGTGCTGCATCCTGATGATTCAGTCTGCTATTCAAAATAAGGAAGGTGCCTCCTCTCAGGACGAAATCCATAGGCATTCAGAATGGTCCAGCTTTGGACATACCATCATAGCCTGTCCTACAACACAGAGTCTAACAAAAACTAGGCTGTCTCAAACCCGTGGTAATAGAATTGCTTACATTTATGCCAAAAATGTATAAAGTTGGGAAAGCACCAAAATCCTCATGTGCATGCGCCCTGGATGACTTTGAGGAGTTCATGCTGTGAGACCTACAGTTCTTAAGATTGTCTAAAATGGAAAAAAAAAAATGTCAGCAGGGTCTATGATGGTTCCATGTGTGCTAAATATATTCATGACAGAACCAAGCATGCTTTCCTTAGTGAGAAGCAGAAAATCATTGTGAAAGAGTTGAAGGCATAAGCACAGAATCAGCTTAATGAAACAAAGAAGGTTTTTTTTTTTTTTTTTTGGAGTAATAAAAACCACAAGGAAAAAAAAAAAAACCCACGAAGGTGAAACTTTGATCAGATAGTCTGTCAATGAATCCTAAGGGTCACCAGATTTCCACATGAAATTTCCGACTGATAATTGTTGATCATTATTATTTACCTCACAGACTTTCCATTCAGCAAATTCCACATTCATGAAGCATCATAGTTTTAGATACCAAATTTTGTATCACTTAAGAAACAAGAAACACCAATAATATTGGCTTAAATTATCTTTTCCTCTCACAGAGCACTATTTGAAAAATTGACAGTTCAGAGCTAGTTCTGGGGAAAAGCAGATCACGGCTGGCATGGGACCTCTGTAGTCCTTCAGGAACCCAGACATCTATCTTTCTCCTCTGCCATAATTACCGTGAGGTTCTAACTTTAAAGTCACAAGAAGGTACCTCTAATTCCATCTATAATGCCCACATTCGAAGCAACAGAAAAGACAGTCAACAGGATAACTGTCCTTCTAATAAATTATCAAAAGTCTTAGTTGGCAACCTTAATCTACATCTATATGGTACTTTCAACCAAAAGTGAAGCATAGATCTGTAAGAATTTAGCCAGGCTACCTAGAATAAAGTTGCCTTTTTGCCATCCTGATATTTATTAGTTTTAATTCTTAATCAGAATTGGTTCCCATGTTTTCTGTGCTTGCAGAATATCTTAAGTGTCATCATGGTGGCTGATTGAATTCACCATTCTGCTAACCTTGAGGCTTTCACTCACCTTGATCTCCATCCCTCATACACCTGGTCACAGGGCATCCCATACATGTTTGCTTCCACGTGAAATGGAACTAGAGGGTATTATGCTGAGTGAAATAAGTCAATCAGAGAAGGACAAACATTATATGTTCTCATTCATTTGGGGAATATAAATAATAGTGAAAGGGAATAGAAGGGAAGGGAGAAGAAAAGTGTAGGAAATATCAGAAAGGGAGACAGAACATGAAGACTCCTAACTCTGGGAAACGAACTAGGGGTGGTGGAAGGGGAGGTGGGCGGGGGGTGGGGGTGACTGGGTGACGGGCACTGAGGGGGGCACTTGACGGGATGAGCACTGGGTGTTATTCTGTATGTTGGCAAACTGAACACCAATAAAAAATAAATTTATTATTAAAGAAAAAAGAAGAAGTGTTCTATGCTCTCCGAACTACCAAAGTTCTGGGGTTTGCCTTCAAGTGACTTAGCACCATGTGAGAACGAACCAAGGTTCTTTCTGAAGCTTGAATGCTTTCCCAATCAGTTCATGGTAAATTAACCTATCACCATCTGCAGGACCAATGGTGGGCCCTCCGGCTCACAGTGGGGATAAGCAGGAATGGTTGTATCCTTTCAAAGTGATAGGAAGGCTGAACAGAAAAACTCTAGCTTCCATTTAACTAAAAACACATTGCTCCACTTTTGAATGCGTAGCAGTTAAGCCATTGTTTTTGACTTAATAACAGTCTCCTGCCAAAGACCAAAATGCATAGCCGTATACTAAACATCCACTAGTTATGAATTCCCTCTTGCATCCTATAGGAGATTTTTTTTTTTTCACTGAATACCCACCTTCTATTGATTCAGCCTTAAGGACAACAGTAAAATAATTTGTTGTACTTCTCCCTCTCTCCTCTACTTTTCCTACCTTTGTTCTGGAAACAACAACAACAAAAAAAACATCTACTTTTCTTTCCTATTAAATGGGTATTGTTGACAATCTATTTTAATGTTTTGTCGCTATATTTTCAATTGCAATAAATCACATGGCTTAAACTTAGTGAAAGAAGGATAGCAAATGCATTTCTTTTATGGAGAAAAAAATATTATCTATTTAATATTTTGAAGTATCTCATATTAGTGGCCTAGGAGAAAAAAATGCTAATTATTTAATATTTTGAAGTATCTATTAGTGGCCCCAGGCCTTTGGAGACTAACTTACCTACACAGGCACATTCATCCTCAAACTCATCATTCTCTCTAATCTCATAAGAAGAAATAAGTCCAGTCTGCTCAGATCCTCTTTGTATCATAGATTTTGCTGACTCAGGAGTCCATAGAATACCAGTGTATTTTCTTCAGTCTGGTTCTGTTGCCTGCAGAAAGTAGGAGTCAGCTTTGATTTCGATGTCCACCGCTTCTTCAAGGGACTATAAATGAGTGAACTTTTGGACAAATGAATTAAAGGAAGAAATAGAAAGGCAATTCCTTTCTGAGTGGCGACTGCTTCTTTCACACAGCATCTGAAAAGATAGATCTCTTGCTGTTACGAATAATAGGAGCTTTTCGGTCTATTTCCTGTCCACTAATGACAATTTCTTCTTATTCTAAGAGAAAATTCTTTCGGCATCTCATGGCTTTCAGTTCAGTCATTCCTTATATTGACTAACAGTGAATGATGATTTGTCTAAATTTCCTCTCTGGCGATTTCTCATTTTGGTCTCAGATATCAAAGCATTATGTCAGTGTGTAAGGCATATCGAATTAACACACATCACTCTTGTATTAGCTTAAAATAGTTAACACTTACAAAACAATTGTAACAAGAAGACATTGTAAGATGGGCTTTATCTGTATTTATCCCAGGTAATACTTTCAACAGCCCTAATACCCTTATCTTCCAGAGTGCAAGACTGAAGAAGAGAGAGGTTAAGTAACTTTTTAAAAGTCTCATGGTTAGAAGGTGGTAGCTATCTAGAATTCAATCCAAGCAGCCTGGCCCAGAATCTGTGCTTTAAACAATAACCATACTGCCCTTCTCATGTTGATTACTGATCTCATATATTATTTTACCTCACCAAATAAAGGTATAAGAAGGATGCATTGGCCAAATAAGTTCTATTTAAGAATGGGAAAAATTATTTTGAATAATTTACTTCAAACAACAGACTTCTGTATTTCCATGCACTACTGGATTTTTCCTTAAAAATATATGACAGGGATAGATTCAGGAAACTTAAAGGCAGAAACGTATTTATCAATCTTGAAAACATCACAATGATTGTTGACCTGAGAGAAGATTCTAGGAAGTGATACAGCTAAAATCTGCATAAGCCATAAATAGTAGGGGAGTATGTGCCAACAACTTGATGGGGGGGGGCAACAGAAAGAAATGGTTATATCAGCAATTAGAGAGACAAGAATATTTTACAAACAATTGTAAGGAGAAATGATAGACTTCTTACAGAATAAGAGGAATTAGTACCACTAAGGAAGAAATTAGATGTAGGACAGAGTATGTATGAGTGGTAGAGACAAGTCTGCAAAGAGAGAGTCTTGGTATTCCAAGCTACAGTAAAATATCAGTGTCTACTGAATAGCAATTCTCTCAAGATTATTAAAAGTAGGAAGATTATGGAGTTTTCTTAATGGCATGATGGGAGGCGATTCAAGCGACAAACAATTTTGGAGTGTATCGTGGAAGAGTGAAAGTAAACAAGGGCAGAGACACAGGCAGAGGGAGAAGCAGGCTCCCCATGGGAGCAGGCTCCCCTGCTTTTTTTTTTAATAGCCCCCAAACAAGTACAGCTAACTCCAAATAGGTTGATCCAAAGACAGCTCCCAACAGCCTGCTGGCCCTACCCCAATTAAAGTAACTTCCAGAAATAATAATTCTTCAAAACTGCATTATCTACACAGAGGATTCTTTACAAATAATTTTGTCAGGGTTTGATAATTTAGCCACGGGCCAGATCCAGCCCAACTCTGGTTTTGGTAACTAGTATTTTCTTGGAACACAGCCCTATCTGTTCGTTTTTGTGTTGTCTGTGGATGCTTTCCATTACCATGGCAGAGTTGAGTGGTTGTGACAGAGATTCTGTGACCCACAAAATTAAAAAAAGGCTTTTTAGGGGGAACATTTGCTGATCCTTCACCTACACGATCTAAGGATACAGTAATTTGTCTAGAAGTGCCATTAACTTGGAAATGTAGGGGCACCTGGGAGGCTCAGTGGTGGAGCGTCTGCCTTTGGCTCAGATTGTATCCTGGGGTCCTGGGATCAAGTCCAGCATCGGGCTTCGGGCTTCCCATGGATCTCCCTGAAAACAGGGAGCGTTGGGGTATTTATTTTTTGGAATGGTATAATGGGAGATCCTATAGTCCTCCCCTCTGCATACAGGGATATGTTCTAAGGCTCTCAGTGGTTACATGAAATCACAGAGAGTATGGAACCCTATAGATACGGGTTTTTTTCCCCCTATGCATATATACCTGATAAAGCTTAGTTATAAATTAGGCACATCAAGAAATTAGCAACAATAACTAATAAGATAGAACAATGATAATAATATACTGTTATAAAAGTTATGTGAAGGTAGCGTCTTTCTATCAAAATATCTGATTGTACTGGACTTACCTTCTTCTGGTGATGATGTGAAATGATAGATCACCTACAGGAGAAGATGAAGTGAGGTGAATGTCGGGGGCATTGTGATAGGGTGTTAGGCTACTATGGACCCTCTGATGACTCTTCAGAAGGAGGATCATCTGCTTCCAGACTGGCTGATTGCAGCTAACTGAAACTGTGGAAAGGGAAACCACAGATAAGGGGTGCAGGGGTTGTGGTAGGTCAAATGAGAAACCATTTGGCAGCATGGTGGAGGAAAGACTGAAAGTTACCAACGTTCTGAAATCACAAAGCACCTGGTTTTCTCTTCGGCAAATTGGAGGGGCACATATAGCAAATGGCTGAGCTACAAAGATGAATTTCACCTAATGTGACATTTTTATTATAATAATTTCAGTTAGTAGAATTGATTGCAATTTTAGTGTCCAGAAAGCAATTAGAGACAAATAAATGTCAAATTGAAGGTAATGTAACTAATGCGAAAGGATATGATTTTTCAGTGCTATGCAAAACTACAGCTGACCCTTGAACAACATGGCTTTGAACTGCATGGGGCCACTTAGATGTGGAATTATTCTCTAATGTTAAAAATATGTATTTTTCTAAAAGATCACACTAAACCTGGGGGAAAAAAGAAGGCTGTCAACTAGTCTACATCGAAATCTGGGCTGAGGAAGGACACAGAGCCCCAAAAAGAAACCGGTAGCTGGAGCCAACCCCAAGGTTCCAGATGGCCACCGGCTAAACAGAGCCATCAGCCATGTCCATAACCACCACAGAGGTGCAGCAGTGACAGGAAAATGACTGGCCCCCATCATGTCTCCTGTTCAGAAAGGGAAAAGCAGGAGCCTGCTCTGTAGACAAGTTCTTATGGTCTCCTGCTCCTTCATGGCCTTCTCCCAATGGCTATCATTGAATTCCTCAATGACCACACTCCACACCCACGAGGGCAATGTGAGCGATTCCAAGTCTCTATGGTTTGAGCCAGGAGTATAAAAACTCTGAATGCCACAATGTCTGTTGTGCTCTGCGTTCAATGTGTACGTGATTATTCTCTTGAATCCCTTCTGGAGTTTCAGGGGAGAAGCTGCTGATGTGTCTATTGTGTTTCCATCTACAAATGCTATAGTTGAAGTCAGAACGTGCAAGTCAGCTGAGGTACAAATTTCAAATCCAACTACTCTACGGTGTCCACCTTCTGTGTGTTTCATCACATCCTGGTGTTGCAGGGTGTCCAACAGCAGCTTGGTGGTGATCTCAAAAACGTGCCTCGGCCACTTCTGGAAGTCTCTCAGTGCTCCTGCTGCTCACTCAGGTCCAGCCTACATGTGGGGGCCACCAGAGTTTGGGAGAAATAATCAGTGGTGGCAGAGGCAAGAGCTGGGCCTCTTCCAGTGCCTGCCTCTTTGCTATGGCTTCCTGACCCCATTGGTGAGGCACTGTGGGGGGCGCCTGCCAGGGGCTAAGATGGGGTTCCAGTGGGCCTTGGAGGTCCCAGTCACTTACTGGCCACCTGTCTTACTGGCTTAGTTTGGCTTCCTTGCCTGTACTTTTGTGTTATGGTACTTTTTCACCATCATGAATCTTCATCTAAAAACTACAATTAGACTTTTGTTGAATTCCTAAGGAAGTAAATGGCTTTGATGAAGTTGGGAAATGCCTTTAAAGACTTTTAAGAAAGACATGTGTTCTCAGAATGATTTGGCTTGGGCTTTGTATATATATTTTTTTAATTCTTTATTTTAAAAAATTCCCCAATTTCACAGAAAACATTCCTCAGAGATTTAATAATATTCTTGGGGCTGATCCCCTACTGACTTGGTACAAATTAGGAAGGCAGCTATACTTTCCATATTTTCCAATTTTGTTTCCACAGGCTCTGGATTCCCCCACTACAATGCTCTTCTTAGCAATTGGGAACCAGTTCCCAACCCACTGGTGTGAATGGCCATCTGAATTTTAGATGGGCCTGGAATGTCCTTTGATCACCAGTCTAACTGTTGTCCACAGCTATTATTACTTCACAAAATCTTTGTTATAT
Organism: Nyctereutes procyonoides; assembly: GCF_905146905.1. Taxonomy (NCBI): domain Eukaryota; kingdom Metazoa; phylum Chordata; class Mammalia; order Carnivora; family Canidae; genus Nyctereutes; species Nyctereutes procyonoides. The sequence continues at coordinate 14,374,776 of NW_026575032.1, read as the reverse complement.
TTTGTAAATGTCCTTCACTCCTTCTTTTGGGGACAGGGTGAGGTATCCTGCTGCTAGAAAGGGTCATCCTGAGATTAAAAAAGGGAGTATGTTTATGTGTTTTAGTAATCCCTAAGAGATTTTCATTTAGCAGAGAACTAGTGCTGTAATAGTTTAACACTGACCATATAGAAACCTAATATTTAAACAAAATAATAGAGAATGCTGCTAAAAACTTACTTGTAGGTTAAAAAAAAGTTTAGCATGCTCCCATGATCCATCAGGCATCAAGGTCTTAACAAACAAACTCTGCTAAGAGGAGGGAAACCAGATTGGTCTCATTATGTGTGTTACTTTTCAAATCCCCAAAGATCACAGTTGACAATGAGGAAGGAAATTGGGACTGGCAGTAGAGAGTATTAGCATTTTATTCAGCACTTACGATCCTCTAGATGTTGTCATAGTTGAAGTTTTATTTCTTACTATAAATCTAGGAAGTCAATATTATTATTGCCAATATTTCCCTGTTTTACCAATACCTATGGATTATGTAAGTCATGCGAGGTGAGATAAGTCCTTTAATTCTAGCCTCAGTGCTGATATTACTCAAAGGGACAATTGCAACTAACCAACTCGTCATGCCTTTACTCCGTAATGTTATCATTCAGGGTGAATCCTCTAAATCAACTGTAACCCTAATCACTCTACATTTTCAGTCCTTCAGTCAGGTTCACCACCTAAATCTCTCTGCTAACCTCTCTTGAACTGACCACCTTTAAGAAGCTAACTATTATATTCATAATTTTTTCTCTGAGCATTTCCATCAACTCCTGATGGAATCAAAATTCCATCCCTCCACTCTCCTACAGCCTTTACAAAGGGTGATGGTGTTGGTATGTACATAGAACTGGAAATCTCATGTATTGCTGGAGGAAATATAAACTGGCACAACCAATCAGTCAAATGAGCCTCATGTAAGATCTTTCATTAGGTATATTACCTTAGGTATACAACTAACAAAATGTTGTTGGTCTTAACCAAAATACAAGTATTAAAAATCTATAATATTTATAGTTTAGAGTATTTTTATGTCTAGAGAATCCAAATGTCTACAACATAATAGAAAAGATAAATAATATGTGGTCTAATCATACAATCGAATTCCATCCAGCAAAGACCGTTACAGCGGTATCGATGCATCCTATGAAAAACATGTTGAGTGAAATAAACCAGATATGATATTATATATATATTCTATATATATAATGTTATATATTTATAATATAATATAAAATATATTATATTATATATCTATTATAATATATGTTTATTATATATTTATATAATATATATTATATATATTCGCTATAATATTATATTATATTATATTATATTATATTATATTATATTATATATATTATATATATTTTATATATATTCTATTATTCCTCTTACATGAAGGAAATTGATATCATTTGTGGTGTTTAGAAGTCAGGATAGTGTGACTCTTATGGGGAAAAGGTTGGATAATAACTAGGATGGACATGAGTAAGCTATTTTGGGGTACTAGTAATGTTCAGTTTCTTGATTTTGGTCATTTACATGGATTCACATACCTATAGAGAAAGGAATATTATTTATTACTTTAGGAGGTGTCTGTTTTGTTTCAGTGTTTTGATAAACAAAAGTTTCTAATTAATTGAATTTACCAAACTTTGTATTTATGGTAAGCATCTTTGTGTTCTGTTTAAAAAAATTTTGCTTATTCCACTGTCAGGAAGATATTCTTATATCTAAAGATATTCTTATATCTACAAGGTTTTTAAGATAACTTCCACTTTGCAATCTGTAATACTTCTGAGCTGCATGCATGTATGCACACGTGTGTACATGTGTATAGGTTTAGAGAGGTCAATATACATATTCAATAAGTGTCACTTTTGTTGTGAGTCAGGAGTGGATCTGTTTCTATACGTATTTTGTTTTAATTCGTGCCACTACCACACTATCTTTTTAACACAGGTTAAATAGTTGTTACTATTTGGTATTACAATTCTATCAGTAATACTCTTCTTTAAGTTTTATTTGTCTTTTCTGGCTCTTTTCACTTTTACAAGAATTTTAAAATCTTTACAATTCATTTGCAAATTTCCATTTGTAGGGTTTGAATAAATTTTGACTGCTATTGAGCTGATTCTATTGATTACATCTTGGAAAGTCAATATCTATAAAATATTGAAACTTCCAATCTATATATTTAGGTCTTCTTTAATGTGCCCTTTTAATATTATATACTTATCAGTGTCAAGATCTTATGTAATTTAGATTTAGTGCTAAGAATTTATCATATGTAATGATATATCTTTTTAAAGATTTACTTATTTGACAGTGAAAGAGAGAGAAAGAGAGAGTTGGAGGGAGAGTAGGAGGGGGAAAAGCAGAGAGTCAGGGAGAGGAACAAGCAGATTCAGCACTGAGCTTGACATGGGACTTGATCCCAAGGACCCTGAGATCACAACCTGAGTTGAAACCAAGGATCAAACACTTAACCAACTGAGCAACTGAGTCATCCCCATATGTAATGATATTTTAAATAATATTTAAATTCTGATTTTCCCATCATTTGTTCCTGGTGTATAGAAATTCTATTGATTTTGTATGCTGAACCCATGTTCAATTTTTTTTTTCTTTTACTTATATTTTTTTACCTGAATACAATGATGAGGATCTTAACTACAATATTGACAAATGGGACTTTTTTGTTTCATTCCCAAGCTCAAAGAAAATGTTTACTATTCATTGCACATGATGTTTGCCAATTTTGCTGTAAAGTAACAGATTAAAGCAATTATCTTCTATGTTGGTTTACTAAATAAATTTTTAAAAATCGTGAATAGTGGTTGAATTTTCTCCAAAGTTTGACTTGCAATTCTGAAGGAAAGCATATACATTTTCTGCTTTTCTCAATTAATATAGTAAAGCATATTGGCTGATAAGCTAACGTGTTTCTGAAACAACCCTGGTTTGATTATGATGTGTTCTCTTTTATGTATACATTTTGATTTTACTTGCTTATAACTTGATATAGTTTGTTTGGTTGTTTGGTGTGTGTGTGTGTGTGTGTGTGTGTGTGTGCATGCACTTTATCTTTCTGACATCCATGGGATCTGTAGTGATGTCATTCTTTAATTTTACTTTTTCTTAACTTGTTAACTTGGCTACACAATTATGATTTTATTGAACTTTTCAATGAATCAGATTTTGGTTTCATTGATTTTCTCTAATTGATTTCTTGCATTCAGTTGCAATTGTTTCTGCCTTAATTCTTATTATTCCTTTTCTTCTGCCTAATTTAATTTTATCTTGCTCTACTTTTCTAGTTTCCTAAGTTGAGTGCTTAGATTATTAATATTAGATCTTTCGTCTTTTCTAATATATGTATTCAGTTTGATAAATTTCCCTGTAAGCATTGCTGTTACTGCATTCCACAAAATTTTAGTTGTATTTTATTTGTATTTAGATTAAAGTATTTTTAAGATTTTCCTGAAATTTGATTTTTGGCTTGTGCTTTTCAGAAGTATATTGCTTGATTTCCAAGTACTTGGGAAATTTTCCAGCTATTTCTCAGTTATTGATTTCTAGTTTAATTCTATTGTGGTCTAAGAATAGACAATATCGTTTCTATTCTTTTGAATTTGTTAAGGTATCTTTTATCTTATGAGTTCTTTTATATCCTTTTAAAATTTAGTATTAAGGTTACTAGGCATCATAAAATTTGCTAAGAGACTTTTTTCTAATCAGCGGAAGACTAGTATTATATTTTTGTCTCTGTAAATTATTGGAAAATTTTTTAAGATTTTATTTATTTATTCATGAGAGACAGAGAGAGAGAGAGAGGCAGAGACATAGGCAGAGGCAGAAGCAGGTTCCATGCAGGGAGCCCAATGTGGGACTTGATCCCTAAACTCCATGGTCAGGCCCTGAGCTGAAAGCAGAGCTCAACTACTGAGCCATCTAGGCATCCCAATTGAAAAAAATTTAACTGATGAAATATCTGGGCCTCATTTTCTTTATGCCAGCAATTTGTAATAAGATATTCAATAGCATATAGTGTTCAGATTTTTCTATGTTTTGTTCTGCCAATTTTGTTTAGTTGTAGGATTTTTAAGGTATCTGTCCTTTTTTTATTTTATCAAATGTATTATTTTTAAGTTTTTATTTTCTTTTGATGTCTGTAGAATCTGTATTGATGCCCGCATTTTTATTTCTAATAATAGTAATTATTCTTTTTCTCTCCTCTCACTCACTTTCTCTCTATCTAGCTTTTCTAGAATTTCATTATGTTGTACTAATCAGTTTTTAATCTGTAGGTATTTCTTATTGTACATTTGTTTTCTTTTCATTTGTATATGTTCCTATTTTTACTACTTCCTTCCTTGTAGTTGTGCTTACTTTTTTCTTTTACAGAATGTCTCTTGTGTCCCCTACACTTTAATAGTTTTCTTTTTGTTCTATTTCTGTGCTTTAATTTAGATATTTTTACTGACTTTCTGTTCCTGTGCATCTAACATGTCAATAGTCCATTTATTAAGGTAATTTCAAATATGGTTATTTTCACTTCTATGATGTTTATTTGATTTTTTTGTGCATTCAGATCTTTCACAATATTCAATTTTTGTGGACAACCCAGGTGGCTCAGCCGTTTAGCGCCGCCTTCAGCCCAGGGCCTGGTCCTAGAGACCTGGGATCAAGTCCCACCTCAGGCTCCCTGCATAGAGCCTGCTTATCCCTCTACCTGTGTCTCTGTCTGTCTCTTTCTCACTCTCTCTCTCTCTCTGTCTCTAATGAATGAATGAATAAAATCTTTTTTAAAAAATCTTTTTTTTGTTTATGTCATCCATTCTTTCCTCTATTATTTTAGATATATAAGTTTTGAAGTCCTTGTTTGAGTAGCTCTAATTCCTAAATCACCTCAGGATCTACATCTATGACATGGTTTTATCTTGAATGCTATCATATATTGACAACATTTTGTTGCCTTGCAATACATCTAATGCTCTTTATTATACATTGGACATTTTGCATAAATTAGCCACAGAACATGATGTTATTTTTCCTCAAAAACCAATCTTTATTTATTATAATAGGAATTTGAGGCTGATCACTTCAGTCTTGCCAGAAATGAACATGGACCTGAGTTAAATTACCATTTAGCAAAATTACATCTGGTTCATCTTTAGGATGTGGCCCTCTAAGAATTTCAATTGAAATCTATTAAACCTTCTTTCCCTTAGCCTTGCAAGGCCGTGGGCAATTCATTTCAACTCTTCATAACGTTTTCAGCAAAGCTTTTTAGCTTTTTCCCCATGCTTATTCAAAATTTAGTACAAATTTTGAGAGGGAACAGCTGTGTTTTGAGACTGCTCCATTCCTTAATTCAGTCACTTCAACCCAGAGTGGAGTTCTAAAATCTCTACTCATTTCAATGTAACCCAACATAAGCATCTGCCAGTAGGCCAGTCTGTTTTCTTGTGCTTTTGTTGGATCTATAATCATTATACAGCCACATTCTATCAGTATTTACTCTAGAGCTTTCATCTCTTGGATATTTGACTTTCATGGACAGTATTATGTTATTTTATAGTTGACATTTTCAAAGAGATTTTAATATATAAAATAAGTCAAAAATATATATATATATATAAAATAAGTCATGTAGTGTAGCAAAATTTTCCTGTGAATTACAGGTATGCATCTTCTGTTTTATATCTTTCATATTCAATTAGAACATACTGTCTGAAATGATCCATTTACAGTAGGATTGTAAGATAAAGTAATTTTATAAAACTAAATATAATCTATGAAAAAATTATTGGTAGTAATATGTATCTGGAGCTAATACATAATTTCTTGTTTGGAAAAATGACATTACGAAGATGTCATTTTATTAAAATATTAATTTAAATGTAAAGTTTCATATAATTTACAGATTATTTGAATGGTGCCCTAAATTCCTAGTTCTAAACTTATACATGCTGTGGTTACCATGGATTTATTCTAACAACCTGATTATCCTACTCTTAAATAAGGTGTGATCTGCAAAATTGAACACTAAGTGATGTCATTGAATGACTGATTAAAGTCATGTCTTAAGAGGTCCTGAGTGACTGGCACATTCCAGATCTATAGAGCAAAACGTGGGTATTCTATCAGTTTTTAAATGAATACTCAACTGTTATATTTTGTTCTTAAGTAGATAAATGAGGATAGAATTTAGAGAGCAAATAGAAGGGCTGTTTTGTAGTAGTAAAGAAAATTTGTCAAGTATAGAAAAAAGGAAGTAGACACAGAATAGCTCAAGTTAGGTGCATTATGTGGAGGTGAGAGCTTATTGTGAATGTTTCTTCTTCAATCTTCTTGGGGAAATATCAGACACAATCATCAGCTGAGTGTGAGGATGGGTTAATTGGTAGTAGAGAAAGAAGAAATTATTAATTAGTCATCTCTAAGAGTTCAGTAGTGAGTGGACTGCAAATATATAGCATGAATGCTGGACAAAAATGAAGATAATAAGATTGATTATCATGAATTTAAAGTGAGATCTGTCAAAAGTGTTCAACCATGATCAACTGCATGGGTGCAGACAAGAAATAGATAGAATGCTGAATGTAAGGTTTTATTTTACTTACACAAGTGTGATGTATTAAAGTAAAATGAAGCAAAAACAAGCAAGCAAGGAAGTTGAGCATATATCTATGTACATAGTTGCAGTTACTAACTAAGATGTAAGCTTGTTAAGGAATGAAATGAGACTGTGTGGTTGGTGAAAGATAAAGGACAGAGAATCAATAGAAAGTCAGTCCAAATGTGAATCAAATTTTGTTGGAGTTAGTCACTATAGGGAATGAGATAGAAACTAAATGTGGTTAGTCCGAGAGGTAAATGGCTGAAATCAAGATTATGAAGGAAATCTAGTTTGTTATTGATCAAGTGACCATATTATTTATCACACAATTAGGGGCATTTTTAGTCACAGGATACATTCCATGTATATTCACCCAAGATATTGATCTGAGGTGGCCAGTGGAATAAATAGGTCAACTGGGCATTTAGAGGGCAAGAGGGAAAAGATTTGTGATGGAAAGATCAGCATTGGTATAACCCACTAGTGATTAGCATAAAATTTTCTTGCAGATAGAGGTTAAGCCTGAAACAAAAATCTCCAAAGAAAGTGGGAGAAACCATGGACCAGCAGATGACTGCAACAAAGACTAAAAGTGAACCGTGTAAAATTAAGAGCTAGAAGTGTCAGACTTTTTTGCTTTTTGTTTATTTAACAGCTATGTATTCAGCAATCTGTATTCTCCACTATAACTAAATGAATAAGTATATTTTAATATTTATTGTTGTAGCAATGATGTCAAGTAATTACTTAATTAATATATGCTGAATAAAGTAATCAATTAAATGAAACATTGCATATGACCATGTATTTTTCATGTGATGCCATAAATATGTTTGGATCAAATTCTATAATGATGAAAATTATTTCCAAAAAGAGGATATTATTATTACATGATGTGGATTCATTTTATCTTAAAGTAGGCTTCACAGTCCGTGTGGAATCCAATGCAGGGCTTGAACTAATGACCCTGAAATCAAGATCTGACTTGAGATCAAGAGTCTGACACTCAACCAACTCAGTCACTCGGTTGCCTCGCTGTGGAGTCATTTTAAACTGCAGACATATCTATTTTTACCTCATGACTCTGCTACAAAAATCGTAGGTTGAAACCACCTAATTTAAGCAAATCAACTTCAGGCATTATGATTGCTTTAAAAATGGAACTGGATTCATCTCAACGGAGTTAAGGGAAAGCATGGACAAAATGCAATCTATTAAGAGGGCTCGGCTAGGGCTCAGCTACAGAATTTCACATAATATCAATGTCTAATAATTTTCAGGTTTAACATTAGGCAACATCACTGTACAATCAACCATGGTAGGAATTAGTCCTATCACATTAATAATGAAATGTGTCCTTTTCTTTCTTGAACTAGATAGCCACTCATAAGACAAATAAGAATGTCTTCTTAATATTACCCAGATTCACCTCCTGACTGGTTGCATTTAGTGAGAGAATTACAATGATGTTTTACTTGTAATATTTTCTCTTGTTAATGATTATGGAATTGGAGTATGTGGATATCTGACATTGCACTTAGGTCAACAGTTGCTCTCTACTTTGAGAATCCATCCCAAAAGGAAACAATCATTTTTCTTTTGCTAGGTCAAGGAACACTACATTCATCAAACCAACATTAAAAAGGTTCTTGCATCAAACTTCATATTTAATTGTTTAAAACTATATTCCTTTGAGAGTAAAGTCTCTCCTTGGATGAGCCTGGGTTGCTACAGGAGAAGTGAAGGAGAAATTCATGAATGTCCCTTGTGTCTTCAGCCTTCATTTAACAGGAGAAACTCTACTTAAATCCTTTTCATGTGGAAGTTTTACACATTTGTGTTGAAATACTGTGTTGTTTGATGTCCTTTAGTGGCGTTTGTCTTCATTTCCCTTACTCCTACTGCTGTATGTTTAGTGATAGATAAGAGTGTCAAACTCTTGGATTTATCATAAATAAAGGACCAGTTTGGGCTGTTTATTTATTCTAATGTTGTTGGTTTATTGCTTCTGAATTCTAAGAACTTGGTATATTCGATTTAAAATAGATGTAATTCATAAGATAAATGCTATTTTTTTAATAAATGTGAAGAGTTATATTGTTGAACTTGAAGCAGATTTACTCTGACTCTGAAGAGATTAGAATTACATTTAGCAAGTAGAAGTTTCAGGAACCTGATTTAGCTCTATATAACAAATATTGTGTGTGTTTTTTTAAAGTATAGTACTGAATAAAAAAGAAATGAGATGCTTTCTTTGATAGAGAGTTCTTTGTCACTATATCTATTCTGCAGGGATGTATGGGAACTTTACTGAATTCATGGTTAGAGCAGAGAATTTTACAGATTTCTTCTGAGTCTAAAACTCTGTGAGTTGTCTTCATCTAAATTAGACTATTTAATTACTTGTTTAATGAACTTAATGTATGTAATTTGATTTTATAGATTATATGAATAAGCCCCATCTGCTTATCTGATAAAAAGTCTAAACCCTTACATTGGTTACCAAGTTGTTAATTTTATTACATACACCTTAATTCATTTCCCTACATTTTATTGATGAAATGGGAGTAGATGTGTTTTAGATTAACTTTTTTTAATTAACATTTTTTAATAGATGGTAACATTTGCTCACCTTGAATGAATAAACCCCTATTTGTATGTAAATGGAACATTATTTTTAAAATTTCTATTTTGCTTCAAATGTTCAATTTAAATTAAAAAAAATCTTAAAAATTGGTTCAATTACCAAAATAGGTCTTAAGAAATAGTAAAGTAAGTCCAGAGTAAGGAAAACTCTTTTGTTCCTATCATACTACTTCCTTGAGATTTAAGTGACTTTCTTGTAAGGAAGTTTAACTTCTTGCATGTCCACTGGGATGCTATGAAGCCATAAACCAAAAAATCTATGACTACTTCCAAGATGGCAATGTGTAGACTTAATTCTATTGTTTAAGTTGACACATCTCACAACACTCAAGCATTCTGTGAATCAGTGCTACCAAATCTCTACGCTTTCAATCGCTGTTTAAGTAATCTACATGTTTCTTTCTAAGAACTAAGGCTAAGGCTTGACAGAAATCCGAGGTATAAGATCATTTACCTCCAAGAAGCTGCTTAATCAAACAATCAAGGGATTTGATGACATGAACACAGTCCCTAATATCCTATAAAATGATGAGAAAGTTGAGATCTCACCAGTGTTGTATTTTTGCAACCCTTTATGGTTGACATATCTTACAGAAGACAGAGGAGTACTAAAATATAAAATCACTCGTTTTAATCTCTGCCAGGATTATTTCTTTTTAAAAGCATATTATTTGAATTTTCAGCTTCCAGTACACCAAAGGATAGTACAGATGCCAAAACATTCAAAAAGATAAGTTTTCAAGTGTCAGAAAGGTATGCAATTTTTGGATATTATCAGACTCAGCAGACAGCCAGTCTGAGAAAGAAATGTGTGATCTCCACATACTTAAATGCTTCACAGAAGCAAAAATAGTAAATTGATTAGAGAAGCTACATTTTGGAATGATAGCAATACAATTTATTCTATCAGTGAATGTTAAAGAATATTTTCTCTAAATGCACACTTTCTGTTTTTAATTATTTTTCACATGAAAATAATATAAGTTTCACTCTAAAAACATAATTTGTTTCAGGCTAGATATTTTTATGGTGGAATGGTTAAAATATTGTAATGTCCTTAGCCATTTTTGTGTTGTTTTGATACATCTGAGTGCTTCTACAGGCACTATCATACTAATTGATATGTAGTTCATGATTTCTTATATCGTGTAGTAATTATTTTAAAAGCACATTTTAATTGGTTATGTATTGACTTATCATTTACTCATAAAGGTATTTAATAATCCAGTATATATTGGGCATGGGCTTAGGCTACAAGATAAATGTGTTTGAAGTTTTGGCCAAAGGAAAAAAAAAGTCATTAATGTATAAACCAGGAAAGTTATAAAATAATTTTAACTTTTCTTCAGTTAGATCAAATTATTTATTTTATTCCTACAGTCAATACTGTTGAAAGATTATATATTTGAACTGAATTACTTTATCCAAATTTCTAACTTAGTGAGTTTGATAGTTTAGGGCAGGAATTGGACCTTTCTCTACCCTTATTTCAGACTTGCTTCCTCTAGTATGGATATTTAAGGCATGTGATAATAACCAAAACAGATGATATAAAGGTGACATATGAAACTTCTAAAAAATAATTTTATTTACTTGAATTAATAATTCTAGATACTTAAAAACATTTTCCTACTATTTTTATTTCCATCATCGGTCCCACTTGTGTCAAAAAACATTTTAATCACCTGTTTAAAGTAAGTCATTCTGGCTAGGTAGATTGATGGATAAATACCCTGACCCGCCCCCCCCCCCCCCAAGAAATGGGAAATAATGCAAAGTCAAGTGGCAGAGCATGGAGTGCTAAGAAAGAGGAAAAAAAAAGAGTTGGGGACAGTAATTCTATCTACCACAGAGCTATAAAATCCTGTTAGTGATTATTTTATATTTCAAAATAAATACTTCCAGGATTAAGTGAACCCTTAGGGTTTATTGCTCTGAATAAAAACAGGAATCTTTACAGCACAAAAAGAAATTAGTCAAAATCTCCATCAGAATTTTAATTGAGCATGATCCTGCTCAACTGGCTTCACTGCATATTGAAATAGTCCCAGGTATCCTACACAATGAGTATGACCAAAGAGCTTATTAATTTTTTCAAGTTTTTATTTAAATTCCAGTTAGGCATATTAATTTTTTATAGTCAAGATATGGAAGCTGGCAATGATTAAACAAAAGTTATGTTGCTCTCCTTGATTGGAAGTATACTACTTAATTTTACTACAAGAAATTAGATTTTAATAAGCATTCTTCAATAATAGAAAAAAGTCTCAATTCATTTTTTAAATGAGCATTAACATATATAAGGCCCTTTGTATTCATTGTAATAGTTCATCAGTATATGATCCTGTTGGATTATATTGTTGCTGTTACTGTTATTCTATTTTCCAGGCAAGGGTAAAAGAAACACAACCACTGTAAATTATTTGCCTCAGTTCAAAGTTCTACTAATGTGTTGATATAAAAGTCTAGATAGCAAAATATAATTAAAGCTATAGTTCAGCTTTAGACCTATGTAGTAACAAATATATATCATAATTGAAATTTTGATAATAGTAGAATATGGGGAAATAGGCAGTACCATTTTGACAACCTGGCATTTTATTTATTTTTATTTTATTTTATTTTAATTTTATTTTATTTTATTTTATTTTATTTTAATTTAATTTAATTTTATTTTATTTTATTTTATTTTATTTTATTTTATTTTATTTTATTTTATTTTATTTTATTTTATTTTATTTTATTTTTAAAGATTTTATTTATTTATTCATGAGAGATACAGAGAGAGAAGCAGAGACACAGGCAGAGGGAGAAGAAGGCTCCATGCAGGGAGCCCGATGTGGGACTCGATCCCCGGACTCCAGGATAACGCCCTGGGGCGAAGGCAGGTGCTAAACTGCTGAGCCACCCAGGGATCCCCTCTGGCATTTTAATTAAATTGAACAGGCACATATTATTTCATGCAACATTTCACCCAGTAGGAATTTTTTTCACATCTTTACTGTAAACTGTACCTAAAGATGCTCATTAATTAAGGTTCTTTAGAATATTATTTGTAATAACACACAAAATATAAATAACACAAACATTTAGTAGAGGGCTAATTAAATTCTTGATAACTAATGTGTACTTTAAGTGACTCTAAAAATTAAAATAAAAAATAATAAATGACTCTACCGTTGTAATACAAGGTCTTTAGGATATATGGACATATTAAAAGATTTATGTATTTATTTTAGAGACAGAGAGCACAAGTAGGAAGAGAAAGAGAGACAGAGAGAATAGCAGACTCCCCACTGGAGTGTGGAGCCCACCACAGGGCTCTACCTCAAGACCCTGAGATCATGACCTGAACCGAAATTGAGTCCAGCACTTAACTGAGACACACAGGTGCCCCTTTAGGATATATTATTAATATATTATTAATTAAATTAAAAGGCAGTAGTCTGAAAATGTGAATGGTACGTTCCCACCTTATAAAAATGAAACATAATTATAGGCAAATGCTATGTATTAATACATATGACGTTTTTTATGTTGTTTATGTTTTGAGAATGGAATTATGGATCTAGATTGGGAAAATGGCTCACATTTTTGTACATATTTTTAATATTTAGTATTTAATAGGTGCAAGAGTTATTTCATGATAAAAAGGAGAAAATAGTAATAATTTCAATAAAAGCAATTCAGTGTTATATGCCAAACACTGTACTAGCATTTTATATTCAATGTAATTTAATCCTCAGACCACTTAAGTTAGGTAACATTATTATCGCATTATCCTCATTGTAAAGAGGAGATGAAGTAGAAGGGCAAAGAAGTTAAACACCTAAAAACACCAATTAAACAGCCAGAAGTGCTAGGTTGAGGAGGCCAGGTATATCTCATTCCCAAGTTTGTGCTTTTAAGTACTTCATTCAAATTTCAGAAATCAAAATAATATCTAATGTGGAAGAATAGAATTCATATGACAAGCTCCTGACTTACTTTTCATTTAACCTTACTTGCCTGACACTTACACAGAAGGAACCAGTGATTTTGTATAAATTAGAGATAAATTGGCACCCGGGAAAATTAAGTAATTTTTTTTTCTATGTCTGTAGGTGTAATCTGAGTATTTCATTCTTTGAAGAGAGATGGAGAAGAACCAATGTTGGTTTACAAATATAAGGTTCTCTCATTTTCTGGCATGACCTGTGAAATGTCTTAATTTGTATACTTATGTCTTTCCAATCCTAGTGCAAAGAGCTCAATACATGTTGATCCTAAAACAAGTAATCATTTTAAATATAAATTATTTTTATTTTCTCTGTAAGAGACAAACATTTTGACACATTCATCTGTTCTTTAAAGCTTATCTTAGTAGTGGAAGCATCTGTGAAAAAACCAAACAGCTGTGAATCTAAATATAGAAACAGATTCAGGCTTTGCAACATAAAGGTTGGAAATGTGCTGCTGCTCAACACATGAAACGATAAATGACAGTGCTATATGTTATAGAGATTGCAATTTTAGAAATTCAACTTAATGCTAATTTATCTCACAGGGAGATGTTTATTATTCATAGTCACATATATTGCCCTATATTTTTCTAGTGGGAATATGTCCACATGTGACATACCTCAAAAGAAAAGCTGATGAAAGATATATTTAGTTTTTGTTTGTTTTCCTCTTTCTTTTTTAATACATGTGATCTCTCAGGGCACAAAAATGCTACTTTTTAAATGGTAAAAGAAGAGCAAAGTTTAAGGAAATTCCAGCTAAAACAATCCAATTAATATGAACCTAAATTAAGCATTGTATTTTAAAGAATTAAAAAAATTAGAAACAAACTTCCTAAAGAAAAATATTCTGTTTGTTATCTGAAAATAGGGTTGTATCCATTTCCCTCTTTATTTCATAGCCAACATAATCCCATATGAATTAAATTCAGAGATAGGATTATGTGAAAAAAGAATTTGCTTACAAAAATGCAATAATATTTATTTTGCTATATGTGCTAAGATAGAAAAATGTACTCATTTATTTCAGCAATGGAGACTGAAATATCTTAAAACTGTATCAATCAACTAAAAAGTCATTAATCAAACACCCTGTTTTTCCAATCATTCAGATTTTTTGACATTTCTCTACAAAAGTGATAATGAACATCTGGTTTTATATGGTTAATGAGTGTGAAATGATATTGAATTTCTTTTTACCCAGGGCTCCATGACATTTTCCTATACACATTTGAGAAATAATGTATAAAAATATAGCTATTTGTAATGCAGACATTAATGTGAAATGGTCACGGTGCAACTTTCTAGCGTTGTCATTACTGGTGTATTTTTCAGGGTTTGGAAAAACTCTTACAGATTTAATCCATGTGACTACCAAAAGTATGTTAAAATGAAATCCAGGGGCTTAGAGCAGTAGAATACCAATGTATTTACCCATTGTTATCATAGAAATTGCACTAGTGGAGAGAATCCTATAAAAAAGCTATGGGAAAAAAATTGTAAAATATATTTACAATTTATGATTTAAAATATATTACTGTACCTTTTCATGGAAGAGGAAGACTATTACAAATGTATATATTGGGTGATGCATTTATTAAGGAGGGTAAAAGAGTGGGGAAGAAAAATTAAATTCCATTGAACACTGTGTGCTTTATATGCCTGAAAACATAGCATTTGTTTTATACTTTATAATTTAAAAGTAAGGAAATTTAAGGGACAAGAAGTTAAGTGTCTTTCCCATGAACACATAAGTAATAAAAAGCAAAATTTGACCCAACTCTATTTCATTTCAAAGCCCTTTTTCTTTTTCATTTCTCTTGATAGCTCATATTAAAACAGCATGGATTCCCGGAAGAGAGAGTAACAGTAGAAAATGAACACAGGAAAAGGTTTAGAAGCAGTGCCAAGTGTATGTGGCTATTTAAAATATAGTAAAAGTATTGTTGTACATTGGACAATAATTCTGTAAATACTCTGGTATATTTAGTCAGCCCTGTATTTCCTTAAAATATGGTTGAGGCCCATATGCATAAGGACTACCAGGGGTGTTTTTTTAGAATCATATTCTGGGTCCTACACCAAATCAATTAATCAAAATATTTGATATTGAAATATGGTCATTTAGAGATTGTAAAAGTAATTCTGTAATTCACTGTTGAAACACAAACACACACAAATAAGCATGAACTGGGTGTCCATCAATACAAATGAATTATTGAAAGTTATCAACTTTCTAATTTTGGATAAAAAGAAATGTTTTTGAGCGAAAGAGATAATGACACTGAATTTATAGTAAAAACCTACTTAAGTAAAAATGCACATGCATGCTTGTTTACAAATGTGTTATGTTTTGTGTATGAATGTATGTTGAGCAAGCATGATTCGTGAGCATAATAAATACATATTATATTCTTGCATCTACTAGTTATTCTGTAGTAGATCTTTCTCTGGCCCTGGGTAAAGACTTAATAGATAATCTTATGGTCACTTAAAAATCTTGAAAAAGTCTCAATCAGAAACCCAGTCCAACATATGAAGCGATACTTCAATCTACAAGTTAAGCCAAATCTATGAAGTAAAGCCTAAATTGAAGAGAATCTGTAGGTAGGGAAGAAGAATGCGGTGGTGGGCTTTTGCTTTGTTCCTCTGATGCGGCTCACCTGGATCTAACTGAACTGTCAGCACCTTTTGAGCTTTCTTGTGGGAATGGAAAAACAAGAGAAGTAACAAGGATTTTCCTATTTGCTGATGGATTTCTTCTCTTTGGGTCTGGCAATGTTTAAAGTTGATTTATCTGCTTAATGAGGTAAAGACAAGGAGGAAGATGGCCTTAAGTGGATGGGAGAGTTGAGATACGAACTTTTCACACCTTGGCCTCGAAAGAATTATGTTGGTCAAAACTTAGCTTCTACTTCATAAGAAAGAAATTAATGTCTGCCAGCCATGTGAGAAGTGACATGCCATCGGATGAGCCAGGGACTGAAGCACTTCCCAGAACTTGAGACTCTTAGTGTTCAAAAAAGAAGAGTCCCACACAAGCTGGGACAAGTTGGCCATCCTACTTTTAAGTCTAGAGCCTTTTCTTGGAAATTTAGAAATAAATAAATAAAGTTGATTTCTTTCCCTCTGCTTTTTAGATTTATTAAATACTTTTCTACTCCATTCCTTTGGTCTCACTTCAGCCCTGGTTGTCCATTTCACCAATATTCCAGTTGTTAAAGTCTTCTGGCTTCAGTTCTATCGGACTGTGTTTTTTACACAATCTTTGCACTGACAGAATTTCTTACCCAATCTTTTTCACTGAGAGGTTTTAGAAATGTAGGGTCTTCAGCTTTTTCAGGCATGAGAAAAACAATTGTCTTACATGCTTTCAATCAAGCTCTCTGAGTGATGTCAAGGAAGCATCACTTACTAGGCTCTGGAATTATAAGGAGTTGAGAAAAGGGAATTAGAAGGAGGTGGTGAGAAAGGGGAATGAGGTGGTAAGAAAAGGAATCAAATCCTGGCATCAACTCCCTGAAAAATAAATTCCAAAAGTCCTAATTTGTTATCCAAATATTGATTTTTTATTTATTTTTTTTAAATTTTAATAACAATCTTATATAGTAAAATGTGGTCAACTTACTTTTAATATTATTTATTTGTTCTGTCATTAATTTACTTATTTATTTATTTGTAATTCAGTATATGGAAAACTGTCTTACACATGCTTTGGGGTATAAAGTCTGTAGTACTAATACATGAGAGAAATGATAGCCCCATTTTTGCAACCTGATATATATGTATGTGTGTGTGATTATATGTTCATTTAATTCTGAAAGAAGGGGAAAAGAGAACAAATAAGGGAAAATTATTCAATAATCCTCTAGTGATATTATTTAATATCATAATATGTTTTTAAGTGTTAAAAATCTTTTTCTCTTGTTCAACTTCAAATGATAATGATTTTTTTTAATTGAAATTGTACTAATGGATCTCATAGGAATGAAACATAAGCAAACATCATTCATATATTGTTTTACTCTCCTTCCTTAGAAGTGGATTTACTGAAGACATTTACCATATAAGTTAGGTATACCTGTCAAACATTTCTCTGTGAAATATTTTAATAAGATATGGAACATACTTATCCTTAACCAACATGGCTATTTTTAGCACCATGGCATTTTCTTTTCCCCTCCTCCTTTCTATACAAATGTAATTGTTGATTGAAAATAACTTAATTTCTAAAATTTTGTCTTATTGTCATACAGTCTATATTGAGCTAGACTGCATATTTAACTATCCATGAAGATAATATCTATCCATGAAGATAATATCTAGCTCAGTAATACAAAGATATCAATCATGTCCATGAACAAGAACAACTTGTTACTGTAGTGAGCAAAATGAGAGGGTGCAATGCTAAATATATGTAAGACATTTATGTAATTTTATTACATAATTTAAGAATTGCAAGGTAAATTACCTTTCCTAAAAGTCCAGTACAATCATTATTTGGATGAAGCCATTTGTGATTATAATAAGTATATTATGGTACTGAAAGCTTTATGTTAGGATTCCATTTTCTCCTGACTTCACATAAAATTAAAGATGACCTCTATTTTCTTTACCTTTGTTTATAAGAGTAGTTATAGATTCAGGAAGTTGAAAAGAATAGCAGAGAATAGTCTTGGGTAACCTTCACTCAGATACCCAAATGGTGATACTTTGCATAACTATAATTACAAAAGCAAACCAGCAAATTGACAATAGCAAAATCCACAGGTCTTATTTAGATTTCATCCGTTTTACATTTGCTCATATGTGTTTATGTATGTTTAGCTATTCATATATGAATTTGTATAACTATCATTAAAATCAAGATGTAGAACTGTTTTGTCACCTAAAGATCCCTTATGTTATATAGGTACACACAATGCTTCTCCTCTCCCAAAATCACTTAAATAACATCATTAGACTCGAATACATATGGCCACATATGTATTATATAGTTCGTAGAACAAATGCTAAAAAAAAAAAAAAGCTATGGAAAGAAATACAGTAAAAACATTATGGAAAAATAAAAATGGAATTCTAAAAAAATGTTTAAATAAACTGCAGAAAGGCAAGAAAATATAAAACACATAGAAATGAAAGAGAGAGAGAGAGAGGATAAACAGAAAACCAAAAAGAAAATGGAAGACCTAAGCCCTAAGATAAATAATTACGTTGAATATGAATACAACACTTAAAAGAAAGTGAATGGTGGATGAAAGAATAAACAAAAGAACACAAAAAGCTATTAAACAATTAATTGTGTGCTATCCTTAAGAAGCTCACTTCAAATATAACAATACACATCAGTTGAAAAACATGGTGCAAAATGATAGAGAGACATTAATTAAAAATATGAATAATAGATTAAGTAGAGTGCATAATTTACCAGGGACAAAAAATACATCAAATATAGGTAAAAATAAGAAAATCCACAAGACACTGTAAATAAGTATATGAAATATGTTTACATCATTAGCTTTTAGAGCAAAGGGAATTAAAACCATGATTAGATATCACTACACATCTATTAGAATTACACCTACATGTATATGTATTTATAACATATTATATATATTCATACATAAATACAAAAACATGACAATACCAAATGCTGGCAAAAATTTGAAGAAACTATCATGTAGTGCTAAGAAGAATAGTACCTATGGAATACGATATTACTGATTTTTATCAAATTAAATGTAATCTTACCTCATTGTTCTGCAATCACACTCCCAGGTGTGTATCCTACATAATAAATATTATATTTATGCAAAAACCTACACAAATGATCATAATAATTTCATTTGTAATGGCCCCAAACAGAAAGCAATCCAAATGCCCTTCAACAGCGAGTGGGCAAACAGATTGAGGTATTTCCATACAATGAAATACTACTCTGCAATAAAAAAAAATGAACTATTGATACACATGGCAATATGGATGAATCTCAAAATAATTATACTGAGTGAAAGAAAGAAAAAAATCATACTTTATGCTTCATGAATACAAAATTCTAGATAGAAAACGCTAACAAAACTATGGAGGCAGAAAATATACCACTTCTTTTTGGTAGGTGTTATAAGAGTGGGAGAAGGATTATCAAGGTCACAAGAAAGCTTTCTGGGATAATTTATTATTTACTATCTTAATTGTGAAGATGATTCCATGTTTATACATATGGTGAGATTTACCAAAATGCACACTTTAATATGTGCAGTTTACTGTTTTAATTATACCTCAATAGAGCTGTTAAATCGCAGAATATTGCCACATCTTTCTGACCTTGACCTATCTTACATATGTATCAATATTTTTAATGAAGACAAAGAGATGTTGCTTGGAAAACAGATGATATAAAAATGGAGGCATATTACATACAATTTTTTTCAAAATTGCAAACAACGCAAAACAAGACAAATGACACAAAATGGTTACTAGCAATCCTAATATATTTCTCTATAACTTATTTTACCCTAATCCCAGTGATGATCATTTATACCTTTGTTTCACACAAAATTTTTATATCTTTCCTCTATCCCCAGTCTTAGCAGATGATCTTCTTTTATCATTTGAAAAAAATATAAATCACCAAAAATGTTCCCTTCTTTCTATCTGCAATCTGTCGATCAATCAAGCAATCAAAATTTCCTATGCTTGCATGGGGCTCCTTTGCCTGGGTGGTTCAGTGAATTAAGCCTCCAATTCTTGATTTCCCCTCAGGTCATGATCTCAGGGTCACGGGATGGAGCCATGTCAGGATCCAAACTCAACAGGGAGTCATAGAGATTTTCTCCCTATACTCTCCCCCCCCCACCTCATCGTTTCTGTCTCTCTCTTAAATAAAAAACAAGCAAATATTACAAATATAAACATTTCTCCTTTTAAAAAATTTCTTATGTTTCATTCATCTACTTCTTTTGTCCTACTTTGTTAACATTGGAGGAAGGCTGTCTTCTATCATCTCAAGAATGCCACTATCCAATGACCTCACCTTTATTTTTCAGTAATCTTTTCTTTTGTAATATATTATCACCATTAGCATGACAATATGCTTTACACAATCCTCCATTTAAAAATACCTATGAGTAAAAAAAATAATAAAATAAAAATACCTATGAGTCCTCAACCTCATACCAAGATATTGCTACATTTGTCTTTACCCGTTTAGAGCCAAGAAATAGCTATTTACACTTGGTGTCTCCTATTATGGATTGTCTCAACACCCATTTAATATTCATGTAAGCAATATCTGGCTTTTACTACTCTCTCTACACTTTATTTATTGATATCAGGTCACTGTCCTTAATGTTGACAAATTCAATAGACATATTTCTGGCTTTTCAGATCGTTTACCTACTTTCAAGACAATAGTCTTGTCTTTTGTGTTATCACTCTTAATTTTGCCCCCTTCACTGTTTCTTCATTTTTAGTTTTCTTTGCAAAATCATCGTTCTCCTTTTTTTTTCATCTTTCTCTATCTATATTTGTAATATTGGTATTCTTCAGAGCTTGTTTCTTGTCCCTCCTCTTTCCATAAACTCATTCCCTAGATGTCAATGTTTCATTGAAATTTATTTTCCATTTAATCGCTAATTACTTCCTAGCATAAATTCTTTGTCTAGATTGCTCATTGGATAGTACCACTATTCTAATATCCATCTTTCTATAGGACTTCACTATTGAATATGTTAAGGTCTAAAATGGAACTCTTTGGAGTTCTCCCTTTCTGAAATGTGTATTCAATTATTATTTTACCCCTTAATAAATGACATCTATTAATTAGTATCAATAAATGACTCTACTCAATATAATCTCTGATTTCTTTCCTCCGTACCATCCCCCAAATCCAATCTGTGTGAAGGCAAGTCATGTTGATTCAATTTCAGAATTTATCTCAAATGTAAATATTTCCCTTAATTTCTTCCACCATTATTATATCCATACTATCCCAGTTTTTTACTAGACTATTAGAACAGCCTTCTAAATATCCTCATATGATCACTCTTGTTTTTCTCCATTTTTTTCCACATGTATAAATATTCAGTTGTTTCCCATAGCACTTGGAATAAATTCCAATAAATTTTCCCTGACCCTTAGGCCTAAATGATCTAACTCCTATTTGTCTCTTCTGCCTTACATTACAGACTGTTCCCTTAGGTAAGCTATAGCCCCACTGGTGGTCGACAAGCTTCTCAAATCAACAAGATGGTTTTCAGTTTGGGATTTGGATACGTATTATTTCGTCTTCGATGAAAACTCCACCCTCTACTTTTATTCTAGGTATCTATTACTAGATAACAAAATACTCCCAACACTTAGTGGCTTAAAACAATATCATTTATCAAATTTCACAACTGTGTAGATCAGGAATTTAGGTACTACTCAGCTGGACAGTCCTGTTCCGCTTTGCATGGAATGGGGTTACTCAGTGTCATATAGTCAGTGACTGATTTAGTGTAGAGGCTTCAAGACATTTAATTTACAAACCTAGTAACTTTCTGGGATGCCTTTGGCTCAGGGCGTGATTCCAGGGTCCTGGGATCGAGTCCCACATTGGGCTCCGTGCAGGGAGCCTGCTTCTCCCTCTGCCTGTCTCTGTCTCTGTCTCTCTCTCTCTCTCTCTCTGTCTCTCATGAGTAAATATATAAAATCTTAAACCAACCAAACAAACAAACCTGGTACCTTTCTGAAGAAAGGACTGGTCTCATCTAGCCCATATTTCCTCTTTTTTTTTTTTTTTTTTTTTTTAATTTCTGGACTTCTCCACCAGCAAGCTATTTGGACATTGGCTACTCAGGGTTCCAAGAGCATTCAAAGAGATCAGAAGTGAGACATAGTCTTTTAAAACTAGTGTCTCAAAACTGGCAGATTCAATTCCAACACATTTTATTGGTCAAGGCAGTCAGAGTCTCCAGTTTCAAGACAAAGAAACATAAACTTGACTTCCTCATATGAAATTGTCAATGAATTTGTGGACATCTTTATTTTGCCACAACCTCAAAGATCTTGTTTATATTCTAAGCAAAATAATCGCCTCCTCCTACATCTTCCCTAAGCATCATAGATAAATTGAGTATCTACTGTTGATATTTCTCTCAGAGCATTGTTTGCTTATCAACATTCGTGATTTATGATTTTTTTAATTAAAAAAATATTTTTAGAGAGTGAGGGAGAGGAGAGAGAGAGGGAAAGAAAGAATCTTAAGCAGGCACCACGCCCTGCACAGAGCTGGACACCAGGCTCGATCTCAAGATCCTGACCCTGAGATCATGACCTGAGCAGAAATCAAGTCAGAGGTTTAGCTGACTGAGCCACGCAGGTGCCCCTACGTTTTTAATCAAAATTTTTTCTATGCTTCATTTGCTAAGAAGTAATTAATAAGACAAGAGTGTTCATCTGTTTTTTTTTTTTCTGCCTCTCTAATGCCTAACATGGTACTGATAATACAGCAAGAATTAGGTTGATATTTAATAACTTTTCTAAAGAAATAAATGCAAATTGATATTTCCATTAAAATATTTTGCATAAATGCAGAATACTGCAATTTTGAGAACTCCTGTGAAAAAAAATGTACAGTCCAGTTGGTCACTAATTCAAGGTAAGCTACTATGGCCATTAAAAGATTGGAGAGGGAATATGGAAAAACAAATGAACAAGAGGAAGCATTAAAAGAAACAGCTAAATAGAATCATGGTGTTCCAAACATGCTGGTCAGTCACATTTGAGATGATATGTCCAGCTCTGAGGGTCCTATTTTTAGAAAGATAGAGAATGACAAATAGATGGAGTCAAGTGAAAATGTAACATATGAAATACTTCAGGGGACTTGGAATGTTTAGCTTATAAAATCCTGTGGGACAAATATAATTGATATCTTCAAATGTTGAGCAGCTGTCACATGTAAGACTTTTTTTTATTTTCCTTGTAACTCTGATTAATAACATGTCAAAGATGAATTTTACAATTAAAATGATACCTAAGCAACCCAGGGTGATTACTCTAAGGAAAAAAAAAAACGATTTAACATGTTTCTGCCAGTATTTCTTTAGGCTTCTATAGTTGCTTCATCTTCTCACACCTGGGATTAGAGTTGAAGTTTTCTTGTCACCTTTGGTGTAGTAATTACATTGATTTTCAGTCATAAAAAAGTGGGTCAATTAAATACTTTTTCTTTGTCATATTAATCACTTGCTTATTAAGGTACTAACGTTTTAAGTACGTATATTGTGTAAAATCTCAGAAGCAGAGCCGTGAGGGAATCATAGCAGACCCTGTTGATGGGATTTCCCTTTGTCAGAGAATACACCTGGTCTCTAGGTCAAGTTGAATGAAAATAAAATTCAGCAAATTAATTAAAGCAGCAGTATTACCCTATTCTCTCTACCTTCCTCTCAATTTTGTTGTGAGCCTAAAACTAGTCTAAGAAAAAAATCTTTAAAAATCAGTAGAATAAATTATATATTTCTTAATGGCTTATTTTTTTTTTTTAGTTTACCGAATTTACACAGTGATCAAAAATTTATCTCTATAAACTGTTTTTAAATTTGTTACAACAGATATTTGAATGTTGCAGAGTTTTGACAGATTTTGAAGAAAGTTTTGCCGGGGCAATTTATTATTATTTTAAGCATCTGTTATTTACAGCAATGTCTAAAGATCTTTTAAAATTCTCAAATCGATTTCTTCAAGTTATTTTCTGGTTTTCCATATTTTGGATATTCTTAAAATTGTGCCTATGAGTTGCCAGGAAGAAAATCACTATCAGTAGCAAACAATGTGTCCAATGACTACTCCAATTGAATCCAAACTCATTTCTTGAGGTACCTACATTATACCTATTTATACCTCTATCTTGTTTGCCTATTTTTTTCTAAAGGCAAAGTTTAGCACAAATTAAAAAAATAATAATAAAATCTTCCCTTTGTCTCTGCATGATAATTGAGCCTTTTCCGGAGTCTAAAACTTAGCATGGGGTGGGTACCTCTTTCTAACTTCAAATTACCTCTTGTAATGTCTTGGTGTTCGCGAGTGCCAGAGGTTAGAGGAAACAAAGTGAAGACTTTGATCTTTTGGTCACTACTCTGTTTACAAATTGTGATAATACCTAGGAATTAATTGGATTCCCCAGATTGAGGTCTACTTCAACATTAACCTCTAAGAGTGTTAGATTTTGTTCAAAAAAATAAACCCAATCCTTGAACATTTTTCTGAAGAAGGTTTTAAAGTATATACTTTTGAAAAACTCCAAGCACTTCACGATTAAAGTATAGAAAATATGCTGGCTAGCACTGTAGTGTGAAATATCCTGTCACTGGTATCACATGTAAGAATGGCTAAGATATGCAGTGCCCCATATTGCAGCTTCTCCCACCACAAAGCAGAAAGCACACTTACACAGAAGCAGCTTTAGACAGCACTACGTTTTGTTCTTTCAGAGACTGTTATGACGATGACAATACAACTCGTTCACAAGGACATAATTAAAATTTGGTAGTGAAAATAACGAGTGCATTATATGGCATCTGTGATAAAATGTAAAGAGTATTAAACTCTAAAAAAAAATACATGGAGCGGAATACAAGATGATTTCACTGTCCATGTTGGCTTCACTAGAGAGGAGATAAAGATCTATAACTACTAGAATTAAGGCAACATTCTCTCATATGATCCAATTTTTTAATTTTAATCTGTGAATTTTTCATATCATCTCATCCCATGCTATGTCTTATTTTTCCTTACTTCTTGATCTTATTACTAAGTCTGAGAAAGTCCTTAATCCATTGCTTATGCCCTTAATCAAAATCCCTCTCTTTATCTAAAAATTCAATCAATTGACTTCTAGGAACCCTTTCCATGATCATAAATTATTTGACTATCAGAAAAATATGATAGTCTAAAAATAAACAGCCATTACCTTTAATACTCAATATCTTCAGGTTTTCCAACTCGAGTACTTTGCTTTTAAGTTTCCTGAAGTGCCTGAGTCTTTCTGATTCCCTCCACATTCAGCAGGATGTGGAAATGGGTAGGTGCTATATTGCACCCCTCTTTCCCTCACTCACTAAGGCAGATTATTTTAAAGGAAACACAGCATAAAATTTTGCCCTTAAATAAGCATGCATTTTTAAGAACTACTCACTTTTTAAAAAAATTACACAACCTGAATCCCATTATTATATATAAAAAAGAAAACACTTTTTTGATATCATCCAGTATCCCTTCATGTTCGTAAGTATCCATTTGTCTCATAACTGTATTTTTCAATAAGTTTTTTATATCAAGCTAAAAAAAAATCCAAAAATACATATTTCATTTATTTTACATATCTAATCTATAAAATGCCTTTTTTGACTTGCCCTTTGTTTTTGTTTTATTTTTTTATTTTTATTTTTTTTTGTTTTATACAATTTTCCACATTTGAGGTTTAGCTAATTGTGTCTCTATATCACTTAACATATTTCTCTATTTCTATATTTCATATAAAGTGATTAGATCAAATGGCTTAATCAGGCTCAATTTTTATTTTTTTAATCAAGAATATCTTATGAGTCTCAGGGTATCTGGTTATCTCTCATTTTGTGATCTCTCTGTTATAACACTCTATAAACTTTTCACTTAATGAGTTAGCAGCCATTCAAGATCATTGGCAACACCCATTTCTCCATTAAGTGATGTAAATTTGTGTTGTTTCAATGTTATCATTTTTTTCTGGATATATTAACTGTAATTCTTCCATTTAAAAAATTTACTCATCAACTATTTGGTTACTCTTAAATACATCTGTACACCAAAGAAAGGGTAAATAGTTCATTTTTTCCCTGTTACTTATTAGGTTCCAGAATCATGAATTATTGCCCTAGCAACTTACAGAGGTAATCAATGAGATTTTTAAAATAAGCCCATGGATCTTTTAACATGCAATGTATTCATAGCAATCGCTGTAGTTCTTAATGTTTAAACCATCCTGTTTTCAACTGGTGGAAGCTCCTTTCTTTAACTTCCATGACTTTCCAACAAGACTCTAATACTCTTTGGTAATTCTTTTATGTTGCATTTTCATTGGCAAATATTTCCAGATTTACATTGTGGAGTTCTTATCAGAAAGTGGAATTTAATCTTCCTCCAAGAAGTTTTGATTTTACTAAGCAGTCTAGGTTCTTTACATCTCGTTTGGCTATTGCTTCTAGGCCTTTACAGCTTAATGGGCAGAAAATAAATATATATTATATTGTAGAAGAGAAAACAAACATACCAAGAGTTACTATTCTAGTTACAATTAAAATTTAACAGTACTGAGCTTCTAACCAAAGTTTTTTCCTTTGATTTTTTATCTCTTTGTTCTTACTTAAAATCTTATTTCCTAAAGATAATATAGTACTACTTGATTTATCGTTTATGGGTTTCTGTCCTATATAAGTGTACATATCTGTCTACATGTAAATCTTAAAAATAATCATGCCAATGCCAATACTAGTACTATGATATGGTTATCCATACTATTTGATATTTCTTTTCAGTTCCTTTTAATCTTGACATATCCCAGTAGGGATATGACACATTATTGTTTTAAGGTCATACAAAACAATTATTGTGTGGTTAAGCCATCAAATTGATATATAATTTACTTTTGTTTTCCACTTGCAAGTTTTTTCTATCAACTTAGATTTATTTTTGTTTTATTTTTTATTTATTCATGAGAGACACCGAGAGAGGCAGAGACACAGGCAGAGGGAGAAGCAGGCTCCATGCAGGGAGCCCGGTGCATGACTCTATCATTGGACCCAGGGATCATGCCCTGAACTGAAGGCAGGTGCTCAATCACCCAATTACCCAGGCGCCCCTAAATTTTTTATAATTATTTAAAACAGAAGGCTCTAAAGTGTAAAGTAAAACAAGAAACATTTGGAGACTGTAGCTTCAATTTCTTTTCCCTTAAGTCTCTTTACTTCTACTCTTTCAATAGTAATTTTCATTACACTTTTTTGCGTCTACTTCCACTTGTAAAATGTAGGCATCTATTATATATATGTATAGATGAATAGATTTACCTCTTTTTATATGTATATCTTCCCCCCTTCATAAATAAAATGTAATAGAATAATCACATTTTGGGGGCACCTGGGTGGCTCAGTGGTTGAGCGTCTGCCTTTGGCTCAGGTCATAATCTCAGGGTCCTGGGATCAAGTCCCACATCAGACTCCCTGAATGGAGCCTGCTTCTCCCTCTGCCTGTGTCTCTGCCTCTCTCTGTCTGTATCTGTCATGAATAAATGAATAAAATATTTTTTAAAAATTATCATATTGTGTTGTATCTTTAAAATATTTTTAGGGATTAATCTATAGTCATATGTATAAAGATTTTCCTCATTCTTTTTAAGATATGTATTACTCCATTCCATGCATATTCCATAGTTTCTTCACTTAGTCCCCTGTCGACGAACATTTTTATTATTTCTAGTGTTTTTTTGTTTTGTTTTGTTTTGTTTCAAAAAGTAGGACAACAATAAAGAGCTTTGTGCACCTGCCATTTCAGTTTTCATAGGATATCTTTGGAAAAGATTCCTAAAGGAGAGATTTCTGCTTAAAGAGACAAATCAGTAGGCATTTTTTATAGATGCTACCAAGTTCCTTTTTATAGATGTTGTACAACTCTGTATTTCTACCACCAATATATGAATGTGTATTTCCCTACACTACTTTCATGATATCTGGAGTAGAAAATGAATCCTCATTTGGACAAAATACACGCATCACTTTTCCTGGAATAACATTAAGTAAATCTACTGCCTTTACAGTTTCAATAGGCATAACTTTTGACAATAAGAGTTACTTTTGAAAGGGGCTTATCTAATCATTTGGGCACCTTTCTTCCAGTAAACACTCTCTGGGATCAGTGGCAGTGCCTGAAGCAATATGGGTAGCATATGAGTTTTCTTGGTTTCAGAAGACCTAAATATTTAAGGAAGCTTTTAGGAATGGGTCCTGCATCCTACTTGGTAGCCTTCATTCAGCATGAAGACCATATCAGTACTATTGTCTAAAAGTGGTATATTTTAGGCTGCCTCTTAGGTACATCTATTTAAAGGGATAATCAGAGAATGGCCTTCTCCCAAAAGTGAGCATATACAGGGGCTTGTAGAATTGTCATACTTTTCTTTTTATATTATCCTCGGGCTCTAGTGGTGCCTTCATCACCAGAAAGTACACGTGTTATGCCTTACTCATCTCTTTGATGACCTGTTCCCTTAGGAAGCATCTCAAAACAGCAAAGTCACTGGAGAGTTAAAGAGTGTAGATGAGGGCAGTTAGCCACCACAATGCACCTGTCAGATGTCCAGCTGGCTCACATATAACTGAACATAAGGCTGATTGGCTCTCTGCCCAGAGAAACCAGTGTATCCTGAAGGGTGTCATATTGACAATTATGGATATGCAAAATTGTTCACACATCCAAGGTTAAGAGCAACTTATTCTGAGCTCATATCTTTATGCAATTTGTTGGATGGCATATGGGGTCATTTTGGAGCCTAGTCTCTAGAGGCAAGAATTGCTGCCGCAACTCATTTGTTCTAAATTATGTTTGCTGTTTAAATAGTTTTAAAATTAATCATCCTCTTAGGTTTTGACTATTGTTTTAAATGATTACTTAGGGAAAATTGAGAAATAATGTAAATTAACACCTAAGTGATAAAAAAATAAATGTATTGATCAGAGCTGAGCGTGACAATGATGGATGATCTCTGCTGAAAATAACAGTGTCTATTTGACAATGGTATGTCATCCAATAGTATAACATGACACTCAATAACTAAAACTGTCCTCCTATTTATGTTGTAATGGGATTCCCAAAAAATAAGTAAGCATTTTCTTGATTTCACATTAAAGATAAAGTACCATAATGTATTTGAGGTTTCATAATTTTTTACAAGTACTAAGTAGGGTCTCTGTTCTGTGTATTTTCAATAAAACTATGTATTTTTCATTTGAGGATCACATAATCTGTTCCATTTTGGAGGAACTATCAGAACATAATTATCCTTTGTGTCAGAAACTTCTTCCATTTTGGGACATTGTCAGAGTGGAGTTATCAAGTGTATTATTTTTTTAAAGAAATATGTAGGTCCCATTTCTGTCAGTAAAAGTCATATTTATTCTATATTTATAAAGTAAATACATTCTCAACGGTTTCCCAGGAACATAAGAGAAAATGTTACTTGGATTAATTTTTGAAATTATGCCTAAGTTTTCCAGATCAGTTGTCAACATGTAATATTATGTTGATAATGACATTATGGCATAAATAAGTTTGAATGAAATTTTTAAATGCCTCTTCATTTTCTTTTTGAATATCTTGTCATTATTAAAAGACCTTAGCTCTTTTCCTACAAGCAACGATAAATTCATAATATTTAAAATGACTCATTCTTTTGTTTTGACTTATAAGTCTTATTATAATAAAATCTTATAAGGAAAGATTCCTTCAATTTATTAAAGTTTTAATGAGATTAATAGCTATGATTTATTCCTATTTCTACTTATCTGTGCAATCCTCATTTGTTTTTCTACCGACTCTATATGTTGTAGTTAGGGTCTTTGTTCATTTGCCACTACTTATGAAGATGCAGCCTGCTGTTGATTTCCAGTAAATCTTTGATTATTCACCTAAATCTTGCATAACACCTACCACTGGTAAACAGAAAAATATGGAGAAACTCCAAGATGAAGATACTTTCAAATAACTTGTAAAATACAAAAAGAAAGGGCATTGTTATGAGCACATATTAATATGTTTAAATAGATCTACTTTTATTCATCTTGGACTGGTAGACCTATATTTAACTAACGTTATTTTAATTTTAACTTGAGTATAAGAGATTCAATTTAGGTGAACAAACCTACTTGTTTTTGTTTGAACATCAACTATTTCTCACTATCTAAAATTTGACTCTTTTCTTTTCTCTGAATCAATTCTTGTCTTTCAAAAAATGCATTTTTCTAAAACAAAGTTCTTAGTTAATGGCACTCCAGTTGAATTTTCTTTTTATTTCACCACTTGGCAACATTTGGATATTTTTAATCCAACTTCATTAATTCTGTATTGCGTATAGTTTTATTTTTTTTATTTTATAAATACATTGTGTGTCTTGAACCCTGTTGCATATTTCTGTATTTTACATCCCACCATGTCCTTCCCTATTTATAAATGAGTCATACATATTCATTAATTACAATCATTTATAAAGTATTTTTTTAAGATTTTATTTATTTATTCATGAGACACACTCACAGAGAGGCAGAGACACAGGCAGAGAGAGAGAAGCAGGCTCCATGCAGGGAGACCAAAGTGGGACTCGATCCCAGGACTCTAGGATCACGCTCTGAGCCAAAGGCAGACAACCACTGAGCCACCAAGGCGCCCCTCATTTATAAAGTATTTTTGATGATGTGAGAGGCTTAAATTTATATCTATTTCAGGTAAAATATTGAGAAAAGATACACAAAATAATGCGTGTGAGGGTATCTATACATTCTTTTTTCTTCTTGGACTGCAGAAATATATATAAGACTTTAATTTTAAGAAAGAGTTAATTACTGTAGTAAAATGAAGGATTACCCCCAAAGTCTTCACCCCTACTTGAATTCATATAGCTATCATTGCCTTAAGAAATTTTATCTCCCCACTCTGACTTTTCACCTTGGCCAGTGGCATGAGGCAAAGCGATAGTGTGGTGGTGTCAAGTCTAGGCCTAAAAAGGCCTCATGTGTTCCCACTTTCTGTCTTGTGTCTTTACCATTGCTCTGAGAATAACATACCCAGGCTAACTTATCGGTCTTAACTGGATCCACTTTATGATGAGTGACCACATGACCTTGATATTCCTAGGTCTATCACGGAGCAACACATCACCCAGAAACCACCAAACTAATGCATAGTTCAGCTTTTAGCTTGGGGATGAAACCCTGGAGGATTTTAAGACTGAGTCCATGGCCATCATATAGTGTTGTGTTGCTCTACGTAGATAGAATACATGTGTCTCAGAACCAGAGAATGGGAGAAGCACTCCCTTAGGGAGTTTCTGCTTCCTATTTTCACATTTTCAGTCTCTGCTGGACTGGACGTTCAAGTCTCTGTGGAAGAATAATCCTAATAATCGACAGAATAAAGATTCCACTAAAACGTAAGGCTAATACCCGATCACTTGTGTTCTTCATTCCAGTAGACCGGTAGACAAAGAAAGGAACCACTATAATGTTGTGACTGTTAATTCTGATTATCATGAGATGGCAATTATTGCCTCTCATTGGGTACAGAAAATTACATCTGTGAATTGAGAGATTTATTCTGAAACCATTTATTATGTCCATGGTCATAACTGTGACTGGACAATTGCACCAATCATGCCTAGAAACAGCATGATAGCCAGGGGCTCAGATCTCTTTGGGAATATAGTATTGGGCTACTTCAACATGTCAAACAAAACAAATCAGCAAATAATCCAATCAGGAACGAAGAGCATCAGAAATGTTTGGTGGAGGAGAAAAATGATGAGTATTAATTATTTCTCTCAGGATTAACTGTTTCAGTAGGGCTGTAGTTTGATGGTATCTCTCTCCCTTATAGATCGTTTCTTCAAATACTGTGCTAACTATCTTTAGGAGACTTTTGCAGGTTGAAGTGCTTATGTGCTGCATGCACTGTGGTGCAATGCAGTAGATTTGAGCATGCAATGTCCCATCTTCATCCCCTCACTCTCCGCACTTTTGTTCAAATATCCCAGACCTCCAAATGCCAGTACCTGCATCTCTATGTCCCTCAGACCTCCTTATCCATGTGCACAGCAGGACAGAATTATCAGGGATTTAATATTCTCTGGGGAGGTATCCTCAGTGAAGGGTGAACAGCAGAAAAACGCCTCAGATCTTTGGCCTTCTAAGTGGTATTATGATGAGTCATGTATACTACACTGACTTTCAAATTTCTGAAAAAGAATCAATCTCAGATTTTCTCAGTGATAAATTATTTGAAAATATACCTTTGACTGGTTGCTTCCTTCCCTTTTTACTGCCCCCCTCCCTTTGTTGTTTCCTGAGATGACCTCAATTAGTCATTAGTCAATGAACTAATTGAATTTAAAATCTGTACCTGTTAGGATGATATTAGCCAAAAAAAAAAAAAAAGTTGGCAAGGATGTAGAGAGAAGGCAATCTTTGTACGCTGTTGATGGGAATGTAAATTGGTGCAATCACTATGGAAAACATTGTGGACATTCCTCAAAAAATTAAAAACAAAATTATCGCAGGGCCCAATGATTTCACTTCTCCGTATAAATCCAAAGGAAACAAAATTAGGATCTGCACTCCCATGTTTATTGCAGCATTATTCACAATAGCCAATACGTGGATGCAACCTAAATCTCCACTGGCCAATGAATGGATAAAAAAATTTTGGTATATACATACAATTGAATAATATTCAGCCTTAATGTGAGGGAGCGAGGAGGAAATCCCACCATTTGAGACAACATAGATGAGCCTAGAGAACATTATGGTGAGTGAAATAAGCCAGACACAGAAGTACAAATGCCACATAATACCACTTATATGAGAAACCTAAAATGGTCAAACTTATGGAAGCAAAAAGTAGAATGGTGATTACCAAGATCTGGGGGCAGGAGCAGGGTGGGGAGGGAAACAATTATATATTAGAGAAAGGCTACAAAGTTTCAGTTATACAAAATAAGTAGTAGAGATTTATTGTCTAGCATAGTACCTACAGTTAACAATACCGTATTATATAAACTGTCGCTAAGAGGGTTGATCTTATGTTTAAAAAAGAAGTAGAGGGGAGAAGAAAACTTTTGGAGGTAATTGATATGTTTATGATACAGATTGTGGTGATGGTTTCATCACCACAAACTCGTCAAGTTATATATTAAATATGTACAGCTTTTCATATGTCAACCATGTGTCATTAAAGAGATTTTACAAGAGATATAAATTTTGCTCTTAAAGATATTCTTGTGTCAAAACAAAACAAACTAGAACAAAGGACAAACCTTGTCCCATTTCACATGTCATATATATATATATATATATATATATATATATATATATATATAATTTCATATTATGGTCCTTCAAAAACTCTTAGATACCCTAATATTTACATGAAAGATAAAGAAAATAACTTTAAATCACATGCCTAACTACACGACGCCGTGTCATAATGGTAGAGCTAGAATTAGGAATAAGTTTCTTTGTTTCCTGGTATAGATTCTGTCAATTATATAATGTTTTTCCTCTTTGTCAATTCATCTGTTAATTGAAAAGCTTGATGTTTACCCAATCACATTCACTTTGGACTCTGAGACAGTATGCGCCGTATGTATCAGACTTATTCCCAATCAAAACAAAGCTATTCCACATGGAGAGATTCGGAATATTACATGGAAATGGCATTGTTTCTGTGCTTAATCAAGATGTAGGTTGGGATATAGATGGATCTATACATGAGGGATTAAAATAAATTTATTGAGGTATTCAAATTAGTATCTTGGACAGAGTCCCCAACAGGGAAAAATAATGAAAATACATAATAATCATGCTTTATATTTACGAAGAACATTGTAAACTAGAAGGTATTTCCACTCAGTGTCTCAAGCTTCACAGTGACTCTTGAAGCAGGAATTATTGTAGCCATCTTACATAGTAAGCATTCAGACTCTGGACTGTCAAGTGGATTGTTCATTGTTAAAGGCATTTAGTAAGTGCTAAAGTCAAAACTACTAATTAACTAATAATTAAAATAGAATACTTCTTATAAAACAACATTATGTGTAAATAAACTATGAATCAGAAGTAACCTTCTGCCTTTATATTTAACTCCCACCTCGCTTCCTTCTCTTCTCCTCAATCAGAAAGTCCCTTGAGGAAGTTGGATCAAATAGTTTTGCATCGAAAAATAAACAAACTTGTTTGGTGTTATATTAACACTAATTCCAACTTCAAATTTATATTGGAAAGACTCCTTTACGTGGGAGTAAATATAGGAAAGTGGGTATTATCTCGAATTGTAATTAGTTCCTAAAGACAGAGAGAAAGGGGAATCCCTTGATATCAGTAAGTTGATATCAGTAAGACATACTGACAAATAAAAATAGGTAAATTTCAACTAATACCAGTCCTACTGTTCAAAGGTAATCAACCAATTACTTATCCTAATAATCCATACAATGTACTATTATTAATTTGGGGGAGGAGTTAAATGGCTTAATTAATTTTTAGATTCCTGAATGACTAACACAGAACTTCTAAAGTTTGAAGCTGGCATTGCAGAAATAATCATGCCTTTGGTGTCTTAGAGTCAAAATACAGGGTAGGAAATAGATCATTTTAAAACTCAGTATGCTAATTAAAATCCATGGGAGAAGTTGCTCTCAAAGATCAGAACCAAGAAGCACTTGGCATCCCCTGAGGACTTAGAGGCTTTCACCTGAGCAGCACCACGACTAAAATCTAGAAAGACCGGGCCTACGGGGAGCAACAAGATCCTAGCAATTGCTTGCCTACAAGCTACAGACTACTATTTAAGCTGGTAAAGGGAATAAACTAGACATTTTTAGTGAACACCTAAAATCTGAACATGACCTAGGGTGACGGTGTAAAGCCATGAACGGCTGCAGATATGCTAAGAAGTTCGAATTCTCCTGCAGGCTTTTTCTCCAACTACTCTGTAGGAGTCCACAGGGAAGATGGGCATGAGAAATTCAGCCCGTGATGCTCCCTTGGTGAGAGGAACAGTCCTAAAATTCCACCCAGACTGATGTTCTCTATGATGTTTACTTGTGTTTCTGTTCTTGGCATCTATGAATTAATTTTTCATCTTATTTGGGGTATGATTTTCCTACCTTTTTTCTACTTTTTTTTTTTTTGCTAACTTTCTGATCTAACGGAATGGCGGGCATAGAGGATTTACTTTTTTGTGTGCTGGATATGTTTGTACCTGTATAAATATTTTTGAGCTTTCTTTCTGAGAAACATTTAAGAGACTGGAAAAAGTTTGATCCTTTTGTGTCTTTTAGGATTTCTTGGCCACATCCAGAGTAGTGCCCAGTCATGGACCAGTTATTTCCCCCACAACTAGGGCAAGATGGTCTGTGTTCTCTGCACATTATTTCATGAATTCTGAAGCTTCCCAATTTGATAGTGGAATAGAAACCATTACCAGGGTGTTGTGTGTGCCAGGCACTGTCGCCTCTAATATTTTTGTGTTGTTGTTTCTTTGGCTGAGGGCTTTTTCCCTAGTCATATGCAGCTGAATATTACAGAACAACCTCTTCAGGTTCTCGTAGTTCTCTCTCCCTGTGGAGATCTCTCCTCTCATTCTTTGTCTCACAAATGCTGGCCTCCTTGTTCTCTACATATTCTCTGCTCCTTCTCAACCCGTGAAGCTGGTCAGGCTTTTCCTTGGTTTGTCGTCCCTGTGCAGCAGACTTAAAACTCTCTCAAGGGAATGAATGGAGATAACTGTAGGGATCACCTCATTTGCTTCCCATCTCTCAGGGATCAATATCCTTTGTTGCCTGATTGCAAATGTCTTTGTGAACACATTGCTTCATTATTTTGTTCGTTTTCTGGTTGTTTCAGGTGGTAGACTCAGTCCCCACCTTGTTAATTCACCATGGCCAGGAGCAGATAACTGTATTATTATTATTTTTTTTCTTTATTTTTATTTTTATTATTATTCTCTTGGAATGAGATAATCAGCAGAGAAACGAATACATAAACATCATAATTTGAGAAACTTTTATTTTTTTAAAGATTGTATTCATTTATTTGAAAGTGAGAGAGCATGAGAGAAACAGAGAATGAGCAGAGGGAAGGGGCAGAGGGAGAAGGAGAAGCAGACTCCTCGCTGAGCAGGGAGCCCGATGTGGACCCTGGGATCATGACCTGAGCAGAAGGGAGATGCTTAACCAACTGAGCCACCCAGGTGCTCATTTGAGAAACTTTTGAATAAAAGGATAAAGAAATATTTACACGTAAAAATGGTTAACATAGTACACTTGAGAGAATTCAGTTAGCTACCATAGGATATAAATTACCATATAGAGGAATGAAAAAAAAAAAACTGTACTAAAAATGTTTTGCAAATCCTAGGTTCTTCCGAGGAAGCTTTGACCAGATACAGCCCCATTCATAGTCCATAGTCCCAAGGCTTATAACACATAGTACATAGGGGCACAAACAACACAGTGAGAAATTGCTTTGGATCAGATCTTTCTTCATGTACACACCTTTGACTTTGTGACCTCCTAATCTAAGCTAGATTATTTCTTCCCTAAATTGCTCCATCTGAAGCAAAATAATACATCTCTAATTTTGGCTGATCAACATCTAGATTTGACTCCCTGGATTCCTGAAAGTTGGTATGTCAAAGGTTTCCCAGGGCCATGTCTTATCTATGTATACAGTAGTGGAATTATTCCCTGGAAGTAGAACCTAAGTCTACCAATGGTGGTCCCAGTTGCTAAGCTTCCTTGCAATTGTGTTATCTCTGGGCCTTATGTGATTTTCCTGCGTTCTTGCCTAGCTTACATTTATATAAGCATGTTTAATTTCAAGACGAGGCTATTCGAGTTTGCCCTAGTACAGCAATCAATACTTCCATTTCTGACCGTATTTTGAAATGACATATATTGATGACAATTGTTTTTACAATGAATTTGCATATATATTCTTGTGTGCATGTGTGTGTGTTGTATGTGTGTATATTTTGAGTTACAAATATTTAAATAAGATTACCAATGTGTATTATTGTGTGAGCAATTGAACAATGCAACTACTATCTCTGTATGTAGCTGTGTAAATTTACACAGTTGAAACTGGAGGTATCCTCAGATTTATTATTGCTACTTAGCACACACACTCAACTGGGCCATATTAGTTGCATTCTATAAATTAAGATATAAGTAATTATTTGTATTCTTCTCTTACCGTATCTTCCTTAGTCACTCAACCTTTTCATATTAGTTTTGCCTATAATATAAAAAAAGCATCATCCAAGTTTAGATTATATGAACTTTAAATTTCATGGGAGGATAATAGGTCTTCAAATCGTAGCCTATTCCTACCTATAATTTTGGTTAATCCCAGAGTTCTGTAACTTCCATATCAATAGCCTTATTTAGCCTCCAATTTTTTACCGACATTATTCCATGATCCCATGTTTTAGAAACATATGTTCTATTCACATTGTAAAAAAAGATTTCATTAATTTATTTTTTTTTTGAGAGAGAGAGTGAACAAGCAGGAGGGAGAAGGAAAGAAAATCTGAAGCAGACTCCACGCTGAGCACAGAGCCCCACACAGGGCTCAATTCCATGACCACAAGATCAGAACCTTAGCAGAAATTGAGTCAGATGTTTAACTATCTGAGCCAAGCAGGCACCCTAGTCTATATCTTCTTTTTATATGCACATTCTAACACACACATACTATATACACATACACAAATACACACATAGAAAATAAAATTAAGGCAAAATATTATAATTCAGCAAACTTTCTTAGCTAACCCAGATCTAATGACTAATCTCTTGGCATCTACATATAACCACTCTATACTTCTTAGCATATTTTGTTTAACAGCATGTACCTTTCCCCTATTTCTTAACTCCTTTTATATACCCATCTCTCTATATCCATTATCTGTTTATATATCAGTCTTCACAAACAGACCTTAAGAAAATTTGGAGACAGCTAGAAAAAACACTTATTTTTTAATATATTACATTCCTCAATATGTGTCAGTATTTTACATACATTATTAAGAAAAATCTAACTTTCCTATGACTTAAAAGTGTTTTTTTATCCACAGTTTTACTATTGATTAAAATTAGGTTCGAGAAGATTGCTTTTCAAAGATGAAATATGTGACACAGGTAGGATTTAGTTCCAGTTAAAACTGGCTATGTATATCATGCATATTTATTGATTGAGTGGATATTATCTCCATGGTTTCTTCCTTATTGATTCATTTATTTCTTTATCTTGTGTTAACTTCTGGTCCCAATCACATGTTTAGTTATTTACTCAAAAGTACTTAGAATGTTTGGCACACATATGGTGGGGACTAACAAATGTTTATTCATGATAATTCATTTTAGGAAATATATGCATATTATTTTCTTTTAATGAATGAAATGAATTTAAGCTTTGTGATTGTTCGGCTAAAGATAGGCAAGCATATGGAATCCCAGAAAAAGGAACTGCTGAAAATAGAGAGGAAAAGAGGAATCTGTTTCTTTTATTTCTTTTCTTTCTTTCTTTTTTTTTTTTTTTTTGTAAGACATACTGGAGTTACTAAGCACTTTCAATAAGTAGCACCCCTGTAAATTCTCCAACTGAGTTCTGAAAAAAAATGGTGGATAGAAAACAAAAATATTTCATTACAATTTCTAAACAGTAGGTTTGAACACTAAATTATGTATAAAACCAATAATAATTTTGTATTCTGCAACTTTAATGAATTTGTGTATCAGTTCTAGCAATTTATTGGTGAATCTTCGGGTTTTCTATTTAGAGAATCATGTCATCTGCAAATAGCACAAGTTTGACTTCTTCCTTGCCAATCTGGATACATTTTATTTCTTGTGTCATTGATTGGTGTGGCTACAGCTCACAATAATGAAGAGGCAGGAGATATCAAGGAATCAGTCCCATTTACAATTGCACCAAAAACCATAAGATACCTAGGAATAAATATAACCAAAGAGGTAAATGATCTGTACTCTGAAATGTATAAAACACCGATGAAAGAAATTGAAGAGAATGCAAAGAAATGGAAAGACATTCCATCCACATGGCGTAGAACATATATTGTTAAAATGTCTATATTAACCAAAGCAATCTACCCTTAATATGATCCCTATCAAAATACCACCAGTATTTTCACAGAGCTAGAACAATATTAAAATTTGTATGGAATAATAAAAGACTCTGAATAACAATATTGAAAAAGAAAAGCAAAGCTGGAGGCATTACAGTTCCAAACTTCAAGTTCTATTACAAAGCTGTCATGATCAAGACAGTATGGTATTGGAACAAAAACAGACACATGGATCAATGGAACAGAATAGAAAACCCAGGAATGGATCCACAACTATATGGTCAAAGCAGCAAAGAATATCCATTGGAAAAGACTGTCTCTTTAACAAATGGTATTGGGAAAACTGACCAGCAATGTGCAAAAAAATAAAACTTGACCACTTTCTTACACTATAGACAAAAATAAATTAAAATGGATGAAAGACCTAAATGTGAAATAAGAAAATCCCAGAGGTGAGTGCAGACAGTAACAAACTCTTTGACATTGGCTGTAGCACCTTCTTACTAGATATGTCTTCTGATGTAAGGGAAACAAGAGCAAAATAAATTATATATAAAGCCAATAATAATTTTGTTGAGACTTCATCAAAATAAAAAGCTTCTGCACAGTGAAGGAACCAATCAACAAAACAAAGTCAAATTACACACTGGGAGAATATAATTTGTAAATGACCTGATAAAGGGTTAGTATCCAACATATGTAAAGAACTTACACAACTCAACACCTAAAAAAAAAAAAATCCAACTAAAAAACTAAAAAAATGGGCAGAAGAGATGAATAAACATTTTTCCTAAGAAGACATGCAGATGTCCAAGAGACACATGAGAAAACACTCAACATCACTCGTCATCAGGGAAATACAAAGGGCTATAATGAGCCATCACTTCATACCTGTCAGAATAGCTAAAATTAACAACACAAGAAGCAGCAGGTGTTGGTGAGGATGTGGAGAAAGCAGAACACTTTTACTTTGTTGGTGGGAATGCAAACTGGTGCAGCCACTCTGGAAAACAGTATGGAAATTACTCAAAAAGTTAAAAATAGAGCTACCATATAATCTAGCAATGGTACTGCTAGATATTTACCCAAAGGATATAAAAATACTGATTCGAAGGGATCCATGCACCCTAATGTTTATAGCAGCATTATTAACAATAGCCCAATTGTGGAAAGAGTCCCAATGTCCATTAACTGACGAATGGATAAAGAAGAGGTGATATATATATATATATAGATACCCGATTATATATATATATATATATATATATATAATCGGGATATTACTCAGCCAACGAAAGAGTGAAATCTTGCCATTTTCATCAACATGAATGGAACTACGGAGTATTATGCTAAGTGAAATAAATCAGTCAGAGAAAGAGTAAGTACCATATGATTTTACTCATATGTGGAATTTAAGAAACAAGACAAAAAACAGGGGGGATAAAAAGAGATGAAAACCAAGAAATAGACCCTTAACTACAGAGAAAAAACTGATGGCTACCAGAGAGGAGGTAAGTTGGGGGAACGGGTAAAATAGGTGATAGGGATAGAGGACACTTGTGATGAGCACAGTGTGTTGTATGGAAGTATTGAATCACTAAATTCTACACCTGAAACTAATATTGTGCTGTATGTTAACTAAATGGAATTTAAATTAAAACTTAGGAACAAACTTTTGAATAATACAGATTCTCATACTAAAAAAAAAAACAATAATGAGATTTTTAAACTATATCTTAATCCTGTATCACAATTATAGTTAATAGTTACCAACCCAATCACAATAGCATAGAGTAGGCCTACCCATGAAGGAACAGCAGAGAATGGATTATTTCTCTTGACTTGCTTACTATCAAGATAAAGAAGGGCAGAGATTTAGCAAAGATGCCTGGTGGATTATTTCCAAGTTTACTAATCTTATAAATTACTCTATTTCCTGTGGGCAGAGTGAAAAAAGAGAGATGCTAGGAATTAAGGTAAATATGAACGCTTCTCAGAGAATAAATCATTGCACAGAAAAGAATCTTTTTCTAACACTTCATAAGTTTAGTTAATATTTATGATCACTGGCTGAAAGAAAAACATGTGGAAACAAGTTCATTCTAGATGTAAACTTGTTGATTATTAAGCATATTTCACTGAAGCAAAAATTAGATTTCCAAAGATTCTAATACTCATTAAGAATTTTAGAAAATGGAACTATTTTGATATCCTTAAATTTGCTTCCACAATAATGTCAAATAGTCAAACTAGTTGAAAGGCAGGGAAACCATTTTCAGTGCATCCGCGAAGCTATTTCAGACAATTGGATTTTTCTTAGGTAGTAAGTTCTGAAAACAGAAACTGGTGAAAGCTATCTGACCTGAATTTATTCCACAAAATTTTATTCCCATCTGAAAGTGTGCCTGTGATTTATTCTCTGTCACTGCTGTATCTACACTAATGCACCATTATGCATAGCTGATGTTTCAGATGTATAACCATCACTCTTCCTGAAGCCAGAACTTTATGATTACGTCAGACATTGTCTGGCATAATCTATTTAACCAGTTGATTTTACCTCCACAGTTTCTGATGAATCTGGAATAATTACTTAAATATTTACTCTTCTATGTTTAAAATTTGCTAGAACAAAGAGATTATGCATGCCAAGTGTGCAGGGGGGTCGAAGATAACAAATGATACATCGAGCACAGCCTAATGTGGCTTTACTGGAGTAGAAACAGTGGTAATAAATCACCTGCCAATGTTGATAATAAAATACTGCATTGGCCTCCATCAGCCACAAGAGAAAGGTTAAATGTTATTTCTCGCAATAACCCTGTGGTCTTCATAGCTGACACCTCCAATATTAAATCCCATCATTATTTTCTATAGAAAACATTTGATCTTTATTCCTAATGGAACATTTTTATAAATAACTACTTTGCAAATATCTAATATCCTTGAAATACCTTCATTCATTTTATGGTTATTTCACTCTATAAAAATATCTCTTCTCCTTAGTATAAAACTACTTGTATGTAATGGGTAGCTTTGGGAGGTTGAAATTCACTCTGGTCAACTATAAGGGACCTTTTAATGATTGTATTCATATGAGCTCAGTGTTGGTGTAGGTTGCGAATTGAAATATTATCCTTGAATAAGCTCAGTGATTTATGTTCTAGTTGATTTAT
Organism: Nyctereutes procyonoides; assembly: GCF_905146905.1. Taxonomy (NCBI): domain Eukaryota; kingdom Metazoa; phylum Chordata; class Mammalia; order Carnivora; family Canidae; genus Nyctereutes; species Nyctereutes procyonoides. The sequence continues at coordinate 14,332,357 of NW_026575032.1, read as the reverse complement.
TAAATCAAATCTCAATTTTGTTCATATTGCTTTCCAAATTGCCCTGATATCAAACACCAACCTCATCTCTTGACCTATCTATACAACAATTATTTCTCTAATATGCTTTCCGTAAACAATTAATTGTCATAGAGTGGGTTTGAAGGGTATGTTCGCCTCAATGGAAAGCATGAAATGTATTTCAAGAGATGTACACATGAGGCTTACATTTGTGAAAGTATTGATATATATATAAGCTTATATCTGTGAAGATAATGACATGCACACATAAACTTATGTTTATGAAGATATTAAAATGTATACAAAACTAAATGATAGCATATATTTCCAAGTGTGATCACAAATGAAATCCCACTAACTATTCATGACCTCACCTATAACCTGTACCACCTGCCTATTGCAACATTGCCCATTCTTATTTCCAATGTCAAACTGGAAACCTAGTTATACGTAGAAAAAAGTTTTTCCGCTCTGATGGCCATATGTGTCCTTCCTGTGCTTCCTCTGTTCAAGGGACCATTTTATAAGAAACATCCTATCAGTGAACAGGGGAAAACCCAGGTTACTAAAGTAGTTTCCTCTCCTGACATTACCCAAACAACCAATTGTAAAGGTGTGGGAGCAGTCCCAGGTAATGTGCACGTGTAGGGAGAATGCCTTCCTGCACAAATCGCCTCAGAGATTTAACTGATCACCTAAAGCAGCATATCATGTGCCCATTCACACACTCATACGCCTCCACCAAAACCAACAATGATTTTTGGACAATTCAGTTCAAGACTTTGTTTTGAAAAGGCACGTTTCTTCAATAAAACCATCTTCTATTTATACAACCTTTGAAATCCTTCTATATAGTTTTTTTCAGAACTTGGAACTAGAGTTGCTTAGACAACCTAACTTGAGAATAGTCTTTGCTTTCCACTACAGGATAGTGAACAACTTAAGAGCAAGTACTGTTATCTTTCTTTCTCGTAGCTGTATCCTCATAACAATTCTTGGCATAGAATAGGTTATATCCCCAGGGTTGTTCCTGGCAAAGGTATTTGCTTCTATTTGTTTCCTGGACTGAAAATGGAAAATATTGAATCTATCTTAATATGTACTGTATTCCCAGCACACTCCCGGCATTGAATATTTTATTAAAAAAAGGGATGCATGAATAAATTAAGAACAATTGGATGGTTTTTCTAAGGTGACTCAGTCTATATAAAAGATAATATTCTACATCATATGAAACTAAAAATAATGTATATATTTGTTATATTTGAATTTGTGACTTTCTTTTTCTTTTTTTCTCTTTTTCTTTTTTGAAATAATGACTTTTCAAGTTTTTCTTTGACCATCAAGTTTTGAAATATACAGGATCAATTATCTGTTTTCAGGATACAAGGACCTCAACAGCTCTTTTTTTTTAAGATTTCATTTATGTATTTGAGAGAGAGAGAGCGCACACAAGCAGCGGGGGGTGGTAGAGGAAGAGGGAGGAGCAGACTCCCCACTGAGCAGGGAGTGCAATGTGGGGCTGGAACCCAGGATCCCAGGTTCATGACCTGAGCTGAAGGCAAAGGCTTAACCATTTGAGCCACCCAGGTGCCTGCCTACGTACCTCCTAATGGCTTAAAAGTATGGTAGTAGGATAATTCTGAAGGACACAGAAACTAGAATTTGTTTCTAAAAAGAGATTGTCACTTTTTTTTTCATTTTTGGTTTTGGTCATAAAAAAAAAAGGAAAAAAAAAAAAGAAGAGTGCCTGGGTGGCTCAGTTGGGTAAGTGTCTGCTTTCAGCTCAGGTCATGATCCCAGGGTCCTGGGATTGAGCCCTATGCTGTGGGGTCTCTGCTCAGCAGGGAGTTTACTTCTTCCTCTCCCTCTGCCTGCTGTTCTCCCTGATTGTTCTCTATCTCTCTGTCAAATAAATAAATAAAATCTTAAAACACACACATACACATACACACACACACAAGATAACAAGTGTTGGCAAGGATGTAGAGAAAAGGGAATTCTCATGTACTGTTAGTGGGAATGCACATTGGTGCAACTTCTATGGAAAACAGTATGGATGGGGATCCCGGGGTGGCTCAGCAGTTTAGTGCCCAACTTTGGCCCAGGGCATGATCCTGGAATCCCAGGATCGAGTCCCACATCGGGCTCCCTGTATGGAGCCTGCTTCTCCCTCTGCCTGTGTCTCTGCCTCTCTCTCTCTGTTTCTCTCATGAATAAATAAGTAAAATCTTAAAAAAAGGAAAACAGTATGGAGGTTCCTCAAAAAAATTAAAATAACTACCATATGACCCAGCAGCATCCAACTTCTGGATATATACCCAAAGAAGTGAAAAGATACAATGGAACATTACTCAGCCATAAAAAAGAATGAAATATTGCCATTTGCAACAACATGGATGGAGCTAGAGAATATTGTGCTAACTTCTGAAGTAAGTCAGAAAAAGGCAAATACCATATGAATTCACTCATATGTGGAATTTAAGAAACACAAAAGATGAGCAAAGGAAAAAGAAAAAGACAGAGAGAGAGAGAGAGAGAGAGAGAGAACTCAAAAAAAAAAAACAGACTTAACTACTGAGAACAAACTGAGTTACTAGAAGGCAGGTGGGTGCAGGGATGAGTTAAACAGGTAATGGAGATTAAGGAGTGCACTTGCTGTTATGAGCACCAGGTATTGTATGACAGTGTTGAAGCACTATATTACACCTGAGCTAGTATTTTTTTAGTATATTTTATTTATTTATTTGAGAGAAAGCAAGAAATAGGGAGAGGGGCAGAGGGAGAAGCAAGCTCCCCACTGAGCAGTGACTTTAATGTGGTACTTGATTCTAGGACCTTGGGACCATGACTTGAGCCAAAGGCAGTTGCTGAGCCACCCAGGCACCTCCAAAACTAATATTATGCTGTATATTAACTAACTAGAATTTAAATAAAAACGTTTTAAGAAAGAAAATAGAATATTGAATATATATCTGTACTTCTAAGTTCATTGAAGCATTAATCACAATAGCCAAGATATGGAAACAACCTGTCAAAGGATAAGTGAATGAATATATACATATATCATTATATGTTATTAATATATATTAATTAGTACTATATATGTTATATAGTACTATTATATATACTATTGTACATATATAATATTATATATGCTATATATAAATATATACTATTATATATACTATTATATATAAATAGTATTCAAACATGAGGAACATGGAAATCTTGCCATTTGCACAACCTAAATGGACCTTGAGGGCATTTTGCTAAGCGAAATGACCCAGAGAGAAAAAGACTAATCCTGTGAGGTATCACTTTTATGTAGAATCAAAAAAAAAAGTGAAAGAAAAGAAAATAAAAAGAAGGAAAGAAGGAAAGAAGGAAAGAAAAAAGAAAAATGTCAAGTTCACCGAAACGAAACAGCAGAGAGTAGAAAGATGTTTGCCAGGATCTGAGGGCTGGGGAGACAGGAGAGGTTGGTAGAGGGTACAAACTTTCAGTCATAAAATGAATAAGACTGAGAATCTAATGTAAAGCAGAGTGATGATAGCGGATAACACCATGTTATATAATTGAAATTAACTAAGAGAGTAGACCTTAACTGTTCTCACAAAAAAGTATATATACATACATATATATATATTTATATATAAAGTGTATACACACACACACACACACACCCCTTTATGTTATGTTTATGTAGACACATATGCTTATATATATATTGTGATGGAAGTATTTAAAATGAGATAGATCTGTTTACCTAGAGGGTAGACCTGTTTACTTATAGGACAAGTTTTCTAAAACTATAATAGCTTGTGAAAAAAATATAATTTTGTGTACAAATGGGACATTACCATTTTGTTTCATTCATGCATCTGTGCAGTAACGTTATTCAGTGCCCTGTTTTCCACATTTTGTTTTTATAGGACATATAAATAAATTGTGTTATTCTATATTAATTTTAAATAAAAATCACAGTTACCAGAAATTTAGTAAAAAAAACAAAGAAAGCTATAGAGACAGTTAGCCCATACAAAATCTAAAATACTATGTTAAATGTATCATCTATTAAGTATCAGTTAAGAAATATCTTCTTTTCCTTCTTTGCTGCTGTTCTGCTGTTGCTGTTCAGTAAAAGTTCTTGGGAGATAAATTTGTGAGTCTTTCTATAGTTGAAAATGTCTTTATTTTACCCTTGCAATGGATATAATTTACCTGGGAATATAATTCTAGTTTCAAAATAATTTTTCTCTTGAATTTTGAAAGCTCTGCTTTAATTTGTTTTTTTTCCTTTACTGTTAAATAATTATATTATTGAATTAAAAATAACAAATTTAACAAATATTTAACAAATATTATTACTATTGTTAAGATATCTGGAGCATATTCAATTTCCATTAATTTATAGATAATCTGGAATGCCTGAGTGGCCTGCCTTTGGGCCAGGGCAAGATCCTGGAGCCCCAGGATCGAGTCCCACATCAGGCTCCTTGCATGGAGCCTGCTCCTCCCTCTGCCTGTGTCTCTGCCTCTCTCCCTCTGTGTCTCTCATGAATGAATAAATAAATCTTTAAAAAAATTATAGGCAATCTACATTTTTTTTCCATCAGAAGGTATTTTTCTTTTCATGTTGGCTATTTTGATTTTTAAAAAATACCTCCCTTTTTTTTAATTTTTTTAACAAAAAAAGTGTTCAATGTTGCTTATTTAAATCTCATAAAGATAAGTGTAATTTTGGGGCTTTTATTTTTGCATGCTATTCCATGCTTAGTACAGGTTTTCCAATCTGGAAATCCCTGTTTTTATACATTTCTGGAAATTTTTCTTCTCGTATTCTATCGATGTTTTTCTTGCTTTTGTATTCATTCTAATCTCTCTTTACAAATCCTACCGAGTAGAAATGAAATACGGTTTTATTTCTCACCCCAAAAGACCCAACACCATGTATCTGAATTTAGAGAAAGATAAAATTAGATTGATGTGCATCACTGAGGAGAAGAGACTTACTTTGGCTTTGAACAATTAAGGCAATTGAAGGGGTTGAAGTAAATATTCCTACTTTACATATCCTACTAACTTGGAAGGAGGAATGGTGATAATGTCAGGGAATAATGGAGGCAAAGACCAAGGTGTAATTTAATATGCCGCATTGTGTCTAATAAACTAACGTATTGTGAATATTTGTAAATAAAATTATTTACATTTAGAACTTGGCTTTTCAAATTGTACAACATATGGAAGCAAATTTCAAGATGATATTTTTGTGTTAGGATTAACTCTGGCTAGATAGAGAAATTTCTGGTTTTGGAGAAACAAGAATCACACTAAGTAATTTGAAAGAAAATATCGTTTTAGAGTAAGAGCATTAGTTGTTTTTTTTTTTTTTTTTTTGAGAGAGAGAGAAAGAGAGATAGAGAGAGGAGAGAGAGAGTGCATGTGCACACACAAGTAGGGGAGGGCAGGGGGAGAAGGAGAGAGGATCCTACGGAGGCTCCATCTCACAACCCTGGGATCATGACCTGCACGGAAATCAAGGGAGGACCACTTCATTGAGCCACCCAGGTGTCCCTAAAAAGTGTTGTTTTAATATACTCTGAGGATGGTATATTCTAAACATGAGGAACATAGTTTAAAACTTTAATCTTTTGGGGTCCAAACACCTTTAAGAACCTGAACTAATCTATAGTCTTTCTCTTTTCGAAGTATGCCCAAACTTACAAACAGAATTAAGAATTCTATTGTAATTGTAGTGCTTGCAGCTCACCTTCCCAAATTATCCAAATATATGATTCGTAGACTAAGAAGATAACAGGTATGAAATGATCTCTCATTATGGTTTTGATGTGCATTTCCTTGATAATTAGTTATGTTGAACACCTTTTCTGTAGCTACCTGCTGGATATTTGTAAGTCTTCTTTGGAAAAATGTCTATTCAGTTCCTCTGTCCAATCTTTAATCAGGCTGTGTGTTTCTGGTTTTGGTTTTGTTTGCTATTGAGTTATGTAAGTTCTTTATATATTTTGGATATTAACCCCTTATCAGATAATATGATTTGCTAATATATTCTTCATTCATTAGGTTGCTTTTTCATTTTGTTCATGTTTCCTGACGCTGCTCAGGAGTTTTTAGTTTGATGTAGTCTCACTTGTTTATTTTTGCTTTCATTGCCTTTGATGTTAGTGTCACATTCAAAATCACTGCTAAGACTGATGTCAAAGAGCTTTCTGCCTATGTTTTCTTCCAGGTGTTTTACAGTTCCAGGTCTTAAATTTAAGTCTTTATTTTAAGCTGATTTTGTGTATAGTGTAAGATAGGAGTCCAGTTTCATTCTTTTCCATGTGGCTGTTCATTTCTCTCAACACTTGATTAAAGAGACTATCCTTTCCTTCTTGTATATTCTTAATTCCTTTGTCATAAATTAGTTGACCATATATGTATGAGATTATTTCTGGACTCTTGATTCTGTTTCATTGATCTAGATCTTTTTTTCCACCAATACCATACATTCTTTGCGTCTTCTCCAATTTATTTAATCAATGTCATAGATTTTGGTATAGAGAACTTTAAGTTCTTTGGTTAAATTTTTTCCTAAATATTTTATTTTTTGATGGGATTTTATTTGAGGCTGTTTTTTAAAATATCTACTTCTGAGAGTTCTTTGTTAGTTTATAAAAAATATAACTGATTTTTGTGTATTGATTTGTGTCTCGCTCCTTTAATGAATTCATTCATTAATTCTAACATTGTTTTGATGGAGTCTTTAGAAATTTCTATAGACAATATCATGTCATCTGCAAAGAGAAAGATTTTACTTCTTCCTTTCCAAGTTGAAAGTCTTTTATTTATTTTATTTTTTATTTATTTATTTTTATTTACTTATTTATTATTATTATTATTATTATTATTATTATTATTTGCTTAATCTCTCTGGCTAGGACTTCTAGTACTAATTTGAACAAAAGTGGCAAGAGTGGATATCTTTGTCTTGCTCCTGATCTTTGAGAAAAAGCTTTCAGCTTTTCACCACTGAATATAACGTTAGCTAAGGGCATGTTGTATATGGCATGTATTATGCTCAGTTACATTCCCTCTTTATTCAGTTAGTTGAGAATTTTTATCATAAAAAATGTGTTTTGTCAAATGCTCTTTCTATTGATATATGATCCTTATCCTTCAGTTTGTTAGTGTGCTATGTTACATTGATTGATTTGTGGATGTTGAAACAACCTTAAATCCATGGAATAAATCCTGCTTGATCATGGTGCATCATCCTTTAAACGTACTATTGAATTCAGTCTGCTATTATCTTGTTGACAATTTTTGTAACTATGCTGATCATGGATATTGGCCTGTAATTTTCTTTTCTCATAGTGTCCTCATCTAGTTTTGATATCAGCGTAATACTGGCCTCGTAAAATTAGTTTGGAAGTGTTTTCTTTCCTCATTTTTTCAGAAGAGCTTGAGAAGGATTGGCATTCACTCTGTTTTAATGATTGGTAACCCTTTTCATTCTGGGCTTTCGTATGCTAGGAGGCTTTTGATTCCTGATCCAATCTCCTTACTCATCATTTTCTGTTAAAATTTCTATATCTCCTTGTTTCCGTCTTTCAGGTTGTATGTTTCTAGGAATGTATTAGTTTCTGCTAGGTTGTCCAATTTGTTAGGGTATAATTTTCATGGTACTTCTTTTTTTAAAGACTTAATCCATTTATTCATGAGAAATATAGAGAGAGACACAGGCAGAGGGAGAAGCAGGCTCCATGCAGGAAGACTGATGTGGTACTTGAACCCAGGACTCCAGAATCATGCCCTGAGCCAAAGGCAGATGTTCAATCACTGAGCCACTTGGCCATCTCCATAGTATTATTTTTATAATCCCTTGCATTTCTGTGGTTATACCATTTCATTTAGACATACATAGCACTTGAATTCATAAATGTAACAGCATATTTAACCAATTGGCTGTGCATTGACATGGAGATTGTTTCCCAAATTTTTGCAATTATGAAAATGATTTAATAAAAATCGGTGAACATCTACTATTGCATATTTGACATATATTTTTATTGAAAGTGAAATTTTTTGATTAAATAGTATGACATTTTACTTTGAATGATTATTACCTAACTTCCCTCTAAATGTGTTAATATTTACCTTCCCTAAAATAGTTTCTTTTTCCCCTTTGTTTTTACCAATAGTAGGATGGTAGTTTTGGATACAATATATTTTTATTTCAAGTATATTATCTCAAAAAGCAGATGACCTAGTATAAAGTAAATATTATACACACATACACATAATTATGAGCCGATCTAAGAGCATATAAACTATTAAATGTCCTCAAAACATGTTCCATTAAGTACCTGCTAAAATAGACCTTAAGTCTTCATACTTTTAACACTTCAACTTTAGTGCATTTATGGTTTGAAATTTCAACTGAAAAATCGCTGACCATTTATTTAACATGGATTAGGCTTTATGTTCCTTTAGATTTTAATATGTTTGCAAATGCTCTATTTTCTTACCTAGCTCCAACTGACAAAAAGCCACCTGGTGTCAAATCATGAGAAAAACAAAAAAAATTCAGTAGAGAGACATTCTACAAAGTACTTAACCACCATTCCTCAAAAGCAAAGAAAGTCTGAAAAACTGTTAAAATCTAGAAGAGCATAAGGGGAGATGGCAACTGAAAGTAATGTGGGATCCTGCATGAGATCTTAGAATAGAAAAAATGATATTAGTGCAAAATAAGGAAATCTGAATAAAATATGAACCTTAATTAATAATAATAGATCAATATTGGTTAATTAGCTGTAACAATTTTTATATTAATATAATATATTAACACTAGGGGAAACTGTGCGCTATTCAGGAACCTTCTGCACCACCTTTGCTACTTAAATAAGCAACCTATACTATGTTTTGTTTTATTCTCTGTAAATCTGAAATCTTTTTTTTTAATATTTATTTATTCATGAGACACAGAGAGAGAGAGGGACAGAGAGACAAAGACAGAGAGACAGAGAGGCAGAGACATAGGCAGAGGGAGAAGTAGGCTCTTTGCAGGAGCTCGATGCAGGACTCAATCCCAGATGCCGGGATCACAACCTGAGCCAAAGGCAGCCACTCAACCACTGAGCCACCCGGGTGTTCCTATTCTCTGTAAATCTAAAATTCTTATAAATAAAATATGTATTTAAGAAAGAAAAAAAAAAGGAAGTCTGAAACTGCTTCCAGTGCACTTTGTGAGGATGTTCCTATTTCTATGCCACCAGAGTTGTCTCCAAATCTTGTGTAGCCTCCAAGCCTGAGGGGTATGTGGTGGGGCTACTCTGAAGAATGCAGCTTTCACTCCAACTCTGTGCATTATCTTGTAACAGGAGTTCAAAAGCCCCTCTGCCTCTGCCCTAAATCCACACCCACTCCCCCCCCAAAAAAAGACTTCTAAAAATGGCTTTGCAGGTTTGGGACCCTGCAGGATGGAGAAGGATACAAAGTGAATCAAAAGTGGCAAAGGAAGACTGTCCTGCATGCTCAGAGAACTCTGAAAGAATTTTGCCTTCCTGTGCTGAGTTTATAATTACACATTGAAAATATATGGAGTTTTATATGACATCAAAAAATCCAATATTAAGTATTAAGAAATAAAATTGATAGCAATCATCTCTGAATCTTAATGTGTTAACAATATGTACTTTTGATTTACATTTAAATCCATGGCATTTGCAGTGTGTTTGCATTAAAAGAATTACAGACTCTTCATTAAATGGTTTGTCTTTTGAAAAACTGTGCAGTAATCTTGGGCAGAAGACTTGTTTCTGAAAATGATTTAGGAATTCATAAAAGACCACAAATCAAATAACACCATCAAGTGAATTTACCAATGGTTTTCCTTGCTATCTACTTTTAAATGCCATATTTAATTTAGCAAAAACAATACCACCTTTTTTAAAGGGCAGAAAAAGTTTTAGCATAACTTCACTTATTTTTGCTTTCAGCTATGGATCAATTTTTCTTGACCTGAAACACAGGTGTTTTGCCCCATGTAAAAAGAAACACTCTGACATGAAACTTTTCTTTTTAAATTTGTTGCATATTTTAAAAACACTGCAGAGCTTCAAATAGAAAAGACAATTATTTAATAGAATGGAAAATTATTTTGAGACTTTTTCCTTAGGTTGTAGATAATAACAGCATGCAAATATATATGTACATCCAGACATTTATAAATCACTATGTGGTCATTTTATGTACCACCTTCACTGGGTCACCAAGTCCCTAGATATTTGGCCAAACATTCTGGGCATTTCTGTGAGGTTGTTTTTAGATGAGATTAACATTTAAATTGGTGGACTAAGTTAAGCAGATTGTTCTGCTGCTGTGGGTGGGCCTCATACAATTATTTGAAGCCCTGAATAGAACAAAAAGGTTGCTCTACCCAAATAAGAAAGAAGTCTTCTTGCATGACTGCCTTTAAACTGTGACAGTAGTTTTTTTTTTTTTTCTGAGTTTCCACTGAAGCTGAAATTTTAGCTCTTCCTGAATCTTGAGCCTGCCAGACTTCGGACCAGAACTACAGTATTGGCTTACCAGTTGGCCAGTTAACTCTGCAGATCTTGGGGTTGTCAGTCTCTGTAAGGTGGGAGCCAATTATTTTATTATTATTATTATTATTATTATTATTAATTTTCTATCTACAGAGAGAGACAAAGACAGAAAGAGACTGAGCCAAATAGAAATCAGAACAAATAGGATGCACAAAAATAGCTTTACTTCTTTGGAGAAACTTAAACAATGCACACTGCTTTTGATAATATGTCTAGCCAGTAATGTAATGACCTATAAACAGTTATTTAGGGAGCCATAGGTATTTAAAGACCTTTTGGCTCAGGAAATAAGGCATGGATATGTTATATGACCTTTGATTTCAGGTAATCTTCATGAATTCTGGAAGTTCAAGGTATCAGCTAAGGCTGATTATGAAGGAGCAAAAAAACAAAACATGTGCTGTGGCTGGCATTTTAAAAGTTTCATATGAGCTTATATTTTGTTTCTAAAAGCCTTGCAAGGTCAATTTACTTCTAGAAAGTTCCAGTCATAAGCTTCCCTTCAATGGTTCACACTATGGAAAATCAAGGATCCATTTAACATCAATTTTGGCCAAGCTCTGGAAGAAATTGGAAAAGAATCTTTAAAGAAAGTACATTTTGGTCAATCGTTATATTCATGGCAGAAAGAGATCTACCTTGTTTCTGAAATAGTACAGTTTCCCAGGGAACAAGTTGGTGTTTTTATGCCTAGAAATGTGCATCAACAATATTCTTCAATGCCAAGCCCAGGGAGAAGCACAGCAGCAAATGAGGCCTCCCAGAGGGGATTTCAGTAGGACTTTGTATGGAATATTTAGCATTTGTGACTGCAAAAGGCTGGTTGCAGTGGCAAGAAGCAGGCTAGAGTTTTGACCTCAAGAGAAGTACCAGGGTCACAAGGGAACAGTAACCATCTAGTTCATTTTCTATGGGGGCAAAAAAGTCAGAACAAAAAAAGGAACTAGGGAGTGCAAGGACGTGGGGAGAGCTTGGATTATGTTGGGCAGGAATGGCCTTTCCTAGAACTTTATCGTGCGGTGCTGGCGATAGTAGGTCAATTTCTCCAGCTTGTTGGGGGAATTGTGCTCACTTGGCTTTTTATTCCCTGGATTTTGTGTGAACCCGTCAGGTCTCTATCCGTAGATATACCAAGACGAGATTTGTTGTTTGTTTTTCGTTTTTTGTTTTTTTTCATTTTTCCCTCTTCTTGAATCATGACATTATGAAGCTTCAAAGACTACTCTGAATGGTTGAACGGAACTCCTAATGACCCTAATTATACCTCACTAATTCAGAAGTTTTTCCTATTTAACTATTTTCTGCCCACTGTCACATAAGCCCTCCCTAAGTATCCTCCAAAATGAGGCTTCATGGGATAGTTGGGGTGAGAGGCAAATATTTGTCATCAACAACAGCAAACACATTTAGGAAATGAAATATGCTTGTGTGTGTGTGAGTGTTTTAATTTAGCCTCTATCAACTTTTGTTCATAAATAAAATGACATTTTAATACCAAAACATGTAACATATGACCTCAGAAATTTTTAAATTGAAAAATAAATTTGAATTATGTAATTCTTATGTATCTATTCCCTTAATTCTCTGTGACTTGATAAATACCTTAACATTGATTGATTTTCAAGATTATATTGGAAATCACTGGCTTAAAGAACATCGACATTCAGAATCTCGACAATTCACAGACATTAAGAAAAAGCATACATTTGTGTTGTTCCTAGCAGTTCCTGTCCACCCTAAGATGAATCCTCTAAATTTAGAGAGAAATGGCTCAGTGGACTTTCATGGAACCAACTTGCTGCTAAACCTCTTCTATGGCTTTAATTAATATTATATAATTTTACATATGCATAATATAGTTTAAGATTGTCATCTGTAGCTTAAGAATGGAAATACAGGGTTTCTAGGAAAATATTTTCATAATTATTATATTTTAGCGTAAGGATATACTTAAAAACTCATTTATTTTTTTAAATTAGATTTTAAAAATGAAATTACACTTTGTATTGTCTTCAGTTTTTGCATGTGTGATTTTACAGTTATAGTTTGGATAGTTGATGTTCACTAAATAATATCTCATACTCTCTTCTCTGAACCTGATGCTTTAAATGATTTATTAGCAGGATTCCATTGTCTCTAATCAAATTAAATTCAGTACAGCTTGTTCATTGCATACATTTCAGTTGAGTACACTGTTCAAATTAGGTTAGTCTGAAAAATTATTGTTTCAAACAGTTTGTCACAAAACAAAGCAGTCACCATAAATATCTTATTGAGATATATATTCTCAATGACTAAAGGAACTTCTTAAAGTTTTAGCAAATGAAGTTCTTAGTTTAGTAATTTATAAATTAAATGATAAATTGCAAATAAATCGCAATAACTTGCAATATACAATGAATTGAATTACAAATCTTGCTTCCTGTCAAGGGGATTTTAACCGTGTTTTCAAGCTGAGCAGTGGTGCTAGAAGTATTGTAAGACAATGACATCCGTGCATGTGACTATAATAATATAATTTCCTTTGAGCCATGTGACTCCTTATATAAAATAATGAGTAATTACTACTTATAAACAATTACTTGTGCTATATTATTATTAGAATGTCTGCAATTAAAATGGAATATGCAAAATACTACCAACCTTGAAAAGTATGAATTTAGAGCAATATATAACCTTTCTACTATACAAATGCACCTCTTTATAGATTTATTTATTTATTTATTTTGGCGGGGGAAGGGGTAGGGTAGAGGGAGAGGAAGAGGAAGACAGAGAATCTCAAGCAGACTCCCCGATCCTGCTGAGCATAGAGCCCAATGTGGGCTTGATCTCATGACCCTGAGATCATGACCTGAGCCAGAATCAAGAGTCAGATGCTTAATCAACTGAGCCACCCAGGACCTCCTGAATTTTTTTTTAATTGGCATATATGCTTGCTGTCTGGAATAATATGCTCAGTGTTGAAATAGATGCTGTGATATAGCCCTCAGATTCCTCCAGCTTCCAGGAGTTTTGATTGCTGAAGGGTCAAAACTGAACCCATTTCCAGAAATTACCCTCTTCCAATATTGTACCCATGTTCTGAAAACAGCCAACTTCTAATGACTGATCAATTGTACAAAGCCCCAGCCCCCTTACTTCAGGTCATGATATGTTTGAAGAATTATCCCAATTTTGATTTCTCTATGGGATAACCTGAGACTCTTGTTGCAACCACATCTTAGCTCAGCTGCCCTCTGTGGTGAGTCCAACTTCTTGTACTCCCTATAAAATTGTTAAACAATATTGATAATATTATATTAATTCAACTAATGATAAACAAGGTATAGCCAATATAAGGGAGGCCTTGGTAGGACACATATACTAGAGAGCTATAAATAAATCCTATAATATTTTCAAAGATTAGGAACTTCATTGAATTTTTTAGAGATCCAGTTATCTATGGTGTCCTGGTACATGTCTCCTTAAACATGAAAACAAATTATGACTTTTAAAATCTCCTACCATAAAGAAGTAAGCATGATTCCTTGACCTCTTTGGTTCTGGAGGCAAAATAGTTTTCCCCTTTTATTGATTAATATGGAAAACTTCCATTCCATTTTAGTGAGGCCCAGATAAGGAATGGCTCTGCAACAGATTCAGGCTGCAATGCAAGTGGTTTTATTGCCTGAGCCATCCAAACTAGTAGACACTAAAGAAGTAGAGATATTTATGATAGAAGAGCAATCATATACAACAGAAAATTATACACTATTCACAAAATAGAAGCTCATATGCTACTCAGCCCTGAGAAAAATACTTACCATAAAACATGAAGTGACCATGCAGGCATACCAGCCTTTACAAGGTGGGTTCATGGAGACCCACCAAATCATGTAGTACCATAGATCCAACAGCTATCCATTCCAAGACAGAAGGAGTATATTTGGAATGGGTCAGGGTCAGGGTTAAGGTTATAATAAATTGCACAAGTGGCCCAGACTTCAAGTTTAGCTGCCACTGCTGCATGGGCACCACTCCTCAGCTTCCCCCATGACTACATGGGGGTCCATCACGGGCAGTTAATGTTAAGGGAAAAGGCCAAGGAAAATATCACAGTATGTAAGATATTACATTTAATACATGTATTAAATGAAAACAGACTAGTTTTATACTACAAAGGGTTAGTACAAACTGACCTTAGTAAGCCCCATGAACTCCAGAGTATGAGAAATACAGCATACAGTGTTTCAACACCACATCAATGAAGTTTTTAGACTTCTGGTGGTCTGAGATGTTCTGGTTTATCATCTCAAACATAGAGACAAATTATGATATCTCACACCTCCCACCATAAAGTTAGCACCATGCCTAGGAGACCTCTTTGGTTCTGGAAAGGTGACCCTGAATGACGATGATAAGGAAAAATTTTCTGGATGAGCAGAGCTTCAGGTGTTGTACTTGGCCATTCACATTGTGCTGTAAGAAAAGTATCCTTGGAGGGACACCTGGGTGACTCAATCAGTTAAGCATCTGCCTTCCACTCAGGTCATGATCCCAGGGTCCTGGGATTGAGCCCCACATCGGGCTCCCTATCAGGACTCTGCTTCTCCCTTTCCTTCTGCCCCTCCACACTCCCCCGTCCTCCTCTGCTCATGCTCTCTCTCACTCCCTCAAATAAATAGATGAAATCTTACAGAAAAAAAAAAGAAAAGAAAGAAAAGAAAAAAGAAAATAAAGAAAAAAAGGAATAAAGACTATTCTTAGAGGAGAATATATATGAACTTGTTGGTGGTAGAGAATGACTTGACTTGTTAATTGGGGGCCTGGAAGTAGAAAATCAAGGACAGGGAAGCTAGGGTAATAAGGTAGGTCGATAACTGAGGGAATAAGCCACAAAGAGTGAAGATCTTTATGTCACATTATAATACTGTATTAATCAGGCATCTGCAGGGAAATAGAACATCTTATTGCTTCTATTTCCCTGCAGAACGATGATATATAAAGAAAGCAATTTATTTTAAGGAATTGGCTCACAGAATTATGAAGGCTGGCAAATCCAAAGTCTGCAGTGTAGGCCAGCAAGCCAGAGAACAGGGGGAAACCAGTGTTGCACTTCAAAAGCAAAGTCCTCTACTAGCTGAATTCCCTCTTGCTTAAGGTAGATCAGCCTTTTGTTTTAATCAGACCTTCAAATGATTGAATGGTGTTCACCCACGTTATAGAGAAAACCTGTTTTACTCTAAGCTTATTGGTTTAAATGTTAATCTCATCCCAAAACACCCTTACGGAGACATCCAGAATAATATCTGGCCACAGATCTGGGCACTGTCACCTAGCCAAACTGACACATAAAATTAACTATCATGATTATCTACCAGAGGTATCCACCATGAGGGATGCACTGAACAATCAACTAGAAAGAATGTTTCAGCCAGTGAATGTTAAGCCTAGTTCAGCAGCTCTTTCAGAGCTAGCACCCTGGGTGCATAAATAGCCTGGGATTTTGCTCACCCAAACTGACCTAGTTCCTGCTATTGCTAATTGTTCATCTTGCCACTAGAGCCCTGCCTCATACAACATCATATCTTAAAAAAGACACTTCATGCCAAGTCGACTACAAAGATCCAGTTATATCCAGGAAGGAACAATAATTCATTGTGACTAAAGTTACCCTATTCCTTGCATGGGCTTGCCTTTCCTTCTCACGGAGCCTCAGTTTGTGTGAATTCCAGGGCTTACAAAGTGTTTGATCCACCAACAAGGCAGTCAGCATAACATCGCATTATAACAAGGACCTCAAGAGCAAAAGATATCCAGCAGTAGAAAAAAAGGGGTAATCAATCAATCAATCATTCAATCAATAAAATAAAAAAAAAAAAGAAAGAAAAACAGAGGTACATATGAGGAAGTAGGCTAGAGAAAATACACTGTTCGGAGGACAGATCATTCTTCAGGAGCAGTATACATACTAAGTCAAGGTCATTGAATGATGTGTATTCTCTCTTGGGAGAATAAATGGGCCTCAGAAGCAAGAAATGGAGTGGCTCTGATTAACATCACTCCTAATGGTTCACTCGAGGAATGTGTGCTTGTCATCCTCACACCTCTAGTCTCTTCAGATCTGCAAGTCTAGGTTCCCCTTGAGGTACATTTTTACCAGGGTCCATAGTCTGAGTCTCATTAAACTTAAAGCTATGGCTATCACATCACATCAGTTCCCTAATGCTAAAGGCCAGCAGGGGAGTAAGGAGTTGCTATCCTGGCTGAGGATAATTTGATCATCAGAAGATTACTGTCTAGTCATGGCTTAAAATAACTTAAAAAATAAGTTTAACGTCTAGGTGATCCATTGGTCATATGTTGGAACTCCTCTGCCTAATTTTTTAAAAAATAACTGTATCATGATATAATTCACGTATCATGCAATTTACCCGTTGAAGCTCCAAAATTTAATGGTTTGGATATATTACATTATTGATGTTTTATTGTGATAAAACATATAACAAAAAAACATATAACATGAAATTTTTCATTTTAACCATTTAAATTCAGTGCCATTCACAACGTCATGCAATTCTCGCCACTATATTTCAAAGACATTTCTTTATCGCTCTCCAAAAATTCTATTAAGCAGTAACTTCCACTCCTGCCTCCCCTCATATATCCTTTTCCTATCTAATCTACTTTCTGCCATTATGACTTTGCCCAAATAGTTCATATAATTGGAACCATATGTTTGTCTTTTATTTTTGTCTTGTTTATTTTACTTAGCATAATATTTCCAAGGTTCATCCATTTTGTAGTATCCCTTTTAATGGCTTGATAATGCTCAATTGCATGCATATACTACATTTTGTTTATCCACTAATCAGCTAAAAGACACTTGGGTTGTTTCCACCTTTTGTCCATTATGAGGAAAGCTATAATTAACACTGGCATACAAATATCTGCATGAGTCTCTGCTTTCAATTATTTTTATATCTACCAAAGAAGTCAGTCATATGTTAATTCTATGTTTATTTTGCTGAGGTTATTGCCAATCAATTAGTATCTCTTAACCAATGAAAATGATAGTTGAAATTGAGGGAACTCCAGAAAGGGTAGTAGAGAAAGAAGACTATGAGTATCATTTGTGGCTCTAAGATTAGTGGAAGCCAGAGTGTTAATCCCAATAACACTATTTTTCCTCCAGGAAAAGACACCTGGAAGATCTGTTTCCAAATGAAGCACATGAATAAGAAAGTCAATCTAAAGGGTAGAAGGCGGGACAACTGTAGATGTTATGGCTTATGTTTAAGTCTCCTTTCAGAGTTGTTTAATTTGTTATCACTCTAGTTGTTAGGAGTGTTGGCTGCAGATGTCTCATAAAAATGTCCCTCCTTGGGAATTTCAGTCTAAAGAAGCTACCTCTGACACTACCTCAATGGAAAGAGTCTAATATCCAATGCAGTTAATACAGAGCTACAAAGTCCTAGTACTTTTTGTCAATTTGGGACATTTCTGAGGGGCCATAGCAGCTTTAGCTGAGGTCTCTGTTGCAACTATACCATGGTTTAATTTCTTCTTCTCGCTAGTTCCGTTTTTCTGTCACTCCTTATAGATACTATTCCTAAAAACACTCCAATACATCTTTATTTCATTGTCTACTTGCCAGGCAAAGTGACAAAAAATAATTGGCTTAGAAAAACTGGCAATAAAATAGCAATAACTAAATATTAAAAAATCGTTGGCTCAGTTGTATCCATGGCTTACTAGTTCTCACTTACAGAGGAAGTTCAAGTTTCTTAATATTGAAAATTTATATTCTTCTCATAATGATACTTGTTTTTTACCCTGATAATACAAAGGGTTCATTGTAATTTCCATCTAAAATTGAATTATGGAATAAGATGGATAATGAAATTATAAAGGAAATCAAAGCAAAGCAATAATGTTCTAAGGAAAAAATAATAGTAATTTATTGTGTGTTTACAGGATGTATAAAAATAAAATGTATGACTATAGTAATATAAAGGATAGGATGGGAATAATTGAGAGTATACGGCTATGGAGTACTTACACTACACATAAAGTGGTAAGCTATTATTTGAAGGTAGACTCTGATTAAATAAGAAAATATATTTCAAACCTGGGGCAACCACCAAAAATTAAAACAGATACAATAAGTCAATAATGTAAATAAAATATAACCATACAAAAGATTTAATGAACCTAGAGAAGGCATAAATAGTGGGGAAAAAAGAAAGTTTGAAATCAAATGGAAGAAATAAAAAGCAAATATAATATATTTTAGTCTGATTATATTAATTATCATATTAAGGATAGATAATTAAAAGGTACTAAATAAGAACAAATATTGATAGGTTGAATAGAAAAGAAATAACCAATTATCTGCTACTACAATAAACCCACTTTAAGTATCTGGGCATAGAGATGTTAAAAGGGCAGACACAGAAAACATTATCCTATGTATACACCAATAGAAAGAAAGCTAATTAGTTATACTAATATCTGATAGAATAGATTCAGCATGAGAAATGCTACCAGGGATAAAGAGGGACATTATATAATGATAAAGGTGTCAATTTTCTGAGATTTATAATACTTTTATAATGACAGAGCTATAACTTATATGAAGTGAAAACGGATAGAACTGAAAAGAGAAATAGAAAATGCCACAGTTGTAGCTGGAGATGACAACATTCCTCTCCTATCTGTAATTGATAGAAATGGCAGCCAACCAGTAAGGATTTAAAAGAATTGAACACCATGAATGACATAATTGACATTTATGGAACTTTTATATAATGTCAGCAGAATACACATTCTTTTCATTTAAAACAAAATATTTTATTTATTTATCTGAAACAGAGAGAGAGAGAAAAACAGCAAGGGGAGGGGGAGTGGGAGAGAGAGAGGTAGAGAGAGAAGCAGACTCCCCACCCAGCAGGTTGCTCAACACCGGGCTGGATTCCCATGACCCCCGGATCATGACCTGAGCCTAAGTTAGATGCCCCAAATACACATTCTTTTCCAGTGAATATGGAACATTGGCCAAGGTAGAGCATATTCTTGATTTATAACAAACCATACAAACAAAAATAATACAAGTAAGAAAAGTAATTTTGGGATCATAACAGTTAATTTTAAAATTAATAGCAGGGTTATTTGGAAAATGCTCGAATATTTGGAATTAATCAATACACTTTTAAATCCCCTATGGGTTAAAGAGCAAGTTTGAAGGGATATTAAAAAACAAAATTTGAACTAATTGAAAATGAAAATAGAGTGTATCAAATATTTGTGTAATCCAGCTAGAGTAATACCGAGAATGGAATACAGAGCATTAAATGATTAAACAAAAGTATGAAACAACCATCTAAAATTCTACCATTAAAAGAACAAAACACATGTAAATTAATAAGAAGAAGAGCAAATGAGATTTAAAGCAAGCTCAAGGAATCATAAAGAATAAAGCAAAAATCAATTATATAAAAGCCAAAGAAAATAGGTAAACTCAATATAATAAAAAGTCTCTTTGAAATGAGTCATAAGGGACACCTGGGTGGCTCATTGGTTGAGCGTCTGCCTTCAGCTCAGCGTGATCTTGGGTGCATGGATCGAGTCCCACATTGGGCTCCCCACATGGAGCCTGCTTCTCCCTCTGCCTATGTCTCTGCCTCTCTTGAATACATAAATATTAAAAAAAAAAAGAAATGAGTCATAAAACCAACTGAATTTTATAGATGAGAAATTTAAGACTCAGAAAGTCTAATTCGTTTGCCCAAAGTATTATAAAAAAAACAGAGAGAGAATCCAAATCTCTTTCTTAAATTGAAAGCCCCTCATCACCACTATGAAAGGTCACATGGTTTGTCCAACATGAATTCCAGATTCTTCACTGAGATAAGACATTTGATAGAATGTTTTTGCTTGTTTCCTCCAGGTTTGGATAGATATTCCAATTCCATTTGACCAATCAAAGAATCACTAAGAGATAGGCCTTTGCAAAATCAGAGATCTCAAATTAAAATCTACTATGGCTGGATCCCTGGGTGGCGCAGCGGTTTGGCGCCTGCCTTTGGCCCAGGGCGCGATCCTGGAGACCCGGGATCAAATCCCACATCAGGCTCCCGGTGCATGGAGCCTGCTTCTCCCTCTGCCTGTGTCTCTGCCTCTCTCTCTCTCTCTGTGACTATCATAAATAAATAAATAAAAAATTAAAAAAAAAACCTTTCTTTAAAAAAAAATAAAATAAAATCTACTATGGCAAAATTTCATTAATTAAGACAATCCATGATTAAAGGTTTAGTTACACAGGATTGAATAACATATTCCAAAGTTTGGGTGTCATGCAACATTTACTGAATAGAAAAACGCATATAAGTACACTATTTTCATATAACTCAGAGTATTAAATGTCTTTCTTTCATCTGGGAGGAAATGAAAAACATTTGATCCTTCTAATTTTGCTGAGACTTCTTTCACCCACATTTAGAAGACCTTGCAATTTCAGATCCTTAACCACAAAGAGTGGAGAGTTCTCCACGTCTCTGTTTGCATTTTCTCAATGTTTAAACTGCATGTAGTGAGTCATCATTAGTTGCTTCTATCTGTGACTGCAGCCCAGCCCCACAAGATGAAAGAATTTGTGT
The DNA here is from genome assembly GCF_905146905.1 of Nyctereutes procyonoides. Lineage (NCBI taxonomy): Eukaryota > Metazoa > Chordata > Mammalia > Carnivora > Canidae > Nyctereutes > Nyctereutes procyonoides. The sequence continues at coordinate 14,311,104 of NW_026575032.1, read as the reverse complement.
TTTGCTAAGTTCACTTTTCTCTACAAAATGGTGATTACAACTGCATTTTAGCTGGGTGAGAGACTCTCTCAAAAGACTGTCTAATATATCCGGTGATAAAATGTGGGTAGTGAGTGTGAGAAGCCACAGTGGGGTAACTGGGTGACGGGCATTAAGGGGGACATGTGATGTGATGAGCACAGGGTGTTACACCCAACTGATGAATTCTTGAACACTACATCTGCAACTGATGATGAGCTATATGTCGGCAAATTGAATTTAAATTTACAAAAAGGAGAGAGGGGACGCCGGGGGGCTCAGTGGGTGAGCATCTGCCTTTGGCTCAGGGCGTGATCCTGGAGTTCTGGGATGGAGTCCTGCATCGGGCTTCTGCATGGAGCCTGCTTCTCCTCCCTCTGCCTATGTTTATGCCTCTCTCTGTATCTCTCATGAATAAATAAATAAAAGCTTAAACAAAATAAAAATTAAAAAATGGAGAGAAAAGAAGAGATGCTAAGAGGCACAATAATTATACAGTATAACTACATATATGAAAAAGTCAGTAGAATAATTTGTGAGAATTGTTTTCTGCTTTTTTTTTTCTTTTTTCATTTCAAGTCCAGCTGCACAACTATCTACATGAAGCGGCACTCACAATGGCCCATTTCAGGATGACATGCCACTTAGCACTGCCATGCTGATTGGTTTGGTAGGAAATTTTGATCAGAACAGTTCTTGGAGCTAGTCTACTTCTCTGTTTGCTGACAGGAATTCAGAGAAGCTTTGCCCTGCCTGATGGGAAGACAAACGTCTTCGGAATTAAGGGGGATTTTGTATTCATGTTTTAGAGATGACTGTAGGTTAAGAAGGGAGAGCTGCCACTCCACGCTGAGTGAACCTGTAACACTCTGTACTTGAACTGAGGAAAGAGTGATGGGCTTTCCAAGAAAGTGGGCTGCCCTTTGGGTATCTCACCCCAAATTCAACATTTGTATTCAAAAACCAATGTCTGAAACCAATAACTCTGCCAATCCAGCAGAAATTGTATCTACAATTTCCCCCCACACTTCTCTTCCAAGACCCATATGGGCAATGCGGAATTTAATGTGACCTGTGACATGGATACTTTTTCTCTTCTTACTTATCATCCTTAAACAATTATAATTGCTCCCTCAGGGAATCATTCCCAATATTCTTCAACAATTCACCCCTACAGATGATAGGCTATTTTCAAACTCAAAAGTCTAACGTGATAAAATACATTATAATGTGTAGTCAAAAAAGACTTGCTGAGGATTGAAATAGGATGTTTCAAAGGAAACTATAAGCCTAGATTTCAATCTCTCATCACTTTACTATCTTTAGAAGCTCAAATCTCTATGAAACTTTCCTAAACACCCTTTTTAAAAAAGATTTTATTTATTCATGAGAGACACAGAGAGAGAGGCAGAGACACAGGCAGAGGCAGAAGCAGGCTCCATGCAGGGATCCCGATGTGGGACTCGATCTCAGGACATTGGGATCAAGCCCTGAGCTGAAGGCAGACGCTCAACCACTGAGCCACCCAGGTGCCCCCTAAATGGACTTTCCCCCCCTATTTTTACCCTCCTTTTCAGAAGTTTACAAAACCTAATTTATTATAGCAAGCAATTCCAAGGGAGACTACTGACTTTGTGCTTTTGGCATTTTAACTGTATTACTTGTTTTTTTGGTCTTTGTCAGTATCTGTAACCCAAAATGCTCCCTTTGTAGTATTGATGCAGCAGATGAAACATTATCACTGAATTTTTAATGCTTTGTTCTTTTTACTTTACTTTTAAAGTATTTTTTATTATGTTTTTTAATTTTTAAAATTGATTGATTGATCGATTGATTGATTTATAGAGAAAGAAAACATGCCAGTGACCAGAAGAGAGGAGAAGAGGGAGAGGGAGAGAGACAATCTTAAGCAGGCTCCACACCCAGGGCAGAACTGGACTGGGCAAGTGGGGGGTAGTTGATCTCATTACTCTGAGATCATGACCTGAGTGGAAATCAAGAGTCAGAAGCTCAACCAGCTGAGCCACCCAAGAGCCCTAATGCTTTGTTCTTTTAGTATCCTGTCTTCACAGCTGCAAATATGATTATTTTGGAAATAGATGAAAAGCTGAGTTGTCAAATCCATGCAACTCTCCCGTGTCAATTTGTTACATCTTATTCCTCCTACCTAGTTAAAGTGGATCAGGCGATGCCCCAAGAGAGAGAAAAAAATAATCAAAGGCATGAAATGAGTTCAACTTAAGTATAGAAATCCCCCAACATTTATAAGTTGTTTATTTCTACTTGTGTTAGACACTGGAAGATGTTTGAGTTTAGTACTATCCAACTCTTTGCTTGAAATTCTAATAGAGTGTCTGCAAACGTGGTACAGCACTACGTATCTTCGAAACTGAAGTAAAATCCTGGATATTTGACAGTAGCATGTTATTATAAGTTAGGGATGAGTGGGAGTGGGCATTGTGTTATGAGAATAGATAAAAAGTTTTCTTTTACTCAAGATCCTTGTTGTTGAAAACAAAGCAGTAATTTAGTGACTTGGGAACACACACACAGCATGGAGATACATGATCTGTCAAAAAATGTGCAGAAAATAATTTTATTTTATTTTTATATGTTTATTTTTTTTTCATTTATTGGAGGGCGAGTGGGAGAGAGATGAGAGAGAGAGAGAGAGAGAGAGAGAGAGAGAGATAGAGAGCAGGAGCAGGGGAAAGGAGCAGAAGGAGAAGCAGACTCCCTGCTGAGCACCAAGCCCAATGTGGGACTGAGTCCCAGCACCCAGAGATCTCATGGCCTGAGTCATAGGCACACACTTAACTGACTGAGCCTCCCAGGCACACCCGCATAAGATAATTTTAAATACACTAGATAACACTAAATAAAAATTACATGCATTACATAAATATGTAACAGACAGGTATCACAACACAAAAAAAAAACTCTGGAAACATCAATTTTTTCATGGTCTTAGAGCAAATTCAATACCAAACTGATCCTCCTTTTCTCCAAGGAGAAAACTCTCCAAACTCTTTCTAGGATGTTCACGGTGTTAATCTCTCCTCTCCCTTCCGAAAGCCATATAAAATCCAAAAGATCTCATAAAGTTGGAAAGACTTCTAACAGTTTTTAGAGTCAACGCCAATATCTTAAACTCGACAACACAAGAAAAGGAGTTTTTATGCAAGCAAACGCACACCACAGCTTAAAATTGGGAGAGCACTGTCCTTGTTATCTTGAGTAGGATTTAGAATATATTTAGAATATATTTTCCTACAGAAATTATTATGACCCTATGATTGCAATTTAATATACAGCCTTCCTTTATTTTTTAATTTTTTTAATTTTATTTTTTTTATTTTTTTAATATACAGTCTTCCTAAGATGCAACATATTATTAGCTTTATTTTATTTTTGTATAATATGAAAATTTCAGAGTTTTACTAAATTGCATAAGCATATGTTCTTCCAAGTAAAAATCTGCATCAGATGTTTATATTAGTTTATATTAGTATTAGGTGTTTATATTAGTATATTAGTAATCAAGTCTGAAGGACACAGAAATGTTTAACAAATTAATCCTGGGATATTAATCAATGTGTTTTATTGCTATTTAGGTTTGAATACTTATGATTATGTATCATTTGGTAATTACATAAATATATTCTCCCTTTGGTTTACCACATTATATTAAACAGAATTCATATTAGTATGGAGCTACAACATTATTTTTGTTGTTAATATATGCATATTTAATACCATAAACATTTATTTTAAGGTTAAAATCATCACATTCTTCACTGACAGGAGACTTACTTGTTCCCAATACTTTAAAAAATAATAATAATGTGTTGATCTAGTCTATCACTTTCATTTTCCTCTTGTGGGAATTTCTTCTATATCAGACTTTCTGGTTATTTGTTTGAAATTGTCACTTTGAAGAAAAGCCGTAATGTTCAAAATATTCTCTATTGAAAGTAAACATCATTATTGTTTATTTGGAATCGTAGGAAAAATAATAATTACTCTAAATTGATCCCAATGATGGTTAACCAGTCATCCTCTTCTTTCCGCAGAAAGCGTATTTATTAAATCTCAAAGCATTCAGGACAAAAGAAAGTTGTGCCTGAACACATCTTGGCAGCAAAGTATGCAATTTACTTAAATGTTAAGGATATTTTAGTATCGAATCTCATCAGTGATTCCATGTTATCGTTAGAGATGCCTGCCTGCAGGGTCACTGTCACCACGCTCACCAAAGAAGAAAAATAGGAAATGTCATGCATTTCTACTCTTCATCTAATTCTTTTCTTATGCCTACTTTTGTTTCTTTTCGTGGATCTCCCAGTAATTATATACTTTTTGAATCCCTAGTCATCTGTCCTATTGTCACTTTTGTTTCTGTATTTTTTTCTTAAAAACCTGAAAGAACTTTCTGAAACATTTTCCCTTCAGATATTTTATTTTCAACTGTACATTCACTGCATGCTCAAGTTTCACATATCAGTTATCTTTACATTATCATTGAAAATATTCATTAAGTATTTTATTAACTTTTCAAAATATCTTGACAACCCAACCCAATAGTATTGGACGTTCAGGCTTTTGCATTTTCTTCTGTTAAATGCAAAATGCAATAAATAATCTTTTAAGAAAATGTTGTATATATGGCTGTTTTTTTTTTTTTCTCGTGAACTATTTAAAGATTTTTATTTATATTACAAATTTCCTGCAGGAAATTTCAGTCAAGTTACAATTCACTTAACATAGATTACATTTGATACAATTTCTGTGCTTGGAAATTTGTTCAGCAAAGTAAAAGTGATATCATTTCAATTTGTACTTTTTAAAAATACTACTGGTTTGTAGAGTTTTCCTTGTATTTTATACAGAGGATAGCCAAAGCCGTATGCAGTTTTATGACAGAGGGTAAAGGCAGGGTCAGGGTGCACAGTTCTAAATTATACTTAAACAAAGGCTAATTCTGAGTTAATATCCACTTCATTAAATTTTTATTAAACATACTTTTATTTAAAGTAATATAATGCTGTGTTCTACCAAAATTTTATTTTATTTTTAAAAAAGATTTTATTTATTTATTCATTTTATTTATTTATTTTATTTATTATTTTATTTATTTATTCTCTGCACAGACAGAGAGAGACAGAGAGACAGAGACACGAGCAGAGGGAGAAGCAGGCTCCATGCTGGGAGCCTGACCTGGGACTCGATCCCAGGTCTCCGGATGAGGCCCTGGGATGAAGGCAGGTGCTAAATGCTGAGCCACCTGGGCTGCCCCTACCAAAATTTTAACTGCTCCAAGGTTGTGATTTGTTTGGTAATTTCATTTTTTTTCTTTTTTTTTTCTTTTTTTTTATTTATTTATGATAGTCACAGAGAGAGAGAGAGAGAGAGAGAGAGAGAGAGAGAGGCAGAGACACAGGCAGAGGGAGAAGCAGGCTCCATGCACCGGGAGCCCGACGTGGGATTCGATCCCGGGTCTCCAGGATCGCCCCTGGGCCAAAGGCAGGCGCTAAACCGCTGCGCCACCCAGGGATCCCCTTGTTTGGTAATTTCAAATTATCCACCTGTGGGCATGTATTCACACTTTCCCTGTTCTCAATCATTTGAATTGATAATATAATATATTCTGGTTATTTTATAGTCTTAAATAGAACAAAGCCTAAAAGATATACAGTAGGTCATATCAACCTCCTTTTCTTTGCTACTGAGGAACCAGTTCAGCATGGACTCTACTTAAGAAAACATTGGAGAGAGAGGCAAAACATAAGAGACTCTTGCACTCCAAGAAAGAAACTGAAGGGTGTTGGAGGGGAGGGGGGATGAGGTAACTGGGTGATGGGCATTAAGGAGGGCCCTTGATGTAATGAGCACTGGGTGTTATATGCAACCAATGAATCTCAAAATTCTATCCCTCCATCTAATAATAATATATAACTAAATTGAATTTAAATAAAATATTTTAAAACAATAAAAAAAAGGAAACATTGAAAACTCAGCAGACATGGGTCCTGTGTCACCCAGCCAAACCCATGTGAAGATGACAGGTTACCTCCCTCCACACCATAGCTCAGCTGCAGCATTGCGGTCTAGGGAATCGACCTTCTCTGACAGATACATAAGGGCTGGAGAACACTGCTCAAGAAGTGCAGACACTTACTGCTCACGTTGCCAGACAAAACTGACCCCTGAGAACCAGAGGATAGAAGCTGGCAGTTGAATACTTCTCACTTACTGTAAAGACTGTTCTGAGTTACAGTGATCCCAGGGTCATGAGTTGTGCATCTCACAGAGCTAAAGCTGACTCAGTACTGCACTGCCCAGAGCTTTTTTGTCTTTCTTTCCTAACCCATTCCCCTCCTCCTTTACCTCTTGCTACTTTGAGTTCATATTCCCAGTAGGTTTTAAGGTTTAGAGTCTGTTTTCAAAGGTCCTCAGGCTATGATACTTGGTCATGTCATTATTACCTCTTTGCATATTCCTCCACTCTTTCTTTTTTTTTTTTTTAAGATTTTATTTATTTGTTCATGAGAGACAGAGAGAGGAGGGCAGAGGGAGAAGCAGGATCCCCTCAGGGAGCCCTATGGGGGACTCGATCCTAGGACTCCAGGATCACGACCTAGGTCAAAGGCAGGCACCCAACTGCTGAGCAATCCAGGGATCCCCCTACTCTTTCCTTTTTAAGAGCATCATCCTAAATTGACAAAATTGCAACCCTAGTGAGATCTATCTCTCCCTACTCCATATCTGCACTTGTGCAATTGATATGGCACATAAATCATGAAACAAACTTAATTTTTAATTGAAATTTTAAAATTAATTTTAAATGTATATCCATAAGCCTCATTAGAGACCACAAACCTTGTCTTTGCATCTGTTATCACCAATGAGTAGGATGATCCTGTATACACATTCAGGCTCTCTCTCTCTCCCTCCTCTCCCTCTCTCTCTCTCTCTCTCTCTCTCTCTCTCTCTATATATATATATATATATATATATATATATATATATATATACCAAATCCCATGCTACTCATTTACTTACAAATATTGCTTCAGCAAATTTCCCTTTATTTCCTACATTATCCTTATTTTTTCATAACATTTATGATGTTTTACCTCAGCATGAAAGCATACTTTCCTCTGACATCTTAAAGCAATAGACAGAAAAGATACTTCTTTGTCCCTTTTGAATCTCTAGACATGATCTTGTTTCTTCCCTTTCAAGGTGAAGTTCTCAAAATAGTGATCTCTAGTTCCTCTTCTTCCATTCTCTCTTTAATGGATTCCAATCAGGGCATATCCTCCGCTACTCAACTGAAATTTGTCTTGGTTAGATCAGTGTTGAACTTAAGGTTGCTAAATCTAGTAAGTAGCTTTGTATTATCATCTTTCTTGGCTTGAAGAACAGCAGGGGCTATTTCCTTGCTCTTGAAAGGTTGGTTTTGGTTTTTGCTTTTTAACTTGGCTTCCAGACATCAGACTCTTTGTTTTCATTCTGATTTTTGATTGTCTCTTCCCTTCAATCTAACACTGCAAAGCATAAGTTAATGTCATAAATCCCCAAAACTCAGGGGGACTCTTTATCTCTTTGAATTTCATTCACTCATTTCCTTGGATATTTCATCTAGAGTCGATGGTTGCAATAAATTTTGTATGATGATAAATCTGCAAATTATAACTCAAGCCCATATTCCCTATTTGTTGATGTAACTTTCTCTTACCATCCCTGTTGGTTACCTGATTGATATCGCCAACTCACTACGACCAGAATTGGAACTGTTCTTCATCTTGAAACCAGCTTCATTCCTTTCTTTTCCTTATCTATTGATAAGTCCATCAGTTCAATTGATTAATCCGGAAAATGGAGATCTTTCTCTCATCTCTTTTTTTCCACACTCCATATGAAGTGAAGTGAATTCTTGTTGATTCTTATTATTCAGAGTGATATGTTCTATAAAGCCACCAAAAATATCAAATTATTAAATACTGAACCATTGCTTCTAGGGAAAGTACAGAGTTAAGTGTCTATAAGGATCTGGTAATAATATTTTGGTCCACTGATCAATAAATAATATTGTTTTATGTATGTTTCTTTTTAAAGATATATTATTTAGTATATATTTTTGATTCATTAACACATTGAACCCAGGCTAACAGCACAAAAAATTATACCTGAACAAATGTAGCCTAACACTCCACAAGGGACTTCACAGTCTTCTTGCACTTAGGAACTTTACACAACACTTCAGTGCTATACGTGGAAGCCATTTTAACAGCAAGACTAGGAACAGAAAACACAAAAATGTGAAAAACATGGCACTAAATAGACCATGAAAAGATTTGTTTATAGTATCATAGCTTAAACAAGAAAGCAGTGTGACCTTCTTTGACTTTAGCAGGAAACCTGCCCATTTAGCAACTCAAGTTTTTTGTGGCTCTGCACATGTCTACAAATGACCTCAAAGGCACCCCCAGAATTGATTAGGAGGTTGCAAACAATTTTAGTGAGTAGGCATATTTGTAAGTACTTAATCTGTGTATTAGGAAGATAGACTATATTTTGAAATGGTACTTTTCAAAAATCACTAAGAATGTGAGCATTTATTACCAATCCAAATTATAATCACTTCCTACCTGTATTATTCAAATAGAATCCTTTACTGTTCTCCCTGCTTCTACCCTTGCTTCAGTACTATCTACTGTCAATACAGCCCCATAAGTCTTGTATCACCAGGAAGAAAAGAAAGAAAGAAAAGAAAGAAAGAAAGAAAGAAAGAAAAGAAAGAAAGAAGAAAGAAAGAAAGAAAGAAAGAAAGAAAGAAAGAAAGAAAGAAAGAGAAAGAAAGAAAAGAAAGAATCATTATGGTAGGACACCTTAGATTATGAGTCACTCCAATTTCAGAGATATTACAATTTGGGAAAAATATGTTTCTTAGAACTGATGAAATACAGTATATTCCACTTTAAATGCTTAAATACAACAAAATCTAAAGGATATACAGTGGGTTATATGAATCTATAATTCATTTCTGATCAAGGTTCCAGTGTAATCCCCTTTGATCATCATGATTAAAGAAAGCACGGCTCTTCCCCCACGGCATTGTCATATGACGTCCACATCTTGTTTCAATGCTCTATGTAACAGCTCTGTGCCTTTTCTTATGATCTCACCAGAATATAGAAATGTTTTAATTGCTTCTAAGAAAATACTGGGTTTTTTTCCTCATCAATATGCTTTGAAATGATGCTGTCTGTGCCTATATCTGACTCTTGTTTTTATCTATCTGACTTAAGAATTCTATGTCTTATCCACATGCAGAAGAATGAAACTAGACCACTCTCTTGCACCAGACACAAAGATAAACTCAAAATGGATGAAAGATCTAAATGTGAGACAAGCTTCCATCAAAATCCTAGAGGAGAACACAGGCAACACCCTTTTTGAACTTGGCCACAGTAACTTCTTGCAAGATACATCCACGAAAGCAAAAGAAACAAAAGCAAAAATGAACTATTGGGACTTCATCAAGATAAGAAGCTTTTGCACAGCAAAGGATACAGTCAACAAAACTCAAAGACAACGTACAGAATGGGAGAAGATATTTGCAAATGACGTATCAGATAAAGGGCTAGTTTCCCAGATCTATAAGGAACTTATTAAACTCAACACCAAAGAAACAAACAACCCAATCATGAAATGGGCAAAAGACATGAACAGAAATCTCACAGAGGAAGACCTAGACATGGCCAACACGCTCATGAGAAAATGCTCCGCATCACTTGCCATCAGGGAAATACAAATCCAAACCACAATGAGATACCACCTCACACCAGGGAGAATGGGGAAAATTAACAAGGCAGGAAACCACAAAAGAGGATGTGGAGCAAGGGGAACCCTCCTGCACTGTTGGTGGGAATGTGAACTGGTGCAGCCACTCTGGAAAACTGTGTGGAGGTTCCTCAAAGAGTTAAAAATAGACCTGCCCTAGCAATTGCAATTGCACTGTTGGGGATTTACCCCAAAGATTCAGATGCAATGAAACGCCGGGACACCTGCACCCGATGTTTCTAGCAGCAATGTCCACAATAGCCACACTGTGGAAGGAGCCTCGGTGCCCATCGACAGATGATGGATAGAGAAGCTGTGGTCCATGTATACAATGGAATATTCCTCAGCCATTAGAAACGACAAATACCCACCATTTGCTTCAACGTGGATGGAACTGGAGGGTATTATGCTGAGTGAAGTAAGTCAATTGGAGAAGGACAAACATTATATGGTCTCATTCATTTGGGGAATATAAATAATACTGAAAGGGAATATAAGGGAAGGGGGAAGAAATGTGTGGTAAATATCAGAAAGGGAGACAGAACATAAAGACTCCTAACTCTGGGAAATGAACTAGGGGTGATGGAAGGGGAGGAGGGCGGGGGGGTGGGGGTGACTGGGTGACGGGCACTGAGGGGGCACTTGATTGGATGAGCACTGGGTGTTATTCTGTATGTTGGTAAATTGAACACCAATAAAAAATAAATTTATTAAAAAAAAAGAATTCTGTGTCTTAGTTGGTTGATAATGATGTTCAGATACTCAAGTACAATTATTTTTGTTTTGCCTGTTCTATTAGTTACTGAGTAAGGGGTACAAAATGTCCAATTGTGACTGAGGAATGGTCTATTTTTCCCTTTTGTTCTATCAATTAGTGTTACACAAATTTGGAGCTTTGATATTGGGCATATAAGCAATTATTATATTGTCTTCCTAATGAATTGATTATTACAATAAAATGTCACCATTTCTGGTAATACTCGTATTAAAATCTAATTTTATCAGACAAAAAAAAAGAATTCTGTGTCTTAATTTGGTCTTTTATTCTCTTTACAGAAAAAAATTGTTAAGTATTATAAAAAAAATTTAAAAATCTTTTTTGAGAAAAAGCACTTTCTGCTTAAGTAGGATTCGGTAATGTGTATCACCAAAACAAAAGTTCTGTTTAATACCTTTTGTAACAGTAGCTTCTGGATTACATGCTATCTAAAACTTCATGGCCAGGTTGTATGTCCTGTACCATTACACCTCATTACTAAGACTAGCTGAGTTATGACAAAACTCAAGCATATAATTTACATGTAATCATTTAGTGAATCTAGTAAGATTTCATTTTTAGTGCCAGTTTATGCCAAATATGACTTTCAATTTCATCCTATAATCTCTATGAGGTTTTAGCTATGATTAACTTCAAATTGCCACTTTTACTGAAGGCAAATTAGTCTTTAGAGGTTGATGGGTAGAGCCTCAAAAATGGGTTTTGACTCAATGCAAAACGCAGAGGGCAAATTGTGGTAGCAATAAATCAATCAATAGAAATGCAACTCCAAGTCTATGAAAACAACAAAGTCAAATTTGTTTAATTATTTAAATAGGTTACTAGGCTTCTTGTCTAGAGATTATCTCTTTCAGAGAAAAAGGCTGATTTTTTATGGCAGAAGTTGAATCTAACCTGACTGAACTGATTTTCTCTCTTTTGTTTTTCTCCTTTCCTTTCTTTCTTCCATGCTTCCCTCCTTCTTCCCTTCCTCCTATTATTAAATTTATCCACAGTGATTAAACACACATGCTCTAGAGCCAGAAAGCTTTGGTTGTATTCTGCTATAAATACTTCCTATTTCTTTCATCTGGGACTAGTTAATTTTTCTATACCTCGGCTTCCTAATATGTTATTTAATGGTGATAATAACTTCTTCAGGAGTTTGTTAGAATTTCCAGAATTAATGCAAATAAAAAGCAGAGCACATAGCAACTTCCCAGTCAATGGTAAACTAAAACATTTTACCGCAATTAGATGGTATGTGGATATTTGTGTACATTTTATCAGTTGCATGTTGATTATTTTAAGTGATGTAATAATTTCTGTACATTGTCTATTTTGTTTCCATTTACTGTCTTTGTTTAATTTTTCATAATTTTTCATATTTAACTTAAATCCCCTCTAAAACAAACTAATGCTGAAAAAATGAAATAAGCAAAAGTAATATAGTTTTTAGTTTTATTGACCCATTACATATTATAATAATAAAAAGTATTGAATACTCAAAATATGACAGAAACTGTGCTAAGTGCTTGAAGTGGATTTTTAAATTAAATACTCACACCAATAAACACACTACTGAAGGATATTTAAATGTTCTGCAAACTTTCTTTTCTAAATTATTTTATGTATCTTCTTTTTTTTTGAATATATAAATCTTTGAAAAACTTAGCACTCTCCACTTCAAATTTTTCTTCAGTATAGTTCATTGCATTATGTATGTTTAAATTCAAAACTAAATTTCTCAAATGCATTTAGTTGACAGGTGTTCTTTCCAAATATACTTTTGTAAAGTATTCAAGAAGAGGCAAAAGAATAATTGTCAATGCTCCCTAAAGAGTTAAATTATATTTATTGTGCTCTTACTATGTGTCAGGAACTCTACTAAAAATTTTGTGCATCCTTCCTCTCCATTCCTGAAAAGGTTTTGTGAAGTAAGTCTTGTTATTTCCATTTTACCTATTAGGTAAAAGAAAGAAGTTCAAAGAATTTGAGTACTGTTCCCAAAAGTTGCATAGCTTGAAAATAGTAGCAGGTCTATTTGATTTCAAAACCCATGATCTTAAGCATGACATATACCATCAGCCAGAGATCCACAGAAAGCAGAGCTTATTACAAAATTATAGGCTAGTAACTCACCAGGAAGCATGTGAAAACATTCCAGGTTGTGCATGATCACACAGCAGGCAGTTCTTGTGGGATCTAATACACCAGCAGCAATGGGGGAGCCATAAGATGCAAATCAGCAGCCAGTGACAGGCACGAAGCAAGGAATGATTGTGAAACTTGCCCAAGCACACAGGGCTGCTGCAGTGGTGACTGGAGTGACATCACTATCCAATGGCTCAAAGTGGTGTGTCTGAGAAATCCACTTCCAAACTCACTGATGGAGATCATACTCTAAGAGTTGAGAAATCTCAATTATCTGACATGTTTCTTGGATGATGACCAACAGAAATTATAAGAGTGAAACCCCTACACCGCAAGGAAAGAATATTATGCTTGGACATTCATAACTGGCAATAAAAAAGTGCCTTCCATAATACAGGGATTCTGAAAAGAGCAGAGAATATTATCTGAATCTCTGTTGAAGACCATAGTGTTATGGAAAAACGTATCAAAATTAAATTATAAAACATTTATAATTTACCTTTCGCCTGTGTTCATTTTTTTTAAGATTTTTTTATTTATTTGAGAGAGAGTTATGGGAAAAAATATCAAAATTAAATCATAAAACATTTATAATTTACCCTTCCCCTGTGTACTAAAAAAAGTGGGAACTAAGGAAGATACAGTTGTTTCCTGGGCAACAGTGACAATATAGGCTATCTTACTCAATTCATGGTTTTTCTGTTGGTAACTAAACAAAAAGAAAAATCTAAAAAAGAGAGCGGATGAATGTATTTGTCTGTGATACTGTTGGTTCTTCCTTTTCTTTTTTTGTAGAAAGGAGGGCACTAAAATCAAAGTTTAAAAAGTGAACTCAGACATATCTTAATGCTTAATTTTCTTTCAGTTAACAATATAGTGAGCAAATACAAATTGCCTAAGAATCTAGGAAATATAAGTATATCATGAGCTCTCAACTTATGTTTAGCAACTGCAATAGATAGAATTATTAGATGAGGATGTTTATTATATAGAGAGATACATAGAGTTATTACATGAGGATGTTATTAACTATAAAATAACTAATCTGATCCCTTTAGTGATCAGATATTTCATTATTTGTTTGCACACAAATGGTTGCTTCTTTTTTATGTGTACAAGAGTTTGCTTTCCGAGTTACTGACACCAGAATTTTTGTCTTAAACTGTACTGAACTTTCTTTGGCAACAAATTATGTCATTTTATTTTCTTATCAGAATCCACAGTGTTACTTTGTATTTGTCCATATGACACTTATGAAATTTGTGAATAATATTAAAATATAGTTCTGGAAACAGATTGTCTAACTCCTATATGTTAAAATACTAAATAGTAAAGGTTAGTTAATTAAATATCAATACTAAAGGTAGAAACATAAAGCAATAATATGAATTTAATGAGATGATCTATAATGTTGATGAGGGGATAGAGGACTAACTGAGGACAAAGCACATTGACAAGTCCTTGAAGCAGTTGGAGGGACGGACCTTCCTCTACAGACTCAGCTGCCATGTTCATACTTTGCTAAGTGCAGAAGGAAATCTTAGCCCAACCCCCAGGAGCCTCTAAGTCTACTTTAACATATAAAAATTCCTTTAGAAATTTCCTTTATCTCTAAATCCCCAAGATACATATTGGCAATCATGCCTCAAGCACATGGCCCACAGATACACATCTGAAGGGTCTCGTGACTCAGGCTTTATTAGACAATAATACGTGCGTGACTTTTTCCCAACAATAGCCCCTCAAGGTCCTGGAAACCTTCTTCCAAAATTCCTTAGAGAGGACGCTACCCAGACCCCTCCCAACTCCCAGGTATGTAATCAGTCACCTCTCACAGGCTGGGGGCAGCAGCTCTTCCTGCCCATGGGTCCCGTGCCTGGGCTTTTATAAAATCATCATTTTGCACCAAAGACGTCTCAAGAATTCTTTCTTGATCATCGACTCCAGACCTCATGTATATTCCAAAACTTCATCAATGGTACTAAAATGGATGTCCTCTCAGTTTTACATCTACCAGTAATTTATATTGTTGATTATTCTTAGTAAATGTGACCTACAGATTTGATTAATTTTTTTCAGAAAATTTTAAGAACTGCATTAAGTTATTTGATTTATTATATGCCCTTATTTACTCTATATAACTCTTTAGAGTAGTTATTAACATTTTAGAGTGAAAGAATCCGAGGCTCAAAAAGCTTCAGTAACATTTACAAAGTTACTTAGTTAATAAATGCTGGGCTAGGATCTTCCAATTCCAAATGCATCATCAATTTTTCTAACTAAGATTATTAACTGTGCTTATGTGGCAGCATTAAATGGAACAAACAAGATTCTTCTTGAGATTATATGTTTTTAGCAAGAGAAATGAATAAATCCAGAAAAACAACAATCCTAACGAAAGCCCAGTCTGTGGCCTCAAAAGGAGAGCTACCTGGATTGGGTGGATTAAAGAAGCCACGCTGGATGAGACAGCATGTAGGTTCAAAGGAGCTAAGAATTGCTATAGAGGTAGAAAAGGAGAGGGGGTGGGTGGAGGATTAAAACAACACAAAGAACAATACACATCCCAGGGATGGAAGAGGAAGTGCACACTTATCTTCAGAAAGGAGAGAGCAAGATTTTTCGAGTACAGAAGTGACCTATGAGATTTGCACTTCCCCAAGACTGAGGAATGGAGGAAGGCCTGTTGATAGTTCAGAGAAGACTTATGATGCAAAACACTCCCATGGTAGGGGTGGTATAAAAGTAGACTAAAATGTATATGCCTCTGGGTCTAAGATTAAAACCTCATTAAATTAACTATAACTTAAAAACCCACATATTATATTGTTTTGTATTCATTTATGTATAACATCTAATCCTTATAATATCCCAGGGAGTGGGAACTTTTAATAGACTTTCCCTCAGGGAAAACTGAGGCACAGGGAGTTTAAGTAATTTGTCCCCGTCTGCAGTAAATGAGGGAGACAGAAATTCTAACTCTGGCTCCACAGCCTGTGCTCTCGGTGCTGTGCTTCTCTGCTTCTCTAGAGGGCTGGTTGCTTGGAGGTCACTGTATCACACTCAGCAAGTCCCACAGTTTCTTTGTACATGGGTTGTACTGAAAGTAAAAGTGGATATGGCCGTAATTATTTCCCTGGCCATACCATTTATTAAGTTTGGAGTGATATATTACAATCAAAATTAGATTTTACTAATAAAGAGAAGGCATATTAAGGTACTGCTTTATTTGGTCATTTAAAACCCATCTGGAGGGCACCTGGGTGGCTCAGTGGTTGAGCGTCTGCCTTCAGCTCAGGTCACGATCTCAGGGACCTGGGACGGAATCCCACATCTGGCTCCCAGCAGGGAGCCTGCTTCTCCCTCTGCCTGTGTTTCTGCCTCACTATCTGCAGAATAAATAAATAAAACCTTTAAAATAAATAAAATAAGAAATAAAATAAAACCCATCTGGAACACCGACTACTATAGATTCATCACACTCAAGCTCTAGTCATTCTTGGAAGCTATTCTTTCCCTCTTTTCTACCAAATATCACTCTGTTTAAAGGAGTCTTTAGGAACACGCATCTGAAACACTCAATCGCAGGCCTCCTTTAGCATAATAACTTTACATAGGCAAGTTCTGATTTATGAACTTAATTGTAATCCCCTTAAAACCCTTAAAATTGAATTTTGCTATTGAGATCTTTAAATAGGTATCTAATACATATTTGTCGGTAGAGAAATTCTAAACAAATTATTTTATTAATAGTCTAATTCACCGTATAGAGGAGGGAACTATCTGGAACATCACTAGTCACTTAATGAAATCCTTTCTGTTGGGCAGCCCAGGTGGCTCTACGGTTTAGCGCTTGCCTTCAGCCCAGGGCCTGATCCTAGAGACCCAGGATCGAGTCCCACATCAGGTTCCCTGTATGAAGCCTGCTTCTCCCTCTGCCTGCGTCTCTGCTTCTCTGTGTGTGTGTCTCTCATGAATAAATAAGTAATAAATAAATAAATAAATAAATAATCCTTTCTGTTGATGATACACTAGTAGTTGATAAATGCTCCTGGCAGCTATTATCCTAACGGTATCTGTGATTACTCTTATAAATATATATATATATATATATATATATATATATATATATATACACTATGCATCTATGTCTAGGAAGAGAGTAAATAAAGGAAGTCAATAATAAATAATAAATTTTAAAAGGAGCCAATAATTCCTGCTCAGATCACAGTCTCACACAGGTGAACACACTCACACACACGTGCATGTGCACACATGTGATATTTTAAGTAGAGAATAAATAATTTATAGTACTAGGTAACAAAGCTTTCATAATTTCTTTATGTAGAACTCAGCTCAGTTTGAATTAACACAGCCTAACACCTAAAAGAAAAAAATGTGCAATTTTTTTTTTTTTAAGGATCTTAAAATCCAGAGACTAGAGTCTGGAGTGTGATATTTGGTCTTGTGTCTGTCATCAGAGAGAACTAAAGTGATGAGGAATCCTTTAGAGCAACAGGAATGAAAGATTTTCCCCATCCCTCCTTGACACAGAGCAGGGGCAGCAGCAGCTTCTGCCCACAGTTAATGTTCTAGGACCAGAAACGTAGAGAACTCTCCACGTAATCGTTAGTCCCTGCAACATTCAGAGTTATCTTAGCACACTACACAGGTTCATTCACACGCAAAACATGCCTACAATGTTTCTTACACAAATTATGGAATTGAGGAAATGCATTTCTTTAGAACAAGTTAATAAAAATTAGACAAGCTATATACTCTTTTTATGTTACTCCACATATTATGAAAATGTTGGTATATTACTTTTTTCCCCATCATGAAGTTATGCACCGTAAATAATAGACTCATTAGAATGAAGAATCTTTCACTCATTCTATAGAGAATATTTTCCAGTCATCTTACTCGTCAGGTATCTGATTAAAACTAGCAAGAGTATAATCAGCGAGAACCTTGAATCGATTATATGTGGCAACTTTGCTATGGTCTCCCAGTGTGTGCATAAAACCATTTAACATTGCTAACATTTGAAGTCTTTGGAAAAGCCAGCTGCTTTTAAAAGTAGAAAAAGAAAAGATTTGCCTCTACTATTCTTCCTAGTAGTCTGTGGATAATCAAATTCATATAACTTAAGCATGGGCCATTTTTCTGACAACTTAATTAAATTATTATGAGATAAATAGTAATATAAACAAATGTGACTCTAAGAGTCATTTCCAATAAGACACATAGATATGCTTGACTTTCATTAAAACGTATTTCTTGATTAAAAATAATTCCGGGATTTTATCAAGGCATGATATATATTTCATAATACTCATTAGGGCTAAATATGGTTGGTTTATCAATTTCAGATAACTTAAAACTTGAGAAATTTCATCTTGAACCACACGTGTCTCAATGAAGTTTGAGATTCTGGGAACATTGACTGATAAATTATTTTAAAGTTCTATTAATTACTTTAAGATCCAGGGACTTAAAGGTAATCATCTGAGAAATCAGAAGCACTTACCTGGTATTTTTAAATTCTTTCTGATACTAAGATAAAGACATAAATATGTTAACCTATCATTTGAAAAAAAATACTAAATTATGATACTGCTTCTAATTTTTTTCTTTCCTGAGTCAACTCAATTCAATACAACAAATATTTGTTTAGCAAATTAACATATTTATAACACAGGGAGTTTTGCTTCAAGGAGGAGTTCATAAAACCCTTGAGGTGATAAGCATACGTGTGAGTCAGATATTACAAGATTGTCACAATATCACATTGTCGATCTCAAGTTGACATGCAGCTGCACCTACACACAGACAGATACACACCAAACACACACACACACATCAACACTAACAAATACCTGCACGTATTTAACTCCAGAAATAGTCTTATGTCATTTATTCTGCAAGTTATTTTAAGCCAAGCTACTGCCAAGACCACAGATTATATATATATATATTATTTTCAGTTATTTTTATCTTTTTCAAACTCAAAACTGCTGGAATATGGTATAATATTAATAAATCAATAACTGCATGATGCATAAATAATATTATGTTTTCTCAACATACTCATTTAACTCAGGATCCCATGGTTTTGAGTGTCTCAGATGTTTCCATCTGTCACAGCATGTTTTTGCAGTGACTCCAATGGAAGACAACTCAGGAATGAGTTCTCTCTCTTTTGTTTGAACTAATTCATAAAATAGTGGTAGTTTCACATTTTTTAAAAAAGGATGTTGCCTGCGAGAAGTGAAAGTGTGCAAGTTAAAATCCGAACTTAGAAACTGTGAATATCTATAAAATTATCGTAATGGCACATGGAAAATCTGTACCCTCATTTGGCAAATATTTTATGAATAGAAAAACATTTAATTACTGACTGGGTGATCGATAGATTTGGTCACACTCCTTTTATCAAATACTCTGAACAGAAGATCTTTAGGCAAATACTTCATTTTTATACAGAAATAATACACTCTGTTTCTGGATAGTTCTGGATTTTGTATCCCTAAGTAGTCAATTAGTTATGCGTGTTGTCTTGGCAGGATTTTTGATAGCAACCCCTTTCATTCTGAAAAGTGTCCTGGTTTGTATGATAAATTATACAATGACCTTACAGACATATAATGCATGAATAGTAATGTATGATTATTGCTCCAGTATAGACATGGGGAGGATAACAGCAAGCCCAGGGAAGGGACTCTTTAGAAGATTTTAGCAGTCATGAAAAATTTCTGATAGTTGCTGTTACCTTGCAGTTTCTTAAATCAAAAGGATTTTGAGAGCAGAGGAAATAAGTAAGAAGTCATTTAGGCACTAAGTGAGAAAAAGCACATGTGTTCAAATGACCACTTGGCAAGAAATAGGAATACACATTGGGAGCAGGGAAAAATGAAGCTTGAAATTTCATGAGGCCAGATAATAAAGTGTGCTTATCTAAGCAATATATACTACATTCTGGAAGTTACAAGCAGCCACTGGAAGATTTTAATCAGGATTGCAGTGTAGACGGTATGGCCTAT
Organism: Nyctereutes procyonoides; assembly: GCF_905146905.1. NCBI lineage: Eukaryota > Metazoa > Chordata > Mammalia > Carnivora > Canidae > Nyctereutes > Nyctereutes procyonoides. The sequence goes on along the minus strand of NW_026575032.1, from coordinate 14,291,283 downwards.
CCATCCCATTTCCCCAAGCCTCTCTTACGTCTCTCCACCTGGCAGTAATAAACCCTAAGCCCCAGCAACACCATCACTGTCACCTAGGCCACTGCAGCAGCCCCTCAACTGGCACTTTTCCCTCTATTCCTGCTCTACAGAGCAGCCTGAGTCCTGACTGGAACGCGCAGAGTAGTCATTCCCCACCCCCCCAAAAAAAAAAACATTCTAATAGGTTACTATTACAGTTAAGAGAAAGTGTCAACTCTTAACTGTCCCTATATGACCCTCTTGTCAACCTCTCCAACTTCATCTCCCTCTCTCTCACCTCTTTCATTTTCCTCATAGCACCTAGTGTTAGGATTACCTCATTTTTAAAGTGTGTTTAGTAATTTCTTTGCACAAAGAAATGGTAGCCCTAATGTGTAAAATATTGGAATGTAATACAAAGCCCCCAAACAGAAGATGTTGGCTCCACTATTTAAGTTTCACGATATGATCACCACATTAATGATGAAGAAGATTGTTAATTATAAAGACTTTCTGTATTTTCTTTAGCATTTATAAATTTCTGTAAATGTGGATGTATAATGTGTTTCACAATAAGTCAAATATAAGATTCTTATGTGCATTGACTTTTATTTATTTCTGTTAGTATTCCTTGTCCTACCATTGTGATATGTGTGTGTTTTTATTTCTGTTTGAGAGAGACCAAAGACCAAATTTGAAAATTTTTTTGTAATGAAAACTGTATATGTATATACTTAAGTATATAATTTTTAATAATTTCAAGCATGCAAGTAAAAGAAAACACTAAATTCTTCCATATTTTAAATATGCAATTCTGTGTATTTTTATAAAAATGAATATTCATTTTTTCCATTTATATATTTCTAAAGGATATAAACATAAAATATTATTCCAGAATTTATTGCTTAGGGATGATAATCTATGTATCAATTCACAGTTTATTAAAACAAATAGGAATTTGTATTAAAAAATCATAAACTATGTTTGTCTTTTATCCAGTAATTCTCATTCTAATAATTCATTTTTAAGTCATTGAAAATGTACAAAGTACTTCACTCAACGATATATGTTTAAGTGTAATTTTAATTTTTATTAAATGATGGAAGAAGACAAAGTCTCTAAATTTCTCAAAATAGCAGAAAGTTTATATGTATTATGACACACCTAATAACTAAATATTGCATGTATGTAATACAAGGACTTAGGAAGTTTTTTAATGAAATGGAAATATTTATGAAATATATACATGTATATAAGTTCATATGTTTATATTTTAATATGTATTTATGTATATCCATATTATGTCTATGTAGAGAGAAAGAGAAATGAAACCAGAAAATAAATCTACCATGATGCCTATAATCAGTATGTTTTAACCTCTCTGGAACATAGATGCCTTTCATATTCAATGGATTTTATAATCACTGACAGCGAGTTGGAGTCATGACATAGACGTGTGAAAATCTCCCTTAGCACCTTCTGGTAAGATCACAAAACTGTCAGCATCAAAGCTGCTAAAATTTCATGAAGTATGACTTTATGATTAGATCAAGGATGATTTTTTTTCCTATTACATTTACCCAGGTTTTTCAGACAATTTGTGTGATTTTTATAAAGCGAAAAATATTAATAAACCCTACAAAAATAGAACACAATCACATAGAGCGCATAAACAAAACAGTAAGATAAATTTTGAAAAATAAAAAAAAATGGAAGAGGAATTATACTAAAATACTACCTTAAAAAAATAAAATAAAATACTACCTTCAGTGTTTTTGAGAAAATTAATTGTAGAGCATAGATAAGATTTTAAGTGAAAATACCAATAAACTTGGTGTCAGGTGCAAGTCTTGAGTAATGACCCTGGTCACGCTACCACTATTCTCTCTTTATTCATATATTCTTCTGTGAAATAGAGATACACTCACAAAACTAGGTTTAAGGAAATTTGTAAATTCAATCTCAGATGCGAAAGGGATGTGAAAGTATTTCAAAATCCTGATTTTATAGATACCCAGAGTATTTCTTTTGCCTTTTATAACATTTATGGTCATTACATAAAAAAATATATTGTGGACAAATTATCTAAATATTTGGAAATGTTATAGACACCTATTTGAAAAGGATTCCTAGCAACCATTGGTGCCAGGAGGTCCTCGCCTCAGGAAATGCCAGGTTTCTTTGCAGATTTTTGTGGGACAACTTAAGTAACAAAAAATTCACCCACTGTAAATGTACAATTACATGATCTTTACTAAGTGTGCAGAATTATGCAACCATCACCACATTCTTTCGTGTGTCTTAAATGTTTTAGAACATTCCTTCACTCCCAAAATTTCCTGTTGTCCTTGTGCAGATAACTTCTACTCATTCCCTAAGACCTGGGGACCATAGATCTGCTTTCTCTCTCTGTAAATGTGCCTTTCCTGGACATTCCTTATGTAGAAAGAATCATACAATATGTGGCTTCTTTTACTAGATACTATTTTTTAAATCTGTATTTATTTATTCATGAGAGACACACAGAGAGAGGCAGAGACACAGGCAGAGGGAGAAGCAGGCTCCTCTCAGGGAGCCCGAGGTGGGACTTGATCCCAGGACCCAGGATCACACCCTGAGCCGAAGGCAGAGGCTCAACCACTGAGCCAACCAGGTGTCCCTACTAGATAATATTTTGAGGTTCATACATGTTGCAGCATGTATCAGTAATTTGTTCCTTTTTATAGCTGGGTAGTATTTCATTATATGCATATATGCAATATTTTTAACCATTTACCAGTTAATAGATACTTGATTCTTTTCAAGTTTGGGGTATTGGGAATAATGTTGCTATGAACATTTATATGCATGTCTTCATTTAAACTTGTATTTTATTTTAGGTAGATTTCTATAAGTAGAATTACTGTGATGTATATAGTAAGTTGATGCTCAAAATATTTTTGAGAACCTGAGAAACTGTTTTCCAGATTAGCTACGCTATTTTGTGTTCCCACCCACAATGCATGAGGGTCTCAGTTTCTGCACGCGTATGACAACACTTGATATTTTCTTACTTCACTTTAACCTTTCTAGTGGGTATGTCATGGTATCTTATGGCGATTTAATGCACATTTCTCTAATGACTAATAACACTGAACATCTCTTAATGTACTTCTTAGTTGTTTAGTAAAATGTCTACTCAAATTATAGGCTTATTTTAATTGTGTGATATGCCTATTACTGAGTTACGGAAGTTTTTTGTATATTCTGAATATAAGTCCTCTATCAGATAAATGCTTTGCAAGTATTTTCTATCAGTCTTTGGTTTGCTTTTCTCTTACTTAACAGTGTCTTGAGGATAAATTGCTTATATTGATGAAGCCCCAATTATTAATATTTTCTTTTATAGATAATTGTTCTTATGATGATTCTTAAAAAAAATCATTGCTTCACCCAAAGCCTTGAAGCCCTTTTTCTTTTACTGTGTTCCTTTCTAGAAGTTTTAGAGTTTTAGGTTCTATATTTAAGTCTATGGTTAATTGTTATTTAATTTTTGTATATGATGTGAGGAAATGCTCTGATATGATGATTATGATTGATTATGATTATGAGTATTTGCATGTGGGTATCCAATTTCTGAGGACACTTCCAATTGGTCAATAAAGGTATGGTTTATTTTACGACTCTCAATCCTATTGCATTAACCTATTTGTCTAATCTTGCATCAATACAACACTATGGTGATTACTACAGTTTTAATGGTTAAGTCTTAAAATCGGGTAGTACAAATCTCCGACTTTGTTGTCTTCCAAAAAATTTTAGGATATTTTGGTCCGTGCATTTTCATTTAAATTGTAGCAAAACTTTGAGAGAATGCATACAACTACACACTGAAAACTGAGCATCAGTTGCTTTCACTTGTTTTCATGAGGTACTGAGTGTACTTGTTTTGCTTCTAGTTTCTCTCAGGACTAGCTGTAATCTGACTTTGTATCTGTCACTTCAGTGAACCTACTCTTCTAAGACAATTTGCTTCACAGTAAATAAATTTTATGATGTTTAATAACTATTCATATTTCTTATCCTTAATCAACATGTACATATATAAGTCTCTACTCTTTACAGGAATTAAATATCTTCTTCTGTTTATGGACCTTACTCTGACACAAATTTTCTTAATCCTGAGAAAGATATTTTCTTCTTTCTAGATTCCCATTTCTCTTTAACTCTCTTCTGACCAAAAAAAGTGGTCTAAAACTTAGTTCTTTATATGCTTCTTTTGGCTTCAATGAAGAGTTTTGCTGAATGTGCATTTTAGCCAAATGGCAAACAGCTGAAGATAAGAGCAGTAAAAAGCTGAAGCCATGGCTTACTCTGTCATAGCTATGGACTCCTGTGATTATATTTTAAAATTACTGATACGGTATCATTATTTAAAAATCTTATCAAAGTAATTTTAAGATTTGACATTACAGTGCAACAATAAAAAGAAGATAATTGATTGGGATTGTCAGCTGCTAGATAATTCCTGTCGACATTGTATTGCATACTTTCCACGCTAAATAGAGTTGATTTTTAAAAATATTTATTTATTTTTTATTTATTTATTTGAGAGTGAGAGAAAGGGAGGGGAAGGGTGGAGACAGAGCGGGAGGGAGAGGGAAACTCAAGGCGACTCTGACCTGAGCATGGAGCTGGATGCAGGGCTCGATCTCAGGACTCTGAGATCACAACTCTGATGTCACCACCTAAGCCAAAACCAAGAGCTGGATGCTTAACCAACTGAGGCACCAGGTGCCCCTAGAGTTGACTTTTAATCAAAATTGATGAAGAAGTAAGATTTGGAGGCTAGCTTTGTCAAGGTAGGGTACTGCTCATGAATTGCCAACAAATTAAGAAACTTTCTTCCTCTTTAATGCTATGTAATAAGGTAAAGAGTTCTCAGCCTATGTAAAATCCCTGCAAAAGATTCGTTTGGTAATGATATTGCAATATTTCCTAAAACTATGTAATAAACCAAAGTTTCATTCATTATTTGAATTAGATATTTCCTAAGTATCTTAAGAAGCAGATTTAAGAGAATGCCTTAAAATATTTTATTGTATTATATTGTCAGTATTGTATGTTATAAAATAAAACACAAAATGGCTTAAAATAATTTTATATGTAGTTGCTACCTTATTCAACTGTGTACACAACATGTTTTTAAAACTAGGATCAAGAAAAGTGCTAATTGAAGGACGCCTGAGTGGCTCAGTGGTTTGTCTGCCTTTGGCTCAGGTCATGATCCCAGGGTCCTGGGATCGAGTTCCGCATCGGGCTCACTGCAGGGAGCCTGCTTCCTCCTCTGCCTGTGTCTCTGTGACTCTCCTGAATAAATAAATAAAATCTTGGAAAAAATAAATGTGCTAATTGAACAATATAATTGGCTTTGAGATACTGTCACCTTATGGAATTTCCAGCTCTATCTCAGATATTAATTCTTACATGTCAATTTCAGCATACTTTTAAGAAACTTAAAAAAAAAAAAAAACACCTGATTTTTCACTGGAGCCTCCAAAAAGACCACAATCTGGACAAGACCTTAACCTTAGCCTAGTAAGACCTGTCAAAATTCTGATCTGCAGAATCGTAAGGTAATAATCTGTGTTGTTTTAAGCCACTAAGTTTGTGGTAATTTGTTCCACATCAATGGGAAAATAAAACAGATTTTGGTACCTAGAAGTCAGATGCTACTGTAACAGACATAAACATGTGGAAGTGGGCTTGGAAGGGGGTAATGGGAAAAGGCAGGAAGAATAATGAAGAGTATGATAGGATAAACCTTGATTGCCTTGCATACAATATTAGTAAAAATATGAATGTTAACTCTGCTGGTAAGGGCACATAAATACTATTTTGTATTTACCTAACGGGTTAGCTTACTTTCTTTTTTTTTTCTTCAATACTTTATATATAAATTCAATTCTAAATAAGCTAATAAGATTAAATTCAGTGTAGTTTGTGAACATATATAAAAATAAATATTTTAAAACAATTTATGTCTGTTAGATTTTCTAATTCATCACATTGTATTGTTAAAATATATTTTGATGTATTCATTGTAGATGATTGGAGTCTTTAATTGAAATGCATGTTGAGATTTTTCTACTTGTTAGTTATAATTTCAGTTAACTAGAAATTTTTGTAATTAAGGGCAGCCCAGGTGGCTCAGCGGTTTAGGGCCGCCTTCAGCCCAGGGCGTGATCCTGGAGACCCAGGATCGAGTCCCACGTTGGGCTCCCTGCATGGAGCCTGCTTCTCCCTCGGCCTTTGTCTGCCTCTCACTCTCTCTGTCGCTCATGAATAAATAAATAAAATATATAAAAAATGTAATTAAATAAAATGTTTTATGTAAACATAATGTATTTACTAATTTTAAAATAATGTTTATGATTCTAATGATATTAATATACTAAGAGTCTTCATTTCCCTTTGCACTTAGCATTCTCTAAATTTTGTCATCAAGCAAATAAACAAAAATTAAATACCATTGGGACCATAAAGAACTAGACATCCTTTTAATAATCAAACCACTGTAATGGATAAAAGTAGCCTTCCTCAGTGAATAATAAGTAATGTACCTTTATGGGTATATAAAACAATTTAAGAGGTTCTTTTATTGAAAATAGTAAGATGAAATTTGTATTTTCAGTGTGGTAATCTTTGCATTAATCATTTTAAATCTGTGATAGGTAATACTGCTGTCATTTCAGCATGAGTCAGGCAGTGGCACCAAACTACATGTGTAGTTATTGGTTTTTTCTCTACTTTGCATCTGTCATAAAATTTAAAAGTTCCAGTTTATGTATCGAAGATGAAATAGCATGTGTAAAGTACTTGTGCTGAGTACCAAATTATGATGGCTGCCTAAACGAAGAACATGGTTATCTCAAGAAAGAAAAGAAAAAAATGTGAGTTTGTAGTTGAGTTAGATGTTTTTTGTTTTTTTTTTTTATGGAAAGAGCTTTACTTAAAAAACAAAATAAAAATGGGGGGGCCTGAGTGGCATATAGGTTGTGTCAGACCCTTGGTTTCAGCTCAGGTAGTCATCTCAGGGTCATGAGATCAAGTGGTGTGTTAGACTTGAGCTCAGTGCAGAGTTGGCTTGGATTTCTCTTTCTCCTTAGCCCCTCCACCATCTCTCTTACTCTCTTAGATAAATAAATAAACCTTTAAAATAAATAGATAAATAAATAAATAATAAATAAATAATAATAAATAAATAATAAATAAATAAATTATTTTGGTGATCGACCGAGTCTAAAGATATTTTTTTTTGATAAAATGAACCAGTGTGATTGACACTAAAAGAAAAATAAATGACAGTATTTATTACCAATAAGGAATTGTGAGCTTTTGAGCAAAAATTAGAATTTAAAAATCTTGTATCTTGTGTGAGCTTGGCAATTTCAAATATTTAGAAACTTTTGGGACGCAATGGGTAGTGATATTAATAAATATGAATTTTTCATATTTCACACTGTGAAAAAATTTGGAAAATTTGTAGAACTCAATGAAACTATATTTTCAAAGTAAACGATGTATGATGTTACAAAACAATGTATGGGTACATGATTCACTCAAAGTGCAATATATACCAATGGATTATAATGCAAAAGAGTACCAAAATGTATTGGTATGGTTTCAGCTCCCATATTGCTATCAACTTTTAGGAAACTATCACTAGTTAAATTTTGATGAAAATCCAAGAAAAATATCCATGATTACTTAAAAAGGTCATTACTAACTTTTCCAACTACATGTCAATAATTGATAAGATTTTCTCCATATACATCAAACAAAACAATATATTGAATACAGAATCAGATACGAAAATCCACCTGACTTCTATTAAAACAGAGTAAAAGAGATATGCAAAAATATAAAACAACACTCCTCTTCTCACTACTGTTTTAGAAAATATAATTATTTTTAATACAACTTTCTTATACTATGACCGTTATTCATGGTAGTTATATTTATTATTGTTATTCTTATTATAATAAATGAGTACCTTAAACAATTCTGCTTTAATATTAAAATTGGGAGATAATGATAGTTATAACCCACATAAACAAAAAGTTTTGTGGGTCTTCAGTAAGTTACCAGAATGTAAAGGTGTTCTGAAACCAGGAAGTTTGGTAACTGTTCAATTAGATGGATGGTAGGAAGCCACATCCTGCAGTATATCCCATACCTAGTTAAGTTCACATATATAATGTTTAAATTAAATCTCATAAGCCATTCCAAATTTTTGCTGCCTTTAGGTAATGTTCATTTTCTGTTCCTTCCCTTTAAAACTGGGTATTTTTTACTTCAAATTTTGTTAATATTTCTATTTTGTCATTAAGATTACTGTTTTAGGAGTTAATAAGTGATTCATAGTATCCAAAAAAAGAAATGTTTTATATATTTTTTTATTTAGTTTTCTTGAACTTAGGCAGTGCTATAGCAGCACTATATCATCTTCTACTAAGATGGTAAACAGAACGGTGAGGAAGTTTATTATACCCTGTAGGTGCGTTGCCAACAATGAGCAGGTGATGATAGAGGACAACAGAGAGCATAAAATATTTAGTAGTGCCACTTGTTTTGCCCATTTGGGAAATCAATATTTTAACAATTGTATTTTACAATACCCAGGATTATGAGTCTACTGTGTTAAGAAAATAAGAGTTTATAGAAGTGGAGACTGAAAATACCAAGTGTATAAAACTTCTTAAAGTATACAGTCAATGCCACTAGCAGAAGCTAAACTGGCAATGATGCTCCTGCTTTTCACCTCATATACATTGCATTTTCCTTATAATATTTGATATCCTTCCGACAACATATTATAAAGTAATGTGGTTCTGTGTTATTTAGGCTGTTTTTAAAAATCTAGGCTGAAAGACAATATTTATGTTTTACCAAGGGTATTTTTTTTCAGATCATTTCACTTTTTTGTGTCACAGATTCTTATCTTTAATATAATTATTATTTTTAGGATGCTTTATGTATATAAAATTATATAAAACATATTCTTTGTAAGTTAAATCTAACAGTAATTTACTTGATTACTATAATAATTTGCAAACACACATATGTGATGAGTGTATTCTCTGTAGTATATATTAATTGAATAATAATTTCGATATATCTTTTTCATTTTTGAAAAGCACAGTTCACCATTTGTACTATTTACCCTTGTTTTATAAATACTTTATTTTTTTAAGATTTTATTTATTTATTTGACAGAGATGGAGAGAGACTACAAGCAAGGGAATCAGCAGGCAGAGGAAGAGAAAGAAGTAGGCTTCCTAGCAGAGAGTTCAATGCAGGGCTCCATCCCAGGACCCTGGGATCATGACCTGAGCCAGAGGGCAGACGCTTAACTGACTGAGCCACCCAGACACGCCTATAAATACATTAAATGCCATTTTTAAACAATAGACTTAAATCTTAAAGTATTTTAATAATGAAATAAGAAAAATGAAAGAAGCCATAAGAAAAAAATACAACAATTTGGATCAATTGACCTATATACAAGTTTGAACTTCATGGGTCTACTTAAATGCAGATTTTTTAAAAAAAATATATAGTATACTGTATAGTATAGTACTATAAATGTATTTTCTCATCATTATTATTTTCTTAATAACATTTTCTTTCCTCTAGCTTATTTTGTTGTAAGAATAACAGTATATAATATATATATATATATATATATATATATATATATATATATATATATATAAACATGGGAAATAGGTGTTAATTGACTGTTTATCTTATTGGGAAGGCTTGAAGTCAATAGTAAATTTATACCTGAATTTTTTACAATACCTGGGTGGCAGGGGGATGGTATCAGTGACTCTAATCCCTGTGTTGTTCAAGGGTCAACTGTTATTTATTATCTTAGGGGTAATAATGTTGTCATCTAATTTTTTTAAGCTAGAAAAGTGAAATAAATAATGAAGAGCCAAAGAATAAACTGACTTATTTGATATAGGCTGTGCTAAATAGATTTTGATTTTATATAGCCAATATTGCATAATTCATTACTCATCTTTTTATATTACGGATTATAAATACACAGCAAAATTTTCCTTTACTGTATACTTCTCTGAGTCTTGATAAATGTATAGTCATGTAACTGCCACCACAACCAAGATATAGAACAGATCAATCCCACTCACTTCCACCCAGATTCTTCCCTAACCCTAGTGTTGAACACTTCACCACTCTCAGCTCCTCGAAACGACTCATCTGATTCCAGCCCCTACAGTTTTGCCTTGTCCAGAATGTCATACACAGGGCATCATAAAATAAAATCTGATCACATGCTCAGATCTTGTAGTCTTCAGTGTTTGTTCTCGTTCACTTAACATGGTGCATTTGAGATTTATCTAGGTGGCTGTGTATACCAAGAGTAATTTATTTTCATTACTGAATAGCATTCAGTTTTGTGGAGCTACTTCAATTTATTCATCTGCTCACCAGTTAAAGGAAACTTGGGTTAGATCCAATTGGGGGCAGCTGCAAATAACAATGCTGTAAACATTTCTGCATAAGATTTTCCATGAACAAAAGTATTCATTTTACTTTGCTAAACACTTCTGAGTGAGAGTGGTTAGTAATTTTATGTTAAACCTTATGACATCTTCAAAATACGTTCCAAAGTAGTGATACCATTATACATTTCCCCCAGCATTGTATGGGAGCTCCAAGCGCTATGCATCCTTCCTAATGTACAATTATGAGCTTTATTTTTCTACTATCACTTTAACCATTCAAATATTTGTGTAATATATCCTACTGTCATTTTTTTGTGTGTTGTTCTGCTATGAAATGATATTGAGCATCTTGTGGTTTTTCCTAACCAGACAGCTTCTTAGTTAAGTGTCTATTCAATTTATTTACCAATTTTTTAAAAAATTTTATTTATTTATTCATGAGAGACAGAGAGAGAGAGAGAGAGGCAGAGAGAGAAAAAGAGAGAAGCAGACTCCATTCAGGGAGCCCCATGTGGGACTCAATCCTGGGTCTCCAAAATCAGGCCCTGGGCTGAAGGCAGCGCTAAACCACTGAGCCACCTGGGCTGCCCCTTATTTACCAAGTTTTTTTTTATAAATTTATTTTTTATTGGTGTTCAATATGCCAACATACAGAATAACACCCAGTGCTCATCCCATCAAGTGCCCCCCCCCTCAGTACCCATCACCCTTATTCGGATTTTGTTTTCTAATTCTTAGTTCTTGAAAGTTCTTTATATATGGTCATTCTGTGGCTTGGCTTTTCATATTTTTATGTTTTATTTTATTTATTTATTTATTTATTTATTTATTTATTTATTTATTTATTTATGAGAGACACAGAGAGAGGCAGAGACATAGGCAGAGGGAGAAGCAGGCTCTACATCAGGAGCCCAATGTGGGAGTCCAACCCAGGACTCTGGGATCACACCCTGAGCGGAAGGCAGATGTTCAACCTGTTGAGTCACTCAGGCATCCCAGCTTTTCATATTTTTAATGGCATTTATCACAGAACATTTAAATCTAATGAAATCCAACCTTTATTCTCTTTTGGATATAGTACTAATGGTGTTGGTTCTAATAAATCTTTCCTAAGCAATAATTTTAAAAATTCCTCCTACATTTTCTTCTAAACTACTTATACCTGTAGGCTTTATGTCTATGCCTTAATCCATTTTCAGTTATTTCTAGAAGAAAATGCTTGTGATTTGGGTATGACCAAGATTTCTTACATGTAATACCAAAAACATGGTCCATAAAAGCAAAATTGATAAATTTGTCTTCATACATTTTAAAGCATACTGTTTTTTTGATAAACACTTTAAAAAGAAAAATCAAACAACCCAGATTTGGAGAAAATATTTGCATATTATATATCTCAAAACTTATCAAAATGTACAGTTTTAATATATGAAGTCTATTGTTTGACAAACCTCAATAAATGTGTTTAAAAACAGAATATAAACAATAAATCCACACTTACCATGCTATTTGTTGTCCACTTTTACATAACTCTTATTACAACAGGCTAGAATTCCTATTGAAAGTAAGTCAGGGCAGCCTGGGGAGGCTCAGTGGTTTAGTGTTTGCCTTCAGCCCAGGGCCTGATCCTGGAGACCTGGGATTGAGTCCCACATCGGGCTCCCTGCATGGAGCCTGCTTGTCCCTCTGCCTGTGTCTCTACCTCTCTCTCTCTCTCTCTCTCTCTCTCTCTCATAAATAAATAAAATCTTTAAAAAAGTAAATAAAAAAGTAAGTTAGATAGTATGTGCTCTTATTTAATAGCCTCTAGTGATTTCCCATATTATTCAAAATCCTCCAATGGCCTAAATTTCCTATATCATTGGTTCTTAATGTACTGACCCCCCAGAGAAATTTGTAGGGATATATTTGTGTTACTAATGATTGTGAAAATCAACTGGCCCTAGTACAATACTACACATTCTACAATGTTTAAGGAAGTCCCACAAAATTACTTCTGTCATACTCCCTACAATATTTGGATTTTCTGCTAGGCATTCATTAAGATAAAAAATCTTGAACCTAAAACTCAACTCTATTCTGGGATAAGCGCTAAGTTTCTTCAAATGGTTTTAACATAGAATAAATGCTCTAGAAATGCAAATCTCATAAAAATATAAGAAGGATTTTGTTTTGCTGAGAATTTTCCCAGGTTTTCTAACCATTTTATAAAGTTACGTCACAGAAAATAACCCTAGACATCTGAGGTATTTCACTCATCATCAGTCCAAAATACCTGGATCAGCTCTGTATTTATAGCTGTCCCATTCACACTTGTTCTACAGAGGGGTGCATATATCTGATACTAACATCACATCTCTCTTACGTGTGGGCTTGCACAGTGACTTCCCTCCAAAAAGTGCAGCATACAAGTAACTTTGCTTGTAAAAAATAGTAAAATAGTAACTTTACAGTGGAGTAACACAAGAAGCACTACTAGGTCATCCAGATAATGAAGGTTAATATCAACAGTGACAGGTGATATTGATAGCATGTATCTTTGATATGGAGTAACTGAGAATGGCATTTTATGTCTATGATTTTCCTCCCTGAAAATGAGTGGGAAATATCAGAGAGAGAGACAGAACATGAGAGACTCCTAACTCTGGGAAATGAACAACGGCTGGTGGGCAGGAGGTTGGGGTGAGTGCGTGATGGGAACTGAGAAGGGGCACTTGATGGGATGAGCACTGGGTGTTACACTATACGTTGGCAAATTGAACTCCAATTAAAAAATACACAAAACAAAACAAAACAATTTTTCCTCCCCAAAATCCATAAGCCTAACATTGAGGGAAAAAAAAAAAAAAGCTAAACAAACAAAAAACAAGGGAACCCAAATTGAAGGACAGCCTATAAAATACCTTATCAGTATTCCTTAAAACTATCAAGCTCATCAAAAAGTCTAGCAAAATGTCATAGTCTATAAGAAACTACAGAGACATAATGAAGGCAGAGAAAATAATTATTGAATGTTGAGTGGGATCACAGGACAATAAAGAGGATTATATATTACTGAGATGAGTTTTTGAAGTTATTAAAAGTTTATTTGCTTATTTTATCCTCAAGGTTTGATTGAAATATGTCATTTTATTCTTTATATCTTAGTTCAAAATACTTATGTTTTTGCAATTATTACTTACACAATGCACCCTTGATGCTGACTTTCTTCTGTAACAGTCACATTATAGAAAGAATACTACTTCTCCTGTGATATGAACATGTCACAGCTGAAAGATTTAAAATAAACCAAGCAGTTACATATTTCAAACATACCAAAGCAAAAGCAAAAACAGAGCAGGAGAAACTTGGGGTATCATTTATTTTATTCTTATTTTATCTTATCTTATTTTATTTTATTTTTTATTTATTTTTTTATTCTATTTTAGATCATTCTGAAGTTAAAATTAAAATCCTTCACTGTTAAAATTTATACATTGGTTTGTTGCTGTTTTCAGCAGAAGCATAGAGAAATTTGGGGTATAAGGATAAGTAATTTGAAAAATAGTTTCAATGTTACATACATAAAATAATCTTATACTTCTCTGTAGGATAATTGAGAGGAAGTTATCACCCAGGCATGCATGCCAGCACATCAACACATATAAACATATACAATTTTGGACACTCATTATGCATTAATCTGAATAATAGTCTGATGCTGACTACAAGGTTATAAGAGTTTGTTTGCTTGTTTTTTGGACATCCCCAAATGCTAGGACTTGGGACATTTATAATCTGTGGAACCACAAGCTTGCATCTACAGTCTACTTTGAATTCCATTGTGGAGAGCAAGTGAATCAGGTTTTCTGATATGTATGTTAATAATGGCACTTAAATATAGAGGAGTTTATGGTTATAATGTTCAGGAGGTAATCCCACAAAAGGGAGAGGGAAATAATAAATTACCAATATAAAAAGTGAATGGTGCAGGACATCTCTACAGATCCAGGGACATTAAAATCACAATAGGGAGGGAGGCCTGGATGGCTTAATTGTCAAGCATCTGCCTTTGGCTCAGGTTGTGCTCCCGCGGTCCTGGGATCAAGTCTCCCATCCTTCTCCCTCTGCCTAGGTCTCTGCCTCTCTCTGTGTGTCTCTCATGAATAAACAAAAAGATCTTTAAAGAATGACCATAGGGAATATTATGAACAACTCTACACATGTCGATTCAACCATTTAGGTCAAATGAAAGGGTTTCTTAAAAACCGGAAACTGCCAAAACTCACCCAAAATGAAACAGAAACTCTGAACTGTACAATAATTGTTAAACATGTTAAATTCATCATTAAAAATGTTATGAGATACAAATCTCTAGAATAAGAGGGTATCACTGGAGGACTCTAAAAACATTTAAAAAGGAAGCCACTAATTCTATCCAGTATCTTCCACAGATTTGAGCTTATTTTTTTAAAGAACACAGATGTAAAGCTTCTCAACAAAGTATTATAAGCAAACCCAATCCATTAACATGAAAATCAATAATATTCTACAACCTTTAACAATATACAAATGGTTCAAAATTCGCATATACAATCAACATTACTGCTAGAACTAAGAAGAAAAAATATAAAAATATGAAATCTATCAACTTTGATGCAGAAAAAATTATCTGTATTAAACATACATTTATGGCAAGATGTCTCCACAAAATAGATGGAAAAAAATTTTTATAAATTAATTTTTATCGGTGTTCAATTTACCAACATACAGAATAACACCCAGTGCTCATCCCGTCAAGTGTCCCCCTCAGTGCCCATCACCCACTCACACCCCTCCTCCCCTTCCACCACCCCTAGTTCGTTTCCCAGAGTTAACCTGAGAACAGATGTTTGCAGAAAACCTGCAGCTAACATTACACTTAATGGTGAAAGGTTAAGCTATTTTATCCTAAGTTTGGGAAAAAAGGCATTAATGTCCTTATATTCAACACCATAGATGAAGTCCTACATAGCATAAAAGGGAAGAAAATGAAATAAAACTTATCTATATAAGGAAAGAAGAAAAAACATTGCTCTTATTTGTAGACAATATGATTGTATATTGAGAAAATATTAAGGAAGTAAAAAATCATTTTTTAGAACTAATAAATGAGTTGAACACGATCTACATAAGTGAAGCAATCATATACCATGTTTGTGGACTGGAATATTCCACATAGTCAAGATGTTAATTCTTCTCAAAGTGTCCAGTAGATTTAGTGAAATTTTAATCCAAATTCTAAAAGGTTTTGTAGACTTTAAGAAGCCAGTACTAAAATCTACATTAAAGGGCAAACGGAAATAGTTAAAAAACAATTTTGACAAAGAGAAATAAAATCCCAATACCCAACTTTAAGTGTTACTATAATGGTACAGTAATTAAGATATACAATTTTTGGAAAAACACACACACACACACAGATCATGGAACAGAAAAGAGAGTCGTGAAATAGACCCATACAAATATAGCCATTTGGTTTTACAAAGATGCAAGCCAATTCAACAGAAAATGATAATATTTAAATAATATTAGCAATGAAAGGGGTAAAGTATTGATACTTGCGACAACAGATGAATCCGAAATTCATTCTGCTGAGTGAAAGGAATCACTCTCAATATGTTACATACTATAAGATTCTGTTTTTATGACATTCTCAATAAATATTGTGATGGAGAACAGACTAGTGGTTGGCATGGGTCAGGATGAGAAGAAGGTTCAACTATAAAAAAGGGATGCATAGGAGCGGCCTGGGCACTGATGCGCCTGGCTTGTATTCCCACTTGGTAGCAGTCACGTGAACGTATACATGTATTAAGTTCACAGGCCTGTACCCCCCAAAAAATTTCAACTTTATGCTAATTTTAAAAAGCAAAATTCTAAAATAAAAATGTGGTTTCAAGGAAAGAAGTGCATAGGGCTAAAATACATAATTACCAATAAGAAAAAAAATAAAATAAATAAAAATAAAAATAATCGCCAATAAGAATATTATTTTTACTATAGTCATTTTTACAGGACATTTCTGTTATAGTAGTAATAGTAAACTCAATAGAGTTTATAAAGCCTATAATAACACAACTCAGTTTATCCTTGTTTGCATTTCTAACTGTGCACTGGCAAGCAGCTCAATCTCTTCTCCTACTTGGGGTCATGACAATATACTTTCCTTGGGTACCATTCACATTTGTCCAGGGTGAAAAAGAAAAAAAAAAAAAAAAAAAACTGCAGAAGACTGATCAGCTAATCACCCAGATGAAGCTTCTGTATTTTCCTGTGCTACACGTGAGGTTGCTTTCTGTCTCTGCAGTGGTAAAAGTCAAACTCTATAGCATTACTACCAATTTAGTCGTAAGGAGAGCACATATGTCTCTGCATTAATTTTTTTCTAATTTACATTTGTTATACAGCTTTTTCCTTCGGCCGTGTTGAGGGGAGCGTTTGGTGTGGTTTTCTATTCTCTAATTTGCTTTTATTCCTTCAGGATCCCTTCATTCTCCACCTTTTTCTTTCCAGTCACTTCTACATGTCTATACGTTATTGTTCCTTTTCTTTTCTTTTTGAGATTTTATTTATTTACTCATGAGAGACACAGAGAGAGAGGCAGAGACACAGGCGGAGCGAGAAGCAGGAGCCCTGCGGGGAGCCCGATGTGGGACTTGATCCCAGGACCCTGGGGTCATGCCCTGAGCCCAAGGCAGATGCTCAACCGCTGAGCCACCCAGGCGTCCCTATTGTTCCTTTTCTATTTACTACCTAATCTCCCAGGAGCAACTGATATTTATGACTTCCAACTTAGTTATTATCGTTGTTCAAATGGTTTCCCTTTATCTCCTGCTGAGACCCACCAGGTCTCAGACAAACTTGGTTGCATTTTTTTTTTTTTTTTTCAGTAGCAAAAGGAATTTTTCTTTCTGGGATGATTTTGTCTAAGTCCCATCTCCCTTGAGCCCTTGCATCCCCACTTCTTTTTTCTTTTTTCCCACTTCTTTTTTCACTCACTCACTTCAGATTCCATGCATTCTCAACTCAGAGCTCTGATATAAGCCATCGCTAGAATATCATGTTTATTTATCCTTTTACATATAAATGGAGGATTATAGTAATCTATCTCCTGATATGCTGAGACATGGGCTATGGTTAGTTTTTTTTTTTTTTTTTTTTTTTTTTTTTTTTTTTTTTTTTTAAATTTTTATTTACTTATGATAGTCACAGAGAGAGAGAGAGAGAGAGGCAGAGACACAGGCAGAGGGAGAAGCAGGCTCCATCCACCTGGAGCCCGACGTGGGATTCGATCCCGGGTCTCCAGGATCGCGCCCTGGGCCAAAGGCAGGCGCCAAACCGCTGCGCCACCCAGGGATCCCTATGGTTAGTTTTATTTGTCCTCCTTGTTGATCAGTATGATTTTATGGCTAATATGCAGAGAAACTCAGATTTAGCAAATTTTAGAATGACCTAGAAGGCAAAGACATAACTTTTTTATTGGAGCAGAATTCTTGTTCATTTTTAAAAATTTAAAAAAATATAAAAATGAAAAGTAAAACCAACTATAGAGATAAATGTGAATATTTTGATGCTTATCTAGTATTTCATGACAAAATGCACAGATGTAAATTATACATATATGAATTTATTTTTCATAACGTATTTTGTCATACACTTTTGAGTATTTTTTCTTTTTTTTAAAGATTTTTATTTATTTGTTCATGTGAGACAGACAGAGAGAGAGACAGAGGCAGAGGGAGAAGCAGGCTTCCTCCAGGGAGCCTGACATGGGACTCAATTCTGGGACCCCAGGATCATGCCCTGACACTGAGCCACCCAGGCATCCGAGTAATTTTTTCTTAATGCCATATATTTAGAACATTCCTATGTTGTTGTAACATTTTTCAGCATGTTTTTCCATATTATTTTATCAAATGTATCATACAGATGTTACTTATCGTAGATCTCTACACATCAATATGCTTATGCACATTATCTAAAAGTAGTTTTAATGTTATTATAAAACAAACACAGAATACCACAATATATAAAGATTTTTTCTCAAGTTCAAAAGGTAATCAATACTGCTTTTCTTAGTGGCCAAAGTAGCTATATTTATTATTAAGAGATGGTTACAAAAAAAAAAAAAAAAAGAGAGAGAGAGAGAGAGAGAGATGGTTACCTATCTTGTTGGTCATTACTACTTATGATGGTGTATGTGGAATGCTTTATTCTACAAAAAAAAATACCTTTGGAAAAACTAGGGAAAAGTCCATAAAATTGTAGCAATTACCACTGCTGTGAAATTTTAAGAATGGATAAATTCTGCTGAGTTGCTGGGTTCATTATACCATCTGTTCAATCTATTTGTCAAACAATCTGTTTTAATAGATTACTAAATGTGTCTCCAAAACCCATATCCTACCCTCAATAAGACACAGAAGATTTCTTAGTGCATAAACAATTTTGTTACTATTTCATTAATGTAGACCCAGAATACGGCAATTAGCTCAGGCCTGGTAAAATTAATATTCTTAATACCTTTAAGTAGATAGCCAATAATGTATTTACCTCTTTGTTTCTTCTCACCGTTTGAAGACTCAGTTTCCGTTATATTACATCTGCTGTGAATATTCTATTTTTCGCACTAAGCAGTTCTATCTAAGTCACAGTTCTGCTTTCCAAATCTCATTGGAGAGGATGTTTTGAGAAAAAGCTCTGACACTGGTGCACTGAAATATGGGACAGGGAGTTAAATCGCGTTCCTTTTCCCACTTGAATCTGCGCCTAACAAAGATCCTGGGCTGCGTGTGTCTTGAATGATCAGGGTGTGATCTCTCTCAACAATCTTGAGCACACAATGAATTTTTACAAAAGGGTATAATACATTTTCATTCAAAATATTGACTTACTTTATTAGGCATTGTATTACTTTTCTATGGCTGCCGTAACAAATTAACATAAACTTCCTGACTTAAAAAAAAAATAGAAATTTGTTTTATCACAGTTTTGGAGGATAAAAGTCTGAAATTAATTTGCCAGCAGGGCTGTGGTTCCTCCAAAGTTTCTATGGATATGTCCTTCCATCTT
This sequence comes from Nyctereutes procyonoides, assembly GCF_905146905.1. Taxonomy (NCBI): domain Eukaryota; kingdom Metazoa; phylum Chordata; class Mammalia; order Carnivora; family Canidae; genus Nyctereutes; species Nyctereutes procyonoides. The sequence continues at coordinate 14,271,664 of NW_026575032.1, read as the reverse complement.
CCAGATTCTGGTGGCTCTGGGGATTTCTTAGTTTGTGGCTACATAAAACCAGTTTCTGACTCTGTCACACAAATGGAATAAGCCTCTCTTGATAATTATGTACAATTTCTGTTGGATGACATTTGCTGATATATTTTATTGAGAATTTTGCATCTAAGCTCATGAGAGATACCCGTCTCTACTTTTCCTTTCATGGAATGACTTTGGTTTTTGTACTAGGATAATGCTGGCATCACAGAATCAGAAAGTGTGGCCTCTGCTTTTATTTTCTGAAATGGGACTTAGGGAATTAGTATCATTTCTTCCTTAAATGTTTGATAGAATTCAGCGGTGGCTACATTTGGGCCAGATATTTGCTTTTTTTTTTTTTTTTTTAGAAAGTTGTTAGCTATTGATTCGATTACTTTAAAAATATAGTCCTGTTCACAGTTTCCATTTATCCTTGCGTGAGTTCTGGCAGTTTCTGTCTTTCAAAGAACTGGTCCTTTTGATTTAAAGTATCTAGTTTATGGACATGGAGTTCATAATATTTCCTTTTTATCATTCTAGTATCCACTGAATCCGGAATGATGGCCTCCCTTTCATTTCTGATATCAGCCAATTTGTGTCTTCTCTCTACTTGGATAGCCTGGTGAATGTTTGGATTTCCCCACATACCATAGTCTTCAGACTCCTGTTTTAGGGCCTTGAGGAACAAAGGTTTAGAAACATGTTTAGATGGGAATGTTTTGGAATTATATGATTTAAATGAAATATAAACATGAGTACTTATTAAATTTCCTATCCTCCCCCCAAAAAATAAATTTCCTATCCCTTACTTTTCTTCCTGTTCTTTTCCGCAATTTACTGTCCCAGCCTCCTTGTAATTAGTTTTATTTACACCTCCTCACTGAAGACACAGTTCATTCTATTTCCTAAGATATATTCATGGCTGACAGTGCTTGTGCTCAAGCTCCTCTAGACCCTCCATTCAGTGAGGTTAGGAATTAGTCACCCTTTTAGAGACTAATTTTCTTGCCTCCTGTCAGATTTCTTTTCTCATGAAATAATAAAATATGTTCTGCTATTTTAATATGAATTCAAACATCACTGTAAGCAGCAATTTCAATGCTCAAATACTTCTAATAGCCCAGGGTAACCTTTTATGAGTTCAACAAAGGAGAAATACGTACTTTTGGTGAAGTTTTATTTTATATTTATTTACCAATAGCGGGAGTGCATAGGCGACTATGCTTTCTTTGCTTATAGATGTGATTTAATCAAAAGTCAAGGCACCTGCTTGTATTCATGAGTCCCTTCAGGCCAGGGTCGTGTGGGCATTCCAGGGGCAGTGGAGTCACTCCTGCAGTTTGAAAATATCACAATACCTTCCATTTTACCCATTCTATTAGGTGTTTTCTGAATATAGAGTTTTTGTTTTGGTTTGGGTTTTGTTTTAGGATTTTTCTTCCTCTACTTCTTCCCAAATTAGCACCTGTGTTAAGAGGAAAGGTCACCTGCCTCTACTGCAAAGAGAAAGTGGCTTTAGATCCACGTGTCTGTCCTTTTTCTGTCCTATGGGTCTTTGGTAATGGCTGTAGCAATGTATTATGCTAAATACTAGGTCCCCTGCCAACTTTAACTGGGTAGCCCTTGTTGGTTGGCACTGCCAGTCTTCTGTGATACAGTCACAACCTCTATTTATTTATGTCTTAAATCATCCCATCCCTCCATTTTTAGTCACCTTCCCCATTCCCGTGATAAAGGACCTTTACAATGGCAGGTCTACTGACTCCCTGTGTCTCCCACAGGCAGCTACAGAGGAAAAACTCTTATTTAAATACACGGGCTTAGAAAATTGTGGGCACAGGGATCCCTGGGTGGCGCAGCGGTTTGGCGCCTGCCTTTGGCCCAGGGCGCGATCCTGGAGACCCCAGATCGAATCCCACGTCAGGCTCCCGGTGCATGGAGCCTGCTTCTCCCTCTGCCTGTGTCTCTGCCCCTCTCTCTCTCTGTGACTATCATAAATAAAAGATTAAAAAAAAATTTAAAAAAAAAAAAAAAAAAAAAAAAAAGAAAATTGTGGGCACAATCCCTGGTGGCACACGCCTCTGCTGGGCCTGCCCCAGATTATTGCACACACACTCTAAAAACCAGTCTTCTCCACAGAATCCAAAACGAGAACAGGGATAATGTCTTCTTATTGTATTTCAATCAGACAGCCAAAGCAAAATATCACAAATTAGATGTCTTAAACAACAGAAATGGATTTCCTCACAGTTCTGAGGCTGGAGGTCCAAGATCAAGATATCAGCAGGGTTGATTTCTTCTGAGGCTTCTCTCCTTGGCTTATCAAAGGCCTCCTTCTTGCTGTCTCTAGATTGTTGTAGATGGCTTTCCCTCCATGCAAGTGTACAAGTGGTGTCTCTTCGCGTGTTATAAATCTTTCATCTTGGGCAGCCTGGGTGGCTCAGCGGTTTGGCACCTGCCTTTGGCCCAGGGCCTGATCCTGGAGACCCGGGATTGAGTCCCACGTTGGGCTCCCTGCATGGAACCTGCTTCTCCCTCTGCCTGGGTCTCTGCCTCTCTGTGTGTGTGTGTGTGTGTGTGTGTGTGTGTCATGAATAAATAAATAAAATCTTAAAAAAAATATTTTCATCTTATAAGGTCACCAATGGTTTGGAGCCCATCCTAATGGTCTCATTTTAAGTTAATTATCTCTTTAAAGGCCCCATCTTCAAATATAGTCACATGCTGAGGTCCTGATTAGGACTTCGGTATATGAATTTGGGAGAAAATAATGCAGTGCATAACATCTATGTATATATGTATCTAGTTACCCATTCATCCATCTATCATCTATCTAATCATTTCTACTCTATCCCAGCTGCAGTCTTTTGGATCTAAAAAGGACCTTTTCGTTTCACCTACCTCCATTCCTTTTTTTTTTTTTTTTTGTCTCACTCTAAGAATCACTAAATTTTTAAAAACTCCCCTTTTCTTCCTCTTGATTTCCTGTGTCATAGCTTCCTCTTTCCCATCACTTGGGGACTTGGACATAGGAGAGTTTGAAGTATACACTGACAATATTATGGTACTTATGTATCTCCTCTTCTTACAAATAGATCATTAAAAAAAACAAATAGAACACCATATATATGTAATATTAAAATATTTATAATTATATATAATAGTCCTTGTATTTATAAAATATTTCTGATACTTGCTGAAATAATATAAATAGTGGAAAACAAATATATTAGCAATCTACAAAACATAGTAAACTGCAGATATGAATTATAAGTAAGCAAGAAAATGGTATTTTAAAACATTTTAGTGCTTTTAACATTTTTAAAACCCTGATTCTTTGCTTTATAATATGAAAAAGCACTATAGATTATATCAAATAATTCTTCAAATCTCAAGAGGAATTACACATTTTCCCCTTGAGTAGATAAATGTTCATCTTAATCTCCTGGGTATGGTTTTCTGTAGTAATCTCCACTTTTCCCACATCTCAATGGTATCTTTAAACATAGTTTAAAGTTTTTAATACACTGTGAATTTCAGTAATTGAGTTTGCCTCAAACACTGAATTACATTATGTGAGAATATGTACAAGGAGGATTAAAAATAACAAAGAGGATTTTAAATACATAAAGCTATCAGATCTAACTCTACCTCAGAATTTTCATCTTTATTGTTAAGTTGTTAATATTGTGCAAATGCCTTAAACCTAGTGTAGCTTAATAAGAAAAATATTCTCATTCTGTTAAGGATAAAATTAACTCAGCTTAAATGATAGCGATTCATTTAACTAAGAATAATTTGACTATAAACTTAGAGAAAACATAATTTCAAAATGGGTAAGTTTTTGAATCCAGACTAATGTCAAACCAAATAGACTTTACCCAAGAAGACAGGTTGAGGTCACAATGATCATTCTATATTATAGTAGTAATTTATGTGTAAAATATTTTTTTAATATTTTTAGTATATTACCAAACATTCCTAGATTTTACATAGCACTTTAAATGTACCTAAACCATAAAAGATGCAAAATCATACAGATTATTTATTCTTTACCTATTTTTAAAGTAAAGACTCGTCATAATTGGGTATGGGAATCAAAAGAGTTAATCACAGTTTAATAAAAGATAATAGAATTTTCAACATCCTATAAATGACCAACAAGGAATCATTTGTACCAAGGTGTGTCATATTCAATTCTTGTTGCAACATAGATGTATACTGATAGATAGACAATGGATGGATGGATAGATAGATAGATAGATAGATAGATAGATAGATAGATGATAGATGAGTATAGATGTAAGTAGGAGATAGAAACGTAGGTAGTTAACAAATGGCTGGATAGATAAATATTTCAGAAGAAACTGAAGCACTATATTCCTTGAAAATATCTTAGGAATTTAGTATTTAGAAATTCTAAATACTTAAATGTGTGAAAATGATAGGAGGAAACAGCCAGGTGCTGGTGAAGTTTTTTTCCCCATGTTTGGAAATTAGAACAGTTTTCATTGAAAAGTAGAAGGATTAGAATGAGTATATAAAGACTAAAATTGGTCATAATAGCATTTACAGATACCCTTTTCTCAAGTCCTTAGTTCTGTTAAGAATGCTTTCTGTCAGGGATCCCTGGGTGGTGCAGCGGTTTAGCGCCTGCCTTTGGCCCAGGGCGCAATCCTGGAGACCTGGGATTGAATCCCACATCGGGCTCCCGGTGCATGGAGCCTGCTTCTCCCTCTGCCTGTGTCTCTGCCTCTCTGTCTCTCTGACTATCATAAATAATTAAAAAAAAAATGCTTTCTGTCAAGTAACCTGTTCCCCAATAATGTGAGATCTATTAGTTTATAAATGACCATTTCCCCTTAAATGTGTCATTTTTTTTTCCATTGGACTGTTAGTAGTTTTCTTAATCACATAGCACTTCCTTATTAGCAAAATAAATAGGTTTTATATTTTCTTTTGGGACAGCTAGCATCCATAAAAAAAAGCTAGGAAGGAATGTCCACCTTTCTTTTGGGGGCAATTACATAGTTTGTCACCAGCAAGCATGTGCTCTCCAGGCTTCCTGAAATATTGATTGCAGTAATGGGTTTTTCACTGATGTGTCATTTTTCCACAAGCCAAATTAAAGATCTCAGGAATAAGACTGACCAATCTCTGCATATGTGTTCTGGAGAATACTGACAGGAGATATCTTATGGCAAAAAAAAAAAAAAAAAGAAAGAAAGAAAAGAAAAAGAAAAACTTCAGAGTACTGTAGAGGTCTTCCAAATCTTACTAAAATAGGGACTTTGACAATCGTTTCATTTTTCTCTTAAATATGTGATTTTTAAAAATGTGCTGTTATATTAAGACTTTTGTTTGTTCAGAGCGGTTTTAGGTTCCCTCAAAATTGAAAGGAAACAGAGGTTTCCCAAACTATCCCTACCCAACACATGTGCAGTCTCCCCCCCATTATCAACATCCCTCATTGAGGGGTACATTTGTTACAGTGGTGAACCTACATTGACACAACATAATCACCCAAAGCCCATAGTTCTGACATGATGGTTCACTCCTGGTGTTGTATATGCTGTGGATTTGGATAAGTGTTTACTACCATGTGTCTGTTATTATGGTATGAAACAGAGCATTTTCACTGCCCTAAAATCCCCTTTGCCCCATTTGTTCATCCTTCTCTTCCCCCTTGCCCCTGCAACCCCTATTCTTTTTTATGTTTCCATTGCATTTGCCTTTTCCAGAATGTCATGGAGTTGGAATCATGCAGTGTGTAGGTTTCTCAGATGGTCTTATTTCACTTAGTAATATGCTTTTAAGGTTCTCCTATGTTTTTCATTTCTGATAGCTCATTTATTTTCGGTAGTGAGTAATAGTCCATTGTTAGATATAACAGTTTATTCATCCATTCCTCTAACGAGGGCATCTTGATTGCTTCCAAATTTTGGTAATTATTAATAAAGCTGTTATACACAACCATGCACAGGTTTTGTGTGGACATCATAGTTTTTCAAATTTTTCAGGTGAATGCCAGGGATTATGATTACTGGATCATATGGTTAAGAATAAACCTCCAAACCATCTTCCCAAGTGGCTGTACCACCTTGCATTATCACTAACAATGATAGAATTCATTCTGTTCCATATTCGCACTAGTATTTAGTGTTCATTGTTCTGAATTTTGGTCAACTAATAGGTGTATAGAGGTGTCTCATTTTAATTTGCATTTCCTTGATGATATGATATGGATCATCTTTCATATGCTCATCTGCCATCTGTATGTCTTTGGGGAGGAGTACCTGTTAAGGTCTATGGCCCATTTCCAAGTCGGGTTGTCTATTTAATTCTTATTGAGTGTTCTTTGTGTGTTTTGAGTAACAGTCTTTTCAGATGTCTTTTACAAATATTTGCTCCCAGTCTACAGCTAAGTCTTCTTGTTCTCTTCTTGGTCTTTCACAGAGCTGAAGTTTGTAAGTTTAATGAAGTGCAGCTTATCAATTTTGTTTTTCATGGATCAAGTCTTCAGTGTTGTACCTAAAAAATCACCATGTCTAAGGTAAACTAACTTTTCTCATATTATCCTAGACTTAGATGTATGTTGTGGTTTGAATTAATTTTTGTGAAGGCTGCAGGGTCTGTATCCAGATTCATTTATTTGTATATGGATGTGTATTCTAGCACCATTTGTTGAAGAGATGGTCTGCTCTATAGTACTACCTTTGCTCCTTTGTAAAAATGAGTCAACTACATTATGTGGGTTTCCTTCTGTGCTCTCCCTTCTGTTCCACTGATTAATTTACTGTTCCCCCCCACCACCAATTTCAAGTTTTCTTAAATACTGTAGGTTATAGTAAGTCTTAAAGTCAGGTAGTGTCATCCTCTAACTTTGTTTTTCAATATTTTGTTGGCTGTTCTGGGTTTTTGACGCCCCATATAAAATTTAGAATCCGTTTGTCCATATATTCACAAAATAACTTGCTGAAATTTTGATTGGGATTGCATTGAAACCGTAGTTCAAAATGGGAAGAGTGAACATCTTGACAATATGAAGCCTTCCTGTACATGAACATGGACCATATCTCTCCATTTATTTAGTTTATCCTTCATATGGTTCACCAGTGCTTTATAGTTGTCCTCATATAGATCTTATACATATTGTTAGATTTATAGCTATTACATTTTTGTGAGTACTAATGTAAATGGCATGGTGTTTTTATTTTTTATTTTATTTTTTATTTATTTTTTAAAGATTTTATTTATTCATGAGACAGAGACAGAGACAGAGACAGAGACACAAGCAGAGGGAGAAGCAGACAGAGGGAGAAGCAGGCTCCATGCTGGGAACCTGATATGGGACTCAATCCCGGGTCTCCAGGATCACAACCTGGGCTGAAGTCGGTGCTAAACCACTGGGCTGCCCAGCATTGTGTTTTTAATTTCAAATTCTACTCATTCCTACCTGTTCTACTTGTTCAACTACTACTACTATGTATCTACTTACTGATACATAGGAAAGCAATGGATTTCTGTATACTAATGTCTACTCTCCAAACTTATTATAATCATTTATTAGTTTTAGGAATTTTTTGCCAACTTTTTCAGATTTTTTACACAGATGACCATGTCATCTACAAAAATAATCTTATTTTTTTTCCTTTCTAATCTATATTTCCTTTATTTCCTTTCCCATCTTACTGTATTAGCTAGAATTTCCAGAACAATGTTGAAAAAAGAATGGTGAAAGGAGACATCCTCGCCTTGTTCTGACTTTAGTCAGAATATTGAGTTTCTCATCATTAAGTATGATGTTGGCTGTAGGGTTTTTGTAGAAACCCTTTATCAATTTGAGGATGTTTGGCTCTATTTCTAATTTACTGAGAGTTTGTTTTTGTTTTTGTTTTTGTTTTTTGTTTTTAATAAATGGTGGTTGGATTTTAGCAAATACTTCTTCTGCATCTATTGATATAATCATATGATTTTGCTTCTTTGGTCCACTGATGAATTAATTAACTTTTGAATTCTAAATCTGCCTTGCATATCTGAGATAAATCCCACTTGGTTGTGGTGTATAATTCTTCTTTGTATATTGATGGGCCCAACTTGCTAATATTTTATTGAGGATTCTTGATCATGAGAGACAGTAGTCTGTAGTTTTCCTGTGATATCTTTGTTTGGTTTTGTTATTAGGGTAATGTTGGCCACATAGAATGAAGTAGGAAATATTCCCTCTGCTTCCATCCTCCAAAAAAACATTGTAGATAATTGGTATAATTTATTCCTTAAGATTTTGGTGTAATTCATCAGTAAACCCATCTTGGCCTGGTGCTTCCTGTTTTAGAAGGTTGTTAAGTATTAATTCAATTTCTTCAATAGATATAAGGTTATTCAGATTGTCCGTTTTTCTTGGGTGAGTCTTGGCAAATTATGTCTTTAAAGGATTTTGCCTGTTTCATCTACATAGACAATATCTGGGAATGACATTGTTCATAGTATTCCTTCATTGTTCCTTTAATGTTTATAGGGTCTGTAGTGATGTCCTTTCTTTCATTTCTGATATTAATAATTTGTGTCCTTCCTTCCTTTTTCTCTTAGTTACTTGGCTAAAGGCTTATCCATTTATTTTAGTTTTTCAAAGATATAGCTTGTCAATTTAATGTATTGATTTCCTATTTTAAATTCCATTGATTTTTGATCTAATTATTAGTATTTCTTTTCTTCTGCTTACTTTGTATCTAATTTGCTATTCTCTTTCTAGTGTCTTACTTTGGGAATTTAGATTATTTTAGCTCTTTCTTCTTTTCTTATACATACAATGCTATAAATTTCCCTATAAATACTGCTGTAGTTGCATCCCACAAGTTTTGATAAATTCTTTCTTCATTTTCATTTAGGAAAAAATATTTTTAAATTTCTCTTGAGATTTCTTCTTTGACCTATGTATTACAGGCATACCTGAAAGATATTGCAGTTGCAGCTCCAGACCACTGCAATAAAGCAAATATCACAATAAAATGAGTCAAATGAAGTTTTAGTTTCCCACTACATATAGGAATTATTTTTATACCATATCAGAGTCTATTAAGTATGCAATATCATTATGTCTAAAAAATGTACATATCTTTTTTTTTTTTATGATAGTCACACAGAGAGAGAGAGAGAGAGGCAGAGACATAGGCAGAGGGAGAAGCAGGCTCCATGCACCGGGAGCCCGACGTGGGATTCGATCCAGGGTCTCCAGGATCGCGCCCTGGGCCAAAGGCAGGCGCCAAACCGCTGTGCCACCCAGGGATCCCAAAAATGTACATATCTTAATTAAAAAATATTTTTTGCTAAAAAGTGCTAACCACCATCTGAGCTTTCAGTGAGTCATAATCAGTGATCCAAGAGCAGCATAACTAATACAATAATAAGAAAGATTGAAATACTGTAAATTTTACCAAAATTGGATAGAGAGACATGTAGTAAGCAAATAGTGCTGAAAAAAAAATGGCACCCGTAGACTTGCTTGATGCAGGGTTGCCACACACCTTCAATTTGCAAAAAAAAAAAATGCGTTATCTACAAAGTGCAACATAGTGAAGCAGAATAAAATGAAGTGTGTCTGTATTTAGATATGTGCTGTTTACTCTCCACATATTGTGGGATTTTCCGGTTATCTAATACTGATTTCCAGTTTAATTCCATTTTGATCCAAGGGTAAATGTGGTAGGATTTGTTTTCTTTTAAATTTGCTACGATGAGTTTTATGGGCAAGAATGTGGTCTATATTGTTGAATGCGAAGCTTGAAAATAATGTGCATGCTGATGTTGTAAGATTTACTCGATAGATGTCAATTATATCCAGTTGATTAATGGTTTTGTGTTCAACTATGTCCTTAGTAACATTCTGCTTGCTAGATCTATTTCGGAGAGATGTTCTTAAAGTGCCCAACCATGATAGTGGATTCGTTGATTTATCTTTGTAATTCTATTAGTTTTTGCCTCTCACAGGTTGATGATCTGTTGTTAGGCATATACCCAGTAAGAATTGTTATGTCTTCTTGGGGAATTGACCTCTTGTGTCACTACATGATGTCCTTCTTAAAACTGTAATAAATCTCCTTGCTGTGAAATCTGCTGTCTGAAATTAATATAGCTATTTCTGCTTTCTTTTAATATGTATTAGCATAGTGTATTTTCTCCATCTGCTTACTTTTAGTTTGTATGTCTCTTTATATTTAAAATGTTTTTCTTGGTGACTTCATTTAATTGGGCCTTGATTTTTATTCTTTCTGAGGATCTTTAACATTTGAATGGTGCATTTAGACCACTGGTTTTCAGTGATTATTGATATGTTTGGCTCATATATACCATATTTGTTATTGTTTTCTATTTGATGCTTTTATACTTCACCTTCCACACTTTTCTACCTTTTGTGGTTTTAAATGATTCAACGTTTTATATGATTCAAAATTTTTTCATTGCTTAGCATATAGCATATATTTTGGGAGTTTTGCCCTAGGGTTGTCTTTTTTTTTCCCCCAAAGATAAATAAAATCTTTATTTATTTATTCATGAGAGACAGAGAGAGAGGCAGAGACACAGGTAGTGGGAGAAGCAGGCTCCATGCAGGGAGCCCGATGTGGTACTCGGTCCCGGGTCTCCAGGATCATGCCCTGAGCTGACTGTGGCACTAAACCGCTGAGCCACCCGGGATGCCCCTAGGGTTTGGAATAGATATTTACAGCTAATTTAAATCCACTTTCAAATGACAATATACCACTTCATCAACAGTCTGAGTACATTATCACAAAAAAAACCTAATTCCTTCTTCTTATTCTCTGTATCATTGCTGCCATTCTTTTCATTTATAAATAAGCATACAGAAGCACATAGGATACATACATAAGCATACAAATTCGAATATATTGTTGGTGTTATTATTTTTAAAAATGTATTGTTGGAATAATTAAGAATAAGAGAAAAGATTTTTTTAATTTTATTGTCACATTCCTTTTTTTTTACTTATTCCTTTTTTAATGTTCTTCCTTTACCTAGATCTGAGTTTCTGACATATTATTTTCACTGTCTTTAAAAGACTCTTTTTTTAGAGACAATACTTCTCCACTTTGTTTTAGAGTCTGAATTATCTTTACATAATTAAGTTAATTTAGGCACACTAGTTTGCATTTTATAGAAAATAGTTATCTTTAGGTTACATACAGGAATGAGTATAATTTGCAAGTGTTACAAAGATGATTCCAAATCTCAGCTAACCTCTCCCCTACACTGAACCACTCATTTAGTCTTCAGTGAAAATAAAGACCAAAAATAATTGCTTAAACCTATCACTGTTTAGGATTCTGGTGGCTAAGTAATCCCTGAAAAAGCAGTAAGCCATGATTATTAGAAAGCTCAGAAAACCATCAACCCTTAACTGAAAATAATTTAACAGAGGGCCACAAATTTTGTTTTCTTAAGAGGAGCTAGAAATTACAGATGTCATTTAGTAATGTGTTGACATGGCATTACCTAGTGTGAGTGTTGCACAGAAACGCCAGGTCACCTCTTCCTGATTTGTTACTTTATATAAGCTTCTACTGTCATAGCATGGTCCTGCTCCCCAGATGTATAGACAGTCATGAGGGAATAATGACCTTCTTCCTCCTGTAATCTGTTGGCAGGTTCCAAGGCCAATCTACAGCCAATGGCTCCAAATCGGTATCCCAGGAACAGCCATCCAACCCAGTCATTAAACCTCTCTTTAGAAGGCAATCTAACCTTGGGTTTTCTAACCATGTATTTTTTTGTAAACAATTTAGAATCCATGGCTTTCAAATTAGCCAAAATCTGACCTGAGAAAAACATCCCGAAATTCAAAAGCATCAGTATCAGTTAATCTTGCCTTCTCTAGAACTCCTGGAATAGCATATGTTGTCTGAGTAGAAGTTGATCTTTTTTTTTTTTTTTTAGAAGTTGATCTTTTGGATCCTAAGATATTTACACAAAATCCCTCAAAAAATGCCCTCCATTTATAACCCATGGCCAGAGCTTTTTCGTCTGCCATAATCAACACTGCTGATTCACCATCAGTCAGGAAAGAAATTGCAGCTGCTGCTATACCACAGGGCTTGATGAATGTGGGTTTTGTTTGGCCATCTGCTCCAGGGAGAAAGGATGGATGGAATTACCTTGGTAACCGTATATTTTCATGGTACTCTAGGATACAACATCAGAGAGGAGTCCTTCATCTTGTGTCCTTATGGTCAGGCTGTGGGAATAAAGTACATACTCGTCCTATTTCAGTCTGAAAAAGCAAAGGCAGTGACCATTTGCTCTGCAGAGAGCCCATCCTCTCACTGGTGGAGAAAGCCACCAGAAGGAGTTCAAGTGATAAGAAATTCAATTTGAATTTAGAGATTAAAAATAGTGATGGATCCAGAGTCTTGGCTTGTTGAGATCAAGAATGATTTTCCTCATCTTCCTTGGATGGCAAATAGAGATGTCCAACATTAACTCCAAAGCACCTCCCACAAGTCCATCACATTGGCCAGAAGCAATGAAGCCAACACCTGTGGTCATGGCTTGGTTGGCAGAGATGCAGGCTCGTGTGAGCAGAACTCTTGTCAGAGAAGCCAGCTCCAAGGGCAGCCTCTCTACCACATTGCTTGTGTTCACTTCCTGTGTAACTGTGCCAAACATGATATAATCAACAACTTCATTTGGAACATCAGTCTGATGCATCAAACCCGATAGTGCTGTTCTAGCCAAGTCATGCAGTTTCAGGCACATGCCTGATAGCATAGGAGTGCAAACACCATCCACCACCTGGATATTCCTTATATGTATTGGGGTTTGAAGACTTTTTCCATTTGGATGCCTGGTGCAGCTCATAGCCAGGAAGGACAGCTCATGGTTGGAAGAAACAGTCAGTCTTCAAAGAAAATGTGAAGACTTTTTTTTTTTTTTAATAGTAAGAAGATTTTTAAATGTCTCAGTCAAGATGAAAGTCATCCTGAAGTCATCTCACCTAGTTTCCACCATCCTGGGTCTTACCTGAAGGTCTAGAAGTGAGTGACAGGGCTCAAAAGGACCTAGAGGTGACAGGCCTAAAAAGGCTTCCTCCCACCAGTCAGCATCTTTGCAGGCTCCTGGGTCCTGGGGGACTGCCCGCTGGCAATCTATCTAAAACCCAGCATCCTTTCTCACCTCCTTCCTTCCACTGGAGAAAGAGTCCTTTACACCACGTTAGTTAGACATGAAGGGCAGGAGGCGGCTCTCAACAGCATGGCATGGGGGTTTTACTTAGGCAGGTGGTGCACGGGGGAGCCTGCTGACCTTTGCAGCAGGAAGAACAGGTCTCCGCCCTGTGGGGCTGGGGCCCTGGGTGCGGGGCAGTCAGCACACAACCTCCCCTTTGGGGCCGCCTGCAGGACCCTCCCCTGCTGAAGTCCCTGCGGGACCCTCCCCTGCTGGGGCCACCTGCGGGACCCGCCCTGCTGGGGCCACCTCAGGACCCTCCCCTGCTGGGGCGCCTGCGAGACCCTCCCCTGCTGGGGCCACCTCAGGACCCTCCTCTGCTGGGGCGCCTGCGGGACTCTCCCCTGCTGGGGCACCTGCAGGACCCTCCCCTGCTCCAGGCTGCCTGCGGGCAGGACCCTCCCCCACTTGGATTAGGCCGCAGGGCGGCACCCCCAGGGCTGCGCAGAACCCCTGAGGAGACCCAGGCAGCCCCAAGGCCCCCCTCTGTGTAAGTAACTACTTTTAACATTTGTTTCAGGACAAACCTCCTGGCTGCAAATTCTGTCGGGTTTTGGCTGTGTGAGGAAGTGTGTATTTCTCCTTCACTTTTGGAGGATAATTTGACAAGGTACAGAATTCTAGCCTGGTGTTTTTTTTTTTTTTTCCTCTATGTGTTTAGATTTCACTCTCTTATGTTCCTGCTTGCATGGTTTCTTGAGAGGTTGGCTGTGATTTTTATCTTTGTTCCTCCATGGCTAAAGTGCTTTTCTTTTTTTCTTTCTTTTTCTTTCTTTTTTTTTTTTTTTTCTTTTTTTGTTAACTAGGACTTCTATACCTTTGGTTTTCTGTAGTTTGAAAGTGATATGCCTGGGTGTAGGAGTTCTGTTTTTGATTTTTTGGTATTTATCCTACTTGGTTTTCCTTTTCTTTCTTTCTTCCTTTTTTTCTTTTATTCTTTTGTGTGTGTGTGTGTGTGTGTGCGCCTTGAATTATATATATATATATATATATATATATATATATATGATATCTCATATATATGTGTATATTTTAATTGGAGTTGGCTTTGCCAACATACAGCATAACACCCAGTGCTCATCCCCTCAAATGCCCACCTCAGTGCCCATCACTCAGTTACCCCATCTCCCCACCTGCCTCCCCTTCCACTACCCCTTGTTGGTTTTCAATGAGATTTGTGGATCTGTGGGTTGGTGTCTGACAGTAATTTGTGGGATATTCTCAGTCATTACTGTTTCTTCTGTTCCTTTTTTTCTTATGCTTTAGTCAGCAAGTTTTCCCAGAGGGCAGGCCTTGTTAAGAACAAAGCACCTGGGGACTCCTGGGTGGCACAGTGGTTGAGCGTCTGCCTTTGGCTCAAGTCATGATCCCTGCATCTCCCTCTGTCGGTGTCTCTGCCTTTCTCTGTGTGTCTCTCATTAATAAATAAAATCTTAAAAAAAAAAATTAAAAACAAAAAACAGAACCAAGTGCCTGGAGTATTTCAAAATGGTTTTGCTCCCCCACCCCCAAGAAGACCAAGGGGATTTTTCTCTGGTATTTACTGTGAGAACCTGGTCAAGTTCTTGAAGTAAATCATAACAGAGTTGTGGAGGCCCTTCAAATAACTGGGTCCCTGAGAGCTTTTATTTTTTTAAAAAAAAATTTAAGATGTATTTATTTATTCATGAGAGACACAGACTGAGAGAGAGAGAGAGAGGCAGAGACATAGGCAGAGGAAGAAGCTAGCGCTGTGCCCAAGACTGCAAATCCGAGAAACCACCAAGGAGCCGCCTCAGATGCAAGCACACGAGGGTTTATTTGCAAGCTCGAGCTTGGGTCCAAGTATACCTAACACAGCAGAGCAGGGACTTGGCCCCCGAAGTGGGTTACAGCTGGGTTTTTTATGGGCTGGTCTAGGGGACCTCCAGAAGGAGGGTGGGAATTTCTCAAGTTCTGTTTACATTCTGATATGGGGCTTTCAAGGGCATTGAGCTCTGTTCTCATTCTAATATGGAACTTTCTATCACGGGCATGGGCTCTGTTGTCTTTCTATATGGGATTCTCTGCCGAGGGCAATTATGAGCTCTGTTGTCTTTCTGATATGGGATTCCCTGGCGAGGACATTCTGCAGTTTTTCCTGTAAAGTTCAGCTCTTATTCACAGGGGCCTAAGATGGCTGTACTTGCACTAATGCTAAACTTGAGGTGGAATGGCCTTGATTTTTCTCAGCCTCCACAGCTAGCTCCTCACAGGGAACCCAAGGTGGGACTCAATCCTGGATCCCAGGACCATGACCTGAGCTGAAGGCAGGCGCCCAACCACTGAGCCACCCAGGCGTCCCTCTTGAGAGCTCTTAAGGCTCAGACTTGTACACACTGAGTCTCCAGCAATCCCTCAGTTACAGTTTTGGTTTCCTACTCCTCCCTTTCCACTTGGGTTCTCATGGTACCTGAGGTTCCTTGTGTACTCTCTGTCTCTCCAGTCTTGGGAGCAGCAGTTTACCCCTGTGCCCTCGCCTCTTTTAGGGATCCAGGAAGGTTTGTTGATTTTTTAGTTTGTTTAGCTTTTTCACTTGTGAAGGATAATATGACAACTTTTAAGATCCTTATTTGCAGAACCAAAAACTGACCTAAATATGTCGGTTTAGCATATAATCACTTGCTCATGGTTTAATGCCTATATAACAAGAGCTCCATCCCTCTCTCACTAGAGATACTGCTGTGCTGCACCAGCATTTCCTGAGCCAGGAGTCTGAAGTCATTCTGGGCACTCAGTTCTCCTATTTCCTGTCTCACAAGAGAACAGAAAGCATTAGGAGAAATTGGTTTTTAGGGATTTTTCTTTCTCTGCATCCAGTGGCGAAACAATGACCTTTACCCTTTTCTCCATTTTTATGGTCTGCTTAGAAACTGAGTATATAAATATCTCTTGTTCCTGGAAGCTCACTGGTGAATAACTTAACATCATGTGTGCGTGTGTGTGGTGTGGAGTGGAGAGGGGCACACAGAGCAGGAAGGTTAGGTTATTCTTGTATTATAAATCCTTACACTTGGTTCCCAGCCCTCAACCCCTTGCTACTCCTAAAATTATGGATCAGATTAATAACAGTCCGTTTCATCTCTTCTTTGTCTCCAACTTGCTTAGAAATAGACTTTTGAAATATTGAAAGGTTGAACTGCTTTTCTGTTGGGGGCAAGACAAAGGAGAAAAGAGAAATTCTGAGCATGTTTGTGAAGTCAAATCTAATGATTCATTGATTTCACAAAGGTTAAAACCTACAGTCTCCATGAAACAATGCCTCAGAACATTGTCACCAGGCCTCTGTCCTGGTCTACTATTCAGGGGTCCCAATGTGCTAAAAACTGTTTAGCACCAAGTACTAATTACTGAAGAAAGCTTTGTTTTGTTTTTGTTATTAAAGGATAGGTAAATAATTTAGTCTGTGTACTTACAAAAAATGTCATGATGGTAGAGAAGAGATACAATGTCACTATCTATTACTAGGACAATCATTTAATTTTGGTATTGTAGAATGTATTTCTTGTTTGCTTTTTAAAGGTTTAATTTGTAACACGATTTTATATGCATATTTTTGTCTCTTCTTCTCCTAGAGAAATTAAACATTAGTGTTTCTGCTTTATTGATCTGAAAAAAAAGTAGTGCTAGCCAGTAGGTCCAGACACTAACCAGTGTCCTATGTCCATTATTTTACTGGACTTCAGGGACCATATTATGCATTTATCACCCTGTGCTGTTATTCAGCAGAGTGCTATGACAATATTTGTATAGCATACAGAGACCTAGAGAACCCTATGTGGTGTTTTTCTTCTGATTTATTTTGGGTATATAACTGCTCTCTGATGGATAAAAAGCAAGAAAGTAATTTTGCTTAACCAAATAGCTCTCAATGAAAGTGATCATTGTATTTCCTTATAGGAAAAGAAAGGAGATCCAGGGGATTTTTCAGTGATGTCTATTCACTTAATCCCTGACCAAATAAGCTTGTAAAAATCAAGGAACTGTTGTTTCCCACTCCCAGTACACACAGTTTATTTAAACACACGTCAATAAGCCACTCACCCAGAAAAAACAATGTGAACTTAAATATAGAAGGTTGTATATATGTCATCTTTGTCTGGGTGCTTATGATCATATTTTAGAAAATAGTAATCATACTGCATATTTAAGTTTATACAGTGTAACTTCACTGAGCTAAAGATCAGAAACATTTTCATATTTTCATTAAAATACCTGCAACAATTCACCTTTACTATGGAGTTGTATTAAAATTTATTAAGCTAATCTATCGTTGAACTATATGCCATTTCTAAATTCTCATAATCACAACAGTGTTTCAGTGACTGTCCTTTTGTGTAAGTATAATACTAACTTCTTAAGAATAAAATTATAGAAGATAGATTTCTGCAGTTGAGTCATTTTATATTTTTTGGCACAGTCACTAGTTCTGGTATTAATATTATATATGATAAATTATTATCTTTTCAAAGGACAAATATGACAATGGTGTTTTCATCTGAATTATTTGTATTAAATACAAAGAAGCGTAGTATGGCTGTCATATGTTTTTATCCACTTAAATTTTGTATACTCATTACCCTTTCCCAGTTTCAACTGGAACATTCATCGTTCTTGTAGAACTTAAAATTCTTTTCATAGTCTGCTAGACATGGAGCAAATAGTCTCCCTCATATTCCTTTTGGTTTTTATGTTTCTGTTACATTTTACTTCAAACTGAAAATGTCACACTGATTTCTATCCACTATTTTTTGATAGTACATTTTTATTTGCATTCAAATATGAAAGCGCCTTTCTGTTCCAAGATCAGGTACATGCATATTGTAATTTATATTTTCTGTTGTCTAATTTAATATTTATTTCTTTTATTTTTTATTTTTTGCTCCCTAAAATGTTTGAAATGTCCACTGTTGTATGATGTAACGTAGAGCTCATTTTTGAAAGCTCATTTTTCTGCTTTTACTATCTAGTAATTTTAAAGTCCCCATGATTAATTTTTATTTATAAATATATATATTTACCTTTTTCTACCAAGTTAATGTTTCCAAATTACTGTATAAAATTTCATTGGGTTTTCAATGGAATATCATTACATTTTCATCCTAATTTGATAATTATGATCTTTAAGTGTCTGGGTTTTTTTTTTTTATTGTCAAATCTTTTATATTTCAGTAAAATTTATATAGGAATTTTCTAGCTTTTTTGTTTTTCAAAGCTATCTGTACTTTTAAATCCAGAAGAGAATCTGCAATTTCCATTTATTTTAATATGCTGTATTATTTTCCACTTATTTTAATGTAGAATATTATTTTCCTCATTTATTTGTAATTGCTACCATTAGTTACATAAAGGCATTTTTTAATTGCTACCCAATCATGTTTTCCTGCAGCAAACTAAACTTGATCATATTTTAAAAATATAAAATCCAGATTTATTTTTTTATAAGAGTTCTACTTCAATATTGATAAACTTGCTTAGGCTGTAGATTTCATATTATGCTAATATTTTCCAGGTTTGGTAGCAATTTTGAACATAATAGGAGAAGCCTTTTTGTTTTTTCTAAGTTATGATTGCAAAATGGTAATCAAATGTTTCTTCAACTGCTGAAGTAGTGTGTTTTTGAAATTGGCTAATAATCATCACCTTTAATTGTAGTAATATTTCTGAAAACTTAGTTTTATTTTATTATGTGTTTTATTGTGTATTTTTTTATTTCTCCCTGAGACTATATAATTTGTTGATTTATCTTTTATATAAAACAGTCTATTCTTTTCAGTGATTATTGCACCCAAGGGGGCATTTCTGTATTTTAAGATGTTTTCTTAGAGTGCCCTAGGACATGTTAGTTAATTCTTTAGCAGTTTAGCAACCACCTTTTACCAGGAACACTCCATTGCTGTGTACTTCTCAGAATGGCATCTTCTTGCCTGCCCAGTGGTGAGTTAGCCAGTCCCAAATCCCTATCCTGTTGTCTGTTTTCTGAGAAGCAGGAAACTAAGATGAGATTCTATCTGTAAGAGATGTATATAAATGGAAATGACTGTGAAGGATAGCAAAAGAGACAGGGAGAACCTTCAGATCCCAGGGAGAACCTTCAGATCCCATTTAAGCTTTCTATCATTGAGAGTGAGAGAGGGAAGGGTAGTGGGTAGGAGGGGGTGCAGACTGCAGCACAGTTCCACCAACTGTTCAGCTAGCCTGAAGGAGAGTCCTGGAACCAAAATCTGCAGCTGGAGGAGTCTCATGTTTCACAGGAATAGGCTACATTAGGACCATGGCTGTGTCTACTCATTGCTGGGAAGAAGCCTTTGGAAAGGGTGACTGTAGTGTAAAAGTGATAGAAAGGCAGCAGGTGGGGCTCTCAGTCAGCTCTGCTCTGTGGCAGTAGATAGGAGAGGCATATTTCCACGGTTTCCATAAATACTGCCTAATATTCAATGAAAATTTAAGTTAGAGTGTCCTCTCTTCTTCCAGAGCTCTTAATTCTCTACAATTAAAGACATCTTGGGGAGGCCCTGCTAGGCTTTTTTCCATATTCTTTCTTCATTCTTTTGAAACAAGTTTGAGATTCCTCTTTATGGTCTTTTAAATTATTGACTTAACAGGGCAAATATCCTAGAAGCCTGGGGTAGGACATGCTGGCCTTTTCTGATTTTTACATTTATAAGGATTCAGGGTTTTCTCCTTCCTATTTTCATTGATCACTTAGTTCTGACTTTGAAAAGGAAGTAGAGGGCATGCTCATGTTTTCATCTTCCTCAGAATTTCCCTTGATTCCTCTTGAATCCACCAGCTTATTCAATCTATGTGTCTAACTGGATGATGGATCTTGTTCTTGTCCATATCCTTCTAAGTGCAAATGAATGAGGTCTTTGAACTAAGAAATGGATTTATTTTAGGTAAAGCATCTGTTTGGCAATAGGTAAAATAGTTGAACAGATAAATGAACAAATGCAGTTGAAATGAACATTGTTTTGTAGAAAGATAATCATAAGTGTGGATTCTACTAAATCCAGTAGAGACATCCTTCCATGTTTTTCACAATTAAGTGTTTCTTAAGATTACTTGTGGATCTGCAGATTAATTAAATAAATTTGGAGTTGTCTTTTTAGAAAATTAATATGATCAAATTAAATTCTTAGAGTAATAATTTATCTTTTAAGAAGTACATTGACCATCTCTGCATTAGAAAGACCCGAAAGAAGGACACAGCAAAAGTCATTTTATCCTGAATCCTTGAAATCCTTCCAATCCTTGAAATTGAAATAATCACCAAAAAAATGGAATTTTTAAAAAGTGGTTATGCATATTTTTGTAATGATGTTTAGCTTAAATATGTTAATGTATGGTCACTGACATATTTTTAAGTAAAAGCATGGAATTTTTATTAAAAATGGATCTATAGACTGGTGCTCTCCCATATTTATAATCCAATATGGTGTCAGTGATTGCTAGGATTTTATTTTATTTTTTTATAATTAAGTGAGGTAAGAAATTAAAGAGAAAAAATAAACAAAACCAAAATTTAAAAACCAACTCATAAAAAAATAAAAATAAAAAATAAAAAATAAAGTAAAAAATAAAAACCAACTCATCATTAAATTTGAATACATAAAAAAATTTGAATACATATTTTTTAAAATTTTATCATTTTCTCCAATATTTTAGAGTTGTTTTAACCAAAGCTAATTTAAACAGAGTTTTAAAATTAATTTCCTTTTACTGCATCTTTCCAAAGCATTAAACACAGTTTTCATGTATACACAGACGCACACACACAGTTTCTTTGGCACGTGGATATCAGCAAATTATGTAGCACTTAATTAAATCACCTAATACCTTTCACAGTTTTAACTGGCATGAGTTAGTTGAGAGTAACCTCAGTGGACTCTTGTTAGACACTCAACTCATGGTAACTACAAGTGCCAAGATCTTTTCATAAGTAACCTAACAGTCTTAATGTTCCAAAGACATGCTTATTAGTAAATATATTACAGAGAGAATGAAGGAAATAGGTTGGAATCCAACAAGTTGCTTAATTAGAAGGCGATTAGGGAAACTTCTGGGCATGCAATTTCTACATTTTCAGGGTTTTGTTTTTGTGGTTTATTTATAAGCAGTATGACAATGTGCTACATCAACATTCTCTGCAAGGAAAATGTAGTGTCTAGAAACAAAGAAATAAGCTATTTAATTTCCATATGCTTTAGTGAAATCATGTAACCATTATATACAGTTTGCAAGGCACCTTCAAGTATATAATTGTATTTAATGGTTATATAATTATTCTTTTTTTTAAAGATTTTATTTATTTATTCATGAGAGACACACACACACACACACACACACACAGAGAGAGGCAGAGACACAGGCAGAGGGAGAAGCAGACTCCATGCAGGGAGCCCGATGTGGGACTAGATCCTGGGACTCCAGGGTCAAGCCCTAGGCTGAAGGCAGGTGCTAAAACACTAAGCCACCCAGGCATCCCTAATGGTTATATAATTATTCATATTTCCAAAAAAGATGAAGAAAAATAGATGAAAGTAAGTGATACTTTTAGAAATTATTCATATACATTTAGTACTTGATTTAGACATTTAAGGTATCTCATTAATTATTATCTGGCTGGAAGATAAATTTTAAAATTAACATAAAACATTACAGTAGAGAGTACAGCTGACCCCTGAACAGCATGAGTTTGAACTGCATGGTCCACTTATATGTGGATTTTTTTTAAGTAAATACAGTTACAGTACTGTAAGTATATTTTCTTTGTTATGATTTTCTTTTTTTAAAATATTTTACTTATTTATTCCTGAGAGAGGGAGAGAGAGAGAGAGGCAGAGATCCAGGCAGAGGGAGAAGCAGGCTCCATGCAGGGAGCCTGACATGGGACTTGATCCTGGGTCTCCAGGATCAGGCCCTGGGCTGAAGGCGGCGCTAAACCGCCGAGCCACCAGGGCAGCCCTGTTATGATTTTCTTAATAGCATTTCCTCTAGCTACTATATTGTTTGAATACTGTATATAATATGTGTAATGAACAAAATATCTGTTAATCAACTGCATTGTTCAAAGGTCAACTGTGCTTGAATTTTGCATATGCTATTTAAAAATCGGTTTTGCACTGGTTAAGAATATGTCCTGTTCCTTTCTATCTTCCAACATTCATTTTTTTATTGGAGTTTAATTTGCCAACATAGAGAATAACACCCAGTGCTCATCCCGTCAAGTGCCCCCCTCAGTGCCCGTCACCCAGTCACCCCAACCCCCCGCCCACCTCCCCTTCCACTACCCCTTGTTCATTTCCCAGAGTTAGGAGTCTCTCATGTTCTGTCTCCCTCTCTGATATTTCCCACTCATTTTCCCTCCTTTCCCCTTTATTCCCTTTCACTATTTCTTATATTCCCCAAATGAATGAGACCACTTAATGTTTGTCCTTCTCCGATTGACTTACTTCACTCAGCATAATACCCTCCAGTTCCATCCATGTTGAAGCAGCCTTCAGTCTCAACTCCTTCTGTGGTCAAACAGGTCTGTTATCATAGCTCCAGTTCAGGTCTCTCAATATTAACAACTTTTTAATAATCAGAATAACTCAAATATAGGCTATCCTACTGAATGGAAATCATTTTTGTTCCTTTCTGAATAATCTGCATAATTGAATTCTTGATTTCAAGGGTTCTTCAGGGACAATTTCCCCTGTGGAACTCCTGTAGTGATGTGAATAAATGAAATATTTATTTACTTTTTATTTTTTTAAATATTTAATCATTTGTTTGAGAGAGAGGGAGAGCACACGACCGCAAGTGGAAGGAGGGGCAGAGGGAGAGACTTACCAGCAGACTCTGTTTGGAGCACAGAGTCAGATGTAGGCTCCATCTCACAACCCATGAGATCATAACCTGAGCAGAAACCAAGAACCAGACATTCAACCAACTGAGCCACCCAGGTTCCCCTGAGAAGTTTATTTTTTCAAACATGGGAAAGCACATCTCCGATGTATTTTTCCTTCATGAAATGAATGCCTATAAATCCCTAAAGAACTTTTTCATTGACATTTGAGCTTTAAATTGTTTCTAAATATCATTTGTATTCATTATATTTATCCATATAACCACTTTGGTTTCCACAAGTACTTGTGACTATAGTTTTCCTAGTACTACCATGTGAAACAACGCATTTTAATAATTAAAACTTTAAGTTCAAGCTTCTTATGGGTTTATAAATTCATGAAAATGATTTTTCAAATGCACTAATGCTTCAGTGTTTATGAACAATATAACTCTAAAATGAACATGAAAATAAACTAGTAAGTAAAATAGTAAATAAACTTCATTATCCACTCTTACCACAACTTTGCTGTCTTTATGGCTACTATTTTAGCCCTAAATGAGGATGCTCAATACACTGAGCATAAGTAAAACTACTAAAATTATTCCATGTGATACCAGAGTGCCTTTTTCTGGACCTGCGCTACTGATCTGCCAAGAGTTTCAGAACAGCTGCTTCAATTTCATTACTATGCTATTGGAGATGCTTCACCTGTGGTCCTCACTTTCTTACACTATCTTCTTTTTGGACTAATAAACCATTAACAGTGGGGATAGAAAGTTCATCTTATGGAATTATTTCCAAACTAGTTTTTTCTGTTCATCTTATGGAATTATTTCCAAACTAGTTTTTTCAAAAACCCTAAAAACACCCTTTATTTTTAAGGTATGTTAGTTTCTTTCTTTCCTTCTTCCCTTTCTCCTTCCCGTCCTTCTTTCCTTCCTCTCTTTTCTTCTCCTTTGTTTCCCCTTCCCTTCCCTTCCTTCCATTTCCCTTTCCCTTTCCTTTCCCTTTCCCTTCCTTTCCCTTTCCCTTCCCTTTCCTTTCCCTTTCCTTTCCTTTTACCCTTCCCTTTCCCTTTCCTTTCCTTTCCTTTTACCCTTCCCTTTCCCTTTCCCTTTCCCTTTCCCTTTCCCTTCCCTTCCCTTCCCTCCCTTCTTTTTCTTAATTAACATGCTCCTGAAAACCTCTTTTCTAAAAGGGACGAAAATGTAACACCTGCAACTCAAATATAGGATGCAGTAAAAATTTAACGTTTAAAAACTATGGTGTTTTTATGACTTTGAGATACTACATGGCTCCTGAGTTCAGAGTGCTTTCACATGAAAACCCAAGAAACCCCATAGTGAATTTACTTGTAACTGTGTCCTTTAGAAAAGACATTCAAGGGCTACTTTCTTGGCATAATATTATCTGGGCAAAATAAATATTTTTTTACAATGCAGCATGTTCGTCATTCACTCAGATATGAAAAGCAGATTATACAAATTTTTCCAAGTTGAAGTACAAATGTACTGGTAAGAGAATAAATAGCCACAAAGCACATTAAATAAATGTGCAATTAAACTCTTTAGACATAGAGCTGAGTACAAGAAGTAAGTGATCAGTTGATGCCCCCAAATACGTGTTTTCATATTGTTCTCCCTCAGTACACCCTTGTAGTCAACCGTTGTGAACCTGCTGTCTACCGTGTGCTTAGGGCAACCATTTGACCTTCCCCTGGTCATTGCTTTCTTCAATGTGAGTAAACTGCAGGGGCCAAGGAGACATGCTTACCTGGAACCCATTGCTCCCCCTCCTTCACTGTGAGACTTAGCTCTGGAACTATCTCTGGTACCCCATAGTCCTTTTTCCCCAAGGCAACTGCTCAACAGTTGACCCTAATATTGGGCCAGGGCTTCTGTTATTGACAAAGAGGTTGTGGATGAGCTTGCACTTGAGGGCTAAGATGTTCCTTTTAGTGAGAGAAGGGGGAAGAAAAAGGGGATACACTGGGTGCCTTACATTTTGTATTTTTTACTTGGCTTTGCAAATGCAGATGCTATATAGGTGGGCCTAATCTCCCTCACTAGTTTTGTGAACTTCTTTATGGACAAAAACCAAACCCAACACAACTCTTCATTATCTTTATATCCCAAGACCTAGTATATATATTTTTTTTATTTTGAATAAATACTCTTTAGGAAATTATACACTATAATCTGGCTTCTCAGGAAAAAAGTCTGAAAACACTAGGCCCAGCCACATTCCCAAATATTATCTACAAAGAACTATTTTTTTCTCACCCCAACAGATATTGCGTTGTTTGTCCAGTTTGTCATGGTCCAGAGAGTCCCATGTTTTCTCTTAACAACAATTTCAGTGTTGTCAGCTACCTCCTGGCCCTTATAACTATTTGAATATGTCACATTTGCAGTAAACATGCATGAAATGAATGAGTAATTAAAACATAGGATAATATTAGGTCAGTATTAAAATTATTGTAATTTAATAAATTATTCAATTTAATTAAAATTCATAGGGCAGTATTAAAATTCTGGCCATCTTAGAATTGCTATTAAAACTCTCCTGTGAAAAGGGATTGATTTTCACAAATGAACTTGCAGTATCTCTATGAAGTTTAATCTAATTCTTAAATTTTGTGACAAATTGTCCACAGGCTCATTAGTCTTAAACAACTCCTGAATATTAAATATTCCTATATGAGGTTCCTAATCAGACAATTTTTAAAAGAGAAACCTTTGAAAATGTCTGCTTTGTATCTGAAATTATTTCCCTCTAGTTTGAATATCCTAGTTCTCTAAAAGAGAACTTTATGGAATGATGTCATAAGTATGTTTTTTCCTTTTTAAAATATCACTTTACCCCATTGAATTACAAATTTTATTGTTCATATCTTTCTTACTGGCCCCAAATGCTAGGTAGTTTAAGACAGAACCATATGCTAGATACTTTGTTATGTACGCCTTTATATTTCATATTTCAGTTTTCAGGGTACCTTTGGATGCATCATGTGACACCCCTTATTACAAATGAAATGGTCTACTTTTATGAAATGGTCTACTTTTATATCACATTTTTTATTTGAAAAAGTAGTTTTCTTTTAAAAAAATATTTTATTTATTTATTCATGAGAGAGAGACAGAGACAAAGATATAAGTAGAGGGAGAAGCAGACTCCATGCAGGGAGCCTGATGTAGGACTCGATCCTGGGTCTCCAGGATCAGGCCCTGGGCTGAAGGCAGCGCTAAGCCGCTGAGCCACCCAGCCTGCCCTGAAGAAGTAGTTTTCCACTTAATAGAAAGCTAGTGCTATAAATAATGCTATAAAATATGCAATCATTCATTAAGGATGGCATTTGTGTCATAGTTGTGACTATAGGTAGGAAAGGAAGAAATGCAAAGGGGAGATATTTTGAAATAAATAATAAAGTCATTTCGTTCTGTGTGTGGTAAGATAAAATCAAAGATGGTACCTAGTTTTTGCAACTGGAGTTAAACCACTTATCCATTATGAACTTCTTTAAATTCCCTTCCCACTGCCATCAAATAAGTCTTACAAATAGACTACCGAATCCAGAAAGGCGACATTATACTCTAGTTGAATTATACTCAGAGGAGATAGGCTAAATACAATTAAGGGCCTGTATCTAAATATAAACTTTACTCATAGTTTGTAAAGCCTCAGCTATGCATCATCAGTGCTTGGATTCTACGATATAGATTCGAAAACTATCCATTGGTTATGTATAGTAATATTTCATGCAACTCTCTTCTGTACTCTAGGTACAGAAAATTTGCTTAATGTAGAAAAATCCTAAAAATCTCACCACCCCTTCTCCCATTATACATTTCCCTTGTCTGTCTAACAGTAGCATTACCCTCCTGCCTGGACTGCTGTAGAACAGACCTGTGCTAACAGCACGTTTTCTTGGTTGGGAGCTTCATGCTGCATTGAAGCCACAGTCTGTCAGTGGGTCTCCCAAAAGATTCGGGGATGTTATTGATCTGGTTTGCCTTCATGTTATCTTTCAATCCTTGATTTGACTTGACTTTTAGTGAATCAGTTTTAAAGCTTACCGCTGAGGCATGAGAATTCAGTGACAGCTTTCAGTGCTGTACCCCTTATGAAGAGATTTGGCTGCGTGTAAGATACGGTTTAGTTGTCAGTCCTTAGCACGCAGCTGACATCTTAAAATGATCCATAATCTGTTACAGGATTACTCATGTGAGAGCTCCTACATGGACTGTACAGCCTGTTGGGATGTCAGTGTCAATACTGTACTCCGTACATAGGTATCTAACATTAAGTGGCCTTATGACTTGGGGGAGAAGGCCTAGAAAAATGACTTATTCAGAGAGCAAAACTACTATAAAAAATTAAGCTAAAATATGACATACCCACCTGCAGATGTGCCTTTTCCAGAAAGATAGTTTATGAATATATTGCGTACAAGACTTAGTGAAATAATTAGTTACGATTGTTAAGTTAATCTTAACAGATCTTAACAGATTTAAGTTAAATCTGGAATATAGAGGAAGATGTGATCGCATTACAATTTGTGGGTGTGAATAAAGGTGTGCAGATACACTGCTATGAATGTGTGGTGGGATATATGAAACTTACTTTTGTGTTGTTTCCTAGGAATCACTCTAGGAGATATAAAATATTTTCAGAGATTGCAATGGCTTGCAGTTTAAACCCAACATAACACTATTCTGAATTAGTTCGAGTAGTGAAAGGTAGAAATTAATATTACATAGCTTGGAAATATTGGGATATACTATAGGCAATGCATAGTCTTTGGTATTCTCAAGGCAGTAACTAGGGCTGTACTAAGTGTCCTAGGCGGCTGAGGCTACAGCAAAATTTTTGAATGTTTCTACCTATATGTAAACAATTACATTTAAAAACTGTTTTGCAAAATTCATAGGACTATGTGATTTTTGTGATCTGTCAGTAGAAGATTTAGAAGAATGGTAGATGAGGAAGAAAATGGTAGGAGAAGAGGTTCCTTGAGTTTGTTTGGTTGGTTTTTTTGTTTGTTTGTTTGTTTATTTGAGAGAAAGAATGTGAACAGGATGGGGAGAGGGAGAGAGAAACTCAAGCCGACTCTGTCCTGACCACGGAGCCCAGTGTGGGGCTCAATCTCATAACCCTGAGATCATGACCTGAGTTGAAACCAAGAGTCAGACAGTTAACTGACTGCCACCCAGGAGCCCCGAGAGAAGAGGTTCTTATGTATTTATCACCTAAACGGTGTACATGAAGGGTCATCTTAGTGACTATGCACCATCTTTTCTCTATTGTCAACTGTGCCATAATTGGTTCATTTCATATCTCTTAGGGAGAAATAAAGGCAACAGTGTTGTCACCAATAATAGCTTCATTCTTCAGTACCCCTTGTCTTTAAACAGTATGGGTTTGCTAATGTTATTTATGTCATTACTCATCTTTGTCTTCCCAGAAGATATGATCAAGTTCTAACCCCTGATAGATGTGACCTCATTAGGAAATAGAATCTTCGTAAATATCCACGTTAAGAAGAGGTCATACTGCATTAGGCTAAGCCCTAATTTAATGACTCTTGTCCTTATAATAAGAGGGAAATTTGGCTGAAGACACAGGGGAAAAGACCATGTGAAAATGGAAGTAGAGATTGGAGTGATCCGCCTACAAACCAAAGAATACCTAGGAGCCAGCAACAACCAGAAGCTACGAGAGAGGCTTGGAACTAATTCACCCTCTGAGGCTCTAGAAAGAACTAACCCTGTTAACACCTTAATTTGGAACTTTTTGCCTCCAGAAGTATGAGAGAGTAAAATCCTGTTGTTTTAATCCACACACTTTGTGATAATCCATTATGGCAGCCCTAGGAAATTAGTAAAAACACTGGTGATATTGCCCTGCCGAACATAACACCCATGAACACTGGTTTTCAATGACCTTAAAGACTGTAAACTGTGATTTATTAATGATGACTGCAACTGTAAGTCTTACTCAGATTATGCAGGGAACAGTGAATAACTCATTTTGGTCATGTTAAATTTACCACTTGGAATTTTATAGCACAAATATAGAAAACCACATTTTCGAACCATGTCTTCTCTTGAACTCATAATCATTGCATTCAGATAAGATGATCTCTTTCAATATTGATGGCACCCCTGCCTTGCTTTAGTGAGAAGTACGGGGACCTGTCAGTGAAGTATGAAGTGAAGTCCAAATTGCAAAAGGAGTTCCATCCTACTTTTGAGCATGGCTTAAGACTAACCCAGGAGAACACATCACCACATCAGTCGGAGGCAATTGAGGGTATCAGTTGGAAGGACCCTTTGGTGTTGCAAAGTAACGATTGCAAAAGCCCTTGCAGAAGATACACATTCACTCCTGGGGCACTGAAAAATATGTGGCACAGAATCTGCAGAAGATATGGGGTGAATACTCTGAGTCCCCACAATAGGGGCTGCACCAGATAAAAGATGTGTTAATCCACAGGTGCTATAAACTGAAAGTGGCCCATGTCTTTGCTAAATAGCAAGAGCCTCACCCCTCCCAGGTCTAAGGGGAGTACCCTGAAAGTATATTGTAGACAACATTTTGTTTGCTGTGAATATTACTTAGCACTCATTCATTTATTCTCTTCTTCCTCCTGACAGATAACTTGCAGGTCAAATGTCTAAGCGGAGACTGTGCTCCCAGCTATAGGGTTGCAACTTCTTGGTCTAAGGATGAACAAACCCCGATAAATCGGTTCTGTTATGCAATATGATGTAATTTTAGCCAATTGTGTAAAAGCACTCTCTTGCCAAATGTAAACATAGGCCCTGGTCGTTACTGGCAACCATCCTAGGACCTTAAAACTACTTTATGAAAACAATGACAATTTGGGAAGCAGAAGAGAAACAGAACTTCAATTGTAAATGATGAAGTTGGACTTCTGAATGAAATCAGTATAAAGTCAACACCAACTCCGTAATTCCTATTTATTTAAAGTAGGGTTTGGGTAAAAGAAATTTATCTAATTGACAACTCCATGAAGGGGAGTTGGAGAAGGCTATCATGAGGGGAATGGTGACCATTTAAAATATTATTACTCTTATTTGGGTTAAGGATTTTGGACTATATAATGGAAACTAGGTTTTTGAGAAATTTAATTAGACCTAATACATTATAAAATTTGATACTTTTAAATGATCCATAATCTGTTACAGGATTATTCATGTGAAAACTCCTACATGGTAACTGTACATCCTGTTGGGATGTCCACGTTAATACTGCAGCACGGTACATGAGTATCTAACGATAAGTTTATTGTGATTTAGTGGACAAGGTCTAAAAAATGACACTTTCAGAGCACGAAAATATTATTAAAAAGTAGACTAAATAAATCGTATAACCATCTGCCAGCAAAAACAATAGTGCCTGCATTTGTTGTGTCAGTCACTGTGTAAGACACTTCCATAATTTTTTTAAAGATTTATTTATTCCTGAGAGAGAGAGAGAAAGACAGAGAGACAGAGAGACAGAAGCAGAGGGAGAAGCAGGCTCCATGCAGGGAGCCCGACATGGGACTTGATCCCGGGTCTCCAGGATCACGCCCTGGGCTCAAGGCGGCGCTAAATTGCTGAGCCATCAGGGCTGCCCCACTTCCATCATTCTAATCTTATTCTTACTCTCTGAAATACTACCTGGGAAGACATTTTACAGATGAGGAATCTGAGACTCACTGATTTTAAGCAAGTTGCAAAAATCATGTACCAAATAACTAAGAGAGCTCAAATTCAATCCCAAATCTGTTTGGTTTCTAAAGACCATGTTCTTTCGATCATGGAATGTTTTGAAGAAACCCAGAAGATCCAAAGATTAGCTTTGCAAATATGGCTTATCAAATCAAGCAGTATATTTTGTCTTTAAATCATCATATTTTTTATCACCAACTTCATAATCTGCAGCACACATATACTGAGCACATGTTGAGAGCAGTTAATTATTTATTCATTTATTTCTTGATATTTCTACTCTGAAACAAAGGGTTGGAAAATAACTAATGCAGACATCTGGTACCCTCAAAATCAAATTGATTGTTCCAGTATCATATATTAAAATATGAATGTCTTGATATACATGGAAATTAGTGGCCGAAGTAATTAATTTTCTCCTGAATTTATAAAATGTATGAGCGTTTTGGGGCTGTTTTGGTAAAATGCACATGTGCGTGTGTGTGCGTGTGTGTGTGTGTGTATGAAAGAGAGAGAGAGAGAGAGAGACAGAAATTGGCCTAACCAAAGAGTTGTCTAATGCAGCAGAGAGCGACTATCATACTTACTATGCCACATTGGCTTGATATTCCTGCAGTGGTTGTTAAACCTCCCATATCATCTCAGCCCTGAGGTCACTCACGCTATTTTCATTTTAATGGATGACATTGGCTCTATGTCCTGGGACTTGAGACTCAAGGATTAAAGATGTGACTGGAAGGTATGATGCTGAGTGAAATAAGTCAATCAGAGAAGGACAAACATTATATGGTCTCATTCATTTGGGGAATATAAATAATAGTGAAAGGGAATAGAGGGGAAGGGAGGAGAAATGGGTAGGAAATATCAGAAAGGGAGACAGAACATGAGAGACTCCTAACTCTGGGAAACGAACTAGGACTGGTGGAAGGGGAGGAGGGCGGGGGTGGGGTGAATGGGTGACGGGCACTGAGGGGAGCACTTGACAGGATGAGCACTGAGTGTTATTCTGTATGTTGGCAAATTGAACACCAATAAAAAATAAATGTATTATTAAAAAAATAGAAAAAATAAAGATGTGACTGTTACTCTAGGACTTACTTCACCCCCTTGCACTTTCAGTTTTCACGGATTCAGAAAGTGCTGGTTGGTTTCTTTGTGAAGTGTCTTCATATAGCACATAGATTTCTACAGAAATTCACTTCCTCCAGTGAACACCCGGTTTTCTGCTCTTTATCTGGAGCCAGGGTTTGCAAACTCTTTTTCTTAGGTATGTTAGGCTTTGTGGACCAGATGTTCTCTGTCATGACTATTCAACTATACCATTGTAGTGTGAAAGCAGCCGTAGAAAATAGGAATGGATGTGCCTGGGTTCCAATAAAACTTTATTTACAAAAGCAGGGGGCGTGTGAAGTTGGCCCATGAGTTATAGTTTTTGGATATCGCTATATTTTTTGTCTCTCTCTCTCTCTCTCTCTCTCTTTTTTTTTTCCATAAGTATATTCAGCTTTGACTTACCTTGAAATAAAATTTCAGGATTACTAAAACCAAAGAAAGCAGATTGTCCTGGCATAAAATATGCAGGAAAAAATTATTCTGAAATATATATATTCTTCAATTGACTAATCATACTGACTTGCAAACACTATCCACGTCATATTCCTTTTGCCCCTTCCCTATACACACAGAGTAACACATACACACACCCCAGTCTGATGGGGATTGCGGTCTCAACCAGTCTTGTTCACAACCCTCCTCACAACGAGATAATACTCATTTTGTGGCGCTGTGTACTTTTTTTCCTATCATTTCTACTTCCTGAAATGCCCACACAGACGTTACCTACCTAAAGCTGCTCATACGTCAACAACGAGATGTGTAGACTTAGAATGAGCATGACTCTTCGTACTGTAATCCTTGATGATACTCATCGTACTATGGCATTTATTGCCTGTGACCAATTATTTATTTTCTGTGTGTTTCTGTTTTAATGCTGATCTAGGATGTGAGGATTCAAGAGTGAATAAGTCCCAAATTCCTTCCCATGTTGAGTTTAGACCCTGAGGTAGAGGAGACAGTCATTTGAGCGGTTGTTTCCATATGCCCTCTTGCTTCTATTAAACACTGTTGTGTAATATAGCATTCCTTTTCACTAAGGTTATAATGTGCATGAAGATAGAAACCATTTCTTGGTTTTTTTTTAAAGATTTTGTTTATTTATTCATTAGAGACACACAGAGAGAGAGGCAGAGACACAGGCAGAGGAAGAAGCAGGCTCCATGCAGGGAGCCCGACGGGGGACTCAATCCCGGGTCTCCAGGATCATGCCCTGGGCTGAAGGCAGGCACTAAACCCACTGAGCCACCCAGGGGTCCCACCTGTTCTGTTTTATGCACATCTCACAATAACTACTTGGTATTTTGATTGCCAACACTCAGAAACAAAATGATGAATACAATTAAAAGGTGAAATTTCTAAATTGGAACTTCATTTAAAAATTGTAGATACTATAATTGCCACATTTTCTCAACTATTTTTGTTTGTAAGAATACCATGAGTTTTATAACTGCAGGTTACTCCTTTAGTTTCTCTGAAAATTAGAATTTTGATGAAGAGTAAACCGCATTGACCTGACATAAGGGAGCACTGGTGCAGGTTGAGTGAAGGGTCAGCAAGCTTAAGGAAAAAGATGTATGGGCTGACTGAAAAGAGACTACAGCTCTCTTTTAACTTGGTGGTTTTCTGATAGTTGGGGGGAAGAAAGCCTTTCTGTGATGAAATTATTGCTAAATCAGACAAAAAAGAGAGAGAGAGAGAGAGGTGGAGATTGATATGACAGAAACAATTTTTCTTGATTTCTTTCCTCCGTACGTGCGACATAAATATTCAAAGAGAAAGTATGCAACCACAGACCTACTGTGGGTCACTTACAGAAGGATTCACTACCCCTTCTCTTTAAACGTCAGCCGTCTAATTGTGAAATTAGATTTTCAACTTCTAAATCAAGTCAAAAAATGTGTCAGAAGTATATATGGGTTAGAAAGGACTTAACTCTAAATTACATGAATTGAATATTGTTGTGAAGGTGTGTTTCTCCACTTATTATTTTGACGTAAGTCTACTGCCTAATTTGCTCCCGACATAATGATGATGGCATGAGCCCAATATTTAATTAAGACCTATCTTCTGATAACTAATGGTTGGATTTGACACCTTTTTGCTATATCCTAACATGGTTGAGATTTTGTGAAGGTTTTGGCTGAGATCCAGTTATCACAGCTGTTCTCGTATGATCACTGCTTTGAGAAAACTGGTTTTCCCACCTCTAAATCCCTATTTTTAAATGTAATTTTGCTTGAGAACTTCTTTTATCCTTTCCTACACATACTTTCCTTTGGGGGGAAACTTTTATCATTGGCTACTAAATACTGTTCACAACTATTACTCATCTGTGATATCATTATTAAGTAAATCACCAGAAACTGTCCAAAGTCAAGTGTTATAGGGAGGAGACTATTGTTAAAGTACAGAAGCTTCTAGAACAAAGAAACAACACATAATGAATATATGATAAAATGATTAAATTGCTATAAACATATTAAACCCATGTCTTCATAGCATCTTATTCTTTTACCCTTATAGACAAGATACAAACTTCATATTGGAAAAGGAAGGCAAGCCTGCATTATCCTAAATGTGTATTTTCTTTTTAAAATGAGTAGTTAGCATTTGTTTTTATGTTAAAAAGGAAATGCTCCTTCTCTATAGTGTTCTTTAGTCATATTTTCTAATTCCAAATACTGAGATAATTCAGAAGTAAGACACATAGAATGGGATTTTAAGGTGCTAGAGTGGAAGCAGGAACAAGATGCGTTTCTTTGGAGTAGCACTTAAGGGCAATGGAGTGAATCCTGGGTTTAAGTTTGACATTGCACAGCTCCTTTAAATATAGCTTCCCATCGGGACAAATGTAGTTTTGCATTAGATTAACCACACTTATGTAATTATTGTAGTCACTATTTCTGGCATTGTGGTGATGTACGCTCTATAAACTCCAAGAAAAATCTGGGTCTGAATTGTATGTGATTGAATTTTGTTTTCTGACTCTGCTTGGTTCATCTCTGTAGGACGTGCCTACCTAAAAGGAGTGCTATAACAGAATTGCAAATATGACAGACAGTAGCACCAAAAATTCTCATTTGATCCATTAGATCTCATTTTGCCTTGGGCTACACTAATTTTGAGTCTTGACTAACTCATTTCCTCTTCTGCTTAGGCAATCTTTGTTGGAATATCAATTGTCTTTTATTGTCTTTTCTCCAGTTCTCTCAACTTTTAACTTTGTCCCCTCAAATTTGAATGAGATCTAATTTTACCAATCCTGGGTATCCACTGGCTGTTAGTCTGAAAGTAAGTATTACTTTATGTATAATAATATGAATATATAAATATTAGTATTACCCCTTACAGAGAGCAAATAGTAACATACAGTTAACTGTAACTTGGATTGTGTATAATTTTTTTAAAGACGTTTGCCCTAAATGGCACTATGACCCTCTCTTAGGTTCCCTATAATCTTTTCCTTTTCTGATAATTCAATTAATATACCTCACTTAAACAAACATATATCCCAACTTTGATACCTTTTATAGCCAGTTATCTATAAGCGATGATATATCTAGGAATGTTAAATAACACCTTCATTCCCTTATTGATTATTTAAAAGCCTAAACATAAAGGATTTCGAACATAAAGGCCTGACTTTGTAGGTATGAGACCCATGCACTTACACAGGGCCCCACACTGACAGGTAACCACACATGGGATAATGCTCTGCTGTCTTTGTCTTGAAGTTCTTAAGAATTTTTAAAACAATTTCATTTTTCACTGGGCACGACAAATTATGTAGCCAGCTTGCTTTTGAAATTTGGCAGAGGCAGTAAGAAATCTGGTCATAGGTGATTTGGGACATTAATTAAGGAGATAAGAACTATCAAGATAAAGGGAAAACTTAAATTCAATAAATATTAAGTGCATCCTATTTGGCAGGTACTGTTCTAGGAACTGCGGATATGGTAGTCAAGCAGACAAGCAAAATCCTTGTGTTATGGAGCTTGTGTGCTAGAGAGGAGAGAGAAAATAAGCAAATAAAGAGACTACTTTGTAGTATGCAGGGGATATGAACCAGGAAGAAAGTAAAGTATAAAAGGAATGAAGAGAAACAGGAGGAAAAGACCACCCACCAGAACAGGATGGGATAGAATTGTAGCATCAGTCACCCTGTCTGCTAAAATTATCTCTGCTTTAGGACAAACTTACTCTCCTCTCTGATCCTTTCATTTGAAAGGAGATCATTAGTCTGTCATTTAGGTAAGAAAATGGAATTGGTGGGAGGTTTCTCTGTGGATTTATTGAAATCAAATTTGTAGTTCATTAAAATTGGTCTCTAGCTCAGAATAAATTATTTTCTACAGCAAATGATGGTGGTAGAGGTGCCTGTGACCAGGGCATTACCCTTATTTCTGCCAGCTTAATTGTTTCTGTCCTAAGAGAAGCACAATCAGAGAGATGATCGGTCTTGGTGTTTGTAACAGGTGCATAAAAACTGTGCAAATATATTTAAAGATTTAAAAGAGCAATAAATAAATAAATAAATAAATAAATAAATAAATAAATAAAATAAAACAGCATCTGAGTCAAAAAATATAAAGATATAAGATGATCAATTTTCCAAGCCATTTGTCACTTTAAAAAAAAATTAAATATCAGAAAATTAACCTTATGATATTACATACTATTGGAATATTGTATCACTTAGAAGGAGTATATATTATTTTTAATTGCACAGATGCAGTATGTATGTGCTGACTTAATGTACAAGTAATGAAATTAGGCCATGAGGTAAAAACACAATGGTCATCGCAACATTCTATCCGCATCGCCTAAGTATTATAGCATCTTTACTAAAATGAACTAAATATAAAATAGACGAAATCACACACCTTCCCACAATTTAGGCAAATATATTACCAACATGCTTTATGAGTTCAAGAAATGGAATTAACTTCGGTAAGCTTATTTCATAAGTAGGTGAACTGGTAAATGTGTGGATCTTCAGAAGATTGAACTGCTTTATTTCCATCAAAAACTTGCGTTTATCCAACCTTGCATCCTTAAAGTTTATATACAGAATTAAATTTCATGGAATTGTATATCGTTAATCAATGGCTGGATTGTGTGAAGTTAACGCATCTATTTGTACTTACTGCAGTGTCATCAAAAGTAGTCATCATTACCTAAATAATAACAGGCTTCATTAAACACTATTGCTTTTGTCTGGACGTCGTGCCACTGTCATAGTGTATTAAACAGATAGAGTCACCTCTGTGTTTTACCATAGTTGGTTTTATGCGGATTGTGTACCTTTCTGTTTTTAATTTTCTATATTTTTTGGGTCCTGTTGCATTTCTTGTTTTGCCTTGTATTTAAAAAAAAAGCAATTTTTATTTTCAAATCTCTACTACTTTTTACATTTTTAGAAAGATTATTTATTTTTAGAGAGAGAGAGCAGGAGCGGGGAGGGGGCCAGAGGGAGAGAGAGAATCGCAAGTAGACTCCCCACTGAGCATGGAGCTCTACCCGGAGCTTGATCTCATGACCCTGAGATCAGGACCTCAACTGAAACCAGCAGTTGGACACTTAACCAGCTGAGACACCCAGGCACCCTACTTTTTAAATTTTTAAACCTCTTTTCAATAGGATTTGAAGCATAGTACATCAATTTGCATTTTTATTTATTCTTGTTAAGTCATGCTCCTGTTAGCCAAGTAATTTCCAAGAGATCTTTTCCTACCATCTGTTCCAAAAACTGGGGGAAATTTTTAATGGCTACTGATATATGGGTATATCTCTTCAAAACATTGTGTCATTTTGATGGGTTCAGGGTGCAGACATAATCATCTAACTATTGAAATTAAATCTAAAAAAAAATTAAAAATAATTTTAAAAAAGAAATTAAATTTAAAATCTAAGTGTGATAGTGGAAAAATCTGGAAATCTGAAAGAAATATTTTGGGGTTGAAATGAATTGTACACATAATTCCAAATTATCTTGATGTCTGTTTAACATTTTTTTCTTTGATTCCAGTTATAGATCTAATAGATTAAAATAGGGACTTTTTTTTGGAAAGATGTTAGTATGGATGCATTTGTAGGTCATGTATCATTTTCAGAGTATCAAGTAACTTCTGTAAATTCGTAGCACTTCACATGGAAGAAATCAGCACATACTGTGTATGTGGTTTACATTTCAATCTTTAAGCATTTCAACTACCTAAACTAATAAAAATGTTGGGTAGATTTATTATTACCATTAATGTAAAATTAATTTATCATAATTACTATATTATTACAGTCAAATGTGAAGTACCTTTTGTTAAAAATCAGAAGTATTAGTTAAAAATTACTATTAAGAGTAATAAAAAATAAGGTTTCAAGTTCATATTATTATAACACCAATGTAAAACGAGAAATATGAAAATTAAAATGTTAATATCTTTATTTTTACCCTATGCGCATATTTTAAAACTACATTGACAAACAAAAAATACTAACAAGTAAAGTAAATGAGGAAAAATGATAAGATATTTGCAACATATATAAAATCGCTGAAAACATAACCTTTCCTGGGGTGCCTGGGTGGCTCAGTCAGCTGAGTGTCTGACTCTTAGTTTTGTCCCAGGTCATGATCTCATGGTCCCTGGGATCACAGGGCTCTGCCCATAGCGGGGAATTGGCTTGAGGATTCTCTCCCTCTGCTCCCCCCCCCAAATCATGTTCTCTCTCTCTCTCTCTCTCAAATTAATGGATAAATCTTAAAAAAAAAGAAAAGAAACTATAACTTTTCCTGTCCAGGAATTTAAATTATAGTTAGTTAACATATAGGGTAATATTGGTTCACTTACATCACTTACATATGACACTTGGTGCTCATCACAAGTGCCCTCCTTGATAGAGATCACCCATTTAGCCCACCCTCACCCACCTCCCCTCCAGAAACCCTCAGTTTGTTTTCTTTAGTTTAGTCTGTTTCTTTTTTTGCCTCTTTTCTTTAATCCATAGGTTCATCTGTTTTATTTCTTAAATTCCACGTATGAGTGAAATCATATGATATTCGTCTTTCTCTAACTGACTTATTTTGCTTAGCAGAATACAGTCTGGCTCTATCCACAATATTGCAAATGGCAAAATTTCATTCTTTTGATGGCTGAGTAATATTCCATTGTGTATATAGATATACCACAGCTTCTTTAAAAAAAAAGATTTATTTATTTATTGATGACAGACAGAAAGAGAGGCAGAGACACAGACAGAGGCAGAAGCAGGTTTCCTGCAGGAAGCCCTACACGGGACTCGATCCTGGACCCTGGTATCATGCCCGGGGCCAAAGGCAGATGCTCAACTGCTGAGCCACCCAGGCACCCAGGGAGCCACCCAGGCATCCCTAGGCCACAACTTCTTTATCCATTCTTTAGTTTATGGACATTTGGGCTCTTTTCATAATTTGGTTATTGTTGATAATGCTGCTATCGCAGCATTGGGGTGCATGTGCCCCTTTGGATCAGTATTTTTGTATCCTTTAGGTAAATACCTCGTAACACAGTTGTCGGGTTATAGAATAGTTATTTTTAACTTTTTGAGGCACCTCCATACTGTTTTCCAGAGTGGCTACACTAGTTTGCATTCCCAAAGTGGTAACCCTGAAGGGTAACTAGTCTTCCCCATAGCTGTCATTGGGAAAGTGACTCTTCTACTCTAATAAAGACAGCTGTAGCTGCTCCCGAGGCTCTGACTCATATATTTTTATATATGATTATGGTTTTTCATCAAAACACAGAAACTTTTCAGAACATGGTTGTGATAATTGGGTACCTGGTCTTTCTTTTTTTAATAAATTTATTTTTTATTGGTGTTCAATTCATACCTGGTCTTTCTTAAGCCACTTTAGTATCCTACACGCACATTGCAAAATTCATCAGTCTGCCACAAAACAAATAAGCAAACATCATAGTAACGACAAGAACAGAAACTTCTAGGGCTAAAAAATCGGGAACAGTAACTTATAACAAATCTGAGTGTTCTGGGGGTAGGTAGGGATGTCTTGGGGGTAGGGATACGGTGGTAACACAGACATGCCTTCCTTCATTCCCAAGCTACCAATCACACAGAGTGGAGACACATATTCCTGGCCTCCATTCTAGAAAGATGGAGAGAGCATATTTAAACATTTAGATGGAAAAAAAAAAAAAACATGAAACTCTCAAGAGACTGAAATAAACTCAGTGATATTTGCTGGATTATAGAAGGTAAAGGATACGGGTTTAAAAGGCAAGGTGGGAGAGGGAAGAAGGGACCAGCCCATGATGGGACTTGTAAGTCAGGTTTAGGAGTATAGACTCTCTCCTAAAAGGAAGTGGAAGCCTATGAAAAGGTGTGGAGAAGTACCGTAAGCTGATAATGCCTCTCATGTTAGGCCACTGGGTAGACATAATATTACCTTAGTACAATAAAAAGAGATCGTGAGAGAGATGATGAGTTTAGATGTCCAGACCTTGGATATGATATTTCTGGAAGACAGTCAAGCATACATGTGCATTAGGCAGCTGAACGTATATCTTTAGCAAGTGAGAGTGGTGTGATTTGAGACATGCTCTGTAGCTTTATAAAAATAAACGGAGGAATAAAAAACGTTACCAAAAGGTCACTTATATGCAAATACAAAAAAAATATTTTCAGCGAACTGGATTAACCACAGTAAATGATTTTGAATCCCAGATTCAGTGGAATTATGGGCACAAAAAACTAAGGGCAATCACATAAGGAGGAAAAGGAGACAATGAGTTTAATAAATTACTTCAAGTAATTTAGCTATATTGTGGAGAAGAGAAAGAAACAGCTATGTGATGATTGGGTTGATGGAATTTGGGATGCCCGGGTGGCTCAGAGGTTGAACACCTGCCTTTGGCTCAGGGCATGACCCCGGAGTCCTGGGATCGAATGCTGCATGGGGCTCCCTGCATGGAGCCTGCTTCTCCCTCTGCCTGTGTCTCTGCCTCTCTCTGTGTCTCATGAATAAATAAATACAATCTTTAAAAAAATTGCTAAGGAATGGGATTTCAAGTGTGTTTATGTCCTAATGGGAGTTGACCAACTTATAAAAAAACAGAGAGTTAATAGTATAGTTTTTACAAAATCCAAGTATCTATTGTAACTACTCAATTCTGTAATGGTAGCTTGAAAGACATATATGTAAAAGGATGGGGTAGATGTGCTCCAAAAAACTTTATTTATAAAATAGACTGAAGACTGGCATTACCCAAAGGCTATAGATTGAAACGCCAATACAACTGCTAAAGGATGCTAAAGATATATAGATGATGAATATTGTACCTGAATAAAAGTTATTTATAAAAGTATTTTATAAAAGTATTTAGAAAAGTTATTTTATAAAAGTAGCAGTATTTTGTGTGTGTATATGTCAGCATCATTCTGGTACCTCCAGCCACCCAAAAAAAAAAAAAAATCATTACGAGGTAAATATAAAAAAAAATTTAAAAAGCAAATTTTCCCTCTTTTCTATTTTGGCAAATTTTGGTGTTTTCTTGAGATATTTCTTCTGTATGTGTAAAAATTAGAGTTTCCATTTTATTAGAAGAAAGCAAGGTAGACTGATTTTCCAATCGCAGTTAAACAAGTTTTCCATCTGATTGTAAGCCAGCCGAGTCTCTTCTCTCAAGCATAGGTTTTTTAAAATCTTATTTTAAAAATGGTTAAAATTTTAGCTTCCCAATAACCAAATAGGACTGAGGACTCATAAGACAAAATCCTCATTATCAAATGCTCCTAGATTGACAGACTCTTTTGTTGTGACGTAACAAGAGCTACAATAAAGTAATGTATATAGAATGTTATGGGAACTCTATTTTTTTTAAGATTTTATTTATTTATTTATGAAAAACACACAGAGAGAAAGAGACACAATCAGAGGTGGAAGCAAGCTCCATGCAGGGAGCCTGGTGTGGGACTCGATCCCGGGACTCCAGGATCACACCCTGAGCTGAAGGCTCAACAGCTGAGCCACCCAGGTGGCCCATGGTATGGGAATTCTAAAGAAAGAATCATTTTAACCAGGAAACTGCAGGATATTAAATTTCAGGTAACTACTTCGAAAACATAAAGTCTTAATTATCAGAATAAAGTGTTCCACTAAATCAGTATGCTATGAATAATAGTGAAGGGGAATATAGGGGAAGGGAGAAGAAATGTGTGGGAGATATCAGAAAG
The DNA here is from genome assembly GCF_905146905.1 of Nyctereutes procyonoides. Taxonomy (NCBI): domain Eukaryota; kingdom Metazoa; phylum Chordata; class Mammalia; order Carnivora; family Canidae; genus Nyctereutes; species Nyctereutes procyonoides. The sequence goes on along the minus strand of NW_026575032.1, from coordinate 14,229,487 downwards.
GGACACAGAACATGAAGACTCCTAACTCTGGGAAACGAACTAGGGGTGGTGGAAGGGGAGGAGGGCGGGGGGTGGGGGTGAATGGGTGACGGGCACGGAGGGGGACACTTGACGGGATGAGCACTGGGTGTTATTCTATATGTTGGTAAATTGAACACCAATAAAAATTAATTTATAAAAAAAAATAAAATAAATCAGTATGCTAATGTCCTTATTATTTTTCCATTAATTATTCCAACTCCATCAGCCATAGCATCAGGAAGTTCAGTATTTTCCCCTCAGATTTTTCAAAGGCCACGACACAAAGTTATAGTCTAAAATGCCTATTTTCCACATGTAAACTAAAGGACTGCCATGGTGGCATCAGCTCCCTATTTCTATTACTTCTACCTGTGAATATGTTGCTTTGTAGGTCAGTCCAGTGGGAATGCATGATGCTTGTCTTTTATTTTATGAATCTCTTGTTCACATGGCTGCACACTCCACTCTGTTCTTCCAGGGAGGCTAATTTCACTCTCCGGTTGCTTAGGTTAGTAAAGGATGCCAGACACTGGGGTTCTCAAAGATGTAGCTCTTGGTACTTACATACATCAGTCCACAAATGCAAAAACCTTCCAAAGGGACGGGTTTAAGAGAGTTTCTGGAGTTTATTACCTCACAGACTCAGAACGACTGAACTTTTCTTACACATCAAGTATCCACTTCTGGGGATTTGGCAACTTTTTCTTTTAGATTTCCAGAAAAACAAGTGGTCTGATTACATCGTGTTTTCCCGAATATAAAAATATTCACCTAATAAATGTGTTGTTCTTAAGTAAGCTACATATTATTTTTCCAAAGTGTCCTGTTTCATTTTGCTTAAAAAAAAAAAAAGATAACCTCCATGAACTGACACCTTCTTTGCTGAATATAAAAAGTGATCGAAATATGCGTAAACCCATATATGCACAAGTAATCTTAGATATGCCATTCAGCTATGTGAATATTTAGCATTCATTAGACAAAAAAATGCCATAAATGTATGATCTGTGTCTTATTATCAGGCTTATGATCTGAGTCTTCATTATCAGACTCCAGAATGCAGCAAAGGCTACCTCCCCCCAAGTCAAAAAGCCTAGCTACCTTTTGCGGTACCCTAACACTGATGCTTGCTACCCTTGAAGTCCTAGTCATCATGAGAGAAATGAGAATGTAGACTTGGGGCTTTGTGGTATTCAAATGATTAATGTATTGATCTGCTTCAGTGGCTGTTTGCAATAGAGTTGCGAGGTTATAGCTAAAATGTTGGAGTCAAAGCTCAAGACCCAATGTTCAAGTTTCATACTTAAGACATCTTCATGTGCAGAGGGCTTCCTACCTCCCTGCCCCCACTTACTTCCTCCCCACCTCAATAGTGTTCAAGGAGGGGTCTAATATTAGAGGTGCATGATGCAATTAGTGTTATGTTTTTATCCCTTCTTTTTTTTGTTTTTTTTTGTTTTTTTTAATAATAAATTTATTTTTAATTGGTGGGGGGTATTATGCTGAATGAAATGAATCAATCGGAGAAGAACAAACATATGTTTTTATCCCTTCTTTACCATCTCTTTCTCAAAGGTAGACTTACAGTTTGAAAACTGTAGAGAGAAGGGTGTCTTAGTTTAAAGGCCAATGATCTTTGGCATATGTCCGTGAGATAAAATATGGGTATTATATCTTAGGTAACCAAAAAAGCCTGTGCTCAATAAATTTGTCCTCCTTTTACCAGCTTTGGAGATGGTGATCGAAGATGCATGGTGAAAATCTTTTTAGAGCCCTTCATTCGCCTTCCATATTATTAGGCAGCTGCAGCCCAGGCTCCCTGTAGGAAGAGATGGTCAAGCTCCAGGACTATCTTTAATGTTAGAACAAAAGCCCCCAATTTAGATGATGTAGCTCAGGGAAAGTCCCTTATACAACTGAGAAGCTTCTCAAGGGATTTGCTTGTGAATTTATTCATGCTCATTGACCTGTACTCTTCTTCCTAGAATGAATTCTACTTCCACTTGAAATCTCTAAATAGGATCGATGATTAGCCTTTCTTAATGGATGGCCCCTAAATGAAGTGTGAATGGGCTTCCCAGAATTTTTGAAAAGAGCTGATAGGTGGATAGATGCAATGGCTAATAGTGTATTTTCACCAGATAGTTCAGCATGAACTTGGGTATTTTCTCTGTCCACAAGACCTAGACATTGTTATCCTATATGAAAACATCTGGTTTTACCTTCATCCTAGAATTACCTAACTTGGCAGCCTTCAAGCCATCCTTAAAGTGTCTTTAAAAGCAGCTTACATGAGTAAGGATCAAGTTTTCATGCTATGGTACTTCTTCCCCGAGTGAAAGGAATAACACACAGCAAGTGGAAACTGAAGAACTAGAATGGAGGAATGATGCGATAGGCACGGAAGTGCAGTATGATTCATGTAGGCCTATCAGAAACATGCTACGTGATACAACGGAACCAAATTTCAGTCTCGTGAATTCATCATCAGGTATATATTGAGCGCTATAAATCTGGTCTTGCACAACAGGCCATAGAGGTATAATGGTAACTATTTCATCCTTTCTTAGAGACACTTGCAGCCAGGAAAGGGAGAAAACCCTAGAGGAAACTGTGATATCTGCTGCAACGATATAAGCACAAGACATTGCAAGAACACCTCATTCTCCCAGGAAGGATTTATTAAAGGATGGGAGACCTCAGCTCCTCGCCAATTTGATAGGGCATGCCTCCTCCAACAAGAGAAGGAGATGTGGAAAGAGTGGCCGGAACTGCTACCTTGGCAAAAGTCTTCTGAAAGATATGGGAAACCAAGAAGATACATGTTCTTTTTTCAGACCTGTGTGGACTGTGATGATCAAAGGAGAGTAACTGTAGGTCTTTTGTCTTCTGGTAGCCAGGTAATACAGGTTCCATCACTTTTTGTGTGAAAGCAAACAAAACAATGGGTGCAGAGGAATGATGGGGAGCTTTCCAGCTACCTTGAAGACTGAAGACAGAGCTGGCACCAGAATGGGAATATGGAATAGAGCTAGAGCCTCAATAAGCACGACTGCCCCAGTACTGCCATAACTCTCGGTAGCTCAGCCCTGTTGGTTTAAGACAATTGGGGTTTTTCTGTTTTTCTTTAAAATGGGGGTATGACAAGACTTTAAGATAATCAGAGTGATAGAAGCAAACGTCCTAAATGATGGTTTATATGTCTTTCAAGATTCTCATGTCCAACTGTGTCAGATATATTGGTATCAGGTTACCTCTTAGTATGATATGTCTTAATAAGCTCTAGATATGTGACTGCATGCTAGTCTTCTCAGGAAGCCAACACAGTGAGACCTGCTCATTTCTTTCGCTTCTTCTATCATTGTGTTCTCTTTTCCTCGCATTGAAACATTGCTTGTATTGGTCACTGGCAAAGGCAATCTGCCTAACTAGATGGGCCAGAAATCTAATCTGGTGTGACAAATGAAAGAGACACATAATTGGCTGTGTAATTCTAGGGTGGAACTGTTATCAATTTTAAGCAATTGATGTTCTCAGAATAACATTATACACTGTGCAAGTGATTACAATTACTCTGGGGAATCACTGAATGTTAACTCTAATCTTTTAGTGGGTTATAAAAATTAGCAGAAACTTTTGGGAACTGGTGTTGTACTCGCACATGATGACAGTCTGAGTTTAGCTTCTTTGGTACAAAAGGTCCTAAACATAAAGCTGTTTTCATCTTATTGTGGAAAATGCCCATCTTTAAACACATCGTGACCGTTTGTTTTCCTGTAAGTGCGAAGACCATTTACTTTAGATCATGTCAAAGTCTCTTGCCTGAAATGCCTGCCAGGTGGGGGCACTTGCTTTGTTGACCTTCGCTTCTATTATCTCTACTTACTTTGTGCTCTAGTGAAACTTCAGAAACCACCGACATTTTTCTTGCAATTACTATTGCTCATACGCTTTTATACTCATCCTAATTTACCAGAAAACCGAACCTTTCGGGGTATGGGGAAACTGAAATTATATAGCTGAAACTTTAGAGAAACTCTTAACTAGGCCATATACAGAGATACATAGTAATCACTTCCTGGCTTGCATCTAAGGAAATGATGAAATTTAGCCCAAACTTGGAAATGTCACTCTTAGCAAGAGATTGTGCTATACTACTGTTTATTTCTGGTCTTGCATTCCTCTAGTATGTCACATGTGTCCTTCCTAAAGCTTCTCAGAAAGTTGGCTCATTCTCCACTTCACTTATTTTAGTAGGTTCTGTATGATTTGGCAGACAGAAAGACACAAATGAGACAGTTCTCGATATGCCCACGTTCATCATGTGCTTACAATTAAACTATACTCTTCAGCATAGATGGATTTGCAGAAAACAAATTTCCCCACAATATTCTGGACAACTCTGAAGCTGCAACATTTAAAATATCCAAGAGGCATTAATTCTTTATTACATCTCAAAATAGAAAATAACATTACAACAAGACACAAAAAGCTTCCATGGCTATGTAGGATTCTTGATGTAGCAGTGATCAGATAATTTGAAATATCCTAATAGAATGAGAATAACAATAATAAGGTATATTAATACACACTGTTTTTATCAGGCACTGTGTTTTATCAGGCATCACATACATTAAATTCTAATCTTTTTAACAAACCCTACACACTTGAGATCATAATCCACGTTTTAAGGATTAGGAGTTTGAGACTCAGGTAAGTCTTTTGCCAAAGGCCACATACATGGTAACAAAAGGGCCAGGACTCAAATCTAGTTTTGTTTCTTTCAAAACATGTGCCTTTTAAATGATAGCACCAAGCTCAGCTTCACAGTATTGGTTTGGTTAAAAATTTTCTGTCACAAAATACGTACATCATCGGAAATACATTGTCTTGATTGAAAAAGAAATGGTGGGGATATCAGGACCCCAAAGAAGGCAACATAGATATTCTGTATGTATATTTTACTCTAATAAACCAGAGGTCTAAGTTCAGAGTTCACAAAGACACGACCCACCAGTTAGCCCAATGTTTTTTTCCAAGCAATTAACCAGAGCCATGATGTTTGTCATATGTAAGATAGTTTCAGTTTTTTTTTTCTTTTTTTTTTTAACAAAACAAAGATTTAGTTATTAAAAACATTTTCTATGGTCCAATGATTATAAACACAATAGTATTGGTTCTACATAATAAAAAATTAATCTCAATGACTCTAGGAGTTCATCTGAAAATACTTAAAGGTAGATGTTTTCTGGACACAAATTTCGTATGGATTTCAAAGGACTTCAAAATAAAATTAGCTCACCACTCCTATATAGCAAAGCTTAATCAGCCTTACAAGTTAAAGAAGACTTTTGTCACAGACAAAGGTTATTTTGACAAAGCCAAATTAAGGTCCAAGTAGGTCTTGATATGCAGAAAGAACGCTGGGTCCCCAGTGAGTCTAGTGATAATTAACATCTGACTTAAAGAACCATTGGGAATGACTTGGAATGCTCTAATTGGTCCATCTTACTTGCCTGCAGGCTTTTCTGTTGTGGGGATGATTTAAGTCTCTTCTTGCTTTCAGCTAAATCTCAGCATGTCTCAGATTTCTAAAGCTACCTTTATCATTTGAGGCCCTAAGGAAAAAAAATGAATTGTAATTCAGCTTTTATCTTACTTCATGGAGAACCGTAAGTTTCTATAATATTAAAAGGAGAGCTGATTAAGAAGGCAGGAATCAATCACAAAATAAAGGCAAATAAGTAGGAATGGATCTTTGGGTGTCCACTAATATACATGACCTACTTTCACGTAAAATGTATCAGGTGAATATATAATCTAAAAGAGTGATAAAGGATTAGTTCACAAAATCACTGAGGAGACAAATTGAAATATATTGAGTCAGTATAAAGGCATATGTTTGCTGAAACTTTTTAGTATTTGTCACTCCTGTAGTAAAATGAGACCTAATATTACCGAATGTTAACTGTATCGCTTATATATTTGTATTGTTGCTTACTTTGAATGAAACCCATGGGAGGGTGGTTATGAAAAATAATGATATCCATTAAGAGTGAAGATCTAATTGAAGGCATTATCAAATGTGGTAATACTTGCAGCTGGACCACCATGGAAATGGAAATAAATATGCAGATGGTCGAAGCCAGTCTGCCTGTCAATGAACCATTAAGGCACATTATCCCAGCTGTCAAAAATTTTTCTATTTATATTGAGTATTCATCTTTGCTAAGTGGTAGATGGGAGAATTACTCTATTTTTTAAGACTATATTTTCATAAATTTAGAGAGTTGAAATTTTGCTCTCTGGAAGGTTTTTGTATTGGTTTGTTTGATCCCTTTCTTCTTCTGTCATAAATTGTACTACCCAGGGGATCCCTGGGTGTCTCAGCTGTTGGGCGCCTGCCTTTGGCCCAGGGCACCGTCCTGGAGACCCAGGGTCGAGTCCCACGTTGGGCTCCCTGCATGGAGCCTGCTTCTCCCTCTGCCTGTGTCTCTGCCTCTCTCTCTCTCTCTCCGTGCCTATCATGAATAAATAAATAAAATCTAAATAAATAAATAAATAAATTGTACTACCCTAATTTTAGAGTATATATATTACATAATAAAGTACACATATTACACTATTACTTAATATATATATATATTTGATATCTGCCTTATTTCAACATATGCACATGTTTATTTTTAATGTAAATTCCTTTCACGTAAGCACAGTCATTATTATGAAGAAGGTAATTTGCTTTTGAGCTTTGTAGATAACATGTTCAGAAGAGAAATATTTAAAATCTCTTTGAATACAGAGAAAAATGGACAGCAAAATATTTTCTTTTCCTTTTTATTTTTTTGGTTATTTTTACTACACACACACACACACACACACACACACACACACACACTTTAATAAGAGTTTCAGTATTTCCATTATGCATTGATAGAAATGTCAGAGTGAGTAGAAAGTGGAGTCCTGCTGTCATTGAGAGTACTTGAATCTCTAATTCTGAATGAGTTATCTGAGGGTTGCCAGTAAGCATAAAGGAAAATTCTTGTCAATCTGGCACTTAATTGGATGTACTTCATTTTATTTGTAATCTCTGGAGAAAAGCCCTCTCAAACAGTGGACCCATAACATTTATAATTAAGATAGTGTACTTCAAGCTTTGCTTTCATTTGTACTGGGCAGAACTAGTCTTTTAAGATTCACATGAACACAAGGCATTAACTTGAAATATATGCAACAAAAATATTTTTAAGGTAAATATTTATGAGGTTCTGTTTTAGGAAGAGACTAATGTTAAATTCCTGTCATTTGTTCCTCAGTATTGATTCCATTTTCATATAGGAAAAAATATTCTTTGTTGTATCATATTTATGAGTATGGTGAAGTGGCATTTTGATACTAGTGTAAGTATCATAAAATGTTGCTAGTAAGGATCTAAGGCGTGATGGAAGATTGAGAACATGTTCCTGAATTGCCCACACTGAGATTCATCTTCAAATAATCAAGTGGTTATGAAACAAGAAAAAATATTAGCATTGGAAACCAGACCAAAACAACAACAACAAAAAAAAACAGTAGTATGTTCATGCCACATGTATAAAGACATGTCAGCCGGCAAAGTATGGGTAAAAGCAGATGAATGAAAGGAAAAATGTAGCACATGACCTGCCACAAATCACTTGTAAATTGAGAGTGGACCTCACAACTTGAAGGAGTAAGGATTAGGTTGTGTCAGGGAAATCAGTAGTCTTCTAGCAATGATCTTCTGAAGTCCATTGAGGCCATGTCGAATACATACCCCAGCACGCTGGATTAGTCTAGACTGCTGCTTAAAGTTGGTATCTGGGTTAAGCAAAGTGCCTGAGAACAGCCTTACTGCTTTGCAGCTAGTCTATGGCAGGTGTTGAACAGCTAGCTCAAGCTCCGTCCAGCTGCTTCTACAACAAACAAGGAGAACCACCCATCCTCTCCGTCTTGTGTTCTCTCAATATCTTGATTACTGTTAAAATCTCTAGCCAATAGGTCTCTAGCCAAATCTCAATGTTCTCAACACTTCACGGCAACTTGAAAGAAGAGAGAGGGTTTTCCACAATCTCTGGAAGAACCTACCTCAGAGCACAATATCAAAGTTAATTCTTCTCCCTGTTAAACATGAGACAAAGAAAAAACTTATCTGAAATAAGAAAAAAAAATGTTGCATTCCAAAAGAAAGAGCACAATATGAAGAAACAAACATCTCCCAACAACACAAAATTATAATGCAAGTCAAAAGGGGTGTCTGAATGGCTCAGTCTGTTGAGCATCTGACTCTTGGTTTCTGCTCAGACCCTCATGATCTCAGGGTCGTGTGATGGAGTCCTGGGTCCAGCTCCTTGCTCAGCAGGGGGTCTGCTGGAGATCTCTTCCTCACCCTGTCCCTCTGCCCCTCCCCCACCTGCTCATATGCTTGCTCTCTCTAAAATAAATAAATCTTTTTTTAAAAAATAATGAAAGTCAAGAAAGCATATAGAAAATGTAGAATTTTGTTTATTTGTATTTTTTTAGTTGATTAAACTTAGTATTACTTCTGAAAGATTTACTATGCATCGGGTGCTGTTCTAAGGGATACAAATATTAACATTTAATCACTAATAAATTCTATTATAATCCCCTTTCACAGGTTTGATCCTTAAGAAAGAGTAAAAACATGTTTTATTTTTTTTATACAAAAAAAAAACAAAAAAACAAAAAAACAAAACAAAAAAAAAGGTGCAGGTGCCAAGAGAGAAGAATCTGAGATTGAAAAGGACCATGACCCCTGGGTAATATGTAACACATTGTAGGAACTTCCAACAAAAATTTTTTGATATGAATTTTGTTTAGTCTGAAAGAGGATTTCTGATTATAAAAAAGTATAACAGATTGGATCATTCAGACAAAACAATTGGTGCCAAAATAATAAAAATAAGCCTTATCATTTTCCATACAACTAAAAATAAATGATAGTGGTAAAAGTTAAAATAACAAAACCAGCATGGGTGAAATATTAACAATTTTTATAGTATAATATGAAACAGGATCTCTGGATGAAATATTGAAGATGAGTGACACTGAAGAAATAAGATAAAAAAGTTGAAGAAAACTTCTTTTTTAATATAAGCATTTACTATACACTAAGTTACATTGATAATGGTGATGATGATAATTTACATTAAGCTAATAATAATCATTAACTTCCAAAGTGCCCTATGTGTATAAACTCATTGAGTGCTCACGATTTATTAATCCTATTAAACCCTGTTAAAGGAGTACTATTATTATTAGCATTTTGAAGAGCAGAAATTGGAGACCAGGATGAGAGTTTAGCCTAGATTCAAACCCACAGAGCTTTCCCCTCAGCCCTTCACTGTGGTCACCTCTAGGCAGATTCTGTTGCTGAAAAGAGACTCACATGTAGTAAAGTAAGTATACTTAAAGAGTAAAACAACAAAATATCACTTATTCACATAGAAATATTAAAAAAAAATTACAAAAAACCCTTACAGGAACTCGTTGCTTAATAAACAGACATGAACATTGTTAAAGACAAAAATAAGTGCCCCAAACATTGAATCATTTCCATTGAATTTTGAGTAAAACATTGAGAATCAAATTTTAATATCTATAGACATGAGAAGTCTTAAAAAAATACACTTCTTGGAAACAAAGAGTAATTCAAAGACATTTGGAGCCAAATGAGATAAATCCAACTAAACTAATAATATGACATGTTTTAAAAATAGAAAAAAAATAAAAAATAAAAATAAATAAAAAATAAAAATAGTAGTTAATAGTAAAAACATAAAAACTATTAATAGATTCATATATTTTACATTTTTAGCTTAATCATTTATTTAATAATGTTTACTGCGACAGCTACGTGTTAGGTCCTAGAGGTGCAGATGACCAAAACAGATATGTCCTTGCTCTTATGTATCTTGCTTTTTAAGTGAGGAGGGCAGAATCACAAAAAAATCAAACAAAACAAAACAAAAAAAAAAAACAAAATCAGGTTGTGATGAATCATATTAAGAGTAAGGGAATAAAGACTGGAGGCAGTAAGGATCTCCTTTTTGTTAAGGAGACCTTTGAATGAGAGGAAGGAGGACCTGAGCCTTATAGCTTTCTAGATGATGATGATCATTCCAGAAAGAAGGGACAGCAAGTACAAAGGCCCTGGGGTTGAAGAATGCTTGGCTGGTTTCAAGAAACTTAGTGAAATGAGTGAAGAAACCGAATTAGGTTATAAGGTCAGAGGAAAAAAAAAATTTTTTTTTAGGCCAGAGGTTGGTAAAATACAAGCCTATAGGTCAAATTCTGCCCACCACCTCTTATTGTAACAAAAGTATTATTGGAACACAGACACACCCATTCATTTATTTATATTGTCTATGGCGGCTCTCACCCTAAAACGGCAGCGTTGAATAGCGGCAAATTGTGCTTATTGCCCACAAAGCTGAAAATAGGTTCTAAGCAGAAAAGTGATAGGATCTGATTCATAAGAACATTACTGATGCCATTGAGTAAATGGGCTTTTTTAAGGCAAGGGAAGGAGAAAGGAAGCACTTGGTAGTTTTCATAACCTCAAAAAAAGTTGCACTACTTACTCGTAGTTATTTCACCATTTAACATTATAGAGATTTTTAAAAAATAACATCCAGTGCTGATAAAATTTCTATGAACAACTAATCAAGACCATTCCTACTCAGAATATGAAAAATAAGTATTTTAAATTATAGTAGTAAAAGGCAAAAAAGAAAACCCTAAATATTTAATAATAGGAATTGATTAAATCAATCTAGTACAACTATATAATGAAACTTGCTACTCATTAAAATATCATGTTTTCTAAGAACACCTAATGTTCTTGGTGAGCATATTTAGGACATATCTTTATGAGAGAAAGCAACCTGCAAGATATTGAATCAAATGCGGTTTCTTTTTAAAATAAGACTATTTTTTAACGATTTTTAGCAAATATTAAGAGCATTTCTCTAGCTTAGAGGTTTAGAGAATAGGTAGGTAGACACACAAGAGAGATTTTTAATGTATTTTCAATGTAGTTCTTTTATGATTGATTTAAAATGTTAAATGTTAAAAAAGAGCTTTCTGAATTTTTCTTAATAATGTTAATAATAAAACAGTTTCACTGGCATTCGAGGTGTTTGCTGGTCATGTGAATGTATATTCTTCTGCCCTCTTTCAATTTCCTATACATTATTTTAGAGACTGTAGACAAGCAATTTCATAGCATATGAAATATTGTAATTCCTTATTAATTGTATTTATGCAATACTTATCTAATCACATGTAGCAGAGAGATAGCCGAGTCAATCGCATAAGAAAAAGGAAAATTACTACAGAAAAATGTCATTATGTGGAAATTATCTTAGTAGGACTATACCCAGTCCCTATAAATAACATTTTCTTCACTCAGAAGTCATTGTTTCTTCCTTTCCTTCCTTCTTTCCCTCACTTTGCTTTCTCTTCCTGTCTCTCAGTCTCTCCTCTCCTCTCCTCTCCTCTCCTCTCCTCTCCTCTCCTCTCCTCTCCTCTCCTCTCCTCTCCTCTCCTCTCCTCCTCCCCTCCCCTCCCCTCCCCTCTCCTCTCCTCTCCTCCCCTCCTCTCTTCTCCCACAGCAATTGGGATAGATGCATAATAATTGGATAAAAATGTAACTGTGCTTACCTATGATGTTTACTAGATTATTTTTCAGCTACTTTATCGATAGAACAATCCTCACTGTGTGCCCGGCACTGTTCTAAATATGGGAAATAGTGTGGTAAATGGAACACACCACCTTCCTGCCCTCCTGAAGCTTATAGTCCTGATAAGAACATAAGCAGTAGGTTTGCCTACTGTGCTACTGAGCATCTCCTGAGCTCTCTGATAAGAAATTACTGGCTCACTTCCTGTGCTAGCAAATAATGCTGCTAATCCTTCCACCCAACACTTGCCATTCTTGATGAAGATTAATCTATTGCAACGTGTGTCTTTGCACATTCTAGGTACTTTAAAACGCCAAGTCTCAGATGAAAACAAGAATAAAATCTTGAGCATATTCTGAGTTCTTATGGAAATGGGTTAGCCTACTGCCTGGATTTGGAATCGTATTAGGAATTTAACATTTCACAACAGAATGTCAATTCAGCTGTCTGAGTATCTGAAATGGAAAACATATGGATCGTTTTATCAACAACACAAAATATTGGCATTTCAGACACTCATTAAAAATGTCAATCATAAATTAACTGTGATGCCAAAAACTTGCTTGAGACATCTGATATTTGAGAGATAGGATCTAAAAGATATATGAAGCATCCGTTTCTCTAGTCAGGCAATCAAGAAACTGAAGCTCAGATTTTCAGTTAGTTTTCCAAATTACATGACTTGAAGGAACATGCAGTTTGCTCTTTCCCTTACTCCATTATGCCCCTACTTTCAGAGTATAGAATTTGACGGTTTGATGATTGTATTCATTTATTCAAAAAAATATATAGATTTATTGCCAACCATAATGCCAACTCTATAAAAGACATATGAGATTATAAGCTTTTTTGCATAACAAAAAAAAGTGTAGCCAGGAGTCTGAGCTCTGTAGTTAACAAGAGTTTCAATCTCTCTTTTCTTGCAAATAACTTACATTTTCATAGGCAAATATTATTGACTTTCAAAACATCAGCTTGTGAAATAGGGATTAATAACATGAGCCTGTTTCATAGGGTTCCCACAACAACAAGAAAGAAAAAAGATAAGGGCTTAGCATTGCACTCAATGCTTGGTTAGTAGCTCTTATGATTATGGCCATTAAGTTCCGATTGTCATTAATAATACTTTTTTTTTCTATTTTTTATTTTGGGATAATTATAAATTAACATGTAGTTTTAAGAAATAAGTCAGACCAGTTCCTTATAAACTTTGTCCAGTTTTTTTTTCCAATCTCAATATCTTGCATGAATTGTATAATAGGTCAAGTAGGAAATACGCATCGTTGTATCACTGACCTTATTCACGTTTTGCCAGTTTTAAAAAAACACTCATTTGTGTGTGTGCATGTGTGTGTGGGGGGGTGTTGGTGTGTAGTATGTATACCGTGCAATTTTATCATAAATTTTGTAACCATTACTAGAGTCCAGATACAGGCTAGTTTCATCAGAAGGATTCCCTATGCTCCCTTTTTACAGTGATGACTAGTTCTCTCCTTCCTCCTGCCCCTTCCTAATACCTGATAATCACTTATCTATTCTCCGTTTCTATAATTTTGTCATTTCAAGAATGTTATATGGATACAATCATACATAACCTTTTGAGTCTTTTTAATTACTCAACAAAGTTCTTAAAACATCCATCCAAATTTTCACACGTATGAGTCGTTTTCCTTTTCTAAGACAATCCATGGTATGGATGAACCACAGGGTATTTAACTACTTATCCATGGAAATAATTCAGTGGTTTCCATATTTGGCCTAATAAAAATAATGTAGTGGGCATCTATGTACAAGTCTTTGGTTTAACAGAAGTTTTCATTTCTCTGGAATAAATGCCAAATAGTGTAACCACTTGGTCATATGGTAAGCGAGTGTTTAAGAAACTGCCATGCTTTTTCCAGAATGGACATCCTATTTTACATTCCCACCAGCAGTGGATGAGGGATCTAGTTCTTCCACATTCTTGATGGTGTATTATATTAAAACAATATAAACAATTTAAAAATTAAAAACATTAGAAGATAAAACAATATTTTCTTTTAGTCATTCTTATTTGTGTAGTAAATGTTATTGTGGTTTTAGTTCGTGTTTTCCATAAGACTAAGAATATTGAATACATTCTCATGTGTTTATGTGATCTCTCTGTACCCTGTTAAATAACTTTTTTTGGTCCATTTTCTAATTGGATCATTCCTGTTTCCACTATTCATTAGAAAGCTATTTACATATTCTACATACAATTCTTACCTTGCATATGTAGACTGTAATTTTTTTTCTCACTTTGTAGCTTGGTTTTCACCCTCTTTACAGAATCCTTTTAAACAATTTTAACAAGGTCCAATTTGTCAAAATTTTCTTCTATGAATTATTCTTGTGGTAATAAGTTTAAGAACGTGCCACCTAGCCCTAGGTCTCAAAGATGTACATATTATTTACTTTTCTAAAATGTTTACAGTTTTATAGTTTTGCATGTAAGTTCATAATCCCCTTTTAGTTAATATTTGTTTTTTTGTTTTTTATTTTATTTTATTTTATTTTATTTTTTTCAGTTAATATTTGTATTAAGAGTACGATATTCAGATTGAGTTCCTTTCCCCCCCTCCCTATTTCTTTCCTTCCCTCCTTCATTCATTCCTTCCTTCCCTCCCTCCTTCCTTTCTTTCTGCCTATGAATGTCCAAGCACTTCAAGATCATTCATTGAAAAGTCTATGTATTTCTTCTATTGAATTGCTTCTACATTTTTACCAATTTCAGGCACATATTTGGTCTATATGTCAGTTCTCTATATTGTTTCTATGTGGCTCTTCTCCACCAGTACCACACTGTCTTCATATAGTCATTATAAATACAGACCTAACGTCAGATAGGAGTGATTTGTCACACTTCATTCCTTCTTGTCAAAACTATTTTTTTTTTACACTCTTCTAGGTCTTGTGTCTTCCTACATAAATTTTTAGATCTGCTTGTCTAGCCTTGTCTAGGTTATAAAAATACTTGCTAGGATTTTGATAAGAATTGCATTAAACCTATAGGTTAATTTGGTAAGAATTGATATCTTTATTATGCTGAGTCTTCAAGCTACAAATATGGTTTGTCTTTATTTATTTAGGTCTTCTTTGATTTCTTTCATCAGAATTTTGTCATTTTAAAGATACAAATTCTGGAGCTATTTTGTTAGACTTATACTTAAGTATAGCATTTTCTTTAAAGCAACTGTAAATGTCTTTGTGTTTTTAGATTTCACATGTTATTTTTAGTATAGAAACTTGATTTACTCTTATGTATTGATCTTATATTCTACAACCTTTCTGAACTCACTGAAATATTCTAAGGCTTTTCATAAAATATGAACAGTTTTATTTCTTCCTTACCAATCAGTATGCCTTTATTTCCCTTTCTTGCCTTAAAGTATTAGCTAGAACTTTCCAGCAATATGTTGAATAAAAATGGTTGAAGTGAATATCCTTGTTTTGTTTCTGAATATTGTGGGAAAGTATGCAGTCTTTCACCATTAAGTGTAATGTTAGGTGTAGATTTTTTGTGGATGCTCTTTAATCAAGTGGAGGAACTATATTAGTTTTCTGGGACTGCCATAATAAAATACCATGAACTGGGGAGTTTAAACAACAAAAGTTTATTTCCTTAAAATTCAGGAGATGAAAAGTCCAAGAGTCACTTTCTTCTCAGGCCTCTGTCCTTGGTTTGGAGATGGCGGTCTTCTCTTTGTGTTTTCACATGCTCTTACCACTGTATTGTTTGTATTCATAATCACCTCTTCTTGTAAGGACACCTGCCATCCTGGACCCACCCCAGTGACCTGATTTAACGTAAGTTATCTTCTCAAAGACCCTATTCCAAATAGTCACATTCTAACATATTGGGGGCTAGGACTTCAATATGTGAATTTGAGGCATGGGAGGAGAGACACAATTCAGCCCACACCAGGAAGTTCCTGTCAACTCCTTGCTTTTTTTAAGTTTTTAATATCAATGAATGTTGAGCTTTGTCAAGTCTTTTTTCAGGATTAGTTGACATGATTGTTTAATTTTCCCTTTAAACCAATTGGTATGATGGATTACACTGATTTATTTTTTAATGTTGAACTAGCCTTGCATTCTTGGAATGAATCCCGTTTGGTCATGGCATATAACTCTTTTCATACATTGCTAGATTTAATTTGCTAATTTTTAATTGAGATTTTTACACCTAATTTCAATGAGAGATACTGGTCTGTAATTTTCTTTGTATTCTCTCTACTTTTGGTATCAGGGTAAGAGTAGACTCATAGAATAAGTTGGGAAGTAAGTGTTCCCCTGTCTTCTATTTTCTAGAGGATATTGCTTTTTTTTTTTTTTTAATTTGATAGAGTTCTCTAGTGAAATCATCTGGGCCTGAGGATTTCTTTTTTCAGGGTTTTTTTAATTAAAAATTCAATTTATTTAGTGGTTTTATTATTATTGAAATTGTCTATTTTATCTAGTTGGGTTTTAGTAGTATGTTTTCCTGGGGCCATTCCTTCTAAATTGTATAATTTATGAATGTAAATTTACTCAGAATAATTCCTCATTATCCTTTGATGTTGTTGGCAAGGCCCATAGGGACGTTCCTAGTTTTATTCTGAATATTGGTGATTTTAGTCCTTTCTCTTTTTATCTGTGCCCATTTTCTTGATTTTTTTTTAATTTATTGATTTTTTTTTTCGAGGAGCAGCTTCTGTTTTTTTTTTAATTTTTCTATTGTTTCCTCTTTTAAATTTTATTAATTTTTGCTTTAATCTTTATTATTTCCTTCATTTAACTTGCTTTGTATTTATCTTACACTAAAAAATATTTTCTGGAAGATAAATGATGTAAAGTAAAAAAAATATGGATTGTTGATGTGACACTTTTTTTTGTCATGAAAATATTTAGTGCTATGAATTTCCCTCTTAGCACTGCTAGTTGTTAGTTGAATTTCATATATTTTGATGTCTTTGGTTTTCATTTTCATTCAGTTCTTTGTGTATAATAAAACTTTCTTTTTACACTATCCCCTGTACCTATGTATTAATTAAAAAGGTGTAGTTCATCGTCACATATTTAGAGATTTGCTCTTGTCTTTCAGTTACCATTATAGTCAGAAAACATAATATGCAGAATTTGAGTTATTTGTTAGATTTGTTTTTTGGCCCATGATATGGCCTATTGTGGTGAACATCTTGAAAAAATGCATATTCTGTTGGTGTTGGCTAGAATGTTCTATATGTCCATTAAATACCAATATTTGCTTGTATAATTAATTTTTTCTTATCTCTGTTTTTTTTTTTCACCAGTACTATCAGTGGCCAATAGTTGGATGTGGGCTTGTCTACCTCTCTTTTCAAGTCTATCAGTTTTTGCTGTTATTTTAGGCTCTATTGTTGGGTGCATATACAGTTTAAAATTGTTATATGATTGGTTGAAACTTTTATCATTATAAAATACATTTTAATGGGAATCATCAATTATTTGTCATATAGTTTTAAGACATCTTAGGGAATGCAATCTATATATGTTAATAATTACATAGGAAAACCTCAAAACTCAATGAAATAGTAAGACACAGTATTTAATCTTGGCCAAAGTAACTGGAAATACATTTTATAATGTGGTACAATAAGACTCCAAAAGAGAAATGTTTACTCTGTTGCAAAGAATTTTATATACTAAGTATTTTTTCTCTCTGTTCATTTATTGATTAAAATTGTGTGCGTGTGTGTGTATGTGTGTGTGTTGGTATATATGTACACATATATTGACAAGTTATTGGATAAGAAAGAACTACTTATTATGCATATAGAAAATTATGCATATAGAAAATAATAGATAGGCACACTTCAATGTGATTGTGAATATTACCTAACAACTCCTTCTAACTAAGCTCTTAGTAAATTCCTTGGTCATAAATGACAAGAGATAAGCAAAAGATAAAACAGTTCTGGTTATAGTCTAGTCTATGATCTCCCTACCCTGCCTCCTGTTTTATTGAGATATGATTGATATATATATAGTACTGTGTAAGTTTAAGGTGTACTGTATAAGGTTTAAGGTGCATGCATAGTAAGATGCCTTACATACATCATGAAATGATTTCGATGAGTTAGTTAACATCCATCACCTCCCATAGATACAAAAAAAAAAGAAAGAAAAAGAAAAAAAATGTATTTTTCTCCTTGTAATGAGAACTCTTAAAATGTACTGTTAACAACTTTTATGTATTCATACTGCATTTTTCATTTTTATGTTTCATGTTGCTATTGAGTAATTAGTATCTGTAATAACTTTATATTTTCAGTTATTATAAAATTTACTTTCAGCCTATATATTTTTTCCACTAATGGTTGCAAAAAAATAAATATAAATAAAATGGTAGGGGCCAGCCATTTTGCTTCTAGGTTTAATTTTTTAATGGTATGTATCACAGTGATAGAATAAGTTTTGTTGCATGTTATAAAATGAAACTGGTTGCAATAAGAAAAATGTAATGATTCTGTCAAATACTGTGTATGAGTTTTGTACTGTCATCTCTTTTAAGTAGACTGTTACAAATTCTGTTTTATGTTTGTTTTTTATTTCAATTTTGAAAACTAGTTGTCTAATATAATCGGCAGATTTCCAGTAACACCCTCACAAACTTGAGAATGCAGAAGGTGAATTGTATTTGTGATTAGGTTGATCCCATACAAGTGAAAACACTGAAGCCCCAGGGCCACCTCGGTTTATCTTGATTTGATACAGAGACAAATAATTGACTGGATAGCATAAAATCTGATCAGAATCAGGACCAACATTCTCTCTGTCCAGTTACCAGAAATTGAGAATGTGTGTGTGTGTGTGTGTGTGTGTGTGTGTGTGTGTGTGCCACCTTTCCCCACATTTTAAAAACTTTGTTTTGAAGTAGTGGGATTTCTTGCTATGCCAGTCCTCCATCCTCTCTTAGGTGATGTGTTGTGGATTTTAGGTTCTACAGAATCCTTTTCGTATAGTTATTTGAAACCATACTATCCTATACTTAACTTTTTGTCAGTCAGTAAATAGCCTGTTTACTTGAGATGTTCAATAAATACTTGGCAGCTATTGTAGTTTAAGTTTTTAATCTATGACTGTATTTGTGTGTACATCACTGTCTGGCTCTGAGTGAGGTGTTTGCGTGGCAACAACTGAAAGGGGAAGAAATCCAATTCTTATCTTCAGAAATTTTTGTACCCAGGACTGATTGCCAAGAACACTGAGGTTTAGGCAAAACTTCTTGGAATGCAGAAGCTGAAAAATCAAATTAAGCTGTGTCATTCCTCTTATCAAGTCTATAATGCTATATTAAAATTTTTGGACAATTAGAATAAAACATAAAATGACAGTATGATTTGTGTTATCTGTAGCACCAGCTGCCCACAAATAATAATAATCTGCAAGGGGTGAACACCAGATCTCGGGTAGTTAACTCAGTATTAGGAACTAAGCCACAAAGCTGCTGTGAATACTCATTTTGTCCATTGATTGACAGGTTCTGTATGAGGTGTGAGGGTAAATAAGGTTTTTTGAGTTACCTGTTGTTACATGAGAAATGACCCCAACACTCAGTGGCTTAAAAACTAAGCATTCATTATTCACACTATTTCTGTAAGGAATGTGGGTGTGATTTATCTGGGTCCTCTGCTTTGAGGTCTCCCAGAAGGCTGCAGCCATGGTGTAGTCATGGTCTTATCTGAAGATATGATTGGGAGAGGACCTGCTTCTAGGCATGAACATGTGGATACAGTATTCAGTTTCTTACTAGCTGTTGGTTAAGGGTCTGTATTAGCTCCTCATCATGAAGGCCTCTCTATAGAATGGATTAAAACAGCAGCTGGATTCCCTCTGAGTGAGCAAGAGAGTAAGACTGAAGTCACCCTTATTTTATAATCTAGTCTTGGAGATGCTATCCCTTCTCTTTTGCTTCATTCTATTCAGGTCATCAGGTTTAGGTTTCACTCAAGGGGAGGAGATTATACAAGGGCGTGATAGAAAGGAGGCAGGGATCCTTGGAGGTCATATGAGATGACCATAAAGCTATTATTATTCGTGGTGTACACAAATTATTTTTCTTAAAAACCCATTGGATTTTTTTTTCTATTTGTGATGAAAGAAAATACATGTAAATGAAAGGGAGAATAGACATACCCTTGAGATGATCCTATTTCGTCAATGTGGGCAGCTGTGGGTGGGAAGGAAACTAATCAAATCAAAGGAGATGATTAATAAATTTTAATGGGACAGGTGCACATTCTCACTTTCAAGGTAGCCATTTCAATTAAACACTTAAAAATATCAACATATCCTATCAGTATTTAAAACTATACTCAAGATCCAACAAAAGACAGCCAAACTTTGAATTTATGATTTTTTTATAACTTTGATAGCACTTGATTTTCTAACATCTGGATAATAGATATCCAGTTATCGTGTTTTGTCTTTATACCAAGTTGTTGAACAAAGTGAAGTCAACATTAGATTAAAAAAAAAGATAAAATAGCTTTACATAAAATGATAGGGGATTATTCCCTTGATAAAGACCCCATTTACACACTTTAGATATAATCAAGGTAATGTTTTGACTAGTTTTTTGTTTTTACTTTACTGCTGTTTCATTTTAGTTCTTAGATAAAGCATAACATTTTTTTTTTCTCCTGAAAAGGCTACTCTTTTCGTTTAGTTAATTGGAATGCCAATTTACTTTATATCAAAATTGTTTGCTTACAGATTCCACTAAGATAGAATATAACTACTATTATAAATATCAACTGGTTGTGATACCTTTTTCTTCCTACAAATGCAGATTTTAGAATTCAATAATACATCGTATCGATTTTTTGGTAAAATCTCTTATTGTTGCTCCATGCAATATTGAACCATTGAATCCCTTCCCTGTTGTGGAATTAGATGTGCAACCATTGTCTCATAATGAATATGCTGTCTAACAATGGACTCCTTTATAAACACAACAATAACATTTTGAATTTCATCATTATGAAAGATTAGAAATGTACAATTTAATTCCCAGGGTTTTAGCGTTAATGCGATACTAGCTAAAATATTTACATTTTCAGTGCCAGTTTAATTAAGCATATTCATTGTCTTGAATCAAAACATAATTTGCACTGGGTTTAAATATTTCAGCATTATGTTTGTACAGAGTTTGAACACTGTCACAAAGGGTCTTTAGAGTTAATTTTAAACTCCGGCAAATGAGTCATTTTAAGCTAACCCAGGCTTCTTGGTGCATTGCAACACAGCTTTACACTTCCTGACAAATTGAATTCCAGCCAGGTGTCAGTCTTTAGAATCCCCAAGGTTTATCTCTGCCCTTTCTGCTCTGACATATGCTTTTGACATACCCAGAAAATTGTGTGATAGAAACCTGTGGAGTGGTAATACCCTCTACAGCAGGGGTCAGCTGTAAAGAACCATTAATGAGGCCTCCCATAAACAAACTGTTCTGAACAGTGACAATGGCAGAGGAAACAAAAAGAGATATGATCTGCTATTACATATTGCATACAGTGCAAGGCTCTCATAACCCAGCCTTTAGACTGTTTTCCCAAAAAGTGAAAGCAAGCTGACATTTTTTTTCTGTCTAGATCTCCCATGAAAAAATTGTTTGGCCTTATTTGAATTTTTATTGTTTTCCTCTCAATTTGAGAAGTATCCAGTATTTACTTTTTGCTGCCTCACAATGGATATATCATGTACTGTCTGTCTTCATTAAAAATATATGTCGCTTGTTGAAGACATGTACCCAAAGCACTTGAAACTGAAATCAGTTAATATTTATCTAACTTGTTCTTCATGGACCCTACCCTGTAGATTACTCTGGAGTGAGGATAATGAAGGACAGAAAAGGAGAAAAAATGAGGTTGGATGTTCAGCACATAAATTTTTCTTAAAGTGAAATCTGTTGAAAATGTAATGCTTTGTGTCAAGAGAAGTGCTAAGGTCCAAACTGTGAAGAAATAAACAGAATATCCTGGTACATAAAGCAGGGAAATATGGGCTGTGGTTGGATGACCCAGATTATCATCTAGTGGTATTCTACTAACTTCATTTGTTTAGATGTGATGTTTGAGGATTAATTCTCAATAGTCTATTTATGTGGCGTTTAAGCTTTTTTTTTTAAATTTATTTTATATGTAAATACCCTCCAAATAATGCTACATTTATATACAAAACATAGTCAGTTTAGTATTAAGGTTGAACTACATAAGTAGAAAGTGTTTGAAGACATTTAGCCTGTTGTAATATGCTTCGAATTTCTTGACTCTGAGATAATTTTTCTCAAGTTGGTGGGTGAAAATAGGACATACATACATTTTTTAAAAAGCATATGATGTATGAAGACATAATTTGAGTTATTACATTAATTTTAAAACTAGGAGAATGCCTCTTTTGCTTTTGCTGAAATATACTTAACAGTATTATAGTCATGTGTACGTATAACCTGCTTATGTCTTCCTCTCTGACCCCAAATATGAATGAAATAAAATACAGTGAAATAAAATAGAAGATTAGAGTATAAGTCACCCCATAATGAAATGCTGACTTGTGAAGTAGAACCACTCAAAGGCTCCTCATTCTTCCTCCTTCCCACATCACAAATCTCCTTGACAAAAAAAAAAAAAAAAAAAAAAAAAAATCCCCTTGACTACTCTAATCTGCCTTGGTAGTCTAAACTCAAGTTCAAAGACTCTGGATAAAAATAATGTTCATTTGCAGACCATCTTCCTTTTTCCCCATCCTAAGTCTAAGGTGGTTATACTCATGAGCCTGAGAGGATACATCAATGTGACAAGAGTGTTTGTGTGTGTGTTTATGTTGTGAATATCATCATTCCCACTGCTCTGTAAATGACCTAACTATAGGAACAATGCCTTAGAAATTCTTCCCGTGAAGAAGCATCACATTATTATTATTTTTTTTAATTTTTACAATTCCTCAGTAGGTTTGAATAGTCTTACTTTGATTAAATTGGGTTTGAGTAGAGGTGGAACAATCTTGACCTTTTTTCTAAGTTTTTATGATTACCAATAACAGCAACTATTGGATAACAGAATGGGATTAGAGATGTCATCTGAGAATGTGTAACAGTTTTTCTCTGATGAAAACAATGTTTTGTGTGCTTGACGAAAAACTAAGCCCAATTGTCAATTGAACTCTATGGCTCACACATCTGGGATTTTCTCTTCCAATTAATTCTCTGTATCTCTACAACTAGTTAGTGTGCTATGGAAGAAAATGAAATTATCACTACTATTCTCGTGTGAGTTATTTACTTTGAGGATGTCTATAAACACAGTGACAGAGAAAGTTAAACATTGAAAAGACTTCCATTTAAGGAGATGTTGGGTTTTCAGGGGTCATTTGGAAAAGTTAAAGTTCACCAATCCCTTGCCTTTAATCAGACTCAGCGTAGCCCTTAAATGACATAAAATAGAGTTATTTTTACCCCTGTTGACAGCAACTACCTGTATCAGGTTGGGACATTTTATGTGCCATCAGGATCTTAACTCATTCAGAATTAAAATATGCCAGGTGAAAGGTAAGAAAGAATCAATGGAATTTTGTCCCCTTCACATCTTAATTAAGTAGTGGAGTCATGGGGAAATTTTGAAATAGCTTTAAACTCGGAATGGATTTAAAGTCAGGGCACCTGGGTAGCTCAGTGGTTGAGCGTCTGCCTTGTCGGCTCAAGGTGTGATCCCAGGGTCCTGGGATCCAGTCTCGCATCAGGCTCCCTGCAGGGATCCTGCTTCTCCCTCTGCCTGTGTCTCTGCCTCTCTCTCTGTGTCTCTTGTAAATAAATAAATAAATAAAATAAATGAAGTTAAAGTCTTAGAAAAACTGTATGAAAAGTAAGGCTATATATTTTATTTTGAGAATTATCTCACCTCATGGATATTATTTTAATTTTATTTAGCAGGTTTTATTTTAAAATTATGAAAATAATTTATGAAAATACTTAGAGATGGAAGTACAATTAACCATTCTGTTAGTCCTCTTTCTCCCCTTGTTCTTCCTTCCTTCTTACCTTGCCTCAACAAACAATGAAAAGCAGCTTTTATGGGATCCCTGGGTGGCGCAGCGGTTTGGCGCCTGCCTTTGGCCCAGGGCGCGATCCTGGAGACCCGGGATCGAATCCCACGTCGGGCTCCCGGTGCATGGAGCCTGCTTCTCCCTCTGCCTGTGTCTCTGCCCCCCCCCTCTCTGTATGACTATCGTAAATAAATTAAAAAAAAAAAAAGAAAAGAAAAGCAGCTTTTATGTGCCAGGTGATGTGTCATGTAAAAAGTACACGGATGAAATCCAGCTCCTGCCTCAATGGACTGCATTTCCAGAAAGAGGGACAGATAAGTGCATAATTGCGCAATTAAGCATTGGTGTTCTTATCTTTCTTCCACTGACAGTCTCTCAAGAGTCTCTCGAGTCTTAAAATGCACTCCATGAATAAACTTCCAGAAACATCAAACCTAAGAAAGAAGTATTAAAAGGTAAAGATTAGGTGGATAGAGTCTGGTGATTTTTTTGTGAACCGTTGGTCAGCCAAGACCTTCTTATTTTCTAGTCTTACTGAGAAATAATTGACATATATTAGTGTAGAAGTTTAAGGTATGCAACATGACGGTTTGATTTACATAAACCATGAAATGCGTACTACCGTAGATTTAGTTAACATCCGTCATGTTGTAGAGATACAACGAAAAGAAAAAAGATTTTCTTGTGACAACAGCTCTTAGGATTTACTCCCTTAATAACTTTCCTATATATTATACAGCAGTGTGAACTATAGGCATCAGTTGCTCTTTAAATATCTGGTATTTATTAATCTTAAAATGGAAGGATATATTTTTTAACAGCTGTCCTCCAATTCTCCCTTCCCTCCCCCACCAACCTCTGACAACCACAAATAATCTGATCTCTTTTTCTATAAGGTTTTCCTTCTCTCCTTCCGTTCTCTTCCCTTCCCTTCTTAGACTCTGCATGTAAGTGAGGTCATACATTTGCCTTCCTCTGTCTGAGTTATTTCACTCAGCCTAATACCTCAAGGTCTATCCATATTGTTATGAATGGGGGGATTTCTTCATTTTTTAAGTAGCTGAATAATATTTCATTACATACACATATATCACAGCTTCTTTATTTATTCATCTCAAATGGACACCTAGGTGGTTTTCATGTCTTCATTTTTGTAAATAATTCTGCTATGGACATGGGTGTACAAATATCTTTTTGATTTAGTGTTTTCATTTCCTATGGATATATTCTACAAAGTAGAATTGTTGGATCATATTGTTAATTTTTTTTTTTTTGATTTTTTGAGGAACCTCCATACTGTTTTCCATACTGGTTGTGCCAATAATCCCCTCAACAGGCACAGAGGGTCCCTTTTCTTCACATTCATTACAGTATTTTTATCTCTATCTTTTTGATAATGGCCATTCAGCAGACATGAGGTGATATCTTATTGGTTTTAATTTGTATTTCTTAATGACTAGTGATATCGAGCTTCTTTTCATGAACCTTTTGGCAATTTGTGTAACTTCTTTGGAAAACTGCTCATGTCACTTTCTCATGTTTTAATTAGATGATTTGTTTTTTTTGCTCTTGAGTTGTATGACCCTTTTATATATTTTGACTATTAACCCCATATCAGATACATGGTTTGCAAATTTTTTCCCAATGCATAGGTTGTCTTTTCACTTTGTTGATGGTTTATTTTCTGTGCAGAAGCTTTTAGTTTGATGTAGTTTTACTTGTTTCATTTTTGCTTTTGTTGCTTTTACTCTAGGTATGATTAAAAAAAAATCATTACCAAGATCCATATCATGGAACCTTTTTTCTTATGTTCTCTTTTAGGAATTATATAGTTTCAGGTCTTACATGTGTTTAATTTTAAGTTAATTTTTGTGAGTGGTATAAGATCCAAAGCCTTATTTTTAGGTATTGGAATAGGTTTTAACTAAATGTAGCAAGCACAGGGGTCACCGAACACAAAAAACATATAGGGGTCACTTCTATGGTTCTTCATCTTTTAGCTTATTTTTCATCACCCTTTGCTAACCGGACTCATTTCTTCTTGTATACAGACATTGACCTGAACTTCAGATGTTCAACTTGTCCTCTGTATAAACAGCAGTAAATGGAATTTATAATGGCATGAAATATATATTGTTATTATGATAATGGGATGGAAGGAGATACTAGTATTACTATCCAATATATAGAATGATTAAATAATATTTACAATGTTTATCACATTTAAGAGATCAATTAAATTTTATTTCTCTTTATCCTACATTGAAGGATATATATATCCTATATTCAATTATAATTTTGCCTCTACATATATAGTGGAATCAACATCTATTTAATTGTTCCTGCACTTGCTTTTTCTGATAATTGTCAAAGCACAAATCCCTAAGTGGGTAATACTAAAGAACTAATAAAGAAAAACACAGATTAACTCAATTATTTGCTATATTGTTTTGCATTAGTTAATATCTCCTGACATGTATATACACCTATTTATACTCACTTATAGTCATGAATTAAAATATTTTTTTAAAAGTCTAGGAAACACATCAATATTTGAACTGCAACCAACTTAGGAAATGCATTAAATTCAGTCAGACTTTGGGCTGGCATTATTCTGAGATGGTATATCTCAGAAGATTTAAGAATTTTATTCTCTCTGACACAAACTTGTTAGAGTTTCTGAGATTACAATCCAAAAAATAACCTAGTATGTTTATTCTTTTTATACAATATGATTGCTGTTATACTCAGCACATGGCTTTGTCTATCTTTCAGAAACAAGAGAGACTGCCAGTCTTTCCTCCATGAGTTGTGGATCTAAAGGTGAATCAATAAAAGCTTCTAAAAGGAAACACTTATTTCTCTGATAACTGCTCCAGAAGTGTACCTTTTACTCTGGGGAAAATGGCACGTGAACCTCTCCAGGCTCCTTTCTCCAGCAATGATAGGTCCCAGGGTTTTGGACTTCATTCATGATGATTTAAGCTAAATTTTGGAGAAATGACAAGAATCTTAAAATTGTGAATATATTTTAACTCAGTGATCTTTTTTTGACAACTGAATTCTAAGAAATGAAACTGAAAATATACGAAATGTTTTATATTGTGTGGGAATGTAAATTGGTGCATCCCCTATGGAAAAATAGTATGGAGGTTCCTCAAATAATTAAAAGAATTGCCCTATGATCCGGTAACCCCACTTCTGGGAATATATATAAAGGAAATGAGAACAGAGTGCCAAAGAGGTATCTGTACTCCCATGTTTGCTGGAGGATATTTGCAAAAGCAAGATATGGAAATAGTCTAAATGTCCATTCATGGATGAATAGATGTATTTAAAATGTAAATACACACATGCATGTTTATGTACATATATGTGTATATATGTATATAAGTGCACATACACAATGGAATATTAGTCATAAGGAAAGGAAATACTGGCATTTGTGACAACAGATGAATCATTATACTAGTGAAATAAGTTAGAGAAAGAGAAATAGTGCAGGGTATCATATGGAATCTAAAAAAATAAACTTATAGAAAGAGAGTTGAAAGTTGTCAGGAGCTGGAGAGGTGAGGAGGAAAATAGAGGTTGGTGAAAGGGTCTAAATTTTCAGCTATAAGTTGAATGAGGTCTAAAGATCTAATGTAAAGCATGATGACTATCGTTCATAACACTGTAATTAAATTTGCCAAGAGAATAGAACTTAAATGTTTTTAGCGAAAAGAAAATATAAATGAGGTGATGGATATGTTGATTCACTAGATGATGGGAATATTTTCACAGTTTGTGTATGTATCAAACCACTGTAATAGACACTTTAAATATCACACAATCTTATTAGTCAATTTTACCTTGGAAAATGTTTTACAATACCATTTCCCCATTATTTATAGTAAGAAAAAATGTTAAATGATATACCCCAAATTAATGGTGCCTTATGGTTGAACTAAGTCAAATGTTTGTGGAGACTCCCTAATATAATGAAAAATGCTCAGCATAATTTACCCTCTACTTCCGTTCATGGTGTTGCAAATGGTAGGATTTCATTTCTTTTTGATGGCTGAGTAGTATCCCACTGTGTGTGTGTGTGTGTGTGTGTGTGTGTGTGTGTGTGTGTGTAAGTGACACATCTTCTTTGTCCATTCATCTGTCGATAGACATCTGGGCTCTTTCCATAGTTTGTCTATCGTGAACATTGGTGCTGTACACATTGGGGTGCATGTGCCCTTGTGCATCACTATGTTCTTATCCTTACACCAGCTTTGACTCTCAATCAGAGAAAGAAAATTACCATATGAATGCACTCGTACGTGGAACTTAAGAAACAAAACAGGATCATAGAGGAAGTGAGGGAAAAATAAAATAAGATGAAATCAGAGAGGGAGACAAACCATAAGAGACTCTTAACTTATAGGAAACAAACTGAGGGTTGCTGGAGAGGAGGTGAATGAGGGGATGGGGTAACCGGGTGATGGGCATTAAGGAGGGCACTTGATGTCATGAGTACCGGGTGCTATATGCAACTGATGAATCACTAAACTCTCCCTCTGAAACTAAAAATGCACTATATGTAAATTAACTGAATTTAAATAAATTTTTTCAAGTGCTATGTTCAATTTGGTTCGATTCAGTTAATTAGTATGAACTTTCAAAAATACGCTTTCTTAAAGCAACAATAAATATTGACATTTGCTTTCTACTTAATATATGAAGACACAAGAATATTATTTGGATTATTTACATTTTGTTTTCGGAATCATGACCAAGAAAGGTCATTTTCTTTTTTTCTCTTTTTTAAGATTTTATTTATTTATTTGACACACACACATACACACACGCACACACATACACACACACAGAGCATAAGCAGGGGGAGCACAGGCAGAGGGAGAAGGAGAAGGAGGCTTCCCATTGAGCAAGGAGCCTGGGGTTGGGCCCCGTCCCAGGTTCTGGGATCATGACCCAAGCCTAAGGCAGATGCTTAACCAACTGAGCCATCCAGGTCCCCCAAGAAAGGTCATTTTGAAAAGAATCTTTTCCACTGTATTTTAGGGAAAATTAAGATAATACATAGCATATAAAAGATAAGAATCCTAAAGGGTAATGTAGAAGAAATTGTGTTTTTTTTTTAATTCTAGGTTTAGAAAAATGTTTTAAGTTATTTTAAGAAGTAGAGCATGTTTAAATCGATGTTGTATATAAAAATGGAAAAAGCAGGTGTTGTGCTTGCTTCAGGAGATTTGGTTATTCAGTGTTTTAGAATACGGATATGGATACATACCAAAAGACTTAAAAGAACATGGAAGTAAGAGATAATGAGAGAGAGAGACAGAGAACATGAGAGAGAAGGACAAAGGGAGGAGAAAATATGTGTATATATAGCAACCTTAAAAAAAAAAAAAAAGAAAAGAATGTGGTTCTTATCAAAGGTTCAAGTACCCTACAGAGCATGAAACATATTTGGGGAAAATGTGGGAGTTTGCTTTGTTAAAGGAAAATTAAATTTTAAGCAAGTGTTCAAAAAAAAAAAGTCTTTCTGATGAGGCAATCTATTTGATTAAGGATTCAGGGGTAGAAACATTAAAGCTCGGTGGTTCAAAGCACTCGGGCTATCTCAGAGTGGCTTTGCTCTGAGAGCAAGCACAGAAATTATTTGATGCACCCTTTCCTTCTCCAATGTCTACAATTTGCGTGTCAAATAAAAGTCAGGAAACACATCAAAATCTTTTTTTGAACGACACATGGAACACAAATCACACCACCTTAATTCCAGAAAATGCCTGATTACTGTTTTCCTCTCCATTTTTATGTTTCCTGTTGTCTTATCAGAATGGAGAGTTTCCATCTGTTAAAAAAAATGAGAAGAGCTTGTTTTGGACGCGACAGATTTCAAAAGAGGTAAGGATCTGTCAAAGGACGGCCTTCTCACCCAGTCAGGGGTGGGGATGATGCAGCATATATTCATCAGAGTGATTCACTGCCAGTGTATAACAGGATAGCGCCTGAAATACCGCACACACGGCTAAGCCTTTTCTGACAAAAATAAGGAGTGCAGCTGAACAAATGGCCACTTTCTCAGCAACTCTGTAAGATCCTTAGGTGCTAAGGTTTCTAAATGAAAGGAGTTGAAGTGCCACAGCTGTTTTAGGGACATCGGTGTTCAAAAAGGCCCATGCATTGTTAGCACTTACATGACTCACTTTTAATCCAGCTAGTAATGAACCAAGACTTACTTTGGGGTTTTCCCTTTTTACGAAAATAAACTCATATGTTGGCTTCTAAAACCAAATGCTTTCTTTCTGGGAGTCCCAGAAAATACATTCTTTTTTTTTTTTTTTTTTTTTGCTACTGTAAGAGAACAGAATACTGGAACACTGATCAAAATGTCAGTGATGTTTTCCCCTTCAAAACACCATGAGGAATGTATTGCCTCATCACCAGATTAGACCTCCTAAGAAAATTTCAGTATTACTTGGTTTAGAGTAAATTGAGGGGTCTAAATAAAATTCCATCGGTGTATCTTTTTAAATTAATGCAACGTATTTTTATAATCTTCAATTTGAGAGTGTGAGACGTGCATTATGACCTAAGGTAGGACTTTATTGGTCTTTGGATATTTTTTTTAAAATAAGGAACTGCAACACCTTGCAGGTGCTAGTCATTTAACCAGTAGGTGGCAGCATAGCTCTTTGGTTGTTTGGAAGAAGAGCTCAAAGGTAAAGTACTTGAAAGACTCCTGTTTGGTAATTCAAGAAAAAGTTTTTCTCTATGTTTTATGTTTCTTTTATTTTAACACCATAATCGTGCATGAGTATATGATATTTAGGGATTCGTGTCACAGAATATTAGCAACCCTCCATTTCAAATAGATCCTGTGATCTATATACCATATTTACAGTATGATTTTCATTTTTAAATCGTATTTTAGAGCATAAAGGGGCCCTTCTAAATCCTCTACTTCCCTGGTATCATTTTATAGATTAAAAAAAAAAACACAAACTCCTAGAAAAATGAAGTGATGTGTCTAAGTGCAACTACACGTAGTTTCAGAAATCAATTCATCTTCCTTTCTCAGTAAAACTTATCTGGAACAAATCTCTTTTTGCATAAAGGTTGACATCTGAACTAGAGAATATAGATCAACTAATCTTATTTTGTTCATATTTTATCTCTCGCTTTTTTTTCTAGTTCTTTTCTCTTTTATTTTTCTTTTCTCTTTTTTATTTTTTTCTTCTTTTTCTTTTTTTCTTTTTTCTTTTTTTTTTTTTGGTGGTTCAGTTGAACTGTATGGAAAGACAGTAGTAAATGGCAATATATTGGGGCAGCCCAGGTGGCTCAGCGGTTGAGCATCTGCCTTTGGCTCAGGTCAGATCCTGGGGTCCTGGGATCAATTCCCCCATCGGGCTCCCTGCATGGAGCCTGCTTCTCCCCCTGCCTGTGTCTCTGCCTCTGTGTGTGTCTGTGTCTCTCATGAATAAATAAATAAAATCTTTAAAAAAATTAAATTAAAAATAAATAAATAAATAAATGCCAATACATTTACCTGACCATTGACTTGCTTCATCTAATAACAACATTAGATTAGGTGCCTTGTCAATGCCCCTTGATACAATGATTGCAAATAATGAGATGTCATCTCCGTAACCACTCTAATCTTTCAGAGTTTGTAGGATTATTCTTCAGAATGTATCTAAGTATAAAACCAAAGCCAAAAGTCTAAAGTATAAGGCCAAAGCCCAGGTTGTCACAGTGGGCAGGCCAGGAGGCCCTACAGGAACTACCCCTCCCTTCTCTTCTAGACTTCCCTCTTGCTTCTCCCTCTGGTGCTCAGCACACTCCCGGGACTCAGACTTGGGCTGCTGACCATGCTCCAGGCAGGGCCCAAGCTTTCGTATTCATCAAAACACTCTGGCCACAGATATTTTCAAGGACTGTTTGCTTGTCTTCTTGAGGCCTGGCACAGATGTGGCCATTGCCGCAAAAGTACATGAAGCTCCTGATCATCTTAAATAAAATAGCAACAACTGCCCCCTTGTCCTTTTTCTTCTATTTATATTCTCTGATATATTCAGAAGTTCTTTTAACTACTTTAAGTTTGAGAACATTTATTCCAAGCCACCTAAGAACTAATGCAGTTATCAACATAAGCAAACAATATATATTACTTACTTTGCTTATTTATTAGTTAGTTTATTGTGATTTATCCCACTAGAATGTGGCCCCAGATTTTGGTTTATTTCCTTCTGTATCTCCAACTCCTAGAATTGTCCCTGGCAGATAGTAATATTTCAGTTAATTGAATGTTGATTTTTGTTACTTTCGGTAAAGCCTGTGTGGGGTCCTTTGAGGAAAGTTGTAAACAAAAGAGAATGCTACTTTTTAAGGTTTGATTAGCATAAAACTTATTTCCTTAATTATTTGCAGTTTATGCAAAATATAAGCCTTGTTTTTTCAAAGACCTGCAACTTTGTTAGTAATTGATAATAAATGCAAGTAAAAAGAAATGAGAAAAAAAAGAAAAAAGAAAGAAATGAGAACATGAGTAGTGTATTATGCTTTCCAGATACTTGGTGTATTTCTTTTCCTTATTCAGTGTCTTGTTCTTTTTCTATCTTATTTTTATGATATATAATAAGATATGCAAGGTCGAACTAATGAAGACTCATCTTAGAACTTTCATGATTTCATGTTTAGATACAGAAAAAAACGCATATAGAATTTATTTTTAATCTTGGGTTATAGTATTGATCTTGACAATTTTATTAGCGTGTTACCCAGCCTGAGATAAGCAGCTCCGCAACTTTTGGGTGCAAACTCCTATATGATTGGAGTGTTGCTTGATAGAAGAAGTCTTTTCATGTCTAATGACGTATCATTGGTACCTTCTGGCTTTGAGACTGTGATCCACCTCACCTAGACTACAAGTCAGTGACAAGTGATGCTGGAAGAGATAATGCCAATGACGTGGGGTATTTTTCTTGTTAAATGAATATTGATCCAGGGTTCTAACACTTCAGTTTGTAGAGATAATTTTATTACATGGAACACCGTCTTATGAATACCATGGGCACCAGATCCTTTGCTTTGGGGTTATTCAAGACTCTCATAAATGTAAAATGCTATAATTTATAGTGAGAAAAATATGTTAAGCAAGCCAGATCAGATCGCATTAAACTCATGCTACATTTATTCATTTAAATTCAAGGATATCAATTTTTTATTATGAGAATAAAACTTTATATTCCTACAAACCACCTATGAACACATTAATTGCTTCAATAATGGGCTTGTTTTATCATGCTATCACCAAGAAAGAACTAATAAGAAAGAACTCTCATTGTCAGGAACATAAAGCAAAAATGTATATTTCTTCATTAAATCATGAGCAATTGGTACTTCTCACTATAAATCACTTTACTTAAAGATAGGAAGGTGAAAAAGTGGGTCAATGAAATAGTAGGCTATTCTATATCTATATGTAGACGTGGCTAGCTCCTTCAGAAAATAGGACAGGGGAATGAGAAATGAAGAATTATCAAAATGTCTAAAATCACTCTCACCTTGAAATGAGATCTGGATACCATATATCGGAATGGAATTAGCCACTAGTCAGTATCTTAAGGATGTAGAATAAATGTGATGCTGAAACTTAAAAGGGTAACAAAATCAAAAATTTCATTTTTACCTATAATTCAAAAAAGGAAATGAATTCACAAAGAAAATATTTGCATTACAGAAGCATATAATTTATGTAGTGGTGTTTACTATGTGAACGGTCATATGGCTTATTGTCACTTTAAATGTTTTAGAGGAAAGAAAGGTCTGGGTAAATTAACCATATGATGAGGAAAATAAGCCACCTGTAGTTTTGTTTGCACAACAATAGCATAAAGATATGGTTGATGACTGATTTGAGACATCACAATCTGCAATACTTCTAAGCATAAAATGAATATCCATCCAGATAGACTCCTTCAGTTCCAGTGATGCAAATTAGCAGTTTCCTGGACCCAAAGCTTCAATGGCACTAGGACTCTGCATGATAGCAGTCACACAGAGAACATGCCAGCACATTTTGAAAATTTAAAATATGGCCCCTCGCATGTATATTACAAGTTTTCCTCATGGAATAAAAAGAATGTAGTTTTTTACATTAAGAACTTTAAAGCCAATTATGATTATTCTATATTAAAATTAAGATTATACATCTTATTCTTAAATAGTGGCGGATGTAAAATTTATTAAATAAATGAATATTTTCACCGCCTATCACAATTGACACTGTTCCTGTCTATTTTTATGACGTTGTAAACACAATGACTATACCCGGGATCCCTCAGAATATAATTTTGCATATTAACTGAGAAATGTAGAACATAAGATGATGTGTTTTAACTATAACATTTCTGTTTAAATGTATGTAGATTGCAAAGATGAATGGGACCAAAAATAGACAAACACATAATTTGTGATTAAAAAAAGAAATTAGCATTTTCTTTTTGTTAAGATTATTTATTTATTTATTTATTTATTTATTTATTTATTTATTTATGAGAGACACAGAGAGAGAGGCAGAGACACAGGCGGAGGGAGAAGCAGGCTCCATGCAGGAAGCCTGACCTGGGACTCGATCCCAGGTCTCCAGGATCACACCCTGGGCTGAAGGTGGCACTAAACCACTGAGCCTCCCAGGCTGCCCCAAAATTAGTATTTTCATATCATTTTTCAAAACATGGTCTACCATGTTGCAGTGTTATATTCCATTCATACCAGCGTAGGATTCATTTATTTTATATTAATGATTTGTGTTTCTATCTTTCCCCAGTGGACTGTTGAGTTCCTTGAATAACAAAAGTGTGGCTTTTTGCCATTTTTATAGTTCAAATAGCTAAGACAGTGGATGTATAAGGTATGCAATAAATATTTGTTAAGGGGTGCCTGGGTGACTCAGTCAGTTAGGTGTCTGTCTTTGGCTCAGGTCATGATCCCAGAGTCCTGGGATAGAGCCCCATGTGGGGATCCGTGCTGGCAGGGGAGCCTGCTTCTCCCTTTGCTCCTCACCAGCATGTGTTCTTTCTCTCTCTCACTTTCTCAAACAAATAAAACCTTAAAAATTTTAAAAAATTTTAAAAAAATGTTAAATGAATTATAAATATTAAGTAGTTTTCCCCCTTTTAAAGCTTTTTGGGGTATATAAATACTATAGAATACTATCCTATAACCACTCACAAGCTATTTTAATGTATGTGATACAGTTACAAACTTCTATAAAAACAATTTTCATTTATTTGGTGTTTGCCTTTTTATTTCTCCACTCTTTATTTTTAATGACAATACAAAGAAAACGAAGCCATTTTCCTCAAACCATGCAATTTCAAAAGCTGTACACTGATTTTGATAAACATTTATGAGAAAAATATTAAAATACTAGGAACTATCTCAGTACATTTGGAGAAAGTGATTTATAGTATCAAGCTTTACTGCTTCTTAAAAAAAAAAAAAAAAAAATTCTTTCTAACCAGCAGGCAAAGACTTCTGAAATCAAGTTTGGTTTCTGAGGGAAGACATTAAAAAAAAGAAATCATTCATCAGAATATTCTTAATTTTACTACAGAAACTCAAGAAATTCTAGAAATTAAGAAAGTGCTTTATACATTATAGTAGCATTTTCCTTATAGAAATTAAAAGTTGTGTGTTTCTTGGGAGTGTTTCGGGTCTATGGCACATGCTCAAAACATTAATTTTTAAACCATTGTTATCATTTACCTCATCTCATCTAAACTGACTTTCTTTAATAACAGAAGTACTAATATTCATAAAATATTATGAAACCAGTTCTATATATATATATATTTATATATTTATATATAAAGCATAGCTATTCAGGACCTACCAATAAGAACTGATAAAAGAACTCTTTCAGATCTTCTTAGGAAACAAAATTAATTGAAACTGTAGTATGTTAATAGAACTACTCTGAGACTGAAACATTTAATGTATTATACAGGAAAAGAAAAATCACCAATGCTTTGTGTCCTTAAAATACAAGTGCTCAAATAAGAGTATTTGGGTTATGTCTTCCCAGTGTACAGCCTAGAAGCTGATTGTATTGCTTTTTTTTTTTCTCCTGTATTTTTTAAAAGATATATTTATTTAGCCATTTCATCTCTTTATTTGGCATTGCATGGGTGATTGATTGATGGTTAGTGACATTGCATAAATCGCAGCTTATGTCAAACTGGGGCAAAGTGAAATGGAAGGAATCTTGTCATCATTACTTGACCTTTACTTTAATGTAACTCTTATCAGACTGCCATTTAGTTTTGGGAATACACTGAGAAATGCAGTGCTTGCCCTCAAATTATATTTTTTAAAAAAGCACTATGTTAGCACACTTAATGTTCTCCAATAAGTCATGCTTATTCTTACACCATTGTGTCTATTTATCCTTTTCGATGAGTTCTCCATCCATAACAATGATTTTCACATTACTAGTGTATAAGTGAAGGAATAGAGCTTGACTCACTATTGGTGAAAATACTAGGAAATGCCTAGAAAACTACCAATATGATATAAAAATGATTTGCCAGTTGGTCCAACCTAAAAAAAGTACAAATGTTTTATCTTTTCAGAAATGCTTTGTCTTTCAGATCTAAACATGTAGTTGGAATTAGATTCATTCATTCACTTTCAAATAATTAAAATATATTGACTCAATGTGATGCATTAGGAAAAGGGAAGTCATCATTGAGGTACTTTTGTAGGTAGGAGATTATTAAAATATTTTAAATATAAATATATTTAGGTTAAGTTATTTATGATAGTAACAGGTGATAATATATTTGGGTGGTGACATTTAAAAAGTTAAGTCTGGGTGCCTGGATGGTTCAGTCAGTTAAGCGGCTGCCTTCAGCTCATGATCTCGGGGCTCTGAGATTGAGCCCTGCATCAGGCTCTCAGCTCAGCAAGGAGTCTGCTTCTCCTTGTCACTCTGCCTCTGCCCTTCCCAAGGCTTGTGCTCTGTCTCTCTCAAATAAATAAAATCCTTAAAAAAAAAAAAGTAAAAGTTAAATCTAAGCTAAATCACATGCTCTTTATCTAGAAGCTTAACTTAATTGCAAATGAAATATTTGTTCAATATTCTCTTTGTACAAATATGTAATACTTCATACTTCCTGAAACATATTTTTTCAAAATTATTATGAATCTTTCTTTTATATCACTTTATTTTCAGAGAGACAGAGAAATTTTTGTTTAAAACTGAGTAATTCAAAAATTTGTGTATAGCCATGGTATGTTAAAAGGAACCAAACTTGCTTTTTTCAGTTTAGGTAGTAAATGATTGTGATTTTGAGAAAAAGAGAACAAACAAGGCAAGCCCCACATGCACTCAAGCTTTCGGGCTGGGTAGACCTTCTCTACCGCAGTAAGTTAAGTCCAGTCAGAGTACAGTATCCTCTCTGCATTAAGGAAGAATATTGGTGTTCAGGGCAGCTGAAGTAGTTAAAAGTAGCAGAGAAGGTAACTACCCTTCTTTGAAGAGAGTGCAGACAGGGAGGTATTAAATCAGCAGAGGAGTCCTCATGTTTTGGTGGCTGAGGGACAATTTGCACATGTGCAAATGAAACTGGTAGAATGCCAGTAGAGGGTCACTACTGAAAGGGGTGGGTGGCAAGAGCTGAGAAGAATACCAGAGACTGTGAAGTGCTGAAGGACATTGTAGTTGGGCCTGAGCAGATGATAGGGACCTCCTGGAACTCCTTATACAGCCATTTGAGACTGTAGATGCTTCAAGCCTTGGGAGAAAAGAATATGTCCTTGATATGAGCCAAACCCTAGGAGTAAGGAAAAAACTTAAATATCTATGACCTAACAAAGAGTAAAACCAAGCCTAAGAGTCTGGAAATAATATGTCAGTAACTTAACTGCCTACTGGAACAAATAAACCTAAACATCTTTAAAGGTGTCTAGTCTTACTGCAGCATCTCTCATATAAGAAAATAATGACTAGATTAAAAGAAGCAATAAGTTATAATCCACAATTTAAATACTAACAAGCATGCAAAAAGGCAAGAACATAACCTATAACCAGGAGAAAACTAATCAACATAAACAGAAAATAATCATGACTAAGACTGTACAATTAGCACAGGGATGTTAAAATAGCTATGGTAATTTTATTGCATATTTTCAAGACTGACGAATACAGAAATAGATATTAAAAATCATTCAAACTACTAGAGATTTTTTTTAGACTTTATTTATTTATTTCTTTATTTATTCATGAGAGACAGAGAGAGGCAGAGACACAGGCACAAGGAGAAGCAAGTTCCTAGCAGGGAGCCTGATGCGGGACTCGATCCCTGGACTAGGATCATGCTTCGAGCCAAAGGGCAGATGCTCAATTGCTGAGCCACCCAGGCATCCCACTACTAGAGATCTTTAAAAAAAAAAAAAAACATGCAAAATAAAATGAAAAATACATCAAATTTGACTAAGAGCAGATTGGACACTCCATAAGATTAGTGAAGATGCAGAGTAAAAGACTTACAAAATGAACAGAATTTCATCTTTCCTGTAGGGTATTATCAAGAAATTCAACATTTGTGTAATTTGGGTATAGGAAGTTGGAGAGGCAGGAGAAAAAAATTTAATAATGGCATTCGTTTTTCAAATTTAATGGCAAGTACATATTTACAGATGCAGGAAGCTCTACAAACTCCAAGCAGAAAAAAAACAAGAAAGAAACACTAGGGATATTATGATCGAATTGATGAAATGCATGATAAGTCAAAATCTTCTACCAGGAATAAGAACTATAACTTACAAAAGAATAAATGTGAGAATGACAGGCTTTTCAGCAGAAGCCACAGAACTAGAAAAATAAAGGAATGCTATTTTTAAAATGACGAAAGAAAGCTCATTGACCTATATTTCTATACTGACAAAAATACTTTTCAAAAATAAAAGTAAAAAGATTGATATCTAGCATAAGAGAATGAAGAGTTCTACTGACCTATTCTCCAGTGAAATTGGTGGAAAGTATTTTTTTTAAAACAACCACTTAAAGCCTCTGGAAATATTCCTGGGGCAAATAGAAAAATCTAGAAACTTGTTTACAAGAAAATCTACAGAAAATTCAGTAGACGAAGGAAAAATCTGTAGTATTTGAACAAGGACCACTCCCTTTCTTCCCTTTCCCAGCTCAGCAAGAAACACTCCATTCCAGGCTGCGGCAGCCAAGAAATGGGGCTTCCCTCTCTTCCAGCTCCCAGCCAAAGGGCTTTTCCCAGGAGAGGAATGACTTCAGCTGTTTTTCATCTGGCCCCCAGGTACCTGTTGCTAAACTAAATCACAAGCAAATGCAGTCTAGGGCAGGGAGCTTTCTTCTGTGCAAAAAACTCCACTCATGGGATAGAAACTCTACTTGAAGTGTGCATGTTCAGGATACTGTTACCTTCATAGCTTTTCCTCCAGCTTTTGAAGTGATAGATCTATACCACAGAGGTAGCCTAGGAGAACCCCAGGCTCTGGCCTGCACCTCCACTGAGTGCTCAGCTCCTACAGCAATGGTATCCCTCAGAGAGACGTTTTCCATTATGCCATCCCCAACTCCAGATTATGGATTCTGAGATTTTGCCCTTGGGGGAAAGCAAGATATAAAATAGGTAGTTCCTGGGGCACCAGGTTGGCTCAGTCACGTAAGTCGCTGCCTTTGGCTCAGGTCATGAACTCAAGGTCCTGAGATGGAGCCCCACATAGGGCTCCTTGCTCAATGGGGAGTCTGCTTCTGCCTCTCCCTCTGCTGCTCCCCCTGCTTATGCTCTCTCCCAGGCATTCTCTCAAATAAGTAAATGAAATCTTAACAACAAAACAAACAAAAACAAAAACTCAGATAGCTCGTAATCTCTTCCCAAAGAAATTAACTTGTTTGCAACAGAGTATAGAGAAGTTTAAACCTAGGGGGACTCACAAGAGCCGTTGAGATCTTAATGAAAAGTAACTGGGATGAGATTGGTGGTTCTAATGAAGATAGAGATTATCCTATAAACCCACTAGTTAGCAGGAGGAAACTAAAATATGACAGCTGGGAGGAGCACTTGGAACATCAGATAGTATCAGATAGTGACCTTAGAAAATGTTCCTTCGGGAATCCCTGGGTGGCTCAGCGGTTTAGCACCTGCCTTCAGATCAGGGCATGATCCTGGAGTCCCGGGATTGAGTCCCATACCGGGCTCCCTGCATGGAGCCTGTTTCTCCCTCTGCCTCTCTCTCTCTCTCTCTCTCTCTCTCTCTCTCTCTCTCTCTCTCTCTTTCTCTCTCTCTCTCTGTGTCTTTCATGAATAAATACATAAAACCTTTAAAAAAAGAAAATATTCCTTCAAAGGATACAAATTTGACTGGATCTAATCCAGTTATAAAGAACAATTTTGTTCTAGGGCCTTATTGGAAATAATAGACAAATTGGCCAGCAAGGCAACTAGTGGAATCTCACAGATAGGTATGGTCAGGGAAAGAGTAGAGAAGATCCCTATTGGTGACACTGTCATGCCATAGTGACTGTGGGCATACTGAAAACTGTGACTCTTTGAAGCGCAACATCAGAGGCCTAACACTATGGGGGTAGAAGACATGGAAAGACTTCAGTAAAAGTATCATAAGCAAATTATAACAATAAGTTCAGGAGGAAGAACAGTACTCAGAGAGTACCCAAAGTTCCTGCCACATAGTACCTAACATGACCACTTTCCAACAGCAAAATGTGGGACAGGCAAAGAAATAGGAAAGTGTGACCCACACAATGGGGAAAAAAGCAGGTAAGGAAACTGCCTGTGAGAAAGAACCAGATTTAGCAGAAAGACTGCAAATTAGTCATTAAAAACAGATTCACAAATGTAAAGTATGACTAAAGAAGTAAAGGAAAGTATAACAACAGAGTTGCATCAAGTAGAGAATATCCGTAAAGAAATAAAAATTATAAAAAGGAATTAAATGTATATTCTAGATTTGAAAAGTTCAATAACTGAAATTTAAAAAAAAACTCACTAGAGAGGTTCAACAGTAAATTTGAACTGGTAAAAAAAAAAATTAGCAAACGATTTTTTTTTAAGATTTTATTTATTTATTCACGAGAGACAGAAAGGTAGAGGGGAAGACATAGGCAGAGAGAGAAGTAAGCTCCGTACAGGGAACCCGATGCAGGACTGGATCCTGGTACTCTAGGACCACACCCTGAGCCGAAGGCAGACACACTTACCTGCTGAGCCACCCAGGTATCCCAGTAAACTTGAAGTTAAATTGAGATTATGTGAGCCAAAGAATAAAAGAAAAAGAAAAAAAAAAAAAAAGGAAGGAAAATGAAGAGCCTGAAAGAACAGTAGGGCACCAACATATGTTAATGAGAGTATCAGGAGAGGAGAGAGAAAAAAATATTTAAAGAAATAATGGTTAAAAACCTCAAGATTTATTGAAAAATAACAACCTACACAACTAGGAAGCCCCACAAATTCTCAGTAGAATCAAAATAAAGAGACTTACAAAGACATGTCTTAGCAACATTGCTGATAGTAAAAGACAAGGAGAAAATCTTGAAAGCAGCAAGAGAAATACAGCATATCTATTCCACAGGAATCCCAGTAAGATTAATAGCTGACTTCTCACCAGGAAAAAACTGATGCCAGAAGGCAGAGAAGTGTATTTAAAGTTCACACACACAGACACACACACACACACACACACACACACACACAAGTAACTGTCAACCAAGAATCCTATATCCAGCAAATCTATCCTTTAAAAAATTAAGGTGAAATAAAAATTTCCCAGGTCAACAAAAAATAAGAGAATCCTAGCTAGTAAATGAATAGGAAATGCTTCAGGCTGAAAGCAGATGACTCTACACAGTAATACTAATGAACATGAACGAGCAGAGTACCAATAAAGGTAACTATGTAATTATAAAGACAATTTAATAGCATATTTTTCTCTTCTATTAAGTAAAAACCAATTAAAAATTCAAAGTAAGTTTATTAAAGAATATTTCAAAAGATAAAGTGATATTTGATCTGTTTTTATTCATCAAGATGAAAACTCAATCTTAGATTCCTACAGACCTAATTGCTTCAAAATATCTAAAAGAAAAAGATAAAACTTCAAGGACAAATACAAAAGTCCTCTAATTTACTAAAAGATAGATAAATAGATATCAGTAAATGTATAGATATTTGAGCAACACTATCATCCAAAAAATTAACTACTCCACCACCAACAGCAAAATGTGTATGCTTTTCAAGTATTTGTTAGTCACTAAGATAGACTATATTCTGTACAGTAAAAAAAATCTTAGTAAAGAGTAGTGAAATTATGCAAAGTATGAACTCTGTCTACAACATAATTATACTAAAAGTCAGCTAGGGAAACAACTGGAAAAATCACAAAATATGTGAAAATTAAATAACACACTTCTAAATAATCTATGAGTACTGAAGACACACACAAAGAAAATTAGAAAATATTTTTAAATGAATTAAAATGAAAACAACATATCAGAATTAGTGAGATGCAGCTAAAACAGTGCTTAAAGGGAAAATCATGATATTTTAATGATTATATGAAAAAAACCCTCAAATTAATTATCTTACTTTCCACCTAAAGAAACTTAGAAAAAGTGAATCAAAGTGTATCCATCATATATAGAAAGAATAAAATAAGAAATATCAGAGTAGAAATAAATGAAGTAGAAAACAAATATCAAATGAAAACCTGTTTTTTAAATCAGTAAAATTGAACACCAATAAAAATAAATTCATTATTAAATAAATAAATAAATAAATCAGTAAAATTGATAAAATTTTGACTTATCTGAATGACAAAAAAGAAAGAAAATGCAAATTTCCAAGAGTAGTAATGAAAGAGACATCACAACAGATCTTTTACACATGAAAGATATGAGAAGGGAATATTACGAACAACCTTATGCCAACAAATTTGATAGAAGACATAGAAAAACTCCTTGAAAGATATCAACTTACCAGAGTTCATCCAAGAAGAAATAGATACCTAAATAGTTCTATATCTATTTTTGTAAATTGCATTAACAGTTTAAAATGTTTCCACAAG
Organism: Nyctereutes procyonoides; assembly: GCF_905146905.1. Taxonomy (NCBI): domain Eukaryota; kingdom Metazoa; phylum Chordata; class Mammalia; order Carnivora; family Canidae; genus Nyctereutes; species Nyctereutes procyonoides. The sequence goes on along the minus strand of NW_026575032.1, from coordinate 14,186,534 downwards.
GAACATTCCAAATTCAGGTACAATGAATGATGACTTCAACCAAATATTTAAAAAATATATACATATATATATATATATATATATATATATATATATATATAAACCGTTTCATAAAACACATTCAGAAAATAGAAAAGCAGCAAACACCTCTAACCTCATGAACACAGTTGCAAAATCCTTAAATGTAATTTAGCAAATTTAACCCAGCAATTTATATAAAAAGGATGCATGTCATGACCAGTATTAATTATCCTAGGAATACAAGGTTTGTGTAAATTTGCAATCAATGTAATTCACAATATAAAGAGATAAAATATATATTTTATATTATTTTATAATATATAAACATGTGACATATCTATATATTAAATATATACATTGTATATTAAATATATGTTAAATATATATGTATATATATATATGATCATCTCAGTAGATGCAATAAAAGCATTTGAAAAAAATCAACATATATTCATAATGAAACCACTCAGGTAACCAGAAGAACAAAAGAACTCCCTCAAACTGATAAAAGAGTACTTTCGAAAAACTTATAGCTCACATGATATTTAATGATGAAAAAGTTAATACTTTTGCTTTAATATCAGGAGAAACAATCCCACGTATTTTTAACTTAAAACTGTGTAATAAAATGTGCCCAGAATCTTGATATTTTGTCTCATCTAGTATTGTGTATTTATCTATTCTTAACATCTTCATTATTATACAAGGAAAAGAACACCGACCTAGTTCTATCTAGTTAAATTGGTGATCTAAACCAACTTAGTTCAATATTTTAGTTCAATTTAGGAAAAATACTAAAGAAAGGAAAGAAATTTTTGTTTCAGAGATTGAACTTTGTGTTTATACACTTTAAGTTTTCTCAGACTCTTAATTTCTATGCATTTTGTTTAAATTTTTACATTCTAGCATTACATAGTTCTTTGAAGACCAGTTAATGTTCATGCTCAACATTATGTGTAATTCTAGATCACATTCCATTTAGATCTGGCCACTTTTCTGTCAGTACCTTAGATCCAAACACACAGAATAGAAGAGAGAGAAGAAAAGGAAACCCAGAAGAAAAAAAAAAAAAAAGACAGTAATCTAATTTACAGATTATGCAGATGAAAGCAAAGAGATATTTGAACCAGAAAGTTTCAACTGCTCAATGAAAATTCAGCAGGTGAGCATTAGGTTCCTGGAAAAGATGGGGTTTCAGAAATGCTACGAGTGATCAAGTGGTAGATTCTGTGGTGCTTCACCTAGATTCCCTCTCCAGACTCAAGATACCCATCCTCCAGCTGCCAAATAGAATAATCTTGATAGTTGGTTGATATAATCTTGATAGTTGGGTTGTTCAAAGCCATATTCCTCTCTGCAAATCACTTTAGTCACAGGAAACTGCTTCACTCAAGGTTATTCATCTTTCTAGGGGTAACCAGAAGATTGGCTGATGTGGGGGTACAAGGGCCTGGTCCTTTGACTACATTTGGAACCGTCCTGAAGGACCATCCCATATGCAGAGCTCCATGTAGGATTCGCTGAAGTTGGTTGTGCAGCTTTACAGTAGTCCCCTGTCTACTCCTGCTTTCCTTGCTTCCTGACAGGTCTGTCTGTGAAGAGTATTCCCCAGTTAGCATTCTGCACAGAACTCCCGGTTTCAAAATCTGTTTTCAGATGTAAAATCTGTTTCCAATAAAAAATGAATGAGCATTGAAGTGATGCAAGCAGGAGAGAGGTTTTTCAGGTACCTCGTGCTATTTTTGAAAGGGTTAACTTTTCAGGAGATTGAGTGGTGGACATAAGAGAGTGTGACTGGGGTGCGTGAAATGGGCAGGATCACCAGAAAAAAATAGTGGAATTGCTGAATTTAAGGAATAAACACTTTTTACGAAAAACATTTCTCAGAAATGTTTCACTTCAAATCACTAAACAGGAAGTAAAGTTAGCTTGCAAAAATCATTCATTTAAAAAAGAAAGTGGAACAGAATAATTTTACAATTTGACACCTAGATTCTGCCAAGTATATCCTGGCAATATTGGCACTGAAGCCAGGGCAGATTTAAAGAGTGCCAATGGCAAAAGCTGGTGCCAAGCTAATGCTGAAAATTGCTTAAACTGAACACTAATGCCAATTTGTTTTTGTATCATAATAAGGTAGAGAGAAGGCGAAAATTAAACTTTTACACAATAAACATTTTTGGTGTCCACATCTTGTTATTTGTGAACTTGTCATCCATCCTTCCTCATGTCCCCGTCTTCCTGTATATATTTTGGGAATGATTCCAACCACCTTGTTTCTAAAATGAGAGATCTGGGATCCAATTTAGAATCTTACTCACATAATCCTTACATGCTATAGCTACATCATGCCCAGGCTGGCGGCTCCCTCTTTATTGATGTCTGAATTCATTCTAAATCTCTCCCCAGTTCCATTGTTACTTTTGTGATTCGGGTCATCAATATTGGCCAGATTATCTCACAGCTTTCCTACAGTCAGTATCTTCCAAACGAATCACAAAATTATTCAGAGGATGAATATTCTAAATACAAATTTAATCATGCTATCCTTCTATAATATGTTCAATGGCCTCTATTTTTTTTCTAAGATTTTATTTATTTATTCATGAGAGACACAGAGAGAGACAGAGAGAGGCAGAGACACAGGCAGAGGGAGAAGCAGGCTCCATGCAGGAACCTCAATGCGGGACTGGATCCTGGGACTCTAGGATCATGCCTTGAGCCAAAGGCAGATGCTCAACCGCTGAGCCATCCAGGTGTCCCAATGGCCTCTAGTTTTAAGACACATCTTAGACTCCTTAGCATAGTATAGAAGGTGCTCTGTATACAGTACCTTTCCAGCATTTATCTTCTCATCAACATTTTTTTAAAGATTTTATTTATTATTATTTATTTGAGAGAGCACAGACAGTGGGAGGGACAGAGGCAAGAGAGAGGGAGAAGCAGACTCCCCACTGAGCAGAAAGCCTTATGTCAGCCTCCATCCCAGGAGCCTGGAAATCATGACCTGAGCTAAAGACTGACCCACCCAGGAGCCCCATCTTCTCATCAAATCTTACAGTTCATCTATATTACACTACTTCACGTTACCTCAGATTTGGGCTTACTCAAAACTTCTCTTCCTAAAAAAATCTACTTCAGGTCTCAAAGTTTAGCATCTTTAAGAGCGTGGTTTGGAAAAAAAATAATTAATTAGCTCTCATTTTTAAAAAGAATTGAGTGTGAATGGCTTTACTGGGGACATGCACTCCAGTTGACCTTGAGACCCCCTGATTTTTATGATTTTGAGGCAAGCTGCTTAGACTTATTAGTATTTGTCTTGCAACATTCTGTTCCTCTACTGAACCAGTTCAACCTCCTCTGGCTGTGTTACTCTTATTTAAGTCTCCCTTTTCTTACAGGTTCCTCCAAGCCTCTTTAAAATCCTTTTTATAATAGCACTTTCAAATTAGTTTTTTCTCTTAGTACTACATTTCTCTCCATGCTTACACTTTAAACATAAGAATGTGATCAATCTCATAGACAAAACATTTATGTAGTTCCATCCAATTTCTTTCTTTTTTTTTTTTTTTAAGTATTTTATGTAAGTAAATCTCCACACCCAGGTGGGACTCGAGTTTCCAACCTTGAGATTAGGAGTCACACACTCTTCTGACTGAGCCAGCCAGGTTCCCCTCCAGTTTTTATTTTTTTCATATCAAGTCCATCTATATGGCATCTGATTTTACTTTGAGTTACTATAAAATTACTTAGATATAGAACAGATAAATCTATATCATTAGTTCTTAAATGGTGGTGAGTTTACTTTCCAGCGACCATTTGCAATGCCTGATTTTGGGTTGCTGCAACGAGGTAGTGGGGAGCAAGGGAGAATTACTGGCATCTAGTGCGTGGATCCCAGGAACACTGCTAAATATCCTACCATGCACAGGACAGTCCCCCATAACAAAGGTTTATTTATCCCAGTTTGCCAATACTGCTGAGGTTGAGAAACCCTGATCTGTATAGAAACAAATATTTCTTGGGTTCAGGAGTCAAACTGTCTGGGTTAAAATCTTAGCTTTACTTGGGAAGTATCTGTGCGACATCGAGAAGTTTACCATACTTCAATTTTCCTTTACAAAAAGGGGGCAATGTTGCATACATCAAAGGATTATCATCAGAATTGAATTAAATGCTTAAAACAGTACTTGTATATAGGTAACAATTAAAATGCTAACTATTATTACTGTTGTATATTAGAAAGGAAGCATTCATTATTCCTTGTGGATGCATGTGATTTTTCATTAACAAAACTATTAAAAGAATTTTGCCAGGATTCACTTGACTCATTGCAATATTCTTTTATGTCTGGTTAGATGATTTCCTTTTGTTTCAAGTACCACTTAAATTAGCCATAAGGTGGTACTAAATATGTTTTGTTTTATTTCTCTACCCTCTACCCACACTATCACCAGGTCTAAATTGTTGGCTTTTTTTAGTCACACAACAAAGAAAAATTTTACCAAATAGAATGTATTAGTATTTGCAGAAGGTAAAAATGACATTTAATTTGAGGTAAGCTGGCAGCTGGAGATAGTTGTCTTAATTCTGATGCATATCTTCAGCTTGTGGAGCTTTAAACAGAAAAAAAAAATATTCTAAATTCTCAAGCAAAGGACCTTTTATAATGTTGTTTAAAAAATCCAAAAAAAATCGGGACTCCTGGTTTGGCTCAGCAGTTGAGCATCTGCCTTTGCCTCAGGGCGTGATCCTGGAGTCCCGGGATCGAATCCTGCATCAGGGCTCCCTACAAGGAGCCTACTTCTCCCTCTGCCTGTGTCTCTGTCTCTCTTTCTGAATCTCTCTTGAATAAATAAATAAAATCTTAAAAAAAAATCTCTCCAGCATATTTTCAATATTATAACTTCTGTCTTATTTCTCCAGTAGCAGTAACAATCTTGTAAAAGATATAATCTTGCCTGCAAATGATTGCATTTTCTGATATGAACAAATAAACTTACAAAACAAATAATTTTGAACTCACACAAGTAATTAGTAAGTTAATATAAATTCAGGTTTGAAGTCTTCCTCCCCCAAACAATGCCCAATATAGCATTTTCTAGTAAGCTTTTTGAAAAAGTATTTTCTGGCTATTGGGGCACAGGATACCAAAAAGAAAAAAAATGTTTTGGAATTCTTAATAAAAATGCAATTCATCACATTTTAGTATATATATATATATATATATACACACACACATATATATTCATCTTTTCTTAATAGTCAATGACACAGAAATAGAACCATCACTTTGTTTTGAGGAAAGTTGATTGAGGGCCATTTGGGAAAAATGTGGGTCACTCACAACTCAACCTATAATAGACTGCATTTTGAATTAAGGATGCTTTACCTCACTGGAAAAGAAATATCTTGTTTTAAAAGTTATATAATGTGTTAGACTAGAATATTTGTTTGGGAAACTGTAGATGACAGATAAAAAATTCACAAAACTATCTACCATTTAGATAAATATGGCTAGGTGTTTGATATGATAAATTTTTCATCATTAATGTTGATTTCCCAAGACTACAGAACTTTGTAGACACAAGACAAATGGAGAGATGACATTTGACATAAGGACAAGAAAAAAGAAATGATTTATTTATTATTTATTTATTTATTTATTTATTTATTTATTTATTTATTATTTTTTTTGGTCCCAACTTCACTATATTAACACATGGATTTCTCTCTCCTACCTCTCCAAACTACACTACAATGAGAGGATCACTTGATCTGACGAAAGCTGGTTGTCAGATCCTAGGAGACAGTCAGGCAGCCTAATGAGAGGCCCACCTAGGGGGAACTGAGGCTTTTTGTGAATTAATAGCCACTGAGGTCCTGGAGTTCCCTGACAATGGCCTGTACGTTAAAATCAGATTTTATGGCCACAGTCAAGATGACCGCAGCACTGGTGGACATCTAGATCACACCCTCAGAAACACATTGGGTCAAAACTACCCAGTTATTTCTGAATTTTTGACCCTGCAGAAACTGAGACGATAAATGTTGCTGTTTTAACATGCTAAAATTTGAAAAAGTTTGTGATGTGGAAATAGTTACTTAACACAGAATTAAAAGAGGAGAAAGCATGTCATAGCAGATGGATGTTGGTAACGTAGTTTGAAAGCCGTGAGGCAAATAGACAAGGGATGTAAGACAATATAGGTAAAAATGAAAATGGTTGGATAATTGAAAGTCAAAGTAGAACTTTGAATCCAGAATGTCCTCTTCCATTCCTAATCAATCCAAACCAAACCAAACCAAAACATCTCTTGTCCTTTTGGCAGAAGACAGGTGGCTCACTCTGTGCAGGGATAGTAAATTCTGGAACATGAGGCACAGCTGTGAAAAGGAGTGCCAGATTTAAATGAGGTTGATGAAATGGAAGTCTCTTGGGTGATCATCAAGAAGCTAGCCTCAGTATCCTGAATGTCTTCCAGAATTTTTTTTTTTTTTAATTAGGGTTACAACCTCCACTTCCCAAGAGACATAATTGAATGATTCCTTACTTTAATCAGCACAAGAGAAAGACTACTCTCTGTGGGATGCGGAATGTACAGTGGGTACAATGAAGTAAATGGCCTTGATTGTTGAATCACCATACCTGTGATCCACACCACGGAAGGCAGGATTATAAGATGGCCCCCGATGACCCACAGCCTTAGAGAATTCCGTCTTCTGAGCATGGGAAGGACTTGTGACTATGATGAGATATCACTCCACTTATAAGGTCCCCTTATTTGGTAAAGGTGGAAGGGTTTTGCAGATGTATCTAAGGTGTCTAACCAGTTGCCTGAGTTAATAAAAAGGGAGACTATCCTGTGGTCCTAACCTGAACAGATGAGCCCTTGAAAGAAACTTTAACCCGGGGCAATGTGCTCCTTTTGGCCCTGAAGTGGCAAACTGACATATTATGGAGAAGGCCATGTTACTAGGACCTGGAGGCAGATTTTAGGACATGAAAGCAATCCTTGGCCAGCAGCCAGCAAGATAACGTGACTCTTGGTACTGTAACCACAAGAATTCATGCAAATTCTGCTAACAACCTGAATGGCCTGGAAATCCTTCTCTACTCAAGCCCCTGACTGAGAATCCAGTCTGGCCAACACTTTCATTTCAGCCTTGTGAACCCCTGGGCAGAAAAGTCATCTGAGCCTTGCTCAGACTTCTCATCTACAGAACTGTGAGATTATAAATGTTTTGGGTTGGGTGGTGTTGGTTGGTTGGTTGGTTGGTTGGTTTTAAGCTGCAAAGTTTGTGGTAATTTCCTGTGTGACAATAAGAAACAGAAACTACTATACACACTCTTGGATAAATTCTGTCAATTCGGGGATCCCTGGGTGGTGCAGCGGTTTAGCGCCTGCCTTAGGCCCAGGGCGCGATCCTGGAGACCCGGGATCGAATCCCACATCAGGCTCCCGGTGCATGGAGCCTGCTTCTCCCTCTGCCTGTGTCTCTGCCTCTCTCTCTCTCTCTCACTGTGTGCCTATCATAAATAAATAAAATAAAATAAATTAAATTCTGTCAATTCAAACAGAACTGCCATTTAGCCCTTTGCTTCTTTTTTTTATTTTTTATTTTTTTTTTAATTTATGATAGTCACACAGAGAGAGAGAGAGAGGCAGAGACATAGGCAAAGGGAGAAGCAGGCTCCATGCACCAGGAGCCCGATGTGGGATTCGATCCCGGGTCTCCAGGATCGTGCCCTGGGCCAAAGGCAGGCGCTAAACCGCTGCGCCTGCCCAGGGATCCCCCTTTGCTTCTTTTTAACATGAACCGGTAACCAAAATAATTAGACTGAGGAAAGACATCAGTCATAGACAATGAAATATTTCTTTTCATACATGAAGGACATGAGTTTCCACATTAATAGGCCCATGGGGTAGACAGAAAAACTGAAAAATCAAGTAAAAAAATAAAAAAAAAAGTTTTACTCAAAGTAAAACTACATTATAAAATTTTAGAACACAGTGGATAAAGGTAAGATCAGCCTAAACTGAGTTAGATTTTCAATAATACACGGAAATTAGAAGAGAAGTAATACCTTCCTATACCAAGAACAAGCAGTCCCCTTCTCCCCTGAGTTCTATATCAAAGCCAAGTAAGTATATTGTATTGTGGTCAAACAAATAATTTGTTTTGTACACCTGCACCTTCTCAAAATATTATCTCCCATGCCTTTTACGGAAACTACTAGAAGCTGTGCTCCCTAAAAGTCTAGCGATAATGCCGAGAAAAGGAATACTTTGATTCCAGAAAACAGAGGATCTAGAGTTAGTTTTAGCAAAAAGATGCTAGTGAAAGGAACTCCCAGGAAGAGTTGCATAGCAGGCATGAAGAACAGCAGCACAGTGCAGGTGGGTGCAAAAGGGGAGCTTGAGGGTAAAAGTCACCTTGAAAATAATCAATCACTAGACATTTTGATTGATTTGAGCATATAGAAAATGTCACTGAGGGACTTTTAGGATCTAATGCACTGTTTCAGAAAAAGGGGCAATATTTATAGAAAATGATATAAATTTCAAACATGGGGGTTTTCATTTCAGAAAAGCTAAGTTTTTTAAAGGTATTAGTTAGATATAATACTTGGTTTAGCATTCAATAATAATTATAACTACACAATAGTATAACCTGAGTATTTATTTAACCAAATGTGATGCGAGCTTATTGTAGGAGTGGAGTAGAGAGAGAACAATGGAGAGGGCTTCTGGTGTTAGAGGTCCAATCTTACACACCATAGTAGAAAATAATACAGGCAGGCCTGGGGGGCTCAGCGAAGGAGCCCTGCCTTTGGCTCAGGGTGTGATCCCAGAGTCCCGGGATCAAGTCCCACATCGGTCTGCTTCTCCCTCTTCCTATGTTTCTGTCTCTCTCTGTGTGTCTCTCATGAATAAATAAATAAATTCTTAAAAAAAAAAAAAAGAAAACAATACATACTTTTGAAAACGTCTGCATCTCAAAATAACATTTTATTTTTATTTTTTTTTCAAAATAGCATTTTAATATAAATTTTATGTGTACTCAGGTAATTATAAGAAGACACAGCTTACAAAAGGAGGAACGGCATTAGGGAGTACTAGGAAATAGTGGGATAAAGGCTACTCTTCACTACCAGCCTTTTGGTTCTATTTGATTTTTTTTTAACTGAGTACATGTACCACTTTTATAAAATAAAATTCATTAAAAAGGTCATGGTAAACTAATTAAAATGCAAATGTGGGACATTTTCAACTAATGGTAACATTCGATAAGATGATGCTCATTATCCAACTCATTCATTACTGGGAAAACAAGAGAACATACTAACATGGTGGAGATTGAGTGATTTGTAGCCAGACTCCATTTTTAAATCTTAGCTTCTTTAACACTAACTTTTATTCCTCGGCTAAATACATAATTTTCTCAACTCTAAAAATGAACCCATACAACACTGTTTTTGGAAAAAACAAATATGGGAAAGTGTGTAAAGTGTTTGACATTACCTGGTAAATAGTAGGTCAATAAATATTAGCTATGTAAATTACTTGGAAATATTTACTAAGCAGCTGCATGTACACAGCACTGTCCTAAATCTGAGTGTAAAGAAACATGAATGAAACAAGAATGATTTCTGTGTGTGGCAGTCTAGATAAAAGACAAATGAGAAAAATCAAATGGCAAATTAAAAAAAAAAGCTAAAACTATTTTAATACAAATCCTAATAAGATACCAGTGCTCTAAAAGAAACAGTAAGTGAGTGTATCTGTGTGTGTGTGTGTGTGTGTGTGTGTGTGTTGAAGGGAGGAAGTTGTACTTTTAAAGGTTACCATTGGTTGCCTCATGAGGAGATGATACTTAAGTCACAGACCGTATTAATCTGGTTAGGCTGCCATAATAAAATGCCACCCATTGGGTGTCATCCACAACAGAAATTTATTTCTCACACTACTCAAGTCCAGAATTCTAAGATCAAGGTTCTAATCTATTTAATTTTTGGTGAGCACTCTTTCCCTGACTTGTAGATGACCTCCTTCTTGTTATCTCCTCACATGGCCTTTCCTCTGAGCTCACATGGAGAGAGAGAAAGCTCTCTGCTGTCTCTTCTTAGAACCTGAATCCACTGGATCAGAGCTCCATTCTTATGACTTCCTTTAATTTTGATTGCCTCTTTGAAGACTCTGTCTCCAAATGCAGTCACATTAGGGGTTAAGGCTTCAACATACAAACTTGGGGAGAACATAAGCATTCAGTCTCTATTATTCGACCCCTAGGTCCCCCAGATTCATGTCTCCTTCTTACATGCAAAATACGTTCATTCCATCGAAAGAGCCCCAGGAGTCTTAACTCAGTTCAGCATCAACTCAACAGTCAAAAGTCCAAAGTCTCATGTACATACCATCTACACCAGGTATTGGTGAGATTCAAGGCACACATTGATCCTGAAGCAGACTTCCTCTCTAACAGTAAGCTTGTGAAACCAGACAAGGTATGTGCTTCCAAAATGCAATTGTTGGACAGGCAAAGGATAGACATTTCCCAGTCCAAAATGGAGAAATAGGAAAGAAGAAAAGGGCTATGGGTCCTTAACAAGTCCAAAACCTGGTAAGGCAAATACTATTAGGTCTTAAGGCTCAAGAATAATCTCCTTTGGCTTGGTACCTACATTCTGGACCCACTGGGACTGTCGTCTGTATGCCAGAAAGGAATCCCTCCACCAAGGTTCTGGCAGGGAGAGTCCCACCACAAATGCAGCAAGTAGTCTTGCCCCCAAGACTCCAGGTGTCCAAAGGCTCCATTTAGTAGCAGCCTGGCTGGTTGAAATCTTGTTGGCGGCCCCACCCTTTGTAAGTGAGATAAAGGAAGCCTTGCCTCCTGGACCTGTGGTGGGAATGGTACCCCTATTGATCTCTGAATCACCTTTGAGGCCATCCTTACCCTTTTTTGATAGCTGAGGCAAGCTCATTGCCACATAGATATTTGGCCCCATCTTGCAGAATATAAGAAGTCCTGCAGCCTTCCTTCAGTTCTCTTGTGTTCTTCTCCTTCAGTTCAAACTGGCAGTGTTTCTGTTCATATAATCCCAATATAATCTCTTAAACAAATGATAGTCCAGCCACAGCCTTGGCGTTCTCTTCAGATCATACTTTCTCATTTTTTTGCAATATGGACTTACAGAATTTTCCAAACCTTCATGTTTTTGTTCCTTCCTGTGTAACAATTCCTTCTTCAATTACCTCTCTGTTTGTGAATTTTTCTATAAGCAGTCAGGAGGACCTAGGTCACACCTCCAATATCTTGCTTAGAAATTTCCTGAGCTAAATATACGATTTCACCACTCATAATCTCTATCTTCCCCAAACACTGGAACACTCACTTGAGGCATATTCTTAGCCTCTTTTAGCCAGGATTACCTTTCTTCCAATTTCCAATAAACTGCTTCTTGTTTCTGTCTTGACGCCTCACAGAATGGCCTTTGATGACCATATTTCCACTGGTATTCTATTGATTATTTACATATTTTCTAATGATGGGGGCTCTCTCTTCAGCTCTTCTCCTTTATAAACTTTCACCAGAATTTCCTCTAATAAACATATTCCTACCAATAGTACCTTCACAGCAATTTAGGCTTTTTCTAACATCCATCTTAAAACTCCTCCAATCCTCTACCGATTAGCCAGTTCTAAAGCTGCTTCCACATTTTTAGGTATTTGTTACAGCAGTACCTCATTTCATGGGTACCAAAATATGTTAGTTCATTCAAGCTGCCATGACAAAATACTACAACTTACGCAACAGAAAAAAATTAAAGTTCTGGAAGCTAGAAGTCCAAGATCAGGATTCTGACCCATTTAGTTTCCAGTGAGATCTCCCTTCCTGGCTTATAGATGACCACCTCGCTGAGTCCTCATATGGCCTTTTCTCTGTGATTACACAGAGAGAGAAAGATAGAGAATAAGATAGAGCACCCGGGTGTCTCTTCTTATTAAATCTCTAATCTATTGGATCAGGACCCCACTCTTACAACTTCATTTAACCTTAAATTCTATCCATAAAGATTCCATCTTCAAATACAATCACACTGAGGGATAGGGCTTCAACATATTTTGAGGGGACACAATCATTTAGTCCATAACATAGCCCAATGATAAAAAGGCAGACTTTATGACTAGGAATACAGTGAGAAAAATAATGCATGTTCATTGGCATATTTCAGTAACTAAAGGAAGGCTAATAAGGGGAGCAGAATTGGTAAGTTAGGACAAGTGTGACATAGGGAAAGATTTCAATGGAATGGTATGATGAGAACCTTCATATTGTGATTTTTGGATTTTATTTTAACTGTGAGGGAAAATGAGAAAGGCATTAAGCCAGGTGGCACTACAATGCAATAATGTTTTAGAAACGTCACCATGTCAACTGCATTGAGAACAGATAAATTGTGGGTAATACTGACAGCGGATCAAATGTGGAAAGCCAACAAGTAAAAAACAGGCAAAAATATAAACAAAATGCTTACAGAATTAACACAAATTACAATATATTTAAACTTACTCTGTTAACAATATGTAAGTACTAATAACACACATCGATGTAATGGCATTTTTAATTTCATTAAATTTTTATTTAATGGACCCAACTACAATAAAAATCAATATGTTGGAGTTATATTGATTGACTAAAATAATTGATGATAATTATTTAATTATTAATATAATTTTATATTATTTCAACATGAATAATATAAAAGCAGAAAAACAACATAGTTTCAGCATCTCTGAGTACCAGGATGCAATCAAGAAAGACCTAGGCAGTGCCATTCCCCCAGGGGTCATGTGGAATTTTTAGCGGTCATGTGGATTTTCAGTGTCACAATGCTGACAAGGCTCTGTTGGCAAATATGTGGATGAGGATGAGGAAAACTAAACATTCTGGAGCAGTCTGGCCAGTCCCATACAAGGAAGAATAAATAGTCACATTCTACTGCCAATAGAGCCCTAAATGAGGATGTTAGAAGTCAATGGGAAGACCATGAAGCAGTCACTGCTCCTTTCTCCCTGGCCCAGAGATATATTTCTAGAGAAAAGAAGAAGAAGAAGAAGAAGAAGAAGAAGAAGAAGAAGAAGAAGAAGAAGCCACATTTCAGAAGCAGGAAGAAATATACTTACAGAGAGAGAAAATGCTTGACCAAGTAGACTATGAAGAATTATTGGGGTGATAATACCTAAGAAATCTGCCCAAGGCAGGCATAAGGCTTACAGAAAAGGGAAATGCTGGCTCTTATAAAATAGATTTCCATTTAGAGGTAGAGAAGCTTTTGCATTTGATTTTTGACAGCCTTATTCATATTTAGTATACTATCTTCAGCCCAGTAAAAGAGCAAAACTTAACCTTTAAAACAGTTAATATCCTGTGATTTCAGTTCAGTGAAACCGTCCTAAGGAAATTATTAGAAACTCTGGGAATTCTCCATATACTAGCAGTGTTATCTATATTAGGAATGGAAATGATTATTTATTGCATAACTATCCACATTGTGTTTTCTAGAATGTCTTGTTGATATGAACATCATCTCACAATACACTGCTAGGAGAAAATATATGCACATTTACATAGTTTATAAAATATTACATGTAAATGTTTATATTAAAAGGAAACCTGCTAACATGTTGACAATGAATATCTCTGATGAGTATTATTACTGGTGGCTTTGAAAATCTTTATTTATTTTTAAAACTTCTATGTCGTGATTATTTTGCTTTCCTTATCACGGTTATTTGCAAAATAATAAGTAGTACTTTTCTCATCGTAAAATATTCAAACAACATTGAGATATGGGAAAGATGTACTTTGTTTAAAGAGAGGCATTTCTGGGACTATTCCATAATTAAAAGTTTGCATAGTTCAAGCCAAAAATAATTCAAGAATATTTTTTCTATAGAAAAGGCATTGGACAAAGGCAATCTTAAAATACAGACATTTCTTTTTTTTTTTTAATAGAGACATTTCTAATCACAATGCATACATCTTCTAGATATATTTTTTTCTCTGATGATTTTTTTTATTTTATCTAAAATTAAGCTATCTAAATTAAAGGGTTGACCTTCTTCATAGAAATATAACATACCTAATTGAATTCCAAAGTTTCTGTTGCCTGGCAGCACTTTTCAGAACTAGCACTGGATCTACTACTTAATGAATTCTTAGATGATATTGTCATAAGATAAAAATATTTTCAAGTTACAATAATAGTTAATGTCAAAGTAACAGCATAGGTGTTAAAAAAATATCCTGGAAATTCCAATGCATGTTAAAAAACAGTATGGTTTAAAAGATGCTGTTGAAAAAAAAAATAAAAAAAAAGGAGGGAAGTGGATATTTCTGTTGACCAGTTGAAGTGATGCAAGCTTGTGGCAATCATAAAAACACAGCATACAGTGAAGCTGGTTGGCTAGTTTTTACATTGGGAAATCTTGATAATAAAAGTCAACATTTTATATACTGTTGTTTTATAAAATGCAATTACACTGCGTATATAGTACCACACAACACTCCCCTCTCTCCCCACACACATTTTATTACCTTCTGTTCTCAATCACATATCCCTCTCCAGAGCTAAGCACTTAATAGTTTGTGTGGCTGCTGCTTCTAATCATTGATATTTATGATTTTATATGTGCAAACTATATTACCTATAAATAAGAAAAATACATTAAAATGTATGTAAATCATTTTCCTTTTTAACTTTTGTGCTAAAATTCACTTTGTTAAGTAGTAGTCAGGAAAAAAAAAACATGTAGAAATCTGTTCTCTAGATCTACATAATTGCTTCTGCTTGTTTGACCTCAATATGGATAGAAACATGCTAAGAGTATGAAATTTCACAAATTTCATGAATTTGGTAATATTTCTCCTAAAAAAAAAAAAAAAGGATGGGGAAAGAGAAGAAAACCAACTTTTCCTCTTGAATTACTATAATGTAAAAGACTCATTAGCATAGTGATGTTCTTAAAAAAACAGGGCCAGCAATCTATTGAGCTATGCTTATGCCTCCGTAGAAGCAACTTGACAAAAATTTATGGAAAAATATTAGATTAAGGCTAAATTGGGACTCCAGGGTGGCTCAGCGGTTGAGCATCTGCCTTCAGCCCAGGGCGTGATCTTGGGGTCCTGGGATCGAGTCCCACATCAGGCTCCCTGCTTGGAGCCTGCTTCTCCGTCTGCCTGTGTCTCTGCCACTCTCTGTGTGTCTCTCATGAATAAATAAACAAAATCTTTTTTTAAAAAAAAATGAAGGCTAAATTATTATCTTTGTGGATGATGATGAAAATTTTCCTTAAAAAAGAGGGGAAAAAGTCCACCAGTTTAGGGAAACATTAGCAAAGTATTTATGTATGGAAAAAAGACAATTACGAATTCCTCCCCAAAGAAGCAATTTCAAAACTTGTGATCCTATTGCCTTAAAATCTTGCCCTTTCTAAGTCTCTCCTTTAATGTCATACTAGGTACTAGCTATTTATCTTCAGTGTGATTCAGGTTAGTAAAATATGAGGCAACTGCTGTTTCAACGATGAATTCCTGTTCGTGGTAAAAAAAATACAGTGATTCTACCAAGAAAGATGTGTCATGATCAGAACACAAAATAATTAAAAGTATCCAAAGATTTTCTTTGCTCAAAGAAAAGAAGTTTAGCTACGGAGATAAGTATATTGCTATTAGAGATTGCCGTTGATGGCAAATTCTTATACCCACCTCCCAGCTTTATATAATTTATATCTGACCTTTGATTATGGTCCTTACCTCAATTGTACTTAAAAAAACAGACAAATTATATCAGCTTTTTGAAAGATAGAAACATTTTTAAGAAAAGAACTTTCTAAGAAATAGAAAAATTTGAATATATATATATTAAATATTTTATTTATTTATTTTGACAGAGAAGGCATGGGAGCACAAGCAGGGGGGGTGGCAGGGGCAGAGAAGCAGACTCCCCGCTGTGCAGGGAGCCCCATGTGATGTGGGGCTAGATCCCAAGACCCCAAGGTCATGGCCTAAGCCCAAGGCAGACGTTTAACTGGCTGAGCCATGCAGGTGCCCCTGAATTTATGCTAGAGATCTAGCTTGCCGTTGTCACAGTTTTCAATAAGTCAACCCATGATGACTCAGTACTTGAATAGGAATGTTGTGCTTGCGTGTGTGTTCACAGTTTTTGTGTTTCTAAAAGAAAAAGGTGCCTAATAGTTGGAGCAATATTGAACTTTACCCAGAGTTACATTCATCTTATGCACAAGTCCATGCAGCAAACATGCCAGCTTGACAGTTTAATTCCACATTAGGATAATGCTTGGAAGGGTAATCCTATTCGCACTGCAGGATAAAGATGCCTGTGTAGTAGCTTTGGCCTATAAAATTGTTAGCTGTAAATTCTGAGCTGGCATTATGAGCTTCTTAACTTTTAAATCAGCCTTTTCTTAGCGTCCTACTGCCAAGAGTAGGTTATTTGCTCTGTAAGCCCATCTAACCCATTATATTTTTTCTTTTTAAAAATCACTTGGCAAAAAATAAAAAAATAATAAATAAATAAATAAATAAATAAATAAATAAATAAATAAATAAATATCACTTGGCAAATATATCCAAAGCAATAAAATATGCTTTTCATTTGGATTATCTTATTTTGGACATAATAATCACGTGTATATAAAAGACGCAGAACGAGTTATAAATGGACCAATTTTGCTTATGAAGATAGATTTTTTTTAAAGAGAACCAGACGAGCTTTACATTTGCTATATATACAGATAAAACCATCAGCTCTTAGTTTGCATAAAGATAAATGTTCACAGTATTTTATAATGAAAGTAAAAGAAGAAATGAAAATATGTCTTTGTTTACTTAGTTTTTAGAAACTTAGCTTTAAGTCATTGTTCATCTGTGACCTAGCCCATGAGTTAATATAAATGGGCAGCCAATGTGGAGTGACCATAGAGGAGCCCTGAAAGGTGAGCTCTGAGGATACTGGAGAGGTGTTAGTCCTGCGTTTGCCATTTAAACATTGATAGATGTCTGAAATTTCAAGCTGACAGATGTGAACAAAAGTGGTTTAAAGGCCAGTCTTCCTTTTAGCCCCTAGTTTTCCAAATGGAGAAAAATCTGCCTTAGACCTTAAGTATTGAGTGGAATCCAATCTTGACCCTACAGATCCTGCCATCTCTCTGCTTAGAGAGGCTGGTTGTCTCTGAGAAGAGGTTTGAAGCCTTTTAATACTGCCCTGCTTCCAACTATAACTATTTCTTTGAGGTTATTTCTTTTTTAAATTTCTCAGTGTCCATCTGTTTTTTATCTTACTCTTTTTAATGGAGTTCAGTTATCCATGACCCATCTTTCTTCTGTTTACCTTCTCAATCAATTATAATTTATATTCGTTTGTCACAAAACCCTCTTATTCTATATTTGTTGCATGTATAATTTATTATATTTGACTGTATTACATTTTTTAAATCAACAGACTTTTTTTTTTTAGAACAGTTTTAGGTTCATAGCAAAGTTGAGTGAACAGTAGAGTTCTCATATACCTCCACTCTTCCCCATACACAATGACTATATTAATTTTTTTCTTGCTTTAATTGTATTTATCAATGGAAGCATCACTAGATGTTGTTTTCATATTTATATCTACAGAAGCAAGAATATTTATAATGATTATAACCATAAGGATTATCCATACATTCACAGCAATCTATCAGAAATATTAACACCAATTGGAGAAATGTCTAGAGGTTTAAAATAAGAAAGCACTGGGTATTTTTTAAGACTGATGAATCACTGACCTCTAGCTCTGAAACTAGTAATATATTATATCTTAATTAATTGCATTTAAATAATTATTAAATAATTAATAATTTAAATAAAATTTTAAGAAATAAAATACAAAAGATTCTTGGAATCTCTTAAAACACAGTAGAAAAGTTTCATCATCTATTAGATGCCCCTCATAGGCAGAAGGAATAACGGCAGCATGCGCAATGTGTTTTTGCCAGCCTCCACCTGTTGTCTCACGAACAAAGATCAGATTTCCATAAACTTTGTGAGTCTTTTATTAAAAACAGAACTTTATCCCCCAATATTGCAAAATTTGTAATAATATATTTTAGGAGATCTAGACTTGCTTTTTCTCCATTACTTGCGTTAATATTAAACATATACATTGTTATCCTACTTGAAGAGCTATAATTCCTGCTTGATCATGTCATGTGTGAATTCAGATGATATAAAAGTCACTGTCTCCATTCTGTATGATCATTACACAAGGGAAAATTTTGAAATGATAATAACATTAATGTATTTAAAAATTTATTTTAAAAAAATTTATTTTAATTAAAAATTATTTTAATTTAACATTTATAGGCTTTTTACAAACATTAATTTAATTAATCTTCATATTACATGATAGCAGTTATTTTTTACTCAAGATTTTTTTTTTTTTTTACTCAAGATTATTGATGAAGTCCAGAAAGATGATTTACTTGCCGCCTAATTAGTGAATGATAGAGACAGGATTCAAATCCAGGATGTCTAGCTCCAGAGCTCCTACTCTTAGCCATGAAAGAGACAGAGCTGGTAGGAAGGAGGTAAGAGGATTCAGTCTGTTTTAAATCTTCCAATCTTCTGGAAAAAGATAGTCCATAATCAGATATGTCTATTCTTTCTATCTTTCTTTTTTTTTTTTTTTTTTTTACTTTTGTTACTCTTTGCTATTCTGTCTCCAACATGTTTTTTGTTTGTTCATTTGTTTTTGTTTCTTTATCATTTTTGCTCAGTGCAGAGTTCATGACAACCAAGAGTCCAAGAATAAATTCTCATTGATATTTTTTTCCTCTTTCAGACTTTTTCTAGAGTCTGCACATTAATCAAATGTGTTATTTGTTTTAACTCTTTTTGAGCACAACATACTGCATAAAAAGTAGTTAAATAAATCAGCCCCTCTTATAAAATGTTTACTGCAGTTGTTTTAGAATTTCCTTATAGGCAAGGCAAAAGAAGAATCCCCTTAGTATAAAATTGTGTCAACATTTTAACCCGTATTTTATGAGTCAAAGGAGATGTTCTATAATCCTAAGATTATGATCTGAGGAGATTTTTATTATCAAATTAGTTTGATTTTTGATGAATTAGGTCCGTGAGCACACAAAATGAGACCAAATAAAAATAACTATTAAATCTTTTACTAGTAAGCAAGATTTAAGTAGAAGAGTAAAAGTCTGCAAGAATGAGACCCTAATTTCCATTAAATAAGTTATTTTCAACATTTCTTACATATTATAATTTTCTTGGAATCTATAGAAAATACACAGATGCACAGATTTCACTACCAGAAAATTTTATTTCATTGTTTTGTGATAGAATTTGAGGATTATTTTGTTACTAAGCTTTTGCACATTAGCCTTTTGATATAATGACACATGATTAAATGAACTCATTTTATCTTATTTTCTTAAATATTTATTTATTTATTCATGAGAGACACACAGCAAGAGGCAGAGACACAGGCAGCAGGAGAAGCAGGCTTCCTGTGGGGAGCTTGATGTGGGATTCGATCCCAGGACCCCCAGGATCATGCCCAGAGTTGAATTAGGCAGACGATCAACCCCTGAGCCACCCAGGCATCCCAAAATGCCCTCATTTTAAATGTTCACTTTCTATATTTAAAAATGTTGAAATCCGTGTAACCACAATGCATTAGAGTTTATAGAATATTTCTATTTTCTATTACCTCCAGAATTTTCTTGTGCCCCTTTGTACTAAATGCACCCGCCTATCTCTGGCTCCAGGTCATCACAGATTTGTTCTTAGTCACTATAGAATTGGTCTTGCCTTCTTACTGCACAGGATTATATTGCGGGTTTGTACCAAATTTGTGTACACAAGTGCGTGTATACCCACAGACACACACACATGAATATTCATATACATATAAATATACCTAAACATATACAGACACGTGTAAATATATATGATGTGTGTGTATATATAACATATTATATATAATATATTTAAAATGCTTGCATTTTCTTAGTTCTTTTTAAAATCTTTGCCTACCCTGTTAATCTTATGTTAGAGAAAATTTTTCTTGTATTTCTTTCTGGAATCTATACAGCTTTATGTTTTTTATGTTTAAGTGTATGACCAATTTAGTTAATAACTACTTGGGAAGCAGAAAGAGTTAAAGTACCTTTCTTCGGCTCCATATTCCTCTCCTCCATCACGATTTAGTAAAAATATTATTTTTTGCTTATGGCAGCACTGACAAAAGTCAACATGATCTGGGGAAAGGCTTAGTTTTTAATGGAGTGAGCAGAGGACAGAGGCAGATTTTAGTGGAAGTGAATAATGGGTTTCTATACTCTGAATTGTTGCATCTGATCAACAAGCCTTTCCTTACGTGATACTTTGAGAATAGGTCTTAAAGTAAATACATTAGTGTAAGCCTTCCAATTTTGTTCTATCTCAATTTTATTTTTTTAAAATCACTTTGTTGTTCCATATAAACTTTAGAATCAGTTTTTAACTTCTACCAAAACAAAACAAAACAAAACAAAATGTTTAGGGGTATTTTCGATTGGGATTATGCTGGGTTTATGGATCCATTGGGGTGAACCAAGAACTTTACAATATAACTTATTTTATTTTAGTTATTTATTCATGAGAGACACAGAGAAAGAGAGAGGGAGAGAGACATAGGCAGAGGGAGAAGCAGGCTCCATGCAGGAAGCCCAATGTGGGAATCAATCCTGTGACTCTGGGATCACGCCCTGAGCCAAAGGCAGATGCTCAACCGCTAAGCCACCCAGGTATCCCAATATCACTTATTTTAATCCATGTAATTGATATCTCCGCATTTTAGGTCTTCTTAAATTATTGTCAGAAATATTTTGTAATTATTAGTATATTGGTTTTTCATGTATTGTGTTGAATTCATCTCAAAGTATTTTGTCTTTTTTTTTATTCTCTTTAAATGGTATTTTTATTTCATTTACTATTTTTTTCCCCAGTGTGTGAAAAACAATTGATTTTTTTTCTAGGTTTCTTTGGATGTTCTATCAATAATAGAATCTTGCTTTCTGTGAAAGAAAACACTTTTGCTTCCATTTTTTTTTTTGCAATAAGCATGCTTTGAACTTACTTTTCTTTTTTCTTTTCTTTTCTTTTTTTTTTTTTTGTTACACTAGATAGAACCTGCAGAACAGTGTTACATAGAAGTAGTAAAAATGGGCATCCATGCCTTCCCATAGAGGGAAAGCATTCATTTATTCATCACTAAGTATAAAGTTAGAAGTACGTTTTTCAAAGATGCCCATTATCAGAATGGAAAATTTCTTTTATTCTTGGCTGACAGACAGTTCTTACAAATGGATGTTTAGTTTTGTTACATATTATTTCTCTATCTAATGGTATGATCATATATGCTTTTTCTGATTTATGCTATTAATATGATAAATGATGTATGTTTTTTGACGTGGCAATGCTAAACCAAACTTACATTCCTGAGGAGGGGTAACCTTCTTTTCATGATATGTTATTATTTTTATATATTATTCATATGCATTTCTAAACATTTCACTAAGCATTTTTAAGTCTCTTTTCATGATTGTCTCCTGCAATGAAATTTTCTCAACTCTGTGAGACCACCATGCTCTTATTGGGTTATGCCTCTGTACTGGGACCGAAAAAATGCCAGCAGCCAGAAAGCCTACCACTGTCCAGAGAAACATTTAGTCTTTCTGAAATGATCTGGAATAGTTGTTATAAATGGAATCAGTTATGTCTTTGATGTCTATGTTTATAAACACATCCACTATGTCCCTGGGCAACCAAAACTTAACTAAAAAAAACAGAACTTCATAAGAATGGCATCTCTTTTCCATTACATGGGATGTCTTCAACACTGCAAAAAACCACTGTTGCCCAGATTCCATCACCAGGAGTTTTGACTTAATTGTTATATGTTTTTGCTTAATTGAATATGTATTATTTTTACTTCTGTTTTTATTTTTAATCTCTTCAGGTGATTTTAACGTAATGCCATAAGTTGGAAACGACTGCTCTAAGTACCATAAGTTACAGTTACTTCCTGCACAACACTGCCAGAGAGTTATCTTGTCCCCACGAAGTTAAATAATGTGCACAAGCTCATGTATCAAGTGAACACATAAACCTTATAATCTGCTGATCACCAATGTGATTCTTTTATGACTTGATCAGTCAGGCGCAGCCACAAGAAGAGCATGAAGAAGGCTCAGGAAACAGTAAGATTATTCTATTTAGAGGTTAGAGAAACAGAAGGCTCTATACAACATTCCGAGCCACAGAAGAAAAAAATACAGGACGGTTAGGAGATGGAAAACAGAAACAAGGGCAAGGTGTAGGCCATTGCTTTTTATTGAGATTTCCACAGGAAACGCAAGGCAAGCAGGGTAATATGAACAATTTGGGATTGGCTAGTTTGAATAACTTTGGTGGGTTTTCAGCTGTAGGAATGGTCCTCAATTGCCTGGCATCAGGCCCAAGCATCATTAAAGCAGAGGATTATTGCCTCCCTGGGGTACATAAGTAAGGAAAAATGGCTGTGGATTGGTTAGTTTGCACATCTTTGATATGCACCAGGCTGGGCCTTCTGTCATCTTCAAGGATTGCCTAGCTCAAGGAGACACAGTCTCTTCTAACCCAGAAAGTGTTTTTTACAATGACAAAATACTATAATATACAGAATATTAAAAATATTTACAATACTACCAACATTTGTATGTTTATTTTTTTTGGGGGGGGGGTACTCTGAAGTGATGCCTTCTTTGGCTGATTTTATACTTGAGTCCTTTAGTTTAGTAAAATATTATTTTTTGGACCTATTCCTTGTATTAACTGGATGTCCTTTCAGAAGTGAAAAAAGTGTGTGATTGATAACCCTGACACCTGACCACATCCCCACTGCATTACAAGGTATGATTCCTCTTAAAAATTTTCCTGAGAAATTTTCTTATTATATATAACTTCAAGGAACTATTTATATTATTGAAATAAATTTTTAGGCCCAAGATGGAGCCTCTCCTGCCTGGTAGTCCATGTCAGGTAACTGAAACTTAGATAACTTTTGTGTTTCTATAAATTCTCTGATTGACCAAAAATACCGTAGCCAGTCCCCAAATGCCAAGCCAACTTGGGCTTTCTCATCCCAAATAACAGATATTTTATATTTTCTCTTCCTTGTTTTTATTCTTTATCCTATAAAAACTTCTTGCCTTCCACTACATTTTGCAGTTCTCTGAAAGAAGTTTACTTTATAAAGTGTTAGATGAAGTTTTTTTTCTATCACTTAATGTCTTCTTTAATAATTTTTTAACAGTTTTTGGCAATGAGGAATAGGATCTGAAGCTGATGCTAACAGCCCACTGGACAACCAGACACACAGGCAAGGCACCTTGCTCAACCCTTCAAAGTCACCAATCGTCTTGTGATTACCAAGGGCTTTGGGTAAGTCAATCTCAGATATGAGCTCTGCTTTTTTGTTTGTAGCTCTCTGATCCAAACAAATTTTATTTTTTATTTTTTTTATTTTTTTAAGATTTTATTTATTTATTCATGAGAGCTAGATAGATAGAGGGAGAGAGAGGCAGAGACACAGGCAGAGGGAGAAGCAGGCTCCATGTAGGGAGCCCGACAGGGGACTCGATCCTGGGACTCCAAGATCACACCCTGGGCTGAAGGCAGGTGCTAAACCACTTAGCCTCCCAGGGATCCCATTTTTTAAAAAAATATTCATACATAACCTGAGGTCTAGGAAATGTTCTGGAATTTGTTATAGTTCCCAGGATAATCGTATTAAGAGTCTGCATCAGGTGCCAACACTGTTAGACTCACAGAGCCTTGAGGTTAGTCTACAGCATAAACTGCTGGGAGATTTGGGGAAATAAATTAAGACAAGAAATTCAGGCCATTTTGACTATCAAAATCAAAATCTAAGAAGGTGGGGGGTCAGACTATTAAAAGCCATTAGGGCGTTCACCACTATATTGAATAAAGGAACCTTCTCCTGGAAGAAATAGTAGATCTATTGCTAATGGAATCTTGGAAACCAAAGCCACAAAATTGGTGAGCATGTGTTGAGCACTTAAAAGCTATTAGAGTGCTCTCTACCTAACGCTAAGACTCTTGTGATAGGATAAGTCGATCACCCACCAACCTCAAGGAAATTTCCATGTAACAAAGGACACTATGAAATACCATAAAATCCTCAACCCAGTAGCAGCACATCCTTTTTAGGTATTAATTTGGCACTGAAAAATCGAAGGCTTAGCTAAAGAAATGGAATCCTCAAGTTTCAAAGAATTGAACTCTTTACCTTCCAAAACGCCTGCTTATTTTATGTCTATGAAGTGTGGTCTTACAAACTCTAGATATCTACAGAAATGGCAAAATCTTACTAAGACAATCTATAATTACTATGGTCATCATGGGAAATGTTCCAGTTAGATAAGAGTATTCATTTAAGAGCAAGGATTCCCAAATCAAAGAAACTGAATGGGATACCTATTTTAATTGGCTTGCAGAATCCTCCAAAAGGGCTTGAAAAATCTAAAATAGCTTCATCAGAAGATTCATTTCAAAAGGCTAATGAGAAACGATCCGCATGTCACCTACATTCCGGCGACCCAAGACCCTGTGTCTCCGAAGGCAGCCCAAATATCCTCGAAAGAACGCCCCCAGGAGAAACAAGCTTGATCACTCTGCCATCATCAAGTTCCCCCTAACTACTGAGTCAGCCATGAAGAAAATAGAAGACAACAACACATTTGTGTTCATTGTGGATGTCAAGGCCAATAAGCACCCGATCAAACAGGCTGTGAAGAAGCTCTATGACATTGATGTGTCCAAGTTCAACACCTTGATCAGGCCTGATGGAGGGAAGAAAGCATATGTTCGACTGGCTCCTGACTATGATGCTTTGGATGTTGCCAACAAAATTGGGATCATCTAAACTGAGTCCAGCCGGCTATAAATCTAAATATAAATTTTTTCATCATAAAAAAAAAAGGCTAATGAAGAATGAAAGACAGGAGAGTTGTATGCCTAAAACAAAAGACTAAGGCTGATACGACTTCTACTATTCCCCTCTATCGTCCTTATTTGAATATTCAGTCTACTAATTCTCTATATGAATTTGCCTTTCCACTCCGAAAAGATTAATTAATGAAATTAATTTTAAATTAAATTCTAATAAATTAAATTAAATTAATAACATTAACATTAAAATTAATGAAAACCTTGCCAAATTCTAAGAGATACTGGGGCTACACTGTTTACTTTAAACCTACTTGCTCCAGAGCCCGCAGATGAGATGTTGGGAAAACTGTCAGAAGCCAACAGAGTGAGAGTTCTTACCAGAGTCAGTTCTCCTTGATCTCTGTATTGTCCAGTCGAGAAAGGAACGTAGAGTTTCACATTGCTCCTTATTGGTTATCCATCCTTCTCTCTCCCACAGACAGCTGTTACCTTCTTGTTTGTCTTGTTTCATGTCCTGAGAACTCATTTTGGTTTTCTTCTGTCTGGGACATGCAGGTTGTAGGTTCTTGCATACACAGGTAGCTCACACATCATGTCGGGTCTCAAAAATATGGCCAGACAGAAATGTGGGTTGCATCCCATTTTTGGTTAGCTATGATGGCTGGATAGAAATGTGGAGTGCCCTGTATCTGCAGCGAGCATCCTACTAACTATTGCCAGCTTTCAGGGGCTATCTTTGGGAGAGGCTCTGGAACTTGGGAATGTAATAATGTTTTACACCTTCTTCCGGAATGCCTCTTGGATCCTATTGGATAGGATATTGCCTATTGGATAGGTAGTCGATAGTGCCAGGAATATTCAGTTTGTCCCAGCTGAAAACTAACGAGATATTTGAAAGAAATTTTTATGTAGGTCTGTGGTTGTAAACTGACCAAATTGGAGACTAATACTCAAAATCTTACAGGAACTTTTTTTTTTTTTTTAAGGTCTTCTCTACCAAGCTAAATAAAACTGTTTATCCAGGGGGAAAGAAAAACATTCCAAAGACAAATAGGTCTAAATCTATTACATTGGAATTTTTTTATTTCTATTTTAGCTGAAGATTTTATCCCTGATGTAAAGGAGCAAATTGAAGATGATGTAGTTATATTGGTGGTGGATTAGCTCCTTGATGCCATTGAGGTTGCAACCCAGTTCTTTAAGGACTTAATTAAAAACAACTGTCTTACAAATTGAGGACATCTGTACAACTTGTGTGACAAACTGAGATCCAGAGAAGTTCACCTGTCCTTTTGCCAATTGCCAAACCAACCCTATTCATCTCAAGAGGCTTGTAGGTGTTTTCAAAATCTGGATTTAGGAAATAAAATTCCTTCTTGGAGGAATTTCAGGTTCCTCCTCTGTGCCTTTGAGATGTAAGCATTCTTCCTGGTTTCTCTCAGACTTGAGGGCCACCTCTTTGAAATGCAAACTTCAGGGAGGTAATTCTTACCAGAAGGGAAAAAAAAGGAAAGGGTATTTAGAAAGCAAGTGAATGAAAACTCTTAAAAGCCTTTTCCATAAATAGTAATAAAAAGTTTAAGCAGGTAACCTTAACATATTGTATCTGTGAAAAACACAATTTGGGTCCAACCAGTTGTTTTTTTTTGGGGGGGGAGGGGATGTTTTTGTTTTATAAGGTAAGGAATTTTGCATTATCATCTTGACTAATAACTAAACGTTTAAAATGAGCTTATAAGATCTCTGTTGGTTTAATTAAAACAGGCATGTCTTTTGAGACCTGAGCTTTGAGTATAACACTTTTATTTTACCTAGGTTTTCTAACAGTCAAATAAGCTCATGTTAATATCTGTTATATAATTTGTCAGCAAGAAAGATAATTTAAGATGTTGATTAGCTGTTTAACGTCTCATGAAAATTTCATGAATTATCTAAACATAATTATTAATAAGTAAATTAAATAGGTGTAAGTAAAAGCTTATAAATGGATTATTCAACAATAATTATGATTCATGGTATGTCTGCTTAAAAATAGTTTCCAAAATTTTTTTGGCAACTTGCAACCTTAGAGTTATGCTGACATAAATGATCAATAGTCATTGAATACCTTGATCATTTCCAAATAAAATGATGAAATATTAATTACAGAATATAGGTTTATGCTCTTACTTACCAGAGGAACTAAACGATATTTGAGTCTATGAGTAAACATACTTTGTGCCACATTGAACATTTTACTGTGAGGAAGAATGTATTTCTAGAAATTATGAAACATTTATAAATTTGCCAATGCTAGTGTAACAGAAAGTACAAATTGCTTACTTCTTTAGTTTTCACTAGTAATTAAGAAATCTAAGAGTTAAAAATTTTAAATAACAAGTATAATTAAAACTCTTAGAAATAATAAGGGAAAGATCTTTATGCAGGCAAGTAGGATGTATTTTTGGTAAGAAAAGGTATGAAGTATGGACTTGTGTTTTTGTTAAGGGAAAAAAATAATTTTGTCCTAAAGTAAAACAATCGATTGTTTCAGAAAGAGGAAGGGAGAAAAAAAGGACAAGTCCTACATGGATATAAAGAATTATAAAAGTCATGGAAAAAGAATCTTGGGAAAGGAATTTTTTTTGTGTGTGGTCAGGCTAGCTTGGAATGTTAGATTGGATTTATTTAAGTATCTTTTTGAAAATATTTTAATATTAAAAGTACTCTGATTCAAAATTAGCATTTATTTATTTTTCTCTGTTAAAAAGACAAAGTTTTCTTAGATTATTGACCTTCTCTTAATTAAAAAACTGTAAACAAATGTTTTTCTTTACTGTTTAAGTAATCTGCCTGGAAAGTAGAAGTTTTGTGTTTTACCAAAACAATTTACTGTGCTTCATGTTTCTTCATCAGGTTTGACTACTTAAGAAAACTCAATCTTCTCAATTTTAAAGCCACTATGGTTTCTTATAACTAGGTAACTTTCTATATTTGCCTTTGAAGCCTTTAAGTGGTAAGTGTATATTTTTTGACAAACTTCTCAAAAATCAAATTCTAAATGAAATGTTTACCTTAACTTTGGGATTTTTTGGAATATCTCAAAAGATTTGTTCCGTCTCCTTCTAGAGAGAGAAATATTAAAATAATTAGGCTTATTTGACATGTTAAATTGCATAGAAAGCATTGTCAAATAAGAAATAGTGTGTAAACTTCTTGGATTATATTTCTATGGGTATGTTATTAATATCAGTGTTCTAGCAATTGTATAAGATTCCTAAAAGCCCACTGTGTTCTAACACAATGCTATTAGTCAACCCCAGTTATCACCTTAAAATGTTGCATATCACAGAAACAATCAAATTTCCTTATCATCTCCATTATAATGAACTCTCATCAGATCTTTAACCATGGGAATTTGCATATGTCACAACTGAAGAAGGTTTCACCTGACATCTGGTCCCTTTCAAATGCCAGAGACCTCAAAATTAAATTCACCAGGAAGAGAGATATTTGAAAACAGGGTAGACTGCTTCCTTCTAAGGCATCACATCAAGAACACTTCTTTTCATTCCTCTTTTTCTCTCTGGCCATTCATTTCCTAACACTTACTTTGAAGGTCTCTGTGATCTTTTGTCTACATTTTTCCTTGCGCTTGCCTAAAAAGATAATGCTATTGTTCTTATCTGTCAGGCCATTCCAAAAGAGTGAGATCTAATCTCCAGCCAGCTGCTGGATTTGCTATGATACTGGTGACCCTATGGTTCTTTCTTCCATGATAAACTTCTCCCTTATTTCCAGTACTTTAGTTTCTCTGGAACAAGCTGTCAGGATAAATATTTCTGAGGAAGTGGAGACACTATTACACGAAATACATAAACAGGCCAACTGGCTTTATAAAGTACTCCCCTCTTTGGCATCATTTCTTGACTTATTTGATTCTAGCTGGTGGGTCCTGGGAACTGTGGCTCATGAGTACTTTCCAAACCATGGGCATTGTTTCGTTTCTAGTAATTATTATTCTTTTCCAGGTATGCTGTGTTCTCTCAAAAGTTTTAAATGCATGTGGGCAGCCAGCGGCCAGTGACAGATGATCTGCCTCCCATCAGAATGAAAAGAGAATAGAAAAATATACCCAGTTCTAAAAACACAAGCCTGAAATCCTCTCTTGTGAAAACTGCACTGAGGCCTAAAGAGGCAATGGTAACGACAGCCATACTGAGACTAATGTTTTTGACCAAAGTCCTTAAATGGTCATGAGGATAATCAAAAGGGAGAACTGTTGAAAGAAATTTCTAGGCCCAAGTTGGAAATGCTCATGCCTAGGGTGCCATATCAGCAAACTGAAATTTAGGTATTTCATGTTCTTTTCAATGTTCCACTTAACCGGAAACTGTATTCCCAGTTAACCCATCCCCAAGTGCCAAGCCGACTCTGGGCTTTTTCACCCAAACAAGGTTGATTTTGTAGCCCCTGCCAATTAGATATTTTCTATTTTTCACTTCCTTGTGCTTTATTCTTTATCCCATGAAAGCTTCTTTCTTGCCTTAAGTCCCATTTTGCAGTTCTTCAAAAGGAAGCTGTCCACTTCATGAAATGTTAGTTTGCATCTCTTAAATTGAATAAGAGTATTAACTATCGTAAAACTAAACCCGTTGCTATCTTAGCTTTAGTGAAATGGCTTCTTAGCAAAGTCTGTCAGTCATAGAACTAATTCCTAATGATTTATGAAGAAACATACATTTTTGTTGAATGAATATTGACTGGCTCTCAGAATTAATGATGGGATAGAAGCGCTAGACTCAAAAAATAGTCATGCACCAAAGGAGACTCAGAAGCCAGTATCACAGCTGCACATATGCCATAGGAAGTGGCTGATGATGGATATCTGATGATGGACACTGGAGACTGGTGGTGTCATCTCTGCCCCTACCAGTATTGGGCATTATTCCTCCAATGTCTCTTCATCCAGATGCTGTTTTTCTATCATGGTCACCGCATGCCTGATTAATTTTCCCTTGTTCCTGTAGCATACACTTAATGATTGTCTGTCTCAGACTTGTCTAGCTCAATCATAGGCAAATGCCTAAGCTGCCAAGTAGGCAGGGAAAGTGAGAGCCGTGCTGTACAGCTTTTCTGCTACAATGGTCAATTCTTCTAAAACTGGGTGAGGGGTCAGGTATTGGTTTGGAGTGAAAGTCATCCATCTTGGCTGACTTTTGTGAAGAGAAGAATTCCAGGTAAATGTGTCAGTTTGTCATCCTCACGATGGCTCCTCATTCAACAACATAGTATACAGGGGCCGTGGCACCTTATATATGAAATCGGTTTTCATGTGCCTTTTTCTAGCTCCTGTCAAAAGTTCAGCTTAAAGAAGTGATGTAAAGGAAATTTTCTAATTTATTCTGAATTTTAATCCTCCTCCATATAATCTAAATTCGATCTTTGAGATCAGTTTATTCTTTGATAATATACACATTTTTATGGTATTCATTATTATATAGTATAAATAGTCATTAGTTTTGTCTTCATAAAACCATGATAATATCATCGTGTTTGGTTTGCTGGCCTTTACTTTTGTGTCACAAAATTTTGTGAAAATTGTGATATATATTTACTTCTGTATTGGTTGTAAAAATAGTGCTTAGGAATTTTTCATGACATTGATTTTAAGATTTATTTAAATTTTTGTGTGCTTAACTAATTCAATGTAAGACAACTATTAATTTCATCTAAGGAATAGGTATCATACCTCATTTTAAATAATGTATGTGAGAAAGCTGAAATCTGATATAAAGAACAAAAATATTACTGTTTGTATGGTTTCTAACCCCTTGTCATTATTTTAACCAAACTCCAAATATGCCTAAGTTTACTCAAGAAATTGATATAAATTGTGATGTGTGTATGTATTCATCATGAACCACTAAAATCCTCTAAAGATCTGAGCATTCAAAAAGATGCCTTAAATGTTCAGATAAAATACGTATAAAACATCAATTAATAAACAGTGGAATTCATTTTCTGTACAGAAAATAAGTAGACTTTGCAATGTTAAAACTTAAAATTGGGACTTTAAAATTGTAATTCCAGAAGTTTGTTAATAAAAATATTAAAACATAGGGGTGCCTGGGTGGCTCAGTTTCTTGAGCCACTGACTCTTGGTTTTGGCTCAGGTCATGATCTCAGGGTCATGAGATCATGTCAGACTCCACAGTCAGCAGAAAATCTGCTTGAGGTCCTCTCTTTCTCTTCTTCAGCCCTCCCCTCTGTTGTGCATGTGCTCTCTCTCTCTCTGTCCTAAATAAGGTTTTAAAAAATATATTAAAATATAAAAAAGCCAAAGTGATAAAAAGTAAAAACTATATTAGAAATCTGTCCCAGAGGGCAGACCCAGTGGCTCAGTGGTTTAGTGCCGCCTTCAGCCCAGGGTGTGATCCTGGTGACCCAAGATCGAGTCCCATGTTGGGCTCCCTGCATGGAGCCTGCTTCTCCCTTTGCCTGTCTCTCTCTCTCTCTCTCTCTCTCTGTCATGAATAAATAAAATCTTTAACAACAACAACCAAAAAATCTGTCCCAGAGATAAATATTAACTTTCATCAATATATGCATCCTTAGCCTTATATTGTTATCATTGAAATTGTTTAATTTTATATTATTTAATTTCCTGTTTTATTATGCATATTAACAGGATTATTAGCTGTCTTGATAGACAATAATTCTTGACATCTTAATCTAATTCTTCCAATAAACTTAAACTCTAATTAATAAATCTAATCCACCTAAGAGAATAGGTATTTCAAGAACTGTTTCAATTTTCCAGTAAAGTCACTTTCTTTAGAAGCTTGATTATAATTTTTATTGTTTTACTTTACCTTGAACTATCTTCTGTGGTGATAATTTGTCTCTTACTCTGTATAAACAATAAACTTTATTAAATATTTTAATAAAGGCCATGGCATGGTATATAATATTGATAGAGTTATTGAAAATATATGCTATTCATGAGAGAACAAATGGAACTAATAAAAAATTGGAAATACATGGCAAAAACTATTAACCATTGTCAGTATAAAAAAAATTCAAATGGTGTGTTCGGTATCCCACCATAACAAAAATATCAAAAAGAGCAACCATGCAGTTATTTATAAATCTCTATGGTTGCTCAAAACACAAAACTGGTCACAATTTTGCAGCTGATAGCATAGCACACTTGTGAAATGGTGGTTTCTATTTCTAATAAACTTGGACTTACAAGATGAAAGCAGAGTAAACTTGAGGAGCAGGCTAGACTCGTGCTGAGGTTAATTTTGTATTTATAACAGCTGCTGCAAATCTTCAGAACCAGTCTCATCCTCCCTGGAATTTGGAGAAACCTTGACTTTTTAACCTGACAGAGTCACTGATCTCTTCATTTGGATTCATCAAAAGAGAATAGCACTTAATGCAAGAAATGCCTTAAAAGGATGCATAAATGTAAGGTTGCCTTCCCCATCTCCAACACGGCTACTTTATCAGTTCTCATCCATAAGAGAAATCCTATTCTTATGATAAAGAGGAGTTTATTTAAAAGCAATTTTGATAAAGTAATTTCTCTGAATGAGTTTATGCTTTTTTGGTAAAACCCACTTAAAACTAATTTTCTTGGGATCCCCAGGTGGCTCAACGGTTTAGCGCCTGCCTTCGGCCCAGGGCATGATCC
Source organism: Nyctereutes procyonoides (assembly GCF_905146905.1). Lineage (NCBI taxonomy): Eukaryota > Metazoa > Chordata > Mammalia > Carnivora > Canidae > Nyctereutes > Nyctereutes procyonoides. Next base: position 14,153,752 of record NW_026575032.1, on the reverse strand, counting down.
TGGAGACCCAGGATTGAGTCCCGCATCAGGTCCCCTATATGGAGCCTGCTTCTCACTATGCCTGTGTCTCTGCCTCTCTGTGTCTCTCATGAATAAATAAAATCTTTTTTTAAAAAAAAGGGGGAAAAACCTAATTCTCTCTCAAACTGAGAAGCCTATAAAGAATTAAGAAAACTTTGACTGCCCATCACTCAATTCTAGGTAGGGAATAAAGAGACAATAGGGAAGCTTTGAGAAATGTTCTCCCAAACTTAATGCATTCTTCTGGAATTAAAATCATCTTGTAATGTTTGAAAACACTTTATCTAGCTAAGGTTCTATTCAATTCATTATTTTGATTACTTTCTCCGTATAAAAAATTTACTTAATATAAGGTCTTAATTGAGATCTTCAATAATTAGATCAGGATACTAAACCTTTGCATTAAGTAGCATCTGCATTGCAGTTATTTTTTTCTGAGTGGACTACTTGATATGTAATTTGTGTAAATTAACTGGCACCAATCCTGATTTAAAGATTCCATAGGCTGAATACTCCTTTCTATTTTTCCATTTCCTACAAGCAAAATAAATTTCTTGTAAGTTTACGATATGATCGGTAAATCCACTACTGGGCATTTACCCAGAGAATATGAAAACAAAAGATATATGCACCGCTATGTTTATTGCAGCATTGTTTACAGCAGCTAAAATATGGAAGCAACCCAAATGTCCACCAATAGATGAATGGATCAAGAAAAGATGGTGCGCGCGCGCACACACACACACACACACACTGGAATCTCATTCAGCCATTAAAAAAGAATGAAATCCTGTCATTTGCGACAACATGGATGGATCAAAAGGGTATAATGCTACACAGGATAAGTCAGAGAAAGACAAATATTTCACTCATATGTGGAATTTAAGAGACAAAACAAACAAGCAAACAGAAAAAAAGAAGAGACAAACCAAGATCTAGTCTCTTAACTATAGAGAACAGATTATTACCAGAGGTGAGGAGGGTGATGGGTTGTTAAGTAGTTGATGGGGATTAAAGAGTGCAAGTGTTGTGATGAGCACCAGGTGATGTGTATGGAAGTGTTGAATCACTATATTGTACACCTGAAGCTAATAGAACACGGTATGTTAATAAATAAATATATAAATATTACAGTAAATATTATGCATTGTTAATGAATGTACTCCCTTTTTAATACCTAATACTTTCTTGGTAAATCAAATGTCCTTTATTAGAGACTGCTGCTATTTCTTCTCAGAACCAAAAAAAGAGAGTGAGGAAAGAGGGGAAGGAGGAAGGAAGGAAAGGAAGGAAGAAACCATATTGACACATTCATGTTATTTAAACAATGGGGTGCTCAATTTGGATGAATTATATGTTTTCTACGGTAGCTATCAAAATTGGTTAAAAATTAAGAAAAGATCATTATAGTATCAAAACATGAAAAAATATAATGAGGGAATAAAAAGACATTGTTGACTCCTTTTAAAAGGTGCTTAAATAGTACCAGGATTAGCTCTCAAATAAGAACAGCTCTTTCTGTTCTCAAGACTGCCAAGAGATGGGGATCCCTGGGTGGCTCAGCTGTTTGGCGCCAGCCTTTGGCCCAGGGCACTATCGTGGAGTCCCGGGTTCGAATCCCACGTCAGGCTCCTGGCATGGAGCCTGCTTCTTCTTCCTCCTGTGTCTCTGCCTCTCTCTCTCTGTCTATTGTAAATAAATAAATAAATAATAAATAAATAAATAAATAAATAAATAAATCTTAAAAAAAAAAAAAAAGATTGCCAAGGGAGATGGTATTAACCCCCAGCCGTGGTTGATATTGCCGTTACATCAGTCACTCCCTTGAACCCAAAGGGGTGAGACTGATGACATTGCTGACTAAATTGGTGTTTTCTTCGCCCTTTATTACCTTCTTTGTGGGGTGCTCCGATTGGATAGGGGCCACCAAATGTGGGGCATCCCGATTGGGTGGGGGCTGGCGACACTGGTGGTGAAAGGATTCACCCAAAGCAGAATGAAGGAGATAGAAGTTTCTTGAATACATCACAAGGGAGTGAGGGAGGGAGGCCAGGACAGCAAAGGAGACTGTTTGTGAGGAGTTGATGTGAGGAGCCACAGTTATAGGGAGGGAGTATGGGAACCTATGGAATTTTGCCTTTTTTTTTTTTTTTTGGTAATCTTAGGAACTGTGCCTGGTTGTAATTGGTCAGTTAGGCCTATGGTTATTTAGAGGTGGGTCACTTACTGTGCCTGTTTGCATCCAGCTAGGTGGTTGCTCTGGGCCCTTTTGCCTTGATCAAGTTTCTCTTGCTCAGCTTGGTTGCCTTATAGTGACCTCTATGTTCTACACATCCCTCTTGATGTTTCCTTTAGATTAGAGAACATCATGGCACTAGTTGTTCCGACAGATGCCTGAAAGCATTGCAGCCTTTTATGATCAAGCGTCTTTTATGATCAAGGTTTACCTGTTCGGTGTTAATTTCTCAGATTATAAAGAGTTCCCGTTGCTTTCTGATGAGCTGGATGGCAACATGACATAATAGAGCCAACAGAAAAGAGAAGGACCCAAAAAGAAGCTGAAAACTTGGGATCCTCAGAAGTTGAGCATTCATGGCCATCAAACATTTTTTTTTTCGTTGTATCAGAGATGGGTAGATTACCTGATGAAGGGGTCTTTAGATTCATTCTTCTTCTCAGCGGATTACCAATGTGGTCCTGAGGCTTGAGACTGTGGGTAAGCTGCTGAAACATTATAGTCTGTACAGGAAAAGCATGGCAATTTTTACAGTGCTGAAGTTCAACACATTAATTCAAAAAATATAATGAAATGCAGAATGAGTACAGAAACCAAATGAGGTTTCCACCAATAAATGTAAGGTACTGTCCAATTTTTCTTAAATTTTCATGTAAGGCTTTAAATTTTTTTTAATTTACTTCATCTGTTGGGCAATTAATTTTTTTTCCTATAATTTAATAAGAAGGACGATTAATAATAGGGTATCCAAACATGAATGGAAGATTAGTGGCCTAAAATCAACATTTTATAACTAGGGACTTGGCACAGTCCTAGTATTTTCTAGCTAATTATCTTGTAGATTTTAAAATGCAGGTTCTGTAATGAATTACCATAATTGCACCACAGTTAATATTCCACAGTCTTTCAAATTTTAATAAGTTCATTATTATTTTTTTTTAAATTTCCACAATTATTTTCAGAGCCAGCTGTATATCAAAGTATAAGTAGTGCAGCCAGTTGTGACACAGATTGAATCAAGTCAGATATCTTGCTCTCAGGGAAATACTTTTTTTCTTGAGCAACACTGATTACCAGGGAGACAGGTTAAGGAAATGAATGAATCCATGAAAATCCAACGGCATGCTGGGAAACCAAAGAGTGCATTACTTATAGAGATTGTGTCGGTTATTTTGATCTTTGTTGACCAAGGACACATGATAATTAAAATCGGAGCAGTGTTGATTTGCTCTGTAACTCCAAAACTTAGTTACCACAGGCGTACCTCGTGTTATTGTGCTTTGCTTTATTGTGCTTCACAGGTAACTGTGGTCTTACAAATTGAAGGTGTGTGGTAACCCTGAGCTGATCAATACCGTCAGCACCATTTCTCCAATGGCATTTGTTCACTTCATGTCTCTGTGTAATGTTCCAAAACCATTTTGGAATGTGAGGATTTGGTCAGAGGCAAGGATGCCATTGGCCATTCAGGTTGCAGATCTGGGAGGGGCAGACTGGCTGATGCATGGAAAGTGTGCCCTGAACCGGGAGGATTAGGCTTGTAGTTACAAGGGTTGAAACCTCAAGATCTGTGCCCTCTGCAGAGATTGGTCAGAGTCAAGTCCCAAACCTTGAGTTTCAGGTGCCAAGTGGCAAGGAGGATACAGTCCACCATTTCTGGTAGTGTTTGTAGGATGTTCCAGAACATGACAGGATATATTGCAGGGGTCTTTTTGCGCATTTTGCTGAATTTTGTGTTTGTAGGATGTTCCAGAACATGACAGGATATATTGCAGGGGTCTTTTTGCGCATTTTGCTGAATTTTGTGCAATTTTGTCACATCAGGCTGTGTCAAGTGGTTTTGTCCTTCACAGTCATTAGGCCTGATTAAAATTTTGCTCTTTCTCCCTTGACATGAGGGACCCTATCTTATCTGTCAGTTATTATTGTCTCATTATAGGGGTCTTTTTTCTTACTTAGATTTTGGGAATTCTCAGAGTATTTCAAACTTTTTCATTATTGTTCTATTTGTTGCAGCGACCTGTGATCAGTGATTATGACTTGCTGAGAGCTCAGATGATGTTTAGCATTTTTTGACAATAAAATATTTTTAATTAAAGTATGTTCACGTTGCTTTTTAGACACAATGCTGTTGTGCAGTTAATAGACTGAGTAGTGTAAACACAGCTTTATATGCACTGGGACACCAAAAAATTCATTTGACACATTTCATTGCAGTAGCCTGGAACGGAACCTGTTATATCTCCCAGGTACGCCTGTAGTTTGAAGCCTAATGAATAAAGTAAAAAGGTGCAACTCTACTCTATTTCTTTATCATTTTCATCATAGGAATTGTAATTTGGAAAATGACTCCTTAGCCCATCATCCTAGTTAAATTAGCGAGCATAAAATGAATAACTTTGATAATATTAAAATAGAAGAACATTTTAAGCAGATTTGAGATTACATGGGACAAACACAAAACTATAGCTCATGAAATTGAAGCAAGTGAGACAATTTTTTAAAGTGGGTGATATTTTTTTGTACCGTTTTTCAGAATTCTTAAGCTAAATCGGTATCTGTTAGTCTCACAAATAACAGTCTCCTCGTTTTTATTTTTGTATTAGTCTTTGTGATCATTTGTTTTGAGAGTTTAAGATCCAATCCAAAATGAGATTGAGAGAGAGACAGAAAGAAAAGGGAAGGCAGGGAAAGGAGAGAGAATAGGAGAAGAGGAGGGAGGGAGAGAGAGAAGCTGGAAGGGAGGAGGGACAGTGGGGGAAGAAAGAGAAATTTATTGTTCTACATGAAGTCTTCAGAACATATATTTGCTCCCTTTACATATAAAGACTATTTATAGAGTGTAGTTGACTAATTATAAGTCAAACCCAAAGAGACCGATCTCTTCTAGAAAAACATAAAAGTTCATTTAAGAAGCCGCCTTATGTACATACATGTGGCATCACAAGTCAGTGTGGGTCACTCTGGTGTTACAGGACTCTCATCGATGAATTTAATTGTTAATAACTGGTGTTGTGACAACTAAGTAATCGTGTGGAAAAAAAGAGAGGTTCAATCCATACCTCGCTGCACATAAGATGACAGCTCCAAAAGGATAAGGGGTACAGAAAGAAACGGTACACTCTAAAATTACAGGGAACATGTCAAAGTACACAGGACACAGCCAGAAAAGGGCCCCCAGGGTCCAAATTAGTGACCAATAAGCATCGTAAAGAATGAGAGTAACCGCTTATAACACACTGATTTATAACATATTATCGTGAGTTCATAATGCTACTTAAAAAAACAAACAAAAACAAAAGCAAAACTAGGGGAGGAGGAAAGGTCTTTTTTCTAAACAGAAGAATACCAGCTAATACACGTGGAAGGAAAACAGAAAATCAGCATTTGTGATTATCATTATAATTTATTATTGAAGCAAAGATTATTAATGAATGTTAAAAATCACTCACACATGTTTTAAACATCATCTCATATATTTTTTTTATATAATAACAAAGGAAACTTTTTTTTTTTCCCTTCCAATGGAAAAACCTAGCAGGCAACATCCAATGAAATGATCAAACTTATTACAATCACTGAAAAGGACAAAATGACATTATGTGCCTCGCAATGTTATACAATAAGAAATCATGCGCTTGTGTATTTTTGACACACACACACATAAAATATCTAATTCAAATCTGGTTTATGAGGACAGAATTAGAAAAAATCATATTACATGATTTTCTATGTAATGTATGGCCGGGACTTAAAAAATATGTTATGTTCCATATCCTACCTGTCTAGAAGAAATCTCCAGCCTTATTGTGATCATTCCTTGGGGCTGGTCACAATGAATAATTGTTTTCACAAATGACAAGAAAAAAAAATGCTTTGAAGCTTACGCTATCTGAATACAGCTACTCAACCACTCTTCTTGGCTTTCAGGTTCAGAGACTTTGCAACAATTTCTAGCATTACTTTGAATGTGTGGATTGCATGTCAAGTTCAATAGGGCCACAACTCTTTTCACTTCACTTCCACTGATTTCACTTCCACCCCACTCAGCACTGGATTCTTTTAACAGTTCTGTGGACTTCAGCATCAATCAGGAGTGCTTAAACCACAAACATAAACTTCATTGTCCAGCCTTTAATGAAAATCGACTTCTTATCCCCGCTGACTCCCTCTTCCCTTTCACACAAGTGCATCTGTTCTTTAGTATCATTGGGATCCACAGTCCCTTGGACCATTCTTTTTTTTTTTTTTTTTTTTTCCCAGTGCTTGAGCCTCAAACTCTTCTCATTTTCATGTCTCCTTAGCATAAGCCCCAAAACTTTCACTTCAGCTGCTCTTTTCCCAAACCAACTCCGTCTCTCCCTGAAATTTACACAGATAAGTTCAATGATGGATGAGTCTATCCCATGACATGGGCATTATTGAGGGCATTTTAGACCTCAGCTAAAAGAAGAGATGAGACTGCAAGGTTTTTTTTAGAATGTAACCAATGAGAAACCACAGTTGATAAATGAATATATAATAGACTTTGTTCTAGTTAAAAATGTAGTGTTGGGACATCTGGGTGGCTCAGTCAGTTAAGTGTCTGTCTTTAGCTAATATCATGATCCCAGGGTCCTGGGATAGAGCCAGCATTGGGCTCCTTGCTCAGCACAGACTCTCCCCCCGCTTGAGCGCTCACTCTCTCTCTCTCATATAAATAAAATATTTTAAAAATGTAGTGTTTAATGTAAACAATAGTAAAATACTTTTTACCCAAAAAATGTATTTTTAGTGAGAAAAAATACATATTCAATAAGAAAATATATATTTAATGGGCAGTAGGCACTTTATTGAGAGCACAGAATCATGCAGACTTTTGCATGGTAAGTGGGAACTTAAACTGGTTCTGTATTTGGGAAAAATTTGCAGTATCGAAATCCATTTAAAGTTTTATATATTTGACTCTGAAATTCTATTTCTGAGAACTTATATCAAGGAAGAAGTCCTGAAATACCATAAAAATGCACCAAATGCTTATAATAGTTTAACTTGTTTCCTCCATTTTGATGCTAAGACATTTTTACATAAATCGATTTGCTGACATATTATGGAATATTATAAAACTAATGTAACTATTTTACATAGTTTTTTAACACAGGAAAATGCTTATGCATATTTAGATGTAAATAGACTTCTCTTTACAATTCTGACAGATTAAAACAAATTTAAAATTTCAAAGTAAAAGCAACAAAATATTAACAGTACTACTTGGAGCAGCAAGAGGATGGGAGATCTGTATTTGACTCTTTGCAGTTTTTAAATCTCCTAATTAATTATAATCAATCTGTAATTTGTTGTAGTTATCATGTGCTTGATTGTTTAGAATAAATCTTGGAAGTGGCATTCATAGGAGTGTTCAGATATTATTCTCTTTGCCACATGAATAAAAAAAAAATCAAGCATGTTTTTCACCTCCAGTTTTACCTTCAGTATTATTTGTCCAGGAATCCAAAACTATTTTATCTATTATCTACCATCTATCTATCTATCTATCTATCTATCTATCTATCTATCTATCATCTATCTGAGACAGAGGGCATGAGAAGGGGGAAGTTCAGAGGGAAAAGTAGACTCCCTGCTGATGCAGGACCCCATCCTGGGACTCCAGGATCAAGACTTGAGCTGAAGGCAGACTCTTAACTGAATGAGCCATGCGGGTGCCCCTCCCCAACTATTTTAAAGCACTTGTGGACATGGTGTGTGTGTGTGTGTGTGTGTGTGTGTGTGTGTGTAGTTGTCCTTCACTGTTCCTATCTCCTAAACACAAACTCATAGATTTAAATGCATCTCTTTGAGGACTGGAAAGCACTAGCCACACCATGGATTCCTCTGGTTCTAGCCACAGGGCTGTCAGATTTCTGGGCAGGAGTTTAGGGTGATGGAAAAGAGGAGGATTCCTTTTGCTCCAGGGTCATTTTCTGTCAAGGTATCATAATAGTTTGGTGTCAGAATTCATTTGGGCTCCTAATTCATTTCAGGTTACTAGTTTTTCTTTTTATTTAGAGACATAAAAACATAAATTTAATTTTTAAGCCCTGACTCACTGACCCCATTTCATGTATAAATAGAAGTAGAACATTTTATATAAAGTGGGATTTAAAATGTCTGTAAAAACCCATTTAGACTTTTACCCCCCCCCCAGTCTCCTTCTTTGCCTATATGTGTAAGCAGGTACCTTCCGTCAGAAAAATAAGCAATCCTCCCTCAAGCCTGTTCCTCCATTTGCCTCTTTACTTTCACACCTGAATTTTTACTGACTCCTTCACACCTCTGACTTCAGCTGCATCGATGTGCGGAAACTATTCTCGCTGAACCAATGGCTGGCTAATTGCCGTAACCACTGGTGTTTCCAGATCTTCCCTTCCTCATTATCATGTGACCTTTTCCACCATTTCCTCCTTTTTGTAGGAACACCCTCCTTACTGGCTCTGCTGGTCTACCATTCTAACTCTCCCACCTCCTTCGTGCGCCTTTCTTCTTTGACCCTTACTTAGAAACTCATGCTCTTCTGGAGTCTGTCTTGATATCTTTTCTCACTTGTATCAACATGTGGAATGAGAACATTTACATCAATAATTTAAACCAATCCCTGGCTCAATTTGTGACAATCCCAAATCCATCCTGAATCCTGACTCCATCATACCCTGGCCATTTGCCAAGCAATAAAGGACCCTACCTGGTATGTGAATCATAGACCTACTTCGTTACTTAGACACAATATTTTTTCTAATTGGTTTACACTTGCATAGAATTTCTGACTCCCTGTCTTTGACCTATCCTGTTGGTTTCTAGTTTTTTTTTTTTTTTTTTTTTTTGGTTATCATTTTTGTCTCCTGAGATGTATCACCTAGTTCTCCAAATATATCTTTAATTTGTCTCTCTGATTTTCATTTCTTAGAGCCTTTCTCATGACATGACTGCCTTATAGTCTCCTCAGACCCTGATATACTAGCTCTTGTGAAATCTAGTCAAGTTCAAATGGAAGAAAGGTTTCAGGAAATTTTTATATTTTGCCAGAGACCAAGAGCATACTCCCTGACTGAAACAACTTGATGGACGTTTTTCGGTCCCTGAGGCTTTAGAGCATGGCACTAAAAAAGAAAAACAGCATGCATACAATATTGTATTTTTCTTAACTGTGGATAATCTGCTCTCCAGACTCACAGATCTCACCTCTCACAGCTGTGAAAGCCCACTTCGCCCAACAATGCCTTTCTTTGTGTGTTCCAGAGAAACACTGGGCAGCCTATTAAAAAGCCATTTGGATTCCGCATGAAGTTGTATATTTTTGTAATTCAAGATGGGATTCTACAGAAGAAATCAGAAGGGTCTCATTTCTTGTACTCTGCTGGCCAGAGGAGTAGAGATGGATTAACTAGCACATGCAAATTGGCTGTCCTTTCTGTGACGATTATAGGTGTTTTCTAATCACTCTTCCAAGAAGGCTTCACAGGCTTACAATGATACAGAAAAATCTGCAATCCATTTTCTTCCACCAAGGAAAGATAAAAGTGGTGAGTATGCTACAGCGTACGACACCCTCACTTCCACATTTCTAGAATGATCCACAATCAGAAAATGACTTGAAACACTCGCAGCCAAGTGCTCACAATAAGCCAAGTTGTGCTCCACAACCGACCAGAAGGATGAACAAAATACATTTTAACATTTGCATGGGGATGCAGGCAAGAATCCATCTGTGACTCCTCACTGTCATTACACATGTTGAATCCAGCACTGCAGGTGGAGCCAGGGAGTGGACTGAAAGGTAGACAAGTAAATGGTGAAACACAGCCCTTGTTTTCCTTGCCACTGAGCCAAATAAGAAGGGTAGTGTAGTTTTCTTACAGTGAAACCAACCCCATTACTGTGGAAGCAAGGCTTATATGGTATGAATCTACTAAAGACACCATGGTCTGTCTCCTCAAAAGCCTGAATACAGGGAGCCTCAAAAACTGTAGAGGCTGTGAATTCCCAAGTGAAATGTGGGTTCTTGCTGCCAGTTCCACTAAGCATAAGTAGTGCTGATCTCCAAACCTTCTGTCTCCCGGCTACTATAATAAAATACCATAAACGAAATGACTCATGAACAACAAATACTTATTTAGGAGGCTAGGAAGTCCAAGATCATGGTGATGGAAGGCTTGGTGTCTGGTAAGAATCCACTTCCTGGCTCATAGACAGTTGTCTTTTCACTATAACCTCATTTGGTGGATGGGATTAAGGAGCTCTCCAGAGTCTCTTATAAGGGCACTGATTCCATTTATGAAGGCTCCATGTTCATGATCTAGGAAACATCCCAAAAATTCCACCTCCTTATACCATCCCATTGGTCATGAGGATTTCAACATATGAATTTGGGGGGAACACATTCAGTCCAGAGTACATCCAGTAGTTAATCCTGGAGCACTGGACAATGATGCTATTCTTGCATATGGGGCTACAATTTCAGTTGAGGCTCATACCAAAATGGATGGGCCAGACCAAGAGTGCTGACTTCTTCTATGTAATATCATACATTACATATATGGGAGAATTCTGCTTGACTACATTTCTTCTTAGCCTATAGGGAGAAAAAAAAAGTTAATATTGATCCATCTGCAGAGGTTCAATAATAACTTTATTCTTTCATATTGGAGTACACAATATAATGGGTGATATTTATAATTTCCCAAATGGCACAGACCAGTGGTCCAAGCATGCTTGTCTCCCACAACAGTCGCACGTATCAGCTAACGGGTATTTCTGAAATGTGGATTTGAGTTCTGTGGCCATATTTGTCTGGCTAGTCTAACCATAAATCAGCAAGCACTACAGACCATATATATGTATATGTTTGCTTTGAGTGGAAGTTAAACTGGTTCCCATTCAAGGCAGGCTTTTGGACTATGTTTCTATGATTTTAGCACCATCGTTGGAACAATTCAAACAACAATGGCTGTGAACCTCGGGTATTTCCAGGTGAGGCTGATCCTGTTTATTCGGTTCTTTGAAGTCCCACAATGTTATTTACCAGAGAGTCATAGATACCTTATAATTTTAGGGAATAGGAGAAATCACCGTACCCTAGATCCTCTGAGTAATTCTATAGTACTGAAATTAGCCAGAGTAATGAGTTCTACATAAATGGCCAGCTACCAAATACAGTAGTGCTATTCCTTTGTTCTCTTTACATCAGATTTATTCCTCAAGTTCACCTCCTTGATATAGCTGTAAAATTATATGGCTGGACCTATATATCTGACTCTTTGATATGCTATAAAATATATATTTTTAAAAATCTAGATATACTGCCACTAATTACTTTCAACTCTTGTTATTAGCTCTCTTTTGGGCTGTAAAAATCAGTAAGAAATTTTTAAAAATAATTTTTGTTAAAATTAAATAAAATTGAGATTTTCAGAAAAAAGGAAACAAAATAAATAACATTGCATACACATGCCAGCCGATTTGACACATACTAATAGTTTTGAAATGAGGAAATGCTTTCAGTACAGGGATGTATGACTCAAGTATGGTCAAATAATTAGCATATCCTTATCTAAATTAATATGAGAAAAGGGGCATGTAAAGTCACGGGTTTATTTCTATTCCATCAATCATCCCTCCATGTTTATGTATATATTTACATCTAAATTAAACTACATTCCAGTATAAATTGGTTGTCAAAATACCATTTTATAAAATCTCTTGAATAATGATTTGGGAACTAATTAACTATAATAATTTTCTATAATTGCTGCACTCACAAAACCCACCCCGAAAACATAGAGAACTTTGATACTTAGACTGTTTGTATGGGAGGCCAACTGACTGATTTTTTGTTTTGTTTTTGTATTTTGATGGAGGATGCAGGAAAGGGGGTTATTTGACGTTTTCCTAAGGATTCTTCATGGTAAGAACCTAAGACAGTAAACTCCTGCTAAATCATTACAGGCAAATATGATGCTCAAAATCCTAAACGTAAATTCATTAGAGGGAAAACAACAATGCTGCCTTGACCCCGTCTGAGGAAGCGACACTATTGGTTTAATAATCTCACTGAACTTTCCCCAAATTTCAGCCACAATGCATCAGAAAATTATTCTGCAATAAAAACAACACACGTTTTCCAGCTCCCTTTATTTTTTAAATACCTCCACACTTAAAAAAGCAGTACCGCATAATAATTATAGGATGGGTTCTGAGGTTAGACAGCCTGGGTGCAAACCTGTCTATACTCTTTGAATGTTTAGCCCCTTAGTTAGCCTTCTTTTTTTTTGTACAGTGGGAATAAGAATAATAATTGCTTCCTAAGGCTGCTGTAATAACTAAATGAGATGATCAATTTTAAGTGCTTGGAAAAGGGTCTATTTCAAGCTTTTTTGAAATAATTATTGATTATTCTCATTGCAGTTCTATTTAGTCAATATCTGTTGAATATCTGTCGTGTGGCATGTAATGCTCAGTGTTACAAGGAATTAGCACTGGGCAAGCACAGCAAGTTTAACCATAACGAGAAATGGTAAATGAGGTTCTAAGAAATGTAATTCTTTTAGCATTTGGATAGCTTTCTTAAAAAAATATTTATCACTGTGAACTCCGATTGCTCTAAATGACATTAATGCCTGCCAATCTACTTCCAAGGACTAAGTTTAGGGTTTTTTTTTTTTTTTTAGTTTTTTTTTTTTTTTTTTAAGGCATTGTAGGAGTACTTAACAAACTTAAAAAACAACAACAACAACAACAACTCATGTAAGTCGTACTATCATAGTTGCTATTTAATGTTGGCAAACGTGGCCTGGTTTTATCATAATATAATGCATTAAAATCCCTCATTTGATTAAACATAAGCAAAGCAGCTGGTTATGCAATATTCTAGATAAGCTTAAAAGATCTGGAGAAGAAATGAGTTGCTAAATGTTGTGATTGAATTAAGATTTTCTTGTCAAACAGAATTAGCCACATATCGGAGTAGGCCAGTGGTCAGACTTGCTTGTCAGTACCTAACATTGAAAATAGCCTTAGGGAAGTGAGAATCCCATATTTTAAACCCAGATGAAAGGAAAACTATGAAGATGGGAATAGGCTTTTCACAGCTGCATGGCTTTAAAAGAAATAAAAACAAACAAAACCCCCAACCCTGTTATTTAACCTGTCTTGGCATGAGTTTGTTTTAGGATACGTGGATGGTATGGGAACCAAATGCGTTGCAAGATTATGTCCAATGTGGTCACTGATGATTGAAAGCGTGATCATGGTCAAGTTGGCATTTACCACCCATAAAGTGAAAAATAACCCTTGTAATACAATTATTCCTGCAGCGACCTTATAACGATAGAGATGTTAAATGGCTTGTGAAATTTAAAATATGATACTCTCATGTGCAGCACTTGACACATACTATGTTAATTCTCTTTGACAGTCTTCTTCCCTCTGATGAATATTTTATTTGCCACAGAAGTGCCATGTGTATTTTTAAAATTTACTCTTCACTTCAGAACCTACGTGTGATGATTTTATTCATATAGCAAAATAATGTTATGTTTTGTAGTCACCAGGTGAAACACCTGCTGAGTACAGAATCCATCCGGAAAGAATAAGCTGTATCGGACTTTTGTTTAGGGTGCTCTGTTAGGATTTATATCGAATTGGTGTGTCCTCCCTCTGATTAGCTCAATAGTTTCTTCAGGGTTTTCAACATGAAGGCAACCTTGGTGTCTTTATGTAGAAAATGGCATGGCCTGCCGGAGCTAACACTCAGTGACCCGATCTTTATAGGTAACACACCGTCATCCTCAACAACAAAAAGAACAGCAAATGTTTTCATTTGTAAATGTTTCAGAGAGCTTTAACATGCACACATCTCCATGCTCTGCATGATAACTTTTAGGATAAGTTTATGTTTCGTCCTTCAAGCAAACTTTAAATTCTTTTACCTATAGATTCAAAGTCCAACCTACTAATTTTTTTTTAAATCATGTTGTAGATCGAATCATGTACCCTGACCCCAACAGATATGTTGGCATCCTAACCCTCAGAGAATATAGTTTTATTTGGAGATAAGATTGTTATAGAAATAATCAAATAAAAATGAGGTTATTAGGGTCAGCCCTTATCCAGTGTGACCAGTGTTCTTAGAAAATAGGGGAGTTTGGAGATAGACACGCAGAGGAAGAAAGCTGTTGTGGATGATGAATGGAGAAACGGGATGATGGTTCCATGAGCCAAAGATTGCCAGCAAGCCATCAGGAACCAGGGGAGAGGCATGGAACAGATTCTTTTCACAGCCTTCAGAAAGATCTAAACCTGCCAACGTGTTAATTTTGGACTTCTTGGACTCCAGAACTGTGAGACAAGAAATCTCCGTTTGTTTAAGCCGCCCATGGTACTTTTGTTAAGGCAGCTCTGGCCAACCAACGTAAATAAAATGCCGGAAAAGAGAAAATACAGATGGACTAATTTTGTGGTTGATTTTCCTTTAACATGAACTACTTTGTTCCCACCAAGAATTGTGTTCCTTACCTCTCACTGATTCAAGGAAAAAATAATCCATGATTTAGGCCACTTCTGCTTTTATTTCACATTTCCTTCAGTACTGACTTTGGGGTGGGGGGAGCAGGGGGAGCTCCTCTCTGGCGCCCATTGACACGTTCACTAACTGGAGCTTTTGATGATTAACACCACTCATCAGGTTGGCTCCTTCCTGCTCCTGGATCATAAAGGGCTCCTGCAGCTCCCAGCAGTATCATACTAATTCAGTACCCTGGCAAAATTAGCAGCAGGAAACAAACCTTTGTAATTTTCTTCCTTTATAAATAGCATTGTTCATTCAGTAAAGGATAGCAGTTCCTGCTGTAATTGTTTCTGCCCTGAAAAGTTACTTTCTTTCCATCAGTCTTAAAAATCAATCAAAATGAATGCACATACAATTAACCAGCCTACTGAGAAAGGGAGCATTCCTTTTACTTTGGGAGTCTTCTGATTTCATCTCCAAGTGGGCCCATTGTGCAAGCATTTATTTTTTATTTTTTTTATTTTATTTTATTTTATTTATTTTATTTTTTTAGGAAGCACAAAGTACGTTTAATGTGCCTTGAAGTTGCCATCGGAGAGAGTGGAACAATAGACGGAGCATGAATAAGCCTATGCCGCTGTCTTTTTTATCTCAAAAAATCATTTTTTTCTTCTGAACAAAGCTGCTAATTTTTTATACCACTTGAACGTGGAATTAGGGACTTTCTGGTTTCCAATGGTGAATACAAAAATTGTAAGCCGAAGGTAGTGTTACGTATAGAAGGCGAGTTCATAGAAATCGTAATTTCTGATATGAAGGGGATTTCATCTCCGGCATCCTCTGAAATAATATATCTTCTTCAAATTCTCTAGAATGTTAATGGACAGAGATCTCAGTAATTTGCGAGTTTAGCAACTTTTATGACTTTGCAATTGTGAAAAAAACATCATCCAATGGGTGTCTTTCTCCTTAATCTTAAATCCAAGTAAAGAAAAAGGAAGCAAATCTCGGTATGGATAATAAGTAATCAAAAAATGATTATTTAATAGAAGCAATGGAGAAATTTTCAGAACAAAACAGGGAAACACAAAATTTTGATAAGAGGGAGAAAACAAATGAGTAAACATACATCTTTTTTATTTAATGCTATATACATGGAATTAAGAAGCGTTGTGTTTTATAATTTCATTGTACAGCCGAGGTCCATCATGAGCCTAACCTGAACCCTTTACTGGGTTGTAAACATTTCTGCACTTCTGGAAGTGGACGGACGTGACTGGGCCGAGCTGCAGGCAAAAGAGATTGGAAGCCTCTTGGAAAGAAATAGTCAAAATCTTGGGGAAAAACTCAACAGAGTTGCTCTTGCCTATCTGCCTTGAATTGCAGAACTGTAGATTTCCACTTCTCCGGGTTTTACACAGGCCAGCTATTCACATTTGTTCTCCTCCTTGAATATATCATGCCCAGTCTCCTGTGGACTCATGACAGACTTTCAGATGGAACAAGGTTATAAATAAAAACTGAAAAACATGGGGGCACCTGGGGGGCTCAGTCAGTTAAGTGTCTGCCTTTGGCTCAGGTCCTGATCCCAGGGTCCTGGGATCAAGCCCCACATCTGGCTCTGTGCTCCCAGGTGGGGAGCCTGCTTCTCCCTCTGCCAGCCTGTGCTCTTGTGGTCTCTGCCAAATAAATAAGTAAAATCTTAAAAACCACAAAAACTGAAAAATGTGTTTTTATTAAACTTCAGCATTATATGGAGTGAAAATTTAGTATAGTTTTGAAACTCATATTGCACAGTGTAGTTGCAGAATGCAAGAGAAGCATCTTTGGGGTGTTGGCATAGGCTGCAGTGGTGTATTCAAGACCAGCCAACAGTCCATTCTGATGGTGGGCCCAGCACTCTTATGCCCAAAGCGCAAGGGTCATTCTCATTGTAGCACTTTCTGGTAATACTAGTGTCCCCCACAATGACAAGGGAGACAGATCCTAGAAAAGAAGTGTCACTGCACAGTTGAGTTAATATTTTGTACAAAGCAGAGACAAATACTGATGGCAGGCTTCAAGCACATACAGGGACTGGGAGCTTCAATAAATCCCGAGGCCAAGAAGAAAAAAAAATTGCATTGTGAAATAAGTATTTCTCCTTTACACACTGACTTTAAAATTGTTGCATTTAATTGTATTATTTCCAATTTCCTGTAAGCTTTATTTTTTTTAAGATTTTATTTATTTATTCATGACAGACACAGAAAAAGAGAGAGGCAGAGACACAGGCAGAGGGAGAAGCAGGCTCCATGCAGGGAGCCCGACACGGGACTCGATCCTGGGACTCCAGGATCACACTCCAGGCTGAAGGCGGTGCTAAACCGCTGAGCCACTGGGGCTGCCCCCAAAAACCTTTATTTTGATTGTTTCCTATTGCCGAGTTTTAAGAGTTCTCTATGATGTCAATTCTTCCCTTTAAAAAACAGTTCTCAGTATATTTCATATAGTAGACCTTTATCAGATGTGTCCCTTTTAATTTTTTAATTTAAATTCAATTTAATTAATATATAGTGAGTGTATTTTTGATTTCAGAGGTAGAGTTTAGTTATTCATCAGCTGCATATAACACCCAGTGCTCATTACATCAAGTGCCCTCCTTAATGCCCATCACCCAGTTACCCCATCCCTCCATCCACCTCCCCGCCAGCAACCCTGTTTGTTTCCTATAGTTAAGAGTCTCCTATGGTTTGTGTCCCTAATTTTGTCTTAATTTATTTTTCCTTCCCTTCCTTTATATTTGTTTTGTTTCTGAAACTCCACATGTGAGTGAAATCATATGCTATTTGTCTTTCCCCGGCTGACTTATTTTGCTTAGCATGATACACTCTAGTTCCATCCATGTTATTGCAAATGGCAAGATTTCTTCTTTTTGATGACCGAGTAATACTCCATTATATATACCACATCTTCTTTATCCACTCATCTGTGATGGACATCTGGGCTCTTTCTATATTTTGGCTATTGTAGACATGGCTGCTATAAACATTTAGGTGCATGTGCCCCCTCAACTCACTATGTCTGTCTCCTTTGGATAAATACTTAATAGTGCAATTGCTAGGTTATAGAGTAGCTTATTTTTTTTATTTTTATTTTCTAACTTTCTGAGGAAACTCCATACTGTTTTCCCAGAGTGGTGCCGTAGTTTGCATTCCCACCAATAGTGTAAAAAGCTCCCCTTTCCCTGTCTTCTCGCCAGCATCTGTTGATTCCGGAGTTATTTATTTTAGCCATTCTGACTGGTATGAGGTGGTATCTCATTGTGGTTTTTTGACATTTTTTAAAGATTTCATTTATTTATTTCAGACGCAGAGAGAGAGAGAACACAAGAAGGGAGAGGGGCAGAGGGAGAAGGATACGCAGGCGCCTACTGAGCAAGGGACGCCCGGAGGGGCTCTTTTCCAGGAGGGGCTCTATCATGACCTGAGCTGAAGGCAGATGGTTAACCCAAAGCAGATACTTAACTGACTGAGCCACCCAGGCACCCCTCAATGTGGTGGTTTTGATTTGTATTTCCCTGATGCCAAGTATTGCCAAGCATTTTTCATATGTCTGTTGGTTTTTTGAAAAAAAATGTGTTCATGTCTTCTGGCCATTTCTTGACTGGATTTTTTTGTGTTTTTTTTTGGGGGGGGGTCAGATGTGTCTTTTGTAAATATATTTTTTAGTCTGTGGCTTGTCTTCTTATTTTCTCGACCTTATGTTTCACAGAGGAGAGGTTTTTAATTTTAGTGAAATTCAGTTTATCACTTATTTCTTTTTGGATTTTGTCTTTGGTATGTTGTATCTGAAAACTCATTGCTGTACTCAAGGTATCTTCCTGTTATCTTGTAGGAGTTTCATGGTTTTGTTTTTTATGTTTAAGTTTGTAATCCACTTTGAATCATTATTTGTGAAGAGTGTAGAGTGTATCTCTGTCTAGATTTTTGTTGTTGTTGTATGTAGATGTAAAGTTGTTCCAGTACCATTAGTTGAAAAGACTGTTTTTGCTCCTTTGTTAAAAATCAGTTGACTATATTTATGTGGGGCTATGTCTGTGGTCTCTATTCTCTGCCATTGGCCAGTTTTCAATTCTTTCAACCTCTTCCATGCTTTCTCGAGTACTGTTGCTGTAAAGTAAATCTTGAATTTGGATGGCATTAGTTCTCTGACTATGTCCTTCCTCTTTAATGTTGTTTTGGCTATTTGCATCTCTATTTGGTCTTTTGCATCTCTATATAAACTTTGGTGTCAGTTTGTTGATAACTACAAATTAACTTGCTGGAATTTTGATTGGAGTTACATATCTGACTTTATCTTTGAGCTAAGAAATCAATCCATAAAGGCCATACAATACTGGCAAAATTTGGTGAAGAATAATTCCTGTAAGTTGCATCTTACTGCTGAGCTGTGAAAAAGTAAGAGAATTGCTCTATTAGAATGAACTCTGTTCTCCATACAATGCCATCTAAATTAGAAAAGTAGGGTTGACTCGACAACTATTTGGTAAATGTGAACCGATAAACTTCATAACATGGAGACTGTCCAGGATCCGTGTAATGCTATTTAAGATTGTGTTCACATCCACATTTTTGAACGGTGCCAGCACAGGTGATTCGTCTTAATTGCCTGGTTGTCTTGGTGTTATACAAACACTTTACTAAAGGGATTCCATGTATATGCTCTCTTGTGATTAAGTTGGGTTATACATTGCTATTTACTATTAGTAAGGGTCTATTAAATAAAAAAAACTGGTTTTGTCTACCAAGTTAATATAAATGATGGGTCATGCATTTAAAATAGGGATGTAAAATGCAGTTTTTGTTCAAACTTGACACATATGGTTTAGCTGTAATTTCTTGCCCATATATAATAATCTCTGAAGGAGACCGTAAGGCAATAATTTAACTACCAGTGTGTTTAACCTCTAATGACCGAATATACTAAAAAGAGAAAATACCTACAAAGATTGCAAACAAAATTTTTTTGGACTGAGTAAGAGTGACTTGCTATTAATATTATTATTGTGTTTTGAATCTGTTGAGTTGAGTAAAATAATATGAATGAGGTTCCAGCTGAGATTATTTATTCAAGCAAAAACCGAATTAGAAAGGGCGGTGACACATACATCATTGCCACTGTTAGAAACAGCTTCAAGAATTCAGTCTCAGTTGAGTGTATTAAACTCTGTGAATGACTGGGCAGGCAAAATTATAGTCCACTAGGATAATTATAGTTCACAGTCATATCTAATGGGATCTGCATAAATCACGGTATTGTTTGCCACAAAGTGTATTTATACTTGTCAAATGATTGTAATTGGACATTTACAAAGGACTGTTTCAATTTATAAACAGGACTTTTCAAATGAATATTTATAAAGTACTTGTTAAAGAAAATAAATTTACTCAGGTAATTTTGAACTGTGATTTTACAGCATGTAATATAAAACCATCTCTTACTAAGGAAACCCCGACTAAGCTTCTATCAATGATAAAGTTCAAAGTTAGATAGAGATAGATAGGATCCCTTTAGCAGCTTACAGGGCAAAATATTTCATAGTATCTGTATGTCATCAAAAAAAAAAAAAAAAAAAAGAGCAGAGTAAATTTAAATTCCAAGCTGTGGGGCTAATTTTTTGCGGAGGCAATAGCACCAAGGTGATGCACATGGGCAAAGAGACGTATACCCTACACCTGTACAACTTATATAAAGCCTGACAGGTGACTCTGTCTATATTGTAGAACTTTCCAAAAGATTTGAGGAATAGTTTATTACAGATATTACCAGGAATTACAAAGTTAAATAAGGCTTTTAGACTACCATGTATTCTACATTGGAAATCCCATTTCTTGGATTTAAATTCTTTTTCATCTTATTCAGTATTACTTCCTTTTTAGTCAAATTAGCATTACAGAACAGATCCCTTTCATAGAGCCTTTGACTTATTAGCATTACCTGTTTGGGAGGTTTTTTTTTTTAATTTTTTTATTTATTTATTTATGATAGTCACAGAGAGAGAGAGAGAGAGAGAGAGGCAGAGACACAGGCAGAGGGAGAAGCAGGCTCCATGCACCGGGAGCCCGACGTGGGACTCGATCCTGGGTTTCCAGGATCGCGCCCTGGACCAAAGGCAGGCGCCAAACCGCTGTGCCACCCAGGGATCCTCTGTTTGGGAGTTTTAACAGCCAATATAAGGGCCCAATTCCTTCACATCTTTGACTAGCCACCTATTCTGTTGCCTACTTATGTTAATCTGATGATTATTCTATTCATTATAAACAAAATTACTGGAAAATATACATTCTCCCTTATTGCTAAGACATGGCTCAGATTTCTCTCTAGTTTTTGACTCTGTTGAGTTGGGCTGGACTACCAGAGTTGAAGATGTCTCCCATAAAATCAAGCCCACAGCAGAGAAGCTGTTGCGGCCTATTTCTGCCTCCTTTCCAACATGGGGTCTGCTTGGTTCCCCCTTGATCATCCAAGATTGAATATCTTCTCTAGGTTAATCAGACCACACTGACATAGCTGCTGGTTGAAATGAAACAAAGGCATCTAGGAACAAATGATGCGAGTCAAAAGAACATATGGCCATTTTAGTTCTATATATAACCCCTTTATTCTTATTGGCAAAACATCTTCTACCCAACTCTGCCTCAGGAGAGGGGTCTACATTTGTTGTTGAGAAATTCATTTTCTCCTACATGTGCAAGAAAGCATTGTTTCTTTAGGAGGAAAGACAGTTTTGAGTTTCCTCTAGAAATTAGAATTCTCTCACCATGCTCACACCCTACTTATATTAGGAATTGCTTATTGTTCCCTGAGAGGAGCATATGCTTTCAGAGTTGTAATTAGCATCTACTCTGCCTTCCTAGAATGTTTCCCCTTTTGTTTTTGACTACCTACTTTATTCTCATCATTCCAGATTCAGTTAAACCACTACATTATCTTCATATCTTTTTTCTTTCAGTCTGTTTTATATCCTCTTCCCTGAGCTTTCTACTTATTTTTGACCAAAATTTTTATATATTAAAACACTGTATTCCCAATCTTTCAGTCTGTATTATATCCTCTTCCCTGAACTTTCTACTTATTTTTGACCAAGATTTTTATATTAAAAAAAAAAACTGTATTCACAACTTAACTATGGTATCCTGTCTCTAGAAAACTGGTTCATTAAGCTCTACATCCTCAGTGCCTGCATTTAATCCACATTTTACATGTACATAGAGATTATGATAACTTTTATGAACTATGATGATAACTCATGTGATCTGTCTGGGCAAAACTCTTCAGCGCCTTACCATTTGTCAGTCTGCAGTTATCTATATACCTCCCTAGAGTCTCTTCTGTATTGCAAGGAATAGAGTGGTCTTAGTATTATATTTGTCAAATTCTCTTTTGTCAAGCATCTTCAATGAGATTGACATTCTGATAACCAGATATATTTATATGAGATTTTGAGATGAAAAAAAAAAAAAAAAACAAAGAAAACCCAAAACACGTTGCCTTGTTTGTAGTAGTACACAAACATGTGGGCTTCACAGACATGACATTTGCAGCAACTTCAAGATCTTTCCCCTGTGAGTGCCCTGGGACACGATGACAATGAAACATTCAGGATGTCAAAGAAGGTGGCTTTTACAGAAGCACTGTAAGCATTGAGGGGAAAATAATCCATATCCAACAGAGTTTATTTTTATGAAGACAAATCTCTGCCTCTCCATTATGAAAAGGATCTCCAATAGTTATCCTGCCACCAGGTGACTGGCTGTTTCCCCTGGGACACAAAGCCCTATTATTGAGTGAGTGTTGACCTTTGCTATTGGCTGCTTAGATACTTTGGCACCATTGGTGGTGACAGGTGAGACTTGCTGAGGTAAAGTTCATGTTTATAGCCTATGTATGAGCTCCACTTGGACTACCATGACCACATTGAATGTGAGCCAACTGAGCAAACATTGGGGAAGCAAAGAGGTTATCAATAAATTCAGGTCCCATCAGCTTAGAAAGCTCAGCTCAGATTTCCATTTTGGGTCCATTTCCTGGCAGCATGGTTAAAACACTATCATTTAGTATCTGGCAAAATATCCAATATAATATTGCTTAATGATAGGTACAAAGGGGCATAGGTCTAAATTTCAGGAGATTCTCTTTTAGGGGGTGATTTTTTAATACTCCCTACAAGAACTCACTACAGATGGAATCAACAAAGTCTCTGACACCTTCCTGATGGAAGATTTAAATCACACCAGCTAAATGCTGATTGGAAGCAAGGAAACAATGAATGGTTAGGGCAAGGAGAAAGTAAAAAATTACAACTTCATGACACATTGCAGACAAGAGAACTTTACTGATTATGAATATCTATATTTTCTTTTTTAAAATTTCTATTTATTTATGATAGTCACACACACACACACACACACACACACACAGAGAGGCAGAGACATAGGCAGAGGGAGAAGCAGGCTCCATGCACCGGGAGCCTGACGTGGGATTCGATCCCAGGTCTCCAGGATCGCGCCCTGGGCCAAAGGCAGGGACCAAACTGCTGTGCCACCCAGGGATCCCCTGAATATCTATATTTTCTTACTTGCTTTATTAAGTACATGTTTGTCCATATTATTCAGCTTCTTATCTGCTCTTGATTCTTCATTTACTAATTTCCATAAATTGTTGGTGGCTCATGTGAATTAGTTTTTATTTTTTTTAAGTTTTTATTTATTTATTCATGAGAGACAGAGAGAGAGAGAGAGAGAGAGAGAGACAGAGAGACAGAGACACAGGCAGAGGGAGAAGCAGGCTCCATGCAGGGAGCCCAACATGGGAATCGATCCCGGGGCTCCAGGATCACGCCCTGGGCCTAAGGCAGACGCTAAACCACTAAGCCACCCAGGGATCCCTGTGAATTAGTTTTTAGGGACTAAATAGATGAAAGATAGGTTGTAACTGAATTTAAGGAAAAATTACTATCACTCAGGGATGGATTTAGTGATGAGTGGTATTTTGGGGCCCTGTGTTGGGACATTTTTGTACGAGACCTTTTTCTGTGTGAGACTGAGATATTTTTGTATGAAGAATAGCTTTATTATATTAGAAAGAATCATGTTGTTTTTACTATTGCTGCGAGTTGAAATTTTACATATTGGCCATAGTGTTGTATACTCTCTACCTTTTGTTTCTTTTGGCCTTCAACATTTGTTCTCAGACTCTCCTATGTTCTTCTTAAAGCCTGGTGACTAGATTTTTCAGACTGCCTCCTATCCATGTTTCAATGTATGATTCATGTTAAGCAATAGGATTCTACATTTTGATTTGAAACTTGAGCCCAGATTATTATCTGCTACATAATTTATTTTATTTTTTAAAAGATTTTATTTATTCATGAGTGACACACAGAGATAAAGGCAGAGAGAGAAGCATGTTCCCTCTAGGGAGCCTGATGCAGGACTTGATCCCAGGACCCTGGGATCACAACCTGTGCCAAAGGCAGACATCCAACCACTGAGCCACCCAGGCACCCAACTATGTAATGCATTTTATTTACATATTTTCAGGTTCCCACACTAGAATGGCAGTCGTACAAGGACAGGAATTTTTTTGTCATTATCTTTCACTGCTACCTATTCAGTGGCTAGAGAGTATCTGGCACGTGCAAGGGGCTCAAAATATTGGCTGATTAAATGATTAATAAATGAATGAATATTAAACTTAAAAGGAAATATAAGAAGAACAATTTATGTGGATTTGCATATTGAAAAATTCTAAATGGAATATCATCTTAATCTTTTGTTTGCTGGGCAGCCCAGGTGGCTTAGCAGTTTAACATCGCCTTCAGTCCAGAGCCTGCCTCATCCTGGAGACCCCGGATCGAGGCCCACATCAGGTTCCCTGCATGGATCCTGCTTCTCCCTCTGCCTGTGTCTCTGCCTCTCTCTCTCTCTCTCTCTGTGTGTCTCTCATGAATAAATAAATAAAATCTTTTAAAAAAATTTTTGTTTGCTAACATGTATAGAGAGATGGACTTGGCTAATTTTCCAGCTATGTAATTTTACAAGAGTATTTAAATTATATCAGAACCTAAGCATTCAAAAACAAAACAGAAAAGAAAAACTGAGGTCCAGGTGAATGTGAGGAATAA
The DNA here is from genome assembly GCF_905146905.1 of Nyctereutes procyonoides. Classification (NCBI taxonomy): domain Eukaryota; kingdom Metazoa; phylum Chordata; class Mammalia; order Carnivora; family Canidae; genus Nyctereutes; species Nyctereutes procyonoides. The sequence goes on along the minus strand of NW_026575032.1, from coordinate 14,128,789 downwards.
GAACATTTCTTAAATTTGTAAAGAAAAATATATTTAGGAGGTGAAGCACATGAATAGTTTTCACTACTGAAGTGAACTCCTGACACATGGCCTATGGTTGTACAATGAATACAAAGTCATTTATTGCACAAGTTAAACTGAACATCACTTATATATCGTGAAAACAAGAGATAGTACAATTTGTTGTCGGTAGTTTTCTTACCTTGAGCATTAGATATCATTTTTCTTTTACCTTTCTACCCACATCAGAGATATTTCCTCATGACTGGTGTTTATGTCTGTTTTCCCAAAGGAATTACCAACTCCTGGAGGTCAAAGTCATGTATGGGTTATCTTAGCATCCCTTAGAATACAGCATAAGTCTTCTCACAGAAGACGAAAAATACATTTTATTGAATTGAATTGAAAGATAACATTTGAAGTGCCTTTATGGCTAGCTAGATATCCTCTGCACTTATGGAATTCAATTTCATACCTGCTAATAACACATTGACTAAGGCTGTATAAGAGTAAACTAAAGCAGTAAGCATTCTTTTTTTCTGTAAGATTTTTTATTTTTAAGTAATCTGTATACCCAACATGGGGCTCAAACTCATGACTCTTAGATCAAGAGTCACATGGTCCCCCAACTGAGCCAGCTAGGTGCCCCTAAAACAGTAAATTTTTAAAACAGGATCATAATTAATGGATTGGCTAATTATTCTTTCCTGTGGTGGACATTTAATACCATTCAGTATTCTCTTTCAGCCAGGCACATCCTTGCAAAATAAGCAGAGGAATCATTCCTTTCAAATTATTTAAATAACTCTTAAATTAAAACATATCATAATTACATGCTCAGTCATTTGAAAATTCAAATATCAAAGTGCATATGTATTGTTATAACAAAAATCAACCGCCCGACTGTTGTCTAAACTTAAGATAGCATTCTTCATTTGGACGTAAAAAGGAAAAGGAATGTACACTGATCTATAGCTTATTATTCAGCTTTTGACCTTATTTTATTTAGTTATATATTTAGTGTTTATTATGAATCTCTTTAATGTAGATGAGTCTCTTGCTGTAGTGGCTCATCGAACTGATAGTTTTGACATTTCTTCCTCAAAAAAGTATGCATAAAGTGTCATCATAAAATCTAATTTACAACTGTCCTACATTTGAATACAACTGTTTCTACACACTCGACTTAGTTATACCACTTGTTAAATAAATTTGCATGTCATATGTGAGATTTTTGTTGATGAAACGTATTCTATGAGAGACTCAATTGTCAAAGTGTTATCTTCATCAACTTGAAATTTCAAAAGCAAAAATCAACGACCTCTTTTATTTCACTTTTTCTGAGGAACAATTTTGAACAATTGTTAGATAGCAAAAATTATAGTCTTCCAATTCAGAGGAAAAAAACATTACTAACATGCTGCATCTTCAGTATTAGAATCAATGCTCTTATTTGATGTAGAAATACAACTCTAAATGTTATAAATATGTACATTTTTAAAATACATGAAGTAGATGTCTATAATGCTAAAATGACTGGGATTATCATATAATTTTAAGCTTTATTGAATGGCCCAAATTTCACATAAGATATTTCTACCATTTAATAAATGTATTGCAAAAAGTTTGACGTGATTGTTGGCTGATTTAGTAAATTGTGCTCTAATTATCTACAATGTGAGGTTTGAAGCTCTGTGATGGAACCCTTTGCAGCCAAAGGGTTCTAGAACAAGGGCTTTGAACTTCTGGAGAAGAGAACCTGCAATTAAGATACAGAGAAATAGGAAAGATATGTACTCAGGGCTTTACCTCCATGCAAATTTCTTTTTCTTGAAAGATTTTATTTATTTATTCATGAGACACACACACACACACACACACACACACACAGAATGGGAGAGGAGGCAGAGACACAGGCAGAGGAAGAAGCAGGCCCCATGTGGGACCTGATCCCAGGACTCCAGGATCATACCCTGGGCCAAAGGCAGGGACTAAGCCACTAAGCCACCCAGGATCCCCTCTTTTTCTCTCTCTTATGCACACATATTTCTGACCTGCACCATGCCTATGTGTCCCATCTTCACTTAGGATGTCTCAAACCCGAAATCTCTGGACATTTCACTTCACTTCTCTGTATCTCACTACCATGTTGAATCATTTACCAAGTCCTACCAATTTTATCTCTGGAAAATTGTTTTTTATTGTTTAATAGAAAACTATATGTACAGCCTAATTGCATTAATATTTTATATTATTTAACATGATAATACTTAATTTCATCATGATACATGTAGAATTTTTTTTTATTATTTTCCCCCCTAAGGCCCAAGTTCAAAGTATTAGTCCCATTGTGAAAGTAAAATATAGAAATCATTTCATTTCATGATACAATGTTGTCAGGTTTGTAGGACAATGGCAACAGCAAAAACAAAGGCAAAGTAAATTAAAATTAGACTAGAAACAGTACTTTGTAAAACGCCATTTTTCTTTTTTTTTAAATTTATTATTCATGAGAGATGGAGAGAGAGAGAAAGAGAGAGAGACAGAGACAGAGACAGAGACACGGGCAGAGGGAAAAGCAGGCTTCATGCAGGGAGCCTGATGCAGGACTCGATCCCGGGACTCCAGGATCATTACCTGGGCCGAAGGCAGGTGCTAAACCTCTGAGCCACCCAGTTGTCCCGACATTTTTCTTAAGAGAGAATATTCGTGCACTGTTAAGGGACTGAAATAGATAAGTTCTATGTTTTTACATATTTATTTTCTGTTATTTTCAAAATATCATAATAGATATTTTGCGTATCTATTTTCTATTTATTTATATTCTAAAATATATGCATATATATTTATTTTATATATTTCATTTTGCAATATGTTTATGCATATGATTTTCTGCATATATATATTCCTCCTATGAGGTCTGACAGTTATTAAACAAGTAATTAAGAGGCATTATGCAATTACATTCTACTTGTACTCATATATGATGTTTGATTTAAAATGTAACTAACATAGTTTTCATGGTAGACATTTAGTGTCAAATTTTAGGAGATAGAAAAAAAAATTAGGAGATAGTATATGAACTAAAAATATGATTTACTTATTAACGTAGCTTTTTAACATAAAAATCTGAGTGATTACAATTGGTACTATGGTGAAACCCAATCTATTAGTGTTTTTTTCTTTTTTTTATAAGTGTTTTTTTCTTAAATCACATTTATTAATTAGTCAGATTTATAATAAAAATATTTTTAATTTTTTTAATTTTTTTTATTTATTTATGATAGTCATATAGTGAGAGAGAGAGAGAGGCAGAGACACAGGCAGAGGGAGAAGCAGGCTCCATGCACCGGGACCCCGACGTGGGATTCGATCCCGGGTCTCCAGGATCGCGCCCTGGGCCAAAGGCAGGCGCCAAACCGCTGCGCCACCCAGGGATCCCATATTTTGAATTTTTATGTCAATAATACCTTACATAGAAATGTAGTCAGTGTCTTAGGGTATGGTGTATCTGTTGACGCTAATAAAACGAAGGTACCGTATTCTTATCATTTAGCCTATTTAAAGCATTTAACGCTACTGTGAGCTCTTGATGCAACTGGACTATGAAAATAATTGCAATGTAATAAACTGGTTTGAAAGTCCTGGGCCATTTAAATTTTCAGTGTCATTTTTGAATTTTTTTTAACATTTATTGTGATGTGATAACAAATTTTATTTTTATTTTTTAATAACAAATTTATTTTTTATTGGTGTTCAATGATAACAAATTTTAATAATTAACTTTGTCATATGCTAAATTGAAGAGAAATGTCCATGCTGTTCCCTAAAGCCCCTCCTCTGTATTCATCAATTCCATCACGAAAACTTAAAATTTGAGAGTATTCTTTATATGTCTCATTTGATTTCATTTCTGGAATAAATCTTGTGTATATTTTGAATTTTTCCCTCCCCTTTAATTTGCATCTCTTTGCTTCTTAACTTTACTCATGTATGAGCTTCAAAGCTTCTCTTCAAACCATCCTTCCTCTGCCACTTTCTTAGTAGACTGTCAATACTTTTATGTCAGTCTTTGGCTCAAAATCTCTTTAAACTTCCCTCCAAGCCTTACTGAAAAAGAAAAAGAAAAAAAAAGTTCATAATCTAACCCAAGAACTCTCCCACCCCTACACACATGCGTGTGCACGCACAGATATAGAATCTGGACCTAACTGGTAAAGGACAGCTTTACCCTTGTCCTTTGTCCCTTTTATTCTAGGAAGCCTAGAGTACTGGCCAATCCCAAAAGACATTTAAAGTTCGCCATCACTGTGTTTTGCTACCAGAGTCTGATGTGTTTTCTTCCTCCTCCTCTTGCTCCTCCTCCTCCCAGCTCTGTCCAGTTTCTAGGTAGACTTAATGGACTTGATGATTCTCTCCACAGAACCTTTCCTTTCTCTGTTAGGAATCAATATGTATCTAACTGGTACTCTTCTTGGTGTGGCACTGAACCTCCTCTGCCGGAATTAGCATTGTTACAATAAGCATTATTTTCTCCACTACGTATGAATATTTGGCAGCAGAGATCTCATATTCATTTTTGTCTCTTCCTCCTGAGTACTCAGAAGAAGGGCTCTGATGGGGTAACTTAATATCCATAAAAATTTTTTGAAGAAAAAAAATAGAAGAAAGAAAGGAGAGAGGAAATAGATATGTTTCCTGATTTTTTTTTTCCTGTTCACTGTTTACTTTCTGAATTAATGGTGATACGGGAGAGCTTGGTTCTCATATCATGGAGTCCAAGAATGAATCTTGTCGACAACAGAGAGTGAGCAAAGCAATAGAAGTTTGTTAAGAGAAACAGAGAAAACTTTCAACAGTGAGAGGGGTTGGACAGGGTGGCCACTGAGGGCTTTTATGATCTATCTTTTATAGGAAACTGACCAGGGAAGTTGGTAAATTTCCTGTCAATATCAGGGTGGATTTGTAAAAAAATCATGCCCGTATTTAGAACAAACATGGTAGACTTGTAACCATCATAATAACAAACAAGATGTTCTTGTAAATATCATGAGCCCAAACAAGGTGTTCCCTTCTCTCTGGTTAATCTCTCCTCCATAATATTTCTCTACATCTGAGGTTTTTGTGAGCCTCATCAGGGAGCCCATGGCTCTGAGATTCTTGTGCTGTCTTGGTTTGAGCAGAGACAATTTATAACACCTTAATGGCATATTTCTTTGTAGAAGGGTGAGTTTCTGTGATTTCTTAGTGGCCTTTAAATGGGGATACTCCCTAACATTTTGGAACTAGGGAGCCAGATTTATTTATTTATTTATTTATTTATTTATTTATTTATTTATTTATTTTTGTTTTTGCTGTCTTATTTCTGTTTCCTTGGGATAGGTAGGAGCCTGACTCTGGGGCCTTTCCTTTATCTTCCCCTGCCAAGCCCCGTCTGCCCCTAACTCATTTCTACATCAATAGGTATACTTTAAAATTCTGATAATTTATACAATTGCCCCATTACATAAACTAAATATTTCAATAAGGGATTTATAAGGAACTCCAAAATTTGATACTTTGTTGGCAAGGTTTGCTTAGTGATCCCATCTACTTGTCATGAATTGAATCATAAGCTGATGACCAGTTTCCATAACCATCTCATCTAAACAAATTTTACAGAAATCTGTTGCCTTGTTCTGCACAGGTTTCAATCTAAAGCCCACTTTTATCTGCAGAATCAATAATATCACTCCTTATTTTCTCATGCATAGTCTCCTATTTAATCTTGATCCAAACATGATTCTACTTAGAATTTCTTTGGTAATTACATAGAGAATCTAAATCACTCTATCACATGTTGCTTTAAGATGCTTCTGGAGTTCTTTTCCTAAATATATGACTTTGTTCCATAACAAAAATTAAAAAAGGCCTTTTTCCTGCTTTTATATTTACTATAATATATATGAAAGTGAGTGACAGCTATGAAGCAATTTAATAAATGCATATTACTCTCCAAAATTCAGCTAACCTCTGCAATTTTATGCAAGAGATACAAATTTATTGCTTGATTCACTTATAATTCTGACTTTATTTTTCTATTTTTTTAACTATCATTAGAGAACCAGTTAATTTTTTAAAGAGATTCTATTTATTTAATAGAGAAAGAGAGAGAGAGAAAGAGAGAGAGGGAGAGCACATGTGTGTGCGCCAGTTGGGGGAGGGGTAGAGGGAGGAGAGAGAGAGAATCCCAGATAGACTCTGTGCTGAGCATGAAGCCTAACCTGGGGCTCAACCTGATGACCCTGAGGTCATGACCTGAGCTGAAATCAAGATTCAGCCACCCAGACTCCTGGAGAACCAATTAATGCTTAGAAGTCACTTATTAAAAACTATATCTTATGAAATACAGTGGTTATTCCTCTTCTTCCCTTTTGCTGAGAATTCCATTTAACATGAAAAGAGCCAGTGGTGACTGGCTAGTCAATAAAACCTCCAATGATAATTGCATGAATTGGATAATCACTGACATGAATGGCTTATAGTACTCACATTCACTGGAAATGTGTCTTCTTTTAGTATTGCTAGGGTGATTACATATGCTAGAATTCTAATATAGTTTTTAAAATTAGAAAAAATATTCTTGCCAGATGATATCAACAAACATATATATATATATATATATATTTTTGGTCAGGAAAATACCATGGAGCCTAAAGTAACCATATCATTTGTGACAAAAAAATAAACAAACAAACACTAAAATTATCTGAAGACATAGCTGAGACAGAGTGAACTTACAGAAAGTGGCCTTTTGAATTTCTGGTTGGAATATCTGATAAATCAAACCTACTGTGTGATGTTGGAGAGAGCATTTATCAATGTGTGTGAGCCACTCATTATCTGCCTTCTAACATGTGAATAGCGGTTTTTGCCTCCCAGAATTGCTGATAGGGATAGGGTTGTATAAAATAATGTATATGAAAGCCCCTAGGACAATGACTGGCACTTTGTAACAATAACTATAGTTTAATGAGGGCTTTCTACATATTTTTTGCTCTTCTGAGAATTTGGCTTTATTTTCTCAGTGGTTTCAAACTTCACTTTCAATATTTTGCCACATTGAAGGCATCCCTATTTTTTGCTTGATTTTCTTTTAAAGAACTCATTTTTCTTTTTTCTCATTGTAATATTATGTTTCGTAATTATACATTTTCCTCAAATACACATTGAAATTTACAAATACCACCATTAGAACTTTTAGCAATTCTTTTCTAGTAGCACCTTAATCCACTCATATACCAGTGGTATTACACATTCCTTCTTTGACAAATACTCCCCTATATATTGGAATTCTTATCACAGCCCACCCCATCAGAGGGAAGGGAGTGGATATAATCATCCTTTTTTAATTTTTAATTTTTTAATAATAAATTTATTTTTTATTGGTGTTCAATTTGCCAACATACAGAATAACACCCAGTGCTCATCCCATCAAGTGCCCCCTTCAGTGCCCGTCACCCATTCACCCCCACCCCCCACCCTCCTCCCCTTCCACCACCCCTAGTTCATTTCCCAGAGTTAGGAGTCTTTATGTTCTGTCTCCCTTTCTGATATTTCCTACCCATTTCTTCTCCCTTCCCTTCTATTCCCTTTCACTATTATTTATATTCCCCAAATGAATGAGACCATATAATGTTTGTCCTTCTCCAACTGACTTATTTCACTTATATCCACTCATCCTTTTTGGTTACAAATAAGAAAACCAGAGCAAAGAAAATGTAGGCAGCTTTTTCAAAGCAACACTGAAATTTAATAAGTGACAGAGTCAGGTTTCAACTCCTGACCCACCAAACTTCAAATTCTGTCCTCTTACTAACTCCAGCATGGCATATTTCTTGTGAATAAGTCAGTGAATGTTTCTGTGGGAATTATGCCTCATTTTTCTTTGGATCTTCACCTCACACAATACAGATACATGCTTAATCTATATTATTATATGCTGTAATAATAGGAAGAGTTGCCCTATCTCACATATGGTTAATAAAGGTATGCAAGAAGTAGTGATTTAACGTCTTTGCATTATCTATCAGGACACTTCCTTTTGACAAGAACCCTAATTTCAAGAAAGGGCATGCCCAAATTTAGTTATTTTCTTTAGGTCCTCCCAGACCTTTCTTTAAATTTCCTACTACCAAGTAAAGGTAATTATTCTAAGCAGGATTTGGTAGATTTCCAACTGAGGAAACCGGACTGTGATATCTAAGAAAAATTCTCAGTGTAACTTTTTTCTACCACCTTATTCCTGACGCTGTCAAAGAGCTCAATCAGTGGCACCTTCTCCGTCATTCTCGACAGTACCAGGTTACAGAGTGCTTTGTTCTTCAGCATTTGCTTGTTTATGGTGTGGTACACCCAACCAGTATCTTGCAAAGGCTGCTGTATGTTATATTTTGCTGCATACCACAGCCTTGACTGTAATGTTTGTGTAATATCTAGCCTTACCAGGACAAATTACTGGAAATCACCATTCTTTTTGGGTCATTCTCTAATATTTCCCCTCAAATGTTCATGAACTGCCCTACCCTACTCCTCATTATTCCTAAGGATTCTTTAGTGGTAATCAGGAGGGATATTTGATTCCTCTGGTCCATGGTGCTCCAATTCCTGCTTTCTGCTCAGATCTTTACTACTTTATATTGACTCACCACTACCCTGCATATAAAACCGAAGCCCTTCATACTTATTATACATAAGGCCACCACTAGTACAAGGCCACTCATTTTGATAGATTTTTATTGAAAGACTGATTATAATACCGAAGAATTGCATGATAGCATGAAATAGTAAAAAGCTTAATGCTGAAAACAAGATATCACTCTGCTAAAATCCCTCAATATTATTCACCCCAAGGAGGATATTATTTATTTTTGCATTTGCATTTTAGCCAAGGCCTATGAATAGATACTCTAGCTTCATGTAAACTATTTTATCATCTCTCTTATTCTCTACATCCTGGTATCTACAAACTCTCAGGACAGAACTCACAAATGGTTTCTTTTTTTTATCCCAAATTTTATTTTTTTATTTTATTTTTTTTAAAGATTTTATTTATTTATTCATGAGAGACCACACAGAGAGAGTCAGAGACATAGGCAGAGGGAGAAGGAGACTCCATGCAAGAAGCCTGATGTGGGACTTAATCTCAGGATTTAGGGATCGTGTCTTGAGCCAAAGGCAGAACACTCAACCGCTGAGCCACTCAGGAGTCCCATATCCCAAATTTTACTTTGAAAAGGCCCAATAATGAGTTTTCCTAAACAATAGCTTTATCTTCCCATGACATAAATCACCATTCTTTAAAATTGGGAAATTATGTGACCATTTGCTTATCTTAATTTTCTTTTTAAAATATTGATGTAACTTCAGGGAATTCTTAACTCAGAGCATTATGAAAACAGTAAAGGCGTGCCTGGGTGGCTCAGTCAGTTGGGCATCTGTCTTCAGCTCAGGTCAAGATCCTGAGATCCCGGGGTCCTGGAATTGAGCTCCACATTGGGCTCCGTGCTCAGCAGAGTCTGCTTCTCCCTCTCCCTATGAAGCTACCCCTGCTTGTTCTCTCTTTCTTTTTCTCTTTCTCTTTCTCTCTGTCTCAAACAAATAAACAAAACATTAAAAAAGCACAAAACAGGGATGCCTGGGTGGCTTGGCAGCTGAACATCTGCCTTCTGCTCAGGGCGTGATCCTGGAGTCCTGGGATCTGGTCCCATGTTGGGCTCCCTGCGTGGAGCCTGCTTCTCCCTCTGCCTGTGTCTCTGTTTCTGTCTCTCTCTCTCTCTGTCTCTCATGAATAAATAAATAAAATATTTAAAATTAAAAAAAATTAAAAAGCACAAAACAGTAAGAAAACTTGTGGAAAGGATTATACATTTTTAAGTGTACTTTGGAAAATGATAATTATGTACATAGATGAAGCAAAACACAGCAAAGGTTAATTCTAAAACCAATTTTTATGCTTCATGACTAAAGAATTGATGATGAGACAGTTTGGCTAAGAAAATGGTGGTGGTCTAGTCTAGATTCTTTGTTTTAATTGTCCTCTGTCTCATGTCCTTTTCTCTATTCTGAGATTTCTGCTTCTTGTTTCAGAAAGTTTATTACTAATTCTTTGATAAAGAGGCCTCATCATTTAAGTATCCAATATTTGAATCTTGGTTGTTGCAAGGTTGCAAAAGGAATAAGATAATTGTATAATATAAAATTATTTAGTATTAAAATATCAACTCCCCAAATTAGCTCCTATTCAAATACCTGCCTCCCCCTCCCCAAAGCACAGGCATACATACCAAATGCAAGCATTTATTCCTGGAGCCATTTAGCTGATTTTTGGATTCTATAAACTCATGGCAGAATGAAAATAAAAGGAGAGTATTTACAAGGAATTTGTCTCTTGGCAAAGATGCAGAATTTCATGAGTCAATAAAGTGAGATGTAAAATTATAAATTATAAAACCACTGAAAATTATGCATATGGAAGAACACACATATTTAGACTTCAAAGGACCATTGACAAAGATGATGATCAAGAGCTCGTGAAAAAGAGTATGATTTAAATGTTGAGTGGTGATGACTGATAAAGTCCTCAATTATTTTTATTAATAAACTTTTCGTTGGTAATCTTTTTTAAGAAGGCAGTGTAAAGACTGTTATATGGTACTATCGATGCAATGGCAATTGATAATTGTACAAATAAAATACTAAAAGTTGAATCATTTTTATTCAGTTTAATATTCAGCATATAGTGGTAAAACAGACCTGAGTATTATACAAAGACCAGTTCTCAGCTATTCAACCAATTCTTAATACAATAAGGCAGAGAGGCAATGGCAAAATAAACACAAGGAAGGCAGGAAAGTGCAAGACTTACAGTAACATGACTTAGTATTAACTATTTAGATCACAACCTTTCATACGTAGTTTAAGAAATCAGTGCCAGTAGAGAGATACCATATTGTAAGAAGCAAGTTCTATCTTTAGGTAAAGATTAAGTATTAAAATTGTAGGTAGAATCAAAGTATCATGGCCACTATATATCCTTTCCATCCTCTAGAAAACATGGATTTTTATTAGTTAGACCTTTACCTCCATTACTTAAAAAGGACTGTTACAACACTATCAAATTCATTCAAAATACCACATGGAAATTTCTAGGTGAAGTGCTTGACTCATTGTAGGAGTTGAAAATTTTTAATTAACTCTTCCTTTAAGGTAGTAAAAGACTTGATAACAGCTTACCTGTTCCCCTAGTAAGTACATTTAGTCCATGGGTCGGCTTTAGGTGGGTAAACTACTCATGGTGGAGAAGGCAAGTTATTACTTCAGTTCTTCCCACTTCTCCATCCCTCTTATCTCAGTTTTTAGAGGAAGAAACCTTATAGTGTAACTGCAAGTCATACTCTAATGACTCCTCATTATTCTTCAACTTTGACGTCTAATTTTCCTTGTATATATAGTTTCTGTTTCTTTCTAATGACAGTGATTTTAACAATTTGTATATATCCTTTTGTGCTGTATTCATTTTTTATGTGACATAATTTCCTTTAAGGAGAGATCAAAAATAGATTTCTTAGTTTATTTAAACAATTACTTTGACATACACCTGACATATATCTGATAGATGTAGGGAATTGAAGCATTTACTCAATTAAAAGAAATATAATGATATGTGCCTGAAATGTATATTTATACTCTAAAGAGCAGAATTTTAAGAGGAGAATAAAGAGACAAAAAAATCATACACCACGTCAACATATATGATTGTTTGTTTTTATATCATTTATTCTGCAAGAAGAAAGAAAAAGATTGCTTCCATTTCTCTACACGGTTCTTTTTAACCAGGTGTCACAAATAAGCATAACTATCAGAGTGCTGAGTTTGTCAAAAACAGAAAATACCTCTTTAAGGTACAAGTAATATACAATTAATCTGCTTGATAAACATGATTGCCTAGTCAAAAATTGCATTCTCAAGAAAGTAACTGTATTTAATATGGCTACCCGATTGTAAACATTTGCAGAGTGCATCAAGGAAAATTATAAATATCTAACATCACTTGAGATGTAGTTGATTATGTTCGTGGGTAGCATTTTTATGAATTTATATTGCATCAAAAATGCTGACAAAATCAACATTTTATATTATCTAAAAAATTTTGAGACTACTCTGTGACAAAGTCTGATTGATGAGCACATTTATTTAATATATGTTTTTCAGTCAAAGGTTTTCTTTTGAAATTGTATAGCTATATCCTGTTTTCCATTATTCTTCAGAATGTTAAGTCAGAGTCGTTTTTGACTTTGATGGAGGAAAAAGTGATTTTAAGAAACTATTTTCAGTCAAATTATTTTAGTTACATGCATAAAATTCTATTTCTATAGGTCTCAGAAGATCAAACTCTTTTTCTCCCTCCTGTTTTGTCTGAAGAAACTAGAAAGAGTTGCCAGTATTTTCATCTATTTGGCATGTGAGCTTAGGTGAAAAGTTCTTCTGTTTTCCCTTGATATCTATTTATCTAGAATTTTGTAATGATAAATTCTAAAAAAATGAATAACCTTCTTCAATAGTAGTCTCTTGATAGATGTCAAAGTCTTTATTCTTGACTGTGGTGTTCCAGAATGGCCCCAGTTATGTCTGAGTACTCATCATCTCTAGTCCTGTGGGCCACTTTGCACACACTAGATACTAGACTGAAGCAGAAGCATTTCTACTGGAGTGCTTCAATAAAATGATGAAGCACTCAATTCATTGTCTTTCTCTCTTCCGTCTGTTAGCCTGAAAATCAAGGGACTTTTTTACAAAGTGCTTCTTCACAATCATGTGAGTTTCCTGTCTTCTCACCCAGTGTATGAAATTGGGTTGAACATTTATTTGATTGGTCTTAGCCACCTGGAATGTTTGAATCATTATGGTTGTTCATTGGGAGAAAAATGTTAAAAACAGCGTCGGTTCCTAATAAGAGGTTTTGGGATAGTCAGAGATTCCACTGCAGTGATCCACATTATTGGAGGGATTTATGATTGAGCTATATTTCCTTATATCAAAGAGGACAAATAGTTTTAGTTTGAGGAACTTCAGTCTCATCACATACAAGAATGAAAGTAACACTCAGCTAACCTATTTGTAAGTTCTATAATACTTTAAATGCCTCTTCCTTCATATTTTCACTAAGATTCCTCTTTTCTAAGCTCACCATTTTTATACAAATACCCCTGCAATTCCATGTCTTTTTCTAAGAGGATCCTTGGATATATCACCCTGCAGGAGGTGAATTGCAAGTGATTAATATACAAGTATGGACTTATGTTTTGTTATTATTGTCCATTTACCTTTAAAAGAATAGGAAATATTTTTTACTTAAATTAATAAAAATACTTTGGTTGATCTAAAATATCTTGGTCGTATTCACTTTCTATATATAACAATTAGAATATACATACATTACAATATTTAAAAATCAATGTTTTGATGACAGCAGGGATGGCTAAAAGTGGTAGAAATGGAGGAAATCAGACCCTTGAAAGAATGGAAGTGTACTAGATCTAACTGCTCGAAGCATTTTTGGCTGAGGACATACCTCAACTCTTAGGTACAATACAGCAAAGATTGCACTCCTAACTGCTTGAGGGGTCAGAATACAGAGCTCAAGGATAATAGAGTAGATTACAAAAATGAAAACAAAAACTAGATGAGCAGAAGTCCAGAAAAAGGGGAGACAGAGGGAATTGGAGCTCTAAAATTGTTGTAAACTTGCCCAAATCTTTGCTTAATCAATGAATCATACATGTGGCAAGGAAACTCCAAGGCATCTGAAACCAGCAACAGTAAGAGGGAAATCAGTAACTGTAATCTCAGAGAACTGAGTAGATATTTCTGCTGCATTCCACTTTAGAGGAGATAGAGTGTGGAGTCAGACTCCAGACAAGTTAATAGACTCTTAGAACAGAAATCAACCCTCTTCAAAGGAATGTAATTAAACTTGGATGTCTACACATAGAGTATTCAAAATGTCTGTTTTTATTTTATTTATTTTATTTTATTTATTTTATTTTATTATTTATTTGAGAGAGTGAACAAAAGAGAGCACGAGCAGGGCAGGGTGCAGGCATAGGGAGAAGCAAACTCCCTGCTGAGCAGAGATCCTGCCCCCCGACTCAACCCAGGACCCTGGGATCATGACTGAACCAAGACAGATATTTAACCAATTTAGCCATCTAGGCACCCCCAAAATGTCTGTTTTTTTCCCCAAAATTTGTTTTAAGACAGAAAATTAACTGACATAATAAGAAACAGGAAAATATAGCTAATACTTGTGAAAACAGGACATCAAGGGAAACAGATCTGCAAATGACCTAGATATTGGAAGAAGCAGAAAAGAGCTTTAAAGGAGCTGTTTTGCATATGTGTTCAAGAACCTGAAGGAAATTATTGTCATAATGAATTGAAATATAGGCCTCTTTGTAGAGAAATTAGAATGATAAAAATAAAAACAAATGGAAACAAATAAAAACAATGGAAATTCGAACATTGAAAAGTTCAGTTGCTGAAAGGAAAAAAATTCACTGAGTGGGCTTCACAGTAGTCTTTGAGTACAAAAGAGGTGCCTGGCAGGCTGAGTCAAAAGCATGTGACTTTTGGTCATTGGGGTTCATGAGTTTGAGCCCTACTTTGGGTATAGAGATTACTTAAAATAAACAAACAAACTTAAAAATAGCTAAATAAATAAGATGCAAAAAATAAGTCAATGAACTTGAAGGGATATCAGTAGAAAGTATCCAATTTGAACAACAGTAGTTCAGTACTGAATGGGACAAATTTAGGTTGTATAAAATTCATGTAATTTGGAGGCTGAAAAGATGGAGAAAGAAAATAAAACAAAAACTATTTGAAAAAATAATAATAGAATTTTTCCAAATTTGCTATAAATTTATATCTAGAGTCTGAATGAGCAAAGTGAATGCCAAACAAGATAAATACAAAGAAAACTAGGCCTAAACATTTCATAGCACAACTGATAAAATGCAAATGTAAGGAGAGAAGCCAAAGAAAACTGACATATTACATGCAAGAAGACAAAAATAAGAATGAGGCTAATCACTTATAAGAAAAAAATTGAAGATCATGAAGAAATGGAGCAAAGTCTTTAAGGTTTTGAAAAGAAGTAAAAATATCAAAATAATCCCAGGACCTCGGGATCATGCCCTGAGCTGAAGGCAGATGCTCAACCACTGAGCCACCAAAGTTCCCCACAACTTCAATCTTTAAATTGAAGTTGAAATAAAGACATTTCCCCATGAAAGAGAACTGTACAAATTATTTTCCAGAAGACTTGAACTACAGAAAGTGCTAAAATATTCTCTGGGCTAAAGTAAAGTAGTATGAGACAGAAAATCAGATGTAGAGTTGGAAGTAAAAAGCACAGGAAACAATAAATGTGTGGGAGAGATATTTCTAATTTTATAAAAAAGACATGATTGTTGGAAGTTAAAATTATTACACAAAATGCAGCGTTTATAACAATAGCACAAATAATGGGGAGGTAGTTGAAATGATAGTGTAATAAGCTTTATATATTTTACACAAAGTACTACAATTTTAACTCTGTGTAGATCATGTTGAAGTAAAAGGTGCACATTGAAATCCCAGGATTTGATTACTAGAAAGCGTTTAATTAACCCAGTAAAAAGGCAGGAAATGAGGAATAGAGGAGCAAAAAAATTGCTGGGACAAATAATAAGTGGGAGGACTAAATTCACCCGTATCAAACATTTTATTAATTAGACTGGATATTCCAATTAAAAGGCAAACTGCCAGTATGATTTAAAAAAGAAAAAAAGAAAAAAAGGAAAAAAAAGAAAAAAGAAAAGAAACCTGAACCATGTATTGTCTGTTAGAGATAACCACTTTGAATAGAGACCCAGACATGCTCAAAGTACAACAAAGGAAAAAGAAACACCATGAAAACACCAATTATATGTAAGCTTGAGTGATTACACTCTGCCAGACTATGTTGACTTCAGTACAAAGACTGTTTCCAGAAATAAACAGGGAAATAGTATTAATAGGGTCAACTGATCAGTAAGATTAAACAATTAAAAGTTTGTGTGGACCCAATAGATTGTCAAAATGCATGAAGCAAAAAACTGACATACCCAAAAAGATAGGCAAATACACAATCATAGTTGGAGATTTTAACACAACTCTCAGGAATTGATACAGCACTAGATGAAAAAAATCAGTAAGGATATAAAAGATCTGAACAAGTTATCTTGACATAAGAGACATTTACACAATATTATGCCCGACAGTTACTGAATACACGTTTTATCAAATATATATAACCTGTTCACCAAAATTAAATAGATGCTGAACCACAAAAATACTGTCTCAATAAATACCAAAAGAATAAAATATTAGAGAATATATTTTCTGACCATACTGGAATTAAAGAATCAATAATATTTTATCTAGAAAATCACCAAATACTTGGAAATTGAACAACACAGCTAAAGCAGTGCTCACAGAGAAATTTTTAGCATAAAATGCTTATATATATATAAAAAAAGTTTTAAAACATTGATCTAAAAGTAGGAAAGCTAGGATAAAAGAGCAAAGTAAGCCAAGTAAATAGAAATACATAATAAAGAAAAGAGCAGAAGCTACTTCTATCAAAAGAACAATGCAAAAAATTAGCAAAATCAAAAATAGTTCTTAAAAATATTAATAAATTTGAAAAGCATTTAACAAAATAGATCAAGAAGAAAGGAGGTAAATTAGCAATGTCAGAAATGAGAAAGTTCTAACCCTGTAGAACATAAAAATATCAGAGCAATACTAAGATACTATAGATATGTTTATACTAATAAACTCCACATTTTAGCTGAATTGAAAAAAAATTTAAAAAGCATAATCCACCAAAATAGATACACTTGATTGATCATTAAATATTTAGAACAAAGAAACCTTCAGGGTTTTTTTTTGATATAAATATATATAATGTTGAAGAAGAAATTATGTCATAAGCATATTCTTTCAGGAAAACAGAAGGGAGGAAACATTTCCCAAATTATTTTCTGAAGGAACATATTCCTCATTCCAAAATTTGTTAACAAGAGATATTAAAAGAAAAGAGTATTACTGACATTAAAAGAAAAGAGTATTACTGACCAAAAGTCCTCTAAGATTAGTACAAAAATACTTAAGAAAATATTAGTAAATCAAACCCACCACTATATGACAGAAAGAATGTTTTATAAACAAAAGAGATATATGAAGGAAATTTTTAAGATTTATTTTATTTCAATAAAACTGGCTACTTTTTTAAGAAGGCAGAAAAATCTCAAAGCAAAGTGAGAATTTAATATTAATGTATGCAATCCATTGACTATTAATGATCTCTATGGGTAGTGGGGTGATTTTCCCCATGTAATTTACATTCAGGATTACTTAAAATGGTGTTGCTTCCTCAAAAAACTGAACAGAATATTATCAGATATGTGAAAGGTGCTTTGAAAAGCTCAAATAAATGAATGCTATGAAATGGTAGCCTGGATTTGGGCAGGATTGGTAAGTTTTATGAAAATGGTGCTTGAGTGTCAACTATCTGTTCTTTGAAGATCTTCCTGTATTTCAATTATGTTATTAGTAAAGTTCCCACATTCCTGAATACTGAGAGTGAAATGCATGGCCTGAACTAGGGTATGAAGTCTTTGATAATCAAAAGCCAAAGTTTCAATTCTAAATTGGCTCTTGAGTGTAAATTATTCATTTTTATAAAGAAAAAGATTAGAAGGAAAATGAGGCAAGAATAAGAATCTAGACACTCCCATAAATTTTTGAGCTACATGATTATATACTGGACAATCTCTTGTGATCACTTTAGTGAACTCTAAGCTCAGTTGTTTTATAACCAATAATTCATTAATTTCAATTCACTCCTTTTATTTTATTTTTTTTTAAGATTTTATTTATTTATTCATGAGAGACACACAGAGAGATGCAGAGACATAGGCAGAGGGAGAAGCAGGCTCCATGCAGGAAGCTCGATGCGGGACTCAATCCTGGGTCTCCAGGATCATACCCCTGGGCTGAAGGCAGACACCCAACTGCTGAGCCACCCAGGTGCCCCTCATTCACTCCTTTTAAATCAGTAGAACTTATCCTAGTTTACTGAGATATGTAAGTATGTATAAGGTTACGGGCTGAGGCAGTGTCAGTTAGGAGTTTGTTTCAATAGCCCAGGTCCTCTTGGTTGCCATTCTGAACATATCCATAGACATACAAATGAATTTCCCTGTTTCCTTTTAGGAATGGAGAATAGTCAGATACCCTCAATGGCTTCCCCCGGTCTTTGAGAAAGTTCACAATTCTATTACGGTATTCATTGACCTATGTGATCAAACTTACCTTTTTTGACCTACTTCATGCCACTTTTTTCCTGGCTCCTCTGGGAATCAATTTCTTATCTGATCATTCCTGAAAATGTTTGCATGATACTTTTCTCCATGCTGTAGTTTTACAGTTTTATTCCTTAGCCCTAAGTCTTCTGTCTTTGGGTAAGTAGGGGGACCTAATCAAATTCAACTCAAAGTCTTCTTCATAATGACATTCTCAGCAATACAGGTCTTCGGATGGCATATATACCCTTTCTTCTTGCTCTTGAAGTTTTTGTAGATATTTTTGTTTGTTTTAAAGATTTGATATATTTGAGAGAGAGATAGCACGAGTAGGGGGAAGGGCAGAGTGAGAGAGAGAGAGAATCTCAAGCAGACTCTGTGCTGAGTGCAGAGTCCTGTGTTGGGCTCAATCTCACAACCCTGAGATCATGACCTCAACTAAAACCAAGAGTCAGATGCTTAACCCACTGAGCCACCCAGGCACTCTTGTGTTGAAGTTCAAAGGTATCTCTAGGGATCCCTGGGTGGCACAGCGATTTAGCGCCTGCCTTTGGCCCAGGGCACAATCCTGGAGACCCGGGATCGAATCCCACATCGGGCTCCCAGTGCATGGAGCCTGCTTCTCCCTCTGCCTATGTCTCTGCCTCTCTCTCTCTCTCTCTCTCTCTGTGACTATCGTAAATAAATAAAAATTAAAAAAACAAAGTCATCTTTAAATTAATACCATTCTCTAAATCTAAATTTAGACTAAAGGATAAATAGACACAGGAGTTATATCAGAGTTCAACAGTAGTACTAATAACAGTCTATGTCTTTAGGTTTATTGGCCAAAGAGACTCAATTGTAGAATAAAACCATGTAATCACTCAGATACTGGAATCACAATATTCCTCTCATTTTCTGGTTAATATTACAAAAATACCTCTCCAATTTTCCAAGGATAGTTCCCTGTTGTTTAACATTTTTGTTTATAAAACACAATCAATATTTACTGTGATCCTAATTATCAATATACAATTTTTTTCAGCATTCATTTCTGTTGGTAAAAATAAAATACCAGTCTTCCAATATTGCCAGTGTTTCATCCTTCTCTTTCCTTCTTTTCTCAATCTTTCTATTAGATTATTTCAAGTCTTCTGCTCTATCTTTATTGTTATGTAGAGAAATTGAAGGAAGGCTTTGAGAGAGTGAGGCCAAAGTATAGTAAAACAAATAAATCATCTTGGTATAATTATATATACTTATTAATTGAATCGCTGTGTGCCAGAGAAGCCGCCTGTCTTAAAAGAACACAACTATAAACAAGGCAGACATAACATCTACCTTATTAGAAATCAAAGACCAAAAAAAGAAAAAAAAAAAAAGAAAGAAAAAGAAAAGAAAGAAAGAAATCAAAGACCAATGCAAAATAGACATGAAATAGGCAGCAGTAGGGTTATGAAGCTAAGTGATAAATTAGGTGAGCTGTAGGGCATAAAGTGAATGTTGCAGGATCATTGAACATGATAAGAAAGAATTCTGGAGAGGTTGTAGAGTGCAACTTAGTAAGTTTATTTAAGGAGCATGAGGGACAGGACCCATGAGCAGAAAGAGATGCACTTTCTGCTGTATGAAGCTGGCGGTGATATGCCTAGTGCTCAAGGTGGAGGGGACATGCAGGGAATACGAAATCATAAATGCAATCTTTGTACTTCTACTTGTAAAACGACTTTTGCAAGAGTTCTCCGGTGCTTATCATCGAGTTCAATATGAACTATCTGTGAGAGGGACAGGCAGTCTTGAGACCCTTCAGGAACGTAGCAACCAGCACTTACCT
Organism: Nyctereutes procyonoides; assembly: GCF_905146905.1. Lineage (NCBI taxonomy): Eukaryota > Metazoa > Chordata > Mammalia > Carnivora > Canidae > Nyctereutes > Nyctereutes procyonoides. Next base: position 14,108,542 of record NW_026575032.1, on the reverse strand, counting down.
GATCCTTATCAAAACTATGTGGCCTATAGGTCAGCCTTCTGGGCTAAAGGTGAACATTTCTCTGTCCCTCATCATGAACACACATACAAGGAGGTTATTTAAACGATCCTCAGGGGAGATTTATTCCTTCCTCACATAGGTTTATTTTCACCATTCATCTCCTGGCATATTTGAAATCCAAGAGAGTAAAATTCCTGAATTAAGTTCACTTATTTTCATTGTACATTCTGTTTCAACAGCCAGGATGTTCTTTTCCTGGCAAACCACTTACACAATTCTTAGTCATTCTTTAAAGATGCATTTTAAGCCATATCCTCTAGCAAACATGCTATGAACCACACTGCTACTAAAACAGATACACTACCAAATTGACCACCCCTCTGTTGGGGCACCACTTATATCCCTTTTGTTTTTTAATATATTGTACTCAACGTTGACGTTGTGTAGCTGGATGATTAAGACGATGGGTTTAATAATCCTTCTTTTAATGGCTAAAAGCCAGAAAGTTTGGGTTGAATCCCAAACCTGCCATGAGCTGGCTTGATTTCAGACAAGTTTTATTTTAAAAAGCTTGCCAAGGTCTCACTAGCTTTGTGTTACAATAAAGAGTGTTTCCACCAAATACTAGATTTTTTTTATTGGTTTTGAACCACCACGAATATTGAATTTCGAAACTTTTAAGTTAATATTTTCTTCATATACATGCTGCCTCCTACCTGCTACTGTCACCAGAGTCAAGCCTGCCCAAACAAAACATTCAGGTGCTTTAAAGATATTTTATTTATTTATTTATATTATTATTTGAAAGAGAGAGAGAGAGAGAGAGAGAGAGAGAGAACACAAGCAAGGGGAATAACAGAGGGAGAAGGAGAAGCAGGCTCTCTGCTGAGCTGGGAGCCCAACATGGGGCTCCATCCCAGGACCCTGGGATCATGACCTAAGCTGAAGGTAGACACTCCACTGACTGAGCCACCCAGACGCCCCCACTGAGGTGCTTTGAGGTAGAGAATCCAGGCCCTCAAAATTGAGAGATAATTGTTTTCTGTTAAACTGAATAGAAAGGAAAATAATAAAGTTAGTAGGCCTACAAATGAGGTTCCTTGAGCCCCTAAGTATCACTGCCATTCAACAGTGGTGCTCTTCCTCTTGTCAGTGGGACTTGCTAGACTGAAAGCCATGGCATTCCCAAAACAGTGAGTTCCAACCAAGCTACACAGTCCCAAAGATCCCAAATCTCTGGCTGCTAAACGCCATCAGCAACTTCAGATTCTACTGGATTGATAATTGATACCCACATAGATCCTGTTCTCACCAAGGTACTTGCATAAATTAAGCTGTTTTAGGGGCCCCTGAGTGGCTCAGTTGATTAAACATCGTCCTTCTGCTCAGGTCATGCTCCTGGGGTCCTAGGATGGAGCCCTGCCTCTGGCTCCCTGCTTCTCCTTCTCCCTCTCCCTCTCCTTCTGTCTCTCCCCGTGCTCGTACAGGGCTGCGCGCATGCACACTCGTTCTCTCTCGCCCTCTCTCCCTCTCAAATAAATAAATGAATGAATGAATAAATAAATAAATAAATAAATAAATAAATAAATAAATAAATAAAATCTTTAAAAATAAATATATTAGCCTGTTTTAGGCTGCAAATACCAGAAAACCTAAACTCAAACAGCATAAACATTAAAAGGATTTATTACAAAGCATAGAGGTAAAATTATTTCCACTTTGGTCAATTCAATCTCTTCATCAGCGGGTACAAATTCTGCTCACTTTTTTCTGTCTGTTCATCCTCAGCATGCTGGGCTCTCTTCCTCTGCTCAATAATGGTCGCAGAAACTCCAGGCATCATATTCTTTCACACCAAGGTCTGGAGGCAGAAGGGAGATCCATCTTTTCCATATATCTGGTTTATGACCTATTTAACCTTTCCATTACCAGAAGGCTTCTAACTCCCCAGTGGCTGGGATTGGACCCACCTAGGGCAGTCACTGTAGGAGGAAATAATCACATATTTTATAATTAGAGAAATACCAGATTTAAAATGTTGAACATTTATATAGCCGTCCATCAGCATTTTATGGCTAAGACAAAATCTATCACTAAAAATAGTATTTTGTTTTCATTCAAGTGAACCTTTCAAGAACAATTTATAATTTTCTACCAAATAGTTGTCTGTCTCATTATTCACAGGTTCTGTTATGTTTATTATTATTATTTTACTACAATTAATTCCTTTGGAGATTCAAAGTTTCTAATAACTGCTGTGGGTATTTATTAATTTCTCAGGCATTGACTATCTCCATATGTAGTTGATCCCCAGGAACTGTGCCAACTTGATAGATGACTGAGGCCAAAGGACAGGAAACAGAAAAAGGAAAAAAAAAAAAAACAAAACTGGTCTCTAATATTTCTCCTTGACAATCTGGCTGATTAATTATTTATCAAATGAGGTAAAGAATGACAGTTGAGAGTCATGGTCCAATTTGATACCATGTAAGTCTTGGATATCTCTTTCGCTTTGGTTGAACCAACTAAAATTAATTATGTCACTGAAATGTAGTGGTTCAGGGGAGATTAGTTGAGAATGTTATGTGTAATGAGTTCTCTTGGACAGTGGGGGGAAATGACAGTTTAAAATAGCATCTAGATTCTATTCTAGGTCTCAGTTCAGTCAACATTGAAGAGGATGACCTCTCATTATTCATTTTTGTGTACTAACTAGTGGAACTCCTTGCCGTTAGAAAATGAATTATATTTTGGAACGCCTCATATCTACAGCCAGCCTTGAGGCAAACGCCCTTAAAAATGTGGCTGTCAATCTTACAAAAAATGGTTGATGGTTTTAGAGAAGCTCACCAACCTCAGCCACAGATCTGCACCTTCATTATTGATGGATATATCTTAACAGGAGGTTAGTAGAGGAGCTTTATGTATCATTATTTTAATAGCATCACTTTTCTAAAGAAGGTACATTTAGCGTTGCGAAATGTTAGCGATCACGGGTCTCCTCTTTACTGAGGATGGAAAAGTTATCTTCTTTCATCCGAGACACTGAAAGCACTTAAAAGACATTATCTCATTATCTCTATAACATCCCCTGACAGAATTGGCTTGTAGTATAATTCCCATTTTATTGGTGGATAAAGTCATGCACATTATGGTTTTATAATTTAGCTAGGCAGATGGCCTGCCCTGGCACAAGAGCTTTCAGCTTTACTTCATCTTGGAAATTTGTCTCATTTATGTCTTCACATTTCTAGTGCAGACATGACCTTAATGTTCCCAGAAACCAAGTATTTAAGTGGTCATTTGTCCAATGACTTTTTTTTTTCCTGAAGAAATGTTTCTGAATTATACTTTATTTCATTTTGACATGAAGGAGAAATGAATAACATTTTGGATAACTTACAGAAATTCATTTGGGTCATTTTCTAGATTCAAATGAATAATAGAACTCTTCAGCAGTACTTTTCTTGTTAGTGTGAAATAGCTACAGCTACTTTTAATCGTTACTTTAGAATATTTAAAGGCATAACTTTTAAAAATCAATTCTACTCACCTCTTTATCAGACACGTGCAAATTAAATCCACGACACCTATGCTACTTGCATCCGATTCCCCCAGGAGCTAATGGGAAAAATCTTAAATTTAGTCTAATATAAATGACTAAAGCTATGATGACATAAGGGCTTTAATTAGTAGAAATATGCCAATTTAATGGAAACCATTTAATTGATTCAAGAGAGAGGGTTATATCATTCTTTATCAAGTTTTATAGTTATTCTAATTTGTTTGAGCTAGAAGTAAAAGGTAGGAAAATCTAAAAATATATTTCTTTCAGTGGTTATACAAGTTTATATAAGATAGGAAGGCACTTGTGGAAATATGAATCATGTGCTGTCCAGGAGGGATTAAAGACACTAGACAGTTTGTATTGGTTAACATCAGTAATCAGTATATGGTATGAGGAGTTAAAGGATGATTATAGACAGAAAAAGGGAACCTGGACCAATAGTAATTATTCTATGCCTCTTCTTTGTTTTAATTTTCCAAGAAAAACTGTATGGTCTTTTTTTTTTTTTTTTGAAGTACACTTAGAAACTGAGTATACACAACAAAAATTCCAACATGAGTCTGTCCCTCAAAGAGTTGTATATGTATGTTAGTATAAAAATTGAAACCAAAGACTACTAAATACAGTGAAAGGAAAACACAGATATATAACATAAATATCAACATATAATTTTTTTGTACTTTGATTTTTTGTGCAATTATCGCAGATCCCACAATCTACTATGGCCCCCAAAGGAGACATTGCATACTCTAATATGATAGGAAAATGGTAAGACTTTTTCCTTTTTAAAAGTAAAGTTAGAATATATACTTTATGATGAAAGCTTTTATGCATTTAATGAAAGCTTTGACTTGACTAATGTAATAGAAAAATACTGAAAGGACTTTTACCAGATGTTTAATTTTGACCGATAAATTATGATTGAGTTCTACAAATTTGGGACTTTGATCTATTATTAGAAAAACATATTAATATTTTCATTTCAGGACTGTAAGATTATAATAGATTCCTTTTCTACTCCAGAGAGTCATCCAATTAAAGTTTTACTCTCAAAGATAATATATAACATTTTGATTTAGGTTCAGAGTAACCACATATGATCTTTTTAACAAAATATTTTTTTTTTTTTTTTTTAAATTTTTTTTTATTTATTTATGATAGGCACACAGTGAGAGAGAGAGAGGCAGAGACACAGGCAGAGGGAGAAACAGGCTCCATGCACCGGGAGCCCGACGTGGGATTCGATCCCGGGTCTCCAGGATCGCGCCCTGGGCCAAAGGCAGGCGCCAAACCGCTGCGCCACCCAGGGATCCCAACAAAATATTTTAAAATAAGAATCATTAATATATTGTTCTTTTGTCATGGGTAGAAGTAGGACTTGATTTTGTTTTTCTTGGAAAGGAACCAAAATAAGGCTTTGATACAACCTCAAGTTAACATAAAAATAAATAGGACTGTGCCAGTGTATATAAATTTGATCCAAATTGCACTCAGGTCTTATGATAAGTCGCATGCCTCTAGTGGAAAAATAGCTTTTGAGTACAAAATTACTAATTATTATTACTTTTGTATTTAAAACATCTTCTTATTCTATAATGACTCACAGTATGCACAGAATAAAATATAAATATATATTTCTTGAAATATTCAAATAATGAAGATCAGTTCTAATCTGAATCAAAGGAGATACACAATATTATACAAGGTCCTCTATGTCCTAAACTAAGCCAACGTGATAGATATATTTGTTTAGTGTCCTGAGGGTCAAAACAGCTAGGATTCCTGTTCAGACAAGGATGGGTTGGGGATTCCAAAGATGATTCTAGGGCTCCACAGTGTAAATCTGGAAGCATTTTGACAGAAGTGCGTTGGTTCTGACCTTAACTCCTGTCGAATTCAGTGTTCCTGTGAGAGAAAACCTCTCTTCTGCTGAACTATTCAAAATTCATTTCCAATGTGCATTTGCTCTGTTCCACCCTGTCTGAAAATATATGCAGACAAAGTTGATTGACAGCCCTCTAGTTACCATACCATGAAGGTTGAAACCAGAAAGGCTACAGCTCTAATTCACTGACAGCTGAAAGCTACAGAACCTAATTTCTCAGGTTCATTCGTAAATCTCTACTCATTGTCCCAAGAGGAAAACAAATAATGGGGGATTACACAGGACTAATGGAACTCTGTATAGGATAAGAGTGTAAATATGGAAATCAGAGTCATGAATTCTCGGCTCTTCTGAGAAAAAAAAAAGAAATCACATTTATTCAAGTAGTTCTCAACAAAGATGGCTGATGAAATAATTTCATTTACCAAGAAATATTTCTTTCTCAAGTAGAGCACATGCATAGGACACATTCTCCTTATAACTTAACAATTAGTAAAATATATAATTATTCTATAATAAGATATTGAAAGTCTGGCATAAGCCTGTCAGCTGGCTCAGCAAATATTCAACCCTCACATCCTTCCTGCTTTCTCTTCTCTATAATTCTGGCTGTGCAAGCTAGATTCTTGATTCCCCTCTCCTTCTTGTACTTAGTATTATTCTTTGGAGGAGTTTTGGTTAATTATATGCTGAACTGACCCATGCTTTTCCTTCCCTCTTCCTCCCTCCTTCCTAACACAAACATGGAAGTGATAGTGAGATGCAAAAGTATCTTCCAGTTATGAGGGAAACCTTCCCCCAAATGAGAGATGTCAATTTGAACATGATTGATCCCTTATATTCCGATCTCCCAATTTCTTGTTACATGAAAATGAGCCCCTATTTAAACCACTGTGGTATGTTGAATAACTGTCACCCCCTTCCCTAGATGCTTTCATCAAAATGCCCAGAGTCTGTGATTATGGTACCTGACAGGGCAAAATGGACCCCGTAGAGGTTATTTAGGGAATGATCTTGAGTTGGGAGCTTTTTCTGGATTACTGGGGCAAACTCATTATAATCAAAAGGTTTCTTTTAAGGGAAGGAGAGAGGCAGGAGAGAGAGATCAAAGTCAGAGAGAGGTTTAAAGATGTCACACTACAAACTTTAAAGATGGAGGAAGGCGCAATGACCCAAAGACTATACACATCCGAGAAACTAGAAAAGGTGAAGAAGCAGATTATCCCTTAAATCTTCCAGAAAGAAACAGTCTTGACCCATTTTGGATTTCTCAAGTCCAGAACTGTAAGTGAATGAAATCTGTGTTTTCATAAGCTACGTGTTACTGGTGATTGGTTATAGCAGCAAACAAAAACTCTAACATGGCATTGATTCTGTTATTTGTAATATGTCTCAATCTTACCTGAAATGGTTACAGGAAGATTTTAGATCTCAAAGAAATATCCCAGAGAAAGAACCCAAGGGAAAACTGTAAAGTCAACTAAATCTCCAGTGGTGATGAATGGCTCTGCTTTTGTTCGGGGATTCATGCTTAACCATTTATTTAATATGGAGACATTTATTTATTTATTTATTTATTTATTTATTTATTTATTTATTATTTATTTTAAAGATTTTTAAAAATTTATTTGAGAGAGAGAGAGAGAGAGAGCATGAGCAGGAAGGAGGAGCAGAGGGAGTGGGGAAAGCTGACTCCCTTTTGAGCAGGGAACCTGTCGTGAGACTCCATCCCAGACCCTGGGATCATGACCTGAGCCAGAGGCAGATGTTTAAACTACTGAGCCACCCAAACATCCTGAGAATAGAATTTAAAGAGTTTTCTATTTGTAATTTTCTGTGTGTCTGGAGATATTTGAAGAATTGGGAGCTTCTAGCAGTGGTAGCATGAACTGGGGGTTCATTTGTGCATCTGAACTCCAAATCTGTCCAGCACAGGTTGAACTTTCTCTTATTTCCTCACCTTGGCCCTTTCAGTCGCTAACTCCTTTCACAGCATTATCCTCCAGTTCTAGTATTTCTATTCAATATGGAGACATTTTTAAAAAGCAGTACTTTTTTCAAGAATGATCTAACTTGTTCAATAACTTGCCCCCCCCAACCCCGCCAGGAATAGTAAAATCACAGTGAACCTACTAAAGTGAGAATGACTGATACTTTCGTAACCTCCTTCAAAGTCTGAACATTTACTTGAAGTGGCTATTAAATGGAAATGCACATGTAATAATGTCTTCAGCAAAATGCTGTTATGTGTCTGTAGGAACACAGACACATAATTCCGAAATAACAGAGAGGCTAGCAGGTGTGTCAGATAGACTCTAACGGTGGCTTCCTCGGCCTCGCCTCCTGGAATACATGTTTTTGCGTAATCTCTACTCTTGCATGTCGGCACAACCTGTGATTTGCTTCTGACCAACAGAATACAGCAAAGGTGATGAACTGTTCATGATTACATTATGTAAGTTTGCAGCTCTGGTCCTGCTGGAGTCTCCTTTGCTGACTTTGAAGAGACTCATGTGGCAAAGAACAAGGATGCTGCTAGGACCTAAGGGTGACATCCAGCAGACAGCCAGCAAGAAGCAAGTTCACCAGAGATTAAAGTTTAGAAAGCACAGCAGTGAGGCACCTTCAGCCTCTGGGTACTATGCATTTGTATTTTTTATTAACTGAACATCAGTACTCTCATTTGAAGGCTGCTGCCAATGAATACAAAAAAAAAAAAAAAAGAATCTTAAGCCATTTATACAACCTGAACTGAAGTCCAGCCTGGCTTCTTCTATCCAGTTATATGTGATACTATCCGTTCATCCATCCATCCATTTATCCAAAAGGAAGGTGACTTAAGTTTTATATTCCAGGCTCCAAAGCAGGCTTTCCTGATGATACAAGATAAATGAGAGGTCCCAGTGTCATTAATTTCTCATTCTCTGCCTTATCCTAAATTTTCAGATGCAAACTATACCTCTTTTGAGTGCCTGTAAATCATTCCAGGTCCCACATTGTGTCACTTAGCCACTAGTTACTCTGTAGTTGAATTTAATCCTAATACAGTTGTACAGTTGTGATTTATTCATTTAGCAAGTCCTTTTAAGAGCATGATATTCAGCATTATGCTGAGTAACTAAAAACTCCCCTGGAGTCTAAGCTCTGGCATTCAAATTGCAGCTACACCAGTAGGTCTGATACCTTGCACAACCTACTTAGCTTGCATTGGTGTCTGTTTCCTTATCAGTATAGTCAGGATAACCACTGTACCTCCCTACCAGTCAAATTGTTGGGAGACTTAAATGAGATAGCATACGTAAGACACCCGCAACTACCCTGATAAAGTGCATATCAAATATAATTATGAAAGACGTCTGTTCCTCACTACCTTAGTCTACAGGAGGGGGGATTACCCATTAAATACACTTGGCCCTTTCCCACTACTTCTTTCCCATAAAGTGGAGGGAACTATTTGCTGAGTGTAGGGAGGAAGTGTGTAGTATTGACTCAATCCCTTCCTTGGGGATCTTGCAGAACTACCTTTTCTGCTACAGTGTTAGGTGCCATATATTTTTACAATGACAGCCCTGTTCCTTTTAAGGGAGATGAGTCATTTCCTAACTATGTATTACAAGATAAGTCTATCTAACACTGAATTTTGTTTTTTTTTGTTTTTTTTGGGGGGGGGGTTTAAGAAGATATATATGATTTTAATGAGTAGTTATGATGTATACATTGGTTAAGAAATCTGCTTCAGGAAAGAGAATACTGGTCAAAATATGTTTTTTGTTATATATGGGGAGAGAAATAATATTTTTTTATGTTCTATCATTTGTCTCAGTAAGATTTAGATAAAATGTATCTCAGAAAGAACAGTAAAATAAGTGACTTCATGATTCTTAGATAAGGAAACTTTGATCAATAGCCTTTACATATACTCTAAAGAACCAACATGATAATTTTCCCTGTATTTATTGCTAATATAACAACTTAGATTATTCACATGTAATTGACTGACTTTTCTCAGAAAACTGGAAGTTACCGTGAAATAGTTTGCTAGTTTTGGGGCACCTGGACGGCTCAGTCAGTTAAGCATTTGCCTTCAGCTCGAGTCATGATCTCAGAGTCCTGGGATCCAGCCCCACATTGGGCTCTCTGCTCAGTGGAGAGGCTGTTTCTCCCTCCCCCTCTTCCTGCCACTCCCCCTGCTTGTGCACTTGTTTGCTCTCTCTCTCTCAAATAAATAAAAACTTTAAAAAATTTTAATTTCTATCCAGACCTATTTATTGCATTATAATGTTTTAACTACTAAATCAAGTAATGTTGAATCAAAAAGGCCATTTTTGGAGAGAGAGAATGAGAGAGAGTACATACAAGCATGAATAGGTGAGGGGCAAAGGGAGAGAGAGAGAATTCCAAGCAGGCTCTACACCCAGTGTGTTGCCTAATGTGGGCCTCCACCTCACGACCCTGAGATCATGACCCGAGACAAAATCAAGAGGTGAATGCTCAGTTGACTAAGCCACCCAAGTGGCCCAAACATGCAATTTTTTCGATGTTTCTTGAGTACTTTCACACATTACAACTGTGTGAGTTGGTATTCTTTTGAAAAACCATTGGTGCTTCAAGTGTCTCCAAATATTTAGACATCTTAATTAAATATCTTCTGTAATTTATCCTAACAAAATAATCAGAAATAAATATATGTTTGGCACTTGTATGTTTATTAAAATAATTTGAAATTGTGAGACATGGAAAGAAACTTCAATAGTTAGTGACAGAAAAGCTTACTAATCTTTGCTGTAGCCATAGATTCAAGTGTATTCAGGATTGTATTTAATGGTTATAAATTCTAGTTAATGGCAAGGATAAACAAATATGTAATATTCTTTTTTTTTATGATAGTCACAGAGAGAGAGAGAGAGAGAGACAGAGACATGGCATGAAGCAGGCTCCATGCACGGGAAGCCCGATGTGGGACTCGATCCCGGGTCTCCAGGATCGCGCCCTGGGCCAAAGGCAGGCGCCAAACCGGTGCACCACCCAGGGATCCCCCAATATGTAATATTCTTAACTGAAAGCAAAGTTTATAAAATTGTGTGGATGGTCTTATAAAAGCAATGTTAAAATGACATTAAAACCAACAGCAATAGTAACAATATTTATAGAGGAATTAAACTGGGAAGGAAATTACAGTGCAAAATAGGGATTATTAAAAGTGGTAATATTCAGTCTGTTCCCCAAACTTCTCTCACTTTTGTTGTGTTTTCTATTGTTTTAAACATTTTTTTGTTTTTATGTTTAAAAAAAAACTATAACCCTGTTATGAGAAAAAATTTTAAATAATATCCTTATTTGCTTGAAAACTGTTTAAAGAATGCCTTCCTTGGTCAAAATTTTGCTCAGAATTTGAACATAAATTCATCTTGTCTCTATTATAAGCTTTTGTCTCTAGTCATTGTAAATGATTAATCTTCATAGTACATTTAGAATACTTAGTATAATGTCTTCGATCTGATTTTGAGATGAACTACAGCAGGATGTCCTTATGCAATCCTATGTAGCGACCTGATCACAAAATTAATTCGGATAGATCGTCAGGGTTATGTTAGGCAACATCCCACTACACAGCCCACCTCTATCACCAATTCTCACACCATATCTAGCTGCATCTTCTGATTTGCCCAGACTGGGGACTGTGTTCATAGTTGGTATTCAGATATGCACAGAGGCATCTGGTGAACCCATTGTGGAGGGGTACAAGGGGCATGGGAGAAGAAATCCAGCCCAGTCCACTGGACTGAGTACAGGACAGAATGGAACACTGAATCCTGGACAAGCCATGTGTCCTGAGGAAGAAAAGCCTGCTTCTAAAACTAAGGGGTTGTAAGTACCAGGCCCCTAGGCAATGTTGCATGGGATTTCCCTAAAATATTCAGAGATAGAAAAAGAGGAAGCTTTTCCTAGTAGCAAGGAAAAATGGGAACTTTGTCCTTGTCACTGTGGAGTACCTGAGTTGACAGCTCAAGAAAAGAAAAGGCCCTGATGGCAGCAGGGCCTGAGAGACAGTGGGCCTTCTGGGGCAGATTCGTGCAGAGTACGGAAGGCATGGCCCAGAACAGCCCCCCTACCACTAATGTAAATCAATATAATTCATAAAGCTCCTGGGAGACACAAGTTGTCAGTGGCAAAGCACCGTTTCCTGAGACTGCACGAACATGGTGCACCCGCCTGAGAAGTGTAGCACCAGGGGCTTGATTCAGCTGTGCATTGAAAACTCTGGGAACTAAAAAAAAAAAAAAAAAAAAAAAAAAAAAAAAAAAAAAAAAAATAGATGTAAAGAAACCTCAAAAAGGAAAATGATATGCTATGTTTCTGCAGTTAGGGTATCATTCATCTAGCACACTATGAATCTGACTTGTAATGTGATTTAATTAGGCTGGTTAAGTTTGAGGACATGGAAGTAACACTTTTTTCATCTTTTATCTATCAAAATGCAAGTGAAGAAGTATGTACTACATCTATATGATGTTTTTACAAGATTATAGTTAAGTAATTCTCAATACATTTGCAATTGCAATACATTAAAAGTCTATTTGATATGCTGATACAAGCCTGACCCAAAATACTTGTTACAAATTGCATTTACAGTTTCAATAATATTTTAAGAAAGATTTGAGGATTTGATAATGTCTTCTGAAATAATTCATGATTCTCTCGGTTGTCAAATAATAAAATAAATCTGGAATTTCAGGGCACATGTGAGCTATGATAGATCAGAGCTGGAAGATACCTTAGAGATAATGTACTTCAAGTCTCTCATCTCATATGCAAGAGATATACAAAAGCTGCTGTAGAGAATTAATTAACTTGCCCAAATCACATAGCTAGTTAATAACATGCCTGAAGTCACGTAAGTGGGCAATGGCAGCAGTCTTGAATCCAAGTCTCCACTACAAAGTACTGCCAACTCCAGTTTCGCTTGTACTGCCTGATAATTCTGAGAATTTTTTCACTAAAACTGAAAAATGGAAATGATCTGAGAATGTAGAAAAATAGCTGGCTAATACTTCAGTGGGTCAACTAAGTGAATGTAGTTTTAACTGATAAAAGGAGCACGTCAATCTGTTTTCACTCTGGAAATCAGCTACTCTGGGAAGCATATCTGTAGAAGGAAGACCAGTAAGCAATTAGGGATTTTCCCGTATTTCATTTCCATTATGCTCTGTTGTATCTTAACACATTATGATGGTCCTACTAAGAAATTATTTCTTATTTGTTTTCTTAGATTTTTTTTCTGGATACCAATGTTTAAAGGTTAAATCATACATTTAACATATTGCGATTCAACTGAGCATCATTTTATTTATGCAAGACATAGAATCCCAGTCCAATGCTTAAAAGACTACCGTAATTTTTTTGATGAGCACTTTTTTTTTTTTTACTGAACTTAACATATTTTTTGAAAATTAGTGATGTTGTATTGAAAAACAACTAGAAAATAACATTGAACTTTGAGGAATAAGGGTTGAGGCAATCTGGGGTATATTTTAGTAAAAAGAGTGCTGTATGTAAAGTCGAAAAAAAAATGTGACGTGATAATAGGAGCTAGCATGAATGGGCCCTCACAATGTTCCAGGCAGCATATAAATGTTCACTAAAGCTAAGAGCAAACCCATGATAGAGACTCTCATTATCCTCTTACTTATCTCCATTGTACAGCTGAGATAACTGAGGTTAGTTAACTAGACCAAAATCAAACCAATAAGAGGGAGACACAGGAATCAACCCAAGTAATCAGACTCCAGGGCATGAATGCTTACTCTATACCTTACTATTATTTTTTAATATAACCAGTTTACCAAATACACTAAAAATCCCACCAGTAAACTTGAAATCTTCTCATGAATTCATTATCAGACAGAATTCACTTAAAATTATTTCCCTTCTAAGGAAACTACTTTTTAGAAACACTTGTCTTGACCTGTGATGTTATTTTCCTTTCTCTATACCTGGCTAGAGTTTGTAATAAGAGTCCACAGATCCAAAATTAATAAAAAAAGAGAGGGGGAAAAGGGACTTTGTTAATTGTCCACATTGCACAGCAGAAGCAAAGCAAAGAATGGAGAGGGTGCTCAAGAGCTAGGGGGCTGGGCATGATCACGGTCAGATTTTGTAACACATCAAAAAGGTAGACTTTTCAAAATTATCCCTCTCTCTCTGATCTGTGGTCAGCAAGGGAGGAGGGACCTTTTGACATGCAAAGTAGAGAAGATGAGATACTAGCATTGAGCAAGGAAATGAAAAGTGAACTGTGTGGCCATGAATTACCAAACGTCAAATAGGTTCTTTGAAAGTAATAGTGATAACATACCTTTGAATAAAGTCAAATTATTTGTCCAATAAATGTTCTGGATTTAAAAGGTGTTATAGTATTTGTCCAAGGAAATAAAGTAGTTAGATCAACTAAGTGGTACAGACTTTTCCAAGTGAATATATTTAAGATCTTTATTAATTGAGACCTTTAAATGTAGAGCATGTGGCATTCTGTTGATTGTGGAGGAGCTGACTTCTTAACCGTGGTTCTGCTCATCCTTCAGGCCTAAGGATCACCAAGACAATAATCATTTCCATATAGCTTTTATCTAAATTCGTAATGAAAATTATTTTTATTTATTCATTTATTTTACTACTGCTCACTAGATTAAAAATTCCATGATAGCAAATATAACATACGATTATTAATGAATACCCAGCGTCTAATATAGGGCTTCACTTATAGTAAATGCTTAATAAATAGTCATTAAAAGAACTTGTTAAGTGAATGAAGCATTTACTATACAAAAATCAAATCATGTAATGATTTTTAGGGAAACAAGAAGAATATGTCCTTAGGATACAGTAATAATAAATCAATTAATCTTGTCTCTAGCCTAAATTTTTGTCACAGTGATAAAATGAATGATAGAAAATTTCAGGTGAACTCTCTGTAATCATTAATCTCAATATTCTTTATAATTATTACACTTGTTATTTTTCTTTATTTATTATACTTCATTTTTAAAATTTTCTGGGATTCGACAAGTCTGGGTTTTAAGCTTGACAATATTTACATGTGAACTTGTTTAAATAAAAATTTTTCATAATATTTTAAGATTGATCATTTTTTAAATAAAATGAGAGGATAATGTTGTTTCAAAGTCTTTTCATTAAGGACCATCTTCTACAATGTCCTTGATATTATATGCCAGTAAGTTTTGTATAGTCTATATTGTTATTATCATTATTGTTATTGTCAGTGCTGTTTATTTAAAATCATATGGCCAAATCCATTGATGCCATAAAAAGCCATAAGGTAGATATTTTTGACTTATGTTTAAGAACAAAGAAAAATAACATATATTGACTTTTTTTATCATATATTGGATATCACAATGACACCGTAAAATGATACCTCTGTTCATTTATTTAATAAAAAATGTATATTTTCAAATTCGTAAAAAATTTGTGTGTAAGACAAGAAGTTAAATGCTGTTTTGTATTTAACTGAAAAATATATGCCCTTTGTCTTTGGTCTCATCTTAGATGTATACTAGATAGAAGCAAGACCCCTATCTAAAAGCATATATGAAAACAAAATACATCAGAAAAACAGAAAGGTCTGGAAGCTGGAACAGGCTGTTAATTGGGGTTCAGGAATTCACACTCAGCTGCTCTCTATTCCTAAAAAGGGCCTTGTCATCTTCTTCCAAAGAGGTCTTAGGGCAGGGTTCCAGGGTGTTGAGGGGGGAAGTGGCAAGGCTTTTTGCGATGTAAGCTCTAGAACTTACATGATATACTTCTGCTGTATTTTATTGATCAAAACTAGTCACAGGCCTGACTAGTTCCAGGTTAGGGGGAGAAATGAATCCTACTTCTGGATGAGGGGAGCAGCGAAGCCGTATTGCAAGGAGCCTTGCATAATGAGCTGGAAGTATTTTGTGGCCATTAAATAATTTATGGACATGCTCTCTGGCCTCATATTATTTCTATATCTCTAGTATGTAGAATATGCTATCCCAGAATCTCCAAAATTTAGTCTTGATTCTGACATTGTTATTCATTTTCTGGGGCCCCTATAATGCAGGACCACAAAGCAGGTGGCTTGGAAGGAGGTGAAAGAAGTAACCAAACCGTCCGTTGTTGTTGTTGTTGTTGTTATGCACCTGCTTCATCTCTGTCCACGCAGGCCTACCTGGATTTCTTTCACAGTTTCAAGTTATAAATAAAATATATATCTGCATCTTCCACTTGCTTGCGCAGAACCTCTCCACTCTCTCCCTGGAAGACAGAGGCTGTATGGCTGGCATCAGCAGAGTTCCCTTGCTCTTTGGCTCTCATTTGGACTTGGCTAATGGGAAGCATTGGATAATTTTAAAGGACTGATACTAGAAGAATTATTTCTTGCGGCAGAGAAAGCCCTGATGGAGAGCTTTAACTGCTCCTTGCTTCTAGGAGCCAGCCTAGTATTAGGCATTCTGGACCTGCCATGGTTATATACCCTGCTCCCTGAGAATCCAGGACCTGACCTCTGTGCCATTTGTCCTCTCTGTGCCCATCAAGGTGCAGTGATCTACCTCCTATTGGATGGCCTGAATCTCATGATAAATGTCCATGTTGGATTTGAGGCCCAACGTCAGCAGGTAGTTTTGCTCCCGCAACCCAGGATCCCAACACGAATTTAAATCTGAGTTCTTCTAAAATTGAACAGAGGAAAAACACTACTGTGTTTTGGGTTTTTTTTTTTTAAGATTTTATTTATTTATTTTTATTTATTAACAGAGAGAGAGAAAAAGAGAGAGAACAGTACTAGAGGGAGTGGTAGAGGCAGAGGGAGAAGCAGGCTCCCAACTGAGCAGGATCATGACCTGAGCCAAAGGCAGAAGCTTAACTGACTGAGCCCCCCCCCCCCGGGGGGGGCCCCTAAAAGCACTATTCTTATGTCTAAAGAAAGACTTCTAAGTAAATTGGAATACTGCCTTCTTTAATGCAAGTGCAGCTGAATATGCCTTACTTTGCAGTAATGGCTGGAAACAGCTGGCTTTAGCTGAGAAATGTATTTAAAAAAGAAAACATATAGAACCTATGCCATATGATACTTTTGCCACTAGCCACATGAAGCTAATTAAATTAAATTAATTAAAGGTAAATACAATAAAAACATGTTTCTTTGTTGCACTTTTTCTATTTTGAGTGTTCAGTAGTCACATTGCCTCTTGGTGACCGACTATATTGTGTAGCCAAAGACACAGAATTTCTCCGTCATTGCAGAAAGTTCTATTAATTGTTACTGATAAAGGCTACACTAATTCTTAAAGCAACAGCACATATAGTTGCCCTTATGGTGCAGACTTATTCCAAACACTTTTAGGGTCAATTGACATTTATCCTATAAATATTCTGGAGCTTCCTCAAATTCATAAAGCAAAGAAAAAATTAAAATAGGTAGCATTTATTGAATACCTATAAGGTACCAGGCTTTGTGCTGAACTCTTTTCCTGGATAAGCTCACTTAATTCTCAAAAATCTGTTTCTTTATGTACTGTTGGTATCCCACCTACTAATAGTTTTTTTGAAAATTTTTATTTATTTATTCACAAGAGACACGGAGAGAGAGGCAGAGACATAGGTAGAGGGAGAAACAGGCCCCATGCAGGGAGTTGGATGTGGGACTTGATCTCAGGACCCTGGCACCATGACCTGAGACTGTTGAACCACCTGCGTATATCCCCCACCTACTAATATTTTAAAGCTGGCAATTGATGCAGCCAAAATTAGAATCCAACTAACCTTGACTACAAAGCCTAAGCTTAACAATGACTTCTACTACTTTTTCAATAGCTGGGAAAACACTGAACGATTTGGCACCTTTTGTTTGTTTGTCTGTTTGTTTGTTTTTTCCTATGAATGAGAATGATCAAATAACCATTATCAAGTAAACTGAGACATTGTTCGATACCCTGCAAGTATATAATACTTCTGAAAAAAATGTGTCTCTGTCATATGAAACGAATTCCATATGTTTGCTTTTCGTTAAAGAAAAAGAACTATAGTACATTAAGTTTTATATTCAAAAGAATTTGACCACTGCTAAAAGTGTACTCTTAATTTTGGGCAGGTTTTAGGGAATATGTTCCTGATACAGCATCCCTCTACAATCATCAGTAGGACATATATTTTTTACTCTTTCTTTAATTTTTCCTAAACTAACCACTTAAATTAACCATGAAACAAGTTGATGATTTAGTTCCCTTAAATCATATTCTGGGTCACTACAATCAAGGCTTTTTTTCAGGATAGAATTAAAGTTCATAAGAAAGAATCTGTGCCTGGTATATTTGCATAGCCATGATGAAAAAACTACATTTTTATCATTGAGTTGCTTCTTTAGTACTCTTACTAATCATGTGCAAATTTATGACTTGATTTTTAAAAATATTTATTTTTTATTATCTCATGAATTGTGTCTTTGGAGCACTAAGGTATCTATTCCATTTTACATAGTATAAAAACACATAAAGGAAAAGTAAGTTCAGTGCTTTCACTTAATGTCTTAGAGCGGAAATATATGGGTTATACAAGTAAAAGACATTTTATCTGTGTACTTACGAAGGTATCTTTAAAATAATAATGAAATATCTCTCAACCGTCAAGGTATCTTTTTGCAAATAGAAAACTGCTTCTTACCTTTTTTTCTTATTGGCAACAATTTAATTTTGCATAAGTTAGTATTTCCTGCTGTGCTAAGTATTATTAATTCAGAGAGGATGATTGACAGCAACTTAGATATTCAAAGGCCAAGTAGCATAGATCAGGTCAGATTGCCTTCCTTACTTCCCAGTATTCAAATAGAGGATTTTTCCGATACGTCAAGAGGTTTCTGGAGAGTGCAGTGCATCATTGCATCTGCTAATTGCTCATCACATTTCTCAGTTTGTATAGAAAATGACAAGTGAGATGTTTTTTCCAGAATATGCCTCCTCTACTATTAGAGGAAATTTATTTTTTAAAAAAATCAGGACAATAAAACATTATTCCGTGTGGTTCTGAAATTGGATATATACCCATGATCATATTTTCAAATATGGTTTTGTTATCTTAGGATGTTAAAGAGTAGGAAAAAAAAGTTGACTTTTTTTTTTCTCTAGTTAATAGTTCCAGTTAGAATCTTTCTAATACCATTTAGTTTACAAGTTATATACTCTTCAGTAAAGGATTAACTCAGCAGCATGGGTTGTGCAAAACCTACATATTCCAAAGAAAGGCTTAGCCTTTGATTAGCTCCTGGGAGATAACTTCTACAACTTTGGAATATTACCCTTAATATTTTTGTTTAACTGGGGCTTTAGTCCACATCAAGTAGTCTATACTAACAGCCTAATTTAAAAAAGGGGGCTTGGTCCCTGTGTCTTCAGTTTGAGCTCTGGAAGGGCTAGCGCCTGAGAACTAAGGTCAACCAGGCAGGTGCTCGATGCTTGAATGACCAACCCCAATAAAATCCCAGATACCAAGTCTTGCATAAGCTTCTATGGTTGGCTGTACTTTATGTGTTTTCACACATATTCACTAGGAGGACTAAGCGCTGTCCCCCTGACTCCACTGGGAGAAGATATTTGGAAGCTTGCACCTGTCTCACCTGGACTCTACCCTTTGCTTTTTTTTTTTTTTTCTTTTGCTGATTTCAGTTGGTTTCTGTTCACTGTAATAAACAATATTATAGTTCACTATAGTAAACTATGATTAAACAGCTTCTCCGGGTTCTGTGAGTATTTCTGCCCAATTATCAAACCTGTTGGTGGTCTTTGGAACCCACTGAACACACACACACGTGTGTGTGTGGTGGGGGAGCATGTGTGTCCTTAGCTTTGAAAGGATCTTCTGCATTTCTTTCTGCATTTCAACTCGTAGAATCATAGATGGATTGACCTAAGGTCATGTGAAATGCAAAGCCCACATATTTTCTCTCCCATTGACTTCCAAAGATTTTCAAAGAAAAATAACTCTAGTAGGAAATAGTCACTTTTTAAAAATTGGAAATGGATGAGGTATATTTTAAGATACATTGGCATTTCTTACACAAGATTTTAATATATACCCGTGTTAAGACACGATGAAGTCATTTTCTGTGAGTTACATTCGCATCAAGGAGATCTATGATATTACAGCATTATTAGCAGTGGATCTTCTTTAATACTGTTCTGCTCAATACTTTAAATCTCAATTATATGAACTCCAATAAGCTATTTTATAATATAGTCTAAAATTTAAAACTTGACATAATACAGATTCGCAGATTATTTGGTTTATTTTTTATTTTTTTTTCATGTTCAGGGAAGAATCTATTATATGATGGAGATGAAAATTCAAATCTGTGGTAAAAGGGTGAGCTGGAAATGGGAGATGATGCTTACGAAAGAAGCAATTATTTGTTTAAAAAAAAAGATAAACTAAAAATAATATCTTACTTAACCTGGTACGAAAAATTAATCAAGATGGATTGAAACATTTATACACACACACACACACACACACACACACACACATACATACAAGAAATTTGGAAATAATATTTTGTTAGCTTTAAGTAGGAAATTGACTCTAGAGCAAACAAAAACCTTAAATGAAAATAATTATGATTCGATCCTATAAAATTAAAATTCTTTATAATATCGAGACCATGAAACAATAGTCACTTAAGAGCATAGCCAGAAATATTTGTACTATATACAACAGAGAAGGAAAACTATAAATAAATCGTATTTAAAAGAAAAAAAAAGATAAAAAATCCCAAATAGATATTTCACAAAAAATAAATGTTAATGGCCAATAAATGGTAGGAAAGTTGTTTTATATTGCTCTGACTGCGAATCTTAAAAGATTTATTATTTTTTTCTACTGTAGCTTTTCACTTGACCATTTTTTTTTATAAATTTTATTTTTTTAGACCAGTTTTAAGTTCACAGCAATATTGAGCAGAAGGCACAGAGATTGCTGGTACAAGGGCTACATGTCCCCTATTATCAAGCCTCCCCACCAGAGTGGTACATTTGTTACAACTGATGAACCTACACTGAAACATCTTAACCCCCCAAAAGTACGCAGCTTCCTTTAGAGCTCATTCTAGATGTTGTACATTCTATGGGTTGGACAAATGCATAAACATGCATCCATCATTATAATGTCACACAGAGTATTTTCATTTCCACAAAAATACTCTGTACTCAGCCTATTTGTCCTCTTCCCCCCAAACCTGGAAACCACTGATTTTTTTATGGCTCAGGAGTTTTGTCTTTTCTGAATGCCATACACTTGGAATACAGTATATAACATTTTTAGATTTCACTTAGCAATAAGCATTTAAGATTTCTCCACATCTTTTCATGGTTCAATAGCTTGTTTCTTTTTAGTGCTGAATAATAGTCCATGAGTAGGTGGACCAGGGTTTATTTATCCATTCCCTTCCTGAAGGACATCTTCATTGCTTCTATCCCACGTAACCAATTGCTTCCCCAATTGCGGGCAAATAAGAAAAAATAAATAAATAACTGCTATAAACATTTGGGTGAGGGCTTTTTATTTTTTGTGGACATAAGTTTTCATAACTATTGGGTAAATACCAAAAAGCCCGATTTCTGCATCTTATGGTAACAGTATGATTAGGCTTGTAAGAAACTTATGCTTAGGTTTGTGAGAAATGAACAAACTATTCTCCAACGTGGCTGCACAATTTTGCATTCCCACCAGCAATGTATAACAGTTCCTGTTTCTCTACATCTTTATCAGCTTTTGGTATTGTCACTCTTTCAAATGTTGGCCATTCTAGTAGATATGCAGCGGTGCCTTGTTTTAATTTGCATTTTCCCAATGACATATGACGTTGAGCATCTTTTCATATGCGTATTTGCCATCTTTATGTCTTCTTTGGCAAAGTGTGTTTTATGTGTTTAGCCACTTTTTAAGGTGGCTTGTTTTCTTATTGTTGACTTGTAAGAGTTCTTTGTATATTTTGGACAAGTATACCTTATTAGATCAGCCTTTTGCAAATAATTTCCTGTAGTCTGTGGTTTGTCTTCTCCTTTTCTTGACATTGTCCTTCACATAGGAGAAGGTTTTTTTTTTTTAATTTTTATTCATTTTATTTATGTATTCCTTTACTTTAAGATTTGTTTCTTTATTTTAGAGAGAGAGCGTGCACAGTGGGAGAGAATCTTCAAGGGGACTCCCACTGAGTGCAGAGCCTGAGGCTGGGCTTGAGCTCACGACCATGAGATCACGACCTAAGTAGAAACCAGGCATTGGATGTTTGACTGACTGAGTCACCCAGGTGCCCCAAGCAGAAGTTTTTAATTTTAATGAAGTCCACCACGTCAATTACTTCTTTCACAGATTGTGCCTTGATAGTTATATCTAAAAACTCACTGCAGGTGCCTCACCACATAAACTTTTGAATCAGTTTGTCAATTCCATTGTACAACATAGCTTGCTGGAAGTTTCATCGAGATTGCATTGAATCTATAGATCGATATATTAGAAGTGATATATTATTATATTGAGTCTTCTCATCCATAGATAGGAATATTTTTCCATTTATTTGATTATTTTTACCAATTGTGTTTATCAGTGTTTTGTGGTGTTCTTCATACAGACCTTGTGCATGTTTTGTTGAAAAAATACCTAGGTAATCTATCTTTTGGATGCTAATATAAATGGTGTCGTATTTCAAATTCTATTTGTTCACTGTTAGAATACAAGAAAGTGATTGATTTTGTACATTAATCTTGACTCTTACAACTTTACCATAATGCTCTATCAGTTTCTGGAGGTGTTATTTTGAGAGAAATGGTCATTCTTTTTATCATTATGGGAGTCTTTTTGTCATTTCTTGTTTCCGTCCCCCACCCCAGGGCTTTTAAATCTCAGAATCATCCATATTGAGTCTTTATAGCAATTTGTCAATTTTAGCTTAGATTTTTCTACGTTGGCATTGGTTCCCATAGTGATTCCTACTCATGAGTTTCTGTTCTAATAAGCAGTCATTTTTTCTGTCTGTCTCTCCAATCTTCGGGGCCATGGTTGGCCCAGTCCATTTATTTCTCTTATGGATCCTAGTAGAGTTGTTGATGTTTCAGCTGTCTGTTCAGCTTTTTACTTGTTTGGATAGAGTGGCAATTTCCAAGCTTCTTACATGAGAATAGGAAACCAGAAGTCCAAATGTTATATTATCTTTCAATCACAGAATGCAACAAAAAAATTATACAAAGAAAAATATGCAAGTGTATTCCTACACGTATGTGCGCCTAAACATATAGAAACACAGTTTGAACAAATCATATCACATAATTAAAATAATTATTATATTTAGATATGTCAAAAACAGAGGGATGAGAATGGTGATTTGCCAGGAAGGTAATGATGGAGAGTAAAGGTATTTCAACATTTTATTTTAGATATGTCTTTACTGTTTGGATATATTACAAGAACATGTATGTGTGTATTTAAATTTTTTTTAATTTCAGTACAATTCATAATTAAAATACCTGTTTCACAATAGCCTTAAGTAGACCAATTTGAAATAGAGTTTAAAAAATCTGATAATAATTTCCTTTCACCTGCAGGTGAGAAAATAAATTCCAGTCCAACAGGTAGACATAGATACAGAATTGGTATTGATCCAAGAATTAAATTTCTATATAAGATCTCTCAACTAAAATTCAGTTCAGCTTTATGTATTCTGTTTATTACCAGCAGCTTATAATGTTCCTAACCTCAAGGAGACTGCTATTTTATGGTTGGTAGATGTTTTTGTGCTTTCTTAAATTTTATGAAACACAAATCATAGGACATGGTGCAAATATTGAGAATGTAAGACTAAAAAAAAAGTGCCTTCTATTATATTATGAAACTTTAAGTCCTATTGTATTGTCTAAATAATTTTGCAGCCAGACCTTCCATCCCCATTTCACATATACCTACAACAATGCATCTTTTTTGGTAGACTAGGAAGTTGAAATTTACAACTTAGAACTTCATAATTTGCTGAAAATCATATAACAATTTTACTCGACCTTGAACAATGTGGGGGTTAGGGCACCCCACCACACACACACACACACACACACACACACACGCACACACACTCAAAAATCCACATATAACTTTTGAATCACTAAAAACTTAACTACTAAGAGTGTACTGTTGACCAGAAGCCTTACAAATAACCTAAACAGTGGATTAGCACACATTTTGTATGTTATATGTACTACTGTAGTTGAAGCGGGTGAGTGAGGTTCTTGTCTCATGGAGTCAAAGAAAGAATCTTGCTGACAACGGGGCATGAGTAAAGCAATAGAGTTTTATTAAGCAAAGCTACAGAAAAAAAAAACTCTCAGGAGTGAGAGGGGTCCTCACAGGATTGCCAGCTTGGGCCTCCACCCATAGTCTTTTATTTCGAACTGACCAGGGAGCTAATGGCCTTATCATTCTTGTGAGGTCTTGGTTTGATTAAGGACTGGTGATAACATCTAATGGCTTACTTCTTCTTTGGGGTCTTATTATTCTTTGTTGGTCATAATATGACTGCCATACCTCTGATGCCCAGGGCAGGGTGGTCTGTTTGTTCCCTTATCTCTGGTTTCCGTACACCTGTATACTCAGCGTTTCTTGGATTTCAGTGATTCTGATCATGTAGCCCCCTATCTGTCTCTCTATCTATAGACCCACCTGTTCCTTACTCAATGAGACCCTTCAGATGTATTGGTGGGTCATATATCTGAGGAATGATTGCCAACATCTGGGGTGTGTGTGTAGAGATAAAGAAGTTTCCAAGGAATTTTTATATGTTAAAATAGACTTATAGGATCTT
Source organism: Nyctereutes procyonoides (assembly GCF_905146905.1). Classification (NCBI taxonomy): domain Eukaryota; kingdom Metazoa; phylum Chordata; class Mammalia; order Carnivora; family Canidae; genus Nyctereutes; species Nyctereutes procyonoides. The sequence continues at coordinate 14,084,206 of NW_026575032.1, read as the reverse complement.
AGGAGTCAGGGTGAGATTGCCTTTTGTCCTTAGCAGAGTGTCAGCATCCAGGCAGTTGAGTCCCTAAGGGAATGTCAAGAACTTGACAATCCTTTATTAAGTAGTAAGGAAGTTTAATAATATTTCTCTGCCTTTGTTTCCCACATCAAAGTCTTAGAAGAAAGTAAGAGAAAAGAAAATGGTATTAATAAAATCATAAAAAAAGAGAAAATGCATTTATAGTACTATGTGAAATTTATTTTAAAAAATGTATAGATGGACCTGTGCAGTTCAAACTCCTGGTGTTCCAGGGTCAACTGCACTATACAACTAGAGTTATCACTAGTATGCTTGACTCTAACTCCGGTGCTTTTTCTAAGACAAACACTGTAATTCTAGAGTGCCAGAGAGGTCCTCATGGATTGGCACTAAACATTCAGCACTGGTGAAGCACTGATGTAGTTTTACTTATAAAAATAAGAATTTGCTTTTTAAAAGAAAAGAAAAAAAAAAAAACCTATACTTGTGGTACCCATTAGCTATAACCAGTTTTTTGGGAAAACTTCCATTATACATTCAACTGAAAAAAAAAAAAAAAAAAAGCTTATTACACCATTGACTACACACCAGACACAGTTGTTGTGCTTGCCTTTCTTGACTAAGTTAATCCTCACCACAAACCTGTAAGGTAGGCATCCCTCCTATCATTCCCCTCGTGTAGAAATGCTCAGCAAGATGAGGCAGTGACATGCCAAGGGGTCACCCTAAGGAACAATGGAATTAATGACCAAGCTTGAGACACAAACCAGAGCTGTGTGGTCTGACCGTCCTTGTTTCCAACCGTTATTCCCTCTGCCTCTTGGATGGTAGAAATCTTTCTGAACTCCCTACGTGTTTTACTAAGCTCTGTTTTATGGCACCTCAGCAGAGAAGTAGTTGCTTAACACGTAAGTAGGAACTCGATGTTAAAACTAATCACATTCTTTTGAATTTGCTCATGTTCGTCCTCTTATTTTCTCTGCTACCTGGCAGGCCCCATAAAGGTAGGATCTTCCTTCCCTTTGGGCCCCCTACCGGCTCCAGAATTGTGCTTTCCCTGAAGTAGGTGCTTTTAAAATGCTTGTTAAATGAAAAATGAGTGAATTAATGAATAAAAGATGAGATGAGTTGCCACAAGGGTGAATAAATAAGTGATGGAAAGACATATTTTGGATTAACTGTACAGTCCAATTCTAGAAGACAGTACCTCAAAATCACTAAGGATTTCCTTTGAGAACATAGTGTCAATGAATGTTTTCATTCCTGCCAAGGATGTGTGTGCGCGTATGGAACTAGGGGTGCTTGATCAGTGCTCAACATGGTTGTGGCTGCTTTAAGGTTATTACATTCTGGAGAGCTTAGTTAGACTAATTTTCTTCCTGAATTTAAATGTGGATGCCTCCTTTAGGTATTATAAGTGAGGTTAATGAAACGTTAACTTTCAATCCTAGTTGGGGCCATTTATATGCTAATTATCAAGCAAAGACAGTCTAAGAAACAAATATGCAACTGCACTCAGGACCCTTTCAAAAAACATTGTCCTCGTGGTCACTGCTATTTCTTAACTCCTCTGGAATGACGTCTTTTACCCAGTTATTCCCCATGCAAGTTTTCTCAATTTACATTACACTGGAAAGAAAGTAGGTTGTTTCACTTGCTCCCTCTCTGACTTTATACCATTTACTTCAGAACGCCCCACATTTTCTGTGGCACACTAAAACAGAGGGAAATACCTGGTGCTTAATGGTCTAAGAATCTGTCACATCAATAATATTGAATACAAAGACAGACACTCTCTAGTTTGAGTGTTTATAATAATCACGATCATATTATTACCATGATAATCATAATCGTGTTAGGACCAAAACACGATAATGAATTTTGCTTTTTAGTAGGCATTTTATTTTGTTTAGTATTTTTAGATACCTGTGAAAGGCAAATTACCAAATACACCGCAAATATCTTCGTTGTTAGTGTCTTGTTTGTTTTTAATTCCAGGATAGTTAACATACAGTGTTACCTTAGTTTCATGTGTGTAATATAGTTTTTCAACAATTCCATACATCCCCTGGTCCTCTACATGACAAGTGCACTCCTTAACCTCCATCACTTATTTCACCTACCCTCTTTTTAACCATCAGTTTGTTCTCTGTAGTTGAGGGTCTGTTTCTTGGCTTGTCTCTCTCTCTCTCTCTCTCTCTCTCTCTCTCTTTATTCCTTTGCTCATTTGTTTTGTTTCTTAAATTTTCCATAAAAATGAAATGATATGATACTTATCTTTCTGACTCACTTATTTCACTTAGCATTATACCTTCTAGCTCCATCCATGTCCTTGCAATGGCAAGTTACATTCTTTTCTATGGCTGAGTAATGTTCCATTGTGTATGTGTGTGTGTATGTGTGTGTATAGATCTATCATCTATCTATCTATCATCTATCTATCTATCTATCTATCTATATCTATATCTATGTATAGCTCATCTTCTTTATCCATTCATCTATCTCTGGACATGAGTCACTTCTATAATTTGGCTATTCTAAACAGTACTGCAATAAACATAGGGATGCACGTACCCAAATGGATTAATGTTTTTAAAAAGATTTTTATTTATTAGAGAGAAAGAGAAAGCAGGGGGAGGGGCAGAGCGAGAGGGAGAAGCAGACTCCCCATTCAGCATGGAGCCCAACATGGGGGTCAATCCCAGGACCCAGAGATCATGACCTGAGCTGAAGACAGATGCTTAACTGACTGAGATACCCAGCGACCCCTGATTTAGTGTTTTTGTATTTGGAGCATTAAATATCCACTAGTACAGTTACCGATGATAGGGTACTTCTATTTTAAGTATCCACTAGTACAGATACCGATGATAGGGTACTTCTATTTTTAACTTTCTGAGGACTCATCATACTATTTTCCACAGTGCAAATAGCTCTTGAAAGACATATGCTATTGAATCATTGTTATTATTGGTTTTGTATTTAAAATGATTTTCTCCTTAAGGAGTGTTTAATTTTAGTGTCTGTGTTAAGAGAGCCACAGAAATGAAATCATCGAACACGAACAGTCACAGGCAGGGACTGAACTTCACTATGGTTAGGAAAGACTTGTTTTTGCTTAAAACTTGTTTTCAGAATGCCTGTGTGAAGAATTGGTGATTGCATGGCAGACATTAATTCTTTTCTAAAACTAGCCTCTTTCCTTTGGTCAGAAAGCTGGAAGGTAAGCTTTTTCATTTCTTATCCTCATCAGCTTTCTCCTATTTATGCATTGACCCAGCAATCCTTTATTAAGCAGTGGCCATGTGACTGGTTTCAATACAGAGCTCTACTTTAATGAGGGTAATGGGTGAATTCCTACAGGAAGTAACTTGTGTATGAAAACATATTTAATATAGTCTATTTTTCAACACCTAATACATACATAGAACTGAAAGCGTGGGAAAAAATTCCTTTCTTATATCCTAGTTTTTTTGGGCTAATCTAATAATTAAATTGGTATAACACAGATTAACAGGAGGAAAAACAATAATTTCATACTAATGGGAGTCCCATAAAATTATGAGATACAAAAAGAAGCCACATATGTGGAGTTTGTACAGTATCTTGAGCTAAGGAGAAGTGTAGGAGTCTAAAGATAAAAAGGAGAGGAAGGCCTTTCACAGGAAGGTGAGAGGAGATATTTGGGGGGGGGGGAGTTTCCCTGTGATGCAGATAAGTTTCTTAGGTAAAAAGGTATGTCTATGACAGCCCTCTTTCTGATATAGACCCCCTTTCCAATGCAAATTTAGGTAGTTGAGTGGGGAGGTAAAGAGCTTTTCCTGAATTTGCTGGATTTTGACTACCTTTACTTCAAAATAATCCTTTTGCCAAAGGCAACAAATTCTGCTCCCCTTCAGAACAAAATTTAAAAGATACACATAGATGCACTTTCCAAAAATAAATCTAACTACACCCCTACCTGTTATCCATCCTTTCTCTTCCCTAGATACATCCACTGCTACCAGGATGTCAGGTAGGCTGAAAGAATTTATTTGTAGAAGACTTTGTTTGGAAAAGGGCACTCCTGAGATGAGGGCAGGCAGAGCAGGGATAGATGTAAATGTACAGAGCCTTGAAAATTGAAGATTTGAGAAATTACAGAAAAAAAAAATATTTCGGGAAATCTGGGGGGGGGGGGAATGGTTTGTTTGGGCAAGTGGAAGGAAAAACTAGTAGAAGAGCAGATTAGAGCCAAAGAGCTTTAGGCTGCTTTTAAAGTAGAAGCTCTTTTTCCTTTACAATTAAAAAAACAAAACAAAACAAAAACATCATACCTATATTTAATATAACATTGACCAAAAGAAAAGATTAAATCTACATTTATTGAATACAGGGATCCCGGATGACGCAGCGGTTTGGCGCCTGCCTTTGGCCCAGGGCGCGATCCCGTAGATCCGGGATCGAATCCCACATCAGGCTCCCAGTGCGTGGAGCCTGCTTCTCCCTCTGCCTATGTCTCTGCCTCTCTCTCTCTCTCTGTGACTATCATAAGTAAATAAAATAAATAAATAAATAAATAAATATTGAATACCTAAAAAATAGTAGGACAAAAGTCTACTATTTTGATAAGTAGGAGTGCCTGGCTTCTTTTTCCTCTAGGTTCTTAAAACTTTACATCTGGGGCATTCTAAAGAAAGAGAAGCCCTTTTAAGTATGTAACATGATTACAACAACATCAAAAAATCTGATACAGGACATGGTCTCAGACCTAAATTCACAGGCTTGCCACTCATAAATTTTAAGAGAAAGATTCCGTTTCTGCTTGTAAGAATTACTCTAATTTTTACAAGACTAGTGGTAAAGCTACAGGCCATCCTAACATAGTAGATTTCAGAATCCTGGCACTTGGTGTGTTGTTTGTTTTTTTTTTTTTTTTGAGTTTGATTCATTCACTGTTTTCCAGAGGATGGCGGATTATAGGAATCTGTGAACATTTGCATAATTACTGGATGACAGAAAAAACAAAATGATCTTCTTTTTTTTATTTTAATGCTCTGGGAACCCGAAAGTGGGAATTATATTTATTACAAGAGTCTTTTCCATTGCCTGAACATTGTTTATTCTGAAGAGGGAAAAGATTTTAGGCATTATACACACTAAGTAGACAAAAACCTCTTAGCTTTTACCTCTTAGTTTATGAAATCCAGCTGCCACCCAATTTTTGGTTAAGTTGTTCAGAAAGAACTTCCTGTGCTTATCTTGAAAGTAGCCTATAAAGAATTCTGTTGACAAACAGCACATCTCTTTAAAATGTTTTTAATAATTTTATCTTTTTGGTAGGGATGGTAAGAGTCTAGTGTCCTTAAAATCTGTTTTACTTAGATGACTTTGTTGATGGCACACAACACTGACCAAACAAATAGAATGTTTACCATAAGATTTATTTTGTTAGAAAATTCCTATAGTCCAGTTGGATTTCATTTAGCCCATTGTATAATCCATGGTCTTTTGTTAAACATATTTTTGAAACCGAGCAAACATTTTTTATTGTACCAAAAGGGAAGATTCTAAGTTTGCAATTTGCTGGGGTTTAGTGGCAGCTTTTATAATCCTTTTGGTGAAATGAATTACTGATATCTGAGCAGATTGTTATAAAGCCGCTAAGAAGTCAGCAATCAACATGCATGAGGTGTTTTTAGTAATCATAGAAATAAAAAGTCTATTTTAAAAGTTGTTCTGTAGCATGACAGATACTACATACTTATTTATCAGTAGTAGATACTCATTCATTTAAAGTCAGAATGAAGAAATGCAGCTTTAGTAATTGCCATTAACATGTCTTCTTGTGCAGATTTACTTCTAGAGCTTAGATGAGGTGTCTGTGGAGCTTCCTTGATAGGTTGGCCAGAAGGAATTATTCTTTTAATAACTTTTTAAAAATTTTTTTAAAAAATATTTATTTCTTTATTTGAAAGAGTAAGTGAAAGCACACAGGAGCAGGATCAGAGGGAGAAGGAGATGGAGAAAGAGACTTCCCTGCTGAGCAGGGACCCTGATGACATGGGGCTGGATCCCAGGACCCTGGGATTGTGACCTGAGCCAAAGGCAGACACTCAAGCCACTGAGCCACCCAGGTGTCCCTAAAATGTTCTAATTGAGCAGCGGTCCCTAATCTCTTTAATTCTTTGTCTTACTCTAGATTGTGCCCAAACTGAGTAGCTCCTACTAAATTTGAATTAGTCTCTTCTTGCATTCCTACCACCTTTTCCTTTTCTTTCTTTCTTTCTTTCTTTCTTTTCTTTCTTTCTTTCTTTCTTTCTTTCTTTCTTTCTTTTTCTTTCTTTCCTTTCTTTCTTCTTCTTTCTTTCTTTCTTTCTTTCTTTTTCTTTCTTTCTTCTTCTTTCTTTCTTTTTCTTTCTTTCTTTCCTTTCTTTCTTCTTCTTCTTCTCTTTCTTTCTTTCTTTCTTTCTTTCTTTCTTCTTTCTTTCTTTTCTTCTTTTTCTTTTCTGTTGAGATTTGATAGTTGGCAAGAGAACCAAGACAGGATATGATCTGCCCTTAGAACTGCCCTTAGGTCCATGCCAATAATTTTTTAGAAAACCTCAATAAATCACTGACTACATCAGTTGGAGGATTTATCTCTCTACTGGATACACCATTACAGTTTCTCCAGGTGACCTTTAACAGAAGACTTCAAGTACTGCCATTAGCAAACCCTCTAATTTATAAGCCCTTTAGTTCTTCCACTGTTGTGAGAAGTGGCTGATAGTTTGTTTCCCTTGGCCTCCATCCCCTTTGATATTGTGATCTTCTGGACTCTGATGTGCTTTTGATGTGCTCTGTGAAGCTTTTAAGTGAGTAGTATCAGGTGGTGAAAAATGCATGTTAATAACCCAGGAGTCCTGGGTGGCTTCAGCTTAGCTGGAAATCTAGATGGGAGGGGCTGATTTCCCTTTATTTAAGAAAAATGTAAATTTTTGGCACTTTTTTTTTACCATTTTGACCTTCATCGACGTTTTGTTTTGTTTGTTTTGTTTTGTTTTGCCTTTTCCAATTTGCCTTTATATGGAGGCACAAGTTTTTGTACAAGTTCTAAATTATTCCCAGGTCAGGTCTCTTTATAATCTTTGCTTTCCTAATTACATTGGTAAGTGGATGAGAAGGTCCTCATGGGCATGAGTTTGGGCTAAAATATGAAATGGACTCAGGGCTAGACTGTGAGCCAAGAAGCCTATGTTATCAAACAGGGCAGGTAATGTGTTACTGGTTAAATAATTTGTGCCTTTCCCCCCTTTTGTAGGTAACTCTCTTAACAAAGGGAACTATCCATCACCTCTTTTCAGAGTCTATTTGAGTCAGGGAGTGATCAAGAGACACAGAGGAAGCAGAGAAGATGAGGAAAGAAAAGAAGGGAATTATTTGAAAAAGAAAGTATCTATATTCTCATAGTTCTTCAGTTCTTTTCAATCATTTCATCTGACCATTATACAAATCATTTCTAATTTTCTCTTTAGATGATGTTCATTCCTTAAATACTAGTGATTCATTTGCTTGGAATGAGACTTGTCTAAGAACTCTAGCAAATACATTGATTAATTTGTCCAAATCAAAAGAACAGTCCTCAGGCAACTGCAGAACTGGATTCTTATATATCCATTACAAAATATGACAGAGAGATATTAACACTTTAAGAGAAAGAACTGAAGGCATTATTCCTGGCTTCCCATATTTTCCAATCATATTATGATCCTTTGAGATTTTAGAGTCTGAATTACTCATGTTTATTCAATGCTAGAATCTTGAATTTGGAGAGTGTAGTCCAGCTAGTATTTCAAAAGAGCAGAGAACTAAAAGGGAGACCCTATAATTCAGGGTTTCTTTTTATTTTTTTTTTTAAGATTTTATTTATTTATTCATGACAGACACAGAGAGAATGAGAGGTAGACACATAGGCAGAGGGAGAAGGAGGCTCCATGCAGGGAGCCTGACATGGGACTCGATCCCGGGTATCCAGGATCATATCCCGACTGAAGGTGGTGCCAAACCACTGGGCCAACAGGGCTACCCTAATTCAAGGTTTCTTACTTGACTTGTGTGGCCATAGACCTTCAGCTTGTCCTCTCACTGAAACAATTATCATACATCCTCTCATCACCAGGATCATTGAGGAAATAAAACTAAAAACAAATCTCCCAACCCACAAAACCTCTCCAAAAAGAGAGAAGAAAAATAACATGGTTTTATTATTAAATAAGCATTAAAGCAGAATCTGATGCATATATAGGCAATCTGCTAAGAAACCACAAAGACAGAAAGAAATGTCACCCTTTTATATGGCCAGGCAGCTACAACCCATTCTATATGTAATGACAAGATAAACAAGAACAATAAATAAGAGAACTTGACAACATCCTGTATTCACTTAGTGATTGGGGTGACTGACCATCTGTGTTAGTTAATTGGCTTTATCTAAAGGAAAAATAAACTTTTTACATCTTTATGACAAGAGGTAAGTTTTGCAACATGTAGTTGGCGCCATGGAAGTCAAGCATCTACCATCCCATAGAAACTGAGAGATAGGGACACTGTCTTTCTTGATGATTACATTACAAAGGTGGTTCCCAAGTGTTTTGAGAAAGACCTTCCTAGGCCTGAAAGCTGGTAATAGTCTTCTCTAGCTTTTAAAAATATTTACAAGTGTTTCGAAAAGACCAAGAACATTCATTGACAAGTTTTCTAGAGTAAATGATCTAAGAAAAGGACCCAGATGGAAGTCAAGTCTCTTCCCTTGTTTTCAAAAAAGAAACACTTTTTTAAAAAAATTTTCTGTTTGTACTTTCCCTTTTATATACAAATATCTTATTCAAGATATGCTATAGAAAACAAAGCTATTTCTGAGAATAGTAAAAGTTACTAAGACATTTGGACCTGGTTTTGACGTATGAGTTGAAGAAAATCACTCAGCACACATATATAGAAATGTAAGCTATTCTAGGAATTATAGATTGATGAAGACTATTAATATGTAAGGATCCTACAAGTTTTTTTTTTAATATCATAAGTCCACAATTTCTTAAACTCTTTGAGACCTATTATCACAAAACATATTTAGTTAGATATAAATTACATAATTATTTTTGTTATTGTTTGATTTATGCTTTTTATATTTTTACTAATGTGTCTAACATTCTTCTGGGAATTTTACTTACATAACTTCTATCTTTATAATTTAGGAATTGCAATGTAGGATTAAAGGATGAGAGCAGTTGGTAATTTTCCAAAGTAATCACAAAAGTAGTAATGGAGAAATCAGGATTTCAGTTCAGTTGTGGTTGGCTGCAAAACTTGTATTCTTTTTGCCATTTCATTTTGTCTGAGTTTTTTATAACATTTTATGCAGAGAAATTACATGCACACACATTCATATATATTTTCTGGATGATATTTTATCCCATCTGGTCTTTTATGTATATGTGTCTGCATGTGTTCTTTCAGGGGAAGTCACAATCTAGAGAAGCAGAGTCCTTGTTCACAGAAACACTTTAATTTCAATCGAAAGTTGAGATAGTTTTGGCTTTTTTGTTTTGCTTTATTTTTTCATTTGCCATATAACTCCCGAGTGCTGAAACTCTTCCTACTTTTAGCTGGGTTGCATGGAAGGTTGCACATAGTCTGTTCAAGCTAGAACAAGCCACACTGTTTTAACCACTCTGAGCCTTGGAGCAGATGTTAGAGGGAAGCATCATTGCTGTCTAACTGAGGGAGAACAGAGAAAGAAACAAGGGACCCCCTATGAAGTTTCTGCTTGTTTTTTTAAATCAAAATTCCAACTCTGTCTTCTAAAACCAGGAACAAGACAAGAATGTCTACTTTGATTACTTTGATTCAATACTATAGAGCTATTCTACATTGTTTTAATCAGGGGATTAGGAAATAAAGTAGAAAAAAAGGCATGAAGACTAGGAAAGAAACTAGAGATTTGCAAATGATAAAATCTTATATATAAAAAGTATAAGGAATCTACTAAAAATTACAAAAATTAACTAATAAACTAGTTTAGCAAAGTTACAGGATGCAAGATCAAAGTACAAAATCAATGTCATTTTGACATAATTGTAATAAATATCCTGAAAGTGAAAATAATAAAATAATTACTTGTATAATACTATTAACTAAAACATGTAGGAACACAGTAAAGAAAGGATATGTAGAACTTATACTCAAAAAATACTCAAAAAATATATATCATTTAAAGAAACTAAAGAATACATAAAGAAATGGAAGCTATCCAAAGCTCATGGATCAGAATATTTATTATTAAGATTATAATATTCTACAAATGGATTCAATGCAATCCCAACCAAAACCCTACTTGTTCTTTTTCCAGAAATTAACAAGCTGATCTTATTTATATATCTGTGGACATATAACAGACCCAGAGCAGTCAAGAAAATATTGAAAATAAGGTTGAAATCCTCACATTTCCTGATTTCAAAACTAACTATAAAGTTACAGCACATTTCTCAGGTGCATGATGAATGTACAGTAGGGAAGCTTCCTTGAAGGAAGTTTCTAAGAGGAGCATTAAAAAGGGAGGGCCCAGAAACTATCTACACTCTCATCAGCATCTTGTTTTGAGTTTTCAAATATTCTGACTTTCTGGGTGGTGGTGGTGGCAGGAGTTATTATGTTATTAAGGGAAAGGACCAAAGGTACATGTAGGAAGAAGGCACACGGAGGCAGTCATTATAGTGAGTATGAACATAATATAAACTCTTCCAAATCACAAGACAGAGAGCCCCTGGCTTTTGCTCCTACCCTTACTGCAACCATTAAAACAAGAAAAGGCATTTATCTCTCTGGAAGGAAAGGAGGCTCCTAGGAGTGGGAAGTGATAGGAGTTCTAGGTGAAGTGGGTAAGAGCTTCTACCCATAGACTCATCTCCTATTCAGTGAAAGTAGATATGAGGTTCAAAAAGTATGGCATCAGTCACAGGTAGGTGTCCACAAAAACCCCGGTGGTCACATCTCCACTCACACACACAGACACACATACATCCCAGCAATGTGATGAGATGAAACAGAATATTGGACATAAGAGAGGTGGGGAAGGCAGATCTTATGTTCCATTTTAATTGAAGGTAAGTGTTAGAAGGAACCAGGGGGTTTATTAGTTTTTAATTTCTGCCAGGAAAAAGATTTTGCTGAAATGGCTCATGTTATCAATAATCTAAATATTCAAGAAGCTTTCTTCAAGTCCTGGGGCTTTCCTTTACTGATGTTTATTCTTTGTGTGTTTATATATGTCTCCAGAGCAAGGGAAACAAAAACAAAAACTATTGGGACTTCAATAAGATAAAAACTTCTGCACAAAGAAGGAAACAATCAACAAAACTAAAAGGCAACCCGTGGAATGGGAGAAGATATTTGCAAATGAGATATTTGATAAAAGGTTAGTATCTAGATATATAAAGAATTCATAAAATTCAACACCCAAAAAAACACAAATAATCCACTTAAAAAAAGATTCCAGACTGCCTGTTCATGAACGGACATTTTCCCAAAGGAGACATACAGATGGTCGATAGACACATGGAAAGTTGCTCAATGTCACTGATCATCAAGGAAATACAAATCAAGCCATAATGAGGCATCACTTCGCACCTGTCAGAATTGCTGAAATCAACAACACAAGAAACAACAAGTGTTGGCCAGGATGTGGAGAAAGGGGAACCCTCGTGCAATGTTGGTGGGGATGCAAACCAGTGCAGCCACTATGGGAAACAGTATGGAGGTTCCTCAAAGGGTCAACTATAGAACTACCTTAGGATCCAGCAATTGCACTACTAGCTGTTTACCCTAAGAATACAAAAATACTAATTCAAAGGGATACACGTACCTGGATGTTTATAGTAGCAATATCTACATATAGCAGCATTATCCAGAGCCAAACTATGGAAACAATCCAGATGTCCACTGACAGATGAATGGATAAAGAAGATGTGGTGTATATATACCATGGAATATTATTCAGTCGTAATAAGGAATGAAATCTTGCCATTTTATCAGCATGGATGGAACTAGAGAATATTATGCTGAGTGAAATAAGTCAGCCAGAGAAAGACAAATACCATCATTTCATTCGTCTGTGGAATTTAAGAAACAAAACAAATGAGCAAAAGGGGAAAACAAAACAAAACAAAACAAAAACCCCAACAACAGAGAAGGAGGTGAGCCAGGAAACAGACTCTTAACTACAGAGAACAAACTGATAGCTACCAGAGAGAAGGTGGGTCGGTGGCGGGTGGGAAAATAAGTGATGTGGATTAAGGAGTGAACTTGGGGTGAGCACGGGGGTTGTGTAATAAATAAATAAAAGAATGAATAAGATATATAGAATAAATCAAACTGTTAATTGATGTGTTCACTATTAATAAATCACTATATTTGGTTAAGGAACCACTTTAGAATTTTGCTCTTTGAGTTTGATGGAATCTTTAATTTTCTATTGGAAGAAAATTTTTGCTATATGGAGAATATGCATCTCTGCACAGAATTCCAAACTTTTACGTAATTTGTATAAAATAATTTTGCTTTTATTCTTTTCTGACAGGTTTTATCATAGACAATTTTTAGTTATTGGAAGAAAAGTAGAATTCTAATTCAATGAAGTATAAACTTCCTTCAAAAGGGGAAAATGATTTCTACAAAGCATTTATTCTTTGTAAGAGGGAAATCCATTTATATTGTAGTTTTATTTTATCCATATCTTAAATTTTGGCCTTCTGTGCTTTAATTCTGGAATACGTCCTAAATCTGTGATTCCATGGTTACAAGCCTAGACTACCTAGACAGCACAACCATTATTTCCTATGGCAAAAATATATGGTGTTATTTATAAAATAAAAAAAAAAAAAGAAATAGAAAGGAAAGGAAAAGAAAAAGAGAATTAATTATAAAACATACCTGGTGAGAGGCAGTTCTAGTCACTCACTCAATAGCCATTTTCTCCTTTTATTCTTGAATCATGTGTGTGTGTGTGCACATCACTGTGCTTTTAGTTCAGTCAGTAAAGAAGTCATAAAAAACATGACAGGAAAGGAGGCATATGTGACAATGTAATGCCAGGTTCTTCAAGCAAATGTTTTTCCATGAGGTAATAGTTCTTAAAAAAAAATCAAATGAAAATAACAGCATAGAAATGGCGTTTGATGGCAGACACAGTGGAAGCTACTGAAAGCCTTCCATAGTGGCACCTACCTTTAGACTCTGAGATAATCGGTGATGTTCGTATTAAGTTAGCATTAATCAAACATTCTGATGGTAATGATGAAAGAACTCCTAACTGATACGGACCAATGTATCCACGCTCATCTCTCTAGGCAGATTAAGGAAAAATATCCTGAAAAATGATTTCACATGATTTTGATGTTTGCTACTTACAGATAAAACTAGGGACTCTATTGTCTTGGACTGATTCAAAGTGTGCATTATTAAAATAATTTTAAAGTAGTCACAAACAAAATCTTAGATTTGGTCAAATTTTGAATCTGCATTTTTAACAATGCAGTATTATTACTGTTTCTAATTCGCTTATGTTATTACAGCTACACAGAATTACTAAAAAAAAAAAAAAAAGAGAGAGAGAGAGAATTATCCCCTAGGTCAGAATAAAATGTCACCTCAAAATGTGAAGCATTACATAATATATAAAAGCAGAGTTTCTTTGATGGAAGATAGAAAAGGATATAATACCGTTTACATATCATTTTTTTCATTTTCCCTTGTGAAGCACAATTTGAAAGCCACACCCTATAATGATCTATCCTAACTGTATTTACCTACCCAACTTCTATTCATCTTTTGAAATCTAGTTCAAGCTCCTCTCCAGTTGTAAGTAAAGTTTTATAGTACAAAATTTAATACGAAAAGCAGGTAGGTATTAGCTACGTGGATCATATACTTACCTTATAGAGAATTATATCAAATATAGGATAGTATTGCTTAGAGCCTGACTGGCCTCTCATATATCTATCCTTTCTCGCCCTTGCCTTTCATAATTGCACATAATTTTTACCTGTCACTTGATGGCTTAAAAATCTCTTCATACAAAAAAACCAATGCAAATATGTTCAGATATCTTTCCCTGCTTGAGAATATAATCTAAAAAAAATCACCTATATATTCTGAATATCTGATAATTCTTTAGGGATCACTGCCACCCTTAACTTCCTTGACTGTTCCACCTATTGGCATCTTTTTTGACTCCTAATTCCTGATTCTTACTCCAGATAGTTGCAGAGACTTGATTCGTCTTGAACCTCCACCTAACTAACTGGTGCTTAAGATCCCTCCATTGGGTATTGGCATTCCCTTCTCTAAGGTTGAGTCTTGATTCTCCTCAGCTGTGCTCATTTGAAAACGTTGCAACCATAGCAAAGATGTGGAGAGAGAACTGTTTGAACAACAAAATATTTTAGTTGAATTTGATTTCTACTGAGTTTGTTGTGGTATCTCATTATAATTTCAATTCACATTTTTCTGATGACTAGAGTTCTTTTCATATGCCTAGGGTCATATGTGTGTGTATGGATATATATATATATATATATATATATATATATATATATATAGAGAGAGAGAGAGAGAGAGAGAGAGAGAGAGAAATATCTATTCAAAATTTTCCCATTTAATTTTTTTTGTTGTTGTTGTTTAGTCCATGCAAACACTCTACATACAAATAAGGTCACATTCTATAGTACTGGAGTCAGGGCTCCAACATAGCTTTCTGCGGGTGGGGTGTATAAGCTATCTCATAAGGTACTGCTACAATAGTTTTATTATTATCTTTTAAAAGATTTTATTTACTTATTCCTGAGAGACACAGAGAGAGAGAGAGAGAGAGAAGAGAGAGAGAGGCAGAGACACAGACAGAGATGCAGGCTCCATGCAAGGATGTGGGACTCAATCCCGGGACTCCAGGATCACACTCTGGGCCAAAGGAAGGCGCTAAACCACTGAGCCACCTAGGAATCCCCTAGTTTTATTAATTTTTTAACAGATTTTATGTACGTATGTATGTATGTATGAGAAATAGAGTGCAAGCGGGGAGAGGGGCAGAGGGGGAGGGAGATGGAGATGGAGAGAGAGAGAGAATCTTAAATGGACTCTGCACTAAGCACAGAGCCCAATGCAGGCTCAATCCCATGACCCTGAGATCTTGACCTAAGCTGAAACCAAGATTTGGATGCTTAACCAACTGACTCATCCAGCCACCCCACAATAGTTTTAATTGCCATAGCTTAATAATAAAACTTAAAATCCACTAGTATATTTCCAAAATCATCCTTTTAAAAATGTAGTTATTCTAAGTTCTTTCCATATTTATATAGTGTAGAAGTTGAATAAGCATTTTATCAAAAATTTAGGATAGTGATTTAGCCTGAAATACACAATTGCAAGTTATGATCACATTGATATAAAAACCATGATATGGATGAACTCACTAAAGAAACTAATAAAGATAATAAAGTGGAAAGGTCCCAGGAGTAAGCTCTTGAGGACTCCAAAGCTTAGAGGATATAGGGAGATGATGGGAAATGGGAAGAAATTAGGAGTGCAAAGGAGATAAAACAAGAAGACTGGGATATTTAGAATGTTAAGTGAAAACAATATTTTAATGAGAAACAACCAGTTTGGTCAAATGCTGCTGATGGATCAGGTACACTTTTTTGAATCCACCTTTCTATTCCACCTTATTTTATTTTATTTTATTTTACCTTATTTTATTTTTTAAAATTTTTATTTATTTATGATAGTCACAGAGAGAGAGAGAGACAGAGACAGAGACACAGGCAGAGGGAGAAGCAGGCTCCATGCACCGGGAGCCTGACGTGGGACTCGATCCCGGGTCTCCATAATCGCACCCTGGGCCAAAGGCAGGCACCAAACCGCTGCGCCACTCAGGGATCCCCACCTTATTTTAATCATTACATTTGCTGTACGTTTTTTATTTATTTTAGAAAGAAAGAAGTCCCAGATGAATTTTCATTTAAATCTCTGTAATATTATATTTATATAGCATTTACATTTTTGAACCACAAAATTTAGCACTACAATTCATATTTTCTTATATTTTCCAGTAAACCTTAATGTTTAGTTTTCCTCATTTTTCTAGAAAATGTCAAGAACAGAGAATTGATATGATCAATTGCACCTATTTGCTAGACATGTTCACACTCAAGTTTTATTGGTTTACAAGACAATGACTCATTTTTCCTTTAAGAAGCATAGCTGTCAGTAAAGAAAGAGCATGTCACCATGCAGGAATAGTCAAAGAAATATTAATTAATTTTAAAGAATATACTGAATTGCATGCAGCATGCAAAACAGAGGAGTTGAAAATATTAAAGTATGATAGCCATTCCTCAAGGACCCTGAGGACTTGGGAAAGGATGAGATCATAAACACAGGTGAAAAAAAATTAGTCTTTGAAAGGAAACGACCTTCTTCTAATAGGTAGAAGAAGGAATGTTTGGGTATAAATGAAATAAAGTTTTCTTTAAGAGTCTCATAGGTTGGATGTGAACCTGTCAGATAACGTCAGTGTTCTTTGTCTAATAAAAGATAACTTCAGCCTCTAAGAAAAGAATTAGGTGGAGGGGATGAGGTTTTGAGGGAGTACAGAAATTCTGAAACAGGGAATACAGAGAATGGAAAGATAATTTAATTAGAAAGTATAGATATCTTGGTGGAGTGAAAAGCACACTCGAGGGTTGTGCTCATTGATTTAATATTGGGTCCAGTCTAGCAGCTGTGTGACTTTTGTACGAGTAGCATCCTACAGGCCAAGTGGAGTCATAGTGAGGGTACAGGGTAAACTCATTTGAGTATTGGGGGGTACCTAGTGGCTGAAACAAAAGGATAACAGGATGAGGAAACAGAGAATATTAGTAAGAAAGGACATAAAGTGGTACAATCTGGGAGTGGGGATGGAAGTGAAAGCCAAAACAGAAGTGGAGTTTGATTGATTACTTAAAAGAAATAACTAGGTGCTTCTCCCTCTGCCTGTGTCTCTGCCTCTCTCTCTCTCTCATGAATAAATAAATAAAATCTTTAAAAAAAAGAAAGAACTAGGGCATCAAGGCCTCAATTTGTAGCAAAAAGAGGAGTAGAGGTAACATCTAGAAGAGAAAATTATGAAAATAGAAGACTGCTGTTCAGGGTGGAAATTTTTATTTTAACCTATTACAGAAGGAATCATTGTGAAAATGATAAGATCTAATTATTGTCATGGGTGTAGATGTCCCAGGAGACTGGCAATAAAACTCACATATAAGCATAGTGTTGAATATCAGTATATATTCATTGGTTTATTGTACATTAATGTTCAACAGATTGTTATTCAAACTTACGTGGCTAATGCTCCAAAACTTTGATTCAATTTCTATTTAAATTTAAATGCCTAACATTATCTGAAGTTCAAATTTGCTTTCCAGTTTTTGCTCATATTTTCTGCAGTTCCTTATTGAAATCTTGTATGTCCAAGTACCTCTGGAATGTGATAGTATGAATTTTACTTAAATCAGTTAAACTGTCATATCACCATAGTTACTGACAGTAAAACGGTAAAAGCACACTCTAAAATTTTCAGAATAGCTAATCATTTAAAATAAAATAATTAATAAATCAATATATATACATCCAAATAAAAATATAAAAGTTGGGATTATTCAGGTGTGTTTCAGGAAAAAAAGAGACTATGGGAAATGGGCACCTTAGTTTTATTGTATCTAACCTAAATTTCTAATAGTGGAATTAGGAAGTGATGTCTACTTTTATCATTTTCACTTAGCTTTGGATAAAGTCTTCAATTTTAACATTTATATTTGTATATGTTAAGGGATGTCAGTTTTACTGAACTGAAAATGTTCATTTGCCTCACACTTTTTCTACTCTGCTTATAAAATTGTTTTCACTATAAGTTACTGATATTCATGTATTCAAAAAGAGGATAACAGTAGGGACATGGTGCTTTGATGATTTCACATGACTTATCTGTCACCTAAACTAAAAACTATATTTAAACTAATAGAGAGTTAAAATATATTAGATTGGTTTAAAAATATTAATTTCTACTAATTTTTGTTCTTACAGATGAACCTAATGGCATAATATGTTGATTGCTAATAAAGTAATTTAATATTCTACACATCTGCATATTTATCAGCTCTAAGTGCAGCATAGCAATCAGCAATATCCCCATGATAACTCTCCTGTGGTGCCTGGCAAGATGATGAGCAGTAAGGCGCTCTTGAACCACGAGGTAGTCAGCTTTCAATTTTGGTACAAAGGAAATGAGCTCACCCTGCTTCCCAGGCCGAGGAGTAAGCACAGAGCAGGGTACCCCCTGACAAGGAAAACCCAAAATGGATCTTATCATTTAAAAACAATCTACTGCAAATTTTACAGAATATTTTTAAAGCATGAAACAGACCATCATGTCCCCAATAGTAATATACACTTAGTGTTAAAAATCCTTTTTGAGTGAAATAGGCTTTTGATTAAAAAATAGAGTTCTTATTAGGTGAATTATAAAGTGTGAATTAGTGTGGATTACAAAGCATTATTAATGAATAGCTATACCACAAGAACTGCAGGTCTGAAATATTCTTGGTGCATGACAGTGCTTCGAAAAGGGTGTGTGGGGATCCCTGGGTGGCGCAGCGGTTTAGCGTCTGCCTTTGGCCCAGGGCGAGATCCTGGAGACCCAGGATCGAATCCCACGTCGGGCTCCCGGTGCATGGAGCCTGCTTCTCCCTCTGCCTGTGTCTCTGCCTCTCTCTCTCTCTCTCTCTCTATCATAAATAAATAAAAATTTAAAAAAAGAAAGAAAAGGGTGTGTGTTCCTTGCTGTCATTGAAACTAATGAAGTTACGCTTCTCTATATATATTTATCTCTTTATAATACAATGTACTATAATAAGACCATACTATGTTTGCGTTTCTATTACTAATCCAAGAACTAAAAAGCAAAACAAGCAAGCACTTTGGAGAAAGTTTAAAGTACAGTATGACTGTGCCATAACCATATTTTGTTGTCTAATTACTTGCCCTGAGGATAGGAAAGAAGCGCAAATTGTTCACCTTTTTATTGCCACCTAGATTGGAGACTGGTGTATTTCGGATAGCTGAATATCTGTTAAACAAATAATGAATGAATGGTGCATTCTAGATTTTTTTTTAAATACTCCTTCTTTTAGAATGAAAGACAATTTCATAATCCACTGGCCAGATATATACTACTAAAAAAAAATCTATAAAAGGAAATAAAAATAATGCAAGATAATTTCTCCTTGCATGAAAACACTTGCATGATTTACTCTCTCTCTATTTATTAAATGTCTACTTTGTGTCTACACTTGAGATGTGTCAGTGAAAAAAATAGGCAAAAATCTGTGGTGTTGTGGAACTTATGTTCTCACGGGGAAGGAGACACAATAAATGTGATTAGTGACATGTAAATTAGATTGTTTTAGAAGATGATTATGTTTTGTGAAAAAAAAAAAAAGTTGAGCAAGAGGAATCAGGAATGCTACTCTAGAGGGAGAAGTGTGTAGCACTTTTAAATGCCTATGCCCAAGGAAAGCCTATTGAGAAGGTAACATCTGAGCAAAGACCAGAAGAAGGTAGAAGTTGTGAACCATGTGGCTATCCAAGAGGCAGAACATAGCAGGAAGAAAGCTCAACCAGTGAAAAGGTGCTAGAGGAGGAATATATCTGGCGTATTAGAAGAGCAAGAAAGACAATGTGTCTGGAACATTGTGAAGAGAAGTATAAAAGCTAAGTCAGGGAGGCAAGAGGGGAACCAGATTAAGCAGAGCCTTGCAAGCCACTGCTAAGGGCTTTGGATTTTGACCCTGAGCCATATGTGAAACTACTGGAGAGTTTTTAGTGAATGATCTTATTTATCTTATAGAAAGATCCCTCTGGCTTCTTTGTTAAGCATTAACAGTTAGGGGATTGGAATGGAAACAGGTACAGCCCATCACAGTAGAGTATATATTTGGTGTGCTATAGAAGACAAAGAGAGGAGTTGAGAATGACTTCAAAAATTTTAGCCTAGGCAACCTGTAATGAAAATATAATAATAAAAATAAAGGTATAAAGTACACTGAGTTGTGTGGTATCCTAGAATCTGTGTTGTGCACTATACCAAAATGTAGGTATCATATTTACTGGCAACAAAGAAATTCATGTTGAGGCAAATAAATTCCAAATCAAGGTCAAAATGAGGGATAATCTTGTGTTTGGGCTTAATTATAGCTGAGGTCAATATCCAAAGTTCAGTCATTCATGTTTTCGACTACTTATATCAGATACTGTTCCCGGCATTGGTGATATAGGAATAAAAAAAAAAATCAGAAAAAAATCTTATCTATTTGAGCTTACCTACAATTGAGGTAGAAATATATCAAACAACATAAGTAAATAAAACATTATAAATGTTATATAGTGTTAAGTGCTTGGGAGGAAAACAATATGCAGCAGAAAAGGAAAATAAAAAATGCCTGGGCAAGAAGTATAGCAGATAATTGCAGTGTCATGAAGGAGAAAAATCAGGATTAATCTACAAAGACTATTTTATGCTGACCCAAAGTGATCAACACAGCAGAAAACTGTAATGTACTGACTCACAATTAATAAAAGGTCTCAACCTTTCTGGACTTGTGGTTGAGGGCGATGCTCTCATCCCAACTACTGGGGAGCAAAAGAGATTGGATTTACTGACAGATTTGGACATGATTAAATGAGGTGTTAAGAGATAAAGTTGATTTACAGCCAGTGTGGATAGATTCTATTTTTCTCTTTGTCTTTGGGAATGCTTAGATGTTTGGTGTTGGCTCTTGGCCAAGAAAGGGCGGTGAGGTTTATGATATGCTGCGTAAGGTATGAAACTCCTTCTGGCAACCTCCATGGTTTGTTCTTTAATGATATTTTACTCCTAGCCTAACTGGTTTGACAAGCCTGGCTTGATTACCTGAAAAAGGGGACAAATAAGAGCCCCTCACTGAAAGCTTAGTTCAGTGATGGCTGTCCTGAAACTGGGATTCCTTGCACAGATCTTGGCAGTTTAAGGCACATACAGCACATTCCATATTTATGATGGGGCTGCAGCTGGTGTTGTAGAATGCCTCTCTGACACCTTGGGTGGATACTGCATTCTGTTTCTCTCCCTGCATATCTTTTTGCTTTTAAATGAAAGCCTGATATGAGAATATTATATGGAATCTGTCATTTTAAATATCCCAACTAGGGAAAATAAAATAGGTGCGCCAATGTAAGAAAAACAGCTATCCACCAAAAACCTACTAAACCTGTTAAATGAATTCAATAAAGTCACAGGGTACAAAATTAATATATAGAAATCTATTGCATTTCTATACACTAATAATGAAGTAGAAGAAAGAGAAATGAAGAAAACAGTCCTGCTAACAATTGTACCAAAAATAATAAAATACCTAGGAATAAACTTTTTTTTATAAATTTATTTTTTATTGGTGTTCAATTTGCCAACATATAGAATAACACACAGTGCTCATCCCATCAAGTGCCCCCCTCAGTGCCTGTCACCCAGTCACCCCCCCCCCGCCCACCTCCTCTTCCACCACTCCTAGTTCATTTCCTGGAGTTAGGAGTCTTTCATTTTCTGCCTCCCTTTCTGATATTTCCCACTCATTTTTTTCTCCTTTCCCACCTAGAAATAAACTTAACCAAAGAGGTGAAAGACCTATATTCCAAGAACTGTAAAACTTTGATGAAATAAATTAAAGATGTCACAAGCTAATGAGAAGATACCCCATGCTCATGGGTTGAGAGAACCAATATTGTTAAAATGTCCATACTACCCAAAGCAATCTACAGATTTAATGCAATCCCTATCCAGATACCACTAAAATTTTTCACAGAACTAGAATAAGTAATCCTAAAATTTGTGTGGAACTATACAAGACCCCAAATAGCTAAAGCAATCTTGAGAAAGAATAAAAGGAGGCATCACTATCCTGGATTTCAAGATATAATGTAACTCCATGATAATCCAAACAATATGGTACTATTACAAAAAAAAGACACATAGATTAATGGAACAGACTAGAAAGTCCAGAAATAAACTCACAATTACACGGTCAATTCATCAGCCACAAACGAGGCAAGGATTACAATGGGGAAAAGACAGTCTCTTCATCAAATGGTGCTGGAGAATTGGGCAGCTGTGTGCAAAAGAATGAAACAGGATCGCTTTCTTATACCATCCACATAAAAACAAATTCAAAATGGGTTAAAGACCTAAATATGAAACCTGAAACCATAAAATTCCTAGAAGAAAACATAGGCAAATAATTTCCTTGACATTGGCCTTAGAAACGTTTTCCTAGATCTATCTCCTCAGGCAAGGAAAACAAAAGTTTCATAAAAGTTAATGTATCGGGACTACACTAGAATAAATAGGGTTTGCACAGCTAAGGAAACCATCAACAAAACAAAAAGCAGTCTACTAAATGGGAGAAGATATTTGCAGATGGCATATCTGGTAAGGGCTAATATCCAAAATATATAAAGAACCTTTACAACTCAACACCTCCCAAACATAATCCGGTTAAAAAAATATATACAGAGGAACTCAACAACTTCCCAAAGAAGATATACAGATGTCCAACAGACCCACGAAATATTGCTCAACATCATTAAGTATAATGAAATGCAAATTAAAGACACAATGAAACATCACATTATATCTGTCAGAATGGCTAAAGTCAAAAACACAAGAAATAAATGTTGGCAAAGATGTGGAGAAAAAGGAATACTTGTTCACTGTTGGTAGGAAAGCAAGCTGGTCTAACCACTGTGGAACACTGTTTGGAGGTTCCTCAAAAAGTTAAAAAGAGAGGAGTGATTGGTGGGCTCAGTAGGAAGAACATGGGACTCTTTATTTCAAGGTCATGAGTTCAAGTCCCACATTGGATGTAGAAACTAGTAAAAAATAAAAGTAAATTAGCTTATTTTTCTAAATATTTTTTTTTGTAATTTGAGAGAGTGTGTGCAAATGCACATAAATGGTGGAAGGATAGAGGGAGAGAGGGAGAGAGGGAGAAAAACTTCAAGCAGACTCCCTGCTGAGTGTGGAGCCCCATGTAGGGCTGGATCTCATGAGCCATGAAATCATGACCTGAATCGAAAACAAGAGCTGGATGCTCAACTGACCAAGCCATATACGCACTCCAAAAAGTAGATAAACCTTAAAATAATAATAATAATAATAATAATAATAATAATAATAATAATAATTAGTATTATTATTATATGATTTAGTGGTTCTACTACTGGGTATTTACCTAAAGAAAATGAAAACACTAATTCAAAAAGACAGATGCACCCCTATGTTTATTGCAGCATTTATTACAATAGCCAAGATAGGACAGCAACCCAAATGTCCATCCACAGAAAAATGTATAAAGATGTGATACACCCTATAGTGTGGTTTTACGCAGCCTAAAACAGAATGAATGAAATGCTGCCATTTGCAACAACATGGATGGATCCAGATGATATAATGCTAAGTGGAATAAGTCAAAGAAAGACGGATACCATATGATTTCACTCATATGTGAAATTTAAGAAACAAATGAAGGAAAAAAGAGAAGAGCAAAAAGAAAACAGGGTTGGATACAGAGAGCAGACTGGTGGTTGCCAGAGAGGAGGCAGGTGGGGGGCTTAGAGAAATAGATAAAGGGAATTGAGAGTACCCTTAACTTGATAAGCACTGAGAAATGTACGGAATTGTTGGATCATTCTACTGAGTACCTGAAGCTAGTGTAACACTGTAAGTTAATTATACAGAGCTCCTAAAACCCTCCAGTTTCCTAAGCCATAGGAGCAAGAGAGGTGTCTTGATAATGCATAACAGAACCCTTTCAAACACATCTGAGTTTATGTTAACAAGGCCTTTTGGAAAGCATCTGAGGATGGCCACTAGGTTGCCAGGGAAACCAACCCTGCGCCCTGAAGGTTGGAGCTTTAAGTCCTCAGCCCCTGACCTCCAGGGCAGGGAGAGGAGCTGGAGGTTGAGTGCAGTCACCAGTAGCTAATGATAAAACCAATCATGCCTGTATTATAAAGCCTCCTTAAAAACCAACAGGGTGGAGTTTGGGACACCTGAGTGGCTCAGCAGTTGAGCATCTGCCTTTGGCTCAGGGTGTGATCCTGGGGTCCTGGATCAAGTCCTTGATTGGGCTTCCTACAGAGAGCCTGCTTCTACCTTTGCCTATGTCTCTGCCTCTCTCTGTATCTGTCATGAGTAAATAAATAAAATCTTAAAAAAAAAAAAAAAAAGGTGGAGTTCATAGCACTTCCAGGTTGGTGGACACCTGGAGATATTGAGAAAGGGATGCTCTAGAGGGCATGGAAACTGTGCTCCTTTCTCATACATTTCTTCCATCTGCTTGTTCCGGAGTTCTTTCCTTTTATAATGTAGTGAGTAAACTGTTTCTCTGAATTTTGTGAGGCTCTCTGGCAAATTAATTGAATCCAAGCACAGGGGGTCATGGGAACCTCCAGTTTATGTAGCTGGTCAGTCAGAAGGTGACAACCGAGACTTAACTGAGGGGTCACAGGCTTGTGGGGCTAAGCTCTTACCCTGTGGAATCTGACATTATCTTCAAACAGAAAGTGTCAGAATTGAGTTAAAATTTGGAGACATCTAGTCAGTATCCACTGAGAATAGGATAATTGCTTTGTGAGGGGAAAACCTCCACACATCTGGTGTCAGAAGTGTTATGAGAGGTGTGTGCTGTGAGACAGTAAAACAGAGTCACAGAAAAAAGTGTTGGAGATATATTTATATATATATTTTTAACTATTTTTTTCTGACAACCATTTTAAATTCATCTAGATCTTATATATGATTTTCTTAGTTATTAAAAGTATATAATCCGATCATTCTCTCAATTTTTTGTATTTCTCAGTTTGTTTTGGAAATTGAAAAATTATATAGCATGTGTATCCTTGTAAATTAATAATTTCAACTCAAACACTGTGTTTCTAAGAGTAGTATCAAAAATAGTATTTAGAAGTATCAAAAATGGTTTGAACAACAAATTTGAAATTTCCTAACTCTCAGGTTTGGAAGTTTGCAGTTCCACAAAAAACACAAAACAAAACAAAAAGGAACTTTTTAACCTTTAGGGCACACCATAGCTCCTAATGAAATTAATAACTTTTTATGATATGAAATATGAGCTTTTTTAACAAAAGATTTTATTTATTTATTCATGAAAGACACACAGAGAGGGAGAAACATGGGCAGAGGGCAAAACAGGCTCTGCACGGGGAGCCTGATGTGGGACTCAATCCCAGGACTCTGGGATCACGACCTGAGCCAAAGGCAGGTGCTCAACCACTGAGCCACCCAGGTGTCCTCAATTCCAAAATTCTTATGTGAACCCATGTCACTCAGATTTTTCTAGTCTGCCACTGAGTTTGGGGTGTGACTATCATTATTTTGTCCCATGCCTGGAGTATTACAAGAGTTGGCTTCTTTTCCTTTTCAACTATGATTAATTATACCAACAGAAAGAATTAGAAAAGATCTGGGCAATGGTTATACCCATTATTATTAATTGTCTCTACATACTCATTTACATTCTTCAGATTTTTCAGTCTAAGTCCTTCAACACCTGACAGATGGTTGGCTTAGTCCTTGGATGATGTGTACACCGCTGCTCTGGTTGATGATCTGTAATCTTTTTTTTTAAAATTTTTTTAATTTATTTATGATAGTCACAGAGAGAGAGAGAGAGAGAGAGAGAGAGAGAGAGAGGCAGAGACACAGGCAGAGGGAGAAGCAGGCTCCATGCACCGGGAGCCCGATGTGGGATTCGATCCCGGGTCTCCAGGATCGCGCCCTGGGCCAAAGTCAGGCACCAAACCGCTGTGCCACCCAGGGATCCCGATGATCTGTAATCTTAAATTACAATCCTATTCAGTAGTTACATTGGCCTAAATACAGCCCATGCAGTGAAGCAATCATCTGCAGAGACATCAGTTAGTATAACTTTGGTTTCAGGAACAGCTTCTGATACCAACACTGCAGTTCATACTTTAAAATGGCCCATTTCGGATTATGACATATTTTTACCATGATTCAAAATCCTTTTCTCTGGTCCCTGGCAGTATAATTATTGAAAAAAAAAATTATCCAGTTATTCATCTTAACTAGGCTACCCCAGTGGATCTAACACCTGAAGGATACTGAGTATTTGATTTGATCCTGGAGTCAGAGCTTTGAGCTAACCTACCAAACCTGATATTGATGTGTTCTCACTATCCTAAATGATCACAACTTTTAAATAAATCAAGGGTCCTTGGAAGTTGGACATTACCACTAATTTTCACTTTAAGACTTCCAGCAGGAGAGTTTCAGATGTCTACAAATTAGGGCATCCATATTATGCTATACTTAGTTTTAATTTTCTAGCTAGTGTATATAATCTCTGATCATCATTTATCCCCAAATGTACAACTCCAACTAAAGATTACTTTCTCTAATGTCTCTGCCTTTCTCATGTTATTCGAGAACCATTTTTTTCATGTTATTCAAGAATGATGCTTAATCAATGATTTTAAATCATTTTAATGTTATATATTTGAATGTAACACCTTCGGTCCCCAAAAGTTGGAAAGCAGCAGGTAAAAATTGTTGCCAAAAAAGTCATTTACCAGTGTGAGGTTTTATTACATGGATTCGTTTTTGCATGGATTCATATTATTGGTCAAAACAGTTCCCTGGAATTTCATTTGTATTTCATTTCCCAAAGAATAAAACTCTGTTCTTTACTCCAACAACATTCCTCAAAGATCCCTTCCTTCCCTCCGGAGTTTCTGTGCCTTCTTTAGTTATTCCAAGATTGTCACTTGCCATATCCTTGAATTCTTTCAGTTACAACCTCATCTAGCTTTTCTTTTTCTCCCCTTTTCTGTTTTCCATATTTCTCTGTTTTTAGCAACTAGGTTAAATATTTCCCCATGGAAAGAAGTTAATAGGAAAGTGTGAATGTTTGTACAGTGACATGTCTGCTCTGTTGCAAGATAATCCATCATTATTTTAAGTGGCGTTTTTTCTAATTGTGGTAAAATATGGTAAACACTGAGTGTTAGGGCCAAATACCCATTCCGAAGAGAAGTTGCATATAAGAAATACCAAGATATGAAGTAAATATGTTTATAGTCCTATACCATTGGAATATGAGAACATACTCATGTTCCATGAGAACATCAAATTTTATTATTTATTTATTTATTTATTTATTTATTTATCAAAGATTTTATTTATTTATTCGTGAGAGACACAGAGAGAGAGAGGCAGAGACACAGGCAGAGAGAGAATCAGGGGAGCCTGATGTGAGACTTGATCCCAGAATTTTTGATGTTAAACAATGAATTATATTTTTATTTTGGAAGATTGAAGAATGTTGCATGATTCTAAAATAAATAATTTTGCTTTAAGGAGTAGTTATTCAGCATTCTAATCCCATTCCTAATGCATATTATAACAAAGATTCGGCTTTGCCACATTAAATATGTACATACATATTATATGATACATGTACACCTATAGATACTATATAATACCATATAAGTGAATATGTTAATATTTATGTTACTTGAGAACAAGGAATTGATTAGTTGAGTGTTTCTATGAAGACTAGGTTAATATAGGGATCCCTGGGTAGTTCAGTGGTTTAATGCCTGCCTTCAGCCCAGGGCGTGATCCTGGAGTCCCCAGATCAAGTCCCATGTCAGGCTAGCTGCATCGAGCCTGCTTCTGCTTCTACCTGTGTCCCTGCCTCTCTCTCTTTCTGTGTCTCTCATGAATAAATGAATAAAATCTTTTTTAAAAAAAAGACTAGGTTAATAATTTTATTTATTTATTTATTTATTTATTTGTTTATTTATTTATTTATTTTTGTGAGATACGGGCGGGTGGGGGGGGGGGCAGAGGCACAGACAGAGGGAGAAGCAGGCTCCATGCAGGGAGCCTGATGTGGGACTTGATCCTGGGACTCTGGGATCATGCCCTGAACCAAAGGCAGATGCTAAACCGCTGAGCCACCCAGGCATCCCTAATGATCTCTAAATATTTAAAGCAAATTAAAGGAAATAAAGAAACAATGACCATATAGAGTGTGCATTTCTAGAAGAGAAAAAGGTTATTTGACAATTGATTTTCAGCAAGAACTTTTGGCAAATACAGTTGTTCCATTTCACCAGAATTTGTGGAGCTATTTTTAACTTTTAGCCAGGAGAATTTTGACAAATGTTTGGAAAAAATTTCCTCTGCTCAAGATTATATAGAGCTATATCATAAAATATTTTATTCCTGTGAATAATCACTTAGTCTTACTAAATTGCTACAGCCTATAGTATTAATGAATAGAAATAAAGATAGAAATATACACAATTAGCTGAAATAGTCAAGACCTACAAAAATTTATAGGGGAGTAGTATTTATAATAACTCACTTAAAATCTAAGTCTGTTGGAAATTCTAGAATTCATATCATTAGAAACTTTCATTTTTTTAAATATGTGATTAATAATTAAGTGTAAATAAAATGCTATTCAGCAGTGTGAGAGTGATCCACTTTCATGGATGATAGAGTTATTACCATTTGGCACTTGGACGAAGTCTACTTACTGTATCTATAACCAGAAGGGATAGACTTACAATCTTCAGATTTTTTTTTTGATATGTTTTCTTTGTCATATTGACAATACTTTTATTCTTAATATTCTCTTCACAATATTCTTTTTAAAAATGTTTTATTTATTTATTTTAGAGAGAGTAGACACAGATGTCAGTGGGGTGGGGGTTGGGGAGTGCAGGGAAAGGGAGAGAATCTCAGGTAGATTCTATGCAGAGTGCAGATCCCCATGCGGGCCTCAATCTCCTGACCCTGAGATCATGACGTGAGCTGAAACTAAGAGTCAAATGTTTAACCAACTGAGCCATCCAGGCTCCCCTCTTTTCATAATATTCTTAATTGTGAAAACCTAAAGCTGAACCTGAGCATGGGCAGCCTGGGTGGCTTGGCGGTTTGGCGCCTGCCTTCGGCCCATGGCATGATCCTGGAGGCCTGGGATGGAGTCCCACATCGGGCTCCCTGCATGGAGCTTGCTTCTCCCTCTGCCTGTGTCTCTGCCTCTCTCTCTCTCTCTCTGTGTCTCCCATGAATAAATAAATAAAATTTAAAATATATATATATATACACACATTAAACCTGAGCTAAAAAAAAATACATTAGCCATACATTTGAACATTAAAATTTCAGTCTTATTGACTAATTTTTCATATACAAGCTATTTTACATTCTGTTCATTCATAATGTGGAAAAACTTTAATAAAATGTTTGGTGAGAGGTTGATATAAATCAAGTTACTTTGTATTTAGAGCAATTCTATATAAAAATTCTACATAGTGTGTATAGAATTTAATAAAATGCATTACTTTTGACAGTCCTACAAAGAGAACAAAGCCATTATATTGCACGTTAACCTGCTATACATACTGTAGGGTAAAAGCCAGAAATTCATTAGTTGGTAGCATCAGAAAACATTGATATCTCATTGAGTGAGCTTACTAATATAATTTAAAAAAAAAACTATTGGGGATAAGAAGAGCAATCTTTCTTATTTTAGTTTATAGTTAAAAAATCAGAGAGAACTAATTTTGATTTATTTTTATATAATCTATTGATTCTCATGTATTCAACCTATCACTATGTTACTGCATAGTGGATGCTTTTATTTAAAAAAAAAAATGCATTTCAATGTGATTGCTATTGTGCTGTTAATGATTTGCAAACAGGGAGCTTTGCCCTGTGATGAAGACAGTAAATTAATGAACCTGATGCAAACAATTTAGTTCTAAAAGTTGATCCTTTAAAGTGGACCCTCCGGCTAAAAGAAGTTAAAAATTTTCAAAGAGCAAACTTGACCCAAATGTAATCTTAACGATCTGTGAGAAAAGAAGTAATCTTGTCCCCCACCACACTTCCTTCCACTCTGACAATTGATTTGATAAAACTAAGTCTAATTCTGCCCCAGATTTAAAAGTTTCCAAGTCCCCCAAGTGATTCCCAAAACCCTCATGAAATTTTTACTTCTCTTTAGACAGAAGAGACAAAAAAAAAAGACAATGTCACAATTTGTGTGTAAAACTGAATATGTTCACTTCATCAAATTACAGTTTTTATGTTATTTTCTACTCTTGTGATTAAAAACTGACTATTATGGTTTTGAAATAATGGTGTTAAATAAGATTTTATTTCCTAATCTTCCTTGTAAAACTACAATAGTAACAGTCTTATGGGATTGCTCTCATCTTCCTTTCATTACTATTTTTCCTTTTGTTTGATTTTTTTAACATTCTTTTACTTTACTTATCTCTAAATTCAAATTATTGTTACCATTGGCCTAGTGAATGAAGTTAAAAATCTCTAACACGATGAGCGAGGCCTTATTTTTCCAGACCCATCTTTCATAACCTCTAAACAAATGTATACCATTCAACATACCCAGCTCTTACTCTTTATGTCTTTGCATTTGCTATTTCTTCTGAAGATGCATTCTACTTATCTCCTTCACATGTACTTAAATTAAAAAAAAAAAAAAAGGAGTAAATCATGCTTCAAAATTCTAACATCTCAAATACATTTAAATATCCTTCCTCTCTACTTCCTTGGTATAGCCTGTGATTGCACTTACACACTGCATTTTTTTTTTGCATTGCAGTACTTCTGTGATTGCACTTAACACACCCATTATAATTTTTTAATGTGCTTGTCTTCCATAACACAGTGAGATTCTTGAGAATTGGAACCATGCCTGATTCATCCTTCATTTTCATTTCCTAGAGTATAATGTGTGTGATAATCATTTAATTACAACTTCATGCATGAATTTCTGATTGAATGAATGAAGGAATGAATGACTGACTCATCATAGCTACCACCAGCTCTATCAGAATTAACATAAATGTAGCTTATTTGCTAATTGTACAAAGATTGGATTTAAATGTTTACATTATTTGGTCTAGATATTTTCTTTTTTTTTGTTTTGTTTTGTTCTTTATCATTTGTGGAGCTTTATAAAATCTGTGTTTGATCTTCAGTCTTAGAGTCTTGTGTGCTGTTTGGGGTGGGTTCTAGTAATTATATACTTTTCCTTTATTTTGATTTTTACTCAAGATTTTTATGTGCAGTCAGATTGAAAACAAGTTGAATTTCTAAAGCGGGTCTCAGTGTAATTGGCTCAATATTAAGAACTTAGAAAATACAAGTACAGATATATACACTTAACTTGAAATCTTCCAGTACATTTTGATAAATGGTACAGTGTTGACATAATTATTCATGCTTTCTTTGTATGTATTTTTTTAATTTACTTATATCTACAGAATTTATTATTAGGACATCTTTTTAACATTGGAGATAATAACTAACACCCTGACCTTGAAAACTAGTCAGTTATGGACAAGATGACTAGTGTGTATGATGGAATTGGAGTCTACAGGTACAAATAAATTCTGCTTTGATGTTTGTGCTACAATATCTGTATTGTGATTTAGTGAAGTTTTGATATCTTCAGCTCAACCATAGCTTCACTTGAATAGGGAGTATTGCTGTGATTTGATTAATGTAGTGACAGTTTGTGATTTCACTTTTTGAGAAGGACAGTAAAATAAGATTTAGTTGTAATGATATGTACAGTATAGAGTTTCATAAAACCTTATCTCATAAAATGCCTGAATAACTTTCCAAGGGGTAAGAAAGAAGAAAAAAATAAGAATTTATGACAAAAATAATAAAGCAGGTTCTGCTATTGAAGGCCTGCCTGTACTGCTGGAACTCTAATAGCGTGCATTAAAGTGGGAACAATCTTGATGAAGCTGCCCATCTAATATTACTGTTCTTACTTGATTTGTGGAATAGTATCCACAGAGATATGAGTTTTCCAACATCATTGTCAATATGATTATAGGCTTATGTGTCTTGATTCTAAATCATCATAGATAGTTACTGGACAATTCATAGAACAGATTATTTTACACATGAAGCTTTTTATGACTTTTATCAATATTCTAGTACTTAAAATGATATTCCCAAATATCAAGCACATATATTAAAACAAGGATCCAATAATTACCATAAATATTAGTGATAAATAGAACTACTATGATAAATAATTAATATTAATCAATGTAGGTGCACAATAGTTTTTTTTTTTTTAACGTGGGTTCCTGGTTTATTTACATGAGATGTTATGATGGGTCGTGTGAATGATCATAATACAAAAACATCTTTTTCTGTTCTTTGTGCAACATCTTAGCATTCACTCTGATGAAGCTGCTTATTATCAAGCTCCGAGAGTTGTTTCTTGTTTTTGTTTTCACTCCTATGTAGCAGTATGCAGAAGCAATGTGCTCCTATGGTTGTGCTCATTTTCATTTAGAGGACACATTGGAGAGGTTGTTTGTAAATGGGGACCTGATTACATGAAGAGGAGGAGAGGAAGCTGATGGCAGCAGATTATCCCTCCCCAGTCATTTACCCTAACTACCTCTTAGGCTGACTCAGCAAAATCACAGGGGCTGACATGTGCTGCGATTGTAAAAGAGGGAAATTTAACTCAGAAGAACTCTTATATGTTGCAAGTAGCTTCCCCTTTGATCTTTGCTATTGCTGTATAATGTATATTGTGTAGGTTAGGAGTGAATTGTATTTGAAGGATTTATTTTTTATAGTTTATCGGCCTTTGTTTTGTTTAAGCAAAGATTCTGAGAGTTGGGTGTGGTGGATTTTGAAGATGAGATTTGAAAGAAAAGAGTAGAATTGTAGATCTAAGCCAATGAACAATCTGAAAAACGTTGGCAATGAACAATTATAACCTTCTTAGTCATTTCAGAAGTGTAGCAAGGGACACATGCACAAAAACCTGCTGTCACAATGAAAATTTCTCATCTGTGGGCTTTTCCTGGGCCAATAATCCACATTTCCCCTTTCTCCGTGTGTCATCTGTGTCTAACTAAAAGTGCAGAAATGGCTCGAGCAAAATTAAAAATATACTTCATTACAAGTCACAGCCTTTTGAAACTTAGAGTGTTGATTATTTTAAATGGACACTAGAATCACAAAACTGAAAACTGAAGTTTTCATTTTAAAAAGTCACATTAGTCAAAAGTTCCCAGGAAGCAAGTTATTTAGTAACCAAACTTATTGCCAGAGACGAAAAAGTCACACAGTAGGTGAGAACCTAGTAATGCCAACATATAAAATGATAGTGATTAAAATGCTAGGACAAGATGCAGTATGAGAATTTGGAAAGGTTTCACTCTCGAACAGTATGATAATAGACATGTTAATATCATGTCACATCATGCCGAAGAAGTTTTGTGTAATACTCTGAAAAACAACACTCCTTTTACCAGGTTGATGAGTTCTGAGATTTCCTATAAATGTCATGCTGTAGCATTTATAAGATTTGTGAATGATGGTGAGATTCAAGAATTTTTTTTTTTCTACTGCAAAGAGCAGACTGGTATGAGCAAAGGCCAAGAAGTTTTTAATCTTTTTCCTCTTATCCACAAACAAATCATCTGTCTTAGAGGAACTATGTTGACATCTGTCCTGATGGTGCCTCTACCAATGCTTGATTCCACAGGAGGGTTTATAGCTCTTTAAATGAGGGAAAATCCTGATGTAGTCACAATACTTTCTTCGAAAAATGCTGGAGACATTCTTGGAGGTGAAATTCTAAAAAAAAAAAAAAAAAAAAAAAGGCATGAATGATGCTACAAAAACACTTTATAAAACAAAAAACAGCGTACTTGAGATTGTTTTAAAAATATGTGTACAATTCCTCAAAGAGCACGTAAACTTGCTACATGCAGAAATCTGGTGGCTTAGCAGAGGAACAGTTCTCAGCAGGGTGTTGCAGCAGATACATGGGTTGGAAGGGTGACCTCAAGAAAATAGTAGACCTGGGATGCCTGGGTGGCTCAGGAGTTGAGCATCTGCCTTCAGCTCAGGGCATGATCCTAGGGTCCTGGGATTGAGTCCCACATCAGGCTCCCTGCATGGAGCCTGCTTCTCCCTCTGCCTATGTCTCAGCCTCTCTCTGTGTCTCTCATGAACAGATAAGTAAATAAAATCTTAAGAAAAAAAAAAAAAAGAAAATAGTAGACCTGATTAAGTGGAGAATTTCAAGATGGATTATGGCTGCTAAACCTGGTCTGCTGAGTAGATGTATTTCCACACGTGGACCAGTTTAACAGGTCTCTGTGAGGTCTTGCAGAAAATGTCATAAGAGAAAAGGGAATTATTTTAAGAAAAATATCAACTGCCAAAGGAAATTCAAATGTTTCCACTCCTGCTAGGGCTTGGGTTTATGAAAAGACATCAACAAGACTCAGGTGTTATTGAAAACCACCTGGAAGAGCCATAGGAGAGAAGTGAATGGGGTGTTCGCTCCCTGTGATGGCCAAGGTATCAATGGGTAGCTAGGGTAACTTTTTTTCTGAATCTTTTGGTCAGACTGAGAATTAGACTCTGAGAGGACAGGAGGAACTTTGTGAGCTGCAGGCTGGTC
The DNA here is from genome assembly GCF_905146905.1 of Nyctereutes procyonoides. NCBI lineage: Eukaryota > Metazoa > Chordata > Mammalia > Carnivora > Canidae > Nyctereutes > Nyctereutes procyonoides. Next base: position 14,049,503 of record NW_026575032.1, on the reverse strand, counting down.
ACAGAGTGAAGATGAAATTGGCTGAACTGCCTCTACACAAGTTCTGGAATTATGTGAAAGATGGGTGTTTTGACTTCCACAGGAATGCTGTGAATATTTTGCCGTAGTTTTCAAAGTCTTATGTATGTGAACAGGCATTTTCTGCTTTAGCAAGCATCAAGACCAAGGAAATAAATGACCTTATTTCTGTCCTCTGTGCTTATTTAAGTTCCACCTGTGCAACCAAAAAACAAGGACAGGTTTTGTAATAAAAAAGTAAATTTCATTTAATAATAACACTCTTTATGATGTAGATGTCCATAAAAGGCTTCCCGACACCAACTTCTATGCCTAATAATTTAGTAGCTCCAAGGATTATATTTAAAACTGATCGTATTACTCAGTAAGAAAATATTTTTTTCAAAGTCTTATGTAAAATTATGTCTTAGACTATATTTTTATTGATACCACCTTGGCTTCCTTTTTTGTAGTTTTCCTACTTAGCATGTAAATAAAATTTTACATTATAAGTGAAATTGATTGCAATAGATTATAGTCTCTATTTAGATGATACCTATCAAGCTTATGTTTAGGAAAATATAGATTTTCTCTTGGCTTGAGAATGCTATTTAAAGAACTTTATTATATTTGTGTAATGAGTGTTTTAAAATTAAAAAAAATAGTTTTAAATAGCTATAAAACAGCCTAGCACATAGTCTCTCATATCACATGTCATATATTACATCATTAAGATCTTATGGTGTGGAAATTTGTTACAGTACTTTAGACCTACTTGGATAAGAATGAACCTTATTGATACTTTGATTTTGGACTTTTAGCTTTTAGAACTGTGAAATGATGTGTTTCTGTTCTTTTAAGCCACCCAGTTTAAGACTTTTTTGTTATAGCAACTCTAGGAAACTGATGCAAATTCAAAATAATTCCATGCTTTTTATGATGGGCATTATGACCTGGCCTTACCTCATCTTTCCATTCATTTTCATCATGAATATTGCCTTACCACATGAAATCTATTTTGATTTTCAGATAAACCTAGCCATTTTTCTCTCTGAAGGCTTTTGATATTCTGTTCTCTAAAAAGTTTCTTTTTTCACACTCTCAGTCTCATACTTCTGGATTTTATTAGTGTGTTAGTACAATGTTAGTCTGTTACTATAACGTTAATTACTTTAGAGTAATTAAATAAAAACCTGTGCTAGGATTAAGACTATAGTTGACCCTTGAACAACATATGTTTGAATTGCTTGGGTTTGCTCATATGTGGATTTATTTTTGGTGAATACAGCATAATACTATAAATGTATTTTCTCTTCCTTATGAGTTTCTTTTTAAAATTTTTTTCTTATGATTTTCTTAATAACAATTTGTTTTCTCTATGTTACTTTATTATAAGAATAAAGTATATAACACAAATATAAAAATATGGGTTAATTGACAATGTTATCAGTAAGGTTTTCAGCCAGTAGCAGTCTATGAGTAGTTAAATTTGGTGGGAATCAATGTTATATGTAGATTTTCTTTTTTCTTTTTTTTTTTTAAGATTTTATTTATTAATGAGAGACACAGAGAGAGGCAGAGACATAGGCAGAGGAAGAAGCAGGCTCCCTGTGGGGAGTCCAATGAGGGTCTGATCCCAGGACTTCAGGATCATGACCTGGGCCAAAGGCAGATGCTCAACCACTGAGCAACCCAGGTGCCCCTATATGCAGATTTTCAACTCTGTGGGGGTCAGTGCCCCAACCTCTGTGCTGTTGTTCATGAGTCAACTGTACTTTAGTTCGTGCCAGCAGTCTAGGGTTGAAAATTTTTAGTGCTATTAGAAACCAATGGACAGGTTTTTAATCGAATCTGAAGAATATGGAATAAGTTTAAGAAAAGTTGTCTTGAAATATAAATGTAATTTGGCTTGAGAGCATTTCCTGTTTTATGTTTTAATAAGTAAACTTTATACCCACTCAAGTGCAATGTCTTGAGGAGATCATTTTTTAAGCCTCTACTATGTAGCACAATTCCTATATGTGATAGATCTTTAATATTTATTAAACCGATAATCACATAAGTGAATGAATTAATGAGTTATCCTGCCTTCTACTATACATATTTTTCCTGTCCTTGAAAAATAACATCATTATAAATAATTATATTAACTGTGAATACATGTTAATATTGAATATAATAATTTTCATTTATAAAGCACCTCAGTTAGGGATGCCTGAGTGGCTCAGTGATTGTCTGCCTTTGGCTCAGGGTGTGATCCTGGAATCCTGGGATAAAGTCTTGTATTTGGCTCCTGACAGGGAGTCTGCTTCTCCCTCTGTGTTTCTTTCTGCCTCTCTCTCTCTCTGTCCCTCATGAATGAATGAATGAATGATCTTAGTTCTATGGCCAATAAGTCCTAATAAAATGTATATTTAATAAACAAAAATATGTTTGAATGTCTTTAGTTATTACGTGCAAATATATATTTATTTCTGGTCTTAAAAACATAATTATATTAATAGCTTTGTTAGCTATTACAAATAGGATTCAAATATTCAAACTTGTAATCCATGCTACACATATAAAATTAGAAAACATAAAAATAACCTACAACTGGCATAGTGATTTTCTGCTTCATGTTTCTTTTCCATGGCTGTAGAATGGAATTTGATAAGATTTGGAAAATTAACAAAGTTTCCAACAGATCACAAATAATTGAATGATTCTCTATATTTTTAAAATTATTTTCCTATTTTTACAATTTTCTATTACTTGAACTTGCTAAACTTTCTCTAGATATCTGCACTCACCAGCAATCTTTTGCAAATTGTTATCATATCTTTGGACATATCCATCTCTGCTAACTGATGGAACAGTAGGTTCTGAAATTTCCAATTATCATATAAAAATTGAAGCTCATCTTAAAGTCTCCTGAGTCATGTAGTAGTTTGGCAGCCAGTCAATGCCCTACATATTGACAAACTGACTAAGGGCCATGCTGAACATTTAACTATTTATGTTCTGGCTTCTTATAAATTACCTGTAAGTATTGCTTATAAGAGACTTATTAATTGAAATCAAAACACTGGTTTCCTGCTGTATTTCAATTAATAAACATTTCAGTAAGATAAAATATTACAACAATATTTATTTTAGCTTACTTTTACCACTTTTCACTGAAAGGCAAATTAACTGCATTGAATATTTATGTAAATTATATTGTACTTTAAAATAGTGTAAATTGATTTGAAATATTTTTGGTAAAGATATATTTGGCAAGTTTTTAAAAAGTACCCAAGATAGCCAGAAAAAAATTAGAAAAAGAAAACAAATGTGGAGGCTATATGTGCTATCTTATTCAAGACTCTATAAAAAAAGCTATGGCGATTAAGATGATATGGTATTGACTTGAGAATAGAAAAAAATACATTAATGAAACTGAATACTATGTTTGGAAAGGGACCCACACATATACAGGCAAGTGATTTTCAACAAAGTTGAAGTACTGAAGCACTTCTATGATAAAATTAAATCCTTTCAAATAAATTGTGCTAGAAAAGTGGATATTCCAATAAAAGAAGGAAAGAAAAAGAAAGAGAGGAAGGAAGGAAGGAAGGAAGGAAGGAAGGAAGGAAGGAAGGAAGAAAGAGAGAAAGAAAGAAAGAAAGAAAGAAAGAAAGAAAGAAAGAAAGAAGCCAATTCCTTGCTTATGCACAAATAAAATTTATTTTGAGGTTGATCAAGATTAATCATATATGTATGATCTTATATGTAACTATGTATATGATCATATATATAAACAAAAAAGTAAGAACCATAAAAACTATTCAATATCAAATGGGTGAACATTTTTCTGTTTTGGAGAGAGTATTTCCTAGATTGATACACAGAAATCATGAACCATAAAAGGAAGTGTTTCTGTCCAATATATTAAAAGGAAATCTCAGTATCTTTATTTACCAAATGAGTGTGCTATTGCCAATCTAGATGTAATCTTTGAGGAATACTAAGTGTACTTTGAGCATTATTTTTAATTAACCATGACATTTTAACTGTTTCAATCTATATACTACGTCTGGGTCAACTCAATTTGTTGGTAGAGAAAACAGACAGCTATGTGATACTTTTTACATGGACTGTCACAACCTCTTCTACTCAAAAAAGATTTTTTCCGTTGTTTTGATGGGAATTCACATTTCTAAACTTTGAATAAAATTTATATTTTTTGGTGTAATATACATAAGTTGAATTAGAAGCTAAAAAATTCTTCTGGGCAGTATGGATCACTTAATTTGAGAAACTAAAAAGGAACCTTGGGTAGAAAAGAAAACATGAGGTGACCAGAGGTACTTAATGGGGGAAGAGATAAATTGCCTACTTTTATTTATATTTGAGTTTAACAAGTTGAGTTTACTTTGTCATTACAAAATTAAGGAGAGTCTGGCTAAAATAAAGAGGAATAAAATCAAAGTGTGGTTAAGGATTAGGCGCCTTACACAGCCAAGCAAAAATCAAAACAAATTAAAGAAAATCGGGCTGGAGAAAAAAAATTAAAGAGCTGGAAGATGTAGTAGACTTGAGAAGCACACGCTCTGTCCAAGATCAAGTTAATCATTTCCTTTTTTTTTTTTTTTTGGTAACTATGTCAAAGTCCTTTAAATTCATACATTTAGCAGAATAAATTCAAATTTTGAACATTGACTCTTTTTTTTTTTTTTTAATTCCACATGATTTAGGGCCACCTGGCTGGCTCAGTGAGTAGAGCATGGAACTCTTATAATCTCAGAGTAATGAGTTCAAGCCCTTTGTTGGGTATAGAGTTTACTTTTTTTTTTTTTTTTTAAAGGATTCTTACATGGGCTAATGAAAATATTTCTTGGTTCCTGATCATGGGACGCCATTAGGTCTGAATATATCCAAAAATGTCTAAAGCATTACTTATGTTAAACACACAATTGTGTATATTGAAATTCTTCCAGTTTTTCAAGTGTTGATAGAAGCTATTGGATTTAACTAAAAACAAATCCATGTAATGCATCATTGGCTGCATAGGAGCTCCTGTCCATAAATGTCAATCAGCTACAATTATGTATGAGTTTTTTTTTTTTAATGTAAAGGAGGGAAGAATTCTTATATTCATAGGTTTCTCCTGGTATATATAATTATAAACCTTTAGAACTGAAAATATTCATACTTTGATCTTACTTATATCTGAGGAGAATGAGGCCTATTGAAGTTGAAAGACCAAAGACCCAAAGTGGTAATTACAGAGTTATTAGAAACTGACTCTTCTATCACTTTCATAAAGGCAGTTTCTTTAGTCTTATCCTAACTTGCCATTGAGTAATAGAGGAAACAGGCTGTCAGCCAATGAAAGATATATATAGAGAAAGTAGTTGTGTCATATATTCTGTGTGTTTTTATGAATTTTTAAAGCAAAAAAATACATATACATATATATATTATTTAGATAGATAAGAATTGTTTGAGTTATTTGTAGCAATTTCAGGATTGCTCTTCACAATTAATTGCTGAAAATCAAAGAATGATGAGAGTGTGGGAAGAATGCTTTTGGATATGTTTCGATATTATTAGTCTTTTTTATTATGGAAAATTTACCCACTAGCTTTTCCTCTGCATAAAGAAGCCAGGGAGACTTTTGTTTCCCTCAAGCCTAGGCCATCTTCTAGTTTTCATCCTGGCTAGATATTGTATGCTGCATTTATACACACAGTTTAAAAAAAAATACACAGCAACATAAATTGATGTTCCCTGAGATTCTTAAAAAAGAATTTCTTCAAGATGAACCCCAAAAAAACAGAGAGAAGTAACTAGAAATGGGAATTCTTATTCTTCCTTCACATATCATGGGAATCAATGGAAGAATAAAGTATAAATTCTCAAGGACCTGGAAGAGTTAATTCAACTTCATCATGAAGTACTTTTATTGGTCATCAGTATAACTGCCAGAGTGATTATATTTAGAGCATCTGTAAAGCAAAGAAAAAGAAAAAGCAAGGAAGAAAAAAATCAATAGGTCCCTTTAATTCTTAAGTGTGACTTGGTATCTTTTCCGTCTCTCCATGCAGAAGATCTAACAATGAAAATAATCTTTTTACTTCTCCTTTTATAACTTTTACCTGGAGTAATAAAATTGGAGAATTTATCATATACACAGGGAGCCCGTCCACACGTTTGTGATACTGGCTTTTGTTCCTGATGGGAGAAATGACACAGGCTTTGGGTATATAGTCAAAAGTGTGTGCTGAACCCACTAACTGCAGATCCTTATGACTTTTCAGTGTCTCTTAATTGCCATTATTGACATTTGAGGCTGCACAACGCTGTGTTATGTAGTTTTGTAATGATTAATCCAGAATATTTAAACGATATTAAGATGAAAAAAATGTTATTACACATTTACAAAGCATCTAGTTAAGAGGTGCTTCTTGGAAATTAAAAATTCTGTTCCCCAAAACCCAGAAATATAACTCAATCCACTTTCCAGTATTTATCCATCATGTATCTTTTACTTTCAATATTTAAACACTTGTATAAAGTCATTTTTAACATCGTCTAGCTTGTGTTGAAGCAATTTATATGTTTATTACTCTCTGTTTAAAGTAGCACTTTCTTACACTTATCCTAACTGTATTTGTGTAAAAACTGGGATAATGTAAATAGAATTTATTTACTTCTTTGTAGTTGCATAGTGATTTCACCTCATTTTCTCATTTAAGCCTCATTACAACCCGTGAGATAGAAATTTAAAATTTATATTTAATAGATAAAAATGTGTTTCTATGTTTCAGTTAATTGACAAAATCTTATAGCTATTAAGTTGCAGAAGCTGAATCAGAAACTGAATCCTACCTCTTAGTGAAGCATTTTACTGCGAGTGTTGCATTCATTCAAAATATTTTAATAGCATAAAATTTAGTTGTCAATTTGTATAAAATTTACATTTTTTATTGTCTATTTAAACGTTGAATTGTAAAAACTGCTGCCAAACTCTGAAATACAGGCCACATGATATCATCATTATCATCTAACTATTTTAGACAAGTCACTTCAACCTTGACTTTCACTTGATAAATAAAGAATTTGGGCTTACTCCAAAAGGTCGTAAAGGAGGCTAACATGGGAATATTTCCAGGCACTGCTAAGTACTGGTATTCTCTCCTGCATTTCAATTAAAAACCTACAGATAATACAAGGAAAGCAAATGAACTGCAAGATGTTTATGCAATACTCTCAATTTCCAAAAAAGCTTCTCTTTGAATGAACCAATTAACATTTTTTTTTTTTTTTTTGTGGCTGAATAATAGAAGCTATTCTCTGTGTTCTGTGTGAAGAAGGGAGCAGGAAATCTCCCCATCTAAAGGGAATGGTTTTTCAGCACTTCCAGAGGCAGATTGTTGTATCACTGTATAGTGTCCCTTTGACAAATTCTGAATTCCAACAATGCTTAATCTATACCAATTAAAATGTAAATATAAACATAGCGGGTATTTCCTTAGGCCACCAGCCTAGAGATATAGTCAAGGTGCAAATTAATAGCATGGCGATTATTCTCTGCCTCAATCACACAAATTCATCCTTTTAGCATTAAAAAGTGGAAAGAGCTACTATGCTGGCTAATTTTGACTATGTTCCACCCAATGCCTGCCCCCCACCATTCCTGTAGATATCTCTAGGTTGGCTGGTTCTTTCTTTTAAGTAAACTCTACTCCTCACGTGGGGCTCAAACTCACCACCCTGAGGGTCAAGATCCATAAGCTCTACAGGCTGAGCCAGCTAGGCCCCCGGATTGACTCTTGATTGACCTTGCTGATGTCACTCAGAGAACTGACATACTTCCCAGACATTTCATGGGAAGAATCTGGGCATCCATTGCTAGTTGTGCTACTACTATCTCTGTATTTCTCAGTTTTTTTTTTTGTTTTTTTTGTTTGTTTTTTTTTTGTTTTTTTTACTATCTCTATTTAAGGAAATCATTGGCCAGAGGGCCTCTTTCACCTCTGGCCAGAGACTGTGGCCCATGAGAAGCCCATACAAACATTTTCTCTAGGCTAAACCAGGGAGCCTTACTTCTACAAAAGGGCTGTCCCTTTACTGTGTGCAGCTTTCACTCACTGACTTAGTGTCATTTGGGCCTTTTCATGGCAAAGGTTCTTCTTGAAACTAGTACCATTTCTCTGTGACAAATGCTAAGTCGATTCACAATTTCTCCCCTCCCACCCATTCTGTTAGCAGACATGGGGATCTAGGGACAATGCAGGAATAAAAGCTCTAATTCCTGCACTGGATTTTATTTTTTGAAATACCTTGTCAATGAATTGCTTTGTCTGAGAGTTAACCTCAGAGCAGCTACCGAGACCTTATCACATCTTTATTTTTGTCAGAGAGAATGACGTATTTATTTTTCATCTTTACATTTTATTTTCAAGGTTGTATTTGTGTGAATAAATGTGTGTAACTTGCGTCTGGGTATATTGTGCTACGTGAAAGCTATATATTTTTTTTAAATGCAATTAACAGTAGACTTTTAAACAGGATTTCGAACTCTATTCATTTGTACTAAAATTAGATTTTTCTTTCTTTGAAAAATGTGGGAAGTATAATTTATTGATTTATGTTTATGTTTGCTCCTAGTACTTAGCTACATGTGTACACGTGCTTTTAAAGACAACATACACTCTTAATTGGAAGTGGAAAAGCAAGGGAGAAAGATAGATAGATTTTATGGATACAGATCCTGTTTTTTCTTCTGATCTTTCAGGGTAGCAATGGAGAAAATGAGCAGAGTAAAAATTATTTCAAGTAATATCAATAGCACATGCACACATGCCAGATAAATATGCTGCAGAAGGGCAGACAGTAAAGCTAGGGCATTAAAGGTGTCTGTGAAGTCACCTGCAAAGAAGGGCTTGCAGGCAGCAAGGAAGAAGTTAATTTCACTTAGAGGAAAGAATTTGAATTTGTTTAAGTCAGGAAAACAGTTTCTTTCATGTTTTCCACAGCCTTTAATTAGGCAACAGGATGAGGCAGTGGTTTTAAGGAAAAGAGATGAAAAAGGGCTTTGTAAGTTTAGATGAGAGGAATAAGCACTAAAATACAGAAAGGGAGACTTTTGAGTAAATGAATATATTGAAAGTTTTTGAGGAAAAAATTGTTAAGTCTTATCTGTGTATAAGGTGCATTGAGTATGGATACGCCAGTGTCTGGAAAGAGTAAGGATATGATTGCAGTAAATGAGGTGTGAGGGTGAGAGTTCTAGAAATGCAAAGAAGATGTGGATATAAAACTTTCCAGAGAAATAAATAGCAAAACTTAGGAGATATGAAATGGAGATAGTTTTAGGGGATCAGTGAGTCTCCAAATTGAAAGCAAAATGTTGTATATATGTGCATATATTCAATATGTATATTTCTGTAGGATAAAGGTCAATGGATTTTTATCAGATTCTCAAAAGGATTCATGTCTTTATTGTTGAATATAAAGAGAAAAAGCAGAAGTCAAAAAAGGAGAAATTGGAGAAAGTTGGTATCATTGAAAATGATGGTAAAATATGGGAAAGTGTTGAAGTAAGGGTGAAACAATTGATCTTACATTTTTAAAGGTCTATTTATTTAGGGGCACCTGGATGGCTCAATTGTTTAAGCATCTGCCTTCAGCTCAGGTCATGATCTCAGGGTCCTGGGATCAAGCCCTGTGTCGTCAGGCTCCCTGCTCAGTGGGGAGTCTGCTTTTCCCTCTCCCTCTCCTTCTGCCCCTCTCCCCTGCTTGTGCATGCTCTCTCTCTCAAATAAATAAGTACAATCTTTTTTTTAAAAAAGATCTATTTATTATTAGAGAGAGAGAGACAGATCAGGGAGGGGGTGGGGGTGGAAGAAAAGAGAGACTCTCAAGCAGACTCCACACTGACTATGAAGCCCAACACAGAGGCTCGATCTCATCACCCTGAGATCAAGACCTGAGCAGAAATCAAGAGTTGGGTGCTCAAGGGACTAAGCCACACAGGCACCTCCACTGAGTTTATTTTTAATGTGTTACATCTTGTTATGTGTTTTGGCAGACTAACGCCTAAGGCTATCAAAAGGAAAAGAAGGAGGGGGCAATTCTGAGAATATGTGACTGAATATTCTGTAATACAACAGATGCATTATTTTTGCTATGTGTGCATACTGAAATCTTCAATATTTCAACCTAATCATATTCACAGAAGCACCATAACTATCCCTTTCTCTGCCATAAGCTTTTCTATTCTACCCACTTGTTTTAGGGACCTTTTTAAACGAGGCATTTCATATGGGATTTCTTTTAATGAATACGTAGTATTTGAGTTACTAGCAATCACATTTTAGTGTTAAGTGGGAAGATAATGGAGTAGGGGAAATTGAACCTACGACAATTAAGCAACTTGTAATAGTCAAGGATGAGATGGTAGCTGATCATTTCAAGAGGAACTCAGAAGCTGACCACTCTTCGGTTGATTCATCAAATTACAGGTTCAGATAAAATAATTTATCAATTTAATCACTTTGAATTCAGAGGCCCTAGCTACTAAACATGAATGATAATTAATTGCCATACCTAAAATATACCTGGCATGATAACGGAAAATAGTTTTCGAAAGTGGTTAAATGTGGAAAACTTGTTCAAGAGATCAGTTTCTGGGCCAAAAGTTATTAGGTGGATGTGTTAGGATTCTAAAGTTTCAGTGAAGATCTCCTGCTCTTTCTGGGGTATAAATCTTGAATAATCTCATAGCTGAATATGATGAGTTTTGCTCCCAGAATTACTCATGTGACGCAGTAGACTTTAAGAGAGGGAGACTAGGGGATCCCTGGATGGCTCAGCAGTTTGGCGCCTGCCTTCGGCCCGGGGTATGATCCTGGAGCCCTGGGATCGAGTCCCGCATCGGGCTCCCTGCATGGAGCCTGCTTCACCCTCTGCCTTTGTCTCTGCCCCCCCCCTCTGTATCTCTCATGAATAAATAAATAAAATATTAAAAAAAAATAGGGAGACTATTTTTTTTCTGGGTAGGCCTAGTCTAATCAGCCTTTGAAAGGAGAGTATTTCTCAGGATAGTTGTGGGGGAGCAAGCCAGATATTTGAAGCACCAACAAGATTTCATTGAGCCATATAGACTTGCAAATGAAGGGAACCCTGAGGAAAGGAACTAGGAATGGCCTCTAGGAATTAAGAATGACCTTCAGCCTCCAACCAGCAAGAAAATAGGACTTGAGTTGAATAACTGCAAAGAAATGAATTCTGTCTATAAGAATGATTTGTGAGCAGATGCTTTTCCCCAGGAGATTCCAGAGGACAACTCAGCCAGGCTGACACCCTGGTGTTGATTTCAACCATGAGTTGTCTTAAGTGGAATGGCAAACGAGACTTCTGACTATAGATCCTTAATATATTTTTTTTAGATTTTATTTATTTATTCATGAGAGACATAGAAAGAGAGAGACAGACACAGGCAGAGGGAGAAGCAGGGAGCCTGATGCGGGACTTGATCTCAGGACTCCAGGATCACACCCTGAGGCCTGAGCTGAAGGCAGACACTCAACCGCAGAGCCACCCAGGCATCCCAAGATCCATAATATTTACACCCATTATATCCTTTGGCATGAAGTCTGTTTTGTCTTACATCTCTATGACTTTGACCACCTTCTTTACATTTCCATTTGCTTGGAATATCACCTACCCATTCCCTTTAAGCTTATGCGTATCCTTTAGAGTTGAAATGAGTCTCTTGTAGGCATAATTGGGTTTGATTTTTTTATCCATCCAGCCATTCTGTTCCTTTTGATTGATTCCATCCATTTATAGTTGGGGTGATTATTGATATGTAAGAATTTACTACTGCCATCTTATCTGTCTTCTAGTTATTTTGTCTCTCCATTGTTTCTTTTCTCTTTAATTTCTGTCTACCTTTATATATTGGTAGTTTTCTGTGCTGATTTGCTCAGTCTCCCCTTTCTTTAAATTTCAGTCTCTGCTGTGGATTTTTTTTTGCTTTGGGTTATCATAAGTTTTACTTACATAAAGCAACTCATAGATAAAATAGTCCTTCTTCTGTTAATTGCAATTTATCTTTTAAAAAAATTATTTATTTATTTGACAGAGAGAGAGAGAGAGAGAGCACACAAGCAGGGAAGCAGAAGGAAGAAGGAGAAGCAGAATCCCTGATGAGCTGACTTGGGGCTCATTGCAGACCCTGGGATCGTGACCTGAGTGGAAGGCAGATGCCCAACCAACTGAGACACACAGGTGCCCTTGCTATGCAATTTATTTTCATTTGCATATAAAGTTTTTATCCCTTGACTCTTCCCCCCCTTTTTTTTAAGTTTTTATTTATTCATGAGAGACACAGAGACAGAGACAGACACACACACACACACAGAGAGAGAGAGAGAGAGAGAGAGAGAGAAGCAGAGATACAGGCAGAGGGAGAAGCAGGGTCCCTGCAGGGAGCCCGATGTGGGACTGGATCCCCGGGCTCTGGGCTGAAGGCAGCGCTAAACCACTGAGCCACCCAGGCTGACCTCTTCCTCTTTTATATTTTTAATGTCACAACTTACCTAATGTTGTGATTTCATTATGAAGTTATAGTTGCTATAGTTATTTTTAATGCTCTTTTTTTAACCTTTACATTATGGTTGAGAGTTCAATATACTCTTCTAAAAAAAGAGTTACATTGTTTTAACTCTATCACCTTATTCAGAGTTCTGTGTACTTTCATTTTTTCTTTCTTTCTTTCTTCTTCTTTCTTTCTTTCTTTTTCTTTTTTTTTTTTTTCTTTTTTTTGAGCTGTTTTAAGTATTTCTTCTAAGGCAGGTCTAGCAATGGTGAACTTCCTAAGCTTTTGTTTGGCTGGGAAAACCTTCATTCCTCCTTCATATCTAAAGGATCACTTTGCTGGTTACAATATTCTTGGCTGCTAGATTTGTCTTTTAGTATTTTAAGTATGTATTTCATTCTCTTCTGGCCTATACCATATCTGCTAAGAAATCTACAGATAGTCCAATGGGGATATTTTTGTAGATTACTCTTTTTCCCTTGGCTTTCTTTAAAATTCTTTATCATTGACTTTTGACAGTTTTATTATAATGTATTCTTGAGAAGATCTTTTTGCATTCACATAGTAATGTTTTGTTAGCTTTGTATACCCTTCTCCAGGTTGGGAAGTACTCAGCTATTATTTCTGTAAGTAAACTCCCTCTCTTCTCCTTTGGAACACCCATTATTCTTATGCTGGCTTTCTAATGGAGTCTGATAGCTCCTGTAAGGTTTCTTTACATTTAAAAAAATCTTAGTTCTGTCTCCTCTTCAACCTGAATCATTTTTATATTCCTATCTTCCAGCTCACTGATTCTCTCTTCCATATGATCTGCTGTATTTCCGGGGCATTCTAAGGCATTCTTTATCTTGTTTATTGAGTTTTTCAGCTCCAGAATTTCTGTTTGGTTCTTTTTAGATCTTAGTCCATTTGGAAAAGTGCTCATTATATTCATTAATTTTATTCCTGAGATCATTGTATTGCCTTTTTGAGTTTTCTTGTACTTCATTGAATTTCTTCATGATAATTATTTTAGATTCTATCACTTAGATCACAGTATTCCATGTCTTTTGGGTCAGTTGCTGAAAAGTTGTCATTTTCTTCTTGTGATATTGCATTGCCGTAATTTTTCATGGGGTTTAACAAAAAGTGCCTGTTTCCCCACTTTTAACGTAGTGAACCCATTTCTTATTTAAACAAGGTTTTGCTTACTCTGGTTCTAACATTTTAAAAGGTTGGTAGGTAAGAGTATTCCTTTTGTTTTTCCATAAGGTGGCACTATAGCACAAGTTTTTCGTTACTCTTAAGGAATCTGACTTTTGGGTAAGGTTGGGGAAAACAGGCATTAAAAAAAAAAAAAAAAAAAAAGGTAAAAGAAAAGGCCTGCAGCAAGAGTGGGGTGAGGTGGAGTGGTAGTGGTGGTTGTGGTGGTGGTGGTTTACTTGGTGGTGGTTGAGACTTCAGGGATGTGTTCATGGCCCAGTAGGGGAATGCTCAAGTGGGGAGGTCCCAGACGTCTGTAGACAGTATTCTTACCTCTTGTAGAAGAGAGCAGGAGATGTTTTTATTTAGTTCATTTGTCTGCCATTTCTCTTTCCTTTCCTCTACCCTAGACACAGCAGTCTTTCCTCAGTGAGAGCAATTGGTCTTTCTTTCTTTCTTTTTTTTTTTTTTAAGATTTTATTTATTTATTCATGAGACACACTCAGAGAGAGAGAGAGAGAGAGAGAGAGAGAAAGAGAGAGAGGCAGAGACAAAGGCAGCAATTCATCTTTCTAAGCAGTAGCCTGATGTTGGATAGTCTCCACTCACTCCCTTCACCTTTCAACTCCTCTGGGAGACAGATCTTGCAGGCTCACTGCCACTGCCTTCTCTGCTATTACCTCCTTTGCCATTGTTGGCTCTGAGGCCAGTTTCTTCTTTGTGCCACCTCCTTTGTGCCTCAAACCACACACTTTCGGGTGCAAAGATGGACGGATCTCTTGGGTATTCTGGTATGCTGTGCAGAAGTGCGCTTTTTTTTCTTTTTCCCCAGTTGTGGATGTCCAAGTAGTTGTAAATCAAAGGGAAAGAAAAAAGGAGTGAGTCACAGTGCCATGATGCTGATGTCACCATTAAGAGTATTTTAGATTGATTTTTTTCCTGATGAGTCAAGGAGAGACATTTCATCATCCAAATATTTTAAAAGTGTGTCTTAGAACGGCCACTGGAAAGATCCCTACAGATGACCAACCTCTCTCATTTATTTTTACTGTTGTAATCCCAGACAGAAAGCATTTTATTATAAGACAAATGATTTGCAAAATCTAAGCTCCAGTTGTGAACTGTTCTCTCCTAGGCATTATTGCAAGTAGTGTTAGTTTGCAAAGTACAGAACAATCTAAATGCACAGACAGCTATACAATTGTTTGAGGTTTCAGTATATCCCTTTACTGTCAAGTGGGATGAAGCAAATCTCCAAATAAAGATAACGCGTCTTCCTATTCTGATTTATCATTTTTCATGCAACTTTTTCTTTTAAATTTGTCTCCCTATTTACTTTTTCATCTACTTTTTAGATTGTGCTAGAGAATAGCAAAACTGCCCCTTATTGCCACCAAAACAATAATCTCACACTAAAGAGTAAGTTTTAATATATTCAGAATATACATCTTCAAGTAGATACGTGGCAAAGTCATAAGACATGTAATTGATTGGTTTAGTGGCCATGAGGTGAGAAAGGGAAATCTGATCTTGCTGTGTATCATTTACTTTTTTTATATTTAGAACACTGTCTTCTATTCGCTTTTCCGTATTTGTAGCAAAGTTAAATACAAAGATTTTCCTACTCAGTATATATATACTTGAGCTGTGACCTATAGTCAAGTGAAAAATTATGTCTATTATTTATGTTTCTGAATAAAAATGATAAACCAATAAACCAAATAAACTGCAGTTGGAAAGTAGTGCAATTTTACCTTTTCCTCCATCACAAATTTGTGCTAGTACCATGTGAGACATTGGACGAGAAAATACCTAGAATTGGAGTGAGAAGGATATATTCCCCCCCTAAAGCTTGGATCACCTCCTGATATGTGGCTTGCTTATCTTGCAAAAACTCTGGATAGTATATTGCACAATGAAATTCATTAGTGAGTTGCAGAAGCACTTTGACCTCAAAGACAAGTTTTGAAAGTGTAAATTGTTCCTATAGATGTTTTCTCTCCCCCTCCCCAAGCAAGCCTGATAGCACACATAATTGCTTCTTCTTATTTCCTCTACATATTTATACTACCCACTTAAAATAGTAGGAATAAATTTTGTTTTAAAACATAAAACTTTTAACAGTCTTAAGCTTCTTCACATGCCTGAAAATTCCCAACTAAACTAATTGCAAGGAAAACATATTTGTCATTATTATTTACCACATTTAGTGATTTAGTACATTTTTGTGTTTACTAAAAATTAAGAGCACTGATCAACACAAATTCACAGGTGTTTTGGTAGTTTTTGTACTGAGCATATAATTAAGCCTGTTCTTTTCTCACTGATCTTTGTATGCATTGTTTAGCCTATATCTGGAAAAAAAATATTACCAAAGGCAGAAAATCAAATTATCTTAATTATTTTTATGTTCTAGTGGTAAACCCAAAGCTATGTAATATGTTTATCTTTTTCCTAGATTTGTATTGTTAATCCCTTTAATTAAACCTTAAAACCACAATATGCTGGCATTTAGGAAGCTGCTAATGGAATCAAAGCCAAAGAACTTATAGAGAACAAATGACACTTTTTCCCCTCAGAGCAGTCTCAACATCCTAACCTCAGCTTTTAGAGGCCTAGACAGCTAAGTGGTTTGCAGGCTCCTCCCTGTATGTACACATGCAGTCTGTAAATACATAAATAAAATAAATAAATTTGATGCATTTTATAGATGCACTCACACAGACACACCAGTATGGACTGAATTTTGCACCCCTCATTCATATGTTAGAGCCCTGACACCCAAAGTGATGATGTATGATGTTTGGTGATGGCACCTTAGGGAGATAATTAAGTTTAGCTGAGGTCATGGAAGTGGGGTCTTGATAATAGGCTTAGTCTTCTTTAAGAGGAGATACCAGATAGCTTTCTTCTTCTTCTTCTTCTTCTTCTTCTTCTTCTTCTTCTTCTTCTTCTTCTTCTTCTTCTTAGTCTTCTTCTTCTTTCTTCTTCTTCTTCTTCTTCTTCTTCTTCTTCTTCTTCTTCTTCTTCTTCCTCTTTTTCTTCTTTTTCTCCTTCTTCTCCTCTCTCTGTTGTTGTCTCTCTGTCTCTCTCTCTCTCTTTCTCTCCATCATGTGAGGACACAGCAATAAGTCCTCCTCTATCTTCAAACCAAGAAGAGTTCTCTCACCAGGACCATATCTGCTGGTACCTTGACCTTGGACTCCCAGCCTCTAGAGCTATGAGAAAATAAATTTATGTTGTTTAAACCACATACTCTGGTATTACATTATGGCAGCTCAAGCCAACTAACACACACACACACACACACACACACACACACACACACACTGTGTGGTAAACGTACTCTGAGAATTAAAGTAAGGAAAATAATTTCATATTCCTCATGATAAAAGATAGCAATTTGAATTTCTGTCAAACTTTGGAATCCCTTTATAATATTGGTTGCTAGAAAATAAAAGAAGGAATACTGTAAATGTAGTATACTGTACCTACGGATCCCCCCACATCTGTCCTTGTTAAGGGCATTGATGTTCCCTACATGATTAACTCTATACCGTATAAATACTCCTAGAGCAAAAAGTCTACTTATATTATTTCTTCTCTGGAAACATTTACTAGTCAACCATATAATCCTCAAAATTCCTCTGTCTTACCTTTAATTAGTGAAGAAACTAAGCTTGTTCATAGAGCCTTCTTGGACCTGTATTCCCAATTTCTGGCCTAAAGATACCTATCCACCTCCTTAATGCAGGGAAGATATCTTTGACAGGGGAGGATTTTTTTTTTTTCCCTACTTTCAGGGCAACACAGAGGAGGGGAAATTTTCTTTCTTGCACCAGTTGTTTCTTAAATAACTTTAATTAGGGCAGCCCCGGGGGCTCAGTGGTTTAGCGCCACCTTCAGCCCAGGGCGTGACCCCAGGGTCCCAGGATCCAGTCCCACATTGGGCTCCCTACAGGGAGCCTGCCTCTCCTTCTGCCTGTGTCTCTGGCTCTCTCTCTCTCTCTGTCTGTCTCATGAATAAATAAATAAAATCTTTTAATAAATAAATAACTTTAATTAAAAGTAGTCAGTATGCCAAAGTGGCATATTCTGGAGTAGCCTGCCCTGAACCACATCAAAGCTAAGGATTTAACAATGTCCTAGATTGCCAAACATCATATTACAAGTGCTTACTACACTGCCTGCCATAAGGTAAGCCTATAATCAACACTGATTGATGCTATTTCTATCATTATTTTAAATTATATGTAAAAAAAGGGGGAGCATAGAAAGAGTCACTGAAGTAAAGAGTCCTTATTAAAATTTCTGAGTCGCGGGATCCCTGGGTGGCGCAGCGGTTTGGCTCCTGCCTTTGGCCCAGGGCGCGATCCTGGAGACCCGGGATCGAATCCCACGTTGGGCTCCCGGTGCATGGAGCCTGCTTCTCCCTCTGCCTGTGTCTCTGCCTCTCTCTCTCTGTGTGACTATCATGAATAAATAAAAATTAAAAAAAAAAAGATTTTAAAAAAATTTCTGAGTCGCTATCTACCTACAGGCAAAAAATATTACAAAATAAAAATAAAGAACTAGTGAGATAAACAAGGTATAAGAAAATTTGATAAAACAGAAATGTTAGCTCCATGAAGAGTAAAGGACTTTGTAACAGTCCCAATGGAAATTTGGAAAAAAAAAAAATGATGTGTATAAATCTCTATAGATCAGGAAAATTTTGTCAATTCATTAATATTCAGAGATATTAGAATTATTCTTACTCTGACACTAACAGGGAAAAGTATTAAAGTTTATCAGTAAAGATTAGCTATTTTTTTATGACCAGGTTCTCCTATCTGTTGATTTCAATACAAACATAGGAATTAGTCTGAATCAAAAAGTTTTAATATTAAAGATGGAAATTTGTTGCATTTAGTTGTCACATGAGGGAGAAGGCTGTGGTGGAGGAAGAGATTCCACTGTTTTCTCTCACTGTTTTTTAATTATCAAATATGTATATTATCTTCTCCAGGTTCATATAAACTGGTGTGTGAATGTCCTAAAATAGTTTGTGGACAATCCCAGAAATGAAGAATAATTGCTGTCACATTTCAGTTATTAGATGCTTTAATGTGTATGTGTGTGACCACATTAAATTTCTGACTTAGACACAGAAACCAAGGTTTAGTAATGTTGTCAAAATTCCATAGCTATGAATGGCCTAGTTAGGAGTTTAATTCAGGTCTCTCTGAATCCAAAGATGGTGTTTTTAACCATCTTTGTGGTTAAAACCTTCCTTTGAGATTTTTGGACGAGTAACTAGGAGAATATCAATGTTCAACATCTTTCAAGTATTTATAAATTAAATTATAGATATTGGGACATTTTTAGGCCTAAAGCTTTAGCACAAAAGTTTAAAAAATCAGAGCATTTTCAAGATAGCCAATATCATTAAGACATCTAAAATAATAAGCATTTCATATATTATAAAATACTGCATGAGCTTATCTTAGTTGTTTTTTTTTTTTTTTTTCCTGGTTCATGTTTCTACTTTTGGACCTCCAATTATAGGTATGTTGGTGTGATCTTGCCCTCTATATCCTTTCTAATACTTCTCATTTCTTTCACTTTTTCTGTTAAATTTTTGTAAAGATGTACTTATTTATTTGAGCAAGGAAGAGACCAAGTGCATGCAATGGGGGAAGAGCACAGGGAGAGGAAAGAGAATCTCCAGCAGACTCCCTGCTGAGTGCAGAGCCCGAAGCAGGGCTGCATCTCAAGAGCTTGAGATCCTGACATGAGTTAAAATCAAGAGCTACACACTTAAAACTGAGCTATCCAGGAGCCCCTCTTTTTCTGTTCATTTTTTTTTCTTGCTTTTATACTTTATATCCTCACTTTCTTCGCTTTCTTTGGTGTCTTTTCTCCATTTTGTTCTTATAAATTAGTCTAAATTTCTGAATTGCTTTTTATTTCCCAATTTCTTTCAGTTTGTAGTTCATATCCTTTTCTTTCCTTTGGTTTCTTGTGTGCATGCAGGTGTGTTCTTCGATTAAAATCTCATTTCACTGAGATAGCCAGTTTTATTCCTCATTATTCATATTTGAATGAATGGAATTTTCCCATCCAGGATATTAGCAGAATTGTCTAATGGAGAAAATGAGAACGTGTAAGGATAGTTTTTCTGGTTTTTCTAGTCAAAGGCTCTTTCTTCTCTTGCTACAGAGTTGAGTGGTTTCTTTCCAATATGATGCTATGCCACTTCAGTTCCATTTGCACTACCTATGCTTTATTTTCTTTACCTCCAGCTCAGTGACCTGCTATAGTTATTTTAGAAATCATAGCATTTTCCACGTGCATGAGAGGCTCCTACCTTCTAGAATGAATTCATTATATTCATTTATTATCATTTTCCCTGAGATCAACCACATCTCTGACCCTTGGCATTTCCTATTCTTATTCAACACCTGAGATATCCTGTAGACATTTTGTTCTTATTATGTGTATTTTTTCACTGTCATGTATAACTCATTTTAAGCTTGATAGTTTTCTTCAATCTTCAGGATTTTCTAAAGGTGTAAGAGATGGGAAGCTTTGACTATGCTTCTAATTATTTTGTGTGGTTTTCATGAGGATAACTGGGAAAATTTTGTTCTAAGTTGCTGCTATGCTTCTTTTGTGGGTTTATTTGCAGGCAGAATGGATGAAGTATGAAAAGATGCCCAGGATCTATAAACTGAAAATATAGAGGAGGTCTTTTGGAACTGTATGATGTTTAGTCGATGCATTGTTTAATCATAACTTCATTAATAAACTTTATTGAGGGCTTATTATGTGAAGTACCTCTTTTTTACCTATTATCTTTACCTGTACTAACTCACCTGACCCTCAAAATAACTCATGATATAAATACTACTAAATATAGGCTTTCTGTTAAATGGCATTTATCTTTATTAAACTAGGTAACAAATTTTAAAACACAGACATACTTGATTTTACTTTCAATATAACAAAAATAAGACATTTATTTTTTGAAATGAATATATTCTCATGTGAGTTTTGCTCTTCATCATATTTGAAATTTAGTACCAAGAAACTGAATACAAGAAAGTTCTGCTAAATATCATTAGTAAATCATCATTAATGAATAGTTATACCATTAGTAAATATTTCAAGGTATGAAAGTAATTTTAGCATTACATTAAATGTATTTTCATACCCTTACCATTTTTTACTAATCTGTCTTGTTCTACAGTATTGTATTTCAGTACAGAAAGTTTTTCAAGGATATAAATCTATATATGTCCTGACATTGAAACTCACTTTTGCTGAAAACTTTAATATGATATTCAATAATTCAAAATAGCTAATTTCTTTACATGTATTATACCAGGAATAGAATTAGATAGCAATTAATTGATGACCCAAATATTAAATGATGATGTATCTTATCTCATTTCTTTTATTAAGAAAAGAAGATGAACAATGGTAGCATTAGTATTATATTGCAGTTAGTTTTGTTGAATTATATCATTTGGTTTGTAACACTCTCCTCACATGGAAAATCAAATGTCACCTTAAAACAACATTTATAATTGGCATTTCTTCCTCTGTCATTTAGCTTAATGCTACCCAGGTATTTGATAATAAGATTGGAGCTGATTTCTTTGATTTGCTTTGATGTTTTCAAGGCAGGAAATGCTTTCAAATCATTTTCTATGTGTAATCTGAACGCAGGTAGAGAATTCTACAACTTGTCAGAATGCTAATTAAATGTAATAATAATTTGTGTAACCTGCTGTGATACTAAAGTGGCTAATGGCAATCACTTGGGTTTCCAACAAGGAAAGGTTTGTTTTAATGCACATGTCTAATTTAAGAAGTTCACAGTTTTATTATCACATAATATTGCCAATGCTTGGAATAATTCAAAGCTAATAGTTAACAGATCATTCCTTAAAAATATATAGTTTCTTATAATGTCGACACAGATAATCTATTTCCAAAGAAGGAAATATCATAATCAAGTAATAATTTAAAAATTGTTGGGGAATATATCTCAATCAATTCATAATTCCTAGATGTTTATTCATACCCATGATGTTTTCACAGTAAGAAATATTTTATACTTACAGATAAATTCTTGGCTTGCTGTCTTAATACCTGGGTGTGGGTGCTCTGGATACAGCACAGTGGATACACAGGAACAATTCATGCTCTGAGAGAATCAATGATGGAAATTTACATGATGCTCAAACAATTCCTTCCTTAGGAAAAAGGAAATTATCCAGAAAGTCACAGAACTAAGAAAATATATTGGAACTATGGGACATAGGTATTTTTATAACCTTCTTTTCTTTTTTTATAGCTATTTTGCTTTACAAAATCATCTTTGTTCAAAAAGAGCCAATATTAGGGCATCTGGGTGGCTCAGCAGTTGAATGGCTGCCTTAGGCTCAGGCTGTGACCCCCGAGTTCCGGGATCGAGTCCCACATTGGGCTGTCTGCATGGAGCCTGCTTCTCCCTCTGCCTATGTCTCTGCCTTCTTTCTGTGTCTCTCATGAACAAATAAATACAACCTTAAAAAAAAAAAAAGAGTCAATACTTTGTTTACTATAAACTGACTTTTCTCATATTTTCACAAATGTCAGTGTTTTTCTATTTCAAGAATTATTTTAAAATGCTATCATTACTAGAATTGCCATATTATTTTAAAATTTATATCCCATTTTTGTCAAATGTCAAAGGTAATCAATGCTATTACTCTTGAAGCACAAAGCAGATGTTGATGTAAGAATGGCGTAGTAATCATTATTTTTGTGTGCCACTGCGGCAGCCGAATTTCTGAAATGATATCCCCTCCCCCCATAATGTCTCATAATCCCTGGAACCTGTGAAAAGGGTATCATTTCTTTAATTGTGTTACAGTATATAATACAATTGGCACTAAAATAGAGATTAACCAGGTGAGTCTGATCTAATCTTACAAGCTCTTTGAAGCAGAGACTTTTCTCTGTGGCAGAAAGGGAAAAGATCTGAAGTACAAGAAGGGATTGATAAACCAATAGCTTGAATATGGTAAGACCACACCCTGTGGAAAGGGGGAGCTACAGCTGAAAGCCAGCAAAGGAACAGGCACCTCCTACCCCCATAAGGAAATGAATTCAGCAAACAATGAATGAGCTTGGCAGTGGATTATTCCCCAGAGTCTTCAAAGAAAGGTCTGTGGGAGACACTCAGGTCTATGAGCCGTTGATTTGGCTTAAACATCTCACCTACACAACTGTGAGATAATAAATGGATTTGGTTTTAAGCTGCTAAATTTTTGATCATTTGTAATAATACAGACAGGGCAAAAAAATAAGATAATAAATAAAATAAAATAAAATAATAAAATAAAATAAAATAAAATAATAACAAAATAAAAAAATAAATTAAATTAAATTAAATTAATAAATAAAATAAATAAATAAAAATCTTCACCCAGGGTTAAATGCACATTTGTCAATGCTGCTTGTGTTAATTTGTTACAGCAGCAATAGAAAACTAAAGTAGAACGTGTGTTCTTTGTTATGCTGGAGTCTATCTAAGCCTTGTTAGTAATCTGAAAAAAAGAATGCCTTTTTTTAATACTTTCCCAAATATTGGGTAAATAGCTTAACTGTAACTGTTACAGATCAACATTTGTCTTCTGTTTAGAACATATAACCTGTTTTGGACATGAAAGCATAAAAATATTATGCTGGTCATTTCCGTGTTTTCAGATCTACTGTTAGTACTCAGGGGGGTGGAGGACTTGCAAATGATATTCCTCACATTTCTTTATGCACCGGTTTCAGGTAGGTTCGGTCAATGGTGTGCTCTGGTGGGAGAACCAAGAGCAGTAAGTGCTGTGGTAACTCCCACTTCCAGTAATAGTTGCAGCACAGGTTCATATTTCAACTTTGACTTGCATCTCCTTCTCCCTCCTTTTCTCACTTACTGCTCTCGGTTCTCCTACCAGAGCACCTATAGGAGCTCTTGCAGGCAGGCCTGAGGATTATCTCCAGCTCGATGGATTCAGCTTCTACCCAGTGTTCATGGCTCTTGTATCCTGATAAACATTATCACTCTCTCTAGTCCCTCTTGCCCTAATGGACTTTCTGAAATTTGTTTCTGGTTACCTTATATTCCTTTTTTTTTTTTTAAAGCTCTTTGAGTACCACTATAACTAATTTCCTATACTACACTTGCTATATTTAAATATCTAGTATAGATTCTCTGCTCCTGACATGAACCTAACTAATATAGTTCTTGTTACTAGAAGCATTGTCAAGAAACAGACCTTTACATGAGGATTCTGAATTGCCTTACACACCTATCTGAGCTAAAATGTACTGATGATTTCGTTGACAGTGGAAAAAGGGGATACTAAATATTCATGGCATAAAGTTACATCCTTACTACTTAAAATGTCACCAGTGGTGGTTATCTGAAATCAAGTCTTCCAGAGATGAAACTGCTGTTGCCCTTGATCATCATAGTAGAAATGATGACTATAGAGTTCATATGATAGTTACTTCTGGCTCTAGTGTAAAAGAAAACACTAAAATCTTGCATTAAATCAGGCACTCAAGACTCAGGTACCAGAGAGCTTCTTTTGTGGCTCTGAAATAATATCTTATTTCTTACAGCCACAGGGTTGACATGGCTAAATATCAAATTCTAAATTTAATCATGCCAGTTGGGAAATAATAATGCAAATTGAATGAAAAGTCTTACTGAGCTTTTTAAAATAAAGGTTAGAACTCTGAAAAATGAGTTCATAAGATTTGGAATGGAAATCTTTAATTGGAGTCAGAAGAATCTGTGACATTGAACCATTACATTACCCTAAGCCTTCCTCTGCTGCCTTTGGAAGAAGCCTCTCCCTTCCTTTTCTTTTCTCTCTCTTTCTTTCCTTATTCTTTTTCCTCCCCTTCCTTTTCTGAGGAGACATGTCTCCCTGCTTAAAGACCCTGTAATAATTTCACCTTGAGACAGGATATCTATTCTCCTCAAAAACCACCCTCATCACTCCCCTTCCCCTTAGACCCTTAACAGGATAGATCTCAGCATGCTTCTAGGGAAAAAGGAAAGATCTGATCCAAGATGAGATTTCGTATTCAAAAAAAAAAAAAAAAAAAAAGGAATTGGAAGATTAGATCATTTATTTTGGCAGGAACTGAGGGACATGAGGAGAAACAGATTCTAAGTGTGCCGAGCACTCTGTAACATGGATTGAGTCAAATTTATCCATATGTGTGTATTTTCTTAAGATTTTTACTTCAGTATGCTAGTTTCCAGAAGCTGAAAGTCACTCTAACACTTTGAGTAATTCACCAAGAAGTGTACACAAAAGTGAACCACATTCAAAAAGACATTGGTGGCAGAAAGTCCCTGGTAGGAGGAGGAAAAAGGAATCTAAAGACTTAAGAGATGCAAATGTTAGAACAGATTTATGATGAGTAACACTAGCTGCACCAGAAAGATCCAAATTACAGTTCCTTTGCCAAAGCACTGTTAACTACCTTAAAGAGGGAAACACCATCATCTGTGAAACCTCTGGAGTGGTTTTCCTCTGAAAACCAAGGTTAATGTTGGAAGATGCCTCCACTGAAATGAGAGCCTTGACTTTCAAGGCACTAATGGGATCCCAGAGTGACAAAATCCAGGTAGTAAAATTTAATCATCAGAATAAAAATGCCCATCAAACAGGATGTTGGGGTGCATTGAACAAGAGAATACTTTAATATTCAGGTATCCCTGAGTTGTAACTAACTGATTACTTAATTCCAAGACATAAATGAATTTCAAGCTAGTAACATGTTATTTGATCGATATAACTGAAGATAAAACACTCTACACCTATTTTCTTTAAGACTTTATTTATTTGACTATAAGGGTGGGAAGAAAGGATCCCAGGGGAGAAGGACCCTGGGAACATGACCTGAGCTGAAGGTAGACACTTATCTGACTTAGTCACCCCAGGCACCCCAACTCTGCATCTATTGAGAAGAAACTTGGTTTAAGTCAGACAATGGCAAGGCACAGACTGTCACTTAATTCCAAGACACAGTTTACAGAGTCAGAGCCTCTTGAGTAAGGAGAAGGTTGGAGTCTCTTGAATAAATATCCTTCAACCACCCCACAATATATATTATAAGTCACTCTACAAGCTTTTTCCAGAGGAACATGAGGTCACTTACACAGCTTATCAGTAAGAATGAAGTCAAAGGTTTGATGCATCTCCTTGCATTTGGTGATAAAATTTGCCTCTTTAATCCATTAATGGAGAAAATTTAAAGCTGCTAGCTTTTACTGGGACTCATAAATAAAAGGCTATGCTTCAGTCTTGCTGATGTTCAAACCATGCTGACATTTAGGCCTTATATGTCAACTGAGGATCGACATGTTTGTGGCATATAAAGGTGGAACTTATTGGAGCCTCTGGTAAAATGAGGAAATTACAGGGCCTAGCTCCAAGATTTGGAAGCAAAACCATGGAAATTCACACACTGGACAAAATTTTTTTTTTTTTGTCTATTTGATATATACTTTTCCTGGATGGGATGATGGCCTGTGATACAGATGTGTCCTGAATCATGGCTTCAGAACCAGGTTTGGAAAGAAAATATTAGACTACTGATGAAAGAATGATTAAGAGAGAGACATCCAGACAGACCTCTTAGTGTGTGTATGAAATATAATTTTCTCTAAAAAAATATATATATAATTTTCCGTTCTGTATAAAAACTCACAAAGGTCTCTCAATGTAGAGTCTCTTAATAATCATATGGATAAGATGGCCCATCCTGTGAGTACCCACAGGAAAAGACCACTGTTCTGTATATGAATTCATTTTCCTGCTTTTACAGCTCCTGTCAGCTAACATTCTTAGGTTTTTATTCACCATTGTGTTTGATATCATACACATGATTGCTTCTCACCAAGGAGCTTGTTCCATCGCTAAAGAATGCAAAAAATGCCTTTGTACCTATGGGTTTTCCTGATTTCACCATATACTCCATTATCCAGAGCAGCTCTCCAGTAAAACAGTGGAATGATTTACCAATGACTCATTATGGAGCTAGTTGGTAGAAAATACCATACAGGATTAGTTTATTCTGCTCTGTTGGGTAGGCAAAGGCCTCACTGGCAGAAAGAAGAAGCTTTAATTGGTGCAGGATACTCCTGGAAAACACTCTGAAACTGATGCTGTTTCCATAAGATCCTATAGAGAGCTTAGAGTCCTACACGGAAGAAGGGGCTAAGATTCAGAAAGTCAAAGATCTGATATATCCAGAAACAAAGAGGACTAGAAACAAAACTGAAGCATTATAATGCCCTGTAATTTCCATATAATTAAAAAACAATAAAATGGTCAACTCAAAAACTAGTGCAAACAAATCCAACCAATTTTTTTCCCCAGTAAATACTTCCTGCTTTATTTAAAAATCTCTTTCTTTCAAAAATAGGGTTTTCGTTTGGTGTGTGTGCGTGTATGTTGGCCCCTGCATGGGTTTGCCCTTTTCATTGGGTAATTCAACACTGACAAGAACCTTCATTAACTGGAGTTATCAGATTTCCTCCCCTACATTAACAATCCCCAAATTTTCCATAAGTTCAAAAATGTAGTATATTTCAAATTGCAGTGAATTTACTGCCCAATTCTAGTGAAAAGAGGTGCCCTAGAATCTTCCTAGTACCTTCTGCATAGACTGTGAGACTCTGACACTAAGTCCTAAGTCTTCACACTTTTGAAAATTCTCCTGTGCTGCATATGGGGGTGGGGAGGAGGGTATCCTAGATGGTCACTTCGTGATCTCCAAGTTTTATGTTTTCCTTCCATTGAGAAATCTACTTATTTCCCCCTGAAGTGCCCTTTAAAGATTTTGGACAAAACACTTTCAGAGTAAAAGAATGGCCTTTGTTTCTCCTTAAAGACTGAAACATCTGCTCATCGGAATGCCCTTCTGCTTCCATTTGACCAAAGGTGTCTGATGTCAATGGATTCAAGCTGAGTAACATGCACCTTCGTTCTTTTTTAAAAATGAGAAAAACATCCCTAGAGGTAGAACACCATTAATGGTCAGGGTTACTGCAACTATTTTCAATTTGCTCCTAAAGTTCTTGGAGATATGGTATACAAAATTAATAGAAACACTTAAAAAAAGTTATTTAATAGTACTCTAACGCAAACATTTACTGTTCGCTAGGCAAAAAGCTAAGCACTCATTTCATCATCTAATATGGGAAACAAATATATGAAGCTGACATTCTTCATGACTCCTTTTGCAGGTGAGAGCATAAAGACTTAGAAAAGTAAAATAAATTACCTGAGGCTACAATACTAAGAATTGGTAGATCCAGCATCCTCTTTGATGTCTATTTCTAGGTTACAGATCATGGATTCATTTTCATGTTATTTTTGTTGATGTATTTTGTTTCCAATTTTTCTGTTACGAGAAACAATTTTTATGAAAATTCTTTGATTATTATTGTTTATGATGTTAAAAACCCGAGTGAAAAATCTCAATTGAGTCATTAAAATCTCTCTCTCTGTCTGCTGAGCATTAGGTGTTCAAAGAGCCAGGCAGTTAGCATTGCTGCGTAAGCATGGAGTTTGTCGGTGTTATGAGACACCAGCTGGTGGAGGAACTGTGACAAACTGGCAAATGTGTGCCTCACTGAACTGAGCTGGTGGTGACTAGACTCTTGATAATTTTTGTCACGCTAAAATCCAGTCACCTGTTCCCAGATTTTTTTTTTTTTTCACTTAAAAAATAGGTTCCCATCTCTGGATTTTATGTTAAATTTTTCTGCTTTAAATACTATCAACCTATTCGAAAACACTTGATCACACTGTGCTGAACAAAATATGTCTGCTTCCCAAATACAAGTCAGTTTTTGACCTTGCATGTGGATAATTCCTAACATTGTCATTTTTTTTTTACCTATACCTTTATCATTGTGTAAATTGGTCTATGATAATGCAGTTAATTTAATATCCAAGCATTAACCTTTGCAGTAGGGCATTTACTAATACAAATTAAAATTAACCAATCTTTACTTTCTTCTCTCTCACCATGAAAGCCTTCTAGAAGTGCAATACATTTATTTAGCTCTCTTTTGTAATTTTGTATTCTCATGTTACCTGAGAACAGAGTATAAAGTTTAATTATTTTAATAGGTACTATCAGTCCCTAATCTAAAACTTTGTATTCCTGGAAGTTTAATCATTTGTAAATAGAAAACAACACTCCATTTATTTAAACCTCCATTTTTCTTAAGCATTAAAATGTAATCATAAATATAAAGTTTCCACATACTTTAAAGTCAAAGGTGTATTATCTGTAAACATGTTCTTAGGATGATTTTTTCTTGATTCCACATAAAAATAAAATCAGAGAAAGAATATTTTTATTTGCATGTATTATTTTACTTAAACCAAAATAATTATGTAAATTAACTTATTGAAGATATTTTTCTTCAATAAATCTTTCATCATTCTTCCTAAGTGAATCTGAATTATCATTTAGTAGAAAGTATTAAAATGGATCTTTCCCACAGCAAACCCTCCAATTAAGCAGTAAGTATCCACTTTCTTCCCTCTATTTCTTAGAATATATGGAGGCTACATAAGTTTTTGAACCAGGATGTTTTTGTGCACTTCCTAAATACTTTTTCTTGAAGGCTTTTTCTTCCTTATTAAAGAAAGAACATCTCCCTCCTGGATGGAGAGTATTTTTATGTGATTTCTAACTAGTGACTTTATTTTGACTACAAAAAAAAAAAGTGCACAATTCCTCCATCTTGATTATTATTGCAGCATTAAAAAATCTTTATACTTTACACATTTTCTACAATTTCCTCTACTTTAATCCCCTTTGGTATTTTTCTGAATTTCTAACTTCATTATTGTTTATTTACTTTCTAAAGTCTCCTCTAATTTACGATTCACTTTCTTCCCTATTTTACTTTTTTATTTTTAATGGTCAGAATATCATGTTCTGTTCTCATTGTGTCTATCTCTGTTGCATCCAGTTCATTTCATTGTCCCACTAAGACTTGACAACCTTTCCTTATAGTATAACACTCAATATTCATGTCCCAAATTTCTATTCTGTTGTCTTCTAGAACTTGTACTCTTTTACAATGATTTTGAAAGATTCATGCCATTGATGACAGCTGATGAAATTAAATAAAAAAGTAGATGTCTTCATAATTGTACTCTACAATACTTTACAAAGTAAGTGTTAGAAGAAATTTTACTGTCTCTTTCTTACATGAAAGAAAACTTGACTTTAAAGGCTATTGTCATTTAATATTTGAATATTCTGTTGTGCCATATTTTCTTTCAAAGTTAAGCTTACATTTAATTTTATACTGAATACACTTTGATTGAGATGAACACAATTTGATAATATGCTAGGAGGATGTCTGTATTTTCAATGTTCTTTCAATTAGGAGTGAATCTTCATTTGCTTTATCTGCAAAGAACTACTTTGTCCGTCTCTGCCTAAGTGAAATATCAATGTAACTTGAATCAGAATTTCTGTCACCATATTCAAAATAGAAGTAAATCTGGGTCACTCAGTCTTAAATGCATTTACACAGATTTCAGTTTACTAACTGGCTTTATTCCTTGTTCCCCAATGTGTAATATGCAAATAACAAATTAATGCAGATTTCCAATCTATCCAATTCTAAAATCTAATCTCAGGGGACTCTAAAATATTGTAGACAAACATAAATATATTGATGGATAGATATTAATATAGCTACAGCTCACCAAAAGTCATATGTGTTACAGTATATTATGAATGTTCAAGAATCAATTCAGGTTTCTGGTTTTGACTAGGTAGCAAAATAGAGTAAGATAAACATAAATATTCCTGATATGAAAAGGCATAACTGAGAAAGTTTCTGCCAATGTACAACTGGAAATCATAAGCACTTCCTTTGCTTAGTTCAGTTGTGGCCAATAATATTTGCATCTTGTTTAATATGTGCTGTGCACCATGAGGCTTTCTAGAGCCTACCCTCAGGTTACTGAGTTAAGGTACAGATGACATACATAATATACATAGCACACCATAATATGGTTGGTAAATGCTATAATTACACAACAGAATCCCTGCAATAGACATTTAGCACATGCTTGAGGTTCAAAGGAAGCTTCTGGAAAAATACACTTTTTGACCTTACTAACTCTTCATGTTCTCTGGCTCCCTTTATCTAACAAGGGAGTATTGCACAAGTATTGCACCCAAAATCTACTACCTTTTTAACAATCCAGGTAACTGCTCCATCATGATAAGAACAGAGACTTGCTGATAAATGTCATCCAGTCTGTAGGTACTGAACCAGGATGTCTGGACTAAATCCACAACTGAGAGCACTGAGTTTGGAATTAAACACACCTTGAGTTGCAAACTGTCTCCCCTATTTTGTGTCCTCAGTTTCTTCATCTGTAAAGTGATGACAAAAACCGCAATTGGCCTTACAGATTTCTTATGAGTTTTCTATGTGGGAATATATGTTAAGTACTAAATGCAGTGCTGGCTGTTTAGTATATAGGCAAAGAATAGCTATTGTTATTAGCCTTTCCTATACCTGTGATCTCCCTACATTTCTTTAAAAACCAAGATACTCTAATATCCCATTGAAAAAACAGTAAGAAAAAAGAGATTAGCACAACTTGGTTTGGAATTATTAAGAAGACAGTGATTTCATTATATTGATTATAATGCAATAGGCACACAGAGTTAAAAATGAAGTTACTTTTATACAAGAGTATGTCCATAGCATGGTTCAGCTGCCCAATGTGGATCATTACCCCACTGAAATTTCTCACTGTTAATGTAGTAATTAAAATATTCACAAATATTTACTTTGACATACAAATATATCATATATATATTTGCTTTGACATACAAGTATGTCAGACATACTCTTCAGCTCTCCAGCAGAGAGTACATGTCATTTCTAAAGGCATAATAGATAGAAATAAATCCTTTATTTAACCATAATAATATATAGTATTTTCTCAACACATATACTTTCTCTGAAGACAAATAAATTAGAAAACAGGGCATTTGAAAATTATTATGTATAATCAATAGTTTCCTTGAAGCTATATGATAACTGGGACAATTTGACAACTTTTCTGAATAGAAATAACTACCTCATTTTCCACCTATTTTTTAACTGTAAAGTACTACACAGAATTTTTAAAATCCTGTTTTTAAGCATTCTTTTTTATATTTAGCAAGGTTTATATATATGTTTAACCTGTCAAGAGGGGATAGGAGAGTCTTATACCATCCATGGCTTTTAGGAAGATTCTCTCCAAAAGCTATAATGAACAATCCATATTTAAATTAATTGCCAATTCCAAATTTATATTAATTTAAGCCAACTCCTAGTAGTAGCAAATTTTTATGAATGAGAAAGCTCCATGGACTATACAAGAGGAGCATCTATTCTTCTTTCCATTTCTTTAAACCACCACTGACCAATAGAATATTTTCTCGTAATGGAAATATTATAAATCACCAGTTTCTAATACATTGTTCACTAGCTGCATGTGGCTATTCAGCACTTAATATATGACTATTGCAACTATGGGACCACATTTATAATAATATTTAATTCTAAATAATATACAGTTAAATCACCACATGTCACTAGAACATACTGCATTGGACAGTGCAACCCTAGATATTTACCTTTATTTCCTTTTCACTCTCAAAACAAAGACATAGATGTTGGCAGAAAAAAAAATAACATTCATCTGCTCTGAGGAGTTTAGGTGAAAAACTGACCAATGGCCCCAGATGCTGCTATGTAGGCAGACAATAACAGCAGATTCTGTGACACCAGGTTGTGCTGAGGCCAAATGCTACTCTCAGCACAGTAGGGATACTGAGGCAGGCCCACTCCTGCAAGATACAGAATGCCTCTGAAAGGTGACTGGACTTCAGGAGATACCACTTGCCTGAAAGAAACCTTCTTTGACCCGTATTACTGTTTGAGAATCTCTCTATTCACTCTCCTTCATTTCTCTCCTACATGGGAGTAAAATCTGTATCTTACTTTGACTGTTCTGTCTACTTTTCCAGGTCTTTCCCATGTTTTCTTCACAGGCATTTCCCCCTGTAACTTTCTTGAACATCTAATTCCCATCTTGGCAAATGCTACTCAGAGGACCTGACCTAACACACAGGATTTGTCATTTTTTAATGACATAGTTTAGGATTAGTTTTCAGAACTAAAGGTAGTCAATAAATCTCTGCAAGGAAATAGACAGTGTTGACATATAATGAATAATTGAAAATTAAAATAATTTAAATGTTTTCAAATCAATAGTATACAACTGTCTTCTGAGATGAGAAATCTAATCTCCATGGATATTTTTGGCCATTTTTCTGCTACTAAATCTCTCTTGTATGGCTACACATTAGATATGAGGAAGGCGTAATGATAGATTCAAAGAAAAATGATTTCCTACTTTGGCTCAGTTGAAAAGTTTTCAAAAAAATCTCTTGACCAGTAATCCTTAACCAGGGTGATTTTTATCACCCAAGGGTTATATGTCAGCATTTGCAGACACAACCAAGGATGGTGCTACTGGTAACTAATGGGTAGAAGTTAGAGATGCTACTAAATACCCTATAATGTACAGGACAGATACCTCACAACAAAGAATTATTCCACTCAAAATGTTAATAGTGTTAAAAGTGAAGGAATCATGATTTAGAACAAGTTCACTAAGTTTAAAATGTCTGTGAATGAAAAAAAAAAAGTGGTGGGGGTACCACCTGGGCAGTTCAGTTAAATGTCACACTCATAATTTCGGCTCAGGTCATGATCTCCGGGTTGTGGGATCAAGTGCCATATCTGTGGAGCTTGCTTAAGATACTCTCTCTCCCTCACCTTCTGCCCCTCCCCCTCTCTAAAGAAAAAGAATGTCTGTGAGTGATCCTCTTTGATTATATCCCTTCATTTGAAAGCTGTTTCTTATATAACAGATAACTAGCCCTGTATGTACAAAAAAAAAAAATCTCATATTATTCTTAATGATCAAGGTTAGCACCCTTCCAATTCATAAAGCTGTTTCAATAAACACACACACACACACACACACACAAATCGAAAACAGAAGGGAGACCAACCTGGGTTAGGTTAGAACCTGTGAGAAGTTTTGAAATAATATATGTATATAGGCTGTACATATAAGGTTTCATAATTGGATTGAATACAAATCAAACCCCAAACATATATAGGGTGATACTGATATAAAATAGTCATCAGCTTAAAGAATTTTTGGCATATCAAAATAGTGGTATTTTGGAATACCAGGCCCAAGATGAAGCCATTAATAAACTACAGTGTAATTAGCTGTCTTTAGAGATTTTTTTTTTCATACATCAAAAGAGTGCAAGAAGATGAATTGGCCTTTAACACCAACATTGACACCAACATTACCTTCATAGGCTGGCAATAGCATTGGGCTGTTTGAGTCTAGGTATGTCCCATGGGTCTGAAAATTAGAGGTGTTTTTTGTTTTCTTTTTCTTTTTCTTTTTTGTCTGGGATAAATGTGGAGCAAGATATACTAATGTCATAACCAACCTGCCCCTATCATCCCTAAAACAAGATCAAAATACAACCCTTGGAAGCAAAACTTACCAGTTTCCCAAATATATTAAACAGATATATGATCAAATGGTAGATATTTACTAAAATATGAAGAAACTATTAGACTCATTAAACCCAGAAAAAGATTATAATGTTATAATGTGCTTCCTCTGATCTCTCCTTTTTCTCATCCTCCTCTTCCTCTTCCTTTTTCCTCTCTTTCTCTCTCTTTCCTTTTATCTCCCCTTCCCCAGGAATTTTGAGATATTAAGAAGTACACACACAGAATTGTTAGAAAATGTAAAGTATCATCCTTATGTACTTGTATAATATAGGTATGATATATAATGATTAACATTAAGCAAAATGTTATCAGAATTGTGAGAAAGAAACTGTAAATATATATTTAAACAATTGGATAGATCAAATGGAATACACTGGATTGAAATTAGACTATGGAGAGTTAAATCTGGATACCTCTACACATTTTTACCAATAAGAAAGGAAAGAAGAAGAGTGAGATCAATGAATATGGTTAATGTGGAATATGAGAGCATAGAGAAACCTTAATTTAAAATAAGGAAGTGGAGGATCCCTGGGTGGCTCAGTGGTTCAGCGCCTGCCTTTGGCCCAGGGCATGATCCCGGGGTCCTGGGATCGAGTCTCACGTCAGGCTCCTGGTATGGAGCCTGCCTCTCCCTCTGCCTGTGTCTCTGCCTCTCTCTCTCTCTCTCTGTCTATCATGAATAAATAAATAAAATCTTTTAAAAAATAAATACAATAAAAATTAAAAAACAAAATAAGAAAGTGGAGTATGAGTAACCTTGACTTGTCCAACATCTCAAAGCAAGTTAGGAGATGACTTAAAATTCGACTAAAAATGACATCTCAATATTATGTCAAAAAGTTGCTATTTCCCAAAAAGTGGCAACTGATAAACTGACACTGAACTCTTCAATATATGTCATCAAAAGATATTGTAATGAGAAATGACGCATCTCATCTAACGGTTAGCTTGCCCTTTCCTGAGACTTCTAGCATGGTGCAGATTCACGATATACAAATTTACTTAAGAATAGTTGCTAACATTTTCTCATGTTTCATAATTCAGGGAATATATATCTTGTAAATATAATATGAGGTCTAAATCTTTATCCTTCTGTTATTATATTTTTTAACATTTTCAATTGCTTCAAGTTGAGTGTCAAATATTCATCCTTTTTTTTAAAAAATCGTAATTTTAAATTAAAATAATAATTTTAAAGCACTCTCCTATTGTTTAAAGATGATACAAAAGCCTATCTCTGTCCATGATTATCTACCATGGTGCCTGTCCTGTCCATTCAATAATAACTATGGCTAATGCATAACATAACTCATAATCATAATTTTCATAATTTTAAAATTTATTTAAAAATCATAAATTTTAAATATTTTAAATATTTAAATCATAATATTAATTTAACATAAATTAATTGAACATAATTGTCATATGATTGCATTCACCTTTTCTCTCCTGATTTTAAGAACAACAAAAAAGGAATTCAAAATCTTTTGGTAGTAGTGTTAAAGAATATATTAGTGGGTGCCTGAGTGTCTCAGTTCATTAAGCGTCCAATTATTGAATTCAACTCAAGTCACAATCTCAAGGTCATGAGATTGAGCCCCATGGTGGGCTCCACACTCAGCCAGGAATCTACTTGAGGGTCTCTCTCTCTCCCTGACCCTCTCTCTTTGCCCGTCCTCCTACTCTCTCTCTCTTTCAAACAAATAAATCTTAAGAAAAGAATATATTAAAAAGACCTTAACCTAGCACCTAAATATTTTTATCCAAATGTAATGAAAAAAATCTCCATTAATATAACAGGATTTACAGCATATTATTTACTGTCATTACAATTACTTGAAGTGACTTAACAAATAAATGACCCATCTTATTTTTAATTGATTTGCTTTATAAAACTAAATCACCTATGAATTTATCTGAGTCCTGTAAGACTGACCAATTCTTTTTTTTTAATTTTTTTTATTTTTTTATGATAGTCACACAGAGAGAAAGAGAGAGACAGAGAGAGAGAGAGGCAGAGACACAGGCAGAGGGAGAAGCAGGCTCCATGCACCGGGAGCCTGACGTGGGACTCGATCCCGGATCTCCAGGATCGCGCCCTGGGCCAAAGGCAGGCACCAAACTGCTGTGCCACCCAGGGATCCCCTGACCAATTCTTCTTAATGAAGAGCACTCTCCTATTGTTTAAGAATGATACAAAAGCCTCTCTCTCTCCATGATTATCTACCATGGTGCCTGCCCTGTCCATTCAACAATAACTATGGCTAACATGTAACATAACTCACCCAGGACACACTAAGTGTGATAAAATAATACTCAGACCATGTCCCAAAGAAGCTGCAGGACCTAGGTGGCATATACTTGTAGGAGCTGAGAGTATGTGCATGGGAACACATTATGAAATTGCTTCATCAGATGGAGTGATACAAAATGTTGGATTAGAGAGTGTTTATTTGGGACCAAGTCTCCTGAGATATAGGATTTAGTGCTCTAGCAAAGACAAACAAACCAGGAAAAGGTATAAATCCTACTATGAAACACCTCAGAGATGGAAAAAGTGAAGATCCTTACCAAATATGCTAGAAATGCCAGAATTGCTGTAGCAGATGGTGGAAGAAGGAATTCAAAGACTTAAAGACATTAACGTATTTGAGTAGATATACTATGAAAGACCAAAAACCTCACTGAAGGGCTATATTGGACAAAAAGGCCTGGAGGATGCCCAGTTACCCAAGAAAGGCAGAAGATTGCTGCCAGAAGCAGCATCACTGAAAACTTAATCTGAGGCTGTCCTCTGTTGGCCAGCTCTGCCAGAGAAGATGCTATTTCAGACCTGGGCTCACTGGGAGCAATGATGATAATAAAAACACAAAAAATAAAGGTTTCTCAGAATCAGGCGAGACAAATATTTTAATGTATAGTAACCTCAGAGAGGTAGCTAGAGGAGGCTTGACCTGCAGAGATCTAGATAAGGTTAACATAGCATGATGACATTAGGGACAAAACAGACAGGCAGACAACAGAGGCAAATTCTTGTGCACAAAGAAAATCAAGAGTAGTTCTTCAGGAGTTTTAAAAAAAATTAACAAAACATAAAGTCAATTTCTTGTCAGTTTCCACACAAGAAACCAGTTTGGAATCTGGAAATTTCTGCTGAAAGGGTAGGACAGGTTTCCAGAACCTTGGCCTATGGGTTAAGAGAAATCATGGTGTAGAAAACCAAATGGAATCACCTGTTACTGGTCCTCCCTAGTCAAGATCATAAATAAAAAATACTACTGAATCCCGGATGAATGGGCACAAATTTGTATCCCTATAAAACGAAAAGAGGCAGAACAGTGGTCCCCATTCATTTATTTCACCTCTCTGACTCCTGAAAAAATAAGACCGATCTTGCAAGATAAGGGGTGCTAGCATAAAGGCACACAAGCATTAGACTCAATTGCAGTTGTATGAAAAGTAATGTCTTTTCTAGAGCATTTTAATACTGCTAATTACAATCTGATTATATATATATAAACTATTAAATATACGTGTGTGTGTATATATATATATATATATATATATATATATATATATAACCAAAGTTAATCCTGGCCATTACTCCTACTTTGCTAAGAGTTTTAATAATGAATATATGGTGAATTTTATCAACTGTCTTATCTCTATCTAAGTAGGTGAACTTTATATTTTTTTCTTATTAATGTGAGCAATTATGTTGATTGGTATACAAATCTTTAATCAATATGGCATTCTTGAAGTTAAACAAGTTTGCCTGTGAAGCATTATTTTCTATATGCATATCTATATGTACTGTGTGTGTGTAATTTAACTTTTGAATTTTTCACCTATGATCATGAGAAAAATTGGTTCCAACATGTCCTATTTTTATTGACCTAAAAATATAAAATCATAATTATACTATCATTATGTTCAAAATGTTTTAAATTTTTTAATGTTTTTCCTGTGACCTTGAGTTGTTTAGAAATGTGTTAATTTTTTTTTAAGATTTTTTTTTTTTTTTATTCATGACAGAGAGAGAGAGAGAGAGAGGCAGAGACACAGGCAGAGGGAGAAGCAGACTCCAAGCAGGGAGCCCGACGTGGGACTCGACCCCGGGTCTCCAAGATCACACCCCAGGGTGGAGCTAAACCACGGGGCCACCGGGGCTGCCCAGAAGTGTGTTGTTTAATTTGCTTCTATTTGAGAAACTTTAATTTATATCTTATCAGTAATTTCTATCTTTCCTGTAGTAAATTTATTCTAAGTGGGTTAAATCTTTTGAAATATGTAGATACTTCATAGAAAAATGTACAGTTTTTTTTCCCCATTTGAAGACAGTACATCTTTTATTTTCTGTTTTTAAGAGTTTTTTTCCAAATTTGGCTCTTAGTAGTTTTACTTTGCCATGCATAGAGTGGTTTCCTTTACACTGTTTCTTTTTTAATTCATAGAATTTCTTATAACCCATGGCTTGATTTCTTTAATCATCTTCAGAGAAAATTAACCTGTATCACCATTCTCCATTCTTATTACACTGGAATTTGAATGAAAAGTTTGCTTAATTTTTCACCATGGCCCCACCTTCCCCTCATACACTCCAGTTTCTTTGTTTTTTTTTTATTATTTTTTATTTTTATTTTTATTATTATTTTCCTTTTAGAGAGGGAGGGGGGAAGGGCAAAAGAAGAGAGAGAGAGAATCTTAAGCAGGCTCTATGCCCAGCATAGAGCTCAACTCAGGGCTCAATTTCACAACCATGATAATCATGACCTGAGCAGAAATCAAGAGTCTGATGCCTAACTGACTGATACCCAGGCATCCCACTCTAGCTTCTTTTTATTATGTCTTTTAGGCCAAATACTTTTTACTGACTTATTTTCAAGTCTTTCTGACTCTGTGAAATGCTGTTAATCCGATCTACACTACAGATATCTTGATTTAGTCGAATACTTCATTTCTAGAATTTGCATTTAAATATTTTTATACACTTCTGTCCTCTGATGAAACTCTACATCCTGTTATCTATTTTCTTGAACATATTATTCATGGTTATGTTAATGTCCAAATGTAGTCACTCCATTATCTGAACCACCATTGATCTATTTCTATTGCCAGTTTCTCTTCCTTTTCATATCTGATAATCTCTAAATGAATAGCAGACATGTTATATGCAAAAAATGTAAAGGTTGATGGATGACTTGCCATCCTGGGAAAAGATTCATCTTATTCTCTTCCAGGTAGCTAGAGTATGGTCAGATTTACACCACAGTAAAATTATGGTCCAAAAAGATCCAAAGTTCTATAAACCTCTACTGTGATCTTTGTCTACCTCATGTTTATATCCTTTCCTAGGCTCCCAACCAAGAGCTCAGAATGGTCATATGGTCCCTTCTATTGGTAAATCTTGAGTTTTTTATCTTCCCAGAATTTTGTTTTAAGATTTTTAAAATTTTTTTTATTTATTTATGATAGTCACACAGGGAGAGAGAGAGAGAGAGGCAGAGACACAGGCAGAGGGAGAAGCAGGCTCCATGCACTGGGAGCCTGATGCAGGATTCGATCCCAGGTCTCCAGGATCGCGCCCTGGGCCAAAGGCAGGCGCCAAACTTCTGCGCCACCCAGGGATCCCTCTTCCCAGAATTTATGGATGGATAAATATTCTGCAGTGTTGCTCAGTCGCATTCTAGGCATCTTAATCTTTAGTTCTGCATAGCTGAAACAATGTAGATAGAGCGGTAGGCTAATTTAATAAGCTTGTCTGTGATTTTGGTTCCTCAAGATTTAACTTCCTTGGCAGTTCTACAGTGTCTTCAACATAGTTTATTACATGTTTACTTTGGCTTTCTAATTGGTCTTGATGAGAGTGTTGACCTCCTATAAACTACTCCATCATAACCCTAAGAGGAATTCTCTGAAGTGCTATAAAATCTGAGGGTAAGAAAACATGACTCACCATGATAGCTCCATGAGGTAGCTATATGACATTTATTCATGTTCTCTTTAAGTCCATCTTCTTCTATTCCTTAAAATTGATTTATCCAAAACATAAATCTAAATATAGAATGTACCTATTAAAAGTAATTCAGTAATCATCTGCCACATATGTCAGAGTAGTTTTATCCACTGGATGTCCATAATGCCTAAGGTCTCTTAAGTTTATCGACATTTTATAAAAACATTTGAAGTATTAAAAAAAATTGACTTTAGTAAATGCTAATTTAATCTTTATAAATGTGACATGTCAATAAGCCAACAGCGATCCAATAAATTCATATATTTTTACAAAAATTTTATTTATTATAGAATGAGAGCATTTTAATATTTTCTATCTGATATAAAATAGGTTTCAAAAGTAAGCTTAATGCCATCACCATAACTGAAAACTCCTGACTTTTAAACAGTGTCATTATTGTGTCATTATCTGTTCTTTGCCCATTATATAATTTTTTAGTGCCTCACTACCCTTACATTTTTATCCCTAGTGCATCTTGACATATGTGAAACTAGCTGTGCATACTTGAACTTTGCCATTATTCTTTTCTATTTAAAATGTCTTTATTGTTTTTATTTCCCTAGTACATATATAAATATCATCTTTTGCCCACCAGCAGAACACCAATTATTTCAATTCCTCCTTAGTCATCCCCTTCGTTTGGTTTCTATTACATTTTATATATACTTCTGGTAGCTATAAAAACACATCAAATTTATTTGTTTACACTTTTTTTTTTGGTATATTTGTCTTTAAGTTCCTGGAGACTGAGGATCATGTCTTATTTGTCCTTTTGTCTGCAATAAGTAGCAAAAGACATGACATAGTATATACTTAATAAATGCATGTTTCAGTTAAAATGGAATTTAAATAAGTTTTGAGGGATAGGTAGGGATTTATACAAACTTCAATAAGGAGGAGCTTATTTGTAGAGAAGGAAAAGGAGCCCCCAAATGTAGATCCATTTGGAAACAGAAAGATTTTCTTGTTTGACTGAAATCCAGTGTCTCCATAAGGGCAAGTAGATTTGATAAGGTCAAAAATACATTAGAATGTTTACCAGAAGTTTTATTCTTTCTCTTAGCAGTTCCTTAAAAAAAAAATTGTCTTCTGGGGATCCCTGGGTGGCGCAGCGGTTTAGCACCTGCCTTTGGCCCAGGGCGCGATCCTGGAGACCCGGGATCGAATCCCACGTCGGGCTCCCGGTGCATGGAGCCTGCTTCTCCCTCTGCCTGTGTCTCTGCCTCTCTCTCTCTCTCTCTCTGTGACTATCATAAATTAAAAAAAAAAAATTGTTCTTCTTAGTGTTCTTAATGTTCCACAAATTTATTGTTTCTTCACCT
The DNA here is from genome assembly GCF_905146905.1 of Nyctereutes procyonoides. Taxonomy (NCBI): domain Eukaryota; kingdom Metazoa; phylum Chordata; class Mammalia; order Carnivora; family Canidae; genus Nyctereutes; species Nyctereutes procyonoides. Next base: position 14,007,705 of record NW_026575032.1, on the reverse strand, counting down.
AAAAGATATGGAAGCTGCTGCTCTAGTCAATTCTTTGGATTTCATATTCTTGTGGGCCCCCCATATGTTTGCATTTAAATTTATTTTTTTGCTATTGATTTGTGGAACGTTAATTTAATTCCTAGAGCAACCAAAAGAGTTCAGGGGGACGGGGAAATTTGCTTCTCCGCAACATTTTAATTTTACTTTGATTGAGATGGGAAGTCCTTACAATATTGTACGCAGAGGAATGTCATGATCTAGTTTATATTTTAAGATGACATTTGTCTTCTGAGGATCAAATTGACCAAAGAAGCAGAAGAACAAAAGCAGAAAGACCATTAAGTTAGGAGGCTATTTAAAAGATTTTTTTGCAAGTTAAGACTATGGTTCAGATCAGGGGCTGTCAGTGAAATACGTTTCTTTCTTTTTTCCTCCCCCCACACAACTTTTTTCTTCCGTTTTTTTTTTTTTTTCCCCATCATAGAATAATAGTGATAGTGCTCTATACTTTCTAGAGATTCATCACTCACAAAAATTGGTTCTTTCTCTGACCTACTTTCAAATTATTAGAAAAGAGGATATCTTCAGCCCTACTTTAGTCAAGCATCCATTCAATTAGATTAAGAAGAGTGAAGTACAAACATAACTGCCAGGAATGCTCACCCATGCATTGTCTGGGTATTCATAGAGAGAGGCATTCAACAAATTATGAAAAGAATGTGCAAGTCTGTTGAGGTCTAAATAGGAACTGAGCTTGCAGCGAAACAAGTCAATCTGCAGATGATATAGGAGGAAGATTTAGATAGGAAAAAAACTCAGAACATAAGAAAAGAGAGTATATGATCCTGTATATTCTTGGCTAAGAGAATTACCAATAAGAAAGTAGGAAGCATTTAGTACTATTTAGAACTACGCTGTGATTTTCTCCATATATTATTTTCAGATTGATATATATATGTGTGTGCATATGTAATATATATGCATATATAAAATTTATGCATTTTTATATATGCCATGTTTATTTACATATCTGTCATTTCTCTATTAATTCATATGAAAATATGGACATATTTAAATCAAATTGTCTCCTAAGAGACTAACTCCATCGTCATGTTAAAAAAAAATCTCAGTTAATTTGTAGCTGTTTAGATGACTATCAAACCCAGTAGAATTACCTAATTTGAGAAGCCAAAATCTTGATGGCCAGAGTTTAGGCCAGACAAGTAAGCATCACTACATGATAGGGGCAACTCGGGTCCTATTTTACTTGATAATGACTAACCAGAAGATATGTATGTACTTTTATCAAGTACCTCTTGGTTCTTATGCTTAGTAGCATTTCTACAAACATGAAGATTTTTGGAGGAGTGGAGATTTTCTGAATCTTTATTTCCTGAGACTCAGTAAATCACATCTGATTTGTTACTCATTGACACCATCACATAATCATTCCCACCACTTTCTTTCATCTTATTATTTTTTAAACCTATTTTCTGTCTTCAAAGAATAGGAGATAGGTTAAAAAGAGAAAAAGAAAACTGATGTTATTATCTGATTAGATAGATAATAGTCTAGTAAAGTGCTCATGAGTGTTAAGGGGTGAAGAAGGGGGGCAGAATTTGCAACCCTGAAGTGTAACTTTGGCTTGGGAATTATTCTAAACTGGTTATTTTAAAGAAACAGCATACACTGCTGAAACTCAGAAAAGAGATTAGAGTGCCATTTTGTAACATTTACATTTAAAAAGGAAATAATCACTTGTAAGGGTGTCTACCTGGCTGTACCAGGAAGAGAGGGCTGACTCAATCTCTAGAAATTCTTATCAGTGAAGAAGCCAAGGACTTAAATCTGCATAAAAACCTTACCCTTATTTAGTGTGTTTTCCCTCTTTTCCTGGTAACCTCCTGTAACTGAGTATCCACCTCCAACATTTTGTTCTGCCTTTAGCTGAAGATGGTATTTAAAGTCATGGCTTTGGCCACTTCAGGGAGTTACTCAGTTTTCTGATATCTTTCCCACATATACCGGAGGTAAACATTTTATTAAACCTTTTTTTGAGGCAAAATTAGTATATAACATAGAAGTTTTGGGAATATAGCCTTATAATTAGATATCTACCTACAACACAAAGTGATCACCACAAAAAGTCTAATTATCAATTAAAAATTAATTGAGAATATTAATTAAATATTAATTAAAAATTCACCACCATACAATTGACCCCCTTTACTCATTTCAGTCACTCCCCCTCACCCCCATTCCTCTCTGGTAACTGTCAGTCTGTTCTCAGTATCTATAAGTTTGTTTTCATATTGTTCTGCTTATTTGTTTGTTTCAGTTTTTTTAGGTTCCACAAGTGAGTGAAATCACGTCATACGTATGGTATTTTTCTTTTCCATCTTTCACAGCCTCTTTATCCAACTGTCTATCAGTGGAAACTTAAATTGTTTCCAAGTCTTGACTATTGTAAATAATGCTGCAACGAACATAGGGGTGCATATGCCTTTTCAAGTTAGTGTTTTTGTATTCTTCAGATAAATACTGAAAAGTGGAATAGTTGAGTCACATGGCGGATCTATTCTTAATTTTTTGAGGAGCCTCTGTCCTATTTTCCATATTGGCTGCACCAATTAACATTTTTACCATGTGCAAGAGTTCCCTTTTCTCCACATCCTCTCTGACACTTGTTACTTCTTGTCTTTTTGATCATAGCCATTCTAACAGGTGTTGGGTTATATCTCATTGTAGTTTCGATTTGCATTTCCCTAGTAATTAGTGATGTTGAACATGTTTTCATGTGCCTGTGAGCCATTTGTATGCCTTCTTTGAAACAAACAAAAAAAAAAGTCTGTTCAGTTTCTTTGCCCATTTTTAACCAGCTGTCTTTTTTGGCTATTGCACTGTGTGAGTCCTTTATGTATTTTGGTTATTAACCTCTTAGTGGATATATGACTTGCAAACACATTCGCCCATTTTTGTTCCCAGTTTTCTTGTAAATATTTTCTAATTTTATAACATTGTGGTCGGTAAAGATGCTTGATATGATTTCAGTCATCTTGAATTTATTGAGACTTATTTTGTGGCCTACCATGTAATCTATTCTGGAGAACGTTGCACATGCACTTGAGAAGATGTGTATTCTGCTGTGTTTGGATTTATGTTCTATAGATAGTTATTAAGCCCATCTGGCCTAATTGTTGTTTAAAGCTGATGTAATCTTTATTGATTTTCTGTTTTGATGATTTATCCAGTAATGTAAATGGGATATCAAAGTTCCTCATATTATTGCATTGCTCTTAGTTTCTCCTTTTAGTTCATTTAATATTTGCTTTATATTTTTGGTGCTCCCTGTGTTGGGTGCATGTATGTTTATAAATGTTATATCTTGCACAATCGACTTCTTTATCATCATGTAATGCCCTTCTTTGTCTTATAGTACACTCTTTGTTTAAAGTCTGTTTTGTCCGTGTTGAGTATAGTATGATAGTTTTCTTTTCAATTCTGTTTGCATGAAATTTTCTTCTTCATTCCTTAACTTTCAGTCTGTGTGTATCCTTCTGAAATAAGTCACTTGTGGGCAGCTTGTAGATGTGTCATGTTTTTTTTTTTTTTTTTTTTTGGTGTGTGTGTGTGTGTTTAAAATTTATTTATTTATTTTACAGAGACAGACAAAACACAAGTGGGAAGGGCAGAAGGAAGGAGACTCTCAAGCCAACTCCACCCTGAGTGCAGAGCCCAATGCTGGGCTCAATCTTACAAACCTGAGATCATAACCTGAGCTGAAACCAAGAGTCAGATGCTTAACTGAAAGTCACCCAGGCATCCCCTTTGTCATGTTTTCTTTTAAACATCATTCGCTCTGTGTCTTTTGAATGGAGAATTTAGTTCATTTACATTTAAATTATTTATCGTAGACATGTACCTTTACCTTTTTGTTGATTTTTTTTTTCTGGCTATTTTTATAGTTTATCTGTTTTTTTCTTCTATTTCTCCCCACTTCTGTGGTTTGGTAGCTCTCTTTAGTGTTATGTTTAGATTCTTTTCTTTCTTTTGTGTATTTAGTATAATTTTTTGTTTTGTGGTTACCTTAGGGTTCACATATAACACCTTATTATATAAAGGTTAGTTTTAAGTTAATAAGAACATAAATTTAAACACACTGCAGAATTTTAGATTTTTGCACCATCCACGTTTTATATTTTTGATATCCATTTTACATCTTTTAATTTTATGTATTTTTTTAAAGCTAACCCCCGGAGTTTTAATTTTACTACTTTTCTCTTTTAACCATAATACTTGCTTTATAAATGATTGATCCACTAGCTTTATTATGTATCTACCTTTTTCAGCGAGATTTGTACTTTTATAAGTTTTCTTATTATTAATTAATACCATTTCTTTTTATCCTAAAGAAGTCCCTTCAGGGACCCCTGTGTGGCTCAGTCAGTTAAGTGTCTGCCTTTAGCTAAGGTCATAACCCTGGGGTCCTGGGATCCAGCCCTGCATTGAGCTCCCTGCTGGGTTAGGAGTCTACTTCTCCCTCTACCCCTTCCTCTGCTCTTGCTTGTGTTCTCTCTCTCTCTCTTTCTCAAATAAATAAATTAAATTAAAAAAAAAAAAAACAGGATCTCCTTTAACACTTATTTTTTTTCTGGCTTAGTCATAATGAACTTTTTAAGTTTTGCTTATCTGGAAAACTCGTAATCTTCCCTTCAATTTTGAAGGACATCATTGCCAGGCAGAGAAATCTTGGTTGGAAGTTTTTTCCTTTTAGTTCTTTGAATATATCATGCCACCCATTTATGGCCTGGAAAATTTTTGATAACCTTATGGGCTTTTCTAATTTGTAAAAATAAATTTTTCCCTTGCTGATTTTAGGACTTCTTTATCTTTTTCTTTTATCTTTATCTTTAACTTTGCCATTTTAATTATAATGTGTCTGGGAGTGGATCTCTTTTTGTTCATCTCATTTGAAGCTCTCTGGACTTCTTGGACCTGGATATGTGTTCCTTCCCTCAGTTAGGGAAGTTTTCAGCAATTATTTCTTCAAATAAGTATTTTGCCCCTTTCTCTTTGTTCTTCTGAGTCTCCACAATGTGTATGTTATTCCATTTGATGTTGCCCCAAAGGTTACTTAAGATACCTTCACTTTTTTTTTTTTTTTAGACGGGGGGTGGGGAGCGGTAAGAGTAAATGGAGAGAGAGAGTCTTAAGCAGGCTCTGTGTCCAGTGTGGATCCTGACTCAAAATTGGATCTCACAACCTTGAGATCATGACTTGAGCTGAAACCAAGAGTCAGACACTTAACCAACTGAGCCACGCAGGTCCCCCAAGGTACCCCCCAAGGTACCTTCACTTTTAATTCTTTTTTGTTCTTTTTGCTGCTCTTGGTGAGCTCCATTGTTTTGTCTTTCAGTCTGCTGTTATTTTGTTTCATTCAGTCTGTTGTTGAAGCCCTTTAGTGTATTTTTCAATGCAGTTGTTGTATCCTTCAGTTCTCTAATTTCTGTTTGGTAATTTCTTCTTTTTCTCTCTCTCTATTAAAATTTTCATTATGTTCATCCATTTGTCTCCTGGGTTCATCCATTTGTCTCCTGGGTTCAGTGAATATTTTTATGACCATTACTTTTACTTCTTTACCAAGAGTTAAATCTAAAACCTTTATAGGATTACTATCTCTGCTTCCCTGAGGTTTTTCCTGAAATGGTGTGTTATTTTTTTATTGTTGGAACATATTCTTTTGTTTCTTCATTTTTCCTAACTCTTTGTGTTCATTTCTACATATTAAGCAAACCAGCTACTTCTATCAGTCTTGAGGTAGTGGCCTTGTATAGGAGAAGCCTGTGTAGCTTGGAAATGCTCTTCTTCCCTCCTTGTCACCAGAGCCAGATGCTCAAAGGGTATCCCCTGTGTGAGTTTCACTGTCTCCTATGATGGGGCCATGTCTGTGGTGCAAGAGTTAATGGAGCTCTCATGTGGACCACCTGTAGCATGTGGATGGGTGGGGCTCTTGTTCAGTCTGGCTGTGGCACACAGCTTTGGTGCAGGAATGGGTGGGACACTCAGTGGATCATGCTTTTTGGTGCTAACAAGTTAGTGGGGGTGTTGCAAAATCTGACAGTCAAATTAGCAAGTCAGAATGAGGTTAGAAAAATACCTTATGTACTGTTCCTTCCAGTGTCTCCATATCTGGAGAGAATCACAGCAGGCTCCTGTGTCTCTGGAAGACACTTTAAAACTGGGTCTCCTTCATATATGGTTTAGGCATTTTTCAAAATGATATTTTTACACTGTGTTCCAGGGCAAGTGAGTCTCTGCATGAGCATTTGAAGAGCATATTTTTTGTTCTCTACAGTGCAGTAATTTTTCTGGATGTAATTTCCATTGGTTTCAAAGCCAGGTGTTTTAGAGGCTTGCATGCCCTATACAGGGTCTAAGAGTCAGCGTACCTGATGTGAAGCAGACTCTTTCCATCTCAGGAAAGTGTTCTTTATTTTTGAGATGCCTCCCAGTTGCTAATTGTCTTATGTCAGATAGGGTTTTATTTTTGGTGAGAGTATGTCTTTGCCTCTCTTATCCATTTTGATGTTTTTTTTTTTTTTTTTTTCCTGTTTTGGAGGCTTTGTTCATCCAGTTTTCAGATCTTTTTCAGAGGAAATTATTCTATATGTAGTTGTAAATTTATGTGTTCCTGGGAGAAAGAAAGTGAATTTGAAATCCTCCTCTGCTTCCATGTTGCACAACCTTCTGCCTCAAACTTTTCTTTTTTCTTTTGTCAATCTATCTCATGCCAATTTAATTATTTGAGTGTCTAATAAGCCTAGAAAGGGAGTGAACTTTTCTGACCCTAAAAGTGAAATTCTGAACTCAAAATTAATTGAAATATAATTTATGCAGAACATACCAATTTGAATAAATGACAGATGAAATACTATTTTATTACTACATGTATTATTAGCATATTTAAAAAGTATTTTGTTATACTTAGTAAACATAAATATTTCATTAAATTTTATTTTAAAATGGGCAACTTAAGTAGCAAATGGTTTTTACTCTGATATATAGATAATAGTAATATAAAATTTGTATTGATGGTCTTAAAACATGTTTGACAGTTAAGCTTTTGTGTCTACAAGTATTATATGTGTGTATATTACTGCTTTCTATAGCCTGTTTCCAAAGTGAAATGGGTACAAAAATAAGGAAAATTAATCTTTAAAAAGTAAAAAAGTCTTATTTGATTAAACAATAATTTGTAGTTCTGAATTGAATCTACATATAAACAGCTTTCATTATTATTGCCATTCAGGCCATATGTACTATTCATTTCCAGTAGCCTACAGACTTTTCTTAATCTAAAAAAAACATATAAAACTGCTTTTGAGATTATTTATGAGATTATTTATCTGTCTGATTGCCTTGAAAACCATACAAGATTCTTTAGAATGTTAGGCATGAATCATTGAAGGGTTTATTTTGCATCTTATGCATTCAAAAACCTTGAAAATAATTTTCTAATGTTGCAAAATATACTAATATCTCATAAGTGTGTACCCTCAAACTCCCATTCTTAATGAATTAGTTTTCACTCATAACACTTTACTAGGACATGAGGTATAGAATACAGGAGTTGAAGCACATTCCCCTTGAGTACAATTTTATATCACATTAGAGAAGGAGACAGCATTTATGTTTTAAAAAAAACTAAATCAGAAGACTGTCTATATACTTCAGTAGAGGGTATGTTAACTTAGCTCCTTTTCTGGTATCAAGTTTTACCTGAATTTTCTCCATATTGCTGTTAAGTCTAGAAAATATTTTATGGACTTGTACATAAGAATTAACTTCTAAAATTCATACTAGTATACTAAATCATGAGCTTCTAGAAGTCAGGAGCATTGATTATTATCTTGGAGGGACCAAATAGAGTATAAGGCACGTAATATAGGCCAAATACTTTTTGTTGTGGTTTAAAGGGTGAATTCAAGCCATAGAAGAAGAAGAAGAAGAAGAAGAAGAAGAAGAAGAAGAAGAAGAAGAAGAAGAAGACGGCAAGCAAGCTTCTTATTTTAGCATTAGTGGTTATTTGGAATATATGTAAAGAGGTTGTGACCCTAATTTAAAATTATTCCTTTTAAGTCTTATCTTTGAAAATCCCAAACTAAGTAAAAATCAGAAACTGTTCTATCACTGACTTCTTCAAGTAAATTCTATTTGGAATTGTTGAATATTTGCTTTATTCATCCTTCTATGTTTATAATGGCAGTGTCATTATTCTATTTAATATACAAATAGTTTATTTTTAGAATTTGTTTTTAAGTAAGAAAATAAACACAAAGTAAATAATATGTTAATGTACTTAATTTTAATAAAAAAAATTCAAATTCAAGCTTAGAAATTTAAGTTTGAAATGCCAACACAGACAAAGTATAGGACTATCAGAACTATCAGGATGGATGCAGTCTTTCCAACTATCCTTTAAAATTGCAACGCAAAAATTGGGAAAGATGACAGTTGGAAATATGAGAGAAAATTAATATTGATGTACAGCCCATGTAAGAAGGGATTTCTATTTTTTACAAGTCCTGTGGAGTTGAACTGAAAATATCAGTCAATGGTAAGATGTTGGTCTAATATTGGGGAGATTCTTCATGCTTTTGTCTTTCGTGTGGCCTAAATTCAAGAAGATAGAGCCCTGAACTAAACAGCTGTAAAGACACATTGGATTGGGAAAGAATGGCCTTGCAAGAATGACATACGCAAAATGGAACGTAATCCAACCGAGTTAGTAACGTCAGTTTGGGTACAGACAGGAAGAATCATAGGTGTGGGGCCAGAATTTGAGGCAACTTCTTTGGACTCTTGCTCCCATTGCTTTTTTTCATTAACTTTTAGTCTGTACAAAAGAGAAAGGAACAAGGTATACAGATATGGGAAAAGAACATTGTACACCTCACACACAGAGAATAGTTTGCAGAATTTAATTTTAGGTATATATGTGCTCCTTAAAGGATGAATAATGAGAAAGAAAATAAAGTTGGATTCCTGGAAATATATTGCAGTCTGATAAAGAGGAAACCCTATCTTGAAAGTGAAAGGAAAGGTATACCTTTTAAAAATGATTTATGGTAGCAATATTTTAGAAATCTGTTTGGTATTTTAATAATATTCAATAAGGCTCAATGAAATAGCACAGATACATAAGAAAGAAAAGAACATCTTTGCAATAAATAATAATAAATAATAATAAAATAATAATAAAGACTACAGATCTTGTAAGTATAGAAACTAGTTTTAAAAAGGGGATGGTGGTGATACAGTAAGATGCAGAAATTCAAGTGTCCAAGGAGAAGCTATAAACAAAGAAAGAAGCAAACACACAAAAACATTACTAAGAAAGGGAACAAGTCTTAGCAGCAGGAACTTAGAACCTTGTCATTAGGTCTATTCCACAAACATGATTCAGCCATTCAGTATCTAGTTCCATAGATCGAACTCCATGTCAGTAAATGGGTGGATTCCCTCAAGTCTGTGATTTTATCTCATTTGTGTCACATGGTCTCTCCAGTTCAATAAGTTATGGCTGAGGTGAATATGATTCTATGGATTGCCAAAACCTGTAGGCAGTGAAAAACAATCTTAAAAGAACTTGACTAAAGGGAAAGAGGAGTGTCCTAGTACATCCTAACTCCTTGGCAATCAGATAGATTGTAGGTAACAAAGAGTAGAATTAGCCTTGCAGACAAAACAGTGATAAGGGGGAATGAGGATGTATTGTGATGCAAAGAAAAAATTTTAAAGGATAAAATGATAATGAGGAAAGCCTATCCAAGGAATGATATGTATTTCTGAAAAAGAAAGAAAGAATAAAAAAGGACAACTAGAACTATAGCAATAATAAAAAATATATCCATAAAGAGACTTGTATTAAGCTTATTAAGCTTAAATTAATGAAACAATGAACATGCCATATGATGGTCAAAATTAATGGTATTCGATTTGTGTCTAGAAATAACTGGACATTTTTTCTTTAATTTTAATGTTAAAAAATAATAATACCTATGTAAATCTAGACAGGAAAAGGAGATATTCTCGGAAGGAATAAAAATCCACTGTCCTCTGTCTTCTCCAATGCAATTCTAACTGCCAGAACTCAATGGAGAAAAAAAACCTATGTAATTTTTGAAAGACAGCCTTTGTGATTCTAGACTTATGTCCAACGATCTACTTTTGCCGAGTTCACATTGCGCTAATATATAGAAAAGAAAGAATACACTGCAAATATATATATAAACAATATGACATGTAAAGCCAAAAAATATTAGTTATGACAATGAATATAAAGGTTTTAGCTTTTGTACTATAAGACACAGATTCGTAGATTGTATTAAAATTCTAGATAGATAAACACCATTCACTTGTATCACCCTTAAATCAGTAAAACCTGAGCTACAAGTTGCCTACTTTATCACCTATTATATCCAGATAGATTTATTGGCAAATAAGCCCTATAGTAGAAATGTTTGCCCTATTATATGTAATAAAATCACTTTGATCAACTCTCATGTTCCTTCCTACCTCTCTCACCAATGTCTGATTTGGATAGATGCCTTTTCCTCTATTGCATTTATCATAATATTAGTACACAGCATTTTGTATTCTTTTGTAGTGACCACTTACCCAAGTATCTTTCCTCTCATCCTTATGGTGAATTCATAGCAGCTATATTCATGCAGTAAAACTAGTGTCCTGGACGTGATTGAAGAGACTTTTTTGGGAAACATTGATTTGATTGAGGAAAGATAGTCTTTTAAGGCAGTTGGACCTGTGGGAGCCTTGGAGACCTTTTTTTTTTTTTTTTCTTCTGTCTAATGAACCAAGGAAAGAGGGTTGGAAAATCGAAATCTGGAAAGAGTAACAAAGATGAACGATGAGGAAAGAGGTCTGACGGTGTTATTTGATTCTTCTCTCTTCAGACTAGGATGTCTTGCAATTTCCAGGTTTTATGAGACCTAGTCTATGCTTGTCACAAATCCCCCTGTGTGGTTAGTTGTTCAAGACTTTTTGTTTCTTCAGCAACCATTATGTTGAAAAAAATCAAATCCTGGAATTTTTAAAAATAATATAAATATACTTTTTGTAAATTCTGTCCTTTTAAGTCAGCTCTTGCAGCTATTTCTTTACCCTAAATTTGGATGAAATCTAGAGCAACTGTCATTACTTTTTCAATTACTTTCCAGATATATGAAAGATCATATGACCACCTTAGGTAATATAATTCACTTCCAATAATTTAATTAAAATATCCAGTCACTTACAATAATAAAACATTCAAAACTAATATAATTATGTCTCTCTTTTCCCACAGCTAAGTCTTCCTTTAGGCAGAATCCTACAGTGGTGGAACTGAATGAGAAATATAGTCAACTTTTTCTCTCTTTCTTCATCTACAGTCTTTTCCAATCCTCCTTGTTAACCACAGTTGTGACCTTTCTAGGATGTGAAGCAGAAACTTCATTTCTTATGGCTCCAGGATGGCTAACTATGATTCTAACTGGAATTGGCAGATACTTGAAGTTGCTTGTCCCATGAAGACTTTTGTGGGTTGGAGATTTTCTTCTTTGCATCTTTATTTATAATGTATGCTCTTTATTTATAATGTATGCTCTCTGGCATGCTTAGGGCAAGGCCCAAGTCTTTGGGTTAACTAGTATATTCTCAGTAGTTCCCAAAATGGAGCCACATAATCTCTTATTAATATCTAGGTGTGTGGCAATACTTCATGTCCTTTCTTCTGAGCTCTATTCATCCCTCCAGGCAGCTCTATTAAATGTGACCTAAGATGAATCCAAGGAAGGTCTCTTTTGCATGTCATCCATATGCTATTCATAGGAAACACATGAGCACCTGTTGCCTGGATAAATGTGCAAACTGATTCCAACAAAGTCCCTTGCCCTGAGTTTTATTGCCAACTCAAGAATCAGTTTATATCTACCTTTTAAACTTTCCAGGCTGGTCCATTATATTCTCCAAATATTGAGCACATAGGACATTCTCTAAGTTTCACCCAAATTCCTTTTGCTGAGTGTGGTGTAAGGAGCTGGAATTTAGTCTTAGAAACCCTCCTTGGGGGCTAAGAGGAGAAAGTGATGGAATTCACAACATACCTTCTTCCACAGAAATCCTCCTCTATAACCTTCCTCCAATGCCCCATGCTTTTCAGAAGCCAAGGAAGATAAGTGATTCAATAATCAAAACACAATTTGTTCCCTTTCCTCATTTTTTGGTAAATCCAACGTGGAAGGATATCACACCTAATTCTGGAATGTAGGCCTCATGTTCAAAAATCTATTTGAAAACCCTATTACTTTATTTCATTTTTTATTAAGCTTTTTATTTTGATTCTAGTATTAACATACAGTGTTATATTAATTTCAGGTATACAAAATAATGATTTAGCAATTTTTTTTGTTTTTAAAGATTTTATTTATTTATTCATGAGAGACAAACACACACACACACACACACAGAGAGAGAGAGAGAGAGGAGAAAGGCAGAGACACAGGCAGAGGGAGAAGCAGGCTCCATGCAGGGAGCCCGATGTGGGACTCGATCCCAGGTCCCCAGAATCACACCCTAGGCAGAAGGGAGGCACTAAACCACTGAGCCACCCAGGCTGCCCTGGGTGTAATGTATAGATTTAACAATTCTATACATTAGTCAATGCTCATCATGATAAATATACTCAATACCCATCCCTTGTTTCACGGATCCCTCCCTCCCCAAATCCTAATACTTTAAAACAAATATAACTTTAACCAATATTTGTTTATAATGTGTGCTATTTGGTATGCACAGGGCAAGGCCCAAATCTTTGGATTAACTTGTATATCCTCAGTAATCAGTATCTAACATACCTCACACATAATATGAGCTAAATAAGTATATCTTTAGAAATAATTATTAAGGTCAGGTGAAATTTTATTTTTCTTATTTTTTTAAAGATTTTATTTATTTATTCATGAGAGACACAGAGAGAGGCAGAGACACAGGCAGAAGGAGAAGCAGGCTCCATGCAGGAAGCCCAATGCAGGACTCAATCCCAGGACTCCAGGATCATGCTCTGGGCCAAAGGCAGATGCCAAAACACTGAGCCACCCAGGGATCCCAAGGAGGGGTGAAATTTTCATTTAAGTAAGTATCTATGTGATAGATCAATGAATGGTTGATTTCCAGAACTGGATTCTATAAGATTGTCAGATTAAATCCATTCATGCTTGGGGATAATAGTTTGGGGGACAGATTTCAACAAAGAGCCCTAGGTGACCACAAGAAAAAAAGATTCTCCATTTTTCTCAAGTTTGTGAGAGACTGTTCAGGAGACTGTCCATGGGCTTTGAATAGCCAAGTGATGAAAATAACCACAAAGAGATATTGTTTTCAGAATAAGTGATATTAATTTGGTCACTTAATTAAAATGATGATGATCCCAACATCATCATTTGGGGAGGGAATTGTAAGAGAGAAAGTTTTTTAAAAAGAAAAAGAATAAGTTTTTAGATAATAGAGCCATAACTAATGAACAGGGACTTCTGTTTTGTTTTGGTTTGTTTTTCCTTAAAAAACACAGAACTTGCATGCACATAGAATATTTATCTAGTAGTTTGGTACTCAAGAGCTTTAACTCTCTGTAACTTGTCTTCTACTTGTAGTTTTATTTTTCCCATATTTATTTTTTTTTTGAAAGAACACAGCTTTCTATATAAGAATGGTATCTGCCACCACCAAGTTATAAGGTCTTGTGAGATATTGCATCATTTCCCTCTGTTAGATTTTCAGATACATTTTAAAAGTAATATAGTCCTTATGAAAGCTCAGTATTGTTTCAGAAGTGGTTTTCCTATGACTTCTCTTGACCTGTGTTTTGAGTGCTACAGAACTATGACAAGCCAGGCAACTAAAACAAAATCTTACTAACATTTAAATTGTTTGTTGTCCTTTTTCTGTCTCTGAAATTCATGTAGAATTTAGTACATAATTTAAGAACAAAGTCAAGAACAGTTCTTACACATTTTGCATCTTCTTGCCAGTTTAGAAGCCATCTACTCCATGTCCAGCTATAACCATCATACTAAACAAGATAGGCTCAAACTTCAAACGAACACAGTATAGAATGTTATAAAATACAACAAATGGTGGTTTGACAAAAAAAGTTTTATTTTTGTTTCTTGTTGTTATGCCATATAGTATAATAGTAGCTTCGTAATTTTTTTCTTTTTCATTTTATAACTTTATTGATTTAAAATTCACATACCATACATTTCACCTTTTTAAAAGTGTACATGCTATTTTTTTAATATAGTGACTGATATATGCACTCATCACCACAGTCAGTTTTAGAACATTTTCATCACCTCCAAAAAGCCCTGCATCCTTAGCTTTCAACTCTATTCTCTACCCCAGAATGTGCCACTTTGGCATACTGACTGCTTTTAATTAAAGTTATTTATTTATTTAAAAGATTTTATCTATTTATCCATGAGACAGACAGAGAGAGAGAGCCAGAGACACAGGCAGAAGGAGAGGCAGGCTCCCTGTAGGGAGCCCGATGTGGGACTGGATCCTGGGACCCTGGGGTCATGCCCTAGGCTGAAGGTGGCACTAAACCACTGAGCCCCTGGGGCTGCCCTAAAGTTATTTAAGAAACAACTGATGCAAGAAAAAATTTCCCCTCCTTTATGTTGCCCTGAAAGCAGGAAAAAAAAAATAGTATAATATATGATCTTTTGTGATGAGCTTATTTCACTTAGCATAATGTTTTCAAGGTTCTCCCATTATGTAGCATGCATAAGTACTTCATTCCTTTTTATGGCTGAATAATACTTTATTCCATGGGTACATGACAATTGGTGTGTTATTCCATTGATGGACATTTGGGCTATTTTCACTATTTGGTTATTGAATAGTGTTGCAATGCACATGTCAGTAAAAGTACTTGTTTCAGCGTATGCTTTCAATGTTTTGGGTATGTTTGAAGAATGAAGTTGCTGGGTCATATGGTAATTCTATGTTTAACCTTATGAAGAATCACCAAACTTTTCTATAGCAGTTGAACCATTTTACATTCCTACCAGCAATGTGCAAGGGTTCCAGTTTTTCTGCATCCTCACCAATACTAGTTACTTTCTGTTTTGTTTTGTTTTTTCAGTTATAGCCATCCTATTGGTTGAAAACTGGCACTTCATTGCGGTCTTGATTTGAATTTTCCTAGTGACTGATGATATTGAAGATCTTTTCATGCACTTGTTGGTCATTTGTATGTCTTCTTTGGAGAAATGTCTATTTTAAGTCCTTTGCCCATCTTTAAATAGGTATTTGTCTTTTTGTTTTTGAGTTATAAGAGTTCTTTATATGTTCTGAATAGTAGACCGTTATCAAGTATATGTTTTGGAAGTATTTTCTCCTCTTATGTAGATTGTCTTTTCACTTTCTTGATTAAGTCTTTAAATTTTCTAATAACCCTGTGAGTTAAGATTATACATATATTTGATGACTGAACCCACTGAGTTTAGAAAGTTAAAATTATTTTCTAAAGATTTCTAACTAGAAAGTAATATGCTTAAAACTGCAACCAGTATTTCTTTAATTGCAAAGTGCATTAGTTTGCCTCTTAGATAAGCAAATGCAATACATTTATTTTAGGATATATTTTTCAGAATGTGCCAATTTCATAGGAATATTATATATATAACATAACATATATTTGTTGGGTATCTAGCAGAGCCTGAAATGAAGTAATTGATGCATAATTCAATTAAGTGTTTTTTACTTTTACTTAGATGCCAAATGAATTAAAATGAAGTAAATAAAATGGATGTTATTTAAATGAGAGATAAAAATTAAAGCATTTCTGAGAAGTGATAATTGCCAAGACTCTAAACTTCTTGATGCTATTAATTGAATTGCTGATTTTTCTGTTAAAAATTATGGGGAATGCATATAATTATTATTAGTTTAGTAGAATTTCTCATATTACTCTTGCCTTATCTCATTAGCAGAATGAACTCTATTAACCAACCATATTTCATTAATCTACTGTTATAAAATAATTTATTGTTATAAAAATCTCATGGTTGATAGTCTTTAAAAGTATTGACTTCTAAATGGACACAAATGATGATCGTTAAGTTATTTATTTTTGGGTAAATGTTTTGGAACATCGATTGATGCAATCCATAGTTAAATAATATTGAGGAAACAGCTGCTCAGAATAAAGCATCCAAAGTTATCACTTAAAAAGTAATTATTATATACCTGTATCTTAGATTTATTCTCTCCTTCACTAATTTCTTCAAATATATATATATATATGTATTTATATACATATATATAAATTACACTAAATTCATTTAGAATATGCTGTTTAAGAGCATAACAAAGAGGAACCTGATAAAGATTTTAGAAAACTTGTTTGAGTAAAGTGATGATTGAATTGAGGTGTAAAGAATGGATATATAGTGTATTTATTAAGAAAATAGTTGTATAAAGAGATCATTCCAGACAGAAGGAACACATATATAAAGGAGAGAATGTATAAGCCAGAGAGGGGGAAGTAAATGAGGGAAGGGAAATACAGAGAAAGAGGGGCAGCGTCTTTGTGAGCCTGGAAAAGTAGACGCTTCATGGACCAAGAGGGCTTTTAGGTCATCCAAAGAGTTTTATTCTATAAGCAATGGGAAGTTCTTAAAAAGCATGGTATGATTAGAATGAATACTGACAAGATTCAACCAACTATAGTTTAAAGAATGGTTTATAAGGCAGCTACATTGACAGATGGTGACAATTAGGGGGCTGATACAGTAAACAAGGTCAAAGATGAAGGTATTTTTGATAAAGCTAACAGGAGTAGAGATGGAGTGGTGTGGATAGATTTAAGAAATATTTAGGATATAAACAAACTTGATAATTAATTTTGTATTTATAAAAAATAAGTACTTTGGACAGTAGTTGACAAGCTACCATAAGAAGTACAAAGAAGTAAACAGGACATGACTTTTATTCCTAAAATAATATGATAAGTTCTGGATCATAGGACATTCACTTAAATATCACTGTAGCTATACGGAAAGCTAGTGAGGACATGCCAAAGTGCTTAACAGAATTAGTCATTTACTTCTGATCCTGAGACACTTGGGTTCTGAAAGAAGAAATGTTCTACTTTTAATATGGCTGCAGAGGGAGAAGTGTCACTGCAGGAAATGTCCCATTTAAGACACACAGAGAAGGAACATTTGAAGAAGTTGAGAATTTAGTGTAGGTTCTCAATTATGGAGTAAGCATCCAGATGTAAAGAAGACCATCAGAATGTAGAAAACAGTACTAAAATGAGAGTGCAGGATATGATTCATAGACCAAATGGTGTCCACATCTGCTGTTAACAAGGAAACCAGCAATGTGGTTCCATCAGTCACTTTGGTAAGGGTGTGCAGGGTCTTGAGCCCAGCAGAACTCAGGGCACAGCTACATCCAGTGAGTAGGCCCAGATGTTTTGGTTTAAGTGCAGTTGGCTTATTACTTTATGATTAGTTGCTTTTGGGAGCCAAAGTGAAGTTCAGCAGTAATGTGGACCACTGAGTAAGCAAGCTGGAGCCAAAAAACCTGACAGTAGGATATTTTCGTGATCTGAAGCACTTGCTTGTTGTGTATTTTGTTGGAATGACCACTGGATTATGTGGTTCTTCTGTTGCATAACAGGAGCCTTGGACATCTCCTTTGATTTTAACCTCTTCTTATTCCTAGATCAATCTAGAAAGTTTGTGGAGAATATTCCAACAAATTTTGGTGGATAAATCATGCCCTTGTGTTTCTCAAGCAAAAACCCTATTGGGAGACTATAAACTAAGAGATTTCTCTTGAGGTTATTTCTGAAAGCAAAGACTGAATTTTCATTGCTTGTGGCATTGCTACATGTTGGACCATAAGATGGTGGCTTTTTGTTCCTTCTGGGACCAACTTTCTTAATCCAACTATTTATTATTATTATTATTATTATTATTATTATTATTAATCCAGCTATTTAATGTAATGCCACATTTGTCCCAGGACCGAAAATAGAATTACTGAAATCATTCTCTCTTTTAATCTGATTTTTGATCATTTAAAAGATGAAATAAAATCCTTCAGCCATTTGTCAAAGGTAGAAATATTTTCCTTGACTATTTTTCTTTTGTGAATTTAAAATGTTTATAGGTTAAAACAAAACATACGTTATGGAGTGCAAGGCAGAATTTATAAGAAATGGTAATGTATATTTTGTACTTGAAATAAAATGCTTTTACTTCCCACTGTTATTGTGGATGTTTCAATGAAAAATTTTGTAGTGGGATTGTAGGAGGATTTACTACAGATACAACTTTGGTGTTATTTGGGCTAGTCTAGTTGGATACTGTTGATATTTTTCATTCAAATTTTCCTAAGTGGTGTTTTAATGATTTTTGTCCTATACTTCACCTCCCTGCACCAAAACCTGTGAACATATCCAAAAGAGGTAAGGGTAAGGAAATGAAGAAAAAGATAGCAAAGATAGATAGATAGATGATAGATAGATAGATAGATAGATAGATAGATAGATAGATAGATAGACAGATAGATAGATAGATAGATAGATGATAAAACAGAAGAATAAAATACGTACCATAAGAGAGCAAGTTCAAAGAGAAATGTGACAAATTCATTCCATTTCTGGTGAAGGGATTGAAAATGAGCCTCCCCATTTTAGCTGAAATCAGTCAAGGCCCAAAAGACTCTGTAAGAGTTTTGTTTCATTTTGTTTTACCTCCCCCTTAACTACCTAAAATAATTTAGATAGTCAGTCTGGTCCAGGAAGAGAATTATCACCAGCGATAAACTACTATAAAAAATCCGGTCTAGGTGTGGTAAGCTGGAGGGAAGCTCAGCAAGACCTAGAGAGTAAATTCCTCTCAGTATCTCATTGTTTTTGTATGACATGGAGAACATTTGTTTACCAAACATTTGTTCTTCCCATCTTTTTGTAAATTATCTTCCTCCCCTTTAATGTCTCCCCTCTTCTCCATAACTCAGGATGGTATAGAAGTGTCAATTGCTTGATTGCCTGTGAATCTCATATTCCTTTGGGGCCCCCATACATGCATAATTATTATTATTTTCCCCCTGATAAGCTATCTTATATCAATTTACCAGCCAAAGAATCTAGAAGGGTACAGGAAAAACTCTTCTTCCTCAACACCAAGCAGGCAAAAGACACCAAAGTGATGAAGGATAGCTGGAGAAAGGCCGGCAAGGGGACTCTGTCCAATGAGGAAGTCACTCTTAAAAAGCCTTTTACACCATCCTGGAAGGAGGCCTCCACCCTTTCCCATGTGTTATGTAGATAACAAAAACCTGATTGGGTGACAGGCTCCTGGAGGGTTAATCAGATTAAAACAGCCCCACCAACAAGCCCATAAAAATGCCTACACTTAGAAACTCCAGTAGCAACCCTCTTGGGTCCCCTCCCTCTTTGGGAGCTTTATACTATGACTCAATAAATTTTACTGTCACTCAGTAAACTTTACTCTGATGCTCAGTATTCTTTGTCTGGTCTACCTACCTCTTCATTCTTTGAAGCATCATGACCAAAAACTGTAGGCACTAAAGGAGAAGATATCTTATAACAAAAAGGCTCTTAGAACCTCTGGGTGGCTCAGTTGGTTAAGTGAGCCTTTGGCTTAGGTTGTGATCTCAGGGTCCTGGGATCAAGCTCTGTCTCTGGCTCCCTGCTCAACAGCGTGTTGCTTCTCCCTCAGCACCTCCGAATGCTCAGGCTTATGCATGCTCTCTTTTCTCTCTCTCTCTCTCTCTCTCTCTCTATGTTTGAAATATAAAATAAAATAAATAAAATAAAATAAAATAAAATAAAATAAAATAAAATAAAATAAAATAAAACAAAACAAAACAAAATAAAATAATAAAATAAAATAATAAAATAAAATAAAATATAAAATAAAATAAAATAAAATAAAATAACAAAATAAAATAAAATAATAAAATAATAAAATAAAATAAAATAAAATAAAATATAAAATAAAATAAAATAACAAAATAAAATAAAATAAATAAAATAAGAAAAAAAAAAGAGGCATTTTTAACTGAGGCATTCCAGTCCTTATAGAATGTAATTGTCTTTATATTCCACAAAACTCTCCAGGATCTTGTAGAATCCAATTTATAGTATAACTTGTTTAGGGAGAAGGGCATGGTTTTCCATGCTGGAACTTTGCCTTCACTCCATGTTAAAGTCAATCTGTGCGGCCCTCTGTACTATGATGTGAGATTATGCAGGGAATGACTATTGGTCAATCTGGGGACACTGGCATGTTTCTTAATTTGGTCCCTGTTGTGGTCTCCGGAAATGTAGCTCTGTTTTTACTCACATCCTGCAGGTATTGTCCAAACACAATATGTGTACTTTGATATCCCATCATTTTAACTGTAGGTTTCTTGCTTTTTGGGTCCTTCTGCTGCAATATCAGGTTAAAACAATTCTATGACAGAGTTAGGGAAATGTCTCCAGTTTTCCTGTGTCCACACACATAACACCACTGTTCTACTCCACAACTACAAATAATGCCAGCAAAAGTCTTTCTTAAACTTCCTAGTTTCCTGTACTTCACTCAGTATCTGAGGCATGGGCTCTGTCCATTGTAGTCCCTTAAAAGTAAAAGTGGAATAAACCTTCTCCCCAGGACCTTACCAGGAAGTAGGAAGAGGGTGCCATTGGCTTCATGCCTTAAGATAAAAATAAGAGGTGATAGGTAGGGTGGGTGGAGTTGAGAAAAGAATGCTTCGGTTAGTATATCACCATATTATCCTACAATGTCTTTGTTTTTCTCCTGCATAAAATTCAACATGTGTAAATGCATAATTGCACAGCCCGTATTTTCTGAAAATGATCGATGTAATAAGTAGAAGTTTTAATGAAACTCATCACAAGAACAGCACATTTTGAACAACATTTTGGAGCCACGGCGGCAGTATTTCGCTTTCTTGGATAAACTCTTCAAATGACATTATGCTAATTCCTTTTGGCAAAAGACCCATTCTTGACTGGAAAAGAATATCCCAAGGGAAACAAGAATTTGTGTGCCTATAGATACCTAGCAGGAAATGCCAATTTGAGGGCTGATCAGCATCTTTGAGCACAGATTGGGCTATCAGATCAGAGAATAGAATGGTCATAATCTCTCTCCTCAGATTTTCCAGGGGACTTCAAGTCAAACAAGACATTGTCTGGCCCCTCGGTGTTGAGAGCACAATTTTGGGTGGCATCCGCTGAAGACAGCTCTCAGCATAGGAAGGCATGCTTGTGTTAAATGTCGGGATTTGTAGTATTATCTATTTTCTTTCTTTTATTCCAGTCAGCATTTTATGCCCTAGTTTCTTCTCTTCTTATTTGAATTCATTTAAATTTTTTTGCATGTTTATCTTTTCCTTTTAATCTTTTAGTCCTTTTGTTTTTATAATCTCACAGTTAATTGTCCTTAGTTGATTTATCTTTTCTTAACTTTTTTATCAGACTTGTCTTTTATCTCATGTTTACTTTGTTCTTCTATTACTTATTTACCTAGTCTCTTATCACCTTTAGGCTTTGCTTTAATTATTTCCTTTGCACGTTATCTATTTTTCATTGTGGTTTTTAATTTTTTATTATCTTTCCTCATTCTTATCTTTATTTTAGTTTAGAGTAATAAAACAAGCAGAAAGCACTAAAACATGTGGGGAGAGAAGTGAGCAGAGCATCTCTCTGCTGTAAGCAAGGGAGAGTTCACTCTTTTCCCTCGTCCATTCAGTTGTTCTGTCTCTTTCAGGGAATGAGCATCTATTTGCAAACTTCCTATCTTGAACCCCTCATTTGGACAGTGGTGAAGGACACCGTCTTGGGAATCAAACAAAGCTTGATTCACATTACAACCGTGCTCCTGAGAATATTCCCTAGGATCTAAAATTCAAAGCTTTCTATGTTATATTGTTAACATTTAACTAGAAATGGTGTACAAATTAATTCATGTGAAGCGTATTTACTAACTTCTAGTTTCCCTACTCCACTAATAAAAGAGTTAGATGATTAACACTTAACTGTGTTTCTAGTAGGGCAGCAATCTGTTTCTATGCTACCTTCTAAAAACCCAAATCTACTCTCTTATTAGTCTACTGATAGGGATCTCTGTGTGTCATTTTTGGGTCAAGTAGACTATCATGGTAGTTTCATTTTTTCATTAACTTCTTTTTTTCCCCCTGATTCTTACATCTTTTTCCTCACTTTGCCAAAAAGAGACTAGTCCTTTAAACAAGGTGTGAGAGTGAAATTCTGTTAAGATAGCCCGAAACAGCCAAAATGCTACCATTAGGCTGGTTTCTTTATTCCTGTGATAATTGTCCATTTAGACTGTCCACTTATTCTAACTAATGGTAATCAAGAGCCATATTTCATTGATACATATTAATAGTATTCTGCATTAACTGTGCTTTCCACTTGGTCTTAAATTTCTCTGCCAGAGAGATATGGAATAAAATATTGAGTGTCTAAATTCAGTCTCTGATCTCTAGTTTTAGAATCTGATGTCCAGAGCTTATCTTTTTTATGTCATCTCTCTCTCTCTGAGTTTGGACAAACATAATTATCATAATAAATGATAGATAATATGATTTTAACATTGGTTTCCCATAAAAATGGGGCTTGCATGGAGTGCCTGGGTGGCTCAGTTAGTTAAGTGTCTGCTTTCAGCTCAGGTTATGATCCGAGGGTCCCAGAATCGAGTCCCACATTGGGCTCCTTGCTCAGTGGGGAGTCTGCTTCTCTCTACCCCTCCCCCAACTCATGTGTGCACTTTCTCTTTCAAATAAATAAAATCTTTTTTTTAATAAAATCTTTAAAAAAAATGGGGCTTGCATGGAATTCTCTGCTGTCTACCATGCACAAGAATTTTCAGAATAGAATAATGGCCAATGTAAATAGCAAATTAGTATCAATTATTTAGACCATTCAGTGTCAGTATGAGCTTGTTTCAACATATTTCTTCTCCCTTTTAAGATATCTTAATGTATTTTACTTCAAGATACATATATATCGCCCAAAATGTGATTTTTTTGGAAAAGGTATTAAGCCATATTAATGTTGCTTGGAAAAGTCAGTCTTTTACAAAGCTCAACAGATCATTTGGTTGCACAGATCACACACATACTGTTAATTGACTTATATTCTAAGTGGCACTATTTTATTTTATTAAGCTAAATCTTTTTCTTCTGTCAAACAATTCTTAAGAATAATTTAGATGTTTTGCATATACTTATATTTGTAATTGTGAAATAGTGTTTGAACTTTTCATGCAAGAATAATATCCATGGGGTTTTCCTCCGGATGCTGAAATATGAGAACAATAATGATTGAATATCAAATAATCTGCTCCACAAACATGGCACATTCTTCCATGAATCATGATCAGGTTTTTTTTTACACAAAGCAGAATTCAGGATTTTGGATGTTGCAAATATGTACTTGTCTCCTTGTTCTTAGTCTCAGATATTGAATAGAAATTCTAACAGTCAGGTGACATACTTTCCACTAACTGCCCTACAAAAGAGTTTGTCATTCTTAGCTAGATTTTTTAACGTTTATTTTAATATATTGTCCTCTTTGTCCTTTGACTTCTCAACATTCAAAGCAATTCAAAATAATAATTTCTGCATCAGTAGCGCTATTTGTCACATCAACACTCTTGTCATTTACAACCTACTATACATGAAAACTTTTCAAGGATACATGCTAGCACATTTTTGATACTTAGATTTTTTTTTCTTTTGGAAAACAGTATTCTGTAAATATAATAGGAAAACACAGTTTTCTATCTTCAGGAACTGAATTTCAGTTAGAAATAGTATTCAAATGTTGTTGTTTTTTTTTTTTTTTTTCCAGTGACGTGAAATATACCTCTAATTAGCATCATGCTGAATTAACTTTCTTGGATTATTTGTATCTAAGCATGTTCCTCATACTTAATATGTTCCCTTCAATTGATTAAATGAGGTAAAAATGAAATACAAAAAATAGCAAAAGTATTTCCAGACAAAATTCTGTGTAATGAAGTTGATTGAGTACTATAATTGCCCTACATTTGAGCAACTTGAAACTTTTTTATTTTTATTTATTTTTTTGATCTTTTTGGAACCTTTTGGATATTTTACTGCAAAAATAAAACCAAGGTGGAAACAACCAAATTATTTTTTTGATCAGTCTTGATTTATCTTAAGCTTTGTAGCCAGTGGGTAAATAACACTTGGGAAAAACCACAATTGCAAAGATTACAGAAACTGCTAACAAAGTTTTTCAGTGTGGGAGTTTACAGTTGACTAAAAAGTAAGATGAATTAAACCTACTTTCAATTTTGCAAACACGACTAAAACAGACAAAAACATTATTTGCAAACATGACAAAAACATTATTTATATACAGTAATTCAGACTTCAGATACCTGCATTTGAGAATACAACTTGATTAAAAGATTGCTTTTATTTCCACATTTAATTCCATATCAAAATTTGAAATGAGAAGGCACCATTCAGTAATACATACTACACATTAAGCTTTATTTGTTCATAAAATAATTTCTCTTTGGTATTTGAATCTTTTTTTTAAATTTTTATTTATTTATGATAGTCACAGAGAGAGAGAGAGAGAGGCAGAGACACAGGCAGAGGGAGAAGCAGGCTCCATGCACCGGGAGCCCGACGTGGGATTCGATCCCGGGTCTCCAGGATCGCGCCCTGGGCCAAAGGCAGGCGCTAAACCGCTGCGCCACCCAGGGATCCCTCTCTTTAGTATTTGTTTCGGGCTTCTTAGAAGGCTCATGTTTATTGTGCTGAAAAATATTAATTTACAAATAATATCATGTCATTGTCTTTATTTAGGCAGATCCTGACCATGGGACTATTTAACAAAATTATTTCAATTTGATTGACAAAACTTTTTAGTTGTATTTTTTCAGAAATTATGAGACACATAAATAAGGCAGCTGATTATTGTCTTATTTTAAACACTTTACTTATTCTTGTGTAATGCATACACAAATTTTTGTGTAATGCATACAAAATTTTAATTTTAATTATTATTTTTTAACACAAATCATTTCATTAATTATATGTGTATAAACATAAAATTGGAATGAATTATTTATGGTTGAGGCTTTATGGTACAACTCTGAAAGCCAATCAAATCTACATGTTAAAATGCTAATAAATTTAGAAATGAAATAATAGAATTAAGATAATTTATTTCACTTGACTGAAAAAGTTATTTTTCTGTAAATAAATTTCTACCAACTAGATGCTGAAATTAATGGCAGTAACAAATCATGAAAAGGATCATTGAAATCTCCAAAATATACCTACATAAACATTTTGAGATTATCATTCAGAAAAACCCAGAATATGAAAATTTATAGAAATTACCTGTAATGTCTAAGCCATATCCATTGAATGTTAGAAATGTGTTTACTCTTTTTTTTTTAATTTTAATTCCAGTGTCGTTAGTATAGTGTTACAGTTTCAGGTATACAATATAGTGATTCAACCAGTCCGTACATTCCTCAGTGCTCATTATGATAAGGGTGCTCTTTAACTCCCTTCACCCTCACCTATTTCACCTATCCCCCCACCCATGTCCCCTCTGGTAACCATCAGTTTGTATTGTATAGTTAAGAGTTGGTTTTTTGGTTTGTTTATCCTTTTTGTTTTGCTTGTTTGTTTTGTTTCTTAAATTCCACATATGAGTGAAATTCTGTTGTATTTGTCTTTCTCTGACTGACTTATTTCACTTAGCATTATACTTTCTAGCTCCACTTAATGTTGTTGCAAATGGTAGGGTTTTATTCTTTTTTATGGCTGAGTAATATTTCAGTGTGTGTGTGTGTGTGTGTGTGTGTGTGTGTGTGTTTGAATACCACCTCTCTCTTTTTTTTAATCTATTCATCTATCTGTGGACACTTGGGCTGCTTCCATTATTTGGCTATTGTAAATAAGATAACATAGGAGTGCATATGCCTTCTCAAATTAGTGTCTTTGTATTCTTTGGGTAAATAACCAGTAGGGAAATCCTGGGTCATATGGAAGGTCTATTTTTAATTTTTGAGGAACCTCTTGCAATAGTGCAAGAGGGTTCCTTTTTTGCTGTATACTTGCCAATACATGTTTCCTGTGATTTTGATTTTAGCCTCTACTTTGTTGTCGTTGTTGTTGTTAGAGTAGGACCTCATCTTTTATTTATTTATTTTTTTTTGTTTTAGTTCCAGTATAGTTAACATAGAGTGTTATGTTAGCTTCTGGTGTGCAATATAGTGATTCAACAATTCCATACATCTCACCCAGTACTTATCACAACAAGTGCCCTCCTTAATCCTCATCACTTATTTAACCCATTCCCCTCCCACCTCCTTTCTGGTATCCATTAGTTGGTTCTTAATAATTAACAATCTGTTTCTTGGTTTGTGTGTGTCTCTCTGTCTCATTTTCTCTTTTTTTCTTTGTTTTATTTCTTAAATTCTGCATATGAGTGAAATTATATAGTATCTGTCTTTCTCTAACTGACATTTCATTTAGCATTTTACTCTGTAGATCTACCTATGCTATTGCAAATTCCAAGATTTCACTCATTTTTTATGGCTGAATAATATTCCATTATACATCCTATCTAATATATAATATTTCATTATATATGTATCTATATCTCACATCTTCTTTATCTATTACATACAGATATCTTTGTCTTTATCCATGCCTCTCTCTCTGGACATCTGGCTGCTTCCATAATTTGGCTATTACAAATAAATTAAATAAATAAATAAATAAATATTTTAAAGATTTTATTTATTCATGAGACACACACACACACACAGAGGCAGAGACACAAGCAGAGGGAGAAGTAGGCTCCAGGCACGATGCTGGACGTGGGTCTCAAACTGGGACTCCAGGATCAGGCCCTGGGCTGAAGGTGGCACTAAACTGCTGAGCCACCTGGGCTGCCCATAAATAAATTTTGTGAATAAATAATCCTGCAATAAAC
Organism: Nyctereutes procyonoides; assembly: GCF_905146905.1. Taxonomy (NCBI): domain Eukaryota; kingdom Metazoa; phylum Chordata; class Mammalia; order Carnivora; family Canidae; genus Nyctereutes; species Nyctereutes procyonoides. The sequence continues at coordinate 13,980,590 of NW_026575032.1, read as the reverse complement.
ATAGGTGTGTGTATATCCCTTTCAGCTAGTGTTTTTGTATTTTGGGGGTAAATAACCAGTAGCACAATTACTGGATCACAGGGTAGTTCCATTTAAAAATTTTTTTTTAAGGAAACTCCATACCGTTTTTCATGTGGCTGCACCAGTTTGCATTTCCACCAATGGGGCAAGAGACTTAATTTTTCTCCACATTTTTGCCAACACTTGTTTCTTGTGTTTTTGATATTAGCCATTCTGACAAGCATGAGGTGAGGTGATATCTTACAGTAGTTTTGATTTGCATTTCCCTGGTGATGAGTGATGTTGAGCATCTTTTTATGTGTCTGTTGGCCATCTGGTTGTCATCTGCAAATATCTTCTCCCATTCAGTAGATTATGCTTTTATTTTGTTGACTGTTTCCTTTGCTGTGCAGGAGTTTTTTTTTTTTTTTAAGATTTCATTTATTTATTCATTAGAGAGAGAGAGAGAGAGAGAGAGAGAGAGACAGAGACACAGGCAGAGGGAGAAGCAGGCTCCATGCAGGAAGCCTGATGCAGGACTAGATCCTGGGACTCCAGGACTGTACCCTGGGCCAAAGGCAGGTGCTAAACCACTGAGCCACCCAGAAATCCCCTGTGCAGGAGCTTTTTATTTCAATGTAGTCCCAGTAGTTCGTTTTTGCTTTTGTTTTCCTTGCCAAAGGAGACCTTTCTAGAAAACTGCTGCTATGGCTGATGTCAAGAGAAATTACTATCTATACCCTCTTCTAGGGTTTTTATGTTTTTCAGTCTCACAATTAGTTTCCTAGTCCATTTTGAGTTTATTTTTGTATATGGTATAAGAAAGTGATCCAGTATCTTTTGCATGCAGCTGTCCTGTTTTCCCACCATTTGTTGAAAAGATTATCATTCTGATTCCATATTCTTGCCTCCTCTGTTGAAGATTAATTGACCAAATAATTGTGGGTCTATTTCTGGATTGTATATTCTGTTCTATTGATCTATATGTCTTTTTTGTGCCAGTACTATACTGTTTTGAGTACTACAGCTTCATGGTATATCTTGAAATCTGAGATTGTGATACTTCTAGTTTGTCTTTCATTTTCAAGATAACTTTGGCTAATTGGGGTGTTTGGTTCTATATAAATTTTAGGATTATTTGTTTTAGTTCTGTGAAAAATACTGTCAATATTTTGATAGGGATTGCATTAAATGTGCAGATTGCTTTGGGTAATGTAAAAATTTTAACCATATTTTTTGTTCTTTTGATCCATGAGCATGGAATATTTCTCCATTTGTGTCATTTTCAGTTTCTTTCATCAGTGTTTTATGTATTTCAGAGTACAGGTATTTTACCTCCTTTGATCTTAATTATTTTTTATTTTTGTTTTTATTTTATTTTAACTTTTGATGAGGCTCAATTATCTCCTGTCTCTGTATTTTGGAAAACTTTGTAAGATTGTTCACACTGCTATTAAAAAAAAATATTGTACTGTATCATTGTGAATATTATTTATTTTCTCCTGTCTGGCCTCAATTTCATATCAAGTAACATATGTCCCGTTTTCCTTCATTCTTGAGGCTTTTGTCTCTCTGTTTTTTTTTCTTCTACCTTGCCCTTCTGAAATTAAAATCATAGTCTTTCTTATTTTGTTCTTGCTATTATTGCTGTTGTTGTTGTTATTGTTGTTATGGGGTATGTTTCTATCAGTTAAGACTAAATTTGCCCATGAGTGAATAGAAATCATAGTTTTAAACCAGTAAGTGATTTTATTACTTACACTCTGATAAGGCTAAAGGTATTCAGACCAGTTATGAATAGTGACACTTAATTATCACTGGGAACGTGGACTTTTTCCTTTCCACTTAGTTGTTTGAACACAGGCTTTGACCTCATGTTCAATGTTTTATGGTAGCTGCTTGGTTGCTTTATGTATGGCATCAAATCTAAATTCTAGGTAAGACATAAGGTGAAGAAGATAATTTTAGACCACATTAGTTTCTTTGTTTAAATAGTTTTATAAGTAATTTTATATCTTAACTTTATATCTTAATTGGCCCAAGCTTCTTAAAACTTTAAATGACCTTTAATTTAAAAACTTTAAATTCTAAGTGCAGTAGAATAAGGAAGTACAACTTAAAAAATATTTATTTATTTATTCATGAGAGACACAGAAACAGAGGCAGAGACATAGGCAGAGGGAGATGTAGGTTCTTCACAAGAAATGGATGTGGGCCTTGATCCAGGATCCCGAGATCACGCTGAGCCCAACCACAGACCCACCCAAGCATCCCAGGAGGTACAATGTTTTAAATGAGCACAATGATACCTGAAATAGAATTAGGTTTCTGTTAGAAAGGAAGGAGAGAAATGGTCTTAACATAGGCCACGGTGGGGCATTTTTTAGTCTTTTGGCTTTTTTATATGTATAATTTTACTTAAAGTGCTTTAATAATCTTCTCCTCCAGAAATGAACAAATGTTCTCTTTGTTATTCTAAGATAAACAACTTTGCATAAAACTTCTGCAAATATGTTGATCTTTGTTTGTTAAAAAAAAAAAAAGAAAACTAACAGAAAAAAGAAAACAATATAAAACTTTTATTTGTAGGTTTTTCACCATAAAACAACCCTTTAAAAAAAAGTAAAAATAACTAATATGTAGTGGTCACAATATAATCTTCACCATCTTTTAAGAAGCAGATGTTCTCTAAAATTTTAACCATCTTTGGAGATTAGAAAGCTTTTTAATTTAATATAGTAAAGCAATTTACATATGCCTAAAACTGAAGACAAAAAAGTAATCTCTGAAAAATAAAAAAAAAATCTATTGGTGAGAATCATGCTTGAACCCAAATTAAACAAAAAAGCCAACATTCAAATTAACTTGTCCGTGTTCTAACACAGTGATATTTTATTTTTTAAAAATATTTTGACAAAAGGAATTTAAATTTTAAAATTTTGTGAATTCATTTCCCATGTGTTAATAGAATAAATTTACACAAGCCAACCATATAATTAAGGTAACTTCTTTAGAACAACCAAAACCCAAAAGCTATGAATAGTTGTTCAGAAGGTAGAAACATCATAACCAAACTGCACATTCATAACCAATATTTCAAAATGTAAGTTATGTCTTTGGACTCATTAATAAAAGATATTTGAGAAACCCTCTAGGTTTTAAAAAATTCTCTTCAAGGAACTTCTGCTTTGATATCACATCATTTTTGAGTACCCACCACTAGCCTGGGATTTGTGAACACATTTTACTGGTAAAACAAAACATTTTTCCAAATTAACAGCAGATACATATTTGCCAACAATCTTTCTATTTCCTTTGCTGTATTCCTCATGTTGTCTCCTCTGTGGCCAAGAAAGTTATGTTCTTGCATCATTTTGGGAATCAGGTTTCTTCCATTTTTGTGGCTCCAATATTTCTAGTGCATTGGAATGCTCAGAAGCAAGTCAGCAAAAGAAAAAAGAGAAAACATGGAAGACCCTCAGCTATATACAATGCAATAGTACTCAGCCATCAAAAAGAATGAAATCTTTTATTTGCACAGACATGAATGGAGCTAAAGTGTATTATGGTAAGTGAAATAAACCAGTCAGAGAAAGATAAATACCGTATAATCTCACTCACATGGAATTTAAGAAAGGAAACAGATGAACATATGGGAAGGGGAATAAGAGAAAAAGGACAGAGGGAAACAGAGACTCTTAATGACAGAACAAACTGAAGGTGGATGGATGGAGACGGGTGTGGGATGGGCTAGATGGATGATGCGTATTAAGAAGGGCACTTGTTACGATGAGCACTGGATGTTGTAAGTGATGAATCACTGAATTCTACTCCAGAAATGAACATTGCACTGCATACTAATGACCTAGAATTTAAATTAAAAAAATAATGATTACCTAACTAAGGAGTGAGATAGATCACTTCTATTCCCATGTTGTAACCTGATACAGAATGGGAGAATAGATTTGGAACTCAGCCATGTGTCTGAGGATTTTCTGGAGAAGGAACCCTACTCGTTAGAGATATCAAATACTGTGAAGCCGACTGAGATGGTAGCTCTCACTGCGGCCAAGAGCAATAGTCAGTTGTTGCAATCACAGTATCTGCCTCCCCAAACTTAAAGGTGCTACTCATTTTTAAATTTTATTTTTAAGTAAACAAACAAATGAGGTTATATAATTTGACTTACATTGGTCTTGTGTCCATAGAAATGACCTTGTTTCATAGTTTAAGCATGGATTTCAAGGGATTAGATTTCTTATAATTTTATTTTATTTTAAGATTTTATTTATTTATTTACTTGAGAGCGAGAGTGAGAGAGAGAGAGAGAGCACAAGCAGAGGCTAGGGGGAGAAGCAGGGAGCCCGATGTGGGACTCGATCCCAGGACCCTGGGGCAACCACCAGAGCTGAAGGCAGATGCCCAACCGACTGAGCCACCCAGGTGCTCCAACTTCTTGTAAGTTTATAGCCACCAAGAGAGTAGCACAAAATATCAAGTTGCAGTCCTATAATAAATACAGACTAATATATTCTATATTTGCAAAACTAAACTAAAAAAGTGATATTTTCAAACATATGAAGATTATGGAATACATGATTCCTTATCTTATTTTTAAGCTATTTAAAATAAAATATGTTAAGTTATTTTTACAAAATTTGCTTTTTAGTTTAGATTATGATAAAATCACTTTTGTTATTCTATTTCTGTCTTTTGTCACAAGTTGTTCTAAGAAATTGTCTTATCACATAATTCTTTTCTGATGATCACTCCTTAAAGACAATGTACCAAAACAGATCTTTTTAGGATTTCAAAGCCTTGAGTGAAATTGTTATTGCAGGATTGTGTTCCCAGTTTCGTGGTGTTGAACCAGGAGAAATCAGAAAGGCCATGTCTAAGGCTGAAATTGCACCAAGAACCATAACGACAATTTAAAAAACTATCCATCCAAATGGGCCAGACTGAAGGAAAATCCGAGGTATGACTGGATGGAATCACAAAATGAAGAATCGTATTCACTAGAGAAACAAGCTAGATTGCTTGAAATGCTACAATATAAAGACAGACATCATTTTATGAGTAAATTGAGGTTTCTCATATAAAAGAAAATATGCAATTGTATGTCACAGGCCAGCTTGGAAAATTATTGAAATACGTGTGAAAAACATTTTTGAGGATTATGACTAAAGTACTATTGAAAAGCATCATTTAAGTGAATATTTTCTTTTAACTGAGTAAATGAAAACTACAAATTACTTCTAAATTTGGTTCATCAAGGTGGAAGTCAAGGTGACAGATCATTCCTTTGACAATCCACAATACTTTCTCTTCTGAAATATGCAAAATTTAAAATTTTAGAAAACAAACAAACAAACAAACCCAGAGGGATGCTTGGGTGGGTCAGTGTTGATGAGCATCTGCCTTTGGCTCAGGGCATGACCCCGGGGTCCCAGGATCAAGTCCCACATCAGGCTCCCTGCATGGAGCCTGCTTCTCCCTCTGCCTCTATCTCTGCCTCTCTCTCTCTCTCTCTCTCTCTCTCTCTCTCTGTATGTCTCTCATGAATAAATAAATAAAATCTTTAAAAAAATAAATAAATTTGGTAAATGCTAATCAGTATTTGACCTTCTTACGATGACTTAAAATAATGTCATATTAAATATCTATGTGGTCTGTAATATAAAATGTACAAAGATTACTGAATTCCAAAAGTCTCAAAAAATTTCTGGAAGTAAATGAGCATATCTTACTGGTTTTCAGCATTCAGGTACTATCATCTGACAAAACACTTAAAGTTCTTAAGTGATATCGTGCATACTTGTTAGAAATTCTGGTTTCCTTTTTCATTGATGAAGTTGCATTTCTAAGTACAGCATAATTTACAGGCCAATGGACTCTTTTCCAATATCTCTTAAACTCACTGCAGTATTTAAAATGTTTAAATAGTACTTTTCTTATTCCAACATACTTTTTCTCTTTTTTTGTCTTAAATGACAACTCTATCTCCTTTCCTTATTTCACTTGCACTATTTTTTCTGTTTTCTGTTTTCTTTCGTCTTCTTTTGCCTACTCCTCTTTCCTCCCCCCCCCCCCCCGTTGCATTCCAAATTTCTGGTTTTGGTCTTGTTACTTTGATCTTTTTTCACAAATTATTCATAGTGGCTCTTCAGATGACCCTTCTATAAATTCTAAAAATCCTTCCATTCCCTACAAGTCCCTAAATGATCTGGCATCTGCCTTCCCCTCTGGTCTCATTCCTACTTTGACACTGTCCTTCACTCCTTACGAATGCTCAAGTTGCTACAGCTTCACTCTCTTCCTTGAATGTGCTAAGATTATTCATATTTTAAAATCTTTGAGTTAATTTCTTCTGCCTGGGTTTCACTGCCTCCAGAAAGTGCTAGAACCACAATGTTTTAATTATCAAAGCTTTTTAATATAATAATTAAATATGTGATAGGACCAGTCCCTCATGATTACTCTTCTTTTCCACAGAATCTGGGCTATTGTCATTGTTTATTTACCACATGGGCTATGGAGTCAGCTTGTCTAGTCACAAGCAATAACAATAAGGACAAATTACATCAATTACTTTTATTAGGTTCACATAAATGTTACAGATTAATAGAGTAATTCAGAAAGAAGTGACATCTTTATGGTATCAAGAGATCTTTCTATTGGTTCAAATTGTCTGGCACAGGTGTGTGCATGTGTGTGTATCTTCTTTAAGTGTATTTTAATACTTTCTCTCTTTATAGCTCAAATTTTTCTAAAGCAATTTCTAGGTTATTTATTTATTTGTTGTTGTTGTTGTTGTTGTTGTTACGGTGTTTGTGCTAGTTCTTGCTTGCACGGAATTTTTTTTATAGTTATCCTTATTTCTAAAATGAATTGAGTTGGCCTAACTTATTTTGGTATTTTTCTTCCATGATGTTTGTTTTTTTTTTAGTTCTGCTCCTCAATCTTCTAGCATAGTTTTTCAGCTCTCCAGTTTATGTTTGTTTCTAACATGTAATGTATGATAATAAACTAAATGAAAAGATTTAGCATACATATCTAAGAAAATTTAAGCTCTCCTACTTTGTGTCTACTTCAAATTGTCTGTGGCCCCTTCAACCACAGCCAACCCTTTCTGAATTCCAGGTCTTATTCACAAATGTGCTTCTTTTTTATTCATTGTCTCTGTTATTAATGCACAATACACCTGCTCAATCCAACTCGATGACTCTGATCTCCATCCTTACTATCTCTGTAGGTTGGCCACAAATCCTACTGATTCTACCTGTAAAATATCTCTAAATTCTGTCCTTTCTCCTATAAACGAATGCCACTCAGAATAAAGACTTTATTTTTTTTAATTTCTTGACTATTTGTTAGTTACCTGATACTCCCAATCTTGTCCCCAGAGTTTTCATCTTCAAACATTTCTCCCAATTATCAGTAGAAGCTCTTTCTAATGTACATGTTAATCATATAAATCCCTCTCTGCATTTCTTTTTTTTAATTTAAATATTCTTATTTACTTATTCATGAGAGACACAGAGAAAGAGAGAGAAAGAGAGGCAGAGACACAGGCAGAGGGAGAAGCAGGCTCCATACAGGGAGCCAGATGCGGGACTCGATCCCAAGTCCCCAGGATCATGCCCCAGGCAGAAACTGGTGCTAAACCACTAAGCCACTGGGACTGCCCCTACTCAGCATTTCTTAAGTTATTCTCTGTCAATTCCAGAAAGAAAAGATCCAGTCCTCCTAAAATATTATACATGTTCTTCATGTCCAAATGTGTCCTTACTTATATTTACAGTTTCAGCAGGTGCTATCCCTTGCATAGCTCCTGCCTGAAGTATGCATTCACTCTTCCATCCCCAGTCAATATTGCCATTCACACTTTAGCCTTGTATAATTCCTGTAGAATTAGAATGTGAATTTCATTAAAGACTGAAGACTCTGGATTTAACTCCTAATCCTTTAACTTGCATAAATTTAAGTTTCTTGTAAATATTTTAGTAACATAAAGATAATAGCATCTTTCTTTCAGCTTTATCATATATGAAATTGCAATCAAATATCACCAAGTGTATTTACTGACTCATAATAGTAGTTTTTTGTCTGTAGTCACTTTCCATCTTTTCTATATTATAAACTCCAGCTTTCTTTGCAGAATGAAGTAAATGTTGCCTATTAAGGCAACTTTTTTCTCCCATTTCCAACCCCCTCCTTTAGCACAGTCATCCAAACCAAGTGCTACTATGCCATTTGGTCATATCGTAAAGCATCTATTTCTCAAAATTATAATTATTTTATTATGTATTTGTCTCTCTGACGAGGCCATGATTTCTCTAAATAACATGATTTTTTGGTTTTCTTTCTCTCTTATTTTACATTATGTCTGACATTCTAATAAGATGCTCAACTGTGTGATTTTTTTTTTTTAGGAAGAAAATTAAGTGTATACATTATTTGTTCCATACTCTTCAAATTATTGGTGAATTGAGAATACTGTTAGTAGCGTTTACTTACATATTTAAATGACTTTTGCTTGCTGACATTTGATAAATCATTTATTAACAATTATTCATAAATAAAGAAACTGTTGAATAATTCATTTTGCCCTATTCACCTCTCAAAAGCTAATTACCTAATTTCCATGACCTTTGTGTGTTTTTCTATTTGATTTCATAGTCAATTCAACAAATGCTTAGTAAGTGGCCACTATGTGTAAGGTAGTGTGGTTATTTAATTAAAATTAATTTTTTAGCTTACATTAATTATATCTTCAACCTTCAATATGATGGCAGCAAAAAATTAAGTCCTCATGCCATGTTATTATGCACAGGCTCAATCCAACACATATTTAGTAAGCACCCACAGTCTGGCAGCAAATATGCTAAATGATGGAAATAAAATAATTGAGTGTAATTTTGTCTTTGCCCTTGCAAAAATTATAGTGTTTTATGCAGCCTGTTTTTTTTATTTAACTATTTTTAAAAATATTCAATTGTAAGCCATGCCTTATTATGTCACATTAGTTTTTAATGTTAAACTTTAATTCCATTTAAAATTATTTTATAACAGTTTATGAATTACTTCAAAAGAATAGAAAAGAATAATAACTAGAACTTACCTAGCACTTACCACATGCCAACTATATTGCTATGCATTTTGATGCATTATCACATTTAAGTCTCAAAACAACTCTTATTAGATGATATTGTTATCAACTACTTTCATTTTCAAGACAGGAATAACTTGGGCTTAAAGAAGTTTGGTAACTTGTCCAACATTTAAAATTATTTGGGAGAATGACGATTCAAACAAGTTCTGTGTGACCCCAGAGCCTAGGTATCACCTCATTGAACAGACTCAAAGAAACAACTTGTCTCTTTATTTATTTATTATGTCATAATGCTGAGTAACAAACACAAAGCCTCAGTGGGAAAAAGTGATCATTTACTTTCATTCACCAGGCTGTGGATCAGTGACTGGTTCTTCTGATCTGAGTTGATCTCCACAGGGCTTCCTCATGCATGGGCAGTTAGCTTGCTAGCTGGCTGCCAATGTGCTTATTTGCATGTTGGGGGCCTCCATTGGGACAACTGGCTTGGATCAGCTCCCATCTATGTGTGCCACCTGCCAAGGAAGGAGTGCATGCACATCAACATGGGGAAATCAGAAGACAAAGAAAGAGAGTAGACACATGCGATGCCTCCTGTAGCCTATGCTTGGAATTGGCATGGCTTTTCTTTTACCACTTTGTTTTGGCAAAAACAATTGTCAAATCTGGCTGAGATTCAAAGGGCAGAAAAGTGAACTCTACCCCATTGTAGGAAGAGCTGCAAAGTTGCATCACAAAGGGCATGAGCATAGGGAAGAATCAAGCATTGGAGTCGTTTTGTAATCAATTGCCACGGTCCACATCTGACCAGAATATGCACATCCCTCCCCTTTGTAAAATACACTGAACCCCTCAAAACCTCAAAATTCTCATTGTACCACGTTATCACAACGTTTGTATAGATCTCGTGATCTACATTAGGTCTGGGGATTGATGCTTGGATGCAGTTTCTCTGAATCTGAAGTGCTGTGAACCAAAGAGACAAGTTTTCTTCTTCCTTAAACTCCCAGCATATACTAATGACACAGATGCCAGTTAGAAAACACACAGATCCTCACATTTGAAAAGAAGGGGGTGCCCGAGTGGCTCAGTCTGTTAATTGTCTGATTCTTGATTTAGGCTCAGGTCATCATCTCAGGGTTGTGAGATCCAGTCTCACATCAGGTTCCACATGTGCACTTGGTGGGATGTCTGCCTTTCTCTCTCTCTCTCTTTTTCTTCCTCCCTCTCTCCCTCTGCCCTTCCCTCCACATGCATGCATGCATTTATTTCTCTAAAATAAATAAATAAATAAATAAATTAATTAATTAATTAATTAATAATAAATCTAAATAAATCTAAAAAGAAAGAAAGAAAGAAAGAAAGAAAGAAAGAAAAGAAAGAAAGAAAGAAAAGAAAGAAAGAAAGAAAGAAAGAAAGAAAGAAAGAAAAAGAAAGAAAGAAAGAAAGAAAGAGAAAGAAAGAAAGAAAAAGATCATAACAGGAGGCACATTGCAATCTTTGGTAATTGCAACATCCAGATTTTGCCAGAATCACTAATCTAAGGTGGTTGATATTCCTTGACTGGGCCCTGGCTTTGCAGCAGGGGAATGTCTTTGTAGTCATTGTTCTCTACCGGACTTTGCTCTATGGGAAGTTCTTCCTTTTCCACTGTTCTATTTGGCCACTTCTAAAAAGAATATGAAATGTATGTCTTTTGAGCTACTTCTACCTTCTTAGCCTGATGTTTATTCTTTAAAGATCACAGTGAATTTTTTTTTTTTTTTTTTTGTATATTGAATAATCTCAGTCCTTCTTAGACCAGAATGCTGGAACCTTTGCCAAATCCAATACTCTAACAGAGTTCACCAAAAGTGAAATACAACATTCTTATCAAGGCGGGTCTTTCTCCTCATGCTAGTCAATGCATGAATAAAAATTCAATGGAGTAACGGGGTGATGGGCTTTAAGGAGGGCACATGATGTGATGAGCACCGGGTATTATACACAAGTGATGAATTATTGAAAACTGCATCTGAAACTAATGATGTTAGCAAATTGAATTTAAAGAAAAAAAAAAAAAGAAATGCAATGGACATGTCAGCCTTCTTTGAGGCAAAAAATCCTGAGAATCCTTTATCCATTTGAAAATGTCCACTAGGCCTCTTAATTATCTCAGAGGCCTTTCAAAGGGAAACACTGCCAAATGCTTGATTTGATTTTTACCCTGAAGCTATTGTATATTTTGACAATCTTTTCATGATTTAACACCCTGGATATGCTAAGTAGTTTTCTTTTAGCATGTTCTGGCCTCTTTTAATTTCTCTAAATTCTACTTGAATAGGCCAGGTGTTTTTTTTTCAGCTCATCTTTTTTGTAGTAATTCATGCACAAGAAGGACCAATGACACATCATTCTGATGGGAAATCTCATGACTCAAGGTGTGGGTTTGACAAAGTTTAATGTAACAATTCTTTTTTTTTTTTAGATTTTATTGTTGAAATTTTTAAAGACTTTTTAATTTAAATTTCAGTTGGGTAACATACAGTATAATATTAGTTTCAGGTGTACAATATAGTGATTTAACACTTCCATACCTACCTGGTGCTCATCACAGCAAGTACACTCTCTAATCCCTGTCGCCTATATTATAATTATTTATTTTGTTGCCTCTAAATTATTAATCATGTTAATGTATGTCTTTCCCATTCTCAGCTTAATAGGAAATGTCCCTATGTCTTCTTTTAGTATTGTCATGGTCTTATTTTTGGCACCAAAACATTTGACCAATTTGGTATATTTTTTATTGTATGATATGATATATGGACCATCTTTTTATTTTATTATTTTTCATGGCTATGATTGTCAGAAGACTTTTGTGAATAGTACTTTTTTTTTTTTTTTCCTCCCTGATTTGAGATGGCTCCATTATAGCAACCAGCAGCTCAGCTTATTTCTGGACTTTCTCTTGAATTCTCTTCATCTGTCTTTTTGGGCATCTGTAGTACATCACTTTAATCCTGACATCTTATAACATGTTTTTTATCTGTCAGAGCTTTTCTTTGTGTTTCTTCATTAGAGTTTTCTCTTTTATACTTCCTCATTTTTCCATGTGAATTTTAGAAAAACTCCCCTAATAAAAAATATTATTTCATTAATTAATTCACTTGGAGATTATTAAAATCATTATAATATTTAAGAATGTGATGTAATTTTGTATTGTGAAAGCATCATTTGTTCCCTTCAACAGTTTCTTAAATTTTTCTTCATACAGATTTTAGTTAAATCCTATTTATTATAACTCATAGTAATATTTAATTTTCATTGCTATCATAAATAGGTTCCTTTACCTAGTTAGAATTCTAAATTGTAATTGACTGAATAAGGCGCACTGCTGTTTTATGAATTTGATTGCTTGAAACATTACTGATTTGTCTATTTTGGGATCGATTTAAGTTGATTCTTTTGCATTTTATAAGTATACATCTGCATGAGTAGATATTTTCCCTGTTTCTTTTACTTTTTGTACTTCATCAAATTTACTTACCTTTTTCATAGTTTTGATTGTGACTCAAGCATAACATTTAACCTATTAAGAGGGAAATTGAAGTTGTGATGGATATGTTTTACCATCTTAAGAAATATTCTTTTTTCTATTTTCTTGAATTTTTATTCTAAAAATGTTCAGTTTAATCAAATAGTTTTTATTATCTGTGAAGAAATTCTATGATGTTTTTCTAGGAGTACTGATTTGATAAATTATATCAATCAATTTAACTATATTAAAACATCCTTGAGTTTCTGGAGTAAACACCACTAGGTTATGTTCCATTTATATTTTTTAAATATGTTGCTAAAATCTGTTTGTTTATGATTTAGATTAATATTCATAAGTAACATTTTAGTGATTTTATTTTCTATAAAATGTTTATGTTAGTATTAGTATGTACTCAATTCATAATATGAATCTGGAAGCTATTTTCTTTTTATGTACCCTAGAAATATTTTCATAGCATTTCAATTACTTGCATTATTAAAATCACCCCCAAAAAGTCTCTAATCCCCTAAGGCTTTGATTTGGTTTATTTCATTTAGTTTTTGTTATTATTACATAGTTTTGGGGCAGTATTTTCCATGGAACTCTTTTAATAGACTTTATTTCCTTCGCAGGCCATTTTTAAGAAATTATATTTTCCTAGAAATTATCTATTTCAAATAGTTCTCAAATTGATTTATATATTTTAAAACAAATATATTTCACTTGATTCTTATAATTTGTTTTTATGACCATTCCCTGTTCTTTTTAAAAAGACTTATCATTTATTCTCCATTGCTACATTATTGACTTATCCATTAGTCCTTTTTTTGACAATAGTGATCAAAAATGTCCTTGGTTTGTATACTACTGCTTAAACAGAAGTATAAAATATGACATAAGCTATCAGCAGATTTCTAAAATTTGTTTCTTGAGGATAATCAGTTCTTTTTAAAAATAGAAGAAAACATTTTGAAGGTTCTAAAGCAATTTTAGGTTTACAGCAAAATTGTGAATATAGTACAGAGTTGTCATACACACTACATCCAGTCTCCTGTATTATTAACATCTTACATTAGTATGGTACATTTGTTACAACCAGGGAGACATCAGTCATTGATTATTTTGAACTAAAGTCCATGCAATGTTTAGATTCCTTTAGTTTTCTCATCTTCATTTTTTTCTTTTAAATTTTTATTTAAATTCCGCTGAGTTAACGTACAGCGGAATATTAGTTTCAAATGTACAGTGTATGATTCAACACTTCCATACAACATCTGGTGCTTGTCACAGCAAGTGCACTCCTCAATCCCCAATCACCTGTTTCACCCTTACCCCTCCTCACCTCCTCTCTGGTAACAATCAGTTTGATTTAAATAAGTTAAATAGTTAAGAGTTTGTTTTTTGGTTTGCCTTCCTCACTCTTTTTTAATTTAAATTCAATTCAGTTAACATATAGTGCAGTAGTGGTTTCAGGAATAGAATTTAGTGATTCTCACTTACATTTAACAGGGAGTGCTCATCCCAACAAGTGCCCTCCTGAATGCCTATCACCCATTTAGCCCCTCCCTCCACCCACCTCCCCTCCAGCAACCTTCAGTTTGTTCTCTATACTTAGGAGTCTTGAATGGTTTGCCTCCCTCTCTGTTTAATCTTATTTTATTTTTCCTTTCCTTCCCCTAAGTTTATCTGTTTTGTTCCTTAAATTTCACATATAAGTGAAATCATTTGATATTGGTCTTCCTCTGACTATTTCACTTGGCATAATACACTCTAGTTCCAACCACATTGTTGCAAATGGCAAGATTTCATTATTATTGATTGCTGAGTAATATTCCATTGTGTATATATCACACCTTCTTTATCCATTCATCAGCTGATGGACATTTGGAGTTTGGGCCGTTTCCATAGTTTGGGTATTTCTTATTTTATATGTTCCTACTTTTTTCATTCATTTAGTTGATTAAATGAGTTAAGAGTTTTTTCTGGCTGGTTAATATTTGTCAAAAATATAAACTTTGGTATTCAGACATTAGTTAAAATATTCTGTGTTCCAACTCATTGACTTACAGTTGGTATGTTTCTATATATGTCTATAATTATTGTTCCTATGTTATACTGTATAAAGATATGTATAACCGTTTTCAGTGAAATTATGGACATTAGCATCATGAAACGCTCTTTTACACTGTGGACATTAGCCTCAATTATATGTTATTTGATAGGAAGGTCCCAATCCTGCAAGGTGCACATTTGCTCAGTATAGTCTTAGCCTTATGAATCACTTTACATGTGTCTCTTCTATGATGCATAGGTTTGTGTTTGCTTAGAACCAAAGTAAAGCTATCCTTTTTTAAAGATGGTTACACTCTAGGGGTGCCTGAGTGTCTTGGTTGGCTAAGTATCCAACTCTTGGTTTTGGTTCAGGTCGTGATCTCAGGGTCATGGGATTGAGCCCTGCATGGGGCTCTGTGCTTTGTGGGAAGTCTGCTTGAGATTCTCTCCCTCTCCTTCTGCACCTCCCCCCACTCACAGGTTCGTACACATTCTCTCAAACAAAGAAAATCTTTAAAAAGTAAAAAAAAAAAACAAAAACACACTCTGTTAACTAACCTTTATTGATATGGCATTATTGTTAGGAAGTTTTGACATAGTTTTGTTGTATTTTCTGTTAACAAGTTTTAAGTCTTTTACTCTACAGTCTATTTTCTTTGTTTCTATGTAGTGCTGGTATTTGAGTATTTGTATTTTTATTCTGCTAATCACTTATTATTAAAACTTTATATGTATTTTGTTTTAGACATTTCTTATTAGTTTCTTATTAATAAATGAAAAATTAACAAGTCTTTATCTTCTTTTTCCACTTTATCCATTTTCACTTAATATTATTTTCTTTCTATATTTTGTATAGCTTCTTATAAAAATAGGTATTCTTCATGTGTGTTTGGCCTTGGCTTCCATACCAAAATGTTTAATACAATCTTCTGTTCCCACTCTCACTCACTGAAGTTACTTAATTTATGTATTATTATATGCAGCACAATTGCTAAAAACAATAAGTTTCTTTCCAGGGACTGCCTGTTCCTTTCCAAAAAGATACCTTTGCTGGTCTTGTCTGGTATCTCGGGCCCTTCCCTGCCTGTGTCTCTGCATTTAGCAAATTAAATCTGCTTATTTCTCTCATTGACAATGGAGTATGTGTGTGTGATTTCAGAATGAGGAATGGAAAGTGATTCTTTCCAGAGGTCTCCAATAATTCTGGAAAGTAGGCAAGGTGAGTCCTTTCATCCTATTTCTACAATGAGGAATCTGAGAACAACATATTGCTGGTCAGGGTTTTACAGCTATCACACTGAGGACTTGAGACAGGAAATGCCTTTTCTGTATATCCAAAGAAGTTGTCCTGAAAAGTATTTCAGTTAAATAAGATTACCTCTTAGCTATGCCTATTTAAGCTCGTGTTCTTTTTATTATTAATAACAAAGTATTTGTAATAGCAAATAATTATCAATAACGTTGATGTCCACCTATGATGTGATCTAACTCTCCAGTATCTACTGGTTTTGTGACTGTCTTGTCTAAAACTTGTGTATATCTCTAGTTTTTCACTTCCTTCAGTAGTTCAAGGAAAGCCAAAGTGCTCCTTAGTCACATTGCACACATATTCAATTGATGACATCTCAAACACATGTTTGTAATAATGTGTTAATAGTATACCACAGAATACATGGAAGATGAAAACTTCTTCCCCATTTTGAGCAACATGATTATCTCCCAGATGTTTGTTGACAGAAATGTGACAAAAAAGGAAAGGAGCATATTCAAAACTGTGGTGTAGTTTTGTTGTTTGGTATAGTGATGCTTTGAATAGCTCTGGGTATAATGATAACCTTTTGATAAGGTTAGCAAAATAAATCTCAAATAAAAGACACTCCGGGAATGAAGAAATCAAACAGGCAGGACACCTAAAAAGAAACAAATTTCTGTGCTTTGAGGAACTCATATTTCAACTTCACAGTTGATAAGTGATAATGTGTTCAGAGGAACAACTCCAAAGCCAAACAGGCCAGGGTTGGGCACATTCTATGCTTATGTGCCATATGTCTTCTCCATGTGTTTCTATGTTTTGACATAACAGAAAAAAAATAAAAATATAAACACTTAGCTTTCTCATTTTTTTTTCCTCTTGGAATGAAATCACACATTTGATAGATTTCTTTGAAGGCTGGAATGGAGCCATTGACATTTGACTTTGCATTAAGGCACCTGAGAATGCACACAATGAATTCCTGGAATGAAATTAATAAGGGACTGAATTTGAGTAGCATTATGTATTTTTTTAAACTCAAAGAAATGGTGTTCTTTTGACATAGGCTGATTAATAACTTTGTGCGTTCATATTTTCACATAAATTATTTAATTTGTGTCTACAATTCATATATTGTCCATTATCCTAAGTTGCAGATCACTGACTTAAAATTAGAATGTGACATTTTAAATAACGTCCCAAAAATGTTAGAGTAAGTAAACTAATATGTCTTTATTAGTCCTTGAGAATCAATTTCAAAAGCCTTTAGATTCTGATGAAAATTATGCAAATTCCAGCATACTATCATCCTTATAGTTTATGTTAATTTGACATTAATGTTAGCTGCCTATCTCACTAACAATAATCCATCTGAACTAGCAGGCTGGAATACCAATTACTGAAATGAGTGGAGCTCATCCTTGAAGTTTCTTTTCTCTGTTGCAAGTAGACATATGTCAGCACACAGGGAATAGCACAGATGTATCAAAGTCTTTCAAGTAACCAGGCATCTTTGTGTAATGGAGCAGGCTGTGGTTGACATACTAAATCTTAAAAAGAAAAAGAAGTCACTTTGTATTGAGACAAAAAGAACTGAAAAAAAGAGAAAAATTGATGTGAAGATATTCATATATATTTAGAGTCATTATTAGAGAATGTTGACCAAGTAGATTCTCTATTTCACAGTGGTTTAGTATGTATTTTCAATATTGGATTTATTTGTGAAGAATTCAAGATACTAATTGATTTCTTTTAAATTAGGGTTTGTTTTTTTTTTCTTCTTGATTCTGTCTGCTGAGGATGAATTACTTGAATTTGACTTATAATGAAAGTAAAAGTTCCAAGAAAGAAAAAAAAATGGCTTTTGCCATTCAAAACACATTGTTATTTGCCTTCAAAGGAAGAGTTAGCTGGAATCTATGAATTTTTGTGCATCTTTTTCTTAAAGCAATGGTATTTCTTTTTAATGTTAGACTGAAGTTGAATGATAATTCCTTGACTAATTCCCCCAACTTTTCTTCATATAATGTGAAAAATACAAACACAAATGATTCAAAGAATATATGCCAAATGTCAAGTCTCTCTGTAATTATGGTGCTACTTATTTATTATGATAGCTAAAAGGTTACTTACATGTTATCCATTAATGTACTTACACATTGCATTGAATCATTAGCTAATTTTTTATGTGTGTGTATATGTGCATTTTCCTTGTTTTTTTCCAAATAGATTATAGGTCTTTTCAGATTTAAAACAAGATTTCATTATTTTTGTGTCTTTCACAGTGCTTAAGAAACTAAAAATTCAAGTATTTTCTAACCTATTTGTATCACAGCTATATAAGTGGGTAGGGAATAATTAAAAACCGCCCCTCCCCACTACTAAAGTGCAGTTAAATGTTAGTGACCGCAAATATCACAAATGTATATGAGGAGTAGATAATTATAGAAGACATAGAAAAGAAAGAGTAAAATGACAATTTAGAGGAGATCCTCAAATGTTCAGACTAAAAAATTGATCTTGATATAATAAAAGGTTAAAGAGAAGCTACCCGTTGAAAAAGGTCTATCAAAATGGTAAAAAGGCTCATAGAATAAAAAATATTCTGCCACCTCAGATATTTTATTAGCCACTGATTGTTATGAAGATGTGCAGTGATTGCACAGGAAAGGGGATAATGTAAATTTTATATTTTGAAATATTTTGAGTAGAGTGGAGAGAATCATGGTGAACATGCATATAACTTTTAACTAGTTAAACTATTTACATTTACCAAATTGGTTAAAGCAAATTTTTTTTTTTTGCTGATATACTTTAACATAATTACAGAAAACATAATTTATCCTTAAATATTCTGGTATGCATCACTAAATTAAAGATATTTTCCTCTAGAACAGTGCCATTTGCATGGTAATAAAATTAATGATAATCCTCTATATCATGTAATAGTCTGCCTACGTCCAAGTTTCAGAATGGCGATTTTAGTGCCATTGCATTTTGATGTGTACTATGGAAATATCTGTTCAATCATTTTTGTTTTTTCATTTATGAGGAGAGTAAGCTCATGTTTCTGATGGATGGCCCTGGTAGTGCTTTCTTAAAGAGCTTCATTCTCTGTATTATAATTTGAAAGTTGCTAAGAGGGTATATCTTAAATTTTTTCATCACAAAAAAGAGATAGTAATGATGTCATGGGATGGAGGTGGCGGAGGTCTTAGCTAATGCTATGGTGGTAATTATATATATATATGTGTATGTATATATATATATATAAAATATTGCATGTGTATATATATACATTGTATATAAATGACTGTGTCAAATCAACAGTTTGTACACCTTAAACTTACACAATGTTGTATGTCAATTATATTTCAGTGAAGCTGGGAGGAAAGAAAGCTGACTTGACAGAGAGGATTGAAAAGCCTTTGGATTAAACCAGTGATGAGTGCATCTGTTTAGTCAGAAAGTGATGTCAGAAATCAAGCTATAGCTTTGCTGCTCGATTCCGGGGCTTTCGATGTGGTCAGGTGTTGATATTCGTTCCCCTAAAAATGGGCAAAGTGGCAGAATTGTAGTTTTTTTCCCCCCAAGGGTATAAGTCCAAGCTCCTTCTCCATAAGATAATGAGAGATGACTTGGTGCACCCCTTGCTCTTACTGGGCTTTTGCCTGTAAGCTTCCCTGATAAGTCTGCTTTGAACATGCATCTTAGAAGTCCTTTCATATTTACATGGATTGATCAAGAGTTTAATATCAATAAGAGTAGAAACCAGGAAAGGAGATGTGAAGAGTGGCACACCAGTTCTTATTGAAGATATTTCCGGGGGGTATATGCTGATAGTTGTAGGAGTGAGAAAGTTATAGCTAATCCTATGATAGTCTTTGAGAATAAAAGAGATTTGTGTATTTTCTTATTTTAAAACTGCCTTCAGGGGTGCCTTAATTGGTCAAGCATCTGCCTTGGGCTCAGGCCATGATCCTAGAGTCCTGGGATAGAGCCCTGCCTCAGGCTTCTTGCTTAGCGGGGAGTCTGCTTCATCCATACCCTCTGCCTCTCTCTCTCCTTGGGTGCTCTCTTGCTCGCTCTCTCTCAAATAAGTAAATAAGTTATTAAAATGTACTATTATATCTTTTAAAAATAACAAAGTTGCTTTCAAATGATAGTACAAGGAAAGCCGACAAGTGCTGAGATCATTTTCAGATATACTAGAGATATTCACAGTGGTATTGAACTATTATGTAACATTTACAACATTGCAAAAGGAACATGTAGGTGTTAATGTATAGCTGCACTTCATGGTTACCTTGGAAAACAAAGAAGGTTAAAAGGGAACTATTTGTCTTGTTCTCCCTGAGTAAATGTAAACATCTTTTTTTTTAAAATGTAAATATCTTAAAGGGATGCTGAGGCACAAATCTAATGAACACATCCTTTGCTCTTTGTATAAGCTAAAGACATACTCCGAATTCCAGAAAGGGATGCATGGGGCAGGGAAAGGATATGAACGTCAATCTTCTACATAACAGTATTTAAATGGCATCCCTTCTAGGGGAGGAAGAAGAAAGAGTTGGAAGCTGTTCCAAGATATTTTGGTTGTCCCATCTGAGTTATGCTGAGATTACATTTGCCTCCTCCTGTCTGTGACACAATGACTCATAGAGGAGCAGTACAGTATATACAAATCATCCATATGTAATCAATCCCTGAATCACAACGGAACATTTTTTTTTCTATATTGCTCTAATTTTAGCCCTCTGGCTATTTAGTTCTCACCACCCCCCCGCCACAGATACATTTCCTTCTTCAATGTTCATCATACAGTGAGAATGATCCTAGAACAGACCCTGGCTTTGTAAGACCTTCCTGAATAATTCTCACATCCCCATGCAGTCCAGCAGGCCAAGGTTTAAGGTTGCACACTGCTTTTCTGGATGCATGAGCTAGAGCCTTGGATATGTATATCATTTTTTCTCCCTCACACTTTTGTCATTTCCTCTATCTGTAAGTTTTATAAAGATGTGGGCAATCTGATCAATATAGGGATGTTTACACCTTTTGGTCCTCATATAAAATTTGGTTATTTAGTATGTATAATATATGTTTTTTTTATCAAATCTAATATATTTTTGATATATACTTATACCCTATTTAGTTCCAGGAATAAATGGAAACAGTTTTAAAAGAATCAGAATAACAAAACAAGATAAAATAAACTAAAAGTAAAAGAGAACAATTCAATGATCTTTATACTTATGATTGGGTACTGGTTGTTTTTTTTTAATAATAAATTTATTTTTTATTGGTATTAAATATACCAACATACAGAATAACACCCAGTGCTCATCCCGTCAAGTGCCCCCCTCAGTGCCCGTCACCCAGTCACCCCCACCGTCTGCCCTCCTCCCCTTCCACCACCCCTAGTTCGTTTCCCAGAGTTAGGAGTCTTCCATGTTCTGTCTCCCTTTCTGATATTTCCCACACATTTCTTCTCCCTTTCCTTATATTCCCTTTCACTATTATTTATATTCCCCAAATGAATGAGACCATACACTGTTTGTCCTTCTCCAATTGACTTACTTCACTCAGCATAATACCCTCCAGTTCCATCCACGTTGAAGCAAATGGTGGGTATTTGTCGTTTCTAATGGCTGAGGAATATTCCATTGTACACATAAACCACATCTTCTTTATCTATCATCTTTCGATGGACACCGAGGCTCCTTCCACAGTTTGGCTATTGTGGACATTACTGCTATAAACATCGGGGTGCAGGTGTCCCGGTGTTTCACTGCATCTGTATCTTTGGGGTAAATCCCCAACAGTGCAATTGCTGGGTCATAGGGCAGGTCTATTTTTAACTCTTTGAGGAACCTCCACACAGTTTTCCAGAGTGGCTGCACCAGTTCACATTCCCATCAACAGTGTAAGAGGGTTCCCTTTTCTCCGCATCCTCTCCAACATTTGTGGTTTCCTGCCTTGTTAATTTTCCCCATTCTCACTGGTGTGAGGTGGTATCTCATTGTGGTTTTGATTTAAAGAAGAAACCATACCTATTCTACTAAAGCTGTTTGGAAAGATAGAAAGAGATGGAGTACTTCCAAATTCGTTCTATGAGGCCAGCATCACCTTAATTCCAAAACCAGACAAAGACCCCACCAAAAAGGAGAATTACAGACCGATATCCCTGATGAACATGGATGTAAAAATTCTCAACAAGATACTGGCCAATAGGATCCAATAGTACATTAAGAAAATCATTCACCATGACCAAGTAGGATTTATCCCCAGACACAAGGCTGGTTCAACACTCGTAAAACAATCAATGTGATTCATCATATCAGCAAGAGAAAAACCAAGAACCATATGATCCTCACATTAGATGCAGAGAAAGCATTTGACAAAATACAGCATCCATTCCTGATCAAAACTCTTCAGAGTGTACGGATAGAGGGAACTTTCCTTGACATCTTAAAATCCATCTACGAAAGGCCCACAGCAAATATCATTTTCAATGGGGGAAGCACTGGGAGCCTTTCCCCTAAGATCAGGAACAAGACAGGGATGTCCACTCTCACCACTGCTATTCAACATAGTACTGGAAGTCCTAGCCTCAGCAATCAGACAACAAGAAGCCATTAAAGGCATTCAAATTGGCAAAGAAGAAGTCAAACTCTCCCTCTTCGCCGATGACATGATACTCTACATAGAAAACCCAAAAGCCTCCACCCCAAGATTGCTAGAACTCATACAGCAATTTGGTAGCGTGGCAAGATACAAAATCAATGCCCAGAAATCAGTGGCATTTCTATACACTAACAATGAGACTGAAGAAAGAGAAATTAAGGAGTCAATCCCATTTACAATTGCACCCAAAAGCATAAGATACCTAGGAATAAACCTAACCAAAGAGGTAAAGGATCTATACCCTAAAAACTATAGAACACTTCTGAAAGAAATTGAGGAAGGCACAAAGAGATGGAAAAATATTCCATGCTCATGGATTGGCAGAATTAATATTGTGAAATTGTCAATGTTACCCAGGGCAGTTTACATGTTTAATGCAATCCCTATCAAAACACCGTGGACTTTCTTCAGAGAGTTGGAACAAATTTTAAGATTTGTGTGGAATCAGAAAAGACCCCGAATAGCCAGGGGAATTTTAAAAAAGAAAACCATAGCTGGGGGCATCACAACGCCAGATTTCAGGTTGTACTACAAAGCTGTGGTCATCAAGACAGTGTGGTACTGGCACAAAAACAGACACATAGATCAATGGAACAGAATAGAGAACACAGAAGTGGACCCTGAACTTTATGGCCAACTAATATTCAATAAAGGAGGAAAGACGATCCACTGGAAGAAAGACAGTCTCTTCAATAGATAGTGCTGGGAAAATTGGACATCCACATGCAGAAGAATGAAACTAGACCACTCTCTTGCACCATACACAAAGATAAACTCAAAATGGATGAAAGATCTAAATGTGAGACAAGATTCCATCAAAATCCTAGAGGAGAACACAGGCAACACCCTTTTGGAACTCGGCCACAGTAACTCCTTGCAAGATACATCCACGAAGGCAAAAGAAACAAAAGCAAAAATGAACTATTGGGACTTCATCAAGATAAGAAGCTTTTGCACAGCAAAGGATACAGTCAACAAAACTCAAAGACAACCTACAGAATGGGAGAAGATATTTGCAAATGATGAATCAGATAAAGGGCTAGTTTCCAAGATCTATAAAGAACTTCTTAAACTCAACACCAAAGAAACAAACAATCCAATCATGAAATGGGCAAAAGACATGAAGAGAAATCTCACAGAGGAAGACATAGACATGGCCAACACGCACATAGAAAATGCTCTGTTTTTGTTTTTTAAGCAAAGTTCATGCCCAGTCTGAAGTCTAACACAGGGATTGAACTTACTTTTATATATGTTACAATGTTCCCTAAATATATATACACACACATATATATGTGAAGAAAAATAAACTAATTAAATCTAACAAAAGCTGGAAGTAAATGCAATTTGGGGAGAAGAAATAGCACATGGAAATATATGTAGTAGGCCTTCTCCGGTTGCAGATGGCATATTCCAGTAAGGGAGTTATTACTTTACATATTTATTGCCTTGTCGTGGTAGATATTGTCATATAATTGCCCAGAGGATCTCTACAGGACTATGGTAAGCACAATTCTAAGATTGCCCCATGATCTCCATCCCTTGGTATTATGTCCTATTTGATATGGACATGGATATATTATATAAGACGGAAAAGGGATTGTGTAGATGTAATCAACATTACTACTCACTGACTTGATATATGGAGATTATCTGGGTGAGCCTAACCTAATGATATGAGCCTTTTAAAAGCTGATATTTTTCCCTGACTCACTGCAGAAGCCAGAGTCATAAGTTTCTCTGTGGGAAGGATTTGATACAACAATGCTGGCTTGAAAATAAAGACAGCCAAGTGGCAAAGAATGTGAACAGGTTCTGGGAATGGAGCATGAGCCCTAGAAAACAAGAATATGAGGACCTTAGCCCTATAACCCCAAAGAACTGAATTCTTCCAACTCCCTGAAAGTGCTTGCAAGTAGATTATCTTCCAGAGTCTCCAAATAAAAACCCATTTGATCTGAACTTCAGCCTTTGTGAGATCCTCAGCAAAGAATCCATCTGAGCCTGTCTTCACTTCCAACGTACAGAACGTGAGAAAATAAATGGATTGTTTAAGCCACTACACTTGTGGCGATTTGTTAGATAACAAAAGAAAAACGCAAGGCCCAGCACACTTACTTGTTCAGCTCTTGGTGGCTGATGGTTCAAAGCTGATATAAATGGAAAGTTTGTGTTGCTCTAAGAGTCATGTGTTGAAATCCTACTCCCCAATGTGACGGTATTAGGAAGTGGGGCCTTCGGGAAATAACTAGGATTAGATGAGGACACGAGGATAGAGCGCTTGTGAATGGAATTAATACCCTTATAAGAGTCATGAGAAAGCATACTTTCCTCTCTGCTTTCTAGAAGTCAGCAGTGCGCAAGCCCAAAGAGGGTTCTCACCATATCAGACTTCCAGCCTCCAGAACTGTAAACAATACCTCCCTGTCCCTTATAACCAATCCAGTCTATAATACTTTGTTATAGCAGCACAAACTAAGACCTAATCCAAGAAATTACCTTTGTCCATAGGGAATTGAGTTGACCATGTTATGCTCCTCCTTGAGGGGTTACCCACAGCCAGTGTTTGGTTGAATCGGGGTACAAAGATGCAACCCTTGTCTCATATAAGTCAACTCTGAAGGACCATCCTGGCTTCAAAGCTTCTCATGAGGTTTGACTAAGGTGTCTATGGCACTGCATCGCAGATCAAATTCTATTTTTGCCAAAGCCTTCTCTCTTCCTCATTTAGATTTGTCTGTGAGGGCATTTCTCAATAACGTCCTCCACCCAGATACTCTGGTCAGAATCCATTTCTAAGGAACACAGTCTAAGACATCGTGTGTTAGGTAGAGAGATAAATGAGAATCATATTTTTTTTTCAATTTTTTTTTTATGTCAGATGTATGACGGAGACCATACCCACATACACATGCACAAACACATACACACTTTTTCTAAATTCTGAGAGCAAGTCCCGTTCCTAAATACGGTGGGTGTTCCAGAGGAGCTAAATATTCTCTGCATCCCTTCATACCTTCCTCCTTTGGAAACAGGACCCCTGTGTGTTAGCACAGTGCACGCCCATCCAGATAGAGTTCACATATCCCTGTATCCCACGCAGCTGGATGCAGTCATGTGGTTAATTTGTCGACAAAGGAATATGAGCAGAAGTGATGTATGTTATTAACATGCCACATGCTTGAAAGGAAATTGCTTATTCTCCATTTACTTGCTTTGCCCCTTCTATTACCCAGAAATGGTGATGGATGGAATAAACTCAGAAGTTACGTATAAAGGACAGCCATGACAACCTGGGCCACTCATATTGAGACTGATACTTGAGAAAATAGTAAGTTTTCATCATAGTAAAACCACTTTATTTTGGGGTCTCTTGATAGCAAGTTTCCCCAGACTTTTTGCAATGCTATAGAATTCTTTGGAGAAAATGTGTCCCTTCTGGATTTTTTTTTTTTTTTGAATGTAGGTCTTAGTTAATAGAATTCTTTCACGTATATCATTTGAATAGACATAATTTCTTTTTTTTTGTTTTGTTTTTATTTATTTATGATAGTCACAGAGAGAGAGAGACAGAGAGAGAGGCAGAGACACAGGCAGAGGGAGAAGCAGGCTCCATGCACCGGGAGCCCAACGTGGGACTCGATCCCGGGTCTCCAGGATCGCGCCCTGGGCCAAAGGCAGGCGCCAAACCGCTGCGCCACCCAGGGATCCCTGAATAGACATAATTTCTACTACACTGAATCAGTGTTCTGAAATGAAGACCCTGGAATTTACCAAGTCAATATTTTCTACTTATCTATAAAACTTATAGTATTTCTATGTAAATTTAACATGTGCAAGAAACAAGGGATCTGCTAGTGTAAATATATTGCTACACACAATAAAGTATGTCTATAGGATGATGACACCTTCTTGTTACCCTAATGTGAGTGTAACTTTGGTTTCTTTCCATTCCCGTGTGTTAAGACTATCGGGGTAATGATTGCAGAGGCAAGGCCTGCCTTGAAGTGTTTGTGGAGACAGGAGATTCCATTGGAAGGTCGAACCTGGTAACAACTGAGAAGAGATAAGAGATTGGTAGGTCTGACCTAACAATCAGAAAGGAGGTCAGAAGCTTTGGGAGATAATTAGCAGTTTTGTGCAATTCTGGAACATTTCGTAAACCACATAGTTATGATATTTATGATTTTTTTTTAAATTTCCTGTAGTGGAATCCTTGGTGGTTTATTTGATGTTGTTGTTTTTGAATTCCATTTGCGTGCATGTGTGTGTGTGTGTGTGTGCACGTGCGTGTGTGAGAGGATGTATGTACAGTGAGGATCAGGAAAATTGATGATCCTGTTTTGCTCCACAGATGGAACTTATACTATACAAGTTCCCAGAAAAGGAACAAAGTCAGCATCATTACAAAGGAAGATAGTGAATCAATGGAGATCCTAAACAAACAAGAACAATTTAAAATTAGCAATTAATTTTAAGTGTCGTCATATAGCCAACCTAGGAAAGTACAAGGATTCTGGGGATATAAATGGTAGTTTACTTCCTTTATATCTAGAGAGTATTGAATATGATTTTGCTACAATTTTTTTTTCTGGCTATTACTTATTCCAAGTGATCCTTTGGGAATTCAGTAGTAAATAAAAGTTTGAGTTATAGTTTTTCCTAGTGTGATAATGGTAGTCTCCTCTCATTTTAAGTGTCCAGAAGAGATTCTCATATTGTGAGAAAACCACCTTGGCTAGCCCAAGTGGGTCAAGGGGAGAATGTGAGAAGAGAGAGCAAAAATAACAGTCATCACTAGACCAATCTTAGGTAAAAAAAAAAAACAAAACAAAACAAAAAAAAAACTGGGCAGGATCTTAAATGAGTATTTATGTGATGTCTAATATTTGTTTAATCCCTAATATTAGTATTGGATATTAAATAGCTAATTTACTTAATACCCCACCTTTTTCTTTCTCTTCCTCTTGAAAAGATAAGACTCTAAGTACAATATGATGAAAGAGCAGCAATTTATTTCATTCTTGCCTTGATTGCTGAGAAGAACAGTTCCCATTTATTGAGAGACTTGTACAGGTTTTGTTTCAGATGAAGTCATTTGTTTCAGATTTGATGGCTGATTAAAACTTCAGAAGAGTGAAATTGCTGCAGTTTACACAAATAAAGTGTGCCAGAGATGAGTTTTAAATCCAGTTCTGCCAAACTCTATTACTTTTCCCTTCACTTGTTACCACTATATATTGCCTCATAAATATTTGCTGTTTGAATAATTGATTAATTATAGCCAAAATTATATGACACATGAAAACTGAAATGAACAAAGTATTCCACATTGCTATCTGGGAAAATTCCAATTACACTCTTTAAATGTGAGTTTTATATTAGGTAGTGTTTCTTAGATATTAAAATAGTGATTTTGGAGGTTATCTATTATAATAAATCACAGCAAACTGATTAAAAATTAGCAATGTATATGATAGGACAAAAGTCTCCATCCTCTGCCCCCTCCCACCTCCCCATGTCACTTAATTATAAAAGAATTAATTATGGAAGTCTTTCATGAAAAGTCAGTTTTATCCAAAATAAAATATGGGAAAACGATTGAAACAGTTCTGTGTGATTATAAATATTCTTGCTCAGCTCTAATCCATAATTATAGAAAAAAACTCAAAAGGCCTTAATTTTTAAAGAGAAAGCTAAGAATTCCAGCTCTCCCGCTAGCAGAGTGGTACCTGGTTGATAAATAAGCTGAGATTTTCAGTATCTAAAATTTCACATCTCACATTACACTCCTCCTTGCCTTTACATCAAGTTCAGACAACTTTTATTTTTAAAATATCCTCTACTTTTCCCCTCCTACAGCTATTCTCACATTTCAGCCCACTCCTTATCTCACTCTCTCTGCTTTATGAAAGTGTATTTGCTTCATTGTGTTTTTCCACTGTTAAAAGTGAGCATTCTCACTTTGTTAACTCACTTTCGCTGATACTACATTTACATGTTTGCCCTTGATAACTACTTCTTCCATAAACCTCTCAAACATCTGAATTATTGTGACATTTCTGGACTAATCCCAAACATTAGGAAACTGTAAGTTTCAAAGACACCCTAAATTGCACTTCATATTAAATTTCATTTGTAAAATGGATATGATAATATGATCTTAATAACAATGTTTAGTGAGTCGGTAATTATAAACCGTATGATCACTGTTTATTAGACTCATCGTAATTTGCTTATGTAAAGTGGAGGTTAAATCATTAACCTTGGTGCTTACCTCAAGATTGTAAATGGATCTGCTTAGGTTGTGAAGAGAATCAAATGAGATAATGTAGATGAAAGTTATTTTCAAAGTGTATGTGGTTCTGTGTGTACAGTATTTACAATAATCTAAAATATTTAATCAAGTTCTCTAAATGCTAAATAGCCCTCTAAATAACAGAGTGCAAAGGAGAGAGCTAATGCCAGTCCCAGGGCAGTTGCCAATTTGCTTCTTCGTTCTGAATACCCTGCCCTTTCGGCTTTTTTCCTTTTCTTCTCTTCTCCTTTTTTCCTTCCTTCCTTCCTTCCTTCCTTCCTTCCTTCCTTCCTTCCTTCCTTCCTTCCTTCCTTCCTCTTTCTCTTTTGCTTTCTTTCTTTTTCTTTCTTTCTTCTTTCTTTCTTTCTTTCTTTCTTTCTTTCTTTCTCTTTCTTTCTTTCTTCTTTCTTTCTTTCTTTTCTTCTTTCTTTCTTTCTTTTCTTCTTTCTTCTTTCTTTCTTTTTCTCCTTCCTTCCTTCCTTCCTTCCTTCCTTCCTTCCTTCCTTCCTTCCACCTCCAAAGACTTCCTTTCCCATTCAGTCTCATGGAACTCTCTTACTCAGTTTCCCAGGATGATCTTACTACTTTGTAAGTGTTCAAAAGATTCCTGTCTTGGGGCCCCTGGGTGGCATAGTCTAGGTATCCAACTGACTATGGTTTCAGCTCAGGTTATGATCTCAGGGTGGTGAGATTGAGCGGGCTCTGCATTCGACAGGGAGTATGCTTCTCTCCTCCTCTCCCTCTGTCCCTCCTCCCAACCTGGCACACACTCTCTCTTCCTCAGATAAATACATAAATCTAAAACACACACACACACACAGAGTGGATTCGCTGGATTTATATGTATATATAAATATATATATAAATCTCTCCTATTTCCTATATTCCTATTCCTATATTCCTATAGTCCTTCCTTCCTATTCCTATATTTCCTTCCTTCCTATTCCTATGTTCCTATATTCCTTCCTTCATATATATATATGATATATATATTCATATCTAACTGTAAGTTTATAAATATTCATCATTTACATTGCACTACTTAACTAATGACCTACTCATGATTTTATTTTATTTTATTTATTTATTTATTTATTTTATGATAGTCACACACAGAGAGAGAGAGAGGCTGAGACACAGGCAGAGGGAGAAGCAGGCTCCATGCACCGGGAGCCCGACGTGGGATTCGATCCCAGGTCTCCAGGATCGTGCCCTGGGCCAAAGGCAGGCGCCAAACCGCTGTGCCACCCAGGGATCCCTACTCATGATTTTATACTGTGATCTTTTAAATTACTTTTGGATCACAAAAGAATTTTGTCTGATCTTTAAGTCAGATAATACTCAGAAGGTGCTTTGCCTGGACCCATCAATTCATATCAGTTTGGTATCTTTTTTACTCAAACTCACCTTTCTCATGAGTGCTCCAACTTATGATAGAGGACCAATATAATTTTTCTGATTGGAGGTATACCAATTTTTAAAAATGTGACAACATGTATTTTATAAGTGATATATTCTAAGGTGAGAATTGTGTAAGATCTCCTACATAAAAAACATTGAAAAAGAGTTCATCTTAACTATATGAATGGTCATTTTCATAACACATTTTAACATTTATTTGAGACTGTAACTGGAGTCTTTTTACTTCTTTCCTTGAAATTAAAATTAGGATGGTGATATATCAATTTAAACTTCATGTAGATGCTTGTATTTCAGTTTGTACCATCTTGTTTTGGAGACATATCACAGTCATTACATTTAAATTCAACTAATGTTTGCACAGTACTTTTTAACTGGATTTGAACAGTTAAAGATGCCTGATTGTTCTCATTATTTGATTTTGAGTTGGTTTGCAGTGGATCAAGGTACACTAATTTGGCTAAGGGTACTTTTCACATTCTACCAACTAAGCTGAATAGTCTCTAGCTCAGTTCAAACAGGTTTCACTAACCAACATCATAGTTCCTTGAGGAGTTCATATGATTTATTCATGCAATTAAGATTTCTTAGCACCTTTTATTTATAGAGGATTGTGCTAGATAATAATAAAAAATAGTCTGTGTAATATTTATCTCTTTATCCCTCATATTTATTGTAGTTCCTGACATTCAATAAATGCTTAAGTGAATGAAGAGATACATTTAAATATATGAAATGCCAAGTAAATAAAATATTAATTATTAAAAAGTACTTCAACGTCTCATAATATTTTGAGCATGTAGAAAGTCATATAAAATAATTGCAATGCAGGGAGATACATTGTATTAAGTGAATATGTAAATGATAATAGGAGTGCTGAATAAATCAAGGCAACAATTTGGGATTGAGGAATGGATCCTAAAATGAATTTCAGTTGCAGAAAAAAGAGGCTCAATTTTTTCAGTGTTTTATATAAGAAAGAGTTTTACTTCTCTCTCACATATTAAAAGTTTGGAAATAGATAGTCTAGGGCATAGTATAGGTTGTATCTTCCTCAGTGCCCCAGGCTCATTCCAGCTGGTCATTGCAAGGAACAGTGCTTGTCTTCATTCTGGATGATTGATAGACTCCTAGTCATCTTACTCATGTTAGTGACATCTGCCCATCAACAAGGGTTGTAAGGGCCAGTAAAAGAGGAGCAAGGGGCATGCACCAATAATTTTTAAAGAAAAGCTACCTGAAGCTTCCATGTGATACTTTTGCTTATATTTAATTGTTCTAAACTTTATCTACTAGCTACATAATTTCAAAGATGTCTGGTAGAAAATGCAGTATCTATGCTGAGCAAGCATGTGCCTTCCTGCTTAACAACAACAACAAAAGTCAGTTTTTCTAAAGGATGCAACTTTTGACCTGAATTTTGAAGCAGTATGAGCTTAAGAAGTCCATTGCTTGGATGCACATAATAGAATAAAGATAGGGAATGGCATTTCCAGAGGTATAGAGATCAGATGAAGCATGCTGTGCTACATCACATCAAGTTCCATACTATTAATTTGGACTTCTATCTTAGTGAAATTTTGGAATTACTGATGGATTTTGAAACTGAGTTGGCAGACAAGTATTAGACACAGAATTGTGTGCTAGTGGGAAGAGACTGGAAGTGACATAACTGTGATTCTATAACATAATTCAGTTTTAAAAAATATTGCCTCCTTAGAGGCCCAATCTCAAAATAGAGTGGCACTGTGAGTTAGGCTTGGAAGGACACAAAACTTTCATGCACTTTGCTCTGTTTTTTTTTTTTTTAATTTTTATTTATTTATGATAGTCACAGAGAGAGAGAGAGAGAGAGAGAGAGAGAGAGAGAGAGAGAGGCAGAGACATAGGCCGAGGGAGAAGCAGGCTCCATGCACCGGGAGCCCGATGTGGGATTCGATCCTGGGTCTCCAGGATCGCGCCCTGGGCCAAAGGCAGGCGCTAAACCGCTGCGTCACCCAGGGATCCCCTTTGCTCTGTTTTTGTTATGATTTAATAAAAGTTAACTCTTAAACGGCAGATCATTTCTCAGAAAGGTAGAAATAAAGATAAGAGTAAACATACATACACACACAGGCACAGCACCAAATGCTAGATAGAATGAAGTACAAAGATAGTGAAGCAAGCACATTATAACAATGATTTTTTTTACATTAAGGATAAAGAAAAAATTTTAAAAATTATATGAAAACAATAATTAACCCATAGTATTCCTTTAGATTTCTTTGTGGCATTGCACGCAAGGCAGCAAGGATGCAGTCTTCATAGTGCTGTAGGAAAATAACTGTCAACTCAGAATTCTATACCCAAACTATCATTCAATAGTGAGAGTGAAATCTATTTTTAAACAAAAGGGTTTACTGTCAGTAATTTATTAATCTTTTTGTAAGAATTATTCATAAATTTACTTCAGCATGAATAAATACATAGTCAGGAGGTAATAGTGGGAATTGAGAAGTAATAGTGAACAATGGAATTAGATAGAATAAACTTTAGTTATTATAAATAGATATTTTGACTTTTTAAAATTTAATAACAAACTCAAAAATTCCAGAAGACAGCAACATAACAAATAATGGTGTAGAAGGTGATTTTCGATGGTAGTGAACATATGTTTTTTGTTTGTTTGATTTTGTTTGAGAGGGAAATATTATTAATAATTAATATTAAATTGTCCAAAAAATATTAAATTTTGTCAGGAAAATATATATGTTACTAGCTAAGAATATAAATGGAAAGTAAAGCTTTAAAAATGGTGAAATAAAAATGGAACAAAGCAAAAAATATTGCCAATGATATTGAGGAAAAGAAAATCTGAAAACCATGAAAATATGCTTATGAGGTCAAATAGAAAGGATTTGATGAGAGATTGGATGTGAGACTGAAGAGGGAGAGTGTCAAACATAAGTTAGGATTTTCTAACTTGGGAACGGAAGTACAAGTTAGTATCAGAAAGAGTACAACATGAAAAGTAAATTCCGTGCAATAAATACAATAGTTTTGGACTTTTAAGTATGAATTGTCAGTTTAGGAGAAATAAACTGATAATAATAATTAGGTAAATATGAGGAGTTAAAATAGTAAAATAATATATTTAATTTATAATTAGAATGTTAAGGGCACCTGAGTGGCTCAGTCGGTTAAGTGCTTGCCTTCAACTCAGGTTGTGATCCCAGAGTTCTGGGATCAAGCCTGGCCTCCGGCTCCCTGCTCAGTGGAAAGCCTGTTTCTCCTTCTCGTCTGCTGTTCCACCTTCTTGTGCTCTTTCTCTCTGTCAAATAAATAAATAAAATCTTTAAAAAAAGAAAGATAAAATTCCTCTTCTGTGTGACAAGTGTATACTCTGCATTTTTTGGATATAAGCAGTATATGGAGTATGAGATATATGATAATATTTAAATGAAATAACATATACTCTAAATAAATGAAGATCTGTTTTTGTTTAGTGTTATTAAATATCTTAAAAAGTAAAAAGAGAAAGATCATAATTTTGACATTATATAGCTGTAATGGTGGGTATGCTCGTTTACCTGAAACACAGCGATCAAATACACTGGAGTAGATTAAGACTAGATCCTTCAGGGCAACTAATGCCTGATTTAAGAAAAAGAATATTGAAATCCTCTCTGTGAACCATTACTTCTTAATGGTTCTTAATTACTTCTAATCTTATAAGTGGAGTTGAGGGAAAATGCTGGGAAATATATTACTCTATAATAAATGAGCTTATAAGCAAGAAATAAAAAGACCAAATGTAACCTATCAAATAAAAGTTAATGCAGATATTACTTTTTTTAAAAGATTTTATTTATTTATTCATGAGAAACAGAGAGATAGAGGCATGGGGAGAGGCAGGCTTCATGCAGGGAGTCCCATGTGGGATTCAATCCCAGGACCCCAGGCTCATGTCCTGAGCCAAAGGCAGATGTTCAACTGCTGAGCCACCCAGGCGTCCCAACATTACTTTAATAAAGATGTAGTAAATCATATGGCCAAATTCTAGAACAGGTGTTATTTAAACCACTACTTTAAGAAAATGTTTAATTAGAAGAAGATAGTATGGGTTCCTGTGAAGATACAAACTGTGGAAATATTCCCACAATATTAATTTGTTTTTTGTTAAACTTAATAAAATGTGAGGTATAATGAGTAAGCAGGAAACCTTGTACCGTCCACTAAAATTGGAAGTTTTATAGACAAGAAACTTTTAAGAAGATTTACAAGATGAAGCAGACAGGTTGGGGGCAAGAGGGGGAGATAGGGACACAATTCAGTACAGGTGTGGGCAATGTCACGCTTGACATCTACTAAGAACATATCAGTTACTACCTTCATCAACTTTGTGGCAATTTCTTTTGATTTTCAATGTTGTCTGTGTCCTACTTTTGAAAACTGTTGGCATTTCCTGGTCTCTAGTGATGCCTTCTCTGTCTCCTTTGAAAATAACTTGAAGAAGTTTGTTAATTTTTTATTAAGATTTTATTCTGATTGATTGATTGATAGATTTGAGAGAAAGTATGAGAAAGATCAGGAGCAGGGGAGAAGGGCAGAGGGAGAAGCAGACTCCCCATTGAGCTGGGAGTCTTACATGGAATTTGATCCTGGCCTCCAGTATCATGACCTGAGCCAAAGGCAGACACTTAACTGACTGAGTCACCCAGGTCCTAAAACATGTGCTAATTTTAGTGGTCTGGGCAACTGCAGGTACTAGGGAACTAATTTATGGGGCAAATAATAGTTGTAGCATTGGTGAAAGATATCCTGCATCAGCTTACATACATTAATATATAATTTTCTTTTCTCAAAAAAAAAAAAAAAGAAAAGAAATGGTAAAATAATGAAATCTCTCAGTACATAAAACTTGTCACCTTATTTCCTACTGACAAATTGGGATCCATCCCAATATTTGCTAAGCCTATTCTAGCTTTTAAAAAAATTAGTATTATTATAGAAATTAATGTGATTTTTAATCTATGCCTTTAAGATTTCATAGATTTTTACCGCAAAGACTTCATGTCCATTTTTCTTTTGGAGTAGTTCATAATATTTTCAGGATTCTCTACATGGTATTGACATTTTTTTTTTCATCTGAGAGAGACAGAGTGCATACATGTGCACATAAGTGGGGGAGGGGATGAGGAAGAAGGAGAGAGAGAATTGTAAGACCTCAAGCAGACTCCCCACTGAGCATGGAGCCCAACTCTGGGCTCAAACTCATGACCCTAAGATCATAACCTGAGTCAAAATCATGAGATGGTTGCTTAACCAACTGAGCCACCAGGCACCTCTTCTACTCTATTTTGTTGACTCACCCATTTTTAATAAGACATCCATTTAATTCAGATATTTAGTTTAATTTATTTTATTTCTCCATCTGAGTTCAACCAATGTTTAGGAGATTATGTTATTTCTTTCCTGGGTTTTTGGAAAAAAAATACTTTAATTATTTATAAAAAATTTACCAGAAAGAATTCAGTGTTATTGATTTTTCCCCTATGATTTGAACAGCTTACATCCTAAGTTTAATATATTACTAGTTACACACACACATATAGAGACACACACACACAGAGTAAAATTTTAGGCATGGATTTATCCCTGTGCAAACTATTACTTTAATAATTATTTAGATCTAACTCTTAATT
This sequence comes from Nyctereutes procyonoides, assembly GCF_905146905.1. NCBI lineage: Eukaryota > Metazoa > Chordata > Mammalia > Carnivora > Canidae > Nyctereutes > Nyctereutes procyonoides. The sequence continues at coordinate 13,944,566 of NW_026575032.1, read as the reverse complement.
ATGCAATTTCCTAACTTTTAACTTTTGTTTTGTTTTGTTTTGGTACCATGTGTACCCCATTCTTAAAATCTTTAATTTGAATTATTCTCCCCATTTGTGTTGGTTACTTTTACAAGCAATTGTTTTCAGAGGACCATATGATCAGTATATAGTTTCAGATTTTTAAGTCTGAAAATGACCATGTAATTGAACAGTAGTTGGGCTGATGGAAGATTTCTAGTACATTTCTATGTACTTTTCTATTTCAAACACATACATCTGTCTTTTAGCACTTAGTTGCACAGATAAGTGTAATTTTCATTCCATTTTCTGGTAAAAATGATCTGTGTAGACATGTTCTGATTTTCATAATTTTTTCATACTATCTATCCCTTTTTAAATGTCTTCTTTGATTTGCAGAAATTCTTTGACTTAGTTTTCTAAAATAGGCTATTTAAATGTTTATATCAGAGTCTTTAATATTTGGAATATTTGTTCTAAGCCAGGTATAAAATAAATAGTTCAAAATAAAAACTATATTTTTGAGCATTTTCATATTCTTTGTAGCTATTTTTTCCTAAATGCTCATTATGCTATTTTCCCAGGTCCATCAAGTTAAAATGTTGAGCAAGTCATACTTGCCTTCATTCATAGGATTGCAGGGCAGTCGCAAGGAGGGTGTGTGAGAGAAGACATCTCTTTTTTCTTTCCTTTTAAATTGCCCCAAGAAAAGTCTGCACAATAGGTGAGGGCATATTCTCACCATGCTTGTGTCTGCAACCTCTACTGTCAGAATTCTTCATTGTACCAAGTGTATGGATTGGATTATTTTCAAACACACAATGATATTATAGGGTTTGGGTTTTTTTTTTTCCTATTAGATTTCTGGGTTGTTTTAGCTAGAAGTGCAGTGTTCAAGTATGTTTTTAGCATTTTGTTGTCGTTAAATAAATTTCCATACAAAAGAAAATGTTGCAATATTAATTCTACCTAAAGTATTTTTATGTACTTTTTTTCCCACGTAATGACTGAATACCCTACTCTGGGCAAGTTCTTCCTGTATTCCTCTTTGTTTGGGATATCCTATGAAGATGAGATGAACCCCTACTGAAGATTTGGTTTGAATTGTGAGACTGATGACAGCACACACACTAACAAGACATAACAAGGTTTGTAGCTTACGCGGTGGGACTTCTCTGGGAATGTAGGGAAGCTCCAAACTGATCTGAAAATGGTTTGAAAAAGCAAGAAAAATAAACTAGATTGCAGTTCCTGTTATAGTTAAAGTGTGGGACTGTTTTGCGGATGTTCACACGTTATGAATGTAAAGGAGGCAAAGACTTTGTTTTCTTTGCATTTCCCACCACTGCCAAGATAGACTACACCTAGTTTTTTCTTATCAGTTTGCCCAAATGCAAAACAAAAAGCAAAGATGGAGGGGTGCCCCTTAAAAACTATCAGCAGATATCAAGCTATTAAGTCAGATGCCTTCTTTCACCCTTCTCATGACTGTTTCTGTTATTCTGTTCTGTTATTCAGTGCATCTTTCACAAAATACCATTACATTTGCCCCTAACTCTGTATATTCTAGGTTTTTTGATAGAAGAGGCTTTGCTTTGTTTACTGTTTTACTGTTTACTGATAGGGAAGGCTTTGCTTTGTTTACTGAAACCTAGGGCCTATTACAGTCCTCCAAAACTGACCTTATTGGAAAACAATATGAAACATTGAGTATATGGTTAATACTTTGGCTGGATTATCTTTTTGCTAGAATAATAGTTGGTTAATACATCAGAATTTGATTTAATTTATTCATTTACTCTATTTAAATTGTGCTTAATTGATTTATCTGAATATTATTAGATACTTTACGAATTGACAATGAAATAATGTTTTGGGAACATTATGTAATTGGGTCAAACTGACTTTCCAGGAAAGCAGATTTTATGAGGTTTTATGGTTTTAATAAACACCTTGATTTTTCCCCCATTCTCTACCTTCCCTCTTTTCGTCCTTCCTTTTTTCATTTACTAAGATATTTATTTGTTGTAGGCATTTTGAGAGTGATATTTTGATAATGCAGTATTTTTTGGCCCCCCCCCAATTCCATCCATCATGTATTATGGCAAATGAAATAGAGACACAGTACGTGATAAAAATAGTAACATGACAATAATATTACAAGTCTTACAGGCTTGGGATTATACTGGATGTACACATAGCCACATACAACTGGATAAGTAGTCCATGTTGTAATCTGTCATATAAAATAACACTGTCTTATAGGGTGGGAAGATTAATTAAATAATATATGCATAAACCAACAAATATATGCATGGCAAGGCATCTGGAAAAATGAAGTAAAAAGTTCGGTAAAGATGTATACGTTTACATGTATAGTTGTTATTTTATTTTTTGGGTATTTTTTTAAATCTTAGTATTTTTGAAATGAAAGAAGCTTTAGGTATCATCTACAAATCCAAATCCAAAGCTTATCTTTAAGCTCCTAGAAAATACACATTTCTCTGCCCTGTGGTCAGGTGATCTGTATAATGATAATATGAGATAAGGCCAACAATCTGTATTTTTGTGAAACTTTTCAAATAATACTGAAGTAGAACTGATTTTGGGAGACTCTGATCTGTATAATCTGTTCATTTTATATCTAAGGAGCCATAGACCAGGAAAGCTGTTATTTTCTTAGTGTTTGAGAGTTAAATTGCAACTGAGCTCATCATTACCAGTTCAGGTCTTTGTTCATGGTGATGCTTCTACACATGGCACTTATGCACAAGAGCTGGGAGGCTTCGTGAATTTAATGAAGTATGCCTGTAGATAAGCCTTTTCTAAGCAATCCACAATGACTTGGTGTTAGTTGTGCATGGATCATACATGGCCAAGGATGAGTCTCTATTGCAAGAATGGTGTGTTTGGGATCTGGGTATCACAGTCCTGTGGACACTGAGACTTTCACCCATTTTTCAGTCTAGTTAGTTTTCGAAAATAAGATAGGAAAAGGAAATGGATTGTTTCTTGGATTCATCACTCAGAAATATAACTGCTCCATGCTTAATCTTCGAGTCAAGGTCATACTGAGAAAAGCAAATTAAATGTAGATCTTTGAAACACAGAGCAGTTACGATTGTTAGTATTTTATTCTTGGTGCATTTTTGGATGAGTGCAAAATAATATCACTATTTTATAAGCTTTATAAGTTAATATATGATCATCTTAGTTGAATCTTCACTCTTAGAATTGACCTTACTCTTTTAAGATTACTGAGTGCTTGGGCTGAAAATTATTGCTACACATTAGGAAACTTATTTTCTCACATCTTCCCTTGATGTCAGAACCTATAATTCTTACAGGCTTCTCAATACTGATTTTGCTGAATGATGACAGATCTCTCTCCTAAAACCAAAGCAGAACTCCATGGAAAAATGAAGGAATTATAAACCTAGAAATGTAATGACTAAGACATGAAATAGTGGACATTTAATTTTTCAATGAGTGTGGGCAGCCTGGGTGGCTCAGTGGTTCAGTGCCGCCTTCAGTTCAGGGAGTGATCCTGGAGACCCAGGATCAAGTCCCGCATCTGGTTCCCTGCGTGGAGCCTGCTTCTCCCCCTGCCTGTGTCTCTGCCTCTCTCTCTCTCTCTCTGTGTGTCTCTCATGAAGAAATAATAAATAAATAAATAAATAAATAAATAAATAAATAAATAAATAAATAAATAATCTTAGAATTTTTTTCCATGACTGCTTTCTCCAGAAACCTATACAGTAATTTTCTCAGGATACGGAGATAATGTTGGCAGTTAAAATTGCTCTTTCAGCTTTAAAATAAGCATACCATTTTCAAAACAAAAATAGGACAACTTAATCTATAGCACAAAATGAAGTAAGTGTTTATTGAAGTCAAAGATATTTTGAATCCAACTTGGATGGTGACCTTTTGATAGAATAACATATACATACTGTTTGAAAAAAAAGTGGAACACAGTTTTCACAAGTTCTAAGGTAACTCATATTCCTTTATAAACCTTTGGGGGAGAAACCTTCATGGCAGATTTTTTTTTTTTTTTGATAGCCCATCCACCATTCAATACAAAACTGTGAAAACTACCATTTGTATTGAAGGCTCCTGTTTTTGTTTTTTTGTTTGTTTGTTTGTTTGTTTTTCATTTTAAGTAGTAGAACATTTTTTTTTCTAACTTCATGACTTTTATAGAAGCTATGTAAATGGTCCTATGTTAATAGATATTGTTAATACTTAATGGTTACATAACGCTTTTGTCTGCAGATCCCAAAGGGATTTTTGAGTGGATAAATCTTCATTTTTAGAGAAGAAAAAGAGAATACTGAGACAAAAAAAAAAAAAGGGTGTAGTTACTACAAAGTATTCTGAGCACATTACCCACCAATATATTAGAATCAGAATGACTGGAGTGAAAATTGTCTACTTCTGTCAAGAATTTGTTTTTATATGCCCAATCTGATCTTAGAAGGAGAAGTATGTCTTACCATGCCTGATTGGTGTTCACTTTATTTTACTTTGAGTTCATTCTTCACTTTTACCACTCCTTTTTCAGGAAAACTGCAATCATTTTAATTATTTTTTCTTAAGTGCCCCCAACCCATTATTAAAACACTAGAACTTACTTTCCAAAGTGGGTAAGAAATATTTTTTATCTATTATTTACTAGTCAAACAAATAAAAATTTGTTTACAGCTATTTTACCTGTAGCTATGGTCCTATGGATGTTAATGGTTATGACTCAGGTTTAAACAATTTCAAGTGTTGAAATGATTTCAAGCATAGAAACTAAATACTTTTGAGCTGAAAACTCTTTCTTTCATCTCTGAATTATTTTTATCTTCCTTTGAAAGCAAAGCAACATTGATTGAAATCAACAACATTGAAAGCAACATTGATTAAGAAGACTGTCCTTACAGGTCAATCTAGAGACTATATATATATTTTTATTTCTCTCCATTATATTGAAATAGTTGCACTGTTATGTGTACTATTTGCTATGCTATTATTTTTTAAGTACAGTGTGATTTCAGACAAAAGACAGATGGGAAGACAGTTTCTTGAGTTATTAACCATTTTTATTGGGTCCTCACTGTTGTAGGAGACTTACAAAATGGAAAATTATTTTCATTTCTGCAATCTTTACAGCTCTGATTTGGGGCTTACTTCCTTTGGCAGCCTTTATCCCTTCCTGTCATATTAACAGGGGAAAAATGACATTTTCAAAGACATTCGGAGGCACTCTATCCTACCAAGGCTATGTTGGGTTTAGAAGATAAAGGCACTAGAGGAAAAAGGTAAAAAGGGTTGTTAAGGAGGGAGGGTGTCCAGGCCTAATTCAAAATGACAGGGAGAGCTTCCTGAGACTGAGAAGTCAAAGGATCATAAGCTTGTTTTCCTTATTTGTGTCCTTGTTTGTCTAGGAGTATAAAACTGATGTCCAGCTTTTCCTGAGGTGGTTATATGCTTGAGGCATGTCTGCCTGCAAGAACCAGAGAAGTAAATGAGAAATCTGTGGTGGAATGTCCCCTCGTGGGGAAACTCATAGCAAGGGTGTCTCTCAGCCCATCCAGTGCATCTTTGGGTTTGGGTCTACTCCTAGATTTTGGCAGCATATAAAACTTCTAAATTTCTGCCTGACCCTAAACACAAAAGAAATAGGACTTTCACCACTAGCAGGTTGGGATTTGGCCAAATTGAAGACTTGAATGAGGAAAAAGAATAGGCAGTTTATTTTTGTACAAGAACTGTGTGAGGAAAAGTACTTATTAAAAATGCAGGCATTTTTAAAATTTAGAAATATCTTAAATTCAGACTTACAGCTCTGAGAAAGAATGGCTTATCTAAGTTATTTATTTAATTGGAAACATAATTTATTTCAGCATATTTGTTTGCTTTTAATTTACCTCTCATATTCTGGTGATTAATCATTTGTTATGACAAATTTATTTTTCAAGATATGCAACTGAGATATTCTTTTGAGTTAAGCAATAACAAGAACTCCATCTACATAAAAATGTTTTTTTAATAGGCTCCACACCCAACATGCGTCTTAAACTCACAACCCTGAGATCAAAAGTTGCAACTATGAATAGAGCCACCTAGGTGCCCCCATCTACATAGAAATCAATAGTACTTTGAACTTCTGTAATAAGAATATTTACTGTAACCAAACACATGGTGTTTTTAGTCTTACTGGAGAAAATTCGGGTTTCCAAAATAAATGATACATAAATAAATAAATAATTTGTTAATCCTGTTTTTTTAATAATACTTAAAAACTTTTAAGTAAAATAAAAATAGTTTTATTTTATATTTAGAAATAAATTTAAAATTTTGTATACTGTATAGATTAATTTAAAGCTTTATTAATTTAATCCACATAAATATGAATATCAGAGTCATTTTAACCTTGAGAATACATTTAAATGAAGAAAAAAGATGAGAAGAAAAAGCTAAATTTAACATGAAAATATAACTACTTCTTAATTTACCTTAGAAGATATCTATCAGGGGCACATGGGTAACTCAATTGGTTAAGCGTCCAACTCTTGATTTCTGCTCAGGTCATGATCTCAGGGTTCTGAAATCAAGCTCCAAGTGGGGCCCACATGCTGGGCATGGAGCCTGCATAAGATTCTCTCTCCCTCTCCCTCTGTGCCACCCTCCCCACTCTGCTTCTGTGTACACACATACTTTTTCTATCTAAAAAAAATATTTTTTAAAGAAGATATCTATCATACCAAAAAATAATCTGTCTTCCTTAAGACTTTGAAATGAATACTTTCATTTAAAATTGGATTTTAATTGTGAAGTCCTATAATTGTTTTCAACAATTCTTACTTGACTGTAGGATATATACAGCCCACTGCATTGCACGATTGTGGCTTTTTAAAATCCAAATACAACAGTTATGGACTTATGATAGCATTTAGCCAGGGTAGTTTGCAGTAAAGAGTTTTAAAAATTAATTTAACAAATTGTTTTCTTTGTGACTACTACGTATCTTCTGTTAATGAAGATGTCTACTAATTAAACAGAGTACCAGATTATAGTACTGGTGATTTCTAGTAAAAAATATTTATTTAATGTTTACTGTAAGCCAGATCTCATCCTAGACATTTATGAACTCATGTAATACAAACAATAACCCTTCGATGTAAGTTCTATGGTCATCCCCACTTTTACAACTGAAGAAACAGAGGAACAGAAAGTTCAAATAACTGGCCAAAGGTCACACAATTGGTAGAGGGTAGATCTGGAATTCAAACTCATGCAACCTTTTTCAGAGCATATATTCTTGAGCACCATGCTGCAGAGCCCTGCTAACTTAGAAATAGTTTACCTTTAATGAGGGCTCATTACATACCCAGCATATTGCTGTGCCATTTAAATTATTGCACCATTTACTACTTAAACCAGAGAAGTGGGATGGAAACATTATTATTCATATTTCAGATAGTAGACAAATTTAAAGATAGTAAGTAATTTGTCCAAGAATATAGGAAAATAAATGTGGATGATGAATGTGAACTCAATTCTTTCTCAGGTTCTGAAGTGCTTAATGTTGTCTGCCAAAGGGTTGTCCCACAGAAATGTGCACATAACATTTTAATCACTGTTTTATTGCCAGAGACTTTGAGTAATAATTTTTGTACTTCTAACTCATTGTAATGGCCCGAATGATTGAATATATGCTTTTGTAACTAGTGAAAAATAACATCCCTGGAATCAAGAATCTTTAAATATGTGATGAGTTTTTAAAATATTTGTATCAATTGACCTAGTTATTTTTGAATTGGAAATCTAATTCTAATCACATAAGTGGTTTCATATATAAAGGCTATTCATTGAATACATATATAGCAGTAAAAGCAAAAATTAACCTAAATATTAAGCAATAGAGAGAGTTGAGTAAATGGTAGTATTTACTCTTGGCAGGAAATCATGCATTCATTAAAATATTTCATAAGAGTCGGCAGTAACATAGGAAACACTTCTGGAAATATATTCAACATAAAAATTTGGATAAAACTTACTCATATGGTAATGGTAAAATTATATTTAGCTATTTTCTCTCTCTTTTTTTTACTCTTGTGTTTTTTTTTTCTTTTCAAGCATTTTTATGGGAAATAGAAAAAAAATCTGAGGAAATGAGATAGTATGGTCATAGTATGGTCATAACATAAGCTAGAATGCAGTTATTCACTTCAGAGTGCTTAAGAAATGATCTGCAGTTTCAATAATGTGCTTTGACTGGCTTATATGGTGTTTAGAGACTATTTTCCAAGGATATACCATTAAAGGTCATTTAGTAAAGGTGGCCACAGGGGAATTAACAGAAATCAACAGGATCGTTTATGTTAGAAAAGGATTTGCTAAACATGGGATGAATAAAATATTTAACTACAAACATCAGTGCTGAAGTTTTTTTTTATTTTTTCAGTTGGCATAGAAAGCATAATAAACCTACTCTGATTGCTTTAATTTGATTCATTGGAACATTCCAATCGATACACTAGGCTCTAATCCATTTGTTTTGGGTATTGGTATGATAGCTTCCCATGGAGAGCATGATACCAGGCTATAAACTAAGAATGTGTGAGAGCATGTGAGGTAAACCAAATCCAGATGTCATTCTAATGGATAAATGGAATCTGTACTGAAGTTGTAAGTTTCCAGATCTAGAATTGAATATCTGCATACAGAGTTTTCAGTTCAACTAGCTTTCAGGTCACACAACCCTGTTTCTAGTTTGGAATAAGCAATCAGTCCTAGGTGGCCTGCACAAGGAGCTTATGGGAGGTAGGGGAACATGCAAACTTGGACGATTAGAACCAGGTGCTTCTACTCCAGGACGTGGCCCCAGCTTCACCTGCCAGTGTTGTACAGCACATCACTCCCTCTTCTGCTCATGCACCCTACCCCCAAAAAAGGATTTTGAAAGATCTTGTGTCGCCTCACTTTCTAGATATCAACTTAAGATGTTGCCAAAGTATGTCTTTCCTGGTGTCATGTAAATATTATTTTAAAATAAAACTGTTATATCACTCTTTAAAAAAAAAAAGAAAGGCCAAATCCTAGGTACCCTGTTTATTAGCTGTTCACTCTTGAGCAATTTACTAAACTGTACTAAGTTCCAGTTTCCTTAATAAAATTGGAGCCTGGCTCATGAGGTTGCTGAGAGGATAAATTAGGGGTGGACTTTCTGCACAGTGTTCCACATGCAGTATATTATCACCACTGCATCTTAAACTCCATGGGGCAGTAGATGAGTGCTAAGCAATGACTCCACACATTTACTAGTTATAGAGAAAGGTTTGGGTAATCTCCAGAGTATGTAACTTCTGCTTTGAAAGAATGTAGCTGGGAGTAGGAAAACTAGAGTGCAGAATGAAGAAGTAAGGGCATTCAGGAAAAATCAGAAAAAGTAGGGCTATATTATACCTTGAGTCTTAGAGTGACAGCTCATACAACATAAAAAAGAAAAAAGGAAAATCTCAGAATAGAGAATTAAGATTCTCTATCTTGAGGGTGAATGATATGAGGAACTGTTTTAGACTGTAACAAACATGAAGGAAACTAATTTAAAGGAAGAATTTTAATCAGAAGGAAATTATGGACTATAAAGTTCAGATTTGGAGATGAAGGAGAAGCAAGTTGTAGTTTTATGTTTTGAATGTAATAGAGAATAAATTGGAAATTAAAAAAGAAGAAAGTATATCAGCAGTCGGAGATAAAAATTTAAGAAACAGAAGGAGATGAAAAGATAACTACTATAAAAATACATACCAAAGGCCTATGAACTGGCTTCTTTAATGTACTGTGAAGTTTCTGCTAATATACTTGTGGATATTTCCCATTCACAGTTGCACCAAAGATAATAAAATACTTAGGAATAAACTTAATCAAGGAGATAAAAGACCTGTACTCTGAAACTATAAAACATTGATGAAAGAAATTGAAGATGACACAAGCAAATGGAACGATATTCTATGCTCATGGATTGGAAGAACAAATATTGTTAAAGTTTCCACACTCCCCCAAAGCACTCTACAGATTTAATGCAATCCCTGTCAAAATGCCAGCAGCATTTTCACATAACTGGAACAAACAATCCTAAAATGTGTATGGAACAAAAAAGACCCCAAACAGCCAAAGCAAGCTTGAAAAAAGAACAAAACTGGAGGTATCCCCATATCAGATTTTAAAATATACTATAAAGCTATAGTAATCAAAAGAGTATGGTATTGTCACAAAATAGACACATAGTCAATGCAACAGAATAGAGAGCCCAGAAGTAAACCCATACTTATATGGCCAATCTTCAACAAAGGAGACAAGACTATACAACGGGTATAAGACAGTCTCTTCAACAAATGGTATCAGGAAAAGTGGACAGCTACATGCAAAAGAGTGAAATGACCACTTTCTTACACCATTTTCAAAAACAAACTCAAAATAGATTAAAGACCTGAATGTGGGATCTGAAAGCAAAAGGAGGAGGAGGAAAAGAAGAATAAGGAGAGGAAGAAGGCGGAAGAGACGGAGGAGGGGGAAAAGGAGGAGGAGGAGAAGGAGGAAACATAAGGAGAAGGAGGAAACATAAATAAGAAGTAATTTATTTGACATCAGTCTTAGAAACATTTTTCTAGATATATCTCCTTTGGCAAGGGAAGCAAAAGCAAAATTAAACTATTGGGACTACACCAAAATTAAAAAGCTTTCGCACAGTAAAGGAACCATCTACAAAACAAAAAAGATAACCTACTGAGTGGGAAAACATTGCCAATGATATAGCTAACAAAAGGTTAATATTTGAAATATATAGGGAAGTTAGACAACTCAACACCAAAAGAACAAATAATCCAATTAAATCTTTGGCAGAGTATCTAAACAGACATTTTTTTTCCCCCAAAGAAGCCATACAGATGGCAACAGACACATGCAAAGATGCCCAACATCACTAATCATCAGGGAAATGCATATCAAAACCACAATGAGACATCACCTCAGAGCTATGAGAATGGCTACAATCAAAAACAGAAGAAACAAATGTCAAGGATGTGAAGAAAAATGAACCTCATGCACTCTCGGGTGGGAATACAAGCTGGTGCAGCCACTGTGGAAAACAGGATGGAGTCTCCTCCAAAAATTAAAAATAGAACTACCATGTGATCCAGTAATTCCACCATTGGGCATTTATGCAAAGAATACGAAAACATGAATTAAAAAGGATATATGCGCTCCTATGTTTATTGCAGCATTATTTCTAATAGCCAAATTAGGGAAAGATTCCAAGTGTCCACCCAGAGATGAATGGGTAAAGACAGTGTAGTGTGTGTACACACACACATGCATACACATGCATGCATATATACACATTGGACTATTAGCCAGAAAAATGAAATCTTTCCATTTTTACCAACTTGGATGGATTGAAGGGGTATAATGCTAAGTGAAATAAATCAGCAGAGAAACATAAATTCCATATGATTTAACTTGTATGTGGAATTTAAGGAAAAAACAAAACAAAGAAAAAAGAAGTGAAAACCAAACTGGTGGTTGTCAGAGAGGTGGTGGGTAGGGGATGTGTGAAATAGGTAGAGGGGAGCAAGAGTACACTTATTGTGATGAGCACTGAGTAGCGTATAGAATTGTTCAACTGTTATATTGTACACCTGAAACTAATATAACACTGCATGTTAAGCAAACTTGAATAAAAAATGTACAGAAATAAGTGAAAGTTTTCCTCTTTTACACAAACTTTTCCCCCCACATAACTGAATGAAGAACATTAGCAAAAAATCATTGAGAGTGGCTTATTTGAGAAATCGATGATTAATTTAAACAAATAGATTGTTTAGGTAGAAATTGAACTTTCATTATACAAAACTTGGTGGGGGGAGGATTCTAATGGTTTCAATTGATTAATAGGCTCTCTAAACACTGGCAGGAAACTCCTCTTCCCTCTCCCCGTGACCCGCCAATGCTCCCAGCTCAGAAAGTGTTGGCTTTTTCTTTGTAACATTTTAGTGCATTCATGAGTCTCATAAGGTTGAACTCTGAAGAAGTCAGTACTCTGAAGTTAATATTCTTCAGACATTGCTAATCTATGCTTCATGTTACCTGTTTGACACAGGGCTTCGTAAAGAAGCTTGCAAAACTCGGAGTTACCACCTGAGGAGATAGCTCTTCCCTTCACTACCTGCACCTCCACCCTGCCCCAAACATATATTCTTACGTTGACTTGAGTGGTACAAGTAGGCATCCTTTCCTCATGCCCAACAGTTGCATCCAAGTTCTTATATCACATCTGTCCTATATCTTGCCTCCCTTTGACAGCATCTTATTTTATTGTGATACTAGGATGAATCATGAATTCAGGTGATGTCAGTCTGATTTGTTATTCTAAAGCTGATCATCAAAATTTTGCCTCATGATTTTGCTGTTGAAGATCATTACCTAGATCTATTATTCCATTGTATTATAAGAGTTTTGATGGCAGTAACAAAATATTGTATTTTCTTTTTAGTGGGAGCTTTGAGGTCCTTTTATTTACTAAAAGTTCCAGTAAACTTTTATTTTTTTATTTATTCTTTTTTTTTTTTTATTTTGGTGGTGCTATTCATAAGTGCTCGAGTCAATGGAGATCCGTTGTACTTTTCTATTCTGGGGCCATTTTGCCTGCTACAAAACCTAGAATTATATCTTATTGAGATTTCCTGGACCCCTAAACCATACCTGAAGGGATAGAAACATTATCATCCTGTATTTAGAAGATGTATTTAATGAGCATGTACTACTTATAGGCTAAGGGGAAAAAGTATTTTTAGAAGCTGGATAATAGAAGCAGAGTACATCTAGTGCAAACTACGACTGGTAAATAATTAAATATGCTTCCACTACAAAATCTAAGAATACCTTTTACTTGTAATGATAGTTTGGGGACACATTGATGTATTTTATATAAGTTAGCCTACTTACGAGTACTGTTAGGATGAAAATTTTTTATTTGATCTTAAAGCAAATAAAAGAGATGGTCCTCAAGAGAAATATACTATAATTCTGGTAGCCCAAACTATGTCATAATGAAGTATCACTATTCCTGTTTCAATTATGATAAAGGTTTTCAGTAAACTTTTGACATTTTTGGAGGCCTGATTCTCAATGACTTCACTACAGGGCAATTGGAATTATTAGTCCTCTGTGAGAGCTTTGCCTCTCAGTGTACAGTTTCAACCTCCGAACCCATATTGCCATTTTGCCGATTATTTTTAGAGGACATATTTTACTAACTTAAATACTCACAGCAGATCTCTATCAGCAGTACTCAGGGACCACATCTAAGGTTTGCCAATGGCACGTGGAAGGGTAATAGTATGATCACATCACATGTTTGAATAGTGCAGGAAGTAAAGGGTGGTTTCTCATACAAATACTAACTTAATGAAAGTGGGATCCTTGACATCATGGTTAAAAAAAAAAAAGATAAATTTCCATATTCATCCTTTGATCAGTAACAGACTAATACATATCTGCTGCAGATATTTAATTTTGTAGTTTGCAATTTCAAATACTTGCCTTATCACACAATGTGAAAAAAGAGGGTTTACGTTCCCTTAAAATAAAATGTAAGAATTGCTTCAACAATACATGTTGTCTGAAATCAAATGATCTCCCCTCAATAGAATACAGACTATATCAGCTTTAAAAAGTCACAGTTAGAAGGCCCGGGATGAAGCGGCATTTGAAATACTGCTTCATGGTCACGACTGAAAAGTTCAGTGCAGTTTTACAAATATTTACTCTAACTTCTATGTGAAAAAAATTAAAAAGAAAAAAAGGAAAGTATGAATGACACAAATTGTGATTCTAGTCATAATAAATAATAAAATCACTTTGTGCTATTTACAAATTTAAAGATACACTAAGGACAAGCAGTAAAAGGAAAGCATAAAGCTGTCTGAAGATAAGTGGTGGCATTGTTTCAAAGGAGCACTGTAGCAACCTAGGAAGGTATCGATCATTTCTAACGGGTTGGAGGGAGAGGGCCCATTGATTGTCAACTCTGATGAATTGTACACAACCAACTTTGGCCTGCAACCCCAGCACAACAAGATCTCATTGTTTAATAGCATTTGAGTACCTATTTTTAGATCCATTGGCTCATTAAAACAAACAAAAACCTGTATTCTAGACAAATAATCTTTTTTTGAACCTCTGTATTAAACTCTTAGACATATTTGAGAGCTACTTCATGTTCTTCAATACACCAATTTCACCATGACATTAGTGAAGAAAGGAAGCAAATGCCTATTATTAATGATTTCTTAAATAGTTGTGTTACGTATCAATTTCTTGTCTAAGAAATGGAATTGAACAGTATGTCTGACCCCCACCCCACCCCCTGTGATCATGATGAGGTCTTTAGCATACCTTGACTCCGTGCTTCCTCAACCTATCTTAAGTTAAGATTGTTTGGAATTTTACTTTCCAATATATTTGCCATTGCTGTGGATATTTGGTTTTTATATTTCAAAAAAAAAAAAACAATTTTAATGTCAGTGTTGAATTTCAGAAAACAATATCAAAACTCTCTTGCAACTAATTCATGTTTTATTTCTCATGCTTTCCCGAATACCACGACTTCCCTTTATATGTCCCTGACTTAAAAAAAAAAAAATACAGACCTTTCCTTTTTCTCAAAGGAGAAAAATATTAATAATAACTTGAATTATTAAAAATAGGGTGAACTTTGACAATCCTGGGGTTTCATTAAGGATACGGGTTGAAAAATGTGATGCAAATCCAGAGCTCACACAGTGTCGCTGTGTTTACAGTTATAACTTGTAGTTTAACTTCTATGTCTAGAGCTGATGTGCTTAGGCCTTTTTCTCACCTTTTGCCTAATTTGGGCCAACAATGGAAAGTATTGAGAAATAGCACCAACTGTTAGACTTGTACTCACTTTTGATTTTGAGTTTGAATTTCCTCTCTGAAGAGTAGGAGCTTTCCACATGAAAAACAAACCTCTGAAAAGACTGGAGGATTAAACATCCATTCCCTTCCTTGCTTTGCCATGAATATGAACAGACTCTATTTCAGTTTATGCACCTACTCGTTTTCTACCTTAGAGTGGCTTTTATGCTAAGAAAATGTCTGAAGAACTTCTATCTCTGGGAAAGAAAAGTGTATTATATGTCAAAGCTTCAATTGTCGAAAGAGTATAATATTTTTAAAGGGTGGGAATCAAGGTCAAATCAAAAGGCTAAGTCCCTTTACTTCCCTGCATATATTGTTTCCATTTCCCTTCTCTCTATTATAATCAAGTCTATTTGTTAAAAGGTTATGCAAAATAAATTAGGCTTTTAGAGCACTGACAGCTCAGCCATAGAGAAATTCTTCCCTCTATTTTTTTTTGTACTTTATATGTGAACACCTGCTACACTTTTAATGAGCTTTAAATTATACTTTACACCCATGTAACAAGAATGGATATTGCTCTTTAGTTATAATCAAAGAAAATATCAGGATGACTTGTTGCTAAGAGCAACGGCTTGTCAAAAAATGATACTTCCTCCAGTAACAATATAGATAGATAGGTCCAGGTTGATAGATGGAAAATATGATTTACACTACATTGAGAGTTATCAATCTTTTACATTTTCTTGTCTTCTGTGATTTAAGAGGAATTTGTCATCGCTCTATGACTATGCCTAGATTATTTTCTTTTGTTCTTATCTTTGTTCTTTCAGTCTCCTTACTTCTTATAGGGCAACAGGTAAAAATGAAAATTTTCCTTTATGCTTTTATTCTCTCTGACTCATTAAAATAGACATACTTTAAATAAGATTCCCAGAGCCCCTTGAAACACCAGAATATAATGATATATATTTATTTTTTTGAGTTCTATCCCCCCCCCCTATAATTTGATTCACTTTGAAGTATTTAACCCTATTGCAATGACCTTTAGGCATTGTCAGAATTCCTTCTTAAGCAGTTTAATAATGACAGAAAAGCAAGCATTTGAAAATGAGCAATAGTAATTTGGCTATCTACCATCTTGACATTTGAGATGTTAGACTTCTTGGCCAATCAGATTTAATTCTTTTCTACAGTGGTATCAATCTAACGCATCTAATGCCATCTGCAGAGAAGGGCAATGGTTGAGTGGAGGAGATGACTGTTGTGAAAGTAGGAAAGATATCACGTAGTAGAAGTAGAAAAGGGGCCGTGGCAGAGAGATCCTGGCTGTGAAAGTTTCTATACAATGTCCCAGGCAGGTGCTGAGAGAGGAATGATAATGCAATGTAAGGGAGGCGGCCATGGGGAGTCTGGAAAAGAGTACCTTCGTCTGTGTTGAGATCAATGCTTACCTGTTCCTTGTCTTTATGTTGAACCCTATGGCAGGGATGTGTGCATAACAGACTGTGTCCTCGACGCTTACACTGAGATTCATTGTTTTGTAAGTTTTTTCCTTGATACTGAGAAGTAAGGCTGACCTGAACATGACCACTCTGCTATTCAATATACTTTTTTAAAATATAGGGTAGAAATGTAGTAAAAAAAAAAAAAAAAAAAAAAAGGAAAGATGAGGGAAAACAGTGGAATGGACCAGGAGACTAGGACAGAAGTTAGTGAAGAAAGATGAAGAAGAGAAAATAAAGAAATAAGATAAAAGTATTTTAGCATAACCTCCCATTGTATCATCCTCTTAAGATTGGAAACAATGCGTTTCTTAATTGGAAAAAACAATCAACATAATAAATGTTGATTAAGTTCAGCTTTCAGGTTTTTTTTTATTTTTATAAAAATGCTTTTTAAGTTTTTGAACTAAAATGAATAAAGATTAGATAAATAATCTTTCTTCATGGGTTTCCTAAAATAATTTACCTTTCCCTGCATGAGCACACATTACTGTACTCTTCTTTTCAAATGGAGAAAGTTAAATGTCTCATTAAAAAGCGGAAGAAGAAATGTACTTTTTCCTCTTATCACCAGTTACAAAAACTTCAAAAAATGTTTGGTTCCAAAGCTCCTCAATATGCAAGCTATCTACTTATACTAATTATTCAAGCCTTGAGAGACTGAAAACTAAAGATAGAATTCTCGGGAGAAAAAACAAACTCTGTACATTACATGTGAGCTTTCCTAAAATTCCCTGCTTCCATTCAGAGTAGCTTCTGAAAGAATATCATGTCTGGTATTTTAATTTAGCTAATAACAATGATAACTGTTTATAATAAAACAATGATGATAATGGTATATTTACAGAGATATTTCTTCATCTAAATGGCCTAAATGACATCATTCAGTATGCAAAAAATGTCCTTCAAACTTCCCTGTTCATTTTCCCGAAACTGATAGAGCAGAATACAAAATACTGGAACTAGTATTTGATTTTTCATGTGATTTTGAAGAAACAGAGAAATAAAATATATTAAATCCAGTGAACACCTTCTTCCCTATACTCCAATTCAGGGAGATTTTTGTCTTTCCTTGCTTTTTCCCATTACATCCGCCTGTATGTTTACTAAGTGGTACTCAGTTTTACCACGTGCTAAAGCTGAAGTTCAAATATAACCCTGTATCAAGTATCCACTTATGTTTAGTTGTGTCTGGATGCAACTTAAAATAGCACGTCATTTGATAACTTTAAGTAAGGTTTAGAGACATTTGCCTCGTCTTCTATTACAGTATAGTAATGTTAGGCTCATTCAGATATTAATTGAATCCTTACCATGTGCAAACTAAAAGAAACTTTTTTTTTTAATTTTAAAGCGTAGGTTTTGGTAGTTATCAAGCAATTACACTTGGGACACGTTATGTTTGATAAAGTGTAGGTTTTGGTAGTTATCAAGAAATTACACTTGGGACACGGTTATGTTTGACAGAACAATCTCCCTATATGAAATGCATGAGATCCTCATTTATTCAAAAATTGTCTTGAACACTGAACATTGGTAGGACTGTGTGTGTCTTTGTGTGAGAAGAGGGTATTAGACGTAGAGGTAAATGTATATGGTGACTAGACAGTAAGAGGCCATCATTTGATGTTATTGGGACTTACTATAAATATTGTAGAATCACAGGACTTAGCAGACTTAGTAGATATGAAAGATTGGAAATCAGGGAAGAGAATGGCCTCTTTTGACTACTTGTACCCTCTGCTGCAAGAAGACTGCTTAAACATTGAATACGACAAACATGTGTGTTGAATTAATAAATGGAGAATAAATGATTAGAAAGAGAAAGTGCCCTTTATTCCACCTAATTTTTCTGCTGATTCTAAACTGTTTAAGGCCTGTTTAAGCTATACGATAAAGTTTTCATGTTTCTCAGCTATTTTTGCAAGTGCTGATCGTGTGCTAACTCCAGTCTTTCTTATTTTCTTCATACGGACTAGTTGCAGTCCCAATAGTAGAAAAATAAACCTCCACCAACAGCGTCCCTCTTCTTTCCTATCCTCTCACCTCCCCACTCACACCTTGACTAGTAGCATATTTAGGCTCATAAAATAATAATTTTGAAGCTTCAGTCCAGTATCCCTGTAGTTATTTTATACTGTTTTAGGTACAAATGGAATCCTTCTAGGTGATGAGGCCAGATGGAGTTGCAGAACAAGAGGCATAGGACTACCCTGTACTGTTTTATGATGGTCCACTAGGAATTCCACACCTACACCTAATAGTAACGTGGGACTAATGGACCCAGAGTACTGATCATTTCTGGTCAACAAATGAACCATGGCAGAGATACCAGGGCAGGTACCCCCAAAACGAGTATAATCATTTGTAAGGAAAAATGAAAAAAAGTGAGGAAAAACTGGAGGAGACTTTTCTTGAAGTCTTCAACTTTTTTGGATGTTTCTCCTTAATAGGAAGATGTCATGTTACTGACACAATGTTATATCTTCTTCAATTACCCAGCCTTTTAATAAAAAGTCATGTGCACTCATATATGCCTTATGGTTTTGAAAATTAATGAGATGAGGCCAACAAAGGGAATGGCTATCCCTCTGTCAGCTTATTCTTGGAGTCTGAAAAGATTCATATTATTTTCTTTTATCCTAGAGTCATCACTTTGCTCTCACATCACTTTCTCATTTCTTAATACATTTCAGCCACTAACTAGAGGCTTCCATGTTCTTTGTGTTGAACGTTCCAGAAGAAGGGGGAAAACAAGAAATCTTTTTCCAAATTTTGGACTTTGAGAGTCTAAAGCCTCTGGGAGAAACATAAAGGTCTCATCTCCACAGAAAACTATTTTGGGAGGATGAGCAAGGTTTCTTACTTTTAACCACTCTTTATGCGGGGGATTAGGGAGTCAGAGAAGAAGAGGAAAGAGCTAAGATGCTGGTGGCACCCCTGTCTGGAGCCCTGACTTCACATGCATCATTATAGGAAACAGAAAGGATTACAGAAATCCCACACAGACTTTGGGAAGTCTAAATTCAGAAAGACCTTTACCCCCTTTCTTGATACATTTCAAGAAAGCCCAAAAAAGACATGGTTGAGGATGTTTAGCTGACGACCTTGAGGACCCTTGAGAGTTAGATCATTCCCTCTAAGACAGAGGGCAGCAGAACAATTCTGATGGCTCTCCTAACAGCCTGGAAGTGGTAAAGCACTAGAGATGGCTCCATGATTTTCTCATTCCTCCATCATGATGGAAAAAACATAGAATGTTCATGTGCAGAGAGAGAATAAATCGATTTGGTTCAAGAAGCATCACCCCTCAGAGGCAAAAATAATGACTATTGTCAGGCAACAAGGATGACTCTGTGACCACCCCAATAGATCGCAGATTGTCGCCAGAAACTAAAGCATCTCATCAGACACCAAGGTGATTGCTAATGACTCACCTCCGATGACAACTCCAAATCCCTTCAGGGAAATACTGGCCCTATTGGAATGAGAGAAAAACTTAACCTGTCTGAGATTAATTTACCTCCACCTTGTGGTATAGATGCTCACACCAGAAAACCAGCTGGGATTGTAGAAAACATAGTTACCATTTTTTGTACTCTTGAGTTCTGTGATTAAATTCAGACTCAGAATTTACAACTGTCCCGACTCAGCCACATGTTCCCTAGGATGGCACAGAGATGAGGTGAGTCATCGGAGGAGTGGCTGTAACTGAGAAGAAGGTGGGGTGCACAGGAGCAGCAGCCGGCCGCACAGTTCAGAGACACTTTACAATAGACCCTAACTTCTGATAGATTCTGACTTCCAATGGTTCTAGAAAAAAGAGAATATCTAAAGATCTTTAAGTGGGTAGTGGTAGGAATAAATACTTATAAATAACACTTTTCCTTTTAAAGGATGCATTTATAATGTATTAATAGTTAAAAGAGATCACATATGTAGGATGTTTAGATTAGTTGCCTGCTGTGATGGTTAATTTTATGTGAAAACTTGATTGGGTGAAAGGGATACCCTGGTAGCTGGTAAAGCTTTATTTCTGGGTGTGACTGTCAGGGTGTCTCTGGATGAGACTGGCATTTGACTTAGTAGGCTGACTAACATCTGCCTTCAACAATGGACATCACCCAATCCTTTAAGGGACCATACAGAGCAAAGAGTAGGAAGGGTGAACTCCCTATCTTTTGAGCTAGGACATCTATCTTCTCTTGTCTTTGGACCTCAAAGTTCCTGGTTCTTGGGGTTTTGGACTCTGGGACTTATTCTACTGGTTGCCGTAGTTCTCCAGCTTATAGAGGGCAGATTGTGGGATTTCTCGACTTCCATAGCTACATAGCCATTTCCTATAATAAATCATATATATATGATTTATAATAATCATATATATGATATATGATTTATAATAATTTATAATTATATATATTCTATCTGTATATATATATATATATATATATATACATATAGAGAGAGAGAGAGAGAGAGAGAGAGAGAGAGAGAGAACTGTTGGCTCCATTTCTCTGGAGAATCCTGACTATTGCACCTGCATATAAGTAGATGTACACATCTTTTAGTTTCCTTTGTATTTTCTTTTAGAGATGGAGCTAAAGTCAAGCAGCAAGGTTTGTGTTTTTGTTTTATTTTGGTAGTGTGAAGGAAAACGAGAAAAGGTAATTGAGGGATCAGTAAGTCAACCTAAGAATTTTAATCTTAAAATACTAACTTTAAAAAAATAGCTAGGAAGCCAAAATCCATTAAAGAAAACTAACCAAATGTGTACAAAATTCACATATTCTTTATTTTTACATATTTCCATTTTTATGTAAGAGAATGCGTTTTTCTAATCATTTTCATTTGCCTGATCATTGAGCTGTTCATTCTTTTTAAACTGCTCTGCATTTCCCTCTGCAAGAAATTCTGAGTGGGTAATTTTGATTAGTAGCACTTTCTGCGTACACATCTCTTTGTTTTATTTTCAACGATTACAGTTTTACTTTTTATTTTAATATGGCTCTTCATTTTATGACTTGTGATTCAGACTAACATCTCTGATGTGAGTCACTAACGCAGAGATTTTATCATTTTACATTGACAATCATGAAAATACATTCATTTATTCCTCTAATAAGAAATGTCATATCATAGGGATTTAATAAGTAATTATACATGAGAAAATGAAGGTATATCAAGGTCTTTTTTTTCTGGATGTAATTTTATTTTATTTATTTATTTATTTATTTATTTATTTATCTATCTATTTATTGATTTATTTATTTATGTATTTATTTAATAGATTTATTTTTTATTGGTGTTCAATTTTATCAAAGTCTTTGTTAAGTAAAAGCAACAAGCCATGTCATTTTTATCTCTGTGAAGAAATTGGTCTTCTTGGAGGCATGATTTAAGAAACATCTAGGAAAGGTTTTAAAGTGATGGTAAAACAAATCATTTCTTGCATGTGGTATGGATCCACCATAGCACCCTAGTAATCTTACCTCCACCGTGACCATGTACTGATGACTCAACCACAGGCTGAACCATGTGTTGGTAGGCTGTGCTCTGATACCCCCTGGAACATGGTAAGAGAAGAAGTCTCGTGAGGAGCTGTCATAAGACCTTTCCTTGTTCTCCCTGTGTCTTTAGGAGGCTGCTAGGAGAAAGGTTTTCATCTACCTCCTTAGTTCTATCAAGCCTGGAACTTTCTGTCTCAATCTCATCTGAGTACAGGTGCCAACTATAAAACTGCTTGACTATGGTTTAGAGTAGACTCCCTAAAGATGGCACACCCCACACTTGTGTTGTCTATCATCTGGCTCACATTTGGTGTGATGTTATGGAACTAGGGCTGTAAGGTGCTGACATCAGGGACCATGGTTCTGTTGTCTGAAAGTAATCAACTGGCCAACTCCATTTGGGCTCATTGTCTCTGTTTCAAATGAATCTCGGTAAGTACTGAAGGCCACCCAGCAGCTGCTAACAGGCTGTTGTTTAGGGATTGATTGCTCAGATGGCATACAGATTATTATTAATGAATTTCTACTGTTCCATGTAGATGATAGGATGCTTCACATTGCTTGGCTTATGCTCCCTTTAGGTATTTTCATAGATTTCCTTCTTTTTGTATATTTCTCCCTTTCTTCATATATATGATGTTTCATTTTACTGGATGGATTGAGGCTTTTTGTTTATCTCCTTTCCACATATGTACATATACACGTTCATGGGTATTTACCAAAATGGTACATACAGTATAATCGCAAATGTTTAAAAAAAAAAATCCATGGAATAAAGGAAGAAACTAAAATATTTGGTTTTTGTTTGGGAGTCGTGGTGGGTGTTCTCTGCAATTTTTCCTCCACCCTCCTCTAATATCCTAAATATGTTTTACCTTCAGTTTATACTACAAAACGATCAGCTATTCTTTACCTTCTCTTTCTAATATGTAAACTTACTCTGTTGTGAAGCTAATCACTGCACATTTACTCTTGGCCTCATGTTTGTTTTCTGCCTCAAAGAAAAATTTGACTTTTAAAGTCTTACATCATCTTTTGTTTTTCATATTTTCTTCTCTCCTAGGCCTTTTGGTACATCATCTAATCATGATTAGGGTCATTTACCTTTAAAAAATAAATACACAAGAATAAAACAGTTTTAATCAAACTGGAAAATCACTGAGCTTTTATCCAATGCCTTTCTTTTCTTTAATTACCAAGCTTATTGAAGAGTAAGAAGTAGGCTACACTCATTTCTCCCACCTGTTTACTTCCCACTCATTTCTCAGCCCATGGGAATCTGGTATGTACTCCATGTACTCTACAAGAATCGTAAGGTCACAAATGACTAATCATAAATTTCTCAACCTACTTAATATATATGGATTTGCATATGCTGTTTATACCACTGACAACACAGAATTATTCTAGATTTTTCACTAATGTCTACTGTTTCTAAATATGCTCTTTCAGCTTCTCCTATGACTTTTCCTAAATACAGAACTTTTCAATTTCTTTATTTAAATTTGTTTTCTTAGCATCTCACTTCCTTGAAGATCTTTAGTTTCCTAGTTTCAATAATTACATATATATGCTTGATTATCAAATATGCATTTATGGCCCATATACTCCTCTAATCTGCCTTTTAAGGTATATATAGGGATTTTATTGATTCTCTTATTAGCCCCTTAAAATCAATACACACCAAAACTGCTCAGCATCTTCAGTAATCATGTTTCTGTTATGCATTCCTTATCTCCACAACAAATATGTCTATTTTTCCAATCTTTTTAGAATTGTCATTCAAGCCTTTCTACTCTCACTGATCCAACT
The DNA here is from genome assembly GCF_905146905.1 of Nyctereutes procyonoides. Lineage (NCBI taxonomy): Eukaryota > Metazoa > Chordata > Mammalia > Carnivora > Canidae > Nyctereutes > Nyctereutes procyonoides. The sequence continues at coordinate 13,920,805 of NW_026575032.1, read as the reverse complement.
ATTTTCCCCATCCATTTGACAAGTCTTCTTTATTTTACTTTTCCAGTGTCCCTGGAAGCAATCTCATCTTCTTATTCCTGTTACTGTCCAATTTTAGGCTCTCATTACAACTGTTAAAATAGACCCTTTATCAACAGTTATTGCCAATACACCTTCCTCATGTAAGTCTCATGCACTTCTATGTCAGATATCTGTTTGTTTACACACAATCATCACCTTCCTCTCTACAGAGAAAGCCCCAGTATTGCTTTGACATTCACCAACTCTCATCCCTAGGAACAGTGAGTCTCTGTAGTTTGTTGGAGTTTATCACAGTTGGTCCAAGTTGGTCATATTTGGTTTATTTCCCTTGACATGATTATTTTTGTCATGGCCTGTGACTTATTCCAAGAGATTGTTGGATTGGGAAATCTCCTGTAGGCTTCTGGGAAACGCTTTACTTAGATTTAATTTTTTTTAATTTTTTTTTTATCTATTTATGATAGTCACAGAGAGAGAGAGAGGCAGAGACACAGGCAGAGGGAGAAGCAGGCTCCATGCACCGGGAGCCTGACGTGGGATTCGATCCCGGGTCTCCAGGATCGCGCCCTGGGCCAAAGGCAGGCGCTAAACCACTGTGCCACCCAGGGATCCCGGAAAGGCTTTACTTAGAAATTAAAAGAGATTTAATGTTGGAAATGCCCCTGTTTTTAACAGGCTGTCCGTTTTCTGCATGTTAACCTTAGAACCGTTGCAGTTATCGACCATGAAGGGAGATGTCACCAGTACGTGGGGATGATGAGGCAGATTGATGAAAAGGCTCTGGTCTTTAATGAAATGACTAAGTGATTGAATTTGCCAAACCTCTAACCATGGTTATCGCTAGTAACTTCTATATAATATAATAAACTGTGTAAATATAAAGCCTTTTTAGCTTATTGAGTTGGTTTATGTTTGGCTGTAAGAGCCTAAAGTTTATCTGTTGCAACTCAGGTCAGTTCACTTTGTTGCTTTAATTGTTCTTTATTTCTTCCAGAATAAATGGTATCACATTTAGCATTGTATTTAAGGACCTGTATGAACTCATGACAACATACCTTTTCAAAAATGCCCTTCATCACTTTTATGTTTCTATCCAAAATGATCCTTTAATTCATTGTTCTTGAACACTTTTTAGAATCTTTTTCTCATTTGCCTTACAACATTTTATCTTCTACTTGTAAGAGCTTCCCCTACATTCAAACCTTATTTTTCTATTGAAGTCATTATGATCTTCTAAGGTTGAGTTCAAAACCCACAATATTCACGAAGTCACCCTATTTTACTGGTTGGAACTTGAAACCTCTTCATTTGTTGGGTGCTTATGTGAGGTGGTAATTTTATTCTAGTGCCTGTCACAATCTCTTCTGTAACATAAAAGACTGAGCATTGTGTCTTTTTTCTTTCTGTAGTTTCAATTATACTTAGCAATTATCTACCTATACAAAGCTGTTGGTCAAAAGTATGCTCTATACTTGCAATAGGGCAAATTAAAAAATAATACAAAACTTTGCAACCCCTCACCTAGGGAAGTGGAAAGGACATTTACTGAAACTTATTCCTACTTTAGGGCACAGGGATTGTGATTTGGGGATTTGCCTCAGAGAAGTTTTGTACTATGTTCCAGAACACATTTACACATTCATTGCAGCATTGTTGGTAATATGAAAAAATTAAAATAATCTATGTGCCCATCTATAAAATGAAAAAAAAAACCCTTTATTTAACTCATACAATTGGATGTTAAATAGCTACTAAAATAAATAAATTAACCTGTATATGTTAACATGGTTAGATCTTAAAACTTAACATTATATAAGTAGAGAAAATTGTACAGTATAAATATGATTCAGAAGTTTTAATAGTACAATAATAACTGATATCAGGAAGGAGACTTGGAACAAACATCTTGACTTCAAGGAAAGGGTTTTACAACCATAAACTGAAAAATATGAGTCCTTTTCTTTAGGACAGCAAAGTAAAAGCATATATATATATTTTTTAAATATTTTATTTAAATTCAATTAATTAACATGTAATGTATTATTGGTTTCAGAAGTAGTGGGGAGTGATTCATCCATCTTATGTAACACCTAGTGCTCATTACACCATGTGCCCTCCTTAAGGTCCATCTCCCAGTTGTCCCACCCCCCACATCCTCCCCTCTAGTGACCCTCAGCTTGTTTCCTATAGCTTTTTTTTTTTTTTTAAGATTTTTTTTAAATTCATTTATTCATGAGAGACACAGATAGAAAGAGGCAGAGACACAGACAGGGGAAGAAGCAGGCTCCATGAAGGGAGCCCGACGTGGGACTCAATCCCAGGACTCCAGAATCATGCCCTGGGCCGAAGGCAGGCACTAAACCGCTGAGCCACCCAGGGATCTCCTTTTTTCCTATAGTTAAGAGTCTCTTATGGTTTGTTTCCCTCTTTAATTTCATCTTGTTTTATTTTTTCCTCTCTTCCCCTATGATCCTGTTTTGTTTCTTAAATTCCACATAGGAGTGAGATCATATAATTGTCTTTCTCTGACTTATTTCACTTAGCATAATATCCTCTAGTTCCAGTCACATCGTTGCAAATGCAAGACTTCATTTTTTGATGGCTGAGTAATATTCCATTGTGTGTGTGTGTGTGTGTGTGTATGTCATATATTTTTTAGAGGATACATCTTATTAATTAATATTTATGAGCTATAATGATGTCCCCAAAACAGGAAAATTGTGCATCTTCTTTCCCAAGTCCCTTAGTATGACTGGGATTATCTGCATATCCATGTATCACTACTGTCTTCCCTGAGGAAGAGAACTTTTTTCTCCCTACTCAGGGCAATTGTCCTCCCTGTGTTCCAGGTGTATTCATCCCATTGCCTAGAGACGTTCACACTCCCAGTTATTTATTCACTCTGTCCTTATTTCAACTTCCACTTAGTATTCTTTCTTTTCTGTTTATAGTTTATAAATGTGTATATTTTTCTCCTTCACTCACTCCTTTTTTAGTGTCTAGCTAATTTTTTTTTAATTAAAAAAGCTTTATTTTGGAATACCTTTAGATTTACAGAGAAGTTACAAGAGTGCATCCAGTTTGCTTATATTATTCCTTCCTTCTAGGTTTTGTTTTATTTTTAAAAATATTTACTTATTTATTCATGAGACACACAGAGACAGAGAGGCAGAGACAAGGTGGAGGGAGAAGCAGGCTCCCCGCAGGGATCCCAATGCGGGACTCCATCCCCTGGGGTCACACCCTGAGCCAAAGGCAGACGCTCAACCGCTGACCCACCCACGAGTCACTCCTTCTAGGTCTTTTTTTTTTTTTTTAAATATTTTTTTTAATTTTTATTTATTTATGATAGTCACACAGAATGAGAGAGAGAGAGGCAGAGACACAGGCAGAAGGAGAAGTAGACTCCATACACCGGGAGCCCGACGTGGGATTCGATCCCGGGTCTCCAGGATCGCGCCCTGGGCCAAAGACAGGCGCCAAACCGCTGCGCCACCCAGGGATCCCTCCTTCTAGGTCTTAAATCTTACATTCCATGCATTTTTCAAAACTGAGGAATTAATGTTGATGCATTACTATTATCTAAAATCCTGCCTTATTTGAATTTCTTTAGTTTTGCAATCCATGTCTTCTTTCTGCTTTAAGAGCTCATTCAACGTACTACATTGCATTATTTGTCTTGTCTCTCAGATATCCTCTGGTATAGGTCAATTTCTGATTTTTTTCTTATTTTTCATTGTCTTGACAGACCTTGAGGAGTACTGAATACATATCCTGAAGAATGTCCCCAGTCTGGATTGCCTTTTATTTGTTTTTTCTTTTTATATTAGGTAATAATTTTTCAGACATTGACCATAGCAACATTTTTCTATATGTCTCCTGTGACAAAGGAAATAAAGGCAAAAATTAACTATTGGGATTACATCAAAATAAAAAGCTTCTGCACAGCAATGGAAATAGTCACCAAGACTAAAATACAGCCTGATGAATGGGAGAAGATATTTGCAATTGACATACCCAATAAAGGGTTAGTATCCAAAATATTTAAGAACTTATAAAACTCAACACGAAACCCCACAAATAATCTAATTAAAAAATGGGCAGACAACATGAACAGACATGAACAAAAGGCATACACATGGTTGACAGAAACATGAAAAGATGCTCAACATCACGCATCATCAGAGAAAAGCTAAAGCACAATGAAATATCACCTCATATCTATCACAATGACTAAACTAAAAAATAGAAGAAACAAGTGTTGGCAAGGATGTGGAAAAAAAGAACCATCCTGCATTGATGGGAATGCAAACTGTTGCAGCCTCTGTGAAAAACAGTAGAAAGATTCCTCAAAAAGTCAAAAATACAACTTCTCTATGATCCGGTAATTGCAGTACTGGGTATTTACCCAAAGAATACAAAAACATTAATTTGAAAGGATATATGGACCCTTATATTTATTGCAGCATTATTTATAATAGGCAAACTGTGGAAGCAGCCCATGTGCATCAATAGATCATATATGTATATGTATATACATATATAATCTATTATGAGTCTATATATAATCTAATATATATACATATATATGTGTATATATATATATATATATATATATATATATGAGAAAGAGAGAGCATGAGCAGGGGTAGGGGGAGAGGTAAAGGGAAAGAGAATCTCAAGCAGATTCCTGAGTGTGGAGCCTGATGCAGGTAGTATATAGATATATGCATATATACATACACACACACATGATACACACACACACACACACACACACCACATATACCATATATATATATATATACATATACCATACTAATGGAATATTGGTATGGTATATTGGAATATTGATATTCCATTTGTGTATATTCCATTATATATTATTGTAATATATATTCCAATATTATATATATATAATTCTGCTGCAAAAAAGAATGAAATCTTGCCATTTACCACATGGATGGATCTAGAGAGTATGGTGCTTAAGGAAATAAGTCATACAAACACCATATGACTTCACTCATACGTGGAATTAAAGAAACAAAGCAAAGTAAAAAAATATATATAGACTTTTTTAAATAATACATTTATTTTTTATTGGTGTTCAATTTGCCAACATTCAGAATAACACCCAGGGTTCATCCTGTCAAGTGCCCACCTCAGCGCCCACCACCCAGTCACCACCCCCCCCCTCCTCCCCTTCCACCACCCGTAGTTCGAGAAACAGACTTTTTAACTATAGAAAACATACTAATGGTTATCAGAGGCGAGGTTGGTGAGGGTGCGTGGGTGAAATAAGTGATGGGCATTTAAGAGGACATTTAACCATTATCATAAGCACTGGGTAATGTATAGAATCGTTGAGCCACTATATTGTACACCTGAAACTAATATAACACTGTATGTTAATGATATAACTAATATAATACTGTATGTTAATAATATCGGAATTAAAATTAAGATCTTAATAAAATTTAAATAAATAAATAAAAACACATAGGCTAGGGTAATAGATTTCTTGAAAGAATACCACGGAGGTGAAGGGTCTTCCTCATTGCGTCTGTCAGATGGGACTTAATATCCAAGTGAACTCACTGATGAGGTTCACCTTCACGATTTTGTTAAGGTGGTATTTGCCAGATTCCTTCATTGTAACATTTCCTTTCTTATTCTATTTTTTAGAAGCAGGGTACTAAGTCTAGAATATCATGGTGTGGTTCTAGCTTTGGCCATTGGGAGGTCTTTCAGCATGCCCTTATTGTCGATAGTCATTCTTCTTGATTTACACCCTGCTTTCCCCCCAAATTTCTAAAGCATTTCACGATTGAAATTCAGGACATTTGGACTACTGACTTTCAGTGTCATATAAATAGGAGGAATACTTTTCTGTTGAATATTTAGATTTTTGTAAATCTACTTTCCATCATTTGATTATCTCCAACAAATTAATTTGACATATAAGCCATTATTAAAATATACTTACTATGGTGAAAATTAAAACTCATAGAATATAAAAAATAAGCTATCAAGCCATCTGTTGGAGAAATCTTGATACTTAAAAGGACTTTCCTTTTCCTTGACACTTGTACTTCTCTCCCACCTCTCATATGCTGCTCTATATGTGACAGCTGCCATGGGTGATTAGATTTCTCACCTGCAAAATCTAAATTCCGCATGCTTAATGTATCATTTTATCTAAAATAATATATAGTCATGGAAAGGGTAACTATATTTATACATGGATATATTTGTATATTGGCAACTTTTATTCCACCGCAGTGGAGAGGAAGCCTCAATATGTCAGTTGCATTTGACAGAGGACTTACTTATTGCTTCGATTTTTTCAAAAGGGGCATGAATATTTTTACACACTTTTGTCTAATTTTAAATTATCTGCTCAGTGTTAAGTGACTTTTTTTAAAAAAAGGTTGATTTTCAAGAAAAAAATTTGTTTAATATCATGACTATTGATTGAAATTTAGCAAAGAACACAGAAAAGACAATGCCAAATCTATCCCCATATTTTACCTGTTTTTGTATATAACATTCAACTATTGCATGTGAAGAATAGAGATGTAAAGCAGTATAGTGGGTTGATATGAAGTTTAGACTACTAGCTCGACTACTTAATATTTCTCATCTTTGTAAAATAGAGAAGACAATAATCCCTAAGATCATTGTAGAAAACAAATAAATTTAAATTTATACTCAGTAATTTTATTTAGTAGTCTGTGAAGTAATGGTAAGCTATATTTAAATTTTATAGATCATGTGCCCTTATTTCTTCAAAAAATTAAGCAAGTTATGGAAATTTTAATGAGTATTTTGTAGCTATTCCAGATGACCCATCAGATCATACAGGATCATTCATTGAACAGCATCCTCCCAGACAAAAATGCCTTTTGCTTGGTGATAAGGTCTCATCCTAGCCTTGAACCTCCTTGCCACCACCTCCTTGCTTCTCTTTTCAGAGGACTTAGCACCCGACCTCTCAATGTTGTAGTTAGGGAGAGAACCAGGAAAGGTGAAGGTGAAATACAAAATACAATGGGAGGTTTACACCCATAGTCATTTCCTAATTCTTCTGCAGTAAATCAACATATTTCCAGCAGGGGAGACTGAAGCTTCTCTGGATAACCCAGGCTCAGTTTATGCTGTTACTTTATTTACTACTTCTTTTCCCAATTAAGATTTACCTTAAAATTAATTTTTCTTTGATATTGCCTCTGGAAAATGAGAGACAAATGGAGATCATAGGGAATTCATGCTCTGCGATCTCAAATCCTTAGGTGTCACCCTTCTGTTTTTACTATTGTTCCACACTTGTAAGTTGCATCTTTGGAAGTGACACGGATTTCATCAGAATTAATGGGATATAAATATGTAAGAAGTTATCTCTCAATGAATTTGATCATCTCAGTGTCTTAAACAGATCAGTATTGTTTCCATGGGTGTATGAAATTACCAAGGACTATTTTAAACAGTGTGAAAATGCAAAACCATCGTAATAACACCCACTGTTGCCCACACACATTTGCTATATTATTTCCTGGACCTTATGAATATGTATACATCTTTTTGCATATCGTATGTCTATTCTACTTAAAATACTTTTCAGGTTATTGAAGAATTTCGAATATTTTATAAAATGTCAATGGTTATGAAATTTACTACTAGGGACATGATTTAAGCAATGTGGCAAATATGTACTTACCCAGCCCTAAATCCAAAGAAGTATTCTTAGTTATTTGGCTTGTAATAACTACACTTAAAAAAAATGAATCCTGAGTATGATAAGGGTAATCTGCATAAGTAAAATATGGAATATCAACAAGTTTCCTTTGCTTTATGATTTATAACATTTTGTTTTGAATAATGAATATACTTTGCATGTTTTCTTATAAAACCTCAAATATCATTAAACATATTAGAAATTTGTTTAAAAAATAAAAAAAAAGAAATTAGTTCTACACTCAATATATTAGAAGGCAGTTCAAACAATCACAGGTTTCAATAATAAAAAATCAATATATATTACCCACTTTATTCATACTGCATATTAAGCATAAATTTCACATCTTACAAAAGTGTGACAATTGTTATACTGACTGACATCCAAGATGTTTTATTTATTTTGTTTGCTTGTGCTGTAAAGATTTTATTTATTTATTCATGAGAGACACACAGAGAGAGAGGTAGAGACACAGGCAGAGGGAGAAGCAGGTTCCATGCAGGGAGCCCAATATGGGACTCGATCCTGAGACTCCAGTATCATGCTCTGAGCTGAAGGCAGGTGCTTAACCGGTGAACCACCCAGGCATCCCCAAGATGTGTTAAAAATTGATTCCCTATTTTTAATAATTTTCCTCAGTGTACCAATAAGAGAACAAATACTCAGTATAAGCCCATAGATTTTGTGTTTGATTTTGCAAACTTGGTTATTTAAAAATTGAAAATAAGGAAAGAAGTAAGAGATTCATACCTATTTATACCTTCCAGTATTATATACTTGAAATCTATACTAGTATGTGGTTACATAAGAAATTTTTGTTATAACTTCTCCTCTAGATTGTATTATTGTTTGTTGGGAGAACAAGACTTATATTCACAAAATAACCTGTAAAAATGGTATAGATTGGATTCTAGGGTATGATTCATCAGCAGATAATCTAAGAAGTTTAGGGAGAAAGTGATCAATGGAATCTTGTACTTTGGATGGGAAAGTAAGACTGGCCAAGGTTGAAAGGCTGTCATTAGGCAGCAAACTGAGAATAGAAACAAAATCAAGGCGATGCCCCACATTAAATCTGGCCTGAAATAATTGATTGGGATAGTGACACATTTGAATATTAAACCTATCAACTTGAGCAAAAAGACTAAAGTCTAATTAGATACAAAAATTAACCTCACATCTAACTTTTCTAAGAAGCTCAATTTATTTTAGGAGTGAAATCTTAAAATGAGTTCCAATGCTTAAACAGCTTTAAAGACCATATTAGTATAAACCTATAGAAAATATTTTCTAGTGCTTATAACAAATATTTTTTTTTGTTTTTAATGTAAGCATTATAACTATCCTAAAACTGTTTCAAAATACAGTTCTGGAAAAATGGACTTCTTATACCTGATTTTTATATTTATTTATTCACATTTATAAATCAAAGAAAAATGCTTTGAATACTTGTAAAGCAAATATTATCTTCTTCCACTGTTGGAAAGAGTTGACGTTTATTTATTTCAGCAGTAAATTAGCAACCTTTGAGATCCTTGGAGTCTATGTATAGTAGAAGCTACTGTAAATAATTTTTTGGAACAATTAGCTGGTTTAAGTTATACTCTGTATTGACTCTGTAATAACTACTGACTCATGCTTATAGAATATTCACCACTTGTGATAAATGGTTAATTTCTAATGGCATAAATCAATTATTTATTTCTAACTCATCTAATGCCAAAATTAGTTATTTTTATGATAAAAAATCATGATGGAAATTATATAAAGTGATGCACTATAAGAAGATAATACACTAGTTATACTGAAAAATAAGTTATTTGTAAAGATCTGCTAAAAGTAAGTCACTATAAGGTTGTTCTCTAGTTTTGATTTGTTTTGTTTTTAAGACCACACACAATATCAAAAAATCCTGATATCTGTGAGCACTGGGGGAAGGCCTTGCCAAATGGGCCACTTTCATATGAACATTACTGTGAGTTAAAAGCAGACAAAACCCAACCGATTCAGGAAAAGCTGTTTATATCCTCCTCAAACTCCTGCTTGTGCCAGAACTAAAGATATTAATGGAGATGGCTCTTCACCTAAGGAACTTATCTGGATAACAGGATGATCTTTGTTTTTCAAACATTTCCTCTTATCTTCCTGCTAATGATCTTTCTTCCCTTTGTATCCTCACACCTCTACTCCTCTTTTAGCTCATGTAAGCATGTGTCACCTCACTGTCTTTGGAATTTCCATGGCTGTGTGGACTCCCTATATGCACGGTATTAAATTTGATTTTCTCCTGTTACTCTGTCTCATGTGTCACGAATCTTAGTCCAGTTAGAAGGACCTTGAAGAGCAGAGGAAATTTTTCCATCCCAACATGTTGGAAATTATTCTGAAAAAAGGCTGTCTCTCGACTGTCTGGGTTTAAGTTCTCTTACTTTACTTTAAGGGAGCCATAATTGGAAAACGTATTTTGTGTGTGTGTGTGTGTGTGTGTGTGTGTGTGTGTGATACATGCCAAAAATAAAAAGAACTCCATACTTTAGATATTTATTTAAAGAAAAGACTGTAAATCATGTGGTACCAACTGGATAGCTCTTTGATAAAAGATAAATTAGGTCCTTTTTTTCCTTTCCACTCCAGAACAAATTCCAAATTGATTAGAGAATAAAATGTTAAAAGAGAAAAATGGAACTATGTATGAACTAGAAGAGAATTGTTGTGAAGTTTTCAGTGGGTGAAACTTTGGAGACAAACACAAGTGAAGCTGAAACTAAGCAAACTGAAAAATAATATTTCCAATATGACAAACAGTTCATATCCATATCTACCAAAAGCTCTCAAATTTCAAGGAACAAAAATCAGTACTGTATAGCATAATAGGTAAATGATGTAAACTGGGAAAAAATGACCTTAAACATGTGAAGAATTGTTCACACTCACTTCTAATAAAAGAAAGACAAATCAACATTTTTATTTCATCAGATTATCAAAATTCTAAGAGCATAACAAGGTCTATTGTTAATGAAGCTGTAGGGAAATGGTTAGCCTTGGATTTTATGGTGAGGTTGGCAAAAATAAAAATTGCATTACAGGTCTGGAGGGATAGTTGGCAACATCAACAGAATTGCACAATCTAATTAACCCTCCGATCCCACCTCTAGGAATCTGTCACTAAAGAACATTGGCAAAAATATGAAATGGCTTATATCCATTGTGATATTCTTTTTAATAGCAAATAAGTGAAAGCAAGCTATTCTTCTTCAATAGGAAACTGAATGATTAAATTTATATACTGTATATAATGCAAGCAGATACACTGCAGTCATTAGAAAAATATTACACAGTAAGATAATATGATTTCAATGATATACTTATGCATGAAAAAGGCACAGCACAGAGATGTGTATATGTGTTTTTGCAATTATCCATATGGAAAGGAAGAGTCAAAATGGGAGAGACAAGAGATATTTGCCTAAATATCTAGTTATATAATTTCTAATCTGCAACTTTCTAATATTCTTATATAATCAATAAAATAAAATGAAATAAACTGAATCAGAAAGTTAAAAGTTCCTAAAAATCAAAACTAATGAAACTAGCTATATGTCAAGGTTGATTTATAATATATTCTTCTGTTCAGGTTAGTTTAGTACAAATTATAGTTTTCTGTTCAGAGAAATATATTCAAAGCAAAAATTGAAGTGCAAAGAATTCATGAAGCTTCATTCAATATTATTGTTTTATTAGCAATACTGGTGTTATTGTATTGAAACTAATTTGTTTTTAATTGGATAAAACAAAAAAGTCATAAAATTCACTTTTATTTTGAAACTGAACTTTCCAGTCAAAGAGAAAATAAACATAGATTCAAAATAAAGCAGGTTAGAGAAAAATCCTATGATAGGAAATTTGAATTGGAAATACAGTATGAATGCATATATTAGTTTTGTTTCCTTTTTAAAGATTTTACTTATTTATTTATTTGAGAGAGAGAGTGGGGGTGGGGAGTTGTGGTTGCAGTGAGGGGGCAGAGCAGATTGGGGAAGGCAGAGGGAGGAGGGGAAAGAATCTGAAGCAGAATCTGTGCTGAACGTGGAGCCCATTGGTCTCATAACCCTGAGAGCATGACCTGAGCTAAAACCAAAACCACGAGTTGGATGCTTAACTGATTGAGTCATCCAGGTGCCCCAAATTTGTTCTGTTCCTAAGATACATTTTTACTTACTGTGTCTCTTGAAAAGGCCAAAAAGCTATGGTCTCTGAAGCATCCAGACTGTGACTTCTCTAAATACTTCCACCAATGAAAAGAGTAGCAATAGCCTCAGAAGGAAACATGGAAGATTGTCTAAAACATCTAATTGTGCCAAAGAAGTCAGATGCCATCAAAGAAAAAGCTTACTTCAAAAGAAAACAGAAACAAAAATGAGATAATTCGAGCATTATAAAGAAAACACTTTTATGAGAAATATTAAATATATAAGCAGTATATTTATATAAAAACTTCAGCTCAACTAACCAAAAGAGGAACATAAGGCACAAGTTAAGCAAACTTCAGTCCAGCACAACTACCATTACCACCACCAACCCCAGCCCATTAAAGACAGGCTTTGCCCTGGATAGTGATGGTCAGGTACCTGACTAAAACAAAGGTCACTTCCAAAATAAATGTCTGGGAAATAGAGCTGAAGAAAGATGCAATTATCTTTTTTTTTTTTCCTTCTTTCTGATGTATTTGATTTATTTGGTTTACATGGGTCTTTCTACATTTTTAGTATATGGTTTCCTTTATCAGTACATTTGATAATTAATCCACTCATTGTTGCTTTAGTCACCTCTCTTTGCAAACTGAACAGTTAAATGCATGACTGGAAATTTAATATTGAGGAAGTAACAGTAACAATAGACATATACAGCAGTTACTATGTGCACTAGTTCCAAGCCTAGAACTTTAATTCTCATAGTAAATCTATAAGGTAAATGTTAGTAAATATGGTTGTGACTCCATCTTCACATGAGAAAAATTAGACAGGTTAGAAGACTTGACCAGATTAGAGTCAATGGCTGAGCCAGGAGATAAGCCCAGACACGGGGGTGCAGAGTCCATGCTCAGGACCAGTCTTGTTAGCGTATTTTTGTGGTTACTTGATTCCCCTCAGCATTCTTTTGGAAGATAATTATTTTAATCTTTCCTATACATGTTTCCATTTAGCTTAATGAATATTGGAAAAATCCCTTTCGTGTAACTGTTTATCTCATAGAAATAGAAAAACTGTGAATAAAAAGAGTACTTTTTAGCATCACATACATTCAAGTGAATTAAGCCATCTTAAGCAAAACTATTGCACACATATTTATAGAACAATCTTAACAATTTGGTGAAATTAAAGAGCACTGTAAACAACGTTGAGTAAATTTTCTTCATTGTGGTCCAATATGTTATTTTAAACAAACTATCAGTGGAAAAAATTTTTTTGGAAAAATTGTCATTTTAATGACAATGGCTTTAATGGAAGAAAGCACTTCAAGATAATTTCTACTTAAAATGGCATATTTGTGATGATTTAAGTAAAAACATCAATTTTAGAATGTGTCTTAAGGCAACATGTTTCCTTACAAAGACATTTCATAAAAGACCTTATATATATATAATTGGATTTTATAGTAAGAAAGAGGTGACATATTTCTCTTTATATTTCTGAGCCTATGTAATAATAATGAAATACACCTTGGATTTATGTTGTATTTGACAAGTATAATTTATTTATTTTATTTTTATTTTTATTTTTTAATTTTTAAAAAGATTTATTTATTTATTTGTGATAGGTATAGAAAGAAAGAGAGGCAGAGATTCAGGAGGAGGGAGAAGCAGGCTCCATGCCGGGAGCCCGACGCGGGACTCGATCCCAGGACTCCAGGATCGTGCCCTGGGCCAAAGGCAGGCGCCAAACCGCTGAGCCACCCAGGGATCCCCCGACAATTACAATTTATGCTAGTACATCTTATTTTTATTTTTATAAATTATAAGCAGGAAATAGTATTATCTAAAAATGCTCATTTTTCATATTCAATGTGTGCACATACCCTCAGATAAAAATGGGACCACTTGAACACATGAATTTAATTATCTATCATTATTACTACAACAATCTATCTAACACTAAGTTCCCATATGTCATGCATACTTACCCCAGAAAGAAAGTGTTACTTTTTCTAATTTGTGGCATTTTTAATTTATCTGATTAACATTTGCCTCCTTTGAATTATAAACAAGTTTTAATAATAACCTTATGATTAGTGAATGACTTTCATAACTCTGCATGGGAATGAAAAAGAATGTAGATGTCAAGTATATTAGAATATGACCTCTAGCTAATTAAATTAAATCAAATTATCTAACATTTCACAGCAGATTTGCCAAGAACTTTCCTATACTTTATTTCCTATGATAGTGCAGAGGTCTTGTGAGATTGCTGTTATTGTTCTCACCTCCATTTTACAGATGGGAAAAGTGAATTTCAGAGAGTAAATGATTCATCCAAGATCATAGAGTAATAATTGGGATTCATATTGAGTTCAGCTTCCATGTTTAGTTTCTGTCTTGTCCTACTGTAGTTATTCATTATAGTGAATATTTTTATTATTGGAAAAATATAAGCTTAGTCATTTGTAGATAGCACTATAAGCTTGACACTTCTCTGTCAAATTTAGATGTGGTGCTTACTAAGGAATTTCACCATGTAAAATGTGTTATTGAATTTTTTTTTGTTATTGAATTTTTAAACACAATATCCACTCACTCTTCTTGTACCATTCATCATTTAGACTTTCTTCCCATGTAATTCTGAATGTCTATAACTGCTGATATGTGTGTATGTAATTATACATATGAATATATATTATATGTAATTTATTTATGAACCTTTTAAATTAGAATTGATTTTATTTACTTATTCTTGAGAGAGAGAGAGAGAGAGAGAGAGACAGGCAGAGCGAGAAGCGGCTCCATGCAGGGCGCCCAATTTGGGACTCAATCCCAGGACTCCAGGATCACACCCAGAGCTGAAGGCAGGTGCTAAACCACTGAGCCACCCAGGGGTCCCTAGAATTTATTGTATACAAACAAGATGCCGTAGATGACAAGTGATATTTAAGATCCAGCAGTTTCCATATTCTTTTCTATCAATTCTGTCGCCAACCAGAAGATGAATAAATAAAGTGAATGAATAAAGCAAAAGAACTACCAAGAGCTAGTAACTAACTAGGACAGCAAAAGTAGGGAATAAATGCTGTGTGAGTTCCAGAAGATTGTTTAATTAGTAGTATCTCTCTTACATCCAGATCTCACATATGTGACATAGAAAGTACACTGCCGGAGTCATAATCCAAAACTGCCATGCCCTATGCTCAGGAAAAGCTTGAGACAAATTGAAATGACAGGGAACTATAATAACCATGCACAGATATCCTGAAGAGCATCACCACTTCTTGCATTTACACTTATAACAAGATCTGGAGCAGGAAATTCTCATAAGCAAATTGCGTTTTCTATAGATAAATCATAAAATAAATCAGAGTACAAGTCATAAAAGAAATTCTGCATAAGTTTGAAGTCCAATCTGATTGTTGGGATGATTTCATGTTAATAGATAACATGCTTTATGGAGCTGTAGGGAACGTTTTTGATCCAAGTAGCAAAAATGGGCAGTAAAAATGGGCCATCCTCTGTGGAAAACTGTACCTAACTTGTGATTTGTCTTCATGTGAGTTTTGGAGAAAAGATGTTCTTGAAGTATCTATTGTCACCCACCTTTAAAATTCAAAATAAATCATAGCTAGAGAGTCAGTTTATACATTTGAGGAAAATTATTAGAAAAGAAAGAAAGGCATAAATATATTTTTAAAGATTTTATTTATTTATTTATTTATTCATGAGAGACACAGAAGGAGAGGCAGAAAATAGGCAGAAGGAGATACAGGCCCTCCCTGTGGGGAGCCTGATGCGGGACTCGATCCCAGGACCCCAGTATCACGCCCTGAGCTGAAGGTTCAATCACTGAGCCATTCAGGCTTCCCAAGAAAGGAATATATTTAATTCACTACTCTCAACATTGATATTATTACTCATTCAATTATATTTTATTATTTCCATATTGATGCTACCATAGTAGCAAGTGGGGATAAAAGGTCCACCACCCTACAAGTTGAAGGGCACTTCTAAAGAGTCAACCTTGCTTGGGAGTTCCTTGTAAGTCCAGCTAAGGACTTTGATTCAATCTTCAGGGCTTGGTTGTTCAACTCTTCCTTTAGCCAATCCAGCTACCTTTACTCCTCCAAGTCTATTGTTCCTTAACTATAATTTTGCTTTAACTTTTATAGGCAGACTCTAGACAAAGCAAAAAATGAAAACCAAGAAACTAATTATGATGAACATAAGTATAAAAAGTGCTCGTTAGGAAAGAGAAAGCCATGAAAAGTGGGGAAGAAAGAAAAATGTTAAAACTTTGATGTTATGTAGTGGACATAAAGAGACATCTAAAATTGATAGCAGTTGAACACATTTAAATATGAACCAGATATTATATAAGAAGTCATTTTCTTAAATGTCAACATCATTCTGGTTATATAGGAAAATATATTAAGAAAGACATGCATAAATAAAGGTGAAATATAATGTTGACAATCTAAATAATTCATCCCAAGGTACATAAATAGATATAGCACGTATAGAAAATATTTTATTAGCTAAGCCTATATGATGAGAATAGATATGTGTGGTCATTATGCTCTGGTCCTTGCTTTTTTGCATGTGTGAAATCTTTCATAATAATAAATAAAAGCATGAATTACCGAAATAACAACTTATTTTCTGATTATTATTTGATTATAAAAGTGACTAAAATTATCATATATTGACCTGAAATTAAAGAGAGAGAAGTGACACGAAGTGAATTCTGTGTTCTTAATTTAATGTATTATAGAAAGGAGTAACAAAAATAAATTTTATGTTCATAGTTCAAGAAATGCTACCAAAAAAAAAAAAAGAAAGAAAAGAAATGCTAGCAAAGACAATTATTTAGTATTGAAAGAGAAACAACAACAAAAAGACACAAAAGAACCAAATGTAGACATTTAAGAATCATTGCTTCTATAGAGGAGTGGTGGAACTGTGATTCATAAATGAATAGATGGGATGATGTTGTTTGCTTTTGAATGTTTTCTATACCATTTGACTTATTTGTAACTTTTACATCAATAATGGAAATAATAAAATATAATTGAATGAGTAAAAATATCAGTGTTGAGAGTAATGAATTAAATATATTCCTTTCTTGGGAAGCCTGAGTGGCTCAGTGGTTGAGCCTTCAGCTCAGGGCATGATCCTGGGGTCCTGGGACCGAGTCCCGCATCAGGGTCCCCACAGGGAGCCTGTGTCTCCTTCTGCCTACTTTCTGCCTCTCTTTCTGTATCTCTCATGAATAAAAAAACAAATAAAATCTTTAAAATATATTTATGCCTTTCTTTCTTTTCTAATAATTTTCCTCAAATGTATAAACTGACTCTCTAGCTATGATTTATTTTGAATTTTAAAGGTAGGTGACAATAGATACTTCAAGAACATCTTTTCTCCAAAACTCACATGAAGACAAATCACAAGTTAGGTACAGTTTTCCACAGAGGATGGCCCATTTTTACTGCCCATTTTTGCTACTTGGATCAAAAACGTTCCCTACAGCTCCATAAAGCATGTTATCTATTAACATGAAATCATCCCAACAATCAGATTGGACTTCAAACTTATGCAGAATTTCTTTTATGACTTGTACTCTGATTTATTTTATGATTTATCTATAGAAAACGCAATTTGCTTATGAGAATTTCCTGTTCCAGATCTTGTTATAAGTGTAAATGCAAGAAGTGGTGATGCTCTTCAGGATATCTGTGCATGGTTATTATAGTTCCCAGTCATTTCAATCTGTCTTGAGATGAAAAGGACAGATACAGGCAATAAATAGATAAATAAAAATTCAGACTGAAAGAGCTCACCCAAATCCAGGGAGTATTTAGTGAAATGTAGCCGGTTCCAGGCATTTATTTGAATTTGTGTATTAAAGCATATATCTTAATATAGGGGTATATGATTATAAGAGCATGGTGTAATATGTATGATTACATGGTAATTATAAATAGGCTATTAAGTTATCAACATAGCAAGCTGTAGGGATGAATGACATGAGTCAGGATGAGAAGGAGAAGTGAAGGAGCCAACGGAATTGGGGGAAAAATGGAGCTGTAACTAAATAATCGTGATTAACATGTTTCGCATATTAGAAATAACATCAGTATACATTGTTTACACAATTGTTTTAAATTGGCAAGTTCTTGTTAATTTAAAAACAAGAATAATGGCTCTGGAATTATATTCTTGCGAAAGATGTAAAAACATTCTCATCAGAGGCTCGAATTATGGAGCCAACCTATCTATATCAAAATCTCAGATCCAGCACTTGTTAATATACATAACTTTACAGAAATTACATAAACTCTTTTGTTCATCGGTTTCCTTATTTGTAAAATAAGCTCTAGGCCCAGCTTCAGAGGACTGTACTGAGGTTCACTACGTGAAAAGATCATAGAACAATACCTGGTAAATAGCAGGTTTTCGATAAATGAAGATTGTTCTTAATATCATTGCTGTTGTTTTTCATGTATCCAGTGTTATGGTGTTCGAGTGGGAGCATGTTCATAGTATGAAAGCCATTCTCTTTTTGCTCTATTTCACTTTGCTTCAAAATAGTTAGCGCCCTGACTTTATTACACAAAGTGTAAGTTGTCTGGTTTGTTTTTGAGTTTATAACTTCCTAATTTTTATAATTTTGAAAAAAGAAGAAAATGTTTTCTTTCTATATTATGACAAACTATATCTTACTTATTCAGTTTATATATGATCTATTTTTATCCAGTTTATATATGATAAAGACAAAGATGAAAGAATATATGTGAGAAAGACATGTATAGAGATGACCACACTATGCCACATACACTGCATACACACTAGGCCACATACACTGCCCATTTTTTCTTCTGTCAAAGTAGAAACCATCTCTGTTTCTGACTATGATTAAGTGTTTAATTATACACTGGATGGTATATTCTCTTACTCACATAAAGATATTACTCAATAATCCTTTATTTTTTATTTTTTATTTTTTGCATTGGCTAGCTTTCCTTCTCTATTAGTTTCATGAGGTTGTGAATATGCTGTGGTTTGCATCCCCAAACAAAATGCAAAACAAAACTCCTTTTCTTGACCCGGGTGCCTCCACATTTCTTTATGTTAATGATATAACTGTGTGAGACAGCAGTCTGTATTTTGCTAACTTCAGTTTTTGTCTTACCATTTCATGAAAACCAATTCCTGGGATCCCTGGGTGGCTCAGTGGCTTAGCGCCTGCCTTTGGCCCAGGGTGTGATCCTGGAGTCCTGGGATCAAATCCCACATCGGGCTCCCTTCATGGAGCCTGCTTCTCCCTCTGCCTGTGTCTCTGCCTCTCTCTCTGTGTCTCTCATGAATAAATAAATAAAATCTTAAAAAAAAAAAAAACTTTGAGAAAACCAATTCCTATCAAGGTTTTTTTTTTTAAATTTATTTTTATTTTTATTTATTTATTTATTTATTTATTTATTTATTTATTTATTTCCTATCAAGGTTTTTGCAAAAGGACTCCAATTGTTCAGCTCTAGCCAAGGATTCCTCTCATGTCAGCATGTATTCCTACACAGTATGACTGGAGTGTTCCCAGCTCCTTGAGACTGATGTGCTTTCTAAAGCATCTGCTTTTGGCTTTGGGACTACTCCATAGGGAAAGACTGGGAAGACAATCAGCAAACTGTTGGTGGAGACTGAAGGAGGTATGAAGAACCTTCCGTATAAAAATATAAAGTGAACAACGTATTAATGAATACAGATATTATTAGCTTTCACTGATCTTGCCGCTGCCTTCAACTCCAGTTCATCTTAGATCATGGCCTTTAAGAGGCTGGAGTATAGCCGTATCTGTTCTAGTACTTGCAGTGTTCAGTTTCTGCAAGCGCACATTTCAGGATCTTGCTTCTGGGCAGCTCCTCATCTCTGGCCAGTTGTGTTTTCTTTCAAATAGACTGGGTGGGATGTCTACATTCCTATCTATTCACCTCCTTTTCCAGAATAGAAGCTGAGCTTCAGAGAACTCATGTTTGCTCAGTATTTTCTTTGGAGGAGGGATAATAATGGTATGGGAGGTTGTAGAGTAAAATGAAAAGAGGACTTGGGTGAGCATATCAGTAGTGAGCATGGCAGTTGAGTCGCTGGAAAAAGAACCTAGGAAAAGCAAATGAAGCTCTGGAGTAATATCTGAATTAACAATATTAGGTCAACACTACCAGTAATCTTATGCCTTATAATGGCATGCAGTGTTAGTGTATTGGAATCCTTAAAACTGATGACTGGCTTTGAAAGATGGCCAGAGATTTCTGGGTAAATGTAGAGAAGACAAGCAGAATGTTACATACCTTGATGGTAAGCTCCTTACGAGCAGAGAGTATCTTATTTATCTCTGTGTTCCCAACACCAATCAAACTTCTTGCATATGGATATGGATAAATGCAATTTAAAAGTCATCAGGGGATCCCTGGGTGGCGCAGCGGTTTGGCGCCTGCCTTTGGCCCAGGGCGCGATCCTGGAGACCCGGGATCGAGTCCCACGTCGGGCTCCCGGTGCATGGAGCCTGCTTCTCCCTCTGCCTGTGTCTCTGCCTCTCTCTCTCTCTCTCTCTCTGTATGACTATCATAAATAAATTAAAAAAAATAAAATATTAAAAAATATTAAAAGTCATCAAACTTTATGTAAAAATAGGTAGGAAGGTAGGAATTGTTAAATATATTTTAGAGATAGTAAGTAATGTAGCTTCATTGGAGTCTAAGTGATATGAAGGTCAAGGGACCAAGCTTGAAAGGGAGTAAAACTCTTGTTACTGGATTAATATCTTCTCAGTGCACAAAATAATCAGTAGAAGATAAGCATTATGTCAGAATCTCTCAGAGATAATTTCCTCAAGACATAGAGATGTCAGCTTTGTTATTTGTTTTTTGTTTTTTTTTTGTTTTGTTTTGTTTTTTGAGATGTCAGCTTTGTAATAGAGAGTCTGCATATTTACGGAAATGATAGACCTTTAAGCATGTCGCAGTTCACACCATACCATGCAGGCAATTTTATTTTGAGATTATGAGTAAGGCCATATTTTCCTTGTGTAAATAATTTGAAGATAGTTTATGTGAGGAAATATTGGTTTAAGCATTTTAGTAGCCTTAAATACATTCATGAAAAGGAAATGGGAAATTTATTTTCTGGGATCCTTGCTAATCAATATTCCAAAGTATTTGGGGTGCATATGAACAGGTGATTTGATTTAGCTAACATGTCTACCAACAGGTAACACAGTCTCCTATTAGGAACAAATTACTTAGTAAACTCAGATGTTGCCTTCAGAAAGAGCCATTGTCTATTGATCAAAAGAAAGCTCCTT
Source organism: Nyctereutes procyonoides (assembly GCF_905146905.1). Classification (NCBI taxonomy): domain Eukaryota; kingdom Metazoa; phylum Chordata; class Mammalia; order Carnivora; family Canidae; genus Nyctereutes; species Nyctereutes procyonoides. Next base: position 13,899,493 of record NW_026575032.1, on the reverse strand, counting down.
TTTCATCATGGGATGCTGGCACAGGGAAGAAGAAGGGAATTTTGGAACTACATGGCACAGCTGCACAAGGCATTAATAGCAGCAGCAATAGACCAGGGTGGCAGGTGCAATTGGCTAGAAATTGGGAAAGACATGCTGTGCTATTTGCAGAAAAAGGTTCAATCCTTACCCTTACCCATTGTGGAGACAAACTAGATCTGCGGCAAATTAATAGGCAAAGGCTAAAAATTGGATATAATTCCGAAAAGGTTGGAGAGACAGTGAGTTCAAAAATCAAAGCAAGGAACAGGAAGTTACTAGGAGGTGGAGCTGAATTTCTACAGGCCTTGAGGGAAGAAGTGGGTGTTTGTCTCTTGCTATGTTAAATCTCCTGTAAGTTTCATCTGTCTAAAGATGATTAAATAGATGTTGAGAAAGATGTATTTGCTTTTCTTATGTGTTTAACATCTAACTATAAACTTGGGTTGAGGATACAGTTAAAAAGAGGTCTATTCAATCGCTGAAATATTCTAAATAGGGTATTAGAGCTCTTGGTAGCGAAAGAAAGAAAGAAAGAAAGAAAGAAAGAAAGAAAGAAAGAAAGGGAAGGGGGGAGGAAGGAAGGAATGGAGGGAGGGCGGGAAGAGGAGATGGAGGAAGGAAGAGAGGGACAAAATTTTTTTCCTTTAGAAGCTAAGGCCAACGCATTCTTCTCAGCTGGTGGCAAGTATTAATAATACTGCCTTGACTCCTAAATTCCCCGTTTTTTATTCTCTTCAAGTAAAGCAATTATTTTCATGTAAATATATGTTTATGCATGAGAGTGAAAGGGAGAATGATTACTGGTTTTCAAACAGCATTTATTGTTAAGAATGAAAACGGGAACTGAGAAGAACTTTAACTTGTTAATGTTTTATCCCAGCGCTTGAAATCTATACTATTACACCGAATTGATTTATAGGTTTGTATTTGAGGGTATTCCACTAAGTTTTATTTGCATTGGGATAACTGTTTAAATTTATTAGAAACTATTTATGCACTGGAATAGTTTAAGAAGCATATTGGTTATATATTCCTGGCAGTTAAATATCTCTAAAAGATCTTGCCTATAGAGTCATCTAAAATTAACACTTAATGTGTGATATATTGTTGGAAAGCCTTTAATATATTACATATTTTTACGTGTAATATTTATTGGTCTTTCCTCCCTGTGCCCCAACTAGTTATTCCTTCCTTCTCCCCACGTCTTCTTAGAGAATCTTCATTCTGCCTTTTTGGAGCCTGTGCTCTGTTGGTCAAACCATATACCTCACAATTCTGAAGAATAAATGTATTTGTTTCATTTACACTGAAGACTGGAGGAGCATTAAACAAAATGTTTAGATGTTTAGAATCTATGTTTGAAATAGTGTATGTTGAAATAGTGTAACTCGAAGGAAAACCTGAGTCACTGAACTCACGTCCTTTTAAAATTAGCAATATATTCATGGGCTAACAATGTCATTTCCATTTCTTTATCATCTAAGGATAAGAGTGACTGGTGAGAAGAAGAACTAACCCCCAAATTTATTTATTTTCTGTGGTTCGGGTGGGGCGGTTTGGTTGGTTGCTATTTTAACATTCGTGTTCAAGTGACAGTTTAGTTGTTTCCTCTTTGGATACTTTTCTTTATATTAAGGAAAGCCTAATGTTGACTTTGAGGTAAAGGAAAAAATTTGAAGAAATCCACATTATTCCCCAAAGCTCTAAACTTACTTCGTTCTTTACTCAAAAGCTCTCGGTTGGAAGAAGCAGTTGAGGACTATCTCCTCTACACAGCAGCCTGGACTGCAACCTGATGGGCAGCTAGAGGAAGAGAGGCAGTGTTGGAGCGACGGCAGGCATCCCAAGGTGGGGCACTTGGTCATGAGGGTTATTCTGAGCTGAAGGCAATGAGGACCCTGTGGGGTTCAAGAGAAACTTCTGACCATCTCTTAACTACAGAGAAGAATCTGGGGTCTTTTCCAGAAAAAAAAAAAGGGTTATTAGAAGAAATAGATTTTATCTGAGTAGCCCAACTGTATGGCAGGGCAAACATCTAATTGCCAAACATCCTCTCCTCTTCTCATCACCCTTTGAGTTGCAGTCTTTCCCTCAGAAGTCCCAGAGCCCTACCCAAACCCTTTCTCCTTAGGTACGTGGATACTTTATTTCTCCTGACGGCCTTTGGAATTCCCATGTCTGCATGAATCCCCCATACATATGCTATTATATTTGATTTCTCCTGTGACTCTCATGTCCATCTGATTCTTCGTCCACCTAGAAGGACCCTAAAGGGTACAAGACAACTCTTGCTCCCAGACAGCAGCAAGGCTGGTAGTGTGTTCAACGCCTCCTGTAGTGGCAGCAGTTTCTTCTCTGTCTCTAGAGGACTGTGTCTGTTGAGTCCTTCTCCCGTCTCTATGAAGGTTTTCAAGGAACTGACACTTTCTTCCAGTAGACTGGTGGGTGACTCCAGGTAATTAAACCAGAAGAACCCCTAAGGATTCACTAAAGCACAGCCTTGTACAATGCTGCCTACCTACTGACTACTGGGAAACCATAAAAGGAAAAAAAAAAAAAACAAAAACAAACAGATGCACAGCAACCACGTAGAGTAGGTGATTTAGACTTTGGGCAAGGAATTCTAATTGATGATCAATTTCATTTCATTCAAAACTCTTTGAATCTGTTTGAATTTGTGTCGCATACCCTCCTGTACTCCTGCTGTCTGATTTAAACTGTATTTTACACAATGAACACCAAAGAACATTTTATTTGAAATGAGCGTGTTGAGTAAATTTCCCAGGGAATATGTCTGTGGTGATAATGAGTGCTTGAAATTAGTCTTTTCTACCTACCATTACCTGAGAATAATGGAGTGCCAATGATAAAGTTAATCTCTTTAAATTTGTCACCTGTGTTGTCAAAGCAAACAATATTGACATAATGCTTAATACTTATCCCCAATCACTGTTTACCTTAAACTGTCAAACAAGATTAGCTCCACTCCAACATTACTTTCTAGTATATTGTATTGTTTAATGCTCACATTTAAACATTCTGTTTACTTTCTATACCCACTGTTTCAGCTTTTTCACTTTCAGTACCTAAATTAGAAATTTGAGTTTTGTCCTTGATTTTTTTTTCTTCTCTCTCGTTCTCCATTCCCAATCACTGTTCTTAGATTTATCTGTTTGTTTCCACCTTTTTATTGCTACTGGGCAAAATTATAGAATAAATTCCCTTCAAGTCTAATAGTCTTAATGCCAAAGTCTGTCTAATTCCTTCTTTTGTGCTCTCCATTTTATATTCCTCAAATCTAGCTATGACACTATGCTACAGCACTGAATGGATTTAAAAAAGTCCGTTCACATGTTATTTGTTTAGTCATTTTGTAATTCAAGACAATTATTATAGACCTATTGCTTTATAGTTTCTGGAAATATAATTCGTCCATCAGGGGGAGGGGAAGATGGGTAGCTCGACAAATAAATTAGATTTGACCAAGGCTGTTTACAATATAAAACAGTGCATCAAATTGGTTCATATCTTTCTCCTTTTGATTTGGTCTTTGAAATCGCTCCAACCTGTTCACCACTGCTTCTCCCATCACCCTCTACCAGGAAACATATGCACCAGAATTGTTGTCTTGCTTTATTCCTCTGAGCACATCTTGGTATTTTTACCCAACATATTTCTGTTCTTGCTGTTCATTCTGTCATTCTATCATTCTCCCTTGGTTGGTTGATCCTTCTTGACTTTTAAGGTTCAAGTAGATAGTCTCTGATCTGGAAATTTTTCCTTAGCCATTTGAAAGTGTTTATCATTAAGACTGAGACTAAAAATAAAAGCTTTTTTTCAGTATTCAAATGATCATCAGGGCATTCTCTATCACTGCATTTGCCATAAGGTATTATAAGTACAGTCCCCACTAACTGCAAGGATGTTGAAGATAAAGACCATTATTATTCCTCTTGTTCTTCCTGGCACTGGCACTGTGTTTAGCACATGGTTAAGATCGAATAAATTTTCCCCATTAATGAATATGTAGAGAAAAAAAATTGACAAAATAAATTCCTGCATTTTCAAGGTGACTTTTAATTGATTAATTTGGGGATAATATTAGCTGATTAACATAGTTATCTCAATCTCTCTCTATGTGTGTGTGCGTGTGTGTGTATGTGTGTGTATATATGCATATATATATCTATATGCGCATATGATAATAACACACATCTGATGTTTTATATTCTATATTTGTGTATAACCATACATATGATTTACATAATGAATGAAAATATTAATTTTTGCAGTATTATCTTATTCCTAATACCTGGAATAAGAGGAAGCTATTTCATACATTTTGAAGGCAATTCTTGAACAGATGTATTTCTTTTTAAAAAAATGTTGGTTTATCAATTAACATTATTTATTAAACTGTTAAAATAAAACAAAGGATATTTTAAAAGAGTGAGTATGGAGGATTTCCCAAGCAAATTAATCTTGCAATTGGAATTTTTTCAGACGTGAATGGGTTCCACTCCCACCACCATTTACTAATTAACTAATAAAATACATGATTTCTGATTTGTTAAATTCTTTTTTGGCAGACTTTCACCTCCATCCACTGTTGGTCATACTTTTGTTAGCTTTCAGAAATTAATGTGTCTTTCAGCTCACCATAAAGAGTTCCACTCTTAGGAAATCGAGGGATTTTTGCATCTAACACTCTGATACCTTTTTTTTTTTTTTAATATTATCGCCAATTTTTTTTTTTTCTGGTGTTCTATGGAAAGTGAAGCTTTCCTAAATCATTTCACATCCAAGCATCCTTTCACAAACCTATTTACAGTTATGGACACAATTTGTGTTTGCTTTTCAGTTCTGTCCTGTTAGTTTGCATTTTGATTTTTAGTTGTGCTGTCTTTTGAAAACAGTGATTGTTTTGTTAAACCTTTAGTTTATTTTGAAAAATCAGCTTATTACACATTCTTTGGTTTTGATGCTGCATTTTAATAGTGTACCAGTAATCTCTCTGTAATCATTATTTATTTCATCACTTTTCACCTCATAATTTGTATGGGATCAAACAAATCTTTTTTTGTTTCCCATGTTTAAATGAGATGCGTATCTTTAGGCTGTTAGGAGGAGTAGGCAGTAATAGCTTTACCTCTGTGCCTCAAGATGTCTCTCCTCTGTTTTCTCTTTTTCTTTTTTTCCCTACAAAATAATGATTTCATACTGTATATATTGGAAAATGATCACCACAATAAATCCAGTTAATATCCATCACCATGCATAGTTACAAACTTTTTTTCTCGTGACGAGAACTTTAAAGATCCACTGTCTTAACCTCTTCGAACCACATGACACAGTCATATTGAGTGTAATCACCATTACATTCCCATGATTTATTTATTTCATAACTGGAAACTTGTACACTTCCATCCTTTCCACCCATCCCTTATACACCTAGGGAAACCACCACTTTACCTCTATATTTATGAGCTCATTTTTTTTCTGTTACATGTTTTTTTTTTTTTAATTCCACATTATAAGTGAGATCGTGTTATTTTTTAAACGTTTTTATTTAAATTCCAGTTAGTTAACATACAGTGTAATATGTTTCAGATGTACAATTTAGTGATTCATCACTTCCATACATCACCCAGTGCTCATCACACAAATGACCTCTTTAATCCCCATCACCTATTTCACTCAACTCCTCAGTTGACCTTCTCTCTGGTAACCATCAGTTTGTTCTCCATGGTTAAGGGTTTCCTGGTTTACCTCCTTCTCCCCCCCCCTTTGTTTTGTTTCTTAAATTCTACCTAAAAGTAAAATCATATGATATTTGTCTTTCTCTGACCCACTTATTTTACTTACGTAATACACTCTAGCTCCATCCATGTCATTGTAAATGGCAAGATTTCATTCTTACTTATGGCTGAGCAATACCACCTCTTCTTTATTCATCCATTTGTTGAAGGACACTGGGACTGTTTCCATAATTGGGTTATTGTAGATAATGCTGCTATAAGTATCAAGCTATATAATTACTATTTTTGTATTCTTTGGGTAAATAGTAGTGCAATGGCTGAGTCATAGGATAGTCCTATTTTTAACTTTCTGAGAAAATTTCATACTGTTTTCCAGAATCATATGGTATTTATCTTCCACTTCAACTTTAAACATGGAGTATGTCTTTATTGAACAGCCACTTCTCTCTCTCTGTCAGGATTCTCTGTCTTCGACCCTATGCTCCAGTTGTATGGCTGGCTCTCCAGGATTTGTCTTTCAAGATGGTACTCTCAATGTTACACACTTTTGCTGTTAAAATTCTTTCTGAAATTGTCTCCCTGTGGACGTTACTATCCAGTATAAAAATCCACCCCCCCCGCCTTGTGTGTTTTTCTGTTTATTTGAATTTCCTTCAGTGTTAGGCATTACATTCTGCAAGAATTTACATGCTGTGCATTTCTGACATTCTCAGAAGCGTAAATTGTCAAAATTATGCTTTATTTTCCCACAAAACACACTCCCTTTTTTCTTTCTTTTTTTAGTTTAGGCAGCACTTGAAGCTTGTCAGGATTTTGCTAAGTCTCCACTCAGAATTTGGTTTGTTTTGTGTGTGTGTTGTTCTGTTTGTTTTGTTACTGGTTCCCCAGAGTATAGAGTATATCAGCAATTTCCTTTTATTCCTGATACTGGAGTCATTAAGAATGTCTATTTTATAATTCCAAGGTGTTGTGCTTACTACCATATGTGCTATCAGAGGAATTCAGGGATAACATATTTGATTAGAACTATGGACCTTACAAATTTAATTTTATGCCTTTAAAGTTGCAATAGAGGTAGCGTAATGTCCTGACCTTGAGATCAGAACACATTTAAAGTGCATTTGATAAATCCATTTGTTCCTTAAATAAAAAGTGATGCTACATAAACACCACTAATATTAGTAGGTACAGACTATGTATTTTTCCTCTGGTTTTAAAAAAAATCTCATATTTGATAAAATTTGTGAGGTGCAAAAAAGTAATGTATTTTATTAGGATAAATCATTATTTTACAAACTGTATTCTGTGAAATATCCATTTAGTGGATACCAGTGAAAATTTAAAGTATGTCCTCAAATTCAGGGTCTATCACTGGCTATATTCAGTGTTGTATGCTAGAGCTACTAACCAGCACTAGAAGAACTGAGAACTATAAAGAATGGAAAGAAATAAAGAATATTGCTTTTTGTAAAAGACACTAGTAAATATACAGAAAATTTAAAAGATCTAGACTTGTAGAGATGTGGCTGGGTGGCTCAGTGGTTGAGTGTCTGCTTTTGGCTCAGGGTATGATCCCGGAGTCCGGGATCAAGTCCCACACTGGGCTCCTGCAGGGGGCCTACTTCTCCCTCTGCCTGTGTCTCTGCCTCTCTCTCTTTCTGTATCTCATTAATAAATAAATAAAATCTTTAAAAAAAAGATCTAGACATACAATGTGAGCTAAAAAATGTATTTAGCAAGTGTGTTGGACCTAAAACCGATATGCATACATTGATATTTTTCCTTTATATTAGTTATCAAAATTAGATGTGCAATAATACTAGTATGAAATTTTCATTTTTAAGATTAATGAAAAATTATAATGTAACTAAGAAAATATTTACAGTAAAATGATAGTGGACCCATGGGGAAACCCACTACTTCTTAAGAAAAAAAATTTACTTATATATCAGATACAAGGAAAGGAAAATTAAATATCATAAAATATTTCTTTTTATATTGATCTCTAAATATGATGCAATTTCAATTTTATAAAAATGAATTTTTATATTGCTTGTTAAGTTATTCTTGGATTGGCAAAAAAATCAATAATATCTAGGATAATTTTGAAAACAAATTAAGGAAGACTGACCTGCCAACTAGAGATTTAGGTTTACAGAACTATAGAATATAAAACTATGATATTCGTGCATATTGACCACAGTGTGGAAATTAAAAGTACCCTTGTAATCCCGGAAAATGACCATGGTTAAAGAAATCCCCTCACCATTTTGTGTTCCAGGAAACAGCTTCCTGCAAAGAAACAGCATCCCCTCTATGACTTAGATCAGACACATGGATGTCTGCCTTGTTTACCTCCACTGGCCAGATACAGAGCCTCCAAATTCCCAGTCAGGGCAGTGTGACTGATTAAGTGAACTGTGTTGCCCCCACTAATCAGTTGGAACTAAATATTTGGTATTAAACTTTGGTTAGTTGCTCTGCTTCCTCCTGGACTTCCACCCACCCTCAGTCTGAGCCTGTAGATGACTACCTATTAACAAACAGCCTCTTCTGAGAAAAGGCTGGCTTCGGGTAAACCATTCTCTAATCTACCGTCTGAATACACCACCTTGATTCATCTCACTTCCTGACCCCTGATTGTAGAAAGTCTTGTTTTTTCCCTCATTATGAAAGCAAAATCCTTTTTTGCCTACTATTTGAGATGCTGCAGATCTTAAACTCAGAGTGTTCTATTTCAAGTCTTTTTTCTCTATTGTGATAGTCCCTTACCTCTTCTTGCAGTAACCCTTTCAAATAAAATCTCTTCTTACTTATGTCTGAAACTGTTTATTATTTAACATTGACCAATGGAACAGAATGGCCAACCTTAGAGAGACCCAAGAATTTAGGATATTTTTACTATAAGGAAGTAGGACTTACAAGTCAATGGAGAAAATAACAGCTTCTTAATAAATTATGATGAGTAAATGGACTAGTTACATGGAAATGGTAAACTAGAAGCTCAGCTCATTATGCATGCAAATAAATTGCAGATGTGTTAAAAGACCTAAACATGAAATGGAAAATTCTAAAGTCATAGGAAGAATATACTGAATATTTTTATGACCACAGTTAAAGAAAAATTGCTTTAGATAAGTTCCAAAAAGTACAACTCATATGAGTAAAAGGTAAATATCTGACTTTATTACAATGCATGTTTTCTGGGAGAAGGGGGAAATATATATTACACAAATTTAATAAATAAGAATCAATCTAGGATAAAGCATCTGTAATACATAAAGAAGTGAGAAGAGAGGATGTATTCAGAAAATAAATTTTATCTTTTCTTCTCCAATATTTTCTAAACCATTCAGTCTAAAAGGCATTCAGTTGCCTAATAAATGAGGACAGAACCCTGATGACACAGGGGAGTGCTGGGACCTGAGCAGAGTATGGAGGGAGAGTGTCCATGGTGAGGATGGGGAGAGTATATGGCAGTAGAGAAGACCTGACAGTGGCAATGGACTAACAGAAGCCAGTCTGGGCATATTGAAGTAAGACTCCCAAGAAAGTCAAATGCAGAGTATAGTGAAGATGACCCTAAAGGAACAGGAACCATTTTCATTTGAGGTAGAAGGAAATATATCCAGAATAATAACAACTTAATAATCACGTATAACAAACCACTTTATGGCAGTTTATGATAGTACATATTTATTTTCCCAATGGAGGTATGTGAGGTTGTGTCTATGCCTACTCTTTGAGGATTGACTGAGATTTATTCTAAACTGTTGTTTGGGTTCAGGTCACTTCCAATTGTCTCCTACTTGCTCCTTAGGATAATTTGCATCATGTTGAATAGAATGACCAAAGCGCAAGAGGCAAAGCAAAACAATGTAAAATATTTAAAACCTCTGTTTAACACAGGTTCACTAAATCACATTGCCTGAAGTAAGTCACATACCTGAGTCCAAAATAATGGCTTAGAGAATGTTCCTCCTTTTACTCTACAGGGAGGTGCAGCACACTGATTAGATATATATAGATAGATAGGTATAAATATTTACAGGTATAGATAGATATTTATAGAAGTAGATACATATTTAAATATAATAAATTTATACATATATATATAAATCCATATATTAGTGGATTTATTCTACTGCAACAGGTTCACAGGAAAGAATAAGATCAATAATACAGTCTGTCACAATTAGGTACATACTATTTTGACTTCTTAGGTAAGGGACAAGAAGATGAGAGCATTCTCAATTTGTTTTTTTATGCAAGGTAAAACATAAGATTTGACTGTATTCAGTAGAAGCAGTGAGACAGTGAGGCAAATTATTTGAGGAAAATGAAAGTGTTAAATATATACTGAGTGGAATGAGGATGTGCACGCCAAGCTGGTAGATGTTGAAAACCACACGTTTGGTAGTGCCATCAGGTCAACAAGGTTTGGGCCATGGCTAAAAGAGTGGTTGCTGAAAGGGAATAGAGGTAACAATGACTGGATTTGAGAACAAAAGATTTTAAAATTAGGATGTTGAAAGTAGTGTCTATATAGTAAAATTGTTTGGTGATAGAATTTTAATGAGTAAATAGTTTATGACCCAAGTGTAAATGTTGTTCTACTGTGAAATGAAAATCTCAGTAGATAAAAGAAAGCTCGAGGGCTTCAAAAATAATGGGTGAATCTTAATGAAATTGCCTTTTGTATAGGAGGAAAATAGGTGAATATTTTCTATTTCATATGGCCCTACCTACAGTTAGCTTTTACCAGACAGTGGGAAATAATGGCTTGGAGCTAGGAGAATGCATTACACTTTTACCTCTACTCTTCCTTTCTGATCATGTGAAGTTTGTGGGAAGGGGTGGAAGAGTGAGAAATTTCCACTAAAGGCAACGGGGGAAGGAAAGATCCTTTGGAGAATTAAAAATCTAAAATGAGGAAGCTCCCAGATTCATCACTGGGCAGGGACAGTCAGTTTCACAAGTGGTTTTTAATTTTCCGTCTAATAAAATCGTGGTCTAATAATGGTTCTAATAAAAGCTCTTGGTCTGTTTTGTAACTGTATTCAAAATGTGATATGTCCATAATTGCACGTCAGTTCTCATCTTACAGCTTTAGGTATTTTGAAAACTGCACTGATGGGTCTTGGGAGTGGGAATCTTTTATTGATTGTCTCTTTATCTACTCCAGGACTCTCATTCCCCATTTGTTTCATGTTTATTACAAGAATCAATTACTGCATGAATCTTTAATAGCATAAGTTCATTAGCATAACTCACAAATAGTGAGCATATTTAATGACATAAAATTGTGTAACTATTTGAGGGAATTATTCCAGAAGAGATACTTTTCCTGAAGGTCTTTTGAGGGATAGGTTTGAGAATTATTTGAAAGAAACACATCCAAATGGCCATCAAAGTGGGAGAATAGGCCTTGAGAAGACACTCTTAGTTTATGTCATTTTATTTTCCACTTGAAATGGTATAGGGTACAGATTCTATCTGGTGCAACTTTGAAAACAGTATTTCATACTAGTTAGTATTTAGAACTCAGATTATTAATACTGCTTACCAAATATTTGTAGGTGAAGAAAAATAATTTCTCTCTACCCTTCAAAGTAGTGAGGCCTAGAAGAGACAGATTGACAGATGAAACACACACAAACAAGTTTATTAATGTGTATACCTCACACACAAATTGGAGAACCTAGAGAAAAATGAGTAACTCAAAGTGATGGCTTAGAACTCTGGTTTATATAGCATCTTCAACAAAGAAACAATACATTTCTGGAGAAATGACATAACACAGGAAAGTAGTCTTGGGCTTCCAAGGTCAGAAAACTGTGGGAAGGTAAATATGTGGGGAGAAACTAATGGTAAATAAAAGCTAGCTAGTAAAGTTTGTAATTTAGATCCCTTTGGTGACTCCTCCAGGCTGATCATGTCTATAGTTGACTCCAGTGATTAACTTTTGTCACGCCTGGTGGAGAGGGGAGGCATGGCATCTTTGTAAATGTATGCCCTGCTTTTAGGCAAATACAGGAGGGCAGGAGCTTTTCTTTTAACTGATTCTGTTCAGTTGCCTTCAGCTCAAAATAATCCTCATGCCAAAGTGGTATATTTTACTATCCTTTTTTGCTAGAATGTGAATTTTATGAAAAAAATTAGAAAATAACACACTTAAAGTACTATGTTGTTTTAAATACCTCAGAGTGCCTTATCTTCTAATATTTAAAAGCACTACATTATGATGTATTCTTATTTTTTCTATTTGAAAATTAACTATATTTTAATGTAGTAATTAGAAAAACATCATTTAAAACTATAAACATAAATTCTTCTAAATTAATAATGTAAAATGAAATATTAATGAGTTCAAACCAGATTATGAACCAAAAAAGATACGTAATTGAAATATTTTTATCATTTGGTGACTTTTAATACATACCAATTCATTCAAAGGCATTATATATTTACATTTATAAAGCATTTTAATATATTAAAGCTATTTTAGTTTTTTTAATTGAACATTAATAAAGTAGACTTTGATGCTTCGTGTGATTATAATCCCAAATACAAAGCAACTGCATGGTTTATACATATATTTGAATGCTAATTTCTTATTTTTAATGCCTTTAGCTGGTTTAAAGTTTTGCAGTTATCTATTATCCTGTTAATATGTTTGATTGATATCTTTAAAACTTCAAAGATGATATTTTGTCGATATTTGTAGAGCATCTCAAATTGTAGTGTGATATTTAATGATGGATTTAGACTGCTTCTTGACATATTTATAACTCCAATCAGCTTAAAGTTTATCTGCTTTTCTGGAATAAAGCCATTTAGCTACAAAAGATACAAGCAGTTTGAAGATTATCAAACAGTATGTGTTCTTTTAGTAATATAGCTTAAAGTGTTCCTATTGTGGGGGGAGAAATCCTTGAGATGCAGTAAGCCATCAATAAAATACATGAAGTGCCTCAAAGCCCTTATGATTCATTTGTTTTGTTACATTGGTTTGTATCCTTCTTTGTGTGTGTGTGTGTGTGTGTGTGTGTGTTTTCCGTACTACTTAGCATAAGGTTAGTTTTAGGAAGGAAGAGATTAAAAATTATTTTGAATCATGATCTTATTGGTTTCATGATTTCTGGACATCCTTTAAAATTGATAGGCTATATTATTCTCAAGATTTATATGTTGAATAAGGCATCTGTAAAATAGAAGTAAGAGATTCAGATATTTGAGAGGACATTTTTCATACAAATCACCAAAAACAACCTGTTTTTACATGGGCAAATCATATTCTTTAAAAAAACTTGTGATAAAAATTAAGGAAATTGTGTCCTTTTTCCTACTGAATGTTCAATCACTTTCTAAAACCTAGAATTTTATGTCATGAAAGACAGTAATGAATATCAAAGGTGAGATTGTACATGCATAGGTTTTTTTCTGGTGAAATTTAGTTCACATTATTTGAAGTCTTCAAACTCAATGTAGGACATGGATATAAAAGAAAAGAGCAACATGAAAAGAAAGTCGACTTTGTAAATTCAAATTTGAGAAAATAAAATATTTGTAAAATTGTAACATACAAAATTAATTCTATCTCCCAACACAGACACTTTTTATGTTTTTTGTTTTTGTTTTTTTAGAATTTGCAAGTTCATGAGTTAGGACTCTCCACATCCTGCTGCAAGGACACAACAAAGGTTGGCTTTTTTATCCTGTGGCATGTCCTTTGAAGGCAGGCGGGCAGGCTGCTGCATTCCATCCTTACATGGGAAAGTGAGTGGGGTGAGGCATACGCCTTTTTTCAATATGTCAACCTAGATGTGACATAAGCTTCTCCTGCTCACATTTCATTGCCCAAAATAAGTCACATGGATACATTCAACTTCAAATGCAATGAAGGTGTTCAGTATGTGTGCATCTACATTGAATATGAAACTGTGGAAATATACAAAATAAATGTCAGTGATATATGTGATCCATGAAGAAGATTAAAGAAAGAAGATAAACAGTTTAGAATATCAAATAGGTAGTTCACATACCATAAAGATAGCTTCAAAAAAAAAAAGAGAGAGAGAAAGAAAACTTTAAAATAATAGGATTCTGTCTTAAATATACATTTTGTATTGAGCTCCTAGGTTTTGGTCATTAGTGTATGCTCTATTAAAACAATTGTCATGTGAAAATAGTTTCAGCAAAGTTAAATATCTGAAATACAACTAAGGTATCATTGGGACATAAGCTCTCCTTTGCCCAGAAAGAGAAGGAGAATTTTAGTTTTTAGGCTTAATTCTAAAGGGTGCAAGCCATTGTTGTTCTGCATCGCAGATTGTTGGAGTCTGCAAAATAGGATTGTCTCTCTACTGAGAGACAATGGCAGATGCTTGCTACCTCTCGTACCAACATTCTCTGATTCATCAGTGCCTGTGGCTTTGGAGGGTAGCATCGTCCAGTCAGGACACAAGGAAGCCAGATGCACCTTGACTTCTAAATAGACGGTATAATTAGATCCGGCATGAATTATTATAATTAGATCCAGCATGAATTACTATAAGAACTATCCTCTCCCCCATCAATAAAGAAAACAATCCCAATATTTTCATGAACCTCATTCTTACATTTCCAATATTTTTAGCATTAATAGAAAAATGCATTGAATTTGTTTTAAACATGTGAGGTTGTTGTCTTCTTAATATTTAATTTAAGAAAATTAAGTTTAAGTGACACTTTTTATGCAGGTACAAGAAGTTTCTCCAATGAGTATATAAAATAATTTTTGAATACTTTAGAGATTTATAAATATTTTATCTTTATTTTAATCTTCCTTATAAAAACACAAATGTAAAAAAAGGTTCAACATTAAGTTGTTTTCTGAAATCAGAGTTCTTGAAAGGAATGCAGAGCCAAAACATATTTGAATGTTTGAAATTTGTGTTTAAATAAATTAAGTCCTGAATATATTTAGAGATCTTAAAATATTTCCTCATTATTTTTGTCTGAAAACACCAAATAAGTAGGTTTCTCTCTCTTAAAAAATATATATGGTTTGGAAATACTCTCCTAGGCTTGGCAGGGGTAAATTATGTTATTTTCCCAGAAAGTAAACTTTTCTTGGATGTCACTGTGTAGAATTTTGAGCACAGTTGTTCATGCTGGGTTTTCTAAGCTGAAAGATGTCACTGCCGGGTCTTAAACACATGGGGCGGAGTGCCAGGGAGAACAACTTGCCCAGTATCTGTCAAGCCAGGCCGAGCATGGGGCAGTGCCCAGAATCCATGAAGAATACTCTGAAGGTCAGGACATCAGCTGGCTGAAAAGAGCTCAAATGAACTTTGAGAGAGTAGAAAGTGCTTGTATGACTTTTAACATGCAGAAAAGGAATCAGGATTTCATGGCTATCACAAATTAAAATGAATATTGATGGCTTGCTTAGTAGCCATACCCTTTAGGTAGCCTTATGGCTCAGTAATAATGCTACCCATAATTAAAGAGGTGATTCCTTTAGAATGACTGAAAAATTCTTTAGGTACACTTAAAACCCAGAAAAATATTTTTAGTTGAAAATGCACCATAAATGAATCTTAGTATACTGAATATATGGGAGATTAATTATTTATCTAGCATTATAATCAATAGAGAACGGGTACACTAATTCAAAATAAGATTTTTTTGCATTGCATAGAAAAAAAGAAGTTTGATTTCCAATCTCTGTAAGTGGCAAAGATGTAGTCATCACTTTTTTTTCTCCCTGAAACATAACAAGGAATAGATGACAGATATTTTTAAGCTTTATATTTAAAGTGAAAATAATCGAAATGATCAAAGTGTTTCATTTTGTGTAGGTGTTTCTCAACTGGATACTAGCAAAGAAGACAAGGAAATGGCTAACAGAAAAAATATACAGGGTAAAGTGAAGGGGAAGTAGGTAAGGAGATCTCAAATATATCAACTGAAACCAATTGAATATATACCTTCATATAACATGCATTGGGATTTTCTTCTGTTTCTTAAGTTTCAATTGTTTTAAGGAATGACTTCTTTATAGTAGATCAAGGACTTGGAACCATTTTTATATTTCCCCTTTTACATATCGTCGAACTATTATTACATTTTTAATGCCAGTCTAGCATTTGATTAATTCTCATTTCCCATGGGGACCAACTTACAATAAAATGTTGTCCATTGGGCTTGCTAACATGTTTGACCTAGAGCATAAACCATTTATATTACACATTTGAAGAAATATACTGGGTAGCTATAAAATCAGAATGATGAAATTGAGAGATTGTGTCCTTTAATTTAAAAAAGGGCATATGTGTTTTATAATCTTTTCTTATTTGAATTCCTAACAGTTATTACAAAGTAACTTCATCATGAGAGAATTGGAAATGGTTGGAAATTAATGTGTATTTGGAAAAAGCATTCAGTGATGATTTTAGTTAATGTTCAAATACATTAAAAATGTTAGCAGATGCACAAAATATTTCTTTATCTTTTCACTAAGAAAAGGTATGTTCATGTCTAGAGAGAATATGAAACTATAGCTTTATTCTTGGAGAGGTCTTTAGGTAATTTCTGTGTAAGCTTCTTGTTAATTAACAATGGCTTCTAATAGATAAATCAGATTTTGTCATATCATGATGTCAGTAAACAAGATATACTTATCTAGTGACTAAGTGACTTGCATGTGGAGAGCAACTGGCTTCAAATCTTAGACTAAGCTTGATAATTAGAATTTTAATGAAAAATTTAAACAATATGGTGGTAAGATTTGTTCTAATAGATTTTTGTGGGAGAGAACTGTGCCCAAATCAAATATTGCTGCAAGAGGCTTTTTTCCATAAACATATTTAAATGGCTTTAAAGTCACAATTATTTGTGCCTTATGAGTATTAGTTTCAATTTTAGAGGTACGATGTCTGTATTTAGAATTTCATTGGAACAAGATTAATACACTAAAAAGACAACACTACTTTTGTAAGACTCAAAGTAATCAAGCAGAAATAATATGATTATACTAATTTCTAAATTAAATTAGTTGACATTTTAAAAATACTTATATTGACTATCCTAATTAATTTGACCATGTACTTTTTTGATAAATTTATGATTTTAAAACTCCAAATAACCCTAAAAAATAGTATTTTTTATTAAAGCTCTTAGTTCTTCAAAATTATATTTTTAATCATGTTAACAAATAAGACTGTGCTTCATAAATTAGCACAGCTATAGAAAATTTTCAGGGACACCTGGGTGGCTCGGTGGTTGAGCCTCTGCCTTAGGCTCAGGGCATGATCCTGGAGTCCCAGGATCAAGTCCCACATTGGGATCCCTGCATGGAGCCTGCTTCTCCCTCTGCCTATGTCTCAGCCTCTCTCTCGCTGTATCTCTCGCTGTATCTCTCGCTGTATCTCAGCTTTGATGATGTAATGAATATGCATATATATTAAAAAGAATCATACAAAACTTTTATTTTTTGTTTTCCTATGTTTACATGCCTGTGTCAAACTGTTAGTCTATATTTTTCTATTTTATTAGAAGTATCAACATTTTTGTGAAGGGTGCCATAATCTAATTTCAATCAGGTGAATGAGGAAACTACTAGGATACTTTAGATTAGATTTTTTTTAATTTATTTATGATAGTCACAGAGAGAGAGAGAGAGAGAGAGAGAGAGAGAGAGAGAGAGAGAGAGAGTCAGAGACCCAGGCAGAGGGAGAAGCAGGCTCCATGCACCGGGAGACCGAAGTGGGATTCGATCCTGGGTCTCCAGGTTCGCACCCTGGGTCAAAGGCAGGTGCCAAACCGGTATGCCACCCAGGGATCCCCTAGGATACTTTAGACCTTTTGTATAAAATACTAAACTTGGGGATGCTGGGGTCTCAGCAGTTGAGCATCTATCTGCCTTCAGCTCAGAGCATGATCCTGGTGTCCCAGGATCGAGTCCCACATCGGGGTCCCTGCATGGAGCCTGCTTCTCCCTTTGCCTGTGTCTCTGCCTCTCTCTGCGTCTCTCATGAATAAATAAGTAAAATCTTTAAAAATAAAATAAAATATTAAACTTCAAAGAAATTGAAAATGGAAACATTGCAAACATGAAAATACTTCAAGTTTTACTCATTAAACAACTCATTGTGTACTCATTGTGAAAAAATCATTTTTTCAAGGGATTTGAAATGTTTTTGAATCATTTTTATATAAAATTCGCATTTATGAACACTTTCAAAATAGACCAAAATAGTCCTCTTCCCTTCTTCCTAATTAGGTAATAACTGCATTCTTCTTGGTATGTTGGAGGCTATGTACAATATAGCACTTACTACGGGCTCCCTTTCGAATGGTACCCTCTTTGCAGGACAAAGGATAATATCTAATTTTATATCATTAGTGTAACAAGACATTTTATATCTCAAATTTTGCTGTTGACTGATGCGTGACCATCCTCAAAAATAACTTGCTTTCTCTAATTGCAGATTGCTCTGTAGTAAAATAAGGAACTTTAAATAATCCCCCCCCAAAAAAATAAATAAATAAGTTTCCAGATCTATTCAGGAACTCCTATTTTATGCCATCTTCATCCTCTGAAATGGAAGCATTTCAGTTTCCATAATCCTAATCTCTTACCCTTCTTCCTTTTCATTTAGTTCTGTTTCTGTTGTTGTCATTGTCTAGGTGTCTAGTGAAATAGGGTATATGTATATGTAGTATATTGTGAATATGGAGGCCTAGTTTTTGTTTTTTGTTAACCTGTATGAGATTATAGTAAACATCTTCTTATATCTCTATTTTAAACTAATGTCTAAGATCTCTTTTGTTTTAATCTAATATTTTTGTATTAAATAGTGCAAATATGTGGTTTGAAAAATCAGATTGTACTCTCAATTTATAATAAATAATAAGAACCTCATTCTGTCCTTCCCTCACCTGCCTGGTGTATCCTTTCAACTCTTTTATTTGTAACTTTTGGAATTTATCTCCTATGTTAATTAATTAGTTAATGAATTAAATATTAACTGAACAATAGTCATGTTATTATCAAATCATTTATCTTTTCACTTCGGAAAATATCTGCCAAATTCCTATTTTCAAAGATAAAGTTTACTTTATTAATATGGAGCCTTTTTTCCCATTAAAACATATGGTTCATATGAAACTTCAAGTAAGAAGAAGTAATCATTAACAAAAATGTATTAATTGAAACCAAACTACAAGTCAACATAAGGCTCAATACATCAGTTTTCAATATAGTATAAAACTCTAATACGGTGGTATACTAACCACTTAACTCTAGTATAAAGTTTAAAGAAGAAAGGAATTAAAATTAGCTATAGCTTCAACACAAATATGAAAGTGATGGCATTCTGATATTCTAATACCTGTCATTTGCCAAGATAAAATATCACCAAATAAGATGAGTAAAAGCCTACTTTAAGGGTATAAAAGACAAGTAGTGTTCTACATAGTGGAATGCAAATATAAAAAAAAAATGTGGATTTAAGTGGAGCACCATGAGCATTATCATAAGCCTGTTCTGAAAAATAGATGTGGATTTCAGGGGTAGATAGAAGATATACGTGTATTTAAGAGATCACTTCACTGCTAAAAAGAAATAGGATGCGAACTTCAATCTAATGATCATTTATATTAGGAAAAAGAGGTAATTTATAAATACTCTTTTACAAGCTCTAAAATCTGTTTTTTATGCTGTTGCTACTACATAAGGTAAGTATGGTTTTATTTTCTTTTTCAGTAACAACCTATAGTCTCAGAAAATACTTATGTGAAAGTAATCAGTACATATTTGGGAGACAAATGCTCTCAAAAAGATGAAGTGTTTAGATTAATCAACTCCTTATTCCACTTAATATTTTTATAGTTACTCTCATTAATTAGGCTATTTCAATGTTTTTGAAAATATTATAATATAATATTATAATATAATATAATATATATTATAATATAATATTCCTATTATATGTATATTTTGTCTTTGTAAGAAATATATATAAATATATTGCATATTATAGTAGTTATATTATATATAACATATAAATATAATAAATATCATGTATTATATATATTTGTCTTTGTAAAGAAGTGGTAACTACTCACTGAATATTTCATGTGAACCAGCCTGTCTCAAATTATCTGTGTATGACTCACAGTTCTGTCTACAGTGAGCACACAGGTAGACATTGCTTCAATCTGTGCCTATTGCAGTGTGTTACTGAGAATTTGTCTCTTAAATTTATTGTTTTGGCCATTTTTAAATTTAGTATTTGTGGAACAAAATTAAACATGAAATATAAAACAGAATTCCAAGTAAGATAACTTATTTTTGAAAATTAGTTTGTAGGGCTACCTGGTGACTCAGTCAGTTAAGCATCTGAATCTTGATTTCAGCTCATGTCATGAGCTCAGGGTCTGAGATTGAGCCCTTCATCAGGCTTCAAGCTCAGCAGGGAGTCTGCCTGAGATTCTCTCTCCCTCTTCGTCTGTCCCTACCCCCTGCTCACGCACACACTCTCTCGCTAAAAATAAATGAATCTTTTTTATTTTTATTTTTATTTTTTATTCATGGGAGACATTGAGAGAGAAAGGCAGAGACAGAGGCAGAGGGAGAAGCAGGCTCCATACAGGGAGCCCCATGTGGGACTCGATCCTGGGACCACAGTATCATGCCCTGAGCCAAAGGCAGATGCTCAACCATTGAGCTACCCAGGTGACACATAAATGAATTAAAAAAAAAAAAAGAAAGAAAATTGGTTTGTAAGTAATGCTATAAAATATGTGCAAATCTGATTTTCCTTTTAAATAATAAATGTATATAAATATAATAATAAAAGCTGTCTCATGTTCAGCATGTAATACATTTATATGAAAGCAATCACACACATTTAAACATGAGAAGTCTTTGTTTCTTAGCAGTTTTACATGAAAGAGCACAATATATGAAATAATACTCATTTCTTTCAAAGTGCCTATTTTCTAATAGTGTACTATTACTAAGACTTACAGTTTGCCTGTGAGTGTGTTTGAAAAAAATACAATAATTCACAGAGTGTGCACAAATGATCAATGCCCTTTATTTCCACCCTTTGGTGTATTTATTAACTCTAGCCCTCCATTAGGAACCCTTATTATATACAGTTTTTCTTTGGTTAAAGGATTCTGTATATGTGTTGAAGACACAGAGATGAACAAATCTCCATCAAAACACTCAAAGGTTTACTTAGAGACTAACACTCATGTGTGCTAATGAGGAATACACATATGAGATAACATTTAACCCTGGGGACAGAGTTGCTGATTATAAATGAATGTACATGTGTTGTGGGATCACAACAAAGGGGCAGCAGCTCTATCAGCACCGTCTGTTACCGCTTCTGTCTCCAGTTCTTAGAGCCATGAAAAAGTCGGAGTCGTCTCTTTACTCCTAACCACTTTTCAGCTGGTCCATTTCTTTCTGTTGCTTAACAGTGGTTCATATTTTTTTTTAATCAATTAAAGAGTAAAATATAAGTTTGGACTCAAAGGCTCAAGGTATTATATGTGTGGAAAATACCAAGTCCATCCCAATTTTGCCTGATCAGTTCATCACGGCAGGTGATGCAGATGTACTAATTTCTTTTTTTTTAAAAAGAGATGAAAATAAAAGCAAATGATCAAGGAGCACAGCCAGCAGGATTCTTGATATGCCTCTTATCTTTCTACTAAAATGCAAGATGCATCCAAAAGCTATTCTTACTAGTGATTTATATTCAATAATACTCATATTGTGAGATTTAAAATCACATTATTTCTACAATTACTACTACTTATAAATGTAAAGCTTTTTAAAAGGGTAAAGATCAGGGATCCCTGGGTGGCGCAGCGGTTTGGCGCCTGCCTTTGGCCCAGGGCGCGATCCTGGAGACCCGGGATCGAATCCCACGTCGGGCTCCCGGTGCATGGAGCCTGCTTCTCCCTCTGCCTGTGTCTCTGCCTCTCTCTCTCTCTCTCTCTGTGTGACTATCATAAATAAATAAAAATTAAAAAAAAAAAGGGTAAAGATCATAAAAGGCAGAGTTTATATTGACATCCTAAAATGGTGAAATATTGGTTTTTGTTTTGAATAAAATGTTTAAATATGTTTTTTAGCTATACAAAAATATGCATGGTTTAGGAATAGGCTTGGATTTAGGAGTTTATAAAATACAAAAATAGGAGAAATCATTAGGTTACTAAATTTAATTAAATTTAATTAACTTTCTGAAACACAAAATAAGTATTATAAGCATGTTGAAGAAAGTGAATTAAAAAGGGATTAATAACAGGGCTTTTAACAATTGACATTTTCCTCTCATCTTTATTGCATGAAGTGACAAGGATGAAACTTTTGTTTGTGACTTATATAGCTGGGTGGGAAGTGCTACTTTTTAGATGCATAACTGGAGAAGGGCAAGTGTGAAAGTATGGAATCATGAATTCAGTTTGGTCACGCAGAGCATGAAGTGTTTTGAAATTCTCAAGAAAGATGTCAAATAGGTAGTTTGGGACAGTATCCTGAATCTGAAAAGACACATTCCCTGTCTTTCTGATGGTGAATTTTACGGGTCAACTTGACACCCATATACATTTCCTTAAACCATACTTAATCCCCATTGAAGAAAATAGCAAGGTCATACTTTTGCCTAACATAATAGAACTATCCTGGATACAATAAAAAAAAAAAACACTAACCCTTCCCGGGAAGAGGATGTGAAACCTTGGGTGATGTTTACTCTTCTCAATATCCTGTAACTTAAATATTATGATGTAGAGTTCATAGGCTTTAATTATTATGATATGAAGTCAACACATCATATGTATCATGTTGGCAGAATTATGGCCGTGTTATTGTCTTTACTTGGGGATTAAATACAGTTTAAGGAGAATGTATATGGGTGCCAAGTTGACAAAGGGGTGGGCTTGTGGTAATGAATTTTGTGTCAGTTTGGCTACGGTGTGTTACCCAATATTTGCTCAGTTGTTGTTCTAGATGTTTTCTGAAGGTATTTTTTATATGAGATTACCGTTCAAATCAGTAGACTTTGAGTGAATAAATTACCCTCCATCATGTGGATAGGCCTCATCCAAGGAGTCGAAGGCCTTAAGAGAAAAAAAAAAAAAAGCCAACAAACTGATTTCTCCAGGGAAGAGAGAATTCTGTTAGCAAACTGCCTTTGGACTTGAGCTACATCATAAGCTCTTCTCTAGGTCTCCATCCTCCCAGTGTATCCTGAAAATTATGGACTTTCTAGTATCCATAATTCTGTGAGCCAATTCCTTAAAAAATACCTCCCCTTTCCTCTCTCTTTAATTTTGTATTTCTCTGTGTGTGTATGTGTGCATGCATGTGGATTTCTGTATACATACATACACACATTCTACATTTTATTTGGTCTGCTTCCTAGAAGAACCCTAATACAGTCCTTTCCTTATTGATGTGCAAAGCCACTTCCACCATTTATCATGTCGCATATGTTTGTATATATGGAAGAGTATGAATTGGAGTTCTATTTCATCCAGCCAGTTTTAACTACTATGGCTTGACAATAAATCTCTTTTTTCCCCCCAAGAAGTGCTATGGCTATTTTTGACTTTTGTAATTCCATTAGGATTGTAGTATCAGCTTGTCAAGTTATGCTAAAATTCCTGGTGAGATTTTTATTAGAATGCCAATGGATTCTTTTTTTTTTTAACTTGGAGAGGAAACTCTCCCATTTCTTCCATCTGTTAGCTTTTTCTCATTGTAGGTCTTCTTATTGGTTTGTAAGCATTGACTGTGTGCTCATCCTCAGGGTAGTTTTTGTGACAGCCCCATGTGTCTTGGGCTTGGGAAATAACTATATCAAAAGATTTTATGTTTTTCCCAAGGATGGGACTCACATTACTCTGTTTTCAAAATCACAGATTTTCATGCAAATTTCTCAACTTATTCAAAAAATATTACAGAGGTCTGAATTTAATACCCACATCTTCCTTGCATTCCTGACTTAAGGGTCTTTCTTATTTTATTTAGCTTAGCCCCTTAAAGAAATTCAAGAGTCCTTGGTAAGCTTCCTAAACTGGTGACCAGAATAATTTCAGATTCCTTTTTAGACATACTCTGTGACTTTTGATTTTTTTGTAGGTAGCTCAGCTTCAAGTTCCTTTTCAGTTGACTTCTGATTCTTAGAATCCTCAGTCTACGTATATATCCAAAACAGCTTCTTGCCATTGCCTAGTTCCCATAATCCCCAAATACATTTATGGTGTAGCTTCTGCATGCTAGATTTCTTTATGTTTTCTTTTATTTCATTGTGTAATTACTAAGGATATACTTTCATTTTTTAGTTTTGATTTTCGAAAATCAAGTCGATTAAGGGGATTATTCATCAACTCCAAAGCTTTTGGAGCAGTGACTTGTCAGTGAAGTAATCATGTAGACTACATAAAATGTCTGCATTCTAGTTAAGGAATACTATGTTATATCCTTGACCTCCATTTTTCTCATTTATGAAACAAATAATGAAATAATAAAAGTCATGAAAATTGTTTTTTTTGAAGATTGTTTTAGGTATCATTTGTGGCACCTCAGAACTATATATAACATGTATTTAATAAACAGGAAGCATTATAGCATTTTATTTACTTAATGCAACTTAATGTATAAATGAAAGAGGGGAGAGAGACCATATAGAAGTTTTAAAAATATTTAGAGTACAGATAGTGACACCTGCATGACTCGGTTAAGTGTCTGCCTGGGCTCAGGTCATGATCTCAGGGACCTGGGATCAAGCCCTACATCTGGCTCCCTACTCAATGGGGGGTCTACTTCTCCCTCTTCCTCTGCCTCCCACTCCCCATTCATTCTCAATCTGTCTCTCTCTCTCAAATAAATAAATAAAATCTTAAAAAGAAGGAGTACAGGTAATTTTGCTGATGTTTCAATTATGGTGCTCATTCCCAAAATGTAGTTGAGATGAGACACATGAATCAATCAAGTTCTTCCAAAGCAAACACACAGACACAGACACACATATAAACTCACACACACACCCCCCCACACACACACACAAAGAGAGAGAGAGAGAATGTCATTTGAAAGCAATTCACAAAAAAAAAATCAAAGCAATTCACAAGCTTTCTTTACTTCCTCATGCTTAACTGAGAAAACCAATTTATCATAATGCCAGAAAAAAAAAAAAAACCTGTTATGTCAGGTATAATTTTATTTTATTTTATATTTATTTATTATTTTTTTTGTAATTTTAAACTACTCAATTTTCTGTTTTATTTTAATCCACATGGAAAAGGTTATTTCATTTTTCAAAACCTCAAAAACTGAGGTCTACAGTTTTACCTATGAGCATTAGTTCCTTCTGAAAAATTGGATATTGATGGGCTTCATTACAAATAGATATGAAGATGATTATATTAGATTAGATATATCCAAAATTTAGACTGTTGTGAGGGTAAACTGTGCTTTGTCTTATGTCTTATGAATTTCAGTTTTTCTCATCTCCATAAATAACAAAGATGAGGATTGCATGAATCCAAGGATTTCTTTCCTCCTACCCTCCCCCTCTCTCTTGCTCTCTCTGGCTTTTTCTCACTGTATTTTGAATATCAGGTAGTATCCTATGCATATATACCTAAATATCTCTGTATATGTTGACACTTTATTCAACTTACAGTTTTTTTTTTAATTTTGATTTTCCAACTTGCTGAGTTTAAATTTTCATCTTTTTTTGTCCTTTAAACCAATAACCTTTAACACTACTGAATACAATTTAAGCTATATCATATAGTTTGGAAATTTTGTGATTTTATTTATTTTTTTGGTAATAGTTAATAAAATTCATTTCTTTTTTTTAAAGATTTTATTTGTTCATTCATGAGAGACACACAAAGAGAGAGAGGCAGAGACACAGGCAGAGGGAGAAGCAGGCTCCATGCAGGGAGCTCGATGTGGGACTCAGTCCCGGGCTCCAGGATCACACCCGAGCTGAAGGCAGATGCTCAACTGCTGAGCCACCCAGGCTGCCCTAAAATTCATTTCTTATATTAATCACCATGTATTTCAAACAATATTTCCACTTGGTTTTGTTGTTGTCATTGTCACTTTTGTTACTTATTTTTAATAATGCTTTCTTTTTATATGTCTATCAAGGAATCTGTTTCTTTTTACAATTTCACCTTCAGAAGTAACTGTCTTATGTCTCCATGTCACTTTTTCAGAACTGTCTTGTGTCTCTGTGCCATCTTTTTAAAAACTAGCTTTTGTAGTGATCCAGGAATTCATCAAATAATAAGATATATTCTCTCTGTAATGGTTTATTTTCAGTATATAGTAATATAATCAATCTTATGAATAATATCTTATTATTGACTTTCTATGTACCTAAAAGTGTGGTTCATAGATCTAGGGGTGGTTTCTAGAAATGGATGTGATTGGTACCTCTTTTATGCCTACTGAATTAAAATCCAAAAATGTGAGTTTGATTTGCTTGTTCATCTGTTTCGTTTTTTAGATTCTACACAAGTGAAATTATACAGTACTCATCCTTCTCTAACTTACTTTTCTTAGTGTAGTATCCCCTATGTCCATCCATGTTGTCACAAATGGCAAGATTTCATTCTTTTTTTATGGCTGAGTAATATTCCTGTGTATGTGTGTGCATTTTCTCTATATATACCACGTACTTTCTTTTTTTTAAATTTTTTTAAAATTTTTATTTATTTATGATAGTCACAGAGAGAGAGAGAGAGAGGCGCAGAGACATAGGCAGAGGGAGAAGCAGGCTCCATGCACCGGGAGCCCGACGTGGGATTCGATCCCTGGTCTCCGGGATCGCGCCCTGGGCCAAAGGCAGGCGCCAAACCGCTGCACCACCCAGGGATCCTTACCACATACTTTCTATATTTATCACATCTATTGGTAGACAGTTAAGTTGTTTCCACATCTTGGCTATAATAATTAATGCTGCAATGAATGTAAGGTGCATATAATTTTTTTTGAAATATTGTTTTCATCTTCTTTGGATAAATATCAAAGGTAGAGTTGTTGGATCATGTGGTAGTTCTATTTTTAATTTTTTGAGGCGCTTCCATACTGCTTTCCATAGTGATTGCAGCCTTTTGCATTCCGTCAACAGTGCATGAAGGCTCTCTTTTTTTCTGCATTCTCACTAACACTTGCTAGTTCTTGTCTTTTTGATAATAGCTATTCTGACAGGTATGAGGTGATTATGGTTCTCATTTCTCTGATGATTAGTGATGCTGTGCATCTTTCCATGCAACCATTGGTCATACATATATCTTCTTTGGAGAACCATTTATTCCATTTCTCTGCCATTTTTCATTTCATTGTTTTCTGATGTTGAATTCAATGAGTTTTTAAAATATATTTTGGGTATTATCCCCTTATTGGTTATATTATTTGGAACT
Organism: Nyctereutes procyonoides; assembly: GCF_905146905.1. Lineage (NCBI taxonomy): Eukaryota > Metazoa > Chordata > Mammalia > Carnivora > Canidae > Nyctereutes > Nyctereutes procyonoides. The sequence continues at coordinate 13,872,257 of NW_026575032.1, read as the reverse complement.
ATCTTCTCCCATTCAATGGGTTGCCTTTTCTTTCTATTAATTATTTCTTTTACTGTGAAAAAGTTTCTTAGTTTGAGGTAGTCCCCGTTTTTTACCTTTCCTTTTATTGCCCTTTCCTGAGGAGACAGATATAAAAAAAATATTCCTAAAACCAAACTCCAAGAATTTACTGCCTATGTTTTCTTCTAGGAATTTTATGGTTTCTGTTCTTACATTTAAGCCTCATTTCATTTTGAATTTATTTTTGTATTTGGTGTAAGAAAGTGGTCTAGTTTCTCACTTTTGTATGTAGCTATTCAATATTCCCACACCATTTATTTTTTTCTCCATTGCATATTATTGCCTCCTTTGTCAAAGATTAATTCACCATATAAGTGCAGGGTTGTTTCGGGACTCTATTCTGTTCCATTAACTGTGTCTGTTTTTGTCTTAGTACCAAACTGTTTTGATTACTTTAGCTTTATTGTATAGTTTGAAATCAGAAAGTATAATACTTCAGGTTTTGCTATCTCTCAAGATTGTTTCTGCTATTTGGAGTCTTTTGTGGTTCCAAAAATTTTTAGGATTCTTTATCTTAGTTTTTTGTATTTAGTATTTTGATAGAGATTGCACTGAATCTGTGGATTGCTTTGGGTATAGAGGAAATTAATAATATTAATTTTTCCAACCAATTGGCATGGCATATCTTTCCATTTATTTGTGTTGTCTTCATTCCCCATTCATCTGTGCCTTCAGAGTACATGTTTTTTATCTCCTTGACTAAACGTATTCCAGGTACTTTATTCTTTTTGATGCAATTTTAAATGTGATTGTTTATCTAATTTTACTTTCCGATAGTTCCTTATTAGTATATAGAAATACAACAGAATTATGCATATTAATTTAATATCTTGCAACTTTCCTGAATTCATTTACTGAAGATTGTGGTTCTTTATATCCCTTTCATGTTTAACAATCAATCTGTTATTTAAACCCTAATACTTAAAGAAGACCAAGGCAGTAGTAGTCGTCACATTAGTTGTATTTCATTTAATCTCCACATAGTTTTACTGTGATATTGTTATTAAGAATTACAGTGCTGAAGCATTTTATATATGGTCATACACTCAATAAATTGAAGGTTTGGTTGAATCTTAGGTCATCCAGCTCCTGGGCCCTTGATCTTAACCACTGTGCATAAGGCTCCCATTTGAACAGAGGCATATTAACCATGCCTCTAGTAAAATTATGCAGAGAACTGTGAATTTGTCAAGGTGTTCCTGATTTTAAAATGGATACTGAATGAATGAATGAATGAATGAATGAATGAATGAAAAAATAAATAAAAAATGGATACAGAGCCTTGTGACTACAAAATCTTCATTGTTAAGTGGGGGCTTAATTAAAATAACGTAATCTTCTTTACTCCATTTTATGCATTTCACACTCTAGTGGATATTTATGTCACAATTTCTTCTAATTTGCCATTTGCTTTGAAGATCTATATTTGCTCAATTTTGTTTGAAGATTTTGATTTCACTCTCTCTTATAAAAAGAATATTCCAGATTGGCTTCCTTTCTTCTGGTTTGCCAAAAAATGCATACTTTTGTGTATTTACATCTAGGCATTAGATTAGTGGAGAAAATGGAAGTATCTTAGTTTGGTTTGTATGAAATTTTCCACAGTTTTGCCTTCAAGATTCAGAACAATTTGAACATGTCCTCTTGTATCCAAAAAAGAAAAATGATTGCTCAGTAACGTTTGTTAACAGTAGTCTTGAAGTTTTACTTCTTTTTATCTTTTGGACCTTGGTGAATATTTTAAAGGAAGATGAGAGAATATGGGGAACACAAATAGTATCATTTTAAAATATCAGTAAACTAGTTGAGAGTTAAAGCTTCAATTTTTTTTGTTTGTCTTAACATAGAAAACACAACTGATATTTAGTATTGGGGGGATATTTTACTAAGTAATAAATTTGTACCTCAAAAGAAGTTTAGTTTTGAATGTAAGGGGAGAGTTAATAGTTACCTCAAATTCATGGGTAGCATAGAAACAATGTATGAGTTGCGGGGTGAAGCAATAAAAAGTTTGATATTTAAATTATAGTATGAGGAAGAAGCAGGTTTCAGTTCTAGGATGTAACAGTATTTTCACCATTCCAGAGAAGTTACCCAGATTGACTGCTGAGGCTCTTTGTGTGTATGACCCCTTAGCAGATTAGGAAGATCCAGTGTATTGTTAAAGTCCTTTGGAAGTGTAGATGTTGATATGTTGGGAGCCTATTCCTTCTTCATACAAGTTTAGATCATAAAAATAAATTGTTCGTGTATTAATTCTAAACTACACTGGAGAAAGTCACATATACATATTCTGTTGCTTGGCATATTTAAATGACCTGGTTCCATTTTGGATAGGTAACTTTCAAGTTACATAAATGCATTGAAATCAGAATTTTAAACAATTGATTCAAATCAACCGAAAACCAAGAGCCAATTATTCCACCTCTCTCTAGCTCTTATCGACAGAATTCTTCCTTTCTAGTGTTTAAAGCGATGGACTTCAGCCTACGCCATCCGCTACCAAGAAGACCAGCATAAATGCCATTCTATAACATAGCTTTCAAAAAAGCTACTAAAATAAAACACACTGTTATTCTTTTTTTTTTCAAATAAATACACTGTTTTTCCATTAGAAATACTTTCTTATCATGTTACTTCGTGAGTTAAGAATTCACTTCTATCATTTAATAGACACACAAAAAATAATTTTATTCCATAACAGCATCTCACTCTTTCTTTGATTTTAATTTTAACTCTCTTCCACATTTCTGTGAATTCTCAGGCCACTAAATGAGACCAAAAAAAAAAATCGCCCCAACTTTATAGTTGGTGTTATTTTATACATAAAAGAACATGTTGTCTTTAGTACAGCTGCAAACTAATATTAATCTACCATTTGGAAGCAGGGTGAACTCTCTGAGTAGCAACAAATATAACAAGTTAGATTGGGTCTAATCTTTTCACTCTGATGAAGTGAAGATCTATTAAAAATAATGATACTATGATAACACTAATTTGGCTGGTACTGCTGTCCCAAATCAGAGCTGTAGCTAGAGGCAGCTGGAGGTATTTTATTGAAAGCCAAAGTAAATTGGGGCAGTTCCCCTAGCAGTATAAATTAGTCAGAACCTTGGAGACATAGGTATATTTTCGGAGTGAAGTACTGAACTCTTTTTCTAAGAATTATGTCACCTTAATTCAGTAATTTGGTATGCCTCAGGGTTTGCATGTATTTTAGAGATACTGTAATGAAGCGTGTGAGTTTTCATTTAAACACAGAAGTCCCCCAAGAATAAAAGGCATGCCTAATTCACTGGAAATGCTATCATTCTCAGAATGTTTCCAGGAGTAACGCAAACTTGTACTAGCTAGGTTAGATAAGTTATTAGGAGCATATGGGGATGAAATGGGTAAAATGTGCTAAAGAGATCATTGAAAATTAGGTCATCCTCAAATGAATTAATAAAAACTCAGAGTTTACAAACTACAGATTTGGTTGCCCCCCTATCCTGTTTCCTTCTGGCCTCTGGCTTGGTTGGACCTATAATCACCATGTCCATTTCAAACCTTATATGTTTTTAATAATCCAACATAAGTGCTATGCATAAAAATGGGATTTTACACATTGGGATTATTTTCTTTGTCCCTGTATAGAGGTTTGAGAATTTCTAGAAATGCTGTATATTACAAAATTTAAACTGAAGAAACAGGGATGCCTGGGTGGCTCAGCATTTGAGCGCCCTCCTTCAGCCCAGGGCATGATCCTGGCGTCCCGGGATTGAGTCTCCCTCTGCGTATGTCTCTGCTTCCTCTGTGTGTCTCTCATGAATAAATAAATAAAATCTTTAAAAAAGATAAACTAAAAAAACACATATTTCTATGGAATAAAATCTTTTTTGGGGGGAGTTACTACATTTTAATGGAAAACAATACCAAATAGGCTTTAAAAACTCTATGAATTGCCTGTTAAATACTTTTGTTCATTCTAGGATATGCTTCCTTTTACCCTGCACATGACCCTTGTACTACTCCAAGTTTTACTATAATTGTATGTAACTTTGTATTTTTCTTCTCCTTATTAAAATTTAAACTAACAAATAGAAGTTTGGCATAACCAAAAAGCACAGGTTTTGGGCTTAGATGGCTCTATATTGAAACCTAAGTTTGTCTTCTATTGTTGTGTAGACCTGGATATTTTTCTTAATCTTTGTGAGCTTTACTTTTCTCCTTTCAGACATGAATGTCACAAATATATTATTATTATTATTATTATTATTATTATTATTATTATAGACTTTTAAAATTAAGCTTGGAAAATAAAATTTCCTCTTCTAATTCTGAGTAACAGCATATTTAATGAGAAGAAAACAGTTTTGTCTCATTATTTGTATTCATATTAAATGTATGTCCGTACGTTATAAACATTGTACACACTTTTCTCATCACCCTGGTAAGTATGCTTTTAGTAGAATTTTAAACTGCATATTATCAAATGGATGTTAAATTGTGCTTTTGAAGCTTTGTTCAAAATGATTCACATTCTATATTTTAGATAATAAAGATGATGAAAAACATCACTTTGGGAGCAAAACCAATGGCCAGGTATTTACACAAAGATGGTCAACATCAAGGACTTGCGACAATGCCAAGGTTGTCCCTGATAGTCTGATGTTTATGCTGGAAAGAAATGTATTATGCTGCTGGTAGAAAAAATTCAGACTATGTCCACACAATATAAGCATTTAAGTAGTTGAAGTGCAAGAAAACAAGACTAGTGTTTTGATTTCCACTTAAGTAACACAATAGTTGATTAATATATTTTCACCAATGCCATTGCATCTTATGTTATACAAGCACAGGAAAGAAAAATCAGAGGGTTATACTGAAAGCTTTTTCCATCCATTTTGATATGTTAGTTGGTTGTAGGATATTTTTTTTTCTAGAAGAATATATTCTTAAACAGTACTAGAGTGAGGTCAGGGGACATTCACATTTCTTAGGATCTTCTCCAAATAATACATTAGCCATGAATAAATTAATTAAGGTAGAGAGATGTTTTTATATTGACCTCAAGTGATAAAACCAAAGTCATGGTTTTATTGTGGAAGGCAAATAGTAATCTGTGTTCGTTGGGATACAGTGATTCGTCAAAATCTTAATAGATCAAGGTGAAGAGGAATATCCCAAATGTTTGAGTACAGATCTGTTTATCCAAATTGGTTAGCACGTATTTCTATAACTTCAGATCATATTTTACAAAATAAAGTTTAGCCAGATAGTTATTCTTAGAAACCAAATATTCTACAGATATTCTTCTTAGAGTATAAAGAAACATGCATATATCAATATGATAAAATATGATATTTGTTCAACATCACTTTATAATTATTATTATTATTATTTTTTAAATTTTTATTTATTTATGATAGTCACATAGAGACAGAGAGAGAGAGAGAGAGAGAGAGAGAGAGGCAGAGACACAGGCAGATGGAGAAGCAGGCTCCATGCACCGGGAGCCCGACGTGGGATTCGATCCTGGGTCTCCAGGATTGCGCCCTGGGCCAAAGGCAGGCGCTAAACCGCTGTGCCACCCAGGGATCCCATATAATTATTATTATAATTTCTTAAACTACCATAATTTTTTCATGCTCTGTGTTAGGAGGACAAAGTTTGTGATATGCTGATGTTATTGTCCTTCAATAATGGGAATAAAACATGAAGATAAAAAAAATACCTCTAAAAAGAAAATTGCTTTCAAACTAAGTGAACGGTGCAAGACAGTAAATAGTTCTGAAAAACCATTTTGTTATTTTTAAAATCATGTATACATGTATTTAAAGGTAAATAAAGGGGTGATTCAGTTGGTTTAGGATCTGACTCTTGATTTCAGCTCAGGTCATGATTTCATGATTCCTGGTCGTGGGATCCAGCAGAGCATCAGACACCACACTCAGCATGGTGTTTGCTTGTTCCTCTCCCTCTGCTTCCCCCACACCTGCTCACTCTCCCACATTTTCTTTGTCAAATAAATAAATAAAATCTTTCAAGAAAATAAAGACAAACAGTAGATTTTTTAAATTTAACACCATGTTTCCAAAGGAGGGAAATAATATATTCACTCTTTTTTTTTAGTTCATGTATGTGTACATATGAGAGTAGAATTTAACCAACTTATTTAGGAAATTATTTTTGGGCAAATGAAGAGCATTTTAATTGCTTTCAACTATATATGTAATTAAATGAAAATTATAGAGAATTTCTTTGGAAAAAATCCAATTTGGAATATTTTTTGTTTCTATGAATAAATAGTTTCATAGACTGAACTATTAAAAAATCAGCATCACTAAATGCAGGTATTTCAAAGGCACTACATTAAAACAAGCTCACTGTACTATCAGTATGCTCTTATTTTTATTTTTTTAAGATTTATTTATTTGAGACAGAGAGTGTGCACAAATAGGCAAATGGAGAGAATTTTCAAGCAGACTCCCTGTAGAGCTCAGAACCCACTGATCCAAAACCAAGAGTCAGCCCCTTAACCAGTAGAGCCACCCAGAAGCCCATATCAGTATGCTTTTAAATATGAATTTAATTCTGATTGCTTCAAAGGTTCTGAATCATTCCCTGTGTGTTAGGAATAAGATTACTATATATAAAGTAAAGGAAAATAAAGCTACCTGTGTCTACGGTTGTTAATCTTAGCACATTTAAAAGAAATTTACTGTAATACTTTGATAAAGATTTTAACTAAGATGCCCTTCAGTTGGCTAATGGATAAAGAAACTGTGATGTGTCCATACAATGCAATACTCTTCAATTACATAAACAAATTCACAACCAAGCCACAACATGGAGGGACCTTAGATCATATTGCTGAGTGAAATAAACCAGTCTGAAAAAACTGCATTTGTGTTTTTCTGATTATCTGACATTCTGGAAAAGGCAAAACTATAGCAATTGTAAAAGGATTAGTGGTTTCCATGAATTGTGGGGGAGCGTTGAATGGGTGAAGCACACAAGATTTGCTCAGGGCACGGAAACTACTCTGTATGATACTACAGTGGTGGATACATGACATCATGCATTTGTCAAAATTCATAGTAATTTACAGCACAAAGTACTAACTTTAATATTTACAAATTTTAAAAATATCACCTAGGATGTTGAGAGATCCCGGGATGGAATGCAGAATCTGACTTTATGACCTCCCTGAGGTGTGAGGGATAAAGTACTGACCTACTTAACTTTGGAAATGAAGTCTGTATGACTAAAGCAAAGGAACTGCACATGAGCACTGTACTCTAGTTGACAAAGTTGCTTCCTATAGCAGTATAGGTTTATAATGTTGATATTATTTTGTATGTGTAGTAACAATTAAGTAAATGGAACAGATGGGATGAGACAGGTTTCCCACTATTTGAGAAGGAATTTACAAATAAGCATGAAGAGGAAATTAGAATGTTCCATTTGGTAATAATAGACTACAGTTGGAGACATCAAGAACTCTAGATTAATAGAGATCAGATGATTAGATATAGAAATATTTATGCATAGGTGAACATATATGAATTAGTATGCACACATATATTTCCTCACTCTCAGCTGAGATAATCCAGAAATGATGGCACTCGTGTAGTGATAAGCACGTCAAGTACCAAGAACTAGATTCCTGATACCATTCCCCAATATCATGGAACAGGGCTTTTCAGAGAAATAGCTGATTGGAACAGCGAGGATGCAAAGTGAACCTGGAGCATCTTAAAGTGCTAACACACACACACACACACACACACACACACGTGCGTGTGCATGCACCAACGGATGCATGTCAAAAAGACATAGTAGTCAACTGGAAATGTTCCCAATAGCCAAAGCTGGAAAAAATTGAGCAACAAATTAAATAAAGAAATATTACATTATAACATGAAGTATAAAATGAAATTTCATGAGTTCATCCTAACCTAAATGAGTTTTTAATAAATAAATGATGGAGAATAGACAAATGTCCCATGCAGAATGATTCTAAATCATTTACATAAACTTTAAGGAGTAAGGGTACAAATTCCTTCTCCTTAAATGTGAGTTCCACATATGAATTTCTTTCTAAAGAACACATTGTAGAAGGGAAAAACAGTAACTTTACAGTGGAGGCAGTAACCTATCAAACCCGACCTTAGCCAAGTGACCATGATCAACATCAAAGTTGCACTGTGTCTCTGTCGTCTACAAAAAAACAAAAACAAAAACAAAAACAAACCCATATTTAACCGTGAGGAAAAGAAAACGATGACACATATCCCAATCGAAGGGCATTCTACAAGAAACCAGACTAGTACTGCTCAAAGCTGGTAAGATCATCCATAACAAGGAAAATCTGAGAAATTCTCACAGCCAATAGGAGGGAGCCTGAGACATGGTGACTAAATACCGTATGGTTAGGATACTAGAGCAGCAAAAGGAGATAGAGAAATCTAAGAAAATCCAAATAAACAATGGGCTTCAGTTAATGGTATTGTATCAATATTGATTCATTAATTATAATAAATGTGCCACATTATGCAAGATGTTAATAATATGGGAAACTGGGTTGGGAATATATGGGAACTCTGTAATATCTTTCTGCAAATCTGAAACTTTTCTAAAATTTAAAGTTTATTTAAAAGATCTAGTCTGTCCTTATTACTTAATGTGTGTTAACAATGAAATAGTCTGAACAGCTAAATGTCTGGATGCTTTCTTTAATAATATGATTTAATAAAAATTTAAAGTAGCATGCAACTGTTTCCTTTCCTTTCCTTACCTTCTTCTTCTTCTTTTTTTAAACAGACCCTAAAAGGTTGCCAGTTGACCTAATTACTATTAAAATGGAGCCAGCTCTTCCTCAGTGCTAAGTTCATTTTCCTTCAGGAAAGAAGCTTTTAAGAGAAGCTCATTAACAATTTCATTTCACTACTTTGTAGTTCATCTGTAAGTTTCTCTTGCTTGCATATGTAAATTCATTAGAGTGATAAAAAAAGAAGAAAATATCAAGATGAGTGCTATTTATCACCTGTGATGTGACAGTAGCCCATCTGCCTGAGGGGAGGCAGTGGCTAAAGGATAAATGATTGTGGTAACAATGGGATTGAGTCATTGTTTTAATAAATTTTGTTAAGTACCTGAAAGATCTCCCTTAAATATCCTGCTTTCTAAAAGAGTAACCCAGCTATAAAAATATGCTTCAAATATCTTCCATAAGAGAAGTATATGTATATTATGAAGTCATTCATATATTAATTAAAAGCCTAATGTGTATCAGACAATTCGTTCTAGCACTAGGGATATGTCAGTGAGCAGAATTGATAAAAATCTCTGTCTTTGTGACTCATATCATTGTGTATTTTTTATTATGGACTATTTTATATATGAGTTTTGAAGTCTAGAATCAGGGAAAACAATAGTATTTTAAGTTTGTATATGCCCCCACTTCTAGATTTCCTTGAGTCCTACCAGTAAGGAAAATAAGTAATCAAAGCTCCTTCCCCCATAATCCAATGTGTGAAAATATTTAAACCAGTAAGAATTTAAACACAAGAAGAATAGTAATAGGTTTGTTCCATGGTCTGTAGAGACTCAAAACTTTTGAAAAGGAAAAGAGTGCTTTTACCTCTCCTTGCCCCACCTCTCTGGTTTTCCCTCCAAATTTTGCAACATTCTTTATTTTTTAAAGTTCTTTCCAGAACTATTTATTAAATATCAATATCAGGTAAGTTTTCGCAATAGAAACTGGGAATAAGAGACTAAATATAATGATACTAAGGGACATGATAGATTTTATGGACTAAATCAGATCTATTTTATCCTATTGTAGTTTTTCACATTTATCTATTTATTTATTTATTTATTTATTTATTTATTTATTTATTCATTCATTCATTCATTCATTCATTCATTTGAGAGAAAGCTCACATGAGCAGGGTGAGGGGCTGAGGGAGAGGGAGAAAATCTCAAGCAGATTCCCCACTGAGCATGGAGCCCCCTGCAGGGCTGGATCTCATAACCCTGGGATCATGACCTGAACCAAAGGTTAAGGTTTAACCCACTGAGCAACTCAGGTGCCATCCTATTGTAGGTTTTAAAATGCAGTAAATTATTTTTTTAGCTATAAAGTCCATCCTTACTATTTTGGGGGTCACTAAAAGAGGACAAACGAAGTCCCACATACCACACGTCTAAAATTTGGAAGTGATTGTTAATTAAATTAGCAGACTTAAATTGTAAGGTTGCATTGTTTTACCTCCAGAAATACTTCAACACAAGAAGCTGAAAAATATGTTGCTATGGGTTGAATTGTATTTTTGCCTCCAAAATAGATGTATTAAAGTCCTAACCCCAGTACCTGTGAATCTTATTTATAAATAGGATCTTTGCAGGTTTAGTCAAGATAAATTGAGGTCATTAGGATGGTCTTTAATGCAGATGACTGATATCCTAAAAAGAAGAGGGGAATTTGGACACAGATTACAAGAAGAGCACCATGTGAAAACACAGACAATGCAGACCTGGGAGGAAGATGGACATGTGAACCAGGAAGCCATATGACTATTGAAGCTACGCTGTCATAATCCAAGGAACATGTGGGGTTCCTAGAAGTTTAGAAGAGGCCAAAAGGGATCCTCCCCTAGAGGCTTTGGAGGGAGTATGACCCTGCTCACACCTTGATTTCAGACTTCTAGCCTCTAGAAGAGAGAGAGGCTAGACCAAATTTCTATTGACTGAAGTCATCTAGTTTGTGGTACTTTGTAACAACAGCCTTAGGAAATTAATAAATATGTGAATAACTGTCATTCTTGTTCAATGACAAAAATTTAGCCACATATCAAAGACAATATAATTATTATTGTACAAGTTCAGCTGTTCCGTTGATGGATAGGCAATGTTTGTATGAAAGAGAATAAAAACTTTCATGATTCAACAGTTCTCTATTTTTCAAGTTACATATTATTAAAAAATTTATTTTTGTCATATGATTTATTTTTCTTACCTTCATCTTGATAAAAATCACTAATCCTCATAATCAAGATTTTACCTAATTTGTGCTCCACTGGCAATAATTACTGGCATATACTTTTAAGATGATAAACATATCTTTAAGATTTTTAGATATAAAGGATTACAAACAATAGGTAAATATGTTTCCAGATTACAAAATGTAATTATAGTTTCATAAACATGTAATTTAAATATAAAGATTAAAATATAATTAGTAATGTATTCCAAAATCATCGCTGTTCTTTCAAATATTCAAAAATTGTATATTATAATTTAAATAAAAGTGGATATAATCTATTAGTAATTTTAAAATTAAAATTACTTGATAAACCTGAAATTTATATTTAATTTCTGGAAGAAATAATTGCATTTAACTAAATATTTTTATGAATTTATTTTTAATTCTAGTGTGCAAAGTGAGTCTAGTGTGCTATGCAAAGAATGAGATTCAAAACAGTATTATTCTGCATGAGTCTGAAAACAGAAGACTCAGCACATTTGGATAGAAATATGTCTTTTGTTTTGGACTGGTATTTACAATGTATGGGAAGCATTTAGATAGTGCCGTTCAATAAGAGCTTAATTTATGAGTGACATCAGGAAAATGGTTGGACTCTGTGTTGTGACCTGGTGCATGGATTTACAGACACTGTCAAGGACTATGAAGAAGTTTCTCTTTCCCTATCCCTGTTACGCAGTCTTCTAGAATAAACAAGTCTGGTTTTAAGTCTTGTAATTTTCAATTTGCAGAATATATAATTTTCATGATGTAGAATATGCTGGAAATTATTAGCAATTTACCAAATTTGATTTTCTGAACATTTTTTTTCTTTTAGAGAGAGACCGAGAGAAAGCACAAGCTTTTTGGGGAGGGGAAGAAAAGGGAGAGAGAGAGAATCCTAATAATAATGTACAAAAGCATGATGAGGGGTTGCTCTCACTACCCTGAGATCATGACCTGAGCAGAAATCAAGAGTCAAACACTTAAACAAGTGAGCCACCAGGCATCTTGATTCTCTAAACATTTTAAAGCTATTCCTTAGCATTTTAAAATTGTATGTTTTCTTGATTTTACTTTGGGAGCAACAGATAAATTTCATAAGAACATACCTCAAATCATACCAAAGAAAATCAATGTGGAATAGAATAAATATAGAAGTTGACTTTATTTGAAACTTAATATATTTCTTTAAGCTGGGGTTTATAAACAATATCTATGATAATTCAAATAAAAGGAATGTTTTTTAAAGCAAGCTTTATATCCATCATAAGAACTAACTGAAAGCAAGCTGAATTTGGGCATTCTACAAGGTGCAGTTTTACAATGCAGCATTGTTCTAAATCTGTATCAGACATAAAAGGGAAAAATACATTGTATCATTTAGAGAAAAAGGGAATGACTGAGAATTTTTTAAAACATTATTTGGGGTGCCTGGGGGGCTCAATTGGTTAAGCCGTCCAACTCTTGATTTTGGCTCAAGTCATGATCTCAGGGTTGTGAGATCCTGTCCAAGGTGGAGCCCACATTGGGCTTCTGGATGAGGGTGGAGTCTGCTGAAGATTCTCTTTCTCTCTCTCTCCACCCCTTCCTCTACTCATACTCTCTCTCTCTCTCCAAAAAAACAAACAAACAAAAAACCAAAAAACCAAAACAAAAACAAAAAAACACAAAACTATTCCATTTTTGTCACTTTCAAAGGAACAAGTAGTGAGCAATGATGCTAAAATCTTTCATTCACAGGCCTCCATTGGCTTAGCTTAGACAGTATATACCAAGATATATATCACATTAGAAGATATACACCAAGTTCCCTGCAACACAGGGATAGCAATGGAAATGTGTTTGTGACAAGTTTATTGAAACTACTTTTTATTCTTCAATTGTCTTTATTTTTGCTTTCAAACTCATTAAGTCAGACATAAGAAGACAACAGTAACTGAGCTGTTGCCTGAGATGTGTTTAGCTAAATCTCCATAGATAGGTGAGTAAGTAGGTAGGCAGATAAAAATATAGATAAATCTTTATAGAAGAATTTTGGAATGGTCGTGAGCATTTTTCTCAAATATTTTGGCGTGTTGATTTTGTTTGATGAAACAATGGACACTTTACGCATTTCAACTGACACAATTAGAGATTGCCCTGGGCATTCTTAACGTAGGACAGTTTGTTTAGACAATGGTCGAAGATAATGGATAAGCCAGACTGCCACAATATATGTTTAAAATTGTGAACAATCACCTTGAGAAGTAATATTGTTCATAATGAAATGAGTGCAAGTATTTCCATTAGATTTACTAAGGCTACATATAACACTGACCACATAGTACTTTAATTCTTCTTAAAAGTTATAATGATTCCAAGAATTGATTTTATTGAACGGTTTGTTTATGGAAGTGGTGGTGTCTGGCAAATGAAACCACTTCTAGGAAGAGTGCTCATTTATCTTCCTTGGATTTCAACCAAACGCATTTCAGAGATAATGTATCTACAAAACTTTAACTAGGCTGGCATAAGGTTTATGCAGAAATATTCCATCCAAATCTCTATCCATATCTCTATCCATATCTATTAGGCATGGTCCCCATTTTTAAAGACTCTCATGACTTAGGGTAGTGGATCTTAACTTTGCATATAAGAATCACTTGGGAGCTTAAAAAGATACCTAAAATCTGGATTCCATCATCACAAGGTCATATTAATTGGTCATGGCCACTGGTTCCTGGGCATTGAAACTTTTAAGCTCTCCAGGTGACTGTAATGTCTAGGGAAATAGTAGAACCACTGTCTGAGCATTTTAAGATGGCTTGGGTGAGAAAAGCAATATTTTAGATTTTATAAATATTCCTTTGAAATGACTATGCCTAAATGCAGCGTGCTGACTTCTTTGAACATGCTTTAAGTCATATATGGAATTTAAGAAACAAAACAGATGAGAAAGAAAAAAGAGAGAGAAGCCAAGAAACAGACTCTTAACTGTAGAGAACAAACTGTTACCAGAGGGGAGGTGGAGGCGGCATGGGTGAAATAGATGATGGAGATTAAAGACTATACTTACTGTGATGAGCACCGAGTAATGTATAGAATTCTTAAATCACTCTATTGTATACCTGAAACTGTGATGATCCTGAGTAACGTATAGAATTCTTAAATCACTCTATTGTACACCTGAAACTTAACCCTATGGGAATCAAAATAAAAAACAATAAAAAATAAGGACATGTGCCTGGCTTCAGTCAGTAGAGCATGTAACTCTTGATCTCAGGGTCATTAGTTGGAGCCCCACATTGGGAGTGAAGCCTACTTTAAAAATAATAATAAGTAATAAATAAAATAAATGTTAAGAACTAAATAAAAATAATTAAATTTAAAAATGGTTTTGATGGCATAAGTGTAACTTAGTTGTTATAAATCCATGATTGAATAAAATATTATTTAAAACTATATTCTCAGTATTATTTTAGTGCCTAATCCATGAGGCTGTTACTGTTAAATTTTCTACTTCTGCATAATGTACTCTTTGCAGAATGGATATTAAAAAAGTATATTGATTAATGTAGATTGGAATTCAGTGATATGCTGGTAGATATGTAGCAGCCAGATCTTTGAGAATAAATGGGCCTGATTTGTAGTATTTCCTGCTCTCCATGATATATGTACTTCTACTGTGGCCACTCTCAACCTACAACATGATGTCATCCTGCTGACAAAGTTTCTGAAAATTTAAAGCTGTTGCAAGCTGGGAGCTGGGTCCAGCCTACCATTACAACACACGCCTTGCATATGTTTAGCCTTTTGTAGTAAATAAACACTCTTACACAAATATGTCGGTTAATCCTCAAATTTACAGTTTTACAGTAACAGCGTGATTTATTCCAATTTAAAGGAAGGAAATAAGATGCTTAAAGAAGATTTAAGTTGCTTAAGTCAAGCCTGGCTTCAGCCATCAACATAAAATTTTAAACATCTACTATGAATCAGGTGCTATTCTCCCATCAGTAGATTCATGACAATATCCCTACCCTCAAGGAGCCTATGTTTAGAAAAACATAGAAAAATCGGTGAATTCACAGAAAAATCAGTGAATCAACATATTGGATGAGCTTACCAGATGAAAGGAGTAAGAGGAACATGAGATCGATGCTGCGGTAAAGAATGACTGTTACAGGATTTTATTTATTTATTTATTTTTTTAGGTTGGAACATAGACGAGTTTTCTAAGAAAGTGTCACTTCAATTAAAGTTGTATATGAGGTACACAAGGTAATGAAGCTCTGGGGGGGGTGTTCTGAGGAAAAGGAACAACTGAAAATGTGTTTCTAAGATACAACAAAGGATTTACTACATTTACTAGGTAAATGTAGTACAGATAAGAAGTTGGGAAAGGTTGACAGAAGACAGGCCTTGTAACAGGTCTTATAGTTTGGATTTTGTTCTACTTGTAATGGGAAACCACTTGGGGGTTTTAGGTCTGGGAATGATGAGACTTGAAGTAAGTATGATTCATATGATAACCCAACTACACTGACCAGGGGATGAGTGAGGGCTGGGAGACCAATAGAAGGCTCTCGCCATAGTTCGGGATTTGATTAATGACGATGTGCAATAGAGCAGCTTCCCAAGTTATGTGCAGAGTTATCCATTTTCTAAGCCCTCAGTGGCAGTTTGGCAGATCTAAGCATACTTGTCCCAGTTGGCCTATCACCTCAGCTGTGAGTCAGTGCTGATAAAACCGATATCAATGTCTCTGTGCATAGGATATAAGGGAAAGCACTGGAAAGTGGTTAGCAGTGAATATAGTAAGATAAATTTGGGTCATGGATATAATTTGAAAATAGGGATGTCTATAATTGCTGATCTTTCACTATGGGGCTTAAAGAAAAGGATAAAACAAGACTCTTCATCAGTCAGATAGGAAATGGATGGAACACTCAAAAGAGTAGACAAAAAGAAATTTAATGAGCGGACTATTTACAGAGCTGAGGAAAATTAAAGTGACACCAAAAGGATTTTGAATTACCCTGGGAGTCTCAACAGCAGGAAGATGTTACAAACCTTGGCCCTAAAAGTGTCATGGAGGGGTAATCTTTACTTTAAAATGCTACTTAGAGAAATCAGAGAAAATTCCAAATGGAAATATGAAAAACCAAAAATGCTTTGGATCTGACTACGAGTTAGGAGGGAACAGTAATCTTATCACGCTAACATTGTATTTTTCCTGTTTTACTCATCCTCTAGTGGGTAAGGGATATTTTGGCACAATAATATATTGATGTTATTGTAAGAAAAGTAATCCATATTAATGAGAGAAATTTTTCTTGTAGACGCTTCATCTTGAAGTATCCTAAAATCCTAAGTATACTTCTAGAGAATACTATATCTACCCTTCCTCTCTTTGATATAAAAGCTTGAGGTCTCAACATCTTGAAAATCTTCAGTCAATCTTTTCTTGATTCAGTGTTTGGATTCTGATTGTTACCCAAACCAAGGCCTTGCCAAATTATACGGTCGTTCATTCTACATGTGACATTTGTGTTCTGTTCATCTCACTGCTCATTGGTATAACTGCTTCTTTCCCAATATCTCTTTCTTTAAAAAGAGGCTTAGGGGCACCTGGGTGGCTCAGTTGGTTAAGCTTCTGACTCTTGATTTTGGCTCAGCTCATGATCCTGGGGTTGTAAGATTGAGCCTCGTGTCAGGCTCCATGCTTGGCACAGAGTCTACATGGGCATCTCTCTCTCTCTCCCTCTCCTTCTGTCCTTCCCTGTCCCCCCACCCCACCAGGCTCCTTGGGCTCTGTTTCTCTCAAATAAATAAATAAATCTTAAAAAAAAATAAGTTTAGGTAAAGAGGCTAGTAGCTAATCTGAAATTATAGCTTCACTAGAGACCAGTGGATTCCTTAGTGTAATTGTGATTATTATGATGCTTTAAAGTTCAGGAATTATAGTAGGAAGACTGAGAATGTTTCTTTTTTTTCCTTTCCTGATTCTTATCTTCTTATAGGTTTAAATGTTTCTTATCTTTCAGTTTTTTTTTTAATTATTTATTCATGAGAGACACACAGAGAGAGGCAGAGATGTAGGGAGAGGGAGATGCAGGCTCCATGCAGGGAGCCTGATGTGGGAATGGATCCCGGGACTCTGGGATCTCACCCTGAGCTGAAGACGGATGCTCAACAGCTGAGCCACCCAAGCATCCCTCTTGTCTTTCAGTTTTTAGTTGAATTTTCATTGGACTAAATTTAGTTGTGGGCATATCAATATATCATATGTAATATCTCAAAGTATTCAAAATGTCCTTGTGATTTGTTTTGTTGTTACTCAAGAAGGTAAATCAATATAGATATATCAATATATATAACTGAACAAAATGAATGTACATTATGTCAGGCATTAAGAAAACTCCAAATGTTGGAATTACAGACTTGCAAACATAAGCATTGAGTTATACTAGTTTCACAGATGGGTGAGAGATAGAGAAGAGGACATGATAGAGGGAGAGATAGAAAGTTTTTGAATGAACATTATTATCTTCAAAATGGTAGTGGTCAGGGCAGCCCGGGTGTCCCAATGGTTTAGCGCTGCCTTCAGCCCAGGGCCTGATCCTGGAGACCCGGGATCGAGTCCCGCGTCGGGCTCCCTGCATGGAGCCTGCTTATCCCTCTGCCTGTGTCTCTGCCTCTCTGTGCGGCATCCTCTCTGTGTCTCTCATGAGTAAATAAATAAAATCTTAAAAAAAATTGAAGTGGTCAAAATAATCCGATATTAATGGGTATGCCATTAGTGAAGTTCCCAGGCTCATGATATGGCCAAAGCAACTAAATCTTACTTTTTTCTTGGGTACTAATGGTCACTGACTGTGGAGTCAAGGTTTATGGTAGTTTGATTGTCATGTGTGTGATATAGATGTTGCTGAGGTTAGGATATCAATATTGTCATACCTGAGATTGACATACATATATGATAGCCTTAGGCTTTTACTATAAATGTGCATTCAAAATGACTGGTTGATGGGCTAATTACAAAATAATTTTTCTTTTAAAATGGTAATTTTGAAATTGCTGGCTTAATCAATTTAATTCATTCTTCTTAGGCTCTTTTGTGTTGATATGATTATATTCATCTGTTATGTTTGCTTTTCTTAGTTTTCTGACAAAAATACGGCCACAACATACATAAAATTTGGACAGTTAATTGCTTAGAAATTAAAATATTAGTTTTAATGTTTATCATCAATTATTTGTAAAGATAAACCCATTGTTAAGAGCCTCAGGGTATATGCCAATTAAATATTTTTAATTCATAAAAATAAAAATAGCTGCAGCATACGAATTTTAATTGTCAACCCATGTCTCTTGGTCTAAAAAGTTAAATTTTGTAGTATGCCCTCAAGGTCAAAACTAGAATTTCTGGAAAATAAGAAGGCAAGTAGTCAATAGTACTTATTGATTTCTAATTCTGGTAAAAGCTGAAGCTATGAACCCAGTGAGTTTTGAAATCTTGAAAATAGGATTTTTGGTTCCTAAACCTTATATGGAATGGATATTTGAAAATCATATAGGAGCAATGCCATATATCACTGAGGAATTTGGCATGTTCTGGTACAGACAGGCATAGTTTTACTTCCTATTGATTCCTATAATTTTAAAAAAAAGTGCTTTTTTTTTCTGCTTTGATGGTATCTGGTAAAATATACAACCCCACAATTTTACTTATTAATTTATTTAGTAATTATTTGGAACAGTTGATCACAGTTGCTAAAATAGTATGCCTTTTAACTACGAAGGTTGGCCTGATGTCTTATATTTTCCCTGTATAGCTCTAGCTAGGGGGATTTCAGGTGGTATTTTAGTTTCCTTACATGGGAGCAAAAGATCTGAAGTTGACTAATTTAAGCAAAAATCAGTTTAAAAGAAAAGATTTGAAATAAATGATTAGAGAGATACCACTCAGTATGTCAAAAGAAATTACTAAAAACTAGACTTTTGAGGAGGGGGAAAAAAACCAACTGAGCTCATCAAGCTCAGCAGGAGAACTCAGTACTTCTTATTCAGGGCACTGACATCATAATTAACCAGAATTAGCTGTTCATAACATTCTTTCCTTTTATTATTCCATGTAAGATTTTAATGCCTAGGGATATAGTTTATCATGGTTGGCGCACATGCCAAACATTTAATTGGGGCATGACATTGGAAAGGTCTGCTGATGCTCTTCCCACAAGAACCATGTCAAATGACAAATTTGCAATGCAAACTTTACCAAGCAAAGTCAAAGACAAGTGCTACTACTAAAGAACAATAGAGAAAAAAAAATAGATATCTTCAGAATATATTATTTTTCCTCAACATTTTTTCTCAACATTCTTTTCTGTCCACCAAAACCTAGAGTGACCTATAATATTTATCTCAAGAGCAAAAAAAAAAAAAATGCCATTTGCTATGAAGAGGATGCCTGTGTTGAACATATTGTAAATGTAGTTTATAGGATAAAATAAGAGCAATGAACCAATTTCATCATTGTCTCTGTATTAATATAGATCATCCGTAGTGTTATACCATACTTCTATCATTTTAAACTGATATTTATGTATTTATTAACTTCAGTTTGACCTCATGAAGTGGAGACCTAGTTTTCTTTTCTCACTAGGCCTAGAGCTGGACTCTATTTCCCAGGATCCCTTGCAGTTAGGTAGACCATGCAATTGTGTTTCAGTCAATAGAATTTAAGGAGAAGTGCTAGGAGCCACAGCCAACCTGACCTTCTTAAACCCTCATATCTCTTCCATCTATGCTCCCTCTGCTGACTGACAAAATGAAAAGAGCTCACTGGAAACCACATATTGAAGATGATAGAGCTGCCAATCACCAGGATTCTTTAAAGACTGTGTTGAACAACAAACTCTCCACCTACCATCACTCCCTTGGGTTAATATGTGAAGAAGAAATTCCTAACACTTCTGTGCTTTTGTTTGTAGAAATATTTATTTCAACAGCAATAGCTAACCCACTTACCAGTCTTCACAGGATATATTTTACACTGTAAAGTTAGTATTTTCCTAAATACTTTTTTACTGTCATTTTACACGTATAAGAATAAGAATCTTGTGAGTTATGGATTAAGCCCAATGAAACCAGCTGATGCCCACACACCCATGCCTAGCCAGTGCTTCTTGAAGGTTTCCTGAATGTTGCTCATACTCATGAAAATGATGTAATACATGCCAGTGAACAGGTCAGATTTCTAATGAGCAGCTTTCAGCTGACAAATTTCCAGACCCCTCTAGAGTCTGCAGCATCTCATCCCTAATGTTAGATTTAATTATGTCTCATAAGTAGGATTCATTCATAAAGCAGAGTAAGAGAGTAAGAGGGAGAGATGGTCATACTGTATCTTGCAAACAAATAATTGGTTCTCTTGCCTTCTGCCCCTTCCATTCTGTATCATTTTTTTTCCATGGAAGTAAATAAAACATCCCCTTAGAATTACTACCTAGATGAGACCCCTGGGTGGTTCAGTCAGTTAAGTGTCTGACTCTTGGTTTCAGCTCAGGTCATGATCTCAGGGTTGTGAGATTGAGCCCTGCATCAGGCTCAGTCAGAGTTCAATACAGAATCTGTTTAAGACTCTCTCTCCCTCTGACCCTCACACCCTTCAAATGAATAAATAAGATAAATAAATCTTAAAAAAAAAAAAGAATCACTACTTAGCTACATTAAGGTGTACTATTATAAAAGCTAAGTATACTATTTTCTTATATTTTTTATTCCTTCCTGCGCCCCCCCCCCCAGATGGTGTTGATAACAAAATGAGTAGGCCAAACATAAAACCTAGGAGAATAAAGGAGTTTGCACATGGATTTTTTAACTGACTGAAAAATTTATTTCATTATCTAAGAATATGTAATGTTTGTAAGTAATCATATTTCATTACTTTATTTGGATAGTGAATTTTACTGGGAGGGAAATTCTGAAAAACATCAAACCCTTAAAACAATAAGACAATAGCATTCTTTTTTTTTAAGAATTTATTTATTTATTCATGAGAGACATACAGAGAGAGAGAGGTAGAGACACACGCAGAGGGAGAAGCAGGCTCTATGCAGGGAGCCCGATGGGGGACTCAATCCCAGGTCTCCAGGATCACACCCTGAGCCGAAGGCAGGCTCTCAGCCTCTGAGCTCCCCAGGTATCCAGACAACAGCATTCTTCATATAAACACTAGAGAGGACATTTGAGGCACATGGTTCTTTCTGGGTCGCCTAAAGCACAGGACTTCTTGGTGCTGAGTTGAGGACCAGAACAGGATTTCCTAATAACCAGGAATGGCTCAGCACTGGGATAACCAAGGCTCTATACCTGCCTGCTCATATAGGCTCCTTTTATTTTTTTAAAGATTTATTCATTTATTTATTTATTTGAGAGAGAAAGAGAGAGGGGGGGAGGTAGGAGGAGGAGAGAGAGGAAGAAAAATAATACTAGGCAGGCTCCATGCAGAGCCCAAGGTGGGCCTTGGATCTCATTATCTCATGATCTTTGAGAAAGAGCATGTGAGAGGGGCAGGAACAGGGGTTCAGAAGGGATAGAGGAGGGAGACAAAGAATTCCAAATAGCTTCATATTTACTGCAGAGGTGATGTGGAGGTTCACTCTCACCTGAGATCATGACCTGAGCTGAAATCAAGAACCGAATGCTTAGCTGACCCAGATGCCTTCACATAGACTCTCTCTCTTTCTGTCTCTCTCTCTCTCTCTCTTTTTTTTTCTTCACTTAGACTCTGGAGAAGACCTGCTTGCTTGGTCTTTCTGGATCTAGAAAGGAGCTACCAAATTGAGTCAAATTGGTTTCAGGTTCTGAGGCTAGGCGAGGCTTGACAAATGCAGCTGGTGACTTGGGAGCAAAGAGCATTTTTCTTTGGCCTCAGGAAACAATTGGCAATTAAGAGACTGTCTCCTAATTTATCAGAGACATAGAAAGATCTGTGCCTTCTGGTGATGGTTCCTTTGTCCAAACTACGCTAATGACAATCTGATCACCAAGCGTATGGAAGGTAAGAAAAAAATATATATTATACTTAAGATTTCATGGAACCCCAGGAGGGAATAACAAACAAAACCCAGAGATTAAGTTGCTCATGTTGAAATGTAGTCATTGGAGTCAACGAATAACAACCTTATCAAAATGAAAATATGAGCCCTTGGGAAGCACCAGTTAAGTTCCTAAAATCATGATATTAACATTGTGAAACTCTTTTAACCATTTGGAAGACTAGGTCATCAGTATTCAGCACCACGTTAGTGGCTTGGCGGATTATGTGAAACTAATAGTTCAGAACTCACAGGAAAAAAAAAAAAGATAACATGTAATGGAAACAGGAAGTTTATAGGATAGTTTATAGGATAGGATATGTGTTTTAGAAAAGGAACAGAAATAGATGATACAGAAGAAATGATTGCATAAATCAAAGGGGACAATTTATCTGATCCAAAGAATTAAAAATCTTAGGGTGCCTGTGGGGCTTAGTCGGTTAAGCTTCCAACTCTTGATTTCAGCTCAGGTCATGATCTCAGGTCAACCTCCACATCGCCTCTGCAGTGAATATGAAGCTATTTGGAATTCTTTGTCTCCTTCCTCTCTACCCCTTCTGAACCCCCTTTCCTGCCCCTCTCACATGATCTCTCAAAAGAAAAAAAAAACTCATCAAGTATCAGGATTAATTAAAAAAGTCCTTTAGCATCAGAGTGAATACCTTAAATTCCAAGAATAAAGACAATTATCCACAGCCTCCAGTCAATCACAGCAAATTACTTCTGAAAGAAAATGCAACATATGAACACCAGCTTTTTACTGGTAGTAATACATGGTCAGTCAGTGGGACAGAGAAAAATACTCAATCTGGTAATCATACGCTCACATAAGGTATAATTTTTCTTTTAGAGCAAGAGAAAAACATTTAAGGAAAGGAAATTATTTTAGAGTGGCATATGCCATCAGAGGCAAATAGTTGAAGACCTAATTTGACCAACTGGCAACAACAAAATCAGAAATATCAAGGTAGGGAAAAGAGAGAAAATGATTAATAAAGGTTAACACACGTTTATCTTAGTGTTGTGTTCATGTAAACACGATTGGATATTTAAAAACAAAGGCAGTGCTATGAGTGTGCACTGTAAGGGGAAATCTAATAAAGACTTGTACCAATTATTAAGCAAGATGACAACACCTAGGAGCTGGGTTGGGATTTGAGATGGGGAGAAAGACTGTAGAGGTCCACTGGGACCCGCTGTGGGCTAAAGAGTGGGTCAGAAACAAAAGGCAAAAAGAATATTTAGTAGAGATAAATAAATGTAAGTCATAGAAAGCTGCCACTTTTACCATGAATAGTAATAAATATTACCTGGAGAGCAACAATTCTTGTTAGAAGGGATTTTAGAGAAGGTGCTTGTCATTACCGTTGGAAAAATGAATTGTCCAATTTATGGACAAGTGGTCTAGCAACAGCGATCACACTTAACAATGTCCATTTTTTTTAGACTCACTCCTTCATTTCTTGGCTGTATTCTGTAAAAGATTAAGAAGAAAAATACAGAAGTGAAGATATTTATTTCACCTGTGTTCATAGGAGTAAATAAAACCTGGAAATAATCTGAATGTCTATGAAGAGAGGAAAGGTTTGAAAATCGCTGCAAAATCATCGTATTTCAGTTTCATATGAAGCTCCTGATTAAATTACATACATTTTTTTATTTACTTGAAGATATATACCAGGTATATTTTTTCATGCAAGTAAATCACATATCAGGAAAAGCCATATATATGATTTGTTTTTAAGATTAAACAGGACCCCAAATGTGTAAAACATGTCTGAATATACCGTGTATTTTGTTATTAAGGTATCTGAGTTCTGTAAAAAGAAAATGATCCTGGGATGGTTTTCTGGCTTGCAAATATCTGGAATTTTCTGAAACATTATTTTGCTGCATTCCTACACAAATTCAGGACTGATAATGTGAAAAAGAGAATTTTTAAATGGTTTCATGTTATCAGATTTTCAACTTAATTCTTACTTACAGATTTGCTATTGTTTTGTTAAATATGTATTTTTTTAAACCCACACACAGCCAGATTTTACAACTGATTTGTAATAAGCTATATTTGTCAGTATTTAGCAATCCTAAAGAGTGTATTTGTGTATGTGTATATATATATATATGTATATATGTGTGTGTGTATAAAATAACACAAGGAACTAAAATCACTCTTATACTAATAGTAATAAAAGATTGGATTAGACTCCAAATCTTGGATAACCCATTAAAATGACCAAGAATTCATAAAATTAGCAAGTAATTAATTAACTGTCATGATTTTTTTTTCACATACACATTTTTCAGCTGCTGAAAATTTCCAATAGGTTCAATTGCACTAATATTATTTGAGGTTAACTAAATGATTGGGAGCCATTCTTAGGTTTCCAGGTAAGTCGTTAATTAAAATCTGTATCTCCATTGATGAACTGCAATCTACATAATTCCATTTTCCATGTGTAAGAGTAGCCCAAAGTAACCATTTCTAAATTTCAGTAACAATGAAACATGCTTTAACACAGACAATCGAATTGATTGGGCATGCAATTCAATTTTATGAAATAATATGCACTGAATTCAGTAGAATTAGTTGTTATAAAATTTTCTGACAAGAAGTATTAGCTTTCTCAAACTATTTTATTGTCTCAAAATTAATTCACATTTTCCCACAAATCTTTTACAGCCTCTCTGTCTTTCTCCCTTTCATTCCAGAAGCATTTCATTAGATTTCACAAATGAGTGAGCCTGTGAACAGTGAACTGAAATAAATGTGGTTTGATTCACTACTTCCCTTTCATTAGGCTAACATGTATTAGATTACTTCTGTTAATCCAAGTGTATAGAATTTAAAAAAGAGTTCCCTTTAAAAAGGTTGTAAAACTAAACATAGATTTGAGCCCAATATCCACTATTATTCCAAAAATTAATGCAAGTATAAATGTGGTCTTTTCCAAAAATGTTTAGTAACATGTATTATGAGATCCAGTATTTAAACTCCATTTGTTGGTTTAATGTTTGGATGCATATTAATTAAAGACATCTAAATCAAATATTTCTTATTACTAGAAACGATTTCTGCATGTTAACTTAATTGCTGCAACAAGTGGCTATTTTAAGGCATATGTGAACATGTTTAGATATAATGAGGAACACCTTGAAAGGGCAAACGTGATTTTGCAATTTTTGAAAGTGATTTAGCTATTGTATTCAAAATTGAAAAAAATAGTGTTCTCAAATTAATTGAAGGAAGTTGAGTTTAACCAATTTACTAATTTTTTCTGCTTATCTGGTATTTCCCTCAATACTTTACTGTTTAAGAACCATATCAGCAGGATAGATGATGGGTTTCTGGAACACTCTAGTTTGAGGTGAATTGAGATATCCGTTGGTTACTTATTTTACTTTGAAAGTCTTTTATGAATGTCAACACAAAATTTTATATAAATTTATAATGATACATATATTTAAGTTTGGTATCTTTCTTTTTTAGATCATTATCTTTCTCAATCTAGTTTTAGAATTATGTAATTTGTTAAACTCATGTAATTTTATAAACATTTATACTATAATTGATATTTACACCATTTACACTATGCCCACGTATTATTCTGAATATATGGCTTATTTTTTTTTCTTTTTACTTTACAGAAATTATACCTCATGACCTATATTTGTAGATCTCAACTTTCTTTTACAAAATGGAAATGTATCAGGTAAACTGGCATATCTGCCAGTAATTCTTTACATGGCTATATGGTATTTCATGTCATGGATGTGATTTATTTTCCCATGATTATATATTTATCCCTGTTCTGTGCTATAAACACTGGTATTGTAAATTGTATATCATTGTATATCCTCAAACACTACATTTTTTTTCTGAGCAAAATGCTTTTAATTTTTAATTAAATATATAAAATCTTATTATTTTCAATTTCATTTCAGGTTACATACAAAGTAGTTAAAGCACATTGCCTTACCCACAGCATTAAGAGAATATTCTCTTTTCCTTCAATCTCAGTGATAGATGTTATAGCCCATCTTAACTTTTGCCTTTCTGATGAATGTTAAATGATATGTCATTATCCTGTAAGTGGTACGTCATTATCAAATAGTCATTCTCTGATTACTTGTGAGTTTAGTTCTTTTGCACATTTACTGGAACTCTTACTTTTGTCAGAAATGTAAAATGGTATAACTATCTTGGAAAACAGTTTGGCATTTTCTTTAAAAATTAGCTGTAAACTGACCATATGTTTCAGTTTCAGCCATTTCTTTCATAGGTGTTTACAAAAAAAAAAATAATAAAAACCTCTGTACAAAGAGTTGAACATGAATGTTCATAGCAACTTTATATTTAATACACCAAAACCTGAAATAATATCAAAGTCCCTCACAGGTGAATGGATGCATTTTGGTCTACCCATGCAATGAATCACTACCTGTAAGTAACAAGAGTGAACGAGTGAACTACTGAAATACACACCACATGAGTGAGTCCCAAAATCACTCTACTGAGTGAAAGAAGCCAGTCAGTCAAAGAGTGCATACTAAATGATTCCATTCATATAAAATTCTAGGAAATGCAAACATCTACAAATATATTAGGTGGACTAGAGTTTGCTTAAGAACTGTGGGAGAGTCAGGGCCAGTATAGTAAGATCACAACAGGGCAGGACTAATTCTTTGAGATGATGAATATATTTAACATCTTAATTTTGGTAGTATATCAAAATTATCAAATTATACAATTTGAATATGTCAAATTTATCTTATGCCTCTTATAGTTCAATGCACCTGTTTTTGTTTTTTTTTTAATGCATCTGTTTTTAAGAACTTTATAAGAAGCAAAAATGGGGGCATGGAGATGGCTCAGTTAGTTTAGTGTTCAGCTTTTGATTTTGGCTCAGGTCATGATCTCAGGGGTGTGGGATTAAGCCCTGCCTCTGTCGGGCTCCACACTCAACACAGAGTTTGTTTGAAGTTTTTTCCCCCTTTCCTCCTGCCCCTCCCACTTATGCTCTCTTTCTAAAATATATAAACAAATCTTTAAAAAAAAACAACATAGGATAGTCATTTAATTTTTCCATGGCTCATATGTAAAATGGAAATAATAATAATACCTATCGGTGTGCCTGAGTGGCTCACTTGGGTAAGTGGAGGCCTTCAGCTCAGGTCATGATCCTGGGGTCCTGAGATGGAGCATAGCATTGGGATCCCTGTGCAAGGGGGAGCCTGCTTCTCCCTCGGCCCCTCCCTCCCACTTGAGCTCTCTCTCTCTCAAATAAACACAATCTTTAAAAATCAAGGGAAGACAATAATATCTATCTTACATAATTGTGGAAAGGTTGAAATGAACAAATAAATGTAAAGTTTATAACACAGTCATTCTGATAAACAATAAATTAACACAATAAATACATAATAATTATTATTTTATTAGAATCTTTGATGAATGTCTATGCTATTTTTAATTGTTCTTTACTTTGCTTTACATGATTACTAAACTTGGATAGTTGGCTTCTGTCACCTAAAATTTTGACCTATTATGTACCTTGAGAAGAAAGAGAAATGAAGATATGTAAATTTAGTGACAGGCTAAATGTTGCCTCTTTTTCTTGTCCCAGCACGGTACAATGCAACATTTAGTAGAATAAAGGAATATAATTCTTTTTTTTAAAGATGTATTTATTTATTTATTCATGGGAGACACAGAGAGAGAGGCAGACACACAGACAGAGGGAGAAGCAGGCTCCTTGCAGGGAGCTCGATGTGGGACTCAATCCCAGGACCAGGGATCACACCATGAGGCAGACATTCAACCACTGAGCCACCCAGGCATCCCAGAATATAGTTTTAATGTATACAGATATTGTCCTTAAATACCCTCAAGTCTACTGAAGAGCTATGCAAAACATATAATTTGAATACTTTGTTAATTAAATTACATAACCTTTAAGTGTTATATGAACAGATGCTCTTTTTTTCTAACAACAACAAAACCAGTTGTAATTCAGGAAATGAAATTTTTCCAAATCATAAATGACAAGGAGGCAGAAATCAAGTCAAAGTATAAAATATTTGTAAGGTAAGAAAGCATATGTATATAGCTAATTGAAAGGATGATGGAGACCATCAAAAGAGAATTAATGTATTTTATTTCATACACTGATATTGCCATGACTTTCCTTTGAAAATATCAGCAGTATCTTCAACTGGGACAACATCTGTTTATCAAAATATTCATCCATTTATTGAGCTATATTTATAAAAATGTTAACTATAATGACATTACTTTTACCTGTCTCAAATTCTCTGTAATAATCAAATCATTCAAAGAGTCTAAAATGGGTTCTTAGGAAAGTTGATTAGTTTTCAAAAGTTCCATTTGTATCCTGGTGACCCATTAAGGCTAGTTTTACTTATGGAAATAGTTAATTATAAAGATACTCTTAAATATAGCCTTGTTTGAACACCTATGGTATTGTCCAGAAAACAAATCCATCAATATAACACCAAAACTAATTTAAATATTTTATTTTAGTTTCTTTCCTGATTCAAGAACACTTACACATTTATTATTTATTTATTTATTTATTTATTTATTTATTTATTTATTTATTTAAATATTTTATTTATTTATTTATGACAGGCACAGAGAAAGAGGCAGAGATAGAGGCAGAGGGAGAAGCAGGCTTCATGCAGGGAGCCTGACACGGGACTCGATCCCGAGTCTCCAGGATCACACCCCGGGCTGAGGGGGTGCTAAGCCACTGAGCCACCGGGGCTGCCCTACACAACCATTTAAAGCATATGATACTGGGGACTCCTGGGTGGCTCAATGGTTGAGCATCTGCTTTCAGCTCAGGTCATGATCCCAAGGTCATGGGACTGAGTCCTGAATCAGGCTCCCCACAGGAAGCCTACTTCTCCCTCTGCCTCTGTCTCTGCCTCTCTGTGTGTGTGTCCCTCATGAATAAATAAAGAAAATCTTTAAAAGAAAATAAAAAATAAAACATATAATATTATTATTTAAATTTTTAAATTAATTTTTATGGGCTAAGGCTTATAGATGCGGTATAGGATAAATATTCTGATAAATTTAATAATCATGTTGGGAGATGATAAAGCAATGTGTCCAATTTTAAATATCCTAGTAATTAAACTTTCCATTTATAGCCTTCAAATTTAAAAAATGTTGAGCTTATTATAATTATAATGAAATATTGAACACAATTATATGAACTTTAATAATTGATATCAGTGTATCTCCTATGAAACTTTATGGAATGTTGAAAAGAAGTAATTAGAGGAGAGAAAGAGTTTATGTTAGGAGGTTAATGCCTTCAAAACTATATAGAAGACATAAAATTTCAGGACGGTTATTTGACCTTGAATACTAACAATGAGGACATCATTTTATGCTGATTTTAGTTAATAGAGAAAAACTTCAACTTTTTGGAAGTTGGTGTTAGTTCATTTAGTAGCCTTCAGTGACAATAGAGCTTGAATCTTTCAAGATTGTCTACAATTTTAAGCATTATTTTACTGATTCAACCTTCAAAACAAATATTATTTAATAATAAGAAGTATTTCAAAGGCATATTAACACTGTTCTTTTATTTGTCTACGTAATAGATAATAGATAATAATAGATAAATGATTTCTCTGATACAAAAGACACTGTCCAAGTGAATTGCAACAGGAAGCAGTATTCATTGTGGCAAACTCTCTAAAGACATTCATATTTTCTTGTCTTCATGATTCTGGTCAAACAAAACATTCTTTATTTGATTAGGATTTGATTAGGATTGAATAAATCATAGTGATTTTTTTATAGGATTTTTTTAACAAGAAAAGCCCCAATGGCCAGTGCAGGGCATTTTGCTATTGCAAACAAGGTTAACATGAATTGGGTCGTATACAAATCTGTGAACATCAATACAAAAATTAAAGTTGAACAAAGTAATAAGGAATGTTGATGGCAGTGTGTTGCATTTGTTGACACTAAAAATTTGTTGCAAAGCAAGGTTTTTATGTAAAATCTGGTCATTTTCTCCTCTAATCTATCCCTTCAGTTTTTAAAAATGCCTTTATGTTACCTTAGTTATAAAAACTAGAGAAGGTAGCAAAGATATAGCTGGGCTAAATAATCAAGAAACAAATATCCTTTTCTTCACAAACAGAATAAAAATTGGAATAAAAAATTTATTAAAAGACTTACCAAAAAAAAAAAAAAAAAAACCTATCTAAAAGGACTATGTTTCCTTTAATTATATTGCGTGAGATACCCATGAACTGATAACGGGCTACAAGTGATCAGTAAGGATTATGAAAGGGAAGGTATCATTTCCAAACTGGTGGGCAAAAGGATAGGGAAACTATATTAGATACCACTTTAAGTGCTATAGAATTTTAAATTTAAACAGGCATATAGGGATCCCTGGGTGGCTCAGTGGTTTAACACCTGCCTTCAGCCCAGGGCGAGATCCTGGAGACCTGGGATCGAGTCCCACATCAGGCTCCCTGCATTGAGACTGCTTCTCTCTCTACCTGTGTCTCTGTCTCTGTCTCTGTCTCTGTCTCTCTCTGTATGTGTCTTTCATGAATAAATAAATAAAATCTTAAAAAAAATCAACAGGCATATAACTAGAGGTTTTGTTGCCAAAGAAGGCTGGTGGTTAGTTCCCAAGAAAATTAGAAGTTAATATAATTACGACAGACCTACCAAGATTCAAGGGTGCTTTATATGCTTGAGAACTTCATTTTGTGCATAGACAGTAGAATAAGCTTTTTCTCCAGGAAAGGGCATATTAACCATATCCTTTACTAAATGCAATCGCAATTTCTGTTTACTAGTATAGCGAGGTATTTATCTAGTATAAAACTGTACAGCTGGACCAGGACACTAATGGTCGTATACATGAGCAGTCCTATCTCTCTCTCTTACACACACACACACACACACACACACACACACACACACACCTATCTTTATCCAGATCTGTATAAGAATTATTTTAAAATTAGAATATCACGTATTGAGCATTGAATGAAATAAAAGGAGCTAGAAGAGTGAATATTTTAATGACTTCAGACCAGGACATATCCATTTTTTTTAAAAAAGATTTTATTTATTTATTCATGAGAGATATAGAGATACAGGCAGAGGGAGAAGCAGGCTCCATGCAGGGAGCCCGACGTGGGACTCAATCCCGGGACTCCAGGATCACACCCCAGGCTAAAGGCAGCGCTAAACCATTAAGCCACCAGGGCTGCCCCAAGACATATCCATTTTTGAAAAGGGGTTTGAGATACTCAAATTCCATTGATTTATGCTTACTTACTATGAATAGTACTTGTGTGGATCCTAAGAACTTTTTTTCAGTAGCTCTATACCTATGTCTGCAAGTTTGACTAAGCTTTGTGCATCATATATTTCTTCCCAAAATGTTAATACGCTCTATTAGGTTAAATTTGATACTGTCTTCCTGTCAGAGAACCTTTCCTCTGTCAATTTGTGTTTATAATCCAATTATTTGTAGCCCATATAATACAATTTTTATCTAAAATTAGGTCCCAGTGAAAGCCCGAAGTCCTGATAACAGATGAAGACTCATTCAAAGATGAAATCGGGATGAAAATTTATTTTACAGATAGACTTAGTAGATCCATTTCTGCTTATTTAGAATATCTAGATGTGTAAGGAAGATGAGAAATAGCAGAAAATCTTATATTAGATTTTCTTGTTCATGATTTATAATATTTAGGAATTTAAACAATGGGTTGACCATGACTTTATTAGAAAGCAGTATGTATAGTTTATCCATTTATTAATATGTGGACAGTCATTTCATAGAATATTTTGCTCCTAAAATTAAGATATATGAGATGTATGTTAATGGAATTTCACTAAACTGGGAAATCTGGAGTACTTTGCAGATTCATCCCTTCACTGAGAGTTTAAGGCATTGGGGAAATAAATCATCATGTGTTCAGCATGACCTATGGTTTTTAGTGGATCACAATATAAATAGAATTTGCTCGAAATACTGATGTCTCAAAAAAAATACAGATGTCTCAACAAGATTAAATATATACATGGAAAACAGAATTATGGGTTGCAAAGGAAAGGTCTGCATTTTCCTTTAGATGAGAGGTAGCCACGAATGCCCACTACGAGCTACACTTAACTCCCAC
Organism: Nyctereutes procyonoides; assembly: GCF_905146905.1. Lineage (NCBI taxonomy): Eukaryota > Metazoa > Chordata > Mammalia > Carnivora > Canidae > Nyctereutes > Nyctereutes procyonoides. The sequence continues at coordinate 13,839,899 of NW_026575032.1, read as the reverse complement.
TGCCATTTTATCTAGAATCTTTGACTTTACTAAGCAATTTTCAGTGCCTCAACACAACATGATCACATTTCAGACCTTTTAGCTAGGTTGTCTATGCTTTAATGTTTTACAGACCCTCATCTACTACTCCTTTGTTAACCTGAAGTTAATCTGTTATCTTGTCTCTGAACTTTATTCTTGAATGTTCCCTCCGATTACAGGACACCATGCTTATGTGCTGCATTGTAATCAGTTCCAATTGTTTAAGATGTATTAGGTTCAAAGATGATCTTCCTCTTTATTGCTTCCTGGAAAACATCACCATGCCTAATACATAATTTTCACTCAAAACTAAACATTCAAACAAATAAACTAAATGAACTAACATCATTACCTGTTCCCAACTTTCCAATTTTCAAGACTTTGGTTTGATATAGGTGGGTTTTAGTATGGAAACTTTTGTTGTTATTTATACACGTATATACACTATCTCTTCTTTCTCGGATCAAAAATTGCATTTCAGGAGATTAAAAAAAGATGTGAAAGATCACAATTTGATGTCTGTATCGTGTGCTCTATTTTGGTACATTTTAAGTATAGTGTCCATACGTCTTATGTCTAATTAGTAACAATTTTGAAATTATACAGTGTTATAGGGAGTAAATCTTTTCTTTTAGTAATATGCCTTTTATTTAATATAGGGTTTGATAACTGTTAACGCTAAAGCTAAACTAATAATGTTTAGGGGCACCTGGTTGGCTCAGCGGTTCAGCATCTGCCTTCAGCTCAGGGCATGATCCCCAGGGGCTGAGATCTAGTCGCACATCAGGCTCCCTTTGGGGAACCTGCTTCTCCCTCTGCCTGTGTCTCCGCCTCTCTCTGTGTGTCTCATGAATAAATAAATAAAATCTTTAAAAAATAAAAATAAGGGATCCCTGGGTGGCACAGCGGTTTGGCGCCTGCCTTTGGCCCAGGGCGCGATCCTGGAGACCCGGGATCGAATCCCACGTCGGGCTCCCGGTGCATGGAGCCTGCTTCTCCCTCTGCCTGTGTCTCTGCCTCTCTCTCTCTCTCTCTCTCTCTCTCTCTGTGACTATCATAAATAAATAAATTAAAAAAAAATTAAAAAAACAAAAATAAGATTATAAAATAGTAATGTTTAAAGTAAAATATATTGCAGGATTTAATTTTTCTCTGTGAAGTTTCCAGAGTAAATTGCATAGCTTCAGATGAAGTTTCTAGGAGAATGTGGACAATTTCAAAGAATATTATGAGCAATATTGCAATGATAAGAAGCTGGTAAATTTTGGAACTCAAAACTAGAAACGGGTAGGAAATATCAGAAAGAGAGACAGAACTAACTCTGGGAAATGAACTAGGGGTGGTGGAAGGGGAGGAGGGCGGGGGGTGGGGGTGAATGGGTGACGGGCACTGAGGGGGCACTTGACAGGATGAGCACTGGGTGTTATTCTGTATGTTGGCAAATTGAACACCAATAAAAAATAAATTCATTATTAAATAAATAAATAAATAAATAAATAAATAATACTATGATGTGGCTTAACACAATATGTATGTATATGGTGTGTGTGTAATGGAGGTTTTCCTTATCTATTGTAGCTGACTTCCACTTGATATGTTTCAGGAAAGACTCATATCTTTTTCTTTTCTTCTAGTGGCCCTGTAAACATCTAACACAATAGTTGATACTGCCTATTGTTTTTATTTTAAACTTTTAGTCTTTTTTTTTTCCTTCTGCAATACTTTAATTTGCCTTTAATCCCATCCAGTGTAATTTTCACTTCAGCGATTACAGTTTTTCATATCCAGAATTTCAATTTGGATTTTATTTGCCATCTTGCATGGCTCTACTTAAGTTTCGAACACATGAAATGCAAACCAACATCTGTTTTGATGCCCATACCTGCTAATTCTTATGTCTGTGCCAGTTATGGCTCAGTTTTAATTGGTCAGCTCTTCTCCTCATTATGGATCATATTTTCCTATACCCTTAGGTGTCTGGTGATTTTGTATTGGGTCCCAGTGATTATATATTTTGCCCTGTTTGTGCTGGATATTTTTGTGATCCCATATTCTGAAGCTGTGTTCCAGTATGCAATTAAGCTACGTGGAAACAGTATGGCCATCTCAGTCCTCGCTTTTAAAGATTTGTTAGGCATGACAATGACTGAGCTTTAATACAGGCTAATTCTTCCCTGTTAACTGAAATAAGACTTTTCTATGTGCTCTGCTCAAGCCCCCTTGAATTATGAGGTTTTCCAACTTGGTGGATGGAAGCAGGCAGTGTCTCTGGCCCTGTGTGAGCGCCATTTATTTATCCTTTATCTTGTTTGGGTGGTTCTTTCTGCAGCCACAGGTAGTTTCCCCAAAGATGAGCAATTTCTCTCTCATCTTTAGCTTTCTTACATGTCAATATGGGAGGTTGAATTTTATGATCTGAGGTTCCATATCAGGCTTAAATATTCTACTAATTTTGACAATTTTCCAAAGCTTGTGGTTGCAGTATCTGAAACAACTATGTTTACGAATTATGTATTTTTAAAATTGGCTTCACATACTTTGACACTCCTGTCATTGAAAGGCAGTGTCTCTGTCTCCTGCCTTCACGTATGCATGAACTTATACCTGTCAAGCAATAGAGTATGACTGAAGTTTACCATGTGACTTGTGAGGCTGTGTCATAAGAGACTATGCAACTCTCGTTTAATTGCGCTAACATTCATGCTGTTGTCCCTCAGCTGCCATGTAAGATATTTGACTATCTATGCAGTGAAATCCCATGAGGGGTCCAAGACACGTGGCAAAGTCTTGTATAGATAGATACTCTTTTTGAGAGTTCTGGCTCAGTGGCATTATCATGTGTTACTCTAGCCTGGCCGCTAAACATGTGAATGAAGCAGGCTCTAGATCATTCTCAGATCTCATATACTCCCAGCTGAGGCTCCCAGTATAATGAAGAGGAAACAGGTATTTCTTTGGTTCCTTGTATAAATTTCAGACCCACAGAATTTATGAGCATAATAAAACGGTTGCTTTATGCTAGAAATTTTTAGGTGTTTTGCTATGTGACAATAGCAATCCAAAGAACAGTTATGAGGGTAATTAGTAAAATCATTTTACTAAATTGATATGACATTCTATAGAGTTAAATATCAAATAAAGTCTCTTGTTTCAACGGAAACCTACAGGTTTAATGTTCAATGAAAATGACCTCCTTGATAGTCTTTAACTGCAAAATTTAAATGTTTATATTTAAAGTCATACTAAAAACAACAGCATAATGAAAGGGAAACAGCCTACATGCTGTGTATTTTTGTATCATAAAACTGCAAAACATGATAGTACTATTAAATATAATATTGCGTTCAGCAGGAAAGGATATGCTATAGCTCTCATGAAAGTTTGGATGAAGTTCAGTTGGAAACCCATTAGGAAGGAAGCAGTGAAGCTGTGTATTATTACTTATAGTATCAAGTCATAATAAGCAGATGGTGCTTCCCTTAAAAAAAATACATTGTAGAAGATAATAAGAACCACATCAGGGAAACAGGAAAATATGGAACTATAGCATAGCCAATGGAAAATACATCAACTTGGGATGCCGGGGTGGCTCAGTGGTTGAGCACCTGCACATCGGGCTCCCTGCATGGAGCCTGCTTCTCCCTCTGCCTGCTCTCTCTCTCTCTCTCTCTCTCTGTGTGTGTGTGTGTGTGTGTTTCTCATGAATAAATAAATAAAATCTAAAAAATAAATAAATAAATAAGTAAATAAAATCTTTAAAAAAATCTTAAAAATCTTAAATCTAAAAAAAAATTAAAAAATCTTTAAAATCTTAAAATATATATATAATAAATAGTATATATATCACTTTGAGTTAGCAATTTTTTATTTAACACTTAGGTTGTATTTTTTTTTTCATTTCATGATGATTTTTCTAGTAAGTCCATGTGGAAATTTAAATTGAATCATGCAATTCAATGAGTTTCTTTTAAGCACACAACATGCAAAATTTGCAAGTAGATTTATAGTGACTTAAAAACTCAATATGACCATATATAAAGAGCTGAAAATGGCTAGCAACTTTTCACAAAAATATATTTCTTACTAGATTTCATTGACTTCTGCCAAATTAGGACAGGTCTTGAAATTATCAATACCAGGGAATGTTGTTGAGGCCCTGTTGAGACACTTATTTGTCCATGTTTTCTGTTGGCAAATTTTAGCTTTTCAGTAGACTGAATTTCTTACAGGATATGAGATCTTAACTAGCTTATTTTGTCTCTAGTGCTGCATGTTAGTACAGTACCCCAATAGATGAAGTAGTGGCCATACAGTTTCTAGCAATTCTGTGTATGCATAGTGTATTTAGACCTAAAGTGCTTCATTAGAGTTTGAGCCGTTCAGAGGCACAGATTGTCTCATGGTTCTTTTGAATCCCATAAAAATATTAAAATAGTATCTTCCACATTATTCAGGGAGTTTTACTCAGTTTTCCTGGGTATCCCCCATATATACTCTTGATAGTCTCTTTTTTATTGCTGAGGAGTCTCACCCATGAAACCTAGAGGAGTGGAAGGAAAATTACTTTTCCTCCCTTACAATATACTGTTTTTAAACTAAAATAAAGACTTTATAATTATCTGCATAGGAAAAAGGCACAAGATATATATGTGAAAATACTACAGTCTTAGGTTTTGTTACTTAAGGTGGATATTTTCTGTTAAAGGTCTCTGTGGTTGGTCAGAACAACATAAAAAAAGTTGACTAAGGAAATTAAGAATTTAAATCAAAGTTTGCTATTGCCAGGCTTTGGTCTACTGCAGAGGCAGTTTGATAACAAACAGAAATGGTACTGGAGAGATATTTTGCAAATACTTAACACATTTAAATGTACCTTATACATTGAGCAAATTGTCTTAATACTTTTAAATGTATACCATTTCATAAAGGATGAGAGTCTAATTTTCAGGAGGATAAACCCAGTTTTGCAAAATGACATTTCACAGAAGCATAGTGTTTGAACTGGTTTGTTTAGTTGTGGCAAGAGGAAGTCTCCAGCTGATCCCTTTGATTTCACTAGCTGGTTTGTTTGATTACCCTCATATGGATAATTCAAAAACCATATGGGGGGAATTTATTCTTTTAGTATTTGGAACTAAAACCTGCTGGGATACTTGGATCTTAAAGCTTATAAGCAAACAAGGGGGAAAGCCACATCATTTTTATTTCAGGGCAAGGAATGAACTTTATAAAACTAAAAATGAAAAGAACAGGTTTTCAGGACCACATAATGTAAACTAAAGATACTTTGCTTTTCTAGTTTGGTTTCTGTGTCCATTTTGGTTCTTTTTAATTGGTTTGCAAAATATTTCATTTATCTTCCTTCATTGGATAATAAGGCTTCACAAGACTCATGCAGTCTTACAAACATATGCTTGTTTCTTGATATAATAATTATATCCCATATGACCAGTGATAAAAGAAATATCAATAGAGTAGTCCAGTCCCAGATTCATTTGCACACTAATTCATACATTTTATTGCTTGGCCAATATTTGCAAAATGAACAAAACAGAAATGTCACTTGTCATCATGCATCTGTAGGAGACAAAGTACTTTTACTTTTTATAATCTTAGATAATATGCTGTAGAGAAAACAAAACAGATTAAAAAGAATGTATAAAAAACAGGTCCTTGAGTCTCTGACTCCAACTAGCTGTCTGATAGTTTAATAAAATCTGACACTAGCTATCCTGCATTAGTGCAGATCCCACAGATTGAGGGCTTGGTCCCACAAACTGCCCCCACAGCAGATGCCAGTCATAAGTTGTAGGTCACCTGTATTTTTGACCAACTGGGTATACATCACAGGTTCAATAATTTGCTAGCATAATTTACAGAACTCAAGAAGAAAAAAAAAAACACTTTACTTACATTTACTGGCTTGTAAAGTATACAACTCAAGACAGCCAAATGGAGGAGAGGCACAGTGCAAAGTTAGGGTGGCAGCAGGTTGCCCAGGGCTCCCACGCTCTCTGTGGACACATCACCCTCCTAACACAGTCAAGGCGTCACCAACACAGAAACTCTCTGAACCTTGATGTCTAGGGGTTTATATGGAGGTCTCATTACGTAGGCATGCTTGATTCAATCACTGACCGTTGGTGTTGAACTCAATCTCTGTTCCCTGTACCTTCTCAGGAGGTTGGGTTGATGCTGAAAGTTCCAACCCTCTAATCATGACTTAGTCTTTCTGGAGACCAGATGGTTTCCGCCATCTCATATCAAAGATACTCCTATCACTCAGGAGCTTTCAAGGGTTCTAGGAGCTGGAGGACAAGAACTAGGGTAGAGACTTTTTTTTTTTTTTTTTTTTTTTTTTTATACCATGTTAGGTTAAGAGATGCAGTTTTTCATAGGGTGACCAGGAAAGTCTTTTCTCACTAGATTACTATCTAGAGAAGAAACTAACTGAAGAGAAGGGTGAAAAGAGATAAGTTGTGACTGAACACTTTTTAAAGCAAAAGAATGGCTTGCTTTGAATGGCATTTTGAAAAGATCACCCTGGTTGCTCTGTAGAACTGTATTTTGGGGACATAGGAGTAGAAACTGTGAAATTACTCTTTTTATTATTATTATTAAACTTTTGGACACATAGATTTAGCACTTTGGGAGGCTTGAATAATGGAAACAAAACTTTTAGCTGAAATGATAGTTCCTCTGGGAAGTCTTCCTTGAATTATTATGCAGAGTTAAGTGCTTTCTTCTCCAGGCCCACAGAACATCATTTTCAAATGTCTACTAAAAATAGAACATACTACATTTTTATGGTTATTTGATTATATGTCTACAGCCACCATTAGTAGATTATAAGCCCCCGGAGAACTGATTCTGAATTTGTACATCTTTCTGCCTGGTGGTTACTATATTGTAGGTAATCGATAAATTCTGAATGTGTGAATGGACCCACGCTTTTAAATATTTCTCTTTTGAGTCTTAAATATTTAGCTTGCCACACTGCTTGGCTTATTATTATTTTTTGCATAAAGAAGGCATCTTTTAAAAGTATTTTAAACCTATTTTATTTAGCAACATATTGAAATGTATATCATTGTATTGATGAGCTGACTTAGGCACTCACAACTTCTTTCTCAGTGTGGAATATTCCAGCACTTTTATGACCTTTATATCAAAGTTTTCTTTCCTTATGGCTTTAATACAACATATTGTAGCACACGGAAATGAAATCTATTTTACACCGTATGTTAGTCTTCCAGTACCTCTCAACAACTAGTAAAAATTTGAGGAAAAAAAAAAAAAGCAACATATTCCATTTCACATAGTATTATTCTGTTAGCACTTGCTGAGAAATAAACTTAAATAAAAGATCTTGAATGATCAATAGAGAATGAAGAAAACAAAGATTCTGTTCTTGTGTTTTGTAATTCCATAAAAATACAGATTTTTTTATATGTGTACCAAAGTATGCAGTGGTGGTTCATCTTTTATTTTTCTAAGACTTTTCAAAAAATTTATTCATGAGAGACAGAGAGAGAGACTCAGAGACACAGGCAGAGGGAGAAGCAGGCTCCCTGTGGAGAGCCTGATACAGGACTCTATCCCAGGAACCCCAGATCATGACGTGAGCCAAAGGCAGATGCTCAAATGCTGAACCACCCAGGTGCCCCAGTGGTGTTTAATCTCTTGGAAAAGTAGTAAAACATTGCACTAAGTGATAACATGAAATAGGTATTTATGAATTATAATAGTCATGCCTTTATTGTTCATCTAAATATTCATTTATATACATATCCTCTTGTAACTTATTTTAATCTTCTCCTTTGATTCTTTTTATTTGTCTCTAGTCAATTAAAACAAGAAGAAAAAAAAAACCTACACATCACTTTAAAATGATCTGTTACACTATTTTCCTAAAGTCTGTATTTGTAATACTTATGAATATGGTTTTATATCATAAAGTTTAACTAGAGGCAATTTCTCTTTTAATACTATTACTTTGTAAAATGTAAAAAAAAGAATAAAAGAATTGCAACATACAAATTTTTTCTTTTTCAAAGACAAGACTGATAAAACATTCTCAATATCCCTAAAGTAATAATTATATTTTAATATTTTTCTAAATCAACAGTGGTGTATATCAGCAATGGTGTGCAATTAGCATGTTTGTGATGAGTTTTTAATAAACTGAGAAAAATATAATTTACAGAGCATTTAAAGTATTATTGATTCAAGATGTTGATACAAATGAGCATTCTAGAATTAGACCAGTTTGAGTCTTGTTATTACACTTAAGTAATAGGTATAATCCCTATTGAGCACTTGAGTACTTGGGTACTTGAGTTCAGAACAAAACAACATTTCAGTAAGTATGTATTTTTAAATAAAAATCTAGGTCACAATGGAAACTATCCCTAATAAAGGACATTTAGACCATAAAACCTATTTACACAAATGCTTCTCCCTAGTTTTTAATTCATTGCCAGGTAGTAAGTTAAAGTGCCTTTCCTTCCAGACACCGGGATACAACTGGGTGACCACATTTTATGTTTCCCTATAGCTTTGAGAAAATAAATATCAGTGTGTGCTTTCAAAATATGTGATCACTACTGGCCAGTTACTACATTTGCTTGATGTTGTTTTAAATGAAACAGAAAACATGAGATCTATTCTATTTGATTATTTTTAGCAGAGAAACCTTTAGGCAGAATTATAAATCAAACTCTTGCTTCTCTGGAAGGACATTCATTTCTTGAGGCTTATCGACGCTGGTCTAATTTAGTTTTAATGCAATGGGGTCACTCCGTGGAAATCACATGGTTTGTGTTTGCATCATGTTCTGCAGGGGTTTACCTCATGAGATTAAGAAATCAATGCTTATACAAGGTACTCAGTTTATTGTCTCCCTCGACTCTGTGAGAGCTTATACATTTCTGCTTAGTGAAGCCTGTTGAGAGGGCCAGAGGAGTTACTTTTTCTTCAAAGCCATCATAAGCACCCCTCTGCAACAGTTCTTCCCCAGGGCACAATTAGGATGATTCTTTCCCTCTGCACAGAACTGCTTTTAATCACTTTGAAGTGGCTGTAATTATTTCTTTCTGACCGCTGTTGGGCCTGGATGCACAAAGGTTACTAGGAGTGCCTCAGTGCTCCGTCTCCAAACCTACACTGAGTGAGAGACTCACCCCATCCTGCTCTCTATTCCAATGGGGGTAATGCAGAAAGCGGGGGAGATAAACATGCCTTCCAGGACAGCAAAGGGGTCAAGTTGTGATGTCTGGTTCCCTTTCTTGGCGTTATGTGAGCTTCGGCAAATATCACTAAGAAATAAATAATAATAAAATGAAATAAAACAAAGGCTATCTAAATAATCCACCATTCTCACTTTCAGAGAAATAAAGCCTAGTAATAAATGCCAAAGATTTCCCTTAATGTCAAATTTTAGTAGCAAATGCTTATATTGGTCCAGAAAATTATTTCTTAATACATAGAAGTTCTGTTTCTCATGTAACTAATAGGTCAAAATAACTAACGAATGCTTTTATGCCTTTAGAAATGCTCTATTTAAAAAAAATGTCTTCCACGTTTTTGTTTGAAATGCTATTTACATGCTGGTGTGCGATCATCCATCTGTCATTTGGTTTAAATTAAAGGCGATATAGGTTGCATATATAATGGTTTATACAGGAAGGGTAATGCTTGAATCTTATTGTTTATTTTTGTATGTATGAGGGGTAGGAATGTTTAATGGTTTAATATCTTATACTAAGGATTATACATTCTGTTTTACTAGAAAACATACATGTTCAGCCAAAATGAGACTATCTACAATTTCAACATTTTGCAATTTATAATTAAATTCATGTAGTGGTTTTCAGTGTCCTTCATAAAATTCACCTTGTTCTCTCAATCCTGTCAACATGGCTAAGGAAACACCCTCAAAATTAAGCCAATAATATTCTCTACATTACTAAGCTGAATGGTCAACTCCCAAATCTTACTTGATTTAGTGGTACTTGACAGAGTTCATGGTTCTGTGTCTTTTGAAATCTTTTTTTTTTTTTTCCAGGTTGAATGATACCATGAATACCTCGATATTTTTTCCAACCCTGTTGACTGCTCTCATAGGTTTTATTTTTCATTTTTCTTGTTGGTTTGGTTCTTTTTCATGTCCTAATCCCTTACCAACTGGAGTGCTCTCAGAATTCCATCCTTGATTTTTATAATTATTGTGAAGTAATAAGCTACCCTAAAACCCAGTGGTTTAAAATAAGAAGTTTGTATTATTGCTGACGATTCCATATATCTTTCAAGTGGTTTGGGAACCAATTCTGTTGGTTTTAATGCTCAGTTATACATAGGTGTTCAGCTGGTGTGTTGTTTGATGGGTGATTGGCCCAAATAACCTCACTTATATTTCTGGAGGCTGGTAGGCTTGTTGGCCTGCACAATAGAGGTGATTGAACCATGTGATTCTTAGCATTCAGCAGACTAATTGGGCTTGCTTAAATGAAAATCTGTCAAAGGAGAAATCAGAAGTACATAAGCTGTCTAGAGGGCTGGCTTGATACTTCCATTGCAATCTATTGGTGAAATCATGTCACAGGGCTGGCCTAGAATCAAAAGGGTATGAATAAATGTCACCTCTTATTGGAAGGCACTATACAATCACATTAGAAAGGGCATGGATCGGGGTGCATGGGTGGCTCAAGCAGTTGGGTATCTGCCTTTGGCGCAGGTCGTGATCCTAGAGTTCTGGGATTGAGTCCCACATCCGGCTCCTGCATGGAGCCTGCTTCTCCCTCTGCCTGTGTCTCTGCCTCTTTCTGTGTGTCTTTCATGAATAAATAAATAAAAGCCTGAAAAGAAAAGAAGAAAAGAAAAGAGAGAAAAGAAAAAAAAAGGCATGGATTGAAGGAGAGTAAAGAATTGTGGACATACAATATTATTGCAATGTGTAAATATGTAATATGTAATTAATTTTCCCAACCACTTCTTATTGTTTTTATTTCCTCAGTGATTTTATCCAGTTGCAGAGATGGTTCTAAATACCATGCTGAGAATTCCTTTGAAAAAAAATAAAGATTGTATTTATTTATTTGAGATGAAAAGAGAAAACACAAGCAGAGGGAAGAGCAGAGTCCCCGCCGAGCAGGGAGCCTGAGGTGGGACTTCATCCCAGGACCCTGAGGCCATGATGGGAACCAAAGGCAGACGCTCAACATACGGAGCCACCCAAGCGCCCCATGTGGAGAACTTCTAAACTGTATCTGCAACTAGTATGTCTCCTGGACATCTCAGACTTATGGTAACTAATATATTTGATATTTTTTAATTGTATAAGAAATAATCTTCCTGCCCACTCTACCAACCTACTCCTGTAACCTTTCTTCCGCATCTCAGGTATTGATATCTGCCTCCTCCAGTATGAGTTCAAAAACACTAAATACTGGAGAAGTCCTTTTTCTCCCATGCCCTAAATGCAATCCACCCAGAAGTTAGTTACCTAGTGTTGTGAGGAAGCAATGTTTCCTCTGCCATCTTAAGGTTATCAGCAGGGGCTGTGTTACAAATAGAGAAACAAAATACAGAAAAAAGAAAAAAAAAATAACATATGTGTCTCATATTTAAGTGGAGAAATCCAGGGATGAGTAACTCAAGAGATAGCTCAGAACTAAGGCTTACCTAGAATCTTTAACAGCCCCCCCCCCCCAAAAAAAATACATTTGTAAAGAAATGACAGGAAAAAGAAGGCACTTTTAGGCTTCCAAGGGCTGCAAACTGAGAAGGTAAATATGCTGGGGGAAACAAATGGTAGATAAAGGGTAGTTAGTGAAGTTTGTGATAGAGATTCTTTCCATCTTTGGGCTGATAAAGGTCTAGAGTTGTCTCTGGGGATTAACTTTTGTCCTTCCCAGTAGAGAGGGGCTGAAAATAATCCTTATATGAAAGCGGGTGTATTTGGGGCAGCAAACTCTGTTATGCTGCAAAAGCATTTGCCCTATGTCTGCCAACTTCACTCCAGTTTCAGCACCTCCATGTCCAAACCACCATCTATCTCCCAACTGTATTATTCAGACACCTTCTGTTTGCCTCTTTCTGCCCTAGCTCACCTAAAACCTATTCTCCCTTGGCAGCCAGAGTACTTCTGTTTACATTTAAGTCAAATTATATCAGTATTCTACTTAAAACCGTTCTTCTACTCTCAGACTCTCTTCATCTAAAAGCCAGTATCTCTCCAATAAGTCCTTCCCCACATCCTATTCTATTCTTCACATTGTTCTGCTTGGGCATAGTGGAAATGTTGTTCTATGTCAAAGGTGCCTGGCATATTGGTGCCTCAGGGCCTTGGCACAGTCGGAATTCCATCTGTAATTCTCTTCTTCCATCAGATCCAGGGCTCTCTCTTTCATGTCATTCAGGCTCTGCTCACATCACACCATTTGAATGATACCTTCCCTGTTCACCATATTGTAAATCAACACTAACACTATCATCCCTCCTGCTACAGCCCCAATTTCGGCACTTGTCTCCCTCTACCTGTCTTAACCTGCTTTATTTTTCATTTAACACACCTCACTATCAGACACACACACATACACAAACTTTTACATTTGGGACTATCTCGTTTCTCAAATCATCAAACTATTTGATTGGAAGGATCTTTGATCTTTCATTGACTGCACTATAAGTAAGCACTCCATAGGTGTGTTGGTGAAAAATAATGCCAAGGAGAATTAAATATTCCAGGTAATTCTTATAACCAAGTAAGTTATAAGTTCAAAGATCAAGAAGATATCACATGGGCAAATACCTGGATGATAAGTAGGGGATGCTATTCAATGGAAAATAAAGTTTTTTGGATACATGGCTAACTATATTAGTGACAAGGCAAAACAATTTAAGAATGGGTATCCCAAATTATTAAAATAATAATCTCCTCATATAGGGTGGATGTGGTAGGATTATTAGGATTTATTTGGGAGGGGTGTGTGAGAAGAGTAAATTTCATGTTTTACTCAGATTATTTACATATTTTAAAGTTCCTCAAGATATATAATCAATTTTAATTCGTATCTCTAAATATTTTAACATTTTCTTTGATATAATTACCCATAATTAAATACTGTAGAAGGAACTAATCACATTATTATCATATAATTGAAAGTAACAATATAACATTGAACATGATGACCAATTGATGCAAACCCAATTCATGCACTGATGAATACCATTCTGCAAACTGAGTGAATCACAATTACCTTTAGTTTCCTGAGTGTGCTAGATGTTTGTGATATTGTTAATATTCTTTGGCTATATATTTCTGAGTTATGTGTTAGTTTTAATTTATAAGTATTATTGTAGTTACTTTAAATAATTCATTAATTAGGTTTCTACTAAGTAGTCTTTAGTCTAAAAATAAGATTGTAAAGTTGCCTGTCATTGATTTATAAAAGCTAAAGAAATGACTGACATTTTTCATGAAGTTTGTTTGTGGCTTGTCAATAGAAAAGAGAGCTATCAGCAAAGCTTTTGAGAATTGCTGGTCTCAAGAGAGGATGCAATGCCTTTATAACCATATTCTCTTTTCTTTTTGAAAGCACAGGACACACAATAAGCTTTAATTAAGATAAATTTAGAAGCTTCTGTGGATTAAAATGGTAAAAGAAAAGGAAATATAAAAATAGTTATAGCTAAAATAATAATTTTAATAATCATTGTCAATTCAAATGTCATTACAGTTATTTTATTTTTGTGTTTTCTTTAGTTTCACACAGGGTTATTTTTCTTTGAGTGATGGTATTTTTATAATTTGTTCATAATTTAATAATTATCACTTACTGAAATGACTATAGTTCACATGCTCTTTTAATGAATACTATAATAATACCATTTATCTTTTTCCTATCAATAGTCAATTTTAATTCAGAGGATGAACTAGAGCTTGGATGTTGTGTTATCTCTGATTCAAGTAATCAAAACCTAACCTACTAAGTTCACACTTGTTCCACAGACTAAATTTAAAGAAAGCACTGTATTCTTTCATTAGATTTATTATTATAAGCTTACAATGTTGAGAAATAAATTTACATCATCCAGAATCTCAAATTATCTCCAAAATTGTTTATATGTAGTTTCTAGAACTTAATCAAACTCATCAGGCATAGAAGACAGAACCTGATCAAAAAACAAGAGCTAAAATAATCAAAATAAACAGACTCACAGGAATCTAGATAAGGGATTTATCAACCATGAACATTTACATAATTAGTTAAAAATCAAGGAAGTAAAAGATAAGATTGTGGAATTTTCCAGAGAACTAAAAAGTAGAAAAAGAACAACATAGAAAGTCTAGTACTAAAGAATAAAACAGCTAAAATATAGAACTCAGTAGCTGTTTTTACTCAGTAAAAAAGAAAAGATGAAATCTTCAATGGACTGAGAGGTAGGTCAGAAGAAAATACACAGACTGAAATAAGAGACAGAAAGGCACAATGCAATAAAACATATTAAAAGACATATGGGCTATAATGAAAAATTATATATATGGATTTCTAGAAGTAGGGGAGAGAAGTGATATCTGAAGAGACAGATCATGGTTGATATTTTTTCTAAAGCAAATGAAAAGCTCCAAGTCACAGATTCAAGGAATCTGATAAATGCCAAACAGGAAAAATAAAAGAAGACCTCATATAGGCACATCATCGTATCACTACTGAAAATCAATAACACAGTTTTATAAGGTATTTGATGAAAAAGACTATTACCTTTAAATGAGCAACAAGATACACTGGAAGTTGTCAACAACGGCAGCAAGGAATAAAGAACAGAAGAGAAGGAAATGACATTTTCAAAGTGCTAAAAAGCTGCCAACCTAGAAGTCTATATGCAATAAGTATATCCTTTAAAAATAACAGTGAAATAAATAAAGCCTATTCGGAAGGAAAGAAGGAAGGAAGGAAGGAAGGAAGGAAGGAAGGAAGGAAGGAAGGAAGGAAGGAAGGACACAGAAAACAAATACTAGTAGTTAACTATGCCAGTACCAAAGGAAATTTAGAATCCTGATGAGAGGAAAAATAAGAGAGTGCTCATAAACATAAATAATGTAGTAGAAACATTTATCAAAAACTGCCACAAGAAAAAAAAAAAAAACGTCGAAATAGTAACACAGTCACATGTACATAACCACTTCATTCAAGATGAAGAAATTCTACTTAAAATATTTTCAAATACATTGAAACGGTACATAAAAAGAAAAAAAAAATCTATTACAAAGTATTGGGCTTATTCCAGAAATACACGATAAGGGTAACAATATAATTTGCCAGTTTAAGGAATGAAGAAATATAAAAGTGTATGTTCATCTCAATATATAAGAAAGCAGTGAATACCATTCAACACCAATTCATGTTGAAAGAACCTCGCATTTCTTATCAAATTGGAAATCAAATGGAAATTTCCTTTAAAAAAGATTTTTTTCTATAATAAAACCTATAGGCCATACCAAAGTACCACACACATGATAGTAAAATATCGAAATAGTTTCTTCTGAAAAAATGCCTGTCCTCACTTCAATGCAGCTTTTTGCAGAGAAACCTAGCCCGTCGCAATACAATAAAATGATATTAACACCAGCAACAATAATAGGAAAATATATCAAAAATGGAAAGGAAGAAATAAAACTGTCATTTGTAGCCACTTCGTGATATACCTAGAAAAGTCCAAAGAATCTACTGATGAACTACTAAAATCAATAAACAAATGTTGATTTCACAACACAGAAAAACCCGAGGCAAACATATGTGCTTGTGAGATATCACATAACATACATCTCCAGAAAATACATAGTTGACCGTAGCTTCGGACTATTAGGGCATCTTGTGATAAAATTGAGAAGTTAAATTTTTCTATTTTCACTTCCGAGTATGTCAACACTAAGATCACGTGCAGCTCTCAAAACCACTGAATGTGTTTGCTCTTGCTTGTCATGGTTTGCTCTATGCAGGACTCCAGGGATCATGCAGATGCTTTAATCAATAATGCACTTGCACTTTTTTTTTCTATGTGTCATATGGATAGTGTAAGGTGTATTACTGATGAAGAAAATAGATGAGTGGGGCACCTGGGGGGCTCAGTGGTGGAGCATCTGCCTTTGGCCCAGGGCGTGATCCCAGTCTTGGGATCGGGTCCCACATCGAGCTCCTTACATGGAGCCTGCTTCTCCCTCTATGCTTCTGCCTCTCTCTCTGTGTGTGTCTTTCATGAATATATAAATAACATCTTAAAAAAAAAAAGAAAGAAAATAGATGAGAAAAGCAAATACAGTGTAGGAAGAGCTACTCTCAACCAAATAAGGACATGGATTATCCTTTGCTCTGTTTCAAGAGCAGATTTTCTAGACTCTTCAGGTCGTTGCTGTTTCTCTGTCAAGTCCCTTGTTTCTTCCAACCACACACTTAGACTCCTGTCCCCTCTGCATATCTGAGTTGACAAAAGTTACACTAGTTGGAAAAACTAGCTTGTATATCGTATTTCGGGACTGTCATATACTGATTATACATGCCTGATTGATAAAAGTATTTTCTTCGTCCAAATTTGGTTTGCGGAGACATTCAATAATGAATTCCCATGGAATGTGTTGTAAATATTGCAGTATTTCACTTCTTCAAACAGTTATTTCTTGAGTGAGTCTGCTATCTCTATCAAGCGCATATAGTAACTGTGAACTACATCAGAGAAATGTGGACACAATGGGTATAATGAAGGATGCCTTGGAAGCTAAATTCCTTCGCAATTTCAATGGAAGGTACGAGACACTTATCCATAGGTGTCCTTTTTACATCGATACATCATTAGTATTAAGGTCAGGTTATTGTATGCAGTCTTCTTATTTTACCTATTTCCCTCTTGGGCAGAGTTATGATAACCTTTACCAGGAGAGTCTGATTTCAAATTACATAGAGTAATAAAACATTTATGAGGAGATAATAAAGAATTCACTTTATTTTACCCCACTTCAAATATGCCTGGCTATTTAACCTAAACAACCTAGTTACATAATCATGCCCATATTTTACCACTAATTGTCATGCAGATCATTTTTAAAATTAAGGAGACAAAAGGAGTTCAAGAAGTTCGGGTTCTATTTTGTTTTTTACTTTTTTTTTTTTTTTTTTTTTTACCCAGTTTCCTGCCAGTGTCATCTCCAAATCTTAAAAGGGGAAATAGGAAAGTCTTTATTCTTTAAAAAAGGGAACAAGTGACACAACCTCAAATAGCCATCTATTTTAATACTTACTGACATTACTCCCTAAAATGTCTTTTTTTAGTTTTAGTCATTTTAAATTCCTTTTCTGCAATTTAAATGTGTGACTTTCATCTTTGCAAGCTTTGGATGGGGAAAGGTGAGTGGGAGACACACTTCTTTTTTTTTTTTTTTTTTTTTTTTTTACTTTTTTTGTTTGTTTGTTTTTTGGGAGACACAATGCCAAGGCTATGGGAGACAAAGAGAGAGAGAGAAAGGCAGTGGGTTGGGGGTAGTTTTTCTTTTGTGTCCCTGTTTAAAGAAATAATTTTAAAGATGTTATTACTTGTGCTTGGCTCATCTTTTAATCGACTGAGATTTTATTCAATTAGTTAACCATCATCTTGCACCCTTAACTGCCTAATTCCAATACACCACAAGCAAAGATATTTGTACAGTGAAAATTAACAGCATTACTATAGGAAATTGGAAGCAAATTAGGTATGACAAAATGATAGGTTACATCTTCATTTTTAGTTTTAAAGTACATTAAAGGTATCATCATAATGTCGTGAATATGAAGGCAAGCTTTGTTACCCTCGCTATTTTGCAGAAATGCCAACATGAGGAATGTAGAAAGTTTTTACCCTTATCTTTCAGATGGTGGTGTTGCCAGTATATCAGCAATTTTCTATTACGAACTAGACAAGCAGCTGACTCTATACTGGGTGGGTGCTTTTTATTTGACATGTAAACAACTTTGTGGCGCCTTTAAGGACTGGAATTTATTAACATATGTGTGTTGCTGAACTGTTTGGGCCTGTCCCTTTAACTCTCCTTCTGTACTTGAAACAAAGTGTCCCATCTCTTTGATTTCCCCATGTGTTGAATTTAGCTGGGAGACTTTTATCACAAGCTCTATTTTCAAACATCACAGCATAGTTCAGCAGATTGGGACTCAGTAGGACATTTCCCCAGAAAAAAAAAAATAATAATAATTGAATGCAAAGTTATATGCTCAAACTACTCCAATTTTTAATTGTTATTGGACAGCCAGTATCTGTCTTAAGTGCATGTCCTTATGCACTTATGCACTCAAGTTTACAGAAATGATCCCTCCTAAGCAAAGACAAAACAGATTTTAAATATTTATTCATTTGCTTATTTAATGACTTCAGAACTGTTAAAGCAGCATCAGTGACAACTGCTTAGCTACTTAGTTGAGAATTTCATGTATTTTTACATTTTGACAGGACTATTGAAGACAAATCCTTTATAAAATAAAGCCAACCTCAGTCTACTTTAGGACGTAATTATGTGTTGTCATATAATTTCTCAGTTTTATGTTTAGGATTTCTGTCTCCATGATTAGATTGTAATGATAACGATGGGAACGTTTTGTATGCTTGAGATCTCCTGCAGTTTCCCAAACTAATAATATTTTCACATTAGAAATTTGATAAATACTGATTGACTCATTGAATGATATCATTTACTCATCTTGGAAGATGATGGAAGAGTTTTGTGTTTTTTTGTTTGTTTGTTTGGGGTATTTTTATGTTTGTTTGTTTTGAAGACAAGTTTACTCTTGCCAGTTGTTAGAAGTTGTAACCAATTGTTAGAAGTTAATTGGAACACTTGGGTGGTCAGGGCCAGGATTCCCAATAAGAAAACAGGGCCAGGGCAGCTAAGACAAAACCCTTCCAGCATCCTATTTTACAGCTTAGACCAGATCACAGTAGCATCCTGCCTAACAGCTTTTAGAGGAGTGACTTTTGCAAAATATCCTGAAAAGAAACAATTAACTATAAAACTTGGGTCACTATCAACAAGTTGAGGCAGTTAGTCTCCAGATAACAGCACAAAAGACCAGGAACTTGAGAACAATAACTGTATAGGTAGACAGGTGCATGATGAAAGCCCTAATTGACGCACCTTAGCAGCTAATCCACAGGGAGCCCAACCTCAGTATGTTTAAGACAGTCCCTCAAAAGAGCTTATAAAGACCCCTAGATTTGAACGCCAAAACAGCAACCCTATGGGCTCCCCTCCTTCTTTGGTATCTTTGTATTATTTGCTCAGTAAACTTTGCTTTTCTGCCCACCACTGTTCATCTGATCTACCTCTTTATTCTTTGAAGGGGAGTGACCAAGAACCCTGGGCACCAAAGGAAAAGAAATCCTTAACGACCTGATGAAGCCATCATCCACCCCCCAAAGCACTGAGTTAGCCTCAGGTACATTGTAATGTGAAAATGTTTGTCAGGTTAAATTTGAATTGGATGTAAATTAGGTGTGTTTGAGATGTATAAATCAGCACGGGTGAAATCCTATTCATGCAGAAAATGTCATCTGTAAGTAAGAGGTGGAAGATATTTGAGTACAACCTTGGATGACTAACAACTTTCACATTTAAAATATCAGAACCTTGCAAGGGTCATACTCACATATGCAAAGTTCTGGGAAAAAATGACATTCAAAGATTGTTATGTTAAACAAGTCTGAATGGAGAGCTTTAAACCCACCAGTATTTATCTAACTAAAATAGTATTTTTAAAAATGCTTCATCATAAGAGATCAGATAGCTTTTCAAAAAAAAAGTAATTATAGACCACAGTGATTGAGCTTTCCTTACGTCTACCATCTACGTCAAGGTATTCAGATGTCTCAGTCTATGAGACAGATGGCATTTTAGTTTTATTGTCCAAAACCGACCTCTGTGCTCCAGAGCCAAAATAAAACATGAAGACAGAGTTTGGGGTAAAGAGGAATGATAGTTTATGTTACTTTGCCATGTAAAGGAGGCTGCAGCAGGCTAATGCCTTCAAAACTGCAGACACCCTGGAGCAAAAGGCTGAGGGGTTTAATAGGAAAACATAGGATCTGGGCAGTTTTGATAGGAACATGGTACCTGCTGCCAGTTGTGTTGGTCATGTTTTCAAGGTGTTCTCATGACTCGGGCTGGGCACTTTCCTCGAGTCTTGTTTACTAAATATGGATATGGAGTTTCTGGAACAAAGTTTTCTTCTACAGAAAAACAAGTGAAAGGGAGGGGGAGGCTTCAAGGATGAGGAAGAGAGAAACTAGTTGTTTAAAGTCAAGGCTTATGGAAGCATTAGTGTCTCTATCTTAATTTCCATCCATCCTTATATTTCTAGGGCGGTTCAGTTTCAACAGAAGCCAGTTGTGAAATTGTGAATGGTAGATTAAAGGGGAAAGAACATTTACAAAGTTTTAAACTGAAAACCTGCTTCATTTTTTTTTGGGGGGGGGTAGAATATAATGGCTCGCTGAACAGCTGTTAAAAGAAAAGGACTTCTGTTTCTTTACTCCTCATAACATTCCTGACACTATACATATGGATTTTCCCCTCACATTAAGCAACTGACACTAACTATTCTGTGCAGACCTCACGGATGAAGGGCTCAACCCACAAAATTGCCCCCTACCTCAGACTCCACAATCACAGGTGCTGGGCCACCAGGTTATCCACACTTCTGTGTCACTTGGCTAAAAATCAAGGGTTCCCAGGACCCCTTTGGCCACATGGAAGTGCTATGGAGATCAAGGTATGGGGAAGGGATGCAGAGATCAATGTTAAAACCTCAATGTGTTCACCAATTCAGCTCTTCAATCCCATCAGTAGTTTTATGGGGGCCTCACTGGGTAGGCATGGTTGATGAAATCACTGGCCATGGGTGATTAGATAAACCTCCAGGCCCTCTCTCCTCCTAGGAGGCTGGGGGTGGACCTGAAAATCAAAACCCTCTAATCCTTCCTGGGTCTTTCTGACATCCAGGAGTCACTGCATTAGCATGAACTCAGATACGGTTGCAAGGGGCATATTAGATTCTCCTTTCACTGTTTCACTCAGGAAATTCCAGAAACTTTAGGAACTCTGTGCCAGGAAATGGGAGAAATGTATTTTAAAAATATATATATTTTTTTGTTATCGTTATAACACAATATTATAGCTACATAGGATTTTTATTCTTTATTTTCATAATTATGTATAAATAATATTTATAGTAATAATTACATAGGCACATTAAATAATTGCCATAATAGTTAAATATTCAAGTACTTCTATAGGTGAAACTTGGGTTTTATGTTCAATTTTTTTCTTTGGCATTTTCACCATGAGATATTTATTGTAATCATATCCATAACTGTGGTGCTAATCTTTGAGAATCCTCTGAAGCTAACCAGCAAGAGTTGAAAATTATGTAATTGATATTTTTTTTCGCTTAAACTCACAGAAATCAATCTGACGATTGCCTTCAAATGGAACCTCAATGTCTTAACATTTTCCATACCTTGATAATTGAGTGAAATGGATTTTATTTGTATTGGACAAATGATAATACTTACCTTTGACACTTAAGTCATTTACAAATTGGACCTCATTATAACACATTATTTTGAAAGAAAAATCTGGTGACGGGAAAGATAAACACATTTATATCATTGTAGAAATACCCTGGTTCCTTATAAAAATAATGACATTAATCTATTCTAATTCAATACTACAGTATACCAAAATATGTTTATTTAACTATAATAGTAGTGAGACATTCTCATACATAATATATCATAAATGATGTTAAAAATGTTGCTTAGAGCTAAGTCATTCAGGACACTGGTTTAATTCCAATAGCCACTGATTATTTTGCCAACAATATCTGGAGATTGCTATTGAAATTATATGATTTTGAATAAATGATAGGGTATCATTTTCTAATCTGCATAAATTATGCTTATGAATTGAATTTATGAACTGATCATTCATAAGATGAGTATTATGTTACTTTTAATGGATTAAGCTATATTTGTACTCAAATTAGTTGTCTCTATGATTGCCAGGATTAGTTATCTAAGTCCATGGATGTACTTATAGAGGCTTTCATCTGTAAGATTTGATTGACAGGCCTATATGGTCAGCTCTAGGCAATTAGTAGCTTTTTTTTTTTTTTTTAATTAAAAAAACTGCTATAGACATGGCTGCTTTTCAAACCACCCTTAGGACATTGTTGATGATTGCACTGCTATATGTACAAATCTCTATCATTAGTATGGCCTCCTTTTAATATGAGTGTTAATGTTTTTTCAGGTTTATAAATATTATCATTGGTGTGCTAAGTGGGGGTTACTATATAGCCTGACAGAAAAAAAAAAATACTTTCTAGAATTTTATTGGTTGGTTAATTTGGTCCTTCTTTATTTTTTTATTTTATTTTATTTATTTATTCATGAAAGACCCAAAGGGAGAGGCAGAGACACAGGCAGAGGGAGAAGCAGGCTCCATGCAGGAAGCCCAATGTGGGACTCCATCCCAGGACCCTGGGGATCACAACCTGAGCTAAAGGCAGATGCTTGACCACTGAGCCACCCAGGTGCCCCAGTCAAGTTCATAATTCTGGGAGTTAGGCTGAGAAAAACATCACCTGGGACTTTAGTTGTTGTCATGAGTGTATTTGTATCTTCCAGAACAATATGTTAAAGTCCTAACCCTTAGTAGACAGAGATTAGACAGATGCAACTGGAAGTCAAAGAATGCCAAGAATTAGTGGCCATGGCCAAAAGCTGGGAAGAGGCAAGGAAGGATTCTCCCCAGAGTCTCAGAGGGAGCATAGCTCTATTGACACCTTGATTTTAGACCTGTAGCTTCCAGAACTGTGTAACACCAGTCATAGAAAATTAATACAAGAGCTAAATGTAGTAGCATCTTCAACTTCAAATCAATAACATGATAAACTTACACTAACTGGAAACGATAAACCCAAGACATACATTCCTCAAGTATGCAGCAAATTAAATTTCAAAATAAACTGAAGTTAGCAAATACTTATTATATGTTTGCTATGTGTATAGGTTTATTCTTATGGCTGGGGACAGAAGGGGAGGCAAGGAGGAGATCAAAAGGAGAATAAAGAAAAATATTTAATCATTCCATTAATGAAAAAGAACTTAAAAGGGACATTGTTAAATATCGTACAATTCAGAATTATGTAATTGCAAAATAACCCTCAATTGATTGGTTCAACTTAAAATGAGTGGGAGTGTAAGAAAGATTCCAAAGGGCAAAACAATGGCATAAAGCTATGCAAATTAGTGGGAAAATTGAGCACAAGTGAAAGAAACCTATTTTGAAAGTATATGGCATTTTTTAGGAATGGTGAGAATAGTCATGTATTTCATACATACAGACATATTTGTGTATGTGTGTATTATTATATTTTCTCTAAAGAGTTAGATCTCTAATAGCACATACAATGTCAAATAACATAAACATGTCATAAATGACAAACATATACACCACATCTGTTAATACCAATGCATAAGAAACAAATTGGTCTATATCGACACATATCGTTTTGTGTGAAGACATCTTCGTTAGTATAGTCTAAATGCAATAGTAGGGCCACTGGAATATTGAGACTAGTGAAAGAGCATGTGCTCAAAAACCTGCCTGTTGTGGATGGTGTCTTTAGGATAGCTTAACCCAATTCCCTTTAAAATTGTATCGAATAACTATTGACACTATTGTCATACAAGAGTTTATGGCTCACGTGTCTGAAGTCAGTTAGATACTTACTGAGATCCTGACTAGACGTGCTCACAGGTCTTGAGATAGTGATCTAGACTGACTTTAGACTCTACTCCACGTATCATTCATCTTCCAGCAGTTAGTCCCACCCTATTATCGTGATGTAGGTGGAAGTACAAAAGCACAAATGGAAACTTCTTGAAATGCTTCTTGAACCCTGCACTAGAACTGCATAGTATCATTTTTGCCTCAATTGTTTATCTAGGACAAATTGAAGGGATACCCCAAACACCCTGCTTAGGGAGAGGAACTCGACTCCCTCACTGCGAGAAACTACAACATAATATGACAACGGTCATGGCTAAAGGTACGGCTAAAGAAATGGGATATGGTGGGGCCGGGGTGGTGCAGTTGGTTAAGCGTTCAACTCAGGTCGTGATCTCAGGACCGTGAGAATGACCCTGGAGTTGGACTCTACATTGAGTGCAGAGTCTGCTTGAGATTCCCTCTCCTTCTCCCTCTGCCCCTCCCATCCATGCTCCCTCTCTAGCTCTGTGAAAGAAAGAAAGAAATCTAGAAATCTAGAAAGAAAGGAAGAAAGGAAGAAAGAAAGAAAAAGAAAGAAAGAAAGAAAGAAAGAAAGAAAGAAAGAAAGAAAGAAAGAAAGAAAAAGAAAGAAGAAAGAAAGAAATGGGTTGTCATTACAATGTACTACATAAATCCAGTTAGCCTCTACCATCGCTCCCAAGATTCTCTATCACAACCTTATTTTGTTTCCATGTAATTTAAATATAATTTTAGTAGTCTGAAATCTAGGACAATAACTCCTACACATAACTAAGTAGAGTTGCCAGTTAAGTTGTATAAATCCGTTTTATAAGCTTAGTTAATATGAATATTCTCCTAAGAGACAGATTCTACATTTGGATGGTGGGAAAAAAAAAAAAAATTAGTTGTCTGTTCTTGAAAGACCGAGGAAAGGAATTATTTCACTTGTAAACTCAAGGTGATCACTGTGACTCCAGCAGGCCCTTAGGGCTGGCTAGCTCGTTTCTCAGGCAGGCACATCCCACCCTATTCAGGCTTTTGAATGACTGGGAAATACATTTACCTCGATATTTAAATTTCTGCAGCATATGGGAATTTTAAGATTATTTTGACTACAGAATATCTTCTGTGAAAAATTCAGCACTATGGTATATTGGTCTTGGCTATAAAGTGACAATCACAGCTGAAAAAGAAAATCAGCCATGGCAATCTGCAATTCCAGTGAGTCCACCTTTACCCTTGATCTTGGATTCGATTCATCATTTTTGCCTGATATCTTTACCAATATGTCTTTCTTTATTTAACCTATGCTCATTTTTCAAATTGCTCATTAGACAGCTGTTTCTAAGTGGCCAGTGAACTTTTTTTTAAATAATATGTTTCAGTAGAAATTATTTCTATCAGTTCAAGTTTTATTACCACAGGTATCCTCTAGTCCATTTTTTTTTTTAGAAGAAGAGACATACATATTATATACCACCTTATATGAAATTTGGTCAATTTAGGATTAATATTTCTAATAGTTCTAGAACTAGTAATTGAGAATGGACATTGAGAAGGAAATAACATTTTTCCCCCAAAAGGAAAATGCAAAATAAAGATTGAAAAAAAAATTTTTCCCACCCTAAATCTCTTCCACCTCCAGCTCCTTAAAAATAGGTTTTTAAGGGGGTACTTGGGTGGCTCAGTCAGTTAGGCATCTGCCTTCCACTCAGGTCATGAACTTGGGGTCCTGAGATCAAACCTGGAGTGGGGCTCCTTGTCCAGTGGGGGGTCTGCTGTTCCCTCTCCCTCTGCCCCTCCCCTCCACTCGTTCTCTCTCAAATATATAAATAAAATCTTTAAAAAATAATTATTTAAAACATCTTTTATTGACTTATTAAGCAATATTTCTGAGGTTTCCTGATATGCCATGGATTTCATAGATGGTCAACAATTGTAGGCACAAGTAGCTTTCTATTTTCTTCTTGTGCTCTGCAGACAGTTTCAGAAAAGACCAAGCCATTTTTTGGGAACTTGCTGCTTGTGAGCTTTGAATTATTACCTGTTTTCCATTTCTGTAAGCCTTCTATTCATCGGGTGTAAAACGCTTCCAAATATTTCGTAGTTCTTGTCTTACCATTTCGTAGTGTTGTGCCCAAACCCCAAGTAAACCCTAAATAAGCGAGCGCTTGCCCTGTGTTCATTAGTAATTGTTTACATTTTGATCTTGCCCATTTTCCTAGAACTGAAACCAGGGGTTTATCTTTCAATTTTTTGAACGCTTTCTGTTTCTGTGCAGTGTTGGTGGTATAGTGTTGGTGGTTACAGTGTTGGTGGTTACAGTGTTGGTGGTTATAGCTGCCTTCTAAAGTTTTTAGTTTCTCACACATGGTCACCATTGACTAAATGCTTATTCAGTAAGTGACGAGATAATAATTTAACAGAAGCAGAAAAATTAAAACACATTATTTTAGTTCCATAGACTTGCTTATTTCAAGGGCTATTACTTTGTCAAAAAAGCATAAAACCAAAAAAAAAAAAAAAAAAGCCCCAAACAAAAAACTGTCCGTTGTGTTGAAATCCACAACATACTGTGAATGAATCACAGACTCTGGAATCAAACTGCATAGATTTTTAACAGGTTTTTTTTTTTTTTTTTTTTTTTTTTTTTGTGTGTGTGTGTGTGTGTGTGTGTTTAACCTTATTCACTCACTTCATTAAAAAATTACTGAGTTCTGACTCACTGTATGTACTTTCGCACTAGGTTGCACCAATGGGAAAAATACAAAAAGAAAAACATATTTTTATCCTTCTAAAGATTCTATTAGGGTAGAAATCTACCCTTATAGAGAAAAATAATATCTATCTCATGGAATTTTTTGCTAG
This sequence comes from Nyctereutes procyonoides, assembly GCF_905146905.1. Classification (NCBI taxonomy): domain Eukaryota; kingdom Metazoa; phylum Chordata; class Mammalia; order Carnivora; family Canidae; genus Nyctereutes; species Nyctereutes procyonoides. The sequence continues at coordinate 13,813,174 of NW_026575032.1, read as the reverse complement.
TGTTAATTTTAATAATGCTTGTAAATGATTTAACTATTTTTATCATTGTCTGGAAATCGTATACTTTTTTCTAATGTGTTAGAATTTGCAACTCCCTGTTAGGTATAATTTTCTAATGTTATCAATTAGGGAATAGGTTTAAGGAAATTAAAACTTTCATCCAAGGTAACATGCTGTAGGACAGATCTGGAATTTAATGCCTGACCTTAGCATTCCAGAACTTCCCTTGTATAACATCGCTCACGGGTTGCTCCACATTTTCTATGCTGCTACATTCTCTTCTCTGCTTAGATTTGTTTAAAGTTCTGAGAAGTTTTTAATGAAAGAAATGTGTTTACTTTTAATGAACTCAGAGTTCCTAAGTCTATTTGACCTTTTATTCATTTATAACTCCTCATATAATTTGGAACACTTAAAGATATCTGTCTACACAAAGCTTCTCATGATGGGTTATTGAAAAACTCCCTCCAAGCAATCAAGATCATCCTCCTTCTGCCTTTCCTGGGTCACCACCTCATCGGTAGTATTGGTGCTGGGCAATAGAAAGGATCTTTTAAAAACAAGATTCCTTAAATGATATTTTATTTGGCCCTAACTACCCTAAATACACGTGGAAAAGAGAAGACAACTTGGTATCACCAAAAGAACATGGAGATGAGATGATAAAACTGGATCCATGTTATGATAGTTTTTCCTTTGCCCTCCTCCCCCCCCTCCCCACTTTAGTCTTTTCTTTTCCTTTCTCATCACACTCGCTTTTTTTTTTTTTTTTTTGAGTTGCGGAGTACCAACTACATCTGGTTTGAGACAATGACATTAACACCCATTACATGAGGAGTAGATATGCGTAGTAACTTACTAACAATCATACACTAAGTGATTCCCTGGAAGGATGTGCAATAATATGTGATATTTAGGAGGGGAAATTCACATTTATCTCCCTCTTAATGTTCATTTATGTTTTGGCTATTATTTTCTTCATCTATATGAGCCATTTTCATTTTAAATCAGAAAGTTAGGAATAGGAAGGTACAAAAGGCTTACGTTTTCCCACTCACTCTAAAGTATAGATATCACAGCTTCCTTTCTCATCATGAGCAAAAGAATGATGGGAAATAAACTTGCATTGAAAACATCAGATATAAAATATTGCACTTTATATTATAGCTTAATAAAATTACCGCTTAAAAAATAAAATTACCACTTAATGGCAACAAATAAAATAGGTACATAGAGATTGACATATCCTATAATCTGCTTTTGTATCTGGAAGTCAATTATGTAACAGAAACCTGCCAAATATTGTCCCATTATTTTTTTAAGACTTTATTTATTTATTCATGAAAGACACGGAGAGAGGCAAAGACACAGGCAGAGGGAGAAACAGGCCCTATGCAGGGAACCTGATGTGGGACTCGATCCCAGGACTCTAGGATCAAAACCTGAGCACAAAGGCATATGCTAAACCGCTGAGCCACCCAGGCTGCCCAGTCCCATTATTAAGATAAATTTGCAAGGTAAGAGAATGACAACCATCATTAATCAAGAAATTCTGTACTAAGAAAACTATGGACAGTAAATGTCTCAGCAAAAAGTGCAGGCAATGAATATTATTGCTTACCAAAGTTCACTGCTTTCAGTAAGCAGCTGTAGAGAGAATTGGAGACCCACAGTTATACTGTTATGCAGAAATAAGGATTAGAACCTATTGTAGAAGTTACCTGAGATTCCTGATGATGAGATAGTTAGATTGGTTGAAATTAAAATTCAATTCTGAAATTAAAATTTAATTCTCAGCTCTAGTGGTCATCTCAAATCATCAGGTATGGTACAAATACATAACTTCAGCTCCTGCTGACAAATCCTGCTGATTTACTGAGTCCAAAATACAGAAGTGACCCTAAGACATGGAAAGATAGTTTGGCATGGATATGTCAGTTTTATAACTATCTTTATTTTTTTCTTACGTTTTTAATTAAATTCCAGTGTAATGTTAATTTAGGTAGACAGTCTATAACTTCCATGCCATGACCTGGTGCACTCCTTTAATCCCCATCACCTATTTCTTTCTTTTTTTTTTTTTATGATAGACAGAGAGAGAGAGAGAGAGAGAGAGAGAGAGAGAGGCAGAGACACAGGCAGAGGGAGAAGCAGGCTCCATGCAGGGAGCCCAATGCGGGACTTGATCCCGGGACTCCAGGATCACTCCCTGGGCCAAAGGCAGGCACCAAACCACTGAACCACCCAGGGATCCTCCCCATCACCTATTTTATCCAATCTCCTGCCCACATCCCTCTGATAACCCTCAGTTTGTTCGCTATAGGTAAGAGTCTGTTTCTTGGTTTCACTCCCTCTCTCTCTCTCTCTCTCTCTCTCTCTCTCTCGCCCCCAGCCCATGCTCATTTGTTTTGATTCTTAAATTTTACATATGAGTGAAATCGTATGTCTGTCCTTCTCTGACTTATTTTCTTAGCATAATACTCTTTAGCTCCATCCATGCTGTTGCAGATGGCAAGATTTCATTCCTTTTCATGGCCCAGTAATATTCTATTGGGTGTATATACCACACCTTTTTAATCCATTCATCTATTACTGAATACTTGGGTTGCTTTCATAATTTGGCTGTTGTAGAGAATATTGTTTTATAAACATTGAGATGCAGATATCCCTCTGAATTAGTATTTTTGTATTCTTTGGGCAGATACCTAGGAGTGTCATTGTTGTTGGATCATAGGGTAGTCTACTTTTAGCTTTTTGGGGAACCTCCATACGGTTTTCCAGAGTGGATGCACCAGTTTTCATTCCCACCAAGAGTGCAGGAGTATCCCCTTTTCTCCACATCTTTGCCAACACTTGCTGTTTCTTTTGTTGCCGATTTTAGTCATTCTGACAGGTGTGATGTTTTATCTCTATTTTTTTTTTCCAAAGGATAGTAAATAATGTAGGTCATTCAGTGCCATGCTACATTGATTTTGTGCAAACCTGTAATTCGGGATGAATTTAGGATATCATAAATATGGCCAATATTTTCCTTTTATAGGGGTGCTGGGGAGGCTCAGCTGATGAGTGTCTGCCTTCTGCTCAGGGTGTGATGCCGGAGTCCTGGGATCGAGTTCCACATCAGGTTTCCTAGAAGGAGCCTGCTCCTCCCTCTGCCTGTGTCTCTGCCTCTCTCTCTGTGTCTCTCATGAATGAAGAAATAAAATATTAAAAAAAAAAGTTGAGATATGATGAAAGCATATATTTCATACAATCTAGAAAATAATTTGTCATGTGATTAAAGACGGTATGGATCAATTGTATGGTCACAGAGGGAACAAACAAGGTACAATAATATATTCTATATAAAATATGTTCCTTTTTTGTTTAAAACTTATGTGAAGCTAAATCAAGAGTATTCACAAGAGGTTATCTCAAATTAAAGTTAAGTATCGATGATGATTGTCTGTTAGGGAGCTACTCTGCAAGGAACTATATTTTAATAGTTAGAGATATTCCTATAACTAGTTTGCACGTTAAATAATAAAAAGGTGGTCAATACAAGGGAAATTCTGCATCCTTACTAACTTTGTGGAAGCTACGATATGGTTACTTTTCATGACACAGTTAAAAAATCTGAAGACAATAAATCCCTACTCTCAGATTTAGTCCTAGTTCCCTCCACACACTTCCTAAGGCCTCTTTTGAAGCAAAGTGTAGCTATGGCTTTATATACTATAAAGTTTGTTATGATTTATTCACTTTTAATGTTCTGACAGTTTAATAACTAGGTGGCATTTCTTTTTGGTTATATAATGTTGAACAATAACTACCTCTCAACGTTTGCATTTGAGACATGGTATTAAAAGGAAAGATATGCCTCAGGGCAATTTGTAATAATGCCAGAGTCAAAAGCAGAAATCAGAGAGGAAGAATTGATCTGACACCTTTTCATTTCAGGTGAAAAACTAAATATATTCATGTTACTTCAGTGATAAAGTAGATCCAATTTGGGATCAAACTGTATAGTGTGTATAATGTGGATTTTTGGTAATTGGAATGCTTGTGGTAAAAAAAGTGGAGAAATACTTTGTGAAAGGTAAAGAAAGGCTTCTAGAGATAGTGCTATTTTTGGAAAGAAAACACCTCCATTTGCTGTGGGGATGTGTTGTGCCTGTTGTTTCCATTAGTTTTGTGAAACTAAAGTCTGAGTGAATTGATTGGAAATGATTATTTTACCAAATTGGTATTTTTGTTTGTTTTGTTTTACAGAAAACAATGAAACGTTGTTTTCTTCTCCTTCATTTCATCCTTTCATTAATTCATTTACTTATTCATAACAAAATACTGGCATAGAGTTGCTGTTTAGAAGTAAAAGTTAAAAAAAAAATATTCCAGAAGATGGAAATCTTTGGGTAAAATCCATGAAAATACTTGCTAATTTGCAGTGGGTTTCACTTCTACATTCCTTCTGTATTACTTTCAGGACTTAAATTTTACCGCAGAATAACAGAATTTGCATGGTGATTTAGCATGAATTGTGTAGTCTAGTGCAAATACCACAGAGCAAGTGCTTTCTCTATCAACGTATTCAATGGGTACATTAAATCCTTTTTATCTCCTATAAAACATTTAAAATAATTTCTATATAAATGTTAGATATGAATTATCAAATGGTATTTTCCTTATATGCTGCCCATACAATGTCTTCTCTGTCTTGGAAAAAGTAAAACATTGTGATTTCCCGTGGTTAATTTAATCAAACAGTTCTCTATCATTCCAACTGATAAGAATAAAAACTAGAGCCATAACAAATCCTAACTTTAAATCTTTAGTGTAAAATTTTGGAACTTAAAAATCACATGTTACTTTAAAACTGTCAGACTTAGTTTTTTTGCACCTGACTTTCTCTTTTTTAGGTAAGTTGGTTAGTAAAAGCATTTCATGCAAAAGAACATAATAAGCCACCTTTCCTGGAAGAAAGGAAGAAAATATCGAATATTAATATGTTAATATTAATATACTATTCAATATGCTTTAAGGAAAATATACTAAAAGGAAGATATATAATAAAATTTTGAATATATTATATTACAGTATGCTATTGAATATATAGAAGTAAAATCTAAAAAAGAAAAAAACAATTGTCCAAGTTTTGTACTCTATTTAGAAAATTTGCTTTTCACGTAGTTTAGCGTAGCAATTTTGACACTGCTTTATTGGTATTCTAAAACTGATCAAATTAGTAAATAGCTAACGTAGATAATGAAATCCAGTTTCTCACTGTCAGAAAAGTGATCAGAAAAAGGAATTATAGGTAAAGAAGGGGAGGAGGCTTGAGTGAGCCCTGTGATGTTAGAGACACCAGTATGAACTCATGGACTTTGATCAATACATAGATTGATACTAAAATAGATAGGGATGTATTTATGTATGTGCCTAATACATTTCATATATTTCCTAGCTCCATACACGGAGAGGGCCTCGGTACAATGACACGTTGGTGTCAATAAGCAGCACACCTTTGTTTGGTTCCTATACTTTTTCTTCAGTATAAGGAACCCGGGCTCCTTAGGGAAACAACTGATTCCACAGTTATTATTGTGCTTGGCTGACTGATTCTAACACAAATACGGAAACTGAATGAACCACACAGATCATCGCAAGTTTCTGCAAAATGAGAAGAGTTTAGATATCAAGACAGTACAAATTACAGTAATTAAAAGAATCTGTATTTGTGTTGAAGATAAGCAGATGAATGAAATAGAGAATAAGCGAAGATGCTATACACATACACATAGGTATACATTCATACCTATATGCATCGTGTGTATATATGTGTGTAGAGGTGTGCATGTGTGTTTACGTGTGCGTATGTATGTGATATATGCATATGTACACAATTACCTGGTATTTTATGCCAGTAGGGAAGAACGAATCTACTTCATGTAATCTTTATGTAAGAGCTTACACCATGTAATTCATTTCAAAATTAGACTGATTTTATCACCAAATATTTATTGAGAAAAATGCAGACATACACACACACCTGGTTATGTGAAATAGAGTAATAAAGCTAATATTTATTGAGGACCAACTATGCACCAAACACTCATCCAGGACTTCTGGCAGTGCGGCATACTATCAGGAGATGCATGTGTGGCTTGAGAGCAGACTTAGCAGAGTATATGAAAGAGAAATATATTATTCAGTTTAAAATGTCAAAATCATGAAATGGGCAAAAGACATGAAGAGAAATCTCACAGAGGAAGACATAGACAAGGCCAACACGCACATGAGAAAATGCTCTGCATCACTGGCCATCAGGGAAATACAAATCAAAACCACAATGAGATACCACCTCACACCAGTGAGAATGGGGAAAATTAACAAGGCAGGAAACCACAAATGTTGGAGAGGATGTGGAGAAAAGGGAACCCTCTTACACTGTTGGTGGGAATGTGAACTGGTGCAGCCACTCTGGGAAACTGTGTGGAGGTTCCTCAAAGAGTTAAAAATAGACCTGCCCTACGACCCAGCAATTGCACTGCTGGGGATTTACCCCAAAGATACAGATGCAATGAAACACCCGGACACCTGCACCCCGATGTTTCTAGCAGCCATGTCCACAATAGCCAAACTGTGGAAGGAGCCTCGGTGCCCATCGAAAGATGAATGGATAAAGAAGCTGTGGTCTATGTGTACAATGGAATATTCCTCAGCCATTAGAAACGACAAATACCCACCATTTGCTTCAACGTGGATGGACCTGGAGGGTATTATGCTGAGTGAAGTAAGTCAATTGGAGAAGGACAAACATTATATGGTCTCATTCATTTGGGGAATATAAATAATAGTGAAAGGGAATATAAGAGAAGGGAGAAGAAATGGGTAGGAAATATCAGAAGGGAGACAGAACATGAAAGACTCCTAACTCTGGGAAATGAACTAGGGGTGGGGGAAGGGGAGGAGGGCGGGGGGTGGGGGTGACTGGGTGGTGGGCACTTGACGGGATGAGCACTGGGTGTTATTCTGTATGTTGGCAAATTGAACACCAATAAAAAATAAATTTATTATTAAAAAATGTCAAAATCAAAAGAATTCTAGGCACCTATTGTAATGGTTCATATCCAACACTTGTGGGATATGAAACAAAAAACAATTGGATTTTTAAAAGTATCTTCTTTCAGCCTTCCTGAACCTGAGATATATCGAGCAAATTCCAAAGAAAGCATTTTCACTTACTTTCACATGTCATAGGATCATCTATTTTTTTCCAGTTTTTTTTTTGTAAAAAATGAAATATGGTAAAATCCAAACAAACTTTACTGGCTGATGCCTTACTTCTATAGTCTCAAAAGCCTGTGGTGAGAAAGATAGGGGAGTAGTAGATAAGGTAAAGTGGTTTTTTTGTTTTGTTTTGTTTTGTTTTTGTTTTGTTTTTTTTTTTTGTTATTGTTGATGATTGATTTTGGTATTTGTTTTACTCTTCTGCCTTAATCCTGCCCTCTCTTCTTTTCCTGGCCATGTGTACTTCTCCAGGGTTTGAAAATGGAAGGAAAGATGAATGATGTGATGAAGATAGACAGGTCTTCTGTAGATGTTGATGTGGAATTACTTCATTGTACATTCAGTTATTTCATTTTTGAGTGTTTGGTGAAAACCTCATCTTCTCCTTACAGTTTCTAGTTTTGGATCATGCCTCCACTAACTGGCCACTTATAACTCCCCTTGCCAACCCCTACTGTGAGTGGTCCACTCATGCTGAATCTCTGAGTGACTTTGACTATCCAATCTGGACTCTTAACCACAGGTTTTTTTTTTTTTTTTTGTTTGTTTGTTTGTTTTTAAACGGGACTCAAGTCCTAGCTTCTTTCTACTAGGTTCATATGTGGCCAACAGGACCAAATACTTTTGTGCCACCATCTTTGTGAGTGCAGCTTGCTCCTCTGTGGCTTTCTCTTTATTCAGCCATCAGAAGCAACTAAAACTATTGTTGTGCCTTTGGATTTTTCACAGGAAAATCAGGCTTTTCCATGTGTATTCTTACTCCCTCCAAACTCTAGAATACACAAGCCAAGAACTCTCAATTATATTTTCTACTTCTTTCCTCTGCACCAGAGTCAGCCTAATAATACAGCTCAAAGGAAACCTAACCAAGATTGAGAGGTCAGTCTTGACTCCTTGCAAACATTTTCATTGCCCTACACATGGTTTTCTTGGACTCGAACCACGTAACAGGATACAAGTTCAAGTTTACATCACATCCCTTGTACAAAGGTGTTTGATTATCTTTATGTTAGTAATAGGAGTTTTAAGATTTTGAACAGAATGGTGACATAACCAGAGGAATGCTTTAAAGAAAAACAACATAGAGCATTTTTATTGTTTCCATTTAGACTTTTTCTAAATTAATAAACTCATTGTTTTTGGTTGAAGAGTAGCAGTTTGCCATTTCCAACTGGTTCCTGGGCTATCCTGAACTTTGAGGTATGAGACTAGCAGGAGCAGTGCAACATAGGAGAGAATTCTGTACTGATGATCTTGCCTTCCGAAGAGGACCAAAATGTGTTCCATCTTCTTATATATTTTAATTTCTGGTGTAATACAGCTGAGTTTATCTAACTAATGCTACTTGCTACATATTTTCCTTTTATGGAACCACTGGATTTTGCAAGTATTTATCTGTCAGAGGTTAGACTTTTAACATTTTAATTATACTTGCTAAAATATTCTAACTCATATGAACATGATTGAATTGACTGCTTTTCTGAGATTATGAGCTTTGTTTGCAATCCTGCATTAGAGCCTTTAGATTTTAATCTCCAGAAGGTTTGAAAAATAATCAATAAAAGCAAGAACTCTTATAGCTTGGGTTTAAATCCTTTTTATTATAATTGAATTAGTTCCCCTCTCTTGGCCCAGACAAGCCTTTGTAATTTTCTGTTAAGCTTTCAGAAGTGGCTTGCATTGTGTAATCAGAAAGATAAGAAATAAATAGGCCCTTCACTTAAAAATATAATTTTTTTAAAAAGCACCACTGATTTGGTCTATAATACACTGTTGACAAAATAAATTAATAACAAAAATGTCTACTTTGAAAGGAGTAATTGCTGAGGTTTCATTTAAATTTAAATCTAGACAATAATAGCTGAAGTAGTATTGTTGCTTAAAATTACCTTGTTTAAGACTTTCCCATTAGAAAGAATGAGATTTGCAAATCAAACAGATGAATTTGTAGCTCACAAACCTGAATACTCTTCAAAAAGTGCTCATTTTTATTATAAGATGGCACTCTCTTTAAACATAACAATGGAATTATGTTTTTCATTCTGTTCTGTACTTGATAAGGGATATTCCACTGTTGTATGCTTCTCCAGACCTCAAAAATTGGCAGGAAAACTAAGTCATCCTGAGGAAAATCAAGTTAAACTTGATAGTTTTTGGTTCCATCTCTGTCCAAGAGAAAACTCTCTGTCAAGTTGGACATAAACTGGACATTGCAATTCCCAGTAAGTCTCCCCTAATTCTCAATTTCCCAGTCAATGGTATGGTCAGAAAATTGAGCCAGGCCTTGGAGGAATTTCTACTTGCAAGTTGCAGAAAGATGCACAAATGCAAGTATTTTATTACCCTGTCAAAGAGTTAGTCTTTGGAGGATATGTGGGCACATACAGTGATCACACATTTTCATTGATGTTTTACTGGAAAAAAAATCATCACTTGCCACGCACATTTGATAAGAAAAAAAAATGTCTTGGCAAAATTAGTTAAGTCAATGCAACTTTCTTTCTTTTTTTTTCTTTTTAAAAAGATTATATTTATTTTTTGAGAGAGAGAGCACAAGCTGTGGGGTGGGAGGAGACAGAGAGAGAGGGACAAGAAGACTCCCTGCTGAGCAGGGAGCCTAACGCAGGTACTATCCCAGGACCCTGGATCATGACCTAAGCAGAAGACAGAGATGCTTAGCCAACTGAGCCACTCAGGCACCCCTTCAGTTGATGCAATTTTCTAACAATCTTGGATGGACCATACCCCTATATTTAAAACATATTTTAAAAATCCAAAGGCAATTAAGTCTTAAGACATGCTCATTCAGTATCAAAATTGGTTGAAATAGTCAGATAGGCATATTTCAATAAAATAGAACTGACCTGGGCATTTTTTAGAAATATTTATTTATTTATTTATGAGAGGCAGAGAGAAAGAGAGGCAGAGACACAGGCAGAGGGAGAAATAGGCTTCCCACAAGGAGCCTGATGCAGAACTAGATCCTGGACCCAGGATAACACCCTGAGCCAAGGGCAGACACTTAACCTCTGAGCCACCCAGGCATCCCTGAGCTGGGTATTGAAGAAAAGGAAGATATAGGATGAGAAGGAAATGCCAGACGAGAAAGAGTGCAGCTTGCTCCTTAGTGACCCACTGTATTTATTCAGCCATCAGAGGCAGCTAAAGCACCTGCAGGTATGTGCAAGCATATTTACATGGAAATCAGATGACTTGTTAAGACAGGAATGAAGAAATTACCTTTTAGGAAAGGTATATGAATTGGAGAAATGTGGTTAAACATGAAGTAAGACCTTAAAAGGCTCTAAAGTCAGGGATAATACAGTAGCAAGAGTGCCAGCACCAATATTGAGAATCAACACATAATGAGTCTCTACAGTGGGTCAAACACAACATTAAAACAGATTGTGAATTTTCTCATCTAAATTTCATACTTATCTAATAGAGCAAGTATTATTTTTAGCCCATTTTATTAGCTAAGTAAAAGAGCTTTAGGCATGGCTAAATATTTTCCAAAGGTATAATGTTAATAAGTGTTTAGCTATGAGTTCAAACACTTGTCTAACTCATTACTTAAGGTTACTTTGGATAATCTCTGGCACATGGTAGATAGTCATATCATTAGTTCTTTTGTTATAATTAAGTGCTATTATTACTATTATGTCATTGTTGATTAATGATGTTTAGTAACAAAACCAAAAACAGAATTTTCTGTCAGATAGCCTCTCTAATGAATGAACCTCCAGCTAAGAGTAAAGACAGCTCCCTGTACAAAAGGCTTCTTATACAATACAAAGTACAATTATATTCATATATTTTTCATCTATTATTGGTAACATAAATTATATAGGATATATATAGAATATTTATTAGAGCTACTATGTTGGAGTATTACTACCATTAAAAAAAAAAGAAAAAAAAGAGGGGCACATTGGTGGCTCAGTTGGTTAAGCAAGCATCCTACTCTTGATTTTGGCTCAGGTCACGACCTCAGGGTGGAGAGACAGCCTCACCTCTGACTCCAAGCTGGACATGAAGCTTGTTTAAGATTCTCTGTCTCCCTCTCCTTCTGCCTCTACCTCTCACAGCGCACACTCTCCCTCTCTCAAAAAAAAAAAAAATAATAATCTTTACCAGATACTTATCAAGTATAAGGCAGCATGATAAGAACTTCATATGCACTGTTTTATCCTTTAAATAACACTAATCCTATTCCTATTATGATGATGACCAAGAAAGTTTTAAATTCTGCCCAATGTTACCTTGCTAATAAAGGAGTAAATTGAAGCCTAGCAAAATTATGTACATGGTGTAAGGGAACATAGCTGTTAAGAGAATTTGGAAACTGAAGAGTTGGAATGACTTCCCAAGGTGGAAAGCACAAACAGAAAATAGAAGTAGGATTCCAATCACCAAGGCTAGAGCTGGGAGATTTAGTGGTGAGAATAATAATAACAAAAATGATCAAATTAATGGACTTGTGTTTACGGAACTTACAGGTAAGTTGTGCAGAAGTTTTGAATCCAATCATCATACAAGTAACAGGTTACGTCTCTGTAGTAGAAAGAAGAGACCCCTAGTTCTGTAACCTGTTTCAGTAGGTGTATATACCTCATCAGGGAGGTTAAGGAAGGAAGACTCTGATGAAAGCGTGACTGAGTTACTTTTGAGGGAAAGAGTAAAGTAAGCACTGAGTAAGAGGAGTATTTGGTGTTTAAAGTTCTCGCATTAAGGAGAGAATTTGAAGACCCGAGAGAATGCGTATCTGTCTTGTCTCACCATAGCACTCTGCCTTTATTTTGAATTAGACAGAAAAAGGATTTATGTTGTTCCATAAATGGGATAAATGAGTACGAGTTGGAGCTGAGGGTAGGTAGGAGGTGTTTCTCCTTTCAGTACGATCTGACATGTTTTTGTCCTCAGGTGAGTTTCTGCTCAACAGCAAACAAATTTGTCAGATGATGAGTCTGTACAATTTTACCAAAATGTAGATTCAAACGGCTGTGTGCAGAAAGCCCATCTCTACCTTCAGGGTTTGACAATAAACCTTCTTCAAAGTGGATTTGTAGAGGCCATCCAACAGAGGATCAGTCAGGAATTGGTCAGGAGGACCCTATAAACCAACCCTGGACATTTCATGCACAGAAATTTAATGCAATGGCATGGGTGACAAAATTGTCAGAAAGAGATAGAGGAGCTAAAAAGGGGCCTGGGGTGGTCTTCCAAAGACCATAAAATGCGGGAAAGAAGGCCTTACCACTGTTTTAGGAGACCATAGCCATCTGTATTTAAGATGCTCTTGGCTGCTATGAAAGCATCATGGTTCCTCTTGCTGCCACTGCCAAGGTGCTCCAGGAGCCCAGGACTGGGCTCAATGAAAGATTTACAAGCAGAATGGGGTTGACCTCACTCCAGCCCTCAGACACCACACTAGGAGCTCCCATTGGCAGAGTCGATAGAGACACTGCTGGCAAAAGACTGTGCTCTTCCCCATGCCCCATATTCTATGGTATTTAAATTAGCAGTAGTACCGATTACCAAACATTTTCAGTGAAAACACCAGTAGTCCAAGAGCAGAAATATTCTTTAGGAACAGAACTTGCCAGTCATAAGAACTATAAAGTCTCATACAGTCCTGTATTCTTTTTATAGGTTAGCAACAAAGAAAATTTAATCTGATATGCTGATATTTAAATCCAGATCTGTATCTACTTACAATAATTTGGACTGGGCTTAGTTTGGAAGTTTTTTTGCTCATCCTGCTTTGCAGCTGCAGTCGTCAGATGAGCTGATTGGTGCTACATGAGCTAAAGTAGCGCATCCACATGTCTGGCCATCAACTGGGTCAGTTGGCCGGGGCACTTGTTCTCCATGTGGCTTCTATAGCAGAATAGCCCTGGAAACTACATAAATTGCAGGTGGAAAAATAAAATGAAACAACCACTTTGGAAAAGAGTCTGACAGTTTCTTAAAAAGATGCACGTAAATTGACCGTACAACCAAGCAATTCCTTCTTTAGGATTCCTCTAAAATAAATGAAAACATATGTCCGGTCAAGTATTTTTATGGGAATGTTTACAGCAGCATTATTCATAAAAAACACGAAAACTATAAATAACCCCAATGTCCACCTATTGACTGGATAAACAAATGTGGTATATCCAGACAATGAAATACTACTCAGCAATAGAGAGAAACAAAGCACATTCTGCAACATGGAAAACTTTAAAAATGTTCCGTTTATGAAAGAAGTTTAAGACAAAACATCACATTGTATGTGATTTAATTTATGCAAAAAGGCAGATCTCTAGATACACAAAATAGGCTCATAGCTTTCTGTTGCTGTGGTGGGAACAAGAATAAAACTGTAGACAGGCACAAAGGATCTTTTCAGGTGAAGGAAATTTTTAAAATTGCATTGTAGTGTTGGTTTCACAACATTAAATCCATTGAAAGACATTGCATTGTATGAAAAAAGTGAACTTTTTTGTATATAGCTCATACCTCGATAAAACTTTCTAAAATGTGGAGTTTAAATTAAAAGATTGGTTTAAAAATATCAAAATTCATGATTAGAAGATTTAAATAAATTGATTACTTAAGCCTGTGTTAGGATTTTGCTATTTTATTTACTCTGGCCTATGTGAGGTTAATTTTCTTTCTTTCTTTCTTTCTTTCTTTCTTTCTTTCTTTCTTTCTTTCTTTCTTCTTTCTTTCTTTCCTTTCTTTCTTCTTTCTTCTTTCTTTCTTCTTTCTTTCTTTCTTTCTTTCTTTCTTCTCTTTCTTTCTTTCTTTCTTTCTTTCTCTTTCTTTTTAGGATTTTATTTATTTATTCATGAGAAACCCAGAGTGAGGCAGAGAGAGAGGCAGAGACATAGGCAAAGGGAGAGGGAGAAGCAGGCTCCCCTCAGGGAGACCAATGTGGGACTCGATCCCTGAACTCCAGGATCATGCCCTGAGCTGAAGGCAGAGCTTAACTGCTAAACCATCCAGGGGTCCCGTGAGGTTAATTTCTTTTAAAATTCACGTTTAGGGGCAGCCCGGGGGGCTCAGCAGTTTAGGGCCACCTTCAGCTTGGGGTGTGATCCTGGAGACTTTGGATCCAGTCCCACGTCAGGCTCCCTGAATGGAGCCTGCTTCTCCCTCTGCCTCTCTCTGTCTCTCTCTCTCTGTCTCTCTCTCTCTCTCTCTCACGAATAAATAAATAAAATCTTTTTTAAAAAAATCACATTTAAATTTTTTAGGGGCACCTGGATGGCACAATCTGTTAAGTGTCCAGCTCAAGGTTACAGCTCAGGTCGTTACCCCAAGGTAGGGAGATCGAAACCCACATCAGTCTTCATACTCAGCATAGAGTCTGTCTGAGATTCTCTCTCCCCCTCTCCCTCTGTCCCTCTTGCTTCTATTCTCTCTTTCTTTCTATAAAATAAATATTTTAAAAATTGCATTAAAATTTTCTATAATTCAAGAGTTATATTTTTATCTAAGATGATTTGACTTACGTATTATAGGTTATATATATACTTATATTATAAATTTCAATGTTAAATATAAGCAGATACAAATTAGAGATGTAATATTATTTGATTGATGTTTGATGTATTTAGTAAGTGGACACTGAGTTTATACTGTGCATAAAAAATTTTGAAATTCACTTTTATCCCAACTGTGTTATCACTGTAAGAGTACATTAAATAGGAGCACCTGGGCTACTCAGTGGTTGAGTGTCTGCCTTTGGCTCAGGGCGTGATCCTGGAGACCCGGAATCGAGTCCCACGTCGGGCTCCCTTCATGGGGCTTGCTTCTCCCTCTGCCTGTGTCTCTGCCTCTCTCTGTCTCTCACGAATAAATAATTATTTTTTAAAGTACATTTGATAGTAGGTTAAATTATATTTTATTAAAAACTTTAATTCAAAGTAAAATCATATTTTAAAATTAAGGACTCAATATCATTTTTTTTCTTCTATTTCTATGTATGTGCACACTTTATTGTAAATAAAATTACTTTTCTTGTTCTCTCATTTTTAAATGGAATACTATTGCTATTAACTAAATACCTCTCAAATATTATGGAAGCTGAAACAAATCAACTATGGTTTTTCTATTATTGTATAGGTAAGAGAATATAGAAATCCTGGTGATTATAATGCTCACACTGGCTCAGTCTGACGGGGGGGGGGTAGCGTTGCTGCAAGGGTCTACTTGATGGCATTTCAGAGGATATGTCAAGGTTCCTGTGGTATGTGAACAGTCGGAAAGCTTTTTCTCTACTTGGATTTAAAGTAGCTCTTCCTACCACAATGTAATCAGAGTCTTGCTATTGTGAGAGAAAGCAGCGTCCAGGGACGAAGGTGAGAGAGTGTGAATGCCATTAATCGGTCTATTTTACTGGCCAAAAATAGAGCAACCATCTCTGATTGAAGCCCAAAACAGATATGTGAGATAAAAGGAGAATGGATCTGGAAGGAGGATATTGGCTGGCCTAGAAGAATAATTTTAAGCTACACGCATTAAGGAATATCACACACACACACACACACACACACACACACATTCATACACACTCATAGAGACACTGTATATCAGTTTGGAAGGAAATTCCTTTAATATTTTCATAAAGGACTAATTTAAGGAAGGCTTCTACAGATACTACATACTCTCCTGGACCAGGTAAACGTTTGATTGTGGGGCCAAGTCTCCACTGTCCAAAGCAAGAAAATTGAAGAAAGCAGCACTATTATCCAATTCTGACTTGCAGAGTAACATTTCTCAGCGGATGTTCTATTATACTACTAGAGAGCTAAGTACACAGAGTTTGCACAGTGGATGGTAACATGTTGAGTTTGTGTCTGTGTTGGGCAAAATGTCAGGAGGATAGAGTCAGTATACCCAATGATTTCTTCCTTTATTACCAAGATATTTATAGCAAAAGGTGTCTATTTTTTACATATTTTTTTTATTTCTTATATTTTTCAACAGAACTGACCAATTGCTAACACATCGATTTCTTGGAAAACATCAAAATTGTAGTGCATGCTACTATAGCCCAGATAATTTATAGTAAGTATAATAATATTACTTCAGTTTTGCATGAACTACCCAAACATATTAGCCAGAGTTTACACAGAGCATATACATGTCCCATCAAATACTCAATAGAAATATTTTGAGTAAAAGCAACCTATTTTTTATATAAATACACATTTCTAAAATAGTTTATAAAAGTTGAGACTACCAAAATCTCACATTTACATGTAGATTTTCTTTCATTTTAAGAAGATTTATATATTTTTTAATTTTCATTCATGATTTTGCCTCAGTATGAGTGAAATCAAAAGAAATTCAGCTTTAGAACATGTGATAGGAAATAATAGCATGTGCAATGTGAAATTCAAAAAGAAAGTATTACAAAATTAGAATTAAAACAGTATTTTGGAAATAGAGCTGGATGTACAATGCACTATTGGGGTATTCATTTAGAATCATTTTGGGGAACTTCTCAAGGGCAGCCCGGGTGGCTCAGTGGTTTAGCACCGCTTTCAGCCCAGGGCCTGGTCCTGGAGACCCAGGATCGAGTCCCACGTCGGGTGCCCTCATGGAGCCTGCTTCTCCCTCTGCCTGTGTCTCTGCTTCTCTCTATCTCTGTGTCTCTCATGAATAAATCAATAAAAATCTTAAAAAAAAAAAAAAACTGATCCTCTCAGTTCATGTCTCAGACCAACTAACTAAGAATTTCTAAAACTGTAGCCTATGTATCAGAATATTACAAATATTCTCAGTGGGTTATGATATGCTAATAGGGTTCAGACTCATGTCTTAATTTAATCTAGATCATACCATATTTAACAACTTAGATTGATAAGCAAAATAGATTTACTATGTTTTGAGTGTATTTTATCTCATAAATCTTTTATGCTAATGTTCTTGCAAATTTTACTGCAGAATATTGCTTTTTATAGGTAACAGTTTTATTTTCTTGATAGGGATTTTGTACTATATTTCTTCCTAATCTTTAAATGAGATAATATGATCAGATGATATATTTAAGCTTTTATTATTATCATTTTTAATATGAGTTTAGGGATGCCTGGGTGACTCAGAGGTTGAGCGTCTGCCTTCAGTTCAGGCTGTGATCCTAGAGTCCCACATTGTGTTCCCGAGGGGAGCCTGCTTCTCCTTCTGCCTACGTCTCTGCCTCTCTCTCTGTGTGTGTCTCTCATGAATAAATAAATATATATATTTAAATGTGAGTTTAAATTAGAAGACATAAACGATAGTAGTTCAGTTTTGTGACAGAGAAATAAAATGTAACTTGGGAAATATTCCTTATTTAAATTAAAAATACATATAGAATACAGGTCAATTTTAGATATACAGAGGTGAATGGGGCAAATTTCCACATGCGCTTTTCAATCGTGATATGATGATAGACAATAGACAAGAACATAAATATTTCAGGTTCTATCAAGTGTGGAAAAAAATAGTATAAAAATGTCAGACACATTAGCTTATATAAGATAAAGTAAGGCATATTAAAAATTGTAATAGTTTATTTGATGAAAATCTGACTTCAATTGGGCAGGACCACACGGGGAATGGTAAGGAGCATTCACCTGATGGAAGCTAGGGAAAAGACTTTTACAGAGAAGAGGTGGAAGCAGAGCAAGGAAATTACTCAATTGGCTTTGCTAAAGCTGTTGAAGTCTTCATGAAAATCCCCTTGGCTGTTTGTGACTGTTCCCCTTAGGTGTTGATTTCTTAATTGTGAGGCCTTGGAGGCTTAGATTTTGTTTTGCTTACATAGATCACTAAGGCATCAAAACCATCTCTTTTTAATGGCCTACTTGTTTAATTAATGGGTACTATGGTAAGAAAAGGTCCATCTGAGCAGGTCACATTTGATCAAAGTGTGTTAACTGTTCTAGTTTAAAAAGCTACTGTTCAAAATAACCCCCTTCGGGGAAACTCTGAGTCACTCCTCTGTACTGCTTCAAAACACCCATTGATTTGTCAACTATATTCATGTCCTGTCATTAAAGGCCATAATACTTGTCCTTTTATTTCCATTGTTTCAGCCCAACTAAGAGCAATCTCTCAGAAAATGGATTTCACTAGGATTTTAAACTTATTTTGGAAATCAGGACAAAGCTATTTTGATGGATTCTAAGCAACAGGATAAGATGAATTTAGGGAGTTCTGTGTTGACTTGAAACTCCAGTAGCTCTTGGTAAGCTTCAATTTGGCTTCTAGGCCTTTCAATCCTACCATAAAGCTTAATGGCTTTAGCCCAATTTCCGATTCCTTTTTAAACGGGCAGTTTTTCAAGTAATGGTAGGAAACAATGAGGAATACTCAAGAAGGAATGGAGTGAAACCTGAAACATATCCATTAATATTTAAATAGTATTAGATTCCACATCAGTGTTACCCTGAAAATATATAGCCTACCCTACTCTTGGTCAAGAAATGTAGTTTGTGCTAAAAAATAAAATGGAAAATAATTATGTTACTGTCATAATATGTCATTACATTATTATTACAAGAGTAATTATATTAATTTAGTTAACACATACAAATCTGTTTTAATTTGCATAATATAAGGAATGCATGATCAGTTTAATTCGAATATGTAGATTAATTATGTTTTCTCCCTATTTTCCAAATGATTTATCCTCATATAGTTTATTGGTACCTTTTTGTAAATTATAGAAATAAATCAGACAACTTTGAAAATTCAGCATCTTTCATTTAACATTTCAATTTAAGGTCAACTCTAATAATTTATGCTTTGAGCAAGTAATGTAGTATCAGAGAGTACAGTCTTCAAATACAAATGCAAATTTTCTAGAGTAATTAAATATGAGATGAGAGAAAGGAGGGAGCAGTTAGCAACAACAATATTTTTGTTGTTGCTAAATGTATTTGAACATTTTGAATTTAAGTTTAGAATAAGTGGAACTGCTAATGGTTAGATGATGGCAATGAAAAATGTAAGTATAAATGAATGGTTATGAAAAGTTTATTAAGACACTTCTTAATGGTATAAAAAGTAATTGGCAACAAGAAAGCAGGTGATTGGGAAGATGGGAGAGGCAAAGGAAATTAGTTTCATGTTCAGATGTGTTCCATATTTGGATGATTCCAGCTTTCATTTTAGTGCAGGTAACAATGGCATAAGCAAATCTGTACTAAAATTTGATGGAGATGCAGTATTTTGTGACTTAATGCATGAGCTATTCCTGAAGACAAAAAAAAAATGAAGTAGGCAATAAATAAGAGCTAAAGAGTCAAACACTGAGGATGCTGTGCCTCCCATAATTAGGAAACAGGATAAGACAGAAAAGTCCCTGAAGGAAATGGAGAATCATCGATAGTATAGAAGTAGTAGAGACCAGGATAATGTGAAGCTAGGAAAACCAAGGGGAAAAAGGATTTCAGGAATGGCATGGCAAATAGCTTCTACTGTACAGATTTCATAAGAGAACAACAATCAGAAAAATATCAATTTCTTAAAAAACTAATTTTGGAAGTAGTTATCATTTATATGTATTTTTCTGTTATTTTTTAAAGAAAAGCAAAACCAATTTTGCATAATAAATTTAGCCGGCCTTATTATTCTCAATATTTCATTTCAAATAAACATAGTTATAAATAGGATAATCTATTACCCACTTTATAATATGACTTAGGATACTCTATGATTATTCCTTTCTAAGCATACTTGTAAAAATTTATGAGCTTCACTAAAAAATATTTCCAAGAAAGGAAAAACATTCAAGAAAGGTAGAGGGGAGAGGGCAAATAAATTCACAACTTTTTATATCTTTATTTGCTCTTTTCTAAAACACTGCAAACCACATGAACTATATTTTTTCAAATTAAATAAGTTAGCAGGATTTGTGCAATCTCCATTATTGCATACACCTAACCAATAATTTTTATGTAGAATAGAAAATTATTAGTCATGAATAAATAGTTAAGAATTGGATCACTCTCTTACAAGATTTTTAATCTAATTAAAGAAGTTGCTATCAGAATCTGGAGAAAGTCCCTGTGATTAACAGCTGAGAAAATGGAGCCTTAGCAGAGGTATGAACTTTAATTGCCAAGGATAAAACATACGTTTTAATTTTATCTACTAAGTCAATTATTAATGCCATAATATAATACTAGATGGATTTCTCCCCCCTCCCTAGTCAACTCTTCCTTTGGCTTGGTTTTAAATCTGAACTACCTATAAACCAGAGTGAAGCCATCACTGAAATTTTAATACTTGTAAACTTCTTCCCAAATAACCACCAATTATATAAGAATTACCAGTTTATATGCTGACAAATCACTATATAATTATGTTTACAACCTCAATCTCATTGCAATAGTGACAGTCAAGCAAAGAATTTCACTAGTTTATTTCCAACAGGCTTTCAGCTGTGGTAATTCACTGTCATTCTTTCAGTGAACAAACGTAAAAACCAAGAACTAATTTAATTTGCTTTTAGAGACACCTGGATGGCTCAGTGGTTGAGTGTCTGCTTTTGGCTCAGCGCATGATCCTGGGGTCCTGGGGTCGAGTCCCACATCGGGCTCCCTGCATGGAGCCTGTTTCTCCTCCTGCCTGTGTCTCTGCCTCTCTCTCTGTGTCTCTCATGAATAAATAAATAAAATCATACAGAAAAAAAATCTTTAAAATATTTAATTTAGTTTTAAAAGTTGACCGTAATATTTGAAACATCTGAAAAATTCATTTAACAAATATTTATTAAAAATCCACTGTATTTCATAAATTGTTATAGTTTTTCAGGATAAACTAGTGAAAAAGCAAAAAAAAAAAAAAAAAAAAAAAAAAAGCACTCAGAATCTTTATTTCTAAGCAGCCTGAAGTCCACTGTATCCTCCCCATGCAATGATACTCAAAGTCTTTGATGGCTCCTTGAGTTTGGAAAGGAGGTAAATTTTTCCCTTTACTCGATTAAGTTTTTTTTTTTTTTTTTCCAGTTGGGTTCAGAATTTAATTGACAAAAGACCAATCAACAGCTGACAAGCACACACATTTAGTTACTGTGAGTTTTATGTAACATGAGAGCCTTTCACAAGGAATGAGAACGCAAAGAAATGGTGAAACCTGCTTGCTTTGATTTTAGGTTGGACACAGAGAGTCGATTGTGGAAAAGTAAGTAAACTAGTGGGGAAGCTAAAGGAAGATAAAAATTATTTTTAATAAATCCTGCTTGTTTGAAATTCTCTTGGTCTCAACATCTTGTCCTTGATAAGAATGTTACTTTTCTTGTGCTGTAGGGAAGACTTATCTTCCACAGGGGCCTTTATCTCCTACATTCAGGAGGCAAAAGGGGAGGGAGGGTCAGAGTGCTTTCCTTGAACCTGCTGTTTGGGTTTTTTTTAAAGTGCCTTTAGCTCACAATAGGTTGTACGTCAAAGAGGCATGTTTAGGGTGACATGTCCTTATTTCCTTCAAGTTCTAGTCATCATATCTCTGTTCTATCTCATAGAAAGTAGAAAGGAAGAAAAAAGGATTTTGCCCACTGTACAGACTTTTTTTTCTTTTCTTTTTTAGTTGCAATGGCCTACCTCTTTGTAGCCATTATTATTATTATTATTATTATTATTATTATTAATTATTATTTTGGACAATACTTAGGCACAAGGCTTCAACTGTGCATCAATGTTGGGAAATGGTGTCTTTATTCTGAACAACCCAAGCAAAGATGTATTCCTGGGTTACTTTACTAAAGGGACAATGGATACTGGGGAACCATGAGCAGTCTTTACCTTGTTATCTAATATAAACTGCATTTGAGGACGATGTGGCCCAAAAGAAAAAAAAGGTTGGCATAGTAAAAGAATGAGGGAGGAAAAGGGAATTGCTTCATTAGCAATTTTTAAAAATCTTTCTGACACTTGATTTGATATCTTGGCTGATACTTAATGTCATTAGAAGACATAGACATTAAATTTTCTTTCCTGAGAATTTACTCACCTAAGTCACCAGATTGACAACACCTAGCAGTCTCAAAGTCGAAATACACGGGTTTCTGGCATCTCTGATGGTACAAGAATCACCTGAGGTGCCTGCTAAAAAATTCACATACCTCTCCTTGACTGTGAAACTCCTGAATCAGATTCTCACAGGACAGAGCAAGCTCTCAAAGTGACTCTTAGACATAAAGAACAAGAGAACTAAGGGCTTCCTCGGGCACGCTGGGCATGAAAAGCTTGGGTTCTAGAATTTTGGTAATTATATTCCAAATACGAATCACTGAATTTCACTCAATCTTTCATAATCTAGTTTTGCAGATCTGTTATGTCTAGAAAATAAGGAGGTAAGTATTCATTGTAGATATCTATATTAATCTATTTATCTTATTAAAAGGGAAAACAGTGGATAATTTCAGTTTCCTGAAATACTAAAAGACCTTTATGTCTAAAATATGGATGTGAAAAAATAAATAATAAAATAAAATAAAATAAAATAAAATAAAATAAAATAAAATATAAAATAAAATAAAATAATAAAATAAATAAAATAAAACAATAAAATAAATAAAATAAAATAATAAAATATGGATGTGAAGAATAGCTTATTTATGTGGAATGGGAGTGACTCACTGTTTACTTTTTAAAAATAAGGATATATTAAGTATAATTTATTTGTGGGGATTGGAAGTGGCTCAGTGCATAATACAGAACATGAATTTATTCGTTTTCCATATGCCTTTATTAAAGTCTAAGGTCTGAGTAATTCTGAACATATATCTCACCTCTCACTGTGAGTTTATAATAGAAATTGAGCAATATAAAGGTTACACCCAAAGGGTTCCTAGAAGACTGGATAATTGGATTGCTAGTTGTCAAGCCCTTCACCTCCATATTAATATGGCTTAGAAAGGTGCCACTTCACAGAAATCTAGGTGAGACCATTTGTCTTGAAATGCTACACTGTTGGAGCCTGACTGCCTTTTAAGATAAGGCCAAACTGGACACCTTGAAGCTGTTGGTGCTAGCAACACGAACATTCTAATTAAGTGCCTTTGTTCCTTTACCCCATTGAAACAGGCAAGGTTTTGTTCATTTACACACGCACGTCAAGCCATTTAGGCTCATTTGTAGCAGTCGTGAGAGGCAGGTATTTGTGAAATGCTGTTGATAATGTTTAAATACAATTTATCTCTTGCCACAGATGACCACAATCCTGGTGAAATCCTTTTATTCTTTACATTGTGATTTAGCTTTTTATTCATTTTCATTCTTCTAGCTAGACTAGATTTCTTGACAGTCATTTCAAATTCCATTTAGGGAATAGCACCAAGGGCATGAGCAAGATGAATAAGACTTCCCATCTGTACTCGGAACAGCCTGTATTCAGATATGGCTTTGAATGAAAGAACACATTTCCAGAGAGTTAATAAGTCATGGGGTACATTCATAATGAAACTACACTATAAAGTTCCTAAGAAAAGTAAAACAAGATATTTAAAAATTTTAAAACCATTACTAAGTTTAACTTTTTTTTTTTTTCTTCTGAGGGAATATGGCCCCCTCTGCACAGGGAACAGAGACCTCACCTTTTACCTATACAACTATTCCCTTGCCTTGCATCTGAATGGTGTGAATAAGTGAGAATTTAATTGAAGGTATATTTCTGACACTACCAACATACTAAGTGTTATGTGTGTGCTAGGGCAGATTTGAAAACCAACAATATCATCAGGTGAACGTTGAAAAAAAAAATTTTCAGCTTTACCATGCTGTGTCTCCCACTGGTATGTTATCCGGTAGCTTCAATGTCAAATAAAGAGAGAGTTCTTTAGTTTTCCTCTTCCTTTCCAGAATATGCTGAGAGCACAACACGTCATTTTCTTTTTCTTCTGGGGATATGCACATCAAAAATATGTGAAGATGTAAGATGGTCCGAAAACAGGAATAATGGACTACATTATACAGGAAAAATAAATATCTTATAATGTTCTTGATGGAAATGTGCTTGATTTGCTTTTCTTGATACATGTTCTGAAAGAATCAACTTATGTATCATAGTTAACAATTTTTTAAAATGTAGACATGATGATTACAAGTGTTTAAACAAAGTAAGAATTATTATTATTTTTTTTTTTGGTAACTATAGCATTTCCCAAGGGAGTAATTGTCTATCATTTTAAACAAGAATACTCAAATAGTTCAGATATCCAGTAGTTTTTGGCCTACAAGAATGCAAATTCAGTGTGGTCTAATTTAATATAAAATAAATTTCCATATAATAATGGGATTTTATGTTAGGGCAAAACACATCTGTAGACACTTAGCTCTGTTTTGACTTAATATTTTATAAAGCAAACATCTTAATGTTGAATCATGTAAGGGATTTTTCCCTCTACTTGTGGTTAGATGATCCGCTGTCTCTCTAAATATGTTATACTTAACGTAGATTACATCATTAGAATATAGTAAAAATATTTATAGTATATGATCTCCTATTTGTTAAAGTAAATCATGCAAAAAAGGAATGATATTTCGAATTAATTCCACTACTAATTTCCAATTTTGTTTAAATATCTATATTGTTAAGACTTTAGGAAAATTCATTGACACTTTATATTAGTAGACTATTATTGAATAAATTCTTAGAATCTAAAATTGATGATATACAAGATCTTATAAAACTATAAAGTTTTACATAATATTTTTAAAGCTGTTTAACCTCCGTTCTTTATATTTTATATTAAATGTGTAATCTGAATAATATCTAACATATATCATATTATATTATACCTGAATGCTATTATACCTAATTAACATAAGAAACCATAAGCAAACATGGAGAAGTTACTTAAAGCAGTTTGAAGTTATGAAGACCCAGAAGGATTAGTAGGTCAGAATTATCTTGTTTAGAGAATAGGCTAACAGTAAACAAAATACTCTTTTCTTAATATGTAGAAATTGAATTATAAGATTGATAAGTTGTACTTTTTGATATTATTGGAACAGAGTTTGAAGATGTTGATAGAAACTGCAATTGTAAGGAACTGATTTTTTTTTCAAGAAATGTATAAAGCTGATTGTCCTATGCTCATTCACATCTAAATATTAACACACATATACACACACACAAACACAATGTTCCTTGTATGGGAAAATCTAAACATATTACTTTCCCAGTTGAAATAATGTTAATATCTCCCCCTTGCCTAGGGGATAAATCATAATACCTTTAATATAGTTTGCAGGCATTTGCAGGTGTCTAAATGTCTTTCCTAAATTCTCACTTCTCTTTCCTCAGTATTTTTTCTGCCTCATTTATGTCACACCAGTTATGATTCTTGAAAAGGCCATTTCCATTCACATCTCTCTAGCATCATTCATGACATCTTTTCTACTGGGAAAGACCATGGCTTCTTCCCTGTAGCTCTCTTTCTCTACCAGTGAAGTTCTTTTTTTTTTTTTTTAAGATTTTTATTTATTTATTCATGAAAGACACAAAAAGAAAGAGGCAGAGACACAGGCAGAGGGAGAAGCAGGCTCCATGCAGGGAACCCGATGCGGGACTCCATCCCGGGTCTCCAGGCTCAGGCCCTGGGCTGAAGGCAGGTGCTAAACTTCTGAGCCACCCAGGCATTCCTCTACCAGTGAAGTTCTTATGAGACATTTATATTTTTAAATTTTATAGATTTCTTTAACCATCTATAAAAGTCCTGTTACGTTCACTATCACTGAAAGTCCTGAAATTCTCTGTGTTTCATCAATCTGTTTATTGTACTTCTGCTTTGACTAATGTTTAGTGATTGTGTGAGCTCCCTGGTTGACCACGCCCTTGTTCTTTGTTTTGTTTATTCTTGATTACTTCTTTATGATTTAGCTTTTCCTGGTTTTTCAGGCAGGTTAGTTTCTCTTCATTACTTCCACGTACTTCCATAATACGTGGTCTATAACTTGGCTTTGTACTCTGTGTTTTGATTGTCTGGATTTGCATCTGTCTTGACTCAATGTCTCATTCTCTTATTTCTCAGTGCAAAGCACACTATGCAGAACAGAAGACTTATATGAGGAGAAAATGTTGAATGAACAGATGAATGAGTAAGGCAGAAAATAAAATAGATTTTAAAAATCATTGGAGTGTAACATGTATTCAAAAAATATACATAAGGTAGTGTACGCCTCCATGAATTTCCACAAATCTAACATAATCCTTTAACCTGCACCTCAGAAAGTCCCCTCATGGTCACTTCCAATCACTGACTCCACGATGTATCCCTATATGGACTTTTAACATCGTAGATTTGTTTCACTTTTTATACTTTGTATGCATAAAACCATTCAATACCTTCTCTGAGTGGTTGCTTTTGTTCATCTCTATATTTGTGATATTCATCCATATTGTTGCATATAATTATAATTTGTCATCATTGTAACATTTTATTCCATTGTTTGAATATAGTACAATTTCTTTAACCATAATGGATTTTGTTAATGAGCATCGAATAGATTTTAGATTGGGGCTATTAGAATAGTGTTACAATAAAACATCCTAGAATATTTCTTTTGACAAATATGAGCTAGATTTTAAGGAAAGATGATTCAGTATAGCAGGAAGTTTAATGTAGGTTTTATGAATTGTTTAATATAAAAAAGGCAAGAATGAGTTTGCCTGGCTCTGGTATCCTCAGTTATAATTACCAACATATGTAAGACTAGAAAAATATTGTGAAAGAATGTGAAGCTTAAAATAAGGTTAAAATTATGAATGCCTTATATGACAGTCTAAAATGTTTTGCATTGTTTCATTAAGCAATGGTGAATATTTGATATTTTTATGTAGGTTACAGTTCCTTAATTCAACATTTGAAGACTATGAGTGCATTCAAGGTAAAGGTTGTATCTTATTTATTTTGGTAAGCTTAGTACTTAGAATCATGCACAGTGCTCTGCTGCATGATAGGTGCTCAAGAAGAAGATATTTAATTACATTTGCTGAATGATTTTAAAAATCCAGCCATAATTGTCTGAAAAAAATTATACAACAAAAAGAAATTAAAAGCATAGAGACTAATTAGATATCGGTTGCAAAAGTCTTAATATATTCAATTCCCACAATATGTTTTAGTTATAATAACACCAGGAATCTATCCCAGGAAGGATAATTATAGACAAAGATATCTATGATGCTACTTTCAATAAGAGCCAAATACTGGACACATAATGTGTCAAATGATTTAAAAAACAAATTGTAGTGTACAGATAAAGTAGAACATTCAGCCAATAAAACAAGAAACTGCTAATTATATAATACAGATTTAAAAAGCAGGCAGATCGCTTGGCATAATTGATAACCCCAACATTGTTAAAAAATGTGTATTTTTGTATTATACATATTATTTTGAGGCTATGTTAAGCCCCTGATACTTTTTTCTCCTTAAATACTTCAGTATGTATTTTTTTAACAAGGACATTTTCTAATATAATTGCAATGCAGTTATCAAAATTAAGACATTAACATTGATTCATTATTGTGATTTATCTTACTCGTCATACACACGACACACACACAGAGTACTGTTCTTGCAACCTTTTTTACAGGTTTGAAAATATGTCAAAATAAAAAGCAAAGGAAAAACAAATCTATTTATAAATATAAAAATATGAAAAGAATGAGTGAATACCTATATATTAGGATGATTGGTAGCTTGTTTTCCTTTCTATCTTTATCTATGTTTCACTTTTCAGTATTTTCCCTCAAAGTGCTCAGAGAGAAACCTAGATGTCTGATTTGGAAATGTACATTCACTAAGTTTTCTTGATTGAGGCGAAGAATAAAATGACTGAGAGTGGGTTGTAAAAATCTACACAAGGGTCAACAAATACTCTACACGTATTTTCTAATTCTTTCCCATTGTGATATTTACTTCAACCCAGTGCGTTTATCTTTATATTGTGACTCGGAACTTCTCTAGGCCTTGTTTTGGTTTTAGAATATTGTTTAACATCATTCTCTAGCTGTTTGATTCCATTTGGTAAAAGACATGATTTGCTGTTTCAGAAGGGAAAAGTGTTTGTAAAATGCTGTAGAGCAACTTAGAAGGGGAACATCAATATTTTTGAAATATAATTTCTTCAAATAACTGTAAAGTATAAGGAAGACACAATATGAATTATATTGAACACTAGTTTAAAATCTCTAATAATTATTTTATCTGTTTTTCTTCTCTGGATCGAAGATATACTTTATTACAAAGAGTAGCTGAACACTTTAAGTCTTTTTTTTTTAAACTTCACTTTTATTTATTTTTAAATTTTTATTTATTTTTTATTTTTATTATTTTATTTTTTAAAAATATTTTATTTATTTATTTAACAGAGAGAGCACAAGCAGTGGGGAGGGGTAGAGGGAGAGGGAGAAGCAGACTCTCCATTGAGTAGAAAGCACAAGACATGGGGCTCCGTCCTAGGGCCCTGCCATCATGACCTGAGCTGACGGCAAATGCTTAAACGACTGAGCCACCCAGGTGCCCCAACTTTGTTTTTAATTTCCGATGTTGACAAATTTTAATGATTTGCTTTTATATCCTTGAATTTTTTGATGGTTAAGCAAAGAAAAAAAATGTCTATTTCTAGGAGAAATGACCATCTTTAAAAAAATTCTTTAAAAAAAATTCTTTAAGTCAGATATAATGCAAATAGGATAATTAAAAATGATTGTCCATGGTAACAGTTTGATAGATGCAGTACCATGGTTGCATGTTTTTGGCTACCTCAAGATATATCTTCAAATGTTTACATGCAACATGAATAGGCATTAAGGATTTTCAGCACTGAAGCAAGGATAGGTCAAATCATCTATATACCAAGTTTCAGGATAAAATTTGAACATTTATTTTAAAAAAATTTAAAAGATTTTATATATTTATTCATGAGACACAGAGAAAGAGAGAGAAAGAGAGGCAGAGATACAGGCAGAGGGAGAAGCAGGCTCATGCAGGGAGCCCGCTGTGGGACTCAATCCCAGAACTTCAGGATCACACCCTGAGCTGAAGGCAGATGCTTAAATCCTTGAGCCACCCAGGCATCCCTAAAATTTGAACATTTCAATGAGCTATAAATAATTAGGTTTACCTTGCCTCCAAAATTCACTCCACTAACAATAAAACTGCATATTCTTTCTACCTAAAAAATAAACTAGTCAGCAAACATGTAGGTATTTGTATAGATTAATAGATTCGTTAACAGTCATTTTTTCCCATTTAAAAAAAGTGTACTATGCCTTTGTAAAAGGAATGTATAATTTAGTTCAGAGGAAACTATGATGTTTCAGAGTATGAATTATCATATCTATTACAAAAATAAAATTAAAACAAAAAGTAAATACCGCTGAAGATTCTTTTAAGGGATTTAAATATATTCTGGTGCCTTTGTTTACTTTGCAGTTAGGAGATAAACCCTTACTAACATTTTGTTTAAATAGTATGTCCTTCTATCTCTTCCAGTGCCTGAAAGTTTTCTTCTTTACTGATCTTTTTTTTTTTCCAGCGAGAAATGAAATCATGAGACTAATATACAAAATTTGATTCTATTTCACTGCTATAGTAGAAATACATTTGGAGACTTAGTTGGAAGACTGGGTACATGAGTAACTATTTTATGTTTGTGTGTAAGTGCATATTTTAAACACACATACAATACAAATGCGTACATCATTGCATGAATAGGAGAAGGCTGAGAACAATCTGACCTTTATGAAGATGGGTTCTCATAGTTCCAATTGGCTTCCTGTGTTTAGGCCTCTCCTTGGTCATAATCAAGAAAAGAATAATATATCATAGCTGGCATCATATTTGTGTTCAGGAGTTAAAATTGTGATAAATATGTAAGTGGAGAGCCCAGAGTCAGGCTTCCAAATGAGGGTCAGATTTAAAACCCAACACCTGGCAATCTTGTGCAGAGGCAATTTTATAATCTCTATATCAAGGAATACATAAAGAACATCTTCTGAAAAAAAGAGGCTTCTAAAATAGCAATTTTATGGCGCATAAAGAAGTCCACATTAATGAAAAATTTCAACAAATTTAACAAACCATACAAAAGAGAGCTCCAAGGAGATAAACCACACATCTCAGTATAGTAAAAATTTGCATTAAAATATATGAAGAAAAGTTGAACTGGACAATAAACAGTGTCAAGATAGTCAGTTTGTATTCTAAATGGGATAAAAAAATAATATGAGAATGCATCATCATACCTACTCAAAATAGAATTCTAGATGCTTTAATGGATTAAATATGAAAACGTATACTTGAAAACTGCCAGGGAATAGGAAGGAGATAATTTCTATGATATTGCCTTGAAACAGGCTTTTTTTTTTTATATAAGAAAGTAGTTAATATATAATTCAGAAACAGTAAGATTGATCGATTTGACAATAACAAGTATCAGTATAAAAAATCTGCTTCTCCTCATATCTGCCTGATGCAAGAAAGGGGAATATTCACTGAAAAAGGAGAGCATCATCTGGAACATCAAAAATGTATTTATAAATAATGATCAGTGTAAAACGTAAGAAATCACATATTTTGATCTCTAGCTCCTGGTTTCTGACACAGAGCTCCTAAAACCCTTATTAATTCCCAGTGATAAGAAGGTGCAGACTATCTTTTGTTCTGTTATTTGGTCTTTGACCTTGTCCCTGACACAGATCTCCCAAACCTTTGCAAATTCCTAAGTGTTAAGAGCAGTAAGACCACCTTTTGTTCTAAGTGACTCTGGGTCACTTAGAGTTCCTGGGTTGCTCCTGGGTGGAAGCTGGCCAAAGAAAGACCAAGCCTTGATTAGAAGCTTGAAATTTTTAGCCCTACCCCCAGTCCTCCAGAAAAGGGAAAGGGGCTGAAGATGAAGTGAATAACTGATCATACCTACATGAGGACATGTAGTAGTAGTAGTACAGTGTTCAGAGGGCTTCCAGGCTGGTGAACATCTATGCTGACAGGGCCAGAAACTCCCGTGCTCGGGACGCTCCCAGACGTTGCTGTATGTATTTGATGTGATTGTTCATTTGTACCCTTTATCATATCCTTTAATAAATTGGGTAAACAAAAGTAAATGTTTCCCTGAGTTCCATAAGCCAGTCTAGGAAATTAATCAAACCCAAGGAAAGGATCACTGGAATCTCTTATAGCTGGTTTTTCAGAAGCACAGGTGACAACCTGGGTTTATGATTCACATGTGAAGGGGGTAGAGGGGAACCTTATGAGACTGAGTCCTTAACCTACAAAATCTGATGCTAATCCTGGGTAGATAATGTCAGAAGTGAGACATTTGATGACCAGAAATATCAGAAATGAAGTGTTCTGCATGATTAATAAAGGAGACACACAGGAAAGAGACACACAATAGGGAAGAACTGGATTTTTCTCTACATGGGAATTGGAAAAATGAGTTTTTCACTTAGAGGTACCATGCAATTAAAAAATAAGCACACGTGCACTCCTATATATTGAAAATAGAAGACAGTGATATGGTGCCTGGTAGCTCTAGTCACTTGGTTAGGTGTCTGACTCTTGATTTCAGCTCAAAGTCATGAGCTCAAGCCCTCCATGGGGCTCTACCCTCAGCACAGAGTCTGCTTGTCCATCTGCCCCTCCCTCTGCTCCTGTTCTCATACATGCTCTCTCTCTCTCTTAGATAAATAAAATACATAAAATCTTAAAAGAAAGAGAGGCAGTGAAATATGAATACTAATCAAGAGAAAAAAATCAATAGACTACCATAGTGTTGTGAGGTTGCAGGGTTCTTGTCTCATGGAACAGAAAACTAAATCTCATGGACACAAAAGGATGAAGTAAAGTGAAAATTTATTAAGTGAAGATGAGAGCAAAGGAAAGAAAAAGTTCTTTAGAGTAAGAGGGGTCCTGAATGGGTTGCCACTGAGGGCTTTTAGCGGCAATCTTCTATTGAGAATTGACTGGGAATCTTGTGGCCTTTAGTTTCTGGTGCCATCTTGGTGTTCCTTTATCTCTTGTTCTGCTTTGTCTCAGCACCTCCACCTGCCAGGAATAGTTTCAAAGCTCAGTCAAGGGAGTTAGTGGCCTCTTATCTCTCCTGCCTAGATCTTAACTCCTTCCTTATTCATGGGGCAGGACCTGTGGGCAGAAAGAGCTATACTGAGATTGTGAGGAGTGACTGACTGTATACTTTTTATTTAGTGGAGGTGAGGGATAGCACCAGTCTCCAAGGAATCTGGAAGCAAGTCTTTCAGGACCTTGAGGGGCCAGCTACTGCCAAGATAAGGTTACTTCTAAACATGAAGGTGTGAAGACAGCCTCAAATTCCTTGAGGAAGATCATATTCTACATGTGTCAGGTATCTGTCAGTGGGCTGCAAGCTGTAAGGATTTTAATTAATTGAGGCTACTTTTTTTTTTTTTTCTTTTTTGGCCTACAAGAACATCTAAGATACTGGGGTATCTGGGTGGCTCATTTAGTTAAGCATTGGACTCATGATATTGGCTCAGGTCATAATCTCAAGGTCATGGGGTGGAGAGGAGTCTGCTTGAGATTCTTTCTCTCTCCCTTCTGCTCGACCACCCCCACCCCCACCACGCTTGTTCTTTTTCTCTCTTTCACACACAAATCAATAAATCTAAAAAAAAAAATAATGAAAGAACTAACATGCTAAGGAAAATAGAGGAAAAATAAAAGAGAGGGAGGAGTGTAGAATTTCAGTATTACTAAAATGTAAAATGCGCAGAAAATTCTAGAATTCAAAATCACGGTAGATGAACTAAAAGGGTTGTAACACTAACACAATATTTTCAATTGAAAATATCTTAAGAAGTAGCACAGAGTATAAAATATTTTTTTTTAGAAAACCAGACTTAAGAGATATATTGCAAATGCTCGAAGAGACTAACCTATATGTAGAAATAAAGCTAAAATGGAAGAGGGAGACAAATACAATATATGAGGAGATAAAAGGTGAGAATTATCTGCAAGTAATGAAAACTATCAACTACACATTTAAGAGGCTCAGTAAAGTCCAAGGTTAAACACAAGGAAAACCAAATCCTGGCACATTATTAGTAAAGCTGCAGACAACCAAGGACAAAAAGAAAAAATCTTCAAAATGGATGTTTATATGTGGGGCAGGGGAACAAGGCCTTCAAAGGGAAGAAAAAAATGCAAATGACAGTTAACTTTTTAAAAGATAAGGAAAGTCAGGAGATGATGGAACGGCATTGCCAATGTGCTGGAAGAACAAAACTGCTAATGTTGAATTTTACACACAACGAAAATAATCTTCCAAAATTAAGTTGAAATACACATTTTTCAGATAAATAAAACCAGAGGAATTTATTAGCAGCCAGCGGAAAAACCTGTAAGGATTTTCCAGGCAGAATTAAAATAGATAAGGTTTGCATCATAGAAACACAGGATGAAGAATATAAATGATAAACATGTGAGTAAATATAAAAGAGTTTGTCTATAAAAGTAATTTAATGTTTATAAAGTTTAAAATAAATGTAGAACTAAAATAAGTGAAATATAGAAGAGGGAAATAGAGTTTATATATTCTAATATTTTAGCAATATCAAAGAATTGATAAAAGTAACACTTTGCTTTGGATTGTAATAAATAAGGATGCTCCAAAGTATCAACTGCAGGAAAAGTAAGTGATAAAGAAGAGAGTAACTTACAAGTTAATAGAAAGGAAAAAAATGTAGCAATTAAAAATCGATTAGAAGAAGTCATGAAAAAAATCAAAGTAGAAATTAAGGCAGATGGTCAAATTGAATATTTAAAGTAAGACTGTCAGAATGCGTGAAAATAAAGCTATGTTGTTTAAGAGAATACCTTAAATATAAGAGGAAAATAAGTTTATATTTGGATAAAATAAAGATATCATGCAAACACTAAACAAAATGTGTGGCAATATATTTGACAATTTGAATCATTGCAAATCATTACGATTTGCAATATTTTTTTTATAGAAAAGAAAAATGCCTGTGTACATGCTAGGAAAATAAAACATTAAGGCTCTATATCTTTTGAATAAATTCAAGATTTTTTTCAGGGAAATTCCCAGGCCCAGAAGCCACCATCAGTGATTTTTCCTCCCAAATATTAAAAGAAGAAATTACATTACATTTCAACAAATTCTTCTTCAGAATAGAAAAAAAGGGACTTTTCTTTGGGCCAATTATAATCTGAATTTTATTTTTTTTTTAATTTTTTTTATTTATTTATGATAGTCACAGAGAGAGAGAGAGGCAGAGACACAGGCAGAGGGAGAAGCAGGCTCCATGCACCAGAAGCCCAACGTGGGATTCGATCCCGGGTCTCCAGGATCGCGCCCTGGGCCAAAGGCAGGCGCCAAACTGCTGTGCCACCCAGGGATCCCCTATAATCTGAATTTTAAAACATGGCATGGACATTACAAGAAAGGGAACTTGTAGATTAAATTCTCTCATGAATTTAGGTTCAACAATTAAATTATTCTATGATGCTATCTGTATGCATGTATTTGTAGGTTTTGGGGTATGAGAGGTCTGCGTATTTAAAATAATCAGGAGGAAAGCATGTCATGACTCCTATGAGTAAGTGCCTCAAAAGCAGGGGAGAGTAATGAGACTAGAGATGTCAATACAATAATTAATCAGTTTTATGAGTCTGACACCAATTCCAGTGTGTGTGTGTGTGTGTGTGTGTGTGTGTGTGTGTGTGTGTGTTTTCTCCCTTATACCACCAAGGATTTCTTGGATATCAGCTGAGTTGAACATCCTATAATTTGGTTCAATTCTGATATCACCTACCTAGAGATAACACCAGATCTGACTAGTTAAGGGCTCAGCCATACAAAAAATGTCCCCTGCCCTTCATACTCCAATAGCAGGTCCATGTATTCACTTGTACTTCCAGTAGACTGGCTGTAGAGGTTTTCACGACCTTCTTTTCAGGTTCGATTAGTTTGCTAGATTGACTCACAGAATTCAGAGAACATTTTACTTACTAGATTATGGGTTTATTATAAAAGAATACAACTCAGAATAGCCAAGTGGAAAAGTTCTAAAGGGCAAGGTGTGGGGGAAGGGTCACTGAGCTTTCATGCCCTCTCCAAGCATGCCACTCTCTTCACATCTCTACATGTTCACCAGCCTGGAAATCTTCTGAACCCCTTCCTTTTGGGTTATTACGGAGGCTATTTATTACATAGTCATGATAGATTAAGTCATTGGCAAATTGGCGATCAATTCAACCTCCAGCTTCTCTCCCCCCTCCAGGAGTCACAGGGTGGGATTAAAAGTTCAAAACCTCTAATCACAAGCTTGGGTCCCCAGGTAACTAGCCCCCATCCTTTGCTTACCTACCTGTTTTTCAAGTCAACCCACTAACATAACAAGATACCTTTCCTGCTCTCATTGCTTAGGAAAATCCAGTCATTTTAGGGAGCTCTGTGTTAGGAAAGGGAACAAAGATTAAAATATATATTTCTTATTCTAAATCACGATATCACAAGCTTCATGCATCATTTTTATCCAAAATACTGTAAATTGTTGATAATCCTTTATTTCTGTGAAGTGTCAGGGTTCTAATTGTTAGGCATGGTGGAAGACTTGGGGGAGGAAATTTCAACAACAATAGCACTTAGAAAACAATCACATATAATCCTGGAAGCCCTCAGATGTTATATTCTCATTTTATTTGGACCTCAGTTATTCCCAGGCAGGCAAACTGAAAGTGTGTTGTTCTAATAAGTAAAATAATACCCTAATGGTTGAGTGGGTTGGAGTGGCTTGCCTACACTCATAAATACTAGTGAAAGTCAGAGCCAGGTTAATGATGACCCATATCTATATCTATATTCCCAAGTGATGGGGGGAGGAGTTGTTTTGAGGACCAGATGGGCATGAAATTTCTTTCTTATATATTCTTCTCCCTTCTGTCTTCTTTTCTCTCTTCTATTTTTAGGAAGTCAGCACATGAAATTGCCTGTGCAGAAGCTCTTTGATCTTGGGAGGCCAGAAATATACTGGGCTCATGGAATTAAAATTTAGGACTCTTTCTTATTTATTTATTCATTCATTCATTCATTCATTCATTCATTTAATGGAAATTATCTCTTTATTTATTTATTCATTCATCCATTCATTCATTCATTCATTCATTTTAAGGAAAATTATCTCTTTTTATACTCTTAGAATGGTACAACTAGTCGACCAAGAAACACAAAACCAGGATTTGTGGAGATAGACTTGGTTTCTAGTCCCTGCGGTAAGAAAGCAAGATGGCTCACAGGAATCATATGTTTGCCAATAAAATGATCAAGTATGGGAAGTGTCCTTACCTCGTAACAAAAGGATGCCTGTACCGGGAAAAATAATAGGCAAAGAGGAGATTGAGAGTTGAGAGGTCCTGGCTATCTGTTGAAAACTTCCTTAACTAATATAAAATCTCAGGAGATCAATGTGGGGATTATTTTCTCAATAATTAAACAATCTATAAATCACTTAATGGTTCCTGGAGCAAAAGGAAATCAGCAAAACCCTACAATGAACATCCTTAAGTGGCACATTGTTTATAAAGTATATGTAAAAATCCACATGTCAAATATTCTGCACAGAGTAGATCTTTCTTTAAAGTACCGACATTCGTGACATTTCTTATGATTATCGATGTTGCGTATGTATCTGTCTCTTCCAAATATACTAATTTTTTTGAGAATAAAGATCCAATTTGGTTAATTTTTCCATTCTTCAACTCTTCTTATTACAGTGTGAATATAGTGAAAGCTTCACACATTTTCTTGAATTGTATTCATTAAGATAATCCAGACTCTGAACTAATGGAAATACTGTTCAGAAGCTTAACTTCTTATATGTAAATAACTGTCAAACTTTTGATGCACTATCCATTCATAGACTTAATTATTTATGTCTTGGGTAATTGGGATTAACCTTTTATGACACATGTAATTAGCAAAAGTAAGTTGTAGAATACTATATAATTATTCCAGGAACTTTTTCAAATTAATTTCAAAATAAATCTGTTCATGGTATACAAATGTGACTGGATGTATAGTTTTAAACCTAAATCCCAGATTTTTAGTGGAGATATAATAAATAAATAAGTGTATATTTTCTATAGAGATAATGTACTTATTTTTGGTTGGGACTATATCTGGATTGATTATAATTTTACCCTTATAAATCAGCTATTCTGTGTCAGAGGCATTTTTAAGTCCTTGATGAATATCATAATTAATGTCAGGTCATATGTACCTCTCTGGCCTACCCTCTTGAGGCTATCTTTCAAAGTAGGAAGGAATAGATATAACTTTCTAAATTTTAGGACAGAATTATCTACTCTGTCACCTGAACATCTGGGATCTAAACCATATTGATTATTTTAAATAAACAACCAAAACATTTGCATTTCAGACATGCATCAGAGGATTTAAGAATGAATTATTTACAATTAAGACTTTACAAACCTCACTTAAGACATAGAAAGAATCTATAATTATTTACCTGGCTACTCAGTCTTAATATTTTCCAATCCACATACCTAAAACCAGCTAACATTCCTTACAGACTCAGCCATATCCCAGATCCTGAAACAAATCTCTTTCCTAATCCTGAGAGATTTAATTTGTTCTACTTCAGATGACTGACATTTTAGCATTTGGAACTGGTGTTCTAATTTCCGTTACTATATTAAGTTTTGTGAGAACAACAACAAAAATCATTTTAATTCTCTGTAGAAATACTTTTGTTCAGTTGAATTAATCTTACATGTTCAGTACCTACAAGCTTCCATTAAAGAAAATATCCAATTGTTTTGTAAAATAAAATGGATAACTTTGCCCACTGTCTCCCCTGTGCCCTTTACATAAAGTATGTCCCATACATCCTTTATAAAGAATCTCATAGTTTATTTTGCTGGTTTTCTGAGCTGAATTGTGTATTTTATTTTATTTAACAATATAAGCTTCATATAATAAGGTTTTTGTTTCCCAATAACAAAGCATTCACGTCTCCTTATTCATTCATCAATTCTACAAAAAGTTATTACACGGTAGTTCCTACTACGTGCCAGGAACTGTGCTAATCACTGAGTAAAGCAGCCAGGAAATAACAAATACAGACTATTGTCTCATAAATATGATGTGATATAGTGCATGAAAATCAACTGTGCAAGTTTTATGAATGAAAATTCATAAAGCTATAAGCTCACAGAGCCTAGGAAATCAAAATAGGCTTGCTAGTTAAGGAATAGTTCTTGTTTATATAATGTAGATATACAGCTGGTATCTAAAGAAGGAAAATTAGCTAACTAGGAAAATGAGAGGGTAGGGAAAACAGTAAGAGGGAATGTCTAAATGGAAGAAACTATATATATATATATATATATATATACACACACATACATATTTAACTAATATTAATAATATATTTATATATATGTAGCTATATATAACTATACATAACTAATATTAATAATATATATGTATATATATATATATATATATATAAAGGAACATAAAACTTTTGGAAGAATTTATAAAACATTACTGTGTTTTGAACTGTGGTATACAGGGCTTAAAAGTAGACCAGTTAGAAGCAAAGTCCATAGTAAGGATAAGGGGAAGTTGGGATGGCTACTTGAACTAGTATTTTGACAGTAGAGAGGAAGTAAAGTTGATTTGGGTGGCATTTTGGTGATAAACATATATGACTTAGTGATAAATAGGATACAATATATGAGGGCAAGTAAGTATGACTTCCCAGTATCTGTCATATTCATAAAGATGAATATAGGTATCAATCACCGAGATAGCAAACACTGGAGGAGACATAGTTAATTTACTGTGGCAAGGAGAATACAGAGAAGAGATTCCGAATTTATTTGGAACATGTTCAGTTTGAGATAACTTTGGCCTTTATGTAACATATTTTTAATATTCCACTTTTTGTGCCAAGAAAAGTTTTCGTTCCTGAAGGTATTAAGTGGTCAGTGGGAGATATAAGTCTGGAGCTCAGTGATAAGTTTAAATAAAAATCTGGAAATTGGGGGATCCCTGGGTGACTCAGTGGTTTAGTGCCTGCCTTCGGCCCAGGCCATGATCCTGGAGACCTGGGATTGAGTCCCACGTCGGGCTCCCTGCATGGAGCCTGCTTCTTCCTCTGCCTGTGTCTCTGCCTCTATCTCTGTCTCTGGGTCTCTCATGAATAAATAAATAAAATCTTTAAAAAAATCTGCACATCATTGGCAGATAGATGATCTATAGATGACAATGGAAGCTATTAATATGGTTGAAGTGAAATTGAGAACAGAAAAGATACAGCACTGAGTCTTGAGGTGTTCCAGTGTTGAGGATAGAGGGGATGATCTAGAAAATGAGACCAACAAGCTGAGTCCAGGTACAATAGAAAATAAGAATAATGATAAATAGAGCTAGGTGGGATGCCTGGGTGGCTCAGCGGTTAAGCATCTGCCTTCAGCCCAGGCATGATCCTGGAGACTGGGGATCGAGTCCCGCATCGGTCTCCCTGCATGGAGTCTGCTTCTCTCTCTGCCTCTGCCTCCCTCTGTGTCTCTCATTAATAAATAAATAAATTCTTTAGAATAAAATAAATAAAATAAAATAAATAAATAGGGCTAGGGTGACAAAATTAAAAAAATTCTTTAAAAAGGAAGTAATTAAGGAAACTACAAATATGCTTCCAATTAAACTCCAGAAGTTCCTGAGTAAAGGGTTGTTTTAATGGAATAATTGGTACACAAGGCATTTGAATTGAGTTGAGGAGTGAAAAAAGAAGTGAGGAAGTAGAGAAAGCATATGTCAATCACTCTAAAGAAGTTTCACTGTGAGGAAGAAAATGACTCGATAGTTTATGAAGGTAACATGTGCTCCAATAGGTTATTTTAAAGGTGATCTGATTGGAGCATGCTTCATTGCCAGTTGAAAGATTTTATTATAATATAAGGACATGGCAAAATAGATGATGTGGGATTTCTCATAAGGAGGGTGGAGATGACCATTGTTAAGGTTACCGAACGGTATGTATGGTGCCAATGCTCTCATATGTTGAGTGCTTTTTCTCCAGTAATACATATGACCTTATTTAGAAATGGAGAAAGTAGATGACCAAGCTTTAGAATCTGCCTCTTGGGTACAATGAGAATAAAAATGTGAACAAGGTTTAGG
The DNA here is from genome assembly GCF_905146905.1 of Nyctereutes procyonoides. Classification (NCBI taxonomy): domain Eukaryota; kingdom Metazoa; phylum Chordata; class Mammalia; order Carnivora; family Canidae; genus Nyctereutes; species Nyctereutes procyonoides. The sequence goes on along the minus strand of NW_026575032.1, from coordinate 13,772,702 downwards.
GTATTGGCATGAGAATTATTAAAATGATGAACCAAAGGTGGTGTAATGGGGTGGGGGAAGAAGAGGACAATGAATGAAAAGATGGAAATATGGAGGAGTGAAGGTTCACATCAGGTCAAAGAATTGTCAGATGGAAGTAATTCACAGGTGAGCCAAGAAGGTTGGTGTAGAGAACACTGTGATTAGAAACGAAGGTGAGTAGTGGGGACACTCTACTGAGTGGAATGAGATCTAGCCTATGATGTAGGACTATGTGGTTGAGAAAACAGGGAAAACAATGGAGGTGAAGAGATCAAAGAATAGAGTGGCTGAATGTTGGAAGGTATGGAAACTGGGGTCACCCGGAAGGTCAGCACTAATGAAATTAGATGCTGGCACATTATAGATAATAGAAAGATGAGGGATGTTGCACCCAACATCCCAATAGAGCATAAGACATATGCCTCAAAGTGCAGTTTTCTACAAGATTAGTGAGTACAGACCCAACATTTTAACAAGGAGTAAAAGGAGCATCATGCACAGTAAACGAAGCTGAAGTGCATGTAAGGTGTGTGAAAAGAGAACTCCTTTGAAATGGAGTCGAGAAGCACTGCAGGGGGAGCTCCACGCAGGTACCACTGGTTTCAGCCCGCAGAACCTTAGGAAGAGGGAAACTAAGGATTTTTACATAAAGGGACACCTGGGTGGCTCAGTGGTTGCGAGTTTGCCTTCAGCTCAGATGGTGATCCTGGAGTCCCGGGATCGAGTCCTTCCTCTGGCTCCTCAGAGGGAGCCTACTTCTCCTTCTGCCTCTCTCTCTGTGTCTCTCATGAATAAATAAATAAAATCTTTTTTTTTACATTTTTTAAATTTATTTATGATAGTCACACACACACACACAGAGAGAGAGAGAGAGAGAGAGAGAGAGAGAGGCAGAGACACAGGCAGAGGGAGAAGCAGGCTCCATGCACCGGGAGCCTGACGTGGGATTCGATCCCGGATCTCCAGGATCGCGCCCTGGGCCAAAGGCAGGCGCCAAACCGCTGCCACCCAGGGATCCCTAAAATATTTTTTTTTAAAGAATATTTACATTAGAATTTTATCTACTGTTTAAAAAAAAAAAAACAAAACAAAACAAAAAAAACAAGGGAGTTCCCTCTGGCCCCAGCAACAAAACAGCAACTACTGCTAGCAGCCAGTGAGAAACCACCACAACCTGGAACTCTTTGTTTTTTGTTTTTGTTTTTGTTTTTGTTTTTGTTTTTGTTTTTCCTGGGAACTTTCGTGTAAAAGAAGCCTACCCTATTTCCTCCTGAAATCTAACAGAAGCTGACTTTCTCTTTGTCTCTTCAGACTTTGTCCCAAATCGCAATTCCTCTGCTATTCTGAAATAAACTTATTTTGCTGGTACAGTATCTGGCCATTTCGTTTTAAGGTTGACAGGTGAGAGAATGGTCAGTGTTGGGTAGTGTTACAGGTAAAGTAATTCTCAAGGAAAGAGGCATGTTTCAGTTAAGGCATGAAACAGTCTAAGAACACGTTGATAGTGTTTAGAAAGTAGAGTACCAGAGGGTAGAAAGGACAATGTTCTAAAGCTTAGGTGAGGGTCAGTACGTTACTGAATTACCTTCTTGAGATGAAGTTGCAATAGACAGTAGATTGCAAGGACGATAAATGGGAAGGGTATGGGATTTTGAGTGAGGAAAAGAGGACACTATGTGATTATCAATGCAGACATTTATTTTTATTCCTTTGTAGAGTGCCTAAACTTTAAATAGATGTTACCATCTGTTTCATGTTTCATTCCATCCTATGGCTCAAAATCCTGCAAGGATGACAGGCTTACATCTCTGACTCAATCCTTTGACTTTGACAAAATATCAACTATGGTGATGAGGCTTTCCTGCTTGTTTGTTTTTCTTCCTTAAGCTAACATAGAGATGAGGGTGATTGGGCAACATGGTGACAATCCTTATCCACTGCTTCCAAGCGTACTTTGTTCTCCATTATTTCAAAAGTTGATCATTTTAGGAATACACCAGATCCTCGGCTCGGATGCTTTAAGACTAAAGCAAGTTAAAACACGGATGAACTCATCTGTGCATATTGATGATTATTTCTCATTACTAGAGGCTGCCCATCACTGTATTTTCAAACATATTAACTCAAAACATTTGGTATTTGCATAAATAACGTTCTTCCTGAAAGCATTAACATTGTGTTAAAATGTGAAATAAGTGCAATAAGTGCATCTGTTTTAACATCATCCTTTAACTCCTGTTAATTTCAAAAGACATAAAAGAGTATCTTATGTATCTGAAAAATCTATGTAAGGTTGTGATTTTAATTTATCAGTAAGGGTTTCTACATTAATTAAATATGCACAGGTTTTTAAAATAGAGATTAAAATATGAAGGAGATCAAGCTATTTACAATCTAATTAGCTCGAAATTGGATGAGTAATATAAATGCATAATTAATCTGGTTTGACTATGACAAACTTGAAAGGAAGATTATGGAATTAGTAACAGAAAAAAGTCTCATTAAAAAAAAAAAAAAACACTCTGTAATTGAAGCCAAAGTAAGAAGAATTTCCTTAGACATCTTTACTATACTTCTTCCATACCTTATTCACTGGAAATTTTCCTACCATATATTGGTAAAATAATACAGGGTAAATTATGAAAGTGTTTCACTTCCAAAAGAATTCCTAAAAAAATAAATCCCTCTTGTTGCAACATACTGATAAAGCATATAAATTACAACAAATGTACTTTTCTATTTTTACTTTCATTTGTAAATAATTTCAAACATAAAACTGTCAGGAATATGAAGAATATTCATTAACACTTTATCCATGTTGAATTATTGCTAACATTTTACCTCACTTGATTCATCCTTTGCTCTCTCTCTCCTCATTTTTTCTCTCTGAACAGCCTGAATGTAAGTTGTCTCTCTGTCTTTCTCTCTGAACAGCCTGAATGTAAGTTGTACATATTATTATTCTTTATTCCTATGAATTCAGGTCACATTTTCTAAGAATAATAATAATTATTATTTTTTTTTTTTGTAGAACGATAGTGCAATTATGAACAATAGTAAATTTAATACTGATATACATTTATCTAAATCGCTCTCCGTATTCCCGCTTGGCGATTGATCCAATAATCTTTTGTGCAGCAAATTTTTTTCTTCAGTAAAGGATCTGGTCTAGGATCATGTAATAAACTAAAGGCTTCTGTAAGTCTGGAAAAATTTGTCAGCTTTTATTTGCACTTTATTAATTACTATTATTGAAATTCACCATCCCTCTTTTTATCATTTTTAACTTCTCATTTCAAAATAAACTATTTTTGAGTTTGTCCGATGCTTCTTCACGATTAGATTCAGGTTTTATATCCCTAGGCTAATATTCTATAAGTAAAATTGTGCACTTCCCAGGGTATTACACCTAAATGCACACAATGTCTATTAATATCCCTTACTAGTAATGTTAATTTTTATCACACTGTCAAGGTGTTATCTGATGAGTTCATTATACACATGATTCTCAAACTGTGTGCCAATGCACCCTAGATTTCCACAATGTACACATGTGGTTCCCAAGGTTAATTTTAGTGTTTTAGAAACACAATAAAACTTGACACCTGCCCCAAACTGAAGCAACTATTAGCTTGAGGTAAGCTCACACTTATATTAGGCAATGCTAGGTGCTTTCAAAGATGTTGTGACATTACAAACCTAGGTAGTGCTCTCTGTGGTGAAAACAAGATCATTCAAAAAGTAGTGCAAGGGGATCCCTGGGTGGCGCAGCAGTTTGGCGCCTGCCTTTGGCCCAGGGCGCGATCCTGGAGACCCGGGATCGAATCCCATGTCGGGCTCCCGGTGCATGGAGCCTGCTTCTCCCTCTGCCTGTGTCTCTGCCTCTCTCTCGATCTCTCTCTCTGTGACTATCATAAATAAATAAAAATAAAAAAAAAATAAGTAGTGTAAAGAGTCACAGTGTCCGATCTGATGGCAAATTTGAGAATTTGCTTGTTGCCAAAGGTGCATTAGTTTATTTAAGAATGAAAGAATAGTTATTTCTTTCAACATATATGTATTTTTTCAAGTGGTTATTAAGTCTTATATATATAATAATTATTAAGTTGTTTGGATCTAATTATTTAATCAACATAACTATTAGGTGTGTCTTTTGGGCCAGTAGAATTATTAAGATATTATTCATATACTGCACTAAGTTTAGGAAAATTTTTCACTCTATGGTTACTACTTTTGCCATCGTAAATAATAGGCAGTTTATGCTCAAACACTAAAATACTTTCATCTTTAACCTTCAATATTTCAAATATGCTAAGACACTTTGAGATCTTCACCAGCACCCACCACCCCCAGATTAATGATTTAGTGAAGATTATCACCTGGTGCAATATTTAATATGATGATTACAACATGATTATTTCTATCTCTATCATTCCCTCTAAAATCAACAGTCCACACTTGCCCTTTTTTCTGAAAGAACCCACTCTATCTATTATCTATCTATCTATCTATCTATCTATCTATCTATCTATCTATCTTCTATCATCTATCATCTATCATCAATCTCTATCATCTATCATCTATCTATCATCTATCTATTATCTATCTATCTATTTATCATCTATCTATCCATCATTTGTTATCAGTTTGGTCTCATAAATGTACATCTTATTTCCAAGTTTATAATTCATCCCTCTCTTTGATTATTTTGTTAATCAAATTGCCCCAGATTTGGTCATGGAAACCTATTCAAGGTGGTATTTTGTGTGACATGAACTTTTTTTTTTTTTTCTGCTTCCTTATTTCCCAGCATGGCAAAATGTTCTAGTCTCATCTTGCACTTCTCTGAACCAGTGCTAGAATTAGCTATGTCTCCAAGGGACGTAACTTATATATTTGCATATTCACACACATACATATTTTAAAAATCATCACTTCATATCAACACCTCCAACTTCAACCTGCCAGCATCTTTCTCCTTTACTCTTTTCAATATTTGAAATTATTTCTTTTAAAGGGAGGTCCCTGGCTCCCAAAACATCAAAATATTTACTCATTTCCTAAACAAACAAAAAAATACTGCATACATATGATTATTTCCATTTGAGTAATCTTATTCATTTACAATGCAGTTGGGTTAATTTGCTTCTGTTTGTTTCCATTTGTAGTAGTCCCCTTCCTATTACTACCATAATTTTAAAATCATCAATAGAATTCACGTGCTTCGAAAAGTCAACATTATTTTAAAAAACACAACACTTAAAAAGTGTCACTCGCTCTTTTATCTGCTTAGCCCGACCACACCCCTTTGTAGGTGACTGACATTCATTCAGTGTTGGGTGCTTTTTTCTTTTTGTGTTTCTTTTCATAGAGATAAACCAAAACGTGATTATTTACCATTTTTTTTTAAACCAAAATATAGCATATTGTCTATTCTATTTTGCAGTCGCTTTTTCACATAAAAATGTCTCCTGGAAATAATTCTTTTTCACTTTATAGGTATCTTTCTTATCCTTTAACAGTTTTGTAACACTGTAATATGTTTATATATCATGGTTTATTTAACTATCCGTTACTCTTAAGGTAGGTAATTCTCCGTGGTTCAATTAATAAATTTGTGCATAGGTGTTTTCATATTATTGGGAATATATATTCAGGATATTATCCTAGAAGTGGGATATTTACATTGAAGAGTAAATTTATACTTTTGTAGAATATTGTCAAATTCTACTCCATTTTGCATTACCATCAAAGTATAAGACTATTTCTCCACAACTTCTGAAGGACTACATTTGTCCATTCTCTTGCTAAGTGCTGTTTAATCTTAGTTTTTAGTCATTTTAATTACTTTCTAAGTAATTCTTTTGTATAGAGCGGTAGAGTTGTTTTGCATTATATTTACATTTGAAATATCTTTCTTTTAACAGATAAATTAAGCCCAGTATCCTATTTATTCTTTAATTTTTAGTAGATTTCATTTTATATGGGGAGCTTCTGTGTATTTGCTTCATAGTTACTTACAAATATTACATCCACATTTTGAAATGTAATTTTTTAGTATTATACAGTGTCTCTTTTTGTCTTATTTATTGCTTTGGTTCTGAATTTTATCTGCTGTCAGGATTGCAGTCTCTATTTTTTGATGTTGCTGTTGTAAGTCTCTCAATATATTTGGCCTTAATTCCGTATCAGATACTTTTTCAGGAATAAAGATATTTAAGGCATTGATTATAAAAATTAAATATACACATGCTAAAAATTGCAACTAATGATTAAAAGAAGAGAAATGAAGTCAAGTTTTCGAAAACAGAGGAGGGAAACCTACAAATAGAAACCTCCAATACAACTAAAAATAGTTCAGAAAAGAGAAAAAATTAAGTCTAGAGAGAATGGGAAAATGAAAGCAGGAAACACAATGGCAGAAATAAAACCCAATATATCAATAATCGTAATAAATGTAAGTATATTTAACTCCAGTGAGGAATATCTGTACTGTTTTCCACAATGACTGCACTAGTTTGCTTTCCCACTAACAGTGCACAAGGGTTCCTTTTTCTCCACATCCTCGCCAACACTGATGTTTCTTCTGTTTTTTATTTTAGCCATTCTGACAGGTGTGGGGTGATATGGTACTTTTGATTTGCATTTCCCTAATGATCAATGATATTGAACATCTTTTCATGTGTCTGTTAGCCATCTGGTTGTCTTCTCTGGGGAAATGTCTGTGTCTTCAGCCCATTTTTAATTGGATTATTTATTTTTTGGTTGTTGAGTTGTGGAGTTCTTTATATATTTTGGACATTAACCCTTTATCATTTGAAAATATCTTTTCCTATTCAGTAGGTTGTCTTTTAGTTTTCTTGATTGTTTCCTTCATTGTGTAGAAGCATTTTATTTTGATGAAGTCCCAATAGTTGATTTTTGCTTTTGTTTCCCTTGCCTCCGGAGACATAGCTAGTAAAAAGTTGCTATGGCCAATACCAGAGACATTTTCCTGTACTCCCTTCTAGGATTTTGATGGTTTACTGTCTCACATTTAGGTCTTTAATCTCTTTTATATTTGAATTTATTTTTATATTTGGTGTAAGAAAGTGGTCCAGTTTCTTTCTTCTGTATGTAGCTGTCCAGTTTTCCCTGCACCATTTGTTGAAGAGAATTTTTCCCATTGGATATTCTTTCCTTCTTTGTTGATGATTAATTGACCATATCATTGTGGGTTTATTTATGGCTTTTCTATTCTGATCCATTGATCTATGTTTGTTTTTGTGTCAGTACTGTATGATGGTGATTACTACTGCTTTGTAGTATAACTTGAAGTCCAGAACTATGATACCTCCAGCTATGCTTTTCTTTTTCAAGGTTGCTTTGGGTATTTGGGGTCTTTTATAATTCTATCGAAATTTTAGGACTGTTTTTCCTAGTTCTGTGTAAAATGTTGGTGGGATTTTGATAGAGATTGAATAAAATCTGTAGATTGCTTTGGGTAACAAAGACATTTTAACAATATTTGTTTTTCTAATACATGAACGAGGGATGCTTTCCCCTTGCTTTGTGTCATCCATATTTTTTTTTTCATCTGTACAGATCTTTCACCTCTTTGGTTAGGTTTATTTCTATGTATATAACACTGAGAATCTTCAATGCCACTTAATTGTTCACTTTAAAATATTTAATTTTATGTCATATAAATTTCACCCTGTTAAACTATTTAAAAGATGCAGACAACTGATAAAATATTAGGGGTGCTTAGGTAGCTCATTCAGTTAAGCAACTGATTCTTGTTTTGGGTTCGTCATGATCTCAGGGTTGTAAGACTGAGCCTCACATCAGGGTCTGCTCTGGGCATGGACGTTGCTTAAGATTCTCTCTCTCTCTCTCTCCCTCTCCCTCTGTCCCTCCTCCTTCTTTTCTCTCTTAAGAAAAATAAAGAAAAGAAAAATGAAAGAAGGAAAGAGAAAGAAAGAAACTGTATAAATGTTTTATAGGATTTTCCACCAAAATTGCAAAGAAATAAATAAGTCCAAGTTTACATAAGCTATTGTAAAGAATATTTCCTTTTTTAAACAAATATTAATTAATTAATTAATTAAGAATGGGGGGAGGAGCATAGGGAGAGGGAAAGAGAGAATCTCCAGCAGACTTTTTGCTAAGCATGGAGTCCAGCACTGGACTTGATCTCACAAACCTGAGATCATGATCTGAGCCCAAATCAAGTCAGACACTTAACCAACTGAGCCACCCAGTCACCCCTCATTTATTTTTTTATAAGGCTACTATATCTGGAAAATAAGTGAAAGAGAAGAGAATAAAAGGGGAGAAAGAAGTTTAGGAAGTTATTGGAAGAATATAAGTCTTATAAGACCTGTGTAGCAAGAAGGAGAGATGCCATTGAATTTGATATATTTTGTACATATAACCAACAGGAATTGCTGTTTGATTGCATGAAGCAGATGAAGAAAATAGGTTTCAAGGTTATCTTTTAGTTTTTGGTTTATATGAACCTTTGGGTGAGACTGATGGATTACAGAGAAAACCTCTGGAATTAATATATTTCTCTGTTTTTTGTTTTGTTTTGTTTTGTTTGTTTCTCACTATCTTTGATCAGGTCTTTATTTAAAATTAGCTGTCCAAAATGATTGAATTTTATGGAATAAACAAATATAAATTCTCAGGCAGCGGGCTTCTCTTTTCCGTGGTAGGTTTCTTTTCTGCAGGTTTCTTGTCAGCTGCTGGTTTCTTGGAAGCTGCAGCCTTTTTTTTCCTACCAAAGGTTTCTTTGGCTTTTTCACACCAACAGCCTTCTTTCCTTTCTTCCCTACCATGGGCTTCTTGCCTGGAACCCCCTTCTCATTTGATTTGGCTTCTAAGGCCACTGCTGCCTTATCCATCCGGAGTTTGTGATTCTTGGCCTGGCAAAGAATGGTATTCCCGCACATGGTCTTTGCATATGGGTTTAGCTTCAACATGATTCTTAGGTTCTTCAGTGGATTCTTCTTCAGGACTCTACGATGAATCTTCTTGCGTGGTGCTCAGAGGGCTCTTTGGATCTCTGTGCTTTTCAAGATTCTGCTGAGGTCTGTATTAAGAATCTTATGCATGGGAAGATTGTAGTTACTCTTGAGGGAGGCAGCCTTAGGCCAAGTGCCATACAGAAGATCATCTAACTTGCAGAAAGCACTTTCAGTCCAAATGCAGAAACGTCCCACATGCCCACCAGGAGCAAGTTTCAGAAAGTTCAGTTTGCTTACATGAAGTAAAGTAATTCCAGGGGTGTTTCTGAAGGCCTTGATGATACCATTGTCTTCACTATAGATGATGCAGGGTCCCCTGCGCTGGATACAATAATGGTTTCTCATTTTGCCTTTGCCAGCTCTCATTCGCTGAGAGGCATAGACCTTTTTGATATCATTCCAGGCTTTTAAGTTTCTTAAGAAGCAAAACCGCCTCCTTGGTCTTCTAGTAGCCTTCAACTTTATCTTCAACCACCAAAGGAAGTTCAGGAGCTTCCTCAATACGATGACCTTTAGACATGACCAGTGCTGGTGAAGCTGAAGCAGCCAGGGCAGAGCAGATGGCATATTGCTTTTGTGTTGTGTTCACTCTGCGGTGCCAACGGCGTCAGGTTTTGGTTGGTGCAAACATGTGGCCTCCACGACACATATTTCCAAGAGCACCCTGGCCAGTATGGTGAGGCCCCCGCCTCAAACTCTGGGAATTCGAACCACAGCTCTGACATTACTCCAAGACTCAGCACTGGTTTGATGACCTCCTGATTCACTGACAGCATATGGCTCTCTGTTGTTTTTGCACAAGTTGGTGTGAACAAAGTTCCTGATATCGGGTCGAATGGGAGCCTTAAATACAGCAGGCAAGGTAACATTTTTGCCAGATGATTCCCCCTTTTTGGAGTACACAGGTATCAATGGGCGAGCACACGCCATTGCGGGGAGAGGGTAGGACCTCACTTTGTCTCTGTTTTTTAATGAAAACTTTATTTTTACTTTTTATTAGGTTTTTAATTTTAATTCCAGTATAATTAACATAAAGTCTTACATTAGCTTCAGGTGTACAATATGGTGATTCAATAATTCTATACACTACTATTCAGCGCTCATCACGGTTAAGTGTCCTTTTAATCCCCTTCTCTTATTTTACCCCCACCTCCCCTCTGATATGTTTTATTTTAAATAAATGCCCTCAGTTAGAGTTATTGTTTATTTTTATTTTGCAACAAGAACCTTTTTTTACTTGAAGTATACTTCAGAACATGGTTCTAAAAGTCATATAAAATACTTTCTATCCAAGAGAAATAGAATACTCAATTTTCTTCAAGTACATACAAAAGAATCCCTAGTTAAATCACATAAATAATATTACAAATTTAAGAAGATAGATCACACCAAGTATATTTTCCATCCATAATGGTCCAAAACTAAACATCAGTAATAAAACAAAGCTGGGAAATCTACAATGTAAATATCAAATATTTAATTTGTAATTATTTACACACTGCTGCACAATGGGCCAAATAAGAAATCAAATGGTAGCTTAAAATATCTGCCTAAACAAAAGAAAAAGAAAACATTGTATTTCAAAACCTATGGGATGCAGCAAAAGCAGACGTCAGAGTGAAATTTGTGCTATAAATGTAAGAAACAAGTTCAAATAAACAATTTACCTTTATACCACAAGGAACTAGAAAAAGAAGAAACTTAGCTGAAATTTAGTAAAGGAAGGAATAATAAAGAAAAATCAGAAATAAATAAAATAGAATGGACAATAACATATCATTGAAAGTAATGACCAGGTTTTCCAAAAAATAAACAAAATTATCAATGCTTTAACTATACTATGAAAAAAAGTAAAGCCTCAAACACCAAAATGAGAAACAGAAGAGAAAATAATACAACAGATAACCACCGAAATACATAGTGTGATAGCAAATTGCTATAAACACTTATAAACTACCAAATCAGATAACTCGAGAAAAAAATATATTTCCTAAAAACGCACAAGTTATCATGATTGAATCATGAATCTTGCACACAAGAAATAAATCTTTTTAGACCAATAACTATAATGAAAGTTAAATTAGGAACCAAAAATCTTCTAACACAGAAAAGTCCAGGATTACATGGTGTCATTGGTGAGTTCTACCAAACATGAAAAATAAATAATGACTTAAAATCTTACAAATAATGGAATTGAGGGAACACATTCAAAATCATTCTATGAGGCCAGTCCTACCCTCATTCCAAAACAAGATAAAAACATACAAGAACAAAAAATTCGAGTATGTCCAATATACTAGTATTATATTTCTACTCCAGCTTTCTTTTGACTTCTATTTGCATGATAAATGTTTCTCCCTCCCCTCACTTTCACTGCAGGTGTCTTAAAATCTAAAATGTGTCTCTTGTAGGTAGCATATAGATGGTTCTTATTTTTTCATACATTCTAACATCCTATATCTTTTGATTGGAGTGTTTAGTCCATTTAATTTCAAAGTAATTATTGATAGATAGGTTTATTGCAATTTAATTAATTTTTTGTCCTTGTTTCTGAAGATTTTCTTTGATCCTTTGTGTTAGTCACTTTTGGTCTCTTCTTTGCATTCAGAGTTTTTAATATTTCTTCCAGGGATGCTTAGTGGTCACAGACTCCTATAGTTTTTATTTGTCTGAGAAACTCATTATCTCTCTTCTTTTCTAATGACTGCAGATTTTTCCCATTCAGCACGTTGAACATATCATGCTACTCTCTCTGGCTCTCCAAGTTTCTGTTGAGAAATCTCCAGCTAGTCTTATGGGTATTCCCTTGTTAGTTAAGGACTTCTTTTGTCTTGCTGCTTTTAAGATTTTTAATATGGCTTTTTAATATGTCTTAGTGTTGGCCTGCTTTTGTTGATTTTGTTGGGAGTTGTCTGTGTCTCCTGGATCTGAATGTTTGTTTCCTTCCCCAGATTAGGGAAAATTTCTGGTATAATTTCTTGAAATGAATGTTCTGCTCCCTCTTCTCTCTCTTCTTCTGGGACTCTTATAATTTGAATGTTATTAGGTTTGAAGGAGTTACTACTTTCCCCAAATCTATTCTTCTGTTTTCTTCTCGTTCTTATTCTTGTTGTTGTTGTTGTTGTTGTTCTTCTTCTTTTTGTTCAGGTTCATTATTTTTTATTATTTTGTCTTTTAGGTCACTAATTCATTCTTCTGCTTCTTCCAGCGGGCTGTTTGACACATCAAGCCTGTTTCCAATCTCATTTGTCCCACTCTTCATCTCTGATTAATTCTTCCTTAATTCTTTCATCTCTATGATAAGGGTCTCACTGATATCTATTTTTTCCTCAATACCAGTGTGTATCCTTATGATTGTTATTTTAACTTATCCATCCACATGTTACTTATATTCTCTCTCTCTCTCTTTAATATTCTGTCTCACTTAGATTTCTGGCCATGTCCTTATCTTGTTTTTTCATTTGGAAGAAATTCCTCTGTCTTGTCATTTTGTTTAAGTCTCTGCCTTCTCTGTGTTAGAAAAGCCAGCTATGTCTTCTGCTCCTCAAAATAACGGTCTTATGTAGAAGAGGGTACATGGTGCTTTGGCTCTGATTCTTCAGGAAGTGTCTCTGCATCATCTCTCCTATTGTACTTTGGCTGTATTATCCTTTAGGTCAGTTGTCTACAGAGATTTTCTATGGGCAGTGTTTGGTCTCTGGCCTAAATGTAGTGAGTTTTGATCATATGTCCTCTGTTCTGCTTTTGTTTTGTTGTTTTCTTTTATAAGATTTTATTCATTTATTCATGAGAGACACAGAGAGAGGGAGAAGCAGGCTCCATTCAGGAAGCCCGACATGGGACTTGATCCTGGGTCTCCAGGATCAGGCCCTGGGCCAAAAGCAGGCGCCAAAACACTGAGCTACCCAGGAATCACCTCTGGTCTGCTTTTGAAATGAAACCTGGCACCAACTCCACTAGAACTGAGGCCCTGCAAAACTCTGGTAAGGAGACATGCTGTGGAGTTTGTGCTGGTTTTCAGGGGCAGGGGCTGCCACCCTGGAACTGAGGCAAACTTGACTAAGAAGGGCAGCCTTATCAGAGCAGAGGAGGGTAGGAGTTGGTGTGAGCAAGTTAGCCAGCTGGTGTCCACACTTAGCTCCTTCCCTCAGTTGGCTCTGTGTTTATGCTGAGGGACAGGGGAGGGAAATGTCACGAGCCAGATCCTTTATTTCTTAAGAGATGTCTTCATGAAAGCTGCCTCTATACTACTAGAAGAGTGGATAATATCTGCACTATGTACCCCAGGCATTCTTCAGATCACTGCTTCCATGTTGTCTGCCCCAGGTTGTTTGCCTGTCTTCTCTCCAAGAGCAGTGCAATGCCCTCCGAGCTCTATCCCAGCCAAGCCTCCCCACCTTTAAAACTCAGATGTTAAAACCCACTGGTTGCAGGAACTCATGAAATTTAGCCCCTCTCATTTTCCAAGCCAATGGTTTTGAGGAAACTCTTTTTGCGTATTCCCTTTTGTGCTCTTTCCTCTTGTAACTCTTTCTCTGGAAGCTTGGTTCCCTCCCCGCAGCAGCACCCGAAATCCATTTCTCCTTTAAACCATGTCTCTGCACTCCCTACCTTCTTTGATGTGGCCTCTTCTCTACCTTTAGTTGTGAAGTTATTTTTTTCAGTCTTCAGGCCAAGCTCTGGATATTTAGGATGATTTGGTAGTTATCCAGTTCTTTCCTGGGACAAGAGGAGCCTAGGGTCCTCCTACTCCACCACCATCTTTGCCCCCCTCAAGATTAGAGCAAAAAAAAAAAATATATATATATACATGAAATATATATGAAAAAATATACACACACATATGAAAAATTGAGATTTTGTGCCAATAAAATTTGAAACATTGTAGCAAGAGCACTCAAGCTATTATTTCTATGTTTCGTGCTCTGGTCAGCCTTTATTTCTTACATGTAATTTACAAATGATGCTGCTTGTTGCTTTTTTTTTTTTTCCACAGACACCACTTACTAGTAGCCTGTCTATATCCTGCATGCTAAAGACCTCATCATGAACCATGGCACAACTGCTGTTTTATTAAATTCCTGGATTTAATAGTAGTATCTAATACTACCTCTGCCATAATCAAAAAGTTAGTTAAATTTACTGACTCATGCCTCAGTGCAATTAATTTTGTCATCCAGTGTTTTTCGTGCTGTCCTTTCCATGCTGTCCTTAAAAGGTAAGCGCTGGATAATTCTGCAAAGAGTTGGGGAAAGAGGATATATTGCTGGTAGTTATTCATATTTGACTACATGTTAAAATAAGAACTTGGAAAGAATTTGAATACATAAAACGTTGATCTCCCAAACTCATCCCAGATTATTACTAACTATTAAATTAAAACATTGTAAAAAATAGCAAAAGCAAGTCCATACAGATTGATATAACAAAAGGTATAAGCAAGGACTATTCTAGGCAAAACAGAACATTTAGTCACCTAGTTCTAGAGAGCCTGACCAATGTTGCAGGCCTGAGACAGCTAATACATCTTCATGTAAATGGTGACATATCGGGAGAAGGTGAAACACCAGGATGAAATGACAGAAAATACATTCCTTCCTACATGCAAATAGGTTCCAGGGGAATAACAGATCAAGATAATGTGCTGAGATATTGATTTGTTTCTTCTCTTCAAGATTCTCTTTCTTTTTTCAAGTTAGCATGACTTGATAACTTTTCCTAAGTAACTCTGGCATATCTAAGACCAGCAGCTGCCTGACGATAATCATCTTGGGGGCATTTTTGAAAGTTGATGCTCTTTATATCAATTGTATCAGATGCTGGAAAGATGAGCATGGTATTGAGAAATAAATATGAAGAGAGGATTACTCTATTACTGGAAAGAGAATAGAGAATGCAGATCTGCTAGGCAAATATTTCTTAGGCCACAGAAAGAAATAATCATACAATTAAAGCATGACAAAGCACATTTTCTCAAAATAGAAAAGAACCTTGTTCATCAGAACACATCATTAAAAAAAAAACTTACTAGGCATATCACAATCTAGGGAAAATATCTACAAAACATATATTTGGCAAATTATTTATACCCAGAATACATAAAAATTCTATAACTCAATAATAAATGAAAATATTTCAATTATTTTAAAAAGTGAGAAAAGATTTGACTAGATATTTCTGCAAGGGATCTATGCGTTGCTAATAATGATGTCAAAAGATGCTCTACATAGTGGTCATCAGGGAATTGTAAGTTTCACAATGAGATACTGCTATGCACTCAGTAGAATCACCATTTTTTTTTTAAGTCTGACAATCTAAATATTAGTAAGAATGTGACATACCTGGGGCATTCATACATTGCTAGTGGGTTATAAAATAGTACAAGCATTTTGAAAAGAAAATAAAAATTGGTATTTTTAATAAAATAGTTGAAGAGATAGTTGAAGACTGCCCTTTGACCCAGAAATTTCACTTCTAGATATTTTTTCAAGGGACATAAAAATATATATGTTCACAAAAACACTTTTTCAGGAATGTTCATAGGAACTTTATTCATAATTCACTTGTACATTTGAAATTTCCATAATAAAATCATTTTTTAAAAAGAAAGAACATGAAACACTTATTTCACATCTTTAATTTTGTGTGTAAATTCTCACCAGAAATATATCTTTACAAATTAAAGGTTAGCTTGAGTGTGGTGCATGCATTAGCCCTATATGGAGTAAACAGAATTGCATAAAATTGCTAGATGTCTGGATTATTAATTTTTTCAATGGTAACTAAAAGATACAGCCCTGGAAAAAGTTATCCTGATCAAATTTATAGGCAATAATTAGTAATAGCCAGTACTGCAAAATATTGTCTGAAATGAAATATTCTCTGAGGTAAAAATCAACATTTCATTAGACGATTAATCCATCTGTCTATATTTTTAAGGAAAGATACTTATTTACTTTGGTATATGTTAAAAATTAAATAATCTATGTTATAAATCAGAATTTCAATTAACATAAAATTATATATACATATATGTTACTTTAAAAAAATCATTCATGAGAGAGAGAGAGAGAGAGAAGCAGAGATAGAGGCAGAGGGAGAAGCAGGCTCCCTGCAGGGAGCTCAATGTGGGACTCGATCCAGGGGCCCCAGGATCATTCCCTGAGCCAAAGGCAGATGCTCAACCACTGAGCCACCCAGGCATCCCTATGTGTCACATTATATATGTAATATATATATAATATATTATATATTATATATATATTACATATTACTTAGTAAGTTACGTATTACTTACTTACTTAGAAATCAGATCCTAAATGCCTTCCTTGGGGGAGGGGGATTTATCGTTTGCCTTCTGACAATTAAGTACAAAACTAAAGTTGTTGTAGAGCTTAGAACAAGTGACAAATACACAAAATTGTGCTTTTTGTGTCTAATAATATATTTCCTCTTACTTTATTATAGAATATAGAAAATGTTCTATCTCATCTATTTTTCCTGTGTTTTCCTTTTTCTTCAATTTTCTTTAGATATATCTGAGTTAATATTTTTTTTTATTTCTTGAACTTTTGTTATCAAGAAAACTATTTTAAAAATAATATATTCTAGATCACTCTCGTCAAATATCCTTGGAAAGAATCACCTTAAGATGTATCATCATGAGAATATTATTACCCTTGTCTATAAGCATTCCTGCTCAAGAATGAAGTTTTGAAAGACTCAATAATTTCAATTCTATCAATTCAATAAGAATTTAGCAGGGTTCGCTGTTCATTCTCTGCACCTGTGCATTTTGGTCAGAAATTAAAATGTATTCATGCTCCTTATTTCTCTTACTGTGTAAAATTTTGAAAAGGCAAAATATTTAGTAAGCTAATCTTCACATACATGATAAAATACATATTTCTTGTGATTAACTGATAAAACTGTCAGTAATTGTGTATGTGCTATAGATAGAACTATAGATTTTACATGGCACTCAGTTTTATGACTATAGATATTTAATTTATCAGGTATAATTTTAAGTATGATGACAACGTAAACTAGATTTGTTTAAATGATTGTTTCATCATGGTTGTCACAGAGAAAGTTATGGACTTTCGTTATGGATGCCACTAAAAACATGGCTCTTCCAAATATCATTGGAGAAATCTCCAAAGGTAGTTCTGATATAAAAGATCCCATTAAAAAAAAAAAAAAAAAAGATCCCATTGATATAGGAATGAGTTAGGGGCAGACAGGGCTAGGCAGGGAAAGATAAGGGAAAGGCCCAGAGTCAGGCTTCCAGGAATCTGTGGACTCCCATTAACCCTAAGGATACCAAAAGTCCCCAGAGTCAAGCTCCTACTCATCCCAGGAAACAGAGATAAGACAGTAAAACAAACAAACAAAAAAAATAAACCTGGCTCCCTAGCTCCAAAATGTTAGGGTATATTCCCCTTTAATTGCAGAAATCCCAGATGTAGAGAAATTTTATGGAGGAGAGATTAACCAGAGAGAAGGGAAAACCTTGTTTAGGCTCATGATAAAAAAAATAAATAATAAATAAAAATAAATTAAAAAAAATCTTGTTTGCTACAAGTCCACCATGTTTGCTCTAAATATCCACCTGATAATTGACAAGAAATGCACTCAGTTCCCTGGTCAGTTTCCTATAAAATACAGACCATAAAAGCGCTCAGTGGCAACCCTGTCGGGACCCCTCTCACTTTTAAGAGCTTTCGTTGTTTCTCTGCTTAATAAACTTCTCTTGTTTGCTCCCTGCCTGTTGTCCATGAGATTCATTCTTCGATTCTGTGAGACAAGAACCAAGCTCTCCCGTATCACTATCATATTTTGTATCAATGTATTAGAACATCTTTAAGTCCCTATTTAAAACTAGATTTTCAAACTGATATAAATGATTGTAAAGTTGAAAGTAATAAATCTTGGGTGGTTAATAGTTCTGATGATCCAAGATTTTGACAGGCAGTCCTAGTCATTTTAGACTTGGTAGATGGACCTTGACATACTACCAAAAGAATGAAAGCTTCCTAATAACAGAATATATGCTTACATCAAACTTTTCATTATTTTATAAATTATAAAACTAAAAGGAGTTCTGTGCAGTTTACCACGTGTCCACTTACCTATAAAATTTAGATGATATTTACAGTTCTCTGATTTTATGATTTTCATCAACTGAGGATATTATTTGGCTAACAAAGAACAGAAAAGACTGAGTAGGCTAGTAATGCCCTTTATAGCTAAAGCACATAGCTTAAAAATAATCCTAAATGGAATAGCAGAAAATATTTTAATACAAAAAAGACCATAAATATGAATGCCACTCGCAGATATACCCAGTATGCAAGTATTTTTTATATACTAGAATATGAATCTCTGTTCAACGTAGTTTTGAAAGATTGGCTTCCCCCTACCGTAATAAAGGCAAGGGAACCAATGAGAGGTCAATTAAAGTTGAACAACTAAGCCCCAGCCCAGCATTTTTAAGGAATCAGGGTTGTAGTTTACTACATATTAAAAGCAGTTCATTAAACAATTTAGAGTAATGGCTTGCAGTTCTGTTGGTAGCTATTAGTATTACTGACTGTGAAGCAGATGCTTGATTTAATTGGCAAACACTTGTTCTTTTCATTTACAAGCAAAATTAGCACCTACACTCTTGCCAATAAATCAGACATTGTACCTGTTCTGAAATGAGAACTGCTAACTACTGATTGTAATTAGAGCAGATGCCCTAGCACACTAGCCTAGAGCCTCTTGTTCTGCTGCTTATCCTCACCCTAGAAAATACAAGAAACTGAAACATATTTGATGTAGCAAGTTCCTATGTGAATGTCACACGTTTTTTTAAGTAAACATCTGATGGAATAGTGCACCAAATAACCCCTTAGTTGTTGCGTATGTTGAATGGTGTTCCACCATGTGTAAAACCGTAGAGACGTAATAATATACTTCGGTGGAATTTGCTACCAAATTAGTTTTTCAAATGTATAAGGCATAGTTTTATTCATATGTTTCCCTTAAGATGTTTTTTTTTTTTTTTTTTTTTTTTAATATTTTTTTCTTTATTTATTTATGATAGTCACAGAGAGAGAGAGAGAGGCAGAGACACAGGCAGAGGGAGAAGCAGGCTCCATCCACCGGGAGCCTGACGTGGGATTCGATCCCGGGTCTCCAGGATCGCGCCCTGGGCCAAAGGCAGGCGCCAAACCGCTGCGCCGCCCAGGGATCCCCTCCCTTAAGATGTTTTAAGAATACAACTTTTGTTAAGAGTGTATTTATATATAAAACATATAAATTTTATATATTTTTTAAAAAATATTTTTAAAAATACATTTTATAGTGTATTTATATATAAAATATATAAATTTTATATATTTTTAAAAAATGTATATATTTTAATATATATATCTTAAAAAACAAGATTAAAAATAGTTGTGTTTTGTTTAGGCATAAATTAATAGATTTGGGTTTTTGAGATTTCCTATTATCAGTGTTCTTAACATTTGCCCCATGCTCCACCCCATCCACATCCCCTCCCCATGCACCTTTGGCAGAAAAATTTGACCTGAGGTATCCCTAGGAAGACAGGACCACATTCAGAACAAATTTTCTGAATAATGAGTTAGCAGACTATTCTATGTAGAATCTACTAGCTAAGCTGGGTCAATATGACTTAGATTCATTATCTATCACTTATCTATCATCTATCTACTATCTATCTATCATCATCTATCTATCATCTATCTATCATCTATCTATCATCTATTGCAACCCCTGGAATGATTCTTCAAAGACATCCTAAAAATGAAGATGACAAAAGATTTTGGTGAGAATGTATGAACCCAGACTCTGTAATAACTGCAAAAGGACCATAATGCAAATAGTCAACTGTCTAAATTACTTTTAAAGCTGAAATATAAATAATTACAATGAATTTCTACTATGTATGTTTAATGATCAATTTTCAGTTTTTCCTCATCAAGCACAGCCTAGACTGAGCACCTGGAGTTTGACATCTGTTCAGACCATTAAGTGGGACAGGGAGGGCACTGAGTCAATCTAAGCGGACATTGAGCTGTGGTTGGGTTTTGTTACTGAGGTCACCTACAATCCTCTTATAATATTTCTGTTGTAGGATCCTGGGCTTAGGACAGTTCCTTATCCTCAAAGGCATTGTTGTTTGGTTTGTTTCTCCTCTTGTCCTAGGAGATAAGTCTCTAGGCTGCCCTGAGGTGGTGTGCCTTTCCTGAAGCTGTAGGCAATCACCCCTGCATACTTGCACCACTGAAGCAGGGTGTCTGATCATCTGCTCTCCCGCTTCACTTTCTTGTGAATACCGTGGAGGCATATGAAAAAGAATCTTCAAATAGTTCTTTTGTGTGATGCTCTCAATGGTGCCAAATGTCCCAAATATCCCAAATATCCCAAATGTAGCCTTTGGCATTTTGTTTAAACTTCAGCTGATTTCTTCTTGGTTATCTATACAGTAGTTTTTTTTTTTTTAAGATTTTATTTATTTATTCATGAGAGACACACACAGAGAGAGAGAGAGAGAGAGAGAGAGAGAGAGACAGAGGCAGAGACACAGGCAGAGGGAGAAGCAAGCTCCATGCACCGGGAGCCTGACGTGAGACTCAATCCCAGGGCCCCAGGATCACACCCTGAGCAGAAGGCAGATGCTCAACCACTAAGCCACCCAGGTGTCCCATCGATATGGTAGTTTACACCACTTTCTACCATGCTGTATATAGGTAAAATAGTCTATACTTGAAAGGTTCTGTTTCTTCCTGGAATTCAAGCAAACTGAGGCTTTTTTATGGTTTCAATAAACATAGTAACTTTATATGTTATCCTGCTCTCTTTTTTTTAAGATTTTATTTATTTATTCATGAGAGACATAAAGAGAAAGAGAGAGAGAGAGAGAGAGAGAGAGGCAGAGACACAGGCAGAGGGAGAAGCAGGCTCCGTGCAGGGAGCCCGATGTGGGACTCAATCTCAGGTCTCCAGGATCAGGCCTTGGACTGAAGGTGGTGCTAAACTGCTGAGCCACCTGGGCTGCCCATCTCTTTTGTTTGAAAGCTGGGAATGATACCCTATGTCGAGTCTATGTATTTTGACCATTTGATTCCAACCTCCCTCCTCACACATACACCTTGAAAGGATTTTGAACTAAATTAGAATTTCATCTGTGATTCCTATTAAAGTGACCCTTGGTTTGTTTTTTAATCAATACAGTACTCAGTAACCCCATAGTGATTTTAATACTTATAACAATTTAAACCCTAGCTTTATATATAACAGAGAATTTTAAAAATATATATGAAGAATGATGTGATTTTATTAACTTTACTATATATGGTGTTTTGCCTGGGAGCTAACACAAATCAGAAGAATCCCAAATGCCAGGTTCCATCCACCTGAGGAAAGAAAATAATCCTGACTGTCAACATTGTAATTTTTACTTCATAATATTTTCACACAAGTTTGTCATTTGAAATGGAAAGGCTTAGCTGAAACATTAGATTTCTGATTTTACAAAGTGACCAAGTTTTTACTGAACGCAATATTTTGCACCTTTGATATAAAGAATTCACACTTCTGGCATAATATTTTGATTAAGACTATTCCTCTTATCAACCATTTATCCATTGAATCAATTCAAGACTATTATAAGGCCTTCTATTACCTAATCATTCATATTCCTTACAATTCCTCTATGTTGAGAATTTCTCTCAAAATATTTTTTTCTTCTGATATCCAAATACACTTTTATCATTTCTATTTTGTACCTGTTGCAGGTTATACGTTCTCTTCTTCAACCATCAGTATTCTTTTCTTCTTTATTGTTTCTATATTTTTTTCTCAGGATTTATCTGAAATACTTATTTCATGAATTTTTCCCTGATTACTATATTCCATATTCTTCTCTAGTTCCTTAGTTAGCGTAACACCATTGTTCTGTAGTTCATAGTTTCTAATGAGTGATCTCCTTTGGCATATGGTTCTCCAATTGTTGAGGGGCTAGTCTTGTCTCCTCGTGCAGAATGTCAGGCTCCTGGAGATTAAATAATATATACATTTTCATTAAATTGCATAATTCCCTAACATAGCTAGTACAGTATTCAGTACCATTTATTAGCTGACAAATAATGGACAATCATTGGTTAATTTTGTGGTGAAATGTTTATTAATTAATAAATATTTTAATTGTGCCATGAAAAAATCCATTCCTCCTTACATAATAAATTCAGTCACTGTAAATATTGAAGCCAATTCAGCAAAAATAAATCTAATTTGGAATAGCGTACTTATAAATAAGACTCATATCATATGCCGAACCATTATGTGTTTATTATTTTCAGTCACTGATTCAGCGACATCCATATAACCATCATTTGTGAATAGGAAAAAAAGCTCATGACTATTCTGTCTCTAGCTATTTCCGTTCTTCAGCTCATTGAACTTTGTGCATTAGAACTAAAGTTCATATACCAAATGGTCTAGAGGCCAATGGAAGATTATAACAAGGCATTAAAATAATGTAAGCAAACTCAGTTTCTTTTGAAGAGTTGGTTGTTTTTTAAATTGATTACAGATACTCCATTTAAGACATACTTTGATATTTGCTTGAATATAAAATACTTGAATACAGAAGCAGAAATTATTTTACTGATTTTTTAACAAATTTTATTTAATATGTTACTAAACCCATTTCTATATATTTGAATATTTACATTATTAATTTCATTTACTCATTCTTTTATTTGTTTAAGATTTAATTTATTTATTCATGAGAGGCAGAGACATAAGCAGAGGGAGATGCAGGCCAAGTTCCCTGTGGGGATCCCAATGTAGGACTTGTTCCAAGGACCCCAGGATCATGACCTGAGCTGAAGGCAGATACTCAACAACTGAGCCATCCAGGTATCCCCTTACTCTTTTATTTTTATGATTTTTGTATTTTGTTTAGTTTTTGACTTCATAGAAGTTTTGAAAATAATAAAGTCCCCATATATCCCAAACCCAGTTTGCTTTATTTTAGCATCTTACATAAATATAAACCTGCTTTAAGAATTAAAAAAAAAAAAAAAACAGTCTGAGGTCTATTATATCACAAAACTAGATTCTAACATAAGTTTCTATGGAAGGAAATGGTTGAGGTTTTTAAGCTATGAATTTGTCTTTATATGAATATAGCACTTGTCTAATATGTATAAAACTGATACTGTGGCAAATAAAGATCATCTTAATGCATATTTAATAATAATAGTATTAAATACATTTATCCCAAAATGTCCAAATCATACAAGAAATTGTATGTTTGAGAAATATCTTTGTTTTAACATTTTTTTCATGTTTTAAAATGTTGCCTTAGCATATATTTTATGATACTCATTTGTAATTATATTAAAATAATCTAAAATTAGAGGTTTCCTGACAGCAGGTGATAGAAGTAGGGTCAAAGAGACACAATCTTGTGGCTTTTTGAAGATAGAAAAAGAGGGCCATGAGCCAAGGAATGCAGGAAAACTCTAGAGACTAGAAAATGCAAAGAAATGGACTATAGCCTCTTGAAAAAAAAAAAAATACAGCCCCAGTAACACTTTAATTTTAGCTCAGAGAGATGCACGTCAGACTTTTAACTTGCAAACAATAAGGTAATAAATTTGTCATTTTACATTTCTCAGTAGTAATTTGTTATAGCAGCATTACAAAACTAATATACTTCCTGATTTAATAAGCTGCCTCTGATCATCCAAAGTTGAAGTGGACAAGAGAGTGAAATAAAGCACAAGAAAGATCCTACTCGATTGCTATTAGCAGCTGACTTGGCATGGGAGAGCTGTTGAGATTGATTTTGTGGATTCAGGAGGAAACAACCCCTCCATCCCTGGAGAACTCATTCACTGTTCCATTCATATGGAAGAACAGTTTTTACCCGTGTGGTCATTATGAGATTCTTTAGATAGGGTTCTTGTCTCACAGAGTCGAATAAGAAAGAATCTCGTGGACACAAAAGAATGAAGTGAAGTGAAAATTTATTAAGTGAAAATGAGAACAGAAAGGAAAGAAAGAAAGCTCTCCCGAGTGAGAGGAATCCCAAATGGGTTGCCACTGAAGGCTTTTATGGTCGATGTTTTATAGAAAATTGATCAGGGAACCCGATAAATATCATGTCTATAACATTTAAGACAAACAAGATGGATTTGTAAATATCATGAAAATATCTGGTCTATATTTAGAACAAACAAGGTGGATTTGTTATGTTCCCTTCTCTCTGGTTAACATCTTGTCCACAACATTTTTTCACATCTAGGATTTCTGTAGGCCTGGTTTTGTAGCTGCCATCCTACCTCTCCCTATCTAGCCTTGCCTGTCCCTCACTCAATTTGATCGTCTACTCAAGCATATTTCATACTCTATCATTTATGCTTTTTTGCCAACCCTGCAGAAAGGTCAGTTTGGACTGTGAAGAAAATTCTCATTTATTCTTTTGAGGTTGAAATATATCAGGAATGATTTGGGATACAAACTAATAGACTGTTTACCATTGTGGTTATTAAAAGCACTTAATTGTTTTTACGTAATTAGAGATCAGACATAGGAAATGTCATTTTTTACAGTGTCACAGCATTATTAAGAACCTAGCTTTCTTAATTATGTCATCCTACTGCATATTGCTTTTGTTTTATTTTTTAAATTGCCCATCTCAAGGAAAAGTAACATATCTTCAGAAAAAAGGCAGGAAGAAGAGGAGAAAAATGCATGGAAACAGGAATATTTTTATGCATCTCCCTGTGTTACCAGGAAACTGATTATACTCAGTCACTTTTTTTTATTCCATGAGATTTCCTTTTGGGACTCACTAACAGTAACTACACTATATGACCACTTTAGCAGACAATGAATGGATAATTTAAACTTTGACAGTGAGCTAAAGTTTATGCCTATAGAATGGTTAATTTAAGTGAATATGAAAGAATAAAAATATAAAAGAATAATTTTGGTGAACGATTACCTCTCATATTAAATTATGTGAGTTATAAAACATAATGAGTCAAAATATGAGATATATAGATTAGATAGGCCGTAGACTCCATAAAGAGTAGTCCACAAATAAAAGTAGAAAAAAATTATATGTCCCTATTTTTAAGATTCTATAAAAGGCTAAGACAAAAATTCATTATTCATGGATTTTTACATATTCAAAACACTGTCATTATTATTTTGTGATGAATAGACTAACAGTTATATCATCAAGGGCACATAGAAAATGCCTTTTCTCCAAATTAGCTTTTATCAAGTTGACTATAGCTCCAAGACATACATTAGTTTAGGAGGAGATGATTTATATAGATTCCAATAATAGTCTCACTGTCCTGGACACCAATCAATACAGACTTTTTCTTACATTATTCACTTGACTTTGTCATTTATGCTGACATATAGACAAAGATCACTGTACAAGTTTATGAAGAGATAGAGTTTTGGCATGTTAAAATAATGCTTTTAAAAAGAACTTTCAACTTTATTAAAATATATTTGAATGACCTGATAAAATCAACTAACAATGTTTTAAATAACATCAAGGCATCTATCTCCTTTACCTCCTTAGTTAAATATTCCCTCTCCAAGAATCATCCTCATTAATTCTTTGCCAGTTTGAACTGGTTACCCACTGAATGCAATTGAAGGCAGCTTTTAAATTTCTTCTACATTTTAGTAGTAATGGTAATAAACATATGTCTGTTGTATATTTAACATCAAAACCATAAGATTATGCTAATTTATTTCAGGATATTTTTTTAAATCAGTTGAATGGTACAACAGGGAAAGGGGCAAATTGAACAGATGAGGAAACTACACTCTGTCTATAAAACATATCATGTTTTCTTGTATTCCTGTGTTCACATTCTGGCTCAATTGTCTTTTTATCAGACAAATCTCTGAAGAGATCTTTATATTTAAGAAGTCAACAAGAGCCATTCTTAATAAAAAACAAATTAATTATTGTTAAGCCAGTCAATTTGAGCTTATTCTAGATGAAGATGGAATAAGAGTGTGGAAAAGAATCCATATATATTAGTTACTGACATGATTTTAAACAATAAATTTTAGCATTTTTCTTCTGAGATTCAAAATATTCCAGGCTCCTCCATATAACTCCAGGTTTACTTATGAAAAAAAAAATCCCTAAAATAATGGCTATTTTAAATAGCCTATTAATCAAAGTAATAACTTCATGTAGGCCATACACATTTAATGAGCATAAAATATGAAAATAATTTTCATAAAAAGCAATACAGTAGAAATTTTAAAAAGTGAAAAAATGTGTGGAAGTATGAAATACTGGAAATTATTTCATAAATAACTTCCACCTCTCTTGGAAGATGTGAGTTAGTGTAAAAAAAACAGTGTATGTCCCTGTGGCTTTGGAATCTAGTCACCATAAACTCCTGCCTTAAGCCAAAAACAATTCTAAAAGATAACGTAATGACATATTCAAGTCCAGATTAGAAAGTGACTGCGCATTTTTGCTATAGTAGATTTGACTTCATCTCTTTGCAGTTGGAAATCTGAAATAGTTGACAGCACAATTAGCATATCAGGAAGGGAAATCAGTATGCTAAATCTGCTACAAAGTAATCCACACAATAATTGAGATATCTCTCTCCCCTTCACACACACACACACACACACACACACACTTTTATGACTTTTTGAATCACTTAAAAATATTTTCTATGCATGTACAGGAACTCTGGCTTCTTTCTAGAGATAATGACACTGATAGATCCCATTTTAAATGAATGAATAGATATTCCATATTCCAGAATCTTAAATATATTCCTGGCAAGATTATTTTACTTCCTGGTGTATTCAATTTCCCACAGTCCCAAATGACTATATTAAATCTCTATTTTCAATATTCCAGAACACCTTAAACTCTCCTTTTTCTTACCTGGTGCTTTTGCCTCATAATTAATTGAGAAAATATAAATAAGCATTTAATAATTGTCTAATCACCCTTCCTTTCACCACCAAATCTATCAACAAACCAGCATCCATACATGGGGGCAGAGTATATGGGAAATCTTTGTACATTCCTTTTAATTTTTTTGTTAATCTAAAACTACTTTTAAAAAAAGTCTTTAGGAAAAATCACAAGTCTGTATAAAGACAGTATTTCAACTGAATAACAACTGGCTATATTCCTTTACCCCCCCCCATTTCTTTTTATGCTTTTAAGAGATAATTGCTAATATTTGCATACTTTATATAACCTTAGAGAAAAGGCATGTAGAATGTGTGTACTGAGAATTTTGTAAGTCGCAACATCAAACGCCACCTTCTGTTTTAACTCCAATAGATAGCCAATGGGATGCTCAAAAGATGTTACTCACTCAACAATATGGATCCCTGCACTCATTCTCTCATAACAGTTTGTTCATTTTATTCCTTTATCTCTCCTTTTCTTCCCAAAGTCCTGAGACTTATGTTAATTCAAACCTTATTGAAGCTACCCCTTATTAATTTTCATCCTACCTTATGTCCTGAATGTGATCCCATCTCAACACTATATTCCTCCTCCTGCAAGTCCTGCAAATGAAGGTATAGATGATGAAGAGCATGTGAGCAAGCTCTCATGCCTCTGTCTGCATGTCTGTTAACTCTCAGGGATCTCTGAGGTTATAAACTTCAGCCTCCAAGATGTGACTGAAGACCAGGACCAGTGCCAGGGAAACTGAATCCTAGTCCAGGCTCTGCCACTTTATAAACTAATGAGATGGTGCCATTTCAGTGCTCCAGTTTTTTCATTCACGATGGGATCCCTGGGTGGCTCAGTGGTTTAGCACCTGCCTTCGGCTCAGGGTATGATCCTGGAGTCCTGGGATCGAGTCCCACATTGGTCTCCCTGCATGGAGCCGGCTTCTGTCTCTGCCTCTCTCTCTCTGTGTGTGTTTCTCATGAATAAATAAATAAAATATTAAAAAAATAAATCAATAATAATTTTATTTTAGAAAAAGCGTACCACAGAAAAATGACTCTTTGTCACTCTGAAACTTGATCTTTCATTAATCAGATTGAAACTAGCTTATTGTCTGTGAAATGGTGAAAACACCTAGCATGCTGTTTAGCATCACCTGCAGTAGATTGGAATGAACCACAGGTGGAAAGGCAAACGGACTTAGGCAGAGGCTCTAGTACTTGAATGATACGAAGGCAATGTTCAAGTCAATGTATACATCTGACTAACTTGAGTTAGAAGTCTTGGGCAGAGAATGATATGTTCAAGTCAGCCAAGTATCCCATATGGCCTGCTTTGAGAGCTGCAGGGCTGGTATGGCAGCTATAATATGAAGCTAGGTTAATTTCCTACAACTATACAGCTGACTGTGTTGAAATTAAGGTATAAAAATGAATCATGAGAGAGACAGAACTGCCAAGTAAGTTGGATTTTATAGCTCAAGTGTCCTCCAATGGTGAAGTAAGAGTTCTCATATTTGGACACTTAAGCAGAATGAAACGATCTGAGTGGTTAGACGTTAACATTGGTATCTGTATTTCAACTTGTAGATTAGCACCAGATGAAGGTAAAAAACTGGGCATGGAACTCTTTGAAATGTTGAGGACATGTTTGATGACAGTAATGATGACGACTGGTGCTAGAGGCTATGGAGAAAGGCTAACATTTTGAAAACGGACATGTGCCAAAATTGTTCCAATCTCTATGTGATAGTGTCTTATATACCCATTTCAGAGACGGAAGCTTAAATAACACCTTTTGCCCCAAACTCCAAATGTAGAAATCTTGGAGTCAAGATTTGAACCGCAATACACTGACTCTGCTGAACCACAGAAAAAAAGATGCTTTGTGTCACATAAACAAACTGAGACTTTGCCTTAAGAACTATTGAATCCTTTAGATATTTGCAGCAACTTTGATTTAGAGATTTGGAATTTATTTTAGTATTCAGAAAGAGAAAAGATATTGTCCTGCTTTAGAATATTTATGTGAATATTTATGTGAAGATGGAGAGAAATAGACATATTGCAGGGAGCCTTATGAGGTAGAAATTATAGTTCTTGGAGAGTGATTAAATATGGAGTGAAATGCAATCAAGTATAATATTCATAGTATTCAAAAACTAACACAGCATAAGTACCAATCAATCAAATTGGATGTCAGAGCAATCAGAACAGACAGCAGCAGCTTTACATTACCAGTGTGTCCTGGCTCATTATCAGCTCTGGGTAGACGGGGAGGCATAAAGTATGTAGTTCATGTCTCCAGCTTAAGTAAATGGGTGGATGGTGATGCTGGTCTTTGGCTGGGACATATTTTTGTACTGAATTATAACATACTCATTTCCTTCCCAAAGCAGTTTTTGTGTTAACTTCTTACAAATTTATTGTGAAGCTCAAATGAAATACAACATCGCGGTTGTCGATTGCTAGAAAAAAATATGGATCATAAACGTCATTTGAATAGCTTTGTGTGTGGAACATGTATATTTAATACTCTTTTAAATTTCTTATTGATTATATACTCAAACATATATAGCAGGAAATAGACACACGTGGGAAATTTTACTTAGAACCAAAATAGTTATTAATAATATCAACATACGTTAAATTAGACATAACTTCAATGCTCAAATATAGTGTGAAATTTTAGCAAATTATGATAAATTAAGATGATGCTATACACAAATACGTATTGCCAGAATTATAAAATATATGCACCATGCCAAAACAAAAGGTACACTTTCATTTTGTAGAAATTAGTGTGTACGTTAATTATATTACAGGTAGTCTTGCCCCAGCCACCTCTCTTCAATAAACGATCTAAGGTAGACATTCAACAGGGGGGCCATGAAGAAGCAATAGAAATAAAAGGAAAATTAATATTGTACAACTTCCCAGGCCTTTGGCTTAAAATGCTAAAATAATAAATTGATACAACTTATTTCAGGATAATCTGCCAATAACAAAAATTTAAATGTATATACATATATATTCTGTTTTTATACATATATATTCAGATATATGTTCAAGGAAGCACATCAACAGATGCTCATTACATGTTGATTTTTAATAGGATAAAATATTAAAATCAGCTTAAGTATACATAGATAGACAACAGGCAGTATAAGTTTTTTATGCCTTCCTTATCCAATGCACAGAAAAATCCAAAGCAGCAGTTGAAATTAACAAGTTAAATATAATTGCTGACCTGAAGAGATATTCATGATATACAGTCAAGTGACAGATGGAATTTTTTAGTATTATATAGTATGAATAATTCCTTTGGTGAAACTGAAAAATGAATTCTATTCTTATGACTCGAAGACTGCTCTGTGTTCCACTATACTCTGATGCCTTCCAGTCATATTAACAAAAATTAGCATAAATATAACCCTTGTGCCTTAGATTCCCTTGGTGCAGGGAACCTCTGATTAATTTCAGATTGGGGTATGGGTGCCTGGCAATATAGATCATCCTTAATTTGACTTAAGCCTCTGCTCAATCCCCAGGAGAATAAAATAAAACAATGAATTGGTTTGTTGACTCTGGCAACTGCATTCATAAGCATTTATAAGGAAATGTTTATAGCATAATTAAGAAGGAATGCTAAATACAGAAAAAGAGCATCAGTAAATATTCTACCTATAATGGAATATTGTGGTAGTCTTCTAAATTATCAGATATGTGGGGAAATATTAGAGAAGGAGGGAGGTAGGAATGAATGAAAATAGAACGGAGAGAAGCAGTGAATGAAGCAGTAAGAGTTAATTGTATTTTCAAAGCCTTCAATATATGACTCTTATATACATTTTCTAGTTCATACTTCTCCCGTGTTTCCTTTAAGCAGATTGTAAACCAACGGACTGAATTGCTTGGTTTTGTCTATAAATGCTTTCAAGTTCCTGCTTCCATGACTTTCCTCCTACTATATACTCAACAGAAACATCCTTTTCTAAATCTTAACTGACTTTGAAGAGCAATTCAATGACCACCCAGTTTACACAGCCTTTCTTGATTTATCTTCATCCTAGCCAAACCCTCACTGGTATAATATATGAACATATATAATCATATTTTATCTGAAGCTTTTAATAACATGTAACATGTCCTACAGGAGCTGATAGTTGAAAAAAAATATATATTTTTTTACTTTGCTTCTAAATAAGTGATAGTCTCCAATTTTCACTATGGAGATATTAATGTTATTTTTTTAAAATGTATTTATTTATTTTAGGGAGAAAGAATTAGAGTGGAGGAGGGAGAGAGAGAAGCTCAAGCAAATTCTGAGCTGAACACAGAGCCCCACTCGGGACTCCATTCCACGACCCTGAGATCAAGATCTGTGCTGAAACCAAGGGTCTGAACTCTTAAATGACTGCACCAACCAGGAAGCCTTTAATGTTATTTTTCTTGTATTTTTCTGCTACTAAAAGTGTATTATGTCTGAAGCATGCTTGCCTTATCTTTGGAGTTTTAATGTATCATCTGAAACTTCATATATTTTCCCTTGAAGTTTTTACAGAGCTATAACTAAATAAATTTTGATTGTTGCTTATTGAAACAATGGCTTTATGGTAGCATATGCATATTAGATTAAAATATATTCTATTTTGTTTTCAGTACCATCATCACTGCTTAAAAGATATTTCCACATAATATTTTAACTTCATCTCATTTGTTCCATAAATGTCAAATCTATGCAAGCTGCTCACTGAAATTCTGCCTTTAGGAATTCTAAAACCTTAATATAGGCACAAATCAAAGTTATCCTGTATATTATTACAGGAAATGGGTTCTGAAGCTGCCTCTGAGCATCAAACAGCTTGACCTAATTAATATACATTATATAATATTATACATTAATGCCATATATTTATATATTAATATGTGTGTATAATTAAATACAAAACTGAAATTAATGATCATTTCATGTCATGCATTTACTTTTGGCATGTATAGATATAGAATTATTTTTCCTGAGAGATCTTATAAGTAAGACTTGGGTCAAGTCTATTTGAAGCAGTCAGGTTTTCATGATATTAAGGTCATCACCTATTTATTACACCAGATAAATAATATGGCTAGGTGATGGTACATTTAAATACCCATAAACTCAGGGGCTCCTGGTTGGCTCAGTTGGTTAAGGTTAATCGGAGAAAGACAATCATCATATGGTTTCACCCAAATGTGGAATATAAGAAATAGTGAAAGGGACTATAAGTGAAAGGAGGGAAACTAAGAGGGGAAAAATCAGAGAGGAAGACAAATTTTGAGAGACTCATAACTCTGGGAAACAAATAAAGGTTGCAGAAGGGAGATGGGGGGGATGGGATAACTGGGTGATAGGCACTAAGGAGGGCACATGATGGGATAGGCATTGGTGTTGTACTGTATGTTGGCAAATTGAATTTAAATACAATATAAAAAAAAAAAGAACGAAAGAAGGTTAAGAGTCTGCCTTCCACTCAGGTCATCATCTCAGGGTCCCATAATCAAGCCCCGGGTCAGGCTCTCTGCTCAATGGGGAGCCTGCTTTTCCCTCAACAACCACCCCCAGCCCCCAGCTCATGCATACTCTCTCTCTCACAAATAAGTAGATAAAATCTTTTAAAAAAAAATCTATAAAAGTGTTCTAGATTGTATTTGGCAGAGGATATTTGCTCATTATTTTTCCATTTCATTATATCTAACAGCATTGGGTTAGTATATTAATGCCCCTCCACAAACTTTATAGGTCTACAGTAGTCACCATCATACTGCACACTCAACTGCAAGGCCTTTAGCATCTGACCCTTGCCCTGCTAATCTTATTTATGATGTTATCTTTCAGTCCTGTGTTTTCAAGACACTAGCCTTCTTCTTACTTAAAAGACAAAACAACAACAAAAAAAATTTTTCTTTGGCTGTATACGCAACTATCATCTTCCAGTGTTTTCCTATTGACCGTATATAATAATCCTCACCCTTTAGGTTATTTTTATTCCATTTTCAATAGTTGCTGGTGTTTTTTTTTTTTTTTCTTTACAGGTCTTGGTACTGAAATCTCATTAGTAATTTAGATGATTTGGTGAATCTTTTCTAACTCCATCAGAATGCAAGTTCCTTTAAAATAGAACTTTATGTTTAGTGTTGAAGTCCCACTATCTGAAATAGAACCTGGCACATAGTTGCTGTCCAATGAATAAATTAATTAATGTCACACAGCTGTATATATGGGGAAAGTTACAGCGGCTTTGGTATCACTGAGGGTGAGGAGGTGTTGTGATGCAGACATAATGACTCCACATGTCAAACATGTTTTAAAAGCTTAAAATGATGATGAATACTACTTCTTCCCTTAAAACTTAAGTTACCCTATTCTAAAGACAGCAAAAAATAGTTTTAGAATGTTACACACAGAAGCTCTTCCATCAGGAGAGAGCAGCATAATTATTTCAATAGAGAATGTTGTTGCTACATTTTTTGCCCACTGAGAAATGGCTACTGGAGATCACACAGCTTTGCATAGATCACAGAATGAAGGGCACCATTTGGATTGTCCCACAGACAAGAAGAAACACAGTTACTGCTCTGTAATGATGAAGCAGCTGCTGTGGAAGACTTAATCTTTGCTAGTTCCTGCAGCTTTTTCAACTTAAATAAAACTCTGAAAGGAAGAAAAGAGGGAGAGTAACAGAACAAGAGAGAAAAGAGAAAACATTACTTGTAATAAATTCTAAGCCTGGAATCTACCAAGCCCAAACAGAAATGGTGGAAGGTTGAAGGAGGGAGAAAAAGAAGACACAGAGATTATGTAGAAACAAATATTTACCGAGGTGTGTGTATGTGTTTATATGCTTTTTAATAACAGGTGTGAAGAGACAAAAGAGAAATTTACTAAAATAACATGTGTCTTCTTTGACATAGCAATAGCAGAGGAGGGGAAAGTAGCCCATGAAATGAAAATTAAGTACTATTTCTGCCAGCTGTCTTAGATGGCTTGCGCAGTTTTTGGGTGATTAAAAGGAAAGTGATAAACCACAGTACTTCACCTGTTTATTCATATGGTACTTTGTTATTGGAATACAGTACACGTTATAGCATAGATGAAATTCACAAGTTTACCTCATTAAGCTCTTCAGGGAAATTAAGACTATTTTAATCTTAATTATATGATTTTTTAAAAAAAATAAAGCATGAGAAACCTATTGAATAAATATACTTCATTTATAATAAAAATTTTATACAGAAACCAGTCTTGAGCACATGTAGTTGTAGTATATAGAGCAATAGATAAAATATTGATCTAATTATTCATGAAGATGATAATCAAGATACAAATGGATGAACCATTTAGTTAATGAAAGCAATTTATGGCTAAAAAATCTATTTAGTTTGTATAGTATCCATTTAAGCATTATTTTTCAGTTGATATCTTTTTATAAATATGTGTGATCCCTTTTTACACTATTATGTGTAGAGTGTTGGCTCATGTACTACTAAGCCTCTTCATCAGTTGGACACTTCTAAGAAACTAAAAATACATATTTATATATTTTAAGATTTTATGTATTTATTCATGAGAGACATAGAGAGAGGCAGAGACATATAGGTAGAGGGAGAAGGAGGCTCCCCATGGGGATCCCAATGTGGGACTCAATCTCAGGACTCCGGGACCATGACCTGAGTCTAAGGCAGATACTCAACCACTGAGCCACCCAGGGACCCCTAAAAACACAAATTTAATCACCAAAGCTGCTCTCCTCTGTTTTTACTTAGCAAATATTAATTACAATGATTAAATCTGTAGGTTATCAGCAAATTTTCAACTACCAAATTTTTAAGTCCAATATTAGTAAGATAAATGCTTCATTTCATTTAAATTTTGAGATGTTTCCTATATTTTTTTTTTATGGCTAAAATTCTATTGATAAGAAGCCAAATGGAATAAAAAGGATAGTTTTTTTTTCCAGGCTTCTAGGCTTTACCTTGCATTTGTTTTAAAGAGAAATCCTTATGGAGGGCATTTCACTTATGTGCAGTACCATCAATATTTTATACCAGCTCAAGTTTATGAAGCAAGTAGTTGCTATTAACTTAGTAAAAAATATTATTTTCTCTTCCATTTCTCATTTCAGGTTTTGAGTCTTTTCTCTTTTTTTTTTCTCAGTTAATGTAGTTAATGCATTGCCATTTTTGTTTATTTATTTATTTTTATTTTTATTTTTTTTGAAAAACGGGGCATTAATTTCAATGTTATTCATTCTGGCCTCTACATTATTTATTTCTGATTTTTCTTTGTTATTTCCTACCTCCACTAAATTTCAGCTAAATTTCTTCTTTTCCTAGTTCCTTGTGATACAATGGTAAATTATTTATTTGAACGCTTTTCTTAATACATGCATTTATAGCCTAAATTTCACTCTGATGTGTTTTTGTTGCATCCCATTGGTTTGGAATACTGTGTTTTCTTTTTCTTTTGTTTTGAGACATATTTTAATTTATTTGATTTCTTATCAAATAATACTGCTTGTGCAGTAGTGTGTTGTTTAATATTTACATATTAAATATTTAATATTTACATTGTAGATTTTCCAGCTTTGTTTTATTATTGATGTGTAATTTTGTATCATTTGTGGATGGAAAATATACTTGGTGTGATTTCAGTCTTCTTAAATTTTGATATTTGTTATATCTTTTTTTTAATGTGATTTTACCAGGGAATTCTGTGTGTACTTAAGGAAAATATGTATTCTATTGTTCTTGGATGGAATGTTTTACATATATCAGTTAGAACCATATATTTTGAAGTATACTTCAATTAAATAGGTTCTTATTGAAAAAGAAAAAAAAACAATAACTTTAACTGAGGGTACTCATTTAAAATAGAGCATATCTGAGAGGAGATGAGTGGGGGGAATGGGTGAAATAGAAGTGGATTAAGAGTACACTTATGATGAATACTGAGTAATGTTTTATAGAATTACTGAATCATAGAATTATTGAATAACTATATTGTACACCTGAAGCTAATATAAGACTGTATATTAACTATACTGGAATTAAAATAAAAAACTTAATGAAAATGCTAATCCTAAAAGAAAAAATGTTTAATGAATATTTAAGTACCGAGTTTCTGTTTCCCAGGAATATTAACGGTTGATCATGTATGTGCAATCTGCAAAATTAATGGAACATGGGGCTTCATAGAAACCAGAAGACTATATAGAAACTGGAAGAAACAAATCTGTAGAAGATACATTACCACTACTTGAAAGTTAATCTTGATTTTACAGATTTTGTGCCTACAGTGGACAATTTAACATGTTCAGTTGCAGAAATGCATTTACTCATTACTCTATTAAATTAGGCTTTTAATTTGAATCAAAATATACCTCTAAAATAACATTACTCATTTTCAAGTCCACATTTGTAACTGCAAATATTAAAAGTGAAGCAACATCTTTTCTATGTCAGCTCCTTGAGGAGAAGACAAAATAGACAAATATTAAATGATGTCCAACTTATGTTAGTGTCATCAGATGTTTCAAATAAAATATCAGTTTCAATTATGATTTGAGATTTCCTCCTACTTCACAGATTCAAAGAAAAGGATTTGAAAGTTCATTCTATCAATAGGTAACATCTGAAATTATTGTGAATGTGATTATATATTCAAGAGTGTACTAGATTAAAAACAAAATAATTTATTTTGCACCATAATATAAATAAATATTTTGATGGTAACATAAAGAAACATGGAATGGAAATGTAATTGGTTTGATATATACAAAATTCATATCATTTCTAAAGAAGCATCTGTTAGATATCACTAGTAATAGAATATATAATTATCATAATGTATATGTATGATGTGTAAACAGAATAACTGAACTACAAATTTTTCTGTGAAATATGGTAGCAAATAGAAAATGTGTTTCAGCATGACACTAAATTGCTTGCTACTTTTGTGACCAATCATCAATTTATAAGGATTTGAATTTTATTTAAAAAAGGAATTACAAAATGAAAATAAAACAAAATGAGTGTCCTACTACTTGACATTTTGTACACAATTCCACTAAATTTCGTCTTTTTTTTTCAAAACTATTTGTAAACCTTTAATCTAATAATCTAATAATGGAACAACTACAATGTTTTCAATTTTAGAGGCTGTGATGATATGCAATTATTAATAGGACTATTACAGGAATATATTAGAACAACACACGAGCAAGAAAGGGAGAGAGGTAAAAATTATGGAGAAAAATTATGCGGAGAAGGTTTTTATATTTGGAATTTATAAATCTAGCTTGGTAAATCTCAACCTTCCAGATGATATTTTTTGGGAAGCTCCTATATTTTGACTGATTAATATTTTATTCTATAGTAGATTAACATAAAATAAATTTAGAGAGCTTTTAGTTTTACAATCAAAATTTAATAAGCTATTCTAGGGATCCCTGGGTGGTGCAGCGGTTTGGCGCCTGCCTTTGGCCCAGGGCGCGATCCTGGAGACCCGGGATCGAATCCCACGTCGGGCTCCCGGTGCATGGAGCCTGCTTCTCCCTCTGCCTATGTCTCTGCCTCTCTCTCTCTCTGTGTGTGACTATCATAAATAAATAAAAATTAAAAAAAAAACAAATAAGCTATTCTAAAAAATCATAGACATGTTATATGGGAAATTTTATTGTAATACTTGTTCAAGAAATCTACCTGAAATGAGGCAAAAGTGTATGAATGAAAATGGTTTGTTTGAAATATATGTAAATTTCAATAGAAAAATGAAATTGAGAATACTTTTTATTTTCAGAATTTTCTCTAAGTTTACCAGAGAACTCAGCCACTATAGTGTGAAGCTCTAATAAAATAGCATTATGTATGGTGCTGAAATGGCCAATAATATTAAATTTATTACTCAGTAAATAGAACTTCGGAGAAACTGTAGGTAATTTTGGATGGACTTCACCCTGAGTAGCCATAGGTCATGTATGCATCTGAACTGTGAGATGAGCCTGAGGGCACCCCTGTGGAAGTTCCATTTGGGTATATAACATGAATTGTCTTTCCAACTCATCCCCATCAGTGTCCACTTGATACCTCAAGTCATCATTTTTTCAGTCTCAGATTTCCACAGAGTGATGTTTCTGACTCTGTTCATATTCTCAAGTACAGCAATATTAAAGAAAAATATTCTGACTTCATTAAAATAGTAAGGAAGACTTTATTGAGGACTATTGTGATAAGTATCAAGAGTCTCCCGGTAGGAGAGTGAGACTAGGCTCAACTCTGAATACAGCAAAGACATGTGAGGATTTACAGCCGATGAGCAAAGTAAGAAAGTCAGGAGGATGACAAATTAGGTATCAAAGATAGGGGGGAGTCTTGTTAAACCAACCTAAGAGAATTCTTGCTGAACGAAGGCCAAGGACTCATACTTCAAAGGTGAGGGGTAAGGAATTTGATCAGATATCAAAGCTGGAAGCTCTCTTTAAAATGACTCAGCAGGATTTTTGCTAAAACTGGGCTGAGCGGCAAGAAGCACAGAGACTAAACAAAGGCCTATTTGAGAAGAGGGCCCAGGGAAGCCAGACTAATGTTTAATCAAGGAAAGGTTCTTTGTTGAGGTGATCAACATGTTGATGTTTCATTTTTGCCTTCATTTGACCTTCCTCATTTTAGGATCCTATCTGGCTCAGTGAGATGACAAGATGGCTAAGGGCCGAGTGCATTCACTGGCTGAAGTTTCCCTGGTTTTCTGAGACTACCTCCTGGCCCCCAGCTAGATTACTTGAGCTTCTCAGTGACAGTCTGAGGCTGTTCATGTTCACATTCTTTCTTAAATGTTGTTTTTTCTTAAAAGACACTAATAAGAGAGAGTGCTGCCTTTGCAATTCTCCAGAGGTCATTTACCATGCATGCTGCAGGATACTACATCAACAACATACTAAAGACAGACCTCAACTTATGGTGAACATAGAAGACCCTTGGGCACCTTGCAGTTGATGAACCATGAGAGGAGTTCTAACATCTTACTTTTCAAAAGTCTGCAAGTAGCAGGGTGTCTATAATTTGCTAGGACACTTTTTTTACTTCCCTTGCCACTATGGCCTGCCATGTGAAACAAACTTTTTTTTTTTTTTTTCCTGATTGTCCCCATTGTATTGGTGAAGCAGCTACTTTCTTCCATCTCTCTCTTACTCCTGTATTAACATTTTATAGATTCAGTATTTAGGAGAATTCCAGAAAGGAAATAAGGGCAGTCATTTGAGCAAGTATCAGAATATACCAATTTCTATTGTGATGGAGACAAAATTATAATTTTTGAATTGGAAATTCCTCAGTCCAACACTATAGCACCACAATCTTTAACTAAATTTCAAATGCCAAAGCTTTCTAATTAGTCTTCTGTTAAACAATATTAATTCTAATTGCTGTGTCATTTAGGATATTTCCAGATACAAGTAACTGTAAATCCAAAGGAGAAGTGTTCTAAAATCTTAAAGGATTTGTTTTTTCATATTAAAAAAAATCCAAATATAGGACAGCATGGCAAATAGACTTTAGAGTGGCCTCTGTGATCCTTGCTGCCTAGTGTCCATACCCTGCATGAACCCATTCCCTAAGTATAGACAGAAACTGTGACTTCTAAACAATAGTATATGGCAAAGGTGAGGGATGTATGTAATTATATGTACATGATTATATGACATAAGTAAATGACCTAGCTAGAAGATTATCTTTTTAAAAGATTTTAAGTGAGGAAATGGTCAGGCAAAGAAATAAAGGTGGCCTCCAGATATCAGCCAGTAGGGAACTGAGGCCCTCAGTTTGACAGCCTAAAAGGAACTTAATTCCTCCAACAACAGTGTGAGTTGAAACACATCCTGCCCCAGTCAAACTTCAAATGAGACCACAGTTTGGGACCACATATTGATTGCAGCTTTATGAGACCCTGAAACAGAAGAACAGATATACTATGTGCAGATTCCTGACTCACATAAACTGTGATGTAATAAATGTGTGTTATTAAGGTGCCAAGTTCATGGTAATATTGTTACATAGCATTATAGAATCAGTACAGATAGCCTGAAATTTGACTGACTGAGCAGTATTGAAAATACTGCCCTAGGTCTGTGTAGAAGTTATTACCGCAAAACCAACCACCTCAAACTTAGTGGCTTAAAACAATAGTCATTATGTTCATGACCTGTGAATCAGGAATTTGGACAAGGCTGAGCTGTGTTTCTTTTGATCCATATGTCATAGAGGTATTTAAGTTATGATTGGTTTGGACTAGAAGTTTCAGACAGACTTCTCTCACATGCCCCATACCTTGGTAAGGAAGACTGGAAGGCTAGAAGCCTGGAATTAGCCTAGACCAGTTTCCTCCCTCTCCGTATCATTGCAAATACCCTCCATATGGTCTCCCCAACAGGCCATTGGACTTGTCACATGGAAGGTAAGGGCTCCAAGAGCAAGTGGTCCAAGACACAAGAGCTGACAGTCTCTGAAAGATCCAGATTGATCAAAGCAATTAGAGAGCCCACTCAAATCCAAAAGAAGGTGATTGTTGGAGGTGAGTCCTTCATTATGGACTTAATGTTTATGTCCCCCTAAGAATCCTATTTTGAAATCTTACCCCCCAATATGATGCTTCAGGAAACAAGCTTTTGTGAGGTAATTATGACATGAAGGTGGAACCCTCATGAAGGGATTAGTGATCTTGTCAGAAGAGACACAAGAGAGCTTGCTTCCTCACTCTTTCTCCTCCAAGTGAAGATATAGCAAGAAGACAGCTATTCAAAAGCCAGGAAGTGGGCTTTTGTCAGAATTCAGTCATGCTGCCATGCTGAGCTTTAGCTTCCTGCCTCCAGAACCACAAGAAATAAATATTTGTCATGTAAGTCACCCAATTGAAAGTATTTTTGTTATCACAGCCTGAACTAAGACAATCTCTCAATGGCATGATTATTAAAAATTCTGGCCATATCTAATTCACCACAGTAACCATCTAGGCTCTTCTTTCAAGGCTAAAAGCTGTCCTCCCAGTGCCTTCTTATTATATAATTATAGGCAAAGTAAAGGAGTGAAAACTCGTGTTTTCTGATTCTTACAGAAATGGAGGAAAGTATTCCCACAAGTAGGCTTAAGTTGCTGGTGACATTTGACTTAGACAAGCTACTCTTGTATTTGAATACTATTCAACTTTCATAAACTATGAGTTAGAGGGGATGCCTGAGTGGCTCAGTGATTGAGCTTCTGCCTTTGGATCAGGTTGTGATCCTAGGGTCCTGGGATCGAGTCCTGCATCAGGCTCCCCTATAGGGAGCCTGCTTCTACCTCTGCCTCTGTCTCTGCCTCTCTCTCTGTGTGTATCTCATGAATAAATAAATAAAATCTTTAAAAAAGAAAATCAGAGTTAGGGACTATTATCATGTTACTGTAATAATTTTCTTCCTTTTAAGTGTCTTGATTCCTAAAAGTCCATAACAGCTGTATTAGCCAAACTTTGTCAGTGTTAGATATAGTTACTATCTAAAATAATGAGAAAGTAATAACAGTATTAATTGTTCTCATACAGCTTATATCTTTATGGTAGGGTGCAAGCAATCAACATTTATCAATCAATAAATTATTAAATGCTAGAAACTGTGGAAAAATCAGGAAGACAAAGAGCACATTATTATTGATACATGCCAGAACCAAAGACAAAACAGTTATAAGTAAATTACTTTTAAAATATAAAAAAATAAAATAAAAAAATAAAATAAAATAATAATAAAATAAAATAAAATAAAATAAAATAAAATAAAATAAAAAATAAAATTATGGGCAGCCCAGGTGGCTCAGCGGTTTACCAATTGCCTTCAGCCTGGGGTGTGATCCTGGGGACCCTGGATCGAGTCCCATGTTGGGATCCCTGCATGGAGCCTGCTTCTCCCTCTGCCTATGTCTCTGCCTCTCTCTCTCTCTCTCTCTCTCTCTCTCTGTTTCTCATGAATAAATAAATAAAGTCTTTAAAAAATAATAAAATAAGATATAAAATTATTTTCAGGATACTTCATCAGTGATAGATATAACAAAGTAAGTAGAATACTCTCCTTTCAAAAGAAATGATACAAATTTTAAAAAGTGACTATTTTAAATTATTGAATTTATGTTTCAGAAATATTTAGAACCTTACCATCCCATGTACAAGAAATATGATTTAAGGATAACACTACACATGTCTATTTCTAATTAAAGCGCTAAATAATTATGTGCCGGTGCCCACATTTTTCAAAATCATATGCAAAAAATTTGTGTATTTGCAATGCCCAAATATACATCAGTGAAAGAATGCTATTTTCATCTTTTAGTGCTAAAATAATAAACTAGTATTTATTTTTCCTGTTAAATATTGAAGCCAATGTACTTTTTATGGATGAATTCCAGCAGTCTAAATCAAAGTGATGAGACCTTTATTATTATCAATCTTCAGGCATGAGAACTTTGGTATCATAATGACAAGCCCTACAGTCTTCCTCCAAGTAGTGCACTACATTCATGACATGCCATTTGATGAGGGTTGATATGAGGACATAAGGCAGGCATAAAAAATGACTGTTCATGCTAATATCCCATCAAATTCATGGAAAACAACATTTAACTACATCAGATGAATTTTTCCATTTCCACAATTGCATGATATGAAGTGTTCCCTTTCCCTTCTTTCTTTCCCCCTCAATCCCCCCATCCTTTTTTTTTTTTTTTGGTTATTGTTGTACAGCTTTTCATAATGCAGAAACAAACATATGTAAGCGTTAGGATAAAATATATCTCCCCCTTTTTTCCCCTCTCAAATACATGCTTTATTTTTCTTTGCAGGTATACCTAATATATTCATCAGTATAGCTTACAAATTTAACAAAATATTATGAATATAGCACACAAGATTACCCTTTATGTAGATAAAATTAAATCTCCTTTGAAGGTGATGCCCATGGGGTGCCTGGGTGGTTCAGTTGGTTAAGTGCCCGACTCTTGATTTTGGCTCAGGTCATGATGTCAGGGTTATGAGACTGAGCCCTGACTTGGGCTCAACGCTGAATATGGAGTCTGCTGAAGATTCTTTCTCTCCTTCTGCCCCTCCCCCTCTCTTTAAGTTAAAAATAAAGTGATATCCACTGTGTCTTATCTCTACCTTGCCTTGGAATTAGGTGAGTTTAGCATTTACAATTTCTAGAAGTTTCCCCCAAGGAAAGCACGTATAATGGAGGCAAAAGAACCATGAAACAAATGAAGAATATTATTACTTTCAATTTTTACAGTATCTAAATGCAAATCTACTCTTCACAGAGTTTGTCAATTCACCTACATTAAGGTATGAATGACTAATCAGTATAAATTTTTGCTATCACCCAAGGTAGCTACATTTAATGAGCCCAGAATTATTTCCCAAAATTTGTTCACAGAACATGAGGCATTGATGAATAGGGTGAACAGATTTATGATGCTTTTTTTTTGCAGATTGCAAATAGGAGTCTTTTGGGGGCCTTTGAAACCACATTATGCACACAGTTGTCTATTCATAATACCGACAGTGTCTCGAAATGAAACAACTGCTTTCCTAATGGAATTGGCATAGAGAAATACGTTCAGTATTTATATTTGTCTTTTATGTGAGTATGAAATATTTTCCAGGCAACCATATTTGGAATTTTGTATCTCCTTTCTGGTAAAGTGAATCTTTTCATAGCACTTCTTTGAAATGTGTAATAATAGTCAAAGGTGAACTGAATTCTTAAATGTTAATAAATTTTATGCTTTCTTTAGATTTTGATATTTGTAGCATCCAGTTGCCTAACTAGTCTAAAACAGAGAGATACAGAGATAAATAAATAAAGCAAAACTTATTCTGCTGTCAATATTGAGCATCATTATAAGGGCTGAATTAGTGTCTTTTATAGAAATTGAGAAAATACTCTCATCTGATTTCCTTTTTTTTTTATTCCATTCAGCCCTTTGGCTAGTAAGAATACTTATTAAAATAAAAACCTATTTTATGTTACAAATTTCTTCTTTTTACGTGCAATGTGAAATAGAAATTTGAGGATGTTTCAAACCAATTACTTCTAGTATTCCTCTACCATTCTGGGATATTTGATGATTTCTATCTCCCTTAAGGATTTGAATGTCTCGGTAAGATTTCACCCAAATTCGTAAAAGCCTTTTAAAATGTTAATTTTAGAGTGATCAGTCATGACCTTTTTCTGTGACATACCATCAGTTTTCACGTCTCAGATATGCCTATAAATCCAATGTTTCCAACTACCGAATCCAAATCACAAAGAGGCCTAAACAGTTCAGGGAGCTCATACACTTCATAATAGGAAGTCAACAAAAATGACCACCGTGGGCTGTTGGTAGGTGCTGTGAAGGGACTAGGAGGTAAGACCAGCACACTTAACTGTGCCTTTGGAAATAAAAGAAAGAGGGTTGGTTTGGGAGAAACACGAGTGGGGAAAGATGGGGTTCCAGGATTAGTTACATGGTGAGAACCTCTGAGATTCAGTACACAGACAGGGACACTTCCCTGAAATTT
Source organism: Nyctereutes procyonoides (assembly GCF_905146905.1). Lineage (NCBI taxonomy): Eukaryota > Metazoa > Chordata > Mammalia > Carnivora > Canidae > Nyctereutes > Nyctereutes procyonoides. The sequence goes on along the minus strand of NW_026575032.1, from coordinate 13,728,062 downwards.
GACTGACCATAAAGCCATGGTCCACAGAGAAATAGAAACTAGGCTTCATCTCTTTCCTAAGTGATTCTCTTCCTTCCTTTCTATCGATCCTTTCTATGTATTTATTCCTCTCTACGCTCACACATTCCCTATGATACTTGCAGTGATAAATATAGCCAGACATTGGTTTAGGTGGTAAAAACAGACTTTTTTCAGCAACTACTGACAGTAGGGGCAAGAGCTGAGATCATTTTGTTTTGTGCAGTGGTGACTGGCAGTTTGAAAGGGAGAAGAAGAGAGAGGGAGTGTGAGCTCCATAGTGTCAGAGACGTATAAAAGCACAAAGGGTTGGTCAGTGTAAATGTGATTAGGCAAGCTGTGTCTGCCAGCTGGCCATTATCCAAGTTAGGATTCCATCCTCCCACAGCCTGGGAGAGAGAGAGAAAGGCCTTACCCTTCTTAATGACTGCATTTCAAAGGAATGGTTCTCAACTCCTCTCCTTGAGAGAGAGAGAGAGATGCTTCTGAGTTGCAAGAGACACATATTCACAACTGTAAGCTCTTTTTAATAAATGCTCTCAGAAAGGGAGGTCAGAGGCCTATCATGGGTGATGCTAGAATAAATAGTAAATTTTCCTAGAGCGTTGATCTTTCTCACACAGATGCTCTTTGGGGAGTAGGGTATATGCCACCCAAGGGACCAGGCCTTATGCTTTTAGAAGCCATGCTAGAGTTTGGTCACATCTCTTAGTGCAGGGTTTGGATGAAATTGTTATGTGCCGAGACTTTGGCCATTCTCAGTCCATCTGATGTCCTCATTTCAAGGATAGAGGGTAGCAGGTGACCTAATTTCTAACTTCCTCAATGCCTGTGTAGCAAAAGAAGGCTGTCAATTGAAATTTTAGTGAGAAGAAGTAATAAGGAAAGTCCTTTGTCAATAGGCTCATCTGAAATTTGACTCCTTTATAATAATACATTTTCTGGAATATGCAAGCCTGACCCTTACCTGTGATTTTGTCCAGAAATCACTGCAGAAAGACACTTACTGGTCTTTTGTTATCCATTTCAATGAGATATGTTTTTATGCAGTATTTGAATTTTCAGCTTTTTAACTCACCATTTATGTAAGTGCATAATGTGTTTTAACCATACAGTTATGGTTAGTAACATTAAATCATAACAAATGATATATTGCCATACTAAAATGTATATTTAAAGTATAATTTCCCTTTTAAGTTCTAATCACAAGATGAGTATAAGGTAACTAAATAACAATCAGATGAAAAGAAATTAGTTTATAACACATATAGCACTAATAGCCCTTTTCTTCTCACTTTTAAAGATAACCAGTCCAATCACTTCATCTATTTTATTTATTTATTTTAATTTATAATTTTTTAATTTTTTAGTTTTTTTCACTTCATCTATTTTAAAACTTAACTTCTGAAAGTTTTATTTATTTTTTAAATATTTTATTTTTAATGTTTTTTTTTTTTCATGAGAGAGTGTGAAAGAGAGAGAGAGCACAGGAAGGAGGATGGTTAGAGGGAGAGACAGGTCAGATGTGGGGCTCGATCCTGGGACTCCAGGATCATGACCTGAGGCAAAGGCAGATGCTTAACTGGCTGGGCCACCCAGGCTCCCCTAACTTCTAAAAAATTTTAAAGGCAATGAATGCATTGATAAGTCAATTCAGTTTTTTTGTGGGGAAAAATCATGTATCATCGTGGCATTTTGCTCTATTAACCTGTGATGTCCATCCCAAAGGAACAAATCCATAGTTAAAGATTAGATAACAGGGAAAAGAGATTTAATATTTAAAAATTAACTGGTTCTCACTGTGAGTTTTGGTTCACATCAGAGAGCAAGATCTCATCTCTTAGGTGAGCCTTCCATTCGGGAGGCTTCTGTGGGCCGTGGCTGGCTAGAAAAGCTCTTACCGTCCGTCAGTCTTTCTTAGTTTAGCACAGTTTACTCTCTTCCAGATGCCATCCAAAGAACTGCTTCATACTTGCTCCTGACACTGGTTCAGTTCTCAATCATCAACTTGTTCCAGATCTAGTCAGCAAATTCATATATGTTTTTCTTCTGCTCACCACTTTATTCACTAATTATTTATTTTATGAAACATCATTCTCTGATCTGATGAGCATGGCATTATTGCACAGTTTTTATATAAGGATTATCCTATGGGATTTCTACGCAAGTCATTTAATAAGGCATGCTATTTTCTAGTTGTATTCTTCACTGAAGAATTAATTCATCCCATTTAAAACCTGATGGCAAATTTCCTTTGCTTTTTGGCAGGCTAGCAGGCAGTGAAAATAATGTGAATCAACACTTATGTGGTGCCTATGGTTCATTAGAACTTAGCATTGTGAGTAGTGGGATTCCAAATGCTCTATGATGCTGTTTTACCATAGATGATTACATCTGAGAGTTTTACAAACTCATCTTAAATGTTATACCAAGGAAGGAGTATAAAAGACAGTAATATTGCATCTGTATCTTTGGGGTAAATCCCCAACAGTGCAATTGCTGGGTCGTAGGGCAGGTCTATTTTAACTCTTTGAGGAACCTCCACACAGTTTTCCAGAGTGGCTGCACCAGTTCACATTCCCACCAACAGTGCAGGAGGGTTCCCCTTTCTCCACATCCTCTCCAACATTTGTGGTTTCCTGCCTTGTTCATTATCCCCATTCTCACTGGTGTGAGGTTGGTGAATTGAACAGCAATAAAAAATAAATTTATTAAAAAAAAAACATTAATATCACCTAGTGTTACAAAAAAAGTAAGAAACAGGATTTGTGTCTTAAACTAAGGCAGTAAACTAGAGGGGTTGCTTTGTAATCCAGATGGTATCTTGTAAACTGTTGTATCAATTTTTGAAACCAAAAGTGTAACGCTCTATTTTCTAATTTAGGTAAATATTATAATGTTACACTTAATATCTTCTTGGTTTTCAATAATATCGTGCAATTAAATACTTTAATTATAATACCATACAATTATTTAATTGTATAAATACATTATTTTCCACCATTGTTCAACTTACAATATATTTTTTAAAGATTTTATTTATTTATGAGAGACAGAGAGAGAGAGAGGCAGAGACACAGGCAGAGAGAGAAGCAGGCCCCATGTAGGGAGCCCCCTGTGGGTCTCCATCTTGGAACTCCAGGATCACGCCCTGGGCCGAAGACTGTCACTAAACAGCTGAGCCACCCAGGGATCCCTAACTGAAAATACTTTCAGCATTATATTTTTGTCTATTCAGTTGTAAGTGGTTATATAGCTAATATATATAATAGATACTGACACATTGATAAATATAACTTTAATTTTGTACATAAAAATCAAGTATGAATAACACAGCATGTATTATACAGACTGAACTGGGTTATTGCATCCGGAACACTATCTTTTGGCTTGAAGGCCTTTATATGTTATATGTGTTTCTTAATCCTGGTTCTCACTGGATTTTCTGGGACCTGTGGGGTTCTCAAACCTTTTGCGATTCAGTGTGGCCAAAACTATTATTTCCATAATAATACCATGATATTATTTGCCTTTTTCACTCTCATTCTCTTACAACTATCTATTTCCAGATGCTACATCCTACGTGGTAGCATCACAGTGGTTTGAATGCAAAAGTAAAGTTGAGCATTCAGCTGTCTTCTCTTAAGCTAGTCATTAAAGATGTGCAAAACCATAAGGCCATATCTTTCTTCTCATCTTTTTTATTGTCTAGGGTATTACAGTTATTTTTCATTAACTCGTAGTAGGTTTATTATTATCATTTTTAATGCTATTAATTACTAAATAAGTGATTTTATTTCTCCTATTTTAGTTACCAGTACGGGAAATATTAGCTGCATAAAGAAAATTCCTTGGTTCCTCAATAGTTTTATGAGAGAAGAGAGCTCTCGAGATCAAGATGTTTCAAAGAAGCCGATCTAGAAGGCGTCAATGGAAATGGGTTATTTTTAAATTTCAATTTTCTAAAAAACTAAAAAAATAAAATAAATAAATTTCAATTTTCTTTTAGTACCTAAAAACTATACCAATACTACTAACAACAGTAACAACAACCTGCTCTTTATCTGTTGGCTTTATTCAAACACTTATTCATTTTTATCTCATTGAATGTTCCTTTCACATAGTAACTTTTGTATTGAGAAACTTCTATTTTACTACTCTTGCATATGATTGCACTGCAGTTTGTGAATATTTTGTCTTGCTTATCCCAGGATCTGATTTAGTCAGGGAGCCCATAGAGTGCTGCCTCATGGATTTGAGATCAGCCGTGGAAATCATTTGACAAGTGTTGCAAATATCAAGTCTAGTTTGTGACAAATGTCTAACAATCTGTTTCCACAGCACCTGTCTTTATTAAGAACATGAGAATTCAGTCCTTTCTGCTATATTAATATTTCCACTATTAGATATTTTCCTTTTAAAGAATAAAAGGTGGCTTCAATTCTTAAAAAGTGCTTCTATATAATTAGCGGGCTTCAAATACAGTTTATGGCAGTAGCTGCAGAAAGGGACCTGACTCTAATATTCTGATTATATTTTACAAGTTTAAAATGTGAAATATTCACTACTGCTTATTCAGACATAGCAGAAATACTTGCTACTCACACACATACTATAAATGACATGTTACCAGGATTTTGAATTTCCTTATTTTGTGACTAATTAAAAGTAATTGGAAGTCATTAAATAAGCAATTGATTCTGCTGACAACCTCCTGTGGAATTTCATTTTTTACTGGCCCTTTCAAATTAGAGTAGTAAAATTCAAGAGTAATTGGTTATGAGAGCTATAATCTAAGTACTTTTTCTTAATGCATTAATAATTTCAATTAAAATAGAGTTTATAGTCTTTGAAAATGTTTAACATTAAAAAAGCCCAGGTGAAACGAAGAAAAGACAGCTGGGTATATGATTACACTGCAAGAACAGTAGGTGTCGGGGACATCTGGAGTTGGTAAGTGATGCGTGAACTCTTTTTCTGTGACATCCTCCACGGCCATTCTGGGAATTCAGGAGAAGTGTTGAATATGACTTGAAAACAACGACAACAACAACAACATGAAATTGCATTTTATATGACTGGCTCATTCACTCACAATTTGATTTTAAATGCTATAATGTAGAAATATTCCTCGAGATAGTGCTGCATTGGTAAAAATGGAATACGAATAGGCATTATCTAAATATTTTATTGATTAGCTAAATATGTTTAACATGATATTTATTAATATTTTATTATATTTATTACTATCAAGTACATGCATGTACCTACGTAAGGTGCTCATTAAAATTGAATTCGAATGAGGTTATTTTTAGGGACTTGATTATGCTTTCTTTTTTCCCATTTTAAGTATGTCAAATTTAAGTGTGATTTAAACAATTAAACCTGTTTCTTTTGCAACATCATACTTTGATTTATAACAATCATACTTTACATTTGAAAAATAAACATCCTAGTAAAATTTCTTATAATATTCTTTCACTTTTCCTCCCTTCAGTCACAAGAGCTTTAGTATCATATGAGCGGGAAAATAAACAGAGAAAGAAATTACAGAATTCATCAGTTTTTAGCATGACTTGTATCCTGCTTGATAATTCTCTTTTAAGTAAAGCAGTTTACTGAAATTACATTTACATGTGGATCAGAAAAGAGACACAAACTTCTGACTTTACAGATGGCTGTTTTTCTTAATTATATGGATAACAGTTTAGAAATAACTAATTGGTCATGCCTGACAAGTAATAGCAGTTTTTCCAAGATAAACAAATGTTCACATTTTTCATACTTAATCAGAGACTTTATGTGCAAAAATGACCAAATGTATCATCTATTCTAAGCCTCCTGTGTTGTTTTGTAATAAACGACCATCTGTACTTTGATTTGACTGAGTTTGTCTGTGATGACCGGAGAATCTGATTACATGGCAGATGGTTTTGGGAAAAGAACTTGTCTTTTTAGAAGTATGCAGACAATCACTTTTCAATAATTTTGTCCATAATTTGCCAACTTGCACCTGCTACTACTTTTGATATAAAGGTAAGATCGAAGGTATCAGTACCTCGATGTCCTCTTTCTGCTTTCCTAAGTAATACGAGACATGAGGGAGGGCTTGTGAGTGGCATACCCACTGTCACAGGCATACGCAAGTCAGAATGTCAGGCTTATTAATAATAAGGGAAACAAAGGCATGCTCCCATGTGCTTGGGCTTGGGACTATGGAGGTGGGGACTTCCAACTCTCTGCCTCTCAGCAACAAGATAAAACCTCACATTCTCTTAGGTATTCACACTGTTGGTGCTGCTTTCCCTCTCAGTTGTCAGACTCTCCGATGCAAGACTTGATCAGAATCCGAAATTGTTCACTCAGATTAAAAATATATTCATTTAATAAATAATATACACTTTGGCACAATATCTTGACATATTTAAAACTGATTTATAGGATTTTTTTCATCTTCCTAGTTATCTTATCCAAAAAGTACAGACTGTAGCACAACATTTTACAAGAAGCTGAGACTCTGAAGAGATCGAGCTGTTTATCAGAAGGCCATCGTTTATTAACTAGCAGCATTGTAACTACACCTCAGGATAAAAGGAACTATTATTTTTTATGTGTTCCCCCCCCCCCTTCCACTACTAAATGATCATCTTTTTTGGTGAAATAATTGGGTGTGCACTCTGTCAGTTTCAATTCCTAGCAGATGTTTCACAAAAGCAAAAAATCAAACCCCAGAGTTTTATCAATTTTCAAAAGTGGTATTCCTACTTTCATTTGTCTTCATGTATTTTTTGTAAATTTCCTTTTTGATTTCTTGATTGAACCATTGATTGTTCGGTAGCAGTTCATTTAGCCTCCATCTCTTTGTGTTCTTTTTCCAGAGGTTTTTTTTTTGTGTGTGTGTGTGTGTGTGTGTGTGTGATTGATTTCTAGTTTCATACTGTTGTGGTCAGAAAATATGCATGAAATGATTTCGATCTTTTTGAATTTGTTGAGACTTGTTTTGTGGCCTAACAGGTGCTCTATTCTGGAGAATGTTCCACGTACAATTGAAAAGAATGTATGTTCCTCTGTTTGGGGATGGAATGTTCTGAATGTATTTATTAGGTCCATCTGGTCGAGTGTGCCATTCAAAACTATTGCTTCCTTGTTGCTTTTCTGTCCTTGTTGCTTTCTGTCTTTCTGATTATCTTTCCATTGATGTAAGTGGGGTGTTAACGTCCCCCAGTATTATTGAACTACTATCAAATTCTTTATGTTTGTTAATAGATGCTTTATGTTTTTAGGTGTTCCCATGTTGGGTGCATGAATACTTAACGATTGTTATATCCTCTGCTTGGATTGTTCCCTATATGGTTATGTGAGGCCCTTCCTTGTCTCTTGTTACAGTTTTTGTTTTAAAGTCAGTCTATTTTGTTCGAGAGAGGTATCCCTACCTCAGCTTTCTTTTCACATTCGTTTACATGGTAGGTGTTTTTCCATCAATTAGGGTACTTGCTGCTGCTCCCAGCTCTACTGATTTAACATATAAAAATGCAAGTTATAAGATAAAACTGAGAAAGCATATAATAAACACTTTAGAAAAATACAACATAGAAGTAAGAGGTAAAGGGGTCACTGTAGGAACAAAGACTATTTTCTGAGCTGAAGAAAATCTTAAGTTTTAGATCAAAATATTCCACTAAGCATTAAGTAAGGATATAAAAGGAGAAGGAAAAAAGGATGCACAGATACGTAAAAACAGCCACTTAAATATGCTTTTTTGGCAAAGTGACCATAATAAGAATTACAAAGGAGATAGCCATATTAATGAAACTATTATATTCTCTATCTATAGCACTTACATTAACAAAAGAACTGACAGACTGTAAAATGCATACTCATGAACTCCAATATCTCAGTGCCCATTAATCTGACCCACTTTGAAGGATATTATGTTCAATTACATACTTATTAATTTTGAAACCTAGATGAAATGGAGTTATGGGAGAATAAATGAATTATGCAAGTATGTATAAAATTATCTTAGAAGGACTAAATTGATCAATACATGTGTAACAGCAGAAAAAGTGAAACAGATAGAAAAAGTACAATGGCCAAGCCCTCTTCCCACTTTTAACCGGTGAATTCATCTGCATGAAGAATTTTTGCAAAAATTGAGGTTAGATCAAGAGAAAAACTATTTCATTGCTCCCAGAAATTTCCAATGCTGAAATAAAAGTTGCAAAATTTCCCAATCCATTCTTTCTTAGTATTATATAAACAGAGAGTCTATATCCAATGGAAAATCCTGAACCAATCTGGTTTATCGGCTTAGAAACAATAATTCTAAATAAAATAATTAGGAATCATGACAGTGTACCATTGCAATAATTAATACAGCATTATCTTAGATGTAGTTAACTGATTCTACACTTTATTTTCTTTTCTCTGTATTATTGTTAACCACTGGGATCAATTACTCACTATTCTATTTTTCATTCCTGAGTGTGGTGTATATCAATATTCAATCATTAAAGTTTTTCTCTTGGTTGATCTATATTTTCTCAATAGTTAAAATCTAATGTCCCGAATCAATTACTCGCTATTCTATTTTTCATTCCTAAGTGTGGTGTATATCAATATTCAATCATTAGAGTTTTTCTCCTGGTTGATCTATATTTTCTCAATAGTTAAAATCTAATGCCCTGACTCCCCATATTTATCTCCAGAGTTGCCATTCCTCTTAAAATTCATTCTCCACTAATTTGTTCCTGACTCCTTTCCCCATGCAAAATTCATTTGACGTATTGCAAACTGATATGCAATTCTAGAAAATTTCTGAGCAAGACACCTCTCTAGATCAAGTGTCTTCTGCATCTTCCACTTGTTTAAAAATCAAAATAAAAAAACCCAGAATCCTTAGCTTTACACTCAAAATCATTTTCAATGTGGCCAGTATCAATATATGCACATTTATCCTTTCATATGACTTCCAAAAAATACTTCTTTATTCAAGCTTATTTATTCCTATCCTTCAAATGTATCTCACTGATTTACCATCTGCCATCTTTGTCTAGACTTTTCTTCTCACTTGATATCTGCCCTCCTTTGCATTTTCATTTCATAAACTCAACTTCAAGTCCTAATTCATATTGATTCCTTCTGAACTCCTTGCAAGTTACCGACTTCTTTATGACATCCTCTTATTTCTTTCATAATTAACATGCAAATACAGATGACTTCTGAACCATAAAACAAGTCTAATAAATAACTGTTGAATGCATGTATACAAAATTTTAAAGACATAAATTAACCTCCATCTATAAAATGACTGAAGTAAAAGTAAGGACAAATACAGGCAAAGGGAGGATGTAGAGATGTTTTGGTTTTCATGGCAATAAACACTTAGGAAGCAATGCATTATGAAGTACTTCTTAGCAAACCAAAGAGGGGTGGAGAATGTATTGTGAGGACAGAATTATTAAAATCAACAGAACCTATTTGGAAGAAAGTTTTATGCATGTAATTTTTTTGCCATTTAAACTAGTTTTGTATACAGCATTCTGTGACTGGGTTAATAATTCTTGGGTATCCAAATACACATCACTTACTTTCATTTCATTGCTAAAAGAAACTATCTCAGCAATATCAATATTTTGGGTGGATAGTTCTTTGTTGGTGTGGGATTTTTCTGTGCTCTGGGGAATGATGTGTTCCTTCTGTGTCCTCTACCTGCTAGATGCCAGCAGCATCTCTGCCCCACCACTCTGTCTTCCCAACACTCCTACCACCGTTGTGACAGCCAAACATGCTTCTGATGTAGCCATTTTTTTTTTTTTTGAGTGGGGGAGACCTGCTTGAAACTTATTGCTTTAAAGGATCCTTAGGAGTAAAGTACACAAAGACGATTTCTTTCTAAAATTCTTTTGCTTCGGTGCCTAGGTAATAACTGCTATTGTAATAAAAGTGGTACAAGACATTCTTCAGTGTTTTTTTTTTAATCATTTTAAGGAGAAATAAGTAAATTTAAACCATCAAAACTCAAATAGCAAAGTTTTATATCATAAAATTACTATACAAATTGGAAGAAATGGTTTTTGTCTACATTTTAAAGTCATATTTTTGCTTTGATATTGAATATCAATGACCTACATTTAATTCTTTCACTGCTCTGTTTTACATGTGAATCTAGTCCTGTGTACAGTTTGAACTCAAAACTAAATTTATATTTCTGAGAATTGGTTCCTGTATAAGATGAATGTAGAGAATTGCACTGCATATCATCTCATAGATGGGGAAAATTACTTCAAAAGGTAGGAATAGCTTTTGCATTCACACGGCTTAACAGATAAAATCTCCCTTTGACACTAAACCCAGAGGAACTCTCTTCAATTCTTATTTTCCAACTCTAAACAGCTATTTCAGGAGACATCAAAAAGATATACTATTGGCTAGTTGGGATGTTTAGCCCTTTGGGGGTAATTTGGATTAGATTAAGGTACACTAACTTCAATTGAGAGTCCCATTTCTTCCTGTGGTGAAAAAAAAATGCTAAGGAGGAATCTTTTATATTCATACCACAGGCAACTAAGAAACATAATCTGGAGAAAAATCTTGGTTTTAAGACTCCACATTAATTCAGCACACTGAATCTCACACTACTAGCATCAGACATAGCTAACCTGAGGGTTGACAGTAATGCCCTTCACGTCTATGATATTTCAAGTCCAATTATATCCAAAGATCCAATGATTATAGCATAGTTCCTCTATGCTTATGAAGAAGTTCCGCTCAAAATCAAATTTTGAAGATGCTAAAAAATTTCATTTTCTTTCCTTTTCCAATTGTCTTTTATTTTTTTCGGTTATAATTTTTACTAGAACTCTATTTTTTTGTTTTTCCTAACTCGAGCAACCCAGTTTTCCAGCAAGATTTTTCTACCCCTAAACTGTCTAGAATTCTATGCCATTATGCCTGACAAGGTTAAATTTGTTCTCCCCTTTCTAGCATCTTGATGTAATACATGTTCATTGGTGCATTAAAAGAAGTATTTTGAAAATAATAAACTGTAAAAATGGTGAAACTAGAACAATAGTTAAATTCAGCCTGAAAAAAAAAAAAAGGAAATGAAAAGTTAGAATAAATTGGCCTTATATATGTTACTTCAAATAGCTGGTGATTACACTTACTTTTTTCACATAGTTTCTGATTTATTGGAAATCAGAGGAATATCATGTGGATTTTCTGAAGTGATGCAGAGCCAGGAATGGTTTAGGGATCATATACACATTGCCTTATTTGAAAATTTTTGAAAAATCTCCAGAGATACATGTTTCTGTGCAAAAATTACAGTGAATATCAATTGTGTGTATCAACTTGGATAGGCTAGAGTCCTGGTTATTCAACTGAATACTAATCCAAGGGTTGTGAAGATATTTGGTAGATGCCCTTAAAGTTCACAACTTTAAGTGAAGGGGATTGTCCTAGAATCCGAGTTGTTTTTATTCAACTAATTAAAAGTCCTAAGGAATAGAACAGCAGTTTCAACTCACACTGAGAGCTTCCTCTTGCCCTTCCTGTTGGCCTCTGCTATTGATTTGGACCTGCCTTAGCAATCATATAAGCCAATTGCTTTCAGTAAAGCACTTTGCATGCAGCATGTAAGAAAAACAACAACAACAACACAGGGACCCTTCACTTTAGTGAAATTTCTAGGGGTTTGGTGCTGTAAAGCCTGTTGAGATATTCTTGCAACAGAGAATATGAGTTTTTATTGCATGTGGCCCAAACGAAAAAAGAGACAAAGTGCCTAAGATGCCTCTTTAGATTTTGGAGGCTACATATTCCTCACTAAGTATGCTACTCTGGCCCATTACAATGTGGCTGTGAAGGGCTGCTACTATCAACTAGCGTCCAGGGGAGAAGGCTCTGTGACAGGGGTATGCTGATCTGTCACTTGAGCCATATTATCCACTAGACGCAATGGTGCTTTAAATGTCAGTGGCAGATAGAGATGCTGATTCAAGCCTTTGGCCAGTGCTTACAAGTGATCCTTAGGATTTTGGAGGAAAGCACTGCCATCTTCCACAGTTAAATACTCTCCTTTTGAAAAACAGCTCTTCACTTGTTACTGGGCTTTAATAAAAACTGAACTTTTAATCCTCGGCCACCAAATTACAACGTGATCCGAGCTGCTATTCATAAACTAGGTATTTTCTGATCCATTAAGCAATAAAGTGGGGTGTCCTCAACAGTGTTCTGTTTTCAAGTGGAAATGATATCTATGATGTCAGACTAGAGCAAGCCCTGAAGACACAAGCAACTTACAAGAGAAGTAACCCAAACGCACATAGCTGTCCCCTCTTGCTTTATTACCTTCTCTTTCTCAGCCCACACATATGGCCTCCTCGGTAGCTTTCTATGATTAGTTGACTGAACAGAGAAAAGGCAGACATGATTTACAAAGGGCCTTGCATAACATGCAGGCGCCATCTGAAAGTGGACAGCTGTAGCAGTCCAGGCCCTCCCCCAAGACAACTCTGAAGGACAGTAGTAGAGGGAAATCCTCCCAGTTGGTAGAACTTTATTATTATTATTATTATTATTATTATTATTATTATTATTTGGTAGAACTTTAAATAGTGCACCTTGCTGTGCATTTTGTTTGGAAGGAACAATTGCCAGAGGCATGTGGATATATTAATTTATGGACTGTGGTCAGTGGTTTTGCAAATACCAAGGGACTTGGAAGAAATTTAATAGGAAAATTGGTGACAGGGAGGTCTTGGGAAGATATATGTGGATGGACTCATGGAGTGAGCAAAGACTGTGAATGTACATATTATTCATGCCAATGTTCGTCAAAAAGTGATCTCAACAGAGGAGAATTTTAATAATCAAGTGGATAGGATGACATATCAGTGGATATTAGTCAGTTTCTTTTCTCATTCATTCCAGTCACCACTCAATGGGTTCATGAACAAAGTGGGCATAGCCACATGGATAGAGGTAATTTACGGGCTCAGCAACATGGGCTCAACTTGCCAAAGATAACTGGTTATGGCCATTGCTGAGCGCCCAATCTGCTGGCAGCATGGACCAACAATGAATCCCTAATATTGAACCCATTCCCCAGGGTGACCAGTCAGCTACCTACCGGCAGATTGATTACACAAACCATCTATATAATGGAAGGGGTGGCACTATGTTCTGTGTGGCACTTGTCTGGATATGAATTTATCTGTTCTGCACAAAATGGTTCTATCAAAACTACCATCCATGGACTTGCAGAATGTCTATCCACCATTATGGCATTCCAGAGAACATTGTTTCTGATCAATCACATCTTAAATAGCAAATTAAGATTACCAGTGGGCCCAAGCCCATTGAATTTACCAGTTTTATCATGTTTCCCATCATTCAATATTGGTTGCCTTGATAGAACAGAGCTATGAAAAAAAATAAATAAAAATTTAAAAAAAGAAGAACAGAGCTATGGCCTTTTGAAGACTCTCTTAGAGTGGCAGTCTGCTCCATGAAACTCTATATATTTTAAATTAGTGATGAGAAATAGTGCTGTTTTCTCCATAGCCAGTATTCACACCTAGGAATCAAGAGGGGGGAAGAAGAGTGGTACTGCCACTAGCAAAAATTTGACTCATGTCCCTGTGACTTTATGCTCTGCTCACATAGTAATTTTAGTCCAAAGAAAGGAATGGTTCCGCCACTAGGCACAATAATGATCCCATTGAACTAGAAGTTGAGAGTTTCACTGGCTATTTTGGTCTCATATCTCTGAATCAGCAGGCAAATGAATTCCTATATTGTTGGGGTGATTGATCCTGACCATCAGGGGGAAATTGTTTTGTACAATTCCCACTACACAGTAGAAATAAGGGAAACTATGACTGGAATATAAGAAATTTCTTAATTCATTCTCCACTATTGCCACGTCTCATGATTAAAGTAGTGGAATGCTGCAACAACCCAACTAAGCTAGGAAGGCTAATGGCCCAGACCCATCAGGAATCAAGATTTAGGTCACCTCACAAGGCAAAGAAATGTGACCAGCTGAGATACTGGAATGATAGTGTAAATGTGGTTATAAATATTAGCTATGAACTCATGGCCGGTTGCAGAAATAAGGATTGTGATAACTTTGAGAATGTATTTCTTACTTTGTTATATATGTGTTGATAGATAGATTAAGCAATTTTTAAAAATTTTCTTCTTGGTCATCCCTTTTATCATCTAACATAAGAAGTATTCATAATGGTTAACTTTACATCACAGTATTTAAGTTAGGACTAGCAAAGCATCACATAAAACTGCATTCTCCTCCAGGGAAATAATAGTGCATTTCTGGTGGTGCATGGGATGGTCATCTCACATTAGATAGAAAGTATGACTTTGGTATTGTTTTTATCTGAAGAGTAAACGTAGTTTACGGAGATGCATAATGGGTGCCAAGTGGCTAAATGTTGGACTTTAATGGTCAGTTGGCTTAGTCTATAGTAGCCAGTTATTCGATCAAATACTAATCCATATGTTGCTGTGAAGATATTTATAGCTGTGATTGTATTCATAATCACCTGATTTTAAGCAAAGGAGATTATTTTAGATAACTTATGTGAGCCTGATCCTTTTTTTTTCTTTTGTTGAGTTTTTATGTAAATTCCAGTTAGTTAAAATGCAATGTAATATTAATTTCAGATGTAGAATTTAGTGATTCATCACTTACATACATCACCCAGTGCTCCTCACTACAGTGCCCTCCTTAATACCTATTACTCATTCAGTAATACCATTGCGCACTGCCCGCCTCCTGTCCAGAAACCTTCAGTTTGTTCTCTAGAGTTAAGAATCTCTTTCCTAGTTTGCCTCTCTCTTTTTTTTCTCTTATATTCATCTGTTTTGTTTCTTATATTCCACATGGGTTTCTTATGTTCCACATAAGTCATATGGTATTTGTCTTTCTTTAACTGACTTACGTTGCTTAGCATGGTATTCACTAGTTCCATATCCAAGTCTTTGCAAATGGCAAGATTTCATTCTTTCTTATGGCTGAGTAATATTCTGTTGTGTATACGTGTGTATATGCGTGTGTATACATATATATACGCAATGGAATATTACTTATTTATCCATTCATCAGTCCGTGAATACTTAGGCTGTTTTCATAACTTGGCTATAAACATCGGAGTGCATTATACCCCCTTGAATCAGTACTTTTATATCCTTTGGGTAAATACCTAGCAGTGCAATTGATGTGTTGTAGTTGTAGTTTGATTTTTAATTTTTTGAGGAACCTCCGTAACTGTTTTCCAAAGTGGCTGCACAGCTTACACTCCCACCAATAGTGTAAGAGGACTCCCCTTTCTCAGCATCAAACAACACTTGTTTGCACTTGTGGAATTTAGCCAGTCTCATTGGTGTGAGGTGATATCTCATTGTAGTTTTGATTTGTAGTTCCTTGATAATGAATGATGTTGAGGATGTTTTCTCAGGTCTGTTAGCCATCTGTAGGTCTTCTTTGGAAAAAAAAAAATCTATGCATGTCTTCTTCCCATCTTTAAACTGGGTTATTGGTATTCTGGGCATTGAGTTTGATGAGTTTTATGTAGATTTTGACTATTAACCCTTAATCAGATGTCATTTGCCAATATGTTCTCCTACTGTGTTAGTTGCCTTTTAGTTTTATTGATTCTTTCCTTCATTGTGCAAAAGCTTTTTATTTTAATGTAGTCCTGATAGTCTATTTTTGTTTTTGTTTACCTTGCTTCTGGAGCCATATCTAGTATGAAATTGCTATAGTCGATAGCAAAGAGATTGTAAAATCCTCTAGGATTTTGATAATTTCCACTCTCACATTACGTTCTTTCACTCATTTTGAACTTATTTCTGAGTATGGTGTAAGAAAGTGGTCCAGTTTCCTTCTTCTACGTGTTGCTGTCCAGTTTTCCCAAAACCATTTGTTGAAGAAATTGTCTTCTTTCCTTTGGATATTCTTTCCTGCTTTGTCAAAAATTAGTTGACTCTATAATTGTGGATTCATTTCTCCATTTTCTGTTCTGTTCCATTGATCTGCTATTGATCTGTTCCACTGGCCTGTTTTTGTGCCAGTGCTATAGAGTCTCGATCACTGCAGCTTTGTAACACAACTTGAAGTCCAGAATTGTAATGCCTTCAGCTTTGCTTTTCTTTTTTCAAGATTGCTTTGGCTATTCAGGGTCTTTTCTGGTTCCATACAAATTTTAGAATTCTTGGTTCCAGCTCTATAAAAAATGCCATCGGTCTTCTGTTAGGAATTGCATTAAATATGTAGATTGCCCTGGGTAGTATAGGCATTTTAACAATATTTGTTCTTCCAAGCTATGAGCATGGAATGTTTTTCCATTTCTCTGTCTCCCTTCCAAATTCTGTCTAAGTGTTTCATAGTTTTCAGAGAACAGATCTTTTACCTCCCAGGTTAGGTTTATTCCTAGGTATCTTATGGTTTTGGTACAATTATAAATGGGCTTGACTCTTTCATTTCTCTTTCTGCTTCATTATTGTCTACAGAACTGCAACAGATTTCTGCATGTTGAATTTGTACCCTCTGATTTTACAGATTTTGTGTATCAGTTCTAGTAATATTTTGGTGGAGACTTTTGGGCTTTCTTTTTTTAAGATTTTATTTATTTATTTGGCCTTTATTATGTTGAGATATGTTCCCTCTATTCCTGCTTTGTCGAGGGTTTTCATCATGAATGGATGTTGTACTTTATCATGTTTTTCTCTGCATCTTTTGAGGGAATCGTGTAATTCTTATTCTTTCATTAATGTGGTGGTATCATGTTGATTGATTCATGAATATCAAACCACCCTTGCAGCCAGGGAATAAATCCCCTTGATCATGGTGAATGATTCTTTTAATATACTGTTGGGTTCAATTTGATAGTATTTTGTTGAGAATTTTTGCATCCATGTCCATCAGGGATATTGGCTGGTAGTTCTCTTTTTCAGAGGAGTCCTTGTCTGGTTTTGGAATCAGGGTAATGCTGGCCTCACAGAATGAATGTGGAAGTTTTCCTCCATTCCTTTTTTTTTTTTTTTTTTTTTTTATGAACGATTTAAGAGGAATAGGTATCAACTCTTCTTTAAATGTTTAGCAGAATCCCCTGTGTAGCCATCTGGTCCTGGATTTCTGTTTATTGGGAAACTTTTTTATTACTGATTCAATTTCTTTGCTGGTTATGGGTCTGATGTTCAGGTTTTCCATGTCTTCCTGTTTCACTTTCGGTGGTTTATGTTTCTAGTATTTATCCATTTCTTCCAGGTTATCCAATTAGTTGGCATATAGTTTTTCATAATATTCTCTTATAATTTGTATTTCTCTGGAGTTGATTATCATTTCTCCTCTCTTATTGATGATTTTATTTATTTGGGGCCTTTCTCTTTTCTTTTTGATTAGTCTGGGTAGAGTTTATTACTCTTATTGATTTTTTCAAACAATCAGCTCCTAATTTATTCATCAGTTCTACTATTTTTGTTTTGGTTTGGTTTTTCTATCATTTATTTATACTCTAATCTTTATTTCCCTTCTTCTGCTGTCTTTTGAGCCTCCGTCGTTCTTCTTTTTTCAAGCTCCTTTAGGTGTAAGATTAGGTTGTATATTTCCTTGGTTCCAGAGATACTTTTGCTATATTCTGTCCTCTTAAGACTGCTTTGCTGCATCCCCAAAGGTTCTGGACCCTCATGTTTTCATTTTCATTTGCTTCCAAGTATCTTTTTTTTTTTTATTCCTTATTTATTTCCCGGCTGATCTATTTATTCTTTAAGTAGCATATTGTTTAAACTCCATGTATTTGTGGTCTTTCGAAATTTTTTCTTGTGGTTTACATGACATTTCAAAGTGTTGTGGTCAGAAAATATGTATGATATGATTGCAATATTTTTGTACGTGTTGAAGTCTTTTTTTTTTTACCTAGTATGTGATCTATGCTGAAGAATATCCCATGTGCACTTGAGAAGAATGTGCATCCTGCTGCTTTAGGATGAAATGTTCTGAATATATCTGTCAGGTCCATCTGGTCCAGTGTGTCATCCAAAGGCACAGTTTTCCTTGTTGATTTTCTGCTTAGATAATGTGTCCAATGGTGTAAGTGGGGTGTTTAATACCCTACTATTAATGCATTATTATCAATGAGTTCTTTTACATTTGTTATTAGTTGTTTTATATATTTGGGTGCTCCCAAGTTGGGGAGATAAACATTTACAACTGTTATATTTTCTTGTTGGATGGTCTTATTTATTAGGATATCATGTCCTTAATTTCTTGTTACAGTCTTCGGTTTAAAATCAAGTTTGTTGGAAATACCTATTGTGATTCTGGCTTTCTTTTGACTTCCATTTGCATGATAAATGTTTCTCTATCCCTTCACTTTCAATCTGCAGGGGTCTTAAGGCCTAAAATGAATCTCTTATAGGCAGCTTTAGATAGATGTTGTTTTTTCACCCATTTTGACATCCTATGTCTTTTGATTGAGGTGTTTAGTCCATTTACATTCGGAGTAATTCAGAGTAATTATTGTTAGATATGTATTTAGTGACATTATATTACTTATTTTGTCATGGTTTCTGGAGATTTTCTCTGTTCCTTTCTTCTCTTTGTCACTTTTGGTCTGTCTTTCCCACTCAAAGAGTTTCCTTTAATATTTCTTGCAGGGCTGATTTAGTGGTTATGAACACCTCTAGTTTTTTTGTTTTTCTGGGAAGCTCTTTACTGCCCTTCTATTCTGAATGAGAGCCTTGCAGGATAGATATTCTTGGCTGCAAGTTTTTCCTGTTCAGCCCCTGGATTTTATCCTGCCACTCTATTCCAGCTTGCCAAGTTTCTGCTGTGAGATCTACTACTAACATTATTGGTCTTCCCTTGTAAGCTAAGGATGTCTTTTGTCTTGCTGCTTTTAGGATATTATTTTTATCACTCTATGTTGTGAATTCAACTACTATATGTCTTGGTGTTGGCCTACTTTTTTTTTTTTTTTTTTTTAATGAGAGTTCTCTGTGCCTCCTGATTCTGGATGTCTATTTCCTTCCCCAGATTAGGGAAGTTTTCTGATATTATTTCTTGAAATAAATATTCTGCCCCTTTTCCCTTCTTCTTCTTCTTCTTGTTCTTCTTGTTCTTCTTCTTGTTCTTCTTCTTGTTCTTCTTCTTGTTCTTGTTCTTCTTCTATTCCTATGATACAAATGGCATCACACTTGATGGAACCACTGAGTTTCCTAAATCTATTCTCATGATCTGTAGCTTTTCCTTCTCTCTTTGGTTCAGCTTCCTAATTTTCCATAATTCTGTCTTCTATATCACTTATTATTTCCTCTACTTCTTCCATCCTGTGGTCATAACATCCCAACTGCTTCAAATCTCAGCTATTATTTTTCATTTCTGCCTGCTTGTTTTTCAATTCTTTTATCTCTGCAGTAAGGAGCTCCCTGATATCTTCCATGCATTTGTCAAGCCCAGCCAGTATCCTTGTGATCATTGCCTTAAATTCTTCATCAGGCATATTACTTATAACTGTTTCACTTAGATCTCTGGCCATAACCTTTTCTTATTCTATCTTCTGGGATGAGTTCCTTCATGTTGGCATGTTGTCTAGGTTTCTGTCTTCTTCTCTGTGTTATAAAAGCCTGTTATGTTTCCTGATCCTGAAGGTAATGGCTTTATGAAGAAGAGAACATATTGCATCTAGGGCCCAGTACTCCAGGAAGTGTCTTTGGTATATGTTGTGAGCACTCTGCTTCTGTGTTTTGCTTGCTTTACCCCTCAGATCAGTCCTTTACAGGGGCTCCCCCTGCTTACTTTGTGCAGTGTTTGGCCCTTATCCAAAGTGTGGCAAGTTTTAAATAGGCATGTTCTGGTCTGCTTGTTAAATGAGACCTGATGCTACTTTCACTAGAACTGAAGACTTGTGGAACTCTATGGTCAGCAGACATGGTGTGTGTGGAGACTTCTGCTGGTCTTCTGGGGAAAGGGCCCATTGCCCTAGTCTTTAGGTACACTTGCCTGAGAAAAGCAATATCAACAGAGCACCAGGTGTCAGGACCTGGTGTAGGCAGGTTAGGCAGCCTGTGTGGGCACTGTGCTGTTTACCAAAGGTTTCTGTGCTTAGGCTGAGGGTTGGGGAAGGGTAATGGTGTGAACCAGCTTTTATCCCCGGAGTGGGGTCTCTGTGCTGGCTGCTTTCAGGGAAGCATTCCCAAAAGAGCAAAGTTTTCCTTCATGAGTCCCAGGCACATTTTGGATTGTTGTTTTCATGCTGTCTGTCTCTGGGTTGCTTGGCTGTCATTAGCAGTGCAATGCACTTTGGGCCTACATTAGCCATGCCTATTGACTTTCAAAACTCTAGAAGTTAGGGACACATTATTGCCAAGACTTGGGCTGGTCTCCTGTAGAAGAGTCTCACTACGCTGTGATTGATTCAGATTTTACTGAGAAGGACAGTCATGCCAAAATGCAGGTGTATGGGATTGGAAGCAAGGCAGGCCAAAGAGCCATTGTCTTGGTTAGCTTCCCTCAGCAGGTGTCTCTGCACTTATGGAAATGGTGACCTTTGACTTTTTGTCCCCAGAGAGGCGACTCTGTGAAGGCCACCTCTCTGGATCGTGGATGTGCTCCAAGAAGAGCAAACAACCTCTCCCTGTGTGTTTATATAATCCTGATTGGAATGTTTTCCATGTGTTGCCTTCTCTCCAGGAGTAGGGAAGCACTCGGAGTGCTCTATCCCAGCCAAGCCCATGACCTCTAAAACTCCAGTCTTCAAGCCCTGCTGCTTTCCAGCCAATGGCTTTGGGGAGGTGCTCTCTTTGTGCATACCCCTGTGTGTTTCTCTCTCTCTCCTCTCTCTGTGACCATGGCTCCCTCCACTCTACAGCACCTGCAATCTGTTTCCACTCCACACATGTCTCCACACTTCCTACCTTCTTTGATATTGTTCCTTCTTTCCTTCTAATTGTGCAGGTTGTTCTTTCAGGCTTCAGGTGTATTTCTTGAATATTCAGAATGATTTGATATTTATCTAGCTGTGTTCAAGGGATGAGGCAGGCCTAGGATCCTCTTACTATGCTTTCATCTTAGCGTACTCCACTCTGTGTGGGCCTGATTCAATCAGTCATAGCTTTTAGAACAGAACTAAAGTTTCCTAGAAAAAAGAAGAAATTCTGTCTGTGTCCTGCATCTTTAACTAATGCCTGAAAGTTTTATTCTTCCCTTCCTGACAACTTGCCCTACAGATTTTGGGCTTTTTTGGGGGGTGTAATGACCATAAGGATGGAAGAAGCAGAAGAATTAATAAGTGTATCCAAAAAATATTTCAGAGAGTAAAAATTAAACTGAGTTGTATAGATAATATATCCTACATTTTATATAAAAAAGACATATCAGGAAAATAAAAATTGGAACTAAAAAATGATAAAGAACATTGAATGTATTTATAGAACCTGCATTAACGAAAGAACTTATTGGGTAAAGTTTATATGTTCATGAGATCTGATATGTTGATGCTCATTAATCTCACTCAGTTTTTAAGAATATCAAACAAGAGCATCTTGAGAGAGAAAAATGCTAATCTTCTGACAGTCAGTCTCTACAATTTTTGGAATTTATATATGAATCAACAGAGGATTTTGCAAAATGCATTTCCATTTGCTTTTCTGATCGTAATTCAACATGGAAATAAAAAAGAAAAGAATATAAAGAAATTGAATTAGAATAAAATAGGAAGAGAACAGGTATCATCCTCAGAAACAATAAATACATCTTGAAAAGCAATATGCTAATTCTTTGTACACAACATACCTTTTTTTCCCTTAAAAACTGTGAAAGGAAAACCAAATGATTTGCTTTGTGCACCTGGCACCAGACACAATTAGTCATTTCTGAGTATCCTTAGCAAAGCACAGCTTTTCTCATGGATGTAAATGCTTTCAGCTCATTTCAATAAAAGGCATTTCTGTCCTGCGGCCTCCCTTTTTGAGACAGTGGATTTGGAGCATTTTGATAAAAACAAACACCCTATGCTCAGAATGTGATTACAGTTGCTGTGCGGGCAGAGAGCAGAGGGCCCTAGACATCAATCTGCGTCTTGTGATACACTTTCAGTTAACAAGGGGAAGCCCAGGTGAGGCTTCTTCTACATTTCACAGGCCAGTTGGTAAAGTTGAGAATCGCTCAACTAAATGGGGCTGCCTTCATTCTCGAAGTCAGCTCTAGCTCTGGCATGAGGCTACAGACCCAAGTACACTGAATTGCTAATTAATTTAGTAGCATATGGAAAGTTCAGCAACCTGTTGTATGCACTAAACTAGGAGGGAAATCTTACGAACGCACGGGAAGATTTTGTTCAGCCGTCTCTCAAAATGATGAAATTAGATTTTCTTTTTGTCTTCGCCTGCCTCTGAATTATGAAAATAGCATTCTCAATCTTGCACATTGTCTCTTCAGCTTACCATGAACAGTGTGGTGCATTTTACTCAATTCCTTGTCTTTAGCAGCACCTTGAAGCAACTGGAACTGTTGGCGGCTTTGCTTGTGTGTGTATGTGTGTTTACTTAAAATGTTAACACTTTTTAGAAAAAGTATTCTTTGAATTCTAAGACCATATTCGAAGAGACAAGCTGTTTCTACCTCTTCCATAGTTAAGTATAATATTGCAATCAATAAAACAACAGGTGATTAGTGCCTGATTGTGACAGGAAAAGTGATGTGTTAACTGTGCACATCTCACAATGTAAATCTTATAACACTTTATTAATCTGAGGCAAAACAAGGAAGCGTATACAAGATAATGTAAAGCAGTCATGGAGGGAGGTGAAACGAAAAGGCAGGTCCTCCCAAGTTGTATTCTCAAAATTACACTGGAATGTATACTTTAATTTTTCTCCTAGCCTCCCCAAAGGGTTCTGTAGATACTTGTCAGGGAGAAAGATAGATATTTTCCATTGGAGAAGGGGGAAAAAAATCAGATTTTTCTAACATTTCCTTCCCTCCGCAAAAAAGGGATATCCTCAAGCACAGCATTCAAAATCACCAGGTTCACAGTGTCCAATGGCTTATTACAGGCTCTGATAGGTCTTGCATTAAAATATAAAATAAGAGAAAACAAACCATACACCAAACTTTGTTTAGATTTGCTTAAGTCTCAGACTTATGTAGACCACTGATACCTCTCTGTGGAAGCCTATTTTCATTTCATCAAACAAAGTAATGTGTTGAGCATTTGTTTGGGGAAAGCTGCATTGGCCTGTTTGTTTCACACTCTCAAATTTATCTTTTTAAAGATTGGTTGTTTTTCAAACGAGATTTATTTATTTATTTATTTTTATTAATTTATTTTTTTTTTAAATCATTACCATGTTTGTTTGGAGATTCCATCAAGTTCAATACAGTTGTCTCCCTCAGTCCTCTATGGCTTTGTCCCCAAATCATGTAGATTCATTTGTATGGAAGTTCACATTTCTACAGTCACATGGCTCATCATTCCCTCAAAAGACTATTTTGCACCTTTGTTCTTTCTCCTCACACCTTTTCCTTCTCTCGTCATGCTGGTGACTTTGATTTTTTTTTTCCACTGAGAAAATAGGAGTAATAAAAATGGACCTGCCCATCTTCCCATGAGAAATCTATCCATGTATCTGCACTCACATATTATGTTTCCCAGTTACAAATTATAGAAATGTTTCCAATTTAGGGATGCCTGGGTGGCTCAGTGGTTGAGCATCTGCCTTTGGCTCAAGATGTGATCCCACTGTCCCAGGATTGAGTCCCATGTTGGGCTCTCTGCGTGAAGCCTGCTTCTCCCTCTGACCTCTGTGTCTGCCTCTCTCTCTGCATGTCTCTCATGAATAAATAAATAAAATCTTAAAAAAAAGTGAAGCTTAATTCTAGTAAATTGCTATTGCTAATGTTACCAGAACCTACAGTGGCCAATCCCAATGTTTAATCTTATTCAACATACATGATGTTAAGTATCATTTTATGCAATATATTATTCTTCTTTGATGAAAACTTCTTTTGTGGATTCCCAAATATAGAACCTCTATTGGCTCTCTTCTAATGAATCTTATTCAGTCTAAATAATGGCTGTTCTCTAGTTCCCAAAATTTATGTTCTCACTTTCAGATCTTTTCTTCTCTCTTTTGAGTTGACTACACACATTCCCATGGACTTGAATTCATTTTGTACACTGACAGCCCTCAAATGTATATATTGAATTCATAATTTCCACTTCCAAACATCTTAAAGATGAATTTGGCATGTCACGCTTAACATAGTCACAATTGATTTCCTGACTCAAAAACCTACTCCTCTAATATTCTCTGTGTCAGTGGGTGATACCAAAGCCCCAGGATTTATCCTTGCAGTCTCATTCTCTGAAGTTGCACATGCGGTCTACCAACCAACTGGTTGCTCGGCCATCTGTGAGCTTGTTGCCAACTGCCAGTAAGCTTAGCCATAAGCTTTCAAGTATGTCTTCTTCTAATTCTACTGCTAGTATTATAAACATTGTCATCTGTCTTCCAAACTACTTTTAAAGACCTATTAACAAACTGGTCTCAGACATTTCACCAGGTTTACTACCTAGATCTTACACAGAATCAAAAGTTATCTTTTGGAAACACAAATCAAATCATATTTCTAGCCTTCAAAACCATTCAGTGACTTTCTATCACAGAGCAAAATCCAGATTCTCTAGTTTAAAAGGCCCTACGTAAAATACGACCTTTGCCAAGGTCTCCGACCCTATCTGCTACCTTTTGTTTACCTCCTGATTCTGATTCAGTTTCTCTGGCTTTACTGTCCTTGAACCCACAAAAGTCATTCCTGTTCACTGGTCTTTGCCTTTGTTGTCGTTGGGTTTTTTTGTTGTTGTTATTTTGTTTTGTTTTTAAATGCTCTTTATTTGACAGAGAGCACAACAAGGGGAATTAGCAGAGGGAGAGGGAGCAGAAGACTCCCTAGGAGCAGGGAGCCTGGTGTGAGGCTTGATCTTAGGACCCTGGGATCATGACCTGAGACAAAGGTAGATACTTTACCAACTGAGCCACTCAGATGGCTAAAAACTACAATTGTTGTTTTTAACCAGGAATGGTTTTCTCCTAATCTCTATTTGGCTGATTCCTTTATATTATTCTTGTTTTTTCTCCTTTGTTATCATCTCAGAGAGGTGACATCTTCCCCAGCTCCTTGCCACCAAATCTCTCCTTTCCCCCTTACTCTGCATTCCTGCATCTGGCTTCAATATTATGTATGCCATTTAGCATTAACCTGAAACTGTAACTTATGTATGTGTTTATTTCCTGTATCTTCCACTGGAATATGAACTACAAACAACAACACATAATCTAATCAGCTTCTTTACAATGCAACACATAACATAATCTAATCAGTTTATTTCTCTTCCTGTATCTCTGGACAAGACCCGTCACAAAATAGATTCTCAAAAATATTTATTGAATAAAATGATCGTATGCTTCTATGTCACATATGCTGTGCTGTATGTACATGCTTATAAGTAAATGACATATGGTGCCCGAAGGAGCTCATACCTAGCAGAGTATTCTGATGCAAGATAACTTATTGTATACTTTCCTCTTCTTATTGAACTTAACATTTTAGCCCAGCAAAACACTATCTCAAGTTGTTTCAGTTTTTCATTAAAAATTTTAAAGGTTAAAAGAAAATTAAAGGTTTATTTGGTAAATAGTGAATTATTAAGTCATACAGGATTAAGACAATTGCTATAAGTCCTAAGTTATATGATTATTATACTTATTTTAAATTGATTTTTCCAACATTCTTATTTTAGGATTTTTCTCTATTTCAAGACCTCTGCTTAATGCTCTTACAAAAATATTATAAAGATGCTCTGAACTTAGTCCTTTATGAAGAAAAAAAATCATTTAAAAGATATGCATATAACTAACTAGAATTTAAATAAACATTTGGAGAAAGAATAAAACATGCATAAATTACCAAATTCTATAATATGTTTTTGGTACAATGTGATATAAAACAAGAAAGCAAATAATAATTAATACTGCCTATGGAAGTGAAGTTGTTTCACATATTTAATAGTGAGGCTCTTGAATGGAAGTTAGGAATTAATATCACAGCTGGCTGTATTAGCAAACATTCCATGTGCTTGATCAGTGTCCACACAGTAATAGTTGGTGTATACTTCAAATATATCACCTCATTATAGGACATGGGTGGATATTCCCAGGTACACTCAGGAATGACAAACATGGTAGATGGATACAGGTGGAGACTCATCTCTATCAGATGGATCTGAAGAAACACTATTAAGTTCTGAATTCACATATTCAAATCTACAGTCTTGTAGCATCTGGTGAAACAGCTCTGTCTTTGGACCTCTATCAACTCCCTTTTGGTGTTCTCATCCAAACGTCTAGCTGTAAATGTCACCTACACACTGCTGATTTCCTTCTTTTTTATCTCCAACACAGACATCTATCTCCCTTGTACTCCTTAACTTGTGTGTTCAGTGGCTTATTTGAGCTCTTTCCACTTGAATATCTAAAACTTAATACTTCAATCCCTCCAAATTCTGCTTTATGTTCAGTGTCCTTGATCTCAATTATGGCAACTCCTTCTTCCTCGTTGTTTATCCCCCAAAGCTATCACTCCTATCACTACTCTTTCTCTGATATCTAATATTCCATTTGTCAGGAAATACCATGGGGTATATATTTCAAGACTGTCCAAAGTCCAATGACCTTTCACCACTTCAACCATTTTCACCCTAGATACAATCACTTGTTGATGGAGTTTTTATAATATTCTCTGTGATAGTTTTCTTCTTCTAAACCCATGATTGGATGGTTCTTTATTCCTATTAAAGTTACACATGGCAGTATGACTTGCTTTGGCTAGTAAAATGTAAATGGCAGTGACACGAGAAAGTTTGAGAATTGTTGCATGTTTGGCCACATACACCTTTCTATCTTATATCCCGTAGAAGCCACCAAAACAGACCTTCTTCCAGTTTGAGTTTCTTCATGGCCATGATGAGCAAAGGATTCCTATAACCCAGGTTGGGCATGAATGTGTGAGATGTAAATTTATTGGGGTGGTTTAGTGAGGTTATGGGATTATTTGATACATGAGTATGTCCTAGGCTATTGTAACTAGTATGAACTCCTAACTGGAACCATGCCTCCACTTGGTCTATTCTTAAAAGTGTATTCAGAGCACCCTGGTATAAGGGAAACCAAGTCTTTTCATGACTCTGCCCAAAACCCAACTCTGACTCCTCATTTCTTTCCAAATAAACGACAAATTTCTTACTATGACATTCAAGGCCCTATGTGATCTGGACACCACTACCTCTCTGATCTTACTGCTTTCTACTATTTGTCTAGCTCACTCTACTTCAGCTGTAGTCATCTTTTTTGATGTTGCTGTGACATGGCAGGCATGCTCCCAACTCTGAAGCTTCTTTCTGGCTCACTCCTCTTCCTGAAGTACTCTTCGTCAGACATTCCTGATGGATCACTCCCACTTTTCTACTAAAACTTTTCTTAAGGGATCCCTGGGTGGCTCAGTGGTTTAGCGCCTGCCTTTGGCCTGGGGCGTTATCCTGAAGTCCTGGGATCGAGTCCCACATTGGGCTCCCTGCATGGAGCCTGCTTCTCCCTCTGCCTCTCTCTCTCTCTCTCTGTTTCTCTGTCTCTCTCTGTCTCTCATGAATAAATAAAATCTTAAAAAAAAAAAAACTTTTCTTAAATGTTACCTCCTCAGTGAAGCTTTTTTTTTTTCCTAACTCTTTTCAAGTTGCAATCTCTCTCTAAAATATACCGTGTTCATAAATCTGATTTAGTTTTTCCTGGGACTGTCACTTTATACACACAATTTGTTAATTTATTATGTCTATGGTTCTCTATCTGACATTCTACACTAGAATGTGAGCTTCACTAGGGCAAGGATTATTTTGTCTGTTTTGCTCAATGGTGTATCACAAGGGCTAGTAAAGAGCTTGACACCATTGAATGTATTACTGATTAAATAATGAATGAATACAATTGCAGAAGGATTTATTTTTAGCTCATTCTATTTTACATGTCCCATTGAATACCTTATTAAGTAGAGAATATTGTTGGAACGTTGACAAAGCCCTGATTCTCAAACAGGAAAAGTAATGGAGGCATATCCGTTTATGTGATTTTCTGCTTATTATAGAGATATGTATTGACTGTGCTCCAAGGTGGTGGTGTAATAAGATCCTGAATGTATCTCCTTCCACAGACACACCAAATTGACAGCTACATATGGGACAATTCCTTGTGAAAAAGACCTGAAAACCAGCTAAATAGCTCCTTCAGAACAAATGGTAAGAGGACCACAATGGAGAAGCAAAGATGTGGTCTTGCTAAAAACTTCACCCCAGGCATGATAACCCACAGTCAGGAGAGATCTCATAAATGCAGAGTTGCTCCCTGAGGAGTGAGAGGTTGTTGCCCTCACCCAGCACTGCAGCACTTGAGATATACAATGGAGAGATGAGTCTCCAAAATGTTTGGCTTGGAAGACCAATATGCCTCATATCCGGAAAACCTAAAGAGCTGAAGGGAACTGGGATACTTCTTTTGGAGAACTCACTGGTAGATTCACTCTTCCTGGAAACAGGTACAAAAGCAGCAGTTTGTAAAGCACCTAGACTATATGTGAGGGAGATTCACTTGCTAATCTTAAGGCATCTGCTGGAGGGGCAGGGGCCTGTTAGGTGTCCTCAGGAACAGAGGTGTTGGCAGGGGCTCTTTTTGCACTTTTTCTCTACCTTGATAGTGCTATCAGACAAACCCTGGCCCTACACTCTCCCATGACCCCACAAAAGCCAGTGGGCACACTCCAACTCTGTGCCCTCCACTGTTTTGTAAAAGCCTATGGGAGAGTGCAATCTACACAGAGGAGATTCCTTGATTGCCTGGCTCCAGTGTCTAAGGGGCTTGTATTCCTGGATTCCACAGAACTATACCTATCAGAGAGACAGCTTTTGGCAGGCTACTGACTCCAGGGAGCTATAAAGATTAAACTTACTCCCAGTCTTTCTGTGAAAAAAACCAAACCAAAACAAAACAAAACAAAAAACAAAAACAAAAAAGCCTATTTACTTGCCCTGGAGTTTTAGCCTGAGGGGCAGACTTCAGATGTGCCATATCTAGAGGCCTTAGAGGTTGTTGGGGAACATAGATAAGGGGGGCACCATCTCCATTCCATCCTTCAGCATCACTACCTTCCAGAAAGGAGTTCATACACTTATCTGAAGCCCCAGTAGTTGCAACTATCACCCAGGAGATACCTTCAGATTGTCTAGTCTGGAGGCCAGCAAAGTTTAAGACATGCCTTTATATATAGAAAGCCTTAAAAACTGCACCCAAAACTGTTAGAACTGATAAATGAATTCAGTAAAGTTGCAAGGTACAAAATTAACATACAAAAATCTGTTACATTTCTATATACTGACAGTGAGCTATCAGAAAGAGAATTTAAGAGAAAAAAATCACTTACAATTGCATCAAAAAGAATAAAATGTCTAGGAATAAATCTAGGCAAGGGGGTGAAAGATCTTTACACTGAAGACTGTAAGAAAATGATGAAAGAAATTAGACAGATACATAGGAAAAGATATTCCATGTTCATGGATTAGAAGAATTAATGTCGAAATGTTCATACTAGAGAGTCAATGTAATCCCTATCAAAATACCAATGGCATTTTTCAGAGAAAAAGAACAAATGATTCTAACGTTTGTATGGCAACACAGAAGATCCCCAAATAACCAAAGCAATCTTGAGAAAGAAGAACAAAACTAGAGGCATCATGCTCCCTCATTTCAAAGTATATTATACAGCTAGAGTGATCAAAACAGTATAATATTAGCCTAAGAAGAGACACATGGATAAACAGAATAGAGTCCAATGATAAACCAATGTATGTATCATTAATTAATGTATGACAAAAGAAGCAAGTATATGCCACGGGGAAAGGACAGTGTTTTTAATAAATGATACTGTAAAAACTAGATAGTCACATGCAAAAGAATGAAACTGGATCACTACCTATGCCACATACAAAAATTAACTCAAAATGGATTAAATACTGAACCAGTTGAACATAGGGTAAGGCAGAAAAAAAGAAAGAGGGAGGCAAACCATAATAGATTCTTTACTATAGAGAACAGAAGGTCAGTGCAGGGGAGGTGGGCAGGAGATGGACTAGATGCGTGATGGGTATTAAGGAGGGTCCTTGAGGTTACTTGTGATGAGCACTGGTTGTTAAATGTAAATGATGATTCACTAAATTCTATTCCTGAAATCAATATTACACTATATATTAATTAACTAGAATTTAAATAAAAACTGAAAACAGGGATGCCTGGGTGGCTGAGGGGTTGAGCATCTTCTTCGGCTCAGGTCATGATCCTAGGGTCTTGGAATCAAGTCCTGTATTGGGCTCCCCACAGGGAGCCTGCTTCTCCCTCTGCCTATGTCTCTGCCTCTCTCTTTGTGCCTCTCATGAATAAGTAAATAAAATATATATATAAAAAAACACCTTGAAACAACAACAGAAAATGGATTAAGCACTAGAATGTAATACCTGAAACTGTAAAATTTCTAGAAGGAAACAGGCAGTAACAGATGAACAACCTGAAACCCAATCAACAAATTATTTACTGACGGTAAAAGTTATGAATAGAACACAAATTTATGGACTTCTAGTAGACAGTTATATTGGCTTTTAAAATTTATTAGCTAAAAATAGCATATGATTTTTGTATGACACATTTATTATTTCTACTAACGCTGTTACTAATCATCTTTCAAAACCCAAGTTTATTGCTAATTAATAGAATTTTAGAGCAGAATGTGATTTTTGAAAGCATCAAGATAAATGCACATAACCTCAGCAACCACTTAGGCAACTAATCACCATATAGTGGACAATTAAATTTTAAGATCTGTATTTCCAACTCCAATCTTGTGGAACCACTTTGGTATACCCTTAAGAAAATGAAGACATTCACTTACCAGTTTCTACAAATCACACAATTGTTCAGAGCTAGAATTTCATTTAGAAATTTATTAGTAAACCTCGAAAAATGTCATATTTACCTTATTTTTATAGTTGACTATTAAAATTTTAGTTAAACCCATTGAAATAAGTGAGTAACTAAGAACCACTTTTGTATGTTTGGAAGATGTGAGTAGAATTAAATCAAAATTACTTCAGGAAAAAATCATAATGCATCTGTGAATTTGGTCTCATATAAATTATTAGACCTGGTGGACTTATTTTGAGTTTTTACTATTTATATTAATTATACTTTAGAAAAACATGCCAGTAATTATATTTCCAAATAAAAGTAACTTATGCTAAATAGAACCATTGTAAAGACCTCTTTCTTCTTCATATAAAATAATCCAAAAGAGGCAAAATTCAAGATAATACATATAAATTTTTAGTTTGTGACAGTCTTATGACTTTCTTTTTAGCAAGAGAAGTGGAAATTAAAGAGGAAGTTCTAAAGATATATCCATATTATGTCATGCATTTTTCTGCACACCTAAAAATATTATATTTTATGTTTTAGTGATGTTTCAGGTTTACAGAAAAAAATGGGCATAAAGTACACAGCTCCCATATATCATTACTCTCTTCCACTACTCATTTCCCTTATTATTAGCATTAGGAAGAAGTATGCTAAATTTGCTATGACCAATAAATTAATACTGATACATTATTATTAAGTAGAAGTTTAGAGATTATATTAGGATTCACTGTTTTATTCAGTTCTT
This sequence comes from Nyctereutes procyonoides, assembly GCF_905146905.1. Lineage (NCBI taxonomy): Eukaryota > Metazoa > Chordata > Mammalia > Carnivora > Canidae > Nyctereutes > Nyctereutes procyonoides. Next base: position 13,696,207 of record NW_026575032.1, on the reverse strand, counting down.
TGGGTTTGCTGAATGCATAATGTCATGTATCCACCATTAGAGATTCACACAGAAGAGTTGCATGGGCCTGAAATCCCTCTGTGCTTCACTTTTCGTCCCTCTTCCTTCTCCCACAACTCCTGAAAACTGATCCTTTGACTCTCTCAAAAGCGACAAGAAAAAAACCACACACATATACATCTATATATCTACATATTATTAATTGCCTCTATTTTTGTCTCCATTGTCATTGTTCTTCTATTCGCTTTTAATTGAGCATTTTATACCATTTAATTTTCTTCTTTTCTTAACATATATATTATACATTTTAATTTATTTCTATCTATCTTTACTTTTAATATATATATATATTTATTGAAGTTCGATTTACCAACATATATTATAACATATAACACCCTGCGCTCATCCTGTCAAGTGTCCCCCTCAGTGCCCGTCACCCTGTCACCCCATCCCCCCACCCACCTCCCCTTCCATTATCCCTTGTTTGTTTCCCAGAGTTAGGAGTCTCTCATGGTTTGTCACCCTCTCTAATTTTTCCCGCTCATATTATACATTTTTAAAAAAAAAAATAATTGTTTCCATAACATTTATAATATACATTTTTTACTAATCCCAGTCTACTTTCAAATAACCCCGTACCGCTTCACAAATAGTGCAGGTGCCTTATTAGAGAGTATGTCAAATTTTTCCCTCTCATCTCTCCAACCTTGCTGTTTATTTCACTTGACCATAAGCTACAATCGCCAAATACATTGCCACTATTACTATTTTTTGAACAAACTACAACCTCTTCAATTATCAGAAAAATGAAGGGTTTTATTTTACCTTTATTCATCCTGTCTATAGTTTTTCCTTTCTTAATATAGATTTGAGTTTCAGACCTTTATCATTTTCCTTCTCTCTGTAGAACTCAAATATTTCTTGCTGGGCACTGGTAATGGTAACAAATTCCCTCAATTTTTGCTTATAGATTTTTTTAAGCTTTTATGTATTTATTCATGAGAGACACAGAGAGAGAGGCAGAGACACAGGCAGAGGGTGATGCAGGCTCCATGCAGGGAGCCCGATGTGGGACTTGATCCTGGGACCCCAGAATCATACCCTGCGCAGAAGGCAGATGCCCAACCCCTGAGCCACCCAGGTGGCCCAATTTTTGCTTATCTGAAAGTCTTTATGTCTTCAGTTTTTGAAAGATAACTCTACTGAATACAGAATTCTAGGTTGGTGGAGGTATTTTTTCCCCCTTTTTGGTAAACTAAATACTTCATTTTGTTCACTTCTTGCATGTTTTCTGAAAAGGAACCTGATGTAATTCTTATCATTGTTCCTCTACAGAAAATGCTTTATTTCTTTCAAAACTTTGTCTTTGATCATCTTTTGCAATTGAAATATACTTAAATATATTTGTCTAACTGTAGATATTTTGCTTGGTGCTTTCTGAGTCTGGTTTTGATAGTTGGTTTTTCACCTTAAACTATGATTATTGCCTTTTAACATGCTTTACAATTTTTTTTTTTTGTGGAAAGCCAGACATAAATTAGGTAGATAGGCCTTTAGTGTGAAATTTTATATTTATTGGGCTATGAATTCAGCTGTGGTTACTATTTACTATTGCTGTTGCTATGGAGCCAAAGGCTAAAATTTCCTTAAGTAATATTTTAGATTGTGCTATTTTGTTATAGAAGCCTGAATATACTAAGACATATCATACTTTGTGTGTCCCTGCCATAGTGAGATGTTCCTAATGTCACTAGGGTATTATAGATGAGTAAAAGCTCAACACAAAGTCATGGATTGCTTCAAAAATAAGAGGAATTATGGGCACCTGGGTGGCTCAGTGTGGTGAGCATCTGCCTTTGGCTCAGGTCATGATCCTAGGTCCTCACATCAAGTTCTGCATCAGGCTCCCTGTTCAGTGGGGAGTCTGCTTCTCCCTCTCCCTCTGTTCCTCCCATCAGCTTGTCATGCTCACTCTCATTCTCAAATAAATAAATAAAATCTTAAAAGAAAAATAAGAGAAAATATTTTTCCCAAAGACATTCAGTAGTCACCGAGGATTCTTTCTGAACTAGCTAAGTTTCCTGACTGAGGCTGACAATATCACTAAATATGTTAATTACTTATAAAAAATACTTGAAAGCATTAGTTTTTATGACTGCAACAACATTCTAAGTCAAAATACCATGTATTTTTTAATTTTTTTTAATTTTTTTTTTTTAGTTTATTTATGATAGTCACAGAGAGAGAGAGAGAGAGAGAGAGAGAGAGAGAGAGGCAGAGACACAGGCAGAGGGAGAAGCAGGCTCCATGCACCGGGAGCCCGCTATGGGATTCAATCCTGGGTCTCCAGGATCGCGCCCTGGGCCAAAGGCAGGTGCTAAATCACTGCACCACCCAGGGATCCCAAAATACCATGTATTTAGAGAGTATTAGAATATTCTGTCTCTTGGTATGGGTACCTTTTTTTTTTTTTTTTTGGATGCTGCATTACAGATGAGAAATCAAGCCAATCTAAGTTAACAAAATGAGTCATATTCAAGTGAAAAAATAGGCAAAATACTTGTATGTTTTAATCCATTGTAAATCAAAATGAGATTGACATTCGGAGACTATGGATCAGAGTTATATTTAAGGCTGAATAGAATCAAAATACTTATTGGAAATGAATTACTTATAAAACTATTTTTTCTCTAAATTTAAATCATCAGATAATCAATAAATGAAAATACAATTATAATGTTTAAATGTAAATGTGTGTGTTGGCCTACCTCAAATTTTTCTACCATTTTTTTTATTAGTTTGAATTGTTTAAAAACAGTTGAGTCTTGATAATAACAGTATTTTGGACTAATAGTAAGACTCAAGTTTTTCTCATGATTTCTGTGATTTTCCATATAAGTCAAAATAATCTATTTTTGCTATAAATATTTACTTCCTCAATAACAGTTTTTTTGTAAAAAAAACTGAAATAAATGCCATATAGTTACTTTTTATTAGATCCTTAGTTTGAACAGATTGCACTGAGATTTAAAAAACTCATACTTATTCCAACCATCAATTGAAATTTAAAACCAGAGTAAAGATACTGTTTTTAATGAAACCTTAGAATGATGTCTAAAAAAATGTTGCATTTATTTCTTTTATCTCCCGAAAATGTGAGCAAACAGACTGCAATACAGTAAAGGAATTGGAAGAACTCCAGAAATATTCAAAGTAAACATTTTTTCAGAGCAGAGTTGTAATTAGCTAACACACTAAAGAATTCCTTCTGAAAGCATCTTGCAAAACTTAAGAGATTTTCTCTTAAGACATATTCATGCCTGCGGGTTGATATCTGCCTATAGGTGTTTATCTGGCTGTCTTTACTGAAAATGAAAAAAAATTAAGGCATTTTTTTTTCTGAGCAGTATATATTAACCTTCTGTTGTCTGAAAGAAATATGTCTGAAAGCATATGTACCTACAGATGGAATTGCACTGTCAAGATTTTTTTGCTAAAAACCAATTATCAGTAAAATAGACTAGACTGTGTATAAGCAGGGATAATCAGGGGGAAAAACAAATAATGATACAAAGTACAAATTAATAATATGTTACTTTACACAAAAAGTTAGAGAAGCGGGTTTTGGCCTTTTCTTTAGGATTATGAATTACATTTTTAGTATTTAATGTCTGCTGCAATACTTATATCCTCCCCAAAATAATATTAATTTTTAAGGTACCTAAATTCTGTAAAACCTCTTTCAAAGAAATGGTTAGGAGAAAAACAGAAGATAAAAGAGCTAAACAACTTTTCTGCCCTAAAGGCTTGGTTAAGATGACAACACTTTTAATCATTGACTTCAGAATAGACTGCTGAACAGGAAGTCAAGGATCTGACTCTTCATGAGCTATTTTTACAAGACAAAGTCATTATTTTCATACCACCCAAATACTATTATATCTAAATCTTGTCTCAGTTTTAGCATTAATGTATTGCTTCTTACTGAGTCTCTAATCCTATATTTCTCCAAAGGACTTCCAAATGATTAAAAAAAAAATCAAATCATCCAAACACATCTCTGTGCATTTCTGTGTTTATATATTTAGGTTATCATGAAGTTTATACCTACAAATTCACAGTAAAATTCTCATCTCACATTATGCTCATGTATTCCACATTCATACATCATCCACATATAACTTTTGCATATGTCCACATCCTTAAAACTCCCGCAGACACTGTGATATACCGTAATATTGTATACTGTAAATGTTCATTGTATTTGCATATTACCTTAGAGTTTTCAAAGAAATAAAGGCCCATTGTCTTGTTTAGTTCTTAGAACAAACCCGAGGAATTTTACTGTGTTCAGTTCAGAGGAATGGAACCTTTGCTTTGTAGAAAGCTAAAGTTGCAGGACAGTCTTCATATTAAATGGCAGAGCTCTGATTTCAAAATCAATGAGCAACAATTTGGTTGAGGAGCATACTCGTAAAAACTTTGAATGTTGGAGCTTTTGGTAAATTCCAAGGGAAAGTGCTATATGATTTTACCCTGATTTTAGTATATCAGCTTAAAATACTAGAATACAGTTCACAAGTGATGGAGCTTGGCCCTGAAGCTGGGAAGGGGACAGTGAGTAGACAGGAATGAAGGCAGAAATGCAAACTGGATTGAAGAACACTAGAAGCTGGTTCTTCATTTTCCACTTTGGCTGAAGGTCTTCTCTTCTCTTCTTTCTCTTCTCTTCTTCTCTTCTCTTCTCTTCTCTTCTCTTCTCTTCTCTTCTCTTCTCTTCTCTTCTCTTCTCTTCTTTCTCTTCTCTTCTCTTTCTCTTCTCTTCTCTTCTCTTTTCTCTTCTCCCTTCTCCTCTCCTCTCCTCTCCTTTCTCTTCTCTTCTCTTCTCTTCTCTTCTCTTCTCTTCTCTTCTCTTCTCTTCTCTTCTCTCTCTCTTCTTTCTCCTCTTCTCGTTTTTCTTTTATTTTCTTTTTTCTTCTTTTCTCTTTTCCTTTCCTTCTCATTCCTTCTCTTCTTTCTCTTATCCAGAATGGTCTGCCTCTTTCTTCATCCTCTTCTTGCCCTCTGTGTATGGCAGCCAATTTCATACTTAACTTTGGAGAATATCCCAGGTCGTGAGCCAATAATGCTCTAGAAGCTGGACCTGCTCCTAGGACACATGTATGACACCTCCTGGGATTAACCCAGTAATGGATTTAGTATGTTCTAGGTTAGGAACAAGTACAGCTTTGACAGATGCCAACATATTTTTAAAAATTATCCTACAAATATTCATGCCTACATGCAACATATTACATTTGTTGTTGCTAAACCTTGGTATCATCAGACTTTGATATCCAAATGCTGTGACCACTGGAAGAATGGACAACCTCTTTCTTGTTAAGTTTGTCATATTTCCATTCTCCCAATTCCAATTTTCACTTCTTCATTTTCTATATTGATTTACTTAGGTAAGAAAAACTAGCACTATTTGAATTACAATTCTCCCACGCAAACTTTTTGTTCTATTTTATTTTTCTCGAGGTACATTTATTATCTGTGACAGCACTAATACAATTTATGTACTGTAATGTTTTTGTTTTTTAAAAAATCTTTTATTCATTGCTGTATACATATTTCCTGAAAAGATATCTAGTAGATGCTAGTAGCCTAATAAATGCTTACTGAATGAATGAATAAATTAATGCATATGTATTTGGTCAATAAATGTAAAAGAAAGATACTTAAGAATATATGGCAGTGTCTGAGAAGTGGTGTGTTGGAGTTCAGAAGTGGTTCTTATACTTTACCACTCTCAGTATTCACATCCTTTGCAGTGTAATTTTGTGTGCCTACAATTCTGACTCCAGTTTTAAGAATATCGCTGTTTATGAATTTCTTTGATCAATAGGATATTAGTAAATTTTTATACAAACAGCATTTACAAAGCACTTCAGTGATGAGATTTGCTTTCACTCGAGCTTTCGGCCTTTCCCATGATAACATGTACAAGCTACCTTGGTGAAGGATGAAAACGTGGGAGAGAAGTATTACAGTCAAAGCCATCCTATATCAAACAAGACCTAATTGGCCCTATATATGAGATCAGACCCAGGTAATATCAGTGTATATGCCTTAATGGAATATTGTTTATTATGGGAAAACACAGATAAGACTAGAGTAGCCCAGCTCAGTTCTAATGAATCTTACTGACTCAGGAGTTAAATGACCTTTTGTTGTTTTATGTCGGTAAGACTTAATGGTTATTTCGTTTGCATCATTAATTTATTTTATTTATTTTTTATTTTTTTTAATTTTTTAAAATTTATGATAGTCACGGGAGAGAGAGAGAGAGAGAGAGAGAGAGAGGCAGAGACATAGGCAGAGGGAGAAGCAGGCTCCATGCACTGGGAGCCCAACGTGGGATTCGATCCCGAGTCTCCAGGATCGCGCCCTGGACCAAAGGCAGGCGCCAAACCACTGTGCCACCCAGGGATCCCTGCATCATTATTTTAGTAATAGATAGCTGTTAAGATAATTCTATTTGGAGCCACTTTTCTGATTACAGGTTAGTGGCTGTCAAAATGAGATTTTTAGTTTAAATTTCATTCTTGTAAAGTCAGATTTAAGATATTACTATTTGCTGGTTTACCTGAGTAGGAAGGAGAACTTTCATGAGTTGACACTGAAATGAAGACACATGAGTGCTCCAATCCAACAGAGCTTTTTTTTTCTTCAAATGGAGGTGAAGGCATCTGAAATATGGCCTCCTGCTTATATGGAATAGAAGTAAAGGCAAAAATAAAATTACATATGAAAAGTTGATGGAGTTTTTTTTTTTAATATAAGTAGAGTAAAATATTTGGCATGTTTCTTGGTTATACCATAGTCTTTGTTCATATCTTTTCTTCTGTAGTCTGATAAATAGTATAACTGGTAACATAGATCAATATCAAGGAGTTCTTTTACCCTTAGTGTACCTGGACCAGAAGGGAATTTATTACTGATAAAATGTATCCAAAATAATACCTAGAAAGAATCATTCTTATAAGGGTTCTCTATCAGGTTGACTAATCAGACTAGAATAGCAACACTAATCAGAAAAGCTGTCAACAGCAGTGACACACTATACTGATAGTTCTGAGACATGATCGAAGGTCAATCTTCCAGAAGCAGGCAAGGATAAGTCACTGTGCAATGAAGCCTCCCTTACTGCAGGACACTCAGGTCAACTTTGGCAGGAATCATAAGTCTGGCAGTGGTATCCTATAAATTTGAAACCAAGAGTCCTTTACTCTGTGCCCAGTCTCTGATGGTAGATGTGTTGCCATGTCTGTTACAAAGATGGACTCAGGCTGCTGTGGTAGCAATGTGAGTCATGTGGTTTCCATTGACACCTTGCTTCCAGTTCATGCTTCCATAGGAAAGGTCCATACTGTGAGCATCTCCATGAGAGAATCATGTGGTTCCATCAGTATTTGTTGATTTTTCCTCTTCAGTTCATGCAATCAAAAAAAAAAAGAAAAAAAAAAGGATATCTCTAATCACTACTCTATTGCTTTCCAAATAGGCTCCTGGCAACATTTGAAGATCCAATAAAACTATCACCAGATTCATCAAGGAGAACATAGGTCAGTGCTCTGAGATTGTCCTTGAATTAGGCCCATAGGGCAAAGTACCTACATTCCTTTCAGATCTGCATAGCTGGCCACAGCGGCCTAGTGGACACATTCAAAATTCAATTTTCCAGATAACCAGGATCAGGCATTTAGGAGAAATCTTATTGAGTCATGAGCTTTTCTTCAGCCAGTTGAGTGGGGCACAAGTTTTTCCCAAAGGAACAGCTGCTACTTTTTCATGTAAAACTAAGATGCCAGCTAAAGCTGGGCTGGAATCATTCACACGTTATACAGAATAGAAAAGTGAGAGGGATAAGATCTGATTGAGGCACAGTTTGGAGTTCAAAGACCTTGGTTATAGAATATATCTAAACCATATGCATATATGTGTGTGCATATATATATATATATATATATATATATATAAATAACTCTTAGCATAATACTGTTTGAGACTACAGTCCACTCACTTTTCTTCTTTCTACTGTTTTAAAATTTAAAAAAAAGAATATATTTTGGCAGTTTTTTTTCAAACCTGAAATACAAATAAAACTTTTCTGTTATAATAAAAGTAAGCCTGACATCCACATTTCTTTTTTTATTTTATCTGTAGGTGTCTTAGAATTCTCCAATTATTTGCTTACCAAATGGGCCTGTGCTTGGCTCTTGGCAATACAAAGATCAGATCAGGCCTCATCTTTACCTCTGCTGTATCTGTTGTTCTCCCTGCCAGTCTAATGTCACATGACAAGGAGCCCATCTTGCAAACTAAAATATTGAGTCTGAGCTTCACAATCAACCCCTAGGCTGAAGTTCCTCTACCTGCTACTGCTAATCCCTTCAACTAGGGTGAAGTTTGTTCATGATACAATCCAGGAAATAATGGCCTGTGCTCTGGCTCTTTGAGGAGTGTCATTCTGTTGAATATTAGGAATGCCAGCTCATGCCACCTCTGTGTCACCTTGTGGAACACACAGTGTGGCCGTTCTAGAATTCTTAAAAGCACTCAAGTTCCTATCCCCTAGGAAACAGGATTACTTACTTAAATCATATTGTAATTTACCATTTAAACCTTTCATGGTTTACGTACTTGGATTCTTTGATCTAGTTTCACAGGTAAGCCTCTGTAACTAGTCACAGGACATTCCCACACTGCTTTGGACTTCTCTCACCAGTCACATATTCTTCAAATCATTTTCACTTTCCAAAACCCTTTATGATGCCCTCCATAACTACCAATCATAAACTAATAACTCTTCTATTTTCTCAACACTTCTTAAAAAGCTTCTGTAATATTCCTAAACACAAATGATAACTATTTTCCCCAATTTTCTGCTCCTCATGTATCCTTTCCAAAGGAGGGTTTTTCATCTTCCGTGCTCCACATGTATCACTTCATTCATCAATCCCTTCTTCCCACACCCCCCTTTTCATACCTCTCCTCACCATTTTCACATAACCTGTTGCTTTGAGACATTTGTTCTTCAAGGGGACACTCTCATGTGCCAAATTTCTGATTGCTCATTTCATACATTGAAAAACTTGATCTATTTTTTAACCTAAATATGTTGTCATTCCATATGATATCCAAGTTCAAAGTAATAATCTCCCAAAATTCTCATCTTTCAGTTTCTTCTTTCCCATCTCCTATGGCCTCTTCTGTGTTGCCCTCTTCTGTGTTGCCACAGCTACAAATATCTACAAATATTTCATCTGTAGAATATTAAGTCCTCTTGCCTTCCCCTTATATATTCAGATATCTAAATTTGATATTTTAGAGGTGAAATATTCCAGTACAGTGGTAGCTATAGCATAGTATGTGAAGTAGTTAGCTTTAGCACATACTCTAATGTTCAGCCTTCTGCCTCATTATGTTTTTATTCCATGGATTCTCTACTTTCTCTGTATTCATCAGTCAACTTCTTTTTTTTTTCTTCTCTCTCTCTCTCTCTCTCTCTCTCTCTCGAAAGAGAGAGTGTGTATGAGTAGAGTGAGGGGCAAAGGGAAAGGAAGAGTGAGAATCTGAAGCAGACTCATAATTCGGGACTCAGTCTCCTGTCCCTGAGATCATGACGTGAGCTGAAATCAAGAGTATGGTGCTTAACAAACTGAGCCACCCAGGCATCCCCATCAGTCAATTTCTATACTCACTTTACTCAATCTTTAGATGTTATTAAATATAAGTGTAGGTATCTGTCCTTTTAGCATACTCATCTTATAAATTCTTAACTTTAGGTGCATTGAATTCCTTTGCTACCCAAATCTAGACAGATGAATCTTGTTCCATCCAGTAGATTGGTGCCATTGGGATCACTGCCATTGTATGGCTGTTTTGGGTTCACCAATGTTATATAGGTGGCCAGTGCTACCCATCAATTCTGTTATAATAATCACCCCACAGAGATGGGATCAATTTCCACTTCCAATTCAAATTTTTGTTGTTGTTGTTGTTGTTGTTGTTGTTGTTGAAGTGGATGATGCCAGACAGGCACCAAGAGATTAGTAAAGTTTCATTACTCAAAAAAAAAAAAAAATGCTGCTTTCTGGGAGAGAGAAGAGCAGCCCTCTGAAACTGCTCTGAAAATGTCTCGAGAAGTCAGGGAAAGGAAACTAGTTTGAGGTTTTGATGGTGTCTAAGAGTAGGTCTAGAGTGACACTTCCACAAGTACTGTAGACAGGACTTGCTTGATTGAACTTCCCCACAAAGTCAAAGGAGGAAGTACTCAGGATTCCTTATTAGCTTGGCAGATGTAGAGCAGAAGGGAAAGAGGGAGGAGTGTGGCTTCAAAGGATCGGTGCTCAAACATTAAAAATGAGTCAGACTCTTTATCACATCTACTATTGCTACTTGCTACTATCTGCTTAAATTTCTATTTCCCATACTGGTCAGAATTTTCTCATTCTTTACAAATTTCACTGCCCAATAGCTGAACTTTCTTTTTTTCTTTTTTTAAAGATTTTTATTTATTTATTCATAAGAACACACAGAGAGAGGCAGAGACACAGGCAGAGGGAGAAACAGGCTCCATGCAGGGAGCCCAATGTGGGAATCGATCCCAGGTCTCAGGGATCACGACCTGAGCCAAAGGCAGATGCTCAACCGCTGAGCCACCCCGGCATCCCTGAACCTTCAATTTACTCCTAATCTAGAGAAAACTACTTACCACATGAGGACTCCTTAAAGATCTTACTCCTCCTGCCACCAAAAATACATCCACCTGCATTTATAGCCAGTTTGCTTGTATTTTTTTTTTCTATCCCTGCTTTGACTGCATTCCCTTTTGTATTTCCACAAGGCCTGGTTTTATTACCCCCTCTGTCCTGTCAATAATTATAGTAGATAGATTTGAAATTTTTCCTTCAATTGAGGCATAAAAATAGAAAAGCACATAAAAGGTATTTGTAAATCATTGATATCAACACAAAGGTAACAACTACATAGCCATGAGATAATGAGAGAGAACATTGCCAGCATATCAGACCCCCAATCACTGTTTACTCCTCTTCCCCAAAGGCAACTGCTTTCCTAAGTCCCATTACTCCAGTGCAGTTTCACCTGTCGTTGAGTTTTAAATAAATGGAACACACAACATATATTCTTTTATTACAGTTTTAGTTTTCATCTTTTTTTCTTAGGGTTCTATTTAAGAATTCTCCCTATCCAGAGTGATGAAGTTATTTGTTCTCCTACATTATTATTATTTATTTCCAATGTTCACCTGGCATTGGTTTTGGTGTGTGATGTGAGATAGTGTCAAGTTTAAATGACAGAACTCGAAGTTCTAACAAACTATGTAAACATAGACTGGGAAAAAGAAAATGACTATTACAAAAAGAAGTTAAAAGATACAATAAGAAGATAAGTTTTCTTTTTTTTTAAGATTTTATTTATTTATTCATGAGAGACACACGGGGGGGGGGGGCAGAGACACAGGGAGAGGGAGAAGCAGACTCCATGCAGGGAGCCCAATATGGGACTCGATCCTGGGATTCCAGGATCATGCCCTGGGCCAAAGGCAGATGCTCAACCGCTGAGCCACCCAGGTGTCCCAAGAAGGTTAAGTTTTCATTTAAACTGAGACTCCTCAGGAAAAAAAGAAGTAATAAGGAAGGGCCCAGTGAGAAGCATTACCCCCACTCTGTGCCAACAGATGGAGTGGTACCATTAGAAACTGGAAAAATCTGTATTTGTGTGAGAAAGGTCTTCTGACAAGAGTAGTGTCTATGAGCAAAAAGAACACAGCCAATCCCCAATTCTGACAGTTGGCAGAGAGGACGTAGGGGAGACTAAAATCCTAAACTTCCATGCTGACTACTGAATTCCTGCCACGACTTTCTTTTACCTGAAGGAAAGATGGTCTACTTGAAGCCACTGTACGGACCAGTTTCATAGGTTCGGAGTACTCTAGAGATGGTCACAAAATCTTTCCAAAAAGCAAAATAATCAGCATAAATTCTAATAGAAATACTAGGCAAAAGTGCAAAAACATAGAGACATTTGTGTACGGAAAAACTGAATGAACAAAATTTCTTGAAAAGAAAAAGTAATATGATGGATTGCATAAACTGACTCATTTACTAAATAAAACCAAGATGTGAATGTGGAAAGACAAGCCAAACATGTGTGGGGATCCAGATGATGAAAGAGAACTACAAAAAAGTTTATGTGTATGAAATAAATCCAATTTATATGTTTTATACCTTATGAGATCAAGCATTTGGTGATATTTGTAGAAGTCATATTTGAGAAATTCTGATTGGTGGGGGCTCTACTAGAAACAGGAGAAACAGAAATCCTGCAAAAGCTCTACTCTAAGTATCCAGGCATGAGAAGGCCTCTACTCTGACTATGCGAAGGATAATTGGCTATATAGGGTTGGAATCTATAAATTGAAATTTTGGAGGACAAAAGTTCTTGGCATATTTGAGTTATTAATGTGGTAGTCAAGAAAAAGAGAAAGAAGCATCTTTTGGAGTAGAAATAATGAGTTTACTTTTTAGATGAGTCATGGATGAACTGAATATAAATTTGTGAGAGGAGGATATCTGGGCTGGAGGCAAATTTTGGAATTGTCTCTTGGTAGGTGTGTACTAAGAATGCACAGATTCTCTAAGGGACTTATTATAAAGAAATGGCAACAGAGGGTCCAGGAATGAACCTGCTTAGGTGTTCACGAAGGAAGGAGTCCTGAAAATCAAGTGAGATGTTAGAATAGTCAACTTTACCAGATAACATAGGGAAGACAAAAACAAACAAAATAATGGTTAAAAAAAAAGTTTTATGATATAAAAAGTTCAGTAAGTAATATCCCATGTATTAAGACATTTATAAATTAAAATAATTTCATTCATTTCCTTTAAGTTGAAAAGTATTATACTAATTTAGCCCCTTCCCTCATGGAACACGTACATACTGGTGGAGAGATCACTATATAAATACTATAAAATAGTATCTTGGAGAGGGTATCTCAATTGTGCTGAAATTAATAAATTTCTAATCTACCAAATAAAAGGAATTTTACATAAAAGGAATTTATATGATTTCATTTTACTTTATTTGCAAATTTACTATTTCCAGTGGTCATTCTCATATTTATTGTAGCTTTTTGTGGTAACAACATGCAACATGAAAACATGAAAATTCATAGCTGATTTATTAGGAATAATTTCCCACTTATGAGGTTTCTGTACAGGGTTTTTCATATCATTTTAATATTTGGTAGATGCAAAATACATCACCGAAAGTGTTATAGTTTCAAAAATAAAGAGAACATGGACAATTTAAATATTGAAAAACTGTTTCTTTTAAAAATATTAATTATTGTTTTTGGCCATAATTGAAGATACATATGATATAAAATTATATGCACTGTATAGCACCAATAGATAATGGCTTGATTTAATGTATTTCAAAAATTATAAATCCCAATCTATTTGAAACTAACATTTTCATTTATTGCTTATCATTCCCAGTTCCAGAATAAGAAGAGATAATTTATATTTCTTTTGAGGGGAAAAGTATGATTTTTAATAATAGCTGATGTACACATATTTATGGCAATATGGATTTTAATTTATAATTTCTTAATTGGTCATAAATTATAATACATGTTCTTATGGAAAGATGATAAATTATATCTTGTTATAAACTATGGAAACAATAAAATTAAGATGGCAAATATGGAAATATTATTGTCTTGGGACGCCTGGGTGGCTCAGCAGATGAGCGTCTGCCTTGGGCTCAGGGCGTGATCCCGGAGTCCCGGGATCGAGTCCCATATCAGGCTTCCTGCATGGAGCCTGCTTCTCCTTCTGCCTGTGTTTCTGCCTCTCTCTCTCTCTCTCTGTGTGTATCTCTCATGAATAAATAAATAAAACCTTAAAAAAGGAAATATTACTGTCTTAGAAAGTAAAACAACTGGACATTGTACATATTAGCCATAATTTACTCTTTCTTTAATATTTATCGCTATTAAGCCACATGCTTAGAAGAACTACTTGCTGGATTATAATGCTGCATATTAAAAAGATTCAGTTAAAATTAAGTTTGCTGGGGCTTCTGGGTGGCTCAGTGGTTAAGCATCTGACTCCTGGTTTCAGCTCAGGTCATGATCTCATGTGTTGAGATCAAGGTCCATGTCAGGCTCTGCCTTCAGTGGGGAGTCTGCTCTAAGGTTCTCTCCTTTTGCCTTTCCTCCCACCCACATGCATCCCCCTCTGTGTCTGTCTCTCTATCTCTCAAATAAATAAATAGATCTTAAAAAAATTAAGTTTGCTTACCTCCTCTCCAATTTGCCGTGTATGAATCTCAAAATTATTCTAAGTATACAGAACTGCATTTTGTTGTCCCCAGTAATTTTAAACCTATAGCTTAGAAATGACACATGACAAAGACCTTTTAAATATTTTCATAATACAAATATAGATACAAAATAGCATATGATTATTATAGGCTAAGCAAAGATTAGAATTGACTAGATCATGCTTACTTTCAATATTTTTTTTTGGCTTTCAACAGTAGTTAGTAATCACTTATTTATTTTTGCTATACAATGCAAGAAAAGTATAGGGGGATTACATGAAATTAAACAGCACTATCTTAAAAATATTTCATTGAATAGATTTGGGACATGATTTTAAATTTTTTGGCCTTTGGTTATTTAGATAGGTTCTTCATAAATAAAGATTTTATTTGTTCATGAGAGACACAGAGAAAGGAACAGAGACATAGGCAGAGGGAGAAGCAGGCTCCCTGCAGGGAGTCCCAAGTGCGACTGGATCCTAGACCCCAAGGATCACTCCCTGAGCCATAGGAAGATGCTCAACCACTGAGCCACCCAAGTGTCCCTTGATATATATATATATAAAGGAAGTGCTTGTGTCTAGCAAAATATACTAAATGTTCATAGATGATTATTTGAATAGATAACACCTCCAAACAACCCAAAATCTATCAACATTAGAATAATCTCCTCTTTTCTTTTCCTTTTTTTCTTTCCCCCCTTTTTCCTTTCCTTTCCTTTCCTTTCCTTTCCTTCCTTTCCTTTCCTTTCCTTTCCTTTCCTTTCCTTTCCTTTCCTTTCCTTTCCTTTCCTTTCCTTTCCTTTCCTTTCCTTTCCTTTCTTCTTTCCTTTCCTCCTCTCCTCTCCTCTCCTCTCCTCTCCTCTCCTCTCCTCTCCTCTCCTCTCCTCTCCTCTCCTCTCCTCCTCTCCTCTCCCTTCCTTCCTTTGAAAAAGGGAAAAAAAGAAAAGAAAAGAGAAAAGAAAAACACTTTCAAAAAAGGAATAGTACACAGTCATACAGGTACATATAAAAGCAAAGAGGAAACTCCCATTCATAATACTGTAGTTAAGGAAATCAAAACCACGAGAATGTATTCTGTATTTTTTTTTAGCTTCGCAGAGTTAGACCATACTGATCTATAATGATAGTGGGGTGTTTACTAAGCTCTGACACTAATGTATGTAAAGGAGCCTTCTAGGGCATGTAAATATTCTTGATCCATTACATGAATGTATGCACATGTAAAAACTCATCAGTCACTACACTAAAGATTTATGGATTTTACTAGAGTTCAGTGAGGACTGCTCTTTTTCAGGACATAACTTGGGAGAATTGCAGGCTCTTTAGAGAAGTCTATGCCTATAACATAGTATCAGAATAAAATATTTTTCTAGTTTGTTTATTAGAAATGGATTTTTTATTTTATAAGTTTTGAAAAGATTTTTTTTGGATATAAAATTAGTTTGATTTTTTTCTTTCAGTATTTTAGAGATATTGGGCCTCTGTCTTTTCACTTGCATTGTTCTTGAAAAAATGACTGATATATTTACATTGATTCCTGAATACCTAATTGTATTTATTCTCTAGCTGTTTTTAAGATTTGATTTTTTATCAACAATTTGGTGCAACTTGGTTATAATTATGATATAGCTTGATGTAGTTTTCTGTGTGCGTATGTTGCTTAATATTACTGAGATTCTTGGATCTCTGGGTCTATAATTTCAAGCAAATCAGGGTAAATCTAAAGCACTATTTCTTTCTATATCTTTGTCCTTCTTTCTTAGGTACTCAAATTACATATATATGTAATGTGCTTGCAGTCATTTCACAGTTTATTGAAACTGAGTTAAAATTCTTTTTCAGGGTGTCATTTTTTTTTTCTGTCTTTATTCTTGGATAGTTTCTATTGCTATATCTCCAAATTCAGCAGGTTTTTCAGCAATGTCTGATTGTTAGTTCCATTCCATGTACAGAGACATTATAATTTCCGTTTCTCAAAGTTTGATCATGAGACATTTTTGATAGCTTCTCTGTGTGTATTTAACATATTTGATCTTCCTCTAGATTCAGTACTATATGGGATTCAGTTACAATAATTTTACTGCACTTGTCTCCTAATTATAACATTAGTATCAATTCCAGATTGGCTTTAAATTACTGATTTTTCCCCCTTGTTATGGGCATATTTTCCTGCCCTTTGGATCCCTGCTAATTTTTATTGGATTCTATGATTGTTAATGTTTCATTTTTTAGTACTAGATAATTTATATATTTCTATATTCTTTAATTTTGTTCTGAGATGAAGTTAAGTGACGTTGGAAACCGTTTGATCCTTTTGGATTTTCTAAGGTTTGTAGGCAGACCAGGTAATGTTTCTTCGAGAGTTAATTGCTCCTCAATAGGGAGACAGCCCGTGTAGGCTCAGGATATGGTTTGCTCAACTTTTATTTATTGAATTTTTATTCATGTATACTTAACATACAGAGTTACATTAGTTTCAGGTATATAATATAATGTTTCAACAATTGCATACATTACTCAATGCTCATCATAATAAAGGTGCTTTGTACTCCTGATCCTCCTCCATTTATTTCCTCCATCTCTCCACCCATCTCCCTTTGGTTACCATCAATTTGTTATCTATATTTGCCCTGGTTTTTGGGAGGGGGGTTTTGTCTTTTCTTTTCTTTGTTTTGTTTCTTAAATTCCACATATGAATGAAGTCATATGGTATTCATCTTCCTCTGACATATGTCAATATAACACCATCTAGATTTATTCTTATCATTGCAAGTGGGAAGATTTCATTCTTTTTTAAGGCTAAATAATAGTCCACGGTGTATACATATCCTATCTTCTTTATCCATTCATCTGATGATGGACACTTGGGCTGTTTCCATATCATGGCTATTGTAAATGATGCTGCAGTAAACACAGGGTGCATATATCTTTTCAAATCATCTTTACTCATCCATTTAGATCTAGAGATAGCCAGTTCTCTGTACACCTCTATCCTCTCCAATACCTCTCTGTAATCTGTCATGTGAACTCCAGCTACCTTGATCTGTGAATCTCATCTCCATTTCTTCACCCCAGAGAATCCATCTAATTCTGCCCAAGTTTCCTTTTCTTGAAACGTGGTTTGAAAACTCATGGCGTAAGCTTGGACAATTGTAGAGCTCATTTAGGTAGTTTCCTGCCTCAGAAATCACTAATTTTCACTGCTCGATGGCCACAAAACTGTTGGTTTATTTATTTTTTAAGTTTCTTAGGTGTTTCACATAAGAGAGTAAATGTAGAAGCAGAAATCAACATACAATAATGAGGGAAATAATTACTGTTAAAATTCAGTACTTGATATAAATATGATAGAGTAGTCAACCTAAATAATTCTAGAAGTTAATTTACCAAATACTGACTTCATACATAAGAAAGCATCTATAAAATATGTAATAGTGCATTGAGTACCATGATCTTATTCTAAGTTAGATTTTTTTTTAAGTTAGATTTTTGAATAGGAATAGAACTGCCAGTAGGAGTTCACAGTGTTTGGGGGTGTTTGTTTTGTTTTCATTTACATATATATCTATATCAATATCACCTATATGCCTATACATAGATATATACAGCTCATTATCCAGTTTAGATAATTATTTGCAATAAACTTATAAAATATTGATTTTAATCTACTCTGATCATTTCTGGAAGCAAAATATGCTTGATATTTTACTACACTCTGTATCTGTTTCCATCTCTTGGAATTTTTTAAACTTTTATTTCTCTATGAATTTCTCTTTAGAACTTTTCTGAGCTATCGTCTAATTAACTACTTTCTTTTTTAAAATAATATTTATTCATTAACTTGAGAGAGGGGGGAAAGAGAGACAGTAGGGGGAGAGACAGAGGGAGAGAATCTTCAAGCAGTCTCCCTGCTGGGTGTGGAACCCAATGTGGGGCTTGATCCCACCACCCATGAGATCATGACCTGAGCCTAAACAAAGAGTCAGATGCTTAATCAACTGAACAACCCAGGCATCCCTTGCCTATTTTCTTTTTTCCTATGTTTAATATGTTACTAAATATTTCCATTGTATTTTATTTCATTATTTTTTTAATTTTTATTTATTTATGATAGTCACAGAGAGAGAAAGAGAGAGAGGCAGAGACACAGGCAGAGGGAGAAGCAGGCTCCATGCACCGGGAGCCCGATATGGGATTCGATCCCGGGTCTCCAGGATCGCGCCCTGGGCCAAAGGCAGACGCCAAACCGCTGTGCCACCCAGGGATCCCTCCATTGTATTTTAATTTGAGTCATAATATTTTTCAGTTATAGATTATCTATTTTATTATTTTTATAGTGTTTAATTATCTGATATCCTAAATAAGACAATGCTTATTTCCTGAAATTCCAAAAACTTAATTGTTGAGTAAATACAATTTGTACAAATTGACATATTCTTAGTTATCTGAAGATAATATACTAAAAACTGGTGGTAGTTTGAATCATGTATAAAATTAATGATAAAAATTACCATAAACTCCACTTATTTAATATATGTGTAGTCAAACATTTAACCAAAATAACCCTAACAAAAATATGTACAAAATATTTATATACCAAATTAGGAAACAACTTTAATATATGTTGCATTAATTTCCTATCGCTGCTAGAGTAAATTACCACAAACCTAGTGATTTAAAACAACACAAATGTATTCTGTTATAGATCTGGAAGATAGAAATTCAAAGTGAGGTCAAGGTGTCAGTAGGGCTGGTTTCTAGTAAAGACTCTGGATATGATCCATTTTTTGCCTTTTTCTAGTTCCAGTGGCCCCTTATATTCTTCCTCTGTGGTCCCTTTCTCCTTCTTCCATATTTAAAATCATTCTAATCTTCTGCTTCTGTGAGCATTTTGATTTCTTCTCTGACTGTGACTTTTTCTAAGTCACTCATACAAGAATTGTTGTCATTACATTGGCCTACCTGGACAATCCAAGAAAACCTCCCTATCAGCACCATCATTGACTTAATCATATCTATAAAGTCATTTTTACCATATAATACAGATTGTAAGGATTAGATTGAGGACATATTTAGAAGTCTATTTAGTCTACCACACATGTCTTGATCCGCTGGGTACAACAATCTCATTGTAGAATTGTAGTTGGAATGATATATAATTCAAAATAAATTAAATATACATAATTTTTTCACAAATATAAATTATTTTGGATCACCTTAAATCTTTTATGTTTTCTTATATTCACTTTTTTTCTTATTAATTTAATTACTTGTATCCCAGTCCTAATCAAGTAGCCTATGTGTCTCGAAAAGTAGTACTGTATTTATCCATGTATCCTGGTTTACCATCTTGATTTCGTAGTAATCTTCTCATGACTCTTATAAAACTCAACCAATGTGGTTTGAAATGAAATAAAAGGTTTTTTGAAAAACTTACCTGAGGAAGATTTTTTTAATTTAAATTTCAATAATGGTTCTTACTAAATTTCAAGAATGGTTCTTTGTATTTTATGGATATTGACAAACTGATTCTAAAGTTTAAATAGAAAAATAAAAGACCCAGAATAACCAACATATTATAGAAAAAGAATAGAGTTGAAGGAGTAAGCTACCCAACTTCAAGACTTGCTATAAAGTTACAGTAATCAAGTCAGTGTGAAATTGATGCGAGGACTGATGAGAAAAAAAAAGAATTGATGAGTAGATTGATAAACAGGATAAAGAACCCAAATATAGACCGACATAAATGTAGCCAACTGAACTCAGACAAAGGGACAAAAGCAATACAATGGAGCAAAGATAATATCTTCAACCAATGGTGCCGGAACAACTGGACATTCACATATAAAAAAGTGAATATAGAGAAAGATCTTACACCTCTGATAAATATTAACTCAAAATAGATCATAGATTTAAAAATAAATACAAAACTTTAGAACTCCTAGAACATAACAGAACAACACCTAGACGACTTTGCGTATAGCAATGATTTTTTAGATACAGCACCAAATACATAATCAATGAAAGAAATAATTAGGGATCCCTGGGTGGCGCAGCAGTTTGGCGCCTGCCTTTGGCCCAGGGCGCGATCCTGGAGACCCGGGATCGAATCCCACATCGGGCTCCCGGTGCATGGAGCCTGCTTCTCCCTCTGCCTGTGTCTCTGCCTCTCTCTCTCTCTCTGTGACTATCATAAATAAATAAAAATTAAAAAAAAAATAAAAAAAAATAAAAAAAAGAAAGAAATAATTATTAGCTAGAGTTCACTTAAAAAAGTCAATTCTGTGAAAGACAATATTAAGAGAAAAAGATAAATCACAGACTGGGAGAAAATATCTGCAAAAAATATATTTGATAAAGGACTATTATTCAAAATATACAAAGAACCCTTAAAACAACAATAAGAAAACAAACAAAAAACAATTAAACAATGCACTAAACATCTTAACAGACACCTTATTGAAAAAGATATACAGGTGGCAAGTGAACATTTGAAAAGATGACATTATATGCCATTGGGAAATGAAAATTAAAACCATAGTGGCATACCAGTTGGTTCCAAAAATCAAAAGGCCCTTTAAAAATATTTGCTTATAATGATCTTTATTCATTATTTTAAAGGCTGTTATTTTTAATTAAAAAGAGATATATGTGTACACTCTTATTGGGAGGTCCATTTAGACTACTTACGTTCAAATCCCAGTACCTTTGAGGAATTGTGTGACCTTGAATATTTACTTAGCTTGTTTTAGCTACAGCTGTTCCATCTGTATAATGGAGATAATAATGGCATTACTTCACAATAGTATTATGATAATCTACATAATTTGCTTGGTGCCTAGTATAATCCTGATTAATTTTCAATATTTATTACCAAGGGAATTTGAAAGTATGCTTTTGATTAGTTTTTAATCCTTTAAAACCACTTGAAACTGCCTTTGCCTCTTTCCATTAAACTACTTCAGGAAGCATATGCAAGTGATTAATTTAACAAGCATATATTGTAATCAGAAAATCCATTTATTGGACATGTACACTAGACATGTGCAATGGAAATTTAGTGTATATAAACAAAAAGATTCATTATATCCTTTGCATTTACTGTTCTGAACTACTTAGAAAGCCAGTATGACATATCATTGCAATATTGTAAATAGGAAAGTCTAAATATGGCCAAATTGTGGAACTAGTTTATTAAAATTACGTAAAATACATTGCTTTTTTGATAGATATCAATAAATAATTTTCTTTTCAAGGAGCTGCTAATATTCCAGTTTAATTATTTCAGCTGGTTTACTAAAAGTGATGTGATAACAGATGTGTTTAGAAGACAAAATTGAAGAATTACTTTGTCATCTTCTTTTCATTTTGATTAAACTGAATTATGCCTTCAGCTCTGCTGAGCTGTTCTTTATATCCTTCAACAAACATGTATTTGAAATGTAACTAAATTGTTTCCCATAAGCCAGCTTTGAGTGTCTTCTGCCTGTGGGGTACACTCTCCCCCCTAAAAAAAAGAAAGACTGTAAAAGGAAGGACATTTGTATAAGAGAAAGGACACAAAGGGGGACAAAACGTACACTTCTCATTGTATCTTCATGTTGGAGAAACTTAAATCCTGGTAAACTAAACCATCTAAAAACAAATTCTTTCATACCTTGAGGCCTTAATTGCATAAGTTATCATGAATAAACCAAAATAAGCATGCATATAATGATTTCCGTAGGTGGCTAATGGACTTCCCTTTTATTATTTTGCTAGAGTTAGGGAGAAAAAAGGATTGATTTCAATCTCCTCTTTTTTAGGGGATCTATATTGGCTATAAATTTGTAACAGTGAGTTGGGTGTGGTGTTTGTAGGGGAGGCTTCTTAGCTTCTTGCAATTGCAATAATTTTAAAAGCAGATTTGGACATCTTGTTTTATTACCATTTTATTCTTGATAAAAGCACATGAAAATGTTTGGTCTCACACTGGAGTTGTTTTTTTTTTTTTAACACATTATGAGCATTATATAACATATGTGTTTTTCTTTTGACCTAGAAAAGCTTTTTGTCATAAAAAGAAAATGAGGATTATTATTAGGTGCTACAATAAAAGGATGAACTAAGGAGCTGCTCTTGGTTTTATTCATGTAATCTCATTTTAAATAATGTTGCTGAAATCAGAATAAAGAACATGAGCAGGAAAGCCTGTGGTATTTACTAATGACTAAGCTTCAGTCGACCTCGCAAATCATCCTGGTATTAAATTATGAATCTCTTTGATAGATGTTCCTAACCCAGCTCTGACAAAGATCCTGAAATAAAATACAGTGGTACCACAATATTTCCTCATTGTAACCCAATTTCCCCAGGATAAACAGCTTTTATGCCAAATAGAATATGAGGGAAGAAGACAATGTTTATAAGAAAAAAAAAAAAAAACAGGAAAGACAAAAGGTGTTTGAGGAGTCTGTTTTGGGGTTTCAATCTAAACTCGTAACCTTATTTTTTTTTTCTTCTAAACAGAGAGGACCACAGATAGAAGTGTAAGGAAGTATCATTGTTATCAAAATGATGTACTGTGATGGCTTAGTGCTCAAGCCCCTGAGAGTGACCCAATATGAGAAAGACAATACAACGTATTTCAGCACATTGATGAGACAAGAGTATATAACACAACTAAGCAGATACTAGTATTAATAACAGTATTCTCTGGCTCACCATAGTATTAGCAGCTGGTAGTGATTGGGGCACTTTCAGAAACTACTATGCCTTATAGACCAGAGAGGAACTTGTATATAATGCGGTTTAAACTTGTTGAGAATCAAAGGAAATAACTTGTGCAAAGGTTCCACAGAAGTTGCTTTAATTTTGAAAATATTATTTGAGACATTTCTTATGGTGTCGTCTATCCTATATACATATGTAGTATGCAAATTAATGACCATTAATTTTCTATATATATAGTATGTCGTTTTGATAAAGCTAATACAATTGACAAATCTAAACAAAAAGTCTTTAGAAGTCAATAAAGGACATAACGAATCAGATCCTTCCTTGTCTCTACCTCACTATCTTTCATTCTTTAATAAACCTTTAAAGAATATTTGCTCACAGTTGGGCACTGGGTACCAAATGACAAAGCATGGCTGATGACATTGGAGAGTAATGTGAGTAAAGAAGCTGGAATAAAGTGATAAATGAGTACGTGGTATAGAAAACAAATCGTCACGCCAATTTTACTACTGAATTATGAACACAAACTTCCTGGAGAAAACAACCAGTGTTCAAAAGATTTCCCATAATAATTCTCCTGTTTCTCTCATAAAATGTAACACTAATCAGAAACATTGCCAATATTGGCTAGAGGAAATTATAATATGATTGGGAGATGTGACCTAAAATTATGGCTGGACTCTTGAAGCAATAGGAATAATGAAGGCACGTTGGATAGCTGGCAATTAAGAGTATTTAATGAGAATGTTAGTTATTTGGTAAATATCTAGGTAAGCAGTTTTCTCTTTAGAGGAAAGAGAGTTTTATGATGAAGTCAAGAGTCTTATGCTTTAATGAGATTTGTTTATATGAGACATTTGATTGAAGAAAATTCCTATTATTTCTTTATAATATGATTATTTTTCTAAGGTAAGTAGTAGTAAGACTAATATGGTCACAGAGACTGATAAAAATATATGAAATATTTGGAAATTTACTTCCATGTTATCTTTGATTATTGCTGATAAATTTGTAATTTTTCTTATAAAGTTACAAAAAGCCCAACTTAAAATCTAGGTATTTCATTACTTATGTGTTACTTTGCAAATGGCATGACAATAAAACTATCCTCATATTATTGATTAATATTAGACATGGAAATACCAAGTTGTCTTTTTTTATGCACTGTTTAGGCATATTACTTTGGATAACTATATGGTTAATAGACATAATGTCCATTAAACATTCTGGTGAGAGACGCCTGGGTGGCTCAGTGGTTTAGCGCTGCCTTCAGGCCAGACACTGATCCTGGAGACACAGGATCAAGTCCCACATCGGGCTCACTGCATGGAGCCTGCTTCTCCCTCTGCCTGTGTCTCTGCCTCTTTCTCTCTGTGTCTTTCATGAATAAATAAATCTTAAAAAAAGAGAGAGATTTTAAAAATTGTCCTTGTGATGAAAACTCTTAGGATTGACTCTCTTAACACCTTTATTATATGTATGTATATCACATCTTCTTTAGCCTTCCATCTCTCAACCTAAGTACATACTTAGGTTGCTTCCATCTCTGGGTCATTGTTATGAAGGTGCGAGGGCAGATAACTTCTCTGAGTTAGCTGTCATTTCCTTTGGATATATTCCTAGAAGGGAGATTGTTGGATCATATGGTGGTTCTATTTTTAATTCATTGAGGAACTTTTGACATTAGCTTTTTATATTCAGTGTAAAAGTCCCTTGAGATACACCCAAATTGCTGCATGTAACAGTACTTTATTCTTCATTATTGCTGAGTGGTATTCCATGGGATGAATGTACCAGTTTGTTTAACAGTCTATAGTATGACATTTTGATGGTTTCCAGTTTTGGGCCATTACAAATAAAATTTATATGAACAATCATCTACAGGTTTTTCTGCAGACATAAATTTTCATTTTTCTAAAATAAGTGCCCCCCAAAGGGAAGATTGGGCTTTATGGTATGTGCAAGTTTTATTTTTTTTAAGAAACTACCAAAATATTTTCCAGAAAGGCTGTATCGGTTTGTATTCCCAACAACACAGTTTGAGAGATCCAGTTTCTCCACATTCTTGGCAACGGTTGATATTTCCAACGTTTTGTTTGTTTTAGCTGTTTTAATAGGTGATAGCTCCTTTTTTTTTTTTTTTGATTTGTATTTCCCTTAATAGGGAGTGACATTGAACATATTTTTCATGTACCTTTTTGCTACGTGCATATCCTCTTTGGTAAAACACACGCAAACAACACACACACACACACACACACATAAAAAAAAATAAAAACAAAACCAAAAACCTGTCCCTTCATGTCTTTTGCCCATTTTTTAACTTGGATTTTTTTGTTGTTTTTTTTTTTCTTTTGAGTTTTGAGATTTCTTTATATATGCTAAGTATGAGTCTCTTGTCAAATACATGCTTTATGAATATTTTCTCCCAATATATAACTAGGTCTCTTAATAGAATATTTTGCAGAACAAACTTTTGTTTTGTTTGTTTTTTAATAAAATCTAATATATTGATTTTTTAAAAAGGATCTTGCATTTGGTATTGAGTATAAGAACTGTTCTCTAAGCCCAAGGTCCCAAATATTTTCTCTTTTGTCTTTTTAGAAAGTTTGAAAGTTCTCATCTTATACTTAATTCTAAATTAAATGAAATTCTTGAAATTCTTAATTTCATTTTGAGGTAACTTTTTGGTGTGAGATTCAGGTCAAGTCCCTTTTATTTATTTACCGGATATCCAGTTGCTCGAAAACCATCTGTTTTAAAGGCTCTCCTTTCTGAGTTTAATGCTTTCACATTTTTGTTAAAAATGAGTTGGGTGGAGCACTGAGGAAATTTAGGGCAGTGAAACTTTTCCGTAGGATATTAAAAAATGGATATATGTCATTATATATTTGTCAAAACCCACCGAATATACAGCATCAAGAGTGAGCCTTGATATAAGCTATTGACTTTGATGATAATGATGTGTCAATGCAGATTTAGTGATTACAGCAAAAGTACTACACTTGAGGAGATATTGAAAGTGAAGGAAACTGTGCATGTGTAGGAGTAGGATGGATACAAAATCTACCTCCAAAACAAACTGGAACTTTCATTCTGCACCCGTTGCTGAATACCACTAAGTAATAATGAAGAATGAAGTACTGTTACATGCAGCAATTTGATTGTATCTCAAGGGACTTTTATACTGGGTATAAAAAGCTAATATCAAAAGTTCTTCAATGAATCAAAAATAGAACCACCATATGGTCCAACAATCCCCCTTCTAGGAATATATCCAAAGGAAATAATAGCTAACTCGGAGAAGTTATCTGCCCTCACACCTTCATAACAGCATTGTTTACAATGACCAAGAGATGGAAACAACCTAAGTATGTACTGAGAGATGGAAGGCTAAAGAAGATGTGATATTCATATGTATATATGGGGTGACGCCTCTCCCTTCTACATCTCCCCCCTGCCTTAGTAGTGAGTCTGAGGACAGTGAAGCCCCATCCCAGTTGTCCTCCCTCATGGTTACCAGCTTGGCATCCAGAGCCCCAGAATGTACAGAGCCCCAATCACTACACCCTTCCAGAACTATGCCATATCCACTTTGGCTGAGGACCACAGGCCTCTCCTGGCTAGAAAGTCCCTCTGGCTTCAGAAAGCAGCTCTTGTAACGTGAGAGCCAGGTCCTTCCTGGCTGGACTTCCCCACCACACAGCTGATTCAATTTCTTCTTTCCCAGGAGGTAAATTTTCCAATAAAAGAATCACCCTGGAATATATATACATATATTCAATATTCAATATATTCAATATATATATCAATATTATATATATATATGTATATATATATATTTTTTTTTTTTTCCCCTCAACCTAGCCTAGGAAGATACAAACTTCCAGGTAGAAGTTAAGTAAGTGATAGGGATATAACAATGACTCTAGTTAATTGCACAGTCTATGGGAAAGTTAAGAGGGTAGATCCTAAGAGTTTTCATCACAAGGAGAAATGTTAAAATTTCTTTATTGTATCTGTATGAGATGATGGGTACTAACTAAACCTATTGTGTAACCATGCCACAATATATGTAAATCAAACTATCATTTTGTACACCTTAAAGTTGTACAGTGATGTACATGGTTTGTTTCTCAATGAAACTGGGGCAGAAATGTGAGCTGCTGCTGAAACATTATCTTATAAACAGCAAACTTAAAGTCCCAAATTTTTCTCCCAATAAGAAAAATTAAAAGGGAAAAAAAGTAGTGTATGAATTTATTCACATAACATTTTCCAAATGACAGAATTATAGAGATGAAGAACGAATTAGTCAATGCAGGGTCAGAGATAGTGGGGTATGAAGATAGCTGTGACTATGAAGGGTATCATGAAAGAGATTTTTGTGTTGATGAAATTATTCTGCATCTTGATTGCAGTGCTGGTAGTATGAATTTACAAATCTGATGAAATAACTTGGAACTATTCATACAAATTCTACCAATGTCAATTTTCTGGTTTTGATATCACACTATAGTTATGTAAGACGTAACCATTGGGGGAAGCTGAGTGAAGAGACACAGAGTGTCTGAAACTTCTGCGTATCTACAATTATTTTAAAATGAAAAGTTGAAAAAATAAAACAGGAAATTAATATTAATACTTAATTCAGCGGCCTAAATATTTCACTATACAATCACAGCAAATGTATCAATTAAAGAAATATAATTTCCCACATTCTTTTTGAGTCTGTCTTTGAACTTTCTGACTCTATTCCATTAATCTCTGTGTGGGTCTTCTAAACAGTACCACACTCATGGATATTACAGATTTATAGTATATCTTGAAGTCAAGTAGTGATAATTCTCCCATCACAGGTGGGCTTTTCAAATTCCTCAATCAGAAGGCTTTAAAATACTAAAGAAGATTAATTGTATCTGTGAAGTGTATTGGTACTCTGTACCAATGTCTTCAAAATCACTCTGTTTTTTATTCTTTATCTCTGATTTCATGTAGTGAAATTGTCCAAAATTGCTCATTGCAAGTTCTGTCATGAGGCTATAGGACACCGTTTACATATTTCTTTTTTTTTAAGATTTATTTATTTATTTATTCATGATAGACATAGAGAGAGAGAGAGGCAGAGACACAGGAGGAGGGAGAATTAGGCTCCATGCCAGGAGCCCAACGCGGGACTCCATCCAGGGACTCCAGGATCACACCGTGGGCCAAAGGCAGGCTCTAAACCATTGAGCCACCCAGGGATCCCCCCATTTACATATTTCAATAATGAATTCAAAACATAAGTTGATAATAAATTATAATAATGAAGATATGCACCAAATTTTAAGACAAACTATTTCACCATTGTGATACTGCTCAGTACAGGTTGAAATTTAGTGTCATATATATAAATCTTAAATTTTATCCAAGGAATATAATCCCCAAAGTCCCAAGAGAACTTGATGTATTAGGTTTATAATATACTCTTAAAAAGATTAAAATAGTTTTAAAATCCTTTCAAATTTAACACAGCTACATCAAATACAACTAATGAGTAAATGAATCAGCTATAAAAAAAATTGTGTGTTAATAAAAGAATAAGAATAAAGATGAAATTATTTTTGTTCCAGCTGAGGCATATTGTTTTCTTTCCTGGCTTTCTCCCTTTGACTTTCAGCTTTTAGTTTCCCAAGATCCACATTTGTGACAATAAGACTGGGATGGTATTTTCTGCACTTTAAAAACACATAGCTATGGGAACCAAAAATTATAAAATTAAAATAGGTATCTAATTTGTATGAAAAAAGTGTTAAAATTATGGTACTCTTTATTTTTTTAAGATTTTATTTATTTATTCATGAGAGACAGAGAGAGAAAGGCAGAGACACGGGCAGAGGGAGAAGCAAGCTCCTCGCAGGGAGCCCAATGTGGGACTCGATCCTGGCATTCCGATATCATGCCCTGAGCCAAAGGCAGATGGTCAATCACTGAGCCACCCAGGCGTCCCAAATTATGGCACCCTTTAAATGTATTTGCCAACTCCTTTGATACTATGTCTTCTAAAGAAATAGCAAATTATAGGCATAGTATCTGCAATAAGGTATAGCACAGTTTTAAATACACACAAGCAAAAATGATACTGAGACCAATAATCTTGGAATACTAAATATTTGGGTATCTGGAAGAAATTCCAAAAGATAGTTTTGAAGAATATTTGAGTAATTATTCTATATTTGTTACTTCATTTATTTACAGATGAATGGAAGAGAAGAGAACGCAAAAGGGTTCTATGAACCTCACAAATAAGCCCAAGTGATTTCTGACAAATGCCCTAAAGCACAGTTCAGTAGAGGAGAAAGAGTAATTTTTTCCACAAATAGCACCGAAGCAATTTGATTTTTTTCATAAAACAAAACAAATGAATAGTTACACTTTCTCCTGTAGGAGATATGCGGGCTAAGCAATATTTGTTTTGATTTACCATTTATTGTCAATTTGATTGCTATTAGTTGTAACTAAGAGAAAATGCAAGTAAATCATCTGAAACATTCAAGAAGACCTATTGGGTCATGCAACTGAAAGGGCTAAATCTAGGTCAGAAAACAAATTTGGTGGGATCTGGAATCTGGCTTTGTTTTTCTCCAATTCTCATGTATCTGCATCTGTTAGGATATTGACTTTATGTTCACTTTGGATCCTTCATAGTTGAAGAAGTCTAGGAAGAACATTTATCTTCACTACCCTGGAAAAAAGTTTCAAGGCTTTGTGACTCTGAGACTATTTATTCAATGCATGTTATGTGTGGAATGACCTGTGATAATTAGATTGGTCCTAGTTACCTTCATAACCTGTTTGGGGTTCTACATCATTCCTGAAAATGAATGTAAAGTTAATTTCACCTAACCAATTCCATATTTTTTATAAGGAGGTAGTTGAGCAGTTGTTGTTGTAATGATGTATGCTGGATATTTTGTATCTGTTTCTCAATTCAGAGAGACAAAGTGAGCCATGAAATTGGGACAAAATATGGGTGAGATTTGGCTGCAACATTACAGCTAAAATCCTGGAGTATCTGCTTGGATAATGGGATTTTTTTTTTTTTTTTTTTTTTTGTAAAGAACTGGGAAGATATCGATGAGAAAGAAAAAGAAAAAAGAAAATAATGTGATTGAAAATACTGTGTATCTCAGTTGCTGGTGCTGTCAGAATTTTGTGAAGAACATGTTATTTTTAAGAACATGTTTATGAATATTTGATGCTTTATATGAAACACTGACAGTACACTGAGACTTGGAGAACAGATGAAAAGTGAACTAGGCAGAAAGTGAAAAAAGAAAAAACTGGGCATCAAAAATAAGCACACATATTTCAATAAAATATGATATTCCCTTCTGACTCCCACTATTCCCCCAGTAAGATATTTAGGTATAAACAAGTTGCAACAAAATAATGACACATATTTTGGAATAGATACAGAAGTAAAAATGGTTTTCTAATGGTCAGTATAAAATATTTAAATAATCAATTATATTAGAAAATGTCAGGGAGTTAGAGCAGAGCTTAAGAGCTGAATCGAACACTACTTTCCTGCCCTTGACATGCATGAAAATAGAGCTAAGGGTCATAATCTAAAGAAGGGCTGAGGTAGCAAGTCCAGAAATGTGTTATTCATTTTCCCCATAAAGATAAAATGAGAATGAAATGTGTGGGATCAAAAGAGGGAGAGAAGTCAGACGGTGCCAAAGAGCTAAGAGCCACTAAAAGACTAAAGGGAAACCTTACCTAAAGAAATTCCAGGGTTCCTATTCGGTTTTGACAGGCTTCAATAAAAAGGTATGGTAAGAAAAGTGGCATCTAATATATATATTTATGTTATATATATATTTCTGTGTTTATATATATATACATACACACACATATACATATATTTATGGTAAAGGACTGGGCATGTTCAGTTGAACCTCTTTGAATTTTTGAGCCAGCATGCCCCAGGAACAGAATTCTTTCCTTCCATTTCTCAGTCAAAATCCTCAGCAGACTTTTTCTTTTTTAGAAGTTGACAAAATGATTCTAAAACATATATGAAAATGATAGCTAAGAAAAGTTTGAAAAAAAATACAGTTGAAGGATTATGCTACCAGATTTCAAGACTTTTTGTAAAGCTACCATTTACTGATGGTGAAAGGACTGACAGATCTACTAATGGGACATAAGGGCACTCAGAATAAACTCACTCATATATGGTCATTTTTTAAAAAAACAAATGTGCAATGTTAACTTGATTGGGAAAGGACAGATTTTCCATCAAGTGGTGATGGGTAAACTAGATATCTACCATATGTTAAAAAAAAGAATATGGATCAGTATTTCATATCATGCAAAAAAATAAATTCAGATGGATCATACAGCTAAATGTGAATTATAAAGTTTCCAAAAGAAACTAAAAGGCAACATCTTAGATATGATACAAAGAGCGCTAACAAAAGAAACAGAAATAATGCATCAAACTTCATCAAAACTGAACATTCATTTTTTAAAATTCAATATTAATAAAAAGAAAAGAAAAGCCATATACTAAGGTACAATAGCATGATATTTAGCATATAAATATCTGATTAAAACTTATATCCAGAAATATATATATGCGTATATATATATATATATATATATATATATATATATATATATATATTATATAGTCATAAGTAAAATGACAATCCAAAAACACAGAGGATTACTTGGAAAAAGAAAGATTTCAAAAAAAGAAAATGTATAAATGGTCAATGAAAAGAAAAAAGAATTATTCTACAAGGAAATTAAAATTAAAACCACAATGAGATTACACTTCACACCCCCTAGTTATCTAAAATCAAAGGGATCGATAAATACCTAATGCCTTAGAGGATGGAAGAGTGTGAAATTATAAACATTTAGAAAATATTTGACATTTGCTCATAAAGTCAAATATTCACCTACAACATAATCCAGTCATTCGATTCCTAAGTATTCACCATAATGAATGAAAATACATGTACAGAAATAGTCACAGAAGCTTTAATTATTATAAGCAAAAATTGGTGAACGACTGTCCATCTTCAGGTAAACGGACATACTTTTATATAATGGAATACCCACTAACAATTAAAGGGGCAAACTACTGCATTTCTAAAAGCATAAGGATGTCCTTCGACAGATGAATGGATAAAGAAAATGTGGTCTATATATACACTGGAATATTCCTCAGTGATCAGAAAGGATGAACACCTACCATTTGCATTGATGTGGATGGAACTGGAGGTGCGATGCTGAGTGAAGTAAGTCCATCCGAGAAGATAATCATCATATTGTCTCACTCCTATGTGGAGTATAAGAAATAGAGATAGGGACCATAAAGGAAAGGAAAGAAACTGAATGGGGGAAAATTAGAGAAGACAACCAAGAGAGACTCCTAACTCTGGGAAACAAACAAATGGTTGCAGAAGGGGAGGGAGTTGGGGGGTTAGGGTAACTGGGTGACAGGCATTAAGGAGGGCATATGATGAGATGAGCACTGGGTGTTATATCAAATGTTGGCAAGTTGAATTTAAATAAAATATTTAAGGGACGCCTGGGGGGCTCAGCAGTTGAGTGTCTGCCTTTGGCTCAGGGCATGATCCCAGAGTCCAGGATCGAGTTCCGCATCGGGCTCTCAGCATGGAGCCTGCTTCTCCCTCTGCCTGTGTCTCTGCCTCTCTCTGTGTGTCTCATGAATAAATAAATAAAATCATAAATAAATAAACAAATAAATAAATAAATAAATAAAATATTTAAGAAAATGATAAAATAAAGTAAAATATAAAATAGCATAAAGAAACCATACAATTTGGTTGAGTGAAAAAGCTTGACACGCACCAAAATGTGCCCTACATATTTGCAGTTAATATTAACTTCTCAACCAGCAGAACTAAGATTTGAAGGAAAATATTAAGTCAGTGGTTGAGGAGCAGGGAGAGAGAATTCAATGGGGCATAAGAAACTTTTGGGGATGATGGAAAATTTCTGTATCTTGTTGCAGCAATCCTTTAATAAATTAGGCTCATATCTGTCAATACATATTGGCCTGCAAACTTCAAATCTGAGGACTTTATTATTTTATGAACATCATAGCTCACTGAATTGATTAAAAAAAAACAAAAAAAAACAAAATAATCTTATAAAACTTAGGCTTCGTGAAGTATCAAGCTGTAATTCTTTGTCACACAGCAACTGAAAGGGATCTTACAAAACTAAAAGCAACTGGGAAGCTTGAAAACAATGAATATTAGTAGGAAAACAGAAGCTTTTAGACACTTTATAAAACTTTAAAGATTATTTTCACATGTGGTGATTGATGGAGGAGTTTTGGAAGCTCGAGGCTTTTAGGATGCCGCTGTTGGCCAACTGCAGAGGCAGAAGAGAAAAAAAGGGAGATACACAGATTAATAGGCTTTATCTTTGCTTTGCTTTATAACTCACTTTGGATTTGAAGACATACAAATAATATTAATAAGAATGACTAGACCTTTGGAGTAATAAGAGGAAGCCAGACAAGCTTTTTACTTCAAAACATGTCATGCTTGACTAAGAATAAGTGAACTCTCTAGCAAAAAGATCAAGTTTAGCTTGAAATTATGGCCCTGTGAAAATTATGAATTTTGTAAAACATCTTCCCTCAGATGTATCTCTTTCTCCCTCTTTTGCTCTCTGTCTCGCTATCCTCATTAATAGCATAAATTATCAGCAATAAGTTGGATTGCCCCCCCCCGTGTTCTATGCAATTTACATATAACATGTTGTTATTATTATTTTTAAATAAAAATGATCTATTGTGACAAATTACAACTTTTCTTGTTTCCTTTCGTCCCCGGGAGTTAATTTCTATTACTAAGGATTTTGTCCTATTTTGCCCCCTGACAAGGCAAGGCTCATAGGTGGAAGTACCTGTAAGCAGATATCTGGTGATCCGTGTCTGCCTCTAGGCAGAGATCCTGGCAGCGTTGCCCTGTGTACAGATAATGGACCACATCACAAAGACACAGATTACTAGACAATGAAAACTGATGGATTCATGAATGTTTGCAGTTTTTAGGCAGAGTTTAGGCAGGAGCATTTGGACCCTGGCCATCCGGGTACAGCATATAAATATGTATATAAACCAGTTTTGATCTGATAATCTGAAAAAAAAAATTATTTAACTGAAATAATTTGTCTTTGTGAGGCTGGGGAGACCTGTTTTCAGCAGGAAAGTTATTCGAAAGTACATATTCAGCTTCCCTTAAGGTCCGCCAATAAAATTTGCATTTAAGCTGCATATGTAGCCTTGAATAGTAGATCCTAAAAGCTACAAAAATTTTGACCGATTGCAATTGGAAATAGCTTTCATGTTGTTTTGGTGTTCTGTGTGGGGGCCGTACGCAGGCGCATGTGTGAGTTTAGAGTCTCAGATTCTACCTGAGAAAATGCTATGTTTTGATGTGAACAACTTGAAGCTAATACTATTGTGAAACACATCAACTATTGTGTGACCACTACAGTGTGTTTGCTAAAACCAAATAGATAAACACGTAATGCTTTAAAGTAATGGCATAAACAAACATGTCTCCTTTTTATTATTTTATTTATTTATTTATTTATTTATTTTATTATTTTATTTTATTTATTTTATTATTTTATTTTTCCAAACATAAGTCTCTTAACCTGTGCTATGAAAGGCATTTATTTCTTTTTTTTTTTTAAAGCTGCCACTTTTGAATTTCACTGACTCCAAACAAAAAAAAAAAAAAAAACATCGCTGGAATGATAGTCTTTATAATTGTTCGTATCTGCTCAAAAGCTATGTTCCATCATATTTAAACAAAACTGTCATTTTGCAAAATTAGATTATTAATTCTTCCCAAGGCATGAATCTCAACCTTTGTGGTACTTTTACAATATGATCATTAAGAGAAAATTCATGAATACTTAATGAAAAGAGGTATTTGCATCATATAAATACCTCCACTCTTCTGTTCTGTATGCAGTGGCGGCATTACCATCTGGCAAAGGTTTCACTTGACTGAAGCTGAAGCAATAAATTAATACAGTAAAAGACGCTACCATCGGTTTTAAACCAATTAAAATGCTTGAAGCAGGCTCAATGCATGTTAAAGTATTATATCAGCTCCTGCCAATAGCCATGAAGGAAAGAAAAAAAATGAGTTGAGCACAGCTGAAGGAAAGATAGCACCAATCAGGGGTGCTCTTCATTGCAGGCCCTTGTAGCAAAGGGTCACATAAAAAAAAAAAAAAAAGTAAACACTGACAGGTGCCTACCCCCTTCACCACATCATCCATAACTCTCAGACTTTGAGATTTCGTGTCTGTTTGTGATATCTCTACTGATTGAGATCTAATACTAGAAAACTAACGATGAATTTCCAAAATTTCCAGATATCATTACTGGAATAAAGAGAAGATAGATAATGGCCATAAAATGACTTTGAACAAAAATGTTTTTTTTTTTTCCCTCTAGTTTATTGTCTTGTTTTAAAGCTAGCTTGTACTTTTGAATGCAAATGGCTAAAAAGAAAGCAAGTGAAGATTTTATAAAAGTCTTTTGGTACCTAGGTGAGTCCCATAAGGTCATTTAAGACTGGAAAAGCAACAGATTTATCATGTTTCATATACAAGAGAGCAAATGTTATCTCTCAGTACGATTTTAAGTCTTTGTAAATATGAACAGCCATGTAAGTTCACATTTCTAAGGCTGGTGATGTGTACCTTAAATTCTGATTATTAAATGAAATGGAGGGGTCTTAACAGTGGAAGTTTGGTTCTGTAGCATTTCTGAGAGGTGTGCTCTGTTTGGTGACTACTTTTCCTCATTATCATTATTTCCAGTTAAATTTAATTACAGTGACCCTTGAACAGCATGTATTTTTAAAAGATTTCATTTATTTATTCAGGAGAGACAAAGAGAGAGAAAGAGAGAGAGAGAGAGAGAGAGAGAGAGAGAGAGAGAGAGAGAGACAGAGGGAGAAGCAGGCTCCGTGCAGGGAACCTGATGTGGGACTCGATCCCAGGACCTTGGGGTCACGCCCTGAGCCGAAGGCAGACGCTCAACCACTGAGCCACCCAGGCATCCCAACAACATGGGTTTGAACTGTGCAGGTCCACTCATTTGCAGACTTTTAGCATTTCCAGTCAACAGTAGGCTATTAGTGGTTAAATTTAGGGGGAGCCAAAATTCATATGTGGATTTTTGACTACATGGAGGGTTGGTGCCCCTAATCCCTGTGTTTTTCAAGGGTCAACTGTATTCTTCAAGCCCAATTTGTTGATCAGCCTTTTGACTGAGTGGGCAATTTTAGAGACACCAACATAAATTTAAAAATCTAAAAATTCCTAAATACCATTTTATCTATATCTATCATCTATTGCATATCTATACCTTTTTAAAAAAATTTTTAGTATGGTTGACGTATGATGTTACTTTAGTTTCAGGTATATAACTTAGTGATTTGCCGAATTTATATGCTTTGCTATGTTCACTACGGGTGCAACTACTATCTGTCCCATTCCATTGCTAGTACAATATCAGTGACTATATTCCTTGTTACTGTGCCTTTTATTCCCATTACTTATTGATCCCATAACGGGAAAACTGTATGTTTCTTTTCTTCACTCATTTTGCCCATCCCACCGCCTCCTCCCCTCTGACAAACGTCAATTTGTTCTCTGTATTTATAGGACTGATGCTGCTTTTTGTTTGTTTATTCATTTGTTCTATCTTCTGAAATGAAACTTATGAATACTATGGTGATGACACAGACAGTTTCAAATGTCAAGTGGCTCTGAAAATACGGCTAGACAAGTTTGGCTCACATGCTGTCCTCCCAGAGTCGTGGAGTACAATGAATGTCCCCATCTTAGCCATGTGCACACAGCTGAAACCAAGGGGTCAGGTGGGGTAAACTCCATCAAAACAGAGAAACAATCTTACGCCCCAGATAGGGAAATACTATCCTAGGAAAACAAAACAGTTAATGTCCACTGCAGGGTGAATTTGTTGCTCTCTTTCCTGCTCATTTTGTTTGTTTTCAATTTCTTAAACTTATCTCTACATATAGTTGTTTATTTGACCAAAAGCACAGTAACTACATGAGTCGGTGAGATACACAGGGTGGAATCATACTTCCATGACCACTACTGTGACAACCACTAGTGTCACCGAGCTGCTGACGGTGTTTCTCTGACATCAATTACAATTAGATTAACTGGCAAATCTAAAATCAAATATTTATGGAGTGCTATTTGCCACACACCTTTTAAACCAATTTATTATTATTGAGAGAATTATTATATTAATTAAGGTCTCTGGAAGAAGAAAAATTTGGGTTTTAATTATTCCTTCTGATGGGAGCTTAACATTCTAAGCGTTATTTTCACATGGAGATTATTACAGCACATATTCCATTGCCTTGCGAGGATATTTATTTATTTATCTTGTTATGATGTTTAAATGAAAAACATATTTAGAGCACAAGTGGGGTGGGGAAGGGCAGAGGGAGAGAGAAAGAGAAAATCTCAAGCTGGTTCCATGCTCAGCACTGAGCCTGATGTGGGGCTGGATCTCACGACTTTGAGATCATGACCTGACTGAAATCAAGAGTCAGTCTATGGCTTAACTGACTGAGCCACCCAAGTGCCCTAAGAATATATACCTTTAGCATACTATCTGGTATTTGCCTTGGTCTCAATAAATGTAATTCATTAATAGCAGTTACAAATTATGTTATTTGTTCAGTGTCACAAGGGTAAAAGGTAACATGGCTCAAATTTTCTGACTTCAGAATCTTTATTTTAAACACTGCATTATTTTTCCAGGAGCTCATTATTAATGAAATAGCTTTTCTATTATATTTAAGAATAATATATAAAGTCAGAGTATTTATGCAGAAGATACAGTAGGATGTATAGGAAGGTTAGTTGTGACTTTACATATGATGTCATTATAGCCAGAGAATACCGGGTTCTATGTCAAATATCACAGAATTGGCTGATGGACAAATTGAGACCATAAATTAGAGCTTTTAACTCCCAATTAAGTGCCTTAAAATGATGTTAATATTAAAATAATTAAGAAAAAGTATGTAACATACATGTGGTTTCTGAATCATTATAACAAAATCAAAATGAATACCATCAATTCATAACCAAATTTATGACCAAAGAATATGTTCAGTGGTATTGAAAGCATCCCATCCCTCGTTGATCGACATCAGCATCTTGAATTTTACTAACACCTTGTTTTTTAAAAAATATGCTTATCATATCTGTATTTTTCTACTTGTTTAGTTCTATTGGATTTTAACCTTAAACAAGTTGCATCAAGCTACCAAATATTATTAATCAATTACAATTACAGACGACCTGATATGCTACCCCTATCATATAGAATACAGAGCATATAGAGAAAAAAAGCTTATTAAAAAACTCTTTGTAATGATGCTCCTTAATTGTAAAGTACCTGAAACAATCAGGAAGAGAAGACTCATGAAGGACATTTATCTACACCAGGAGGATAAATGTAATTCCATAATATGGCAACCTACTTTATAGAAGGAGCCTGTTGGTTTGGGGAAGTAATCATGTATACTAACTAAATGGAAACATGTTACTTCAGTGATAAATGAGGCACTGTTAAAATATAAATATTAGATAGTGTGAATGCTTTTATCCAGATGTTGGCTCAATCAAGAAACATATGCAGAGTATTAAAGACAGCGAAATCTCCCTGGGAACACACCTGAACAAAAGTAGAATCACATTTTCAAACAAGGTGACCCCATGATATGCCCATTTTCTCCTTATTCTTCAGAAGTACCTCTACACCCCCTATCAAATCCTGTCTTCTTACCCTGTATCAATTTACTTAATTTAGTTCATTTGTCATCACTGATTATTAATGTGACAAAATAAAATAACATGTTTTCTTGTTTCTCAGTTTCAATACATTTAATCACATATACTGAAATAAAAGCTGCAAAAGACATGCAAGGATAATATGAGTAATACAAATAGTGTGTTCCATCTCCTTAAACGCTTTTGGTTTTA
Organism: Nyctereutes procyonoides; assembly: GCF_905146905.1. Taxonomy (NCBI): domain Eukaryota; kingdom Metazoa; phylum Chordata; class Mammalia; order Carnivora; family Canidae; genus Nyctereutes; species Nyctereutes procyonoides. Next base: position 13,656,989 of record NW_026575032.1, on the reverse strand, counting down.
CATAGCGGAAGTCCTCACTTCCTCTAGGGTCAACTGGATAACTCCATGCATTCACAGTGCTACTCTCTCACCCCCATTTGAGATGCTTTAATATATATATATATATTAATTATTATTATTCAACTGTTTTACCAATTCTTCAAAACTGCAGTCCAAGTATTACCTTCTCTGGAGAGTCAGCCTGATATGAGACTCTGAGAAAGTATCCTTAATTCTATGAACCCATAACACCCATTCATATATCTGTCATGAGCCCTCATTATTTTGAACTGTGATCTTAGTGTATTAGACTACAACAGCTTTGAAGATAAGAACTATATCATATTTATCAACATGAAACAAACCATTATGTAAATGGGAATGCAATTGAGGCCTAGAGAGATGAACTAGTGGAAATAGTTTTGTAGGTGTAACCAAGAGAATAGTTTTGATATAAGAGTGGTCATGTATTCTCTTTTCTTTGTCTTTTTCAAATTTTACTAATAACCCTAATGCTTCTTATGCTTCTTAGCAGTTTGGGTTAGATTACATTTATTTATTTATTTATTTATTTATTTATTTATTTATTTATTTATTATTTTTTTAGTTAGGCCCTCCCTTATAAATTTGTTTAAATATCAATATCATCAAATAGTACACATACTATGTTAATATCCAAGACTTTCTATGAATTTAGCAGTAATAATGCTTGTATAATATAAGCTATAGTTTGTTCCCATTATCTTCCGTAACTTTCCTGAACTTATCTTGTTATTCTGTACCTACAATCTGCATAGACTATAGCCAACTTGGCAAAAGTTTAGCAGATTTTGAATGCAAAGAAAAATTAACACAGTGGGGGAAGAGGATCATACTGGAAAGGACAATGATCAAATAGTAGCATAAGTTTAACATTGGTAAAATTGTAACTGCTAAATCAGAAGGAGAAATTGTCAATTTAACCCTTCATATGAAACATAACAGTGTGTTTACCTGCATTTCAATTAAGAGTGTCCTTTTATAATCCCATCACTAACATTAAATGTGTGAAGCAACTATGTGTATGAGTGACTTTTGAAAATAATAAAAAGGGCTCTCTACGAATCAGGAAATACCAATTTAAACACAACCTTACTTATTTTAAAGTTTGAAAAACATAATTTTAATTTAAAATAAATACATTCCACTGAATGCTAAATGATTGACATTATGCAAATTGGATATAGACCATAATAATAGTGGTTTACACAGGTGTACTATATTTCAGAACTACCATCACAATAATCTACTCAATTTGTATTTGATGAGCACAGAATCTGTATTGTGAGCTTGCCATGCTTTGAGATTTATCACTAAAAAGCTGTCTTTAGGGATTTCTGAGTCGCAAATTAATTACAATGAAAGCACCATTACGAACTTATTATTGTCATCGCATTTTATATACTTTGCAGAGTGCTTTTACAAAAATATTCATATTTTTAAGAATCATCATCAGATACATATTCTGATTGCCAAAGAATGAGTAAAATAAATAAAAGAGTCAATTATATTTAGAATAGAATTGGAATTAGATACAGATGAAATCAACTTACATAGTTTAGAGAATGTGTGGAAATTTTGCTAGAGCAATAATATTCTCAATAATGATAACTAATATCATTGAACATTATAGGCACTGTGATAAGGCAAAAAAATCCTAACTTTCTAAGCACTTTTCACATTACATGAAAGTTGTTGTGTCTTTTTACATTAATAATGAATATCAATGTGCATTTTGGAGATAATGTATATAGATGTTGATAGATAGATGATAGATCATGGATAGATAGATTGATGATAGATAGTTTTATTTTGTCTCATGTAAATACTGAAATTTCTTAGGCTGAAAAATATATATTTATGTTCTTCTAAATATTGATCATCAATGTATATCAATATACTACACATTCATTCTCTAATAATTCATTTTATACTGTTGTGTGAGTCTATAGAGAGATAAGTGGAGTATTTTTTTGCTAATATATGGATTACAGATATGTTTCATCACGACTTTTTTTCCTCATTTGATTATGTTAAATATTCTTAAAATGCTTTATAATATAGTTTTCATTTTGACCATACAGTAAGCAAATACTTTACATTAGGAGATCAATAAAACTTCTTCAGTAGTTGCATCATTTATACATTATTTCCTAGCCAACCATTCCACACTAAGTGGCCAGAAAACAATCTTTTTTTTAAAAACATCGCAATTCTGTGGTTTGTGAATTTGCAGAAGTCAGCTGAGATGGCTGATCTCTGCTCCAGGTAATGTTGGCAAAGCTTGTTCCTGCGTTTGTAGAAGGATGACAGGCTGGTTGATGGCTGTCTGATTCCGATTACCTTTTTCATATGCTTATCATTTGACTGAAACTGTCAGGAGAAGTATCTGTGTATTTTCTACATGTCCTCTCCAAAAGCCTAACATAGGATTCCTCATGTGGTCACTGAATTCCAATGAGAATGAGAGCATGTTAAGAATCTACCTGTCATGTTTCCCAACGTCTCATTGGTCAAAACAAACTATGTGATCAAGCTTAGATCCAACATGGGAAGAGACTACCCAGGGTCATGAAAATTGAGAGGTATAATTTATTGGTGGATATTAATGCAAGAACCTACCATAGAACATGGCTCTAATGTTTCACAACCCCACTTCATGGAAAATACACTTCCCAAAGTACTCCAAATCTCAAACAGTGATGCATCAAGCCCAAATCTGATGATTTTAGGATTTGGATTATACTAGATGAATACTAGATGGTATAGGTGAAGCTCTAGATATAGCTCCTTGCGTATTTCTCTTCTTCATAAATAGAATTAAATAAAATTTCAGAATTAAAAGGTGCTTGTCCCAGACATTCCACATGCAAAGCTAAGACAGAGAAAATATAATGGATTTACATTTCTATTCAAAAATGAGAAGTAATGGACAGCCTATAGGAACACTGGTTCACAGCCATTTCTTTTTTTTTTTCACAGCCATTTTGAAATTCAGCCAGACACATTGTCAGACTCCCTATTCTAGGGTCAGTACATTTTCTCAGATTTCTTTGGCCCTGTTCCAGTCCTTTGGTGAAACTCCTTATCCAATTATTCTCCATGGCACTTGGATCTGTCATCCAGGCTGTTGGTTCTGCCCTCTGAGAGATCTTTTTCCCCCTCTAAATAATGGCTTGTGTTTGCAGCTGAACAGCTCTGAGGATGTTTCATTATTATAGAAAATTGGAAAAACAGGACTTTCAAAATTTGTTTCATTTGAATCATCTCAGTTTCTTACAGTCCAATCTTCAGATGCTCTTTTAAAATTCAATTCTCTGTGACTCCTGGGTGGCTCAATGATTGAGTGCCTTTGGCCCAGGGCCTGATTCTGGGATCTGGGATCAAGTCCCGCATCAGGCTCCCTGGGAGGGGAGGGCTGCTTCTCCTTCTGCCTCTGTCTCTGCTTCTGTCTCTATGTCTCTCATGAATAAATAAATAAATCTTTTTTTAAAATTGCAATTCTCTTAAACTCTTTAGGTATTACCCATGAATCTTCTTGATATCTACTCTAAGATTCAAAAAACACTTCCATGGTTCTTTTTAAGGAGACCCAGGACCCCGGGATCACGCCCTGAGCCAAAGGCAGAGGCTCAACCACTGAGCCTTCCAGGCCTTCTAGTGTCTTTTAGTGTTGACAACTAAATACTTAAGCTGCATCTAAAATAACAAGTATAATAAAAATATAACTAGTACATAATTAGCATAATTAAATCTCACAATGAGTTTGGTGTGCCAGGACGGCAGAGCATTCCACAGGTGGACAAAGAATTATAAAACGGGAGAACCACTATAATCTAACTTAGAGTTTATCCTATGTGACATTGCATATCAAGAAGAGTGTGAAGCATATTTAAGCACTTTTTAAAATAAAAGATAAATCTTTGGAAGAGGTACTTAGAAAATAATGAGGCTTCGTTAAAGGCAATCAGGGAATTTTCTTTTTAAACAGTAAGATAAAAATGTGATAAATACATGAACTAAGGGAGAGAGAGTAGAGGTGAGGATCCAGTCACACTGCTGAATGACAGATGTTTAAGAAAGCTAAGGGACATGGTTTATTAAGGGTTGGAATGTGGAAGGAGAGAATAAGAGAAATCCAAGTTTTCTGGATTACATTGATACTATTGTGGTAGAAGTATTTTAAGTCAGCTTAGCTAAGGTCAAACTATATTTCTTAGAGCTTCCTTCCTACTTCCAGGTAACATGAACCAAGAGGGATATTTTGCATAAAATTCTGAAAGAATAAATGGAGTAGCAACCATCTCCTTGTGCTTGAAAACTGCAGTAGACACAGGTCATTGCTACAGCTCATGCACGTTGAGATTCATCTGTCCATTCACCTACGGGGACCCACAGCAGTTTCAGCTCCTGCTGGATCTTTGATTTTAGTTTTTCTGGGCCAGGTGTGCATTCAGCTCCGTGATGAAGTGTGACAGCTTCTCCGGCAGGCCACCCATCCTCCAGTTGGAGATCTGGAAGTGGTGATAACACAGACTAGGTTCCAGTACATCATCATGGTCTATAGCTTATATTCCCAGGTTTCTGTTTGTCTTTGTTTCCCCTACTTTACCTCTATTTCCTTTTCCTGACTGCCTTTCCGTTAGACTTCAGTCTCTAGCACCAGACACAAAAACAAAATCCCACCAGGACTGTATATTCCTACAATTATGTAAGGCCCATTCCTGATGATAACTTATACATAGATCCATGTACATATTTCTTTAAAAAATGATTTTTATTTATTTTTTATTTTGAGAGAGAGAGAGAGAGAGAGAGAGACTATGAGCAGGGAGAGGGGCAGAGGTAGAAGGAGAGAGAGATTCTCAAGCAGGCTCCATGCTGAGGTCAGAGCCACACTCGGGGCTCAATCCCACAACTGTGAGATCAGGATCTCAGCGAAAATGACTGAGCCACCTAGGTGCCCCTGCCATGTATGTGTCTCTTAAAATAAATTATAGATAAAAAGATAGGTTGATAGATATAGATAATGGGTAATATACAGAGATAGAAAGATATAGATATGCAAACAGATAAAATACTTATCTTTTTATGTATAGGTGTGCTAAGCAGCTTGCTTTATTGCTCATACCCTGAAGGATGCAATTATTAAGTAGATAGCAAATGTGAGAGGAGGAGTGGTTAGCAGAGGAGAATTATTGAGTACAGTTTGTAACAGAGTGTTTTCAGTTACCTGGAATTTATCCAAGGAAAGGTCAACCGTAGACCTGAATCTTAGACTGTAAGATTGAACTGAAGCTGAATATGTGTAAGTTGACAGCCTATGAGTGGTAGCAGGAGCCGCAAGTATAATTGGAGCTTGACAAAAGCTGACCTCAAGGAACTGTTAGTGCAGAGTAGCAGCTAAGAAAGGAAAAGAGGAAGGAAACCCACAGAGAGACTAAGGAGGAAAGTGTGAAGAAACCAGAAGAGTCGTATCCCTGAAACCACACAAGGGAAGATTGGAGAAGGAGGTCATAAGCATCAGTGGGTCAAGTAAAATCAACACTTTAATAGTCCATGGATTAGGCCCTTTGAAAGACGCTACTAGTTTTGGCAGGAGTAGCTTCAGTGAAATGGCAAGGTGAAAGTCTCAGTGAGAGATCTATGAAAAGGTTTTTTTTCTTTTTTTTTTTTTTTGAGATCTATGAGAATTTAAGGAAGCGCGATTGATATGTGAAATCTTTGGGAGTATAAGTACCAAGGGAGGGGGGGGAAGAAATGAGCAGCCAAAGTGCATTCTGATAACAAGTATTTTGTTTATTTATATTAAAGTGAAGGAATAAAGACAAAGCCTGAGGGCAGAGAGACAGTAAATGAGAGAGAGGCTGTGGATAGTTATATCTGGTTTTCAGATGGATGTCAACCTCCCTCTAGGTCATGTGTGTAAGCTTGGGGGAAATTCATTGTAGTTCTTCTAAATTATTAAGAGTAGACGTGTTGCATCTACTTTTATCAGGGTAGGAGAGAAACATGAGCAGTCTCATTTGAAATAAACTTGCCCTCTGTAGTGGGTTGGATAGTGTCGCCTGAACAATAGGACCGAGTCTGAAGCCTTGGTCCCCATGAGTGTAAGCTTATTTAGAAGTGGAGTCTTGGCAGATGTCATTAAAAAGGATCCCTAAATGCAACCGTCCCAGATTAGGTTGTCCAGCGAAGGGTGTCCTGACAAGAGCCACAAAAGGAGATGAAGACACAGAAAGGAAAGCCAAGTGAAGATGAGGACAGTGATGGCTGCTCTGCGGCTGCAAGACACAGAATGGCAAGGACTGCCGGTGGCCACCACCAGCTAGGAGAAAAGCATGAAGATGATTCTGCCTCAGTGTCTCCAGAAGGAACGAGAGCTGCCAACAGTTTGGGTTTGAAATTCTGGTTTCCAGAACTATGAGAGAACAAATTTATTTTATTTTATGTCACATGACGTGTGTGTGTGTGTGTGTGTGTGTATGTGTGTGTGTTATAGCCACCCTGGGAAAGTAACACAGTTGTTTAATTTTTGTTGAAAACGTATGTATTCAGTCCCATTTACTTGCCTGACACCCTTGGCATTAAAGTAGAGAAGAAAGTTTTTTTCCTGTGTGAAATACAGGGAAAGGAAACCAAAGACAGAACAGCTTATAGTTAGTTATTACTTATGGTTCAACTCTATTCTTATTATTTTTTATTATAATTACCTCATTTTTGAATTTATATATCAATCTACTCTGGACTATAATCTTTCTAGAGAGAAAAATGCATTTAACTTATTCCTCTCTTTGGAGTCGCTGTGAGGATGGGCTTATTATCCGTAAGTTCTCAGGGTTTTTTAATATATTGGTATACTTTGCAAGAAAAATATTCTTTAAGAAAAATTTAAAAAAAAATTTAATTTCTTTTTTTGAAGACTTTATTTATTTATTCATGATTGATACAGAGAGAGAGACAGAGAGGCAGAGACACAGGCAGAGGGAGAAGCAGGCTCCATACAGGGAGTCCGACGTGGAACTCAATCTCAGGTCTCCAGGATCAGGCCCTGGGCTGAAGGCTGCACTAAACTGCTGAGCCACCCATCCTGCCCAATTTTTTTATTTCATAAAAATATATATATAGTTTTACATATTGGTATCATTTGCAAGAAAAATATATTTTTTAAGAAAACCATTTTTAATTGAAAAAGTACAAGCTTCTTTTTTTGTTTGAGGGTAAATACAGAGAAAAGTAAATTTTTTATAGTTTCCTTTGTCGTTTCTTCATGAGAAAATATTCATTACTAGAAGAAAAAACTGAGATAGAAATAATGTATGTAGCAAAGCTATTGTTTTTGTTTTTTTTTTCAAAGAGTGAGCAAAACTACTATTTCAAGATTCATCCAGACATTTTGGTTAGTAGTTACACACATTTTCCAATTGCATCTTAGCAATACAGTCCATAGAAATTAAACTTTATTTCAAGATTATTTCTGCTAATTTTTACTTTAGTGACATTTTAATTTAACTAGCATTGACTTTTTGGAAACCGCCACTGTAAACCATTAATCAAAATCCGCTGTCCTACCATATGGACGGAATATTTGTGTAAATGCAAAATTCATATATTGAAACCTAACACTCAGGGTGATGGTATGAAGAAGAGGAATCTTTGGCAGGTGATCAAATCATGAAGATAGAGCTCTGATAAGTGGGACTAGTGCCCTCATCTAAGAAACTCAAGAGAGCTCTCTTACTCCTTCCATCATGTGAGGTTACAAGGAGAAGACCATCTATGAACCCGGAAGCAGGTTGTCATCAGACACCAAAAATGTTGTCTCCTTGCTTTTGGTCTTCTCATCCTCCAGGATTCCAAGAAATAAATTTCTGTTGCTTATAGGCCACCCAGTCCATGGCATCCTGTTATAGCAGCCGGAGTAGACTAAGAGTCCTTGACTAAAAGTATAGCTCGTTTTTCAAGTTCCCAGCAATTCTTTGTAAAATTTATAATCCCTGGGCCACAGGAGATTATGTGCTACTTCCCATAATTGCTCATTCCCCTTATTCTTTGTAGTTGAGCATGGAGCTATGATGTTGAAGACTTTATTTCTAAGTCTCTTTATAGTTAGATGTAGTCATGCTACTAATCATAACAAATAAAATGAAAATGACAGTGACGAATATACTCCCAGAATGTAGGTTTACAAGGACACTGTTTGCCTTCTACCTCCTTGCTTTCCCTTTTGGGACAGGAATATAACCATGATGGGGAGGGGGGGACAGCATCAGGAGTGCTCCTGGGGACAACGTGCCCAGGAATGGAAGGGCAACAGGATGGGCTCCTGTGGGACACATGGTGTGGAACCGTCTGCCTTGACTAACTGCCACCACCACGCGTTATGTAAGAGACCAATAAATAAAATTCTATTTTATCTGTGCTACCTCATTGTAGGATGTGTTCTTTGCAAAGAACAATAGCTCCCTAAATAACGAGCTGCGTAAACAGTTGTTGAATTATGTTCCTGGATATTATGTGAAACAAATGACTCTGACCTCTTGCAAACTCTGAAGTTTATGCTGACATTGGAAATTATTTCTAGTCAAATTTATTATTTTGTGTTTTTTATTTATTTATTTTTTCAGGTATCAGGAACACAGAAAATTTAGACTGGAAGTCACATACCTGCTGAAAAGTTAATGTGGACCACTGCTTCAGACAATTTCTTAAATAAAAAGACATGGTTTCAAATTAGAGGGTGGAAGCCTTTAAAAAAAATAAGAATCAGAGAAAGGCAAGGGGTGGTAATAAATTAAATAGGAGGTGGTAGTAAAGTGCCACTGTGAAAAAGGTCAATGTTATTCTCAAGTGTACCCACAGAATAACTTCTTGTAAAGCAGATATGTTAATATTTGAGAAAACAGCCTTGTTCCAAGGACATTTAAACCTCTCTGTGATGCATTATCCTTCTGTTTAAGGAGACAAAATAAATTTCAGAAGAGGAAAATAATATTGGGCTAAAGAAAACATCTTGCTATATTCATACCGAACCTATTATATGGTCATCATGTTCAAATTAATCAAATGGGGATGCCTGGGTGGCTCAGCGGTTGAGTATCTGCCTTCGCTCAGGGTGTGATCCCAGGATCCAGGATCAAGTCCCACATGGGGCTCCCTGCATGGAGCCTGCTCCCTCTGCCTGTGTCTCTGCCTCTCTCTGTGTCTCTCATGAATAAATAAATAAATCTTTAAAAAATCACAGATTAATCAAATGTAGTTCCCGTTCCTTAAAATAATCCTTATTTTATTATCTGTATAAATCTCGAGTCAGTAACATCCTGATTTTTAAGAAAAAAAAATAGCATTTAGTTTACATGTGACATCCAAATAATGTATTTGATGTTCACTATGTAACTGGATCGCTGCAGTCAAATATTTGCATTAAGAATAAAAACAGTTTCAATACACTGTACAAAGGAAAAATAATAGCATCACACGGAAATTATTTTAAATACTTATTTTTAAATCAAGCATCACGTACTTTTAGAGTGATTTGAATTAAAGCCTAATTTATGGGTTAGGATTCAGATGAATCTTTATAATGTGACATGGATATACAAGTGGGGGAGGGAGATAATTGGCTAAGAATTTAAAAATCAGCTGTGCGCCTGACTGGTCCTTCTCCCTCCTGCCTACCCCCCACCCCACACACATGACGCAGAAAGAAGGCGCCCTTCATCTGTGTCAATTAGGTTTAACTATTAATAATGGTTTTCATTTGAAATAAACACTTGCTTAGTTGACCTTATGTGCAAACTTAGGTAAGAAAAATCTCTCCAATCTGTTTGCTCAGTCCTTCTGCTGAGAATCTGAATGGGGAGACAACTTGCCTCCATTTATTCCAGGTTAGAAGCCTTGTCAAAATATGTATCTTTCAGGGGCACCTGGGTGGCTCAGTTGGTTAGGCCATGGATTTGATTTCAGCTAAAGTCGTGAGGTCAGGGTCGTGGGATGGAGCCCCTGCATAAGGCTCTGTGCTCAGTGGGGAGCCTGCTTGAGATTCTCTCTCCTGCTTTTTCTGTGCTCCAGCTGCTTTTTTTTTTTTTTTTTTAATGTGCTTCTCAGCTGGGGACCCCACCTCATCCAGTAATACATCTCATGTTTTACAATCAGTAAATACTCTATCCTTCTAAAGGTAGATGTATTCCCCAAACTCAAACTCCAACTCAAACTTAAATCTCAACTCAACCCCTAAACTCAAATTCAAATCTCTCACAAAGTCATGAGGTGTTGGCAAAACTACTGGGGCATAAGCACTGATGGTTTCGTGTCGCACCTGCTCTGAAGGAGTTGGCTTTGCTGTCTCGGGTACCCTTTCTCGTGCTGCTGTCACCCGTGCCTCAAAGTAAATGGCAACCACTTCAACCGCGCTCTTCACTCACTTCCCCACTGAGAAATCCTACGCTCTCCACAGCACCAGAAGATTCCATTGTCTTTGTGTGCTTCCCAAGGATGAACTGCTCGCATCTCGTGTTGATGTGGGGAAAACCAAAGCAGGCAAAGTACACAAGGTCAAGGTGTGTACAGCCTGGTGTGGGCAGAGGTTTGGTAGGAAGTGAGAAAACCGGGGGATTTCTATACTTTCTACTATTTATTTCAGTTCACCTCATTAGAAAATTTAAAACATCTTTAGTGGTTGGAGGTAACCACAGAACACAGAATATGGTTTTGTGCAGTCAGGGTACTCCCCTGAGAAGGGCCTAGGGCTAGAAAATGAATTCTTTCTGAATATGTAGCTGGGAAGATCTTTTTCTAATACTCCTCTCCTTTCTTTTAACCAAGGATTCACAGACTAAATACCTCTGGGGTTTTGTTTCTTTGCTTTAAATACATATTTGGTAATGTTTAAAATGCCATGTTAGAATTTAGATGAAACCTTAGAAGACATAAATGGGAACTCCAGCATCACCTCCGTCTTTCCTAACAGTTATTCTGGGCAGTGTTTTTGTGCACACTAATCTGCTTTCCTTTTCTTTCAGATGGGCCATGCATGTATTTCTTGACTCAGCAAAAAAGTCAATGACACTGAGAAAAAAACAAAACAAAACAAAACAAAAAAAACAAACAAACAACAACAACAACAACAAAACACATCATTTTCCTCCAGGCTGGGTTAGATGCTCCTCACTGACTTCCACAGCGTGGTATGCACGCATGCCTGTGTCACAACTGTCCTACCCCCGGCTTGCAATGGTCGCCGTCCTTCCCACTCTATTATAAAACTCTACTGAATTGCAGCTTTCGCTTTTTTTTTTTTTTTTTTTGCCATCTCAGGAAACTAGTACAATCATGTGCCACCTCTGTGTCCTCAACAATCGTTTACTGAATAATCGAATGCATTACTTACTTTACACGTATTAAATTGCAGCTATTGATTAAGAGACTCATGGTTATTAAATTACTTGCAAAATTAAAACACGGCCCCTGCCTCTGAGGCCAAATCTCTTGTCACGTTGAATTAGGTCCACGGAGAATCAGTTGCTTTCTCTTTTCCTTCAACTTGTCTGCGCCATATCAACTTCTATTTACGACCACGTGTATTTGGGCCAAGTGAAACTTGACCTGGGGAAGTTAAGTGCACAAAGAGAAACTGCTGAAGAAAACGTTTATTTTGGTTTTCTCTCTCAGTGATTTTCTACAGCCGCTGTTGATAAGTCTTCCCTAACTTGCTGTCACATCTGTAGGAGACTGTAGGAAAGAGAAAAAGGTGCAAAAGACGTTTCTCAGTTTGGTGAACAGCAGTCGGATTAGACAGTTCTGAGGTGCACTTTGGCTCCAGCACAGCAAACGCGTGAAATGCCTTGAAAGAATTAGTGGTGCAAAGGTCTTAAAGAATTAAACATCTGCCAATTTCTCACCCTTTCTCTTTCTGATTCATAAGAAGATTACAGAGTATAGAACTTAAAGAGGTTTAGTTTTCTAGCCTAAGATTCTTTTTTTTTTTTCCCAAGGTGGTTAATGGATTGTGTTTCATTCACCCAGTCAGAACAATCAGCGTTTCTAATGAAGCAGTTATCTTCAGCACAGAATGAGTTTTACGACAAATAAAACAATAAATCAATATTGAGATCATTTAGAATAATCCTTCTTTTAGATATATTGCAGTTGAGGTTCAGAGAAAGGAAGCCATGTGCTCATGATCATACTAATTCAGGGCTAGGATAATGCCAGTTTCCTGACTTTAGGCCTAAATTTCTTTTCACTATATCACTATTTCTTTCACTATATCAGCTCCTTTCATAAGTTCATGAAAATAAAATTGTCATACCCTTCAAGAAAATCTAAAACTTAGATAACGCTGAGCTTGTTCGATGTCGATAGGAGAATTAGAGATGTATCAGTGGTTCCTAAAGTTGGATAAACCACACATTTATTAAAATTGGATATTAGGGGATCCCTGGATGGCTCAGCGGTTTAGTGCCTGCCTTCGGCCCAGGGCATGGTCCTTGAGTCATAAGATCGAGTCCCATATCAGGCTTCCTGTGTGGAGCCTGCTTCTCTCTCTGCCTATGTCTCTGCCCCTCTCTCTCTGTGTCTGTCATGAATAAATAAATAATATTTTAAAAAATTGGATATTATTCAGAAATGTCAAAAGATAGGTGGAGTTCATCTTATCATCTTTATCTCATGACGATTTCTACTTTTGTCACGTGGTCAGTGGTTACTCAAATGCAACTCTGTTTGTAATTTTCAAGTTTGATCCTCCCCACACACGGAATAAAGCTTTATTTTGTTGGTTGTTTTATGAACAGCATTCATCCATGTAAACTGGAAGCTACAGGGGTTATTGGGGGTTTGGTTCCAGACCAAAGCAAATATCTCAATAAAGCAAGTCAAGTGTGTAGGGGCTGCTTTTAGGCAAGTAGGTTTGGGGCAGGGAAAACTGAATAAGGTAATAGGGCTCACAATCACCATGGGCTGAATGCAAACAGGCTCATTAGGTGACCCATCTCAAAGTACCCAAAGGCCTGGCTGACCAGTGGGGCAACTTGCAACCAGGCACTCCTACCAAGAAAAAGGAAAATCCGTACATTCCCATTCCTCCCCCCCTCCCTCCCATTACTGCTGCTCCCCAACACCAGAGAGTCTCTCCTTTGCTGCCCTGCCAGTTGCTCCCTTGCAGTGTATTCAATAAACTTCTATCTCCTTTATGCTGCCTTGGGTGCATTCATTCACAGCCCAGGTGGCCAGCTTCCACCTGACCGGGGCTCCCCATACAATGCATTTTGGGAGTTTCCTAGTGCATATAAGATGTTGTGTTTACACTATACTGTAGCGTATTAAGTTTGCAATAAGCATTTTGGTGAAAGAAACAATACATATTTCTTAATTAAAAAAAAATACTTTATTGCTAAACAATGCCAGCCATCATCTCAGCTTTCAGCGAGTCATGATCACTGATTATAAATCACCATAACAGATACAAGAGTAATAAAAGTGGAAACGGTAGGAGAATTACCAAAATGTGACACAGAGATAACAAACGAGCAAATGGCATTGAGGTGGTGTTGATTGACTTGCCTGATACAAGTCAATCAACGGAAGGTTGCCAGAAACCTTCAGTTTGTAAAAAAGTGCATAATCACCTCTTTCAATGCCCTGTTTCTAACTACGGTCACATTCCAAGTTACTGGGGGTTAAAGCTTCATCACACATCTTTTGCAGGAAACACATTCAGCCCATAACAGGCAGCATATAACTCAAATATATTAAGGAATAGTTTCTGCAGTGTGACGAAGCAATGATATTATGCAGAGCTCTCTGGTTTAAGAGTTAATTCTTGTGAGTATCAGACCTCTCCCTGTCTACTCTTGTACAAGTCAAAATCTCTCTCTGCTTCGATAAACTCAATAGCAAAATGAAAAGGTGGGACCAAAAGACTCTTAGGGTCCTTCTCACTAAAGTTCAATGATCCATGAAATTTTAAAATATGTAAAAATTCATTTTGATTTCATACTAACTCTGATATTTTCCATAATACGAAATAATGAAGTTCCAATTTCTCAAGGCTCCTAGGCTATCTTTTAAAATAAGAATATAGCTCTTTCCACTTTGTTGCCTTCAAAGTTTTGCTATCAGGACTGTGTTAAAAATGCAAAATGAATTTTTAACAGAGCATTGACACTTGCATTGTTAATGTGCCTTCAGGCATGTAATTAGCTGAGAAGTTTAATCTTTTATATTCCAAAGTTTGATCAGAATGCATAAGCTCAGAAAAGCTATAAAGTATTGACCAGCATCTTTGATAAAAAAATAAAATAAAATAAAATAAGTTTTAAGCAAGCACTTGAAGGCTCTTTCTGTGAGTGCGAATGCTCCTTGTCGCTTCTCAATAACTGTATTAAATATAATAAAATGATTATTTTTCCTTCTTGAGTCTCAGCCAGAAACAAAATGTTTATATTTTTCTTCATTTTCTGAGACATTTATTTTGCTTGGGAATATTTGAAAAGGGTCACATGTAACTTTCTAATAAATGAATAAAGATGAATGATTCATCTTTAACAAAGCCTGTCATCTATTAAGGAAAATAAAAAAACGTCTGCTAGGTAGTATATTAAATAAAATTATAGTATAGGCTATTTAAATACATGTGTTTCCCACTTATCTATGTTGTGTAAGTAGTAACACACATTTATTCATTTATTTCTGTAGCTTTCAACTTCATGTAGAACAGGTAAGAGTTGCTTCTCACATGAGATTAGAAGACATTAGGATTGCGCTGGAAACTGGTGATTCAGTTGAGTGAAGACCAGAAAAGGGAAATTTGCATAAGAATTGAAAATTTAGGGTAGCCGGGGTGGCTCAGCGGTTTAGCACCACCTTCAGCCCAGGGCCTGATCCTGGAGCCCTGGGATCCAGTCCCACCTCGGGCTCCCTGCATGGAGTCCGCTTCTCCCTCTATCTATGTCTGCCTCTCTCTTTCTCTCTCTGTGTCTCTCATGAATAAATAAATGAAATCTTTAAAAATAAAAAGAATTGAAAACATATTTGAATCAGAGATATTAGAAATATTAACCACATCAGTCTGGAGGTAATTTTCTTTCATTTGAAAAACTTATGCATAAGTACACACTCTAGTTGTTCAAAAGCTGTCTTTCTAATTATTTTTATATCAACTCATTGTTCAACAGAGAGTAGGTGGTAAGTAAATCTTGTTAATTAAAAGTTGCACCAGCCTAAGAAGAAGATCAGATTTATACGGTGTTTCTGCTTTAGGGAAAATGCGAGATTAGTTTTGCTGTGATTATGCTGTGATTATATAGTATTCGGGTAAGAGAGGTTAAAGTTTGGAATAAGAATAATGCAGACCATCACAGCAAGAAAACACAATATTATCACAATATAAAAACAAAACAAAACAAAAACTTCAGGGATTCCTGGTTGGCTCAGCAGTTGAGCATCTGCCTTTGACTCAGGGAGTGAATCTGGATTCCTGGGATCAAGTCCTGCATCGGGCTCCCTGCATGGAGCCTGCTTTTCCTCCCTCTGCCTGTGTCTCTCTCTCTCTGTGTCTCTCATGAATAAATAAATAAAATCTTTATTTTAATCTTAAACAAACAAAAACAAAACAAAACAAAAAACTTTAGTTGGTAAGAGAAGTGTAAAAAAATAAATAAATAACTCTTGTAGGAAAAGGCTACTCCTGTGGGTGAGAAAATCCTGATCTCAGTATTTTAAAAAATATAACAGCAGTTGCTTTGCAACGCAGCCTCTTCAAAAAATAAGTATTCACAGATTAATGAGATAATGCAATTATTTTATAAAGATCTAGTTGGAAACAGGCCTTTCAGATCTAGTTGGAAACAGAAACAGGAATGTGAATGAACAGAGGTGACCTATCCTATTTCTGTGCTCCCATGATATTGCATATGTACTATTGGGATGTTAGAATACTCATTACATTCTACTTCACATTTATCTATGGGCATAGTCATTTTATCCACCACTTTATGAGCTTTTTGAGTTATGATTTTGTCTCCATTGTATTTGTATTGCTCAGAGCACCATTCATTCTTTCAAAAAATATTTATCAAATCTTTGCTATGTGCCAGTTATGGTGCCGTATACCAAATTATAATTGAGTGAAAATACACTATTTCTGCTGTCCTGTGTTCCACAGGGATACGTTCACGCGTGTGCATGTGCTCGCAAAGACACCCACACTATACACTACCAATATCGAATATATTTAAAAGGAGCAGGAATATTGGGGAATAGGTATGGGGATGACCCTGTGGAAGTCCGATAAGGGTATCCAGCTGTGGAGTGCTTCATATAAGATTATAAAGATGGCTGGGATTGTATGTTGTGGACAATAGAGAACAAACATTTGCAAAACATGGCACTTGTGAGAGTCACCTGTGTTTAGGAATTACAGAAAGTTTATTATTGTAAAGGAGCCTCAAGTTCGAGTCCTGGGCTATATATTCCAGGAAGGGTGATCTGTGAATGACAGGATGAAAATCAGAAAGGGAGAAGGAGATAAAGAAAAGAAAGATAGAGGAGTTATACCCTCAATCAGTAGAAAAGGGAGCAGAACATAGAAGCATCTTCTCTCACGGGAGAGGGTTTGCATTTTATACTGTAGAGGGAGGGAGACTTGTTGAAGAAATTTAATAGGAGAGTGATTTAGTAAAAAACTCTGTCAATTAGATTTTTTGACAGCTCAGAGGTGCATAGAATATTGAATTGAGGAAGTATAACACTTGAAAAATCTTAGAATTTATGTTGGAGACATCTGAAGATGCCCATCACCATAATGGTTCCAAAATAATAGTGAACGAAAAGCAGAAGCATCTAAAGTTATCATTTGGCCCTGCCAACTTGAACGTCTACTCCAGACTTTGAAATGCTATTATCTGGCAATGGACCTAGGTACATGCATTTTAGCAAGCCTTGTCAGGTTATTCTTGTGTAGGTGGTCGCTGGAATATAATTTGACAATACCACTTTATAAGCAGCCTTGAGTGCTGTTTCCATGGGTCAAATTAAAAGAGATGGCAACTAGGTTTGAAATCTGGATCCTAATGAAGAATCACAAGGATAATCATACACAGGTGTATCTGTGTACACGTGTGTGTGTGTGTGTGCGTGTGTGTGTGTGTGTGTGGAGGTGGGTTGCCTCCAAACCTTTAAAATCACTATCCTATTTTATCCACCCACAATTCAGTGATTAATGTGGGTTAAATATATTTTTTTCCTATTTTTAAAAAGATTTTATTTATTTATTCATGAGAGACACACAGAGAGAGGCAGAGACATAGAGGCAGAAGCAGGCTCCCCGCAAGGAGCCCGATGTGGGACTGGATCCCAGGACCCCGGGATCATGACCTGGGCCAAAGGCAGACGCTCAACCGCTGAGCCACCCGGATGCCCCTATTTTTATTCTATTTTAAATGAGGAAAGTGTGACTATAGTAGATAAAGGACTTATTCCAACTTACATGGAAAGAGGCAGAGCAGAGGAAAAACTAAAACTAAATCTACATGATTCCATTCACTGCAATCTCTCCTCCATCTCATTGCATAATCTTGGTAGAGGACACCAGCCAGATTCTTGACATTTCTGATTCTCATAAATAGAATAGTCGGTTCAGACCAGTCGTTCTCAACTGATTGCACTTTTGCCCCCAAGGACATGTTTGGGAACATATTTTGATTAGCACACCTTGAAAGTAGGGGGATGCTACTGACCTCTGGTAAATAGAGGGCAGGGTTGCAGCTAAACAGTTTCCGGGGCACACAACACCCCCACCACAACAAAAATAACCTGGGCTAGGATGTTGACAATACGGGTTCATTCCAGAAAGTAGATGAACCTAGTGCACCAAACAGGGCATATTTGAGAAAGTGTTAGTGTTATAAGTCTTGGATTTCTCTCTCTTTCTCTCCCTCTCTCTCTCTTTATTGTCTGAATACTATCCATTGTTCATAATCACTTAGTTTCTGTGTATTCTTGATATCTTTTAGGCTCAACGTCTGTGTTACTTTTTTTTTTTCCGTCTACAAAATCTGTTGAAGAGTAAAAAGTATATTAAGATTCACTAATTTTCTACTCTATGTTAGGCAATTTCACATATGTTGATGCGCTTTATCCTTAAAACTACATATGAAAATTGACATTATTATTGCCGCTATCCTTCTTGGATATAATTAAATAGTCCCATAATATTGGACTTATAAATGATGGATTGGTTTTCCTTGCCAAAGAAATGAGTTGACCCTTCTTGCCTACATATCTTCTAGTAGGTGGATCTGGTTACACAGTCTGAACCTCAGCATTGACTCACACTGCGTGGGATTTTCAGCAGGCTGCAAAAGTAAGATTTTCAGGGAGAAAGGTAGATCTGCATTTATCTCACAGGACTCCAGCAAGAACATTGCAGAGAAGCAGAGGAAGCTAAGGTCCTTGTCATTTTTATGAGACTCTATCAGTAGCAAGCAAAGGGTTTTTCCTGCAAATGAAAATAAAAATCAGCAGATTTAGTCTATAAAACTAAGTATTTACAACTCCAGCCTTGTCACTAATTAGCAATGTGATTTGGGGAAATTCAATATCTTTGTTCTCATTTTCTTAAGCTATAAACTATAAGGTTGGAAGAGAACATTTCTAGCATCCTTTCCAGCTTTATAAAACAATTTCTGCTTTTGTAAATCACTCATTTGGAATTCATGTGGAGAGGCTCACATTTGTTTCACAACCATCAAGTTGTAGAACTTAAAAGAAAGTATAAGTGTATGTTGCATGTGCGTGCGTGTGTGTTTCAATTTCCTACAACTGTTTAAGGTATTATGATTTTGAAAATGTACATGTACTTTCTGGTTTTAAACAAAACTCGATTTTCCAGCTTTAGTACAAACATTCTTAAACTATGTAATAATTTTAAGTAAAAGTTTTTAATTAGTTCTGGAGGTACAGCTTCATATCTATTAGGGAAATGGGAAAGGTTGACTTGGGATAGAAACATATATGATGCTTCAAAATAATTCAGCTCCATTCAGAAGAGACCAGATCCAAAGAAGCCGTGACTTTTTAGAGCCTTCCTACTCTGTCTCTATAGATGTTTGCTAGTGTGTGTTAAGGCAGTAGTGTGCACATTGGGTTAAAACAGAAAAAAAACTGGAAGATTGGAAGACTGAATTTTTATGGCAAATCCAACAGCTTCTGAATCTAATTGCTATTACTATCAGAGAGTAGAGTATTTTGGCTGGTTCCTCTCTTCCTTCCCTCCTCATCCAGTTGGAACTTCAGCTGTGACTTTTTTTTCTTTTAGGTTTTATTCTTTTTTTATTGAAGAATAATTGACACACAACATTGTATTCACGTTGGGTGTACAACATAGTGATTGGATATTGACAGACATGACGAAATGGTCACCACAGTAAGTTTCATTACCAAATGCCACCAAACAAAATTGTCACGATATTATTGACTAGATTCCCTGCAATGTACATTACATCCCTGTGTCTTATTTATTTTATAACTAGAAGATTGTAGCTCTTAATCTTCACCTATTTGATCTATCTCCTCACACTTCCCCACCTAACAATCATCAACTTATTCTCTATATTTATGAGTCTGTTTATGTTTTATTTTGTTGCGTTTGTTTCTGGATTTCTTCTATGCCTTGGCTATTGCCGATAATGCTGTGATGAACATAGAGATGAATATTTCTTTTTAAATTAGTGTTTTCATTTTCTTTGCATAAATACCTACAAGTGGAAATTGCCAGATTATATGATAGTTCTGTTTTTAATTTTTTGGAGTATTGTTGTCACACTGAATTACACTAGTTTCAGTTGTACAATATAGTATGAAAGAACTCTGTATATGATGCCATTCTCACCACAAGTGTAGCTGCCATCCATCACCGTACAATGCCTTTATCGTACCATTGACTCTTTCCCTGTGCTGTACCCTTCATTCCCCTGACTTATTCCTTCCATAACTGAAAGCATGTACTTCCTACTCCCTTTTAAAATGTGACTTTATTTGGAAATAGAGTCTTTGCAAATATAATTAGTTGAGATGGTATCACACTGGGCTCTGAGTGAATACTAAGCCCAATGACTGGTGTCCTTATAAGATAGATCACTGATGTGCAGAGAAGAAGGTCATTTTAAGATGGGAGTAGGCAGAGATTGGACTTATGCTACCACAATTTAAAAACTTCCTGTGGCTATAGAAGCTCAAAGAGGCAAGAAAGGATTCCTCCCTAGAGTCTTCAAAGGGAGCATTGTTTTGCTGCCTCCTGAATTTCAGAATTTTATCCTACGCAATTATGAGAGGATGAATTTCTGTTGTTGTAGGCAATCCAGGTTGTGATACACTGTTATGGTAGGTCTAGAAAACTAATGCAGATTTTGGTACTCAGGAGTGGGGTGTTTTTGTATCAAATATTTAAAAATATGGATGTTTATTTAGAATTGAGTAATGAGTGGAGACTGCAAATATTAAAGCTCTTGATAGAAAAGTCTTAAAGACAGACTGGTGGAAATATGGACATAAAAGGTGCTTCTGTTGGGGTATCAGAAGTAAAGGAGAAAAAAAATGATGTAAAGAACACATTATTGGACACTGAAGGAAAAGCAATCTGTGAAAAAAAAAAAATCTTGGCCGAACGGTATACCACTGTTGGGCAGAAAACAGAACTTGTAAGCGATGAACTTGAATATTTAGCTAAGGACATTTCCAAACCAAGTATTGAAATTGTAGCCTGGTTTCTCCTTGTTTTTATAGTAAAATGTGAGAAGAAAGAGATAAAATAAGGAAGAATCTGTTAAGCAAAATGGAACCAGAAATTGATGTTTTGGAAAATTCTCAGCTTATTTTTATTTTTAAAAAATGCTACAGCATACTTTGGAGAGGGTGCCAAGATGGAGGAGGACAATCTGTTGTTGGAGATATTAGGTATGTGACTTATGGATCCAATAAATCATCTCAGCAGAGCCAGGAGTAGAGATGAAGTTGCCCAGAAAGGATCCACGGAGAACCCTTGTGTCTAATGGCATGGGTCCCCTTGACAATTATGGGAAACAGGCAAGGTTCTTGAGAATATCAAGCCAAAAAAACAGTGCAAATGAATTGTACCTAGAGTCTCATCCATACCTGATTTAGATGATGTATTTCAGGACTTTTTGGGTTGATGATATTTAGATGAGATTTTGAACTGAGAGTTGATGCTGGAATGTGTTAAGGCTTTTGAGACTATCAAGATGGAATGAATTTATTTTGCATGGGAAATGAATGTGCATTAATTTTGGAGGAAGTGGGAGGAAGACAGGGTGACCTATGGTGGGTTAAATAGTGTACACCAGAATTCATGTCCAGCCACCCAACTTGTGGTAGTTTTTTATGCCAACTGGTTAATAGAAGGGCATGGGAAGATAACTCAGAAGGTAGATTTTCTTAGTTCATGGTGGTTGGTACTCTACACCACTCACATTTTTTATCATATTCTTCTTCATCCCCGGTCCAGTCCAGTCTCAAATAGATGACATTCTTGACTAAATAGGACTGAGATTAGCTTTCAAGTTGTTGTGTTGTGGTAGTCTGTCCCAGTGAAATTCATTCACTTGTTATAGATAGTCAAAATTGAACACTGGCTCCCAAAATAAAATGCATAAGCAACATCTAGGGTGTGGTCAAACAAAGGAAGTTATCTAGGACCAATTTTGAAATATTTCAGTTCTAGTTGAGGCCTTAAAGAATCATAGTTAACACAAGACCTGCAAAACCTACACCAGGGAACATTATACATTGTAATTGGTAGTTTTTATTCTTTAACATATAGTTTATGTTTATTTCTTCACTTCAAGTAACTTTAAATCCATCTAAAATTCTCATTTAAAATAATCCCTTAAATGAACTAGGGGTGGTGGAGGGGGAGGAGGGCGGGGGGTGGGGGTGAATGGGTGACGGGCACTGAGGGGTACACTTGACGGGATGAGCACTGGGTGTTATTCTGTATGTTGGTAAATTGAACACCAATAAAAATTAATTTATAAAATAAAATAAAAAAAAATAAAAAAAATAAAAAAAAATAAAATAAAATAATCCCTTAAAAATAAAAATAAATAAATAAATAAAAATAATCCCTTAGAGGTATGGCACATATCTTGGTTCTCTCTAGCACCTTCCTGGTTTCAGAAAGACTGCACACAGAATTGAACATTTAGTATTCCTGATAGATGATAATTAAAAAAAAATTGCAGAATCTTCACTGAGTGTACAGGCTTTTAAACTGTCTTTCGTAGGTATGTAAAGCAACAAGTAAATGCAGATTGTTTTCTCTTTAAATTGATTTCTCTCTGCTTTTCTTGGTAGTCAGAAGAGGTTTAAAAATATTTCCTTCTTAGCTCACTCAGAAGAACCACAGAATGTTCTAGGACAGAAAACAGAGTGAAATAAATGTAAAAAAAAAAAAAAAACTAATTCTAAAGCATAAAAAGAGCTAATATAAAGAAAACTGCAAATACAGAGTATACTGTATAACCTATATTGTGAATAATAACCCTAAGTACACTGAGAATAGAAAGTGTTTCCTGGGCAGCCCGGGTGGCTCAGGGGTTTAGCGTCCCTTCAGCCCAGGGTCTGATATTGGAGAACCGGGATCGAGTCCCACACCGGGCTCCCTGCATGGGGCTTGCTTCTCCCTCTGCCTGTGTCTCTGCCTCTCTCTCTTTCTCTGTGTCTCTCATGGATAAATGAAATAAAATCTTAAAAAAAAAAGAGAAAGAAAATGCTTCCTTATCCCTTTCAAGAACTGTTGGTGTAATAAAAATC
Source organism: Nyctereutes procyonoides (assembly GCF_905146905.1). NCBI lineage: Eukaryota > Metazoa > Chordata > Mammalia > Carnivora > Canidae > Nyctereutes > Nyctereutes procyonoides. The sequence continues at coordinate 13,634,141 of NW_026575032.1, read as the reverse complement.
AAGGGATCCTGAGGCCAGCTCTGTGTATACATTTAATTAACAGTGAAACATAAGGTAACTAACTCACATGGTAGCTTTTTATTTTGCTTTGATTTGGCCATAAAGAGCAGGTATTTAGGTAAATTTTGCAAAGAATATCTGACCACTATATTTTCAATATTTCTGTTCATTGCTTGAAGTAAATCGTATGCAAATATCATGAAGAAAGGCAAAATAGAAAATGAATCATGAATAATATCATATATATTTAGTCCTTTATTCCAGAGCTCAAAATGTGTCTCTCCAATCACATTTCTTTGCCCTTGTTCTATGCCAACTCTGACTAGGAAGTATTTTAATAACTCATCTTTATAGAGTACAGAGATTGAGAAGACAAAAATTTGTTATTGCAAATATGCACTCTTTTCTGAACACCTCGAGGAACATAGCAATTATAAGTATACTTTTTTCACCTACTTAGTCTTTCATTTTGCTAAATTTCAGAGTATTCTACTGAAGATAGAACAATGTAAAAATATCTCAAGAGACAGAGATATACAGATTTATAGATGATAGATAGATATAGATAGATAGATAGATAGATAGATAGATGATAGATAGATAGATAGATAGATAGATAGATAGATAGATAGATATAGATAGATAGAGCTTTTAAGCCTGAGAGTGGGCAAGTCAGAGTTGGTGTTGGTCAAGGTCAATGGAAATAAAAGGGAAGAATATTTCTGATTTCAGATTCCTCTGAAAGCTTTAATTTGTCAATTAGTTTTATGTTATTTTGAAATAATACTCTTAATGGAACTCTGTTAGTATCTATGATTATTTCTATGAAGTTAATGTAAAAAGTAGATGATAACAATATTGTTTTATAGATTTATGGTTCTTAAAATTATACATTAAATGGATGATTTAGTTGATATTCTAAGTGTTGGCAAAGAGGTAGTTACTGAGTGATATTCAAAGGTTCTAACCAGAGCATTTAGTGTAAACATAAAAGTTATTTTGAGGTTTTATGTTTCTGTTAATATATTTTTTAAGATTTTATTTATTTATTCATGAGAGACAGAGATAGAGATAGAGAGGCAGAGACATAGGCAGAGGGAGAAGCAGGCTCCCTGCAGGGAGCCCAATGTGGGACTCGATCCCTGGATCCCAGGATCATGCCCTGAGCTAAAGGTGGACACTCAACAGCTGAGCTGCTGTTTCTATTAATATTAAATATATGTACATACATGTATATGTATATATATATATACACCCACCTACATATCCATATGTACACACATATATATGAACATATACTACATACATATGGATGGATATGGATATACATATATATTTGCATCTTGTGTATATATATGTACAAATATATTTATATATATTTGTATATTTGTTTATATTTGTATCTTGGGATTTAGGCATAAATCTTAGTAGATGCTACAGATCTACTTGTGATTTAAATGGTGAGGAGATTCCCAAAACATTTCTAAAATTTCAATAATGGACAATGGTGGACATTTGCAAAGTCTGGTCCCAAATTTATGAAAGCTTCAATAAACTGAAGCAGGCTTCCTTCTTTTCTAAAGGTGTCTAATTAATTAAATATTTACTTTGATAGTTTTTACATCACTCTGTTGAATTGTATGCCAAAACTGAGAAGGACAATGCTTTAAGAACCATACCTGTATTTTTGTCAAACTTATCTTGGGCATGGGGTACACTTAAAATGGCTTGTGGCTTAATAGTGACCTGGAATACTACATTCTTTTTTCTAAAAAAAAATTCTTTTAATTAATTAATTAATTTCTTTAAATGTTTCCATCTTTTTTCCCCCTCCCACTTTTTATTTAAATTCCAGTCAGATAAGATGAAGTATAATCTGGTTTCTGGTGTAGAACTGTGATTCATCACTTACACACAACATTCAGTGTTCATCATCACCTCAAGTACCCCCATTAACCCCCACTACATATTTAGTCGCCTCCCTTCTGGTAACCATCACTTCGTTCACTATAGTTTAAGAGTCTGTTTCTTGGTTTGGCCTTTCTCTTTTTCCTCTTATGTTCATTTGTTTTGTTTCTTAAAAACACATATTAGTGAAATCATATGATATTTACTTCCTCTGACTTATTTCACATAGCATAATACTCTATAGCTATGTCTACATAGTTGCAAATGGCAAGATTTCATTCTTTTTATGGTTGAATAATATTCTGTCATATATACACCTACCATTTCTTCCTTATCTATTCATCAGTCCATGGACAGTTGGGCTCTTTGCAGACTTCGGCTATTGTTGATAGTGCTGCTATAGACATCAGGGTGCATGTATCCCTTCAAATCAGTATTTTTGTATCCTTTGAGTAAATACCTAGTTGTGCAATTCATAAGGCCATTAGGTAGTTCAACTTTTTGAGGAACCTCCATACTGTTTTCCAGAGTGGCTGCCCCAGATTGTATTTCCACCAACAATGCAAAAGGGTTTCCATTTTCAGCATCTTCACCAACACCTGTTGTGTTAATTTTAATCATTCTGACAGGTATAAGGTGATATCTCATTGCGGTTTTGATTTTTATTTCCCTGATGTTGAGTGATGGTGAGCATATTTTTATGTGGCTGTTAGCTATCTGGATGTTGTCTTTGGAAAAATGTGTATTAATGTCGTCTGCCCATTTCTAAACTGGATTATTTGTCTTTTGGGTGTAGAGTTTGATAAGTTCTTTATAGATTCTGGATACCAATGCTTTGCCAGATATGTTGCTTGCAAATCTTCTCCCATTCTGTAGGATACCCTTTAGTTTTAGTGATTGTTTCCTTCTCTGTACAGAAGCATTTTGTATTGATGAAGTCCCAATAGTTCATTTTTGCTTTTGTTTCCCTTGTCTTTAGTGACGTGTCTAGTAAGAAGTTGCTATAGCTGAGGTCAAAAGGCTGGTGCATGTGTTCTTCTGTAGGATTTTGATGGTTTTCTGTCTTACATTTAGGTCTTTCATTCATTTTGAATTTATTTCTGTGTATGGTGTAAGAAAGCGGTCCAGTTTCATTCTTCTATATATTGCTGTCCAGTTGTTGAACACCACTTGTTGAAGAGACTTTTTCCCATTGGATATTCTTTCCTGCTTTTTCAAAGATTTATTGACCATATTGTTGAGGATACGTTTCTGGGTTCTCTATTCTATTCCATTGATCTATGTGTCTGTTTTTTATGCCAGTACCATACTGTCTTGATCACTAAAGCTTTAAGTATAAATTGAAGTCTGGAATTGTGATGCCTCCAATTTTGTTTTTCTTTTTAGAGATTGCGTTGGCTATTCAAGGTCTTTTCTGGCTCCATACAAATTTTAGGATTGTTCCAGCTCTGTGAATTTTGATAGTAATTTCATTAAATGTGTAGTGTGCTGTGGGTAATATTGATGTTTTAACAATATTTGTTCTTCCCATCCATGAGCATGGAATGTTTTTCCACTTCTTTATGTCATCTTCAATTTCTTTCATCAGTGGAACACTGCATTCTTTACATAAAATATTCAGGGTATTTGCAAACTCAATCATTCATCCATGCAAATGATTTTCAATTAATAAATGTTTAATGAACTTAAGTATGTGGTTACCTTATACCTAACTGATGTTCTATCAATCACCTTGATTGAAATTCAATTACATAATATTCACAGAAACTTTAGTAGAAGTCTACTATCTAAATCAGCAAAGTATTTAGCATAGAGTTCACTGATAAAATGCAACCTGCATGATTTGAAGGAAGAGTTGTCAAGCAATTTTTATCAAAAGGAAAGAGTCATCTAAAGTAAAGGAGGGGATCCCTGGGTGGCTCACCAGTTTGGCGCCCACCTTCAGGCCCAGGGTGTGATAAAATTTTTATATTTTTAAATAAAAATATTTTAAAAATAAATTAGATGGATATAAATGTGTGTGAACATAAGTATGCATACACATATATGTATGTATATACATCTTGATTAAATATATATTGAGGCATTTTATTATATTGAAGAGTTTTGAGATTTTTAAAAAAAGATTTTATTTATTCCTGAGAGACACAGAAAGAGTTACAGACTTGGCAGAGGGAGAAGCAGGCTCCATGCAGGGAGCTCAATGTGGGACTCAATCCTGGTACTCCAGGATCATGCCGTGAGCCAAGGGCAGACACGCTGAACCACTGAGCCACCCAGGCATCCCAAATTTTGGGTTTTATTGAGAAATCCAACTATTTAAAGACTATGGCCAAACATAGAGTGGTATACATCAATCTCAGTGAAAGTGCATTTCATATATGAAATATTTTGTGCATTTTACTATAACAGCAATATGAGCAAAAAAGCATATGAATGTCTGGTATTGAGATCCATCATTGAAAAATTCACACAAACAATTTTTACTTAACTTATTATCTTGGCATAACAAGAATAAATTTACTTATAATGAACATTCTTGAGCAATGTATTTGTATTAAGCAGATACTTGAGTGTTCAAAGGAGACTAGGAATTCATTTCTATGTAAACATTTTACCTTATGTAATATTGTTGTACTGATTCTTCCTGTGATAGTATATATTGGTTTTAATGAGTTAAACAGTTATCTCTTTTATATATCAGTAATGATATCAATAAACTGATGCTTGAATCTTCAAATTTGTCAGATATAAAGGAAGAGTTCTTGTTTGAAGTTAATAAACACTAAGGGCAGGGTATAAGCAAGTCACATGTCAATTGTCTAGGTTGCATATTTTTCAATTCCTTTGCTCCTCCTTTTGCTTGTTCTTTTCCTTTGTCTCTTTTTCATTTTACTGATGCTTTTAAGTTCATTATAATGTAAGACTGTATAAATTGAAATAGCATATGTCTGTAGTATTTGCCAATCTCAATAGGTTAGAGCACTTATTGATGCTTACATAAAGTCTACTAAGGAAATATTATCACTGCCATCTCTTCTTCTTAGTTCTCAAAAATTTGATCTATTATTTCAGTGCAAAAATGCTGACCTGGTACAATCAGGTATTAATCCTAAAATGAGGGACTCATTTTTTTTTTCAAATTAAGAAATTGGAGAGTTCTCTAGTATACTCTCCCCAGATATGCCTATAAAATATTTGTCCTTACTATGGACAAGAGTACTTATTGTTGTTCTAATAATATTCTGTTTTTTTCAATAAATTAAAATTTTAGAGATTTATATTTTATTAGAAAAGGAGAAAAACTTGTGACAATCTTAAAAAAAAACTTTATTCACTTAGCAACTCTTAACTTCACCTGTTTAAATCCATTAATATTTAGAAGAAAAAGATCAGTGGAGATACACTTCCTGTATTTATGAGAGTAGATATCTAAGAAAATAAACATATCTCCAAAAAAAAGTGCATTTGTTATTTATTTCCTTTTGCTGCATTTCTGTTACAAAAGTAATTGATGGAAATAATATGTTCAAATTACTTTTATTGGGATGCCTGTGTGGTTCAGAGGTTGAGTGACTGCATTTGGCCCAGGGTATGATCCTAGAATCCTGGAATTTAGTCCCACATCGGGCTCCCTACATGAACTCTGCTTCTCCCTCTGCCTATGTATCTGCCTCCCTCTCTGTGTCTCTCATGAATAAATGAATAAAATCTTTAAAAAAACAAATTACTTGTATGCTTATGAATAAAAATATTAAAATAATTTAATATGTTATCATTCATAGAACAATTATCATCAGATTGCTTTTTAAAACCTTCCCTTGTGTACTATCTGCAGTGATCTTAACAATAATCAGAACAGGGATTTACACATATCCTTTTTAGAAGCATGGCTCTTTGAGCAGGAAGAGAAACATAAAAGTTTTCAGAATCATACTGAAAATAATGATGGATGTATTTATCCTGAAAATTTGAGTAAGAGAGATCTGAATATGTGGTATTCTTTTTTTTTTAATTTTTATTTATTTATGATAGTCACAGAGAGAGAGAGAGGCAGAGACACAGGCAGAGGGAGAAGCAGGCTCCATGCACCGGGAGCCCGACGTGGGATTCGATCCCGGGTCTCCAGGATCGCGCCCTGGGCCAAAGGCAGGCGCCAAACCGCTGCGCCACCCAGGGATCCCAATATGTGGTATTCTTGCCAATAAATTCTTCAGTCAGAATCTGCTGTTAATCAAACTGAATCATGTTTGCCCTTGGGTTAAAAGTATACATTATAGTGTTTCATACCTATAACGGAATAAGGGAGCAACATAAATAGGCTTTTACAGAAACTGATGGTCATCCAGGTCTCTGGAGAGTAAAGTTGTAGTAGTTTCTGGAGAAAATGAATAAAATGCATGTAGGTGAAAAGTTTTGGATCCCAGTGGTAGGTCATCCAAAATGTGTAAACAACAATAACTGGTGGGCACAGGTAGCTTTTTTTTTCACAAATGGATAGGACAGTAGTTACGTAAAGGGAATAAAATGGTTCTCCTTTCTCTGTTAAGCAGATCTGCCTCTGAATTGCTCTCTCTCTCTCTGTCTCTCTCTGTCAATGTCTATACCCAACACGAGGCTCAAACTCATGATCCCCAAGTAAGGAGTCATGTACTCTGCCCATTAACCCCCCTAAACTTGATCTTGAGATGGGTTACACAACAGCACTCAGTGCAAGTTAGCAAAAACATTTCTTTTTCACAGCAAAATCTCTCAGCAAGAACCTACAAACCATTGTTTGGGAATTTTTCAAACTAAACATGAGGCTAGGCAGTTTAAGTTAAGCTTGTTTGAAGTCTTAGCTTGTTATTCCCCCCAGTGAACTGATTATTTTCATTGGAATTACAGAAATAGTTATGTTGCCACTTCCTTTCCAAGATGAATGCTAATATATTCTTCCTGCTGGAGCAACATTCAAAATAACCCACAAAATGATCTATCAACCCATTTGGAAAATAGTTTGAAATCTATTCTGAAGATTTTTTTCTACAAAATATAGATGCAAAATTATATGGCTGCCAAGAACTTCCAAAGGTCATGGAACATTCTGGGATGAACATGACCCGTTCTGCATTCATTTATTCTCTAGTGTCAATGAATAAAACTCATTCCTTCTGTAAAGTCCCTTTGTCCAATGAGTCAGATAAAATAGAGTCAATTAGCCATTTTTAAATTTTTAATTTAATGTGGTAAGTGCTAATTTTGAAATTCCTACTAAGTGATATGGGACTGCTTTGGAAGAGAATCTAATTCTACCTGGGAATCGGAGCAATTTTCACAAGGATTTTGGCTGGGTCTTGGCAGATGTTGGCATTAATTGGGAAAAGGGAGACTTTCTGAAGTAGAAATATAGATGCAATCTTGTTTTATTTTTGACAGGAATGCTATAGAGGGATCTCTCCCATTCACTAAAATACAGACTTTTGCTGTTAAAATAAGAGGTTTTGTGTGTTTTTTTAAAAGATTTTATTCATTTATTCATGAGAGACACATAGAGAGGCAGAGACATAGACAGAGGGAGAAGCAGGCTCCTTGAGGGGAGCCCAATGTGGGACTTGATCCTGGGACTCTGGGACTACCCCCTGAGCCAGAGGCAGAGGCTCAACCCCCGAGCCATCCAGGTGTCCCTAAAGTAAGAGTTTTATGGGACATTCCTTGGATATTTGCTCAGTGTCTATACCCGTGCAGCTGAACATAACATTTTAAACATCCCTAACCCATTATCTCTTCCATTTCCCTAGGGACCCAGACAATTACTTCATCTTTGTCCTCTATCATTTCCCTCTTCATTTTTTGATACTTTCTCCACAATACACACTCCCCATTCCCACTTCATTTTCTATTTCATTGAGAAAATAGCAATCAGAGGATAGCAGATTAACCTGTGCTACTATTTCAAATCACTTCTAATTTCGGTTCTCCAATGCTCCACCTTTTTCTTCCATTCCAAATGGGCTATTCTCTATGTTCTTAGCTAAGACCAATCCTAACAGCTATTCACAGGGTCACATTTCCATTAAATTGCTCAGACATTTATTTTTTATTTTTTTTAAAGATTTTATTTATTTATTCATGAGAGACACAGGGAGAAAGAGAGGCAGAGACACAGGCAGAGGGAGAAGCAGGCTCCTCGCAAGGAACCTGATGTGGGACTCAATCCCGGGTCTCCAGGGTCATGCCCTGGGCTGAAGACAGTGCTAAACCGCTGAGCCACCTCGGCTTCCCACAAAGACATTTCTTAAAGTTGTGTCCCCATCTCTTTCTCTTACATAATAAATTTTCCCTTTTACTATATCATTCCTTTTAGAATAAAAATATCATTTGCCCATCTTTGATACATGATCTTATTTTTCTCTCATCCTAAAAATGAATAAACCTCATAATCTCATTTGTTCATAGGCCATTTGATTTTTGTCTCCTCTGTAGAAAATGTCCTAGAAAGAATTATCTATAACCATTCTCATTTTCTTTCTGCCCTGTTTTTTAATTTACTCTAATTAGACATTCACACCCACCACTTCACTAATACTATGCTTCCCACTAGTAACCCTGTTACTGAAACCCTTGGCCATTTCTCTATCTTATTTAACATTGCTTTGGGTAGCATTTAACCCAGTTAATTCTTATTTGAAATGCTTCTTAGATTCTAGACACCACACTCATCTGGTTTTCCTACATTTCTGGCCACTCTGTCTCTTTTGCTGGTTCATTTAGATCTCCTCAAAGTTTGAATGTTAGCATGTTCAGGCCAACATTAAGACTGTGATGATGCAAACAACCGACTCATCCTGAGCACAGAATTTAAGAGAGAGCCAAAAGCTGAGTAACAAAGATAAAATATTTCAATTTTTTTTTGAAAGCACCTTTGTTGCTGATCTTAAGGTTGTGAGATAAATCCCTCCATCTGGGTCTGTGCTGAGCATGGAATCTCCTTAAGATTCTCCTCTTTCTCTCCCTCTGCCCCTCCCCAACCCAAACCATGTGCACCCTTGCCTGTGAGCTCTCTCTCTCTCTCTCTCTCTCTCAAAAAAAAAAAAAAAAAAAGACTTTTGCCACTGTACCTCTAAAAGATTTGTGTGGGCTTCAGTTGCAACCCTTTTTTGTTGTTACTTTTTTCATGAACACTAAGTTTCCCTATCCTCTTCCTTTACTTCCTCCTTCACTATTGATGATACCACATATATCATGTAGGCTCTCCAGTCGTTTTGAATTCATGAGCATAATTGTCTATCTAGTTTTATTTTGGAAGTTATCTATGTATTATTCATTTATTTATTTTGGTTTACTTGGGGTATAAGGGAAAATCAGGGAGATTCATAAACATGATCATGAATAATTACTTTTTATGATCATCTATGTTATGAGCAAGTTGGGTTTATCTGAGTCGAGGCTGGAGTCACATAACAGTTATAATAGGTTAATGTAATATATCACAGTACTGGATAAAGGGAAATATACTTTGCATGATCTAATTAAAGTAGGAAAATATGTTTGATAACATACAACATCCATTTTTGATTAAAATTTTTAGAAAATGAAGAATACGAGGTAAATTGTTAAGTTAGTAAGATATTATCTACAGTACATTATTATATCTTATGTATCAGTGAAATAGAAGTATTTTCTTTGGGAGGAAAAACATGAGAATATTTGCTAACACCACTGAATCATCACTACTTTGAAGGTCATAGACACCACAATAAGATAAGAGAATAAAAAGTAAACAATCTAAGTGGCAGTATGTTTTTCTTTCCCCATTTGATTTGATTAATAACATTTGAAGTAGACATTCTAAGACCAAGACTAGCTAAGGCAGTATTTTCAGGAAATGATTTGGGGATAAATAGATTTGCCCAAAACATAAAAAACAAAATGGTATTAATTCTAAAGTGATAATGCTAGTTTAGTCACAGAAGAATAAGTTAATAGATCAATAAAAGAAATTAGACCAGAAATTTAAAAAAAAATGGATCCTCACTTTCTTCAGAGTAGGCCTTTCACATTAGTTGGGAAAAGAGGAATCATTAAATGAATAATGGAAAAATTATTGCTTAACTCTGGCAGAAATGATATTTCATCATAGACTCTCACATGTCCAAAATCCATTCCTGATGCTTTAAAGATTTACTTATGACCGGCAAAACCGTAAAAAATGCAAAAGAAAATCAAGAAAACAAATACCTTTCTGACCTCACTATAGGAAAGGATTTATTAAAATAAGTCACAAAAAACACAACTGTAAGTAAAATTTGATCAGTTTGATTTTATTAAGATTTAAAACATCTGGGGATGCCTTGGTGGCTTAGTGGTTAAGTGCCTGCCTTTGGCCCAGGGCGTGATCCTGGAGTCCTGGGATCAAGTCCCACATCAGGCTCCCTGCATGGAGCCTGCTTCTCCCTCTGCCTGTGTCTCTGCTTCTCTTTCTCTCTGTGTCTCTAATGAATAAATAAATACAATCTTAAAAAAAAAAAAAAGACTTAAAACATCTGTTTATCAAAAGGCAAATCAAATAAAAATCAAGTCACAAGTTTAGAGATTGTATTTACAATGGATAGTCTTGATACATAATTAATTTGAAATATATAAAGAATTTTCAAAAATCAATTTAAAAAGACAAACTATTCAATTAAACATCGAGTGGATAGAGATGAGAATTTTTTAGTACCAAGTCAATAGAGGACCAAAAGTCTTAAACAGCAGTTAACCAAAACTTTGTTGTTATTTTATAATTAAAAGTATAATTATTTAGTATATTGAGTATAATTATATGTTAATTAGTTTTCCCAAAGAAAACTATAGTTTTCTTTACTTATTTTTATTATAGCAGTATAATTAATTCGTTTTCTCAAGAGGTCAAAATTCCCAATCACAGTAATTCATTAAACAAATAAGAAATTCTTACATTTAATAATGTTCTTGAAATGGAAAATTATTATCTTTGCACTTTGCAATTCAATGAAATAATATCGTAATATGAATTGTGAGAATATTCTGTCCAAATTAAATGTTCATTGTAAAGAACACAATAAAATGTCTTTATGTAAGAACTATAAATTTTGTATATAATGCCTTTCAGGGAAAAAATTATGTAATATAGTATAATAAAATTAATTGCTGACATCCACAATATAGGCAAAGCTGTATATTCAGTTACATTAATTGTTACTTCTCTTTTCTCTTCTCAGAGAAAAAGGAAAAGTGAGCTTTGATAGTCTATTTTCTGCTTACTGTATTTTATAAATTAAATGGAAAATTTGGAGTTTGGCAAACTATCTGCACAGAATCTACTGTAGTCATAACATAGAGATCTCAGGCATATTGAAAAAAAAAACAGAAAATGAATAAATTGATCAAGGATAAGTTTTGATGAGGAAAATCTAAAATAACTGACCTTGCTGAACTAATTGAGGACACAGTAAAAGATTCATTTCAATAAATATGAATATTAATCTAGAAGTAAAAAAAATTAACTAATTTTTGCCATATGGTTACAATTATGCTGGTACATTCCATATGTTTACGAATGCATGAAGATCCTAAAAAGACATTAAATAGTATCTGGACCCATTGACCAGTAGTGCCAACAGATAAAACAGGGTATTATTTTGGAGCACAACCTTGACTTCCTCGGTGTCAATATCATATAACAAATATCCCAAGCATGTGTAAGAAGCAGAACACTGGATCAGCTGTTTACTAAAAGCCAGAGGTCTTCAGGAAAGAAGGGGAAAGCTTTAGGCATAGGTTTTAAGTAACTTCTCTGGAAGAGATGCAAGCACATGTGAGGGCTAAAGGTCAGGGTCAATGGTCCCATACCCCATCCATTGATGCAACTCATTTTTCTCCTAAAATCTCCTCTAAATACTTTATGTTTCTTTTCTAAACTTTATACTCTTATCATCCTTTTTAGTTGTTCTAGAACCTACTTGAAATGAAAAAAAAAATTTTTAACTATGGTTGATAGTGTATTTGCTGAATCTTGAAGGGTCAAGCCTGTCATTTCTCTGGAATTCCCTCCAGCAAAAAGATTTGATTTATCTAGTCCATCACCAAAAAATATAAATTTTAGGCAATTTTTCCTGTTGGCTCTGAAAATTTTTTACACCTTCTCTATGTTTTCTATGTCATTTTCTTCTTTTGATTTTTTTTTTTTTTTTTTTTTTTTGTGCCAGCACTTGCCCATTGAACTTTGGTTTTTATGTCCTTGTGGCTTAAATCAGAGGGCCTAAGCACACAAATATCCAGGAGATGAAGTTAGAAACTAAATTTACTAACTCTTAGTTGTTTCTCAATACATATTTTAAATATTTTATGTGTTCAACCTTGTAGATGTTTTAGTGAATTTATGGGTAATTAAAAAAATGGCTTTAGTGCTTTCATCGTACTCAGTAAAGAAACAATAATCTCAATATTGTTAATTAATTCCACTTTTCAGATTTAGAACTTGATGATTAGCCTCGACTTTTCACCTTTGTTACTTCATGAACTTGAGAAGATGATAGATTAATAATCCTGACCTAGTTAGCATTCTCATATTAATTTTGTAGTGAAATGTAATCAGCTTTTGTGAATTGTTTATATTCACATAATTGCCATAGTACTCAAAACTACATTTTCTCATTGGTCTTCAGTTTTTATCAGTAATCAATTACACTTTTAATTCCTTGATATTCCTTTTCTTTCTTTTTGTAAATTTCCTGCACATACTATACCTTTGCTGATCAATCCTCCGATATGAAAGAACACCCTCTTCTGACACACGCAGTGAAAAATACCCAACTAGTGTTTGGTCAAACTCAGGGTTTGGTGTGCTGGAAGGGATACTGTTTTGTAGTCAGTTCTGATGCTGTTTAAATCATGATCCTTCATACGTTGGGTGTGAAAAAGGTACACATCCATTATTTAATATACATTGATTTGCTTCACGTTATTTCTCCCTAGCTAATCAAGTCCATTGTCCTATTTACATATCATCACACAGTGGACAGTAGAAATTGTGGAGTACATTGGATTGGGAATCACTTTCTTTTCTTCCAGTAGCTCAACCAACCCAGGGAGTCAAACTGTCACCAAAGCTTCTTGATTTTACTTTAAATCTTTCTAAACATCATCTAGTTATGTACATCCTAATGGATAACGCCCACCACGTTTTGTCTGTGTGTGTGTGTGTGTTTTCCTGACAGTCTCTAAATCAGTTGTACTGATTCCAGCTTTGACCTTCTAATGCCTATTATCATTGTTATGGCCTCAGTTATATTACTGAAGTGCAAGTACTGATATTTCTCTCTGAAATATTTCAGTAGTACTTTTTTTTTTCCACTTTTGATCAAGCTCAAACTCTATGGTGAGTTATGTGGCTTTTAATTAGCTGAACTCTTTCACTGTTCTATGATCCCTTTCACTATTTAAAATCTACCTTCCATTTCCCGCTGCCTGCCATATTTTGCTGCAGGCACTATTGGATCACTTTCAGTTCCTCCAACATTTTATATTTATCTGTCCACTTAGAATCTTTTTAAGTTGTGCTGCATCTTCATGGAAGATCCTCACACTTGTTTTCACACTTCCTGTCAACTTGTCATAGTTACCATGCCTTCTATGAACTTAACTTTCTTCATCTCTCCTATGCCATCTGAAACTATTTTACTCTACCAAGTATCATTACAGATTAAGTAATAACAATGCACATTCCATTTTACTAGTACTGTTTGGTTTTACCATTCGACTGAGAGAGATATAAAGACAATGTGTGCTTTTATGTTATCATCATTGACTTCCAACACTTAGCACATTGCCTGATAAATTGTGGCGGTTAGTAAATATTTGCTGAATACTGTTAAATGGAAAGGATAGATTTTAAAAGATAACTCTTTTGGATAGTCCTGAGTTATATATTAGCAGTATTATTAAGAGATGGAATCTAACTCTAGGGACACAGCTTTAGGTTAAGCAAGATATTCTAGACATAGAAATATTCTACAGACAATTCATATGACTCCAAGTGGCTCTAGGTGCACAAGGTCCTTAGTGGTCATTTAATTACTTCTCAAATTAGACCGTCTCCTGTACTACATCTTTCTTTTCCCTATGGGTTAAAATTCAGCTCATGTGATTAAGTTCATAGGGTGGTCTTATTGGTATAACACTGGTGATAGTTCATTCATCCACTTCTATTTTTATTGCCTATTGCCACACTCACTCAGATGATGCTCATGTGTCATCTAGACTTCCATATTGGTTTTATTACTTGTTCCCCACTGTCACTCTGGCCTCTCTGGAATCCTTTTCATTCAGCCATATCAGTTTTGCAGAAATGTAAATCTGATCTTATTAAAAACTCTTGTTTAAATACATCTCCTGCTATTCTTTCTCATATAATTTTGTCCTTTTCCTTCACACATTTCTTGCACATTCACTTCAGAATGGATGCTCGTATAAGCATATGCTTGTGTTACTTGTTTATATGTCTTCACAACCAGTTCGTATACTGTACCAGAGCAAAAATTGTGTCTATCACTTTGACGACTGTATCCCCAGCAACCAACACATAGCAGGTGCTCAATAAATTCCACTGAACGAATTTACTAGATAAACTATTCATCTCTATTACCAGCAGAGTCTTAGCCCAGTGAAAGTTCTCTACAGCTTTAGTCAGTTGAAACCCATTTATTGAAGCAGTAGCCAGTGGTTCCAGGAAGTGGAAAGTGATGCTAAAGAATTTCCTATCCTATCCTGACTCCCCTTTGAGGCTAATTTCCAAGAAATACATCCAATAATAATTCTAAGCATCTAAAAATGGTGGCTGTGGGCCTCACTGTAGATTGAAACCTACTCTTCTGGGTTCCTGGTGCAAATCTAATCCAGCAGAAAGTTTTGATATCAGATGTTTCAGAACCACTCCATATCAAGAGTTCAATATTTGTTGTCAAGAGTTGAATTTTACTTCTTATTGACTTATGTGTTTTTGACCCCTCCACCAAAAGAACCTATAGCATCGTGGGGATAAATGTCGATATTTGCCATTAGCAATTGCTAACAAATACTCGTTTTCCTTGTCTTTCACAGAAAAGCAGCATCAACGCTGGTTAATTTGCTGCTCAGATTTTCACTCATCAAGGGAAGATCATAACTAGCCATATGTTTAGAAGGAAAGATTTTAAAGACTTTAATATTTTAAATGTAAATCACTCCTCTGCATCAAATTAAAAATTACAAAATATAGAGGAACATAATCTCTTAAAGCAGATAACGATCGTACTATGCACACAGTAGGAATAATTGGGCCAATAAGTACTTGAATGAAATAATTGAAAGCAATTAAAAATATTGGGATACTTGCCCTTGTAAATTATCTATGGTTTTCAATGATATATTATTTTTTTTTCCTATGGGTGAGAAATCTCCATTTGGCTTCAAGGAAAAGTAATTCAATGGTTGTGTGGACTATTATTATTGTGTGTTCATGAAAAGGTTCTAAACATGTTTGGGCCATAAGGTTATTCTTTTATTATTAAAGGGCGAAGGATGTTTTGTCTCTGGTATCATTTTATAATGGTCTTTATATTACAGGATTTAGATAGAGATGTGCTTTTAAAAGTGAAGTTACTTCATTAATCTTGTGCCCTAAAACTGTCTGACCCACCTCTTTCTCTTTTCCCACTGATTCCAGCCCAACATACTTAAAACAGAACCCATCCTGTTTTCTACCTTTTGGCTCACAATCTTTTCGTAGAGAGAAATTAGGCTTTGTAGTTAGGCAGCTGTGGCCCAAAGCTCTGGCATGTTAAGTGTTACTTTCAGAAACTACTTTAAAGTATAAGTAATTCTGCTTTCTCTTCTCTAACTGGGAAACTGATGTGTACCCAGAGGGTCATTGTAAGATTTAGACGATAGTACATATAAATCAACTAATGTTAAAAGCTATCATACAGTATGTGCCCATGGATGGCAATTGTTTTTATCTTATTTTTTAAAAGCAAAAACATTTTTTAGACTGTCATATAAAGTTTATATAAGCTCAGTATTAAATATACCCTGAGGATTTAACTAAGTTTCCACTACTAAGCCATGTTGGATCTTTTGAAACAGACCAGTACTGTACACAGCCATTTTAAATCTGTGAGGATTGTTTATTCTGGGCTCTGATACCCCATCCAGCTAGTTATTTCCATCTTTAAATCTCTAGCATTTTTTCTTTTAAAAATATTTAATATTCTCTTTGTTCTATACACTTAATAGGACTACGTATACAAAGTAATACTTCCTCCCCACAAGCTGCCTTATTCAAGGTGATGCTCAATACTAGGCATTTACTTTTCACATAAAGACTTTGAATTATACATTTTAAATCCAAAGACAAACAAGGACACTTCCTAATTATCTCAAAGTAGGATAAAAGCATAGTTTTATTCACGGTACAAATTTGTGTTTTCTCATGCAACAGAGAGAAAGAGTAAAACAAAAGGAGTCCATCATAAAATTAAAAGAAATTGGTTGTAATAATGTTTGGCTTTTAAATCCAGGGAAATAGCAATGAAGAATCACAGTAATCAAATTTGGCCTGAATAGAGCTCTGCGTAATTAGTACATTACCCATAATGATAATGATCGTGTATTTTATTTAATTTTATTTATTTATTTATAAATGACTACCATATTGCACCTGAATACTTTGCAATAATTAAAATAATTCAAAAGTACAAAATGAGTCTTAAATTAAAGACTCACCAATTTCCCAGACTGATAAAATAACTAACTAATTAAAAGCCAAAACTCTTATTTTCAGCCTAGAGTGGGTTAGGAATTCTAACACATCAATTCATTTCTAACTTAGAGTGATATTCACACACATAGGAGTTTTACTAATAATTATATTTACAGAGCCAAAATTCTAAGTGGTAGCAAATATTAGCTGTGAAATGTGATTCTAGGAAAAATAATGGTAAAGGTATATCTTCCTGAGGGATTGTTGTTTTTTATAATTCCATTAGTAAAATACATACTCAGGATCTGCTTTATAAATAACAGTGTTCTTTGGTACACAGAGATATTTTTCATCTGGCACATTTTTCCTGTCTTCAGTATACTTAAACTCTTACAAGAAAAATAAGTAACAAAAATTTCTCTACATCTGTGTATCTGTTATACCTTGTCTGTTTTTGTTTTTAAAACTTTTATTTGTTACTTAATCAATTTATTTATTTATTTATTTATTTATTTATTTATTTATTTGAGAGAGAGATAGAGAAAAGAAGCAGGAGGAGCAGCAGAGGAGGAGAGAGAAACAAACTCCCTTCTAAGCAGCGAGCCAATATGGGGCTCGATCCTAGGGCCCTGGGATCATGACCTGAGCCAAAGGCAGACGCTTAAGCAACTGAGCTACCCAGGTGCCCCATTATATCTTGTCTTTTTTTATGGTGGCCATTCTAATAGGTATGAGGATATTTTATTGTGGCTTTCATTTGCATTTCCCTGATGAATAGTGATGTTGGCATATTTTCGTGTACCTGTTGGCCTAATGCATCACTTCTTTTTTTTTAAGATTTATTTATTTATTTTAGAGAGAATAAGAGAGAGCTGGTGGGGGATGCTGGAGCAGAAGGAAGAGAGACTCTCCAGCAGACTCTCTACTGGGCATGAAACCTGACACAGGTCTCTATCTCATGACCCATGAGATTATGATGTGAGCTGAAACCAAGAGTCAGACACTTAGCCAACTGAGCCACCCAGGTGCCCCTTGTATCTCCTCTTTGGAGAAATGTCTTTTCAGTTCCTTTTCCCATTTTTAATTAGATTTTTTTTTTTTTTGCTATTGAGTTATATAAATTCTTTATATATTCTCAAAATTAAACCCTAATCAGATACATGGTTTGTAGATATTTTTTCCCATTCTCTAGGTTGTTTTTAACATTTTAAAAATATTTTATTTATTTACTCATGAGAGACACACAGAGAGAGGCATTGATATAGGCAGAGGGATAAGCAGACTCCCTGCAAGGAGCCTGATGTGTAACTTGATCTCAGGATCCCAGGATCATGACCCAAGCCAAAGGCAGATGCTCAACCACTGAGCCACCCAGGGACCCCTGTTTTTCACATTGTTGATCTTTTCTTTTGCTTTGAAGAGTTTAGTTTGGTCACACTTAAAAAAATTAATTTGAGTAGAGTTGGCACACAATGTTACATTAATTTGGTGTTTAGAAAATAGTGACTCAACTTCTCTATATGTTGTGTCATGTTCTGCACAAATGTAGCTAGCATATGTCATCATGCAATGCTATTAAGTGTCATTGACTATATTCCTTATGCTATACTTTTTATTCCCAGGATTTATTAATTTGATAACTGGATGCTCCTAATTTTCACTCCCCTTCACCCACTTTGCCCATTCCCTGTGCCCCTTCTCTCCAGCAACCAACAGTGTGATTTCTATATTATAAAGTCTGTTTCTGCTTTTTGTTTGTTTTTTCATTTGTTTTGTTCTTTAGATTCCACATATGAGTTAAGTCGTATAGTACTTGTTTTTCTCAGTTTGACTTACATTTTACTTAGTGCAATAACTTTTAGGTCCATTTATGTTGTTACAAACAGCAAAAACATCATTCCTTTTTAGGGCTACATAATATTTCACTCTGTGTGTGTATGTGTGTGTTTATGTGTGTATGCATGCACACTCATGCACGCACACAAGTGCATCACAGCTTATTTATCCAATTATCTATCAATGAGTTGCTTCCATGTCTTGGCTATTGTAAATAATGCTGCAATAAACATAGGAATGCATATATCTTTTTGAATTAGTGTTTTCATTTACTCTCAGTAAATCTCCAGTAGTGGAATTATTAAAGCATATGATATTTCTATTTTTAATATTTTGAGGAAATATTATGTCTGCTTTAACCCATCTCTTCCGTGCTATTTGTCGTAAATAGATTATATATCTATATGTTATAGGCCCAACAATAAATTACATACATGTTGTTTTATATGAGTGCTTTTTAAATCAGTTGAGAGAAAAAGGGAGAAGAAATACATAGTTAATTGCATTTTGTTGTATATAATTGCCTTTTAAATCAGTTGAGAGAAAAAAAGGAGAAGAAATATGTATTTAATTGTGTTTTATAATTATATAATTACCTTTACTGATGTTGTTTGCATTGTATGGGGATTCAAATTACCGTCTGGAGTCACTTGCTTCCAGTCCTAAGACTTTATGTAGTATTTTTGTATTTGGTGTGCTGGCAACAAATTCATTCGATTTTTCTTATCTGAGACGTTATATCAGCTTCAGTTTTGAAAGATAACAATGATATATTTAGGTTCTAGGTTGGTAGTTTCTTATTTTGTCACTTTATTTTATTGTATTTTTAAAAGATTTATTTATTTATTTTAGAGACAGAGTGCACACAATTGGGAGGGGTAGAGGGAGAGGGAAAGAGAATCTTAAGCAGGCTCCATGCAGACCTTGATTTCACAACCCTGAAATCATGACCTGAGTTGAAACCAGGAGTCAGACCCTCAACCAACTGCAGCACCCAGGTGCCACTATTTTGTCACTTTAAATATATTTTCCCACTGCCCTCTGACTTCCATTATTTCCTTTAGTTATCTGAACATATTTAAATGGCTACTTTGAAGTCTTTTTGTGTTAACTTTGATATCTGGTCACCATCAAAAGTGTCTGTTGTCTGTTTTTTTTTTTTTTTTCCCTGAGTATGGGTAATTCTTGTTTGTTAAATGTCTTACGGTTTTTCCTTTGACTTCCAAAAATCCCTCGCTAGACATGTTAGATAATATATTATTGCAACTCTTGACCCTGCTACCTCAAAGGCTTGTTATTCTTATTTGCTTGTTTATTTTTATCTACTTTCTGAATTATTAGTGAGGTTTATCTATCTCACCATTTCTCAGGAGTATGAAGCCTCTGATGCTTGCTCCTCAGGTGTTCAGGCAGCCTGGAAGGAAAACTGCTTGGGCAGGCCTTACCTTGACTCATTCTTTTCCTAACCACAACCAGCTGCTAAACTCCACAAATTAGTGACAGATTGCTTTATTCCTCTTAACAATATTTGGGGGCATAGATTGCTCTACAACTAAATCCAAACAATCTCAGATTCCTTCAAAGAAATAGTTCCTTGGATCAGTTCCTGAGATTTTTTTCTCCATACTAGTAGGTCTCCTCCTAGCTCTGTTTCCCTGGTTCTCTTCTGCAAACTAGCTGGCCTACACTTTAGCCTATCTCATCAATACATCTATTATTTTCCACCCTATTGCCTTTCACCACATCTTCCTTGTTTTTTGAAACAATTGTTAGGTTTGAACTGCTCAACATTTTGTTGTAAATAAAATCACTTCCTTTGGGAAAAAAATTTTAAGTTTTCTCTTTTATGGCCTGCATCTCTCCCCTGGCAAACTCTCTGAGCCATAGCTTAAAGCTAGAGGCAGGAATATAATGACTTGCTTCTCTCAGAGTGACAAGTCCACTTTAAAAATGGAGTGCACATTGGTAGGAGAGTTGAGTTAGATTGTCCCATCTTGGGATTCATGGCCTAGAATCATTACCTAATGAGTCATTTAGAAATTTAACATGGAGAATATTGTTGATTTATGGCAACACAGCAAGTGGCTTGGATGTGTGGAGCCCAAAGACACCAGAGAGGTCATAATACCAGTGGGAATATAATTCTTCAACCACACTCAGATCTGTAGTATGTAAAATGATAGTCACTAATTTATTACAGTATTTACTTTAAAAAGTGCTAGGACTAACATTTATCTGTCCCTTTTGAATTATATAAGGCTACATCATTGTCATAATACAGATGAGGAAGCTGAGATTGAGAGGCTTCAATTGTTTTGTTTATTTCCTGTAATTAGTAAATGACAGAGCAGGAATTCAAACATAAGCCATCTATTTCTAAATCCTTTATTCTTCTCAATAAAACTTGTCTTAAAAAATAAAAAAAATAAATAAAAACTTGTCTTTTTGGAAAAATGTAAGATGACTCAAATTTCAAGATTTAATAACAGTATCAATTTCACATACCATGTTAAAAGATAAAAACTCTGTTCATGAATTAGAAGGCAGAATTGCCATATTGTATAGACAAACTAAAAGTACAGGAAAAATGAACACTAAATATCTAGTAGTTCAAATGTTTTAAGACCAGTGTAAATGCCAAACTCTGAACTTAACAGTACTACCCCGTTTTCAAGAGTTAATCAATATTTGAGGGATGAAAATGATGCAAGTGATATCTTTATCTTTCCCACGTTTATGATCAGAGCTAGTACTTCTGTGTCTACTCTCCACATAGAATTTCATGCTACAATTGTTTTGCCTGGTTTAAAAAGCTTGTGTGTGGCAGGGAGGAGATAAGACAGCAGCATAGTAGGAGGACCCTGGTCTTGCCTCCTTCCTTGAATACAGAGAGATAAATATCAAATAATTCTGAATAAACAACAACAAAAAATCAACATGAAGACTGAGAGAAAAATCTCACAACTAAAGGCAGAGAAGAGACCACATCCAGGAATGTAGGAAGTGTGGAGATTGGGTTTGAAGAAGAAATGGGCCATGGGTGCTTCAGAGAAGAGGAAGCCTGTTACAGAGAGAAATGAGAGAAAGAAAGAGAGACAGACAGACAGAGAGGACTGCACAGGGAAATGGCACAAGGAGAACACATCCTCAAAGCCATTAGCTGTGAAAATGAGAGGGACCAATTTTTATGAATTTTTGCAACTGAAAGAGATCAAGAACTGGACTTTTATAGATTCTCCACCTTGGCTGGAAGGGAGCCCTGAGACCATGGCCCTACACCAGTAAAAAAGTCAGGCAAGCAAACCAGGGAAGACAGTGCAATTTGAGGATCAGCTCGGATGCACATGGAGAGGCTGTTTGCTCTTTCTGGAGCACATCTGTGAGAGAAATTTTTGTGAGAGATGGCCTTCACAGAGTTGCTCTACAGGGACAGAAGAGTTGCAGGTCTCCACTTCCCTCTTCTGCCCCAGTATACAGACATCTGCTGAGGCAGCAAACCCAGACACTGGCTGTTTAGCCTGGTTTGCTCCAAATCCCACACCCCTGCACCCTGCTGCGACTATTCTTCTTGGTCAAACCTGCATCAATCCCAGCATTGTGAGACATTGCCCCAGAAGATCAGCCCAGGCCCTGGCATTAATGTGTCCCTAAAGATAGGAGTTTTAAAAGTCCACAGTCTTGGCTGAGGTAGAGCCCAAAGTGCACCACACTGCCCCTGGTAGGCAAGCAACCCAGAGACAGGCAGCATGAAAACAGTAATCAGTAAAGGCTGTGGGACTCATGAAGGGAGAATATTCTCTCTTCTGAGAGTGCTTCCCTGAGAGCAGCCAGCACTGTGATCCCACTCCAGGAACAAAAGAACTGGCTCACACCATCCCTAGGCCCCCAACCCCCGCCTGCCTCAGCATAAACACAGAACCACATTTGGTAAACAGTACAGCGTCCATACTGGTTGCCTAACCTGCTTCCCCCCTCTTCCTCTGTTGTTGCTGCTTCTCTCCAGCAAGTGTGCCTAAGGACCAGGGCAATGGTCCCTTTCCCCAGAAGACCAGTGGAAGCCTCTGCAAAGACCATGTCTACTGACCATAGAGCTCTGCAAGCCTTCAGTTCTAGTGAAAGTAGCACCAGGTCTCATTTAACAAGCAGACCAGAGTATGCTTAGTTAAAACTCACCGCACTCTGGCTAATGTCCACACAATGCACAATGCAGGCAAGGAGAGCCTCTGTAGAGGGCTGACCTGAGGGTAAAGCAAGCAAAACACAGCAGCAGGTTGGACACAACACACACCAGAGACATTTCCTGAAGTACCAGGCCCTGGATACTGTATTATCTCTTCTTCATAAAGCCAGTACTGTCAGAATCAAAAAACATAACAGGATTTTGTAACACAGAGAAGAAGACAGAAACCTAGACAAAATGCCAACATGAAGGAACTTATTCCCAAGGAAAGAACAAGAATAGGTTCCAGGCAGAGATCTAAGTGAAACAGATATAAATAATATGCCTGATGAAGAATTTAAGGCAATGGTCACAAGAATACTGTCTGGACTTGACAAAAGCTTGGAAGATATCAGGGAGCCCCTTACTGCAGAGATAAAGGAGTTGGAAAACAAGCAGGCAGAAATGAAAAAATGTAATAGCTGAGATTTGAAGCAGATAGGATGTTATGATCGCAGGATGGAAGAAGTAAAGAATAAGTGATATAGAAGACAGAATTATGGAAAATAAAGAAGCCGAACTAAAGAAACAAGGAAAAACTACAGATCATGAGAATAGATTTAGGGAACACAGTGACTCCATCAAGTGTGATAACATTTCTATTAAGCAATTGAAAAAGAAAAGTTGAAGAAGAAGAAGAAAGAAGAAGAAGAAGAAGAAGAAGAAGAAGAAGAAGAAGAAGAAGAAGAAGAAAGAAGAAGAAGAAGGAGAAAGAAGAAGGAGGAGGAGGAAGAGGAGGAGAAAAAGAGAAAAGGGGGCAGACTATTTATTTCAAGAAATAATACCAGAAAACTTCCCTAATCTGGGGAAGGAAATAGACATCCAGAGGCATGGAGAACTCCCATCAAAATCAAAAAAAGCATGCCAACACCAAGACATATTGTAGTTAACTTTGCAACATAGAGTGATAAAAAGAAAATCCTAAAAGTAACAAGACAAAAGACATCCTTAGCTTACAAGGGAAGACCAACAATGTTAGCAGTAGATCTCTCTGCAGAAACTTGACAAGCCAGAAGAGAGTGGCATGATATAATACACGGGCTGAACAGGAAAAACCTGTAGCCAAGAATACTCTATCCAGCAAGGCTCATTCAGAATAGAAGGGAGTAAAGAGTTTCCTAGAAAAACAAGAACTAAAGGTGTTCATAACCACTAAACCAGCCCTGCAAGAATTACTAAATGGGACTCTGTGAATAGGAGGGAAAGACCAAACATGACAAAGAGTAGAAAGGAAAGGAGAACATATTCAGAAACAAGACAAGCCAAGTAATAAAATGACACTAAATACTCATCTAACAATAATTACTTTGAATGTAAATGGACTAAACACACCATTTAAAATATATAGGGTGTCATAATGGATAAAAAACAAACAAAAAACAAGACAAAAACAAGACCCATCTGTATGCTGCATAGAAGAGACTCACTTTAGATCTGAAGACATCTGCAATTAGAAAGTGAGGGGAGAAACATTTATCATGCAAATGGAGGTCAAAAGAAAGCCAGAGTCACAATAGTTATATCAGAGAAATTGGATTTTATTTTTTTTTATTTTATATATGTATTTATTTATTTATTTATTTATTTATTTATTTTTTTAGAAATTGGATTTTAAACTAAAAACTAAGATATGAAGAAAGGTACCATATCATAATAAAGGGAACCATCCAACAAGAAGATCTAACAACTGTAAATTTGTAAGCTCCCAACTTGGGAGCACCCAGATGTATAAAACACTTAATAGCAAACATAAAGGAACTCATTGATAATAATACAATAACAGTAGGGGACTTTAACACCCTACTTAATAGCAATGGACATCTCATCTAAGCAGAACATCAATAAGGAAGTAATGCTTTGAATGACACATTGAACCAGGTGGACTTAACAGATATATTTAGAACTTTTCATCCTAAAGCAGCAGAATATACATTATTTTCAAGTACATATTGGACATTCTTAGGAATGGATCCCATTCTAGGTCCCAGAAGTCAGTCCTCAACAAGTACAAAGAGGTTGCAACCATACCATGCGTATTTTCTGACCACAACAATATGAAACTTGATGTGAAACATAAGAAAAATTTGGAAAGACCACAACATGCTACTGAAGAATGAATATGTCAGCCAGGAAATAAGAAGAAATAAAAAGAAAAAAAAGTATTTGGTAGCAAAAGTAGATGAGAACATGACAGTCCAGAACCTTTGGGATAGAGAAAAAGTAGTCCTACAAGGGCAGTATATAGCAATACAGGCCTACCTCAAGAAGCAAGGAAAATCTCAAGTACACAACCTAACCTTACACCTAAATGTGCTAGAAAAAGAACAACAAAGGAGGCCCAAAGCAAGCAGAAGAAGGGAAATAATAAAGGTTGGAGCAGAAATAAATTATAGAGAAACTAAAAAAAAAACAAAAATAATAGAACAGATGAATAAATCAGGGTTGTTTGAAAAAAATCAATAAATGTATTAATAATATTAATAAATTAATAATAATTAAAGAAATAATTTTTAAACTCTTACCCAGACTTACCAAAAAGAAAAGAGAGGGCAGCCTCGGTGGCTCAGCAGTTTAGCACCACCGTTAGCCCAGGGCCTGATCCCGGAAATCCAGGATCAAGTCCCACGTCAGGCTCCCTGCATGGAGCCTGCTTCTCCCTCTGCCTGTGTCTCTACCTCTCTCTCTCTCTCTCTTTGTGTCTCTCATGAACAAATAAATAAAATCTTAAAAAAAAAAAAAAGAAAAGAGAAAGGCCCCAAATAAAATCACAAATTAGAGAGGAGAAATCACAATCAACACCATAGAAAAATAAATTAGTATAGGAGAATATTATGAAAAATTATATGCCAACAAATTAGACAACCTAGAAAAATGGATAAATGCCTAGAAACATAAACTACCAAAACTGAAACAGGAAGAAATAGAAAACTGAACAGATCCATAACCAGCAAAGAAACTGAATCTGTAATTAAAAATCTCCCAACAAACAAAGTCCAGGGCCAGATGGCTACAGAGGGGGATTCTGCTACACATTTAAAGAAGAATTAATACCTATTCATCTCAAACTATTCCAAAAAATAGAAGCAGGAAGGAAAATGTCCAAATTCACTCTGTGAGGTCAGCCTTACCCTGATTCCAAAACCAGACAAAGGCTCCACTAAAAAATATAACTACTGGCCAGTATTCCTGATGAACATGGATGCAAAACTTGTCACTGAATAATAGCAAATTGTATCCAAGAGTGCATTAAGAGAATCATTCACCATGATTGAATGGGATTTATTCCTGGGTTCCAAAGATTGTTGGATATTTGTAAATCAATGTGATATACCACTTTAATAAAAGAAAGGATAAGAACCATTCAATCCTTTCAAAACACACAGAAAAAAACATTTAACAAAACACAACATCCATTCATGATAAAAACGGCTCTCAACAAAGTAGGGATAGAGGGAACTTATTTCAGCATAATATAGGCCATAAATGGAAAACCAACAGCTAACATTATCCTCAATAGGAACAGCTGAGAGCTTTTCTTCTAAGGTCAGGATCAAGACAGAGATGTCCACTTTCACCACTGTCATTTAACATTGTTCTGGAAGTCCTAGCCTCAGCACTCAGACAACAACAACAACAAAATTATAAAAGGCATCCAAGGCAGTAGGAAGAAAGTAAAATTTTCACAATTTGCAGATGATATGATACTCTATATAGAAATCCAAAAGACTCCATGAAAACATTGCTAGAACTAATAAATGAATTCAGTAAACTCATAGGATCAGTGTAAATCTGTTGCATTTCTATACACAATAATGAAGCAGCAGAAAGAGAAATCAAAAATTGATCCCATTTACAATTGCCCGCCCCTCCCCCCCAAAAAAAAAGATTCCTAGGAATAAACCTGACCCCTGACCAAATGACCAAAGACGTAAAAGACCCGTACTCTGAAAGCTATGAAACACTGATGGAAGTAATTGTAGAAAGCTTGTCAAGCCCCTGCATTTATATATCCCCCATTCATTTGCAATTTGAATGAAGTTCTGTATGAAATAAAATTTGCCGACTGGTTCACTGATGTTTGGTGGGCGAAGGGCACTAAGATGAAGTGGGAGCCACCTGACCACCCCCATTTGAAATTCTGGAATACTCACGCATACATATGGAGAATGTAGTTCATTACTTTGACAAAGGGAACATTTGGAACATATCTATTAAAATTAATCTCAAATGCTCTTCCCACTCCATCCTACTCCCTTTCACATACGTACTCTTTGATAATCCATTGGAATATAGAAAAAAAAAGGTACTTAACTATTGTATCTACACTAAAAATTGTGTTAACCCCATCCCAAACACCAACACACACAGAAGAGCTAATTGAATACAAAATGTGTTTTGGAGAATTAGTTTCAAGTTTGAGAAAAATAAGCTTTTATTTTGAGAAAGATTTCTGCAAGAATGTTTGTGGGATACCAACCAACTGATCCATAATATCAACCCAATTAATTATTTTTAAATCCATACATTAGGAATTTTTGTTTTAACTGATTGATCAATAAATATTGAAGTGGCCTATTCAAGGAACGGTAGCATTACAAATATTGGCCAAATATAAATAAAAACCATTTAAACTTAGACCTGTATAGGGATAGAAGGATTCACTTTTTCTTGTTTTATGAGCTAGTATTTCCATAACTGGTGATGGGTTCCAGCACATGACTATCAGAAATGGCATTTCCAAAAACAATTTTGTAGAAGATATTAAGGTAGGAAAGCACCACAGTTATGAGAAAAAGCTTGAAAGTAGAATAAAGTAAATCATGGTTATAGATTACAGATAAGTGTGTGTCTCTGGGAAAGGGGATACAGCTAATTTGTACTTGTCGGCTTGAAAACATTGACGAAGTCAGTGCCAATTTGCGTGGAGACCAGAAATCATTATTAAGTTCTTTTAAAGTTTTCTCCCTATGATTTTGGATTTGCCAATAGAAGATAAAAATAATTCCAAGAAAAAGCTTTCCTTCTTCTCCCCTTTTCTCCTCTCCTCATATTCTTTTCCATACAGTCTCAACTTTGGATAACAGTTCAGTGGTGTGTCTTTGTGGAGGGGTGGCATCTTTATAATACAGGATAATTTTTTTTTATAAATCACAAAAGGATAATAATTAGCACTTCCTTAGGAAGTCAGAAAATGTTCCACCGAAGAGCATCAAGAGCGATCAAGTCTCCTGAGGGTCCAAATTTAAATCAAGCACTCATAATACTTCTACACTCTCACACTTCATTGCCTTTCCCATCTTCTATTTATATATAATATTTATGAGGTCCTCAGAGAGCGAATGAAGTCCAAGATCATGCTCGTTGTTTGAAATGGGGCCATAACCAGAAACCAAGTCCCCCAAATTTTACTCGACAGCATAAATGTCAACTTATCACAGGGGCGACAGAAATATTGTGCACACTACTCAATGTAAAAGTTTTCAATTAGAAACAGTTAGTAGGAATAATTAGGTAACATACATTTTTAAACACAAAATGAGGGTGTGGGAAGAAATGATGCTAACCCAAGTTTATTGTATTTTCCATTTAACAAGGTATTTTTCTCGTATGTAGGTGATATTTGTTTATTAGTAGAAGCTGCACTCCTATTGAGCAAGATGTCAGAAAATCATTATCCTAGCAGCTGGAAATTCACTTGAATTGGAATTTGTCCAGAGAAAATAGTATACTAAATAATGACCCAATCTTTTCCACATAAATGTAGGACGATAGGATAGCAAAATGGTTATTTCCTATATTATGATTAAGGAATAAATCCGAATCCTATAACTGCAATGAATGAATTAATCATGTTTGGTGGTTTATTTTTTTTTCAGATAAAGAATGGTGATGTGTATCCCTTTTTTCTTATTAGTAGAAAATACCATTCCTGCTTTGTAAGTGAAATTTATATTTGAACTAAATCAAGTTAAAGAGGGATTATACAATGATACTTAATTATAAAATATAAAATAAACCCAACACACTTATTTAGGCCAATGTCAAGGTATAGCATATGTTTACTTATTCACAATAGTTATTGATTTAATAGCATATTAATAGTGATAGCCACTCACCATTACCACAGCACTAACAGCCTAAAGTCATCGCAAGCTTTTGATAAACTTGAAAAATACTTCAACATCTTCTTTACAGTGAGTACAGCTCACTAAGTATGTGGATTAAAAATGAACAAAAGTGTATTCTGTTGAATTTAGAGTGTGCTATATAGTATTTTATGAGAAGAACAGTGACGCTTTAAAGAAGCCCAATAATTTTTTGAAGCCCAATAATCTTAATTTTATTATTGTCTTACTATAGTTTTCAAAATTATCAGGTTTGTGTGTATATTGTGTTACACGGCATGATTTCAGTTTTGTAGGGAATATTTTCTGACCCCACAAAGATCCGTTCCCTTTCACTTTTCCTTTCCTCCTCTTCCTAATACCCTCCTCTATGGTATTCATTACTTTGGTTTAAACTGGATTTTTTGAGATGTGGCTATTGTATCTACTCTCCTCTTCCTACTTCTTGGTGAGTAATCATTTTAGTTGATCTCTGACTAGACTTGCTTGAGATCTTCAGTCCCAGATTCACATAGAGGTCATGGGAATTGATTTATTATGTCTTCTGCAGTAATGGAGCAAACACACTCTTCACTGAATGGTAGCTGGCTTTGGTAAACTACAGATTCAGTGGAGGTGCTGGTCCACATAAATTATTGCCATGGGCAGGGAGATGGTGATTGTTTTAAGCAATTTTCCCCCGTGTTTCCACAAAGAGTCATGTCCTTGGCTAAAAGCAGTTAAAGAAACTGTCTTGTCAAATTCATAAGTCGGTGTCATATCCACATATTATTCCTTCCCTTAATAGTTCTTTCCAAGTCGTGCAACTTCTCTTATAGACATCCAAAGTTAATAATTACATGTTTTATATAAAGTTTCTATCACATTCATTAATACCCATTTCCAATCTATTACTGGCAATATGAAATGATAAATTACCCTCACTGATTTGAGGTTAAGCATGGCACTATTATTTGCTTTGGACAACAAAACATATGTTGGAATGATATGTTTCTCTTCCAAATGGAAGCATCTAATTCCCAGTGGATAACTCTTCACCAGCTCTTCCTTTGTGTCCTTGATGGTGAGGAAACATTTCAATGAGGTTTAATGTCGAATCATCACATAGAGTACTTCGGACCCACAGAGGGCTTTGTGCAAAAATAAATCATATGCAGTTTTTAAATCACCAGTATTTTGGGATTGTTTGTTATGACAACATAATTTTGCCTATTCCAACTACCACAGTGCTGGTCAGATTAACTGCAACATCAGACTTTCTTCAAAATATCAGCTCTTAGTTTGGGTCACAATTCACAGGGTCAGAGCTTCACCAATGTATCTAAGTGTAGATTCATCACAGAGCATTACAATGTCAACAATGGTCCACATGTGGCAAGAATAATTTATCTTCCCTAATTTGTGGCAGGGATTATATCAGTTATTTAATGCACTATTATTATACCGAAGCTGTTGAAAAAAAAAAAAAACACAACAACAACAAGAATCCAATTATTTGAGATGCTGAACTCTCAAAGAATGAAACATAGTGTATTAGTCAGGATTCTCCAGAGAAATAGAAATAGAAGGTAGAAAGATAGATGAATGGGTATTTCGTGTGTGTGTGTGTGTGTGTGTGTGAACCTACAGCTTTATTGACACCTTTCAGTAAGTTCTTAATACTCATATTTTTGTGGGTTCACTCCTTGTAATGAATTTGAATTGTATAATCAATTTCCACAGAGAGACATATAGCCAAACCAAATTAAGAATATTGTATCTTTCACACATGAGTAGGAAGCATTTTGTTTAGTATAATGAAAACTTAATTTTTAAAAATATCTGCAGTCAAAAAGAAATATATCTGCAGTCTTTTTGAAATACAAAGCACCAATAGGGAGTGAACATTCCAGCAAAGAGTGATTGGGGAAAAAAATGAATCTAATCAGAGTCCTTTGTTGATTAGAATACTTTCTTCTTTCACATCTATGCAAACATAGATAGATAATTATTTGAGGAAATGTTTCACACAATTGTGGAAGCTGTTAAGTCCAGAATATGTGGAGCAGCACAGCTAGGTCAAATGAGAGTTGGTGCTCTTAAGGCCTTCAACTAACTAGAAGACACTCATCCACATTATGAAGGGGAATCTGCTTTACTTAAAATCTACTGATTGTAAATATCTATTTATCTATAAAATAACTTCATTGCAATATCTAGACTAGGACCAAACAATGGGCACCATAGCCTAACCAAATTGATACACAAAATTAACCATCATACATAGTACCCTTTTCATTTCCTTATCTTTCCTTTCCTTATCCTTATCCATTTCCATGACCTCTTTCCCTTAAATCTATACTATATATAACAATAATCTCTAGATTGAATCAAAAATCTATGAATGCTTAAGAGCAACCTCGTTATTAATATTTTAATTCATTACTATCATAAAATAGTATATATGGTATAAGAAACATATATATGATATAATTAGTATTTTTGTGTTTGCACTCTTAAGGGATATGTGCCTATTATTTTCTTTTCTGGGAATGGCTTTGTCTGCTTTGGGCATCATGGTAATGTTCATTTCCTACAATGAATTGAAAAAATATTCTATTCTCTTGACTTTCTGGATCATTTTGTGTAGAACTGATATTTCATCTTTAAATGCATGTTAAAATTTACCAGTGAAGCCATCTGTCCCTGGAGTTCTCTTCGTTGAAAGTTTTTTAGCTATAAATTCAAGTTCTCTCATATTTATTGTACTATTCAGGTAGTCTGTTTTTTTTTTTCTTGAGTGTAATTTCATAGTTTGTGGTTTTCAAGGAATTTGTATATTTCAACTAAATTTTTAAATTTATTGACATAAAGGTGTTTATATTTAATTACCATTTATTATCTAACATCTGTAGTGTAGT
Source organism: Nyctereutes procyonoides (assembly GCF_905146905.1). Lineage (NCBI taxonomy): Eukaryota > Metazoa > Chordata > Mammalia > Carnivora > Canidae > Nyctereutes > Nyctereutes procyonoides. The sequence continues at coordinate 13,602,410 of NW_026575032.1, read as the reverse complement.
GATGTGACCTTTCTCATTCCTAATATTAGTCATTTGAGTCTTCTATTTATTCTCATAAGTCTTGCTAGGGGTTTAACAATACTCTTTTTCTCAAAGAATTAGATCTTGTTTTCATTGATTTTCACTATTTTTTTTTCAATTGATTTCTACTTTGGTCTTTAATAGTTTCTTTCTTCTAACTACTTTTTGTTTTGCTTGTTTTCTTTTTTCTGATTTATTTCCTTTTCTCTTTAAAAAAAAACTACAGATCTAAGGCTATATAATTATGCCAAATATTGCCTTAGTGGCAACCCTCCAATTTATATATGTTAGGCATTCAGTTCAAGTTTTTGTTTTCCTTGTTCTACAACTTCTTGATCTAAGCTAAAAATGCAGAATAATCAAATATCTTTTAAAGGGAGGTTTTTATTTTTTTTAAGATTTTAATTATTCATTCATGAGAGACACAGAGAGAGACAGACATAGGCAGAGGGAGAGGCAGGCTCCACGGAGGGAGCCCGATGTGGGACTCGATCCCTGGAATCCGGGATCACAACCTGAGCTGAAAGCAGACGCTCAAAAGCTGAGCCACCCAGGTGCCAGGTGTTCCTAAAAGGAGGTTTTTAAAAGATGAAGTGTGAGATGCAGCTATGGGTTACACTATTTGTGAAGCTATTTAAAAGATTTTGTTTTTGTTCTGAATCAAATGAAACTATTAGAAGAAAATCTATGTGCTACTAGTCATGAGTTTTATTCTATGGGTGGGTTCTTTAAAAAGAAAAGTTCACTGAGAAAAGTTTCCAGATCATACATTTAAGTGAGAATTCTATAAAAATTATCCTACTTAAAATCAATTATTAAATAAGATTTATTGAGATGTTATTAATTGGTGGCAGTAAGATTAAGCCCAGAATTCTTAACTCCATGATTATAACAATGCTAAAGCAATCTGGAAAAAACAAAAAACAAAAAACAAAACAAAACAAACAAACAAACAAAAACAAACAAAACAAACAAACAAACAAAAAAAACACAATGTAGCTTAAGATTGTAAAGCATCTCTCTCAGCTAGAGAAGATAGTAGCCAAGATGATAAGCTATTTGAAAATTCTGGCATATTTAGGCACTCAAACTCTTGAGAGGAGGTATTGAAAAACATAACAGATGATTCCTTAGGTTCCTAGAGCACTTTATGAAACCAGGATTGCAATATTCATTTGACATGTGTCAGTTCTGCAAAGTCTCAGTAAATTTGATGAGAAAGTGATGTCACAACAAAGACTGAGCCCAATCTGGATTCTTACCTTTTTTCACTTGCTCTATCCTTCCAACTTTAGGGAACTAAGTATATTTGAGTATACTCTCAGCAGTTTGTCAATGACTACTCCAGAATTGTCAGAACTCTCTGCAACATTTTTAAAGATTTATTTATTTATTTATTTGAGAGAGAGAAAGAGAAAGTGGGGGTGGGGGGGGACAGAGGGAGAGGGACAAGCAGACTCTACGCTGAGCATGGAGCCTGACTTGGGGCTTGATTTCACAACCTTGAGATCATGATCTGAGCTGAAATGGAGAGGCAGGTGCTTAACAGACTAAGCCACTCTGGTGCTCTGGGGACTCTCTGCAATATTATTCATGGCTGATTCTAATATTTTGCACCAGCAAGTTCATGACCACAGCCTATGGTGCCAACAGTGGGTCCTCAAGGACCATGGCTCATTCATTTGTTTAGGAACAGTGGTTTCAAGCCTCTATATAAATTTAAGAACATTGTTGATCTGACAACTCAATGTTAATCTTTTAAATTCACCCTGAATTAACATTGTTTAACAAAATAGAGTGGGTTTGGCAGACTGTTATCATTATATTAGTGGTGTATTTAAGAAACTTCCAAGGAAAATAAATAATTCACTACTTGAAGGCTGATGGCGTTGGCTATTCTGGTTACTGCTGCTGTATAAAAAAATTTTACCTAAAAAAATAAGTGCTTAAAGCAGTCATTTATATTGCTAATGATTTTGTGGATCAGGATTTAGAAAGATCTCAGCAGGGGTCTAGTCATTAGCAGACTGGAGAGGAATTGGATATCCAATTTGGCTCACTCCCATGGCAGGAATTTGATAATGGCTACAGACTGCTACGTATGGCACATCCAGTATTTTGGTCTTAGGAGACTCAGACTTTGTTTTTAAGACTTCTTTCTTTTTTCTTTCTTTCTTTTCTTTTTTTTTCTTTCTTTTTTTCTATTTTTTTTTAATTCATGAGAGACACAGAGAGAGAGAGGCAAAGACACAGGCAGAGGGAGAAGCAGGCTTCTTGCAGGGAGCCCAATGTGGGACTCCATCCCAGGACTCCAGAATCACGCCCTGAGCCAGAGGCAGACAAACAGTAGGCCACCCAGACAGCCCCATTATGGCTATCTTAAGGCTAAAGTTAGCTAATTTTATCATTCTTGCCCCCAAAATAACAAAAAAAATCATTATTCATTAATTAATTCAGGTACAGTACCCCCAAAACAGCTTATATATGAGGTAGTAACATCTGAGAAATACCAACCCATGGCCCCATAAAATTGTATAATAAATCTGGATGCAGGAAAGGAGACAGATATTAGGAAAATTAGGAGATAGCTCTTCTGGGTAAATATATTAATGCACGGAAGGAAAAAACAAACTAAATACTTGTATTGAACGCATATAAAAAACATTTCTCATAAAAGTGGACAAATGAAACCATTTACATCCTTAATAACTAACATACCTAACCAGCTTATGTTTTTCTATTTTCTTTTTATGTTTTTCTATTTATTCATAGCCTCTAAATTTAGAATAATAGAATCTTTGAAGCCTAGTGATGTATCAAACTATTCAACTCACTGAACTCAGTTACACATCTCAATTGAAATCCGAAAGCTTCCATTGTGGAAGAGGTGATATAGAAAATGTTATAGTCTATTTATGGATTATCTGCTGGGATCTAGTCCTATGAGGGGACATTTCTGAGGTCTGCCTAATGAGGTAAATATATTAAGAATTTAAAACATGAACTATTCCCTATCATCCTCCAAGGGATCTTGACTAATTTAAAAAAATATTCAAACATAATGGGAACTCTTTGTCAGAATTAGAAAAGACAGAAGAACAAGTGCTATTTCCTATTAGATGAATAAAAGTGTCCTAGGAGAACACAGTTGCATCTCTCTGGATATCCCTCACCAACTCTTTTGGAGAAATCATCAGTGGGATGATGATAATTTCATAGAGAAATGAAATTTTAAAACATAGCAATGCCTGAAAATCCAATCTGGGCTAGGACTCAACCTAAGAATCTAAAAATATATTTTTATATATGGTTAATACATATCTAATTCTCACTATAACCTTATGAGATAGGTACCATTATAACTATTTTACAAATTAGAAAAGTAAAGCTCCTGGAGATTAAGTAGCTTTCCCTCATGTACAGTTACTCTGTGGGAATCCAGCACACCGAAGTAAGCAGTCTGTCTACCTAACATCCCAAAACACTTGTCACTAGTAGCCACTGCATCCCACACCCATCTCCATCTCTTAAGAGTTTGTTACATAGACCTAAGCTCCTACTTTTACTTATGCTTTTTAAAGTTGGATACCAAATTTCTCAGTTTCCAATTAACTGAACTATTGTCCTAGCAGAACAAAAATATTTACGGTTGGGGACATACAGGATCTAAAAACTCCTTGCACTAGGTTTTGCATATAGGAATTCTATTGGGGAAGAGGGGTTTTCAGTAATAATGGAGAATGCACTGCATTACAGAGTTAACATTTCTATAAAACCTCTGCCCTTATGATATGCAAGGGGCAGAGGAGGGTTGTTCCACACTATTTTATCTCACATTCGCGGTGGGTCATGGTCTGCACACATGCCCTACAGATGCCATTGATATACCAGTTCTCTAGATACCAGGTTTGCATATGCAATGGAGGGGCAAAAACAGTACCCTTTGAATCTTGGGGGGTATCACTGGTTAAATTCGCCTGGAAGCAAACCCTGACACGTTAGCATTTAGAATGCCTTTTAGGGAATGCTCTTTGGATCAACATCTATGGATAGATACAGATTGATTAGAGAAAGAATTTGATGTGTGATGTCATGTCAGGGAAGGCTCTGACTGACCTAACACAGGACTTGGAAGCTGGAAGGTCCCTCAAAGTTATCCAGAATTGAGAGAGGAGATGAAGCCTTCCTAACTATCACCTTTTAAGTCCCTGGAATCCATGGTTATTGAATGCGGACTGTCTCAGGAAGGGAACATGAGATTGGACCAGAAAATTCTCTTCAGTCAAGGCAGGCTGATGATTGAATTCTGTTTGCCGATAGCATTTGGATAAATAAGTCTTTCATACCTGAAGGAAGATGTGGGCAGCTTATCCCAGAGTAGCCTAGGAAGGCAATGCAATATTTAGGAGAGCAAAGAAGGAATGAAGGGAGCCTTCCATAAGGGGCACCATGAGACACAGGCTAGTAGAAAACAGGAACTTCCCATCTCAGTCCTTAGGGACTAGAGCCAGACTTCCTATAAAAGGAATGATAATCTGAAAAGTAAAGGAGCCAAGATGTATGATCCACAACATAAATGTCCCGACTACAGAGTTTTAAGGTAAAATAGTTAAGTAGTATTAGCTCAACTAAAATTTGGTGGCTCTGCCAGCAAGATGGAGAGACACCTGAGCAGTGAAATGTATACTGCTTGAGCGCTGTCAAATTGAACACAAGATTATAGTGTTTTCTTTTTTAAAAATATTTCTTTTCACTTATAGGGAGCCTGGTGTGGGACCCAGTCCTAGGACCTGGAGGTTATGACCTGAGCCAAAGGCAGATCTGACTGGCTATCTGAGCCACCCAGGCAGGCATCCCACAAGTCTATAGTATTTTCTAATGATTTTTGGTTATTTTAAAGAATTAGGCAAGAAAGGAGCTATAAGATGAGGTTTATCATCCCCTCAAAAATGACCTTTAGCCAAGTGGTCATGAATGAATGAATGAATGAATGAATAAGGGACTGTGCTAGGTTCTCCTAGGTTGAGTTTACTGTAAATAAATGTGAGATCCTAATGGCTATCCTTGAAATTTTACCTATTTTTGTCATAAAAATTACTATGGGAGCCAACAAGTGATGTCATTTGAAGATTATTAAAACAAGCATAGATTTAGGTATTAATTATTTACCAAGAGAAAAAAATCATAATGTGACATTTAAAATGACCTTACTGAATTTGACTTAAGAGTAATGTTCAGATATGTCTCTTTCCATTCAAGATTATGTAAATTCCTTTCAATACAACAGTGCCACAGAAAAAGATGGGATGTTCATTTATCTTCTGTTTTCACACAATATGTAATTTTATTCAATTATAGAATTTTTTGTTAAATGACTAAAATATAATACTACCTGAATCAGACATAAAATATTTGAAAGAGAAATGAGTATTTCTTACTTATAATAAAATTACTTTGCTGCTTGTATTCTATATTAATGTAAAGAGAGTTTTCATTCTGTTTTCAGATTAGAACTTATTGGATTTCAGATTTTATATGAATGGGAATAAACTACATTATCAGATGGAAGGTCGCCAGTCTCTTTCCTGGTCTTCAGAAACTTAGCGGTACCAAATTTGGAAAATTTTAACTAAGTCAAACACTCTTTTGATATGTAGTTTTTAAATAATGATAATCTTTCAATTAGTAATTTTAATAGTTCCCAGATAATTTTAGAGTTTAGCTTTCTGTTCTTTGAATGTCTCCTTCTGTCTTAAATATTAAAGAATTTTTTAAATGTAAAAATTCTGTCTAGAACACACCTTAGTGTCTTATTTCTTATACTGCATGAGAGAAATATGGGGAGCTTCTCTACTGACATAAACAATTCTATCTAAATAATTATACCTATATGATGAATTTTAGTACATTTCTTAGTACATTGTATATTTCTTTCAAATGTTATACCAAAAAATGAAAATAATGTTAAAAAGAAGATTGGATTGGACTGGAGTGTGTTGTGAATTTTATTTATAATCAGTGCATTTATTATAATTAGTGCATCATGAGGATATGTGGGTGGCTTAGTGGTTGGGCGTCTGCCTTTGGCTCAGGTCGTGATCCTGGAGTCCCGGGATCGAGTCCCACATCAGGGACTCTCTCCGCCTGTGTCTCTGCCTTTCTCTCTGTGGCTCTCATGAATAAATAAATAAAATCTTTAAAAAATAATTATTGCATCGTGGTAATGGAAAATATCAAATCAAAAGTACCTTTATTTTATTTTATTTTTTAGAAGTACATTTATTTTAAAAATTAAAATTAATACAATATCCTGTGACATATTAAGACTTAAATATTTAAAGTACCATTCTGAAGGACATGTGGATCTGACAATAACACAATCTAATTGCAAAAATAAAAAGTGGGTGGACACTCTTTCTGTATTTTCCCCTGAACCAAAAACAAAAGACTAAAAAAACAAAACAAAACAAAACAAAACAAAACGTCCCTCATTAGTCTAATCTTCCTTTCCCTTGTTTACACAGTTAGATCTAAGAAAAAAGATTTAAAATTGGGTTTTTCCCTGGGTCTTCTAGTTAGGTGCCCTTTTCTGTGTTAGTCCTTTGGAGATGAAAACTAATAGTGGAGTTAAGGCCTCCCCTTTCTACCAGAAAGGGCCTGGTAGAAAGGGGAGGGCCTCCCCCTTTAACCAGAAAATTTCCTCTTATATATTTTTAATAACATGAGATACTGAGGGTAATTTCATTTGAAAAAAAAAGGTCTCCAGGACACCTGGGTGGCTCAGTAGTTGGGTATCTGCCTTTGGCTCAGGTCATGATCCCGGAGTTCTTGGGATGGAGTCCCACATTGAGTTCCCTGCAGGAAGGCTACTTCTCCCCCTTCCTATGCCTTTGTTTCTCTTTGTGTCTCTCATGAATAAATAAACAAATAAAATAGTAAAAAAAAAAAAAAAAAAAAAGGTCTCCAATGTTGACAGCTATGTGATTTGCTGGCCCATAGAACAACATGTACTGATTCAAAGATGTTTAGAAATGGGGGAAATCTTCAGTGATCTCACTCAGCCATTGCCACTCATGAATGGACACATCAGGTTCAATAGAAAATCTTCATGAAAAGATAAATATCTCAGGCCACTTCCTAGACATCATAGCTCAGTATGCTTCAATTAGGGACTAGAGAATCGTAATTTTTTGAGAGCTTGCATAATGAATTTTGGTCAATCACATTGGAAATAATTGAGCCAGGCTTGTCCCAGGTTGTAAAGAGGAGAGAACCAAGGGTCAGAAAAGGAGTAAGATCTAGGTGACTGTCTCCTGCCCTCAAGCCAACATTTCTACTGTAGAATTTGAAAGTAATTTTTTTCCAAGTTAGATAGATGATTCAGTATTACAAGACAGAGATTCTATAAATTAGTTTTATATTAAATATTCTTGATATGCATCTAGGGCAAGAGCACCAACCAATTGTTTAACTCATAGACAAGTGCCTTCGGGGTTCTAATGACATCCCAAGGTTTGGTCATCTTTTTTCTCCTGTCGCTATTTATTGGCTTTGACTTCTATAAGAAAATGTAAAATCTAGAGAGAGAAGATAGATGTAGGTTTGTAAAAGGTCAAGTCATATAAACTTAAAACAACTGTCATTTATTCCATCTTTTCATAGATTTTCAAATGTATTTACATTGTTTTCCAGAACAACTCTATAAGGTACATAGATGCTAAGGTAGAAAATAACAATACCCAAAGGAGTGTGTGTATAAGGTATATGTTTGTGTGTGTGTGTGTGTGTGTGTGTGTTGACAGATAATAAGTTCTTATAGATATGATCTCATAGGAATATCAGAAATTACCCTTTTGTGATGTGACCAATGAGATTTTAAAAAATGATTCTGCATTACCAAGGAATCAGAGGTTTATTCCTTCAACTTAGAAAGAGACTACACCTCAATTATCACAGGACTGAAGATTTCACAGCCCTGCCTAGATGACAGGAATCTGTTTTCAGACACCTTTGTATAGACTTGGGACTTAAACTTCAAATGCCTGGTACCCAAGAAGCTTTTTTTTTTTTTCTCTTACCAGGATTGCTCTCATACATATAGATGAAGGAATTAAAAAGAAAACCAGTCTTCCTCCACAGGAATGAAAAACTCCCTGTATGTCCAACAGACTGTACATGCATTGCCATGCCGCTCAGTGGAATCATGAAATAGCTGGTGACCATATGCCTCTTTTCTTCTTGTTGACTCTTTCACGCCAAGTGCATTCCTTCATCCATTCCCAATGACATGGCTAAGTTCACCCCAAAACTGTTATAAGATGGTTTTCCCCACAAAGGAATCATCCATCTTAGAGAGTGATATTCAATATCCTCATCTTTTAGCACTAGACCAGACAAAAAAAAGAAAAAAAAAGAAAAAAGACTTGAACTTTCAGAAGAACAAAATGCCACATGGAAATTCTCTTCTCCTGAATTCAGTTCAAATCTCCCACCTGTTCCTATGCAGCAACCTATTTTAAACACTATAATCAGATTTTCCTTTTTCAGCCCTTTGGAAAATCTGACACTTCTTCACAAGAAAAAAAAAATTCTACCTTTTTATACGAGCAAGCAGCAGTGAAACAGATTTGAGTCAGAATCAGAAGATGGTTCCCTGTCGAAGCTCAGTTATTTCAGAACGGGAGTGGCGATTTGAATGGTGTTGTAGACAAGAGGTGGGGAGAAGTTCAGGGCACTCTGCTTTCCTAACAACTTGGTTGTGATAACGGCAACTTCTTTATTTGATCATTTCCTTCTAACAATACTGAAGATCCATGGCACCTTCCTTGGTCGGTCATTCAAATTTTCCCACAGTTAATAGAAACCTCTTTTTTATTTTTTATTATATTATTTATTTATTTATCTATCTATCTATCTATTTATTTATTTATTTATTTTACAAATGTCTTTTTTTTTAAATGAATTGCATTGGCCTTAAATTCTGCAGTATCATTATTTAATTTTCATTGTTCATTGCAAAAACTGAAAATAAATACCAGGCCTTGTTATTTAAACAGATCAGACTGTTGAACTTTGGGCCCAGTGGTGAACAAGCAAATGGTAGACCATATATGATTTTTACTCTTGTGGGTCTGCATGGATTAACTTTACAAACTCTGTCTTCAGCCATGTCAATGTCCATAGGCCTCCCTGGACGCAAGCCAAGCAGTTTTCTTTCAACTATATGAACTACGAACAATTGGGTGCACACATCTAGTCTCTTATTTAAACTCTCTCCAGCTTTCTGAGTTCATCAAATCTGGAAGCTCTCTAAGATCTACACACCTCTTAGAGGATCCTTTGCAGGTGCCCCTAACAGGCCCCATTAGAGAAATAAGAAGAAAAGCTGTCTGGATTCCAGGATGCAAGTTGGCAGAAGTCTTTTCAATTGATCTCATGGAGTGACACGGAGTAAAACCGATTTTCCTCATCTCCCCTGAGATCCTTAGAGAATTTAGGTCCTCCCGTTCCGCTTGTAAAATCAAGAAGCTATCTCACAATTTCTGTTGTGTTGACAGGTAATGGTAACATTAGAACATTTGGTTGCAAGTCATGCTGTCTTAACCATTAATTTGATATAACTTTGGTGAAATCACTGAATGTTCCTGACAGTCTGCTTATGCACAAAATGAGATAACTGAATATTATTGACTAAAGGTCCACTTTAGATAATATTATTACTGAAGTCCACTCTAAATTTATTTAATATTACCCAAATCTTAACAATCCATCAACTATGTTATAGGTTCAGCCTATCCACATTTCCTTTCCATAATTCTAACAGTATCTTCATGGTCACCTGCTCTAACTTCCTCCCATTCCAAGCAGTTACTCAAAGTGAGGTCAGATATATTTCTAGAAGGCAATTCTGAACATGTCATTTTTCCTTTAAAATATTTTTTTAATTTACTGGTATAAATTTCAATCTTCAGATATTATTAGTCTCAAAATTCTTTATTAGTCACTGCCTGCTTGCACATATAAATGCTGACCTGCTTCACCTTGCTCAGCGATTACATCACATCTTTGTTTCCTGCTTATGGCCTTTAGGGAGGCTCCTGATTATATACAGAATGTTTCTTCCCTTCACCTATCATTTGCCTGTTACACTTCCTTTGAATTTCAGCTCAATGATTATTTCCCTGATTATCTCCAGTTGGGAGCAACAAACTTCTCTATAACCTTCCATCTGACTGAGAGCTTAGTTACTTTGTTATGTATTTATATAGTACTTAAGTGTTCACTTTGGTTTCTGCCATTAGTTTTATTTTTGCTTCTATTTTATTCCAGCTTTATTGATATAATAGTTATACTATAGACATACTGAATACACTTAAGGTATAATAAGGACTTGACATACATATATTGCGAAATGATTAGCACAGCAAGCGTAGTTAACGTCCATCACCTCGTAGAGTTAGCAATTTCTGTTTTCCTTTTGATGAGAACTTTTAGGATTTATTATCTTAGCAACTTTCAAATGTACCACACAGCAGTGTTAACTATGGGCACCATGCTATACATTATATCCACATACTTATTTATCTTATAATTAGAGGTTTGCATCTTTTGACCACCTTCCCCTAGCTCCCCACTTCCCACCTTCTTCACCCCCCATCTCTGGCAATGATGAGTCTGATCTCCTTTTCGATTTTGGTTTTCAATATTTCACAAATAAATGAAACCATGCCATATATTTGTCTTTCTTTGTCTGATATATTTTACTTGCACAATACCTTAGAGGTCATCTATACCCCTAAAGATGGCAGGATTTCCTTTTTTTATGGCTGTATGGTATATAAACATATATGTTTTTTAATCATGTGTATTACATGTATATCACAGGATATATATATGTATATAATTATATAGGTGTATAGATATCACATTTTCTTTATTCATTCATCTGTTTCAGTGCACACTTAGGTTTATGGACGTCTTGGCTATTGTAAATATCTCTAATACCTAAAACCATAAAACTCCTAGAGGAAAACATAAGGAACAGGGTCTTGACCTGGGTCTTGGCAATAATTTTTTAGATACAACATTTAAAGCACAAGGATCAGATACAACATTTAAAGCACAAGGATCATTTAAAGCACAAATTTACAAAATCAATAAACTTCATCCAACTAAAAAGCTTCTACATAGTAAAGAAATAATCAACGAGGGGCACCTGGATGGCTCAGTGGTTAAGTGTCTGCCTTTGGCTCAGGTCGTGATCTCAGGGTCCTGGGATTGAGTCCCTCATTGGACTCCCTGCTTCTCCCTCTGCCTATGTCTCTGCCTCTCTCTGTGCCTCTCATGAATAAATAAATAAAAATCTTTAAAAAAAATAACTGACTAAATGAAAAGGCAATCTATGGAGTTGGAGAAAATATGTACAAATCATATATCTGAAATATATTAATATCTTTGATATATAAATAACTCATATAACTCAATAATGTGAAACCCCAAATACTCCAACTTAAAAAATGTGCAAAGAACCCAAATATAGTCATTTTTTATTTCTAAGAAAATACTCAAAAGAGCTCACAAAGTCTGTAAACTTAACTTGAAAAAAAAAGCTTAGTCAAAATATTATCAACTTTTTTGTAATTTTTCTGCTACTAACTATAAAAATGTAGTTTTTAAAAAGGTAGAGATTGAATCTAATTTGACTTTAATCTCATTGGCTTAGTATTATTGTCTGACTCACAAAAATATACATATAAATGATTCTTGAATAAACTCTCAGTAGAACTGTCAATGATATTATTTTTCAATGTGTATAATTTGCATAATAATTGCACTTATTATGAATGTCATTTTTTCGTCAGCCACAGGAGTGAGTAATTTATATCTAGAATCCGATCTAATTACTTCAACAATTCTTGAAGATCTGTTTTACCATTATACTAATTTTATAAAAATATATATGCACAAGCATAAGGAGAAAATTTACATTGCCTGGGTTACGCGCATAGTAATTAGTAGATCTCAAATTCTGAACTCAAGAAACAACTTGAAAGTAAGTGTATGCTCTTATACATGATGACCTTTTCTGATTGGTTTATTTAGAAATAATAATAATAAAACAATGAACATTAATAAAATTTGAGATGGGGCACCTGGGTGGCTCAGTGGTTGAGCATCTGCCTTTGGCTCAGGCCCTGATCCCAGGGTCCTGGGGTCAAGTCCCACATCGGGCTCCCTGCATGGAGCCTGCTTCTCCCTCTGCCTGTGTCTCTGCCTCTCTCTCTGTGTGTCTCTCATGAACAAATAAATAAATCTTTATATAAATAAAAAAATAAATTTTGAGATAGCCCAAAGTAAGCTTGCAAAATGTCTTTTCAAGAACTTCTACAGTAAAACTTACACAATTACCTCTGAGATAAAAGAATCAAGGGTGGAAAAATGAGCCTCCCCAAGGGCTCAATGCACATTGTAACACATCTCCCTGATCCAAAATAACTTCAGGATAAGTAGCACAATGTTACTGGTACAACTTAGAGGTCCAAATGTAGTTTACTTTGATTCTCAGCAGTAAGTCCTATAATAGTTCATCCAACATGACAACAAAGCAGACTCCCGTGAAGCAGATGCATTTGAAAGGACTCGGTCATTTGGGAAAGAGGTCAAATCTAGTTATAGCGAAACTCATTTTCCTGTCTTAAAATAATACACGTTATTCTAAAAGCAAATACATCATACAGGAAATTTGGAATTATTTTTACATGTTAATTTTCATCAGTGATCAGCTGTTGCAAATGCAAGATTTTTTTTTTCCTCAAACCAATAAACAGCATACTGAAGGATATATTTGGGAGACGACTTCATCAAACATTGAGTTTCAGACCTTGATGAACGCGTTATGCTTGTTCTTAAGGTTGTTTTTAGAAAAAAAAATTAAGGACATTCTTATTTTTAAGAAAACACAGTGATTACTACTTGTGTGATTAGTAGGAAGGGTGGGTCTTGTCTAGCCTTGTCTTTTCTTTTTTCTTCTCTTTTCTCTTCCTCTCTTTTCTTTTTTTTTTTTCTCTTTCTGTTAGTGGGTTATATGCCCAATGTGGGGCTTGAACACATGAACCTGTGAACAAGAGTTGCATGCTCTATGAACTGAGCCAGACTGGTGCCCTTAGGTGGCAGTTATTTTGTTGTTTTTAAAGATTTTCTGGAAAATGTTTCCACCGTAAAGAAGTATTTATTTGCAATGTTTTTTTTTTTTTTTAATGGTTTAGGCACTAGTAATTACAGTGATTTTCATTATTTTTACCCAAGATGGAAAGTGGCCATTATGCATTAAAGTTTTCCATTTACCTTCTTTTGAATAAAAGGAAGTTTTGCTAGCTGTCTGATGGGATTTTATGCTACTATAAATTTTTAGCCATTATTTATTATCATTTAGTTAAGAAAATAAGGCCTCTGAAGTCAAATATACATGCCTTTGACTTCACTACTTAACAGCTCCTGTGACTTTAGGCAAATTACTTCTATTCTTATAGCCTCCACCTTATTCTTCTTCTTTTTTTTTTTTTTGCCTCTACCTCATTCTTTAAGAAAGAATAAAACACTTAACATTGTAATTGATATTTTTAAAAGATATAATGTCTGAATAGATCTAAGACATAGTTTTTCAAATATTAGCCTATTACCATTAAGGTAGTCTCTTTAAGTTATCCAATTCAACCTTTCAAATTGCATATAGATTAAATTTAGATCAATGAATTATATCAAGCAGACATATCACAATAAAACACAAAGTGTGATAAGAAGCTTAGGAATCACTACCCTTGGAAAGAACGCTTAGGTAGGAATCAAAAGATTTAGGTAGATTCCAAAAGATTTAAGGATTCATCCTCATATTGTGGTGAAATCATAGAATGCAATTTAGATTTTTTGGTTCTCAGTTTCCTCATCTATATAATATTGCTAATAATAATTTTCATGATTACTATATGTTAATGTGAATTGCATAGATGAGTAAATGAGTAAATGCATAAATGAGTAAATAAAACATAACATTTTGTTTCATTTGAATGTAATTAAAGATTCATTTGAATTTAATAGAAGCAATGATAAAAATGGTTAAAACACTTGGTGCAAAAAAGTATTCTCATTCCTGTGAGTTACACCCCCTGCTTAAAAGCATTTAATTGGCACCTAAAGCCTAGGCTTTGATTTCACTTGAGAAAAACTGGATGAATTTCTTTCTAGGCTAGAACCTCATTTTTTTCTTTACCCTTCGTTATTGGCATACTTTTCACATTATTATAAAGGTCAGCAGAACCCATAGAGTAAAAAGGAAATTAATGGATTTTGAATCAGGAAAGAAAAAGAAAAACACAACAACTGAACTTTACTCAGAATTCTATAGTGGCCCTTTTCAGTACAGTGTTTCAGGGAAGAACTTGCCAGTGAAATTTGCAGAAGAACTTATGTAAATAGGGCAAAGTGCTTTTATGAAGTAGGTTTTAAACATTAGCTTTCTCTTCTCTCCAGTATATTGAGATAATAATTGCTAACATACCCTCTCTCTCTCTTTCTCATACATTTTCTTTCATATCATATGCATATTCCATATAAGGAATATGTAGTTTCTATGTCTAGATATTCATTTATGCATTCATAGACACAAAAGGCAAGCATATATCTCATACGTATGTAGATATACACATATATATGATGCATATGTAATATATATAATATATATGAAGAGATATTTCATTTCTATTTTTTGTTTCTTTGGGGAAAATGGAATTTTTCAATCATGCCACATACAGTGTTAGGTGAAAGTATTCTTCAAGCACAATTTGGATTATTTAGACAAGAATATCAGTTAACTATGAAATGCTGATTCATGTTGATTTGTCTTTTTCTGATTGTCCAATTTGACTTTCTTTTAATATTCTTAGCTGTATTATACACTACCTGGTCCTTTTTCTCGCACACTTCCTATTTTCATATTCATATTATTTTTAGTCACCCAGTTTATCATAAATATTGATTTCTTTTCACCCTTTTGCTCTGTATCATAATCACATTTCTACAAAGAAATATTCATGAAAAAATGCAATTTAAAATGCACATGCAAAAAGAAAAAAAAATGCACATGCACCCCATTATTTTTTTCTGGGAAGTGCATTTCTAATAGGCATCAAAATGTAAAGGTAAAATATGTGCTTAAATACAAATATAACATTTATATCCCATAAAATTGTAGAATCATCAATATGTTATTGCTATGAGCCTCAAAGCTTATATAGTATACTTTTTTAAAGATTGTATTTATTTATTTATTCATTTATTTATTTTAAAGATTATATTTATTTATTCATGAGAGACACAGAGAGAGTGGCAGAGACACAGGCAGAAGCAGATGCAGGCTCCACGTGGGGATCCCGATGTGGGATTCGATCCAGGATCCCAGGATCACAACCTCAGTCAAAGGCAGATAGATGCTCAGCCACTGAGCCACCCAGATACCCCTTACATACTATACTTTTCATAAGAATCTTATGTTTAAAACCCCAACATGTGTTATGGAAAACAATTATTCTCCAGTGTAAATATATATCATCAAACAAATAAGTAAAATACCTGAAACTACGGTTCAATAAGTGGACTTCCATTAATTTTTTTTTTTTTAGAATTTCTTTATTTCCTTTAAGATTTTATTTATTTATTTGACAAAGAAGGAGAGAGAGAGAGAAAGAGTGAGACCGCACAAGTGGGGAGAGGAAGAGAGGGAAGCAGGCTCCTTGAGGACCCCTATGGAAGACTTGATCCCAGGCTCCTGGGGTCATGACCTGAGCTGAAGGCAGACACTTAACCAACTGAACCACCAGGTGCCCCTCTTAGAATTACAACTGTGGTCCATTTCTATCAATACACATAAGTTTGAATGTTAATTCCATATAAGATTTTAAATTGAGGTACCCTGGTGGCTCAGTTGGTTAAGCATCTTACCCTTGATTTCAGTTCAGGTCATGATCTCAAGGTTGTGAGATTGAGCCCTTTGTCAGGTTCCATGCATGGAGCTTGTTTAAAATTTTCTTTCCCTTTCCATTAGCCTCTCTCTCCATCTCAAAAAAAAAAAAAAAAAAGATTTTAAATTATAATATAATTTAATATCAGTTAGGTAATACTTGGCACCTTAATCTTAAGTAAGTTAACACATGTAAATTCACTTACACGGTGTGCAGATCATTATTTCTAAATAGACACAAAAGTTACGTTTAATATTCTAAGGGCATAAAAACTTAATTTGTTTGCTGCTACTTATTTATTTTACAAAAGTGTAAATATGAATTCCATGGACATAATTAAAAGAAAATGTAAATTTACTTACATGTTTTTTAAAAATTATTTCTATGCTTCGCACTAATTCAAAGTATGTGTTATGATACCAACTTATTTATTCATCCTTAGCACTTAATGGCTAAATTATCCTTAATGTTAGTAAGGTGGATGAAAAAGTTTTCTTTAAAAGTATCTTTGGATTATATTTTGAGCTTTAATGTTCTCAGAAACATAAATATACAAGTGTTTTTGGTCTTTGTGTAACAAGTGAGAAAATAGAATACATAGTATTTTTTCTTTAAGTATTTAAGAATTCCTTCCTCAACAGCTGCTAAATTTGACAGAATATTACCAAAAACTACTATATTACATTGTATAACAAAGGTTTTAACAAGGATAATCTTATATATACTAGGCAATTTAAAAAATATGCCAGAGCAAGATGATCATTTACAAGGACTTATGATTACAAGACCAAAAAAAAAAAAAATTGAATTCACATCACTCCTGATTCCCTCTAAGCCTTCAAATTAGCTTTCTATGATACTACTTTGCTATTAACATTTAAATTTTACAGACACTTTTTTTTTTTTTTTAACCAAACTACAATTCAAAGATGGACTAGTCAGGTTTACATTGCTGCTGTGCTAATCTTTGGATAATCATTAAAATTTCTAATTTACTTATGGTGCTTCAGCTGAATTATATAATTTGGGGGATAAATTGGCCTGATGGCTTTCTCATTAGCTGTTGCTAAGTGATGTGATTAGCAAGCCTATTCTCAGTCTTTATGTCAGCATTCATTATCCTATTTTTTCATGACTGATTCCAATTTTATTTACTCCCAAAAGTTAGCATTGCTATAATTTTTCAATGGTCAAAATCTCACAATCAGATATTTAGGCAAACTGAAGATAAAATATCCTTTTAGGTTTGAGGAATAAATGTTAACTATAGGAATTATAATTCATGAAAAGAAATGGGATATTAAAATTAGTTAACCTATTTTCACAAATAATACCCTCAGCATATTTTATTTTATTTTATATTCCAATCTGTTTACTTTAACAGCATTACATTTCCTTTAAATTGTCAAAATTTAATTTTTGTGTCTTCTTAATTTATAAGATCTAAAATAAATGATATTGATTAACTGGATGTTTATAATTAAGATAAAAATTTATCCAAACTTAATCTATTTGTTTATATTTCATAGATTGTTACACATTAAATAAGGAAGACTTCAAAAACAAAATCTATTTCATTAGATGAATTCAATATTTGAATTAGCAGCAGCATTAAGGTCAAAAAATATAGTCCTGATATGTTTTGACAAATATATAAATTCATTATCATCCCTAATCAAACAGAATACAAAGTAAGAATAGGTTAATTCAATTATTAATTTTTTTAATTTTATTTTTATTTTTATTTATTTATGATAGTCACACACACAGAGAGAGAGGCAGAGACACAGGCAGAGGGAGAAGCAGGCTCCACACACCAGGAGCCCGACGTGGGACTCGATCCTGGGTCTCCAGGATCGCGCCCCGGGCCAAAGGCAGGCGCCAAACCGCTGCGCCACCCAGGGATCCCAATTATTAATTTTTTAGTTTCCAAGTATGCTAAACCGCAAATAATATTTTTCATTTAATTTGTTTTGATATTGAATTTTCTTTCCACTGCAACGCATATACAATTGTGCACATGGGTTTAATTTTAATGTAAACACAATAAATTAGTTGTTTATTTTATTTTATTGTCATACTACATATGTTAATTTTGAAAAAGGCCATGAAATGCATAGTATATACATTTTTATGATATCAAGGTGTCAATAACATTAAAATAATTTGAATAAATTATCTTAGTGAATAAAACTATAAAAGTTAGACAGAATATTAAAATTATTGCTGGAAGAAATCATTGGGTTGCCAAGAGCTACTTATTTATTTATTTATTTTTTAATGCTGGGGTGGGTGGAAATAAAATGAATACCTAAGAAAAAGAAGAAAGATTAGAGAGGTTAGACTAGCCAGCATTTGGAACCACTCTTCTACTGCTGACTGCTGAGGAGCAATTTCTGAGAAGCTGGTTAGCTAAGCAGTACTTTTCATGGGACAAAGGGGACACATCAAAGAATAGAAGTAAACATAAGCTATCTTGGGAGTGAAACACCATAATCTTGGACCTCTAATTTTATATTCCATTGATCACACCAAATCCCAAGCTCAAAAATCTAATTAGTCATAAATGAAAATAAAATAATGTCATTATAAAACAAGGAAAAACAAACAATAGAGACAAGCCCACAGGATACCCAGGTGATGGATGGAATGAGCCTGAACAGGCATAGATTGCAAAATACCCAAGCTCACTCTACCTGAGATGAAATGCAAGATTAAAATTTTTATACAAAAACTATAAACCAGGAAAATTAACAAATGGATATTTTAAAATTTAAATATAGTAAATAAATTAAGATCTTAAAGAACGGCTTAATATCAGATTAAGCATGTTAAGAAGGAATTAGCGATTTGAAATATGAGTCAGAAGAAAACATACAGAATGAAGCAGAGAGACAAAGAGATATAAAACAAAATGTAAGAAAAACGGAGATATAGATGGAAGACCTGAAGTCCCTAATGTAAATGAAAGAAGAGTGGGGAAGAAGGAATATTTGAATAGATAATCATTAATAACCCAAATGGGAAGCATTTAATAATCAACAAATTCACAAAACTCTTACAACCCCTAAAAACAATGAAAACAGAATGTCATACTGAGGTAATAAGTAAATAAAAATAATAAAATTCAAATCTAAAATAAGATTTCTAAAACATAATCATTATCTCAAAAATTATTACCTCCAAAACAATAAGAATTAAAGTGAAATATCACACTTTAACCAAGAAATGAATGAAATTCATTGCCAATTTACTCTCTCTTCTCAATAAAAATCTCCTTCAAAAATGAAAAAAATATTTCCAACAAAAAAGTTATTTTGTATGGCATATGTATCACCAACAAAACTGGACTAAAGGAAACATTAAAGGATCATCTTCAAACAAGAGAAAAATCTAGGTTGCATCTTGAAAATGAAGGAAGAAATGTATAGCAATAAGAAGCATAAATACATGAATAAATTTAAATCCTTTTGAACTATATTAAGATGCCAGATTTTGCATTTAGAATAGACTGTGAATTAAAATTCATTTGAACAATATAAAATCAAGAGGATGGTAAATAGCAATAAAGTTATATTAGATTTTGATAAAGTAAAATTAAATGTTTTAATCTCTAGTTAATCATCTAAGAATAGGACAAGTACATGGATACCAAGCCAGAAAAATGAAAAATTGAATAATAAAATTATGAAAATGAGCAAAGAGGGAAATAATAAAAAAAAAACATAGTATGGTTGGGGAAAATGGAGACTAGATTTTATGACTATATTTGAAAAAATATATATCAGTTTTATATGAAATTCAAATGGGTTACAGATTACATTAGAATACAAAGATTATTATACTTGATTGAAACTACCAACAAAATTAAATTATTTTAATTTTAAGAAGAAAGGTTATTAAATTCAAATGTACGTAACAAGTAAATTTGGTTAAGGTAAAGAAGACACTATGTGATATGATTTAATGATGATTTTACCTCTCTGTCTTTTTTTTTTTTTTGTGGTAGTCTTGTTTCCTTTTCTATGACACAGGAACTTTAGGAGAATACAGTCTCTGAAACAAAGGCAATTCTTCACCATCATTCTCTGAAATGAATGTAGTTCTTCACTATCATTCTCTGAAACAAATGTAGTTCTTCACCAACTGATTTATTCAGTCAGTGATGTAAATTAGCAAAATGGAATTCCCAAAATTCAGAGTGCATTCTGAGATAGTCTGACTTAAAGTTTATGTCATTTATGTAAATTCACGTTGTAGTGCCTTTGGCGCATCTTAAAAAGAATATAATAAAAAAGGAACATGTGATTGCAGCTCAAACTGAGATGCAACAAAGGCTTTGAGACTGTGAATTCATGGGCAGCCTTAAATATGAACTCATCTGAAATCACAAAGACAGAAACATCACATTGTTGGCTTGAATATGTGAATAAAGGGATTTATCACATGCTCAACCATGCTATTGTCGGCTCTGGGTTACAGAGTGAATACCAAAAGAGATTTATTCACTTTATGAGTTCAAATGAAGCTCTAAAACAAATGTGTGAGACCAGCTAGTTGGAATTAGAAGGAATAAAATAGGTATAGTAGACTTTCAATCATTCAAACAACTTCTATAGCATAAAGGGATTTTTATGATGAAAAGTGTTAGTGCTTACTAATAGGCGTATCTGTATGGATTATTTTATTGATTTGTTTGCTCTTATTTTAAGAAATTCATTCATTCATTCATTCATTCATTCGAGCATGGAGAGGAAAGAGAGAAGGAGAGAGAGAGAATCTCAAGCAGGTTCCATGCCCAGCACAGAGCCCCATGCAGGGCTGAATCCCACAACCCTGAGATCATGACCTGAGCTGAAATCAAAAGTCAGACACTTAAATGACTGAACCACCCAGGCGTCCTATTTGGTATTACTGACACAGCCCTCAGAAATTAAGCAAATATGATGGGTGTATATTGAGGTTAGTTGATAGAATGTTGCGGATGGGGATGAATAAATATCAGGTGAAGTAGCCTAGACAACTTCCAATATGGAGTATTCCACAGCTGGGACTGTTGAATGGTCTGAGAGCAAAGGATATGAAGCAGGATGTAAAAGGCATGAGAAAAGCAAAAGAGAAAACTGTGTAGTTGCGTGAATCCTAACTTTGATTAGTCCAGTGATGTTGTCTTCTAATGGACCATATTGTAAGTGTCGACCACATAGAGTCTACTGTGTGCCTAGAAATCATTTTATGAAGACAACATTCACTGTCTAACTTTTGGAATGGTTTCGTCATTCTGGAATTATACTTTTGGATGTAATTACATTTGGATGGCTCTATACGGTACTGTTATCTGACCCTTGTTTTTACAAATCATTGCTTTTTTGAGGTCAGTGTAACCATAATAATGCAAAAAAAAAAAAAAAAAAAGACAACCCTAAATAAGTCAACAATGTAAGTGATAGACTACATGGCAAAAGATTAGAATAAGATACTTTAACTGAAAGTGAAAGAAGACCTTGAAATCATATGAAAACTTTTGAGACCAGACTGTTAAAGAAAAAGTAAACCGCTTTTATCTCAACAGAACTACCAGAAAATACATTCCTCACACCGGTTAAAGACAGACCAATTAAGAAAATGCAAAACTATTTGATGTTAGATAAAGAAAATGATACTTCAGATTTACGACAAACACATTTCAAGATAATGGTTTTCAGATTTGAGGTTTCTGAAAAGGGAAGCATTTGTTCCATGGACGCAGTAACAAAAACAGTTGCTAACGCCAAATTAATCTCAGAAGAGAAAGAAGGTCTTGTCCCTGTTGATCCATCCCGTCCTTCACATCTTGTCAATTTATCTGTGAAAAGAGGGATGGTATAAAGATAGGCTCTTATCTCAAAACATATCATGAAAGTGTAGGAGAGAGGCAGAAAGCAGAATGAAAACTCTGGTACCAAATCATCAATCTTATGTATGTGTAGAGTAGCGTGGTTGGCCCATCATCACATCTGGGGGGAGAAAGTTGCAGTTCGCTGTCAAAGAAGCAGCTTAAGGAAGGAAAAATCAGAGTTCAAACTAACATCTGGGTGGTGGTGGTGCAGGGAAGTAATTATTTGTAGACTATCCATTATCTGAGACTTTCTAATTTTTTTAATGAAAATTAGAAAGATGGCAATTTATACTGATTTTCTTCTTTTACCAATTCATTAATAAGTCTTGAGAAGACGCTGAATTATTAATGCTATGTATACACTTCTGGTTGAAGATATACATAAATACATAATTTGTTGTGATTTTCCCAATTATTTACCACAAATATCTTTATTTGGTTAAAAGTTATTTGGTGTATTGGATTAATAAGAACGAATGTCTTTTTCTTAAAAAAGAATATACACACACACACATTCCTAGGGAATGTAAAACAATAATAAGTTTGCTTGTTTATTTTATATAAAGGAATAGGGGAAAAGATATTCTCTGTTACTTACTTCAGTATGAAAATTGCCCCTCAAAATCTGGTTAACACTTTCTTAAATTTCTAAGTAAGTCAGCCTAGATGTATAGAACTTCTTGGGCATCTTTATGCTGAATAAATGTCCTTTATTGCCATTTATTTAATGTTAATCGGCAAGAGAGAATTAATTGGTTGACAATCTCTGTTACTTCAATTGTGGAGCAAAATACAGGTTTGACTAAGAATGACTTCTTGTTCCAATGCCATACTATATGGTATTGCGTGAGATGGTAGTTTGCTTGCGATCATCATTTTTACGTTATTTCACTTCAAGTGTAATTCATTGGTCTCTTCTTATGTCTGTGTCTCACTGTTTGTGATTCTTAAAATCCATAATTTTTCTGTTATTTTTTGTGCTCATCTTATATCAGTAGTTGCCTCCATATACATGCAGGGGACTAAACATTTAAGGGTGGGAACTGATCTTTGTTGTTTACCGCTTGCTCATAAAGAACTGTAGTACGTGTTACACATGTCAATATTTTTCCCCAGCTGAGTAGTTGGGGACACAGCATCCATTAGAGAAAAGTGAAGGAAAGCATCCTCACATAGTGCTTCTGAGGTTAAGGCTTCATAAGCATCTGTTTGGCTACACGGAAACACAACACACACACACACACACAGACACACACAGACACACACATTAGTAGAACTCTCAGGACTGTGTATATAATTACATAATTTGTGAGCCCAGTGAGAAATGATGGAAGGATAAAAATCAGAATCCTCTTTGAGTTTTCATTTCCTTAATTAGTCATGAGACTAAGTCAGTTTTTATGCTTGATTAACCATTTGTGCCTGGTAACTTGTCTACTTACGTCCTTTGCATATTGCCATATTGAGATAGTCCCTTTTCATTTTTAATTTATATATTGCCATATTGAGATAGTCCCCTTTTTCATTTATAATTTAAGTGGTCTCAAAATATTATAAATACTGTTTGTTTTTATATGTATTATGGATATTTTCTACAGTCATTATCTTTCAGCTATGTTCTCTCCTTGTGCAAATTTATATTTTTTACAAAAGTTATGTGTGTTTTAGTGTAAAAAGTCTAGAAAAGGGCACCTGGGTTGCTCAGTGGTTGAGCATCTGCCTTCGACTCAGATCGTGATCCTAGGGTCCTCAGATGGAGTCCCGCATCAGGGTCCTTGCAGGACACCTGCTTCTCCCTCTGCCTGTGTCTCTGCCTCTCTCTGTGTGTCTCTCATTAATAAATAAATAAAATCTTTAAAAAAAAGTGTAGAAAAATAGCACAAAATTAAAAAAAAAAAGAAATTGCCAGTTGAATCACCTGGAAAAAAAAAAGCCCTAAAAATGCCTTAACTTATCTTTAAGAAATAGCAATAACGAAGAATTGTCCTTACCAGTGTACTGTATCCAATCTTTTACCCTTCCATTTTATTTTGTCAAGGCAACAAGTCACATTTTTTTTTTAACTCTGTCAAATCTTCAGAGTAAATAAGTTTATGTAACTGAACTATCTAGGCCATAGAAAACCACCAGGAAATCATTTGAGCGGTAACATAAATATTTAGCATAGGATGGAGATTCTAAAGGTGAGAGCTGGAAGTGGATGGCAGTAGGAGAGCTCCCGCTACGTGGTGTTGTACCGCCATGAAGTCAATGACCCTGTAATTCAAACCCACCCTTCTACACTCAACCTAGCCCTGATGATGCTGGCCCTGTAACTCTGCAACCAACCCACCTTTCTCCTTGTCAATTGTTCTAGGGCTGACTTTGACAATGGGGGTGTCAGAGGGACACTGCAGGATGGGTGAGTATGAAGCGGCCTCCTACTGGTTCTTCCTGTTTGCCATCCTTGTGATTACCACACAGCCGTGCCTCTTCACTCCAGAGAAGTATTCTTTTCAGGAGCAGCAAGAGACCACATTTTTTCAATGTTTCCAACACTTGAGGAACCAGCTTTGCTTTGAGGAACCCCAGAGATGGGTTCTTGGCCCTGCAAAAGACGTCCCCTCCCCCTTTAGAGACATGGGCTGCAGATGAGCAGTGTCCTTTCCTCAGAGGTCTGAAGCCAAGTTCCATGGGCCCTCCTTTTAAATTTCTAAGTTTTAAATATTTTAACCAAGTCTCTTCTTTCTTCAACCCTAGACACAGGTGGTAGCTCTGTCAGCAGTTTTATTTTATTTTTTTTTGTTTTGTTTATTTTATTATTTTATTTTATTTTATTTTTTATTTTATTTTATTATTTTATTTTATTATTTTATTATTTTATTATTTTATTTTATTTTATTATTTTATTTTTTACTTTATTTTATTTTATTTCGGTCTTCTAATCATAACTTTCTCCCAAGTTAGCAGCTCATTTGTATATCACATTTTCTTCATTCAAATAGTTGATGTGACTTTTTTCCTCCTATTTGGCTGATACAGACATGTTCCTGGGACCCCATCTTCATAAGTGTCCCTCCTTCCTCTTCAAATTGTGTGAATTTTCCAGCCATTTCTCCCATGCCACTCTTGTACTTGTTGTCCAGGCTTTATCGTGATTTTCATGTTGACAAGTGACGCTACCAATCTGCAGTCAACTGCTGATTTTTATCTTCTTTTTTTTTAACCATATTCTTGACAGCACGTAAAGCTACAGTAAACATGGCACTTTATCACACAGCACTAGCTTTTCCTTTGTCCTTTCTCTCACTATCAGCGCTGTTACTGTAATAACTTCCATCACCATTATGAGTCACACCTCTTTACCAAAACATTCAAAATACATTGCAAGAAAAAGGAGCCACAGTGAAGGAAGTAGGATGTAATGCAGAACACATGCATTAAATAATTATTTATTTTATTAAACATTAGGGAATTAATATTAAAATAACTTCAGAAGATGATAGCAGGGTGGTGGGCATCAGAGTCAACCATAAATAAAAATAGTAGCAAGAGGAGACTGGGGAGAGAGGTTTGCCATTATATAGTGCGGCGTCACTACTTTGGTTCCACGTGCAGGAAAAGTAGGGCTTTTTAACTAGGAAGCCGACACAATTCTATTTGAAACTGTGAGAGGTATATTGAGCCTTCAAGTAGAGTTATTAATTTGGCATTTGGACATAGGTTTCTAAGGCATAGGACAGGGGTCAAAATTGATGATAAACGTATAGATGAGTTTCATCAAGCAGTTAGTTAACCATAGTTATACAAAATGACTGTAAATAATATATGATGCATTTCTGATGCCAGTTTCTAATACCCTGCCAAAAATAAATGATTTGATTGGTTCCGTTTTGGTGTAGCCTAAACTTGTCTCTCTGTGTCCACACTTGACAGTTTTCTTCCTAGCTATCCCGTGCTATTCTATATCAGCCTATTTTGGATTTTTGTGTCATTGAGACAGAACCAGTATTTTACTTGCATAAAGAGAAAAATATTATTTCAATCTCTAGAAGTAGAACAATTTTTAATAGTATTACCAAAGAGATACTTCTTTCTTTTGATAATATGTAATTTAAGCTTTTATTATTTGACTTTCAGACTTTATTATTTTTATTTTGTAGGATCAGCTTGGCTATATAACTATGTTTCCCTCATGATTCTGGGTTTTCCCCATGTTGAATTACAGAGTAATATTATGAGCATCTCCAGTGTATAAGAAAGCAACTTCTTGACTGAATCTCAACTGAAAAGCAATTCCCCTTATTGACCAGGAATATGAAATTCATGATATTTTATGTTTTGTTATTTAAATTTCATGTGTGCAGCCATCCTGTACTTTGCTGTGTAATCACTTCACATCGTAAAATGTGGGTTCTATTAGCCACAAATCCAGAGCAAATATGTCTCAGCAGTAGTTAAGCAAATTTACATGTGGTGGTAAACTTGTAGAACTCACTTACTTTTAAGAGTGATCACAGTTTGAACATTCAGATACGCTGAACTACGTCTAGGTATCAAAAGAGGCAATCTACAAATAATTTGCTGAGAATATGAGAGGATTAATAAGCTGTCTGACAAAAAAAAATGTGTTTTTTTTTTCTTTTAACAGCTTGCTGAAAAGGATCACTAGTTTTCCTTTATCTACTCCTTACCAGTGTAAATTCCTCTTCTTTATAAGATAAAAATCTTGGACTTCATTATGAAATACACACATGTACACATTCTGACCCCACCTCAAAGCCATACTTTTGTAGATGCTGATTTAATTACTGTCAGACATAAAGGATTTTCTTCTCAACTTTATTAATCAAGTTTTTTTTAAACATGGAAATAAACAATAAACCTTATTTTTTAAATCTAATTTTCCATGAAAACAAGATAGCTTATATGTAAGATTTGTTGCCTTCATTAAAAAAATTGATTCACAGCTGCAAATATGAGCTTAGTTTCCTAATATTTCTTTGTATTTGTCAAAACAAAATAAGGGAAATCATGAAATATATAATGTGCTGTGCTTGCATTTATTTTTATTGTTATAGTTTATTAAAATAAATATGAGTATAAACACCATTAACTAGAATATCTAATCTTTCATTTTAAAATAAAATAACTATAAATCAAGTAGTTCTTTAAGGAGAGCACATTGTGATCTTCATGTAATATCACTTATATGCTACAGGGGAGCAATGAGTATCATTAGTGAAGCACCTTTCCTCTGTGTGTGTGAAAATATAAATAAAAATACCTTTACAAATTTCCTTGTAAAGGGTGTAGAAGCTCTTATACTTAGACATCTTTGGATGAAATAGACATAGTGCATTTGTATCTCTGCTTCCTTTTAAAATTTTGCTTTCAAAGATAAAATAAAATAAAGTTTTGCTTTTGATTTGAAATTATTTTTGCAATGTATTGGTTTGTTTCTTTCAGATTTCTTTCTTTCAGATTTGATGAATGTCTGGTCATCAGAATATTCTACTGAAAGTCATAGGAGGTTTTCAAATCTGCAGGCTATCATAAGAGGACAGTTAACCTTTCTTTCCTCTTAAATTATTATTCACTATTATTTGATATCATGTCTCTGTTCTATTCAGTGCTCCAACAATTCTGGCATTTTGCCATGTTTGTACTATTTTTCCATAAGACAGAATGTTGAGGGTAATGTGCCATTTTTCTATCCTTTATTTATTAAAAAAAAAAACAGAAAATTCTCACTTCTAAAATTTTGTTTCAGAATATCTTTTAAATTATTTCAAGGGCCATCTGAATGGGTCAGTCAGTTAAGCATCTGCCGTAGGCTCAGGTCACTATCCCAGGATCTTGAGCCCTTTCTTGGGTTCCCTTCTCCTGTGCCCTCTCTCTCTTTCTCTCTGTGTCTCAAATAAATAAACAAATAAATGATCTTTAAGTTATTTAAGGGATATATCTAGAATTGAGGAAAAAACACACAGTCAAAATTGTAAATCATAGGCTAGTAGTTTTTAGGAACTCATTTACTTCAAAAAATCTCATTAAAATCTTTTCTTACTTTAATGAGACAGATAATAGTTAAGTTTCTTTTAAATATATGATACTGGTTATAAAAACTGTTCTTAATAAAAAAAGGTATTAGAATATCATAGTCTGTCCTAAAAAGCTTTCACAAATGTAAAAATATTTAAATAGGTGTTCTTGAAATTTATTATCATAATCAGAGTATATTAATAAATAAATAAGACAGTGAATTCTCCTAAACTCTCAAAAAATTGCCTTTTTTTCCTCTGTAAATAATTACAGACTTTTCTAAACTTTTTGTCATTGATTTGACAAAAATGTCAATTATGTTCTGTGCTTGCAAAAATCAGTTACATCAACAGATGCTGAATGGTGGAGTTCTCAGTAAAGAGGCAAAGGCAAGGATGAACCCTACCATCTGAACTTACCAAGGATGTGATCCAGGGAGTGTATGTGGGAAGCCCACACAATTACAAAGATGTATATATTTCAAAGTTTCTAAAAGTCATAATCTGATATGTTAATTAAAAACAGTAGAGAAACTTTTACAAATATAAAGGCTGGATATACAGAGGAAATCTTTAAGACTCCCACACCACAGCAATATTAAATGTGCCAATAGATTCAAATATAAATTATATACCGTTAATTGTGTTAGAAAATCACTTGAAGTGTCATGGCCGCAATGGCTTTGTTTCATGCCACGTGCTACTTTGTTGTGGTAGTTTCAGTGCAGATAGAGAACACGCTTATTTCACATAAACCTGTTTGTTAATTCATGAATTATCTGCGTTGTAAATGATCTACAGGTATTGAGAGCTCTCCTTCAGGAGCCAGAGGATACCTGATTGTATATGTCATAACCTCTTAAAAGGTTTAATTAATGGTGGGAAGACTCAGGTGACTCAGGTGGGAAGAATTCTAAAATGACTGCCCCCCTTCATGAAGCTGGACCATGTATAATCTCCTACGTTTTGGGGGTGTGATTAAACCTCTGAATAGGATGAGCTATCACTCCTGTGATTAGTTTACACTATGTGGTAAATTGACTTTAAGAAAAAAGGATAGTCTGGATGAGCCTAATATCATAATTACTTTTTAAAAACAGAATATTTTCTCCTGCTGGCAACAAACCAGACAAACAAAATCATTATTGTCTGGTGGAAAAAAATATTTTGAAGCTGTTTGATTAATATCATGTTCTTTAACTATTGCAACTTAAATTACCTGTGTGGAGTATCTGTCTTTTGCAGTCACAGTATTGAAGTTAACAAACATTTATGATACTTAATATTCATTCCTCAGAGGACCAAGAAAAAAAAAAAACCTACCAGGGTAACTCATGATTATATGATTTTTATATCAAGATATTATCAAAGGGATTTGACAAATGTTTATATTGAATGTGAATATTCACATACAAGTTAGGCATACACACAGAATAATCTTGATGAAATTTTTTAAGTTTGAACAGTATCACATGTCATAAAAGATAAAGTCATTATAAATTATATGTGTGCATGTAAGTATATATGTATATATATATATTTTAAATGAAAACATGCATCTTTAATTAACTTTCTCAACTTTTCTGTCTATAATTTCCTATTGAGAATTTATGTTCCTGTCCCTCACTAAATACTGCCAGCTTGACAGCCACCTATTCTGCTGTCTTTCTGTTGATATGATATACAGCAGCATTCAGCAGCTCATACTCTCAAGATTGATGATATTGTTATTCAGGGTCTTTTGCAAGCTTTTAGGTTATACACTAGATGGGAAGGACAAATCTACCCAGTCTATTACCTCAGTACATGTTTTTATAGCTATAGAAGTCATCATGCTCTCCAAGAGGCCATGTTCTTTTATAGAGACTGATTGGACAAGCTGCAGAGAATTTTCAGATGTTTGGATTTCTGCTTTCAAGCGTTGAGATGGATTTTTAATAGTTTTAGTAGTTTCTTTCTTTCTTTCTTCAGTATGCTTAAGATCAATCTAAAGTGCTTTTATTTTATTTTGTGAGTGCTATTCCATTACAGAAAGTTCCTTACTTTGAGAAATTCTTAACATTTTCCAATAATGTCTCTTTCTCTCCAATAATACTTGGCTTGATATTGAATTGATAACATTGACTTAAGATTCCTTTTTCAAAAAATTTTAAGTACAATCTACCCTCCAACATGGGCTCAAACTCACTATCCCAAGATCAAGAGTCACATGTTCTACAGACTGAGCTAGGCAGGCACTCCGAGATTCCTTTATTTATTACAGGTTATCTGTGTTTCCTCTTAATTCAAAAAGATGTTTAACAGTCTAAAATATTAGGTTACTGCATGTAATATTTAACAACTTCCATTTTCCCATTTATTTGGTTTTCTTTTACTTTTTTGTCTATTGCCTCATCCTCTGAATTAGATTTGACCTTTTTCGACTCTTTTTTTTTTTTGCTCAATATCTTAATACTACAATCTCACTTTATATTTGATTATCTCAATCATATTTCCCAAATTCTCAAATGCCATTTGTCTGGTTCCTCATATGTCAATTGAGTTTTGCTTCAAAACCCTTTTCACTATAAGTCATCAATGCAGAACATGGGCCAACTTTTATTATTATTATTATTATTATTATTATTATTATTATTAAAATATCAATGGTTCTTTACAAATTATTTTCCCTAATTTATGTAATCCCATTTTCTTTTATAATTCCTGAACAAGTCTATTCTCTCTAATCAAACCATTTTAGCTACCTCCTAAACCAGTCAAATTTCTTTGTTGTTGTCTTGGTTCATACTGTTGCCAGTCCTTCATCTTGAATATTCTCTGTCCTTTTGTACATTTTATCCATCCAGCCACCCAGGGAGTCAGGAAACAAACATCATGAATAATATTTCATCTCTTTAGGAATTGTGTTGCGTTAATTCCTGTATCAAAATGTCTCCTGTCTTACTTTTTTATTTCCCAAAATAACTTTTTAAATATCATGTTTACTGTTGAAAACATATGTTGCCTTGATGGATTATATAGTGATTCCATGTTACAGGTTTTATCCTATGTCTCTACTATCCCCATTTCTCCACTCCATCAGCAAATATGAGCTCGTGAAAATCATCTTTACTTCATGATGTGTGTGTGTGTGTGTGTGTGTGTGTGTGTTTGTGCTTTTGTTACCAGGTAAAAGCAAGGGGCAAATCCATATATTCTGAAATAAATATTAACCCTATTTTCTCCCAAAGTGTGACTTTTATTTTTTTTTCAAAGTGTGACTTTTAATTGAGATTACTATTTTTTTTCAGCTGAGTCTTTTCTTAAGTTTTAATCAGAAATTTAGACAAAAATCTTGTGTGTCCAATGCCTTTCATTTTATGGTGGAAGAAACTTTGCTACAACTAGATGATGATGGAAAAAGTTATTATAGAAAAATTATTTCCAGTTAGCTGATAGTTTTCATATTAAAACTCATATGGTTCTTGAAGTAAGATTAATCATTGGTTTTAAAGAGATAATACCTTTCATACACAAATTTTGTCATATTTAGTCAAAGAATGGAACCAATTTCTTTTAAAACTTTCTAGGATACTCATATATATTTGACATCCTAAACCATAGAGGGATATTCACCTAAATCTATGTATGATGACATAGTTAAAAATATTTTTGAAAAGCCATTTTGATATTGAATCATAGCAATTCTACAAATGTTTTCTTTTTTTTTAATTTTTTTTAAAATTTTTATTTATTTATGATAGGCACACAGTGAGAGAGAGGGAGGCAGAGACACAGGCAGAGGGAGAAGCAGGCTCCATGCACCGGAAGCCCGACGTGGGACTCGATCCCGGGTCCCGAGGATCGCGCCCTGGGCCAAAGGCAGGCGCCAAACCACTGCGCCACCCAGGGATCCCTACAAATGTTTTCATTTAAAAAAATTATTGCATTTTACAGAAGCAACCATGAAAATTAGGCGTTGTTAAACAAGGTACATTAGATTTTGAAATTTAGTAATACTATCTTTGTTTAAAACTCTATCTTAGAGAACCAACAGTGAATTAAAGCTATGACAAAGCTCTTTCATATTTTACTTTGTTAGAGATACAATTCAGTGCAAAAATTCTTTGAGGTAGTATTTTTTTTAAATATTATTTACCTTGAGAATCTGATTAAATATTTTCCTTGAAGATATCAAAAATCATTGTTGGGGGAACATTGGTAGTTTGATAGGTAATAGAGATGCACCAAATCTTGATGCCTGTGGTTTCAAACAAAAGTGAAACATCTCAATTTATGTATGCTAAGTTCATTTGTAACTTAAAAATATAAAAATCATATTAATTAGAAAAATCAAAGGTGTGAAGACTGGAATAGCTAACTTGGTCAAAGTGTATAAATAGCTCCACCTCAGGGAAGATAATATAAGATACCCAGTTCCACTAACTTTCAGAATATTAATTGCTCATAAATGTTCATGAATGTATGTGTCACATTAATGGACTTGTTTGAACATGCACAAATTATTCATTATTCCACTGCCAGTAATTATGCTGCAGATTTTTCATTCTATACTTCTGCACATTATGTAAACTAACCAATTTGAGGCCTTGTCGTTGATTTAGAGTTCTGCATTTAAATATAAGGAAAGTAGTCACTGTAATAATTGTAATTCACCATTACTTTATTTTCAAAGCATCTTGTATTTTCTAATACAAGATGTATTAGAAGATTTGTATGCAATCCGTGATAAGTATGACTAGATTTCAAATTTTTCCTGTGTGCATAAAGATTGTTTAAAATTGTATTATTGCCCATCCAATAGTATTTACATGATTATTATGAATGTTTGAAGTACAGATTTTGAAAAAAAATCATGTTAATTTAAATTTATATGAAAAAAAAGCAGTTCATTGAACTGCTAATTAGGATACTTGTTATTACTCTTTGTTTCCATATATACCAAAACATCGTTTCAAAATTATCCTCTTATTTTAAGTACTCATATGTATTATTAAACCTTTAAATAAAAAAGTTTGAGAAAATATAAAACTAAACATTAGTATTTATGCTTGCTTTTATTGCCAGTCATATGTAATAACTTAATATGAACTAAAACAAGAATGATCAGTCCTATTTATGACATTATTTTAATAAGTGCACTGTTTATAATGTATTAACTACCTGAAAGGTGTTTTTCGAGACGAGTGGTACTGTTTATATACATTTTAAAAAACAACCAGTCTTTGGAAATCTGACCTTGAAACACTTTAGTAATCTTCGAACCGAAGAAATAGAAGGCCAATCTGATCAATTTTGTTCAGAAGAACCCTGCTGAATATAATAGTACTATTTTGTGGCATTAAATTATAGCCATACGCTCAGAAAGGTTTCATTCTGCATACCTTGAAGAGTGTGGTCAGCTATCATTACTAAGGGATTGACTTGTTGGTCTCTTATTTTTTTCTTTCTTTAGCCTCCTGAGGCATAGACTTCATGCCTGGTAGTTGCTTCCATTGTACGTAGTATTCAAGTAAAACAAATGTATATCCTCAAGGAAAACTGTATCTAATGCAGGTCTCTGTATTTTAATAAAAAAAAAAAAAAAACAATGACAACAAGCCATAACATTTTATTTCTGAACCAGTTACATGTAGGACAGTTATTTGTTTCTATTAAAATAGTTTGGGTCCATTTCTTATGCTATTTTATTGCCTACCCACCCCCCCCCACACCCAACGCTGACTCAAAAGATCTAAAAGAAGAGAAGCTACTCATTAGAGAATTGTGTTTTAAAAATAGGATGCCAGGTGGAATATGTATGTATCTTTAGCAATTAGTATTTATTTATTTGCTATCTTCCAATTACAATAAAAACTCCTTGATGGCAAAGAATTTTCCTTTTGCTCTGCACAGTATTTCTAGCACAACACATGCAAGCAATATTTCTGAATTAAATAATTTAAGTATTTCTTAATTAAATAATTAATTCCCCCTTATGTTAACATGCACTTCTGATATATTACATGAGAGTTTGATATAAACCCTTATTTTGTCAATCTTAGATTTTGTTTAGCAAGTGCTATGGTCTGAATGTTTGTGTCCCACAAAAATTCATGTTAAAATCCTAATACTTGATGTGATGGTATTAGGAGGTGGGGCCTTTGGGAGGTGCTCAGGTTACAATGGTAGGGCTCCTATGAATGGGTTTTCTAGCCCCTTTCACTATGTGAGGACCAGCAAGAAGGGCCATCTGTGAACCAGAAATAGAGCTTTCACCAGGATGTGACCATGATGTTGCCTTGATCTTGGTCTTCCCAGCATCCAGACCTGTGAGAAATAAATTTTTGTTGTTCTTAAGCCTTCTAGTCTGTGGTAGTTTTTTTTTTTTTTTTTTTTTTTTTTATAGCAGCTCAAACAGACTAAGATTGAAAGTATTTTCTGTCTATAAATCTAGATCCCCATTATTGAACATTAAATATTCTTGAATTTCCAGGACTTATTTGTGACTTGAAGATAAACATCTCACAATATTCTTTATGACACATTTTGCTTGCTCTGAATAAAGTGATAAAGTGAGGATATTGTAAAAATAATAGTCCCTGCATAAAGTCTTGTATTATGACACTAATTTCTATAATTCTTCCTGGGATGTTATACTCCTTTTTTGCTTGCCATTTTTGCTTGGACATAAAAGGAGCAGAAATTGAAATTTTTTTCCCACTTAACTCACCATTCCAAAATTGCTCAGGAGACTAAGGTAGGGATGCTGTTAGTTATTACTCATTACTATTCCTATATAATTCTGAAATGGGAAGGTTGTCAAGGGTGGATCTGAACTCTCTCTGTATCCACTGTCAACAGAAAAGTGTGATCTCTTACCTCCTCCTCTTCGATCCTCTTAGAATACTGGGTCACAGAATACAGCCACCATAATGGAAGGAAACCTAAGGAAACCTGTTGCATCCCTTATGGAGAGGGACGGAAGCCCATGATAACTGCCCATTCTGAGCTCTTAGTTAACAGCCACTACCAGTTTACCAGCCTTGTCAGCTACTGATCTTGGAAGTAGTCATTCCAGCCCTAGTAGAACTACATTATCTATCAAGCCAGTGCTGCATGAAGCAGAGACATGACAAACTGCTAGGCCTTGCCCAAACCAAAAATTTGTGAATAAAATTAATGCTTATTATTGTTGTAAGCCACCATATTTTGGAGTTACACAGCAATAAATTATCAAAACACCTTTATCCCATCACCTCCAAAATCCACCATCATGACTGCTAGATTGTAGAGACATATTAATCACTAGAGATTAGTGTCAATTCAGGGCCAGTATCTAGTGTCAAATTCCATTTTT
Organism: Nyctereutes procyonoides; assembly: GCF_905146905.1. Taxonomy (NCBI): domain Eukaryota; kingdom Metazoa; phylum Chordata; class Mammalia; order Carnivora; family Canidae; genus Nyctereutes; species Nyctereutes procyonoides. The sequence goes on along the minus strand of NW_026575032.1, from coordinate 13,567,139 downwards.
TTCTAATGCAATAACCTCCAAAATGGCTACAAGTACTTTGGAGGAAGCTTGGGGATAGAATCCGCGTATAGACTAGACGTTGCACTACAAGAGAGACTTAGCTTTCCTCTTAATTGAGGGGCTCCAAGAATGTAGACATTACATTTGGGGAATGCAAACAGGCTGGTATCTGGAACAAGAAACCATATCTCTTCTGTAGTGACTGCTATTAAGTATCTGATCATTAAGCCTAGAATTTATCCATCAATATATGCCAAGAAATTTCTTAATAAGTTGCCCATCCATTCGAATATTTTATTTACTGAATTCTTTATTAGATTTGTTGTGGTAGTGATTCCATATTATTCCTAAATGTTACGGACTATAAACAACATCTGTAATAGTGAATCCCAGTAATCCCATTCAGACAAGAGTACCCATTTCCATGGCAACAGCCTCTGCCACAGTCTCCCTATAAAGGCAGCCAACAAAGAGGCTTCAAATGATGCCCAACTACACATACATCAATACCCCAACGAAGGAAGTGTCTAGCCATACCTCTCAAAGTTATGATCAAGGGACCACTGAGCATTTTGAACATTCTACATGCCCTTTTCCTTAAATCTTTGAACTCTCTCCTTTATATTATCTCAAGAAAGTCTTGACAATTCAATTTCATAGACTGCAGCCAGTTATTTAGTCCAAGCTTTATAGCCAAATGGGTGGAACATTAATGCTGCTCCAAGGTGCTCAAGCCAATATATTAACATTAATCCTAGATAAATAAATTAATCTTGCATTAGTTTTTGTGCTGAGTAACAAAGTACCACAAACTGGGAGGCTTAGAAAACATGCATTTGCTCTCTCAAGTTTTCGAAGGGTCCTCTGCTTCCCAGATTATTACAGGCTATGGCTGGAGGTTCTCTCATTTTCTAAAGGATGACTGCAGCTCCTGGAATGGCCTCTCTACCTTCTCCATAGTTAGGTCCCAACACAGTGGTTTGCTTCTTTAAAGCCAGCAAGGAGAATCTTTTGTGCTCCAGAATGTTAACATAAATTTCCACATAATGCAACCTAATCAAAGATGATCTCCCATCCCCTTTGTCATATTATATTATTTATTTATTTATTTTTATTTATTTTTATTTATTTATGACAGTCACAGAGAGAGAGAGAGGCAGAGACACAGGCAGAGGGAGAAGCAGGCTCCATGCAGGGAGCCTGACGTGGGACTCGATCCCGGGTCTCCAGGATCGTGCCCTGGGCCAAAGACCGGCGCTAAACCACTGTGCCACCCAAGGATCCCATATTATATTATTTAGACACAAGTCACAGCTTCCCCCCTACCCCCGTATTCAAAGGGAGAGGGTCTTATGAGGGTGAATCACTGAGGGTCCCCCTTAGGGTGGTTGCCATATATGCATCAACTAAAGGTTTTCTTTTTTAACTGTAGTGTAAGCCCCATGAAAAGAGAAAAGTATATTGTTGACAAAATTCATGAATTCAAGAAAATACTAAGAATTTTGGATATTGTAATACGTTTGTGTGTTGTATACCCATTTGAACCTCAAAAATTGTATACACTTTTTCAGAAGTCCAAAGTGCCTAATTTTCTGTGAGAATAATCTTATAGAGCTCTGTTTCTTATTTTTATCAATATTTATTTATAATATATAAAACATAAGAACAAAAATGCAAATCTGATTAGCTGAGCAGTGCTGGTTTTTATCAAATTTTCTCTGGTATGCATTCCAACAGTGTATTTCTCTCTGCTCCTGACATATACTTTATTTCAATCTTAAAACATCACATATTTTAGCAGGAGTTTAAAATAGTTATCTTCCAGTCAGGATGCAGGCGGTGATGGATGCAAGTTGGTTCCCTGGGGACCTTGTTAGAGAAAATCACTCATATGTTCAGTGAGCATTTGAACAAATGGACCTGCTGTTCTACCTAATGCTAGTGTAATTCCTTGATATATGGTCACTGTGTGTGACAATTGATGCTGTCACTTAGTTCGTAAGCATAACATTTCTAAACTCAAGTCCTAAGAGTTGCATATTAATGCTTCTCTAAGGGGTTATCATAAACAAGACAAATAAATGAAAAATTCTAGTCTAGGCACTCAATTAAAAATAAGTGCATGCCTTTAGTTGAGGAAATTAAAACAATATCATATATATATATATATATATATATATATATATATATATATATAGTTGTATTAGGGCATTTTGGAGAGTTCTAGTTGAGCATGCTTCCTGGTTGGATTCTATTTTCCAGGCAATAGGTGTTTCATTAGAGGGTTTTGCTGCTGCAGATAAGGACTGTCTAAGCATTGGGGAGCACAATTCTATGTATGGTTTGTGTAAAGCTGCAAAATTAATCTTAATCTGGCCTTGGTGACCTAAAATAAAGCATTTAGGTTGATTTTCATAAACAAAATGATAGTGAAAATTCCAGAAGATATCTTTGTGGGCTAAGCCCTGTGATTGCTTAGCTATTTAATACAAAAGCTGAAAATAAATACCAACATATATTTATGTACAGTTTTTCTCTCTCTCTATATATATATATAAATATATATATATATATATATATATATATATATATACACACACACACATACATGGTTTCTCTAATGGCATTCTTTAAATGGATTCAAATAACAGTTAATCTGATTCCAAAAAAGGAAGTTTTTCTAAAATGTGTTTCAAAGCTGTTGTATAGCTATTTAATACCATATTCAGTATTCAAATAAGGAATTAGAGAATAATCTAATTTTATCTACATTAATAAAAGAGAATAGCAACTGTAGAAACCAGAAATTTAAATAATCCAAAAACTAGCTGTGTTCGGCATTAAAACTTGATTTATTCACTTAATTTAAATAAGCATTTCTTGAATTCCAGAAATTGAGTACATTACCATAGATTAAAGTCAAAGTCTCATGAAGAACTTGCCCTTGTGTTAATTGATCAGCTTCTTTTCCTTTCCAATAAGCACATTTTAGTTTTTGTTCTAATGGGTTTCCCCTCGTTTCAAAAATCTTGTCTCCTAAATGTTGGAAAATTAAATGTATTCATCCAATACATTTCAGTAACCTGTAATATCAACAAATAAGTCTTTGTGTAATGAAATGTGTATGTAAAATGTAAAATAATCATGAAACAAATATATAAATATGACTAGTCTCTTATAACAGTATTAAATACACATTTTAAACCTGATTTTTCTAAACTCCCAATTTAATAAAAAGAAATATGATTATTGAATAATAGCATTAAATCGATACCATTTGAATATTTCATATATATTTAGTATGTTTGTGAGATTTAATAACTTTCTATTACACACAAAGATGTATAAGTTCCTAAGTGGATTGAAACTGGGTAGGAAGAAGAAAAGAAAAATCTGACATGATATGTATCACTGAAAGTTAGGGAAAGAGAAACATTATGCTCTGTCCTCTTTTAAAAAGACTTGGAACACCACCTTACACAGTTTGATAGACCACTTGAGCTAGAAGCAGAGTAAAGCTGGCAATGTGATCAGTTAAAGGACAGGAGGACAGGAAATAGCACCTCGTGGCTCAGATACATCAATTCCAGTAAAAACTGAATGGAATTTCCCAGTCGTTTTCCAGCCACAGATACAGAATATCACTGAGATTTAAGGATCACTGAACCGGCCATGGAGTTTCTGTGGTGAGATGATCGCACAGCATAGGTTATGAGACGTACAGTCTAGAGCAGGGATCAAATGGAAGATGTGACTGAAATGGAGAGAGGGTTAGTAGTGATTCTATTCACTTCAAGTGACTACTCCTTTGGGTCATATCTGACTGGAGAGACTACCAGGGCTTGACAGCGCTAAAAAGACTGAACAGGAGGTACAGTAGACCTTCAGTACTCAGGCCTTCAGTAACAAAGTCGGGAGAAAAAGAGTTGCTGCTCAATGACCAAGGGAAATTAGTGAAACTCAACTGGAAGATACTAGGTAATATAAATAAATAAATAAATACATACAAACATACATACATACTAGCATCCGCATAAGCATAGATCATCCAAAAGCACTACAGAAATTCAACCTTTTTACCATTAAATTAATTTTTTATGTTTTATGCATGTCGTCATTCAGCAACTATTCGTGCTTTCCAGTAAATAGTAATTACTTAATTGAAAATACACCCCATGTATAATTTATACATATGGATGGAGCGTTGAATTCACAGCTTGTATCTAATTGAGTGAAAAAGAATTATGTAGCAGGTTTATATCACTAATAGATATAAAATAATGTTAGACAGCTCTGCTCTGAGAAACCCATTTATATCTTCTCCATAAATGATTGTAAATATGCTAACCATACAGATACACAAAGTGCCAACTTCTTTCAATTTAAATCATACGCAAACACGTGTAAGAATTCTCCAAATAAATGCATACATATGCATATATGGATATTTAAACCAATTTTTGTAAATGCCATGGGATATAACTGGTGATTAATTTATTTATTCCTTAATTTAAATAAGTTATGAAGACATAGTTTATAATTTTGGGACATAATTCTCTATGCATTTCTTTCATTCTGAACATATTATAATAAGATGTAGTGATGATTTTTGTTCTGGATTCCTGTTTCAGTGATATAGCAAACATCCTTGGCAGATAGATATAGTATTTCTGTATAAGACAGGGAACCGATTTGTTTGTATGCTGTATAATAAAGGTAATATCTCTCTTCAAGGCAAAATTAGGAGTATGTGACTATGATCCATTATGAAAAATTGTGGTTTTCTACACTTGAAGCCCCTCAGCTGGGACATAAAACCACTGCTTATATCTTTGTAGGTCTGCCCATATCACCCCCATGGGAACCACATGGGGAACCAGACTGAAGCTCGGGCAGGCTGTAGTGCCATAAATAATAAAGTTCTTGATGTGACCGGGGATTCTTCTATCTTCTGTCCACACCTATGAAATGTGGCAGGCTACCTTGTAAGCATGCAAGCAAGGTACAATCCCAGATCCTTCACAGTTCTTGATAGGCAATTAAAATAGAGAAAAACTGTGAGATAGAGAAAGTAAACCCAGACAAACTCGATACCTACAATTATAAGATGACCAAACAATTACCCTATCAACAGCAAATTCATTGCCAGTAACTTTCTAACTCATCAGCTGTTTATTTTATTTAATGCACACATAACAAAGTGAAATTATATTGTTTATTTGAATACTTGTTTTCACCTGGTTTCCGTACCTTCTTCTCCCATTCTCCTGTGTCCCCAATAAAGTCACAAGCTTTTTCATGTTCAGTAGTAGTCATATCTGCTTGAAACATAAAGTACTTAGTACTTACACTAAATGGATGGCTAAATGCTTGATGAATACAAACAAAGGAAATGACAACAGCATAACATTTTATTTTGAATTGACATTGAATCACATTAACATTTTACAGTATGAGAGAGAGGCACTAAAGTCAAGGAACAAAAGAACAGACCTGGTGTAAGATAACAGTACAAAGAGAAGATAATATTTAACAGAAAACATTTTCTGACAAAAGAACAGACCTGGTATAAGAAAACAGGACAAAGAGAAGACAATATTTAACAGAAAACATTTTCTGAGAACTTTAAGAGGATGTCAAACTCCTTGAAATAAGGGAAGGCTGTTCTGTAATACACCAATAAGTCCAATGAGGATTAGTACATCTGGAAATGAAGCAAGACATGAATAAATTCACCTATGTGATGGGCTGAAAATGTGAATGAAAAGTTACACACTCAATTATTAGGGTGATGACCAAACTAAGAAAATCGAAGAATCCACTGATAAAAATCACAATGAGGAAATACGAAGGAAAAATCACAAACAAATGCGATAAACTGGCAAATGTTTTAGAATTCTCCACAATAGAAATTCTATCCTGAGAAAGTAGAGACATTGGAGGAAAGTATAAAAGAAATGATAGAAAGACCTTTTAATAATTGAAAAATAAACATGTCTTTAAAGACACTTAGGGGATGCCAAGCAAGATTAATTAAAATAAATTAATTAGAAATAACAAAACCAGGGGGGGCCTGGGTGGCTGAAAGAACTGAGTTTCAGACTCCTGGTTTCAGCTCCGGTTGTGATTTCAGGATCATGAAGTCAGGCTCTGCATGAGACTCCATGCTCAGTGGGGTATGCTTGAGATTCTTTGCCCTTCCCTCTCCCTCCCCTTCTGTTCCTCCTCCTGCTCATGCTCTTTCTCTTAAATAATAAATAAATAAATGAAAAGAATGAACGGATACATAAATAAATAAATTCTTAAAAAAGGAAATAACAAAGCCAATAAATAACTCATTTGAAGGAAATAACATGGGAGACTCTCTCTACCAGATATTAGTACTTATTACGGTGAAAACCCAGTGTTTGTCTTATCTAACATATATCTCATGTACTAAAATAAATATCATCTTTAGCTTTTGATCCCACTTACTCAGTCCAGTCTTTATAGATACTTTCAATTCTCTTTATCTAAATGAGTCTATACTCTTATTTTGAATTTGCTGTTAAGATGAAGGAGGAGAAGGCGTGAAGAGAGGACAAAGAATGTTAACTTTTTTAAGATTGCCGTTGTAACATGAGATGGATAGATAAGGCTCCCTTCAAATGCCATCTAGCTTCTGCAGTACTTCTGTGACAGTTTAATAGTCTTGCTTTTAACTTCTGTAGTGTGGTAGTAACTACTCTTTCCCAATCTGTGCTGTTTAATTTGTTTTCTAAAATTCTTGCAAAAATAGAAGGCATATATCCATTTATAGAGCATATGTACAAAAATGCACACTAGTATATGAAGAAAAAGTAATCCATTTTCTAGGAACACATTTGTATACTGTGCTGAATTTCTGTCCATTATTTTTGAATTTTTACATTATTGAGAGGATAAAATATGTTATATAGATTGACATTTTATATAAGTGAAATAAGCATTATCCACTTCACTCAAAACAAATTAGAAGCATCATTTTAATTCCTATGTATTTTAATAAAACACCCCATAATTTGTTTAATGATTGCTAATTCTTGAAATTTATGCTTTCAATACTAACTATAATGCTCCAATCAGTGCCAATATAATGTTATATCTTTTAAAATGTTATTAAAAATACAATTAGAATAATTACTAGATCAGATGATAAGATGCTGTTAGAGAATTCTGACACATATAAATTATTTTCAAAGAAACTTTAAAAATTTACAATTCTCCAAATATTTTATAGGCATCCTTGTTTAAGTGTTTAATGTCTACTATCAAATATCCTTTTATTATAAAAATCATTCAAGGATATAAATAAAAATTCATTTCCCTGTTTTAAATTTTATCCCTCTGGTTATCGTTGAACTTGCTGTATTACAAATATGTGTTGGCAGTTTTCATATTATTTTGTACGTTTTTCAGTTTTAGAGTTTGATTTAGGAGTCAGATAGATGTAAGTTTCATGCAGCCACATATTAAATATGTCACCTTAGGTGATTTACTTAACTTTCATAAAACTCATCCAGAAAATGGGGACATAAAGAAAGGTGGTTTGTAATATTGAAGTTATATAGTCTTTTGAAAAGATTATCTCATACAATGAATATTTATCACACTCTAGAGTGGAATGTGTAGCATTGTTCTGTGATGGCTTCAGGATCCATAGCAGATTGAACAGCATTTGGTTTTAGAGGTTCCAGCAATTGTACCAAGACTCTCCCATTCCGAAGGGCTGTAGCAATGGAAGGCAAAGTGGCAGGAATTGCTGGAAAACCATCTTTCCTTCAAAACACTCGTGATCAAAACAAGAAAGGAATTGAAAGGGAGGGAAGTCAGCAGGGAAATGCTTGGTCTCATATTCTTGATCCATGATTATGCCCCACCCACCTCAAGCATAGTTAAGATGACATCTAGGCAAAGCATTTCTGAGGATTGGCAATGCCTGGCTTCTCTTCCACAGTTGGTCTCTTGAACAACCAAACCCAATAGCCCACCCACGCTTTTGCTGCTTACACCAGAGTACGTTGAGAGAGTTATTGAAAGAGTCTGGAAGTTAATGGCTTGTGAGAAAAAAAGATGTCTGTGTCTGATATGATTTCCTAAGGTCAGAGAAACCTCGCTCAGCAGACAGGTAATAAGGGGTCTTTGTACAGATTGCCAAAGAGACAATTGATTGAAATACATCTCAATTTCCTGCTGTCCATAAGAGGCACCAAGGACAACCTCAGCGGTGACTGCCATACCTCATAGGAGGTAAGCGTCATAGGGCAAACAAGTTAGCTTCAAGGTAGCACAAGGTTTCTCTCTTATCAAAGAAAGGCATTTTAGGCCAGAGTATTCTTGGTGATGGAGAGGGTGGAGATAAATCAAGACCTAAGGCATTTCATGGAAATGTTATTCAGCAATAAGAAGGAATGATGCACAGATACATGCTATCACATGGATGAACTTTGAAAATATGGTACGTGATAGAAACAAATCAAAAAACATCATGTTTGTATAATTCCATTTATATGAAAATTCCAGAACAGGCAAATTATAGAGACAAAACATGCCTCAGCACGAATAGGACAGGAGTGGGGATATGAGGAGTGACTGCGAATGGAATGGAGTCTCTTTTGGGGGAAAGAAGAAAATGCCCTAGGGGGTTTGAAAAGAAGCTATTACGGAATATTTAGGATAATTATTGATGAAAAATATGCTATTTAGAATGTATTCCACAGTGAATTTCTATTGCCCAATAAATTTTACATTTAATGTTATATTTTTTTAAAGATTTTATTTATTTATTCATGAGAGACACAGAGAGAGAGAGAGAGGCAGAGACACAGGCAGAGGGAGAAGCAGGCTCCATGCAGGGAGCCCAATGCGGAACTCAATCCCAGGACTCCAGGATCATGCCCTGGACTGAAGGCAGGTGCTAAACCGCTGAGCCCCCCAGGGATACCCCATATTTAATGTTTTAAAACAAGTTTCCAGTCCAGTACATGTGCTAAATAAATGCCCTTGTTAGTGATCGTGTATAGATGTGTATTTATATTTTTGTTTCTTTTTTGTCAGTTTTGGTGATTTTTATCCTTTCAGAAAATTTGCCCATGTATGAGTTATCTAATGTGCTGACATAAATCTGTTAATCATTCTTTGTATTTATTTTAATTTATGGTAAGTAGTAGCAATTTCATTACTGATTTTGTGAAAGTTTCCTTAATTAACTATGTATGGGTTTATCAGTGTGTTATTCATAATAATTATTAAAACTCAGCGATTTTGTTTTCTTTGAAGTTCTCTATTTTTCTGTTTTCTATTTCAATAAATTTTGATATAATCTTTGTTGTTTCATAACTTGTGATTGTTTTTTGTTTAATTTGCTCTTATTTTTCTATTAATTGGGAAGCTGAGGTTATTGATTTGCACATTTATTTTTTGTTCTAGATATTTAAAGCTGTAAATTTCCCTTGTAAGCACTGCTATATCCATCACAAAATTTTTGAAATGCAATATGGCCATTTTTGTTCAATTTAATTTTTAAAATTTATCGTGATTTCTTCTTTGACCTATAGATAACTTAGAAAATTGTCATTTAATTTTTAAACATCTCATGTTTTTATGGGTTTCTTTCTGTTGTAGATCTCTAATTATATTGTAATGTGGTCAAAGTCCACACTTTATATGATTTCAATTATAAATTTCTTTAGATTTGTTTTGTGATGCAGCATACAGGATATAATGGACTATGTCACATATGCACTTGAAATGGATTTTTATTCCCTACCTGAGATATTCAGGATAATCTTCCCATCTCAAGATACCTAAATTAATCACACTTGCAAAGTCTCTTGCCATTCATAGGTCCCAGAGATTAAGATGTGGTCAACTTTGGGGGTCATTATTCTTCTACCAGAAATAACTGGTCCTCCTAACTACTTGTGAAGTTTGTCTCCCCACAATGTGCAACCACTAATGACTCTACTGAGTTTTCTTTCTCTCCATCTTTCTTTCTTTCTTTTCTTTCTTTCTTTCTTCTTTCTTTCTTTCTTTCTTTCTTTCTTTCTTTCTTTCTTTCTTTTTCTTTTTCTTCTTTCTTTCTTTCTTTCGTTTTCTTCTTTTTTCTTTCTCTTCTCTCTTTTGACTTCTTTGGGTTCACCCTTGTATCTGCATTGCTTAATTGTCAAAGATTGGTCAGAGATTTTGCTCAATCTGTGCTAATGGGTCTGAGCATGTAAAGACTGGAGAAGTAGAGATGAAACCATTTCAGTGTTTAGACACAGAAACCAAATTAAAAATTTAGTTACTAATCCAGGTAAAAAATGAAGACTGATAAAGGACTTAAACATAGAGACAAAAAAAATATAGAGACAATAGGGTTTTATTTTAATTGTAAAAAAAAAATACTGTGGATGATGTGAGAAAGAAAAACCTGCAAAGGCAAGTGTAAACATGCCCATAAGAAATCATTTTTTGTTGTCTGAATAAGAGGCAAGAGTAGCATGAAGTAGAAGCTAGAGGCAGTGGAAATGGAGACAGTGGACACTTATAAAATACTTAAAATTGAAATAGCAGTAGATCCTGAAGATTTGCTCTACAGGGGTAAAGGTAAAAGGCAAGTCAAAGATGATTCCTAATTTGTGACTTACACAATATGATAAACCATTCAATCATTCACTGAGAAATAGAAGAGTGGAGAATCATCACAATTTGGAGTAAGGAGGAAGACGGAAATTGGTTTTGTGTGTATTTTGTGTGGTGTGTGTGTTTAAAAAAAAATAGGGATTTGGGGCTATAGATCAGAGAAAAAGTTATTTCACTGATATAAATTTGTGAAGATTTTATGTATGAGTGGCAAACAGTTTCAAGAACATAAGTGAGAATGGTATGGGATTGAGTATTGAGTTAGAGAAGACCTTCAGACTTCAGTAAAAACCTGAATGAGTAGAAAAGCACAGGTTTCAAAAAAGATGAAAAAATACTTAAGACAGGTTAAATAAAAACCCAGAAACCATTATCTGATATAGTTGGCAGAATCATCATTGGCTCTGTGGTCTCTGTACCAGTATTACTCTGTGATTACGTGGCCAAATGGAAGAAATAATGGATGAATCTACCTTAGTTAGACCATGTTATATACCAAAAGGGAAAGGATTTCTCTGATAGAATAATGACTCTTACTCAATTAACTCTGTTAGTTGGAAGGGGGGTTATCCTAGTCTTGGCCTAATGAGGTATATTCTCTAAAAGGAAGATTCTTCAACAATGGCTTCAAAGAAACAAACAGCCTTGTCATGAATTTTTTGTGGAGGAAGGTGACCTCTGGGAGCTAAAGGCCTTAGTCCTACAACCACAAATAAGTGAACGCTGCCAGCAATCATGAAGCTCATTTATGGCTGAGCTCCAGTCACAGTCCTGACACAGTCTGGCTGGCATCTTGATTGACTGCAGCCTTTTGAGATCCTTAGCAGGGGATCCAGCTAAATCTGTCCAGACTCCTGACCTACAGAAACTGTGAATAGAAAACCTTATGTTGTTTTAAGCCGCTGTTTTAAATTTGTGGTAGTTATACGGCACATAGAACAAATACATTGTAGTATCAAAAAGTCAAAAAAGAAACATTTTAAGGAAAGAATGATTAATAGTTTTCCAAATTACTAACGGGCAAAGATAGGGTTGACCAATAATCCTTGTTTAGGGATGGGGAAACCATTCATAAGTTTACCTAGAGCTGGTCTGGTGGATTACAGAAGTGCAAGCAGGTTAAAGTGGGTCAAGGAGGAAGTGGAAGAGGAGTTAATATGAAATAAACTTGTAGAGAAGTTTCATTCTGAAAAGAAGATGAGATCTACGGAGATTATCAATAGGGAATTTGAGTTGGAGAGAGAGGATTTGTTTGAAGTTGTCAATTCCTTCCTTCCTTCCTTCCTTCCTTCCTTCCTTCCTTCCTTCCTTCCTTCCTCCCTCCCTTCCTTCCTTCCTTTCATTCTTTTTTTTCTTTCTTTCTTTCTTTCTTTCTTTCTTTCTTTCTTTCTTTCTTTCTTCTTTCTTTCTTTCTTTCTTTCTTCTTTCTTTTTCTTTCTTCTTTCCTCTTTCTTCATTTCTTACTTTTTTTTTTTTAGGAAAGGAGGGAGGGACAGAGGGAGAGAGAGAAAGAGAGAAAGAGAGATAATCTTTTTTTTTTTTTTTGAGAGAGAGAGAGAGAATCTTAAGCAGGCTCCATGCCCCGCATGAATCCCAACATGGGGTTCATTCTCTAGACCCTGACACCATGACCTGAGCCCAAATCAAGAACTGGTTGCTCAATCAAGTGAGCCACTAGGTGCCTCAATATGTCCTTTTTTAAATACGAGTTTTGGAACTTTTTAAAGGCTCTAAAGGTTTAACCAAGGAATGACTGAGGAAGAATAAAGTGATTTCCATAATATCTACATTTTCATGCTAAATATTTTCTTATTAGATCTAGTATAGTCAATGATCACCATTTAACCAAAAGCCTCTGAGAATAAACATTTTTATGGTTTTATTTATTATTAATGAAAGACAGAGAGAGAGAGAAAGAGAGAGAGAGGCAGAAACAGGCAGAGAGAGAATCCCTGCAGTGAGCCTATGTGGGACTTGATCCCAGGACCCCAGGATCATGACCTGAGCTAAAGGCAGTTGCTCCACCACTAAGCCACCCAGGTGCTCCAAATATAAAATTCAAAAATATATATAAAATAAAGCTTGATTAATTTTTATAGAAAAGTGCATTGTATACACAGCTTTGCTTTCTACACACATATAAGAACAATATTTTGTTCAGATGTCTATCATGATGAAATAGCTTAAATTTTTATGTGTAGCTATTTACAATTGATATTAGAAAAATGTTGCATTGTCCTGTGTCCAAGCTGACCTGAAATATATTTTGTTAGAAATACAAATATTTTAATTACTATATGATATGTGCACATTTTTTTTATTCTCAGCTGTTAGTGACTTTGATAAAGGAAAAGTACCCTTACCTGAAACAATTACTTACCTTTCAAAATAAAAATGAAAAAACCATAATTCCTAAGGAATTTATCATATTTTCAATAGCAATCATTAGGACATTAGTAACATGACAAGGCAATTACCAATATGTTAAGGCTTTCTGAGATTAGGATACTTTTTTACAGTGAACTCAACAGGCCACAAGTATTTTAACTCCACAGACATTGATAAATGTATATCAAGCCTTTAAGCATATTTTTCCCTCTGGTAATTATTTCTATACAAAAATAATCATTTGCATGGCAGAAATTTTTGTAACCTGTAATGAATGGTGATTTGTAATAAATCATAAACTAATGGTAGTCCTAAGGAAAAAAATAACAATATTTGATATTTTAATTATAACAAAGACGTAGAAATAATTTTTTTAATTTTTATTTATTATTTATGATAGTCACAGAGAGAGAGAGAGAGGCAGAGACACAGGCAGAGGGAGAAGCAGGCTCCATGCACCAGGAGCCTAATGTGGGATTCGATCCCGGGTCTCCAGGATCACGCCCTGGGCCAAAGGCAGGCGCCAAACCGCTGTCCCACCCAGGGATCCCGACATGTGGAAATAAAAGGGAATTAAAGAGAAAGACAATTTCTATACTTTTGTGAGATCAAAGAAGTAATAGGGGAAAGAAAGCTAATGATGCTTATAGATATGTTATAATGTTATGCACTTTAAGCGTCTAGAGAAACAGTCATGAAATAAGTGCTATTTAACACATAATACCTATACAACCTGTAGAACTGATGTGTGAGCTTACAAGCTACTGAGATAGAATGGACTGTAACTATTGCTTTAATATCTTTTTTTCATAAAAATTTTAGGCTTCGCATAATGTCACTAGAAATCTGACGTGTTCCTTCTTCTTAATTAATTGTTAGGTGTCATGTATCTTGCTTATTAAGATTGTTAGAGTCAAGCATATCAGCAGAATATGAAAATAGTTATGCTTCACTGATCTTCATATTACGTGCCCAAACTATGAAAAACATGCTTAAAATATATTCTTATCATGATATGTGTTGAAATATATAGGAAACACTATGAAATCAGACCCAACAAGGGACACGAACAGTTTGATGTCATTAATATTCAGACAACTGTAAGCAGGGATGTTCTTGGAACTGAGAGAAGATGCTTTACGCCACACAGATGGCACGGCTTACTTTAACATTTGGGGCTTCCAAGACATGTTCCTAAATTTTTCTTTCTTTTAGTAAAATGAATGCTGAAGGGTACCTCAAGGTCTGTGAGATCTAGAACAAAACTAAATTACAAATAAGTATTAAAATTTTCTAACACACACACTTCAATTGGTTAAGCTGGTTTCTGCAGAGATAGATTTATCTAATCTTTTGTTCTAGTATAAGGGTTAAATCCAATTTACTATGACCACTAGAAATACAGAATATTTAAGGATCCAAGCAATTGCAACTCATGAGTAACAGCAGGGCTACCATTAGAAACATAAAAAAAATGATTTTTAATATTTCCGAACTGTTTGTAGCACGACTGCAATGATTAGTGATAAAATAAGGCTTCAAATTATTACATGCATGCAATTTAATGAATTAGAGAATTTACTTTTTGTTTATCAGTATAAATACCAGATGTTCCATAGTGTTTAGTTTATATATTTACTTGTAGTGTTTGAAGTAAAAAAAAAAAAAGTTTCTTCCATTTAACTTATTGTTTTATAGCTTAATGGTGAACGTGTAGATGCTTAGGCACACTCCCAGGGATTGAGGCATAGATCTTACCAGCTGGTGACCTTGAATTAGATGCTCAACCTTCCAGCTTCTCAGTTCAAGTGTTAAATTGGAGATAATAGTAGCATATACTTCACAGGGTTGTTGTACTTTAATATATGTGAAGTACTTAAAACTGTACCTGGCAGATACAAGATGCTTTACAGATATTAGCTCTTAACATTGGGCCCAGTGAAAGCGCTCAGACCCTTTTTTAGGCAATGCAGCTTCTGGAATGCTTTATCCATATCCTGATCATGTAAATGCTTTTTATCTCATGGTTATAGATGCACAAGCCAAAAAGTATTTAATTAGCACCAATTATATGCCAGATTTAGCTTTGAACTGTGAATAAGCTTATCAGGTCCATTATTGTTTTGAAGCCCATGAATCATGATTTCCTGATATCTACTCAATAATAATTTTGCAATGCTTTATTTCAAGAGGGATAATTCAATAACACCAAATATGTGTTTTAGTAGTACATATTCACTTTAAAAAAAAACTTTTAAGCATATGTATGCCAGGCAAACCTAACTGAAATATATGATAATATATAAAATTGTTAAAGAATACATATTGGCCAACATTAGTTGAACTTCTCCATTTTGCAATTCCATTTTGCTTCAAGTACAGGATTTCAGTGAAGGGGTTCACTTAGCATTCATGTGACTGTGAATTTTGAAGAACTTATGCTCAAATGTCCAAAAGGCAATATGAAGAGTTGAAAAGAAAATGCAGTAGATATCTAAATAAAAGTGTGTCAACATTGTGGATTTTTTCCAGCTATTAATAGATTGAAGCAATTTGAGTTCTAAATAGAAATTATACAACGTGTGTGTGTGTGTGTGTGTGTGTGTGTGTGTGTGTGTAAAATTTGCAGGGAGAGGTTTTCTTTCCTCAGATTCAGCAGTATGGAGCAGCTATCTTTCAATGAAGCCCGATTATCTATAGTGTGGGCATGTACAATTCAATCTTATTTAACAACTTTCCTGAAAATATTATATGAGTTAATGTGGTTTTTGTTTTGCTTTCTTTTACACTATGTTTTCCTGTATATTACATTTACATTCTGCTGTAATTAAGAAAAAATAATTTTAATGCAATATTTGGAGTGCTTAGGGTAGTTTTGAGAATGTTTTGCTATAACCGTAAATCATCCTTGTGTTGATTTTTTTTTTTATTTAGGAAAACACATTTTGAAATCTGCAACCATTTGTGATATAATTAAATGTGCTTTAAACTTGTGTACTCTTTTCATTTTTATTTTTTAAATGATTTTATTTATTTTGAGAGAGAGAGAGAGAGCACATGCCTAAGAGCGAGGGGGAGGTACAAAAGAAGAGGGAGAAGCAGACTCCCCACTGAGCAGGGAGCCCAATGTGGGGCTTTATTCCAGGACCCTTGGATCATCACCTGAGTCAAAGGTAGAAGCTAAACTGACTGAGCCAACCAGGAACTGCAAAACTTGTGTACTCTTTTTAATGACAAAACTCTTCTATGGTAGAAATTTGCTCCTAAGAGGGACACATTTAAATATTAATACATCAAAGAAAAACTGTGGTTTGGTTTTTCCTGCCCAGCATGCATTTACATTTCTTCTTGTTAAACCTTCTCAGCTTTCTTTGTGGAAAAAATCCTTTTCACAATCAATACTTGAGTGTGACTGATGTGTCACCGGGTGCTCCACAATTAGGCACAAGATTTAGGTTGGCCAGTTAGAGCACCACACACCCACCAGTGAGTATTCATGGCTGAACATGCCACAGATGCCTTGCTAGACAGAGCCATAGCTGAGACATTTACTAGAAGTATTTGGAAAGAAGGGATTTTCTTCTGGCCTTGCTAAACCAGAGCTCTCAGTCATAATCTGAAGAGGACTTGTTTAAAAAAAAAAAAAAAGCCACTTTAGAAGAAAGCAGGGCTGAGAGTTTGAGTAAAAGAGAAGTGTCCTGACATCATCCCTCATCTGGATATATCCATGCCAAAGGTTATAGGGGATCTTTTCAGTGAAGTAACCTTTATAGTTGTAGAAACAGATCAATTTCCCTTGGGTTTTAACCAGTTTGAGTAAGTTTTATAAAACACAAAATGGTATTTATATGTATGGGTTTTTTTTTTTTTTTTTTTTTTTTTTTTTTTTTTTTAGAATATATTTTTTTAATTTTTATTTATTTATGATAGTCACACAGAGAGAGAGAGAGAGGCAGAGACGAGACATAGGCAGAGGGAGAAGCAGGCTCCATGCACCGGGAGCCCGACGTGGGATTCGATCCCGGGTCTCCAGGATCGCGCCCTGGGCCAAAGGCAGGCGCCAAACCGCTGCGCCACCCAGGGATCCCTATGTATGGGTTTTTAAAAAGATTTTATTTATTTATTCATGAGAGCCCCAGAGATAGGCAGAGTCATAGAGGGAGGAGATGTGGGACTTGATGTCCGGACCTGGGATCACGCTCTGAGACAAAGGCAGCCTCTCAACTGCTGAGCCAGCCAGGGGTCCCTACATCTATGCCTTTATAAACATTCACTTTGTTGTGCAACCAGCACCACCATTCATCCCAATAACTTGTAAACTGAAGCTTTATTCTTATTACAATTTCTTAATAGTGAAATGGAAATTCCAGAAAGCATTAAATCTCAGATCAGAATGCTCAAGCAATATGTTAAGTACATGGATAAATCAATATGATATTTATCTTCTTTCTTGATAACAGTCTGTTGCAATTTAAGCAATAAAGCAAATTCAGTACATTATCCATATTTGATATCTTCTTCCTTTATTTTGGAAAGTATCCAAGGTGATTATTCTTATAACAACCACAGAAGAGATTATCTGGGAACACATTGAAATGCCAATTTTATTAATTGCCAAAACACCTAGTCAGAACAACATCTCAAAATTAGTCATCATAATTAAAATAATTAAAATACATTCTAATTAGTCATCATAATTAAAATACGTTTTTTTTTCAAGATACATACAAAATTAGGCTATCATCAATGCTTATATAATAATATTCATGCGTTATTGAACCTCTTTTTTATTTTATTTTTATTTTTAGTTTTTAAATTTTTTTATTTTATTTTTTTATTGAACCTCTTAAAATTTTTTTTAGAACGTCATAGAAACTCTTATAAATTCCATATATCACATGTGAAGGTGAAGAAGTTATACACCTTCATTCTATTGAAATTATTTGGCAACATTGGCATTAAATATGTGCATTGATATGGATATGTAAAATAAGATTTTATATTTACCAAATCAAATAGATCTTAACATTTTTAAAGAATGATTCGTATCTTAAGACTATTTATTACTATAACATTAAACATTCAAAATCTCTGAAAAATTTTGGTATATTTATTGTGAACATATAATTAATATTTTTGTTTACTTTTTCCATCTGGTCTCTATTTTACAACTTGTATATAAGGTTCTGAGTTGGAAGAGTAGAGATTGGAATACACTTTTCTGGTGTAGAAACTGCTAGAGGCAGTTGAGAAGGTGGATCTGGATAAAGAAAATCTGTGTTTACCTCTTCATAGAAATATTAGAAACATCAAATAGCTCTTCTTACTGCAGATAGAAAGCAGAATTCTAGCAAATTATCAGGGGTAATCTCTGACTTTAAGGCAATTTATTGTAAATATTAATCACATCTACAAAATGTCTTTGTGACAATATCTACATTAGTGTCTGACCAAATAATGAGACCAAACAGCATAACCTAACCTCGCTAGCACAAAAAATTCAACCATTATGGTAGCCATGATTAAACAAAGAAAAAGAGGCAGGTCTTGAAAAGAATTATGATTGTAATTTTCAGGACATGGAATTGACTTGCATAAAAGATGTTTTAACTTTCAGAATTAACTCTACAAATACTTATATACAAAAGAATGATCATTTTATAATATCAATATTTACAGAGGTAAGCCTATTCAATAAAATATATTGTTCATAATACACAAAATATTTTTTTTAATGTTTTTTAGGCTTTCAACACTGGCTTGCAGTTTTCCTTTCTCTGATCACCGTGTCAGCTTTTGATATCATGATTTGGCTAACTATAAAAGTGAATTCATGGTATTTTCAGGGTTCTCATTTTCTGGAAGAATTTCTGTAATTTTGAAATTACTTCTTTTATAAGTTTTTGTTAGAGTTATTTATTGAATCCATTGGGTATGTAGTTTTGATTACAGAAAGTGTTTTATTTAGATTTCAAATGCTTAGATAGTTTAATGTCCAGACGTTCTATTTAATTTTGTTTCAGTTAAGTTTGCATTTTTCTAGTAATTTTTCTATGAAATTTAAATGATTTTCTGACTGTTTTTTGCAATATTAACTTATTACAATTTTAATTCTGTAGGATCATAATATTCTCTCATTTCTTCCTATCAATGATTATTACATCTTCATTTTTAACTTTTATAATATTATGGAAGAGTTAAAATTTCAGTAGCCTTTGTAGATAACCAGTTTTGTTTTTGATAATTTTGCCTATTTATTTTATTTCATTAAATTATCTTGTTATTTCTATTATCCTTTCTTCTACTTTCTGTGGGCTACTACCTTTGCTAGCTTCTTGAAATGTAACCATAGGTTTTTGAAATTTTTTTCTTCTTTTATAATATATTCATGGCTACAAACTTTTTTCTGAAAATGGCTTCATGGGTAGCCTGGGTGGCTCACTGGTTTAGCACCATTGCCAGCCCAGGGTGATCCTGGAGATCCGGAATCGAATCCCATGTCGGGCCCCCTGCATGGAGCCTGCTTCTCCCTCTGCCTATGTCTCTGCCTCTCTCCCTCTGTGTCTCTCATGAATAAATAAATAAAATCTTTAATAAAAATGGCTTCATTTGCTTAACATACTTTGTTTTGTCGTATTTTCCTTGTCACCCAGTCCAAGACATAATCTAAGTTTCAGGATGTTTTCCTCACTGGTTCATGGGATACTATATTATATATTATTTATATTATATGTAAAGCACATATTATATATTAGCTTGTAAGTATATGGCAATTTTATAGATTCCTTTCAGTTATGGTTTTCTAGCTTTATATGTGAGGCAGTTCCTTTTTGCTTTACCTAAAACTGTGTTATTAAAAGCATAAATATTTAACATTTTATATGTTCTTAGTGAGTAGATTCTGTTATTATGGTAGGTACCTATTTATCTCTAATAATGTTTTTTATTCTGATTTTATTTATTTATTCATGAGAGACATGGAGAGAGAGACAGAGACACAGGCAGATGGAGAAGCAGGCTCCATGCAGGGAGCCCGATGCGGGACTCATTCCCGTGACTCCAGGATCACACCCTGAGCCAAAGGCAGATGTTCAACTACTGAGCCACCCAGGCATCCCAATGTTTGAAGGCTTTCTTTATCAGTTTTTATTTTTTTTACAAATTTATTTTTTATTGGTGTTCAATTTGCCAACTCTTTATCAGTTTTTAATATAACTACACTAGCTGTTTTGTTGAAGTTGTTATGTTGTTCTGTGTTTACATGATTTATCAATTATCTGTTGCTGCATAACAATTTATTTCAAAACTTAGTTGCTTAAAACAATGGTAATCATTTATTATTTCTCATGGTTCCTGTAAAGGAGCAGCTTAGCTGGATATTTCTGACTTGTGTATCTCCCAAAAATTGTCACTTGAGATGTTATTTGAGGCTACCATTCTGTGAAGTTTTGACTGTGGCTAGAGAATCTGTTTCAAAGGTGATTCTTCAAAATGATTGAAATTCTATGTACTGACTCCTACTGGGAGGCCTCAGTTCCAGTTCGAGTTTGCCTTTCTACAGGTTGCTTAAGTGTGCTCATGACAGGAAGGCTGCCTTCCTCTAGAGAGAGCGATATGGAAACCATGATCTAGACTATGATACATTGTCATTGTCTCAGAATACTACAGATAACACAGGTCAATTCTATTCAGTATGGTATTATACTACACGATTTTGTGAATACCAGGAGGTAAGAATCACTGGGGGCCATCTCAGAGGTTATCCCCCATACATGGTACATCTTGTTCCATCATTCTACTTCCAAAATCACTTTGTACTTACAATTTAGAGATACTTTTAGTAAATATCATATAATTTTTAATCCAAACATCAAGGTTTTAAAAAAATTATTTAGTCAATTTACATTTAATATAATTTCTGATCTACATTAGTCAAATTATATGAGTTACTTTATTTAGGTGACTTATTGGACTTACTTTTTCAATATGTCTTGTCCTATCTATCTTTGGATTGATGTTTTATTATTCCATGTTACTCCTGTATTAGCTTGACATTTTTGTGGTGTGTGTGTGTTATTAGTTTTTAAATGGTGATGTACAGATCGCACCATGCTTTTTTGGCTGAGCAAATTCTAAAATTACTCTGTTCTTCTGTCCTCTTCTTAGATAATATAGTCTTTAATAGATTTTTTTAATTTCATTTAATACATTCCATAATAATAATTATTTTGGTGATTTTAATTCTAACACCTGCATTCTTCATTTTATCCAGTTAACATTCTCTTAAATTAGTCCACATTTTTACCCTCTTCAGGCTCTCCATCCCTCTCTGCTTCTCTGCACTACCATCTGGAGATTATTTTTGCTTTCCAAGGAACACCATGTAATATTTCTTTTCATGTATGCTTATTGGTAGCAAACTCTCTAAAATTTGTTTCCCTAAAATTGACTTTATCTCACTTAAATTGTCATAACATATTTTTTAAGTTTATATTTAAAGCTTGAGATTTTTGTTCCTTTAGATGTTGAATGCATCATTCCACTATCTTCCAACTCCAAAATTTTCCATTTCTATTACTTTACAAAAAGGTGGAAATCTAATTATTGCCCTTATAAAAGTAACTCATTTTTATTCCTGGTTATCCATGAGATTTTCTCAGTGTTTGCATGGTTTCTCAGTCTGAAATGCATAGTTATGGCATTTTTATTAGTTTGTGCTTTTGAAGTCAGGATCTGAAAATTCCCTTTTCAGATACTCCTATGGATTTGTGTCTACTACGTTTTAAACTCTTGATCTGAATCATTGTGCATTTGCCTAATTCCATATGATTGAGTGACTGAAATTATATTGAAGCATGTGCAGAAATAATGAGAGGCATAGGATGTTAGGATTTTTCTCAAGAAATGTTATAGATCTGTTTCCTATAATCACCTTTATTTGAATCTCAGAAATTAAGTGGATTCAAAATTAAATTTGATTTTCTTCAAGGGATGTTCTACTTCCAACAATAACTGATCTTTAAGTGTAGAGCCTCTGGGCCAAGACTAAACTGAGAGGTTTAAGAGAGCTTACCTCCTTTTTTATAGTCTACCTGTTTGGACCCTGTGACTCTCTCAAAAGTACTTTTATTTTTATTATCCTAGCAGACCTCTCTTGAGAATGTGCAGACTCAAGGAATAAGAGGATCCAAAATGCTAGACTAGGCCATCATCTTTTCAACCTCTCTGAATCTTTGTCTTATATAATTTTTTCAGTCTTTTATTGGTCTTTTATATCTTCAATTATTTTGTAATATTTTGATTCAAACATTTTAATATTTTAAAAATATATTATCAGCTTTTCTTTTGGACTTGGTGAGTAGTTGTCAGAATTACCTAACCCAGTATTACTCCACCTGATTTTTTAAGGATTCTATTTATTTATTCATGAGAGACACGCAGAGGAAGAGAGAGGCAGAGACACAGGTAGAGGGAGAAGCAGGCTCCATGCCGGGAGCCCGATGTGGGACTCGATCCGGGGATTCCAGGATCATGACCTGAGCCAAAGGAAGACGCTCAACCGCTGAGCCACCCAGGCATCCCCACCTGATTTTATTTTTAAATATTTTATTTATTTATTCATGAGAGACACAAAGAGAGAGGCAGAGGCAGAGGCAGAGGGAAAAACAGGCTCCTCAGAGAGAGCCCTATGTTGGACTCTATCCCAGGACCCTGGGGTTACATCCTGAGGTGAAGGCATTTGCTCAACTGCTGAGGCACCCTGGTGTCCCATTCCACTTGATTTTAATAAGGAAATAATTGGATATTGTATGTAAATTGTCTCAATATATTTTCTTTTAAATAAATGTGCTTACTTTTGCCTATTTCATATATACATTAAATATTGTCAAATTAAGTTGGTCCTAATATTTTTAAATAAAATTAGGAATATAAATTAGAAAATTAGAGATTCATAAATTCATAGTTCCTATTTTTTAAAGCAAAATAATTATGATTTACTGTAATTACTTATTTTGGCAACTTTAAAAGGAGACCATGAATATCTGAGTATGTTATGAAAAATAGTATGGGTCTATCAATTGTCATAGAATTATCCCTTTTTCTAAATTCAATAATCAATCAATATACCTAATTAACAATCAATAAAAATTAACATCTTAGTGGTAGATAAAAACTATTATGTGTATATAAGATTGATTATTTTTTATAGATTTGGCTACAAATTATTAAAGAATCTTAACAAACATACTAGAAAAATAGTGTATATAAATTTATCTACATATTAATATGTATGTTAAGTTATCAAACTTTTTCCCAGAACAATGTGTAATTAGTGCTTTATAAAAATCTTAAATTTAAGAATTGTAGGCTTAATTTATAGTATTTAGTAGAGCTTCCACTTTTTTATGATCATCAGCTTTTCTTCAAAAGATTTCAGAGGGATTTATTTCTTTCTTATTTCTCTCCTTTGTCTCCATTATCACAGTAAACTAGATATGAAAAAAAAAACAAGAGCAAAAACAAAAACTGAATGACAAAAAAACCTATTTTGTTGTAACACCCCACATTGAAACTTTTTTAATCCCTAATTATTCCAATTCAATCTAAATAGAGTGTTTATGGAAATACAAATGGAGAATAAGGATCTCAAAAAAGGATTTCTTCTTTTAATTTAACTGGTAAGGGACAGAATCAGTGGAGGCTGTTGTTTAATAATTTTAGGAAAATAAAATACAGATGGTGAATTTTGATATGCAAAATTAAAAATCTTAGGTAAATATGAAGCTTTATTATTTGACTCGACTTCTTTATTTTCTAAAACATATTTTTTTTTAAAAAAATGTTATTCTAACTGCTGCAACCACTCTGGAAAAGAGTGAGGAGGTTCATCAAAAAATTAAAAATAGAACTACCCAATGATCCAGCAATTGCACTACTAGGTTTTTACCCAAAGGGTGCAAAAATACAGATTTGAAGGAAAACATGCATCCTGACATTTATATCAGCATTTTCAACAATAGCCAAATTATAAAAGAGCCTAAGCGTCCATTAACTGATGAATGGATAAAGAAGAGGTGATGTACACACAAGCACGTGCACACACACACACACACACACACACACACACGATGGAATATTACTCAGCCATAAAACAGGATGAAATCTTGCTATTTGCAATGATGTGGATGGGGCTAGAGTGTATACTACTAAGTGAATTGTCAGTCAGAGAAAGACAGATACTCAATGATTTCATTTATATGTGGAATTAAAGAAACAAAACAAGTGAACGAAGAGGAAAAGAGAAAGAGCAAGCGAGGCAAAGAAACAGACTCTCTCTTTTTTAAAATTTTATTTATTTATTCATGAGAGAGAGAGAGTAGAGAGGGAGAGAGAGACAGAGACATAGGCTGAGGGAGAAGCAGGGTCTATGCAGGGAACCCAAAGGGGGCCTTGAAGGGGGACTCGATCCTGGAACTCCAGGGTCACACCTTGAGCTAAAGGCAGATGCTCAACTGCTGACCTACCCAGGTGCCCCCAAAGAAACAGACTCTTAACCATAGAGAACAAACTGAGAATTGCTGAGGGAGATGAGTGGGGGTATGGTTTAAGTGAGTGATGAGGATTATGGAGGGCATTTGTGTTGAACACAAATGTTTCATTTGTAAGTGATGAAATGCTAAATTCTACACCTGAAAATATTACACTGTATGTTAACTAACTGCAATTTAAATAAAAATTCGAAAAATATTAAAAAATGAAAAAATAAAAAATATTGTTCTAAGTTATTTGCTTCAGAATCATTCAGAGTCACAGTGTGCGTGACCAGTACAGGATGGTGTTTCTACTATGTGTTCTTGTAAATTATTCCAGCTAGAAATTGCTAGAAAGAAATATTTGATTTAGAATTTCAATATAGTGAAATCATCACACATTTTAATCTACTATCTTACCTAGTGTATAGATGTATGGATAACAAATGTTTTTATCTTTCAATCTCTATTTACTCTCTTGTGAATAGGTTATTATGGAAACAGATTTTATAAGTATAGAAAATAAGAATGAATTTATGGATCAAGTCTAGGAGTTTGATTTTACTATGTGTGTAATCTTTATGTCAAAGAAGAAAACCAAACTTTTACATGCAAGCTAGCATAATGATATCCTGGAGCAAAGAGCTATTTTCATAGCATATTACACAATAGACTAGGTGTGAAATTAGTTTTATGGTGAATGGATACCTTGAAGGTTGTTGCCTTTATGTTATGTACAGCTTTTTGTACACCAATGCATTAATATTTCTACTTATAGATAACAAAATTAATATATTTAAATGATTGAATAACTCTTAAAGTGCACTCACCATTCCCTATGTTCCCAAATACTAATTTCACTTTTATTTGCAATAATAACTCAGAAAGAGTTTTGCTTCAGGTTTAGCTACGCATGTATTTTGCATAACTTAAGAAA
Organism: Nyctereutes procyonoides; assembly: GCF_905146905.1. Lineage (NCBI taxonomy): Eukaryota > Metazoa > Chordata > Mammalia > Carnivora > Canidae > Nyctereutes > Nyctereutes procyonoides. The sequence continues at coordinate 13,541,639 of NW_026575032.1, read as the reverse complement.
TGAAGTAAAAATAGGAAAGACATTTTCCAATAAATATTGTGAGAAAAAAATACACACATATCAAATTATATAGTTTATTTTATTTTTTTTTAGATTTTATTTAATTATTTATTCAGGAGAGGCACAGAGAGAGAGGCAGAGACACAGGCAGAAGGAGAAGCAGGCTCCATGCAGGGAGCCCGAGGTGGGACTCGATTCCGGGTCTCCAGGATCACGGCCTGGGCCGAAGGTGGCGCTAAACCACTGGGTCACCAGGGCTGCCCAAATTATATAGTTTTAAAGAAGACTTTGTGGCTTAAGTCTAGTTAAGTTGTCAAAGAATACAGAGATAGGGATAAAATTGCGTGTGATTAAATCTAAATTGGAATGACAAAAATGAATTATGAACATCAGTATAGACTAATTTAGCAGCAAACAACGAAGGGCCATGTGTACTTTTCTTTTTTTCTCCAAACTAAGCTATTAGCCTAGTGCATAGCAATGGCAACCAAAAAAGAACAGTAGGTTTAAAAAAAAATGTACTTTTCTTATACGTGGATCTTTCTGAGGCCAGGGAGCTTTATTTTGCTTGTTTACTTGTTGACAACAGGAACTATGCAAAAATGTAAGATTTTTATTTCTTTTACAGTTGCATACATGTTAAAGAATTAGTAAATTAGTGATGCTTGTGTGGCTAGGTGGTTGAGCATCTGACTTTGGCTCAGGTTGTGATCCTGGAGTCCTGGGATCGAGTCCCACATCAGGTCCCCGCATGGAGCCTACTTCTCCCTCTGCCTGAGTCTCTGCTTCTCTGTCTCTGTGTCTCTCATGAATAAATAGATAAAATCCTTAAAAAAAAGGAATTAATAAATTATATTTGAAATTGTCAGTATAAGCAATCCTAATATTTCTTATTTGTGGGTTTTATAAACATTTATTTAGCTCATAGGAATAAGAATATATATAACATATTATATATAATATGTAATATATGATATATATTAAGATTTATTTAATTGTTTGATATATTTATTTGAAAGAGAAAGTGCAAGAGCAGGGGGAGGCTCAGAGCAAGAAGGAGAGAATCTCAAGCAGACTCACCACTGAATAGACTGCCGAATGTGAGGCTCAATCTCACAACCTGAGATCACAACCTTGGTAAAAATCAAAATTTGGGTGCGTAACTAACCGAGCCATCCAGGTGTCCCAAAAACTAGATATTTTTAATTCTATAATTATCCTTACCTTACTGGAAAGTGCTGTTATATTCCTAAATTATATCTTTAAAGCAGTCCACTTCTGTAAGGAAAATATCAAACTCCAATTGGAAAGAAAGGGATCTGTAAAGAGATTACTTAGGCATGAACCATTATGAATATATAAGCCATTCAAAAATAAAGCATTACATTAAATTTCAATCTCATTTCTGAATGTCATTCAGGTAAATTTTTCTCTGAATAAGTCAAATATATGATCAGGAAATTTTTTTTTTTTTCTGTTAAGCAGCTTTTCCATTACTATGCACAATCTTTACTATCTTTTCAATAATCTCACAGGGAAATTTTAAAAATTTTGGGCAGTCAAAATATATTTTATCCCATTTGTAGGTTTTAAAAGCATTTATTTATTTATAAACCTCAAACAACCAGAGAACTTTTCCAATCCACTCCCAGATATCTCGGTTTTCATTCATTTAAAAACATCACTATACTAGTTCATATCAACTAAAATATACACATAGGAGGACTACCAAGGTTCATTGAATTCTTAATTTATATCAGCCACTGGGGGATCCCTGGGTGGCGCAGCGGTTTAGCGCCTGCCTTTGGCCCAGGGCGCGATCCTGGAGACCCGGGATCGAATCCCACGTCGGGCTCCCGGTGCATGGAGCCTGCTTCTCCCTCTGCCTGTGTCTCTGCCTCTCTCTCTCTCTCTCTGTCTCTCTCTCTCTCTGTGTGTGTGTGTGTGACTATCATAAGTAAATAAAAATTTAAAAAAAAAAATATCAGCCACTGGGATAAGCACATTAGCTGAATTGTACAATTTTTTCATCAAAAATTGGAAATAGATATAAGTATTTAGGAATTTTTATTTTATATATAAATAGCAACTGAAACTCAGTGAGGTTAAGTAACTTGCCAAAAATTACATGACCAGTATGTGGTAGAAAAAGATAGGAAAACTCTCACAGACTGTATTATGCTGATATGAGTATAAAGTAAAAGTCAGAAATCCAATCAAAAAGGAAGTCAGAAAGGAATAAATAGGAAAGTTTCTAAAAGGGGAAAATAAATTCATTTTATTTCTTTGAATGAAATTTTATTTCTACTTGAAATAATTCACTTTTTAGATACTGTGCAATTAGATAAGAATAAAAATATGTATAATATTCAAAAATATGTAAAAGCATATTTAAATTGTTCATTTAAATAATACATATAAAACTAACTTTAAAACTTCATTTAGTTTGAGTGCAATGCTGTAGGAACTCTCAAAAGCAGAAATTAAATTATTTGTATTTCTCTGAAATGCATTTTTATATACACAATATTCACCAAAATAATGTCAGAATTATCATGAAATGTTGTAAAGTATAATCACAAGAATAATTTATCCCTATTTAAAAAATTATGCTAGGATGATAGTTGTCTCTTGATTCCAGGACCTGGGCCGAAGGCAGAAACTCAACCACCGAGCCACCCAGGTGCCCTGAACATGCACACTTTATAATCTACTTTCTTGGGTACCTATCCACAGTCAACTACAAAAATAAGTGATCATGTAAAATCAATGAAAACATGTAGTTTGTCCTTATTTTTTTTCTTAAATCTTCATTGTATCAGTTAATTTAATTTACCTGCAAGCCACAGAAACAAGCTTTGTCCAATTGAAGCCAAAGGAAATTCATTGGAAAGATATAGGACATAGCTTAAGAAAACAACATTCTTTGATAGAGGACCATTCATCTAAGTAGCAAAAGCTTAGCAAATTCCTACTTTGAGGGAAACCTGGGTGGCTCAGGGTTTGAGCATCTACCTTCAGCTCAAGTTGTGACCCCGGGGTCCTGGGATCGAGTCCCGCATCAGGCTTCTTGTGAGGAGCCTGCTTCTCCCTCTGCCTGTGTCTCTGCCTCTCTCTGTGTGTCTCTTATGAATAAATAAATAAAATATTAAAAAAAAATCCTACTTTGAGTGCTTCTCATAGAAATGACACTCTTTAGTTAGGAAGAGAGGGCAGGAATTGATCTTCATTAAATTTTTTGAAGCACTGAGTATCATTAAGAAAGAAGCGCTTAGCCGAATGAGAATGAAGGTAATATGAAGGAAGAAAATTTAGTGCATGTAATGCCCTCATATAAGCTAATCAATACATCTATTCATCTAATGGTAACAATTGTTACTTTTTAAAAAATAACTTCCCTATCTAAAGCATAGCTTGTCTATTATCAGGCATTTCTCATTCATTATACAATTGGCAAGAAGAAATGTATTGCTAAAATGAATAGCAATGAGGAATGTGAAAAGAAAGTGTTTTAATCAAATAACTGGATTTGTACATTTATTTCAAATAAATTTAAATGTGTAATGAGATTTCCAATAATATTTAATAATAAATATAGTATCCAGCAATGTAATTTGAGAACCTTAAACTCTGAGATTTAGTATTTTTTTTATGATTTGGTGGTACATATTTCATATAGTATGTATGAGCACATATTGAGTATAGATTGATTTTTTGTTTATTTTCTAATATTATCCTAATTCTCTATATATTTCGTTCTCTGATAAAAATGCTTTAGAAATTAAAATTGCATTTATATATATTGCATACATATATATACACATACATATATATAGCATACAAAATAATTTTTTGTGTTGATATAAGTATTCAATCAATTCACTAATAAAACAAAATGTAATAAACTTGCATATACTATTTGATGACTTTATTACAATTTGGTATAATGGCCAAAGCTAACATCTAGGTTTCACTTGGACTAAATCTTTATAAATATCAAATGAAAATATGAATATAAAAATCAGTTGCCTTTTCTTTGAAATATACTACCAACAATTGCTATGGCATATAGGTTATAATTACTGGTAATATTTCTGTTCTAGAGAATGGTTGTTGAAAAATGTTTAATAATGTCACAAATTTCTTTAGAGGTCTGTTGGGTAAGAAAAACTGAATTTACATTGTGTATCATTCCTAGCTGAGGTCTTAGCAGTAACAAAAAATGTTCAAGTTGTATTACATTTCAGGACTATATAAATGATTACTTTTCATTTGGAACTTATTGTCTCTGGGATAAAATATTTTAAATAATGTGAAATTCGCTATTTATTTAATCATAAATAACTTCAGGTAACAAGCTCCATATTATTACTTTAACTTCTATTTTTATAAGATAAATAGTGTGAACAAAACATAAAGCTCTGATGCTGAAACAGTAGAACAACTATAAACTTTCTTTTATTAAGTGAGAATATTTATCTAAAATTAATACAATAATTCTACTTCATTTACCTGGCATCATTGGCAAATAAGCTATTTCACAAACATGAATTATCCAAATGACTGAAATTCTCCCAGTTACTAACTGAAACTTTTGTTATAACTGCTCTGTTAGGAACCTTTCAGTTACTTATGACACACTTTCCTGACTCATTTTATAGTAGAGTGAATATAATTTAGCTTTTTCTTGTTGATCCAATCAATCATTTTAAATGCTATTCAATTATTCATCAAACATTTATTGAATGCTCACTAATTCAAAATCTGCTGAGAATTGGGACTAAAAGGATGGATCTCAAACATTAATTGCCTACAGATAGCCAGTGGGAAGCTAAAATGGTTTGCTTTCTCTCATAAATGACCCCCTTACAAACAAAACACGGGCTTTCAAATTTTCTTTCTGCTTTCTTTACAGATCTGGATAGTTGCTCTTGAATCTTAGCATAAACAAAAACATTACCTTTTCAAATCTATGTAGCAATGCTTTCTCTCTGAGAACTGAACTCCTATCTTGACACCACATCTAGTCTTTTTGGCAGCTTCCATGACCACCTTGATTTTGGAAAGATTATTTTATAAATGTTGCCATGGAATGTAAATTTTAAGAATCAGCATGATGTGTAGATATATTTTCCCTTCTGTTAGATTTCCCATTAACTTTTTTTTTCTTTATTTGTGAAGTATATCAACTCTTTATGTGGTCTAAAAGTTGTTTTTTTTTTACAAAATGATCATTAATCCCAAAGTACCTTTACAATATAAAATGCTGTGAGAGCCTATCTTAATTAAGAGGGCTGTGTGAAGGGGCTGCCTGGGTGGCTCAGTGGGTTCAAGTCCAACTCTTGATTTCTGCTCAGGTCATGATCTCAGAGACATGAAATCCAGCCCTGTATGGAGCCCTGCACTGGGCTTGGAGCCCGCTTAAGATTTCCACTTTAACTCTAGAGTAGTAGATACTAAAGAATAAAAAGGAAACATTGGAAAATATTCTCCTGGGAAAGGGGTAGCTTGTTGGCACTGGTAGGCACAAGGAGTGAAGAAGTAAAATTTTGAAATATGGAGCTGAACATTTCAGAATGACTTTCAATGCACCTGTGGAATTACAATTCTGAGGGCTCAGACGCTGTCTGCCTATAAAACTGAGAGGTGTATTCTAGTAGAAGGGAAAAAGAAAATTCATGAACATGGAGCCAATGACCATGACAGACTGGAAAAGAACAGTAGGAAATAAGAAAGAACAAGGTGGTAGTAGAATGCTGATTAAAGACTAAGTTTGAAGGTCATATGGTTTGAACACAAGCACGACAGTCTATGTAAGCTTTGTTACCTCTATTTTTAAAAACAGAAAACCCAGTTACTTTATTCCCAATTGAACTTGACCGAAATTTATATCACAGCAGTTTACTGGGTCTTTTAGTAATAGGAGCAGAGGTTAAATTACTCATAACATGAGAAGACTGTATTTTCTGCAAGAATCAATTGCAACCATAATAGGCTCATCAAAATTTGTGGGAAATGTCCATAAAAACAAACCATTTTGAAGTTTAGAGAATAAAGACGTATTTGCAAATTGATCAGAGATAATAACCTTACTGGAAGCCTAAAGAAATGGCATTTTGTTGAGAAATCTAAGGAGTGGGGGAGTCCTGAGTTCTTCCTAAGAACTGCCTATCTCGAACTTTTAAGACTAAGTCACCAAAGTAATAAAGCTATTTACAGTTTTGTTTTATTTTGCTTTGTGTGTTTGTTTTGGGTCTAGATTAAGTTTCTCTTTACTAGTTGAAAGCAATGAATTAGGTAGTGCAAGAACTTTTGTTTCATCTTATTATGCCATTATATAATTAACAATAAAACACACAAGGAAATGTGATATATGGTAGAAAATGTATATGTGCATAGAAGAGGGTAAATTCACATTTGTTCCAATGTTCGGTTTCATTTCAAATAATCCTCTCTTTTGAAATCACTTTAGCTTTTTACTAGCAGGGGCTTATTTATTTATTTATTATTATATTTTTTCACATGTAAAAAGTTGTACATATTTATTATGTTTGGCTTGATTAATTAGGGGATAAGTATACACCCATGGTAACATTGTCATCATCACGGCCATAAATATATCTATCAACTTCCACAGTTTGATTCTGTCCCCAAGATGATGTTGAAAATGATGTGTGGTAAGAATATTTAACATAAAATCTACCCTCTAAGCAAACTTTAAGTATCCAATACTTAACTGGGGTTTTTATTCAGGTCTTCAGTTAATTCATTTCTATTGCAATATTCTTGACAGAGACCCTCCTCTCGTCAATTTCTTTTCCATCAGACTTTCAATTAAAAGGCATAAATGAGGAAATTCTCCATACAATTCCTTCTTGGGGAATAATATCTCATCTGAGACTCTGAACACTGTACTCCATGGTTTGCACGGATTCATTTATTTTACTTATAATTCGTGTAAGTATCATTTGGGGCAGAGATTCCATTTGAATTCAGAAAGATTACATTGAAAATGTATGCCTGGAAATAAAAGCACGGAGTTTAATTAAACTCATGGATTAGGGATGAGGACGACGTTATTTAACAAATATGAATGTGTTACTGAATGTCTCTTTGAATTTGGCTCGATCACTTAGCTTGTGTTCCGAGATGTTTTACAGTAATTGGTGATAGGGACTTGGAAGAAGCCATGTTAAATAAAGTAAGCATATAAATGAGAGACAACCCGAAAAAGACTCGGGAGCCAATAGCCAATAATGTAGTTCAGAAGAAAAGAAAAAAAAATACACCTGTCGGAAATTAAATTAAAAAGACTGCTATTTTGCCTTGTGCAGGGAACAGAATATTTCCACTTTGCTCCAAGCTACATATTAGTATGCAAAGAAGCTGGAGGTTAAGTCTTATTTTACTGTCTTAGAATTTATCCACAGATGAGGTAGCGATAGTTGGAGCATTGCCAGAAATTAAAGAAATATGAAAGGATCCACATATCCAGGAGATACTCAGGTATAGGTTATTACTGGCTCTTCTGCAGTGGGCAAGAGAAAATGGAAGATATGGGGACATTCCACAATGATAATATATCATCGCACCCAAATATTTTTTGCTACTATACAATTTTGATATGTACCTTTCCATGAGGAAACATTTATAAAAAGATTTTGTAAATATTTGAAAATCTATTTGAACCTAAAATATAAAATAATACTTAAGTTAAATGCTAAGTATTTTGTGAAAACTCTACTCACAGATAATCAGCATTTTGTAAAAGTACCACACTCTTCTATTAGCCAACATTTTCCTTTTATTTAGATAAATCACACAAATTATATGTCGGCAGAGACCATCAGGACCCATGGAAGGAATAACCAAGAACTAGCTTTTGAAAACTGGGTGAATTATTTTGTGTGTGTGTCCCAGAGCTGTGAATACTTTGGATTCCCTTATAATCCATATGCTGATATTGTCTACCCCCAGACCAGTTTAGATCATGAGTGCAATACAACCCAAATCTAGTGACATATACACATAGATATGAGGATTGACTCTGGGGACCACAGTCTTAAGTCAGGCCAGGTGGACCTCAGCTATGAATACCTTTAAAGATTATTAACTTCAATGAAATGCAGATTCCTGGGAGTCACTTCAAGTTTAGGCTAAATATGCTGGTCTCGATGACATAGAGGATCCTAAACTCAGCTAAGTTACTATTTTTTTTTAATCAGTGTCATTTCATCAATTCATTTAGGGTTTTCCAATTGGAGTTCGATATTGTAGAGAATATTCTGTTCATAATTAAAAAAAAAAATAGTGGATTTCCTTGCACCCACCTTTATCTACTAAACTGGTATCTATCATATCATTGGGTAGGAAAAATAAAAATCCCTTCAATGATTAAAACATTTATGGCAGGGGCAACTGGATGGCTCAGTCAGTTAAGCGTCTGTCTTCAGCTCAGGTCATGATCCTGGGGTCCTGGGATGGAGTCCTGCATCAGGCTCCTTGTGCAGTAGGGAGTCTGCTTCTACCTCTCCCTCTGCCCCTAACCCCTGCTCATTCTCTCTCTCATATGAGTCCATAAAATCTTAAAAAAAAATTACAGCAAATATTTATTGACCTGGACTTACAAAGAATTGGATTGACCATTTCAGCCAATTTTTTATTTTTTTTGTCAGCAGCTAAATAAGCAAGGTGCGTGTTTGCGTATGTGTGTGTGTGTGTGTGCATCTATCAAACATGCATTAATTGCCTAACTCTTCCAAGCTAATCAGTCTTATCCTTGAAGGGGTTAGAGTTTAGTAAAGGCACCAGATAAATAAACAGGACATTTTAAGGGAATGAGATAAAAGCTATGATGAAGGGAAATGTCGGAAATATTAGGTTATGGGTAGGAAAATCTGACTGGAGTCATAATAGCTATGTTAAACACTCAAGGCTAAGTAGACAAAGGAAAGCTGGAGAGGGGTTTTTGAATAGCAGCAGCCTTTAAAAGACCTTTGCAAATAACATTTTTAATGAAGACAAACTAATAGCAGCTTTTTAAAAATAAAAGGATAGATAGCATGGTTTTAATATACTAGTTAACCATTGTCCAGAGCTTATTATTTTTTTTAAAGTTTCATTTTTTTAAGATTTATTTATTTATTTATTTATTTATTTATTTATTTATTTATGAGAGAGAGTGAGAGAGAGAGAGAGAGAGAGAGAGAGAGAGAGAGAGACAGGCAGAGACACAGCAGAGGGAGAAGCAGGCTCCATGCCGGGAGCCCGCTGCGGGACTCGATCCTGGGACTCCAGGATCACGCCCTGGGCCAAAAGCAGGCGCCAAAGTGCTGAGACACCCAGGGATCCCCCAGAGCTTATTTATTTATTTTTTTACATGTATTGATAGCCATGGATTTTATTTTTTATTTCTACCTTTAACATGCTAAAGTATATAAGTTCTTCATATTGTTTAGGAAAACATTTGCAGGGTTTGTATTCTGTTTTGTAGCTTTGGTGCATCAGCACCATAACAAGAACTGAATTATTCTGAGTCTCATTTATTTTTTCTGTTTCTTTCATTCCGCTGGGTCAGATAAGAATGAAATTTGAGCTTCATTATAGTTTTATTAATGTCACTGTTCAAATATATTATTCATATGATTTGAGTCAGATTTATCATTGATTGTAGTTGGGTATTTTGTACTTTATCGTCTAATATAAGTACATATTAATACTTTTTGTTTCACACATCTATGCACATAACAAGAGTGATTTTTATACTTTGCCATTCAAAACAATATATTTTGGGGAGGAAAAAAGGACCTTATGAATAATTTGGCTGTAATGCCAGATTTAATATTAGACTGTCCTGGTCAATATTTAACCCTCACTTTATCTAGAATTAATTTTTAAAAAAGGTATGGTTATACTATTACATAATTGAATGATGGATTTCAAATTCATATTCATCGAGGCAGATTTTATTTTTATTTTGTAAAGAGTACTTTTAAGTCAGAAAAAGAGATTTGTATAGTTATATATAATTAATATGGCCTATTAATCTAAAGATAGTAAAACTAAATGGGGTTTATTTGGCCACCCAGGGACCCCTATTCACCATTTGTTTCATAGGTATTTCATTGTTGAATCTCCTCAGCAATATCTTGGACAACTGGAGAAATAGAATTGCATATGGAGAACCAAAGGTTAGGTCCCATTGCACTCTTCACCCATCCATTTGACGCTTCCTCCTTGCAGCAGGAAACTACAGATGCCAATGAGCCTCTTGCACTTCAGTTCTCATGCACAGGAGATACTTGGGGTTTGGTAATATTATCCACTTATTGATCCAGGCTGTAGTTTAAGTGGATGTGTTTATTTGGTAAAAAGTTATTGGGTTTCCAGTAATTTTGTCTTTAATGAAGAACAATTATTTAAAAAGGCTATACTCTTAAAAAGCAAATAAGCAAAGCTTTTGAAAGCTTGGGAGAAAGATTCTATTCTAGTGTTGAACAGGGTCAAGAAAGAGTTCATTCAAGTCTCTAAAATGGGGTAGGAGTCATGAGTAAAGATTAGGAGTAGAATATTCCGAGTATCAGCAATGAGGTGAGCAAAAGATGGAGAGTATGGGCGGTGGCAAAAAGTTTGGTATGGCTTCAGCACTTCAGTGTTAGGAACTGGTAGTGAAATACAGGAAAGGGAGCCATCTCGAAATGTCAATTTTATTTTTGAAATGCTGTGATTGAAGTCTGAAGGAGCATGCTTGTTGCCATCACCTTCACATGTAGCACTAGCAATGTCTTATGTGCACAGACTTCCAGTGGACCCATAGCATGTGGGAGTTCCAGTAAGTCTCAGCAAATATAAGGGAAACAACTCAAGTCCATGACTAAGTGAGCGGGATACCAACAGCAAAGTAGAGACTGCACATTTAATTCAAACCAGAAATTTCTTTGAACACAGAAATAAATCAGTGGTGTCCTTTGAAACACCCAAGAAATGTTATCGTATTAGTTTTAGCTGTGGAAATGGACTTACTAGCTCTATTAGCTAACCAATCGAGTTGAAAGTGAAGTGAAGAAGAGAAATAGGTCTGTTCATACTTTCTTCAGTAGCAGGATGTAGAGCATGTAGGTAGAATATGAATGTGTCCAGGGGTGAAATATAAACAGTTCAGTTAATTTTGTGCAGTGTTTCCACTCTTCCAGTAAGAACAAAATACATATGCATGTACTGCCTACAAAATACGAAGTGTAATTTCAGATACTCTGCGCATGACTTAAATGCTTTTATATTTGCATTTAAAACTGGCATTTTGCCATCACAAAGACAAACAGTAAAATTCATGAAGAAAATTTAAAATTTAAAATGTTCTTATGTAGAGCATTACTTAACAACAATGATAAAAATAAAAATTTAAAAAACATTCTTTATATATTTCATTATTTTAACAATATGATTTTTCCCTTTTTTAAAAGATTTTATTTATTTATTCATGAGAGACACACACACAGAGAGAGAGAGAGAGGCAGAGACACAGGCAGAGGGAGAAGTAGGCTCCATGCAGGGAGCCTGATGTGGGACTCGATCCCAGGACTCTAGGATCATGCCCTGGGCCAGAGGCAGGAGCTAAACCACTGAGTCACCCAGGATCCTCTTTTTTCCCCTTTTGAACAAGAGTCTCCACATTTGCTTTTGCACTGAGTCCAGCAAACTATGTAGCTCAGCCTACCTGGACAATAAACATATCACCATCACCCATTGAAAACGTAAGAAGTTCGAGAATATGTGAATTCCTCAGAATGATCTTAAGGCATTGGAGTAGGAAGAGATTAACACAACTCGCTGAAATTTTATTTCCTTCTAATCCAGGTGTGACTGGATCTCAGGGTAGGTTTCATTTAATGGTGCTGAGAAATATTTGTTCTAATCACCTGTGCTACCATGTATTTTTCCTGAGTAGCCTTTAAGCTCCTTGAATGATAAAATGACATTTCTGTCATGTTGAACTATGTGTCAAGCCATGCCAGTGCTCCAGGCATATGCCCTTAGAACTCTTACCATTTGGACTGTGCACTAGTTACAGATGGCCTCAACAGTGCTTTCTCTGTGCTTGTGAAGAAGTGCACTACCCAGAAATATGCACCTTCCTTCCATAGATAGAACTTAACCACTGGAGAGGACATTACCACTCTTAATGGCTTTCCCACCAATTGAGATACCTGTAGTTACCATCTACATTGCCTTCAGGAATTTGACAAGAATAAAAAGCAACTGATAAAGTTTGTTGAATTCAATTAAGAATGGTGTGTGTAGAGATAAATGAAATTCTCTATATGTTTAAATATATGTTTAAATTAGCCACTATAAGTTTTCCATAAATGTCATGGAATCTAAACATTTAAGTGGCTCACTTTGTGTTAGGGTTCATTGTGAGTGTGCTGGCTGAATTAGCAAGATAAATAGGTATCATTTTCAGTTATTCCACATCCTATATGCATAGCTTTAGTTTTTGTTATGAGTACAAATTATATTTTGAATAATTCTAAAGAAAATGTAGGCTCTTATTAATTCAAAGGCTTCATGTATTTAGTCACATTTTATTATAAATAGAAGAATCTACCATTCATCTTCCATCTTTAACCATTTCTTTCATCTAAAATATTCACACAATATAACATGAATTTGTAGTTATCTTTGAGGAGATGACACATGAATTGAGATAAGTAAGTTTATGAATATTTTGTGACAGAAAATAGTTTGGTCATAAAGAAGGAGCTAAAGTAGAAACAATTAATTGAAATTATTAAAAAAATAAACAAGTGGGGCTAACAAACTAAGACATTTCTACACAGTGAAGGAAATCATCAAGAAAATGTAAAGATAACATACTGAATGGGAGAAAATATTTCCAAATTATATATGCAATAAGGGATAATATCCACATTTTATAAAAAAAAAACTCATATAACTCAATAGCAAAAAACAAACAATACAATTTAAAAAAATGGGAGGAAGACCTGAATAGACATTTTTCTAAAGAAGATATACAGACTGTGAAGAGGTACATCAAAGGTGCTCAAAATCACTAGGCATTAAGGAAATGAAAATTAAAACCTCAATGAGCTGTCAATTCACAACTGTTAGAATGGCAATTAAGAAAAAGACAAGAGATAAGTGTTGATGAGGATGTGGAGGAAAGGAAAACCTTGTGCATTGCTGGTATGAATCTAAATTGGTGCAGCCATTGTGGAAAACAACATGGAGTTTCCTCAGAAATTGAAAACAGAACTGACATATGATTCAGAAATTCCACATCTGGGTATTTATCCAAAGAACATGAAAACATTATCTTGGAAAGATGTATGTATCCCTATCTCCACTGCAGCATTATGTACAATAGTCAAGATCTGGAAACAATGTAAAAGTCCATTGATGGATGAACAATAGATAAATTTTGATGTAGATACATGATGAAATATTAAACAGCCATAGAAAAGAATAAAATCTCGCTGTGAGACTGAATGGATGGAGTTTGAGAACACTATGCTAAATGAAACAAGACAGACAGAGAAAGACAGACACCATATGATCCCTCTTATATGTGGAATCTAAAATACATATATGTTGAGAACCAAGATCGCTGATCTTGGTGGTTGCCAGAGGCAAAGAATGTGTGGGAGTGGGAGAAATGGATGAATTGTTTTTGTTTAGTATAAATAAATAAACAAACTAGCAAAATGAAATAATCAATAGTAGAATTACTTGACTCTGGAGATGTATTCAATTATATATACATTAAATTAAAAATTTAATTTTAATTAAAAAGCTACCAAGAATCTCTACTTTTAAATATGAGTTAAATGTGAATTTCTCCATATTTTCCAAACCTATAAGACACAGAAACATGATGTGGTCATATAAACACTTTCCATAAAACATTTTCAGGAGATCTATCTATCTGTTTGTCTATCATCTATCATCTATCTAATCTCCTTTAGCAACCTTAGGTCATAGATCATTACTCTTTCGATTTTCTGCTTCAACCTTAAAAGTGCAGTCAAGTCCATAAAGCTGGTTTGATTAATAAATTAGGGCCTTGATTTGAGGCCTTGATTGTTTTGTTTAGCTTTTGAAGTAAGTCATCCCAGTGATATGTGGAATGATAATAGCTAACATTTTCACTTACTTAACAAATTTTTATTAAATAGCCAGTATGTTCCAGGAATTGCCCTAATGAACAATTGTTCTGAATAATGAGAAGTAAAAAGAAGAGTTTTCAAAAATAGTATGATTGGTGAGGGGCCATACAATTCTCCCTAATTCCCGAAGTTTTATCTAATCTATAATAAAAACTAATTAAGTTTTATTCCCTTGACTCTAAGTCTTCCCAGTTTTTAGGAGTTGTTACTTAAAATACTATAAAACCTTTAAAAGATAAAATGTAAAGCATATATCCGTGGATATAATGCACCACTCACTCAGGACAAGAAGGCGAAAAAGGTCACTTGGAGATAACTGAGATTACAAGGGAGGTAATCGGTACCACAGGTAAACTAGTCAATTTGCCATTTGGAGCAGCGCTTTCTTTTTCAGGGTGATAAAGTGTGTTTCTGTGTGTGTGTGTATGTGGAGGGCGAGGTAACTTTATTCAACTCTAATAGCAGATATTTTATAAATGTCAATTTTGTTGATGTCAGTTCTCTTTATTTGATCATTTATTGATATGCAAATTAGAAGTTAAGAATATCAAGTAATAATCTTAATATTAAATAACACATATTATCTTTTCCACATAGAGCTTAATGTTTTTACCAATCTGTGAAGCATACCTTATAGCTCTCTGATAAGTAATATGGTTAGTAAACAAGTAAAATCATATGAAAAGATGACCTTTAAGAACTTTCAGCAGCTTTAATTCAGTGGCAGTACAATTTGTTTAACCTTTTAGAAAGTACTCATTTTTGACACTGACTTTACTTTTCAAAGTTACACCATCAGTATGTTAGAAAATGTAGTTTATATTTATTCATAAGCTTGTCTATATAGTGCGAATTTTTAGGTTTTAGTTTATTTAAAATTCCAGAATAGTTTACGTAGATAGCTTTTATTTAAATTTTATTAATACATTTATATTATATGTCTAATTATTACATGTGTATATATGCATGTACATACATGTGTAAATGCGAGAATATATAAAGTATATACATGTCATTCATGTTACATATATATTCTTAATGTATATATCTTATATGTAGTATAAAATACATATGGTAAGGAAGCATATGTATATATAAGTATATAAATATCTAAAATATATATGTATTATGTGAATAAGAGAAATTATAATATACATATATAGTTCTCTCTTTATATTTTTTCTTTTTGAAGAACAGATATTGAAAAAAATATACTGATCTTCTACCTTAGACTATGAAACCTCAAGGTCAAGGACCATGTCTTATTTTTATGTTCATTTACACAACCTAGTAAAATACCTGCTTAAATTAGGAATTTCATAAATGTTCATAGAATGAATACAATTTGAAACAAGTCACAGCAATTGCCTTATATGTTCTTAAGAGAAAATTGAGGAGAGCAATGATCTGAAGAGCCTTAGATGAAAATGACAAAGATTTTAAGAATCCACAGTAAAATATATGAGGGCAGTGAACATCAAGTTTAAAAAAATAATGACACATTTGCAGTGTTATCTAGGTATATTTAGAATATATTGTACCTCAAAGAAGTAATTTTCATGTTCAATGCATTATATATGTTTATATATTTATATATAGTCATCTTTATACAAGCCAAATAACGATCTTATATTCAGATATTTAGACAGGATATGATTTACCTACATGAGGGGCAATTTGATAGTTAAAATATTTTTCAATTTGGAAAATGTTTTAAATATCAATCAAGATATTACAGGAATTCCTGTAGATGCTTTATCTCTATCTTTTAGTAGTTACTTTGATGAGCTTAGATGATTATTTTTGCTTTCACCACATAAGGATTTTATTCCTCATATTTAATATAATTAAAAATATTTCAGAGATAATATAAATGTGGCAGGAGATAGCTTCTTGACTTCCCCAAAATTTTAATATACATCTTAAATTATTACAATTTTACAATAAGTATCCTAATTAAAATAGTTGCATTTTCCCTGATTTATTATACTCCAGAATTATTGCATGTAGTAAAGATGACTGAACTCTTTGATGCAGAGTGTGACTTTTATTGCTATATCTCTCTCTGCTTGTACTTTAAGCTTATCATTAATTGTATTTGAACACCCTCACTATTTGGAAAAATTGGCTATTGATTTTTTAATGCAGAAAATTGATATTCCATTCATGGGGAGGGGAAAGGGAAAGGTGGATCTGAAACCTACAAAGTCTAATAAAAATGTCCCATGATTGCTCCTCATTATTTCATGGTGACTAAACTCAGCACTTTAGAACAATGTGTTATTCTCCGTCTTTCTAGCCTATGGAAATATTAAAAAAATAAGTATCATCAACTTTTAAAATTATTCCAAAATATATGGAACTGTTCATACTATTCCTGCTATTCAAATATCATTATTTGAAATAATCAAATAATTGTTAACAGACTACATCTGTTCTTACATTTGGTATTTCTTAAAATATAAATTTAATAAGAGTAATTTTAAAATAACAAGTTTGGAAATTATTGGAGAATGTCACACTAAAGAAGTAAAATATATAAAAGTTGTGGATAGTATATAATATACGTGCTTTTCTCCTCTCTACTGGCAGATGAACTGTTTTGGTTTAACCTTTCCTCCACCATCACCCAATGTTTACCTGGTATTTGAGATATTAATTGGAATCAGTAAGTTTTGGTCATTACCTGCCTAGACTTTGGATAGTTAAAAAAATATCCACTTGGGTTTACGCGTGTTCATTCTAAACAATATTGTGTATAAGATTTCTTTTAGCATTAAATAAGCATCTTGTTCGCATTTTTCATTCATTTATCTCAGTGTAACCAACATTTTCCCCAGTGAATTAAGTCATCTCTTAAAGTAATATTGTCTCCATTGCTGCACAATGTACAAGGGCTCAAGGAATCCTGCAGAAGACACTCAAGGTCAAATCTTGCTTCTTCTCATAAAGTCCTGCTATTTCTCTCCTTTCTCCAAAGGAGAGTCTACAAGCATTGAAGAGGCAGGCAGTGATAATGAGTGTGATTATACAATGAGAAGTGAGGAACTTAAGTGGATCAAATTTATGAAAGAGCTCAAATAAATCCATTTAGTGTATCCAAATACCCACACATGTGCACAGCTGGCAAGTTCAGAGTAGGCATACATGAGGTTATGTTTTCAGGAAAAATTCTCATCAGGATTTACAATTAGAAAATCAGGGATGGAAAACAGGATATTATGTCAGAATTCTATTTATTTTAAACCACGCAATGATGCCTATAAACAAAATTACATCATCTTCATTTTCTGAGTATAAAACAGTGCATTAAAAAAGACTGTGTTGTTAATCATGCAAGTTTACTCTCTCAGTGATGATTTGGCCAAAAGGCACTGAAATAATCGTAGAAGTAATTCTATTATGATTTTTTAAAAATATTTTACTTATTTATTTTAGGGGGTGCAAAGAGAGAGATAAGCAGACTCCGTGCTGAGCACAGAGCTTGACTCAGGGTTCATCTCAGATCCCAAGGTCATGACCTAAGCTGAAATCACGAGTGGGATGCTTAACTGAGTGAGCCACCTAGGCGCCCCTTTATTGCAATTATTAAATAATATTAAAATGAAATTATTTATGATCACATTTTGTCGTCATTCAATACTCATTTATGCAATCATAAACTTGAGTGTTAAACAATTATTGGTTTGAAAGCCTACTTATATATCAAGAAGTATATGTTAAGTGCATAGAGAAAAAAAGACGTACTCTCTTTATAAGTCTAATGGAGGTACATATGCACATACACACAGGAAGAGGCATGAATATAAAACAAAACATTCAAAATATACATAAATACACTTTGGTGTGTACATATATATGCATGTAAGTGCAAAACACTTTGGAACTCAAGAAAGGCCGTTTTGAAGATGTGATATTTAAGCTGAGAATCAAAGAATGAGGAAAACTCAGACAGAGATTTGGGATCTGGGGAGAGAGCTAGTCTCCTTGTTATCTCAGAGAAACTATAAAATTATAATACTCACAACTTTCAAGTGTTGGAAACCATTTCAGGCAACTATACCAATCTTTTTCCAAATGAATGAAGGCATTATTAAAGAAAATCGTGCTCATAAATGCTGTCAGAATAATATTAGAAACCCCAGCTTTATGTCAAGTATAAATCAATCCTTTCAATGCGTACATCTTCCAAAAATCTCCAAGGCAACACAAATCCATCAAAAGTAATAGCGCCAGAGAATGCCTGGAGGGCAGCCATTTTATTTTGTAGTTTTGAAGAAGAAACTGCAAGTGTGTATGAGAAGTCTGACTTACTCAGCACCGACCAAATGAGACCAATAAAAGTTGTGCATCTTCATGCTCTATTTCAGATGACTAAGTTTCTCTGGCTTCAAGCTCTTAGTAGGTTTAGCCAGATGTGTCACTGCTCTCAGAGCCAGCTCTCTCTGGCCGACATTTTATTGCTGCTCCAGATGTTCCTTTTTTGCTGGCTCTGTCCAACATACAGAGGCATCATGTCTCTCAAACTGAATTATTTCATACTGATGACTGTGAGGTATCTGTTCATTGGAATCTCAGGCACTTAATTCATTGGCTGAAACAGTGTCTTCAGTTGTATTCATGAGTAAAAGGCAGCTTGAGGAGATGAAAAGGACAGAAATACACAAATAAATTATAAGAAAGAAATATTAGTTTACAATCATGAAATGCTACTGCTGGAGAAAATCGAGAGACATTCAAATGGAAGTATTCTCATTGAAACACAGAATGTTTGATGCCAGATTAGCTGAAATGTTAACTAGTAGAGGCAAGATGAAACCAAAATTTCTTAAGTGGTAGTTTTGGGAAATTTGCACCATATTGCAACAATCATCTGACCTAAAGGTTAACAAACTATGGCCTGTGGCCCAAAGCCACTCTTCTGTCTGTGTTTGTAATATAGTTTTATTGGAGCACAATCATACCTATTTATGCCCACTTTTTTACCTATTTTCTACGATGTTTTTCCAACAACAGTTTGAGTAGTTGTGGCAGAGTACATATGGCCTGCAAAGCCTAAAACACTTTACTAATTGTCCTTTACAGAACAAAATGCTGACTACCAATGTAACTCATAATTATTATATAAATAATTGTGTTCAACTTAACTTTTCCAAAGACAGTTTTAAATATGTTGTTGTTATAGCAATTATTTTGGGTTTTGGTGATTATCATAAAATCACAAACAGTTACGGTTGGAAAGGGCTATAGAGGACATTTAATTCGACTCCTACTCAATGAAAAATGTCCTTTATTCCAGTTTGACAGATGCCACTTTAGGCTTTGCTTGAATAACCCTACTGAAGGGAATTAGAGTACTTTCTAGAGCAGTATATTGCATGGATGGACAACACTATTTGTTGGAATAAACTCTCATGTTTTGAATCAGATCTAATATCTATAAACTTTATTGATTATAGTCCAGTCTGCACACCCATCAGAGAAGAAATAGCAGCCTCTACACACCAGTCTTTCAAGTGATTTAATTCTATTATATGGCAAACCACACTAATCTTCCTATTTCCTAGGAAAACATATTCCATTCCTTCTTCCTGTCAGATCAGGGTAACGTGCTGGTAGTGGCCCCTGGATGCTATCTTAATTGGTGAGATTTGTACTTTAAATGTAGCATCCAGAATTGGAAAAATCCCAACCTTGTACAACTAATATCCTTTCAGTAATATTGGACAAATTACTTAATATCTTTGTATTATGGTGATAAGAACACACCACATGGTCATACTGTAAAGATAAAGTGAGTTAGTGTGCTCTGTGCTAAGTACAGTGGCATAAACATAGTAGCAAGTCAGCTAGTTCTTTCTCTAGCCTTTTCCTTCTTTTTGGGAATTGTTTTGCATGTGAAAAAGAAATTAGGGCATTTGCCTTGTTCCAAAGCACTTCATATTTTGCTAGGGAATATTAGTATATAACCAAAATAACTGCAGTGCAACACACGTTGTCTATTATAAGGTTCTTAAAAAACTCAGTAAGCATATCTTAAATATATGAAGAATTCCGATGAGGTTTATGGAATGGTTTAGTTTTAATAATCTCTATTCTTTTTTAAGTTCCCAAACTAGGTAGCTTAAAAATTCATTTTGTAAAATATTTCAGAAGAAAAAATCAGTTATTGATGTCTTGTTCAATAAATACTGTGTTGCCTCTGGGATCTAATGAAAATTGTATATTATAATCATTTGTTTGATGACAGTGAAAGTGCAGTTTAAGATGTAGAATGGCTTTTTGATGTGGCTTCCAGCAGTTTGTGAAATCATTCTTACAATAATTAAATACCTTTTACAGTGATAATAGCTCTTTCAGATTATAGTTATTCTTTAGACAAGTAGAGTTGTTTGCTTGGTATCCAGTATCTTCAAAAGCTAATGAATTTTTCAAACATATTAAGCATATTCTAAGAGTTATGTTCTACGGCGAAAGAAATGGCCTCAGTGGCAAATCACTTTCTTATTATTTAACAATTACCATTTCCTCAGTTCTGTTTAGTGCTTTTTTTCTTTTGTATTTTTAACATTTCAAATAATTCAATAATATATTAAGAACTACACTTGCATGTAACTGTTAATCTGTTTACAATCCTATGAAGTTTTACTAAGTGCTTTTATTTACAGCAATTATGTTGAGGGAGTGGAGGAAAGTGTTAAGGTGGAAAAGAGGAGGATCAGTTAGTAGGTGAAACTTTCCACTTTTATTTTAAAAATGATTATTTTGCATACCTGATAATACCTGATCAAATCATTGAATCTTTTTTATCTTAAGAATTTCTGACAGTTTTTAATGTGGCAGAGAAAAGTCCTCAAATCAAATAGTAATGCTAGTTGTGTGTGTGGAAATAGAGATAAATCAATGAAGTTATGTCATAAAACAGAGTATATCCAGTCAAAAAATCAATTATATAATTTTCTGTGTTTTATTGTAAAAATCCTCCTATTACAAGAATTATATTGAGTTATATGTTATTATAAGAGATGGCTCAAACTGAAAAAGATTAGAGGAATTTTAGATTTGATTGATGGTACATCAAGAACAACATCGTAGTAGTAGAGCCTGCTGATGTCTTCCACTCGGCTCAAATGTGTACATTCTGATGAGCATTTATTTAAGATAGAGACATTTTGCTTTTTTCACTTTAACTTTTCATTAAATGCTTGCACTTTTATTTTCCTCCAATTATCATAATAAATTGAAGCATTATTAGGAGAGATCCAATCAGTCAGTTTTCTTTACCCCTATACATAGCTGTTGGCCCCTAAAGTCTTTTCCTATTTGTCCCTTTTTAAGCTCTTCACATCTTGTGACATTTCACTAGACACATTGGCTTTAGCTAAATTACTTAGTTTCTCTATCATATCCACCATCAGTAGATCAGAGGAGTTAATAGAAATGAACAGAGTCTAAATATCAATATATTGTACTCACTGAGAAGTTAATAAATATTGTCTC
Source organism: Nyctereutes procyonoides (assembly GCF_905146905.1). Lineage (NCBI taxonomy): Eukaryota > Metazoa > Chordata > Mammalia > Carnivora > Canidae > Nyctereutes > Nyctereutes procyonoides. The sequence continues at coordinate 13,519,953 of NW_026575032.1, read as the reverse complement.
TCCTTTTTGGAAAAAAAAATATATGTTTTATAATTATTCCTGGAGATTTCCTATCCTCTTAAAGTAGCCTTTCTATATTTTGAAATGATACTCAATAGACTTGACAATCTTCATGTTACAGATACTGACCAATCAGATTGAATGCCATTTGCCCATCAACCAATCAAACTGGATGCTAACAGAAATACCTTGCACACCAAATTGGCTTATAAATAAGAGGGCTACCCCTAGGTCCAGGAGTCCTACTTAAGAATCTCGATCTAGGAAAAAGATGAAAGCCATACAGTCCAGCATTACATAACACCCTTTAATTTAAAAAGGTAAGAAAACAGCAGTATGTAATATTTCTGAACCAAAACAAATGTGATAACAAAAAAAATGCTTAACAAGTGTGGAATGGGCAACACACAATCATAATATATATTGACTATGGTATGAAGTCAGATTCTGAAGACCCCTGTGACAGACAATGATCCTTTAATGGTTGAATTATAATGGGGATGTTTAACAGGTCTCAAAAGAGTATTCCAGGCAACTGATATAGTTGATAGGGACCATGGAGACCCAAGAACAATAGCTATTCGTTAGCTGATACAGTACTTAAGTATATTAAAAAGTCAGAATGGCTGTACCAGTTTCAGTCCTACCCTCAGCATGTATTACAAAATTTGCTTTGAGAGCTACATAATATTAATACCAATTTCCAGATAAAGTGTGACTCATAGAGAAGCGGAGTGACTTTACCATGGCCTCACAGTAGTGTCAGAGATTTTAAATCCACAATGGCTAGATTACAAAGAGAGAGGAATAATTATTCCAAGTAATTTTCCAGGTTTTAAGAATATATTTAATTTCTCATCCTTAGAAAAATTAAATTTTATATGAGCTTAAAAGATTGGGAGTGCATTGACTTTTATATTAATAGTGTTTATCTTTGAATTATAAGGTCAATGGCACATTGTGTTTCTTTTATATTCTTCTATACTTTAAAAATATTCTAAATGGATGCTATGTTTGCTCATAATGAATATAAATGTATAGAATTTGGAGTTGCAACTGGGAGACAAAGTGAGAAAAATATTGGTTATATCTCCATTTTTGAGACCAATAACAATATTTATGATTAACAATAAAAGACATCTCTTAGTCCATTTTGACTCACAGTACTGAATGTTTTTCACGCCCTTGTGGTAACTGGTGAAAAAATAATTTGAATAATTAAAATTTGGAAGCATACTGAGGATTTTTTGAAACTACTTCACAATGCTTCAAAAGAGATTGCCTTTATTTTTCATGATATGCTAGGTGAAATAAACCAGACAGAGAAGACAAATTCTAAATGGCATTGCTTATATATGGAATAAAAAATAAATTTTATGAAAACATACCTAAATCTGAATATACACATGTGTGTATATATGTCTATATATCTATATCTCTATATATGCATATCTGTACCCATCTAGGAATTTTGAGGTCACTGCTTTCTATCGGAGGTTCTAGTTTCTACCCCAGAATTTTGTCATGGCCATTATGCCAGATAATCATTGCCTACATAGGCACTTATTGATTTTTTTTGAGCCTGAAATTTTCATGGCAAAATTTTATTTCAGGAAAATACAGGATTTTTTTTTTCTGCAGAAATATATTTTTGCTTGTCATCGTAAGATTTGGACTTACTTGGCACAAAACTTGAGAGTTATCTTTTTTCCTCTCTAGACCACCAACAACTGTCATATAGCTTAAGAGGGAGTCAGCCAGAAAAATTTTACTTTTTGTATTCATCCATCCCCTTTTGGTTTCAATCAGTTCTCTAAGATTCTCCATTCTTGTTTCCAAGATGTCAGTTTCCTTCTAAACACACAAGGCCAGAGACAGATAATTCTCCAGACTAGATAATGTACTTGTTGCATTATTTTGTTCACTATGTAAGAGAGGCACACCTAGAATTTAAGCTCATAGGAAACATTTTATAAATAAAATTAGACTTGGAAGGCTAAAATTCCAAGATTTAAAATTCTTATGTAAAGAAATATCAATGAATTAATGGTCAAGGTGTTTATTTTACTCAGAAAGAAGAAAAACTGAATAGTCTTTTTGTTCTGTTATATGGGGCCCAATCAGCTTTATTAAATAGGATAATTTTGCATGAAAAATGTATCACTTACATGTAAAACATATAGAAATATTATTTTGATTTATTAGCTGTATTTATAATTGTCTGTTTTGAAAGACATACAAGCAGGTGTTGATCCCATTCCATGGAACTCATACATACCTTTGATGTTTTAACACAGAGAAGTGTGCCAAAGATTATAATTGTCTTAAATAAACCATTAAAAGAAAAAATTAAAATCAATACCACTAAAATATAATACACTATTGTATTTGCCATTATATATCTGGATCTTATCAACTGAATTTCATAAAAAATTGTGACACATGTTACATCTAGTTCACTTTTGAGTATCTACCCACTAAGCAATATTCCAGCATTGAATCATATGTTGAGAGACCTAAATTTGCGCCACTTCGACATTTAATTTTTCTCTCATTATTGTTAATAGACATTTCTTTATTTTATGAATCAAAGAAATATTAGGTATAAATGTGAAACCATTTGCTTCTTCCTGGAATATAACTCACTCTTTCCTTTCTATTTCCTGCTTTTCTGACCTGATACCCAGCTTATAGTACACTTTACAATAGACTCCATTTTCAATCTACTAGAATTCAGAGACACATCAAGATCAAATTTTGCAAGCAAGGATTTAGTTGCATGTTTCAATAACTCTTACAGAAGTGATAAGCTATCTGCCATGGTAAACTTCGGGTTCTCCAATCAGATGTGGCACTCAAGGAATAACAGCCTTTTGCTACAGATATGGAAGCCCTCTCAGGATATGGCACATTAACTCCTTCACTTTATTTGGTAGCAAAGTATTTGAAAGTCAGGGAGAGAAGATAAAGTGAAAAAAGATATTACCGAAATACTTACAAGTGCTGTATTTAAGGTAAAATATGTCGAGTTACTTATTTAAGAATTACTCTTCATCAATAAAAAAGGAAAATCATTGAAGATGATTTTAAAATTTGATGACTGAAAAAACATGAAATAAAAATCTTATAAATGTGAATGTATTATTGAACACCACAGAATTTCAGCTCATTCTGGGTTGATTTATGTTATTTTGTACATCCTTATATAATAGAGGGCATTCTTGTGGGTCTTATAGTGTGGAGAATGAGAAAGGGTGGCAAAATCATGGCAGTAGAATCCCACTTAAATTATAACATATGGCAATGGTATCCCTTAGTTCCAATATTTCCAAATAGACAGTAAATATATGAGATATTAGGAAGAAGAGACTAGCACTATGGCCTGATGTTAAAAATAGTGTTGAGTTCAATAAACATGAACGCAAATCCTTAAAAACCATCTTCGGCTTTTCATAGTCTCATATCTCAAAATGCACCTTGCATTTTGATTCTTTCTCTTCTTGTTAAAGTGTTTCAAGTAAAACAAAAATCATCAGAAATCCATAACACCAAAATCTAAGGCTTGTCAAGGGCTTTTTGTTTTCTTTCAACTCTGTCTTGGAGAAAATAGGTCATATAGTTATCCAAAGTGTGTGGCCGTCTTATAGGGAGAGTTACTAATTGCAGTATTAGTAGGTTAACATTTCAAACATCTGTAATATTTCTCATACCCATCTTTTGACTGGACCTAAGTTTGCATTGCTGTAACTTCTAAAAATTTCCTGTCTTGCCATGAGAGAAGCTAGCCCCCCTTCAGCATACAATCTATCCTTATTTGTCCACATTTAATGCCAAGACCACCATATAGCCTTGAGATTTTTGCTCATTAATAATTGAGAGTTCTAATATCTTTTTCCTTTATGCAAGGATTTTGAAGCCTATATATCCTATTATATATGCTTTGATTCATTGTCAAATATTTTTAATTCAATTTAAAGTATAAAAAAATCTAAAAAGAGAGTAAATGACATTTAATTATCCTCATGATTAGGCTTTTTTATTTTATAAAACTGTAGTTTGGGTATCTTCTACAATGTGCTAAAAAAATCTACTATCTATGAAATGCAGAAGCAATTATAAGGAAAGTAGGTGAGGTAAGCCAGTAGGTGAGTGAATTAAGAAAATCATTTAAGGAAACAAAATTTAAAAGAGCAAAAAGTATTCCCATAAGCTTGGTAACGGTCACATTTTTTTAACATAATGGAAGCAAAACCATTATTCTCCTCTATAATATTAATATCTGACTCAGAAAAACCAAAAGATTGTTTAGTAGAATATACACTGAGTGAATTGGTTGGGGGGAAAGGTTCTGTGTGGAGGGAGGTCTGGAAAGATTTACAAACCAAGTGTTTTATGCTGCAAAGCAATATGTGATCCACATGCAAATTCACAAATGCATAAATTATTGCCATTATTTAACCCTTGTTAAAATATTTTCATTAACTAAGAGTAAAGTTGAAATGTACCCATCAAAAATACATTTGTAGTATAAAAGTGTGTCTTCATAATTATAGAGCAATACAGAAATAAATCGCACAATATGCCCTGCATCCCTATAAGCAATGACCTTACTCGGTGTTTATTGGGCAAAAAGAAGATGTATGATTAGAGTATTTCAGGTGAGAACACCTGCTGTACTAAAAGGGACATCACCTGGGGTTCAACCAGGCTGAAAAGATGGGATGATGATGAGTATTATTATTTTATATTTTCCTCACTAAAGATAAGCCCTGTAATGACAGTCTTCGATGAAGAAGTTTGGCAGCTTGATTTTACAATTTGAAAATTATCTCATATATTTTTTCAAATTAAAATAGAACTTTCTTAATACTTCCCTTTATGTTAGGTGAAGTGTATTATTATTAAAGCTATGCAAAATATTGTTGTGAAATGTTGAAGTAGGATATTATCCAGTTTTAACAACCAACAATATTGTTGCTTAAAAATAAAAATAAACCCCATTAACTAGTGAAGCTAATAATTGTGTTTAGAAAATAGTTTGACATAGCAGGAAGGAGTAAAGCTTACTTATCTTATATGAGAATCTTTAAATGTAATGAATGAAGGTAAAAAAAATAAGTAATTTTCTGGATTCCATCTGTAGGCTATCACATGTTGAATAATTGGGCTTCTTGCCCCATTCAAGTTTTGACAGTAATATGATTTGGCAAGCCGACAAAGGATTATTCTTCTTTGCCCAGAGGCTATTGTCTTTAAACACATGTTATTTCCAAAGGCTTCATAGATGTATTCTAGTTTAAAATTGTACTAAGTCTTTAATTTAAAAACTGATGTCAGATAAACATTAAAATTCTCAATATATGTTCTTCAGTCAAATCAAAAGCTAAGGTCAAAGAAAGTCACAAAGAATTCATACAGAAGTTGAAATAGAAGAGATTCTCAGTGCAATCAGTGTCCAATTTTCAGGTTGTGTCTGATCATGATTAGTCTATCAAGCATGAAAGTTCACATCCTGTTTCCTTCAGGGCCATGGTTATAGATCATTAGATCATTTAGTGTTAAATATATAACCATGATCCTTTAAATGATTAAAATTTTATCTCATGTTTTCAATTTTATGATAAATCCAATGTTACAAGTAAATTCTGGAGTCTGTCTTAGAATGCCTAAAATAGCATATACATTTCAAGAAGAGCCTCATTTTATGGTCCCTAAACAGAAAATGAAATATGTCAATATTTTATAATGAACAATTTCTAATAGATTCTTCAGGAGAAATGATGTGAGTCACACATAACAATCCACATACTCTTTCAACTGTTCTAATGCACTATCTCTTGTTAGTCAAGGTCTTGTTCAAGTTTTTGAATCACACATATCTTAGGAGTCTTACTTATATGTTTCAGGACAACCTGAAAATTCCTTTTTGACTCTTATTTAATGTTTTCAGACAAGGAAAATTTCTTTTACTAAATCTGAATTGTTACAATGAGGAAGTTTCATCCTCAATGCTGTTTTATGAATCTCCGATTCCATTACCTCTATTTGTGTTGTGGTAAGAAAGAGACACCCGTCCAGTGGCCAGCCTTTGGTATCTTCACAGGGCAGGGGACAACCGTTGTTTTTAATTCAGATAGGTCTGTAGTATCCTTTCTTTGGCTCTGAAATGCATACTGCTGTCCATTTCCCAAGTATTTTTATTTTTTTATTACACAATAATAAGGAATGAATAAGTTACCTAGGTTGTTCTAGGAGAGTACTTCCAAAGTGCATATTGTGACTCATTAACCATTGAGAAATCTGCATAACAAGGATTCATACAGTGGAGATCAGATTGATTTTTTAATTAAAATAAAAAGGAAGAGTTTTTTTAATTAAAATAAGAGTAGATTAGAAAGCAAAATTAAATATTAGAAGGTCTCAACCAAAGTAAGTATAGTTTTGTGAATCTGGGTCATGATATAAAATATTATTCTTGGGGTGACTGGCTGGCTCAGTCAGAAGAGCATGAAACTCTTTACCTTGGGATCATGAATTCTAGCCCTATATAGGTATAGAGATCACTTAAATAAGTTAAAAAAAAACTTAAAAATAGTATATTCTTAGTGTAGTCTCTAGAAAACCAGGTAAAAAAGTAAAATCACCAATCTAGAACATGTATTGAAGCAATCTAGACTGTGTGCTGAAAAGTACTGCTCATCACAAGGAAGAGTGCACACACACACAGAGAAACACAAAAAGATATAAAAATACTTTTAAATTCATTATTCAACTAAAGGAATGAAATTGACTATTTATTTATTTAAAATTCTATTTAAATTTAATTTGCCAACATATAGTATAACACCCAATGCTCATCCTATCATGTGCCCTCCTCAGTAATGCCTGTCACACAGGCACCCCATCCCCCCACCCATCTCCCCTTCTGCAGTACTTTGTTTTCCAGAGACAGGAGTCTCTCATGGTTTGTCTTCATCTCTAATTTTTCCCCACTCAGTTTCCCACCCCCCCTTCCCTTAGAGTTCCTTTCACTATTTCTTATATTCCACCTGGGAGTGAGACCATATGGTAATTTTTTCTCCAACTGATTATCTCCCTCAGCATTAACCCCCCAGTTCCATCTACATCAATATAAATGGTAGGACTTCATCCTTTCTGATGGCTGAGTAATATTCCATTGTGTACACATACCACATCTTTATCCATTCATCAGGCCAGGATATCATGGCTCCTTCCACAGTTTGGCTATTTTGGACATTGGTGCTACAAACATTGGGGCACAGGTGTCCTGGCATTTCACTACATCTGCATCTTGGGGTAATGGAATTTAGAGAGTATCTAATGCACTAGATGATGCTAGATACTTCCGTGTACATAGTCATCACAGTTCATAATTCAAATGAATTATGTTTCTAGTATTTCACAATGAGGCAGAGAGATTCAGATAGTTTATGCAAGTCACAGACTTCCTGATTTTCAGACACTTAAAGCTAGGTCTCCCCTACCCTCACTACACTAGTCTGATATCCACAACATTTATTTCTCTGTCAATAGCTTGATCTTCTTTTTGGCCCTGAGTTCACCAACACCATCTCTGATCACTACCTAAGCACTAAATAGCCTCTCGGATCACTGCATTATATTATCTTGTGTCTTTCAACAGATGCATCTGTTTTAATAAAACAAAGGTTATACTTACCATTTTTTATAAATGAGAAATTAGACATGATTTTCAGTATTAGTAATTAACAGTATAATTGTTTTTTAAATCCAGCTGAACATCATTACACAATGAAGTAAAAAATTATTAAGTATTTAAAAACTGCCTGGTCCCTAATGGGTTAACAGTAAAACTTTATCTTCCAATGCAATCTTCTCTATGTGATAAATACAGGTAAAAAATTAAATGGTTTTCTGACTTTTAGCTATAATCAATCACAGACAAGCAACAGGGCTTATTCAGGCCAACAGGTCAAAAAATAGTAACAGGTAAAATTTTGATAATATAATCTGGAGATTAGGGAAATACATTTTTTGTTTGACCCAACAGCTATTGTCTTTACATACTTCTCATTTTATAATGACTTATCATGCATATTCCAAATTGGAGTTTTAATTAGTCTTTAAGAAAGAGTAAGCATTGAATAAAGTGTGAAACCAAATTCTGAAGACAAATTCACCTTAAACTCAGAATTTCCCATTTTTTTTTAATTTCCCCTGTTCTTACTAATTGAGGAATTGTTCTTTGACCAAATCTTTACATTATCTCGTATCAACAGGAGGACCCAGATACATGCCTGAGGAGGAACTTGTTTCCTGAGGCAAAAAGGTGCCTATCTGGATCCAAGAGACATCTCAGGGTGACCTCAAGCTACTGGACATGATAATTGCAAACGTGTTCAATTTTCATCCTGTATAAGCCCCTTAATATTTCCCTAAATCCTTCAAGATAAAGTAAATACATTTTAGTGATGACCAAAACCTCCTTTTTATAACTTCTACTGTCTACTGTTATCAGTGACCTATTTTTGCATTATACTGAGCTAATAACTGTTTCCTAACCTCTTATGCTTTTCTTTTTTTCTTTTTTTTAAATAAGAAATTTATTTTTATTGGTGCTCAATTTGCCAACATACAGAATAACACCCAGTGCTCATCCCGTCAAGTGTCCCCCTCCGTGCCCGTCACCCATTCACCCCCACCCCCCGCCCACCTCCCCTTCCACCACCCTTAGTTCGTTTCCCAGAGTTAGGAGTCTTCATGTTCTGTCTCCCTTTCTGATATTTCCTACCTATTTCTTCTCCCTTCCCTTCTATTCCCTTTCACTATTATTTATATTCCCCAAATGAATGAGACCATATAATGTTTGTCCTTCTCCGATTGACTTACTTCACTCAGCATCATACCCTCCAGTTCCATCCACGTTGAAGCAAATGGTGGGTATTTGTCGTTTCTAGTGGCTGAGGAATATTCCATTATATGCATAGACCACAGCTTCTCTATCCATCATCTGTCGATGGACACCGAGGCTCCTTCCACAGTTTGGCTGTTGTGGACATGGCTGCTAGAAACATCGGGTGCAGGTGTCCCGGCATTTCATTGCATCTGTATCTTTGGGGTAAATCCCCAACAGTGCAATTGCTGGGTCGTAGGGCAGGTCTATTTTTAATTCTTTGAGGAACCTCCACACAGTTTTCCAGAGTGGCTGCACCAGTTCACATTCCCACCAACAGTGTAAGAGGGTTCCCTTTTCTCCACATCCTCTCCAACATTTGTGGTTTCCTGCCTTGTTAATTTTCCCCATTCTCACTGGTGTGAGGTAGAATCTCATTGTGGTTTTGATTTGTATTTCCCTGATGGCAAGTGATGCGGAGCATATTCTCATGTGCGTGTTGGTCATGTCTATGTCTTCCTCTGTGAGATTCTGTTCATACCTTTTGCCCATTTCATGATTGGATTGTTTGTTTCTGCTATTCAACATAGTACTAGAAGTCCTAGCCTCAGCAATCAGACAACAAAAAGACATTAAAAGTATTCAAATTGGCAAAGAAGTCAAACTCTCCCTCTTCGCCGATGACATGATACTCTACATAGAAAACCCAAAAGCCTCCACCCCAAGATTGCTAGAACTCATACAGCAATTTGGTAGCGTGGCAGGATACAAAATCAATGCCCAGAAATCAATGACATCCCTATACACTAACAATGAGACTGAAGAAAGAGAAATTAAGGAGTCCATCCCATTTACAATTGCACCAAAAAGCATAAGATACCTAGGAATAAACCTAACCAAAGAGGTAAAGGATCTATACCCTAAAAATTATAGAACACTTCTGAAAGAAATTGAGGAAGACACAAAGAGATGGAAAAATATTCCATGCTCATGGATTGGCAGAATTAATACTGTGAAAATGTCAATGCTACCCAGGGCAATTTACACGTTTAATGCAATCCCTATCAAAATACCATGGACTTTCTTCAGAGAGTTAGAACAAATTATTTTAAGATTTGTGTGGAATCAGAAAAGACCCCGAATAGCCAGGGGAATATTAAAAAAGAAAACCATAGCTGGGGGCATCACAATGCCAGATTTCAGGTTGTACTACAAAGCTGTGGTCATCAAGACAGTGTGGTCCTGGCACAAAAATAGACACATAGATCAATGGAACAGAATAGAGAACCCAGAAGTGGACCCTCAACTTTATGGTCAACTAATATTCAATAAAGGAGGAAAGACGATCCACTGGAAAAAAGACAGTCTCTTCAATAAATGGTGCTGGGAAAATTGGACATCCACATGCAGAAGAATGAAACTGGACCACTCTCTTGCACCATACACAAAGATAAACTCAAAATGGCTGAAAGATCTAAATTGAGACAAGATTCCATCAAAATCCTAGAGGAGAACACAGGCAACACCCTTTTTGAACTCGGCCACAGTAACTTGTTGCAAGATACATCCACGAAGGCAAAAGAAACAAAAGCAAAAATGAACTATTGGGACTTCATCAAGATAAGAAGCTTTTGCACAGCAAAGGATACAGTCAACAAAACTCAAAGACAACCTACAGAATGGGAGAAGATATTTGCAAATAACATATCAGATAAAGGGCTAGTTTCCAAGATCTATAAAGAACTTATTAAACTCAACACCAAAGAAACAAACAATCCTCTTATTCTTTTCATCTCCACCACACACTTGCCTTCTCTCAGCTCCTGTTCATGTGTACTTTGAAGAACTTCCTTCTTAACACTGAGATTGACAAAATAGCCATTTTTAGCACTGGAGCTCTTGGTGTTTACCTGTATCACACCATATCCACTGGCCTAAATATCCATCTAACCCAAAAGCTCCTTGAGGACAAGGATTATTTCTTCTCTGCATACATCCCAGACTTAGATCATACTTTTAAAGAACTGGTAAACAAGCCAGACGATTTTTTGTTTTAAAGATTTTATTTATTTATTCATGAGAGACACAGAGAGAGAGAGGCAGAGACACGGGCAAAGGGAGAAGCAGGCTTCATCCAGGGAGCCCGACGTGGGACTCGACCACGGGTCTCCAGGATCAGGCCCTGAGCCAAAAAGGCAGACGCTCAACAGCTCAACCACCCAGTCATCCCAAGCCAGACAATTATGAATGTTTTGCTACCATGAAAACTTCTTAAAGCCTATATCTCCTGTCCACTCAAATATTTTAATACAGCCAAATATAGTGAATCAATAATTTTATTTTTTAATATCTTAGATGCAGCACTTAAGAAAGCATGTGTGTGCATCTATATACGTCTATATACAGATATATGCAATCTGAATTAAATTTATCTAGATCCGACTATAATCAAAGTGCAGCTTTAGTTTAAATTATCAGAGTCATCACTATGGATGGGACTATCAGGGTGATTGCTCTGGTTCTACACTATTAAGGGAAACGGCACCTGTTCTAATTAATTCAGACCAGTATCAGGTAGAAGAAAGGGTTATGCCAGGTGGTGGCAATTAGAAGCTGAGGAAGGCAATCATGCTCCACTGGGGCGATCTTCTAACCACAGAAAGACTGAGCTCAGGGCAACACTGCCCAGCTCCTCACTTCTGCATCCAACCCCCCCCCCCCATCTTCCTCATTCTTTGTTTTTTTGCCAGGTGATTTATATTTCTGTGCAATCAGATCCCACATTTATAGAAAGAGGGCAGGTAAACCAGAGCATGCTTTATGTACAAGAGAGACTCTGGCCAATTAAATTGAGTTTTAAAAATCTGTTCAATTTGGTGCCCTAAATGGAGCTCTCCTCTTATTTATTCACCATGGTTCCTGCCTCTTAGAGATTTTTTTTTTTCTCTCACCTTGTTTTTTGAAAACTGAAATGAGGATACCAGGGAATATCACCATCTTGGGAGCTGAACAGTTTTTTTCAGCTTACTTCTTGCCTATTACTGGTTTGGCACAGGGGTAATTTTAAGTCTCAAATATTCATAGCCTCCTTTTCTCCAGTCTGTGAATATTTTGATGATGCAATTCTCACAGAAATGTAGTTAGCCTCTCATTAATTTTATTAAAATTAGCTCCATGTGCTAATTTTGTGTGTCCTTTTTAGACATAATTCTTGCATTTTCTATATTCCTTTATTGCAACCACAAACTCCTCTAAATTTACCTTAAGCATATAAGATTTCATGGAAAAGCCACATACTTTTACCATTTTACCTTTGCATATTTTTTAATTAAAAGATTTGCTGACGATGCCAACCTTAACAGTATATTTAATTTGTTCAGAGTTGCCATATATTGGGCTCCTGGGTTAACAAATTCTGAGGCTCTGATATTTGCATGCAAGAGTTTTGAAGAATACCCTGGGAAACAACACCATTAGCGGATATTGTAAAATCAGGTTCATGTTCTCCTAATCACACTACCTGCCACCATTGTCACTTCTAGTACTTCATTCATCCATCATCATGATAAAAAGCACCTCTTTGATGATTCATGCTATTTGGATATGTATGCCATCATTTCCCCTTCCTAATTGCTGTCATCTGCTGAACTTGTAGTTATTATGCTGAGTGGAAACAAATATTTAGATAATTGGTCTAAAGTCTTTCTGTTCACCTCACAATTTGGCACCAATGTGTGAGGTTTATCCATCCAAAAATATGGCTTCTCATTTGAATTCCTCTTCTCTATTGCCACCTCATTCTTTTGTTTCCATGGTCAAATTTCTCAAAACAACTTCCTAAGCTCAATAAGTTCACTAATTTTTTCTATACAAGAGGAAATAGAAACCATTGCACAGGACGTTCTCCAATTTTCAACTAACCAGATAATGAGATATGAGTCATACCTCCTTTTATGTACTTCTTCCCCTCTGTTAGAAAAAAGGAAGTATTGCTCCCCTAAGTAAAAACAAAATTTGTCCATGTACTATCTTTGCTATGTAATCAAATTTGAACACACACATCCTTACCTTTTTCACTACATACCTAATTCAGTTGGCTTCTATGTGTCTACTCGTATCATGCCAATTAAACTATTCTTTGGCCAATAACCTCAATATCACTAAACCAAGATACATTTACCATTCCTAAACTTATTTTAATGCATGAGTACATTTAAAACTACTTTCCACTTTTATTTTTGGAAATGCTATCTGATCTTGAATTGTATGTTACTATATTCTACTGCTTTCCTTCCTCCCTTCTCAATTGACTTTTTACCCCCACTCCCTTCTCTGGCCACTATTCTCTGTTTTTCCATGTGCTCCCTAAAGAAAATATAAAATATGCTGGAACTATATTACTTGCTGATACCAAATTGCTAATATCTTTTTATCTCTAGACTAGACTTGGCCTCTGAGTTTTAGTTGTGTAAATCTGTCTTCTTAATCACGCTATTCAAGTATTTCACAATCTTCTCTGTTCCAGCCAATACTGTTCCATAATTTTCTGCATCACTGAATTTTACTAAAATGAATGTCAACATGTTAAGCTACACATTTAGGATGATCTTCACATCTATGTTATTTATCACTTTAAAATTTATCGTCACTGCCCTCTTCACCTTAACTACTTCTTAGTATCTCCATTTTCCAAGAACAAAGCAATCCTGGACATAGCACAGCACACATCATCTTTGCATGTACTATTTCTCTGCCTGAGATGCTAACCTTTACTTTTCTCTCCAGCCCCATGACTCTTTTAATCATCTTTATTCAGTACCACTCACCACCATTCACCATTCACTATTGGATTCGTACCATTCACTATTGCCAAGAGTTTTGTTCTAAACTCACCCCAAACTTTCCTAATTATATTCTTGTAAGGTAGCACATATATTTTGTATAGGCATAAAATTGCATATTAGTTATTTGCTTAATGGTCACTCCCAAATTACAGGGCCAGGATTAGGAATCATTCACTAAATTTCACTGAAAACTATATATTATCATCCTTTACATACTTGGAACATACCAGAAATTCAAATACTAGTGAGGTAAATGAATGCATTTTCTGAAGCAAAAGCAATCATAAAGTAGTTGGAAAACTGAAGGTCTTGAGTATCACTAGAGTATACAGTTTGAGAAGTTTCGAGATACCACTGGAGTATACACTCCAGAAAATGAAGTCCTCGGAAATGAAGAGCCTCTTAGTCATGTTAGAAAACTTGGGCTTTATCCTGATAGTAATGGAAAATTATATGGGGGATTTCAATGCAGGAGCTTGCTAAAAATAGTGACTTTCTAGTAAGCTCAATCTAATATATAGGGAAAACAAATTATAAATTATTTTAATATATCAGGTAATAGTTGATTATATCTAAACATGACAGTAGAAATGGGATAGAATATAGGGGCTAGAGTAGAAGAATATTGGGAAAAGAGGATCCTCTATAGAGACAATCCTCATTTCACGTAGTAGTTAAGTATTGTAAAAATGACTGTGAAAGCCAAAAATGTACGTAGCAATTCAATAATCACTGGAAGAAATGATAATAGTTCGTGACCTTTAAAAGTTTTTGTCACCATATTTAAAACATCTCTTAGTATTAGTTTTAAATTTATGGGGAGATGGAAAAATAGTAAAGCTAGTATTTAATATTTATATAGTGCTCTATAATTTATAACATTGGAAACATTGGAAGTTAAAGGATATCATTTTTTTAAATATAAACTTGAGTAGCTTGAACAGCTCCTGCTTTCATCTTACTCTATAATTTACAGTATCTACCAAACATCTCTCCTATTTTTGAAGAATTTTCATTCTCCTTTCTTTTTTTTTTTTTGAGATTTTATTTATTTATTCATGAGTTACACACAGAGAGGGGCACGGAGACATAGGAAGAGGGAGAAGCTAGTTTCCTGTGGGGAGCCTGATGCGGGACTAGATCCAAGGACCCCAGGATCATGACCTGAGCCAAAGGCAGGCGCTCAACCACTGAGCCACCCAGGTGTCTCACGCTCCTTTCTAAATTTGAGTCCACTTTACCATTGAATCCTTTGTGCATTCAATGTCTTGAAATATATTTGAATGTTCCTTCAATGCAAAATTTGGAATGGATATTGCTTTCTCTGGGATTATCTTTATTATTTTAGTCAAAAATGATTTTCTCATTTATGTGTAAGTTCACCTTTACTAAGATCCCAGGGATGCATAATTAGAGCCTCCGTCAGTGGCCACAACATTACCGCTGTGAGCTCTATTTTACAGTTTCATTTGCATTTAAAAATTGAGTCTAATTTCTAGCAGTATCATTTAAAAAATTATTTGTTGGTCTTTCATCTTTCTTGGCCAGTTCTCTTTTGGTTGCCTATATTTGTAAAATGTCACACAGGTTTATCATTGAGTTTCAAGGAGGCTCAAGCTTTGTTTTCTGTGTATGAACATAGATGTGCAGTGACCAGTCACCAAGGCTTTGAAAGAAATGATGCAATTAGCACTAATTATAACATGCATGTTAGTTGTTTAGTGATTTATGGAAGAAGAACTTGCAGTGAAGGATGTGCTTTACATACTTTTGACGGTTAAAACAAGGTGATACCTAGAATTTGAACTGTGTTGTGGGGAAACTGAGGTTATTTGACTACACCATGCTAAGTAAAATTCATATATATTAGAATCATCCAAAGCTAGGACTACCAATACCTGTTGAGTGATTAAATTTGAGGGGAAGGTATAATATGAAAATATGACAAATGTATTTGCTTATAGGTGACAACTTTTACTTACTTATAGGTGGGAAATGCAAGATAAAAGGAAGATTTAAAAAAAAGAAAAAAAGGAAGATTTACAGGAAATTCTTATGAATTCAATTCTTTAAAAAGTTAGATTTCTTGTTTCTGTCTGACACTCAAATATAAAAGTCCAGGATCAATAGATCAGTAGCTTAAAAGATCAGTCTCTGCTGGCAGAAATGGTTATGTTATCAATGTATAGATGAAATATATTAGGGTAAGGAAGACAAAACTCAGAAGGACTTTAAGAAAAAGTGGTCAGAGATTTCAAAGGGAACTATTGGTTGCTTCATAAAATCCAACTAATATGATCTTTGCATTAAAAATATGGAATGTAGTGTCACATGGTTTGAATGGATAAAGATATATCTGAATTTGGAAAACATCCTTTTTGATTTAACAAGGACATTGGTGAAAAAAAAATGTGGTTTGAGGTAGTGAGTGTAGGTAAATATGACTGCTTCACACCAGACCAAATTTCCCCTGAAAAGGCTCTTTTCAAGATGAAAAGTAGGTGAAAGAAGATAAGAAGTCTATTTGTGATTGCACATTTAAGTCGTGTTGTCCAACAACGTTCAGAAATAATGCTGATATTTTAGCCATAACCTACTTGGAAGTTTTGTCAATCTATCCATTGGTTCAAGTATTAGAAGTGATTGGAAGGATGGTGCAATCAGGAACCCCCATGTCACATTTATTATTTTGGTGCACTAAATTTGTACTGTGGTTGCATTACCTAGCAGGAGAAGTGGGTCAGCTCTATCATTAAGTCTGGCATGCCTGGTGGCCTGAGAGTCTTCGTGAATATAAGGATGAGATGTGCTAGTCAGTGATTCATAACATGCTTTTTAATATTCAAAATTCCCCTGGAGGGCTCTGTACTAGATTATCTACATTGTTTGCAGAAGTAGAGTTTTGATGGTTTTTACCTAGTGTAGCTACACAGGCTGGCTTTAAGCAATATAACCATTTTGGTTATCCATACAGAAAGCTCATTTTATTAAGATCATAAAGGGTACATAGCTTCTGCAACTAGTAATGTACTATCAGAAGCAAACAATTTTCTAAGAGGCAATATCTCACTTTTAGAAGTTTCAATTTACTTTAGAACTCAACAAATATGTAATGCTTCCCTACTATATTTCCAGAAATCTTGGTATACACTGAAGATTTAATGACACAAAAGATAGATATATGGAATATGAAATATTTCTATCATATGAAATAGTTAAAGAGTAACTTAATTACTTAATTTATTATAACAGTAACATTACAGATTTCTTGACTTTCTGCAAATACCATTAAATATTATGTATGCATATGCACATACATCCATGTTAATTTTGTTTTATGTAGTAAATAGTATATTTTTTAAGATTTTACATACTTAATCATTGTTTTAGAGAGAGAGAGAGAGAGCAGGCATGAGCAAGTGGCAGGGAGGGGCAGAGGGAGAAGGAGAGAGAGAGAATCTTTTATTTTTTTCTTTTTTTAAGATTTTATTTATTTGAGAGAGAGCGATCAGGAGCAGGGAGTAGCAGACCCCCCACTGAGCACAGGTCCTAATGTGGGGCTCAATCTCAGGTCCCCGGGATCATGACCTGAGCTGAAGTCAGGTGCTTAACTTACAGAGCCACTCAGATGCTGCAGTAAATAGTGTATTTTAAATCTTTTCAACCTCCATGTACCTATAATTGCACCATAATGTACTTATAATAAAAACAATCAAAAGTGTAAGCAAAGATATATGTACAATGGCATTTAACACACTTTTATTAAAATAGGAGTGATTTAAGCATAGAATAAGTCATCTTGTTAACTATGTCACAGTATATTTACATGATGAAAAAATGAGCAGTTTTTAAAAATAATAACATGCAAAGTTAGTGACATAGGAAATTTCCATAATAAATAAGACAGTGGAAAAGAGCCAACTGAAGGAAGGTAAATAATTTCAGACAATTTGAAATGTATATGTATTTTATTCAAAAAGCCTTAATAGTTATATAAAATAATGATAATGTCTTATGTTGGGATTATATTATTGTAATACCTTCTGTAAACATCTGCATTTACAATTTTTATCTACTATACATGTTACTTTTATAAACTGAAAAGTAATGTTTTAAAGCAGGTAATGGAAAATAATTTAAAAGTATTTTTATTTTAAAGAGAAAAAAAGTGTAGCTTTAAAAATCTATACTAGAGGAGAATGATGTTGAGGTTTAACAAATAAAGTTCTAGAGATTTTATTTATTTACGAGAGAGAGAGAGAGAGAGACAGAGAGAGAGAGAGAGCTGGGAGGAAGGGCAGTGGGAAAGGGAGAAGCAGACTCCTCACCAAACTGAATCCCACAACCCTGAGATCATGACCTGGGCTGAAGGAGGGTACTTAGCTGACTCAGCCACCGAGGCATCCCAACAAATAATTCTGCAAGCAATAATTTGAAAAGATAATTCTTCTTTTTTCTGCATATTTTTAGATCTTCAGCATTCTTGGAATGTTTAGTTACAGCAGAAATTATATGACATTTTGGAAAGAATAAAAGGACTATACTATTATAAAACTTAATATTTACAACTTATATTGTAGTTGCTGTAAAATATTGGTCAACTGGCCATGTTTTTGAATTATCTCAGTTTGATGTCTGGGATGGGACATTTAATGACTTCTCACATGGTTTAGAAGTACAGTATGTAAGGGCACCTGGCTGGCTCAGTCAGTTAGGCATCTGCCTTTTGCTCGGATCGTGATCTCAGGTCCTGTCACGGATCTCCTATTTAGGCTCCCTGCCCAGTGGGGAGTCTGACTTCCTTCACCCTCTTCCTCTGCGCCTCCCCCTACTGGTGCTCTTCTTTGTCCTACTTTCAAATAAATAAGCAAATAAATAAGAAGTACAGTATGTATATATAATGTTTAATTGCTCTACAGACTCACAATTCCCTTTCCCTAAAATGTAATCAACAACTTGATGGAGAAAGTTTTCGCTAATTAAATTATTAGTCATTCTAATTCGAAAACTACTCAAGAAATATTTGTGAAACTTTTAAAATCATAATGGTGAAGTTATTAGCAGTCTATTTACTCCCAGCCTGGTCTTTACACAAGCACGTGAATGGTTGTTGATGTTTTCTTCCACTCTGTGTTCATCTGAAGAGAGAAAATTACTGCTGCCAAGAAAAGAATCTGTTTTCATTGGGTCTCCTTTATTTCCCCTGAGGCTATGAAATACATTACGAATATATAAAACAGTGTTTTTTGCCAAGCTAAGTATGAATGCTGTTGGTTTGATTGCTTACTGTGATGCCTCTAAAAAGGGAGCACTAGACTATCAATAATATTCCGCATTATGAGCATCAAGGACAAAGTCGAAATACAAGTTTCTTACATACATCTTTTTTTGTATGAGGCTAAAAATCTTAGTTTATGTATCTTATAATCCAAGGGAGGTTTTCTTTGCCAATATTTGTATTTTATAGATGTATTTTTAATGTTGTCTCTATTCAATGGTTCTGTAACTATTTAAACGGGTGATCATTAGGCATACTGCGTAGTTTGTGTCTAATGAGAGTGTGTAATATTTAATCCAGGAGACTGTGAGAAAAATAGTATGTTAGGTTTTCCCAAACCACAACACAATTTTAAACAACATGGTAGGAAGGAATAGAATATAATTAAATAATAACTTAAAGAAACGAACAGAGTTTTAATTGCATCATTAAGAATCATTTTGCAAGAAACATTTTAGCTTAATCTGTCCGTCAAATTCTTAAAATAATGGAGATAATAAAGAAATTGAGATTTACATACACTCAGCGTGTTACATATAATTTCTTAAAATCTGAAAAACTGTTTCAGGCAAACTTATTTATTATATGCTTTCAATGTATACGTGCAAGTATATGTAAATGTTTATGCATATAAATTTGTCATACAATACAGATTACCTTTATATGAATCAATAAAAAATATCAGATTTTTTTATTTCATGACATGGGTAGAAATATACTAGGCCTTTCATCAACTGAACTACAAAATGTGTGATTCAAAATACATGTAGACTTAATTCATATTTTATTGCTAATATAAAAATCTCATAATATCTTGAAAACTTAATCACTGCAATATATGCACTCACACGTAAGCTCTTTTATGTTAAGGTAATTACAGGAATATATTTTTAAATCTCTTTGTTGTAAATGTAGACTCAAGAAGCTGCAGGGCTAATTGTGGGAAAATAAAATAAAATATACTGTGTACATAAAACTAGTTATGACTTCTAGAGCAGCAATGACTAAAATATGTTTCTCAGCACATAAGTCCCCTGAGATATGCTAAGAAAAATAGAGTTGTAATATCAAATGCTTTGGAGACATGTTGCACAGAATATAAGTTAGAATGCAGACCATCATATTAAATATGTTTCAAAGATATTTAGAAGGTATGATTACTGTAGTTTGGTGTCTGTCTCTGCCAGTTCTCAAGTGATTGGTTTATGCAAAACAAAAAAACTTGACTTTGAATAAAGAAGAGTTAGGATAAATGCTGGAGAGGAAATTAGGGGAAGGTTGGAAGGATAGACTAAAATGCATTATTTAGAAGATACATATTCCTGAACATTGCTTTATATCAAATCCAGGAATAAGTAACCACTTCAGAAATCTTCTCAAATGCAGATTAAATACTATCAGAATGTCACATTATCTTAGCTCCTAATCTAGATTAGTAAAATTTAAAATTATATTACCATATTAAATTTACTCTAAGATTAAAAGGTTAGCCACAAAAATAATGGCTAAGACGGGATGCTCACTATGTCTAGATTTCATCCAATTAATTCCTTAAATATTCAAGATACCAGTAATCATTTTAGCAAATCCTATTTGATTGGAATATACCTTACAATACAATATTGGGTCCCTAACAACATTTTTCTAAATGATGTTTTAAAAGAATTAGCTGGTATCATGTTTATATTCAAAATTATTATAAATAAATGTATAAAATAAGAACAAATGGCTTTCATCTTAGCCAAGATTAAAATAACTGACCCATAGAGACAAAAAAGGGAGGAAAAAAGGTGAAATTTATAGATAAGAAATTAGGAAACCGGGTAGTCTTAGAGAAACCAGCAATAGAAAGTGTGCCCAGTAGGACACTTTGTTGAGGACAATCCTCCCAGGTTGTTCTAGGAATAAAAATGCCTCTTGGGATTTTGTATAAAACACTGCATATTATAAGAAGAGCAAAATTTTAGCTGGACATTCCTCCAAATTCACAGTTAGAACCAGGATCCATAGAGTTTCATTAGCTCCTATGGCAGGAACACTTGCGGCCATATAAAAATTGGGGGAAATAAATTTAAAACTGCCCTTCTGTCAAAGACTATATTTTCTCTGAGTCCTTGATAACCCCAGAAGAACAGAGATAACAAATACATGGATTCTAACATGTATGGAGATTGTTTGCTCCTGGGTATGGCTGCACAATAGAAATATTCTGACATGATGCTTAGTCGTTCAGTATTTAAAAAACCAAACAAACAACCCCCCACCCCCCACCCCCCAAAAAAACCCCAAAAACCAAAACAAAAAAAAAAGCAAGGAGTATGAAAGTAAGACCTTGAGACACATAGAAAAGACAATCAAGGCTTTCCCAGTCTTTACACCCAGCCTCTGTATTCCAGGTTCTGGATCTGTTGTTAGAATTGACTCTTTCTCATCAAATTCCCTGAAAGAAAGAATAAGCTTTTCTTAATTTAGAAAATCTGTCACCTAAAGAAGTACCTCACACACAAAAAACAATAAATGATTGTTTGCTAAATTGGGCAGGATTATAATACATTTAAAAGACACCAGGAATGAGTTCAGAAGGAGTTAAGATACAAGAAAATCTAGTGTGGATTGTGAAGCAAAACGTGATCTTAATACCATTATGTTAACTTCATACATAGTTCAAGCATCCAAAAACTAAACATAAAAGGTGCTCATCTGTCATATATAATGGATTTACCACAAAACCATTTAAATTGTAAAAGATCCTGTATCTGTCTCATCATGGTCTTCAGTTCCATGGGGAAAAATAATCCTGATGGATAAATGTGTAGACAACATCTCCCATGCTCCCAAGAAAATCAGGAGAACCTTTTAACCCTACCATATAATACGTAGTAAGTTATTCCTACATGTTTTAAGATCTATATTTAAAAGAATTTGACTGTAAACAATAGAGTAGCTTGCACTTTATAAGGGTGTATTTTTAATATTCACCAAAAAACAATAAACTACGCACATCAGATAATAAAATCCTTATTGTAACTTTCCAAAAATTGAAATATATTCTATATTCATCTCCTTAGAATATATGTTCTGAAATGAAATTTTGGATTATATAGTAGTTCCACTCTTAATTTTTTGAGGAACTTCCATGTTGTTTTCCGCAGCAGCTGTACCAATTTACATTCCTACCAAAAGTATAGGAATCACTTTCTCCACATCCTCACCAACATTTGTTCTCTCTTGTCCTTTTGATGATAGCCGTTCTAATGGGCCTGAAATAATTTCTTACTGCATTTCTGTAATGATTAATGATGTGAACATCTTTTTATGTATCTGTTAATAATTTGTATATCTTTGAAAAAATTATTTTAACTCCTCTGCTCATTATTAAACT
Organism: Nyctereutes procyonoides; assembly: GCF_905146905.1. NCBI lineage: Eukaryota > Metazoa > Chordata > Mammalia > Carnivora > Canidae > Nyctereutes > Nyctereutes procyonoides. Next base: position 13,497,556 of record NW_026575032.1, on the reverse strand, counting down.
GGATTTTTTTTTTATTGAGTTGTAGAAGTTCTTCATATATTTGGACATTGACTCTTTGTCTGATATATGGTTTGCACCTTAAATTTACACAGTATTAGATGTTAACTACATTTCAATAGAAAATTAAAGTTTGATTTACATATAAAAAAAACTATAGCCATTAGGCATATAGTTCCATTGGTCGTAACAACTCGAAATGGTGTATAAACTAGGTTTTGATAGAACAAAATATAATTTATAGTTTATTTTTTATTTTTTTCAAAACAGGCTTGTTTTATTCATACATAGAACTACTTACTTATAACTCCATACATGGATTATAGTTTAGTAATAATATTGCATGTTTTTTTTTAAATTCTTTTACTTTAACCAATATGAGTAGTTACTCAGTTGAGAAAGGTAAATGTATTATAATAAATGTGTACTGTGTGTTTTGATGTGAGAATTAATTTGAACTCAAATGTTGTAAGATATTTTTAATAAAATTAAATGAGCCAGATGTGAGCAATTATTCAAAAAGGAGAATGCAAACTAAGTTATCTCATTGTAGATTTCCCTCAGTTACTTCAGAGGTGGAAAGTTAGTACTTTAACATACTTTTCTACTTCATTTTATTCAGGCTCTCATTTAAACCTTTTATGTTACTCTGTTTCCGACATTTCTAGATCTTTTCAAGAATACCAGTGTGTAAATACCACATTCTATAACAAACAAAAATAACTAATATGAATACTGATATAAATGTTTTATGTATGTACTAAATATACTATTTAAAGATTAAATAAATATTAAACAAAAATAAAATGAGTTAAAAAGTGACGTTATTTTTAAATGAAAATATTTTGAGAAAAATTATTGGTTAATTAGCCTAATATTAATTATTTTTTTCCCAATTTCTCTAGTAAGTAATTTTTTTAAAGTACCTTAAAGTTTAATTTTACCATTGACAAACAATGGAAAAATAGCCTGGAAATACCAATGCATATATATTTTAAGATACATAAAAGTCTGTGTAGCTAGAGCCAAGAAACTAGATATAGCTAAGCTTCTATTTTGGTAATGATAGCCTAATCATAATTGTTATTATGAACAGGCATGTAGATTTTGCACTGTTTAAGAATATTATAGTTTAATCTTGAAAGTGTAATCATTAGCATAACTCTACCAAAGAACATAGTAAGACTTGGATAAATTGTATTTTAGGGATATCATTCCAATTTCCTTCCTTCAGGAAATTTACTATTCACAGAACATGATTTGGAGCTTCTGTGGTATTTATAAAGCAGTTGGCAGATATCTGAAGTTGCCGACTTCTAACTCTGATTCTAATAACCAAGGCTTGTGGAAATAAAAATCCACAAACATGTGTCTATCGCTTCCCCCACACAAATCTGCTAATTGGGGATTAATTTATTCTAAGAAGGACATTTTAAAATGACTAAAATGCAGTTGGAGGGGAGACTAAGTCAATCAATCATTCAAATAGTAATGTGAAAGCATTTAATTAAAATTTTAAAAAAGCTTAACTGCTAGCAGCAAAAAGTCCTAAGCAGTGATGTCTATTAATCATAGGAGATACAATAAATAATTCCCAGGAATATATCCTTTTACTATTTGTATTAAAATCTCCAACCAACAAAGACCTTCTCCAAATTGCTTTCCATGCTGGGATTATTAAGGATAGAATAAATTGGCTCTGTGCATCGTTTTCAAATTTGGGATATTGAATGTTTCCGTACTGTAAAAACTGGAGACACAGATCCTGGATACAAATTAGGTCTTGCTAATAAAACAACAACAACAACAAAAATTAGGTCTTGCTGATTGAATGCATTCGTGAAATATTTGGAAGTTGGAAGTGAGGCAGAAGCATGTTTTTTTATTTATTTTTTTTGGGGGGTACAGTTAACAACAGAATGTTATATTAGTTTCAGTTGTACAATATTCTCATTTATATGCCTGTAGTTTATACAATATGCTATGCTCCCCCAAAGTGTGGTTACCACCTATCATCATTCAACACTATTACTGTATTATTGACTGTATTGTTTAGAGGGTTCTTTTTTGGTTTGTTTGTTTCCTGCTATCAAGAAGACTCTAGAGTCATTGGGGTTTTTGGCAACAGTATTTTGGTGTTTAGTCATTTTTAGATCTATGACCAGTGAGAGAATTCAGGGGACAGAGGCTTCCAGAGCTTGGGATCACACTACTATAATGTGCTCCTGAGATCAGTATTGCCGGGGGTTGCTCCCGACTCTAACCGCCCCTACAGGCTTGCTCCCCTGGAAGGCCAGCATTTGCAGTGTTGTGGTGGGAGCAATGGCTGAGACCTAAGCAAGAACCATCCCTTCCAATGGTTTCATACAGACTTGAATTCCTTTTTGTTTCAAACAGGTGGAGGAGTTTTTGTTTCCTGAAAATAAATTTTGATGATTCTGCCGCATGCTTTAATTTATAAGAGAAGTTAGACTGTACGTAGACCTGCTTTGTGACAACATTGCTGAATTAATCAGTGCAGACAATATTTTTCACAGACTTTCCTCAATGCATGAAGATTTTTGTGCTTTCTCTACCCCATTCACTTTGTAGTCCTCCCTTGGCTTGACTCACTGTGGCTTCATCCTTATCTATGCTATCATTGAAATGTCCTCAGATTCATATTATGAAGTGAAGAAATAATAATAAAACTACAGTTCGGTTCATAGATTTAACATTGATTGAAAGAGCTAAATCAACGTAATCATGGTGGCCACATTATTATTTTAATTCGATTGATTGCTTTATTTGGTTTTTCACAGGCGTCACTGTCACAGTTGAAACAACCACTGAGTCACAATGTGATTGTTGTAGGGCATATGATTTCAAACATTTAGATGTAGTATGAGAGAAATCATCTTAGCTTATGGATAAGTCACATAAATTGGAATGTCTTAGTTCAGTCTACTATTATAAATACCATAAACTGGGTGGCTTCTAAGCAGTGGGGATTTATTTTCTTAAATCTGGGGGCTGGAAGTCTGAGATCAGAATCCCAGCAGGGTCAAGGTTGTGGTCAGAGGTCTCATCCAGGTTGCAAGCTGCTAACTTTTCATTATATCTTCACATGGTGGAGAGTGGAGACAGGCAAGAAGCTCTCTCTTGACTCTTACAAGGGCGCCAATCTCATTTATGAGGACCCCACCCTCAAGAGCTCATCTCATCCTAATTACCTCCCAAATGTCCCACCTCCTAATACCATCATAATGCAGGGTAGAGTTTCAACATGGAATTTTGTGGGGATACAGACATTCAGTCCACATCTGATGTGAACTCTCTCAGGGAGATTTCCCCCCTCCTCTTATTTACTTCTGTATACTTAGAATCCAGAAAGGAATATATGAGTTGAATAAAAGAATACATAAATGACAATTTGGTGACATTCTTTTAAAGCACTTACTCTCTTGATTTCTAAGGCGGTTGCCAGCCCAAGGATAGAGCAGTCATGGCCAAACAAGAGTAGAGTATTCCAGGCAGTGCTTGAGACCTGATGAAATCAGAATATTTGGGATTGGGTCTTAGAAAGCCACGTTAAAAAAAATAGAGTCTGAATATTTATCATCATTCTGAAATTTATACATATGATCCCTTTGTTGCCATTCTCTTCTCCATTTAAAAAAATAAAATTCCCAAATAATCAAGTTTCTAGCCCTTTCCATAATTTCATTGAGACCTAAATTCATTCGTGATGCAAATCGCTAGAGTGGGGAGCTGACATTCTTATTTCCTCCACTCTTTCCCACGTCAGGCTTGGCTTTTGGCTTTTTTCTCCCACGGAAGTCCTAACATCCAAACACAAATATTATTAGTTCCCATCTTCCTAGGCTTAGAGGCACACACGCTCATTTTTTTCACCTGTAGTTAAGTCCTCTTTATTTAAAACAACGTGTTATACTTCATGAGGGACTCTAGTATTCATAAAAGCACTATGACTTCCAGCAGATTTGGTAAAAACACATACTTTAAATGTGTAGTACTTTTAAGGTTTATGTATCTGCCAAAAGTCTATCAGTCTATTTAGGAATATATATTCTGACATAAAGGTAAAGCCTTATTTAGTACAGATTTCTATTATTCCCCAAAAAATCCAGCTACATTGTTTATGGTATACATAGTTGGCTCCTAGTCTTATGTTTTCTTCTGTAGTTAAGGATACCAAATAAAGATTGCAAAGAAAAAATGGCACAAAAGATAATCCTAGCGTAATCTTTTCTATTATTTTTTATTTTTAAATATTTTTATTATTTTTATTTTTAAGCCTACTGTAATCTTGACTCATAATAAAATTTAGCTTCTTCATTTATCTAAATTACTTTCTATAAAACATTTTATATTTGAACAATAAATAAATGTCTTACTCTGACTCTAAACAATAATTCCAAATGCCAGGATTCGAATTCTCGTCTGCTACTTACTAATTATGTCACATCAGGGTGGCTACCTACTTGTTTTTGTTTTTGTTTTACATTTTTTATTTAAATTCCAGTTGGTTAGCGTACAGCATAATATTAGTTTCAGGCGTACAATATAGTGATTAACCACTTTCATACATCACCCAGTGCTCATCACAGCAAGTGCTCTCCTTGATCTCCATCACCTATTTAACACCCATCTCCCAGCCACTTCCCCTCTGGTAACCATCAGTTTGTTCTCTATAGTTAAGAGTCTGTTTCTTGGTTTCTTCTCTTATTCCGTAGGCTGCCTATTAGTCTTGCTGATTGTTTCCTTCATTGTGCAGAAGCCTTTTATTTTGATGAAATCCCAATAGTTTTTTTTTTTTAAAGATTTTATTTATTTATTCATGAGAGACACAGTGAGAGAGAGAGAGACAGAGACACAGGCAGTGGGAGAACCAATGAGGTTCTCTTCCTGCGGGATAACCGCAGGAAGTCCAATGCGGGACTCCATCCCAGGACTCCAAGATCACGCCCTGGGTTGAAGGCAGACACTAAACTGTTAGGCCACCCAGGGATCCCTGAAATCCCAATAGTTTATTTTTGCTTTCATTTCCCTTGCCTCAGAAGACATATCTAGTAAAAAGTTGTTAAGCCCAATGTCAAAGAGGTTACTGCCTGTGTTCTCTAGGATTTTAATGGTTCCACATCTCACATTTAGTTTATTAGTCCATTTTTAATTTATTTTTATCTATGGTGTACGAAAGTCGTCCAATTTCATTTTTTGTATGTCACTATGCAGCTTTCCCAACACCATTTGTTGAAAAAGACTGTCTTTTTCCCTTCCTGTTTTGTTGAAGATTAATTCGCTATATAGTTGTGGGTTCATTTCTGGATTCTGGATTCTGCTCCATTGGTCTATGTGACTGTTTATGTGCCAGATACCATAGTGTCTTGATGATCACATCCTTGTAATACAACTTGAAGTCTGGAATTGTGATGCCTCTAACTTTGCTTCTCTTTATCAAGGTCTTGTACTCTTTCAATTTTCTCATGGTTTATGGGGGCCAGCACATTAATGGAATTGTATGGAGCCTGTGAGCTGATAAATAAAAGTTGGTTAGGAAAGTTCTTGACACATAGTGTGAGCCCTTTAGATATTTTTAAAATATATTTTTATTTAATTTGAGGGAGAGAGAGCATAAGCAGGTGGAGAGGCAAAGGGAGAGGGAGAAGCAGGCTCCCCACTGAGCAGGGAGCCTGAAGTAGGGCTGGATCCCAGAATCCTGAGATCATAACCTGAGTCAAATGCACACTTAACTGCTGAACCAATGAGCCACTCAGGTCCCCCAACTCTTTAGATATTCTTATGTTAAAAGCACACCCATTAAGCAGTGTTGTCTACACTAATTAGCTATTATCTATATTTCTCAGAAGGAAATTTTAGTTATATTCATTTATCATTCTTTACCTCAAAACTTCTCATCGTTTTTTTTTTTTTTTTGTTCCCTACCTCTTTAAGCATTCAACTGTTTTCAATGTCGAATTAAATTCTCTTTTCTATATATCTAAGATTAAGGGCATGATGTATTTGTCTGGATTAAAACAAATAATTATGTAATACAATTTATATTTCAAGTCAAATGCGACATATTTATAAGAATTTGCAACTCTAATTTGGGGGTTTAGGGTTGGTTCTATATGTGACCATATTTGTTTATTGTATTGTTAAATATTCTCTATACTCACTCATCTCATGTGTGTGTCTGTCTCATGTATCAGTATCTGAGAAATATGGTTCCTAACACAGTTGTGTATTTGTCCACTTTCTTTGTGATTATGCTAACTTCTGCTATAAGTTCTACCTGCCTGTTGAAATGTTCACTTTAGCAGCAATTAAAAAAAAAAAAATCTGTATCTCCAGTACATATTTACTTAAAAATGTACTCTAATATTACTAAAGCTATGCTACGTCACTTTCTGATAGTATTTACTAATGTGAATTTTTTAAAACTAATTTCCATTTTTTGTTATGTTTCTGTCTTATAAAAATAGCAAGAGATATGAAAATTAAAATCTGAAAATACTTCTTTTAATTAGTTAGTTAAATCTGTATTTATTGATGATGATTACTGATAATTTAGGCTTGTTGATTTTGGCTTATTTTGCACTTTCTATTTACCATGTTATATTTGTATCTGCTAGGTGTGCGGGGACGAGGAGCTCTCATTTCCTTCATTCCTGATTCCTGTTGTTTTGTTAGTTTTTTTTTTTTAAATTTGTCAGAGGATATTTCCTGTTTCTTATAGCTTTGAAATAAAACATTTAACATATTATTTATCTCTTTTCTAATATTTTAAAATGTATATTTGACTAAAATATAGCTTTGAAATAAAATATTTAACATATTATTTATCTCCTTTCTAATATTTTAACATGTATATTTGACAAAGAATATCATAAAGTCTACCAACTTCTATTCTTTCAAACAGTACATGATCGCCAATGCAGTGGAATGCCAATACCCCCCCATCAATGTCTTATTATTTTCATAATACGTTGGTCATTATTTTTAAGACAATACTGTCTTAACTCTATACTTAGTAGTGTCCCTTAGAAGAAAAAAAAATATTCTTATTCAGTTTTATACAAACATTTCATTCATTCTTCATCTGCACATTCTGTTTTATATCCTGGGTTTTTTTATGTACAAAAAGTTCCTGATATTTTTTACTATTTCGGCAAAAATCTGAGAGTGTCAAATTCAATGTTCAATGAGACAATTTAAGACAATTTAACTATAACAACACTTACATGTGTCTTTTTTTTTTTGGCCTTTTTAAAATTCTTTACAAACATTTAGGTCTAAATTTGTTTCTATTTCTCTGTTTGTATTACCTTGATCAGAATCTCTTTCCTCCCTCAACATAGGAGTGAAAATCTAGGTGTGAATTTCATATCCTATAGCAAGCCTGGAATCTATCTTCCACGTCACTCATTCTTTGATGTTTAATCAACCTAATTTTAATTTTGAAGAGTAACTTATCTTCACAGTGAAGTTCTGTATGGTCTTTTCATTCAATTTGATTGAATAGATCTGTAACCAAACTTGAGATTTCAGGTTAGTTTCTCTGACTTTTCCTATGGTCTATTTTCATAATAATTTATATCTTCCTTTTTATTTTTAATGTCTGTGCCATCTCTCTCCATCTTCCTCCATTAAATCAATATTATGAGTAATGTCATTAATATTTATAAAAAATCTTTTGTTTTAGGGTCATCTGGGTGGCTCTTTGGTTAGGTATCTGGCCCTTGATTTTGGCTTAGATCATGATCTCAGGGTTGTGAGTGTGGACAATGCTTAATATCCTCTTCCCTCTCCCTGCACCCCTCTCCACCTTTATCTCTCTCTTTTTCCCCGTCTATAAAATATCTTCTGGTTTTTGTAACACTTTATATTAAAATGTTTTCTATTCTATATATTTCTATCCTTTCCTATATTATCTTCTCAGTATTACTATAATTTAAAGATTTAAATGTATGTATACTTGAGGTATGTATACCTCTAATCTATACTTCAAATGTTCCTCACACACCTAATATATAGTCTTTTAATATCAAATTTTACATAATGAATGTCATTACAACTTCTTTGATTGATGAACTTTGAGATATATTTTTCTTTTATTTTGAAGTGATTTAAATTTTTTTTCTATGTCTGTCTTAGTTACATTCTGACCAGCCACTCCACATACTGTGACATGTGTTAATATTTATGGTCAGATATATATTACTTTTCTTAAATTTCCCAAGAGGACCTGATAAAGATGCTTTTTTTTGCCATTTTTAAAAGAAATATATTGTATATCAAATTTGTTAGCTCAGTGGTCTTACTAATGTTCAAAGCTTTCTATGTGTTTGTTTTGTCTTATTTTATTGGAATATAATTTATCTATCAAAAGCTAAGGGGTATATTAAAATTACTCTTTATTAAAATATATTTCCTAGTTCTACTTTCCAGGTTAGCATTTTGCTTCATAGTTTAAATTATTGGGTATATATGGGTATACTTTGTTAAATGTTCTTGATAAGTTAAAATTTTAATCAATATGTAGTGACTCTCAATTTTATGTAATAACACTTTTAAAAAAATCATTGAAGTATTACACAAGGCAGAAAATTGAAAAAATAAAAAAAAAAAGCTAGTAAATGTCACAAAATGAAAACATTCATGTAACCAGTACCCAGACAAAAAACGTAGGATAATACCAGCTTCCTACAATCTTCACATATAACACCAGGCAGTGCTATTAAGAAATTTGAAGAGTGATATTTTACAATTTTAGCAAGCTAACTTTTTCCATTTTAGCTATTCTTGGGGATATGTAGTATATCACACCTGGTTTCAGTCTGCATCCTCCAGGTGACAGTGTTATGAACATTTTTTATTCTCTTAATGGCTCTTTGACTTTTTCAGGTTTTTTCATGTATTTCATGTGGAATGCATTTCATATCTTGGTCGATTTAAGGTCCATTGAGATGTTTATAATATTGACTGTTGTAATTAATGGATATGGAATATCCTTCCATTTAGTTTTTTTTTCCATTTTTGTATTAATATTTTGTAATTTTTATGTATAGGTCTTGAACATTCCCATTTATTTTATTTATTATTAGGTACTGATTTTTTTCCACGTTGTTTTTTTTTTAAGATTTTATTTATTTATTTATGAGAGACAGAGAGAGAGAGAGAGAGAGAGAGAGAGAGACAGGGGGAGAGGCAGGCTGCATGCAGGGAGCCTGATGTGGGACTCGATCCCAGGTCTCTGGAATCATGCCCTGGGCTGAAGGCAGGCGCTAAACCCAGGCTGCCCCAGGTATTGATTTCTTGATACTATTTTTAAAGATTTTATTTGTTTATTCATGAAAGACACACAGAGAGAGAAAGAGGCAGAGACAGACACAGGTAGAGAGAGAAGCAGACTCCATGCTGGAAGCCTGATGTGGGACTTGATCTGGGATCAAGCCCTGAGCCAAAGGCAGATGGCTCAACTGCTGAGCCACTCAGACATCCCCTAAAATTGCTTCTTTATTCAAATAAGCTCTGTATAAATTCATTGGAATTTTTATGTACACAATTACATAATCTACATAAAATGTTATTTTTTCAAAAAAATGTTATTTTTCTACAAAAATCTTATATTTTAAAATATCTCTTGTACTGTTTAGAACTTCAGTATGATTGAGTGTAAAAGGGAATAGAAAGAATTATATTGGATTCTCAGTGGGGATAATTATTAATTAATAAATGCTACTAAGTATAATGTTCTCTCAAGACTTCTTATAGATAATTTATTAGGTTAAGAGAATATGATTTATCTCTAGTTTGCTAAGAATCATGATCTTGACTAGGTTCTTGAATTTAGAGCAAATGTTCATTTTGCAAGTCTTTTGATATAGTGAATTACATTGATCGATTTTCCAAAATTTAATAAACTTGATTTTCTGGAGTGAAACCAATTTTGTATTGATGTTTCATCTTTGTTTAAAATCTTTGGACTTTTTTTTTCTATTGAATATAGGACATATTTTCTTGGCTATTTGAATATCTAGTGTTTTTTAAAAATGCACTTTGAAAACTGTATACAAAACAATGATAAAATCTTCAGACAGTTGTTTTTTCTCTTACGAAAGGGCTAAATTGCTTAAGAAATCACCTAATCCTATCAAGAACTGACCTAAGTTGGTGTTTATTTGACATTTAGTACTCGGGCTATCTCTACTTTGTGTCTGATTCTCAAGCAAGATTCTGAAACACTAGGAAGATCTCCCTTTTCCATAAAAATTTTTGACCCTAGCTCTTCAACGTTCTACTAAATTCAAGTTCAAAATCTTAGAAGTATATTAAGAGGAAGCCCAGCAGTTTGCTGAAAGCAGATTCACTTCCCAGCAGGTTTTGTTTCCTATAAACGGTAGAAATCTGGAGGAGAGTTCATTTTGTCCATTGGAAGATTTTGGCCTAGCTTTATAGCATTCTGAGCTGTAATAGACCTCAGAACATCCAAGTCCTGAAGCTTATCTTTATACTTAAATGGAACTGCAAATTTTTCAAGATTATTTTTAGTAAACATGTGACATCTTTCATATCATTCAGGATACACAGAATATTTATATTCTTTATTTGCATAACAAAATATATTTTCAATTTTGTTTTGTTTATTTGCTTAGATACATCAATACATACTTGGAGGGTCAGTTTGAATTGCACATCCTATTTCCTAATTTTCTATGTCATTCAAAGAAATGATAAAAAAGGTATCTCTTTTGTTATTTGTTTTTTTAGATGTTGGTAGATATAAAAGAGTTCATTGTGAAGACAATAAAAATGTTTACTTCAATGTGTGCATATTAGAATTACAGGCGTTAGCAGTGCTTTATTCTTTGCCTATACTTCATCTTTTGTGTACACTTTTAGCATATATGGTCCAGGAAATGTGCTAGTTCTGGAAGAAAGCAACTCTGTGAAAAGTGATTTCCTACAAAAAAAAAAAAACCATGAGAATTATTGTTTACAAACTTCAACAACCTTCTTCCTAGAAATAAAAATTAAAAAAAAAAAACTAAATAAAAATATATTTATGTTAGAGATGCCTGGGTGGCTCAGCAGTTAAGTTCACCTGCCTTCTGCTCAGGGCATGATCCCGGAGTCCTGGGATCAATTCCCACATCGGGTTCCCTGCCTGGAGCCTGCTTCTGCCTCTATCTGTGTCTCTGCCTCTATCTGTGTCTCTAATGAATAAATAAATAAAATATTTTTTTAAAAATATCTTTATGTTAAAATAATATATTGAAAATCTATATGTTTCTCTTTGGTCAAATGTCAGATCCCTTGGCCCAACTTGAACAGAATTTACATTTTGTGTTGTAATGTTGTTTTTTTGAAAGAGCATAAGAGTATATATACCTTCAAATTTGCTATTTTGATAAAATTTATATCCACATATTTTTCAAATAATAATAATTTTAAAAGATAGCATTATTAATTGACTCTCTTGAGTAAGATTCAATTTCCTAATTGATATTATATCTGTAACTTGTAATCCTAAAACTACATATAAAATACATAGTTTATATAAAAACAAACTCATCGTCAATTCAATATGGATTCAATATTTGAATTTTGTACTCAAAATCATCATGATAGACTGCTTTTGTTTAAAATTCTATTGTGTTTTCACTGTGTGAACACTGACTTTAATATATCATTAATTCTTTAATTCCACCTTATTCCATATGTTTTGAAAATTGATAAATAATTAAAATTCAAAAAGTAGTAAGATGTTAACTTTTAGCTCTGTAATCATACATTAAAGATTATGCATATATTTCTTCAAATGCTTTTATTAAATACAAATTTCTCTAATACTTAAGTATTCTTAGCAATTTCTGGTTATTGGGTAAATGAGAAGATTGACGCTTTCTAGATCATAACTGAAAGATAGGAATTAAATTTCTGTAAATTAAATGTAATAGATTAAATAACGATTACATCTATAATTACATTTAGAAAAAAATAGAATCTTTATAGTAGTAATGAAGTGAGATATGATTATGTGATCAGCTGGTAGACAATAAACTCCTTATGTGACATTTATATAAAGACAAAATCGTAAGTAAACAGCTTAATTTTGTGGCTAAACCTATCAATGTATTTACACATGAAATTATACTGTTCTAATCATTTTTACTGAATGCAGTAATGTACATTCTACTTTAAAATGTTGCACCATCTGGGACACCTGGATGGCTCAGTGGTTGAGCATCTGCCTGGGACTCAGGGTGTGATCCCGGGGTCTGGAATGGAGTCCCACATCCGGCTCCTTGTAGGGAGCCTGCTTCTCCCTCTGCCTGTGTCTCTTCCTCTGTCTGTCTGTCCCGTTCTCTGTCTTTTATGAATAAATAAAATCTTTTAAAAGTTAAAAAAAAATAAAATGTTGCACCATCCTAGCAATGCGTAAACATATTCTCAATCAAAATCATTCAAGACCTCACTCAAAATGGACTACTGACAACCAGTCTTCTTTTCAAATGCTAAGCGTCTATTTTCTTTTCAAAATTTTATTTCTTCATGAGAGACACAGAGAGAGAGGCAGAGACACAGGCAGAGGGAGAAGCAGGCTCCCTCTGGGGAGCCCAATGGCGGATTTGATTCCAAGACCCCAGGGTCACGCCCTGAGCTGAAGGCAGATGCTCAACCCCTGAGCCACCCAGGCATCCCCAGTTTTATTTTCAAAGACAAATCTATCAATAGTCTGTGTATCTTTTAAAAAATATACACAAGGTAACCTGAGGGGGAAAATATTTAACATAAATAATAATAAACCTATAATTTGTAAGATATAATTTGTAAGATATATTTTCCTAGTAATTAGAATCTACTAATTCATCTAGATAACTTATACTTTTATCTCTTCTAGCTAAAGAAGCAATTAAAAAACTATTTTTGAAATAGTAATGCTCATACACAATAAACTTTAGTTAAAAAAGCAATATTCTATAGTATACTTGTGCTTTTTGTTTTAATATCATATTACTGTGTTTGTCCAGTATCCTTTAAAAATTATTGCAAGCAGTTGATGGTAACTTTCCATATGGACATGTTATTTTTATTTCAAAATCCTCATGGGCTTAAAATGAGATATTAAACAAGAGAATAGCATTACGTCTTACAATTAATATAAAGTGGTTATGATGTCCTTCTCCTTCTTTGAAATGTTCTGCAGAATAACATAGTGGCTTGGAAAACCTAAAAATCCTTCAAATTTCTACTGCTTCAAACAAGGCCTTGTTTTGATGAGCTCCAGGTGTTGTATGGGAATGCTGGATCACTATATTGTACACCTGAAACTGATTTTTACTGCATGTTGCCTAACTAGAATTTAAATAAAAACTAAAAAGCAAATAAGCAAAACAAAACAACCACTCAAGGCCCATAAATAAATTCATCAACTTCTCTTAGGTTGTGTGATTACTTTCTAATGCAATAAAGAATGTTGCTCACTACCTCTTGTTCAAAGAACCTTCACCTCTTTCTTTCCAGTTACCACTTTCTCTTGGCCCTCAATGACTACTGCATATAGCTTATTGGCTGGTTCCTCATTTCCCTGGTTTCTTAATATGGGAGTTTCCTTCCAATGATTTATTATTATTATTATTATTATTATTATTATTATTAGAGAAAGAGTTCACAACTCTTGGTCTTAGGATTCCTTAAACTCTTAAAAAACACATATACCAATAAACCATTTTTTAAAATATATCCACCTGTTTCTAGATTCAGTAGCATATGACTTTGAATATCACCTCTATGTTGATCACTCCAAAATATTTATCTCAACCCTAAAGTTCTTCCTTGAAATGTACCTATTTGATATATACACTGAATGTTTAATAGGTATATAAAATTTACTATATGTCAACCTGAACTCCTCACATCACCCAATACACCTCTGCTCTTCCTGTAGCTTTTACCTTTCCAAGTTGATATAACTGTAAATCAGCTATAAACTATTAAGGTTTTCTTTATTTCCTTCCCCCCCTCAAATTGATAATCCTGCTAGTTGTCCATTCAAAACATAGCCAGACACTGGCCATGTCCCTTGGATACTACCATCATTACCATATCCAGATTATAATCAGAAAATATTCTTTCAGGTTTGCTCAACATCTCTTTATTTAGCCTACCTGCTTCAAATTTTGAAGCCATAATATCTATTATCATATCAGTAGCCAGAGCAATTTTGTTAAAATGCCGGTAGGATCGTGTCACTTTGCACTTTTAGTACTATTCATTAGTTCCTCATCTCAATTAGAGTAAAATCTAATCCCTTAAAAAGACTACTGGATTTGTGAATTGTCATGCTTCTTATTTCATCTCTTGCTTTTACCATTCTTCTCTTGGCCAAGTCACCCTGGCCCCTCAAGATCCCCAGTGCACACAGGGGGTAACACCTTCTTACTAAGGACCATGGTTGTGTCTTTTCTTTTTTCCAGAGAATACTTCCTCCAGATGACCACAGAGCTCACACCTTCTACTTCTTCGAGTGAATTTTTTCTGAAGTCCCATGTGACATTGTCTTTCCCTTGCCACTATCTCTATACACTGACACACTGTATACTTTTATATTATAAGCCTATTACCAATTTTCCCCAAGTAGAATAAAACTATATTCATGAATCAATTTTTGTCCTATTTGCTTTCTGTTAAATTCCCAGGCCTAGCATGTATTACCTGTTAAAAGAATAAATGAAAAGTCATTTAATTAGGATGTTTTTCTAGTGTTCCCTAAAAAAAAAAAAACGCTGCATGATTTATTTAGCGGAAATGTCCTCAACTCCTTTGGTCTTCGGATCACTTCAAACTCTTAAAACATATCTACCAAAAACCCATTTATTATATATTCACCTATGTTTCCAGACTCAATAGCAGGTAATACCAAACACACTACCTGCAAATATGACCATTAGTAAATAATTTATTAAGAAGAATATGTACAAGGTAATTGCTTATACACTTTTCTAAAATTTTATAAAACATATTGTGATGTTATCCAATAGTGAGATTTTTTATCTGCTTGACTGGTCAGTCTTATGTACATGCGTGGCTCTAATTGTTGAAACTTACAGTTGAATGCAAGAGTCCTGCTTAATATCATGAGAAATTTAAGTAATTCTTTTTCACATGTAAGCTTGTCTCTTTTTTGAAGACTTTGAAGTATGCATAAATCTATGCTTTGATTTCTGGAATTCTAGCAAATTTGCATCACAAATTCAGGAGGAAACTAAAATACCATGCACTTTATTCACAGTATGTAAGATGGAGTAGGTAAAAGTATAATGTCACTCCCCTAACAGATTAGAACAAAAGTTATAGAAACATATAATCTAAAGATTTACTGTCTGAGACACATCAAATGTAATAGTCTTTCAAAATAATGCATGGCGTTCTTAAGGAATGAAACCAAAATCACCTCAGATAATATCAGATCTCTGATGTTTCTTTTAAGTCAAAATAAACTGTCACCTGAGAGGTAGGGGAAGCAAGCACATATATGCCACTGCAACTTTACAGCTGCCAACTTCCACTGTATCCAATTTTCTAGCCCCAGCTTCTCTTGCATCTTTTACTGTTCCATTATTATGTTTTTTTTTCTTTTTTTTGTGTGTGTATTTTCTGTTATTGTGGGTTTTAACAATGTGGTGGATTGTTTCCCCCCCTACTGATGACATTGCATGATTAGTAATATCTATGGTGCCTTTACTTTAAAAGCTAAGGTGATTATACCTGTGATTTTTTGTGTAACAGCTTATATAAAGTATTAGGCTAAAAATGGATAATCGAGGAAATCTGTCACATTTTGCAAAGATGAAAAATAACCCATATAATTATGTTCAAAACGAGAACACATTTGGAGACTGAATGAAGTATGATCAAGTCTCAAGAGAATGCAATGTCGTTACTTATGTCAGATACGTATCCTTAAGACTTTTGTGTTTTTTTAAGCCAGTTCTACACAGTTCTACATTTTAAGTGGTAAAAACGGTATTAATTGTTTTCTTTTACTTTTGGAAGTGATGAGTCACATGTGATTTCTCTGCACTTTAACTTCTCAACTTGGGAATACTCAGAAGGGAGCAGAGCCATGGTACTTTGAATGAGTTGATATAAAATAATGGAGGCTGGTGATGAGGAATCACCAGAGACTCTACTGCTTGAAGGCAGAGACATTGCAATAATCTGGTCTTGCTTCAGTTATGGGCAATAAAGTTTACTCTAAAGCCAAATGAAAATATTTTTACTGCCTTTCTTAGGAATCTATGCCAGAGTTCTTTCAGTGAATTTTCCTTTAGAGGCTGCAGAACAGCTGGCCCCAGCAGTGCAGCCCTGACTAGAGCAGCATGATCTCTCAAGACACGTACCCAGGCAAGTATGGCTTGCTGTAAGTGGTCCTTTTATCCACATTTAATTCAGTATAAAAATAAATCTGAAATAAAAAAGAAAAAAAAAAGAAATAAATCTGATAGTAGACCGATTTTTAGTGCTCCAAAGAAAACATACTGAATTGAACTTGAAGCTGCATCGCACCTTTTAAATCTTGCTCATAAGTAATGCTGCATATACTTTAAACGTTTGCCAATAATTACTATCAAAATAATTTCTGCTCATCAACTCCCACATTTTGTCATTAAATAAGTAGTATTTGATAAGTTAAAATTTTAAAAATATAAAAAATTAAGAGATGTAATTAATTATCCTCTCATATACTGTTTTTAAATAAGCAAACCAAAGCCTTCAGTGTATTAAACATGTGTTTACTTATATAACACTACTTTGATGTTCTGCTTCATGTGAAAATAAGATTTTAAATATATTAGAAGACTCATTTTAATATTTATGTGCATGAAAATTTCCAAAAGTATCACCTTTTTCCTAAAATTGTTGCTAAAAAGGTGATGGGAAAAATAGAAGGGTAATTGAATTTACGGAAGAAGGAAAAAAAAGGTGGTAAGATTTTGTTAGTTTTCTTTTTTATATTCTGGAGTAAATGCACAACTTGTTTATAAAATTTAAAATATGAGGAAAAGCCTGCAAAACCCTCATATCTTATACCATATATTATCACAACACAAAAATATAATTGGTGTCCAAGCTTTACAAATAAAATTACACATGTAAATGATCTATCATACAGCATGGAAATTTTAAAGTTAAAAATAATGCGCCTCCTAAATCGAGGTCAACTTATAACTGGCAACTGACTGTTCACACCCTGATTTCAAATATATGCATGCTCAACTCACAACAATTTCTGTCAAAATTTAAAATTAGAAGCAGTAAATAACACATCATGAATTCATAAAAGGATAATGTTGTTGGAAGGCTAAATCATCCACAAAAAAGATGGTAAAGGCCATATATTTATTATAAGCACATTTACATTTTTTTTAATTGGGGGCAATGTCATTTTTAAGATAATACTGTAAAGAACTCTGTGTCATGGATACTTCAGCATGACACATTCATAAAAATGACACAGTTCATTCTTTCCTTCTTTTTTACTTTCTATATCTATGTATCTATTTTTCTAGATCTCTTCTTTGGAAATTAAATGATAAATAAGGTATAGCATTAGGTACTAAAATATTTTAATCTTTTCAAAATGTAACTATCTTTCGAAAATAGAAAACTATCTCTTAGGTGAGTAATTTTCAACTAAACTGAACCAAATACCATCACATATTCATTGGAGGTTGAAATTAACTCAATTTGGTCTTTAAAAGATTGAAAACTCTTGAAAAAAAAAGTTTCAACAAATACTATCCTTTCTGTCTAAACAAAAGTTGGACCAGAGAATGTTAAACAGGCTGGGAGGACTTTATTCAAGGCTATTGCAATTATGAAGGAAAGCCAGAACCCAGACTCAGCTCTGCTGATACAAAAGAAAGCAAAACAAAAGAAAACGAAATGAAATGAAATGCAACGAAACATGGTAAGAATGGATGGGTCACATGGTATTTCTATTTTTAAGTTTTTGAGGAACCCCCATACTATTTCCATAGTGAAGCTGGAGTGAGGAGGAAATAATAGGCTATCAGTGTTTGCCAATTGGTTTTCCCCAAAGAAAAATAAATTTTCCCAAACCTTCATGACCAAAGATAATTTTACAACCTGGAGCAAGGTGTTAGGCCTCTACCCACCTGCCGAAACGAGGAGCTTGGGGAACTATCTTCCTCGGTAATTACATTTCCAAGAGATGGCTCCCAGGTCCCTTGGAAGATATGCTTGGGTTGTAAAGCTGGCTAGAGGCTGAGAGAATTTTTCTATATCTAGGGAGTGATAAAGAAATTAGGAGTTCTCGAAAGTAAAATCTCTATGAAAGAGAGGTCAGGGCCTAGAGATAGGAAGAAGCTTGCTTAAGGTTTATTCAAGCTGAGGGTGCCATTAGGGCTGTTTTGATAATTTCAAAGTGTTTCAGTGTTGTTATTTTTTTAACAATATCATTTTATTTACTAAAATAATCTCAGTACATATTTCATAAAGATGTAGTTGTTCACAAGATTATAAAAAATATTTTTACAGCGTGAAAGAATAAATGGGGGCATTTTAGCATCTATTGAGAAAACAGAGTACACCAAATGATGGACAGAAGTAGAGGAATAGCTTAGGAAATGTTAGGTAGGAAGCAGAAAGAATGAAGAATATATTCTCAGAAATAAAAGGACCCTCTAAATTTTCCAGAGTGCCTACTGGATGATTCATGGGCATGCTATCATTTTAGTGGTTTCAAGTTCTAAACGTAGGACACAAATACAGTTAACTGAGAGAAAATGTACCACTTGTCATATTCCTGTTGGTCTCATCCAAAGTCTGGATATAATGTTTAATTTTACACTCAATACTAAGATCCAGAGACAAATCAGTAAATAATGTTTCATAAAACTTTACGGTACTAGTTTATGGAAATTATACTTATAAAATTGTATTGAATTCACTACTCTTTTTGTTTGTTTCCTGCTCAGCTTCCAATCTATAGTATGAATAACTTTTTTCCAAGTCTT
Source organism: Nyctereutes procyonoides (assembly GCF_905146905.1). Classification (NCBI taxonomy): domain Eukaryota; kingdom Metazoa; phylum Chordata; class Mammalia; order Carnivora; family Canidae; genus Nyctereutes; species Nyctereutes procyonoides. Next base: position 13,478,507 of record NW_026575032.1, on the reverse strand, counting down.
TCAAATTATTGCTTAGTTTGAAATCATTTTAATTTCTATTTGCCACTCTGAAATTATAATGAGTGATCTATGAAAGTTCATTTATTCTGAGAACCAGATAAGTTCATTTGGTTCACTGTTTTAATACTTAGCTGCATTCAGTCTCCTACTGGAATATTTCAGCATAACTATTAAACATGACAATACATCTCTTCTATAAATATCATTATTTCAACATATATAACATTAAATAGAAACTCAATGGAATCTAAAGGATTAAAACTGAGTTTTTTTTTAAACCGAGATAAATTTTATTTTATTTTTATTTTTTTAAAATAAATTTTAAAAGAAATTAAAAACTTTAATGATTTACAAACTTTTGCTTCTCTGTCTTCTGTGAATTTAAATTCTCCTGCCTTAATTATCTACCTGCAACTTAATTTGGGTTTTATTGTTAGTATTATTAAATTGCAATCTAGCAGCATCAACATACTGTTAGCATTGCCCTAATGAGCACAAATGAAACACATATGTTTACTGTACTTGGTTTTACACTGAAATTATAAATCCTAGAATAAATCTTTGCTTATTAGTTCAAAAGATGTTGGAAGTAATCTAATAAAAGACAAATAATCAGAGATGAATATTGCCGGGGATCTCCGGGTGGCTCAGCAGTTTAGGGCCTGCCTGCAGCCCAGGGCCTGATCCTGAATTCCTGGGATTGAGTCCCACCTCGGGCTCCTTGCATGGAGTCTGCTTTTCCCTCTGCCTGTGTCTCTGCCTCTCTGTGTCTCTTGAGAATAAATAAATAAAACCTTAAAAAATGAATATTGCCCTAAAAATGATTTTCTTTATGGATAAAATCATTTCCATCATCTTTTGGAAGTAAATTGCTTTTTTTTCTATTAATAAGTTTCTCAATTAATGATTATTTAATGGTTTATTGCACCAATAGATTCATTTCTGTGTGTAACCATTAATATACATTATATGCATGTATAAGCAACTTTTACTAAAAAATATTTCAAGCCATATATGGCATATGAATTGCTTATGATATAAGATGTAATTTTATTTTTTAATAATGGAAAGGTAAAAATAAGTCACAGAAAAAAAATACAAAAAAAAAATAAGTCACAGAGACTATCAATGTACTCAGTCTACTGATGAACACTTCCTAGTCCCAGGAAAAAAGTTATCTAAATGATAAGAATCATTTTTTTTTAAGTTCTTAGTTTTCTAATCTCAGTAATTCCATAGAATGATTATAACATGATTTCACATTTCTGTGCCAGGCATTAATATAGTAAGGTTTATTCAATGTGTGTCATTTCACTACTAAAATTGGTAATTACATATTCCCAAAATGTAGTGCTCTCTTTCCAATTAAAATCACTGCCCTAATGCAGGATTTGAGCTTGAGTTAAGTTTTTGTGCTTTCTGTCTTCCTTCTTCTTCTTAGATGTGGGCCTATCTCTAGAGTTTCTCTATTATATTTGTCCAAGATGATTCTGTCCAGATTGGGGTAAGAAATGACAAGAACTCCCATTCATTGCTGGTGGTCATAAAAAATGGTACAAGCACTTTGGAAGACTGACAGTTCATTAAAATCTAAACACCATACAGCCCAGAATTCATGCTGCTAAATATTTACTTAAATGAGTTTTAGAAATGTCTAGGCAATGGTCTCTACACAGATGTTTATAGTAGCCTTATTCATAATTGCCAAAAATTGGAAACGACCATGATTTCCTTCAGTAGGTGAGTAGATAAACATTCCAAAAGTGGAATATTATTTAGTGATAAATAAATATAGGCTATGGAGCCATGGGAAGGCATGCAAGAACATTACATGCGTGTTTCTCAATGAATGAAGCCAATCTGAAAAGGGTGCATTCTCTTGATTCCCAAATACATGATAATCTGGAAAAGGCAAAACTATAGAGACAGGAAAAGTATCAGCAGTTGCCAAAGCTTCAGGGGGAGGGGAAAGAGATAAATACATGGAGCAAGGGGCTTTTTAGGGTGGCAAAACTATTGTAAATGATATGTAATGGTAGATCGCGACATATATTTGTCAAAATTTGCAAAACTGAGCAACAAAAAGAGTGAATTCTAATGTAAATTATGGTCTTCTGTTACTAATAATGTATCAATAATAGTTCACCATTCGTTAACAAATGAACAACCACCACACTAATTCAAGATGTTAATAATAGGAGACACTGTGTGAAGGGAAGAGGGAACATACAGAAACCCTACATTCCACACTTTTTTTTTTTTTCATAATCCTAAAACTGCTCTAAAAAATAGCCAATTAAATGTAAACATATCGGGCCACCTGGGTGGCTCAGTCAGTTAAGGGTCCACCTTCGGCTCAGATCATGATCTCAGGGTCCTGGGATTGAGCCCCACTTCAGGGTCCCCACTCAGCGGGGAGTCCGTTTGTTCCTCTCCTCTGCCCCTCCTCCCCTCTGCTCAGGCTCTTTCTCTCTCTCCCCCAAGTAAATATATAAAATATTAATACATACATATATATGCATATATATATATATATATATACATATCAATCATAGTAATACTGTGTTATCTTAAAGTAAAATATTGTAGGAATAGATACATCTTAATATAAGATTCGCTTTTAGGGAGTGGGTGCATTAGTGGTTTAGTGAAGAGCTAACTGCCGGGATACCTTGTCCAAAGTCGGTAATATAGAGAGTTCTGTTTACAAAAAGTCATATGTGAGACTGAAGATAGGAATTTTCCTGGAGATAAGCAGTGGGCCTTTAGGCAAGCAAGCTATGGATCATAGTATTGGACAATTCTCTTCATGCAGTGCTGGATGGGGGTTGACTCATGGTTTTGGAAGCATGGGCTACAAGGGGCAACTTGTTCTCAATGTGGGAGGAGGGAGTCTTGTGTGTTCAGGAAACTTTCTGAATCTATAATCTAAAACTTAATATTGTAGTTGTCTGCATCTCTAAGGCTGAAGACCCCATCGATGAATGGCCAGCTCTATCCCTGTAGAGATGTATTCCCTGAACTTAAAGGCATGTCTGCCTTATGGCATCAGCTGAGAGTTGGTTAACTCTAAGTGATGGAGCCGTATCTCTGACATGAAAAGGAGAAAGTAGAAATGGCCATAAAGACACCTTGAGCCCTTATATTAGTGATTCATGCATAAAACACAGGAAATTTAATTGTTCAGGAGATTTCACTTCAGTTCTACACCCCTATTCCTCTGGTATTCATGAGACTGATTTCTTTTCTTTTTCTTTCTTTTCTTTTCTTCTTTTTTTCCTTTCTTTTCCTTTTTTCCTTTCCTTTTTCCTTTCCTTTCCTTTTCCTTTCTTCTTTCTTTCTTTCTTTCTCCTTTCTTCTTTCTTTTTCTTTCTTTCTTCTTTCTTTCTTTCTTTCTTTCTTTCTTTCTTTCTTTCTTTCTTTCTTTCTTTCTTCTTTTCTTTTACAGAGACAGCATGCAAGTGAGCACAGGGGAAAGGATAGACAGAGAGGGAGAAAGAGAATCCCAAGCAAGCTCCATGCCCAGTGTGGAGCCTGATGTGGGCCTCGATGTCGCAACTCTGAGCTTATGACCTGAGCTAAACCAAGAGTTCAATGCTTAACTGACTCTCTCAGCTGCCCCCAGACTGATTATTTCTAATGGGACAAATGGTTTCCTTCAGATTCCTGTGTGAGAGTCTGAAATATTTGTCATATGGTGACTGACATTTCAGAGGTGATTCAAGACTGTATCAGTTTCTTTAGAAACGCTCCCTATCTTGACTGTATCATTGTCAATATACTGGATGTAACTTTAGCAACATGTCACCATTAGGGGAAACTATGTTAAAGATATATGGGATCCTCTGTGGATCATTTCTTACAATTGCATGTGAATGTACAACGATTAGGAAACAAAAGTTCAGTTAAAAAAAGAACAACAAAACCAAAACAAATTAATGATAGGTGACAATATAATAGCAATCATAGATTTCTTAAAATTTTACAAATTAGATAGGGCTCAGCGAGGGCAGCTTTTCTCTGCTCTAAGTGATGTCAACTGGAACAGCCAAACTAGAGTCAGTAAAACCTGGTAGCAGCCAATCCAGGTGACTCACTCACATCCTGGAAGTTGGTGCTGGCTACACATTATCTAGCAGCTGAGGTTGTCTTCCCCTCCGTGCATATCTATTACTATGGCTATCTGGGCTCCCTCAGTCATTGGTGGCTAGTTTCCTAAAGGAAGGATTTGGAAGCTAAGACTTGAATGGCTTCCTTGGAGATGCTAACATGAAACATCTGTTTCCAGTCACCAAAGCAGCTACTGACATAGCCTAAAAAATGAATGGAGGAGTGATATAGGAGCTCAGGAATGATTGGTTGGGCTGTATTGGAAGACCTTTACCATCACAGTATACATTTTTCCATAACAACTGAGTTTATGTTTATTTTTATTTATTTATTCATGAGAGACATGGAAAGAGAAGCAGAGACACAGGCAGAGGGAGAAGCAGGGAGCCAGATGTGGGGCTTGATCCCAGGACCAGGGGATCACGACCTAAACTGAAGGCAGACACTCAACCACTGAGCCACCCAGGAGCCCCATGAGTTCATTTTTTAAATCCATCCCACCTCCTGTCAGCAGCATGAAAATGAACTGCCAAGAACTGTGAAGGGGTCTGAGATTTCACATTACTTGTAAGCTAACAAATTAGTCTTCCACATTTTATAGATGCTGGAAGAAGATTTCTTGCAAGGAACAACCATGAACCAACTTATATTAATAGTGATAACTCAGAGTACCATCATTTTCTGTGCTGTTATGTTTAAGCCCTAACTCCTTTGGGGTGACATGTCTTAGGATAAGATAATGCCTGTACATGCCATGGGATCGAGATTCTGATCTGGTACCCAAAATCGAGGGCTTAGCCCTTTTTGAACTGGAAGCAAGCATCCTACAAATAGCCCAGTCCCTTCACTCCATCCATGCCTCTAGGAAGTAAGCAGCTACAGGGAAATCCAGCAGTGGTGGCCTTGACCTACCTAGTTGCCTATGTACTATGCAAACTGCTGACTTTAAGGAGACATATAAGCCATGCCTTCTAGAATACTCAGAAGGAAGTAGAATGTAATTTTCAAAATCCCTTTAAGTAGAAAGAATAGAGACTCCTGGGTGGCTCAGTTGGTTGAGCATCTGAATTGATTTCAGCTCAGGTCATGGTCTCAGGGTCCTGAGATCGAACGCCTGGTGGGACTCCTGGCTCAGCGGGAGTCTCCTTGAGATTCACTCTCTTCCTTACCTCTGCCCCCTGCCCCCCATGTGCCTGTGTGCTGTCTTGCTCTATCAAATAAATGAATGAATCTTTAAAAAAAGAAATGGAAAGAATGATTTATAAGAAAAAGTTCAGATGTATATACAAATGAGGAAATTCAAAAGTAGTAGGGTAAAGGTCAGAGCTGGTATAGATATATTATATCAACCCCAGAAGGCTAGAAGTTGATTGAAAATATATTTTATTCAAATAAAAGTTTGAAAACTAAAAAAGTTCCTGAATGAAAGAATGTCCCTCCTTTGTCTTCTTTCTTCTTTCTTTGGATCTCCTTTGTGAGAACAAAATGTCTTTTGCTTCAGCAGAGCTAGAACATAAAACATAGATTCACAGATCCAGGTAAATGCCGTTTGTTTGTTTTTAAACAGGCATCCATGATATTTGTAGCATGTTATTTTATCTTATTTTGTGACAACATCTTTATACCCATGGATACATTCAAAGGCATGTCTTGGATTCAAAATTAAGTCCCTGAAAAAAACAAACAAACAAACAAACAAACAAACAACAACAAAAAAAAGTTATGTCTTTGAATATTGCTGATTAGAAAATGTAGACATAAACAGGAAGAGATGAATCAAAAATTATTTTCTCATATTTAAACAACATTCTCATGCTCCCTTTTAGTATTTCATTACTTAGTATTAGTTTCAACAATATACAAGAATTGGTTGTTTTAATTTTTTCTGTGAAACTATAGTTAATCACCATATGTGGAGCTGGGAATATTAGCTCTGACTCTTTAACTGTCAAGCTGTTCAGTTTTGAGCAAGACAATTAACCTGATTTTGTTCAAAAACACATAGTGTTTAAGGTGGTGCTTTGGATCCAAACAGAAAGGGCTTGGCATCTTTGATTCTTGCCTTATGAGCTGAACTGGCTTTGACAAACAATATAAACTCTCTTGATACAGTTTTCTTACCTTTAAAATATGAAAAATAATACCTACCTAATAGTTTTCTCATAAGGACTTTTCATAATAATGCAGAAATACTTAGTAAAATAATTAAATACAGTAAGAGCCCAATGAAAAGTAGCTGAGGTATTTCAATTATTATTAATACCTATCTTATAGGGTTTTTTGGAGGGCAAATTAAATATTTTATTCAAAGTCTATCTCCTATTTTCTAAAAAAGGTTAATTTTCCTTCCTTTTACTGTCCCAATCTGTTTATATTTATCAATAAGAATATATTATCCTTTATAATTAGCAGACAAACAAACAAACAAATTATCAGGGGGTAATTTAGGAAAAAGATTCACTTAAATAAAATGCACGTGATTTGTTTTGAGATTGAATCTTAAATTACTGCATTCATTAGGACCATTTTTATCAGTCCATTTTATTGAGAAACAGAAAATTTAGGTAGTTTTCATACATATACAATATTAATATGTGGAGAATGTGGGGTACAAACCTGGAAAGACTGCTCACAGAGTTTGCAGTATTAAGCCAAAATGTTACAGCTCTCTTGGCTTGCAAGCAACCAAATTGAGGATGAAATTATAATGAAATCTCTAGTAGACAGAACGTAGTCATTAACATGTTCATGTCAATCTGGCTTAAAAAAGCTTTGCTAATTTATTTGCATATTTTTGCTTAGTCAGAATTTTGTTGGTTCTTTTCATTATTCTTGCACAAGTTCCTGATGGTGAAAAACAACTTTTAAATTGCTTTAATATCACACTTTTATACCTTTCCCAATTACACAAGATAAAATTTATAGCTATTATTGCAGAACATTTCCAGTAAGATATTTAGAGTCACAACATTAATTGTTTTTCAGATTAGTTACAGAAAATGATCCATGTACTATTTATCCAAATGATTAAGTTCAAGACCTTAAGTAAAATTGCCTATTTGTGAATACTATTTTTGAGAGTCACTATTTAATAAAATCAGTGAGCATTGCATATTTCACAAATATAGAGCAAGCATATTCTTCATTCGCTAAGAAATATTGATATGATCAAGGTTTAGACAGATTCTATTTAGCAAAAAATCCTTGATAGATCACTAGCTTCTTTGGTACTTACAATAATAATTTTACTATTTGATCATTATTGCTAAATTCTTCAAAAAATTAAAACTGATAGTATTTCTAGGATTTTAGAAGAATTCCAGTAAGTCATGGAAGGGTAAGGGCAGCAGACTGGCCATAAAACTTGGCAATAGTTATTGCAGAGAGCTCAACATTGTTCTCATATTTCCACAAAACATTTGATGGGTCCTTATATACGGTATCAGTGGGACTAATTAATTGCAGGAGTAAGAATAATAAGAGGAAAATGCATGATTTTAGACAAATACAGGAGATTGTAAATATATATCTATATTTTTTTCTTCCTGTTTTGTATGGTTTGATATATATTTTTGTTAAAAGTGTTCCATGCCATCAGAAGTCATACAGCAACACAGGCAAAGTGGCATATTACATACCAATAGGTCACACTTTGGCCATTTTGAGGAGGTCTATTTGATGAAAACCAGGAAGTCTATCTGATGAAAACCAGGAAAGTAAAAGAAGTAGGTAGCAGAGAGGGGGACTCCAGGTTGAGTCAGTTGGTTAAGTGTCTGTTTTGGCTGAGGTCATGATCCCAGGGTTCTGGGATCAAGTCCTATGTTGGTGCTCCCTATTCAGTAGGGAGTCTGCTTCTGCCCCTCCTCCTGCTCTTTCTCTCTCTCTCTCTCAAAATAAATAAATAAATAAATAAATAAATAAATAAATAAACAAGCAAAAATAAATAAATTATAGAAATAGAATTAAAAATAAAAGTACATAGCGAAGAAAGGAAGACTGCCTAATTTTTTTAGCAGAATGGCTTTCCTTGAGAAGGAAGTGAATCGTATCTCTGCAAACCATTTGTAATTGATGCAGTCCTTTGCTCTGATCACAGACCCTTTCATATGAACCCCAAAATATCTTTCACCTACCAATGGTGTGAAATAATGGTAGGAGCCATTGACTGGTCCCCCTAGTGGTACAAACCAGTGACCAGTTCTCCTTACTACTTCTGCTGTCGGGGGTAAGTAAGCTCTGTCATGTTTGTGCCAGCCCATTTCTAAATCTCATCTGGTCCTTCCTGGGACTGGAGATATTTATGTGCCAGCAGGTAATTTAGACATAATTTCTATCTATAGCTATCACCAACATGAGGCTCAGACCTACCATTTATCCAAAATCTCCGTTGATCATCAACAAGGTACAAAGATTTATGCTAGGGCCTGGAGAGCATGGGAGACATTTCATTTTTTGTCCTTTAGGAAACTACAATCTAGTAGAAGGAAGAGCAAAAGGGTATTATTAAGTTAAGACAAAATTAAGTGTCCTTAGGGGCAAGAAGAGGAAGTGGAATAGCAACGTACAGGAGCCGTAGACACAGATGGGGCTTGGCTCTCCCCCTCAGTGTATCATTCAGCCACTGGCACAAAAATATGGTGTAATGAGTGTCCTTGCAAACTAAGTAGCTTGCAACACCCAACATTTTTTTCTCATTCTGCAGGACACCTGGGCGTTAGTTGATCTAGAACCTGCTTTTCCTGGAATCCCGGAACTGGCTCTAGATTATGCATTTGATTCAGGTCTTCTCCATATCTCTCTTACCTCCCTCCAACAGTGACTCTCTGAGACATATTCTTATTACACAAGAAAGCCACATGCCCCCTGATTTTGGCAAGACGAGTCTTTTACATTTTACTCTTATGGAACCAAATTTTCTTTATAAGAGAGACCGTTTCAGAAGGCTCTAATTCCGAAGTGTCAAGACAAATATATATTTTAAAGCAGAACCCTCCCCGACTCCTTCCTCTCCCCTTCTATTACAACCATTATGGCGATGGCAGAGCACTTTCAAATTTTATGTTAGTGGTATAAAGTTGATAACCTTACAGGGCTATATTTCATTTCTCAGAGCTCCCTTAAATTGGGGAGGTATAAATTGTTCTGGATCTTACTTTCAGACAAGGTAGAGAACGTAAAACCATTCTAGGCAAAATGTTATGAACATTGAGATGTTGCAGTCTGGAGTCTAGTGAGAGGTAAGACATTAAGGTAGAAGAACAGACTAAGAATACTGTGGTGAGCTGGGACATTAGGGGGGGTTCAGGCTTGGAAAAGAATTGCATTATGATGGGGAATGGTTAAGTTTTCTTGGGAGTAAGGACTCATGTTAAATTTTAAGTAGTCTCTATTGTTCTGTGCGGAGTTATTAATTTCCCTTCAAATCCTGCATACCCGCATGTAAAGTGTCCATCACACAACCACTTTCTATAATTGAACTTGGAGGGAATGAAAGAATAAAAATTCTGGGCAGCAGAGAGCAAAGTAGTCCTAGAAGAAAATGGGAATTGCAAGATGCAAGGCAGTTTGAAGAGGTGAAAATTTTAGCAGCTGGAAGAAATGACAGTGAGAGGGAAAATAGTAGGCACATAAGCCTCCCAAAGACTTCTTAGATTCTGAGCTGTCTCCAAACTTCCGGCATTCTTAGTTTCCCTTTGGGAACTTCTTTTGTCCCAACTGGTAGGCCCAGAAATGCAGGACCTTTCTTTTCCCATTTAGTAGAAGAGGGAGCTTCTTATGCTTTCCTCCTCATCATAAAAACTCCCATTCTCCCCCAAGGTTGCCATGGCGATCTTGGATCTTGGTCTGGGATCTTGGATATCTGATGTATTCACCAGGGACAAGAACCATGGCTTATTTGTCACTATGACTCCCAGTGTCTAGCTCCATGGCTCACTGGGAATGCCCTCTCAAAATAAGATAGCTGCTTGGTTTCTATCCTCGTCAGGTTGCCATGCCGTTAGGGAATACCACAGGATGGGTCACTTAAACAACAGCCTTCCCCCCACAAACACAATTCTAGAGACTGGAAAGATCAAGGTGTCAGCAGTTGGTTTCTGGTGAGAGTGATCTTCCTAGCTTGCAGATGACACCTTGTACTGTGACTTCATGTGGCCTTTCCTCTGTGTGTGCGTGTGTGCGCATGTGTGTGGAAAGAGCTGTGAAAAATCACATATATATTTAATTTATTTTAAATTTTATTATTTTTCCAGCTCTTCTAATAGTTAATTTGGCATTACCATAAAATATATTGTGACCTTTATTTTGAAAGACAATAAATAGCTAATTATTTGAGTCATTCCAGGACGCTCCTAATTAGCTTGCCCCATCAGAACATGGACTGTTTCTAATATTTTCATTTCAGAACTGGGGAAATTCATTGTAAATTCCAAAAACAGAGAAAGTGGAGTGTTTATGTGCTTTCCTATTGTTATAGCTTTCAAAGGAATGTTTCTCAATGAGTTGGGACTATACTTGTTTCCATTTATTCTCTCTCTCTCTTACTTTTTTGGTATGGAAACTGAGATGTTCCTTTGGAGGCCAGAAATATAATTTCTCAGTAAGACAAACTTGTATTGGGTTTAAGCCAGGAACTCGCTTCCTAACTTACTCCAACCTTAATAAACAAACATTGCCATAGGTTGAACTATTTTGAAAAAGAAAAATAAAAGTTTATGAAAGTCCGGGAGGAGACACTTTTTTTTATTGGTGCTATTTTTTTTTTTGTTTTTATTTTTGAGGAGGTGGCATTTTCTAAATGTAAGTGAAAGGGCTTTCTAAATTGGAGATAAGTCATTACTCTAAATTGGCAAAATCTGGGATGCCTGCATGGCTCAGTGGTTGAGCGTCTGCCTTCGGCTCATGTCTTGATCCTGGGGTCCTGGGATCCAGTCCAGTATCGGGCTCCCCATGGGGACCCTGCTTCTCCCTCTGCCTGTGTCTCTGCCTCTTTCTCTGTGTCTCTCATGAATAAATAAATAAAATATCAAAATGAATGAATGAATGAATAAGCAAAATCTTTCAAATGCAAAGCTTTGAGGAACTATTTTATTTCTCATTATTTTGGATGAATGATAAAATGTATAATTTTATGCTATTAGTTTAAACAGTATAACCACTATCAAAAAGTAACTACATTTTATACTCATTGTGTTGTGTTCAAATAGCACAAAATTACTGAGTTCACTCTACAGCTCTAAAGCACACAGAAGTTATTCTGGGATTAACTTTTTGGGTGAAATAAATATAGCAGTGAAGCCATAAAGAATACTTTAATGACTACAGGCAGACCATTTGGTTGAAAAAAACAAGTGAGTTAACTTGTCAAGTTTTCTTTTTGTTCTTTCAGTTACTGGGTAGCTATCAAAGACTCAGTAAATTTCCATCTGTGAACAAGTATAATCTATTGATATATGCACACTCATGAGATAGGAAGAATCACAGATGGGAAAATTGAGACATTACAGATTTAGAAAGGCTTTCCTTGGTTTGGGGTGGCTGTGGCAATTTCTTAAAATAAGACAATAATGAAGCTTGCCACATCAATTGACTCTTTCACAAATAATTTCTCTGTATCATGCAATGCTGTTTGATAGCATTTTACCCAAAGTAGAACTTTTTTTTCAAAATTGGAGTCAATTCTCTCAAAACTTGTCACTGCTTTATCCACTTAAGTTTATGTAATAGCCTAAATCCGTTGTTGTCATTTCAAAGATCTTCACATTATCTTCACCAGGATTAAACTCCATCTCAAGAAACCATTTCTTTGTTCATTCACTTGAAGCAATTCCTTATCTCTTGTTTTATTATGAGACTGCAGCAATGCAGTCCCATCTTCAGACTTCACTTCTAACTCTAGTTCTCTTGCTCTTCCCACCACATCTGTAGTTACTCCCTGCACTGAAGTCTTGAACCCCTCAAATTCAGGCATAAGGGTTGAAATCAACTTCTTCCAAACTCCCGTCGATGTTGATGTTTTGACCTCGTCCCGTGTATCATGAATGTTCTCAATGGAATCTAGAATGCTGAGACTTTTCCAGAAGGTTTCAATTTACTTTGTCCAGATCCATCACAGGAATCACAATCTATGGCAGCTAGAGCCTTATGAAATCTGTTTCTTAAATAATAAAGGTTGAAAATAGAAATTACTTCTTGCCATGGGCTGCAGAATGGATGCTGTATTAATAGACCTGAAAATACCGTTAATCTCATTGTACTTCTCCATCAGACTTCTTGGTTACAAGGTGCATTGTCAGCAAACAGTAACATTTTGAAAGGAATCATTTTTTTTTTCTTTTCTTTCTTTCTTTTCTTTTTGTTTTTTTCTGAACAGTAGGTTTCAGCAGTGAGCTTAAAATATTCAGTAAACATATTGTAAAAAAGGTGCTGTCATCTAGGTTTGATTGTTTCATTTATAGGGCACAGTTAGAGTAGATTCAGCACAATTCTTAAGGGCTCTAAGGTTTTCAGAATGGTGAAAAAAAATGAGCATTGGCCTCAACTTAGTCACTTGCTATTTTGAACTCTAGAGAGCTACCCTGTCCTTTGGAGCTTTGAAGCCAGGCATTGACTCCTCTTTTCTAGCTAAGAAAGTCATAGATACCATCTTCTTCCAATAAAAGTCTGTTTCATCTGCATTGAAAATCTGTTTAGTGTAAGGACCTTTATTAATTATCACAACTAGCTCTTCTGGATAATTTGCTGCAGCTTCTACATCAGCACTTGTTGCTTCACCTTACACTTTGATGTTATGGAAATGGCTTTTCCCCTTAAATCTCATGAAACAACCTCTACTAGGTTCAAACTTTTCTTCTACAGTTTCCTTACCTTTCTCAGTCTTCAAAGACATAAAAAAAAAAAGGAAAAAGAAAAAGTAAATCAAACTAAACAAAACAAACCAAACAAACAAAAAAAAAAAAAAACAAAGACATAAAAGTTAGGGCCCTAAAAAAAAAAAAAAAGTTAGGGCCCTGCTCTAGATTAGGCTTTGTCTTTAGAGTGTGGCTGGTTTGATTCACGTAGACCACTAAAACTTTATACCAGCAATAAGGCAACTTCAGTTTTTAATTATTCTTGTAGTCACTGGAGTAGCATTTTTAATTTCCTTCAAAAGCTTCTTTTCTACATTCACAACTTGGCAAACTGGTACAAGAGGCCTAACTTTTGGCTTACCTTGGCTTTTGACATGCCTTCTTCATTAAATGTAATCATTTCTAGCTGTTGATTTAAAGTGAGAAATACACAACAATTCCTTTCACTTGAACGCATGGAGGCCATTTGAGGTTTGTCAATTGGCCTAGTTTCAATATTGTTGTGTCTCAGAGAACAGGGAGTCAGGAGAAGGGAGAGAGATGGCAAAGGGCCAATGAGAGGAACAGTCAGAACACACACAGCATTCATTGATTAAATTTGCTATCTTATATGGGTGGGGTTCATGGTGCCCCCAAACAATTACAATAGTAACATCCAAGATCCCTAATCACAGAACATCATAATAAATATAACAATAATGAAAAATTTGAAATAATATGAATTATCAGAATGTGACACAGAGACCTGAAGTGAACAAATGCTGTTGGAAAAAGGGTGCCAGCAGATTTGTTCAACACTGGGTTACCACAAAACTTTAATTAAAAAAAAAAAAAAAACCTATAAATCAACATGTATATTATTCCTTTCATTTCCAGGATGGATTGCACCAATTATATTTTCATGGAGAATGATCAGCTTCATTGCAATTTTCATATATATTTATACATAATTAGCAATTCAATTTACTATGAATCTGCCTGTGATTCCTAGCCTACATCTTACTTTCTGATTTTACTAATTATTCTTTCTTGCATGTGTATTTGAGAATAGTATTATTTCATTTCTATTTTTGTATGTTTTTTTTTTTCCTTTGATCAAATTTTAGTTTACTTTTCAAGAATCCTCAACAGAAAGCTACCTGCTAGTTTTAGGATTCAGAATTTGTATATAAGCCATCACCTCTAATTCACATATTCTTTTTTTAGGTTTTTTAAATATATTTTCTGTTTGTTATTTTCTTGATCTTGTCACTATCTGAGAGGGGTGAGTTAAAATATTCTACCATTGTTAAGGTAGGGATGAAGCAATTTTTTTTTAAAGGCACCATACTTAAAATCAGAATTATAGGCAAAAGTGTCTATCATAGTAATTTAATTTGTGCCAGAAATCTTTGTTCACTAATAAATAACATGCAGAGTAGAATGTATTTGTGTGTGCAGATTTAACTTCAATTCTTAGGCATTGCTTTTTGTGACTTGATTCCAGAGAATTATAAAAATATATTCACACTGAGAAAAATATAATTGATTGAAATTTCTTATCCATATTTGATATTAGATTAAAAATAATTTTACATTATCTTATACATAAGTGATTTACTTACATCTTACACATGAGTTATTAACTTACATTAGTCATGTGAATAAAATTATGACCCTGATAGAAAATTTATATTTTCAAATGTAATTTAAAATAATGAGAAATGTGTTTTCAATTAAACATAATATGATTTTATGGTTCTGAAATGGACTATCTTTGAAAATAGTGTTATGATAAGGATATCAGTGTTATAAGAAAAACATGAATGGTCATCTTCCAAATTCTGTACTATTTTAACATCAATTTAAAATATTCAAAACCCTATGATAAAGAGTATGTTAAATTCTACACACATACAAAGTTATAGAACAATTTTTAAATAAAGAGAAAAGTTTTTAAAGATATATAAATGTTTCTATGAAAATGAAATTGCTGAAATACTTCACTTAAAACAAAATCATTACCGACAAAAAAAAAAGTGTCTTTGGTACATAGAATTGTAAAAGCTTTTTGTTGTTTCTTTCTCTGATGTCATTTCCAGAAATATTCCCCTATACTGACTATGACCAGACTAACTTATTTGGGGAGGCTTATGAACTGGAAATTACAGTACATCTTTTCTGAACCAATAAAAGAATCCTGGACAAATTCTTTTCTTCTGTCAGATAAGATATTCAGAGGACTCCCAAAGAATAAGAAAACTACTTTTCCCTGAAGGAAGCTGCATTTAACATCGCCTTTTAAAGACTAGATGGGTATTCTTCCAAATAATACAGGTAGATAATAAAATACAAATAGAAAAACCACTTCAGGCTGTAACAAAATATACCAGCACAAAGTTATGTTGTTTTTCTTATACCTTATAAAAAGTCAAAAGCTCACTTGTTTCAATTTTTTTGAAGACAGTAAAAATCAACAAAGTCTGTTCAAGTTTACCTCCTTCTCTGCATTACCTCCTATTGCTGCCACAGCTGCAGGTTTTTAGACCCTAGATTTGATTAACAGAATTCTGCAATATTTACTTACCAGTTTAGAAATAAAATATAAATCAATTGTTGATTCATAGACTATCAAAAATTTCCTTTTAATTTGTAATTTTGTTCTGTATTTTAGACAGTTATAAATTCTGTGCAGAGATAATCTGTATATATATACTATATATATATAGTATCTATATGTATATATATGTATATATTATATATATATGCAATTCAATGTGTACCTCATATGTATTGTAAAAATCCACGTGTGTGTGCATGATATATATCATAATGTATACTACAGTGGATCCCTGGGTGGCTCAGTGGTTTAGCATCTGTCTTCAGCCCAGGGCATGATTCTGGAGTCCCAGGATCGAGTCCCGTGTCAGGCTCCCTGCATGGAGCCTGCTTCTCCCTCTGCCTGTGTCTCTCCCTCTCTCTCTCTGTGTCTCTCATGGATAAATAAATAAAACCTTTAAAAATAATGTATATTACATGTGTAATATCTAACAGGACATATAAATATAGGCTCTACTAGGGAATATGAATGTATAAATGCCTTGATAAGTCTCATCCCTTGAAACCTTAGTAAAATTTACAACAGCAACAACAAAATGAAAGAGATATGGATTTTCAGCTGTAAGATAAATAAGTTCTGGGGATCTAATGTACAGCATGTTT
Organism: Nyctereutes procyonoides; assembly: GCF_905146905.1. Taxonomy (NCBI): domain Eukaryota; kingdom Metazoa; phylum Chordata; class Mammalia; order Carnivora; family Canidae; genus Nyctereutes; species Nyctereutes procyonoides. The sequence goes on along the minus strand of NW_026575032.1, from coordinate 13,462,347 downwards.
ATTATAGTTAGTAACACTATATTGTGTACTTGAAATTTTCTAAGGGAGTAGATCTTAACCATTTTTTTTAAAGTTAACTATGTGAGGTGATGGATGTGGTAATTAACTTGATTGTAATAATCATTTCACAATATCTACATATATGAAGCTATCACATTATACACTTTATATACATTACAATTTTATTTGTCATTATACATCAATAAAGCTGGAACAAAAAAAGAGGGAAATCAACATTGAAAGAGCTGAGCATGCCAGTGGGAGGAATGGCAGAAGGAGAGAAACTACAAGCAGACTCCCCACTAAGCACAAGGCCCATGGCCTTGAGACCTACAACCCATGAGATCATAACCTAAGCCAAAACGAGGAATTGTAGGCTTAACCAACTGAGCCACCCAGATACCCCAGGTCTATCATACATTTTGAAAAGGTTCAGCACAGTGAAGGAAACAAAACTAAAAGGCAAACTAAGGAATTAGATCCTAGAAGATATTTGTAAATGACCTATCTGCTAAAGGGTTAATATCCAAAATCCATAAAGACCTTATCAAATTCAACCCTCAAGGAACAAATAGTCCAGTTAAGAAATGGGCAGAAGACATGAACAGGCAATTTTCCAAAGAAGACATAGATGGCTAATAGACAAGAAAAGATGCTCATAATCACTCATCATCAGGGAAATACAAATAAAAATATCATTTGATATCACCTTACACCTGTCAGAATGGCTAAAATTAAGAACACAGGAAACAACAGATGTTAGCAAAAATGTGGAGAAGAGAACCCTCTTTCAGTGTTTATGGGAACACAAACTGGTGCAGCCATTCTGGAGAATATATGGAGGTTCCTCAAAAAGTTAAAAATAGAACTATCTTATGATCCAGCAATTGGACTAATAGGTATTTACTCAAAGGATACAAAAAGACATATTCAAAGGTATATTTCCACTTCAATGTTTATGGTATCATTATGAACAATAGCCAAATTATGGAAAAAGCCCCAATGTCCATTGACAGATGAATGGATAAAGAATATATATATATATATATATATATATATATATATATATATCACTTAGCCATATAAAAATAATGAAATATTAGGCTGTCTTCATGGCTCAGGTGGTTGAGCATCTGATTTGGTCTCAGCTCAGGTCATGATCTGAGGGTCATCAGATGGAGCCTTATTTCAGGTCCTGCACTCAGTGGGAAGTCTGATTCTTGCCTCACCTCTCTTTCTTTCTTTCTTTTTTTTTTTTTTTAAGATTCTATTTATTTATTCTTGAGAGACAGAGAAAGAGAGAAAGGCAGAGACACAGGAAGAGGGAGAAGCAGGCTCCATGCAGGTAGCCCGATATGGGACTTGATCCTGGGACTCCAGGATCACACCCTGGGCCAAAGGCAGGTACTAAATTGCTGAGCCACTAGGGCTGCCCACCTCACCTCTCTTTCTGCCCTTCCCACTGCTTGTTCTCTCTTTCTCTCTAAAATAAATAAATATTTTTTTTAAAAAAAAGAATGAAATCTTGCCATTTCCAATATCCTGGATGGAGCTAGAGCATTGAGCTAAGTGAAATAAGTCAGAGAAAGGCAAATACAATATGATTTCACTCATATGTGGAACTTAAGGGGAAAAAATAGACATAAGAGGGAAAAGAAAGAGGCAAACCATAAAACAAACTGTTAACTATAATAAAGAACAAATTGAGGGTTGCTAGAGTGGAAGTGGGTAGAGGCTGTGCTACATGGGTGATGGGCATTAAGGAGGGCACTTGGGATGAGCACTGGGTATCATATATAAGTGATGAATCACTAAATTTTATCTCTGAAACTAATATTACATTGTGTATTAATTAATAGGAATTTAAATAGAAACCTGAAACAAACAAACAAACAAAAGGAACAAAATGACCAGTAAAAAATAGGAAGAAAAAAGCAGAGCAGATTAATACACATACAATACACAAACACACAAATATAGTGCAGGGAACAGTTAAGAAAGCAGCTATATTAAAGGATTTAAAAATGATAAAAAATAAAAATAATAAAAATAAGCTTAGATTAAAACATTAACCTGTGACTCTAACATGTACTTAGAAAAACGTATTAAACATATGAATTTACTTATTAAAAGAAAAACATACATTTTTACATGGCATGTGAACCTCAATAGAAATTTCAATGAAAACACAAACTAAAAAGGTACAATAACTTTTGAATATATTTAGCAGTTTCTTATAAAACTAAACATGTGGGCCACCTGGGTGGCTCAGTCATTAAACATCTGACTCTTGGTTTTGGCTCAGGTCATTTTTTCAGGGTCATGACATTGAGCCCCATATTAGGCTCTACACTCAGCAGGGAGACTGCTTGAAGATTCCCTTCCTCCCCCCCTCCCCCGGCACATGCTTGCTCATTGTCTCTAAAATAAATAAGTAAATCACTTTAAAACAACAACAAAACAAACAAACAAACAAAAAAAAAACACTAAACTAAACATTCAACTATCATATAGCCCAATAGTTATATTCTTGGTAGCTATCCCACGGAAATAAAAAATATGTTCGTGAAAATACTACACATAAAAAGCATGGCAACCTCATGTGAACTAAGAACAAACTGGTTTTCCAGCATGGATGTCATTCCACAAATGAAAGGCAAAAGTGTGGTACATCTAGAACATGGAACACTACAAATGAACAGAAAAGTTAACTATTGATAGACAAAACACTTTGAAAACATCTTTAGCGAATTTTATTAAGTGGAAAAAGCCAGTCCCCAAAGATTATAAACTTTATTTCCATTTAAATGACATTTTGAAGTGGCAAATTTTAGAAATGGAGAACAGATTAATGGCTACCAGGAGTTAAGAGTGGGGGGAGGGTGGAGGTGGCGGGAGGGTCGGATGTGCTTCTAAGTGAGCAACATGAGGGATCTTTGCGGTGGCAGAACTGTTCAGTATCTTGACTATGGTGTTGGATACATTAACCCACGATAAAATTGTACAGAACTACATATATCCACTTATAGACACAAACACAAATGAGTATGAGTAAAGTAGGAGAATCTGGTTAGTTTGGTAGATGGCATCAACATCAATTATCTGGTTTGATATTATACTATAGTTTGCAAAGTTCCAATGGGGAAAACTGAAAAAGTATATAAAGGCTCTCTCTATATTTATTATGTTTTTTCCCCCTAACTGCTTGTTAATCTACAATTATCTCAATATAATTTTTAAGCAGCCCAGGTGGCTCAGTGGTTTAGTGCCACCTTCAGCCCAGGGCCTAACCCTGGAGACCTGAGATTGAGTCCCACGTCAGACTCCCTGCATGGAGCCTGCTTCTCCCTCTGCCTGTGTCTCTGCGTCTCTCTCTTTCTGTGTCTCTCATGAATAAATAAAATCTTTATATATATATATATATATATATATATATATATATATATAATTTTTATTTTAAAACAGGAGACACTCAAATAAGGTTAAAATAACACAAAATACTTACAAACTGAATTAAACTTGGATAAATATGCTAGACAAGTTGTGGTTGTAGGAGAAAGGAGGGAAGGCAGGCAGGGATAGTTCTAGATAGCCTTATAAATTTTTTTTTATTTATTTATGATAGTTACACACACACACACAGAGAGAGAGAGAGAGAGAGAGAGAGAGAGAGGGGCAGAGACACAGGCAGAGGGAGAAGCAGGCTCCATGCACCGGGAGCCCGATGTGGGATTCGATCCTGGGTCTCCAGGATCGCGCCCTGGGCCAAAGGCAGGTGCCAAACCGCTGCACCACCCAGGGATCCCTCTAGATAGCCTTATAAATGGTCTTAGGAAAAGTGGAAGAAATGAGGATTATAGTAGCTACATGTTTTTTTTTTTTCATCTTGTTATCTATTAACTATATTCTACTTTTCTTCAGCCACTTTCTGTACTATTATTTTTAATAAGATGAGTTTTGGGTGGTTAATCTTATAATTTATTCTTTAATGTATAGGGTATCAAAAGTAGAACATGAACAGACTGAAATGGAGGAGGAGAAGGAGGGAGAGAAGAGGGAGACAGGAGGAAAGGAAGGGAGGGAGTGAGAGAAGAAAAAAAAGAAAAAGAAAGAAGAAAAAAGAAAGAAAGAAAGAAAGAAAGAAAGAAAGAAAGAAAGAAAGAAAGAAAGAAAGAAGGAAGGAAGGAAGGAAGGAAGGAAGGAAGGAAGGAAGGAAGGAAGGAAAAAGAGAACACTTTTTAAAGATTTTATTCATTTATTCATGAGAGACACAGAGAGAGACAGAGAGGCAGAGATGCAGGCAGAGGGAGAAGCAGGCTCCCTGCAGGGAGCTGGATGCAGGACTCGATCCCAGACCTCAGGATCACAACCTGAGTCAAAGGCAGATGCTCAACTGCTGAGCCACCCAGGTGTCGCAAGAAAATGAACATCTTAAAGAAAATGAACACCTTTTAGAAATTGAAAAAAATGAAGAAACTCTGGCATTCCATTTCTTGGTGTGATGGGTGAGTGTCCCTGTTTTTATAAGAGATATCCCCATTATGTTAGCTAGAAATACCTTGTTGGCTATTGTGTCTGAAAAGAAAGGAGGTGTAGAAAGGCCATAGAGGTGCAGAGGAGAGGAACGATTGATGAGCATTAACTTCTGTTCAAGACAGCCTCCTTTCACCTTCTATATGTTCTTCCCTGAGTACCAGGGGCTGACAGCCAGGGAATTACATCTCAGATTCTCAGATTTTCTTCCCTTAATGGGACACGTTTCATAAGATGTAGGGAGGAGGAAAAAGACAATCTTTTTTTTTTTTTTTTTTTTTTTGGGGGGGGGAAAGACAATCTAAAGCCACTTTTCTTCTAATCATAGTGGGAGTGCCTGGCTTTGCCAGATGGAAAGTGTTAAAATTTGCTAGCATGTCTTTTTTTTTTTTTTTCTTCTTTCCTTCTGAAAAGCATCCATTGAGGGGCTGCAGAAACTTATGATTGTTGTCACAAGTTTTGTCTAACTCCTGCTTCTGGATTTCTCTCTTTTTTAAAAGAATTTATTTATTTATTTATTTATTTATTTATTTATTTATTTATTTATTTATTTGAGAAAGAGAGACAGAGAGTGAGCACCTGCACAGCGGGAGGAGTAGAGGGAGAGGGAGAGAATCCTAAGCAGACTCCCAGCTGAGCTCAGCCCCTGAGATCATGACCTGAACTGAAATCAAGAGTTGGTAGTTCAACCAACTGAGCCATCCAGGCTTCCCCCTGCTTCTGGAGCTCTTGGACACTCATCACCGCCTTGCTATCCTCTTTTCCCCCAAGTTGTTCCAAAGATTTTGTAAACCTCCCATCTCCCAAATTAAATTCCTTTCCACTTGAGATTGCTCAAGTTGTTTCTGTTGTTCTGAAAAAACTAACTGGCATAGAAATTGTCTAAGAAGTCCTGACATTCTCATGGCACCTATGGACATGGACCACTATACTTCACAGTTGGAAAAAGCAGAGGTGAGAATATTGGATGCTTTGTTAAATACTGCTGTCACTCTGAAATAAAAATTTAGTGCTAAATTTAATGGCAAACAAACAAAATTCTCATTTAAATGTCATATTTACAAGAAGCATTTCTAGTTCCTGTAGTTAGTGCATTTATATGAGCATTGTGACTATTAAAAATGTGTTTTCACGAAGCCCAAAAACCCAGATATTTGACATTTGTTTTCTTTTAGTGGTTTAAGTTTAGTTAATTATAAAAGATCTTCCAGTAATGTAATTTGTAATTAGGAATGTAATTTGAATTTGAAAACTGTCACCATGAAAATAAAGGCATATCTTTAAATTATCTCTATAATGATGCCTGTATGTTGGACATGTTATCAATTTATCTTAAAAGGCAAATTTTAAAACCTCATACAATTTAAGTAATGTTGGCAGCGAAGATGCACTGAATTTTTTTTAAACAAACATTCTGTTTTAACATTCTGTACCAAATATTGCTGAGGAAAGAATTTCTTCATTGAAATGAAGCATTTTTTTTACAATAAATCATGTTTTGAAATAGTCAAAAATATAACTTGCAACATTCTATTCAATTATTTGAAAGAAAAAGTTGAGTTGATTAAGAAACGATTAAAAAGTTTATGTAAATAATGTACCGAAAAGTAAAAGATGTTATTAGTATGTTATTAAATCACATGCTAGTAGATAGACTATTCTTAAATTTTCTTAAGGCATGGGATATGCAACAAATATTTATCATAGAATTTTATTTTTAAATTTAGTAATTTTAAAATTATTTTAAAATTCAGTAATTTTAAATTACTGAGCAATCCTGGCAGCAGTAGAGGCAATGAGATCTGTTATGAGCAGATGATGGAATCCCGGGCTTTGGAAGAAGATATCCACTCAGAGAGCGCTCAGAGACTTAGAGAGTTAAGGAAAGTCATGAGTTTTGGAGATAGGAGAGCTCTAGGTTACTAAAGAAAAGGAAGGATACGTCTGGGTCATTACAGAAATAATTGGGGTAAGTGGCATGTATTGTGGGATTGGAGGTTCAAATGTAAACTGGGAAGTTTTGTTATATTGTTAATTAATTTCCCAGTTGTGAGCATTTGATGTTTGAGCCTGATGTATACTGACATGACTCATCTAGATGGATGCATTTTTTTTATTGAGTCATATGATTTTTCCTCTCAAGTTTCTGCTGTTCTTCCTATCGCATAAACATTTTAATGAATTTATGTAGGGTAAAGAAATGAAAACTTTTAACCAATCAAGACACAAAAAATTAAAATCTAAATCTATTTTCCTTTGATAGATTTATGAACTTGTTTTTTCTTTAACTATTGTAATAGCTTCCAGACAATTTGAATGTGTTCACTGTTTCCAAAGGCAAATTTTGCTTTATGGTAACTGGCGTGGATACCTCTCAAATCAAATTGGAGAACTGGAGGTTGTGTCATATACTATAATTCTCTGCAAACACTAGTATCTCCTATTGAAAATGACTTCAAATGCCAATATTTTATTGAACATATATAGATAGCAATGCTTTTTTAAAAATTTTATTTAGTATTTTAAATAGGCTCCATGCCCAGTGTGGGGCTCGAACTCACAACCCCAAGATCAAGAGCCTCCTGCTCCACTGACTGACCCAGCCAGGTGCCCCAGCAATGATCTTTTTTAAGAGATACCAAAGTAAAAAATAAAATCACAAAAACATAAAACCAAAACATTTACTGACATTTAACAAGTTGGCATCTATATTTATATATATATATGTATATATACTTCTAAATATATAATTGTATATATATTTTCAAACCTATTTTGTCATTTATCAGTATATATTCAATAGAAATATGAAAGTACAAAACCATATACATTGATACAATGATGGATTTTCTTTAAATTCCCAAACATATTATTCATTTAAAGTAGTATACATCTTTAAAAAAAAAATATATATATATATATATTTACATATTTGACAGAAAGAGCACAAGCAGGGTGAGCAGCAGAGGGAGAGGGAGAAGTGGCTTCTGCTAAGCAGGGAACCCAATAAGGGGCTCTACCTCAGGACTGTGGGATCGTGACCTGATCCAAAGGCTGAGACCCAACTGACTGAGCCACCCAGGTGACCCTAAAATAGTATACTTTTAATATATTATACTACCTCATTTACAAAGAACAAATAAGTATTTATCCTCTAACCTACTGCAAATAATGTTAACTATTTTACTCAAATAATTACTTTTACAGCAACCTTATTTTTGAAATAAGAAGATGACAATATCTCCTAAAAGCTGCAATATCTAAGAACTAAATAAGTGGTATTAATTTGTAATGATATTGTTCACACTTTACTCCATCTATACGGAAAACGTATTCACTATTAATTTAGGAATTATTAATAAAAAGTGAGGCATCATTATTAAAAATTATCTACTTTCTCATAATTAAGTTGATTACATTGAGTGTAGAGTTGAGCGATTGCCTATAAGGTATTAAATTAAGAAAGACCGAGTTGAAAGTGTTAGAGTAAACAAGGTACCCTAATGAAAGATTTAGAGGTGATAAAAGTTCAGGCAGTAAGGCAACATGAAATATTTCAGTGGGAAGGGAATCTGATTCATCTTATATAGTGCTATGGTTCCATCTGCTTTATATAACTGATAAAAGAGGTTAAAAAAAAAAAAGCCATGTTGTTAAGTCATCTAAGATAGTTTCCAAATTGTTGTCCCTGGGCCAGCAGCAAAAGTATCATGTGACCTGGGTCTTTGTTAGTATTACAAACCTCCTGGGGCACCTGGGTGGCTCAGCGGTTGAGCATCTGCCTTTGGCTCAGGGCATGGTCCGAGGATCTGGGATCGAGTCTCACATCAGGCTCCTTGCAGAGAGCCTGCTTCTTCCTCTGCCTGTGTCCTTGCCTCTCTCTCTCTCTCTCTCTCGAAAAAAAAAATAAATAAATAAATAAAATCTTAAAAAAAAAAATCCTACTAAGTAAGAAACTCTGGAGGGGGTTCAATGAGCTGTCTTTTTAAGTCCTCACGGTGATTCTGATATTAAGCTAAATTTGGAGAACACTGATTCGGATTAAAGAAGGACTCGGGTGAAATCTTATTCCATCCTTCTTTAGGGTCTTTTTGCTCGTGTTAGGAGATGGAGTTGTAGGGGACAAAGAGCCTGCTGGACACATAAGTGTATATACCGATCCCACTGCTCACAGGGGAAGAGCTTACCCAGAACTGTTGATGGTAAATCTGAGAGAAAATATTTATGAATCCTTGTTTGAGAGTGGTGAAAAATATGTAGTTTCTAGGCTATCCAGTCAAACTTGGTTTTATGTGGAAGGATTGTCTGAGAAAAGATCCTGGAGAGAAGCCTATACCTGACATTTTTGAAAAATAATGGTGGAAAACTAGTATGAAAAGTAGATGCCTTTTGTGAGGAGTCAAAAAGCATTCCTATAAGAGTGAGGAATGGTGTGGGTGACATTTAGGCAGTTTCCCTACCATATTTCCTTTCACAGCATCACTATTGTAACTCTGCAGCTCTTCACCACTGGACCCTGGCCACTGGTGTTGTTTAAGGGAGGGCAGGTTTGTTCCAGCTGGCAAAGGATAGGCTTAGCAGATGTATTTCTTCACTCACTGTTGGCATGGGCCACTCAAATCGAGACAATTATACTTGACTAAAGCAATTTCTTTGAAAAGGAATGTTTTCTATATTCTCAAAGATTTGATTATACTTTGATGGAGAAATTCTGGTGGCCTCTGAGCAAAGAGGTCATAGCATATAGGATGAATTTGTGAGGAAGAAGACTATGAGATGAAGACAAATCCCTACCCTTCAGGGAGGAGGTCAAAATGCTTTTTAAAGGATGAGTATTGAGGGAAGGATCATGCAGAAAAAGAGAGGATTCAGTTTGGCATGGAGGTCTAGCTCATTTGTTTATTCAGGACCTTTTTATTGACAGCGTACTCTGTGGTAGGCACCTTTCTAGTTGCCTGGGATTAACACAAATCTCCTTTCCCTGGAGTTTGCATACACTCATTTTAAGTCAGATAATCAACAATACTCAAAATAAAAATCTAGGTTATATGTCATTTTGGAAGGTGATAAAACTTTTAAAAAGAAAACTTAAAGAGGTTAAATGAGATAGAGAGTAGAGGTCCTGCTGCGGTTTTGACGAAAGAGGCACTAGTGACATTTGAGGATATGATGCTTGTCCCTGCTTCCAATCTCGATTAACCCCTGCTGGTGTGGAATTTCCCCTATTAAGCCCTATAACTGGGGCTTAATGGGGGGAAATTTGCAATATCTTCAAAAAGTTCTGTGTTAGGAGCTCTTGGGTGGCTCAGTCGGTTAAGTGTGGACTCGGTTTCAGGGCAGGTCATGATTTCAGAGGGGTGAGATTGAGCCCCACCTCGGGCTCCCTGCTCAGTGAAGAGTCGGCTTCAGATCTTTTCTTCCTCTGCCCCTCCCTCCACAAAATAAAATAAATAAGTAAAATCTTTTTTTTTAAAGTTTTTATTTATTTATTTATTTATTTATTTATTTATTTATTTATTTATTTATTATAGTCACACACACACAGAGAGAGAGAGAGAGAGGCAAAGACACAGGCAGAGGGAGAAGCAGGCTCCATGCACCAGGAGCCCGACGTGGGATTCGATCCCGGGTCTCCAGGATCGCGCCCTGGGCCAAAGGCAGGTGCCAAACCGCTGCACCACCCAGGGATCCCCAATAAGTAAAATCCTAAAAAAAAAAAAAAAAAAGTTCTGTGATAGCAGAACGAACAAGCAATGTGATATCCAGGTAGCACATTCACAGTTAAGGCTAAGGGAAAAAGCAATTGGATGAGACCGAGGCTAGCCGAACAGCATCCAGCTCAGGAGGAGATAAGCAGCCTGGGGCCCCTGACCCCAGTGGGCTCTGTTTTTTGAGAAACCCCAAATGGGGTTGAACAGGACAGGCCTCACATTGGAGTGAAGAGAGAGCAGATTGTGAAGGCAGAGTCGGCTGGCCTCTGCAGGCAAAGGAGCAGTGTGGCATCCCCAAACCAGACAGGACACACCAGTGACACAATCAGAGGTTGGGTAGGTGGGACACCTTCCCCTGAGGCTGCGGTAAAGTTTAAGCTCCTTACACCTGAAAGGACACCACAGGAGGAAGAAAGAGAGAGCACTAAAAATCTAAACTTTAGATACTGTTTATTGGTGATGTTTGATGTTTACAGAATCAGGAGAATATTATAAAGAATAATGAGAGATTTTGAATGATATGAAGCAGAGGACAGATATGAACATAGGAATTTTAGAAGAGGGATGTTTCCACGGAGAGCAACAGAGTTGTTTCCACAGTGTTTTCCTTGTACATCTCTGTTCTATTTTTCTTCTATGTTGGATTTCTTTTTTTTTAAGATTTTATTTATTTATTCATGAGAGACACAGAGAGAGAGAGAGAGAGGTAGAGACACAAACAGAGGGAAGAGCAGGCTCCTCGCAGGGAGCCTGATGCGGGATTCCATCCCTGGACCTTGGGGATCACACCCCTGAGCAAAAGGCAGACCCTCAGCTGCTGACCCACTCAGACGTTCCTGTGTTGGACTTTCAAAACTAAAATTTTCTATTAAAAATAGCTTTTGCAGGCATCAATTTAACTATTCAAGGAGATGTTACATTACTATTTTAATCTATTATGTTTATATTTTTATATTCTGGTAAAAAAAATTTAGAAATGGTTTATATCTATGTATGCAGTTGTGTCTGTGTCTATACATGTATGTGTATATATAGTTGTATAAATATGTACCTGTAATATGTATGTGCATATAACACTAGTGAGAGTAAAATAGATATTCTTAGCATTTGGGATCATGATAAAAATGTTAAGGAAGCCTGTATAGTTTTGTTTTGTTTTGTTTTTTTCATTTCTCTTGATACTCTGTCTTGAAAGTTTGGTATATTGATAATCTTTTTCACTTCTGTGTAGTAAATTCTTTTTTGCAAATTTTACAAATTTTTAGAGCAATATGTAGAACGTTTCCAAATACTTTCCGATTTAGTTCTTCTGAGATCTACTTCTTATTTTTCATATATATTTCTAGCAGTTCCCTGGATAATCCAATTCAGCGTAGTGTAAGCCTAGAGGGATTGTCTCATTTTCATATTAGATTTGTTTAATCCATCATTGATATATTTATATAAAAGCTCACCCACATGCCTTGCCTTTTTTATAGCAATTCATCTTACATTTAGAGGATATCAAATATGGAAATTAATTGAGAATATCCTGCAGGCATCATTCTTTCTAGTGAGACAGAGAGAAGAATTTATATCCATACATTATTTCTGTAATACCTTTCTGAGTGAGTTGGTTAAGGAAATATAAATTAAGTATGAAAATTCTGATATTTTCAGCTTTGTGGTTTAAATGATGTTCTCTGTGGCAAAATATTTCTTTAGAAGCTGAAGAAACATTTGTTTTGTTTTAATTTCTTGTTTCTTGTTATAAAATGGAGGTTTCAAACCTATTAAAAAGGATTAAATTGCTGGTGAAATTCTCCTAATAAGAGGACTTGCCGAAGCTTAACTTAAATCATGTGCTGTTGTTCTGAACTTTAAACTCAAAAGAAGTAACATGCATGTTTACTGAACAGCAGCCAATGACTTTGAAACAAATGACGGAGAGGGGATAATCTAATAGATAGACTTCTTCTCGCCAGGCTTCTTTTTTTGTTTTTTGTTTTTTCTTTTTAGAGAAAAAGTTTGCACTTAAGTAGTGCAGACAAAAGAACAATAACAAAAAAGGCTGTGTGGTGTGAAGTGTCCTGCTACAAAACATCTTTAGGTGTAGGTAAGATGCAAAATATGTCATATTACATACATGTTTTAACTTAAAAAAGAAAAAAAGTTGAGGGAAACCAAAGGAGCCCGTGATAAAGAGGAAACAAAATTCATCAGAGTATTGAATAGGATTTAATTTTGAGTTTACACAGCTAGAGGGAGATGGTAGATAAAACCTTGGCCTGTTGATAATGAAGAATTAGAAATGAGATCCCTGCATGAAGCCAGGTCTCCAAAAGATGATACATCTTAAGAAGCCTGAGTTAGAAAATAATCTGTTTACCTACCAAGGGAGAGGAGGAAATTTTATGCCTCATTTTCAGCATCAGATAGGAAAAAAAAACTTCCCTGAAAATATGTAAACATTGGCCTATACTCACATATAATTCTGGAAGAAATTTCTTTATCTCTATTAGCCAGGAATTCACAGGCAAATAAATACGAGGAAGGCTCCAAGATTGTAGTCTTCCAGGAAAAAAATGTAAAACCAAGCACACATCCTTTCTAAGAAAAATTCCCTCAATTCGATTTCCTTAAGATTCTCACAGAGAATGGTCAAAGATTAGCACAAAATTTAAAATTATAGAACATACCATGGTTAGTATATGGTTTCTAGATGGAGATATTGAACGAGAAATGAAAAAAAAAAAAAAAGAGATGTTGCTGGATATTTGAATGAGATTTTAGGAAGAGGGGCAGTGCATTACCAGTGTTGATTTCTGGTCTTAGGGAATTATATACCGGTTCTGTAGGAAAATATACTCTTTTTTGGAAATATACACTGTTATTAGGAATCACTGGATTGAGTACCATGTCGGTATATTTGTGGCTTGCTCTCAAAGTGTCTGGAGACTGGGGGATGAAGTGAGGGGAGTTAGGAAACAAGACCAAAAGGAGCAAACATGGCAAAATGGTGGATCTCAGTGAGAAGTCTGACAGTCCTTTTTACTGTACTTGCCACAATTCTAAAAAAAAAAATGAAATTCCTTGAAAACAGATTTTTTTTTTTAACAAAACAGAACTAACATATGATGCTAAATTTCAGAATCATGATTATCTTTAGTGAGATAGTGACTAGAAAGAGCATGAGGAGAGTTTGGGGGTGCTGGTAATGTTTTGTGGCTTGATTTTAGTCTTGGTTATATAAATATGCTGTTTGCTAAAATGCATCATACTATATACTTATGATTAGTCCACTTTTTAAATACATGTTATAGACTTATAAAGGTAAAAATAATTGTCTTCCAATCTGTCCATACATTTTATTTTTTTACTAGAGGAAAATTGATTTAAGACTGGTGACCATTTTTGCCCTGATTCCTTAATCATTTCAATGCTTTAACCTTAGTCTGCTCTCGATTGTTCTCAATCTTATACCACTCATTGTTTAACATATGTAAAAATACATTAGTTAGCTTCACTGGGGATTATCTGGAGATCTCATTGCACAATTTAGGCATTTTTAAGTTGTAGCAACTAATTAATTGCTCTCAGAATCTTATTTGAATTTTTGGGATTTTTTTTTTTTTGGCTCTGGCACTTAGATTTAATTAATAGATGAAAAATGAGAAAATGGGTTAGAATACATATAACCAAATTTGTATTGCTGGGGTTGATTTGATTGACTTTTCTTGCTAGGTGATGATACCTTTTATTTCTCTATAGGTTATTTTCAAAATTGTAAAGCTGCCAACTTACTCAAAATGGGAGATTTTTCCTCAGGAAATGTGGCTCTATGTTTAACTATTCCATATCCAACATATATTTTTAATGGGAATCACAGTATTGAAATTCCTCGTACCTAATGCTCAATACAAGACCAACTAGAAAAATCAGATATAAAAAAAAAGAAAAATCAGATATAATAATGAATCATGTGTATTTTGAGACAACTCACCCAGCTGTATACTCATGATTTGAATGTATTTATGTATTGTACTTATGGAGGCAGTCTCTGTTAAAGGAAGGGCCAGATGCTCAGCTTTGGGCTAGTGTTGATTCCTAATAAAAACTTGTACTCCAACTACTAGCTTATCATTTGCTTCTGAAGAACCCAACCTAGTACACTTTCAGTATATACTTTAATCTTCCTTAAGGAACATTCAGTAAAATTATCCATTTTTGGATACAAATACCTGATGCATGGTGCAGAATAAAAATATAGTATGAAATTAAATATTGCTAGTGGATTATACATGTCATGAAGATAAAAAAAATAGGTAATAAGAATTGAAATGATCAAGATTTCATGGAGTCAGAGAGACTTCAACTAAAGTTTCAAAATTAGGAATTCTTGGGATCCTTGGGTGGCGCAGAGGTTTGGCGCCTGCCTTTGGCCCAGGGCGCGATCCTGGAGACCCGGAATCGAATCCCACATCAGGCTCCCGGTGCATGGAACCTGCTTCTCCCTCTGCCTATGTCTCTGTCTCTCTCTTTCTCTGTGTGTGACTACATTAATAAATAAAAAACAAATAAAAAAGGAATTCTTATAAAATTAAGAGATAGGGAAAACATTTTAGGCAGAGAAAGTTACATATGGGAAGATGAGAAAATGTGGACAAGTAGAAAAACCTCAAATTAGGCACATAAATGAAAAATGCCATGAAGTATGGGCACAGAAAAGTGAGGATACTGATTATTTAGGAGCTGTCAGGCATCTTAGTGCTTTTAAGTTCTGTGATATATATATTTTTTACAAATGTGAGAGATGCAGGTATGAGTCAACGAGCCACTCATCATGAACCTTGAGTCAACAGAATGTTTTCTTTTATATTTTCTTTACATCATAATTTTTATCATCCTTTAATTAGCATTTATTTTGGTCACTTGAAGATTTTTAAAACTCACATCATTTTTAGCTTCTTTTAAGTTTGAAAATATTAACAAGAATCATGTAAATATTTTTAACTTAACTCTATCTTTAAAGTATCCTTTATTATACAACAAAATATTTTCTGCTGAATAATTTGATTTTGTGTGTTTTCATTCATTGTGCCAATGATATAAAATAGAATAAAGCTTGACCAGTATATTGATGCCACTAAAACTTTAATATATATATATATATAATATAAATATATATTTAAAATATATTTAAAATATATATAAAAGTATATATATATATGCACACACAATGAGGCAGAGCACATCAATTGTATATATAAACTTCTTGTTCTGTTTTCTCTGATTATTTGTCAGTAAACTCAAATTTCTTTCTTCTGCCACTAGTAAAAGTTTTCTTTCCTACTTACTCTGAATGAGCTTGGATTCATGGCTTAGGACAGATTCATGGCTTAGGACAGATGAGCTAATTGGGACCTGTGCAGATTGATTCATCTATTAGTCCGTCCTAAAGGAGTGGTACTGTTCATACATGAAATATAATAATAATAATAATAATAATTATTATTATTATTATTATGGCAGGTGAAGTAAAATTTGCTATTATTAATGAGTTTGGTTTTATTTGCAGACTCATCTTCAAAATTACTAATAACAGAGGTCTACTGATTTGAGTAATTTTTCTGATAAAATATATTATTTTGTTTCTCTCCTGCAAAAAGTGTAAAATTATATATTTTACATAATTACAATGAAAATGTTCAAATGAGTTCTAATACATGTCAGAAAAACTGAAAAGAGAAGTAGTTTAGATAATTGTTATAGTGTCATTTGAAGATGTTCCTATGAAATTATTTCCTTCTCCAGTGGAACAAGAATTAAAAATATGTATATTCTTAGAAGTTCCCCCAATGCTTCCTGATAATAAGGTTCTGTCATTATGACAGATAGTTATCATTTTGGTAAATTATTTCTCCCTTCTAGCATGTGTAGATGTTTTCAGTGGATGCACCTGTCTTCTAAGTGTCTTCTAAAGAAAATGAAAATGACACCACTTCAGAGGTCTGTTGGTTGGACTATTTTTTCCAATTATCTGTGTCAGCACAGAAAGAAATAATGTTAATTTTGACCTAAAGATATGGTTCAAGGATCTCTCTTTATGCACCCTCTCTTACTATTTTCATTGATTTTTTTAAGTGAAGGCCACTTAGTGAAGATTTTCTCCTCTAAATCTGTATCATTTTTTTTAAGTTCTCAAATTCTTGTTACATTTTTTTTTCTGTTAGTGATATTGCAAATACCAGGTAATTGGCATTGTTGCTCTTGTTCTCATTATCACTGTAGATTTTGAAAAACAATCTTGCAGAAGTGCAAGATTCCAAGTTAAACTGTCAATTATATTCTTACTGAACAGAAAGAGCATCTGGCTTTCTATACTCCTAATTACAGCCTTAAACCTGAGATGAATGTTTTAAAGTACATTGCAATTTTACAATCTTGAACACAAATATTAAAACGTAGCTACAATATCAATTTGCAGCTTCTTATTCAAAAAAGCATTTTGTGGGAAGAATTATTATTATTATTATTATTATTATTATTATTTACTTTTAGGGGATCATTGTTACATAAAAAATGCATAGCAACACTAACTTTACAATAATAACTTTACATATGCTTTAAGACTTCTCAGATATAATAGAAATTACAAAATGTCACTTATTGTACATCTGGAAACATAAAGCCATATGTTGAACCTGGTTATCCTAGTAAATTAAAACATTACAAACCCAGAGGGCAATTACAAAATATGTATCAAAAATCATAAAAACTAGTGCACTCTCTGATCCAGAAATAAACAAGGATGTGCATAAAAATACAGACTAAGATATTTCATAGCATCATCTAGAAAAGTAATATTTGGAAACAGTCATAATAACCAATAAGAAATGTTTGCATATGAATTTTAGCATATCTATAGGGTGCTACTGTATACTTCACATTTGATAAATACTACCTCAACTTATTTTATAGAGATACATTTGTTGGTATAAAATAAAATATCAACTGGATACATTATGATACATTATATCAAAAGTTACAAAATAACATTCTAAAAATGATGTTTCTGTGCATCTTTCTCAGCATTTATTTATTCACAGTCTGTAGGGTTGCTTGTGCAATATATTTTCAGAAAGTAGCATTACTATTGATTTTAATCTACCATTTGATTGTATCTTTGAACTTATAGTGGTTAAAGTAACGCAATAATGATGATGATAGTAATTATTATTATTATTATATTAATGGTAGGCACAAACTTCAGAGCTCTTCATTTCTCCAGTGCTCCTCAATCATTTTTTGTGAAATACACACAGACAAAAGACAGTAATTTTATAGCAACCTTACTTAAGCTGTAGAGAAATAACAGCATCAGTCTATGGCAAGGTGAAAATTTGTCTTACCTTTTCATAATTCTGTTCAGATTAATTAGACACTTTAGAGAAAATACTAAATACCAAGTTTGTAAAATACCTCAAAATAAAACATCTTCAAAGCTTATGATGATAAAGTTGAGTTTGCTTCTATCAACATATTTTTTGAATATCAAGTTTCATGCTTAACAGTGTTTGCACCCAACTGCCGAGTGAAACTTTTAAAAGGTTGTTCACATTCTGAGAGTCTAAATTGATAAGAAGCTGTCGGTATAGAAAGGTGATAGAAAATGGCAAAAGAGTATTTCTCAGTTTTTCTAATTGACAGAAGCTGTTTTTTTTTTTTTTTAAGATTATTTACTTATTTATTTGAAAGAGTGGGAAGTGAGAGAGATCACAGAAGGAGAGGGGGAAGCAGACTCCCTGCTGAGCAGGGAGCCCAATGTGAGGCTCCATCCCAGGACCCTGGGATCATGACCTGAGCCAAAGGCAGATGCTTAACCAACTGAGCCACCCGGGCGCCCACTGAAAGAAACTGTTTCTATTTCTATTAATTAGAATTTTGCCACTTCAACTTCTAAAAATTGTACTTCATGAGTGACTGTTCCACAGTTCTATCAGCCCTTCCTTTTTTTAATTGAACAATCTAATGATGAAATTAACTATGATAATACAAGTTAAGATTTCAATAGAAATAATTTCCACCAAAAATTGGATAATTATGATGATGCTTTCCTTAAGTCTATATAAATACTATTCTTCTAGTTTTAATAACTCATCTTCAGACATGAAATTATAACACCATCCAAACAATGACATTAGAAGATTTTATTTATTTATCTACTTACTTACTTACTTACTTATTTATTTTGGAACATTTTAAAATCTACTCAAAGTTGATTTTTGCTCTAAACTCACAAAACGTGTCAGAACATGTTCTTATGTTTTAACACGATGGTTACCGTTTCAATTTCATTTATCCAGGTACTTAGTTTTCAGTTTATAAATCATTTTGGAGGGGGGGAGCAAAAATGTTGTTCCAAAATTTTACTAAATTAGAGTTATTCTCAAGATATTTTCAAATATTTTGATCATAAACTTGATCAAGCTCTTCTCCGAATAACAATGAACTTCAGCATGAAGTCGCCGAGTAATAGGTCATTCCTGCTCACACATTATGTCATGTATGTAAAGAGAGTCACTAAAAAAAATAATAATAATAAATCAATAAAAAAGTAGCTTCTTTAAGTAATGAGTAAAGTATCAGGGGATGTTAGGTATTAGAAGAAGCACTAGGGAGAGTGGATATGGAGAAACAAAGTCTGCATCCCAAGATCACTGGAGAATAACCTCAAATGGTATCTTCAGTTAATCTAAGCCAGCCCTCCACTAGGTAAGCTATCAAAAGGGTAAAGCAAATCAGCTTCCAGGGACCTCCGTATTTGGCTCTCATTGTCTTTGAAGGCTCATAAAATATAAGTGACTCCACAGATTCTGATTGTAGGGGCATCAATGAGATTTCACACCATGGGGTCAGGTTGGGAGTTAAATATCTAAACTTGTGAAGAATTCAAGACATTGCTAAAAACAGTTTTGGAAAACTGCTTGGGGCTCTTTTACCATATAATGTATAATAGAAAAATAGATAATTGTTCACCTCCCAGAATAAGGTGTGTCCATCCATACTCAGCCAATTCAAATATTCAACCACCTTTGGAAATAATCCAAAACATTTGTCCTTTTTTTTTTTTTTTTTGATATATAAGTCACAGAAATCTAAGAGTCACCATGTTGCATCATCATTTATCTCTGAGGATGGGAGAGAACCCTTGGAACTGCTTGAGCAAAGTCAATACCCAATTTAATGTCTGTTCGGATGTCCTTGGTTAGAGCAATGCTGATTCCTCTATCCAGCCTTTGAAGTCAAAATTAGGGATTCTATAAACTATTGTTTTATCTTAAGAAGTCACTATGCTGAAAACGGGTATTTTGTTTTGAAAATGGAGAGAAATATACAGGTTTTTTTTTTTTTTTCCTCAAATTCTTGTTCTCCACTCACTAACTTTGGTGCTTTTAAAATCAGCAGAGGCAGAGTGGGCATGTCTACATATAAATTATAAGTGGCTGATGACAAAGTCAACCAATCTCATGGCGGATTTTGCTGGAGAGTCTGGTATAGTTGGCACTGAGTAAATTTCTTGTGACTAACGGTGTCCTCTATGTATATCCAAAAATGTGTTTGTATAGACCCGCAATCCTTCATACTGGTTTTGGTATCATGGTGGGATAGAGTGAAATTCTTTGGGCCATGGTTGAGGTGATGACTGCATATTTGATTAACTCTGATAGCCCACTTATTTTTCCTAGGATATAGCTCTTTATTTTGACATTTACATGTGACACATAAAGATTTAGTTGAGTGAAAATTGTTATAGCTCATCCTATACACATCCTATACACATGTGGCTTTAGTAATATAGTCATAAAAGGGTGACCGTAGAATTAAACCATTATTGTTGCCTCGTTAGTCTGTAAAGGTAGTTTTTGGTAAATATTAGGCTATGTTCTATATCCAGGAACAATTTAAATATTACCCATTGTTCAGAATATCTAGTCCCACAGACATTAGGAATCTATCATCATTAAAATGGTTCACTGTTGAATTCCACCAGGCATGCCTACCTTGAAGGCAGGCTCTTTCCCTAATGAATCACATTATAGATACCAAGACGTGTAATCGGTTTATGTGGTTAGCAAGATTGTCTCTGTGTTTGATGGGTGAGCAATTGTCTGTTGATGAGAAGGGCTAAGGCCTTAGGGCTAATATTAGCCATTAATTGGAGAGTCCATTGGAGGATGAGAATATTAGGTATGAGAGTCATGACTTTTTTTTTTTTTTTCAATGAGACAATCTCTCTGCTAGCAACCAATGGTCTAGCTGTCACCACTTAGTAACTCAGGATTACTGGTGGAATCTTTTGCCAACAGTTCCAGTCCTTTGTGAGGATTGTAAAAGATACACATTCCATGGAGTCTGAAGGCTCCTATTTGCCATAGGTACCCCCACTCAAATGTGACCATCTGTGTCAATTCTTTTAGAAGCTGATGTAAAATACCTCAAGTGAGGGATGTTCTGCCTCCAATATCCCAAGGGGTTAATCAGTAATTAGGCCTCCTTCTTTGTACTTGGTGGATGCGCATGCACTTGGTGGATCATTTTTGTTTGCGCATGTACTTGGTGGATCATTTTTGTTTCTTTAGGTTATAATTCATTTCATTCCCAAGATTATCATCTGTTTGATGTTCCCTTGGGCTTTGTTCCCATTCAGGGTACATCAATTTTAGCCTGTTGTGCTAGGATGGCATGCAAGGAAATACAAGAGTTTTCCATAAAAGACCTTATCAAGAGACACCGTTGTGGTTCAGTGTTTGAGCGTCTGCCTTTGGCTCAGGGTGTGATCCTGTAGTTAGGGATCGAGTCCCACATCAGGCTTCTTGTGGAGAGCCTGCTTCTCCCTCTGCCTATGTCTCTGCTTCTCTCTGTCTCTCATGAATAATTAAATAAAATCTTAAACAAAAGACCTTATCAAAAAGTCATTGTAAACAATGTTTATGCAACCTTCAAGAGTTGATATTGTACTATGGTTTGTCCATTCATGATCTGTCATCGGCATGCTTTTCCAGGCAGACAAAGGCAAACTCTCTGAGATAAATACCATTACCAATGTCCAAAGGCTGCATGTCAAGTTCTAATAGTGATGGAATTTTCAGTTATTCTCACGATATCAAATAGTGGGAACATAAGTAGTGCCATTTTTTCCTAAGCCCATGTGATCTACAGTAAGTTTCCAGGCATTGATGGCTTCCAATATTTAGTTAGGACCATTAAAACTTGAAGAATTTTGGATAATAACTGTGACTGTACTAATTCTCATGTGAAAATCAAGTATTTTTTTTTCTTCTACTTGGCTGAGACATTATTTTAGTTTTATAGCTTCCTAGGTATAGCCCATTCTTGGCCATGCATTTCCCTGATTTTTGAAGAAGTCGAAGACAAAGATTGTGATTAACTGCAACCTATCCTTGGAATGTCCATAATATCCATATGAAATATATGAGATGACAAAGAACAGCAGTCCAGGCACAAAAGCAAATTATCTAAGCTCCAGGATGGAGAGATTTTGACAATATTTTCTTCTACATCCTTTGACATACCCTCATTCATTTTTAAAAATTTTTATTTTTGAGTGCCTACTGTACAGTTTTCCAGGCTTATATTCAATTTTCTCTGCCCCAACATTAGAGTCACCTATTCCTCTGAGGAACCATAGTTTCTTTTATTGTAGACTTGTTTTGGTAGCTAAATTATGGATACTGAGTGTGTCCACTAGACAATGAGGTGCTCAAAGCAGTAAATGAGATGTTACTGTGTAGTATCTGTCAGATGTTTTAATTTTAATAAATGTGGCCAAATGCCCTTCAAAGAAGATGGAACAATTTACATTTTTAAACAAAATATGAAAATGACTCTCTCCCAATCATTCCAAGACTGGTATTATATAAGTATTTTACTAATCTGATTGATGAAAAGCTTTATTTGTATTTTCTTGCTTTATATTCATTTACTTTCTGTATTTTTTTATTGAAGTATAATTGGCAGAGAATATCTTATTGGCTTCAGGTGTACATCATCTGGTATTTCCACACATTACAAAATCATCACAATAAGTCCAGTTACAATCTGTAATCCTACACATTTTTATATTTTTAAAATCATTTGCTTTTATTTTTTCATGGTTTTGGCCCATTTTCTTACTCAGCTTTTATTTATTCCTTATTACTTTTAAGGAATTTTTTCATAACATAAATGTTTAGTTATTTTCCAATTCTAACATCAAAACATTAGTTATTTTATTCATCACATTATCTGCTGGACACTTCGTATGTACCATGTTATATTTTGATATTAGGTAATTTTAATTTTGAGATTTATTTATTTATTTGGCAGGGAAGGGCCCAGGGACAGGGAGAAAGAGTCTTAAACAGACTCTGCTCTGAGTGAATAAATAAATTAAATCTTTTAAAAAGACAAAATAATAAAAAAAAATAAAAACCTCTCTGAATTTTACATTTGTACATAAAAATTATCTCATTTTGATATTCTGTGTCTGACCATCATAGCATCTTAAGGTTGTATGGATTTCAGAATAATTATTTCTAATTCTCTCATTTGTATAGATATAAAGTCACCAAGAGTGAATTCCTCAAGGTCACACAGTTCTTTAGAACTTGACCTTTGACCCAGGTCTCCTGGCTCTTTGATGAATAATTTTTTAACATTAAACCTCCTTTGTAGCAACTAAATAATGCATTGTCATCATTTCATTTTCTATAATTATGTTGTACCCAAACATTTCTAACGTCCCATAAATAAACTAGAGTTGTCAAACAAATTATATAAAAATTATAGGAGAGCATAAAAGTGAGTATTAAATACAATCTGCACCTGTTTCAATTGCCTTACATTTGTTCCTATGCCACTCTGGGACCCTACTCTGTCACCCTATTAAAAAAAAAAGATTAAAGCTATAAAGTTTAAGATACTTTAAGAGAAACTAAGTATCTTTATTAAATTAATGATGCTCTAAAGTCCATTAGGTTAGTGATTCTTTAGAACTGGACTGGTTGTAGAGCATGGCCAAGGGAAACCATTAAGTGGTTTATATATAAAATTTATATATGATGATTTATAGGTAAACCATTAAATCTGCTTTGCCCGTGTTGAAACCTATGTAAGACTATTATTAGCCTAGCATTCCAGTTCACTAAAAATGAGACTCAATATATCAAATGTGATGAGTAAGTATAGCTTAAAAAGTTTTGTATTAATTAATCCTTCACAGGAAAAACTTTCTTCTCATGGCTGAGGAGGTAAATTAAAATGGATAAATAAAAAATAAATTGCTTTCAAGTTATGTTAGATAGGGCTGCTATAACGAAATCCTACATAAAGTCTGGGTGGCTTAAGCAATCCAAGTTTATTTTCTCATGGTTTCGGAGGCTGAAAATCTGAGGTCAAGGTGTCAGCAGGTTAGATTTCTCCTGAGGGCCCCGTACTGGGCTTGCAGGTGGTACCCCTCTCCCTGTGTCCTCACATGACCTTTGCTCTGTGCTCAGGAGCTCCCCATGTCTCTTTCTCTATGTCCTGATTTCTGTTTCTTGTAAAGACAATTACAATTGGATTTTACCTACCCTAAGGGCCTCATTTTAACTTAATTACCCATTTAAAGTTTCTACCTCTAAATGTAGTCACATTCAAGGTACTGAAGCTTAGGGCTTCAATATATGAATTTGTGGGACACAATTCAGTTCAAAATAACCAGTAAATTGGATCTATATAATATGTATAAGCAAAAATTATATCTTAGATAATAAGATAAAATTTGTAACAGGTTAGCCAATTTTTCCAGGTTATTTTTAATTTAAGTTACCCTTATATTTATGTTTTAAAAAAAAACACAGCAGGTGGGGTGCCTCGGTGGCATAATCTGTTAGAGGACTCTTGGTTTCTGCTCAGGTCCTGATCTTGGGGTGGTGAGATGGAGCCCACCTCACCCTCCATGCTCAGCAGAGAGTCTGCTTGAGTCTCTCTCTCCTTCTCCCTCTGTCTCTCTCCTCTCTCCATGTGGATGCACATGAGTTCTCTCTCTCTCTCTCTCTCTCTCAAATAAATACATCTTAAAAAAATAAGAACACAGCAGGTACATATGGAAAGTCCAGAAATAAAAGCCTTGTAGCATTGACCCATTTTCTAAAACTTTTAACCTGAAAATCCTGCTGTATCATCAATTACATTCAGCTCAGTGGCAGAAATGTAATGGCTGTGAAGATGATAAAGGCTTTGGAGTCTTCCACCGCTACTTGCAATACAAATTAAACTGTTAAGCAAGAAATCATTTCAACAATACATTTTTTTCAAACAAACAAAAGAAGTGATGAATATTTGCCTTACCCTGATATTTTCAGAGACCAAACAAATGACCCAGAAACTGGAAAAAAAAAAAAAGAAGTTGCCGAATAACTTTTATCATATTTCTTTTCACACATTTTTCAGTATGGCATTGCAGAGATACATTTGTTCCCGATACATAGCTTGACCTAACCCAGATTGTAATGCATAAGGATGATAGTATTTCAAAAGCACTTTGTCATTTCAGATAATATGTTGACAAAGAAATATAATTTTTAAAAGATGGCCACCTTTTGATATGTTTGCACACTAATCCTATATTTATCTAATCAATAGGCTGAACATATTAAAATGAATTCATACTTGAAGGCCTCATGTTTCTCCCACTTGTGATTATTCATAAACATAGAATTATGAAAACATTTTTGAATTTCAGCTAAAATATTTGCTAATTTTCTAGGAAATACGAAAATATCTTGGTACCATTTAATATTTTAAAATCAATATAACTTCATATTATATAGAAAAATGTATAATTTCCAGCTTTTATTATAGTATTTATTAGCTTATAATTTAAATGTCAGTATCCATATTTTTCTAAATATTTACTAGGTTATTTTTAAATGATACATCATTAAATTTTGTTGAAAATCATAGTAACATTATCGTTATAAAAACTGATTTTTCTAAACATTTTAATGGAGTTTATGTGTGTTTACCAATTCTCATTAAAAATATCATGAAAAGATACTATTGTGTTGTATTAACAAATATGTTTTGGTGAAATTATTTACTCAGTGATACAGTATCCATAATACTAGTGATTCTTTCAGGGGACACTATTGTGCTCTCTATTGTTTTGATTATTATAAGATATTTTAAGAAAAAAAGTAATATTGCAGAAATTTAGTTTTGTCATTTTGGAAGTATAATTCTATATGCAACTTTACCTTTAAAAATGCTAGATATTAAATTTTTCTAACTATATTTTAATCCATTATTTTTATTTGCAGCTTAAGTGTTTTTTGTTCCATTTGCTCTTTCCTACAGTTTGTCTTCAAAATGAGATAGCCTTGCTAAACGAACAGAAAACACTGATCTCGTAATATTTAAGACCACATTTCATACACAAAAAGTGCACCATAACAGCCTACTCACTACTGGGACTTTACACTGCCACTATCTGAATCTTAACTTTAATCCAGATTTGTAAGTAATGTTAAACATTTTGTTATCTTCATCGTCCATATTGAGTATATCAATATAGTTAATCATACATAATAAGAGACTATTAAAGTAATATTTCTGAATAGTTAAAATCTTTTTAACAATATATTTTAGAAGAAAAATCATCAGCATATATACTCCAATAAAGGTAAGCATCTGTAAGTAAATGAAAACTCTTTTTTTTTTTTTTTTCTCCTCTCCTGTGTTGTGCTCATTACCTTTTGCTTCCTCTCTGCCTTGGATTTTATTTTCAGTTATTTCCTCAATTTCAATTTGTTTTTCCTCACAGGCTCTGTTTCCCTCAGAGAAAATATGTTATCTTGGCATATTTCCCCAGTGTGTCTCTGGCAGGTTTTCTTGCTGTCTCATTTGGGGAAGCTGGGCATTCCCCTGGGATCCCACTTCCTCATTTCACTTTGCCAACATGTTCTTTGCTCTTTCTTTCTTTCTTTCTTCTTCCCCCAAGAGAGATGGGCTTTTAACCTATTTTCCTTTGTTTAACTCTTAACAGCTGTGAACCAAATGTTTATAGCCATGTTAAAATACACAAATCAGAATATCACCTTTGGGACCACAGGGAGTTGAGTTCAATACTCCTCAACATTTTGGCATTGTACTTGTCTCCTTGGAGAATTCTCCATCAATTAGAAATGATGAAATATTCCCTCATCCTTCCCACCACATTCTAGTGTTTTCTTGAAAGAACCAACAAATATAGTCTTGCATTTGTGTGTGTGTGTGTGTGTGTGTATCTGTACAAAAGTTTTGTGCGTATCCCAAAATAAAAATTTAATATCAGAGGCCATTTCATTCAAAAAACAGAATAGAGAAGGTGTTCACATCATTAAGCAAGGTTCTATAATATAATATTGTCACGTAAGGACACTAACAAGGTTCATAAGAGAACAAAGAAATAGTATCTATTAGAATACTGTCTAAACAAGGTTCTTTTAGTTGCAAGCAATGGTTCCATCTTTAGTCATTTTTAAGCAAAATTATACGATGAGTTCACATCTATGGAAATGTAAACAGTCTGCTTATAAGTTTGTCAAAACCCAAACAGCTTCATAGAACCAGAATGTAGAAAGTATAAAAACATGCCTCGTAAAGTCAGATAACTTTGCAAATTTTCAGGTTCTTCTGTCACTTTATAGAAGATTTATATTCAACAGGGCCACCCTCCATTGGCCAACCTTGAGTAATATATCTGCCTTTTGCCTCTGAGGAAAAAAAAAAGTATCTTCATGTGGTCCACCAAATTCTATTCATTAAGAATGAAATCATTCCACAAAGGATAATCAAGAAGAGGGATACATACAAGATAGGCCAAGACAGAAATAAATAAAGTGTCCATTATAATAAAGTTATTTGATTGCCTATCATACTTTCTTACATACATAAACTCCCAAAATGTCAAGACTAACATAAGAAAGACATCTTGGGAACAAGCATCACTCCACAAGACTAGAAAATCTGAAGATGCATTATAAACTTTCCTATTATGCTTTAAATTTAGCTTCTCTGAATATAAACCTTCATTTTTCTCATGTAATTCATCTTTAATATTTAATGAAATAACTTATGGCATATCTAACCTTCATACATGTGTTGATGGTAGGATGGGGTAGGATGAAAAAGAGAAATTGGTTAATAACTATAGATGTGTACCTTACAATTCAGAGGAAAAATAGAGAGGGGCTATATAATCTTTATTTCTGAAAACAGTAACTAGGCCCTAAATTCCAATATGTATTTCATATTTCCTACTACCTGCTATGGTAGTGGTTCCATCCAGTCAGCATAGTATCAAAGTCATGGACGGGCCTGATGTCTTTTGCAATGGATAGGCAATTAAGATTCCTGCAGCACAAGGCTGGAGCATTAATGTAGCCCTGAGTAGGATAGTAAAAATTTATTTCTGTCCAACTGGGAAGAAGGAATACTGCTTCTGATAGCAAAAGCATTTGCCACATTAATATCTACACACCGGGAGTCAGAAAATACACTAATTTGGTCCAATACCGCAACCACATTTAGGACAACAGTTGCAATTCATATGACCAATTAGGTTTTCAATAATTTATGCTCATTATTCAAGATCCATCTGTCTTCTGCACTGGTCAAAAATGTGAGTCGAATGAGCATATGAAGAGATTCACTTCCTCTGTCTCTTGATTGTGGCACAATCTCTGTGATCCCACCAGTAACACAGTGAAACCTTTAATTGATTGCTTTGGTTAGTAGAGAGGGTAATGATGACATCTAACTGACCTTTACTGCCATGATAGTTTTCACTTTGTGGATCAGGGAATTCTGTTGGCTGCTGGATATATTTACTGATTACAAAACTGAGAAATAACCATAGATTGTCTTCAGGGTCCTACTAGGTCCACAGTGAAGATGGACCCAAACCAATTGTTTTGATTGTCTGACTTCTATAAGCCTTTGCTCTGACTGGTGGTCTATAGTGACCTGTGGGATCTGAGTAAGAACCAGTGCCAGGCATCCCCAAATATTCTCATTATTTTCCCTTCCCTAGTACATTACACTCCTGGTAAATATTTTCAGGTCCCTTAGAGAAGGTTGAGGGAAAAAAATATTTACATGATAATTTTCTTCAATGTTAGCTAGGTACTTCCTCAAAGAGACCAGGCCTCCTTTTCATTCAAGAATGTCTGTGCTGTGAACCACCTTAAATTGGGGAATATTCTGAGAGACTGTGACTCTCCATTGTGGTTAGTCTCTACTTCTGCTCAACAATTTTAGAGATTATCCACTTATATTAATCAAGAAAGGATTCAGTAAGACATCCATCTATTTCAATTCTGGGGACACCATAATCAGCTAGCTAATGTCCATTTCTGTAGGTAGAATTATCATGTTTACTGCTTGTACCAGCTAACCATTACAGTAATCATAACTACTTATCTTTAATAACTAAGTACTCCTTCTTGGCCCTTGCCACCCTGGGCCCATCATCTGAACTGAATTTAGGAAGTCAGGTCCTTCAATGGCACAATATTGCACTATAATTTCTGACATACGTGCAAGAACCAATAACAGAGCGTTGAGAATGTTGGGACCTCCTTCCCACCCCACCACACCACTTATAAACATATTTACCAAAGCCTTCATAAAGCGTTAGTCTCTAGACTTTTTCTAGGGATATAGTTGGCGGCGGCAGGAGGGGGAGTGTTGCATGATAAACCTAATATGTGAATGTTTCTAATCCTCTGCCTTTTAGTGTGTCCCCATCATTGACTATAGCCTGGTACAATATTGCCTTTCTTTCATTCTAACACAAAACTCTTAGCATCCATTCCCAAATATTTGCTCCACATTTCTATTGATGTCATTTGACATAATCTTGCCAGTTTTTGATGTGTATGATGACTCTTCATGGATCACACTTTTCATCTTTCCTCCTGGGACATGTTGGTATTTGAGTCTGGCAATAGGTCTAGAGGCTGGAGAAATGGGTTCTGAAGGTAATCAGATGTCTCTCACCAAACAAGTACTTCAGAGAAGGCAAGTAAAGATTTTTTAGACAAGGAAGACTGCATTCCTTAACGAAGGGAAGACAGGTTGGCTCTCCTGGCAAGGACAATCATAAGGAATTTGGGAGCTCAGTGTTTTCCACTTCAGAAGATCCTGCCCATGAGCCTATATCTAGGGTCCTGTTATTTCCTAGTAAATGTCCTATCTTTAAAATGTCCTTATGAAGTTATAAATTCCATTTCTGTTGTAATTCAACCATTCACAGGATTAGATTCTGGGTTTGGTTTTCAGAAATAGCATCCCTGTGGCTACAGGAACTAATGATGTGTTAGCAGCACATTACAGAAGCTTTCTGTCTCTTACTCAAGCCTTTAATCTTGAAGTTTGAAGCACGGAACTTATGTTTTTCTTTCTCCAAGTTCTACACCTAGAAGCAACCAATTAATTATATTCATTATTTTAACTAAATTATTCTATGGCAATAACTATTTGTTTACCCAAAGTCTTACTTGAAATAATCATTTTATAGATATCTACATATAATTAAATTAGAAATAGTTATGAAAATTGAGAAATACCCATCACTACTATAATTTCTTAAGTTGCTGCATAGTTAACCACTTTGCCTCACAGCTAGCATATTGTTTGAACACAATAGCTACGTATGTTCTATCACCATAAAATTTTTAAAAATTTAGGCTGAAAAAACAAATGACAGAAGCTGGTGTTTAATTAATCTGTATCTGGAAGACAAACCTCATTGGTAAGGAGGCTATCCTGACACACTGTTCAAAAAAAAAAAAACAGAATTATGAGACTTCTTTTCTATTTACCATATATTTTCATTTAGATCTTTTGCGAAGTAAGATCTCCAGGTCTGAAAATAAAATGAACTGTTCATAAATTGTTATTGGATACTCAAGCATGAAGGAATTGCCACTAGAAGCCTAGCTCTATCTAATCTGTGTGCACTGATAGAGTTACACATCCTGAGCTCTTTTCGATAATGATCATGGTGATTGGAGGGCTTCCAAAACAAGCAACACACTGAAAGCAATCCCACAGATATTTCTGGGCAACATAGTGATCAGGCAATGTATGGACACCTATCTGGTAATGGGTCACTGCTAATTAATTATTGCTTTCTACTTCAACAGATGGAAAACTCACTTTTAGTTGCTTCTTCAGAGTGTTAAAACTAGTTCAAGGCTGTGATGACTTAGTAGTTATTCTTCATCATGTGGCACACAATGTGTGTGTGTGTGTGTGTGTGTGTGTGCACTTACAGAGAAGGGCTTGGGGTTTACCTGACATGAAAATAACCCATTCAATAATCTGAAATCAGGCAAGTTATTTTTTAAAAGGTACCAAGTGAAATTCCTAAAGCATTCTGAGTTTAATTGTTTAAATATTTCTATGGTGTATTCAGCTGTTCCTCGTGTTACTTCACACTCCATTTGAGGATTACATTGGAAGTTAAGCCTTAGTTTCTGCAGTTCGATTAATTAAGTTATTAAACTAAGTCATTGCTGCTTCCCCCAGTGTATCACCAGATTTTTGAAGACTGTCCAAATGGCTAGCTGTGTAATAAATCCTGCATTCGAACACATTCCACGTGGATAATTACACTGCTTTATTGACTATGTTCTTTCCAGGCTATAGAAAATTTCAGCTTATTCTCACAGCCGGTCATTACATTTCTGCACTTTAAAGGCCATATTACCTTATTGCTATTGAGGGTCCAATTCTAACCTTCTCGGTTAATATAATGTTAACTAGAGGACCTATGAGTAACAATCTTTAGTTACTTTTGCAACCTTACAAAAACTGTGAAAATACACATTATTTCAATAGTTCAGCTTTGCCTTCTGTTGATTCACTAATACGGCATTGATTGCAGCGATCACCAATGAGCTACCTGTTGGCTAGAATGAAAATGAAGTGGGAAGCATGTTCCCTAAATTGTAACAAGGGAAGAGGGCTGCAAAAAATATTAACATACTAGAAAGTGAGCGGTTCCTGTGATCTAACTGTCCTATCTTCAAGCTGTGAATATAGATTGTGTTATTTAACTGTATAACCAGTAGGCATCTAACCTTTTGCTGCCATGTTCAAAAATATGCAATACAGTGCACAGAGGTACAGCTGGAGGCATAAATTCATCTGTCTGTCACTTGAATTATGTTTACCTTCAAGCCTCAAAAATCAAATGATCCAGGATGCCACTATTATTGATATTTCCCCTTTTAAATTATTTCTTTGGGTTTTTTTTCTTCCTTTGGTTGAAGATTCATATTTCTAAATACTTTAAAAATAGTCATACTCATAAAAAGTCCTCTGAGAATTTCCTCAATGTGTGCAACATCCAGCACTTGTCAGTTGAAACTAGGACAAAATTGCATTGATTGTTGTTTATTTTAAATTTTTATGCAAGCAATTGAATGTTGCAGAATATTTTACATACAAATGAGTCCACTCCTAATAGAAACCAGGAATACTGTCAATCAAGGGGTGGGGTGAGAGGGAAAGCTTTCAAATGTGTTGGTTACCCTCCACTGAATTATATAATAAGTGAGTGCCGAATGTGAGGGTAAGCAATAAGAGCCTGAATGGAAGCCAGTGGTAGGTAACAGAGTCATTTGTGACATTATCAGTGAATGGCAGTCAACATATTGGATAATGTCATGAATAAAAAGTAGACGTGGACTTTCCGTTATTCATTTTCCAAGTCACTCAAACTATTTGCAATCACTTTAGAAAGTTATCTCGTTGCATTGTTTAAACCAGTTTTTGACAAAAAAATATATATATATAAGAGCATGCTACTTAATTTTTTTTCAAATCTTAAATAAAGGTGAAGGCATATTCTAAAGAAATATATTTTCTTATATTATTAGATATATATCATTAAGAAATTAAACATGAATAGATAATAACCTACTATTAAATTGAGTGGTGATGTAAAACAAAGAGAAGATGATGAAATTCAATTTCAAGATAAGAATTGATATTAATAGGGACATCGAGGTGGCTTAGTCAGTTGAATGACTGACTCTTGATTTTCCCTCAGATCATGATCTCGGAGTCGTGGGAGTGAGCCCAGTGAAGGGCTGTGCACTTAGCGGGGCGCCTGCCTGTCCCTTGCCCTTTGCTCCTGCCCCTGCTCTATCTCTCTCTCTCAAATAAATAGGTAAAATCTTTAAAAAATAAAGAATTGCTATTAATACATCACAAATGAATGTTATAAAATTAATCCATTTGTATATTTGAGCTAAATATGCCAATAATCGAAACTAAAATTATGTAGACTTCCAAGAGGGTTTCATTATTATACAAGTCAAAAAGCACTAATAAATGCCATGAGAGGATGTAAGCAATATTGTTGCATTCTTTTAATTTTAACCTAAAAAGTGGCTTCTGTAGGAGCACTTCCATTTAAAGGGTGCTTGAGCAGATCTTGGACAGAGACCTGAGCATAAGGCCTGAGTAATAAAACCTGGCAAGTCCGTTGTCATCGTTGTCATGTATAATGAAATAGAGTTGTCAACTTTAATATATATTCGGGAGAAGTCTGTGGATAAAAGCAGGTTATTTCCTGTCATCCAGTATAATTACAAGACATTCTTTTTTATTGGCTATATATTATTCCCTTATTTCCCTCTCCTTTTTTTTTTACTATATGCTAACCTCCAATTGACAAAGCTCTATTTTTTTTTTTAAGGCTGAGTAGAGTTACTTGATAAATATGAAATAAATTAGTATCTGAGAAATAATAGGAGATGGAACCTCATCACCCTGAGCCCTGTCACGAAAGCTGTCGGAGTCTACATTGGGTTCTTCATTATGTTACTCTATCATAAAAAGAGTCATCCATTTAATTGTTTACTGTTAGATGTGGCAGTTAAAAATTAAATTAAAATCCTTGAATAAAGTTCTCATTATTGTCAAACAGAGACATGAGTATAAATAATGTCGAAAACATACTTCATTTCACTATTTATGATTGAATTGTAACATTTACCGCCATTACCAGTAAATCATGAAATTCACAAGCACGCTGATAAATAAAATGGTAATAATATTCGTGTTTTGCCTCATGAAATTAAACTAAAGTCTTTACTTGGTAAAATGAGAGATTTGCCAAGGATATAGAATTGAATAAAACATGATTCCTGTTCTTAAAACGACAGTGTGTGATACAGGAGGTAGATATGCTCAAAAAGTTAGAATTATTTGTAATAACCTTTATAAGAATATACAGGGCTATAAACTAGATAAGGTCTGGTGAACAAGAGAGTGATCAGCTCTGGGGTGGGTATGGGCAGTGATGTTCAGAGGAAATATTATCCAGAGGAGACTTTTTTTTTAAAGATTTTATTTATTTATTCATGAGAGACACAGAGAGAAAAAAGCAGAGACACAGGCAGAAGGAGAAGAGGGCTCCATGCAGGGAGCCCGATGTGGGACTTGATCCTGGGATTCCAGGATCAGGCATTGGGCTGAAGATGGGTGCTAAACCGCCCAGCCACCCTGGGCCTCCCAAGAGGAGACTTTTTTAAGTGGACTTTTGCAGGATGAGTTTCTAAGCAGTGTGGAGAAGGATGGTGAAAGTAGTATTTGGTTGTGAAATGCTCTTTCAGAATTTTGACTAATTTGGTAGTTCTCATCATTCCTGAATAGCTATTCATAGTTACTACATATTTTCACTTAATCCTAATGATATAAAAACCTCCTATAAAAAGTTATTTTAAACCAGGAAGTCTAGATAAGATTTATAACAGCCTTTGAATAGTTTGGCAATAAAATCTGATTCCATTAAACTAAAAATAGCTGAAAATGGTTCTGTTTTCTCTTTAGATATATAAGATCATAAATCGATTAATATGATTTGGAAATAGAGATATTCATAATCATTTAAAACCAGGATGATATTCAAAACTGCAGTCAAATAATTCGGTCCAAAATCTGTGGTAATGACTGCATGTGACCTTAGTTATAAATGCGGATTTGGAAAAGAAGTCCCTGATATCATGGGACTTGGTTATAGTAGAAAAATTTTAGAGATTATCTATTATAAAAATTAATATAATAAATTTTCTAAGTGCTGTCAAGGATAAGTACATGTTATTTGGAAAGTATATAATATAGTGGCCTACATGATCTTAGGGAGGTGCAATGGATGCTCCAGGAAATCTTCAGCCAGGATATAGATTCTTGTAGTATTTGATGGATAGAGTCATAGGACAAAGAGGTAGAGAAATAGAGTCCCATGATGGTATAGTATTTATGTGAAGGCCTTCAGGTAGAAAGAAGCTTGAGGCTATTTTTGAGGATCTAATTAGGCCCATTCTTTAGAAAAATCATAGGGAATCCAAAAACTCAGCCAAAAATTATATTTCTCTTGAGGCACCTAAGAGGCTCAGTCTGTTGAGTGTCCTACTTTTATTTTTGGCCCAGGTCATAATCTCAGGGTCATGAGACCCATAATTTCAGGGTCAGGGGCCCCATGCCTCCTGCAGAGTCTGCTTGAGATTCTCTCCCTTTCCCTCTTCCTCTGTCTTTACTCTGCCCCCTCACCCGCTCTCTCTCAAATAAAAAACAAATAAATCTTGTTAAAAACCCTGTTTCTCTAATCAGACTAAAGAATGCAAGAGTAATCCTAAATTACTCAATATTTTCTTACCAAATGTACCTAAAATTCCCTTCCTAAAAATCAAATGTTGTGATCAGATAATGAATTTTGAATGGAAACCTCTTAAATTTTAGTTCTTCAGAATTAAAGAAACTCATTTTAACATAAATTTTGAGTGACTAATTTATTCTTAATTAACTTATACAATAAGAAATATGTGAAACTTGTGTCTAAATATTGAGTAAATATTGAAACTGGCTGCTCTTTCTTCATTAAATATTAAGAATATTAACTTTTAAATGGTGGGCGGTTATTTTATAGGTTTAATTTATTTATAAAATAGTCTTTTTATGTCTTTTCCTTGTCATTTTTATTAATTCCTATGCCATAGAATTGTTGGCTTATAATACAAATAGCTTGAAAAGGCATCAGTACAAATGATACACTTAATATCTTGAAAAAATGTATTTTTAAGATAAATTGAGTTCTGAGTATTCTTTGCTTCTGAATTCTGTTTGTGCATTTGAATTTTGGAAAGTATTCTTTTCTAAAATTATTATCCAGCAGATTAAATTTTAACATTCCCAAACTCTGTTGATTCTTTTAACCATTAACACTATAAAGTTAACTTACCTCAGAGAGAATATAAGCCTATCTGGACACTTTTAAAACTCAAAAAACTAAATAATATTAGTATTTTTAACATGAAAAAAAATACATGAGGCTTCCTCAAAGAAAGACAGGATGGAGCATTAATCTAGTCAGAAGGTCATTTAGCTTTTGTAGTAGAGTTAATATTATCCAATCTTTGCTTTATGAAAAGAAAGTGTTCCTTGGACAGGTTAGAAATTCATACCTCATTTGAATGAATCCTATTAGACTTTTACTTGTTACTTTAAGTTAAATTTCTCACTTGTAAATTAAATGTTACGTAGGTCCACAATTTGCCTTTCTAGTTTAGCCCCATGTCATGTAATAATATTTAAAGAAAGAACATTATGGCATAATGTAAATTGCCTTCCAGTATGATTATGTCCTAGATATTTAAAAGTAAATAGCTTTTACTTTTAGACCTGAAAATTGAAAAGTCAAATGCAGGGTAAATTGCGGGAAGCTGCAAAGGACCTTTCATTATTGATTCTAAAATATGCATGGATAGTATTCTGGAAAAATCTTATGTGGTTTTAAAATAATTTCATCAACCAATGCCACTTAATTATTGTTTGGTATTGCAGTATCTAATAGTATTAGATTCAGCATGATAGATGAATCAAAACTGAACTGCCAAAATTCTGCACATAACATAATTATCTAGGATATAAACTTGATTACTATTTTTAAAATAAGACATTCCATATTCAAAAATATTTTGTCTTCATAATCTATATCTGTATAAAGTACCATCTTTCAGACTGTAAAAAACATAGTAATTTCTATGAAATAAAATGAATACTAAATTTGAGTATTCGTTGTAATATGTTATATTCCTAATTTCTGTAGGGTATTACTAGTGCTCAGAACCAGTGAAAACGGCCATGTTTCAAACAAAGAAGGATATTTAACAAAAGATGTTAAATAAACACAAATAAATTCATTGGTTAAGGTTTTCCTTTGGGGGTTAGCCCATAAACAACAATAAACCGTCAGCATATTAATCATCTGCTGTTTGTGATTGTGATTATTGAATTCACCCAATAAGAGTTATTATATGCTTCTACGT
Source organism: Nyctereutes procyonoides (assembly GCF_905146905.1). Taxonomy (NCBI): domain Eukaryota; kingdom Metazoa; phylum Chordata; class Mammalia; order Carnivora; family Canidae; genus Nyctereutes; species Nyctereutes procyonoides. Next base: position 13,425,695 of record NW_026575032.1, on the reverse strand, counting down.
GTCAAGAGTGTTTCGTGCATATTTATTTCTGTGTCTCTTGATGTGCACAAGATTATTTTATAAACTGTTCCCAAATCAAATAAGCATCAGCACCCTTTTCTAGGGAAGAGAAAATGCGATCTATTTCATCAAATAATCATATGTTCGTATTGAAAACATTCTGCTCTATCTAGAACACTTAGCTATTTCAAGAATAGGGTTAAGCATGGTGACTACCTATTTCCCCCCTTAAAAAACTAAGACTTTATTTTTTGGGACAGTTTTACATTCACGGTGAAATTAAGCAGAAGGCAAAGAGATTTCTGATATTATCTCCTGCTCCAGCACGTGCATAACCTCCCCGACAATCAACATCTCCCAACAGGATGATACATTTGTTAAAATTGATAAATGTACACTGACTCAACATAATCACCTGAAGTCCATAGTTTGCATTAGGGTTCATTCTCTGCATTGTACATTCTATGAATTTGGACAAATATAATGAAATATCCCACCATTATGTTATGATGCATGTTATTTTCATTGATGTTAGAATCCTCCTTGCCCCCATGCTATTATTCTTTCCCCATCCTCAGCCCTGAAAACCACTGACCTGTTTACCCCTCCCATACTTTTCCCTTTCTCTAGTATCATCTAGTTGGAATCGAATGAATATAGTCATTTCAGATTGACTTCTTTTATTTGGTAATGTGCATTTAAGTTTCCTTCACATCTTTTCATGGCTTGATAGCTCATTTTCTTTTAGTGCTGAATAATATTGCAGTGTCTACATGCACCACAGCTTATTGATCTGTTCACCTACTGAAGAACACCTTGGTTGCTTCCAAGTTTTAGCAATTTATAGTAAAGCTTCTATAAATAAATATCCATGAGCTGGTTTTTTTTTTTTTTTTGGACATAAATTCTGAACTCATTTGTGTAACTACCAAAGGAGTGCAATACCTGGATCATATGGTAAGAGTATGCTTAGTTTTGTAAAAACCTGCCAAACTGTCTTCCACAATAGCAGTGCCATTTTGCATTTTCACCAGCAGGGTATGAGAGTTTCTGTTGCCCCACATTTCACCATCATTTGGTGTGATCGATGTTTCAGATTATGGCTATTCTAGTAGGTGTGTGATAATATGGGACTGTTGCTTCAGTTTGCATTTGCTGATAATAAATAAGGTGGAACATCTCTTCATATGCTAACTTGCCATCTATATATATATATTCCTTGATGAAGTATCTGTTCTGGTCCTTAGCCGTTTTTACTTTTTTTTTTTTTTTTTCTGTTGGGTTTTAGAAGTTCTTTGTATATGTCAGATAATGGCCTTTTCTCAGATGTTTCTTTCGTGAATATTTTCTCCCACTATGTGCATTGCTTTCTTATTCTGTTAATAAGAGCTTTCACAGCCGACATTTTTAATTTCCATTTTAATGAAGTTGATTTTATCAATTGTTTATCTTATGAACCATACTGTTGGTGTTATATCTAAAAGTCATTGCCACACCCAAAGTCATCTAGACTTTCTCCTATGTTATCTTCTAGTTCTGTAGTTTTGTATTTTATATTTAGGTCTGTGATCCATTTTGAGTTAATGTGTGTGAAGGATATAATATCTCTATCTAGATTCTTCTTCTTCTTCTTTCTTCTTTTTCTTCTTCTTCTTTCTTCTTCTTCTTCTTCTTCTTCTTCTTCTTCTTTCTTCTTCTTCTTCTTCTTCTTCTTCTTCTTCTTCTTCTTCTTCTTCTTCTTCTTCTTCTTCTTCTTCTTCTTCTTCTTCTTCTTCTTCTTTCTTTCTTCTTCTTCTGTCATCGTCGTCATCCTCGTCATGTCTTCGATTTCGTCTTCGTCATCTTTGTCCTTTTTTTTTTTTTGTCTGTGAATATCCAGTGGGTCCAGCACCATTTTTGAAAAGAAGATCTTTTTTACTTCTTTGTCAAAGATCATTTGACCATATTAATGAGAATCTGTTTCAAGGCTCTCTGTTCTGTTATTCTTTTACCTATAGCATACTGTCTTGATTAGTATAGCTTTATAGTAAGTCTTGAAGTCTGGTAGAGTCAGTCCTCAAGTTTATCTTCTCCTTCAGCCATTTTAGCTCTGTTAGTTCTGGGTCATTTGCCTCTCCCTATAAATTTCAAAATCATTTTGTCAATACCAACAAAACCTGCAGAGATTTTGATTGGGATTGCATTTATCAAGATCAAGTTTTGGAAAAACTCACAGTTTAACAATGTTGAGGCTTCCAGTGTGTGAACATGAGTTATATCTGCATTTATTTGCTTTTGATCTATTTTAATAAAATTGTGTAGTTTACCTTATGTGGATCTTATACTTATTTTGTTGTATTTATATATAAAGAGTTCATTTTGGGGGGTGCTAATGTAAGTGATATTGTGTTTTTACTTTCAAACTCTTGTTCATCTCTGGTTTATAGAAAAGCAGTTGACTTGTGTATATTAACCTTATATCCTGAAGTCTTGCTATAATCACTATTCGTTTCAGGCCCAATTCCTTTTAATTATGGAATTCCAAAAGCATAAAGGTATTTTCTCCCAGATCAAGTAGAAAGCTTTGGCATCTAGAGTTCTCTGAATTTACAACTTCTTTTGAAAATAAAATATAAAGGGAACTGAAAACTAATTCATTAAAATACTGACTTTTAGCCAGATTTGACTTTAGCCAAAACCTGGGGGCAGTTCAGCAGTACATTTATTGGATGCTTTAATATATTACACTGTGAATCTTATGTAACCGGTAAATCAATTGGAAATCAATGAAACATTATAAATATTAGAATGAAGTGCTGGGATTAAAAATAAAATTATAAACAATCAAAATATAAACAAGTAAGGAAATTAGACACATTTAGACTCCTAATTGTTCTCACATTTCTTATAGAGAAATACTTTCCTTTATTCGAGTTTCAAACGAATGAATTTAAAGTGGAATGAATCAAAGAAGGAGAGATTCATAGAACTTTGGGGAAGGATATGAATTGAGGATTATCATGCTTTCCTTTAGTTTCTCCATTGTGCTCTTATTTGGTATTTTGCTGTGATTTTATGTTAATGTGCTGTAGTTTTCAAGATGCTGCTGTCATCATTTTAGCTTTGACATTATAGGTGACAGTCTAGCTTTAAACACAATGTAAAGATAAAGAAAAATAGGAAAATATGACTAGAGGCTAAAGAGGCTAAGTTGGGAGAAAGTTACATTTCCATATATCTATCAGCCTTTAGTTCAGGGTATGTCATTTTTTGCAATCACATTCTAGAATTAGTACTTAATACTTACTTTACTTTTTATATTAAGTAATTAACACTAAAACACTATTATTTATACACCACAAGAAAATGTAGCATTATATGTTTTAGTCATAAATTTTTCCCATTAATGGAAAAGACAAGATTTTTTTCAATTGATGAGAGCATTTTTCTTTTCTTGTTTTTAACATTTTTATTTATGTATTCATGAGAGACAGAGACAGAGAGACAGAGAGACAGGCAGAGGGAGAAGCAGGCTCCATGGAGGGAGCCTGACATGGGACTCAATCCTGGGTCTCCAGGATCAGGCCCTGGGCTGAAGGTGGTGCTAAACCACTGAGCCACCAGGGCTGCTCACATTTTTGTTTTCTGATATAGTTTTCTGTACTTTGTGAAGTTCTAGTTTTATCCCTTATATATGCCAATATGCAATGTCTTTATTTTTTAAGATTTTATTTATTCATAAGAGACATACAGAGAGAGATACAGGCAGAGCCACAACCAGAGAGAGAAGCAGGCTCCCTATTAGGAGCCTGACATGGGACTCCATCCCAGGACTCCAAGGATCAGGCCCTGAACCAAAGGCAGATGTTCAACCACTGAGCCACCCAGGCGTCCTTAAATTGCACTCTTCTTAAATTAAGTTTTACTTTTTCTATGTAGTCTGAATACTTAGTTGGTTTCTTTTACCAATATTTATTTTAAATTTATGTCTTACTGTCAAAAATGTGTCTTATTACTGGAATAATTTATACCATAATCTCTCCTAATAAGAAATGAATCCATGAAGAATAGCCAATCTAGGCTTAAAATTATCATTTCAGATCCTTTAATTTTAACCCATTTACAGAATATATCCAATATTGTAGTTAGAAAAAATTCACCTAATGCTAGCCTTGTGATGCAAATTTCAGAAGTGACAAACTGGAACTAACTTTTCCTTCACTCCTTGAAACTTCCAAATGCAAAGTAAGCAGCATGTTAAATTAGTTTTCATGAGCTCCTAAGTAGGGACAATACAAATTAACCTAACACTAATGGAAGAGAGTAATATTATTTTTAAGTGAGAATATAATAATCAACAAAATTGGCTATACATAAAAAACAAATTTTATTAGAAATTCATTTAGAAATTTAGCATATGACATGGCACTAAAATTATTATTAAAAGTAAACTATTACATTGAATAAGGTATGTTTTTAAGGCTTTATTAAACCAACAATACATTTTCATAAAAATATTTGTATTCTCTTTGATTGTGGAATGACCTGTCTGCACTAGCCTTCATCCACAATGTGAAGGCCAAAGACGAATTAAAAGTGTTATAACTGAAGTACAGAATAGTAAGAAATGTTTGGCTCATTGTGTGTTGCAGTTACATTTAAAGTCTTTTCTTGGAAAAAAAAAAAAACAGCATATAGACACCTTCAGTCTTGTTTCAATGGTTGATGTTTTGTCTTCTCTTCTAAATATAGTTTCTATTATGAAAGAGACACTAATTGTAACTCATCTATCTTTTTCTTCCACATCTTATCTCATGATCTGGGGACTTAGAAAAACATGTATATAAATATGAAAAGACGGGATACCTGGGTGGCTCAGCGGTTGGGCTGAGCGTGATTGGCCTAGGGCGTGATTCTGGAGTCCCAGGATGGAGTCCCACATCAGGCTCCTGGCAGGTAGCCTGCTTCTCCCTCTGTCTGTGTCTCTGCCTCTCTCTCTCTCATGAATAAATAAACAAAATTTTTAAAAAATGTGAAAAGACCTTTCTATTTCAGTGTATTTGCTTACACTAAAAACTCATCTGCTTCTATTAAAAAAAATGTAATACAGTTACTGTAAAAAAGCCTAAAGAACTTTGTGCAAAATAGAAACACTAAAAATAAGAATTTATATATTAGTTTTGATACATTAAAATATTTAGAAAGGATCCAAAATGATAAAATGATATCATTTATATTTAAATAAATTTATTTATGTTTTATAATTTAATATCAAATTATTAAAAATATGTTGAAATATAAGTTGAAAATTTCATTATTCTATCATGTAATTGTATTTTATTCAGTTGACTATCTCATTTATTTATTTTATCATAGTAGAAGTTTAAAGATATATAATCAGCAACATTAGTTTTCTTCATTAGAAGACGGTAATGCATTCATGTTCATAATCCTTTCTATTTTTGTTTGCAGTCATTCTTCCCTACCTTTGAACAGAATATATAATATTATTCAGTTCTAAAATTTCACTTTATGTAGGGCTGTATATCTCCCCATATCATTTAGGGATATATATTTTTGATGTGTATGTATATGTACATGTGTATGAGTGTAAGCATGTGTGAATATATATATGTGTAAACATATATGCATATATATATATACATAAGTATTCTAAGCTATAGTATTTTTTCATCTATATTATCTTGAATTGGTATTTGTAGTTTCTAGCACATTAAAACAAACATAAATGGTATTGAAAACTGTTTTTAAAGATATTCATAATTTTGATATCTGCTTAAATTTAAAACCGTTATATGCTAAATTAATTTTATTTTTTAAAGTTTTATATTACAGAATAACAAATCACTACAAACATAACAAAACAGCACATTTGTCTCAGTTTCTGAAGGTAAGGACACAGGACATGCTTTACCTGGGTCTTATGCTGAAGTCTTACCAGACATACACCACAGTATTAGCTGGGGTTTTGAGCTCACCTAATGTTTGTGTTCCTCAAGCTTATTTAATTGTTGGCAAAGGTCATTTCCTTGCAGTAGCAGGAGTGAAATGTCCTTTTTTTTTTTTTCTTTTTTTCTGACTGTAAAGGGTCACTCTCAGTTCCTGGACCTAACTGCCTGACTCTCTCACAATATGACAACTTACTTCTTTGAACACAGGAGAATCTCCCTCCTGTCTGGTATGATGGACAGTCTTTGTGATCTAATCATCAGGATGACTATACCATCATTTTTGTCGTAATAGCTAATAATCAAAGGTGCTCCTATTCCATTATATTTGCATATTGGCTTCATACTCAGAGGAGGAAATTATGCAAGGCATATACACCAGAGGAGAAAAAGCTCAGTGCTAACTTATAACTGCCTCTTTATGTGGCTAGAGATGAGCCTTTTTGCAAAGAAAGTGAGGAAAATCGCTGTCTAAATTAATGATATAATCTTTAAATTGCTCCCTGAAAAGAATTTTAAACCCTTTTATAGGTATTTTGCACTACATCTGGCTATGTTATGTATCTTAATCTATTAAGCATCTACATAAGAGAAAATGAGCTGTAGCATACCTGAAGTTATCCTATTTCTCATGGGTTATACAGTGCAGATAAAATGAATTAAAAAGAATATATGAATACTGTTATTTGTCCTCACTTTTTGTAAAAATGAAAATGCTTTGCAGAATTCCTATGGCAGATTCTGACTGTGTCTTTTTCTATACCCTCTGCAATGGAGTAGATTTAAAATTCTTTTGTGGTATCAAATCCCAGCTGCCTGAAACCACCTGCCTTCACAGAAGAAGAGACCTCAGGTGAATGAGAGGGTAGCAGAAAGGAATGTTTTGTTACAAAAATGCCAATAATTTCAATGTGAAATGCTCCAAAGCTATAAACCCAATGATATCATACAGAACATATGAAAATTTCATAAAAGATAGGTAAAAAAAGTGTTGTTAATATATAGATACTATTATTTTATGCTATTCCAAGGGTAAAGCATCATATATTTCAATTTTGAATTGATTTTATTTAAGGGGACGACAATTATTGTTTTATAATGCCTATGATTCACTAAAACATTTTATAATCTAAATAAATAGAGTTTATTAAGTATAGGTATTATAATTAAATATACGATAATATGTTCAAAACACCAGATCTAGTAACCAGAATGAATACTGCTACCATTTCTAGTTGTATAATATCTTTTCGTTTATCAGAGTTAATGTCCTGATTCAGTAAGAAATAACCAGAGAACATCAAAATTATTTGAGGAAATAATGTTACGACATTTAGGGCAGATTCAGCAGGTTAGTAAAAGGTAAAAGCTGAATGAGAATTTCTAGTTTTTAAAAGCTAAATTAATGTAACAATAAAAATCTACTTGTTCTTTTTGTCAATTTATATCTGTATCGCGAAGATAGGTAATGTGTGTGGGAGACAAAAGAAAAGTTTGAGAAAATATAATGGGTTGCATACATATGCTCAAAACTCATTAGTGTTAGAACAATATAGACATAATATTTCCATTAAAGTAGCAAAAGTTTATTTTGAAGTCTCTACATATTTTAATATATCATATCCGTCATTAACAAAATATTGTCTGAGTTTATTATTCTATTCCTCCGACACTGTTGTGTTATACATGATCAAAAAGTATCTCATTAAAGAGTGACAGAGCTTTGCATTAGTTGTACTCAAAGCCTCCTTGGGCATTTTACCAAAGCAAAAGCAAATGACAGTTGGTGTCAACACTAAACAGCTTAGGGCAAACTATTTTCTCAAAACCTATGTAATTTAATTGAAATGCGATATTTCATGAATATTAGAGAACTAGGCTTTATTAAAAATGGCAAAGAAAAGTGAATGCATGACTGTTTAGAGTAACAAGCAATACAAATTTATTCATTCAATACATCACTGAATTATTTAAAACTGAGCTTAAGCAGAAGGTCACGGAATAATTTTGGCAACTAGGCATTTTGCATGATGCATTTCCATAATTCTCCTGCATCTATAAAGTTAATCACAACTTTGGCATGGAGACCTTTTTCTTGTAGTCACAGAGCCAGATAAAGGCTCTGATTCCAAATTGAAGCCAAAGCAAACTATTAACACTTGACATAAAACAACTATGTAGATATGTATGAAGAGAAAGAATGTTAACTATTAACTTTAAGACTTGTACACAAAAATAAAATTGAAATCCTTATAACTCTAAATTTTGATCTGACTCCAAAATAAAAGTGATATCTAGAAAATTAAATTCTCAGACACTTGCAAACTTTTTTTTTTTTTTTTTACAACAGGCTTTAAATAAAACCTGTGAGTTAAATAACTGAAGTAATGGTTATGATTCTTCATTTCTGTGGCCGTACTTTTGACTTAAAGCATTTCTTTTTGATTTTTTTATTAGCATCTTCTTATCTCAGTTTATATTACCAATTTGTTATTTCGGGGTCCACTTTTTCCATTAGGGCTGTTAGATACTAATCACGGTTATTTTAAATTTTGTTCTGACATTTCCAACATCTCGATCATATCTGTATCTGGTTCTGATGCTTGCTCTGTCTCTTCTAAATGTTTTGTCTTTTAGTGTGCCTTGTAACTTTTTGTTGAAATCTGGAAATGCCATAGATGATGTACTAAGTGAGAGGAACTGAGGTATGTAGGCCTTTACTGTGAGATTTTGTGATTTTCTGGGTAGAGGTATTGGTGTTTACTATTTGCTGTACATGTAGGTGCCAAGGGCTATAATTTCCTCGTATGCCCTTATTTTCGTGTCCTCTGTTATATTTGGCTTTCCCTAGATATGTCTTCTTAAAAAAAGTCTGAAATGTGCATTTCTTTTGGGTGCATTCCCATTTACAGGAGTATTACTGATGTGGTATTCATGTGCTGGGAAGGGAAAACATAGTATAATCCTATGATTAGGTCCCAGTCTTTAGTGAGCCTCTGTCCCCGGGCCGTGACCTTTAGAGGTACTTCTCATTCCCATACTGACCACCTTAGGTCAGACAGTTATTTGCCTTTCCCCCAGGTTGGTTAGCCCACTTGGTTAGGCTTTGATAAAACAATTTCTCTTAGGACAGGCCTTGTTTAAAAGAATCAAAAAATGCTCTAGGCTTGCTTCAAAATGGCTATTTTTCATCTTCCTGTATTAAAAACAAGAATATCATTTCCAAATTTTGGATTTGGGATTTTTTTTTTTCTGATTTTCACTGTAAGAACATAGTAGGTCATAAAACCCACCAAGTCTAAGAGACCAAGATTGGATGCCCCCTGGAATTTTTACCTCTCAAACTTGCCCACACTAGACCTCCAAAATTCATCAATTACAGAATAGGTATTCCAAATCCATAATGGTTTCTGTGGTATCCTGCTCTGGTAAATTGTCATTCCCTGTAATTCCCTGTTTTGCTAATTTTGAAGGTAGTGGTTCACACTGTGACCTCAATTCCCTAATGGATCTAATAAGAACTGGTTTTCAGTTTGTCCAGCTTTTTCCTCATGTGAATGGGAGTGATGACCTTTCAATTCCTTACATGCTGAATTAGAAAATAAATATTTTTCAACTTTTTTTTTCCCTTCCTCTTAGGTGAGATAGCAATCCTAGAAGGGTTGGGAGTGAGCTAGCTATCCTTCTACCAACTCAGACAAAGCTCTGTTAAATAGTTTCCCTAGAAATATTGCCATTTCTTATGGAGAATGTTCCAGGAGTGTTTCTTTCTTTCTTTTTTTTTTTTTCCCCAAGAGTATTTCAATGTTTCAAAATGATTACTTCTGCCCCTCTTTTCCTGGAAATGTGAGGGGAGTTTCTCAGATATTGAACACGGGAATCTGGGTGGATTCTTGGAGGTAAAATTCATGAAACTGTTGAGGTAACCTTGAGATTGGGACCAGAGTTTCTTATTCTCAAACTAGTCCATACAGAGACTCCAGAAAGTATTAAATTACTGTGTAAGAGTTACTACCAGTTTGTGGCTCCAACCACTTCTGACTCAAGTAAGATCATCTCAGTGTGATTCTCACTATTGTCTTTTAAGATGTAATGAGATTTTGCCCTGTGATTTCCAACCTCTGATGGAACTAAGAAAAATGATAGACTATTATTCTGTTCCATTTTGTTTTTAATTTTTATTTATTTATGATAGTCAGAGAGAGAGAGAGAGAGAGGCAGAGACATAGGCAGAGGGAGAAGCAGGCTCCATGCACCGGGAGTCCGACGTGGGATTCGATCCCGGGTCTCCAGGATCGCGCCCTGGGCCAAAGGCAGGCGCTAAACCGCTGCGCCACCCAGGGATCCCTATTCTGTTCCATTTTTATTTTGTTATGAGAATAGAAGTAATGATGTCCAAGCTTTTTATATTTTGAAGCAGAATCCATGTGCAAACATTTATAAGTCATTTATATTTGTATTCATGAGCACTTCCCATTCATATCTTTTAAAAGTGTTTCCCTGGCTTTTCCATATTTTATTATTTATTTTTTAAATTCTCTTTCACATCGACTAAATTAGCATAATGAGTTATATGAATAGTTTCAAATTTGGTTTTTAGTTTGAAATGAGTGTGTGTGTATATACACCAGAGTACGTGTGTATGTGTGTGTATGAATGTGCACACATAAACATTCCTAGAGGCTTTATTATTATAGTGAGCATGTAAGGGATTCTGGCCCTGAATTTTCTTCTTTATCACCCTGGCATGTTTCTTTAGTGGCTCTGTCCACAGAGCCTTCGCCCTAGGAACAATTGAGAACACCAAAATCTTAAATTTTATGAAATGAAATTTCTCAATCTTATTTTTCATGATTTCTAGATTGCTACTACTTTAGGAAGACCTGTAGATGTTACCAAACAAGGGGCACCGGGGTGGCTCAGTTGGTTTAGTGTCTGCCTTTGGCTCAGGTTATGATTCCAGGGTCCTGGGATCAAGCCCTACATGTGGTCATTTGTAACCCTTGCTATCACTCACCCCTATTTGCCCCACCAATCCACTAGAAACCATTGACCTGCTTTCTTCCAGTATAGATTAGATTGTATTGGCTAGAATTTTATGTATGAAAACTCATATACTATGGAATTATTTTCTTGTTTCTTTCACTTAGTATGATTAAGATTTTTCTGTTTGCCTATGTATTTATATTTAATTCCTTTTCTGTTTTTTTTTCTGAGTATTTATTTATTTATTTATTTATTTGCATTTTATTTTAATACTACAATGTATACTCACCCATTGGTAGACAATTGTGTTGTTTCCAGTTTGGGTTATTACAAATAAAGCTATTTTGAGCATTTGTTTACTGACCTGAGTAAGGACATTAGCTTTTGTTTTTCTTAGATAAATGAAGGATGGTGAAATGACAAGGTCATGTGGTAGGAAGATATTTACTTATTTAAGAAACTGCCACTGTTTTTCAAAGTGGTTGTTACTTTTCACATAGAGATTTTGAGAGCTCCAGTTACTTCAACTGCTCATCAGCACTTGGTATCCCCATTCTTTTTAATTTGGGCATTTTAATAGGATTTTAATGGTTTTTAGTGTGAATGTTATTTGCATTTCCATAATGATTAATGATGTTGAAAATATATAGATGTGCTTACTTGCCAACTATAGAAAATTGTATGTATATATATTTTGCAAACCTTTTAAATTAGATTATTGTATAATTATTGAGAGCTCTTTGCACATGCTGGATACATGTTGTCTTTTTTTTTTAATTTACCAAATCTTTTATCTCTAAATATTTTCACCCACCCATGACTTGATATATCATTCCCACAATATCTGACAAAGAGCAAAAGTTCTTAGCTTTGCTTTGCTTCCTAAAGCAAGAAGGAAAAATAAGGAGTGTTGGGAAAGAAAATTAAAAGTTTAGATAAATTGATCTAAGTAACATTTGAGGCAAGACTTTGAGTTTGGAGGAAATGGTGTGCTTTGCAAGGTACGGCATGTCCAAAAATTCCTAAAACAAAGTAGTGCCTGGTTTATTCAAAGAAGAGAAGAAAGCATGGCCCCAATTAGGGATTATTTTTCTCTGCTTTGGATATTTTACCCCCAACATATTCTATCTTGTTAATTACTCATTATTCAAATTAGAAAAGGATGTCTGTTAACCTTACAATTTGTTCATTTATTTGGTAAATATTTATTTTATTTCTATATCAAATATCATTGATTTCCCTTAAAACTACAGAGAAAATTGTTTAAAATACAGAAAGATTTGACAAAATCAGGTTTAAAAGAGACATGAGAAACTATTTCAAAATGATAGGACAATTTTGATTATTTGTGGAAGACTAGTGGGGTAGTGGGGCATGGGCCTGAAAAGATATGTTTTTAGGGATTTTATAGGTCAGCTTATTTGTATTCATTGCTGGCTATACATAGTACTATCCTTTACTACATTCCGGGGATAGGGGATGGAAAATAATTTCAAATTTGCTTCACCTCCCCCGTCTTCAGCTCTTAGTATTATATCTGTGAGTACATCACAGATTATATATAGACTTAAGTATTCAACAAATTATGCCACATTTATTTTCCTAATATAGTCCTCAACTCTTAAAATGGTAGTACAGAAATACTGCATTGGTAGTCATATTTTGCAAAAATCTTTTCATCAAATCATGTGTTTATTGCTCCAGAAATAAAGCTCATGGGTCTGTTCTTTTTCTCCTTCCTTCCATCTTACTTTTTTCATATTTATTTTAATTTTATTATTTTATTTTTTAAGAGAGGATATATATCTGACATGTATTGGGGAAAAAAAAACCTTGGATTTATCAAGTGATTAGCAGATTTTTTAAAAAAAACTATATAAAATAAACACTAAAACTACGCTATTTTTTTGTTTTTTAAAATGCATAGCTTGGATAAATAAAATTCTTATTCTTGCTTCAAAAAGTTATCTTTAGTATTAATTTATGTATTGAGGGATAAATATCCAAAGGAGCTAAATTTCTCTCTCATTGAATTCCATAATAAACTTTAAAGCCCAGGAATATAGAAGGTAGGTCTTACTTATTGACAGATAACTTTTACTGATGAGACAAATTCAAAATAATATTAAAATTGTAAAGGAAAGAAACTTGCATTGTGAAATAACAAGAACAAATAACCTAGTGGCTTTGTGGCTAACATTGTAAATAGGTTGACTTTTATATGTGTATATATAGTTCCTTTGAACCTAGCTCAACATGACTGATCCTGAACACTTGCTAAAAATATCCATAAAATTCAGTTTTCAGTCATCTAGAGAGTCAACTCTATTGTGTTTCCTTGAATGAATTTTGTGGATTAGTTGAATTCATGGACCATTACATTCTAAAGAGGAAGTTTCATTTATCATAAAATAAATCCCTAAAACTAGGGTTATACGGTACATTTCTGAATGTCATCCCTATAAGTATATCATGATTTACTCTTATGAATATATTATGACAACAAAATTCTATCATTTTAAACATTAGTATTATCTATTCTTTTTAAACATTTACAAGGAGAAAAATTGGAATTGTTACAAATCAAACCTCCTAAATTTTAATTCAAGAAACATTCAACTTAAAAGATAACTGTACTATAAAATTTGATGACTCTTCAAAAAGATTTACTTATAATTTAGTATCAGCATTTTTACTGGTGCCTCTGTTATGGGATTGTCACACATAACAAGTGTCCAGATAGTTATTGCAGGAAAGGTATTATTAATTATTTGTAAGTTGAAATTAGAGCTGTAGTATGTGTGCATGTTTCTGCATATTTATACATACCATACATCCATATATATTGAAAATGTTTTATAATATTTGAGCATTATATGTACATTCTGGAATGCTAGTCTTTAAAGTGTTCATTGTAGGCTAAACCTCACTTATCACCTAACAGTATTAGTATGTTACTGAAATTGCTCCTTCTACGCTATGGCTCTCCAAGTATATCCATATGCATTTTGAAGAAACATACTTAGCCAGTCACAATATTTTATTTTATTATTTTTTAAAGATTTTATTTATTTATTTGAGAAAGAGGGAGAGCACAAGCTGGGGGGAGGAGCAGAGAGAGAGAGAGATGGAGAAACAGGCTCGCTGGTGAGCAGGGAGCCAAACATGGGTTTGATCCCAGGACCCTGAGATCATGACCTGAGCCAAAAACAGACATTTAACCCCACGAGTCACCCAGCCAGTCACAATATTTTAAATAGCAATATAAATTAAGATGACATATACGTATTTTTCAGTAAAGACATTGAAAGCTACATGGTGGCATTTACCGGGCTAAAATCTAAGATAAGAGGGTGAAGGGCAATTCAGAGCATGTCACTCCATGGTATGCCACTTGACATGTTGATTATTTTGAGTTAAAAACATGTGAGCAGCAGCAAGTATAAGAAGAGCACTCTGACCCCACTTTTCTTTCCAATAGGAGACAATACCCCTGGGTGAAAGATGCCCTCATGAACTACGACTCAGGAAGACATTTTTATTACTAGAGGTACGGGAGTAGAGCTGATGGATCTGTACAAATAAACTTATTCACCTAACTGTTATCTTTCTACTTACTTTCCCAATGTTAATTACCTTTACCCCAAATTCCTCTTTGTTCTATCCTTTCTCTACAAATGTCTTGCCCTTTGTTGAAGATGCTATATAAGCTGGAATTCTAAGCAACCAATTTGAGTTGTTTTTAGTTTAAGTTTCTCCTGTGTGATGTGAACTGCATGCATTAATGAACTATTTCCTCTTATTAATCTGTTTTCTGTTATAGGAGTCTCAGCCAAGAACTCAGACAGTAGAGAAAAAAAAAATATTTTCCTCTCCTACAGTGGGAAACCACAGAGGTAGGCAGAGGACCAGAACCACATTTTCCTTGGGGTAATTTACAGAATCAGGTTTGAGCTTTGGTTTTCTTTGATTTTCAGGCTTCTGGGAATAAAAGGAAAAGCTTCAAACCAAGGGAAGTTCAAGTAGGAGACAAACCCCTTACTGCTGAGGTTCTAAAGATTTTTCCCCTCTGTAAATAAACAAATTCCATCTCCAATCTTAAGTGACTGCAAGAAAAATGTTACTGCACAGCCATGGAATTAAATTAATTATCCATGTGAAGTTATCATCATAAACATGCTCTCATGTAGATTTGCAACACAAATTCA
Organism: Nyctereutes procyonoides; assembly: GCF_905146905.1. NCBI lineage: Eukaryota > Metazoa > Chordata > Mammalia > Carnivora > Canidae > Nyctereutes > Nyctereutes procyonoides. The sequence continues at coordinate 13,410,553 of NW_026575032.1, read as the reverse complement.
TATTATCTATGTTATGCAAAAAACCAAAAGACAAGTAAATAGCAAGCCACAAATTTAATTAAAATGGTCCTGGACTAATGGTTGCCCAGTTGCCTGAAAGATACAAACAGCTATTATTCTGGGGGAATAATTCATTATCCAAGGCTTGGAATAATTTCCACAGATATTTTTACAATGAAAGTTACACCGAGAGAAAGTCTCTGTATATGTGTGTATATTTTAGTTGTTGATGTCTGTGGAGGAGGGTCGTGTGATGGAAAGGACATGATGTGATATAGCAGGAAGTCAGTATAAATTATCTAACTTGGAAAAATCAGGAAATAGTAAAACAACATTCATAAGAAACACTGAAGGAGCTGAATTCGATATTGTGCAACTCAGGAAAACCTTTACATTTTCTTTTTCTGTCTCCTTCTACATACTCCTCAGATTATATTCTCTCTATTGCTTTAGAAAGAACAATTCAGCAGGGCTCGCAATTTTTGTGTAAAATAGCATCACTGTATTCACGAGAAGGGTCTATGCAAATAACAAACTGTCCACTCCAGTATTATAGTCATATAACTCTATACCCTTGTTCACTTTAACTCTTATCTCCTTTTCCAAGCCACCTGAAACCTGTGAATCTTTACTGGTGTGAAGGGGAGCAGCCATCAGCTTCCAGTTGCATGATTCCACATTCTCCGTGTCCCTGAATTCTGAAAATCTACCTTAGAACCCCCGGTAGTCTGGACTACTGTCATCTCCTACCTGAAACTGTAAGCTACTTTTCTTGTCTCAAGTTTAACCCCTTTACAATACATCCTCCATGATACAGCCAGGGAAAATTATGATCTAGAGGCCTTTATATTTTCTTGGAGAAATAGGAAGGCATCTTATGAATGAAAGTGAAGGGGAAAGTGGCAGAGCCACTCATGAAAAGAACCAACAAGATTTAAAATGAGCAAAGAAAGGGGCACCTGCATGGCTCAAGTGGGTTAAATGTTCCACTCTTGATTTTGGTTCAGGTCATGATCTCAAGGTTGTGAGATCAGACCTGGGTTGGGCTGTGGGCTGTGGAAGGAGCCTGCTTCAAGATTCTAAAAAAAAGAAAAGGAAAAAAGAAAAAAGAAAAAAGAAAAAGAAAGATTGAAATGAGAAAAAAAAAAAACTTCTAAAAAATAGGACTAGGTGGAAATAAATGAGTCAACTGAGATGTCAGCCGCACCCATAACCAAAACCCATTTAGGATACATCTATACAGATAGAAACAAAATTAAATTTATTTAGTTTATGATAGCCAGGTAAAGCACACTTCCTGAGGGGGTGGCAGAGAAGGAACATTTTAATAAGGGGAAGTTAGAAGGGGCTTAAGTAAGGCTTCAAAAAAGAGGGAACCATTTCTGGATTCAAAGCACTGCTAATTGCTTAGGTATCTCAGTAATCTTCATTCATGAAGCAGGAAGATTAATGCATGGTGAGGTGTGTCCTTGGTAAAGAATTGGGAATCACTCAAGTACAAAAGTGGATGTACTAGAAGGGAGGGTCTTTTGGTGAGCATGCTTGTGCCCGGCCAATCTTGTATGCGTTGCCACACAAGGCCAAGTCTATCTCCTTTGAGGGGAAAAGAGAAAGAAGGGTTGACTAAAAGCATTAATCACCTAATTGATCTTGGATCATAAATTTGCAGTGTCCCAAATCTGCCTCTTTTAAAATAGAGGCAAGACATTGAAAAAACAGTTTATTAATCTGAAATGAAATTTTGTCAAGTAACTCATTGAAATGAATGGATCAAAGGGGCTTAAAATATGGTATGATCAGATAGATTGAGGGGCATAGTGGTTGAGCATCTGCCTTCTGCTCAGGGTGTGATCCCAGGTCCCTGGGATAGGGTCCTGCACCCGGCTTTCTGCAGAGAGCCTGCTTCTCCCTCTGCCTGTGTCTCGGCCTCTCTCTGTGTATTCTCATGAATAAATAAATAAAATTTTAAAAAATCCAGTAGATTGATATACTATACAATAGTCACTGAGCTTGGAAGATGAAGACAGGAGGAATCTGATGAGTAGAGACATGAGGAATTTGAGATATTTAAGCACTTAACAATTAATATGGCAGCAAGAATGAAATTGTGCAGGAAAGGTGACTAGTATTTTAGATATAGGAGCAGTTCTGACTGCTCACTATGTCCACAATGTAGCCATGTAAGGTGGGAAAAGGTAATAGAGGTGGTGGCCAGTCTATTCACATTCCTGCCTTAAAGCCAGGAAAAGGCAGATATAAGCCAGAATCTAATTATTTAATGAATGAATAACAGTAAAGGGAATATCAGTAATAAAAAGGAACAAGGCTATAAAAAAAAAACCCACAAATTTAGAAATTACAATATTTAAAAGAGGTCTAAAGAAAAATGGCAGATAATGGTGTCATGTGATTCTGGACAAGATAAAAAGCATCAGTAGGACAACTGGTAAAATTTTAATAAAATCTATATATTAGGGATGTCTAGGTGGCTCAGTGGTTGAGCATCTGCCTTCAGCTCAGGGCGTGATCCTGGAGTCCCAGGATCGAGTCCCATATCGGGCTCCCTGCATGGAGCCTACTTCTCCCTCTGTCTGTGTCTCTGCCTCTCTCCCTCTGTCTCTCATGAATAAATTTTTTAAAAATCTTAAAAAAATCTATATATTATATAAATAGTATTTTATCAAGATTGATTTTGTGACATTTATCATTAAACTGTGGTTATTCAGGAGAGTGCCCTTTTAAGAAATACACACGATTTTTACCACGCAACTATTCAGAGGTAAAGGAGCAACTCATTTATAACTTAATCTCAAACTTGTGTATGTGTTCGTGATTTCTGACTACTATTTTGCCACACATATGTATTCGTGTGTATACACACAACATGTTTGATATAATACATAGGTAACATATAGATGAAAGGTGTAAGGGTTGTCTTAAAGAGTAGCGCATAGTTAAAACATTTCCAAAAAAGAGCTAAAGAAAATCTGAAGAGACTATGGTATATAGCATGGTGACATGACTCTCAAATTCACAGAACCTTTTATATAAATGGAAGAAGTAATGATTTAAAAAGAGTGTCTTGGCAGCAGGGATGAAAGGGATGCTTGTGTTATCTTCTGACCCTCAATTTTTTAAGATGTGGGAAATGATAGAGGAGAGCTTAAGGTGAAGTGCTATATTCAGGAAAATGGGCAAACTAAAATGATGTATTATTATTGTCATCCTTAGTATTAATAGTGGAATGAAAATTAGTTTCTCAGACAAAGATGAAGGCCAGCTTGTACATGAATGAATCAATTTTTTCCAATCAGCATTGAAATTAAAGATACATTATGTAGTTATTGTTCCTGTGTGAAACTAAGTGGCTCCTGTTGGGACTGGGCATAGATCCTTGGCCTCATTAGGTAAGTATACCAACCAATGGAGCCAAATGCTCAGAGCCTGCAAGCCTCACTATACACACTGGGTGATTAACAATGAGGAACTGGGGAAGGGAAATTGATAGATTAGTAAATTAAGCCCCAGTTTGGAAAACATAACTAAATTTAAGTGAAGTAAATAACATACACAGGTTTTGACTGAAATAACTAATATTCTTTTTCCAATTAATTTGATTTTTCATCCAGGTTTTATTAATTCAATTCCATAATGACCGTGACATACTCCATGATGATGAAATAAAATGTATCTTAAATAAGTTTTTCCTCATTTCTTTATGCTGTATTGTCTACTTTTTAAGGACAAATAAATTCAATTTTACTTAAAAAGCAGAGAAATAGGGATGCCTGGGTGGCTCAGTGGTTGAGCCTTTGGCTCAAGGCATGATACTGGCATCCCAGGATGGAGTCCCCCATCAGGCTCCCTGCAGGGAGCCTGCTTCTGCCTCTGCCTCTGTCTCTGCCTCTCTCATGAATAATGTATGTATGAATCATGTATGTCTCTCATGAATAAATAAATAAAATCTTTTAAAAAAATAAAAAGCAGTGAAATAATTTTTGAAAGAGTGCAACCTCATTATTATCCTGCACATGGGGAATGGAGTAATTAGTGAGAAATATTTTAATTGTTTAAACTTATTTTTAAATATATTTATGTGGGATAGATGATGCATTTATGTGGAGTAAAATAGAACACTTGACCACAGATGATGACCTTCTAACATCAAATATATGATTCCTGTGGCATAAAACAAATTATTAATTTTGAACAACTTGTTGCAAAATTATTTGTCTTTAAGTGATAAACCCAAATGATTTTTATAGTATTCTATACGGTGTCTTGTGGCTTATCCTAAGAACTGAAATTAGTATCAGTGAATGTTAACATATTATCAACTGGTTGCTTAAAGTTATCAAATAACTATTAAAATTGTCTTAGATTTCAAGCATATCGATGTACTTTCAACAACACACCTTATAAAGAATGTATTCTATGATTATGAAGATGTATTAGGATCCCAACTGGAGACAGATAACATATGCAAATTAGGATAATTTGAAGAGGTTTTGTTTACATAGGAATCAGTTATAAAGTTGTGAGTAAGGTGTGAGAGAACCTCAGATATAGGCAAAGAGTTCAGCGCTAACAGAAATGAAAAAATGAGGGTGAAATGATGGATTTCACAGGAAGAAATGGCTTTGAGGATTGTTATCTTCAGTCAAGAAAGACAGCCAACCTGTGATGAGCCTCCTGGGAGGAAGCCTGAGGATAGTTTTCTTGGTTTAACTCTTTAACATCCTTCAGATATCCTGCTGGAGCTCACCATTGGTGTAGCTCAGCTAGAAGCCAGAGGGCATGGGAGTTCTGTAGACATGACCCATGTGTGTCACTGTCCTGAATCGAAGTCAGGATTGGTGAAGTTGGATCAAGTTGTCAGCAGATTTGATGTCTGCCCAATTTGATGAGGGCTCAATTCCTGTCTCACATATAATGTGCCTTCACCTCACTTGTCACACAATACTCTAGAAATAGGATTTCTGAACAATGCCTTACAGAGAACTAGAGTCATCACTCCTCTTAGATAAAGTCATTATCACAAGTGTTCCAGTTGGTGATGGTTTTGTTATCCTATGGCGATAGCTATAGATGTTAAGCAATTTGATTTAAGACAGAAATAGTCACTCTCACCTGTAACTAAATTTTTGAATTCACAAATATATGTCAAAGCCCAAAAAAGTATTCTCATCACATATTTGCCATGGTTGGTGCTCTATTAGTTACAGATGCCTTGGTTTAGATAAGCAAGAAAGAAGTGATATAAAGCATTAAATTTTTATAGCACTTTTGTGTGAGACAACTTTTTGAAATCATTGGCATCATGAGATGATTAATCTATAAATGATATAAAGGTTGACATTAAAATTATTCTGATTATACAATTGGTGAGTACTAATTTTATAAAAAATAATACCCACCATTTGCTTCGACATGGAGCGACCTGGAGGGTATTGTGCTGAGTGAAATAAGTCAATTAGAGAAGGACTAACATTATATGGTCTCATTCATTTGGGGAATATAAAAATTAGTGAAAGGGAATAAAGGGAAAGGAGAAAAAATGAGTGAAAATATCAGTGAGGGTGACAAAACATGAGAGACACTTAACTCTGGGAAATGAACAAGGGGTGGTGGAAGGGGAGGTGGGTGGGGGGAGGGGTAACTGGGTAATGGGCACACTGAGGGGGGCACTTGGCAGGATGAGCACTGGATGTTATGCTTTATGTTGGCAAATTGAACTCCAATAAAAATTAAAAAATAATAAAAATAATAGAAAATAATAGCAAAATAAAATAAAATAAAACTAAAAAATAATCATAAGGATTAATTTAGGAAATGTAAAAACAAAACATCATTAAAACATTTATAAAAGTCAACAAATGGTTTGTTATTTTTTAGAGGAAGGAGAAGACACCAATAAAGTTTAGATTTGTGAATTTTTCTATCAGGTAATAAATTTTCATTATGCTTTGTTATCTTCAACTCTAGTATTGTAGCTCTCCATCCACAGATGTTTTTAAATGTGTTTTACTTGAGCTAGAGAGTTTTGTTATTGTACAACAGTAACTGATACGGCAAAGGAAGGTGTAATTGCAAGTTTTAAAATGAACAGATTCATAATTCAAATATAATTGCTAATTTATGTTGAATTAAGTTAAACTGTGGCTAAAGTAATATTTAACAATATTCAAAATTATATAAAAGCACAATTATGTAAAAGTTTCAACAAACTACTACTAAATTTTGTAGTATAATTTTTAAACAAATAAACTAAAACTTCCCATTAAATCATTACCCTAAAAACATCAATAAAGTCAGTCTCATCTTCTAGTCAGTTTTACAGTGTTGAATAGATGATTTCAAAGGATTATTTTAAAATCATTGGAGTAGTGTTCTTAATTCTGCTCTTTATTACTATTTTACTCAATAATTTTGAGGAGAAATTATTGTGTTCTTAATAAAGTACCATTAATGATTAGACTTAAAAAATATTTAAAAAGTGTCAGTGTAAGACAATCATGGAAATAAAAATCAAGCCACAGTCTACAAATAGAGAAGTCAGGAAGAGACACAGTAAAGAAAGAAGTTACATGCAGTATGAAAAAGTTAGCTAAAAAACTAATAGTGCGGTAGGCACCTGGGTGGTTCAGGTGGTTGAACCTTGAACTTTTGATTTCAGGTCAGGCTATGATCTCAGGGTCCTAAGATTAAGCCCTAAGAGTGTGAGTCTATACACACTAGGGAATCTGCTTGAGATTCTCTCCCTTTTCCTCTGCTCCTCCTGCCACTGCCCCACCCCACTCCCTACTCACTCTTAAGCTCTTTCTTTATATATAATAAATAAATTTTTAAAAAAATTAATAGTGCAGATTCTATAACTCATGATTTTAAAAAAAACTCATATGTAAAGAAGCTAGGTGATTATGTTTTATGGATTATCAATCTAAAATACCCTAAAGGATAGTGGGGAATGCTGGTATGGTAAAAGAAGCATTTATAGAATCTGCGCAAGTTATATTTATTGCTGCATAAACTTTATGTTACTAAACTAAAAATCAATTTCACATAATAGCTATTCCATTAATTATTCTAACCTTGGCCCTCGTTCTAATTCAAAATATTTGTTCACAGCATTTGGTTATCCAGGAGAGCAGTACTGCAATTAATTATAGTGTTTAGTTTATATAGATAATTGGACACACCAGAAACCAAACTCATGTATCTGCTTTTACATAGATTATACTATGGAAACAGAGAACTACTGGTCTCTCATTTCTTCTAATGAAATCTAACTATATTCACTCTTGTGCTCTTAAACCACAAGCGCAGCCCGGGTGGCTCAGAGGTTTAGCGCCTGCCTTCAGCCCAGGTCGTGACCCCAGGGTCCTGGGATCGAGTCCCACATCAGGCTCCCTGCATGGAGCCTGCTTCTCCCTCTGCCTGTGTCTCTCCCTCTCTCTCTGTGTCTCTCATGAATAAATAAATAAAATCTTTAAAAAAATCAAAACACAAGACAAAAAAAGGGCATATATGAAGGATTCCCAGAAATGAGTGTGTAAATGGGTAGCAATTAAAATGGAAAAAAAATTATAGTAACTTTTAGAATAGTGAGAATGTCTTTATTTAGTACTTCAGGGAATCTTTTTCTGCCTATTTTTCAGGTTAGACATTTATAATATCTATTAATTAATATAATTGTCCAGAATTCCAAGGGGAAATAATAAGCAGCTTGTTATCCATGTTAGGAAATTATACCTAAGAAATATTTTTATTATTCTATGCTTTAAATAACCAAGATGACATAAATACATATGAAATATAATTTAGACAATATAATTTCTCATTGGCTTAGGTCTATCTAGTGCCATATTGTCATATCTAGTGTCATATTGAAGTATTTTTTAAAGAAAAAATTATAATAGAAGTAAATATCCGTGCCTAACAAACTTCTTAGAGTTTACAAATGCAAGTGCATACCACTAGAAATGATGTCTGAATGTAAGAATTAGAGCCTTAAAACTAGTTCCATATTTGGAAGTGAGAAAACATTACATATGTATCATGAGTTTATAAAAATCATTAAAATCATCTGCCTGAAACAAATCTTAATAGACTTTATTAATTGGCTTTGGTTGGTTAGTTTGTTGTAATTTCATGAGCTGGTAAATCTCCTTTAGAAATTGGTGATTTGCCTAACTTTTCAGCTCTTTATTCTCTTATTCCCATACAGTTTGAGGGGAAGGTTCTTTGATAATGCACCTGTTTACATTGGCTCTGCTAATTGTCTTTATTATTATGGTTATTATTGTTATTTAGTTTTTATGTTTCTGGATTTGTTTTTGTTACCATTATGTAGCTCTCTTAATTTTCTTATTTCTACAATATCTTACTTTTGTTAAATTTTTAATAGGAAATGCCTTGTCTAGAGATTTCAAAAACTTAGTGACTTTTTTTTTCCTGTAATGGTAATTACTGCAGGATCTTATACCAAAACATAACCAAAATGGAGATTGGAAAATAATATAAATACTTAAAAGGATAGCTTTAGGATCACTTCCTTATGCAATAGTAGCCCCAAATGTAGGAGGTCATAATTATTTCTATGCTTCCCAGTACTTCTGGGGTTTGGACTTCATATCCTGTTAGTTTTATAGTAAACACTTTGTTCTCTTCTTTTATCTCATTTTATTTTATCTAACTCTAGCACATAACAAATAAAATATATAACAAATAAAGAGAACTTCAAAAGAGTTTCGGACTTACTTTAGAGAGAAAGTCAAAAAAAATCTATAAGAAAGTAAATTAACTTTCCTCAGAATAAACAGATGAATACAGGAGAAAGGAAAAGGGTCACATTATTTAAATGAATCTGAAAAACATAGGGAGTCTGCGGCATGCAAGAAGTTGATGGATAGTAGTTAGTAGCCAATAAAAGCCCGCAACATTCTTTCTCTTTACTTAAAGATGATCATAGGGATGCACATGAATATCATAAATGTGTCATAAATGTGGGGATATATATATATATATATATATGACATATATATATTTCCTGGCCACCAGGATGGCTCAGTGGTTGAGCCTCTGCCTTTAGCTCAGGTCGTGATCCCAGGGTCCTGGGATTGAGGCCACCATCAGGCTCCCTGCATGGAGCCTGCTTCTCCCTCTGCCTATTTAAAAAAATAATAATAAAAATAAAAACAAAAGTAAAAATAAAATTTGATTTCTAAGGATATCTTTTATAAAAGGAAATATTTATTTATTTTTATTTAAAGATTGTATTTATTTATTCATGACAGACACACACACAGAGAGAGAGAGAGAGAGAGAGAGGGAGAGGGAGAGGCAGAGACACAGGCAGAGGGAGAAGCAGGCTCCATTCAGGGAGCCTGACGTGGGACTCGATCCCAGGACTCCAGGATCACGCCCTGCCTGGGCTGAAGGCAGGTGCTAAATCACTGAGCCACCCAAGTATCCCCAGAAATCACATTTTAAAGGCTGATTAATCTTCTTTCGAGTAGCTTAGTTTACAAAAAAAAAAAAAAATCAGTGACAGATCCAGACTTATTGTATAATCTCCCCTCTAATCCTTGGCTAAGCCCAGAATGAGAAGCTGTAGAGCTCAGTGGAAAACACATTCCAAAGCATGAGGAAGTTGAACAGAGATTTAGCAGCTGCTTAATGGAAGAGAGAGAGAGGTAGCAGTTTAAATATCTTGCACATAGAAAGTCTTGGAAAACACATTAGCCTTTCTCAAGAATCCATGAATGGACTCTGCCTTACAAGTAAAGACTTCATTACAAATCAATGAGTTAAACTGAAGACTAAGAACAAAACTAAAACAGGCCCACACTAAAGCTCTAAACTCAAGACTCTACAAGTTAGAAGTGAGGAGCGAAAAGTCTGACTATCCACTTGGACAGAAATCTCAGTGAAAGATAAAAGAACCAAGAGTCTCAACACTATATCATCCAAAATGTCTAGTAAGCCATAAAAAAATGACTAAATGATGAAGTAGGAGATTATGACTCATAGACAATATAAAATGAATAAATGCATGTCTTAAGATAAACCAAAGATAGAAATTAGCAGGCAAGGGTTTTGAAGCAGTTATTATAAATACATCAAACACTCAAAGTAAATAAAAAATCTTCATAAGTGAAAAAAAGATGTGTTTTTAAAACAATAAAATGGAAGCGTTAGGAAATTAATATTTATTGGATGTGACTAACAGAATACTGAAAATGGCAAAAGAAAAGTTCAATGATCTTGTCGATTAATCAAAAATAAGTATCCAATATGAAGTACAGATAGAAAAACGATGAAAAAGCAAAGAATTTGGATGTCAGTAATCAGTAGATCTAATATATGTGTAATTAGATTCCCAAAAGGATGCGAAAAAATAAGAGAAAAAAAAATTTTTTTTTATAAAAAGTAATGACAAAGATATCTAAAATGTGAAGGAAAACCCAAAAGTACAGATTTATGTAGCTCAGGAGCCCCTAAAACAGACTAAATGAAAATCACGTTTAGATATTATAATTAAATTGCTTAAAAGGAGGCATAAAAATTAACATTGAAAGCGGCCAAAGAAAAACTGACACATTATGTACAGAAGGATAATGATATAGCAATTCCACTGTTAAGTGGAATTATCAAGATTCAGAAAAATATAATGCCTGCAAACAATGGACCGACATTTTTTTTTAAGGATTTATTTATTTATTCATGAGAGACACACAGAGAGAGGCAGAGACACAGGCAGAGGGAGAAGCAGGCTGCTCACAGGGAGCCCCATGCAGGACCGGATCCCCCATCCCAGGATCAGGCCCTGAGCCAAAGACAGGCACCCAACAGCTGAGCCACCCAGGCGTCCCACTGGACCAACATCTTTAAGGTAAGTATAGGAGAAATAAATAAAAAAAACCTCACAAAACTGAAAATGCTAATCCAACCAAACGACTTTAAAAATGAAGGTAAAGGATCCTTGGGGAGCTCAGCTGTTGGGTGTCTGCCTTTGGATCGGTGCGTGACCCCGGGGACCTGGGATGGAGTCCCACATCAAGCTCCCTGCATGGAGCCTGCTTCTCCCTCTGCCTGTGTCTCTGCCTCTCTTTCTGGGTCTCTCATGAATAAATAAGTAAAATCTTTTGAAAATACAAAAATAAAGATAAAAATGAAGGTAAATTTAAAATATTTTCAGAAAATTACAGCTAAAGTGATTAGTCACCACAGACTTAACACCAAATAGGCTGCTACCAGAAATTTTCGACAGAGACATATGACTCCACGTGGAACTAATCCAAGGACAGAAGGATTATACTAGATAGATAAATATATTGGATAAATGAGAAAGGCTTTTTTGTTATTTCTCAACTTAATATTACAAGTGATAACTTAATGCAAAATACAACATTTTATGGTTAGGTTTATAACATGTAGATGTACAATATATGGCGGTAACACAACAATTTTGAGATAAATGAAATATTGTTACAAGGTGCTTACATTTTGCATAAAGTATTAACTCTATACTCAGTTAAGGATATGTAAAGTAATTGCAGGAACAACCAGGAAATAGATACAGAAAGGAATTTAAGTGGAATGCTAAAAAAAAAAAAAAAAAAAAGTTGGTTAATACAAGAGAAAGAAAGAGAAGGTAACAGAAACAGAAAAATACATAAATGAATCAATAAATACAGTTAGATAAATGGTAGAAGAACGGTAGATATGAATCCAGCTACATTGTAATTATACCAGATACAAAAGAATTAACATTTTGATAAAGAAAGTACAGATTTTCAGCTCAAATTTTATTTTATTTTATTTCATTTCATTTTACTTTATTTCATTTTATTTTATTTTATTATTTTTATGATAGGCACACAGTGAGAGAGAGAGAGGCAGAGACACAGGCAGAGGGAGAAGCAGGCTCCATGCACCGGGAGCCCGATGTGGGATTCGATCCCGGGTCTCCAGGGTCGCGCCCTGGGCCAAAGGCAGGCGCCAAACCGCTGCGCCACCCAGGGAATCCCCCAAAATTTAATAATAATAATAATAATAATATTAATAATAATAATAATAAGAAGAAGAAGAAGAAGAAGAAGAAGAAGCAGCAGCCAGGCACAATTATTTCTTTTCTTATAGGAGATAATACACTTTAAATACAACACAAATGATTTGAAAGTAAAATGATGTAAAATACATTCCATGTAAATATTAAATAAAAGGAAGCTAGCGTGCCTATACTAACATCAGATAAAATAAACTCCGAGACAATCCATATTACAAAAGGTAAAGGGAATATTTAATACAAAGTTAAAAAAGAAAACCTTTTGAAGACTATTTTCAATTGAGCCTTATCAACAATTATCACTCACATATTCAGAGTTTCTATTATTATCCCGTGCCCATATCCCATCCCATTCTGTTTCCTGATGTAGGATTTTTATGGATTCAATATTGTAAGGTATCTGATCTTCAAGCTGTCATTACTTAAAACATACATTTGAGCTTGAGCTGTGTAGTTTTTAGCTGCCATTTATTTGTAGGTCAATGTCATAAGAGATAAGAGGTATTATTAATGTTACATGACAGACACTAAAGAATTCTTGTTCTGATCTGCACAAGCTCTTATGGAACAATGAGAAATCAAAGAAAGAACAAGAGGTCATCTGCAGCCGAACCTGGTCAGGAAGATAGAAAATCTTTCATCTTCCTTTTGTTCCCTCAATCCTACTCTCATCATTCAATTAGAATTAGAATCCATTGTGAATAGATTCAACAGATAATAAATGGGCCTATCAAAAATTAGTATTTCAGGGTGATTATTCCCTAAATTTCAGGACAAATATTATACCTGAGCTAAAATATATCAGAAAGCATCTGGGACACTAAAGTTTTAATAAAATTGATTGTCATTGAGGTCCTAGGGCTGGTGTAGATGCAATCTCTTGCCTAATGACAGCCTGTTAAACAAAGTTTGTCCTTTTGCTATTCCTAAAGCTGGACTGTGTAAAGAGCAGAGAAGGGTGCCTTCATCTAGCTTAAATCATGTCAGAAACACTCTATCCATGATACTAGTAATATTAAGATATTTACTGAAAAATTCTTTAAAACAATAATTGCTCTCTTCACAGATATATATGTGATTGCGTGTATACGTATGTACATGCACATATATGTTCACATATATACAACATGCTACTAATATATAAATTATATATTTTACATACATACGTGCTATTAGTAAATATGATCAATGTAGCCATCTTCTTCATACTTGGTAATATGAACCCATTTGTTAGAATGACTACAATATTGGGGAAAATAATGTATTCTCCAAAATTCAGAGGAAACCACAGTAACAGATAATGAGTGTTGGCTGTTCAAATACAAACTTAAGTGTTTGCCAGGAGAAGGGGAAATCTTGTCAACATGATTTATAATTACTGTCACATTTCCAAACTGAAAGGTTGAAAAGACTTAGATTGAATTTTCTCGTTTTACCAAAAGAAATGAAACTTGTATGCCTTTAAACATTAGCATTTGTCTAATACCTAAATTAGTTTCTTTTTATTGCTATTTTTGAAAGTAATTTTAAATTTATGACTTACATACGAAAGGTCTGATTTTGGGATCCCTGGGTGGCGCAGCGGTTTGGCGCCTGCCTTTGGCCCAGGGCGCGATCCTGGAGACCCCGGATCGAATCCCACGTCGGGCTCCCGGTGCATGGAGCCTGCTTCTCCCTCTGCCTGTGTCTCTGCCTCTCTCTCTCTCTGTGACTATCATAAATAAATAAAAATTCAAAAAAAAATTTAAAAAAAAAAAAAAGAAAGGTCTGATTTTTAAAACAATATCCCGAACAATTTAAAATACATCTACTAAAAAAAAAAAACTAATGGTAATTAAGTTTTGAATCAGTTTTGAAAATCAAATTTCAAATTCAGCTGTAATGAGTGAACAATTTTATCTTTAACGACATTAACTGTTGCCTTGATAGTATGACACCTACTTATTAGTTGAAGCTAGATCACTACTTTGAATGGAATGGATGAAAGATTTTAACAGATTAAGTCCAAAAATTACCTAATTTAGTGAATTTTTAAAATTTATGTTCAGAATGAATGATTTTATTCATTCATTAAGCAACATATTATTAAACTGAATTTTCTTTTGTGCCCAAGGTTCGTTATATTTGAGAACATTAAAGGTGTGGTGGGCACCTATTGCAGGAAGCATGTGCCACATGTTTGTTATCTACTGAAGTTAGTGATAATGATAATAAGAATAATAAGAAGAAAGATTGAGGTGAAGGCCCTCAAGGGCATGCTGGGAAAGAAAGCAGGGGAGCCAGACCAGAAACGTCTCAGAGCTGGAGTATGGACCAGCCTCCACTTGCCATAGTGGGAGCTGTAATATGATTTAATGTCTCTATTTTCTCCAATGAGAAGCTTTGAGTGATTTTTTTTTAGAATAGCTCTGCATTATGCACAATGAATATGCTATAGATAGATCCATATCAAAAAAAGGGCATAAGACAAGAAATTGAGTCCTGTCTTGCGATGACTCACCCTGGGATCTCTGGATAAGGCATGTCTTTCATTGTCAGTACCTTTAGTAGTTTCCAGTGTTGGGAGGATTAGGAGGAATGATGAACGTAAGGTAACGGACAGAAGACATTCAAAAGGGCAGCAATTTGTTGTTATTATCATTTTCACTGTACCAAATAGCAAGGAGAGGAGACATATCTGATAACAAAACCCAGTAAATGGAAATAGATGAGCTCTAACAAGTTAAATGTTAGACCGTTTGCTCTCAATCCTATCAGACTAGCTCCCATGTATACTGGAGCTCATTGTGCCGTGATAACCAGAGAACTATAACTGAAATTCAAAGACAGCTACAAAATAATATAATACCCTTCCTGTGTGATAAAATGAAATATAAAGTGAATTTAAGTTAAGAATAATACGTGCTTCCATAATCAGATTCTTGCGCATATCTTTGGTAAAAGACACAATAAAGAAGCCTGAGACCCTTATATTATATCGAAAAGCCAGCTGCAACTGATTCAGGCAGTTCAACAAGAGAGGCATTGACATTGGTAATATGAATTTGAGGGACCTTTGAACAATTCTTTGTCATTTTTCCAAAAGTATTCTTTACTGGGTTTATACAGTTGCCATATTATTAGAAATTTATGAATAAAAGAGGCCTCCAGAGCAATATTATGTTTAGGTGAATAAGTTTAATTCTAGGTTGAGAAATTATAAAAAAAAGTTTTTATCTTATAGAAATATATGCATCAGATCATTTAAATATGTAGATGACAACGGTCCATTGGTGGCTGATGCAGGATGCTTAACAGTTCTGGTGCACCTAGATTAAAGGCCACTGGTTCCCCATCTCCAGGTGGGGATGCTCCCACAGATTTTCAAATGCCTCACTGGACAGCATTTTCCTCACTAAGGTAGTCCCGTTGGATACTTCCTGCCTTGATAATTCCGCAAAGAATTTCTTTTCGTTGTTCAAGCTTTGTCAAGAAAGATTCTGAAATGAAGCTGGACCTTGAGAAATGTCATTCCATACCCTGGAATCCATGTTTTGTGATGCCTTCCTTCTTTTTCTCTCTTCTTTCAGCGCCTTTTTTCCGCCCTTCAGTATTTTTCTTAAAGATTTATTTATTTATTTATTTATTTATTTATTTATTTATTTATTTATTATTTATTCATTCATTCATTCATTCATTCATTCATGAGAGACATAGAAAGAGAGAGGCAGAGACATAGGCAGATGGAGAAGCAGGCTCCATGCAGGGAGCCTGATGTGGGACTCGATCCTGGATCCTAGGATCACGCCCTGGGCCAAAGGCCAATGCCCAACCGCTGAGCCACCCAGGTGTCCCAACAAATATTATAAATATTTACTATTACAAATATTATAAATATATTTACTATGTGTAGTACACTATTCTGATGATAAGACTATGAATGAGGAAAAAGCACACTCCCTGTTGTCATAGAGCTTTTTTTTTTTTTTTTTAAGCTTGGAAGCTAAAAATGAATAGGAATAATGACAACAGAGGGTGTGTGTGTGTGTGTGTATGTGTGTGTGTGTGAAATCTAAATTAAAATAGCAGATCTGAGCTCTTGTAGAGGAGAGTAGGATCTGACGTGAAATATGAACTAAAAGAAAGAAAGGATAAAAAAGCAGAATGGACTGAGAGGGGCTGATAAGGCTGGTGGCTAGTTTACATGGGAAAGTTAGGCACGACATCTCTAAGAAAGCATCACTTGGAGATCCCTGGGTGGCGCAGCGGTTTGGCGCATGCCTTTGGCCCAAGGCGCGATCCTGGAGACCCGGGATCGAATCCCACATCGGGCTCCCGGTGCATGGAGTCTGCTTCTCCCTCTGCCTATGTCTCTGCCTCTCTCTCTCTTTCTCTGTGACTATCATAAATAAATAAATAAATAAATAAATAAATAAATAAATAAATAAATAAGAAAGCATCACTTGAAAAATACAGATGTGAGGTGGTAAGAAGATCTGAGGGAAGAGTTTCTATGATGAAGGAAACGTCAAGAGCAAAGTTCCTATAGCCTGCATACAGGGCATCATAGTAGTTCAGACTTTTTTCTGTCCTTCAAGAGAAGTTGTAGGGGAGTAGTGTACTTTAAAAGGATTGCTCCACACAAGGCATTGGGTAGGGCGCCCTGAAATGAGAAATTGTGCATTTGAGGCTGATGGTATTTGTTGATGGATTGGAGTAGTAGAAAGAGGAAAATCCAAGATTCTCATGCTTGGGAATGAGCACCTGAGTGACTAATAGGGCAACTCGCTATGATACAAAGGAAAGGCCAGAGTAAGTGTGGGTGCTGGTGATGCATGCTAGAGCAGAAACAAGGCATTTGGAGATACTATGTTTCAATATCCTATTAGATATCCAAGTGAAAATCAAGAAGGATGTAAGAGTAATTAGAATATATGAATTTTGAGCTCAAGACAAATAAATGTATTTGTCATCGGTCGCTTATCTGGGTCATGTGAACATAAGAAAAAATAAGAGTAGAATTCAGTGAAGTAAATTGAAAGCATAAAATAAAATTATTTTAAGAAAGAGAACCATCAAAGGATTAGAATGTTTTAAAGCAGGCAAAATGAAAAAAATATATTTTTATTTTTGTTAAACTCTTATTTATCATTATGTCATTACATAATGCTCTTAATTTCCATCATAGAAATGTATATATTTTCATAAATTGTATGCAAAAAGGAGGTAAAAAGCTTTTCTCTGTAATAGGATTATAAGCAAACAATTTTTGTTGTTATTTTTTCTTTCACTTAAAAGGCACAGATGATTTTTTTTCAAGTGTAAAATATACTGCTTGTAAAACAGTGCATTATAGAGATGACTCTGCTAGCGGAGTGCAAGATAAATTAGCATCATTGTGGGGCACTGTCAGCCCCAGGTTGCAGCCCACCAATAGGAAGGCTATTGCACCACTGAATCTTGCAATGATATGGGGAAAACTCCCTGTTATGCACAAAGGTTTTTCTTGTTGGTTTGTTTGGCAAATTTGAGTAAATTATATCTTGGAGAAAATCACTGCATAGACTTGGAATTTTTTTTTAAGATTTTATTTATTTATTCATGAGAGAGGCATGAATGCAGGAAGCCCAATGTGGGACTCGATCCTGGGACCCTGGGGTCATGCCCTGAGCTGAAGGCAGATGCTCAATCACTGAGCCACCCAAGCATCCCACCGTCTTGGAATTTTGGTGGTAGATCAATATAATACTGGGCCTTGATATTTCTGTGCTTTGTCTTGCTTACTGGCAAACTAAAACCCGGATTCAACACATCAGTTCTCTCATTTCACACAGGCAAATGTGTAATCAAAAATTACTGAAAAAAATCCCCCATATAACCATGGTGATTGTTATCCACCTGATTCAGAGTGACAAAGTTTATTTGATTTTTTATTTTTTTATTAATATAATATTTTTTTAAATTTTTATTTATTTATGATAGTCAGAGAGAGAGAGAGAGAGAGGGAGAGAGAGAGAGAGAGAGAGAGAGAGAGAGAGAGAGGCAGAGACACAGGCAGAGGGAGAAGCAGGCTCCATGCACCCGGAGCCCGATGTGGGATTCGATCCCGGGTCTCCAGGATCGCGCCCTGGGCCAAAGGCAGGTGCCAAACCGCTGCGCCACCCAGGGATCCCCAGAGTGTCAATGTTTAAAGAAGCCCATAAAGATACGAGGTAGATACACTACTGGTAATTTGTTCTATCAGTTCCCCTGCCCTCCACCCACGGGCCTGTTTCATATCTGGGGCTTTATCCTCAAACCCCCTATATGCTGACATCCAGGCACACTCAGATGTAACCCCAGTCCCTCCTTCACTGCCAAAATAGAAGCAATGACCAAAAAACAAACAAACAAACAAAAATTGCACACTCCCATTGCCACAATTTTCTGCTCATCAGTATCTGGAAATGTGGTTTTCTTACATGTGATCATGAGTCATCTATAATTCTGCCTGGATTCAATAATTTCTGTTTTTATTTTGAGATTTTATTTATTTATTCATTGGAGACAGAGAGAGAGAGGCAGAGACACAGGCAGAGGGAGAAGCAGGCTCCATGCAGGAGCCTGATGTGGGACTCGATCCCAGGACCCCGGATCACACCCTGATCCAAAGGCAGACGCTCAACCGCTGAGCCACCCAGCTGCCCCAGTAATTTCTGTTTTGTACACTTCCTTGCTCCCCTTTACCCTCTGTACTTCAGAACATCGCCCAGGAATAGTTTTTTGCTCTCCCGAATGCCAGCAATTATTTTCCATCTATGTATAGTTCCCATCATCACGAAGACAAATGTTATTATCCCATCTCTAAAAAATTGTTTTGAATCACCACCAGCTGCCACAGATGTTTCTATTTGTTGCAGAACGCTAAGAAATAATTGTCTGTGTTAACCATCTCCACATACTCTTGTTTTTTTTTCTCTCTTCAGTATAATCAGACCAAGATTTTCCTCCTAGAGTTCTAAATAAAAATCCCTAATGATTTTTACTTTACCAAATCTCATATCCAATTTCCCTCCCCAAATTAACTGATGTGTTAGCAACTGAAACAGTTTCACCTACTCCCCTTAATGCACTACTTTCCTTGAGTCAGGTTGCTACTCTCTCAATTTCTTTTCTTTTTTTTTAAATAATAAATTTATTTTTTATTGGTGTTCAATTTGCCAACATACAGAATAACACCCAGTGCTCATCCTGTCAAGTGCCCCCCTCAGTGCCCGCCACCCAGTCACTCCCACCCCCCGCCCTCCTCCCCTTCCACCACCCCTAGTTCGTTTCCCAGAGTTAGGAGTCTTCATGTTCTGTCTCCCTTTCTGATATTTCCTACCCATTTCTTCTCCCTTCCTTTCTATTCCCTTTCACTATTATTCATATTCCCCAAATGAATGAGAACATACACTGTTTGTCCTTCTCCGATTGACTTACTTCACTCGGCATAATACCCTCCAGGTCCATCCACATTGAAGCAAATGGTGGGTATTTGTCATTTCTAATGGCTGAGGAATATTCCATTGTCTCAATTTATTTTCTACTTCACTGGTTGGTCCTTCGTAATCAGCTCCGATGGTTCAGACTCTTCCCCAACCCTCGTAACTTAGGTGCAACCTAAAGCTCTGTCCATAGTCCACTTACCTGCCTACTGGCTTTGAATACTATTTATCTGCTGCCACCTGCCACGTTCTTATTCCCTCCTTAGATCATTTGTTTTCATATCTGTAATTGCCTTTGTGACATCCCTGTGTATTATCATAATCTCAAATTCAGAGCCTCACTACTCATCCAACCCCTCAAAAATATCTCATCCTGTAGCACTCTTTCCCATCTCAGTAATCATGGGTAGGTGTGCTTCTGATTATATGTCTAGTTGCTTGAGCTAAAAATATTTTGGCAACTGATTCACCTCATGTTTTTATTCTCTCACTCTCCACATCCATGACTTAAAATATAGATAGATAGATGATAGATAGATAGATAGATATAGATAGATAGATAGATAGATTAGATGATAGATAGATAGATAGATAGATAGATAGATGATAGATAGATAGATTAGATGATAGATAGATAGATAGATAGATAGATAGATAGATAGATGATAGATAGATAGATGATAGATTACTAGTTCTCACCTCTTTCATAGCTATTATTAGGGTTTGAACCATATCATCTCTGGACTCTAATTTCCACACACCACTAGGTTGTCTTTGCTTTTTCCTTTGGACACCGTTCCCTCTTTTCTTTCTGTTTGTCTCTTCACAAATCATCAACTAGCACGGTTGATTTCAAATATAGCTCAGTCCTACAAAGACTTCTCATTTTATTTAGAGTTAAAGCACAAATACTTACAAGTACCCCCCAAAACCAACAGGAACTTGTTCCTCAATAGTTCCCTGACTTCCTCTGCCACCCTCCTCTCTCAAGCAATCCTCTGGCCATTATTGTTGGCCTCCTTGTTCTTCAGCTACTGCCTCGGGCATACTCCTAGCATCCCACTTCAGCTATAGCTGTTCCTTTTGCTTGCAGATTATCAAATGGCCACCCTCTTTACCTCCTCTAGATTTGTACTGATATACCATTTTCTCAGGGATAATCTTAGAAATGCCCTGATCTAAATGTGAGACAAGATTCCATCAAAATCCTAGAGGAGAACACAGGCAACACCCTTTTTGAACCTGGCCACAGTAACTTCTTGCAAGATACATCCACGAAGGCAAAAGAAACAAAAGCAAAAATGAACTATTGGGACTTCATCAAGATAAGAAGCTCTTGCGCAGCAAAAGAAACAGTCAACAAAACTAAAAGACAACCTACAGAATGGGGGAAGATATTTGCAAATGACGTATGAGATAAAGGGCTTAGTATAGGAGATCTATAAAGAACTTATTAAATTCAACACCGAAGAAACAAACAATCCAATCATGAAATGGGCAAAAGACATGAAGAGAAATCTCACAGAGGAAGACATAGACAAGGCCAACACGCACATGAGAAAATGCTCTGCATCACTGGCCATCAGGGAAATACAAATCAAAACCACAATGAGATCCCACCTCACACCATTGAGAATGGGGAAAATTAACAAGGCAGGAAACCACAACTGTTGGAGAGGATGCAGAGAAAGGGGAACCCTCTTACACTGTTGGTGGCAATGTGAAATGGTACAGCCACTCTGGAAAACTGTGTGGAGGTTCCTCAAAGAGTTAAAAATAGACCTGCCCTACGACCCAGCAATTGCACTGTTGGGGATTTACCCCAAAGATACAGATGCAGGGAAACACCAGGACACCTGCACCCCGATGTTTATAGCAGCAATGTCCACAATAGCCAAACTGTGGAAGGAGACTTGGTGTCCATCGAAAGATGATGGATAAAGATGTGGTTTATGTATACAATGGAATATTCCTCAGCCGTTAGAAACGACAAATACCCACCATTTGCTTCGACGTGGATGGAACTGGAGGGTATTATGCTGAGTGAAGTAAGTCAATCAGAGAAGGACAAATATTATATGGTCTCATTAATTTGGGGAATATAAAAAATAGTGAAAAGGAATAAAGGGGAAAGGAGAAAAAAATGAGTGGGAAATATCAGAAAGGGAGACAGAACATGAGAGACTCCTAACTCTGAGAAACGAACAAGGGGTGGTAGAAAGGGAGGTGGGTGGGGGGTTGGGGGTGACTGGGTGACGGGCACTGAAGGGGGCATTTGATTGGATGGGCACTGGGTGTTATTCTATATGTTGGCAAATTGAACACCAATAAAAAATACATTAAAAAAAAAGAAATGCCCTGAATAACTCCATTAAGGTTACAACCACTCCTTTTCTCAGAGCTCATAACATTATTCTGCTTTTCAATTTTTTAATTTTATTTTTTATGGAGGTATAATTGGCATACTAGATCTTATTAGTTTCAGATACACAACCCAGTGATTGATATTTTTGTACACTATGAAATGATCCCCACAGTAAGTCAAGTTGCCATCCGTTAGCACACAAAACTCTTATAATATTATTGACTATATTCCCTATGCCCTACGTGACATCCCTGTGATTTATTTATTTTATAACTGGAAGCAGGTACCTCTTAATCTTCTCCACCCATATTGCCCACTCCCAACCTCTCCTCACTCAGATTACCAATAAGTTGTTTTGTGTATCTATGAGTCTGTTTCTATTTTGTTTATTTGTTTAAGATTCCACATATAAGTAAGTTAATATGGTAGTTTTCTTTCTCTGACTCACTTCACTTAAATAATATCCTCTAGGTCCATCCATGTTGCAAATGACAAGATTTCATTCTTTTTCTTAATGAGTGAATATCATATTTTGTTTTGAAACACATTTTTCTATAGCACTTAAGATTTTCTAACATAGTATAGGAAAGCCTCCTTATTTGAGGTTTCCTTATTTAAGATTTCACCTATTCCCAAAATTTATTTGTAACCCCCAAATCGCTACCCAACATGTCATAGTCATTCTTGGACCTGTGCACAGAGGTGGGGAATTTGAGTCACCTGATATGTACATTCATGGCTGAAGTCAGCAATGCCACGTTCTGATTTTTTGTCTCAGGTTTATGCTTTAAATAAGTGAGCACACTTTTTAATATTTTTTGTGTTTCTTGCTGGTGATTTTTTTTCAAATGACCCTTAAGTATCGTGCAGAAGTGCTTTCTAGTGCACTTATGTGTTAGAAGGCTATGAGATGCCTTGTAGAGAAAATTTGTACATTAGATAATATTAGTTTTCCAGATATAAGTCATGACTCTGTTGGCCATAAATTTAATGTAAATGAATCTATGTACACATATTCATAGGCACACACCAAAAACCCTATAAAATATTATATTAATTGTAATTACTGGAAGTGATGAAAAATAAACAGGTGTTCAAAATAATTTGACGATTGAATGTGTGATGTAGTTCAGATTTTGTTTTAGTGGACATATATGGTATCATATGGAGAGTATAGCATGACCTATCATCGATCTGTTTATCTATGAAATTCTCTATCAACCTAACATTGCCTGGCATCTAGTATGTGCTCAATATTTTTCACTGAAAGAAGGGAATACATTTCTTATTCCTCCACTCACTAGGACTATAATAAAGGACACTTAACTTCATAAGAATACTGTGTGTTACTTTGTTATATTTAATACATTTACAACAATTTAAATGAATAAATATATAAGCAAAATGGAAGTATTACCTTCTCAATTGCCTTTCTTCAACATATCTAATCAAAATGCTTCTATTCTTTTAGAATTAATGAATAATATCCTAAAGTAATCTAGTAACTATCTAAACAGTAGACATGCTACAAAGAAAATATCTACATAATATCTATTTAGAGCACTGAAAATTAATAAAAATCCCTGTAGGTTGTTGCAATGACAAGGACATTAATCTCTAAGTGGCAATACTGATATTTCTAATATATTTTCTAAATGTCTTTCCATGACATTATAAAATTAATATTTTTAAAAAGTCCTTTTTTTGTTGTTAAGCAAAGAGAAAATAAGCTGTTTTAATGGATGAACTGCACTGACTGACAAAGAGCATTCAGGGAAATGCCACAGGAACCTTACCACAGGATCTCAAATATATATCATTAAAGACCACATTCCTAATAAAAATATAATGTAAACCATAAAATTATAATTGATTGCTAGCTAGGAACTATTTTCAATGAAAATAAAATATTCTTTAAATATTCTAGCCTGTAAACCAGAATATAATAATTATTTAACTAAGAGCTTAATGGATTTGGTATATGAAATGGTGTTCATTAGTCAACTCTAACTTTCATACCACTCTAACAACACAGTGGGTCTCAAATTTAAAGAAGAGTTTTTCACATGCACTTCTTTTGTCTACTATAATCTGTTATTGTCTCATAGAATTCATGGAATTCATACAATAGTATGCTAACATATACTGATGGCCTAAGAAATTAAGTTAAACCATTTTGTTTAGTTTTGCAGAGTTCTTCAATTATATATTAAAAGGCAAAGATATTTCACAATCATAAAAGGAAGCTATGCATATTTCATACATATTCCATAGTGCATGTAAAGGGCAAGAGTTTTCTCATTCTTTGCAAATGAGAATATGGAATTTTGCATAAAAATCACATAAAAATATAATACATTCTGAGATAGATGAGATAAAGTTTTTGACATGTATTAACCATTGGATTAGATAAGAATCTTAGGGTGGCCCGGGTGGCTCAGCAGTTTAGCACCGACTTCAGCCCAGGCTGTGACCCTGGAGTCCGGAGATTGAGTCCTATGTTGGGCTCCCTGCATGGAGCCTGCTTCTCTCTCTGCCTGTGTCTCTGCCTCTCTCCTTCTCTCTCTCTCTCTCTCTCTCTCTCTGTGTCATGAATAAATAAATACAATCTTTATAAATAAATAAATAAATAAATAAATAAATAAATAAATAAATAAATAAAAAATAAGAATCTTAGAATAGTTTGTCTTTACCTACTCCAAAATAGGTATATATTCTTTATATGGTAAATTTATTTTTCCTTTATTTAGGTACTAAGCAAGACTTATAACTTACCAAATAGTTGGTAGTTATGTCATGACATCATAGGCTGTTGGCAAGGTGAGTATGATGTCTTTATTAAACACTATTATAGACAGTGTGCTTGTCTAATATCACATGTATGAATCATGAAACACAAATTTAATCTCTATTATTTTAATGATTTGTATGACATTATAAAATGTTACATCATAGACAAATCAATAGTATTAATAGTAGAAAAGCTGAAAATTAGTTAATATCGATGACAAACTCAGAAAAACCCAATGTGGAATATTATGTCCACTGTATCTGGTTCAAGAGAAGCATTATATATCACTCATAAGAATTATTGTAGTCTTGCTCAACAAAAAGAAAAAGTTACTCTTTAGGGCTTGAAAGAAGTATGACATATATTAGAACATTTCTAGAAAATTACATAAATAATTCAGAATAAAACAATTTTGCTAAGTAATAGCCATTAATATGAGAAATGAATATATTTTAAGATAAACTTTCTAGATATTGAATTATTGTGAATATATATAAATTATGAAAAATTGAAATTAAAAATAACTGAATGTTTAAATTTTGCTTATAGCCCCATTTTTTTTCATATACCTGATTAGTGAAATAATAAATATTTAATAAATAAATAAAAGGAAAAATGGGCAGTGAATGAAAATTCCTTGTCCTTGATGACTTTCTGTTTAAGCAATTATAATGCAGAAAAACATTTAAATTAATAGATGAATGTATAGAATGATAAATTGGTAGGTAAATTAGATAAAAATAAATAGAAGGATGGATGAATGAATGGTTAGATAAACAGATAAGCAGATTGTAGAAAACTATACCTCCCAAGTACATTTAGACAAATTAAGGATTGATTATCCATCATTCGTTTTTCAGAGTTAGGTTCACTGTATATAAATGATATATTTATTTATCCATCTGTCAATATTTCCAAAATTATATTTTGCTATTTAATTTATCATCAGTGCTTTGAATTCACCCAAGATGTCATGAGTATGTAGAAGGTCATTTGTGTTTACCTTTCTCTATTCTCCATTTACTTTTATACTAACAAGGATTATTTCAAACTTAGTTCCGGTGTAAGGTTACCTGGACTGATTAAAACTTCTTTGCGGCACCTGGGTGTCGTGGTTGGTTAAATGTCTGACTCTTGATTTTGACTCAGGTAATGATCTCAGGGTGAGATCAAGCCCAGCATCTGGCTCCTTGCTCAGCAGGGAGGCTGCTTGAGATTATCTCTGGCTCTCCCTCTCTCCTCCCCCACCAGCTCATGTGCTCTCTCTCTCTCTCTCTCTCTCAAAAATAAATTTATAAAATACCCTTTCTTCTTTAAAAATTATTTTCTTGTTTTTTATTGTAGACTTATTAATTATAAGTGTTGATTTATTTTGCTATTACCTCATAATTATTTTAACAATGAAACTCCTATTAAATGTATTATTTTGTGAAATCTTGGTGTTTAAAATATTCAGGCTTTTCACCCACAATTTTGGTGTTGGTAAATCAAATAGAGCTATAAAAACGTAGTGCATATGCGCATGCACACACCCACACATGTACACTTGGCTCAAGAACCAGAGAAATTGAATGAGGATCTAGGGAAAGTAGAGCGGTTTCTAGGCTGGCCACTGCCTAATTCCAACAAGGTGAAACTGCAGAAAGAATATTTCTCATTGTGTGTAGTAACCGACAATATGCTGATCTATTCCTCTCTCGATTGAAAGGAAACACATGCCTCATACACACACACACAGAGACACACACACAGGTGCGCCCCTTGAAATAGAAGAGACGATTAAAATATGTAAGTGATGTGAACCTGCAACAGATAAGAGGGTATTTACAAAGAGAGATTCAATGGTCTTAGAATTTCGTTCTCTTTTTTCCCCCAACCACTTCCCTTAACTTCTTTCATATATTTCTCCCCTCATTCTATATACAAGAGCCACACTGTCCTTTTTTTCATTCTTAAACTTCAATGTTAGAGACTGAAAAACAAAGTAACTTCATTGGTAGGCTTGTATTTTCTAGTCTTCTTTCTAAATGAATTGCTGTTAAATGCACACCTGTCTTAAACGCTTGGCTAAACACATGTGTGTCTACGTGGGTGCGTGTGCAGGCATATGTTCAAGTATGATGTAAAGCCCGGGATAATCTGACATGCACTGGTTCCTCCAAGTCATATTTTACCATATATGTATTATATTTTTGCTCCTTGAATTAACTCTCTTCAACTTGGTTTCTGATTCCTTAGATGCAATTCTGAATATAAGATGAGAGATAAAATATGTTTGAAGAGATAATATGCACGTGTCTATCTGCCTACCTATAATAGAAGTGTGCAATAGTTTGATACATTTAATAAACAATACTTTCTCCTTTCCAAAACTAAATACTGTTAATTAAAATATTTTTAAAAACATATGACTAAATTTGCTCTTGCCCCAGGTTGTCTTAGTGTCGGATAGAGAAAATCCTATTGTTTAATTCAGATACAAAATAGAAGTATCAGGAACCAGAGGAGTTATATGATCTTATCCCTTTGCCTATACAATATTCCATTAAAATTGTATTGTTTAAACAATATATTTACTTCCATCCTCAAGCTATCTTTTCTCACTTTATCATGAAAGAAATAAATATCTAGCTAACAACACAGGGAAGAAAGTTATTAACTGAGAGAATGTAATAGGGCATCTTCCTATATTTCCTACAGAGACATGTACAGTGGAAACAAAATCAATTGTGAGATACTAAAGCATTGTTCTACAACTCCATAATTTCCACAGATTTGTTGCTTATTTGTTTTCAGCAGCAAATTCAGTAATATGTTCTCTGAGCAACAAGAGTGCCAGTGCTATAATTAGACTTGAATAAAGTAAGGTTCTTGGGAAAAAAGTCAAAAATTGATAGAAATCAACTTCGAAAGGGAAGAAATATGTTTTTTTTAAAAGGAATTTAAAAAGGAATTAAAGGAGTAGAGTTTTATTTCAATAAGTCAATATAACCCACTAAGAAGGTAAAAAAAAAAAAAACGAAACAACCAAAAATAAGCAGAATATAGCATAGAATCTAAGAATCTGAAAAATAAATTGATTCAGGACTTTTTTTTTTCTCTGACAAAATAAGAATTTATATGGAGAAAGTAAGATAAGGAGTAACAACTTCCTAGTAACATGGGTGCAAATTAACTTTGGCTTTCAAATACAGAATTTTTTCCCAAAAAGATGTATAGTTATTATTTATTCATTCATGTATGCATGCACACCACTAACATTTGCTGAGGCCTAACTGTATGAGATGTGCTGAGTTACAGATGGGGCCTAACACAAAGAATAAAGCTTATGTCCTAGCCCTGGGCAGGAGTAGTTGGGAGAGTGATAGACACCACTTGTGAACAAACAAAGGGAGAATATTTCATATGTGATAAATAACGGTACGGGGCATAGGGAGGCAAAGAGGGCACAGGGAAAAGAGGGAATAGTTGGCCCTGGGATTAGGTGTTGCACAAGATGGAAAATTGATTCCAGTCTTAAAAGATTGCGATCTTTTAAGTGATCAAGATGTGGAAGGTTGGAGTTGCAGCGTGAAAAGTATGATGTGTTTTTCAGGCAAAAGATAATTATGATAATAGATGAACAAAAGTTTTTCTCATTTGTGAAATTGTAAAGTCATACATGTGTGTGTATTTTTTCAAAGATGCTATTTATTCATGAGAGAGAGAGAGAGAGAGAGAGAGAGAGAGAGAGAGGCAGAGACACATGCAGAGGGAGAAGCAGGCTCCATGCAGGGAACCCAATATGGGACTTGATCCCAGGACCCCAGGATCATGCCCTGAGCCAAAGGCTCTATTGCTAAGCCCTCCAGATGTCCCTATATATGTGTATTATATGAAGTTACACATATAACTTTATTTTTTTCATATATAACTTTATATCAGTGTATATACTGATATTTTTAAAGATTTTATATATTTATTTGGGAGAGAGAGTGGGAGAAGAGGCAGGGGCAGAGGGAGAGGGAGAGAGAGAATCCCAAGCCCACACCATGCTGAATAGGGAGCCTGATGCAAGGCTCCATCTCACAGCCTTGAGATCATGACCTGAGCTGAAATCAAGTTGGCTAATTAACCAACTCAGCAACCCAGGAGTCCCTACCCTGATATTGATAAGCTGAAATACATTTATATCAGTGTGTATACTGACAGCTATTGCATAAGGGTATTAAAAAAATACTCAGATTGGGCAGCCCCAGGGTCCCAGCGGTTTACCACCACCTGCAGCCCAGGGCCTGAGCCTGGGGACCTGGAATCTAGTCCCACGTCAGGCTCCTTGCATGGAGCCTGCTTCTCCCTCTGCCTGTGTCTCTGCCTCTCTCTTTTTCTGTGTCTGTCATGAATAAATAAATAAAATCTTTAAAAAATACTCAGAGATACATGGCAGAGAATTTAGTATTTAGTATTTCAAGCAGGGTCACAAACTTTTGTAAAGGTCTAGATATTTAACCTTTGCATACCAGTCTCTGTTACAGCTACACAACTTTGCCATAAAAGAGCTAAAGAAGCTATATATGACATAGAAATATATGGGATTGGCAGTATTCCAATAAAAGTTCACAAAAACAGATGGAACCTGAATTTGGCCTACAGTCCACGGTTTGCCAATCCCTGATTTAGAATATGGAGATACCATGAAATGGTTTCAAGCAAGGGAGTGATTTAATCACATTTATGTTAGAAGAAAATCATTCCAATATAAAGGTACAAAATGTATGAGCCATGTGGGAATGCAGGCATGTAGACTTAGAAAGCTGAGACAGTAGCTCAGGGCAAAATAATCACCTGAACTAAGATAGGAGCACTGGGTATGGGCAAGATCAGATAAGCAAGGTGTAAGGAGGTAAACTTAGAGGTGGTGATGGGTGGAGATTGAGGTAAGGAGAGTGAGAAGTACTGCTAGCTGTCAAGTTTCTGACTTGGATGATTTGTTTTTATTTTTATTTTTTAAGTGTTTATTTAATTCCAGTTGGTTGACATAGAGTGTTATTTTAGTCTGAGGTGTACAATATAGTGATTCAACACTTCCATATATCACCCTATGCTCATACAGACAAGTGCTGTCCTTAATCCCCATCACATTTTTAAACCACACACCCACTGGTAACCATCACTTTGTTCTTGAAAATTAAGTCTTTTTCTTGGTTTGTCTTTTTTTTTTTCTGTGCAAACCTAGATTTTATTTTTATTTATTTTTTAAAAATTAAAAAAAATAATTGGAATTCAATTTGCCAACATATAGCATATCACCCAGTGTTCATCCTGTCAAGCGCCCCCCTAACTTGGATGACTTAAAGAAGTATAGTGACCTTCACAATGCAAAGGAATAAAGAAGAAAGAATATATTTTAAAAAACATTAAATTTATCTGAGACAGAGAGAGAGCAAGAGCTGGGTGAATGTGGGGAATGGCAGGGATAGGGAGAGGGATGATCATGCTCCCCACTGAGCAGGAAGCCTGACTCATGACCCTGGGATCATGACTGGAGCTGAATGCAGACACTGACTGGGCCACCCAGGTGCCCAAAGAATATTTTGAGAAACAGGTTTAATATCCATACTAAAAGAGGTGGTGGGGTGAAAACTATTGTATTTTTGAGGAATAGGTTTATAGCTACACTAAAAGAGATAGCAGGATGAAAATTGTTATATATATATATATATATATATATATATATATATATATATCCACAGATAGGGTTGTTTTGTTGGTTGTTGCTATCTTTATTTATTTATTATTATTTTTACATTTTGATGAGGCTGCCTGGTGGCCCTTGTGACTCTAAAGATAGTTTCTGCCTTGGAAATAGCACCTGAAGTAGTCATTAGCATGCAGGTGGTATTTGGTAGTATTTGAATTAATTTTCAGATAAGCTGAAAAATGTAAGAGTGGAAAAAGAAGGCCAAGGAAAGCCCCTGGGCCAAACTAATCTAAGAGGTGGTAAAGGAGTCACAGGAAGCCCGGAGAGGTAGGAAGAGGGGGACTCTGGATGTGTTTCTCCAATATGGAATACACTGTCAATCAAAGAGAAGCAATATCTGTTTAATGGAATAATGTTTGATTATAGTGTATAATTATTTATCATGACTCACTGATTGGGAAGTCCTTGAAAAAAAATACTAGATATAAAAGTTCTAAGAAATTAATTTAAATATTTTGGTCTGTTTATCCCACCTCATATTTTTCTAAGTGCTAAACTATTTTTAGAATAGAGCTCAAATGCACCAAAAAGTTTAAACATGTTTATTATAAAAAGCTTTAAGCCATGCATAAAAGAAAATAGCCAAAAGATTATAAGTAACATGATTATATGAACATATATTTCTTTTAACTTGAGGAGATACCTAATTTTGCACTTTGTATTCTCTGCCATGACTATTGTTTTAAAGATCTTATTTATTTATTCCTGAGAGACACACAGAGAGAGGCAGACAGAGAGAGAAACAGGCTCCATGCAGGGAGCCTGATATCCGACTTGATTCCGGGACTCCAGGATCACGTCCTGAGCTGGAGGCAGGTACCCAACCGCTGAGCCACCCAAGCATTCCATCTGCCATATGACTATTAAATGCAATCTTCCGTATATTTTCTCTGACTAAATTATGAAATATCCACTTATTTGTGGAGAAAAAGAGACAAGCGTTCAAAATTTTCATAATAGAATTTCAATCATACAGTTTAATACTCTTGTTTTAAGTATGAGCCTATCCTTCTTCCACAGTTAAAGAGAATTCTAGAATACTGATCTTAATCAGATAGCATAACTTTGAATTATCCAACTCTCAATTTTATCTAAATCTCAATTGATGATTGGAAATATATTCTAAAATTATCTCATAATTTTTTACTAACAGCTGTATTTCAGCAATATATCAAATTTAAGCAAATATAATTGTGAATTAAGAACGTTTTAACACAAGACACAGATATCTGAATGTTGTTTATGCATTTGTGGTAAAAATGTCTCTAGATATTCTTAAGTATCTAATAAATAAGCTCCAGTACTAAGTGTTACTTTTAAGTTAGCATCCTGTTCGGTGTTGTTTTCAGAATTTATTTTTATTTTATTTTATTTTATTTTTTATTTATTTTAATTTTTTTGTTTGTTTTCAGAATTTAATAAAATTATCTTAAATTCAATGGGTGCTACAGGTATGTTAGAATATAGAGCACCTGGCAAACATACATTCTAAAAGCATACTGTGCAGGAATGATAAAAATAAACAATAAAACCTCTGCAAATGAGTAATCATGGTATCTGCATAGGAAAAGTAGAAGAACAAAACAAACTATGCAAAAATATCAAAAAAAACCCTCAAAATGTATGAAAGAAATTATATGACCAAGTTGATGTCATTTCAGAAATAAATGAATTAGTTATTTAAGAACTAGAGAAATTCAAAACAAAACCAGTGGCATATCAGGCATGTAGTTTCATACACCCAGAATACCTATGGGGGTGCCCGTAGAAGTGTTCACGGGCACGAACTATGACAGCTGAGTGGAAAACTATCTAACAACTTTTTAAATTAATGTTAAAGGGCATAACCTCTTTGATTCAGCAATTCAAAACCTCATACCACTTCCAAACAGGTCAAGCACCTCTATATGAAGAAATATATTAACAAATATTTTAATGTATAATATATAATGTAATCCATTACAGATATTATATATTTATAGACATCTTTATAAATATACATATATATTTTTCCAAGGATACATTGTGAGACGAATATAAAAAACAAAGCAAATGCTCATCATTAAAGAGAGCTTAAAACTTATGGCAAAGTCATACTGGGCAATGTTATTTATTTATTCAAAGCAAAGATAGATTTGGGGCCTCTGGGTGCCTCGGTTGGTTAAGCATCTGACTCTTGATTTTGGCTTGGGTTGTAATCTCGGGGTGTGAGATCCATCCGTGCCGGGCTCTGTGCTGGTTGTGGAGCCTGCTTGATATTCATTCTCTCCCTCTCCCCTGTCTAAAAACAAAACAAAACAAAGATGGGTTTATTCCAATTGATTTTAGTGGGCTTTCCATAATTAATAGAATTATGGTAGTTTTATACCAATTTTTCCACAATCAACACATTGGTATTAAATCTTTCTATACTTTCATATATGCAAATTAAGGAAATAAGCAAGAATGTATTTTAGGTAACTAACACAGGTTAACTGGTAGTAGGGATTGTGGGAAGGAGGAGCAGAGGCTAATTAGACAAACAAAAGAAAAAGAGACTGAAAAAATTAGTGCATATGATTGTATGTCATTGATGTATTTATTTATGGAAAATTTGAAAGTTATATGCATGAAAATATTTGTAAAATAAATTTTAAGGGCCATAAGAATCGTTTCTTTCATGGATAATTGGAATATTCCTTTCTGGTAATAAGCTGCATAATTGATCTCCCGGTTTTCTTACTTTAAGTTTCAGGAAACTCCAACTGAATACTAAATTGTAGTAATTCAATTAGCTTTCATAGTTAACATGTTTTCTTCTTCCTTTATCATTTCACATTATTAGCTTTCTTTTTACGTGTATTTAATAAGTATGCATAGGTGAATAAAATATATATACATTTTTTATAGATCCTTTTAAAAATGTATTCCTCAGCATCTATATGCTTCATTTTAACCACATCTAATGTTATAAAGAATGAAGAAAGTTATAATACTGAACAAGATTAAATTAAGCATCTCAAAGATTGAGAATATTGCCAATGTCTGTTACCATGTTTCAAGAGGAACAAATAAGAGATTACTTTTGACTCTGCCCAAGATTGTTAGGGGAGAACACTATAATTTCTAGGAACGATAAATCATATTAAATGAAGTTGTTATTAAAGACACTGGACTTTGTCACATTTGATTTGATAAACTTCCATTATTACTTCCCTACCTCTGAAAATTAGATCTCTTGCTAGGCTGTGCAAAGCAATTTTCAAGGAGGACAAGATTGCTACACCATTGATCGACTTCTGTTTAAAGACAGTTATAAAAACCATGGGAAGTGACATTGAAAGAAAAGGTTGGTCCCTCTCTTAGGAATGCATATAATAATAATAATCCAATTTTTATTTTACACACCGGACTTCACATTTCAGAAACAGAAGTTGACTTACTGACTTCAACACTTCCAGAGTTTGGAGGCACCATTCATTCATTTTTTTTTTTCTCAATTACTGTGTGTGCTCTGGCCTATCATTTGCCTTAAGCCAAACATTTTTTTTTCTCAGATTTCAAACAAGACTGAATTTTAAATAGTAAAATATTTTTGACTAATATGCATACTCTTTGAAGAAAAGTTTAATGCATTCTTATAACTGGAATTATGAATATTTAAAGATTTAACTGTAATTTTGGATGGATGAATAATTCTAAAGCATTACCTAGTTACTGTGTACCAATAAATATTTTAATATTTAATATTTAACTGAAGTCTGCTTGTTTTTTGAGCTTGATAAATTTAATTTTGTGGTATTAGCTTTTTAATAAAGCTATTGTTTAGGTTGCCCTTAGAAATACTTTACTTCTAGGATTAGATTCCTTGATATTTAAAAAGTTTTAAAATACATGCATGAAATAATTGAGACCCAAATAAGTTAAGTTCTTTGCCCACAATCACTCAGATACTAGGGAGAAAAGAAATAGTTAACAATCTATGCTCCCAACTGTCAATTGTTGTCTTTCTTGATGACCAAGATATTTCGTGCAACATTATATATTTGTGCAAATCTGCAGTATTTAGCACTCTTCTGAAAGCTAAATAGTGCTTTGATTCTTAATTTTCCCCAAATTTTGTTGTATTGTACTTTGTGTTTTTTCTGAGTTCTTTATTTTGTTTTTACTTCCAAGATTTTATATCTAATACACCTCTGAAACCCCAAGTCAAGAAAGTTCCTGTACAGCGTTCTATGAGGGATAAAGGATCTTTTGTTAGGCGGTGTGTGATATTGACCTTAGGCTTAGAGCAAGAGGGGATGCAATCTCTTTTCAGCCTGCTGGATTTCCTTCCATATTTACCTGGCTTACTGATTATGTACTCTGAATGGACACCTGGCCAAAAAATTCTAGGCAAGTCAATGTTCTATGCCCCTGACATTGCAATTCACCCTCAAAGTCTTATTTGTTCAGAAATAATAAATAAATAAATAAATAAATAAATAAATAAATAAATAAATAATCTCCAGATCATTGGGTCTTAACATATGGACACCATGAAAACGAAAAGGACAAAGGAAAGAAATACTAATATTCTAAAAAATGCTCCTCATAGGATTTAGAAAACAGTCTAAATCGAATAGTAAATGAATGGTAACAAGCTAAAGGTTTGCTGAATTATATTTTACTTCATGTTGTATCTTTGTTTAATTTGACTTTATTATATTATTTAAGAGATATGTAGATATTTTTTCAAACCAAGACAATAAAACTCACACTGTTAAACACGTGGACTGATGGACTCATCATTTTGCCTCCCCAAATTATTTCATATTATACCTGTCCCTCATGTCAACACACACACACACACACACACACTTGATGTGCTCAACAAAAGTGTTAAGAGTCCAGGGCACGAAAGACAAATGAAGAAGTCTGTTTCTTGAGCTCTGGTGAGACTTTAAAATCTATTAAACTATATTCACCCTTAAAAATGCTGTCCATTACATATTCTTCAAGATTTGAAAGAGAAGGTGATGGCATGTATTAAATCGGTTCACTGAGCACTGAGCAATGGCTTAAGGGAAGGTGAGCTTGACCTGAAAGACTGTAATAAAGACATGACCACTTTGTTTTCTGGATCAACACTCCTCTGTGCTATTACTGTCCTGTGGTATGTTGTTTCACAATATAAAGGATTATTAAAAATAGCATTAATATCAAGAGGTTTTCTATGTCCACCCTTGATAGAAGAAACAGAGAATTCACTTTTGCAGTAGAAAATTACAGTTAGAACCTATGCATATAATGTAATGCAAAATAACTCATGTGTATAGCGTGCCTCAAAACATCCAGTGTGTGAAATTCACTTGGCGCCTACCATCCTACATATATGCTTAATCTCTATCTGGTGGTTAGCCATTATTTTCAGACTCTAAAGTTATATCAGAGACACTCTCTTCTGCCAAAAGGGAAATCTCACTTGCACGTAAGATGAATATGACATCTCTGGTTATTACATGGACATTTGTCTGACCGTTACTGGTACCAAATCATCAGTCTGACTTTTTCTGATTTGGGTTTATGAGAAAACATCATATGGTTTTGCATTTATCTTTAGTTAAGGAATAACTTTGAACTTGTTATACGTGTAAAGTCCATATTAGATCAAACCACATTTATTATGCACCATTCTGTATTTATAAAGTGATTGTGCTTTTTAGATAAACTTCATAATATACTCTCAGGTAGGTGATATATATCAAAGACAAGACTACTGTGAAGCTAATGAGTCTTTAAGGCTGGGCCATAGTATAAAGAGAAAGCCTGGGATCAGAGAGACAAAACTAAAGAAACCAAAGGCTATTACCCACAAGAATTTCACATCTGAATATATAATGGGTATGGCATACTTGGACCTGAGCTGAGCCCAAACTTCCTAAACAAATATATTTCTTCTAATGATTGAGATATGGCCATAACTTTCCTTAAATATGCAGATATATCATGGTGTACTTTCTCTTTTTTAAAATTAAATTGATTAATTGATTTGTTTATTGGGGGGTCATTTTTACTGGATTGGATTATAGTGAGATACATAGTAAAAGGATTATTGAGGTCTCCAGTTAGGACTTGCGGGTAGGGGTGAAATCCAAGAGAGGGAACTGGAAAGAAAATCAAAGTTACATGAATTGGATAAGGAAAAAGAAGAGAGTAGGAGAAAGGCTATCGTTTGCTGAGCTGATAGATACCCAGGACTCAACAGAGATCCCCTAAACACTAATTTTAATACAGAAAAGTAAATCCAAACATGTAAATCTATGAATCTGAGCCTATCCATATCCATCTTGCTTTTCTTTAAAATAAGATAGTTTCAGAGTTAGATAAGCTAAATTGAAAATATTCTCTGCTGAAGTCCAGAAAGGGGCAGGGACTGTCATCTGAAACAAATGTTATTGAATTGATGGAATTGAATTCATTTGTCTACCACACTAAAATATACGGCAATATGTGAAATGATAATTGCTACATCCCTAGTTTTAGAATTCTGATATATTATTTTATGGTACACTCCTTCTGGTGGTTTTTTTTTTTTTCAGCATTTCAAGAAAACATGACATTACTGTTTGATGCCTCCTTGCATTTCCTGAATTTTGTGATTCTAATTAACAATATTTGTTTTACCAAACTGGTGTTACTCAAAATAACTATAAAAGCTATGGCCATTTTTTTTTTTTTGGCAGCTGCAAATATCAAAAAGAGATTAGATTGATGAATGATTAGTCATCCTCTCACCTGGTCCAGAGCACACTTTTTAAACTAAATTCTGCTAGAACAATGGGATTAGAACTTCATAAAAGGCAACCTTTGTATATTAGTATATGAGGCACACCGAGAGTGGTAAATGGGTTTCTTAAACCTGAGGTTTCTGAATAAGCACTCATATGAATATATTGTTCTGTAGTTTTAAAAAAATGTTTTAAAAGTACCTTTTAAAATCAAGACTATGTGAAATGATAATTGGATGTCATAGTATCATCTTCTGTTGCTTTATCTATATGCTGACAGGATATCTGCAATTTATGAGAGAAATCAGCCATGTTATGCCAAATATATATATTTATATTTTATTTTATATTTAAAATAAATAAATATAAATAAACATAACATATTTATTTATATATATTTATATTTATATTATATATATAAATATATATACTTTTTTTTTGCACCAAAGGGAAAAAATTCAAATTCATGGTCAATTAGAATTAAAGACCACAGGAGTTACTGGAGTTGGGGTTTCGTTTTATTCTTGTTTTTCTAATGGAGAGGATAGAACTGCAGACATAGAGGTTAGGATCTAGGAGTTACCCACAAAGTAGAAACTAGAGCACAAATCCACAAAGTCCCACCTCAGGGCACCGCACTGGCCCTTCCTATGTATTGACTCATTCAGCCTTCCCAACTACCAATGAAGAAGTTGCTACCCTTATACTCATTTTAGAGATGAGGAAGCTGAGCTGTAAGTAACTTGTCCAGGGTAATGCAGCCAACTATTTATTGTAGCTAGGACTCAAACTAAGGCAGAGTGACTACAAACTCTGATTTTATTGCAGTGCTATGTGTAATCTAAAATTAGAAATTAAAAAATGTCATCAATATCAGTAACTGACTCAAAGAACCAAGGACACAGCAGCAATAGCAAAAAGTAAAACCCTCAAATATGAGGCAATGCAATGCTCTACTGAAATAACTGGGGTTATCAGGGGGCATTAATTTTACTGTGAACGCACACAGGAGTTTTACATATACATGTACAAATATACACACTGTGAGGCACACACATACATACATAAATGAAGAAATTAGAGTATCTTAAAGGGCCACTGATATATGCCTTCTCTTTTTAAGATTTTATTTATTTATTCATGAGAGAGGCAGAGGGAGAAGCAGACTGCTCACAGGGACCCCAATGCGGGACTTGATCCTAGACCCCGGGATCACACCCTGAGCCAAAGGCAGATGCTCAACTGCTGAGCCACCAAGGTGTCCCTGGTATAGGTCTTCTTAAACAGATGTCTTATTTTTTGAGGCTTCATTAAAATCTAAACGTTTTTAGTACATGAGGAGTTCGACTTAATTATGATATAGCACATTTACATCACAGGAGACTTAACCTTTCTAAAGTAATTTATTAGAAATTCAAAACAAGTAAATAATCACCTCAAAAATAATGTGAATATCTATAATGTTTGGGCTTAATACTTCAAGCTTAGAGCAACTCTCCCTCCTAATTCCTGGAAAATGAATGAGGAGGTACTGAATTTCATTTATGATTGCTGAATCCATATGCATACATACATACATAAAGAAAGTGCAAGGTGGCAAAAGAGATAATAAGGAAATCAAATCCCCCAGATAACATAATAGGCTAAAATGTAGTCTTCAAGAAAGAGTCTCGGAAGAAAGCATACAATTTCAAACAAAAAAGAGCACATTCCATGTGATGCTTCTATTTCCCTGTTGAAAGTAAGATCACTGATAGTGTTGATGCCCCCTTCCCCTCACCATCACCCCATCCAGTTTGAATAGATATCAGAGTTACTAGTAGTTACTAATAACAAACAGAGTTAATCGCAAAGTTACGTAAGTACTGTATTTCCAAAAACAAAACCGAGTCTGTCAGAAACGTGGTCTAACGATGAGCTTTTCACCACATGACATTATTTAATAGAAAAACATGTTGAAAATCCAATCTCTCTGTAGGTACATAATCTACATAGAATATAAAGGTAAATACAGCTAAAAACATTAAAAGGCATACTTCTCACTGTGGAAAAGGTGGGAAGACACTTCCCTTCTCCTTTCCTTAGAGCACTTACTTTAGAAAACTTGTAAGTTCTTTCTGTTTGAAATGTTGGGAATATCTTTTTAAAAGCTAAATAGCCTCTCGCTAACTTTAACATGCAAGAACATCGTAATCGAGGAGCTGGGAACTATCTCTTCTAAATGTGATCTTCAAGGAAGATGTGCACCCAACCCCTTCTCTTTGTGGGGTGGGGTGGGGGCAGGTAAGAGCTTCAAATAGTGGGCTTCTTGCTCCAAGATGCAGACCTATCTTCTGTCATACAGATGTGAGAAGTTCATTTTCCTTCCAGTTAAGTCAATTAACAAACACAGATGGCCATGCCAAAGACCAAGTGAATCTAGGATGAACTCCCTGTGACCAAATGGTGCCATCAAGTCCTCCCACTTGAGGAGTAGTTATTGTTTGTCATGAGAATGCGTATGAAATGGGCTGTGTCCCTGTGGCAACATAAAAGGATGGACCTCTGTCTTTGCAAACTCTTTTGAGTTGCCTCTGATGCATATAACATTCTTCTTCAATGCCTACTTAATAATAAAAATTGTTTTCTTTCTCTTCTACCTTTGTGGAAAGGTTTCCTGGTTTGGAAGGAGATTTTGTTTTTATTTTCCCAACAGGTGCCACCCAGTACAAAGGGAAAAATTCATTGTTCCATATTTGATATAGAGATCTTAAGTGTAAATTCAATGGAAAATAGTGGATGTAAAACTATATCTCATTCATGTTTCGTCCTTGATTGTATTCTCAACCAACGCATTTTGCTGAGAAACAGCAACTTTTTACTGCACAAAATTTGGGTCTCTGACACCTTTTAAATAATTAAAATAAAGAAATACTTGTTTTGCACCAAACCTTTGAATTAATATTTCTTATATGTTTCTTCATTTAAAAATAAATGAATTAGAGTTCTAAGCCAAAATAACTAAAGCTATCTTTCTCCCTCAACTCATTAGTGGTATAACTTGTATTGTTTGATAGTTTACCTGTGATGTTAAAATGCTGTTATATCTTTCCTGGGTCAAGACAGAGAGCACTGAAGCAGAGAAAAGAGAGAAAGGTTTCCACAAGCCAGCTATGCTCTGCTGCTCATTGCATTTGACATGCTTCATGATGAGTGAGGGATACACAAAGTGCTATGTACAGCCTTACTGCAGCCAGATATAATTATATCAGTGAATATTTGAAAGTATAGCTATTTCCAATTGTGGAATCTATGAAACTAGATAATATAATTTTAAAAACCAAGATAATATAATTTTTAACACCACAGTTTATGTTGCCCTATGCTGTTACCACTGTCAATATTTATAAACTTTCAATGAAAATATAGGGACTTTGAAGAAAATTACGTCTTTGATCCCACCTCAAATAAACATTGCAACACAGCTCTGACATTATTATTTGCTAAAAATACCAGAGCATGTCTAGCTAGATTTAATCTTTCTTCTGTGTTCAGACATATGGAATTGGCAAAATAATTAACAAGTGAATTATGAAACTCGAGTGAAACAATCAATCTATGAACTCTAACCTAGTATGGTGTTGTTAAGTAACCATGAGACTTCTCTGACCTTCAAATTCCACAACTGTGAAATCAGAAAGCTACTTTTCTTTCTTCTCCCTCCTGTTTCTTTGCTTATTCATTCATTTTTATTGTTGTTTTCTTGTCCCTGAAAATCAAATGAGATGGTCTCTGTAGAAGCAACCTGTAAAATTTCAAGTACTATAGAGATATCATTACTTATATTTACCCTCTTTTCAAGCTGGTTATTGATAAATGCTAACACTCATCCTTTGTTTCCTGAGCATCTATTTGAAATTCCTGGTGTTCAGTAGTTCTAGACTTTTCAGTACTTCGTTGGCTCCGACGGTTTGGCAGGATACTGAACTATGACAGATAAAGTCAGAATAATCTGCAATTTTAATACTACTGAAAGAACTTGCTTAAAAGTAGGTTGGGTTCTCCTTTTTTGGCTCTATAATCCAAATCCTGGCAATCCTCCGTTCTCTATTCCTTTTATGTATTAAAAATCTTTGGATGTATTTTCTGATTAAATCCAAGGGTGTGCTCATATACATTCACTTACACATTGATGAAAAATAGGACATCCTAGACATGAAACAGTTCAATTATAATTAGAGATGGCCTTCTGATCCACTCCAGGAAATTGCTTAAGTCCATGTTATAAGTGTAGAGGCATATGGAGATGAAATCCGTAGATGTCATGCAAATCCTCAATAGGCTGGAGTGGAAACAAAGTATTAAGTGCTCAACCAGGTAGGTGGTATTGTTGCCCATGCATGTGGAGTGGTGAGAGCCCAGCTCAACAATAAGCTTTAGCAATTGCTTCAGTGAATCCTTAGAAGACGCATCATTTTTATTTGTACCTTCATTCATTCATCTTTTCCCAAAACGTATTGAGATGGGTAACAATAACAATACTTAAAAAAAAGTGAAATTGAAATTTAAAAAAAAAAAAAAGTATCTGTGGAAGAGCTATATAAGAAAAAGAGTCCCAAGGAAAGGAAGACCACCTGCACAGGCCACACATGAGTATCCGATTGTTTATTCAGCTTGGAAGCCATCCAGAGAAAAGGGTGAAACATGTCACTAGCAGAATTATCTTCATCTGGAAGGAAACAACATTAGTTTCTTAGGGGAAGTAAGCCATACCTCTCATACTTTTACAAAAACAAAAACAAAAAAAGAGAAAACAAACTTAAAACTTTACATGGGGCTCTATCTAAAGAGCCCAGAATGATAGTTTTTGTTCTTTTTTCCTTTTCATCCAATCTTCATAAAGATAATCACGTTATAGATTTCAAATGGCCAGATAGTATTACTTCTTTAGAGAACCAAAGGACTTAATATTAAAATAAAGCTCACTAAGCTAATGTCTGCATGGTCTGGCTTTTAGGGATAGATAAAATATCTAGAGGAGTGGCTGGATTGGATATGATCCAAACTATTTGACACAGATAAGTTCTCTAATCTAGTCTGTTATTGGAACTGAAGAACAATACAGACTAATGTATTCTCAGATGAGAACCTAGGGCGCTGGCTTTATGAAATGCTGATAGAAGGTTAATTCATATGCATTAAAAATCAGACAATGAATAAATATAATCAAGAATTACTCAAGAATTGATGGCTAGTTCAATTTAGACTCATAGGTGGTATAAAGTAGTTGCTGAAGATTGTGTCAAGCTTTATTTAAGTACACATTTCTTTTGTACATGCAAATTTAATCAGGTTAGCATCAAAACTCCAGGCAAGTCATTTCAGTGTATGAGTATTTCTCCTTGATAACTCAGATTTCAAGATGCATGTTGTTAAAATTTCTGAACAAAGATCACCATATCTCTCTACTGAGCTTGTGATTCTTTTATCAGTGAAAGTATAGTACTTATGTAGTTATCAGATAAGAAATATTTAAAATAGTGTTTTTTTTTAAATAATTATATGGATTATAAGTACCAACTAAGAACCGCTTGTATCTAATTTATCAAAGCATTCTACAGGGCCTGCCTATTCCCAAAATAATGAGGAAGATATCTCTGATATATGCAAGACTGGTGTGATCCCAAAATTTAGAAATACGCCACTGTGGCAGAGTCTTTAGTCATGAGAAAGAATGAAATCTTGCCATTTGCAACAACATGGGTGGACCTGGAGGGTGTCGGTGCTAAGTTAAATTAGGTCGGATTGAGAATGCTAAATTCACTCTGATTTCACTTGTAGATAGAACTTAAAAAACAGAATAAACCAGAGATAATCATAGATACGGGAAACAAACTGTTGATTGCC
Organism: Nyctereutes procyonoides; assembly: GCF_905146905.1. Classification (NCBI taxonomy): domain Eukaryota; kingdom Metazoa; phylum Chordata; class Mammalia; order Carnivora; family Canidae; genus Nyctereutes; species Nyctereutes procyonoides. The sequence continues at coordinate 13,367,507 of NW_026575032.1, read as the reverse complement.
AAAGAAGAGGGGTTGGCTTTGGGTGAACTAGGTGAAGGGGATAAAAAGAAACATACTTTGAGCTGTAAAATGAACAAATCATGGCGTTGTAGTGTACTGTACAGGGTATAGACTCACTAATTGTGTAATGACTTTGCATGCTGACAGATGGTTTTGTCACGGGGATCATATCAGAAGGCGTGAAAATACTGAATCACTATGAAGCCAATAGGATATTGAATGTCATTACACTTCAACAAGAAAAGCATTGCTTCCACTTCTTTCTAGATCATATTTCCCTGCCCCCCACCTCTTGTTAGGTGTGGCCATGTAAATGATGCCTCCCCCACATCAAACCCATATGAAAACATCTTCCCCTCATCCTCCATACTCTTTTCCCTCCCCCAGCTGGGAATTGTTGCTGAGAGCAAACTGGGAAGACACATGTGAAAGGTGCAGTGTCTCTAATTCAATAACTATTGAATTATTATTAATCAGAACTAAGCACCTCCCCAACCTGCGTCTGGCACTGCTTTCGATACCCAAATGAGGGATAGAAATCTGTGGTTTGGAAACATTGCACATCTAAGGGGATATTTGCCACTAATGTTAGCTTGTTCAAGTCATTTAATGTCCTGTGCAAGGGAGATCTTACTTCTACAGGAGAGGCATGTCACTTCTTTGTCTTTCTATGTATCTGTGAAAGCTGGTTTTTAAATTTGTGCTCCCATTTGGATTAGTTTAGTTGCAGCTTGTATGCTCCAGCTTCTCTGAACTCATCTCTTATCCCTCTTTTTATTTTATTTTTTTTTAAAGATTTTTTTTTTAATTTATTCATTAGAGGAAGAGAGAGAGGCAGAGACACAGGCAGAAGGAGAAGCAGGCCCCATGCAGGGAGCCCGACGTGGGACTCAATCCCAGGACTCCAGGGTCACATCCTGGGCCAAAGGCAGGTGCTAAACAGCTGAGCCACCCAGGGATCCCATGTCTTATACCTCCTTACGCTCCAGCCACTCACTTCATTTTCGGTCCTTCCATTACGTCCATGCTCATTTATGTTTTAGAACTCCTGTCCTTAGCTTTCCCTTTTCACTGTTCTCCTTTCCTTTCTTCTTTGCATGATTGACTTCTCATCTTTCCTGTGTTAGCTCCAAGGTCATCCTCTCTGAGAGCTTTTTTGTTGTTCACACGAACATAGAACACCTGCCACTTGACTTCTCATATCCCATCGCTGTACTCAGCATTATCAGAATTTAGCTTCTTTGTTGATTTTTGTTTGTTTGTTTGTTTGTTTGTTTGGATGTATGTGAGTGTGTACGTGCATGTGTTTGTCTCATCTCTAAATCTGGCCTCCAATATGAAAAGACTTTGTCTTTTTTATTTCCCAACTTATCTTCAGTGCCTCAGATAGATAATTTCTGTTACACAATAGGAGTTTGACAAATATATTCTTAATTTAAAATGAGCACTGCCTGTTCAAAAATAGACCAACAGATTAAGCATTGGCTTGTTAAAGCCAGTGGGTGCTCAATAAATATTTCTAGTATAACGGCAGTTTATCTTCAAGTATTACTGAGCAAACTACTTTATTTACCATAGAGCTGCATTATTTGGGGAGATAAGTAAATATTGACTATGGTAAATTCCATAAAAGTTTTATGGGTACCTATTTAACATTTCATAAAAATTGAAATGAATCTATAGTGCTTTATGTACACCATAACCTCATAGTTAATGAAGACTTTACTGCCTTTGAAGAAAGTAATTAAAAGGTGACTTATTCACTGATTTTCTTACAAGATTCAATGAACTTTTAAACATAGTATTATTGCATTTTGAAATTAATGAAAATATGAAAACCATGTTTAGATTCTTTAAAAATCACACTGTCTTTTATTTAAGTCCAATCAAGTACACCTTTAGAAAAATGGAGTTTCATTTAATAGCTATTATATACTTTTGCATAAATGGCTTATAGAATAAGTGGCAAGGCGGTTGTTGAACATAAAAACGATTTTGATTTGATTAATTTGTAATTAAGCTCCTCACAGTCACTATGACTTGATTTAAGTTATATTATTTATAAGACATATTTTTAATTGCAAAATGTATTTAGAAAATCAATTAATTTTCTTTCAAGTGACATGTGTTAAGGATAAAAATATTTTTAAAAGTTCAAAAATTATGAAAATAATCTTTTAAAAAGTAGAAAAGCTCATTGATTGTTTTCATTTGAGATAGATTTTATACCCATTTTTTCAATAAACATGAAAGAAGAGCCACTATACTTCAATAGCATGCATATGTGGGAAGCTATAATTTACCAGCTTTCATATTTCTATTTACTTGTATATGTATATTTTCTTTATTTATACACTTAAAATAATGTACTACTCATTTATCTCTTCTCAAATTGAAATAATACTGAAAAAAAATGAATAAAAGATCTTACTCTCTCCTCAAGGGAATTATAGTTTATTTAATAAGACCAATAAATAGATGATGAATCACAGGACAACATACATGATTGATGAATAACGTGGTATTTATGTGTTACTGAAGATATGAACAATATGGAACAATAGATTCACTTTGGGTAACTGAGAAAGATTGCAGAGAAATTAGAATGATCCTGTCAATAAAAAAACCTGTTAAGTCCTTTTTTGGAGAAAAATGTGCTAGAGATATGTCCCCCTTTTAGAAGGGACAATATTGAATTAAGGAAAGCTATCATGAAGTACTCTTTTGGAATTTAGATCATCTTTATTTATTAAGGAAAATTACTTAACATTTCTGCAAGCTAAAAAAATTAATTTATCACGTTATAGAAAAACAGCTTAACTAATCAGTTTAAGAAACTTTCTCTACGAGATTAAGTTTTATTAAACTTTTTTCTCTATCATAATGGATACATTTTGCAAATTCTATTCTTGTGTTTACTTTCCATTCAATAGAAACGAATAAGAACTCTTGTTGTTGACTAGTTTTATTACAGAGATTGACTTGTCTAGATTGTAAACATTTATATTTTTATGAATGTCAGAGCTTGTAAAATACATTTTAATAGTTGTAGAATGTCATAAACCATTAAAAATGCAGTAAATAGTGACAGTTTATAAATATAAACATTGTTACTCACTTCAAGTATAAATGAGCTTGAAATGATTTTTTTTTTAGATGTTAGCACCTTAAATGGAATTATTTTCTTACAGACATTATTAAATACCCCAAAGTGATTTATGGTATTTAAAACAGCTGCCCTTTCTTATATCCCTTCTACACTGTTAAAAATAAATGGTCTTTGAGAAGTGTCAGAATCCAATTATGGATTTATATTTGTTTAAGTGCTTCTTTTCCAATAGCTTCTTACAAAAAGCTCATAGCATAGATTAAGGGAAAAATAGATATATATACTAAGGACAATCCAATCTTAAGAGCTTTAAAAGGAGTATGTTTAGCATACAATATTTGTATACCAAGGAGATATCTATTTCTCCCTTTTTTTTCCCCTGAATTCATGGTGAAGGGAGTTGACTGCTCCCTAAAATCTTGCAAATGGCAACTTTTAAAGAATGTAATTAAGAATACAAAAAGAGGGGATCCCTGGGTGGCGCAGCGGTTTGGCGCCTGCCTTTGGCCCAGGGCGCGATCCTGGAGACCCGGGATCGAATCCCACGTCGGGCTCCCGGTGCATGGAGCCTGCTTCTCCCTCTGCCTGTGTCTCTGTCTCTCTCTCTCTCTCTGTGACTATCATAAATAAAATTAAAAAAAAAAGAAGAATACAAAAAGAACTCATGTCATTAGTTTAGTCTCTCAATTTCCTTTCTTTTCAGAGCCTAACTCAACTGCCTTAGTAGATACGTATTGTCCCAGTTCAAATAATGACCAAAATATTTTAGCTCTAGCCTCATCTTTTTTTTACAACTAATATTAATTCATGTTTGGATCACCTGACCATGACTGGGTAAAATGATATTAGTAACTCTTCTACTCGTTTCTTTAGCCCCAGTCACCTATGATGAATTTATTTTCACAATTGGGAATTTGATTTGCATTCACTCATTTACGTGCCTAAAATGAATAACACATAACTACGTTTCAGGGTTGTGCCTTGTACATATTTTTTACTTCATACGTTGTCAACCTTCCTATTTTGCACTGCTCACTGGTTATGCTGCTAATATCATCTTGATTTATAGCAAGAACCGTCATCGTACACCCAAAGGTAGCACTCCTATCTAGGTTCCCAAGATCTTGAAGGTGAGAACAGTATAGCTTTCTCAAAAAAGACTGCAGCACTTTTCTAGAAACTAGTAACCTATGGACTCTTTAGTTTATACCATCTGCTTAGCTTAGGATCACATTCATACACTGTGGATCCCAGAATCCCTATTGCAATGTGCTATTAACTTTGAGATATCTTGTTGCTTTATGTTTGACTTCCTATAAAAGATGAGGTGTCTGAAAATTGACTAGAGTCCATGGCAAATGTTAGACATTATGCTTGTCTGCTGAACTAAATATAAAAAATGAATAAAATAGAGATTTTTTAATATGGAACAAAAGCAAAAATTAGACTTAAAACATTTTTTTTTCCAAAATAAATAGTTACTTTCAAAAGTGTTGGAATCTAATCTATCATTTGTATGGTCTGATTTGTGTGAATTTCACATATCCTCAAAACTAACCTGTCCCTACTATAAATAACTGGCTAACCTGTCAAATTAGAAGGAATAATGTTAGGATTTTTGGCTAAAAACACAGAACGACATAATGAAAATAAACATGTAATCTTTATTACAAAAATTGTATTTTAGGGGCAGCTGGGTTGCTCAGTCAGTTGTCTGCCTTAGGTTCAGGTTATGATCCTGGGATTCTGGGATGGAGCCCCACATCAGGCTTCCTGCTCAGCAGAGAGTCTGTTTCTCTCTCTCTCTCTCTCTCTCTCTCTCTCTCTCTCTCTCTCCACCCCCTGCCCCTCTCCACCACTTGTTTTCTCTATCTCTCTCAAATAAATAAATATAATCTTTAAAAAAATTGGATTTCAGAAGTTGTTCTATGTTCTGTGGTCTAAACCTAATAAAGACTTTATTTATGTATTCCAATTATTCTTTTAAAATACATATACAATTTTAAAATGGAATCATTAAAAACAAGCAAACGACCCTGTCTTTGAGAGATGCAATCAGTAAATATTAAAATAACATAACTCACTAAGCCAGTGGCTCCTAAAAGTAAGAATTGTAATGAGGGCATAAATTATATTCAAGAGCCAAGTAGATTTTTATATGTTACATACAAGACACTGGCTGTTGGAAAACAGATGGAAAATTTACATGTGTTGAAAAAGAATTGATTGTTCTTTTATGAATCTTATAGCTGGATATCTTTTCAATTTATCTTATTTATCTAATAATGTTCATTTTGAGTTTTCCTACCACAGCTCTTCACATTTTCCAGGAAAAAAATATATTCCTTTTATGTCCTTTCTAGTCTTTATGCCATTAATTTATTCTCCTTGTTTTATTATGCTAATTAGTAATTCCAGTACAATGATAAAAATAAGCTGTGATTGTGAGGATCTTTGTATCATTCCTTATTTTAAAAGAATTTCCCAAGATTTCCCAGTTTTTTTTTTTTTTTGAGATTGATGCTATGCCATCAGAGTTTTGTAGATAATCCTTTTCTAAAATAAGATTTATTTATTTATTTTTGAGAGAGAGAGAGACAGACAGACAGACAGAAAGCACAAGCATGAAGAACAGAGGGAGAAGGAGAGGGGATCTCAAGTAGATTTCAAGCTAAGTGCAGAGCTTGCTGTGGGGCTTGATCTCACAACCCTGAAATCATGATCCAAAATCAAGAGTTAGGCACTAAACCAGTTGTACCACCAGACACCCCTGTAGGTACTCTTCAACATATTACAGAAATTCTTTGCTTTCTGGATTTATACATTTTGTTTTTATTATTATGAAGATATCAGATGTTGATGATACTTATTCTGATTCTGTCCTGCCTGCTCTTTATTATCCTTACTCTGTTAATATACTGAATGGCATTTATAGATTTGATTTGTGCACCTGCCCTCACTTATTCTTTAATTTTTCAAAGAACAGATATTACATTTAGTCTTTTCCCCCTATATAATGATTGTTTTCTATGTCTTTATTTTCTAATTTTATCTGTATGATCTCCTTTGTTCCTTGTCTTTGTGGGATTAGTTCTTTTCAGTGTCTGAAAATATATTGCCCAGCATACCAATTGTTTCTTTGATAGCAAACCTTTAGAATAAAGCAAAAATACTTTTTATTTATAGAAATTCTACTTTCATCTCACATTTGTCATTTTATACCTAAGATTTTTTTATCAGTTGGTGTATTTGATTGCATTCTATACTTGGATTACACTCGTTTCATTAAATTAATTACATATTTTATTTAAATTATTACTTTTTGGATTTTTTTACCTCAACAATTAGCTAATATTAGCAAGGCTATGTATTTATTTCCTTTAAATATAACATATCATATTAGAAACGTACTCCACTCTATCAAGATGTTTTGAATTATGGGTCTCTCTCTTTTTTAAAGAATTTATCATTTATCTATCTATCATCTATCTATCTATGTATCATCTATATATCTATCATATATCTAATTCATTTATAGTAAGGGGAGGTGTGGAAGAAGATTGAGAGAAACTCAAGCAGACTCCACGCTGAGTGCAGAGCTGACATGGGGCTTGATCTTATGACCCTGAGATCATGACCTGAGCCAAAACCAAGACTCAAGAGTTTAACCAGTTGAACCACCCAGGTAAATTTGGACTATGGGTGCCTTATCCAGAGAACTAAAATATTTGATATCTGGGTTTTGATTAAAAATGTCATTTAAGTTATTGATAATAATTTAAGAAGTATAACAGTGAAGGAGCAGCTGTTACCAATGCTAAAGACATCTATGAAATAACAATAATTCTTATTTTATGTTTTATGTATGGCCTCTCAGCTCATTAACATTATATATAACTCGTATTTGTCTTCATATATTAACTCAAAAATATTCAAAGTTGATTCCAAAGCACTATTGTTTTAAGAAAAATCAGCATGACTGGTATATGTATCTGGGCATGTGGTAGGGAGAGAGTTAATACATTTCCAGAGTTGTCATTGTAAACTAGAGGAACTATTAATCACCCACTTTGTTTTTTACAATCGCATATTAGAAAGTCAGTAACTCACAACTTTTAATTTCATCTAGTCATTTTATAATGTTTAAAAGATAGTATCATTTTTAGAGAAAAATAAATAGTATACTTCTTTATATATCACATTCCTTCTATCATTTAATCTCTGTTCCATTACTTATGTATGTCACTTTATAGTTCTTCAAATATCTGGTGAGTACTGCTTGTGAAGGTAAGGTCATATCCCAAGAAAAGATACAGTGAAAAAATACATAGTCCACCTGCCTCTGTGAGTATGAAGTTATGACTTCCACCTATTTATTTAAAGAGTCATTTATGATATTCTTGCAACTAGAATGACAGGATGAATTATCAAAAGGAAAAATATTACTTCAGATCAAAGGAGGAAAAATACAAGATTCAAGTGAAGGAAAAAAAGCTAACTATTTTTAAAGATTTTATTTATTTATTCATGAGAAACACACAGAGAAAGGCAGAGACAGAAGCAGAGGGAGAAGCAGGCCCCTGCGGGGAGGCCTGACTCTGGACACTATCCCAGGACCCTGGGATCCGGACCTGAGACATAGGCAGAGGCTCAACCACGGAGCAACCCAGGTTCCCCAAAAGAATTAAGTGTATTATATAGGCACAAACAAGTGCTATCTGGTGTGTGTGTGTGAGTGTGTGTGTGTGCATGCACATAATTTTTGGATAAATTATGAGGATTTGAAATATTTTATTTTTTTATTTTTTTTATTTTTTTTAAATTTATGATAGTCACAGAGAGAGAGAGGCAGAGGCAGAGACACAGGCAGAGGGAGAAGCAGGCTCCATGCACCGGGAGCCTGACGTGGGATTCGATCCCGGGTCTCCAGGATCGCGCCCTGGGCCAAAGGCAGGCGCCAAACTGCTGCGCCACCCAGGGATCCCGGATTAGAAATATTTTAAATGCAGACATGGTGAAGGCAATGTACTTTATTCTAAGGAAATAACTGATTTTTTATATAATGCAATTATTTTCTGAGTAAATCATTTATTAAAATATATCATCTTTCAAAATTAATAAACTGTGCATTTCTTGTTTTAACATGAATGCGAATAGTCATGAGAAATGTTAAAAATGTGTCTATCTCTACCGGTAAATTTGAACTTTCTTACTGAATATTTTGATTCTTTAATATTGTTAGCAAATTTCCCCAAGGTTGACTCTGTGATTATGCATTTCAAAATATAACTTTGACTAATTTAAATGGAGCAGAAAAACAGTGCACTCACCTACATTAAACTGACATTAAATAGCAATAGTAAGAGCAAGGCCTAATAGTATGTGCCTCTAATCCATTGAAGGGTTTGACCCTAATGGCCAAGAGCATTTCAATTAAGTTTCATTGTTATTCATTACATTTCCTAAATATATGCATCTGATGTGATTGTTTCTGTTCTCTCACAAGACAAGGAAACTTTTTATAAGGGCTAGGGGTAACTTTGGTTTTTATATCATTTAATTCTAATGGGAAATCTCTTTAGAGTTTTTAGAAATAGCAATTCAGCGGTATTATTCCTTCTTTGAATTATTATTGTTTCCTAGTCTTGCATAGAATGCTCAATTAATTTAATTGTTCATTTTACTCTCTATGGTAGCTGTGCGTCTATAATCCAGGAATGTACAATGATTGCTTTTTGTGACAAAAATGGCAGAGACCCAGATGAATAAGGTTATATTCAAATGGTCTCTCATATCTTTAGATCTTTGTGCTAAAGCTTCAGAAGTTTCATTTAACAGAGAAATATATTTATTTCATATATATCAGAGGTTGTGAGTCTTTTTAAAAAATATTTTATTTATTCATGAAACACACAAAGAGAGAGAGAGACAGAGAGAGAGAAGCAGAGACACAGGCAGAGGGAGAAGCAGGCTCCATGCAGGGAGCCCGACGTGGGACTCGATCCTGGGACTCCAGGATCATACCCTGAGCCAAAGGTAGATGCTCAGCCACTAAGCCACCCAGGTATTCTGGTAAATAATGCTCTTAGATGCTATGGTACAATGTTACACATCCGGAGACGGGCAGGGAACAATATTAGTCCCTTCTGAGGAATCCAAAATAATGATAGTAATTGGGTAGGTTGCTCACTGTTGCTGGTCATAGAACCAAGTTCAAATGACTCTGTCTACTAGTGAGTATGAGCAAGGAGTAGATGTTTCATTAAGTAAAATATGATGTATTGTTTAGCAAGCCACAGGTAGTGGAAACTGGAAGAGACACAGGGAAATCTAAAATGTTCATTTATATATAGAGATAAAACAGCAAAACCTCATAGGGTTACGGTTTTATATACTACATGTTTTTTTTTTTTCTCAACTTGCTTTTAAATTTTATGCAATATTTTTAAGACTCATTTATGTTGATATGAATAGTTGTAGTTGCAGATGTATGCAATAAAAACATAAGGAAATGCAACAAGATAATCAACACAAAATCAAAATTTTAAACCCCTCTGTGTTGAGGAGGAATACAGTCAATGAAAATTTATAGGGAAGATTTAACTTACTTTAAGTTTTATTTGTTAATAGTAGAGGTAGGATATTTTTATTTTTTATTTATTTATTTTTAAGGATTTTGTTTATTTATGTAAGCCAGAGAGAGAGAAAGAGCACAAGTGGGGAGAAGGGTCAAGGGAGAGGGAGAAGCAGATTCCTCACTGAGCAGGGAGCTCAATGTGGGACTTGATCCCAGGACCCTGTGATCATGACCTGAGCCAAAGGCAGATGCTTAACCAACTGAGCTACCTAGGTGCCATCTATATCTATCTATATCATCTATATCTATATCTATATCTATCTATATCATCTATCTATATCATCTATATCTATAAAACTTCAAAATAAATTTAATTTTCTTCAAAAATTTTGACAATGTGTGTGTAGTGCTTTTGAGTAGTGCTTGAGGATAGAAATGGAGCAGGAATACCATAGGGTAGAATTTGAGAAGGATCCAGACACGTGGGGGGGCTCAGCGGTTGAGCACCTGCCTTTGGCTCACGTCATGTTCCTGGAATCCGGGATCGAGTCTCACATCAGGCTCCTTGTGAGGAACCTGCTTCCCCCTCTGCCTGTGTCTCTGCATCTCTCAGTCTGTGTCTTTGATGAATAAATAAATAAATAAGTCTCAAAAAAAAAAAAAGAATTTGAGAAGGATCTGATACCATTGAGGGCCCTGAACCAAGAAGACATTACAACTTTGCCTATGGTATTTTTTTTTCCTTCCACCTTGGTCAGAGCCAAAATCTTTCACAATGAAAGATTTTCACAATGAAACATACTTGAACTGAGAAGGCTCAACATTAATGGATATTGAATAAATTATTAGTAATGTACATATTCCAATAATTTTTACACCAAAACTTCTTTCACAGCCCTCTCATGATTTTCAAGTGCAGTTGAAAGTGTTGTGTAGTGCTTGCAAATATAAAAGGATTTATAGAGTGTGTGTGAATTCAGGGAATGTGTGTATGGGTGTGTAGGAACATACATACTTCTGCATTTGGTTTTGTGTGTGCTAAATTTATATCTCCTTCTGAATTATCTGCCGTTACTCTTTTTTAACCCAATTATCTCTAATATATGGTGGCCCTGAATAGAATGTCACTATGCTTTATTGTCCTTGTGAAGACAATAGATTATGAGGTGGTCTTCATATTACAATATACTATAATTTTGTTTACATTTGGGGCAGTCTATAAAGACAATTCAGTGCGGGGTAGAAAAAGCATATAACCTGAATCAGATCAAAGTTTAAGTTCCTCCTCCATTAACTATGTCAATTTTGGAATCTTATATTAATTTCCCTGATCTTTATGTTTTGAATCTATAAAAGAAAGACACTGAACTAAATAACCTTGAAGTTCCCTTATGATATGAATATTTTATCATCAGTTCTTGTCAATAAACTTGATTGAACAGAAAATGATAAAGCTAGGAGGAGATATAACCATTATATTCGCGTATGATATTAAGGCAGCACTCTTAATTTTCCCCGTTATCCCTACTTACATAGTTGCTGAACTGAAATTCATGTAATTTATATACAAACATAGAATTTTGGGTTAAAATCAAATAAAGTATGAACTTCCAAACTTCAGCCTCCCAAGTTAACAGTACAAATGCTTTGATTTTTAAATGTACTGCTGAGAGAGACGCAAATGATCCTTTTGAAGTTTGAGATACAATATTTAAGTGAATTTTCCATCAGCTAATTTGCAGCTATGTAACCAGAGTTAGGTTAGTCAGATAAAAATTCCACCTTAGATTATGGCTGCTGTTACTAAAACCCACGCTAACTGGAAGAAGCAATAAGAACTTGACTGTGAAAATCTTAAAGAAAAAAGGTCATCAGTCCAGGAACTACATGGTTAAACCTTAGTATAAATTATCAAAAAATTATTTTCCTTATGCTTATGTGTATGTGTCCACAATTTCCGCATGCTTAGTACTTTAAATGCTTCCGGAAAAAAATACATTTAGTTGAAAACCAGCAAGGAATTTGCCATCTGTTTTCAGAGCAGCAATGTCAAGACAAAGTGCTAATCTGTGGTACATGTCCAAAACCCGAACAAAAATATACAAGGTGCATATGCTTGCAAATGTGGTTTTAAAATCAGAAGCCAATTAGTGTGTTCAATGTTTCCAAACCTGATCTGGCTTTGGGTTACTTACAAATAAAGAAGCTGCAGAGTGAAAGAATTAAAAATAATTACTTTAAGGTAGAAACATAGCACTTGTTCTTAATAATAATAAGCGAAATCATTAACATCTACAATTTTTAAACATCAGATCTCTATAGTGTTAGCCATGGGTTAGGTTTTTTGATAGTTTTAAAACTTAAAAAAATGACTTTTTATTTATCTCTAGTTAAAGTTGTTGAAAGGATTAAATTATATAATGTACTGAGAGTTTCTCAGCGTAAAGTATAAACTAAATAAAATATAATTATTATTCTAAATTATTAATATTAGTACTTATCTGGTCTAAGATATAGATCATGTCACTTAATAAAAGTAATAAACTAATTGTCAATACTCAGTGAAATTGAAATCTGTCAGGCACACAGCTCAGTACTTAACTTTTTTTTTCGACTCATTTAAATCTAGTAATCACCTTTTAAATATGCATTATTAGCATACCCATTTCAGAGATGAGGAAATTGAGGTTTAGAGATTATAAGTAAATTGCTCAAGATCTTGCAGCTAGTAAACACTAAGCCTGGGGGTGAACCGTGAGTCTGGCCGACCCTGGAGTTTGATCTTAAAAGTATTAAATATGCTGACATGCAAGTAGAATAAATATCACTTTAGAAATTCTGTAATTGAAAAGATCAGTGTTGAACCAATTTCAATTCTTTTGTTCTTGGGGATTTAAGTGTCCGGTATTAATATTTTTACTGTCACTCTATGTTATCTTCACTCTATGACATATAAGAGATTTAACTCCCTTTCTGCTTCCCATTTTCCCAGGTGTTAGGTTTAGAACAGTGTTTAGAACAGGTGCATCCCCTATTAGCATTATAAGTACATCTGAAAACCCCCAAACTAGTGCTAGATCCAAGTGAGCCCAGAACTCAATCTCTACTTATTCTTTGGTATTTCCAGTCTTTTGCTTATGACTCTTAGCCTTGGCTGCAATAGCCAATTAGAGACATTGCTCTGCTCTCCTAGGTTTTTTAGAAAACAGATAAATTACAGTTATCCATTGTTTACAGGATCAAATTGACTTTCAAGTGTGATGGAATGAGAACAGTTATCATAGGAAGATTTTTAGCATAAATATTTTTATATATGTATACACATGTATACATATATAAACACATACACATAGATATGTATACATTATAAAAATTTTATCACATTTTAGTGTAGTGAATAAAACTAAATCAATAGAAACTGAAAATTCTCTGCAAAAGTGTCTACGTTCTATTACACATCCCTATCTCAAAGTGGTAATAACAAATTTTTAGATTGTTGAAGATCAAAATCAATCATCATTATGCAATTATGCATTATATTTCCCTGGAATTAAAAAAAAAACTTTTTAGCATTTAAACATTTGAAAGAAATACATTAATGCCATTTTCTTTGACATTATGCTTATATTTTCAATTTATACATGAAAGTTTGAAAACAGAGAAATAAATTATGTGGCTGCCTCACATTAGTGTGAAAACTCCTCTGACACTGTAAAAATAACAACAGCATTAAGTTACTTAAATAATTTGTGGTGTTTGAAGAAAGCTCATTAGCACTTTGTAAATTTTCACATGGCCCGTGTTATAACTTCATTTTCAGAAGAGCTATCATAGCACAAAAACAAATCCCATGTGCAATTAATAACTGAAAGATTCACTGAATGATCCTGAATAGAAGACACTACATAATAGAGAATAAATTTTTAACTTGGTACGTAGGGCTGAAACATTAATAAGAGTTATACCAGTGGAAATTTGCTTTTGTTTTGTTCAATCTGTCTATCCAGTTGGGAAGATTCATTCTATACCTGAGTTTCTGCAATTTAGTAGATAATTCTTTTGGAAGCAAAGTCAGATTGTGACTTTGGATCACTTTTCTTTAAAAGTTCGATGCATATTTTTCTGCAAATACGGATTGTTGCTATTTTATTCATTGACATAACTACACAAAAGACAATTTCGGGACTCAATATGTGCCATCAATAGTATTCTTATTTAAAATGCAGCAGATAAGTGAACTTATGGGGAAGACAAGGGATTTCTTTTACTTCCTTAACTACATTTTTACTCATGTAATCACAGGCTGAGACGAACTTCTGCTGTGGAAATTATGACCTAAAAATAATAGCAAAAGGTGATGGGCACCCATTTCTCAGTTAGACTCTTATGAATTAGCAAAGGGACAACAGAATTTATGGCTACGACAACCACCACTTCTCCACAACTGTGGCTCTCCAGTTCTCATGGCCATACTTCACAAAAGATGGCTATAGAGTTACTGGCATCGACATCATAACCCTTTTGGCTGGACAAACTTGGAAATCTACTCCCATGCAGGCAGGCCAGGGGGTCTCAAATGCATAATTCATAGAGAATAGAGCTATCTGGACCGTACTCCCTGCCAGAATTTGCTTTATCTGAAGAATCTAGATGGCTACCCTGTGACCACTTTCACTGCTGAGAATGGCTTGGTGGGAGAAATCTTGGAAGGACATGGCATGTGTCTATGGGGTTTGAGTGTATATATGAAAAAAGACACTGATGGCTTCTAATCCATTTCAGGGGATTTAGATCAAAAAGTGATTTGGAACACAATAAAGTCTCCAGAAGATTACAGAGTAGAAGAAACATCAACTTGACCTCCAATCAAAGATTTTTAAATAGAACTTTAAAAAGTGATGTATCGCACTGTGAATCATGATTACTTATGCACATGTATAGATAATTATATATGTAATACTATATATATAAAAGATAAATATGCCACAAATCAGTAAGAAAAAGAGATGATTCCATAGAAATAAATGAACAAAAATTTTTAAAATATTTTATTTATTTATTCATGAGACACACAGAGAGGCAGAGACACAGGCAGTGGGAGAAGCAGGCTCCATGCAGGGAGCTCGATGTGGGACTTGATCCTGAGATTCTAGGATCACACCCGGAGCCAAAGGCAGACGCTCAACCACGGAGCCACCCTGGTGTCCCAAAATGAACACATTTTTAAGGGAATTGTATTAGTAAGAACTGTGCCCCCTTTGACCGAAAGAGACAGTAAAAACTGAAAAAGACGTCCTTGGTAATTTAAACTTTATGGAGACAAAGTAGATCGAGGAAATTACTCCAGTGCAAATATAGGCTATGTGACTAGAACAGGAAGGAGAGCTTAGGGTAAAATCAGGAATTCTGAAACCCAGAAAGCAAAGCCAAGAATTGTGGAGAATTAGTCCACGATATGTATATGAGTGATTTCTGAATTAGCACACTTCAATATTTGCCTGGCAGGATTTCAGAAACAGTCAGACACTGTAATTCTTTTGTGCCTCGACTAATCACGCCCCTTTGAAAATAAATGTCTATAATGGAATCCTAGGACTGTTTTATTAGATTATTTTTTTTTTAAAAAAAAGGTTATATTGTATGTGTATAGGGGAGACAGGGAAGTTGTCTCTATTTCACAGATCTTAAGTTTGAGAGGAATTCCACTCAAGCAGCACACCTAAAACCTAAGGTGGATGATAATGTTGCAGAATTTTAATAGGATGAGACTTTTCAGGGGTTGGGGATGGATGATTATGTTTGGCATATGGAGAATATTTTGCACATAAGTCTTTGGCAGTCGAGAGAGAGCTCAGTGGCCGGCTTCTCAGGTGGCTCCTAGTGGCTGCCCCTTCCTACTGGGTAGGCCTTTGCTATTTCCCTCTTGCAAAGAATGGAGTTGATTTATGTGGCCAATACGATAACACAAGAATTACAAAGTGCGATTCCTCGTATTTTCATGAAAATCCTGAATGTTTGTATAACACAAAAGAAGGAGGGCATAGAAAGAGGATTTTTGAAGAGGATTTCTTTAAATAAAGTGGTGCTCTGACACCTTATCCTTCCCCGCTGGCAAGATTCATCTTCACACAAAAGAGAAGTTTCTTATCGAGCTCACTTGAAGAGCTCAATAAGATGCAATGAGTTTTAGATGACAAAGTGAATTGGTTTCTAATTCATGAATAATAATCAAAATGGTAAGAAATGAACAAAATAGTGTAGTTAGGAATACCTGGATTTTCAGTCAGATAAAAATGCATGAGACTTTCCTACAGACCGGGTGGAGGCTGTAATATGGACACACACACACACACACACACACACACACACACACAATTCCCTGTGTTGTTGTTTTAGGACCTCTCCAACAGAGCCTTCGTAAGTGTGAACAAATCATTACAAAAAGAAGGGGTGTACGCCTGGATTCCTAGGGGCTGGCGAAGCAACGAGTGGGCAGCAAGAATGGAGAGGCACTGGTGTCCCTCAAGGAAATTAGAAGTTAAATATTGCCAGGGATGTGGAATAGTGAGTGAAGCAAGAAACTTTTAATGAACAGTCCAAGTCCAGTGAGTACTGATGCCAAAGCTCTGCCACCAGTTCATGACAGTATCAACCAGGAGAGACGTTTCTTGGCTCAACTTGCTTCCCTTTTTTCCTACATGCCAAGCCAGGAATGGTCAGAATCTTTGATGAACAGATATAGCAACGCTATGCCAGAAAAAGAGAAGCCAATCACATAGTCTTCCCTGGCAGTAGGCTCCTTCCCTACAACATGCTTGTTTGGGATGAGGGCAGGAGCATCCATTTTATATCAAATTCTTAATCTTTTAATATTGTAACTGTTTTCCAAAGTAGTTGCTGTTTTTTTGTTTTTTGTTTTTGTTTTTGTTTTGTTGTTGTTTTTGTTATGTTCTGGCTTAAGAACAGGAAAATCATAAACAGGAAAATCATAAATCTTAGGGGCCCCTAAGATTTCATTTACCATCTAGGGAAATCTGATACCCATTGAGCAAATTTAAAAAAAAAAGATAAAAATGAAATTGTTTTACGATAATGTATCTTACAAACTGTGATTTTTTTTTTTTTCAAATTGTCAGCTCAAAGGACAGCTTCTTTCTCTACATGAGCTAAAACATTGTGCTGTGGCACTCTGAAATCAGATATTTCAAATATCCCAATTTCCTCTATATATGTCCCTGTCCATTTCTTCCCCCAGTGCTTATCTTCATCATTTGAAAGAACTTCTGTTTCTTCAACCAAAAGATAAAATGATAAAATAAGCAAGATAAAATTCAATTTTATCTCTTAGGGATGCCAAGTTAGGTAATAAGGCTTTGGGATAGGGGGTGGTGGTGTTTTTATCCACTTGGTTCCATAGCTTTATGCACTCTGAATCTGCAGTGAGTGTAGCAATGTGATGTAAAGCAGCTCCGCATTATGTGGAATGGATGTAAGATACAATCGCCTGTTTGGGGGGTGGGCATTTTAAAATTGTGATAGGAAGGAACAGTTGTCTTGTCTAGTTCTTACTCTCTGCCAAACATATTTAAGGGCTTTATATATTTTGGAGGACTTAATCTTTATAGGATTGTCTCTATATAGTGGGTACTGTTAACCATTCTGTGATGAGGAAATTGAGGAACGCAGAGTTACGTAAATTAAAGTTTCCTTGGTACCAAGTGACAGAGGTCAACTAGAACCCAGCATTATGGCTTTTTACCCTGTGTCCTTATCCACTACACTGTACCACTTGTAATTCTAAAATTGTTTTTTGCAGGTTTAATTTCAGCCAAGCTACATCTTAAAGAGATGAGAAAGGTAGAATTTTATCAGATTTGGGTAATTATAATAATAATAATAATGCAAGGATATAAATTATTGTTTTTATTTCTCAATTTAAGATCTTTGAAAAATATCTGAATTTCCAATTACTTAAAATTAATGTATCTTTAGATGTTTTTAAAAAAAGCATGCTTGGTGCGGTTGGTCGAGCAACTGACTCTTAGTTTCAGCTCAGATCATGATCTCAGTGTCATGGAATAGAGCCCCACATGGGGCTCTGCATTCAGCATGGACTCTGCTTGAGATTCTCTCTCCCTCTGCCCTTCCCGTTTGTGCTCTTTCTATTTATAAAATAAATAATTGTTTTGAATGCTTGTATTTCTATACTAATCTACCAGATATTGGTCATGAAGTCCTATACCTTAGGATCAATTAATCATAAATAATTTTCCTAGAAATTAAGATTGGCAAAGAATTAACATTTTAGAAGAATTCAAAATTCTCTTATTGTATCTATATTTTGTTCACTTTTCTTCCTTTATACATACATAATATACATAGCATACCTTGAAATTAGTATGTTTCTTATGAGTGCTTGCAGACTTAGAAGCAACACTTTCAGATTACATTGTGAAAGATTTTGATCCATAAGAAGAAAATATTTCTTTTTTTTTAAATTTTTATTTATTTATGATAGTCACACAGAGAGAGAGAGAGAAAGGGAGAGGCAGAGACACAGGCAGAGGGAGAAGCAGGCTCCATGCACCGGGAGCCCGACGTGGGATTTGATCCCGGGTCTCCAGGATCACGTCCTGGGCCAAAGGCAGGCGCCAAACCACTGTGCCACCCGGGGATCCCTTTTTTTTTTTTTTTTGAATTTTTAAGAAGAAAATATTTCATTAAATCTCAAAAAATGATGTTAAAAGGTAAAGTAAGTCTTTGTTGCCCTGAGGACATAAAGACTTAAAATTTGGAGATCCCTGGATGGCTCAGCAGTGTGGTGCCTGCCTTCGGCCCAGGACATGGTCCTAGAGGTCCGGGATCAAGTCCCACGTCGGGCTCCCTGCATGAAGCCTGCTTCTCCCTCTGCCTGTGTCTCTGCCTTTCCCTCTGTCTCTCTCTGTGTGTCTCTCATGAATAAACAAATAAAATCTTAAAAAAAGACAAATTTTTTAAAAAGATAATGTACATTATATAATAATTGATTTAATATTATTTTTAAAGTTTTATCATGTATTGTGTATAATACAGAAGATAAACAAAGGTATGGATCAGGTCACTGTACTATGAGGTTACCAGAAATGATGATCCTGATATTTCTCTTCCCAAATTTCTATTAAAATATTTACAATAACAATACTGTCAACAGTGCATAAAGTTCCCCTTCTTTCCACATCCACTCCAGCATTTTCTTGTCTTTTTGATGATGTCCCTTCTAATAGGTATGAAGCAGTATCTTCTTATAATTTTACTTTGCAGGTCCTAGTAACTAATGATGTTAAACCTCTTTTCATATACCTGTTAGGTTTTTGTATATTTTCTTTGGAAAAATGTCTGTTTAGTTCCTTTGCTCATTTTTTAAATTGGGTTATTCGGGGACCGTTTGCATCAAATTATGTAAATTATTTATATTTTTATATTAATCCCTTACCAGATATATGATTTGCAAATATATATATATATATATATATATATATATATATATATATATATATATATTTTTTATTCCATAAGTATCTTTTCACCTTGCTAATGGTTTATTTTGCTGGGTAAAAGATTTTTATCTTGATACAGCCACTATGAAAAACAATATGGAAAACCCTCAAAAAATTAGAAATACAATTATCATAAAACCAACAATGCCACTTCTGAGAATATATCCAAAGGAAAAAAAAATACTAACTTGAAAAGATATCTGTACCCCCATGTTCATGTGGTATTATTTCAGTACATGGAAATAACCTAAATGTCCATCAAGTAATGAATGGATAAAGAAGTTGTGAGATACACACACACACACAGAGGTATATTATTCAGTCACAGAAAATTAGGAAACTCTACCATTTGTGACAAGATGAATAGGACTTGAAGGCATTATGCTAGGTGAAATAAGTCAGACAGAGAAAGACAAATACTATCTGATATAATTTATATGTGGAATCTAAAAAGAAACAAATGAAAAACAATTCATAGAAAAAGATCAAACATGGGTTAACCAGAGGCAGAATGTTGGGGAAGAGAAAATTGGAGGAAGATAGACAAATGTACAAGCTTCCAATTATAAGATAAGTAAGTGCCAGGGATGTAATGTACAACATGATGGCTGTAGTTAACAATGCCAGTAATACAATGAATAATAATATATGACATAATAATATACAATATTATGAAATAATCATTTCATAATATATTAATCATGGTATATATTATAAGGTATAAATATATTTATAAGCTTATAAATATATTCATATATATTTATATAAGTATAATACATAACTTTAATATATTAATTATTGATTATATATTGATAGTGATCATTAATTAAAATGTATAATTATGATACATAGCATTTTATATCATACATAGTCAAATATATTAATAGATATTAATCAAACCAACGTGTCATATGCCTTAAACTTATGCAGTGATAAATGTGGATTATTTCTCAATAAAGCTGGGAATTTTTTTTTAACTACAAGTACATCAAGTAGTGAAATAGGTTTGCTTTAATTTTTTTCAAAAATATTTATTATGAAATAAGACATACAAAAAATATAAAGCATAGCAAACATATTTGTACTTCCTATCCAATTTAATAAAAATGAAATTTGTTTTTAAATTAAAAACAGTATTTATAACCACACCAGACAATTTAAATAAGGAAAACCCAGTATAAAAAGTTCACTAGCTTCATGGACTCTTACTCAAATTATACCCTTAGAACAAGTTCAGAACAAAGCCCGATGATAAAAGTGAAATACATTAAATTATCCCATTTTTGCATCCCTAAGTCTAACTTGCAAGGCTACAATGAACCAAGGACAGGGGCCCCTTTCATTGAGCCAGACAGAATGAGTCTGCCATTGTTTTCTGGGATATTTGGTCACCCAAGGACAATAATTGTAAGGAAGGTTGACTGCACACACATAGTTTATCTTTAAATCTGGAGAATATTCTTGTATAAAATCAAACTCTTTATATCTTCAACAAGAACAAGTTGTATTTAGCAGTCAGTTAACTAATTTGAATGTACACCCACACTTACATGAAATCAGAAGATGGGGGGCTCCTCAGTGGCTTAGTCAGTTAACTGTCTGCCTTTGGCTCGAGTCATGATCCAGGAGTCCCTGGAATCAGTCCGGGGCATTGGGCTCCCTGCTCAGTGAGAAGTCTGCTTCCCCCCTCATTCTCTCTCTCTCTCTCTCTCTTGCTCAGTCTATATCTCTCCCAAATAAATAAATAAAATCTTTAAAAAAAAAAAAAAAAAGAAATCAGAGAATGAAAGCCAGGTGCAGCTGGAGAGTCAGTGGACTTCGACCAAGAAAATTCTCATTACACCAAAAGTAGAAAAATGATCTTAAATATGTGAAGGTATGCATGAAAGCAGCATGCATTCATCTTCTGTATTACATGTGTGTGTGAGGATATAAAATTTCTGTCTCCAACATGGCTCTCAAGACTTCCTCAATTAAGTTTAATCTCGATTTTTCTCATGATTACTTAATCCTATGCAATATGTTCATAATCCTATTTGTTTGCATGGCCCGCTCCTTCTCACCTGCTCTTTTTCATTCATCAGTTTGCAGATTCAATGGCACCTTTTTCATGAATGTTATAAAGTTGTCCCTCATTCGCCAAGCAGACCCACTCCCACCTTTGGGCTTCTTCAGCATTTTGTTGGTGCTTTTGTTAGAGAGTAACATATTATAGTATCACCTGTTAAAACATTACATTATCTATTAGAATATGAAAGCCATGAGGACAGGGGTTTTATCTTCTAATCTTGTAGGAGTAGTCCCCCAGACTGCATTTAAGAAGCAGATATGTGATACGTGGGCGTTTCTGGGTATGATGAGGCATTTCAAGTCACTACACTAAGCCCTCATTGCAGTATTTTTCTGAGGAAGATGTTTATCATCTTTATCATCACGGAAATGGAGACTCAGAGAGATTGTAACCTATTCATAGTCACAAAACCAGTAATATCACATTCAGCATGTCCATCCAGACCCCATTCTTATTGAAAAACACAGGGCATAGTAGCATAACAACACCATCAACAGTCAATATTGTTGTTATTAACGGTAATTGAATGTTTCACATCTCTCATCCATTGCTTCGTGTATTTTAAAGTTATATAATGTGAAACAAGTTATGAAGTAAATTCTACTCCAACCATGAAAGACCTTAAAAACAGAGATTTCAGAAACATGCACACACCATTAAATTCATTAGGTTTGGAAAATACCTAAGACAAAGATAAACAAAAAATGTCATTTTCTAGGAAAACCCGGTTATTTTATTACTGCTCTCAAAATAAATATAGCAATCCAAATATATAGGCCTTATTGTTTGCATCATTTAAATAAGATGTCATATTGTTATTTTTATAATGTACTGAAAACATATTAGGTAGTATTCATCAAATTAATGTAGTTCCTAAGACCTGAAAATATAATATTAGAAAATAATTTCACTTTCGATTTCTATATAAGTAAATCTAAGTTAACAGGTATGAACTGAGTTGCATTAGAATACAGGTGCTTTTTGGGATCCCTGGATGGCTGAGTGGTTTAGCACCTGCCTTTGGCCCAGAGTGTGATCCTGGAGACCTGGGACCGAGTCCTGCATCAGGCTCCCCCGCATGGAGCCTGCTTCTCCCTCTGCCTGTGTCTCTGCCTCTCTCTCTCTCTTTCTCTGTGTCTTTCATGAATGAATAAATAAATAAAATCTTAAAAAAAAAAAAGAATACAGATGCTTTCAAAAAGGAAATAATTTGGGATGTCTGGATGGCTCAGCGGTTGAGCGTCTGCCTTCAGCTCAGGGTGTGAACCCAGGGCCTGGGAATCAAGTCCCACCATTGGGTTCCCCGTGAGGAGAGAGGAGCCTCCTTCTCCCTCTGACTGTGTCTCTGCCTCTGTGTGTGTGTGTGTCTCTCCTAAATAAATAAATAAATAAATAAATAAATAAATAAATACATAAATTTAAAAGAGCAGATTATTTCTGAAAGCATTATGATTTTGATGGCTTTTTTGTGCTCAAATATATTTAGATTAATCCAGTAAAAATGGCAGTTTTGCTAAAGTACGGGCTTTCTTATGTGAGTAAACCATTGCCTTTGTTTTGGTCAAATTCTGTAGATCATTTCCTCTGAATCAAAGCAATGTGCTAACAGGAAGGAATTAAGTACTTGGGTTTAAAAGATCATGTATGCTAACAAGCAACTATAGTGTCCTTTGTACAGTTTATCTAAATTTTGCCTTGTAAACATAAAAAAGGAAACGGAAATAAAATGTTCTTGTTTCTCTTAGAGCATGAGTACATTTTAGCTGGGCCACAGGCACTAAGTCTCTCTGCCCATGTAAATCTATCAGATGCTGCATTCAAAAGCATAATCATTATTTATTAAGACTTAGGCATTAAGAATAGTTCCCCTTCATTTATTTGACCAATTTGAGTGCCTCCAGACGTAAGAGACATAGAGAATTTAAGTGTTTTAGATTATCCTGCTGCTAGAGTACCTACGCTAGAATTCGCTACCAGTCTTGCTCAACAGTCTTTGAAATCCTTTCTTCCCTTTTTCTTAAAACTCTGCAAAACCAGAAGATGCTGGCCTGATTTCTAAGTAGTGTGTCAGTGAGAAATTATGTCAAACCTCATCCCTGACATTTTTGCTACTCCAAAAGAATGCTAATATTGGAAATTTAAGGCACTATAAGCATTCTCCACTGAACCCAATGAGCAGATATTTGTCACTTCCATTGGCTCCTTGAGTTATATCAAGAGCCTGCTAATTCCTCTACAAATCAAGGAGCAGAAGATTTTGGAAAAGCTACTGAATGGCAGCTCTGTACTGGACTATAAAGCAAGAACACAATCCATGGGGAGAGGAGAAATTTTTTGAATATACACCACAGGTATCAGGAATCTTTGCAATTAAAAAGCTGACATGTAATACTACATGAAAAATAAGAACTTGAAGGCATCAGTGATTTTAGGTGTCTCTGATGATTAATTTTAAATCCTAAATGAAAAATTTAATTGTTTAAAATATTTTGTTATTTTTATTAATAAATAGTATGAATGCATCATAACTTAGAGTTATGCAAATTGTTCATATTTGATATAATTTTACATGGTTGGGGCTCCTGTGTGGGTCAGTCAATTAAGGGTGTGCCCTTCGCTCAGGTCATGATCCCAGGATTCTGGGATCGAGCCCTGCATCAGGCTCCCCACTGGGTGGGAACCCTGCATCTCCTTCTCCCTCTCTCTTCTGATCCCCTTGCTTGTGTACTTGTGTGCTCTCTCTTTTTGTCAAATAAAATTTTTACTTTTTATTTTTTTTAAGTTTTTATCTATTTATTCATGAGAGACACAGAGAGACAGAGAGGCACAGACACAGGCAGAGGGAGAAGCAGGCTCCCTGCAAGGAGGCCGATGCAGGATTCGATTCCAGATCCCAGGATCACGCCCTGGGCCAAAGGCAGACGCTCAACCACTGAGCCACCCAGGTGTTCCTAAATAAAACCTTTTAAGAAAAAAGTAATATTACATGTTTATAAATTTCAAAGGAATAGCTTGACTCTTGAAAAAACCTCACATTTTATTAAGGGCATTATTTTCTGTTATTCATGAATCATACCTTAATCTGTTATGAATATTTAGCAAAAGAAAGAAAAGAAAAAGAAAATGATAGCTCAGTGGGAAATAAAATCTCTCCATTAAGTATATTTCCCAGTAATTGCTTTATTTTCCTCAAATCTGTGTTTTATAGAAATATTGTTGAGGGGATGAAATTTCTTTGTCAATAGAGCTTATAACCTAATACATATAAAAGCATATCTTAAAGTCTGCTAGGCCATCATGAGCATGTAGGTCTATGCTATTTGATAGGTCCTAGACACCATGTCATTTTTATTTGAGTAATAAAATCTTACCTAATAAAAAATGACACATAACCAAATTAAAAATGCTTGTAAGTGAAGCCATGTATAATCTCTCTCTCTCTCTCTCTCTCTCTCTCTCTCTCTCTCTCTCTCTTTGATAAGATGCATTCTTTGGTCAGATTCTGCACATTATAGAAATGAAATTTTTGGAAAAAAGGCAAAAACGTAGGTCAACTTCTACATAAGCCTTCTGCTAAATACTCTGCACAATTGCATTCACCTGCTTATACATTTGGTTGATAACATGTGAAAACCTGCTATGTACCAGGCACAGTTCTAAGCATTTGGAATTTATTAGTGAAACAAAACAGATTTCCTATTCTTTTGGAACTTACATTTCATTTTTTAATTTTTTTAAATATTTTATTTATTTATTTGACAGAGAGAGAGAGAACAAACACAAGAAAAGGGAGGAGCAGAGGAAGAGGGAGAAGCAATATTCCCAGCTGAGCAGGGAGCCCAATGTGGGGGACTGGAACCCAACGTAGGGCTCAGTTTTGGGACCCTGGGATCATGACCTAAGCTGAAGGCAGATGCTTAATCTAGTGAGCTATCCAGATGCCTCTGGAACGTATATTTTATTTATTTTCTATTTTTAAAATTTATTTATTTTTAAAATATTTTACTTATTTATTAATGAGAGACAGAGAGAGCAAGGCAGAGACACAGACCCTGGAATCATGACCTTAGCCAAGGGCAGACACTCAACCATTGAGCCACCCAGGCATCCCCGGAACTTATATTTTAGAAAGAAGAGGAGAAAAATAATATTAGACTTCCAGCAGAAAAAAAAAAAAAAACATTCCTTTATTGTGTGGCAAAATGTGTACACATAGGCATGCACCGCAATACTTCAAATATCTTTGGTACTGCTTAGATATTGTGACAAATTCGGTAGGCAGGTAAGCCACTCTCTATACTCATTACTTTGTAATAACAAAATGGGACCAAAGAGTAACTTCTAAATGAACTAAAGAACTGCTGAATAGAGCACTATCTGAGAATTATTTGTAAATGTTCTGGCTTGATTTGGTAAAAAGAGTGCCTTTTCTGTCGATTTTTAATAGAGTTTGTTTTTAATATAGTGATTAATGCATTTCAGGTTACTATCCCATATAGTAAAAGGGGGAAAATCAAAAATACATTTCTTTTCAGCAGATCAAAAACATTGATCAAACTTTTGAAAGAGCAATATATAGGTGATTGCTACCGAAAAATATATTTATGAAAATTCTGTCTAAATTCTCTCTTTGCGACTGATTGACCAATACTCAACCACCGAGCCACCCAGGCGTCCATCCTGTATTAAACTTCTATGCCTTATTTACATAGGATACTTCTGTGTTATTACTCCACAATTCTGAACCTTGCCTCCCCATCAGAGATTCTCTGGAGTTAATTTGTGAATATTCAGAGAAAGCCCCTCTGCGATTCTCCTTTATCGACTGGAATAGACCGGAGTGTAGGTACATTGACCGAGCTCTCAGGTGATTGAAATGTGTGTCTAGGGCCGAGAACCATGAGATTACTCGCAAAGTAAGTCAGTCTGCTCATTTTCTTCTGTTCATTTTTCTCTTCATTTTTTTTCCCCTCAGATTTTAGTCATCCTACCAGTTCTCTGTTCTCTTCTATTCAATTTGATTCCTCCTGGAAGGCTATTTTAGGGCTTGTTTTGAGTTTTCTAAGAGTTTTCAAATGTAATTTGACAATCATGTGGTTGATAAAGTGTTCAAACTTGTGATTAAGCAAATGGCTTTGAAGCATGACCATAACTATACAGCAGTTGCCTCTAGTGTGTTGACTAGAGGTTTCTTAGGTGTCTTTTAGGTCCTTTTGGGGGGGGGCATCAAAAGTCAAAACTATTTTAATCCTACTAGCAAGACAGAAATATCTTGCTTTTTTCATTCTGACTCTCTCATAAATGTAAGTGGAACTTTCTAAAGACTGTACGGCATTTCCTTAAAATTTCAAAATACAGTTTGAATTTCTTTCAAATGTTATGGTATATTTTCAAGGCAAAGCAATATTTTCAAGGTAAAGCAATATTATCATGATTGCTGCCAAGTCCAAAACTGAAACCTGAGAAAAATGACTTATATATGACATCTTCTCGCTCAACAAGTTTGAATGCAGAACCTGATGTGAGAGATAGCTGTCTTCTATTAATCCAGACATTAAATGTATTTGCAAAAAAGTACAATGATATCCCTCTTCTCACTAAACATGTTTTATTTGTAAAAAAAAATAATAATTTTCACAAATATTTTGTTATTTATATTAATTCATTTAATATGTTCATTGTTACTATTATAAGATGGAACAAAACACCTTCACATGTGGTGGTTACTGCAACTTTATGGGTGGTTCTGATCTTTACTTGGTAATACATAGAAATCATTCTTACCCCAACTCCTACTACTCAAATCCTAAGCAATCACTTGACCACTTTGCTAAGTACTTTTACAAATTAGTAAAGAAAAAAAAAGTTAAAATTACAACTCTTTTTTCATTACTACCCACAATTGATCAACTTATAATGCAAGTATTAACCATATTAAAATATATTAAACATATATTTCAAGGAGTCTTATTTACATCTAGAGCACTAACACTCCCTAAGATTATAGTTTTAAACATTAGGTGTAATAAACCGAATGAATAATGATGTTAATGACTTTTGCAATAGCAAATATTGGGGGGGCTCAGACAGTTAAGCCCCTGATTCTTGATTTCAGTTCAGGTCATGATCTCAAGGTCTTGAGGTCAAGACCCATGTAGGGCTCCAAGGAGAGTCTGTTTGTGATTCTTTCTCTCCCTCTCCCCCTGCCCCTCCTCCCACTGTCTCTCTCTCAAATAATAAATAAATAGTCTTTTGGGGATCCCTGGGTGGCTCAGTGGTTTAGCAACTGCCTTCGGCCCAGGGCGTGATCCTGGAGTCCTGGGATCAAGTCCCACATTGGGCTCCATGCGTGGGGCCTGCTTCTCTCTCTGCCTGTGTCTCTGCCTCTCTCTCCACGTCTCTCATGAATAAATAAATAAAATATTTAAAAATAGCATTTAAAAATAATAGTGAGAGATGAGGCAGCGGTGAATCTCTTTTTATTCTTTGCTTTAAAGAATTCATAATCAGTCAGTCTCAGGGTCACAGATGTATACAGTCTCCATGGCAGGCTTCCAGTAGGAAACTGAACTTAATACCAGGTAAAATTTGTAGAAAAAGATAAAATTATTTACAATATGTCTGTGTCATAGACACTAATGCAGAATTTAATATTATTGAGGACTGCTGTGAGCATTGCCTACTTCTTCAACCTCAAATTACAAAAGTCAGAATTAGAACTATGAAATATACAAAACATAGCAGCAAATGATTAATAGAATTTTCAAAGTACTGTGGCTTCAAAATTGGGTAAATAATATATAACTCTGCAAGTGAACTCTTGGGTAAACTGTTGACTTCAGTGATGATGTATCAGTGGAGGTTCATCAGTTGTGACAAATGTACCACTCTGGTGATTGATGCTGATAATGGGTGAAGCTATTCAGGTGTGGGGGCAGCAGATATATTAGAAATACCTGTACCTTCTTCACAATGTTTCTGTGAACCTAAAACTGCTTTAAAAATAGTATTTAAGGGATCCCTGGGTGGTGCAGTGGTTTAGCGCCTGCCTTTGGCCCAGGGTGCAATCCTGGAGACCCAGGATCGAATCCCACATCGGGCTCCGGTGCATGGAGCCTGCTTGTCTCTCTGCCTCTCTCTTTCTCTCTCTGTGACTATCATAAATAAATAAAAATTTAAAAAAAATAGTATTTAAACAATTTTTATAATGGACCAATAGCATTGGTAAAAATGAAATCCATTTATTTTCTCTCTTCATTGAGATTTCTATTTACGTTCAGTACAAGAATTATTTTAATCAAAATTTCCACAAAGGTTGCTAATATCTCAGGATTATTGCCATAGGTAATTATGTATGTTTAACAAAAGCAACCTAAGAAAATGCAGATTTCATAACCTGCTGATGTTCTTTATTCATGAAATACTAAAATATGTAAACACAAAACGATACCCCACACAGTAATAGGTAGTGATCTTGGTCTTTGAACAGAATACTCTTTCCACCTTGAAATAAAAATAATGTGATAAATTACCAGAAAGCTCATACATGACATGGAACTTCAATTCCTTTACATTGAAATATGACATTGTTGAATAAACCAAAAAATCTGTCAGTTGCCTTTCTTTGAAATATGGATTGCGTAAGGGAATGAAAGCATTACTAACACTGAATAAAATTTCTGTCCAAAATTCTATGAGGCAGAGAGATGTAATTCCACTCAGTCAATGAATTACGATACAGGAGGGGGCAAGGAAATGATGGGAATCCTGAGATCAATCATCAGGAAGATGCAACTGAACAGAATCTGTTAATAAACAAAATGAACGGCTTTGCTTTCCAGTACGCACTCACAATCATGTCATTATAGAATTGCATTTTATCTTTATTCCACAGGACTTGAGAAAGTGGCTTGGTGTTCCCTACACTCCACCATGGTGTGATAAGACTGAAAGTATCACAAAAAAGTGTCTTCGAATTTTCATCAGATGAATGTGCAGCAGGCAGGTAGATTCTATTAGCCTCATTTTACTGATAATGAAATCAAGAAACAAGAAGTTTAAATACCTCCGTGTAAGCGACATAGCTGGGAAATGAAGTGCTATGCTAAGGCTCAAGGATCACTGTTTATTCTATGATCTTTAAAATTTCCCTTTAATTATAAATTTTCTGAAGGCAACTGACATTTACAGAAGACTTAATGACAATCCTCAAAATGTACGAAGTTGCTTGCGTTGGCTAAGCCGTGTCTATCGCACAAATGTCTTATGTGTTAATGAGAAGGCTGAAGCAGCTACTAAGTGCTAGGAGGTGCTAAATTTAATGTGCTGGTGGCATTTAGTGGGCAGTTGGGGGTGAGGGGCAAGGAATCTTAACAACAAGGTCAAAACATTCTAAAAAGAGCATAGATTCCAAGAAGATAAAACATTGAAAGGATGCCAATAATCTCAATGTAAAAATAATAATACAAAGTTAAGGCAACAAAGTATAGATTCTTAAAAAAAAAATTCATTTTCATTCAGGTTGTGAGTTGTAAACACGTTCGGCTTTAGTCTCTCTTTCCTCTCCATCCTGCTTACCTTTCCCTGCTTTTTCCTTCTCGCAGAACTAGCCCTTCTAATGCTAAAATAACTGAGCACACAAAGTGTTATCCCAAATTAGTTGCTTATTCCAAATAGGAATTTCATAATAAAGGAGGTCTTGAAAATAGTAAACATTATTTAACTCAAAATTTAATTGGTGAATTTATTAAATAGTTTTTTATTCAAGGCATTATGCTAGACACTACAGAAGCGCATAATATGTGGACTTTTCCTGTAACACAGCCTATTAAATATAAGTGTAATTGTTATTTTTCACTTCTAAATGTAGTTAACTCTGTGATTATTTCCCCGTGCCATTGTGATTCCTCGTTTCTCTTATTTCCTTCCATAAACTTTTATTTTTTATTTATTTCTGTTTTTACTTCCATAAACTTTTAGTGATTTCCTTTTATGATGTTCTATCAAGGATGATGTATCAGGGCAGGTGCTGGGAGCCATTTGTCTTGCTGTCCCTCAAGATGAACCTCATATATAAGTTCTCTTTGCTTATTCAGACTGCTACCTACTGACCTGGAGTGGTCAGCCTCTTTCTCTGGCCTCTCCCTGCCCTCTGATAGGGGGACCAATTTCAGGTTACACCTGGGAAGCTCCTGAGGTGCATGCAAACACTAACAATTGGTGAGCCAGCCAAGAGTCCAAATAAATGGGCCTTCAGAAAGGGGCATCTGTGGGGGAGAACCTGAGTTGCTCGTTAACTCCTATGTATGGACGGGTGACCCCTATAATTAGATGCTTGTGGACAGCTATGTGAGTACAGGGTTGCTCCAAAAGTGCCAGCCCTTCTAATGCACTTGTTGGAGGAGTTGTGTATAGCACCCACAGCAGAGAAGTAAAGCGCACGGTTGCTACCATGGGCTGGCTTCCACTGTGGGCAGCTCTTCTGGAAACCAATACCCAAGTGGAGGCTGATGCTTGTGCTAGGCAGTTAAAAGATGAGCTTATTTGAAGAAGGACAGGTGGATGTCCATTAACCTGCTGGCCTCGGGGCTGACAGAAAAGGTGGGAGAGCAGGACAATAAATTAGAGATTTAGGCATGCTGTTTTGCAAAAGTAGGGGAGCACAAACCATGTCAGAGTAAGGTCTGAGCCCTTGTGGTCCACACCAATTGGGACACAGACTTGAAATCCCTGGGAGAGCGATAAGAATGAAAAGGAGAATGTCGTGGGGATTGACAGTGATGCAGACAAAATGCCCCATAATATCTGACCCCTAATGAGGAGGAAAACAAAAATATAGCCGCAACAACCCCAGCCAGCAGGAGAGCCCCCAGTTCTGGAAATATCCCTAGTAAGAAAACACTCCCATCAAGCTTACTGACATGGATGCTAAGTTCCAGCAAAAGGCCAGGGAAGCTATCCTGGCAAGGTTAGTACAGCTGTGGGATACAGGAGGTGATGGCACTTCTCTGACTGGGGTGGGAGGCAAAGGAAGGAACAACATCACCACACACCATGCCATTCAGTAGTGCCGCATGATGCTCAACGGGTTCAAAGTACTCACTTCCTTCTTTATAGACCAGATCTTTCCGTCCTGCAGGAAGACTTTACTCAGTGAGGAGTTCTTCCAACGGTGGTGGACTGTGGCATTCTATAGAGGAGATATAGCAAATGCTCAGGGATCTAGGAATGACATAGGCCATCTACACTCCTGCCTTTGAAGGCCCTGTGAAGCCACATTCACAGCAGGAACAAAAGCTAAGGTACTTCGGTCCACCCTCAACCCCTGGTATGAAACACCAGTATCCATGCTAAACCCAGATGTGAAACAGGATATTTGTGAAATTAGGAAATCCATCGTTCATCTGGAGGAAATGGACAAATCCCAGGAACAGTTAAGAGGTATGGGAAAGTCTAGAGATAAAAGAGAAGCTCGGAAAGCCAAAAGGAAATTCCACAGCCTGTGAAGGGTCCAGTAAAAATAACCTGGGAGCAAATATGGTATGACCCCAATGCTGCAGAATCCAGCCTGAAGGGGAGATAGATTGATTACCAATACTGCATTGATCGTAGAAAGCCTTAAGACTTGAATAACAGGGACACCTGGGTGGCTCAATGGTTGAGCATCTGCCTTTGGCTCAGGTTGTGATCCCAGGGTCCTGGGATCGAGTCCCACATCGGGCTCCCTGCATGGAGCCTGCTTCTCCCTCTGCTTGTGTCTCTGCCTCTCTTTGTGTCTCTCATGAATAAATAAATAAATAAAATCTCAAAAAAAAAAAAAAAACTGAATAACAATTCAGACCAGCCCCATCTGCCCCTACCGTCCCTGATGCCCCACTCACTCCAACAGAGCCCTCAGAGATACACTCCTGTTCAGGTGATGCCTCCCATATCCCAGGTATAAGATGCAGGCCATGATAGCCTCCAGGTGAGGGCCACTGAGGGGGACTGGACGCCTCATACTGAGCTCACTATACACTGTTCCTCCAGAAATAAACAAGGTGATGGCTCTGATGGACAACGGAAATGAATGTACTCTTATACATGGTAACCCTCAGAAATTTCCTGGCCCTCTTAGTGCCATCTATAGCTAAAGAACATATTAGGCTTTGATATCCTACAAGGTCAAACTCTGCAAACTTTTTTCCGTGAATTCCACCTCCAGGTTAGGGTACTCAGACCAGTGCTGAGAGGAAATATCAACTGGGAACTGGTAATCCTTGGGAAGGATTACCTCGGACTGACTGGACCCCTTGGGAAGAGTCATAATATGCCTGAGGGGCATAAGGAGATAGGAGAAACTATTCAAGAGCTGCACCCAGTAGATATGTATTCCTGTCTATAGTGCTTTCAATATCCAGTATGCCCTGTCACAAAGGTCATATGGTTCATGGGGGAAGATAGCAGCTAACAAAAAAACAAATAAAGTAGTGTTCCCCCATCTTTCAAGTTATGCCTAACATTGCCACCATCTTAGATACCTTAGCCAGGGCCCTAGGGTCCTTTGAGAAGACAATGTCTTTTTCAGCTTATCCCTAGCCATTGAATCACAATGTTAACTTGCCTTCGCATGAGAGGAGCGACAATTATCCCTTTAAGTTCTCCCCTAAGATGACCTGCGTAGCCCCGCCGTATGTCATGGATGATAGCCCAAGACCTGTCCCTGTTTTTCTTCCCACTGCTAGTAAAATGGGCCCATTATGTTGATAATATAATGCTAATAAACGAAGATTTGCCTCTCCTGCAGGAAATTCTGCAGGCTTGGCTAAAACACCTGAGAAGGAGAGGATGGGCAAAAAACCCAAAGAATTTAAGACCCAGGCACTCCTGGAAAGTTTTGGCAGATCATTTGAAAGGTAAAGCCCATGTTGTCCCAGATGCTAGGATGGATAAGGTTCATGCCTGTCTATCTCCTAAGAATATGAAAGAGATACAAGGATTTGTAGGCATGGGGACTTTGGAGGACTTTTATTTCTCATCTGGCATAGTGCCCCGTTCTTTATATCACCTGCTAGTAAAAGGATACATACGAGACTGGGGGTCAGAGCCATAAGCCTTTGAGAAGGCAAAAGTTCTAAGAGGGCAGATCAAAATTCTCCATTAAAATGATGTCTCCCAAGCAGGGCACCATTTGAGTCAGATGTGTCTGTGACACATCTGTGGGTTGGACCCTATGGCAGAAACGACAGAAGGAAATTCTCAGCTCTGGAAGGGGGCAAAAACCATCCAGTTGGGAGCAGGAATAAACCATAGCAGCCAGGAAGCCAAGCTCAGAGTAGTCTGGCTAGTGATTACTGGAGCCCTGGTCATTATTCCTTTGTACTGATAGTTGGGCTGTTCTAAAAAGTATAGACTATAGGAAGTGGAGGGATGAATGACAATAATAAGCCTTTAGAGAGCATCAGGAGGTGTGGAAAGACATATGGGTTCATTTTCAAGAAGCTGATGCAGTCCTCGCTGTTTTTCCCATCTCAGCGCATAAGGCAATGACACCCTTGGCAATGAAGAAGATGATGGCATAGCTCTGGCACAAGCCTTAGCTACTGACCTTTCAGCAGGTACAGCAGTTTGGGTGCGTAGAAAGGACGGCCACCACAGTGCCTAAATGGAAGGTTTTATTGCCAAGAATGCCAGATTGCCCCTGAAGTAGAATGACTTGGTTAATGCAATAACCATAGCATTTCCTGGGTATTTTTTTTTTTTGTCCTGGGTATTCTAATCAGTGGTAAAGACAGCTGCCAAAGGAGTCTAAGGACATCCATATTGATTACATTGGCTCCTTCCCTCTGAAAGAAGATTCTAAATATGCCTTGGTTTATATGACACTCTATCTGGACTAACCCCAAGCTTTCCCCTTCCACTACACAAAACAGGCTGCCACCATTAGGAGATTAGAAAAGCTGAGTACAATGTATTGATAACTTCATCGACTGGACTTCATCGACTTCATCATTGGAGGGTTACATTTCAAGAGTCAAGACATGCAAGGCTGAACAATGGAAGGACCTGAACAACCAAGGAATGGAGGTTCCATCTCTCCTATAACTGATAAGCAGCAGTATTGGTAGAAAGAAAAAAAAATGGAATAGTAAACTCTTGACAGGTGAAATCACCTTAGCTGGATTGACTAAAGTACTGTCCCAGATTTTAATATATTTGAATGATCAATCACTGGGTCTGTTGCCTTTCTGCCAGACTGAGGACACTGCCAAAGTACCCAGTACCATAAAGATATGGGTGTTGTGGGAAGCAGACATCGCCCCGATGCTCGCCATAGATCAACACGTGATGCTGTTGAAACAGTAACTCCCATAATACCTGGGAAAGAAATTGTCTACTGGAATATGCAATGGGACCTCGCCCAGGATGGTTGAGTTACTTCAATGAAGGGGATATGCAATGGGACCTCGCCCAGGATGGTTGAGTTACTTCAATGAAGGGGATATGCAATGGGACCTCGCCCAGGATGGTTGAGTTACTTCAATGAAGGGGATATGCAATGGGACCTCACCCAGGATGGTTGAGTTACTTCAATGAAGGGGAACTACTCATTGTCCACTGGGATCTGTTGATTCTTGCTGCAGGCTGGACTTGTCAAAATGTACTATCCCTGGAATGGAACACTGCCATCCAAAGAGGAGAGAAGATGAGAACCTTCCTCTGGCATATCCTGCCCCTTCATGTCTGCCAGTGCTGCCTTCTCTGGCCAGCACACATGGTGTATGCCACAGGTCAAGTTTCTATAGCTGCCAAGTCCATGGGGGCATGTATCTTTTTTCCACTGGTATGATCACTTGGCTGTTGTCTTTGTTTCCTTAGTTGGCCTGGAGGTTGTTAAAGCACACATAAAAGCCCTTACTAAATTCCCTCAGCCAGCCCTGAAGATAGCCAACAAAGCTGGTCCTTACTGAGCACTCAAATGTCTTTGATCAGAAAGCCTGTCTTCTAAAAGAGAATAGCCTGAGACATCATTATGCTGAAAGGAGGCACCTATGCCATTATCCAAATAGAATATTGTGTGTTCGTACCTGATGAGTCTGCTGATGTATAGTATTGATTAAATCATATGAGGGCAAAAGTGAATACCTAATGATCCAACCAACTGATAAGCAGCAGGATTGGAAGAAAGAAAAAAATGGAATATTAAACTATTGACAGGTGAAATCACCTTAGCTGGATTGACTAAAGTACTGTCCCAGATTAGAGGACTTGATAAATCAGGAGTGTGGATCATGGACTCCTATGGAGGAGGACGTGATAAATCAGGAGTGTGGATCATGGACTCCTATGGAGGAGGACATGATAAATCAGGTGTGTGGATCATGGACTCCTATGGAAAAATCGTTACTGATTGTGGAATCATTGTATTAATCTGTGTTTCTGCTTACATATGCCTATATTACAGCTATGATATCTGCCTCCAATGCAGCCAGACAGCTGCCAAAGGACCCACTTCTCTACTAGTGAAGCCACTCAGGGCCCCTTATGGAAGAAGAGGAGGCATGTGGTATTGTATGAGGGGGTCCTGAGGGGTGGAGTGTTGGGGAGGTCAGCAAAAAGATGCAACTGCCATTTGGGCCATGCGATGGTCCTGGGCAATCAAAGGCTCCTCATCTTCTCCCCAGACCTTGGAATGGGGTTTCTGCTTGGCTTTTCCACTTATAGAGGCTGCACACTGACATAACTTTGAGATAGTGGTATGATGTCGCAAACGCCTGTATGGTGTATGTGACTGACCTGCCTAGGGCTTCTATATAAACTTCCATTTGGTAGATGGATGTAGGGATCCACTTGTTTTGGGGCCGCCCAAGACAAGCCTCATATGGAAGTTCCTTTTGCTTATTAAAAATGTCAACTACCGGGACACCTGGGTGGCTTAGCGGTTGAGCGTCTGCCTTTGGCTCAGGGGATGATCCCAGGACAGGGAGCCTCCTTCTCCCTCTGCCTATGTCTCTGCCTCTCTCTGTGTGTCTCTCAAGAACAAATAAACAAAATCTTAAAAAAAAAATGTCACCTACCAACCTGGAGCAGCCTGCCTATTTTATTGGCCCTTCTCTGTGCTCTGAGCACAGGGACCAATTTCAGATCATATCTGAGAAGTGCCTGAGAAACTTGTGAACCAACGAAGAATTCAAATAAAATTCTTTATAAATAAAGGGACAGGGTCTTTATTTCTAATTACATTTCAAACTTGAGGAAATTTTTTTCCAAACTTGTTAAAAGTATATAGATTATTCTTTGATATGAACTAAAATATTGAAGGAAATTATTTCATATTGGATATGACAACTTAAATAAAATAAGGCATGAATTTTTAACTTAAAATTTATTTTGATATATTGACATATATTTTTTTTTAAATATATTTTTTTAATTTTTATTTATTTATGATAGTCACACAGAATGAGAGAGAGAGAGGCAGAGACACAGGCAGAAGGAGAAGTAGGCTCCATGCACCGGGAGCCCGACGTGGGATTCGATCGCGGGTTTCCAGGATCGCGCCCTGGGCCAAAGACAGGCGCTAAACCGCTGCGCCACCCAGGGATCCCTATTGACATATATTTTAATGGAATTTTAAAAGTGTGGAATATCAACTGTGTATCAATAAGAAAATAAAAAAAGTAAAGGCATTATTACATAGGAATGAAAAGGAAAGAATATTTCCTAAAATATCTTTGAAGTAGTATATGGGCATCCAAGTCTTGTTTTTGTTTTGTTAAGATATCAAAATATTTATTGTTTTGCTTTTGATATCTACCTGGGCAAGATTTCTCAGAGGTGTATTGCCAGAGTGTACTTCTTGCTACTGAGGTAAGGAAACTGAAGCACTCCATAAAAATCTACTTTTTGAAAAACAAAATAAAACAAACCAAAAAACACTTTTTTTTTTTGCTCCTTTTCCTACTCATATTCTTGCTAGGACCTGCACCCCGACCTTACACATGCCTAGTAGTGTGTCCTTCCTGTAAGAGTCAAGGAGTTAACTGTTACTTTAGAGTCTTCCAGCACAATAAATAATATCTAAGCAAGGACTGGGCAAGAATGACCAGACGAAGCCATCGTATGTATATACCAGACCACTGGCACCAGAAGCTTGTTGCAGAGTCCCCCTTGGATCCAAGGAATAAGTGACTTATGAGGGACACTGGGACATTTGTCCTTGTTCTAACTGGTTTATGGATGTTCTAGAGAATACATACACCAGACCCGAATCCTCAATAAAAACCCCAATCCCAAACAAAAATGAGACTCTCTTTCCTTTTCCTTCTGAGACTCCCAGCAGTTTGGCCTATACCCGTACTCTATACCCTCAATAAATTTTTCTTTCACTTCCTGCTGGCTCATGGTTGATTCGTATCCTTTCATGTAGCCAAGGACCCTCTTGGCAGGTCCTACTAGACCCTTTCTGTGTCCTCAGACCCACTCTTCCTGCATCACTACTAAATCTCCTTTCTGGAGCCATCCCATGCTTCCACAAAAATCTACTCTCATACATGATCATGTGATCTAGCAGGTTCAAAGTTGCTGCACAGAACAAACAATGCCATATATATGGAGCTTTTGTCTACTCATAACAGAAAAATCTCAGGAAGAAATCCTTAGGATTTTGGAGCAAAGCCAAAAGCATAAGTACTCTATACATTCAAAAAGTATTGATGGTGAAGATTTTGTAAACTGAAGATTGTATGGCATGCAGTTTGATCACAGGTTAATTAACAACTCTCCACCTAAACCCAGATATAAAACAAGACACGCAGACCTAGCCACAATCCTATCAGATAAAACATCCTCAGAGACAAATCCAGAATAGTCCACCTGATCCCAGAAAGTTACCACTAAAATCCCTTCTTGTCCCTCGATCCCTTCTCGCCTGGGTTTACAAAATCTATTTTGCAGAAAGCAGGAGATTTCCATAGTAGCCATGCAGGCCACTGGTGCAGTCCTTTGAGATTTATTCAACAAAATTTTGCTTTTGAAGAAATGGTTGAATTTCATAGCCATATGTAAAAGGGGTATGAAGCCAATTATGCGGAATCCAAAGCCAGTTCAGTTAAGTTCCAGGACTCCAGGGAAGAAAGCTCTTCAGGTTAGGTGGGAGGTAGCTCAGCTGGTACCTGGTTCTCTCTGAAGACAAAACTGAGGCCAGGGCTTAGACTGCAGCTCTGGAAAACATGATAG
The DNA here is from genome assembly GCF_905146905.1 of Nyctereutes procyonoides. Classification (NCBI taxonomy): domain Eukaryota; kingdom Metazoa; phylum Chordata; class Mammalia; order Carnivora; family Canidae; genus Nyctereutes; species Nyctereutes procyonoides. Next base: position 13,328,997 of record NW_026575032.1, on the reverse strand, counting down.
GAGATTGGGTCCTGGTGCCAGCATCTGCTTCTCACAACAGACGGCCTGTCTGAGTCTAGCACTCACTCAAGGATTAGCTTTGCTCCAGGAACTCCTTGCCCCTCCCTTCCCTTCACTAAATGTGGTCATGTCTAGTGATAGGAATGAAAACTCTCACCTATCAGGTAAAACTGTAACTGAACTAACATGAGTTCACCGCTTGCTGAGTCACAGGGAGAAATTGTATGTACGGAGTTGTTCCCACAAAGTAAACTATATTTTCAACAAAGGTCAAGAGGGACAACTTCCAAAGCTGTGACTTCCCAGGCAAGTGTGACCTCTTCGTTTGTTTGCTTGTTTTGCTTTTAGAGTTAGGATGGATACGTAGGCAGATGGGGTGGGGGAGGCTTGTCATTGTCTGTTGAGGAAGCATCTCAAGAAAACATGCCTGTACACAACGTTGTATGTTTGTAAATGAGGCCGGAGCTTCTACTTGGGCGGGGATTTTAGTGTTAGCATGAAGTAAAGGTAACCACTGGTCACTCTGTGGGTCACTCCATGGTCCATCTGCACAAGTGCGAGTGGGGAATAAAGCTCAGACTGGTCTGGGTGGTCTGGGCCAGCTGGAACTCTTTGTCAGGGCACTTTTTTTTTTTTAAAGATTGTATTTATTTATTTACAAGAGACACTGAGATAGAGAGAGAGAGAGAGAGAGAGAGAGAGAGAGAGAGAGAGAGAGACATAGGCAGAGGGAGAAGTAGGCTCCTTGCAGGGAGACCTATGTGGACTCGATCCCGGGACTCCAGGATCATGCCCTGAGCCAAAGGCAGATGCTCAACCACTGAGCCACCCAGGGGACTGGTCAGGGCACTTGTTATTACTTCAAGGGTGGTTTTGGTTTCCATCATGAGATGCTCTGCACATTGGGTCTTTTGCCTGAGTTAGAAGACAGGCTGTAAAGGAAAGCCTAAGGAAAACTGTGGATCAAGGGTCAATGGGTATAAGAGTATGATGAGGTCTTGGGGTATAGCTGGTGACAAAACTGAGTAAAACTTCTACTTATCAAACTGTTATACTTGGCAGGAATCAGAGAGCTTGAGTAAGAGAGAAAATGTTAAAGAAAGACACTGAAATTTCGTTTTCTTGGACAGGTGGGACTCTATCTAGACCTCGCTACACATTAACTCCTGTCTTGCTTGTCCCAGAGCTCTTACTGGGGCTTAATTAATTTTTCCCACAACTCCCTTCACCAATACATGATACAAAAATGACTCTAGCATTGCCACAAAAATTAGTATGTCTCATTTTCTTTGCTAGAAATATACAATTTAGTGAGCTTACCTCTATCAGTTTCTGTCCCATAGATCTGCTTTGTACTTACTGACTACACATTCATTAGCAAAACCATCACTTGCTTCTGGCATCTTATCCCCACTCCCCTTACCCCCAGTCTCCATTAAAGCATCATTTTTCAAATTGAGTTGCCATCTGTCGAGGAGGAAAACATTTTTCCCTGTCCAAGGTTCTTGGTACCTGGAATAAGAATTATATTCACATGAGCAAAATTAATAGGAGAAAATAAAATTTAGTTTTGTACTTATGGGGAATCCACACAAACATGGAATTCCAAAGACAGTTAGGCAACATGAGGCTTATATGACATGGGCACTAAGAAGAGGGTTGGGGTTCTGGGGTTACAAGGGCCACTGCCAGGAAGGTGAGAGATGTTTGGAAAACAGAGCTTTTCCTGTATGTAGATAAGTTTTTTAGATAAAATAAATCTCTATTAATAGCTATTGCTGGTATAGTTTCTCCTTTCCAATGTAAATTTAGGCAGTTGAGAGGGAGGTAAAGAGATTTTCCTCAATTTGCTAGATTTCGGTTGCTTTCAACTCAAAAAAATCTTTATATCAAAATGGTCCATCTTGGGGTGGCCTGCCTTCAACTCCTACACCATCCACAGGATGTGAAATCAATTTGGTTTGCCACTATATAGATTTGAAGTGAGTAGAAAAGGGAATCTAAGAATACAACACACAGTTTAAGCACTGTTTCCATTGCCATTTTTATCAGTGTGTGTCTGTATTCTGGGTTGCGGCATTACCTCATTTTCCTGCTGTTAAAATAAGCCAAAAAATAGTTTAAAAATCACTAATCTTGAATGTAGAAAATCTGCCTGCTTTTCTTATTCTCTAAAACATTTGTGATCAAGTTTCAGTGAAAATCTCTCATCCTATCACCCACTCTAATTTCTACAAAATCCCTCAGTCCGTTACCGTAGTTTTACAAACAAGCTGCAATGCTCTCTATTATGTTTCTCAGTGAGCCCAGGTTTCCAGTGAGGAAAGACACAAAAACATGTCTTGGTTCCTCCTCTTACTTAATTATATAAATTGTTGATGAAGAATTTCCTCTGTTTTTCAGAGAGCTTCTAGCTAGATTAAGAATCAAATTGACAAGAGACAAATTAACAGGAGAAAATCATATTTAATTTTGTACATACGGGGAATCCACAAGAATAGAAGTTCCAAGAATAGAGAGGTGACATGATGCTTATGTGGACTAAGGAGAGGGACCCAGTCCAAGGATACAAATGGGAGGAAGAATGTCAGGAGGAAGGTGAAAGGAGATGTTTGGAAAACAAAGATTGCTTTATTATACAGATAAATTTCTCAGGTAAAGAAGAATCTCTGATAATAGCTCTCTTTCAGGTAGAGTCAGGTATTTGAGGGGGACTTTTCCTGAATCTGCTGGGGTTTGGTTGTTTTATTTATTATTAATTAATTAATTAATTAATTGATTGATTGATTGATTTTTTGGGTTGTTTTAAACACAAAATTGTCTTTATGTCAATTTGGCTCATCTTGGGATTGCCTGCCCTTTTCCCTTCAGAGTAAAAGTCTCACTTCCTTCTCTGAATCTCATTTCTTTTCCCTAATTATTATTATTATTTTTTATTTTAAGAGGAATAAAGTGAGAGGGTCCATGCACCACTCTCAATAAACAATCTTTCCCCAGTATCTGCTTGACACTATTTCCTGTGGTAATTTTCTTAAGAGATTCCTGTAAAAAAAAAAAACACAGAACTAGCTTTTGCTTAAAGCAATTGTTCACATTTCATGTGCATCTCTTGGATGTAGATAAGTAAGAGTTCTGTATAAAATATTCCACCTACCCCATCCTAGGCGCCCCAAGCAGAAACTGTGAGAAAAAAAGTGTAACAGAAAGGGCTTGGAAGGAACATAAAACACCATTCGTTTTGGAGACATAGTAAAGAAAACAAATGGAAATACAAGATAAGACTGTAGTAAGAAATTTAAGTGTCCCTGACGAACATGGATACAAACATTCTTAGTAAAATACTAGCAAACTGAATCCAACAATACATTAAAAAAATCATTCACCACAATCAAGTGAGATTTATTCCTGGGTCTCCAGGGTGGTTTAATATTTGTAAATCAATTGACATGATATAGCACATTAATAAACAAGAGGATAAGAACGATATGATGATTTTAATATGTACAGAAGATGGATTTGACAAAGTACAACATCCATTTATGACAAAAATCCTCAACAAAGTAGGTTTTCAGGGAAATTACCTCAACAAAATAAAAGTCATATATGAGACACCCACAACTAATATCATCCTCCATGGGAAAAAATACTAAGAGCCTTTCCTCTACTGTCAGGAACAAGACAGGGATGTCCACTCACACCATTAAAATTTAACATAGTACTGGAAGTCCCAGCCACAGTAATCAAATAAAAATAAATAAAAAGCCTCCAAACATGCAAGAAGAAGTGAAACTTTTACTCTTTGCAGATGACATGATACTATATATAGAAAACCAAAAGACTTCACCAAAAAATTCCTAGAGTTGATACACAAATTTAGTAAAGTTTCAGGGTACAAAATCAACAGAAATCTGTTGCAGTTTTATACATCAATGATGAAGCGGCAGAAAGAGAAATCAAGGAATCTGTCCCATTTACAATTGTACCCAAGACAATGTGATACTTAGGAATAAACCTAACTAAAGAGGTGAAAGACCTGTATTTGAACACTGTAAGAAACTTAAAGAGGACACAAAGAAATGGAAAGGCATTCAATGCTTATGAGTTGGAAAAATAGATATTATTAAAATGTCTATACTACCCAAAATAATTTACACATTTAATGCATTCCTTATCAAAATTATAACAACATTATTCATAGAGCTAGAAAAAAACAAACTTAAAATTTGTATGGAACAAGAAAAGACCATGAATAGCCAAAGCAGTCTTGAAAAAGAAAAGCAAAGCTGGAGGCATTACAATTCCAGACTTCAAGTTGTATCGCAAAGCTGCAGTGATCTAACAGTATGGTATTGGCACAAAAAATGGACACACAGATCAATGGAACAGAATAGAAAACCCAGACATGGACCCACAACTTTACAGTCAATTAACTTTTGCCAAAGCAGAGAAGAATATCCAAAGGGAAAAACAGTGCAAATGGTATTGGCAAAACTGGACAGCAACATGCAGAAGAATGATACTGGACCATCTTTTTACACCATACACAAAAATAAGTTCAAAATGGATGAAAGACCTGTGAGACAGACAACCATCAAAATCCTAGAGGAGAACATAGACAGTAACCTCTTTACCATTGGCCACATTGAGTTCTTTCTAATGTGTCTCCTGAGAGAAAGGAGATGAAAGCAAAAATAAACTATTGGGACTTCATCAAAATAAAATCTTCTGCACAGCAAAGGAAACAATAAACAAAACTAAAAGGCAACCTGGTGAATGGGAGAAGATTTTTGCAAATGACACATCTGATAAACGATTAATATCCAAAATATGTCAAGAACTTACAAAACTAAACCCAAAAGGAATAGTGCGATTAAAAAGTGAACAGAAGTCATGACTAGATACTTTTCTAAAGAAAGAATGGCCATTCAGATGGCCAACAGACACATGAAAAGATGCTCAACATCACTTATCATCAGGGAAATACAAATCAAAACTACAATGAGAAGCCACCTCACACCTGTCAGAATGGCTAAAATCAATAACATAAGAGATAATAGGTGCTGGTGAGGATGTGGAGAAAGGGGAACCTTCTTATACTATTGGTGGGAATGCAAACTGGTACAGCCATTCTGGAAAACAATATGGAAGTTTCTGAAAAATTAAATATAGGACTACCTTATGATCCAGAAATATCACTACTAGGTATTTACCCAAAGAAAACAAAAATGCTCATTCAAAGGGATTCATGCAGCCTGATGCTTACAGCAGCATTAGCTACAAGAGCCAAATTATGGAAACAGCCCAAGTGTCCATCAACTGATGAATAGATAAGGTATACATATATGCAATGGAATATTACTCATCTACAAAAAAGAATGAATTCTTACTATTTGAAAAGATGTGGATAAAACAAAACAAAAGATGTGGATGAGGAATCATAGTAGAAAGTATGATGGTAAGTGAAATAAGTCATAGGAAGACAAATGCCATATGATTCCACTAATATGTGGAATTTAAGAAACAAAATAATCATAGGGGAAAAAGGAGGGAGGGAAGTGAACCAAGAAATAGATTCTTAACTATGGAGAACAAACTGATGGCTACCAGGGGGCTGGGTGGGGAGGGATGGGTAAAATAGATGATGGGGATTAAGGATGAGCACCAGGTGTCATACGAAGTGTTGAGTCACTCTACTGTATACCTCAAACTAATATTACCCTGTATGTTAACTATCTGGGCTTTAAATAAAAACTGTAAACAATAAACTTATGTGTACTTGGAACAAAAAATGAAATTGAAGTGGAAAAGTGCTGTCTTTACCGTAATTGAAGGATGGATGACATTCTTTCAAGAAAATGAGGAATCCGGGGGCACCTGGGTGGCTCAGTCAGTTAAGTGTCAAACTCTTGATTCAGGTCATGATCTTTGGTTCCTGATATCAAGCCCCATGTGGGCTCTGTCCCTCTTCCTCTGTTCCCACCTCTCAGAGAGACTGAGCACTCTCTCTGTCTCTCTCTCTCTCTCTCCCTCTCTCTCTGCCCCCCTCTCTCTCCCTCTTGTAAACTAACAAACAAACAAGGAAAATGAGGAATCCATATATGAAATGAGTTACATACAAGTCTCTCTCATCAAAAATCATGTTCTCAGAACATTCTATAGATTTCAATAAGTATAATGCTTAACTTTCACTTGGTAACCCTATGCTTGTTTGAAAAGAAGCAATTTAATGTGATGTTTTATATCAGAAGAACACAATTTAAAAAAAGAAACTAAAAGAAATGTGATATCCACCCATTATTATCTCCACTATATATTTTCAGTCTAGATCTTCCCTACTTATTCTCATGGTGCTATTAGTTTAAAATAAACCTAGTCAGGTATAAGTTGTATGTCAATTTCAAATCACATTTTTTTCTGCTGAGTTAAAAAAAAAGAAAAAAAAGAAAAGGGCAAACAGAAACAGTGAAAAGAAGACTATGGAAAAAAAAAAAAAGAAAGAAAATCTCTCTGGTATTTTGTCAGCTTGGCATTCAGTAATCCTTAGGGGAAACTTGACTTCTGAATTCAACTTAATAGAAAAGCCCCTATGAACCCTGTCATGGGAATAACTATTACAGAATTTGACACAAGTGTAGACAAGTAGGATCATTGCAGCAGAAAAACCTATAGCAATAAACCACAATTTTCCTTGACATAAGAAATCTAAGTTTGGTGATTATCAATTAGGCAGCTAGAGAAAACTGATGAGACAGTAAGCTTGAAGCGTACTTCTCCCTAGGGTGGAGGGAATAGAAAACTATTTCGGCTCTTGGTGAACAATTTGAATCATATATGAGGGCAATTATTATTAAACTACTCAAATGATTGTTTCAGCTTACTGGAATCATTTACATGATTAAAATAGATAATAAGTTGGAAAAACAATATATTAATTTTAAATATTTATTTATTTTAAATAGTTTATTTATTTATTCATGACAGACACACAGAGAGAGGCAGAGACACAGGCAGAGGGAGAAGCAGGCTCCCTCCAGGGAGCCCAATGTGGGACTTGATCCCAGGACTCCAGGACCAGGCCCTGGGCGGAAGGTGGTGCTAAACTGCTGAGCCACCCAGGCTGCCCTCATTTTAAATATTTAAAAGCATGACATTACCTGGATAACATATTATGAAACAGTAAATAGTTATGCTTTGCAATAGTTTTAAGCGATGTTAAAGGTACAAAAATCCACAAAGAATCTATAAATTAGTTCAAATAATTCTTTTAAATGAATAAATTAGAATATTGAGTATATTGTTTTGAGTATATTATATATTGTTTTGTATTATGAAACAGTAAATAGTTATGCTTTGCAATAGTTTTAAGCGATGTTAAAGGTACAAAAATCCATAAAGAATCTATAAATTAGTTCAAATAATTCTTTTAAATGAATAAATTAGAATATTGAGTATATTGTTTTGTGGTATAAATAGGCAATGAGCAGACTATCAATTGCCCTGATATCAAGGATAGTAGAAAATAACAGCATGCCAAGCCCTATTTTGAGAAAATAAATTGTTTACTTGTAAGAAAAAAAAAACTACTTAATTTTTTATGCTATAGGCAATCCAAAAACAAATTTCTACAATTAGAGACTTACACTTGTTAAAAACTAAAAGGTCTGAGATTTTACTCTATGTGTAAGTTAATGAATATTTCAGCTCCAGATTCATGGATGTTGGCAGAAGACATGAGACACTGGAATCAAAGAAAATAGGTTTTATTACTCACAACAATGGCAGTAGCTACAGAATCAGCAATTTCTTAAATGGCACCAATTTCTTGAGCTCCACTATGCACAGAGTAAAACCAAAATGACAGGTGACACTTGCACATGCAGTGGGCTACAGAACAGGAGAGGGACTCTAAGCCACTCTCTATTTCAAGGCTGTTCACTATATATATACATTATTGAAAAGATAGAAAAAAATTTGTCCACTTCTGCTCACAGGGTGTGCAAAACTGTAATGACCTATGGAGAACTGTCTAACAAAACTTGAATTTTATTCACTAGTGTATTGTTTGTGTTGAATAAATAATAAAAACTGAAGTTTTGCATTTTAAAGTCCATTTCTTGACATTTACTCTTTCTTTGCTTTGCCTTGTGTTACACCATTGGTCTTATTTATTTATTTTTTTTTCATTATCACTCTACCCCCTGGGTGCCTTTTAGGACATTTGAATTAACAGAGTATCATCAAATTTTAATATCATAGGTATACACTATATCTGATTAAGTAGTATATAGATATGGATATAGATAGATGATAGATGATAGATAGATGATAGATAGATTTGTGCTTTCTACATAAAGAGAGAAATTTTTTTACATTTCAAGAACCAATTTTTGCCTCCTTGTGAGTGATATGAACCTTGAGAATACATGTGTTACACTAATAAAAATTAATAATGAACACTTCAGGGAATTTCCATTTAATTCTATGTAAATTCTAATCCTTATCCAAAAATGTAAGTTATTCATAAGGAATTTATGTAACATTAATAATGAAGATATATTATTTCATTGACTCCTGACAATAGCTGTTTCAGTTAGAGAATATTATTGACATTATAATTGTTTCACAGATGAAAAAACTGAGGTATAGATGAATTCATAGATTTCATTTCCCCACCCCTAGGAAGTAGACAAGTAAGAAATAGGATGTAATCCAAAAAGCTGGGTCAAATCCCATAATTCTTAAATTACATAATTGATCACCCAAATAAAATTTTTATTTGGATTTTTTTCATACTTACACTAAATCTCAAGTTGATATACCTGCAAACAAACATATTTTATTCATATAACAATTATTTTAGGGTACCTAAAAAAAAGAAATAAAAGTCTACGAAGAGTAAAAGTGAAAGAGAGCAAAAAGCCAAAAAAACAAGCAAAAGTCAAAACTCCCTGGCTTTAATTTCAGATTCTTTTTTTCAACTCATTTAGCATGCCGTGTCATACTGCATACTTCTTATCCCTTAGAGGAGAACCTTTCTGATATAGTTTTCCCTAGCTCCTTTTCTGCTATTGGTACATATTTCTCAAAAGAATTAATTTATCTTTGCAAATTGGAGCATTATGTCTTGAATAATATTTACTACTTGCATTTTAACCTCAAAATATCAAGAATAAAATTCTGAATAAATAATACTACATACCATGCAAATGAGAGATATCTTTTTAAATCTTTGATAGTTTTTAAGCTAAATTGATTTCATAATTTTTAAATAATTTCCAAACATTTAAATATTTTTGTTTTGAAAGATTAACACATAAAAATGAATATACCCAACATGAATGTTTAGAGATTAGCAACAATTTTTCTACCCATAATTATCTGAACACTAAAATAAATGGAAATCCATATTATTGAGACATTATTATGTGAGGAAAAAAGCCCATGAAAGCTTTTCCTCTCCCCTATTTAAGACGTACACAGAAATTGTTCATACATCTCTAATAATGGCTGTTTACTCTTTTCCTCCAGCTTGATTTTTGAATTTTTTTTAATTTTTTTTAAGAAATCAGAGAAGAAGCATAAAAGAAACAGTTTAAACAAAGAATCAGCATAGGAGAAGATGAAAAAGCCATGGAGAAAAATCTGACAGGAACTACTGTTAAAAAGTGTCTAAGCTGTCAGAGCTGACAGTGTTGAGAATCCCTACAGAGTACTGCATCCTCAGGAATGTCTAATAAAGGTGATGGCGTTGGGCTTATCAAGATTGTTGTGCTTTTTCCCATGGCTATAAGCCTAGTTAATGCACCTTTTTAAAGTGTGCATTAACTTCATTTTATTACATTGTGAAAGCTATTGTATATAAAAAATAAGGTATACAATGCATATGTATAGGGAGAGAACACAAACGCTCGTTTACTCATCACTCAGCTGAAAAAAATAGGATATCACCAATATCTTTAAAGTCCTTGGTGTTTACAAGACCCTCATAAAGTAATATATCCGGAGGATAACTATAGAAAAAGAGTCGTGGCATTTGCTATATCTAACTCTATCTTTTTCTATTATTTACCTAAAAATCCCAAGGTCACAGGTTTGGAAATGAAGTAAGCTAGCATAAATAAATCTTTAAAATGTATGACAAATCCTTTGATAGATGGAAGGTAATAATTCCATAAACCGTGAGATGGAGACTAAAATGTCATGGAGTTACTCTGTCATTGAACCACACTTTGTATGTAAAATATAGATCTCAGTTCAGAAAAAAAAAAAAAAAGATACTACTGTCATATCCTACAGGGATAGCTCTCCTGACACCATACTTGGTAAAAAAAAAAAAAAAAAAAAAAGGCGGGGGTGTTGCAGATAATGGGTCATGTCCTTCAAAGTGAAGAATAGGGACAAAAGCCTAGTGTCAATTCTTGAGGCTGCACCCAAGCAATTTTGGATTACAGAAACTCTAAACTGGCTGTCCTGTGGAGATAATAGATATTTTTCACTGCAGAGATTGTTTTAGAGATGCTACTAGAAGGGAATGTACAGAAACAAAGGTTGTGCAAGTTTATGCTACTCTGTAAGTAGAGAAAAATTCTTTTTTTTTATAAAAAGAAGATATTATACCCAATCCATTAAGTCTAATGTAGAAGTGCATAGTGTTCTAGAGTATAGGTAAGATATACACACACGCCAAAGAAGAGAAGGTGATGTGAAGGTAGATGCAGAGACTGGACCGATGCAGCCAGAAGCCAAGGAATGCCAGTAGAAGTTGGCAGAAACAGGAACATACCCTTCCTTTGAGCCTCCAGATCAAGTGTGGTCCTGCCAACACCTTGATTTTGGCCCATTGGTCTTGATTTCTAACTTCAAAACTCCAGTATTATGATGGAACACGCTTCTGCTGTTTCAAAGCCATCCGGTTGGTGGTAATGTGTTAGAGCAGCCACGAGATATGCACACACATTTGGCGTGGGGTGTGGATGCGGAAGAATGGCAGACATGTGTGATGCTTCCATCTGAAACATTCAGGATACAGAACGATGCTGACCGAGACAACTGGCTAGAAGTATTTGTTTTCTAATAAAGTACATAGTATTTTTTTGTGATAGAAACCAAGAGTCAAGATCTAGCTAATACATTTGATAGCTAAACAGTCATTATAATAGGCACATTCTGTTGGATATTGGAAAGATTCCAGAGTTAGTGGGTCCATGGGTAAAATTTCAGTTTGAAACCCAATTCTCATGTACATTGTGACAAGACAGATTTGGAGGCTTCATTGCTAAGGAAATACTTCACGGATAGGTATTAAAAAGTCAAGCATTCTTATCATTGCCAATGATACTTCAAAGAGATAAGAGTTAATTCAACCCAGTGAAACTTAGGGCAGAGGAGTACTTTAGCTGGGAAGCAATTAACATTATCGGGAGAAAAGATTGCTTGTCTTTGATTTGTCCCGACTGAATAATGTGAGAATCCAAAACAGACTTGCTAATACCCAGACTTCAGAGGTTAAGCAGGAAAACCACATATCCCAGGAAACAAGTAACTTTAGAATTATTAAACTGAGACACCGGATGAAGCTGATTGGAGAGAGGAAAGGCAGGGAGACTTGGGACAGAATTTCTGCGAGACTCTACAAGACACACGGTACCAACTGGAAGGCCACCTATCAAGAACTTTAAGTTACTGGTTGCTCCTTCTTTCTGATATGAAGCATTTTCTTGGGCAACTATGATGGAAAATACATTTTGACTTATGATAGGCTAAGCCTATTTGCTCTTCCTGACCATCCGGGCATAAAGGGAAGTTTACCGCCTATTTGAGTTTAACATATCCTGATACAGAGTCTAACTTACATCCTTAATTTTCAAGACCACCGTGGTCATATATATTACATTTACATTTTTTTTCATTGTAAAATTTCATTGTGAAATTTCTACACATCTTAAAATGACAAACTTATTTCAAAGAGAGTGATATATATTCACTCCTTCAGTGATTTACTCAACAAGTGTTTAATGGGCAACTACTCAACAAGCAGCTGACTCTCTACCATGGTATGGTCAAGCCTGTTTAAAATTCATAAAATTCATCGCACACACACACACACATCACATGTGGATAAGGAGGAAAAGAAAGTAGGTCAGAGTAATGGTGAGTGGCAGTGAAATGGGGGTGTGCTTGGTGGCAGGCAAGATTACTCCCTTAAAAATGGTGAAAAGGAAACTTCTTCCTTGGGAGATGACGTTTAAGTCCCATCCCTGAAGGAAATTTCTGCTCTCTGAGGGGATTATTCCAGCCAGGAGTATACAGTTTAAAGGACTCCTTGAGATAAGGCACTAAGTCTGGAGGGAGAGCAGGGATGGATTATAGGGTGTGCAAGTGGTAAGAGGCAACAGATTAAGTCTGAGATGCAGGAAGCAGAGCCTGTGAACATTGTAGGGCTTTGGCTCTGATTCTGAATGAGATTCCCTAGTGGAGTAGTCGACCAAGGAATGGCCAGGTATCACCACAGAGATTGTTTTCTCCATTAGGTCAGATCTAGAACCTTAGTAAAAATGCAAAATGTGCTAACTACATCACCCATTTATTCATTCTGGAGAACATTTCTTTAAAACAGTCATTCTTTTTTTCCTCTTATTTTTTTTAGCTGTTATTTGTGTTTATTTTTACTTTATAAAATATTTAGTCCATGATTCACATGCTGACACTTTTCATCACTTGAATATAATGCAACCAAGTTATGCTATTCTGGTACTATTATTTCAGTCTACACGCCATGGGCATTTTCATAGCGTTTTATAGTAATTCATTCCTAAAACTGAGGTGAAACTCTCTCAATACATGTCCCTGTCATTAGTTTAACACCTAAACACGAAAACTATTTAAATGTTATTTGATTTCGTAAAATATTCCAAATTTTGTTTATTGAAGATGCAGTTCCTACATAATAAAAAGAAAAAGAAAAAAATATATATTTCCTTATCGATAAATACCCTCATGGCACTCAATAGTTTTTACTGCTCCGTCATGGCATCAGCTGCTGATATAAGCTATGTGCTAACTAGGGAACTAGGCACATAGAAATCTCAAACTAATTTGATTGATCATGTTTTTGTTCAAAGAGAGAGATCATAAGGAATAATCAGGCAGTTGGCGTATTTTGCTTAGAAATTAACCTTGTTTGAAATTCTGACTCATTTTCATAGTTTATAAGATGCATTTGGAGTAAATAAAGTTTTCTATCAAAACAAATCCCCAGGCCAAAATAAAACCCAGTGTTCACTTGTCAGGAAGACATCCGTTCCTATGAGAAAAACTGCTGAATTTTCAATGTGCTTGATTGGACTATTTTCAGATCACACACTGACAAGTATTTTGCCCTGAAGATGGTATGGTCAAGCCTGTTTAAAATTCATAGATATTTCTCTCCTTACCAAGATGAATAGCTCAGCATTGAACATTTTATGTAGGTTAAAGCACCCCTCCCCACATTTTAAATGTTCCTGGCACCGTTCTTATCATGCAACCTGAACAACTCTGACAACATTCCTCTACTTACCAGAATCTCATTACTACCAAGGTACACCATTTAATTTAAGACTTGCAGACACTGTTTTTCTCTTGCACGTGAACTTTTACTTTCCCTGTAAATGTGTGGAGTGAGATTCATTGATTTAAAGTTAATCTTTTATACTTTCCTGTAAATATATACAACATTATAAAATATTGATCAGGAATATTGATCTTTAAGTGTTCAAATTGAATTGTTATAACGTTTAAGCCTTTCATCATATAGATAATGTTATCTTCCAAACTTATTAGTGTAAATTCTTATTTTAAAACTTAATATGGAGGGGTGCCTGGGGGGCTCAGTGGTTGAGCATCTGCCATGGGCTCAGGTCATGACCCCTGGGTCCTGGGATAGAGTCCTGCATTGGGCTTCCTGCTTGGCAGAGAGTCTGCTTCTCCTTCTCCTTCTCCCTCTACCTCTCACCCTGCTCGTGCTCTTACTCACTCTCTGTCTCAAATAAATAAATAATTAAAAAAACGAATAGTAAACATTAAAAAAATATAAAAATAAATAAATAAATGAGGCTCTAACACCTCCTAACTCTGTAGGGAGCCTGCTTCTCCCTCTGCCTCAGTCTCTGCCTCTCTCTATGTGTCTCTCATGAATAAATAAGCAAAATCTTAAAACAAAACAAACAAACAAAAAAAAAAAACCTAACATGGAAAATGCTGTGTAAGAAGTATTTAGCTGGCTTCGCAGGCCCTATGCAAAGCCAACTCTTTCTTATTTGTAGTGTAAGGGCCAATCAGTTAAGGTATGACAAAACTTGAGACTTTTGAATATTACTAAAGTTTATGATCAAAGCCTTTTGGATCACAGTGTGGAAATAGGACTTTGTGGGCCACATAGATTTAAATATTTATTAATAAGTATATATATATATATATTAAAAGGATATACAATGGATTACTACAATGAATGTTTTTCTCCATCTGTAAAGAAAAAGTTAAGAATCCCTGGTCAGTATGGTTTAGAGAAAAATATAAAACTCCTATATTTACATGTTTAAATGAATGAGGTATCTAGTGTAAAACTGTGACAATTGTTGTGATCATGTTTCTGCTAAAGTGAGCAGCCTAATAGGCTGTACAGAAAACTGTCCAGATTTTCCAGGTTTTTAAACTCTTTAAGCAAAGCCAAAACTTTTATCTCAAAATTAGATTATTGCATTAGTTTTCTGTTGCTGTATGAGCAATTACCACAAAATGCAGTCCCTTAAACAACATCCCTTTGATAGTTCACAGTTCTGTAGGTCAGAATCAGACGTTGAAATTTTCTGCCTGTGGTTCCATAAGGCTGAAATGAAGGTGTTGATTAGACTGGACTCTTATTTAGAGATCCTGGGGAAGATTTTGCTACCAAGTGCTTTTAGATTTTGTTAGAATTCATTTCCTTGTGGCCACAGTATATAGTTCCCGTTTCCTTGCTAGCTGTCAGCTAGGGATTATACTTAAAACCTAGAGGTCACTTACATTCCTCATTTATATGTGAGCCCTCTCCATCTGTAAGTGAACGACATCAGGACAAATCTTTCACCCTTTGAGTCTCTCGGACTTTCATTTCTATTACCAGCTGGTGAAAATTAGAATGCGGGACATTCCTTTTAGAGGGTTCTTGTGATTAGACTGTGCTCACCCGGAGAATCTCCTTACTGATTAACTAAAGTTAACCAGCTAAGTCAACTTAATGACATCTGAAAAATTCCTCACATTAGAAAAATGTCGTTTTCCATTTAAGGTAAGTTATACTCATGGTTGTGATACCCATCATATTTTAGTCTTAGAGATTAGGAATGAAATCTTGGTAGAGAGGTATTGGTTTAAAATTCTGCATACCACAATTTCCTAAGACACTTTGTGAGTGAATTATTATTTTTATTTATTTTACTCACTTATTTTTGTAGAATATAGAGGGTCTTAGAGAATAATTTTTGCCCTCATCCAACCTATATCTTACTCATTGTAGGGATGCCCTGGAATCTGCTATTAGTCCTCTGGGATCTTCATTGGTCTTGCCCAACATCATTATTTCTTTAAAATGTTGCCTATTTGCTTGAATATTTCATTTTTTTAGTTTATAATCTTTAAATCTTCAAATATTAAAGACTAGTTATGTTTCTTTTTTAAGATTTTTATTTGTTTATTTTAGAGAGAGAGAGTGCACGAGTGTACAGGTGGGGGTGTGGGCAGGGAGAGAGAGAAAGAGAGAGAGAGAGAGAGAGAGAGAGAGAGAGAGAGAGGAGACTCCTTGATGAGCAGGGAGCCCCATGTAGGGCTGGATCTCAGGACCCTGAGATCATAACCTCAGCCAAAGGCACACATTTAATCAATGGAGTCACCCAGGTGCCCCTCACTTATGTTTCCTAAGTATAGCATTTCTTCTTATATCAATTATTACACTGTGATATGCTCTACAAAGAACTGGCTGCATGGATCTTTGGAAATTCTGAGAATTACTGTGGCCTGTTCTTTAGTTTTCTGGAGTTCTTTCTAATAAAGAAACAATTAATTTGCTTGCATTTTCTGCTCTTTTGGTTCTTTCTTCTTCTGGAGCAACTAGGATTTTTATATTACACTTGCATTTTGATATGATGGGTCACTTCTGTTTTAACACTTAAGTGGAAGTGGATTCCTTTCTTCCCCAACCTCCTACAACCTTCACCATCTTTGGCTTTGCCTATTACTTCACAGGAAAAGAGAGAAAAGTAAGATTCAGTTGGTTGGAAAAGCCATCAACTCGCTATCGATGAATTTATCTCTTCCTGCATTCCCCACTTAAAATGAACGACTCTTGTGTGTCAGGTACAGTTCTAGACCATGGATAATAAAACTGTGGCCTAAAATATAAGCCTCCTTTCACTCTTTCAATGGTTGCTGATCACAACGTACAATAAGTCAAAAAAATCTATGGTTAATGTCAGGGTGGATAAGTATATGGAGAAAAAAAAATAATAATGTAGGAAGGGGAAGAGAAAGTAGCATCATGGTGGGATGGAGAAAGTTGTCCTCTTAAAGTTGATGTTCAGGCAAGTACTTGGGAGAAGACTTAAAGGTGATGAGGAAGGGAACAGTCAGGATTTCTGAGGGAAGAAGCTGCAGTCAGAAAACAGCAAGCACAAAGCTCTTGAAACTGGAGCATGTCTGATGTATTTGAAGAAAAGTTTGGCCATCCATGTGGCTACAGTGCAGTGCAAAGAGAGGGAAGGAGAGTAACAGAAACCTGGGACCTGTATGTCATGGTAAAGACTAGCTTCTAATTCTGAGTGAAATAGGAAGTCATTGGAAGATTTTGATCAAAAGATAAAATGATCTGATGTCATTTTTAAGGATCACTCTGAGTGCTTTGTTGAAACTCATTGTAAGAGGCAAGAAGCAGAAGCAGGGGGATCAGTTGGGCACCGCAGCAGTTATGCAGGCAATAGGCTGGTCTGTATTGCTATCCTATTCTTGTTTGTCTTGTTTAGTTTTGTCTTAAATTTTAATTCCGGTATAGGTAGCATACATTGTTATAGTGGTTTCAGGTGTACAGTATAGTGATTCAACAATTCTATACATTACTCAGGGCTCATCGTGGTAAGTGCACTCTCATTCCTTCTAAAACATGAACTAAAAAAATAAAAAATAAAAAAATAAAAAAAGACCTGAACTATTCCCCCTTTTAAAATCATTAAGAACATGCCTGGTCCCCTCCATGTAAAGTTTGAACCCCTTAAAATTATATATATAATCGTTCAAGATCTGTTCACTTTACTTCTCCAGGGATGATTTTATGATCATTTATACCTTCTCTGATAGTTCCTATTATAGTAAAATAAATGTTTTTGTCCTGTATGCTTTTCTTTCTGTTTATTTATATAAGTTCATGACTGAAGTATATTACGCATATTATAATGACTTCTTCCAAACAAAAACCATTGGTCCATATTGATATATGTATGTAATTAATATGTATTTATTATTACAGATAGATATTCTAATTCAGTAAATACGTAATTAGTATTTATTTAAGTTGCCACAATCACCCTTACAGCTCTTCGTATTACAAAAAGACATATTTGTTTCAAACTGAATGTTTTAGAGAAAATACTAAATTAAAATTAAGTGCACTTCCATGTGTGCTGGGTTGAAAGATATGTATCACTGAACACTGATTCTCATACCGTTCACTATAAAGTGAGCGATGTGAATTTGATCCCTTTTATATAACAATTCAGGAAAATAGGTTACTGAGATAACAAATTGCCATCATCATGGTTTGGCTTCATCTATAAGGCCATTCCATGCTGGGATTTGGAAGAGAGCTTTAAAATCTGGAATACTTTCTAATGCTTTGAAAACCACTGTGGGATTTATTTCTTCGTAGACATTGCTCGCTTCCATGAAGCTTCATGTCATGAAGCAAGCATAGCTGAGCTCACTCCATTACAGAGCCTTGAAATAAATTGTTGTGACCCACATAACTTGCATTCTCTTTCAGAAATGTATATAATTTCTCAAGGGATCTTGCAAAATGCTGCAGAGTGCCAAACAGTATTATATGTCTGGGCGATGAAGCCTATAGATTCATACCGGAAAAAAAAATGATACAGATATTATGGGAAGGGGAAATTGGGCATTTGAGGTCACTTTGGTGTGATGAGAATGCTGAGTTGAGTAGCTATGTGAGTCACATCTAATGGTGTGCCATATGATACTTTGTTTTCATCTAAAATGAAAAGTTTCGTGCCCACCTCAGTGCCCGTCACCCAGTCACCCAATTGAACACCAATAAAAAATAAATTTATAAAAACATAAAAAATAAAAAATAATAAAAAATAAAATGAAGTTGGCCCTGATTATCTTGGAATTAACAAAACACCATATAGCCGGAGATCCAGGATTAAAACTTTGAAATCAGAAAAAAATGTAAGTGTATTATTTAATTTTGCATATATTGTGAGCAAAAATATTTTTCCTCAAAGCCTATGTGCTAATTTTGAGAGAAATTAATGAATGAAAATTTAATAATTTGGATCTCGTATTTTAAGTTACAACTCTGTACCAAATTATATATCATCTTTTTTTCTGACTAAAAACATTTTTTTCAAATGTAACATCTAGAAATGAGTCTTTTCCTTCTTGTCCCTATCAGTTATATTGAATTTGGTTGGTTAAACATATTTTGCATTTTATGTCATCAAAGGCTGGTAGGCCATCCAATCATCATCTATCCATCCATCCACATCCATCCATCCATCCATCCATTTAAATCAGTAGATATATAGTATACATAGATATACTATGTGCCAGGTAGCAGGAAGGAGGAAAAAGAGAATGTGAAAAGCATTCTTATTCTGTTTAGCTAAAGATCTTCCAAAGTCTGATCATCAGTTACCATTTTTTTAGGAGACAGTTCTATAGTGAGAGAGTCTGGGAAACATAGTCTTTACCTTTATAAATATATAAGCAGCTAAATTTCTGAATTTTGTTGCCAAAGATGAAAGAAAGGATAGATTTGAGGAATATCTGGCAATCTCTGTACAGACAAAACAGATTGGTGAAGATAGTGTGCCAAAGAATAATTATGGAAAAATACCAAGTGTGGAACTGAGGGGATTTAAATAAAATGGACAGTGATCTAGAATCATTAAACTATTTTAATGACCAATAGCCTCTGTTATTGAGCTTCTCTCCTTAAGAATGTTTATTGAAATGATAACTGAGATCACAGGATATGCCATTAATACCATTTAATACTTCACTCACATTTTTTTTCTCTCTTTTTCCCTTTTGTTCTGTGTTTTGGGGAAATCCTTAAATTAGCGCTTTCAGTGAATAACTTTAATTTTCAGCCTGCATATGTTTCATTGTTCAATTCATTGACTTGTGCTGTTTAAAAATGGGCATCATATGGTTAAACTGCCAACTTTTATAGCACCCTGTTTTGTTTATTTTGATGAACATAATACCTTTCATAATCTCTTTATTAATCATATCTAGTTTAGAACTTTAATTTCATTCTATATATTGACCATCTTAGCTAATATAATAAATTAACTAATTCTCAAGGACTAATTTTGTTGACGTCAGTGTTCTCCAACTGCTGATTTTCCTAAAATAATTGCTTGCTATATTTTTAAAAAGGTCAGTTTACCCAAATTAGCAAATTCCAGTCTGAATTCTCAGTTAGAATTCCTGTTTGCATGATAGTCAATGCTGAATCTGATTACAGACACATTGCCTCCAGAGCATGTGCAAGTGCTAAAGTGGCTATAATAGACAAGTCAAGTCTGGAAACACAATCAAAGGATGACACGTTGGGCCCTGTCAAACACCTCTAGTGTCAGCATTAATCTCTGCATTTGTCAGGACTCCCTTGACAGAGAACTCTACCTTAGGCAAGGTCTGCCTCTGGTGTGAGTTTCATGGTGAATTCAGCTACTCCAAGATGGGAGAAAATCCTTAGTGTTTTTTATTGCCCTATGATTAATTTCCTAGTAGAAGACCCTCGATTATCCCAGCACTGACTTTCTTACCACGGGACAGAGTTTCTCAACTTCAGCTGTATACATTTTGGGCCAGATGATTCTTTGCTATGAAGGGCTCTTCTGGAAATTGTAGGATATTTGGGAGCATCCTTGGCCTCTACTGTCTAAATTCCAGGAGTGCCCAGCATTCCTACTTCTATGCCAAGTCATTACAACCAAAACTGTCTTTAGACATTGCCAAATGTTTTTAAGAGGAAAAAAAGCCCAGTTGAAAATCACTGCTCTAGGGTTATATGGGAAGAGGTTTGCTCATAAAATAAAACATGTTTTGTGGCAAGATATGTTGTCACTCTGGGATGTTAGGCATCTCTCTTCTAATTTTGTATCATTGTTATTTTGTTTTCAGGAAATTCTAATATGTCTTCCTACTGAGAATCATTGTTTCCAAGTTTTCTGATTACATCCTTTTACTTGATTAACTACACTCCACCATTTTATAATCCTGGCCACATACTTAGAATTTTCTTTTTCCTTGAATTCTAGAGAACACACTCTCATTTTTCTCTGCCTCATTTGTTCTTTGCTCCTAGTGTTACCCCTGTGGTTCCAGCACCCTAGAACCTTTTCTCAATCACCAGTTTGCTTTTGATACCTCTGCTCTGCTGTTATAGCACCTGATGTCTATATACTTAGAGTGTAGGTTAGGGAGTAAAAACAGCCTGGATGGAAAATGTCTGGCTTTCAGCTCTTTAAGCTGCAGTGTGTAAGACTCATTTTTCCTTCTGTAAAGTGGGAGTTAATAACAGATGCCTCGTGATGGTAATTTTTTAAATGATACATATAATTTAGTAAATACTGTGAACACAGATCCTGATACATAGTAAGGACTAAATAAATGTTGAATTGTGTTTTGCATAGTGCATATTATTTTCCATTGAAATGGAAGATTTGCTGATATCCTCATTAGATTTTCAGTTTTTTGAGGGCCAAAATTTTGGTTTTTTAGATAGGTTATTCCAAATTGCTAAAATAGTGTCTGGTTCATAAGAAAATGTTGAATAATATATATGCATGCATATATATGTAGGTAGCGTATGTGTAAGTATGTATGCATTCATATAACAGAATTATCTAAGCTTGTATTTAAACATAATAAAGATAATTAAAAATGAAAAAAATATTTTATATGTCACCAGTATTTTTCTAGGACCGTCCTTGATAAGTCAACTATTATGTGTGCAATATACCAAATTAAATTAATGAGGGTTCCTTTCTTTGGATTGTTATATTTCTCACATTTGGTAAGAAAGTCCTACTACTTTAACTATCTAACAGAAAAATATTTAAACACTTAACAGAAAATTGCTAATTTTTGAAATCTTCAAAACATCAATTTAAGAAGGCTTTTAAATGCAAAGCAACAATATGAGAATGATGATATTAGCAATATAGTAAATTTATTTTCAATTTTGTGCAACAATAATTAATTGCAAGAGATTTCCCTAGGCTATGGGGGCATTTAACTATGAGTCAGACATGTTGCCTTTTCTAAGTAGTTCACAGTTTAGAAAAATAAATCATTTATTGAAAAAAAATGACCTCTAATACAGAGTAGATGGGCTCGAAGAGAATATCCTTGGGATACAAAGAAAAGAGAGATTTATTTAACCATAGAGAATTGGAGGTCTCAGGTAAACTCAATAGTGTCAATTTTACTCCAGTTTGACAAATGGTAAGAGATTTCCTAGACATAAAAAGCACATCAATTATAGGAAATAACTTGAGTAGAATTATTGAGTTGTGGAAATACAGTTCATAACCATAAAAGTAGTTCAGTGTGGATGAGTATAAACTTTGTGAAAAGAAACAGTGGAAAGAGAAGGCCAAAGAATTAGATTATAATTGGTTTATATAGGGACATTGAATTTAGCATACAGACTGGTTTAACCATTTTTATTTAGGTATTGCTGGGTTAGTGAGAGAACTATGAACAAAGGATCCTGAGATATGAATCATCTGGATTTATACTGGTAAGTGTCATGCAGTGCAAAATCTGTGTTAATTGAAGAAAAACCTGGAGGAGGTGAGGAAACAAACATGATGGAGATCTGAGTCAAACTTTCTTCTAGAATGAGAGATCAATAAAATAAGTTGGGATCCCTGGGTGGCGCAGCGGTTTGGCGCCTGCCTTTGGCCCAGGGCGCGATCCTGGAGACCCCGGATCGAGTCCCACGTCGGGCTCCCGGTGCATGGAACCTGCTTCTCCCTCTGCCTATGTCTCTGCCTCTCTCTCTCTCTCTCTCTCTCTCTCTCTCATAAATAAATAAATAAATAAATAAATAAATAAATAAATAAATAAATAAATAAAAATTATAAAATAAAAAAAAAGATTTTAAAAAAATAAGTTGAGAGAGACTTAATAGTTTGCATATCACATGCCACTGCTGAAAGACTGCTGGCTATTATAAATGCTTGTAAAGTTAATATTAAGGGGAAAAAAAGAGAAAAATCATTATTAGGAGTAATCCTATAAAAGTAACTTTAAGAAAATAGTTTGATAGATTTTCCTAATCTATTAGAGAAAGGGACAAAGATAGAGATGATTATGGTTAAATGAAAAAGCTCTTTGCAAAACATCAGAAACTTTTAATTATAACTTGCTGTAGTAGAAGCTGATGGAAAAGTGATATGCTTTAAGAGTCTATCAGTAATGTTTTCCTAATGTTTCTTATTGTTTGTATGTTTATCAGCAATTTCTAGCACTCCGTATTGGTGAATAAATATGAAAATAGCACAATCACCTTATAAAGCTCGGAATAATTTTCACTGATTGTTGTTTTATTTGACACTATGTCATGAAGTTTATATTAACATTAGTAATGCTAAACTTTTTTTTTTTGCAGACAGATGAGATACCATTATGTATTTAATGATACCTTGACAGTATATTGATGATTGCATTGCAACATTTAGATGGGAAGATAAGCATTTCTAATCTGCTGTCAAATTAAACCAGTTGGAGAAAAATGCGCTTGAGTGTTCCACTGTTACTTCCCTATGTCTTTAACATCAAGCTTGGGAACAGCAGAAGTCGGTGAATTATAGCCTGTTATATTTTAGATGTTTGTAAAGAAATATGTGATTCAATTAAGTTTCCCAAAGCTTATTTCTGTAGGCAAAATACATTATCAGTTGCTGGATGTCTGTTGACACAAATGTGAAGTCATAGTTATGGTTACATACTTATTTGCACACACCAGCTCTTTTATAAACCAGGTTTTATTCTTTAGAGCAGTTTTGAGTGCACATCAAAATGGAGCTAAAGATACAGATATTCCCATATATCCCTGCCCCACACAACCATGGTTTCTCCCATTATCCACACACCACCACCACCACCCCTGCTGACTAGAGTGTGAAATTTGATACAGTCGATAAACCTATACTGACACATCATTATCATCCAGAGACCATAGTTTATATTACAATCTTGATGTTGTATGTTCTGTAAATTTGGACAAATATATGATAACACATATCTACCATTATAGTAACACACAGAGTAGTTTCACTGCCCTAGAAACCCTTTGTCCTCCACCTACGCATCCCTCCCTCCCTTCTATCAGCTTTCTTTAAATAGTGTGAAAAAGAACATGATAACTTTTCAGACAGAAATGATACAAAAAATGAGAAAGAGAAAGGATAAAATGAAGTAAATGACTGTCACTCTTAATGCAGTGAAGAATTGATGTGATTTTAGCTTAAAAATTATTCATTTACTATATTTTATAGATCAACAGGTCTTTATGGTTATTTCATGCTTTTAACAAAATGAGAGCTCTAAAATTATGACTCATTGCCATCGTTCATATTCTAGACTATGAAGATGTAAAATGCACCTTGAAATAAAGATAATACATCCATAGTGTTGTACGCCTTTGTCTTTTTAATAGTAATGTCAGAATTTCAGGTATTTGTGTTTTGTGAGTGAATGAACAAATCATTTGAAACATCAAAACAGTTAATTCATTTGCAAGTAGTGTTGCCATTCATTTTAGTTGGGAAATGAGTATTTATTTTAATGTAGATTAAAATTAATTTTCATTTCTGTTTTAGTCATCCATAAAACCATGTATGAAATACAGTGAAAAAAGAAAACAGAGTAACTCAATGTCATATAATCTGTCTCAAACAGATGCTATTTGTTTAAGTATATTTTTTTAGCATTGCCATTGAAACAGAAGTCTGCCAAGACATAATTTTCCTCAGAACTTAATCATATTTCTTTCAAACACCAAAGTCAAAAATAACTGCTATTTTTTGTATTCATTTTGGCCTCCCTAAATTCCACGAAGGCTTTATTGTAGTTTACCATACAACTATAATAAAAACTTTTAAAAAATATATACCATATAAAAATCTGAAAAAGAAACATAAACATAAGATTGAAGAACTAAAAATAAAAAAAGTAAATTTATTTATTTAAAGACTTTATTTATTTATTCATGAGAGACACACACACACAGAGAAGCAGAGACACAGAGGGAGAAGCAGGCTCCTTGCAGGGAGCCCAGTGTGGGACCCGATCCCAGGTCTCCACGATCACACCCTGGGCTGAAGGCAGCGCTAAACCCCTGAGCCACCTGGGCTGCCCAGAAAAAGTAAATTTAATTCTGAGTCTCATTCAATGTAACATGGAGCAGCAATGATTATTTTCTCCTGAACTTTTAAAACAAACCACGAATCACAATAATTTACATGATTAATGTTGAATAAAACTAAAGCCATGCCAATTCCCAAGAGAAGGACCTTCAAAGCACGTCTCCAATTTAAACAATTTTGTTCCCCCTCTCTATGTCACACAGACACAAGTCACCAAAATCTTGCCTGTGGACTAATAAAGTATCTTGCTGGTTGCTCTTCTTCCACTTTTTACTATTCTTCTGCACACACATAGTATATTCCCCACACACGAATGTGATCCTTTAAGAATGAGTGTAGATCACCTCATTCTTCCCAGAACATCTCCAGTGGTTATCCAAAGCACTTAGGATGACGTGTGAACTTTTTACTCTGACTTCTATGTTCACTCTTTATGGGGCTATTGAACATTACTATGGCTCATTTGACACTTTTCCCATCTCTTCCATTCCAGTCACATTGAACCCTTCTACCGTTCTAGAACACTTCACAAAAACTCGTAAATCAAGCACTGGACACGTGCTATTACAGAAACATGAAACACTCTTAATTCTGATATGCGAACATCTTGCTCTCTTACTTCACGTCTGAAAGGTCAGGAATCTTTCTTTACATTATATTTGAAAAAAAAAAAAAAAACAATTTGAGCTGATTCGTGTGCAAATGTCGCCTCAGTAAAACCTTCTCTGCCCACCCTGGCACACCCTCTCTGACATCCTTGACTTGTATTTCTCCATGGCATTGACTTGTATTGCTCCACGGCCTCTTCCTTCTAATATCCTATGTCACTTATTGTTTCAGTTTTTGCCTATCACTCTCTAATAGAATAAAAGCTTCTTATGGGAAACAATTTTTGTCTTCTTTGTTCAATGTGATATCCCAAGTGTACAGAGTACAGCACCTTGTAAGTGCTCAATATACACTTGTTGGCTGAATTAAAAAAATAGAAATTAATTTTTGTTAAATATTTTACTTATTTATTCATGAGGAACACAGAGAGATAGGCAGAGGGAAAAGCAGGCTCCCCGCTGGAAGTCTGATTCAGGATTCGATTCCAGGACCCTGGGACCACTACCTGAGCCGAAGGCAGACCCTCAACCACTGAGCCACCCGGGCGACCCTGAAATTAATGTTTTTTGTTTTTTTTAAACAACCCTAGTCTTTCTCTAACCTATCTCTTATCTTATTTAACTTGTCTACATAGTACTTAATGTTATCCATTATTGTTGTATATTCATTGATTTTTATGTATCCTTATTGTAAGTAAGCCCTCTAATTTAAGGAGCTGTTTTGGTCTGATTTAATGAGACCACCAGACACAATGCAGTATTCAACACATATAGAGAAATCAATAAAATTTTCTCCAATAATGCAAGAGTTCATAACTGACGCAAAACCATAGTTCTTTCTGGCACTTATAACTAAGAGAATTTACATAAAGCGTTTTTTTTTTCATAAAGGGTTTTCATAAAGGGCAATGTAATGTTAGTCAATATCTGCAACAATCCCAAGACCCGGGGATCATGACCTGAGCTGAAAGCAGACGCTCAACCGCTGAGCCACCCAGGTGACCAAATATTGCTTTCTAATAGAGATGTATATTGGAACATACTACTAGCAGTAAAATACATACCTCTTAAAGAGCATTCAATATGCATTAGGAATGGGCAAGGTTGTTAAAATGTATATCACAGTTCAGTCTCCTTACAACTCTACCAGATGGAGGAAATGAGGATTGATGATGTCAGTTAACCTGGCCAAGGACACCTGTCTGGTCACTGGCAGAGCCTGGATTGGTTGACCCCAAACTATTATTCCTAAACACTACAATATGTGCTCTCTACATCCCTGGTAAATCTATTAATCCATCAAATGTTTATTTTTTGTTTTGTTTTGTTTTTTCATCAAATGTTTATTAAGTGCTAACTATGTATCAAGCACTGTTCTACGTGCTGGTAATGGAGAAGACACATTTTTTTAAAATATTTTATTTATTTATTAATGAGGGACACAGAGAAGCAGAAACATATGTAGAGGGACAATCAGGCTCCCCATAAGGAGCCTGATGCAAAACTCGATCCCAGGACTCCAGGATCATGACCTGAGGCAAAGGCAGACGGTCAACCACTGAACCACCAGGCATCTGGAGAAAACACAATTTTAAGATCTAGTAGAGGGGATCCCTGGGTGGCTCAGCGGTTTGGCGCCTGCCTTTGGCCCAGGGCACGATCCTGGAGTCCCGGGATCGAATCCCACGTTGGGCTCCTGGTGCATGGAGCCTGCTTCTCCCTCCTCCTGTGTCTCTGCCTCTTTCTCTCTCTCTCTCTGTGTCTATCATAAATAAAAATAAATAAATAAATCTTTAAAAAAAAAGATCTAGTAGCAAAACCATTAACAGAATAAACAGAAAAGTTGAGTCTTTTGTGGAGCTTAGTGGAGAGAAATACCTAATACAATGAATAAATACATTACATAGCATGGTATGAAAGATGATAGAGGCTCTGAAAGTGAAGAAAACTAGATAAGGGAGATTGGTAATGAGAAGGGAGAGATGGGGGGGGATGTGGTTTGGAGAGGAGAAATATTTTTCCAATTTAGAATGGAAAACTAGCAGTGAAGGAATCATTCATATGACTCTTTCTCATATTATCTTTTGTTCTGATAATAAAATCTAATCTATGAAGCAAAGTAAGAAAAAAAGCATTTTTATTTATTTTTATTGTTGCGACATGCACATCGGTAATATAATTGACCATTATAACTATTTTTAAGTGTGCAGTTCAGTAGTGTTAAGTGCATTCACACTGTTCTGGAACCACGACTACTATCAATCTCCAGAACATTTTTCTCATCACAAAATCTCTGTGTCCATTAAACAACAATGTCCAATACTCCCTCTCTCTGGCCTCTGGTAACAACTATTCTACTTTCTGTATCTATGAATTTGGCCTATTGTAAGTATCTCATAAAAATAATCGGATAATATTTGTCCTTTTGTGTCTGGCTTATCTTGCTTAGCACAATATCATCAAGGTTTCTCGGCTCTGTAGCAGGCATCAGAATTTCATTCCGTATTTAAGGTTGAATAATATTCCATTATATGTATATACCCCATCTTGTTTCTCCATCAGTTTCTGGGGATTTGTGTTGCTTCTATCTTTTGGGCTTTGTTCATAAAGCTGCTATGAACATTGGATGTACAAATGTCTTCATGACCCTGCTTAAATTTTGGGGGGATATATACTCACAGGTGGAATTGCTGGATGTAATGGTAATACTATGTTTATTTTTTTTTGAGGGATCATCATACTTTTTCCACAGTTGGTACACCATGTTACATTCCTACCAGTAATGCAAAGGCTTCCAATTTCTCCACATACTCAATGATATTTGTTGTTTTCAGGCTTTTATTTTTTATTGCATTTCACTAACTATTTGTGATTTGAATATCATTACATGTGCATCAAGCAATATTTACATGTTACATGTGTAATAAGCATAGTGTTTATTGGCCATTTGTGTATCTTCTTTGAAGAAATGTCTATTCGAATTTTTTGCTCATTTTAAATGGGATTTATTGTTGTTTTTGCCAAGTTTTAGTACATGGTGGAATGTAATACTTTATCAGGTATATGATTCACAAATATTACTCCTATTCTATGGGTTGCTTTTTCAGTCTGTTAACAGTGTCCTTTCATGCACAAGAGCATTACATTTGATGTGCTAATAAGGAGAAGGTATACAAAAAAAGTTCACAAAAACTACAAAATGCCTTAGAGCTCTGTGATGGATAATTTTATGCATCAACTTTACTGGATCATGGTGCTCAGATATTTGGTCAGACATTATCCTGGATGTTTCTGTGAGGATGTTTTAGCATGATATTCATAACTAAATCAATAGACTCTTAGTAAGGCTGATGACTGTCCATAGTGTGAGTGAACCTCACCCAACTAGTTGAGGGCCCACCCAGAACAAAAAACTGGCCTCTTCCAAGCAAGAGGAAATTCTGCCAATGAACAGTCTTCAGACCAAACTGCAACATTGGCTCTTCTCTGAGTTCCAGCCTTCCAGCCTACCCTGCAAATTTTGGACTTCTCAGCTTCCATAATTGCAAGAGCCGATTTCTTAAAATAAATATTTCTGTCTCTATATCTACAACTTTTTGGGTCTGTTTCTCTGGAGAAGCCTGACTAATACAAATCTGGACTAGAGGTGAAGTGGACAGCATGACAGCTATTTTAGGGTAAATATTAAATGCAGAGGCAATTTTGGGAGGCTTGACAATGCTAATCTATAGATCAAGAGGTCATAATGGCAAACTCAAATGAAGATGGAAAAGGACAGCAGGCTGTGTGATGTGGGCTATTGCTGCCATGGGAGACTAATGAGTGTTCTTGTGATAGTAGTGCTCAAATAATGAGTGCAGGGAAAAATCAATTTAATACAGAAAGCAGAATTGTCAAATAAAATAGTGACTTGCAGGTTTGCTACATCTGGGAACTAAATAAGTTTATTAGATTCACAGCAGATAAATTCTCCCATATAAATAAGAAGGATATTAACAAGATAAACAAAATGATGAGAAGCAAAGAGCATTTCCAGAAGATCCAGTAGCTGTATAAATAAATTCCAGGTAGAAAGCACAGTGTAGACAAAATAAACTAATTACAAACTAAAAATTTCTTAAAAATGTAGTGAACTGAAAACTCTCACAAATCTATGAAATTATAGGAAAATTAATGGAAAAAAAGTAAATTATCTCCAGCTCACCCTCTATACCACTACTCACACACACATCCAATGATGAATGGATCTTTTTTTTTTTTAAGAGTAAAGGAAACTTCATAAGGCTAAAGTATGCACACGATGACTCTCATATTTCATATTGACTTTTTTTTTTAAGAGTAAAGGAAACTTCATAAGGCTAAAGTATGCACACGATGACTCTCATATTTCATATTGACTTTTTTTTTTAAGAGTAAAGGAAACTTCATAAGGCTAAAGTATGCACACGATGACTCTCATATTTCATATTGAGAAAGTCACTTTTGTATTTGAGTTGAAAAGAATATCTAATGACTCCAGAATTCAAATGTGTCTATAATAGTATTTTAAATTTTTGTTATTATTTTAATTATTTACTATATCTACTCTGTATCTATGTACCTTCATGTTTTTTTAAGATGTATTTATTTTATTTTTTATTATTTTTATTTATTTATTTTTGATGTATTTATTTTAGAAAGAGAGGGAGAGCACAGAGGGGAGGGCAAAAGGAGAGAGAGTCTTAAGTAGACTCTGTGCTTGGTGCAGAGCCCCTTCTAGGGCCTTGATTCACAACTCACGCATCATGACCTGAGCTGAAACCAAGGGTCTAATGTTCAATCACCTGCACCACCTAAGTATCCTCTGTGTAGTTTAATAATCATTTACTTCCAGTTTATTTTGCTTTTCCATTAAATCCTGGAAAAATAATTAGTAAATGTATATGTGTACTCCTCACGTAAGAATCAATGTAGGCAACATTCATGAACATTGTCAGATGAGCAGATATAAAGGATTTATTTTTTTCTTATGTTTTTCACTATTACCTATTTTTTACGTATTATTATTAAATATAATTATTTATTTTTTACCCATTGCTTATTTTTCTATAGTAAGCATTTATCTTTTATACAAAAACAATTTTTTTGTATAAAAATTTTTCTTTGGGAAAAATTTCTTACTGGGTAAAACTAAAGTTTTACTCAAAGGAAATCACATAAAAGACTAATAATCCAGAAAAAGGAGACTTAGCACAAAACTTAAGAAGCTAAGTCTTATTTATTTATATTTATTTATTTATTTATCTATCTATTTATTTATTTATTTATTTATCTTTAAGATTTTATTTATTTATTCATGAGAGACACAGAAAGAGAGAGGCAGAGACATAGGCAGAGGGAGAAGCAGGCTCCCTGCTGGATGTGGGACTCGATCCTGGAACTCCAGTATCATGCCCTGAGCTGAAGACAGATGCTCAACTGCTGAGCCATCCAGGTGTCCCAAGAAGCTACTTTTTAAAGCAACAAAGTAATCATGACAAAAACATGAATTATTATGCGTACAGGAATATAATAATAAATTATTTAAAATATAATAAAATAGCAAAAACATATAAGTTCTACAACTGTTTCAAAAAAAAAAGACTAAAATTTCTCTGAAAGATCACAAACCTAAAAAAAATCACTGTAAGAAGAAACTAGCAGTGGGCTACTCGCTCCTCATCAAAGTAATAAAAATCTGTGATTGTAATGATTTGAGGGTAAAGTCTTCAATATTTTTAATGTACAAATTAATTCTGTAGTCATATTTTAACAGCGCCAAGTCATAAGAGAAGAAAAGCACTCTTTTCACTTTAAAGTAGCTTATTACTTCCAAAACTGTCAGATATTGCAGACAGAAATAGAAAGAGAATTACAGAGCAATGTCCCCCAAAGCCAATATAAATGGAATTAATAGTTCCCATCTGATCCTTTAAAATAGTTCAATATTACTTATTTAATGGCTTATCAGATCAATGGAGAAAAATAGCATAATTATGTCAAGAGCTCTGGTTGAGGATTGCCATAACTGCCCTTCTGGAAAGCCACCTATGTATTAGCATTAGTAATGATCTCTATGTAGTTGCTAATAGAGATTTCATCTTGTGGAATTTTCAGGTAGGTGTATATGAAGAGAAGTTTGTGATAAGTGAATAAAATTATTTTCCTACATTGTTAAAATTTGTGAAGTTGTGATTAGTAAAAATATAGAAGTTTTAAAGTAAGTAAGGTAAAAAGTAATCAAGGGGAAAAAAAAAGTAATCAAGGGACCATATTGGCTAACAATGATCGGCAGCAATTCACCAACATACTGTTCATGACCACTTAGGTTTTCTCTAAGAAGACTTTTGTTTTCTCCATAGCTCTCCTCTCCTTCTGAGCCCTCCTGAGAATCACCTTTATTCATTCCATTCACTGCAATGCGGGCTTTTTCTAGCCTGTACTTCCAAACTTTCCAGGTCTCCACCTAATTCCCAGTTCCATAGCGGCTTCCACATTTTTAGATATTTGCTACAGTGCTCCCACTCCACATTGGTACCAATCTTCTTAGCCTCTTTGAGCTGTTCTAACGAAACACCACTAATGGGGTGGCTCATAAATAACAAAAGTTTATGTCTCACAGGCCCAGAGACTGGAAATTCCAAGATCAAGTTTCTGGCATGGTCTCATTCTGGTGAGACCCTTTTTTCTGATTCATAGTCTACAAGCCCTATTTTGCTGTGTATTCACACGGTGGGAGGTTAGCAAGCTCTTTGGAGCCTCTTTTATAAGGACACTAATTCCATTCATGAGGGCTCTCCCCTTGTGACATAAGCACCTCCCAAAGACTCTACCTTCTGACCCCATTACATTGAAAATCAAGATTTCGTCATTTGATGGGTGACTCAACGGTTGAGTATCTGCCTTGGGCTGAGGGTGTGATCCTGGGATCCCGGGATTGAGTCTCACATCGGGCTCCTTGCAGGGAACCTGCTTCTCCCTCTGCCTGTGTCTCTGCCTCTCTCTGTGTGTCTCTCATGAATGAATGAATGAATGAATGAATATAAATAAATAAATAAATCTTAAAAAAAGATTTTGTCATTTGACTTTGGAGAGGATACAAGCATTCAGACCATAGCACACTGTGTGACTGCATCATTAATTATCTATCCTTTGTACTTGTAATGAAGACACTGGGATTTTTTAAGTGGGGCCCCTGTGAATAATACAGTTATAAACATTCTAGTAATTTTTCTTGTTTCTTAGGAGAAATTGATCGTTCACCAGATATACATACATACAAATTAGTAGATAATGCCAGAAATTTCGACAAACTACTTATATCAATTTATACTCTTGCTACCTTTTACTAGAGTTATCCTTGCTTCTGTGCTCTTGGTATCTTCAAGCTTTTTATTTGGACATTCTGGTGTATAAAAAGTTGTATCTCATTGTAATTAATTTGTATTTCCCTGATGAACAGTGATTTTGAGCACAATTTTAATATCTTTGTTGATCATTTGAATATCCTCTTTTATGAACCACCTGCATATGTCTTTTGCTCATTTTTTTCTGTTTATTTCCCATTTATTGATTTATCAGTGGCATTCATAGAGTCGGGGTTATATTTTGGACACAAATTCTATTACACTTATTTGTGTTTATTAATATTTTCTCCAAAATGTAATTTGCATTTTTACACTTGAAATGGTCTTGAAAAAGTAAAAACAGCAGCTTTATTGCGCTATCCTTCACATAACCTTTGATTTATATTTTTAAAGTGTATAATGTGACTTTTCATAGTATATTTCCAGAGTTGTGAAACATTACGACTTAATTTCCTAACATTTACATTCCACGACAAGAAACCTCTTATCCACTAATAGTCTTCCTCACCCACCCACCATAGTAGCTCTAGGCAATACTAATCTATTTTCTGTCTCAACAGATTTGCCTTTTCTGGATCATTTTAAATAAAGGGAATGACAAATATGTAGTCTTTTGTGATTGTCTTTTTAATTTTGCATATTTTCTGGGTTGAAGCAATTTGCAGCAGCTATCAATAACTCAATCTTTTTTTATTAACAAGGAATATCCCATTGTATTCCATTGTCCACAGTTTATCCATTTGTCAATTGGTGGGTACTGGTTGGCTACAATGAATAATGCACTTATGACTATCCATGTACAAATTATTTATGAACATGTATGTTTTCATTTCTCTTGGGATTAACTGTTAATTCTATGTTTAATATTCTGAGGAACTGCCCAACTGTTTTCGAAAGTAGTTGCACAATCTTGCATCTCCATCATAAGTGTACAGGGTTCTAATTTCTCCACATGCTTGCCAACACTGAAATTTTGACTATAGCGTTCCTAGTAGGTGAGAAGTGGCATCTCACTGTGATTTCAATTTGCACTGGTCTCATGACTAAAGTTAATGAGCAAATTTTTATGTTCAGATTATTGTTGAGGAATGTCACCAAAAAAGATAAGACTGCTAACTGACCTGTGAGCTGGATCCAGGTAATTGGAGGCACTTCATCATCCCCCCATGTGCTTGGAATGCAGATTTGGCTTGCCTTTCTTATCCCCAGAGTCTGTTCTAAGGACATGGCCTGGAGACAGTGACATGGTTTTGAAAATATCTACGTGGTATACATGACCGAGCACAGTTTGAACCTCTTTATAAACTTTTAACATTTGGAGGGAGGTGTGCAGAGATCCATCCATCTTTCTGCCACCCAAACCAAGGCTTGTATGTACATTCCCCTTGCTTATTAAAACTGCCACCTACCAACCTGGGTTAGCCTGCCTCTCTCTTTGCTTTCTCCCTGCCCTCTGAGTACAGGGGCCAATTTCAGATCACACCAGGAAAGCTCCTAAAAGGGTAGTGAGTCAAATATTGGTGAGCTAGCCAGAAGAAGGCAATAGGCCTTGGGAACAAGGTATTAGCAGGGGGATATCCCAGGTTGGCCATCAGATATGTGGATGTGGGTAGCCAATATATAAGATACTTGTGGACCCCATGTGAGTACAAAGATATCCTGAAAACACCAGCCAGTCTAACATGCTTGCTGGAGGAACTATATTGTTTAATTTGTGAGACACGGAAGCCAAGGGTAGCTGCAGTGCCCTGCTCTCTACTTTGGTCAGTTCAACTGGCCACTGATGCCCAGCTGGAGGGTGAAACTTGTGTCAGGAAGTTAGAAGATGAGCTAAGATTAGAAAAGGAAATGAGAGTCACTAGGCTGATAGGCTTCTGGGCTGGGAGACAAGGTCAGAGAGCAGGGTAATAAGTTAGAGACCTTAGTGTGCCATTTTGCAAAGCTAGGATGACGTAAGCTGCTGTGGACTAAGACCCAGGAGCTTGTGACTAAGCCTGATTGAGACACTAAGACATGAAATCCCTGGAAGAGTAATGAGAATGAAGAAGAGGAGATTAAGATGACTGACAATGAAGCAGGAAAAACAAAACTAAACAAAACAAAAAACATGGCCTCCCACCCTGATCCAACAGAAAACAAAAGCGTAAGAGCAACCCCAGCCTCCAGTTTAGGAAATGTTCATGATGAGAGAATACATTCCCATTGAGCTTACTGACATAGATGGTAAGTTTCAGGAAAAGGCCAGGGAAAGTACCCTGGCACAGTTGATGTTGCTATATTTGGGGTGATTGTATTTTTCTAACCAGGCAAGAGGAAAGGAGAAGAAAGAAAAGAAGAAGAAGAAGAAAGAGGAAGAGGAAGAAGAAAGAAGAAGAAAAGAAGAAGAAGAAGAAGAAGAAGAAGAAGAAGAAGAAGAAGAAGAAGAAGAAGAAGAAGAAGAAGAAAGAGGAGGAAGAGGAGGGGAAGGAGGAGGAAGGGGAGGAGGAGGAGGAGGAGGAAAGGAGCAACATCACCACACACTCTGCCCTCTGGCAGAGCCTGCATATCATGGGTTCAAGGTACCTGCTCCCTTATAGATTGAATTATTCCAGCCTCCAGGGAGGCTTGACCCAATGAGGAGGATCTCCCTGTGCAGGTAAGAATCGGGAAACCAACAGAACTGCATCAAATTCTCAGAGATCTGGGCATGAGACAGGTGATCTATGCTCTTCTATTTGAAGGCCCTGATTGGGCCACATTCACAGCCGGGATGACATGCTTACCCCCATCACCTGGTACGTGACACTGATATCCATTCTGAGCCCAATTGGAAGACAAGATGTTTATAATGTTGGGTAATCCGTTCGTGATTTGGGGAAAACTGATGGATCCTGGGAATGAATATGGGCTGAGGGAAAGGTAAGAGATAGAGAAGCCTGGAAAGCCAAGAGGCTCTCCCAACCAGCTGTGAGGGGTCCAGTCCAAATAACCTGTAAGCAAATGACCTCATTGCTGGCGGGATCCACCTGAACTGATAGACGGACAACGTAATACTATGTTAGTTGGTGTATGGAAAGCTTTAAAAGCTGAAAATAGTTTAGACGTGCCTCTTCTGCCCCCTAGCATTCCTGATGCTTTGCCTACTCCAGCAGTCCTCAGGGATTTAGTCCTATTTAGGCTGGATGCCTCTCAAATCCCTGGTATGCAGAGCAAGATTGTCTCCAGGTGAGGACCATTGTAAGTAATCAGTAGCCTAGAAAAGGAATCATCTACTGGATTATGCAATGGGATATCCCACCCAGATGGGTCAGTTATTTTGCACCCTTGGGTGAAGGGGAATCTGCTCAGCGTCTGCTGGGATCCTTTAGTCCTGCCACAAGCTGGACATGTGGAAATGCACTATACCTGGAATGGAACATGTATCCTGAAAGGGGAGGGGAAATGGGCATTATGGTGTGACGTGTCCCGCCCCCAGTCCATCTCCTCATGCCTGTCAGTGCTAGCTCTCTCAGCCAACTTGTATGGTATGAATAACCAAGTCAGATTCCTAAAGCTGTAGCCGTGTTAACGTCTAAGGATCAGGCCACAAGAGTAATTCCTGTAGAGGGGGAAGATCTGCCATATAAGTTTCTACTAAATATCTGTCTTTTCAGCCTTAGACCTCTGCTGCTCCTGTGGTGTCCAATCACAGGACGAAACCTATTGGAAATATCTTTCGACTGTGGGTCCACTCATATGTTCATCAAAGAAATGAATCCAACACTTCGGTATGTGGGCAGCTGCCCCTCTTTAGCTCCTCAGGATTGCTGTGGTGTGTAGCAACCCCTCAAGGAAGGGATTAGAAGACCCTGAAATAGCATATTAAAGAATAAGCCAGTGCTAGTACTCATAGTTCATCTGATATTAACAATACTAATTCAGGAAACTGGCCCGTGACACACACTATTAATGACACTGGGCATGGGTATTCTTTTTCTGTCAAGCAAACTATAAAAATAGCCCATAAGATTGCTGACCAAAAGGATCCTGGAAATACCACCATCAGAGTCAAGGCGGGGAGGGTTATGCTCAGACTTGGGAGGCGTTTATATGATTTGCTCAGGGTTATGGACACCCCAATGTCAGGAACAGAAAAATCACTCTGAAGAGAATCAACCCAATTATACTGGAAACACGGAGTGGATACCACCGGAACTGTGTGGTCATTC
This sequence comes from Nyctereutes procyonoides, assembly GCF_905146905.1. Taxonomy (NCBI): domain Eukaryota; kingdom Metazoa; phylum Chordata; class Mammalia; order Carnivora; family Canidae; genus Nyctereutes; species Nyctereutes procyonoides. The sequence goes on along the minus strand of NW_026575032.1, from coordinate 13,292,119 downwards.
TATCATACTAAGGGACAATGACTAGTTTAGCATTGGTTGGTTGTGACACCCAGGTATTTATTGGGGAGCACCAAATGGAACACCATGGTTGCATGGCATAAATCTTTGGCCATTGCTTCCACCTGAGTGGTTAGGCTGCTGCATCCTGCGCTTCTTCTGGGCACAGCAAAGGATTTTGCCAACAGTAACAATGGCTGCCAACCCCCCTCCCCCCTCCAAACCCAGATGGACACTTTCCATCTTTTACTGGTATCATTTGGCTTCTGTCTTTGTTCCCTTCATAGGCCTAGAGGATGTTATAGCACACAATAGAAGCCTTTAATAAATTCAGTCAGCAAGCCCTGAATGACGGCCAACAAAACCTGTCCTTATTAAACACTGAAATGATTCTAATGAGAAAAGCTGTCCTCTAAAATAGGATGGCCTTGGGCATTATTACTGCCTCACAAGGAGGCACCTATGCCATTATCCAAACAGAATGTTATGTGTTTGTACCTGATGAGTCTGCTAATACATCACTTTATTAAATCACATGAGGACACAAATGAATGCCCTAAGTGACCCAACCCCCATCCTCCGGGATTTCATAAATTGATGGTTTGCTTCCCAGGGCTCTTGATGGGAAAAGTTGTCACTGATTTGGGGCATTACTATCTTAAGCTGTGTTTTCTCTTGCCTGTACCAGTATTGATGCTATGGCATCCACCTCCAATGCAGCTCTCGTGGCACCTCCAAAGGCTGCCAAGAGAGCCCCCTCCATGCTAATGAAACCCTCATTGACCACTCAGCGCCCATGACAGAAGAGGGGAACAAATGAGATTGTAAGAGCTGGTCACGAGGGCTACAGTGTTGGGTCAGAATGACACGACTGAAACTTAACCCTGACCCCTGAGCCGGACCCAGGCACTCGGAGGTTTCTCACCCCTTTCTTTGTCCTTGGAATATGGGTTCTGCTTGCCTTTCCTGCTCCCAGAGTCAACTCCCAAGACATAGCCTTGAGATGGTGACACGGTGTTGAAAACATCCGCATGGTATACATGACTGAGCACAGTTTGGGCCTCTTTATAAACTTTTAAAATTTGGAGGATGGTTGCAAAGATCCATTCATCTTTCTGCCACCAAAATCAAGGCTGGTATACAAGTTCCCCTTGCTTATAGAAACTGCCACCTACCAAACTAGAGTAGCCTGCAGGTTTTTCCTTCCTCTCTCTGAGGGCCCAGTTTCAGACTGCATGAAGGAAGCTTCCAGAAGGCTGCAAACCAACCAGTATGCACGCTTTTTAAGGAAATGTCTATTCACCTAATTTCCCAATTTTAATTGGGGTATTTAACTCTTTTATTTATTTGTAAGAATATATATACTAGACACAAGTTCTTTATCAGATAATATAATTTGCAATATTTTCTTCCATTGTATGAGTTGCCTTTCAACCTTTATGATGGGATCACTTACAACATGGAAGTCTTTAATTTTGATAAAGTCTAATTTATATCTATGTTTCATTATGTCACTTTTGCTTTTGGTATTTTTACAGAAGCCTTTGCCTAAGGTCACAAAGATTTACTTCTATGTTTTATTCTTGGGGTTTTATAACTTTCGTTCTTATATTTAGATCTATAATCACTTTGAACTGTGTGTGTGTATGTGTGTGTGTGTGTGTGTGTGGTATGTGCAGGTTGTAAGTTTAGGGTCCAAATTAATTCTTTTGCATGTAGATATCCAGTTGTTTCAGAATCATTTGCAAAAAGACTATTTTCCCACACTGAAATGTCCCAGCACCTTGTCAAGTTATCAACTGACGATAAAAGTTAGAATTTATTTATGGACTCGCAATTATATTGCATTAATATATGTGTACTTGGGCACCTGTACTGAGTGGCTCACTGGTGGGGTGTCTGCCTTTGGCTCAGGTCATGATCCCGGGGTCCTAGGATCAGTCCCACATGAGGCACCCTGCGGGGAACCTTCTTCTCCCTCTACCTGTGTCTCTGACTATCTCTGTGTCTCTCATGAATAAATAAATGAATAAAATCTTAAAATATATGTATGTATATATATGCTATTTTTACACAACTTTGAATACTATAACTATGTAGTAAGATATATATGTATATATATAATTTTATATGTAATTTATATATATAATTTTATATATAGTTTATTATATATATATATATATATATATATATATATATATATATATATATATATATATATAATTTGTTTTGCTGTTTTGCTTGTGTTTTAGAGAGAAGGAGAGAGTGTGAGCAGTGAGCAGAGTCCATCCCAAGTGCAGAGCCTGATGCAGGGCTTAATCCCATGCCCTAAAAACATGACCTTAGCCAAAATCAAGAGTTGACACTCACCCAACTGAGCAACCCAGGCACTTCAAGTGTAGTAAGTTTTGAAATCAGAAGTGTAAGGCTCCAACTTTTTCTTTTTCAAGATTGTTTTTAATATTCTGAGTTACTTGCATTTCCATATTAATTTTAGGGTCAGCTAGATAATTCCTGAAAAATTGGTAGAATATAGTATTTTTATGGTGGCTTCATTGAATGTGTAGATAATTTGGATGCATTGCCATCTAATAACATTGTCTTCTGAACCATAAACATAGAATGTCTTTCTATTTAGTTAGGTCTTCTTTAATTTCTTCCAATAATGTTTTGTTTTCAGTATTTCAAAAAATTTTCAAAATTTATTTTGTTAAATTTATTCCTAAGTATTGAATTCTTTTTGGTATTATTGGAAATAGAACTGTTTACTAACTTTATTTTATTTTTATTTTTTATTTTTTTAAATTTATTTATTTATGATAGTCACACACAGAGAGAGAGAGAGAGAAGCAGAGACACAGGCAGAGGGAGAAGCAGGCTCCATGCACCGGGAGCCCGACGTGGGATTCGATCCCGGGTCTCCAGGATCGCGCCCTGGGCCAAAGGCAGGCGCTAAACCGCTGGGCCACCCAGGGATCCCTACTAACTTTATTTTAGAGTTTTCATTTATAGATTATATAAATATAATTTCTTTTTGTATATTCATCACGTATCCTGGAAGCTCTTTTATCCTTCCTTAAGAGCAAGATTCTAGATACCCAAATTTGGACATCATATATGGAAGGTATACTTAATCAGTTGCAAATATTAGTAGTATAATTTATCTTTGTGTGTGTCCAATAAGTTAGTTGCTTCTAATTTATCTCTTATGTAATAGGACATATTGGATATATTCTAGATATGGAAAACGATGTTGAACAGAGAAGTATGAATGAAGAAACAGAAGAAATGAAGCATGAATTAGCTGACATCCTGAAGACAGGTCTTACACATCTCAATAATAAATACTAGCTTCTCCTTGTTCATTTTTAGCATCAAGCACTTCATCTAATCAAATAGTTCTGTAGGGTAGATGGTATAAAAATAATAACGAATTGCTTTTTAATGTATTTAAATCAATAAAAAATAAATCAAGGGAGCTGACAAAATACAAAACTCATATTTTAGCTACTTCTCTCCCTTTTAGAGGTCACTTTTCACTAATTTATTTTTGGAACAAATCAAGACTACTGTTTCTCTCCTGATTTGACCAATGAAAATGGCTCTCCACTGAGTCTCTTCCTGCTCTGCTGAGAGTTACTTATTACATTAGGGTTGATACCATCTTGAACGCTGGAACAAAATCCTCTTTATAGGATATCATATGATGTTACAGTAGAGTAGCAGGTGAAGGCCCATGCTTACAGCCACTTTGCAGTATTATTCAGTCTCTTTAGTCTTACAAAATTAGTGCTCGGGAGTATAATACTTTACTACAGTCTCAAATGTTATGAAAATTATGCAGAGGGAAAACTTTAGTAGCTGTTTTTTTAGAAAATATACTATGCCAATATTTTTATTCCATCCAAGGAAAAAGACCCTAAGAAGTCTAACCTTTTATAGGGATCATTATTTTCCAATTTAGCTCCATTAACCCCTAGAACCTCCAAACCATATCTTCTTTTAGAATCTATCACTATTAACCATGATATTTAACTCTTAGATAAAAATTGAGCTTCTCTCAGGATTATCTCCCCATATTTGAGTGTAGATTACTCAGTAAGATTACAGTTGCAGAAAGTTCAAATTAAACAATGCTTCATTGCCTTTGGTACTTTGCTTTCTATGCGATACAGGAGGGTGAAGTTACTCTTGTTCCTTTCGATGTCTCCTCCTTTTTGATATAGAGCAGGAAGGAAAATGTCAAAAGCAGGCCTATGCACGTTGCCTCCATAGCTAGAAATTTTGGGGAATTGAATGACTTTGATTAAGCATTCCTGTATACAAAGTAAAGGTATTTACTAAAAACAATGGCTCTATGTATAAAATGTTTTTGTAAGGTTATACAAGTATCTGGACCATTTATAGAAAACATATCTTAAAAAAAAAAGAAAACATATCTAAAACTTATAGATTTACAGAGCATGTAGCATGAGAGAGTCGTCATATCAGCTATGTAACTAAGTGGTGAATAAAATGAGGGTATTCCAAAATCAAAGTATCTCCATTCTATATTAATGTTCTACTTTTGTAACTCAAAAATTTGTCTGTTTTTCTTTTTTTTTTCCACAGAGTTAGAAAAAAAATTCAGAACTAAAAAAAGAGAACTTTTTATTTTTTAAAGAGAACTTTTTAAGGGAGCTATAACACACTGTTTCAGAGTTTCTTCAGGAGAAACATGCTACATCTGTGCATGATACATACCTGAAACCTTTGATTCATTGATAAAGCTTGATGTAAAGTAAGATCTATGATTTTCCTGAGTTAGCTGTGAAATTCAACCCTTTTTTGTTGACATACACGGATTCATTCCCCATTGTTCATGGTTCTTTGAGTTAGTGTTAAATCAGGTATATATTCCTGCATACCCTTCCTTAAGATAAACATACAATTTCAGTGATACCCTAAATCCAGTAGGGCAAAGAGAAAGAAGAGAGTCTTTGTCAAGAAATACAAGAGTTAATACACATACAGAATTATCCACTTACCTGGGAGATCAAAGTACTCAACAATGATTCATATCAAGACCAATAGTAGTAGTGGTGATGGCAGAAGCAGTGAACAAATGTGTTATATTAATACAGACAAATTCCAAATTTCAATAATTGGCCTAGAGATGGGATTGGGGATGCTCATTGACTATTACCTGTGGTACCTCAGATGATATCTGCTGGTGATCTGAACTAATACTTTTTCTTTGCACTCACATCATAGCCATGGAATGATTTAAACATAATGGGTATTCTAATTTATTGCTATTTTAATTAGTGTATGCATTTTGATTAAATTGAACAGGAAAATTCGATCTGAGCCAATACACTAACAGTGTATTTTAATAGTTGAAAATACAGGACTGCTAGAGAAATAAAGTATCATCTGCTACATATATTCACCATAAGACAATTTTCAAAATCTGTAGATGTATCAGGCACTGTATAGCATGATAAATAACAGCATCCAAAAAAATTCTGAACGTACTATCAAGCACTACTCCTGTTTTTTTTTTTTTTTTTTTGCCAGTTTGCTTGTTTTCCTTCATGTAATATAAACCTTTTTATAAGCATTTCAATTGTGCAACATTTACAGAAAAAAAACAAAATGAATTTGGGTAGCCTGAGAGTTTAGGGGGGAAAAGCCACCATCCACTTGTGTCCAGACTCCTGACAAGTCCTTTTAATAGATAAACAATAGTGTTTTAAAAAATTAGTAATATGGGCAGCCCGTGTGGCTCAGCAGTTTAGCACTGCCTTCAGTCCAGGGCCTGATCCTGGAGACCCGGGATTGAGTCTCACATCGAGCTCCTTGCATGGAGCCTGCTTCTCCCTCTGCCTGTCTCTGCCTCTCTCTCTCTGTGTCTCTCATGAATAAATAAATAAAATCTTTAAAAAATTTTTAGTAATGTCAATAGACAAACATCTTTCACACAAGCTGTTTTTTTTAAACATGTCATTATACCTATGGCATTTAAATCCTAAAAGGTACATGTGTAAAGTAGAGATATTTCAAAAGATACTTAGAATTATGTACATAAATATAAAAACATAATCCCAGTTGTGATCAGAAATAATTACAAAAATTTCTATACCATCCAAGAGGTAGTTTAATATAATTTCAGATTATTTTCTTACTTAAATAAATACGTTCCATTAACATGGGTAATAGAAATTTCAGATTTTTCCAGTTTGCATTAAATCCAGATATTTACTGACTAAGAATTTCAGGCATTTTTTTTTCACTTAAATTACAACAATTTATATCCAGTGCTTTATTATCTAGTGAGCCATCATTAATCCAGCCACAGATTTGCAGAATATTTCAAATGAAGTATATTTTTAGATAAATGAAACAGAAGTCTTTAAAATGTATAATGGATGTTTCTGATGAAAATATCTGTCAAAATGAATTACATTTTTCATACTTAATAGCCAGCAAAGTGAGAGATAGACACAAATTAGAAATTTCAACTATTTTCATCATACTACAATAATTATACAACTCATAAAATAAAAACTAAAGTATTTTAACTTCTGATAGGAATATCTCTCTCCACTCCGAGTAACCCATGTTGGAGTCAGACTCAGGGTTTACCTTCTCACTGACAGACTAAAATTCCAGTGCACTTCCTAGAAAATGGTTATATTTTTAGCACTTTTTGACTTTTTGATTGTTTCTGCATTAGCTTTCCTATGGAAGACTTCTTTAATTATGACATCTGTAGATAACTCATTTAAGCTCTATTACCCCATCTATGAAACAGAGCTGATTGTTCACAATCCGTGTAATTTAACAGAATTAACTAGAACTATTAGGCACTGTAAGTGATTTTGTTTTAGGCAAGGTATGATTCACCTAAGTAATCTACTCTAGAACTTAGAATACAGATAACTATCAAAAAAGGTCAATTGCTTTTTCCAATTTGTGATGAAACAAGTTATATGTGCTGGTAGTCTATCTAATAGGTCCTGGGAACAACCTTGATCTCAGCCTACATAGTACTGACTAATAAGATGATAGGGGAAAAGTTACATTTTAGTGATTGGTATTGATATGACAACTATTGTGATTTTTAGTAGAGAATGAGTGAATCAATGAAAAATAACTATTACAAATTCTATAAAAACATTTTACAGACCTTTGAAAAGTAGGCCTTTCAGAAACAAAAAAAATGAAAATAAACTGTCTAGGTCTGCTTATATGTTTATTTATATGCTTATATACCTATTAAAATCTGCTTAGAAAGAACATTATTAATAGCAAATAGTGCTTGTTACCTGGCTTGTTACTATTATTACTATTATTAATAGCAAATAGTGCTTGTTACTCCTCAAATAGTACTTTATAGTCAATGCTTTAGCCTAAAAACGTAATTACTTTTAGGATTCTCATTTTCTATAAAAGAAAAATGAAACAGAGAGAGGGTAAATGCCTTCCTCAAAATCACATATGTAAAGAAAAACATTACTAATGTGAAGGAGAGTTGAGATAGTCAATATTAAGATCCTTAATTTTTTATGAGAAAATCAAAGCCCAGAGAGGATAAATAATTACCCTCAAGTCACATATGTAATAGCCAGGGTTTGAATCCAAAGTTATTCCTCCGCGAGTCTAGAATTTTAAGCACCACACAGTACTGCTTCTGCATGAAATCTGCCTTATTTCAGCAGTAGCACCATCCTATGCAATATCACCTTTAACTGACTACTCATTGCTCATAATAACACCTTCTGAACTTTGTTGTCTGCATTTTGCCTGTCCCAAGGCCCCTCTTTCCTAAATTTCTTCTGATCCATCATAATGGATTCGAGAAAGTGCTGATCAAAGATAGTGAATTTTGTTAGATACTAAATCTTTCAATTATAATGCAGGTTTTCCATTAGGTTGTGTAGTGACTAACATGGGTTATTTCAGGCAATATGGTAGGCTTAAGTCAGATCATCTAAGGTCTCTTTAAAGCACCCCGCGTAAATCTCTAAAGAATATCATCAACAGGTTACGGAAATTATATATTCACATATTCTGGGAAGACATGAGGTTATGGGCTACTTTTATGTGATGACAGCTGAAGAACAATAAATCATACTTAGTACCATTCTAGGACAATATAATTTAGGAAACATCAATAGGTACCATGGGGATTGTTTCCTCTAAACAGATAAGTCCAATTTCACTGTAGAAATGTCCTTTTCTTTAAAAAAAAAAAAAGTCCTTTTCTGATTATATTATATGCCCTATGTGGCCATTTCTGTAAAAAACGAAAATAATGCATAGAGTCTGGCACCTAATGAACATTAAGTATTTCTTAGCTATGATGATAATGATGATGATGTATGCATAAAATTTGAATCTACTTTCCAAAGCGTCTGTTAAATATATGCTACATCTATAGAGAGATTTCGGATCATGAAATTTTGTATTGGGTTTAGTTGTTTTCTTCTCTGCTATAAGTCATAACTTTTTTTTTTTTTTTTTGCCATACAACCTTTGCAACAAGGAGGTCCTTACAGCTGAATTTCGTATGGTGTAAATGTAATGATCCTCTTTAATTCTCATATATTTTCCATCTGCATAAGTTGAGCAAATGCACTCATATGAAGGGTTTCTAACCAGAAACGAATTTTGAAACTTTCTTCTACTGTGTATATATAAATGCATAAAACTTAATTTTCAACTCTAATATCTTTATTACCTTGGAATCCATATCAAAACTGGAAGATAAAGCAGGAAATATTCTGATAATTCTTGAATCTTGCTCTGTGCCAGATGACTTCCATGTTTATATTTCTATCATGACATCAGTTTTACATTACATTTATTTCTATTTTTGACATTAAAAACCTGAGACTCCAAGATTAAGTAACTATTGATTTCTAGCACTTGTAATTGCTTATTAAAAATTAGGCTTTAGTCTTAAGCTCTACGAACTGTAACACCTATTGATATATTTTCCCAGGAACTTTCATAGTGTTTTCTATATAGAGGGGGATCTAATATATATATATATATATATATATATATATATATATATATATATATTCATGATAGACATAGAGAGAGAGAGGCAGAGACACAGGCAGACGGAGAAGCAGGCTCCATGCAGGGAGCCTGACGTGGGACTTGATCCCGGGACTCCAGGATCGCGCCCTGGGCCAAAGGCAGGCGCCAAACTGCTGAGCCACCCAGGGATCCCAAAATCTTTATATATTGAGTGAATGGATGAAAGCCACGTAGTTGAATGAAAACACAAACTCAAGTTTATGCTCCTTCTGATAATTAATTACTGAAAGTCAAAACATACATGCATGAGATGAAATCACATTGAAAAATATTCAATGGAAGTGGATATTTCTCACTATTTTGATCAGTGAAATGATAAGCTGATGCTGTTCACTCCACAAATTCCCTATTCCTCTATAAAATTGCAGCTGCCAATTTAAAATGTAGTGCCACTACTTCCAAAGTCTGCATGTCATCACCCTCTTTTTTGTGGTGTTGCCAATTAGATTTCCAGGAAACAAACCCTGTGATTCTGAGATTTTTTTTGTTCTCAAGGTTAATCAGAATGTTCTTTAAGGAAAAATACTGTGCAGGTTGAAGAAAGAAATATTGGAAGGGGGGATAAGTTGAATTGTGATACAGTCGCTATGGAAAACTCAAAGGGATGGTGGACCATCCTACAGAGTGGTCTTGATTGTGAAAAAAAATGCTGTGTTCCTTCCTAACCTACTGTCCACTGTGGATGACCGTGAGGATAATTCCTGCAGAGGGATTTAACAGAGAACGAGATCTATGTGCCATAACACAGCATACACATGGACTTTTAGTGTCTTGATAAACGATAAAAGGAGTTGATCACACCAGTAAGTCCAGTGAAAATCATGTCAAGTGTTAAGGCAAAGACTTGTCACTATTATTGGGCAGTTCTTGTTCAGAAGTGCTGGATACTGTCCAAAAAAAAAAAAAAAAAGCCTCATTATCCCACTATGGGAAGTAGAGTTTGGGTAGCTACTTGGGAGCAGCTGATATGTTTGACAATCTCTCAAGATGGTGCTTAGAGATTTGTAGGAAACATTTCTCAGCTTAACTTCTAGAAGCTGATAAAGAAAACATCCTCACTGGAGTGGAAGTGGAGTGGTCTGTTGTTGATGACTCCACACTTAGCTCTAGAACACTGCCATCTTCTTTGTTTTGTCCTTTGCTACAAGCTTCCAAATTCCTATTTCTATAATAAGTAATTCCCAATTCCTTTCTCTGTAGTTTATTTCAGTTAGACCCTTCCTACAATCTAATAATTATTATATTATGGATAATGATATTAATGAATAAAACTTTTAGTACTTAATAAGTGCCTGGAGATTTTCAAAAAGTTTTTTATGGGTTACAGTGTGTTCAGTGGGACAAAGCTTAGTTGTTATAACAAAAGATCCAAAATTACAGGAGCACAAAGACAATGAGTTTTATTTTCTTTTACATGACAGTTATAGCATGAATGTTTCCCATCTCAAGAACATTTATGCTTTGCATAGCTTTCTGGGGATCCAGGTTCCTTCTAAACAATTGCTCTACCCTACTTGAAAGAACTGTCATCCTTTGCATGATTGAAGTTCCATTGGGAATGTCTCTTGACAGTTGAAAGAGAAGGTGCAGATGGAGGATTTACTTCTGATATCTTCATTACCAGACCAGAAGTGGCACATATCACTTAATTCCATTAGAAAATATCTAGCTACTAGTTCATAACTCATTGCAAAGGAAGCTGGTGCAAAGTGTATGACTAGGTGAAAATGTATGAAATTGAAATTGAAATGAAATGAAATGAAATGAAATGAAATGAAATGAAATGAAATGAAATGAAATGAAATGGAAAACCCTGAATTTGGAGAGAAAACTAGCAGATCCCCTGGCAAGTTCACCAGTAACTTTTGTTTTCATCATCTGCCTTTTGTCTTCACTTTCTTCAGGCTCAACATAAATACTTTCTATTCTTTGAGGGAAACCAGACTTTCTTCAAATGATGACTATTACAGATACTTTTCTATGATTCTAGTCCTTACTATTCCCATCAGGAAGAGAGTATTTAGCAACTCAAATCAAACTCTTGTCTTTTATGCTTTCTGCTCAGTTACCTCTTTTATTCTGAGGCAGTGTCTCAGCTACTTCAATGAGAGGGGCAGTATGAGAATAGCTGAAGAGACAGGGACCGAAAAAAAAAAATAGAACTTCAAAAATATTGTCTTGCTGTGTATGCAAAATACGATGGAAGAGAGGCTCCGGCCAGTAATCCTCAAACCATTTCTCTGCAACCCAAGCATTTGGAATATATCACATCACGACACCTGTTTTTTGCCCTTTTATTATCTTACCTTTGGCTTGACAATGCTTATATAGATGAAATCCTCTTTAATGTGACATGAAATTCAAAACTCATCAAAAGACTTAGCTTTGCATAAGTCTTTGTTCCATGACTAGAAATACATTAATTTAGACTTTCTTCTCATTCTGTTACAAACTTGTTCCAGTGACTAAAAGTATTTGAGTGAACTGAAATGGTATGAGAGATCTTAGAGATATTTTAGCTAAGCATCTTCATTTTAAACAGGGAACAAAATTGTTAAATGTTTTCATTATAGTACGTAGCTTATTTATTTCAGGCCGGGACCAGCATTTTGGTCTACTGACTCATTCTAATATTCATTCTAGTACACCCCACTGCCTTTCAATTCTCTTCCTCTCTTCTTTTTCAACATAATTATCCTTGTCACCCACTTTCTAACTATCTGACATTTTAATTAACTTTTCTAACATCAGAATCTAGAAGCTAATGAGCATTCCATTTTTCCCCTGTAATTCATTTTGCTTTGAGAGTGGTATTTCCCAAAGAATATTCAACTCAACTCTAGCCACATAGAGGTGTGCTGTGTAAAATAGATTCCTGGGAAGTTACTTTGAGAAATGTCATGCATTATGATATGTATAATATACAACAGTGTAATAAGTGCTCTATGAAATAAAATTTTGAAATAGGAAATTCTTTAATTGCTAAATCTTTTCCAAATTCATATTTACAATCTCTTCTTCTTATCTGTTTATACCATTTAACTGTTTCTGTAATTTTGGGAAGAATTGCCTTAGAGTCATGTTCCATTAGTCTTAGGAGATCTCTCAGATGGAAGGAATGATCAATCTGGAAATAGTGTTTCATATATTGAAACTTCTAGATAAGGACTGCTGTCAGAATTTAAGGTGTCTGTCCAAGACACTGTTTAATTCAATGAACATTGTAAAGAACTCAGAATGATCTATATTATTAGAATTTTGTATCACATATTGTCAGCATGTTCACTGATTATTTTAATATGTTTTGCTATAAAGGGAAATGTAGGAATATATATATATATTTATATTTATATTTTATTTAATGTATGCTACATATATAATTTATATTTTAGCCAAATTACAGGTTGGGAGAGGAGAGAGTGTGATAATATAATGAAACATATTTGGATTATATTATCATATAACTAAATTTAAGGATCAAAATAAAAACTTCACAAAGAAGATACTGCATAGAAATACGTGAATCAGGGAAATATAATAACCTTGTATTTGCCTCATAATACATACATATATCTGTATATCTATACATTTACATATAGCCCATCCAAGTATTATTTCAAGAATAAAATTGATCCAATATTTAATTTTCAATAACAATTAACATTGAGAACTTGGTTTTGATTGGCAAAATGGCAGCATGCTTTTCTGAGTTTTCATCTCTCTCTCTCTCTCTCTCTCTCTTTTTTTTTTTTTTTTTTTTTTTTTTTTTTTTTAGTAATTTCTACACCCAATGTGGGGCTTAAGCTCATGATCCCAAGATCAAGAGTTGAATGTTCTCTTGAATCAACCAGGCACCCTCCCCTCAGGATATGTTTTGAACCTTGAAACATTTGGTTATAAAACTGAAATTCTAATTCAATTCTATTTAGATGTCACTGATATTTATTAAATACTTTATTCAGTTTCCTAAAATGTATATGGTTTTAAAATATTATGCTAAACAATTTTTTTTAATTTTTTTAAATTTTTATTTATTTATGATAGTCACAGAGAGATAGAGAGAGAGAGGCAGAGACACAGGCAGAAGGAGAAGCAGGCTCCATGCACTGGGAGCCCGACGTGGGATTCGATCCCAGGTCTCCAGGATCGCGCCCTGGGCCAAAGGCAAGCGCCAAACCGCTGCGCCACCCAGGGATCCCCTAAACAAAATTTTTAAGTGCTTTGCTGATACTATAAAATTATTATTATTATTAAATATTTTAAGATCAAGTTTACATTTTCATATATAAGCTGGATTTTTTCAACTTGATTTAAAATTTCAGGTGAATTTCTAAGACGTCCTTTTATTTACTTTTAAAATGTTTAGATGTCCTTTTAATAAATTAAAAAACAATTAAAAAGGATATATACTTTCAGTTCATTTTCTGCTTTATTTAAATAGTCTTTTTGTTTATAAAATGTTATGCTTGAAAAACAATATGCAAAAAGGATTTAGTGATTACATTTATTGTAGGGAAGAGGAAAATGAGTAGCTAAAATTATTTGTAAATGTCCAGGGTCATTATATTAAAAGTGAAACCAAAAAGTTTAGTATAACTTCTTTATTTCTAAACTTTATTTTAATTCTACATAGAAGATGTTTGTGTAAGGTACTTCTGAGTTTTGTTAGTGAAACAAATTTCCTGATAAGGATATGAAAACCTATGTTCTTAAATTAGAGTTCTTTTGAAATACTCTAAATCATAAATGTTTGGTTATAATATACCCTTAATAAATAGTGATAATCATCAGAAGAAAATGAAGAAGTGGGATGTGAAGTTAGACATTATGAATTCCAATTCACTTCTAACAAGGAACATCCAAGCCTGGGCGTTCGTTCGTCAACTAATTATTCTCATAAAGTGTGATAGGCTTTCCTCAGCAATCTTCATGATAGCTGCAAAGAGGAGAAAAGTGTTCAGAGGAAATCAAAATATAATTAATTTATATAACAAAATATTAACCAGTCATTTGTATATGAAGTTGGAAAACTCTTCTTTCCTTTATTTCCTCAAATCCAAATCTTAAGAATGTTGTTGGACCCAGAAAAAAAGTCAGGTTTTAATTTAGCTTTCATTTATGGAAAAGATCATTCTGATACTACAGTCAAAATCTTTTAAAATACCAACCATTTTTAGATCCAAAGCAACGTGATCACAGTTGGCTACCTGGATGGACAGAAGCCTCTCTTGTTTGTTCTAAAAGATATCTCCCAGTCTACTGACTGCGTCTTCATCATTCAATATGGATCAACATTCTATTAACTGTAATTTGAGTACTTGGAAAATTCCATCTTCTTTTCCTTTTCATATTTTTCTTTGTTCAAAGGAAAATAATTTCTGGTCTCCACTAGGTCTTGGTTCCAAGCTGCCACTTAACCACATCTATTTTATTTGTACACCTAAATCTTGAAATATGCACATGGGAATTACTAAGTAAAAAAAATGAATCCTATCAAATATATCACTCCAATAGTTTCTTTTTTTTTCTTTCATTGACCTGCAAATATCATCTATTATTATGCTTTCTAAATCTCGTATGCTTTAGAATTACCTAGGTTACTTTTTAAAATCAGTTTTGGTTGTACATTTATTTATTTTCATCTCCTTTAAGAACTACTAGAACAGGATACCTGAGTTTTGGCCCAGTAATTTTTTTTTAATCTCCACCGATAATTGATAAAAAGTCCAGACAAATAAAATGTACTTGGAAGTAATTTTATTTATTTTAATTAAATATATTTTAAACAGTAGTTCATGGCAATATGTAACTAATCCACAACAATTTTAATATAAATTTTAATAATCATTTTTTAACACAAAATTTTAAATCAATAATCACATATTAACAAATCAAATGATATATTTGTTTATAGTAGATAGACAAGAGATTTTGTTAATGTGTTTTTATATAGATTAAAAATATTTAATTTTAATCTTATTATTGATTATAGAACTTTTCCCTAACATTTCATTTTAATATGTTTCTAAAATGAAAATGTGATTTCCCTGATTCATACTTATGTTTGAAGATGAACCTGCTTATCACAGTCTTCCACAATTTGATGAGTAGCTCTCTTCCTAACGTCCTTTTCTGTCCTGCCCTTCATCAATTTTGGGACTTCAGTAATAAGTGGCTTCCTTCAGTTTCTTGAATGAAATATTCTCTCTCTTTTAGAGTGGTCACTCCTAAATTGACAAGCAATGACAATGAATTAAATCTACCTACCTATTTTATATAATATACCAAAAGACTATATTAACATATATACTTAAGAGATAAACCAACAAAGCAAAAAATATAACTCATTTGTAAATATAATTTCTCTTAAGATTTAGTATATTTAAATACACATTGATTGATGCTAATGTTGAAAAGTTTATGGTGATATTGAAATATATCAGGGTTTGGTTTTCAGTTTTTAAATCTTAAAATTGGGGATATTTTAATGTGATTTTGTTTTCCTCCAGGCATCTTCTGTTGGTTTATCTGCTCATGCTGAAAAGTGCATTTGAAATAAGAAATGTTGCCACAGTGTATGCTCAAGATTACAACCACATATGTCTTTATTTTCCCCTAGAGCATCTATCATATAATTAATATCTGAAATAAAGCCTCAAAAAGATTAAATAAAAAAACAAACATTGAGATTTTGCTGTTTGTATTTTAAATTTTTATTTATATATAGATCAAATGAAATTAATATTTCTCAGTTTTCAAATCTAATTAAGTCTGAGAAACTGTGAAGCTAGTGATTGCTTTCCTCTATTTGTTTCTAGATAAAAGTTGTTTTATGGAGTACATTTGCATATTTACTATATCTTTTAAGGAATATGTTAAGATTAACTTATTCTAAATCCTGTTCAATGTCTGATACCTTAGTTTTTTTTTTTTAAAGAGCAACAAGGCTAATGAAAAAGATTTCATTTATTCAAAATGTCACTTTAGAGTGCATGCAAGATCTAAAAATATGAAAATGGTTTACTAAGAACCTGTAGCTGGAGATGTTTTGAAATTAAAAGATGATCAGAGTAAAGTTTCAGGCACAAACATTAAATTATCTGAGCAGCTTTTGTACACTGTTATTTTTAATTCAAGGGAAAAACCTGACATTGCTGACTCAAAACCCTATCATCTAATCATTTCTTTATTTATAGTAATCTCAGGAGTGAAATGAAATATCAGATACAAAGTTAGGCAAGATTCACCAGATAGTTCTCATGCAAAGCAAGGGAAAATTTTTTACAGAGACCATTTTTGACAGAGGCTTAATTATGACCCAAATTTTGCTATTACATTTCAAATTAAAAGTGGGTCTCCATTTCACTCTCCTGATCAAAATAATTTCTTCTCAATGTGTCATCTCAACACTTCTTTACAACCTGAAGGATCTAGGTTATTTTCATCTCCCAATGCCCTTGTCTGTTTCAGCACTTGTTATACTCTCTGTCCTCTTGATTCCTACAGTACATCAGCTCATAGTACATAGTAATTACATTCAGCTTTTAAAACTCTTCCATTGTTTCATGTTCTTAGCCTTGTATCTCCAACTATCAAGGAGGAATTTTAATGACAGGGACTGTGTATTCATTCCTTCCCTAATCCCAAGGCTACCCAATAAAGCTGAGTAAGTAGTAGACACCTAGCATGATGACTGAAACTGTAATTTAAAACATGTTTATGGAGATCATCTGAAAAAACAAAAAACAAAAAAAATATTGGTTGCAATAAAACTACTATCTTATATGCATTAAAATTCTTGGTAATTTTTCATTCTTTTTTTCTTTTCTTGTAATTGTATGCTATTCATCGGTATCATATAAAACTAAAGAGTTTGCTAAAATCTTAATTTATATACTCCAAATTGGGTAAATATGTCACTAGAACAGATATATATTATCTATGTTATGGCACAAATATCAGTACGAAATACAAAAAAAAAAATAGCCACAGGAATTATTTTTAATCACTCCTTGTACTGTTTGCTCTTCTTCTCCCAAGTGACTTCACGTTTTAAAATATTATCTCAATCAAGATGGATCTGTTAAGAAATGGATAATTAACTTTTCCTTATGTTGGTATTGTTATCACTCTGAATCAATGTGAATTTAGACCGGAGTAAAATAATTTGACATTTAGCTGTATTAATTTGATTCAATATATATCTATTAAGGTCAATAAAATAAGGCATGTATGTAGTTCATAAATCTATCATTTATGAGATTTCTAGGGATTGTGCGACATGGAATTGGAAATCACTGTGAAACCTTCATAGTAATTTTTTGTTTGCTTTGGTTTTGTTTGAAGATATGTCGTAATTTAACTTAGCTGCCTTTGATAACTACATCTTGGAAATATGTATGTATACCTTCACAGTCTCCATTTAATCTCAAACAAAATATTTGTGCATCTGCACTTTGAGGAGTGAATAGGAAAACAAAAAAGGTTCAAGCTTGCAGAAGTGCAAATGAAGTTAGTTTCTGTTCCTCCAGGGGTTTTGTAAATAATAGTTTTAACCATACATAGTGAACTAGATGCTTCTGAGAATGAGTGTTATTTTTTTTTGGAAATAAGTGCTTGGGAAGCATCCCTTAGGTCACTAGAGTACTATTGAGTGCACATTTATAATACCAGCACTAAATGAATACACTGTCCTAAAGGGTGGATGTTTTTTTTCTCAAACATTTACCTTTCCATGATATCAGTGATTTATATGTAGACTAATTATGTTCTGCTGCAATTTGAAGGTTTCAAACAGATGTATAACCTTATATTTTGTGTGGTCACAGCCTACTGATTGTGATGCTGTTAGCTACTAATGGGGGCACTTACTAAGGCTTGTTACAACTTGTGAACTCCTGGGATGCCTGGGTAGCTCAGCGGTTGAGCATCTGCCTTAGGCTCAGGGCATGATCCTGGAGTTCTGGGGTTTAGTCCAGCATTGGGCTTCTTGCATGGAGCCTGCTTCTCCTGCTGCCTGTGTCTCTGCCTGTGTCTCTCTGTGTCTCTCATGAATAAATAAATAAAATCTTTAAAAAAAAAAAAACAACAACCTATGAACTCCCATAGATATTTCCTCCACTGGAGCCAATGTCTTGGCTCCACCAGCCCTCCAGCCCTGTGGTTCTTATTATGATTGTATGATGTACCTCAGCAAAACCATCAAAGGACTTTACAAAAATGTTTATAACCCACAATTCCTGGAGGGTATTGGAGTACACCTGGGGCCATACATCCATGTCTCAGGTAAAGAGTGAATGTATATGTGGACCTTGGATTCTTCCTTTATTGTGTTAGAGGATGAAGTATCTAGGGTTTGGAGGCTTCACTCATTATTGGTGAATTTAAAACATAAGAACAGGAATTAAAGCATTGGGAAGGGAAACACAGGGTCACTCAAGAAGTTAGTTAACTGTGTCATGAAGGGCTTTCTAAAAAGGAGAACTTCATGGGTAGGATGGCCTAGTTTTGTATAGCTGTCAATGTGTTTATTTGAGATGGATGACTTTGAAATGAATGCTTCTGCAGTCAAAAGCCTAAGGTCAGGCCCTTACATTACAATAAAAAAAAAAAAAAAAAAAAGCTAATGGTCAGGCACTTACCACTGTACCCTATCTGCTTTTTGGTGCTTAATTTTTTTTAGCAAAGGAAAACTGTCTTCAATCTTCATAAAGATGCTTTCTAATCTAAATATCTTAGTAACAGATAATATACTGAACATGCATGACTAGGGGTAAAGAGACATCAGATGGGTTTAAGAGCTTATTAGTAGTGAGAGCAGAGAAGAGAGAGAGCATAAGAGGCCTGAAGGACAGAGGAGAGAAGATCCAAGAAAAGAAGAACTTAGCCTCAAAGGAGTTGAATTCATTGAAGATCTATCATGCCAGTTTAAAAATATTACCTTTGGTAGAGTAAATAATAGAGTTTAGAGAAATAATAAAAACACCCATCTTTCAGTGAACTGATAAAGTTAATAATTATTTTATTATGATTGTAGTTGTGTGTTTTTTTTTGTTTGTGTGGGATTTGTTTTGTTTTTTTTTTTTTTTTTAGTGCTGACTGCGTGCCAATAGTATGCTTCATGTTTTAAGTAAATTATGTCATTAAATCCTTATATTATTCCTGGGTATAAGTCATATTATTATTTCTACTGTACAGATAAACATACTGGCCCTTTGCATTCTCAGAAAACTTATGTTAGATTATTATTTAGTAAATGGCACAGCTTTAATGAAGATCAGGTATGGCTGGTTTCAAAGTTTATACTCACCAATGTACAATCATGCAGTTTTTAGAGTAATTTATATGAAATTTAGAGAGAAAATTTGGAAAAAATGTATAAAAAGGGACAATTTAGAACCTCTACATAAACCTCACTAACAAAAGTGAAGAGAATCTGGTCACTAAATATCCTTCTGAGGAACATAAAATATAATTAGCATATTGATTCTCCAGCAAATCCCAAATCATGTATTGGCTGTTAGACTTTCAGAAGCCAAATATGCATAGTCCTGGATTGAGCTTTGGGGATGAAGCTCTTAGACCCTCGTGTTCTACTATCTCAAGAGACAAGGACTCCTTCCTAAGGAGGAAGTCCAAATCTTTTTAGCAGAGGTCATGCCTTTCTGTATGACGTCACAAAAAATATAGTTTCTCAACTAGAAAAAATACAAATAGAAATGTTCTGAAGATAAAAAAATATGTCGTTTATGGTTTTACTATCAGGTTATTGTCAGGTAAAGCCACCTACAATCCTTTGCAAACAAAGATAAAATGTTACCTAGAAAGCTACAATCCACTCCAAGCTTCCCGAAGACCAGTCTTTTTTTTTTTTTTTTTTTTCTTTCTTTTTTTCTGAAGACCAGTCTTAAAGAAATCCTTTAGCCTCCCATTCTAGATCTTAGCTTTCTTCCTGGAAATGGAGCAGTAAGTGCATTGAAATAGGTCAGCATCCAACAAACAAGCTGAGTAGAGAAGTAGAGCTGGGATCTATCCTTTGCCCCTTCCTCTTTCAAGAACTAGTCTTATTTATTTGCTCATCATACTCAGGGCTGGTTTCCTCAGAAACAGACTTTGAAACGAATATTTGCATAAGAATGTTTCTTGGCAAGGGATTTGGGGAAATACCCTTTTGCAGGAGTCAAGAAAGGAGAACTGTACAGAAGGAGAAGTTGAAAGTAAGCCAGGATTCCCCTCTATTGAAAACGAAGAGAGGTAGCTGGTGAACCTTTGAACACCTGAATGGACCAATCATTGGATGACGGCCATGTGGGAGAGGAAGGGAAAGTAACCTTCCTTCCAGAGAAGATAGGCTTAGGAAGAGTCTAAGCTGTGAGCTATCAGCACTCCTGCCCTGGGGAAAGAAGTTCTGAAAGGGGATCTGCATGGTCTACCAATTATCTACAACAATGAGGAAATACTAGATGTAAGTGTGTGTGTATGTGTCCATGTGGAAAGGTGTTGCACAGACATCTAATTATATCTATTAGACTCCTGTTCATTACTTAAAACAAAACTGCTTTTGTTGTCATATTCAAGTTGATTTAGGCTGAAAAGATGACACACAAGTAAAAGTTATTGCAGTATATGTGGTTACCCAAGAAACCACCAGAAAAACAAACCTCTGAGTTTGTACCAATTTAGCTCAGTATTGCCAAATAATGGGGGTTTGTGGATTATTTGTAATCATAGGTCCCTTGACTGTATGTGCAGTTTTAATTTCCCTAAGGTGAATCTTCCAAATCCTGCTAAAGTTCAGGTTGTGCAGTGTGCTAGCTGCCCTGAGGCAAAAGGTGAAAGAGGTGAACTGAATATTAAAATGTCCACAGTAGTCAGTTTCACTGCTTAGCAGTCTTTCCTAAAAGAAAGGTGGAAAACAACAGTTGCTGAGGCTCAGCAGTTAAACTGAGGAATCAGCCATATTCTGATGTAGAGTAAATTACATCCTGGGACTTGGGTAGATAAACTAATTAATGAACGTCTTAAAGTACCTACATTGTTTTCCTGCCCCAAGGCATTTCACATCTTCAATTTACCTCCTCAGTAATGTCCCCGAAATCAGTTTTATTCTAAATGCAAAATATTGTAACTATCATTGGCTCCAGACTAAGGGGAATTGTTTAAATATCTTATCCATCTCACGTACCTATTCATTGAAGACGGACAAACTTACATCACTCATGAGTTTCTTGTTTTTTTTTTTTTTTTTTTTTTTTTTCAGGAATGACTAGTTTTATCACCTCATATTCAAATTACACAGATCCAAAGTCTTAAACATATCCATGCTATCAGGGAAGTCACAATGCCCTACATAGTTAATTTACATTCCCTTTTCGACATACTGGAATAAACTATCCACGAATGTATAGAAAGTGCATGAACCGTACTTCTTTAGAGTCACAGACATTGCTTTTTACTGAAGTAAACTCATAATTTCCATGTCAACAGTAATAAGCAGATTATCTTGAACAGAAGAGACATGTAATAACTATGGAAGAAATAACAGTGAATTAAAATTTTCAAGAGAAAACAAAATGGATCATACACTAGATTTACTGTACAAAACGTAATCTTTTCCCACTCAGTGAATTAAGGGAGATATTTAGCTCTACCTACCTGCTATGGAGGAATGACTAAATATTTTATAATTGTAAAATGCTTAAATTTTTGGTTGGACACATGACAAAAAGCATTTTGCCTTCTTTGCAGACTCCCATCACTTTAAAACAATGGCAGGTACACACGTCTCATTGAAACCTGTAACTGGGGATTTGTTAGGCCCCACAAAAGCACTCACTGCTACTGTTCTGCATTTAATTCTCTTGAAGGGAGTGTTTGTGACAGCTTAGGGGCTTCCTAGCTGGGAAATCAATTGCAAGAGGTTGGCATTGCAGTGACATGGAAACAACAATAACTTCAGGGAAACATGGCCATGACAATGGCAGCCTGAGATTGTAAACCATGCAAATGGATGAGCAGGAATGCACAAATACACAGGGGAGGCCAAAAGAAAGAGACATGCTGAGGAAAGACTACTGGGGCCAATTGTGGTGGACAAAGAGGATCACCATGAAATGGACACAAAGTCAAAAGATGACATTGTTATCATACATGTATGTACTTCCAGAAGTTTTTAGTTAAAAAGAATATATTAGCATTCTTTTATAAGTATTTGAGAAATATCTTAGAATTGGAAGTATAAACATATTAAAATGAAAAATACAGTATTGTATGATAAAAGTGGCCTTATATTTAAGTCAACTAAAATAGAGAACCCAAATAATTTGACAATAAAATAATATAAAATAATAAATAAACTATGCCATAAAATTATAATTTCATAGTATAAAACACGATATGATCATTCTAATATAATAGCTGAATTTAATATGGAATAACTCTGTTAATTAAAAAAATCAGTTTACTCCAGGGTGGGTTGAAAATTACTTAAAGGGACACCTGGGTGGCTCAGTGGTTGAGCCTCTGCCTTTGGCTCAGGGCATGATCTCGGAGTCCCAGGATCCAGTCCTACATTGGGCTCCTTTCTTGGAGCCTGCTTCTCCTCCTTCTGCCTATGTCTCAGCCTCTCTCTGTGTCGCTCATGAATAAATAAATAAAATCTTTAAAAGAAAAGAAAATTACTTTAAAAATTACAGTTTTCCTTTGATAGACACAAATCCTTTGGGGTATTTTTTCCTTAGGGATGAACATCAAATATATGAGCATACCCGTATTTTTAGGTATTGGTTGCAATATCAATATTCATGCATTATATATTTAGATGAAAAGCATTTTAGGTTTTTTTATACGGAGCCAAATGCCCCAAGAAAATTTTAAAATTCTTTGTGCTATACATTTGAAAATATTTAGTTATCTGGTATCATTCAAATAATCACCTAGACATTTTCTGATATTTTCAACAGACACATTTTTCAATGCACACAGTGTCTTAATATGTTAAGATTATTTTGATATCATGAAGAAGCCATATTTTGAAAGGAAATAAATTATACACACATATACTTTATAGATTAGGCTTTCCAAACTATTATTTTTCACAGACAAAATTACTCATTTTGTAATCTTTTAAGCTTTATTTAGAATGTAAATATAGCAACATATAAAATTCCAAATGAGCAAGAGGGGATTTGGAAATATATATAAAATAATTATGCCATTTCAAAAGTTTATCACTGATCTTTTACACTCTTAGAGAGAAAAGCAACATTTGTCAAATGTTGGGGTGGGCTACTGACAAAGGCTTCAATCATGCAGAAAGCTGTTTTCAAATCCATTAAAAAAAAAAAAAAGCAGGCACCATTTACATGATAAATTACTTCTAGACAAGAATCTTAGCTGACTACCCAAGTGCTTGATTCTGTTATCACTGATTTGTCCTTCAGTTTCAACAGAATGAAAATGAAGGACTTACAGCTAATTGTGCCAGGAAACAGAGCTAATTTCTTATACTGCCAAAAAAAAAAATGCATTGTAAGCTATTAAACTTGAGAGTGAATAATTTCATGTGCAATAACAAAGTATTATTAATGTCTTTATTGTCCTACAAAATGTCTTGATTGCTATTCTTAAGTAAGTTTGCTTCTGAAAAGTTCTACAGATTTCCCTAAAGAACAATGAAAAAAAAAAAAGGGAGGGGACCCAGTTAATAAAGTTTAAAAATTTCTGAAGGAACCTTAAAATTTTCTCAGTTTAATTTGAAAACCAGAAGCCTGATCTGTGTAGGATAAATATGGTTTATTAGCATAGATTTAACCCTTCAGTTAAAGAAATATAGTTAAACTTTTAACTGAGAATCACTTGCTCTCTACTCCTTGACCTTGATCAATCATTAGTGAAATGAAAATTGAAACCATGATGTGAAACCATTTAAATGCACCAGATTGGAAAAATAAAAACATAAAAAAATAAGTAAAAGCAATGGTGGGGATATTGTGGGTTATGGAGTTTGTCATCCACTGTTAGTTGGAGTAACCATTTTGAAAGATATTTTGGAGTTGTAGAAACAAACTAAAATGGAATCTTGTCAGTGACAAAATGGATACAGTTGATGCAGGCACATAAAGGAAACTTAATCTCACTTTATAGAAATTTACAGCTCCTCTCAGAAATCAGCAGAGGATACCAGCCAATCCCCAAATGCCAAGTCTGATGACACCGACTCTGTCTGTCTTAGTCCCTTGACTCAGCTTTCCTGATCCAAATAAATAAAAAGGCCACTAGGCAAATGTTCAGCTGGAAAAAAATAAAAATTAACATGTTTTCCCTATAAAAATCCTTTTGACTGTGAGCAATCTGGAACTCATTGCTCCTATAACCTTGATTTCCCCAGCTTGTGAATTGAAACCCTTGCAAATAAACTCCTCTTTCTTCTTCTTCTTCTTCTTCTTCTTCTTCTTCTTCTTCTTCTTCTTCTTCTTCTTCTTCTTCTTCTTTCTTCTTGTTCTTGTTCTTCTTCTTCTTCTTCTTCTTCTTCTTCTTCTTCTTCTTCTTCTCCTTCTTCTTCTTTGTTTTGTTTTTTCAGTGTGCAGTGTCTAGGTTTTGACATCATTAATAAGTCCAGTTAGATATGACTTAACCATTACTATCCCCTTTGGAAGAGAACCTAAAGAATCTCTTGATAGAGAGACCTTCAAAGATAAAGAGGGACTTTCAAAAATAAAGAGAAGGATTTTCAAAGATAAGACTTTTTTTTTTGAGTTGGACTGTGGCTGTGGAGTTTTTTTGTTTGAGTTTCCTTTAAATTGGTCAGATAGTTTTCATATGCATTAATGCATGTATAATATACCTAACAAGAGGGATTTTATTCTCCTTTTCTTTCCTTTTTTCTTTTATGTTAAGCTAGAAAGCTGGTTTACTAAAATTCCTCCAGTGAGAATAAATGTAATTGGCCACTTGAAATTCTCTCAGCTATAGTAGTGTCCTTGAAGAGGAGAATCAAGCAAGACAGTGTGCACCTGTATTTAATGTTATGAAGGATAACTATTTTTTACTTATAAAATACTGTATCTTTAGATGTTGAGTACATTTGAGTTATTTAGTATTCATGCAAGCACATGTACATGCAGTAGGTTATATTGCAATGCTAGTGTTATTTGAAATTTTATTAACACACTAAATGAGAAGTCTTCATGGAGAAGTTTACCTATTTGGTATTCCTATATTTTATCTCTCTTATCCCTGCCATGACCTTCTCCCTCCATGATTGTTTGCCTAGAGGTTAAAGTGAAATGGCTATAGTCTTCAAGATGGTATGGTACTGGCATAAAACCCGACAAGTATATCAATGGAACCGAATAGAGAACCCAGAAATGGACCATCAACACTACGGTCAACCAATCTTTGACAAAGCAGGAAGGAATATGCAATGGAAAAAAAAAAGTTATTTAACAAATGGTTTTGGAAAAACTGAACAGCAACATGCAGAAGAATGAAACTGGACCGCTTTCTTTCACCATACATGGAAATAAATTAAAAATGGATGAAAGACCTTACTGTGGGACAGTAAGCCATCAAAATCCTAGAGGACAGTACAGGCAGTAACGTTCTTGACCGTGCCCATAGCGACTTCTTATTAGAATCATCATTTTGATTCATACAAGGGAAATAAAAGCAAAATGAACTATTGGAGTATCATCAAAATAAAAGAGCTTCTGTACAATGAAGGGAAAAAATCAACAAACCTAAAAGCATCCTATGGAATAAAGAAAGATACTGGCAAACATGTCTGATAAAGGGTTAGTATCCAAAATCTACAAATAATTTATCAAATAAATAAATAGAAATAGATGATAGATAGATGATAGATAGTTGATAGATAGATAGATAGATAGATAGATAGATAGAGATAATGATAGATAGATAGATAATAGTGTTTTCCTTCTCTATAAGGATATAGACTCAAAGATGTCTCATTCAGTTGTGGTCCTATCTTGAGCTTCCTTAAGATTCATGTATTGCAAGTTACGTGTAGAAGCCATATAAGTCTATCTCAGTGGCAAAATAATGGAGAGTGACTTTTCTTCTTCCATAGAGATGAGTCACTCCAATTGATTAAATAATCTCCTCTTACACCTGAACAAGTAGTGCTCTAATGTCCATACCCACACTGTAGTGACAGCACATGCTCCTAAAGAACCTGGACTTTTCCAAATATCCTGATCTCTGATGGCCTTCGGTTGGAGAGAGGGAGGATTCCCCAGAAATACTGTGCTCTTCTTTCTAAGATACCTATTTTGCATGAGAGGGATCTTTTTATCCCCACCAGATATCATATATCTGGTAAGCAACAATGAATTTCTCAGTATTTATTTTTTGATCATTAATCTGTTACTTTTTTTAAGATTTTATTTATTTATTCATGAGAGACAGAGAGAGCGAGAGAGAGACAGCAACAGAGACACACACAGAGAGAGAGAGAGAGAGAGAGAGAGGCAGAGACACAGGCAGAGGGAGAAGCAGGCTCCATGCAGGGAGCCTGATGTGGGACTTGATCCCAGGTCTCTGGGCTGAAGGTGGCACTAAACCACTGAGCCACTGGGGCTGCCCAATCTGTCACTTTTTTTCAATAATTACTGGCTTTGTGTGTGTGAATTCCTGTGTGTATTATTTCCTTTCATCCTTTTTTTCCTTTCTTTTCCTTTTTTTAGTTTAACTGTTTACCTCTTTTTTTTTCTGTTGAATTAGATTCACTCCTTTCATACTGTTTTGGGGTAATATATGATTGCTATATGATATATATGATTACCGTATACTATAAGGAACTGCTTCACTAGATTACGTAGGCTGAGAATTTCAAGATCTGCATTTGGCAAACTGGAATCCCAGGAGATCCAATGATGTAGTTGCAGTGCACATCCAAGTTTGAAAGCAAAAGACAAATGTTTCAGGTAGAAGAAAGTCAGGCAGAGAGAAATAAGTCTTTCCTACACTTCTTTTCAGATCTTCAACAGATTGGATAAGGTCCACCCACAATGGGGAGAACTATCTGCTCTACATATTCAAATTACTTATTCAGATAGTAATTACTTATTCAAATACTAATTGTTCAAATGTTAATTCAAATTACTTAGTCAAATGCTATGCTCATCCTGAAACACAGTCCACAGACACACCCAGAAATAATGTTTAATCAAATATCAGGGTAACCCATGACCCCATCAAGCTGAGACAATTACCATCACATCTATATTAACATTTGACTCATATAAGCTGAAATACCTTTTCTCGTTCTCTTTTTCAGCTTTTAACTTTAGTTACAGGGCCTTTTACCCAAAAATCATTGAATTTTCTTCTAATAGAATATTTTGATAATTATGACATCTTTGGTTCCTTTGATTAATAATTTCATATATTTTAACTTTGATTTTGCATTAGTTCTTCATATGCAAATATAGTTACATACTAATAAACTAAGAGAGTTATAATTTGGAATTAATCAAACTACTTGCACTTTTTTTCCTCATTCCTCAATCCCTTTCTTATTTTTCTTCCTATTGGTCTGTTAAGATATTGTTCAATTCTTTGAGCACTACTTAAAGCTAACTTGGGATTTAGCTAAGTAAATGGGCCATTCAAAAACTGGAAGACTTTTCTCTCCCAAATAAAATTAAAATACACACTTCTATCACATTTGATAGAAGAATCATGTTGAATGAGTGCTTCCTAACTGGGGATTTATGAAGACCCTGGGGCTCATAATGATTTGAAAATATGCCACAGGCCAATTACTGCACATATTCTCATGGCACTCACCAAGCTACAGGAAACACAGGTTACTGTAATTTCTTTCCAGTAAATTAAACCCTGATAAACTCTAGTATCATGTCCTTCTCCAATAGCCTCCATCATTATATGCATAAAGTATGAACATTGAAATCAGATTTATTTTGTTGCCTGACATTTTTCATAAATCCTGAGTAAAAGCTACAAACTAGACAGATAAACATTCCAATATTTTAATATTTATCTGGGTCTGAAAAACAGTAGTTTTGTTACAAAAAATATGTGGCAAAAGTTCCTAACACTGAGCCCATTGACATCCAAAGTAAATCAGACATTCTTGTTAGTTTTTCTGGTTAAAATACTAAGTCATTTTTCATTGCTGTTCAGCCCAATTCTTTACCCTGTTAGCTCAGAAGAAGACAACAAAAAAGAAAAGAAAAAGTAGGCTCTGTGCATTCTTTGACTATAGTGTACATTTCATGGTATTACTGAAAAGGAACTATAGATGTAGTTATGAATTAATTTTCCTGAAGCATGACTGTTATTATTTTTCTCTTCATGACTTTCCCTATAGTTCCACTCCATTGCCTAATGAATTAAGAAACAATTCATCTCTAGAACTTGGATATTAAGGGACCTCCACACACTTCTAATTTTATTTCTCACTAAAGAGCTTTACAAACCTATGATTAAGCAAAAATACCAAAATGCATGATTCTAGTCATTGCTATTTTGTCTTAGATCTTCGGGCTATTATAAATACTGTGGCAGTAAACATTCATATATAAGTCTTTGAGCATACAAATGTTTTTCTTTATCTTCTATATATACCTAGAAGTAAAATTACTTGGTGATATGGTAAATCTATGTTTAATATTTTAAGAAGCTGTCAAATCATTTTTCAAAGAGATGAGACCATTTTATATACTCATCGACAATGTATAAATATTCTAGTTTTTCCACATACTTGCCCATTCTTGTTATTTTCTTTTAAATAGATTTTACTTTTTAGAGCAGTGTTCGGTTCCCAGTGCAGTTGAGGATGTACAGAGATTTCCAATTATACCTTGCCCCTACACATGCTTATAGCTTCTTCCATTGTCAACATTCTGCAGTAAAAGTGGTGCACTTGGTACAATTGGTGAATTTGTGTTGAAAATAATTAATATCTAACGTCTATAATTTCCATTAGAGATCACTCTTAGTCGTGTCATTCTATAGATTTAGACAAATATATAATGACATATATCCATCAATATAGTATCATACATAGTAGTTTCATTGCCCTAGAAATCCTCTGTGCTCTGCCTATTTATCCATTCCCACTCCCTCAGCCCCATCCTTGGATTCACTGATGCAGTAAAATATAAACATTTTTATGAATATAACTATAGCTTCTTTCCCTTTCTTAGTGTTAAGTTTTAAACTATATATCTATATATTCTAAACCCAAACAAGGATTGCTATAGCTAATGTTTTATAGAACCCTGTGC
Organism: Nyctereutes procyonoides; assembly: GCF_905146905.1. Classification (NCBI taxonomy): domain Eukaryota; kingdom Metazoa; phylum Chordata; class Mammalia; order Carnivora; family Canidae; genus Nyctereutes; species Nyctereutes procyonoides. The sequence goes on along the minus strand of NW_026575032.1, from coordinate 13,262,756 downwards.
CTTTTAAAGAAGCTAAGAGCAAAAATGAAGGCAATATTTATAGAATTCTGTATATTAACCTATTTGTTTGGTCACTTCTGGGATTATAAATCTCTTCTTTTTGATTTAAGAAACAACTTTTCTGCCTCTAAAATAGCTTTATTCTTTTGCCCTGTTAGTATGTGTGTGTGTGTGTGTGTGTGTGTGTATACATATATCTTGAGCTAAAGGCAGATGCTCAACTGTTGAGCTACCTAACTTATGTAGCTTTAAAAGGGCAAGTAAAAGAATGGAGAAATATATATAATTATATTGTATTTCATATTTAGGTGCCAAATTACTTTTACCAATTCCCTTTATTTCTTCATGTACATTTGAATCACTTCTGTTCCCACTTTTGTTCAACCTATAAGACTTAAAAAATTATATTATTTATTGTTAGGGATGTTAATGAAAGTTTTTTTTTTTAATTGAAGTTTGTTTGCTAAGGAAACAATTCATCTTTTAACACCCAGTGCTCCTCTCATCAAGTGCCCTCCTCAGTGTCTATCACCCAGTTACCCCATCCCCCTACCTGCCTCCCCTTCCCTACCCTTTGTTCATTTTCCAGAGTTAGGAGTCTCATGTTTTGTTACCCTTCCTAATTTCCCCCACCCATTTCCCCTCCTTTCCCTTATAATTCCTTCTACTATTTCTTATATTCCCCATATGAGTGAAACCATATGGTGATTGTCCTTCTCCGATTGACTTATTTCACTCAGCATAATACCCTCCAGTTCCATCCACACTGAAGCAAATGCTGGGTATTCATCCTTTCTGATGGCTGAGTAATATTCCACTGTATACATAGACCACATCTCCTTTATCCATTCATCTGTTGAAGGACATCAAGGCTCCTTCCACCGTTTGGCTATTGTGGACATTCTTATAAACCATCTCTGATAGAATGAATTCTCTCAGTTTTTGTTACTAGTGCCTGCCTTTAATTTACCTTTATTTTTGAAGGATAGTTTCCCTAGATATAAGATTCTTGGTTAACAGTTTTTTTTATTGTTCTGTTTTTTTTGCCCCCCACCCCCCCCCATCTATTTTTCTACTGGTGGTACTTTGAAAATGTCATCACACTGCCTTCTGGTCTTCATCATTTTTGATGAGGAGTCGGCTTTTATACTTCTTGCAATTTACTTGTATATGATATATAAATTTTTACTTGCTACTTTGAAGGTTTTCTTTTTGTCATTATATTTCAGTTGCTTGACTATGTGTGCCTAGGTGTGAATATATTTGTTTTACCCCACTTAGAGTTTGAGAATCTTAGATAAATAGATTAATGTGTTTAAAATTCATCTTATTAAATTTGGAAATATTTTGGCCATTTTTTTCTTAAAATTATTCTTTTCTGTCTTTTCTCTTTTTTTCTTTCTGGTATTCCCTTTATATGTTTGTTGATGTACTTAATGGTGCTTCATTAGATCTTTGAGTAACCATTTTTCTTTCTCCTTTATTCTTTCTATTCCTTAGATTGGATACTCTCTACTGATATATCTTCTAATCTTTTCATGCTTTCTCATGCCAATCAAATCTGTTGTTGATCTTTTCTAGTAATTTTTCCTTTTAACTATGGTACTTGTCAACTCTAGAATTTCCAGGTGATTAAATTATAAAATTTGTATCCTTTTATTGAGATTCTTTATTTGATTCATCATCATCATCATATTCTCCATTAATGCTTTAAAAAAATAAGCCCCTTTAGTTTTTTTGGACACATATAAAGTACTTTGGAGTGTTTGTCTGCTAAATTCATTACTTTGGCCCAACTTCCCAGGATTGTCCCAGGTGGTTAAACAGTGATTGGTCGGAAGTTATGCTTAAACCTTGAGCCATAAGACTTTGATGTTTTGAATTAGATTTGTTTGTGCCTTAGAATTGCTTCTAATTTGAGGGAAGTTAAAAATCTTCCTTACATTCAGCCAGTGAGAATTACTCCCAAATCTGTGTCTCCTAAATAGAAACAACCTTGCACAGATGCACAGATTTCTGGACCAGAAGGGATGGAGTTTGACAGTAAGACAACCTCCTATGACTCTCTCTATTTCTAGTACTCCTTATTAAATTTCTGACCAGTCTGTCTTTATTTCTCTTGCACACCTTGCCTCACAATGATATTAGCCCCTTCTGATTGTTTTCCACTATGGTTTTTACAAATCATCTTTAGAAATGGATTATTCCATGCTTTACTTTACATAAAGTCAAACACCTCGGGTAGATCCTTGCATAAAAGTTTCCCAACATAGTGCTTCTGATGAGAATGATTTGAAATTCCTATCTTCACAGCCACCTAGAAGAGAATCTCTGTGCATGGAGCTACAAGTAGGTAGAGAAGGGAGTAGAAAGGGAACTGCCTTTCTTTCTTTCTTTTTTTTTTTTTTTTTGTCCTTTACGTCTTGTCTGAAGTGGATTCGCTACACATACAATCAGAATTATGTCCTGAGAAAGGAAGCTGGGAGCACCAACCAGAGCGTAACATCCCCAACTAGATATTGGTGGGTAGAAAGGAGTAGCTCCTGACTTAGTTGTCAGACTCTATTTTTTTTTATTTTACTTAGAATTAGTACATTTTTTAATAAATTATTTTCAACTTGTTGTAATTTCTCTAATCAACTTCCAGAGATTTATTTTTATTTTTTTTTAAATTTTTATTTATTTATGATAGTCACAGAGAGAGAGAGAGAGAGGCAGAGACATAGGCAGAGGGAGAAGCAGGCTCCATGCACCGGGAGCCCAATGTGGGATTCGATCCCGGGTCTCCAGGATCGCGCCCTGGGCCAAAGGCAGGCGCCAAACCGCTGCACCACCCAGGGATCCCCACTTCCAGAGATTTTAAATACTTATTTTCAATGATTTTGTCCTCTTTTATTGCTGCTTTATTCTAAAGGGTGTTTTTCAAGCTCCTTACACAAACATTTCAGAAGTCCACCATATATTACTTTTAATAATAAAAGTAAATATTATTTTAGGAAAATGTCCTATAAGCACCAGTGTAGGACAAATGGGCTATCTATCTATAAAGCATTTGTTTGAAACTAAACTGTAGAAGTCAACGGAGTAAATACAAAAATATTTTTACTTTAAAAGTTTTTGAGCAAAGAGTCTTATACTCTTCAATTTATTGTAAAGTTTAAAGAGAACATGCAGATATTTTACAACATTTGTGGCCTGAGAATATTTTAAATAAAATAATACTTAAAGACATGCTCTAACAAGAAAAGTACAATAATAAATTCAAGTCTGTCCAGATGCAAATGTTTAAATAAATAAGGCATAAAGGTAACATAGATTACTGCTTGTCTCAGATATTTACATAAAATGATCATAAATCCTATTCCAAGTCTTGTGAGATACCCAATATTTTTCTTTAAAATTTCTTACCCATTTTGCTTGCACATATGTTGCCATTAAATGCTTGATATCACTCACACATCTTCTCATCTCTCTATGATGAATTCAAATATAAGATAAGTCCATTTCCTTTGATTTTTCTACCAACCACTATTTACACAGGCTTGCCATGCAGTGTATAATTTTATAAGAAACATGGGCGGGGGGTTACAGTGATATAGGTTACATTTTTCAGCATAGATTATGTCAATTAGAGAAATTAAAACCTAATGAAAATGTTATAGACTTTCATTTTAAAAAATCTGTCCTGAACATGTAATTGCACAACATAAGAGATAAATCTAAAGGTGATATGCAGGGTACCTAGGTGGCTGAGTTGGTTAAGTATCTGCATCAGTTCAGGTCATGATCCCAAGAGCTTGGGATTGAGTCCCACATCAGGCTCCCTGCTTTGTGAGGAGGTTTTTTTTTTTTTTCTCTCTCCCCTTGCCTGCCACTCCCCCTGTTTGGGCTCTCTCTCTCTGTCTGTAAAATAAATAAACAAAATCTTTAAAAATAATAATAATAAAATAAAATAAAAAATAAAAGTGATAAGTAAACCCCGAAATATATAACAAAAATGGAAGCAACCGATAAAAACAATATTAAAGAAGCTGAAGGCAATAAACATTAAACAATATAAGGTATTTAAAAATAAAGTTATAATAAAAATGAAGATATCTGTTATAAAGATTTTGTGTCCATATGGAATATTTAAATATGAAAAGTAAAACTGTTTAGAAAATAGAAACAGAACCATAACCTACATGGGAGACTTTAATATTCAGTTTTGGTGTATGTAGTAAACAGAAAATAAATGTGTTAAGTGCATGATTTTGTAATAATTTCTCCCTAAGGCTAGAGAATATCTTAAGGATTTTTTTATTTCATTCTTAACCACATAAGCCAATATAAATCTGAATAAAGCATAAGGTATAAAAACATACCTAGGGTGAGAATATGTCTCACATACACACATTTTAGTTATTTTATTTTGTCCATTCATTGTAGATTTAGGATTTACAGAGTGATATATAAATTAAACTTATATGAAATTGTGAAAAGCATTAACTTTTACTTTATTAATTTTAGGATTTTAGTTTTGTGTTCTTTTAATCTATGCCACACAGCAAAAGTCAAGGAGCTACTAACGTTATGCTATGATTACGCCAGTGATTTTGATCTCTTGTGAATAGACTTCTCCAAGGCTAGGAGCTCCCAGCTGTTTACCCATTTGGCTCATATTTAAGACCAAGTAGGAAATCATGCTTCGACATTGCCAAAATACTTCCCACTGCCAGGTTTCCACAGCCAATGATGCTGAGGAAACCATAAGGTGATGTTTGAAAAATATAATTCAGAATACATTCTTTCTACTTTCTGGTGTGTATGCCGATATTTCATATAAGGAGGAAAACATGAGAGTGAAGGAAATGCAATATTGAAGTTTTTCATATGGAGTTTAACTTTTGAAACCTTTAAAAATGCATATATTTACAGAGGGTTCCCACAGGGATATCATTAGGACCCTAGCAAAGAAGATAAATATAAGCCCTGTTGCTTGGAATTTTAAAAACAGTAAATTTAGAAGGAAAACCTCTCTTAAAAATACACACGAATACTAAGACTGATTCAAATAATATATAACAAAGACATCATACTGATGGAAAAATGAAGTCTCAGGAACATTGAAATCAATGGATTTTCAAAATAACTTAAGATATCATGGTTCATAAGGTAGGGTAGCCCTAACATCATATGTATTTAAAAGTCATATACATAATAACATTTATTTAGCTGGAAATATTGTGTTATTTGAATTGTGAAGTATGTTTATTTATATTTTATAGAGGTAAGTGCAATTTTTATATCTTAAATTTAAGATGTGAGGCAACAATCATTTCAAAAGTTGTGAAGAAATTCCTAAGTAAAGAAAAGGGCTCCAGGATCCAGAAACAGTACTGGAGTGGATCAAAACAAAGTTTCTACTTGCTACTTTCAAAGTGGAGAAGTGGCAGTTCCAGAATCTTTCTATGACCATGCCTTAAGTTAAGGAGGACTTGAGAACATCGGGATGAGGAACCGAGGTTAGAACAGGTGTTAGGGTCTTACCTATTATTCTCCCCCTTGCTCACTCCCTGCCAGCCACACTGGCTCCCTGTTGTTCTTCAAACATGCCAGGCATACTCCAACCTTATGGCTTTAAGCTGGCTGTGCACACTCTTCTCCCGCACATCTGTTGTCTCAGTTTTACTCCCCCTTCAAATCTTTGCTCATATCTCATTTTCATGTTGACTTCCTTGTAAAATACTTAAACTTGACCACATCCATCCCTTCCACTGTTTTACCCTACTCTCCTTTTTACTGTATATTTACAATATGCTTTCCTTATTATATATATGCGTCCTTTCAATAAATAACTTGCACATTCTTTCTGCCATTGTGTGCTTGTTTCTATCCCCGGAATATGTGCATCCTGAGGTCAAGTGTCTTAGTTTTGATAACTGAGGTATTCCGCAAAGAACAATATCTGCCACATTATAGGCACTTGACACATATTTCTTGACTGATAAGCACATCTTACAGAATGAACTCTAAACGACACAGGAAACCACCAGTAGTCCAATTGTCTAAATAAATGCACAGACATTGCTAAATGGACTTTTTGTTTGCTTCTTATCTACTATTTACCCCATAATTAGTGAAAATGATATTCAGAAATCATTTTAATTGCATCTTGATTCTAACCCTAATTCTTTCCTTTATTTCTTTGTTTTCTAATATTGTGTTGCTTTTTGGCATCTCTATATCTCCAAATCTAGTTTTCCTTTATTCATATCACACATATTTAATCAAAACAATTTATATCTCCCACATCTGTAATTCAGCGAAATGTCTTGAAATGTAGATATCTTCTAAAGGATATTTATGAAGAGTTTTGTAGGCTGGTTTTGCAATTTTTTTTTCATTCTGCTCTCATGTGTGTAAGTGCTAAAATAGAGAATATTTGGCAAAATTAAGAAAGAAAAAATAACACTATATACACACCTCCTCACAAGCATTCTGGAGATGTGGCATAAGAGTTTTATTATCTGTGGCTTTAGCTGGGACAAAAATAATTACGTTGATCCACAGATGAGCAAATTTTCTTCTTACCAGTGTTATCTTGGATATATTTAACCTCCATTCTGACACTCTATTTCCTAGTTGCCAAATTATCCACACCTACCCTCTCCAAAACCTTTTAGTGTGATATCTGAGATTAAACCCTGGTCTATTGCAATCTGCTCGTGAATACTGATATGTGATATGAAGACATATTTTAGTTGACATCATTGATGGCTATTATGATACTGAATTCAAGTTTTTGACTTTAATTTGAATGGCTTTGTCTCTGTGACTTGGTCACTTATGTTCACCTAATTCATTGTTTTGTTTTGTTTTCCTCATTTTTAACTGGAAGGAATTAATTTTAATCATCTTTAAAACCTTTTCTATTTACCTAACATTGTTTAATTCCAACATTCTTTTATAGATAGGGATTACACTCTGGCAATTTTTTTCTTGCATAAGACCTCATTCAACTGTTGTTGGTCACTATAACCCTATAGCTATTTGCTGTTATTCATAGAATGTTGCTCCCTTAACTCATGTACACAGACTCAGTAAGCAATTCCCTTTGGAAAAACAATATGCAGCATGCATAGAAACAGACAAACAGATAAATTTAGTAATTTAATTCAAATTTTAAAAAAACTTGCCATGATAGGACCTTCAAATAGTTCTACATATACAATTTTCACTCTAACACTTGAACTCAATCAGAATAAGATCTGAAAGGTCTAAATACAGAGAATCAAAGACTTTAAATCACAAGTTAAGGGAAGCATATATGTACATGTATGCACATATATGATGTGTACATTATACACAGGTGTACTTATACCTAGTTTCTAATACAAATGTTTTGAATTGTGTTATTTATGTATTATAAATTGTTGTTTATCATATGCTTATGTAAGAAATAAGAAAATGTAATTAATTGCAAACACTTCACTTAATAATGCAACTTAGTTTTTATTAATCTAGGTTTATCAGATTTTGGCACCTGTGCAAACCAGCTTAATAAACTACTGTTTTCAAAATATTTTTATAAAATTGAATCATGTATCTTGTGTGCTAACCTTCAGATATTAAAGCATTGTTGATTAAAGATAAATATTTAAAATGTGGTTAAAGGTAAATATTTAAAATGACTGTGAATGGCACATAAAAGTATGTCCATCTGAATGATAATTTATAGAACATAATAATGGAGAAAAATAATGGAGAGAATTTCTATAACAAAATTTTAGTCGAGATATTTTAAAATGTGTCGATCATATTAATCTATGATGGTAAAATATGGACTTTTCTGTTACTTATATGTTTGTTTTATTGACTTTCTTTGATCTGAAACAAATAACAAGTATCTAATGAACTATTTATCACTCTATCTTTAAATTTTGATTAATAGAAAAAATTAGATTAAAAATAGCTTACACATCAAAATCAAGGTATTAAATTATCTATCATCTATCTATCTATCTATCTATCTATCTATCATCTATCTAAATATGTGTGTGTGTAATATTATTCTCCAAACAATGGAAACAGTAAAATATATATATATATATATATATATATATATATATATATATATATATATATATAGTTATGTGTACATTGTTTGGAGAAAATAGTAAATTAACACTTGCTAATTCTATCTTATTTCTTGTGGGGTCTGGATTCCATCACATAACATGGGATTCTGAAGTTTGGAATATCATTAATCTCAAATCATTCATTATACTCCAGTTTTGGAGACAAAAAATGTAAAATAAGTGTCCAATTTTTATATTTTTCAAATTTCTATTAGTATTCAAATGTTTTTAAGAGAAAAATGGAGATATTCAATATAGAAACAGCAAAATCAAAATAATGAAACAAAAACGAAACTATAGAGAATTAGAATCAAAACGAAAGGATACACAATTGAGAAGGAATTGAATGAGTTACAGAAATTGACACAATAGATAAAAAAATTGACTCAAATAATTATATTATAAACATTTACATTTGGGATGAATTGTTTGTATTTTACATAGTTGTAAAAGTACTAACATTTATTGGTAACTGTCTTGCTGCAAAATCAGTTTAAATTACTTCAAGCATTGAATTCCTCCTATAGTTCCAAGATTGCCTGTGTACTTGGAAAACCTGTAGATACCTAAGGTTAAACATTAATACTTAAATGGACTTTCAATTTCAGTTCCAAGATGTAGAGTCTGGAAGTTGACATTAGAAAATGTTGGACAAACTCAAAATCAATGATTTTTCTTGGATCCATCCAAGAATTGAGGTTTCCTGGCTAACTGCCATCACAATATTTGGAGAGATCAAGCATACCCAGAGAGATAGAGCACCAGGATCTGCTTACCTGAAGCCAACACTGCTGTTTCTGATAATTGCCTGTGTTGAAGTTGGCTGATATATCCTTCCCAGAATATTAAATGCTACTATACAACCATTGTCAAATCTGAGCATTCATCAACTCACCCTGCCACAAAAGGAGCAGGAGAGACAAATATCAATACAACTACCAGCTACTTTTTCTAAATAGTCTTTCAGTCAGCAGAATTTCAGCAATAGTGAAGATCTTTATATTATAGATTAATATCCTACAGCCTGACTTCATCTATCTTTGGTCAAAAAAGGGGGGGAAGGATATAAAAAATGTAATTCCAGGAGCTAGGAGCAGGCCTGTTGTTGCCTGGAGCTAACCTGCCATTCACAACTAGATAATTACAGCTAGTTTTTGTGTTTTATTGAAAATAAAAATTCTCAGAATACAAACACTAGACAAGACCAGTTTTTTTTTTTGTTCTTGATAAATGAAGACAAAAAAGAGACCACTCCATAGTCACATCTGAACTCATGAAAATAAATCTCAAAAATGACTGAACATCCACCTATCCTGATATAAATGGTCAGTAATCCTTCAACAATTAAAGGTCCATCTGATTAGTTTCCATTATAGAATTACCGACACCTCATTCCTACCATTTTCCAGGTTAGACATTTTTAGATACTCAATCATAGAATTGCAACTATTTCCACATAGCATCCAATCCAGAACAAAACACTGCTTTCTTGAAATCACCTCTAAATCTGCTAATACCTATTACTGAGGAGTCCTACAATTCTCCATGGTGTTCATTCACTTTCACTGCAGGGAGTTAATAGTAAACTCTTTTTTTTTTTTTTTTTAACTATATATGTATTCTTGGTGATCTTTAGTTAGAGGACACTGATATCTGTAATAAGAAAAATTTTACTCTGATATGAATAATCAGCTATTATTTCATTGATAGGAAGTAATTTATGAATATGAATGCAATTATAATTTCTGCTTCAATTATGCTCTTTCCTTAAACTTAGCTATAAACTTTTATTTTTCTTTAAAAGTTGTGTCCCCCCAGAAGGCCTCACATGTGCTCAAGCCTATTTATACATGGCCCACACCCAGACATCAAACCTAGGGAGGCTGGATGCCTCATTAGGGCAGCTCATGTACCTGCCTTCAGTTATTCAGGACCTTTAGGCCTTTGTGTACAGGGGCTACCCCAGCAGGCTATTTTCTGGCTCCTCCCACACGCACTCCTGATGTGAGCTGGGAAGGTCATTTGAGCTAGATCCCTTTTGGCCCTGGACCAGGAAGATGCACAGGGCCTCCATAGGGGTCAGTTTTCCCAGGTCTCTTGCATTAATGGACACCATGGAACTGCCCTTAATTGCAGGGCTGGGGAGTTCCAGTGAGATTTGCCTGCAGGAAAACAGGTTTCTCTGTTTTGCAATGGGCTGGACCTTAGCATCAGAGTGGGCTCCCCAGAAATTCCCACCTATGATCCAGTGTATACTTTGGAACCAGAGACTGATCCCATGGAGCCTTGGATACTGAGTGATAAGGTAGACAAATCTATAAATCTTAAAAAGAGATTTCATGTTCTGTCCCGATGTTCACCATTACCTTTCTCATTTTATTTTATTTTTTAAGGTTTTATTTATTTATTCATGAGAGACAGAGAGAGAGGGAGAGAGAGAGAGACAGAGACACAGGCAGAGGGAGAAGCAGGCTCCATGCAAGGAGCCTGACACGGGACTTGATCCCGGGACTCCAGGATCATGCCCTGGGCCCAAGGCAGGCACCAAACTGCTGAGCCACCCAGGGATCCCCATATCTTTCTCATTTAATCTCTTTATCTTTCCCCCTATATTCTGGACAAATTTTAAATATTGGTTCTTTGATTTTTCTTCAAATAACATGTGTACGTTTGATATCCGTAATATGAGTTTTGATTAAGCTTGATACATTTAGGTATATTTCAATAGTTCCTTTCCACCTTCTCCTCCAAAATTTGTTTCTTGTCTTTATCTTTTCCTGTTGCTCCCTAATTTTGCCCTCTCCTCCTACAACCTGCAATTGTTAATCATTTTCTATTTATGTTTTATGTTTCTTTTATTTTTCTTGAGAATCTCAACCATTGCCTTTTTGTTTTGTTTTGTTTTGTTTGTGTCTTACAGAAATCACATTAAAGATATTTGTTTGTTCTCCTCCTTGTCTTCAGAATGCATTTTTTGCTTCTACTTGTTTATCAATCCTTTTCAATTATTATTTCATACAATTATTTCTTCATTAGTATTTGCCCTGATACATATCTGTGAGGAAAGTATGAAGGGTATTTTCCTTAGTGAGTTCATTGGCCAATGTATGCTGGTTGAACTTTCTTTTCATAATTGTAGTTTCATGGTTATGGTTGTAGTGCAGGTTTTAGTGGAATTTTTTTTTAAGTGTTAAGTATGTATCTGATCTAGGACTCTAGGACTGCTATGTATAGTTCTTCCTACCTCAGCTCTTTGTGTAAAGATTCAGAAGCACAAATAAACAAGTGGAACTACACCAGACCAAATAAAAAGCTGCTGACAGCAAAGGAAACCATCAGCAAAATGAAAAGGAAAGGCAACCTACCGAATAAGAGAAAATATTTGCAAATCATCTATCTGATAAGGAACTAATATACAAAATATATAAAGAAGTCATACAGCTCAAGAGCAGAAACAACCTAAACAATATTATTTAAAAATGGCCGGAAATACTAAATAGACATTTTTCTAAAGAAGACTTACAGATGGCCAATAGGTACATGAAACAATGCTCAACATCGCTAATCATCAGGGAAATGCAAATCAAAACTAGATAGGTGCAAATGAGATATCACATCATGTCTGTTAGAATTGCTATGAAATTGAGAATTGTTAACAAGAAGAATAGAAATAATACAAATCACAAATGGTTGGTGAGGATGTGGAAAAAGGGAGCCCTTGTGCATTGTTGGTGGGAATGCAAACTGAGGCAACCACTGTGGAAAACGGTATGAAGGCTCCTCACAAAACTGAAAATAGAACTGCCGTATAATGAACCAATTCTACTTTTGTGTATTTATCTGAAGAAAATGAAAACAGTAATTCAAAAGGATATATGCACCCCAATGTTAATTGCAACATTATTTACAATAGCCAAGATATGGAAGCAACTCAGGTGTCCATCAATGGATGATTACATAAAGAATTGTAATATAGGAGCCCCTGGCTGACACTGTCGGTTGAGAATCCAACTCTTGATTCTGGCTCTGGTCATGATCTCAGGATCCTGAAATTGATCCCTGTGTAGCACTCTGCCCTCAGTGGGGAGTCTGCTTGAGAATTATTTCTCTCCCTCTGTCTCTCCCCCTGCTCATATGCGCTCTCTCTCTCTCTCTCTCTCTCTCTCTCTCTCAAATTAATAAATAATTTTTAAAAAAGAAACTGTGATATATGTACAAAATGGAATACTATTCAGCCATTCAAAAGGATGGAACCTTGCCATTTTCAGCAACATAGATAGGCTTTAAGGTCACCATGAAAGTGAAATGAGTAAGATGGAAAAAGACACATTCCATATGATCTCTTTTATGTGGGATCTTTAAAAAAAAGAAAAAAAAGTTCATAGATACAGAGAACAGAACAGATCAGTGGTTGCCAGAGGTCGGGGGTGAGAGACAGGAGAAATAGGTGAATTGTTTATGTTTTTTAGGTTAAATAAATTGAATAAAACAAAAGAAGATTCACAATAGATTATGTGAAATTCTCCATACCAGAGACCTCTTGACACACTACTAGTAAATATGCATCCTAATTGAGCCTTATGCTAGGACTATACCTTCAAAAGTGCATGCCCCATCAATAACATCTCTCTCCACTTCTTGCCCTACTGTGTTCCTGGCAGTTTTAACTCTGTATAATAGTGTGTGTGTTTGTGTGTGTGTGTGTGTGTGTGTGTGCATACCTGCATGTGTGTTTTACATGCGCCATTTGCACATGTAAAGGCACATGAGAATTGTAGGCATGTCTTCCAGCAAGTTGCTTAAAGTCAACTGGCCAAAAAAACAATTCACCAAAAAGTCAATTCATTGAGTAGTATTATTCAGTAAATATCCAACTTGTTTAGCAACCTTTCTGCTAAATAAACAAAGCTTTTTGTATTTTCTATATAAAGGTTTAGAGCACTTCAGTGGAAAAATGTGTTGATTTTCAAAGTATGTAAGCATCAAGATATTTTTTTCCAGGCTTTATATTTGATGCTGCCATTTCACCCAAATTGGCTAAATTTAGGGTGCTTTTATGTCTTTTAAAAGTTGTTACAGGATGAATGTTTCCAAAGTCACAGTGAAAAAAGTTGAGTTCAGTGGCAGTTTTGTTAGATGGAATTAGGAACAGGTATTGCAGAGTATATTGGAGTAAATTCAATGAGTAGTTTCATAGTAGGATTTGCCTTTTGGATGCTGTCTTTTGCTACACATCAAAACCTTCTTTCTCCCTTTGTGTCTAGTAATTATGCCCAGAGTCGATAACATTACCTCTTTTTTATTTTATTTTATTTTATTTTATTTTATTTTATTTTATTTTATTTTATTTTATTTTATTATTTTATTTTATTTTATTTTATTTTATTTTATTTTATTTTATTTATTTTATTTTATTTTATTTTATTTTATTTTATTTTATTTCATTTTATTAATTAATTTATTTATTTATTTACTTATTTACTTGTTTATCTTTCCTACACTGAAACAGAAGCTCTCTGAAGCAGAGGGCTCTGTTTTGTTCCCTGCTAAATTGCCAGGGCCTAGAAATAGTACATGCTCAATAAGAAAAAATAGTCAGCAAGGTAGATAGTGTTCCGGATACCTACTCACTCGCTCGCAGCACGTCCTCTGTAGAAGAATCACATACTTTCTTATTTCTTGTTATTGGGTTGAGTCACATGATTTGCTTTGGCCAAAGGAATGTGAGTAGATGATTGGTTGGCCCATTTTAAAAGAGATTTTAACTGCTCTATAGCCCAGTGAACAAGATATAACTATTTGTTGTTGTAAGTCAATGAATTTGGGGGTAGTTAAACTGCATTAAAACAGCAAAGACTGAGAAATACCATACATTACACTTACATAATGATTATTGTAAACCAGACACTGTTCATACTACATTACATATTTATATTTTATATAGTGAATCGCAATAGTGATAGATCTTCAATCTATCAATGAGATAAGTGCTACTATTGGCTAAATTTTACATATGAGAATTCTGAGGCATAGAGTTTAACTAACATGCTTAAGTTCATATAAACTACCAGTTGTAGAGCTAAGATTTGAACTAAGCCTCTTAGTTCCAGGATTAGGGTTTTCAGACTCAGCAAATAAATACTACAGGATGCTAGTTAATTTGAATTGCATATAAATTATGGGTAAGTTGGTTTTTTTTTTTTTCAGTATGTTTGTCTCCCAAATTAGAAAGGTATCTTGTATTTTATCTGTCATCTTCTTTCAATCACAATGTTGTATCATTTCTTTATAAATATGATAGAATAAATGGATGACCAAAAATTATGAGAATGCAATTTATGTTAGGACTGTCTTATGATTTTTATGACATTTACTTGGTTGTTTCTACATCAGTAAGCTTCACTGTGTCACCAAACTCTAATAAAATTTGTAGGCTGCATTCATTTTTTTACATTCTATCTTAGTGCATCTAGGCTGTGTTGGACATAGCCAGCCAGAGGATCAAAGAGTATTAGCTTTGAGAAAGAGGCATCCATGGGATACATCCTGAGTTGGCTCTCATCTTCTCTGTGGGGAAGGGTGGCTCATGTGTTAGATGCTTGTGGACCACTCTGTAAGTATGGGGGCACTCTGAAAATGTTAGTTGGTCTAATATTTGAGGAAATGGGCATAGCACACAGTGGAAAGGAAGAGTAATGAAGGGCTGCCACAGTGGGCTGGCATCTGTGGTGGACAGGAATTTCAGTTGGATTCTGATGCCCAACTAGAAGTTGAAACTCTAGTCAGAAAGTTGGAAGTGCTGAGGTTAGAGAAGGATGTGCAGTTGTCTACTACTACTCTGTTTGGTTTCCCAGCTGGCTAACCAGGTGGACCAGCAGGATAATAAGTTAGAGATCTAATCATGCAGTTTGTAGATTAAGGTCAAAGCACATGTGACAAAGACTGATGCTAAAAGGTGGAATTCCTGGGCCAGTGAAGAGGAAGATGTCATGGTGATTGATAGGGAAATAGACTAAACACTCTGTGCCATGTGACCCTAAGACAAAGGAAAGCAAAAGCACAGCAATAACAACCCCAGCCAGTGTATCAGCTCCGATTCAGGAAGCATTCATGAAGAGAGAATACACTCCTGCCAAGCTTATTGACATAGCTGCCAAGTTCTAACAAAAGGCTAGGAAAGTATCCCAGCATAATCAGTGTGGGTATGGGTTGAAGGGGTCAATGGCATTTCTCTGACAAGGCAGGAGGTGGAAAAAATGAGCAACATCACCACACACCCTGCCCTCTGGCAGGGACTGCAGGGCTCCTGGAATTTCAAGATACTTACTCCCTTATAGAACAGATTATTCTTGCCTTCAGGAAGGCTCAGTGCAATAAAGAGGTTCTTTCTGGGCATGTTGGACCCTCACCTATTATGGAAGAGGTACAGCACATCTTTAGGGAATTGAGAATGAGATAGGCTCTGTATACCCTTGTCTTGAAGACCATGGCCAGCCCATATACACTGAAAGAATGAAGTTCAGATATTGCAATCCACTCCAGAACTTGGTATGGTATCCTGATATCCATGCAGAGACCAGTTATGGGACAAGGGATTTATGGTATCGTACAATGCATTACTGATCTCGGAGAAACTGAGAAATCCTAGAAACAGAAAGGGCTGTAGGGAAGATTTGAGAAAGAGAGAGTTTGGAAAACCAAGAAACTCTCCGAAGAGGCTATACAGGGCCTGGTAAAAGTAACTCAGGGGCAAATGTGATTTGACCTAATTGTTGCCAGGGTCCCACCTGAATAGTTAATCCCACAAGCCAACACTATGTTGGTTTGTCTATGGAAAGCCTTAACACCTGAACAATAGTTCAGGCCTGTCCCATCTGCCACTATCATCTCTGATGTCCTGCTCGCTTCTACATAGGCCTTATAGATGCAGCCTTATTTGGGGTGGGTGCCCCCATACCTCAGGTATAGGAAGCAAGCCAAACTGGAGGCCTCATGTAGAGCTCACTATTCATTGATCCTAAGAGTCTGCTGTACTGTACTGGAATTAGCTAATCCAGACAGATTTTTCAGTATATCCTTGGCCATTGAATCACAATATTAATGTGCCTTCATGTGGGAAGGGCAACAATAGACCTTTTAAGTGCTTCCCCAAGGTTACCTGCAAAGACTCACCATATGCAATGGGATCCTAGCCTGAGACTGCTCTCTGTTCTTCTCTCCTACATCAGTAAAATGGGCCTCTTACACTGATGATATAATGTTAACACGTGAAAGACTTGCCTCTGCTGCAGGATAATGTACAGGCATTGCTGGGATATCCACCAGGGAGGGGATGGGAAGTGAACCCACAAAAAATTCAAGGCTCAGACACTGCTATAATGTTCTTCGGAGTCATCCAGACAAGATGAGTGTTGTCTCAGAAACTATGATTGATAAGATGCATTTTATCCAACACTTCAGAATATGAAAGAGATACAAGCCTTTGCAGAGATTTGGGAGTTTTGGAGGACTTCTGGACTCCACTTGGCACAATGCCTCTGTACCTTATTCTTCCTGGTAAAGAAAGGGCACATGTGGGGCTGGGGATCAGAGAAGCAAGTTGCCTTTGAAAAGACAAAAACACCAGTGAAGCAGATTAAAGCTCCGGGTATTACCCAAGAAGGGCTACTCTTTGAGTCAGATTTATCTGTGACTCTAGAAGGCATGGGTTGGGCACTATGGCAGAGACAATGGAAAGAGAAAGCAACCTTAGGATCTTGATCTCAGCTCTGGAGGGGGCCAAAAACCTGATATACCCCCGCAGACAACAACTAGCAATGTACTCAGTACTCTTCCAGGTATAGCCTGTCACACAGGAACAGCATATCATTATAAGAACTTCTCTTCCTATCAAGCAGTGGGCTGAGAAATGAGCCTCCTCTGCCATGGCTCTTTGACTAAGTGGCATGCTTATTTGCAACAAGGGAGCACCCCGTCCATGGCCCATTGTCTAGAAATGCAGGCACTACTAGGCCCTGTAGAAAATGTAGATAGTCCAAATTCCCCCACTCCTATCCTTGTAGTGGCCATTAGAGCCTGTAGAGAGGGAATGGGAGAAATTCCCACCGATGCCTGTTAGACAGATGGAGCTAGTGGAAGCAATCTGGCCACTTGGATTGTAGTTGCTATTCAACCCAACACTGACACCATTTGGATGGAAACAGGAACAAAACCAGAACAGTCAGTGGCTTGAACTCAGAGCAATTTGGCTGGTAATCTCCTAGGCCCTGACTGTTAACCCTTTTCACTGGCAGTTGGAGATTGTTCTAAAGGGATTAACCCTATGTCCTGGGCAATGACAAGCTGATGAGTGAATGGTCATGAAATGTGAAAGACATCTGAGAGAGAGTCTGAGGTCGTCCTTTCTGTTTCTTATGTCCTGGCTCATAAGGCACTGACAACCCCTGGTAATCAGGAAGCTGATGGCCTGGCTCAGTTCAAGCCCTAGCAACGGGCCCTTCTGTAGCTATGGCAAATTGAATGCATAGAAAGAGCGGCCACTGCATTGTTTGGGTGGGGTGGCAAACTGCCAAGAATGCTTGATTGCCCTTGAAATACGGTGACTTGGTTAATGCAATAACAGCATGCTCTGTGTGTTTTATACAATATCCAAGGCATCTGCCAAAGAAGTCTGAGGCCACCCATTGGAGTTTCCAACTGGTAAGGGATTGGCATATTGATTATATCGGGTCTGCCCTCTGAGTGAAGTTTCTAAATATGTCCTGGTTTGTGTGGACACTGCATGTGGTGTAACTCAAGCTTTTCCTTGTTGCTGCACAAACTGGGCTGCCACTATTAGGGTATTAGAGAAACTAAGTGCCATGTATGGATACTCTCACTAAACAGATGGTGATCAAAGGTCACATTTCAAAGTCATGATGTACAAGCCTGGGCAAAATAATATGACATTGAATGGAGGTTCCATCTCTTCGATAACCCATAAGCAACAGGATTGGTATGGAAAATGGAATATTAAAGAAGATTAAATTATTAATAGGAAAAACCTTAGCCAGGTGGACTAAAGTACTGTCTCAGGATTTAATACATTTGAATGATCAACCCAGAGGGCCTATTGCCCCATCTGCCATACTGGGACCCCTTCTGAGGTACCCAAGACTGTAAAAGCATGGAGGACTCAGACAACAGCCATTGCCACCATGGTCACCATGGATCCACACACTAACCTGCCGAGAACACCAAAGCCCATCACAACTAGGAAGGGAAATTGCAATGGGATGTCAGCTGGAATGGGTGAGTTACTTCATACTTCTGGGTGAATTATTCCATCTCCACTAGGATCTCATTGTCGTGCTGTAAGCTGGACATACTGAAATTCATTACACCTGAAATGGAACACATAGTATTGAAAAGGAGGAGAAGATGAGAGTCTTGGTCTTGCAGCACCTCCTTTGGCAAAACAGGTAGGGTACATGCAACTTGGTCAGATTCCTAAAGCTGTAGCCACATTAGTATCTAAGGATCAGGACACAAGTATAATTCTTTTCAATGGGGAAGACCTTCCTACACAAGTTCCTACTAAATTTTGTCTTTTTGACATCAGACTGCTGCTGCTCTTGCGGAGCAAGGATTTTAGTTTTGTGTTCTTTTAATCTATGCCACACAGCAAAAGTCAAGGAGCTACTAACGTTATGCTATGATTACGCCAGTGATTTTGATCTCTTGTGAATAGACTTCTCCAAGGCTAGGAGCTCCCAGCTGTTTACCCATTTGGCTCATATTTAAGACCAAGTAGGAAATCATGCTTCGACATTGCCAAAATACTTCCCACTGCCAGGTTTCCACAGCCAATGATGCTGAGGAAACCATAAGGTGATGTTTGAAAAATATAATTCAGAATACATTCTTTCTACTTTCTGGTGTGTATGCCGATATTTCATATAAGGAGGAAAACATGAGAGTGAAGGAAATGCAATATTGAAGTTTTTCATATGGAGTTTAACTTTTGAAACCTTTAAAAATGCATATATTTACAGAGGGTTCCCACAGGGATATCATTAGGACCCTAGCAAAGAAGATAAATATAAGCCCTGTTGCTTGGAATTTTAAAAACAGTAAATTTAGAAGGAAAACCTCTCTTAAAAATACACACGAATACTAAGACTGATTCAAATAATATATAACAAAGACATCATACTGATGGAAAAATGAAGTCTCAGGAACATTGAAATCAATGGATTTTCAAAATAACTTAAGATATCATGGTTCATAAGGTAGGGTAGCCCTAACATCATATGTATTTAAAAGTCATATACATAATAACATTTATTTAGCTGGAAATATTGTGTTATTTGAATTGTGAAGTATGTTTATTTATATTTTATAGAGGTAAGTGCAATTTTTATATCTTAAATTTAAGATGTGAGGCAACAATCATTTCAAAAGTTGTGAAGAAATTCCTAAGTAAAGAAAAGGGCTCCAGGATCCAGAAACAGTACTGGAGTGGATCAAAACAAAGTTTCTACTTGCTACTTTCAAAGTGGAGAAGTGGCAGTTCCAGAATCTTTCTATGACCATGCCTTAAGTTAAGGAGGACTTGAGAACATCGGGATGAGGAACCGAGGTTAGAACAGGTGTTAGGGTCTTACCTATTATTCTCCCCCTTGCTCACTCCCTGCCAGCCACACTGGCTCCCTGTTGTTCTTCAAACATGCCAGGCATACTCCAACCTTATGGCTTTAAGCTGGCTGTGCACACTCTTCTCCCGCACATCTGTTGTCTCAGTTTTACTCCCCCTTCAAATCTTTGCTCATATCTCATTTTCATGTTGACTTCCTTGTAAAATACTTAAACTTGACCACATCCATCCCTTCCACTGTTTTACCCTACTCTCCTTTTTACTGTATATTTACAATATGCTTTCCTTATTATATATATGCGTCCTTTCAATAAATAACTTGCACATTCTTTCTGCCATTGTGTGCTTGTTTCTATCCCCGGAATATGTGCATCCTGAGGTCAAGTGTCTTAGTTTTGATAACTGAGGTATTCCGCAAAGAACAATATCTGCCACATTATAGGCACTTGACACATATTTCTTGACTGATAAGCACATCTTACAGAATGAACTCTAAACGACACAGGAAACCACCAGTAGTCCAATTGTCTAAATAAATGCACAGACATTGCTAAATGGACTTTTTGTTTGCTTCTTATCTACTATTTACCCCATAATTAGTGAAAATGATATTCAGAAATCATTTTAATTGCATCTTGATTCTAACCCTAATTCTTTCCTTTATTTCTTTGTTTTCTAATATTGTGTTGCTTTTTGGCATCTCTATATCTCCAAATCTAGTTTTCCTTTATTCATATCACACATATTTAATCAAAACAATTTATATCTCCCACATCTGTAATTCAGCGAAATGTCTTGAAATGTAGATATCTTCTAAAGGATATTTATGAAGAGTTTTGTAGGCTGGTTTTGCAATTTTTTTTTCATTCTGCTCTCATGTGTGTAAGTGCTAAAATAGAGAATATTTGGCAAAATTAAGAAAGAAAAAATAACACTATATACACACCTCCTCACAAGCATTCTGGAGATGTGGCATAAGAGTTTTATTATCTGTGGCTTTAGCTGGGACAAAAATAATTACGTTGATCCACAGATGAGCAAATTTTCTTCTTACCAGTGTTATCTTGGATATATTTAACCTCCATTCTGACACTCTATTTCCTAGTTGCCAAATTATCCACACCTACCCTCTCCAAAACCTTTTAGTGTGATATCTGAGATTAAACCCTGGTCTATTGCAATCTGCTCGTGAATACTGATATGTGATATGAAGACATATTTTAGTTGACATCATTGATGGCTATTATGATACTGAATTCAAGTTTTTGACTTTAATTTGAATGGCTTTGTCTCTGTGACTTGGTCACTTATGTTCACCTAATTCATTGTTTTGTTTTGTTTTCCTCATTTTTAACTGGAAGGAATTAATTTTAATCATCTTTAAAACCTTTTCTATTTACCTAACATTGTTTAATTCCAACATTCTTTTATAGATAGGGATTACACTCTGGCAATTTTTTTCTTGCATAAGACCTCATTCAACTGTTGTTGGTCACTATAACCCTATAGCTATTTGCTGTTATTCATAGAATGTTGCTCCCTTAACTCATGTACACAGACTCAGTAAGCAATTCCCTTTGGAAAAACAATATGCAGCATGCATAGAAACAGACAAACAGATAAATTTAGTAATTTAATTCAAATTTTAAAAAAACTTGCCATGATAGGACCTTCAAATAGTTCTACATATACAATTTTCACTCTAACACTTGAACTCAATCAGAATAAGATCTGAAAGGTCTAAATACAGAGAATCAAAGACTTTAAATCACAAGTTAAGGGAAGCATATATGTACATGTATGCACATATATGATGTGTACATTATACACAGGTGTACTTATACCTAGTTTCTAATACAAATGTTTTGAATTGTGTTATTTATGTATTATAAATTGTTGTTTATCATATGCTTATGTAAGAAATAAGAAAATGTAATTAATTGCAAACACTTCACTTAATAATGCAACTTAGTTTTTATTAATCTAGGTTTATCAGATTTTGGCACCTGTGCAAACCAGCTTAATAAACTACTGTTTTCAAAATATTTTTATAAAATTGAATCATGTATCTTGTGTGCTAACCTTCAGATATTAAAGCATTGTTGATTAAAGATAAATATTTAAAATGTGGTTAAAGGTAAATATTTAAAATGACTGTGAATGGCACATAAAAGTATGTCCATCTGAATGATAATTTATAGAACATAATAATGGAGAAAAATAATGGAGAGAATTTCTATAACAAAATTTTAGTCGAGATATTTTAAAATGTGTCGATCATATTAATCTATGATGGTAAAATATGGACTTTTCTGTTACTTATATGTTTGTTTTATTGACTTTCTTTGATCTGAAACAAATAACAAGTATCTAATGAACTATTTATCACTCTATCTTTAAATTTTGATTAATAGAAAAAATTAGATTAAAAATAGCTTACACATCAAAATCAAGGTATTAAATTATCTATCATCTATCTATCTATCTATCTATCTATCTATCTATCTATCATCTATCTAAATATGTGTGTGTGTAATATTATTCTCCAAACAATGGAAACAGTAAAATATATATATATATATATATATATATATATATATATATATATATATAGTTATGTGTACATTGTTTGGAGAAAATAGTAAATTAACACTTGCTAATTCTATCTTATTTCTTGTGGGGTCTGGATTCCATCACATAACATGGGATTCTGAAGTTTGGAATATCATTAATCTCAAATCATTCATTATACTCCAGTTTTGGAGACAAAAAATGTAAAATAAGTGTCCAATTTTTATATTTTTCAAATTTCTATTAGTATTCAAATGTTTTTAAGAGAAAAATGGAGATATTCAATATAGAAACAGCAAAATCAAAATAATGAAACAAAAACGAAACTATAGAGAATTAGAATCAAAACGAAAGGATACACAATTGAGAAGGAATTGAATGAGTTACAGAAATTGACACAATAGATAAAAAATTGACTCAAATAATTATATTATAAACATTTACATTTGGGATGAATTGTTTGTATTTTACATAGTTGTAAAAGTACTAACATTTATTGGTAACTGTCTTGCTGCAAAATCAGTTTAAATTACTTCAAGCATTGAATTCCTCCTATAGTTCCAAGATTGCCTGTGTACTTGGAAAACCTGTAGATACCTAAGGTTAAACATTAATACTTAAATGGACTTTCAATTTCAGTTCCAAGATGTAGAGTCTGGAAGTTGACATTAGAAAATGTTGGACAAACTCAAAATCAATGATTTTTCTTGGATCCATCCAAGAATTGAGGTTTCCTGGCTAACTGCCATCACAATATTTGGAGAGATCAAGCATACCCAGAGAGATAGAGCACCAGGATCTGCTTACCTGAAGCCAACACTGCTGTTTCTGATAATTGCCTGTGTTGAAGTTGGCTGATATATCCTTCCCAGAATATTAAATGCTACTATACAACCATTGTCAAATCTGAGCATTCATCAACTCACCCTGCCACAAAAGGAGCAGGAGAGACAAATATCAATACAACTACCAGCTACTTTTTCTAAATAGTCTTTCAGTCAGCAGAATTTCAGCAATAGTGAAGATCTTTATATTATAGATTAATATCCTACAGCCTGACTTCATCTATCTTTGGTCAAAAAAGGGGGGGAAGGATATAAAAAATGTAATTCCAGGAGCTAGGAGCAGGCCTGTTGTTGCCTGGAGCTAACCTGCCATTCACAACTAGATAATTACAGCTAGTTTTTGTGTTTTATTGAAAATAAAAATTCTCAGAATACAAACACTAGACAAGACCAGTTTTTTTTTTTGTTCTTGATAAATGAAGACAAAAAAGAGACCACTCCATAGTCACATCTGAACTCATGAAAATAAATCTCAAAAATGACTGAACATCCACCTATCCTGATATAAATGGTCAGTAATCCTTCAACAATTAAAGGTCCATCTGATTAGTTTCCATTATAGAATTACCGACACCTCATTCCTACCATTTTCCAGGTTAGACATTTTTAGATACTCAATCATAGAATTGCAACTATTTCCACATAGCATCCAATCCAGAACAAAACACTGCTTTCTTGAAATCACCTCTAAATCTGCTAATACCTATTACTGAGGAGTCCTACAATTCTCCATGGTGTTCATTCACTTTCACTGCAGGGAGTTAATAGTAAACTCTTTTTTTTTTTTTTTTTAACTATATATGTATTCTTGGTGATCTTTAGTTAGAGGACACTGATATCTGTAATAAGAAAAATTTTACTCTGATATGAATAATCAGCTATTATTTCATTGATAGGAAGTAATTTATGAATATGAATGCAATTATAATTTCTGCTTCAATTATGCTCTTTCCTTAAACTTAGCTATAAACTTTTATTTTTCTTTAAAAGTTGTGTCCCCCCAGAAGGCCTCACATGTGCTCAAGCCTATTTATACATGGCCCACACCCAGACATCAAACCTAGGGAGGCTGGATGCCTCATTAGGGCAGCTCATGTACCTGCCTTCAGTTATTCAGGACCTTTAGGCCTTTGTGTACAGGGGCTACCCCAGCAGGCTATTTTCTGGCTCCTCCCACACGCACTCCTGATGTGAGCTGGGAAGGTCATTTGAGCTAGATCCCTTTTGGCCCTGGACCAGGAAGATGCACAGGGCCTCCATAGGGGTCAGTTTTCCCAGGTCTCTTGCATTAATGGACACCATGGAACTGCCCTTAATTGCAGGGCTGGGGAGTTCCAGTGAGATTTGCCTGCAGGAAAACAGGTTTCTCTGTTTTGCAATGGGCTGGACCTTAGCATCAGAGTGGGCTCCCCAGAAATTCCCACCTATGATCCAGTGTATACTTTGGAACCAGAGACTGATCCCATGGAGCCTTGGATACTGAGTGATAAGGTAGACAAATCTATAAATCTTAAAAAGAGATTTCATGTTCTGTCCCGATGTTCACCATTACCTTTCTCATTTTATTTTATTTTTTAAGGTTTTATTTATTTATTCATGAGAGACAGAGAGAGAGGGAGAGAGAGAGAGACAGAGACACAGGCAGAGGGAGAAGCAGGCTCCATGCAAGGAGCCTGACACGGGACTTGATCCCGGGACTCCAGGATCATGCCCTGGGCCCAAGGCAGGCACCAAACTGCTGAGCCACCCAGGGATCCCCATATCTTTCTCATTTAATCTCTTTATCTTTCCCCCTATATTCTGGACAAATTTTAAATATTGGTTCTTTGATTTTTCTTCAAATAACATGTGTACGTTTGATATCCGTAATATGAGTTTTGATTAAGCTTGATACATTTAGGTATATTTCAATAGTTCCTTTCCACCTTCTCCTCCAAAATTTGTTTCTTGTCTTTATCTTTTCCTGTTGCTCCCTAATTTTGCCCTCTCCTCCTACAACCTGCAATTGTTAATCATTTTCTATTTATGTTTTATGTTTCTTTTATTTTTCTTGAGAATCTCAACCATTGCCTTTTTGTTTTGTTTTGTTTTGTTTGTGTCTTACAGAAATCACATTAAAGATATTTGTTTGTTCTCCTCCTTGTCTTCAGAATGCATTTTTTGCTTCTACTTGTTTATCAATCCTTTTCAATTATTATTTCATACAATTATTTCTTCATTAGTATTTGCCCTGATACATATCTGTGAGGAAAGTATGAAGGGTATTTTCCTTAGTGAGTTCATTGGCCAATGTATGCTGGTTGAACTTTCTTTTCATAATTGTAGTTTCATGGTTATGGTTGTAGTGCAGGTTTTAGTGGAATTTTTTTTTAAGTGTTAAGTATGTATCTGATCTAGGACTCTAGGACTGCTATGTATAGTTCTTCCTACCTCAGCTCTTTGTGTAAAGATTCAGAAGCACAAATAAACAAGTGGAACTACACCAGACCAAATAAAAAGCTGCTGACAGCAAAGGAAACCATCAGCAAAATGAAAAGGAAAGGCAACCTACCGAATAAGAGAAAATATTTGCAAATCATCTATCTGATAAGGAACTAATATACAAAATATATAAAGAAGTCATACAGCTCAAGAGCAGAAACAACCTAAACAATATTATTTAAAAATGGCCGGAAATACTAAATAGACATTTTTCTAAAGAAGACTTACAGATGGCCAATAGGTACATGAAACAATGCTCAACATCGCTAATCATCAGGGAAATGCAAATCAAAACTAGATAGGTGCAAATGAGATATCACATCATGTCTGTTAGAATTGCTATGAAATTGAGAATTGTTAACAAGAAGAATAGAAATAATACAAATCACAAATGGTTGGTGAGGATGTGGAAAAAGGGAGCCCTTGTGCATTGTTGGTGGGAATGCAAACTGAGGCAACCACTGTGGAAAACGGTATGAAGGCTCCTCACAAAACTGAAAATAGAACTGCCGTATAATGAACCAATTCTACTTTTGTGTATTTATCTGAAGAAAATGAAAACAGTAATTCAAAAGGATATATGCACCCCAATGTTAATTGCAACATTATTTACAATAGCCAAGATATGGAAGCAACTCAGGTGTCCATCAATGGATGATTACATAAAGAATTGTAATATAGGAGCCCCTGGCTGACACTGTCGGTTGAGAATCCAACTCTTGATTCTGGCTCTGGTCATGATCTCAGGATCCTGAAATTGATCCCTGTGTAGCACTCTGCCCTCAGTGGGGAGTCTGCTTGAGAATTATTTCTCTCCCTCTGTCTCTCCCCCTGCTCATATGCGCTCTCTCTCTCTCTCTCTCTCTCTCTCTCTCTCAAATTAATAAATAATTTTTAAAAAAGAAACTGTGATATATGTACAAAATGGAATACTATTCAGCCATTCAAAAGGATGGAACCTTGCCATTTTCAGCAACATAGATAGGCTTTAAGGTCACCATGAAAGTGAAATGAGTAAGATGGAAAAAGACACATTCCATATGATCTCTTTTATGTGGGATCTTTAAAAAAAAGAAAAAAAAGTTCATAGATACAGAGAACAGAACAGATCAGTGGTTGCCAGAGGTCGGGGGTGAGAGACAGGAGAAATAGGTGAATTGTTTATGTTTTTTAGGTTAAATAAATTGAATAAAACAAAAGAAGATTCACAATAGATTATGTGAAATTCTCCATACCAGAGACCTCTTGACACACTACTAGTAAATATGCATCCTAATTGAGCCTTATGCTAGGACTATACCTTCAAAAGTGCATGCCCCATCAATAACATCTCTCTCCACTTCTTGCCCTACTGTGTTCCTGGCAGTTTTAACTCTGTATAATAGTGTGTGTGTTTGTGTGTGTGTGTGTGTGTGTGTGTGCATACCTGCATGTGTGTTTTACATGCGCCATTTGCACATGTAAAGGCACATGAGAATTGTAGGCATGTCTTCCAGCAAGTTGCTTAAAGTCAACTGGCCAAAAAAACAATTCACCAAAAAGTCAATTCATTGAGTAGTATTATTCAGTAAATATCCAACTTGTTTAGCAACCTTTCTGCTAAATAAACAAAGCTTTTTGTATTTTCTATATAAAGGTTTAGAGCACTTCAGTGGAAAAATGTGTTGATTTTCAAAGTATGTAAGCATCAAGATATTTTTTTCCAGGCTTTATATTTGATGCTGCCATTTCACCCAAATTGGCTAAATTTAGGGTGCTTTTATGTCTTTTAAAAGTTGTTACAGGATGAATGTTTCCAAAGTCACAGTGAAAAAAGTTGAGTTCAGTGGCAGTTTTGTTAGATGGAATTAGGAACAGGTATTGCAGAGTATATTGGAGTAAATTCAATGAGTAGTTTCATAGTAGGATTTGCCTTTTGGATGCTGTCTTTTGCTACACATCAAAACCTTCTTTCTCCCTTTGTGTCTAGTAATTATGCCCAGAGTCGATAACATTACCTCTTTTTTATTTTATTTTATTTTATTTTATTTTATTTTATTTTATTTTATTTTATTTTATTATTTTATTTTATTTTATTTTATTTTATTTTATTTATTTTATTTTATTTTATTTTATTTTATTTTATTTTATTTCATTTTATTAATTAATTTATTTATTTATTTACTTATTTACTTGTTTATCTTTCCTACACTGAAACAGAAGCTCTCTGAAGCAGAGGGCTCTGTTTTGTTCCCTGCTAAATTGCCAGGGCCTAGAAATAGTACATGCTCAATAAGAAAAAATAGTCAGCAAGGTAGATAGTGTTCCGGATACCTACTCACTCGCTCGCAGCACGTCCTCTGTAGAAGAATCACATACTTTCTTATTTCTTGTTATTGGGTTGAGTCACATGATTTGCTTTGGCCAAAGGAATGTGAGTAGATGATTGGTTGGCCCATTTTAAAAGAGATTTTAACTGCTCTATAGCCCAGTGAACAAGATATAACTATTTGTTGTTGTAAGTCAATGAATTTGGGGGTAGTTAAACTGCATTAAAACAGCAAAGACTGAGAAATACCATACATTACACTTACATAATGATTATTGTAAACCAGACACTGTTCATACTACATTACATATTTATATTTTATATAGTGAATCGCAATAGTGATAGATCTTCAATCTATCAATGAGATAAGTGCTACTATTGGCTAAATTTTACATATGAGAATTCTGAGGCATAGAGTTTAACTAACATGCTTAAGTTCATATAAACTACCAGTTGTAGAGCTAAGATTTGAACTAAGCCTCTTAGTTCCAGGATTAGGGTTTTCAGACTCAGCAAATAAATACTACAGGATGCTAGTTAATTTGAATTGCATATAAATTATGGGTAAGTTGGTTTTTTTTTTTTTTCAGTATGTTTGTCTCCCAAATTAGAAAGGTATCTTGTATTTTATCTGTCATCTTCTTTCAATCACAATGTTGTATCATTTCTTTATAAATATGATAGAATAAATGGATGACCAAAAATTATGAGAATGCAATTTATGTTAGGACTGTCTTATGATTTTTATGACATTTACTTGGTTGTTTCTACATCAGTAAGCTTCACTGTGTCACCAAACTCTAATAAAATTTGTAGGCTGCATTCATTTTTTTACATTCTATCTTAGTGCATCTAGGCTGTGTTGGACATAGCCAGCCAGAGGATCAAAGAGTATTAGCTTTGAGAAAGAGGCATCCATGGGATACATCCTGAGTTGGCTCTCATCTTCTCTGTGGGGAAGGGTGGCTCATGTGTTAGATGCTTGTGGACCACTCTGTAAGTATGGGGGCACTCTGAAAATGTTAGTTGGTCTAATATTTGAGGAAATGGGCATAGCACACAGTGGAAAGGAAGAGTAATGAAGGGCTGCCACAGTGGGCTGGCATCTGTGGTGGACAGGAATTTCAGTTGGATTCTGATGCCCAACTAGAAGTTGAAACTCTAGTCAGAAAGTTGGAAGTGCTGAGGTTAGAGAAGGATGTGCAGTTGTCTACTACTACTCTGTTTGGTTTCCCAGCTGGCTAACCAGGTGGACCAGCAGGATAATAAGTTAGAGATCTAATCATGCAGTTTGTAGATTAAGGTCAAAGCACATGTGACAAAGACTGATGCTAAAAGGTGGAATTCCTGGGCCAGTGAAGAGGAAGATGTCATGGTGATTGATAGGGAAATAGACTAAACACTCTGTGCCATGTGACCCTAAGACAAAGGAAAGCAAAAGCACAGCAATAACAACCCCAGCCAGTGTATCAGCTCCGATTCAGGAAGCATTCATGAAGAGAGAATACACTCCTGCCAAGCTTATTGACATAGCTGCCAAGTTCTAACAAAAGGCTAGGAAAGTATCCCAGCATAATCAGTGTGGGTATGGGTTGAAGGGGTCAATGGCATTTCTCTGACAAGGCAGGAGGTGGAAAAAATGAGCAACATCACCACACACCCTGCCCTCTGGCAGGGACTGCAGGGCTCCTGGAATTTCAAGATACTTACTCCCTTATAGAACAGATTATTCTTGCCTTCAGGAAGGCTCAGTGCAATAAAGAGGTTCTTTCTGGGCATGTTGGACCCTCACCTATTATGGAAGAGGTACAGCACATCTTTAGGGAATTGAGAATGAGATAGGCTCTGTATACCCTTGTCTTGAAGACCATGGCCAGCCCATATACACTGAAAGAATGAAGTTCAGATATTGCAATCCACTCCAGAACTTGGTATGGTATCCTGATATCCATGCAGAGACCAGTTATGGGACAAGGGATTTATGGTATCGTACAATGCATTACTGATCTCGGAGAAACTGAGAAATCCTAGAAACAGAAAGGGCTGTAGGGAAGATTTGAGAAAGAGAGAGTTTGGAAAACCAAGAAACTCTCCGAAGAG
Source organism: Nyctereutes procyonoides (assembly GCF_905146905.1). Classification (NCBI taxonomy): domain Eukaryota; kingdom Metazoa; phylum Chordata; class Mammalia; order Carnivora; family Canidae; genus Nyctereutes; species Nyctereutes procyonoides. Next base: position 13,232,696 of record NW_026575032.1, on the reverse strand, counting down.
GCTATACAGGGCCTGGTAAAAGTAACTCAGGGGCAAATGTGATTTGACCTAATTGTTGCCAGGGTCCCACCTGAATAGTTAATCCCACAAGCCAACACTATGTTGGTTTGTCTATGGAAAGCCTTAACACCTGAACAATAGTTCAGGCCTGTCCCATCTGCCACTATCATCTCTGATGTCCTGCTCGCTTCTACATAGGCCTTATAGATGCAGCCTTATTTGGGGTGGGTGCCCCCATACCTCAGGTATAGGAAGCAAGCCAAACTGGAGGCCTCATGTAGAGCTCACTATTCATTGATCCTAAGAGTCTGCTGTACTGTACTGGAATTAGCTAATCCAGACAGATTTTTCAGTATATCCTTGGCCATTGAATCACAATATTAATGTGCCTTCATGTGGGAAGGGCAACAATAGACCTTTTAAGTGCTTCCCCAAGGTTACCTGCAAAGACTCACCATATGCAATGGGATCCTAGCCTGAGACTGCTCTCTGTTCTTCTCTCCTACATCAGTAAAATGGGCCTCTTACACTGATGATATAATGTTAACACGTGAAAGACTTGCCTCTGCTGCAGGATAATGTACAGGCATTGCTGGGATATCCACCAGGGAGGGGATGGGAAGTGAACCCACAAAAAATTCAAGGCTCAGACACTGCTATAATGTTCTTCGGAGTCATCCAGACAAGATGAGTGTTGTCTCAGAAACTATGATTGATAAGATGCATTTTATCCAACACTTCAGAATATGAAAGAGATACAAGCCTTTGCAGAGATTTGGGAGTTTTGGAGGACTTCTGGACTCCACTTGGCACAATGCCTCTGTACCTTATTCTTCCTGGTAAAGAAAGGGCACATGTGGGGCTGGGGATCAGAGAAGCAAGTTGCCTTTGAAAAGACAAAAACACCAGTGAAGCAGATTAAAGCTCCGGGTATTACCCAAGAAGGGCTACTCTTTGAGTCAGATTTATCTGTGACTCTAGAAGGCATGGGTTGGGCACTATGGCAGAGACAATGGAAAGAGAAAGCAACCTTAGGATCTTGATCTCAGCTCTGGAGGGGGCCAAAAACCTGATATACCCCCGCAGACAACAACTAGCAATGTACTCAGTACTCTTCCAGGTATAGCCTGTCACACAGGAACAGCATATCATTATAAGAACTTCTCTTCCTATCAAGCAGTGGGCTGAGAAATGAGCCTCCTCTGCCATGGCTCTTTGACTAAGTGGCATGCTTATTTGCAACAAGGGAGCACCCCGTCCATGGCCCATTGTCTAGAAATGCAGGCACTACTAGGCCCTGTAGAAAATGTAGATAGTCCAAATTCCCCCACTCCTATCCTTGTAGTGGCCATTAGAGCCTGTAGAGAGGGAATGGGAGAAATTCCCACCGATGCCTGTTAGACAGATGGAGCTAGTGGAAGCAATCTGGCCACTTGGATTGTAGTTGCTATTCAACCCAACACTGACACCATTTGGATGGAAACAGGAACAAAACCAGAACAGTCAGTGGCTTGAACTCAGAGCAATTTGGCTGGTAATCTCCTAGGCCCTGACTGTTAACCCTTTTCACTGGCAGTTGGAGATTGTTCTAAAGGGATTAACCCTATGTCCTGGGCAATGACAAGCTGATGAGTGAATGGTCATGAAATGTGAAAGACATCTGAGAGAGAGTCTGAGGTCGTCCTTTCTGTTTCTTATGTCCTGGCTCATAAGGCACTGACAACCCCTGGTAATCAGGAAGCTGATGGCCTGGCTCAGTTCAAGCCCTAGCAACGGGCCCTTCTGTAGCTATGGCAAATTGAATGCATAGAAAGAGCGGCCACTGCATTGTTTGGGTGGGGTGGCAAACTGCCAAGAATGCTTGATTGCCCTTGAAATACGGTGACTTGGTTAATGCAATAACAGCATGCTCTGTGTGTTTTATACAATATCCAAGGCATCTGCCAAAGAAGTCTGAGGCCACCCATTGGAGTTTCCAACTGGTAAGGGATTGGCATATTGATTATATCGGGTCTGCCCTCTGAGTGAAGTTTCTAAATATGTCCTGGTTTGTGTGGACACTGCATGTGGTGTAACTCAAGCTTTTCCTTGTTGCTGCACAAACTGGGCTGCCACTATTAGGGTATTAGAGAAACTAAGTGCCATGTATGGATACTCTCACTAAACAGATGGTGATCAAAGGTCACATTTCAAAGTCATGATGTACAAGCCTGGGCAAAATAATATGACATTGAATGGAGGTTCCATCTCTTCGATAACCCATAAGCAACAGGATTGGTATGGAAAATGGAATATTAAAGAAGATTAAATTATTAATAGGAAAAACCTTAGCCAGGTGGACTAAAGTACTGTCTCAGGATTTAATACATTTGAATGATCAACCCAGAGGGCCTATTGCCCCATCTGCCATACTGGGACCCCTTCTGAGGTACCCAAGACTGTAAAAGCATGGAGGACTCAGACAACAGCCATTGCCACCATGGTCACCATGGATCCACACACTAACCTGCCGAGAACACCAAAGCCCATCACAACTAGGAAGGGAAATTGCAATGGGATGTCAGCTGGAATGGGTGAGTTACTTCATACTTCTGGGTGAATTATTCCATCTCCACTAGGATCTCATTGTCGTGCTGTAAGCTGGACATACTGAAATTCATTACACCTGAAATGGAACACATAGTATTGAAAAGGAGGAGAAGATGAGAGTCTTGGTCTTGCAGCACCTCCTTTGGCAAAACAGGTAGGGTACATGCAACTTGGTCAGATTCCTAAAGCTGTAGCCACATTAGTATCTAAGGATCAGGACACAAGTATAATTCTTTTCAATGGGGAAGACCTTCCTACACAAGTTCCTACTAAATTTTGTCTTTTTGACATCAGACTGCTGCTGCTCTTGCGGTGTTCAGACATGGAATGGACACCTAATGGAAATACTTTTCTACAGTGGGTCCACTCAGTTGCCTTTCTCTAGCTGATCAGAATGCCATGGTGGGTATATTGCCAATCCAAGGAAGGGACTAGAAGGCCCTCACACAGTACATTTGGGAAGAAATCTAGAATTAGTGCTCTTAATTAATCTGATATTACCAACATTGATACAGAGACCTGGTCTGTGACACACTTTTTAAAGTATTTATTTATTAATTTTGAGGGATGAAGGAGAACAAGGAGAGGGGCAGAGAGAGAGAGAGAGGGAGAGAGAAAATCTCAAGCAGACTCCATGTTCAGTGTGGAGCCCGATGTGGGGCTTGATCTCACAACCCTGAGATCATGAACTGAGCTGAAATCAAGAGTTGGACACTTAACCAGCTGCACCATCCAGGCTTCCCAAGGTGTCACACACTCTTAATAACACTGGGCATGGATACTCTTTTTCCATCAATCAAAGTACATAGGCAATCTGTCAGATTGCTGTCCTAAAAATAGCACAGTTGGAGCAATGGGTGGTTATGCTCAGACTTGGGATGGGTTTATGTGGCTTACCCTAGGTTGTGGACATTTGAGCACCTGGGCACCCCTATGTTGGTGTATTGTACGGATGGAGATTTCTGTGATTTGTCCTGCATACTGGCCCACCCAAGTCTGCAGGTATGCAGGAATGTGTTAGTGAGACTTGTGCTGCGTGAAAGACCTTGGGAGCCTGGTTCGTTGACATTAGCTGGCCTTCAGGTCAGAATTGGCCCTTCTGGTCTGGATGCCAAGAGTTGCAAATTTTGCCTTGTATGTCCTTTGGCTCCAGGCTGGGCTGGCATCCTAGGAATGGAGTCCGAGAGGGGAGACAAGCACACCTAGCCCAGGCTCCTTGAAGATGTAAAGACATGATAACATAGAAATGCAGCCTCCTTCAAGCTGCACGTAGGCAAACAAATGTTCAACTTCAGACTCCATCATTTGTCCTACAAGTAGGGCTCTTGCAGGGATGGCCAGTTCAAGTCTCACCTGTGGGGAGAAGGCTCCACCCAGGCCTCTCAATCAGGACTCCAGCCTGGCTGTCTCCACTGGACTTCCCCAGCTAATGAGGTTAGCAATTGTTAGTACCTGATTTGATGTAATTTCATCTTCATCTCCATTATTGCTTACTATCACCTTCATCTATGTTCAGCTTTCCCTTTTCTTTTTTTTTTCTATTTCTATTAGATTCTTTTAAATATAGATAAAGTGTTTTTATCCCCTTTGAAACTGAGAAGTACAGATGCCATGAATCTTTTGTTTAGAGCAGTTGGGAAAAAATTATTGTAAAGAAAAAATTACATTCCAATTATATCAGGAAAATGGGAAGGGTATCAGGGGAACTGCATTGTCAATCTAAAAAACAGCAATTAGTTTGGTACTGACTGGTTGCACCATCTAGCTATTTATTGGACATTCCTTAATGGGACCCAGTGGTTGTATGGCACAGATCTTTGGCTGTTGCTTCCACCTGGGTGATAAGGTTGCTGTACCCTGGATTTTCCCTGGGCACAGAGGAGAATCCACCCCATAGTAACAACAATTGCCAACCTCCCTTTTCTCAAAGTCAAGTGGGCACATCCTGTATCCACTGGCCCAATCATTTGGCCACCATCTTTGTCCCCTCCATAGAATATTATAGCACACATAGAAACCCTTAGGTAGTTCACTCAGAAAGACTTAAATCATAGCCCACAAAGCCTGGGTTTATTGAACACCAAAAAGTCTCCAATGAGAAGAGCTATCTTCCAATATAGGATGACTATGGATATTTGCAGCCATGTAAGGAAGCACTTGTGCTTCCAAACAGAATGCTGTGTGTTCATACCTGATGAGTCTACTAATGTGTCATCTTTATTAAATTACATGAAGGCACAACTGAATACCCTGAGTGATCCAATCCCCAACTAAGCAGACTTAATAAATCAATGGTTTGGCTCATGGGATTCTTTTTTTTTATTATTATTGATTCATGAGAGACACAGAGAGAGAGAGAGAGAGAGAGAGGCAAAGACACAGGCAGAGGGAGAAGCAGGCTCCATGCAGGGAGCCTGACATGGGACTCGATCCTAGGTCTCCAGGATCACACCCTGGGCTAAAGGTGGCACTAAACTGCTGGGCCACAGGGGCTGCCCCTTGTTCATAGGATTCTTGGTGAAAAAAAGTTGTCACTGATTTGGGAAATTATTGTCTTAACTCATGTTTTCTCTTGCATGTACCAGTCAGTACTGTTGCTGTGGCATCTGTGTCCAATATAACCAGACAGCTGATAGCTGACAAATGAATCACCTCACATGGTGAAAAGGATAAGGGACCTCTGCAGGGCCCCTTTTATATGGGCACTAACGTCATTCAGGAGGGTTCCACCCACATGGACTAATCATTTTCCAAAGGCCCCACTTCCAAATACCCTCACATTGGAAATTAGCTTTCAACATATAAATGGAGGGGGGAGATTAGGGACAAAGGCATTCAATTTATAGCACGTTCCAAATGATATATTGGCAAATAGCATACCCAACCATTTGGAGCCAAAAATGCTCAAAAAATAAAATGAGATTAAGATAAATTAATATTGTTCTTGACTTTTTTTTCAAATACTGGTAACTCTAAGTGCCACTACAATAGCTTAGATCCAAGTACAACTTTATGCACTGTACTTGCAGAAATAAATCTTACCACATAATTCATACTTTTTACTTTATTATCATTTGCTATAAACCAGAATAGATATAGTTCCCTTTATTCATTTTTCATCCAAAAATACTTTTTTTAAAAAATGGTTTTTATGGGTAGGGGACTATTCTATATCCTAAAAATATAGCTTTCTGTCCTCAGAAAGTTCTAAAATAATAGTCATCTTACCTACCCTCAGAGATTTGACTTGAAAAAATATGTACATGCACATCTAATTAAAATAAAACTTATCAGAGGCTTAAACAAAGGTAATTTAGAGAACTTTGAAAAATGTGGGCAAGATTAATAGAATAATCTAGAAAAGACTACTAATATGTTGATATTTGAATTATATCTTCAAGAAGTAGTAGATGTTAGGTGACAGACACTTAGCTTTCAAACGTATGGAGAAGTAATATGATATGCCATGTTTGAGGAATATAAAGGAGCTTAGTGTGGCTGAACCCCTTTTAGGGTTCTGTCTGAATTGTGTCTTGGAAAATTTTGGAGGATGAGGCCAAGAAGCAATATCTTGTTTGTAAAAGGATAGATAGATGATAGATAGATAGATAGATAGATAGATAGATAGATAGATAGATGATAGATAGATAGATAGATAGATACAAGGATTTAAATAAATTTTTCTGTAAGTCATAGGAAGCAACATAGATCCATAAGCAGGTATATGCCATTCTCATTGAAGTGTTTTGCCAGGAAAATGCCAAATCCATCATGGTACCTCATGTTAACCCTTTGAAATGACCCGAACCCCAGAAAACAAGGCATACTAGGGTCTCTCTGATTATATCAATTTAGTAGCTTCAAATAAAGTTTAATGATGAGAAAATACTTCTCTCATTCATAACATACTTTAGTACTACAAAGACTAGAATGTTCTGTGTCTGCATCCCTCAGAGGAATAATGGTTTTTCATGTGGAACTAAAGCATGACCATACCTGTGGCTGGAATTGAGAATTCCTGGGGTGACACCCTGTCTGAGGTGTGTAATCATAGCTATACTCTGCTACTGGGATTCCTTAAGCACTCCTAACCTGGGCATTGGTTTGTTGGTGGCTGTCATGAGGTAGGGATGAAAAATCATCACCCTAAACAAATTTAGATAACCATATTGATTATTTTGAATACATAGATGCATGGATTCAGCCAAAGAGAGGAATGAATGGTTTTACTTTCTACACACATTTTATACAGACTTTAAAGGAACAGTGGAAAATATGTTTATTTAGAGTAAGTATTTTTACATAAAGTAAGTAATAAATGTTTAACGAATGAATAAGTATATTAGATAAATCATAAGTATATTTTAATTTTAAAAGTTAATTAGTTTTAAAATATAATAGTCTTTGTATTAATAATGTGGTATTACAGACATTTCTTATCCACTCTATTCTATGAAGCCAACTGAAAATAAGAATATGATTGCAAAAAGATAAAGCTAGCTTCAATAAAACTGGAAAGCATCTCAGATTCTAAAATTCAAATTAAATAGGATATTTTAAATACAATAAATTGTAACTGCTTACTTTGTTCCAGGTATTCTACCATTTGGGGTTTATCAGAGGGGGGGGAAAGCGCTTAAGCTTCCATTTTAGTAAGTGGTGAACACACAATGAACAATAAACATTGTGATCAAGTGAATTGTATATTATATACAAAGATGACCAATGATGTAAAACAGAGGGAAAGTGTGTAGGGTACAGCTGGGTAGGGAGTTCCTGGTGGTGTCAAAAATAAATTGTGCCTGAGTTAAATGGACAAGGGTGACGTTATTTTAGACTATTGTTCTACATTATATCCCCAGTAGAGGAGAGAGATTGAACTCAACTGTGTTGGAACAAATGCTGGTGTCAACTAGTGGAAAACTCCGGGAGGATATTAAGGAGGGAGCAAATGTTGGTCAATGACACTAGGCTGTCCATGTTTCTAATTGCTACTTACTGATGTCAGTCTCCTCTCCTCCCATAGAGACTGGTAGATAGTGGCACTATGTTGATTATTACATTTCAAAGGGATAGCTCCCAGGTCCTTGAGAAAGATATTTTTTGTGCTGTAAAGCTAGCAAGAGGCTGGGAGAAAATTTACATCTTAAAGGAGCAGAGAGAGAATTTATAATTGCAGGTTTTCTAAAGTGTATGCTCCAAAAAAAGGCAAGACAGAGGCCTCTAATTTGGAAGAAACTTGTCTACAGTTTAGTCCAGCTGAGGAGAGCTTTAAGGCCATCAGTAGTTCGGAATGGTGGGATGCAGATTGTAATTATTATTAACAGGAGAAACACTGAGAATGGAATGACACATGCTCTTGGAAAAGGTGTCTGAGCTGTTGTAGTAGGGAATTTTGGAAAATAACTATATTATAGATACCTGTGGAGCCCACTTGTTCTCCTCACCCTGAACTTACATTATGGTAAGCAAGTCATAAGTCCAGGGAAATGTGGCCTCAGATAAGGATGAGAGAGAAGGAACATGTTCACAAACACTACAAAAAGAAAATTAAAATTATAAAAAGATATAGCAAACAATGTTGATTAAAACATTTACAAGGAGGGACACCTGGGTGGCTCAGGGGTTGAGCATCTTCCTTTGGCTCAGGGTGTGACCTTGGAGTCCCAGGATTGAGTCCTGCATCATGCTCCCTGCATGGAGCTTGCTTCTCCCTCTGCCTTTGTCTCTGCCTCTCTCTCTTTCTTTCTGTCTGTGTCTCTCATGAATAAATAAATAAAATATTTAAAATATATATACAAGGAGGACTTTAAAATGTGGAATGTATTTCAGACAAAGAAAATTCTTAGAATTCTCAAAACTACATTGTGGTTTTATTAGCTCATAGACAAAGTACAGTAAAAAAAATGACATGGTTATGGGAATGAAAGGTATAGCATACAGCATAGAAAATATAACCAGTGCTATTATGGTGGTGCTGCATGGTGATAGATGGTAGCTACACTTGTGGTGAGCACAGCATGACATAGAGATGAAGTGGAAAGACCTTTGTATATCTGATAATAATGTCACATTTGTGTTAAATGTACTCAAAAATACATATACATAAAATTAAAAAGAACTTAAAAAAACATTAATGAAAGGAAAAGCCATTGAACCCATTTTTAACCTCATTCTCTAAGTGAGGAAACTCAGAATTTAGGTTAGGTAGCCAAAATCACCCCAAAAGTATGGATTTTATAAATTTAGAACTCTGGGGCCAGTGTTCCAAGTTTATCTTTTCCGTTTGACGAAACATCTTGAAAAAATTCATCCACTAGCAAATTAAATTCAAATTAGTGAAACTGTAGAAAAAAGTTACCAAAGTAGTCTTAAAACTGATAATCTTGGGAAGATCTGCATATGAGTTTGCCCTTGGCTGGCATATGGAAAATAGGATTTCAGGAGGATTCCAACGATTTGCAGATGAGAGTAAGCTTAAACTATGCCTAAAGGGTTTGTGCGAACAATATGGTTCTATAGTGAATATGGTGAGCACCTGTTTTCCTTCTGGGAGTCTTGGTTTTTGGTACATGCTAAACGGAGAATGCCTATGCAATCAGTTCCCAGTAAAAAACCCTGGACATTTCACACACATAATTCTTACTGGAAGAATTAAGCATATTTTTTTGTAACTCAACTGGGAGAAGACCCTTGGAAACTCCATCTAATTTCCTCTGCGCTTTGCCCCATCTACCTCGTCCCTGTGCTGATTTGGCTTTGTATCATTTCATTCTCATGAATCTTAGGTGTAAGTATGACTATATGCTAAGTTCTATGAGTTCTAGAGAGTCCTCAAACCTAGAGCCGATTTTGAGGACCCCAGACACGCTGTAGTTTACTTGATAGATTACATAGGTTATAAACCTTGATAGTGTTTTTTGAAAGTACATTATTAAACACAGTGAGTATATAACATTTGTGAAACTACACCATATTTCTTTTGGGAATTCTTTCTCTTTATGATGCATATGAGTTTATCAATCACAATGTCATCTAATGTTATTCTTGTTAAATAAATTGGAAAGTCACACAGGTTAGGAAAATTATAAAACTGTATGAGTGAGAAGTATAAAATTTAGTGATTTTCCAAATTTCTAAGTTTTAATCATTTGGGACTGAAATGATCTTTCACGTGTTACAAAGAAACCTGCCTATAAAGGCAGATAAATAATACATTGTTTTTTTTTTAATTTTTTAAATTATATATTTATTCATGAGAGACACACAGAGAGAAGCAGAGACACAGGCAGAGGGAGAAGCAGGCTCCCTGCAGGGAGCCCGATGTGGGACTTGATCTCCAGACCTGGGATCATGCCCTGAGCCAAAGGCAGATGCTTACCCGCTGAGCCACCCAGGCATCCCAATAATACACAATTTTAAAAAGATAGATGACAATCACCAATGCAGAAAGAGCAAGAGAAGTGAAGAGAAAGATTGAGTATGAACCTTTAGTTAAAATAATAAAATTAACAGGAGCACCTGGGTGATTCAGTTGGTTCGACTGATCCCTTCATAGGGCTTCCTGCTCAGTGGGAAGCCTGCTTCTCCCTCTACCTCTGCTCCTTCCTCCATCTATTCTGTCTGTCTCTCTCTCTCTCTTTCTCAAAAGAAATGAATAAAATATTTTTTTAAAAAGTGAATGATGTATGGAATAGAAGCAGAATTGAAATATTGTCCAGAGAACAGGTGGATCCTTAGATGCTCTCCTTCATTTCTTTGTGTCGACTAAAACCTCTTCGCAATTCTGGTTTAAGTTGAGAGATTTCATTTCTAGAGATACTGATCCATAAAAAATAAAATAAAATAAAAATCTAGAGGTAAAGATCCCAAGAAAATGGAGACACTAGATCTAAGTACCATTCCAAACACCTGTAGGATTTATTCCTTTAGTAAGAGATAATCTACACATTATTTTTCCCTTTCTTTCCACTGGGATCCCAGAAATGGGCTTCCAGTTCAAACTGGCTAGTTAGAGGAGGATACATTGCCATAGTAAGTGTTAGTTAACCAGTCACAGCTTCATTTGAAAAACCCTCCAGTTATTGCTTTCTTCTCATGCTTCCAAATAGTTTTTAGGACTTGCAGCTAAACATATTTTAAAAAAAAAAGAATAAAAAGGAGAACTTTAGCAGTAAAGTTGCAGAGATCAAAATGAAAACAAAGATTTTGAATACATAGTAAAACTTTAAAGAAATTATAATTAACATCTTCATATTAAGAGAAGATACCATAACCATGAATAAAAGCAGTGTCATATAGGGGCACCTGGGTGGTTCATTCTGTTAAGCATCAGACTCAGGTCATGTCTCAGGGTTGTGAGACTGAGCCCCAAGTTGGGATCCACACTGGATGTGGAGCCCGTGTAAGATTCTTGCTCTCCCTCACTGTCTGCCCATCCTCCCCTCTAAAATAACAGTGCCATATAAAAAGAAAAGGGAGATGTTTCATGAAATTATTCTTAAAAATTAATTATGATATTAATTATAATATTCCACTTATGGAATAAACAAGTCATAGGTATGGAAAGCACTATAAGTATAAGTAATATAGATAATGGTATTGAAATAGTTTTGTGTCGTGGCATATGGCAGCTATATGTGGTGAGCACAGCATAGCACGTAGACTTGTCATCTCATTTTGCTGTCCACTCAAAACTAATGTCACCAGTATGTGCCAACTACACTTCAATTTAAAAAATCACCATAATAATTGGAAGCTATTTTCGATAGATAAAATGGAACTGATTAAGCATAAATATATATTATATATATTCATATATACATATCATATTCATATATATATGAATCAATTCAGGATGTTCTAAACTGATCTATGGACGTTTTAGAAAGCGAATTTACTCTTTTTTTTTTTTTTTAGAAAGCGAATTTACTCTTAAAGGTAAAAGTGATCAAAGAAATACATCACTAGAAAATTGTGCAGATTGAAGGACTTGATTTCCCAATTTAAAAAAAAATGTCCGTACAATGGGCAATATAATGGATGAACTAGGTCGAACATCAAGTGACATAATTAAGAAATTTCAAAGTAAATACATTTTAGAATACAATCTAAAACTTTATCGAAGGGAAAAACAAAACATCATGCATGCAGTATACAGAGAATGACAATGACACCAAATGCTAATGGGCACTAGAAAGAGTGAAGCTATTCCTGCCAAAATGAGTGAAACTTATTTCCAATATAAATTCTTCACCCAGCTAGCACATTATGCAAATGTGAGGGTAAGATGAAGACACTTTCAGCCACGAACTGTCCTCCACCCTCCAGTTCACTGAAAACTATCGAAGGCCGTGTTTTATTGAAAGGAGCAAGAAGAGTTCAAATAATCCAGAGAAAAATGAATTCAGAATATAATGGAGTCAAGAATATTTCTTAGGGGAAAAGATTTTTGTCTGTACGAATCTGAATATCTGCAGAACTGTGTCTGTATACATACTGAAGGCTAATTTAAGCAAATTTTTTTATAAAGGCTTTTTGAGAGATTTAGAGGAGTACAAGTATTTTTTCTAAGTGAGAGTGAGTTTACAAAAACTTCAATTCTTATTTAACATATAAGGAAAAATATGTGGAAAAGGGAAAAAATGATGTATATTATTCTATAAATGTATTTATTTATAAAACACTTAAAGAGTAAAAGAACAAACATATTGTTCAAGATAAATATTTCTTTTTGCTTCCATTTAATTTTTGAGTACACTGGAGCCAGTGCTGCCCAAGATTCCTAAATATTCAAGACAAAGTTCTAATTTTATTTAATGACCCCACACATTCCTGTAAACTCCCTGTGCAGTTTTAGCATCTCTCCAAAATTAGCAAGTGTTATATGAAATAATTGTCCCTAATTTTCCAACAGGTAAATTAAACTATAATAAAATCAGTTTCCAACAGTAATCCACAATTTTGGCAAAAAAAGAAAAAAAAGAAAAAGAAAGAAAGAAAGAAAGAAAGAAAGGAAAGAAAGAAAGAAAGAAAGAAAGAAAGAAAGAAAGAAAGAAAGAAAGAAAAAAAGCTATAGGGGGTGGTAACTTCTGTTCCCAAAGTAAACATCACTGCCTTCATGTTTGATTCAGAATTATTTAAATTGTTTTAAAATGGTTGGTTCTACTACCACGCCATACAAGCATATACATGTATAAACAGTTTACACTCATGTAGCTTCCCTATCAGTGTTTGTAAACTGTAGTGTAGCATGTTGACTCATAGATGATGGCTTACTAAATTCATAACATGTGTACAAATAATTTTAGCTGGCTGATTGACACTTGACAATGCAAAATGTATGCAGAACTGATGTGCCCTCAGGAACTTCCCATGCGCTTCATTAGCAGAGTGCGGGGAATGAACCAACTTATATGTGTGTCCCTGTGATCAGCAGACATTTTAATTCCTTTATAAAATATAATATGACTTTCTTAGCTAAAGTTCTCATTGAGCAGAACAGTTGAGCCTGAGAAAGAAGATATACTTTCTAGAGGGCAGGACTTTACTATTTTATTCTAATTTATTATTTTATTTTATCTTTTTAAAGATTTCATTTATTCATTTGAGAGAGAGCGAGAGAGAAGATGAGGATGAGGATGGACATGGGGAGGGGCAGAGGGGAGGAAAGGGGAAGCAGATTCCCCTCTGAGTGGGGAGTCTGATGCAGACTCCATCCTGGGACCCAAGATCATGACCTGTGCAAAAATCAGACACAACCTCCTGAGCCACCCAAACACCCCGGAACTTTACTATTTTATATTCAGAAAAATCTTGAGCATTCTTGAACAAGAAAGAAGCATAATTTAAGATAAAATTTCATCTTTCAAAGTGGAATTACTCACAGAGAAATCCATATTCATTCGTAACCTTATGGCTCTACTGTCTTACTCTGCAACTCATTGTACATTATTGTCATTATGTTTTTAGTTTCAAAGAATATTTAAAATTTTAGCTTCCTCATTCTTTATTAAATTAAAGGCTATTTTAGCTACATCATTTTTTTATCAAATTAAAGGCTATGTCCCACTTTTATATGGTTTAAGTATCACATAGGTGATTGAGTTTATATTTTAGGCAATGATCTCCCTAGAACTCATAAAAATACATCACATAGGCCTGCCACACCCATTTAACTAAGATAGTTCTTTATGAACCATTAGAGAAATCATTAGACAATACAAATTGGCATTCTTTATTGGTATGTAGTAAAATTCTATAAACCATAGACTTAAAGACTGTGTCACATATTCAGTCTTTGAACTGAACAGTAACCTAGTATTCATTTATGACCTATAACTTTTTTCCTTCTGATTCCTTTAGTAAATGATATCATGATCTAAAAGAGTTGTGTAACTATGTATTTGTTTAATACTTGGATTAATACTTAGTACACAGTAGACATTTTATAATTTCTTATTTAATCAAGTATAATTAAGTTACTGGTTGGAAATTAAGTTACTGGAGAAGGTTTTTTAAAAAATGTTAAAGATCCCTTTTTTTTTTTTTTTTTTTTTTTTTTTACCTTTCACAAGTTAATTGTTAGTGCATAATGACAAGAAAAGCATTCGCTATCAGGACTGGGTTAAACTACAGTTGAACCTCATTAATCCTCCAACGTACATATAAATGTGTAACTTTTCAATGGAAAAATGTGGAGAACTGTTATTTTAAAGTAAAATTGAACAATGGAAGTAAAAAATTACAGTGTGGCTCTGTAAGATACAAACACTCTCTTTTTTTTTAATTTTTATTTATTTATGATAGTCACAGAGAGAGAGAGAGAGGCAGAGACACAGGCAGAGAGAGAAGCAGGCTCCATGCACCGGGAACCTGACGTGGGATTCGATCCCGAGTCTCCAGGGTCGCGCCCTGGGCCAAAGGCAGGCGCCAAACCGCTGCGCCACCCAGGGATCCCAAACACTCTCTTATAAAATGACAGTGGCATACCAAAATTTCCAAAAAAAAAAACAAAAACAAAAAAAAAAACAAAAAACATCACGTTCCTTCAAATAAAGTTATTTTTTATTTACCATTCATACCAAAGGACAGTCGAGGGGACTATATAATATATACATAAATATATTCATATATATAAATATATATAATATATATTCACATATATATATTTCATATATATATATGAAACAGCTGTTTTCTGTATTGTTCATTTTAGCCCATCCTGACGGTGTGAGGTAGTATTTCATTGTGGTTTCATTTGTATTTCCCTGATGATGAGTGATGTTGAGCATTTTGTCATGCGTCTGTTACCATCTGGATATCTTCTTTCCAAAAGTGTCTATTCATATCTTCTGCCCATTTCTTAACTGATTATTTGTTTTTTAGGTGTTGAGTAAGTTCATTATAGGTTTTGGATAGTAACTCTTTATCAGATATGCAATTTGCAAACCTCTTCTCCCATCCTGTAGGCTTTCTTTTAGTTTTGTTGATTGTTTCCTTTGTTGTGCAGAAGCTTTTATCTTGCTGAAGTCCCAATACTTCACTTTTGCTTTTGTTTCCCTTGCCTCTAGAGATGGGCCCAGTGAGAAGTTGCTATGGACAACATCATAGAGGTTACTGTCTGTGTTCTCCACAAGAATTTTGATGATTTCCTGTCTCACAGTTAAGTCTTTCACCCATTTGGAATTTATTTATTTATTTATTTATTTATTTATTTATTTATTTGGAGGTGGGCATACAGGGGCAGAAGGAGAGAGAATCTTAAGCAGACTCCATGCCCAGCATGGAGTTCAATGAAAGGCTTGACCTCACAACCATGAGAATATGATCTGAAACAAAATCAAGAACCAGACACTTAACTGACTGAGCCACCCAGGCACACCCTCTTTGAATTTACTTTTGCGTAGAGTGTAAGAAAATGGTCAACTTTCATTTCTTCTGCATGCTGCTGTCCAGTCTGCTCAATACCGTTTGTTGAAGAAACTGTCTTTTTCCCCAGTAGATATTCTCTCCTGCTTTGTTGAAGATTAGTTGACCATATAGTTGTGGGTCTATTTCTGGGTTTTCTAATCTGTTCTGTTGACCTATGTGTCTATTTTTTCCCGGTACCATATTGTCTTGATGACACGCATTGTAATATCAATTATAGTCCAGAATTGTGATGCTTCCAGTTTGGTTCCTTTTTCAAGATTTTGGTGGCTATTGGGGATCTTTTGGGGTTTTTGTGATTCCACACAAATTTTAGGATTCTGTGTTCTAGCTCTGTGTAAAATGCTGATGATATTTTGATAGAGATTGCATTAAATGTATAGATTTGCTTTGGGTAATATAGACATTTCAGCAACATTTTTTCTCCCAATCTATGCTCATGGAATGGTTTTCCATTTTGCTTTCTTGCTTTCAGTAGGCTCCACGTGGAGCCCAATGCAGGGCTTGAACTCAGGATCTGAGCTGAAATCAAGAATTGGATGCTTAACCAACTGAGCAACTAAAGTACTCCTGTTTTTTCATTTCTCTGTGTCATCTTCAGTTTTTTTCATAAGTGTTCTATTTAGGTTTTCAGAGTGCAGATATTTTATTTATTTGGTTAGGTTTATTCCTAGGTATCTTACAGGTTTTGGTACAAATGTAAATGGAATCAATTCCTTGATTTCTCTTTCTGCTGCCTCTTTATTGGTGTATAGAAAAGCAGCAGGTCTCTATACACTGATTTTGTATCCTGTGACTTTGCTTAATTTTTGTGTCAGTTCTAGGATTTTTTTTGGTGCAGCTTTTGGGGTTTTCTACATAGAGAATCATGTTGCCTTAGAAGAGTGTAAGTTTGACTTCTCCCTTGCCAGGTTGGATGCCTTTTATTTGTTTTGGTTGTCTGATTCCTGAGGCTAGGACTTCCAGTATTATGTTAAATAGCAACGGGAAGAGTGGACATTGCTGTCTTATTCCTAACTGTAGAGTAAAAACTCTCAGTTTTCCCCCATTGAAGATGATATCATCTGTGGGTCTTTCATATTTGGCCTTTATCATGGTGTGGTATGTCCCCTGTATCCCCAATTGTTGAGGATTTTTATCAAGAATGAATGCTGTATTTTGTCAAATATTTTTTCTACATCTATTAAAGGATCCTTTCTCTTATTAATCATTTCTCTTATTAATGTGGTGTAACAAGTTGATTTTTTTTTTTGCCAATATTGAACTACCCTTGCAGCCCAGGAATAAATCCTACTTGATCATGGTGAATAATTATTTTAATGTACTGCTGGATTTGCTAGTATTTTGTTGACAATTTTTGCATCCATGTTCATGGGAATAGTGGCCTGTAATTCTCTTTTTTTAGTGGGATCTTCATCTGGTTTTGGAATCAAGAAAGTTCTGAGCTCATAGAATGGGTTTGGAAGTTTTCCTTCCATTTCTATTTTTTGGAAAAGTTTGAGAAGAGTATGTATCAATTCTTTAAATGCCTTGCAGAATTCTCTCAGAAAGCTGTCTGGTCCTGGACTGTGGTCTGCTGGGAGGTTTTTGAATACCTATTCAGTTTCTTTGCTAGTTATGGGTCTGTTCATGTTTTCTATTTCTTCCTATTTTGGTTTTGGATTATATGATTCTAGGAATTTATCCATTTTTTTTCCAGATTGCCCAATTTGTTGGTATATAATTTTTCCTAATATTTTATTGTAATTGTTTGTATTTCTGTGGCACTGGTGATCTTTCCTCTTTCATTTGTGATTTTATTTATTTGGATCCTTTCTCTCTCTCTTTCTCTTTCTCTCTCTTTTATAAGTCTGGCTAGGGGTTTCTCAGTTTTATAAATTCTTTCAAAGAACCAGCTCTTAGTTTTGTTGATCTGTTCTACTGGTTTGTTGTTGTTGTCATTTCTATATTATTTATTTCTGCTGTAATCTTTATTATTTCCCTTCTTCTGTTTGCTTTGGGCTTTGTTTGCTCTTCCTTTTTTATCTCACTAAGTGTAAGGTTTGGTTGTGTATTTGAGACTTGCTTCTTGAAATAGGCTTATATTGCTATATACTTATGATTGCCTTTGTTGCATCCCAAAAGTTGGATCTTTTTCTGAAATGGGGGAAAAGGAAGGAATATTGGGATCACTAGACCCAATACAATTATATATATATATATATATATATATATATATATATAGTTTATTTTTGTTCTCTTCTTAAATATAACACAACAACAATGGGAATTTGTGAGTGCTTTAGGATGGCCTACTAAGATAATAAAATAACTCTTCAAATATATGTACTAACTAGAAAGGATCTGATTAGATATCATATAAATTAAGTGATAAAGAAAACTTGATATTTGAAAATCTGGACTGATCATAATTATTTTTAGTCACTTATGCTTTTCTCTATATACATTTTTCAGACATGCATAAACTTGACATTTATCTTGTATGTCAAATAGATAAATGTAAGTAACTTTGAGGGAAGTGAAAATATGATATTTGTATTTTTGCAAGACATATATAATGGCTTGAGCAAATTTAACTATTATTTTTGTGTCTTATTTTGGATATTAGCAAATAACATACAAATACATATGAAGTTTTTTTCTTGCATAATGGGGTTATTTCTAACTGTACATCTAGCGTATGCTCAAATGTTTTATTTAAAGTCTAAACTTCTCATATTATTAATTGACTATGCTTTGAGGCACGTTATTTCTATATTGCTATATTCCCCCAGAGTAAGATCTGTAACTCCTTTCTAGAAGTAAAGGAGTGATCAATCTCTCTTTTATTTTTGTTTATCAGAAGAATAGGCATATAAAAATTATTTACTGATTTTTTTCCTCTAAGTCTTTAATATGTAATCCTGTGTAGGATTTAATACTCTTGGATGGTGGCATCCACCACCTTCCAATACAAAAAAGTAATAGCACCATGGGTACAGGAAAAAAATGAAGAAAGAATACAAAAACTGTCTATTACTGTCTAAAAAAAAATTGGGTTAAGCCAAAATATGGTCCATTAAAGGCAAAAAGTTAAGAAGGTGTAATCTTTAATGTAATGATTAAGTGCAAGGACTCAGGCTAAACTGAATTTATTTACCTCAATCCAAATCTTACTTTGATGTATGATCACAGCAAGTCACCTCATCTGTATTATTTCTGTTTCTTTAAATGAGAAAAAATGCCAATAATAAGTTAGGTACATGCTTAGTAGTGCCATATCAATCCATATTGGAGTTTGAAGCAAAAGGAAAAATCACTCATATTGATCCTGCCTTTATTCAAAAATGTTGATATTTTGTTCATCTTGGATTTTCTTGCATTTAATTTATTTTTGAATATTGCAATGTTACCTAATTACTGGTTATCTTAGTCACCATTTTGCACTGAGTTAAGGCCCTCATGAGTTTGTCCCTAATTCTGGATCTGTCTCCTAAGATTGTCCTAAGATTAAGAGAAGTTAAAATATGTAAATCATTTATGATGAGGCCTGATACATACTAAGTTTTAATCGACAGATCAACATTATTATTTAAAATTGTGTGGGGTGCCTGGATGGCTCAGTCAGTTAAGCATCTGCCTTCAGCTCAGGTCATGATCCCAGGGTCCTGGGATCCAGCCCTGCCCCTCTGCTCCTGTTCCCTCACTCGTGTTTGCTCATTCTCTCTCTCTCTCTCAAGTAAATAAAATTGTTTAAATAATTAATTGATTAATAAAATTGTGAAGAGGTTAATAATTTCAAGCATGTAAAATGAGCACATATTTGTAATGCATGAAATTGTAGATAAATGTGGCTTTCATATTGCAATTTTAGGGATTTTGTTCTCGTTTTATAATTATTCATAGCACTAATCCTGAAGCATTTCTGATTTAATTCTGTAACTGAAAGTCTTAAGCCATTCTTAATAGAAATGCTTATTAGAATTTAGGAGGCCATTTAGGAAACAAACTAATGTTTTGCAATAATGGGGCAATTTTTTAAAATACTTATTTTTATAGTTTGTGGAGAGTCTAAAATACACAAAACAATGAGAAATAACAAAAAGATGTTGAAAATCACTAATCTAAATTACAACTGTAAGCAATAGCGTCTATAAAAATGATATATTCCTATATATTGCACGCACATACACGTGTGTATATATTACTATTTTTAAAAAAAGAAATTGTATTTTATACATTGTCTTATTTTTTCTATGGTATTATTTAAAACAATTTTCATTGATATTAAATATTCTATGAAAACATTTAAATCATTATATCATATTCTTTTACTAAATGTGTATAATTATTCTCTGTATTTTTATTAAGTTACTTCTGAAATATTGTTATTTTAAATAATTTATCAGTAGATGATGTTGTGTTATTTTCTTAAGGGTCACACCAAGCTATAGAATTTCTTTGGTAAAGGATTTGGAATTTGTAAGGTCCTTAATTTATATTGGTTTATTGTGCAGCAGAAAGCTTGGAATTTAAATTCCACCAAAATCTTATAAATATATTATTTCATTGAATCTTTGCTGAAATAGCTATTATATATAAAGTTCCAAATTTGTTGGAAAAATTATCTATTGCAATTAGTGTATTTGCATCTTACTTTAAACTTCTTTTGAATTTCATTAGGCATGTCTATCTCTATTTTGTTTCTTTTCCCCCCTGTGCTGTTTTACATTAAACACTTTCAAAAGTTAAGGCCTACAAAATGCCTTAACTCAGCGATAAAATATTTATTAAGTACACAAGCAATAATCTGATAGCAAACATCTTTTGAAGCCCCTAAAAATACATAGGTCCTATTAAGGTGGTAAAGAAGGGGAAATGCTCTAAGTGTAGTTGTCAGATTACAAACATATTGATGCTATACCCAAACAGGTAAAAATACTGAGTCTATTATCCAGTATTTCTCAAATTGTGTCCCCAAACCATAAGCCTCAGAATCCACAATCTGGAGCTCATGACCCAAATCCAAAATCTAGGAACCAATCCTAGACCTTGTGGTTCAGACACCCACGGTCAAATCTGTAAGCAAAGCACACATACATTTTCATTTCTTAAATCTTTCAGAGAATCAGATGCATGCAAAATCCTAAAAACCTTTTTAAAAGTGGCTATGTTTGGGGATCCCTGGGTGGCACAGCAGTTTGGCACCTGCCTTTGGCCCAGGGCGCGATCCTGGAGACCCGGGATCGAATCCCACGTCGGGCTCCCAGCATGGAGTCTGCTTCTCCCTCTGCCTGTGTCTCTGTCTCCCTCTCTCTCTGTGTGTGACTATCATAAATTTAAAAAAAAAAAAAAGTGGCTATGTTTGTGTGCTGTCTGACATGGGTCATTACATAAACAACGAATAGTAATTGGTAAATGAGACTTTTGTAATAATTTAAATAGATTCAAAATACTAAACCACAATCAAAAGTATAATATGGTTTCCATTGAATATGTTTGTAGAAAGAAGTTTTGTCAAAATGCAACTCAAAAAATACACAAAGGGAAACATTGTGAGTAAAGGAATATTAATTGTGTAATCAAACACACACAATATGTGTCCATATTAAAACGCATAGGAGATTATATGGAATCATCTTGGTACAATTGTACTATTTTTCTAGGCAAAATCTTGTGTTTCATTGGAAGTCACAGATTTCTTTTGATATTAAAGGAAATATTATAAATTTAAAAGAAGAAACAGGAAAAGGCACAGAAAAGTAGGAAAAAACATCGTTAGGTTTTTTTTTTTATTATTTAATGAAATCCCATGTGGACATCTATATCAACTCATCCCTTTATGTAGAGCCCTTTAAAGAACTATTATGGACTGCCTGTAATAACCACAGTTATGGGCCCTAGCTAAGTTTCGTAGTAGCCAGTACAATGCAAAAGTAAAATGATTATATTCAGGTTAACTTTTTATTATAGGGTCAGTTACTCCAGAAAACTATTACAAAATCTTGCAGATCATTTTGTATAAACAGAAGTTTTTATAAGACCATATTTTGATCCTTTGTCTTACAGAAACCATTTGTTACCAGTTTTGGTCTATTACGAACAATAAAAATCAGAATGGCATATTGAAATTATCTAAGATGACTTTTTTTCTGATAATGTAGAGTGTATTAAAATCAAGAATTAATTAAAATTTGAACACAATCATTTCAGAGTTAATAAATATTTTTACTGAAGTATAGATTATAATTTGAGTCTATCTTTAATTCTTTAAAGGACATTCTACTACTTTAACGAGTTATTTAACAGGATTTAACTTTTAGAAGGGTTCTGATGCCTTTTAGCCTCATTTATTATTTTTTAACCATATTCAGGATCAAAGTTCTAAAAATTATTATTGTTATCCTACTATGCCCAAGTTATAAAATCTCCAATAATGAGATATGAAGGATTTTTAACTGAAGTTTAATGTCCACATATTTTTTCAATTCTAATACTTCTTAGTCAATAACCTTATGCAGAAAAAATGAAAATAATGACAAATATTATACTCTGTATCCTGTGAATAGAAACTAAGATCACTTAAAGTTTGAATTGCTATTTTAACTGTAATATATCCATGCGATTAACAATCGATTTTACCTATTTTTTTAATCAGTGAAGTAAACATTTTAGTGATTTCTTAAAATTTTTCTCATTCTGTTGTCTCTCATATACTAGCATGCCTATAGAATCTCCTACGAAAAACATAGTCAAGGTCAGATTTTTTTTTTTAAGCATATGCTTGAGTTGACCAAGGGAGGAACTTGCTAGCCCTGTTCAACTGTAACCCTCATCTTTTGCCATAATTCCAATAAAATAAAATAAAATCTTTTTGTAATGGCTATGTTAAAAAGGATGGGGATATCCTAAACTATTATACTAATTTTTTATCAGCAAAAATTCAATAAAAATCCTTCATATGTGTTAATTATTGGAGATTTTATAATTGGGTGCAGCAGAACAATACAATGATAATTTTTAAAACTCCTAACTCTGGGAAACAAAGCGTTGTGGAAGGGGGCGGGTAACGGGTGGGGTAACGGGTGGATGGGGGGGATGGGGTAACGGGTGATGGGGTAACGGGTGATGGGCACTGAGGAGGGCACTTAATGGGATGAGCACTAGGTATTATACTTTATGTTGGAAAATTGAATTTAGAGTAAAAAATGTAAAAAACAAAGTAAAAAAAAACACTTTGATCTTGAATATGATAGAAAAATACTAAACAGACTAAAAGGCATCAGATCCCCTTACTAAAATTTAGTAGAGATACACTCTATTTATGAATTCTGAGTTAGCCCCTATGCTGCTGTTAATTTGTTATATATCAACAATACTTTATGTCATGAATCTTATTTTATTGTTGTCTTTGTCTTCCTGATATGAAGTTGTGGGATTTTTTTAAGAGCATTTATTTATTTATTTATTTATTTATTTATTTATTTATTTATTTATTTATTTGACAGAGAATCAGCATGAGCAGAGGGAGGGGCAGAGGGAGAAGCAGACTTCCCTTTGAGCAGGAAACCCAATGTGAGGCTTGATCCCAGGACCTTAGGACATGTCCTGAGCTCAAGGCAGACTCTTAACTGAGCCACCCAGGTGCCCCTAAAGTTTGTTTTTGTCTATATTCTCATCTGTGCCATAAGGTCTTTTAACTTTATTCTCTCTCATTCCTTTTATCTTCTGTGTCTATCTCTGTCTCTCTTACCTTACCTCATCATTTAAATACTCAGTATAAGATATGACACTAATCATTTGGTTATTCAATGAATATTTATCACTATTATAAATGCTAAAATTTTATCTATAAGAACATAGGCAATAACCCAGAGCTTCATGGAGTTTATATTCTAAAAGAGGAGATGGACAAAGCATTAAGGAAGATATGTTGCATGTACCGTGGAGATTTGTCTTAAGAAGGGAAGGGGGAAAAAGGAAAAAACAAAGGAAGGGAAAAGGGAATATTGGAGAGGGGGAGTTTCAGTTCTAAATAGTACTTAGAAAAAATAAATTAAATAAATAAATAAATAAATAAATAAATAAATAAATAAATAAATAAATAAATAATAAAAATAGTACTTAGGGTAGGTCTCTTTCACAGGATGCTATCTATCATCTATATATATATATATGTATATATATATATATATTATAAGAGTTGCAGCATCAGTTGCTTCAGAGAGCATCATTCACACTGTAATCTGTGTGAAGGATGCCTCTGAGTGCAGGCCACAGATTATGCAGCCCCAAGTAGCGCTGCGGTAAAGTAATGAAGGAGTTAAGGAAGAAAGCCATGTATATATCTGGAAATGGGAGATCTAGGTAGAGACACAAATGTCTTATTTAAGAGAGAAGCATGTTTAGATGTTTGTGTATCATCAATGAAGCTCATGTGTCTGAAAGGTATTAAATAACTATTTGGATGCAACATAAATATCATGCACAATCAGTTCTGTTGATTCCACATTGATCCAAATTGACATTTCTAACATCCTAGAACACAAAAAAGGAAATTATTCTCAGAATTTTTTTCTGTATTACATAACTCAAACTTTGTCACAGTTGGACATCCGCCATCACTAAGATTACCATTTTTGAAACCAGATATAACTAGATAGAATAAACACAGATGACAAGAAAGGACTGCACATTGACTGGCATTTATATATTCCTATTCCATTTGGTATTTGAGAACAAATTTTCTGCAGATTAACAATATTCATCTTGTGCTCTGTGCAATGAAGCTCCGTAAACAGATGCTGAATTAGTTTAGGTGTACTAAGAACACACAATTCGCAAAATTTCAATAGCTTTGGATTTCTTTCTAGATACACTTTGTGTAGCATCATATTAAAAATATTTCTGAATTCTGTGGAAAGATGCCCATACTCAGAAGAAATCTAAAGCATCTGCGTACTGATTGAAAAATAAATAGAGCTGTGGTTCCCTTTGAGTTGATGCCGTGCTTCTTCCCATCTGGGACTTCTAGCTCAAACAAAACAAATGGATGTTTTGGAGAGAGGATAAAAGATGTCTCTGAGCTTTTTCAGATACACTGTCTGCTTTAACCCTTTTCAAGTTTCAGGTTTTAGATCTCTTTTCCTCCACCCCGGATATGTTCTAGGGGAATTGTAATTCTTTGTTCCAGTCCCAGAATTTTCTGTTTTTCCAAAAGAGTGCTTTAAATGTCAACAACACAAACTAAGCCACCAATTTTAAAGCAAAAATAACAGCCAGTCCTCTCTAGCCCACACTTCGGGATATTAAATTCTAAGTGTATTGTGAGCAACTCATTTCAACAACCAATTACTGCTTCAAAGACACAACGAAGACTAAGTAAGAAAGCACCATCCACCTCACATTTCTGAAGTATATGTGCTCTGTGTGAGCCAAACCCCATGAAGCGTTGAACCAAACAACCACAGCAGGTTCCTATCCTCTTGGTTATTCAGCATTAATTTCTTAATGCCTGGTTGGGCTTGCTGATGAGTGGCCTCTATCTCTCAGGTATTCTGCAACATTGATTTCCAGCCTTGGAGTGAATTATTTGTTCGTTTTCTCTTTGCATGATTTAACACAGTTGGATTGCTATGAAGAGAGGGGGAGGAAAAGGAAGCTCTTGAATGGATGTGCCCTACTTGAGGCTTCTGTTTAGTAATACTGATGTGAATGTACATGTTTTTTTAAAAGACTGCTAAGATTTCTTCCAGCTACAAAGTTTTAACAGTTTGGATTTAACTCTCAAATGCTTATAATTAAGAATTTTCATAGCCAATTTCTGCGGTTTACACTTAAGATCACTGTGATAAAATATTTTCAGCAGCTATAAGAGGTCCCTCTAACCAAATAATGAGTTTGCTTGTTTTGTTTTGCTTTTGGAAAAAAAAAAAAAAGCTTACCAGCAAGAATGTTTTATTAATGTATTTTTCCAAAGTACTTCTGAAACCAGTCATCTTACAATTTAGTGCAATCTCTTCGAGCAAAATTGTCTTCTTTTCAATTTCTTTTGTGTTCTTTTTACCTAATTTAACATTGAATAAGCTCTAAATTTTTGGTTACTACATCTGGATAGCATTTTGGCACGACTGTTTTAATATTTGAAAAATTCTTGTCTGATATAAAATTGCTTAGAAATGAAAACAGTACACACAAAACACAGTGTTTATTTCTGAGTAATAGCCAATTTTATTATTAATTTAATAATCTGGCTATCATAGCTTTATCAATATATAAAATTTTGCCATTAAAAAGGTTATTGGTCATATGCTTTAAAATATCATATGTGATTAACATTATATTTAATTAAAAACTACTGTACATAGGGTATGTAAACACATAAAATATATATATAAAAATTCTTCTTAAAGGATTTATAAAAAAATCTTATTTACTTCTGAAAAAATCTTTATTGAAGCATGTGATAAATTTTTATGTCGATAATAGTAATTTCCTCAATGTCTCTTCAAATACAATTTTATTTTCAAATTTGTAAAATAAGTACTTAAATGTACTTATATTTCTGAGTGTCAAGGTGTAATAACTAGTTGATATTTCACATTCAGAGACCAGATTTCTCAGATTTAGATATAATAATTAGAACTTCCAGGTAAACAAAAGTGTAAATTATCTTAATAGTTTCATGTATCTCCATGTCAGAATATTCCTAAAAAAATATTAATATTGCTTTCTAAAGGCAGTGTCAAAATCTTTTTAGATGAATGAAGTTTCAAAATTTCCCTGATATACCAATCCAACAACTCCACATGTTATGAAGAATTAGAAATTAAATACAACTGGGTGGTATGCTGAACATATTAGATTCATTACATAGTCAACTGGTCAACTAATTCTTCTGAATTTCATAAAGTTTAGTGTAACCAAAAGATGGAAGAAAGACTGTCTTCTGGTGAATCCTGTAATCCTAATGCTAGATCTTAAGGCAGGGAAAAATATCCCTGTGACCCGATCAATTATTAAGCTACCAGAAAGGTCAACCAATAAATCATAAGATTAAGATTTCAAAAACCTCCTCAAATTTGAAAGTCTGACAAATTTTGCATAACTTTTATATCATTGGAACACACCTTATACAAAAATGTTAAATGGAGATGAATTTCAAATGGCCCATCGACATATGTAGGCGGTTTTACTTGTTTCCAAAACATGTTGGTAAATATGCTGGTTAATTTGAATAACCACTCAATTTTCTCATAATTATTAGAACACTGACAATCACAACAGCAGCAGCATCATCAACAACAAGAAATCACTAAAATTAGAAGCACCTTTGTGCATTTCTATCTGTGAAGGACATGCATGCTCGAGTATGGGAATGAAAGAGGAGGCTCATGAACAAATCCATCATACACAGAATCATAATTATAGATTTATTAAAATGAATTTAGTTTTTAATGGTCAGTCAATATGCCAAAGAGTATTTCCAATTATCCTGTAAATTGCATCTGTGACTCATCCTCCTGTAATACATCTTTGCCAATCAATTCACACCATTTCTGAATACTGCTTATTTATTTATATCTTCATCAGTGTTCATTGTAATTTTACACTACATATACACATTTTTCTTCCCCGTAGTTATTTTTTTTATCTACTGTACATACATAGCTATTGCTTTTGTACTAAAAAGTTACAGGATTTAAATTAATTTTTCATAACTTCTGAAATAAAGTTGTGTTATGCTTACTTTTGTTTTTAGCTTTAGAAGCATAAGTGGAAGCCACTTATGCATATAACTAAAATCCAATAATATAATTAAAACATTCATTAAAATGGGTAATATTTGAACATTGTTAAGTCAGCATGTAAGGTAACTGAACAATCCAAAGTTCTGAAATTTATCATGCACTGCAAGACCTGGCAATGCTGTTTTGAGAAAGAGAGAAAGGCATTATTTTAGATGCTTTCAAAGTTCCCTTGTAAATCTGAAATTAAAGGAAAACAAAAGAAAACTTCAGTATTATAAATAAGCCAAACCTTCCTGAGGAGAACTTCTGCTTTCAAAAAGGGGAATAAAAAGTTAGCTTGTACCAGGAAAAAGCAAACTATAAATGCTCTCTATGCTTATAAAGAATGCTAGGGAAAAAAGCCACAGTCTTTTAACTTGCTATTTGCTAAGAGAAGGACATTTATTTTAAGTTTCTGCCATTTTTGTATTGCTAACAAAGTTCTTAATATGATAAATAGATGGGTAGAATGTATTAATCTCCTTAAAAATGTTTGGGGTACATAAAGGAAGTTCCGGAAGTACGTTCGAGATAGGGGAAAGAGAAATAGAAAATGTTGGCAAATTGAACACCAATAAAAAATAAATTTATTATTACAAAAAGAAAATAGAATAAATTAGTAAAGCTGAGAGGAGCTTTCTGCATCTGGATGGAGTACAAGTGAAACAGGCAGAGAAAACAAAGGAAAGAAATTCCAAATCAGGAATACCTTATAGTTGAGGTGACCATGAGACTTTTAAGAACAAGGACATTTATTATTTAATTTTACTTTTTACAAAGCCAGCTGTTTGTGATAATACAACCTCTGTACTCAGTCCTGCATCCCTAGCAAAGCTTTCCACAGAGAACAAGCACTAGAGGTTCTTTTGGAAGGGCTGAGTCCAGGGTGGTTTCCAGAGAAGACAAGAAATGACAGGTAACACATTTAGAAGTGCGCTGAAATAAATATGGAATAGTCACTAGAAGTAGGAAATAAAAATAGAAGCCACTCAGAGAAATAGAAACACTCAAAAATATCTTTAAGGATATTAAAAGAAATACTGGTTTTCTTTTTTTTTTAAGATTTTATTTATTTATTCATGAGAGACACACAGAGAGAGAAATACTGGTTTTCTTTAAAAAATGTGGTCTCATAGCAATGGAGAGAATTAAGAAAGTGAAATTGTGTAATAATTTAAACCTGCTCTGAACACAAATAAACCTTTTTGGTTTTTATCCTGAATAATTTGAGTAGAGATTCGCCAAGAAGACAGTTATAGGCTTTCAAATGTAGGAGTATTGGTATTTCCTAGTTATATATTCTTTTAGTTCCAACATTCTGGAATAAGGTCATAGCATGGGTACAAAAGCAACTTCAATCCTAGAGACTATTTTTAGTTAAAAGAATGGTAACTAGTAACGATTTTAAATATTAAAGAGATATCTATCACATTAAATTCTATGGCCCCTTCCCCAGCCACTGTCCATCACTATCCTCTTAGTAACCTCTTTTATTACCTCACAAGAATACAGAAACTGCTACCTCTGCCTGCAGGTCATTGACCAAAGCAAACTACAAGGTCATGCCAAGTAACCATGCTAGGGGAAATAATATTCCTATGGTAGTGCAAAGATGGTAGAAAGGGGTCCTCGTCTATCTTCCAGCAGAATATGGGTGTGAGGGTTTTTACCAGTGTATGGCCAATACATTTTATTTATATATACTTTATGTGTCCCTGAAGGTTGAAATTGCAGGAGGAGTACGTTAGCTTAAATACTCCCAAGACCCATTCAGAGAGGCGAGACATCTCTATCATCTGTCTATCATCTATCTATCTATCTATCTATCTATCTATCTATCTATCTATCTATCATCTACCTATCTATCATCATCTATCTATCATCTATTTACTTTTAGGGAAGAATTATTTTGCTTACTTGATGTGACTTCTAATGTTGCCTATGCTAACAATAAAAATATGCCTAATATTCTGACAAGTTTTAATGTGAGCATACTTAATACCTTTTTAAATACTGAAAATGACTTTGTTGCTTTTTTTTTTCCTAAAAAAATAACCCTGTAGTTTTTCTAAGAAAATTCCCACTCATAGGCTAATATCTATGTTCATTTAACTGATAGCAGGTTCAGAAAATTACAAATAAAGCTTTAAGAAATACCTTGTTCAAACAAATATATATCAATTTTATTAATACCACAAAACATGCTATTATTACAACAACAATAATAATAATATAATTACAATATTATTACAAGAATTTACACATGATCAGGATAATACTCGGTAAATCACAGACCTGGTTTTATTTCTGCTACCCCAAATTAACTTTTTGACTGTATTTAAGGCAATATAACACTCTCAACAGCTAGTTGTCTTCATTTAGCTATTTGTAAAAATAACTATTTTATATTATTGTTGCAAGGAAAGAAAAAACAAAATAACTCCATAAAACATGTAAAGTTTTTAGCACAGTGTGTGACACAGGCAAAAATGATGCTGACAGCTTGTGCAGTCATGGTTGTTATAATTATGACTATTAGGGCAGCCCAGGTGGCTCAGCAGTTTAGCGCAGCCTTTAGCCCAGGGTGTGATCCTGGAGTCCCAGGATCGAGTCCAGCATCGGGCTCCCCTAATGGAGCCTGCTTCTCCTTCTGCCTGTGTCTCTGTCTTTCTCTCTCTGTGTCTCTCATGAATAAATAAATAAAATTTAAAAAATAATAATTATAACATTACCATTACAATTATTTTTTCTTGGATATTCTGGTAAGCCACTTACTAAGTTTGTTTCATTTATTCACCACCGTTTCCCCTCATAAAAAAAAACCTTAGAGAGGATCTAGTATTAGCCCTATATAATAAATAAATGAAAAGGCAAAAGGGAGTTAATTGGCCAAGTTTACACAGCTAGTTAGTGGTGGAACTGGGTTCCCTGATAGCCTCATTAAAGTTTCTCCAGGGCAAGTTGTGTGAATATTTAGCTCAGAAACAACCACTTCCCTACGGTGTGCCCTTGCATATGTCAGTAATTAGTGAAGGATTGCTTTTTCATTTAGCCCACAAGTGGAAGTCTTCTCAGCACAGACCTTAAAGCAGCCACTAACAATTAATCAGAGTTTGTATTCAATTGGAAATATGTTTATCATCTGGCTCTAAAAGGATATAATTCCAGTAATGAACACTAGTGTATAACTACATACTAGTCTAGTAGCTCTAGTAGCTAATCCCATTCATACTCTGCATTTGGTCTAATTTCAGGTGGGATTTTATAATCAAATTGCATGTGAAGTGATAAAAGAATCAATCTGGCTACAGGTAAGGGCAGCAGCAGCGGCGCTTTCCATATTTTAAATTAATGCATTCTAGTCACTGCTGTTAGGTGGAGCTTAGGTTCCCAACATCACTTTGGGATTAGGAAGGTTTCTTGTAGAAACAGAAAGGTTGAAATAATTTTAAAACAATAGGTTATTTCTGGAATTATTCTGTGCTAGTTAAAAGGACCACAGGAAAAGCTGAGTAAGTCAATAATGCCTATTTCCAGAAAATGAGACTGCTTTTCCAAACAGAAGACCAAAGGGGAAACCAAAGTAAGTCCATCCAAAAGCATCTACATTCACATGCAAACATGCTCAACATCACTCATCAGGGAAATACAAATCAAAACTACAATGAGATACCTCCTCACGCCTGTCAGAATGGCTAAAATTATTAACACAAGAAACAATAGGTGTTGGTGAGGATGTGGGGAAAGGAGAACCCTCTTAGACTCTTGGTGAAAATGTAAACTGGCAAAGCTTTTCTGGAAAACAGTATGGAGGTTCTTCAAAAAGTTAAAAATAGAACTATCCTATGATATAGCATTTGCACTACTAGATATTTAACCAAATGATACAAAAATACAGATTTGAAGGGACACATGTACTCTGACATTTTCAGCAGCATTATCAATAATAGCCAAGATATGAAAGCAGCCCAAGTGTCCATTGATTGATGATTAAAGAAGATGTGTGTGTGGGGGGGGGGGCGTGTAAATCAGTCAGAGAAGGACACATACCACAAATACCACTCATATGTGGAATTCAAGAAAGAAAACAAATCAACATGGGGGGAAAGAGAGGAAAACCAAGAAATAGACTCTTAACTATAAGGAAAAAATTGATGGTTACTGGAGGGGAGATGGGCAGGGGATGGGTCAAATAGGTTATGGGGATTAAGGAGGGCACTTGTGATGAGCACCGAGTGTCGTATGTAAGTGATGAATCACTAAATTCTACATCTGAAACTAATATTACCCTGTATGTGAAGCAACTGGAACTTAAATAAAAATTGGGGAAAAAAGGGAACACTCATAACAACTAAAAGGTCTCTAATATTATAAAATCAAAGTGTGGAACTCTAATATAGTAGCAGATATAGTAGCAGATATAATAGCAAAGATGTCAGGGATACCATTAAAAACAATAATTTCATCTTTTCTTTTTTTAAATATATTATTTATCTATTCATGAAACACACACACAGAGAGAGAGAGGCAGAGACATAGGCAGAGGGAGAAGTAGGCTCCATCCAGGGAGCACAATGTGGGACTCAATCCCAGGTCTCCAGGGTCACGCCGTGGGCTGAAGGCAGTGCTCAACAGCTGAGCCACCCAGGCTGCCCAACATCTCTGTTTTTCTTAACTCTATTCTCTAAAAACAGCACAGTGTACTCATTGTATATGTAATAGCATAAAGTTGGTATTTGGAGTAGAGGAGTGCTCGCTTCGGCAGCACATATACCAACATCGGAGTAAAGGAGTAAGCCTGGAAAGGTTGATGCTCAGTAATCCTGTGACATTACAAAGACATATGATCTCCTCTCTTTATTATAGTAATGAAAAAAACCTAATCTTAGGGTTTTTTTAAAAAAAATAAGAATACCATTTCAACCTGTTTTCCTAATGATCTCAGGGAAACCAAGGACACTGGCCCGGGTCCCCCTCCTACACCTATGAAAGCAGTATAAACAGCTCCCAAAGTGAGAGAAAAGGTATATGATCCTGTGAATTATCAGAATACACAGTAGTCAAATACAAGGGTGTAGACAAATGCCTTTGGTGTCCTGCCCTACATACCCTCATCCATCTCTGATTTCAACTCGGCTACTGGAGACAGTGCCCTTTGAATTCAGATCTCTCACCCTTTGCTGGCATCCTGCCTCTAGCATCACTGTGGTTGGGGGTCTTTTCACATCCTCAGGGACTTTACTGATCATGGGGGAGCCCACTTCACCCATGGACCAATGGGTCTTAGAAATAAGAGGTGATTACAGTCCCCAGGATGAACAATTCTGGGTGGCAAGCCATGAATGGCCAATGGTCCCAAAGGAAATGAGTCCATGTTATTTGTCACGGCAACTTTGACAACTGCACACTTGCATGCAGTTTTTCTCCTTTTTGCCTCACTGTGCTCACATTTCTGGGGATCATTTACCATACCTACTTTTGAGTTGGATACCGTTTTTGGAGAATACAAACTAAATCAGAGGATTGTATGTTCACTTGAATAACTAGTGACTATTTATTTATTTATTTATTTATTGCCTAAGAGTAAAATGAAAACCTTTATAATTTATTGGCACTTTTGTTTTCCAGGGACTTTTTTAAAAGATTTTACTTATTTATTCATGAGAGACACACAGACAGAGGCAGAGACACTGGCAGAGAGAGAAGCAGACTCCATACAGGGAGCCCGACGTGGGACTCGATCCTGGGACCCTGGAGTCGTGCCCTGGACCTAAGGTGGATGCTCAACTGCTGAGCCACCCAGGTGTCCTTGTTTTCGTTTTTATTTCAAATTCTTATACCAGTAAATACAAAAAAGTCATTTTTCTATCAAATTGCTTTATTTTAATACATGACATGATAAAAATAGAAAATAATGGAATACATTTGTTGGTGACTTCTTCATTTCTCCACCCCTATGCCAGACGCTCATATGCTTCTTGTGCTATTGAAGCATAAATGGCTGGATGCTTGGCCCTTAACTGAACCTTCTGTAGCCCTAAAACACGGAGGAATTCCATACATCAGTAGGCGTGTCTGTGACTTTCCAAATATGTTTTATCCAATAGGCAACATTATAACTTTTCAAAGGAAACACACTTCTGATGTGTGGTTTCTGTAGATCTTAGATGGAACTTGTCATCTGTGCTCAATTTGCACTACTGATCATGTACGGAGATGACAAACATGCGCAGAGCACATAGCACATTACTCTACACAGCTCGCTGACAAACCATGATCTATGGACCAAATCTGGCCTCTCACCATTTTTGGAAAAAAAAAAAAAAGTTTTATTGGATCACAACCACACTCCTTTGTTTATATATTTTCTGTGGCTGCTTTCACACAGCAAAAGCAGAGCTGGGTAGTTGCCACAGAGACTATGTGGTATAAGAAGCTCAAAATACTTAATAAATATCCAGACTTAAAAAAAAATAAGTTGCTGACCCATGTCTATAACTATGAAGTCTTTTTTATTCTTCCTTTTGTTTCTACCTCTTCATTTTTAGGTTATATAACAGGGAGCTGTGGATTTAGATATTATTCTCTAATTACAAAACATAAAATCATTTATCTTTACTGCTATCTACCCAGGATGGAAACCTTTGAAACATTTATGAAACAGAGGATATTCCAAGACACAAGTAAGTTGTGGCTATTTAACTCTCCTTCCAAGTTTCACTATCCTTGCTATAGCAACCCTACCAATGCTCTGATGGGATCTCTCAAGGAAGAACTCATATGTTTAGCTAACACATGATCATATTTGAGTCCAACACGGCCTATAAACCAAGCGTGTAAGCCATGCCCATGATCCCCCTAGACTGCGCCCAGTCAACGTCTGAATTAGCACGGGTACTAGAGTTGACCCCCACTACCAGACCATCTTTGCTTTGAGGCTCCTCCTAGAATTAGAAGAACGTGTCTTAGAATTTCAACTGCAATCTGAGTCTCTTCCCATCCAACCCTCCTACCTCTCTGCTCTTCACAGGTACCAGACGTGTTGTTTTCTGAAGGCCCTCTCTGCCTAACCCTGATCCTTTTCCCCTTATTTACACAAGTCTTTTATCTCAACAAATACCTGGCATGACTAATCTAAGTCTGACTTGGTATCTATTTTTGGATGACCCAAACTTACATTACGGCTCCAATCTTTTTTCCATTTACTGTATTTATTATTCCACTCAAAACAGACACATAAAAACAAAAGGATGATTATAAATAATATCAAAATAAAGCATGTCTGGAGAACGATGGTTTCTGAACATCATTTATCAGATCATAGTGTGGAAAATCTGTTGGGAGATGATATCCATTAATCTTTTGTGTTTCCAAACATCTTATATAAGCAGGGACATCATTCTACTTCATTTGTTTGAACTACATTGTCAAGGCTGAAAATAGGGATAGTTTCTCCATGTAGGTTTGATTGCTGTCCAGGATAATGATGATAACCTCTCCCTCTGGACCAAACACTGGGTAGGTTGTCTCATAGATTCTTTTTTTTTTATTTTTTTAAAAAGATTTTATTTATTTATTCATGAGAGACACAGAGAGAGAGAGGTGGAGACATAGGCAGAAGGAGAAGCAGGCTCCCTGCAGAGGACTCGATGGTGGGACACCAGGATCACACCCTGGACTGAAGGAAGATGCCCAACCTCTGAGCAACCCAGGCCTCCCTCTCATAGATTCTTTAAAAAGATCGGTATTTCCTAACTTTCTATTTCTTAGTTGTGACACAAACAACTGCATAGACAGCACCCACCTATGTAGCTCCATATTGCTCCATAGGACACAGGGAACAAGAAATGATGCAAACTTGCAGCTCTTGCTGTATGCAGTGCAATGGATATTAAAGTCTTTTGTCTCTATATTAAAGTCTTTTGTCTCTAACCACAAATCCTCTTCCATAACCATGAACTGTGACAGACTAACATGCTAGCGTGCAAACTGTAAAATCTTCAGCCTCCTTGGTTCTTAAAAAAGCCTAATCAGGAAATTTAAAGAAAAGTAAGGACACTTGGGTGGCTCAGCGGTTGAGCGTCTGCCTTCAGCTCAGGTCGTGATCCCGGGGTCCTGGGATAGAGTCCCACATCAGGCTCCCTGCAAGATCTCCTCCCTCTTCCTATGTCTCTGCCTCTCTCTGTGTGTCTCTTATGAATAAATAAATAAAATTCTAAGAAAATTGCTAAATATTTTCTTAAACTATTGAAAGTGGAACAAATAGCCATTAAACTTCATTTTTAAAAATACATGTTTGGCTATCTTGCCCTTACGAAAAGGTAAATGCTCCCTTCTTGGAAATTATACTTTAAAATTCATAGTCCTATAAAAGCCATTTTTGGTTGCTACTTGAGAACCCAGGAAAAAAAAGAAAAAGAAAAAAACATTTGCCAGAAAATGTATAAAGACATCATTTAGTTATGTTTTCAAAATATTTTTATCAGGCAGTGTGCCCATCAGTTTAGGTAAATAGATCACTTAAGTATTCTTATTCCTTCAAAATCCATGCCATTACTTTATACAGAACGGATTTGCAGTCTAAATTATGGCTTTATCCTGTACTGAAGAAATGAATGACAGGACAGCACCTCATGCAGGAAATCTCCTTGATTACCCTTCAGCAGCCTCGCTGTCTGTATGTTCAGCTCATGTTCAGCTATGATGATTATTTTATGCTAATAAAGTAATATTATGTAGTTTTTATCGAGACAGGAAAAAGCAAAATGAGCCTGGAGAGGACTCTGCAGCTGTGTGGATTGACTGTATATGGTCCTTGGGGGATGTGATTATCAGACGACTGAATCATCATTAGGATAATTAGTGTACTTGGCAACTGCATTAGTGGAATTATTGTCATTGCTCACAGCTTGTCAGTGTAGCTTTTTTTTGATTTGGTAAGATTCATTTTTATAAATGCAACTGACCATATGAATAAAATCAACAGAGGTAAATACTTCCATTATTTTTATTCAATCAGTTAAAGAGCTAGTCAATAAAAAGTGAATATATTTAAGCATAAAGGTTTACTTCCTGAAATTAAATGGTTAATTTGCAACTGTCCTGGATGTGAATTTAGAAAAGTAAAACAAAAAAAATATTGTTTAAGGACAGAGTATCTGTTTAAGTTTTCATTACTAGTTGTTAGTCAATTCTAAAATGATAAATGTTGAGGCCATTCTTAAATAGCTTTCCTAGTTACTACGCTGATGTTCTGTGGGTCTGTCATTATTGTTTACAAAGGACTTCCACTCTCTAGATTTTATACTGGAAAGAATTATACCTTGAAAAAGTATTAAAAGAATACTCACATATAATTAGTGTCCAGTGATGTTGTTTCTGTTTGTTTAATTAAATATGCTGAATTTTTGATTAAAGATAACTCATCCCTAGTAATTCTGATGACCCATGGTAATAGAGCACTGACGATTCAGATTTGGTAAAGTCATCTCTCTTGCCATCAACAATGACAATTTTGATCCACATAATCCTCAAATTGTTTTCATTAAACCGAACCTTGAAGCACAAAACACTTCTGTTTATTTCCAGTTCTCTTTCTTTCATGGGATTTATTGGACAAGTACTTACTATATGGAAACTCAGTTTTTCTCTTCTCTCTGAGTTTATCTATCTTTTCTTAAGAAAAAAAGGATAAAGTGTCTGTACTTAGTGAAACAATTGGAAATATTGCCGGAATTCTTATTTTTTTGTCTTGTACATTTGGGTCTTATACTACTCCCTGAGCCCCTTTTTTTCTCTACTCTTTTCATTTCTACTGTCCCCACAAGAACAATAAGCCTTGGCAAAAATCAAAGAGCTGACTTGTGTTCAAGAAACTGGGAATGGAAAGAAGTCCCTTGATATTGGTCTTGGTAATAATATTTTTAATATGATAGCAAAAGAAAAAACAACAAAAGCAAAAATCAACAAATGAGACTATATAAAAATCAAAAGCATCTGCACAGCAAAATAAACTATCAACAAAATGAAAAGGCAACTACAGAAAGGAGAAAAGTTGCAAGCCGTATTTCTGATAAGGGGTTAATATTCAAAATATATAAAGAACTTAAATCAATAACACCAACAACAAATCTAATTTAAAAATGGGCACAGAAGGGATGCCTGAATGGCTCAGTTGGTTGAGCATCTGACTCTTGATGTTGCAGCTCATGATCTGGGGGTGGTGGGATGGAGCTCTGGGTAGGGCTCCATGCCCAGCGGGTCTCCTTGAGATTTTTCTCTCTCTCTCTCCCTCTATCCCTCCCCCTGGTCACTAGCTCTCCCCCTCCCCATAAATAAATATTTTTTTTAAATGGGCACAGGAAATAAATAGACATTTTTCTAAAGAAGACATCCAAAGCTCAGCATGTACATGAAAAGATACTCAACATTACTACTCATCAGCGAAATGTGAAGCAAGCTGCAAAAATATATTACCTCATATCCTTTAGCATGGCTATCATCAAGAAGACAAGAGACAAGCATTGTTAAGAATGTGGAGAAAAAGGAACCTTTGTGCACTGCTGGTGGGAATGTAAAGTGGTGCAGCCACTCTGGTAAATAGTATGAAGTTTCCTCAGAAAAGTAAAAATGGAACTACCCTATGATACAGCAATTTTACTTTTGCATGTATACCCAAAGAAAATGAAAGTAGGATATCAAATGTATGCATCCTCATGTTATTGCAGCATTATTTATAATGGCCCAAATATAGAAACAATCTAAATGCCCATTAATGCATAAGTAGATAAAGAAGATGTGGTATGTGTCTATATATACTGGAATATTATTCAATTATGAGAAAGAAGAGCATTTTGCCTTTTCTGACAATATGGATGGAGCTTGAGAACTTTGTTAAGTGAGATAAAGAGGCACAAATATTGTATTTGTGTTTTTAGATTTAAATTCTAAAAAAAAAAAAAAACAAAACAAAAAAACAAAGAAAAACAGAAAGAAAATGGTGGTTACCAAGAAACAAGAGATGTTGTTTCAGGGGGCAAACTTGCAATGAATGACAAATAAATCCTTGAGATCTAATGCGCACTACCATGAATATATTGGATCACGAATTGTGAACATTGTATTATAATCACCAAACTTGCTAAGAGACTGGAACATAATTATTTTAACCACTAAAAAGAAATGTTAATTCGGTAAGGTGATAGAGGTGTTAATTATCACCACATTGACAATCGTATCACAATGGATAGATGAATCAAAATAACATGTGGTACACCTTACGTTTACACATTATATGTCAAGTATATTTAAAAAAAATAACCGAGAAAATCTAAAAATGGCACTCAGGAATATCAGCACCTACTCATCTAAGTTATTATCTTCTTTATGAAAGATTTAAAAAGTCATTTATTGAATTTTCTCCTTTAAATAGAATCTAATTTGTATACCTTGAAAAGTAGTTTCAAAGTTTTACCCAACGGGAAAAAAAATCACACCAAACCAACTTATAAAAAGTTGAATAATAAGATCAAAATTCATTTATAAAACCTTCTTATAAGAAATGGTATTTTTAGGTTTGAGAACAAAATAAAAAGAGAAATAAAGCTTTGGAAAACTATTCAAAGTATAATCCACAGGTAATGAACATCGCGACTCAAAACAATAGGAAAACGGATTTGAAAGTGGGCATAGGACATATGATACAGGTCTCCAGCCAGGGAAAGGGGAACATGCCTGAAGAAAACTGTACTCCTTTAAGTGTCTTCAGACATT
Source organism: Nyctereutes procyonoides (assembly GCF_905146905.1). Lineage (NCBI taxonomy): Eukaryota > Metazoa > Chordata > Mammalia > Carnivora > Canidae > Nyctereutes > Nyctereutes procyonoides. The sequence goes on along the minus strand of NW_026575032.1, from coordinate 13,193,637 downwards.
ATTTTCACCTTCTGCTTTTAACTTCATCTCAGTTCTTCCATTCTTTATAAAATCTGTGCCAGCAGCATTCGTAGTACCCGATTTATTGCATACAGCAAGAGCTTACTAAAGTAAAGGGAAATTAAAGAGCATTTAATAAGCAGCTAGGTGATTGCAGTTCACTCTCATACAGCCCTAGGGCATTTAATTAATATTAGTTTTGAAAATCCAACTGTAGCTAAAGCAGAGATATGTTCCAGGATGAATTGTTTTAGTAGAAGTGTCAGGATTAAATGGTAAATGACTTAAAAATTATACTGACCAAATCACTGCCGGCTACTAAATATTCTACTCAGAATATCTAGATGTTTCATTTTAAACCATTCATACTTGTTACCATTAAGAGTCTGCTATTCAAGAAAAGTGTTTTTTCATTATAGAGAATTAATCCTCTTGATAAATTCCTGCTCTACTTCAGGTACTTGGGCAATGTAATTTTTATTTCGCTCAATCTTTTCTTTATTGTAACTGTTATGTGTAATGGATGGGGCTAGTCTCTTTCCTTTTACTCTAAGTCCAGGTAACCTAGACACAGGCCCCACAAGTGAATGTAGAAGATTCCTTTCCCTATATTATCTTTTTATACTGAATGATAAAGCATGTGTAAGAGATCTCAGAAATTCACAACCCAACTCTAAGACAAAAATATACAGAGTTCAAATAACTAATATCTATATAATCTATGAGCTTATCTTAATTTAGATTTCAGTGATAAATTGCTGGGCCAACATTTCATCCTCACAGGGCTAGATAGTTAGCCTGGTTATGCTTTTGCTTTTCCTGCTTTCAAATCCGTGGCAGTACTTCTTGTCAGGATCTTCTGGAATACTCAACATATGGGTATGGAATCCCTTACAGCACAGCGTCTGACCCATGAACCCACTTTACAGTGAAGGAGGTAAAGGAGGGGGCCCCTGACCTTGGGATCCACTGGTGGAGTTATGCACTACGTCATCTAGAGTCCGCTGACCTCCAAGAGTGCCGGGACTGCCTTCTACAGGTGCAGCTAAAGCACCCAATCAGAGGCAACATTCTGAATGAAAATACAGTACCATTGTTTAGAATACAGATTCTTTGTTAAATTGGAGACCTCTATATGGTGCTGTGGTCTGAATATGGGTAATACGCAGATCTGAAATAAGGACTGGAAGCAAGTGTAGCTTACTTGCCGTCATTCACCAGAATCCACTGGGGGATTTTGTGATTCCTGTTTCCACAACTCTGACTCTGCAGAGGGGACTCACTCTTCACAGGGTATAAGCAAGGATCTCTCTGAATTATACCAGGACACTTTAGATATCTTGTGTCCACAGGCCAACAGGCAAAAGAGGCTCGCCCTCACAGTGATTTATGCTCATCAGCAGAAAGAAGGAGGGCTCCACATATGCAGTGGCATCATGGAGAACTGAATATCAAGTAGACACCATCCACTTGAGCGTCTGCCAGTACTCCTACAACCCCCTATAACTGACATGGATTATGTGCAGCAACCCCCGAATAAGAGGTATATTTACTAAGGCTTCAGACCTTTCTGGAATGACTGTTTCAGTCATACCATCGGATAAGTCACCCAAGACCTTCCAATATTACAGCTTAAGGTGGGAGATTCTTGAATGCATATGGAGAAAGGAAATGTTAAGTAGTAGCTGTGGCCCAAAGTCAACTCTCGTGACAAGAGCAGTATTTCATCCCATAACCTCTTTTCTCTGAGTGTCCCTTAAGAAGAAAGGCTCACCTACACGAAGGAAGAGCTATTCCTGAATGTTGAGAGGTAAATTTTATAGTGCAAAGTGTAGACCCTGGTGGCAATCGCATGTGGCTCACGGCGGGCACAAGTGATGGAGGGCCCCACGCGTTGCTCTCTGAAATCTGTCACCACCATTTTTTTTTCTTTTATTATTGTGGTTAAAAACACATTAACATGGACTCTACCTTCTCAACACATTTTTGAGTGTATAGTATTGTTAACTACATTCTAACTGCAGCATTATTCATCATAGCCAAGAGGTGGAAACAACCTAAATGTCCACTGACAGACGAATGGATAAAAAGAATATGGTATACACACACACACACACACACACACACGCACACACACACAAAGAGAAATCCTGGGATGCCTGGGTGGCTCAGGGCATGATCCCAGGGTCCTGGGATTGAGTCCTGCATGGGGCTCCCTGCGGGGAGCCTGCCTCTTCCTCTGCCTGTCTCTGCCTCTCTGTGTCTTTCATGAATAAATACATAAGATCTTTTTTTTTTTTAAGAGAGAAATCCTGTTATTTGCTACAGGCTGGATGAATCTTAAGCTATTATGCTAAATGTAATAAACTAGATATAGAAAGACAATTAATGAATGATTCCATCACCACCTTGGCATGGAAGTCATGCTCCTCAAGGGCTGCTCCTGTTCTTGCAAGACGTGGGATTTCTTTGACACCAGATTTTGACTCTAGACCTTCCCAAGTGCTTTGCCAAACCTTCTTAAACTGTATGACACTCTAGGATTCCTCCCAACCATCTCTCCTTTTTTCCTTTGGAATCACACTTGCATCAAAGTCTGGGGCTTTTCCAGTCTTACTTGGCTCCTTCCCTAATTTTTCTCATAGGTATTTCTCGTAATATAAAATCTATGCACGCTAATCTTGTCTTGGCATCTGCTTCTTAGAAAACCTGTGGGTACATGTATGTTAATTAAAAATTCTGTTAAATTAGAGCACTTGGATGGCTTGGTTGGTTAAACTTCTGACTCTTGGTTTCAGCTCGGGTCATTATCTCAGGGTCATGAAATTGAACCCTGTGTTGGGCTCCATGTTCAGCACTGAGTCTGTTTGAGATTTTCTCCCTTTGCCCTTCTCTGCCCTCCTCCTCCAAAAATAAATGAATAAAATATCTTTTAAGAAGTATGCTTAATTGTATGTCGTTTCTGGTGAAATGATTATTACTGGAGAATATTATATCAATCAACTGGGAAGCAAAGCTCAAATTTAAAGAGTAGGTAACATAGGATTAATTATACTAATAAAATCAATGTCTTCCTTCATGCTACTGATTAAAATATGTTATAAATGAGTAAAGCAGGATGCCTGGGTGGCTCAGTGGTTGAGTGTGTGCCTTTGGCTCAGGGAGTCATCCCAGGGTTCCTGAACCAAGTCCCACATCAGGCTTCCTGTGAGAAGCCTGCTTCTCCCTATGTCTCTGCCTCTCTCTGTGCATCTCTCATGAATAAATAAATAGAATATTTAAAAAAATCAAATAAATGAGTAAAGCCGGGTCATTAAAATCTTTAAAATACTACTTACCTTAAAACATGATATATAAATGTGAATTATGTTTGCCACAAATATAAGCCAACTGAAAGTGTTATTAAATAACCCAAATTAAAATACAAAATTATGAGAATTACAATTTTAAATGTGTAAAATTCCTAAGTCAACAAAGGAAATAGAAAAAATAATTTGGGGAACCGATTCAACTCACTAGTAATAATTTAAGAAATAATGAAAAGATCAAGAGATAATTTGTTAGGCATCAGTTCAGTTTTAATTTCTTTCCTGGCTAGCATGAGGTGAGAACATCCTTATCGTATTTATCAGATTATACTTTCTCAAGTATAATTTTCAAGTATTTATCAAGAACTAGAAAGGATTTATATCCTTTAAAACATTTATTTTCTTGAAAATCTTTTAGAAATTAATTTAAAAGTTATATCTGAATTTATATACATAGGTATATAATACTGTGTATAATTAAAACATCAGTAAAAAAAAACTGACTCTTAGGAAAAAGGTATTTGTATTGTTTACAATGAATTGTCAAGTCTAAACTCCATACTGGACTGTGGGGTCCATCAGAGTCTTGTCTATGCTCATTCACAACAGAACTGCAGAACCTGGCACAATCAATGCCTGAAATACCAGAAACAATCAATAAGTAATTATGGAGTAAATTTATAAAATTTTAATGACGAGTTAATGCGCATGAGATAATATGAATTGAAATAAATGATAGGAAATAGTATAAACTGTGACTTCTCCATGTTTAAACATATAAATACAAATGTGACATGTAACCACATAGTAACCAAAAGTCATTACTTCAAAGGTAGCAACGTTTATATTCTGATATACCAAAAGAAACAACTTTTGGTAGAAAATGAGGAACAAAGTCACAATTTACCTCAGCATCAATAACTGTCCTTTGGTCAATCACAGAAATACCTTACCCAAACTCCCACCAAAAACAAATTAATCAATTAATTAATTAATTAATAAAATAAAATAAAATAAAATAAAATAAAATAAAAAATTGAATAAATATATCTTGTCAAAAGCCCAAACATAATTGTTCCTAACACTGATGCCTCATCAATGTGGTCTGAAATCCATTGAACTGATATTCCTCCTATATTGGTCTTCTAGGTGTTCTCTAACAAAATATCAAAAGATCGTGTGGCTAAAGAGCAGATATTATTTTTTTTCAGTTTCAGAGGCTAAACGTCTAAGATCAAGATGTTGGAAGATTTATTTTCTACTGAGGTCTCTCTGCTTGGCTTGAGTGTGTCCTCACATTGCCTTTTCTCTCTGCAAGCACATCCCTGGTATTTCTCTCTCTTGTAAAGATATCAGTCCTATTAGATTAGTGTCCCACTCACATAACCACATTTGACCTTTGTAAAGGCCTTATCTCCGAATACAGTCACATTGGGAGTTAGGACTTTAATATATGAATTGTGGAGGAAAACAATTCCCTCCCATAACACATTCCAATTTCTATTTTGCATGATTCCACATCTGTTCAAATTTATTAATTCATATATGTATATATAATGGATTTATATAATGTTTAAATATAATGTCAAATATATTATATAATATTTATATAATAATATATATGGTAATGATGCTTTCCTGAAAGTATTTTTATTTTTTTTTTATTTTTTTTCTCTGAAAATACAGTAAATCCAGTTCTAGGACATTGTTGCACTTAAGTAGGAGAGATTTAAATGGGGGAAAGATAAGGACGTGATCATGGTCTAATAGTATTCTCAAATTAGATACATAGAGGTGATAAAGAGATAAGGGAGGGTTTTATTTATTTTATTATTTTATTTTGCTTTTATTATTTTATTTTATTTTATTTTATTTTATTTTATTTTATTTATTTGTGAGAGAGAGAGAGCATGAACAGAGGGAGGCGCAGAGGGAGGGGTAGAGGGAGTGAGATAAGCAGACTCCTCGCTGAGCAGGGAGCCCTACTCAGTATCCTGACATCAAGCCTTGAGCTGAAGGCAGACGCTAAACCACCTGAGCCACCCAGGTGCCCCCAAAGGAGTTTTCTTGCAGCAGAATTTTTGAAAAGGTAAGAAATCATATGAAAGTCATAGTTAACACTAAACAGCAGAAAATTGTTGAGTAACTTCATATTTCCTGAATATTTTTCAAAAGTAGTAAACTAATTTTATGTGCAATGCTGCGTTTTAATAGCCAATTGAGATGGTTATTAAGACATCATCATGCTCAGTATCATTACTGCTATATTGAAGGCTGTTGATGACAGCTCCTCCAACAAAGGCTGCCTTTCTACCCAATTAACAGCACATGCTCCCCTGCTTTTGATAATCTATAAGAGTACTTAAAAGAAGCATTGAATTAATATTTCAAAATAACATATATACCCCTCCTACTTTATCCCATGTCTTTCCTTACCCAATAAGCTAATGTAGATCAAACTTGAGTGAGAAACAGCACAATCATATGTATCAAAAGAAAATGCATATACAAAATATTTCTTTATGTTTGTGTGATAAAGTAGTAATATATTATATTGTTTTCAAAATAAGTTAAATATATTAAGTAAACAACCTGTAGAATATCCAGTTCAGTAGCGTCATTTTTCCTCTGTATAGGAGAAAACTGAGAACATAGAAACAGACTACTTCAAAACAATGATGAAAACAAAATGAAGGTTTAGATTTCACTAGAGTAAGCCAATTAAAAAAAAAATAAGTCCTCTAAAAGGTGAATGGGTAGACAAACTGTGAGTGTGTACCCATGCCATGGAGTAATGCCAGCAAGGAAAGGGAATAAACTTAATAAATCCAGTAACAGAGGTGAATCTCAAGGAAAGAAAGAAACCAATTTCAAAATGTTGCATAGTGTGTGATCCCACTTATAGCTTTCTAGGAAAAGGAAAAACTGTAGGGACAGAGATCAGTCTGTGACAGAGGTTAGCTTTAGAGGGAGTGTTGACTACAAAGAGGCAGGGCAAATGAGTTTTTTGGGTGCAGAACTTTCCTATAACCGCATCATAATGGTCATTAGACAAAATTACATATGCATGTACCAAACTCAGATCTGTACACTAAAATCAGTCCATTTTAATGCATGGGAATTTAGGGGAGAAAATCAGATGTAATACAAAAGGAAGGATGGAGGGAAAGAGTGAAGAAGAAAGAGGGTTTGGGAGAGGACGAAAGAGAGGGAATATTGTTGCATGCTGACTTAGCAAAATTGCAGAAATCTTTCTTCAGTTATTCCTAAGAGCATTTCTAAGTAAATGGATCCATTTGTTTCACTTAACAGTATCCAATTCTTGAAATGATTCAGTCTGCCAGAAAAGATAGTGACAAAATCTGTTTTTTTCCAGTTTTTATTTAAATTCAAGCACTTACCATAATGCAATATTAGTTTTCAGTGTAGAATTTAGTGATTCATCATTTACAAACAACACCCAGTGCTCATCAGAACAAATGCCCTCCTTAATGCCCGTCATCCATCTAGCCCATCTCTCCATCCATCTTCTCTACAGTAGCCATCAGTTCTTTGTAGTTAAGAGTCTGTTTCTTGGTTTCTATTGCTTATATGTGGTGCCACCTAATGAAGTATGCCAGTTGTTAAGTGCAATATAGAAATTAAAAATGTCTTCCATTTTATAAAAACAGTTTGAAATTGAGACCTTGACTTACATTTTAAACACAATAACAAAAGTATTTTAATAGTTATAATCTTTCAAAAAGATTATTTTCAATAAGTACTTTTACATTAAAAAGCCATGCCTTTATAAAATTCAACTTTTATTGATTCTCATAAAATATCATTACAATTTTGATTATATAAAACACTTACTAAGATTGGGGGCTCAGGGGACAGAGAGCCTGAGTGTAAAAACTATCTCTGCCCTCTAAAGTATGGGATATTGACTTAGAAGGGTAAATTCTTGAAGTTTAGTTCTTTTGTTATAAAATACGAGTTGAAATGATATGAATTGGATCTGATTATTGTCAGGTTAAAAATGCTGCTATGTGTAAAACAGCACAGTTCTTGACACATGATACATTTTCAGCTAATATTAACTATTATTATTGTATGTATTATGATTATTCACAAAGATAGCTATTTTAATGCATATCCTAAAATATGAATAAATTTCCTAAATTATTAAATTCTCATTATGTCTTCAGTAATTCATACCCCCTACAATGAAACACATATACTTAAGAAGGCACTTTATGTATGTAACAATTGAGTGTATTTTACTATCTTTATGCATAAATGTATTGAAAGTAATTACTTCAAAATTTAGAGTGCAGCATGAACATGTACATAAACTTCATAAATTTATTTATAAATATTTTATTGTTATTGCTTTGAAAATGTAAGCATCGGTGTTTCTTTCTGTACCACTAGAGGCCATCATACCCTTTCTTAAACAAATAAGTAAATATGCAAATCGAAACTTAATTTGAGAAGTGTTTATAAATAATCTAGAAGAATTCATATACAGTCTAACAGAATAGATGCCAGAGAAATTCAGGGTGGATCACTCTACTGTATTTTGCTACTTGACATACTTGATTAGATTGGTAGCTATGAATGAAGCCAACCTAATTTTCCAGTGGAAAGACTAACTTGTTATTGCAAATAATTAAAAGTAAAAATAGCATGAGAGTATTTCAGAGCTAACCAAAGATTTTTGATGTAAATTATTTTTTGTTGCTTTCTTTGTAATGTTTTGAAGGATAAGATGCCAATCGAATGAAAAACATTAGAATTCTTGGAGTATATTAATTTATAATGCGAGGTGATGATAACCTACAAAGTTATCACATTTATTTCTCTTAGGAACAACAGTGTGAGACATTTTTAAAAGAAACATAATAATATCACACATGTGCAAAGGGAAAAAAAAGTATGAAAATACTGAAATAATTCCAAAAGTTTGCATGTGGCTTTATCATAAAATTTCTTTCTTATTTTTCATTTTATTCAACTTAGGCTTTTATGGTCTACAAAATAGTCCCTCAAGCTGTTCTTCTAAGGTTAAAACACAAAATCAAAAGTTTGTTGCCATTGTGTCTTTATCATGAGGTGGTTTTCAAGAGCTAATCTAACAGAGATTCACATAAATAAATTCATGACACATCACTTATTTGTATTATGAAGTCAACTTTCTCCCAAAATACCAATGGTTAAATAACATCACTAAATATAATATCCATTACAACATAATGTATAGAGAGTATGTTTGGAAAATCAGGGATAAGAATTAAATTATAAAATAACTATTACAATAATTACAACTATCTTTTGAAGATGATCTAAAACATTATTGCCAAATCACAAAAAAATAATTTGAAATCATGCTATTACTTTTAGCAATTAATGAGCTGATAAAAGAATGAAGAAAACATGTGTAAGCCTATTTATCTGCTTTCTCTGTTCCCCATATTTTTCATGTTCCCCATATTTGTCATCAATGTGATTTTTTCATACCATTGTTAAACAAGATGAAAACACAATCAGCAAAGTTGTATGTGATAATATGCCATATTGAATATTATGTAATTGCTACTTGCCCTGAACTTTAATTTTAGTTTCAAAAATATTTGTCCTCGTTACATTTTTAAATGTTAATACACAAAATAGATTTGTTGGTTAATAAAATCTAAGATATATGATGATCTTAAAAAATTACCTAGTACTATGTGGTGTTCATGAGGGAGGAGAAGACAAGCAGAGGACAAAGCACAAGCCTATACACCCTGCCAAACCACCCCCTCCCACCCAGCCACTGCCAGTTGGGATACCTGTAACTTTCTTCAGGAGCTCTTGGCTGCCCTAAAACTAAAGGAAGGAAAAACAAATAGTTAACTAATAGAGATCCTTGCAAGACTTGAGTATCCATTAGTTTACCAGAGTCTTAGTGATTTACAAGGAAAAAGCATTCTTATCAATACCCTAACTTCCAGAGACCCATAACTCAATTTCCTGGAGCTCTAACATCACCCTCCCTTCCATGGGTGATGTGGGAAACTGAGGCAGAAGGAATGTAAACAAAATTAAATTTCTTTATGACCTGCAGCCCATTGACAAGGACCTGAGATAGGCAGAGTATAACATTCCTCCAGGAAGCTCCAAGATGTCTAAATGTTGCTGCCTTACTAGAAGGAAAAACAACCTTAAATTACAAAGCCAGTTCTCCAATATCCTGAGGTGTTTTTTTTTGTTTTTTTTTTTGTTTTTTTTTTGTATATGAAAGTCTTTTTGGACACCTCTGTTTTTCTTTACCTCCCCCAATTCCCAAGTATATAATCATTTGCTCCTCATAACTCAGGGCAGCAGCTCTTTGTGCCCCTGAGTCCTGTCTCTGTGTTTTAATAAAACCGCCATTTTCACCAAAGGCATCTCAAGAATCCTTTCTTGGCTGTTGGCTCTGGACCTCACCAACATTCAGAAACTACACCAGCATGATAGAAAAGAAATATCTTTCTTACTTAGCACCTTTGATTTAGCATGTAGTTTCCTTATAGGTCCATATATTCAGATTATTTTCAAATGTCCACCAGGGCACCTTTGTAATTCTATATTTTAATTAGGATGGTTCTGAAAAGGATATAATCCTTGAAGATTTATCAATGATCAATAAATGATATGTACATTTTAAGGTTAAGGGAATTTTGATTCTTGGAAAATGAGTTACTCCATTCTACATGTCAATGCTATCTCCTCCATTTATTTCATATATTGTGATCTTTAGTTTTTTTCGTTTTTTTTTTTTTGTTGTTGTTGTTTTGTTTGTTTTGTTTTGTTTTGCTAAGTTTTAGTTTGCTGGATCAATGTAATGAACATTTACTTGGGAAACTAATAACTTACACCATCAACATCCAAATCCAACCAGATCAGCAAGACAAACAAGAAATGATATAGTAAGAATTGAAGAGGACAGAGACAAGAAAATACACACGCATTTAGCATTTTATCAACAAGAGTATTAACTGAAATTTTCTTGAAAGCATTTTATCAACAAATATATTAACTTAAAGTTTTATTTTAACCATAATTTAAAAATATTTAAACCAAAAAAAGAGAAAAAAGAAAGCTGATGCATGAATGTTCTAAGTAAGAATTCCAATGAACATGTAGAAACCAACTCAATCAAGTCAGCAAATATTCATTGCTTGCTACGTTTAAGTCAATGATATTTCAATGAGATTGGTTCATAAGATTATTTGGTTTTCAATTATTATATGCATTATGAATGGTATCTTCTTGTCCTTTCACTTGTCCCTTCATTTTATTTTATTTTATTTTATTTTATTTTATTTTATTTTATTTTATTTTATTTTATTTTATTTATTTATTTTATTTTATATTTTATTTTATTTTATTTTATTTTAAAGATTCTATTTATGAGAGAGAGAGAGAGAGAGAGAGGCAGAGGGGGAAGCAGGCTCCATGCAGGGAGCCTGACATGGGACTCGATCCCAGGACCCCAGGTTCACGCCCTGGGCCGAAGGCAGGCGCTTAAACCACTGAGCCACCCAGGCTGCCCCCGGCCCTTCATTTTAATGGAAAATAAGTGTGAACAAACATTTTCCTCTGCTAACTCTATATGTTTACATAAATAATCTTGATGCTCTAGATGATCTATATAATCAAGGTGCAAATGGAACTGTTTATTCTGTGTGTTGGGTTGCCAATGACCTATTAATAGTTTCTGGAATCCTCTGTCCTTTCCAGCCAAACCATTTTTGTTCTTTTCAGAGAACCGGAAAAGTTGTTGATTTTTAATCCAACTTTTTACAAGGTTTCAGGTGATTTTTATCTTTAATATTAGGAAATAAGTCTAATTGTCTTCAGATGGCCCTTCTAAAATATGGTACAAAAAGTAGTAGCATTGATAAAGGTAATTAATGATGTTCTGTAACAAATGCACTGATTTCAGCCACCATCTTCAGCCATGCATTTAACTTTGTGTAGACATTCCTACATGCTGCTCTGAGTTGGACAGTCCAGGCATAAAGAATAGATAATATTTCTCATAATATTTCAGTGTTTTCTAATCTAGTCAGGTATGATTCCAGATGGAAAAAGGAATGACCTAGTCACCATCTGCTGCCAGAGCCTTGTCATTCACTATCTCAGGGGTGGAGTGGTCTATGCTCTTTTATGGATTTGTCTACATGACAGCAAACTAACACTTTGAAATTAATTAACATGAACATATGGAAGTGGGTGTTAGTTTCATAACATACAAACTGGTTCAATTTTACAAAATGTTTCATCCAAATATTTCTTCCTGTGCAGATAAAATAGGCTCCTAGAATCATTTGGAAACTTGTGATTCAGACTCACTAATTATGATAGAAGATAATACATCTACATGGAAATATTTTCTATTTTAGAATTTAAATAAGAAATTCTAAGATGATAGGAAAGTGTTCACCTTAAATTACCCAGATTTAGTTTTAAAGATTAACTTGTAATTTTTATACATGTTTATTTGTCAAATAATCTAGTTTAAATTTTGCTTTTGTGTATTTTCAAAGAGGCAAAGCTGTTAAAGTGAGTTGAGTAAAACATTTCAAGTTACTGAAATAAATGTAGGATATTTGTACATTTTCAAATAAGTGATTGAATTATATTTTCCATTTTGGCTGAGTATTTACTGGAGACATTGATAAATATGGAAAAGAGCACATTAATTAAAGTTATAGAACCATCACAGAATATCATTTAATTGGATGCCAATTGTGCCTGTACTATAGTTGGACCCAACTACTTGCTTTTTTTTTTTTTTTTTTTAGTATATCTCTGGTAACCTATCAATACTCTACCTCTGCATAAATCTAAGATATATCTACCCATAATAATCCATGTTCTGTTTAAGGCAAATTTCATGACAAGAACTGTGCTAACATTATATTATTTTCAGAGAGATTACAGATATTTGCAACTAAAATATAATATTTCAAAGGGGATATATACTGAGAGAGAAGAAAATAGTTTTTTTAATAATTTATTTACTCTCTTCAAATATCTTTGTTTATTGCTTCAAGTATAACCCCTTAATGTGTTCTCATCTAGATAGACAAATTTTTAAGTGCTTATCGCATAACAGAAATAACATTTTAACTTTATCAATAGGAGGGAAAAAGTGTCTTTCTTATTAAATTCTGAAATAGCTTCTTTTAGTCAAGCTTAAAAAAACCCAACTTTTTGACACCTGATTATTTTATATCTACCAGAATCTATATAAAGAACAATACTATAAATAAATCTATGAAAGGTTAAAAATGACTTGTGCAATATGTAATAAATGACCAATTTTAGGGACACCTGGGTGGCTCAGTGGTTGAGCATCTGCCTTTGGCTTAGGTCCTGATCCCAGGGTCTTTGGATGAGTCCCACATCAGGTTCCCCACGGGGAGGCTGCCTCTCCTTCTGCCTGTGCCTCTACCTCTCCCTCTCTTTCTGTGTCTCTCATCAATAAATGAATAAAATCTTTTAAAAAATGACCAATTTTAGAACAAAGTTGCACTTACATTCTTTTGGGTCAAAAGTGCATTCCCCCTTACAAATTGAAATCATAATATATTTTTATCATCGTCTGGTCTGAAAGAACTGATGTTTAAAAATAAAATTGTGCTTATTTCATATTTCTATCACTTTTTTCAGTAAGCCTTATGATTCCCAAATAATTTTATTAGTGCATGTTAGATTAATAGAATCCTCAGCACTTACAGACACAATTTAAAATTTTCCAAGTTCTCTCAAAAAAAAAAAAGTCAGTTATAACATTTATTCTCATCTTTTCCTACTACAGCCACTGGAGCTGTTTTTGTGCAAAAGTTGTGTCTCTTACGTGAAGGGAAGAGTTCCCAAAGATAGCGATTTTAAATATTGTGTTTGTTCAGGGACCCAAACACATGGAGTCTATTTCAGCGATTACCATGATTCCTGATGTCTTCATCCCCACATAAAATTGGATGGCCACGGGAGCAATGACAAAATACTCTCACACAAAAGACATTTTTACAAGAAATAGGTACCATGTCTTTGCAAGAACTGTCCAAAATAGGATTATTTTCCAATTGCTTAACCTTAGTTGTTTTGTAGGAAATGCATAATGATAATGGAATTTTACATACGTACTACATTTATTTCTCATTTCATATGAAATGAATGTAACTATTGCTACCCAGTCAGCAGAAATGACAGCAAATTGCTAGTCATTATACACATCCACAGAGAAATTTAGGAAGACAAATTCATTATCCACGTAATGAGTGACATAAGGAGCCTTTGACATAGGTCTGGCACCATAATTATTTCCTGTGAGAAAGAATATATAGTATTATATATGTGACAATATCGAAATTCAGGTTCCACTGTTAAGAACAAGTATCATTGAGTACATTTTCCAAGGAGAGAATAAAAAGAGTGACGGGGGAGCACTTATTACAGCTAGCAGCCCCTTGAAATTCCAAAGCTGCAATCAGATGGACTGCAGGGCACCTAACCCTGGGGCACCTATTTGTTCTAGACTGAGCATGTCTGCAGAGACTTGCAGAATTTGTAACTTTAGTCTGCAGTCAGACAGCACGTACATCACTCTACATTTGAGATGTATACATATCTTCCATCCCATTGTCTTCTTTTAAAGTTTTAATTTATTAAGTGTTTTTATGTTCCCTGGGGTAGATTTGTATACAAATATAGGCATATATGTGCCATACTTCTGCTGTGTATTTTTAAAATAATTTTGTTTCAAGAAACATTCTCTTTTAATACAGTCTGAGATTTCTAGAAAAAGGGAAAGATAGCCGCGTTTCCATCTACCCCACACTGTTTCCCTTACTAATAATGTCTTAAAGTATCCTACCTTTGTTATAATCCCTGAACCAATATTGATACATTATTGTTGGCTAAAGCCCATGCTTTATTCAGATTTCCTTAATTTTTGCCTATTATCTTTGTTCTGTCCCAAGATCCTGCCCAGGATATCACATTACATTTAAACATCATGTTTCCTTATGCTAATGATTCTTGGCTGTGACAGCTTTTCACATTTCCCCTGTTTTTGGTATGTATAGTGTTGAGAAAAACTGGTCAGATATTTTGTAGAATAACTCTGTATTAAAACTTTTCTGATTTTTTTCCCATTTAGACTTAGGTCTTGGGTCTTTAAGAAAAAAGAAACAACATAAATTCTTATTTCTAGCACATGATATCAAGGGTAAATACTATCAGCATGATTTTCACCACGGATGTTGACTTTCATCACCTGGCTGAAGTAGCATTTGACAGATTTCTCTACTATGAAGTTACTGTGGAGTAAATTCACTCAACAGGTTCCACTGGAAAGTCAATTTTTCTTTTATCCATAGTGTACTTTTTAGAAGGAAGTTACTATGTGTAGCCCACACTTATGGAATGGAAATTATGCTCCAACTCCTTGAAGGTTGGGTTTCTAAATTAATTACTTCGAACACTTCTGTATGGGAGCTTTGTCTTTTCTCTTTGATACATTTATTCATTCAGCCATTTACTTACATCAATATGAACTCATGGATATTCATTTCATCTTTGGGTTGTAAACAATACAAATTTATTTACTTGGTTGCTCAAATTGTTCTAACTGTTACTGCTGGGACCTCTATTCAGTTGTCTGCTTCATGACCCTTTAATATAATCCCATCAGTGTAGAATAATTATTAGTGCATAGTGATATAAAGAAATTTTTGAATACATAAGTGAGAGAGAAGAGACAAAAATCTTAGAGGAATTCCAAATAATTTATATAGATAGTCTGCCTTCAAGGAGATGGAACATAATTCTTTCATCCCTAAGTGTGGGTTTTGCATAGTGACTTCCTTCCAAACAGTCACTATGGAAAAGGGTCAATAATGACTTGTAGCCATTTGAAATAACAGGTGTTGGTAAGGACGCAGAGAAAAGGGAACGCTTGGGATGCCTGGGTGGCTCAGTGGTTGAGCATCTGCCTTCATGCCCAGGGCATGATCCTGGAGTCCCAAGATGGAGTGCCACATCCGGCTCTCTGTGTGGAGCCTGCTTCTCCCTCTGCCTGTGTTTCTGCCTCTCTCTCTCTCTCTGTGTGTGTCTCACGAATAAATAAATAAAATCTTTTTAAATAGGGGGGAACCCTCTTGTACTGTTGTGGGAATACAGACTGATGCAGCCACTCTGTAAAATAGCATGGAAGTTTCTCATAAAGTTAAAAATAGGCTTGCCCTATGACCCACCAATTGCACTACTAGGTATTTACCCAAAGAATACAAAAATACAGATTCAAAGGGGTCCGTGCACCCTGATATTTATAGTAGCATTAACAAAAATAACCAAATTATGGAAATATCTCAAATGTCCATCAACTGAATGGATAAAGAATATACACACAAGTATATACATATGTATATACGTATATACACACAATAGAATATTACTCAGCCATCAAAAATAATAAAATGTTAGCATTTGCAATGATGGCAGTGAAAATACTCTGTGTGGTATTATAACAATGAAGTTGCCCCATTAGAACAAATGATGCTCCTGTCACCGAGGAAGTTCCAAGGCATTTCGGAGCTCCGTGTCATGATTCAAGGTCAAAAATCAAACATTAGAGTAAAGGATGTTCCCAGCATTGTTATTGCTTAGAAAATTACAAATATTTTAGGAGTTCTGGCCAGGACCTAGAGATAAAGACAAAAATATGTATTTCTTACTATATCATAATATCACACATATACAATAGCATCCAGAAACGTTAATGACAGGTATAAATCTCGCAAAATAGGGTAATAATATATGAAAAGAAAAAAAAAACTATGGATTGTGTTAAAACAAATCCAACATGATCTAAAAAGTGGACAGATAAAAGTAGTAGACGCATTTGTTAAGATGCTAATTCTTCCCAAATAGATCTATAGATTCAAGGCAATTCCAATAAATACCCAGGATTTTTTTTATTTATTTTATTTTTTTATTTTTGTTTTGGATTTTTTTAGACAAGCTATGTATAAAATTATACGGAGATTCAAAAGAACTAAATGCATCAACAATTTTGAAAAATGACAGTCAGAGGATTCTAACTGTCAGATTTCCAGGCTTCCTATAAAATTTCTGTGACCAAGACAATGTGGTAGAGAGGAAAAGATAGACATATAGGTGATGAAGTAGACTAAAGAGTCCAAAAATAGAACCCACACATATATGGTAAAGTGATACTTGATAAAGTCACAAGGTAATTCAATGCAGAAAAGACAGTCTTTTCAACAAATGATGAATTAATTAATTATTGCACATTACTATTCAAAATGCCCTGATCCATACCTCCAAACTGATTATAGACCTACATGTAAAATGTAAAACTTACATGTTCTGAAATAAAACATCTGTGAAAACTTTTGTGGTGTTAGATTATAATTTCTTAGTTATGATACCAAAGGCATGATACCTAAAAGAAAAAAATGGAAAGGCAAAACTATGGATGGAATAAAAATATCAATGGTCCAGAAGTTTGGTCTGGGAAGGATGAATGAACAGAGCACAGAAAAAGTTTAGGGCAGTGAAAATACTCTGTGTGGTATTATAACAATGAATATGTGTTATTATACACTTGTCCAAACCCTCAGGATGTACATCATGAGTGATCCCCGAGGTAAACTAGGGGCTCTGGCTCATTTTAATGTGTATCAGTGTTGATTCATGTGTCGTAAAAAAAAGTGTCATTCTGGTAAGTGATGTTAAAAGGGGGAGGCTGTGCATGTGTGAGGGCAGGAAATATATGGGAAAACTCTGTATGTACCAATCAATTTTATTTTAGACTTAAAACTACTTGAAATAAAACAGTCTATGGTAAAACAAACACAACTCCAGCAAAGTACATATTACTGATGAAAGTATCTGTCTTTGTTATATAGTGCTAAAACTTGCAGTTTTAGAGACATTTAGCTCACACACATAATAATTGGAAATGCTGCTGTTACTTATGTTGTTTTACTAATGTCTAGATATTCAATGTCTGGCATAACAGTAAGAAGCACTAACAATATAATAGGTGAATAAGCACTAAGTAATAATAATAATAACAATAATTAATAATAATAACAATAATAATAAAATATAGGTGAATGCCCTTTTCTTTTTTTTTGTGAATGCCCTTTTCAATTTGGAATAAACTAGCAGTATATAAAGTCTGAAAAGTTAATAAAATTCATTTTTATAACTATCTAACTGAATCACAAGCATTTATTAATTTAAACATTTTTAAAAATTCATCTTTGAGGACGACTGGGTGACTCAGTGAGTAAAGCATCTGCCTTGGGCTCAGGTCATGATCCCGGGATCCTGGGATGGACCCCGTGTCAGGCTCCCTGCTCAGCAGAAAGTCTGCTTCTCCTTCTGTCCTTCCCACTCCCTTGCTCAAGCTGTCTCTCTTGCTCTTTCTCTCAAATAAATAAAATCTTTTTTTTTAAAAAAAAAGCGTGCTTGAAAATGTAATTAGAATAGCATAGAAGATTTTTAATTTTTCTAGATTTTAGAAAGGATAGTAAATAGAAATTATAGGAAGAGAAAATTTTATTATTCATATTTATAAATTTTATCTAGTAATATAATAGCCTCTCTACATTGCCAACATAAGATTATAATATATGTGTATATATTATACGTAATCTCTACCTATATTATGTATTTTTATTCCTAAAGCCAACCTTACCCTTTTGGCAACAAATTCATGTCAAGAAACACTTTCTAATTTATAAACAGTTCATTAGGGCAGCCCCAGTGGTGCAGCAGTTTAGTGCCTGCCTTCAGCCCAGGGCGTGATCTTGGAGACCTGGGATCGAGTCCCATGTTGGGCTCCCTGCATGGAGTCTGCTTCTCCCTCTACCTGTGTCTTTGCCTCTCCCTCTCTCTGTGTCTCTCATGAATAAATAAAATCTTAAAAAAAAAAAGTTCATTAATGTACTTGTTGCCTTCCAATATCATGACTCCAATGGTCAATTGAATTGCTTACCTGAAAGTTATTTTGATAAATTTATTTCCTAAAAAATGATATTATAATGATTAGGGCACTTTCCAATATAAAACTAGTGCTCTGATTTATGTGATAAATTAGATTTTAAAAAGCTACTACTGATATTGACTAAATTTTAAAAAAGTAATCTACTAAAAACTATTGCTCTCCTGAAATTGTTTTAATGTCTTGGACTAAAATATTTTAGTCAAGAGTACATTTTTGAGATTAGACTGTTATAATTTTATCATTTTTTTCTTTTGACTGATCTTTTAAGTTTAAATTCTCCTTTAAAATCCACGATGACAAAAGCAGAAATGAATTTGAAAGAACCCCAATGTCATTTTTAGCTAAAATAATAATTTACTCGAATTTAACAAAGTTGTTTAAATGTTCAAAATATTATTAGGCATATCACTTAAAGAATTCAAATCAATCTTGAAAGTGCTAAGCTTATGAGATTTGCAAAATTAACGTTGTAATTACTGTGTGTCACACAACACAGTGCTGATAGGCATTTTCCAACTGAATGAAGCTCAATTTAAGCAATGAAGACTATGCGCAGCAGAATATCAGATGGTAATTTTGGCATCACCAAACCTTACTTGTAAGCATATCAGAAAATAAATACTAAATTTTTGCATAAAATCCATTGTTATTTGATTTTTCTATTCCACTGAAATATCTACAGTAATCATATAACAAAATGTTTAATTATCTTTCTGAAATTTATTTTATTTTTATTTGAATGATTATACTAAACCTGTCTCTAAACATGTTTTCTCTATATCGATTAGTTTATTACTTTTTATTTATTAAGCAGATGATGCAAATAAATAATTATACCTCAATAGGACTATGCTTTAACTATTGTTTATTTAATTCTGTAATAAACTTGAAGCAAACAAAATATTATAAATTTAAATTATATACTTTATTTTGTGATTTTTAATACATTTAAAATGGTCATTGAAAAATTCCTTTTTCTATATTATTGTGCAATGCTACTTATATGCAAAATGTCATAATTAAAAAGCTATTTTCCTTTTTATAATTCTGGTTTCCGATCTCATAACCTTGCATAGTTAAATGGGACATCTAATGGTACAACATGAAAATAATACAAATTTTAAAATTTAGTCTTGCAATGAAGTTCAAATTGGGTTACTTGTATGAAATAAGGTGATTTAACATTATTCTAAATAATCTTTATTTTACCTTGTTTTATTTTAAATGTTTTGAAATAAATTGTAAAGAAAGAGTTCTCCTTCACATAGTCTCATTATCCATTTCTTCCCTAATCATCTAGTTGGACTTTATATTTTAATAATGGTTATTAACATAGATAACATCTTTAAGTAACCTTAAAGTTTTTTTATATGAGCACTGTAGAGGTTTTATATGAGCCTCAAAATTATAGTCAGATATCACGAGGATTCAAATATTGATAGTCATGATGAGAACACCCATAAATAATGTCATCACTCTATCCTATCCACATCAGAAAAATGCAAGTAGAACTGTCTTTCACTGAAAGCTCAGGTCATTTCTGGAATAGATTAATATTTCTGTGATTCAAAAAGACTTCAAATATCCTGAATAAAGCTTAAATTATTTAGCTCTTTTCCATTACTCTTTGGAATTTATAAGCCTAAACTTAATTGGTATAATAATTGGTATAATAATGGTATAATAATGGTATATCATAATACCAATAATACCAATACCATACCATAATACCAATAATATGGTATATCATAATTGGTATAATAATGATTAGAGTTGCGTGGTTCATAATTGGGAAGGCATAAGGTGAAAGTAGGGATGTATTGTGATTTTTCACAAGCTAAAAAATGTCTCATTTCTTAGGTAACAGTGACTGCTGAAATACAATGTTCTCAACCCTAGACTCTACAAAGTCAAAGACAAGTATACAGAGAAAAATTGTATTTAAAAAGGGAGAGAAAGATCATGACCATTATTTGTTATATGTTTGTGATCATACACGTGACCTCCCTGCATGTTCTCCTTACCTCTTCTAAATGAAATTGATTTTGAAATATACATTCCACTAGGCAATAATTACATTTAGGAATATTTTCTTTAGCAAACACTGTTATGCAACCAATAGTATGAAATATAAAATTAATTTTAAAACATTCTTCTATTTTCTGAATTCCTTCTACATTTCTGAATAAGCTCTAACAGATGCAAAGTTGCAAAAAAATGTTCTTCAAATAGATTTGTGCAAAAACCGAAACTAATTTATCTACTTAAAGGATTTTTTTTTATTAGTTAAGGATTAAAATGTGTTGCTCTGGGTGACTCCCTTCAGGACTACTAATAGGACCCAGAGTCAGAAAGACTTCTACAAAGTCAGAAACATGGTTTAAGGAGTAGGACTTACTGAGATAGGGGAAAAATTCACAAATGCAGAATCAGCAAGATGGAGTCACACAGTTTCTCAGTCTATACATCATTCAGCAGACTGGTATGCCAGGGCGAGAGTCACAGTAGTAGTTGGCTCTTGTTTGATCCCAGTAAAGAAATCCCACATTGTTCTGTGAGCCTCCTTAGAATGTGAAAAAGAAATGGCCCACACAGCTGCCTGGTGCCATCTAGGCTGGAGTGCCTGCCATTTTCAGGAATTACATGAAATCCAGCTACACTGCATCTGAGGAATTGGAGCCTGTGGTGCCTGTAGAAGGTCCCAGTCCTGTCCATCCTAGCGCTACTGCCGAAGGCAGTGAACTACATCTGAAAAAATGTCATGTTGTCCAGACCATCCAGAGTCACTTTTAGTCAATTCTGTTCTCGGGATAATAGTTTTCCTTATTTGACTGAGTAATCCAGTGACTATACAGTAAATTGGCACCTCCAGAGCCATTTCCTATGACTGCTTTGTTTAAAAGATTAAGGTGCAAACCTGAAAAAGAAAGAAAAAATTAGATGGTTCATAGTAGTATCATCCTACTTTTATACACACTACCACTCCCGCGTCAGTCAGCATTTAATCTGGTTCTCACGGTGGTGCCATTGGTGCTACAAACCTTTCTTAGATGACATATCCTCCTGTTTTAGCATATAGCTTCAGCTCTTACTCTTGCTTTTTGACTTCCCCAGGACAAGAGGCCCATTGGCTCTCCATGCACTAACTGGTCCATGCAGGAAACTGAGGCAGGCTGAAGAGAACAAATGATTCTCTTTGTGCCTGGTCATATTAATTATGCCATGGCTGCCTGGAACTAATCTTCTCAGAAGTCTCCTACCTAAGATCCAAGTCAGGGGTGGTGTAGGGACTTTTCAAACTTTCTAGAATCTCTTCTCTTCTGAGAAATAGCCAAGCATTGTATCTTTTGCCTTTTTTGTCTTTTCCCTCATGCCTTTCGCAGTCTCGTAAGCCTCGAGCACTTTTCTTCAAAATGTTTTCATGAAACTCTAATATTTTGTGTGTACTACAAAAAGAAAAACAAAGTTAGGAAGGAAAGCTCAAAGTTGACTTATTTTTCCATGGAGAGAATAACTCAAGTCAAATACATATTTGTTAGCCTACCAAAGGAACTAAAAAAATCCAGTCTTGTATACGCATTTTAAATTGAAAATAAATGAAGACCTAAGATTCAAATTACTCAGAGAAGTAAGAGATAGTATAGAAATTACATCTTTTGGACTACAGGCCCAATACTGTAACCTGTCTCTTAAAAAATTCTTAGCTCCTGTTGACTATGTAGATTCCCAGGGTAGTGAACTTTTGGAAAATATTTTTACGTGAACTTTCAGCTAAACACATTCACTACATGGGTAAGCAAATGTTTAAAAATGCTTAAAGAATTCAATGCAATGTCCCTGCACAGCATTATCTGGTCTATGTTTTAGAAAACAGAAAAACAAACAAACAAACAATGTCACACTAAGTAACCAAGACAATGGAAAAATGTAAAATCCATGGACACCAGAGGAAACCCATTTTCTTCTGTCGAGAAATCAAAACTCCAGAGCATTCTCTGGCATGGGAGGCTTTAATGTGTTCACCATTTTAGGGAAATAAATAATAAAAAATATGTTCCTACGTATAAAATCAAAGACAGATAAGACTCAGCACTGAGTGCAAAATACTAAAATACTAAAAAGAACATGCCGTTGCTAATACATGTTTTTTTACACTATCTTTAGAGTCCCATGAAGCATTCATATACCCACATTTGAGAAATGATGTATCACACATTTTAAGAACTCTGATAAATAAAGGAAAAGTAAGATGCATAAATATAAAATCAGCAATAAAACACACATTGCACATTTTCACCACTTGCGAAGACTTTCTGGTTTCACTGTTCAACATATTCATAATTCTCTTATTACTACTAAGATCCATTTAAATCCATAATTGTCTCATTTGAGCTCAGCATGGTTACCATTTAAAAGCTTTTTTTTTAAAGGTGTCCATACTGCTCTAGTGCATAATAAGCTGTTTGCAATCTTGTGATAACATGATGAGACCTTCACTTGAGCCTGAAATGATTGCATCTTAGCACAGTATGAATGCTGTATTGATGCTTTGTTTTTCATGCTTTGAAAAGAAGAAACAATAAATTAAGATAGCAATTGAAGTCTGATATATTATTTCAGATTTCAATCCACGGGTGTTCTATGTGCCTTAAATACCAAGTGTTCACTGAAAGTTTATAGCATGTGGCTGAAGAATGATGTCATTAGAACATGGCTTTCATTAAGAAATGATAGTTATTTATGATGGTATAAAACCAAATAAACAATTTTGGTTTTACTTATTTGGTTTTATCTTGAGTAACTTACTGGTTATTCACTTAATTGTATTTGAAATGTTAACTGTAGTTCCAGAGTATTTTAAATTCACCATTTTTTTGTAGAATTTAAAACAGAACATAATTAAAATATATAGCCAACTATAAATAAAATAAAGCCAGTGTTTTGTGTTCACACATATATATAACCATTGATACATATTGTTATACGTTATGAACCTATATTTTAAGTCATTTTAGTTTTTCAGTAGAATATTATTTTTAAGTTATTAAATCCCTTAAAATCTATTTCACTTTTATCAGTGACAGAAAATTTTGTTTTCTGTACAATTACTCTTTGGAGGATGAAACATGAGTAATACAAAAATATGTATTTCTTCACTGCTTGGATGACATTAACCTCTAATTCTGTGGTTGGCTTGTTACTTGAATACGTACTTTTTAGAATAGGAATCTCTAACGTAACTGAATAACACTGCTTTGGTTCAGGATCGTGTAAAGAGTCATAAAAAGAAAAATCTAGAGTTGATTATTTAATACAATTATTTTATATCACTTAATTGTAAATAAATATCAATTTAGGAGACTTTCTTGATTCGGTGGATGACTAAGGAGATAAAAATCATCTGAGAAGACTTATTCAAACCAAAAGGCTGCTTCGGGAAAGTTTTATTTGTAATTGTCACGTAAGAACAGACTATAAAAAGGGACTTTCAAAATATAAATTTTATGCTGTATACATGCAAAAGTTTTAGCTTATCAAAGTGAAACTACTTGATCTTCTGTTTTAAAATACACTATTCAACATATTCAGTAAGTTTGGCATCAACTGTATACTGCATAATAATACATTTATTTTTCTCCTTTAATTTCATTATATTTACATTTTAATAACTCATAATTCACTTCTCTTTCCTACTCTTTGTTTTATTCAGGAGTTACTAGCTATAAGTAAATTCTGTTTATGAGACATGTAAAGTTATAAGGGAATCTCATTATATTAGAAAATACTAATAGTTCTAAATTACAAATAATGAAGATTTTCTGTGTGACTATCATAAATAAATAAAAATTAAAAAAAAAAGATTTTATATATAAAAAAAAAAAAGGGATCCCTGGGTGGCGCAGCGGTTTGGCGCCTGCCTTTGGCCCACGGCGCGATCCTGGAGACCCGGGATCGAATCCCACATCGGGCTCCCGGTGCATGGAGCCTGCTTCTCCCTCTGCCTGTGTCTCTGCCTCTCTCTCTCTCTCTCTCTCTCTCTCTGTGTGTGTGACTATCATAAATAAATAAAAATTTAAAAAAAAAGATTTTATAAAAAACAAATAATGAAGATTTTATAAAATATTTAGAAATAGTATGGGGATACATTTTGAAAGCAATTTATAGTCCAGAACTTCTGATGACTTAGGATGTGTAAAGTGGAAGGAATATTTTTATGTATTTTAACAGAAAAAAAAATGTAGATAAATAGTGGTGACCCATTCCAAATTTTTCTTTTTTTTTTTTTTTTCCAAAATGTTGCTATTAATTTAAATGCAACATTGTGGGACTGTTGAAAATTATTGAACAGGACCAGGTACATTTTCACTAAATGTATAAATAAAAGTTTATATTCATTTAAATTTCCTTTGCAATTTCAAAACTGTTTACACAGGTCTTCATTCCCAATAGAGATCATTTTGATTAAGTAATTATTTGACATTAATACTAGAAGTATACAAATTTTACCTTTTCAAATATGTAACTTGTGCTGTAACTTAAAAGCAATAGAAGGATAAGGTGTTCAGTAAACATTCTGTCTTTCAAAATAGATTGGTAGCAAAAAAGAAAGATTTTACTATGTAATGGATGATTATATTTGATCAGGAGGCTTTTCAATCATGCTTTCATTAAAATCTATTGAGAATACAAAACAACTATAAACACCATTATTTCTGAAAACAGCACTAACCCTCAAACTCTAATAATATGTTTTAAGCATAAAGAGCCTATTTGCAGATATCACTTGAAGTTTTTAAAAGAAAGTGAAAGTAAATACAAAATCAAAATTTCAGCTACCCCTAAAATTTTTTGTTCCACCACCTTGTTTTAGACCTACTGTTATTTTTATATGAGAGCAGCTCTTATAATTTATGATTAATATTTAAAGTGAAATGTGAGTCACTAAATTCTTTGACTCATAAAAAGTTAAGGCCTTTTTTAAATAAAATTTGAGAATGATTTATATTTTTAAAAGATATATTTGCAACAGTTTGGATAGTGATATTTTCCAAGTGACATCACAAATAAAATAAGATCATTTTAACTACATGTCTCATTATGCAGTTTAATTTTAATTTTAATCCATGGTTAGTGTGAATTTCTTTAATGTGCTGCATACAGGATTAGACCTTATACCACGCACCAGATGTAAAATAGCATTTTCCCTCAATAAATCATAGTTTATATGCACATTTTATTTCCTGATTAATGGAGTACCAAAGTTACTTTGCATAATTTCTGCATAATATCTACAATTGTATTATTAAAATTTAGCTTAATTTAATTCCATTTTATGGTTAAAAAAATACAATTCGGTATAGCAATGGGAATCAATAAAACTACAGATATTCCTTAAGGAAATTTTTAGAAGGAATGGAACTATATAAAGTCATATTAAAACATAACATTATTTATATTTAAATTGAGAAGTAAATCCCTTCTTTGTTTATATTAGAGTGTATAAATGCATTGATAAACCACTTTTTTCCCATTAAAAAGGGGAATGCCCCCTCCTTTTAGGCTTTAACTGTTGCTCTCGAAACTGTCCTTTACTTTTTGATATCTCACAGTTCCCAAAATAGCATCTAGTTACTCAATATCCATGCTTGGAACAGGTGATAATTTTCTTCTTAAAATATGTCAAATGAAAAAAAAATGTCAAATGAAGAATATTAACTGAATTAGAATAAACCTTTGTAAGCAACTATTTCCATCCTTAGAGCATTATTTTGTATAAATTTTAAGAATAACAACTTCATAAAATATATTTTAAATAAAAATCACTGAATCTATTTTTATGAGCAAGCAATATATCAGTGATAAATTATTAACTGATAATTATTATTATGATGTGTGTCATAATATCAATTTTGGGGAAAAACCATTGTCTAAATATGCTTTCTTTCATTAAGTATATTTGCATTTAAAAAATTAAATATATGTCAACTTAAAATGATTTAAATATATGAGGAAACTATTAAAAAGTTTCTGCTGCCTGATAGATAAGAAAGAATAAAATTAAAGTGAGCCAACAGCTCAAAATTGATTTCTTTCAGATTTTAACATTCTCTGTGTTTGAGAATATTGAAACTAAATAACATCCCAAGTTATTGGGTCATTGTTATTGATTTCTTTCAAAAGGAAAAAATCAAGTAATGTTCTGAGTCCCGTATTACTTGATTTCTGTTTAACATTCGGCACTGTTGACCATTTTCTCCAGCTCGAAATTCTTAATTCCTTTGAGCTCCTACTGTTATTACATAACATCATATATACTGTTATTTCCTACCCTGATCCCTAACTCCTCCTTTTCGGTGTTTTGTGCCTCTTCTCAAACCTTAAATGGTATCTTTTAACATTCTAGTTTCTCATCCCTTGTAGTTTACTGCTCCTGCATGACACTCTTTAGTTTCTATACCAAGCCTGATATCTCACAACTCAAATGAACGTAGCAGAGTCTTGCCTGATAATGAACAACTTCTTAAAATGTATATGGAACATGTACACAACATCTTAAGTTAACTCAATATAATTCTCCTCAAACCTTTGCCTTATTTTATATTATCTGCCTCGATTAAGAAAACAGCACTGGATGGGTTACTGAAGACACTCACTACAAAAATTAATTATAAAATAACTTTTTAAATACTTGCGTTCAGTCATATACTCGTCTTGTTTCCACTCTCTTAACATTTTTCACATCTGCCCTCTTCATCTTTAGGACTACTGCTTTTTACTTATCTTGACTTCTGCTTTTAATAGAACAAAAACATACTAATACAACTTTGGGATAAAAATGCTTGCTATACTGAGTAAAAATGTATTGATCCTATGGCCCAGGACAGTGTTCCAATTGTTTTATAAGAAAGTGTCTGTGAGTTGGGTTTTATTACCCTCTTTCACAGATGAGGAAACTGTGAGGCTAAGAGATTAGGTAACCTGCTTGTGGTCACTCACATAACAAATGGCAGAGCTGAGATGAGAAATGAGTCTGGGGTTCTAGTCCTGAACCTTTGAAACTTCCTCTAGATTATCTGTCATTTTATTTATTTTATTTTATTTTATTTATTTTATTATTATATTTTATTATTTTATTATTTTATTTTATTTTATTATTTTTTTGTTTTTTAAGATTTACTTATTATTTGTTTGAGAGAGAGGGTGTGCACAGGCAGGAGGCAGGTCATAGAGAGAGGGAGAGAGGGAATCTCAAGCAGACTCTCACTGAGCATGGAGCTAGATGCGAGATTCAATGTCCTGAGATCATGACCTGAACCCAAACCAAGAGTCAGATGCCTAACCACCTGAGCCACCAAAGCGCCCCTAATTATCAGTAATTTTAAAATCCCAATTGTTTAATTTAAAAAACTTCCATAATTCAATGGCTCCCTCTAGCTCATATACAATCTGATAATATTCTCACCTGAGGCGTTCATCTCAGACATGTCACCCCCATATATGTAACATTTTTACTGTCTCCATATATTTATATTTGTTATATTTTCTTCTGGAATATTATACACTCGTTCTTCATTCCTATATGTTCTTGAACCATTCTCTATTTAGAATCCTGTCTAATGATTTCCTAGTCTGTGAATTCATCTTTGAGAACTAGAGCATATTTTATCAAGTTTTTATTTTGCTATCACTTATATCATTGCTCTTATAGCAGTGGATTTATGTTATTTACATACCTTTGATCGTTTCTTGGCCTTTTGGCTAAGATCAAGTGTACATACCTTTATGATTCATCTATAATATGGGGCAGGAAATGTGATTTTCTATTTTTTGCTCTAGTATACTATAACCATTTAATATATTTGCTAAATGAGTTCCAGTCTTCTCAATTATAATTTATTCTCCAGCAATAGAACTGGCTCCACTGTGAAATGAGATTACTTAATAGTTACTGTATAACTTATATTTTAATCACAATATAATCAAACTGAGAGAACAAAGATCTCTAGGTAAAAGAATTGGAAGCAGTAAGTTGAGGGGACCTACCCATCATGCAATGAATATAAGGAATCTCTTGTCTGGCATATTATTTGCTGTGTGTATGCAAAGTAATATATTACTTTATTATTGTCATTTTAGGTGATATGACTTTGTTTTTAACCTGTAAAATAACAATGACATGCTCTTGCTATGTGATTAAAACAATGGTCTTTCCATCCTTCAGTGAATTACCAGGACTTTATCACTTCAGCCAACAAAGCTTAGATATAGTTTCTTAAAAAGTGTACATCTTCATATACAATACCATTTGACACAATTGGCAGTTTTATATAGTAAATATCGCAGTTTCATAAAATCCTAAACTAAGAGTCAGGGTCCCAAAACGGAACAAATGAGCTCATTGTCATTAAATGAATCAATATAGAAATGCAAAATTTTAATATTAAATAGAAACTAATTTTTTCCACTGAAGTTTTAACAGAATCATTATGACATCAGTGCTTTTGTCCTCTATCATGTCAGATAGTTATATAATAAACATTAACCAGCTAGAAACTAGTTTGTATTTTACCATAAATAAATATTAAAATAAAGAATTGAAAAAATATTTAAAGATAGACAACTGAACAAAGGGATCGTTTGGATATTGTGTTAAACTGCTTTCACAGTTCAGTTTTATTGCAGGTCTGAGAGACTAAGGCAATTGTCCTCACTGTTTCATTAATTTTGTAACTTACTTAAATAAAGTAGTATTATAATACTTACTTTAAAAAATGGGTTTTTGGGGATCCCTGGGTGGCTCAGTGGTTTAGTGCCTGCCTCTGGCCCAGGGCGTGATCCTGGAGTCCCGGGATCAAGTCCCACTTCAGGCTCCCTGCATAGAGCCTGCTTCCCCCTCTGCCTGTGTCTCTACCTCTCTCTCTGTGTCTCTCATGAATAAATAAATAGAATCTTTAAAAAAGGGAGGGTTTGCTTTCTTAATGTTTTGGTTATTAAATGATTCACAACAATATCCACAAACATTTTGATTTAAAATTGCAAACTCTTTACTATATTTCATAATTTTATGGCTCAGGAAATTGACCAGGGCTCAGTCGGACAATTATGTTTCTGGTAGCAAAAGCTGAATTCACTCTGGTATTCAGCTGGGTTCTAGTCTGGTCTGGAGGGTCAAAGACAAATAGCTGGATAGTTAAGTTGAGCTGGAACCCTCTCTCGCTCAGTGTGATCTCTCAGCCTCTCCATGTCTTTTCTCCAGGGTCCTATAAAAGCCTTTCAGGGATTTGAGTGAATATTCCAAGAAGCCCAGGTCAAAACTATAGGATTCTAGTCACCTATGGTCAGAAGCCCTAGAACATCTTACCAACCATATTCAGTTGGTCAGGTCAAGTCCTTATTGAAGACCTGATTCAAAAGAAAGGAGGGGATAGACTCTACTACGTCTTGATGGAGAAATGAGGTCCAAGTTTAAGAAGAGAAAAAAACTGATGGCAAACTTCTGGGAAGATGTTACCATAGGCAGCTACTCATAGTAATAAATCTATAAGAACCGCAATCCAAACACTCCAAGATTCCACTAACACTTTCCGATCATATTATTTTATTTATTTTTGTTAAACGTATGCATATTTTACCCATTTTAATATACTTATATACATATTATATTAATTATTTCCTTTAATAGAAAATTTCTCACAGAGGAAGTTATTCTCATTTTCTTCTAAAGCATTCTAAAGAATGCTTAAAATTATAAGTTAATTTCTACTTGCTTCTAAACCACAGTCATTATAATCTGATATATTTCCATTCTCCATCTCTTTGGGACACAGATGGCTCAAGTTTCAGGGACAAATTTTTTGATTTTTTCATAAATAAATGTGAGAAAATTTGGAATTAAGTCTGGAACAGCAAAAATAACTGTTATTTTTTTTTCCTTCCTATCATGTACTAAGTCCAAAACTATTTTTGGCCACTGAGAATATTTTGAGGATGGATTTAACATCAGTGGAGTAGCTTCCTAAAACTCCTCTTCTTAGGTTTTTCAAAATATGTTATTTTCCAAAGTGTTAGATTCCATTTGCTCCTAAGCTTTGGTCCTATGTTTTCCAATATTTTCACCTACGGGTCCTAGAATTTTCTTTGGTTGGTATCACTCCAGGCAAACATCACTTTACAGTTAACATGATTTAACAGGTGAAACAAAATACTGACTGGTTAATTTCAATATATTTCATCATCAATAAATTACATGTATGGAACAATGGCATACCATAAACAATTAACTTTAGAGTACACTGACATTGCACCCTAAAGTAATTCAGAAATCCACCATATACTAACTTTGGACATTTTACTTCAAGCACTAGGATCCTTAATTGTGTTGGAATAATGCTACTGTCCACATGATTATCTTAATGAAAATACTTAATACAATAAATTTCCATTATATCAATGCATGCCCTGAATAAATCCAACTTAACCAATGTACTATTTCTTCTTAAAATTTAACCTAGTCTGGGATCCCTGGGTGGTGCAGCGGTTTGGCGCCTGCCTTTGGCCCAGGGCGCGATCCTAGAGACCCGGGATCGAATCCCACGTCGGGCTCCCGGTGCATGGAGCCTGCTTCTCCCTCTGCCTGGAATCCCTTCTTTGCCCAAGGTTTTATTTGTAGGTTTTTATCTATTTTTAATGATTATTTGAATTTTTAGGCTTCTTATATCGCAGTTTCCATCTCATTGAGACTTATTTTAAAGGAAATTATGCAAGTATTTAATTTAATATTTAAAATTATTCAAAACTACTTAATTAAAATATTTCAAAGGATTATATTTTTACTGTGAAACTATTCATATACACGTGAAAGGAAATAAAAATAATCATCATTTAAAGATTAATAATAGGGCAGCTCAGGTGGCTCAGTGGTTTAGCGCCACGTTCAGCCTGATCCCACGGTCCAGGGATGGAGTCCCACGTCAGGCCCCCTGCATGGAGCTGCTTCTCCCTCTGCCTGTGTCTCTGCCTCTGTCTCTCTGTGTCTTTCATGAATAAATAAATAAAATATTTTAAAAAAGATTAATAGTAAACAGAGTCTCATCATTCAATTAAAAAAAAAGAGCATTGCCAAAATCTCTGAAGCTTCTTCTCTACCCTACCTTATTCTCATGTTCTTCCCCTTCAACAGTACAGTTACATAAATTCAGAGATATATATCACACCTCATTTTATTTTACAATTTTAATTCATATGTAGGTAACCATATAAATAAAAAATTATTTAGGTTTTCCCATTGATATAAATGGGATTACAGTGTGTGTGATGCTGATGATATCATATGAAATTACTTTTGAGAAGATTAAAAAAAAAGAAATTATTTTTGATTATGTGATAGGAAGATTGACACTCTGAAGATGTCCACAGGCTAATCTCTGGAACTCGAAAATACAATATGCTACCGAGAAAATGGGACTTTGCAGATGTAAGTAAATCTGGGATCTTAAAATAGAGAGATTACCCGGATTATTTGGGTGAGCCCAGTGGAATTCTAATAGCCCTTAAAAACTGAGAATTTTCCCTGATTAGAGTCAGAAAGATGTGGAAGTAGAATTCAGAGATTATAAGCAAGAGAAGGAATCTGTGCACTGTTGCTGGTTTGAAAATGTAAGGAGCTATGTGAAAAGCATAAAAAGGGAAAAAAATTCTATCAACGAGTCTGGAGGAGCCTGAGGGGCTCAGACAGCTGAAAGACTGACTCTTGACTTTGGCTCAGGTCATGATCTCAGGGTTGTGAGACTGAGCTTCATGTCAGGGTTTACATTCTCTCTCTCTCTCTCTCTCTCTCTCTCTCTCTCTCTCTCTCTTCCTCTCCCTCCCCCCCCCCAATAAAACAAACAAATAAACAAATGACTAAGAAAAACCAACCAGTCATCCTGGAAACTGATTCTGAGCTTCGGATGAGAATTATAGCCCTAGCATCATCCTAATTTAAGCCCAGTAAAACCATGTGTACCCAGTTGAGCCTCCTTGGCTTCTGACCTAGAGAAATTATGAGATAAAAAATGGGTGTTAATTTAAGCCACAAGGTTGTGATGATTTTTAATGGTATAATAGAAAATTAATGCGGATTGATTAATGGTAATTTGTATTTCTGTGTGTAATTAATTTTAGCAAGTGATACTTCATTTTTGGACAATTCTAATTATTTATCCATCCCACTATTAATGGACATGTGCACTCCTTCCATTTATTTGCCACTAGAAATATTGCATATGTAAGTATTCGCACATTTATCACTTATGTATGAAATGTTTCTCTAGGATATAGAGAAGGAAGGAGCTAGTGGATTGTAGACTTTTGCCTTTATTTTACTTCATATAATTCCTATCGTTTTTTTTTTAAGTGATGTAAGATTTTACACTCCTGTCTCTATACCAGTAAGCTTGCTTATTGCTTTGCATCTTCTGTACAACGGAAAGCATCTTAACTTCAGTTATTTTGTGACTCTGATGTCTATGTAATGATGTTATGATATTAACTTAATTTGCTTGACTACTGGTGAAGCTAAGAGATTTCCTAGGAAATGCTTCCTTTTTTTCCTATTTTCTTTTTGATATTTATTTATTTATTCATGAGACACAGAGAGAGAGAGAGAGAGGCGGGGGGGCAGAGACAAAGGACAGGGAGGAGCTGGCTCCCTGTGGGAACCTGATGCTGGACTGGATCCGGATTCCAGGATTATGCCCTGAGCCAAAGGCAGAAGCTCAACCACAGAGCCACCTAGGCGTCCCTGGGAAAGAAATGCTTCCATACACAATTTCTACCCTCCTCTTTTTTAAAAAAATAATAAATAATAATAATAATTTAAAAAATCTTTCTCAATGATTTGTATGTGTTCCTGAATATTTTGAATTACAAAACTTTTTTTAGCTATTACTATTTTCTCCTAGTTTCTGGATTGTCTTTTTGCTCTCTTTATGAGATATTTAATAAACAAAAAACCATATTTATTTAACATAGTAAAATGTATTTATGTCTTTCCTTGTAGTTACCACATACCTTGCTGCAGAGAGATTATCTGTATCTTAAAGTCATATACTCTTTAATATGTTTTTCAAAAGATTTAAAATTTGTTTCATAGCTAATACATTGATGTATTTAGATATGAACAATTTTGTGAAGCAAAGATCAATTTTCATTGCTTTTTTAAAATATTTGTTTATTTATGAGACACAGAAGAGAGAGAGAGGCAGAGACACAGGCAGAGGGAGAAGCAGGCCCCATGCAGGGAGCCTGACGTGGGACTCGATCCCGGGACTCCAGGATCACACCCTGGGCCGAAGGCAGATGCCCAACCCCTGAGCCACCCTTTTATTTTATAAATAAAGGTCTCAATAATATATCTACAATTTTCAACTATTTCCATTAGAGTTGGCATTGTAAAATATCAAGTTTCCTTAGCTGTGTGTCTTATTCATATCAATTACTCCTGTTCGTCTATCACTGCAACAATAGACTTTTATTTATATTTTATTTATATTTGTATTGATATCTGGTACCGCAGGTCCTTATACTTTAGTTCTTCAAGAGTATTTTAATTATTCTTATAACTTCACTCATCCACATACATTTCAAAATTTGTTGTTAATCTCAAGGAAAATTTCTACTGGCATTCATCCACCTTATTTTGATTGCTATCAATTGTTTCATAAATATGGTGTATTTGCAATATCGAGTCCTCCTTTCCATAATCGCAGTATGACTTTTCTAAATAAAATTACTATTTACATTTTAATGCAGTCATGTTCCAAGTACTATATTCTCACTGCACATTTTTTAAAAATTTACCATGGTCACACATTATCTTTATTGTCCTTTTCAGTGATCTTAAAGAACTTACCAGGTGTTTAAAGATTTATTTTCTCCCCATTTTCCTTGTGCATCTCAGAACTTCCTCCTTAGATCACTTTCTATGTATTTGAAGTATACCCTAGAAGTTAACTTAGTGAGATGCTGTTATCGGAGCATCCTCTGCCGTTTGACCTATTTTTGAATGATAATTTACCGGAAATAAAGTCCCTTTCACACATTATTTTGAAGGTACTTGTCTTGTGTGTTTGAATGCTGCAGCTCAGCTGGCTGGTGTCAGGAAAAGTGATGCTTCTTTGTAATCATCTGTCCTTTCTATCCGGCTCCTTTTAAAATGCTTTCTCTTTTGTGTTTAGAAATTTTCCTAGGTTGTATAAAGTTATGCCTTTCTCAGGGCTATACTGGTAAAATAACTCTCCAGAGGGAACCCCTGACTCGTAGTCATGCTTGCTGATTTCCACTGTGTAAACATTTCCACTGTGGCCAATTCAAGTTACCAATATCTCAAAGAATGGCTTGCAAATTGCTGAATATTCAACAAATGACCCTTAAGGGACAATATAAACTGGCTTCAGCAAACCATCGCTTTTCTTTAGCTTCCCCGTATGAGGCCGTTTACTTACTGAATCTGAGACTTCAGGAATTAGATCAATTTTGGAAAATCCTTAATATTTCTTTGCATCTTTATCTCCGTACCATCCTGGAACTTTAATTAGAGACCTTTCCATTCGCTCCTCCAAATTTCCCATTCTCCTCCCTTTTGTGAGTCTTCTCTCTATGCTGCATGTTGAATAATATATTTAGAAATGTCTTTCTGTTAAGTAAATCTATTTTTTGCCTCTCCCTTTACTCTCCCCTTACTATTATTATTTATTTATTATTTATTTCATTTTTAATTTAAAGCTTCAATTGGCCTTATATATATTTTTTACAAATACACCTCCCCTTTTTTGTATTCTTGTAGTTTATATTTGTTTATATTTTCCGTTTTGTATTAATATATTTTTAAGTCTACCTGTTTTATGTATTAGCTGATAGTTCTAGTATCTGTGCATCTTCGTGTTTTATTCTGTTGTTTGATAGTCTATCAGCCTGTACTTGTGAAGCTTGTTTCTTTTTTGATGGAGGTTTCATGTTTGCTCAATCTTGTGGGAATCTTGAAGAATGTGGGATGCCAGTGTGTTTTTCCACAGAAAAATGTGTATTTGTTTTTATCATACCCTCTACAGCAAATCATCTCTTGTTTCTTTGGCTTTTTGCCTTCCTATATACATCAAGAAAATTCAAGTATTATACCCACGTGAGGGCAGGCAGGGACTCACAAATTCTTAAGGGAAGTTACTGACCTTCACAAGTTTTAGGCCTAAGATACACAAGTTATCTTGCAGAGTTCTTTTGTCAATATGTTTTTCTCTTATTCATTTTTTCATTTAGATTTTAGTCTCCCAGTACTGCTTTTGTTGTTGTTGTTGTTGTTGTTGTTAACATTCACTATTACAACACTCCAACTAATGATAACTAACCATTTCATCCAATAAGCCATTAAAAAATCCAAGGTTCCATTTCCTGACAGCAGGAGAAATATGCAGGATAAACTCTGTGTTTGGCATAAGAGTTTTGTTTGAATTATTTTTAGCCCTTTCTTCATTTTTCTCTTGGTTTATTATTCTTGCTTTTTT
The DNA here is from genome assembly GCF_905146905.1 of Nyctereutes procyonoides. NCBI lineage: Eukaryota > Metazoa > Chordata > Mammalia > Carnivora > Canidae > Nyctereutes > Nyctereutes procyonoides. The sequence continues at coordinate 13,157,731 of NW_026575032.1, read as the reverse complement.
ATGAACACATAAATATAAAACTGTATGTTACATCAAATTCAGCATTTCTAAGTATTTATAATAGGAGAGTCTTCAGAATATTGAATCTGATATGTTGCTAAGAGTAGAAGTAATAATATGTTTTTAAATGCAAATAAATGACTGGTAGAGTGAATTAGAAAATTACTCAAATAATAACCGTCAGTGAGCGATGTCTAGGACAGTGTGCATTCTTTATTAAAAAAGGTAGAAATATGGGATCCCTGGATGGCTCAGTGGTTTAGCACCTGCCTTCAGCCCAGGATGTGGTCCTGGAGTCCCAGGATCGAGTCCCACGTCAGGCTCCCTGTGTGAAGCCTGCTCCTCCCTCTGCCCATGTCTCTGCCTCTCTCTGTCTCTGTGTCTCTCATGAATAAATAAATAAAATCTTAAAAAAAATGTAGAAATAGTTCACTGCTGCTGCTCCTTCCTTTTCCATTATCTAGTTATTAGGGTACAGTTACGCATTTGGTAGATCTCTTGCATTTAGGTTACAATTGTTTACTTAGTAAAAAAAAAAAAAAAAACAAATTATTTTGTATGTCAGATTGTGTTTTGGATGACCTCGTAAGAAGCCAATGTTTAGTACTGACAATATATAAAGATACAAAGAAGCTTAAGATAGGACAACATATAAGTGCATCCATTCTTTAATTCAGGGACGGAAGGTCAAATTTATAAAACAGTTTGCATTCCTGTATATGTCCCATCTTGATAAAATGTATAAGTATTTTTTTTAAAAACATGGTGTATTGCTCTAAAATTTCCTCTACTTCAAGAGGTGGAACTTGTTATTTTCAGTTATGGGAAATCTTATATTTTAGTTTTTCTACTCTTTTTGTTGACTCCAACAAACAACACTTGGTAGAATAAAGATAATAGCGTTTTATATTTAAATGAATTTCATTTTATGCAACTAACAGCATTTATTGGCAGTAGACTAGAGGAGCAGAGTTTGACATAAAGATCTAATTTTGCGTTTGTTATTAACCTGATATATATCTTGATATCTACATTCAGAAAGGTAATCTAGTGAGAATAAAGCAGTTTTTGTAGTCTGTTTTTTAATGATCTTTTATTTCCTCACCAGATACACAGAGGTTAGACAGTAGATTACTGTGGAAATGAACTGAATTTATACTGGGCTATTTATTAATGCTTCTTAAAGATAATCTAATGCTATCTGAAAGTGGAGCAAAAAAAAGACAAATTAAGTTCTAGGTCCTCAAATTATTGCCATAGATTGTATGACATTTTCAAACTCAAGACACTCATGCAAAGACTAAGTATCTTGTTATATTCACTTTTGCTAATGGTTAAATGTTATCTTTTTTATGTACTTGTCCATGTGCACATTTCCTTTGGAGGATTCTCAAAGTCCTTTGTTCTTTAAAAAAAATATATTGTATTTGTGTTTTTGGTTGAATTCTGTTCTTTATATATTCTGGGTACTAAACCTTTAAAAGATTTTTTACTGCAAATACATATTTTTCCTATTCTGTAGGTTATATTTTTACTTTCTTGATAATATCTACTGTAGACTAAATGTTCCCCCCCTACAAAAAAAAAAAATTGTGTTGAAACCTAATCTCCAGTGAGATGGTATTTGGAGACAGGACCTTTGGGAGAGGATCAGGTAATGACACTTGAATCTCATAATGGGATTAGCATATTTATAAAAGAGCTCAGAGTTTCCCTAGCCCCTTCTACCATATGAGGACACAGCAAGAAGATAGCCCTGTATGAAACAAGAAGACTCTCATCAAACACTTAGTTTGTTGGCACCTTGACCTTTGACTTCTCAGCCTCTAGAATTGTGAAAAATAAGTTTATGTTGTTAAAAGCCATGGTATTTTTTTATAGCAGCCAAGTGGATTAAGATACTATCCTGTAGTGCCCAAGTCTTTAATGTTATGACATCTAATGTGTCTATTATTTGTTGTTGCGTAGGTTTTTAGTGTTCAATCTAAGAATCCATTGTCAAATTTGAGGCCATGAAACTTTTTTCTATTTCTTTTTCTAAATATAAGTTTAGGGATCCCTGGGTGGCCCAGCAGTTTGGCGCTTGCTTTTGGCCCAGGGAGCGATCCTGGAGACCCAGGATTGAATCCCATGTCGGGCTCCCGGTGAATGGAGCCTGCTTCTCCCTCTGCCTGTGTCTCTGCCTCTCTCTCTCTCTCTCTGACTATCATAGATAAATAAATAAATAAATAAATAAATAAATAAATAAATAAATAAATAAATAAATAAAGTTTAGCTCCTATATTAGACTTGTTGATCTATTTTGAGTGAATTTGTGTATAGGGAATGAGGTAGTGAGTTCAACTTGATTTTATTTGCATGTGCTGATTTTATTGTTAAACACCATTTGTTACAGAGATTATTCTTTTCCCTCATTGAATGATCCTGGCACATTTTTCTAAATCAATTGGCCATAAATATTTAGGTTTATTTCTAAAACCTTAATTCTATACTATTGGTATCTATCTCTATTCTAATGCTAGCACCACACTGTTTTGTTTACGGTAGCTTTGTAGTAAGCTTTGACATCAAGAGTGTGAGCTTCAACTTTACTTTTTTCCTATTGTCAGAACCCCTTGCAATTCTATATAAATGTGAAGATCAGCTTTTCTATTTTGTTAAAAAGAAACATTCAAATTTTGATATAATTGCACTGGATGTGCAGATCACCTTCGGGAGTATTACAACCTTAACAATTAAGTTTTGCAATCCATGAACATGGCATGACTTTCCATCTAAGTATTTAATTTTCTGGGTCTTAGTATACAAGTCTTTCACCTTCTTGGTTACGTTTATTACTAGGTATTTTATTATTTGGGATATGATTATAACTAAAATTGTTTTCTTAATTTCTTTTACAAATAGTCCATTGCTTGTGTATAAAAGGACAACTGATCATGAGTTGATTTGTATACAAAATTATGTCATTTGTAAATAGAAATGATTTTATTTATTCTTTTCCAATTTGGATGCCTTTTCTTTTCCTTGCTTGACTATTCTAGCTAGGATTTCCAACACAATGTTGAAAAATAGGTATTCTTGACTTGTTCTTGATTACAAGGGAAGTGTTTAAGTTTTCACCATTGTTAGGTGTAGGTTTGGCGAAAATGTCTTTTATCATATTAAGGAAGTTCCCTGTATTTCTAGTTTTCTGAGTGTCTTTATCATGAAAAGGCATTGAATTTTATCAAATGTTTTTTTTTTTCTGCATCTATTAAGGTAATCATATATTTTTATTCCCTTATCTTATTAATTTGGTTTATCACACTTATTTTCTTAAAAAATAGTTATTTATTTTAGAGAGAAAGAGAGAGTACAAGCAGGGGGAGGGGCAGAAGGAAAGGCAGAGAAAGAATCCATGCTCAGTGAGGACAGAACCCAATGCAAGGGCTTACTCCCAAGACCCTGGGTTCATAATCCAAGCCAAAATCAAGAGTTGGACACTTAACCAACTGAGCCACCAAGTCATCCCTTGATTGATTTTCTTTTATTAATAGTCACCATTCTACTTCTGAAATAAACTTCACTTGATTGAGATGTATAATGTATTGTTAAATTGGGCTTGCTGGGCATTCATTGGTAATATTTGCAATTACATATATATTCATAAAGGATATTAGTCTGTAGTTTTCTTTTCCTGTGTCATCTTTTGTAGGCTTTGTTATCAAAGCCGTATTAAACTCATAGAATATGTTAGGAAGTGTTCTTTCTTCTTTCTTTCTTTCTTTCTTTCTTTCTTTCTTTCTTTCTTTCTTCCTTCTTTTCTTTTCTTTCTTCTTTCTTCTTTCTTCTTTCTTCTTTCTTCTTTCTTTCTTTCTTTCTTTCTTTTTCTTTCTTCCAATATTTCTTTCTTTCTTTCTTTCTTTCTTTCTTTCTTTCTTTCTTTCTTTCTTCTTTCTTTCTTTCTCTTTCTTTCTTTCTTTCTTTCTTTCTCTTTCTTTCTTTCTTTCTTTCTTTCTTTCTTTCTTTCTTTCTTTCTTTCTCTCTTTCTTTCTTCTTTTTCTTCCTCTTTTTTTCCCCTTCTTTAAATAACTTAAGTGGTATTGGTTTAATTCTTCTTAAATGTTTGTCAGAATTCACCAGTGAAGCCAACTATTTGGATGATGTTTGACTACTGATTGAATTTCTTATTATAGGCCTGTTGAGATAATCTATTTCTTCTTGATTCAGTTTTAATGATTTTTGTGTTTCTAGGAATTTGTTCATTTTTTCTGATATTATCTAATTTGTCAGCATATATTTATTTGTAATATTCTCTTTTACACCCTTTTTTCTGTATGGTCAATATTTTTCACCAACTTTTATTGCTGATTTTAGTTGTTTGCTTCTTCATTCTTTGTTTTTTCTGTGATTTTAAGTAAGTGGCAGAGACTATCCCTGAGGGAAGCCCAGACATTACACTTTACTAGTAAAATAATTTAATGCTTAATATGCTCTCTTAAACATGCTCAGAGAGCTAGAGTTAATTATAGACAAAGAGCTAAAGGAAACCAGGAAAATTATAGGGAATATCAAAAAAAGAGAGAGAAAGTATAATGAGAAAACCAAATGGATATTATTGAGCTGAAAGCTGCAATAGCAGACAGGAAAAAAAAAATCTCTAGATAAGAGCAATGGCAGATTTGAACAAGCACAAGAAAAAATAGCAAAATTAATGATAGGGCAGTTGAGATCACTCACTCGGAAGAGCAGATAAAGGAAAAACTGAGGAAAAATAGAATTCAGGAAACCTAATGGGTATCATGAGGCACACCAATAAACAACAATATATACCTTCCTCTTATTTACAATTCATTAATTATCTACTATAACTCTATATTCATACATAAAGAATAATTGCTGCATGAGAGTTTCTAACTCTGTTCTCTGTCCTTTCACTCTTACTTGTTTATTTTTCCTTCAAAGAAATACATACAGTCAATATAGGCATCATAGGGAATAGAACATTTAAAAAATTCATAATCTCCTGATAAGAAGGTTTATGGTACAATATTTCCATTCTACAAGTACTCCTAAATATTCACAATCAAATAAGAAAATTACTAAATATTTAATAATTTACTTAAAAATTCACTGAATAAGTTTCTGAAAGGTTCTAATATCATTAACATACATGACAAGGCCTATATATGTAACTAATTTTTATTAATAAATTTTAATTGTAAGAAGCACACATTTGACATTTAACATATCAGCTACCGTGCTATTTATATCAATTAACACACTTATCAAATGTCAATTAGCAGTTTAAAAATTAATTACTATGAAATTGATTTGTCATAGACTACTATTTAAATGTTAATGTGTCAAAATTCTTTGCAATTATAAGGCAAGTATGAAATTTAGTCAAACGAACATTTATTTATGTTATGTGTGAAATAACCAGTAGTAACATAATTGCCTGAATATATATGAATCAGCAGCACAAGTTGTTTTAAAAGATATTATACAAAATATATTTCATGTCAGTTCTACAGAATCAACTTCTTTTAAATTGTTCATTATATTATATAATTTTACTATCCCAATTATTCTAATGCTCAGAACAACAGCAAAAAAAATAAGATGGAGCCAGAAGGTAAGTTTATGTAGAAATGAGTTAATAAGAAACAGGACCAACTTTGGACTTAACTTGTAATCTTTTTCTATGTTTTATTTACGGCCTAGAAAACAGCTTTTCTGAATTGAAGTAAGCATTGCATTGAAACTCCTTCCACTACAAGTGATAAGAACCCCAATTCAAACCAGCTTAGGTGATGGGATGCCTTAATTATCAACCCAACTGAGCTAAACTGGCTTAGCAGTTCAGTGCCTGCCTTTGGCCCAAGGAGTGATCCTGGAGTCCCAGGACCGAGTCCCACATTGAGCTCCCTGCATGGAGCCTGCTTCTCCCTCTGCCTGGGCCTCTGCCTCTCTCTCTGTGTGTGTGTGTGTGTGTGTGTGTGTGTGTGTGTGTGTGATGAATAAATAAATAAAACCTTTAAAAAAACTAGCTTAGATGGGAAAAAGCATATGTGTTGCCATATGTAAAATATAATGGTGCCTGTGCTCACACACCACCACAACATCAGAAGATTAGGAGTCTCTCTCCCTGTCTCCTCTAGGTCTGGCTTTCCTCTAGGTTTTTGCCACTCCTAGGCAGGCTTTCAACTTCATAGCTGTTTTCTGATTCAGGCTCATATTTTCCTGAGAGTTAAAAACTGCATTTCCTATTCATCCAACCAATTGATTAAAATTCTCCAGAATTAATGTGGATTAGGTCAGATGTCCATCTCTGAACAAATAATTATGGTCAATGAATAAAATATTCTTACTTATATGAGAGGTAAGTCATATGTCCACTTTGGCCCCCCCAACCCCCCAGTGCTCCCTGAAAATCCTGGTATTAAAAACCATGCTAATGAAGAAAAAGTGAAAAAGAATAGGGAGAAAAAAACATACAAAAAAGAATCCTCGACTGATCATAAAGTTGAATTACTAATTTACCTCTGCATTACGTCTTATGTTTCATGCATTACTTAGTCTAGATCTCACATTGTAAATACCAAAGACAAATGATAAGTTGGTTCAAAAATATTCTCAAAAATCTTGAGATATTGGGAAGCAAAAACCACAGATGTCCACTTTAAGATGAGATCTCACCTAGCCATTTCTAAAACCATAATCTGAGAAAAAGAAAACTCAATTTTAAAATGAAACAATAGAGAAATACCTGGTGGACTAATAAAACACCATTGTAGGCTGAAAACTACATGACCTACCAGTTGAGATTATGTCATAAAAGTTCTAGAAAAAAAGAATAAAAATACACACTTTAGGTTTTTTTTATGGTAGAGAAATAAATTTACAGACACTTGACTAATGCAAGGAAATAAAGTGGACTAAAGAGTACCTATTTATAGGAGCATAGTTTCATAAAATCTGATATAGGTGGTAGGTAGGATATTGCTCATAAGTAAAACTGAATATAGTAGACATATTGACCTAATATATATAATCCTCAAATGATTTTTGAGTTTAAAGTAAGGTGTAGAAGACATACAATGTGATACAATTTTCACTCAAAAGCATAAGGATACTATGGATTTGTATAGTCAGATAACTGGTTTTCCAGTTTTTTTGGAAGGACAAGTACATATTATTTGCATTATTAAACACTAAAAATCAGTCAATTAATTCAATTAATACTTAACTTTATTAAGTACTTGGTTTTCAATATGTAACATTAATTTAAAGCTCATAAGTGGAACACAAGAAGAACGTGTAGAAAAGGAGGAGAGGGTGAAATGTAGACCTTAGGGAAATTCAGAAAGCTGGAAGAGAATACAGTGTGGGGAACAGAAGTATCTGGGAGGTAGTGGAGCAAGGACAATCAAATGTCTATGAATGAAAACAGAAAGAGTCCAAAGGTGGTCAACAGTGATATATATTTTAAGGAATGAAGTCTGTGAATACTGAAGATCCAGGAGAACAAGGCAAAATTTGGAATAACAATGCAAGTCAGATTTACTGGCATTTTAAATAGGAGGTGGGACGTGAGATAGTAGAGTCAGTAAACACTCTGTTTTGTTTTTGTTTTTTTGTTTTTTGTTTTTTTTTAATAGTAAGGTTGATTGGATTGTCCAAGTACAGTACTTTATTTATGCTGCTCATTGGACTTTGGCTTATATAAATTTAATGCTCACAACAACATTACAAGGTTGGTACCATTACCTCAGATCTGAGAAAGCAAAGGTAGTGAGGTTAAGTAACCTCTCTCAGGTAACAGAGCTAGTTAGTGCTGGTGCTGGGTGCAAACTACACACTACAACGTCATTGTTTTTTACCACTAAAGTATCCCGAAAGATGTGAAATGCTAATTGAGATAAGGAGAAACTGAGTCATGTTGCAGTTGGAAAGATGTAAATCCTAATTACAGATTGAAATGGATTTTGTCTCTTTGTTTTTCTGAGGGGGAATTTAGTTTTGATCATGGCAGATTAAAGGAATGATTCAAACAAATAAGACAAAGATCCAGAAGAACATTTGAGTAAAATCCGGGTTGGTGGCTAGGAGATGGGATCCGTGAGTCTAGGTTAGGCAGTTAGCTTTGTAGAAGAGAAAGAATGAATCTGAAAAGGGGATAGGAGATCCCCCCTGTCCTGAGCTCTGAGAAGAGAAACTAAAGATGTTCACAGGAGGTGGCTGCTATCTTCTCCACAAAATGGAGAGTGATTTTGTCTGCAGAGAGTGACGGTGACAAGGTGAGGAGAATGGTTTGTGTCTAAAATTTGCAAAATATCTGTGAGAGCCAATTAGAGATTATTGTCATTTGTTGAGAATAAAAGCTCTGGATTGAATAACATGAATATGTAATGGAATCAATCAGGCTGGTTTTGTTATTTTTGCTAGCATTCATTCCCATTACGGCAGTGTTAATCTTATAAGAATATTCAGTGAAAAATCAAAAATACACATGTATTAAACAAGGAGGATATCATTTTCAGTAATTTGTAGGTTTTATGCAAATGATATTATTTTCATCTTATATGGTATCTCCTCATTTACTCCATTATTCAGTGTCTACATTCTCCCATATTATTATTTAAACTAAAACATCTTAGTTTCTTAATGTTCAGTAACATATTTTAACAAGATGGAATTAAAAATTAACCTTGCAGAGTAAAGCAGTTGGAGTTTTAGCATCATAATAATATGTTTGGATATAGTAAGAAAATAGATTTACATTTTAATATATATGTTGTAGAAATATTAAAAGAAAAAGGATACTTAATTGTGGGTTTTTCCTTAGAAATACCTTTTTGAAATAATTTAATATATATAGAAAGTTAGAAAAATGACTTTCTTATTACTGCTACTTTTAAGGGAAAGCTTTCAGAAAATCTTAACTGATGTATGTTAGCCTAAACCAAAGCTAATTAAGAAATTCAAAACATTGATGCGATGTTCAAAGTAATGGTATTTATCATTAATTGAGATTTATTATGACTTTAAAATGTGTATCAGAAAACAAAACTTTAGGATATCCGATTATAAATTATATTTAGGATAGCCTTCACTTCATCACATAAATTTCCTGTTAGGCATCACATACAGATTTTTTTAAATGCCCAACAGTATAAAATATTGATGAATGAGTTAAGTATCAAAAATATAAAAAGAGAAAACTTAATAATAAACAAATATTTAAGCACTATATATGAAGAAAATATTAATTATGTAAATATTTATACATTTCAACCAGAAAATAAAATATAAGATCCTGCTTGTATGATATGTTTGCTAATACAGATCTGTATGCCTCCATGGTAGACAATATATACAAATATTTAGCATCAAATGAAGTTAAATTTCTTAGCAGGCAATATTTATTTTATATATATATTATATGTAATATTATTTGTATATACATGTAATGTGTTATTTATTAAAAATATGTGTATTATATGTAATACAGCATATAGAATATAAAATAAATATTTATCCTAGAGGAGAACACAGGCAACACCCTTTTTGAACTTGGCCACAGTAACTTCTTGCAAGATACATCCACGAAAGCAAAAGAAACAAAAGCAAAAATGAACTATTGGGACTTCATCAAGATAAGAAGCTTTTGCACAGCAAAGGATACAGTCAACAAAACTCAAAGACAACCTACAGAATGGGAGAAGATATTTGCAAATGACGTATCAGATAAAGGGCTAGTTTCCAAGATCTATAAAGAACTTATTAAACTCAACACCAAAGAAACAAACAATCCAATCATGAAATGGGCAAAAGACATGAAGAGAAATCTCACAGAGGAAGACACAGACATGGCCAACACGCACATGAGAAAATGCTCCGCATCACTTGCCATCAGGGAAATATAAATCAAAACCACAATGAGATACCACCTCACACCAGTGAGAATGGGGAAAATGAACAAGGCAGGAAACCACAAATGTTGGAGAGGATGCGGAGAAAAGGGAACCCTCTTACACTGTTGGTGGGAATGTGACCTGGTGCAGCCACTCTGGAAAACTGTGTGGAGGTTCCTCAAAGAATTAAAAATAGACCTGCCCTACGACCCAGCAATTGCACTGTTAGGGATTTACCCCAAAGATTCAGATGCAATGAAACGCCGGGACACCTGCACCCTGATGTTTCTAGCAGCCATGTCCACAATAGCCAAACTGTGGAAGGAGCCTCGGTGCCCATCGAAAGATGAATGGATAAAGAAGATGTGGTTTATGTATACAATGGAATATTACTCAGCCATTAGAAACGACAAATACCCACCATTCGCTTCAACGTGGATGGAACTGGAGGGTATTATGCTGAGTGAAGTAAGTCAATTGGAGAAGGACAAACAGTGTATGTTCTCATTCATTTGGGGAATATGAATAATAGTGAAGGGGAATATAAGGGAAGGGAGAAGAAATGTGTGGGAAATATCAGAAAGAGAGACAGAACATAAAGACTTCTAACTCTGGGAAATGAACTAGGGGTGGTGGAAGGGGAGGAGGGCGGGGGGTGGGGGTGAATGGGTGACGGGCACGGAGGGGGACACTTGACGGGATGAGCACTGGGTGTTATTCTGTAAGTTGGTAAATTGAACACCAATAAAAATTAATTTATTAAAAAAATAAATAAATATTTATATATGTACACAAACACGCATCCTATTTCCTGACTGCCTTCACACCACAACTAGATTAACTTTAAGAAGCAAGAAAGCCAAGTTATGACTCTTTTCCTAGACCTGCCTCTGCAACCATGTTCTGCAGATAGTGCATGTACTTGATGTTTTATTTATTTGGTTATTTATTCTCTCAGCACTCACTGCCATGTTAAAGTAAGATGCTGAGTGCTGGAAATGCAATACGGGTAATAATAGAGAAGTTTCTACTGAAAAGCATGGAATCTATGATAAAACAACGTTAGGCAGCAATTAGGAAATGGCAGGCATTGGGACACCTGGGTAGCTCAGTCCATTAGGCCTCTGACTCTTGATTTCAGCTCAGATTGTGATCTTAGTATTGCATGAGATCGAGCCTCACATAGGGCAGAGGAAAAAAGAAGATGAAAGAAGAAAAGAAAGAAGAAAGAAAAAAAGAGAAAGAAAGAAAGAAAGAAAGAAAGAAAGAAAGAAAGAAAGAAAGAGAAAGAAAGAAAGGAAAGAAAGAAAGAAAGAAAGAAAGAAAGAAAGAAAGAAAGAAAGAAAAAGAAAGAAAGAAAGAAAGAAAGAAAGAAAGAAAGAAGAAAGAAAGAAAGAAAGAAAGAAAGAAAGAAAGAAAGAAAGAAAGAAAGAAAGAAAGAAGAAAGAAAAAGAGAAAATGGCAGGCATTATGGTAGGTGCTTTGCTTATAGTACTTCAGGCATCAACACAACAGGCCTGAGAGCTGGGTGCTACTATCTCTGTCATTTCACAGGGGAGGTAAACTAAGTTCAGTACCTAGGTCCTTCACAGAGCCAGGAAGTAGTAGAGTAGTAGAGAGTAGTAGTAGAGAGTAGTCCTGTCTCAACTGGGCTGAGACAGGACAAATCCTCATATTGCCACACAAAACACACTTTTCATCTTTTCTTACATGGCTTCCTTCTGCCTGGAGTGATCTCTTTCCTTTTATCCTCAGCACTATCATTCTCACCCTTCATATCACAGGCTCAATTAATAGTAAAATAAAATATTTTGTTTTCTCTCAGCGATATACCTACAAGTAACTGTAAAAGGACTGATCTAGCTCTAGGCAGTGTCTCAGGCTCCCTTGGAAGACTGATTGCATTTCCGTTTTGTTCCAAAGGTCCCTAATTATTTGTGACAAAGCACAAATGCCTTCAAATGTCTTCAAACTTCTTCAAACATGTTTTCCTATCAGCACAAGAAGTTTTGAGGACAACCACCTAAACTGTATATGCTTATTATAAACCAAATTCATCTAAGAATGTTGTAAACACAAATGATCATTTTCAAAGACAGATAAAGCTGAAATTCTTTTAAAAATATTTGAATATTGGGCAGCCCGAGTGGCTCAGCAGTTTAGCGTTGCCTTCAGCCCAGGGCCTGATCCTGGAGTCCCGGGATCGAGTCCCACATCAGGCTCCCTGCATGGAGCCGGCTTCTCCCTCTGCCTCTCTCTCTCTCTCTCTCTCTCTCTCTCTCTCTCTGTATCTCTCATGGATAAATAAAATATTTTAAAAATTAAGAAAAAAACATTTGAATATTGGGATGCCTGGGTGGCTCAGTGGTTGAGCATCTGCCTTTGGCTCAGGGCATCATCCTGGGGTCCTGGAATCAAGTCCAGCATCAGGCTCCCTGTGAGGAGCTTGCTTCTCCTTCTGCCTGTGTCTCTGCCTCTCTCTCTTTCATGAATAAATAAATAAAATCTTTTAAAAAATTGAGTATTTTACTGATTATGAAGTTTGTTGTTATCATAAACTAATTTTCCTCAATACAAAACATATTTGAGATGAGGTTCCTTAACAAATAATGCATATAAATCTTTATATTTCATGGTGTCTTTGATTCTTTGGGTTTCAGATCCCAGTAGATCAGTGCTTTTACCTTGTAGAGAGATTAGTGTTTTTATCTTGAACTCATACTTGAGTGTAAAACTGTTAGCTCTACCATTGTCTTGTTCCCTTTGCTTTATATGATTGTCATCTTCAAATCAAAGTTTATTTACACGAATCTTTAAAGTCACCTTCACATTTGATAGGATTTGCTTTAGTGTGGTTTAAAATAGATAGTGTAATACATATCCATATGGGAGTTGCAACTGTCAATATATCTGTTTGAAGAGCTCCTATTCTTCTCCCAAGTCACCTTGCGTTCTGTTCCTGAAACATGATTGCCTGAAATGCAGGTCTTGTGGGGGTATCAGGGCCAATCGGTGAAAAGTTTGATTAATTTATTTTTCATATGGACATGACCAGAAACATAAAGCGTGTTTCTATTGCGTCTTGATGACTTGTCTTGCATGCCCTGTGGTGTGCACACTGCTCTGAGTTCCACAATGCTGGGAGCACACACGGCGTCTATAGAGATCATACAGTGGACATATTTCTACATGTTCTGGGCAGCGTCATCATTTTGCCAATGAAGGAAATAAGACGCTGTCAGGTTAACTGATCTAGTCTGGACTAAGAATAAAACTGCTTACTGGGTTCATGCTCCATACCTTGGTGACTGTGGGATATGTTCTGACAATAACTTTAATGGGACTGTCCCAATACCTAGAATCTGACTTTGTTAACTTGTCTATTACACTATTTATTTTTAGAGTTCCTGACCCTGACACACAGGGAGATCAATGTGGAAACAAATGCTTAGGTGGAGGGTAGAGTAGTGAAATAGTTCTCCACTACTGTATCTCTGGAAATATTGCACTGTCTTTTGTAAAGGCCATTTTTAGTACTTTTCTTTTGCACCTGTGGTTGAAAGAGAATAATGGTTTTTAATATTCTTTTTATGTGTTGTCACAAAAAAAAAACACTAAAATGTTTGTAAGTTGGAGTAAATCCTTTGAGGATTTATACGGTATGTACTATGGCATAACTCTTTCCATTTAGGGCAATGCAAATTAGTCTTGAGGAGACGCAATAATAAAAGTCAGTGACATCAGAAATTCAATACCAAGAACTATTCATTTTTGAAACTAAAGTTAAAGTTATTTATATCATATAATCAAAGTATAATGACATGTAACATTTCTATTTGCAATAAATTTATTTTGACTTATTTACTTAATTAAGGTGTGTGTGTGTGTGGTGTAATTTGTATACGTATCCATATAAATTATATATATATATGTAAATAGACCAAATTAAATCTATATTCAAAATCATACACACTATATTTAAATATATAATGCGTAATAAAGTACTAAATACTTTAAAATATTTACTAAAAATACTTTAGTATTTTTAGTAAAAGTACTAAAAATGGCTTTTACAAAAGTGTAAAATGTGTACATATATATGAGAAATTCATATTTCTTAACTATTCTATTTCAATTACTTAGTGTCAGGGCTATCCTATTAATACCTCTAACAATAGAACAGTCTTTATATCCTTCATCTGGACTAGATCCTACTTGTCTGAAGTGAGCTAGATAGCTTCTCATGGATTTCACACAATGAATACAATCCAAAGATGAGTAGAAGAAAATATGTAAGAGTATAGACAGGATACAGATGAGAAAGTTGGATTTTTTCTTTTTTCTTTTTTCTTTTCTTTCTTTCTTTTTTTTTTTTCTTTTTTTTTTAAGACCTGAAAGGAAGGCTGCTGCCTTTTTTATGGAGACAAGAGATTCAGGGATGGGTTAGTCTTTAAAATAATAGGAAAGAAAGCCTTTTTCTGAAGTACACTGTGGTAATTAGTGAAGCCTCTTCCAGGGACCCCTCTCTCCACTGCAGCTTCTCCCTCTATTGCTTTTCTGTGCAGTGGTTATATATCCTTTGAGCTTCCTTAATTGAATCATTTCATTTTTCTTTATGTATTAAACATCCATGGTGAGAACAGATTCCCCTCTATCAAGCTATTGTGGCTTAGGTTTATAAATGACATTTTTCAATAAATATTTACTGAAAGTCTATATATGTCAGGGATAGAGTGTAAATATATTACATTATTTTTATTTATCTTCTCCAAGAGGGGAATTTGCACTGAATCTATTGTTACAAATGAGATGAGCCACATGATTGTTTTACGTGGAAGACTGTGCCTTCACAGCTGTGATTTTACCTTTGCAATATTCTTTAATGGAAATTTTTACTTATGTAGTAAGTAAGTTTTTACTTACAACTCTGAGAATTTTAGCTGCTGTGTCTAAACTCTGTCTATGGTTTGCAAATACTCCTCCAAAGCATTATTAGCAAAAGAAAGAGCTACAGCCATAAAAAAAGAGTGAAATTGCCTTTTTCAATGACATGGGTGAAGTGAGAGAGTATTAGGCTAAGCAAAATAAGTCAGAGAAAGGCAAATATCATGAATTCACTCAAATGTGAAATCTAAGAAAAAAAAAATGAACATGGGGGAAAAAAAGAGGAAAACCAAGACAAAGACTTTTAACTATAGAGAACAAATTGATGGTTACCAGAAGGACGGGGTGGGGAGGAGGAAAATAGGTGATGAGTTTTAAGGAGAGCACATATTGTGATATGATTGAATCATAAATCTGAGGAAACATAAAAAAGGGTGAAAAAGAGGAAATGGAGAACTTACCCATGTACTCCTCAAACAGATGCCATAAAGGAAGACTCCATTGGCCTAAAAGGGTTGACAGCTCCTACATGAGAACTGTGTCTCTAAGGCCACGGTTTCTGGGGAAGGCTTAATCACAGGGATGATCTGTATTAATCACAACCTCAGACAAGATTCAAATATTTGGCTTAAGGGAGAAACAAATAGCATTAAGAGTCCAACAAATAAGACAAATTAACTAGAATCTCAATGTAACTGAAAAGAAGCCCTAAATATTTTTAATGAAAAATAAATTATAAATCTGATTGCAGATTCAAGAAACCATTCTGCTGATTCTTTGGTGAAGTTGTAGTAAATTGGGATGCCTGCGTGACTTAGCGGTTGAGCATCTACCTTTGGCTCAGGGCCTGATCCCGGCATCAGGGACTGGGTCCCACATCCGGCTCCTTGCACTGAGCCTGCTTCTCCCTCTGGCTATCTCTCTGCCTTTCTTTCTGTGTCTCTCATGAATAAATAAATAGAACTGTAAAAAAAAGTTGTAGTAAATTAAAAAATCATTTACAAAGGACCACTATACCTTTATGAAAAAATTATCTCACTCCTTTGACAATTCTTTTGAAGGCTGTATTTTAGTAAAAAAGGACCTCATACTACTTGGATTCATAGCTCTAATTCATCAGTTACTCTAGACACATATCTAGAAAAAGAATGGAGTATCTATAATGCTTATTTTTAGTCATTCTTAATTGTTAAATCTCAGTGAAATTTTTCTTACAAAGATTTTATCACCAATACACTTAATGAGATCAATAGTTCTTATATTCAATGTATGTTTCACACATAATTTTAAAGTGTTGCTCTGTAGCCTGAACTTTCTGTAGATTTAAAATTCGTTTACTCAACAAGGACTTACTTTGTTGAGTTCTGGACCAAGTACTGGGAATTTCTATGTTGAACACACTAGATGTGTTGCTTGCCATAAAGGAACTTAGTAACCACTGGGGGGAATTGCTTCTAACTCTGAAGTAAAAAGGCAATTACAATACGGGACACTACAGTGGCTCATATTTCCCGAGAAGCCCATTTGGTGGTTAGTAATGACATCTAGGAGGAAGTAGTGTCTAAAATAAGATCAATCTAAGATGAGGAGGGTTAGCTCATAGGTTAGGAGGAGATGAGGAGAATATTCCTAGCAGAATAGTCAGAGCAAAAGTTTACAGCAAAGGCAAGGAAAACAAAGGAACTCAAAGTTTGCCTGGATGAAAGCAGAAAGAATGGGTGGTCTGTGCAGGAGAGAAGCAGGAGTCACTGAGAGTGTAAGGAACAAAGAAGGTGGAGTCATGGATAATGCATGGTCATCCTATTTGAGCAGCTGGGTGCTTCAGATGGGTGCCATTAATTGAGGTTTATAATTTAGAAGGAAAATAATTTAAAGAAATGTCAACTTAAATTTTTGCATATTTTGCGATGAAGGATTTTGTGATCAGACGTATTGAGGAGACTTCTAGGTGCTTAGGTATTTCTTCCTGGCAGAAAATTGAACTGGGACTTAAAAGTGGGACTTATCAACAAACAGATGGCAATTAAGTAATGGATATAGGTCTATTTCTACATGGGTTCTATAAAGAATGATAGAAAATAAGATTTAGGATATAACACATAGAATACCAATGCTTATATTTGATTTTGTGTATAATCTGTTCGAAAATTAATTGTGAAAATAATAAAATATATTGTTGAACTTCAAGCATGAATTTAAACTTATTTGTTATTTTGTGTCACTACTGAAGGCTCATATCTCACAATTTAATAAGATAACTTTACCTAGTTACACTAAAAATACAGTATGTATATAGTAATCATATTGTGAATTATACACAAACTTTACTTGACAACATACATTTTCAAATTAAGAATGTTTAATATTAAGAACAAATTATTTTAGTTTAGCTAGATATTACTATATTTGATAAAAATAAATAATTAGATTATATGAGTTTAGGCTGCAGACTTTTCTTGTAAAATGTCAGGGTAATTTCCTTAGCCTGAATCATTCATGTAATTTCTTCATCTCTTCAATTTAACTTTGTAGAAATAGCTTTAGTTTCTCTGTGTGCTAGAGATCTGAGGATTAAGTCAAAGCCTTTTTCCAGTTTCAAATCTCTAGATACAAATATAGTTTCATTGTACCTATTAGTTTAGTGAAACAGTTTGATTGTTATAACTATATCAAATATATTATTGTGAAAAAAGTGCACCCTACTGGTATAAAGTTATGAAATAATATTAAACCATCAAATCTGCAAAGCCTTTGTGTCCAGCATATTAAAAGTATGTTTCATCTATACTCTGGAGTATATTTTTTTTGGAAATGAAAAATTTTATGTCACCCTAAAATTAGATACATTCAATTGTAAAGATTCAAAACCTAATAAATACCAAATGATATATGGGAATCAAAAATAATCTTCCTATCCAAAATAAGGAAGACCAAATAAGCATCAAATACTAATTCAAGTTTTTTAAAAATAGCATAGATAATAATATAAATGTTCAGTCTTAGGAATCTAAAATAATATACTTGCTCATGCTTTCTTCTATCAAGAAGAAAATAGAAAAATATATATAGATTCTTAATATATAATATATTTAGTTTAGGAACATTAAATTTATATTGCTCCAAAAAGTACCCAGGTCTTTATAACAACCTGAGGATATTAGTAAAATTGCATGGTATAGCACATATTTTAATTTTGTTTATAAATATATAAAAAAATAGATCAGTGCCATTTCCTTACATGTGAATTTTAAAATCTCATGCAATTGGTGAATAATTGAATAAAAATAATATTCATGATTTTCTATCCATACATTGTACTATATTTTGAATTCTAGAATTCATTCAAATATTATTTTTAAGAAAATTATGTATCTGAGTACTCAGATACATTTCTTCCTTAGATAAAAGAATTCTCTTGAGCATTTTATTAGTAAAATAAATACATGGAAGTTCTAAAATATATTTTAACTCTATGTCATAGTGGCACAAGATGCATGCAATTAATTAAACTATCATATTTGATTAATTAAATATAAAGAGTCGTTAATTAAAAATTGTCTATCTAGATTCTTACAAGAAATGTTTTTCTTATATTCGTATGTTGTAAAGTAAGCAAGTGTATTTTCCCATTTCTACTATGCATTTTATTGATCAAATAATAATAAAAGTACATAAATTTGGTTTTAGTATAGTTTTCCTCAAAGTCATAAAAATTTATCACTAGATTTAGTAATAAACTTCAAAGTGCTGGAAGTATAGAGAGATATCATACACAAACTCTAAAAGAGTCTAAAACTCTAACTTTTATTTTACTGTTTATTCATAGTTGTCACAGATATAGGGTTAGTGGTTCTGGTGGTGTCTATATAAGTGTCATGGAGAAATAGCTAAAATAGGTCATTTCTTTATCTTTTCAAAAATATTCAGTCCGAACCTACTATCTGTATGAAACAGTGCTAATACTTGAGATATAATAAAGATAAAACATATGCAGGGAAATAGGTGACCTTAACAATGTATATATTTCATATATGTATATATGTCAAATGTACTAAATGTTTTAAAGCAAAGTCATTTATTTGTCATAAGGAAATGTATAAGAATGAAATTCTGAGAATTTCAGAACTTTTTAAACTGAAAACATATTCTGTACATCTGCTCATGAGACACTATTCCCTTGTATAATAGAATATATATTATTTATGGATAAGTGGTCAGACCAAATTATTACATTTTCATTAGTCCACATTCATAACTTCCTTAACAATAGAAGTTATGTTTATTGATTGCACTTGCAATATTTTCCTTTTCTCAGATCTCACAATTAGCACAACTTGAAGTAAAACACAATGTGGAAGAAAAGTAATTTCACATGAAGTATGCTACATGGCAAAAATCTCATAAATTATTTGCGTTTTAGTCTTCTTGTTCCTAAGACTTTTTCCACAAAAGGGTGGAAGCTCAGTTTAACTTCCCTCTTTCAAAAAAGAGCACCCAAAGCTTTATGGTCCTTTGTTTTATGAGCAAATGTAAGCATTGTATTAAAAAGTAAAAGCATTTACTAACGACTTAAAATTCTAGACTGTATATTAAATGTTCTACATGATAATTTCATTTAATTTCCAAAAGAGTCCAATATCATTTACCTTCCCTATGCAAAATTGGGAAAACTCAGAATTAGAAATTTAGTGAGATTCAACCAGAAAGTTATACTGTTTCCTTCTCATCATCATCTTCATCATTTTATTCATCTTCATCATTGTGAGGAAAGAGATTTATATACATATATATGTATATATATATATATATACTTTCTCAATGTCATAAAATATAATTTTAATAACAAAATATATGTTTATTATAATAAATTACAATGGCTAAGTCTAATATTATGTAAATAGCTTGGGTTTTTTTTGACATCTTTGTTAGAAAAAGAAATACTGATAAAGTGCTATGAAAGATAAAATTCCATTGTTAAAGAACTATCTTGAAAAATAAAGAATTTAGACAGAGTCTGAAAGACAACACAAGAGACCAGGGATGTATGTAAATCCACCTCTAAATTTGAAAACTAACAATTGCAAGAACTAAGGAAATTCAGCGATGTGAAGACAGCTTGTTTCCAGCGTTTTAAGTAATGTTCATCCTAATTCAAGAAAATGGAGCTAGCAGTTGAAGAGGAAGTATCAAGCTATATAAACTGGGAGACAACAGGGCCACTGGGTTGCTCAGTCAGCTGAGCTTCTGACTCCTGATTTACGCCCAGGTCATCATCTCAGGGTCATGAGACTGAGCCCCAGGTTGGGCTCCAAGCTCAGCACAGTGTCTGCTTAAGATTCTTTCTCTCTCTCTCCCTCCCCCTCTCCTCCTTCTCTTACTCACATGTATAAATAAATAAATAAATAAATAAATAAATAAATAAATAAATAAATAAGTGAAATCTTTAAATTGGTGGAGAACAATACTAGATAATTGGAAAGTCACAACTAGGAAGTTCATAGCAGACTGTATCAACATTCCATCAAATAAGGAAGCATTTTAGGGAGCTTCCATCCAGAGAGGACAACCAAAACCAAACAAAGCCCCTTTCAACATAGGGTGATAAGGTTTCTACAGTAGAAATTTAGTGACGGGGCTAAGTTCTAAGACAACAATGAACACAGTACTAAAGATGCAACAGAACTAAGTTCATTTCCTTTTGCGGAGCCTTCTTTGAGGCTTCCTATAATTTTTGCTCACATCTTCTTTATACCAGGATTGACCATTGTTAGCTGCAAAGAAGTTAATATGTGTGTTTTTAATTGGACAAATTACTGTCTCAAAGGATATTCGATTTTTGTTATAAAAAACAAAGAGCACTATCAGGGTCTGCTACATTGAGATGTGAAGGGTCTGTAATTCAGAAGCTGAATGAGAAAAGGGAGAATTTTTAAAAAGAAGAAATGGTCTCTCTTGCATGAGACAAGAGCTAGGACTGTGGCAGACACACTATCTGAAAGTTAATGAAGCTGAAGTTTTAGGTTTCTCACTTACACAGTATCTTCCAATTCCAAGGCCTTTGGAGGGGGCTTAGCAGAGTGTTCTTGTGATCATACGTTTTTTATAAAATTTGCCAAATTAAGATATTTAAGTGAGTTTTGGCTAAGAACATTGTTTCTTTCTGTCATAATTTCCCCTCTATTACACTTCCTTTTGTGCAGCGTGGCATTTTTAGTATTCAGCTAAGGATAATTTGAATCAAAAACATGCCATAGTAAAAATATTTTGGAACTCCTCAAAAAAAATAGTAGGAAATTATAAACTCCTGATTTGGTCATTATGAGAGAGAACCTATTTAGTCACTTACAATATTACTTATAAAACTGAGAGAATATTAATATTTAAAACTGAATACAAAAGTGATAAGACAAGCAATGGTATCAATAGATATTTCAAAACCAAGTAAATCAGTTATATAAACCAGGTTAGATCAAAAGTAGTAACTTATTAAGTGGAAGAGACACATTTTTAAAAGATACTAACAAGAAAGCTGTTGGATTGTTTGATAATCCAACTGTAAAGAGGAATAAATAAACACATTGAAAAAACAGTTTTAGATTTCTTCCCGATGCTACATAAAATTCCAGCATTGATAGAGCTTACACGAAACTCTAAAACAGTGCCTAAGAGCACTGAAAACAAACTACTAATTAATTCAAACTTTATTTAAGATCTGTCAATGCATAGGAAACTTGAAACACCTGAAATTTTATACCGGACATGTGATAGGAGCTTATTTTTTTTTCCTACAGCATTCCTAAACATTTGACAGCAATTTGACAACATTCCTAGACATTTACCAATTATTACTCAGAAAGACAAAAATGAGTTATGAAGCTAATTTGATAAAAATCAAATTTAAAAAATATCAAATTTTGAAAAAAACGGATATTGTTTTATTTTGTTTTTTTTATAGAAACTATCAGCAAATATTCATCTTATCAGGAGATTATCAAAAAGTATGCACCCAAAAATAAATGCAGAAGATAAGAAAAGAGTACTTCAGAAATGTTTCAGGTATGAATGTTAGTTCTCTTAATTCCTTCATAGCAATGGACAGCGTACATAATCTTTCTGAGTCTCAGTTTGAAAAAGACAGGATTTGTTTTCATCAGAATTCAATGGTTTTAAATGCCACATCTGGGTTGTTTTTTGACTATCACATAAAATAATATGTATAAAATACGGAGCCCGGTGGCTCTGGAGGAGCAGTGGTGCTCTAAGTGATAGTACATGCACATACTAAGAGTCAGACACGCAATCCTACGTCCAATGCCACTTTTCATTTCATCTATTGTTAAACAGTGCCTCCACCTGTGAGTCTTTTTGAGGGTGATAGCTGTGGAGTTCAAAACCGTGCTCACAGTTTAGTGATTGGACGTATCTAGGCCCATCCTGATTCCCACCTTTCAGAATGTTCATTTGTGGGGAGCAGTTCAGGAAGATGCCCATTCATTCCTGTGCTACTCGACGTGTAAGTCAAGTTCAAGACTGAATTGTTACAAAAAGTTGATAGGCCCCTAAGTCACATTTCACAACTGAGGCACAATAGTTCATTGCTAACACCTGAGGAGAAATAGTTAATTGCCTGCACAAGAACCAATGCAATGAGGTGATAGACTTTTATTTTTCCTTCATGATATAGATGGAGAATATTTCCATGTGCAAAAATGGACAGTGGCAATTTCCACTTGCCCACTGATGTGTGTGTGTGTTTGTGTGTGTGTGTGTGTTTGTGCGCGTGCACATGCATGCATACACCTGTTCAGATGTAGATGGGAAAAAACCTTGAATTTCAACTGATTTTATAGATCTGAGTAAAAGACTTTGCTGAACAGAGCCCAGCTGAATGGTTAGTAGCAGCAAAAGAGAACCAGTTAAAGCCCGAAGGACTTTAGAAACTCACAGCATGTTCTGGAAATGGAGGAATTTCCAGGTACCTAAAATGGCATTAAAAAAAATAATAAAAATAAAAATAAAAATAAATAAAATAGGATTAAATTAGCAAAATAGCTATCTCAGATAATTGATGTTTAGGGACCTTGCCTCATAGAAGATGAGATTACAGATTCTGAGGCTAGACTGCTTAGCAAATCTGGCTCCATTTGTCATGTGCTGTGTGAACTTCAGCAAGTTGCTTTAAATTTCTTTGTGTTTTACTATTCTCACTTTAAAATGAAACCACTAAATAGTAGCTACCTTATGAGGATGTTGTGAGGATTCAGTGATTTAATATTTGAAATAAAAAAACAGTTTAGAACCGTTACTTATTACACAGTAAACTTTCTGTAAGCACTATTATTATCTCCACAGCAAACTCTGTGGTCTGACAATAGGGAATAAAGTAAAAATAAATACCTCGGAAGATCACAGATGGATAACCTTTGGTATATAACATGTTTCATTCCCACTCCCATCCCTGGAAATAAAGATGCAACCCCCAGTGAAAGAGGAGGTAAGTTCCACACCAAACTAGGTAAAATTTCTGCAATTTACATGGAATGGGGACTTGAAAAAATTTAATTCAATATACAAATGCAATCTATTTCATCGACCCTTCAGTTTGTGGACTAAGTTAGTACCCACTGAAAGACTTGTGAGAATTACAGGATACATATGAACTGCACATCAGGGAGACCTAACTTAGTTTCAGACACCAGAGAATCCTTCACAAAGGAAATTATTATAAGCTCAGTCCTAGAGGATAACTAAAAATTCTCTAGGCAAAAAGATATATATATATATATATATATATATGCATAAAATATGTACTATATATATAGAGAGAGAGACAAAAAACACCTATAAATTCTTGTCTAGATGACAGCAAAAGAATTATAAATCCTAAAGGCTGAACAAAATACAAAGTGTCTTGAGCCTAAGGTATTTTCAGGGAAAATCCTATCATTTCTACTTTCAATATTTATTTAGATAAATCAACTTATTTCCATTTTCACTGCCAGCAAACTGGTTTCTGACCCAGATTTCTAGAATAGCCATAACGGATCCTCATACCTGAAGAACTACTCTAATCCAACCCTGTTCCCAAATTATAGCCAGCAAGGACTTTCAGAAATAAATATCTAATATTTTTCTTTTTAAAAGCCCTCAACAGCTCCCAGTGTATTTAGGATGAATTTCAGAAATTCTGATATGACATAAGTAGTCCTTGAAATGCTGATTTCTAACTCCCCAGCTTCCTTGTCTATCTCTGCTCCAGCTACAATAGAATGTTCCCCCATTAAAACTTATTCTCAATGAAGGCAAGGACTGTAGCATGAATCTTAGGATTCATGCTCATGCACTATATCACTAATGACCAGCAAATTGCTCGTATAATGACGTAATGGGTATGTTTTTCTCTATATGAGCAAGTAGTTCATGTCCTTTTATTGTTGCAATGTACCTGTCATTAAAACCCTAGGAACAGAGCGTCTGTCGTATTTTAAAGACATTGCTAGATATTTTATCTAAATAAATGTAAATAAAAAACATTCCCTTAATTTGTCATATACAAAATAAAAATACAATAAACCTAACTACTGGGAGACCTGGGTGCCTCAGCTGTTGAGCGTCTGCCTTCAGCTCAGGTCGTGATCCTGGGATCCGGAATTGAGTCCCACATCAGGATCCCTGCGTGGAGCCTGCTTCTCCCTCTGCCTCTGCCTCTGCCTCTGCCTCTGCCTCTGCCTCTGCCTCTGCCTCTGCCTCTGCTTCTCCCTCTGCCTCTGCCTCTCTCTCTCTCTCTGGGTCTCTCATGAATAAATAAATAAATCTTTAAAAATAAAAAATAGGGGGATCCCTGGGTGGCGCAGCGGTTTGGCGCCTGCCTTTGGCCCAGGGCGCGATCCTGGAGACCCGAGATCGAATCCCACGTCGGGCTCCCGGTGCATGGAGCCTGCTTCTCCCTCTGCCTGTGTCTCTGCCTTGTCTCTGCCTCTCTCTCTCTCTCTGTATGACTATCATAAATAAATAATTTAAAAAAATTTAAAAAATTAAAAAAAATAAAAAAATAAAAAAATAAACAAAATAAACCTAAATACTTATCCTTGCTATGAATGGCAGGATGAAGAGGAAAAGGACTTAACTACCCATGTGCGGTAGTTTTTACACTTGATCTACCTTAAGTTGGAGTGACAATAGAGTTTATTGTAACTTGTTTTCCATTATTTCTCAAGAAGTGTTTGTAAGTAATTATTTGCATAATATTTGATTTCTAATATCAGTAAGATATTATCAATCTGAAAAAAATCATGTTTTTACTATAGATGACAATAATGTAAAATATTTATATATTTAGCTATTTAGCATTAAATAGTCAGTATGTGTCATAAACTTGTAGTATATTAAAAGGTTACAAAACAGAGACCTATCCTCTACAGTCTTATTTGGTATGTTGTGATCATTTTAAAAAAATATTGAAAACGGATGCACTCTTCTTTAACTGCAGCTTTTTAACGTACTAGTTATGTACTAAAGATGACTTCTTTGATCTCATAATTCTTAACAATAAAATGTAGGATTTAGGTATTTTATCCAGATTATTTATAAAGTACATATGAAAATTTAAGACCATCTTTAGTGAAAAGAATGATAGAAATGTGATAGCTAAGGGACATCAATACAGGGAAAAATGAAACTATGTATTAAAATATTTTTGTCTGATTATTTTCCCCTTCTTGTGATTTTATACTCTACCCAGGCTTTGCAGTTTCATCCCTTTGGGATTCTGTACAAACAGAAAGCTTGAATTGCCTGAAGAAAGAATTTCTTCAAATGGTGAGTAACAGTCACAGGTCTAATAAGAGACGGTTTCCCCTAGACTTCCCAGTGACTTGGACATACATTGAATAATTCAGGAACCTGGGAAGGAAAGAGATCTTAGGATCGCAAGAAGACCAAGGACTTAGATGTAGCAAGGGATCCAAGGTAAATAGCATTATGTTAGAGTTGCCATATTTAGTAAATAAAATACAGGATACCCAATTAGGTTTGAATTCCAAATAAACAATGTAATAGGATGTCCCAGGCCATATTGGCATATTGTTTACTAAAGCATTTATTTGTTGTTTAGTAAAATCCAAATGTACCTGCATGCCTTATATTTTATCGTGCAATCTAATCATGTTTCACCTTTTGGATCCTGGGCTACTGAGAGATCTTTCAACAAAGATTTACATATTCTAAGTTTGCTAATAACAATAATGAAAACTTAGAGAATACTATCTGCTCTCTATGCATTTTTAAAAATTCATATATACATTATATCTTTTAATCCTCACAAGAATCCTGTCAATAAATATTATTATTATTCCCTACTCCATAAGTGAAAAATATATGGAGAAGAAAAGGTAAGAAACTCGCCAAAGATCATGGTGCAACCAGTACTGTAAGATGTCAAAGTACATTTGAATAAGGAGAGATTCAGGAAATAGCCAACCAATCTGGATACAGGATTGGAAGAATGGCCAATGTAGACTACTGAGTGATGACAATAGGGACCTTACCAAAGGCTGAGAGATTTCAGTGACTCTGATATCAACACATAGCTGGAGAACTTATCTACACATGCTCAAAATTCTCTATCATGGACTGCTTATACAGTATTGGAGAATGTAATTCCTGAAGTCATCATCCCAACATTTGCAGAAATTATATCATATGTTAGGGAATGGCATTGAAAAGATGTGACTGTCGGGTTGACATGTGAGATGAATGGAGACATGGCAAGGTTCTTCAACCCCTCCCCTGTCCTGGGACCATGGGTTCTGCTTGCCTTTCCTGTCTCAGATGCAGCTCCAAAGACATAGCCTTGAGATAGTAATGTGGTGTTGATAGTTTATGCGACTAAACTCAGTTAAATTCTTTATATAAACTTTTAAGTTTTGGAGGGTGGGTGCAAGGATCCATTTGTCTTACTGCCACCCAAAACAGGTTCCCTTCGCCTATTAAAAATGTTACCTACCGGGTCACATGCATCTTGATATTTATAGCAACATTATCTATAATAGCCAAATTGTGGAAACAGCCTATGTATCCATTGACTGATGAATGGATAAAGAAGAGGTGGTAAATATCTACAATGGAATATTACTCAGCCATCAAAGAGAATGGAATCTTGCCATTTGCAACTTCATGGATGGAACTAGAGCATATTCTGCTAAGTGAAATAAGCCCGAGAAGACAAATACCAATACAGTTTCACTCATACATGGAATTTAATATGTAAAAGATATAAACATATGGGAAGGGGGGACGCCTGGGTGGCTCAGCAGTTGAGCACCTGCCCCTGGTTCAGGGCATGATCTGCGGTCTGAGGATCGAGTCCCACATCAGGCTCCCTGCCTGGAGCCTGCTTCTCCCTCTGCCTATGTCTCTGCCTTTCTCTCTGTGTCTTTCATGAATAAATAAATGAAATCTTTAAAAAAAATATGGGAAGGGAAAAGAAAAGAGAGAGGAAACAAACCAAAAGAGAGAGAAAGGGGGAGATTGAGGGGGCTAAATGGATGGGGCATGGGCTAAATGGATGATCAGTATGAGGGAGGGCACTTGTAGTGATGAGCACTGGGTGTTGTATGTAAGTGATGAATCACTAAATTCTACTGAAACCAGTATTAAGCTGTCTGTTAACCAACTAGGATTTTTTTTTAAAATTGGAAAAATAAATACATAAAGTAAGAATAAGACACACCCCCACCCTCAAGGAATATGCAGACCAAATGTCTATAATATGAATAAAGCCCAGAAACTTAGTGTTGGTGGTCAACAAGTTCAAGGTACAATATAAACACCCTTTGAGAAAGAGGCATAAAAAAATGCAAGCCACACAATAGGCAGATTTTAATATATAATTGGAAATAATGGGGTTCTAGACATGGAATACTCATAGTATTTATTTATTTATTTATTTATTTATTTATTTATTTATTTACGGAATACCAATAATTTTTAATGAATGATTTGGGAATTATCTCAAAGGAAAGTGTCATGCTAGCACAAATTGTGCACACCAAAATAGCATCCTTTACTTAAAGAAATGATCATTGAATGAAAATAGAATATAAAAAATTATATAAGAACAATCTGAGATACAAGACTATGAAAAGAGGGGCACCTAGGTGGTTCAGTGATTGAGCATCTGCCTTTGATAAGGTCTTGATCCCAGGGTTCTGGATTCAAGGTCTGCATCAGGCTCCTCACAGGGAGCCTGCTTCTCCCTCTTCCTATGTCTCTGCCTCTCTGAGTGTGTTTCTCATGAATGAATAAATTAAATCTTTAAAGAAGGACTATAAAAAGATAATATGTGTATAAAATGTAAAAAACAAGAACTGGCAGCTATTCAAAAATAAAATTTGAAGTTGAGTATTAATGCATAAATTGTAAGGCAATCTCAATGTTGCTCCCATAATTCAGGTCATAGAATAATTTAAAATGGGCTAAATGGGTGATGGGCATTAAGGAGGCACTTGTGATGAGTACCGGGTATTACATGTAAATGATAATCCACTAAATTCTACTCCTGACACCAATATTACACTGTATGTTAACCAGTAAGAATTTAAGTAAAAATTGGGAAAAATAAAAAAATAAAAAGAAAGAAAGAAAAAAAGATGACATAAAGACCTTTAATATACTTGAAAAAAATGCCTTCTTTAAGAAAACAAGATAGATGCAATAACCTGAACACAGATTAAGTAAAAAAAATATTATATTGGTGGATACATTTTATTAGCTGAATATCGTAAAATATGGTGAAGTACCAAAAATAGTTTCTTTGCTTTGAATGTCTTATAAGTAAATTTAAATACAAATTATGAAGGAGAAGCACTTTAAAATTAAGTTATCAATGGTGTTTTCAGTTTTATATACTACATCACTTATTTCTTACTCTTTTCTTTCTGATGTTTTAATTCTGGTCAGAAGTTATTCAGAGGTAAATTTCTTTTTTTTTTTAATTTTTTTTTAATTTATTTATGATAGTCACACAGAGAGAGAGAGGCAGAGACATAGGCAGAGGGAAAAGCAGGCTCCACGCACCGGGAGCCAGACATGGGACTCGATCCCAGGTCTCCAGGATCACGCCCCGGGCCAAAGTCAGGCGCCAAACCACTGCGCCACCCAGGGATCCCTTTTTTTTTTTTTTTTTAATTTTTTTTTTTATTTATTTATGTTAGTCACACAGAGAGAGAGAGGCAGAGACATAGGCAGAGGGAAAAGCAGCAGAGGTAAATTTCAATTGAGATTAGTACTAAGCAAATTCCTTAAAGGACTAATAAGTTAATTTTATTTTGATATCTAACATTCTTATTATAAAATTACCAAGAGTATTCATAAGCACTAAACTTAAGTTATTTCTTGAATTCATTATACATTTTGAAAAATCCTTTCAAGTTCTGCCAAGTAGTCTATATTATGAAGCAGCCATATGTTCTTTCTTTGGATTTTTTTCTTCAAATAATATTAAAATATGCAAAGTTTTTAATATGAGTTTTACTTTATATATATTAGAGATCAAACCCATTTTCTTTTATCTAACCTTCAAAATTACCTAATGCACACAATTCATTTTGTTATAACTTGTTTCTATTTATTCAAAAATAATATGAGGAGTAAAGTGAATCTAACCATTGTTTTTTTTTAAATATTTTATTTATTTATTCATGACAGGCAGGGAGAAAGAGAAGCAGAGACACAGGCAGAGGGAGAAGCAGACTCCATGCAGGGAGCCCAATGCGGGATGTGATCCCAGGACTCCGGGATCACACTCTGAGCCAAAGGCAGATGCTCAACTACTGAGCCACCCAGGCATCCCCTAACCACTGTTTTTAATAATCACAAAAATCTAAGCAAACGCTCTTTTTTCAAACTATGCCCTCTAAAATACAAAAATGCATCACCATTTTTTTCTACCCATATGATGTTTGGGCTGTGATTATTTTACACGAGAACTGTCTATATTACCTCATATTCAGTTTAAACCTTTATCACCAAATAGAAATCAAAAGATAGTTGAGAGAGAGAGGAAGCATATGGCTATAAATGCATACATACATGCATACATACATATGTAGAAGAACCTTGTTAGTTTTAATCCTTTTTGGCTAATAAAAATATAAAATATTAAAACCTGTGTGATTGATTGATTGATTTTTAAGATTTTATTTATTTATTCATGGAAGACACACAGAGAGAGAGGCAGAGGCATATGCAGAAAGACAAATATACTCCCTGAGGAGAGCCCAGTGTGGGACTTGATCCCAGGACCCTAGGATCACAACCTGAGCCAAAGGCAGATGCTCAACCGCTGAGCCACCCAGGTGTCCCTAAAACCTGTGGGTTTTAAATATATATCTACAATAGGAATTGACCAAGAAGATTTTCTTTTTTAAGAAAAGAGGTTTAAATGTGGAGAATTAAAGAAATGAGTAGCTGCAATGTAACAACAGAGATGGTTATATCTATAGTAGATTCATGATATCAAGATTCATCCTTCAGATTCATATTCAATTTAAAGCATTTTAATGTAGTTGATATGTCTTTTAAAAATATGGTGCAGAAACGTAGAAATGTAACTTGGATTTTAATGAAGCCTCTGAATTAGAATATCCTTTGCCAAATGCCACCAATTTTTTGTTACTATAACTTTTCACTAAAATATTAATAAAGGTAGGCAAAATATGTCAACCCAGAAAAGTCTTTAAAACTAAAAGTCATGATACAAGTATGACCAGGACCCAATAGGAATTTTTTAGATTATTCAGTTATAGTCTTTATAGTCTAAAATAAATGGACAAAAGGACTCATATGTAGTTTGCTTATGGTTTGATGACTTTTTTTTTCCAGAACTACAATGAAATGTTAATTCTCTTACTCTCAGCTTCATGGAATCAAAAATGTCATATTTCTAATCTGTGGACACAGTTTCATATTAGACTGAATTACTGTAAATTTTACATCACACTCTTCCCATACCCAGTCAATATTACTATTTTTATATCTATTCAGAATTCACATAAAGAGTAATTTAAAGTGTGGAGAAATCATCTTTTTAAATGAAATTATATAAATAAAGTTTTGAGACAAATAGTGCTGAACCCACAGAGCAATGTATTCTATAGTTACGGATTTATAAGTGCTTGACCAATACAGAGGCTGAAGGAAAAAATTGGAGCATGAGTTTAAAGAATGAGTTTAATGAATTTTTGTCAGGTATGGAAAATTATCTAGAAATTATTCTCTACAACTTTCTTTTCAGCTGTAAATGAGAAAAACACACTTAAATAGTAGTAAAATCTAAGCATGAAAAATACCTGGAAAATTGAAAGCACAATAATACATTTAACATACATATATTTAGAATCCAGGCCAAGTAACATAACATCACCCCAGAGATGTCCCCAATATATTGTTTCCATCACTTCAGTTTCCTGGAGTATCTTAGTCTTTGCTCTTTCATAATATATTTAGAATCATCTTATCTCTCTACCAAATATCCTGATTTTGTTTGAAATTGTATTGATCTACGGATCGATTTGAGAAATAACAATATAATGATGATATTAGTTTTCATAGAAATTACTTTCTATTTATTTATATTTACTTAAGACTTTTTTAATGACTTGTAATAAGGTAGGGGATATATGTACATAAGATATAGGTCTTATATCTCTTTCTTAATTTTTTTCTGTATTGCATAGATTTTATAGATACTTAAAAATTCTAAGTATTCTATTTGTTGCTGAATATACTGTGCATGTGTATACATATGTATCATTAAATTAATATGCACTAAAATAGAATTTTAGTAATTCATACTGCCAAATTGTCAATGATATAGGACATAAGAATTATAACCTATATATTTGCAACTCCAATTAAAGATGACAGTGATATCTAACAAAATAACAAATGTACATACCCTTTAGTGACTATAAATCTGGAGTTCATTCAATTTATTGTAATTTTCTTTTTGCATATAAAATGATAATTCACTGAGAGGAATTCAGTGACAGAAATGGGGTGAGAAGAAAACTTTTTATTGTATTTTTTTGTACTTTCCAATTTTCGATCATGTGACTATCCTCCCTATTCAAAACGTATGATACATTTTTCATTAATCTTTTATTTAAAATTATGAAGAGGGACGCCTGGATGGCTCAGTGGTTTAGTGTCTACTTTTGTGTCAGATCGTGATCTCGGGATCCTGGGATTTAGTCCTGGATCAGACTCCCTGCAGAGAGCCTGCTTCTGCCTCTGCCTCTCTCTGTGTTCTCAGGAATCAATAAATAAAATATTTTTAAAAAGAAAGAAAATTATAAAGAAAAAATGCAGATGAGAAGATGATGAGTTGAAATTTTTAAAAAGAACATAATTATATAACACATTTAGGTCAAGAAAAGATAAATAATTACAGAAGAACTGAACTCTTATTAGAGCAACATGGAACAGAATTGTTAGTGTAAAATATTGGAGCAGGGATACAAAAGGCACAGTGTTGTACTGCTTCAAAAATCTGAAAAATAAAGGCAAAGAAGTGGAGAAGATGAAATGGAACAACAACGGTTGAGGGTATAAGCTAGAAATGTAAATTACAGTTTGTGAATGTTCACAGTTATGATAAATTACTATATAGAATTGTTCCTATTATGGTGAAGTTGGCAATGAGGATACAAAGCTGAAGATGAAACCCCTTTATTTATCCTTTATCACATAAAAAGAACTTTGTCAGTGTAGCTATCACAATCTGTCTTCCATTTACTCCCCATGCCATTGCCCCCATCTCTATGTGTATAGGACACTGCAATATGAGGCAGTGAAAGGGTGTATTTGGAATTGTGTCATTGGCCTAGTTCGGGACATTTTGGTTTCTATGAAGGAAGCTTACTTTCCAGATACAACTTCCAGTCAAGTGAGGCTGACTATTCTGCAAAAGCATCACTTAAAGAGATGAAAGCTGACTGGAAGAATGAAAGGCTGACAATTTATTTCACAATTGGAAGTCTACTTACCAATGACATTGACTAACTGTTCTATATCTATCTAAAAGGTTGTAAAGACAATAGAAGAGAGATGGAAAAATAAAGAGAAAGACTAGAATTGGAATATTCTGTTTTTTTTTTCTTTTTCTTTTTCTTTTTCTTTTTCTTTTTCTTTTTCTTTTTTTTTTTTTTTTTTTTTTTTTTTTTTTTTTTTTTTTTTTTTTTTTTTTTTTTTTTTTTGCCACAGCAGAGATGTATCATTTCCTCTTGGATCTAAAGATACTGCAGAAGAGAGCCTAACTGAATGTTCTATGGTTACCCAATTCAAGAGGACAGTTTCCTTGGTAAAAGGAAGAATAGGCAGTGGAATTAGACCTGGGTTTTCTTTTCCAGAAACTTATAATTAAATCACTCTCTTACATCACATGAGAGAGGTAGAATTTAAATGCCTACTGCTGGGGATCCCTGGGTGGCACAGTGGTTTGGCGCCTGCCTTTGGCCCAGGGCGCGATCCTGGAGACCTGGGATCGAATCCCACGTCGGGCTCCTGGTGCATGGAGCCTGCTTCTCCCTCTGCCTGTGTCTCTGTCTCTCTCTCTCTCCTTGACTATCATAAATAAATAAAATAAATAAATAAATGCCTACTGCTCAGAGGACATTAATTGGAAATCAGGGTTGGCTAGAGATGCAAGAATAACAATCAAGGACATAAGAAAAAACATGAAATGGAAATGAAATAAATTTGCTTTTATGCTTAAGATCTTATGAAAGAAGGAAAAGAAGTATTCATGAAGCAGCCCTTACATACCTCCATCACACACTCAAAGAAACTGGACTACCAGAATGACTGAAAGAGTAGAGACAATACTCTTTTGTAATTCCAAGATCCCAGGACTATATGTATACTTGGGGTTTGGGAGGAGGAGAAGAAAGTGATTAATTTTGAATAGCACATAAATTTAGCATTTTAACATGAATGGATATTTTGCCACTAACTGTAATCAAGAAGTATGCCATCTGCCAAAAATTGCTCTAGGGGTCAGCGATTAACATTCTGGAGAGCATGCTTACAAGCAGTCATTGGAGAAATATAAAACTGCTTCAAGTTTATTCAAGTTAAATAAATAAATTAGTTACCCAAGGAAGTAGTTGGAACAATTGGAGCAGAAATGGCAATACAACTACGCCTGAACAGAATAATTCAGACCTGAAAAAAATAAATCACAAGTTCACATTCTTGAAGGGTCAGGGATCTCTTAAAAACCAGTGTGTTGCACTTGAGGCGTGCTTTTGGGTTGTGAAAGCCTACAGATATGGACATGAAAGCACATAAGGAAAACTTTAGGGGAGATGTAAGAATATTTAAAGAATGTAGATAAAACACAGGAAATATCTGAGGAACTTGGCCTGGAAGAGCTATAGCCATTTTGCTTTCCATAAGGAAAGAAAGTCTGAGAATGAGGCTAAAAATAAGAAAATAAAGCAAAGGGTCTGACAAACAAAATGAAACAAAGTAAAATAAAAAATATATAGATTCCTAAAGCCAATGGTATTTCAAAAACATTCCTAAAGCAGAGACCTTGAAAAAGGAACAAACAAACAAAACAAAAAAACAACAAACAGAAAATATTTTAAAAGCCAGTGGTATACTGGTCTGGAAGGACAAAAACACACACACACAGAAACAAAACACAACTACCCTGATTTGTGGCTTTTGCCATTGTCCAAAGTGTAAATATTCTCTTTATTGCTAATTTCAAGATACCTTCTTGATGTTCCTTAATATACAGCTGGAAAGAGATACTAATAAATGGCTCTCGGTATCTAATAGGAACTCGTTCCAAGCCATCATTACCTGAAATTCACCTTGCTTCTAGAGTTTTTCAACTGAATGGGAGAGTATATTCCCATATTCCCAGTATAATTTAAAAATGATGGCCATATGATATATCATTCAAAAATGGGAAAGTTTTATGAATAAAAGTATTGCTACTATTCATTTTGTCTAGACACAGGCTTAAATTTGGACTTTCCTGGCAAACTACATATGCTCACTCTACAGGAACCATTTTAACCACTTTGTATTATGTGCTATGATACAAATTATGTAAAAATATTACCACTAATATTGGATTTAAGTAATCCGAATGTGACTATATTTCTCCTGGTACATCTACATTTACAATGCAGCAAAGACAGGAGCCAAGGACTTAAGTATGAAGCTTTTATTTCACAGTTATATAAAAAGGTCTTATGTATCACTATTCTCATCCAATAAATCAATTTGCCATTAACTGGTAGCCCTGTAGGTCACTTGTCAAATATAAACATGTTCTGTATGGTCAACAACGTGTTAATAAATTAAATATTAAATATTTATTAAATATTTATTCCTGAATCTTGATTCAACATTTGTAGTTTGGGAATTTCAGAAGATTTAATACTATTGTTTGTTATGTTTACTGATTTTCTCTACTGTAGATTTGTTATCTTGTATGTTTTATAATTTCGGATTATGAGCTAATCTTATCTGTGGGAAATCAGACTCTCCAGAGCCAGTTCGCTTTGCTACTGTCTGCATTCCAGCCTCTCACTGACCCAGGACACATACTGTGGTAGTTTTTTGACTGGAAAGTTGCTGACTCTATGGGTTATATAAATGTGAATCACAATTTCTAGGTTTATAGTTAGAATTTCTAAGGACTCATTGCAAGATCAGACTAGCAGACCCCTGTAGCATAAATCTATACACTTCTTTTCTAGTTTTACGTCTCTAGAGAGTAACTTAATTGAAGCTTCAGTTATGCATTAAAAATATCTTAATATTGGGCAACCCAGGTGGCTCAGTGATTTAGCGCTGCCTTCAGCCCAGGGCTTGATCCTGAAGTCCCGGGATTGAGTCCCACATCGGGCTCCCTACATGGAGCCTGCTTCTCCCTCTGCCTGTGTCTCTGCCTCTCTCTCTGCATCTCTCTGTGTCTCTCATGAATAAATAAATAAAATCATTTTTAAAAAATCTTGATATTTAGTAACTTAGGGCATTCAGGGTATTTAAAAAAAAAAAAAACAAAACCAAACCAGAAACTGATATTTAAACTAATACCAAAATAAAAATAAAAATAAAAATAAACTAATATCAGTTAGCTCTCATCTTGGTAAGACCTAAAAGTGGAGAAAGAAAACTAGAGGATCCCTGGGTGGCTCAGTGGTTTAACACCTGCCTTCAGCCCAGGGTGTGATCCTGGAGCCTTGGAACAAGTCCCACATCAGGCTCTCTGCAGGGAGCCTGCTTCTTCCTCTGCCTGTGTCTCTGCCTCTCTCTCTGTGTGTCCCTTATATACAAAATTAATAAATGAAATATTTTTTTAAAAAGTGAGAAAACTAAAGAGATCTCACATCCATTATTGAATCAATTTATGTAATCAGGTGACCATCATGCATAAGAAATTAAACATTGGCTCAGTGGTTTAGGCCTGCCTTCGGCCCAGGAACTGATCCTGGAGACCCGGGATTGAGTCCCACATTGGGCTCCTTGCATGGAGCCTGCTTCTCCTTCTGCCTGTATTGCTGCTTCTCTCTCTCTCTGCCTGTATCTCTGCTTCTCTCTCTGTGTGTCTCTCATGAATAAATAAATAAAATCTTTAAAAAATATATACTCAGACATATAATGATTTATGTGTGAATGCATGGAGAGTTATATCCAAACACTCAGAAAGAAGAGCAGCTAAGTATTCATTCTTGGGAAAATATCTCAAATGCAGACTACAGAACAGTGATTGATTAATTTTGTTTTTTACTTTTTAATTTATTTATTCATGAGACATACAGAGTGAGAAAGAGTCAGAAACAAAGGTCTGGGGAGAAGCAGGCTCCACACAGGGAGCCCAATGTAGGACTCTATACCTGGACTCCAAGATCACGCCCTGAGTTGAAGGCAGATGCTCAACCGCTGAGCCACCCAGGCATCCCCAGTGATTGATTATAATGATATGCTAAGATACAGAATAATCACAACATCAGAGAATGCATGCAGGCCACTGCAAACATCTATAAAAAAAGACATACAAGTTGCAACTACAACAATAAAGTGGCCTAAAAAAATAAGCAATGCTTCTGATGAAGCTGACCCTAGGAAAAAATCATGGTAAACTCCGTGGTGGCTCTTATGGTCAACTCAGAAAAAACACAAGCCACTTTGGCTCATATATCATTTTTCTTTTTAATTAAAAAAAAATGTTTGTTTATGTGAGAGAAAGAGTGCAAGCATGAGTGGGAGAGGGGCAGCGGGAGAGGGAAAGTGAAAATTTCAAGCAGAAGCCCAACTGAACATGGAGCCAGGGCACAGGGCTTGATCTCACCACCCTTAGATCATGATCTGAACCAAAATCAAGGGTTGGATGCTTAACCTACTGAGCCACTAAGCACCCTTGGCTTATATTTCATTATTCTCTCCCGGAGAAGCACAACAAATATTTGAATAATCATAAATATCACAGCAACCAAATCCTTATGTAATAAATGTAATATAAGGAATATTTTGACTTTTATATAATTACTATCCCATGGAAAAATAAGACTGTTGTGGTAGGCAGCATTTTAAGAGAGCCCTAAATTTCCTGCCCCCTGTATGAGTTCCATATTATTCCCAATCTTGCATATATGAATAGCTTTTATAAGTATGATGGAATATGGGTCCTGTAATTCTGGTATTTCTCATACAAAAAAAATTTTTTTTCAGATGTATTTAAGGTCTCTAATTGGTTCAAAAGGAGAATTCTTGGATAGACTTGACCTAATCAAGTGACTCCTTAAGAGATACCAAAGAGATTTGAAAAGGGAGAAATTATACTGTTGACCTTGAAGTAGCAAACTGTTAGGCCACTAATCAAGGATGGGGGCAGGCTGTGGAAGCTGATAATAGCTCTTGGTTGATAGCCAGAAAGAGAGTGGAGATCTCAATCCTACAGCCACGAGAAACGTAATAGTGACAACAACCAGTGAACTTGGAAGAGGATTCTGAGCCTCAGATGAGATTGCAGCCTGGCTAACACCTTGACTGTGTCCTTGTGAAGCCCTGAGCAGAGAACCCAGCTAATACATATAGATCCAATCTCATGATCCACAGAAAGTATGATAAAATAAATGGGGTTTGCTTTAAGTCCCTAAGTTTGTCACATTTTTTGCACAGAAATAAATTACTAATATAATTACTTTAAAGACCTACATAATGTTAATTATTCTAGCAGTAGTAATAACCATGTTGCTTATGACAACAATTATGTCTATTTGTGTTCAGAGAAAATAAGACAAAGCACAAAAGGAAGACGGGATACTGTTACTGAACTTCTATCAGTTTATGCAAAATACAATATTTGATTAACAACAATAAATAATATGTACTGATTTATTTTCCTTAGTAAAATAAAGAATACCTATGAGTTAAAGGAATAATAAATAACCTATGACTTTATTTTACTAACACCTTCAGTAGATTTATTCACATTTTATTTTATTCTTGTTTTTAATTAAGGTTGTGATTTTTTAGAATTCATTTTGCATTTGTTAAATAATACTTGAACTTCTTTATTTTCTTTACAGTGTTAGGATGAAATAAAAAATGGGCAGACTAAAATTAACTACACAGCTCTTTATTAATAATGTATTTTCATTTATATGTAATAGAAATAGTAAATACCAATAGTTTTATTACATATACACAAGGGACTTTTAGCTTCGAATTAATAAAGAAATAGCTGAAATGAGCATCCTCTCACCCTGAAAAGAGAGAAAAAAACTGTAAAATTATAACTTCCTTACTCCATCAATGCATTGAGGTCATGCGTCAATCAGTCAGTCAGCCTGAATCTAAGAAAACACAAGTACTTGGAATAAGAGACAGAAAATAAGACAAAGCACAAAAGGAAGGCAGGCTGCTATATAAGTAGTTAATTGAAATGCTGCTAAATTCTTTGGACAAATTTCTAAGGGCTGGATGCATGTTAAAATGAAAGTTTATAATCCCAGGGAGCCACAGACATAAGAGAGTCTATATCTACTTATAGGCTTATTTTCACAGTCTTCAAGAGAAAATCCAAGGGTGGGACAAGAACCAGGAAACTACTTTCATTTATGAATTATATACAAATAAACATGATGCAGTCCTGAAGGAGGGCATAGCACCTGCTATAGGAAAAGCACAAAGCTCTATCTCATCTTTTTCCTCCATGAAACTAAAGAGTTAAGTAGTGTAGAAGATGGTAAATTGCCACACAGAGAGCAGGGAAAATATCATCATGAAGAGAAAAGAAAGCATCCCTTTACATTCAGGAGGGAACAGAGAATGTTACTGGGTCTAGATGTATAGAGATTTATCATTATTGGGGAAAGGATAGAATCACTGAAAGTCCCTTATCCCTGAGACCTAACAGTTGCTTAAGATTGAGGGCACAAAGGATGACAACAAGCATCCATTCCAGTCACTCTTACAAAGCTAGCAAGCACAAGTAAAGAGCAAGAACGTGACATTGGGGAAGGGATAAGAGTGAGGACAGAGATTATTTCTAAGGAAGAGACATATAGGAAAGTGTAATTTAATGGGGGGGGGGCAGATACTAAGAAAAACCCATTGGCAAACCAGTCCTCACCTTGAGCAGGAAATAGTGATCACTTAGAAGTGGTGAAGACAATACACACACAAGAAAGCTAAAACACAATTGGACCCTCACATACTAAAAGCTTAGCAGAAGAAGAGCCATAACAGCTTCCAGGGAAACATTATTTGCCTTTGTCTGAAATGCCCCACACAAAGTGTCTGTCTCTCAAACAAAAATTGAAAAACAAGAATATGTGCACATTCAAAAGACACAGACACTGTCAAGGGACAAAACATCCACAGAGAAATCGAGATGTTGGAAATATCAGAGAGAAAATTTAAAATTATGAAACATGTGACATGTAAAAGATGCTGAATAAAGTGATGGTAATTTTCAAGCAGAAAGATGTAACTTTATTAAATCAACTGAGCCACCCAGGCACATATGGGTGTGAGAGATGGAACATATAAAAACATCAAATTGGAATGTTGAAAAAAATGTATGAACAGAGAAGAAAACTTTGATGTATTATTTAACAGACTTGAAGCAGCTAAGGAAAGAATTTATGAATTTAAAGACAAAGACAGTATTCTAACAAAAAAATACAGAGAAATAAAAAATTAAACAAACACCAAAAATAGAGCACTGAAGAGTTGTGGGACAAATTCTAATGCTCAAGCAAACTTGTTTTGGAATCCCAGGACAGAATATGGTCTTAAAAGAAGAGACAGAAAAAATTATTGAAAAGTTAATTGCTGAGAATTTTACAAGGGAAAGAAAGAAAAGAGGAAGGAAGGAAGGAAGGAAGGAAGGAAGGAAGGAAGGAAGGAAGGAAGGAAGGAAGGAAGGAAGAAGGAAGAAGGAAGGAAGAAGGAAGGAAGGAAGGAAGGAAGGAAAGAAAAAAGAAAGAAAAGAGAAAGAAAGAAAGAAAGAAAGAAAGAAAGAAAAGAAAGAAAGAAAGAAAGAAAGAAAGAAAGAAAGAAAGAAAGAAAGAGAAGGAAGGAAGAAAGAAGAAAGAAAGAAAGAGAAGAAAGAAAGAAAGAAAGAAAGAAAGAAAGAAAGAGAAGGAAGGAAGAAAGAAAGAAGAAAGAAAGAAAGAAAGAAAGAAGAAAGAAAAAGAAAGAAGAAACAGAAAGAAAGAAAGAAAGAAAGATGGAAAAGGTAAAAATGCAAATTCAAAAAGGTAAGAAAACACCAAGCTGAATACCAATAGAAAGCATACAAACACATATGTCTACACATATTATATAAAAAGTACTTACTATCTGGATTAAAAAAAAAATCTTGAAAGAGGCCAAGGAATTTTTATAATAAAATTATAATATATAAATAATAATAATAAATAATATGAATTATAATGACAAAAATTATAACCAAAGTAAAAGAGATGTTCATAAATAACTTCTTACCTAAGCCAACTTAGTTTCTTACAAATACAATGGGTCAAAAGAGAGGGATTTCTAACCCTTTTTTCTTAAATTATATCACCTCAATATGATTTCTTTTTTTTAAAAGATATTATTTATTTATTTATTCATGAGAGACACACAGAGAGAGAGGCAGAGACAAAGGCAGAGGGAGAAGCAGGCTCCATGCAGGGAGCCCGGTGCAGGACTCGATCCCAGGACTCCAGGATCAGGCCCTGGGCAGAAGGTGGCACTAAACTGCTGAAACCCCCGGGGTTGCCCTCGATATGATTTCAATGGCTGGTTGACACTGAATAGCCCTCCATACACAATAAATTTGCATACTCAATCTCTGACATGTTTTCTTATAATTAATAAATAATTTTTATTGTGTACTCTGACATATACATGAATCAAGTCTACATATTATCACACTAATTCCTGTAAAACAGCAGATGATATTGGTAGCATAATTTCTACTATAGAAATTAAAGACTATAGTTCAGAACAGTACAACAGGTACACAGCATCAACTCATAAGCGACTAACAAGGGATTTAATTTGTGATTTTTACCTCTAAATTAATCATTCTGCTCCCATTCTGCTCATCTAAACCTCTATGATTTTTTTTTAAAGTATTGCTTTTTATTTATATGTGTTGTTTTGGGTAAATGCATTATTGTATGCAATCTCAACAAAATTTCATTAGTAAGTCCCTTTAGCAGACTGAACATTATTTCCCACTAAAACTCCTTTACGTCTGTGCAATTAACAACTATAAAAGTGAGCTACAAAAATAATCTCTACAGACATAAGCCTTCGTACATTCACATTGCTTTCGGGTCACTTCTTATATAGATGGTTTGGAAGTAGCTGTCCACAGTCTTGAAGGGGGCACTTTAGGTGTGTATCAGGCAACATGAGCTCTAGGGCATAGGAGAGACCTGCAGAAATATGAAAGGGGCCTTAGGAATAGCTTAACTTGTTTTCAGTTTGGTCCTATTCCTTGGTTAAAATGTTGTGGTTCACATAGTCTATCTACAATAACCATTCTAGAATCATCTCCCCAGATAGCATCAAGAAACAGTCTAGTGTCCCTTCTATTATGCCACAGATACTTTACATTAAAAAATGCTCCACTATTGAGGTTCTTTTTATTATAAGAGAAACTGTATTTTGCAATTTTAATTACAATATTTAGATATTTACCCCAAATAATAAAACTTTATGTATAATTTAAAATGAAATAAAGAAAAAGGAATATATTTAGGAACAATACAAATTGTCAAATGATCCATGTCAGATTTCATAATGCAGTGTGAAATATTTTCCATATTTTAAACATAATTTTCCATTCATTGTCTTTGCTATTACAATGTGACATTAGTCTATTTTTAAAAGTGGGTGGGTTACAAAGCATCTTATTACTTTTTTGTTTGGTTGGTTTGTTTTTTTTTTTTTCTGTTGTTTTGTTTTGTTTTGTTTTTTGTTTTGTTTTTTTCTTTTTAGAAAGGAAGAGGTGGAGTGAGGAAGAGGGAGAGGGGGACAACCTTGATCAGGCTCCATGCCCAGCACAGAGCTGGATAAAGGGCTTAATCTCGTAACCTTGAGACCATGACCTGAGCCAAAATTAAGTCAGACACTTAACCACCTGAGCCACCCAGATGCCCCAAAACATAAATTTTTCTAAGAGCGCCAAATATTGTCAGCACTCTATATAAAAGAATTTATCATTTTAACAAGTGGAAAATACCCTTTTGTCCAAATACATAATTCATTAAAAAAGTATATATTTGATAAAATTTTATAGATATGATTAGAAATATTTTCAAACACTTATTTAATGGTCATTCTGTGTGGGTTAACAGTGTTAACGTTTTTATAGATACTACAGTCTTTATGAGAATCCGAAACACAAGAATTATACCTGCTTTAAAGATGAAGAAACATAAGAATACATGAGACCTGTAAACTTTTCCAAGTCATCCAGGATGTAAAAGATTATTTATGACTCCAAAACCTTTAAAAATGTTTATATATTTGAAAGATATCTGGGGGCATAGAAATTAACACAATAAATATAAAGTAGTAAAATGTAAATGGATGTATTTTATGCATAATAGATCTGTATATATGTATAGTTAGGACAGCAATAGCGTATGTTGTAGATTCAAAAACATATTTTCTTTTATTCCTGATTCATCGCATGCTAAATATATCTTAATGTGATGGGCTTGTGGATGATTTTCCTTATGCTTTTGCATGCCCTGAGAGCATTTTGTAGAGACTCTGCAATAAGCATATAGTACTATATGTAAGCATTAAAATAAGCTTGCTTAAAGTGAGATCACATGCATGTGATTCAATTGTCTTTATAATTCATTATAATTGTCAGTATTGGATTATTATTAACTTCAGAATCACTTGTTTAGCCTTTGAATTGAAAAAAAAAAATCCCTTAAGCATAGCGCTGCTCTGCATTCAATTAGGTGAAATCTGGTTAGAAAATCATGAGACCATATGGGACCAAATAGCTGAATTTCAGTGAATTATTTTCATTAACTTCAGACTGCAACTATGACATTGACTATGCTATGAAATTTCATTGCAAACATGCATAGAAGAGACCTTAGTTCCTGAAAATTCAAAAAACACTACTGGAAAGCAGACTCAAAGCTCCAGCCTTAGCTATAATGACTTAGTAATATCAAATCAATGAAAGAACCAAAAACCTAATTTAGCTAAATTACAAATTTTGTTATAAAATATTTTCATAATCTTGTTCGTAAAGAAGTCTTCAGATTTTGAAGGGATACTACAATTTTATTATTATTATTATTATTATTATTATTATTATTAATTATTTACTCTAGGTGAATTCCAATGAAGTGCAAAATACTTTCAAAATATTATTCTGCATCAGTTTTTGCTCAATGTAGGTATAAGTTCAACTACAGTAACATGAAAAAAGTTGCTGGTAAATAACTTTTGCCTTATTTTCAGTAGATATCTTATTCCAAACTGTCCATCATCACTTCCTTAGGGATCTGTCTTCGCCTTACTTCTTGTCTCAAACATAGTAGAAGCAGCCAACTAAAGATCAAGCTATTATGCCACATG
Organism: Nyctereutes procyonoides; assembly: GCF_905146905.1. Taxonomy (NCBI): domain Eukaryota; kingdom Metazoa; phylum Chordata; class Mammalia; order Carnivora; family Canidae; genus Nyctereutes; species Nyctereutes procyonoides. The sequence goes on along the minus strand of NW_026575032.1, from coordinate 13,113,812 downwards.
TTCTATAATTTCAGTCTTATATGGAGAAACAAAGACAAAGGGACCCAAAGGAGTTAGAATTTATCAATTGAATGAAAGTCTTCTACTTAAGATTCCCAAGAGGTACCCAGACTCCTGTTTTTCCCAAAGATTGCTTGTTTTTCTCTTTTGTTGATTTCTGAGTTAAATGCAGCATCCTTTTTCTTACCAGGTTAGTCAGAGTTAGTTTCTACTGCTTGCAAACATATGATCTGAACTAATTCTTATTCCAACACACACACACACACACACACACACACACACACACTTTGTATAGGACTTTTTTTTTTTCTGGGATATCTAAAAAGTGAAATTATTAAAAAGTACTAGTTAAAAATCACAATATATGATTTAGACTTAGAACAATCATGTTGCCATGTGATCTGGTCGAAATTTGAGTTGGACATTTAGTAGAAAGTCCATCAGAATGTAGGCCACAACAAACTGTCCAGGAGAAAAGATTGTGCTACAGACTGATATCTAAACTCAATTAAAATGTATGTTTTGCTATGTTGTTATTATACACCAGTTACTATTTCTATAAAGTTTTTAGTTTTGAAAAATGCCAATTACATGTTTAAACTTCTTAAAGCAATAAAATCTAGACAGAATGTTTTAGAACAGATCTTCCAAAATATTGATATTTCAGCAATGCAGAGGCTCTCCCTCTGCTCTTATTTCTACTTTGACTACTGGCCTTGAAAAACTACTTGTCTTGCCCACTGGGATACTGAGTATTTAAATTTATATCCCTTACTCTAATATCTACGTGGTTATTTACATTTTTATTCTTCCAAAAGTGAAAATGTCTTTAATTCTTATAAAAGAGTCAAGATTTTACTAGTCTTTTGTAATTTTCACCTCATTTAGATATCATCTATGATAATAAAGCCTCTTTCATGAAAATGATTGCCATTTCCCTTATACAGTTTAGAATTTTGGCTTAAAAAATCATTCTCCTGGATTATTTACCTGATACAAATGGAAGATTCAATCAGCCTAGGTTTCAAATAAGACCAAAACTATATTAAGTTCATGATTTATGTAAGTGTGATTTTCTGAAGAGTATAAAGATAAAATTCAGTATTAAAAATAAATTAATAAAATAAAACAAAATTCGGTATTTTTAAAAGATGACAAAAAGCTATTTGCATTTTCCCTTTTGGTAAATGATTGACAAATGATGCTAACATATAATTTTGTCAGCAATGTTGTACAGACACTGGAAGGAATAAATATATCTCAAGCTTATTAAATGACATTTAATTCTCTGGGCATATAATGAAATACAATGACATTGCTAAATTATAATCTCTTTTATTTCCTATTAAAAGGCCTTCCATGTATGCACAAAAATACATGGCTTTCTGGATATTTGTTGATTTTATGTGTTTTTTTTCTTAAAAGTGTTTTTTCATAAAACATCTGAGTTAAAATGATAAAAAATATTATACATAAATGCTGATCATAAGAATTAAGTATTCACATTTTAAACTTTTAGAATAGTAATTATAACAACATGAAAACATTTTGTCAAGATAATTTTTAAAATTAAGGAACAATCAAGTATCAAAATAAATAGTCCTTTCGAGGAATATCATGTCAAGAAAGTATATTTTAGAGCTAGTTTGTATCTTTTTATTTTTTTTAAATTAGCTATTAATTATTTGTTTATTTTGGGAGGGAGAGGGTGACTGCATAGCATATGGAAGAAAATTCATGGTCTTATAAGAAAATAAATATTAATACATTTAATGAGGCAAATATGTGCATCCTATGCCTTATAGCAGTATGGGATTATGTATCACTGAACATACTATTTAACAGAAATCATCTCAGATACATAAAAATAAGTTAATCATTGATTCATGACACATCATCATCATTGGTTTATGCATAGCCAGTTTTCATCCTTCTATATCTTTCTAGTTAATTTAATCATTCATTTGTAATAATAAAATGAATACTCCTGAACCCCAGATTTAACCAAGGCCTGAAACAATACTAGTTTCTTATATTCATCTGGGTATTCCTCCTTCCCCCCACTTACACAAAATTTAACTTCTGTCCTGAACTATCTACTAATCATTTCCTTGATTTATATGTAATATCTGAGTGTATATCTATCTGATTTAACCATATAATATTTAGCCTTACTAGCTATTGGACATTATTAAAATAATTTTATATTATACACAATCATGTGACATTTGCTTTTTTATATTCAATATTATGTTACAAAGATCCATCCCTATTTATATGGTTGTGTGTTTTAAATTTTATTGTGACAAGAATACTTAACACAAGGTCTATTCTCCTAGCAAACTTTTAAGTACATACATTATTGTTGACTAAAGGTACAAAGATGTACAGCAAATCTCTGGAGCCTATTTAACTTGCTTAAACTATCCATATATTTTACATGAGATGTCAGCTTATATATATATATCATTTATATACCTAGAACATTTGTGAATACACTACCATGCACTTGTTCATTCTGATGCCAATAACACTTCATTCAGTTTCCATTTTTTTTTCACAAAAAGTCTTGTTAAAAGTGTATTCATGCATACAATGCACACGTGTGTTTATGTCTTTGGTTATCTATCTAGAAATAGAAATTTCTGAATCACAGAACATAAAATATTTCAATGTTACAATGGCAATGACAGTGTTTTCCAAAATGGTTGTAAAAGAGATGTCATCGATCCATATTCTCTCCAATATTGAGTATTTTCAGATCACTTAATATCTACAGATTGAATGGGTATAAAAATGTTTTATAGCAGTTGACTCATTCAATTTCCATTTCCCTGATTATGAAAATATGAAGGTAGATTACCTACTTCATAGTGCTTCCGTTGGTTTCCTCTTCTATGCAATGGCAGTTCATGTTTTTGCCTATCACTAAGTAGGTGAATAGTTTCTCAATTTGATGTGATGACATACTTCATAAATAAAACACATAAGCATTAACTACGAAAAAATAGGTAAACCTAAGTCCATAAATAAGAAATTCTACTTACCAAAAGATATTTAAATAAATAAAAAGTAAGTGTAAAAAGATAAGCTACAATGTGGAGAAAATATTTTCCACACATATAATTGACAAAGCTTCTATAACAAAATATTAGAAGGACTCTTTGGTCTATATCTCAAAGGGGTGGATATATATATATATATATCATGGGTAAATAAATAAAATATTAAAAAAATAAAAGAGTAAATGTGAATAATATATTGTCTTTTATCAGAGAAATAAAAAATATGTAATTTTTCTACTTTCAGCTTTCAATTTTTGCTGGATTTGTTTTATATATAAAGATTATATACATATAATTATAAAATAAATTTTATATATAAAATTATATATTTGTTTTATGTATAAAATTTGTTTTATATACCTTTATAAAGGTATTTTAATTTGTGAAGGTATTTTAATATAGGTAAGCACGTTGATGGTGATTTCAAAAACACATAATTTAATTTTAATAATACATCCTATGCATAAATATATAATGCAGTATAAATATCTTAGGTGAATCATTTTCTGTACTTATGTAGAACTCTTTATGTATTTAGGTAACAAACAGAAATAGCAGACTATCTATTATTTAACAAATTGTGGAATGCTAGCATTTTGAGATTCTGATTTAAATTCATGGAAGTAAATAGTAGCTATTTATAGTCTCAAATAAAAGAAGTAATAACTTCATAGGTTTAGCTGAATACTATTTGGATTATTTTGCAACCCTATTGTATTACTTGGAATGAGAATAGAATAATGATAATGGAATTTATTTATTCACTTAACAAATATTTACTAAGCACACACTGATGTTCTAGGCACTATTCTAGTTCCTAGGATAAAATTGCAAACAACAGTGAAAAAAGTTCTTCATGGAATTGATAATCGGTTATAAGATATAAGATATAAGGTATAAGAAAGAGGTATACACATACACACACACATTCACACTCACGTCCCACGCATACATGCGCACATAGACTTACATATACACATGCAGTGATATATAAAAATAAAACCAGATGAAGGGATACTGGATGATGTGAGTTTGTGGTATTACAGAGATTATCTTTGGACATGGCGTTTGTGGAAAACAACTAGGGAGGAAGCCAGCACAAATCTTGGAGAATATTTGAAGGGGTGGCAACAGTATTTCAAAAGTCCTAAGACTTCTGAGTGAAAAGATCAAAAGGCTGAAAAAAGTCCTAAGACAAAAACAAGCTTTACATGTGGAAGAAATGCCAAAAACATTAGGGTGTTTAAAGTACACCAAGAAAAGCAGGACCCACGGAAGACTGCATCATCTTGGTAGGTGGAGATATTGTAGTTTTATAGGTCATGAGAATAATTTACATGAAATAGGAAGTCATTGAAAATTTATGAAGGGAGTTGGGGCACCTGGGTGGCTCAGTCAGTTAAGCATCTGCCTTTGGCTCAGGTCATGATCCTGGAGTCCTGGGATGGAGCCCCCACATGGATCATGGACTCAGGTCATGATCCTGGAGTCCTGGGATGGAGCCCCTGCATCCAGCCCTGCCTCAGGCTCCCTGCTCAGCAGGAAAATCTGCTTCTCCCTCTCCCTCTGCCGCTGTCCCCCTCCTCCCTGCTTGCTTGTGCCCCCCTGCAAATAACTAAATAAAACCTTAAAAAAAAAGGATTTTGTAAAGAGACCAATAATATTTTTATTTGGAAATTCAATGTAGAAAATATAGGATGAGGGATTAAATTAGAAAGTATGATTATTTGGGAAGATTTTGCAAACTTCCTGTCAAGGGTGATTATGGCTTAACTCAGTGTGGCTGGGGCTGTTGTAGCAGTGACATCATATGTGGTAGGGTCTGGGAAATATTTTGGAGTTAGAATTAATAGGATTTTCTGGCAGGCTAGATGTGGATGTTATGAATGGCTCCTAGATGTTTGACATGGTCAGTTGGGTAAGGATGATGCCATTTACAATTACGGTAGGTAGTTTGAAGAATAAAAGTTTTTTAATGAAAGAAATTCAATCTGTTTTAGAAATGCTAAATTTTAGATATTATATTCATAAACATGTTCTGTGTTATATTTCAGTGATTAATTTATCCCCAAATCTTAATAGTTTTATTACACAATGGTGATATATATATCCCAATATATCCCCAATATATCCGAATATATAGGGCCTTGTCCACACAGACTAAGCAGATACCACCTTTTATATCCACAGCATCTTGACAAGGCCTACTTGTTCTTTAAAGCAGGAGAAATGAGGACATGGGGACTCTACTCTCATTCTTCTGTTGTTAGGCCTAAAAGTCACATGCATATATTTCTTCACTAAGACTACTGGCCAGAAGTACTCACATGGGCTTACCAAAATGCAAGAGCTCTAGAAACTGTAGTCTTCCATGGGCTCATGAGAAGGATACTGGGGATTTACTAGTAACTTCTTCTACAGACACCTATTGAATATCCAAAATAGTAGGCAGGTTGGTTGGATATGAAAATCACATATATTAATGTACAAATACTTTTAAAAATATGATATCTAATGATGACCCAGGTACTGAATGTAGATAGAGAAAAGGAGTAAGGACTCGTTTCTGGGTTCTCTCTCTCTCTCTCTCTCTCTCTCACTCTCTCTCCTTTAAAGCTGAGTAAAGAGAAATTCCAAAAGAAGTAGAAAACAATTTGGTGAACAGCTGGTGAAGCAGAAAGAAAACTAGAAGTCTATGGTACCCCAGAAACCAAGTGAATAAGGAGTCTCAAAGAGAAGAAAGTAGTTAATAACTGCTACCTAGATATAAAATGAAGGCCAAACCAAAATTGAATATTTGATATGTCAATATGGAAGTCATTAGGACAAGGAGGGCCTCACCTGAAAGATGTGGACTTCTGGCTTTAAATGAAGTAAAGGGGAGTGTGGATGAAGGAATGACAATTTATAGCTTCTGGAGAATGTTGGTAAAAATCTTGGGAACGTCTCTTCCCAGGAATGTGAGGCCTGGGGAATCATCAGGCTGGTAAAGCCTGCGTCGGCTGGACAGGTATCCTGAGGCTTTGTTTGGCCTTGATATGGGAACGGGGCTACGAACTTAAGGCCAAACCCTTGTACCCTTCCAAGCTTGAGGAGAATTTCCCACATTGAAAATCCAATAGCTTCCACCTCCTATGGTCAAGCTTATCCTCTTACGTCGCCTTTTCTGGGACAATTTTGCATATTCTCCTCTCAATTGCACATTTATACCGGCTTCATAATGTAATTACATAGAACAAAACTTAATTCTATTACTCAATCAATGTTCATTTCTTCCAAGTCGCCATGTTGGACGTTACCTTTTTGTCTGCTTTGTGTCTCCTTTGTCTACGCAGTAATCAGTTTATATCGCTTTTTAATAAATATTTCTTGAACACTTTGCTGTTTTAACTTAATCATTTAGGCAAGAGAGAGTACCTAATTTGTGAAAATAATAAAATGGGCTACATGGTTGCCAATGGGATTAAAGTATCTGATGTGAAAAGTCACTGGCAAGATAGAAGTACCATTAAGTGTCAAATAAATACAGACTAAAGAAAATAGTGAAGTTAGGCTGGAAGTGGCAGCTTTATGCTCCTTTGGAATAACACAAGTTCTATAAAATACTTTGATTTGTCTTTAGAGATGTTTTCATGGTTCATTTTCTTCCCCAAGGTGTAAGATTTATGCAGTTATTTTTGTAATAAAACAAATTTTATAATTGAATGTATTTTAATGAAGCTTCAGTTGCATTTTAGAAAATAATAGAGAACAGCCCCCAGAAATGCTAATAATGCTTAGTTGTGTTCTTCCCACGGGCTCAGAAGATTTCTATCTTGTTTTAATAACTAGTTAGTTCTTTACTCTAGCATCATATAAATTAGATTTAAATGGATATTGTGCATATTTTTCATTTATAGCATTTGAGACTTGTAGGTATTCTTTTGGACTCACTTATAAAGTTTTTTTTAAAGTCTTTGTTTAAATTCCAGTTAATTAGCGTACAGTGTAATATTAGTTTCTGGTGCACAATTTAGTGATTCAACACTTCCTTTCAACAGCCAGTGCTCATCACAAGTATACACTTTTTAATCCCTATCACCTATTTCGCCCATACCCCTACCCACTTCCCCTCTGGTTTTGTTTCATAAATGTTTTATTTCTTAAATTCTACATATAAGTGGAATCGTATGATGTTTCTCTGACTTACTTCACTTAGCATAGTACACTCTAGCTCTTTCCATGTCATTGCAAATGGCAAGATTTCATTTTATGACCAAATCATGTTCCATTATGTGTGTGTATACATAAATCTGTATATATACCAACTCCTCTTTATCCGTCAGTTAAAGGATAATAGTTGGACTGTTTCCATAATTTGCCTATTGTGGATAATGCTGCTATAAACATTGAGATATATGTATACTTCTGGATTAGTATTTTTGTATGCTTTGGGTGAATATCTAGTAATATAATTGCTGACCCATAGAGTATTCCTATTTTTAAGTTAAGAAACCTCCATATTATTTTCCAGAGTGGCTGTGCCAGTTTGCATTCCCACCAACAGTGCAAGAAAGTTCCCCTTCCTCCACATCCTTGCCAATACCTGTTATTTCTTGTGTTGTTGATTTTATCCATTCCGACAGGTGTGAGGTGATATCTCATTATAGTTTTGATGTGCATTTCCTTGATGATCAATGATGTAGAGCATCTTCTGTCTGTTGGCCATCTGTATGTCTTCTTTGGAAAAAAATGGCTATTTATGTTTTCTTCCCATTTTAAATTTTATCATTTGTATTTTGGGTACTGAATTTTATAAGTTGTTTACATATTTTGGATCCTAACTTCTTTATCAGGTACTTCATTGGCAAATACCTTCTCTCATTCTATAGGTTGCAGCAGAAAGAGAAATTAAGAAACTGATCCCAGTTACAATTGCACAAAAACAATAAAATACCTAGGAATAAGTCTAACCAAAGAGGTGAAAGACTTATACTCTGCAAACTATAAAATACTGATGAAAGAAACTGAGGGTAACACAAAGAAAGGGAAAAATATCCCATGCTCATGGATTGGAAGAACAAATATTGTTAAAATGTCTGTACTACCCAAAGCAACCTACACATTTAAAGCAATCCCTAACAAAATAAAATGCCGCCAGCATTTTTCACAGAGCTAGAAAAAAAACAATCCTAAAATTTGTATGAAACCACAAAAGACTCTGAATAGACCAAACAATTTTCAGAAAGAAAAGCAAACCTACAAGCATCACAATTCCAGACTGCAAGCTCTATCACAGAGCTGTAGTTATCAAGACAGTATGGCACTGGCACAAAAACAGACCCAATGTATAATCATGTCACTGTAGGTATATACGATAAATACCGCATTATTCCATTACTTGATAATTCCATTATTAACTAAAAGAAATTCCAACAGATGTCCCTATAGGACACTATAGAAAATTTTGTTCTACAATTTGTAAGAAATTAGCAAAAAGTATTTAAGAAGAGGCAGAAAATTATGAAAAAGGAAGGATAATATATTAAGGATTGTTATTAACAATCTGGTTATTAAAGCATGAAAATGAATCATAAGGAAATCTGGTATCTTGTGTACTAGGTTAAATTCCAACTTCTTTGAAATTTTAGGGGCCAGCCCTTATGGATTATCTGTTTGAATGCAGGTCAGATTACAACTGGCTTTGGCATGATGCAATAACCTTAAGATAATCAGTGGCACTCTTAGGTTAAAAGAATAGAAAAATGCTGTTTTTCTGAGCAGAGGTTAGATGATTTGAGGGTTGGACTTACTTTACCAGCAAATACATTGAGATGTGAGTTTACACTTTTAACTTTATTATTTAGCAATTTTTATTTGCATCCTACATAAGAATATTCCATAGAAGAATTGCATGCCAAATATTCATATACCCAGCCTTTAATTTAAGAATTCATACATCTGTGTCTACTTCCTAATTTGGAATTTTTATTATCCACCTTTTGCCTTGTCAGAAGAAATATACAATATTTAAGTTTTATCACTTCAACACATTTCTTTATATTTTTACCATATAACCAGTCCTAGGGAATGAATTACTCTTTTATGTTTTGGAAGTTTGCATAGTTATGTTCTCTGAATTCATGGAAACTGAGTTTTTTCACCCTAAAAATGGATTGAGCTATCTCCATGTTGGTACCTGTGGCTTTGTCTCATTCATATTTTGCTCTTGTATTCCACTATATCCATTCCTCTGCTGCACACCTGTGAGAATTACCCTGGTGTACATTCTTAGGAGTAAAATTTTAGTGGTAGTGAAATAAACTGAGTTTTTGAATTCAACACATTTTGTTCAAGACCTTGAAAAGACTGTTGTACTACACTATATTTCTATCAGCAATTCATGAACTTTCCGATTACTCTACCAGCGGTGCCACATGAACTCTTTTTAGATTTTTAGAGTTGCCCATATCTTGGGTATGACATTTTATCTCCATATTTCTAGTTTCTGTTTTCCTGATATGATATTATGATTTATTTCACGTATCTATTGACTATTTAGTTTTTTTCTGTATATGACCTTTGTCAGAATTTGTTATATGTTTTCCTATCATATTTTATCTATTAATTCATTGAGATTCTTTATATATTATCAAATAAAGCATATATGTGCATGTATAATCATTACTATCAGCACCAATATTTTGTAATTTATTTAAACATAGCTTTCCCATTAATTCTTATATTGTGTCTTTTGATATGCTAGGTTTAGAATTTAATGTAACCAAGGTTAGGACAGTCTTTATTATCAATGCTTAATAAAAAGATGCTCCCTTGAAATTTATTTGTATTTTTTATATTATGCTTTTTATATTAAAGCATATATCCAATAGAAAGTGATTTTTGTGTGGTGTGAGGAAAGGATTTATTTTATATATTCACCTGGATAATTAAACATTTCTAATTTGCTGTCTGGTTATCCCTTAGCCATTATGCAATCCTATTCCATTTGTGTATTAAATCACCGTTTAGAGATTTAATGGGTTTATGAGTTTTCTGTTCTATTGATTTATTTGTCTATTGGTACAATAATACCACATGCCCTTTAACAATGAAACTCTTAAGATATCTTTTTCTTTTATTGCATGTGTATCACATTGTTTTCTTCATATTTATCTCTTTGCCAATTGCTCTTACAAATACTTAAATCAATTTTTCAAATTGTATGTAAATTATTATTGTTATTTGCATTAGAAATGCCATTTTTATAAATAAGTCTACAATTTGGGTTGAAAATAAATGTTTACAATATTGAGTAGTATTCTTACACTTGAACATACCATTGCTCTAAGCATATTTAGGTTTGTGTTAATGTCTTTTAATAAATCTACATTTCTTTCTTTAAATGCAGTTCACCATTTATTAGATTAAATATTTGATATCATGTTTTGGGGAAGATCTTGTAAATAATGTCCTTTTAGAAAATACATTCTATAGTTTTGTTGTAGGAAATGCAAGTGGTATCATATACTGATATATCCAATAAGTTCACTAAGTCCTCACCTTAAATGTAGTAATTGGCATATATATTCCTTTTTGACTTTTCTATACTGATAAACATATTTTTTGTGACAAGAGACATTGTTCTTTCTTTACTTCTAATCCTTACATTTTATTTTTTTCTGTTTTACTATACACTGTGGAAAGGATTGGGTGATAGTAGACTATATAATATGGTTTATTACTTTGAAATAAATGGCAAATATTGAACATTACATGTATTTTTCCTATTTTTTGTTTTTCAATATCTTTTTAATGGTGTAATGTCTTTGTACTATCTTGATTAGTCATTTTTATTTTATTCTATTAATTCTGTAAATTACATTTATGCCTGTGATAAGATTGGTGGCTAATTTACTTTTTTAAAATACCCTTTTCTAATTTTTTATAAGAAGGTATATTACACTCATAAGCATTATTTCAGAGCAGGATTTTCCAGGTCTTTCCTCTTATTAAATTACATAGACGAGTGTGAAGCCATAAATCAATGAATATAATGGCCAAACAGATTATAAGTTTGTAGTGGAGAATTTTTTCCCAGTATAGATCCAATTCTGAAAACCACAGCTGGTTTATTCATTCCATTTTCTGGCAAATAGATTTTCTTTTTCTAGCAAATCCTCTCGTGATGCTCTTTCCTCAAGGGATTCTGCAAGGGTCTCTGTTCCACCCCACCCCCCATTCTATGTGCTGATACAAATGTTCCTGTTCCTTTGTTGCTTTAATACTTAAGGCTTATTGGCCATCTGTATGTTTTCTTTGGTGAAATTTCTGTTCATGTCTTTTGCCTACTTCATGATTGGATTGTTTGCTTCTTTGCTGTTAAGTTTAATAAGTTCTTTATAGACCTTGGATACTAGCCCTTGTTCTGACAAGTCATCGGCAAATATCTTCTCCCCTTCTGTAGGTTGTCTTTTAGTTTTGTTGACTGTTTCTTTTGCTGTGAAGAAGTTTTTATCTTGATAAAGTCCCAGTAGTTCACTTTTGCTTTTGTTTCCTTTGCCTGCATAGATGTATCTTGCAAGAAGTTGCTGTGGCCAAGTTCAAAAAGGGTGTTGCCTGTGTCTCCTCTAGGATTTTGATGGATTCTTATCTCACATTTAGATCTTTCAACCATTTTGAGTTTATCTTTGTGTATGGTGTGAGAGAATGGTCCAGTTTCATTCTTCTGCACGTGACTCTCCAATTTTCCCAGCACCATTTATTGAAGAGACTATCCTTTTTCCAGTGGAGAGTCTTTTCTGCTTTGTGAAATATTAGTTGACCATAGAGCTGAGGGCACATTTCTGGGTTCTCTATTCTACTCCATTGATCTACTGTCTGTGTTTGTGCCAGTACCACACTGTCTAGATGATCACAGCTTTGTAGGGAAAATGCTCCGCATCACTTGCCATCAGGGAAATACAAATCAAAACCACAATGAGATACCACCTCACACCAGTGAGAATGGGGAAAATTAACAAGAGCAGGAAACAACAAATATTGGAGAGGATGTGGAGAAAGGGGAACCCCCTTGCACTGTTGGTGGGCATGAGAACTGGTACAGGCCACTCTGGAAAATTGTGTGGAGTTTCCTCAAAGAGTTAAAAATAGAGCTGCCCTATGACCCAGCAATTGCACTACCTGGAATTTACCCCAAAGATACAGATGCAGTGAAAGACCGAGACACCTGCATCCCAATGTTTGTAACAGCAATGTCCACAATAGCCAAACTGTAGAAGGAGCCTCGGTGCCCATCGACTGATGAATGGATAAAGAAGACGTGGTCTATGTACAGTGGAATATTCCTCAGCCATCAGAAACGACGAAAACCCATCATTTGCTTCGACATGGATGGAACTGGAGGGTATTATGCTGAGTGAAGTAAGTCAATCAGAGAAGGATAAACATTTTATGGTCTCATCCATTTGGGGAATATAAAAAATAGTGAAAGGGAATCAAAGGGAAAGGAGAGAAAAATGAGTGAGAAATATCAGAAAGGGAGACAGAACATGAGAGACTCCTAACGCTGGGAAACGAACTAGGGGTGATGGAAGGGGAGGAGGGCAGGGGTTGTGGGTGACTGGGTGACGGGCACTGAGGGGGGCACTTGACGGGATGAGCACTGGGTGTTATACTACATGTTGGGGAATCAAACTCCAATAAAAATATCCAAAATAAAAAAAATATCCAAAAATAAATACTTACGGTATTGGACTGCAATGTGCTACTACCTGGAGGCTCCTTTCTTGCTCATCCACTCAAGTTTTTATATCTTGGTCTTTTTTGAGCCTTGGGAATTTTATTTATAAATTGAAATAATATTTGTTATATTCATGCAGCAATTTTAGATGTTTTGTTGTGGAAGATTTTCTCAGATACTTAATTTTTGCCATTGTTTAAAACAGAAATGTCATATAGTTTTATTTTTTATTTTTATTTTTAAATATTTTATTTATTTATTCATGAGAGACACAGAGAGACAGAGAAAGAGAGAGAGAGAGAGGCAGAGACACAGGCATAGGGAGAAGCAGGCTCCATGCAGAGAGCCTGACTTGGGACTCAATCCCAGGACTCCAGGATCATGCCCTGGGCTGAAGGTGGCGCTAAACTGCTGAGCCACCCAGGCTGCCCCCAAAAATGCTATATAATTTTAAAGAATCATAAATTAAGTTGTAAAGATCACCTTAAAAAGTGTTACAGATTAAATTAAGCAAAGGAATTACAGATATTTGAGAAACAGCCATCATTTAAAAAAAAAATTGTAGCAGTACAGCATACTTGTAATCCATTTTGCATGACCTAATTATTAAGAATTGTTTTTAAGACTATTTTTAATATGTATTAAGCTTCCCAAAAGAAAATATTTCTTAATTTCAAGAGAAATAGTATTTAAATAATACTTGATTATAGCCACAGCATTAAATAGAACTTGATTATAACCACAGCTATACAGCACAAAATTAAAAGAAAAGAAAATTGAGAAGGTGTTATTAAAGCCAGTGTCAAAATTAATTCTAGAAATGTGTATCTGCAATTTAGCTAGCAGAATAAAACAGGAAGTTAATGACTTTTTTTTTTTTGCCAGATTACCCATTACTCACTAATTTACAACATTTTTGGTTAGCTCCTTGTAGAACATGCCTAACTCAGTTCTTGAGATACAGCAATGAGTAAGAAAGATATGCTCCCTCATAGGGCTTGCTCATGTTATAATGAATGAAGCTGCAAATAAGCTACTAAAAATATAACAAAACTCATGTGCCAGGAAGAAAATGAAGCAGAGTAAGCAGCAGTGAGTGATAGGACAGGAACTCTTTTAAAAATGATTGTCGAGAAAAACTTCTTTGGGAGATTTTATTTTAACAGAGACAGCCACAAGGTGATATGAGGAGAAAGCCATTATAAAATCTGGGACAGGGGCCCCCAGGTGGCTCAGTTGGTTAAGTATCTGCCTTTGGCTGGGGTCATGATCTCAGGATAGCTCCAACGTGGGCTCCCTGCTCATTGGAGAGTCTGCTTCTCCCTCTACCTCTCCCTTGCTCATGATAGCTCTCTCTCTTTCCCTCCCAAATAAGTATATAAAATCTTTTTAAAAAATAAAATAAAATCCGAGACAGAAAAATATAAGAATATATAACTACCAGAATGTAATGAGAGCAGAATTAATCTGATTATGTTCCAAAGTCATCGATACTACTGAGTGTGGCTGGCAGGTGAGAGCATAGAAGAAAGTGGTGAATGCTGAGAGAGGAGAGGAAGACAGGGTCAGATCATACATGGGCTCTTGGGTGGGCTATCCACATAATTCAGAGCTGAACGAGGACTATTTTGAGCAAGAGGGATAAACAAACCATGCTTGTTTTAGGTATATCAGGTCAAACTATTGCACTGGCTACAGACCAAGATACGGAGTTTCTATTTTCCAAATGTTTCCTGTCAAAGGTTGTGAGCTGATAGAATATCTAAAAGATCACTCTGGTACTGTTCCATCCATTTATTTTATATTCTGAAAGGGACTATATAGAAAAAGGCCTAAAATAGCAGGAGAGGAAACATTCACAGTAATCTGTAGCAGGCCATCAATTCTGAGGCCCACAAGGGCATCCAAGAAGGAGAATGATGGATTTCTGGTTATGAAGGTCACTGCTGATAACGTGGATTTGGAAGTGTTAAGAATCTTCAGTAGTAACCTCTACTATCTTTAGCAGTAAGTTACTTTAGTAATGAAAGAAATATTTGTGTGTGTATATGTTTTTTTTTCAATTATAGATAATGCTTACAATACTAAAATATTTTAGCTAGCTATGTGATCAAGATTTACAAATTTATCTGTTTAATACTTTCTCTGCAGATTAAAAGCTATCGTATTAATGCTAATTCTGAACTTCATTAGGTATCACATAATTTTCATAATTTATCCTACTAATTCACAAGATTAAGGCTATGTGATAGAGCAGAAATAGCATAAACTCTTGAGTTAAAAATAATCATCGCTTAAACTGTGTGTTTGGCACTCATAGCTGTGTATTTTCACATACTTTCTAAATTTTCTGAGCATCAGTTTATTGTTTTTGATCTAGAGCTGTATCAATTGCAGACTAGGTAAGAAAATCCAAAGAACTAAAAAAATTTAAGAACACAATATAGAAACTGTCTCATTCTAAACTTCCAAGAAAATGGTAACTATTTCTTTCTTTATAATCATCCTCATCATCGCCACTGCTACTATCCAAGAATATCTGGACCATGATATTTCTGTCAGAACCAAGTTTTGAAAAATGGATATTTTATTCATCCAAGTTAATTAATACATTCTTGTCGAACTATCTACTAAATCAGCTTATGGAAGACTCCTAAAAATAGGAGTTTAAAATTAGCAGTTTTCAGTTCCATATCAGAGCAATTTATGCGGACGATAATTCTAAACAAAAAATGTCCATAGGTTGGGATCCCTGGGTGGCGCAGCGGTTTAGCGCCTGCCTTTGGCCCAGAGCGCGATCCTGGAGACCCAGGATCGAATCCCACGTCAGGCTCCTGGTGCATGGAGCCTGCTTCTCCCTCTGCCTATGTCTCTGCCTCTCTCTCTCATTCTGTTTGACTATCATAAATAAATTTAAAAAAAAATTAAAAAAAAATGTCCATAGGATTTTTTCAAAGGAAAGTGTGCAATTGGAATTGTCTTGCCTGTTTGATTTTTAAATTACTAACTAGTGGGTGAAATGAGAGAGAAGGCACAAGAAAGCAAATAATATTATCAACAGTGGTGAACAATTTTATGGTTGTTACTATTGTAAAAATGGAAAGTAGACTATTTAAAAAAGTGTTTTTATATTCCTTATTGTATTACATCTTCATAAAATTCAGTAAATTTATATTACTCATAATTTACTATGAGAAATATAATAATAATTTTTAAACCATTTTATGAAATAGAATATCAAGAATCAGAATTATTAGTTGACTTGTCCAGGAGTATATGGCAAATTAATGATATAAATTAAACACCAATGTATGTGATATAATCACACTTAAACTCTCAGTGTTCTTAAGTCACAAATAAGAGCCATCCACCCAGTACAATTTGGTTTCTTAATAAAATTTTGCGATTGAAAAAAAGGTTTTAAGAACTTTATATACATATATATATTTTTTTATTTTACAGTCTGCCATAACTTTACTTATAGTCTACCTTTAAATAATAATATTTTTCTTCTCAGATTTGCCCCAATATCTGTAATACCTCAGACCTTATCAGGAATAGTCCTGATATAAAGTTTGTAAGTTTGTAATGAATGCTGGGTGACGGAAAACCTAGTGAAGTAGTTTTCCTGTGAAATTATTTTTGATCTTAAAATATTGAATGTCTTGATTTTTCAGTTTTATATGCAAGCTAGAAAGTGATGTGTTAATTCCTTTATATATATATATATATATATATATATATATATATATATATATGGTTCAATGATAATTTTATTTGTAAATTTCCACCAACTCCTACCAATCATTATTCTGGATATCACAGGTGAATAATATAACAACATTGTCATATGTTAATCTGTATGAAATGTGGAAAAAAGAGATGTATAGATTGTATGCAAAAGACACCTTAAAGTTCACTTACAGTATGTGCTCTATAAATATTCAGGCAATATACATATATATGTGTGTGTGTGTGTGTGTGTGTGTGTAAAACAAGTTTGGTATTAAACCTGTAGATAATAATTTACATAGTTTAAATTAGATCACATGAGGTACATATATTGCCAGCTACCAAAATACACATAGTAGTAATTTACATTAATATACAAAAAATCAATATTTACATTTTGACTACTATATATCTACCTTTAATTTAATTATTAAAAATAGTAAACTGATCAGTACCCTGAGAATCACTTATCTTTTGTGGGATAGATACATGTATTCTTAAATTCCCTTTTCCCATGTTTGTCAATGAGTCCTGAGGAATTGAATTATATTTCAGAAAATCCTTAAATATCTGAGTGCTCAAATCTCCTTCACACATTTACATTTTTTTATTTTTTATTTTTATTTTTTTTAATTTTTATTTATTTATGATAGTCACACAGAGAGAGAGAGAGAGAGGCAGAGACATAGGCAGAGGGAGAAGCAAGCTCCATGCACCGGGAGCCCGACGTGGGATTCGATCCCGGGTCTCCAGGATCGCGCCCCGGGCCAAAGGCAGGCACCAAACTGCTGCGCCACCCAGGGATCCCCATTTACATTTTTTTAGTACTTTTATTATGATTATATTTATAAAGTAAATAATGATTCCAAAAGAAAAATACATAATCACATCATGAAAACTTAAATTTGTGTATTCATTGTTTTTATATCTTTCAAATACTTAAAAAACAATAAAATTTAAAAAGACATTTTATAAAAATACATATTCAATGACATTTTTACCAAAATGAAATTTACTCTAGATAAAATAAAATATTACACATACTTACACTAGGAAATGTGAAATTGGAATTCATGTGGAAATGATGTACTTCCAGAGCATGACTCAAAGACCACATAGCACAGACTTTCATATGGTTCTGAATAATATTTTATTTATTTATTTTTGGTAAGTGTAACTATCTTTTACCATATACATATTGAGTTTATTTCTCAAATTGAAGGTGAAAAGTGGTTTATAATAATAATATCTCTCAGCCTTAAAACCATCTTAAAATAATTTGCAACATCACTTCTCCATCTCTCATAATGATAATACCATTTTGTCTCCAGGATTAAGAGTTAACTTTAACTTTTGCATTTCAATTCTGTAGTATCTTTAAAAAGGCAAAGGAAGAAGTATATATTGTAAATGTAAAAAAAAAAATACCTTTTACAATTTTGTACTAAAAAATAATATGAATGGTTTTGGCAATTCTTCCTCTGAGTAAAACACAAAATATTCTTTTAAGGTGCAAACTATCATAACCAAGGGGCTAACTTGCTAAAATACAAAGTGTGGCACAACTCA
The DNA here is from genome assembly GCF_905146905.1 of Nyctereutes procyonoides. NCBI lineage: Eukaryota > Metazoa > Chordata > Mammalia > Carnivora > Canidae > Nyctereutes > Nyctereutes procyonoides. The sequence goes on along the minus strand of NW_026575032.1, from coordinate 13,095,725 downwards.
CTCGTATTTATATAATTAATTCACTGGCAAATTATCTGACCTAGTTTCATGCATGCAATTAGCAATTCAACTAAATTTCTTACTCTGAATTACTAGAAATATGTTGATGCCCATGAGAACCAGCGGGGTACTATCTATTTTAAGGATGCCTTAATAGCAGGTTATGATCAGCTTTAGGACATCTTCATTTATTTAGTAATTTATCAATTTTTGAGAACAGTAAGGCTGTATCTAATGTGGTGAATAAATCACACCTCATTTCTATTTTGTAGTAAATAATAAACAAGGGATAAAAATGATTCTTCGCCCTATGCTAAATTCCAAAATGCAACTTAATTTCAGGAGAAAACAGAAAAAAAAAACACTTTTTTTTTTCCATAAATGAAATATAATCACTGCATTACAAATTTATTTTTATGTTGAAGACACAAAATAGCGGGGGTTAGGGCATAGGGTCATATCAGTAATTTGACTCATATATTAAGCTAAAGTTTACATTCAATTGCACACATAAGAAGAACAATGAGACTTAAAATTTTGGTCTTAAGTATTAAATAACTTGAAAATGTTCAAGATACCTTAACTAGTCACAATCTTTAAACGAAGGAATGAGTACTAGAGTTGATTAAGATAAAACATCTTTCCAAACCCTCTTATTTTTCCCTAATTCTATTTTAATAGCTTTTTCAAAAAAATGCTAATATAGTTTTCAGCATTTTTAGAAACTAGATCCATTCCTTCTTTTTGTAGTAAAACCAATTGTCAAAAATACCACTTTTTAGTGTTGTGTTTGAAATTCTTAAGACTTTATGTCTAGTATTTCACTCTAAAACTTGAGAACAGATATTTTTACAGAAGATGTACTTTATGTTAAAGAAATTTTATAAATATTTATATCATTTGTTATTACTCACAAATTTACCTAAAGTATTTTTTTAAAGTTCTACCTAGTTACTGTTTAATATTTATTCTTCATGAGATCATTAATATATGTTTCTTCTGCAGCATTAAATACTATATATCTGAGTATCAGTTAAAATTACTTATTTAGGAAATATATTGCTACCTCATAAAACTAATGATAGTTAATAATAGTTTATTTTTACTTATTAAGGCTAGTAAATTAGACACATGTTAATTCCCTCAGTAGTGAATCACTTCTCCTTCAATCATTTATAATAATTTTAATACTTTATACCTAGAGGACAATTTTCCATTTTTCAAAGGCGACTGCGATTATCACAAGTAACATTGTTAGGTTGATTAAGCTCCACCCAGAAACATGCATTCAATTCTCAGCCTCTTGGCGTTTTAAGAAATAAAACAGATTTAGACACAATAAATTTGAACTCTCCCCTTAATTACTCCCTCAATTTTTTTATTATCTCCTATAGTGAGTGTCAAGTCCCTAAACTCTCCTACCTACCCCCATCCCAAGACTAATTTTCTGTATGTGTGTGATCATGGAGCAGGAGTGGTCTATCATCCAAAGCATAAGGGACCAGATCCCCCCACAACCCCACTCCCACTGCTTAAGGACCTGATGTGTTATTGTGCTCAGCCCATCTGCTGTTTCTCAGAATCACCCTCTCCCACATACTCACACATATGTTAGGACGCAGTGAAGAAAGGAATGGATGATATAAACTGTGAGAAAATGTTTCTGTGCCTGGCCTATGATATGGTACTTGCTGCCCAGATTTTGGAGCATTTTTAAAGCTCATACCTGCAAACTATTATCCATCTGAGACTCTGTGATTCACTAAGTGAATTATGTGTTTGCCTAAGGTAGCCAGAATTACTGGATGTTGTATTTTACTAGCTTATCAATAAGTACTTTTTTGACTTGTGTTTTTTTTTTTCATATTTCATATTTTATGTCCAGACATAACTTTTCTTTCATGCTGTATTTTTTTAATTTTTTTTTTTTTTTACTCTTTGGAGCTTTGCACTTCAGGAAAAAAACAAACAAACAAACAAACAAAAAAAAAACCCTCCTGATTCTGAAAATAGTTGCAGAAACATATATTCAGTTGTAATATTTGTTTGTTTGTTTCTGTTTTTTGATCTGCTCATAAGTAGGTGTAAGGGCTTATTTTCTAGCTCTGTCCTCACTAGACTTATACAGTTACACAGGTATAACCTGTTCCAAATTAACTCAGAGTGATTATCACACGTCACTTACTGACATTTCTTTGTGTCCTACGTGGTTTAGTCTGTGTATCCTAAATGCTCTAGTCCTTAAGTCCATCCATTTATCACTCTTGTGCTTTAGTACAATGACAGTTGAGCTACAGGGAAAATGCACTCCATGACCAGGAAGAAAAAAAAAATGTGACTTGACAATTTAAAATATTACATTGCTATATCACTCCAAAATCTCTAGGTCCATGTTTGAAATAAATATCCAAAAAGAGAGAAGATGAGAATTCAGAGCAGTCATTAGAAGTGTTACCCATTTCTTCCAAAAGAGCAGAATTCACTAATTGTCTTCCACATTTCTGTAGTTTAAAAATCGTACCTCAAGTCAAGTATAATGAATGGGCTCTTTGATGAGCATTATGTTGCTTCATGATGTATTCACTTGGTTAGGTTATTGTTCCAAAGTACTCAAACCCTATTGTAGGTGCTCCTGTAGGGGATTTTGCAGATTTATTCAAGTCTCTAATCAGTTCACCTTAAATAGGGATGTTATCTTTGGTGGGTCTGACTTAATTGATTAGAAGGTCTTAAATACTGGGCTGAGGCTTTTTGGAGAAAGAAAATCCCACTGTGTACCACAGCCCTGGCTTATTTCTGTGGGGTTGCATTCTGTTCCTGATCATCCCTTCCTGAGGATCTGCCCTATAGACTTCTGTCCTGCTCAGCCACGGGCCCTACAACTGTATAAACCACTTCCCTGTAATACACCCCATACAGATATATAGTTCTATAGATAAATACATAATTAAATATATCAATCTATTTATCTAATGTGTACATATAATGCAATTTTACTGGCTCTGCTTCTCTGTTGAACCCTGACTAATATAGACTAGAAGCTTCTCTCTGACATCTGCATTACCACTTCATTTGAAAGTGTTCTAGGGAATCAGGATTCCTGTAATAGTCAAAACAGAAGTTCCAAGGACTATCTCATGTGCCATATACCCTCATTCATTTATTAGTCCATTAATGAATGTCCTCATTTCACCCATATCTTCTAGTATTTCAATATGCTACCAAGAACTCAGCTTTCAATTGGCATTGTGGGAAAAGCAAAAAATGTTTGTATTTTAAATACCTAGTGCCCTATTTTTCCAACTATCGCAAAATTCTTCAGTAACATGATTAGCATAGGTGCCAACTTTTAACAACAACAACAAAAAAAAAAATCCCTGGAAGGATGTAGCATATATAGAATGTTTTATTTGTTTGAGAGCAGAGAAGAATGTGTCAAGGAATTTCAAAATCATATGACATCTAACCTCAACAATAGTGGCTGGATCCTTACTTATTTTGAGGTTCACAGTAATGATTAAAAGATTTCTATGTCAACTACATTTTTTTGGGTCAACTACATTTTAAAAATAAATTTCAAAAAAAGTTTTTAAAATTTCTACAGGTAGTTTTTGGTCTTCAAAATGAAAAAAAAAATGACAAATAACTGTGAAAAAACAGTTGCTATTGAATTATTTTCTTAGATGAATTTTAAAAAATGATATCTGAGAAGCAATATGATTATTCATATTGAACCAAATCTCTGAGGTCCTTACTATAATGCAAAGCTCTGTGATAAATACTGTGAAGGTATCAAAATATATTTGTAATACAAGGTATAATATAAAGAGATTATTTTCTCTGAGGGTGATTTTTCTATTTAAATATAGTTGTTATTACTGATATATATATAAGTCATCTCATTAATATGTACCCTCATGAATATGTTAACTACTGAAATCTCTATTACTTTCTATATCAAATATTGAATTAAGGTCTATACACAATAAATTTAATAAAATCTCTACAGAACTTAAATCATGATCCACTAATTTATACAAATTATACACGGCCCATATAACCTTTCTAATCAGGAATATAATAAATTAAATCCAAGTCAATATATTTGGCAAAGTCTACTTTATAAACTGAATAAAAATCATGTTATCTATAGCATATTAATATAAAATTAAATCACACAGAGAAATGTATAAACCTGTGAATTGAATAAAGTGATCACAATAAAAAGCTAGTGATGTTCAGAGCTTCTAACAATATCATTAAAAAGGATAAAATGTAATACAAAGCAAACTTTCAAAATAATTTCAAAGTTACATATGATACAGCACCCAGGTGATTATGGGATACCATAATGAATCTAAATGTTTAAGTTTTCCACAAGACAGTAAGTAGCTTTCAAACACCCCCACTAAAATCAGGCTTGACTGAATTTTTTTTTTAAGATTTTATTTATTCGTGAGAGACACACAGAGAGAGGCAGGGACACAGGCAGAAGGAGAAGCAGGCTCCCTGCAGGGAGCCTGATGCAGGATTCGATCTCAGGACCCTGGGATCACACCCTGAGCCACAAGCAGGCGTTCAACCACTGAGCCACCCAGCTGCCCCAGAACTTATTACTTGAATACTTTATCAAGAAACAAACAATACATAGAAAGAAACAGAACTTAGATGTATTTAAGCATCTGTCCTAATCACAGTTTACCTAAATATCTTTTACTTCATAGAACTAAATGCCCTCATCAAACCTATGTTGTAATTATGACAACAAAGGAGTAGATGAAAGTTACCTATCTGATTTGAAGAAGCCTAAAATGGCCCAACCAAGTCTAAATGTTACCCACGTCATTCCCAGCTAAATTTCACAGCATTTTTTAAAATGACAAATACAGAAAGACACACCCTAAAGGCACAAAATTAACCAGAAGGAGGAAAGGGTAGTGCACCCATTTTTAGAAATTGAACGGAGTACTTCACATTAGCTTAAGTTGGGAATTTGCTGATTTTGAAAGTAAAGAGAAGGTGTTAGGTAGTTAATGTCTCAAGGGAGATGAACAGATAGAGTGAGTTAGATCAAGCTCCAGAATATGTTTTAAAACATTGTACAAAAGATAAAAATAAAAATAAATATAAATACAAAAAACAAAACATTGTACAACTTGAAATATACTGATGGGGAGGAAAAAAAAAAAGGAAACAAACTGGGTAAGAGAAACTTTGTATATTTTACCTATTTCACCAGTCTACAGATGTCTAAGTTCCATGGTAGGCTCAGATCTTTCTCTGACATATATCATTGGAGAGTAAATGTCAGGGGAAAGGCAAGAGTGAATTTTGCATGCATCTAAGAGTCCAACTGCTGAACAGTTTCCCAAATATAATAGACAAATGATAAATGTTTCATTTTATTTATTACTTATAAATACTAATCTTTCTTCCTGGAGCAATATTAATTTAATTTATGAAAAATTTTTGTTTAAACCATCCACTTTTTCTGGTAAAGGTTAAACAGTTTCTTGTCAAATAAAAACATGTTATTTCTTAAAAGGGCAAGTATGTTAATATAACTTGGATTTACTTGCACATACGTCTTAAGTCTTACTGGATGATTGGATGAGATGACCTTTATGTCCATCAAACCCTGAGATTTTATGATTTATGATTAAATAACTTTTATTTATTCTTATACAATAGGAAATGTTATATATCACCAACAATTCTAATTAAATAGCTCTTCTCTAATCGTAGAGATTTCTATGCCAAGGGCGCATTTGCAAAGAAGTATAACCAGGTCTAAAAGGCTTTATTTTGATCATGTTAATGAGTGGTATGGTTGGAACGTTAGGTACCAGGGTCAGAAGTTTGCAAACTAATTGGAAGAATAGGTGAAAAACTCAAGGAAAGTTTGTTGATATGGATCAAGAAAGAATTCACCACTATTTATCATTTATTAGTTCTTTAACCTAGAGCAAGTCTTCTTATAGCAAAGAATTTTCTAAGGATTCAAGAAAATATCCTGTATGTAACCACCTCCCCAATCATAACGTTTTGTTCACATTTAAATATATTTATTTTTAAACATTGTCATAATTTTATATTTATAATTGATGTTCTAGGATATGTAACAGATTGATTTTTTATATCAACTGCTGCACCTCTGTAGCCTGTTCTTACAGGAAAAATGATTTTTTTTCTATAAAAAAATGTGATACAGAACAAGAGAAAAACCTTACAATATTATTGACCATATACAGGTATACAAAGTTATTTATCTTCTAGCTTTGTATCTTTTGCCTCTGTAGTCTGTTATAACTGTAAGTCAAACAAGTTAATCCTCAATCTGTATAAACACGTTCCAGTGAAAGAACATCTGGAGAGTGCCAATACACACTTAGTGATTGACTGATAAAAGTTAATGGAGAAATTGAGTCAAGGATCATTTGAATCATGGCAGCTAACGTTTGAGTCCTTCAACCAGACTTCATGCCTTCGTTTTCACCCCCTCATCATTCTAGCGTCCTGTCCTTCTCTCTTATCTTTGTCTTGGTGTAGATCAATTAAAAGTACAGAACTATTTCTCATGTAACAGGAGTAGGTGGCTAGAATCAAGTTTTACACTTAATATTTAGTACCAGCATTTTGTGACAGAGACCATGTTCATATTGTTACTGGTCATATTTCTAGAAGCTCACACGGTTTCAGGTCATGAGGCATATGCTCAGTAAATGAATGAATCAATGAATGAATGATGAGTGAGGACTTGATGAATGAATGAATTGATGAGTGAGACTGCATTGATCTGGGTTGCAAATGAAAATCTGTCATCGTTGATCAACTCAAATATCTTTCAGCTCAAAAGTATAGATAGAAATATCATTTGGGGGGATCCCTGGGTGGCGCAGCGGTTTGGCGCCTGCCTTTGGCCCAGGGCGCGATCCTGGAGACCCGGGATCGAATCCCACGTCGGGCTCCCGTGCATGGAGCCTGCTTCTCCCTCTGCCTATTGTCTCTCTCTCTCTCTCTCTCTCTCTGTGACTATCATAAAAAAAAAAAAAGAAAAAAAAAGAAATATCATTTGGGTAGGAATTAACAACTTAAGGGTAGGGACTAATGACTTAAACTCAAAGTTTTGAATAGAGACCCATCATTACGCATCTGAAACTTTTGCATCTTATACAGGCACATCGATAACTCTCTATATATGCAGGTTTCTGATTGCCACGTGTTCTTCGAAATAATCTTACGTTGGTTTTTTTGCTTGCTAATGGAATATTTAATAACATTATTTACTGAAAAAAAATATATAGTAGCTTTCCTTTTGAACTCTACTCTTTTTGTGAACTGTGGCCCTTTTCAAATTATATTGCATTACTAGAGCCTCGAAGAAAAACAAAATGAGGTTTAAAAGCCAGGGCTTAAAATAAACAGGAAAATGTTCTACAGTGGGTACAAGAAATTATCAAAATTTAACTAATACAATACAATGTTGTTTAATGCATTACTGACTAGATAGTATACATAGTATGTTGATTATTTTAGGCAAAGTCCATAACATTTAAAGCTTATTGCTAAAGAGATCACTTAGAATATGATAGCTGCTTGGCAATCAGTTATCTTACTTGGTGAATTTCAAAAACGTATTTCCACACATTAATATGGATGTATTAATTATGTTATGTAGCACATATAGACATGTGTAAATTATAAAATAAAAATTGTGGATTTATGTAGGCCCTCTTAATCACAAAACATACATGCATGAGATGTTGGCGTTGCATAAAATGTCTTTTGGGAATGCTGCACTGGATTGGGAAAAAGTCATTCTTACAAAAAAGTCTTTTATTTTCTGAATCCTTAATGTTAGCAGTAGACAGTAGACAGAGAGAAACCACAATCATGAAACTATTATACTAATTATTTTCCCTAAGTGTATTGTCTTGCACTTAATAGATTTAAAAGCCAAATGATATTTCCATCTATGCTTCTGAGCTGAAAAATATTTGAGTTGATCATCAATGACAGATTTTCATTTGCAACCCAGATCAATGCAGTCTGAAGTTCTGATCATTTCATGTTCTTCATCTGCCAAATTACCCTATCCATAATTTCATCTCCCCAACAATTCAGACATGGCTTCTTTGCTTTATAATTTCTCCCTTACATTCATCATTATCTAACACTACATATTTGTTTGATCTCCCCTCTAAATTGTCAGCTCCATGAGAGATTTTTGTCTGTTTTACTCACTGCTTTGTCTCAGGTCCTAGAAGATTGCCAGATATCACTGGGGACCAATTAAAATCTGTTAAATGAATGAGAAGAATACTAGTTTCTAGGAAATCATTTCATTGAATAGATTTTTACATCCAGAGATGTACTTATTTGTCCCTACACATTGTATGATAAATTATTCCTCATGATACATGACAAAAAGGAATAAATACCAAAGCAATTCAGGCCTTTCATCTACCACCTTGAACACTATATACCGGCGGTGGACAAAGAGAGAAAAAATTTGCTTCTATTCCCACTCAATTTAGACAAACTCTAAATGCCTTCACAGATAATAAGTTGCTCAAGTAAAATTCATTACATTTCGTTATTTTCTGAGTAGTAGCGTGAAATGCTTAAAGCTAGATTTGGCTTAATTCTAACAAATTAGTTTTACTTTAATAACCCAGAAAATTAAGCAAACGTATTTTTCTTCAGGTTTAAATTTAAGCTGAATTTATATATGTAGGGCAACTATTAACTCTATATAATAAGTAGTGGTTATTTAGACATTTTGGAAGATAAAGATTTGTATTTTCACAGCCATCCCAGTTCAAAAACATTATAAAATACAGAGATTTTGATGATCAATCTCAATGAGCACTCACTATTTTAAATTGTAAGTTTTTACTTCATTCACACAATAGGCCTAGTGGAAAGTGTATACATTTCTCCTTAAATGTTTATTAAAATGCATAATGTTGCTTCCATTATTGTTTCTTTAAGAACGTTAATCTGTTCAGTTTCTAATATTTTTGTACATGCTTATTGTGACACATAAAGCAAAACAACGATAACCTTAAACAGTTCTAAAGAAAAACTTAAGCAAGGCAAAAACCAATTCTGACAAGACTTGTAGCTCAAGTTTTCTTCATTTATACTTTTGTCTATTTATCAAATATTTATTGAGCTCCATTATGTATCAAACACTGGTCTAGACACTAGGAATTCAGCAAGTAGAATTTATAATCTCCTGAGAGGACCAATACAATAAACAAGCAAATGCTTGCATGAAATTTTGCTTATAATAAGTGCTGTGAGATAAATAGTGGGAAATGATATTGATTGTGCTTCAATATTAAGCAGGTTTAATGGATGAGGAAGAGAAGACTGTTGGAAATTTATTTAGACATCTTGGGAGAGTATTACAGGTACAGGGAACAGCACATTCAAAATCTTGCTTTGGGAATAGCCTGTGCAAAAGAAGAATGAATCTCGCTCTTTTCAATGACAGAGGAACAGCGTGGCTGGGGAGTGTTATCCAATTAGGAGATGTCAGAGGTGAGGTGACCGAGACCGGCAGGTACGAGATCTTGTAAAGCATGATGGGCACTGTCTAAATAAGATAACCAAGTGCAAGAAATAAGTTCTTGTCCCTAATCTTACTTTAACTATGCCCATAATCAATGGATTACATTGATATATTCATGTGCATTATTAATACACTGACTTTTAATTGCTTGTTGCTAACTTAATATAAATAAATGTATGTATATAAGCATCATAGATGTGTGTTTGTGATTTCATCAAAATGACTTCAAATGGCTCCCAAAATAACAAGGCTTTCTAAGAAATAGTTCCACACCTTAAAATAAGAATGTTCCTCTCACATTGTAAATTAATGCAACACTGGCTGTGGTTTTAGATATTGCACTGTGGAGCTCCTAGGTGGCTATGTCCCAGTGGATCATAAATGCCATTCCATGCAAACTTGTCTATGCAAAGGAACAATGATTCAGAATGGATAGGAGTCATTTACACAAAAGAGCTGAATTAGTGAACACCTCTCCCCACCCCCCTTTCCAACCCTATCATCCTCTTGGAGTTGGCTTTGAAAGTAGGGAGGATACCTGTGTCCTTCAGAGTTTAGAGTTTGATTTAGAGGGGGAAAAAAAGACCAGAGCTTGTTTCTTTTCAAATAGAAATATCAGAAGATGAAAGATTCACTGGAATAGCCAGCACATGCAGGCCAAATGACAACGATAGGCACTCGGAGAAGCAGAAGAGGCCCCCCTCCATTTCCTGAGACTCTTTGAAGGACTGTGAGAGTCAATGATGGGCAGAAATGGTGCAGTATCCCCAGCAGGGAAGGGGTCAGTTGTGTGCTGGTGTGCTTCGGGTAAGAGGCAACGGGAGACACAGCTGCCACTTTGGAGTCCTCAGCAATAAAGAACCAGCTGCGTGGTAGTACTGCTGGAGAACACCAAATATGTCACTCACACGCTGTGCACAAACTGCGGTGTAGAGACCACCCGACTGGCTCTAAATCAGGCTGAAGCCACAGGCTGGCTCTGCCCTATTTGTCTTTATGAGTCCCACATCATGTAATCAGACTCTCCTTTTTGGTGCCTATTCCCAGACAGAGAGTCACACCCTTTGAAGAGCAAGACAGGTGACAGTTTTGAGAGGGAGCTAAATACACTTGAATGAAAGCCTTGATATTGAATTATCGAGGCAATTGAAGCACTTGACAGCAACTGGAATTGTAATACCAGGTTAAGCTTTGTAGTCACTGGCCTGGGCTGAGATGATCCATTTGTTATTTCCCAGAAGCAGTACAAGTAGTTTATTTGAAAAGTAAAAAAGGGAAGGGTGGAGAAATGAGGAGGGACTATTATGAAGGCAGCTGCCAGTGTGGACTACTGGAGTCTGGTCTCCCTGGGGATGCCCCCGGAGACAACAAGGAACACACATGTCAGAATTATCTCACCTGATGTGTAAGACAACTGGAGTCTTTATACACCAGCTCCCATTGTTTCTGTCTGAGTGTGTGTATGTCAGTGGGTGGAGGCTGGGGGATATTAAATCTACAACACAGAGAGCCTGCTGCACAGGGCTTAACGTGGGATCTAGGGGCATGACAGCCCAGAGGCAACGCACTGCAGCTGGCATTTGGAGGTCAAGCTGGTGTCCAGTGAATAAGGCTGTGGACAGAGTGCTGCTAACATGTCACACCAGACCTTGCCTATGAGAAGGTGACTGCGTCCGGAAAATGCAAGTTGGTTCAATGTCAAGAAAACGACATATATGACCAAGAAAATAAAATAATTTCAAAGTTTGCACATATTTGAATGGTAACTGCCTAATCAAACGTGTGCATATTGTTACACTAATTAGATTTTAGCTGCAAATGGAGAATGTGGAAAGTATTGTTATTATGAACCAAACATGTGCCAGACATGTTCCTGGGCAAATTATTTTATTTATTTTCACCCTGACCCTTAAAACCTTACCATAATTACTTAAAAGAAAAAAAAATTGAGGTAGGTACAGGAAAGCCAACCTTCAATTTACATATATCTAGTACATGATAATGATGGGATTTAATATGGGAGTACCCATAGGTGTAATGCTATGCCTGGCACATAGTTAAGATATAAATGTGCAATACAATTATCAACATGAATGAGTGAAAAATAAGAAAAAATACAGTTCAACATACGGATATTTTTTTTTTAATTTTCATTTATTTATGATAGTCACAGAGAGAGAGAGGGGCAGAGACATAGGCAGAGGGAGAAGCAGGCTCCATGCACCGGGAGCCCTATGTGGGATTCGATCCCGGGTCTCCAGGATCGCGCCCTGGGCCAAAGGCAGGCGCCAAACTGCTGTGCCACCCAGGGATCCCCAACATATGGATATTTTAATTAAAATACTTTCAAGAAAGACAATAACTTAGAAATGTTCTAATTTATGTGTAATAACATTAAATTTGCCCAAACCATAGTGATTTGAGATGTTACATCGCGACCATATCTGTATACATTTATGCTGACTGGGATACCCTGTTCTTAAGCAACTCTTCTCATTTGGGAGATTTTCCATTTTAATATCTGCATGCTATTCAGTCATAATATCTCTCTTTCCAACACCAAAACACCTCATCTCTCTGAACACATGCCCCATAGGCTAGCCTCACCTCCAGCCCTAACGAGCAGCAAAACTCCATGTTTTGGGATATCACTTTGTCATGCACCAAACATGAAAATCTTACATAAAGGAAACCCCATTGTCTGGATGTTAGGAGTAGATCTTTTACTTCCAGCTCATGCTCCTCCTGACTTGGCTGCCTCTTTTCTTTTTCCTATTCTTGTAATTTTCCTTGATTATTTAGGATTAGGATATCTGCACCTTGAATAATGACTATGCCTCTTGCTGTGTTGATTTTCTTCGTAATTCTTCCTTAATATACTTTTAACCCTCTTCCTAGTGTTAGAGCATGAGAGAGCAAATATCCTCCTATATCTGGTGGTATTTACAATCAGAAACTGACCAAACAATGTGCTAAAGCAAAATTTCAAGTAATTAAATGATAACAAGAATATCACTATACTTCATATTTTTCGAATATATACTGGTGCATTATGTGCTAATACACAAGTTAGCTAGTATCTTATTAAAAATTCACAATTTTGGTGTTATCCATATGAAATATCAATGGTGTGCCATAACTCTATTTCCTTTACATGGCTTAACATACAACATAGTAGAGAAATATTGAAAAAATGTTTTGAAGAGTATAACTGAGTTTTAGCATACAAATATTATAATCCTAGACTTTTTGGAAAAATAATGACAGCCATAACTCTATAATCGTAATATAGAGACACCAGTCTCAAAAATAAAGAAGAAACTGGAATAAGAGAAATGCCATCTGCTAACCATCTGTCATGTTTCAGGTGATTAACATAAGCACAACTGTCATCTCAATCAGTTGTTAACAACAATTTCATTATATAGGTGGATTATACCCTTATCACAGAGAGAAATCTGAATATCTGAAAGGTTAAACAAAGACAGAAGGTATATAAAGTTTTCTCTGTAACTTTGTAAAGGAGAAGAAATTGACAAATATCTTCAAAAATTGTATTTAATTTTCAATGATACTTACTAACACTAGATGTCAAGCTGGCTTTTCCAAATATGAGTAGCAGAAATTTGAGGATGACAATTAGAAGATCAAAAGTGAGACATGCAGCTACTGAATCGATAAAGGTGGAAACCAAGAAACAAGAAAATCCATTCTAACTTAAAAGAATGAAAGGACAAATTAAAGAATTAAGAAAGGGAGGAATGCATGTATGACGAGGTAGGGAAGACCACAAGATTTTGCCAAATAGAAAAATATAAAATATCATAGTAGGAATAAAAAAATAAATTCCTTAGTAATCAAAAGGCTTGGGTTAAAACAAACTGAAAGTCCTGTTTATAAGTGCCATGACTTAAAGTAAAAATGATCAAATGGTAAGAGGTAAAATATTTATGAAATAAACAATTGTTTAAAATGCAAGAGAAATTATAAAATAAAAAAATAGAGTGGTATTTTTTAAGATGCTGCAAATATATTTAGAGATTTAAAGAGACTAGGAATATAAATTAGGTGAATAATTTAAAATATATGAAAGGTGTTCACAATTAATAAGCCCAACCATATACATTATATAGTACTCAGCAAATTGCATATATTTTTAATCACTTAAGAAATCCAATAATTAAAAAAATAAAAAAATTGAATAATTTTAACTAAAGTCAAAAGATTTAAAAATAAAATATAAATTATAGTCTGTTAATACCGAAAATTAAGAATTAAAGGAAAAATATTGTAAAATACCTACATAATGCTGAACATCTTTGAGCCTATCTCTAAGTACTACGTAAAATTCCATAATTCATTACATTTCAGTCCAAAAATTAGGCATAATATATTCAGTGCAGCAGTGAAAACAACCCAAATATTGGTTTTATAGGAGAGTTGGGAAAATTACATCACATTGAGGATATAGATATGAAGTCTAATCTATAGAATATGATCTTACACTTAAAAACAGATGGCTATACAGAAACAGATTTAGCAAGTTCTCCAAAGCAAATACTAAAATATATCACACATAAAAATGTGTAGCCCCTTTCATATAAACCTTGACATCTCTTTTTCCTTTTCTTTCTTCCCTTCCCTCCTTCCTTTCTTCTTCTCTTCTTTCTTTCTGCTTTCTTTCTTTTCTTTCTTTCTTTCTTTCTTTCTTTCTTTCTTTCTTTCTTTCTTTCTTCTTTTTCTTCTTTCTTTTCTTTCTTTCTTTCTTTCTTCCTTTCTTCCTTTCTTCCTTTCTTTCTTTCTTTCTTTCTTTCTTTCTTTCTTTCTTCTTTCTTCTTTCTTCTTTCTTTCTTTCTCTTTCTCCTCTTTCATCTATAACACATTGACACAAGATTGCAGAAATGTACAGCTACCAAAGTTCATAGTAATTACTGCTGGGGGAAAAGAGGAGGAAGTGGAAGAGAAATCACTGAAAAGGGGACTTTCACATTTCCCTTGATATATTTCTAGATTATTTGACCATATTAGAACAGAAATAATTTGTGTATTACTCAGTAATTAAAAATGCAAAAATCACATGCCACTTAGACATATAACTTCCAACTCCTTGATATAGATTGTTAACAGTAGTATCACTAAGTGGTATTCATCAACACTTATATTTGGCTATCATATAATTAATTATAACAAAAACTTGACTTTTTGTGGGGGAGGAAGTATATCTATTTTTATGTTTTTCTCACTTTTACTGATCCTTTATTCTGTTCTGGTTTAAAACTCAAAGAAAACCACACAGTACTGCTCATTACTTCTGTAAAGATACTTAAATCTAAAGCAAACATCATATGAAAAAAATTAAAAAATAAAAATAAAGCATCATATGAGCAAGGTGGGCTATGATTTGAACTTCCAGGATGATTAGCAGGATCAGAATTGTGGTTTCTAAGCTATGTGATTGAAGACTGGACTCTAGAGTAGATAGGACTGGAAAGAGACGTGGTCTTTAATTTGGGGTGGTGGGAGAAGAAAAACTTACTGGGATATAAAGTTGATACTCAAACAAGAACATTCTGGCAGCTGAAAGCTGATAGACGTAACAAGAGTTGTGTTCTTCCAACACTATGGGATGTCAGACAATAGTCTGAGTATTGTCTCTACGTGTTAGAGACACTGTAAAAAATATTCATAGACCATGAGGCATAAAGAAGTAAAAATTAAAGCACTGGCTAGATGGGCCAGACCCCTTATCACACAGGGAATTTACCTGTATAACAGCTGATGACCCAATCCCTGTTTTATGGATTATTTAACATAAACATCATTTTTACTGCTTCTAAATCCTCCACTGGGTGTCCTTGCAACACAGACATCTGTACTAACTGTGGCCTCACTGAGGAAACAATTTTATGCCTTTTAACTTTTGTTTTCTAATGCCAGACTAGGAAGCACACATTTTAAAGATTCTAATTTCAAGAATTCACCTAAATTAACAACATGGTGGCAAATAATTTCCCTGGACTGTCTACAAGAGTTTGTAAAAATGTCTTAGAAGTCTATTTGCGTATATTTTTTTGTTTTCAGTGTTATAGGTTAAAGTTCCTTCACTGTAAAAAACTAAATTCCACATTTTCACTCTTATACATGTATACTTGTAAAAGATATGTGAATCACCTGCAGAATCTTAACAAATTGTAAAAGAGATCATCTATGTTCCCTTTCAATCAAATATTCTTAAGCCTAATTTCATGGCAAATATCTATCCAAAATAAAACATAATAGATTATCAAATATAATTAAGATTTAAAATATGGCAATGACTATTGAATTTTTTAAACCTGAAGTGTTTTCTGCCCAATGGACTTAGTTCTTATTGAGGACAGTCATAAATAACTTTAAAATATTCCAATGTGATAAAAAGGAGCTGTAGATTAGGTCATTGAGGAATTATAGTTCCCTTGCTTAATGATTGTAGAAAATTGCCTGGCAATCGAACAAAGAGAAAAGGGTGATGTGGTGAATGCCGGCTAATTAAACCAATAATTGCTTCTTCTTGTGTACCCAGATAATGTGCCCCTGATAATTTTAAATGAAGTCTTGAAGCAGTCTTCTTGAATGAAATGCTGTGCTGGTTAAAGCTCTACTATATACAATTCTTGTGCTTAGACAGTGGCCTACTTCTCAGAGTTCCCTGCATGGCTTGATTTAAAAAAAAAAAAAAAAAAACTCAATGGCATGGAAGATTCTTACATTACAAATGTTTATGTCACATTATATATTTGGATGATACTTTTATTCCTTATAACATATTCATATCATGCAATATGTATAAATTTGGGGATTAACTGCTCTAACAGTAGAGATTCCACATTCATCTAATTTTCTGGGAAGAATCTTGGTATTAAAATGTGTTGCCCTCTGAAATTCCTCTGTATTAACTGCAGCATATTTTATATACTTGACCTGATGTTATTACAAATCAGCAGCAAGATATTAGGCTTTCCATTTCATAAATATCTTTAATTTAACTTATTTATCCTACAAGATCATTAATATTGTTTTGAACCTGTGGGATTCATGGTTTAGATATAGTACACTAGTGTCCTTGGGAAATCAATACAAAATTTCACAAATTTTATTATATAATGTCTATATGTTTTGATAATGTTTTTAATGATCTTATTCATTTATGTACCTTGATTTCCTACAATAAACCGATTTTCCCATTTATAACACTAACCATAATATGAATATTATATTTTGTTTTTAATTTAGGAGAGAGATAAAGAATGGCAGAAGGTTCCATGATTTATGAGATACTATATGCTGCACTTCTTAGCTTTTCCAAATTTCAGTATGGACTGCAAGTCTGTATTATATTCTGCTTAATTAGCATCTCATGATTTTCATAAGTTAACAGTTCTTTTTCAGGCAACTTCCAAGAGTAAACTCTAAAACTCATATTCGACATTTGTATTCATCAAGTTTTACTTTTTTGTCAGCTTTCATAAAGATCGTTTTTACATGAGGTAACGTGAGATGTTCTAAACATGCAATTATTTGCATATATTATTCCCTTAATCAAATATTTTATCCAAAATCAATATATCCCTAGGCCTTAGAAGTTTTTCAAACTACAAAGTGCTCCATATTCAAGAATGTAATTCTGCTTACCGTCATATTTTTTTTCAGAATATACCATACATTTGGATAATGAGCAATTTTTTTTAGATAATGAATATGTTTAATTGTCATGTGTTCCATCACCAATAAATGCCTATATACATGGTATCCTTCAAATCCTGAATATTTTTAAACTACCTATATTTTTCTTCTCTAAATAAACAATTCTGAAAATCCACATATATTTATTGTTTATTTGTAAATGAATTATACAGTTTTTTTTTTTTTTTTTTTCAGAAAGTTTACTTGGAATCCTAGGATTACCATTGTCTTACACACACAGTCAGACATTTTCTGAGGTTCTGCTATAAACATCGTTATGGATGCTTTTAACACAAAAATATTTTCTATCACAATAACCTGGCCTGTAACCCAGTAACATACCCAAAATGTCCCCTCAGTCCCAGTGCTATCTACAGTGACATAAAATCTTCCTTTGCCAATTGTTTGTTAAGTTTTTGAATTTATGGGAACAACCATTATAATTCAAAAGATATCCTGTACTTATATGAAACAAAAAAATACAGAAGCAGGCACATACATAGACATTTCCCTCTGACTGCATACAATAGAAATCGAAATTACACATAAAACACAAACGTTTTCTCATGTTTTGTGTGTTTCTCTTTACATTTTTCTTATCAGACTGATGTATAAAAGAACTTATAGTACTCAATAGATGATACAAAGCTAAAGCATTTCCATGCAGTAAGTTATTTATGTTATTCTTATTTTCATGTAGACATTGCATAAAAGTTTTAGGGTTTTTATTTAATTGCAAACTTTCCCTCTTTATGAATGAAGCTTTTTATCATTATGCTTCAATTATGTTTATATGAGACCAATATATCTAAGCACGTTTTTGGAAACATTATGAAATACTTATTTTAAAAACATTTGGTGAAGCATTTTATAAGGGAGGGTGCATACTTATGAAGAAACAAGTAAGTTTTCTATAAGCTTATTAGCTCCTTAAGAATCATGGATTATGGGGATCCCTGGGTGGCTCAGCAGTTTAGCACCTGTCTTTAGCTCAGGGCGTGATCCAGGAGACCTGGGATCGAGTCCCACATGGGGCTCCCTGCATGGGGCCTGCTTCTCCCTCTGCCTGCATCTCTGTTTCTCTCTCTCTCTCTCTCTCTCTCTCTTTCTCTCTCTCTCTCTCTCTGTGTGTTTCCCATGAATAAATAATAAATAATAAATCTTTTTTTTAAAAAAAAAAATCATGGATTGTTAGAGCTGGAAAATAATTTAATATCTTCTAGCCTATTTTTTAAAATTTTTAAGTGGAGAGTATTCTTTAAAGATATTTTTTATTTGTTTGTTTGTTTGTTTATTTGTTTATTTAGTTATTTAGATTGAGAGAGAACAGGAGCAGGGAGGAGGGCCAGAGGGGGAGAGAGAGAGAGATTCTCCAGCAGACTCTGTCCTGACCATGGAGCCCAAGGCAGGGCTCAATACCATGAACCTGAGATCATGCCCTGAGCCTAAACCAATAGCTGGCTGATTAACCAAACGAGCCACCCAGACACCCCTAGTTTAATCCTTATATTTCATAGATGAGTAAGATTGTAACTTTGTAAAGTTATCTGTTTAAGTGTAACATAGATATGACCTTAATTTTCCTAGTTTAATTATATAAAGTTTCATAATTTCATATTCCTCCATAAATTTTCTCATTTTGTGATAGCATTTCACTGTTCTAATCTCCTTATAGGTTACACTTGGATGCTGTATAAAACTGAAGACAGAAGATTTAAAATATTCATTTCTTAGCAGAATTTTCAATTCAGTCATAGAAAGTAAGCCTTACACAGATATTCCAACCCCCTCAAGGGAATTCTTGTAACCTATCTTTAACAGAATAATTATCCTGAAAAATCACACAAAATGTGTTAACAAATAGGTTATCATAAAAAAAGTTCAAGTTTTTAAAATGTGCAATGCAATCGCAGCCTTTGAAACTGACATACACACATTTATAAGTTATGAAATAGAACTTCAGAGAGAAATACACTCAATATGCTTGAGTTTGCAGAAATTCAGTGAAAGACAATTTGGCCATAAAGAACTTATTTCTATTTCTATTTATTCTCTGTCTTCATAAAAATATCTGATATAAAACCATCTGTTTAAACTTGTAAAAATAGTCTGCCAATGCATGTAATTCTAAGCATCATAAATTACTTGAATACTAAAAGTCTGATGTGCTGTGTTGATATAGATGATTCCTTGATGATAAATATATAGAAAGACAAAGCATACCTATTGTGAGTGAGTAATTGTGTATCACTAGAGTTTTATACACAAATCATCCTACCATCTAATTTCATTTCTAATTTATACAATAATCATTTTGGATTATATCAGTGTGTTTAAAATTACCAAGTCATGATAAGTATTGCTCCATTAACAACACAAAGTCTCAGTATAATGAAATATTAAGTTAACGTCAGGGGAAATAAAAAGAACACTATACCTGAGTAAATAATTTTTGCCTAATACATTATTAGGTTAAAGATTTTTCACATCAACAAAACAACACACACTAGATTAATGGTATAATGACAAATGACTCAAGGATCATAACTCACTAAAAAAAAAGGGAAATTCCAATATATGTAAGAAGTAGCAAAAGTGAAATATGATGTAAAAATCAAAGAGCCCAGCAAAACTTTTGAAATATGAAGTGAATATATATCAAATATATGTTCACCTATGTGGATGTCTGAGAACTGATTGTCTTAACCATAAAACATGATTAACAACAGAGATATGAGTAATTATGGCTTCTGAGTAGCCATTTCCTAGATCGTTCACTGTTACTCTATTGAGAGGCCGAGTAGCTTGGGGGAGTCCCACGTGGATACTGGGTTGAATCCTGGCTCTTTCAACTTCTTGTTGTGTACACTTGACTCATCACCCAGTCTTTCCATTCTTCATTTGTTAAATGGAGCTTCAACACTGCCATCCTCATGACTTGGGTGAATTAAATGAGATAATTTAAAACATTATAATTAAGCTACTGTTAGTTTATGCCCAGAAAAATGTATTTATATACATCATATATATACACATATATATAAGTATTTATATATAATATATTATATATATAAGTACTCCCTTACTCAGAATATATTATATATATAATATATAATATATATTATTGAAGTTCAACATATAGTGTATATGTCTTATATATATATAATATAGTATAACACCCAGTGCTCATCCCATCAAATGCCCCTCTTCAGTGTCCATCAACCAGTCACACATCCCCCCACCTGCCCCCCTTCCACTACCCTTTGCTCATTTCCCAGAGTTAGGAGTCGCTCATGTTTTATCATCCCCTCTAATTTTTCCCACTCATTTTTCCTCCTTTCCCTTATAATCTCTTTCACTATTTCTTATATTCCCCATATGAGTGAAACCATATGATGATTGTCCTTCTCCAATTGACTTACTTCACTCAGCATAATACCCTCCAGTTCCAACCACGTCGAAGCAAATGGTGGGTATCCACCCTTTCTAATGGCTGCGTAATATTCCATTGTATATACAATGCCCAGAAACATTTTAAAAACTGTTTTTTCCTAGTGACATTGCATCAGATAGAGCACCCTCTCTTGGCTTTTCATGCGCCTCTTTCCTGCCTCTCCAGTATTACAACATATAATCTTCCCCTACTGGGGAAGTTGTATATATTCATAAAATTTTCAAATGTAGTGAAGCCATAAAGTGGACAGTATATATGTTCTCCTGTGTAAGATGAGAAGTATAAATTCCTAATTTTCAGCAATACAAATAGCACTGGATGTTATTTGCAACTGATGAATCACTAAATTCTACCTCTGAAACTGATAAAAAAAATGCTAAAAAATAAATTAGTTAATTAAGGGGAAGAAAGTTATAAAGTGTTTGAAAATGAGCAATCAACAGAATAGTAGCAAAGCAAAACAAAAAAGTCATCAGAATTATGTAAAACTTAATTCTACAAATATTAAGCAAAAATTCTACAAATACTGAATGATCTAAATATAGTATTTATCCTTATAAAATAAATCTTACACTACATGTCATTATGATAAAAAGTTGTGCTCAAGATAAAATGGAAGCCATAAAAAACAGAAACTTGGATTTAAATCACATGAGTCTAATGTTCTCCTTACTAAAACTCCCTTTGAAATAGTAGAAATTATAAAGGAATAAATCAATATTAGATCGGGGGTGGGGGGAATAGAATGATTATGTATCAGGAGACTCGGGTGTATTGGGATCGCTATAAGATTAATAAGGCAAGAAACAAGAATGGAGTAACAAATACTGTGGCTTAAAATCCTTATGGAGATTATAAACCACTCAACAAAAATCTCACAGAAACTCCAAATTCAGAGAAAATGAACATAAACAAAATGAGAAGTCCTTCATGAAATAGCAAGTTGGGTACAGTAATGTAAGGAACCTTGGGAGATTGTTCTCATGGTTAGAGGACCAGACTCTAAGCTAGCAGGGACACACTGCCTCTGTTTAAATCTGACAACAGTTGGCATCTCAGGATCCACCAAATCAGGAAGCTCACCTATAAAGAGCTGCCTTGACTCCATAAAATATGTACAAGAAAGTTGTTACTCATATGCAAACTCTCACCCTACGCTCAATTTGTTCGGGACACAAGCCTCTTGAAAATTGTATTGGAAACATAAACTGCTATGGAGGTAGGGAAATGCAGTTTTTAGCTTTTTAGCGAGGCAATCAGAAAGTCATTCTTTGAGGAGATTGGGGTGAAAGTAAGGGAGGTAGAACACAGAATCAATTAGAAAAATATTTCTCTAAACATCATTTGTATCATGATGCTTTGGTCTTTTAGTCTATTTTCATTTTATCCTATTCAAATATTAATAGTTCACATGTAATGATTGATACAGTTTAAATTATTTTTTATTTTCAATATCGTTAAGCATAAGACAGTTTGGTCTGCTTATCACAACATTTTATAAACTATATTGTTATTCTATTGTTAAAAACGAAAATATCTGTATTAGAAAATAATGATGTCATGGACTCCCTTACTCAGAATACTAAAAAACAGTATAAATTTTCTGCGAGGGCAGCATAAATGAGAGATGCCACTCTTTAAGTCAAATGAGTCTCAGAACATCTTATGATACCAAGATTATTTTTGTGCCAAAATTCTAAAAAAGCTAATGAGACCAACAAAATTTGATCTCAGTGTAAAGATTTTGTGAAAACATACAAAATTTTCCATGAAACATGTTTCTTAAACATTTTCATTTTCCCATTTCTCTTTCATTTTCTCATTCTTTTCTTAGCATCAATCATCCATTATATCTTTTAAATATTTTCTCCATTCGCTCTTTTCACATTTATGCCATCTTAGTTCAGGCCAACATTATCTCCAAATACACCAGAGAATGCTCAGATAAGATATTAGTATTTCTACTTCTATGCCAGATATTTTTTTTAATCTACAACTACATGCTATGTAGATAAAAAATAAATATCTTTAAATTAATTTATTAAAAATATTGTATGTTTCCTCCCTAAACCTGCTCTACCAAGATTCCATATCTGACTGGTTTTCCTTTTTTTGTTAATAATTTATGTTTTCAGTTGGATAGATGTGCACATATAAATGTTTTAATGGTGAATTTGTCTTTAGTTGTCTTTCAAAGTTAGCTAATTTTTAGGCTTGGTTTATAATTTTTTATTCCTTAAGATCTGAAGCTAATATTCCATTACATTTCAGAATACAGTATTGCAAATGAGATGTCTGAAATCACTCAGATATTTTTCCTATGAAGGTAGGCTGATTTTCTGTGTGTTGTTTTACTTTTCTTTCCCTTCTGAAAGCATTAAGGATATTTAGAAATGTCATCTGGTTGGGATTGGATATGGATCTGATTTCAATCACACAACTTGTGTCTCAGGTGGGTTTAGCCCTGGTAGGTATTCTGATGTGGATCCCATAATGAAAGAACTACTGTGATAATGTTCCTTAGGTCATCCTTCTCTCAGTATTTGTCTATTGACTGCAGGCTTGAAATGTCTTAGTTAGCCTTTTATATCAGTGGAATAAATCTTATTTTAGAACATAAAATAGGGATGCCTGGGTGGCTTAGTGGTTAAGTGTCTGCCTTTGGCTCAGGGTGTGATCCCCAGGTCCCAGATTCAAGTCCCAGGCTTGATCCCTGCATGGAGCCTGCTTCTCCCTCTGCCTGTGTCTCTGCCTCTCTTTCTTTCTGTGTCTCTCGTAAATAAATAAAAAAACAAATAAATAAATAAATAAATAAATAAAATAAAGTAAAATTTAATTTAATTTAAATAAAACAAAAAATAAACATATGCTCATATAAATAACATTTGTTACATTCAATATCATTACCTGAAAAGCATGAGAATACAAATCATTTCAAAATGTCTTACAGAAACCTGTGTTAGTATAATCACACGGTCAAACATTTATGGTGTAATCTGTAATATATTAACATACTTCTTTTATCTCTAAGATTGAAGTTATACAAACTTATTAAAAGGCCATAAATTCCATTTCATAATCTAAGACAAGTAAGATAGGAAAAAAAATCACAAAATGGTGAAGCATAGAGCAGTGGTTTCCTAAGTGATGCAAAATTTCCTGTGGAACAAAAAACAAGAATGAACATTAGATCCATTAAAATCTGATCAATAATTTGTTCTTAGTAATGTGTTGCTAAGATCTATTTATTCCCGACCACTTATTCATGCTTTTCCCCCCACGATAAAGTGTAATAGTTGGGGAGTATGAGTATCTCTAGGTCCTATATTAGTGAGATTTTTTTTTCAATAACCACATTTCATTGTAGTAAAATAGATTGTACTTAGATTCACCAAGGTCAGATAGTTTTGGGCTTGACCCAAAGTTCCACTAGTTAAAGCTTAACACCTTAATCTACTTAATTTGGGTTTGACATCTTTAGAAGGGGGAGGGAAGAAAATGATACCTTTCTGGTGAGTGGCAATGCTAAAATAAAATGCTTTCTATTAAAAAATAATAAAAATAATAAATGCTTGGCATTTAGTGGTTGCTCGATAAATGTTAGTCCCCTCAGTCCCCTTTGACCTGTTTCCTCTCTACATCTGCCCGGCCAGTCAAAGGGGAAATTTGTCTTCTCTGTAGCACCTTTTTAATCTTTTTTAAATTTATTACATTATTTATTTTTTGGAAAATATATTATTTTTTTATTTGAAAGAGAAATAGTGATCGCGCATGCATTTGCCCACATGCCCACGAGTGGGGGGAGAGGCAGGGGGAGAGGGAGAGGCAGACTTCTCACTGAGCCAGGAGCTCACAAGGGGCTTGATCCCAGGACGCTGAGATCATGACCTGAGCCAAAGGCAGATGCTTAACCAACTGAGCCACCCAGGTGCCCCTCATGTTTTTTATTTACAAATTTTTGCTTACTTTTATGAAAAGCCATATGTGCTATGAGAGTTTATTAAATACAGTTAGAAATTTATGTGTCTAGTAGCTGATACTGTGAGTGAGTGTAATTGTAGAAAGCTTCCTGGATATGATGAACTCTGAAATGTAGTGAGTATGTGAAGATGCTATTTGTTTGGCAATAAAATGGGGAGATGCTATTAGGATGTGTACTAATAAAATGTCTGTATATCCTCAGTGTCTCACTTTTTAGTTTTTCAAGGAAGCTATGAAATAGAAATGCTAAACTGGCAAACCACAGCATTAGTAACCTAATACATAATAGCAGCCTAAAGATTTAAATGATAGCATTTCTTTGTCTCCATACAAACCACACTATTAACCGAAAAGAAAAAAAAAATTAGCTTCTCCTAGGTTAAACTCTTATACCTAAAAACTATTATAAATTGCTCTTCATATAGGATTATAAATTATTCCTTGATATGATACTTCCACCTTTTAGGGCAAATAAATGTTTTATTTAATTTTGTGTATTTTAAATGTATATGCATAATGTATGAGGAAGGCCATGAAATTTATTCAAAAAATGGTGGAATATATGACAAAAATTAATGTTCATATTCACCTACTGTGTGTGATGGTGATCTTACATGTAGCCTCTTTTGGAAGCATTGTCACTGTCTCAATCTTAATATGAGGGAATGGACACCTCTGAAAGTCGAAGTGACTTCCTCAAAGCCACACACTTGATAATGATGTATGTTTATACATATCATACATTTAATATGTCCGAAGTAGAAATGTTAATACTCTTCCCTGAAAAACCTACCTCTCTCTTAGTTTTTCCCATTTGATTACCCTTTATCCATTAGACAGACCTCAAATTGAATCTACTTTTGACTTTTCCCACTACCTCAGTAAGTCGGCTTTAAATACAATCAAGTCTTACCATAACCATACTCTCAACATTATAGTCCAAGACACAGTCATAATTTATATTTGGGTTATTTAAATTACTTCTTGCCTAGTCTTCTTGTTTTCTACCACCTGTAGTGGGGAAAACGGTACCCATTCTCTCAATATATGCTCACCTGAAAACTTATAATGCAACCTTATTTGGAAATTAGGTCTTTTCATTTATACTTTTAAAATTTTGAGATTAATTTCTTTTAAAATTTGAGATTAAATTCTTCCTATATTTAGAAATCCAATGATGGATGCTCTTATGAAAAGAGAAGAGGACACAGAGAAACACAAAGGCGAAATAACGATGGAGGCAGAGCTTGGAGTGAGGAGTTGACAAGCCAAAAATCCTCAAAGACTGCCAGTCATCCCAGAAGCTAAAAGAGCAGCATGGGGACAGTTTCTTTGTCAGAGCTGCTGACACCTTGACTTTGGACCTCTAGCCTCCTGAACTGTGAAAGAATACATTTTAGTTGACTTTAAGCCACTCAGACTGTGGTAGCTTTTTACGCATCCCTAGAGACTCTCATACATTCTTCTATCCCTCTACTCTCATTTCTTCACAAAATATGCAAAATACTAAAAACAAAAACAAAACAAACAAAAACAAAACAAAACAAAACAAAACAAAAAAACTCTACAATCAACTACAACAAAACAACAGATCAAATCATTTACTTCCTCAAGTCCTTCTACAGCAAACCATCACATTTATTTTTTAAATTTTTTTTTAAATTTTTATTTATTTATGATAGTCACAGAGAGAGAGAGAGAGAGAGGCAGAGACACAGGCAGAGGGAGAAGCAGGCTCCATGCACCGGGAGCCTGACATGGGATTCGATCCCGGGTCTCCAGGATCATGCCCTGGGCCAAAGGCAGGCGCTAAACCACTGCGTCACCCAGGGAATCCAAACCATCACATTTAGAACGAATACATAGTCTGGTCATGATCAGCAAGTTGCCATAAGATCTGGTCCCAACTGCTTTTTTTTTTTTTTTTTTTTTGGTCCCCAACTTCTTTCTGACTTCACTCCCTCATCCCGTCTTGGCTTACTCTCTCTAAACACAATACAGAAGAGTAGTTGCATAGTAGTTATATAGTCATAAGAACTATGTAACTATAGTATATATATACACACTATATAACTATATAACTATAACTATATGTATATAGTTATATTGTATTCAGTAAAATAAAAAGAATAAAGACTTTGGGTCAAAGCAACTAATAAACACTGACACAGTTTATCATTTTTATGTCTCCAAATCAACAGATTCAAAGGAGAAAGTAGGCATCATCTGAAGACGTTTATAAAAAGTTATGTGGTTAGTTCACTTTGAAGACTGCTCACATTATTTTTGTTTATCTCAGATACGCATTAAATGCTACTTCTAGAAACTTTGTGAAAATACCAGGATAATACCCTTCTTTATTCTAGGATCCACTTAATAAATTTGGTGTTATATAAAGCATGATATGGGCATCCATAACAAAAAGAAATAGATATTGGTCCAAAATGTTTTTAGTGTACATTGGATTGTACTTGACAAGACTCTTTAATTTTTACTAAATATAATGTTAAATAATAGTCAAATATTACGTAAAATGTTTTTTTTTTCATTCAAAAGTGAAAAAACTGCCATACAATTTGTAGAGGGGAAGGAGGTAAAATTACATTTTTTCTTATGCTATAACAATACTGTCATGTTTGGGGAACTTCGGTCACTTAAGTGTCTGACTCTTGGTTTAGGTCAGGTCATGATCTCAGGGTCATGGGATCCAACCCCAAGTTGGGTTTTGCACTCTCTCTTTCTAAAATCAATCAATCCATCCATCCCTAAAACAATAAAGAATACTGTCATGTTAAATGGATGTGATTTAAAAAATTAATAATAATAATAATAATAATAATAATAAATGGATGTGATTATTAATTCCTTCCAAAGTGATAGTCTTATACTCTCTTTTACAATCTAGATAACTGAATTAATGACATTTAATTGAAGCTTTTCTCCTCTGGGAGACAAATGGTCAACTTTTCCTTTTGGCCAACTGAGCCAATATGAAAAATCATGTATGTGTCTTTTCCCCCTCCCTGAGTATAAAGCATAAAATTTTTGCAGCCTATTATGAGTTTCTACTTGTTTTCTCTTTTGGTGAGAGTGTAAGTCTTGTCTTGTGATAGTTTGGTAAAATCTGTTGGTGGCAAGATTTAGAAATCTGGTGACAACTTATCAACCATGTGTTTTCCCAAGAGAAGTTTAAAATCCTAATACTGGCAATAGAAGAGCCTGGGACTCTTTTAGGATTTTCCAAGTTAAATAAATATTTGTTGTCTAACAGTGCAATCTCCCTAGCAACATTAAATGATTAAGCATCATCATGTGGTTTCCAGAGAATAGCAAAGAAAAAAAATTAACACTTTAATCTCTTGCTCTTCAGAATCTCCTACTGAGTAATATTTTAACCAAGACTCCTTCTTGATCATAAAATATCTTTCATCTTTCTCTGCCTGCCCATAAATATGATCTTCCTCTTCAGCATAACCAAATGCATTGATAAAATAGTCTACGTTTACAATTCCCACTTCCTTTCATTTTATCACTCACCACAATTTTGCTTCCAACATTGGCTTTCTACAGAAAACTCTCCGGCACAAGTCATCAATGATTGTATTGTAAAATCAAACATTGTAGGTTTCAATCTGCTCTACCTGTTTGCATCATTTCATCTCTATTAAAAAATCCCTCATCCGTAAATCTGTTCATTTTGTTCTCTTTTTTTCCATTCTTTGCCAATTGTTGTCCTCCTCTTTCTTTGATGAAACTTTCTCAGACCACTTAAAATATTCCTTATTCTCTGCTTATTTCTTAAATATTGGTGACATTCTGTAAGCACCAATTTAACTCCACTATAAGCTTTCATAAAGTCATTTCTTACATATATTGGTTAGATTATAAGTATTCATATTTTACATTTTTATAAGAATATTTTGCAAATAGGTCTTTTCATAAGAAAAAAAATGTAAATAGTCCTGTGACATATGCTCAAATCACATGCAAGCCTTTAACTGGATTACCTCTTATGCTGCTTACATTTCACAGTGTTTGAGACACTGAAAGGACATAATCTTTTTTATTAAATATAGATAAGCTAATATAAATCTATTTTCTATATTTTTCTCTTTTATCAGGCTACATTAAAAAAAATCTGTGGATGTCTTGATTATTCCTTAACTTGACTAGTTCTGTAAGCTAAGCATGACCAATTTCCAGGGAGAATAGAGTTAAGGGTACAAAGGGTGATTATTGTAAAGACTCATAGAATTTCAGCTGAATAAGAAAGGAAACAATGATACAGAAATCATGATTAGTAGTGAAACAAAAGTTACTAGGATCAATAGTTTTCAGTGTCGCATTATGTATCAAATAATTGAAGAAGGAGGAATATTGGATGGAGTGAAGTGGAAATTAAGAATGTTTGTCTGAGAGTGAAATGTTTTAAGTTAATATTTTGGTGGAGGATCAGATTTTGGTAATGACAATACCTAACATATGAATTTGAAAGAAAGTGGCTAAGAGCAAAAGTCAACATTACTTTTTAAAAAAGATAATGAGAGTTAAAATCCATGGATAATCCAAGTCTTTTGGAAATAAGAAATATTATGACAGGAGCACCAAACTAACATATTCAAGATCTTTCTGCAATATACACAAATAGCAGAACATGATGTTGTACACCTGAAGTTAATGTAATGTGTATGTCAATCATATCTTAACACAAAATAAAATAAAATAGCTAAGAAATAACCCACACATTTGTGTAACAAGAAAGGGTAATGAAATATATAATTTGATGTTATGAAATTCAAAGTTTGGAATTCTTATGGAAAAAGAGGGAATCATATAAAAGTTATTATACGGTTCAAGGGGGACAACTATCATACATCTAGGTCTATTCAGACTAGGATTGAGGGGAAAAAAATTGCTGACTCTTGAGAAAGCTTGAAAGGATGATGTGAAAAACACACAAACTTCTGGAGATCCCATATTCATTCCTACATATGGTGCAGTAAAAGCCTAAGGAGAAGAGGTTTTTGGATTATACTAAGCTTAAATGTGTATCTCAGAAGGTATGGGGACTTGAAAGCTACAATCTGATCCAGGGCTATCCACTTTTCTATCTACCTCCAACTGTGTAGCAGAATGTGACTCAAGGAAAAAAAAAATGAAACAAGAACAGTGATGCAAATAGTTCACTTTAATTATAAGATCACTAATCTCATATAGTTGCCTAATACTCCTGGATAATCATTACTCTAGCCCACTCTTTCTCATCTCCTGGGTGACTATTTAGTACCTTTCAGCCTCCAAATTCTTTCCACCACCCTCATCCTCAAGGGATACGTTTTGAATTTCATTCAAATTATAGAAGCAATTAGAAGAGTATTTATACAAGCTCCCATTAATTTACCCAAATATCAAAGGGCATCCATGGCCATATACTCTGCTCTTTTCCAATGGCACCGGATGACTCTACTTTTAGTCAAATCTAAAACCTCTATTTATACTAGAGTCCAATAAAGTATATACACTGTTAAACCAGATACTACAGTGAAAATGACTATACTTTAGTCATCTGGGGGGGTTCTAGGAAGTAGAACAAAAATGTATTCTTTAGAACTATTCACCTGAGGGATAAAGGAAATCAATATTTTATATGTAAATGTTTAAGGTCTTTGGCTGAGGCTGCTGCTGGAATGTCTAGCTCATCTTATAGATGGCCTTCCATGGCTCTAGAAAAGAAATTTTTGGACACAGAAATACACACTGGGACAGATGGGAGTTGTTCAATGGAAGCCTTCAATGGGGCGCGGACAAAGTCTGCGACAAACTGAACCCTTTCTTCTACCTTCTGTTCAGGGAATCACTCCACAACCCCCCCCCCTTATCTCCATTAACAGTTTTCCTTTTAATCAGATCTTCTTATTGATATTTAAATAGGGTTTTAGTTCCTTTTTCTGAGAGAAGAACCTCTCTTGACTTCCTTTGCCACTCAGTATCACCCATTTATTTACTTCTCTTCGTAGAAAAAAAATAAAAAATAAAAAAAAATTTAAAAAAGGCTTTAAAGAGTTGTCTGTCCTTGAGGTTTTACGTATTGTTCAGCCAAGTTATTTTCTAATATGTGTTAAAGTCAGCACTGATTTCCACAGAGCTAAACCCATTGTGCAGCTCTCATCTTACTTCACCCTCCAGTATTTATTACAACTGTTCACTCTCTCCTGCTTGAAACACTTCTTTTATTTGAATTTCAGGATGCCACACTCTGCTGGCTTAACTCTGTCTAAACTTTATTATGTCTTTTGAAGGTTTTCCCTGCATCCCATTTACAATACTTGAGGATTGAAATCCTTTAATTCTCAGACTCTGAACCTTTTCTTTTTTTTTTTTCCTTTTCTATCTTCTATCCATACTCACCTGCTACTCCACCTTAAGGATTAATTACTGTCTACACAAATGACCCCAAAATTGTGTCCCCCTGGTTTAAAGAACTTCCATTTTGATGTTTCTTACACATCTCAAACTTAATGTGTTAAAAGTCTATCTCCTGACCTCCACACTACCTTCTCCCATACACACAAATTTACTCCTCCTACTCCAACTGAATAAATGGCCACCCCATCTTTCCAGTTGCTCAGAAATTTAAAGCAATTGTTAGCTCAACTCTTTCCCTCAGATCCCATATCTTGCCAGGCAATTAATCTTGTCATTTTTAATAACAAAATATATCTGGCAAACTCCACTTCTATTTATCAACAGGGCTTTCACTTATTTCCAATTCACTCCTCTCCTCTGTCTTAAAAAAATCCTCCAAACCTGCTTCCTTTCTATTTTTGTGCCCCTCATATTGGTACTACATAGGAATTATGTTTTTCTTTTTTTTCTTTTCTGCAGCATGTTTATCATCTCTACTCAAATCTTCCAATGGCTTTCCAACCCATTCAAAGAAAGAAAGTAGCCTTGGGAGATTGTCTCTAAGGCTCTAGAAAGTCTCACTCCTATATTGTCTCTCATCTACTACCACACTTCCCATTTTCCACAGGGCTCCAGATACTCTGTTCTTTGTCTTCCTACAGCTGGCAGGCTTTTGTCTCAGAGTCTTTGTACCTGCTCTTTTCTCTGCCTGCAATGTTCTAGCAGATATCTTCATGACTTATTCTTTCACTTCTTTTAGATCTTTGCTCAAGTTTTATATTTTTAGTGAAGTCTTCCCTGATGGCTCTATTAAAATTTTTGCTTCCTACTACTCCCTCGTCAAGGCTTTCTATTTATTTTACTTGACTTTACTTCTCTTTGTAGCATTTATTCACCATCTGATATGCTCTGTTTTACTTTTATTTATTATTGCCTTTCACTTTCTCCACTGCAGAAGATACGATTTATTAAGAGCAGAGTGTTTGCTTGTTTTATTGAGCTCACAAAGCATGACACATAGTAGGCATCCCATAAATGTTGGCTGAACTAATAATAAAATAAATGATTAAAATTAGTAGACACTATTAATGATGGCAAAATCTGTACAGTAAATGTCTCTAGATATTACAGCACTCTTTTAAATAATCTAGGTGCAATGTTGTGAATCTGGGAGCACAATTAATAAAGGTTAGATGTAAAACATGTTATTTATATGGATAATTTCACTGCAGATTTCCTGTGCCACCCACATGTCCCACTGCTCATACATATAAGCAGATTTAATAACAATAAATTTTCTTCTGATACTTCCCAGCTTAACTTTGGTTTATTTTATAGAGGAAAATTGGAGAAGGCATTGAAATATATTTTCTTATATTATCCAAAACAATTTTTTTTTATTTTAGATGCATTATTTCAAGTCTTTCTAGAAATAAAGACCACATCAGGATTAAATATGCACAAAATATATTAAGAAAAAAATATCTGTGAGAGAAAATAGGGAGGGAGCCTGGGAGAAGCATGAGGCCAGACTTGAAGTTGCTCACCAAGTAAAGGAGAGAAGGAAGGAAGGGAAGGAGAGAAGGAGGGAAGGAGAAAGTGCAGGAGACTGGGTCAAAGTCTCTTAGGCTACCATCAGTTCTAAGGTAATTTTAGCAAGGCCATCTGGGAGTCCATAAGACCAAGTCATCTGTCAGAGTAGTCCTGGTGCTTCCAGGAACAGGCTTGCCTTAGTATCCCTGCTGGCTGAGGCATGGCAGGGGGCAGACCATCTGAAGCATGATCTCAGCCTGCAAGGCAAACATGGATTTCAAAGAGCTGCAGATGGTACAGCATGGTACAGCCAATGTGGAAAACAAGATGGAGGCTCCACAAAAAAGTTAAAAATAGAACAACCTTGCTAATCCAGGAATCCCACTAATGGGTACTTGTCAAAGGAATACAAAAGCACTAATTCAAAGGGATGCATGACCTCCTAGGTTTATAGCAGCATTATCTACAATAGCCAAATTGTAGAAGCAGCCTGAGTGCCCACCAACTGATGAATGGATAAAAGGTGGTACATATATACAGTGGAACAATAGGCAACTGTAAAAACGAATGAAATCTCGCCATTGGCAACAACATGGATGGAACTAAAGAGTATTACGCTTAGTGAAATAAGTCAATCATAGAAAGACAAATATTGTATGATTTCACTCATATGTAGAGTTTAAGAGACAAACAAACAAAAAAATGGGCAAAGGAGAAGGAAAAAGGAGACAAACCAAGAAATAGACTCTTAACTATAGAGAATAAACTGATGATTACCAGAGGGGAGGGCGGTGGTTAAATAGGCGTTGAGGATTAAGGAGTGTACTTGTGATGAGCACCTGGTGATGTGTGAGTGTTGAATAATTATATTGTACTAATATAACACTGTATTTTTTATAACAGCGTATATTAACTATACTGGGGTTTAAAATTAAATTTAAAAAAGTAAAACAAAAACAAACAAACAAACAAAAACAAAGAGCAGCATAAGGGGCCTTTGATCAATTAACTGCCTTCAGAGACGAAAGAAGCATGTTTATCATAGTCATCACATTGGCTAATGACATCACTTAGATTAGTTAATAGCGTAC
Organism: Nyctereutes procyonoides; assembly: GCF_905146905.1. NCBI lineage: Eukaryota > Metazoa > Chordata > Mammalia > Carnivora > Canidae > Nyctereutes > Nyctereutes procyonoides. The sequence goes on along the minus strand of NW_026575032.1, from coordinate 13,061,959 downwards.
AGTCTTATAGAAATCCTCATCTACGTTGACAACCTATGTACAAGCAAATTGATAGGCAATAAATAGCATTAAAATAGTCAAATAAATACATTTATACTTTGTGAATGTTTCACTGCCTCTCTGTAGCATTTTATTTTTGTTTCTTAGACTGTAACTATATGCAGGTCTAGTAGTAGAGAACCCCGGGATTATTTTGAGGGACTCTTTGAAATTCTTTGAGTACTTCTATCCATAAGAAAACAATGTAAACTGTCCCAAGATGTGTCAACATGATGGAAAATTGTGGAAGCAGACATACCTGTACATTGGGGCATCTCCTTCATTAAAATACACATCTATACATATATAGATGTGGGTATATGTATATATATTTATGAAACTATATAATACAAAGGAATTTTTAAATGATTTTAAGTCCAGGGCTTTGCTTATTCTGCTTTAAGATTGTAAATAATGCAAAATATTATTCTATCATTTAATGGGACTCAGTTTTCAAAAATAAAGAGGGTATAATCTTAACTCTGTGATTCACAAGCATACTTTCTCATAGATTTTATTTTGTTGATTTGGGGATTTTATTAAGTTTGATGTGTAGTAGCGTTAATTAACATTTATGAATTCTGCCTTTTAAAAATATAAACTCACAGAAAAGAAGAAATGACTACTTCAAGTGGGGAAGGAAAAACTTGGTAGCTTGCTAATAACATTTTTTTTTTTTTTGTACTGAAGCACTGACCTGAATTTACATCCTTTATCTAGTAGCTAAAATTTGCTCTGCTGGTAGGAACAGCCATTATGTACCATAGCAATGTTATTCACCCATGCAGAATGTTAGAGACCTTGAATCAGACTGCTCCACAGTAGCTATATTTAACTGGCTTCTCAAGAACAAGCTATACTATTTCTTACAAGAATACCTGATTTTTGCCTATAGGATAAACTAAAATAATAGGAAGCAGGTTTTTTTGCAATACAGTAGTCCCTCACTTATGAGAGGAAAAGAGAATGAGAGGGAAAAATATCTATGTATTTTATTTCCACGCATCCATCCATTTCATTTATTCCATTTAAGTATTTACAATGACAATCCGTCCTTTACTTTTGTATTATGAAGACTTATTATAGCCTGTATAAATTAGTGATTTACATCACAAAATGATTGTCTCAGGGGCAGCATACAATCTGGAAAAATATTTTGAGCAAAAAGTTACAGGCCTCTCTAAGTGCAGAATGTAAATAAATCGATCATCTTTTAAGTCTCATAGATGCTAATTTGCATCTATTAAAACACATTTCTAAGACTTGATGTTCATTGACATTAAGATTTCACATAATATTCTCATCTTCTTTCTCTCTGTGGTTACTTACACAATGGTCCTCCCACACACACAAACATGAAATCTCTGAGGAAATTTTCCTTAAAAGAGATTTGGTCACTCATCCATGACAGTTGTCTTTTTCCAGCAACAAGACTAGTTTTAGTGGAGAATGGCAGCGCTTTCCAAAGCGTGAGCTATGGACACATAACTCCCCGTGCCATTATCTCCAGGGGATCTTTCTTTAAAGACTTCTTGGGGTCAACTCACACACACTAAAAAAAGGAATCATGAGGCCATAATGGAATCTTTACTTTAAGCCAGTGACACACGTGAATCTTTTGCCCAAAACAGATTGATACCTACTGGCATAAGATATAAAATCAATGCTGAGAGTAGTTGATTGGGCTTTTCAAAATATTCATTTATTTAGTGTCATGGAACCAACAGTGTTAACATGTTGTTAGGATAATTTGTGTTTTTATCATTATACATTAAAGGCTGTTTTAATCGGAAGAGCCCTAGTTAAATCACTCCTTTCTTGCACATATTATAACCAAAAAACCTTCAGAAATACCATTTTAAATATAAATTTTTTAAGACAAATTATTTGCAGGCTTGTTGACATTTATGGAGGGAAGTGATTTAACTGGTAAATTAATCAGTATTTTTGCAGTTTAGAGAAAGAGAAGACCTTCTTTTTTTTGGGGGGGGGTTCACTACTATTTTTATTATTTCACTTACATGTCCCAGATATACTGTGTAGAACACAGCTCCCATGTCGTTGCAGAACATCTGCAGGCCTCACAAAACATCACACTAAAGAGGGTGATTTAATACAAAAGGAAGGGTGGGATGCAGCCATTCTCTATGTTTATCTATAAGGTGTCATGTGCCAGAACACACCAGATCATTGTAGGCCCAACAGGTCATGAGCTTTGTCCTTATAGATCTTCGTAGTACTCCATCAATGGGGCCGTCTGCCACAGTGATTCAGCCATTTAATGCCCTTGGCACTTGACCTGATGCCATTCTCTTGCCATCTCTGCAGAGCTGCAAGGAACACCTTATGTGTCCCCACAGACTGTTTTAGTTGCTAGATCTGCCATCACCTGGAACCCCAATTTAGATGGAAGACCTCTGATGCCTCCTGACCCAAGTAGCTGGCTGGCTCTGTCTTTTTTGTAGAGATCCACACAGGAAATCTTGGATGAGTTGCTCCAAGGGTTCAATTACTTCATCTCCCCCTGAAAAGCACAGGTGCATCAGGGCATCAACTACAACCATTGCCAGTCTGGGCTGAGAGCAAGTTCACATTCATGGTGCAAGGACCCACAGATGATCAGGGCAAGCCAAGAACCCAGACTAGAAAAAAATTGGCTCCCCTGGGGCCTGCCAAAGAAGGTGCTCTCCCCTGATCCTTCCTCTCTAGGTCAGGAACAGACCAAGCTGCATCAGCTTAGGGGAAATGCCATGCAGCCCATGCTTTGGTCTCTTCTCAGGCCCAATCTATGGGATCTTGAGCAGCATTTGAGGTTCTAACCCTCTGTGTCCTATCTGCAGTGGGGATGTTTACAGATGACTCCATGGCATATGGTGAGAAGACCTTCTATTGAATGAATGATATGTAAAATATCAGACCCCATATTTTGCTCAGATAATCACCAAGAAATTTTTTCTCCATGTCATCCATAAGAATCACACCACATAATAATTTAATCATTTTGCTTTATCTAAAATATCCCTAAAATTATATTTTAATAATTCCCCAGATTTGACTAGCCATAGACAAATATTTTAACATCCTATTGTTAAATTACATAGTAATAAAAATCATCTCTTTCATTCTCATTTTAGTTAGGTTTACCTTTTCTATATGGTAAAAATATCCCTGTAACAGTTGTTTATGTAAATGAGTATTTAGGGATTTCAGCAAATCAGAACACACCCTATAAGGAAACATCAAATGCAGTGTCTAGATCAGCTGATTGCATTTCTCCGTGGTTCTTTGCAAAACACATAGCACTAAATATCTAAAATTTGTGGGTGTAAAATACTTAGTATATTTAGAATTTTAGACAGTATTATATTAACGAGTTTTTGTCAAAGGATAAGAAACTTATTACACTATATAAATGTTTTAAATGTATTCAAGATCTGACCTAAATTCAGAAATATTTTCTTTCAAGTCAAAAGAGATTTTATTTTATTTTATTTTATTTTATGATAGTCACAGAGAGAGAGAGAGAGACAGGCAGAGACACAGGCAGAGGGAGAAGCAGGCTCCATGCACCGGGAGCCCGACGTGGGATTCGATCCCGGGTCTCCAGGATCGCGCCCTGGGCCAAAGGCAGGTGCTAAACCGCTGTGCCACCCAGGGATCCCTCAAAAGAGATTTTAAGGGCAATATTAAATTGATCGGGCTGGTTCCCAAAGCATTGCTTTCCTTAATATTCTTTTCACTTCATAAGGATTGACAGTATTCTGAATCAATATCTCAAAGAATGCAGTCTTGACATGATCAAAATACTATTTTAAAAATGTTTGCACTTTTTTTTCTCTAGATTTTAAAATCCCTGCAAACAGAACATACAGCGTTAATCATTATTTAGATGACCTAATTAAAATGTTTAGTTCACAGAACATCCTACTCGATAGGTAGTCTTTTAAGATCTCAAGATATATTTAACATGAAACATTTAAAAAAATACTCAGGGGGATCCCTGGGTGGCACAGCGGTTTGGCGCCTGCCTTTGGCCCAGGGTGCGATCTTGGAGACCCGGGATCGAATCCCACGTCGGGCTCCCGGTACATGGAGCCTGCTTCTCTCTCTGCCTGTGTCTCTGCCTCTCTCTCTCTCTCTGTGTGTGTGTGACTATCATAAATAAATAAATAAATAAATAAATAAATAAATAAATAAATAAAAATAATAATAAAAAAATAAAAAAAAATACTCAGAAATTCAGGAAACATTAAAATATGTTTTATAATTTGTATACATAGTAAGCCTTGTATTATTTAGGTTTAGACATAGACACATATAGAAAAGTCATGCAGCTTTACTCTTCACCATAGTTTTGAAAGCTATTTTTCATATTAAATTATTCATAAAATCCCAGGGCTAATTTATACATAAAAGAAAAAATGTAACTCTTGCTCATAAATCTTATCTATGAACAAATATTTAAATATTTATAATCATTATGTTATGGGAAGTTTCTATCATATGATGCATTAATTTGCAATCATATGGAGAAGTCCTTTAGCAGTATATAAATCATGGGATATTTAGTTTTGAAAAACTCTCTTGGGAGTGATCACATTCACAACACTATGGATGAAATTGAGGGATTCTCAAAACCACTTTGGGTTTCCAAATGGCTGAATGAGCAGTTATTTTATTGTGAGGTAGCCCCACTCTATATCCCTGTCCTTGTAAAGATACCTCATTTCACACTACTTGTATAGATATACAAATTTTACCCTTAAAACCCAAAATTCAGTATTGGTTTATATCACTCATGTCTATGAAATCCTCCATAACACTAGGATCCACAAAAAATTACAATTCTTTCTTTCTAAACTAAACGAAATTCCCTAGCCTATACTATGTGAATAGTTGAAAATTTTAATCATACATGTGTGGGGTTGTTTCTCCTTTCTATTGCAATTAAATGGGAATATTAGACAATCAAGGTAATCTGGAGAAGAACATGTTACTTTTAAGCCAGTGTGATTGTTTCAATATCTTTAATGCCTCAGCAATTTCATGGCTTACTTGCTGTAAGACGTTGGGAAAATTGTTTTACCTCTCTGTGTCTCAATTCCATATTTTTATAGCAAATCAATAATAGTAATTAAATAATATTGTAAAAGCTAAAGATTTAATACATGTAAATAATTTAGGAAAACCTTTTTGTACAAAGTATGCCTGAATATAATTTTGTTATTACTCTTCAAAGCTAGGCCAACTTCCTGGAGGCATCTACTGCTTCGTCGCCAGGTTTGCTCCCAAGCTCACTAGTTTGTAATGCTAGGCAAGTTTCCACACAGTTTCCCTTTAACATTTCTTCTACAGCTTGAATGAAAAATACGAGTGAGGTTTAGTTTCCTGCTTCTCAAAGTCTTCCCCCTGCCCTCAAAGCTTTGCATTTTTCCAACCTTTCTATGGTTTCTCAATTATTCACGCTGTTATATAGTGTTTGCATTATTATTTATCAAGAATTTAAGTGATTAATAAAGCTATTTAAACTCCCTGTGAGAACGCAATCTATAAATAATTTTCAAAAATACAGTGGATCTTCTTAAAAAGATCGTTTATAATTACAAAAGAAGCACTGAGGAGGTATTGTGAGTAAACTCTTATAAATGTATTGTCAATATATATCCATATATTTATTTATAATGACTACATTAAATATTGTATACAGGTGCTTTTTGTCAATAGAAGTGATGCTCTAGAGGGATATAATTGTTTTAAATATAAAAATGTAAAATAGTCTCTCCTAATTTTCTTAGTTTTTGAAAAACATCATTTAAAAACATTTATTTATTTTAGATCAGGAAAGAGAGGGAGAGCACAAATGGGAGGGGCAGGGAGAAGGAGAGAGACTCTTAAGCAGACTCCATACTAAGTGCAGAGCCTGATGCCAAGACCCTGAGGTCCGGACCTGAGCCAAAACCAAGAGATAGATGCTTAATCAACTGTGCCACCCAGGCTCCCCTTGAGAAACATCATTCTCAGAGCTCTTTAAAATATAAGACTCGGTATTTTATCATGAGTAAACACTTTCACTTTCTTGAGAGATAGAGTACTCAAGAATACGCTTTTACCATTATCTTATCTTGCGTTTCTTCTCTGCTCATAAACCACACAATGGTTGTGACTTTGACCTTCTGCTTCTGGGATGCCTCTTACCTTTAATCTCCCTTTTCCATGGTTTCTCATTCTGTCTTGCTATGTTCTCCCACGACAACTTATATAATTGCTGTGGTGGGAATTGTTCAAAGTTCTTCTGCAGGCCAGGTGGAGTTCATCATAGCTGCACAGCGATGATACAAGGGATATTGGCATGGATGTCACACAGGATGAGACCCTTTCTGACTATAGATACCACTATGTCTTTATTATCTCTCTTCCATTTCAACCATGTTCCTTCCTCCTCATGAATCCCATTAGTAACCCTCTGTCTCTTAAAACTAGGCTTCTCAAGTGTTTGTCAAAAGCTAAAAAAAAACCCTCTTTTGATCGTCTGCTCACTAAGACTTGATGGAGACGGTGATTATAGTTCTGGATGCTCAAAGATCACTTCAGTCTCCCTAACTGTTAATGGACTTTTTTAATAGTTCCCTTAAGAGGCATGCACACTTCCCTAATGTATATAATTAACTTTCCTTGAGAAAAACAACCAACCACACCACCTCAAAATAACCATAGGTTAATTATACATGAGGAATAAAATGTTCATTCCTCCCATCATCTTGGCTTCAACATTGCCATTTGCAAAACAACAAACCTCACATAATCATGTGGAGGAACAGTTATGGGACAATTTTCCTAAACTCAGCCCATTCCAAGAGCCTCCATTAGGGGTAAATGGTCTCTCCTTTTATCCTGGAACTATGGTTCAAATTTAATTCAGCTCTCTGTATTCCATCTTTTACCTTGTTAATAGGGGGAACAAATAAAGGAAGAATTTTATTCAAACTACAAAATCAAAAGCATGATTAAGAACACATTCATTTTTATACTGCTTATATAGACACTATTTTATCTACAAAATCTCAAAGAGCTTCTCAAAAATTATGTTTGGTGGACTTTTTAGAGATTGCTATTCCTATTATACAGAAAAAAAGAAAAACTAAGATTTGGTATAGTTGAGATTTCTTGCCAAAATGTACCTTTAAAATCAAAGAACTCTGTGTCAACTATATAAAATAAAACATATAAATAACCAACCCTTGGTTTTTATAAGTTGCAAAGAGAATGAAAGTGAAATGATCTATTTATCTATCATCTATCTATTATCTATTTATTTACTTATGTGTAGAATGGAAATACAGTACATACATCAGCCTCACAGATAGTGAAAGATGTTAGGCCATGAACCAGGAGTAAAATATTTCCCTTATATGTACGTCAAGGCATGTGAGGATGTTTTCAGGATAGGGACTACCTTCATTGTAGCAAGTGGGAAGAAGTTAAGTTAAAAACACATACATTTATAGATGATTTATTTTTATATTTGAAGAATCCCGGCCATTTTTCCTACCCAAAAAATCAAGATCTTAAACTATTTTCTTCTCTTTTTCCTAATCTTCCAATTTGTGTTTCCCTGCTTATTTCTTCTATGTGTTTGTTTTTGTTTTGTTTTGTTTTGTTTTGTTTAACTCACTCTAGTTATTATCTGACTCACTTTGATCTCTGGTAAGTTACCTTTGAAGTTGATACATAGCTATCTTCAACATGCCATAGGTTTTTTATTTTTTTTGAGATCGAAGATAATCATTTGGTCTTAATAAATGATTTTCAAACACTTCTTTTTTAAATTGTAGTTCTATCTATAGTAAGAAAAAAACACTTTTTTATCTCTATACTTACACAAATACACCTGACCAAACATAAAAATCTGTATGTACATATATACATATGAATGTATATGTATGCATATTTGCACACATGCATATACAAACTGGAACGAGAAGTGATGGATCTGTATATATTCTTATTATGTTCATAGACTATATCTTCTTTGATTTTTAATGAAAAAGACTCCAATTTAGTCTAAAGTAATCTTTTTAAAATCTAGTACATTATTTTATATTTTATTTCATTTTTAAAATCTTTGGTTAACAACCAATCCAGAGATTCCATAATCCACTATTTGTTACAACCCATTTTGAAAGGACTCTTTCTGGTCAAATCTGGTAGGGAGAAAGAGAATAGTAATTTCTGCTTAAATATCAAATATTCAACAAAAACTCAGAGTTAGTAATTTCAAATTATTTTAGGAAGCTAGTATATAAAGGAGGGAATATTATAAAGCAATAAACACCATGAAAAATTGATGTATATATACGTTTTTAATTCCTATCACACCAATTGTGTGAAGATAAAAATATGCAATGTTTTTATCCGTGAAACAAATAAAAACTATACATAAAATGTCATTTTATGAAAATTAAATCATGAACTTATTGTTAAGAGCTGAAGAAAAACATTTTAAATAACATTTCTCTTACTTTAAGGTGTTCAAAAGCAGCTCTATTGGCCACCAAATCAGGGTCTGTAGAAAAGTAGCATCTCATTCCAGGCCAAGACCTATTACATTTTTTTCTCAGACCCAAATTCCTTCCTCAATACATATTCAAGACACTCTTGAACAATATATTATGGTGATATGACAGTAAGGGAATGATTCTCGATTCATTGCTGCTTATATATCATTAGGAAATTAACACCTAATTTAGAAAACTATTTGACAATAAAAATGAGATGACTTACAAATGGACTGCAAAGAAATGAGACTTTAGAAATAATAGTATATCAAGAAACATTTCATTCCCTGTAGCTAAGATATGGAAACAACTTAAGTGTCTGTTGACAGATAAATGAATGAAAAATATGCTGAATGCAGCATAAATATATACAATGTAATAATATTCAGTTTTGAAAAACAAGGAAATCCTGACATTGGCAACAACATAGGTGAACCCAGATGACATTATGTTAAGTAAAATAAGATAGGCAGAAATTTTATTTTCTAAAATTATATTTTTAGGGAGATGAGGCCTAAATAGAGTGATCTAGTTGTTTTTAGTCTATCTCAGGTTGTATTTTTTTTGTGTATTTTTCTGACTATGGAGGGAGTGTGATGTGTAGGCTTATTTAGGGCAGATTGTCAGTTTTGTTTCAACATCATCCTGACTTACCTTAATTAGAGGAGAGAACCTTCTTTCTTGTCCTTTTTTTGTACAATGTGTCCAAGTTAATGGAGGTTGTGGGAATGGTTACTGATCAGGACTTCTAAGCAGAAGCTTAAGGTAAGTGGACATCCCAAGACTGACCAGCTGCTGCTTCGAGGAATTGAAAATTCACTCTGAAGATTTCCACCAGAACCTTGATGACCTGCACTTCAGCTAGAGGCATCATAGGAGTATTTGTCTCTTAGATGAAGATACTGTTAACAAAAATTAATGGATCTTGGTGTGTGAGTGAAGGCACAAAGAGGAAGAGAAGCACATCAGAAACATAAAATATTTTTTGGATATAACTTTACCATATCCATCTTATTTTCTTCATAGTACTTCACAAATTAAATTGTCTTATTACGTTATTTGCATATTGTTTTATTAATTTATGTATTTATTAGGGATACAATATGAAATACATGTTAAACTTTTTGATGTTAGAAACTACTTTGTTTAGTATCTTTGGAACATAGAAAATATGAAAGGGAACATTTATGTGTAGCCACTATCCCACCTTTTCTTTCCTGTGGAGACACATAAGATAGATAAAAAGTAAATAACTGAACAAATAGATAGCGTTCATGGAAGTAAAAAAAAAAAGAAGGAGAAAAAAAACTTTAGGTTTTAGGCTCTCTGGAAAGTGTGGAAAGAAAGGAGAAGGGATGGCGATGTTTTTGTTAATCGTTTAATGCTTTATTTTATTTTTTTAAAATATTTTATTTATTTATTCATGAGAGACACAGAGAGAGAGAGAGAGAGGCAGAGACACAGGCAGAGGGAAAAGCAGGCTCCATGCAGGGAGTCCGACGTGGGACTCAATCACAGGTCTCCAGGATCACGCCCCGGGCCAAAGGCAGGCGCTAAACTGCTGAGCCACCCAGGGATCCCTTTAATGCTTTATTTTTATTTGAAAAAAAGTAAAATAAAAATCACAAGACCATCATCATAGTTAAATCTGAGTGCTGATACTAGCATAGTATATGTCATATTATTTTTTAGGACTACATGATATATTTTAAAATTAAAAAAAAAACAACTTAAACATTTTTACAAGCAGGAATGCATAGTTTACTCAGATCAGTAAAGAAAGTCTAGATGTAAATCTAGACTTTGAAAGACAATCTTTCACCCGTTGAAAAATAAATCTACTGGAACAACAACAACAAAGTGCACTTTTAAAAATGAGATGCAAATTCAAATAATTTAACTTTGAAATATAGATTTCCTGATAGTAAGCCCACTTAAAAACATAAAGTTGAACAAAAATCAAAATGACTGTCCTAATGCTTCAGGGAAGCTTAATCTTATTTATTTTTTAAAGATTCGGTGTATTTATTTGAGTGAAAGAATGTGAGAAAGAGCACAGAAGCAGGGACAGGGGTAGAGGGAGAAGCAGACACCTCACTGAGCAGGGAGGCCCACTCGGGGCTCAATCCCTGAACCCTGGATCACGACCTGAGCCAAAGGGAGATACTTAACCAACTGAGCCTTCCCAGAACCTGGAAGCTCCATTTTAAAGTAAATTTTCTCCTCTCTTTCACAAACCTCCACTCCTCCCTTCTTAGCCCTTTGTTTCAGGAACCCAGTACCACCCTAAAGACATGACAAAAGAGGTTGCCAGGAGGTACACAATTCTGGTCAAAGCCAACTAGATCCTGTATTTCCCTCAATTTACTTTTGTTGTTGGAAGAAAGACTTGCAAATATTGTCAACTGTTTGATTTAAGCAAGATCAATGTAAAACCAACTACAAATGACAGAGGAGTTACTATATTGATAAATATGTTTCATGAGTACTTGATGAAAATTCTTAAGTATATCTGGCTGAGGTTATCTTTCTGTTCTAGTCAAGCCAAAATTTCTTCTGTTATTCAAGTTTTGTTGATCCTCTTCTATGTTTCCTACATTTCTTGTTCACGTCAAATGCCTTAAACAAAGAAAAATATTATCTGGAAACGGTATTTTCAGCTATTGCTGAAAAATTCTTTTTCTGCATATATAATTCCTCAAAGAGCACATTAAATAGAATGTCTTTATCAATACTATTTTAAGCATATTTAATTTTTCTCTAACATGCTCTTAAAAATACATACCTCCTTCCTCGGGTATATGACTATTGTCAAGTTGGTGTCCTTGTTTTTGCCTGACTTCATACATACCCTGCAAGTCCATGGCTCTGATCTCTACTAAAGCTACTGGTTCTTACGAGTGTTGAGCTTGTTTTGTTAGTAGTGGATGCTTCTATTGTGTCAGTGGAGGTCTGGGTTCTTAGATTCCCCATGAAATGTTTACAGGAGGATCCATGCTTGAATAAAGACAATCAGAAGGAAAGTGTAAGCACAAGCATTTATTTAGGATAGTACTTTCTCAAGATGGGAGAGCAAGCAGGCCCAGAGGTGGCAACTGTACAAGTCAGAGGAATCACTTCTTTTTACATTTCTATAATGAGTCATATCTGGGATGGTTGGGGGGGGGGGCATCTCTAACTGAGGTTGTTTCCAATCAGCTAAGGGAATTGTCTGACCCATTTAGAGAGGGAGGTTTTGAACTTAGAAGGCTTTTGTTGGATCTGTCATTCTGACTTTCCCCCTGGGGGTCTGGCGGTGTAAACACATTTATATGCATTCTTAGGTCAGGGGTTACTCTGGGGCAGTTGTTGAAGAGGAGAGCCACCTGTTCCACTCCTGTGACTTTTGGTCTGTTAGCTGAAAAAGCTTGAAAATCACAGAAGCAGGAACTTTAGCCCTCAGGTTTCTAATGTATAACCTAGTTATCGCCCCCAGTTCTCGTCTAACTGCCTACTCTATCCGTTTTGTTCTTCTATTCCAATTTAAATCAGATTTCCTTCTTCCTCTGTCCCTATTTAAGAATGTACAGAAATAAAGTTACCATGATATTTTCTGAGTACCCTCTTCTCAATATTCCCTCAACACCTCTTTTTGGTTCAGGGCCATGTCATATATGTTACACTTTAAAAATCCATTTTGTTTTATTTTATTCACTTATGTGATGCTTCTCAGTCACAATTGTTCTACAAATAGTAAATCTTAACCTCAATATCTATCCATGCTAAATACTGTAAAATGAATGTCTTGAGAAGTCTGTCTAAATCAATATAATTTACTATAATGTTATCTAAAAGCTGTAAATAAAATTCATATTAATATTTATGGTCATCAAGTACTTGATAAAATTTATTAAAAGTCATGAAAAAATAACTCATAAAAGAAAGTGCACTACCACTCAACAGATTTTTATTTACAGATTTATAGAGTAGTGAAATGAGATGGGCAGATAGTCAATTTAAATATATTTTATTACATTGTCTACTTTTAGCAGATTTGTTGCTAGACAATACATTTATATTTATTGATAGTACTAAAAATTAAATGCATAAGTAGGATGTGAAGGTATTTTTAACAAGTTTTGATGACTTACATATTATTTGAAATTTTTAAATTGCACTACTTTATGATTACTGAGCTCAAACTTTGACAATAGCATTATAAATACACAGCAGTCTTTAAAATCATGCTAAAATTAATAAGTTTACTGTTTATTTATATATATTTGAATGCAGTAATTAAAGAAGATTATGGTGTTTCTTAAAACCATTGGTAAATCTTATTCTTGCATGTGAACTCTCACTATTGAATTCCATTAGATTCTTATACAATTATTTTATAACTTTTAAAATTTTTTTCAGTTTTCTTCATTTAAACAATAATTTTAAAGTATTTATCTAATACTAAGACTTTTTAATTGTGCTGTCTTTTTCCATATATGAAAAACCCAGATCTAGTATCATCTTCAATGGTGAAAAATTGAGAGCTTTTCCTCTGTGGTCAGGAACAAGACAGGGAGGTCCACTGTTAGCACTGTTATTCAACATAGTGCTGGAAATCTTAGCCACAGCAATCAGACAACAAGAAAGAAATAAAAAGCATCCAAATCAGTAAGAAAGAAATAAAAACTTTCACTATTTACGGATGACCAGATATTCTATATAGGAAACCCAAAAGATTCCACCAAAAACTTGCTAGAATTGATACACAAATTCTGTAAAGTTGCAGGATATAAAATCAACATACAGAAGTCTGCTGCATTTCTATATATCAATAATGAAGCAGAAGAAAGAGGAAATCAAGGAATTCATTGCATTTACAATTATACCAAAACCATAAGATACCCAGGAATAAACCTAACAAAATGTAAAAAATACACTGTACTCTGAAAACTATAAAACACTGATGAAAGAAATTAAAAAAAAATGACAAAGAATTGGAAAAACATTGTATGCCCATGGACTGAAAGAACAAATATTTTTAAAATGTCTATATTACTGAAAGCAATTGGGTAGTATTTAACGCATTCCCTATCAAAATAGCAACAGCATTTTTCACAGAGGTAGAACAAACAATCCTCAAATTCGAATGGAACCACAAAAGACCCCAAATATTCAAAGTAATCTTGAAAAAGGAATACTTATTCTGGAAGTATAAGAATTCTGGACTTCAATTTATATTACAAGGCTATAGTGATCAAAGCAGTATGGTTTGGCACAAAAATAGACACACAGATCAATAGAATATTTTTCTTGAAAACTAAGAAATGGACCCACAACTATATGGTCAACTAATCTTCAACAAATCAGGAAAGAATATCCAATGTGAAAAAAACAGGCAATCTCTTCAAGAAATGGTGTCAGGACAACTGGATAGTAACATGCAGACTAATGAAATTGGACCACTTTCCTACACTATACACAAAAATAAATTCAAAATAGATGAATGACCTAAACATGGGACAGGAAACCATTAAAGTCTTAGGGGAGAACACAGGCAGTGACCTCCATGACATTGGCCATAACAACTTCTTACTAGATATGTCTCCTGAGGCAAAGGAAACAAAAGCAAAAATAAACTACTGGGACTTCACCAAAATAAAAATCTGCATAGCAAAGGAAACAATCAACAAAACTAAAAGACAATCTAGGAAACGGAAGAAGATATTTGCAAATGATGTATCTGATAAAAGGTTAGCATTCAAAATATATAAAGAATTCATCAAACCCAACACCGAAACACCAAATAATCCAGTTTAGAAATAGACAGAAGACATGAGTAGACATATTTCCAAAGAAGACATGCAGATGGCCGGCAGACACATGAAAAGATGGTCAATATCACTGATCATCAGGGAAATACAAATCAAAACTACAATGAGGTGCCACCTCACACCTGTCAGAATGGCTAAAGTGAACAACACAAGAACAACATATGTTGGCAAGGATGTGGGTAAAGGGGAACCTTCTGGACCTGATGGTGGGAATGCAAACTGGCGCAGCCACTGTGGAAGACAGCATGGAGTTTCGTCAATATTTAAAAATAGAATTACCCTACGATCCAGCAATTGCACCACTACTTATTTACCCAAATAATTCAAAAATATGAATTGGAAGGCCTACATGCACTCTTATATTTATTTCTTTATTTACTTTTTAAGAAGATTTTATTTATTTATTCATGAGAGACACAGAGAGAGTGAGGAAGAGGCAGAGACACAGGCAGAGGGAGAAGCAGGCATCCCGCACTCATATTTATAGCAGCATTATCTACAATAGCCACTTTATTGAAAGAGCCCAAATATCCATCATCTGATGAATGGATAAAGAAAATATTATACATACATGTATACATAATGAAATGTTAGCCACAAAAAAGAATTTACTCTTGCCATTTTTAACGACATAGATGGAGCTAGAGAGTATAATGCTAAATGAAATGTCAAAGACAAATACCATACGATTTCACTCATATGTGGAATTTAAAAAAACAAAACAGTCATAAAGCAGAAAAGAGAGAGGAAAAGCAAGAAACAGGCTCTTAACTGTAGAGAACAAACTGATGGTTACAAGAAGGGAGGTGGGTCAGAGAGTGGGTTAAATAGGTAGTGAAGAGGGACGCCTGGGTGGCTCAGCAGTTGAGCATCTGCCTTCGGCTCAGGGCGTGATCCCAGAGTCCTGGAATCAAGTCCCACATCAGGCTCCCTGCATGGAGCCTGCTTCTCCCTCTGCCTATGTCTCTCCCTGCCTCTCTCTCTCTCTCTGTCTGTCATGAATAAATAAATAAAATCTTTTAAAAAAAATAGGTAGTGGAGATTGGGAGGCACTTGTGATGAGCACCAGTTGCTGTATGGAAGTGATGAATCACTAAATTGTACACCTGAAACTAATATTACACTGCTTGTTAGCTAACTGGAATTTAAATAAAAACTTTAAAAATATAAATTAAAAAATAATTGTGCTGTCTTTATCAGATAATCTAAGTAAATTAAATTATTACCCCTACTCTATGAAATAGGTATTATTTTAATTTTACATTTATAATATATGATGTTTAGAAAGATGTCAACTTGGCCAACATCATACTGGTCCTAAATTACCATTGGCAGAATTTATTTATTTATTTATTTATTTATTTATTTATTTATTTATTTTCATTTGCAGAATTTAAAGTGAGTTCTGTTTGTCTCTAAAACATTGAACTGTTTCCTGCTCTGAATTGCATGTTAGTAATTTTTTTTCCTCTAAAGCATTGCTTACTTTATTTAAAACAGAGAAATATTATATTCATTAATAATATTCAATAATTACATGATTTTTAGGAGTCTTAAGAAATGATTGCTAAATAATTTAATTCAAGCAGGAACCTATATGTAGTAGAATAAAGAGCTCAAAAGAGCATCCACCATCCAATAATAGTTTCTGGAAAAAATGTATTTTTGGGACATATCTCTGGGGATTTTGACTCTCCAACAAACTGATAAGAGAAAAGATTTCAGGAACTTTTCAAGCCAAGGGAAAGAAAAAAAAAAGCAAATGTGTTAAACATTCCAGCATATTGTAGTTGAAATACAGGTGAAGTGTGACTAAGTAAGGTCTTCGCCTTTTTTTACCCCTTTGTCTCTCACACCAGGGGATTTGGGTGCAGGAAATGTCTCAGAGCAGGTCAGTGTTCTCCTCCTCCAAGCCAACTAGACAGGCAACAAAGGAGGGAAATTTACTGAATGTGTTTCCTTAAGAAAATATAAACTATAAAGAGAAATGAAGGACTAAAGTTAACCTAGAAAAATCAATAAAATACCTTGAAAAAAAATAAGTTCTCCATGTATTGTATTTTCTAAATATTATATACAGTTTGAGCCTCAATTTTCATGGTATTAAAAGTAATGAAGCATATCAATTAGGTGGCTTTGAAAAAATATGGAATAAAGATGATTAGTGCACCTT
The DNA here is from genome assembly GCF_905146905.1 of Nyctereutes procyonoides. Classification (NCBI taxonomy): domain Eukaryota; kingdom Metazoa; phylum Chordata; class Mammalia; order Carnivora; family Canidae; genus Nyctereutes; species Nyctereutes procyonoides. The sequence goes on along the minus strand of NW_026575032.1, from coordinate 13,045,382 downwards.
GGTAATCATATTAATTGTAATTCTATACACCATAATTTATTATGGAGAATTTCAAGCAAATTCTTAAAAAGAAAATGTAGGCAAATCCCTTCTCCAGAACTTGGGATAAGATCATGAAATGGTAGGGCTGAATTTTAAGTTTACTCTAGTTTTGAGTTTGTGAGAAAAATCTTCATAACACTTTATGGAATAAGATAATGTTGGAATCGTATAGTGGGCTATACAATAAGAGAAATCAGAAGAAAAGAAAACAGACTCTAGTTCATTTTGCATCCCAACCTGGAAAGTAAAACTAACTCATTTATGTGTGATTGATGGTGAAATATATCCACTAGCCCTGGAATTACAGCTGACATCCAAGTCAAAGGACAAGAACACTTAATACAACTTAAAAGGAGATGTCAAGGAACTTCCAAAAAATACAGCCAAAATCTACTCCTTACCATGCCCTTACCTACGCTCATAATAACTGGAAGAATGGCCTACCATCTTTCTCCACCACACTGTGAACTGCCCATCCTGTCATCCTGTCAGGCCCCAAAACAACAACAACAACAACAACAAAAACAAATTTGTGCTGTCTTAAAGAGAACAGAGAATTTATAACATTGACATCAGGATAATCTACAATGATGATGAGGATGATGAAGATGATGTTGAACAGCTTTATCATGGAACTGCCCAATTATCACCCAGGACTAGGGGAAGAACTGCCCCTACTGAAAACATTTTGAGGGAATAGTAAAGAACAAAGTTAGTTCTCGCCTGCACATCGTATCTCCTTTTATACCCTAGTGACATCTGTCTCCTATAGGTAAGCCTCGACATCCAGAAGGTCAAACAGCATCACAGAGGGAAAATGACAACACAGGAGACAAGTAAGCACAGCTCTCTCAGCAGGCGATGACTGGTCATGTAAGTAAGAGGGTCTGTGTATTTCTTTTAACCCAACTTTCTGTCCCACACCAGGGGATCTGGGTAGAGCTTGTGTCTCAGAGCCAGGAAAGTCCCCTGCCTCCTTTCCAGAGATGGCTCTGCTGTGGAAATAGGACTAAGCACATCCTGAAATGGTTTTGAGATTAGAATTTTAAACTATATTGGACTGACTTCTGGTAAACAACATAAACAGAAAATAATGGAAATTAAATATTACGAGGACCACTTCTTGATGCAAACAAGGGGTTCAAATAGCTAAGGACAGGGATGGTTTATGGAAAATGGCATTTTCATGATCTCACTAAGTTAAAACTACTCAATAAACTGTCAATAAACTGATTATATACGTATTTTGCACTCAAGAATTCTTGAATGGGTTTTTCTGTGTCTCTATGGCTTCAAACTCTCCTTGACTATTGTGTATGTCTGTACTCAAAACAAAAATGAACACTAAAAGTAAGTCTCATATCTGGAGATAAATCATCCTCATGTTTTACACTTACACTTTTCCTTTGACTTAAATGTTGTGTTGCTTTAGCTGTTTGAATAGAATGTTGAATTTCTGAAAATGGAAAAAAAAAACTACAGAAAATTTATGTCACTTCACATACCATAAGAAAGTTCACTGGAACTTTGTGGTTTTTTACAGTTAAAATTTTAAGTGGATATTTTCTTATACTTTGTCAAATTTATGTTTGAAGCCATGTTTTGTTAAGATTATCTTCCAGTTGTGAATTATTTTGTCTGATACAACTTGCCTCAAATTATTTGCAATTGATTATATTAAATTGCTGAACCATCTAGATATGTCATGTTTGATTGTAGCTAGACAATGTCTTGTTGAAAAATATTATTTTTTGTAAGTATTACTTACTGTTTTCCCAAGAACAGTCAGTACCATTTATATGATATATATGAAATAATATAAGCCAGAGTTTCAGGCTTTAAGTTATCCTAGACATTTTACTACCCTCAAGACATCTCATTTTTGATTCACTGTTTTCATTAAGTTCTCTTTTGAACAATAGTGTTTAACTTTAATGCCATTTATTTTTACTTCTGCTTACTCTGAAGGGATTCAATCCTTGTTGATACTTTGCATATTGTCATCTGACAGATTTTTTTTTTTAAACTTTACAGAGCATGGCTTTTTTTTTTCCCCCATTCAGTTCTATCATGACAAAAAGTAAACATAAATATATTTTATCACCCAGAAAAGCTTACAAAAATATCGTAGGAAAACAAAAGCTGTGTGGCACACAGAAATGTCAACGTACAAGTTCATTGTACACGAAGTTATCAGGATGAAATTCTCCTTACACACACAAAAATTATTTGTTTATTCATGAATAAGAGTGGAGAACTAGACTAGTAGAAAGTTTCAAGAGCTCTCTTCAAGAATAAATTGAAATCATTTTTTGCTTAGAACATTTTGATTCTCTGCATAATATTTAAACAAGTAATTTCGTATATATCAAAAGAAATGAGCCATGTTAAAATGCATCATTAGGAGGATATATGTTTCCACTTATAGTAACAATACAGTCGAAGCAAAAAAGTATGATGTTTTATAAGTAAGAGCAACCTCATAAGTGCCTGTGCATGTTGATATTTTGTAAAATCTTTTTTTTTTTTTTTATTTATGATAGTCACACAGAGAGAGAGAGAGAGGCAGAGACATAGGCAGAGGGAGAAGCAGGCTCCATGCACCGGGAGCCCGACGTGGGATTCGATCCCGGGTCTCCAGGATCGCGCCCTGGGCCAAAGGCAGGCGCCAAACCACTACGCCACCCAGGGATCCCAGTAAAATCTTAATATAACTTAAATATGTAATTGATGAGGGGAGCCTGGATGACTTAGTTAAGTGACAGACCCTGGTTTGGGCCCAGGTCATGGTCTCAGGGGCCTGGGATCAATCCCTGCGTCAGGATCTGTACTCAATGGGGAATGTGCTTAAGGATTTTCCCCCTCTGTCCTTCCTCTCTCCCTCTCTGTCAAAGACATAAGTAAATCTTTATATATATATATATACATATGATATTTATTCATATTTATTTATTTATTTATTTATTTATTTATTTATTTATTTATTTTATTTATGATTGATGAGATGATAGATTGATTAAGATGACAAAGTAAATTCTATTCAAAACCAGGACGGCACTCTCAGGTCCTAAATATTTGCTTTATGTATTATTTCTTAAATCCCATCTGTGATTAATTTGGAGGTAAAGAAACAAAAGAAAGAGTACTCAATTTCAACATACATCAGCAAATTCTCATTGTTACAGTCATTTCACAGTGCCTAAAGGAAATACTCACTTTCACTGACCCCAAAGAGTCATTACTCATTCTTTCTTGCTGGCAGAATTGTGATTTGCCTGGGAAGGGGGAGGGGTGGGGTGATCAATATGCTCAAAAGCGAGAAATGTCCCATGATTTTAGCCACTCCAAATCGTCTTTGCACCTCTTCGCTAGATGCTAGCATTTGGAAATTATGAGGAATTATGTTGAGGGAATCTGGAAGGATTTTGCTTTTTCAGTAAAAGAAATTGGTACTTCTCTCCACTTTTTTTACTTCTTTAATGTAGACAGGTTCTAGGAATCATAGAATTAACAGGCAGAAAGAGTGCAAAAAGGGAAAGTCAGTACACTAACCTGTTCCTAATGAGTCCAAGTCTTTAGTGGCTTCATTGAATTTCAATTAAAACAGAAAGAACAAACCTGATCATTATTGCCATGAAATCTGGGGGCAATTACAATGGAATAACTAGAAAGAAAGAAAAAGCACACAGGGAAAACTCATGTGAAACCAGAGTAATGCTGCCAAGAGCCAAGAAACAACCACCAGAAGCTAGGAGGGAGGGCTGGAAAAGATCCTGCCCCAAGTGCCTTCCGAGGGAGCACAGCTGATGCTTTGATTTATTATTTTTTTATTTTTATTTTTTATTTCTGGCCTCCCAAACTGTGAGACAATACATTTCTATTGTTCTTAGCCATCTGGTTTTTGGTATTTCCTTATTGCACCCCTAGAAAACTCATAGAATATTTACGTATTAAATGTGCAAAGATTTTTATTTAATGGATAAATTTTAAAACAAATCATACTAGTAAAACTCGTTTTGTCGAGCACATCATTCCATATGAAATGAGGGTAATATAATAAACTTTCTAAAATAGAGATCACATTAATCTTCAGTCTTCTGAAAGTCTATAATGGAAAATCAGCATTTGCTCATTAGTTTCCCATAGACTTAGGTAGCAATGTAATATCTTTGAATTTCAGTCCATTCACAGTGTACCCTTCAGATGAGTTTACTTTGATGTCTTTATAATGGAATCATCTAATCTATTCTCAATTCATGCTTTCTTTTTCATTCAGCATAACAATATCATATGATTTATCTTTTGAATAAGGTGATGCTTTTCTCAAACTGTATATGACTCACAGATTGCTTTCTTTAGCAGAGGGAAATGTGAGCTCATTTCCTGCCAAACAAAGTAACTGCATAAAAAGGGAAGAAATATATTAAGATGGTGGAAGTTTTACTTTTTTAAAGGGAAAAAAGTGGCATTAAAGGCATTTTTGTTTTGAAGGTTGGAAAGGCAAAGGTCTAATGTTCATCTGTTCAAGGATGACAGGATGACATTTAAACATTTAAATAATGGAGACATCTGATTCTGCACAACCTCAGCTAAAATAAATTCTAGGAGAGTTTAGCAACAAATCATGTGATTATATATAAATCAAAATTTTGTAGATAGAATATTTTGTTATGTGAAAAATTCTATTACATCATATTTATATAGTAAGCATATTTAATTATCAGGCATGCTTTGCAAATATATTATTAAATTTTAGCAAATGAAAAGGCAAACAATCAGGTCAGATATTTTCCAAAATTGGGATAACCAAAGCTACAGTGATATTTATAACCGTTTAAGGATTTTATTAATCGGATATACACTGAACCTGCAAAGGCTTTTACTTCTTGTAAATGTTTTTATGTGCAGTACAGTTGTTTTTCAGGTGAATTCCATGGAATATAGCATAGCATAAGCAAAACTCTGGTTAATAAGGTAAGAAATACTATGTGCCATATCTTCCACTGAAAATTTGCAAAGTTGTCAAAAGCAAGGAAATAATCATACAGTGAAAACTTACATAATCTCATTACCACTAAGCCCTGTTTCCCAAAGGATGAGAATGTAAAATATAAAACTTCAAGGGCGGAACTCTTTTTTTTTTTTTTTTTTTAAATATGGAACGCTTCACGAATTTGCGTGTCATCCTTGCGCAGGGGCCATGCTAATCTTCTCTGTATCCTTCCAATTTTAGTATATGTGCTGCCGAAGCGAGCACAAGGGCTGAACTCTTAAAGAAGTCCTTTTTATTGAGTAATGGACAGAAGATCATCCCCATAGAATGGATTTATAGAGAAAAAATTAAAATTGTACTTGCCATTTAATGAGAAAATGATAAAAATCACCATAATGCACTCTAGACAAGAGAATAGCAATATTTTCCCATAAAGGGACAAATAGCAAATATTTTAAACTATATAGGCAGCTACTCAATTGTCACAACCACCCAACTTTGCCAAATATGTAAATGAATAAGTGCAGATCTGTTCCAATACAACTTTATTTGTGGACAGAGACATTTGGCTTTTGCATAATTTTCACATGACTAAATATTACTCTGATTTTTTAACCATTAAAAAATTAAAGACATTTTTAGTTCACAGATAGTACAAAAAGAGATAACATGCCATATTTAGCCTATAGGCTGTGATTTGCTAACCCTTGTTCTGGAATATTAACCTTATGGACTTGGCATCCCATTTATTTGTATCCTTTAGAAAGAAATGTAGCATTCTTGTATTCAGGCTTAGATAGTTTGGGCAAAAAGTTCAAGCCCATTTAAGAAAAACAAAGAACAAGGGAAAAGGAAGAGAATGTGGCATGATAATCTATATTTAAATCTTTCCTTTGTAACGCCATGCTATTAAAATAATGCAGTATAGTTTAATGGATTATTTGCACATCTGCCCATGCCTTGCTAGGTATATATTTAAACAAGTTCTGTACTTTTATATCCTTAGTATATATGAACTCTAATGACTTTATGAAAAAAATATTATATCATGGGGAAAAAAGAAAAGGAAACTTAATTTGTGGCTTTATAGTAATTACATTTAAAGTTATGTAGAAGAACGACTTATTACATATTAGGAAAATCAGTATGGAAAATACTTTAATTAAACTATGCATATTTTGTATTTTTCTGGGACTTGACAGTTTAACTCAACTTTCTATGTTTAGAGTAACCCATTCTGAAAATTCTTGTTGCAGTGTGTTCATTTTCATTCCTCTGTGGTATTCCAATCTTTTAACATAGTTATCCCTCCTTTGTTAATGTGTACACGTCAATGGGTTCTCACTTCTTACTGAATATTTCTATGAACATTTTGTATGTGGATTCCAGTGGTATTTGTACAAACACTGCTCAAACATAAACATGAATCCCTAGCAATGGGACTAGAGGAAATGTATAAAGATCCTGGTCTCTCTCTCTCTCTCTCTGTATATATATATAATTTGTGTCATTTTGATTTCCAGGCACAGCTGTCCATCTAGATCTTGCAAGCTTAACTCATCTCAACAATATTGCAATAAGATGTGCAGTCTTTAATCCTTTTTGCACAAGTAGCAAAGGAAAATAAAATTTCAATGAGGACATAGTGTTCAGCAATAGCAGTGACCCTCTCTAGGTCTGGTACGATGGGACTGGATAAGAGTCCCTTAGCTTTAGCAAGATATTTTGGTGATGCTTTTAAAAATCTTTTGACGAGAGCTGAATCTAGATTGCAGGGATTGAAAAGGGAATGAAAAGGGAAAGAGAACATGTAGATGACAATTTGAAGAAGTCTGGCTATGAGGAAGGGGAAGAGAGTGAGAAGATAGACTTGGAGAATAAAGGGTGGGCCTGTCTCCTCACTGAGTTATGATTTACATGCAGTGTTTTGCTTATGTAAGTACCTGAGTAATCAATGCCTGGATCAATATATCAAATATTGCCAGCACCATAGAAAACTTTTACTGTGCCCTTGCAGTATATACCACCACCAAGGGTACCGATCTCCTTGACCTTTATCTCAATACTTATTTTTTCCTTTATTTTTTGAAATTTCATATAAATGGAATCATAAAAATGCATATATTTTGTCTTCATTTCACTCTTCAATTTGTTTGAATAATTTGTCTATGCCCCAAGCCTAGGAACTGTATACTTATTTTATTAATAGATTATACTTTATTTTGAGAATACTTTCAATATACAAAACAATTAAAGAGATAATGCAGATTTCCCACATTACTCACCTCCCATTTACCCCCTACACAGCTTTCCCTATTGTTAACACCTTTAATTAGTATTGGATACTTACTGCAATTAATGAACCAGGAGCAATGCATTATTATTAATTAAAGTCCACAGTTTATTCATAACTCCTTAGTTTTGGCTTAATGTCCTTTTCCTGTTCCAGGATCCCAACCGAGATACTACATTATGTTTTCTTAGACTCCACTTGGCTGTGACAGTTTCTCAAAATTCCCTTGCTTTGGATAATCTTGATAGTTTTGAGGAATGTCAGAGATATTTTAAGATTCCCCTCTATTGCAATTTTTTAAATCATTACACTGGGGTTATATTTTCTTGAGAGGAAGACCACCAAGGTAAAGTGTCATTTTCGTCTCATCATATTAAGGGTACATACTATCAACAAGATGTCACTATAGGTGTTAACTTTGATCACCTGGCTGGCATACTGTGTGCAGGTTTCTTCCTTGTAAAGTTGCTCTTTTCTCCTTTTGATAATATTCTCTTTGGGAGACAGTCATCATGCACCATTTAAGAAAAGGACAGTTATGCTCCATCTCCTTTAGAGTGGCTTTTTTACATCACTGTTTTGGGATTCTTCTAAAAGGGATGTTTTTCTCTCCCACTCCATTTAACAATTCATTCAATCATTTATCTATGCAAGTATGGACTGACATAATACTTTATATTTTTGGTTATAATCCAAAATTACATTATTTTATTACTCCAATTGTTTCAGCTTTGGCCATAAGGAGTTCTTTTATTTGGCTCCTATGTTCTTTGACATACTTCCATCATTGTGGGTTTTTTTTTTTTATTTGTTTGTTGAAGACTTTCTTCCGTACCTGTGAAAAAGATGCTCCAGTCTCATCTTGTGTATTTCTTTTCCTAGTCTACAATCAGCCATTTCTCTCAGGACCCCTGTTCTTTCTATTGGACAATGGTATTAGAAATCAACTTTAGGGCAGTGGGTACTTATTGCTACTGGTTGTTACTTCTTTTAGGTTTTCTTAGCGGATAGAGCAAGAAGATATATGTGTGTACACTAACCCGTATACCCATCACTATCTATATTAAGTTAAGGAGTTCCTAATGAATGACTCCAACTCTAATCAATTACCATATGGCTAGCAAATAGGTTCCTTCCCTTGCTTATCTAAAATTCCCACTCAACAGTGAGAAACCTGATCCCTACCATCTGACACCCATTTACTTGGAGTTTAACTCCAGCAAACATGTACAGCGGTATCAGAATCGTTAACTCACACGGCCATGTAAGAACTTTATTCACTAATGCACTTACTTGTGTGCAGTTCCTTTTTTCTTTAATCTTATTGATTTTATTGAATTCCAAAGTTACTAGGTCAGCACATGTCTCCTTGGCCCTTCAGTGAGGTAGTTTCATATATTTGTAGTAGAGTTATAAGCTCTTGTCAGATTCTGCATACATACCAGGGATCCTCTAACTTCTAAATGATTTTTTTTTAATTTCACATATTAAAGGTCACTCCTAATGTTATAAAGTTCTATTGTTTTTTTTATATATATATATAATGAATCCTTCCATGTATCCAACATGGTAGTAAGATACAGAACATTTACATTACCTTAAAATCCCACATGTTTTGCGTTTTCATTTCTTGCTCCTCCTCCCCTTCCTCAGACTCCCCTTGCTTCCATTGTTTGGTTGATTTTTTTTCTATAGTTTTGCCTTTTCTCAAATATTAGATAATTGGAGTTATGCTGCATGTAGACTTTTTGTACTGGCTTCTTTTACTTGAAATACGCATTTAAGCTTTATCCCTATTTTCATTGTTGAATGATATTCTGTTGTATAAATATACTACAATTTGTTTAAACATTTATCTATTGGAGGACATTTTGGTTGCTTCCAGTTTGGGACAATTATGAAAAAAGTTGCTGCATGTATCCATTTTAGTTCTGTTGTGTGGATTTAAATTTTCAACTCAATTGGGTGAATACCCAGGAGTGTGATTGTTGAATCATGTAATGATACTATGCTTAGCTTTGTAAGAAACTGTCAAACTGTCTTCCAAAGTGGTTGCACAATTTCACATTCCTAGCAGCAATGAATAAAAGCTCTTGTTATTCTATATCCTCTCCAATATTGGATTATCAGGTTTTTAAAAATTTTTATGTATTTTATTTTAGCCATTCAATAGGCATATAGTGGTATCGTTGTTTTATTTTACAATTTCTTAATCACAAAGAATGAACATATTTCATATTCTTATTTGACGTCTATGTTTTCTTTGTCGGGGTGTCTTTTCAGAAAATTTTGCTCAGTTTTTAATTTGGCTGTACGTTTTAATATTGCAGAGTTTAAAGAGTTTTTTTGTATATTTTAGATGCATATCAATTTTGGTTACAAGTTCTCTATCAGATATATATTTTACAGATACTGCTTCCCAGATTGTGTCTTTTTATTATCTAACAATACCCTTGGCAGAGGCAAGGATTTGTAATTTAAGCAAGATTAACATCTTTCTTTTTTTCTTTCATGGATTGTTTCTCGGGTGTTATACAAAAAGCCCATTGTCAAACCCAAGGCAGATTTTGTCCTATGCTACCTAAGCATATTTTTCCCATATAATCTTTTGGACATTTTGTAGTTCTACATTTTACATTTAGGTCTATGATCCACTGTGAGTTAATTTTTGGGAAAATTGTAAAGTCTGTATCTACTCTCTTTTTCTCTTTTTATTCTTTCTTTTTTTTCTTTTCTCTCTTTTTCCTTCTTTCTTCTTTCCTTTTTATTTTTATATTGCATATCCAACCATTCCAGCACTCTTTGTCAAAAAGACTATTAATCTCTATTGAATTGCCTTTGTTCCTCTGTCAAACATCAGTTGACTTTATGTATTTGTATCTATTTCAAGCTGCTTACTCTTTTCTATTGATCAATGTATTTACTTTTTCATCAAAAACCATGCTTTCCTGATCACATAGTTTTATAGTAGATTGGTTTCAAAACCAAGGAATATCAGAGCTCCAACTTTGTTCTTTTTCAGTACTATGTTGGCTTCTTTTTGAGATATAAATTTCAGAATCACTTTGTGAGTCCACAAAATAATTTGCTGACATATTGATTAATATGCATTGAATCTCTAAATTAATTTGAAAAGAATTGACATCTTAAAAATATTGAGTCTTCTAATATTTGAACACGGAACATCTCTATATTTATTGAGATATATTGTACATTTTTCACTGCCATGTCTTATTTAATTATATAAAAGTACAATATAATATATTCTACTGATAATGGACATTTGAATCTTTCTATTTTTTAATGTTCTTTAAATATATTTGTTTTGGTGGACATAAGCATTTGTTTATGTTGATTATGTGCCCAGAAGATGAATTGCTTTATAATTTGATTATTTGTATATATAAAGTGTACTTACTTTACATATATTTATGTAATATTTTAAGCACATATTATATATAATATAGTTACTTTATATTTATAATATTTAGAATGTATTTTATACTTATCTGTATGTTTATATATTTTTACTTTTAGTTCATTCTGCTAAACATTCCTAAAGTGATTTTTTTCAATGTATGCTCTCATCAAAATATATAATTTTTTACAGTGGCTCCTTTTCCTCTTTAACATTTTTATGGTCTGTTTTTTTCACTTTAGCCCTTCTGATGGGTCTTTATTAATATTTTCCTGTACTTGAATTTACATTTCTCTTGACAAATGGCATATTTTTTCTAATTTTAAATTGGTTTACCTTTGTTATTTTCTTATTGAAAAAGTTTAAAACAAGTATGGATACAAATGGTTATATTGAATGCACTTCTTGAGTTTGTATTAAGGGACAAAGAGCATAGCAGTTTCATTTTTTTTAAGATTTTATTTATTTATTCATGAGAAACAGAGAGAGGCAGAGACACAGGCAGAGAGAGAAGCAGGCTCCATGCAGGGAGCCCAAATTGGGACTCGATCCCAGGTCCCCAGTATCAGGCCCTGGACTGAAGGTGGCGCTAAACCGCTGAGCCACCCGGGCTGCCCAAGCATAGCTATTTTAAAGAGAAATATTATGCAGTCTGAAACCCTGTGCCTTTTGATGGGGTCATTAAGCCCGTTCACGTTCAGAGTTACTATTGACAGATATGAGTTTAGTGTCATCATGATAAAAAAGCAGGACCCATCTATTTGCTGTCTACAAGAGACTCATTTTAGACAGAAGGACACCTACAACCTGAAAATAAAAGGTTGGAGAACCATTTACCATTCAAATGGTTCTCAAAATATACCCTAAAAACTATAGAACACTTCTGAAAGAAATTGAGGAAGACACAAAGAGATGGAAAAATATTCCATGCTCATGGATTGGCAGAATTAATATTGTGAAAATGTCAATGTTACCCAGGGCAATTTACACGTATAATGCAATCCCTATCAAAATACCATGGACTTTCTTCAGAGACTTAGAACAAATTATTTTAAGATTTGTGTGGAATCAGAAAAGACCCCAAACAGCCAGGGGAATTTTAAAAAAGAAAACCATAGCTGGGGGCATCACAATGCCAGATTTCAGGTTGTACTACAAAGCTGTGTTCATCAAGACAGTGTGGTACTGGCACAAAAACAGACACATAGATCAATGGAACAGAACAGAGAACCCAGAAGTGGACCCTGAACTTTATGCTCAACTAATATACGATAAAGGAGGAAAGACGATCCACTGGAAGAAAGACAGTCTCTTCAATAAATGGTGCTGGGAAAATTGGACATCCACATGCAGAAGAATGAAACTGGACCACTCTCTTGCACCATACACAAAGATAAACTCAAAATAGATGAAAGATCTAAATGTGAGACAAGATTCCATCAAAATCCCAGAGGAGAACTCAGGCAACACCCTTTTTGAACTTGGCCACAGTAACCAGAGAAGGACAAACAGTGTATGTTCTCATTCATTTGGGGAATATGAATAATAGTGAAAGGGAATATAAGGGAAGGGAGAAGAAATGTGTGAGAAATATCAGAAAGGGAGACAGAACATAAAGACTTCTAACTCTGGGAAATGAACTAGGGGTGGTGGAGGGGGAGGAGGGCGGGGGGTGGGGGTGAATGGGTGATGGGCACTGAGGGGTACACTTGACGGGATGAGCACTGAGTGTTATTCTGTATGTGGGTAAATTGAACACCAATAAAAATTAATTTATAAAAAAAAATAAAAAAAAATAAAGAGAAATATTACAGGCTTATTTTTTAAAAATGGTAATAGATCTGTGAGAATAGGTTTAGATGACATTTAAATATAGAAATGAAGCTCAGAGTGATAACAATAGAAATGTACCTTAGGTAATCATCCACTTAAAGGTGAAATCATAACTCTCTTTAAATTTTTTAAAAACCCTATCTAGCTCCTGTCTTAAATCTCTAAGGATCAACAAGTAAAACTTACCAAACACTCATGTAATTTTTATCTTAAATTCTGTTTAACATAGACTACAAGTTTAAAAATCACAGAAACTGAGTTCATATTTTCTCAAAATCATTTTGATAATTTTCTTATTATGAATCATAATAACATTCTATTTTTAGATTTTTTTTCACAAAGTAATATTCTTTCAATAAAGGCTTATATGTATACTGGCATATTCATTTGAGCCAAAAGGGAATTATATCAGCTTGTGCTTAGCTTAGGTAATTATTTCATTTACTTTATAATTATTATTTTTGAGGAGGAAATATTCATCATCCAAGAAAAAGTTAAAGTCCATGAAATTCAATTATCATTTGAGGTTCAGACATGCTGCAGCTAGTAGATTGAAGCTGTTTTCTGTTTCTAAGTGTATATGTGCATGTGTGTGTGTGTTTAACTTTGAATTTCATAGACGACAAATACGAGCTTAGTACATGTGGTTAATTCTTTGTCTTGTGCTCCAAAAGATAGTAAATTCATTTTATCAAGAAATGCCTATAGACAATGCCAAAGTCTCAAAAGTATAAATAATACATTCAATAAATATGAAACATATAAAATAAAACTACAGCAGTATTTTTGAAAACATATGTTTTCGCTAGGTACAGCACCAAATTAAACGCCAAGAAGGCAGACCCTGATTGAAGAGAGAGAATTTTAATGATGGAAATACAGGGAGAAAACACAACAAAACAAAAAAAAACTATGCAATCGCTTTTCCATTGTGTATAGGGGTTCTCAAACGCCCTGGAATAAGTTTTATTGAACAGGACAGTAATGTTTTGATTCTTGCCATTATCAATATGCATATCATTAGGTGGGGACTCTGCTTTCCAAGATCTCCAATGACTTCAGCATTCTTTTTATCTATACGGGTGGCTAAATCAGGCATACACATTGCCTTTCTAACTCTTACAAACAATTGGCACAAATGTCCTATAGTCACACATAGGAAGTCTTCTTCTTCCAGTACTACATAACTTATACCTCCTTTACAATCTATTTGAGGCTATTTTTAAAAAGAAGAAAAGTTGTGGGGCAGAAAAAATATATATTTTTTCTAAAATTAAGATATTGGTGATAGTCTTCACTATTCCATCATCAATCTGACGTTCATAAAAAAATGTTTCTTTCTTATTTTCTGTTAGTTCTAAGTCTCTCTTTCCTTTTAATTTCTTATATTCAAAATGAACCATTTTAATGGTTTCTCACTAACTTCCTATCCATCTCTCCTCTCTCTCTTCTACTTATTTTTATTGTCTTTGTCAAGCCTCTGAACAAGTTGAAATTTTGCTACAGTTTTCTTTTCTTTTCCCTGGATTTTAGTGGCCTATATGGTGCTTCCATAACACTAGCAGAAACCTTCGAAATGTTGAAAGCATTGGCAAGTTTTGTTCTTTACATAACCTGAGTATAATGAATAATTTTACTTAAAATCAACAGAGAAAAAAGTAAGAAATAATAACCTATAATTTATCAGTTTACTATATTAACTGATGTGATTGATATAATAGTGGCTAATAATATATTTCATTACCCATGTTTACTGCTGAACGACTTCTTACCACTCATTAAATATTATATGTGCAATGCCTATAACTTAGCACTATTCCTCTCACTCATTATTAACATCAGTCTCAGTCTATGAAAGTGAAAGGAATGATCTATTACAATCATTCCCTCCTCTTACACAACAACAATTCCTCTTGAAAGCTAACCCCGACTTTGTTCTGCAGAAAGAGCAAGTGGATTACATACAAGACTCTACCACCTGCTCAACCACAGTGGTTTAGAAGAGAGAGAGGAGATTTAAATCAGGTAATTCCCTCTCACAAAAATATTAAGATGGAAATAACAACAACAAAAATTGGTTTGACTGCTGTAGGTTCTATACTGACAAACGTCATGCAGACCTAGAGTTTAAAGCCACCATTTTGGAGGATACTTGATTAAAACAAATAGGCAGGTACATTTGCCAGGACAGAAGTTATTCAGAGAGGTATAAGGGAACAAGCTTGTAGGGAGAGTGAGAAAAAGTGAGAAAATTTGCTTTCTCATTTTCCCCCTCCTAGTCTAAATTTTTTTATGAGACTTACTTGTAATTATTCCCCTTATTTAGGATGGAAATTTCTTAATTACTATAAATTCCACAGCAAGAGGAATATCCACCAAAACAAAATTCTCTGACATGGATAATTACAATCCTTGATGAGCATAAAATTTTAAATGAACACTAACAATTTGGAAAAAAATATATATTTAATATAAATGATACTTCTTACAGTTCACTTTTAACTCCAGTCCTTAAATACGCCCCTCTTCCCAAAAATGTATATACTTTGCTTAAATCAGTTATGAGATATTCCATAACCTCTGTCTCTTTCAGAGAACATATAATGACTAAAACAGACACAAAGTAGGGTCACCTGTTGGGAAAATCCCCTGTGCTATCAACCATCTCTTTTCCTATCTTTCTGGCTATATCCCCTGCGGCTCACTTAATTGTGCCTGGATAACAAACGACAACAACAGTCAAAACAGTTTCCAGGAAAATGCTGTTCTCATGAGTATTGGAACCCTAAGCAAGTGGCATGGAAAGAGGAATGATCCTAAAACATGAGTTTTGCTCAAAATCAAAGGCTGATGTCTAAGCTAAAACCTCATTTTTCCCTTATTGTCTAAAAACCTTGCTAAATTACAGGTCAATTTGAAATCATTTTCATATTTTGTATTTCCTTATGAGTTCTAGATATAGATGTATCATAAAAAATACAAGGGTTTGGGGGGCACCTTGGTGACTTAATTCAATTAGGAAATCCTTTGGCTCAATTTATCATCCCGGGGTCCTGGGATGGAGCCCTGTGTCAGGCTCTCTGCTTAACGGGGAGTCTGCTTCTCTCCCTCTCCCCGCTCCCCTGCTGGCGCTCCCTTTCTCACTTCTAGCTCTATCTCTTTCAAATAAGTAAAGAAAATCTTTAAAAAATATATAAAGATTTTTACTTCGTTCCCAATTTTGACGATGCACATATTTATGAAAGTAAATATTTTAATGATGATGGAAAGGAGTTAAATAAAATGAATTAATATTAAAAGAGGCATCTCTTAGAAAAAATAAACATAAACTATAATGACAGTTTATGAAAAAGAAAATGTACACAACTTTGGTAGACACCAGATAAGATAATCCTTGCTTTTCGTATACTTTCAGTTATGTTTAACAACTAGTGGAATGCTGTCGCTATCTACAAGGAGAAATCCTAGGTATATGTGGGTTCCTTATATTTCTTTAAACAGACAAGCAAAATCAAGAAACAATGATTTCATTCTAATCTTATGAACTAAAGAAAATATGTGCAGGAGTTAAGGAACTTGAGAAATAGGTAGTTATAAGTAGACTTAATGTACTTGGGTCAGAAACAAAAATATCCTTCTCATTTACATCTCCACCAAAAAAAGTTGAAAGACTAGATTATTCTAGTATTTTTGAAGGAGACCTCAATTAGTCCTTTTTTTATGCTACTACATGCTGTCCTACAAAATGCAATAGCACTGAAAAGCAACAATGAATGATAAAGACACCCGCCAGGTGAACAACAATGGCTTTCCCCCCATAGTATATTGCCCTGTAGTCAAAATAGGATTTATCTTTTTCCATCAGGCTGCTTTTATATGGGGCCTCTTTTTGAGGAAGAAGGATTCCCTGATCTACTGACGTCAGTTCAGGCCTGGGCATGACAAATGATTTACATAATAAAAGTAAAGAGAAGAGAAGTGTGCACCTGTACGTATGAGGTATGAGTCAATACCCAGTTCTCCCCTAGTCTCCTTCTCACTGTGTGCTTGCTCACTTACAAGCTGCTCCTTTAGCCCCAGGCCTAGCCTGAAGACAATGTGAGGCAGAGTTGATGCTCAACCAGGATGGCCACTCAGTATAGGAGGAAAAAAAAAAAAAATATATATATATATATATATATATATATATATATAATACTACATATGTAATAAAATTAAAAATGTATGTACATATTTTATCAGTGAACCAGTAAGACTTTAAATTTAAACTGCAACATAACCTAAAGTAAGTAGACTGATAACCTACCCCCAAATAATTAGCTTTATCTTGATAGTGATTGATTTATGAATGCACATGGGATCCCATTTAGGAGTTCTGCTGAAAGCTGGCAGAAGGTTTCTTTGCTCTAATTAGGAGACACTGAAGGGAAAAACAAAACAAAAGCCTCTGTCCTGCTGGTGTTATCATTGCCATGACTAAAGCGGCTCTAGCTATCTCACAATAATCATGGAGAAAGGCAAAAACCCAGAGGATCATGTAAAACCAGAAGCAGAGCCCTAATTTTCTGGGCCTGAGGTTTCTTTGAACTCTAGACATATTTTAAGGAAAATAATCAATCTCTCTTTTTTTTTTTTTAAGATTTTATTTATTTATTCATGAGAAACAGAGAGAGAGATAGAGACACAGGCAGAGGGAGAAGCAGGCTCCATGCAGGGAGCCCGACGTGGGACTCGATCCCGGGTCTCCAGGATCACGCCCTGGGCTGAAGGCAGCGCTAAACCGCTGAGCCACCCAGGCTACCCAATCTCTTTGTTTTTAAAGCCAAGTTGACTCAAGTCTGACATTTCCTTCTTAGAGTGCAGTATGAGGATTATCTGTATTCTAACTATAGTAGTAGATATTTTTATATATGTGCAACGGAATACGTCTTTAAAATGTCACTTTTAGGCCTATTGTTATATGTTATAATTTTAAAATAGAACCCTATTTTCACAAAATACCATTTACCTTAGTTTCTACGGTTGAGAGTCTCTTGTTTTCATTGTCGTTGGGTGCATAAAATCTAGTAACCATGAGAAAACCACTTTCAGAAAAGCTTAGCAGCACTGCCAGATAATTTATTTCTGAAAATAGTGTGCAAAGTCACCATGACTTTCTTTCTTTATGTTTGTTCTTTTTTTGAGGTAAACACTTTAAAGGCGTTCTTATTTCATAATCAGAGCATTAAGGATTTTGTTGGTGGAACTCTGTGAGGATTTTCAATTCTGCAGCAGTTTATAAGTGATTGGCAATGAGTCGTGCAACCCTACAACTTTGAGAACATACAACATTGCACTTGGCAGATAGATGTTATACTTCACCAAATCATCATGAGCTGAAAATGCAAATTATCATAATAGTTTTCTGACTTCAAATTAATTTAATAAGCTGAATATTTGAAGACCAGATAAAATGTAGAGCCTAGTTTGTTAAAAACTGTATTTATCTAAATTACAGCTTTCTACATACCCCTGAATTTGTTATTTGTGCAATACAAGGTACTGGTGAAGTGTCTGTTTGTATTTTACATACACATTAACACTCATTCTCTATGATGGGAGTGAAATATGAGTCGTTTGGGTATCCTTGAAGACCCTGGGAAAGTGTGAAAGGACATTTGCTTCAGTTTATTTGGAAATGGAATGCAGACAGTAGTCCTCGGAAAAGTTTCCTTAGAGGTAGACTTCAGCAGGATAGGGAACCACCAGAGAAAGAAATGTGCCTTTCATTAATGAAAAATCACAGCTTACATCTATCTTAGCCCATAACCAAGAAGCTTCAATGCCAGCTTCAAGGGTGTGTGAAGGATCCTATTTTCAGAAAGGCTTGACTTGGCTTACTGCCTCACTTATTGCCATCTTGGTATTCCTAATGCTTTTTTGTACATGGGACTCTGCATTTTTCAGTTGGACTGGGCCCCTAAAATTTTGTAACTAGTCATGCCTGGTTTCAATATGCCCAAGTTTTAAAATGTAATGATTGAGCAATATAGTCAAAGGTTATAATTTAAGGGCTAGAGGATGAGAAAGGATTAGCACATTCAACATTGCCCATTAAGTAAGATGAAAGTAAATATTTGTATTATGATCTATGAAGTAAACTTCTTATAATATTTTTTTATTTGAATACAGTTGACACACACAGTCACATTAGCTTCAGATGTACAACATAGTCATTCACCTTCTCTGTGTGTTATGCTACACTCAACACAAGTGTAGCTACCATCTGTCACCATACACTGCTATTACAATATCATTGCCTATATTCTCTATTTTGTGCCTTTTGTTCCCATGACTTCTTCATTCCATAACTGAAAATAGGCTGATAAAAAAGCATATGGGCTACGTTCTTAAATACCATTCTGGTCAAAAGGAGTGATACAGTTATAATGTGTATCCTGATTTTTTTTCCTGTTATTTACAGAAATGAGTTTATTTTTTTTAATATAGATATTCTCTGTTCTCAAGTAAGGATTTTTAGTAAACATTTTACTAACTAATCATCAAATAAATTTTATATTAATTGTGTAGGATTGCCATAACAAAATACTACGGATTGCTTTAAGTAACAAAAATATATTTTCTCATATGTTTGGAGGCTAGAAGTCCAAGGTCAAGGTGTCAGCAGGTTTGGTTTCTCCTGAGGGCTTTCTCTTTGCTTGCTTAAGGCTGCTTTCTTGCTATGACCTTGTATGATCTCTCCTCTGTGTGCAAGAGCACACAGGTCTTTTCCGAATTTCCTCTTCTTGTAAGTACAACCAGTCAGATTAAATTAGAGTCTACTCTAATGGCCTTTTAACTTAATCACCTTTTGGAGATAAAGGCCTTATCTCCAAATATAGCCAAATTGTATGGTCGGGGGGATTAGGGCTTTACCATATGATTTATTTGGGGGGGAACACATCTCACTCATAATAACTTCTATGTAGCAGAAACTTTTTATGCCTTACAAATGGAAAGAATATAATAGTGGAAATAGACCTACAAAAAGCCAAAAATGTTCTGTGATGTGGGGCATACAGTAGAGGAAATAATTATTTTTCTTGGTAGATCTAAATAAGATAGTTTCTGAAGACAGATATTTGCAAATACATCAAATAGGAAAAGTATCCCATGTGGAAAAATTTATAGGAGAAAAGGCAGAGTGTGAAAGTGTTTGCATTTTTATATGAGTGGCAGTACTTTTTGATTAAAAAATAAACTGCAGAAATACAAATATGGTTAGAAGAAAAGCAGGCAAGGAATAAAATATAGGTCAAAGTCATAGTTTATTCAAAATTTACCTTGAAATAGATTACATGCTGCAGAAATAAGAACAAGCCTATATATTCCAATGTTCCTCAATTCAGAGTAAATTGACACCATTGAGTTGTGTACAACTGCACAAATAATTTAGCAAGAATGGGCCTTAGTTTGCTTTCCTGAACAACAGAACTATGACAGACATGCCAATCCTTTCCAATTCTATCATCCTATTATTTTTGAGAAACAAGAATTGAAAAATTGAAAATTTTTAGTTTAAAAAATTGCTGCCCAAGTAAAACACTACTTTCTCTAGGTTCTCTTGCAGCTATGTTTGGTCAGGGCTTCCGGGTTGCCTGCTTCTGTGTAAGTGAAAGTGCTTTGTGCACTCTCCTGGAAGAACCCTTAAAAGAGGGCCTGTGTGCCTCACTTCTGTTCCCAGCCGTAAAGTCCAAGGCTGGCTGGTACTCCAGTGGTCACCTTGGAACATGGGAATAAAGTTATATCTTAAGGATTGTAGATTAGAGAATTGGAAGCAGTCTGGGTTCTATAGAATTTGTGGAGTAAAGCAAATACACCACACTTGGCTACCTGTTGACCTCTTCTAGTCTACCTGTAGACATAATATTTTACCTACATTCAAAGTCTATCATTTTGCAACTTCTATCACTTCAATAGTATTGAATTCTCTTTGGGTTCACAGTGTTGTTACAATGGTATATTAACAATGAAAATATGGCTAGAGCACAACAAGTTCTTTTATTTCCTTATAAGTAAGGAAGGCCATCAAATTCTGAATCTTTAAGGTGAGACACCAGCATGAGAGTAAATCAGTTAAGGAAAGATAGCTTTCAGAATTGTCAAAAATATATCCAAGTGGGAACAAAGGAGTCAAAGAGATACTAAGAATATCACAGAGTCTAGGATATAAAAATACAAAACAATATATTCTTAGATGGATTAGTCCACAGATGATGTAAAAATAAGTAGGAAAGTAAATTGTTAAGCAAGCAAAGATTAAATGCAGTGTCTGAGTGGACAAGGAACAGTAAACACTTAGAAGACACAAGCAAAAACTTCAACTTAGGCAACAGGGACAAGAATCAAGTCAAGGGAACATGAGCATTGAGGCACCTGGATGGTTCAGTGGGCTAAGGTCCAACTCTTGATTTTGGCTCAGGTCATGAACTCTGGGTTGTGGGATCCAGCCCCAAATTGGGCTCCAGGCTGGGCATGGAGCCCATTTGGGATTATCTCTCCCTTTCCCTCTGCCTCTCTGCAAGCCCCTCCCCAGTCCCCTACTCTCCTCACAAGCATTTGAAACTTAAATTTTGTAACTGGATTTAGGTAAATCGGTATATTTGTTGTATTTCAAGAGCAGTAAATATTTTTCTATTACTCAAGTAAACATGCATTTGAAATATTTATAAGCATGATTTTCTAGCCAGATGATAGTTCCTTTGGTGATCCAATATTCTGAAAGCAGCCCATTTATCCTACTTACACTGTAATTTATTTAATATCTGACAAAAATAGGGATCCCTGGGTGGCGCAGCGGTTTGGCGCCTGCCTTTGGCCCGGGGCGCGATCCTGGAGACCCGGGATCGAATCCCACATCGGGCTCCCGGTGCATGGAGCCCGCTTCTACCTCTGCCTGTGTCTCTGCCTCTCTCTCTTTCTCTCTCTGTGACTATCATAAATAAATAAAAATTAAAAAAAAATTTCTGACAAAAATAATACTCCATATTTGATTAAAAACTCAAGATGAAACTTTTAAGATATATTTTTAGATGACTGTGTAATTTATTGCCAATAAATAACCCTTAGCTTGCCCTAAAAATTGAAATATTCCACAAGCACCTCACAAAATCAGTGACAGATTCCAGAAAGTCGGTGAAATTGCTTTGTAAACTGTAAAATACTGAAGTAAATTCAAATATCTTTCTTACTATTATAGCTCTGAAGTGCAGTTTCTCACATCGTAAACAGTAGCTAATTTCATTTGTTGGGTATTTGTGATTGTCAAATTATTCAAAGCCTATTAAAGTGACATGGAATATTATGAGGTGTTACACAAAAGGTAGGGATATTTTTAAATATAAACTATGATTTACTGTATTAAAAATATTTTTTCTTTAATACATTACACTAACCAAGCTTAAAAAGGGAGAATGCCGGTTAATTGAACTATTCAACAGTAACAATTTACAAGATTTGGAATACAATACAAATATTGATACAATAATACTACTAACCTTTTATTAAAAGGAGAGATTTTTATCAACTAAGGAAAATAAAAGGGATTTTTCCATCATCTTCTCAAGGAAGCATCAATTAATTTTTCTGTATTTACTGAAAGAGAAAGGAATATTCAAGGAACTATTTGCAAATAAGTAGAAAAATTACCCTCTGCTTATATTTAAAAGTAAAAAGAAACATTTCACCCAAAGGTTCCCACACCCAAGATTCCTACAGAAAGAGGAAGTGGAAAAAAAAAATCAAGACATAATGGCATCAACACATTTTTCTTAAATCTAAGATTCTGCACAATATATATATATTAAAATAATTGTCAGAAGTAATGAAGGACACAAATATTTGGCCAGTTGAACTTCAACAAAATTAAGAAATTCCGTGCTTCAAAAAACACAAGGAAGTAAAACAACAGTCCATAGACTTAGAGAAAATATTTCCAAATAATATATCCGATAAGAGACTTGTATCTAGATTCTAAAAAACACCTTTACAACTAAACAGTAAAACACAAATAACTCCATTTTTTTAAATTAGTGAATAATCTGAATAGATATTTCTCCAAAGAAGATAGACAAATGACTAATAAGCACATGAAAAGCCACTTTATCAGTAACATTAGGGAAATGCAAGTCAAAGCCACAATGAGGAAACATTTCACATCCATTAAAGTGGCTATAATCAAACAGATAATAGTAAGTGTTGGAGAAGATATGGAGAAATTGGAACCCTCATAAAGTGCTAGTGGGAATATGAAGTAGATAAAGTCAAAATTATAAATATTCAGAGAAAATTAAATAGGATAATTTGTCATAGTGAAAGCATGAATAAGAATATTCCATTTTAAATGACTTTTATTGGGAATAATAAGGCAGCTGGTTCGAAATACAGAAAACTTGGTTTCAATTTAGATAGTAGAAATGATATATGAGGACTATTCAAACTTAAGGTCAGCCTCCTCCCTAAAAAGTACAGAATCAAAAAGAAACATATTTAAGGCCTGTGTAAGTAAGAAAGAAAGCTAGAATTCAGTTCAGATTACTCCTATCTGGAGATGAATGATTCAAAAGGATTTAATTGGGTAGTTATTAATAGAATTTTTGGTTTACTGTAGCAAGCTTTTGATAACAGGGATTTGCATATTTAATGAGGTTCTGTTAGGTAATCTTTAGAGATATAGTAGCAAAGATAATAGCAGAACACTCCTGTTCCAGTTTATTAAGTGGATGTTTCTAAGTTGAACTTTCCAGGCTTCAGTTTCAATAAGTGCTCATTTGCAAGGAAATATTGTCCTAAAACTGCCTCTTCGTTACCCAGATAAGATTGTTGGTAGATTCATAGCTTCACAAACTACCCAGCTTCTCTGCCTCATTCTTGATATATATCAGTGGCTCAAAGCTAAAAATGGAATAATAATTAATGAGTCATCTTGACAGCTACAAATGCTCCATAGTGATTTATACTGGTGTTTGTTTACAACAAATTCTTTCCAGAATTGGAAACCCTTACTTAGTCGTTTTGATGGTCAAGTTTCATGAAAAAAACACTGCTTAAAAAACATTAAATTTATTTGTATAGAATATTTATGTCATCAGATACCTCATTACATAATTGAAAATATCTGGGATTTATATTACCTATAACTTGATTAAGAAGCAAAGCTCAAGAAACTGTTTTCTAGGAAAATACAACTATTCTTTCAGTTTATTAATATATTGTAGGTAGTATGATAAATGGAGCATTTGATGGTGGTATAAGTATTGTACCATAATTAAAACTGAAGTACTTTGGACCTGAGTATTATACAATACCTAACAAAGATGCCTTTATTCACACTTCCCAGATGCCAATTGAAATAAACAATGGAATATACACATAAGAGAAATCTAATTAGTACAAGTGTTTGATTAATTAGAAACCTCTGTTTGACAAAAATACATCCTGAATGAAATTAATCAACAAAAAGAATTGAGTGGCTCAACAAAACTAAATCATGAAAAGGCAGAGCTGAATAAAAAGTCAGGTTCAATTGGTTAAGAGGATATGAATAGTTGCAAGATTTCTTCTTCATTTCTTATCACGTTGTTCTATATATTTTATTATTTTTTTTCTCTCCGGTACGTAGATAGTCCAGTCCTCTTTCACACATGTAACCATGGCAATTGGTAGCTCTAGATTTTTATCAAGCCAGCTTAGAGACACAAAGTAAAGGAGATTTCTTTCTTGAGGCATTAAGATATAAAATTCTGGCAATAGACCCTGATTAGCTCTGTATGAGTCATACTACTCAGCCTGTGTCAATCACTGTGGGTTACAGTATTTGGTCCAGGCCAGATTACATGGAATTCATCTGAAAATGCAAGGGACTCAGAATAGCTGCATCAATTTAGAAAAAGAAAGCAAAATTAGAGTACTTACATTCCCCAATTTCATAACTTACTACAAAGCTACAGCAATGAAGACAGGATGGTACTGGCATATGGACAGACATATGACCAATGGTATAGAATTGAAAGCCAAAAAATAAGTCATTACATTTATAGTTAGCTGATTGTCAACAAAGATGTCAAGAAAAATCAATGGGAATGAACTCATCTTTTCAACAAATTGTGCTGAGACAATTGGTTATCCACATGGAAAAAAAAAAAGGAAGTTGAGGTTGAGCTGTACCTCAAATCAAACCATACAAAAAAAAAAAGTTAACATGGATGGCAGACTTAAAAACAAAAGTTAAAAATATAAGCCTTAGAAGGAAATACAGAGCACATATTTATGATTTTGGATTTGGCAATGACTTCTTCAATATGACACTGATAGTGACAGCAAAAATAGGAAAAAATACCAAAGTAGACTTCATTAAAATTAACTACATTTTTCTCTTCAAAAAACACCATCAAGAAAGTGAAAAAAATGACCAAAAGTCTGGGAGAAAATAATTGCAAATATCACTACATATATGGGTGTATTTGTGTGTGTGTGTGTGTGTATATATATACACACACATAATAAAATTATATATTATACTATATATAATATATCATAAAATTAAATTTATCACTGGATATATATATATATATCACTATATATGGGTGTGTTTGTGTATATATATATTAATATATATGTATATATATTGTTTATATATTGTTTATATATTGTGTATGTATACATATATACAATATGTGTACAATATATGTATATATAATATTTATATATATTATATATTATATACATATATATTATATATGTATATATACACAAACCCCAGTGGTGGCTGGGGTTTAGCTCCACCTTCAGCCCAGGGCCAGATCCTGGAGACCCGGAATCGAGTCCCACATGGGGCTCTCTGCATAGAGCCTGCTTCTCCCTCTGCCTGTGTCTCTGCCTCTCTCTGTGTCTCTCATGAATAAATAAATAAAAATCTTTTAAAAAATGTCTCTTATGACTCAACAATAAAACTGAGCTCAATTAAAAATGAGCAAAAAAAGGAAAAAATGAAGAAACATTTTTTCTAAAGAAGATATATTTATATCTATATACCTATATAATCTATATCTATCTTTCAGAAATACCTATCAAGAGATAAATAAACCATCAGCATACCTGTACAATGTATAACAACTATCAATAAAAGAAATAAATTTTTGACACATTACAACATGGCTGATCCAAAAAATATTATTCTAAGTGTAAGAAGCCAGGGACAAAAGAACACACAATGTATAATTCCAATTGTATGAGATTTCAAAAGAAGGCAAATATAATGAGGCAGAAAATTGGTGAGATTAGTGGTTGCCTTGTCTCTAAGCGTATTTTTTACGGTGATGGAAATGCTGTAAATGTATATAATTGCAATGATTGTACAACCCTATGAATATACTAAAGTTTATTGCACTGTACATTTAAACAGTTGAAATTTGTGGTACCTTAATTGTAACTCAATCATGCTATTTTTAAAAAGGCAGGAGAGATCTAAATGAAATATTTTTTTGTAATATCTATTGCCACCATAATGTGCCAATGTGCTACAAAATACCACTTCAAACTCACTGACTTAAAGCAATAACTATTATTTTCAGTCATGATTCTGTAGGCCAATTTTTGTGGATCTTCGTGTCTCAGACTGGCCCATTAATGTGTCTGTGCTCAGCAGCCTCCAGCTAGGTGGCTCTGTAAATTTTGGCTGTTTGCTAAACAGTTTGTGAGAGGGAGACCAGCTTTAAGTTTCTACAGGATTGTCTCAGATTTGCAAATTCTTCTTCCCTCTGCAGACTAGTTAAAATATTTTAATAATAAAGAGAGGTGAGCACAAAGAGAAGGATAAATGCATGAACAGTTTTCCAGTTTCTGCTTCACTCACAATCACATACATCTCATTGGCCAAATCAAATCAAATCACATGACTAAATTCAGAAATAAGAGGATAATTTACCCACCTTTCGATACGGGAAGCAAGGAGGCTTTTATATAACATAATAAAAGCTAATGATAAGACTGGAGAAGTGGACAATCCAGCTATTGCAATACTGGGTATTTACCCAAGGAACAGAAGAAGCTAATTCAAAGGAATACATTCATCTCTATATTTAGAGCAGCATCTTTTAGGATAGCTAAGATGTGGGAGCAGTCCATCAATTGATAACTGGATAAGGATGTGATTGATAAGTTTATAACTCAGCCATTAACAAAAGCATGAAATCTTGACATTTACTACAACATGGATGGATCTAGAGAGTATTATGTTAAGCGAAATTAGTCAGTCAGAGAAAACCAAATACCATATGATTTCACTCATGTGGAATTTAAGAAGCAAAACAGCAAAGGGAAAAAAAAAAGGAGATAGACAAAGCAAGAGACAGACTCTTAATTACAGAAAACAAACTGATGGTTATTAGAGGAGAGGAGTTGGGAGACGGGTGAAATAGGTGATGGGGATTAAGGAGTGCACTGGTCATGATAAGCATTGGGTGATGTTTGGAATTATTGAAACACTATATTGTACAGCTGAAACTAATATAATATTGTATGTTAACTGGAACTAAAATAAAAACTTTAAAAAAAAGCTGGAGAGGTAGACACTAGCCAGAAAAATAAAGAAAAAAAAAACAATAATAAAAGAAACGAGTCCATTCCTAAATTAACCCTTAAGTATATTGCAAAATAACATCACAATGTAATATTTTCTCGTTCCTAGATCATTGTCTTTTTCTCTCTCTAGTTCACACACACAGACACACAGAAACACACACATACACACACACACTTACACCGTGTAAAAACAGGTACCAGGGTGATCATTTCCATGCAGAGTATATGGGATGAATTTTAGTTTTTATTATATTTCAGATTTTCTTTAATAAATACATATATCCACATATATTATACAAAAATAATTCTGAACTTATTTTAGTAATTATATAGTAATTTAGTAGTAAAAATGTAAATGAAATTAAAAGTTTTAATTTTTACAAAAATAACCTACTTGTCACAATTATTTTAAGTAAGAAGGCACAATATATAATTATCCTTGGTTGACAAATCACCCAAAATATTAGATATGCAGAGAACCTTGGTGTTCTCTCCACTTTACAGGCAAGGAAACTGTGCATCAGAAATTGTAAGAGTTTTACTTAAGTAGGACAACTAAAAATATTTCAACAAGACCACCTCAGTCCCGAAATTGTTGACTATTTCTTTTTGTTGTCAATATTATGGTTTATTTTTCTTGTATTCTAATAAACTTATTGGGATTAAATTGAATTCAGTCTATGTAAGGATAAGAGGAGTTGACTTATAACATGGGATGCATTTTCTATATTTTTCTCCATTACTATGTTCTAATAAATTCTAGATCAGATGGTTTTATATCTTGAATTTTATACTAGCATATTAATGTATTTTCTTAACATACTTGCCATGGTGTAAGTCACATGATGTCTCATATTTCCCACCTAAACTGGAACATAAACCCAATCGAAACCTTAGAATATGATCCTCCATTAAAAAAATAATAATAATAAGGGACACCTGGGTGGCTAAGTGCTTGAGTGTCAGCCTTTTGCTCAAGTTGGGATCCCAGGCTCCTCACAGGAAGCCTGCTTCTCCCTCTGCCTGTGTCTCTGTCTCTTTCTGTGTGTCTTTCATGAATAAATAAATCAAATCTTTAAAAAATAAATTAATTAATCATCACTGGATCATTAAAACATTTGATAAAATATCAAAATTATTAAAATCAGTGGTTGTATACTACAAACAGTGGATATGGTCATACACATAACGATTTTATGTGTTTTTCCTTTTAGAAACTATTAGGAAATTATTAACTGACCACATTCCTTCAGATCTGGTAACTCATTGGTAAATTTATTTCTACAATTTGGAGATTTGAGATAGCATTTATGATTTTTCATTCACTATTGCAATAAGATATTCATTCAATGATTCATTCATTCATTCATACATTCCACAGACATTTATGGGCTACCTACCATGTCTCCGGTACTATGCCAGGATCTAGATCATGAACAAAATACCCTTAGCTTCCACCCCATCATTCTGATAGCCATCACTTAAGACTTTCATCAAGAAAAATCTTATATTTGTTTAGCCAAAGAGACTTTAATTCACGGAAGGATTTTGGAAGGATTTTTGTTACATAATATTTCAAAGAGCCCAATGCAACTTACAATAAAGATAATCACAATTGCATGATATATTTATGTGTGTATATGTGAGTGTATGTCTACATAATTATACTAAGCCCTTAATAACAAACTTATATTCAAGATAATAACACATATTGGTAAATTCATAGATCTCCAATAAAATATTTTTAAATTTAAAATTTTATCTCTTTTGGGACTTGAATTGGTGTTTCTATTTTAGAATTAGATTAGAATATTATATTTGCAATCATATTTTTAAGATATTCTTTTGCAGAATATGCATTGAGTATTCTCTTAACAGTATCTGATATGATATTAATGAATTTCAGCTTTGTCACCCAGCATCTACTGTGGTTTTGATATGCTTTCTCTCCTCTCACTCTCTTTTTTTTTTAATTGAAGAAATGAATGACCTGCATTCCAAACTCATCTTTGATTCTTAACACTGATAAAATTATTTATTATTAAAGCAGTGAACTAATGTCCCTACAAATCTTCATGTCCCTGCTGCAAATCCAAGAAAAAAGTTAAACCTAATCTAGGAAGTCAATTAGTTGTTTCAAAGTTCCAAGTGAAAGTAGCTTTGTTCTTTGGCTTCATGATCCTTGCAGAGTTCTCTTGTCAAATAACACACAGGAGGTCCCATTATTTGGACTCACTTCTCTTTGAGAAATGCCGCAGGCTTTGGATAATTGCTCATAAGATAAAGATCTACATTTTGAATACTATATAAATCTTTTGTGTAATATTTTACAAATTATATTTTTGTACTTTATTATCTTTGAGCACCCTACGGACATTTTTCAAAACATTTACCTCCTCTTATATTTTCAGAGATCTAAAGCATATAAAGGCTTCTCTGTTGGATGGCAACTATACAGTTCTCATTTTAAAATATTTTTCCATTCCTTGTTTTGATTTATTTCAAGTCACCTATGTATCAAATGACAAACCACTTGGTTGCTGACCTTTAAAAAATCCCAAAGCTTTAAGAGAAAACCATAGGGAACCTGTCCAAAATACTGCTCATTTTATAATAAGACTGCAGCAGTTTTCTTTTGCAATTTGTAAGTAGGCCTCTAACTAAGCATTTTCAAAAATATTATATACCTGGAACACATCCTATTTTGTTAATATATATATTAACAGGTCATATTATATACCTGGGACACATCCTATTTTGTTTGTATATTAATATATATTAATTATAATTATATTATATAAATAATATTTATAGTTATTTATAATAATATAAATAATATATATATATCCTCTTTTAATATATATACAAACTTCTGTCTTTTGCTTTTCTGGGACTGTTTGTTTGCTATTTACATGTTAGTGAAAGGATAAAAAGAAGGCAGTATTATGAATTGGTAAACTATACTAAAGTAACATAAAAAAATACCTGATATCCTAAACTTGTAAAAATATTTTGTTTAGGAAACAAAATGAGAAGATTGACTT
Source organism: Nyctereutes procyonoides (assembly GCF_905146905.1). Classification (NCBI taxonomy): domain Eukaryota; kingdom Metazoa; phylum Chordata; class Mammalia; order Carnivora; family Canidae; genus Nyctereutes; species Nyctereutes procyonoides. Next base: position 13,015,140 of record NW_026575032.1, on the reverse strand, counting down.
CCAGAATGATGAAATGAGCATCTCTCTAGGAGAGGTCATCAACTATCCTACAAAAATAATAATAGCTAAAATTGGCAAAATAACTGAAACTAAACATGTAAGAAATTTGTGAATTAACTAAGCAATAGGGAAAAATTGAAGCACTGGTAATTTGCTATAATATGGATGAACCTTGAAAGTATTATACTAAGTGAAAGAAAACCCCTCGCAAAACCACATATATTGTGGTTACATTTATATGAATTGTCAAAATACACAACTCTGTTGAGACAGAAAGTAGATTATTAGTTGCCAGAACCAGGAGCTGGGAGTGGGTATGAGAATGAGAAATGTCTGCTAATGTTTATGTAGCTTCATTTTGAAATAGAAATAGAAAAAAAAGTTCTAAAATTAGATTTTGGTGGCAGTTACACATCTCTGAATGTAATTCTTAAAAACTGTATTTTATACTTTAAATAGGTGTACTGTATGATATGTAAAATATATTTCAATAAAACTGTTAAAACAGAAGGAAAAAAACAAAATGGTAATCCACCACTACTAACAAGACTTGAAGAACTTTTATCACATATTGTCAGGAAATGGTACATATTCTGCATATTGCCACTCTGTAATGTAGAATGGAGTTTCTGTTGGAACACAGCTCTCACTTCCATAACTATCCACCTGTATTTGGTATGAATCCTCTGAACACATTGACACTCTTCTTCCCTCAGTAGCCCTGATGCCAACGTGGCACTGATTTTCTCGTTGCTCTGTCTGGTTCCGAACCTTCCAGTCCTCACCCACCCTGTATTGTCATGCTCTTGTTTGTGCACTTAGGTCCCTCAAATCTGTTCTCTATCACTTGTGAGATGAACTTCTGTTTAAATAAAGCTTATAAAAATAATATTCTCAGTAGATTCTGTATATCAACACTATATTATTTCTATACCTAGACAATGTACAGAATAAAATAGAATTAGGGATTTATAGAATCTAAAAGAGCAATCTTTTACATTTCAAGACAAGAACATTTTTTACAATATCCTATGTAAAATCATTGGCATATATTATATAAGTAGGTTTAAGAAGAGCACACACACACACAAGCAAGATTTTCAACACAGTGTCCCACAAAGCATTGTTTCACAAGAAAATTTTTAAGTTAAAAAAAAAGTAGTCTAGGTTTAAATGTGTTTGTGAGAAAAACATCAAACAAAAGTAAAATACTTGTGTTTCCTTATGGAATTCCATAATTATCTAAATGGAGTGAAATGAGGCGCCTGGCTGGCTCAGTCAGTAGAGCATGAAACCTTTAATCTCAGGGTCATGAGGTCAAGCCCCAAGATGGGTGTAGAGCTTGCTGAAAAATAAATAAATAAATGTAAAAAAAGTAAGTAGGGAAAGAAGAAAGAAAGAAAAGAAAAGAAAGAAAGAAAGAAAGAAAGAAAGAAAGAAGAAGAAAGAAGAAGAAAGAAAGAAAGAAAGAAAGAAAGAAAGAAAAGAAAAAATGGGATGACGTGAATTGTGACTCTCAAGAAAAGAAAGAAAGCTAACTCTGGGAAATGAACTAGGGGTGGTGGAAGGGGAGGAGGGCGGGAGGTGGGGGTGAATGGGTGATGGGCACTGAGGGGGGCACTTGACGGGATGAGCACTGGGTGTTATTCTGTATGTTGGTAAATTGAACACCAATAAAAATAAATTTATTTTAAAAAAAAGAAAGCAAGCAGTTTCCCAAACGTATTTGAAGACAGTAACCTTTATCATGAACATCAGCATTTTTAGGTGTTATAAAACACACTTTTAAAAACTATGAATCATAGTTTTTTTTAAACTATGCAAAAATAATTTTTTCAGTAAATCAATTCAGGAGTTTAAATTCCTTAAAATCTAAGGAGTCTATGTATTCACCACTTTAATTCTAATACTACATTTGATTTTCTTTTATTTTACTGCATTAGTATGAAAATAATACAGATGTACTATTTTACTTATGTGTAAAAAGTCAAGTGGGAAAACAAGCTATAACAATAGTAAATTTCCCTTCTTTCGCTGCTCTAACCTCCTACATGATGACAACTGCTAGCAAATATTTTAGCTCTTTTTCCTATTCATCCTCACATTTCTAAAATGCATGCTGTATCTTATCCTGCTTTTCCTTTTTTCCTAAAATTCAGTTATTTTTATCGACCCTATTTTTCTCAAACTTTCACTTTCTCTTCCCCCCCACACACACTTCACCACTCCTACACATCTTGATTATTGTTCCATCTTGAGGTGTGGTCAAATAAGTATCCTTTGCCTATACTAGTATAAATATGTAAATTATGCACATAATGAAGCCACATAGTAAAATAAGATTGACTTTTCTTTCTTGTAGACCTTTCTATTTATACTGCAGTTGATGATTGTGAATATGTGGGTGTATCTGCGTGTTGCTTCATTTTCTATATATCCTTCACCAATTTATTCAAAACTTCCAAACTGAGCTGGAAAATTTCTTTCAATGTATTCAAACATCCAATATTCCATATATCTATTCTTCTGTGAATCTTCATCATTTTCTCTAAACTTCCAGGTTTGTAAGCAATTGGTCAGTCTTTCCAAACACTGAAGGTAATAGTTTTACAAAACATTTTGTCTAATGTGTGACAAGCAGGTTTCCACTTAGTAATTCAGTGACTCGGTCTCCTTATATCTTTGGTGCACTCATCTTTAATTATATGACTGGATTGTCATTTTTAAATGAAAACAAAGAATAAGAGAATCACTCACAAGAAATTTTTGTAAGTCAAGCAAGAAGTATGATGTATCATTTGTACCTACATTCTATTTGACACAACCCAGTCATATGGCTAGTCAAACTACGCAAGGGTAGGAGATACAGGTTAGATGTGGGGCAGGAAAAGGTAGGAAACCACACTAGCCTTCTTTGCCAGCCTGAATTTTAATGATAAAAAATAACAATACAAGCATTCCAGTTGTTGAAGCCAGTAATTCAGCAGGTTATAAGAAAACCTAGGACTTCTTCAATGGCATCATTTAAATCAGGAAAGAGTAAAGTAACGTCTGCAAATTTTCACATATAAGAGACTATGACACCAGAATTTCATAATAAATTGAGACTAAATTGAAAACCAAGATACATTTGCAAATACGTAAAGATTACAAACTCTTTGATTTACTCTTTTGGCAAATTCCACTAGAAGATGCATACTAATGATTTAAAGATGGATTAAAATAATGAATTAAAAAAAAATGGGAGGCCAGAGTAAGAAAGAAAATACTGACAGTGGGTACTGGTTGGTTCCAGGTAAACATGGAATTAAAATAATGAAATTTAGGGACACCTGGGTGGCTCAATGGTTGAGCTTTGCCTTCAGCTCAGGGCCTACTCCCAGGGACCTGGGATCAAATCCCACATCTGGCTCCCAGCAGGGAGTCTGCTTCTTCCCTCTGCCTATCTCTGCCCCTCTCCCTTCGTTTGTCATGAATAGATGAATAAAATCTTTAAAATAAAATAAAATGATGAAATGTATATAATTATTAACAAATGAACTTATTCTAGTTAATTTAATAATGATGGCATAGAGCAATGATTATTACTTTAAAATAGTGATCTCTGACAAAAATATATAGAAGAAAATGAACAAAATATTAGGGGTTGAGAAATGCAGAAAGAGGAGGAAGGTTGTAATGATGTACCATTTTTCTTATCATTCACATGCTATCAGTAGACTGAAATTTCAACCTTTGTATTTGGAAAGCATAGGTTTAAGTGCATTATTTAATGTTTAAGGTGAACATTTACAGAAGTAATGCAAACAAGGTATTTAGTAAGCCAGGCAATGCTGAAAAACAAATAAAAGCAACATATGTCTAAAATAGGATATAAAAATAAATTAAAATATATTTAATAAAGGAAGGAGAAAATTATTGTCAATAAAAGAATAGCATAAATCAGATTATATATTTCAAAGTCAACAAAACCAACTGAACATGTTTAATTTTAACTAAAAATAAAATAATATTAAAACACAATAAAAACAATGAAGAATTTAAAGACAGGTTAATGTTATGCAATTCTGCATTTGAAAAGATCACTGAGGGACAGCTGGTGTGGAGAGGATACAAAGACTCAGGTAGGTGACCATCATGATAGTCCAGTAAGTGACAATGTTTGACTTCATAATGGAGATGAAGAGAAATGGAGACAATTTTGATCTACCTTAAAAAAAAAATTATTCGGGAGAGAGAGAGAGAGAGAGAGAGAGAGAGTGTGTGTGTGTGTGTGTGTGTGTGCGCATAAGTGGGCTTGGGTTTGGTGGGGGGTGAAAGAGGGAGAAAGTGTTACAAGCAGACTCCATACTAAACTTGAAGCCCTACACAGGACTCAATCTCATAACCCTGAGATCATGACCTGAGCTGAAACCAAGAATCAGAGGCTTAACTGACTGAGCCACCCAGGTGTCACTAGATCTACTTTTAAGTTCATTGGTAATGGAATGAGTTTGGGAAGTGAAGGAGAAATGTGTATCTAAGGAGTGCAACCCTACAGAAATCCATTTGCAGCCAAGAAATCTACATCAAACACTGTGGAACTGTCCTACAAGCATATCTACCTAATAGAGTGAAAGGCTCTGCTGAGTGCTGGAAGTAGGAAGGAAGTGGATCAAAATTGGTTTGGGACATGTGAAGTTTGAGATGCATAGCAAGTCTAACAAGGGAAGTAAATACCTAAAATATAGTAAAAGGTAAGGCTAAACAGACAACTATGTATAAGAGAAAAGAAAATCAAGGAATGGAAAATTGTTATGCAAGAATTCAAGATATAATAAATTGAATAACAAAATTTTCATAATTCATTAAATTTATGCGTTGACAGAGGAAGTAGTGAGGTGCCTATGTTAGCAACATTCCATTATAATGTTAAATAAAAAAAAAAAAAAAACCTTCCTAGAATTAACGGGGAAAACTGACTGCAAAGATCAAGTTTTCTTTAGATGAAAAAAGTTGTGAACAAGGAACTCATGATAGAAATTAGGAGGAAGATTTTAGTTCATAAAGAGATATATGCATTTGTGCATACAGCACATACAGAGATGCTGTAAACAAATCACAAATTTAGAAATCTAATGGAAATATACTATTTATCTACTATGGATGTCACTTTTTCCCAAGAACAATTCAAAATAAATTAAAATGTAATTTAAAAAGACAAATAAAAATATATATATCCAGAAATGTTTACTTGAAAATAGAGTGATTTAGATAGTTATCTTCTGAATCATATGGGAACAAATTAGCAATTCAGATTATGCCTTACATTAGAAGGTAGAAAATACTTAGAAGAGCATGAATATTTTCATGGAAATTTCATGAGTCCTCCCAACAAACAGACATATTTCCAGACAATCTGACTGGAATTTCAATGAAATCGATAATTAAACATTTGTGCCTCTATAACTTATTTGACATTCATCTACGTAGTAGAATATGTAAAGAGTTCTGTAAGTAAACACTGCATTTGCTTAAAAAGTTAATTCAGCATTCATGTGGCTGGAAATATCATAAGCATTTTATATCTCTAACTTTAGCTGTGAGTGCATGATACAAGAAAGAATACTGAAAAAGATTACTGAAAATTGGAAAAAAAGAAAAAAAAGAAAAATAAATCTGAATACCAGAAGATCTGGCTCCTTTCCCTCACTTTATTCTTTTGTACCTTTGGCAAAGCGCTTAGCATCTTCAGTTCCAGCTTTAATCATGCAGCTAAAGGACTGAAATACATTTCTTTCTAAAGTCACCAGCTGTTACAAAACTCAAGGATTTTCTGAAGCTACTCAGGGCCTCAGTGAGAGCTGGACACCTGTTTTATAACCTCCAATGGAAGGTTCTTTCTGATAAGCCTTCCGACTTCCAGAAGTTGATGGAATTTCCCTTTTCTCATTTGCATCTGTGGTGTACACTTAGTCTGCACTATTCAAAATTACCGCTAAATCAACGATGGTCTCCAGGTAGATCATGTGATCATGTTTATGAAGGTCATCATTCCATCAATGTCTTGACATGATTCCATCTCGCTAATCATAGCACAAACGCATACATATCCAGAAAACTAGGGCAGTGACCAGCTAGGCCCCACACCAAGACTCCTGGAGTAGTGTTCCTTAAGAAAGACCCATAGGCATAAATGGTTGCAGGTGCAATGGCCTCCCTCTGCTCGTTGCATTCTAGGGGAGCACACAGAAGTCTAGCAGGACCAGGCTAATCAGAATTTGGAAGATGGACTCTTAGGAGTTGGGGTGGGTGCTTCAGCGGCATAAACAGTGGAACACAGACCCAGCTCCTCTGCCCTTGTGGTCTGGAACCTGAACACCTGGCCATGCTTTGTGGAAAAACCTTGGTTTACGTTCCATCACATCACTCAGTGATTGTGACTGGAGGTGCCACTAGCCATTCAGCTCAGGCTGTTCCCATGGCATTTGCAGAAAACAACTCCTTTGTCAATAGTTCCCAGGTGCATACTGGACTTCCCATGTGCGTATCGTGTCTCAGCGTATAGCTCCTCTACACATGTAAGTACAAGTGAACATGTGCAGGGGTATGTGTTGGAGCTGGGAGGTAACTGGGAAATAACTCTTTCCCTTCATCCTGAATTGCACTGGAGAAAAGGTGGTCTTCTCTGAGGATTTACCTGAGGTCCTTTTAGAGGTAATTCTCTTCACGCCAACCAGGACACTACAATTATTTTACCATTGTTTCTCGAGGCCTGTGGGTTGTACCCACACTTCTTTTCCACATTCACCTTTAATCACCCATCTCTCATGCATTTGATTTCAGCCATGCCAGCTTTCCTCCTCTCATTTTTTTTCTTCCCTCGTGGTCTGTTCTTTAAAACTCCCAAACTTGAAAAACCCTCTTTCTGTGATTTTCATGTGGTTCCTCTTACTAGCCATTTTTAAAAAAACATGTTTTATTTACTTATTCATGAGAGACAGAGAGGCAGAGACATAGGTAGAGGGAGAGGCAGGCTCCCTCAGGGACCCCAATGTGGGACTCCATTCCAGGACCTCAGGATCACACCCTGAGCCGAAGGCAGATGCTCCACCACTGAGCCACCCAGGTGCCCCATCTAATAGTCATTTAATTCTCACCTCACAATGTCATCTTTGCAGGCAGTCCCTGACGGGTTGTCTAATTTCTAATGTGCTTTATTGTGCTTTTTATTAACTGTCTCCACCTACAAAAATGTTAATTACATGAGGAAAGAGATGCTCTTCTGCTCATTATTTTATCCCTGTGACCTAGAAGAGTGTCTGAGCCTTAGTAGGTATTGGATATATTATTTGTTGTGTGAATGAATGAGAAATATATTATTTATTGTGTGAAAGAATGAGAAGGCTTTCTACAGAACAGTGAGGGGTTGGGGACTCAAAGAAAGGTGGAAGCCCTCAGCTGGGCACAGCAGGGCTCTTTACTAGTGGAGGTCACAGGACATGAAGCTGACAACTGTCACCCAGCGTTTGAATCCACAGTAGGCCAACGTGACTGAGTAGCCCACGTAAAGGAGGGGGAATCCCATGCACACCTCTGGGGTGATTGGAGACTTTCCATTCTTTCTCAAATCTTCCTTAGGGAGAGGAAAACTGGGAGGCAATGAGGAGCAAGAGAGGGAGCTACAGCAGCTGCAACAAATGGAGATATCAAAATCCTTTCAAAGCCAAAAATGTTAAAGGCACTCTAAACAATCAATCATAAAATAAATAAATAAATAAATAAATAAAATAAAAAAAAACTCACATACTCTTCTCAAACCATATGGATTTTTCAGTTATTATCTTTATGTTCATTAAATAACACAAGAACATATTATTCTAGTTACATTTATTTTTACTTCTAGTGATCTTTAAAACAATATAAAAAATGAAGCACTTGAACAAAAATATTCAAGCAGCTGAGCAAAGCCAAATTGTTTTTTATTTGCATTTCTTATTTGCAGTTAAATGGGGTGGAAGTAATTAATTGCTTAGTAAGAATGATACATTTACATAGTGATTTTTAAATTGCCAGTTGCATCTTAAAGTTCTTAAATGTGGCACAGCACACATTTTGGTAACATCTTAAGAAGAAAGTGTTTTATATCCTTGGCTACTTACTGATCCCTTGTCAATTTATATTAGGTTATAGTAGCAAAAAATTCACTAAAAAGCATAATTGTATGTACTGGAAGTAGGAGAAATGCTGAATACTCAGTTTCCATACCAATTAATTATCATCTTAGTGCAAATTATAAAGTTTTTAATTTTAAGTAGAGTGTTCTATGATACATTTCTATTTATTTACACAATGCCAATGAGTAATTAATTGAGCAAACTTTCTTAGGTTTCTGTGGTATATGCATATATGTACAGCTTTATTGCTTTTCGTTTAATTTCAAGGGTAATTTATACTATTTAACTCGAAGTTGGTAATGCCTGATTATAACTTTTTTCACCTTCCTTCATAAATTTAGTTAAAAGTATTAATATTTCCCTAGGACACTAAAATAACCATTAAGGATTTTGACCCCTGTGGTCTAATAGTAACATCATTTTCATCTATAAATTCTTATTTTATATGTCTTCTCATAAATCTTTGTTCTATTTTAACCTAGATGTGATGGGAACAAGATTGTTAAATAATAAAAACCCTTAACTGCTGTAGAAGAAGAGAAAACATTTTATATAGTCTTTAGAAAGACAGGATTTTTTCTGTAATACTTGCTTTAGAAGCCCTTCTCTTTTCAGTAGGTGTCAGAATGTTCTTAAAACTGCTTTGAGAACAAAATCCAGGGTAGAGAATGCCTAGATTAGAGACAGCCATTCTCAGAAACAGAAGCAACTGAAATTAGGCACACAGGAAGATACACATCTAGAAAATATGTCGCTGGGCTTAAAATATAAACTTTGGGGGCACCTGGGTTCTCAGTCAGTTGAGCATCCAACTCTTGACTTAGGGTCAGGTCATGCTCTCAGGATCATGAGATTGAATCCCAAGTCCCAGGCTGTTGGGGATCCTCGCTCAGTGAGAAATCTATTTCTCTCTGTTTCCCTCTACCCATCCCCCCTCACTCATGCACTCCTTTCTCTCTCTCAAATAAATGAATAAATTATATATATATATATTACTAATATATATATACTATATATATATTATACTATATATAAATATATATATATATATATAAACTAATATTACTCTCTATATTAACTACCTGGAATTAAAATAAAAACCTCAAACAAAAATATATATAAACTTTGAGCATTTCAGATAGAAAATATCAATTCTTTAATTTTGCATAATACTTCTATAATACTTCAGCCATCCAGCCATGCAAATGTGGGATAAAATGCAACAGGACAAGAGAAAATAAGGAAAAGACTAAGAGCCATGAGACAAAAAAAAAAAAAAAAAAATCCATAAAAAACAAAAACCAATTTGGATAGAAATGAATATTATTGTTCCTTAGAGCAACAATTCAACACTTAGGTAGGTGTTTCAAAATGCTACTCTTGGGGGGCCTAGGTGGCTTAGTTGGTTGAGTGTCTGGCTCTTGATCTTGGCCTAGGACTTAATGTCAGCATGGTGGGTTCAAGCCACCATGGGCTTTGCCTGGAGTGTGGAGCCTACTTAAAATAAAAATAAATACATAAAATTAAAAATAAAACAAAAATGCTATTTCTGTCATTCTTCAATAACCTGTTTCCTTTCCATGAAGATATGAAATAAAGAGCAGCTGAAGTCAGGTGCCATGAGATACTCAGCACTGAATACCTCAAGCAGCATGCTTAGCATTTACTATATACTCAAATATATTTACTAAGTAAACAAACCTTTGAGTAAATTTATGAATTAAATAAAAGTCCACTAAGAATTAGAAAGAAAAATAATTTTCTTCATCTCAATCAAGATTTCAGTTCAACAAATGGGCCAATCTACATAATAAAGCACCATTACAGATGTTCTGTGGAATTATTGTTCTATTTTCCAAGATTTCATAATGCAGCATTCCTATAAACTCTATCAGAAAAGGTGCATAGATGGGATGCCTGAGTGGCTCCGCAGTTGAGCGTCTGCCTTTGGCTCAAGTCCCGGGATTGAGTCCCACATTGGGCTGCCTGCATGGAGCCTGCTTCTCCCTCTGCTTGTGTCTCTTCATCTCTCTCTCTCTCTCTCTCTCTCTCTCTCTCTCTCTGTGTGTGTGTCTCTCATGAATAAATAAATTTTAAAAATCTTTAAAAAGGAAAGAAAAGGTACATACTTATGACTTACATTATTTTAATATCTATTTAACATAAGTAAGATGATAGTTATTTAATAAGAATTAAAATGACATGCCTCAAAAATAAAAGGATTCAATAAAACCTTTATTGTTTTTGAGTCAATGTATCTGGCTTCATGTTCTGTCTCTGCCAATTAACTTGATGTGTGTTCTTTGGTCATAATTCATCCAAAGCTCAGATTCATTTCTAAAATAGGAATACAAATAGAAGCTGCTTAAGAGGGTTGTTGCGAGGAATAAATGTGATAGTATAGGTAAGCTAAATAAAATATGATACATATGCAAGGGCATATCAGGAGTTTATTTTTTTATTTATTTTATTTTTTTATTATTTATTTATGATAGTCACAGAGAGAGAGAGAGAGAGAGGCAGAGACACAGACAGAGGGAGAAGCAGGCTCCACGCACCGGGAGCCCGATGTGGGATTCGATCCCGGGTCTCCAGGATCGCGCCCTGGGCCAAAGGCAGACGCCAAACCGCTGCACCACCCAGGGAATCCCACATATCAGGAGTTTAAATACAACAAGGTTCTGTTGTTAATTTTATGTGTACATGTGGAAGATAGAGTTGATTGATGACTATTTGGCTTTTAAAAGATCCCAGATTCATAAACATTACCATGCATGTTTCACTTGAGTGGTAAAAGGCCTCTTAAAGCCAGTGATAATTAGGTTAGGTGGGCTATTTATTCTTTCTTTCCAATATCTATATTTGTATTTGTTAAAATAATGCAATCCTTCACATGTCTAATTTGAGAGATCAGGGTATTTAAAATAAGAATATGGTTTACATATTACAATATTATAAATCTACCTAAAACGCAGTCATAAAACGAAGAATTGCCTTTGCAAATACTATGTTTCAATACATTCATTTAAAATAATATTTTGAATGAATTTCAGCAAAATAAAATATAATGAATAACTATGTATATTCTATTCATAGTTTATAATTAATAAAATTATACATCGTATATTTTATTCATATATAGTTTATAATGAATAAAGCTATATGTAATATATTCATTGTAGTTTATAATGAATAAAACTATTTCCCAACTAAAACAGCATTTTCCATTTTGGAATGGGCAAAACATTATTTCCAAAAATTCTTATTTAATCTTTTGAAAAATTTCAGTTTCTAAAATAGGACCACCTTTTAAATGTGATGATTTTTTTTTGAGGAGGTAACTGTTTTGTACACAAAGTGTCCAATCACCCTCAGTAGGAAGATCTATACTAACCACTGCACAGTAAGTGGTTGCAATTGATGTTTCCTGGTTTGTCCTAAATTTCTATTTGAAATCCAAGTTAAGTACCTAATCTAATAAATAATGTAATAAATCTAATAATCTAATAAATTAGTTTTTATGCATTATATATATACACACATATATATATATTGCAGTTGTGGCTTCTATTAGAGGTAATATCTTTAATTTTGTATTGTAAATTAGAAACTTAAAAGTTGAAGTACAGGTATTAGGTTTAAGTACATCCAATTTTGGTTTTATTCAAACCTCCCTTGATAAATTCATTCAGAATCTAATATTTTATTCCATACCGAGGCATTCAACGAGAGTGAATATTTACAAGGGCACTGAGATTGCCTGAGTTTAATTCCTCCACCATTCAACATCTCCATCTCTATGTCTTGGTTTCCTCACCTGCAAACAGGAATGATATTGAAACAGAACCAGGAAGTGGTTGTGAGGAGATTAAATATGTTAATTTCACAAAGCACGACAGCAGATACACCATTACTGATCAATAAGCTGTTATTGTTGTTATAATTACTAATTGGTATGATATTAGGTGATAGCATTTTTAAAAAATAACAATTGTAATAATAAAGTTGACTAAAATATCACTACTTCTATATAAGCACCTTGCTTAATAAGCATTTTCTGAACTGATTCACATAGATAAAATGACGCAATGTTAAAAGCCATTAACATAATTTGAATTGATTTTCCTATCTTTTAAATGAGAAATTTGAGATCTGAAGATGTTAAGCAATATCCCCCAAGTTACCCAATTAATATATACTGAGGTCAGAAGTGGAATCAATCACTGTGATCTAGAGACCAGGCCTTCTTATACTATATTTGCTTACAATCTGTGCCTTCAACTAGTTCACAATTTAGATTAGAGAAGAAGAGGCTAAAATAAAGGGTTGCTTTAGAAAGTAAAAAGACTCACAACTTTATATCCAAAGCAATAGTTTTCAAAGGCATACAAAAGAAACTTAACTGTGAGCTGAGTCCTACAGGATGCATAGCCATTCCCCGCATGGATGAGAAGGACATTCGTACATCAAGAATGGGACACAGACTGTGGAAGGGATATGCACGTATATATTGAATTCCAGAATAAAAATCAGCAATAGTGTGAAGTGAAAGCAGAGGAGGCTAGGAAATCCATTTGGTGCCATGGCATAAAGTTCTTGCTTTCTTGCATGCTCAAATGTAACAGTACATTGGAAACATTTCATAAGAAGTGGAAAATTATGTATTCTTGTTTTCCTTTTTTAATGCACAAGCAAGAAATATTTTTTTTTATTCTTACTTAACTGGCAACAGTGTGGACGAGACACAATGGCCTAGGACTGGGGTAAGAGTAAGAAGACAAGGCAAATGTTAAAATAAGTAGCAAAATAATTTCAGTGGAGATATAAAAATCAACTAGAGAGCAATTTAGGCTATAAAATGAACAAGAATTATTTCAACTGATTCTCTGTATGAGGTGAGAGTTTGGGAGGAGTCTTGGGTCACTTTGAGGTTTCTACGGTGAATGTTTGGTTGGATATTTGTAGAAGAAATATAAAAGAAGTACGTTTTGGAAAAGGAGATAATGAGTTAGGTTTTGAGCATTTGGACTTTCAAGTTCCTAGAGAATGTAAGTATGGAAACATCAAGTACGTAGCAGGAAACAAGTTTTGAAACCTAGGGAAAATAAAATAAGAAAAAAAGGTGGAGATTTTGGAATAAACTGTTATGTACATATTCATTATGTTACACAGAGTAACTCTACTAATTGGGGTTACTAAAAAAAATACTGCCATCCTCTATTTAGCATGAACTGCTAAGTTATCCCTACTGCATAGCTTTTTTTCCTCTAACAAATCATTTTAATTGAATAACAAATGACAGTGTTAAATTTTATCTGTATCTGTGTTTCTGGAAAACAGTGATGGTCAAGAAGTCCTTACCCTTTCATGTGCTGAAAAACGGCTAATCACAAAGGACCATCCTACTCTTACAAGTTCTGTGAATTTGCTGCCTCCACCCTTCAAATAAAGACTTGTTATTCATAATTCCTCTATACTCCCATAAGACTCACTGATGACTCCCTTGTTAATATGCTCCACAAACCCGTCTCCCCTCCTTTTCTTTGAAATTATACTTAATATCGAGAGAACTTCCTATTGGAATAGCCTGAGTAAAGTCATCTCTTTAATTGGTGCATTTCATCTTTCACACAGCAAACAATCAATAGTGATTAATTCCATGGAGAGTGATGGATCTGGATCCATCTTTTAGTTTAGTCACTTATTAGCCATGTAACTCTCAGAAGTGACTTTCTTTATTGCTAAATGTCCTTACCTGAAAGTGGAGTTTTCATTTGTCTCATGTTTTAGTGCTTTCTTTATCTTGAGATTTAAAATCAAATCATTTATATTAGAGAGCATGCTTAAAACCCCTGAAAATGAAAAGCCCATTATGTATAGATTCTTTTTTTTTTATGTATAGATTCTAAGGCAGTTTTCATGGGTCAGTCAATAAGAGAAAAATATCACATCCCCATTCCAACAACTGTGAAAGCTCAAAATTTGATCTTAACCCTTCCTTCTTTCTTTCCTTTATCACTCATTTTTAATAAGCCACCATATCAGGTTGATACTTCCATTTCTCTTCAGACCCAATGCAAAAACCTTAGTACAGTGCTTGTGATTTTTGTTTTACCAAAATAGCCTTCAAGTGCTATTCATACTGGAAAGAAATCCCCCTCATCCCTATCTATCTTTACATCCTTCCCAAAGATGATTTTACTAAAATGGCAATATGAATTTGTCACTTGTCTGCTATATGTTTTTTTTTTATGGACATTAACATTCAGAAAAAATTGACAATCCTAAATACCAAGCCTATTTATGATCTGGCCAATTCTAACATTTCTGCCTCAATATTTTACCATCTCTATGCCCATCTGTCTACCTCTGCAAAATCTAATCAATCACTTCCTATCCTAGAGGCATAATAAACTATTCTTGATCTCCAAACAAAAACTCTTACAACTCTATGATTTTACAACGGAAGAACAACAATATTTTTTCCAATATTCAACTGGCTAATAGTTGTCTTGAAAATTTTCCATGAATAAATTATTGCTCTCCATTTATGTACTTATCAAACTGCACTTAATCTTTTCGTTTCTCCCAGTAGACCAAGTATTCAGAAAGGAGAACATTTTCTTTATTTATATTTAAAAAACATAAATTCTAGGTGCTTACCTCAAAGTAGGTACACTCTATATAGGAAAGGATGTCATTATCTAAAATCATAGAGTAGACAGGAGAAAATACCCGACCTTTCATTAATCAACAAGAGAATTAACAAGTTAAATTTATGTCTGGGTAAGATGTTGAGAAAACACCATTAAAATCCTTTACTGAACATCTGAATATTAGTCACTACATCAGAAAGCTTTCAAATATTTGCAGTTTTTAGCCTACATACAGAAGCTGCATGACTTTTGGCTTTCTTATGTAAACACAATTACATTCTATTTGTACTATACCACATAAAAAACACCAAATGAATTTCACCAAATGTGGAGGCTGTATATGATATCATTCAACTTAAACTATATTTTAAATAGGTTATTCAAAATCTAATTTCTGAATGTATGGGTAGAAACACACATTTGTTTCATCATGGTTTATAACTTTCCTGAAAAGCAGGGCAGCTCTTCATTCAACCTATGTTCATTAACTGTCTACCCTATGAGGCGGTATATCATAGAGGTTCTTAGCAGGCTTCTGGAACTAGCATCCTATAGAGCTTTTGTGCAAAACTCAGTGTGTCCATTTACCATCAATGTGGCTGTCACAATTTATTTGTCTTCTTGTTGCTTCCAGTTTCTCATTTTAAAAATAATACCTGTGCTCAATTTATTGGCTTGCTGTATGAGTTAAATAAATAACACACCTACAGTGCAGAACAGGTGCCTGTCAATAGTTGCTTATTGTTGATTTAGGCTTGGATTGTTCTAGGATACGGGTATCCAATGATGAGCAAATACCAAAAAAAGAAGAAGAAGAAGAAGAAGAAGAAGAAGAAGAAGAAGAAGAGAGGAGAGGAGGAGGAGGAGGAGGAGAGGAGGAGAGAGGAGGAGAGGAGAGGAGAGAGGAGGAGGAGAGAAAAAGAAAAGAAAAGAAAGAAAAGAAGAAAAGAAAAGAAGAAAAGAAAAGAAAAAAGAAAAGAAAAGAAAGAAAAGAAAAGAAAAAACTAGCCCTCATAGCACCATAGACAAAAGTCAGAGTAAGAGCAATATTCACACAGCATTTCAGTGTTGAAAATTACTTAAAAGAGAAATAGTTCTATGGAAGCTTATATTGCGGTGACCACCGAATTCCAAAAATGCTTCTCTGACCTGAGAATTTAATTTGATGAAGAGAGAGGGGACGTTCCAGGCAGTGGTAACACCATGGGCAAAGTTACTCTGAAGGGAGGAAGAAGAATGAGGAAATGAAGATCAGCACAGCTGGAGGGGAGAGAGCAAAGGAGGAGTATGGAACTGGATGAGGTTAGAGACATAAGTAAGACCCAAAAATGCAATTTTCAGTAGGGAAGTGTGCCAAGATCAGATTTGATTTATTTGAATGATTGATCTGACTTCGCTGTGGAAAACGGATTAGGAAACTAGCCAGAGGAAATATTGATAAGCCCGTTAGGAAGTTATTGCAATAACCCAGGAAAGAAATAGTGGTAATTTGGGGATTAGATCACAGATACTAAATACAGAAAGAAATGAGTGGATTGAAGAGATAGTTAGAAGGTAAAAATTGTTATTTGTTAATGAATTGCATTTAGATGGCAAAAGAAAGGGAACTATCCTAAGTGACACGGGGGGGGGGGGGCTGTGAGAGTGGAAATGTTAGGTGTAGCATCCTTTCTACAGTATAATTTAAATACTGCTACAATTTACCCATATTTTTAAACAAGATAATTAAAATACATTCTTGTTATCCAAACTTGGAGACATTGGGCACAGATTTTCACATAGAGAATAAATTTGATTCCCTTAGACATGAAGTTAAGATGCTTGGAAATCAATTGGTGAAAAAGAAAAGAAAATCAAATGCTTTTGATACTTAAACAAGCATTAGTTACAACATAAAGAGTATTCAAATATGGATGAAATCCTGTGAGTGTAAATGTCTGACTTATCCTTTTAATAGTAACTCTGCCCATCATCATCAGGACTGTGATCCAGAATAATGGTTTATTTTTCCTATTCATTTTAATGTAGAGTAATTTTCATTAAAATGCTACAGTGGTTTAAGAAGTAAGTGATTTTAAGGAGCTTAAGACTTTGTAACGCAACTAAAATAGCCCGCATTTACCAGCTGTAAAAAATTCAACCTAAATTTATGTCTCATAGTAAATATAATGTAGAGTCTAAATATGACATGTATCATAAAATAATAAATATGTAATGTTAATATATGTTAGAATTGACATAGTGTCTTTATATAAATTATTTTAGTGATGCCCTATAGAAGTATTATCAATAGATGTTTTTGATATCATTTTAGAAATAATTAAAAGGACCAAAAAGTGAAAACATAACCAAAATCTAAGAGCTAGTAAGAAAGAGCATATCATCCTTTTGCTCTAAACCAAAAGGTTTAGATCAATTATTTTTTTCTTGCTGTATCTTAGTAGAACTCATGATATCAACAAGAAATCACATGCTATCTGTAAAAAGCACTTTAACACCATGATTGGTGGTTTACAAAGCTAGCAAATACACGACCCCACTGGACCCTCAGACATTACTAATTAATCACCATAGTCTCTCCTGCTGAATTTGAAAAAAGCTGTGCCCTCACAGTCTTCCTCGTTGCAATTTTCTCGGCAATGGCCATCACTGGAGCAAGGTTGATGAGGGTGGAGTCTGTCTTCTGAACTATAAAGGTTGCGAAAATTCCAAACAATGTATAAACTTCATCTTTTGTTTAATTGAGCTGTAGAGGTTTAATAAAAGAATCTGAATTATTAGAGGAAATTTAATGATAATTTAAAGAAGTATTTTCAGTATTTCCCATTTTTTTAAGTATAAGAAACAAATTGATGAAGATCAAAGATCTCATCTACGATTACAAAGCATTGTAGCTGGAAAAGTAGGATTTGCATTCAGGTCTACTTGGCTTACAAGTGAATCCATATTTTGCTTCTCACTCTGTAGAAGGAGAATAGTGAATGCACAACTACAGTATATCTGCCGTATGTCTCCTGGATTATTGTTCACACATAGCAGTACTGCTACATGCCAGAGGTATTGTAGAGACTGAACTTGGAAACATTCACTAGTTATTCTCAAATAATACCAGAGGCTAAAAGTAACATATTTAAACGAAAACTGAAGATTTGCTATTTTCTAATAGACATGAAGAATGACTATATTTCCCAGTTATAAAACTTTATAATCTCCCTTCTTACATTTTATTTGGATTAATGTTCAGGTTCACTTTTTATTGCAAATATTAAAGAGAGTGTAAGATAGGGGCAGCCCGGGTGGCTCAGTGGTTTATCGCCGCCTTTGGCCCAGGGCATGATCCTGGAGACCCAGGGTCGAGTGCTCCATCGGGCTCCCTGCATGGAGCCTGCTTCTCCCTCTGCCTGTGTCTCTCCTCTCTCTCTGTGTCTCTCATGAATAAATAAATAAAATCTTAAAAAAAAAAAATAAAGAGAATGTAAGATAAATGTAGTCTTTACTTAATTCCAAATCACTCTTCAACACCACTCTTTTATTCAGTACTCTATGAGTAGATGTTAAGTTAAAGAGAAATATTTATTTTTAATTCACCATGTTTAGCAATACTCTTTTCAGAGATTGAGTTCCAAGAATCAATATTAATTCTAAATATCTTTAGATGTTGTATAAAACTAGATCAAATATATAGACATATCCAACTCTAGTGTCTCATATGTGTGTTTAATGCAAACTTAGAGGTTGTGTTTTTTCAAGCACCAAATACAAAAAAGTGCATGACCGTAGGCTAATTGGAAATTAAAAAAAATATTTCATAATGCTAGCATTGTAAATCAATACTGTACCCCTCTCTTTCTTCTCTCTCTCTCTCTCTCTCTCAAATAGGTTCTATCTCAGCAATCTGAATCTAACTTCGCTGGCTTCTTTCTCTTTCCCAAATGAGTTTTAATTGCTAGTAAGGGGAAATTTGAAAGTTGCCACATTGCAGTCTCTTTTCTGTCTTCAAAGTCATCTTATATAGTTGCTGTTGTCATTGTTATTAGCATTATTACTCAGGCACTAAAATAATGTGCTTGATGCCAACACACACATAATGACCAGGGAGTCTTAATTTAGCAGAATAAGAAATACAGATACAAACTCCCTCAAAGCAATATAGCTCATATTTTGAACTGAAAACTAATACTGCTGACAATGTTAGTATGTGTGTTCACATGAGAACAATTAGGGGTAAAAATACTATGCATGAATACACTCTTTTCCAAAGAATATTGTATTTTATTAGCAAAAATGTGTAATAGCAGCAATAATAGTAATAATAGTAATTGCAAGAAGTCAACACATCAATAAAGAATGATTGAATGGGCACTTTTGAAAAGCAGAGGGACTGCTTTCAGAGTTGGAATCCATTGTATACAAAGAAACTCAATGATAAGACTATATCAAAGATGACAGAGTAATTAACTGGACAGTATCACTGTTTGGACAGAACCATCATCTACAAAATTGCAGATCACTCTCTCGTGTCTGTGTGTAGGGCAAGGCAGAGATAGGAGGTACGTAGGTTGCATCAAAGTTAAATGGCTTTTTATTTCCTTATTATTGTCCAAGAGGGTGTGAAAACCATTGAGAAAGACTGGGTAAATCAGAGAGGGGTGGGTGTAATGGAGCATCCAAATTCTTATATTTTGTAGGATTTTATTTTTTTATTTTTTTTTAATTTTTTTTTATTTATTTATGATAGTCACACACAGAGAGAGAGAGAGAGAGAGGCAGAGACACAGGCAGAGGGAGAAGCAGGCTCCATGCACTGGGAGCCCGACGTGGGATTCGATCCCGGGTCTCCAGGATCGCGCCCTGGGCCAAAGGCAGGCGCCAAACCGCTGCGCCACCCAGGGATCCCTATTTTGTAGGATTTTAAATAAGGAAATGATTGACCCACATCGCACCACAAGATTTTTAAAAAACCAACTTAAAAAAATAAAAAAAAAATTAAGTTAAATTATTTCATGTGGCTGTTCAATTCTGGGGATGAAATTTATGGACACAGTAGAAATGATAAAAGTACTGTTTTATCTTTGTCATCATAAATTAAATTCTTGTAGGACTGGCAGTCATTCTATGAAATATACACCCAACCCTTTCTACTCTTTTCTCAGTGGTGGTGTAATGGTGCTCATAACCAGGCCTCTCAGAGAGTGAATGACAGTCACTATTTTTCACCTCTGCTTTTTTTTGTAGCTTGAAGAGACTTAATGCCAAGATCCCTGGTGCTCACATAGGTTGGGTCTCATATTGCTAAGCAGCTGCTGCTGTTTCTAAAAAAGAAGCTGAACTAGCCAGATATTGCATTGAAGTTGTGCTACGTTCCCATATATATCATGATTTTTCTCATTTCCATGGTTTTCAAAGACTGTTACTTTTACCAAGAATATTTCTCCAACTTCTTTTCCTATTGCATTTTTCAATAGATTCCATTTTTTAGAGTAGTTTTAAGTTTACAGAAAATTGAGCCCTGCGCAGAGTTCCCATTATCCCATACTGTATTAAAAAAAAGTCTAAAATGCTAAAATACAAAAATAAAAGTCATAATCTTCCGTATCTCCATATTTTATGGTTTTTCTCTCATCTTATTTTATTTTTTTTAATTTTATTTATTTACTCATGAGGGACCAGAGAAAGAGAGGCAGAGACAAAGGCAGAAGGAGAGGGAGAAGCAGGCTCCATGCAGGGAGCCCCATGCAGGACTCAATCCCAGGACCCAAGGATCACTCCCTGAGCCCAAGGCAGATGCTCAACCACAAAACCACCTATGAGTTCCTCCCTCCTCTCAACTTTTAAAAAAGAAAAATCATTCCAGTTTCTACCTTCTTTTTTGTAAATAATAATAATAATAATAATAAAAATGATACAAAGATAACAAAAATTATTCAAACAATTTAGAAAGAGCAAATATAAAGATAAAACATAAGTAACACCCCAAATTATAGTATAGGTGAGTATTGTTAACATTAAACATTAGAGAGTTCACTCTCTATCTGCCTTCCCAAGATGTTAGCAACTAGCCACATAGGCCTATGTTTCATTGTACTTTGCTTGGCTGTGCCTCACAGATACTGTCCTTTTTTAAAAAAAAAACTGAAGATATGTGGCAACCCTACTTCAAGCAAGTCTATAAGCACCTTTTTTCCAAAGTCATTTGCTCATTCCATGTCTCTGTGAATCATTTTGCCAATTCTCGCAGTAGTTTTAAGTTTTTCATTACTATTGTAATTGTTATGTTGGTCCGTCATCAGTGATTACCACTCGCTGAAAACTCTGATGATGGTTAGCACTTTTTTAGCAAGATAAAGTATTTTTAATTAAGACATGTACGTTTTTTTAGGCATAGTGCTCTCGCATACTTAATAGACTACAGTGTAGTGTAAACATAACCTTTATATGTACTGGGACACACGCAAAATATCATTTGACTCACTTTCTTGCAAAATTCACCTTCCTGCAGTGGTCTGCAACCGAACCTGCAATACCTCTGAGATATGCTTGTGGGACTACTGCGCACTCAAGTTGTGTCTAGGAAAAGTAAAACAAAACAAAGCAAAAAACAACTGCATTCTACATTTTATTTAGTTTCACTGATTTTAATTTTAATTTTAAAAGCCAAATGTGGCTTGTGTCTACTGCACTGGACAGCATAGCTACAGACACTATATTCAATGTGCATGTTATTATTTTGTATATTATAGGATATACTTTATATTTGCTAAAATGTAAAAGGCAAATTATCGATATTCAAGCAAATACATCTATTAAATAAAGAATACCACTTCTGACAGACTCGAAAGGTTAAGAATGTCTGAAAGGCATTCAGGTGTTGTAGTCATTACAATCCTTATAAACTCTGTGGTTTAATTGACTCTTAGAAAAGTGATGATAATAGCAATTGCCCAATTCTTCAATCTCCTCTGCCTTCACTATCATTTTGCTTAGTTATTATTTTAATATTTTCCAAGTTCATTTTGTTTAAATTCTGACCTATATCAGAAGCAAATTTTCAGTAGCATCATTATTTCTGAATGCATTCAATGCTCATAGCTAGTCCTTCCCTATCTTATTTTTTTGCCATTTCTAAATGCTTTAATTCAGTCTTGATTGAAAAATAGTTTGACCAAAAATGATTAATAGACACTATGCTCCTTCATTTAAAAGACAATATTTGAAAATATCTGTCTGTTGCTCTTATTTTTAAATAGCATGCTAGTTAAGTAGACTGTTCTAAATCGGTAATATTGTATAAACAGCCCTAAACTTCAATGGCTCAAAAACAGTAAACACTTTTATTTTTGTCACCATTCTGTGGACCAAGAGATGCAGATAGAATCTGGCTGGATGGCTGGTCTCTGTTGCAAGATATGTGGGGTTCCACCGAGAGGATTCTAACCGCTGAGGCTGGAAGACCAGAGATGGCTTTGTACTCAAAGTTCTGGGCCCTTGATGACACTCCACCTGGACACTCTCATCAGCAGGTAGCCTGGGCTTCTTACATTTCAGCACAAGACACAAAGTGGAAAGAAATGGGAATGCCAGTCCTTATCTGGCTAAGTTCAACCTGGCACAGTATCACCTGTCCTCTTGTTCAAAGGGATGACAGCATCGACTTCACATAGAGGAACTGCATTTCTACAGAGGGAAGGGATTGATGACAGCCAACACTGACAGATGTTCTCTCGAACACTACTAATCTCTAGTAGAGAGAGTTTTCTTCTAGTAGAGACATTTTTCTTCACAATTTCTAGGTCTTCCTACATGTCCTTTCACTATATGATGTTAAGAAATTTTAAGTCAAGCTGAAATTTTTCTTTTTTTTTTTTTTTAAGATTAAACCACAATGAGATACCACCTCACACCAGTGAGAATGGGGAAAATTAACAAGGCAGGAAACCACAAATGTTGGAGAGGATGCGGAGAAAGGGGAACCCTCTTACACTGTTGGTGGGAATGTGAACTGGTGCAGCCACTCTGGAAAACTGTGTGGAGGTTCCTCAAAGAATTAAAAATAGACCTGCCCTACGACCCAGCAATTGCACTGTTAGGGATTTACCCCGAAGATTCAGATGCAATGAAACGCCGGGCACCTGCACCCTGATGTTTATGGCAGCCATGTCCACAATAGCCAAACTGTGGAAGGAGCCTCGGTGTCCATGAAAGATGAATGGATAAAGAAGATGTGGTCTATGTATACAATGGAATATTCCTCAGCCATTAGAAACGACAAATACCCACCATTTGCTTCGACGTGGATGGAACTGGAGGGTATTATGCTGAGTGAAGTAAGTCAATCGGAGAAGGACAAACAGTGTATGTTCTCATTCATTTGGGGAATATAAACAATACTGAAAGGGAATAGAAGGGAAGGGAGAAGAAATGGGTAGGAAATATCAGAAAGGGAGACAGAACATGAAGACTCCTAACTCTGGGAAACGAACTAGGGGTAGTGGAAGGGGAGGAGGGCGGGGGGTGGGTGACGGGCACTGAGAAGGGCACTTGATGGGATGAGCACTGGGTGTTATTCTGTATGTTGGTAAATTGAACACCAATAAAAAATAAATTTATTATTAAAAATATTAAAAAAAGATTTTAGTTATTAATTTGAGAAACAGTCTGCACAACCGTGCAAGCATGAGTGAGGATAGGGGCAGAGGGAGAGGGACAAGCAGACTCCATGTTGAGCAGGGATCCTGACCGAGCACTGGATCCCAAGACCTTGGTTGGGGTCATGACTTGAGCCCAAGGCAGCTGCTTAACTGAGCAACCCAGGTGCCCCACGCTGAAATCTTTGTACCATATCACCCCCTCATGCACCCCACATCTTATTTTCTTTTTTTAAAAAATATATATTTAAGAAATTAGTCTTTAGTCTTTAACAATTAATAGTGCATATATCTCTGTTTATTCTAGAACTCAGAGTAGTCTTACCATCTGCAAATCCCTTGTTCCCTTACACCCTGGAGATTCTCCTGCACTATCTTTGAATAGATGTCTCTTCCATTTGTTGATTCCCTAACTCAAGGCAACAGTTATGTTTCTGTTGGATGGTATCTCAAAATGATCCAACCCTTTTGTCTTTTTTCATATGTATGCTGTTATTAGCTAAATATTTTCCTATATGATTCAATTGTAGTCGTGTTTTCAATTTATTCAATAGTTGTACAATTGTGCTGTTTGGGTCCCATTTTTCTTTTTGCTATCTTCCTCCTTATCTGAGTCTGTTTTATCATCTCTTCTAGTTGGTCTTTATACTAAGATAAAGTTCTAATGAAGTGGTTATTTGTATCATGTGATGATGTAGAGTTATCTGCTCTATAATGAGTTTTGTTGTTGTTGTTGTTGTTTTGGGCTAGGTTTCATTCTTTTTGACATGCAGAGTAGGTGACTTTCTTCCTACAGAATGTATGCATAACTGCCAAGCTGTGTGTTTATGTCATGCTTAGGTTTAACTCTTCCATTAAATATCTGAGAATGTCTCTGTATCCAACCCCAAGTTGTGATTATAGGACAATATATTCCTGTTCTACCAATTTCTGGAAGGAATAGCAGAGGAGAAAAGTTGGGAGACGTTGTATGCTCTGTTCCTTAGTTCTCTCTCTTCTTAGATATTGGCTTTTTATACGAACATTCACTATAATTATTTTGTGGGTGGATGAATAATTTTTGTGGGGTTACCCTTTGGCTTAAACTCATTTTATTATTTCATTCTATAACTCTGGAATCACCTCCATGGTCCTCATTCCCTGTTATTCTGTTTCACTTCTTTCTCTCTAGCACTTTTCCTATTACACTTGTGTGAAGAGAAAAAAATACAGATGACTCAAGATCCAGATTTACATTTTTATAATACGGGTGAAAATTCTGAATACTGTATTGGCTTATTCCTCTCTCCTTTATTCTCAACTATACAATCATCTGTGTCATTATTTATTAAACTGGAATAATCTCCATGTTCTTGTATATTTGCTGTTAATTAGCAATTGGGGGAAGGGAAAGGAATACTGTAGGAAGTTTTAACTCTTATTTATTTACTTATTTATTTATTTATTTATTTGATTGTATTTATTTATTCATGAGAGACAGAGACAGAGAGAGAGACAGAGACAGAGACACAGGCTGAGGGAGAAGCAGGCTCCATGCAGGGACTCCATCCAGGTCTCCAGGATCATGCCCTGGGCTGAAGGTGATGCTAAATGGCTGAGCCACCCAGGCTGCCCTTAACTCACTATTTAAATCCAGAAATACTCTTCCAATCTTACCTGAGTAAATCTGGCCCATTTCCCAAGATCATGCTACTGTTACATAGGTTCCATTCAGTCTAGATGTGTGGATTCCTTAGTTTTTCACAATAAAATCAATCACAGGGGATCCCTGGGTGGCGCAGCGGTTTGGCGCCTGCCTTTGGCCCAGGGCGCGATCCTGGAGACCCGGGATCGAATCCCACGTCGGGCTCCCGGTGCATGGAGCCTGCTTCTCCCTCTGCCTGTGTCTCTGCCTCTCTCTCTCTCTCTCTCTCTCTCTCTCTCTGTGACTATCATAAATAAAATTAAAAAAAAATTAAAAAAAATCAATCACAGATTTCCTATGTATCTATCCATGCATCTTATACAATATTCATATCTTAAAGCCTGGGTCCTACTTGTCTTTGCTTCCCCGTGGCTGCTGTATAATTAGAATTGGACACATTTTAGTTTCTCTCAATCTCAGTCTCTATCTCTCTGACTCCATCTCTAGTTCTTTATCTCTCTTTTTCTATTCCCACCTCCCTGAGTGCCCAGTAGGGGCCCAGGATGGCTGACACAAGGTATAGTTCAAGTCTATCTCACTAACGCTGCCTTTGAGGCTTTTCCTTGGATCTAAATCATGGATTTTACATTTCTGTTTTCTGAGATGAAGATTCTCCAAGTAACTAATAAGACCTCTTCACAAAAACTTCCAGACAGAACTTTTGTACCAATTTTGGGGGTTACAAAAAATACACAAATCCTAAATAAGTGCAGTTTCTTTCAAACTGGGATACAATTTCCCTTTTTTTTTTCCTCTTGCAAAAAGAATTTAAACTGAGAAGTCTCCTCAAAGAAAGCTCCAAGGCATTCCTAGTGATTATAATGGAAATAACCCATTAATGTAGCTGTTGCTGCTGACCCACCCCCACCCCATCCCCCCCATGAAATACCCAGGTAGTAGCAAGCAGGAAGAGGCAACAGGTAACATCAGTTCCTCTGTTCTTTATATTGGATTCTGAATTTTGTGTCTGTGTTCCGGCCCTCATATGAATCATGCCTCTGTTTGTTTCTCTTAACCTATTATAATCCTATTGTCAGCATCCTGCTCTCAACTTCAGGCAAACTCCTTTTCCCATGTGGAAACCACTCTAGAGTTCTCACTCTGCCTATCTTACATCTCTAGGAAGAAAACGTCTAGCAGCAGCTGTAGCTTTTTTTCCAGCCACAGTTGCACATTTATGAAAAGAGACGTTGCTTTCAAACATGTGAAAATGTAGCATTTAGATATAATCTGTGCTCTGCTGACTGGGGGAAAAAAGGCAAAAAGCATTTTGTACGATTTTAAAGCTTCGGTGATAATTATGCACATATAGATGTCAGACAAAATAACCCCTGGAAGTAACAGTAAATGAGTCTGAATCATTTTATTAACCTTTTTTGTCTTTATTTGCCATTTATTGGAAAAGTGACCTTTCCAAAGCTGGTTAATTCATTTAAGTTATTATAACTTTGAACAATACTTAGGGAAGAGAGGCATTTTATTACTATTTATTACTATAAGATCATTCTGTTAACAATCAAAGCAATTCCCAGGAGAAATTGTGTCTGGATAAATGCTGTAACTGGCATTCTTATTACCTAATGCTGTGATATTAGCAGACAATACTTATATATTCTATGATCATTATATCACAGTCTCACAAAATCATAAAATCAGACGTGACCTTAGAGACAATCTAATCTAAATGCCTTATTCTATAATTAAAGGAAACTGATATCCAAAGAATTAACTAGATCAAGTGATTGGTCTCACATGATCACAAAGCTACTTGATTAAAGCATATTATTAAAGCTACGGCCCCAGTTATCTAATTTATCACCTGCTTTTCTCACCACTCACATCACTTGCCTAAAACCCATGGAATAGAAAATGTTTAAGTTTATTCCTAGAGAATAATGGTAAGAAACACAGAGCCTGGCCTCCTCCTGGGCTATGGGACTTTGGAGGGTTACACAGCCATGGTAGTGATGTAGTTTAAAGTGGTGAGGTTTAAAGCTGATGGCCAAGAATTTCCTCCTTTTTCAATAATGAAAAGATATTTTATTGTTTGTGTATGGTGCATATCATTTATCCATTCACCTGCTGATGGACACGTAGATTGTTTCCACCCAATGAATCCGGGGGTACATATATCTCTTTGATATCCTAATTTCAGTTCTTTTGGATAAATACCCAGAAGTGGGATTCCTGGATCATATAGCAGTTCTATTTTTAAAGTTTTGAGGAAGCTCCATATTCTCTGAACAAATTCAAATTTCTACACCAATTTTCCAATTACTACAAGTTTCCAATTACTACATCTCCTTGTTGTGCCCAAGATTAGGTATCTGAGAAACCACCAAGGAGCCAACACCGATGCAAACACACGAGGGTTTATTTACAAGCTGGAGCTTGGATCCAAGTGTACCAGACACAGCAGAGCAGGGACTTTGGCCCCAAGGTGGGTTCCAGCTTAGGTTTATGGGCTGGTCTAGGGGACCTCCAGGAGGGGGGGGGGGATTTCTCAAGTTCTGTTTACATTGTGATATGGGGCTTTCAAGGGCATTAAGCTCTGTTCTCATTCTGATATGGGACTTTCTGCCAGAGGCATTGAGCTCTGTTCTCATTCTGATATGGGGCTTAACTGAAGTAAGGTCAAGTTCAGCTCTTATTCCCTGGGGCCTGAGAAGGCTGTACTTGTGCTAACGCTGAACTTAAGGTGGAATGGCCTTAATTTTCTCAGCCTCCACACTCCCTCAACAACACTTGAGATGTCTTCAGTGTAAAAAGGTATTTTTATTGAAGCATGAGGACAGGACCTGTGGCAGAAAGAGCTGCACTAGGGTTGTGAAGAGTGACTGATTATTCAAAATTTTCTATCCTGGGCATCCCTGGTTGACCCAGGGAGTGATCCTGGAGTCCCAGGATCGAGTCCCACGTCGGGCTCCCTGCATGGAGCCTCCTTCTCCCTCTGCTTGTGTCTCTGCCTGTCTCTCTTTCTGTGTGTCTCTTGTGAATAAATAAATAAAATCTTATTTTTTTTCTATCCTATGGAGGATAGGATATTTCTTTTCCTAACCTCTTAGTAAATTATTTTAAAGCCAGAGTGAGATCAGAACTCTTAGAGATCGGGACGCCTGGGTGACTCAACGGTTGAGTGTCTGCCTTTGGCTCAGGGCATGATCCCTAGGATCTGGGTTGGAGTTTGGGCTTCCTGTGGGGAGCCTGCTTCTCCCTCTACCTATGTCCCTGCCTCTCTCTCATTGTGTCTCTCATGAATAAATAAATAAATCTTTTTGTTAAAAAAAGAACTCTTAGAGATGGATAATTGTCAGAAATAATTTTCAACAAAGCTCTCTTGTTTTCTTCTCAAAAATAAGAGTAAGTAAAATCATGTTCTTTGCATTGGTTATTCAGAGCACATTTGATGAGGTCACTTTTCCTTAACATGTACAAAGTTCACAATTAACTGGAGATAGTCCTTACCCCAGTTCTGGAAGCATAGACCTTAAGATTCATGCATAGTCAGCACTATGGACATAATCAAGTCCATGCTTCCAAACCCAAAATAACTAATTTTCTCTTTTATACTTAAGAGGATTGTGATAATGGCATAAAATTATAACTTTTCTCTTCTCATTTTGATACTAAGGGGAGTTGTCTATAAATTTTTTACAGATGTAGTCCAAATACAACAAACATTATGGCATAATGTAAAAATACAAAGACTCAAGACAATTTTGGTATTCTAATTTCTTCCCTAATTTTATTTAAATGGCCTTTTACTTCTTAGTATACATAACCTTCTGATAACAACTTTTATTGAACTATAGGTTCTCAAATGAATAAACTATTGCACGTTGGCAATTTCTATCTACTGAAGCAAGGTGGCTACAAAAACCACTTTTCCTATTTTAGTATTATTAGGTCAAAAATTGAACTTCTATCATTCCTTGATTAAATCCTTCCCCTTAATTCCCCTTCCATCAACCATAATTTAGGCTTTACTTGGACTCTTGTAAAAAAAAAAAAAAAAAAAAAAAAAAAAAAAAAAGGCTCCCTATTGGCCAGGTCCTGAATTCACTACAGCGCACATTATTTTTAAGTGAACTTTGAGATTTTTTTGCAATTTTTTTTTCAGATTATGTTCCTTATCTCTACTAATATTTAAAAGACTTTATTATAGCTGAGAAATAAAATAATTCTCTGTAGTAGATCTTAAAATGCCCTGTAGAACTTCTTCCTTGTGAACCATAAAGCTACATTTATCAAAGTCCACTTCCTTTTTTCTACTCTCCTACCACATTTTGGTGCTGTAATCACCTTTGAACTAGAATGTGTATCTCCATGTCACCTCATTAGTCACTGTAAACTCAAAAGGCAGACACTAACTCATTCACCATCCTATAACCCCAAAATATTGCTTGGTAATAGTAGACTCCTAACAAGTACTACTGAAACAAATGGATAAACTTAAGAGTAGTAATACCACTTTGAATATAAAGTTGATTAGAAAATCTGTTTTTCTTTTTTTAAAGTAGTAACATTTGTTGAAAATAGTATCACAGAATTAACCACCTGTTTGCTGTACATACTACTGATAGTATGGTAATATCATAAGATTGATATGAGGTCTTAAGTGGGGCAGGGGTGAATCATATTTCTGAGGATTTTCAAGGGACAATGAACAAAATTATATTATGACTTCCCTGAAGATTTAATGTTGTATCTAAACTTTGTGTTAGACCTAATCTCTACAAGCTGTTCACGTATAATCAAATAATCAAGCTAAATGAAGTATTCACTCAAGATCCCAAGTCTATGACAAAAAACCATTCCATTGAGAAGGAAGCAATCATTAAACACTTTTGCATAAAAACACACTTTTGCATAAAGATCCAAATAAGAGACAGGACATAAATTTTATAAGCAAAAAAAAAAAAAAAAAGAAAGAAAAAGAAAGAAAAGAAAACACTGGATATAGAATAAAATGAAAGTGCTTGACTTTCACATAATGCCACCATCAATACAAAATGTATATTTTCCTAGAGTCCTAGAACAAATAAAGATACTTTAAATATTTAGTTAAAAGCTAATAGATAGTAAGGAAAAAACACCCAGATATGTCTGAATATACTATTATTTTTATTATGGTAAAAAACACATATCTTTATGGAACAAATCTTTAACAAATCTTTAAGTTTACATTAAGTATTAACTTATAACACATTGTCATACAGCAGCATTATATAATGTTTCCGTCTTGCATAACTGAAACTTTATACCCACTGAACATCAATTTCCCATTTCCTACTCCTCCAGCCCCTGGCAACCACCATTCTATTTCCTGCTTCTATGAGTTTGACCACTTTAAATACCTCATGAAAGTGGAATCAGGAAGTGTTTGTCCGGTGACTAGTTTATTTCACTTAAGATACTGTCCTCAAGATTTAGCCATATTGTAACATATGATAGAATTTCCATTTTTTTTCAATAATGAAAAGATATTTTATTGTTTGTGTATGGTACATATTATTTATCCATTCACCTGCTGATGGACACGTAGATTGTTTCCACCCAATGAACCTGGGAATACATATGTCTCTTTGATATCCTTATTTCAATTCTTTTGGATAAATACCCAGAAGTGGGATTCCTGGATCATATGGTAGCTCTATTTTCAAAATTTTGAGGAAGCCCCATATTCTCTGAACCATTCTACATTTCTGCCAATAGGGTACAAGCTTTCCAATTACTACACCTCCCCAACAACACTTGTCATTTTCTGTTTTTGTTTTTTATTTTTTTTATTTTTTGGTTGTTGTTGTTGATGGCCATCCTAACAGATGTGAAGGTGTAACTCACTGTGGTTTTGACTTGCTTTTCCCAGATGACTAGTGATATTGAGCACGTTTTCATGTACCTGCTGCCCATCTGTGTGTCTTCTTTTTTTTAAGATTTTATTTGTTTATTCATGAGAGACAGAGAGCAAGAGAGGCAGAGACATAGACAGAGGAGAAGCAGGCTCCATGCAGGGAGCCTGACGTGGGTTTCGATCCTGGGACTCCAGGAT
The DNA here is from genome assembly GCF_905146905.1 of Nyctereutes procyonoides. Classification (NCBI taxonomy): domain Eukaryota; kingdom Metazoa; phylum Chordata; class Mammalia; order Carnivora; family Canidae; genus Nyctereutes; species Nyctereutes procyonoides. Next base: position 12,983,947 of record NW_026575032.1, on the reverse strand, counting down.
CACGCCCTGGGCTGAAGGCAGGTGCCAAACCGCTGAGCCACCCAGGGATCCCCCTGTGAGTCTTCTTTGGGGGAATGTCTGTTCAAGTGTTTTGTCCATATTCTAATGGGTTATTTTGCTTGTTTGTTTTGCTATGGAGTTGTAGGAGTCACTTATTCATTCTGGATATTAACTCTATTTCAGATACGTGGTTTGCAAATATTGTTCTTCCTTTTCATAGGTTGCCTTTTTACTGTGATTACTTCCTTTTCTGTGCAAAAAACTTTTTAGTCTGAAATAGTCCCACTTGTCAGGCTTCCCTGTTCAGCAGGGAGTCTGCATCTCACTCTCTCTCAAATAAATAAAATCTTCCAAAAAAAAAAAAAAGATAAACATCAAATTTCATTCATTTAAATGTAGGTATTACAGGTTTGCGGCCTCCTACGGGGGCCTCCCTAGGGTAATCTGAAACCAGAAGGCAGGGAGAGACCAGAGAGAGGCAAACCACTACAGATTGGTAAGTGACAGGTTGTTGTCGTTGTCATTGTTGTTGTTTCAATATTTTATTTATTGGGATGCCTGGGTGGCTCAGCAGTTGGAGTCTGCCTTTGACCCAGGGCGTGATCCTGGGATCCCGGGATTGAGTCCTGCATTAAGCTCCTTGTGGGGGTCCTGCTTTTCCTCTGCCTGTGTCTCTGTCTCTGTCTCTCCCTCTCTCTGTCTCTCATGAATTTTTTTTAAATTATTTATTTATTTGACAGAGAGAGAGAGGGAGAAAGAGCACAAGCAAGGGGAGTGGCAGGCAGAAGCAGAGGGAGAGGGAGAAACAAGGTCCCCAATGAGCAGAGATCCCAACTTGGGTTTCAATTCCAGGTCCCCAGAATCATGACTGAACTGAAGGCAGATCCTTCACTGACTGAGCCACCCAGGCGCCCCAGTAGATGACAGTTTTAATGAACAAGGCAACTTATTTAGCAGCCTCCTCTTGGAGGCTGCAAGACAAGTAGTTTTCCACACCCACTTGCCGGAATCTTATAAGTTTACATAGAGGCCTGAACTAGGTTAAGTCACATCCCCAGTTCTGATAGGCTCCACACCACATTTCTATCTCAAGGCTGTATCCTTGGAGCAGCTTCAGAGTAGGGAAGACAAGCAGAACACACCTCCAAGGACAGGGGAGCAGGTAAGTAGCCTCAGATCACCTAGATCCAGCTCTGGAGTCAACTGGCAGCCATATCTCCTTGATCGTCTTCTCCTACATGTATCTAATTTCCCTAAGAGTAGTTGTTGAAGACTATCCTTTCCCCTTTATATATTATGAGCATCCAGTTGAAGATCATTTGACCATATATGTGTGTGTTTAATTCTGGGCTCTCTATTATGTACCATCGGTCTAATGTCTCTCTTTAGACCAGTAAGGACCACACTGTTTTGATTACTTTAGCTTTGTAATTTATTTCCAAATCAGGAAGCGTGAGGCTGCCAGCGTTTTTCTTCTTCTCAAGATTGTTTTGCTTATTTAGGATTCTTTGTGGTTTTGTATGAATTTTAGGACTGTTTTTCTTCTTATTTTTGTGATAAAAATGCTACTGGTATTTTGCTAAAGATGGCACTGAATCTATCCTTGACTTTGGGGACTGTACACATTTTAATAATATTAGGTCTTCCAATTTATTAATATGAGGTGTCTTTCCATTCACTTGTGTCTTTTTTAATTTCTTTCAAGAATGTTTTATATTTTTCAGTGCACAGGTCTCTTGTCTCTTGTATGAATTCACTTGTAAATATTTTATATTTTTGATGTTATTGTAAACCAAGTTTTCTGAATTTCCTTTTGGATCCTCCATTGTTAGTGTATAGAAATGGCTATTTTTTGCATGTTGATTTTGTATCTTGCAACTTCACTGAATTTGTTTATTAGTTCTAACAGTTTTATCATGGAATCTTTAGGATATTGTACATATAGGATCATGTCATCTGCAAACAATTTATTTCTTCTATTGTGGTTTGGATGCTTTTTATTTGTCTTGCCTAATTGCCAGGGCTAGGACTTATGTTGAATAAAAGTGACAAGAGTGGGTGTACTTGCCTTTTTCCTGACCTTACAAGGAAAACATTATTTTTTTTTACTGTTGAATATGATATTAGCTGTGGGCTTCTTACATATGGCCTTTACTATATTGAGATAATTTCCTTCTACTCTAAACTTGTTAAGTGTTTTTATCGGAAGGGTGTTGACTTTTATCAGTTGTTTTTTCTGCATTTATTGAGATGGTCATGTGATTTTTATCCTTCATTTTGATAATGTGGTATATCATATTGATTGTCCTATGTTGACCCATCAGTATATCCTAGGGATAAATCCCACATGGTCATGGTATGTAATCCCTTTACAATGTTTTTGAATTTGGTTTACTAGTACTTTGTTGAGAACTTTTGCATCTGTATTCATCATGGATAACGGCCTGTAGTTTCCTTTTCTTGTGGTGTTCTTTTCTGGTTTTGGTTTGATACTAATCCTGGCCTTATACATTGGGTTTGAAAGAATCTGAGGAAGATTGGTGTTATTTTTTCTTAAAGCTTTGGTAGAATTCACCCATGAAGACATCTAATCTTGGGTTTTCTTTTAAGAAGTTTTTGATTATTGATTCACCTATTTACTAATTATAAATAGATCTGTTCAGATTTTTTCTATTTCATTAGGATTGAGTCTTGATATGTTGTGTGTATCTATGCACTAACCCATTTCTTTTAGTTCGTCCAATTTGTAGCATGTAATAATTCAAAACTTCTCTTACAATCTTTTTTATTTTGGTAGCATCAGTTGTAATGTCTTTTATTTCTGATTTTGTTTGAGTCTTTCCCTTTTTATGTTTTTCTAGATGAAAGGTTTTCAATTTTGTTGATCTTTAAAAAAAATTCTTGTTTTTTTTTTTCTATCATTTTCCACTCTGTGTCATTTATTTCTGCTCTAATCATTATTATTTCCTTCCTTTGGGTTTAGTTCTTCTTTCTCTACTTCACTGAGATGTAGAATTAGGTTGTTTATGTGAGATCCTGTTTCTTTTTTTTTTTTAAAAAAAGTGGTGTTTAATGCGGTAAATTTCCCTCTAAATTCTTCTCTTGCTGCATCTCATAAGTTTTGGTATGTTGTGCTTTAATTTTCATTGCCTAAAGATATTTTCTAGTTTCCCCTTTGATTTTTTCTTTGATCCACTACTTGTTTGTGCTATGTTGTTTTATCTCCACACTTTTGTGAATTTTCCAGTTTTCCTTCTACTATATATTTCTAGTTTCATTCCATATGATCAGAAAAGGTACTTGAATAAATTCATCTTTTTAAATTTGGTAAGACTTGTGACCTAACATGTGATCTTCCCTGGGGAAAGATGTATATGCATCTTAAAAAGAATGAGTACTTTTTAGTTCTTGGCTGAAATGTTCAGTGTATATCTGTTTGGTACATTTGGTTATAGTGTTATTCAAATCACCTGTTTCATGGCTGATTGTATGTCTGTATACACTATTATTGAAAGTGGGGTACTAAATGCTCCTATCCTACTATTATTGCGTTGCTATCTATTTCTCTTTTCTGCTCTATGTTTGCTTCATGTAATTGAATTCCAATTTTAGCACATATATGTTATAATTGCTACATCTTCCTGATTAATTGACTCTATCATTATAAGATACCCTTTTTGGTTTCTTGTGACAGTTTTTGACTACAGTGGCTTATATAGGTATGGCTGTTCTTTCTCTCTTTGGATTAACATTTGCTTGAAATACCTATTTCTACCATCTCTCTTTCATCCATATGTGTCATTGTATGTAGAATGTGTTGCCAGTGGACAACATATAGTTTATTTTTTTAAAGATATTCGATCTCTAAGTCTTTTGATTTGGAAGTTTACTCCATTTACATTTAAAGTAATTATTGGGGGATCCCTAGGTGGCTCAGTGGTTTAGTGCCGCTTTCAGCCCAGGGCATGATCCTGGAGTCCCGGGATTGAGTCCCATGTCAGGTTCCCTGCATGGAGCCTGCTTCTCCCTCTGCCCGTGTCTGTGCCTCTCTCTGTGTCTCTCATGAATAAATAAATAAAATATTTTTAAAAATAAAGCAATTATTAATAAAGATAGACCTACCATGCCATTTTGTTAATTGTTTTTTGTCTTGCAGTACTTTTGTTCCTCTTTTCTCTTGTATCTCTCTGTGTATAATGAGTTCTTTTTAATAGTTACATGCTTTGATTCTTTTCTCATTTTCTTCTGTGCATCTTTTATAGATTTCTTTGTAGCTATCAAAACATAGTTAAGTTATAACAATCTGTTTCAAGGTAACAGTTTATGTTCAGTCATATACAAAAACATTGAACTTTCACTTCTCCCCTTGCACACTTTGTTACTGATATCACAAGTTATATCTTTTTCTATTGTATAGTAATTTATTTTTAGAATCGTAGTTTTTTATACTTTTGTCTTCTAATTTCTATATTAGTATTAAAGTGATTTATCCACTATCATTACAATATTACCATATTCTATTTTTGTCTGTATATTTATTTTTATCAATGAGCTTTATATTTTCAAGTGATTTTATGTAGCTGTTTGGCTTCATTTTGTTTCAACTTGAATGACTGCCTTGAGACTTTATTATAAAGCATGTCTAGTGGTGACGAACCACCTCAATTTAAGTATATTTGGAAGGTTTCTATCTGTCCTTCATATTTGAAGGACAGTTTTGCCAGATAAAGTATTCTTGCTTGGTATTTTTTTCTTTTGAAACTTTGAATATATCATCCTACTCCCTTCTGGTCTGTGATAGAAGAAGATAGATATCTACTGGGATATCTGCTGATAGTCTTCTGAAGTGTCTTTGTCTGTTTGGGCTATTATAGCAGAACACCATAGATTGGATGTCTAATAAACAACAAAAATTCATTTCTCACAGTTTAAGAGGCTGGGAAGTCCAAGATCAAGGCAGAAAAAAATGAAAGACATATCTGGGGTTTTTTTTGTAAAGGCTCCACTCCCATTCATGAGTGCTCTACTTTCATAACCTTATCAACTCCCAGAGGTTCCACTTCCATATACTATCATATTGAGGATTAGGATTTCAATATATGCATTTTGGGGTGACACAGACATTTAATCTACAGCATGGGTGTTCCCTTATACATGAGAGCTGCTTTCAAAATTCTCTTTGTCTTTTGACAGTTTGCACATAATGTGCATTGGTGTGTATTTGATTCATTCTAATTCATCGTATTTTCAAGGTCATTAGACAACTGATAGCAATTCATTTCCTTTAGTGATTGATTTCTATTTATTTGCTTACTTATTTTTTAAATGTATAGTGTTTCAAATGGCCAGAACAAATGATGTATCTCAGACATAATTTGTCTCAATTTTATTTATGGTTTACTAATATTATTCTAGAAATTATCATTTACTCTATATGGACAATGAAAAGTTATTTGCACTCTAGTCCTCAAATAAGTTTATTTGAAGATATGGCAGTGACAATGTTCTATGTGTACTATGATAGATCTGTTTTCTGTGCTCACACAGAGAAAGGTTTTATTTCCAATTTCCCCTTGCATTTAGGTCAGAGGCCATTTGGTTGACCTGTATCAATGGGAGGTGAACAAAGTCCTATAAGTGACATCCAGGCTTTGCCCTTTAATGATCCTGTATGATGCTCCAATCTTTTCTTCTTCCTTCTGAGGCTTTCTTGAAAGTCAAATAGACCAAACAGAGTAACAATAAGGTTAAAGGAAAGCACCCCAGAAGAGCCTAATCAAACTGTAGTCTGATTGACAAGCCTTTATGGTGTTGAGCCTTTGTTGCTTCAGTATTTACGTGTTATCACACATAGCCTAGGTTTCCCTGACTAATTCAAGAAACAAGATGGATGAGAAATTTTCACAGGACACTGTGTTCGAGTTATAAAATTTGAAGGCTAGATAGAATATTTTATACTTAAATGCATCTTATTCAGGGAATTCAAATTTCCTGGGAAAATTTAGGAAGGTAGAGGGGAGTAGGAAATCTCTGATGTTAAGAACAAGTTATTTAGGGATCCCTGGGTGGCGCAGCGGTTTGGCGCCTGCCTTTGGCCCGGGGCGCGATCCTGGAGATCCGGGATCGAATCCCACGTCGGGCTCCCGGTGCATGGAGCCTGCTTCTCCCTCTGCCTGTGTCTCTGCCTCTCTGTCTCTCTCTGTGTGACTATCATGAATAAATAAATAAAATTTAAAAAAAAAAAAAAAAGAACAAGTTATTTAGCAACCAAGTGACAAGAATGCTACATTCTTTTTGGGATCTTGACTTTTGGAGTGGCAAGATCAACTTTGATAGAAACCATTCCATTTTGGAATGGCAACAATAAATTTATTAGAAATCTGTCCTTAGAAATACGGAATTTTTTTTTCCATTATTGGATGTATTTGTTTCTTTGCCTCTACAAAAAAGAAAAATGCAGTCCTCATTAACTCAAAAAGAACATTAATTAAAAGCATTTGGATGCTTTCCAAAGACAAAATTTAAGGTATCTCTCATGAAAATTTGAGTTTAATACCAGTGTGTATTTCTAACTTATTCTGATGATTATTAATATAAAAACACCATCAAATTATAACTATGTGCAAAAGACTAGTGTTTTAAACATAAAATATGGTGAAACATTAATATATTTTACAATGTCTTTTCTACACTCCAAGCTCCAATTCACACATCATTGTGATAATGCAGAGTAGTACTTTCTAAGGTTTCAAAACAAGAAATTACCATGTACTTATCAAAGTGTTAATGTTACAGAATGACAATGCTTAAGTAAGCTCAGAGAAGAGGACTAGGCTGCCTAAATTGTAAAGATTACTACCACTCTCATTCTTCCTCATATTCTGCATTATGGTTTCTCAGTGGTTGGGTGGCACAGTCATCAGTTGCTACTTTTGGTCATATTTTAGGGGTTCTATGGTACTAAAGAAGGCAGAGAAAGATAAAACTTAAGTCAAAACAAAAATGACAGATGCTCATTTTTAGCCCAGTTCTTCAAAACTTTTCTACAATAAGAATCTACTTTATGGTTTAAAGCATAGAATCCAGCATTTCCTAGAGTACCGTGTGTACTCCTGTAACCTGCTGACAATTGGTAAAAAAGAAATGATCATAATGAAGTCTGATAAATCCTATAATAATGGGTGCATACAAACTCTGACTTAAGAATGAATGCTAAGGGACAAAAATTGGTACTTCTACTGGATGACACACAAAATTAAAGTATTTCCGACTGGGACACCTGGGTGGCTCAGCAGTTAAGTGTCTGCCTTTGGCTCGGGGTGTGATCCTGGAGTCCCGGTATCGAGTCCCACATCAGGCTCTCTGCATGGAGCCTGCTTCTCCTTCTGCCTGTGTCTCTGCCTCTCTCTCTCTCTCTCTCTCTCTCTCTCGTGTGTGTGTCTCTCATGAAAAAATAAATAAAATCTTTAAAAAACAATAAAGTTTTTCCTAACAGTTTTTTTTTTTCTAATTGACAATCTTAGTCATAAGACATGCAAATTGATAAAAGAAAATAAAGGATCTCTCTATGTATCTATCACTTTTGGAAATTATTAATTTTTTTCAAATGGTCAAGATTATTCTTTTTTTTAAATTTTTTTAAAAATTTATTTATTTATAATAGTCACAGAGAGAGAGAGAGAGGCAGAGACATAGGCAGAGGGAGAAGCAGACTCCATGCACCGGGAGCCCGATGTGGGATTCGATCCCAGGTCTCCAGGATCGCGCCCTGAGCCAAAGGCAGGAGCCAAACCGCTGCGCCACCCAGGGATCCCTGGTCAAGATTATTCTTGACTGTAATCCTCTCACTCAAGGTGTTATCAATTCCCTCTAGGCCACTATCATGTATAAACTTATTAAAATATGACATATTCTATCATAGAAATCAGGGATTTAAATATGTATAGCACTGGGCCCAGGGCCAACTTCTTAGAACATATTCTGATTTACCCTCCAAGTTTAATGCTGAACCAGTAATTCTAAGTAGAAATGACCCTCATTTTTACTTGGACCCTATACAACAGAAACACAGTTGATGCACATTATTATTATTATTATTATTTTTAATGAAAGAGCATGTTCAGCAGGTCTGTTTTTTTCTGAACACGGTTCTTTCTGCAACAAAATTGTTACTTTCAATCTTAAACACATCATCAAATTATGAAGAAATGTTGGATGGGCTTTATTCTTTTCTTGGTATTTATAGATCCCTGGATAATAGAAACTTAGGAAATTGACTTTATAAAGTTCAAGGAGCTGCCTGCATTTGTCTTTTCCTAGTTTAGGACAGACTTATTCTCACAATCTATTCTATTTTTTTTCTTTTTTTTCCCCCTGTATAAAAATATGATTGTTCTTCACTGGTAGTCCTATAGAAAGTAATACTACAAAAAGGTAAACAGAAAGCTTGTTTAGAAAGGGAATATCTTCAATCTCAGAGAGACTGTGTAAATATAGTATTGTATTCTTTCCTTTTCATAAAGTTGAACATATTCAATTATCTTCTAGGAAAACTAATAATGCATGTGAAGACATATATTCTATACTTATTTTTATACTTAAAATTTTAAAACTATGTATACGGTTTTGAAAAACATACAGTTCCTCTTAAAAAACCTTAAATTCCTTATTTATATCTAGTAAACTTTTGTTTTCTTAATTTCATTGTAATGTGTTTTTTCTTTCATTAGTATTGTATTTGTTTCCTTTTCTCCAATTTTTATTGCAAATATTTGGAATTTTTGATAAATTGCCAAACTAGGAAACCTAGAAACTATGCATAATGTTGTATCTATGTCAAAATGCCTTCTGAAGTCCAATCACCTAATTCATGAATGCAGTTAGAGTAAATTATTGGAGGGCACCTGGGTAGCTCAGTCAGTTATGCATTTGCCTTTTTTTTTTTGCTCAGGTCATGATCCCACAGGGTCTGGGGATCCAGTCCCACATGAGGCTCCCTGCTCAGTGGGGAGCCTACTTCTCCCTCCCCCTCTACCACTGCTCCTGCTTGTGCGCTCTCTCCTTCAACTAAATAAATACAATCCTTAAAAAAAAAAAAAAAAAAAAAGAAAAGAAAAATCATTAGTACATTAGTTAAATCATATGGTAAAGATTTTTATTTCTTCATGACTTCATATAATTTAGACTTAAATTATTTTCCCTAGTATGTCAACAAATAGAAAATTAAATCTATATGTTTAGATACAGTGTAATAGGTTGACATCAAAATTTTGTTCTGTTTAATTTGTCGTGGGTTATTCAAAGTATGCTGATAGGGATCCCTGGATGGCTCAGTGGTTGAGAGCTTGCCTTCCACTCAGGGCCTGATCCCAGGATCTGGGACTGAGTTCCACATTGGGCTCCCTGCATGGAGCCTGCTTCTCCCTCTGCCTGTGTTTCTGCCTCTCTCTCTCTCTGTGCCCCTGATGAATAAAAAAAATCTTAAAAAAAAAAAAAAAAAGAAGTCTGCTGATATTCCTTAAATGGCCTGCTATCTCCCTTCATTACCAATAAAATCAAATATGCCCTAAATAAAGATATTTTAAGGCTGGACAATGTAAAATATTAAAATTATGTGAGAAATAAAAGAAAAAAATCTAGATGTTTGCGTGCATTTTGAAAGTGAGAATATATATCCCACATATCATAGCTTTCTGCATATAAGTATCCAGAACTAACTTATCTAAAATTTTAAATTGTTATGATACAAATATGCAGATGTGTTTCTGTAGTTGTTAACCTCAATTCTGCCTTTCAAAATTATGGAGAAAATTCTTTCTTGAGCTGTTCTAAAATGCCTAGAAATAGGGCAGCCCGAGTGGCTCAGTGATTTAGCACCGCCTTCAGTCCAGGGTGTGACCCTGGAGTCCCAGGATCGAGTCCCGTGTCAGGCTCCCTGCATGGAGCCTACTTCTCCCTCTGCCTGTGTCTCTGCCTCTCTCTCTATCTCTCATGAATAAATAAATAAAATCTTTAAAAATAAATAAAATAAAATGAAATGCTTTAATTCACTTTATTCTCCTTAGAAAAAAATTTTCTAGGGATCCCTGGGTGGCTCCGCGGTTTAGTGCTGCCTTAGCCCAGGGCGTGACCCTGGAGACCCAGGATCAAGTACCACATCAGGCTCCCTGCATGGAGCCTGCTTCTCCCTCTGCCTGTGTCTCTGCCTCTCTCTCTCTCTCTCTCTGTCTCTCATGAATAAATAAATAAAATCTTTTAAAAAAGAAAAAAAATTTCTAAATTGTAATAATATCAGTTATAGTCTTTGAGTTCTATGGATAACCCCGCTAGCTCTGGCTTCCACTGTCATGGGCTGTGCCTGGGGCACCGATTGACTAAGTCTTTTTCATGACTGTATTTTACAGACCAATCCTCCAAATGCTCAGGTGGGGAAACACTCTCCCTAGAACATGTAAAGCAATGAGGAGACTTCTGCATATTCTTTGATATTCCTCTCAATCTAGAGGTATAAGCAGACTTAAGAATAAAAAAAAAAAAAAAAAAAAAACACATAACACACATCAGAGTGAATTTCCAGGCAGTGTATCATTAAATATAAAATGTTTAGAAATATTTGTTTTGCCTCTGATGTGTATTTTTTTATGAATCTTTGAAACAAACAGGAAAAGGTTATAATTAAAAGCATATTTATTGAACACCAACATATGCTAATTCTGAACTTATTCCCATTGCATCCCAATTAAAATACCTCTTTTATCTTCAAAGGGAGAAAAAAAAATCAGAGAAAAGGAAAGAGTAATAAAATATTGAAAACATCATATTGGCCTTCTATTGAATTATTTTTAATGCAAAGAGGAATAGTTAATGGTAATGAATGTTTAAGAAGAAAATTTTAAGTCTTTCTGTACTTTTTTTCTTTATGTTTTAGTTTTGCTCTGTAACATCCATTAGCAGTTTGTATTTTCTTGGATTCTAACCCAGAAGGGTTTGGTGTACCCTTATGTAATCTTTTCAGCTGTAAACTCTATAGGTAGCACAAAAGGCCACAGCTTGCTAGTGGCAGAAAATGTACAACCAGAATCTTAAAAATATTCTTAAATGCATAATTAACAAAAGAGTCAATAAGAATACTCTGATAGTAGGTAATTTTTAGCAGTATTTAATTAAGCTAATAATAAGAAAGAAGTATGGATTTATTGTAAGATGGAAAATGTTGGTAAATAGTTTCAGGAACAAATTCATAGGATGCTGCTTTCAACACTAGATGGATCAATAAATACCAGTGAAAACTTTAATATCTATGAAATTCTTCTGGTTTGCATTTTGGATAAAATTAGTGTTTAGGCTAAATTCAAATGAGATTTTTTTCAACATTTTTTTCTTTTGCCAATTATTATTAATATATAATTTCAAGAAGATAATTTTAGGGTAGCAAATTAAAGTGAATAAGAAAAACAGATTGTAAAAAGAGAGAGACAAAGAGAGAGAGAAAAGAGAGAGAAAAAAGAAAAAGAAAACTAGACTGTGAAAAAGACGTTTGTTCAGCTAATGCAGACAATAGTTCTGGGCTCATGACATTCACTGAGTTTTGGTTGCTTCTCTTCTCTGACCACGTGTACCCTGCATTAGAAACTCCTCTGATTTACTGAAGGCTTGGTATCATTTAATTGATTTTTTTTTCTATTCAGAAAATATAATCTCCCAATCTCACTGTGCGTGGCATTCCAAGTGACATCGTAGAGTTTTCTTTTCTCAGTTATAACATCAGCAGATAAAGTCCTCTATGACGTTCCATCATTCATGCAAGCAATACTATTCGACATACACCCAATGATTTTAATTTTTAATGAGGGTTAGTGAGAGATCCCATTATTGAAGAAAACTGAACTGCAGAATGATAATATTTTATCAATCCCCACCTCTCTCTCTTCATTTCCTTACCCAGGATCTGATGTCATTTCTCAATACAGATCAGCTCTGAATGGTTAGGTCATTACACAATGGACTTATTTGGGTTGTTTTGTGTTCTCAGCTAATTGCTTGGAAATACCACTAATGTATTCTTCATTTTCCTCATTCACAAACGTATTCTATCCACAACACTTGATGATTGTGTATGCTGCAGATTTTGGACCTATTGCTGTGGCAAAAGTGATGAGCAAAACCATTAAAACAAATATTCTAAGTTGAGAACCTAGTGCACTTTTTTTCTGATATGTAAAACTGTAGGTACTTTTATCAGATATATAAAATTTAAGTAAGTTGATGGGTTTAAAGTAGGCAGGGTATTTACTCACAAGAGTGAGTAAAGTGATAGGAGTTTATCAAGCAGGGATACAGAAAAAGCTCTCAGGAGTGAGGGGGGTCCTGACAAGGTTGTCAACTTGGGCGCCACTGACAGTCTTTTATCTAGAACTGACCAGGGAGCTTGTGGCCGTATCATTTTTCTGATGTCCTGATTTGAGTAAGGACTGGTGATAACATTTTAATGGCTTACTTCTTTTTAGGGTTTGGTTATTCTTTGTTGGTCACAGGTGACTGTAATAAAAAAAAAAAAAGACATTGCTTATGCACACACCTAGGACAGGGTGGTTCGGTTTGTTCCCTTATCTCTGGTTTCCTTACACCTCAATACTTTGGGGATTTCTATGGGCCTGATCTCATAGCCCCTATCTTTCTCTTCCTACCTATCCCCATCTGTCCCTTACTCATTGGGAAGAATATTAGATCCTGAGGAAAATAAACCATCGCCTCTCCTATTGATACTTCTGGGAGAAGTTTCTGCAATATATATGAAAGTGAGGTCTGTCCTTTTGATTTAACTTGAGGTGTTTAATACATGGTTCCTATCTTTGATATTATTTTATGGGATTAATAAAAGCACCGAAGTTGCAAAATATATTTTTATTTATCTTAGTGATATGTAGTATAAATATTACAATAAGAAAATAAGAAAAGAGTATTGGAGGGTTGACATAAAAAAATAGAATGTGTACCTAAAGCAAAGAAATTTGGAGGGCATTAAAATTAATCCTTTCCATAGAGTCACCTATTTTTAAAAATAAACTCAAATTCACATTTAGTAAAATGGCAGAACCATGTGGATATTTCTTATTTATATCCAGAATTGCTATTTTAAATTTATTTTTGTTGGTCAAAAAGTAGACCAATTAAATTTAAATTTAAATTAAAAGTTAAATTTAAATTAAAGTTAATTCCTCTGAGAGTAGTAGACGGTTCAATCAGATATTGGAGATAGAAGTCAATCATATTACTCTACAGATTGGAGTGTTCTACACCCATACACTGAGATTAAAAAAAAAAAATTCTAGAGTGTCAAATTATCTTGTTTAGCTCCCAGATTTAAGAGTAGTGATTGTCAGGGTGCCTGGGTGGCTCAGTCGGTTAAGCATCTGACTTGGTTTTGGCTCAGGTCAAGATCTTGGGGTCATGAGTTCAAGCCCTGCATCAGGCTCCTCATTCAGTTCTTCCTTCCTCCACCCTTCAGATTGTTCCTCACTCTACCCCTCCCTGCTCACACTCTCTAAAACAAACATACAAATAAATAATCTTTATTTTAAGAAAAGAGTATTAATTGTCTGCTAGTTGCTAAAATTTAGTTTCCTATTTTCACTTTACCTTACTATTTTCATCTTACCTTACTATCCTATCCATTGGAAGATGTTACTACTCTCCACAATTTCAAATAAATGATTTTTGGATTACTGAAATTATATTTGTGGCAAACAAAAAATTTACAAAATGTACTGAAATGAGATAATACAATATTTTCCACATTGCAAATATAAATACTGCTATTGTTTTGGAAATTTTACTCAGGTTTTTAACTGACTTAAAAGTTGTTGATTCAAATGATTTTAAGCTATAGATCATTATAATTCTTCTTTATGAAATAATGTAATAAAAATGCAAATATTTAATACAAGTAACTGTTTATATAGAATATAAATATGTCTGAAAGCCCAAATAATATATTTGGACGTTATATACAGTTTATTTGAAGGATCTAGCATTAATATGCCCATTAAACTTAGTAATCAGGTTTACAAAATTAAAAAAATACACTAAGTTATTGTAGTGAATCTTTTATTATGTACTACCACTTTTACTTTCTTTACATATAACTGCATGTGTGTTTGTTCTACATGTAAAGGTATCTTTCCAAATAAATCATGCCTATACACTGCTTTTTAAACTGAAATTTAATAAGCAAAAAAACCCCTGAAATTTAAGTGAAAATTTTAGGGTTATTTCTACATATTAGTAAATATGGGATAAAATTAAGACTATCATGACTGAAGTATACATCATTATGAAAGAGGTATTATAATGTATTTAGCTAATTCCTCATTAATAGATTTTTATTTCTAAAATTTTGCTAGTATCAACAAATATGCAATATGAATTAGCAAAATGAACATGCTAGAATGTTCCGTAGTTTAAAATAAAACTATCTGACAGCTATAAAACTTAATCTTTCCACAACTGGTCGAACTGTGAATCTTATTTTTTTTCTTACATTAGGTAAAATTCTTCAAGTTTCAAGATTTCAACCCTAAAAACCCCCTTTTAAGATATTTAATATTATCATTCACATGCATAAAATAGTTCTGGCTATATTGGTAATAAAAATGGCAGGTAGAATAATATCTATTTAATAAATAGTCTGTTCTTACTTTTCTCTTTGCTTTTTTAAAAAAAGTTACCCTTTATGCTGAAGATTTACTATAATTCTGATCTTTATCATATGTCCATTGCCATCTCTTATAAATGAGCCACAAATTACTCTGTGTCTACCTTATTTTACACCATGTTGTGGGGTATTGAAGCATTTAATTTTATGCTTCTATATAAATACATAAAAATAAATGTATTTTCTATATAAAATAAAATGTTTATATGTATTTATATTTTATATAAATTTATTTATATTATATGTAAAATGTAAATATATTTTCTATATAAAATATAATGATGCTAAATATTTATCCATAGTTTGGGATATAGAAGCATTTTATTTAAAAAATCATTGTTATGTTAAATTCCATTATATGAATATGCTATAATGTACCAGTTTGCTGATTTTACCATTAATGGGCATTTGGATTGTTTCCTAAGTCAAGAACTATGAAAGAAAGGCACCTGGGTGACTAACTAGGTTAAGCAACAAACTCAGTTTCAGCTCTGGTCACGATCTCAAGGTCATGAGATCAAGCCCCCGTTGGGAGTTTGCTTGAGATTCTTTCCCTCTGCTCCTGCTCATGCATACTCTCCCTCTCAAATAAATGATAAAATTTTATTTTATTTTTTTTAATTTTATTTGTTTTAATTTATTCATGATAGGCACACACACAGAGAGAGAGAGAGAGAGAGAGGCAGAGACACAGGCAGAGGGAGAAGCAGGCTCCATGCACCGAGAGCCCGACGTGGGATTCGATCCCGGGTCTCCAGGATTGCACCCTGGGCCAAAGGCAGGCGCTAAACCGCTGTGCCACCCAGGGATCCCGATGATAAAATTTTAAAAATAAAATTTAAAAAAAGGACATGAAAGACTTGCGATTTTACCTGAGTTCCAAGCTGATCAATTATCTGCTATAGTGTTAAAGTCCTGGCAAATACAGAATGCTCCTGTGTCAGAGAAAAAGGACTTTATTTCTCATGATAGGAAAGGCAACATGAGACTCATGTTCTTGTCCCTTTGTCACCTTCCAGCCCAGTTCTATGAGCATGATGCCAAGGCAGGCCCACATGGGTAATGACAACGAAGTGGGTTTGTGTGATAGGTGAGGTTTAGGGTACATCAACTCATAAAGGGCTTTTGGGAAATCTGCCAGTGGAGGAAATTTCCTTTTTATCCAGGTCAGGAAACAAATCTGATCTGCCCTGCAGAGAGCCACCATCTCTATCTTGCAAGGATTTTGCTGTACAAATAGCCTTGAAAAGATATTTTGGAACAAAAGCTGTAGATGACTTTTTGTAAAATATGTAGCTGTTATGAAAATTGTGGTATTGCATGTGCGGGAGAGTTGTGAAATTAATGGTGAAGAGTTCTTCTGTAAGTTTCTCTTCAATTGTTACATCAAACATTTTGCAAAGTGGTCACACCAATTTATCAACTAAATCAATGAATTCAAACTTTAGTTGCTTCACATCCTTGACAACATTAGGTATTGATATTGGTAGTCTGTTTAATTTCAACCATTCTTTTCAGTATATGGTATATTTCAGTTGTGGTTTAAATTTGAATTTCTTGAGGATCCCTGGGTGGCTCAGCAGTTTAGCCCCTACCTTCTGCCCAGGGCGTTTTTGATCCTGGAATCCCAGGATCAAGTCCCATGTGGGGCTCCCTGCATGAAGTACACTTCTCCCTCTGCCTATGTCTCTGCCTCTCTTTCTCTCTCTCTCTCTCTCAATGTCTTTCATGAATAAATAAATAAAATCTTAAAAAAAATTCAGTTGCCAACAAGCAAAATTATAAAATAAATATATAAATAATAAATAAAAATAAGTAAATAAATTTGAATTTCCTATTGCCTACAAATATTAAGAATCTTCATTTTTTTGCAGAAGTACATATTCAAGTTTTTGCTCATGTTTTTACTGATGGTCTCTCTTGTTGATCTCAACAACTTATTATATATATTCTGCATATGAATTAGTTCTTTATATAGGTATTCAAATGTAGTATCCCAATCTATGGCCTGAATTTTTCACTAAATGATGTCTTTTGAAGACTAGAAAGTCTTAATTTTAAGAAAGTCTAATTAATGAATATTTTTCCTGGTCAGTGTTATTAGTTATTAGTTTTTAAATTGAAGTCTATTATTCTGCTTATGTTAATGTTTGTGCATACTAGCAATATGATTCACTTTTATTTTCAATTTTGATATTTAACTCAACACTGTTTACTGAAAAACCATCCATTCCTACTGAATTCCAAATAGCAGCTTTGTTAAAATTTATAGATGGATGGATGGATGGATAGATAGATAGATAGATAATAGATATAGGTGGATATATAAAAAGCAAATCTACTTTTTATGCTTTTCTAAGTCTCAGTTTCTTTAATTCTAAAATAGGAGCTATTCAGTCTGGATTAAATTACATACTATAAGGTATTTAAACAGTTATTTCCTAGAGTAAGAAGAACCAAGTCAATTATTTGCTATGTCAGTTTGTATAGATTTTTTAGGAGTGGTCTTGTCCAATACAAAATATTATGTCATGATGACTGGAACTAAAAGCCTTGATACATTTCTAAAACATATTGAAATATTTTCTATAATACATTTATCGTAAAGATAGTTTACTTAAAGACCATAGATTAATACAGGTACTAAATAGATAATCTTTACCTAGCATTAATGCATCTTGGACCACATTTTTTCCCTTGGATATTTGAATTTTTGTTCCTATTAGGAATCAATTTTAAAGTTAAAAAAAAAAGATGAAATTCTGACTCTATTTTAATCACAGACAAAAATTCTTATATATTTTATTCCTCTTTCCAGTGTGGGTATCTGTTTCATATTTACCTTTAACTGGTGTTTGGAAAATTTTTCAGTAATTCTAAGATCAGGTCTCCTGTCATTAACATTGATAAACATTCAGCTTCTCATTACTAAGGAAAGAAGTTTGTCTTCAAAGAACACTTTGTTTCAGGAATGTCAATTCAGATGGGCTGGTGATTCTTTTCTCTCAGCCCATTGTGACAGAAGGAATACTAATTTGTTTCTATTGCTGACTAAAATGTCAATAATTTATATGCTTATACAACCATCAGTTTCCCACAGAATTATGCTGCAGACTAGCTCCTTTTCTTTTTCAATGTTCCTTTCCTTTGGTAATCTTATCATTATTTCAAACATCTCCTGAAAGCGAAAAATTTATGTTTCCTTTTTTTGGGTACTCACACTTAGTACAGTACTCGGCAGGGGCCATTTTCATATAAAGTATTAAGTAAAATGTATACTGAGTTAACTTCCAAAACGTGAAGTGTGTTAAAGGTAGTGGGCCAGGTCTCATATTTAATCACTTTGGCAAAGAAAATCAGTATACTAATCTTAAGATAAATAATAATCAATTTTTTTTTTAGGACAGAGAATACCTACATCTATGGTAATGAATAATTTTAACAGGCATTATTAAAAGAAGTTCAAATCCTTTAAACACCAAGTCTTCTAATAAATACTATCCAAACTATTATTTCCAACCTAATTGTTATTTGCCAATTGGTGATTTTATTCACTCCAAATTAGCTGTAATTTTATACTAGTGCTTTAATAAACATCTATATGTAAATCTGCATGAAATCATGAAATCAAGATATTATTGATACTGAGCGTTAAGTAGAATCCCAAGGCCAAGATTTTTAAAGAAATAGTATATTCAATGAGCAAAAACAAAGTAGGAAAATAAATATAATTTTTCACTAGAATCATAAATGAAGATGAAATAAGAAAGTAAGTTTGAACTATTTTCACAGATAAGAAATAGAATCATCACATTCAAGTTTCATTTTCCTGGTGAATTTTAGTATGATTGGATTCATGGATCTAAAAGTTGTCCACCTGCCATTCTCATTAACATGTTTAAGAATATGTTTTTGCTCTCTTTTCAATAGTTGTATAATACTCAACATTCAATATCTGAAATGTCTCACAATACGTTGGATGCCAATGGCAAACAGGATTTTTATTTCCTATTTGATCATTACTAATACATGAAACAAAATTAAAAGAAAATGGAATGTTTATATTTATCTTTAAAATAATTTTTCAAAGCATAAACATTGTATCTTTATATAACCAGACTTTAAGTGACACCCTTATCATATAATATCATGGTTAAATAAATTGCAATGTTTAGAATTCCGACATGATGTTACATAAATTTGATATTTAACTGTGATTATTCCATCCATGATTCAGAAAAAGATAATATTCTTTGCTTCCCACTGATCAGCTATTATGATCTTTTATAACAATGTTGGAAAATATAAACATTTGCACAAACACATGTATAAATAATTTTCACTAATGCATATATATATTACAAACTATAATATATTGACACTAAAAGTATTTTATACTTCATATAGAACAATACAGTACATATACAGAATATGTAGTTGTATATATATGTAGTGCGTATACACAAATATATAAATATATAACCACATACATGTATAATATATAAAATATACAAATATATAATTAAAATTTCAACAAAATGCACAACCATATGCACATTAAAGCTAGGAAGATAATATGCATAAATACAGCAGTTCTCATTTCTCTACTTGTCATGAATTTGTAAGAAGTTGGTATTCTCTTTTCCACTATACTTCTAGTTTCTTATTGTTTTCATCTAGCCCTAATCTACTTACAGTTCTTTTACTTATTAGATAAAGTTTTTATCTGTGAAGTATCTATGCATTAATGGTTCTGACTACTTTGAGTCACAGTTTATCCAATAATTTCAACTATTGGCAGTTGCTGACATCAACTTCAAGCAACTCACAGTCACCTGTGTGGCTCAGTTGACACCCAACACTTAATTTCAGCTGAGGTCATGATCTCAGAGTCATGAGATGTAGCCCTGCATTGGGCCCAGCTCAGCATGGAGTCTGCTTGAGTTTCTCTCTCTTTCTCTCTGCCAGTCCCCCAGTCATGCTCTATAAATAAATAAATGAATAAATGAATAAGTAAATAAAATCATAGGAAAAAAAATAAGAAGCAACTCAGAAGACCCTCCTGGATTTCATATTTACTGAATCTGGCCTCCATTATGAAGTAACACCTTATTTCCACTTGATAATTAGGATGGATCGTCAAGTCAATACAGGAACCACATTCTTTGGGGTTCAGTGACACATGTAGCCCAGAGTAAGCAGGAGGCAGTTTGTTTACAGCTCAATAAAAATCCTATTGTATGCTCTGTTAAAAATTTTCTCCTTCGGGTATTAAGACCTCTAAGCCAATTTTTCTAGTGGATAATTAAGGTTAATAATGAGAAAAGCCATTCTATCTTTTACCCCTTAATTTCTAGATCTTTGGCAAAATGGCATTATATATGTGTGTGTATATATATAAGACCATATGCACGTGCACACAAAAAAGGTTTGGTTCAGGATGCCTGGGTGGCTCAGCGGTTGAGTGGCTGCCTTGGCTCAGGGCGTGATACTGGGGTCCCGGGATTGAGTCCCACATTGGGCTCCCTGCATGGAGCCTGCTTCTCCCTCTGTCTGTGCCTCTGCCTCTTTCTGTGTCTCTCATGTATGAATAAATAAAATCTTAAAAAAAAAAGTTTGGTACATGAGACTTCTATTCACAATGCATAAAGAATTATTTTCCCATTTACAAATGCTTTTCCCATTTACAAAAAGCAACTGGCCACTGACAAAGATCTATAGTTGACCCTTGAACAATACAGGGTTTGGGGACACTGCCCTCCCTCCAGTAGAAAGTCCACTTTTAACTTTTGACTCCCCCAAAACTTAAATACTGTTGACCAGAAGCCTTATCAATCTCAAAAACAGTCAAATTACAGTCAAATTAACACATTTTTGTAAGTTATATGTATAATATACTGAAGTTTTACAATAAAACATGCTTGAGAAAAGAAAATGTAATTAAGAAAATCAAAAGGAAGAGAAAATACATTTATAGTGCCGTATTGTATTTATTGAAAAAAAATCTGCGTATAAGTGGTCCATACAGTTCAAACCCCGTTACTCAAGGAGCCACTGTATTTGTCTCAAACCATTGAGATCTAATCATCCATTTATTCTTTAACTGATTTCCATGATGGTAACCAGGCCCCTCATGTGATAGTTATTTGCTTCATTTTGGTCCCCACTGCTTCAGGATCTTACCCCCGCCACTTAATTCAGAAAACCTGTTTCAATGGCTGTTTCAGAGGGAGACTTTTAGAGGGCATGCCTATATAAAATATTAAGACAAGGGACACCTTGGTGGTTCAGCAGTTGAGCATCTGCCTCCGTTCAGGGTGTGATTGGGGTCCCAGGATCGAGTCCCACATCGGGCTCCCTGCTTCTCCCTCTGCCTGTGTCTCTGCCTCTCTCTGTGTGTCTCTCATGAATAAATAAAATCTTTAACAAATAATAAAATATTAAGGCAAGAGATAACATGATGTATTCAAGGAAGCAAAAATAATTTTCTACTTAAATATTAAATTATTATGTTAGAATTACAAATAAAGAGTAATGGGTTGTGATGATAGAGTGGACAAGAACCTGAAGAATCTCATGTGCTATACTGAGAATAGTTCAAGATTCTCAAATCTTGGAATAATCTATGAGTATTCTTAGTGCTAGAGGCAGTAGAGGAAAAATTTACATTTTCGGCACAAGATGAGAAAAATCCCACAGAATGTATATTGGGTGGCAGAGAGGGAATATGCTTTGTGAAATGATTAAGTGTATATCTATATTTTTTCTCTCAATAAGAGCTATTTATCTAGATCTAAGAATTGTAGAAATATATATTTTTAACATTTTTTGTTTTTATATATTGAGGCGAGAGACAATTATAATTTTAATGAATTAAAATTATTTAGTTTGCTAAAGAAGTAAAATCTTAGACACTAAATATTGACAGTATGGATATCTCTTAATATCCATTTTTGAGCTGAATATGTTATTTGTAAAGCACTTTACTATTCATTAACTATAGTTCAGTATAAGAAGAGTAAATTTGGATTTCAACATTCATGGCATATAGGGATTGGATTTTAAACCTATATCAATAACAGCAATTGTGAAATTATTTACGTACAAAGTTTTTTTTTAAAGATAGTAAATTCAGTAAACCATTGTTTATTTTGAAAATGGCCATTTGCTCTTGCTTGACTGACAGCCATTTTCATATAATTATCTGCTCAATTAAGCACAATATGTTTTTATCCAAATTGGTTCCATGTAAAAGAGCAGTGGAAGCAATACATTTCAGAAAGAGAACAGCCTCTAAAAGAACATATGAACTCTAATTTAATTTAATATTTAGTATTCATAATTTATACTGATTTAAGTACCTTGTTTTATGACATTCTATTTCCATAATAAGTTTTGTGTCTTAGAGAAATGTTGAAGTTTGCTATCTTCTATATTGCTGCATCCATTATATGCAGTCAGAAGCATATTTCAAAGAATGTTTATACCAAAAATCATTCATAATACCATTTGCCTCAGATTTATGTTTTGATCAAATTCACTTTGACTTAACATTTTTAATATATTTGGCTTCACTTTACCAACTAAAAGTGTTTGAAATATGAATATGTTCAATTTGAAACACTAACATTTAAACAAAATTTTCAATTGATTAGTGGCTGCAAATATTTTTCAGGTTTTGCTGTTGTCTGCCCAAACATCATTGGTTTATTCCTCTCTTAATTACAAGTGTAAATATAAATGGAATGAAATAAAATAAAAATGAAAGGCTACCAATTGCTGCTTGCATCCAACTAATATGCTTAAAGAAGTTTTCATTTATTATCAAATTATTACATCCTGCCAACATTTTAAATGAGATGCAATGACACACAAAATCAGAGCATGTATCACTGAGATGCAAGCAGGCTGCTTCTACTGGTTAGAGTATGCTTGGATATATTAGAAGTCAAATACGATAATTCAGCTTAATCTGTTTCAAGTGGAAATTTTTCCATGTAATCATTGTCTCTGTATGTGCTTCCTGCCATGCGATTTTAAATCATAAAATCAGGTTTTCATCTACTAGTACAATAGTACATGAATTTTTCCAGTTTGTGGTCCATAATTTGATTCATCTTAATAGACAAGTTGTCCCTGTCTTCTGGTGGTTTTATAGTTCTTGATATCAACTCAATTCTACTTAACAGTGTCTTAACTTCAAGGTCTTATTCCAATTAATACTTTTTTTTTTTACTTTATTGTCCAATTTGCTTTTCATTATTCAAAATCCTTACTTCACTTAAATCAACATTTACTTAGAATTGTTTCAATCAATTTAAAGTGATTTTAAGGGACGCCTGGGTGGCTCAGTTGTTTAGCACCTGCCTTCAGCCCAGGGCGTAATTCTGGAGACCCTGGATTCAGTCCCGCATCAGGCTCCCTGCATGGAGTCTGCTTCTCCCTCTGCCTGTGTCTCTGCCTCTCTCTGTGTGTGTGTCTCTCATTATTAAATAAATAAGATCTTTTAAAAATTTCAAAAAATAAAGTGAATTCACTATACAGGTGAATTCTAAAGTACTCTAGTTGAGATTTGAGGTAGCTTTTTATAGTAAGAGTCATTATCTGATTGGATATACTCTATTTTACCTCATGAATGGATTATGTAATAGTTCCTGTCCTTCATTTTTTTTTTTGCTGAATCTTCCTTATACATAACTGCAAGAATGCTTTACTAATCATTTCATTCCCTTTTGATTCTATTCACTGTTCTGGAATTATTTGATATATTTAACAAATATGTATCTAGTAATTCATATGTATCAGGCAATGTTCTTTTTTTTAAGATTTTATTTATTCATTTATTTAGAGAGAGTAAGCAGGGGGAGAGGCAGCGGGAGAGGGAGAGTGAGAACCTCAAGCAATCTTGTCCTAGGCTCAATCTCAGATCTCTGAGACCATGCCCTGAGGTGAAATGAAAAGTCAGATGCTTAACCAACTGAGACACCCAGATGCCCCATATCAAGCCCATTCTAAGTGCTTTATGAGTAATAATTCAACATTCAACCCACCTCCATTATCCTGCAAAATGTGATCTCACTACTCATTTTCTATTTTGTGAATATTTATTTATTTTTCTTCTACTTGGAATCTTTCTCTATTTCCATGTTACAAACCAAACGATTGGTACATTACATGGTTCAATTCTCTTGCACTGACCACTACTTTATGTGTTTTTCACTTAAGTATTTACATAGATTTATGCTTAAAGAGTTGAGAATATTAAGGTGTAGAACAAATTGGTTTCAGATGCCTAGAAAACTCAGTTTTGGGTGGAAGTTAGTCAAAAAATTAAACAATCACATTTTTAGTTTTATTTTTATTTTAAGATTTTATTTATTTATTTATTCATGAGAAACACAGAGAAAGAGAGAGATAGGCAGAGGGAGAAGCAGGCTCCATGCAGGGAGCCTGCTGTGGGACTCGATCCTGGGTTTCCAGGATCACATCCTGGGTTGAAGGCGGCGCTAAACCTCTGAGCCACCTGGGCTGCCCTCACATTTTTATTTTTATGAGAGAACCACTAAAATAAATAGCTAACTAATGGAAAAATATTAAATATATCAACGATATAATTTCTAAAATTGTTAATCAAATATATTTTGAATTTTATTTTATATACACACAAACATATATAATGTCTTTGAGGCATCAATGATGATATTTTGGGGTACCTGAATAGTTCAGTTGTTTAAGAATCCATCTCTTGATTCTGACTGAAGTCATGGTCTTGGGGTCATGAAACTGAGCCCTGCATGGAGCTCCATCCTGGGCATAGAGCCTACTTGGGATTCTCTCTGCTTTTCTCCCTCTGACTCTCCCCCCCTACTTTCTTGAAAAAAAAAGACTGTGCATATTAAAAGTACATGCTGATAAAGAATTATCAGAGTGAATTGCATGAGGCTAACAAATCATATATAATATTTATATAAATTATATATGCATGATTCTGTGCATATTTGTGTATATTATATGATATGAAGTATACATATTATATATAATGTATATACAGAATTTATGCATATATATAGTATATATACACACCAAATTATAAACATAAAGCAAATAATTTACCATATTATAATAAGACTTCCTTTTGTTTTCATTTTTTCTAAAGGGAAACAAAGCTTCCCTTAAGAAAGGTAAGTACATCTATTGCTTAGCAAGAATTCAGCAACCACATTAGATATTAGCTCATTAGTATGAGTTAATCAACTGAATATACTTAGATGTTTGTCATTATTAAGAAGTTCTTATTGCACACTAATTTGCAAACACTGATAGACATCATTTTAATAATCTGAATATTTAAAAGATTGTTCTGTATTTTAGTCACCTCATTGAAGAAATTTAAACAATCACATGTATTATATTCTTCTCTATCATTTTCACATTCCCACATACTTGGATTGATAAAAGCAAAATCGTAAACTTCTGGTATTTAATGTCTACTAATCCCATAAACTGATTTACTATGGAAGGTATGATGAAACATCCCATCTTCACTAACTCCCAATTCCCTGAAGTAGTTACTTCTAAGAAAAGAAAAAAATAATAAAAATAATAATATGGAAGAGAAAATGGAACTCAGACTGACCCTTGAAATCATGCCTAAATTTCTTTGCTATTTTATTTAAAATTCCACTTTTATAAAGTAACTTTTTCAGTTAATAATAGCAGCTAGCAAACCACCCCAAAACCTTGGACTCTATAAAAATGTATTATTTCCCAAGTTTCTGAGGGTTAGTTGGGTAAAATCCTTTCTGCTTTCATCTAGACAACTTAATGGGGTAGTATGCAGCTGGTGATTAGGCTGGGAGCAGGCCTCAGCTGGACTAGCTTGTGTGAATGGGGCTTTCTTGGTCTCTCTCCCTCAGTCTCTCTCTCTCTTTCTTTTATCTTTGGGTTGTTTAGGCAAGGTGGACAAAAAGCAGTATTGCAAATAAATAGAAAGTAAAGTTGTATAATTTTTTGAGACCTAGGTTCTAAATCTAATGCAATGTCATTTGCCTGTCATGATTGGCCATATCAAGTTACAAGGATAGGCCAGATCCATGGAAAATGGAAACAGACACACCTATTCATGGGAAGGTACGCAAAAAAAAAAAAAAAAAAAAAAAAATGTGGCCAAGTTTTGTGTGCCTAAGTAAACTAGCTTTTATTGTAATCATATCACAACTGCACTTTTACGTTGCCTCTATCTGAAGGTTGAAATCTCAAAAAAGAGATTTTCATTACTGCCAAAATAACTGAGGTAATAATTGGTAAACTAATACTTTTTTTTCTAAACCAATTTCCATATTTCCATATCTTCAGTTCTGTAGATACTAACTATATATAGTCTCTTTGAGTTATTCTATAAATGAATGAATTCATAAAGTTCCTAGCTCAGCACCTGGCATATAATAAGCTGTAGATAATTTTTTTCTTTAGCCATTTCTAACAGTCTTTCTTTCAAGTTGTCTAGAAATTGTACTCATAAAACAAAATATTATGAATTATAACTTTATTCTCGATTGATATATATATATAAGGCTGCTATTAGAAAATGAACCCTCAGGCAGCCCGGGTGGCTCAGTGGTCTAGCCCAGAGCCTGATCCTGGAGACCTGGAATCATGTCCCACGTCAGCTCCCTGCATGGAGCCTACTTCTCCCCCTGCCTGTGTCTCTGCCTCTCTTTGTCTCTGTGTCTCTCATGAATAAATAAAATAAAAATCTTAAAAAAAAGAAAACCCTTTAGGTACCCTGTTTATTAATATTAGTTTTTTTTAAGTTTATTCTTTCAATAGGACTTTTTTACATTGCTGAATAAAACCAAATATCTAATATTTACAATTTGAATACATTATTTATTCACAAATTTTAAATATGAACCTGCTTGAATCTTTTCCTGTGCATCAATGCAGTCTTCAGAGGGAGGACTCACTACCACCTGTAGGCTACAGCTTTACTCCAAACCCTGAGATCAAGGATATCTGAGCATTAAAGATATAATGAGCCCTGGGCCATTGCCTCTTTGGCTCTACTAATTAATGATTACTTACCATTACTGTGGTTAAGTCTCACTAAATTCTATTACACTATTTTAGACCCAATTCCCAGTGATTAAACCTCTAGAATACTCAGACTATCAGTAATTATGTCCTAGTCTATTTTCTCATCCAAAACCCAATTTCCTATTTTTTTTTTAAACTTTATTTAGTTGTTCATCAGAGAGAGGGAGGGAGAAGCAGACTCCCCTCAGGGAACCCGATGTGGGACTGGATCCTGGATCCTGGGATCATGCCCTGAGCCAAAGGCAGATGCCCAACCGCTGAGCCACCCAGGGGTCCCCAATTTTCTATTTTTAAGGAAAGATCATATAACCCACCCCCCAGCATGCATACAACATATATGATGACAGAAACATACTGTCCATGACTGTTGAGCACCTTCACTTTTGTTAGAAAATTTAGTTTAGGAATTAAATATTTGGATTCTCTTCTACCATTTCTTGACTTTCCCATTTTGACTACTTTCAACAAATACCACACAAGAAACTAGTGTATTTTACTAAGTGCTTCAGTTGTAACTTCTTCCACTCCATTTTTTGAGTCTCTGTAACACCATTTTATATGTTGCCTCCTTCACTATCTGCGATCCCTTTGTTTACGGAAGTTTAGTTTATTCCTTTTTAAATTAATATTTTTGACCTAATATTGTTACAAACTAGAAGCTCAATACATGGATAAAGAAAGAATGGTTTTATTACCATTTCAGTTGCTATGTTAAATGCTGTATGTGAAATTATCAGTTTAATCAATATGTGCTTCAATAAAAATTTGGTTGAGTGGGAAAACACTAAATTCTCCAATTCCAGTAATGGAATATTTGAGGAAACAAAATGTGGTTTAACCAATGTAACTATCCTAAAGTAATCCAACTGATTTATCCTATCCATTGCTGAGTAATCAACACGTATGTTTTATGGCTACTAGTGAACAGAAAGTATATCTTTAATTTTTAAAATGTATTTTGAGATTTATAATATAAGGCAATAGGCCAGTTTTAAAAGAAAAGTATGTTATATCAGTAACAGTGTGTCTTTTGTAGTAAGAAAAGTGGCAGCTATTAATTATATAGTAAATTATATTAATTAATTTCTAACCACTCTGATGGTCAGGCAAATATATGATTCACACAACTATGACAGTCTAAATCATATTGGGACAAATAATGTGACAGTGAATTAGAACACACAAAATGGAAGTATTCAAGTTTATAAGATTTCAGAATAAACAATCAAAATGTGCTCATTGTACCCACCAGTGTTCTAATATCCTAACTGAAATATGACTATTATATACAAAGGGTAGGGAGAAAATAAAGCAAATGTGAAATTGGAATAAATTTACATTTATTAAATCAATTTTAAATATTTGGTTCATTAATATGGATTTTTAATAAAATAAATTGGGAAAAATAGTACAAATAGCAACTTGGAGAGATTTCACAAACATTATGCTGAGAAAGAGTAGACACAAAAGGGTACCTAGTGCATAATTCTGTAAAACTAGTCAATGGTGAAAAAAATTAAAAAGGTTACTGTCTCACATGCAAGAGTAAGGTTGGGTGTAGGAACTTCATGCAGTGGTGTTTGGATTCAGCAATTGGAGGGAATATGCTAGGTTGTTACAAGAAGGTACATATGTGGATAGGGATGGAGATTATATAGGTGTATCCATTTCTATAATTAAACAGTTAAGATTTATGTAGTTATTTGATATTATGACAAGTGGGATTTAACCCAGGTATTCATATCAGCATCAACATTCAAAAATCAAATTCCCATGATCATATCAATAGATGCAGGGAAAGCATTTGACAAAATCTAAAACCTACACATAATGAAAATATTCAACAAACTTGAAATAGAGGGGAATTTTCCCAACTTGATAAAGATTATTCACCAAAAAAAAAAAAAAAAAAAAAAAGGCTAACCATACCGAAAGATGAGAAAGTTGAAACTATCCTATTAAGATCTGGTATAAAGGAAGGATAACCTTTCTCACCACTTTTTTCAACATCATATTTAAAGTCCTGGCTAACACAGTAAGGTAAGAAAAAGAAATGAAAGGTATACAGATTGGGAAGGAAAAAATAAAATTGTTTTTCTTTACAGATGACATGGTTTTCTCTGTAGAAATTCTGATTTTGAAAGAATCAACCAAAAACTGCCACCCAAAATTTGCGTAACTAATAAGAAATTATAGCAAAGTTTCAGGATACAAGGTTAGCAAGCAAAAGCTAAATGCTTCCCTATATAGTAACAATGAACACATGGAATTAAAAGCATAATACCATTTACATTAGCACCACCCCAAAATGAAATACGTATAATTCTAACAAAATATCTGCAATACTTACGTGAAGGAAACTACAAAACACTAATGAAAAAAAAATTAAAGAAGAACTAAATAAATGAATATATTCTATATTTGCAGTTAGAAAGACTCAATAATCAAAATCCAAGAAAGTTCTTTTATAGATACTGACAAATGATTTTAAAGTTTATATATGGAAACATAGAAGACACAGGTAGCCAATCCATTATTAAGAGAGAACAAAGTTGGAGAATTGACAGTGCTCAGCTTCAAAACTTACTATAAAGCTACAGTAATTAAGACAACTTGGTATTGGCCAAAAAAAAAAAAAGAGAGAGAGAGAGAGAGAGAGAGAGAGAGAGAGAGTTCAGTGGAACAGAATGGGGAGCCCAGAATAGACCTACTCATAAATATACTCAGCTGATCTTTGACAAAAAGTAAAAGCAGTCCAACTGAGCAAACACGGCCTCTTCAATATTTTGATGAAATAATCTGACATCAACATACAAAAGAATGAAGCTACATACTGATCTATTACCTTCCCCAAAATGAACTCAAAATGGATCATAGATATATGATGCAAATCATAAATGTAACATGCAAAATCAAAAAGCTTTTAGAAAATAGCAAAGGAGAAAACATAAAAGATCTGGTTATAGTGATGCTTTTTAAGACACAACACCAAAGACACAACAAATGTATGAAATAAATGGTAAGATGAACTTCACGAAAATTAAAACCTGTTCTGCAAAAGATAGTTTTGAGAATATGAGAAGAAAGCCACAGACTAGATGAAAATGTCTGCAAAATACACATCAGATAGAGGATTATTGTTCAAAATACACAAAAAACTGTTAAAATTCAACAACAACTTCCCTAATGAATGGGCCAGATCTTAACAGACACCTCACCAAGGAAGATATACAGTTGGCAAATAAGCATATGCAATCTCGTTCCACATAATATATCATCATGGAAATGCAAATTATTACAATATACTATGATACAGCTATTAGAAGGGCCAACATCCAGAACACTAACAACACCAAATGCTAGCAAGCATATAGAACAATAGGGACTCTTATTCACTCTTATTCACTGCTGGTCAAATGCAAAATGATGCATCCACTTGGGAAGACAGATTGATACTTTCTTACAAATCCAAACATACCCATCACACAATACAACTGTTGTGCTCCTTGGTATTTTTCCAAAGAAGATCAATTATGTCCACACAATAACCTGAACACAGATGTTTATAGCAGTTTTAACAATTGCTAGAAGCTGGAAGCAACCAAGATGTCCTTCGGAAGGTGAATGGATAAAGAATACTGCAGTACATCAAACAATGAAATACTATTCAGCATTAAAGGAAATTACCTATTAAGCCATGAAAAACATGGAGGAGCTTTAAATGCATTTTATTAAGCCGGAGAAGCCAACGTGAAAAGGCTACACACTGTCTAATTCCAGCTCTATGACATTCTGGAAAAGGCAAAATATGGAGACAATGAAAAGGCTAGTAGTTGCCAGGTATGGGAGGGAGAGATGAATATGTAGAGCACAGAGGGTTTTTAAGGCAGTTAAAATACTCTACATGATATTATAGTGATGGTTAATTCATCAAAATCCTTTGGATATACAACATCAAGAGTGAACCCAAATGGACTTTGAGAGATTATGATGTATTCACATAGGTTCATCCTTAGTAAAAAAATAATAATAAAATAAATATATAAAATAAAATTATATATATATATACATATATACCACTTGAATGACGTTGATAAAGGAGAAGGCTGTACATGTGTGGAGGCAGAGGGTATATGGGAAATCTCTGTATCTCTCCCTCAATTTTGTTATAAACCTAAAATTGTTCTAAAAAAACACAGTCTTAAAAAATAGTCATGTATGTATCTCTGTACCTCTCTCTCTACTTATTCCTGTATTTATCTCTATTGTTATATAAACTTAATCTATAAGGGCAAATAATGATAAAGAAAACTTTATATGGGGGATCCCTGGGTGGCGCAGTGGTTTGGCGCCTGCCTTTGGCCCAGGGCGCAATCCTGGAGACCCAGGATCGAATCCCACGTCGGGCTCCCGGTGCATGGAGCCTGCTTCTCCCTCTGCCTATGTCTCTGCCTCTCTCTCTTTCTCTCTCTGTGACTATCATAAATAAATAAAAAAATTAAAACAAAAAACAAAACAAAACAAAACAGAAAAAAAAAGAAAACTTTATATGGGCACCTGAGTGTCTGCCTTTGGTTCAGGTTGTGATCCCAGGGTCCTGGGACCAAGTCCCACATCAGGCTCCCAGCAAGGAACCTGCTTCTCCCTCTGCCTGTGTCTCACTTCTCTCTGTGTCTCTCACAAATAAACAAATAAAATCTTTAAAAACAAAAAAAGAAAACTTTATATAAAGAAAATTTAGTATGATGTAAATTTGTTTTTCTTTTAGTGAAAATATCCTTTAAATAGTTGTAAAAGATAAACTATCGTGTGATTTCAAATTTAGAAAAGGCCTTATTTTTACTTTTATTTCTTTCCAATTATTAATCAACCCCCTCATCTATCTTATTTACAGAAGTATGTAAGCCTAGGTAAAGATTTACAATTTTCTTATGAAATGTTAAATACCATCATTTTAGGGTGGCTGAACTTGAGGAAGTCTTAATAATCGTTTTTTCTTGTGTTTTTTTTTTTAATTCTCCTCATAGTGAATTTTAGGCATTTGAAAATTGTATTTCTTTAAAGACTAAAATAAAAGAAAATCAGGAACTTTGTACTTCCAACATATGTTCTCAGTAGATATCAGATAATTAAATGTCTATTGTAAATAAACATGCTTGATACTCATACCCTTACATTTAAATTTTTTCCTTTCTTTTTTTTTTGTGTGTAAAGAATCTAGTGAGTTGTCCACGTAAAAACTAAAAACTAGTATTCTTTTCTTTTTTTTTCTTTCTTTCTTTTTTTTTTTTTTTTTTTTTTTTTGGATTCCTAAAGAACTCCAAATCTTCAGATTAATTTAAGGTTATAGATTTTACTGGACTTAGTTCTTCACCTCATACAGTACCCATGACCTTTGTCATATGACACTGTTCTTTTGCCAAAAACAAAACAAAAACATGGAATATATTTTCCCGGGAATTTTGAATTCAAAATTAACTTTGAATTCATCCATGTGATGCTTTCGTTTGCAAGATAGCAGCACATGTGATGATGCAAACAGAGGTCTATCCACTCTTGTTTTTCTATGAAACTTGTGCCTGCCAATCAGCCAGAAAAGGGAGATATACGACACAGTATTTTAAGTTCTCCTAGACACTCCCACCAAGGAGATCTTAGTCAGCTATAGCAGATGCTCTCCCAAAAAGTGAGCAAACCCACTCATAACCAAAAGAGCTATCTAGATGATGCACGGATGATCAGAGATATTTGGCTGAGTCCAGTCTATTGATTAAGCCCAGGCCAACCAGACTCATGAGTTAATACATATTTCGGACCATTATAACTCAAATTTTGCAGTATTTTATCATGTAACCTTATTGTAGTAGTGGATATCTGATACATACAGCAGAACACTATGTATTTAAGTTTCAAAATCAAATTACATTGCAAATTTTCTCTAAGATCATGTATGTAATAAACTGACACTAACTCACTACCTTTAAAGGACCACTTTCCTTTGCAAGGTACATTTTTTTTCAGTCTCAACTCTGCCTAGCTGTATGTCTGCCCATCTTTCTCTTTTACCTATTTTTGTGCGCGCTCTTTCTCTCACAGGAAAACTAATGTAAAAGTTAGATCAGTTTTCTCTGCAATTTGACTTTTCTTGGACTTTAAGAAGTTTATATGGGGACTTGAACATTTGAAAAAGAAATAGAAGTGCTATTCTTCAGTTTCTTTAAAAAAGGAAAAGTATATATAAATATATATGTAGTGAAAGCTTTATGATCCTTTCATTTTATAATGTTATAAATAAATAAGAAACCACGTTGTACCTAGTTCTGAAATGTGTAAGATTTAGTACGGCAGAAGGCATTCTATTGCTTGTGGAGGTTTTCTAAAGTATTCTATGGATTAGCTGTAATAGCTACAGCTTGATAATAGTAAATATAACAATGGCATTTACACACAAACATTAAGTATATGGCAATTCCATCTGTCATTAGGAAAATATTTTTAAAAATATTACTTTGTACCTGATAATATTTTTTCTCAGAAGTATGATTATAAAGTTTAACGTTGGAAAAATTAGGTTGTCAAGCTTTTGTGTTAAATGTCTGTATTAACATTTATTAATTGCATTTTATATGAGTAATGGCAAATAAATATGCTTCCTTAATTTTAAATAACCTATATAATTTTATTTCTAGAATTGCCTTTTTAGAATCTTGCTTTGCTTTTTTACAAAATCAAATCCTTTCTCATGCTTGAGTTTCTGTAACTTGAAGAAAAAAAAATATATACCTTTACAGCAATATAATAGCAATTATTTGTATAAGTAATGCCACTTATTTGTATCATTATGTCCCCTTATGTTGAATATTCACACCTGTTATTACACAACATTTTCATATTATTTAAATCAACTATGACTCTAAAGCACTAAACAATTTCTATACAACTTCTTAAGTAAATCTAATGCAAATATGTGTAAATATATATACAATATAAATTTACTCATTTAATAAAATTGGGAATAAGGAGCGTCAATCTCAATCTTAATGCAGAGCCCTGAGTCCTAAATTGTCAACTGTAGTGCTATGAAGGAATTTTTAACTCTTGTTTCCTTTTTATGCAGAAAAATCAACTGACTTTGCAAACAACCTTTCAACTTTGCATCTTAGATTTTCACATAGCTACTTGTATTTCTTTTAAAAAACAGAAGAATTAGTGTGTACTGAACACAAGGGGGTGATAGCACACACCACAGAATATATGCAACTGTAGTGTATGCTAATTTGACTTTGGATTCTCTTGCCAAAATTTTGCTACTTATAATGGCTTCACGACATGTGAATTCACTTGGATCTGTCCATTTGCATGTTACCCTTCCTAAGAGATTTTAGATTATCAAATAGATCTCCTATTGTTAGAGGTGGGATGCCAAATTCTGTAGAAAGCGCTGTGAAAGACACCATGGCTCAGATGGGTCTCCTCTGTAACAACTTGTACCATTTCCTAAATTTTCAGAACTAGGCTGATGTATTTTGTATTTTTCAGTCATAATCAAGATAATAATAATTTATAGATTGTATATGACGCATGGAGATTTGATATATCTCTTAACTTTGATGCGTAGAAGAGAGTACCAGACTCATCTGTTGTAATGAGTAGGGAGTTGTTCTTACCGTCACCTCTTACCACAAAGTTTTACTAGCCTCCTTCTGATGTTCTTTTTTTACTGTTTTCCATTAAAATAATCTATTTAAACAAGAGATCAGATCTTCTAAAACAAAATTTGCAGTTATTTAAATATTCTTTGAAGGTACTTACAAATATTTCCTGATGGTTCTATTTTCTTTCTGGTATCACAGGTTGGAAGGTATCTAAGAAAATAATTGAGGCAATTTGCATTTCCTTAATGCAAACAACATAAAATGTTGCTATGTGTTGGACTGTGTTCCTCCAAATTCATAAATCCTAATCTGCAGTAGCTCAGAAAGTGATTGTATTTGGAGACTGGGCCTTTAAAGATCAGGTGCTAGAGTTAAATGAGGTAGACGCTTCTTTAACCTGCCTGGTGTGTTTTTTGTTTTGTTTTGTTTTGTTTTGTTTTGTTTTGTTTTGTTTTGTTTTGTGGAGTTTGAATAAGAAGAGAAAATTAGAACACACAGAGAGATACCAGGGAAGTCCCTCCCCAGAAGAAAGGCTATGTGAGGCCATAGTCAGAAGGTGGTCATCTGCAAGTTGAGGAGAGATCACTCAGAAGAAATTGCAACTGCTGACATCTTGATCTTCATTTCTAGCTTCTAGAACTGTGAGCAAATAGAATTCTGTTTTTAAGCCATCTTGTCTATGGTACGTATGTATGGCAGTCCTAGAACCCAGGCAGATGTATTCTTCTCTCAAATAGAGTAACCAAGGCTTTATTTAATCTATGACAGATAAGGAGCTGTCATTCAAAGATTCTTCACCTCTAAAAGGCTCTTATTAGAATTTTAACATGTAGAATTATATTGAATTAATTCTTACACTCTTATGATAATTCCTCCATATAGTGGAGGATTGTTGGATAGAGTTCTAACGATAAATATTTGTTTAGCAATGCTGAATTATTTCTCTATTGTTTCTTTTATTAATATTTTTCTATGCCTCACATCGTTTTACTAGATATCATATTCAAGATGTTGTATTTTTAAGCAAAATAATATGGAATATTGCCAAACACACTACAATATGAGGGGTATTTGAATGACATTATAAGAGATAATATAAAAATGGCAAGTGTTTAGTTATAGGTAGCCAGTATTTAAAAATGTAATTCAGGTCCTAAATATTTGATGTTATTCCCGGTAAAAACACATTGTCTAAACATTTGCTTTAGAATATGTATATATTTCATATATATATATATATATATATATATATAATATTATATATTATTTATTTATTTATTTATTTATTTATCAAAATCATCCTTTTTTTAAGAAACACTGTCCATATTACTATTACAATTTCAGAATAAAAACTGTAAAGATAGTAATAATGCTCCTCAACAATTCCCATGTCTTCCACAAATTATTGAAAAAACTCTTTTAAAAGGTAGAGAAAGTAAAGCATTCTTATTCATTGCTTCTGCTTAATGAAGAAGACAACATTTTTTATTTCACATTTCAGCCTATTCCTAATAGCATAGGGATTGTGGCTATAAATTTTCTACTTGATTGGCAGTTTTAGTAGTTTTCATCCATATAGTAACTTGCCTATCTTTGTTGAAATTTTTTCTGTTCAGAAAAAAAGAATTTTATCCATCTGGATTTGCAATGGTGGCAAAGAAGAAAAATTATCTGCTAGTTTCGTGTGCTCTTAAATACTCTATTTTGAAAAATAAAGCAATTCACTCTAGAAGGCACTTTAGAAGTTAATAATCAAATGATTTGTCCTATATATTAGAAGTTGGATTTCTCACCTGTATTTATTTTTCAGTTTGTTTAATTTCTCCTAGAAATAACCAAAACAATCTACCATTCTAGATATTCATAATCCTTCTAGTCAATGTTCATTCTTTAACTTTTCAATTTGACAAAGATTTATTTTTGTTTGATCTTGTTTAATTGATTGATGACCAATTTCAATTTCAAATTATAATTTGGCCAAATCATTATACTTTTCCTATGTCCTTCTTGGTTTCTGCTAAACATTCT
Source organism: Nyctereutes procyonoides (assembly GCF_905146905.1). Classification (NCBI taxonomy): domain Eukaryota; kingdom Metazoa; phylum Chordata; class Mammalia; order Carnivora; family Canidae; genus Nyctereutes; species Nyctereutes procyonoides. The sequence goes on along the minus strand of NW_026575032.1, from coordinate 12,947,455 downwards.
ACAATAAGTTTTATTAGTGAAGTTGACCCAGACAATATCCAGATAATTAGAGGAGTATGAAGAATATGCTAACACCAAATTCAAGGCCTTGCTTCACATTCAAATTGTGATGTATTTTGCCACATTTGATCTCAAATAAGAGACATAGTTTATTCTCTCTTGATAACTGAAATGATGATTTCCTTCTGATACCAGATTAGGTTGAAGTTTTGTAAATATAGTGTAGTTAAGATAACTTCTATTTAGGCCAACTAGATAATTCAGATCATAGTTCCACTCCATAGGCAATGAAAAATCATTAGTGTTATTCACTTGCATAAAGGAGTGTTGTTCACTTAGAGAAAGAATTATGTTTAAAATAATGTTATAGAGAAAAATTCGTAAATTTTATTAAATACAATGTGGTATAATAAATTCATGCTTATTTCTAAGTAAAAAATGCTGAAAAGAATATAAAAAATATGAATTTTTTAAAGGTAGCATTTTTTTAACTTTTAAATAAATAAAATTTAGAAGCAATTATAGTGCTTTAAAAAATAAATTAGAGGGCAGCCCGGGTGGCTCAGCGGTTTAGTGCTGCCTTCAGCCCAGGGCCTGATCCTGGAGACCTGGGATCAAGTCCCATGTGGGGGTCCCTGCATGGAGCCTGCTTCTCTGCCTCTCTCTCTTTCTCTCTCTCTCTATCTCTCATGAATAAATAAATAAAATCTTAAAAAAAGAAAGAAATCAGAACAGTGGCATTAGTTACTTGCTACATCAGTAGTGACGTTATTATGTTTATAATATTCTTAGTTATAAAAATCAATATTTATATAGCTCAACTTTACTACCCACCCAAATAAGTCATTTTCTTTGCAAGTGTCATTTTAAAAGTCTCATTATATAAATATGATAACTGAGCAGATTAAGATTTACTATTAGTGCTTAAGAACTCAAAACATGTGGACCCACATATAATTTAGCTTCTGAATGATATTTCTCTTAAATAACTTCAGTCACATGGGTATCTCTTTTACTGTATTTAATTTTTTAAAAGTACTTCCAAAAAAATTTTTAAAAATTACTTTCAAAAAAACATTTTTAAAAGATTTTATTTATTTATTCATGAGAGACAGAGAGAGAGAGAGGCAGAGACACAGGCAGAGGGAGAAACAGGCTCCCTGCAGGGGGAGCCTGCAGGATCCCACCCTGAGCTGAAGGCAGGAGCTCAAACACTGAGCCACCCAGGCATCCGTCAATAATTCTTATAATAACTATCTAAAAAAATTAGAAAACCTTTATTGTTAATCTACCATGCAAAAGAAGGTTAAAATAACAGGCATAAGTAAGTCTGATAATGAGACTCTTTAAAAGGTCAATATTTTTAGTTACAACCTTGAATAGGTAAATTCACCAGTTCTACTATAAGAGTTGGCAGTAAAAGTGGATATTATAAAACAATCTAGTCACATTGGGTTGTTGGTACATTTTTCATTTCTTTTAGGCTCCCTTAATTGCTAATCCTATTATGTAGTCTCTAAAGTTGACAGATACAAATGTAGCAAAATTCAAAGCTCTTGGGCTCTTTCTAGTTAAGTGGCATTGATGGATAAGTAAATAACAATACTTTTACTCCTCCTCCACATAAGTACCTTACATATTTAAGTATCCTTAGCCACTGGTTTAGTTTCCTTAATATATTCTGATTCATTGAGGCTAAATATTTCAATCAACTTCCTATTCCTAATAGCATAGGGATTACAGCTATGCTACTTTAATCTTATAACAGATTTTATCTTATAATTCTATTCTATTGGAATGAGGATATTTTGATCAAACTAGTTTGGTCTTTATTACCACATTGACCATATTTCCATATATTATAGAATTTCAAGTCAATATTTAGAAATATCATTTGCTCTCAATTCATGAGTTAGGGTTTTCAAATTGACATGGACTATAACCTATGACTATTAATGTATAATTTCAACACCACATATATTTTCACGTTTTCTTATTTGTATATTTCTCTCTTTGTATTATAAATTAAAATATGGAAAATATCATTCTGATCGCTCAATAAATAACAGTGTTTACCTAGAGTATGTTGATAGTTTCTACTAAGTAAAATATACTATTGTTATGAATTAATTTAAATAAAATAGTATAATTGGTTATTTGAATATATATTCAGAGATTTACTACAGATCCAAGGAGCAGACTGCTAAACTCTCAATTCATCTGGTTTAGTATTATTTTCTTGTATGCAATGTTCATGTTTCAAAGGTAAATAAATTGTAAGGCATGATGTTCTAGAGGGCAAAATATTCAGAATATTTAATATTGATTTCGCTATTGTGTCCCTGCTGTATATATATATATTTTTTTTTTTGGAGCAGGTTTTTCCCTCTGTCAGAAGTCAAGTCAATTTTGACCAGTGATGCGACCAAATCCTTTTTGACTCCCAACAAAAAGCACATGACTGCATCTACCACAAACAAGATCTTACGATGAAGATAAAATGTTACTAACTCTTTTCTCTGTTCATAATTATAAGTCATTTGTATGAAATTCCTTAATTTACCAAGGCCAATCTGATTTCTGCTATCCCTTGCACTCAATATCTTAACTTGTAGTTGAATCCCTTGCCATCATCATCCAGCTTTGCTTTTTGACTTTGCCCTGGTGCATATTCGGAATCCCTCTGAAATTGGTTCTTTGATCAACTCCACCACCACCAAGAAAAGACCATTTTCTCATTAGCTCTACTTAAAAATCCTAGGGAAAACTTTGTATAAATATGGCTTACATTGTCTTTATATTCTTAACCTAAAAGGATATAATGCTGATTAGCAAAGCTCTTTGCAAAACAGAGTATATAGGCCCATGCCTGTAACAGGCAGCTCCACCTGAAACTAATGGAAGGAGATGGGGAGGACAAGTTGTTCAAGGAAACAGAGCTATATTTAAGGACTATAAGTTAAATGGGGTTGGGCAGACCAAAATGTACTTCTTTGCCAGAGTATTTATACATTTTATGATCAAAAGTTATAAATACAAATGATCAGTGTCCACTTTGAAGCTGAACATCATTCTGAAGCATATGTCATTCACATAACTTCTAAAACATGTCCAGTTAACTAAAGGAAGAAACTTCTATGCATTTTCTGTTATTGTTAAATGGCACTTAAATATGTCCTTTTTAATGTCATGTTTTTTTTTCTAAAATTAATTATATATATTTTAATTGACTGTTTTAAAAATAGTAAAAAGGGGAGCTTGGGTGGAATAGATGGTTCATCATTCAGCTCTTGGTTTCAGTTCAGGTCTGATATCAAGGTCATGAAATTGAGCCTTGTGCCAGGCTCCTTTCTCAGTATAGAGTCTACTTGAGTTTCTTTCTCCCTCTCCCTCTGTTCTTCCCACCCTGTATTCTCTCTTTCTCTATTTCTCTCTCTGTCTCTCTCACTGAAATAAATAATAAATAAATCTTTAAAAAATAGTAAACAGATATGGGCATTAATAAACGCTAAGGTCTGTCATTTGCTTTACATGCATTTCATCATGTAACCGAAATAGCAAAATTATGAGCATATTAGATACTGACATCAGTTTTTAAAAATGTATCCGATGAAATGTAAACAGCATAGTAACCTAATGCCAATCACCACTCATTTAAAAATAAAAAGCTCATCATTAACAGTTGACATTGTTTTTTAACTTTCCCCTTAAATCATATTTCCATTTTTCTCCATAGAAATTTATTCTACACTATTATGATTGAAATTCTTATGTTGGCAAATTGAACACCAATAAAAAATATATTTATAAAAATAAAAAATAAAAAAAAATGATTGAAATTCTTATCAACCACCATATCATATTTCCCTGAAACACAAACATGTATTTGAATTACAATTAATGTCTACTTTTCAATTAAATAATAAGTTTCCTACCAGATTCAACTTAATGACAATTGTTATGTAATTACTCAAACGTGTACATAGATTAGAAATTTGTATAAATGCCTATTTAACAGAAGTAGACTTTATGCTAAATGTATCTCTTAATGAGAATAAGTGGGGATAGATAAGGTGCCTTAATTAAAGGAAGCATTGGTATTGCCCAGTTTTTTTTAATGACCTGAAGTTTTTGCACTGGAACAATGCACTACGGGCAGCATTGTGCATAAGTGAGGACTATGAATTTCTCTCCTAAAGTGGAAGAAAGGACACTGTGAAAGCAGATACAAGCAACAAGAATCCATAGGAGGCCTTAATCATAAGCATTTTTAAGTCAGGTCAATTTTATAAGAGTACTTCTGGGGGTCAGCACCTGAGAATTGCATTCTTTGCAACAATTCCTGACTGAATTTATCTTGGAATGACTTCATGTTTTCCTAGGGCTATCCTGTGCAAAGATTACCATTATACTCATCTGAGTTTGTCAGATGAAGAAATGGAGTTTAGGAAAATTTCCCAAGAACACACATTTGAACATAAAAGTTAAAATTTGAGTTATCTATTTGGGTTTTTTTTTTAAAGATTTTATTTATTTATTCATGAGAGAGACACAGAAAGAGAGAAGCAGAGACACAGGCAGAGGGAGAAGGAGGCTCCATGCAGGGAGCCTGATGTGGGACTTGATCTCTGGTCTCCAGCATCACGCCCTGGGCTGAAGGTGGCGCTAAAGCACTGAGCCACCCAGGCTGCCCTGAGTTATCTATTTAAACTCCTATCCATGCATGTAATCACTAAAATACATGAATCCCTACCTAACTTCATTTTACAAAACTAATAATGTTACTCTAACATAGATTCCTAATTAAAAGAGTTAAAAGCATTTTGATACCTGCATTTTTATCAATTGTTTGATAAATAAAATTTCACACCTTGCTTAAAACAAAGAAAAGTGGGATAATCAAACCACATTTCAGAGAGATAAGAGAGTTGTGGCAATCAGAATGAGTCCATTACTCTTCTTCAGGGCACATTTCCTTTTGTCATTAAACAATAGCAACAACAAAAGCACATAGGCATCACTCATTTGTATTACTTCTTTATTCAAAATGCAGTACAGGAAAGGGAGTATGTCTATGTGTATGAATATGCATATGCTTCATTTTCCAAAGAGAAAGAAGGTGGGAAGAATTGGATGAGAAGCTGTCTAACTTGTCCCCTGTCTTTTTTTTTTTTTTTTCAATATGTTTGCATTATAGAATCTATTAACAATAGTGGCCATTTTGATTTCTACTCTTGGTAACCAAGGTGTTTCATAAATTTAGACGAATATACAAACTGAAAAGTGCAAGACCTTATAGCTCTGTGGTCATTGAGCAGTCCCTGGAAGACCATTAATGTGAAGAGTGAGGTAATTAAAAGTGTGGTTCCATGGCCAAAGGTTAAATTCCCCAAAGCCCTGAGAATTATTAATGTGTCTTTGGGCAAAGCGAAAGTGTAACATTGAGACAAGAGGCAAAGAGAAGCAGAAGAAAGCCAGATTAAGGTTGCAGCATTAGTATAGCCAGGGGATTTATTACATGGTTGACAAAGGTAGGCATTAGATGCATGGGATAATAAGGAAAGTGACATAGACTACAAGAATCTGCAGACAAGGGTACAAATAGAAATTAAGAATAAGTAGTAGCAGCACGATTGATGAAGTTATTCAATACAAGCTTATTGAAGACTTTGAAAGACCATACAGGAACTGGGGCTGCTAAATCTATCCAAACATGGGACTTTCTATTAAGAGAGTATGAATCAGAGAGAAGAAGAAGAAAAAAAAAAAAAAAAAGCAACTCCAGACCACTGGAAAACATGCCTTAAAGAGGTTATGGAAACCTATGTACATGTTGTATGGAGGTTTATTTTTGGTGACACTCCAGAAGGTTTAGGATGGGCTAAATTAGATGTAAGAGGATTAAATGGTCTTTCTGTGTGAAATACTTATGCAAAACCTCAGAAACATGAAGTAGCATGTCATGAATGAGAAATTCTAAGTCTTTTGGTATGGCAGGAGTAAGAAAAAACATTGTTGAAATGGTAGGCTTAGTTAATTAACTTAGCTATTTAAATGGTGGCCTTTGTCAGTTTACTAATCTGTTACTGAGAATTGAGCATGCATTTTAGGGATGGGTCACTTTTTTTTTCTTTTTCATATTTTTCATATAAATTCCAGGGAGTTAATACACAATGTAATATTAGTTTCAGGTGTGCTATTCATCACTTGCATACAACACCCAGTGCCCATCACAACAACTGCCCTCCTTAATACCCATCACCTATTTAATACATCCCTCTGCCCACCTCTCCTCTAGCAAACCTTAGTTTTCTTTCTTGAGTTAAAAGTCCGTTTCCTGGTTTGTGTCTTTTCTTTTTACTTTGAACCCCAAACTTCATCTGTTTTGTTTCTTAAATTCCACTTATGAGTGAAATCATATGATAGTCGTCTTTCTCTGACTTGCTTCATTTAGTATAATTCACTCTAGCTCCATCCACATTGTTGCAAATGTCAGGATTTCATTCTTTTTGATGGTTGAGTAATATTCCACTATCTATTTATCTATCCATCTATCTCCTCTATATCCATTCATCAGTTGGTAGTTATTTGGGCTCTTTCCATAATTTGCCTATTGTTGATAATGCTGCTATAAATATCCGGGTGTATGTATCCCTTTGGATCAATATATTTTTTTTTTATCCTTTGGGTGAATACCTAGCAGTGGAATTACTGGAATCTAGGGTAGTTCTATTTTTAACTTTGTGAGGAAACTCCATACTGTTTTCCAGAGTGGCTGCCCAAGTTTGCATTCAGGGTGGGTCACTTTTTAAAACAGTTTTATGCGGTGTGTCCAGAATGGTGACCTATGTTTCTCCAATCATTGCCTACAACACTTAAATATATACAACACTTACATATGTATAGTTCTCCATGATATGCTTCTTGCTTGCAAAGTCTCTATTTAAAACACATGTATATGTCCAGGTAGTGGGTACCTGGACTGATGTTAATCAGGCTAGATTGAATTAAATCCTATCTTATTTCCCCATTATTGTTTCCCCTTGAGAGGGCAAAAGAGAAGAAGGGAATATTCAGGCTTGCAACTGTAAATTTTAGGTTCCATATTCATCCTTTTGGATAAGAAAAAGTAAATAAGGAAAATTATCAAGAAATCATGAAAGGCGGCCTCGTCTAGTCCCTTCTCTGGGACTAGACACAAAACATACAGATGGAAACTGCCAACTGAGCATTTATTCTCTCTGGGAATACGTTTGAAATGTCAGTAGTGGTATCCAAAAGTAATTCTTTTATAATTAAGAATCTGAAAAGGCCCTATGGTGAACAAAGGTCTTCGTGGGTCTCTAGAGGGACTCCGTAGTCCAGATCAGGACTGAAGATACATATGTATATATTCAAGAACAATTTCAAGGAAGCCTACAGAATATATAAAAGTCTGTCTTTCTAGTTGAGCTTAGAGAGACATCACATTTGAAATAGCTATATCAGCTTCTTAAAGTAAGAAAATGAAGGATGGTCATCATGGAAATAAACTAAAAGAATGTCTTTGGAAGAATGAGGCTGGTCAGATCCTCCCTTCCAACTACAAAGGGAGTATTTGTCAATGTTGATTCTTTTCCTCAAGGTTGGCAGAACTGCTCACTGAAGAATTGAATGATCTCTCTCCACAGGACTAGGCTTCCTGAGATGAATATTGTTATCCTGAAAAAATTTCTCATTTTTTCCTCTTGACAGCAAGAAAGACAATCTCAATGCTATGCCGGTACATTTTCATTATAAGGTGATGTCTGCTAATACACATAATCTAAAGTATACACAAAGTTCTTGCTCAGTTTGATTCTTCCATGTGAACTAGATCTGCCCAAATGAGTAAATACACACCACCTATTATACATAAATTTTAATGAAAAGGTCAAGATTCAATAGCCATTTGAGAGAATCTAGCAATTCAGACAATGATCAAGATGAGAAAGATTATCCAGTTAGGGAAAAGAAATCTTAAGTACAATACTTAATATCACTGGTGAGATTAGAGACATTTCCTACAGAAAAAAATAAGTTATTACAATAACAAGTTATCATAACTTACTATAGCAAAGGAACAAAGAACAAAAATATTCCTCAAGATAAAAATGTATTGCAAAAAAATAAGGCATGCTATTTTCCTATCTTTATACCTACGTTTACATAATCTAAAGTCATATAAATAGAGAATAATTTTAAAAACTGAAAACACAGTCTAGTGTGTCTCTGAAATTCATAAATTATATATTTGTTTCATAAATTATATTTTATATTTCTAATCATCATGGAATCAAAAGATTATTCAATAAATTGTGCTATCAAAATTCATTAGGTATTTAAAATGATATAATTTTATCACACAATTATATATATATATTTATACTATGTTAGAGTAATAAAATTGACAATATATAAGTAAAAACATTAAAAAGTAGGGTAAATTACATATTAATATTTATGGGACAGTGAAAGGGGAATTTCTTTCACAGTAAAAACATAGGAACTGCAAAAATATGAATTAAAAAATTTGAATGAAAAGTTGTTTTTTTTTTTTAATATTTACTTATTTATTTTAGAGAAAGGGATAGAGAGCTTGAGCTGGGAGGAGCACAGGGATGGAAAGAATCTTATGCAGTTTCCTCACCTAGCATGGAGCCTGACCCAGGTTCAATCTCATGACCCTGGACCATGACCTGAGCCCAAATCAAGAGTTGGTCGCTTAACTGACTGAGTCACCCAGGTGCCCCAAATGAAAAAAAAAAAAATTAATTTTCTTTAACACATCAAGGGAAGAAACCAACAAGTAGGTTAGAAAGACATTTGAGGGATCCCTGGGTGGTGCAGCGGTTTGGTGCCTGCCTTTGGCCCAGGGTGCGATCCTGGAGACCCAGGATCGAGTCCCACATCGGGCTCCCAGTGCATGGAGCCTGCTTCTCCCTCTGCCTATGTCTCTGCCTTGTCTCTGCCTCTCTCTCTCTCTGTATGACTATCATAAATAAATAATCTAAAAAAAAAAAAAAGAAAGACATTTGAAATATTTATGACAAAATATTGGCATTTATAACAAGCAAATGATTATTATTATTATATTTGGAATTTTTATAATATATCTGTAAGAAGAACTAACTACATTAGAGGGAAGAAAAAGTCAATGCCTTCAAAAATCTTACTTGACTATTTAACATGTATTGCACTTCTGGTATCAAACTAGATTTTTCCTTGTGCGTTTTTCTTTTGTCCCATTATTCTTTCACGCATGTGTATTTCTTTTTCTTTTACTTTTAAATGAAATTAATTTCAAGCTTTACTTGATTAATTAAAGCATCATCTCTCCAAAGTGATTGGTCCAAAAGAAGGAAGATTATCAAATAAAGGCCAATGAAATGCTTTCTCCAGGGAATTCTTTTTTTTTTTTTTTAAGATTTTATTTATTTATTCATGAGAGACACAGAGAAAGAGGCAGAGACACAGGCAGAGGGAGAAGCAGGCTCCATGCAGGGATCCTGACGTGGAACTCGATCCCAGGTCCCTAGGATCACGCCCTGGGCTGAAGGCAGTGCTAAACTGCTGAGCCACCCGGGCTGCCATCTCCTGGGAATTCAAAGTAGCCAATGGATTGAAAACAGAAGCACTCTTCTTAATGGACTCTTAAGGCAGTTTTCTGCTTCTGTAAACTTTAGTCTTCCGTTTGTCCCTGTGTCACCTGAGACGTGGTTCCTTCAGTTTTTTTTTTTAATCCTATTAGCAGTCTTAAATATTTCCAATAAATTCATATTTATTTATGTTAGCCAGAATATATATATATATAGAGAGAGAGAAAAAGAGAGACAGAGAGCTAGACAGCGAATATAATATTTGTTTTTAGAGTGATAAGAATTTTAATAGAACATTATCCATTTGTTAGCTATTAGCTATGAGGCCTTACAAAAAACTCTTTAAAATCTCTAAGTCTCATTATCTCACATTTAAATGAACAATTATATCTGACTTTCAAAGTAGATTAAGGATTAACTCAAATATAGTATGATTCTATTCCTGAATACTGTAGGCATTCAACAATATTTTTTGTCATTCTTTTTGGTTATTAACTTAAAAACTACATCCATCTCCCTCTGTAAAAGTATTACACAAAATTCTTAAAGTGTTAATATCTACCTATTTGTATATATAAAAATGGCAATGAGTTTAAACATGTGATCATGGATGTCTAATTAACATATTTCTTAATAAATTATAAGGAAATTTATTATTAAACTATTTCTTAACAAATTATAAGGAAAAGCTGAATGGCCATAAATATCACAGGAATTAAATGCAGGAATTAAAAATTGGGAAACAGAGGATTAAACTGACACTGGAAATAAGACAAAATACAAAGGTTTAGATAAGTTTAGATTAAATAACTATTGGTCTATGCCAACAGGACAAGCAAGTGGTTCGAGTAGCATCGTAATTAGGCATGTCCACATCACAATCCATTGCTTTTTATGTAAAATTTAATAATTATATATATCTTAGGCCAAAGAGGAAGATTTTTAGTATTTTGTAATACTCACTACAATAAAGTTGTTTCATATAAAAGTAAGTAACTATGTTTTCATGCCCTGAAAATATTTTTGGATGACACATTTTGCTTACTTGTCCTTATGGGTAACATTAAACTACTTTTTAACATTATTTAGATTTCTAATCAATATGCCAGAAAACACCGAGGGAACCCCTTAACATGCATTAGAGCATGCATGTGCATGTGCACACACACACACAAAGCTATAGAAATTCTGGGTAAATCAATAGTAAAAAAAAATATTGTAAACATTAAAGTCAAAGTCACTCATATTCTTTCAGTGGGCTTACTGCTTGAAACACAGACCACAAAAACTCTGTCTCTGATCTGACAACGTTCCAAGAAAGGAAAAAGGACCTGATCAAAGTACAAAAATGTAGCATACAAATTTTAAATTCAATGTCAACAAGGCTCAATGTCAACAAGTTATTAAAAATATGGTGGGAAAACAAGAATTTTCAGGGATAGTGCAAACATGAAATTCCCCCAAAGGAATACAAGAACTTGGAACTACCATGAGAAGCTACTGGTGAAGACAAATTCACCTTCCAAACCACAGACCATGAATTACGTACACTAGCACTAGAGCCAATTACTTCTATGCCACACATCAAGCATTTGGCGCTCATTGACTATAGAAAAAAACAACTAGATGAAAAAAAGACTTGTAAATCTTATAGGGCCGAGTTTCACTTAGTGTTCTTGTATTAATTTACATTGCAATTTAATTTTATTGGTGATTCAGGAAAAAAATCTGTTGTTATATGCATCAATTAGATGGACTCCTTTTTGAATAGCTTGTTTTTTATTCAAGAACACTAATCCAACAATGTGATTAAAGAGAGTTTGAAATAACATTTCCTCTCCTCCCTCCCCCAAAGTTTTTCAAATTAAAAAAAAAAAAGCTTTTCAAATTCTAAAATATGTTAAACTTAAATAAATTCAAAACTAACTTATCTGGCGTTTACTTTTCAGATTTCTCTCCGCCTCCTTTTCAACTTACTTTGGCACCTTTTAGGTTTAAAGTCTTTTAAATCACCCAGCACATTTTAGAACTTGTGAGCAAAACGATTGAGAGCTGTCATTCGAAAATGTCATGTCTGTTGTCAGTGGTTCATGAATAATTGACACTGAGATTACCTAGGGAAATTTGCAATTAGCCTCCTCATTAACATAAGAACGAACAGTAGGCTGCTTGGTGAATGCTAGATTTTAACTTAGGTATTTACTCAAGAGATGAAAAGTTTATAATAGAACCTCTAATGAAAAATTCATTGGTTCAATTTGATATCCCAAGAGTTTTCAAGTTCCTTCATGAATCAGTCATTGAGAAAACGAAGAACATATATTCAGTTATTAATTTATACTTTCAATTAACTATGAACCTCCAAATAACAAAAGAGATCAATCTATAGGTAACATAGGGAAAAAAATGCTGGTTTTAAAAACAGGGATGGAAAATAGGTACCAGATAGATCATTGCTAATCTGGCAGTTGATTATTCAGAGTGAAAATTAGTTTCTAAGAAATGTACATAATAGTAAAATAATATAAAAAATTTTACATGTAACTATTCTGGAATGAATTCTACATATGTGGGATTACTCAGATGATGAAAAACATCATTTGATTCAATTAATTCTCCTTAAGGTTGATATTTAAATCTCATGAAAGAACTGATACACACTAAAAAAAAAGACACAGATCCTTGTACAAGTGTAGCAATAAAATTTGTAAACTTGAATAATGTGCACATAAAAGTACAAAAGTGTCTGTTTCCACTCATTTGTATACTGATATATTCCTTAGGTTAACTGCACAGCACTCTGGAGGTGCCTTAAAGTTGCACATATTTTAGATGCAGTTGAATGCACCAAGCATTTTAAAGTATTATTATTTTTCTACTTCAACTTTAGAGTTGAAGTTATGAGGGGTATAAAGTTGAAGATTTCAAAAATATTACAATATAGTTTAGGGAACACTAAAGAGAGATGTCTGCATGGCAAGGGTTAGGGGAACATTTCTGGAAGAATTCATATTCCACATACCATATGCTATGAATATGTTTCATCTAGACAGTAAAATCACACATGGAGAAATTTACAGGAAGAAAAAAATATTTCACTTGAAGTATTTTATTTCTGAATTCTCAAGAAGTACTAGAAATTAACAAATAGGAGCACCTGGGTGGCTCAGTCAGTTAAGTGCCTAACTTCAGCTCAGATCATGATCTCAGATCCTGAGATCAATCACCACCACCAGACTTGCATCCTTACATCTTCCATGCTCCATGCTCCGTGGGGCATCTACTTCTCCCTCTCCCTCTGCCCCTCCTGCGTTCATGCTCTGCTTGGGGCATTCTCTCTCTCTCAAATAATAAATAAAAAATTAATTAATTAATTAATTAATTAACTTAAATAAATAACATCTTTAAAAAAAAGAACTCAACAAATATGTATCAAGAACCACATCAACTGTCAAAAAAACACAAAATGGCAGGGTTCTAGACTTCAACCAAATAGCATTTATCAATTTTTATATATTGTTAACGTTAAGCTTTATATAATATTTCATTTCCTGATTCCAAGAAATATAAAGTTGTATTAAGTCAAACTTCTCGGGAGAAACAACCAATAGTGTGTGTTGTGTATGTGTGTATAATGTTTATATATGTTTAAATAAAACTGAGTGTTTTCATGAGACTTCCAAGGAAAGGCTGCTGTATAAAAAGCATTTTATAACCAGATTTGTGAAAGGTAAAAACAAAACAAAACAAAACAAAAAACCCAAACACTACACTTTAGAAAGTCTAATCAAAACAGTTCTCTATTTGTATATAAACTCTGCCAAGGGGCATCTGGGTGGTTCAGAACGTGAAGCACTCTGCTCCAGTCATGACCCCAGGGTTCTGGGATCCAGCCCCATGTCTGGCTCCCTGATTGGTGGGGAATCTCCCTCTCTCTCTGCCCCTCCCCCTGCTCATGCTCTCTCTCTCTCTCAAATAAATAAACAAAAATCTTTAAAAATAAACACTTTAAAAAAATAAGCACTTTAGATGAACTTCTTGAAATTAGAACAATTTCCTGCAATAAACTGAGACAAGGACATATACAGTCCTACACAATTCATAGCCTCCCCTACCCCCATTTATGTGTATTAATGACATAGGGTATAAACAGCATGAAAGTATATGCATGGACCATTACAACCAGATTAATATATTATGAAGTATTCAATAACCATTATGTAGAAGGTAGATAAGAGTTAAAATGGTTTAATTTCCTAGAAAGGAGAAAAATGGTAATAAAAAAATAAAAGTTATTAGATCTTTAAACTATATGTATAGACATATAAGAAGTATTTACAGACAAACATTAAATACATTATATATAGGGGAATCCCTGGGTGGCTCAGTGATTTAGCACCTGCCTTTGGCCCAAGGCGTGATCCTGGAGTCCCAGGGGTTGAGTCCCATGTCAGGCTCCCTGCATGGAGCCTGCTTCTCCCTCTGCCTGTGTCTCTGCCTCTCTCTCTCTCTCTCTCTCTGTGTCTCTCCTGAATAAATAAATAAGATCTTTAAAAGTATTTATATTATATATAAAAGGAGAGTCAAGTTGACATATAAAATTAACCACCACAGAGGTCCACTGACTTTTTGTGTAAGTTAAATAGATACCTTTGTAGAGGTCTCTTTAGTTTACATCAGATATTTCTCACCTCCTTATCTAATTAGTATTTCATAACATATGGCAAAATAATTTGATATACCTTGAAAAGAATTGTATTTGGTATTTAATATTCTTGTCATTATTTTAAGACTAGAAGTAAAACTTTTAAGTTCAGTTACAGAAAATAAATTTCTATAAATGAAGACATTATTAACTGAGACTTATTTTGAGTCTTTCTATATATACTCAAAGGTCTCGGGGGATCCCTGGGTGGCGCAGCCGTTTGGCGCCTGCCTTTGGCCCAGGGCGCGATCCTGGAGACCCGGGATCGAATCCCACGTCGGGCTCCCGGTGCATGGAGCCTGCTTCTCCCTCTGCCTGTGTCTCTGCCTCTCTCTCTCTCTCTCTCTCTCTCTCTCTCTGTGACTATCATAAAATAAAATAAAAATTAAAAAAAGAATCTATTTATACTCAAAAGTCTCACCAGAAATTATATTTTTCCAAGTAGTAAATATATTTTTAAAAAATAAATATTTAAAAATACTGAAGAAATAACCCTGTACTTCAAATTAGGAGCAACCATGGTGAAGACAACAATTCTGTATTCAACCAATTGTCAAATTGGTAATATATTCTAAGCGAATTTTGCTAATTATGACACTTTGCTTATTTCCACTATTATAAATGTGTTAGGTGTGGCAGTTTAAGTGCTTAAATGTGCTTGCATAGTGAATATATTTTTACGTACTTCATTAGTATTTTTTAAGGTTTATTTATTTAAGGGAAAGTGAGTGTGAGAGTGAGCGCACATACATGGCTGCACAAGCAGGGGTAGGTGCAGAGGAAGAAGCAGACTCCCTGCTGAGGAGGGAGCCTGACCCAGGGCTCAATCCCAGAACCCCAGGATCATGGCCCTAACTGAAGGCAGACACTTAACTGACTGAGCTATCCAGGTGCCCCTTGGAAGCACTTCCTTTCCATCTTGATAATATGATAGATTTAAAATCCTCTAGCATATCCCCTTTACTAGAAAAAAAGGCCTGGGGTTAAGTTTACACACCAAGATAAATAATTTTTCCCTTATAGTAAATGATCTGAATTTTAAACAAATCATATAGAAATTCTATTTAAGGTTCCTTTTGTTACAACTTGCTTTATAAATTGGAACTAACTAAACCAGTCTGTTTGACTAAACCAGAGCTCTATTTACCATAACATTGTTCTGTGCACTAACTGGAGTTATGGTTCAACACATTTACTTTCAGCTGGTATTTATTTCTTTACATCTAAATCCAGAGGCAAAAATATCCCTTAAGGTTTGAATTATAAATGGTCTCTTAAATGGTGTTGATTTTTACTCTTTATTCCATTCTTCAGACAAATTTAAGAAAGCTTAAAAAAATCATACTAGTAATTTTAAAAATTAAAATTCTTTTTAAATATAGGCATTTCTATATCTATCTGTAGCATATTTTGCCAATAATTCTTGAATAAACTGGAATTTTATTGGAGTAGCCTGATACACATAAAATACAAGGGCTTATGCCAATACTAATCAGTTGATTACTAATACCCTCCAATATTAATCAATTATATTTTAAATGTCATAATCATTAACTTGAGGGAAGTTTACCACCTAAGATTTCACTTCTATAATTGTTTTGGACTTCATTAAGTTTTTCATTATCTCTATTTTTTTTTTTTACTTGGCTAGAATTTAATTTTAAATATATATGCATCCCTATGTTTATTGCAGCATTTTTTACAGTAGACAAGATAGGGAAGCAACTTAAGTGTCCATAGCAAATGAATAGATAAGTAAAATATGGTGTGTGTGTGTGTGTGTGTGTGTGTGTGTAATGGAACATTATACAACCATAAAAAATGAGATCATGCCATTTGAGACGACACAGATTGACTTCTAAGGTGTTATGCTAAGTGAAATAAGTCAGTCTAAAAAAGGCAAATACCATATGATTCCCCCTCATAAGTAAAATCTAAACAGCAAATGTATAAATGAAAAGTAGAATTGTATCTATAAATAGAGTGAACAAATTGATGGTCGCCAGAGGGAAGGAAAGTGGAAGTTTGGATAAAATGGATGAAGGGGAGAAGGAGATACAGGCTTTCAGTTATGGAATGAATAAGTCAAAGGAATAAAAGACACAGCATAAGGAATACAGTCCGTGATATGGTATCAGTGATATAACAAGAAGGATAGCAGCTATATTTGTGGTGGACATAGCATAATCTACAAACTTGTTAAAACACTAAGTTGTACACCTGAAACTAATGTAACATTGTATCAACTACACACATTAAAAAATGCAGATAAAAATGAATGCATATTCAGAATTAATTACCCTATTCAAAAACTTAAACCTCATAGATTAAACGTTCAATTTAATACTATTATTTAGTGTTATTCATACTATGAGTTATTCTAGGTCACATTTTATGAACTAAAATTTATTTCTCTCTTCAAGCTCATTCAGACCATCACCATCTCTCAATCCGGGTGCCTACTTACTGTGATCCTATAATTTTCCCCCACAACAGGCAGTCACTTTAAGAAACTGTAAGTTGGTTTATGTAATTTCCTTACTTAGATCTCTTCAAAAGTTTCACACAGTACTTGAACTGGAAACCATGGCAGGGCCTACCTATCTCAACCCTTGCAGATGTTCCAAGCTTATCTCAAATAATATCCCCCCTTGATTCAGTGAAAGTGTCTAGGTGTCTTTTGGCAATTCTTGGAGCAACCCATCTTTTTCTAAGCTTACACTACTTCTGCTCAAGAAGCCATCACTCCTTTCACAAGTTTTTCTCTTTCATTTGTCTTTCCTTCACATGTCAAGTGTCATCCAAGTCAGCCCATACTGTGCATTATCCAAACTTCCATATCCATTCCAAAGGCCACATTCCACAGCAGGTAATCCCAAGAGGATTTTATTATCTTTAAAAGATCAGAAAAAAATAAAAGAAAAGAAAAAATAAATAAAAGATCACATAATCATTTATTGACATACAAGATATTGCTTTTTGGTCTTCCCCAGAGGAGGTAAGCTCTATGATTTTGTCACACTTATTTCAATATATTTACAGTCTAGCACAGTGCTTGAGACACACTGTAGATCTTCAGAAGTATTTCTTAGAAGGATAAAAACATTACACTGATAAAATAATATTTATTTCAGAGAGTTTAACAATTCTAGATTTTGGTTTATTTATAAGTATTTTTTTAACTAGTAAAAATTAGAGTTATAACAAATAATGACATTTAATTATAATAAATAAGGGCATTATTTATTATAACCATTTAGTTATAATAAATAATGGCCATTAAAATAATGCTTTTAGTATTTTTAGTAGCTCTACAGAGTTACTGTTACTGAGCATTAAGTTGTTCTCATATTCCTGGGAGCCAAAAGAAAGTGGAGAAATGTTATGTTTTTTTGTTTCTTTTATTGGTGGATAAATCACATCAATTCATCATAAGAAATATTTTTATTCTTTCCAATTAAAAATTAAGAGAAATTGCCATGTAGGTGATTATACGAGGTAGTATAAATTTTTTTAAGGATGTTTTCCAGAAAATGCAGGGAGTTTTCATATCATTTATATAGACTACAGAAGCATGGAGTGAAATATTAAAACAACTCAGTAAAAAGACTTCTAGGGGAACAGGAAACTAAGGAGACTGAATAATTATTCAATATGTCTTTATATTTATTAAATGCTTAAGTACTGGGCATACTGTAGTGAACAAAATGGACAAAGTTATTTTCTCATGGCACTTAGATCAGTGTAAAACTCAAAAATCACTACTTTGGGGGGAGGTTATTAATTTGTATACTGTGCTCCCACTTTCAGTGAAAAAGCAAAGTGTGACCATAGTTCCAATAAGATTTTTAAAAAGCGTTTGAGTTAGGGGCAGGGGGAAAGTAACACATTAAGAGAAGAAAAGAAGAATATCAAGATCTGTTCTTAGAAAATTGTCATGTCCAACTGTGAAAAGGCAGATATTTGATAGTTGTCAGTTATGATAAATGTTTCTCTACCATATTCTGTTTTAGCTAAGTCATAATCTGGGAGTATCTTGACATCTATTTTCATTATTCTGTTTTTTTTTTTTTTCATTATTCTGTTTTAGCCAACGATAGCCACAAAAAGGCTGTAGAACAAACGCCTCTAAAAGCAGTGGCTTCATATCAAGATTTGATTTCTGACTCTTATGACTGTGGTTTGGTTGGAGATGATCTAAGGCTGTGATCAATTCTTAAGCATGTGTTTGGTTCAGGTCTGTTCCTTGTTATTTCTCATTCTTCTGGGGCCAGTGGCTTTCCTGGGGCATGCTCTTCATGCTCTTCTCATGGTAAAGACAGGGGCAGAGCAGGGCAAGCCCAACCACACAAGTACATTTCAGGCCTCTCCTCACATTCCTTCTATTAATCTACTTGTCAAAGTTAAGTCCCATGGCCAAAATCCATAGAAGAAAGAGGAAGGGGAAAAAAAAAATATTTGTGGAACAATGATGTAATCTACCACAGAATCTAATACCTTGGCTAATGGACTGTTTCAAATATTTCACATATTTTACAACACATATTGTACTGTTCTTAGAGTTGCTGTCACTGTAATAAGTGAAAAAGATTGTGTTTTGGGAGAGACTAGTCTGTGTATCATTTTTCATGAGTCATAAACAAGTCGTCGAACTAATTTTTGCTTTCTAAAAGTCATATTACTTAACTTTATTTTGAGATAAACTATCAGACAGACAAATGATGTTGACATTATCCACCAAAGTTATTCAGACTTCACCAGTTTTACATGCACTCATGTGAATATGTGTTTATGTGTATACAATTCTACACAATTTTATGTGTGGATTTACATGAACGTCAGCACAATGAGATGCAGAACACTTCCATTATAGGGATCCCTTGTGCTACAACTTTATAGTCACATCCAATCTCTCTTCTCCCCCACTAATCCCTCGCAACTAATAATTGTATTTCCATTTCTATAATTCTATGTGTTTAAGAATGTCACATAAATGGATTCACATAATATGTATAATTTGAGACTAGATCTTTTTTTTCCATTTAGAATAATTCCTTTGAGACTTATCCAAGCTGTTATATGTATCAACATATTTTTTTCTTTTTTCTTTTTTTTTTAAGATTTTATTTATTTATTCGAGAGAGAGAGAGAGAGAGAGAGAGAGAGGCAGGGACACAGGCAGAGGGAGCAGCGGGCTCCATGCAGGGAGCCTGATGTGAGACTTGATCCCAGGACACCAAGGTCATGCCCCGGGCTGAAGGCAGGTGCTAAACCACTGAGCCACCCAGGGATTTCTATTTTTCTTTTTATTCCTGAAGAGTATTCCAAGGTGTGATGTCTGTTTAACCATGTAACTATTGAAGGTCAATGCTTTTGTATGGTTTTTGGTTATATTGAAATAAATCTATTAATATCCTTTTAGAGGCTTTGTGTGAACATATGGTTTAGTTTCTCTAGGATAAATCTTCAATAGTTCAATTGCTGGATCAGATGGAAAACATATTAAGTTTTGTAAAAACTTTGCACATTATTTTCTGTAGTGGATGTGCCATTCAAACTTCTTATGAGGAATGTGTGATTCAGCTTCTCTAATAATCATATATATATATGTATGTATTCTTTAATCCAAGGTTTTTTCATTCAATTAAATAGAATATTGCTTTTGCTTCTATTTCTATATCTAAAATCAAGTTTTTATTTAATATTTTTATCTCTTTCACCCATTTCTCCCATCTCTCAGCTCCTACCTCTAGCAACTAATAACCTGTTCTATCTATGAGCTTGTTTTTGTCATTGTTGTTGTTGATATGTTTTGAATGTTTTAATATATTTTTAATCCTACATATAAGAAAGATCATATAGTATTTGCTGAACTCTGTCTGACTTATTTCACTTAGCAGAATACCCATGTGGTCTATCACATTGCTACAAGTGGCAAGATTTCATTCTTTGTTAAGGTTAAACACTATTCCACTGTGTATATATATACTATAATTTATTTATTTATCCATTCACCCATATCAATGGACCCTTTGGGTGCTTCTGTAATTTGGCTATTATAAATACTCCTACAGGGGGTCCCTGGGTGGCGCAGCGGTTTAGCGCCTGCCTTTGGCCCAGGGCGCGATCCTGGAGACCCGGGATCGAATCCCACATCAGGCTCCTGGTGCATGGAGCCTGCTTCTCCCTCTGCCTGTGTCTCTGCCTCTCTCTCTCTCTCTGTCTCTCTCTGTGACTATCATAAATAAATAAATAAATAATAAATTTACAGAGAAGAAAAAGGAAGTTAGAAAATGCAGTGCAGGGGATCCCTGGGTGGCGCAGTGGTTTGGCGCCTGCCTTTGGCCCAGGGCGCGATCCTGAAGACCCGGGATCGAATCTCACATCGGGCTCCCGGTGCATGGAGCCTGCTTCTCCCTCTGCCTGTGTCTCTGCCTCTATCTCTCTCTCTCTCTCTCTCTCTCTGTGTGACTATCATAAATAAATAAAAATTTAAAAAAAATACTCCTACAACAAACATGGAGGTGCAGATTACCTCTTCCAGTTAATATTTTCATTTCCTTTGAATAACCACCCAGAAGTGTAATTGCTGGGTCATACAATAGTTTAATTTTAAATTTTTATGTAACCCTTATTTTCTTTCTATAGCAGTTGCACCAATTTGATTCCCACCAACAAAGCACAAGGATTCTCTTTAATCCACAACCTTTCCAACACATTACTTCTAGCCTTTTTGATAATAGCCATTTTGACAGATGTCAAGTGATATCTCATTGTGCTTACAATTTGCTTTCCCTGTATAATTAATTATCTTGATCATGTTTTCACGGATTTTTTTTTTCTGGCATATGTGTATCTTGTTTGGAAAAATGTCTATTAGATCTTCTGTCCATTTTTTAATCAGTATTTGCTTTTGTTTGCCATCGTAATTTTTTGCTATTGGGTTGAGTTTTTATATATTTTGGATTTTAACTACTTATTAAATATGTTATGTAAAAATATTTCCCATCCAGTAGCTTGTCTTTTTGATAATTTTTTTTTGCTGTACAGAATCCATGATGTAGTCCCACTTGTTTGTTTTTGCTTTTGTTGTCTTTGGTTTTAGTCAAATATAAAAAAAAAAAAATCACTAAGACTGATGTCAAGGAGGATACTGACTGTTTTCTTTTAGGAGTTATATGGTTTCAGGTCTTATATTTAAGCCTTTTTAATCTACTTGGGTTATTATTATTTTTTGTATGGTGTAAGATAGCAGCCCAATTTTCCCAGCAACATATCTTTCTTAATTTTGCCTAATATTTCATGATTAGTGTACAGAAATGCAACAGACTTTTGTGTATCGATTTTGTATCCTACAACTTTACCAAATTTGTTTATTAGTTCTAACTCTTAAAAAATAGAATCTTTGGGGTTTTCTGGATATAGTATCATGATATCTGCAAATAGTGATGGTTTACTTTTTCTTTTCTAATTTGGATGCTTTTTATTTCTTTATGTTGGCTAATACCTCTTGCTAGGGCTTCCAATACTGTTTTGAACAAAAGTGGTGAGAGAGGATATCCTTCTCATTCCTTATCTTAAAGGTAAATTAACCTTTCATCATTAAATATAATGTTAGCTGTGGGCTTGTCATAAATAGCTTTTGTCATGTTGAGGTATATTCACTCTGTACCTGCTTTGTTGAAAGATCTTATCATAAGCAGGTGTTGAATTTTGTCAAATGTTTTTTCTACAGCTACTGAGATGATCATAGGATTTGTGAATGTTGAACTATTCTTACATCCCTGGAAAAAATTGCACTTCATCATAGTGAATGATTTTTTTAAATGTAATGTTGAATTTGGCTTGCTAATACTATGTTAATGATTTTCACATCTATATTCTTCAAGCATATTGACTTGTAATTTTCTTTTTTCTGGGATCCTTGTCTGGTTTTGGTGTCGTGGTAACGCTGACATCATAAAATGAGTATGGAAGAGTTCCTGTCTCTTTTTCTGAAAGAGTTTAGGAGGGATTAGAATTAATTCTTCTTAAATATTTGATAAAATTCACCACTGATGCCCTCTGGTCCTGGAATTTTGCTCCTTGGGATGTTTTGTGATTACCTATTTAATCTCTTTCTTATAATTGATCTGTTCAAATTTTCTGTTTGATCATGATTCAGTCTTGGTAGGTTGTATCTTTTTGGGAATTTATTCATTTTTTTTCTAGGCTGTCCAAAATTGTTGTCATATAATTAATTATTCACACCAATATCATGATCTCTTTTATTTCTGTGGTATCAGTTCTCTCATTTTTTCATTTCATTTATTTGAGTCTTCTCATTTTTTTCTTTGTAAGTCTAGGTTTAGCTAAATGTTTGTCAATTTTGTTTATGTTCTCAAAAAAACTCAAATTTTGTTTATGTTCTCAAAAACCTCAAATTTTCATACATCTTCTCCATTGTCTTTTAAGTCTCTATTTCATTTATATCCATTCTAATCTTTGTTATTTCCTTCCCTCTACAAACTTTGGATTTTTATTGTCCTTCTTTTTTCTAGTTCCTTGAGGTATAAAGTTAGGCTGATTACTTGAGACTTTGTTTCACAGACTAAAAGGGAGGAAATGCAAAGAAAACTGGAGTAGCTATACTTATATTAGACAAAATAGACTTTAAAACAAAGACTTTATTTTTTTAAGATTTTATTTATTTATTCATGAGAGACAGAGAGGAGAGAGAGATTGAGGTAGAAGCACATGCAGAAGGAGAAGCAGGCTCCATGCTGGGGACCCCACGTGGGATTCAATCCTGGATCTACAGGATCATGCCCTGGGCTGTAGGCAGCGCTAAACGGCTAAGCCACCAGGGCTGCCCCAAAACAAAGACTTTATTAAAGAAGAGGGTTACATAATGATAAAGGAGTCAATCAAGAAGGTATTGATCAAGAATCAAGAGGGTGTAACATTTAAAAATATTTATAAATATTTATGCACTCAACATAGGAGCACCTATAAACATAGGTTTGTATAAATATAAATATTTATGCACTCAACATAGGAGCACATATAAAGCAAAGGTTAACAGACCTAAAGGAAGAAATAGATGGCAATAAAATAGTAGTACTATTTTACTAAAGTCCACTTTAGTCCTCTACTTACAAAAATGGATGTTTTATCCAGACAGAAAATTAATAAGGAAACCTTGGCCTTAAAAGACATGCTAGACCAGATGGTCTTAACAAAAGCAAAAGAAATCACATTCTGTTCTCAAGTGCACATGAATCATTTTCTAAGACAGATCATATGTTAGGCAGCAAAAGAAGTCTTTATAAATTTAAAAGGATTGAAATCATATCAAGCATTTTTTCTAACCATGGTGGTATGAAACTAGAAATTAATTACACAAAGAAAACTGGAAAACTCACAAATATGTGGAGAATAAATAATATTGCCAATGAGAAATCAATGGGTCAGAGAGGAAATGAACAGACAAAAAATACCTTGAGATAAACAAAAAAAGTGGAAATATAACATTTCTACATTTCTGAGATGCCCCAAAAACAATTCTAAGAGAAAAGCTAATAGCAATAAATGCCTACATCATGTACGTACATTTTTTTTAAATGTGCAGGAATGATGAGGCCTCTATTTTCCAAAATATGAATAAAATTTCAGCTTGTTAACACTCACTTCAAGGGAATTGAAGAACTATGTATTTCTTGGAAAATATTTAAATCAAAGCTCCAAGCAGTGTTCAAGTAGTAGCAAATTTCTCACAAAACTCAAGAACACTTCACTTTAATTCTATCTTCTTAAACTCTAATCTTACCTTTTAAATTTAGGAAATTATGTGTTTCAATGTATGAAATAAAATTATCATGGTTACAGTGGTTTCATATTGTTTTGTACAAATAATTTGATGATAAGAGTGTGAGACAACTTTGATATAATAGGTTACAGTAACCCCTATGTATTTGAAGATGTTATGAATATCTCAAAAAAATGGTTCTGTAGTTTGTATAAGGAAGGAAGGAAAGTACAAATTAAGGGCTGTATCTTTAATATAACATTCATGGTTTTTTCCTGCACAACAAAATGTTGTTCTCAAATTTAGCTATTTATCAGAATGGCCTATGACGTTTCTAAACAAACTGCTGAGAGTCAAGTCAAAAAGCAGACATGTAGAATAAGAATCTCAAAATCGGATTAAGTAATTATGGTAGGAAGGAAGTCTGTGCAAACTGTGGATAACAAAAATCAAAGAAATTTGTTTTGTCACTTCTCTCACACACATAAAAACTTACATCAAATTTGTATTATCCTAATATATTTGATATAAAAGTAACTGCTCTTTAAATCCACAAAGCAGTGCATTTTCTTAGGTTAAACAAAATATTTTCCTTCCTGAGACACTTAATTTTGCTCACCAAATTCAAAATCTTGACTCGTGGATTTGCCTTCTATACCAATCCACTTTATTTTGCTTTCACTTGACGGCACTTAACAGTTTTTCTAATGTCTAAATTTGTAGTCAGTTCTGTTTTCAAAAACTTTTAATTCTGTGTTAAAATGGCTAAGAAAATATCCCACATTTTTGTTTTGTCCTTCACATATTAACATAGTTCTCAGACCCCAATTTCATTAATCCAGGGATTTCAGAACCTATGCTGAGGAAATAAATTCACTATATTCTATTGTGAACATGGAGAGGGGTGCGGTGGGGGAGGTTGTACAATATATTTAGAGAAGTGGAGGCAGTATGTTTTTAAAAGTTAGTTGAATCATTGTCAGTTCATCATTTTATTGGTATAAAATTTTATTAAATGACTTACTACCTAAAGTAAGAAGAGCAGTGGAAGATTAACAGAAGTCTTTTGGACATTTTCCTATCTTGAATCAATGGTTTGGGGCTAATTGCCCCAAACTATTATTCATAAATGAAGTTGGAAATATATGATATTTACTAGCCATTATTTTGGGTTTTGGCAAATGAAATGAAAAATTCTAAACAGTAAACTTGGCTTTTTAGGCAAGAAGTTAATAGAATTATGCAGGATTAACTACCTAATTATTACCCTTATTTTTTTGGTTTGTTTATGTTTTTTTGCAAGGTTTTTATCATGTATGTGTTTTTCTTTCCCCATCCTTTAAATGGACATTGGCACACTTTCAGTTGCCTTAAAACAATAAACCAGCAAACAAACAATAACCATTTTAGCTTAGCAAAAATAAGCTGGCAATGAAATTCTATGTAACTATAATGTGTGGCATAGAAATAGAAGTATGAAAGTCAGTTACAGTAGAAACCTTTCTATTACCCAAACTCTTATGATGAAATTTTGGACATGCTATTAATAGCTTCAACGTAACTAAAAGAATAATATCCCAAATTTGTAAAATGTGGACATAACCTAATTAGAGGTAACAGACTTTTATCTCAAATCATGATCATAAATTGACAATGATTTTAGTGTTTGCCAATCATGTTTATCTGAACAATATGTATATGTTGAGAAAAATGAAATATATGCTTATATTAATGTTTTCATAAATTGTAAGTTTGGAAAACTATGGAAGAGGTAGATTTATTCACATTTATGTTACTGATTTTTTTTTTCTGCATGCATTTGTGATTCATAATTTCACCTTCCCTTCCATGTTTTACTGTATCTGTTTTAATCTCTGAATCTTACTTGTCTAGTGCTAGGTTAAAGGCTACTCTGAGAGACACAGTCAAGTCCTTAAAAATCTTTCCAGGACACTATTATCTGCTCCCACCATCAAGTATCCATTGTTCAGTGTTGAAACTCAAGATATGCCTTCACAATCAAATTCAAAAGAAGAAAACGGCTTTACACAGCAGGTATATACTAGTAAAGTTGTTTAAAAATCTAGTCCCTAAGAGGATAATGGAGATAAGGTGAGTAAAACTGTTAACCTAGCAATCAGTAGAAGGTATTATTCCTACTTTGTACTTTGTAAAAGAAAAATAACTTTTTAAAATACCTGATTTTTAAAGTGATGTTTTTAGAAGACTAATCAGAATAACATTCTCATACTGACCTCAATCTGTAAAAACGTGACAGACTGGTCCTTTTTACTGTGAAAAGAGATTTATGTCACCTTTAGAGAAAAAAAAAAGTAGCAAATAATGTTAAATAAGTGCCATACAAAAAAGGTTTAGAAGGCAAGGAAATGAAGAAAAAAATGCATAATAAAAACTGGGATAAGGGCCTTAGGGTAAATAGATGTAGAAATAGAAAATATCCCAGTCAGGGATTTTTTTTTTTGTTTTGTTTTTTTTAGAATTTTATTTATTTATTTGACAGAAAGAACACAAGTAGTCGGAGACACAGGCAGAGGGAGAGAGAGAAGAAGCAGGCTCCCCACTCCGTAGGGAGCCGGATGCAGAGCTCTATTCCAGGATCCTGGGATCTTGACCTTAGCCAAAGGCAGAAACAGCCGACTGAGCCACCCAGGTGCCCCTGGGAAAGAAATTTTTTTACAGGCCATTACCTGCTCCTGTACTAAGAGAACATAAATTTACCTAATATTATACTTTTAGGATAAATTACTAAAAGTTGTGCTAAATAAAATAACATCACTAGCTTTTGCCAACAAAAAACAAAAACCAACAAAAAACATCTATTTGCAATCTTCCTGTCAATAAAGAAACAAATTAAATTGATGGAGTTTTCAATTCCTTTGATTAAGTCAAATTCTCAAGCAATTGATCATCAAAGTGCAATGAAATATAGTTTTGACTTACTTTTAAGAAACTTGGTCTTGTTCCAAGGTATAACAACTGCCAAACGTTTTGTCTTTACCACTCTACCCCTTCCTAGGGAAGCAAATGCCATTTCTCACCCCATCCCAAGAATGGGTAAATGACACAAGGTGAACCAATCACATTATCCTACCCTTCAAACTTTGTGATACAAGGAAGGACAAGCCAGGGAGTGGCTCAGTGGTTGAGCATCTGCCTGAGGCTCAGGATGTCATCCGGGTCCTGGGATCGAGTCCCACATCGGGCTCCCTGCATGGAGCCTGCTTCTCCCTCTACCTGTGTCTCTGCCTTTCTCTGTGTGTCTCTCATGAATAAATAAAATCTTTAAAATAAATAAATAAATGGATGGACAAGCCAGTGCAATCAGACTGAAATGGCTTCCTTCACTCATTCACCAAAGTTAGCAGGAATATTTCCTATTCCTCTCTGATTATGAAAGACTGGAAGAGTACAGATTTAACCACAGAACTGCTTGTAATCCTATTTTCTGTAAAACATAGAAAGTTCAGGTTCAACAGACTATGTGAAACTATGAATTAGACATAAGCCAACATGAAATACAGAGATGGAGAGTAAGAGCAAGAGAGAGGGGAGAAACTGCTTGGATTGTTGGATGATGTCATTTCAACATATTTCCTGAACTCTCAATAGTTTGGCGGCATGAAAGAATATATATTTCTATTATGTTTGTTCATTAGCTTAGTGGTCTGATATCTCGATCATTTCCACCTAGAATAACTATAAAATTTTGCTTTTCTTCAATTATTGTAGATAGTTCTATTTCTTTGATCTTTTTTAAACAACATATAATTTCTACTTATTTTTTCAGGTTTGAAAAATAAATACATATTTTAGAGGTTTAGGCTTGTAACACCTATGTTTCATTTCAGTTTAGATGTTCCCTTTTTTTACTGAAAGAACACAGAAGTTCTATTTTCAAGTTTTACTTCCTAGTATGGACAAAATTCTAATTCAAAATTGTAAATTATTTTTCCTAAGCATTTTAGATCAAAAACAGTCTTTAATAAAAACCTTAGAAAAATTATCTATAAAGTATAAATGCTATACCAATACTACATAAAGAAGGTAAAACTGGATATTTTTCTGGTTGAAGCAGGTTGAGTGTCTGGAGTGGTATGTACTGGGTTTCACCTAAAATACATGTAGCAACCTCACCATCATCTCAATGAAATCAATAAATCCATTGTTGAAAAACAGTGAATCTACACCATATGGTTAACCAGTAATCACACTTGATCTTTAGAAATTTTACAAAATTAATCCAGACTGTAATAGAAGAGCAGGAAATAAGTCATACTTTCAAAAAGTTCTCATGATAAACTTAGATACAGAAAACTTTACTTGTATATATAGTAGTATGGACAATATATGTCCCTTGAGACATCAATTTTCTTTAAATGTATGAGAATAATTTTAAATTTATGTAAACTTAAAATTATTTTTGGCTTAGATGTGTGAATTTTGGTGGTTTGGCTGAAACCATACAGGTACTATTTTGATAAATAAGGATGTCTCTTTAATGAATATATTCTATATAATGTTTGATTGTGAAAACATTTATTTTATTATTTTGTTTTATACATATGATTATGCTCCATTTCCTCAAATATTTTCGTAACGTGAGTTTTGGGGAAAAAACTGGATTTTGTAGTATTTTTTGCTTATATTTTGATATATGTTTAAATGTAAAGTCTGTTTTTTAAAGGTAAAATGCATACATAGAAGAAGAAGCTTTGACATATATTTGAAAATAAAGCACTTCATAAAATAAAGAAAATCAAAATATTCTGAAAAATTTGTGAGGTTTGACAGACACACGCACTCTAAGTCTTCCATACCACCCATGACAATAAAGAATATTATAACATGCCCCCAACTACAGTTATTAAATAAGTGATAATTGATTTAAAAAGTATAGGAAGCACTTAATAATCTTTTCAAATATATTTTCTTTAATTGAGAGATACAAATGATCCTAACTTTGGGTATTACAAGAAAAAGCTTAGAAAAATAAATATAAGAAATATTATCATACGACAGTTAAGATCAATCACTATCATTTCTTTTTTTGAAACTGAAGAGAGAGTCGTGGTTATAAGCGACACAAAAACATCAAAATCAACAAAACTCATAAAAACTGTGTGACACTTCCTTAAGGATAAATATTTTCTTGAACAGCAAGTAGTGATCATAAGATCAGAATGATGCTTTTGACAAAAACTTGTATTGTTGAGATATCAAATCTTTAAGGTCAGTAAAGCAACCAAGTTGGCAATAAGAGACATCACTAAAACATGCAATTAAGTAATCAAATGTATATTTAGTATCTCTTGGAAAAAGTAGTATCAAACTACTGTTTGTATAATAGATGGCTTAGATATTAAAGATTTTGCCATAACACTTCTTTTAATAATATGTTTCAGTAAGATATTTCTGAAGGAGGTAGATGAATGAATAAAGAAGATGTGATATATATGATGGAATATTACTCAGTCATCAAAAAGCATCAATACCTACCACTTACACTGATATTTACATTGATGTCGATGGAACTGGAGCGTATTATGCTGAAGGAAATAAGCCAGTCAGAGAAAGACGATTATCATTTGGTTTCAGTCATATGTGGAATATAAGAAATAATAAAAGGGACCATAAGGGAATGAGCACTGGGTGTCATAATCTATGTTGGCAAATTGAATTTAAATAATAAAAAAAGATAGAAAAAATGATAAAAGGAAAGAAGAAAGAATTAGGAGAGGTTAGGAAGGGAAGGAAGAAAATGCAAGGGAAGGCAAGGGAGTTATTAGATTACTCTTAGCTGGAGAGCTGTGCAAATCTCTTCCACTCTGGCAGTGAGTAGGGATACGCTTCAATGCATGCAGGTCTAAAGGCCCAGAAGTCAAGAGAAATAAAACTGTTGCTATGTGCTCAACATATAAACGATTAAATGGACCCTCAAAGCCAAAACAGAACATGTCTACTTTTTTCCTGAAGGAGTCAGCTCCCCGCTATCATCAATATTCATTTTGCGGTGTCTAGAAGTGGTTTCAGAAAGTATATATGATCTTTTATTTTTTAAAGGAAAACGTACATATCAAGTACTTTTTGTTTTTGTTTTGTTTTATTTTCACAATTTAAAAACAGAACAGTTTTGGTCATTTTAGGAGTATGTTGGTTTTTTTGTTGAAATATCACTTTCTTAGATTATCACAGTGATCGCTTAGTTTTTTTTTTTTTAATTTAACATTATAAATTAATAAAAATACTGAACTTAAAAAAGATATTTCTGAAGATACATATATACCACGTTGATTTTGCAAGTGCTAATAATTGAAATATAAATTTTCATTTATTGAAAATAAATTATTTTCAATATTTTATGATTTCAGCAGAACTCTTTTGGTTATTTGCTTATTTCTTCTTTCTGGAATCCCTCCATCATCTGTTTGTCATTATTTCCTGGATTCTTTTAAGGAAATGCCCATCTTCTATTCCAGGGTGTGTGGAAAGTCTTTCAGTGGGGCTGTCCTACCACCTCTTAGCTTAGATAAGATATTCAGATACCCATAAATTGGATTTTTAAGCAAAATTCTATTTGCTTCTGAGGCTACGGTAACAAATTATCACAAACTTGGTGGATTTAAACAACAGGAACTTATTCTCTCAAAGTTCTGGAGGCCAGCAGTCCCAAATCCACGTGTTTGCAGAACTGTGCTTCCCCCAGAGGCTCTTTTAAAAATTCAAGTTCTACTAAATATATGTGCTAAGAGTGTATGATACCATAGGGTTGGGGCAGATAAATCAAAGCCTATGTGACTTTCTAGACCAAGCACGGACAAAAACAATTTTAAACACCATGTGAGATAACTCTGACCAGGAAAGCATCTCAGATACACCAATGAAAAGGGGTGAAAAGAATGACAGCATGCAGATACTGTAAACCGTCGGTTTGAGTAGCTCCGCGCTTAAACCCGTGTGCTCGGAGGGCAGGTGCTCATCTTTTAATACAGTCAGAAATACTCCTGCTGCTGATAGTCTACGCTGATAAATAATATCTTTTTTATAGATTTCTATTTCCATTGTACATACAAAATACCTATGTATGAATGTCACATTAGCATCACACTATCACTATTTAGCATTTTATAAGTTGCACTTGTTCTAATTACAAATGCAAGTATTATAGTGGGCTGTACAAAAATCTCTAGAAAAGCTTCATTTCATTCCTTCCTTGTGCCTAGTTGCTCAGCTTTTGATTTTATCAGAGATATTGCATATACTATAAATTTCTAATCTTTTTTCGTTTAGACTTCCTTCTTAGAGCCAAAGAATACAAGCTTATAATGAAAATCTAGATGTTAAGTAGTCAGGCAGAGACGAGGGAGGAAGGATTGTTCTCAGTTCTCCAACAGTTCACTGAGAATATTTTGCACCTAAGTTTTCTCTATTGATTTTGTTTGTTTGTTCAATGGAGTGGTAAATATACTAATTTTATTTTTTGTAATGTTTATTAAAATGAAATGCATATAATTTTTAAATATTTTATTTATTTATTTATTCATGAGAGACATGGAGAGAAAAGCAGGTTCCATGCAGGGAGCCTGATGTGGGACTTGATCCCAAGACCCTGGGATCACACACTGAGCTGAAAGCAGATGCTTAACCACTGAGCTACCCAGGCGTCCCTAAATACATATAATTTTAATCAGTAATCCCCCTTTAAAGAATATCAACACTCGATGATATGAATGTTTAATAAAAGCAGAATAGTTAAATTATATTAAACTATGTAATGTTCAGCAGGTATTAAAATCATAATTTTATGCACTGTACATTTTGCATAAGCATGGAGAAAGATGTTGAAAGATACATATCAGGCTTTTAATAGTGTTTGGCTTTGAAGTGAAATGACAAAATGTCGATTTGGAAGTATGAATCAAACACCATTAACCATATGTAAGTGTACATTGTTTAATTGGTTACAATAAAATATATTTTAATTGAATTATAAGTTCATTATAAAAGATCGTAAAAAAGTAAACATTTGAAGTAGATTTGTTCCATGTCAATGCCTTCCAGATTTGTATCAGAAATTTATTGAGAATACTGGAAAGGATATGCCTCCAATTAATAACTTAATTCCTGCTTTTGTCTTTCTCATTCACTTATAAATGACCTGGAGGAAATGACCTTATGGGTTGTTAACTCCATTTTCTTAGATGTTTGTCAATAAATAGAGAAGGTAGAATAATAGCCTTCCAAAAATATCTGGGTCCTAAGCCACAGAAACAGTATGTTTGCCCTTATATGGCCAAAGGAACTTCAAAATCTGATTATAAACTACGGATCTGAGGATGAGAGATCATTCTGGATTATCAAAACAGGTCAAATAATTTACATGGGTTGTTAAAATTGGAGAACCTAATCCTGCTACAAAGAGAGATGTCACTACTCAAGATGGATCAGAGAGATTTGGTGTTGCTGGTAGAGGAAAAGGGCTCAGAGCCACGGAATGCAGATAGTCTACAGAAGCTAGAAAAGGCGAGGAAGGGAGTGAATTCCCTCCTAGTGCCTCCAGAAAGGAACCTCGCCCACCAAAACCTTGATTTTAGCTAGACAAGACCTGTGTCAGACTTCTGACATACATAAAACTCTAAAACAGTAAATTTATGTTGCTTTAAGCCACTTAAATTATGACAATTTGTTGTAACAGCTGCAGAAAACTAATGCAATTTCTAATTAATTTCAAAAATATTTTAGAGAAAAATCCTTTCCTTTTTCTAATTTAAAATCTGTTCCCCATCTTCTTTGCATCAAATCATTACAATGACTTTTTATAGGATCAAATATTTTGACTTCAGCGAGATCAAATTCCTCTAATATAAAAATAAATAAAATGGACCTCTAAGAATACAAACATATCTAATATTTTTAAATGCATGAAGTATAAATTATGTAAAAAAGTTTAAATTTTGGACTGTTGCTCTTATAACAATATAAGCAATCCTGAGGACTTAATATTATTGCTCCAGTGTTGTCCTTCATGTATCACATTAATAATATCCTTTATCAGGTTTGCTGTATACTGAAAGCAGCAAAATCTATTTCTAAAGTGATTTGTGCTCATTGATATACTTTAAGCCTATGAATATAAGATTTAAAAAGGGAAGTAGTTGGGGACCCCTGGGTTGCACAGCAGGTTGGCACTTGCCTTCTGCCCAGGGCCTGATCCTGGAGACCTGGGATCGAGTCCCATGTTGGGCTCCCTCTGCCTGTGTCTCTGCCTCTCTCTGCGTGTCTCTCATAAATAAATAAATAAATAAATAAATAAATAAATAAATAAATAAAATCTTAAGGGGAAAAAAAGGGAAATATTTATGTTTTTATTCCCAGTAACTGGAACATGTGTGGCATGTATTAAGCAATTAATAATTAAATGAATAATATACAATAACTCTATTATCTGTATAGATATATAATTAAATAGATGCACATATATATTATTTGCTCAAAATACAAGATTATTTGATGATAATAATTTTATAATTGTTATTTTTTAATTTCTTTTTTTTCTTTTTAGTTTCAAATTTTTATTTAATTCCAGTTAACCTATAGCACAATATTAGTTTCAGGTATAGAATTGAGTGATTCACACTCACATACAACACCCAGTGCTCATCACAAGTGCCCTTCTTAATGCCCATCACTCATTAACTCATCCCACCCACCTCCTCTAGAGCTATCATTTTGTTCTATATACTTAAGTCTGTTTTATGGTTTGCCTCTCTCTTTTTTCCCCCATTTCATTGGTTTTGTTTCTTAAATTCCACGTAAGTGAAATCATATGGTATTTGTCTTTATCTGATATAGATAGATATAGATATTGATATTGATATTGATATGGTTATAAAAAGTCTCTTATTTATCCATTCATCAGTTGAAGGACAAGTGGGCTCTTTTGATAATATGACCTTTGTTGATAATGTTGCTATAAACATGGGGCACCTGGGTGACTCAGTGGTTGAATGTCTGCCTTCAGCTCAGGTCATGCTCCTAGGATCCTGAGATTGAATCCCACATCAGGCCCTGACGGTGGGCCTGCTTCTCCCTCTGCCTGTGTCTATTCTTCTCTCTGTGTGTCTCTCATGAATAAATAAATGATATCATTTTTTTAAAAAAAATGTCACTATAAACATTTGGGTACATGTGCCCTTTTGAATCAGTATTTTTGTATTCTTTCATAAATACCTAGTAATGCATTTGTTGGATCCTAGGATAGTTTTATTTTTAACTTTGTGAGGAAACTCAAACTGTTCTCCAGAGTGACTGCACCAAATTGCATTGCCACCATAGTTTAAGAGGGTTCCCCACTCTCTGCATCCTTGCCAACATCTGTTGTTTCCCGTGTTGTTAATATTAGCCATTCTGATCGGTATGATGTGAAATCTCATTGTAGTTTTGTTTTGCATTTCCCTGGTGAGTGATTTTGAGCATCTTTTCATGAGTCTTATTCATCTCTATGTCTTCTTTGGAAAATGTCTATTCCTGTTATCTGCCCATTTTTTTTTTTAAAAAAAACTGGATTACCAAAAAAAAAAAAAAAAAAAAAACCTGGATTACCTTTTTAAGGGTGGTGGTTGAGTTTTCTAAGTTCTTTATATATTTCGGCTCATAACCCTTCATCAGATGTCATTTGAAAATATCTCCTTTCATTCCTTAGGTTGCTTTTCAATTTTGACAATTGTTTCCTTCATTGTGCAGTAGCTTTTTATCTTGATTAAGTCCCAAGGGTTCATTTTTACTTTTCTTTCCGTTGCCTCAGATGACATATCTAGTAAGAAATTGCTATGGCTACTGTCAAAGAGGTCGCAGCCCATGTTCTCCTTTAGAATTTCGATGGTTTTCTGTCTCACATTTAGCTTTTACATCTATTTTGAATTTATTTTTGTATATGGTTCAAGAAAATGGTCCAGTTTCATTATTTTGAATGTTGCTGTCCAGTTTTCCTAACACCAATTGTTAAAGAGACTTTTTCCCATTAAATATCTATTCCCTAGCTGAAGACTAGTTGACCATATAGTTGTGGTCCATTTCTGATATTATATTCTTTTCCATTGATCTGTGTGTCTGTTTTTGTGCCAGTACCATATTGTCTTGATCACTATAGCTTTGCAATATAACTTAAATCTCAGAATTATAGTGTCTCCAGCTTTGCTTTTCTTTTTCAAGATTGTTTTGGCTAGGCTTTTTTTTTTTTTTTTTTTTTTTCTTTTGGACAGAATGGAGCAAGAGACAGAGGCTTGAATAAGGCAGTTAATCTGGTCATGACTTTTCTCTGTGCATCACAATAGACTCCAGCCATTATGCACACACCATGCAACTGCTTTTCTATTAAAAAAGGGTGTGTGCCAAAACTTTCCTCCAGGGAGGGGAACAGGTCTGCACCTTACTGGGCCCTTTAGGATTTGGTTTTGAACCCCAGCCACTAGGCCAGAGATGAAGCACAGGAGAACTGTAGTGCCAGGTGTGCCCACTGCCAGACACAGACAGGTTAAGGGCAGGTATCTGACAAAAGCCTGGGACACAGGAGAGGAGACTATTCACTTTTCTGTGAGGGCCTCTTTAACAGCAGTGGCTGTGAGTTCTCCTCCCCAGAAAGAGGGTGGGCTGATGCCATCTTCCACACCATCCCCCGAACACCAGTACAGTCAGACTTCAAAGAGAAACACAGCATATTCAGTGGAGGCTGGATTTGCTTACACCAAACTCTGGACCCTGCCCCCAGTGCCCAGAAGAGGCATGTTTATAAGGGAAGTCTGACTATGAGTTAGCACAGCAGACCTCTTTCTCAGAAGACCAACATAAGCCCCACCCTCATATACCATGTATGGCTTAGAGAATGCTGCAAAGAATCAACCTCAATTCTGGTGGAAATAGGACCTGTCTTTATTTTTGTTTTTCTGTTTTTTTTCTTTTTATTTTATTTTTTATATTTATTTTATTTATTTCTTTTTTTTTTGGGGGTCTTTTTTTTTTCTTTGATATAAGGCTTAATAGTTTTTTTCTTGTTGGTTGGTTGGTTTCCATCTCTCATTTTTTTTTATCAGGTTTTCTGTTATTTATTTATTTGAAAGAGTAAGAAAACATGAGTGGGGGTGAGGAGCAGAAGGAAAAGGAGAAGCAGACTCCCCACTGAGCAAAGAGCCTGATGTGGGGGATCCCAGGACCCTGAGATCATAACCTGAGCCAAAGGCAGATTCTTAACTGACTAAGCCACCCAGGTGCCCCTCTTTTTTCTTACCTTTCTTATTATTTGGAATCAGGCTTATAGATTTTTGTCAGTTTGCTTCTTTGTCCCTTTCTGCTTTCTCTTTTCTTTGATCGGGCTTTTTTTTTTTTTTTTTCAGGCTTATCTTAACAAACAAATCAATGTACACCTAGTTAAGGGTCCAAACACTCCCCACTGCAAACAAAGAGGACTGACCTTTGGGAAATAGCACCCAAAACACAGCAGCAGACTGCACACAGAATACACAAGAAACACTTTCAAAACCACCAGGCCCTAGACAGTGTACGACTCCCATTTAATATTAGTATTACTCTCAAGAGCACTAAGTATAACAAACTTTAATAATACACAAAAGAAAGAAGCCTAGACATACAGATGAGACAGAGGAATTCACCCCAAAAGAAAGCTCAAGAAGAAATCATGGCAAGGCATTCAAACAAAACATATATAAGCAATATATCAGAACAAGATTTTAGAACAGCAGTCATAAGAATACCAGCAGGGCTTGAAAGAAGCCTAGAAGACACAAGAGAAACCCTGGCTATAGAGATAAAAGTCTTAAAACTAGTAAACCAACCAAAATAAAAAAAAAAAATGCTGTAACTGAGATGCAAAACCCACTGGATATAATCACAGTGAGGATGGAAGAAGCAAAGGACTGAAAAAGTGACATAGAAGACAAAACTATGGAAAATAATGAAACTAAAAAGAAGAAATAAAGAAAACTAAAAGATCATGAATTTATAAACTCAGGGAACTGAGCAATTCCACAAAGCACAATATCATCTGTATCACAGGAGTCCCCCAAGAAGAAACGTGGGAAAAGGTGCAGGTTTATTTGAACAAATTATACCTGAGAACTTCCTTAATCTAAGGAAGGAAACAGTAATTCATGTCTATGAGGCATAAAGAACTCCATTCAGAATCAACAAGTCAACACCAAACATGTCATAGTGAAACTTGCAAAATACAAAGATAAAGATAATTCTGAAAGTAGCTAGGGACAAAAGGTTTTTAACCTACAAGAGTAAGCATATACGATTAGCAGCAGATCTGTCTGTGGAAACTTGGCAGGCCTGGAAGAAGTTATGTGATACTTTCAACGTGATAAATGGGAAAAATTCACAGTCAAGATACTTTATCTAGCAAGGCTGTGATTCAGAATAGGAGGAGAGATAAAGAATTTTCAAGATAAGCAAAAACTAAAAGTGTTCATGAACATTATGCAAGCACTACAAGAAATAATAAAGGGGACCCTTTGAGAAGGAAAGAGGGACCAAAAGCAACAAAGAACAGAATAGGACACAGATAATCTACAGGAACTGCAATTTTACATATAATACAAATGGTACTGAATTTATATGTTTCACTAGTTGCTTTGCATCTAAATGGACTAAATGCTTGCTCTAATCAAAATGCACGGACTATCAGAATGGATAAAGAAAAACAAAACAAACAAAACAAAATAAACATACACACACACCAAAAAAAAAAAAAAAACCACCTCATTGATAGGCTGCTTACAAGTGACTAATTTTAGACCCAAAGACACCTCCAGATTTAAAGTGAGGGGGTGGAGAACCATCTATCATGCTAATGGAACATCAGATGAAAGCTGGAATAACCATACTTACTTTAGCCAAACTAGATTTTATATCAGAAACTATAATAAGAGATGAAAAAGGGAATTATCTCATAATAAAGGGGTCTATCCCACAAAAAAGATCTAACAATTGTAAATATTTATGCCTCCAACTTCGGAGCAACCAAATATATAAATAAATTCATAACACATTTAAGAAACTCATTGATAATAATACAATAAATGTAGAGAAATTTAACAACTCACTCATAGCAATGGTCAGATCATCTAAATAGGTCAACAAGGAAACAACAGCTTTCAATGACATGCTGGAGCACATGGACTTAGCAGACATTTTCAGAGAATTTCATCTTAAGCAGCACTGCACATGGAATATTCTGCAGAAGAGATCACATATTGGTTCACAAACCAGGCCTCAACCAGTACAAAAAGACTGAGATCATACGATGCATACTTTTAGACCACAATGCTATGAAACTTAATGTCAACCACAAGAAAAAATTTCGAAGGACCACAAATATGTGGAAGTTATAGAACGTCCTACTAAAGAATGGATGGGTTACCCAGAACATTAAAAAAAAAAGAAATAAAAAATACATGGAACAAATGAAAATGAAAACATGATAGTCCAAAACCTTTGAGAAACAGGAAAGGTGATCATAGAAAGGAATTATATAGCAATATAGGCCTTCCTCAAGAAACAAGAAAATTATCAAATATACAACCTACCTATACACCTAAACAAGCTTGAAAAAGAACACCAAATAAAGCCTAAAGCCAATAGAAGAAGGGAAATAATTCAGATCAGAGTAGAAATAAATGATAAAGGAACAAACAGAACAAATAAATGCAATTAGGACCTGATTCTCTGAAAGAATTAACAAAATTGATAAAACCCATAGACAGACTCAAAAAAGAAAAGAGAAAGGATCCAAATAAATAAATTCAAGAATAAAAGAGGAGTGATTACAACCAACACAATAGAACTTCAAATAATTATAAAAGAATTATATAAAAATTATATGCCAATGCATTGGGCAATCTGGAAAAAAAATGGATAAATCCCTAGGAACATATTAACTACCAAAATTGAAACAGGGTGAAATAGAAAATTTGAAGAGATTGATAACCAGCAAAGAAATTGAATCAGCAATCAAAAATCTCCCCAAAAACAAGAGTCCAGGACTGGATGGTATCCCAGGGGGGAATTCTATAAACCATTTAAAGGAGAGATAATAACTGTTCTTCTGAGGCTGTTCCAAAAAACAGAAATGGAAGGAACACTTCCTAACCTATTCCGTGAAATCAACATTACCTTGATTCCAAATTCAAAGACCCCACTAAAAAGGAGAATTAAGGACAAATATCCCTAATGGTTGCAGAAAAATTCTCAACAAGACAATAATTAATGGAATCCAACACTACAATAAAATAATTACCCACCATGATCAAGTGGGATTTCTTCCTGGGTTTTAGGGGTAGCTCAATTCTGCAAATCAACCAACATGATACACCACATTAATAAAAGAAAGGATAAAAACTATATGGGCCTCTCAATAGATGTAGTAACAAAAGCACTTGACAAAGTATAGCATCCATTCATGATAAAGATCCTCAATAAAGTAGGGGTAGAAAGAACATACCTCAACATCATAAAGGCCATATATGAATGATCTACAGAATGTCACCCTCAAAGAGGAAAAACTGAGAGCTTTCCCTCTACTGTCAGGATCAAGACAGAGATGTCTCCTCTCACCACTGTTGTGCAGCATAGTCCTGCAAGTCCTAGCCTCAGCAATCAGACAACAAAAAGAAATAAAAGGCATCCAGATCTGTAAGGAAGTAGTCAAATGTTCATTCTTCATAGAGGACATGATACTAGATGTAGAAAATTGATAAGACTCCACCAAAAACCTGATACACGAACTCAGTCAAATTACAGGATACAAAATCAACGTATAGAATTCGGTTGCCTTCTTTAACAAAAATAATGAAGCAGCAGAAAGAGATATCAAGGAATCAAACTCATTGACAATTGCACCAAAAGCCATAGGATACTTAGCAGTACACCTAAGGAAAGAGGTAAAAGATCTGTATGCTGAAAAAACGTAGAACACTTATGAAGGAAATGGAGGAAGACAGAAGGAAATGAAAAAAAAAAATCCCATGCTCTTGGATAGGAAGAATAAATAATTTTTTAAACGTGTATACTCCTCAAAGCAATCTATATATTCATTGCAATCCCTATCAAAATAACATCAACATTTTTTTTCACATAGCTAGAACATACAATCCTAAAATTTGTATGGAGCCAAAAAAGACTCCAATAGTCAAAGTGATGTTGAAAAAGAAATGCAAAGTGAGAGGCACCACAATTCTGGACTTCAAACTCTATTACAGAGCTGTAATCATCAAGAAAGTATGATGCTGGCACAAAAATGGGCACTTAGATCAATGCAACAGAATAGAGAACCCAGGGACGCCTGGGTGGTGGCTCAGTGGTTGAGCATCTGCCTTCGGCCCAGGGCATGATCCTGGAGTCTCAGGATCGAGTCCCACTTTGGGCCCCCTGCATCTTCTCCCTCTTCCTGTATCTCTGCCTCTCTCCCTTTCTTTCATGAAGAAATAAATAAATAAATCTTAAAAAAAAAAAAAAAGAAGAAGAGAGAACCCAGAAATAGACCTACAACCTTATGACCAACTAAACTCTGACAAAGAAGGAAAGAATATCCAATGGAAAAAAAAAAAAAGTCTGTTCAACAAATGGTATTGGGAAAACTGGACAACAACATTCAGAAGAAGGAAATTGGATCACTTTCTTACACCATAAAAAAAAAAAATCTAAAATAGATAACAGGCCTGAATGTGATATAAAAATCCTAGAGGAGAACACAGGCAGCAACCTCTTTGACCTCAGCTGCAACTTCTTCCTAGACACATCTCTAGAGGCAAGGGAAACAACACCAGAAATGAACTATTGGGACCTCATGACAATAAAAACTTTCTGCACAGTGAAATGAGCCTGAGTGGTTCAGCACTTGCGTGTCTACCTTTGGTTCAAGGCGTGATCCTGGGGTCCTGTATCCAGTCCTGAATGAAGCCTGCTTCTCCTCTGTCTCTGTCTCTGCCTCTCTCTGTGTCTCTCATGAATAAATAAATACAATCTTAAAAAAAAAAAAACACAATGAGATATCACCTCACACCTGTCAGAATGGTTAAAATTAACAACTCAAGAAACAACAAATGCAAAAGAAACCTTTTGCTCTGCTGGTGGGAATGCAGACTACTGCAGCCACTCTGAAAAACAGTATGGAGGTTCAATAAAAAGTTAAAAATATAAATACCCTACAACCCAGCAATTGCACTACTAGGTTTTTATCCAAAGGATGCAAAATGCTGATTTGGATGACCACATGCACCCAATGTTTACAACAGCACTATAAGCAACGGCCAAATTGTGGAAAGAGCTCAAATGTCCATTGACTGATAAACAGATAAAGAAGAGGTGGGACATATAGACAATGGAATATTCCCTGGTAATTAAAAAGAATGAAATTTTGCCATTTTCAACCATGGGGATGGAGCTAGAGTGTATTATACCAAGTCAAATAAGTCAATCAGAGAAAAACAAATACATTATTTCACTCATGTGGAATTTAAGAAACAAGACAGATAAACATAGTGGAAGGGAAAGAAAAATGAAATAAGATAAAAACAGATGGAGGTAAACCATAAGAGTGTCTTAAGTACAGAGAACTAACAGGTTTGCTGGAGGGGGTGGGCAAGATGCGCTAAATGGATGATGGGCTTTAGGAGGGCACTTGTTAGCATGATCACTGGGTGTTAAATGTAAGTGATGAATAACTAAATTCTACACCTGAAATCAATAGTACACTAGATGCTAACTACCTTGAATTTTAAACAAACAAACACATAAATAATATATATATATATATATATATATATATATATATATAAATCAGGTAAGCTGTTAGGGGAAAAAACAACAGATTACTTTGGCTAGACAGGGTGTTTTGTGGTTCCATATAAATTTTAGATTTGTTCTAGCTCTGTGAAAACTGCTGGTAGAATTTCGATAGGGATTGTGCTAAGTGCGTAGATTGCTTTGGGTAGTACAGGCATTTGAGCAATATTTGTTCTTCTCGTCTACGAGGATGGGAAGCTTTTCCATTTCTTTCTGTTTTCCTCAAATTCTTTCTTAAGCATTTTCTAGTTTTCAGTGTACAGGTATTTTACCTTTTTGGTTAGGTGTACTTTTAAGTATCTTATGGTTTTTGGTGCAATTGTCAGTGGGATTGGATCTTTAGTTTCTCACTCTGCTGCGTCATTATTTGTGTAAAGAAATGCAACCGAGTTCTGTATGTTGATTCTGTATCCTGTGGCTTTACAAAATTCATGGATCTGTTCTATCAGGTTTTTTTGGTGGAGTCTTTTCAGTTTTCTGCATACAGTATCCAGTCCTCTGCAAACAGTGGAAGTTCGACTTCTTCCTTGCAGATCTGAACTCCTTTTATTTGTGCCGTCTGACTGCTGAGGTGAGGACTTCCAGTAGTAAGTTAAATAACAGTGGTGAGTGTGGACATCCCTGTCTTGTTCCTGACTGTGGAGGAAACGTTCTCAGTTTTTCCTCTTTGAGGATGACATTAGCTTTGGGTCTTTCATATATAACTTTTATCACGTTGAGGTATATTCCCTCTTTCCCTACTTTATTTCCCTGCTATTATTGCATTCTAATCATGGATGGATGCTATACTTTGTCAAATGCTTTTTCCTGCATCTATTGAAGGGATCATATGGTTCTCATTCTTTCTTTTATCAACGTGATATATTATGTTGATTTATTTTTGAATATTGAACCATTCTGGCAATCAATGAATAAATCCCGCTTGATGATGGTGAAGGATTCTTTGAA
Organism: Nyctereutes procyonoides; assembly: GCF_905146905.1. NCBI lineage: Eukaryota > Metazoa > Chordata > Mammalia > Carnivora > Canidae > Nyctereutes > Nyctereutes procyonoides. Next base: position 12,904,521 of record NW_026575032.1, on the reverse strand, counting down.
TGTACTGTTGGATTCCATCAGCTAGTATTTTGTTGAAAAATTTTCCATCCATGTTTCAAGGATATTGGTCTAGAGTTCTCTTTTTTGATTGGAGTCTTTGGTTTGGGAATCAAGATAATGCTAGCTTCGTGGAATGGGTTTGGAATTTTCCCTTCCATTTCTATTTTTTTTTTTTTTTTGGAATAATTTGAGAAGAATAGGTATAAACTCTTCTTTCAATGTTTGGGGGAGTTACCTTAGAAGCCCTCTGGCCCTGGTCTTTTGTTTGTTGGCAGTTCTCAATCAGTTCTTCAATTTCTTTGCTGGTTATTCAAGTTTTCTTTTTCTTCCTGTTTCAGTTTTGGTAGTTTATATGTTTCTAGGAATTTATCCATTTCTTAGAGATTGCTTAATTTGTTGGCATATAATTTTTCATAATATACCCTTACAATTATTTGTATTTCTGTGGTGTTCTTTATAATCTCTTATCTCTCATTCATGATTTTAATTACTTGGTTCCTTTCTCTTTGGTCAGTCTGGCTAAGGGTTTATCAGTCTTATTAGTTTTTCTTTTTTTTTTCAAGGAACTAGCTCCTGGTTTCATTTAGCTGTTCTATTGTTTTTAATTTTTGTTTTTGTTGTTTCTGTATCACTTATTTCTACTTTAATCTTATTTCTCTTCTTCTGGCTTCAGTTTTCATTTGTTCTTTTTGTAGCTCGTTTTGGTGTAAGGCTAGGTCATGTAATTGAGATTTTTCTTGCTTTGTGAGGTAGACCTGTATAGCTATATACTTCCTTCTGTGATCACTTTTGAAGCATCCCAAAATTTTTAGACTGTTGTGTTTTCCTTTTCTTTTGTTTCCATGTATTATTTAATTTCTTATTTAATTTTCTAGTTGAGCCATTCATTCTTTAATATGAAGTCTTTGGCTTCCATGTATTTGTGGTCTCGCCAAACTTTTTCTTGTGGTTCACTTTAAGTTTCATAGAGTTGTGATAAAAAAAAAAATATGTATGGTATGATCTCAACCTTTTTATACTCGTTGAGGCCTGATCCGTGATCTTGTATGTAATATATTCTGGAGAATGTTCCACGTACACTCAAAAAGAATGTATATTTTTTCGGCATTATGATGAAATATTTTGAATATATCTGTTCAGTCCATCTGGTCCAGTGTGTCATTCAAAGACATTGCTTCCTTGTTGATTTTCTGCTTAGATGATCTGTCCATTGCTGCAAGGGGTGTTTCAAAGTTCTCTACTATTAGTGTATTATTATCCATGATTTTCTTCATATTTGTTTTCATTTTATGTATCTGAGTGCTCCCAACTTAGGGGCAAAAATATTTACAACTGTTAGATCTCCCTGTTGGAATGACCCCTGTAGTTTGATGTAGTGTCCTTCTTTGTCTTTTGTTACTGTCTTTGATTTAAATTCTAGTTTGTCTGATACAAGTATTGCTACTCAGGCTTTCTTTGACATCCATTTGCATAGTAAATCTTTCTCTATCCCTTCACTTTCAATCTGCAGATGTCTTTAAGTCTAAAATGAGTCTTCTGTAGGCGGCATATAGATTTTTTTTAATCCATTCTGACACCCTATGTCCTTTGATTGGAACATCTATTCCAGTTACATTCAGAGTAATTATTGATACATATGAATTTAGTGCCCACATTTTATTACTTCATTATTGTGTCATTGTTTCTGGAGACTTTCCCTGTTCCTTTCTAGTCTTTGTCACTCTTTCTCTGTCTTTCCCACTCAAAGAGTCCTCCTTGATATTTCTTGAAAGGTTGGTTAGGTGGTCACAAATTCCTTTACTTTGTCTAGGAAACTATCTCTCCTTCCATTCTGAATGATAACCTTGCTGGATAAAGTATACTTGGCTAAAGATTTTTCCCATTCAGCATGCTGAATATATCATGTCATTTGCTTTTTGTCTGCCAAGTTTCAGTGGAGATATCTTCTGCTAACCTTATTTTTTTTTCCTTGTAAGTTATGGGCTTCTCTTTTTTTTTTTTTTATGCTTTTAGGATCTTTTTTCTTTATCTCTATATTTTGCAAATTTAGCTATGATATGTCTTGTTGTTGGCCTACTTTTGTTGATTTAATGAGAATTCTCTGTGTCTCCTGGATTTGAATGTCTGTTTCCTTCCCTAGATTAGGGAAGTTTTCAGCTGTAATTTCTTCAAGTAAACCTCCTCCCTTTTCCTCTTCTGGGACGCCTATGATTCAAATGTTACTATGGTTTATTATGGTTTATAAAGTCACTGAGTTCCCTAAGTCTACTTTCATGATCCAGGAGTTTTCATTCCATCTTTTGGGCAGCTTCATTCTTTTCCATAAGTTTATGTTCCATATCATTTAACTAGGTATGCTCTGGTCTGCTTGTTAAAAGAGACTCGATGCTATTTGCGTTAGAGTTGAAGCTTTTCAGAACTCTACCGTCAGTAGATGTGGTGCCTTCAGGTGGTCTTCCAGCAGAGGCCTTGCTGTGCTGGTTCTCAGGCACACTTGCCTAAGAAAAACAGCACCAGAAGAATTGGGAGGATTGGGGGTGGGCATGACAGTGCTGGTGTAAGCAGGCTAGGTCCCAGTGTTGGTGTAGTGCTGATATTAGTTTATGCTGAGGGAAGAGGGATGGAAATGCCACCAGCCAGCTCTTTCGCCCCCAAGAGGGTCGTGCCTGCTACTGGCCAGAAAGCCCTGCCAGAAGAGCAATTTCCCCTCATGTGTCCCAGGCATCCTTTAGATCACTGCCTTCACACTGTGTCAGGTTGCTTGCCCATCCGGAGCAGTGCAATGCACTTTGGGCTCTGTCCCAGACAGGTCGGCTGAGTTTTAAAACTCCGAACTTTAGAGACCTGGTGTAGTGCTGATCTTCTGGGAGAAGGCCTCAATATTGGGACCAATGCCAGTTTGACCTAGAAGGCATTTGCACCAAAGTGCAAGAGTGTGAGGTTTTGAGTAAAGCAAGGAAAGGAGCCATTTACCAGGTTAACTGCCTTCATCATATTTCCTTGCCTATGCTGAGGATTGGGGGCGGGTAATGGTGCTGCCCTTTGTCTCTGGAGAGGCAATGCCACCACTTTCAGATGCACTCTAAGAGGGGGAACCATTTGTTTCGGTGCCTTCCAGACCACCCTCAGAGTTTTTTCTGCCCCTGGGCTACCTGCCTGCTTTCTCTCCTGCACTGCAGTGCACTCAGGGCTCTATACCAGCCCTGCCTGTGATGAGGGAGCAGAAGGCAGACAAGCTTGAGGACAAAGCTCAGACTGACACCCTGCAATCTCCCCACCCTACTCCCAGGCAGGATTTGGGCTGACATTCTTCAGGCACTCCTGGTTGCCCTAAGACTAAGGGAAAGAAAAACAAATGGTTAATTTATAAAGATAACAGTCCTGTAAGACATAAGTCTCTCTCAGTTTACAAAGTCTTAGTGATTTACAGGGAAAAAACATTCTTATCAGTAACCTAACTTCCAGAAGGAAAGGTAGATAAAATTAAATGTCCTCATAACCTGCAGCCCATTGACAAATACTTGAGGCAAGCAGAGTATTATGTTCCTCCAGGAAGCTCCCAACTGTCTTAATGTTAATATCTTGCTAAAGGGAAAACAACCTTCATTTGACAATTGCAAGGCCTCAGGTTTCCTCTGAGTCTTTTTTAGCATATAAAAGTCCTTTTGAAATTTCCATTATCTTCACTCCCCCCAATCCCAAAGTAATCATTTGCTCCTCATAATCCCTAGGAAGCAGCTCTTTCTGCCCATGGGTCCTGTCCTTGTGCTTTAATAAAACCACATATTTGAACCAAAGAGATCTTAAGAATTTTTTCTTGGCTGTTGAGTCTGTACCTCACCTACATTCCAAAACTACATTATCTGGGGCGTCTAAAACTCCAGAATTGATCCTTGCTGTTTCAAAACTCCCCCAAATCAGTCCCCCTCATTTTCTCAGTCAATGGTTTTGGGGAAGTGTTTTCCTTGTGCAAGTCCATATGTCTCTCTCTCTCTCTCTCTCTCTCTCTCTCTCTCTCTCTCTCCCCTCTCTCTGATCTGGACTCCTTCCCTTCCGTAGCACTCACAATCTCTTTCTCCCTCAAACCACATCTCCACACCTCCCACCTTCCCTTATGTGGCTTCTTCTCTCCCAGTTGTGCAATTTGTTTTGTCAGTCCTCACATCAATTTCTTGGGTATTCAAAATGATTTGATATTTATCAAAGGCTGTTCAAAGGATGAGGCAGGCCTACTGTACTACTACTCCACCATCTTAGCTTTTCCCCCTCCAATATCTGTTATTATTTTAAAATATCTTTTTGAGTCATTGAAAGATGAGTAGTATTGCAATACTAATAGCATTTATTGAAAACAAAACTAAAGTCAAAAGATGTATATAAAATTATTAAATCAGGGGGCTTAATCTTATATAGAGCAAGGTAAGTTTTGTTCTTCCGTAAAAAAAATAATAATGATCCATGGGAAAAAAGATTATACATATTAAACTGTATTAGAAATTTTATGTTTTATACTTGAAATCTAAATCTGTCATAGTATTTATCTTTTTCTCTGTACTGCCAAAGGATATTATCCTCCAGCCATCTTCCTTTAATGTAATAAAAATTGCTCTTAATTTTAGGATTTTATCCTAAAGCTAGAGTCATTTAAATTTGTCCCCTTTAAAGGAGATCTTTGTAATAAAACATTTCATGTATTCAAATATGTAACTGGTGCACTAAGAGAAATTTGAACTATTATTGACACAAATATTATTTTTTATTACAATTTTCTGTAAAAGTTGTCAAAAGTGTGCTAATACACTCATCCTATGGTGGATTTAATTTGATTAATTTGCTCATTGGTCAATCAAACAATATATACAAAAATATATTCCTTCAAATCTTTGCCCTGTTTGTTTTCTTTAGTAATTATCATAAATTGGTTTATTGGTTAGAATAAAAGGAACTTGCCAGTTGTTCTTTCACATGCTTCTCCATCTTTATTTTTATTTTCTCTTCCAGCAGTTGGGTAGGCAATGAATTAAAACTTAACATGCAGAAGAAGCTCTGGACGAAGAGAATGGAGAAATTGAACTACAAACTGAAGAAAGGGTGTCCTATACACTCCTGTAAACACTTCTCGAGATCATCTCTAGATCATCAGGATGCTGTGCTGCTCATTTTTAAGCTTGATGAACTACCTTCAAATAAGAGCACCTATTTAAACCAAGTAGAAATGATTTTCTTATTAGTAGCTAAAGGCAATCGGTATACTTTAAAACCCACTCAACTGTCGTGCAGTGGTTTTGAAATTCTCGGACGTTTTGTAAGTCTTCTGCATTATGCATTAGTACTTGTGCAACAGAAGACAATTTAAAGATCTCTGGGAGCACAGAATTTAAAGTTCAACCATTCTGAAACACTGCAGGGAGACTGAAGAAGAGGGGGAAATGGCAAAAGAAAAATGTGCAAATTTCAGACAGATATAACTTTTAAAAATAAGCAGAATTTACATTTTATATTTTTAAGTTTCTTTTTTTATATTTTTAAGTTTCTAAAAGTACTTTCTCAGTTTATTGTACAGCTTTGTGAAGTTAGTAAATGCCTGGGTCATAATATTCGTTTAATATTTATATTTGAAAACTGATCATTCATGCTAGGAAAATAAATAACACGGATTCAAATAATTATATCTATTTCAAAGAGCAAATTTGTATGAGAGCAAAAAAATTCCACTCAGACCTTTACAAAGACCCATCTACAGAAGTATTTATAGGGTCTCTCTTTCCAGTAAATTGAAACAATTTTGGAAAGTGTTTTGCCACTATTTAAATTTTGATCTCAAAAAACTAGGTAAATTTTAAAATGCCATTAATGATGTGATATCTTAAGGTTTGCACATGTTGGAAAATTGTCCTAATAAACGTGTTTCATTTATTTACAGCAGATATACCATGAATCATCCTAAAGAGAAGATTGTCTGCTATCATTAAAATGTAATGTTTTGATTCTAACATATTGGAGTTTTAGTTAGGGAAAGAATATTATACTGATAATATATAAAATTGGTCTAATTATTGTTTCCTGATCAAATAACAGTTACAGCTTTACCGCATTTAACACAACTCTTCTTAATTTACAGAGAGAATGGGAGACTTTCAGGTTAGCTAATTAATGAAAACAGAGAAGGTAGGTTAAACATGGGCTTATGGATATTTGAGGTAGAGATAGTCTCATAAAATCATTAGTTTCAGGATTACCTTACAGATAATTATAAAGTGATAATTTGTAGAATTACTTACAAAAGCATTCCTTCTCACAGCTAATGTTTACTTTCAGATCTGCGAATATTTTTTCAAAGAAAAAAAAATCCAAGGAGTTATCATTTTGATGGTATAAAGTCAATAATTCAATTTCATTCAATTGAAGTATTCCATTGCGTCTAGATCAGCCCTATTTTAATAAACCTCAAAAAATTCATTAGAGTGAGAAGAAAATTAACACATAAAAAGAAAATACAAAACAAATCATTACTAACTTTCACACATTATAGCCAACCATTTTCCTGTTAATTCATTATAATGATATGTAAAAATCCTCAAGTAGTCGTTTACACTGGAAATGACAGTGACCCAAAATATTTTTACGTTACTTTAAAGCATTTAAGTACATGAGCATCTTGATTATTTTTAAAATCTCAAATATTTTTAAATGAATACAAGAGAATCTGAATCTCAGGTCAACTGTACTAGACTCTAATAATATTTTATTTAATATTATATAGAAATATACAATAGCAACATAAAAGAATATTTTAAAAGTGACATGGACCGAAATGTCTTCCTTGTACAATCACCACTAGAAATGCACTTTTTCCTCTATTTTTTTTTTTTCAATGGGAAGGAAGAGTGAGTGTATGTTACAGAACAAGAATGGACTATTTGGGAAAGTCATTTAAATTAAAATAGAATAATCAAGTATACAAATATTTTAATACTACTAACATCAATATTTAAAAGTTCTAGAACATATGTAGAAAATGAAGGCAAGTATTTCATAGTAAGTTTATAAAACATTATTTTTTCTTCATATCTGTACGCATATAATGAAAAGAAATAAATGAACAATCACACTCAGTTTCAGAGATTTATTTTTCTTCTGAAATTATTTGTTGAGTGAAATCTCTTAAGATTAGGATCACTTAACTCTAAATCAATAAACTAATAATTTTCCATTTTAGCACAAACATTCCCTGAAGTCAAAATATTTTAAAGGAATTTTAAGGACAAACAGCAAAAAAATGTATAGGCATGGAAAAATAGATCTATAAAATATGACTAAATCATTAAGTTTATAAATTTCAATGACCATCACTTCAGGTCACTGCCTGACCTCATCACTCTTCTATCTCCAGGATCACATCTTTCTTCTTGTGTTCAATTTAGAGAACTAAGATTAGAAGATGTAGCCGTTATGAAACACCAGAATAGTGTAAAAGTAGAAAGCTATAAAAAAATTTTAAAAAGTAGAAGGCTATGTCATTCCGCCTTTGCAGCACCTGGCACTAATCTGGAAAAACTAAATTGGAAAGTCCCTTCTCTATTTGCAAACAAACAACCATGATAGCATTCCTGAAATATTTTACTTAGATAATGCAGCTCTTCAGAATGAATGTTGATGTCAGTATAGCCTATTATCACATGTCACGCATTATTGGTTTTGTTTTGTTACATGGCTGATGACCGTGAGATCCTATGTAACATTTTGAACATCCAAGGAACTATATTACATTTATTACTAGAGAATATGCCACAAAAGTATCCCAATCTGCCTTACATCCTACAGAGCAATTCCTAGAATTGGTGGTACCTGAAGGGGCCACGCAAATCCTACATGGAATATCTAGTTCTACTCGATATATGTGAAACATTAGCTTTTACTTACCCAACATGTTAAACTCTAGATAGCATTCCAGATTTGTGGCTTGACTTTTTTTTTTTCCTGTAGGTTTAAAGTTTGCCTTATTAGCACCAGAGAAATTGAGAGAAATTACTTGCCTAAGTGGAATGACAGAGAAACTAAAAAAATAATTAATGCTATGAAGGATCATTGTGAAGCAGACATCAAGAACAATGGGTATCAATCACCCTGTGCAAATCTTTTCTGAGGTTCAATTCTAAAGATAAGTTTTTTTTCTAGATATGTTCAACGAGGAAAAAGAAGCTATATAAAGATATTTCAGTTCAGTTCCCAGGCATGTTCAGCAAGTATGCTAGTAAAAGATCCAAGTGTAGCAAGAATGAGATCACCACAGAAGAACTGATAATTTAATGGGAAAAAGTTAAATACTATTGCTGCTTCCTGACAGGTGCAGGAACCTCAGGATACATTGAGAACCTCATGAAGAGGTCATCTACACAGATCAGTCCTGATCTGGCTACCTCTGATTTAAAAAAAAAATCGAGGAAAAAAAATAAATAAAATAAAAAAAATCGAGGGTTACTATCGAGAGAAACTGTTTCAATAACACATCTTTGCGGATGTTAAATTATAGCTCTGATCATCTTTAAATGAATGTTGTTTGCCTAAGCTTGCGGTAAACTTCAGAGAAATAGCTTTCCTATTTCTAAGCAAAGATCATGTATAGATAATCTTTTTTTTTTTAAGATTTTATTTATTTATTCATGGGACACACACACAGAGAGAGGCAGAGACACAGGCAGAGGGAGAAGTAGGCTCTATGCAGGGAGCCCGATGTGGGACTCAATCCCAGCACCCTGGGATCACACCCTGAGCCCAAGGCAGACACTCAACCACCGAGCCACTCAGGCATCTTATGTATAGACAATCTTTATGCTTTTTATTCTATGGGGATAATAACAGGACTCCATGAGTATATGATTATTTAAACAGTTAGAAAATAGGATAAATTCCCCAGCAATTATATAACTCAGTTAGCACTTTGACCAGTTCTGTATGGCTAGGATGATAAAATTGCTCTTTGAAAACCAGAGAGTACCTCACTGCATGGGGTTCACTATGGACTCATGAAGATAATGGATGACCCCACTTTATGATTGGATTGGGTGCTGTACTTGAGGATGCTCATGTCTCTTGGGACAAGTTTTCTCTAACTTGCAAAAGATTCCTTGTAATTATAGTACTGTTCAGGCTAGACCTCAAATAAAAAGGGCTTCTTGATGGTTTTTCCTTCATTCATATTTATCCTAGAAGCCACCTCTCCCGAGGTACAATTGCAAAGGTTTTGGTCAAGCATGCAATGGCTCTCCTGGTAAAAAGAGCCTCAAAGCTCACTATGAGACTTGCAGGACTTAAGATAAGACCAAAACATAAAATAAGCAAAACAGTATGCTTGGTCAGCAGGACTCTAAATAATATTTCCCAGGCACTGGATACACTTCAACCAAGAATTAAATGAAGTTAGAGAAGGACTTCTCATGAACCACACCACTACTGACTGTCTATTATTGCTACACCATTTGGGGTGTGAGGAGTTTCCTCATATGTGTTGTTTTAACATTAGAGATCCACTCTTGCAAGGTATTCCAATTAATGGGGGATTTTTGTGATGAATTAAAAAAGATAAAGATAGCCACTGATCTTAAAATAAATAGTTAAAATAGTTAAAATAAAATAGTTAATTGGAGATCTTATCTAAGTGATGGGATCATAATTTTGGGCCTAATACTTGTTTTATGTTTATCCTTTTGCATGTGGTGATGCAGGTACCTTTTGCTCTCCATCATGACCCCCTGGAGCCATAGAGCAGATGCCTGGGCTGACCCCTGGATAGACTCTAACCTCCACACAGCCTGCCATCCCATTTCAGCAGGCAGCAGCCAAAGCTGTCATCGTCCCATTTCCTAATGGCAGTTAGGGTTACTATTCCAGGGGGAGGAATGAGTAAGAGACAGGAGGGGCTAGGTAGGGAGAGATAGGTAGAGGGCCATGGAATCCGGCTCATAAAACAAAGTCCCCAACATGCTGAGATGTAAGGCAACCAGTGATAAGGAAACAAACCAGACCATCCTGCCCTAGGTATGGGTGGAAAAGATTGTCCAACAAAGAATAACCAGACCCAAAAGGAAAAGGAAGCCATTAAAGATTGTATCACCAGTCCTTACTCAAACCAGGACTTCGCAAAAAATGATAAGGCCACAGGCTCCCTGATCAGTTTTAAATAAAAGACTATCAGTGGGATCCTATGCTGGCAAAGCTGTTGGGACCCCCCTCACTCCTGAGAGCTTTTTCTGTATACTTGCTTTATAAACTGCTATCACTTTTCCTACCCTCCTTATCTGCAAGGTTCATTCTTCAACTCCATGAGAGAAGAATCGAACTTCGCACTTTATTATGTAATTGTGGGAATTAAAAGTAAAAATTTTCCCAGGATGTATAGTTATATGAAGAAATAAGAACCAAAAAGTAGCTAAATACTTTTTATATTTTTTCAATTATGTATTACAGATAGAAGACTTTTTCCCTAATAAAAATATTTCATTTAAAAATACAGATTTCTATACCTCCTTTTTCACCATCTGTTCCATGGCAATCTCCTTGAATATAACAGAATTCTTGTCTTTTTTTTTAATTTTTAATTTTTTTTTTGAATTCTTGTCTTTTACAGAGCAGAAATCATGCCATGACTTGACTAGGTTTTACAAATTGAGAAAAAATAAGCTGTATCACTGCTTGGATGAAAAGTGTGTTCTTTAAGAGTCCTATGTCTCTCATGATTCTATTTAGTAATATAATTTTTTTAATAATGGCATAATTTTTTGAATCACTTTTTCACTGTCATATGATGTTGTAAAGTCAGGTATGAGAAGGACCATTTTTTTTTCAACTGAACCATGTAGTACATAGGTTTGGAATACATAGTCAATAAAAACAGGGTTTTCTCATTATGTCAGCAAAATCATGTTGACTTTAACTGTAGAATAATGTTTTAGTGTTTGTAATGATATCCTAAAATCAACATTAAAAGCATATTTGTGAATAGCTCATAAAATAAGCTTTTTGTTTGTTTGTTTTATAATCTCTAAACCGGTTTACAATATGGAGGCCAAAAGAGGACTGTTGTTTCTCATACTGGATTTATCATGGTATATATGTCTACCAATGATATAGACCTTTCACAAACTTTTTTTTTTTTTTTTTTTTTTTTTTTTTTTTTATGAACAAGAGGGTTACATGGGTGGCTCAGTCAGTTAAGCATCTGACTCTTGGTTTCAGCTCAGGTCATAATTTCAGTGTCATCAGATTGAACCCCACATTGGGCTCTATGCTCAGCACAGAGTCAGCTTGAGATTCTCTCTCTACCCTCTCCCTCTGCTCCTCCCCCACTTGTGTGCTCTCACTTTCTCTCCCTCTTCAAAATACATAGATATAATCTTATTTTTTTTAATTTAGAAAGTAAACAAGAGTAAGATCCAAAACATACAGCGCACCAACAGAAGAGCTTTGTGAATAAAGAACTAGATTGTTTCTGGGTTGAAAAGGTATATATTATCCTCTTCTAAATCTGTTCACTATGTTGACTGTTTTATAACAACATTTGTGCAATTTATTTGACCATAGATGTCTTTTTGAATTATAATGCATTGATAGAAAACCCACAGGAGCTCACATGATATAATGCTTCTTTCTAGTAAAGTAGGTAGCCTAATGTCATCTCACAGATGGATTATGATTACTGCAAGAAATTATCACAGTTGGAATTTATCAGTTAAATATTTTGGATCACAATCTACTCTGGATCTATACTTCACCTTCTCCCCGCAGCTCTCAGCCTTGGGAGGCCGAATTTTATGAACTATGCAAATGGGCTGTCTTGCCCTCTGTGATTCTTCTGACTTCTTTCCTTTAAGAACCACAAGTTTGAGATAATATGAGCTAAATGTTTCATTGCGAAATACTATGTAAATATTGTATTAAATCATTGCATTTAATGCAATATTATTTAGTTGTTTTCAGAATTGCCTGTCTCCTTATCCCCCTCTACCACTAATTTGAAATTTACTCAAGGAATTAATTTTTAGATTTCTTTAATACTCATGGTATTGGATCTTTAAGAATGGCATTTATAAATATGGAAATATTATCTTTATTGATAAGATTAACTAAAGAAGAAAAAGCTGATAGATGGCATTTTTCCACTGAAAACATCAGTACTCTCGTGAATTTAGCAACCAGTTGATGTAGTCTTTGCCATGAAATGACTGGTATAAAACATCTGTTCAAAACCTTTCTATTCCACAAAATTTTATTCTAGAACAATTTTTTAATGAATAACAAAATTATTTAACTAGATTTATTTTCTTTTAGAGAGTGTGCGTAATATTATTCTTGCAAATGTTAAGAGTGCAACTCCTTACATTGCCACTAGCTAACTCTAAGCATATCACCGAAGTCCTCTTACACCCAGTTTTCCATCTTGAACAATTATGTCAGACTAGATCTTGAGTGGTCAACCTAAATTTCAAATTTGGATAAATAAACATTATAGATTTTCCTTATTAGATATCATGTGTTCTCCTTTGTTATTCAGTAAGATGAAAATCAATAACAAAAAGCTCTCAAAATCAGAATATGTTAGATATTTAGCACCAGCTAGGTAGGAGCCCAGATTCCTTATTGAAGGACAAATAAAATATATTTATATTTCTTGTAATATATTAAAATAGAAATATATCCAGATCCAAAATTATATTTCAGTATATATAAAAATTATGTATAATATTTATGTTTACTATATAAATACAGGTATTATATAGAATACTTATATAAATACAGATAAGAAAATATGTAGTGGAACTAATTTGTTAGGGCATTCATATTATGCATGATTGATTTTAAAGTTACTACATGCGATTTTTGTTAATTTTTATAATAAAAGTTGCGTCATCCAATTTTATTTTTTATTTATTTATTTTTTGGTTGCCAAAAGTAGAAATATTCTAATAATTATTTAGATAATTATAGATATGCTTTTTGGAACGTCATCCAATTTTAAACTAACTTACAAAAAATGAAGTTAGTTTAATTAGAAGAAATAATACAATTCAGGTTAAATAACTTTAACCCGAAGGTAGTACCTTTCCATAGGTAATGTTTATTAATTGTGATTGAAATGCAATAAAAAGCAAATGCTTCATAATATCCATAGTATTGAAATAATTTTAACATCCATATATATTAGATTAAAAATGTATAAAATGTTTATCCTCACTGCCAAAGTTATTTTAGTATCAGAAGTTGATGTTTGGGTTAGCAGTTAGCATTTCCACATTATTCCTCTATGATAATTCTAAATTCCTTATCCTTCTCCTGGCTGCATTTCAAGCTGGATAATCCTGTTCACCTAAATTTTTAATGTAGTTTCAATTGGATGTTGCATGCTTCTTTACTTTCTGTCACGTACAGTTGTGTAGTGGTGAGCATTTTTATTTCTGAGTGTATTGCAGTAATCCCTTTGTTTGGTTTGTCTTTCAGAACATGCTTAAAAAATATTACCAAGCTTGTTAGAATCTTCAAGATGAGAGGTTATGAAACCATGAATGTCAATGTCAGAAGCCATTATTAAGCAACCTAAGAGGATTATGTTTATTGTTGTTAGGTTTAGTTTTTATTGAACCATACAGGCGTTAATGTTTAAATAAATGCCCATACTTCATCATCAGTTTGTCAATAAGCAAACATACCTTTTATTGTCATCAGAACATACGGAATTTTCATTTTTGATTATTTTTTTTTCATGTTCAGGCTAATAATGATTTTCTACCTACGTGGATTTAATATTGATGGATAAATGATAAGGATGTTTGAGTCAGCAAATCCTATTCAGTGATTCAAATAGTGCTGACTGTAGCCCCCCGTGAGGTATCTTAAGCAGAAGAGGAAACCATTCTCAAAGGAGGGGTTTCCTACGCACCATCAGGGTTTATTTGGTGGATAGTACAGGTGAGATTTCTATTGGCTAAGATAGATTTCCCTGAAATTTTGTGTTTTTTCTATGGGATTCTTCTATCAGAGGAACAAAATAAAATCTCAACCCTAGGAATTTGCCTTGAAGACTCACCTCCACACACACACAAAATAACATACTTGCAGGATATTTATGTCGGCATCATTTGAAATAGCAAACAATTGAATTATCTTAAATAACTGTTAATGGCTTCAAAAAATGTAAACATAAACTATGTGTAAATAATTCAGAACACAGTTAAAAGGAGGTAAGCTGAAGGCATAAAAATTGAAGATCTTGGGGCACCTTGGTAGCTCAGTGGTTGAGTGTCTGCATTTGGGTCAGGTTGTGATCCTGAGGTCCTGGATCAAGTCCCACATCAGGATCCCTGCAGGAAGTCTGCTTCTCCCTCTGCCTCTGCCTCTGTCTCTGGATCTTTCATGAATAAATAAATAAAATCTTAAAAAAAACCTGAAGGTCTTTATGAAATAATGTGTTATATAACTAATGTGTTACATAAGAATGTACTTATATATTTATATATTTTTAAGCACAAGAGCAACATGTAATATAATAATATAATATACTTACTCCATGGATTTTTTTTTTTCGTGAAAGAAAAAAAGGGATACACACATACACACACACACACACTCCTGAAATCCAAATCCTAGCTCTAGCACATAGTTCTAATAAAACTCTGGGGGATCCCTGGGTGGCGCAGCGGTTTGGCACCTGCCTTTGGCCCAGGGCGTGATCCTGGAGACCCGGGATCGAATCCCACGTCGGGCTCCCGGTGCATGGAGCCTGCTTCTCCCTCTGCCTGTGTCTCTGCCTCTCTCTCTCTCTCTCTCTCTCTCTCTCTCTCTCTCTCTCTGTGTGTGACTATCATAAATTCAAAAAAAAAATTAAAACTCTGGTAAGTTTATGGCATTTTCTTCCATACACTGAAGTACATAATACATTGAAGATGGCTGAAATAAAAATATTCAAAAATATTTCATGATCTAAAATTCTGTCTTATAATGATATTACAGAGTTTCCTGGCTGATGCAGATACAACCTGGAACTAAGGAAAAATAGAGACAAGATTTTCTCATCAGTATTACTAAGACATCACAAGAAAAACTAATGTCATTTAACGATATGTAAAACAAAGTATTCCCAAACCATTCTTTATATATGTCAAAAAGTAAATGTATGCAGTTGATTTTTTAGAGTGGACAGAAAGCATCATCAGACCTATGGTTTTACTTTTCTTTTTTTTGCTCCCAAAGCATCATTTTAGAATGATCACAAGTGTGCAAATTTAAGTACAGTTTGACATGAGTAATACATTTTTTAAAATATTTTATTTATTTATTCATGAGAGACACAGAGACACAGGCAGAGACACAGGAAGAGGGAGAAGCAGGCTCCATGCAGGGAGCTGGATGTGGGACTCCATCCCAGGACTCCAGAATCAGGCCCTGGGCCAAAGACAGACGCTCAACCACCGAGTCATCCAGGAGTCCTGAGTAACACATCGTAAGTCTTCTTTCCTTCCTTCATAAAATGTAGGGGCAAAAGAATAACCACACTCTTGGAAAGAATTCTTTGGTGATTAGAGCTGTTACCCAAACTTCACTCCAGTTTAAGAGAAGCTTAAGATCTATCAGGAATAAGACAAATCTACAACTTCAAAGGTTAGCTTGCAAGCCTGAATACCAAGTAGAATGCACAACTGGAAAGAATGACCTTGAAAGAATAAAGGAGTAACTGATTTACCTGACAATGTAGGTCAAGCCAATAAATGCAACAAGACACTGCTTTCAAAGATCCCTTCCCAAAACAATCTCTATTATACAACAAAGTATGTTTTGCTAGAATTGCTGCAAAATAATGTTTAAGTAAAAAAAAAAAAAAGTAAAATGTGTTAATGCTAGCAATTTTTGTATACAGGGCTACTTTACATATATACCTGTACATACATATATCTTACTTAATGTAGCAGATAACTTTTTAATTGATTTCGAATCAACATCTTATTCAACTATTATGTCAAGTTAACTAGATAGGAAATATTATTATCCTTCCTTTACAGATGAGAAAATCAAGTTTTAGGGAATTTAAGTAAGTTCCAAAAGTCAGACAAGCAGTAAATAGCACAGCCAAGATTCAGAGTTCTTCGTGATTCCAAAACCCAAGTTCTTCAATAAGATTTACTACGCTGAACACATGTATAGTATAACACATCATGATATCTTACAAAGGAATAGCCATTTTATAAAGAACATAAGGAAATGATGAATGTTTCATATTCAAGAGGATAATTTTCATTAATAATGGTCATATGCAGCTCAATCTCCATAGTTATCTGGGAAGGAAATGTATCCTGCATTTAGGAAATGTGTTAACTCCTTTTCTAAAATAAACAAAATAGGGATCCCTGGGTGGCGCAGCGGTTTAGCGCCTGCCTTTGGCCCAGGGCCCGATCCTGGAGACCCGGGATCGAATCCCACGTCGGGCTCCCGGTGCATGGAGCCTGCTTCTCCCTCTGCCTGTGTCTCTGCCTCTCTCTCTCTCTGTGTGTGTGACTATCATAAATAAATAAAAATTAAAAATAAAATAAAATAAACAAAATAGGTTATAGGGAATAACTAGTTAAAAAACACCTTAACAAAATTATATATATATGCGAATTATGCATTAAGCCAAACACATATATATATATATTTTTTTTATGATAGTCACAGAGAGAGAGAGAGAGGCAGAGACACAGGCAGAGGGAGAAGCAGGCTCCATGCACCGGGAGCCCGACGTGGGATTCGATCCCGGGTCTCCAGGATCACGCCCTGGGCCAAAGGCAGGCGCCAAACTGCTGCGCCACCCAGGGATCCCGCCAAACACATATTCTATATACAAAGACTTGAAAATAGAACAAATTTTTTGGAGTTTTTTGTATAAACGTCTAGTTTCTCCTGTTAAGGGTCAGAAAATAATGGTTTGTGTATAGTCTCTATCAATTCCTCTTTTCTCGGTTCTTTTTTAATTTCGGTTCCATTTTCTATGTGCTACCTGGCATCTTCTAGAACTACCTACCTTCTTCCCTCAGATGCCAACGTCTTTTCAAGTCCTATGATACAGATGTGACTAGCCCCTAATCTTTGTATTTGTAAAAGGCAAGCATGGATTTTTGCTCTCTTGCAACACAGTCTTTACAAAGCTTTTGGTGTATTATTCTTGTTAACACTTGTAATAAATTATGTTTGTCCAGCTGTTCTCTGTGACATAAATGTTTGTTACATCTATATTTTCTCTCCTGTGATTTTTCTATTATCCTTTCTCAAAAAGAATAGTATCCTGTTTCATGGGAAAGAATGGCCATTTGTATTTTAGGACATAATGTGAAAACAAAATTCATTATGTTGTGATACTCTGAGAAAACCTGCACTTCCTCTTACATTGCACACACCTTCAGAGGAGCACCACATGATCATTGTTAGCATGCCTCATTATCTCAGAACTAATATATCATATGCCTTCTAAAATGAAAACACTCACTAAAGTTAGAGTCTGAGTTCCATTAGGGGTGGTATTATAAGAAAAGGATGCTGAAATAACTCTGATATTTATGAGAACCTATTTGTTAGAAATCATTTAAAGAATCAATATTCAATTAAATCCATAGACTATTTAGAGTCTAAGAAAGTACTGCCCAGTAGAATTTCCTGTGACAGTGAACTGCCTTGCAGTCTACTCTGTTCATTGATGGTCACTAACCACATGTGGCTTCATAAACAGGTAGAATGACTAGGGAACTAGTTTTTTTAAATATATTTTCAAATTAATTTAAATGTAAGTAACCACATATAGCTACTGGCTATGTTACTGGACAGTGCAACACTAAGGGATTTTATAAACTGCTTCAACTAACTCTCAATTTATAGAAGGTTATGTATTTAACCCACATTAAGTACTCTAAGAAATTCATTGCATATATATATTTACATATATACATTGTATATATATACACATAGAGTAGTATTAAAATATTTTTAAATATTTTATTTATTTATTCATGAGAAACACAGAGAGAGGCAGAGACATAGGCAGAGGTAGAAGCAGGCTCCCTGCAGGGAGCCTGATGTAGACTCCATCCCAGGATTAGGGGATCACTCCCTGAGCCAAAGGCAGAAGCTCAACTGCTGAGCCACCCAGGCGTCCTGTATTAAAATATTTATTAGATATGTTATTTATTTCTGCAGTTGCCACAGGGGTGGCCATTGCATGTTCCAGTGGTACATGAAATAAGGGATAATTTTTTCAGCTCATACTTTGTCAAATATATGTTCCATGAAATATTAATATCAGTTAGTGAAACTTCTCCTCCAAATTGCATAGTAATGTGTACACGTAAAAAATAATAAAAACATTTTGTATGTTTATTAAAGGCATACAAAAGCAGAGAATAATAAAATCATAAAATAAATCAATTAGGATTAATAAATACTGATATCCATCAATGTATTTTTTAGAAACCATGCCTATAGCTTCATACAATTGTTATTACTGAAATATAGTGTCTCCTATCTTATAAACTTAGAAATTATATTTATAATAGTTAAAATTATTATATAGAGATCATATACAGCATGCAGACTAATATTTCATGAATTGATGAATAAACAAAGGGGATTTGCAAATGAGAAAGACCAACATTTGGATCTTAAACTATATTTTCAAAGGAAACATCATAATGGATTAAACTTTAGGGCTGACCAAGAGCAACATTTTTCTCTGTAGCAATGTGATCCTAATTAATAAACAGATGCAAGTCAAACATAGGAAAGCCAAATACAATTGGTATTTTTAATTTTTTTTTTAATTTTTATCCATCTATGATAGTCACACACACACACACACAGAGAGAGAGAGAGAGAGAGAGAGAGAGAGGCAGGGACATAGGCAGAGGGAGAAGCAGGCTCCATGCACCGGGAGCCGGACGTGGGATTCGATCCCGTGTCTCCAGGATCACGCCCTGGGCCAAAGGCAGGCGCTAAACCACTGCGCCACCCAGGGATCCCCAATTGGTATTTTTATAAAATTACTTAAAAACAATAGTTTAGGAGGGGCTAATGGGCCTATTCATAGGCTCTATTGGTTATCCCCTGCCTGAGAAGACTTGGACAATTCCATCTGCTGGGAAGTTGAACCTACAGCCCAACACGAAGAAGAAATTAAAAAATAAAATAAAATCACAAAGTGTGTGGCTTTTAAATAGAAGAGATCCAAAGAGAAATAGGGGCCCACCACATTTATTAGTAGGTATCTCATTCCTCCTTTCTGGGTAAAAATAACTAAGTTGTGGACACAAGGCCAGGGGCAATTCTACTAGAGACATTCTTGTGCATGGACAAAAGAGGATGTTATGTGTTAAATTGGGTCCCACCCAAGAGCTCTGATGGAGATGTACAACATGATTAATGTTGTTTTCATGCCCACTAACACATCTATCCTGCAGCCCATGGATCAAGAGGTAATTTCAACTTTCAAGTTTTCTTATTGTAAAAATACATTTTGCAGGGCTGCCATAGACAGTGATTCCTCTGATGGATCTGGCCAAAATAAATTGAAAACATTCTGGAAACGATTCCCTATTCTAGATGCCATCCGAAGCACTCATAATTCATAGAAAGAGGGTCAAAATATCAACATTAACGGGAGTTTGGAAGAAACCAATCCCAGCCTTCTTCCCAATTGTATATGTGGTGGGAAGAGAGAACTAGAATTAGAAGTGGAGCCTGAAAATGTGAGTAAGTCACTGCAATGTCATGATAAAATTTTAATGGAAAATGAGTTGCATCTTATGGAAATGGTTAAAGAAAGTACTTTCTTCAGAGAGAATTTACTCCTGCTGAATATCCTGTGAAGATTATTGAAATGACAACAAGTGTTTTGAAGTATGCATAAACCTAGCTGATAAAGCAGCGCAGAGTTTGAGAGGATGCACTCCAATTTTGAAAGAAGTTGTACTGTGGGTAAAATAGTATCTAGCAGTATTGCACGGTACAGAGAAACTGTCCATGAAGGTAAGAGTCAATCAACAAGGTAAATTTCACTTTTGTTTTAAGGAATTGACGTAGCCACACCAACCTTTAGTAACTACCTCCCTGATCAGTCAGCAGCCATCAACAAACATCAAGGCAAGGCCCTCCACCAGCTAAAAGATAATGATTCCTGACAGCTCAGATAGTATTTTTTAGCAATAAAGTACTTTTTTTTTTTTTTAGAGAGAGGAGGGGGGCAGAGGGGGAGGGAGAGTATCTTAAGCAGGCTTCATGCCTAGCACAATCTCACAATCCTGAGACCTTGACCTGAACCAAAATCAAGGATTGGATGCTTAACAGGTACCTCAGCAAAAGAGCATTTTAAAATTAAGGTATGTATACTGTTGTTTAGATATAATGATTCACATAATTCATAGACTACATTATGGTAGAAACATACCTTTATATGCACTGGGAAACCAAAAAATTCATTTGACTCACTTTATTGTGATACTTGCTTTATCTCCAAGGTATGTCTGTATTTTCTTTAGAAGTGCAAAAAAAAATTGAGAAAATAAATAGAAAAGCAACTTTTGTCATTATATCCTGTTGATAGTGGTACAGGAGGGACTCATGGGGTTCAAGGAAGAATTACACTTAAAATTTTCCTAATGAGAGGCCAGGAAGGCAAGGGAATGGGTCTAAGAACAAATATCAGACTCTTGATTTCACTTTAACTTGACCTACGATATTGGCTTATAAATGGTTTCACCTCAAATTCCAATTCTTGAAATTAAAAGTTTTATACTCATTGTTTTTCTCTCTGCATTTCAATTTTCTCTAAGGCTGAGGGTGTTTCTAGTTGAATATGGATACAGTATGAAATTATGAAAATATATATTAATATATTTAAAATATTTATCATTTTAGGAAATATCCATATCATTTTTAAAATGAACTAAAATTAAGGAAGTTGTATTTTATCTTTGATTATTTTTTTCTTTTAAAATACAATAGGTTTTAAAAATGTGTTCTATTGCAAGGTAAATAAAAAACATAAATCAATTATTCATATTTTATAGCAATGAATATTTTTGTGGACCATATTTTGGCTAGTTCCAGATATCCATTACTCATCATCTTTTATAAATCTTTAGGGTATACTATCTACACATTGGTTTTCAAAAGTGTACTGCAATCAAACTTTTTTTTTTTTTTTTTTTTTTTGCAAATGTTGCCCTATGCTAGGACTAGAGATACAACAAAAAGTCTCTAATATACTTTATCACCGCTATACCTTTATTCTTCTCATTTCCTACATCCAGAATGACCTATTGGGCAACACTGGTTTTAACTGACACTTAATCTAATAACCATTCATGGATCCTCCTGGCTAGAAGTTCACTCTTTCTTCCTTGAATTCTTTACTATGCTTTACATTATTCATATGCTTCTTCATCTGCATGGCTTTGCAATATATTTAAATTCTACTCCCATTATTTAAGTAATAACATCAGAATGGGACAATCGTCTTCATATCATCCACAGTATAAGGCAAAGAGCACATACTAAATATGTGCTATATTTAATAAATTGTATAATTATTAAGATACATATTTGAAAGACAGAATGTTTTCCCATCACACATTAATAGGGGTATGAATTATTTCAAATATCTTAAATTTATATTAACTGCAAATGTTTATTTCTAACCCAACAATGACAAAATCAAGTAGGGCGTAATAATGAAATTTTTGGAAATAATGACTTTTTCATAATTTCATACTATATCCATATTCAACTACCCACCATTTGCTTCGATGTGGATAGAACTGGAGGGTATTATGCTGAGTGAAATAAGTCAATCGGAGAAGGACAAACATTATATGGTCTCATTCATTTGGGGAATATAAATAATAGTGAAAGGGAATAAAGGGGAAAGGAGAAAAAATAAGTGGGAAATATCAGAAAGGGAGACAGAACATGAGAGACTCCCAACTCTGGGAAACGAACTAGGGGTGGTGGAAGTGGAGGTGGGTGGGGGGTGGGGGTGACTGGGTGATGGGCACTGAGGGGACACTTGATGGGATGAGCGCTGGGTGTTATGCTATATGTTGGCAAATTGAATACCAATAAAAAATAAATTTATTATTAAAAAAAGAAACACCCTCAGCCTTAGAGAGAATTGAAATGCAGAGAGAAAAACAATGAGTATAAAACTTTTAATTTAATTTCAATGAAAAGTTTTTCAAATTTAAAAAAGACCCTAAGTGAAAGAACTTACTGGAATAATTGATTGTTCAGTAGATAATTAAACGTCAACCACAGACATTTATTTAGTATTTAGCAATTGTTTTTTTTTTTCAAAAAATATTAAGCAGGTTCAAACTTACATGGAAAAATTAAAATTATTGGCAAATAACCTGAGTTGCTTTACTTCAAACATCTTCAAACTCATTCTGCACTTATCTTCTGAAATGACAGCAAATGTAAAAATATGTTACATGCCTGCTGGTTGCTAGAAACTGTATATATGAAACAAAGTGAAAGAGAAAAAAAAATCCAAAAGCTGTGTTGAAAACTTCATCTAAGAGAAACTTAGCAGAGTGAATAAAAGTGGGGGGTCAAATTCATAAACAAAAGGCGCTTCCAGACCTAGAAGTTATCATTCCTTTTAAGATCAGTAAAGCAAGAATTTAACCTTGCCACTACTGCAGTTTAAGTTACGTAATTACATTCTTCAGAGTTGACATTTTCACCTTGGAAGGCATAATCAGGCCATGCAGATGGAGGCCAAAACCAGTAATTTCAGCATTCTGCTTCCTCTCACATCAAATCATAATAAGATCTGGCGGTGAAGCGTGCATGAGCCTCCATGTGACTGTCAGTACAGTCTTTCATTTAAACAACAAAATAGTTAGCAGTAAGCTTATAAATGTGGAAAGCATGCAAAATAGAAACCGTAAGTCTGTTACCGTTAAAAACACCTCACACCGAAAAGGCCAAGTATTTAAAATGTGTTTCTACTCCCCTTAAAAGAAGTCAGAATTAATAGAAAATACATGACTAGAAAAGATAATTGGACCTTTCTTTGTAGAGAAATGAAAACAGTTTGCTAAAACATCTCTAAACATATACTCTTTAAGTGTTAAATACATAGCTTAGAAAAATGTGAGAAATCATTTAAACATGAAATCAACTTGTACTACTTTGTGTAGACTATCTCTTAAATTCATAATGTGTCTTGAACAGAATTGGATTTTATTTCTACTATAAAACTTCTAGCAAAAGATGCCTCAAGATCAGCTAATGTTAACATTAAGAATATAAACATGGCTCCAATTTTTTTGTTTTAGTTTTGAATGGATAATATATTCATCTTTTTCAAAATTCGAAAAGAATATAAAAAGGTATTCACTTATAAGTCCCGCACCAGTCCCCACTTCCTCCCTACTTTCCCCCAGATCTGCAGGCAACATTTTTAGAATTACTTTCTCATTCAAACTTCAGGAAGATACTGGAACAAATTTATTTTTAAGATATTATTTTTATATGTCTTAAAACACCATGAAATCATTTGGAAAGCTGCACATCAAAACACATAAAATGGGTCGGATATTGCTTAGAAACTGATCAAAGCATTGGGGATGGGGAACAATCTGGACTTATTACCAGCTTCACTTAATTTGAGCTCTAAGCAGTCCTTTTCCTGTCTCCTCTTCACCTCCTCATTCTGTAAATAATGGAAAGCCCAGGGCTCGGTCTGGGGATCATTCCTCTTTCTACCTTCCTCTCTGTGGGATCTCATCTAAATGCTGATAACTCACATATTTATATTGTCTGACAAGTTCTTCCCTATGAAAATGTTATACTAGGATATCTAACAGCGTACTTGAAACTCGCACATTTCCAACAGCCTGCACTAAGCGAAGCTGGTATTCTCCTCCAACTCAACACCAACCACCCCTAGCCTTACTCACCTCACTTTATACCTACTCAATTCCGGTGTTCCTGAGGCCCTTGTTGTTATCCTTGATGCTTCTCTTTCTCTCCCATCCTGGCCTTTGCTATTTCTCTGACCTCATCTCCTAAGCTTCCAGCATTCAGTCATGCACTCAGTTCCTGCCAGGTTGCTTCTCTGCTGCTCCTGGGCTCCAGGTAACTCCTCACCTCAAGGCACTGACAGGGGAAATCCTCTCCAATTAGAATACTCTTTCCCAGGGAGGTGGGGGTGGGGTGGGGTGACTGGGTGATGGGCACTGAGGGGGGCACCTGGTGGGATGAGCACTGGGTGTTATGCTATATGTTGGCAAACTGAACTCCAATAAAAAAAAAAAAAAGGAAAGGTGTGTAGCAGGATGGGGTGACGGGCACTGAAGAGGGCACTTGATGGTATGAGCACTGGGTTTTATACTATATGTTGGCAAATTGAATTTAAATTTTAAAAAGTTAAAAACAAATAGAATACTCTTTCCCCAGATGAGTACACGGCCAGCTAGTTCATGTTCCTCGTGTCTTAATTTCAATCCCTCAGGCTTATCCTTATACATATACCCAGAATTGGACCATCTGTCACTATACTGGCAAATGTCACACTGTCATCACACTTCTGTGTTATATAATAGTCTTCTCATTATTCCAGTGATTCTACCCCTGACTGTCTTTCATGTATTTTTGACATAGCAATTCAAATGATTTTGTTAAGCTGTAAGTCAAGTTAGAGCATCAGAATAGATGTCATAGTTCCTTCTATGAATTACTTGCTTCTATATAATTTGGCCCCGATTATTTCTGTCACTCTGTATCAGTCTCCTTGTTTCTGGAACATTCTAGGTATGTTCTTCTTCACCTTAGAACATTTGTTACTGCTTTTCACTCTGTCTGAGATTTATTTTCCCTAAACCTTTGGATCTTTATATATTTTAAATTATATTTACATTTTTATAAATTTTGTCTCCAACCCTGGAATGGATTATTTTACAGCATGGTTTTTATCTCCCCCTACCATCAATATAGTATCTCCAGTGCCAAGAACAGTTTCAACCAGTTCACAGACATTCAATAAAAAATTATTGAATCAGATTTTACGTAGAAAAGTGTTTACATGAATATGAGATGAAACGTATATATTGTGAGTAGATAATCTGTAAAATTAACAAAACACTTTGTTTTCATAAACTTCCATAAAAATTGTTTACCCACATTTTGCTAAACCAGTTAGAGAAAGTGTAAAAACCTGTTCTGAAAAATCTAGTCCCCACATCAAAAAGAAACAGCAGATTTCTTTTAGAATCCAAACCCATCAAAGGTTTATGTTACCATAGTGGCTGATCCAAAGGGCTTTAGAACTGAGCCATTGTTATTTCACATATTTAATTAGCTTTCACAGTTAGTGTAAAATTTCCAAAAAAGTTTAACTAAAAAATGTAATTTGAAAAAGATTTAAAAAGTGCAAAACTAAGTTATTTTTTCTTTCCCTTAATCATTAATGAAAAATCACCTAAAACAATGACCTTTTGTTGTTTATTTTTTATGTCTGCAGAAATGCTTTATGAAACACTGACAAAAAAAATTGTGAAAAGGTCAGTGACATATAGCAACACTGTTGCTGCATAATTAACAGAATGTTCATTTTATATCTTGATGGGATATTTTGGCTGCTAGTTGGCAATAGGAACAGGTTGAGATTAGGAAACAGTAAAAAGGAAGTTGTGTTCCAATATGAAACACTACCAGTCATTTTGATCTACAGTACCTGAGTTCAGTAGATTTTGACAACTATTTGATGCTACTTAAATCTTAACAGCTATTGAAATGGGAATGATATTAGCACTAATTGAATTACAAATGTGGGGATAAGAGTTTGCAAGTTTCTGGTACTATATTTATCATTTATCATATCACAGACATCATTTATCAGCATAGCATCTCTCTTCAATTATATTAAAAAGGACTTCTTTAGTTTAGAGAAAGAGAGCATGCACAAAGGAGCACGGTGGGAGGGACAAAGGGAGAAAGAGAATCTCAAGCAGACTCCCCACTGAATACAGAGCCCAATGCAAGGTTCAGTCTCCCCACTTGAGATCATGACATTAACTGAAATCAAGAGCCATATGCTTAACCGACTGATCCACCCAGGTTTTCCTCTTCAATTATGTTCTTTAAACTAAGCAACATCCATTTAAGAAAATGATGACAACAAAAATACATACAAACGTGGACCCATAAAGAGCAAAGTCACAATCTAAGAAGCTCTTAGAATAAATCCACTGCAGAAAATGGTTTTGTAGCAGGTAACGTTCAATACATTGACATTTAAAAGCTAAGACATGTAAAATAAAGATCTACCTTCTTGACAGAAGCCAAAAAGTTTTGGAAATCTGACCCTTCTTGTCTTAGGGTGACAGCTGCCTGGAATGACATCCATCACGGGGGTTTGCTGCTCAAAAATAGTCCCCGCTACTTGCCACTAATCTTCCCTACACTGGAGATTATTGTTGTTCTTACATTTATCAAAATTTGCCTTACTATATTCCTTGAGGTAGAGTAAAAAGAAAACAATATATTTTATTTACATATGTATTAAAAGAGAGATAGATAATTAAATGAGAAAAGGGAAAGATAAATTAGTTAAATTACAGTTAAAAAGATCTTTAAAAATGAGAACTTTTGTGTGCTTATGTCCAAATGAAGGCTACAACAACTTCTCAAAATGTGCAAACTCAAGCTGTATCAAATAATAAAATTTATTTATATAGAGAACAAATAATTATGTGAGAAATATGACTCATACCTAAAAAAATAACCGTGCTTAAAATGTATTTCACTAAAAAAAAGATAAAACTCTGAATCAGATTTTTATAAACACATTAACTAGAAATTTAACATTGTTGTAACTTGTGACAAATGTTTAGAGTATTTGCAGACCTCTTTAACCTGGCCTCACTGCCAGCAGGGTTACTTCCTGGTAACTTTCTATGAAGTAAATGTACAGATTCCATTCCAATGTAGGTCCAAGTTTATGGGACTGAATTTTACATAAGTTAATGTCATTCTTTTAAGTCAAATCATGCAATACAATGGCTATAAGATAGAAACAAAATATTTTAATTAATATGGGAAAATAATTCAAAACAAATTTTAAGTTTTAAAAAGTTTGATAATTCTGCAGATATCATAAAATTCAGAAAATAACTTAATATTTGTATTACCCTCCTAACATAGCTCCATATTTTCTTTCCTTTTTTTTGCTATGCACAAATGTTTTCACTATTTTTTCTAACACTGAATTATTTAAAAGTATTAGAAGTAAAGTCCGTATTTTTAAGAAATGATATAATCCTAGATTCATATTTTCTTTATTTGTAAGTTCA
This sequence comes from Nyctereutes procyonoides, assembly GCF_905146905.1. Lineage (NCBI taxonomy): Eukaryota > Metazoa > Chordata > Mammalia > Carnivora > Canidae > Nyctereutes > Nyctereutes procyonoides. Next base: position 12,877,153 of record NW_026575032.1, on the reverse strand, counting down.
AGAGGGTTTTCTCTTGGAAAATAGAAAAATATGGAATTGATTTTATACTTAAATAATAGCCCTTTCTCTCTACCTCAGGATTGTAGTACAAAAAGGAGAAATCTAGAGAGTATGTGCAGGGTTCTGGGTTGAGAAGACAAAGGGTACAATTTACAAAGGGGAAAGCTGGCATTTGCAGGACAGAACTCAATTTCATCACATCTACAATAGAAAGGATAAGAACCATATGATCACTTTAATAGACACAGAAAAGGCATTAGAAAAATACAATGTTTATTCATGATAAAAACCCTCAACTAAAGAGGTTTAAAGGGAACACACCTCAAAATAATAAAGCCCATATATGATAAAGCCACAGCTAACATCATCTTTAATGGGGAAAAACTGATAGCTTTTCCTCTGCAGTCAGGAACAACAGAAGGATTTTCACCCTCACCACTTTTATCCAACATGATACTGGAAATCCTAGCTACAGCAATCAGACAACAAAAAGAAATAAAAGACATCTGAATCAGCAAGAAAGAAGTAAAAGTTTCACTATTTGCAGGCAAGATGATACTTTATGCAGCAAACCCAAAGACTCAGCCAAAAAAAACCTGATAGAACTAATAAATGAATTCAGTAAAGTCACAGGATACAAAATCAACATACAGAAATCTGTTGCTTTTCTACACACAAATAATGAAGGAGCAAAAAAAAAAAAAAAAAGGAATTCGGGAATCAATTTCATTTACAATTACACCAAAAATTCATGAGATACCTTGGAGTAAACCTAACCAAAAAAGTAAAAGACCTGTACCTGAAAATTATAACACATTGATGAAAGAAATTGAAGAGGACACAAAGAAATAGACATTCCGTGCTCATGGAGTAGAAGAACAAATATTGTTAAAATGTTTACACTGCCCCCAAGTAATCTATACATTTAGCACATCCCTATCAAAATACCAAAAACATTTTTCACAACTAAAACAAATAATCCTAAAATTTGTATGGAACCACAAAATACCCTGAATAGCCAAAGCAATCTTGACAAAAGGAATGCAAAGCTAGAGGCATCACAATTCTGAACTTTAAGTTATATAATAAGGCTATAGTGATCAAAACAGTATGGTACTGGCACAAAAATAGAAAGGTAACTCAATAGAACAGAACCAGAAACCCAGAAATGGACCCACAACTCTTTGCTCAATTAATTTTTGACAAAGCAGGAAGGAATATCTAATGGGAAAAAGACAGTCTTTTCAAACAATGGTGTTGGGAAAACTGGACAGGAACATGCAGAAGAATGAAACCAGACCGTTTTCTCATAATATAGACAAAGTACATCAAAATGGATCGAAAAACTAAATGTGAGAACTGAAACAATAAAATCCTCATATTGGCTGTAGCAACTTTTTTCTAGATAGAGAAACACAAGGAAAAATAAAATATTGGGACTATATTAAATAAAAAGCTTTTGCACAGTGAGGGAAACAATCACTAAACTGAAAGGCAATATACATAATGGGAGAAGATATTTGCAAATAATATAGCTCATAAAGGGTTAGTATCCAAAATACATAAAAAACTTATACATACAACTTGACATTCAATAAACAAATAATCCAATTTAAAATGGGGAGAAGACGTCAACAGTTATTTCTCCAAAGAAGACATACAGATGGCCAAGAGATACATGAAAAGATGTTCAACATCACCGGTCATCAGGGAAATGCAAACAAAAACTACAATGAGGTAATACCCCATACCTGTGAAAATAGCTAAAATCCAGAACACGAGAAACAACAGCTGTTGGTGAGGATGTGGAGAAAAACTACCTTTCGGAACTGTTGGTAAGAATGCAATCTGTGCAGCCACCATGGAAAAGGGTGTGGAGGTTCCCCAAAAAGTTAAAAATAGAACTACCCTATGATCCAGGAATCACACTACTGGGTATTTGCCCCCCCCCCAAATACAAAACACTAATTCAAAGGGATATGTGCACGCCTATGTTTATAACAACGTTATTTACAATAGCCAAGATATGGAAGCAGTCCAAGTGTGCATGGGTTGATGAATGGATAAATAAATGGTGTATATATACAATGGAATATTATTCAGCCATAAAAAGAATGAACTCTTGCCATTTCCAACAACACGGATAGAAGTAGGACTGTAATGATAAGTGAATTAAGTCAGAGAAAGACAAATATCATATGATTTTACTCATATGTGGAATTTAAGAAACAAAACAAATGAACAAAGGAGAAAAAGAGAGAGAGAGAGAAGCCAAAAAACAGACTCCTAACTACAGAGAACACACAGATGGTCCCAAGAGGGGAGGGGACTGGGGTGATGGGTAAAATAGTCGATGCGAATTAAGGCATGCACTTGAAGTGTTTAATCAACGTATCATATACATGAAACTAATATAGCACTGCGTGTTAACTGACTGGAATTAAAATATAAGTCTTAAAAAATAAATAATAAAGTGAAAAAAATTGCCACGTTGTATAGAAGAAGAGGCAAGAAGAAATAGGGGGAGGAGGAAAAAGAAAAAGGAAGAAAGGAGAGCAAATTTTCAAGGAGATAGCTAAGGATATAGAAAGAAAAATTCAAAAAATATATACTATGCAAACACTAATAAAAGAAAGCTTGAATGGCTACTTTGTTTTTTAAAAGATTTCATTTATTTATTCATGAGAGACACAGAGAGAGAGGCAGAGACACAGGCAGAGGGAGAAGCAGGCTCCATGTGGGGATCCGATATGGGAATCCATTGGGACTCTGGGGTTACACCCTGAGCCAAAGGCAGCCGATCGACCACCGAGCCACCCAGGCATCCCTGGAATGGCTACATTTGTATCATAATAAATAGACAAAAAAAAAAAAAAAAGAAAGAAATGCAGGTAATCTCATTATTATAGTAATTATGTTCAATAAAGATACTACAGACATTGAATTAATGCATAATGAACTACTGCTCCTAAAGGAAACACAGATGCGTAAACATGCGATCATCTCACATAAATCATAATCTTAAATTCCAAAAATTAACTACTTTGATTTTTACAAATTTTTTTTTTGATTTTACAAAACAGAAAAGAAGGTTTAGAAATGTTAAGAAACTTGCTTGAGGCTGCCAACTAACAGATAGACCCTGTCCAACAGGCCCCAGAGCTAGAGCTTCCTGCACTGCACCACCCTGTTCCCTGCCATGTCCATCCTCTGGTCAGCTCGGTATGAAAGCTGAAACAAGATGGCAGGTGTCATCCTTTTCCATTTCAGCCAGAAATGTGGGTGACAGGCAACTCAATTCTTTTGTAGCTCTGCACATATCTGCCAATGCCTGAGAAAGCCCCTGATTATTGATTTTGGGGTTATGCACCAAAGTTTAGTGAGTGTTTTGCATATATGAAATACACAAATAATATGAACTAATTGCATTCATAATTACAGAGAAGGACATATATGACAATAAAAGAGGCAATTCATAAAGAAGTTATGACAAAACTCAAAAAAAAAAAAAAAAAAAAGGAAAGAAAGAAAAAGAAGAAGAAGAAGGTATGACAATCTCCGAATTCTACTCCTGAACCGAAAATTGCACTGGGTGTCACTTAACTAGAATTTAAATAGAAATTTGTAAAGACAAAAGCAAAAAAAAAAAAAAAAAAAAAAAAAAGATATGGCAATGTTAAGTGTGCCAGCCATGTATCCATGTATGCAATGTTAAGGGTGTTAAGTCATAACAGAATTCACATCACATAAAACAAAAATAGACAAAACCAGGAGGAGAAATACTTAAACCCAACATAGGTTTCCTCTGCTATCTGAAAGTTTAACAAACCTATGAAAACTTTCGTTAGATGAAATGCATTCCCAGACACAAAAATTAACCTCTCTTAGGCGTTTCTGATCCCTTAGGACACAGCTTGTTAACAGACCCACAAAATAAATCCTGCTAAATCACAGATGCTCAAAGACAACGTTCAAAGGTATGGTGGCTTGATGATGAGATGCTGAGTATAGGTCCCAGGGCAGGAGCTTGGCAGTGCCACTCTCACTGCTCAGGGTGAGTGTTGCCGCCACAAAGCTTGCTGCAAAACAAACACTGAATGCTATTTTAGCTTTTTGCCTTTTTCCATAAAAGCAAAAATTGCCTTAGAGTTTCTTCCAGTTATCAAAAACAGGTAGTAACGAATTCTTTTATAAAAGCAGAGCAGCATAATGCAGAGTTTTGAAAAGCAGGGATACCTGTATTATGAATAATGGTTTTAACACTCCTCTCTTAGCAATTTATAGAATAATTAAATGGAAATAAATGAGAAGATAAAAATCTTAAAGGAACCTACCATCCCATTTGACCTAACCTCCATTCATGGCACATTCTACTCAATAAGAATAAAATGTGCTTCTCTGCTTATCACAACTACTCCTTTGACAATAATCAATGGGATTTAGTTCTCCTGCAACTTACAGGCAGTGGAAACTCCATGGAAACTAGAAGGTACATGTTTATAGAAAATGATACTTGTTTGTAGACACATATATATGTTCCTTAACGTCATTACTTTGAATTATTTATATGAATATCAGACAGGGGAATGGATACATAGAATGCAATAGCCATGCAGTACTCTTCTCAGGATAAGAAGCTTATAAAGAAGAGTTATTTTATATATTGAAGTATTCATCCATAAAAGTAGGTTCTCTTTCTTGGGATTAAAAAGAGCAAGGGACAATAAAAGGATTAGGGTTTGTTTTGTTTCCTGGTACACTAACACAACAAATCCATCTTTCCTATTATAGTGTGGTCTGCCTATTTATCGCAGCAGAACCCTAATTGAAAACTTTGAGATTAAAGGAGTTGGGAAACAGAGAAGACAAATAACTAGGGAGAAAGAAGCAAGGAGGAGCTAATTTTTATGTATATTTTATCCACATTACTGACTTCAACTTTGACAACTATTCTAATTGTATTTTCTTGGAAGTCAACTAATTTAACATATTTGTTATAATCCCAGTAGTACCATAATTATTCTTCTTACATGATGTGATTTTTTTTTAAGAAGCTCTGGAAGATTACATTATCCCAAATATCCCTACTACCATTTTTTTTTTTTTAATAAAGACCCTGAAAAGTAGGTAGGTACCCGTAACTCCAGCTACAGGCTACATTTTTCAGCTTCTCATGCAGCCATGTTATGATTAATCCCTGTGATCACGAATTCTACCAATGGGATGGATGTAAGGGGGAGAAAAGATGCAAATGCAATTTCTTTTGTTTTAATGGGAAAGACCATACACTCTGCTTCCTCCACATTCCCCTTTCACTTTGACTGAAACCATCATTGACCATGTGAATCTAAGCAGAAGATAGAGCTACATATTAGAAAGAGTCTAATATATTAAGAATATCTCTTTATCACCTTCCAGTGGTATTTTATGATACTTTCCCAAGGCCAGTTCCCGCTCAAGGGATTCAGATATTCACAAAGATCCAAATCTATCATTGGCATTGTTCCTATCCTCACCACAAACTCTCAAAATATAGCAGAAGATCACAACATAAAACAGAGATACAAGGCAACACTGGAAGTAGCATCTACAAGAAATAATTATGTAATTTATTAATATTAAACTCATTAATATTTATCAATCGGAGTCTGGGGAGCCTGTATGGAAATGAATTTTGAGGCATCAGACAAAAAAGGACAAAATATAATTTGGGGTTGTGATATACATACTGACATGGGATTCTAGATTTGACATACTGGCTCATGCACAAGAGAAGGGTGAGTAATCTGCTAGTTTGGCTAATCATTATTTGGACTCAAATGTGGCCTAGAATCAATGAGACGCCCTGGCTTATGATACATTACATCTGAGACTCAGGAATGAAGGAATGCTTCAATAGGATTTATACTCACTATGATGGGCCACTCCTAAGCAAACTCATTAGGAGGGCCTGGAAAGCATACCCTTTGCCAATTAATAATTTAATTATTGAGTGGATGAGTAGGCACCTTCATTTTGACAAACTGAAGAAGGTTTACAATTTAGGAAAGATATTAGGGTGGGGGCTCCTAAAATAGCATTCAGTTCCATGATATCATTGAGAATATTGCAAGCCCAAAGTGGCAGAGGACAGGGGTGATTATTAATCATCAGAGAGAAAGCGAACACAATCCCCTAAGTAATGGAATTACAAGCCAAGAGTTTTGACCATCAGGGATCTGTGGTGAGATTAAAAAAAAAAAAAAAATCCATTCAGCTGACAGTTAAGCTAAGAGCTACAGTCTCTACTGAACAGAAAACAAAATTTAAGAATATCGATAATACCAGATGAGACCACTCCATTACCATGCTAAAGCAAGACAAGCATGAGGCCATCTTCCATCACATCTGAACATGAACAACTGCAACTACACGGTGCAGTCACAAAATAACCAAATTCCCCCTCTTCCATCTAACATAATTGATCACTGCTTCTTTTCCAATGAAAACATTTATTCTGCTGTGGTTCCTCCCACTCCCTAGACAAAAAAAAAAAAAAAAGATTAAGATAACCAGTCCATCAATTGTCCTGTCCCCTATCCATTCTTACCAAGATGTTCCACATTTCCTCTGGTTCATTTTCCTTCCCTGCAGTGAGGTGCTAATTAAAATTTCCTTAATTTTTGACATATTCCTGGTAGTCTTTGGTCCCAGGACTTTATCAGGTACAGCTTCCAAGAGCATTCAGCTGACATACTTAACATGGTCAACAGGGTCCCTCAACTTAACAGCAGTGAACAACCGACAATACTTGAAGATAATTAAGTAAATTTTACTGAATCAGTATATCTCAGAGCATATTAGATAGAAGAACTTTAAGGAACTGTGCTGCATGTTTTTCCTGTTAAAATAGATTGGATATTAATCTAGTCTTGCAAATGGCAAAAGGGCAAATCAGTAGAATTAATCATAATCTTGAGACAGTCCTTAGGGAGGCCTGTGAGTGGATATTTTCAGAGCTCTTTCCAATGTTTTGTCAATGGCTTAATACCAGAAATTGCAGTTCTGGTATGTAAACAAATGATAGGTTGGCAGACTGCTTCACTACATGAATTTTAGCATTCAATTTTTTTTAAAGATTATATTTATTTATTCATGAGACTCACAGAGAGAGGCAGAGATACAGGCAGAGGGAGAAGCAGGCTCCCCACGGGGAACCTTTCTGCGGGACTCTATCCCTGGACCCTGGGATCACGCCCTGAGCTAAAGGTAGACATCCAACCACCGAGCCACCCAGGCATCCCGAGACTTTAGATTTTTTAAAATTGTTTTTAAAACATAGCTCAAAATAAAATAATGACCCCCACATTAAGCAGCTTAATAAATCTTCCCCTCCCTTAATGGGCAACAGTAACAAAAACAACAATATTTTTTTTCAGAGGAAAACTTGCTGACATTATTAATAAAATGACCAGTGAAAATTTATTTGATATGTCTTTGCTGGGTTGAAAAAAATAATAGAAGCACCTAATCCTGAGGAAACATGAATGCATCTAAGCAGGACCATAGTACCTAATGTCCATTGATTCTCTTGAAACAAGGAATGATTTCCCTACCGTTCATTCTTCATTCCACTTCCTTTGAGCCACAAGAATACTTCAGGTGGTAGCCATTTAAAGCACCTTATAAGACTCCCCTTAAAAAAAAAAAAAAAAGTTAGAAAAGAAACTGTAATTGTGACTCTTGGCTCTCTCATTAGCCAACAAATGTTCCTTCTCTGACACCACTCCAGAAAATTTCATAGGAAGAAAACTTATATGGAAATGTGGAAATGTGACAGTGAAGTCAAAGCTCTTCACAGATTCTTTCTAGAAATACATGAGGACTTTTTTGTACATGAATCATTTGTACGTCAACTGGACCCAAACACAAAGGATTGGGCCTTTTGTGGAAGATTTCATTAAAAAAGAAACAATTTTTTTCATTAGATCTTTAAAACTCCGATATGGCCTGTCAGAAAAGCTTCACAGGTTTCTGAGCTATCAATAAGCTTGATAACTTACAGTTTCTGGTGAGCCTATGACAAATACAATCCTATGTTTAGTAGTTCTTGTGGCCCGCCTACTTCTGGTAGACTGATGGACTTTTGTTTTTCCTTAGTTTTCACTTAGACCCACACAATTAGCATTTGTTCATGTTCTCTTCAGAGAATCAACAATATTCTTGGACTGAAATGCCCATAGCATTTCCTGAAGCTCTCCTGCTTTATTCCATCAAGTCCTCAATCAAGACATAAGATTTAACATTCTCTTTGACTCTTCTTTAATACAATGCATAAACAGTTTATTGCTATTCTTAAAAACAAACAAGTTCTATAACTGGTACTTTTGTTAAATGTTTTACCTCAGAAGAGAAGAGAAGACTCAAAAGAGAGACTAAAATTCTGCTAGAACAAAAGAAATCATTATTTGAAACATAGTATATTCCAAATAATATAGAATCCTAAGAGATTATAAGCTATTCAAAATTTTCTTAGGTCAATGACCAAGAATTAATTTTCTAGATGTCTAAGCCTTGCTGAGCATTGCAGATCCTGAGTGCTAAATTTTTCTGAAGTCACATTGTCTTCATATAATCTAAGCAAATTTCCTGTTCATGAAACCGAACTCTAGGAAAATAAACATGAACAAGCCATTTGTTACCTACAACCAGTGGCATACGAAATATATTTGATGCCTAAATGGTTGGGGGGGGGGGAACAACCCTAACCCCTAAAACAAAATTACCTTTAGCAATAATTATGAAATGAGAGTTGTGATGATGCACAGAAAAAAGTGTAGATAGTGATAATCTCCTTATGCATAAGTTTGTATATATAATAATGCCAGTAAGGTTTATGAAAATATAAATATGGATAAAAGGAAAATTATACTTATAAGGAAAAAGGTCATACTTAGATTATCCTTTTTTGGAAAATACACCTGTACAATGGTCTGTTGTAATAATGCATAGCAACATTATAGTTCCCTTTATTACAACTTAATCTCTGCAAATTTGTTAATGGCATTTTCAAAATTGGTTTTATTCTCACAGCCATGTTCAATAGATGGTATAACCAGAGTAATCAATCTATCTTTTCTCACAATTAATTGACAAACAGGTTTCATAAGTTTTAGTTTCAAAGGTTTCCTTCATGTAGAATAACAGGCGCAAAAATAGGAAAAGTCCCAAGCATGCGAGTTAGTTTGTGTTTCTAACAATTTCACTTGACAATAAATTCCTAAAATCATCATAGAAATGACAAATGGTAACTATGTGAGGCAAAAGAGGTACTAAATAACCTTACTGTTGTAAACATTTCACAATACACACACACATCAAATCATCACACTGTACCTCTTACAATTACACAATTTTCTGTCAATAGTATCTCAGTAAACCTGGGGGGGGGGGAAGGATTCTTAGATCAAGAAGATGTGGGACAAAACAGACAGCTTCCCCACAAAAGGATAAGACTTAATTTTCTAAGTCAATTTGTTATTTCCTTTTGATTTACTATGTATTATAGTTATTGTAATTTGGAATTTGGTACCTCTTTGTGATCATTTGACCTCTGACATATCTTCACTATTTTATTCTTCTTCATCTCATCTGGCTTACTTCTGTCACATAAAAAAAAAAAAAAGCAAAATTCTTGTCCTTTTTCTTAGACTATAGTTTCTACTTTAAATCTAATTGATGGGACACCTGGGGGCCTCAGTGGTTAAGCATCTGCCTTCTGCCCAGGGCGTGATCCTGGAGTCCCGGGATTGAGTCCCGCATTGGGCTCCCTGCATGGAGCCTGCTTCTCCCTCTGCCTGTGTCTCTGCCTCTCTCTCTCTCTCTCTCTCTCTCTTTGTGTATCTCATGAATACATGAATTAAAAAAAAATCTTAAAAACAAAAATATAATTGATGTCCAAATTTGTCATTTTCCATTTGATTCTGATGACAGACATGTACTTATTTATTTTTAAAGATTTTATTTATTTATTTGACCAAAAGAGAGAACATAGAGCACAAGCAAGAGGAGTGGCAGGCAGAGGGAGAAGGAAAAGCCAGTACACCACTGAACAAGGAGCCCAATGCCGGGGCTCAATCCCAGGACTCTGAGATCATGACCTAAGCCCAAGGCAGACCTTAACTGAGCCACCCAGGTGCCCACAATGACACAAATTTAATAGCTAAAAGTTTCCTGCACCACGGTGGGGACTTCTGCTGGCATCTTGACTCTGAGTGTGGTGTGGGGGTAGAAAAGGATTGGGCTTTCTTAACAGGTGCTGTGAACCAGTCTCAAGGAGAAGCTTGGGAAGAGGGACCTCTCATCCTTTGCAGCCAAGTAGCTCTTTTTTTTTTTTTTAATTTTTTTGAATTTATTTATTTATGATAGTCACACAGAGAGAGAGAGAGAGAGAGAGGCAGAGACACAGGCAGAGGGAGAAGCAGGCTCCATGCACTGGGAGCCCGATGTGGGATTCGATCCCGGGTCTCCAGGATCGCGCCCTGGGCCAAAGGCAGGCGCCAAACCGCTGCGCCACCCAGGGATCCCTAAGTAGCACTTTTTTTAAAAAAAAATAAATTTATTTTTTATTGGTGTTCAATTTGCCAACATACAGAATAACACCCAGTGCTCATCCCGTCAAGTGCCCCCCTCAGTGCCTGTCACCCAGTCACCCCCACCCCCCGCCCTCCTCCCCTTCCACCACCCCTAGTTCATTTCCTAGAGTTAGGAGTCTTCATGTTCTGTCTCCCTTTCTGATATTTCCTACCCATTTATTCTCCCTTCCCTTCTATTCCCTTTCACTATTATTTATATTTCCCAAATGAATGAGAACATACACTGTTTGTCCTTCTCCGATTGACTTACTTCACTCAGCATAATACCCTCCAGTTCCATCCACGTCGAAGCAAATGGTGGGTATTTGTCGTTTCTAATGGCTGAGGAATATTCCATTGTATGCATAGACCACAGCTTCTTTATCCATCATCTTTCGATGGACACCGAGGCTCCTTCCACAGTTTGGCTATTGTACCAAGTAGCTCTTATGCCAGGATTCTCCTATAGGCTCTCACAGAACTCTCCAGGTCCCACAAGATCTGGCTTCAAGGTTTGGTTTCCTTGGGAGACAGTGTGTGGACAGCACCTCTTCAGCTTGACTGTGTTCTCTGAGTTGCCCCTGACACTTAGGCCATTCAGCCCATACTCTTCTGCCTCTCGTTCAGGACCAGCACCATCTACCTCCATATACCCAAAGCCACATAGCACACCCCATGGGCTCCCATTGTGCCCCTTTAGCCTTTCTGGGAAACACCACACTCCTTTGGCCAGACGAGGCTACAGCCCTGGTGCAGGCATCACTGATTTAGAAAAAAATAAAAAAGGATGGTGGGGGCACTTGGATGGGTAAGTAGATTTAGCTTATACTCTTGATTTCAGCTGAGGTCATGATCTCAGGGTGATGAGATGATACTCACGTAGGTGCTCTGTACTGGGAGTGGAGCCTCCTTAAGACTTTTTCTCTCTCTCCCTCTGCCCCCCAACTAGCTCACACTGAGGGCTCTCTTCCTTAAAAAAAAATGGGAATATATATATATATATATATAGTATATATATATATATATATATATATATATATATATATATATTTAGTATAGACAATATTTATTGGCAGGTGTTAAGAGTGCAAAATGGTGACAAATCCAGAGGGATGGGAAAGGAGGTTGGGCATGGTTCCCTTCCTCCAAGTGCAGACCCTGTAACCAGGCCAGTGGGGTGGGAGCACTTGACTGTGGCCATTCTGGGCCCAGCACCCTTTGACGAACAAGCTTCTAGGCAGAGGGATCCTCACAACACAGAGGAAGAGAGCAACAGCCCAGAAGGGAAATAATAAAATTGTGATACTCTCCCCACCCCCATTAGCTCACATCATCCAATGTGCTTTTTACTGCTGTGGTCAAATAATACACTTAACTATGATTGACTATAGTTGTGTTCTCTTTGGTCTTTGGCCCTGAACTTTATTAATGTCAATCACTAGCTGAAGATGAGGTCCCTTAAAATGGACCAGAGGGATATCCTGATAAAATGGTACTAACCATATATGGGGGAAATAGCCAAGTCTGGTTAGCAGAAACCTAACTCACCACATACTCACATCCCAGAACCAACCTGGTTTACAGACGAAGATATACTCTGATGGAGCTGGTTCTCTTTGGAGTGGAGGACAGTGATGTGACCCCTGCTGCATGTGTTACAACTCCTGGAACTAGTCTGTGGCTATTTCTCTGTGTGTGACTTCAGAAGGAGAAAGGAATAGCTAAATATACTATAAAGAGCACTTTCTATCACAGAGGAGGCAATGATCCTCCCCACTCCCACCCCAATAACATATTGTATTATAAAGAGCACCTCCTATAACAAGAAGACAATGATCCTCCCCACGCCCCACCCCACCTTAGGAGAAGGATGTCTCAAAAATATTTCAAGCCCGTCCACATGGCTTTTGCCAGAAGGTCTTATCCATTGTCATAATTTCCTGTTAAACATCATCTCTGATGAAGGGACAGATTGTTTGACAAAGAGCACAGACAAAGAGTCACACCCACAGAATATTTTTACCATGTGCTCAGTAATCCAAAAGCAGCTGGTTTGACAGAATTATGTTATAACCCACAGAATGCTCAGTTTCAATGCCAGCTGGCAGACAACTCCCCACAGGATTGAAGTGCTTTCCTAAATAATTCAGTTTATAACATAATCAGTAGCCATATATGGTGCTGTTTCTTCCATAGCCAGAAACATAGATCCACAAAGGGATGCAGGGTGGAAATGGCCCTTCTACTACTGTATCAAATAACCCACTTAGGCTCCATGGGCTTGAAAGTTCCATTGTGTAAAGGAGAAATGTTTCCAGTTCTTCAAGACTGTGGAATATGACAATGATTTCACTCATCTGGAAGCTGAGAAATTTCTCCGGCTACTATAGATTCCTTATGTCACTGCACCAGTGTCTATAGAAGAGGATCGTCAAATTGGGCGTTGGCCGGTTGGGCCTGATTCTTAAGTAGAAAACGAGTTGCTCTGCTCCGACCTTGTACTAAGCTGATGATGGATGGAACCCAGAGGCTTCGCTAAGGCACTTCTTACAGTCGCTTGCCCAGGAGTCTTTGCCAATGAAAATGTATTGAAAATGTACTGAGACGATTTGAGACAATGCTAACGAAGTCTCAGATCTTCAAGGAGTTTGGGTCATTTAGCCAGGTAAAAAAGCCAGGTGTACTCTAGGCGTTGGTAAGAGGGCAAAGGAAACAGAATGTGTGGTAGAGAGGCGATGACTATCAATGAAAGCCTCATAATCAGCTATGTTTTGCGTTTCTTTATTCATTTTTCTTCTTTTTAATTTACTCTTTGATATGAAGAACATCAATAGTGAAAAATTCTTGGTTTCATTTGAGAATGCAACACAATTGCTAACACCCCACAGGATATGGTAGCTAATGGGATTTTTTTTATCAAAAAAAAAAAAAAAAGCAAAGATGAAAAGGATATTTTCTGTTTGCCAATATAAAGTCGTTCTCTACCGTTCTATGGACTCTTCTATACTCTGTGGTCTCTAATATAGCCTCTTTCCTCTGCTGTTCTATAGCGCCTTGTTCTAAAACAGAGAGGTCGGCTGTTATCAGCCACATGGATAGACTATGTTACTTCTCAGTTTATGACTCAGTTTCAACAACAAAAGATATTGGCAGGAAATCTACAGAATGGGAAAAGAGATGTATTTGGTTCTCTAACTCCTCTTACATCAGATCCCTTAGTGTTGACTGAGTTCTTCTGTGGTGCCTCTCTCCCTCTCCATTCCTACCATCTTTACTTCCTCTCTCTTCCTCTTTCCATTTTTTCTTTCCTAGCCCATTAAGTATTAGAGGTAGAAATAACTCAGTATTGTTACTATATACGTTGGTTCTGCATTATCTCTTCTTCTCTTTTTAAACTCTTCCTTCAACCTTTGTAAGTACGTTGACTGCCCTCAGCTTATGTCCTTTCCCTCTTTTCCTCCCCACCATTCCAAAATTTCTGAGACTTTCAAACATAGTTTAAATTTCTGCATTCTGGTTTCTTACATTGTTTTACATTAGTGAATATCAGCTCTGTTTCAAGAATATTCAACGCTTATATTTCAATTCACATTTGTATATTCATCAAATATTTACTGAGAATCTAATCCATGCAAGAAACTGCTCTAGGCATTACAAATACAACAGTAAACAAAACACATAAAGAATCTACTCCTAAGGGGCTATATTCTGATAGGAAGAGATATGCTGCAAACACATAATCAAATAAATGTAACATTTACTTAATCTCACTAATATTTTTATCTAATTTCATTTAACTCTGCATACAAAATATACTTAACATGTCATTATACCTTTATCAAAACCCATTGAATGTACAGCATAAGGAGTCAATCTTAATGTTTATTATGGACTTTAGTTAATAATGTATCAATATTGGTTCATCAACTTTAACAAATATACCACAATAATGGAAGGAGAACTGGAGATGGGGGGAGAAGAGAGGGTGTGTGGAGACTCTCTACTTGTCCTCAATATTTTAAAACCCACAACTGCTCTAAAAAATGAAGTCTACTTGTTAAGATTACCTGGGTTGGAACTACCGCTTTCTATCTCTTTTACCTTCTTTTATCTTAGATTTCTATTCTGTTAAAATAATTATTTCATAGATAATTAAGAACTTCATCCAACAGCAAATAATAAAATAACAGTGTCTTAAGAAAACTGATAATTTCTCCTTTAGAGGAAAAAAATATTCTGAAGTGAATAATCCTATGAGACAAAATGGACTTCATGATCATCAAGAACCTGATCTTTTGCCCAAGGCAAGATCCCCTGCAGGGAGCCTGCTTCTCCCTCTGCCTATGTCTCTACCTCTCTCTGTCTGTGTGTCTCTCATGAATAAGTAAATAAATAAAATCTTTTTTTTTTTTTTAAAGAACCTAATCTTTCTACTTTAGCATCCTAGCATGTGGTTTCTCTCATCAAGCCAATCTGTATCCAAGATGATTTCAATGTTTGATCACATACACATTTTATTCAATGAAATGAAGGAGAGGATAAAAACAGCAGCAACCAAAAAGGCCTTCCATCTGACCTGTGAAAACTCTCTTTGGGCAGCCTGCACAGATGCTCCACAGAACACTTCTATTTATGTATTACTGGCAAGACCTTAGTGACATGGTCGCATAGCTTTAAGGAAGGTGAGGAAATATTTTTCTTAGCTGGCTGTGTTGTTACTCAGAATAAAATCTCCTAAACTGAACACCCACTAAGGCCTTTTATGTGTCTGGGATCTGCAGATATAGCAATGAAACCAGACAGAAAGGATGATTCTATTTCAATTTTAAGTGAGCTTACCCTCTGGGAAAAAATAGATCAAAAAATTATATCAGACCAAATCTATGTAAATAGTAATATATACTTACATTTATTATTGCCCATACAAATATAAATATATGTGAATATGTGCATATAAATGTATATGCATAAAAATATACAAATATGTATATATATATTTTAAATATTTTGTCTTTATTTATTCATGAGAGACACAGAGAGACAGAGACAAAGGCAGAAGTAGAAGCAGGCCCCACTGGAGAGCCTGATGTGGGACTTGATCCCAGGACCCCGGGATCATGACCTGAGCCAACACAGTGGTTGAGCTGAGCCACACAGGTGGCCCAAATGTGTATATATTTTATATGTCCATATACTTATATATAAATTCATAAAAATTCTTATTATATATAGACATATACTATGGAAATTATATGATATTCAGAGTTATTATTAGATCCAATGGAAAAAAATCAGAGGAATATGTATCAGAAAATGAGTGAAGGGCTGATTTTGTTAAGGCAATTGAAGAGGCACTTTCCGAGGAAATAACATTGGGTTCAGTCCTGCATATTGAGAAGGTGGGAATCACGCACATATCTGGAAGAGTTTTCCAGACAAAAACATCAGTGAGTGCAAAAGAAATGAGTTTGGGGCAGCCTGGGTGGCTCAGCAGTTTAGCACCGCCTTCAGTCCAGGGCCTGATCCTGGAGTCCTGTGATCAAGTCCAGTGTCAGGCTCCCTGCATGGAGCCTGCTTCTCCCTCTGCCTGTGTCTCTGCCTCTCTCTCCGTCTCTCTGTGTCTCCCATGAATAAGTAAATAAAATCTTAAAAAAAAAAAAAAAAAGTGAGTTTGGTGCATGAAAAGGGAATAAAGGCCAGACTGGCTATAGTATAGTGAGCAGGGATTTGAGAGGGGGGACATGACATTACAACAGTGCATGACAGCCAGACCAGAAAGGCTTGATAAAAAGTGAAAAATGTTGAACATATTGCTAAGAATAATTGGAGGCATTTGAAACGTTTTAAGCAGGGACATGTGATTATTTTATTTTCCTTTAAGAAAGCCTGGTGTGGTGACTCTATGTACAAGGGAAAAACAAAAAATGAAGGGGCATATCTGGTTAGAGTTCTGAATCTAGGTTTTGGCTCAGGTCTTGATCTCAAGGCTGTGAGATGAAGCCTCTCATTGGACTCTCCTCTCTGCCTGGAGTCTGCTTGAGATTCTCTCTCTCTCTCTCTCTCCCTGTGCACTTCTTGCTCATGATCTCTCTCCCTCATTAATTAATTAATTAATTAATTAATTAATTAATATTTTTTAAAAAAGAATGAAGGAGCAAGAATACCATCAGTTGGAAACTCCAGTAGCCCAGCCAAGAAATTATGACATATACCAGAGCCATGGGAATAGAAAGTTAGAATTTGTATGGTATTACTTTTAATATTTTTTCAGGAATAGTGATAGTATGTAATTTAAATTGTGACTTTATTTCACCTTTTATCCCTACTTCTTCTAAATGAAATATTAGTATTTTTACTTAATATAAAAAACAATGATTACTATTATTAGCTCCATTATTTAGAGAATCCAACATACGGAGGACCAAGATTTTTTCTTAAGTTTTTAATGTTACAAAATAATGTGGGCATACAAGAAAGTATAAGAAATAATATAGTGCGGGCAGCCTGGGTGGCTCAGTGGTTTAGCTCTGCCTTCAGCCTAGGGCATGATCCTGGAGACCCAGGATCGAGTCCCATGTCAGGTTCCCTGCGTGGAGCCTGCTTCTCCCTCTGCCTGTGTCTCTGCCTCTCTCTGTGTGTCTCCCTCATGAATAAATAAATTAAATATATTTAAAAAAGAGAAATAATATAGTTCATACTCAGGTATCCACTGCTCATCTTAATAAATCAAATTTCAAAAGCATGATTGAAGCCTTTTTTAACATACCTCAATTTTATTCTCAGAAGACCAGCTGAACAAAAACTATAATGAATTGTAGCTAATCATGTATATGCATGATATATATACACAAATGATAATTTTGTATATATAGTCAATAATGTATATGAATTATTAACTACATATATTTACAACAGAAGGTGCATATATATATATATATACACACACACATATATACTCACATAAACAGTGGCTTTGGATATTTATATATATTTACATAAATTTACATATTTATGTATATATATAAGGTATCACATTGTGTATATTCTTTTCACCAATATTAACTTTTCATAAGTCATAAATGAAAATGTATAAATTATACCTTTATATACTCACCTGGTGGCCAATGATGTGCAGATAAATGTTTAACAACCAGCTCTTCACGTAGATTAGAGAGATGATAGGTAGATAGATAGATACCAGATAGATGATAGAATACAAATGTTACTGATATTAAGGATGTGTAGCACATAATTTCTAAATGATACTAAAATATAAAAAGCACGTTGAAAATTCCAAATAGTAAATCAATTGTTACAGATTACTGTTCTTGATTCTGGTGGAGCTCTAATATTTACAAACAAGCTAAGCTTGAACAAGTATAATTTTGGCATAAAAGTTGATATTTGCTTTACATTAACAAGTAAGATGAAAGTGAAATGACAAGACATTCGCTTCTTCATTGACCATGTGTGTGATTTCTTTGTGGAAAAAGATTGTAATTTTCAAGTACTGGAAAGATGTCTTCAAAAATTTGCGGGCCACTCACAAGGTAATGATCAAAGATGTGACCATGTTTTAGGATTAACCTGTCTTATTAATATATTTTCCAGACCTCATTTTTAGAATTTACCAATTTCGGTTTGTCAAACTAATATCAGCAGCAACCAGGCTGTGAAAGACATGCAAAGCCCAGAAGGTACATGCTCTGAAATGGGCATGGATGTGACCATGACCATGGAGGTAAAGGTATAAGAAGAACCTCCCAAGAAAAGGACCTAGTTAGAGCCAGGTGAGTGAACCAAGGCATATACTCTACTTCTTGACATGACAGTCTCTGCTATTCCATAAGAATTGGAATTTAATCTTGATCAGTAACTGTGAGATGCTTTATTCTTCCCATTTCTAAAGGAAATTTTACCACGGTAACTAGTACACAAATTGTATATAGGATGTATTGTGGGAATATAATCTGAAGAAGTCCACACATAATTCCCAAACCCTGAATTTTGAGCTGGATGTAGCAAATAATAAAGGTCTATATAGTTTCATACAGAGGGTGGGAGATTTTATATTCTTTAAAAAGATGAGATGGTTGTGTAGAAATCCTTGGGAAGGGAATGGATTGGACTATGGAAGAAGCTTTTAGCTCTACCCCAATAAACATGTTCCATTTTCCTTCAGTAATTAAGCCCTCAAATGTTATATGGGGCATATGTCTACCCCATACAAAAAATATATATGCTACATTCCTTAGCTTCTCTTGTAAGTGTGTGTGCCCATAGCAATGAGACTAAATTCTGTCCTGTGGGATGTGAAGTAACTTCTGAGAAGTGCAGTTTCTGTAATGTGTTCTCAGGGGAGAAGATGAGCCTTCTTTCTCCCCTCTCTCATTTTTTGCTCTTTGGAACAAGAAGCAGGATAGAGGTATCATGGACCATGTGGAAGAGGGCAATACCCTAGCGTTGCCTTAAACTTTAAATACGTGGGGAGACGGAGCAATGGGAGAGACAGCCTCCATAGTGCGTCTTCCAAGAGTCCAGAGCAGTGACAGGGAATGCCTGAGGGTAGCTGGTCATCAAAGGCTGTCTTCAACTCTCATCCAAGCAGATTTTGTGCTTACCTGGAGGAAACCAGCAATGCTTGTCAAAGAGAGTGCAGAGAGGATAAAATAAAATAAAAAAATAAAATAAGTTAAGGTTTTCTTCAATTCTCCAATTTGCTCAGTTACATCTACCTCTGAAATCTCTCCTATCTACATTATAGCAACTCAATTTTCACAAATATATTAATTCAAAACACTCTTTTATATCCCTAGGGATTTTTTAAGTTTTTAGATGCTGCCAGAGTTCCTGGAATTCATGTGCATTTTCCCTTTTGCCTCTAGATTCTCATTATTGAGTTTGAGGGAAGGAGGCAGTAGCCTCTGGTAGATTGGTACTGTCTTCATAGGAACGAAAATATACAATTATGTATATTTTCTGTCTCTTAAACGAACAAGGAAAATAAAGCAAAACAAAAAACAGTGACAAAAAAAGGAACTTGCTTAAGAATGTGAAAAAATGGGAGAGGCTCCTATGTTTACACTTCACCTTGAGTTACTCTGATGCAAGCTTTTGAGAAATTCTTCAAATACTGAAATTAAATAAAATTTGGAGAGTTGCCTAAATATCAATTTGGTCAAGTAATCCTAATTGCAATTAACTTATAGGCCTGCAAATATTATATATCTACATGAAAAACAGGACTTTCGACAATATATTAAGTCATAAAAACCCACAAAGGATTAAGAAAATTTAATAAGGGTACTTTCATATAGTTTCAAATGAGTTTTGTTATGGTTAATTGAAAAACTATTAGTATTATAAGTACCAGAGTTTTTCTGATTAGTGCTGTGTGGATTATAAAACACAAGCTGCCTTTCAAAGTCATCTCAAATGTTTATGTTTGCTTGAAGGCATTTAGAGTTATTAAAACAGTAATAATGTCAGTTCTTCAGTTTCTGTTTAATATAAATAAAAGCTTATATCCAATATTCAAACACATATTAAAATCAGTTCTTAATTATATGATTGTCCAAATTTTATACTGTACTATTTTTTCATCTTATAAATCAAAAAGGTAATTTATTGCTTTCAATTTATTATGGTGTCATAGAGATCTAGAAAGCAAGTCTTCCTCCTAAGTTAAAAATGATCTTTAATTAGATGTCTTTAAGTGTTTCCGATTCCTTTGGAATTTACTGTACTTGTTCTATGAGCAAGTATACAGAATAAATAATTTCTCCAATACACATGAAAGCTAATAGGGTTTTTCTATCATGAGCCTATGAGAGATAAGAGACTCAATCCCCTTGTGAATAATTTATAACAAACCTGTTTTTATTTTTTTTTAATTCCAGGTATAAGCAAGATTATATGTCTTTTTTTGGTCTGACTTCTCTCACCTAATGCAATGCCCTCCATCCATGTTGTCACAAATGGTGATGCCATTATTTTCTACGGCTAAAAAGTGTTCCACTGTGTATAGGCACTTATGTTGTTTCCATAGCTTGACTTCTATAAATAATGCTGCAATAAACATGTGGGTGCAGAAATCCTTTTGAGTTAAGAGTTTTCATTTTCTTCAGATAAATACCCCAAAGTGGAATTGCCAGATTGTATGATAACTCTATTTTCAATTTTTTTTGAGGAAACTCCATGCTGTTTCCTACAGTGGCAATACCAGTTGACATTCCCGCCAACAGTGCATGGGGTTCCCTCTCTCCACATCCTGGCCAACACTTGTTATTTCTTGTCTTTTGGATAATAGCTGTTTTAACAGGTGTGAGGAAATACCTCAGTGTGGTTTTGATTTGCATTTCTTTGATGGTTAGTAACATAGAGCATCTTTTCATGTGCCTTTTTGTCATCTGTATGTCTTCTTTATTCATCTCTTCTACCCGTTTTGCAAACGGATTGTTTGCTTCTTGGCTATGGAGATGTATAAGTTACTTATATATTTTGATCACCCCTTATCAGATACATGATTTGCAAATATTTTCTATCATTCAGTTGGCTGCCTTTTCATTTTTAAATGATTTCTTCTGCTATGCAGAAGCTTTTTAATTTGCATAGTCCCACCTTGTTATGTTTGTTTTTTGCTTCTTGTGTCAGTTTCATTAAATTATTGCCATGACCTATGGCAATGAGCTTACTACCCATGTTTTATGCTTTCAGGTCTTAGTTTCCGGTTTTTAATCCACTTAGAGTTCATTTTTGTGTGTGGTGTAATATAGTGGTTCAGTTTCATCCTAGAAGTTTATCCATTTCTTCCAAGTTGTCCAATTTGTTGGCATATTACTGATCATAGTAGTTTCTTATGACCCTTTATATTTCTGTGGTATTGGTTGTAACATTTCTTCTTTCATTTTTTATTTATTTGTGTCTTCTCTCTCTCTGTCTCTCTCTTGTGAGTATACCGAAAGGTTTGTCAATTTTGTTTATGTTTCAGAGAATCAGCTCTTATTTTGATTGGACTTGTCTATTTTCTTTTTAGTCTCTATTTCATTTATTTCTCCTCTAATCTTTCTTATTTCTTACTTCTACAAATTTTTGGTTTTGTTTGTTCTTTTTACAGTTTCTTGAGGTCTAAATTTAGACTGTTTGAGACTTTTCTTATTTTGTACAGTAGGCACTTATCACTACAAGCTTCCCTCTTAGATCTGCTTTTGGGGAATCCCATAAATTTTATTTATTTATTTTATTTTAATGATTGCATTTATTTACTTGAGAGAGAGAGAGAAAGAGAAAGAGAGAGAGAGAGAGAGCCTGACCAGAAGGAGAGGGAGAAGCAGACTCCCCTCTGATCAAGGAGCCCAATGTGGTGCTTGATGGGTACCCTGGGATCGTGACCTGGGCCAAAAGCAGACACTTAACTGATTGAGTCACCCAGGTCCCCCGCCCATAAATTTTAATATGTTACATTTCCATTTCACTTGTCTCAAGGTATTTTTAATTTCTTATTTGACCCACTGGTTGTTTAGTAGCATGCTGTTTGATGTCCACGTATTAGTGAATTTTCCAATGTTGCTCATGGAATTAATTCCTAGTGTCACACCATTGTGGTTAGAAAAGATAATTGATGTGATTTCAATTCCTTTAAATTTATTAAAACTTGTTTTGTGGCCTACCACATGATCTGCCTCAGAAAACGGTGCATGTGCACATGAGAAAAATGTGTATTCTGGATGGAATGTTCTGTAAATATCTGTTAATTTCTTCTGGCATAACATGTCATTTAAC
Organism: Nyctereutes procyonoides; assembly: GCF_905146905.1. Lineage (NCBI taxonomy): Eukaryota > Metazoa > Chordata > Mammalia > Carnivora > Canidae > Nyctereutes > Nyctereutes procyonoides. The sequence goes on along the minus strand of NW_026575032.1, from coordinate 12,854,759 downwards.
GCTGATGTTTCCTTATTGATTTTCTGTCTGGATGATCTATCCATTGTTGTAAGTGAAGTATTAAAGATTCCTACTATTATTGTATTGCTCTCTACTTCTCCCTCTGGGTATTAATGTTTGCTTTATATATTTAAGTGTTTGTATATGAGTGTATAAATAGTTATAAATGTCATATCCTCTTGTATTGACCCCTTTATCATTTTTTAATAAATTAATTTTTATTGGTGTTCAATTTACCAACATACAGAATAACACCCAGTGCTCATCCCGTCAAGTGCCCCCCTCAGTGCCCGTCACCCATTCACCCCCCCACCCCCCCCCGCCCTCTTCCCCTTCCACCACCCCTAGTTCGTTTCCCAGAGTTAGGAGTCTTCATGTTCTGTCTCCCTTTCTGATATTTCCCACACATTTCTTCTCCCTTCCCTTCTATTCCCTTTCACTATTATTCATATTCCCCAAATGAATGAGAACATACACTGTTTGTCCTTCGATTGACTTACTTCACTCAGCATAATACCCTCCAGTTCCATCCACATCGAAGCAAATGGTGGGTATTTGTCGTTTCTAATGACTGAGGAATATTCCATTGTATACATAGACCACATCTTCTTTATCCATCATCTTTCGATGGACACCGAGGCTCCTTCCACAGTTTGGCTAGTTTAGCAATGTCCACAGTTTGTGGACATGGCTGCTAGAAACATCGGGGTGCAGGTGTCCCGGCATTTCATTGCATCTGAATCTTTGGTGACCCCTTTATCATTATATAATAACCTCTTCTCTTATTATAGTCTTTATGTTAAAGTCTATTTTATCTGATAGAAGTATATCTTTGCCAGCTTTCTCTTGATTTCCACTTGCATGCAATATATTTTTCCCATCTCTTTGTTTTGAGTCTGTGTGTGCCCTTATATCTAGCTCATAATTATAGGCAGCATATAGTTAGGTCTTGTGTTTTTTCGAATCCATTCAGCCAGTCTATGTCTATTTTTAACTGAAGTATAATTGACACACAATGTTACATTAGTTTCCAAGCATACAACATAGTGATTCAACAAGTCTACGTGTTATGCAATACTCACAATACCATTGTTGGTATTGGGTGGTTTTGAGTTACTCTTGTTTAGAACAAGATACTTTCTGGATCTGGATGCCTACTTGTTTCCCCAGTTAGGGAAAATTTTAACCATTATTCTTCAAATAAAATTTCTTCCCTTTTCTCTCTCTTCTCCTGGAACCCCATGATCCAAATGTTAGTTAATCTGATATTTTCCCACAAATTCCCTAAACTATCTTCACTTTGTGAATGAATTTGGAATTTGGCAGGCTTTTCATTCAGTTGACATCAGCAGATTTTTTTTTTTTTTTCAGTTTATTGGGTCAAGGTATTTTTTTTTTTTTTTGGAAGCTCCTTCACTTATGGACATGCTTAGAACAATTTATAGTAACCCTTTCCATTTGAAGAAATTTACTAAGTGAGAGTTAATTTACTGTACAGAATATGATTGGGCAAGGCCTGGACAATTTGCTCATGAGTTAGTTAACACTACAGTTTTATTCACATTTATTTTTAGCTTTACATGCATGCTCAATTTTATTGGAATGAATAATTAATTAAGTAAACTATTTGGCTGCTTGAATTACAAAGAAAAAATTGTATAATGCCTGTTTGTAGTTATAATTGCTCTAGTAGTCAAGTATTGTACCAGTATTAGAAAAAAAAAAGTGCTGGATAAATAAAAGTGCATGAATAAATGAGTGAGTTTCAATGTGTTTACAGAATAGAGAAAATAATTTTTCAATTTCAGGATACTGAAAATAATGATGAAGAAGTGGAATAAACAGTCCAAGTTATTTAGTTTTTAGTTGCAACTATTAGTTATTATTACCTTTGCTGCTTTTAAAAATTTTTTTTATTGGAGTTCAATTTTCCAACATATAGCATAACACCCAGTGCTCATACCATCAAGTGCCCCCCAGTGCCCATCACCCAGTCACCCCAACCCCCCACCCACCTCCCCTTCAACTACCCCTTGTTCATTTCCCAGAGTTAAGTGTCTCTCATGTTTTGTCACCCTCACTGATATTTTCACTCATTTTCTCTCCTTTCCCTTTATTCCCTTTCACTAATTTTTATATTCCCCAAATTAATGAGACCATATAATGTTTGTCCTTCTCCGATTGACTTACTTCACTCAGCATAATACCCTCCAGTTCCATCCGCGTTGAAGCAAATGGTGGGTATTTGTCGTTTCTAATGGCTGAGGAATATTCCATTGTATACATAGACCACATCTTCTTTATCCATCATCTTTCGATGGACACCGAGGCTCCTTCCACAGTTTGGCTATTGTGGACATGGCTGCTAGAAACATCGGGGTGCAGGTGTCCCGGCGTTTCATTGCATCTGTACCTTTGGGGTAAATCCCAAACAGTGCAATTGCTGGGTCGTAGGGCAGGTCTATTTTTAACTCTTTGAGGAACCTCCACACCGTTTTCCAGAGTGGCTGCACCAGTTCACATTCCCACCAACAGTGCAGGAGGGTTCCCTTTTCTCCACATCCTCTCCAACATTTGTGGTTTCCTGCCTTGTTAATTTTCCCCATTCTCACTGGTGTGAGGTGGTATCTCATTGTGGTTTTGATTTGTATTTCCCTGATGGCAAGTGATGCAGAGCATTTTCTCATGTGCAGGTTGGCCATGTCTATGTCTTCCTCTGTGAGATTTCTCTTCATGTCTTTTGCCCATTCCATGATTGGATTGTTTGTTTCTTTGGTGTTGAGTTTACTAAGTTCTTTATAGATTTTGGAAACTAGCCCTTTATCTGATAGGTCATTTGCAAATATCTTCTCCCATTCTGTAGGTTGTCTTTGAGTTTTGTTGACTGTATCCTTTGCTGTGCAAAAGCTTCTTATCTTGATGAAGTCCCAATAGTTCATTTTTGCTTTTGTTTCTTTTGCCTTCGTGGATGTATCTTGTAACAAGTTGCTGTGACCAAGTTCAAAAAGGGTGTTGCCTGTGTTCTCCTCTACCTTTGCTGCTTTTCTTTCTGTGCTCACCATCAATAGTGAATCTAAACAGTTGCCAAATCTTACATCTGTCAGGCTCAATTTTAAGAAAAACTCTAAAATCATCAACTTAATTTATCATAAAACTTTGATTATTTTAATAAAGGCATCTTATTTACCTTTTAATAAAGAAATCAGTTAGTTTAATCCCACTGAAATCTGTTGTTTTTTTATACAATCCCTAACCCACTCTTTTATCTGTTAAATAGTTATGACAGTTGACCTAATGCAAGACAGAAGCTAGAACAGTGCTGGGGAATTAAAGGTAAGAGATGGTCAATGTCCTTGAGGTTTATCTCAAAGAACCCTTAATTCCAGCTGAAAGGATTCTTGGAATACCATAGCTTTATCTGCACTTCTGAAGATCCTTGGCATTTTCTTTTATTGTAATAATTTTCATATTTATCTCATGTTCAATTTATTATTTTCTGCTTGTTTCCAAGTCTATATAAAATCATATTTTACTTTTATAAGATTGTAGGCTATTTCTTTCAATTGAGTTTTTGTCTCCCTTCACCTGTTCACACTCCATCAAAAGAGTTTTCTTTCTTTTGTTTTTTTTTTTTTTTAATGTTCCAAATACACTTAATTTTTTATACTCAAACTAAGTGATAGAGAAAACTAGTTGGTAGGAGTCTGGTCAAAATTTGATATAATTTTTTGGTTACTACTAGGCTTATAGTTAAGGTTGGATTCATAAGATTCATTCCTAGAACACTGAACCAAAGTAGGAGGCAACATGGAACCTTTAAGCATAGGCAAAAATCTGAAATCCTGAAGGCGATAATTATTAGTTTGAACGCTACTAATTTTTCACACCTACAAGATGGATACATCAGCTTTCCCCAAATGTATTACATTATCTGTGTTACTTTCAGTTTTTAGAAAAAAATAAAACTATTGTATGTCTCTAATTTTACTAATTTTACATATGCAAAACATGTCTGAATTGACTCCTTACAAAAAAATTGTGGTGAAATCCCCATGTTAACAGATAAGGTAATAGGCGTACAGAGAGACAAATTAGACAAATTTCTCTATCTAGAGGAAAACTGAACAGAGGATCAAAGCACTTTTGGTGGTAGAGTAATTCAGTGGGTACTACTATTGCTTACATGCCTTCTAGGAATCAAAAAATGTGATAGGTGATTTTACATACAGTGCAGTCAACTGGAAATACTAGTGAGACTGAGTTCAATCAAATCCCTGGTAAACATGTTAAATTTGGTCACAAATAAAAAAAAATCTACATCAAGAAAATGAAAAAGTAATTTTTGCATGCAGCATAGAAAAATCTTAAAAAAAAAAAAAAAGTTCAAGCCTGAATTTCAGCCTTGCCTCTGCTTCCAATTAATTGTGTGATTTCCACTTGATTTCTAAAAATCGATATTTTTATCCTTAATAAGTATTTAATACTATATCCATATCATGTTTGTTTAAAGAACTAAATAAAGGGATCCCTGGGTGGCGCAGCGGTTTGGCGCCTGCCTTTGGCCCAGGGCGCGATCCTGGAGACCCGGGATCGAATCCCACGTCGGGCTCCCGGTGCATGGAGCCTGCTTCTCCCTCTGCCTGTGTCTCTGCCTTTCTCTCTCTCTCTGTGACTATCATAAATAAATAAAAATTAAAAAAAAAATAAAAAAAATAAAAAAAAATTAAAAAAAAGAACTAAATAAAAAAGTACATAGCATGGGATTTATTGCATACTAAACACTCTATAGATATTAGCTGTTGTTTTCCTTTATGTGAACTATATTGAAACTTGACAGAAATGTTTAATGACTCATTTATTGAAAGAACTTTTACATATAAAAAATTAAAAAAGAACTTTTACAAAGACCCTCAATAAGCTTGGAGCTAAAATTTGTTTGTATCCCTCTTTTTAATAAGAAATGCATCCATATCTACACAACGTATATATGTTAACATACGTGGAGTTAAAACACACTACACAGAATATGTAGGAAGATGATATCAAGATAAGGAATGCACAGTTTTTAAATGTAATGTAACTTTATTAACAAAGCCATTTCTTCAATTTGAAAATAGCAAACTTTTCAGTAATGAAAACTTCAAAAAAATCTCTATAGTTTTTAACATACAAGTTTATTTAATTTATTAAGTTTTTGCTTCCTCCATTTATGTGTATGGACAATTGGTGTGTAAAACATTAGTGCATATTTTAATTAAATCATCTTAACTCACTGAGCACCTTTTATATATTATTTGTGATTCCTAACATTCTGCTTTGTTTATAAGCATGGGCAATCACGGTCATCACTCTGTAACCATTTCAGAATAATTTTTTAAACTAATTAGTGGGCAATTCTAACATGATTCTTTTGATTCTTAACCAAGGAATAGCTTCATGTTTAGTTTTACAATTTCTCCCTTCTCTCTACAGTTTAGTGTGAAAGTGCTTTTAATCAGATCACCAAGCTCCTGCCAGATACATTATTCCAGGCCAAGGGAGAAGTGTCCAATCCCTGCCAAATCTCCCAAACCAAATTCATTTCTTCAGCACCATTCACCTAGCCAACACTTCATTTTTCATATACTCTTTTCACTTTCAAAGTCATATTATTCAATGGGAAAATGAGATAAAAACACCATCTGTGTCCCCCTATAAATCAATTCAGTTTACTAGATAAAACTGCACATTTATTTTAGCAATATCATTTGTTCCTGCACCAGTCAGGAGGGACTAAGGGTTGGAAGGTTTGATAAGACTTGGCTTGCTCTCTGTCATTTTTTTGGTAAAACATTTCTGAAGAGCAAGACATTTCCACATTGGCTTCATGTGGTTTTTCTCTTTTAAAGTTTTGACCTTGTTTCCTGGAAACTGTCATCAAATTTCCCAGTGAGTTAAGAGATCATACAATGATTTACAATAAATTAGTGATTTTATTCTTCTTGTTGTCACTGTTAAGCTTTGTCTCTCAATGTACTAAGGAGCACAAACATAAGGAAGCTTCTTTAACCATTAGATTGGCTAGTGATATCATTTTTTAATAATAAATGCTTCTCCCTCTGCTGTGTCTCTGCTTTTCTCTCTCTCTGTCTCTCTCATGAATAAATAAAATTTTTAAAACAAACAAACAAAAATAACTGATGTCTTACAGAATTGAGAGTCAGTAAGCTGTCCATCTACACTTCCCATTTAAGCCAGTGATATCATTTTTTTTTTTGTCAAAGATAAGGAAAGTTTTTAGTACTGTTTTTTTTTCACTATTATTTCTTAACAATCATTTAGAGATTTTTCATTCGTTTATATCTATATGTAGCTTTAATGTAACACTAGAAAAGTGTTGTCTCCTTCCTGTGACATGTATGTTTGTTCTTAAGTCCTTTTATCTAGGGATACTGTTCTAAGAAAACTCAATAAAATGTCCAAATCCCAGTTTGTCTGTGTCTAAAACAGATGTATTTACACATACACAAAGGCTCTTTAGAGAATTAAAATACAATACACAAATCAAAAAATTATAGTGCAGCTTTGTTTGTCTTTACCTAATTAGTAGGAAGAGGAATTACAGTACAATGTTTTTTGATGAATTGTTATATTTTCACAAATTTGGACCAAAATCTGCCCAAACAAGAGACAGTTCTGTAAAATAAGGTCTTCTTTAACAATTTTCAGTATTTAAGAATAAATAATATTATGGAATGATATCCAGAATATAAAAGAGATTTATTCATGACAAAGAGATATGTGAATGTCCTGGATATTCTCACAGAAGCAATGTGAACCACTGAAATTGTTGAACAATAAATAAAATAGCAGCCACATGATAATTATATAATGGGTAAAGAATTTTGCACACCGCTTTTACGAGAGGGAATCTGGAAATCTTCCCATAGGAAAAATTATGCATGCTTAGAACATAGTTTTTTCGTACATTGACATGAACAATGATAAAATCATTCAACTAATGACAAGATGGGTAGAAATTAATGTTTCTATTTAAAAGACTTAACTATAAGATGACAAAAGGAAGACAGTTGTCTAACCCTTCCCCCAACTGCAGATACACTTAAAAAGATCCAATTTATCATTAAGAGGAAAATCACCCCTGAGACAAAAACATGAAATATTTGGCTTTACGTATTTAATGGCAAATACTGATGTACTGGAAGTGTAGATGGACAACTTACTGACTCTCAATTCTGAAAGACATCAGTTATTTTTGTTTGTGTGTGTTAAAGATTTTATTTATTTATTCATGAGAGACACAGAGAGAGAGAAAGGCAGAGACACAGCAGAGGGAGAAGCAGCCTCCATGCAGGGACCCTGATGTAGTATTTGATCCCGGGTCTCCAGGATCATGCCCTGGGCTGAAAGCAGACACTCAACCCCTGAGCCACCCAGGGATCCCGAGACTTCAGTTATTTAGAAAGAAATAGGATCCCTGGAGAGTTGCTCCGGGGGAGTTCATACCAGGAGACATGAGTATAAGTAGGGTCATAGGATGGAAGTATTAGGTTTCTTTGCCCTGACCTCTTGTCCAGTGTAAATTTTTCCATATTTTTTCATTTCTCACTTTCATATGGAATTCATCGTAAACAAAAAATTAGTGATAATTCTTTGCTTTCTGGATTTGATGTCACTAATAGCATTCCATCAGGATGTTCACCGATAAACACGGGCTGCTAGGGAGAGTTGGTGGTGGAACTAGTTTATGTTGTTGCCCCTGCCAGTTCTGTGATGTAGCAGCCAGTTTTTCTGTGAGGTCCAAAGCTTCTGGTACTCTGGTGGAGGAATCAATGAGAACGTAAGAAATAATAGCTTATGGTGAACATGAAATACATGTGGTAAACAGGTAGAAAAAGGTAAGAAACTAGACTTCATGTTACTGGGGGTTTCATTTGTTTATAACCACTCGTTCTATGGATAAGACATTTAAAAAAATTATTTTACTGTTTGGCAACACTATCTTATTCAGCAATAGACTCCTTGACCAGCAGTAGTTAAAAAGCAAAAAGTGCATAATAAATTACTAAACTTCTGTTTCTTAAGAAAGTTGATTTTAACATATAATTTGCACATGACTTTTTATTGATATTTGTAAGCTACTGTAGCGGCTCCAATCATATCATTGATTTTGTAAATGTTTGAAGATGCATCATTAGCTACCTCAAAAGTTCATACTGTTTTAACGAGATTATATTTAGAGATGACTATATAAAGTGTACAACTCCTGGATATGCATTAACCTGTGACTTTGTAAAACATTTTTTTTCAATAAAATAAGATCGCTGTTAAAATGTGTCTGTTTATGGATAAATTAAGATTTTTTTTCCACCGAAAGAGAGTTAGGACTATAGATGGTTTATTTGAAGATTGCAGTTGTAATGCCTAGGTGGTAAACAGAATAATACTGCCCCCCAAAATGCCAATGCACTACTAATCCTAAACCTCAGAACCTTCAAATATGCTGCTGTATCCGCAAAAAGGATTTTGCAGATGTGATCAAGTATTTAAAGATCCTGATAGGTGAAAGAGGGAGGCAGGAGGATCAGGGTTAGAGAGACTGTAAAATGCTATGCTTCTGGCTTTAAAGATGAGAAAAGAGGCCACAAGCAAAGAAATGCAGACGGCTTCAGCAGATGGAAGAGGTGAGGCAATGGATTCTGTGCTAGAACCACCAGAAAAAACTCAATCCTACCAACCTTGATTTTAGCCTAGTGAAGCCCATTTTGCACTTCTGACCTCCGGAACTGTAAGACAGCAAATTGATGTAATGCTAAACCACGAACTTTGTGGCCAGTTTGTTGAGGAAGCAAGAGGGAACTGTGAAGAGAAGATCTGGTAGGGAAAGCCTTCAGACTGCAAAGCAGGTATGATATGGTGACGAAAGAGAATAAATTAATTTGCCAGGGCTACTGCAAGAAAATACCCCAGATTTGGTGACCTAAATTTTTTAGAGACAGCATTTTTTTTTTTTTTTTTTCTCACAGTTCTGGAGGCTTAGTAAGTTTAAGATCAAGATGCTGGCAGGACTAGTTTCCTCTGAGGTCCCCCTCCCTGGTTTGCAGGTTTTTCTCTTGCTGCTTCTTCACATGATCATCCCCCCATGCAGGTGTACTCTGATGTCTCTTCCTCTTCTTATAGGAGCACTAGTCATATTGGGTTTACATAATGACCTTCTTAAAATGTTCTCTCTTCAGATCCAGTCACATTCTGAGGATTGAGGGTTTAGGGCTTTGACATATGGATTCAGGGAATACACTGTGAACTCCATAACAGAGAAAGAAGAGAATTGGCAGAGAGTGACCCAGACTGCAGTGTCGATCTGACAAAGCCTCAGAACACCAAACTGTCCAGAATAAAGATCACCCAATAGACACGTCTCAAGTTGTGCACAAATCACCAAGCCCTTGTACTGCCGTTGTGCCCAGTTCACTGGCTGTGGTTTCCCTGAAAGAGCAGGGCCTCTGCTCAGATGCTGGAGATCTCAAATATGCAGTGCGACTGGAGACTGTTATCTAAGTACATGCCTCTCAGAAAAAAAGGTACATATTGTTTTTTCCCCGGAAGGCAGATCAAAGTGGCCTATCTCCCTGACTGCCACAATTAATTTTGCTCTTTTTTTTATTCCAATTTTTCTTGTGCACATATGAAATGCGAAATAATAGCTCTTAACATCTTGGCATCATTAGCAGAACAGCTAAATGTTGCCAGTTTATATAACAGATGCTTCAAATACAAAATCAGTTAGTTTAATAATGGTTTGATAGTGCTATGGAGTCCTTAGAAAGCTTTTGAAAGTTCACCTTCAAAGGTGAAGCATTTGTTATTATTGTAGATACTATTGCAAGTGCAGTTCAAAGGTTTAACACGGAAGACAAAAGTACTTGTCTTTGAGACGATCATTAGAAAACAAATGCAGGGAGAGCACAGCATCATGGAAACAAACGTTCTTGATACTAAATTAAGAAAACTATGGAAGAGACAAACACTTGAGATTGTCATACACACAGAAATGTGCATCGCAATAAGACGAAACATCCCAACAATCAATATTGAAGCTGCACTTGTCAAAATATTCACATAATTTGTTAGCAGACAATAACTACATTATAAATTTGGGAACAGGGCTGAGGTTGGCATTTTTAAAAAGTAGGGGTTTTTGCCACCATTAATTGGACTTTAGAAATGTTTGAGCTTTAGAATAAACTATTTATTCAATAAACTTATGTTCATGCTACAGCAATAGTAATTTTCTGTCTTCCAAATTTAGAATTTTTACTTAAAATGAGTTGGAAATATCTAGCAAAATAGTTAATGGATACAGCACCAAAATTTTTTTTTAGCTTTTTAAGCTTTAGAGAGTTATGTTGAAACAACGTTAGCAAACGAGAATACATTAACATTTATTTATACAAGGCAAAATGAGAAAATCTGCAACCATATACAAGATTTTCTGTTTAAATTATATATATTTTATTGGTATCTTAACTTGTGGGAAAAATATTTGGATACAGCACCCATTTTCATTGGATATATTTATAGTCTATGCCAGACTGGAATTAAATTGAGAATGTGTGGCTTTTAAGTTTGGCAAACATTCAAAATATCTTAAATGTAGACAAGAGTTGTAATGCGGTTTTCATTACAAAAATTTATTTTAGAAGTATTGCTGAATGAAAAAGGCTGTATCTTTAAAGAATATTTGGGCTAAAATATTTACATATTTCAATACTGAAAAAAAATGAATTTATAGCATCAGTCTAACAAAATTTAGCAGAATTGCCCAGAATGTACTTCAGTGCTAATGATGAAATTGTTTGCTCAATTAAAAGTATTATGATCAGACAGTGAAGAATCAACTGAAAATTCCACAATTCTGTACTAACCATAAAATGCAACTTTGAAGACTGTTTCAGAGTCTATAAAGGAGCAATTATTTACAAAAATATGATCTTCAGAAAAATACCAGTGACAGTGTATTATAGACAAATATTGGTGAGACTAATTAATCGATACTGCATGTGAAGATTATAATTCTTCTTGTGATATGTCTTAATATTTGGAAAATTGTCATAAACTAGGTTTTTAACTTTGTTTTTGCTTTAATGTACAATATACCTGTGTGCCTATGTATGTGTGTCTATAATATATATATGTAACATATATGAGTTAATTCTAAATTTGAAAATAGGTTTTGCATACAAGTCAATAAACCTATAGAACAATAAACCCATATCCTGAATACTATGTATTTTAAATTATTTTATGCTCCATATTACTCTAAAAAATGGCTCACCGTAAATGATAATTTACATGATCTTGCCATGTTTAAGGGTTTATAAGATGACTGTAATTGTCAGGCTTTTGAAGTAAAAAGAGGGACTGGAAGCCAATTTTACATAAAATTAAGAAGCAATAATAAGGAAATAGAAAATTTTTCTTTTTACTGAGCAGTGACATTTGACTGCATAAGGTTACTTATTCTCAGTGACTTAAATTTGGTTTCTTAAAGCAAGATGAGGTAATTGATTAAAAAAAAAAAACTGGTATCATTTATTTCTCTCTCTCTCTCTCTCTCTCTCTCTGTCTCTCTTTTCAGGTATCATTTCTAACAAGTAAGGCTTAAAGGAAAACGAAAAACAAAAAAAGCAATAGGAGAATATGTCCCACTTCTTATTAATGAAATATGACATCATGTATTAGTAGAGGCCACTTCTGGTGATCTTAAAACTTTCAGCAATGTACACATAGTAATTGTATGGAATTGGAGAGGCCGGCTGCAGGGTCCAACTTTGAAAAAAACAGCTCGTGGACTTCCTACTTAAAAAAACAAAACAAACAAAACAAAAAAACAAGGAAGGATCAATATTAGCAGCCCCCGAGCTCCGATCTCAGAGGCATCATTTGAGTCGTATGTGTCACCAGCTACATTCACCATAGCAAAGACATCAGGAAATGAAGCACATCCTTCAGTGGGACCAAGGTTAGCTGGACAAATATTTGGTGATTTTACCTATTTTTAATTTTCTGCATTCACATACACGGTCTTATTTTACTTTTAAAAAGCCCAATATCAGGAATATTAAATATGATGGTGGGTTAGCTAAAATTGGAAATAAACATGTTCTTTTTCATTCTAAACCTTGATTTTTCTTAAAAAAAATACTCAGAAAAAAACACAAAGAAGACAGAGTAGCCAATATCAGAATGAAATCCGGGGGTCACTCCATAAATTAGGCATCAAAAAAATGGTAAATGGTTTACAAAAAGCTTACAACAATAAGCAGAATCTGCCAAACCAACAAAAGAAGAACTAACTAGAAAACTTGATGTATCCTATATGTATCAAATATGTTCAGTACTCTTTATACAAGAGCCCCTAAGAAAATGCCAGATAGTTTCACCAATGATAGCTTCCAAACATTTAAAAAATCATTATCACCAAACCCACTGAAACTAACCCAGAGAAGATAACAATAAATACTATCCAATTTTTTAAATAAAAACCACATACACCTTGATCAAAACCTGACAAAGATTTTATATATGGAATTGGAACAGGATTTTTTTCCCCAAGAATATATACTCAAGGAATATTAGCAAACAAAATTAAGCAGTGCATATAGAATAATTTTGCATTTATTGTTGGAAAATAAAGATTAAGTGGCATTTGAGTCAACTCATTTTTCACTGCTGGAAAAAAAAATCAAAACCGTGTGATACCTCTACGATGTTATAACAGGTAATGATAAATGACATTGATTAATATGAATTAAGGTGATGTGTTCAGATGTGACTATGTGAGCAGGACTTCAGTGGGAGAAGACAGAGGACTAAGTTTAAAATTTAGGAAAAGCCCATCTAAAAAGGTAATATTTAAACTAAGATTGGAATGAGGAAAAGCCCTTGGCAGGGGGATATCTGGTAGAGGAACATCCTGTGTAGAAGGCCCAATTCTTGCAGAGACCTTTTGGAAAAGAGAGAGGAAAAAACAGACAGACAGACAAAAAAAACCAAAACACCTCGAGTGGGTTTTTTGCACCAGTACTTAAATACACATACAAGTTGCTCGAACCTTCTTTGTTTCATGCACGCTCTAGTTACCCTACAGATTCTCTTCAGACTATCGCAAACTTCTTCAAGGATTCTAACCATCTCTTCTCTATCTCCTACTTTCATCAATGCAATGCACTGTGGTTTCCTTACCCAGAACTCCATTAAAACTGATTTTCCCAAGCTGTCTTAACTATTGATATCACTCAGTGTTCAATACTGTGCTTTTATTTATTAGCAACCTACACCATCTTCTCAGGTGATCCCATTCACACACGTGATGGCATCAGTAAAGCCTCTGATAATCTGATAATCCAGCAACCCAGAATTCTCTCCTCTGCACCAGTGCATCTCTATGACTTCCTATGTATGATTTGTATGCAGCTGAACTCGGAATGTCCCTTGCTGAATGTCACTCTCTCTCTCTCTCTCTCTTTTTTTTTTCCTCACACTAACCCTTTTTTTTTAATATTATTTTTGGAGTTCGATTTGCCAACATATAGCATTTACACCCAGTGCTCATCCCATCAAGTGCCCTCCTCAGTGCCCATCACCCAGGCACCCCATCCCCCTGCCCACCTCCCCTTCCGCTGCTCCTTGTTTGTTTCCCAGAGTTAGGAGTCTCTCATGGTTTGTCTCCTTCTCTAATGTTGCCCACTCAGCTTCCCTCCTTTCCCCTATAATCCCTTCACTATTTCGTATATTCCCCATACGAGTGAAACCATATGATGATAGTCCTTCTCCTATTTATTTACTTCACTCAGCATAATACCCTCCAGTTCCATCCACATGGAAGCAGATGGTGGGTATTCATCCTTTCTGATGGCTGAGCACTATTCCATTGTATATATAGATCACATCTTCTTTATCACCAAACTATTTCTCTGCATGGTTTCCTATCTTGATATAGGCACCTCTTTTCTCAATTCATAAATGTAGGCATCATGAATACCTCATTCTCCATAACCACATCATTGTTCACTTGTCAAGTCCTATGGGTATCTATCTACGTGCAATAATTATTCTTTCATTTTTTCTGACTCTTTCTGTCATGGCTGAGACCATAAACATGTTTTTTTTTCCCTTGAATAATAGTTAATGCTTCAAATCTATCCTTCTTCCATATTAATTGATATACACTCTTTCAACAAATAAAATCTAATAATGTAATTTCTTCCTTTAGAAGCTCTGCAATGGATTCTTACCACTCCTGTAAGGCTTTTAAAGATGTCTACAACTACCAACCTGAACTGATCTTATTACCTTGTTTTGTCACATTCAGGTTTGCTTCAGTCGTGCTAGACTACTTGCAGCACCGATGCTAGATTCACTTGTTTTAGGATCCTCCTTGTGACTCGAACAATTACTCATGTTTCCTATCAAATGACTAAATTCCTAGTAGGTTTCCCCCCTCCCCGAAATCTTACCTATTCTTTGAGTTCCAGCTTAAAATTCTCTTCTCCTGGGAGATACATCTATTGGCAGTCTCATGGAACCTAGTACTTCCCATATAATGATCATGTCACTTTACTGTATTTTTGCAATCACCTGTCTGCTTTCTCTATTAGATAGAGAAATTAATGAAAAAGGGACCCATTTTTTTTTTTTAATGTGTTGCCTTATGAACCGGCACTCAGTATGGTGCCTGGCAACAGAATAGGTGCTCATTGAATGAACCAATGAGTAAATGAATGATTAAAACTAATCACTCTATATAGTTGATACATTCAGCAAAGTAGAGAAAGTTATGTTGCAAATGAACATTGAAGTTGCAGATTTTTTAAATAGTTATTTTGAAAAAAATTGAAATATTTTATACTTAAAGATAAGTATAGAAAATCGCAGATACTCACTATCCAGGTTTAACCCATGTTAACAACTTGCCTGACTTAGAATTAAAAAAATAATAATATTATTTTACTCTTGAAGGCCTACAGCATCTCACTAGTCTCTCTTCCTCTCCACAGCAGTACATTCAAGTTGATCAGTTTCTACCCTCTGCAAGACTTATGAGTATATAAAATATATTGTCTATAGTTATAAGTAACCTAATCCCTTATAAATTCAGCTTTTTAGGTGTAATTAACATGAATGTACATTTTTAAAGCTTATCTTAATGTGTCTGTTATGTTTTTGAGGTTCTGATTCTGAGAATCAGATCTTAAAATGTAAAATTAATGTATTCATCTTTTTCGTATTCATTTTTAAATTCTGTATGTTTTCCACTATATCAATACACTATGATATATTCCTATTCCTTTATTTAAGGTTTTTTTTATTTTTAAACAATGATTTAATAAACACCTTGTGTTTTCAATAACACATGCTCATGGATTTCTTCATTTATGTAAGTTAAGATGAAATTGTCAAATTACACCTACACGAATTTCTAACACTCAAAAATTACCATTATAACAATTTTCTTAATTGTATGGCTCAAATAGTCTTTGCATTGAAGAGTATGACTTTCTGTCAGTTTCTGCAAGAATACTATTAGAAAGTTGAACCAAGATTACAATTTTATGGATTTGGCTTTGTAGTTCTGTTGATGTTTTTTTTCTGTGGATTCTGACACTATATTTCTAAGTACAGAGAGATTCAAAATTATTATATTTTCTTTGGAACTTTTCCTTTTTAATTAAGTAATAACTTTTTTAAAAAAATAATACTTTCTGTCTAAAAATCTGTTTTGTCTGACAGAAATATTATTATGCCAGTTTCATTTGGTCAATTTTGTCTTAGAGTTTTCCAAGAGTTGGTTTTCAAATTTACAATGGTTTTTTGCTTTAGTTGTGTGTCTATGACAGTTTTCTTCTTCACATGTTTTAAAAATTGAATTGCAATGAAATGGTCAGAATTTTTATTTCTGTATGTGTTTGTGGAAGGTCCGTATGGGGGAAATTTCACATTTACTTGAGTTCCAGGGATATCTGAGATTTTTTGTTAATTTTCCAGCTTTAGGTTCTTACGCAATCTGAGGGGTGTGAATTCAGATCACTCGCTGCAGAAAGCAAGATCCTGTGGTTCCAAATTACTCTGAGGGACTCTTTTCCTATCTATAGCCCAAGGGGGTGATGAGCCTACTCCAGTTCTGAGTGGCCTCAGCCCTTCAGAACTGATGGCTTTTTGAGGAGAGCTCATTTTCACCTTCACACGAGCATGGGATTGGTGTAAGAATTTCAGTCTTTAGGAATGACTCTAATACCAGTCTGCACTGTTTGAATTTAATAACTGTTAAATACTCTATATCTGAGTTTCTTCTTCATATCTGATCCCTGGAGATTTTCCTTTCTTACTTGTGTACTTGTAGGTAGACTATAAAATACTGTTATATTTTATGTCTTTTTTTATTGTGTTTTAAGGGATGGCAGATGTTTTGAAATAAATGGAGATAAAGAAGAGAAAATAGATTAGTAGTTAGCATTAAAATTTAAAACAAAAAATGATTTGTAACTAAAAATCATAGAGTTTCCCTCATAATTGGTATTCTATACATGTCAATACATTAAAGGAATCCTAGGACTATAAATATGAATGATTAGCAATGTGCATTTTGACATAAACTCATATATAATAACATTAGACTTATGAAAAGAAAAGCTTGACAATATTATCACTTTCTTAGGGGTGTAAGATGATGTTAGAATGTCATTTAAAAACTGACTTATGCTGACAGATAAAGGTTTAGTACTAATGGCAGTTAAAGGGAATTGATAGTTAAAGTGTTGGTAACACATAAGAAAATAGTGGTTAATAAAGTAGTAGAAAAAAAATAATTATCTTATCCGCACCAAACATTGTCCTAGGTGATTTATATATATGTTACAACATTTAATGTCACTGTAGCTTTAAACTCTAACTATATTTTTTACCAGTCTACAAATGAAGACCCTGAATATCATACTTTAAATAACTTAATTAAGATTACCTACATAATAAATACCATGCAGGATCTGGTATTGTGCTTTAAGCTTTAATGATTCCATATTACATTGATACTAATTTTAAATTATAAATATTATGTATGCATATTATAGAATATTTAGAAATTAATAAATTTAACTCATAATCTTTCCACCAAGGTAATAAAATTTTCAAAATAGTAGGGTATATATTTCTATTCATTGCTTTCCCATATCGATATATATTTATTTTGATATCAGTAAGAAACTAAAGGTATAGAAGACATAGATATAAGTGTAGATATAGATGGCATACATTTTTAAGTAACCTTAGGAAGAGTATGAATATATTAATCACATTCTCATAAGTAATTAAAAACTTACCAAGAATGAGATCATGTTTACCTTTAGTTCCTTCCTTTATCTTCCTTTTCCATTCCTTAAGATGCGATGATCACTCACTTCTCTGATCTTTTGTCACAAACATAACTAAAATTTTTTAAAAAAGTACTAGTGACTTAAAGTGTCTTGGTAATAATTTTTCAAATTTTAGATTATGTTATTAAATTATTAGTATTGTTATTATTGCTAATTATAATAAAATATATATACATTTATGCTATATAATACATATAATATTTATCATGGTATAATCTTTATCATAATTAAATTATTAATGGGTTAAAGTGTTTCAGTTTTTTGTTTTTGTTTTTTCAGTTTAAGTTTCTATTTTGTATACAACTGTTATTTTAGAAAAGAAATAGGATAAAAGGAAGATTCTTATTAATAATGAATGGATTCACCTACTTAAATTTATTTAGTGTTCACAGATGTATTAGAAAAATAATAGTGGATGAGATGCTTTCTCTTTTAGCCTAACTTATCTAGAAAACTGAATCTGAGGCAAAAGCTTATGAGCAATTTACTTGTTTGGAAAGTGTAATCTCAGGGAAGCAAGAAGGAGGGAAGGGGAGGGAGGCAGGAAGGAAGATCACTATGAGGCTATGCCTGACAAGTTGGCCATCATTTAGTATCAGCTGATCCTGACTGATTTTACCATCTTTGAGAGACTGTATGTCCTACATTACCATCTCATCATCTTTGAGAGACTGTATGTCCTGCATTTTAGGACAAATTTCCCTGGGAGAAAAAGTTTTCTATCGATTTACATCTCTATTTTGTGGAAAGTCTCCTTGTAATGAATTAACTTTTTTTGCATTTCTAAGTCATGCAACAGGTAAAGTCTTTATTAGTTCATGACATAGCATGTAAAAAGAAATGTCAAGATGGGAGTTGAAGTTTCAGGTTGTGCATATGAGGTAGTATGCTAATTGGTGCATCTTTCATTGTGTGTGTTCTCCATTTTGTGTTGCAATGAGGGACCTCCATATATCTGAAAACAAGAAAGCCTCTTTTTTGTCTTGAGAAGATATTTAACCAGTAACAATGGATTCTTCAAATTCTTCAAATGATTTAGGTCAGAGTGTTAATAAACAATTAACAGTTTACTCACTGACCTGGTAAAATGTCCTGAACCTTTAGAACCAATGGAGATTAAGTTTTAATTGACTTTCCCTGATTAAATTGTGCATACTTCAGTTTTCCTATTGCCATTATCATTAGGTGATGAACCAAAAAGAAATGCCTTAATAAATACCCGGAGATCTAGTCATTTTTCCCCTATTCCCCATTGCATATTTCCTCATGGATGATACTTCACTGGAATATTACCTTCTCTCTTTGCTTATCTCTCCATTGGAAAAAGAGAGAGAGAGAGAGAGACAGAGAGAGAGAGACAGAGACAGAGAGACAAAGAGAGACAGAGGGACAAAGAAAATGGCCAGGTGACAATTAAGCATCTAAATATTTTTCACAGAACAGTTATCTCATAGGACCCAAGATCTCCCCTGAAAAATTTCCTTCTTGGTCTCCACATGCCATAGATTTTTTTTCCAGGTCTTAGCTTTAGGTAATTTGCAAGTGTACATGCGCTATTTGAGAAATGAAGGAAATATTGGCATGGGAGTGTAGACTCGAGTCCGAGAAAAGAAAGCAGGCAATAAAGGATATATGATAAAGTTATCAACCTCTTTGGATACTGAAACTTAAGTCCAAGGAATTAAGAAAATAGTTGGAAATATGCCACATAAGGGGCAAATATTTGCGATATTAATGCATCAAATTCTCCTGCCAAAGATTAAGGGCTACTTCTAGTGAGTAGGTAGTAATTTCCAGGCACTAAAAAGTCTGCTTTGGGGAAAGGCTTTAGGTAACAAGATGCAGATACTGACAGAAGTAGTGCTGAGTACACTGGAGTCATAAGGTTCAAGGAAAATATCCTCAGGATTCATCACATCTGGTTAAGCATATACTATACCCTTGGGAACAGAACTGTGTCCTACAAGATACTGTCCCCAAGCTGGCATCTTAACTGAGTTTTTAACAGATCATTTTACCATGTTATTTTGTTGGCTGTATAAGATCCACATAAGAAAACTGGATTCCATTGTCATGTGCATTTTGTCATGTGAACTTCACTGTAAAATGTATCTTTTGGCTGAAGACAATGTGTGGGATATTTTGGGATTAGATCAAGCATTTCCAATTCCACATCTGCCAAAAGTACGGATTATTATTGGGATAAATCACTCCCCAGTAGGGGAAAGGCGTCTAATATAACACACCTGCCAGCACCTGGCTGAAGTGTCACCTTGAGGGATGGAGCAATATTAAGAACTCAACGTCAGTTCATGCTCATGGCAGGTTGTGCATTCTGCAGTGAATGTAGATAGATCAGTCTTGGTGAAAGAGAGCCCATGCTTCTGGGCCACTCCATATCTTACATTCCTATATTATTTTTTTAAGATTTTATTTATTTATTTGAGAGAAAGAGAGAGACATCCGTATCTTACACTCCTATATTATTTTTTTAATATTTTATTTATTTATTTGAGAGAAAGAGACAGAGAAAGAAAGAGAATAAGAGAGCATGAGTAGAGGAGAGAAGGAGAAGCAGGACCCCCGCTGAGCAGGGGATTCAAAGTGAAGAGGGATTCATGACCTGAGCAAAAGCCAGAGGATTAACTGACTGAGCCACCTAGGTGTCTTGGCCACCGGTTTCTTGTATTCATAAGACCACTGTACAAGTACTCAGATGACAGAGGACAGAGGTGATATAGATAGGAAGATCATCCTGTAAGCCTAGTTATGGAGAGTCATCTCTGCAGCTAATAGTCTTTGATAAGCATTAACAACACAAGGATCCATACGTTCTTGCACACACTCACTGGTATATCCACATATCACTTCCCCAGATATCCTGCCCCTGGGTCTACCATTCTTATTCCTTCTGGAGACTGACTTACAGCTCATGTGCATTTGCCACTGCCCAACAATGCATGGAACTCATCTTTTTTTACAACCTCAATGACCAAATATACCGCTCACAATTCTGCCATTGGGAGAGTTTTTCATAACTTTTCTTAAGGACTTCTGTTAAGTGAAGCTGTAATATGGAAACAATCCAGTTTTAGCTGTGCCATATAAAGAGCTGAGCCCTTTGTGAAGTATGTTCAACATCTCTTCTCATTCAGTTGATTATAGTGAATATTTCATTAGGTTATACATGTAAGTCGAAAAGAGGCATATGTGTAATGGAAGGAAGTGACATGATGGCCTGGGATACCAGGGAATGCTATTTCTTACCGATTTATTAATATACTCAAGCCTGATCCAAATTGTATGGATCTTTGGATCACTTTTATACATGCCTCAGCCTTTAACACCATTGATCTAATTACATTTAACTCATGTCTTAGCCACAAAGTTGCATTATGACTCATGAGTCATTTAGGTTCCCTTAGGGTCCAGAAACATGAAAATCTTTTAATATAATCAAAATGCAGGAAAAACTCATTTTCTTGAAATTTTATTTTATTTTTCATTTATTTAGTTTTTTTAAATTATGTATATATTTATTCATGAGAGACACAGAGAGAAGGTGGAGACATAGGCAGAGGAAGAAGCAGGCTCCCTGCAAGGAACTCGATCCTAGAAGTCTGGGATCATGCCCTGGGCCAAAGGCAGATGCTCAACCTCTGAGTCACCCAAGAGTCCCATTTTCTTGAAAATTTAAAATAAATTACAAAATATATTAACCATGGAGAAAATTATAAGATAAATATACAAACTCTCAAAATAATGCAAATAACTACCAATCCTACCACCTAAGTATAACCTCTATTAATTTCCTTTGTAATGACTTTATACTTCCTTCTACAGTATGCAATTAACATCTAATTTAAATACATTGAATAATTCTTTATGATTTTTCCAGCTCACAATTTTCTTAACTATTATATTTTAATATGTGATAGATTATAATACTTGATTTTATATTCAACATTAAAATTAATTTAACATGTTTAGACTTTTCTAAATTAGTTTGCTCTTTAATATGCCATTATTTTCAAGTATCCCCCACAAAATCTTTCATGACAATTTCTGGAAATTTTATCTGTTCTTATTTTCAAATATAATAAAAAAGAACATATTTTTTTAAAAACTAATTTTTAGATTCAAAATATTATTATTTCTGAGTAATTATTCTTGCTTCAAATATTAATGAGAATTTTCAAAAAGTGCAAATTTAACAGGTAAAATAAAGGTTAAAATTCTACTAAATTATTTTGAAAAATTGAATCATGTATTTCATTTTTAACTAATTTAATAAAACACTGCTTATTCATTAATCTATTAAGATTGAACAAGATAAAAATTAAAATTCTCACCTTTATATACTTATCTGAATGAACAAGAAATGATATTCATATAATGCATTTCATTTATTACTCAATTGGAATTCTCATTAATATAAATACAGGACAAATTCCATATATTTCAAAATATATTATTTTCCAGATTTTCACTATTTCCAAAAATCTCAATAAGTTTCCCTGCATGTGCGTAGCAGCCACTGAAATAGAATTAAAACTATTTATTTTCACAAATATATCTTGATTTATTTTTAGATTCTCAATCATACAAAACGCTCCATGAATTTTTTATTGCATATTTAGACAGTCATTTGCTTTCTCCTCAAGAGAGTGATAAAAATTATTAAATTGGGAAATTTACCTCTTTAAGTTTTAATAGTTTAATTTTGCTATACTAACTGTTCAGTTTTGTTTTCTTGATGTCAAGTGATGCTAAATTATTGACTTTTTATCCCCGGAAAAGGGATCTCTCTTTCCTCTAATAATTTAATCTAGTGACTATTTAAACTGAGTTTGTATAACAGTGATCAGATTAGATTGAACGTGAAGGAGTAATTCAGTCTAATTCCCTGGAGGCCAATTTAATATTGGTGTTTCTGTACCTGTTTTATAAGACTTTCCACACTAATTCGAGATTTAAAATGAATTACAACATATCTGATTCAGCTGCTTTTCTTGCAGATTTACCTTAAAGGCTTATCATTAAGGTTTAAAGCTCACTTAAGAAGGCATTTAAACAAATAAAAACATAGAGCCACCTTGAATAGTGCAACTTGAGCAAATATCAACATTGCAAAATTTAAATAATTAGGCATATATTTAAAGAAAATAAAACATCAGACCCCACTTAAGTCATCATAGCTAGCAATCATCGGTGAAATCACTTTCTTTTCTAATATGTTCAGATCATCGCTTTTTTTTTTCTTTCACTTCACTAAAATACACATATCTTCTCTTATTTATTCTTTCAGAGAAAACACTCTTGGTTCTCTTTTGTCACTTGCAGTTTGCTTTTGGGACTACACTGATGAAATAATGGTGAATTCTTTTGTTTACGAGAGAGAATGTGAGTATTTGAAGATCACATAGCACTCTTTTGGAAAGAATTCACATGAAGGGAAATGAAACAGTGTCAAAGTCTGAATCATAAGTGAGATCTTTTCACCTGAACACCTAAAAACTTCTGGTATCTTTTCATTATCTTAGAAAAATGTTTTTAAAAGTGTATTATAAGTTCATCAAGTTTTTCCTCCCCCCCCCCCCCCATTTTCATGTGGAATCTTTGGTTTAGTGTTTGGTATGGTACCAAAAACTTCCAATTTGTCACCCTTTATGCATAATTAGACATTAAATTAGAATGACAGTAAAGGAACAACCACAATTTACAGTAGGTGCATTTAATACATGTCTGGCAGTCTTCTAAATATTTATACTCATTAAATCTTATTAAGCATAACAGACAGGTAGATATGATCAGCTGCACATTGTAAAGGAAAGAAACTGAGGCATGGAGCAGTTTAATTCAATCAAGCTTACACATCAGTTCAATTGAAGATTTGGAATAAAATCCAAGAAGTTTTTCTCCAGACACTTCAGGTCTCGATCATAAAAACTCTCATAGTGGATGAAGGTTTTGTCACTACCCAGTTTTGAGGCCTTTGAAAAGTTGCAAAATTTTTCTGAGACTTTCTTTCATGTAAACTGGGAATACTAATGTTTTATCCATTTATTCGTTCATGCCCATAGATTTTAAAAATGTGTTCACAAAGTAGAGAAAAATCTGAACAACCCATTTTCTGCTCTGGCCATGTTTCCTGGCAAGGGCGCTTGTATAAATAGAAAAGCATTGATATGTTCTGCTGACTGTGAGCTGTCCCATCATTCCTATGGTCTATCATCACTTTGTAAGTTGTCTTTTGAAAATTAACAGGAAATCCTTTTCTTATGTATTTCCACAGTTAGGAGACATTTGTCTGGCTTTGAATCAGGAATGCTAGATTCTCATAGGACAAAGAAACTGTAGCTAAGTACTTTATTTCTGATTCAGCATTCCCACCTACAACAACATCCATTTTTAAAATGCATGTTTTTTGATTACCTTTATATAATTCAACATGTATTATTCAAAATTTTAAGAAATTAAACTAGCTTTACATAAGTCATACATATAATTATGAGAGAGATTGGATCTTTTTTTCCCATGAGAACAAGAGTAAAAATAAGGTTTTTACTCTCTTCTACTTAAACAAAAACTAATCCAATTCTTTAGATTTTTTTAAATGAAGAAGTAAGCCCTGAGAATGTGTGTTTACGTGACAAGAAGATCATAAGATGCAAAATGAACTGTGTTCCAATGTCAGACTCTCAAGGGATCTTTGACACTATGTCACCATTTATTCTTTGTTTTGTTGCTTCTTATTTTTTTTTCAGAAAATGAATTATAGATGAGGATAAACAGCATAGGGATGTAAAAAAACTTCAGGCATAACTTTGATGATGACTTTTTTAGCATATGTCTCTACCTTCCAATGTTTTTCTAAGTAAATTGTAGATGGATGGGAAAAAAACACACCAAGTTAAAAAAAAAAACGAAAAAGAAAAAAATAAAAAGAAATTCACATAATTATCTCAAATCAAAACATCTGGGTATGTCCTCTGGTACCCGGCTTATATCCAATACGTATGAATTTTTTTAAATTAAATATTCTTTTCCTCTGGTATCCAAATAAAGTCCAGAAGAGGAAATGGCACAGTGTCAGGGACCAGACAGCATATTTATTCTGAAATTCAGGTACAAACCAATCAGTGTTCAGACAACCTATAGTGAAGACTAAAAAGGTGCTAAAGGGCAGTCCTGTTTTCATCATGACAGAAATTAATAATTGCTTATGTATTTCCTAATATATAATCTAATGGAAAATATTAGGAAAAATATTAGGAAATCTAATTCCCTAATATAATCTAATAAAAATATAACAACAAAAGAAGTAGAAATTAATAATAGACTAAAACATCTACAATATGGAATCAGAGAATGACGTTAGGTAATAAGTCTTAAAGCTGCTTCTCACCTCAAATTGAAGAAGCTCAGGATGTAAAGCATTATAAAAGAAGTGTAAACAAAATGTAATGACTCACGATTGTGTGTGTGTGGTTAATCAGGAGGGAGGGATTAAAGTCAGTTGGAAGTAATGGAGAAGTTTCCTCAGAGTAGAAAGCATTGTGCTGGCCCTTTACATTTATGTAGGATTTGTAACCATAGACATGACAACTGTCAAAACCTGTGTATTCGATGCAGAGGTCACAGATCATTTATTTTCCTCTCCAGTCATGTTTTTGCCTTTCAATAGCAATTTGCCTCTGTATATCATGATGTTTAGAACCTTAAAGTGCATATAGGGAATATAAATATTAAGGAAAGTTTACGGACAAAAACAACTTTCCCTATGAAGTAAACAAGAGACCAATAGTATCTAAATGAGGGGAAAATGACATTATCTTACAGCCATTAGCCATTTTATTTGCCGTCTTTATCCAATATAAGAAGTCTTGCATACAGAGCCAATTATACAGAGTGATGACAGTCATTCCATTTTCCTTTAATTGTAGTGGCCTTTTCACGTACAAGCTTAATGTGCTTTCATTAATGTAAGGCATGGGACTTTTACTAAATCAAATGCTATTATCTATAGTCATCATGTTACACATAAGATCCTCCGATCTTTTTCTTTTTCAAGAGGGTAACTTCTTTACAAAGCCACTAGAAATGTCATTGATAAAGGGATTATCAGCATCTTTGGGATGAACTATAAATGCCTGTCTTCTGTGTATAAAAGGCAGAGGATACAGTGAGAAATGCTTCTGTTGATATTAATTCTCTGTCCATTAGTAATTATAGAGTTCAAATGACGGCACAGCAAAAATATGACACTTGTCATCAATGAACCATAGGGGCAGTTAATATTGAAACAAAGTACTGGAGAAAAAGTTATATAATCAGAATCATCTGATTAATAGAAGTTTTGTCAGTTGCTAATAGATCATATGTTCTCCTAAAAAATGTATAACCTCATTAGGATTGTACTTGATTTACGTCACAAAAAACTCTTCTATGCCTAGTGAAGACTTCTACATTGAATCAACAGATGGATCTTCATTGTATATCATCAAGTTCTCATACATTAATTGCTCTAAAAAATAGAATTCTTTTAATGAAGGGAAGACACATGCCTGGTTAAAGAACTCTACAAAAAGATTTTAAGTATATATAGTATATCTACTTCCCAGTCTTCGCCCAAGGGATTTATTTGGATGTACTGGAGCAAATTGCACTGGAAAAAAGAAAAAAAAAAATATATATATATATATATATATATATATATATATATTATTTTCCAGAGGAATTCAACACTAAGTCTAAACTAAATCTATTCTCTTGGATCTACAATGCAATAGTGTTTCATGGAGGGCTTATGAGGGTCAGATGATAAATAGAATTTACTTGGTTTATGAACTCACACCATGGTTATTTCCCCAGTTCCTGAGTATGTGGTTAGAATATAAATACTTAGACACTTGTAAAATCCCCATAGTACTTGCTTGTAGAGTGAGGGCTATTGGTTGGCAAACTAATTGGAGGCCTTTCAAGCTCCCTGGTCCTACCAGAATAGTAAATCAAAAGCAATAATGAATCCCTGGAGGCTTTACAAAATGTAGGGTCATTATCAAAAACATCAAAGATGGAATAGAAATGGCCTCAGTCACACTGCTATTTATCTCACCTTTTGACCTGTGGAGAGAAAAAAGTGAATCTTAGAAAATAATAAAGGATTATTGCAAACTTAATTAGATAATGACCATCTATATTTTTAAATTTTATTATTTTTATTGCAACAAATTAACATGGCCCCTGACACCTGCTATGCAGATATTGATTTGTTAAACGTCATGTTTTCTTCTGTATCCCAATAATCAAAAGAACAGAAGCAGCATAGTGTTTTTCTCCAACAGGAACAGTAAATCTTCACTGACCACTTAACACTATACAACAATGTTCTTCTTGGTCATAATTTACTCTACTGGGACCTTAATTATCTTACCGTATCTTTCTTGCTGATACTGCCTATTGAATGGGAAGCTGATGTATGCCAGGACATGGGGATGATAATCTATAGCAGTAGAGGCATCTGATAGTTTCTGGCATCTATAAATCTATACGAGTTAGGATACATCTTCCAGAAGGAAGAAGTTGTTTCAAATCACTTTCTCAAGAATTCAGCAAGAAGAGTAATGGTTGGGAAAAAAAAAAAGAAGAAGAAGAATGGTTGGTGGACCTCTGGATTCTGGAGGGAATTGATAATATATTTAATTATATTTTTGACATATTTACTAAGCAGCCCATCAGAATTTCAGTTTTGAGTTGGACTGAAAAAAAAGTTCTTCAGCTGGCACAGACTTGATCTACTCAAGGGATGTTTCCATCCAGCCCTGATTAGCCTCTTAGTGTGATGGTACTTTATTTTTTTTTTTAAGATTTTGTTTATTTGTTCGTGAGAGACACAGAGAAGGAGGCAGAGACATAGCAGAGGGAGAAGCAGGCTCCCTACAGGGAGTCTGATTTGGGACTTGATCCCAGGACCCTGGGATCACAACCTGAGCCAAAGGCAGATGCTCAGCCATTGAGCCACGCAGGTGGCCCAAATGTGTATATATGTTTTATGTCCATATACTTATATATAAACACATAAAAATTCTTATTATACATAGCCAATCTTACCCAAAAGGACCATCTTACAATTGGTTGTGGTACATTCAAAACTCAACTTGAGCAAGTTTTAATTTCTCCGTGTCTTTACTCCTGTCCCCTCCCTGAACTCACATTTTCAGTCTCATTAGGATTTCCCTATGGCATTTAAGTGAGGAAAACAACTGTGAACCAAAAGAATAATGCTACAGTTGTACAGGATAGCTGAGAACAGAATAGGAAAAGAAAATCCTAGAAGTAAGCAAAATTTCAATATCTACATATTATTTTCCATTTGGCCTAGAATTATAGATTACTGGAAACACAAATATATGGCAATGCTTGAGCAGTAGCCTATGATTTGTCCAGATGATGAGAAATTTGGAAAGAACAAGATTGGGAGATTGATTACAAGATAGTTTGTGGAAGAGGATTGTGGGTAGACCTAAATAGACCTAGAAAGAGGAGGTTCCCAGCTCAATTCAAAAGATGCCCTACCTTAACAACTACCAATCAGTGTCTTCCCACATCCATTCCAGCCCTAGCTTAATGAGTTTATAAAATGTGGCCATAGTATTATGGAGAGAGGTTATGTATGGCCTCAATAGCATGGACTACTTCACAATAAGGCAAATCTACTACTGTCATTGCTAATTTCCTGGTCTGCAAATTACAAAGAACTGTCACTCTGACACCATATCCTATGGGAGTCAGCCAGCCATCCAGTAGCACAATGATTATATTACATATATATGTTTTGTTTTTTTTTTTTTCATAGAGAAGTCAGTAATTTTCTAGACTGTAAAAAATACTTGTTTAAAAATAATTATGCTTTGGGGCATCTGAGTGACTCATTCAGTTAAGTGTCAGATTCTTGATTTTAGCTCAGGTGATGATCTCTGGGTCCTGAGATTGAGCCCTGTGTCAGGCTCCTCGCTCGGCGTGGAGTCTGCTTGGGATTCTTGCTGTCTTCCTCAACCCCTCCCCTCACTGCATGCACACATTCTCTAATAAATAAATAAATAAATAAATAAATAAATAAATAAACTAATAATTATGCCTTTTCTGCCCATCAGGCTGTTGTAAACACACATCTAACTGACTTACCGAATACTTTATTCACCATCATATTTTTACACTTATTCTAAGCTAAGAATTCATTTTACAGTAAAATACATAAGGCAACTGGCCTTGTACAGACACACCAGAAGCTGCTGCCCTTACATAATGGAGAATGTACTACTGAAGAGTCAACCAGTCTCAAATAGGTGGGAAAAAGACCCGAAAAACTTGGTACCTTTGAAGGTTTGTGTTCCAGGTTGTTATTCTCCATGGTCAGATTTTATGTGTTATGATACTAAGGGATACACTTACAACTGATACCTCTCAACTTATATAATTTTTATAATTACATAACTATATGTATAATTATATAATGTTAAGGATTTACTTATTTATTGAAGTGTAGTTGACATACAATATTCTAGTAGTTCAAAGGCAGTATAGTGATTCAACACTTATATACATTGTGAAATGATCACCAGGATAAATCTAGCTACCATCTGTCACTGTACAAAGTTGCTGCATATGATTAGTTATATTCCCTTCACTGCACATTGTCACCTCTGTCATATTTATTTATAAGTGGAAGTTTGTACCTTTTGACGCCCTTTTCCTATTTTGCCCCAGTCCCTTTCCACCAACCATCAAGCTTTTCTTTGTATCTATGGTTCTATTTCTGTTTTGTTATGTTTGTTATTTTGTTTTTTAGATTCTACATTAATTGAAATCATGCAGTAGTTATATTTCTTTGCGTGACTTATATTTCACTTAGCATAATATCCTCTAGGTCCATCCATAAAATAATAAATAATTATATAGAAAAGTTTACTTCCTATCGCCTCTACTTTGGTATCATAATTTAATAATAATAAAATGATAATATTTTAATAATTTTAATAATAATTCTTGTACCCAAGGATGTCTTGCTTCCATGGGGACCTAAGTATGAGACCCTGAAACTGAAAACTAAAACTTATACCAGGCAGTTTTGGAAACTTCAGGCCATGAGAACAATGTCCAAAAAGATGGCATTATTCTGTTGCTTTGGTGCTTGCTTTTTTAAACCAAGGTTTAATATGTTGCAACAAAATCAAGGGAAGCAGTAGTATTTCTCAAACTCAATGAATCATTCTAAGTATTTCTTAGTCCTTCCATGTGCATTGGTAGACCAGCAATATCTAAGCTGGCATGACAACCAAGACACCTAAACTATCCAAAATGAAAATTTCAGTAACTGCTTCTCCATCTTCAAATAAAGAACATTAACAAACTGAGGAGCTCAGCATGAGTAAAAGGAACTTGGAATGGGTAGTAAAAAATTAGTATTATAAAGGCAACCAAGTCTTCTGTAGTTTTCTCTTCTCAGTTTATATATATAAAACTAAAAATTAAAACTGTTACATATATATATACACACATATATAATGCATATATAATATATGTGAATGCATGTTATAGGCCCCTGAGATTAATAGAATATGTCAGAAGTGGTAATATGTGATTTCTGAGACAATGTTATAAAATGTTATCAAGCATCTTCCATGCACATTAGAGCACTCATACTCTGCATCTGAAAGTGCTTCACTATGATAAAACCTAGGCCACAGGGACAGGTCACCTTATAGGTGTACAGTGGTCCAAAAATGCCTGCTGTGTGAGTCGGCCATCCTTATATTCAGCCCACTTGAGTACTCACATGCAGCCCTAACCTGTATCTGATGATCACAATATAAAGACTCAAAAAAAAGAACTGTGAGGAAAATAAAATAATGTGAGAAGCTGCTGAACTTCGACATAATTTATTTCTCTACCATAGCAACTGGAACAAGATCTTTGCTGGTGCTAAAGGTCCAAAGAAATGGAGGAAGGGGCCTTAGTGGATGGAGGTGACAAGTTTTCCTCTTTTTTTTTTTTAAACATTTTATTTATTTATTTATTTATTTATTTATTTATTTGAGCACAGAGAGAGAGGCAGAGACACAGGCAGAGGGAGAAGGAGGCTCCCTGCAAGGAACCCAGTGTGGGACTCAATCCTGGACCCCAGGATCACGCCCTGAGCCAAAGGCAAACGCTCAACCGCTGAGCCACCCAGAAACAGTTAAGCCACAAGTTTTCAATACTCGCTCCAATGCCCTTTCAGCATATGGAGCCTGGGCTTCAATTACATTTTCTGTATTATCTTGCAGCTAGGGCACCAGTTGTGAATCCCTCATGGTGGGCTTATTTAGGATTCAAGTAATGTAATCGGAGCAGTGTGGCTCTAGACTAGTGATTATAATAATAATTTACTAATTTTTCAGAAGAATATTTTAATTTGGTAGTTTTGAGTTTGTCCCAGAAAGAGATTCATCTGGACTTTGCAGCATCTTCAGGTTCATGAGTTTGCAAGTTCTTAACAATGGGTCTTATGGTAGTCCGTTTCTGCAACCCTGGAAACTAAGTCCCGAGTCTCTTCAGCTCTCCCAGTGATTTGGAGAGCTACCTTTACTACTTAATAAATCCCTTTCTACTTAAACTAGCTATCTGGATTAGTTTCGATAGCCTACAAATACATATCATGACCACTCCTTGGCTTGTTGGGACAACTAAAAAAAGAAATAAAAATAACATTTAAATTGTCTAGAATCCAAGCTTAAGAAATATTATTTTTTCTCTTCCATTATCTGCCCTCTTAAAGATATTAGTGACTTCCACTAATATTTTAGTTTATTTCTGAGCAGATATCTGTATTATTAATATTTCCTCTATAGAAAAATAGAATTTGTGTTATGCATTTTATAAGACAAAAAGAGAGTCATAATATACTAGTTTTATAAAAGTTCTACTCTTTACAAAGTACAATTTATGAGAGTAGGACTTATGAATAAATATGCCTATTTCCTGCACTTCTAATAATGTTCTAATAATGCTGGTAACTATAAGATTAGAATCAAAAGAAGTTGCCTTTTCTGTTTAATAAGAATGTCATAACCTCTTTTCATCTTTTATTACTAAGGTTTATCTTTCATAATCATGTTCAATCCTATGGGTACAGGATAAAAAGATTTGAAGTAGCTAGCACAGAGAAAAGTTCATTATGAAAGGGAACTGATTGTCAATATTGGAGAAAATAATCTAACAATAGATTATCATCTTGCATTTTAATTTAACTTGGCTAAGTAGACAAACAGGTCTAAGGATCTGCAAATACCTTTAATATTTGAGGAGGAAAAAGAATTTGAAGCTAAAATCACATTGGCTTTTTGAAGCTGTACACATCCTTTGTCTGTTAAAAATTTAATGATAGAAATCTCTCTTTTATAAGCGAAGTTTACTTCTAACTACCCAAAAGAAAGACAAGTGTTCCTCAATCTCCTGTGAGAATCAAATCTATCTTTCAATATTCTAAATTTTTCCTTTGTTTTTTGGGAATGTAATAAGGAAGTATCACAAAAGATATTACAACATTCTTTTTAACCATTTGTTACATATACTAAAAATATAAATGTTTTAAACTATTAAAATATTCACATTGCCATTTTCTCTATAATTTGAAATAATTTTAGTCTCAAATTTATGGTAAGACTGTTGATTGTGCTTTGATTACTTGTTCACTATCTTATTTTGTAATATTTTTTCTTTTTCTTTTTCTTTTAGAGAGAGAGACAGAAAGAGAGTGCGTGAGTGGAGCAGAGACGGGGGAGAGAGAATCTTAAGCAGACTTCATGCCCAGTGCAGAACCCTATGTGGGGCTCCATCTCACAACCCTAAAATCATGATCTGAGCTAAAACCAACAGTTTGGTGTTCAATGGATGGAGCCACCCAGGTTCCCCCATTTTCATTAATTAGAGTATTTTTGCTATGTTAAAGAGGTGATATACTATTGAATCTAATCATATAGTTTTTTAAGATTTTATTTATTCATTAGAGACACACAGAGAAAGAGAGAGAGAGAGAGGCAGAGACATAGGCAGAGGGAGAAGCAGGCTCCATTCAGGGAGCCTGACGTGGGACTCGATTCCAGGACCCAGGATGACCCCCTGGGCCCAAGGCAGGCGCCAAACTGCTGAGCCACCCAGGGATCCCCATCTTATTTCTTATATAACGAATCTGCTTATCCTTTAAGAGAAGTGACATTTCCAAGCTTTATTTTCATTTACAGTGTGTACGTATAGTCACATAGGTACACCTCTTATCCAAAAAACAAAACACATCATTACAGAACTAAGTGAAAAAAAAAAACAGTAGCTGATATTAAAAATAAGCCACTACTAGAAGAAGAAAGAGGCTGTGCATGAAAATTAATACTGTATCAAAATAGTTTATGTGAATAGCACAATAGTCAGTTATAAAAATAGAAAATGACATTTATATTTACTCCTGAAACATCAGTATCTTTTGTTTTGCTCTGATTTGCTTTTCCGAGAGAAGGTTGGCATTTTGAAAAAGAACATCAAGCAATAGCCTGATAATTTTTTCCAGATATGAGTTTGGCCATCACACTGAAAACATTCCCAGTCCTGATAATGTGCAATAATTCCATAAGATGCTGTCAAGTTGACAATAAAAATGGCAGATGAAGAGAAGCCAATGTAAGGGAGAAGGGAATGCATACATGTAGTGAGACAGTAAGGACAGATTACACTTAGTACATTTCATTAGCTAAGTTGCTTGTGTTATTGTATTTTAAAGTATTTTACTGATTTTTTTTACTAATTTAATATGCATCGATAATGATTTTGATGTAGTTTTTCATGGGTCATACTTGGAAGTAAGTCTTACATGCATACAAAGCTGTCATGTTCATTAATTCCTTTAATAAGCTGGCCTATCAATCTTGTCTTCGCTATTGTTGAGCAAGAAATATATATAATAGGAAAACCCTAGAGGCAATTCCATTAAAATGGGGACTAAAATAACAATGCACTCTATAATAGTTCAAAAATATGTCAGTAAAGTATGTGACACTCATTCCATTAAAAACTAGAGTCTAATATCCCTCCCCTTGAATATGGGCCAGCTTCAGTCACTCTTCTTGATGAACAAAATGAGGTAGAAATGACATTGCTTGACTTCCAAGACAATATGATAAAAAGCCATATATCTTTTACCTGTCTCTCTCTCTCTCTCTCTCTCTCTTTCTTTCCTTTCTATTGTGATAATTTTATTTGGAATTCATTTATCAGAGTATAAGGAAGCCAAATAGCCACATAGAATGGCTATATGTAGGTGTTCTTCCCCAGTCCCAGCTGATGTTCAAGCTTGCAGTCAGCATCAGCCTCCAGAGATGTAAGTAAGCCTTTGAATTAATCCAGCTTCTGGGCTTCAAACCATCTTGGCTGATACCAGGGGAAGCAGGGACCTGCCCAAATTCTCAATTTGTGATGTTGTCTTGAGCCACTGGGTTTTTGGTTTTGCAGCAATGCATAATTGAAACACCAGGTATCAATAATATTATTCAGTGTCATTCAGTAAGCTTTCATCAATTCATTTTTGCATTTGTTTATCCATTCAGCAAATATTTACTGCATGCTTACTATATACTACACAGAGTTTTAGGTAGTACAGGGGATACATGAGTGAATGTAAAAAAAAAAAAAAAATCCTGCCCCCATTGAAGTTATATGTCAGAAACAGAGACAGAAAAGGTATAATGTCCAGCAGTGATAAGTATTATAAGGAAAAAATAAAAGTAAGTAGAGCGAGAGAGTGACAAGGTGATGTTATTTTAGATCCAGTGTTGAAAGGAGTCATCTCTGTGGCTGTGACATTTCAGAGGAGACAAGGCAAAAAGCAGAAAGCAAGTCACTTTAATAACTGGAGTAAAACATCACAGGCAAAGGGGAGAGAGAATATTTAAGAATAAAGAAGGATATCAGTGTGGCTGCAGCAGACTGAGCTAGAGGAAGACTACATAGAGAGAATAGGTCATGGCCAGATAATGTGGGAATTTGTTGGCTATCGTTGTGGATGGCCTGTAGCCAAATTCACACATAAATGTGGACTTACTCTAAATGTAAGGAGAAGTCTTTACAAGGTTTTGAGAAAACAAGTAACATAGTATTATATGACATTTTAATAAATATTACAGTTATTATTACATGACTTTGAGAAAGCAACTGACAAAGAAATTAAAACTTTGGTTTTGGTGGGAAAAATACACCCTCATGGTGCAAGAATTGCAGAAAGACCTATAAATAGATCTCCAGGACACACTCCAGGAAAGGTAGAGAAGTAGGTTTGGGGGATGGTAGATAACATGCAGGTGAGAGATTTTTGAATGGAGAATGGATTTTGAAGAAAGAGAACAAGATTGCTGGTTGGATGAACGAGTGCAACAACCAATCAAAATATAGAGTGAATTCAATACTAGAACAAAGATACAGGTGTAGTTATTTGCAGATCATGTGATTGCTCATATAAAAGAAATTCTGATAATTCAGAACCAATAACCACAAAAACTGAATGAGATATAAAATACTATTTTCCAATTGTGCACATATAGGAATGGAGGCTTAGAAAATTGAATTAATTTGGTGTAATGGTAGTTGAGTTGGGGCCTAATACAAAAGTTTGGAATCTAGAAGATACAGTTCTTTCCCACTTTACTTCATTTCCAAAGCTACAAAGATTATTTCAATAGTACCTCTTCCCAGTCAATTAATCATGAACCAAATGTACAATCTTAAAGAAATAATCGAGCTTACTTGTAATTTAAATAAACATTCTAAATATCAATTTTGTCAGAGTATTTAAGGATATTGAAACTGTCTATTGCCCATCAAGTCTGCTATTCTATAGCTTATGGTTTAACCTAAGTAAATTACAGGGATGCAGCCTAGGCTTCATATATGAAAGCATTAAAAAACGTTATGAATCGTACTGAAAATAAACGTGTCAATACAAGAGAAGTGTTAAATAAGTGCTAAACGTCAAGCCAAGAAGCACTGTGAGCCTGCTTGAGGTTCTTGATGTTAAGTTTCTGAGAAAATTATTGCCTCAATGCTATTAAAAATCCTGACCATAGCTATCATCTCTCCAAATAAAGAATATTTCTACAAGCTTACCCACTGGAAATGTACAAATCATTTTAAAAGAGGTAATAATCAGCTGTTGTGGAAACTCTTAGACTGATATTAATTTTCCCCGAAAATTATTGCTCTTGTATGTTTTTCAGTGCTTAAAGTCTTAAAGTAGGATCCCTTAGAGTTCCTGAAAAATATTTGTCCTTTATTGTGTTTCCTCATAAGTCCCCTTTCTTTCTAATAATTTGCATTACTCTGTGTCCAAAACATTAGGGTACATTTCCATTTTAGGAATCTCTAATTCATTATAGCTTATGTACCACAATATAGCATAATAGCCAATAGGTAGTTTTCAGATTTAGTTAACTTTAGAATCACCTGAAAAGTTAAAAAAAAAAAAAAAAACATAAAAACTGGTATCTAGACCTCACTCCCAGAAATTCTATATATTTATATTGGTATATTTAAAAGGGTACTCAAGGGATTATAATGTTATCTCCAGATTTGAGAATCACCTTGATAGATTATATAATTGGTTTACTAATGTTTACCTGACAGATATTTAACATTACTATATTGCGTATAATTGGAAAAGCATGTTAATGTTTTCTGGCTTTAAAAATACGCAAAAAGATTTAAACCTGTTGGCAGAATGTGAGTAAACATTTTCAATGGTGTCTTAATTATGATGTACCAGAAGTGTATTATCAGATTAATGGTCTGAAATTCACTCAAGTAATCTTTAAAGCAAATGACCACTAAGGGAGAAGTAGAATATATATAACAAAATATAAACTAAGCTTATTAATTTTAATGCTAAATCAAGCTATTATGTTAACTTTATACAATAAATTACCTTATTTTGACAATAGTTCTATTTTTCACTTATAATGAGGTATAGAATTTAAGAAAATAAGACCTAAAAGCAAAATTGTAATATAATGTCTTCAGGGTTCAACTCCCAGGTTATTTTCAAAAATAAACAGAAAAAGAAGGTATTCTAATTATCTGAACTGCTGTCACCAATAAAAAGTCACCAAGATGCATGCTCATTTGTCATGGGTATATTTTTCTATATTCATGTAAGCTTTCGATAAAACATTTTAAATGATAATTCTCCATAGGGAACAAAATAGTCACCAGTTTACAAATAAAAAAATGTGGTCACTGAAATTAGTAATAGATGGATTATATAATAGGTATAAAAGCACAGAAGAGAAAATTGATGAATGGGAAAACAAATTTAAAGGAAATACTTTAGGGATTCCTGAGTCGCTCAATGGTTTAGCACCTGCCTTCTGTCCAGGGCATGATCCTGGAGACCCGGGATTGAGTCCCACGTCAGGCTCCCTGCATGGAGCCTGCTTCTCCCTCTGCCTCTCTCTCTCTCTCTCTCTCTCTCTCTCTCTCTGTCTCTCATGAATAAATAAATAAAATCTTTTTTTAAAATAAATAAAATCCTTAAAAAAATAAAGGAAATACTTTATAGTAGAGCACAGGGAGATATTGAGATGGATTGTATAAAAAGAAATGAGGAGGGGTACCTCAGTGGCTCCGTCAGTGGAGCTTCAGTCTCTTGGTTTCTGCTCTGGTCATGATCTCTGGGTGGTGGGATCCAGCCCCCTCACCAACAGGCACCCTCAGTGGGGAGTCTGTTTGAGATTCTCTCTCCCTTTACCTCTTCCCCTGCACTCTTTCTCTGTAATAAATAAAACTTTTAAAAAAGGAAATGAAGAAACATGAATATTCAAGTGATGTCTCTTAAAGGAGAAAATAAAGAGATGAGGGAATTAATATTTAAAGGACTAATGGCTAAGAGTTTCCCAAATTTGATGAAAAGCATGAGTTCTCAATCTGAGTAAAAGTTCCTAGTAAAATTTATATGTTTTTCAGATCTATCTAGAGAGGGAGAGAGAGAGAGAGAGAGAGAGAGACAGAGAGAGATTTGCTTTAACACATATTATCTACACCTATTTCAAACTCAAAGACAAAAATAAACATAACAGGAGTGAATAAAGAATTCCTTAGCAATAAATAACAGAATTCCTATCAGCAATATAGATGCAGTAGAGGGTCTGTCTGCAGAGTGGTTAAGAAAAGTATCTCCCAAGTCAGACAGGCATACTAGCTTAATTAACATTGAAGAGTGATTGTAAAATAAAGTCGTTTTCCCATAGTAATATCTAAGGGAGTTCACTACACCTGGATCATGATTGAGAGAAAAGTGTATGAGTAACTTAGATTGTTACAAAAGAGAGAGCACTAACTAAGCAAGAAGCAGTTGTGAGCAAAATTATCACTATAATATGCTGGTTAATCAGTAAATAATGATGACAATATATTTACCCATGAGAGGCGGAATGAAATTACAGACAGCTATATTATACATATTAGAATTGGAGACATTTAGAAGTAAATTAGAGAAATTTATTTATTCTTAACTTTTTTTTTTGCCTATTTATTT
Organism: Nyctereutes procyonoides; assembly: GCF_905146905.1. Lineage (NCBI taxonomy): Eukaryota > Metazoa > Chordata > Mammalia > Carnivora > Canidae > Nyctereutes > Nyctereutes procyonoides. The sequence continues at coordinate 12,816,716 of NW_026575032.1, read as the reverse complement.
GAGATAGAGCAAGAGAGAGTATGAGTGGGGGGAGGGGCAGAGGGAGAGAGAGAAGCTGACTCCATGCTGAGCATGGAACCACCTGTGGGGTTCGATCCAGGACCCCGGGGAGGATGACCTGAGCAGAAAGGCAGATGCTTAACTAACTGAGCCACTCAGGAGCCCCAGTTGGAGACGTTTAGATAGATGTTAACAACATTAACTAGAAGGAGGGAAGAGACTAGAAGGAAGGGAGAGACTGTGAGTAACAAGTCAGTAGAGTAAAAAAATCACCATAATTAATTTTAAATTTTCCTAGAAAAATATAAATGTGTATATGGTAGATAGCTGTATTGGCTTCCTTCCTTAAAATTCCACTACCTAAGTACAATATCTATAAGTAAGACAATAGTTTGAAACTCACAAATGAGAAATAATTGTCAGTCATATCTATATGTTGGTATTTGTGAGATTTTAGTTATAACTGCACTATTTTGTCTTTCCAAATCTATACAGTTCCCTAAATAAACATTTAAGCCTTTCATGGTCAGCTTAAAATTATAAATCCCTATCTCCTCACTGGGTTTGAAAACAAAATAAATAATTTTATTCCACAATGCAATTACAATTTACATCTTTCTACATTTATTTGCAAAGAGCAAAGAAACAAACAAAAAAACCCTATTTTTTTTTTCAGGTAATCCTCTTATACTGTGCACATTATAAGGTTAAATTAACTTCTGGAGGTGGGGGAGGTGGTGTAATTTTGGGGAAACAGTAGCAAGGAAGTTCTTGGGCTTTTGGGATTTCAGTGTTTGGCCATGAGCCCAATAGAAGTCCCATGGATATGGGACCATTATTTCCAAAGGTAAGAGATAAAAGAAACATTGAAAATGCAACACAAGTTGTCATTGAACAATTTTACACGTTTAGAGCCACAGGTATTAAAAAAAAAAAAAAAAAAAAAAAAACGGAAAACTCCTGATGAAGTGTTTTCTGGGCTGCCATTATGTTAATAAAGAACACACAGCTTTCTTTCCTCACCCTTCCTCAGTTTCATTGTTGGGACAGAGCTGATGCTTGGGTAGATTCTCTGTTTCTAAGTCCTTTGCACAGTTCTACCAACGGGACTGCTGAAACCCTGTTTTCATTATGACCTTTAACAACGATCATCTACTGCTTGCAATTAATTATTTATAGCAATGAAAGTTGGGATTCCCAAAGAAATAAAACATTTATTTGTAAGCTGGGTGGCATGCAAACATTAACCTTTAACTATATCCCATCTATTCTGGTCCCTTTGTTGGCAAAGTGACAGAACTTATTATAGAAAGTTCAAGACCTTGCACTTAAGACTTGTAAATTAAAAAGTCCTATGTTGTGACACAATCTTCCAAAACCGATGCTACTTTCTCGTAATATTTTGGATCTCTTTAGAATCTGCTGCCATACTTTCTGTCTTCTGATCTTTTAATTACTAAAAACATCATCATGGCCTTTTTTGTGGTCCATACAAATGGCAAGAAGCCACAGAACAGACACACAAAAATATGTGATTTCAGGGGGGAACAGTTGAAAAGTTTCTACAGAAATAGTTTGAAAGGTCTGTTATCATCAACACTGTGCACATGGAAGTGTGCATGCTCGGTTAAAAATGAGTGTCATTTCTCCTTAGCACTGCTAGTTTATGCATAATGGACAGGAGAACAGGAACTTAAAGGAAGATGCTCTATCCTTACTGTGCATAAAAGAAGGTAAGAACTGGGAAAAACCGAAGCTTGTAACAAGTTGTAAATGACACAGTGAGTATATGTATGATGCATGAATTTGGTTGAATTAGATTTTTACAAGGGACAAAGAGTAGTGAATGTAATCACAATCAGGATCAAGCAAAGAAAAGAGAGAAAAAAAGAGAAAGCAGTAGTGTACGATCGGAGAAAAGGGAGGAGGTCAGAAAAACTCAAATACTGAAAAAAAAAAAGGAGAAATCAGAAGCATTAGAATAAAGATCATGAGCTCAATTACTTATATCAAAATGCTCACAAAATGGCTCATAAATGAATACTAACCAAATACGGTTATATTTAGAACCATTGCTTTTCTATTGTGCTTGCACGGAAATTTAATAACTTGTTATTAATCTTGCAAACATCTGCCTAGTACTCTGAGGTCTAATTTTTAATATTCTTTTGAATTTATTATTTTATTTGTGGCCTTTGGTACTTGACAGCTATGAGTGAAATTAAATTACAACTCTACCTTTTGGAAAGTTCACTATATGAATTGGTTATTAAACTGTTTCTTAGTCTTCAAAATGCTGTATGTGCTTGTCTGATGCACAATCAATTTAGTCTTCATTCAATGTTTCGTTGTAGAAAATGAAGGCTTGCGAAAGTAGGCTTATTCAGAATTTCATGGATTTGAATTGCTCTTTGGACACATACCTGTTTTTGAAGATGATGTAAATATATATCACTAATGTCTAACTATATAACTAATTACAAGTGCATTTCTGTGCAAAATTAAAGAACAAAAAATATATGAAAAAGATTAACGTATCTGATCACAAGAAAGGGCAAAATAGCAAATTGAATTAAATCACATATTTAGGGGGAGCTTTACAGCTTACGTGTTGACTGGCTTTGGGCAGACTATTCACGGCTCTGGCCTCAGTCTTCTCATTTGTAAAGTGAGGATAATATTGTTGAGGATTATTACTTGCAAAGTGTTCTGAACAACACCTGACGCATGATAAAAAATTCCTAAACAAGGTGATTGAAAATCAGCATGATTTTGGAAAGGTATTATTAGTCTTTAAATGCAATATTTTATGGGATAGGAATATAATATAATCAATAACATATAACATGCTATAATATAATGTCCATATATTCGCATATGGAATTGTTAGTCGAGCTAGACAACTGACTAAGCTCCTGTAATAAATGATATTTCAATGCATTTACCATTTCCAGTTCTTACGGTTTTCTATTTTAAGTTATCAAATTCTAATAATTTTGTCATGTCTATCTCAAATGATACTTTATAATGCTTTCTGATTGGTTCCTCCTACTTGCTTTAAAAAAAAAAAATTATTCCTGAGAGACACAGAGAGAAACAGAGACATAGCAGAGGGAGAAGCAGGCTCCCTGTGGGGTCTCTGTGGGTAGCCCAATGCAGGACTCAATCCCAGGACCTCGGGGTCATGACCTGAGCAGAGGGTAGACGCTCAACCACTGAGCTGCCCAGGTGCCCCCTTTCTTTTTGTTTTTAAAAGCAATATATTTATTCTTAACACCTCTTTAAAGGTATGTAACTATCTAAATATATATAGCTTTAAAATTCTAGTGCTCAAAAAATACCAAAAATGATTAATACATAATATTTACTATTTTATTGTCAACAACTTAACCCTGGACCCTGGAGTAGTGTTGCATTAATATACATTGTACTGAAGAAAAAAGAAAAAAAAAAAAAACAACAGCTGTATTTCATCCTTGCTACTTTCTAATGTATTACCCAGGGGAATAATTATTTATGATAAAATGAGTAAATATCTTACTATGTGCTACTTACTATGCAGCACTCTAAGTGGACTTTCTGTTGAAGCAGTAGCTAGATCATTGGTCCAGCCTAGCTATTCACAACATCTCTGACATTGAGGTTGAGACCCAAATTTAAACCAGGGTTAGTTTTCTCCATCCTTGTCATTATAACATACACATGGATCCTGGTTATTAGCAACTTGTTATGCTCCACTTACTGCAAGTCTGGAGCAAAGATTTTCAAACTTTTTTTGTGACCATAACTCACAGGAGAAAAAAAAAAAAAGATATTGTAATGACAAACATCACACATCTGCACACGGCTCGATCTCGAGCTCGCGCACACAAATGAAGCAAAAGTTCAGGAAATAAAATTAAGTTTGGTGCCTCTGATGCACTTTGATTTTTTCTTTTATATCTTTATATATATTATATGTATTGTATTATTATTTTATTCTGTTCTATAATATTCTTTTATCCTATTTTATTTTTGCAACCGTTAGTTCTGAGTGTTTAAGCAGAATTCACTAACAGGATGCGTCTAGCATTTTGTAACAGCTTTGTCCTGGAGGATGCCATCCTGTCTGGCATAGCACTCAAAGCTACCCCCACTTCCAAAGTGAAAAGTTCGTATAAGACATTGCCTGTTTTCTTTTTTTAAATTTTTATTTATTTATGATAGTTACAGAGAGAGAGAGAGAGAGAGAGAGAGAGGCAGAGACACAGGCAGAGGGAGAAGCAGGCTCCATGCACCGGGATCCCGACGTGGGATTCGATCCCGGGTCTCCAGGATCGCGCCCTGGGCCAAAGGCAGGCGCCAAACCGCTGCGCCACCCAGGGATCCTGACATTGCCTGTTTTCTAAATCAAATAAATCCCTACCATAACTTCAAATTTGGGAGAAAGTCCTCCCAACAATTTTCATATGCTGCTCATACTCCCATAAAAGCATGAAGTTAACTTAAAATTTTGAATAAATTTTTAAAATTTTAAGTGAATTTTATAAATTTATTTTTAAAAAATATTTAATTTATTTATTCATGAGAGACACAGAGAGAAAGGCAGAGACACAGGCAGGGGGAGAAGCAGGCTCCATGTGGGGAGCCCAACATGGACTCAATCCCAGGGCTACTACCCCCACCCATCAGGCCCTGAGCCTAAGGCAGACCCTCAACCACTGAGCCACCCAGGCATCCCTTAATTTTATTTTTTTAAGATTTTATTTATTTCGTCAAGAGAGAGGAGAGAAAGTGAGAGAGGGCACACACAAGCAGGGGGAGGGACAGAGGGAGAAGCAGACTTCCCCATTGAGCAGGGACCCTGACCAGGGGCTTGATCCCAGGATCCTAAGATCATGACCTGGGTGGAAGGCAGAGGTTTAACTGCCTGAACCACCCAGGAGCCCCGTGAGATTTGTTTTGTTTTGTTTTTCTAGAATAAGGTTTTCTTCTATCTCATGATATTTAACTTCAGAACTTCTTGTTTGCATACGTCATTCCAAAGTCTCCATTATTTTATATAGTGCTTTTCATATACATGTTCTGCAGAAGCTCCTCGCACTGGAAATGAATTCTCTTCCTAAATTTTACTATAAAGGAAATTACCTTTTTCATCCTAAAAAGGAAAGGGTGCTTCAATTGTCCTTCACACAAAAGTGAAGGGGATTGAACTTTCCTACCTCCATTCTATCTCTCCTGTTTCCAGCCAGGCTGTTATATCAAACAAAAGTCTTTCTCATTATGATGAATGCTTAAGCCTGGCTGTCCCTGACTGAGAAGCTGCCAATGGAGGGTAAATAGCTAACACTTTTTTTTTTTTTTTTTATAAAGAAAAGATAATTTCTCCTCAGGAGAGCAATGAGACAGCAAAGATTCTGGGCAGCAGCAGCAGCTCTGCCCTCAATTTGTCCCAGGTTGTGCTCACTTTGACTCCCTGCCTTCTGGAAGGGCAGAGAGTCTGAGGCTAGCTTGTGGCACCGCTGTAATAATGTCTAATGTAAATGGCAGGACCTGGTTTTCCCTCCACATATGAGCACGTAACATTCAGCGTCTTTCCGATTAATCTCACACAGATCTGTCTTTCCTGTGTTAGGAAGGAGGAGGGGAGAAAAGTTGAACAAATCGTTTAAATGATACTTGTTATATTAATTAAGATTGAATGCATTACAAATTACCTATATAGGAAAGTACTAAAAAAAAAGAAAGCCACATTTTAGCTATTTTCCTAAAATTTACCAAGTTGCTGTAATACTTGGAAAAAAAAAAAACCCACGCATACATATAATCCTTGCAAAATGAAAGTGCTCCCTTTTCGTGATGTATTATTTGCCTATGTAGAAACTTCTAAACCAACATATCGATCTTTAATTCTTTACTTACTTGAATATAAAATGATATTTATAATAAAAGTCAATAGAAGCTCTGCAAGCAGAGAACTAGGCCAACACATGTGACATATTTCACTAATGAGGTCAGCATTTTATACATTTGCCAGCTTAATTATTCTAAGCTACGTTTTTATTAAAAGGACAAAATAAAATAGAGGACGGTTCAAAAATCACCCTTTTTGGTTGTATGTAGCTGAAATTTTAACAAATGCTTTGTTCCAACTTACCCTGCTTCCTGAATCAGAAGTTTAACAGTGATAATGCAGCACTTATAAAGAAGTGTCCAGTTACACAGGTTCCAAACTATATCAGATTCCTAACTTAAGAAACTCCTAAGTTGGAACGCTGATTACCTAAATGATAATCCTTTTTTTTTTTTTTCTCAATGAGTTTGGAAGTAGCTAAATGCAACCTTAGATAACTACAGTGTTTTCACCTCGACATGCGATTTTCTTTGGTTATCACTTAATAATTATTCTTGGCACTACATGATAACTGTATTTACAATGAATAACATAAGTCCTAGCTCAAAATATATCTCTTTGTCATCAGCAAAAGTAAATATAACTCTTAGGATAAACCAGGGGAGTGCAGCCCTGTTATCTGAGCAAAGCAAAGAGGCACTGACCTACTTTCCTTTCACGTTTTGCCTACCAGCAGTATTAAATCAAATGGAACACATTAAAACCATCACGAAAGGCAGACAATAGTTTCTCTCTGATTGCCTGCCTCGGCCTGGTAGCAGTGTGAAAGTTACAAAAGTCATTTGTATCAACTCATTACCATGTCACCTCATTTCATGCCCCTGCTGGATAAGTGGCAATAAGCCCTGTGTTAGCGTATTCCGCATTGTCACCATTAGAACAAACCCTAATAGCACCCAGCTGTCGAAGATTACCCTAGACAGTTATTGAGATTTAGGAGGGGCAGCTTGCTACTGATTTAGGACATATTCTTTAGAATGTTCTATCATTTATTCTAGAATGGAGAAATAAAGCTAATTTTATGAAGAGTACTCATGAATTATTTTCTTCATGTAGGATACGATGCGCTCCCAGTGGAGTGTTCCTCTTGCACTTTAATTCAAGGTAATGATGTTGTTGCATCTTATATAGCCACTTAAAATGCAGCTTAATGCCACAACCGTTGCTAAAACCCCCGTGTGAATGCTTAGGACATGAAATTGACTGAAAAAAAAAATGGAATGGTGAAATGAATAGTTTTGATGCATTAAAACTTTTCTTTTTCCTTTCAGTGTGACGATGAACAAAGAATTAGCTGAGACTGTTACACCTGTTTGCTTGTTTACTCTAGAATGGGAGAAATGATTACAAAAGTGTATTTCTAAAGGATCTTCATTCATAACATATGTAAGACTTGATATTCTAGAACAAGACTTTCAACACTCTGCAATCTGCCCATTAGGCAGATAGTTTATGGCAAACATATGTACTGTTTTAAGATGCATTTTTACAGCAGGATACGCATTTTACTGTGTTGGTGATTAAAGATCTCACAACTGATCCTACCTTCTACATAGCAGTTTTAGATTCATTTATGAAGTCAGAGAGAAAAAACTAAAAAAACTAAAAAAAACTAAAAAAAAAACCTGCAAAAAAACCACACTGCATAGATAATTAAACATGTCTTCAGGTGTGCTTTCTGTTAAGGCACTGTTTGCTTCTCTAGTGTGTCGAACCCCCAAAATGAGGTGAGTCATTGCATAATTTGTAATTCGCACCGTGGCTTTCTGTAGGGAGCTGCAAAACTTGACCTATACTGGTCAAAATAGAACTTGCCCTCTCTGGGGTCTTGTAAGGGCAATTCTTAGGTTGTTTTATAATCAGTAAAATTTCAGGAAGCTGAAAGAAGGATGGGGAGAATTTTGGCGTAGGCACTTATGTTTGGATAGTCACATGTATGTACCTGTGTGTTTGCTCCTGTGTATAGACAGACACGAACTGAGAAAACACGGATTAGAATCTCCAATTTGCTGAATAGGTCCTCACCAGTGCAAAGTTAATAACTAGGAGAGGTCTTGGCCTTTTGGAAAATTCTTCTAATGAGTTCTGTCTGCTATTATGGTAATAAAGTCATTCGATCATTTTCTACATCTGAAAAATTGGAATAAAAATAAAAGACTTCCTTCACAGAGTTTTTGTGCTGATTACGTGACAAAAACTTGATAAAAAATTAGTTCATGTAAGAATGGTATAGAAGAGCCTTTTATAGTTTTGGCTTTTTAATGGAAGGAAAGCTACATTTAATTGCAGGTAATTTCTGATTGTAGTACTTCTCATTTCTGGTGTGCTTATATATTTGCAAAACTGCCTGCATTTAATTAATCGTAATGTCAGATTGCACAAAATTCCCAGTCTAGCTCTTTGGGTATTTGCTTTCCATAACATTAGAATGACTGATAACCTTAAATTTATAAATGCATCTATGCTTTTTATTTTTAAAAAATGAAGATCACACTGGTAAATAATCATATGGATCAAATTTGGAGTTAAGGCAGAAAAATTTGGACAGGAGCATTTTACTAATCTGACAAATTAAACAGCTGCGACATTTTCAGAAGAATAGATATCTAGATGAGAAAATTATTATCTATTCAATCAGTACAAAATATAATATTTACCAGTTATGTGTCAGGTGTGGACAATGAGGAGATAGGTGTGTTAGAATTTCATTAAGGTCTCCTTCTCCTCCATGAATTTAGAAATGATTCTGTCTCCTGAAAATTAAACTATGGAAACCAATCATCAGATTAGATCAGATTAAAAATAAGTCAAAACATTCTAAAAAAAAAAACAGACCTTAGTTTCAGGCCAGAGTAAGTTGTAGCAAAAATAAAACTCCCATGTTTCAAGTCCATGTATATAAAGTTACTATTATAATTTAATTTTCTTATTATAATTTACCTAAAGAGAAATCATTCACTGTCTAGAGAACCTGGCTTTGAATATCGTTAGCATTGCAGTACACACTAAAAATTAATAAAATATCATATATCTGTATATCCACAAGGATAATATTCCAAAAAGAAAATCCAACATTGTGGACTGACTAATCAGATTTCTCAGCCTGGAGTTATTTATACTATCAGTGAATTTGACAACTAAATTCCAACCTGTTAAAATTCCTGTGAATATGCTATTTATTCTTCTGTGGTGAGACTCAGATTTTATAGGAAGTGTGTGTGCCTATATGTATCTGTGGATATAATTTTCTACGTAAACTCTACACTATATATTGTTAAGGTTTTCTACTTTAGGAAATTTCACCTACCTTTGCAACGTTTTGCTATGTCTTTTCCTTTAATTAATTCAACCAAAATGTATTATGTTGCCATTTGGTAACAGGCATTGACAAATTATAAAATGGGGAAATATAATATACACATTTTTATAAAAGTGTATGTGTGTATATATGCACAAAGGTTACGCATCAGGATATTTGTCTTGAGAACAATCGAAAAATCATTTGTTGAAGTCCTATAAAACCTACTTTTTAAGAGCAAGCAGTGGAAAGGTAGAGACAGTACTCTAAAGTCTTTAAAAATGTTGCTACTACTACTACTGAATAAATATTTTTAAAATGTTTAAAAAGCTGTCTGGGACTATGAAAAACTCATAAAGAGATTATTTCTAAAGTTAGGAACCCAATAGAACCTTTAAACAAGAGTAGTCTTCCTCTGAAAAAATACTTCAAGAGTTTATTCTCTGTTGAGGAACTATTTATGGAAAAAAGTAATTTTTCTTGCAATTAACTTTTAGTTGTCCTATTTCTTCAGGGATTTCTGTTAAACACGAATAACTTATGGTCCATCTTGAAGAATATATATTAATAAGTATTCTGAGTTTTTCTGTCATGATTTCTGTTTTGCAATTAGCCTACAAAATAGGAATTGAGGATAAACCACAATCCCATATTTTCCCCACAGGATGAAAGGTGAAATATTTACATATTAATCATGATCTGATGAGTATGTCAAGAATAAAGGTCTTAGTTTTTATGTAATTTAGAGTAGAGTTCTACAGCTTCAGAATAGATTTACTGTCATAGAGCTTTCTTTCTTACTTTTTTTTTTCCTCCTAGTATTCTTGGATATATTTATATCCAAAGGAACAGGTTTTCTTTTAGGCCTCACTATATACATGGCATTAACAAAAGATTTCTCATGCATGCATACTGTCATAAATATTACAAACAAATTTAATGAGAATTCACATAGCTGCCAAGCTTAGGAAAGGGCAATTTTAAAACCGTATTTTGCAATTGGTATCTCTGACTACTTGTAAAAATAGAAGGCCAAATAACTATCTGTCAGCAATGAATTGCTTTATGATCAGATAGTTTAAAAGTTATTCCAAAGCTAGAAACACACATAGTTGTGAGAAAACAAGTCAGACAAGGAGACGAATAGGGTTGTGATTATATAAACTTACACTGTGGCTGTAAGAAAAAAAAAAAAGTATCAATTGTTTAGGAAGCCTGATTTTTCATTTTGTATGTAGATAGATTGTCAATAATTCAGGTTCATATTAAAAGCGAAGAAACATTTTTTTCCATTTTCTGAATTCTCAATTTTGAGGAAATTGTTCCTACCACTTCAGATCAGGCCTCAATTCTATTATTAACAAGTTTATCATGTGATGGGTGTGAAAGAAGAGTTTATAAAGTGATAGCTTTATAGCTTTTCAGATGGTGAGGTCAAAATTAATAATCTATCCTTTGACATGCTAAAATATATGCTGGATTCTAATACATTTCTTCAGAGTAAGGCCACATCTTTATCTTCTCTGGGGAATCAAACATACAATATCTGACATATACACTGTATCACTTATTTCTTCTGACATATACACTTTATCACTTATTTCTTCTGTTTTTGAATTTTGAATGCCTAAAATGTATCTTATGTTTAATTGATCAAGCAAAATAGGCACAAGTGAGCATCAGTAGTATACCAAATATTATTTAAAAATAATTTTTTGTGTAAATATTATACATAATACATATATAAGTACTTTGGGCTGTGGTTACAGATAAAACTGATGCTTATAAGACATTACAGGATAAAGTCAAAAGGAATTTTGGACTTATTTGATATGAGGTTTGATATGAGATGTGAAGGATGAATTTCAGTTTGCATAATTGAGTGAATGGCAGTAATTTTCATTTAAATAGGAAATACTGGAATGTACCAGTTAACCATTCCATTATAGGTGGCAAACTAAACTCCAGGCAAGGACATAGATCCCAGACAGTGAGACTCAGGAAGGAAAAGATGGAGGACCCAGGATAGATCCTTGTAGAAACTGTTACATTTGATTGCAGAATAAGGGAGAATGAGTTTTCAGAAACCATTCCCAAACCTGCCAGAGAGGGAAGAGGAAAACAGGCAAACATAGGAAGCCAAAGGGAAGGAAAGGTTTCAGGGAGGGATTTTTATAGAGCATTTAAAAGGAGAATAGAAATATAAGGTTGAGTGGAAGAGAGCCACCAATTCTCTTGCAACAGAACTATGTCCTCAGAGAGATGGGGCAATGGACACATTTATATCGAATGAAGATTGAATCTATGGTTCTGAAATCAGATAGTGAGGTATGAAAACTGTTTTGCAACCTTTTTTTTTTTTTTTTTGTAATGGGGTATATGTGTCAGTAATCTAAAGCAGCTGTGAGATTAAATCAGGTTTTATGTGCCAATATTTGTTTTTCTGTTGTTTATGATGTTCTTTTAAGAGAAAATGTTTGAGCTACTTGCTTTGGTTGTTTACTGCTACAAAACCAGTCACCTCAAAATGAAGTAGCTTAAGATGGCAAATATATATTTTTTTATGTTTCTATGAGTCTTTAATCTGGGCAGGACTCTGATGAGTGATTTATGAGCTCCATGTAGCTAATCAGTGGGGTCATTCACGAATCTATTCAGCTGGTCACTAGGCCTGGATGGAAGGTTCATGAAGACATTACCTCATGTGCCTGGTGTCTCTTCATGACCCCTGTCTCCCCTTAGGATTTAGCTTTGGTTTTCTTAAGGTTAGAGGGAGTTTTTCAAAAGAAGAAGCCCTAAAATGCAAGTGCTTATGGAGCCTCTACTTGTCTCAGGCTTACTATCACTGAGCAAAACAAATCCTTTGTTTATAGGGAAAGGGAGTTATACAAACATGTGCCTTTCAGAGACACAGTTCACTTGGAGGCTCCAAATGCAATAGTCAACCAAGAGTTTCAAAGCCAGTGCAAATGAACAAATTGAGGCTAAATATCCGAGAGAGAGAGAGTTGTTATATTTTCAACATTTCAGAGAATGTGGGAAGATTTGGGGGCATGAGATTTAGGTAGAAGGAGGTAGAGCTTCTCTGACTTATCAAGCAGGAAAAAAGCAAAAATGCAGATATTGGGAGGTTTCTATCTTTAATCCTGGAAGACACTTTCAGTAGATGACTTCACTTTTCTCTCCAAAGCGAGAGGCGCAATTGGCAGCTATGTGTGAAGGGTTGAACATTTCAGAAGGGAAAGTGTTTTTAAAAGGTCATAAAAATTATGAAAGTGTGTTGAAGTAAGGAACTTAGTCGGGTTGTCAGGCGTGGTTTAAGAACCATGAGAGGGTGGTGATCATAGACTTTAGCAGATGCTGTCAATCTTTTTGTATGAATCAGTGTGTTTTGGTACAAAGTTTTACTAGCAAGGAACTAAAGGTAATTAAGATAAAATTGAAGAAATATTTGTAATAAATGAGGAAATATTTCAGGAGATTATTATCCCTTCAATATATAAAAACACTTAAACATTTCTGTAAGTTTTTAAAGTTTACAACTCCTTATGTTAAACCTCACAAATTTGTAGGATAATAATATCTCCATTTTACTGAAGAGTCAATTGAAGTTCCCAGATTTCCAAATTCTCCTGAATTGCCAAAAGTCGCATGGTTGGCGGAGGCAGAAGTCACTCAATGGCCTTTATTCTGCATCAGAGCTCTCTCCCAGGAATTCAATCCAAATTCACTTAATGAAATTCCTCTTTTTGTTACTGAATCAGGGCAGTGTAACCTGATGAATAACAGTGGAATTCCGAGTGATGACAGTGGTAGTGGGGTAGTAACAATTGGATTTTGTTTTATTTTTTTTTAAAGATTTTATTTATTTATTCATGAGAGACAGAGAAAGAGAGGCAGAGACCCAGACAGAGGGAGAAGCAGGCTCCATGCAGGGAGGCCGATGTGGGACTTCATCCTGGGACCAGGATCACTCCCTGAGCCAAAGGCAGGCGGTCAACTGCTGAGCCACCCAGAAATCCCAAACAATTGGATTCTAAGCCAGCGTCACTTTTATTAATTATTTGACTTTGGAAACACTATTTAACCTCGATCCATCTTCATTGTTTCATATCTTGACTCAGGCTTATCATACCATGTAAGGCAAAGCTTTAATTTAATGATTTAATATGGAGGTTAGGTCAATGTATGAGCACTTAGGAAGCACACAGTAAATAATAAATGTACTGTGGTAAGTATTGTTAGTAGCAGTTTTCAGGACTAGCACCAATCAAAATGTATTCATCATTATGAGAAGAACAAATGCTGGCTAATACAAAAGAATATTGTCAGCATCAGTACTTAAAGCAATGATCATTTTCTCATAATCATTTATAAAGCGCCTATGATGCATCATATAGCCTACTACGTACTAGCAGCTTTTTATTAAATTAGTGAAATTTAATATATAATATAATATAAATTTAATGTATATAATATATAATATAATCTCATTAATTTATATATGAATATATAAATAATATATATTAAAGTTGATTTTGTTAGTTTGCCTTTCCCTGCTCTCCCCTTTCTAAAATTTCTAATGAAACTTCTAATCTATTCAGGAATTCAAAATTGATTTGATATAACTGAAGCAGAAAATCATTAGTGAAGTACATAAATAAATCTGGCAAACAATTTTCCATTCAGACAGGCACAAATGGAAAACTTATCCACAAGTAATCTGTGCCTTGGTTCCTAAGCCTGGTAAAGACCATAGCTAACAGGAAAAATAATTAGGGATGCTAAAATCCTCTAAGGCATTGCAACAAGAAATCTCAGTTAATTTGGAATTATCTTTAATTTTCAATTATCTACAGAATCCTCATTTCATTCATATGTATATATATTTATATAACATATTGGAAAGAAAACTTGATCATTTGACCTGTAGTAGGTGTTTCTTTTTATTTTAAACATTTATTTGAAAGAGAGGAAAGAGATAGAAAGAGACAGAGAAGGAATAGGAGCAGAGGGAGAGGGAGATGCATACTCCCCACTGAGCAGGAGCCTAATGCTGGGCTTGATCCCAGGACCCTGGAATCATGACCTAAGCCAAAGGCAGACACCTAACCGATTGACCCACCCCGGTGCCCTAGTTAGTGTTTTATATGATACGGATTTATTCTTATTACATATATTGACCAACAGTACCAACACTTTGGAATTTTAAATATATTTCTAATCATGATAGCAAAGAAACATTCCCTCATCTACATTGTTTTTGTTTTTTTTTTTTATCCAAATTGTCTGTGTTTTTTTTTTTTTTCAAATTGTCTGTGATATAAGAAAGCCACCTTTGCACACAGAGAAGGTGCGATTTGATTTGTGTCTTGATTTTGGGAGGTATATGTGAAAAAAATGGTTCATAAATTGAAAAGAACAACAAGCTCACTGATTATGGAAAAGGTAAAGACAGAATTTATTTAAATGATGAGCCTTTATGCATTCATAACAGTGTGTCCTCAGGCCATTAATTTTGAAGAAGACTTTAGAGGTTAGAGTAATATCTGCATTTTTGCCTCTTAATTTATATCACTTAGATATGTGCAATACATCCTCACAGATTAGTGGTTGTAATCAGGAATCTAAATAAATAGCCATTACAATTGATTTTAAAGGAAATCATTACTGATTAATCATAATTCCTGTGGCAAAATTTTGACTGGAGCAGATTTATACCAGGGAACTGTGGTTTGTCATAATCGCTGAATCATATTCACATGGAATTTCAAGTTAATATTTAATTGTATAGTTATCCAGTTGTTACAAAATGACATAATGATCATACCATGGCATTGAGAAACATGGAGAAAAATGACCACTCCTCATAACTGACTTCTAGCATTTTCCCAATATATCAAGGGGAGATTTAAAAACTGATTTAACATATGTTGCTTATATAACAATATAATAACAACGAATTGAAGGTAGCCTAAAGTTTGTAGAATATAGTGTGGGTGCCAGAGTAATTATCAAGCAACACGTTTTTGGAAAGCATCACGGCCTCACACTCCAAGGCACTCGCAAGCTTTCTAGGAGGATTACTCGCTACATCTCTGTGAGCAACTCCACCACGTACCAGCTGTTCAACTTTAGGCAAGTTACTTACTGTTTTTAAGTCTGAAGTTTGATCTTTGCAAACCAAAAAAAAAAAAAAAAAAAAAAAAAAAACTTTGTAATAGAGATTTTATACATATTCAATAATGAAAATATCAGTAATTTGCTATATGTAAACTTTGGAGTCAGGCACTACTCTGAATGCCTCACATACATGATTTTACACAATCCACTGAACAATCCAGGATTGTTAGGTGTCATCATTATCATCATTTCCAAGATAAGAAACTGGAGCTTGACTCACCCAACATGTATCACACGGGAGGCATTTAGCAGAGCACCTGGTGCTCCCCACAACTCTCAGGAGCTTTTTGACCTAGAATCTGCTAAATTTGTTTGTGGCTCATCACTGGTAATTGGCATCAAAAAGGCTTCTCCATTTATGTATAACCTTGAAGTCCGTCATTTTTTGCAGAAAATTTTGCGGCCTCCTTTTTAACAAGTACAATAAAGTGAAGCAGTTGTAAGAAACTAGGAGTTAGGACAAACTCTTGGTTACTGGTCATTCAGAAATGCACAGAACCACTATTTTTGGTGCTCCAACTCTATGGCAATTAAATGTTAAAATCACTACCTTTCCAGGTGGGAAGTGTAACTTGGCTGGGAGTATAGAGAATTCAATAATATATGTGTACTTCATATTATTGAGTACATAGATAAAAATCAAACATTTGCACATTCTTTGATATTTTTCTTTGATATTTTTCAGATAACTGAGGTCAGTACCTCTTATCTGCTGTAGCTTCTAGATTTGATTTCAGAGATGCTTCATTTTAAGCCTCAAACATTCCCTTACGAAGCCTGGTGTCTCAAACACACTGCTTAGTTTTTTAAGTCTCACTTTTGTCCCATATAGATGGTGATAATAATATTTTAACTTACAAGGTTAGCAAAAATTCACGGAAATATATTTAAAGCACTTCCCATAGTACCTGTATAAAATGAAATGTAGCCGATGGAAGCAAATTCCTGTTATACAAAGTGGATGCAACAGGAAGATAAAATAAATTATTCTCTGGGAATATTTATCTGCAGGAGCTGAAAATTAGCCATATTCATGTTTGAATAAGAGAGTTGCTTGTCCCTTATATATTGAACAGAAGAGCCATGTGACAGGTACTTATGAAAGAAACAAAAGAAGTATTAAATTAGTAAGAAATTATCACTTTGGAATATCTTCAGGTGGTAAAGACCTGGTGCTTAAATGGTTACAAATCCAGGTAAAGAGAGCATGGTAAATAAGTGTAATGGTTTAATTTTCAACATGTCAAATTTCACCATTTGCCATTTAAAAAATCAGGAAATTTGTTACTCGGTATTTTTTAAATTTCCTAACATTAGAATTAGTTTCAACCCATAGTTATATGACTTGAAGATTCTGTTTTGGCTTTTCATTTTTTTGACAAGAGTTGTGCTTCTCAATCTTTTTTTAAAAATAATAATATACACAGAGAAGATGAACATTTACGTCTGTCACACTGGGGTAAGCTGAGGCAGTTCCTCCTCCAGAAGTACAGACGAGGGGTTTAGATGGTCTGTAGCCTTAGCTAGTATCCAAGGAATAAGAATACCAATATGTTTAGACACCAGGAATGCCTGGATGTCTCAGTAGTTGAGCGTCTGCCTTTGGCTCAGATCATGATTGCAGAGTCCTGGAATCAAGTCCCACATCGGGCTCCCCATAAGAACTTGCTCCTCCATGTACCTATGTCTCTGCTTCTCTCTGTCTCTCGTGAATAGATAAAAATCTTTAAAAAATATATGTTTAGACAAGCGATCTAGTCATGCCATCTGTGAATTGTGATACACATTGGCCAGTATGGCATCCACACGAGCCACCAGACACGGTTGGGAAACAGCAGGGGAGGAGGACACTATCAAGCCTACTTCGGCCCTATCCATTGCTTGAAGCAGATACTCATCCATCAAATTATCTCAATTAAGTATAGTCTTTACTTCAATTGAGTATAACTTTTCAAAGTTCATTTATATTTGGATCCAATGTTTTTTTTTTTTTTAGTTGTTTATACAAAATAGAGAAGCACGCCAATAACATGCAACAGTATTACATTGTGATTTCTGGATGATTTCTGTCAAGACCTGTTAAGAGTCTGATCATTTACTCTTCTTGCAAGCTAACAAGATAGCTGCCACAGTTCCATGGACATAGGACGCAGACTCCTGGGTCAGAGATAGAGAACTGTATTTTTCTAGATACAAGTATCATGAACCTCTGCATATTAGCATCGGTTCCCATTTTGCTCAGTCCCATTTGGCAACATGGATGGACTCAGATGGTTGCACACAGTGTCTCAATACAGAACAAGAACCCTGAACTTGGGAACCTAAATCTTTTAATAGGTGGGAAGCAAGTTAATCTTCTCTTCCTGTATTTAAAGGCTACTTACTCACTAAGCAATATCCTTAAGAGGAACAGACTACTACAAAAGGCGGTTGCTCTCTCTGCTGGCAGAGATACAGAAATGTCAGAGACTCGTGGAGAATGATCTCCCAATAGGTACCAGGAGTGTCAGAAGGTTTCTTTATTGGATAACAAGGTGGGCACTTCAAGTCAGCACTTAAATCAGAAATTACAAACCCAAAAGCTTTCAGAGGCTAGGAAAGTCATGAAAACAAACAAACCATGAATCCACCTGCATGTGGCACAACAGAGCAGTTATCTATATTTAAATAGTTATGTAGTGTTGTGTGCTATAAAAATATCAGCTCATTTCCAAGGAAGTCTAGGAGGGAGAAACTATTATTATTGTAAAAGAAGAGGAAATGGAAGCTAGAGAGGGTAAGTAACTTGTACTAGGCCACATGTCTAATAAGCAGTTGAGCCCGATTTCGAACCTGGGCATTTGGGCTCCAGCTTCATTCGTCTTAACCGTGATCCTCCTCTGTCTCTACAGCACGGACTGTGACAAACTAGGGAATAAACATCTGCTTAAAATCACTCCCCTCCAAACTTCCCCTATTTTCTTTCCTCTTCCCCTTTTTCTTAACGGTACTTGGAAAAGAAAATATGTGTATTTTTCTGAGCTGCCTCATTCCAATTCCTGATTTAATTAAATTTATGTTTTGATGGTGAAAATAATACACAAAATCAGAAACTGTCTCCTTTTATCTTGAGGGAAAATAACTGGCTGTTTGAGTTATGTCTGGCTAGCGTATTTATGTGCGGAAGGGAGACGGTGTAAAAAAGGAAATTTCTCAAGTTCTCTGAAAGTTGGATTTTCTGAAAACATGAAACAAAATATTTTGTCTTTAAAGCCTCCAGGATAAGGTGGGATGCACTTACTTGAATCAAGCATTTCAGTAGAATACTTTTTTCTGTAACAAATGTGGAATACAGCAGCAAAACCAATTAATACTCAGTCATATTTCTTTTAACTCATCGGTAAAGTATAGAGGAAGGAGGAAGAAATGTAGCAAGAAAGGTTTTCAGTCTCAACCAAATTTGCGTAGTTTCCATATACTTCATAAGCTCTGCTCCTAGCCAAGCAAATGATCTAATATTAATATCTGTCATACAGAAAGGCAATCTTGTCTTTTAATGATGCCCTTTCTAGCTCTAGAGTTCAATTCTTCCTTCACACATTAAGACAGTGTCAAAAAATTATAATGGCTAATGCAAGGTTGAATTTTAGCACTCCTCGTTAAATCCAAGTTTCCAAAGCATGTAGTTTCATCTCATTTTATAGAGAATTTCCTTTTAGTCACAAAGGGGAAAAAATGTATCTAGATTTTAGTGGTTTAAAAAAATCAAGTTACTGATACTTTCCTCGGGACCATAAACTCAATTATATAAAACCTCATTGTTAATACATTATATTGATTTCCAATAAAAAAATCAGACATATCATTTGGTCTGAATGATTTATTACAAGATTAACTTTTCTTTGCTATTTGCCAAATAAAAATTAATGTCAGCAGATTGGCTGCTGGGAACAGAAAAATAAAGACGTCATCTCATCAAGAACAAGACTATCCTCTTCCCCACTCTAGAGAGCCAGAAAAGAACACTGATAAGGTACGCAGTCTGATTAAGACATAACCCGGAATTGGTTTTGAGATTTCTTAAGGTAAATTATTTGCCCCATCTCTACCGATCACATGGTGGGGTACCCTTCTGCTCTCTTTTCTACTTCTGTTTACAAAAATTGATTTTCAGGGATAAGGTCTCATTGGGTTAAAGAGGTTTATAGATGGAATGAGACTTAGAAATCACCTCTTCTATCTACATCCTTATAATTTTAGAGTAGTTGGAATTGAAATATTCAAGCCTGAAAGGACAAATATATCTGTTCTTAAATCATCATTAATGCAATCTTCTCCATCTAGCACATATCATATAGAGAGAGCTTAGCTTAATGTATAGCCTTTAAACTTTTCTTAAAATTTTATGACAAAATAAATAGTACTTTCACAAAAATAGTCTTCAGGAGGGTATAGAAATGAAACATTCTCGGAGAGTAAAAGGTAGAGCTTGCTGGACTTTTAAAGTACTTTTAGGGCTTTTAGTCTCCTACAGCTATGAACAATAGCAGCTTAGGTGGATATCACTGCTTTGGGTCCATTGGTCACTAGAGATATAGCTTCAAAAATGACATATATTCAAAAACGGTTGGCAAGTGTAGATTCTGCAAGTTTGGAGGAATACAGACCATCCAGTTTTCCTGTCTCATATACAGCTGCAGACCAGTGGAGGCATGGGGCTGGGGTTTACAGCTGATGCCTATAACTTAATACCTCTATTCAATAAAGGAAATTTATGGCCATGCTGCAACATCTTTTAGTTTTTTTGTTGATTGAATATCAGATTAGGCCATAGCTTCCCATATTGTATCTTTAAATGTGTGAAAAACCTAAAATAAACTGAAAAGGCTACATGTTCCAAAAAATAGAAAAGAATACATTTCTTGTAGAAATGAAAAACAGATGATTAATATTCAAATATTCAAAATGTATCTCTATGACAATTGCAATAGTCATGTTCAAAATATATCTGTATGACTATTGTAATTAGAAAAAAAAACATGGTGGGGGAGGGGAACCTGGCAGGCATACGACTCAACCTCAGGGCTGTAAATTCAAGCCCCACATTGGGTGTAGAGATTATAAAGTATATATATATATATATGTGTGTGTCTGTGTGTGTGTGTGTGTGTAAAAGAAGAGGAAAGCGAGCCATTGTAAAAAAAAAAAAAAAGCTATGATGATAAATTGAAAGTAGGATTAATAAAAATATGAAACTGTATTTTTCAATTTTTAAATTCCAACACAATTTGTTTTAGAGTATGAATAAAATAAGTGATACCATGTGTAAAGCACTTAAATACTGATTGAAAAACTGTATATGTTGAGCTAATATACCCTTAGCTTTGAAAGCTTTTGATTCCCTTGTTTTCGTCAGGCATCATCATGA
This sequence comes from Nyctereutes procyonoides, assembly GCF_905146905.1. NCBI lineage: Eukaryota > Metazoa > Chordata > Mammalia > Carnivora > Canidae > Nyctereutes > Nyctereutes procyonoides. Next base: position 12,795,935 of record NW_026575032.1, on the reverse strand, counting down.
TCCTTCACTTGTAATCTGTCTGCCAAGCCCATGCAAAGGGATTTAGCAGTAGGAAAGTAAAGAAGGAGAAACAGATTCAGAAGGAAGGAATGATGGGGAAGACATTGTAAAATAATGGAAAATTAATTATGGGAAGTGCATTTATTTGCTCAAGAAATTTGAATTTGAATGTTAATATTGTGCATTATAGGATTTATTTGTTTTGGTTTGTTACTTTATTTTATTTTATTTTATTTTATTTATTTTATATTTTATTAATCTTTTATTTATTCACTTGAGAGAGAGGGAAAGGCAGAGAGAGAGAGAGAGGAGAGAGACAGAGAAAAAGAGAGAGAGAGACAGAGTGAGCACAAGCACGGCAGGCAGAGAGTGAGAGGGAGAAGCAGACTCTCTGCTGAGCTGGGAACCCCTTATGGGGCTCAGTCCCTGGACCTGGATATCATGACCGAGCTGAAGGCAGACAGTTAACCATCTGAGCCACCCAGGCCCCCCTGTTTTTTTTTTTTTTAATATTTCTCTAATTATCCAATTCCATCAACCTCAAGACTTCCTTGCAGCCTACCAAGGCGATGAAATCAGTTATGTAGACACGCAAGGTTCTTCAATGGGAGGAATATATGATGAGATGATAAAATAATGAGTGAGACATTTCCATAAGAAATATAGAAAAAGAGACTTGTCTTTTAAAATTAGGCATTGGGAATCCAAAATAATACTTTGCTCCTGTCTGTGACACCAGGCTTCTTTGTGGAATACTGCTGCTTTAGCACTGTTAGGAGATACTCAGAATGAAACCTCTGTCCCCCATAGATTCATCATGTGACAGCTTGTGGTAAATATATCTCCAATACCCTCTCACTGCAAGGAATTCTCACAGTCAGGGAGACATCTGTAGGTTCTTCCCTGAGGGTACAAGGGTCTCTTCATTTAAGAAATAATATAAAAACCTCTTTTTCATATTGAGTATCTTTGGATCCTTCAACAGCTCATGAAGAGGGAGCATCTTGGGGACATTTCGTTGAATACGCTTGGATTTTCCAAGAGCAATCATTGGGAGATGTGGCTCAGCTATTTGAACGGTGAAATAATACAAGCATCCCAAAGTAAAGCATATTATACTGATTTCTACTATACAATGGAGCAAATATTGTTTCATTTCATACATCATACATCTATACAGATTTGACATTTGAATGATATTATTGTGAAGATATATCTTCTTTTAAATACAATCTTCTTGGGAAGCAACTAAACCCACTTCTTTCTATTAGTGACTAATGAACACATGAACACTTTTTCTGTGTCCAGTCACTAAACAAATGTGCTAAGAAATCACTGCATGCTAAAGCTTGATTTCAAAGTAAGTACATTTCTGGCATAAAGGGAGTGAAAAGAAAACACACGTCAAATCCATAAGAATAAAGATTCATCTTCTGCAACCAGAGAATAAAACTGAATGCATGCAGAAGAATAACTGACCCTGCCTGAAAAGGGAAGCAATTTATCTTCAAAGATGAAGGAGGCTCTTCATAACTATCATCTTAACACTTTTAAAAATGATAAGCTAGACATTTCAGATGCAGACATGCACAGGTTTTTTTTTTTAACTCTATTTTTTTAAGATTATTTGTGAGACAGTGTACAAGCGGGGGTGGGGGGAGAGCAGAGGGAGAAGCGAACTTCTCTTTGAGAGGGAGACACAGGGAGGGACCCCAGGAACTTGGGGTCACACCTGAGCTGCAGGCAGGCGGTTAGATGGACGATTAACTGACCGAGCTACCCAGGCGCCTGACCGTGCATAGTTCTTAAACATTAGGTTAAATATATCTAAAGAGTGTTATATTAACTTATATTTTGAAATAATTAATTCTATTAAGTTTATCTCACGACGTGATTAACAACCTTTTAATTTCAAATATGTATTATTGTTTTAGCAAAATTGCCCAATGGGTCCAGATTACTAATACATACAATAAAATGCTTCAGCTGGTCTAACACACATTTCACAGAAATTTTAAGAAAGTAAACTTTTTCATTTCCTGTTTATAATCTGTACGTGGTCACAACTGCATTATTCTAAAAATAGTTCCTCCTTTTTTAAGGTGTCTCTTTTCTAGTAGAGGTTTAAGTATTCAGATATTAAAATAATTCACTTTGCCAAATACAGCAAAGAGACCCAGAATTCCGTGACCCACACCCACACACGTAATCCTGAGAGTCTATGAGTAACAACCAATAATACTATGAAACAAAATTTTACTCCTCTACTTTCATTATCAAATATTGCTAAATACAAAATTCTGGCTTCTATTAAGCCTGCTATCAAAGCTTTTATTTCTGCTCTCTGACTCATAGTCATAGATGCTGCTGTGATATCTATAGCATCTTTATATGGCTGTCTATACTGCAAAGCAAGTATATAATTTTTTTAGAGGGAGTGGATTAAGAGCCAGATGAGATAAATTAATCAGTTATCAGCAAATGTATGAGATGCATCAAAGGTTTATAACTTATCCTGTTGTTATAGTAATATCCATCTCCAGGACACCTACTCAGAAAACAACAAAAAACAAAACAAAACAAAAAAACATGACAGGTGAAGGCTAGTTTTGCTATTTAAAGTCTATAGACTGTTTATATTATTATTCTCTGGATTAACAATATGGTAATGTGTGTGAGTAAGGAATTCAGAAAAAAAGGAGATGCTTGGTTTATAAATTTAAGCTGTTCGAATTTCTTTATTGTGCTGCTTGGTAATAGTAAGACTAGGGTTTTGCTGCACTTTTAAATGTATTAAAATATTTTTCTTGCTTGTGGCCTAAGAGATTGGAAGAGATGACTATTTCCATTTTACAAAATCAAACATTGATTTCCACAAAGCTTATGCATTTAAGTCCAGGGGTTGAACACAGCCTTTTTGATTCTCTGTACATACTTCCAAAATTTACAGGAAGCCCCAAACTAATTTTACAGACCTATCTTGAAGAAACCGCTGTATTTGTTTTATGCCCCATAATACTATACTAAGCCAAAATGTAATGCAATATAATCTCTGAATAAACTATAGAATTTTCCCTTATTCTGAAAACAAAGGTTACAGACTTATATATTCCATTTCAGCTTATCTTGGTTACTCATAAAATAAAAGCATTCAATATTATTAATTACTGAAAAGCAACTGCTGAAATATATATTCCTAATTTAAAGTCTTTTCATACCTATAAATCTATGCATATGTACATATAATTTCTTTTGATAGATGAACAATTAACCTACAAATATAATCTTACATTCACAGTTGGTTAATGATAATACTAGAATAGAATGAAATTGTGGTTCAGTGTATCCTTTTTCTTCAAGTTTCTTTCAATTTGAAGCTTTACCATTCAGGTTGAGAATCATACCAATGATTCAGACTAACTCATTCTCCTTTGCATTGATATATGCTGGTTTGGGTATCTATTCCCCTGTAATATATCAACATAAATATTTCATTTTGTTAATTATGTTGAAATTCATAACAGTTGCTGGAAATTAAAAACATATGAACCATTTCTGAATTGTCATTTTATGTCGATAGTTTATGTGGCCCAAGCTTATTTAATCATCAATACAACTATGAAGGGTAAGTTTTATATGTATCTCCATGAAACAAATGAAAAAATAAAGATAAAAAGCAGTTAGATAAAATCTCCCTGTTAAAAAGTTACTAGATGAAAAACAGAAGGTGAACCAGACCCAGGTTTGTTGATGAGATGAAACAGCACATATCTTAACATAATATTCTACATCCAGACTTTCAATTCAATAAATAATACAACCTCCTAGAGTAAAACTGTTTAATATTTACATGTTACAATCAATAGATTCTGTGTGTCTTCTCCATTTTTGGGAGGTAAGTGTGTACAACTTAAGAATACTGGTGTGCTGATTGACATAGAAAGGGTTAAGAGCTCCAACCTCCTTTAAACTCAACTCTATGGCATTTATGGAGTTTTTAAAATTCTATCTTTATTTTTTTTTTTTTAGTTTTTAAAATTCTTTAATTTTATTTCCACAATAATTCTGAAAAGAAGGCAAAATATTCAGTAGCTACATAATATAGATGACAATATGAGAAGCAAAGAAGTTAGATGCCATTCACAAGATAGAATAATATTTTAATAAAATATGAATTTAAGTCTGTGGAAATTGATACTATCTTATATATTTTTGATACTAGTTGGAAATTAGTAATTTGTTGACTATTGTAGGATAAGATTAAATACGGGGAAATACTTGAGTAAGTGTAGACATTCACAGCGAGTTGATGCCAAGAAGTTCAAAAGGAGATGTAATTGCCCCTGCATCTGTCTTTATACATATGTTATACATATTGAGTTCAATATAATGTAATATCTTTTTAATATAATGATATAACAAGTATTAAAAATTAGTCTAATAAAATAGTTGTTTAATATTCTTGATTACATTACTTTATATTGTGTTTCACTGATGTATAACAAAAGTAAGGGAAAATACATAGTTTTTGAACTAAGAAAAATACTGGAGAAAGACTTTTGGATTACAATATCAACTTTCCAAGCAGAGAAGACTGTCATTATTACCTTCTTCCTTAAATAGTTTTTACTCAGAAACATAACAGCTTAACCTATTTGACAAGCAGGTAGGACTTGAGAAATCAGAGTTGTGTTAAAACAACAGAAACAAAACACAACAATAATAAGGGCCCTCCCCCTGCCCCCAGAACAGTAAAAGTCTAAGAAGACTAACTATACTTATCAAAGGGTTTCAAAACTCCAAACACTTTACAAAACTTGAACTGAAATGATGCTATAGTTGGACTTAGGTAATGCTCTTAACTTATACCTCTTACTCCATATCCATAGAAGGAAAAGAATGGAGGTACCTCATTAGTACACGCTTACCACAGAGTCTGGTCTGAGCCATTCTGATGAGTAATGTGGGTCTTTTTTTTTTTTTTTTTTTACCATTTGGAATTTCATTAAAAAAAAAAAAAATCACAACCATGAACATTGCTACAGTTAGAGGCCCTCTTGGTTCACCACCATGATACTGAGCATGCTCACAAGGGGTTCCCATTGTTTAGTCTTTAAACAACCATCTTTAAAAGAAGGAAAAAAAAAAAAACGCGACACACTACCATTTAACTTGTTTTAATGTTTCTTCACAAATGGTGAAAAATACTAAAGTACAGACAAGGAATAATCATAATGTTGAGGCCAACATTATAAATATGGAATTATAAATTTAAAACATTTTCTGGTTTAAAAATAAATCTGGTAGTCAATGCAGCTCTGCGGGGTCTCTGCACTCCTGATGGTGCTCGCCTTTATCCATTTTTCCAGGTCCTCCAAGGTCACCGCCTGGGGGCGGGAAGGGTGGTGGAAGGAAACCCTCAGGCCTCGGGGCCTTACACTGGTTGCATTCTGTTCTCTAGGTGAAGTTCTGGTTTCCACACCCCGGATTGGGGCACTGCCAGTCCCCAGCTCGGTGCTGGACGTTTCCTCCTCTGGATTGGTTCCCTGGGAACCCCGGGGTCCTCTTTGGGGAAGGGGCCCCCAGGACCTCCTGGGCCCCCTGGACCTCCACGGAGTGGCGGTGGCATCCCTCTACCCTCCCGGGGAGGCATACCACCCCACATGCTGTTCATCGGAGGTTTCTTCTGAGCAAGAGATACCTTAAGTTTGCTTCCTTGAAAATGTTTCCCACCAACCACTCCACAGCAGCCTTGGCAGTTGGTGGGTCTTCATAGGATACTGTAGCATCACCTTTGGGCTTTCCTGTTTCCTTGACCAAGTAGATATGGATCATGGGTTGTCTGGTTCTCTTGTTCATCTTAACAACTCCACAGTGCTTAAAGAAGTCAGCCAGATCATCTAGAGTCACATTGTCATTTAAGCCTTGCACATAAATTGCACTGTTGTCAGAGTCTTCCTCTGGATCTACAGGTGGGCCTAGATCTACAGGTAGACCCTTCATCCATGGGTCCACCAGGCTTATTGAAGCCATCTCGTTCTCCAGCGCTGCCCATTCCACCGCGTCCTCCTCCCGGCCCACCTCAGCTCATGCCTCCAAATCTTTTTTTTTTTTTTTTTTTTTTTTATGTGGGTCTTTATAGTCTTTGAAGGGAACATGATTCAGATTGTGACCAAAACAAACAAACAAACAAAACAACAACAAAAAAACACAAACAAAACCTTCTTTCAGTTAGTTTTGAAATTAAATTTCATATATCACAATGGTGGTGGGATCAAGGGCAAATCACATTTTCCTATCTGAGTATGTTAAGGAGGCAGCAGCCACTACCTATGTGAAATATTTTTTTCTCTCTAATCAATTGTACCTAAACACTGGCCTTTCCTTTTCTTGACTCTAAGAATAAAACTTGGGAGAAATAAACATATTTTTAAATGAAAATAAAAGAAACATATAGACTAATTAGTGGGGTAAAATACAGGTCCACTTTACTAAACATCTAATATTTGATTTTCATAATAGTTCATAATCTAAGAAGGTACATAAAATGAACCACTTTGAAAGGTATGTGTTAAATCAGCCTCCCTTATATTAGAAGGAAAGGGAGAAAGGAAACTAATCCTATGTGATGCTGAAATGCAAAGGCTTTCCTTGAGCTTTATAAGCTCACATCACTTTTAAGTAAAATACAACCAGAAGATTTTATACTTAAAATATACATATTCTAGAAATGATAAATTTTGGTTAAAGATTTTTCTAATACTTGACTGTTATATATCATGTTAATAATGTTGGCAAGAACATCTCAGGATATCAAACTCCCTTGCTAATGATACTACAGAAAAAATCATACACACATGCACATATATCTATTGGTTTCAAAAGAGAACTTATATGACATATACAAGGTTGATTCGTATTGCATTAATCAATTTATTAATCCATAAGGTGAATTTTGCCTTAAAGAAAAAGATGCAAATCTTGAAAACTCTCTGTACTTCCCTAGAGATAAGTTCTGTATTTCTGAATTTCTCTTTGAAAGTTGAGCTTGCTTCAATCATCTATCCATCCATTTCTTTATTCACATATTTATTCATTTAGCAAATATTAATTTTAAATTTCTTCATGGATGAATAAAGACGATGAAATATAGTGTACTCATGTTTTCCCTTTTAAATTCTATACTAATATACTTGAATGTAAATAAGAGACAATCAGTTAAGGATCTGTGGAATGCTTTATTTATTTTTCCATTGTGGAGTGCTTTAATTGCAAATTATCGACTAATTAAAAATTAGAAAACAAAAAATGTAAATCTTCACTTGGAATTCAGACGCAAATTGTCAAAGAATATAGGTGGGAGTTAAAAAAATAAAAGTAATGATGTCCTAAATGTTTAAGACCAATTCAGTATGTATGGAGTCCTGGGTAATAACTCATATTATCAGGTAAAAAATGATCTCTATCTAGGCAATCAAATTTCATTCTGTGATTAAACCACATGCATAGTAATGAGAAAGAGTTTATATATATATGATATATATATATATATATCATATATATATATATATATGATAGTCTTACTACAGTATTTGAAAGCTCACCAGATATTTTCATGAGAAATAAGCAAGAAAACATGTTCTGAAAATCATATTGCTGGGTACCAGACCTCAAAATGAATTTATCTTGTATAAATCAGTGACTCTCAATCTGTGCAAGATTTTAACATACACATGCTCAATTCTGCGATATTTATGATTTTGAAACTCACCTATTAAGTGGAATTCATTTCCAAATAAAAGATTTTATAATAGCCCTAAAGACACCAACTTAACCATTCAGTTAAAGTCAGGTAAACATGGCTTCACATGGAAGATTATAGTCCCTCATCCATTCATGTATTTATAGATATTTATTGAGCTCTTTCCCTGTGCTAATCAGAATGCTAGAAGATCTAAGGATACAGTAGTAAGCAGAATGTGGTTCCTGATCACACAGGGCTTAGAGTTGACTCTTAGAAACACACAGGCATTTAGAATTCAGTAAGACTGAACAACAAAAAAATATAATTAGAGTTACATTTGGGAGGATATCAAATTTCACAAGGAAGTACTAATACTTAGATGAAATTTTAACATGAAGTGGGAGCAAATCATAGGACCCACAGGAAGACTACCCTAAGCAGAAGAAAAATAAAAAAAATAAGAACACACAGATGACAGCACTTAATGGAAGTGATATAAGATTTTAAACAGAGTGTTAACAAGATGGGATTGAAATCTTCTAAAAAAGCACTATAAATTCAGTTTCAGCCTGAGGAATAGATTAGGGAAAGAAAAGTCTTCATGTTAATGTACCAGTTGAGAGGCTTTTGTGATAACCCAAGAGAAACTTTTGGTGACTTGTACAAAACTTTGTTTTAGCAAAAATGGACTAATGACAAGAGTCATAAGGTACAAAAGATGCAAGACTTTAAGACTTTCAGATTTCTGCACTTGGACCTGGGCAGAATAAAGGAAAATTAAGAAAAATGAAAAGTCAAAGATGACACTCATATTTCTGTCTTTGTAATATAGTGCATGATTGGCTTTCTTTGAAATAAGGCACACTGATGGAATTCAGACTTATATATCTAATAGGACCCTTTTCAAATATTTTTCAGGTGAAAATATATGTAATTAGAGGGTGGTAACTTCTTTTTTCTTTATTCTTCCTTGCTCACCAATGTCTGTGTTTTAATTTCATCCCTAGGTATACCGCCTAACTATACTTTCTACACTCCATGGTTAAAATGGGCATGAATATTTTGCTAATTCTTCCACTGAGAGGTGGAATATAATTCTGTCAAATTGGAGTTGGTGTTAGTAAATTGCTTGACTAACAGAATGTGGCAGAAACGATTCTGAGAAACATTCGATTAGATCCATTGTGGCTTTGCATCTTCCGCTTTGGTCTCTTTAAATCTTTTTTTTTTTTTTTTTTTTTTTGTCAGCTCCATCCTCTGGAGAATCCCAAAGAAACAGCACAGAAAAGATCAAATGGAGAAGAAATGAGGTCCCTGTCCAACAGTGCAGCTGACTCACCAGGAGATGGTCAGCACCAATTTACCAGTTACATGGATGAGCTATCATAGATGTGGATCCCCCCCTATCTCGGCCAATGCCACGTGGAGCAAAAATAGAAAGGGAGCCCTGTCTGAATCCTTGACCCACAAAATTGTCAGTGAAACAAAATTGTTTTCAATCACTAATTTCAGAGTAGTTTGTTACAAGCAATAGATAACAAGAATAACTGAATTAGCTGAGAATTTATGGCTTAGTTCTGGTTAATGATGTGAATATGCTACGTCTGTGATTAGATCATAAAATGTAAATCTCTCAAACACCACAATTCTTTGCTATCCATTATCTTAGTAGTGATGACTTTGAGGAAGACCAAATAGAAGCAGCCTGATTCCTATACGACTACATTGAGCAGAACTCCTCCCACCAGTTAGGCCATATTGGACTTTGCTATGAGCAAAGAATACATTTTTATTTTGCTATCCTACTTAAAACTTGGAAAAAATCATCTCAGTCCTAATTCCTTTCTGAATAATATAGAAACCATGTTTTAAATGAGTTATGCCATTCAAAAATAGAGAGAAGGACGGAAGCAAGGAGGAAGAGAAGAATGAAGAAAGAAGAAAGAAAAAAGAAAGAAAGAAAGGAAGAAAGAAAGATAGAAGAAAGAAAGAAAGAAAGAACGAAAAAGAGAAAGAGGAAGGAAAGAAAGAAGGAAAGAAAAGAAGGAAGGAAGGAAGGAAGGAAGGAAGGAAGGAAGGAAGGAAGGAAGGAAGGGGCAAAAAAGAGGGAAAGAAGAATCAAAGAAAGGGAAAAGAAAGAAGGAATAGGTAATTTTATTTCATAGTTAAAAATTTATCCACCTTGCTCCATGATAGCAAAACATGGGGAACAAAAAGAGTCAGATAATTTGTCATAATTACTTACTATTAGCCATATAAAATATGGTGTAATAAGAAAGATGTTCAGACAAAATATGGCTGGTTTCCAAAGAGAAATGGAAAAGCAATAGTAAGATTCAACAAATGGTGGCCTTTATGGGCATGACAGTAAATATTTTAAGAATCAGAAAATTATTTATTCATTGAAACTGGAAAACTGGAAAATCCTGCAATAATCTAGAAATAGGAGATGCCTTTGGAGTTTGTGTGGACAATACATACTTATTCTCTGGCTTATTCTCTTAGATGTGAGTCCTACAGAAAGAGAGAGACAGAGACAGAGAGAGAGAGAGAGAGAGAGAGAGAGAGAGAGAGAGAAAGGAAAAGTGAAGCTAAAGTGACCATCAACTGTGGTTCCTGGTAAGAGAAGCTCTCCTTCAAGTTCCAAAACAACAACTACAACGTAGACTTATCCATTTTTTCATGAAATGAAGAACAGCTTCAACTCAATGAAGACTACAGCATTATTTTAGCATCATAAGGGTTTGCAGCTTGAGGAAAATTCTGAAACTAGTCTTCTACAGATGCAATGTTGTACTGATACCAACAGGTATAGTTCTGGGGAAGAACCACTCCAGTTTGTTTAAGAAAGTAATCTGTGCAGAAATTCAGCTTTTTTTCTGGCTGGAATTCAAAACCATGCTGTCTAGAAATGATCTTTCTTTTCTTTCTAAGACCAGCCTTTCCCCATCCCTCCTTCCTTTCTTAAATGACCAAGGAGTCCCAGCTTTCCCACATCAGAAATGGTGGTAATGGTACAAGGAGAATACCTTTTCCCAAAGGACAGTTGTTGATCCAAGACCAAGTACAGAGACTGACATAAATCCTGAGACAAATCATCTCTTTCCTTCCAGATTTATTCCTGACACTCCCTGAAAGCTTTCTCTTCTCTACAAACAAGTTTTTAATCTTCTCTTCTACAGAACTTATCATCACGTGAAACAGTACATAAATTACCCATTTTTTTTTATTGTTATTTGTCTTCCCTTGCTAGAATTTAAGCTCTTTTCTAGAATAAGTTACCCCTGGCAATCCTTAAGAATATTTCCTTTCCTGCAGAGAAATTTTTCTCCATGGAATTTATCTATTTATTTTTTTAGATTTTTTCTCCACGGAATTTATAACAGTATGAGATCATGCACACTCTACATATCTATTTATTATCGTTTGTCTTAACTTCTTAGAATTTAAGGTCCTTCTGGGCATGCATTTTTATCTTTTCAATCTCTGTGTAGTCCTAAACATCCATTTAGAGTGCTGCCACTTTGACAGCCCCAGGGTCAACGTCTCCTTATTATTCTCTGTCTGAAAGTGTGTGGCAAGGAACAATTGTTCATCTTAGCCACCAGGTGCAGAAGAGCTATTTGAGAACAAAGCCAACATGTGGGAAAACTGAGAGATGAGAGAATGAATAAGAAGCATTTCCAGAAATAGCAGAAAGAGCAGAACTCATGCAACTTCATGCTGTCTACTTAAGAAAGCAAATACAATTGACTTTTTTTTTTAATTTTTTTTATTTTTTAATTTTTTTTAATTTATTTATGATAGTCACAGAGAGAGAGAGAGAGCCAGAGACACAGGCAGAGGGAGAAGCAGGCTCCATGCACCAGGAGCCAGATGTGGGACTCGATCCTGGGTCTCCAGGATCGTGCCCTGGGCCAAAGGCAGGCGCCAAACCGCTGCGCCACCCAGGGATCCCAATTGACTTTTTTTTTTCCTGAAGAAAGTTAATAATGAACTTTCGTCATTTGCACCTGAAAGAATCATGATCAGCAGAAAAATTATGAGACATTGGGAGTATTTAAGTGAAAATCTCTAAACTGTAGGATTGACTGAGTCGAGGTGGGATCAGAGTATAGATTATAACCCAATCCTTAGCTTGTCAACCTGTATTTTGGGATAAGGGCAAAACGCCATGTGTAATAGGATACTTTTTTCTGTTTAGGGAGGCAGATGAGAATATTGAAACTAGAATTAAAGGTGAATTCATAGAAACTATAAAAATATTGGATTTTTTTGACTACTTCTTGTGACCATTTCATAAATATGTTGTGAATCTCAGTCCAAAAAGTCCAATCTTTCTAGGCTAGATCTTTAATGATAGGACACAGCACACCTGAAAGGAGTCATCGATAACCATGTGCTTTAAAAGTTTGTAATGACCACATTTCTGTTCAAATATTAGCTTCGCATATGCAGAGGCAGGGGGGCAAGAGATCTAGTTGTAGAAGCAACTAGACCACAAAAACCACCTTCCTGACAAAGTTGGTCATCAACCCTAGTGAAATCGACCAGAGCAACAGGCCCTCCCACACCATCATAGCCTATCTCATTCTTCCCCTAGGCAGAAGCTAAATGGAAATTACTCAGCCCTAAGGCCATCTGTACTTAGCATCTTTAAGTGCAAGCAAGTTTGACTTCAAGAGACATTGTGTGGAAAAAAAATAGTGTTTGGGGCCCCTAATTCAAAGAAATGCTAGTAGATTACAGTTTAGCTTGAAAGAGATCTGTGGTCCACAGACCCCTAAACTGATGAATTAAAGTTGACCTTTGCAAGTATCTGACACAACTTACGTGCTAAAGAAAAAGCCCCTTCAAGAGCCATTACACAAGTATTCTTGAACAAAAATTACCTCTCAGGACCAGCTAAGAGAAGACAGGTTATTTACCACTTATGTCTTTGCATTATTATTGTTAGGATTCCTTGATTTTTTTTTTTTCTTGGTGGCAGAGGCAAATAGGGTATATCAATTTTATTTCTTTATCTATAAAAAGGTGTATGGTAGTTTTCAAGTAATCGCATTCCTTCTACCATTATGGTAGGTGATGATTACAATATTTACCAGTTAGGACAAGTAGCGGAATGAAAAAAAAAATTAAAGAGGCAAGCATAGACATAGAGGAACCAATAAAGAGTAAATTATTACAATGCAGGCAGACGTTGGTGACTTGGATAGATTTGATAATGTTGAAGCTGGTGGGAAGAACTCATATCTGGGGTACACTTTGTAAACAGAACTAAAGAATTTATTGATGACTTGGGTACATTGTGTCACAAGCACCACAAGCCACACTTTATTTTTCAAACTACATTGGAGTAGAATTAGAAATCAAAGATTTTTCTAATATATTCTGTCTGAGCAATTGTGAGAAGGAGATTTACTGAGATGAGGAACATTGGGGTAGGAGAAAGTCTGGAACAGCTGCAATTATGAGTTCTGCTTTTCATTTGTTGACTTTGAGATGTTTAAGATATCCAAGTCATGTTGCTGAGTAGGCAGTCAGATATACAAGTAAGAGCTCAGAAGAAAGGACAAAACTATGATAGAAAATTTGGAGTCATCAGTATAAAAATTATATTTAAATCATTGGATTACTTACAGAAAGAATATATTTAGAAAAGGCATGAGTGTTGAGAATCAAGCTGATGATACATGGATTATGTTGAGGAAATAGGACTAAAAACTGGATTTGGGAAGATGGAGGTCATCACTGACCTTGAGAAAGGTACTTGATAGGAAGAAAGCTTAACCTTTAAGGAGTTAGAGTTGATTGATATATTGTTAGAGTTTTAAAAATAACCAACTACAGTTGAAAATTATATGTATGTGCATAATGTCTTCGTATTAAATAAAAATTACTTAACATTTCATCTAAATATTATCATGTATAAGCACTATACTTTGTTCTTTCATTTATTAATATTTATAAAGCTGTCTATTATAGGGCTAAGCCAAGGGCCGGTCATAAAAAAAATTAAACAGCAATCATGTGATAAACTTTCATATATTTATTTTATTTATCTACTCATTCTTAAATATAGGAAACTATCCATTTATGGAAATGAATTAAATAAAATTGAGTAAACATAGCCAGGTGACTGCTGGATGAATATCTTGGAGATGCCCAAGAAACTAAACACTTATATTTTAGTTTTTGTATTCAGAGCTCCAATATTATCCTTAAGATATCATGCATAACTTCAGATTAAAAGTTTTTCAACTTTTGTATTATAATTACATTATTGTCAACGAGTATGTGCATATTATCTGTTTCATGAATCTACATGTTACATGGAGATTTGAATGTGATATTCAAAAAGCTATATTATAAAATTTTACCATTTTTTTCCTTTTATATTACAAATTAAAGGGCTAAATTCACTTGAACATCAGATTGAATAACCTCAATTTTCCAGTTCACATTTTCAAGATGTTATAAGTTTATTGATATTTCCTAAAAAGAAAGAAAAAAAAAGATATTTCCTTAAATTACTGCAACGGGGGATGACCAGAACTTTGTTATTATTTTGTTTGTTTTGTTTTGTTTCAGAACTTTATTATTGAAAAATAATGACTGATACATGCACAGTAAATTTTCTTTTTACATTCCAACTAAATAATATTTCAAAATTATACCTATGCACGGAAATTTTATTTCTGGTACTCAGTACGCTTTTCCTGAAACACTTTTCAGGCCACCTTTGAAAAGGAAAACTTCTACTGTTTATCGTTTTCCAATTTTCTTTTTTACAAATCAGCAAAAGGGAAGAAAATGTTGGATATAAAATAACTAGTTGATTTGTAATTGTGAGGAAAAAAATAAATGTACTGATTTTAAGGCATACAATTTCCCATATTAGTTTTTGATGGATGATGTACTGTGTGAGCTTTCCAAAGCATATGTGCCAATCAAACTCACTCCTGACCTGCTACACATTTTGCCAGGGCCTGGACTGCCAATCACATTAAACTGCTGCAAATAAAGAGGGTTGTCTCTTCCTTGTATGATAATTATTCAGAATTTTCTCTGTACGTATACTTCCATATTTTTATTATTTGCTACTTAACACCAGTGAAGGCACTTGAAGACTGAATAATACCAATGAATAATACCAATGTAAATTTAAATTTTATCTGTGGAGAGGTGAAATTGTTAAAATATTAATTTCCTATCAAATGCCTAGTCCAGCTGTTTTCAGAAAAACACAAAAGAATAATTAAATTCTATCACAGCCAAACATTTATTGGGCTAGATGCAATAGGTCAGAGGTCACCCTTGCCTTCGAGTCCAGTACTGCTCAAATGCTATTTTCATTTTCACAGGGACTTCTGGGCTCTGTCACCATGTAGAGTACAGACTATAGTATTTGGACAGTTTGTTTTACTGAAGATTCATTTGCCATTACTTTAGCCTTTATGAGAGAATAAATTGATGTCATATTTGTGACAGGAAGAAAGTGACTGGTCATTGTTATGGATTACTTAATAATCATTGGTAAGTAGAAAACAAATACAAATGATAGGAATTGTAATTTGTGTCTACATATGACATATAAATGCTACTTGAGGTAGTCTTATGAATCTCTTGCAAAATACATTAATCTTATTTTGTTGTTGCTCATTTGTAAGAGTCTCCAATGTAGTTTGAAAAATAAAGTGTGGCTTGTGGTGCTTGTGAGCCAAGAAGAATTAATATTTTATCCTTACCCCTTTATGAGAAAAGAAAATAATTAAACAATATTTCCTCTGCAAAATTGCAATAATTCTGTTTGATATGAAGCACATTAGATTGAAATGATATTACTGCATTAAAAGGATGTCCAAAAAGTCAAACAAAAATACACAGTATTTTATCAAAAGCAATTAATCTTTTTTCATCCAGAGTATGACATTTCACTATGTAATTGCACAGGAAATTAAACCCTTTTCATATATTTAATAATGGATGAGATATGGGTTTTGAAATAATTGTTTTTATTGAGCTTTGTCATCCTAAGGCACGATGTGCAAGCTGTGACTCGCAACTTGCACCCCTGTCAGCTCCAAGATGGATTAGAGAAAAACAATAAGGGGCTCCATTCAGAGCCCACCAGGACACAAGCAGCGCCAAAAATTCAAGCAAATTTCTGACATTTGTATTTTTACATTCAAATCAGTTTCTCTCACACTTTGTTATGCTGCTCTAATATCGCAAACAGGTTTCACATTGACCTTCCTTTATAGACATGTATGTAATGTATGACAGCTATGGCTTTCTACATACATTTCAATGCATCTTTTAAGTGTTTAAATGTATATAAAAATTGGATTTCAGTGTTAGAATGAGAGATATAAGGCAATCTTAAAAATTCCATTAAATATAAAATCGTGTTTTTAATAAATGAGTACAAGTGCTAAGATTTACATATTACATATCCCAAAGGGTAAATTTTATAGGCAGATGCTTAGTTAGTCAGCTAGCTGGATGTATATGTGCATGCAGATTATATATTTACATGTGTGCATATGTGTGTGGGGTGCATCTGAAAAACACAGAATCTGTATTTTTTATTTGTTTTGGAATAAATATGTTTCCTTTTTCATTCTCCCTTTACTGATTATTATTTTTTGATCTGATATGTGGGAAATATCTGTAAACCAATATGGGAGAGGAAAGAAATGCAGTGTCATTTTGAGAAAAAATCAAAATTTAGCCAAATGGTGAGAGAGGAGACATAGCAATAGTTTCAAAGCTGAATACTCAGTTTAAATTCTCACATTCTGCTATTAAGAAAATAAAGATTGTGAATGATCTTCTTAAAGTATTGTTGTATCCTATTGGCTAGTATCTTGTTGAGAATTTTTGCATCCATGTTCATCAGGGATATTGGCCTATAATTCTCCTTTTTGGTGGGGTCTTTGTCTGGTTTTGGAATTAAGGTGATGCTGGCCTCATAGAACGAGTTTGGAAGTACTCCATCTGTTTCTATCTTTCTGAACAGCTTTAGTAGAATAGGTATGGTTTCTTCTTTAAACGTTTGACAGAATTCCCCAGGGAAGGCATCTGGCCCTGGACTTTTGTCTTGGGAGGTTGTTGATGACTGCTTCAATTTCCTCCCTGATTATTGGCCTGTTCAGGTTTTCTATTTCTTCCAGTTCCAATTTTGGTAGTTTGCGGTTTTCCAGGAATGTGTCCGTTTCTTCTATATTGCCTAATTTATTGGTGTATAGCTGCTCATAATATGTTTTTAAAATTGTTTGTATTTCCTTGGTGTTGGTAGTGATCTCTCCTTTCTCATTCATGATTTTATTGAGTCTTCTCTCTCTTCTTTTTAATAAGGCAGGCTAATGGTTTATTTATCTTATTAATTCTTTCAAAGAACCAACTCCTGGTTTTGTTGATCTGTTCCACAGTTCTTCTGGTCTGTATTTCATTGAGTTCTGCTCAAATCTTTATTAACTCTCTTCTTCTGCTGGGTGTAGGATCTATTTGCTGTTTTTTCTCTAGCTCCTTTATGTGTAAGCTTAGCTTTTGTATTTGAGTTCTTTCCAGTTTTTGTATGGATGCTTGTATTGTGATGTATTTCCCCCTCAGGACTGCTTTTGCTGTATCCCAAAGATTTTGAATGGTTGTATCTTCATTCTCATTAGTTTCTATGGATCTTTTTAATTCTTCCTTAATTTCCTGGTTGACCCTTTCATCTTTTAGCAGGATGGTCCTTAACCTCCACGTGTTTGAAATCCTTCCAAACTTATTAGCTCTAATTTCAAGGCATTATGCTCTGAGAATATGCAGGGGACGATCCCAATCTTTTGGTATCAGTTAAGACCTGATTGCTTGTAAGTTCAGTTTGGTTGAAATAGTATAGTATTTAAGATAAAAAAAAAAAAAACAAACTTAATATTACATATTCCAATTATAGCAGTTCTTTTATATGTAGTGGCTACTCAATATTTCTGAATCAAACTGAAGGCAAGATAATTTTCCATCAAAAATTAGTGTATATGTTTTCTACCAAAAATATTGGAATCTGTACTTAATTTGGGAACTTCTCAGGTGCAAGGTGGAAACCCATAAAGGCTTTTTCTCTGGAGTATATCTGGAAAGAAAATACATTTATTTACTAGGGAAATATGCTGCCGTGTTGCCTATTTGTGAGATAAAAGAGCCAAAATGTTAATTTTTCTGCTCCCAATAAATGGCACAGCTGCATTCCATGGTGTATTTTTAAAGTTCTCCATATTTCTGTATGGAAGTGGTATTTAGAAAATGCATTATGCAGAAACTTCTGTAGCTATTAATTCCAAAAGATAGATAGACAGAATTCCAACTTCCAGAAAGGAGACTGGAGGAGGAGGAGGAGGGAGGAGGAGGAGGAGAGAGTAAGATGGGAGACAGTAAGGAGAATGGATGAAAAGGGAGAAGGAAGAAGAGGAGGAGGAGAAAAAGAAGAAAAAGGAAGAGGATGACAAGGAAGTGGACAATGGCAGATGATGGGAGAGGGACGAGGAGGGAGACACTTGGAAAGGTAGATGAGCACCAGTTCATTTATAAAATGATACATCGTTATATTGGCTCATAAACCAATGAAAACCAACACAAAGATACTGAAAGAGAGAGAGAGAGAGACAGACAGAGAGAGAGTGTGTGAGAGGAGATAGTGAACATGACTTGGTTAAACTCTTATTAATCAAATAATTTTATATAAGAAAAGGCAATGCAGCATCATTCCTAAAACTAAGGGCTTTGGAGTTTTGTTTGTTTTTTAATTTTATTCGTTTATTCAAGAGAGACAGAAAGAGAGAGAGAGGCAGAGATCATTGGCAGAGGGAGAAGCAGGCTCCATCCAGGGAGCCCAATGTAGGATTTGATTTTAGGACTCCAGGATCATGCCCTGGGCGGAAGGCAGGTGCTCAACCATTGAGCCATCCAGGCCTCCTTGGGGTTTTAATTCTACTGGCCTTGGGATTGTTATTTAGATTTCTTGTAATTCAACTTCCTTATTTGCATAATTAAAATAATATTTCCTCCACGGTTCTTGTGAGGAGAAAATAATAAAATTTACCATTTAGCATGGTACTCAGTATATAGTAAGTACAATAAAAAGATGGGGGGGCAAGAAAATATCTATAAATATCTGTGTATTGAAATAAGGCACAATACAGTAGGGGGAAAAGCAACTGGGAGTTGAAAATGATGATTTTAGAACCCACTCTGGTACAATCCCTATGTTTTCATTAAGCTATTTACTGAGGTATTTGAGAAATCAATTTCCACGTATGTAAAGGGTGCCATTTTATTAATTTTCATTTCATATTTAAGTAGGCATATTCATCATTAGTATAGAAAATAAATAACTATATGACTGATATCATTTTCTAAATTAAAATTAATTTGATAATGTTAATTCATCTTATATCCTATTTGTTTTGTCATCCTGAATTTATGTTTTTATTCCATTATACATTTAATTAGATAAACTTCAAAATCAAATTGATATTCAAACCTATCTTTGAACTTATTATGTAATCTTAGGCAAATTATTTAACTTTCTATACTTCGATTTCCTTATTTCTAAAATGATAAGAAAGTAGTATTATCTCCCCCGCATAATTTTAAAATTATATGTATTGGAAATAGAACAGTGGTTGTCATATAGTAACCACTTGGTAGACGTTTGCTTTTATAATTGGTTGTTATTGCTATTGCTGAAGTAATTGGTAAGGGTGATGGAAATAAATTTTAAGTGGAGTTAGAGAAGGTAGCATTTTCAAATATTACTCAAAGTTTAAGAAAGCTTATGTGGTGATTTTGAAGTAGTGTTTCAAAAGGAGAGTACCAAGAGGTGCAGTAATAAAAGGCACACAGGCTTTAGAACTGGTTACATCTGGCTTCCAACTCTGACTTTACCACTCTTAATCGTCTGAATCTTGGATTTTACTTAAACTTTTCTGAATCTCACATTCCAATCATGTGAAATGAAATAGTCTTAGCTCATATTTTTTGTGAAGTTTAAAGGAGATAACATACATAAAGAATTTAACATTTAAGAATCGATTATTTCAATTTCCATTCTCAAAAAGTCATTTCTTTCTGATGGTACACTCACAGAGTCTCAAAACATCACACATTCTGAATCTTGCCTAAGCTAAGCCTGGTAATCTTACATCTCACTTCCAATAAGTGATTGGAGCTTTTTACAGTTAGTTGTAATAGTCCTGATATTTTCAAATGCCTGATTTCAGTGTGTGCTTAATTATAAATCTAAAAGTCTGAACTTTGTTCTTTCCAATTGCTAAGGGGATATGAATCAAAACAATATTTTATTTGATTGTCGTTACATATTTTCAATTACAAATGAAATATTTTCTAAAGTTGACACATTTAGGAAACCTCACATATGTACAAAAGTTTAAGAAGAATTATTTGATATCCAGACCACGCTGATATTAGAAAAATAATACATGTTTCTAGATGAAATAGAATATATAATGCTCTTAAAGGCATACAATTTGAACTTGAGAGCAAGGCTGATTCAATCTAATATCACTAGAAAATTAGTAATTCTGATGATGAGTCATGTCTCATTATTATTATTATTATTGTTATTATTATGTTATCCAAAGCCAATGGAACACCAGTACCCTTGGTTTTGTCAGTGAAATATGGATTGTTTCCAACAGGCTCAGTACTTCATAAATCACAGTGTATAAGAGAAGTTTACATATACATACTGGTGAGGTAGGAATGAGTTAGGGGCAGATCAGGGTAGGCAGGGAAAGATAAGGGAAAGGCCCCAGAGTCAGGCTCCTACCCATCTCAAGGAAACAGAGACAAGACAGTAAAAAAACAGAAAAATAAACTTGGCTCCCTAGCTCCAAATTGTTAGGGAGTAACCTCCTTTTAATGACTACTAGGCTCACAGAAACCCCAGATGTAGAGAAATATTATGGAGGAGAGATTAACCAGAGGGAAGGGAGCAACTTGCTTGTGCTCATATTTACATAGAAACATCTTGTTTGTTACAAGTCCACCGTGTTTGTTCTAACTATAGATGTGATATTTACAAGTTCACTCCGATATTGATAAGAAATTTATCAGGTTCCTTAGCCAGTTTCCTATAAAAGACAGGCCATAAAAAGCCTCAGTGGCAACCCTGTCGGGACCTCTCTCACTGTTGAGAGCTTTCTCTGTATCTCTGCTTAATAAACCTCTAGCACTTTGCTCACTCTGTTGTCAGTGAGATTCATTCTTTGTCTCCATGAGACAAGGACCAAGGTCTCCTGTATCATTAGTAAGATGCTTCTTTAAAATGAGGCATTTTCATTAAACTTTTCTTTATAAGTTATTACTTATATTACTATAATATAATATAATATATATTAATGTAATTATTAATATAATATGTTAATATAATATATTATTATATATTAATATATTTTATATTAATAGAAAATATTAAATATATTACTTTTATTTCAGGAGGTAATGAAAACATATACATGTTCAAAATATATTAATATATGTGTCATAAACGAAATAAATTATTGTATAGATGTGCTACTTGAATATTCTAGTTTTATGTTTAGAGAAAATTAGAATTATATTTATTGGAGCACCAGGGTGGCTCAGTTGGTTGAGCTTCTGACTTTGACTCAGGCCCTCATGATATCAAGACCCTGGGATCACCCACACAGGATGCCCTGCTCAGCAGGGAGTCTGTTTCTCCCTCTTCCTTTTCACGTCCCTCTTACCCTCCTACCCATGGGCATGCTGTATCTCAAACAAAATCTTTTTTTAAAAAGTTATAGAATTATATTTATTGTTTAACTGATTAGAAAAAAATAGTGTTTTAGTGTTATAAAGTTTACTCTAATGAAATGACATTTTCCATTATAAAATGTAAATCAAGGTATATTTTATGTAAATATGTTCATATTATTCAATGAAGTTAAATATAAAAATTTGTCAATCATGTTAATCCCAAGGTTTTAGGTAACATTAATCTTTGGAGGTTCTGCTCAATAACCTTACCAGTTTAAATTTGATATATATATATATATATATATATATATATATATATATATATATACATATATATACATATATTTGAAATATATAAAAAAAATAAATATATATATTTATCTTTGTCAGAAACTAATCATAGAGAATATTATTGGCAAATATATTTAATAAGAAAAATGATGATAGTTGGAAGAAATGCAAGCAGTTATTCTATAATTCTTTATTGACTATATAGTATTTATAATTAAGTCATAAAATAGATTTTAAAAGTTATGCAACAGAACCTCCAACTATGGAATGATTTATGTGGTTTGGGTAGCTACCCAATTGATAGTCCTGACTTAGTTTTCATTCATAAAATGTAAATACTTCTACTAAATCAGATGAGTTGTAAAACAGAAGTATTAAACAGTTTGCAAACCAACATAGAAACTTATACAGAAATGTGATACTTGTGAATATCACAAGTGTGATATTCAATGCATAAATTCTATAAAATCTGTTGATGATGATTTAAATCTGTACTTAATGAAATGTACTTAATCATAAAGTTTTCATACTACAGAATTTTCATCCATCTTAAATGATTAGTCAGCAGTAAAATAATGTCTTCTAAGTTATTTTATAAAAATATTTCTCCTTAGGATAGAATTTGATCTTAACATTCTTTTTTTTTAAATTTATTTATTTATGATAGTCACACAGAGAGAGAGAGAGAGAGAGAGAGAGGCAGAGACACAGGCAGAGGGAGAAGCAGGCTCCATGCACCAGGAGCCCGACGTGGGATTCGATCCCGGGTCTCCAGGATCGCGCCCTGGGCCAAAGGCAGCGCCAAACCGCTGCGCCACCCAGGGATCCCTGATCTTAACATTCTTAATAGTAATACTGAAACTAAAATTGTTGATTTTCACTGCTAAATGAGTAGAGATTGAAAAAAAAATGTGTATCCTTAAAACTTGCAGATGCCTTATTTACTAACTTATGGTATACTATTTTTTTAGTATTAAGATGGATTTTGAAACCTACTTCATATGATTTTGTAGAAATTTCAGAAAAATATGTTATTTTAGTGCTTTTATTTCACTAAATTCTCAAGCAAGATGATCTCATGAACAGTCTCAAACATTTCATTACAATTTATAAGAAATTATGTTTTACCATTATGACTGAAAACTTGATAGCACTCAGACTGATTTTACTTTTCAAGACAGTGAAAGGGTTGGGCTAGATAAACATTAAATTTAAATGTTAAAGCCAAGAATATTTCCCTTCATATTCTTTTAAGTTATGAGGAATATGCCTGCATTAAAAGTAAGTCTAAATAAATACAAACATAAAAGTCTTCTTAGCTTCTAATAAATTTGGAAGAAAAGCAAAAATATGTTTTAGATATTCAAGGCTGTGATACAGAAAGGAAATTATTTCACCTACAGCATAAAAGTGTATAACAATGAGCAGTAACAACTTATATATTAGAGAGAAAGAGAGTTCATAAATAAATCCAGAGCCAAATTCTTGTGTGCTATATCTATGCACAAACTATTAATTAATTTATTTAACTCTGATAGTAAGGAAGCTGTCACTTAACAAAAGGTTCCTCTCTTAACAAGAGGACAAAGATTTGAGGCATTTGGAAATCAAAATGATATTAACTCTTGAGAGGCAGAGAGAGAGAGAGAGAGAGAGAGAGAGAGGGAGGGAGCATTGAGCAATATGGAAATTACTTGAAGTATAACTGCAATTTACACAAGGAACTATATGGATAATTTGTTGTGCTTGATTAGCAATGACTATAAAGGTCAAGCTTCGTCTCCGTTTATTACAGGGAATTAATCTAGGATGCAATAAAACTGTCTGTAAATTAGACACGCAGACAGTTAAGAATTGAGATTTCCCAGGTGTTGAAGTCAGGTCGGGTAATATTTATTTGGGCATGTGTCAAAACAAAATATCTTGGATTGCATTATTGATTGAGATTTAGTAAGTATAGATGAAAATAAAGGGAGGGGGCTTGTGGTCTTTCTACACCAGGACAATACAATACACTGATGTTAAAAAGAACAGAAGGCATTGGAGAGGGGAACTTAGAAAAAGGAATTGTTGGTGGCTCAGTGGCTCAGAGGTTTAGTGCCTGCCTTTGGCCCAGGTTGTGATCCTGGAGACCTGGGTTCGAGTCCCACATCGGGCTCCCTGCATGGAGCCTGCTTCTCCCTCTGCCTGTGTCTCTCTCTCTGTGTCTCTCATGAATAAATAAATAATTTTTAAAAAATCAATTGTCAAAAGAGAATTTAGTTGAGTGAAAGGCTCTAGGAAACAAATAGAACAAATCATTTTCCATGTTTAACAATAGACCGAGAGATGGGAATACAGTAAAAATCATATTCATATGATAAAATCAGGGAGGTTTTGGTGTTGGTCTGGAATGAATAGATTATGCTATATGCTCAGAGTGAATATATTTAAATGGAAAGTGCTAAGAGTGGTGAAAGGACAGCAGAACTGAGACCATGGTAGAAACTAAAGTAAAGCCACCAGCCAATGTGCACATGGATTGGCAAGTTTTATGAGACAGATCGCAAAGGAAGTATGCACTTTGTTAGCTATGTAGCAGAACTGAGAATTTTTATGATTATATTCATAATCTGATGACTCAGTCAAGCAATTAAGAACTATATAATAGAATATGATATTATGTTTAATTAAAGAATTCTATGATATTCACAAATATTATGCTAATGTTGCTATTTGAGTGTCAAGTAGGAGATAAACGAACTTGAGGATTCACCTTCCATAAAGGACTTCACAATAAAGGAAAATAAAGCCAATTTCTGTGAACTCTTTGTCCCAAAGGACCTTTATTAATTAATTGACAAGAGTAATTGTGAAGAAACCAGTGTCATACAGTTAGGTAAACAATAGTAACTGGACTATATCTTGCTTAAGAATTGAGCAGACAAGAAATTTACAAAATATTATTAAAGAAAAATACTTCTCACGTTATTAAGCAGTAATTTTCAAAGGAGTGTGTTCCTAAAATGTAGAAGCTTAGTTGTTAACTCCAGTGTTGAAGGTAACTGATAATCATTAAGAAATGATTCAACAAAGAATTTGTTGAATCATAAAATCAAAGAAATGATTTTCAACAGAGTTTTTACCTCTGCTGCAGGATTTTTTTTTAAATCTTGTAACCCATGGGACAAACTTCAGAGAGCCCATGCGATTCTGAAATGTGAGGAAAAAAATGAATAAATAGGCACATGGTGAGTAATTAATTTTCTTAGCTGTCATCTGATACTCATTAGATGTGCAACCTGAAATAGTTAAGATTCCTTATTCTAAGAAGAATTGTATCTTTGGTAGGCATAGATTGCTCAGGGAATATCAAGTGTTACCCAATAATACTGATGGACTTCCTTTGGGATCTATGTATTCTCAGCTTAGGACTCAGACTTTACAAAAGTCTACCCAAAGTCCAAGATTAAGTGTACAGTGTAAGTGACAGTCCAAAATCTAATTGAGATAGATTTAACATGAGAAAAATCTCTATTTCTATTTGAATTGAGATAAAGTAAAACACCTAATCATCCGGTATGTAGAAATTTCTAAACAGATTTTCATTAATATCTGTTTTTTTTTTTTTTCTAGCCAGCATGATTTTTTTCTCTTATACATTAAGATGTACATTGGGGCCTCTGGGTGGCTAAGTTGGTTAAGCATCCAACTCTTAATTTTGGCTCAGGTCATCATCTCAGGGTCTTGAGATCAAGCCCTGTGTGAGGATTCTCTCTCCTCCAGTGCCTCTGACTTATTCATTTAAAAGTTTAGTTTAATAGGTGGAGCATAGTTCAAATTTTCAGCTCTGAAGTGGGGAGAAAATTTGACACGTTCTGAGAGAAAAGCTACAGTGGATACAGAGAACACAAAAGCATGGAGTAAAATAAAGTTACAGAGGTGGGCTGACTTCAACACATCTAGGGTTTTCAAGCCACAATATCTTACTTTTTTCCACTTGCAATAGAAGACCATTGGTAGATTTTTAGCATGACTTGTATTTTAAAATGTGCTCTGGCTATCATAAGAAGCATGGGTTATAGAAAGCATAAAAGAAAGCAGAGAGACTAGGTAAGTTGATATAACAACAGTTCATGTGAATTATGTAGATAATTTGGGCAAAGCGGTAGCTGTGGAAAAGTACAATAGACACATTTGAAATACACTTAGAGGGATCCCTGGGTGGCGCAGCGGTTTGGCGCCTGCCTTTGGCCCAGGGCGCGATCCTGGAGACCCGGGATCGAGTCCCACATTGGGCTCCCGGTGCATGGAGCCTGCTTCTCCCTCTGCCTATGTCTCTGCCTATGTCTCTGCCTCTCTCTCTCTCTCTCTCTCTGTGACTATCATAAATAAATAAAAATTAAAAAAAAAGAAATACACTTAGAAATAGAGCCAACAAGCATAGCTGATGTATTGGGAGTAGAAGCTATAGGATATTTATTGTGAGCAATTTAGTACAAGATGATGTCAATTACTCATATGGGACAAGGAAGAATACCTTGTTAGGGAAAAATCAGGAGTCTCCATGGATCTGTTAAGGTTAAAGTGTCTTCTAAATGTTTAAAGATCAAGTAGATGGGATGCCTGGGTGGCTCAGCAGTTGAGTGTCTATCTTCCGCCCAGGGCGTGATCCCAGGGTCCTGGGATTGAGTCCCATATTGGGATCCCTGCATGGGTCCTGCTTCTCCCTCTGCCTGGGTCTCTGCCTCTCTCTCTCTCTCTCTCTCTCTCTCTCTCTCTCTCTCTCTCTTTGTGTCTCTCATGAATAAATAAATAAAATCTTAAAATAAAATAAAATAATAAAATAAATAAAATAAAATAAAATAAAGATCAAGTAGACATGAAGCATGTGAATCTGGAATTCAGTCCCAAGGAGAGTTTTAGAAAATAGCTTTCAGGGGATCCCTGAGTGGCTCAGCAGTTTAGCACCTGCCTTCAGTCCAGGGTGTGATCCTGGAGTCCAGGTATTGAGTCCCACATTGGGCTGCCTGCATGGAGCCTGCTTCTCCCTCTGCCTGGGTCTCCGCCTCTTTCTCTCTCTCTCTCTCTGTGTGTCTCTCATGAATAAATAAATAAAATATTTTTTAAAAAAGAAAATACCTTTCAGTATTGGAGTTGAGGAGGAAGGATTAAAGAATATATTGGATATACTCCCTCATATAAACATATTAGAAATATACTTTCCTTGCAGTGGAAAAATTTGACAAGACACAAAAGATGGATGTTTTCATTTCATCCTTTTAAAAATGAAGAGGAAAATCTGTAACTAGAATAGCTGGAAATTACTTGAAAGTGTAATATATATGCATTAATATATACATATATATAAACTACAGTGACATTTGAGGAAGAAGTGGCAATTTATTATTACTGTAAAGTATGTAATAATAATAATATTATTATTATTATAGGTATTCACATAAAAATAATTTAAAAATATCTTCGTATCTTCCCAATATTTAATTTTCTTCAAGCACAGAAGTGAATTGAATTTATACAAATACAATAAACATTTATGCATTTGTATGTAATAAATAGACTAAGAAATATTTCCATGTATATAAATATTATGGTTTCTGTTGGTGGTTTGCCATATTGTATCTGATAGAGGACAGATAATATGGCATTTCACTGAACCTGTTTATTGTTATTTTGATGTACAGTGTCAGTCCTAAAAGTGGTTACATATCCCTCTGAAGCATGAATTTTTCTCTTTCTTATTCTAAATTACTTTTTGGCTATGAGCATTGAAAACTTTAAAATACATTATTCAGCGAGATAATACCTAGGTATCTAATATGCTAGGTATGTAAAAATAATTTCAGTGGAATTAGCAAACCCTTAATGTAGACACCAACATCTTTTTCCTGTGATTCCCTTCTAGATTGCTGATTAGCACATGTCTGGGAAAAAAGATAAAAAGTTTATCTTCAAAGAAAGGTCCAACCTGGAGTCAGAAGCCCTACTCCTCCCCAGCCATGGCAACTTCGTGACCTCGGTTAGTGAGCCACAAAATAAGAAGACTTCAAAGAACAGCAAAAGGTTTTGGTACAAAAGAAGGTTTATAGATGTGAAGGGGAAAACAGCATGATGAACTCTAGAGGTGATGCTCACATTTGCTGTAGACTATGCCACAAAAGGAGAATTTAATCGATTAGGGATAGAGAGTAGAATTGGAACAATGAGAAGAAATACCACCTGCCGATGAAGAAAACTAAAGAGGAAAGCAAAATAAAATATCTTAAAAAATACTGCTGCTATTAGCTGACAAAGTCAAGGAGGGTGTTTTCTTCTATCGTTATGATCACAATGAAAAAAAAAAAAAAGAAAAAAAAGAAGAAAGAAGAGAAGAAGAAGAAGAAAGAAGAAGAAAGAAAGAAAGAAAGAAAGAAAGAAAGAAAGAAAGAAAGAAAAAGCAGTATAACTGGCAAGATTTACAACCATCTTGCCCAAGAAGAGGATATAATGGAATCATTAAAATGAAGTAGTTTAGCTCACTTTTTTCCCCTCCACCTTTAAAATTTTTTGTTATTCTATTTTAATTCTGAGTGCTGCATCTTTTGGAGATAACTATCATGGTTGAGAACATCACATCTATGGTTAAGCTGATAAGCAAGCATAATGAATAAAGTCAATTTTCTAAAACAGTTAATACTGTTCTACTGTTCATTCTAAAAAAATCATTTGTCAAAATTTAATAAAGCAGATCAAATATCACTTATATATAGTGAAATAGCAAGGGAAAAAACCATGAAGGTAAGCACCCTAATGAATAAGAACTTGTTTAGGGTAAAAAATCATGAATAGATAAGTACAATTAAAAGAAAAAGGTACATAGGATAAAGAGAAATAAAATGTAACACATTTTTTAATATTTTTAAAGGCAAGTATCTTATTACATTGCAGAAATGATGATAGTCAGATTCCTACATATATTTGGCCTTTAATTTTGTTATTGATGACTGACTATATATATTTTTTGATCACTGGTTTATGATTGCCAATGGTTATTATGGCCTTATTTTTATAACCCCATAAAATGCTGACACCATCAGCGAATGGACTACATTTGAGAAGAGTGGTGACTAGGAAACAAAAGTTAAGGTAATAACTTGAGCTCAATAATATGTATTAATTTCTATATTCAGCATAAGCAAAACACTAGCTCATTGTGGGCAGTATATAAATATTTTAAATGTTTTAATGAATGACATAAATGATCTCATTAACTCTCTTTACGTTTGAATCCTAAAGAGATATCCAGATATACAAAATAATTCATATGCATAATAAAGTGCATTTTGCTCTTATATGAGTGTCTATGATGTCACTAATTATGAGAAATTGAATTTACAGATTTGCGTGTTTTGCTTTGCAGAAGGTCACCTTGTAACCACCATATCCAGCCTGGTCTAATTTCTTTGTGAAGTTAATCAGACATGAAGTAAATACATGTAAAATTAGCCCAAATAAATAATGATAAACATGAAAGATTTTTTTGTAATACTGGTAACTGAAGAAGAAAATGATAACCGACTGATTATAATTTCTGAGTATATATGCAAGTAAAAAGTAAAATAAATTAATTAAGTGTTTAAGCAAATCTTTTCCTTTTTTGGGTTTTGCTTCTTCTAATTTCTTTGTATATCTTTTAGCTTTATGAGGTTTTTTTTCATTTCCATTCGCTCCCTGGATGACTTATGTGACTTAGTTTTGAAATCAGTCGTTTGGGCAGTGATTTTGTGGATATGAGTACACTGCTACCTCTTTTTTGCTACAAAATCTGCTCTTTGGAAACATGAAAAGAATATCATGACAGTGAACAATGCATTCAATAAGATCTTATACTGCAATGCTGGCAGAGTCATTGCCATCAGGGCATAAAAATGCTTACTAGAATAGATGTCTCCTAGAGAGGACAAATTGTTGCCTCTTTCATGATGGAAGACATCCACTGGAAAGAGTTCAGTATGATCAATCTGCCAGCAGATGGGTGAGTGATCCTCACTGAAGAATAAATCACTAGAGAATAGTGGAGCATAGACTTGGCTTCTGCTTTTTGCAAGTTTGGCATCATCCGTGGCAGTAAACCAGACTTCAATGAGGGCAAATCTTGTTTGTTGAGCTCATGCCTAACCTCAGATTCTGCTTCCACAGCCACTTGTACATAGGCCCATCATGTAAGCACAAGGAAGGCTGATGATAAAAGTGGATTAATATCCAGAATATGTGTCATACTGCCCACATGACTATTGATGGATTCCTCTGCAATGGAGAAACTTAAGTGAACTTTCCCAAGGACCACAAGTGTCTGCATACTTGGTGCTCATTCCAAGAAACCCACCCACATATCACTTCATCATATTTTCTCATCAAATCATACAACCATTTACTTTTCAGTCCTTTACCAACTAGCCAAGCCAATAAACATTGCACATTACTTAGCATAACTTTTAAACTCTGGTCATTTCTTCTCTCATATAAAATGCTCATCCAAGGCCAAAATTCTGTCTAAAAAGGATTTTTCTTTACCACTGTCCTTCAGGGCTAACCGTGTGAGGAGTTAAGTGCAGCAGCAGCCCTCTGGCAGCATTTTATACTGACCTATGAAATATTTCACTTCCTCTATTAATTGTTCATACTGAATATTTCATAAGGCAAACAGTGTGGGGAAAGGCAAGTGGAACCAATCATCAGTAGGTGTTGTAAGAGACTAAGTCATCGGCTCCAAACATGTTTAGTTCTTTATACAAAGAGCCCATTTAATAATGTAGACATGCTATTCATATCTGGCTTTGTGAAAGAGCAAGAAATCATTTCCTAACAAGTTGCTTTGATCAAATACCGTTTGAAGTGCCCAGAAGAACATGAAATCTATAACAAGGCTGGGGAATGACCCCTAAGCTATGTTTTGAAAAGGGATTATTTATTAACAAAGGAATAAGATACATGAAACATCTTGGGGAAAAAAGGAAAGAGAAAAGAAAGAGAAAATAAAAGAGAAAAGAGTAAAGAAAAAAGAAAAGATAAAAGAAAAGAAAGCTCTTGGGTATGTGTTTGGTTTTCTCTGGCAATTGATTGACAGAGGTCCCTACCGTGTACTCACCAGACATGGCATACAACTGGATATGCTGTGATCAGGGCCTGTGATGGGAAGTTTGCACCACAGCCTGGCCTTGCTACACAACTTCTTAGTTCTTTTGACATCCCTAGAAATTAGCAATCTCACAAGTTATTGGATGATGATTTGAAGCCCACCTAGTTATGATAACTTTAGCTTCCAAAACCTTAAGAGGCTTGCTTAACATTATAATTATTTCTAATTGCTAAGGTGTATAAGAGGCAGAGACTTATTTTTAAATTTAGAAGCTTAGCTAAGTCAAGGGAAACAAAAGCCAAAATAGACTACCGGGACTACATCAAGATAAACTTTTGCACAGTGAAGGAAATCACCAACAAAACAAAAAGGCACTGTACTAATTGGGGGAAGATATTTGGAGTAATATCCAAACTAGGGAACTTACACAACTCAACACCAAAATACCAAACAATATGACTTAAAAATGGGCAGAGGACCTAAACAGACATTTTTTCCAAAGAAGACATGCAATGGCCAACTGACCTAAAAAGATGCTCAACAATCAACATCATTAAATCATCAGGGAAATGCAAATCAAAACCACAATGAGACATTACCTTACATGTTTTAGAATGGCTAAACTCAGGAGGATGAAGAATAACAAGTGTTGGAGAAGATATGGTAAAAAAGGAATCCTCAGACATTGTCAGTGAGAATGTAAATTGACACAGCCATCATGGAAAATAGCATTCATTTTTCCTCAAAAGATCAAAATTAGTAGTCCATATGATCCAATAATGCAACTACTGGGCATTTACCTAAAGTAAATGAAAGCACTAATTCAAACAGATATATGCACTCTTGTGTTTGCCACAGCATTGGAATCTTAACCTCTTTCTCCTTAAAGTATGGTTCACCGAGAGCAGCATCAACATTACGTAATAGTATATAAATAATGCAGAATCTCAAAGCCTAAGCCCAGACCTACTGAATCACAATATGCCTGTTAACAAAATCCTCAGTTGATTTGTAGCCAGGCTTGTTTGGGTGTGAGAAGCACTGCTCTTGACCACTAAATGGAATTTTGCTATTATAGAAAAGCTCTAAATTTTGAGATTTTATCTTTCACCTTTAGGCACATATATGTTTTAGTAAAGTATCTCAGGTATTTAATACTACTGGTCACCTCACCAAAATACGTTATTAATGGATTCAGCAATAGTAATGTTTAGTGGGTTGTCTCAATAATCAATAACTTCATGTACCATATCCCAACAGAATAGAAAAGTTGAGATAGCCCTAAATTAATATTATGAAGATTTACTGCTCTCCACTTCAGTGAATATAAGGTGCATCTAGAAGTCTATATGGACAGTGATATAATTGCCAACTCAGAAGCCCATCTTTATTTGTTCCAAGGTACTAAAAGTGGAATAGTAGCTATAACTGGATTTATCACTTGATTAAATTTTAAATTATCCACAACTACTTTCCGGCTAATCAGAAATATAGTTGATACTCTCACTCTGAAACACCAAATAGAATATTGTTTTCGTTTTACTCCTTTGATAGGAAGGGTCAGAGCTAGAGGCTTCCAATTGACTTTACCAAGAGCCAAACCCACTGAGAGTGCTGGGGATTACATTAATTATAGTGTAGAGTCTGTCCTAGGAATGTCCTATAGTGTAGAGTCTGTCCTAGGTTCATAAGTGAATCCAGTGGGCCCCCTTTTATAAGAACTCTGAAACTTCATGGATCACCAGATGTTCACTGGGCTGCATGCTGACAGATGAACTACCCAGTATCAGCCCAGTGCCAGTATCTAATAAACTCTACAAAGCATGGGTATTTCCACTTCCCCAGCATGAAAATCAACTGTAATCATCAGCAAAGTCCCTGTGAGGAAGGTTTAAAGAAAGATTTATAGTATATACTTATGGCAATAGAGCCAGATTCTTCCTTAATTGAAACTAGGTACTTATATTTCAAAAGGTTTTCGGCCTATGAATTTATTTGGGTCTGGAAACTGTAGCAAGGCCCTCATTTTCAATTGCAATCATTCAATGTGATGCCTACACACCCACTCTAGAAAAAATGCAATTATATAGGCCAAGTTATGTTTTATTATACTGCACAACTGTTTCTCTATATCCCTGCAAGATATAAATTATTAAGTAAGGTAACACATTTATTTTATTCACTATTTCTCCCTAGAAGACCTTGCAATTCTTCTCTTACCTCTAGTCACACAGGTATCTGACCTCCAGTAATAAACCTGGAGGCAATGAGAGGATGGAGTGAATATTGAGGAGAATAGGTAGCCCCATAAATAGAAAAATCACTAGCTAGCAACTCTCAAAAAGATGCAAAACGCAATAACACATACACAACAATATGGCAAAAACTGCTGAAATAAAGTAATGTTTTTAAAAAAGTAATAGTAGTCAGCAAAATTCTATGAAAATAAATTTGAGAATAAAGATAAAATTGATACTTACCCTTATAAATAGGTACTAAAAATTACAATTGAAGAGTCAAAAGATTTAAAAACTCATTTGCCACAGAATAGAAAATGACAAAGAATCACCCACACGAAAGCACACAGTTCAGATATTTTTGCAGGTAAATTCTACTGTATTGTCAAAAACTGACAATATCAATGTTATTTCAATTATTTCAAGCTAGAGTAAAAATAGAGAAACTTCTAAATTATTTGTATAAAGCAAGAATATTACTAATTAGTTTTAATAGGCCTACATAAAAAAGAAAATGATAAACCACTTAATGAGAAATTGGAGTATGAAATCCTAGAAAATATAAACAAACAGAAACTCATAGTATATTGAAAGTTAGTTTATACTCAATATTAGGGTTTTCAATAATATATCAATATATCACCAGATATAATGAGGACATTATACTATTACTAATATAATGATATAAGGCCTCTGAAAAAAATACAATCCCCATTCCTCACCAAAACTTTAATGAAATAAAAACTAAGTGAATATTTTTTTTAATTTGGAGCTATACATATTTGCATTATTTATATATTTAAGTCCTTGACTCAGAAACTTAATGATGAAATATTAAAATATTAGAAGGAGCTTACTGAGGTCAGAATCAATATAACAAATATTAAAGTAAACAATATAAAATATAACAATATAAACAATATAAAAATCAAATAAATAACAATATAATAACAATAAATAACAATATATAAACAATATAAAAATCAAATTAAGAAAATAATTCAATTTACAATAATATCAAAAAGAATGGAATGCTTAGAAATAAATTTAACAAAATACTTGCAAAATTTATTCAATGAAAACTGCAAAACATTGTTGGAGGAAATTGAACAAATGACTAAATAAATAGAAAAACACTGTATGGGCATGGATCAGGCTACTTAATCTTGTTCACTGTTCATGGGCATGTAAATCAGTGCAGTCACTATGGAAAACAATATGGAGGTTACTCAAAAAATTAAAAATTGAACTGCCATATGATCCAATAATATCATTTCCAGGTATATAGCCAAAAGAAATGAAATCACTATCTCCACGAGATATCTGCACTCCTATTTTTATTGTCTCATTATTCACATTAGTAAAAACATGGAAACTGTCTGTCAATGGATCTCTGTCAATGTCAATGTCAATAGATGTCAATGTCTGTCAATGTCAATGGATGTCTGTCAATGGATGAATGGATGAATGAATGAAGGGAGTGAAGTTGGTCAAAGGGTACAAACTTCCAGTTATAGGATGAATAAGTTCAGGGGATGTAAGTTACAGTATGGTGATTTTATTAATAATATTTTATTGTATACTTGGCAGTGTCTAAAAGAGTAAATCTTAAAAGTTCTCACCACAAAAATAGGTAGTTATGCGAGTTGAGAGATGTGTTAACTAACCTTATTATTGTAATCATTCCTCAATACATACATATATCAGATCATCCTACTGTACACTTTAAACTTAGATAATGTTATATGTCAGTTATATATCACTAAAGTTAGAAAAATAAAAATGGGCAGAAATTTGAAGATATTTCTTTAAACAAGAGATACAAACTGATACACACGTGAAAAGATGCTGAATGTCATTAGTTATTAGGATAATGCAAATTATAACTCTAAGGAATACCATTTCTCACACACCAGGATGTTATTATCAAAAAGACACCCAGGAACAAATGTTGGTGAGAATGAAGAACCTGCAACCCTCATATGTTTCTAGTCTGTATGTAAGATGATGTAGCTATTGTGGAAACAGCTTGCCGTGTCCTCAAAATGTACAAACATAGACTTACCATATGACTTAGCAATTCGCCCTCTAAATATCCGCCTCCCCAGATAAAAATATATGCCCACTACAAACCTTGTCCACAAATGTTTAGGCCAATATTCATAATAGACAAAAATTGGAAAGAAACTCAAATGCCCAACAACTGATGAATGGATAAACAAAATGTGGTATATCCATGCAATGGCATATAATTTGGCAATAAAAGTAATAAAGTACTAAAGCGTGCTGCAGTGTGGATGTACTTTGATAGTATGCTGAGAATAAGAAGACAGGTAGAAAAGGCCATGTATGATTCTCTGCTATGAAATGTTCAAAAGAGATGAATCCATAGAGACTTAATAGATTGATGATTGTTGGGGGCTGAATTGGAGGGAGAAGAGGGAGTGGCTGCTTAATGGATATGGCGTTTTATTTGGGAAGGGAGATCAAAATGTTTTCAAATTAGATTGTAGTTGATAGTTGCACAACTTTGTGTATATATTGAAATGTATGCTTTAATGTTTGAATTATAAAAACAAGACATGCATATGTTAAAAGACATTTATAGATAATAAATATTTATAATTTGTTGGAATAGCTGGGTTTTCTCTGGTGTGTGTAAATTTTCCTGGACTTGCTAGCTCCAGAATAAGAAAGTGTTCTACATTTTATTAATTTTCTTATAATTACTTAATACAAATATGTTTTCTAGCTGGATGGGTATTCTAAGGTGATTAACTTGTTTTGTATATTTCCACATATTGCATATTCTCCATATTTCTGTATTATAATGTTCCATTACATTCAAAATCTTTTAAAATGATAAAAATCCCCTCATGTTTACTGATTGTAGCATTTGATTTATCTTATTGGATTAATTTGATTATAATCAAAAACATCAAAGATATACACAGTTTTAATTTTTGATTATAAAATAAGTAATGTTAAATTTATTATTTTTTTAGTCACCTCTTCAGCCAAATTATCATGTTAATTAAATCAGATAGTATAAATTGAGTTGGGGATATTGATACATTAAAGTAGATGCAATCCAACTTTAAAAATTTTACTTTACTATTCATATACCATTACAAATAAGAACAATTTATATATGCTAATCTCATTGTATAAGATTTAAATCAGATTTAATTTTTCAATATGTACAGATGGTCCCTGACTTATGATGGTTTGACTTAGGATTTTTTTTTTTGTCTTTATGAAGGTGCAAAAACAATTCACATTTAGTAGCAACCATATTTCGAATTTTGAATTTTGATATTTTTCCTGACTAGCAATGAGCATTGTGATACTCTGTCATCATGCTGGGCAGGGTAAGATGTATTAAATGCATTTTTGATTTATGTTAACCTCAACTTATGATGAGCTTATCCAGACACAGCCACATAGTAAGTGGAGGAAAATCTATATATGGATATCAAATCAATATGTTGTATACTTTGTCCCACAAATTTATTTGTCAATGATCTCTCAATAAAGCTATTGATATACCATTCAACATTAGTATTTTTAGTAGTAATTTTGTTTTAAATACTGAAAAATATCCTAAACAGGTACACTGAACACTGATGAAACATCTTATTAATTTTTATTATTTTTTTATTAATAATTTTTTATTATTTGCCTTATTTGGGGATCTCCTAAAAGTATAGTCTGACCTAGGACTTAAATACTGATTATTTCCTTGAGAGATGACTCAGAAAGTAGAAGTGAAAGAGTAGGGGACGTGACACAAAGAAGACAAAAAGCCAACATGAAGGACTTTTATTGAGATCATTCTTACATGCAATAGGGCCTCGATTTCCTCATAACTCTAAGACCTGAGAAAATGACCCTGAGATTGTTTATACAAAGGAAAGAATGCCAGGACATTTGTCCCTCACCAGCCATAGCTCATTGGTTAATGAGTAAGCAAGCAAAAATTAATCCTTTCTTCACCCCCTATCCTCCACCCCTGTCACCCTGGCTGCACTTGAGAGCAAGCCAAAAAAGATTTTATCATTACCCACTTTTTACAAATGAGCTATCTAGTGTGCATTTAATTTAAATGATTTGTTAAGATCTTCAGAGTGGCAGGTTAGACATAAATTCAGGTTCATATTCCATATTCTGTAGCATGCTACTTAAAACTACTTATGAATA
The DNA here is from genome assembly GCF_905146905.1 of Nyctereutes procyonoides. Taxonomy (NCBI): domain Eukaryota; kingdom Metazoa; phylum Chordata; class Mammalia; order Carnivora; family Canidae; genus Nyctereutes; species Nyctereutes procyonoides. The sequence continues at coordinate 12,758,560 of NW_026575032.1, read as the reverse complement.
TTTTTTAAATAATCATCATGTAAAAAACTGCATTTACTAAATTAGAAATATTTCACCAAATATTGCAGAGAGAAATACACAGGTCTGTGTTAGGGAAACAGTTAATTTGAAACTCACAAAAGCATCCATTTATTTTTTGTCATAAAACAAAAACACTTTATTCCAGCCAAATTAAGTCATATTATCTGTCTTGGTCCATTCCAACTCTGCAATTATACCTCCATGGGTGTTTTAAAATATAATTGGTATATTCAGAATATTGGATATCATTTCTGCCATTCATGTAACCGACAGGTGAGTATTATCACATCCTTTTGCCAAGTGTATAAAGTCTAAATGCCATCTCATTATTCAAACTACTGATTGTGCAAAAAACATAGACTCCTAAATCTTCAAAAACTATAGAAAGAAATTTAAAATTGAATATTTAATAATTCAATTAGAAATTTGTTTCTTTTTTTAAATATAAATAGTATCTTACCCTTTTTTTTAAGTCTTTTTTTTTTTTTTTTTTTTTTTTTTTTTATGATAGTCACACAGACAGAGAGAGAGGCAGAGACACAGGCAGAGGGAGAAGCAGGCTCCATGCACCGGGAGCCCGACGTGGGATTTGATCCCGGGTCTCCAGGATCTTGCCCTGGGCCAAAGGCAGGCGCCAAACCACTGCGCCACCCAGGGATCCCTAGAAATTTGTTTCTTATGAAAGAATATTGCAGTTCATTTATTTCCCTAGAAATTACTGTTATTGCCTAGATATCTTCAATGAAGCTGTCTATAAATACAGAAATAAAAATCACATTGGTTATGTTTTTTTTTTCCTTTTTTGGTTATGTGTTTTTATGCTCTATTCAACTGTTATAAACTATACACTGATGAATACATTTACTAACTTAATATATTTAGTGTCTTCAAAAGTTATGTAGAATTTTTATATGTCTTTATCACAATTTGTATTTATTTGTGTAATGTTTGAAATAAATTTCTATGAAGCCAGAGGTCAAGTTTATATGTGATATCTCTTGTCTATTGCCATCATATGCTGTGTGTTGTCTGGAATTCCCAAGCCTCAGTTTCCATGTTTCCCTAGAATCATTCACAGAACTCAGAAGAGCAGTAATAGTCATGGTTAGAGCTTTTCACAGCAAAAGACACATTGCAATCAACAAAGGATAAAGACAAGTAGGGGAGCACCTAGAAGGCATCAGACACAACTTTCCAGTTGTTTCTCTCAGTGGGATTAAGAAGGCATTATTGCATTAACACAAAAAATGAGACTTCTTTCTAAAGATAAAGAGGACATATCCTTTGTATGGATTAACTATCTTTACTGAACATATGATTAGAAAATATTAAAAATATTCTCAAGGTTATAAAAATTGTTTTCTGCTAGTCTATTTTTGAAACCATTATACTCATAAGACTTAGTTAGGGCTGAAAGAAATTATGTTTTAACCTGTGCATTATACACTGCAAATAAAAAAAAAAAAACTTTCTTATTTGAGGGTTTTGTGCAAACCAAGAAACAGTCTCTTAATGACAGAAAACAAACTGATGGTTACCAGAGGGGAGGTGAGTGGGTCATTTTAAATTGAATCCAGAATAGATCACATACTGAATCACAAATCAGGTCTCAACTGGTACCAAAAGATTGGGATCATTCCCTGCATATTTTCAGACCAGATTGAAATAGGTGATGGAGACTAAGGAGTACACTTGCTGTGATGAGTACTGGGTGTTGTATGGAAGTGTTGAATCACTATATTGTACACTTCAAACTAATATTACACTGTATGTTAACTAAATGGCATTAAAAAATAAAATAAACCTGGAGGATCCCTGGGTGGCTCAGTGGTTTAGCACCTGCCTTTGGCCTAGGGTGTGATCCTGAAATCACAGGATCGAGTCCTGCATCAGGTTCCCTGCGAGGAGCTTGCTCTCCCTCTGCCTGTGTTTCTGCCTCTCTTTCTCTCTCTCTCATGAATAAATAAATAAAATTTTTAAAAAAATAAAATAAAATAAACCTTGGAGAAAAAAAGTCATAGGAATAAAAGGCACAGTGTAGGGAATATAGTCTGACATTATAATAGTAATAGTGTTTATAGTATGGTGGCAGAGAGTAGCTACACTTGTGAGAATAGCATAGCTGATAAAGAAGTTAAATCACTATTGTGTACACCTGAAACTAATGTAACATATGGCAACTATACTGATATAAAACTATTAAAATATATAAATAAATAAAAACAAAACAAAAACAAACAAAACTTAAGTCTGCAAAAACAATATCTTAAAATTGCTTTAAAGAAGTTTAAACTCAAGTTACAATGTTTCCTAATTTGAATTCTAAAATCTTTGACACAGAACATTTTCTCAAGAGATTTTAAAATTCTTAAGAAAATCCCACTGCTTATTTTTAAAATTTAAACTGCTTATTTTAAAATTCTGCCTACCACTTATTTTTATGTATTTAACTTTAAACAACACTTCCTTAAATCAAATATATAATCAAGACAACAAATACAGCATTTGAATAATCAAGGCAACTTATGAAGCATTTGAAAGTAAATGTACCTTTTTCCCTTTTCTTTATATCTAGATTTTTAGGGTTGAGGAAGGTTGTTATTTTTGCAGTTTCATTTTTTAAAATTATTTATTTTAAATATTTAATATTTAATTTTAACATGTTAAATTAATAACATGTAACGTATTATTGGCTTCAGATGTAGAAGTCAGTGATTCATCATTTATTTATTTATTTATTTGTTGTTTGTTAATTTGTTTTCTCATTATTTATTTATTTGTTTATTTATTTATTTATTGTTTATTTATTTATTATTTGTTATTTATTTATTTATTTATTTATTTTCATGAGAGACACACAGAGAGAGAGGTAGAGACACAGGCAGAGGGAGAAGCAGGCTCCCTGCAAGGGACCCAATGTGGGACTCGATCCTGGAACTCCGGGTTCACGCCCTGAGCTGAAGGCAGACGCTCAACCACTGAGCCACCCAGGAGTCCCAGTGATTCATCAGTCTTCTATAATACCCTGCTGATTGTATCAGGTGACCTCCTTAAGGTCCATCACTCAGTTATCTCATCACACCACCCCTTCTCCAGTAATCCTAAATGTGTGTCCTATGATTAAGAGTGTCTTATGATTGTTTGTATTTCTTCAGTGTTGGTTGTGACCTCTCCTCTTTCATTCACAATATTACTTATTTGGATTCTTTTCTCTTTTCTTGTTGATAAGACTGGCTAGGAGTTTATCAATCTTATGAGTTCTTTCAAAGAAGCAGCTCTCAGTCTTGTTGACCTGTTCTAGTGTGCTGTTGGTTTTTAGTTCATTGATTTCTGTTCTAATCTTTATTAATTCTCTTCTCTTGCTGGGTTTAGGCTTTATTTGCTGTTCTTTCTTCAGCTCCTTTAGGTGTAAGGTTAGGTTGGGTTGTGCATTTGAGACCTTTTTTTATTTCTTGAGAAAGGCTGTACTGGTATATACTTCCCTCTAGACCACCTTTGCTGCATCCCCAAAGTTTTGAACAGTTGTGTTCCCATTTTCATTTGTTTCCATGATTTTTTTTTAAATTCTTTTGTAATTTCCCAGTTGATCCATCATTCACTCTTTAGTAGGATGTTCTTTAGCCTCCATGTATTTGAGTTCTTTCCAAATTTCCTCTTGTGATTGAGTTCCAGTTTCAAAACCTATTGGTCTGAAAATATGCAGGGAATGATCCCAATCTTTTGGTACCAGTTGAGACCTGATTTGTGATTCAGTATGTGATCTATTCTGGAGAATGTTCCATGTGCACTTGAGAAGAATGTGTATTCTGTTGCTTCGGGAATGTTCTGAATTTATCTGTGAAGTCCATCTGGTCCAGTGTGTCATTCAAAGCCCTTGTTTCCTTGTTGATCTTCTGCCTAGGTGATTTTCCATAAAGGAGTGGGTATAAAGTTCCTCATTATTATTGTATTATTACCAATATATTTAATTTTGTTATGAATTGGCTTATATAATTGTCTGCTCCCTTGTCAGGAACATAAATATATCCAATTGTTAGATTTCCTTATTGGATAGACCCTTTAATTATGAATATAGTGTCCTCCCTCATCTCTTATTACAGACTTTGGTTTAAAATCTAATTTGTCTGATATAAGGATTGCCACCTCAGATTCCTTTTGATGTCCATGAACATGATAAGAATGTTTTCCTATCCCCTCACTTTCAGTCTGGAGGTGTCTTTGGGTCTAAAATGAGTCTCTTGCAAACAGCATATCAATGGATCTTGCTTTTTCTATCCAGTCTGATAACCTGTGTCTTTTGATTGGGGCATTTACCCCATTTACATTCAGAGTAACTATTTAAATAATGAATTTAGTGCCATTGTATTACCTGTAAATCACAGTTTCTGTATATTGTCTCTGTTCCTTTCTGGTCTGTGTTACTGTTGGGCTCTCTCTTCATTGAAAGGATCCCTTTTAATATTTCTTGTAGGGCTGGCTTAGTGATCACAAATTCTTTTAGTTTCTGTTTGTCCTGGAAGCTTTTTACCTTTCCTTCTATTTTGAATAACATTCTAGCTGGATAAAGTCTTCTTGGCTACATATTTTCCTCATTTACCACCCTAAGTATATCATGCCAGCCCTTTCTGGCCTACCAGGTATCTATGGATAAGTCTGTTGCCAGTCTAATACCTCTACTCTTTTAGGTTATGGATCTTTTGTCCTGAGCTACTTTCAGGATTTTCTCTTTGTCTCTCAGATTTGCAAGTCACTATTGTATGTCAGGGTGTTGATCTATTTTTATTGATTTTGAGCGCGGTTCTTTGTGCCTCCTGGACTTGGATGCCTATTTCCTTCCCCAGATTAGGGAAGTTTTCCACTATAATTTGCTCCAATATACCTTCCTCCCCCCTTTTTCTGAGATCCCACTTTCTCTAATATTGTTTTATTTTATGGTATAACTTATCTTTCAAATTCTCCCCTCATAATCCAGTAGTTGTTTACTTCTCTTTTTCTCAGCTTCTTTATTTTCCATCATTTTATCTCCTATATCACTAATTCTTTCTTCTGACTCATTTATTTTAACAGTTAGAACCTCCATTTTTTATTAAATATTAATAGCCTTTTTATTTTATTTTTATTAGATTTCAATTATTTTATTTCCACAGAAAGGGATTTTCTAGTGCCTTCTATGCTTTTTCCAAGCCTAGCTAGTATTGTTATGAAAGTTACTCTGAACTCTAGTTCCACTATCTTACTTATGTCCCTACTGATTAGGTCTTGGCAGTCAGTATTGCTTCTTGTTCTCTTTCTTGAAGTGTCTTGTCATTCTGTCCAGAGAAGAATAGATGAAAGAGAGAGAAAAATATTAAAATGGTGACAATGACCCCATAGAAATATACACAACACAAATCAGAAAAGACTTGACCTGGAAGAAAAGAGAGAGGGAGGGAGAAAGAGAGGGAAAATTTAATCAGACAGGTGAGCAGAATGGAACAATACACTGGATTCTGTGTGTATTTTGGTCCATTTGTTAGAAAACTAGATCCCAAAACTGTAACGAAAAAAAAGTCATATATGTACAAAAAATAAATAGAATGAAAAGATAGAATGTAACTATAAAAATGAAAAATAAAGACAAAAAAAAAAGAAGGAATAGAAACAGGTGAACAGAACAGAACCATACAGTGTATATTGAGTGGATTTTGTTTGGTTTGTAGGAAGACACTACATCTCAAAATTGTAAAGACAGTAAAGCAAATATATACAAAAATAAAATTAGATACATGGAAAGGATGGAACGTAAACTGTAAAGATGAAAATTTAAAAAAAGACTAACAAAACAGAAAAAAATAAGATAAATTTTAGAAAAAGAAGAGGAAAAAATAAATATTATCAGACAGGTGAAGAGAACAGAGGCATACACTAGATTCTGAGTGTATTTTTGTCTGTTAGAAGAAACTGTAAATCAAAATTGTAAAGAAAGAAAAACATATATATATGGAAAAATAAAATTAAAAGCAGTGGAAGGATAGAATATAAATGAAAAAAAATGAAAAGTAGAAAAAACATTTAAAACAGAGTTGATAAAATAAGAAACTAGTTAAAAAAAAGAGCAAAAAATTAAAATTAAAAGACTGAGGAATGGAGGGAAACCGACCCATGAATGCTGTATGCTATATTCCCCTAGTGATGGAGTTTTGCAGGTCTTAGTGATCAATAAATGTAGTCTTAGCTGGATTCTCTTGCTCATATGGGCAAGGGGCCTGCTGCGCTGATTCTCAAGTGTCTCTACCCCGGATGGAATTGCACCCCCCTTGTCAGGAAGCCAGTCTAAGTAATTGGCTCTGGATTACTCTATGGGGCTTTTGTTTCCTGAAGGGTTTCCCTGCAGCTTCAGCAGATGAGAGTGAAAATGGTGCCCTCCCAATCTCCAGATTTAAAGCTAAAATCTCAGGGCCCCACTCCTCAGTGTAGCCTCAAGGAAAAGCAGTTAATCCGTCCTGTCTCCCTGGACTCCATCTGCAATCCAAAATCACCCAGCCTGTGACTGAGCATTTCCATCTCAGGCACATGATGCTGTTTGAAGGCTCCCAACCCTGTAGACTCCTGTGGCATGTCCCCATTCTGCTCCTCCTGGGGGGAGAAAAGGGGTGTCTTGCCAGGGTTCTACTACCCACTGAGGCCCTGTTAAGAGACACATCATCTGACTGTGCCTCAGTTCAAGTTTTAAGACAACCCCAACTGAGAGACCACTCTTGGGCTCACTGAATTCCCTGTTCAGATTCCTAGAAACTCTGCTGCCTCACTCAGGCACTCCTGGTCTTCCTATGACCCCAAGGATCCTGAAACCACATGGTTCCACTTAGGATTCCACCTTGGTTTTGTCCCCTGAGTGCCATTCAGGCTGGGACATCCCTCAGCAAGCAGACTGCTAGAAGTTCAGATGCTGCGTTCTGCTGCCCTATCCCTTTCTGGTGCTGGCTGCTGGAGGCTCACCCCCGCCCCCACCCATGGCTTATCTTCCCATATATCACCTTGGATTCGCTTCTCTGTACCTCCTACCTTTGCAGAAAGTGGTCATGTTTCTATTTGTAGAGTTGCAGGTATTCTTTTCTTAGATCTCCAGTTGAGTTTGCAGGTGTTCAGAAAGATTTAATAGCTATCTGTCTGAATTCCTAGGACCAGAGGAAACTAAGGTCTTCTGCTCTCCACCATCTTGACTCTCTCCTCTCTCCCCTCTACTATTTTAGATAATAGTATTATCACTGTATTTATTAAGATTTAATTCCTATGCAACTTCAGAATTCTCCCAGATTTGTTTCTCTTCTTATTGGAATACATCCTCTAAAAACGTTTTTATTAATCTTTTTTCACATCAGAAGTTTTAGGCTTTGTGTGCTTGATACCGAATTATTCAGTGTTGAATTTGAATTTCATTGTGTTTCAGATAGTAATATACGGGGAAGTTTCTTTTCCCCTCAATACTCGGTGTGTGTGTGTGTGTGTGTGTGTGTGTGTGTGTGTGTGTGAGTGTACACAGAGAAGTAGGAGAGCAAAAGGAAATATAGTTAAAAGATAACTTTCAAGAAATGAACATGAGTTAAAAATTTTACGTAACTCATTATTAATGAGAGAATCAGGCAAATGTTACAAAGGGAGCAAAGAAGAAATCAAAGAAGCATGACTTTATATGTAGTAGAGGAATGTTGAAATAAATTCACACATGGATGCAAAACTGGCTTTTTTCATGTAGAGAGAGGTGTCAACTGAAGCTCCGATGGATATAATTCATTTGCATGTGCATAAACAGGAATGATTGTGTGCTGTTATACTAAATTGTGAAATAATTAAAAGGCAACTAAATAATCAGCCCCAGAAGGATAAGTTCATTCAATACACGGTTTTCCATTAGAGATGCCCTGTAATCTTTTTGTTGGTTTGTTTACCCTAACTTTCCTCACACATTTCTTGCTTTCTATCAGAATAATTTCAAACAAATATTATTATTGATTGCAAATAAGGAGGGTTTTATTGGAGATGGCCGGCATATTTAAATAGGCTCAGCAAGAGCACTAATTTTCCTAGGGGCCTTCCTATATTTGCTATGCTGGAAGTTTCCAATAGGAATCTCAGATTTGACTTTTAGGACCAAGACTATCACAAGACTAAGAAGCTAACGTCAATAAAGTCTTCTCCAGATTTCACTTGCAGTGTTTATAATTTGTGTAAGTCCCTCTTTTTCTTGAGAACTCTACAGTGTTCCAAGGATCCTTGAATTGCCAGGAAACAATCTTTCTTAACCATCTGTAAGGCTAAGAACCCTGTAGCCAGGTAGTAGGTCAATTTTCCTGGTGGGGCTTTATAATCTTTGGTTCCATAAATTCAACCCTAGTTTTTAAAAAATGGTTTATCATGTCTAATTAAATAATCATTGTTATCAAAGGACATTGCAGACAAGAGCTTAGTTGCTTTATCTTTCCAACTTATTCTAGTAAAAGGGAGAACAGATTATTACTGAACAATATTCTTATCGTATAACCATTGCCATCTAAAAGTAAGAAAATTCAATAAGAATATTTTGAATTATCAGTGAGGGACGTCAGTAAAAAAACTTAATGTTTTAGATAATTTTTTTAGATTATAGTCAAATTAAGAAGGAAGTACTGAGTTTACTCATATCTCCCCTGACCTCATATATACATAGCTTCCCTCAGTCAACATAGTCAACATCACTCACCAGAGTGGCTCCTTCCTTCCTTCCTTCCTTCCTTCTCCTTCCTTCCTTCCTTCCTTCCATTCTTCTTCTTCTTTCGTATCTTTCTTTTTTCTTTCTTTCTTTCTTCTTTCTTTCTTTCTTTCTTCTTTCTCTTCTCTCTCCTCCCTCCCTCCCTCCCTTCCTTCCTTTCTTTCTTCTTTCTTTCATTCTTTCTTTCTTTTTCATCTATCTTTCAATGGATGAACCTACATTGACACATAGTGATCAAACACATTTTATAGTTTACTTAGGGTTTACTCTGTGCGTTGTACATTCTGTGGTTTTAGACAAATGTTTATTCATCACTATAATATCATACAAAGTATTTTTACTGCCTTAAAAATCCTGTCTTCTATTTATCTCTCTTTCCTACCCCTGGCAACCACTGGTCTTTTCATTGTCTTCATAGGTTTGCTTTTTGCAGAAATTCATATATTGAAATCACATAGTATGTAGCCTTTAGATTGGCTTCTTTCACTTAATAATGTGCTTTTAAGGTTTCTAAATGATCTTTCTTAGCTTAATGGCACATTTCATTTTTAGCTACAAATAATATTCATTGTCTGAATGTCTTAGAGTTTACTAATCATTCACTAATGAAGGACATCTTGGTTTATTCCAAAAATTATCAATTATGAATAAAGCTTCTATAAGCATCTGTGTGCAAGTTTTCATATGAACATAAATTTTCAACTCCATTAGGCCAATATGTAGGAGTGTAATTACTGGATTGTGTGATAGGAGTATCTTTAACTTTGTAAGAAGCCAACAATCTTTCTTCCAAAGTTGCTGTAGCATTTTGCATTCCCACCAGCAATGAATGAGAGTTCCTTTTGCTTCACTGCACGTTTTTGCCAGCATTTGGAATTATTAACATTCCCAATTTTGACCTTTCTAATCAGTATATAGTGGTATCTGGTTGTTGTTTTAATTTGTATTTCCCTGATGATACATGATGTGGAATATTTTATCATGTGTTTATTTTCCAGCTGTATAACTCCTTTGGTAAGATGTCTGTAAAAGTCTTCAGCTCATTTTTAAACCAAGTTGTTTGGTTTCTAATTGTTGAATTTTAAGAGTTCTTCATATTTTTGGACAATTCTTTATCAGAAGCGTCTTTTGAAATTATTTTTCCCAGACTGTGGTTTGGTCTTCTTATGCTTCTGACATTGTCATTTGCAGAAGGGACATTTTAACTTTTTTTTTTTTTGGGGGGGGGGACATTTTAACTTTACTGAAATCTAGCTTATTAAGTATTTTTCTCATGGATTGTGAATTTTGTGCTATATCTAAGAGATTATCATCCCTAGATCATCTAGGTTTAATCCTATGTTTTATCTTCTAAAAGTTTTGTAGTTTAGGCCTATGAGTTTTTAGTTTATATTTAAGCCTATGATCCATTTTGAGTTAATTTTGGGGAAGAGTGTAGAGTCAGCATCTAGTTTCATACGGATGTATTGTTTTTCTAGCACTATTTGTTGAAGAGACAATCTGTGTTGCTTTGTGATGCCTGTGCTCTTTTTCCAAAGATTAGCTCACTATACTTTTCCAGTGTTTTTCCAGTATCTCTATTGTGTTCCATTGATCTATTCTATTCATCTTTTCTTTCACCAGTATCAAACTATCTTGATTACTATATTTTTACAGTAAGTCTTGAAGTCAGATTGTGTCATTCCTCCAATTTGTTCTCATCCTTCAGTATTGTACAAGTTATTCTGGGTATTTGTTTCCTTTATACAAAATGTAGTATCAATTTGTCGATATTTATAAAACTTTTTGGGACTTTGATGGTGATTGCATTGAATCTATAGATCAAATTGGGAAGAACTGACATGTTGACAATATTTAGTTTTCCTAAACTTGAACATGCAAAATTTCTCCATTTATTGAGTTCTTTTTGTATTTTATCAGAGTTCCATAGTCTTTCTCATATGGATCTTTTACTTATTTTGTTAGATGTATACCTAAGTATTTCTTTTAGATTTTTGGTGCTAATATAAATATTGTGTATTTTATTTACAATTCTAATTGTGCATGGTTGTTATATAGGAAAGCAATTAACTTTTGAATGATAACTATGTACCCTGCAAACTTGCTATAAACTGCTATTTAGTGACGGAAGCTTTTTTGTCAATTCTTTTGGATTTTCTACAAAGATGATCATATAATTTACAAAGACCATTGTATTTATTCTTTCCTAGTCTGCATACCTTTATTTTTCCTTTTCCTTTTTTGCCTACTGCATCTGCAAGGACTTCTGGTATGATGTTGAAAAAGAATAATGTGAGGGGATATTCTCACCTTGTACCTGATCTTAGTGGGAAAATTTGGGTTTCTCGTCATTAAGTATATTGAAATTTTTGTGGTCAGATATAATTTTAAAATATTTCATTTCAGTTTTTGAAAGCAGAGCTTATTAAGTCATGGTGGGTGGAGTCAGCTTAAGAAGAGTAGGACTTTTTTATACTCAGATAAAAGAACATTAAAACAATGCCAGCAATATTCCAAGTAAATTACATAATTAAATTTCCTTCATCAGTTCATTAGGATCTGTGTAATTAATTCTTACTTTCCCAGATCTTGGATTAACATTAATTCTAAATAGATGTGGAAATCCTGCCAGCCCAGTGTATGGTCTGAATATTGCCTAAGCAATCACATCAGAAGGCTATCCCCAAAGTCTATTCTTTGAAGTGTCATTGGTTTTAGGTAATTGACAGAGTGTATTCCACAGACAGGGCTTTGGGACTATCTTTCTTTGATGAAAAAGAAACTCAGGCTGTAGCTGAGTGCAGAGCATTTAGATTAACACCAGAGTAAAATAAAAATCTATATGTAAATGACAGACACATAATATAATCAGGGTTAATTTATTATTGATAATTTTCAAGTGTGAAGCTTATGATAAAAAATTAATAATAAAATAATGCAGGTGACAAGAAAATGCATATTTCTCTAGCATGCTAAATAAGGTAAAATAATTATTTCCTCCATATTAGATAAGATGTCATTAGGGCAATGATTAAGCTTATTTTCAGAGAAGTCAGTGAATGTTACAGCTAATGCATTAAAATTGAATAACATCATTTTTGTAGTCAAAAAACCTTTGATATATAACACAAAATCATCGTAGAACATCAAGAACATACCAAGAAAATCCAGGAATATAGCAAGAATATACTAAGAATATCAAGCAAGGTGATTCATTAAGTCTGGTGCCGAATACCTGCATTTTTATAAAATATAGAAAATTTGGAAATGCACCTAATTAAAAAGAATTGGTTTAAAAGATGTTAAATTTAAAGAAGGGTGAGGCCAAGTAGACCTTTTAAATAAAAACTAACGCAATGTCTGATAACACTTGACCTCTATCAACTTTCAGAATTCTGATAGAAAGATTATGAAAACTGACAATTTCTGGAAAATTCCCTGTTTTGTGAAGAGCATTGAGGTGTATGAGATATCACCCCACTTGCACAGTTATGGCCAGGAAAAATAGTTCTTTATTGATACAAGGGGATCAACAGCCTGAGTGACATCTCCCCATGAGTGAGCATTGTCCCCCACATCTTACTCTGATGATAACATATGAAGAGGTTTACACTTGAAGATGAGGGACAAAGAACATCATCCTTTCTGTTTATATTCTGGTGAGAGATTGGTGTCTCCCTCTACTCCCAAAAGGAAATGGGGAGAAAAAGAACTTTTACTGTTTTGAGGCTTAAAGGAAAGGATTTTCACCCTAATCTGTTTAGATATGTAAATCAACCTTTCTGAAAACCACATGAACCGGAAAGTCACAAGCTTTTACAAGCTAGACATGTCTTCTAATTCTGGATTCATTCCTTCTGACATGTAAATACTTGTGTAGTGCCTCAGTACTACCTCTCTGGGGCTTAACCCAGGGAACTAGTTGAGGCTTCAATAGCTTGGCTTTCTAGGGAAGACACTAGAAGTTTATTATCCTTCTAGATCAGAGCACGGACAGAGCATAAATGACGGATAAGAGATAGATGGCTACAGATCTGGCCTCCCATAGTATATGAAAATTAAAACATTTCTGGGAGAATTGTAAATAAATATTCTCTAGCATCATATCATATACATTTCTAAGTCTCAGGAGGCTAGGGCATTTGCAGGAGCACTAAATACAGAGAAGTGGTATCTCCCCACATTTTCTTAAACCAGAAAATTTATAAAATATTTATATAAGTAATATTTTATCTACACAAATTTAATCCAGGGAAGGATAAACGTCTCTTCTAATTTGACAGCAGTGTTCATGCTACTCATGAATAGCAACTTATCAAAGAAATCTATTTCTAGCACCTCTAGTGAACATAGTATTCATTCTGTCACTATTGCTTCCAGAATAGTCTCAACTACTTAGATTATAACTCTTAGCCAAAGTAACTAATTTCTATGTCACAGGAAAAAATTGAAAGGAGAGTAGGGTTGAGCAATGGAAAATTGAAAAGTGTCTGCAATGCACTAGCATTTAGGTTAATATACAGAAGTCTTGAATGCACATAGCATAACTTTCTACAGACACAAATATCCCCCACAACTTCCAAAAGTGGCAAAGATGAATGTTTTTATTAACATGGACCAAAGGCATAGTCTCTCTGTAGCATATAAAAATAAGAAGAAAATTATGTAAACTTACAATTATGACTAGTAGTCAATGTATCTGTTTTATCTTAGTGATTATTTAGATAGCCAAGGAGTATTCATTAACTTAATTAAACCAATTCAAGGTTTTAAGTTACCTAAAGACCTTGAAAATCATTCAAATTGACATACTACAAAACACAGTATTGCTGCGTTTGCATAACAGTGATTCAATTTAATTCAATATATATTTACATTTTTATGACCTCAAGCATCTAAAAGAGTAGTGTTACTCAATTGGTCAGCAAACCTGTACAAATGTAAAGAAAAAATCATACCCAAGTAGAATAATCATACTAAGTAAAATAAAAAGCCATTCTACTTAAATTAACCAATAAGAAAAGGCATAGCTATTTGTACTAGACCAAAATTAGTATTTTTTTGCAAAAATTTTACATAATATATGTAAACTTAGATTATTTAAAGATTGAGTTAGTTTTTATTAAAGTGTTATTTTTATCTTTTTTATCTTTTAATTATAGCATATTTAAAACATTTGAAGTACAATTTTCTTATTACCTGTGGATTTTATAAATTTAACATTTATGTAAGTGCTTGCTTTTATCTGTAAACCAATTAAAACATCACTCCTTCATTTTAGGAGACTATATAGGCTAATTTCTTAACACTTTCCAGAGTAGGAAAATATTTCATATTCATGCTATAAGACAGACACAAATATACTTCGCATAGATTCTAAACTATAGACACAGAGAAAGAAAACTTACAGCTACAAATATAAACTTTCAGCCTTGAGTCAATAACAAACACAAAAATATAGAAGCTCACTAATTAAGATTCTGAAAGATTTCTTTTTAACAGTCGTTAAAAATTTCTAGCATATTTGAACTCAAAAAGAGCATATAGACAAGCATAAATGGCAAATAAACTAGTTCACCTATGTCAAGCAATTAACACATCTCTATAAACCATCAATACATTGACAGAGATCATAAAATGACCAGGTGATAGATCCAAATTCCTAATCACCGCTGCCAATCACCGCTGCCAAAACCAATCAACAAACAAAACAACCAACAATCAACAAACAAAAAAAAAAGTAGGAGGGAGAGAAGAAAAGAAATTAGTTGAACCTCCACTGGACAGAATTTATTTACATGTTCAGAAATAATAATTATTTTGCATAGCTCGCAGTTACCTACAAATAACAAGTCTGTAAATTCGTTTAAAGGCAACCAAAATCTAGAATCAGTCTTGAAGGATGACCTCAAAATAATGCAAGATATTCCATTGGGGACGCTTAGTTATCCTTCTTGCCTTTTCGAAATTTCCTTACAAGGTAGATACATAAATAAAAGTTGAGTTTTTTATGTATCTAGTGGTGCTAGTTGAGCAACCTAATGTCAATTTGATTCTTAAACCTTTGTAAATTATGTGCTTTTGCTCCTGGGGAGTTTAGTCTTGCTTTTTTTATTTTGTTTTAAGGAGTACAATTTTTGTATTTGTTGTTCTTAGATTTCAGTACAATGGGTCTAGTTTTAGGGTTTTGCTTTTCTCTCCCACTGGATTCTTTCTGAGTTTTTCAGTCAGAAATTATTTTTTTAAGGATTTATTTATTTTAGAGACCAAGAGGGCAAGAGCTGGGGGAGGATTACAGGGAGAGGGAGAGAGAGAGGGAGAGAGAATCTCCAGCAGACTCCCCACTGAGCAGGATGCCGGACACATGGCTCAAACTCAGGACTCTGAGGTCATGACCTAAACTGAAACCAAGAGTCTGACACTCAACCAGCTGAGCCACCCAGGCATGAGTCCAATCTGAGATTTCAATTTATTGTCTTTTGTTTTCATTTTGTTTAAATCCTTTCTGTTGTTATTCTATGGTATCATGTTATAAGTGTTAATTATTTCATTTTTGGTTTTTATTTCTCAAAACTTTTCTATTTACTATTTTTTCCTTCTTGTGGATATTTTAGTGTGTTGCCTAATCTTTCTTCAGTATTTTCTCCTTCCACCATATCTCTTCAGTACTTTGTTCCATCTTTCTACTCCATCATTTATTTCAATTACTTTATTTTGCTTACTACATATTTTCTCTTGGTTCTTTTTAAAGAGTTTGTGGTTTGTTTGTTTTTTTTTTGACACTTGTAATATCTCTATCTCCCTAATTAAATATATTTTAAATTCTTGGACTATCCATTTATCTTGCTCTCTTTCTTTTTTTTTTTTTTTTAAGATTGTATTTATTTACTCATAAGAGACACACAGAGAGAGAGACAGAGACATAGGCAGAGGGAGAAGCAGACTTCTTTCAGGGAGCCCAATGCGGGACTAAATTCTAGTACTATGGGATCACACCCTGAGCCAACGGCAGATGCTCAACTGCTGAGCCACCCAGGCATCCCTCCTGGTCTCTTTCTATAAGATTTTTAACTCCCCACCCCAAACAAACTTGCTCTAACAATCATCATTCCCATTTCAAATCTTGCCCAATTACAGCCTTCTGTTTCTTATGCCAATAACATTGTAGTCATCCTTGACTTTTCCTGTTTTGCAACTCTTTTTTTTTTTCCAGAAAATTCAATTAGATATTTCTTTAAAATATATCCAGAATCTAACCATTTTCTATTTCTGCTTCTTTCTCTGAATCAAGACACTATCATTTAAGATTATTGTATAACCTCCTAACTGGTTCTTGTTTCTATCATATTGTCCATCAGCCTCTTTCCAACAGACTCTTTCTAACAGACTCTGTAAAACAGGAATCAGCTTATTTTATCCCTCTGCTCAAATTTAAAGATTCCCTATTTCAGAGAAAACCCCAACATTATCATAATTGCTATAAGAACTCACAAAACTCTCCATATTCTATGAATTTATCTTCTAGTCTTCATTTTACTCACACAGGTTCAAACACATTGACCTATAAGTTATTCCCTGTACTGGATTGGATGATAGCCCTAATGAAGATTTATTCAGGTCCTGGAACTTGTGAAATGTCCTTACTTGGATAAAGCATCTTTGCAGATGTAGTTCTCAAGATGTGATCATTCTGGATTATCCAAGTGGGCCTTCAATCCAATGACACTTCCTTATAAGAGAAGAGTAGAATACATCAACAAATTGTTTTGGGGATACTGGAAAGCAACATGCAGAAGAATGAAGTGCATCACTTTCTTACACCATACACAAAAGTAAATTCAAAATGGATGAAGTAACTAAATTTGACACAGGAAAGTATTAAAATCCTAGAGGAGAACATAGGCAGAAATCTCTTTGACCTCAGCACCTAGCCAGAGACAAGGAAAACAAAAGTAAAAACAAACTCTTGGGACTTCATCAAGATAAATAGTTTCTGCATAGAGAAGGAAACAATCAACAAAACTAAAAGGCAACCTACAAAATGGGAGAATATATTTGCAAATGACGTATCTGATAAAGATTAGTATCTAAAACCTATAAAGAATTTATCAAACTCAACACCCATAATACAAATAATCCAGTTAAGAAATGAGCAGAAGACATGAATAAACGTTTTTTCCAAAGAAGGCATACAGATGGCCAACAAACACATAAAAAGATATTCGACATCACTTGTCATCAGAGAAATACAAATCAAAACCATGGTGAGACACCACCTCACGCCTGTCAGAATAACTAAAATTAACAACACAGCAAACAACAGATGTTGGTGAGGATGTGGAGAAAAGGAAACCCTCTTACACTGTTGGAGAGAGTGTAAACTGGTGCAGCCATTCTGGAAAACTGTGTGGAGGTTCCACAAAAAGTTAAAAATAGACCTACCCTATGACCCAACAATTGTACTATTAGGTATTTACTCAAAGGATACAAAAATACTGATTTGAAGAGCCCATGCACCCCGATATTTATAGCTATCAGCATAGCCAAATTATGGAATGAGCCCAAATGTTCATTAACTGATGAATGGATAAAGAAGAGGTGATATATATATATATAAATAGATAGATAGATAGATATAGATATATAGATATATAGATATATAGATAGATAGATATAAAATGGAATATTATATATATATATATATAATGGAATATTACCCAACCATCAAAGGTAATGAAATCTTGCCATTTGCAACAATGTGGATGGAAGTAGAGTGTATAATCCTAAGTTAAACAAGTCAGAGAGACAGACACCATATGATTTTTCTCATATGTGGAATTTAAGAAATAAAACAGATGAACTTAGAGGAAGGGAATATAAGAGAGATGGAGGGAGGTAAACCATTTGAGACTCTTAACTATGGCGAACAAATTGAGGGTTGCTAGAGGTGGGGTGGGCAGGGGATTGGCTGGATAGGTGATGTGTATTAAGGATGATACTCATTGTGATGAGCACTGGGTGTTATATGTAAGTGATGAATCACTAAATTCCACTCCTAATACCAATACTAAACTGTATGCTAAGTAACTTGAATTTAGAGAAAAACTTAAAAAAATAAATAAATAGAAGACGTTCAGAGGGGAAAGCCAGGTGAAGACAAAAGACTGAAGTGATGCAGCCACAAGCCAGAGAACTCCTGGTGTCACCAGGGTCTGGTATTGGCAAAATGGAATATCCTTTAGGGCCTCTGGAGGAAGTTTGGCCCTGCCAGCATCTTGATTTTGGACTTCTGCCCTCCAGAACTTTGAAAGAATAAATTTATGTTGTCTTAAGGCACCTAGTTTGTCAAAAACTAAGACTCCCCAATCAAAGCTGACATGATTCCTCTTCAGCTCTTATACTGACTCTCTCTAAAGCCTCAAAATGTTTTTGTCCATATAATTGCATTGCTTCTACACACTCTTCACTTACTAATGAGTAAAGAAATACATTCATACTCAAAAATATCCCTCACAGTGTGGCATGCACTGACCAATTCATTAAAAATGGCAATCTTTAGGGGCCTCTGGGAGGCTTAGGCAGGTTAAACATCCGACTCTAGATTTTGATTCAGGTCATGATCTCAGGGTTGTAAGATCGAGCCCTGCATTGGGCTCCACAGTGGGCATGGAGCCTGCTTATGACTTTCTCCCTTTCCTTCTCCCTCCTCTCCCTCCCCCACATAAAACAAAAGGAAAAATAATAAAAAAATGAAAATCTCCCATCTGATCAACTTCATAACCTCCTTTACCTTGTTTTATTTTTCCATAGTATTTATCATCTCCTAAAATAAATATACTTATTTTTATATTTATTGTCTATCTCACTTTACTGGAATGTATGTTCCTTAAGGATGGGATTTTTGCCTTAAAAAAGGAAAAACTCATGTATTACATCATATATTTCTTGGCACTTCAGTAGTTTCTGGCATATAGCATGCAATAAATGAATATTTATTTCATGAATGAATTTGTCATCTTTATTTTGTGGTAGTAGTATTCTTTAGATGCTGTGTAAATCTGGATGCAATTTTTTTTAATTTTAAAAAAATTAAAAAAAAATCTGGATGCAAATATGTTCCAATAGGGTGCCTGGTAACCTTCAAGACTGGAATCAGTCCTTCTGCAGATTAATTCAATGAATGAGGAGGAAAGAAAAGTTCATTTCCATTCTGGAAGCCAATGCAGGAAATTTCTCTAATTTGAAATTGTTTTATTTATTTATTTGTTTGTTTATTTGTTTATTTGTTTATTTATTTATTTATTTATTGAGAGAATGCTAGCACAAGTGGGGTGGGGGACGGGTTAAGGGAGAATGCCAGAAGAAGACAAGCTGTTTGGGCTCAAACACACGTGTACACAACACAATTCAGAAATACCCAGGAGGACTCCTGAGGGCTTAATGGATGGCAGTCTACTGAAACAAAATGTGTATTAAGAAGAAAATGTCAAACTTGAGAAGCAAGTTCTCTTTTATTTCCCACCCCAACTGCAAGAAATGGAAGATGAAACCACCACCAGAACAAAAGTTCTTTCCAAATAAGTAGTCATAGTACTGGGTTAGCGGTTAACTCTTTTACCCTACAAACAAGAAATAATCTCCATCCTGTCCTGCTTGTTTTCTACAGCCTTGGCAGCCTGAGATGACGTTTCTTTTATGAGGCTACTTAAAAACGTAAATGGGCATCTTTTAAAACTTCTCGCAGCTCAAGCTAGTGAAACCTTGTATTTCTATATTGCTCCCAGCCTTGATGCAGTGCAGAGCCTGATGCAGGGCTCATCTCAACACTCTGAGACCATGACTTGAGCCAAAATTAAGAGTTAGTCACTTTACCAACTGAGCCACCCAGACA
This sequence comes from Nyctereutes procyonoides, assembly GCF_905146905.1. Taxonomy (NCBI): domain Eukaryota; kingdom Metazoa; phylum Chordata; class Mammalia; order Carnivora; family Canidae; genus Nyctereutes; species Nyctereutes procyonoides. The sequence goes on along the minus strand of NW_026575032.1, from coordinate 12,738,920 downwards.
CCCTGCTTCAAGTTTTTAAGAATTATATCCTATATGTTGGTAAATCAAACTCCAATAAAAATATATATAATAAAAACTTTTAAGAATTAGCACTGCTTCTGAAGGAAGTTGCCTCTCAGTTATGATCAGTCAATGAAGCAGGGAGAGTGATAGTCTATAGCCTGTCCCTGCTCACACTAGGAGGACTTTTGTGCTGAACCTACATTATCCTTCAACTACTCACTCATCTGACACCGACTAAAAAGCCTGAAATTTGGTTGTTATCCAAGCAACCGTGTGTGTAGGAGTTTGCAAAATGAAAATTAGTCATTTCCTTAAAATATATATTGACAATTACTTAAAGAAAATAATTTTGAACTTAATGAAAAATGACTCCTGCAAACAGATCTCATTTTTCCATTTAATATTCATCACACCAAATGGCACAAATCATTATGTATGATATTGAAGGCATTTTTAAAAGTAGGCTCCGTGCCCAGCGTGGAGCCCAACATGGGGCTCAAACCTACAACCCCAAGATAGAGACCTGAGGTGAGATTAAGAGTTGGAGGCTTGGGATCCCTGGGTGGCGCAGTGGTTTAGCGCCTGCCTTTGGCCCAGGGCGTGATCCTGGAGACCCGGGATCAAATCCCACGTCGGGCTCCCAGTGCATGGAGCCTGCTTCTCCCTCTGCCTATGTCTCTGCCTCTCTCTCTCTCTCTCACTGTGTGCCTATCATAAATAAATAAAATTAAAAAAAAAAAAAGAGTTGGAGGCTCAATCGACTAAGCCACCCAGACACCCTGAAGGCATATATTTTAAAACCATTTTGTCATTGGCTTTTATTAATCCTACTTGAGAGCTGTTTTTAAAGAGAAATAATTTTCTCTTAATGAGCAAACATAATGACACTTAAATGTCACATATAGAAGAAAAAGTTAATATTTTCTGAATCATTTATAACTTTGAATTCAAGTACACCATATGCTGCAAGGTCTGAACAGAAATGTAAAATTTCTTATCACAAAGTGCTTTTCCTTTAGTACTCCTAAACCATCAATACTGTGAGATTTCGAAGGCAGGCTGTCTGCTTTTGAACCTTGGGACATGCATTAATTGGGTAATCTCAGTAAGTTACATGAACTTTCTGTTCTTCAGTTTACTGTAAAATAAGTGTCAAAGTAATAGGATCTACCTCATAGTGTGGAGGTCAGGAACACATGAATTCACACACGCAAATTGTTTACAGAAATGGCTGGCACAATTTAGGTAATTTAAACGTGTATATTTTTATTATTCCATGGTTGAGCATATACGGGAATTATCCATTCAAATATGTGACTTATGTAATTAAGCATTGTACAATAGCAACAAAAATTTTTAGGGGAGAGCATATATATATAGTATTGAAAATCTACTGGTAGATGTGTACATTTTCAATACAGAAAATCTTAGAAATATAGAGCTGTAAGATAGTAATATTCACAGAACTGTATGTGTGTTAGTTATTTGGGAGGAAAGAGTTAGTGCTATATTATTCAATGTATTTTAAAATAGAAGTCATAAAAAGGAATAAAACAATCATTATAACTGTGTTTCAATATTGGCATATTTTGTTTAAGTTGAAATAAAAGCTATTTAAAACTTTAAAAGTGTGAAATTACCCTTGCCCTTTGAAGTGGTAGTTTAATGTAAATGTAAGAATTAAAAGGTGACTAACCATGTATTACTTTTTCATATTTGTCAGCTTAATCCAGTTGGGTTGTTTAGAAATTCTGTCACAGATGTCTGAAATTGTTAAAATTAGCATGCTTTATCTGCAGAATGCAGAATGTTCATTTACATAAAATTGGTTCATTTCTAACACAATGTAGCTATAAAAATATGTTTTTATAAAATATATTTAAAGTAGTTGAAACACTTTCTGGGAAAATTATTTGAGGGGAAAACTCACAGCATTTCTGATGCATTCACCATGATTTATCCCAGCAGGGCCAAGTCCACAATCTTACTAGTTGATGATAGCTATTGAACCCTGTTTTAAAGGAAAAGATTATTATTATCACAAAAACAGGGTGAAGTATTAAGATTTATCAGCAGCTTAAGTAATTGGGTTAGTTTGCTTTCATTTAACGCTTCTCTCTCTCTCCAGATTCTAGAATATGCATTTCAAAAATTCCACGAGCTCTTACTGTGTGAAACTCTTCTAAGTATTTTGATCAATGGGAAATTTGGCCATCTGAAAAACAAGTAATTTTATCAAATTATCACCTTTCAGGAAAAAAAAATAAGTAAAAGTGAACAAGAAACAAACAAAAAAATAGGTAACAGACTAGTAGACCAGATTGAAAGAATGAGGAAGAGAAACACAGGGATGGAGGGGTCAGAAGAAAAATAGGAAAAGAAAAGAAAAAAAGTAAATTAATTTCAATTGAAACAATGCACTAGTGAAAACATAGCTTTAACAATTAATATAAAACTGATCCCATGCAGGAAAATTTTTCAACCAAAATCTTCAGATGTTATGTTCACACATTTTTTTCAATTTTACGTTTTAAAAACAAAAGTTAGGGGCACCTGGGTGGCTCAGTTGGTTAAGCATCTGCCTTCAGCTCAGGTCATGATCTCAGGTCCTGCATCCAGCTCCCTGCTCAGCAGGGGGATCTGCTTCTCCCTCTGCTCCTGATCATGTTCCTTCTCTTTCTCTTGCTCACTCTCTCTCAAATAAATAAAATCTTAAACACCAAAAATTAGTACCTGTAGATAAATATGTCAATTTATCCCTATACTAATGTCTGGGGTAAACTCTAAACCTAAGATGTTTTGCCTTCAAAACTTTTTCTTCCAAGACTCTTAGGTATTATATTCCCATGCATGCCCCTTCTAAGTAGCCTCCCATGCCTACAGAGCCTGTTGGTGCACATCATGAGAAATACACTACGCCATGCACCACCACCATAGTTGATTAGATTGGGTCCAATACATAACCCAAGAACAGCCAATGAAGGATTGAAACTCATTCCAGAGGCCTGGTGTTCACAGCTTTGCCGGGATAGTGACAAGTTGGGCCATTTTGAATCCTACCCTTAAAACTCTGAATAGGTAAAAACAGATAATCTTGTGGATTTAGCAAAGAGAATTAAACCACAAATGTGAAAAAAAAAATAGCATCAAGAACACATCATCACCAAAGCAGCAGAAGCAATTATGTAAAGGAAACACACAACGAAGAATGGCCACTTTTCAGTATTCAGAAAAATAAGTGTTCAGAGAGAGAGAAGCTACATATGAGAAGGGGCAAAGTTATGTTAATGTTAGAAACTACCGTGGAAACCAACAAAGTCTTCGATTGTAGCTCTGCTCACTCGGCATTCTCCAGCCCTGCTTTATTTTCTGTTATTCCACTTAATTTCATTAGCATGCAATGTATTTTACTAGTGAATGATTATTTGTCTTCTTGCACTGGGATGTAAGTCCCACCCAGCGAGTTTGTTGGTTGCCTGTTTCCACAACATACAGAATAGTGTCTGGAACATAGTAAGTGCTCAATAAACATTACAATGCAGATATAAGAATACTAATCTAATATTAATAGTTCTAGACCTACCTTTGTTTGCATTTCTTTCTGTTTATTTACCAAGGGGTCTGTTTTTAAGAATGTTCCTAAATTAAATAATTCTGTCATTTTAAAAAATATTTTATCTATTCATGAGAGACACAGAGAGAGGCAGAGACAGAGACAGAGGGAGAAGCAGGCTCCCTGTGGGGAGCCCAATGCAGGACTTGACCCCAGGACTCCGGGATCATGCCTGGAGCCAAAGGCAGATGCTCAACCACTGAGACACCCAGGTGTTCCAATTCTATCACTTTTTAAACACACACACACACACACACACACACACACACACACACACACACACACATACTAGTACCTGTCCTATTTACACTGACCCAGAGGAATTGATTGCAATTTAAAAAAATCAGATTAGATTGTTGTTCATCCCCATCTAGCTAATTAACACTAAAAAATAGTTTCATATTGTTCTTTTTTAGTTTTACAATTTGTTTTTAAATATTTGTTCATGAAAGATACAGAGAGAAGGCATAGGCAGGGAGAAGCAGGCTCCCTGCAGGAAGCCCCATGTGGGACTGGATCCTGGAATTCTGGGATCACACCCTGAGCCAAAAGCCAATGCTCAATCACTGGGCCACCCAGGGGCGTCCCTAGTTTTATGATCTTAAGCATTATTTATTGAGTTCATTCTTGGACACACTTTTTCACCATTTATTTATTTATTTATTTATTTATTTATTTATTTATCTATCTATCTATCTATCTATCTATCTATCTATCTATCATCTATTTATTTATTTAGCTAGCTAGCTACTTTCATTGGAGTAAATAATTATATCTTTTAATCTTCCTTTTTTTAAAGATCTCTTTATTTAAGGGAGAGGTTGAGGGACACCTAGGTGGCTCAGTGGTTGAGCGTCTGCCTTTGGCCCAGGGCAGGTTCCTGGAGTCCTGGATCAAATCCCATGTGGGGCTCCTTACATGGAGCCTGATTCTCCCTCTGTCTCTGCCTCTCCCTCTGTGTCTCTCATGAATAAATAAATAAATAAAATCTTTTTAAAAAGAGAGAGAGAAGCAGACTCCCCCGTGAGCACAGAACCCAATGTGAGGCTCTATCCTAGGACCCTGGGATCATGACCTGAGCTGAAGACAGATCCTTAACCAACTGAGCCACCCAGGAGCCCCCACCTTTCAATCTTTTGTAAGACTTTTAATTAATAAATTCCTGTTGCTATTTTTCCCCCAAGAATGTTTTTTTTTCTTCTGAATACTCCTTTAAAGAGTAGCTTGTTTACAAAACAGAGAAATGTCAAGCAGATTAAAAGTGAAAGAATAATAATTGCAAATCATTGGTTTTTAAACTGTATATAGATTGGAATGAGGTAGGGACTCTTCTCCAGTTAGATTTCCTCATTTCTCCATCAGTGTCCCATGAATTAGTGAAAAGTGAATTAGTTTCATTAGTGAAATTAGTGTAAGCCCATAGGCTATACCACTTGTGTTTCAAAATGAAGATTCTGAGGAAATACTTATATAACTATAAACCTATTTAATTATTTTTGTAGCATATTTAAAATCTCTTGTGAAATAAACTTATATTACTCCGTGGAAAGTTAACATAGGCCTTAAATAATAAATTCAGATTTAATCATGCAGCATCTCTTTTGAAAACATAAAATTAAAAGAAATGAATGACAACAATACTGTAACTACAATTGATTCTGTGATAATGAAGTAACATTGCAGTAAATTAGTAAATTTAGTTTGTTTCCAAGAATGATATTGGGCTTCTGTAATTTTTCATAACTTCTCACTCTGCATGTAAGTTCTTTCACACTTTATTTCCTTCAAATTACAAATCCCGACTTTGAAGTCCTGACCTTGTATATTAGAAAGATCTTAAAGAAATATTTGATTTTACATATGTGGAGATGGTACCTAAGGTTTCATAAATGTAGAAGGATTTCAGTTCTAATAAATTTATCCCAAGTATCCAAACTTCTTTCCTGAATTACCCTTGTCATAAATCATTAAGAAGACAGGTCCAGATTGACAGATGTTCCTCTTTTTCTATCTCCAAAAACATTCTTTTACAGAAATTTTTCTTTGACTTCTTATTAGGCCCAATCCCCACCTCCCCATTTGGCTTTCATTTTATTTTTTTGAAATAATACTTAATAATTTGGGCATACTTAATTGAGATTTCTAGATTTTCTTGGAAAATCAGAGAAAGTAGCTACATTTGACATTCATTTCCATGAGTGAAATATTGACTGGTCCTCAGTAGCAGCTTCATCCTGTATCCAGGAAAAGGCATGAGCTTTATAGTCCCCACTGCTAGCAAGACAAGTGCATTTATCATAACCACCTTTGGTGGCTTCACTGCATACATTTCCCTCCTGCCTGTGCCTATAGGCATTTGGCACACTTATGTTTTTGACCATTCCTGTAATGCTTTCTCCTTTTCATGACTGGAATGATTTCTGCATGCAGTAAAATGCTACCAATTTCTACATTTTCCTATACTATTTTTGCATACAATTTGTTGTCCTTTCTTTTATTTTTAATGGTAATTTGAACCAGGAAACATTTTTATTTCCTATTTATGAAGAATACACTGAGAGTTACATAAAAGGATTTCTTGTTTTGTTTTGTTTTGTTTTTTCCTTTTTGTTCATCTACTTTACCCATGTGGTAGTGTAATGAGATTTGTATTTTGTTAATTCAAATATGGCCCAGGTCTTTACTTTGGAATAAGGGCTATAGAGACCTGATTTGCTGGTCATAATTATATGAGCTCCTCAAAGAAAAATATACCATATTGTAGACCCTTATGCATATCCCTTATTTTTAACTTCATATTTAGGACCTACTATGGGGATCCTGAATACGCATACCTAGAGTCCCTTAAATGTTATGGAACTGTCTTATGCTCTACTATTTCCTTTTTATTTACATGTAAGAATTAATAGATTTATATGAGATGATGATGTTCACATTCCTTAATTATCTCTCTCATAGTTCTATAATAAAATACTAATCATTTGAAATATGAATGAATGATAATATAATAATAACAGATGTCAGTGTTCTGGGCAGAGCAGATAGTGTAGTGATCAAAATAAATAAAAACTCCTGCCTTGTGAAGCTTGCATGCTAATGATGAGAGAGATAATAAATAAAATATATAAATATCAAATATGTCAAGTGGTGCCCTATTTGTGTTAAGGATAACAACAAAGAAAAGCAGGGGGACACAGAGTGCTGAGTGTGGGTGACATTGCGATTTTATAAAGAGCTGTCCAGAGTGAATTGAGTGGAGTTTTGAAGGGTGTAAGGGAGCAGACCCCAGATTCCATAGGGATTGGGGGTGGGAGGTGAAGGAACACGGTGCTCCAGAAAAGTGTGAGAACTGAAATGCCCTGTAGTGAGAAATCTCTGAAGAATGAGGCAGACAGCCAGTGGGCAGGTGAATCTGAGGCAGAAAGATGAGGTTGAAGAGTAGAGATGGACTTCAGTTCTTTTTTAATAAGATATGAAGCTATTGGACAGTGTTAAGCAGAGAGATGATATAGTTTAGCTGAGCTTAAAATAATTTTTCAGGCTGCCAGCCTGAGAATAGACTGAAAGGGGAGCAAAGGCCAAGTTGGGGAGATCCATTGGGAGGTTACAGTAATTATTGACGTAAGAAATGTTGGTGGTTTTGCTTATAATGGCACCGATGTAGGTGGTGAAGGGTTGCAAGAATCTACACACCTGTTGAGGGGAGGTATTTGTTGACAAGTTGAATATTTAAGATGTTAATTCACATATATAATAACGAATCATATTTTTCAGTTGTGGGGTATAATTGTTTGATAAAACATCACAACTTGAAATCCAGAATTGTGGCATGCCTGGGTGGCTCAGCAGTTAAACTTCTGCCTTTGGCCCAGGGTGTGATCCTGGGATCTGGGATCGAGTCCCATATCAGGCTCCTTACAAGGTGGGTGCTTCTCCCTCTGCCTGTGTCTCTGCCTCTCTGTGTGTGTCTCTTATGAATAAATTAATAAAATCTTTAAAAATCCAGGATTGCTTCACAGATTATCAACATCAGTTAATTCCATTCCTTGATTTCCCCAGTAAATAATTATTGAGAATTTAGTTCATGTTAGGAGTTTTGTAGGAAATAATTGCATAGCTTAAATAAAACACACTTCAAAAGCCATGGGTCCATGTGTTTTCATTTTAGTGAAATGAAAACAATATAAAAACTCAGAGCACTTATTGGCTGCTTGGAGATTGGGAAACATAATCACAGACTTTTAAGAGTAAGAGTTTTATAATTCTCATGAATTTACTTAAAAATTACAAAGTATGCCATGTTGATGGATATAAATTATTTTCAGCTTCATCTATTCCTCTTTAAAATGAGGTACACCAAAATGGTAGAAAATAGATAACTCAAAGGTATCATAAGTCTGACTTAAAAGAAAGCTACAGAACATTAAACATGATCCAGTTAAAATACTAAGGAAATCTTCTGGAAAGAAAAAAGACTTTATTTCTCCTCCAAAGCTTTACAATCCTCTCAAACTAGTGTGTTCACTCATCTCAGGGTCCTTTATCACTGGGGAAAGATTCCAATGCACCTTTCAAGAATGAATCTAAAAACTTGTAAATTTTTGAGGAAAAAAAAAAGAGGTCTGCTTTTCTTTTCTTTTTCTCCCCTTTATATTTTCAAGTTCAGAATATTTTGATGTCCTTGAGTCAAGTTTATGGCTTCGTGAGATATGAGATCTCTGAGTTAGTTTCCTCAGTATCTTTAAATACAAATAAAATTCATCCATCCATCTAGTCAGGTTTCTTGTGCCATCTTTATGCCAGGCACTGACTGTATACTAGATAAGCAGCCAAGAACATTTTTAAAAATTTATTTCATAATCTATATATATCAGATTGTATTAAGATCAACAAACATCTGTATGCTGATTCAAATTCGTTCATACCTGTATAAGGCACAAACCTAATGTTAGAAAAAGTATTCCAGAAATGCATTGTCACCCACATCCATGGTTTCCCACTGACTAAAGAAAAACTTAGAAGTTTTCCTATGTAGAAATTATGAGAGAATGACTTTTTAAACCTTTTCTGGTATATAGTACAGGTCGGCATAATTGTCTGTCTACCTAGGAGCTCTGAACAAAATGCTTTTGCATTTTGAGGAATCTGGGGACTAGGAAAAATATAGGGGAAAGGGCTTAGAGTGGAAAAGTTACCAGGCTGGAGCCAGGAAAAGTGCTTCAGCAAAGACCCCTGATAAGGAAGTATTGGATGGAGGCAACTGAGCAAGGCCTGTAGCTTTTGTGCGTTAGGATGCTGGCCTGGGGCCTGAATCCTTGACTGAAACTGCTTCCAGAAGATCATAATGTACTGGCTATGAATGATATCTGGTATGGGAATGGCAACCTTATCCCATGAGGCCTGCCAGGTAAGGACTTGGAACTGGAACTGCCTGGAGTTGGGCCTGAAAGATCACATATAAAACTTTGTCTTGAATTTAGTATTCCCCATAAGTAAAACCAGAATCTGTGCATAAATGTACAAGTTTATATACATATGCATCAAAATTGCTAGAAATGATTGGAGTCTCGAAGTTTATCTTGCATTTGTAAAACAAAATTTGCTTTGCTAAAAGAAATATAGAACCTTGGGGCACCTGGGTTGTTCATTTGACCAGTGCCTGACTCTGGGTTCTGGCTAAGGTTGTGATCTCAGGGTCCTGGGATCCAACTCACCAATGGGGGCTGTACTTAGCATAGAGTCTGCTTGAAATTCTCTCCCTCTCCCTATGTCCCTCCCGACTCCTTGTACACACTTTCTATTAAATATATATATATATATATATTTATATTATTTTATATTATATTCATATGTGTATATATTAGAGAGAAGTATAGAAACAATCAGAGAGCATAGATATTAGAAAATCATAGATGAAACAAGAGGGCACTTGAAGGCATGATAGCAATTTTGAAATTATTTTCAAACTGCAAATCTTTATCTGAGCCTTTGATTTTTAAATACTTTACCTGAGTCTTTGATTCTTAAATACTTCACATGTTGATAAATTGAGATCTAAGAGAGTTAAATTACCTTGTGCTTGATTTAAAGAGCTAAAATATTAGTTAGCAATTAGAGGTCCTGAACCCATAGTTCCTAAATCCAAATTTATTGAATTAAAATTCAATAAATTTTAATATATTGAATAGATTTTCATCTTTTTGAAATGTAAGAACTACTTTATTCGTATTATTAGTTTATTTGAATATTTACACATGATGAATGTTTGGCATTCATAGAAATTAACTCAGACCATATTTGTAGATGATGAACCTTTGTGTAAGTAGTATGATCTCTTAAAATTCTCTCCTTTAAAGGGCATATGGGTGGCTCAGTCAGTTGAGCATCTGAGTCTTCATTTCAGCTCAGGTCACAATCTTGGGGTCATGAGACTGACCCCAGGGTGTTGGGCTCTTCCGTCAGCAGGGGTCACTTTAGATTCTCTCCCTTTTCTTCTGCCCCTGCCCTGACCCATGCTCTCTCTCTCTCTCTCTCTCAAATAAATAACATCTTTAAAAAAAGTCTCTCCTTTAAACCAGTGAATAGAATTCACTAGTTTTCATACATACAGTAATCCTCTGTAAAGTTTTGTACACCCCCCCACAGTATTGAGAATAATTTAGAATAAAAAAGTCAGTAAAATAAAACAGATATGTATGTTGGAATTTAATTAAGTCAAAATAGAAACTTTATTATCAATACTATATTAATTATAATAAAGAAGAGAATATAAATGAATACCTGACATTTTTCATTCTTTAGTGGTATTCCAATTCAACTGAAATAGAGTCAGATTGATTCTTCTACTTTTATTTCTGTTTATTGTCTATTTAAAATCATGATAATTCTACGATGTTCTTTGCAATTCTTTTCATTTATTCCCTCTATTTCCTTATAGTACAAGGAATGAACTACAATAAATAAAATGGTGATATGGATTTTGAGACAATATTCACTTAAGAAAATTAAAGGTAGTTGTGGGTTTTTGTTTTTAGATCCATACAATTGAACCTTGGGTAATGTGATGTATATTTTAAAGTAAAAGTATTGAAGAAAACTTCCTCAAGTATTTATAAATATCTTTTATTTATGAATATCTTTCAATAGTGACCTTAGCAATGCAAGCAATAGTTTTCTAAAGACCTTTAATTTTTATTCAAGTAATTTGTTTATTTAGTTATTTTTTATAGTTTATATAGTACTGATGTTTTTTATTGATTTTAGAAAAAGTTAGATAAGGGTAAATATTAACTGATGTACCAATTTTTTAAAAATAGGCCAATAGATATTTTGCAACTGACACTGTAAGAAATTGCTGACAAATATGCTTGGCATCTTTTCCACATTCTAATCTTTCTTTAAACATGTTACACAAATGTCTTATGTAGTCAATAGCCCATATTAAACAAAGATGCAAGTTTAATTTGATAATTATAAACTTTTACTACTTGTTTTATTTTGAAAAGTTTTTGAAGTGAAAACATATGCATTTTTATTTTTCAAATATACATTTCCTTTCCAAATATACTGAATAAAAAACCCCCACAAATATACCAGATAACTGGATTTTATTAGTATGCAAAAAGAAGATATTTTAAGAAGGCATAGAAATAATTGACTTGCATTTTAGTAGCATCAGAGGATTTAAAAGATAGCATTTTCCTTCTGTACTAAAAGCACAATTTTATGCGAACAATAAAAAATCAGAGGATTTTCCCTACAATCATACTGAATTGTTTGAAAGCATTATTTTTTGTTCATAAAAATTAGGTATACGTTATGTATAAAGCTATTTGAATCTTTATTTTTTTCAATGTATACTTATCTCTATCTTGGATAATGTCTGTAGAGTCAAAATAAAAAACAGGTAAAAATTTTCTCTATTGAGGTATCAATGTTTACATACATTCAGCAAAGTATAAGAAACCAGTTTGGTTACACGCATTTGTGTGTGTGTCTGTGTGTGTTTCCATAAGAAAACTTCCACCAAGAAACTTCCTTATTCCTATTCTTACTGTAGAAGTGTCTTCAGAATCAGGCATGATGATTTTGGATAATTTTTTTTTGTATAAATTTCAAAAAGTAAGCTATAGTAGCTGGTGTCATCTTGAAGCATTGTATAATTTTCTACATAATGGAGTCATTTTAGGGAAGAGGATTGCCCATGAGAAGGACTGCATTATATTTTTATTTGACTTCCTTTTTGTTTGGTAGATCAAGGTTCAAATTTCAAGAAGGCCAATTGCTAGCTTTGTGACTAACCTATAGGATTTCTGAAAATTATTTCTCTAATTTTTAAGACTAATACCAATATCTACTTCTCACCTCCTTTGAGTGTTTAAAAGTATTTTCAATAAAAGTATTGAAATGGAATGAACACGAAATAAAGTCTATAGTACATAATAATTTTCACATCTTTCCAAGATGTGAAATATCATGTTTCTTGTCTTTTATTACTTATTTATTCTTTTCTTTGAGAGAGAGAGAGAGAGAGAGAGAGAGAGAACACATGCATAAGCTGGGGTGGGGGGAGAGGCTTGGGAAGGAAAGACAGGAAGAGGGAGAAAAAGAGAATCTTAAGCAGGCTCAGAGCTGTGGAGCCCAATGTGGGGCTTCATCTCACGACCCTGATACCATGCCCTGAGTCAAAATTAAGAGTCAACCCCTCAACTGACCAAGCCATCCAGGTACTCCTCATATTTTTGCCCTTAAAAAAAATACCTTAAGTAGTTAAATGCAGAAATAAGCAGTTAAATGTGTATTGACCTAGTAGTCTGCTTTTGAATCCATGTAATTATTCCTAAAATAGGTACTACACTTTAAATGTAAGGAAGCCTTTAGGTGATTATTTCATATTCTCATTTAACATAAAAATTTCTTAATATATGAGATATAGTGAAAGTATTCAACATCAGGCCACTTTTTCACATATTGGAACAATATTTTATACCTTCAAATACTTACATTCACCGTCACGTATTATTTCTTTTTTGCAATGAGGCAAATATATTATAATTATTTCTAATTTGGGGTCATGAAATTTAAAAAGAGGAAAGAAATTTTCTTTATTTAATAAAAAAAGAAATGAATGTAGTATATACATATTGAAGAACATGGTCTTACTTTTCTTTTCCAATACCGTGTACCAAATTCAATTGAGGATTTATACATATACTATGCAATTGTTATCAAAAATTACTCTTCAACAGTTCGACTAGATGATATTTTCAAGGTAGCAGATGATCAAAGTAGTTATTTTTCTTGGATTCTAACACAAAGCAACATCAAATAGCTTTACTCTCTTGGTTTGGTTTTCTTGCATGCTTTGAACTACAAGTATAATATACTGACTAAATAAAGTTTTGTGTCCTCAAGTAAAATTATGAGTCTTTCCTCTAGAATACACTTGAAGAAACTCATGAATAGTTGAAGAAAACATAGATGAAAGTATTTTTCTTGCTTCTCTACTTAGTGACATTTTTGTAATCTTGGATTTTTATAGCTCTAGCCAGAATAATCAAAATATTTGGTCTATCTGTATGGATAGGCTGTAACTTATGTATTTATTCAAACATCATGAGTTGCACATAAAATAAACCTAAATATTTTTTTAGTTATGTGATCCATTATAGCAAAAGACTTAACAATAAAGAGAACATAGATTTCAAGTTTGTTAGTAATATCCCAGAGATCATCTGAATTTTTCACTAATCTATTGATATGTGGAGACAGATTATCTTGGGATTTTATTTTTCTTTGTGCAAAGTATTAATATAGTCAGTTATATGACTTTAGAATGTTAAGACTATGACAAGTTCCTGCTGAAAGTATTTGTTTTAAAGAGCTTGCTATCATTTTAAATGGTTATATTATTATTTATATTTATATTATTTAATTAATTATTTTATTTTAGTATTTAGTATTTAGTATTTAGTATTATAATGTTATTAATTTAGTATTTTAGTATTTTAGTATTAATACTAAATATTTAGTATTTAGTATAAATTAAATATTTTATTTTAGTATTTTAGTATTAAATAATTATATTAGTATTTTAGTATTATATCAGTATTTATCATAGTTATTTATAGTATTACAAGTGGCCATTTTTTATTTTAAGAAAGATAAAAAAAATTCTACTTCTCTAATAATAATGTTTGGGAAAGACCATAAACACTGCTAGACTCATTGGATGCAGTATCCTTACTCTTCATGCCAAATTTAAATATTAGGATAATAGTAATCAGCATTAAAGTTGCATCTTGGCATATCGCTCTTCTTTGAAATAGTCCGAATCTTTATCTTCTTATACTGGTTGTGGGAATTGCATGAAGGAGACAGATGGTTGGTTGAATTTTAGGCAATAGGTTGTGTGGGGATAATAGAAGACACAGGAATGTGTGCGTTTCCTGTCTTAATTCCCACTGCATTCATTTATGTAGGGATTGTTGTGGTGACAATAGGAAGACCTTTAAAAAATGTATTGGAAGGGACATTGACTTGGTAGTGTCAGGTGCTTGTCCTCATGTACAGAGTTGTGGCAAGCATGTTTTTTTGCTAGAACATATGTTCAACCATCTTGTGCCTCTAAAAATACTCCTTCAAATGTATTTATATCCTTTCTAAGAAAAATTCAAAATACCTCATGAACATATAGTATTATCATTTACATAAGACCTTTTGGGAGAAAAAAATAACTGTCTTTGTGCATGGTAAATCTGATAAATAGATAAAATGATCAGGAAGTTAGTAATAGGATAAAAATATAAATTAATTTTCAAACTGATCATATACATTAAATAGCACTGGCCAAGGCCTAGAACTCAGGTGAAAATCACAGCTCTCAATAAACTTTGTTATGAGAGTATATTGGATTTCCATTTATTTTTCATTAATAGAAAATTACCTCAAAATGGATTATATTTTGCATACGAAATCTTTCTCTATGTCTCAGAGTCATAGGAACAATGACCATTGAAACAGAGACTTTGAAAACAATTGACCAATAAAATGTTAACTATTACATTGATATATGACATAATCTTTCAGTTCTTTTTTTAAGAGGATATTGCAAAATTTTACTTTTATATATTTATCATTTCTCAGAACAAAACTGAAAATATTAAAGTTGATAGGGATCCCTCGGTGGCGCAGTGGTTTAGCGCCTGCCTTTGGCCCAGGGCGTGATCCTGGAGACCCAGGATCGAATCCCATGTCGGGCTCCTGGTGCATGGAGCCAGCTTCTCCCTCTGCCTATGTCTCTGCCTCTCTCCCTCTCTCTCTCTGTGACTATCATAAATAAATAAAAATTAAAAAATAAATAAATAAAAAATAAAATAAAATAAAATAAATTTGATAGATCATCTTACCTTTTCCTTCATTACTCATTCTACAATAAATGGTTGCTTTAAGTGCCCAGGTTACAGAATGTACAGAAAAAACAAAAATTCATTCTGATTTGGAATTCACATTCCAGAATGAGGAAATAGACCATAAAGAAGAAAGTAAGAAAGAAAGTATATAAGTATTATACATTATTTAATGGTGAAAAGAGCTTTGGAGCTAAAGTGCTTGGAGATTTGAAGAGGTGGCCAAAGTTAACACTTTCTTCCTAACAATCCTTGAAAGCAGTATATTTAAGGAGAAAACTAAAAGAAGTTGAGGAGTTTCCCATGTTTCCTTCCCAACATTACAGGAAGATAAAAGCAGATTTAAAGTTTCAGGCCAAAAACAGTAAAAGAAAATGAACCCCATGTGTCTGGAAGAGAGTAAGTTTAGGCAATAATGGTTGGAGATGGAGGTGCTTGGTAAAGCCTGCTGGGTTTGAATGCCATTGTGAAGACAATGGTTTTTATTTTGAAAAAGGTATGAAACCAGTGGAGAGTTTTAAGCTATCGAGTAACAAGATCTCATTATATTTTTAAAGTGTCACAATGTCTGCTATATTGTAAATAGAGTGAGCATTTGCTGGAAAGGTTAGAAACAGGAAGCAGTTAGATAGCTCTTGCTAAATTCTATGTTAGATATGATGGTACCTGGGCAGCCTGGGTGGCTCAGTGGTTTAGCACCACCTTCAGCCCAGGGTGTGACCCTGGAGACCCCAAGTCAAGTCCCATGTCAGGCTCCCTGCATGGAGCCAGCTTCTCCCTCTGCCTGTGTGTCTGCCTCTCTCTCTGTGTCTCTCATGAATAAATTTTAAAAAATCTTAAAAAAATCGATATGATGGTGACTATGAGTATGAAATAAGTGGAGTATGGCTGTGTTGGCAGGATTTATTGTGCATTAGATATGGAGATGTACAAGAAAGACTGAAGTCAAGAATGACTCCCTAATTTTTAGGCAGAGCAACTAGGAAATAGAAGGCTGGTTGATTTCAGTTTTATTTATTCATTTCTTTAAAGATTTTATTTATTCACGAGAGACAGAGAGAGAGAGAGGCAGAGACACAGACAGAGGGAGAAGCAGGCTCCTTGCGGGGAGCCCGATGTGGGACTCGATCCTGGGACTCCGGGATCACACCCTGAGCCAAAGGCAGACACTCAACCGCTGAGACACCCAGGTGCCTCTGATTTCAGTTTTAAAAGAGAAATCAGCGTTTTGGTTTTGAACATGTTAAGCATGGAATGTCTATTATGTATTTTTCAAGTGGAATGTCAAGACTGCATTTGGGATTCAGTTTAAAGCTCAGAGGAGAAGCACAAGCTGGGGATATAATTTAGTTTTCATCAACGCATAGATGCTATTTAAAGCATATGACCAGACAGGACACTTGGAAAGTTTGTGGAACTATAAAAGAACTCCAAGGAGTCCTTTGAATATACCAAAACTAAGAGATGAAGATAATGATAATAACTGGCCATGGAGACTGAGAAGAATTTCTGGGGAGCTGGGTGGAGAATCAGAATGAATCTGGGTAACTGAACCACATTTTATATTAATGGAAAAATCAAATCCCCCGAGTCATCATCTATTTCCACATAAAAGTAACTCATCTTAAAATATAGTCCGAGAGAATATTATGAAAACAAATATTCCCATGAAAATGAGGTTTTTTTGGTCTTTATTAGAATACATACTGTCCCATTTCAAATAATTATTATTTTAGGGAAAATTCCCTAATGATCAGTACTGAACTTACTCAAAAAGAAAAAAAAAAAAAGTAACCAGGAATACTTAGCAACTCACAGAGCAAAAAAGAAGTCTTTAAAACATTTTGGTTTTAAACTTAAAAATAGGAAAAATATTTAATTAACTTTCTTTGAGTTACATACCTAGTCCTGACTGTAGAGGAACAGGTCATTGTGATCAATAGTCACATTAGGCTCTTACAAAGGAAAATCAGATTGCCATGACCAAAAGAATATGAATCAGGAATTGAGATTATTCTTAATTATACTTTTGATAATTTCCTTTCATTGTCTTTTTCCTCCACTATAAAATGAAAACCAGAGTCTCTTAAAACAAGAATCCAATTTTTCTCAGTTTCCATCTCATTGAGTACTTGGCTGTACAATGCAAAAAATCAATCATTTTTATCTTCCAGATAAAATCTTACATCTATAGCCAATTCCAATTCTTAATGTATTTTAAAATTTCAATAAAATGTTTAATTTTATGATTGTTTTATTTTCAAATCAAGTCTGTCCCATATTTAGAACTAAAATCTCTGCACTCTCTGAAGGTAATAAGAGGATGCTCTGGAATTGTCAGATGTTCTTTGTTTCATTGATTTTTCTCTTTAATGCTATTATCTCAAATATCTCACAGCTCTTGGTTGTCTGATTCACAATTCCAAATGGAAGTTGGAAATACAGTGGAGCGTTTCTTCTGGATCAGTGTAGTTTTCATCAGACCTATTTCTTGAATGCAAATATCTGAGCATATTTATTTACCACTTTCCATTAATACACAAGTATGATGCACAGGAAAAAAAAGGCAGAGGGGGAAAGAGTCAATCAGTTCAACTCTTTGCAAATGTTCTGTCTCAAACTACAGTATCTCTCATATTTATCAATTATCTTCCACTCACACTTATTTTTTTAAAGATTTTATTTATTTATTCATGAGAGACAGAGAGAGAGAGAGAGAGAGAGAGAGAGGCAGAGACACAGGCAGAGGGAGAAGCAGGCTCCATGCAGGGAACCTGACATGGGACTTGATCCCGGGGCTCAGGGTCACACACTGGGCGGAAGGCAGTGCTAACTGCTGAGCCACCAGGACTGCCCTCCACTCACACTTATATAAATATTTTATTAAGCTAAATATTAAATGCACACAAAATTATTGTCTGTATTGCTTTTATTCTATAAATTTTAAAAAGCACATGTACATAATGAAAATATCCCCTTAGAAAGGGAAGATTTCCAAATGCTGCTAGCACCTTCTAGGTGCCACTTCTAAATCTAATTGCTTTCTCCTCTTCAGAAGTAACCTCTGCTTTATATTTGTTTTTATCATTTATACACCTTCCTAAAAGACATAACACACACATAAACCCTAAGCAATATATGCTTTAACTTTCCACATTGTTAGACTTTAGATGTAACATTTACAAGTATAACTTATTTACAATATATTATATGTAATATATACATATAAGTTATGTACATTTGGCATGAGGGATGAGGCAATAACACAGTAAATTTAATACAAAGGAATTTTTAAAAAGCCATGGAGTAAATGGAAAAAAAATATGCTCCATGAGAACATAGTATGAGACTGGAGAATATCAACATTATTTAGTTGACGTTGATAAGAAAGTGGTAATATTTGATGCTTTCGAATTTTGAATGATGGCTAATTTTTGGTAATACTGAGAGGAAAACATTCCTCTTTATAAAACTCAAACATATGAAATCTATTTGAAGTATAATGAGTGGGTAAATACTGTTAAAAGGGAGTAATACATTAAAAAGTTTGGAAATGGAAATTTAAGAAGGAATACGTACTTGATAGGCATGTTTGTTGAGTACAAGTAATGAAATCATAAATGTACTAGGATACCAATAGTTATATATATTGAAAATAGTATTTATGGGGTATGCTCACCCCAGTGGTCACTTAAGACAACATTCCTATAAAATTTATAATTTAGGAACAGTAGATGACTCAATTATGGGATGTTTTCTATCGCCAAAATTTCAGAAAGATATATGAGATGCTCAACAATAAGAATAGCCTCCATTCAGGAGCCTTAATCTTGTACTATAAAAGTTTTCATGGATAAAGAGGGCAGACTAAGCCAGGGGAGCTATTGCTAAATTTAACATGAAAGAATGTGTTCAATAATACACACACACACACACACACACACACACACACACACACATTATGTTTAAATCTTACTTTTCTAAATATGATAATTTGTGAAATGAACTACATGGGAAGATGAGGAGCCAACATTTAGTATTCTTGTATTTTGTCTTCGTCAACTCTTTATGCTTATTGTTTGATCTTCCCAGTTACTTTCTTCTGTTGTCACAGACTCTGTACCTGCAGCCAGAGGCATAATGAAGTTGGGAAAGTCTCACTCCCTTGTCCACTAATAGATGAAAAGAAAGCCAAAGCCAAGAAATTAGGATCTTTCTCTTACACTTCTAAAATTGTTTTCAGAAAAGAGGCATTTTATTTCTGTTTGCTAAGGATACACATGAGTATTGATGTCTGTACATTGAAAAGAAAACTGGTGGAGGCATATGAAACTCTCCACACAGAAAAGGAAAGACTGGATGAAGAGCTTCCTAACCCATGCTACTTCTCAGACATTTCTGCCTTTCTTGATGCTTTGATTTCAGTTCTTTTGATTCTGTGAGATACTCAGTATGCAATTTATAAATTCCTCTGTTTAGATTATTAAGCTTTTACAAGTGCTGCTTTCTCATCTCATCGTGATTCTTTCCATTATCTCAAATATGATGTTTTTAAAAAATTTATCATAGCTAAGTAAGTCTCCCTTATAGCCACACAGAAATTATGTTTGTAGAAAAATATGAAGCCAGCAAAGACGGTAAGCCACCAATGTTAGACAAAAAAGGCATTTTATAATTTTTCTATTTTTAAGCTGCATGTGTGTGCATGTGTTTTGTGAGGTTATGCAAATAATGAGCAGATTGTAGATTCACAGAATCAAAGAATACTGAAAGCAATGGCAACATATTGAAGCATTTACTCTAAGTCCATAATTCTTACTGAATGGTGAAGATAAAACATTTAAACAATATTTTGTAGGCTAAATCTGACTGAGTAATGGAGAAAAGGGGCAGAATCAAATGATATTCAAAATACAGTAACCTCTGAAGAGGTGAATGAATTGTCAAATTAATGTCTTTTGGATTAAGGAAAAATGAGGTATGAATGATACCCGTAAAAGTAAGAGCATATTGAAAAAGAATGTTCATTGTTCCACATAATATTTTTACTTGACAGGTATAAGTAAAACTGATCTCTTAGCATTACAAATATTCAAGTATTCAAAATTTATGTTCCATTTTCTTTCATTTGTTGTTTCCTACAAATAAGATTCAGTATCTCACTTCTTAATCTTTAGACTCTATAAAATGTAGACTTTAATAAGCCACATTGTGAATTGCCAACTCCCAGGGAAAAGTTTATGTATTGATGTTTGAATTTTTGACATTTTCCCCCACGTGAAAATTTACCATTTCTGTAAAAAAGCTTTTCTTAATATAAATATATCTTGGCCTATAACATTTCACAAACAAAAATGATGCATTCTTTAACATTTCCATAATCTTGAACTTCTTTTGAAAATAAGAGAGATACAAATGTTTCATACTGAAAACTGACAGTAGACATTTTGAAATTCTTGGAATAGCAGGCCAAATATGTTTAATGATAAAAAAAAAGTGACGGTTTTAAATATATTTTAAGTTGAGGAGCTGATAATTCTCTCCAGCTACCCAAAACATCTATTTTTTTTTTTACTCTATGTACTTGTTGAGAACATATTAAAATGGGTAATAAACCATATTTACTAATTTTATGTATGTAAAGATTATAAGATCTAAAGCTTCTAAAGTAGTTTAATTTTAAGAACTGGGCATCAGCATTGCTATTTTCATTCTTTAATAATTAATTTATTGCTTTACAGAACTATTATGTGTCTAACAATGCTAAGCTCTAAAGATAGAAGAGTGTGTGTGGGGGATATCTCCATTCTTTATCGTACATTAAAAACTATCATGAATAAGGGAAATATATTATCGATGGGAAGTATATGAAATATGATCTAGAATGGGTCAGACAAGACTGCCTGTCTAAATGGAATTACATCAAGGCAGTTTGCCTTTTATTGCACTTTTAATTTGTGTTTTCCTGTTGACTAAAAAGGTTGACAACTTTTCATGTGTTTATTGGCCATTTGAACAGCCTCGTGTGAAGTGCCTGTTCAAATCTGTTGCATGTTTTTCTAACATATTTTCTTTTTCTTATTGACTTACAAGAAAATTTTATACATTCTGAGTATGTTTTACAAATCTCTCTCACTCTTTGGACTTGCTTTTAACTCTCATTTGATATCTTTCAATGAATAGATATTCTAGACTTTAAAATAGTCAACCATATTAATGTATTTTATGATTTGCATTGTTTGGCTCCTGACTAAGAAAACTTCATGATGAAGAACATCTCAAAAATAACATCATACTTAATGGTAATAAACTACATGCCCTTTCTCAAGATGGGAATTCGGCAAAGATATTTTCTCTCATAACTACTATTCAGTGTTGTACTGGAAGCTCTGACTAGTTTAATAATGTAAGGAAAATAAATTAAAGATATACGTATAGGGAAGGAAGAAATAAAGATTCCTTTGTCTGTAAATGAACAAAGAATCAACAGAAAACTACTGAGATACAACACAAATTCTAAAATGAATATGAAAATTTTAAAATTAATTAAATGTGTAGTTTTTAAGTGCTAAAGCAATGTAACAGAGTATTTTTTGATGATGACCTTGAATATATACTGAAATGAAGGCATCAAAATCTTGCTGTAAATATAATAGAACTTTTCAGTTAACTGAGATTTCCTCTGAATTCTTTTTAGGGTAAAAACAGAATTCATTCTCTAAGACATTGCGTTTGTTGATTACAGATATATATTTTAAATTGGCAGCCTGAAGGTAGTCCTTTGTATGTACAACTGTTACATATAACAACCTATAAGAACTTCTGTGTACATATCTCAGTTTAGATTAAAAAAAGAATAAACCTGGTCAACCAATGGTTTCTAAAGTTTATTTGGAAAGGCAAAAGACCTAGTGTAGCTGAGACAACACTGAAGAAAAACAAAATTCTAGGACATACTCGTCCTAATTTCAAAATTTACTATAAAGCTACAGTAATCTCAACACCAGGGTATTGAATAAATCAATGGAACATAATAGACAACCTAGAAGTAGGTCCACATGAATATAATCTATAACGTTTTTTCAAAGGGTAAAAGTAATTTAATGGAGAGAGAGCAGCCTTTACAACAAATGGTGCTGGGAAAACTGGATGATCCTATGCAAAAAGAAATGAACCTAAATACAACCTTGACAAAAATCAACTCAAAATGGATAATAGGCCTAAATATAAGATGCAAAACTATAAAAAAGTATGGAAGAAAACGAGACAAATATTTTGTGTCCTTAAGATTGGTAATGACTTTTCAGATACAGCAGAAGTTGATCCATCAAAGTAAAACTTGATAAGTTGTATTTTATTAAAGTTAAAAATGTCTCTTCTGTGAAAGACAGGATGCAGAGTGGGAAAAAAATGCTTGCAAAACACATGTCTGATGAAGTTGCATCCAAAATGTACAAGAGCTCTTGGAACTCAGTAACAAGCAAATGAACAATTCAGTTAAAAAGCAGGCAAATGATCTTAACAAACACTTCATCCAAGAAGATCGCAACTAAGCATATGAAAAGATGTCCAAGATTATTTGTCATTACCAAAGCAAGGAGGACCCTGTAGGTCACTGTAAGGACACTGGATTTTATTCCAAGTGTTATTTCATTCCAAGTAATTAAAGATTATAGAGTAGAAGAATGATGTGATGTGATTTATGCTTTAGATGAACTTTCTAGTTTCTTTATGGAAACTAGATTTATGGAGATCAAAAGGTAAAGCAGAGAGCTATTTAAAAGGCTTGGGAAATATTATAGGAAGAGATCATAGTTCTTAGATAAGATTAATTACAGTGAACATAATTAAAAGTTCATAAATTTAGAATGTATACAAACATATTTTTCTAAGGTGGATAATGCTAGTGAGGGTAAATGAGACAAGGAGTAAAGGAGGATGACTCTATAAGGCAAATGGTGGTGATATTTCCTGAAGTAGAGACCATGTGGGAGGCAGAAGGATCAGGGATGCATAGATACTCTAGATAAATTTGAGATGTCTACTGAACATCCAAGAAGATGTCAAACAGACATTTGAATAAGCAAATCTGACATTTGGAGGAGAGTTTGAGGCTGAAGTTATAAATTTGGCATACAGATGGAATTTTAAGCCACAGGGCTAGAATACATGCAAATGCTTATATCAATATCTATCAATAGATTTCCTAGGATACTGTCAAAATAATGTGCTGTCTTTGAATACTTCATTTTACCAAACCTCAAGGATGAATGATTGAGAAAATTCTTGAAAATTTTAAGGTTTTCTTTTCTTTGCATTTATTAGGTTGACAATCTCTTTTTGTCCCCTCTGAGCATAAAACCTTAGACTATTATAATCATAGTATTACTCATCTGTGTAGTTTGCCATTTCTGTATTACAGAGCATCTAAGACAAGCTTTTCCTTTGTACTGCCTTTTGTTAGCTACTTTTTAAACTGTGGTTTGGCGATACATCTTGTCAGTATTTGAATTATTATACACTTTAAAGATTTATTTATTTATTTGAAGGGTGGGGTGGAGAGCAGAAGAAGAGGGAGAGAGAATCCCAAGCAGACTCCCTGCTGAGCGTGGAGTCCTACATGGGGTTTGATCTCATGACCCTGAGATCCTGACCTAAGCTGAAACCAAGAGTCTGACACAACTGATTGAGCACATTTTAAAGAATTTGTTTCATTGGATGGTTGATATAGCCATTAGGGCCAGAGAGAGAAAATTGAAATGACCCAATCTACTTTAATCAGCAAGTGATTTCATACTAGGAATAAGGAGCATACCAACTTATTAGAAGGCCTTGGAGAACTCTGTGTGGACTGGGATCCATGAGAGAAACCTGTATAGCTTTGAGGTCAGGAATACACTACAGAAGTTCACATTCAAGAATTGGTTCTCCTGAGGAAAGGGAAACAAAAGCAAAAAACCAAGTTTGGGGCTACATTAAAAAATAATAAATAACAAAAACAAAACAAAACAAATATGCTTTTGCACAACAACGGAAATGAGAAAACTAAAAGACGATCTACTGAATGCAAGGAAATATTTGCAAATGCTGTATCTGATAAAGGGTTATTATCCAAAATATTTAAGGAACTCATCCAACCCAACACCTCCAAAAATGAATAATCCAATTAAAACATAGGCAAAGGACATGAGTAGAGGGTTTTACAAGGAAGACATCCAGACAGTCAACAGACACATGAAAAGACGCTCAATGTCACTCATCATCCAGGAATTGTAAGTCAAAACTTCGGTGTGCTATTACTTCACATCTGTAAGATTGGCTAAAATCAACAACAGAAGAAACAGATGTTGGCAAGGATGTGGAGAAAGGGAGACCTTCCTGCTCTGCTGCTGGGAATGCAAACTGGTGCAGCCACTGTGGAAGGCAATACAGAGGTTCCTCAAAAAAATTAAAAATAGAAATACCATTTGCTTTAGTAATTCCACTACTGGGTATTTACCCACAGAATATGAAAACTTTATTTAGAAAAGATATATGCACCCCTATGTCTATCGTTGCATTATATAAAAGTCAAGTTATGAAAGCAGTCAAGTGTCCATTGACAGATGAATGGATGAAGAAGAGGTGGTATGTATGTATGCAGTAGAATCATGTCATTTGCTACAACATTGTTGGAGCTAGAGAGCATTATGCTCAGTGATATAAATCATAGAAAGATAAATACCATACGATTTCATTCATATATGGAATTTAAGAAACAAAACAAATGAGCAAAGAAAAAGAGACAAAGAATGGTCTCCTGACTATAGGGAACTAACTGATGGTTACCAGAGGGCAGGTGGGTGGGGAGATGGGGGAAAAATTACCATAGTATTGAAATTTTATAATCTATTTACAAAATATTTTTAGATATTTTACATATGTATGTATAGATACACACACAAGTGTGTTTTTTATTTTTTTATTTTTTCCCTATAATTATACATACTTGACATATATATTTAAATTCAGATTTTCTTCAGCATATAATACAGTATCTGACCAATAGCAGATGCTCAATAAATATCTGTAGTACATTTTCAATATCATATAGATCTTTATAATAGTTGCCCCATTCTATTTGTTATCAATCTATGTTTTCATTTATAAACTTTTTAGTCTAAAGAACTAATATTATTGGTTTGTGAAAGCTCTGTTAAGAAATATGCTGTAATCAAAAAGTGACACTTCCAGAGTTTCATCCCACGTAAATATTCCAATGTGACCTGTATCATTATTTCATTTCTTTACTTAAAAATGCTGTCCATTAACAAATTTGCATGCCAAAATTGGCTAATATTATATTGTAAAACTGGTGATTGTGGATTTTGCTTATAGACAGAATCCTTCTTTATTTTTTTTCCACTTGAATGGTTGCCAAGAAAAATATAGCTCAAGAGACTATCTAAGAGGAAGTACTTGAGATTTCTTTTCTCTCCTAGATTTGTATGTTATTTATATCTGTTGAAAAGAGGAAAATTGGACTGATTCTTACCCCAATGCTACTGATATTGAAATCTCCTGAAGTGAGTATTTGTTATGATGATTGACAACATGATTATATGAGATCTTAAGTAGCCATGATTACATTGTGAATTCTCGTGTTTAAAATTTTTCAAGTGTTTTAAACTGCTGATAACCTTCAAAATTAGTGAACACTTATAAAAAATACCATTAGAATAAATTTATAAGATTGAAAGGCTCTCTAATTTTTTTTCCGGAATGTATCCCAGTACAGTGAATTATTTGACTCAACTTATTGAAAAACCTCTTAGAAATGTTTATTATTTTATATCATTTTCTAATAGAAAATATGTTATATTATCTTTAAACATCTCTAGTGTGTATTAAATACAAAAAAATATTCAATGGCTAATAGAGTACATTTCAAAGAGTATTTCAAACTATTGTATTGCTATTATTTTTGAAATTGTAATTTATTTTTAAAAGCTAGTTAGCAATTTCATCATGGTCAAAACCAAACAAGGTGAAGTTGCCTGCTATCTTGCTATATTTAAAATTCATTCACATGTGATAAAATATAAAAAATATTTTATAGAATGTTGATTTAATAAAGAAAAAATTGCATGGCATGTGTGTATGTAGGTTTATTTTAGTGTAATTAGTATATATATATACACACATATACACACATATATACACGTATAGGCATGCATACACTTGTGCACACATGTCTGTTAGCAGTTTTCCAGAAATTCTAACTAATGCCTGTTGCAGCAATTCAGGAAATTATTTTGTCTTTACCAAAATAATGGTTTACTGGACGAAGGACCATATTCAAGACATCCCGGCCCCTACAAATGTTCAAAACTTAAAAAACAGTGATTTAGCTTTTCTAAGAATGAACCGATTATTATTGTGGCTAGATTGTGTGGTTTGTATTAGATCCTTCATCTTTTAAAAGTCTCTGTGGATTTTCACCTTTGTGTTTGCCTTGCAATGCAAACATCATTTGCTTCTGTCCTGTTTTATTATATTTTTACATTTACAACAAACACTAGAGTTTTTTTTTTCTTACATAAAATCTTTTAGAATCCAGGTAAACCAATACAACTATGTTCCTAATATTATTGGATCCTTTCAAACTGAATGGTTTATTTTGTGTATTTATGAATTTAATTTTTATTAGTTGCTTGGATACTTACTGAAGACTCTCTGATTCTTAGAATGAAGGATCAAATTGCTAAAAATATGAAGTATGAGTACATTGTTGTTTTTACTCATTAATACCTATATTAAAGTTTTTAGTGATTTCTTGAATAACTTCTTTGCAAGGCTCTGCATGTAATTATTCTTTCCTCATACCAATTTAATGTTATTAGGTTGTTATGTGCTGGCTTTGAGAATCAGGGATAAGGCAAAATTTGAGTACTGTCTGGAGAGATAAGCAATATTTAGGCATGCAGAGGTGAAACAGGGAGAGAATTCCAAGTTGTGGGGAAAGCAAAAACTAAAACATGCAGACAGATTTAGATTTGAAATAATAGAAAGATCCTAACTAATTATGTGGATAACATTGAATAGATATGGCTTGATTTAAATATCTTTAATTGTAGTTTAAATATTTAAAAAATTATTCTGTAGTCAATTATAAGCTCATCAAGATTTTCTGAATGTGAGAAACATAATCAGATTCATGCTTTAAAATTATTAATATAAATAGATGGTAAAATGTTCTGTGTCAGCAGAAAATCAAAGCAGAGAGGGAGGTTAGACAGGTAACGAAACTAAGTCTGGATCTAGGATAGTAGAGAGAATAGGAGAGAGAAGGTAAGAGATGATTTTGAAGTATTGAATGTAGGTTATTTTAAGAAAACAAGATAAAGCTGTTTTCTAGAATTTTATGCTTCTATGATTTAGTTGCAAACACACTGATTTTCAAACATTAAGACCCACCAATATAGAACTAGTGCTAAGAAGACAAATGAGACACACACACAGAATCTTCTTTAAAAAAACATTTTTTCCTTTTGGTTGAAAACTTTGAATGATTGCCTTTTGTGACGTAGGCAGAGGTGAAGTACGCATATGTGGTGCCCAATACAGTTGAGATCATATGAGGTGAAACCAAAGTCATTTCAAGGTAAAAATAATAAATTAGATGTTTTTAACCTAGGATAGCTGACCTTTTAGGGCTTCATCTATGGACTCAGTTCAACATTTTTGAAAATAATCAGATATACATTATTTTTTTCAGCAAATATGTAATATTAATATATTCTATTTCTCCACAAAAATTTAAGATCACTTAGAATATAATGAAATACAGTTTTTAAGAGTAATTTATGTCTATATAGAGAGAGAAAAAAACAAAGGACCAGAGAAAATATGATCAGAGAGGTAAAAGAACATGGGGAATTCATTAATTTCTGAATCCAAGAGGAGGATATTTGAAAGAAGGAGGGGATTAATTTTGGCAAGTGCCATAGAAAGGTCCATGAGGGTGAGGATGGAGCAATTGCAATTAGCAAAAGCAATCATCTTCTGTCGGATGTATAAAGAACACTGGTAGATTAGAGTAAAAAATAAAAGTAGAAAATATATTCAAAAGGTCATTACTGGTTCAGCTTTCACTTTTATTTTTTGCTACTACCAAATTATACATTGTATGTATTTTATTTCAAATTATATCATGAGTATTTCCTTTCCATTTTATTGTAGGTGGTTAGCGTCACATCAAAAAAAAAATTATAAAAAGTGCCATGTTAGCAGTAACTCCATGTGCCTCCAATTGATATTTGAGGTTATGTCATTATATTTGCTCTTTATTGGAAGAATTGAACTTATTTTTAGTATAAATAACTTGGCACTATGGGCAAATTTAATACTAGTTAAGACTTAAGCCCTGTCGTCTGGGTAACTTGTGTTTAAAACTCAAGTTTGTCATAATCTGGTTATATGACCTGAAAAAAATTATTTAAGTATTCTAAATGATTTTTCAGATATGCCCAAAGAGGGTAAAAATAAACCTATTATATGTGTTTTCCATTAAGATTAAAAGGTAATAATGCTTGTATTGTTCAATACAGAATTGCTATATTTTTACCAGGTTAGTAGTCACTAATTATTTTGAATATTGAAAATTAATTAGGTATTTTTCTAGGGGAGATTACTGTGTGTGTGCATATATATATATGTTATATATTTATTCATTCATTTATTCATTCATTCACTCATTCCTTTTAATTGCTTGGATTAAATAACATGAAGCTTCTGGTGGTTTGAGGGAGGTTAAGAATGGAACTAGAGAAAGTGACAAAGTATCGTTTATCAATAAAATGGACAAATAATAGAGATGCTACAATAGCAAAATAATTATTACATTAAAATACCCTTTAGGGTAGTCCTTAAAGACAAGTACACAGACTTCTTATCATTTATTTATTTATTTATTTATTATTTATTAAGATTTTATTTATTTATTCATGAGAGACACAGAGAAAGGCAGAAACACAGGCAGAGGGAGAAGCAGGCTCCATGCAGGGAGCCCGATGCGGGACTCGATCCCAGGACCCTAGGATCATGACCTGAGCTGAAGTCAGATGCTCAACCACTGAGCCACAGGGTGCCCCAGACATTTTTTTTTAAATCTGTTTATTTATTTTTTGAGTGGTAAGAAGTGTCACCATGTTTTGCATAACAAAACATTTCAGGGGATCTATTGGTTTAAAATTATATCCATATTAGTAACATCCTGTCTGTACCAAGAGTTGCTGAAGAGGGAGACTCCAGCATATTTCCATTTTTATTATCTCTGTCTGGTAACTGTAGTAGTAGTAGTTATAATTAGTTATGTGTACCGAATGCAATGGAGAAAGACAAACAACCACTGCATTTGAAAACATTATTTTTAAGTGTAATATTTGTGGATTGGTGGTAGCTTAATCTTATTAGCAGACACAATAGTTTTTATACTATTTTTTAAAGATCTTATCTATTTATTTGAGAGAGACAGAGAGAGCACGAGTGGGAGTGGGGCAGAGAGAGGGGCAAGCAAACCCCCCACTGGCTAGATCATGATCTGAGCAGACGCCAGACCCTTAATCTGGTGAGCACCCAGGATCCCCAACAGTACTTTCAAAGTTTATATTGATATTATAGAAATATTTCCATTATTTGTAGAGACACAGTGAAGAACTCCTTCACCACCGATGATGTGGAAGTTAAGTGGCCAGATAACCAAATAACAAATATTTATAAAACTGCTCTAAATTGAGGAGGAATCAACATAATTATTATAAATATAATAATAGAAGCTATTTATATTATTATTACTACTATTATTATGTGTCAGGTCTTATTTTAAGTTATCTATGTGGATCACGTTTATTTATTTATTTATTTTTATTTACTTAATTTTTTAAAAGACTTTATTTATTTATTCATGAGAGACACAGAGAGAGAGACAGAGACACAGGCAGACGGAGAAGCAAGCTCCATGCAGGGAGCCTGATGTGACACTCGATCCTGGGACTCCAGGATCAGGCCCTTGGCTTGAAGGCAGACACTCAACTGCTGAGCATCCCTGTGAATCACATTTAGACTTACATTTACAAGCACTTAAAAGAGAAGTAGTTTTTTAACACTGTTTTTTAATCTAGATGCAAAAAAAGATTAAGTAACTTGGGACAAGTCACTGAGACAAAGAGCAGAGAAAAAAAAGAGAAAGTGGCAAATCATCCCCAAATCCAGCTGCTCGCAGTCCTTTATATCCACCATGTGTGTAAACAGTTCTTCACATCAAGAGGTGGATTCTATTTTCCATCCTTTTGAAAGTGAATTATCCTTGTGACTTGTTTTTTAACTCATGGAATGTGATAAAAACGATATTCTGGGGCTTCCAAACCCATGCCTTAGAGGATTTTGCTTTTCACTGGGCTCCATTCCCTCTGTAAGAAAGTCCAGGTGAGGGTATTGAGTCATTTGAGTACAGGTGGGCCCCTGTAAGATGAAAACCATCTTGTATGTTTGCACCTAAACTGAATTACTAGCTGAGGGGAAACGTGTAATGGGCTCTAAGCACACCGTCCAGAAAAATCACTCAGCGAGCCTGGGTCCACCACAAAAATAAAAAAATAATAGACCATTATGCTAAGGCACCAAATTTTAGGGTGATTGTACCCAGTGACAGGCAACTAACACAGACCTTGAAACCGAGAATGCACTGCTAACATAACAAAAACCTAAAACATCTTAGTATGGCTTAGAAGATATTTACTCCCACTAGAAGGACGGATTAACTACACATAAAATACTTCTCCTCTAAGCAAGAAAGCAGAACCTGCCTGCGCTGATGCAATCAGGCCCCAAGTCAATGTACAAACTGACAGCAGCTCGCCAGCCCTATTTCATATGAACAACTCTGCATTTTCCCAGGGAAACATATACCTTTAGTGTTCATTTGGTTTTTATTTTTATTTTTATTATTTTATTTTATTTTATTTTATTTTATTTTATTTTATTTTATTTTATTTTATTTTATTTTAGTAATCTCTACACCCAAGGTGGGGCTCGATTCCAGGACCCCAAGATCAAAAGCCACATGCTCTTTCCACTGAGCCAGCCATGCACCCCAAAACACATGACTTCAAGGAGACCCGCTACTATCACGTCTCCATGCTGTTCTATCTCTAATTTAAAATATTGGGCAGCCTGGGTGGCCCCCCGGTTTGGTGCTACCTTCATCTCAGGGTGTGATCTTGGAGACCTGGGATCGAGTCCCACATCAGGCTCCCTGCATGGAGCCCGCTTCTCCCTCTGCCTGTGTCTCTGCCTCTCTCTGTGTGTGTGTGTGTCTCATGAATAAATAAATGCAATCTTTAAAAAAATAATAAAATAAAAATAAAATAAAAATTAAAATATCATGTACAGGACCTTTTTGATATACACATTACAAACTAAAACATGAGCAATCATTTTTACAGTAAAAGAGATTATAGAATATTCATAAAATAATTTCTCATTACCATGTAAAATAGCCTGTGCTATCTTCTCTTGGATATACCACCGACTCCCTTATTCAGTGATAATGACAAGAAATGAAAACACCGCCATCACCACAACCGCCACCACCACTATCAAGGTTTACATTAGCATCGACATTGGGATATTTCGCTTGGTTTGGTTTGGTTGGTTGGTTTGAGTTTTGCTTGCATTTTTAAAAAATTTTGTTTTCTTTGTGCGTGTGACTCTAGATTTACAAAGGTGTCATCTCCCTTCTTCATATTCCCCTGTGTCACAAGACAACTTACATATTATTGTTTTATTTAAGAAATGTATGTTGATAGACTGGGAAACATTTGCAAACCCAATTACAGCATATGAGCGCACTAGGAGAAAGGAGGGACATCACATAGGAGGGGTAGCTCTAAGCGCTTAACAACTAGGGTATTGCTGGATCCATGTATGGATGCTGATGGCACATGGAGTAATGGTGGAACTTATAATGGGGAAGAAGGCTGGTGAGTATGAAGTGGAGACTATGGATGACAAGTGTCATATAGATGTGTAGCCAATGGTTTAAGCCTCTAAAAAGAAGGTTTCTCCGGAGCCACAAGACAATGAGTAAGTAATGATGTACAAGTCACAGCACGAGCAGGGACTTGAGGGGTGCGTATGTTAATGCCACATAAGTATCCGCATCTATTTCTTAACACGCTGGCTCCAAACCATCTCCTCACACTCATCCAATATCCATCTATGACTTTAACATTGGAAGGCTTCTGTTTGTTTTACAATAAAACATAATCACTCTATGTTTTATTTATTTATTTTTTCACTCTATGTTTTAAGTCTTTAACTAAACCAACTGTTATCTGAAGGCATTCTCCTAGGTTTCCTGTACTTAACACACTTTTCCATATCTTCTTTCCAATCTGTCCTTTACATTGCACCGGAAACATTTATTTCTTGGGGAGGTATTCCTTGACTCCTAAGCAAGGTGAGTTCCACATGTGACATGTCACAAGGATCCTTGTACTTCCCTCATTCTAATACTTATCATGCTTTCTAAATATTACTACTTGAATATTTTTTCCCCAAAGAACTTTAAGATGTGTAAGAATAGAGATCATGTGAGTCTTGCTCAGTATGTATTATCCTCACTGCTTAGCCCAAGAAATGGCGTAGAGAAAAAGTGTAATAAATATTTATGAAAGAACAGATGAATGGCTGATACTAAGTGAAGGCAGATTGAAACCAGAATGCTTTCTACTGAATAGAGGAAAAATTAAAGGATAAAAATAGGAGGAACCCCTGGGTGGTTCAGTGGTTGAGTGTCTGCCTTCAGCCCAGGGCGTAATCCTGGAGTCCCAGGATTGGGCTCCTTGTATGCAGCCTGCTTCTTCCTCTGTCTCTCTCTCTGTCTCTCTCTCTCTGTCTCTCATGAATACATTAAAAAAAATTAAAACAAATAGGAAAACAGGGTAACATTAAGGGGGATTAGGCAGGCAGGAAATAAACTATTGAGCACTAAGAGCCCCCCCAAACCTGCTAACTCAGGTTACCAAAAGGAAAATAGAGTCAAATACCCACATTGACGTGGTTCACAAAGTGATATGGGCCCCTTCTTGAAGAGATAATAAATGTACAAAAATATAAAGATCCAATCTAAAAACATGAACAGCCATTTGCAAGTGTTTACATTACAAATACATCTCTACCTTGCCTTTCTTGCAAGTGGGTGACTATTTTCTGTAGTCATAAAGATGGACTTAGTTTTGCATTTGCTATTTTCCATTTGAACACACTTTTTTTTTTTTTTTTTTTTGGTCTCCTCTGATGTTAAGTACCAATCACTATGTATGACCAATACCTATTTGCCATGTTGCTTATGGTAACTGTGGCTTGGTCCCTGTGCATCATATGCGGCCCCCAAGTGCCTCAAGAATATTACAAATTTTTGACACTGACACCACGGTTTCTTCTCTTCCTTAGATAAGACTTCCTCCACCTTTCTTCACAACATAGCATGTTAATCTAAAACACCACGCAGTTTGTATATTGCACCATGATTTTTCCCCTGTTCTAATTCTCATTGCTGGAATAGACTGGAGGCCTTCAAGCACTGAATTGCCCTAATAGCATATCAAAAATTGGAAAGCTTTATCAGTACAGTGGCCTGAAATGTATCAGTTTTTAAGTAAATTTCAGGATTTTGAAAGGCAAAAACCGTATAGAGGTATAGGAGTAGAGATAGAAATAAAAGAACAAAGAGATAAAAATAAAAGCAAGCAGGCAGTTGAGCTAGCCCTATGATCACTTATTGATCATATTGTGATTAATATAGAAAAATAGAATAGATTTTGTTTCCAGGTCTAGCCATGTGCAGTTGTAATATTTACACATTAAAGTCAGTGCAAAAGTTGAAAAAGAAAGGCTGATGACTCCCGACTCTCCTAAAGGCTTGATTCTGTGTTCCTGATGTGTGAGAACCATGAAAGTCTCTTCGAGCAAAAGGAACATGCTATTCTGTTTCGATTAGAGGCATTGATTTCCAGAGAATCAGTGTTGTGGCCAGGTGCTGAAACAAAACCATCCCTCAGCATCTATAGATTCATTTCAAATTACTACTGTGTGGGCACAGAATCAAATTCAGAGTCTACACAGCATAAGATTTCTATGTAAAATTATAAATCAATGTTAAGATTTATAACGCTTTAAGGAGGCAAATCAGATAAATATAAAGTCTTTAAATCATTTCGGGCTATTAGCAACTATGGGTTTGTAGAATTTTTGGTTCCGTGCAGAATCTTGTAACCATCTAGTTTAACCCGTATGCGATAACAAGTTATAAGCCACACTCCTGGCTCCTTCAGCATTGAAGGTCTCTGATATTTGAACTTCTGGGCTCCTGAACTTTTGTACCTTTCAGATTTCCATCATTAGAGCTGCCATTCCCCAAGCAATATTCTCTCTTCTCTTGTGGAGGTTCTTCATTTAACGACTCTTCTCTTGGATTCCTCGTTCCTGCACACATATGCTTCCTGGGTACTCAAAACCTCTTCTGAAATGGACCCACCTTAGTTTTCATTCCATCAGGGCTTCGAGAGTTCTAAGTCAGGCCACCCCTACTCCTTGCCTCCTCCAACATCAGATACGTTACCAACATATTTGGCGACCTGAACATTTCCCCTTGAACCACTACTTTCTATCATCCACCAGAGTCAAAAACACAGATGACAACTGAGGCTATTGATGATGGGACTGATGAAAATCACCATAGAACTTCCTGGAGAGTAATGAATTTGTGACTGGATAGCATCACTCTGAGGAAGAAATTTAAAAGAACGGCAGAAGCCAGTTAGTCTTAGATGATAGTAACAGGAATATAAAAGGTAATTTTAAAAGCCTAGAAAATACTAGAAAATAAATTATAAATGGGAAATACATTGGTAACGTATTCAAGTTGAGGGGGGATCGTTTGAACAGATAATGATATAAAGTCCTATTAAATGCTACAGAGGTAAAGAAGAGTGCTAGACATTTATGGGTCATTTTTTTTGTCACGTTTTTGATCTCTTATGGCATGGATATATCATATGCCGCCAGCTTTGAAGTCTGGTGAAATCAAGATGCCAGGTGAATCAAGATTTTTCTTGCTTTGGCTTCAAATTTGCTTTCTCATTTCCAACTTTCCATGTATGTTCAGCCAGCAGATTAATGCTTCTGGAACAGATTTTTCACATTCCATCTTCCCTAGCTCTTCAATGCTTTAATAGGGTATGTGTCAAAGCATACCCCAACACACTTTTTATTAGAATATAACAAGTTGTGGTCCTCGCTAAAACAAAAACAAAAACAAAAACAAAAAACAAACAACCAGACAAACAAAACCAAGTACCAGGTTCTCGCCTTTACCTAATGTATCAGATGATGGGGCATATCCTTCTCCTTTCTTTTAATAACTTTTTTGAACCTTTACTGATCTGTTCCACCACTGTAATTTGGGTAACACATTTCCTTTCCTCTTTGGGTTCAGTAATGCTGAGAAGTAATGCTCCAGTGAATCCATGCTACTTCTTTTCTTGGATCTGATCCAATTAATGCTACTGAAGCTGGAAATGCTGGAGGTTGGAGGCAGAAGCAAGGCCTCAGGCAAAGCAGAAGCTCAGCAGCCTAAAAGTTCTTTCATTTGTAAGGGCAAATACAAATTAAAAATAAGAGGATTAATTCTCCCGGGTGAAAATAACAGAAGAGACACCCTCCTACCAACTGCTTTTTCTTAGAGCATTTACTTTAGAAAACTTGTCATGGTAAGTGTTTTGTCTCTTTGAAATGTATGGAAATCTTTTTAAGAGCTAAATAAGCCTCTCTCCAGATTTACAACTCAGGAAATGTCTCTCTCAAGAACCATCTTCTTATACTATAATCATCAAAGAAGAGACATCCCCTACCTCCCACTTTCTGTGGGAGGGCAGGTGCCTAACTTCCATAATCACCTTCCTCTAAGTTGCAGAAGTACTCCTTGTCATAAAGATATAAGGAGTTTATTTTTCCTTTTAATTAAGCCAATTAGTAAACACAGATGGGCAACCCAATTGCCAGGTGAATCAAGACGAACTGTGTGTGGCAAATGATGCTGTCAAATCCTTCTACTTGAGGATTACTTATTATTTATCTTAAAAACACACATGAAATAGGTCATATCTGCTGGTATGGGGTGAGATTTCCTTCTGTCCTGGCAATCCCTTAGTGGATTGCTTGTGATGTGCAAAACATTCTGGTTTAAAGCTTAGTCAACAACTGATTTTTTCTTCTCTTTTACCTTTATGAAGGTGTTTTCTAGGTTGTGATGAGATTTCCTTTTTAATTGCATTTCTCCAACATATTATTAGAAAGAACACCTTATTTAGTACTTTTAACAATGAGAACAAGAACAATAATAAACCAGTAAAGAAAACCAAATGTAGGAAAAGAAAAACGATGAAAATAAAATGTGAAATTAATGAGATAGAGAACCAGTAAATGAATTTGAAAAACAAATAGATCCAAAAATGCATTTTTGATGTAAAGAATACATATATGACTTTTAGGATAAAGAGGGAAGGAAGGAAGTAAGGAGGGAGGGAGGGAGGGAAGGAAGGAAGGAAGGAAGGAAGGAAGGAAGGAAGGAAGGAAGGAGGGAAGGAGGGAAGGAGGGAAGGAGGGAGGGAAGCAGAACAAAAAAAAAACTAGATTAAAATAGAAATATATTCAAACATGTCAAATACTATAAAATAATTAAAGAAAACCATAGTTTCTATTGTGTGAAAATATACTGAAAACCTTCAGGATATTCATGATTTCTATTTAAACATTTTTATACTTGCATTATATCTTTCAAAACCAGATATTACAGGAGTTTTTTTTTCCCCTCATAAATCAATTAGCTTTCTTAAATTAAGATGTAGACATTAATTTAATGAACATTCCCTCTTGAGGTTGCATTTATAACTCCGATATTTCTAAGACAGTCATCTATAATGATACTTGCCTGGGAGGCCCAAGGCAAAATGGTTTACCTTCAGGCTTATTAGGCATCACCCCGTAGGCTTAATGCAAATTAGAATTCTGACTCTAGTTTGGAACTTTGATGAGCCTGCGGGAATGAGGCAAAAGGAGAAAGAAAGAAGGAAATATTTATTGAATATCAACTATGTATCAGAAAGCTTTTTGATATATCCTGTCATGTAAATTAATTCATTTAATTCTCACAGCTGGAAAAGGTGTTATTATACACTTTTCATCTTTCAGATGAGAGATGGAGTTTCAGAGAGCACAACTTTTTCAAATCACACAAAGGTAAAATTCAAACCTGGTATGATTGATGGCAAGACCGTTCCCTTTTCTGCTATGTAACACCTCACCTTATTCAGGGAAAGGTGTAAACTCAATTCATCAGATTCACATTTGGTTTATTGGCCTTCTCAGATTTGATTGCTCCAAAATTGTTTTCAAACTGATGCTCTCACCAAACACATTTTGTGGAAAATAGGAAATCTTTTGGAAAATAGGAAATCGTTGTGGAAATTAGGAAATCTTTGGAAAATAGGAAATCTTTCATTCATGGACAAGCCTGGGAAGAGGATAATTCAAGAACAAAACAAAAGAGGGGGAAGATTTGTAGATATATATTCATTAAACAAATATTTATTGGGCACCTATGCTGCATCCTATATTGTTGCAATGCAAAAGAACAAAGGAATCCTGAACTAATGAAGCTTTTATCTAAGGTAATAGCTATAATAAGAAATCAAATTAATAAGGAAAATATTTTCATATGCTTATATGGCTTTAAAATGAGTAAATAACTATAATGAAATAGAGCACAATTAGGATAGAAGGAAAGGGTGAATATTTATGGTGGATTGTCCAGGAAGTTTTCTGAGTTGACATTTGAGTTAAGACCTGAATGAGGAGAAGGAACTGGTTTTGCAAATAAAAGAGTAGCAGAAAGTAAAAGGATAAATAGAAAAAGGTACAAAAGATCCGGGTCATGATCCATTATATGAAAATCCTATGAGGCTGGTGTAGCCTTGTTAGGAAGTTTGGATTTTACTCTACTTTATAAAGTAACTAACTGACATAGTGTAGAAGCAAGTAGATATAAGGACCATCCATGCAAGGTCAAAGAGAGATGGGGAAACACTTTCTGAACGTGAATTGTGCTATATTGTGGGTCTTCAACAGTTAGTGATGGCTAGTTCTTTGCCTAAATGATTATTTTTCTCTTACATAGCCCTTCTCAGATTCCTTAGGTCAAAAGAATGTATACAGATTCTGGAATGCCATAGATCCACACTTGTATTTCTCTTAACTGTTATCTTCTTCCAATGTGTTTTGAAATTATTTGGATGAATATTAAATACTTTTTATTCATTTAATTTTTCATTTGCTTGAGAGTTTACATCTTATTTATTTAATGAATTTAATTTTTAAATGAATAACTGTTATATTCTCCTAAAATATTTGTCCTTTGTGTGTGATCGAGGTTTTACTTCTTTTTTTTTTTAAGATTTTATTTATTTATTTGACAGAGAATGAGAAAGAGAAAGGAGAAAGACAGCACAAGCAGGCAGGGTAGCAGGCAGAAGAAGAGGGAGAAGCCAACTCCCTGCCAGAGAGTCTGATGTGGGGCTCGATCCCAGGACCCTACGATCATGATCTGAGCTGAAGGCAGATGCCTAACTGAGACACCCTGGTGCCTCAAGGTTTTATGTTTTATTTTATTTTTTTAAAGATTTTATTTTTTTATTTATTCATGAGAGACACGCAGAGAGAGAGAGAGAGAGGCAGAGACACAGGCAGAGGGAGGAGCAGGCTCCATGCAGGGAGCCCCATGTGGGACTCCATCCTGGGTCTCCAGGATCATGCCCTGGACCGAAGGCAGCACTAAACCACTGAGCCACCCCGGCTGCCCTAGGTTTTATTTTTTAATGTGGAAACCCTTGACCTTTGCCTCCATAGTATCCTAGTTTTGAAATACTCCATTTTGGGTAAGAATACTGAAAATTACAAATTCTAAAATGGATAGGCTAAAACTTTTATCATCAGAACTGGACAACTCAGCCTCTGGGGCCCTCCTTTTTTTCCCCCCCTATTCTGGCCCAGTTTCCAAAACCAAAATTCGCATAACAGAAGCTATTTTTTACAAATCAAAGTCCCAATGTTGTAAATTTTCATCAAGCACAGAAATTTGCAAGGGAAAAAACCGCAGTCAGGACAATGCTGCACATTGACAGGCAAGGCAATAAGGATGCACCGAGTAGAAAACCCCAGGATTGCACTGATGTAGATCAGTCTCTTATTTTCATTACAGTATGCCTCAAAAATCTTCCAATTGCTCTGATGTTCTCCCTTGAAGGCAAGCAAATCCTCAGGGTAAAGCTCATATCATTAGATATAGGCTTTGATGTGAGCTCTTTTATTTCCTGCCACTTTGTCAACCTTTTCAGTACCTGAATCTATAAAATTGCACATTAGGAATGGGTAAAATTTGGCTCCAGAGAGACACAGCAAAATGAAACTATTATGCTTATTGCCTTCAGGGCAGATTCTGCTTTAGAGATCAACATGCTGCATATCACAGCAATGATGGGACGCACGGTGCGGGCACTGGGCAGAGAGGTTCTATCCTGGAGAGCATTCCTGGATTTCTAGTTCCAGGTAAAATTCACAACGTACTCTGTAGATTCACCTTTATTACTGTAATAAGAATTCGCAAGCTGGGATGCCCAGGTGGCTCAGTGGTTGAGCACCTGCCTTTGGCTCAAGGCATGATCCTAGAGTCCCAGGATCGAGTCCCACGTCGGGCTCCCTGCATGGAGTCTGCTTCTCTCTCTGCCTGTGTCTCTGCCTCTCTCTGTGTCTTTCATGAATAAATAAATACAATCTTTAAGAAAAAAAGAATTCACAAGCTGAGGTTCAGCAGAGGACTAGCAATGGTATTTATTATGATGACGAATACATCTAGTCGTCACACTGCAGATCCTAGCAATGTATTGGCCAAGATAGTCACTGGCTATATTTGTCTTTATGGACTTGAAGACTCGTTAAAAGTCATAATATGTTTAATTATATTCTTTCTTTTAAGAAAATGAAATAAAAAGTACCTATGTTCTTTAGTCCCATAAGGATATACATTACGCATACCCTTCAGAGAAGAAATTTCAGATTATTCCAACAAATAAAATATGTAACTTTCGGCAAGTCATGACAAGCCTTGCCATGTAATGACAAGTCATTACATTTTGTTCAAACATTGCACTTGTTTGCCGTTTAATATTGCTGCTAAAAAATAGAGAGAGGCATGTCTGGTATTAATACTGCCTCAAATAGGATAATGGCGGTATGATTGTATACTGTCACCACTAATTTATCCTGTGCTAGAACAGGGGTGTTAGACCAGGGGATGGAATACATTGTGATTATGATCAGGTGGAAGCAAAGATTATAGGGAAAAATCTGTGTTTACTTTCTTAAATAAGGAGGGAAGTGGTTTACTGGATTAAAATATACGGTAAAGAAAATATTCTAATGCAATGCTGTCAGAAATGTAGTAATGTATATAATAGTGCAGTGTAGTTTTCAGGAATTTTTTTAAAAAATTATTTATTTATTCATGAGAGACACAGAGAGACAGAAACATAGGCAAAAGGAGAAGTAGTCTCCATGCAGGGAGCCCAATGTGGGACTCGATCCCAGAACCCCAGGATCACATCCTGGGCCAAAGGCAAGACGCTCAACTGTTGAGCCACCCAGGTGTCCTGCAATGTATTTTTTTTTTTTTTTTAAGGAAATCAGAATAAGCTGAGGCCAATAATGAAGACTTTTGGTGTCATGAAATTCCTGACCAAATTTCCTGGCCTCTGCCTACCTCTTTTCTACTTGTGTCCTGCTATTTTCTACTTTATTCCATCTGCTATAGCCACGCAAGTCTCTATCCATTAGATTACTCCCCAGAACGTTTGTGCTTGAGCTCTCTGCTACCCACATATTTACAAGGCTGGCTCCTTATTTTCACCCATGTCTCATCTAGAAATCTTTATTTCATTTAGAAAATCCACAATAAATAGTAACACCCCTCCCACTCCACGACAACTCCATCTGCTACTGATACTGTTTGCAGTGAACAACGTAGACAGCACCCCAGTAACTCAGGACGATTTTATCATATTAAGGTAGAGACAATAAATCAAATAAAGAAAGAAAGAAATTCCAGATTTGTATGTGAACTTTAAAAAGAATAAAACAGGATAAAAAAAAAAAGAACAAAGCAGGGTAATATGATAGAATTCAACAGTGATAGAAGGAGAGGGTTGTTTTATAACACATATAATTTATAAATGAACATTTTAAAGATTAATATTGAAGTGGAATAATTTCTACATAACCCTAGAGTTTTGTGCCTGACTTTTGAATGGAAGAATGATCAGATAGCAGACAGGCCATTTTGTTGTGTGCTTCACACCCCCAAATGTAAGCAAGTGGATATGTTTTTACAGGTGCTATTTAATGTCTGCCATGAGGAAGGAATGCCTCTGGTTCTCATTGTTCTAGGAATAGAAAGGATAAGGAGACAGAAGTGAGCCCACCAAGGAGTATACCAATTTCTAGTCAGTTCCTTTTATAGCCCTATGCCCCACCCACACAACCATGTATGTTTTACCAAGTCAAGAGTCTAGACTTTTCTTCTGCAGAAAATACTATTTCACAGCTCCTTGCTTCCTAGACATTTAGGGGGACCAGCTTTTGTAGTTATTTTACAGAATTATTTTTATTGAATATCTCAAATTTCAGCCTCATTAACAGTTTCCATGATACCTCTGGCCTGGTTACTTTCAGTTCCTTTCAGGAATCCATTTGGGTGAGCATAATTCTTTCCTAAGACCAACTATCCCATCAGCCTATTGTAAGTACCTAAGCCTGGCCCAGTCTCTTCCTCCCAGTGATTTCCATCTTTCTCAAAATTTATTGACATTCACTGTCTGACCATGTCTCTTTTCTCATTCTCTTTGTTCCAATAGGTTTATTTTTTTATTTTTATTTTTTGATAATAAATTTATTTTTTTATTGGTGTTCAATTTACCTCTTTTCTTCCTTAAAAAATAATACCCCTTTACTTTTGTTTTAATGGTATTGGGAGGGTACATCATATATATATATATATATATATATATATATATATATATATAGTCCATTTTCTCTTTGCACCAACTTTATTTTTTTAATAAATGATTGAAAACAGGATCATAATAAATTTCAAGAAAGTAGTATCTTCATCTGAAGACTTTCATCCATTGTATCCTTTGCATAGTGATTTGTGCTTAAAGATGTATATATTTTTTATTTATTTATGATAGTCACACACACACAGAGAGAGAGAGGCAGAGACATAGGCAGAGGGAGAAGCAGGCTCCATGCACTGGGAGCCCGATGTGGGATTCGATCTCGGGTCTCCAGGATCACGCCCTGGGCCAAAGGCAGGCGCTAAACCGCTGGGCCATGCAGGGATCCCAGGTGTATATTTATGAAAAGATTTTCACATGCCTTACAAATAATAGATTTAGAACTCATATGAACAATTTTATGTGTTGTAATTAGAGATTATACTGTGTGTATTGGCTTAAGAATATGTATTTAACTAGACTTCTAAGTAGATATTCGCATATAATTCCATTTATTTGATAAAGTAAATGATTTAAAGAATGACTTTTGATAGCATTCCTTAAAATTTTTTCTTCAACCTATGAATGAAGTAATATTCATATTGAAAATTTTGAACATAAGCATTATGTAGTTTTTCCTAATTTTGTCCTCTAATTTATAAGTATTGATATACCTTTCAGTGAATGATATAAATTCAATACAAGAATTGAGTTTTTGTAT
The DNA here is from genome assembly GCF_905146905.1 of Nyctereutes procyonoides. Classification (NCBI taxonomy): domain Eukaryota; kingdom Metazoa; phylum Chordata; class Mammalia; order Carnivora; family Canidae; genus Nyctereutes; species Nyctereutes procyonoides. Next base: position 12,695,969 of record NW_026575032.1, on the reverse strand, counting down.
CAATTAAAAAATGTGTAGATTTGAAAAGGAGAGCCAGAGTGTTTTTAAAGAAATAAAAATGTGTATTTTTTTTCATCATTCTTTAACAACTGTTAATTAAAAAATGGTTTTTTTCCAAAAACATATTTAAATTTAGCTCAGTGATATTAACTTTGAAAAAGAAGCTAGATATTGTTAAGCATGGTGATAAATAAATGTCAAATATTTTAGTGACCTTGCCAATAAAAAGTTACATATTTAAGACTGAGTAGAAGACGTCTTGGAATCTAGGAACAGAAATGCAGGTAAGTAACTGGCCTAGATACAACATCCTCCTGCACAGAGAGGACTAATTTTACAGAAATCAATATACTAAGATTTCTGAACTCAATATTTTTACGTATGTGATTATTGGGTACTGATTAGCCTCTGCAATAAATTTCACATTTGTATTAACCTCAATATAAATTACTCACATACAAAAATGAGAATTACTGAGAGATAATTTATTTGGACTAATCAAAACAGGTAGAAGTTTGATTAATGGGAACAATCAGTGAATGAGAACTGTACCAATAGATTTGACACTAAATGTATATGGTGCTTAATTATTTTATTTAATATATTATCTCCTCTAGGGCCATATGCACTATTAGGCACTAAGGAGAAGTGATTAAGATGAAGTTTTGGGGCTGTGGGATGGTACCGTCAGTTAGGCGTCTGACTCTTGGTTTCTGCTCAGGTCATGATCTCAGGGTTGTGGGATCAAACCCCATGTGGAGCTGTATGCTGAGCACCTGGAGTCTGCTTCAGATTCTCTCTTCCTCTCCCTCCCACTCTGCTCCTTCCCTCAAGCCCCCTCTCCCCTCTTGTGTGCACATGTCAATGTGTGCGTCCACTCTCTCTCTCTCAAATAAATAAATAAAATCTTATAAAAAAAGATGAACAGTTTCTCTGATCTCATGTAGAATACAAATCTATACATATAGGTTATGATCACAAAATGTGCATTTAAAATCTAATATAATAATATATATTTTCATATGTATGAGATATGGCTACAAGAAAATGGGCACTTTTTTAAAAAAATAAAATGTCAAGGATTTTAAATTATAAGGCAGCATATTATTCCAAACAAGCCATACTGGAGGAAAATACAAAAATTTTAATTATCCTTCTTTGTTAATCCGGATTCTCTAGAAACATGTAAGCACAGGAGGAAAAGAAACTGAACCACAGAAAGAAAAATCAAATAGAAGGTGACATGTTAGTGAATTGGCCACAACTTCACAAAACACCACTCATGTTAGATTTCATGGGATATCTCCACCAAGACGACACAGAATCCCTGCATCTCCAAATTGGTTGGAGTAAGAAGGGCAATATATGTATCTTCCGGCCCCTCCTTGAATGCAGAATCTCACTTGTCAAGTCTCCCCCAGGTGCTAACTCCCCTGAACTTCTAGGTAATGGTCTGACACCTCTTGGCAGCCCTAGGGAAGTCAGAGGCTACTCCAAGTGCCCCTAGAGCTGTGACCCATGCAATGGTCTAACTCGTTAATCTGCACCATGTAAGGGTTCCCCCACATCTAAGAACCATTTCAGAATTGGACTCATACATTTAGAGTACCCACTCTGAAGACACAAAGCTAGCTGACGGAAGGATGGAGAGACAAGTAGGAGCCTGATGGTTTTAGATGGGTACAAAATAGAATCTAGTACCCCTATAGTTCTCCCTCTACCTTGCTTCCTTCTTTTGAAGAGAGTGACTTAGATGTATCTTCTTTTCTTCAGATTTAGCTGCAAGATACCTTTTAAGTATTTTTAACATTAAATTGGCCACCTTAGGGGAAATTAACATCTATAATGACATTAAGAATATTGGTTTAAATTGAAAACGGAAAACATAAAAAAAAGGATATGGTAAAGAGAAACTAGTTAATTGGTTACATCATTGTTAGCATTGAAAAAGTAGCCTTGCAATAAATAAATAAATAAATAAATAAATAAATAAATAAATAAATAAAAATACCCTTGCCTTCTAAATTTTAAACACACAGAAACACAGTCATAAAAAATGACTTACTGTTTGATGGCATCTACCAAGTTACTCTTATTCCTCAGCAAGAAGTCTTATCATATTAAATGTTTTATTTTAAATTTTTTTAAAAATTTTTTCAAAGATTTTATTCATTTATTCACGAGAGACACAGAGAGAAAGAGAGGCAGAGACACAGGCAGGGAAAAGCAGTCTCCATGCAGGGAGCCCGATGTGGGACTCGATCCCGGGACCCCAGGATCATGCCCTGGGCCGAAGGCAGGCACTAAACCACTGAGCCACCCAGGGATCCCCATATTGAATGTTTTAAAAGTCTCCTTGCCTAAAATATATTTCAATTCATACAAATTTGTAAATAAGAGACTTGGGCTGTAGTAGAGTTACTTGTGAACTTATCCGAGTACTTTCCTTCAAAAAACATTTGACTATTTCTCTTAAAAAATAATAATTTCATTCCCAGACTGTAACATTTTTCACTGATTTATGGTATATAGAGGCTTATATGAGGTTTAAGAAGTATACCATTGTTATTCCCCTCAGATACTGTAAAGTTGATTAACATCTCTGTTCCTTTAGTGTCATCTTTTATGTTTGCTGTTGTTTACTGTCCAGCATCTTTTCTATTTAGGCGCTCTTATTTGATGAATAGAAAATACATGGAAAGAAAATTATTTATTAATTAGTAATGTCTTTTATTTTTACTCTTGTCAAATGAAAAAAAAGGGATGGGATAGCAAAAAGGAATATAAAGTAGTTCTTAACACAGTTTTATAAACAATAAGGAAAAATAATGCAATGTTTCTCACTTTAAAGTTCATGAATAAAGGAACATATATAATAAAATATATTATAAAATATATTATAATACATAAAATATAAAAATAATAAAAATATAATGATATTTTTAAGATTTTATTTATTTATTCATGGGAGAGAGACACACAGAGAGAGGCAGAGACACAGGCAGAGGGAAAAGCAGACTCCTTGCAGGGAGCCCCACATGGGACTCGATCCGGGGACCAAGGAATCATGCCCTAAGCCAATCATGCCTCAACCTCTGAGCCACCCAGGCATCACAATAAAGGAGTTTTAAATGGCTTAAATGCATTGTGGTAACTGATCACAACTTATATGGTATATTTAGGAACAATATGGTTTTAGTTAATAAATTTTGATATTTGAATCTATACATCTTTTTATTGTGAATTACGCTCATTTCCAAAAAAAAAAAAAAAAAAAAAACAAAGAACTCCAAAAAACAAAACAAAACAAAAAAACCCACAGGGCTCTTTTAATACCTATTCACCTGGTTCATTATTACCTATTCAGTTATGGCTGCTGAGTATTGTACGGAGTAGCACTTTTACCTCTTTAGAGGAATTACATAGTGAATGTGTTCTGGATGTAGACATGTGTTGGACTGTAATTCTCCCTTTAGGAATGAATAACTTATCACCACAGTTACTGGGAGTGCTTCCAGCCGAGAACCCTTGAATTATCTCCTCAACTCAAACTGCTCTGTAAAGACAACCCATTTTCTGAACTCCCATCATATAGGCTGAGGTGTTTGATGAGATTGCATCCCTGTTCAATTTCTCCATTGCTGATTTTTGTTTTCTTTTTTTTTTTTCTATTCACAGCATTTTACTCCAAAAGTAATCCCAATAATCCTTCTGTCTTCATCTCAAAGTCTGATTCTTGGACATTCCAAACTAGAATATCTGATGAGAAATAAGGAGTTTCCAAGTATTTAAGCCCATGGGTTATAGGGTAGATTAAATCTGGCAGTAAAACTATGTGACTTACCTTATGGAGTAGATTCTACTTCCTCTCTGCTTCTAGGCAGGACTTTATGATTTGCTTGACCAACAGAATGTGAAAGAAGAAACATTCCAGGACTTCTCAAGCTGAGTTATAAGAACCTTTGTGGTTTTCAGTCTAGTCTCTTAGAACATTCTCTGAGGGTTTTAATCCAGGGTATAATGACTCTCATTATCCCAAGATCATCATCCCTGAAAGTAACATGTAGATACTTTGGTCAGTAGTTCCAGCAGGGCCCAGTCATCCATGCTGCCTTGCCTAGAGGCCAGACATGTGAATGAAACAATCTTGGACCAGAAGAGTTCATAGATCCACTAATACCATTAGTGACCTTTGTTTTTGCCACATGAAACAAGAGCATCACCCTATCAAGCCCTGACCAAAATCTTAATTCATTAAATTGTGATATATAATATTTGTTGCTCTAAGCCAAGAAGTTTGACATATTTTTTTATAGAATAATAGAAAAGAAGAATGTATTTGAGTAGAAGAGGGATGCTTTGTAAAGGAAATTTCAAAAATGTGATATTGTCTTAGGAACTCACCAGTGGGAAGATCTTGGAAAGTCTGAGAGAATTGTAAGCAGAATATCTCAAGAGGAAGATGAAAAATTCTCACAGACACTATTAGAAATTATGACAGAAAAAGACAATTGTTTTTTTATTTTTTTAAGACAATTGTTTTTGATAGTGGAAAAAATAAGTTGAATCTATAAAGAACTAGCAGATTAAGCTAAGGAAAAATTCAAGCAATAGGTTTAACATACCAACTGATTTCTTTTAGCTGAGCTTGATAATATATGGTAAAACTAAAGAATTGAACAATCCAGTTTTCAAATAAAATTTAAAAAAATACATGAAATAGAACTTGATAGATTTTATGAAGGCAAGCTATAATTTTCAGATTCTCTAGATGGCACAAAGTTCTCAAAATAAGAAATAGACTTAGGCTAAAATCCTATTAAGATTGTTGCTAGAAAACTCTTAAGACCTGAAAACATTTTAAAAGGAGAGAGAACCTATATATACATAGCCAATTAATCTCTTAAAAAAAGTATTTTAGAGCCTCATTGTCCCACAATAATTTAACTCTTAGTCTCTTCTGGAGAGGGACCTATACCAAAGAAATTTGTGGTTGTCTCGTTGTCTAATAACGAGAAGCCCAGTAAAATTCAGAGTAGCCTCATAAATTTTTAAGAAAATTATATTGGCATAAGTACCATCAGTTTTTACTGCGATAGAGATATTACAAAGTTAAAAGCAGCATGGGGGCCCATAAACATCTAAGGATGGGAACTAATCTAAGAGGTCTACTCAGCTGCAACTGGGATATTTTTTTGGGGGGGGGTTGGGGAACAAGCAGACAAACAAAACAGGAGATAGAACAAAGAGTCTCAAGAGTAGAGCCAAAGAATTTGAATTCTATTTCTAATTGGCACCAAATGTCCTAAAGGATTTCAGAATTGCCGTGCAGCAGTGATTGCTGCATGCTAGTGCTGCATGCTAGTGAGCATGCTTTCACCTTTTTGAATCAGATGTCAGTGGAAGTTATCCTTTCCTGTATCATCATCATATGTTGTGGCCACAGTTGCAACTAGAGGAAGGATATGGGTAATTGGTCTTTTTTTTTTTTTACAGGTCTGAAGATTGAGAAGAATTATACTTGAAGGGAACTATATTCATAGATCCTATCAACTGTACTTGGACCTAGACCTGATTTAGATGCTCTGATACTAGACTTTGACCTAATTCTGTAATAGGATGAACTACTCTGTGCCTTATAAGAGTTGAAGTTTGCATGGGAGAGAAGTATCCATACCTTACACTCATTACATTACATTACATTAGTTATCATTGATGGTAACCCAGAATTTTGATACCATTCCTACTGAATTGTGGAGTCTCATTCATCTCTACTTGAAGCTCATTTGGCATTAGTGATTTGTTTTTATTAATAAACTACTACAGATATGATGTTTTGGAATTTCAAAGCTGAAGTAATAAGAAGTAATAAGAGGCTTTGTATATCGCAAATGGATTTCTTGGCACTGTCAGCCTCTGGAAAAGGTAGATGCCAACATCCTGTGACAGTCATGTGGGAATGTGCATGTTTGGTGCCTGAACCATCAATCATAGTTCTACCCTGACTCAGACTTTCAGTCACTACCGGGTCAGACCATCAACTGGCTAACCTTCACTTTCAGTAATGCCACATGGAACAAAAGACTTATCCAGCAGAGCCCCGCCCATATTTCTGATTCATAACTGCAAATTGTGACAAATAATAAAATAGTTTTTGTTTTAAAATATCCTATATTTTAGGGTGGTTGACCATCCAGACACAGTGAATTGGAAAAGCTTAGAACAATAACAATACTATTCATCTTCTAAAATTTCTAACTGAACCTATGGAATATGTAATAGTGTATGTATTTATATGTACACTCAAACTAAAAATATATATATATATTCTTTTAAAAATATTTTATTTATTTATTTTAGAGAAAGAGTAAGCAAGAGCAACAGAAAGAGCACGAGTGGGGAGGGGTGGGAGTGGGGAGAGGCAGAGGGACAGGGAGAAGCAGGCTCTCTACTGAGCAGGGAGCCCAATGTGGGGCTGGATCCTGAGACTTCGAGATCATGATCCCAGCCAAAGGCATGATATTTAACTGACTAAGCCACCCAGGTGCTCCAATAATATATGTACCTTATATCAATTTTAAAACTATATTAAAACTTATCCTGTTAAATTTATAATACAAAATTTGACCCCCCCCAAAAAAACGCAGAAAATAAGGAAGGGTGAAAAATTAAGTAGTAATAATTTAATAGAAGAGCTATATAGAAATTTGATAGAGAAATCATTTAAAGGCAGTAAGAATGAGTTTAATTAGGCAAAAAAGATCTACTTCATCTTATAGAGAATGTCTAATTTATATGTTATCATATAATATTGGAAACACTTTTTTGGTATTGGCTGGAGAATGCATGTTAATTCAGGTCAAAGGATCTACTTGCTCATATGGAAATGGAGTGCAATTAAAGATTTTTTTTAAGTCAAGGGCAACTGGTCAGTGTGTGCTCAGGAACATTAATCAAATGATACTCTTTCTTGTAAATTCATATAGAAAGAAAACAAATTTACAGAAATAACTTTAAAAATATTACAATAAGTCAGGCAATTGATGCCAAATACCACAGCCAATGGACATAGAAAGTCAGAAGTCTTTGACATAAATTGAGTGTAGCTTCAATAAGTCTTAGAGACTGAATAAAAGTGATGAGACTGTGGGTTTTGAGCCTGAGTTTCTTCAATGAAAGGTGATGCCATCATCAGATTTTGAGAAGTAGGGATAAAAGAAAGTTTGGGGAAACATGAAATACTTCTCTTTTTATCTAAAATACAATATAAGTTGTTTTTTTTTTGTCTTAATGTGTTTCCTATTCCAAGTTTACCTATATTCAATAATAACTTGAAAAACAAATTCTATAATTTAAGTGGTTTAAAACTAGTAAGATGTTTTGAAAATTGTAAAATACCTTTTATAAAAACATTTTCCTAGTTTTACTCTGGGTCCTAAAAATCCTTTGAAATATTTTGAAATTTATTTTTCACGAACATATAAACCTCTTACTGACTAAACATTTGCTTATATTTAGTTTGCAGACTCGCTGCTCCCCAGGAGTAATAGGAAAACCATGTGCAAAAGGCTCTTCATTAAGTGCTGTAAGGAAGACACAGCTTCTCCTTGCTGATGAGACATTTAGCAAAAATCACTGACAAATTATATCTCTTCTTTCATTCTTTTGTATTTATATGGTGTCCTATTGATTCAGAATTCACAATATTTACTGCACATCTGTTTTACATTTACAAATACACAGAGTACTGCTTCGTTCAAAGTTCTGTTCCTTACATCCCACACGCCTGATGCAATTATAGAGTTTAAGAGGAGGATAGAAACCTAGTTGAATGAGCAAAAAGAAAACAAGTGTATCCACAGCTGTATAATACTTAAACTTTAAAATACATACAAATAGAGTCCTCAAGTTCCTGCAGGATGCTTAAACACCTGGTAGATGAGATAGAAATGCAAAGCAGTTTAAATATTTTAATTCATTTTGCTCAGAGCATCAGAATGTGTAATTACATAGTCATAAACTGAATATATGGACTGCAAAATATATTTCCTCCTAAAATGTTCAATAAATGGTCCCAGAACAGTTTTAAATACCCATCAGTCTAAATTTGGAGAAGTTTACCAAGAGATATCTAGTGACTCCAGTCCATGCCTATATTGGACTAATGCAGAAGGTTTTCTTTTTTTCCTATTTTAATCAAAATCTCAAGGACAAGATGTTTGATAGAGGCTTTGCAGGGAATTATATATATGTAATTACTTGAGGAACTGGTTTTCAGAAAGGGTTCTGAGGATTTTTTACTGTGTCAGTGTCAATTTATTTTACAGGTGGAAGGTAGTAGTAAATATGTCATTAACTTTTCTTTTTCTGCATCAAATATTCAAAAGCAGATATTATGTAAATGCTATCCTATAATCCCAAAGCTTGCTATCTACTGCACTCATGTTGTTAGCTTGTCTAGTGTGTTGTATTCATTTGCTAACATTCCTGCAAAATTCTTCCTTACAGTGAAAACCAAAAGAAGCAACAAAAAACACCATTAAATGCCAGAGCCGATCATAACTCACTGAAGAATCTAGAGTCCAATTAAGTTTTTTGGCTTCAACCCCCAATTGTAGCCATTAGCACCAATATTCCAGTTGTTAGAAATATGACTGCAGTTTATTTTTGAAATATATGGCCCTAAATCTCCCAGGAGTGTATAAACATTTGTCTTTTCTTTCTTTTTTTATTCTGTATGTTACGTACAAACAAAATAAAATATATTAGGCTCTGACAACAATATATTTTTTATTCTATAGATGATTTAACATATAATTATGCATAATTAAACACAATATCTTTACATTATCTTATTACATAACTTATGCAATCAAATGCATACAAAATAGACATCTTAGAAAATAAACTTTAAAAAAAAAGATTTATATATTTACTCATGAGAGATACAGAGAGAGGGGCAGAGACACAGGCAATGGGAGAACAGGCTTCATGTGGGGAGAGCCAGATGTGGGGCTCAATCCTGGATCCCAGGATCATGCTCTGAGCCAAACACAGACACTCAACCCATGAGCCACCCTGGTGTCCCAACAAACTTTTTGATACATTTTTTCTGAAAATCTAGATGATTATCATGCATAGGTCTCTTTGGAAATGATTGCCTAATCTACCACAGTTTTCCCTCAGAGAAACTATAACCTAAGAGCTCATGAGAAATTCATGATATACAGCCTAGAAATTAGGTATATGGAAGAGTTAAATCCTGCTCTTTTGATTGTGGGCTACAAGAGATAGGTTTTTTTTTTTTTTTTCCAGCTGAGATTAAAATCCCCAGCAAAACTATCCATAAAAATGATTTTTTGGAACACTTAGTGGCTTAATCACAATGCATACTATTTCATGTGAAAATGTATTTGGAAGTTTATCTATTAGAATTATAAAGATCTGTGTAAAATTTGGCATCTTTAAAATATGTTGTCTATTAAAATAAACAAAAATCTCTTACATATCAACATTATGCAATCCACATTCCTAAATTTTACAGCAAAAAAATGAACCAAATCACTGTGATAATGTTTAGCATTAATTTCTATTTTTGATTATTAGTCAAAACGTTACTTTTTATTAAAATCATGCTAAAATATATGCCACTTTTCTACATTCTCAGTCATAAATAATAAGGAATATTAAATGGTGAGATTATTTTCTTAAAGAGATCTTATTTATTTATCCATGATGGACATAGAGAGAGAGAAAGAGGCAGAGACACAGGCAGAGGGAGAAGCAGGCTCCATACTGGGAGCCCGACGTGGGACTCGATCCCGGGACTCCAGGATCATGCCGTAGGCTGAAGGCAGGCCCTAAACCGCTGAGCCACCCAGGGATCCCCGAGATTATTGATATATAGGTAATTGAGGTAATTTTGATGATTTTATAAAGAATAGTTTACATAATATTTGCAGTTAAATTATCTGCCCCTGAGTTTACATAATGTTTAAAGAGACTTCTGGATACTCTGTTTATAGAATAATGGGAATGTGAAAAACATATGAAGAATAAATGAATAAATTTTGACTAAATACAACATCCATTCATGATAAAAACTTTCAACAAAGTAGGTTTAGAAGGGAGATGCCTAAACATAATAAGGTCCATAAATGAAAGAGTCACAGCTAATATTACCCTCAATTGGGAAAAACAGAGCTTTCCCTTTATGGTTAGGACTAAAACAGGGATGTCCACTATTACCACTGCTATTTAACATGCTGCTGGGAATCCTAGCCTCAACAATCAGACAACAAAAATAAATAAAAGGCATACAAATTAGCAAGAAGTAAAACTTTCACTATTTGCAGATGGCATGATATTCTAAATTGAAAACCCAAAAGACTCCACCAAAAAACTGCTAGGACTTATATAGGAATTCAGTAGTCATAAGACAAAATTTACACATAGAAATCTGTTAAATTTCTATATGTCAATAATGAAGCAGCAGGAAGAGAAATTAAGAAATCAATCCCATTTAAAATTGCACCCAAACCAGTAAGATATCTAAGAATAAACCTAACCAAAGAGGCGAAAGATCTGTACTCTGGAACTATGAAAAAATGAAGAAATAAATTGATTATGTCACAAAGAAATGCAAAAGCATTCCATGCTTATGGTTTGGAAGTACAAATATTTTTAAAGTGTCTATACTCAAAGCAATCTACACATTTAATGCGATTCCTATCAAAATACAAAAATCATTTTTCACAGTGCTAGAACAAACACATACTAAAATTTATATGGATTCACAAAGACCCTGGATAGGCAAGAAATCTTGAAAAAGTAAAGCAAAGCTAGATTCATCACAATTCTGGACAAAAATAGATACATAGCTCAATAGAACAAAACAGAAAATGCAGAAATGGACCCACAACCATATGGTCAATTAATCTTTGACAAAGCAATTTGGAAAAAGATAGTCTCTTCAACAACTGGTGTTGGGAAACCTGGATAACAACACGCAAAAGAATGAAACTGGATCACTTTCTTACATCAAGTATAGAAATAAATTGAAAATGGATAAAAGGCCTAAATATGAGTAAGGGAGCCAAGGGAAACAAAAGCAGAAAATAAACTATTGGGACTTCATCAAAATAAAAAAGCTTCTGTGCAGCAAAGGAAACAATCAACAAAATTAAAAGGCAAACTACAGAATGGGAGAAGATATTTCTAAACAACATATCTGATAAAGGGTTAGTATCCAAAAACTTTAAAGAATTTATCAAATTCAACACCCAAAAAATGAATACCATATTTAAAAATGGGAAGAAGGCATGAATAGACATTTTTCCAAAGAAGACATACAGATATCCAAGAGACACATGAAAAGATACTCAATATTACTGATCATCAGGAATATACAAATCAAAACTACAAAGAGGTCTGCAAGAGACTAATTTTAGAGATTAAAACACCTCCATATTTAAAGTGATGGGGTATAAAGTTATGTATCATGCTAATGGACATCAAAAGAAAACTGGGGTGGCAATTCTTATGTCAAACAGATTAGATTTTAAACCAAAGACTATAATAAGAGATGTGGAAGGACACTATATCATAATTCAAGGATCTATTCAACAACAAGAAGATCTAACAATTATAAATAATTATGCCCCTAATGTGGGAGCATCTGGTTATATAAACCAATTAATTACAGAATTAAAGAAACACATTGGTAATAATACAGTATAGTAGGGGACTTTAACGTCCCACTCACTGCAATGGACAGATCATGTAAGCAAAAGATCAACAAGGAAACAGGACTTTGAATGACCCTGGACCAGATGGACTTCACAGATATATTTAAAGCATTCTATCCTAAAGCAACAAATTTTATTTTTTTTATTTTAGATTTAATTTAATTTACTTATTCATAAGAGGTACAGAGAGAGGAAGAGAAAGGCTCCCCACAGGGAGCCCAATACAGGACTCAATCCCAGGACCCGGGATCATGACCTGAGCCAAAGGCCGATGCTCAACCACCAAGTCACACAGATGCCCCCATCATAAAGCAACATAATCACATTTTTCTCAAGTGCACACGGAATATTCTCCAGAATAGATCACATACTGTGTCACAAATCAGGTCTCAACAGGTACCAAAAGATTGGGATCATTCCCTGCATATTTTCGGGTCACAATGCTTTGAAACTGGAACATAAGAGGAAATTTGGAAAGAACTCAAATACATGGGGGCTAAAGAGCATTTTACTAAAGAATGAATGAGTCAACCAGGAAATTAAAAAAGAATTTTATTTATTTTTTTCTAAATTTTTATTTATTTATGATAGTCACACAGAGAGAGAGAAAGAGAGAGAAGCAGAGGCAGAGACACAGGCAGAGGGAGAAGCAGGCTCCATGCACCGGGAGCCCGACATGGGATTTGATCCCGGGTCTTCAGGATCACGCCCTGGGCCAAAGGCAGGCGCCAAACCGCTGCGCCACCCAGGGATCCCAAAAAAGAATTTTAAAAGTTCAAGGAAGCAAATAAAAATGAAAACACATCTGTTGAAATTCTTCAGGATGCAGCAAAGGCGACTCTAAGAGGGAAGTATATAGCAAAACAAGCTTCTCTAAAGAAACCAGAAAGGTCTCAAATATACAACCTAACCTTACACCTAAAGAGCTGGAGAAAGAACAGCAAATAAAACCTAAACCCAACAGAAGAGAATTAAAATTTAGAGCATAAATAAGTGAAATAGAAACCAAAAGAACAGAACAGATCAATGAAACTAGAGGTTTCAATGGTTTGTTGAAAGAATTAAGATTGATAAACCACCAGCCAGATGTATCAAAAAGAAAAGAAAAAGGACCTAAATAAATAAAATCAAGAATGATGAGGAGAGATCACAATCAATACCAAAGAAATCAGACAATTATAAGACCATATTATAAGCAAATATATGTCAATAAATTAGGCAATCTGGAAGAAATGGATGCATTCCAAGAGACATATAAATTATCAAAATTGAAGCAGGAAGAAATAGAAAACCTGAACAGATCCATAACCAGCAAGGAAATTGAAGTAGTCATCAAACATCTCTTAACAGTGAGTCCAGGGTCAGATGACTTCCAGGGGAAGTCTACCAAACATTTAAAGAAGAATTAATACCTATTCTCCTGAAGCTATTTCAAAAAGTTTAAAGGGAAGGAAAATTTGCAAACTCTATGAGGCCAGCATTACCTTGATCCCAAAACCAAACAAAGACCCAACCAAAAAGGAGAATTACAAACCAATATCCCAATGAACATGGATGTCAAAATCCTCACCACAATATAACCAATAGGATCCAACAGTATATTAAAAGGATTATTCACTAGGACTATGTGGAATTTATTCCTGGGCTGCAAGGGTGGTTCAACATCTGCAAAACGATCAGTGTGATGCACTACACCATTAAAAGAAAGGACGAGAATTATATGATCCTCTCAATAGATGCAGAAAAAACATTTGACAAAGTACAGTACCTTTTCTTGATTAAAACTCTTCACAGTATAGGGATAGAGGGGGCACATATCTCAATATCATAAAAGCCACCTACAAAAAGCCGCAGTTAATATCATTCTCCCTGGGGGAAAAAACAAGATATTTTCCCTAAGGTTGGGAACACATCAAGGATGTCCATTATGGCCACTGTTGTTCAACACAGTACCAAAAATCCTAGCCTCTGCAATCAGACAACAAAAAGAAATGAAAGGCATTCAAATTGGCAAAGAATAAAAAAAAAAATTGGCAAAGAAGTCAAACTCTCACTCTTTGCAGATGACATGATACTCCTTTTCTATATAGTTACAATGAGAAAGAAGAAACAGAAATTAAGGAGTCAATCCCATTTATAATTGCACCCAAACCCCTAAGATCACTAGGAATAAACCTCACCAGAGAAGCAAAGGATCTGTACTTAGAAAACTATCGAATATTCATGAAAGAAATTGAAGATGACATGAAGAAATGGAAAATGTTCCATGCTCATGTATTATTAGAACAAATACTGTTATAATGTTTATACTACCTACAGCAATCTATTCATCCAATCCCTAATTCTTTGAGCTTGGACCTTGGATCTTTTAGAAAATCAAGTAAAAAAATAAGTATCGTATATTGAGCCAATGGCATATGATAAATACTATCGTAGGAATTTCTAAAATGTTCATTAAATCACCACCACAAGCCTTCATCAGACAAATAGTTTTTACATCATATTAAAGATGATATGACTGAAACATAAGAATTTAAGTAATATGCTTAAGTTTAATAGTTTTGTAATTTACAAAACCAGCATTTATACCCAGAACTTCTAAATAGAACAATAGGCATTTTAAATTCTATACCAAGTATATCAAAAATAGGGGATGCCTAGGTGGCTCAGCAGTTGAGCATCTGCCTTCAGCTCAGGGCGTAATCCCAGAGTCCTGAGATTGAGTCTTACATCAGGCTCCCTGCGGGGAGCCCGCTTCTCCCTCTGCCTATGCCTCTGCCTCTCTCTGTCTCTCATGAAAAATAATTAAAATTAAAATATATATATATATATATATATATATATATATATAACAAGAATTGTCTTTGGTGTCTTTTGAACCATCCTAAAATAGAAAGGAATTGCTTAGACTCACCAGGCTTAGATGTAAATATATTTATAGTTTCAGATACTATTTTAATAAGTTATGTGGTCCATTAACAATGGCTTTATTATTACAAAATGCTCTCTTATAGATTATAGTACTTGCCCATGCTCAATCAACAGAAGGAAAAACCATAGTTAACAGTTAAAAGTCCCTAATCAGTGTTTGGTGTTTGATGTTACTGATATTGTCTATTCCATACTAACACTGGTAAAATGCTTTTCTTGAGAAATGATGAGATGTATTTCAATTTAGTTCTCTGAATAAAATTCCAGTATTATATAATAATGTGAAGGTGATATTAGGTTATTTTCATAAAGTAGACTGAAAAAGTTTTATTCTCAAATAGCTCTCTTATTTAGCAGAGTCTTTGGCCCATTAAAATGATGAAAACAATCTCCAGGAGCACAAAAGAATCCATTTACTGGTGAATCTGTATTTGTGTGTTTGTATTTTAATCTGAGAAAAGCCTGACAATAAATCCATTTATAAAACAGGTCATTGGACTGATAAAGCAGATTTGTACTTTACCGTATAATGGGACAAATCTCTGAAATCATTGGCCTCTGATTTGGGGTGTTCTGAGAGAGGATTTTTAGGGATCCGACACTTACGGAAACCAATCTGGATAAAGGTAAGCACCAAACATTCTGTGATTATGTTGACTAACTTCTTAAAATACCAGAAAGTATCCAATATTATAAACTTGATTCTAGTGAGTATTTCAGTTTTGTGCATTTATTTTGTTAGGTGAACCAAAATGTCCATTTGTATTGAAGCAATGGAAGACAGTGTATATTTCTGACAAAATTATTATTAGTTATTCAATGTGCTAAAAAGTGAATACAACTAGAACTGTGGCAATTAAAATTCAACTTGATTTACAGACTTTTTAATGAAAAGATAATTTTTTAAAGTATCAAAATATTATAAGCAAGTAATTTCAGTTATTGGAAAGCTCATCTCTGTATCAGTATGAGTTTTCTTTATAAGTAAACAGAAAAATCCACACTTCTGTCAACTTACTTAAATGTGACATGGGGAATTTCTTGGTAGCTGAATAAAATTGAAATTGATTTTTGTTTAAACTCAAAAGTAACTAATTATGTAGAACTTTAGAAATTTAAGTACATTTATTTTATTTTATTTTCTAAAGATTTTATTTATTCACGAGATACACAGAGAGAGGGAGAGGCAGAGACACAGGCAGAGGGAGAAGCAGGCTCCATGCAGGGAGCCTGACGTGGGACTCGATCCCAGGACCCCAGCATCACGCACTGAGCCAAAGGCAGTTGCTCAACAGCTGAGCCACCCATCAAATGACGAAATCAACCACTGGGCCACCCAGGCTTCCCCAGACCTTTCTATATATTTCCTCATTAGAAAATAGGAAGGCAGTTCCTCAACTAGTTTACTATTAAATCATCAGGCTCCATGCAGGGAGCCCAACATGGGACTCGATCCTGGGTCTCCAGGATCAGGCTCTGGGCTGAAGGCAGGCGCTAAACCACTGAGCTACCCGGGTTGCCCGAGTTCTTGGAATTTTAAATGGAGAATATATTAATGAAGCTAAATATAAGTTGCTCCTTGATGAATAAACATGGTTTTCATCTGCTATAGAATGGGGGTTCATGCAAATATAAATAAGGAGGAACTCCAGTCATCATGTTATGTTCATACAATACGATTAAAGATTGCCAGGTTGAGAATTCTTTAAATTCAGTGTCTCAGGGATAAGTACCCAGAAAGCTAAAAAGAATTATGAGCTCATATGTATTTCAAATTCAGTACTTGCAACAAGTGTACAAAGTGTTGGAATTTTATAGCAACAAGAAAGTAACAAAATGGAAATCAAAGTGGATTTTACTCATACTGTTAAGAAGTTTTTGATATTTAAATTCCAGGAGAGAGAGTTTAGTATGTTTTTGCTTTTTAAAAATTTCTAGGTGTTTTGTAAAACTGAAATACATGTTATCTTAATTTTGACATTAATTTGTGTCTTACCTATTAAAAGCAGAATATTAAGTTGGAAAAATGATATTTTTATCTTCATCCATTAAATTGTCATTAAAATGTCTCTTCAATTAACTTTGAGTTCTACAATGTACTTTCGTTTACTAAGGTGGAACTTAAGAGTTCTGTGCTGGTGATTGAGTATTTTATCTGCAAAAAGCTTTGAAACCTTAGAGACAATGAGAATATTCCAATAAAACATTTTGCAGTATGGTTTCGGAGACAATATTAGTTGATTTTTGAGAAGAGATCAATTATAATATATTGGTAGATATCCTTGTACAAAAATACTTTGGAAATCCATGGTGATCTGATACTAAAAATAGTACAGGATTTTGTTCAATTTCTTTTCCATTGTGCTGAAGCTTCCCCTTCCCGTAGCCATAGCTGCTTACCATATAATTTCGATGTAGGGAAGGCAAAGTAGGTGACTCAAATTTAATTAAGATTTTACTTATACTCTTAAAAATTTTTACTTTTACTTACAAAATGTTAGATTCATACAAAGAACATATCAAAGGTAAAATTCTGGCGCTTGAACATTTACAGGTTAGAAATTTTTAGTAGCTCGGTCAGAAACCAAATATCTATCTATGCTTTACGTAGTTACAGGTTATAAATGCATCAGAAAGAGTATCCAATCAGAAGTACTTCAATGAAATTGAAACTAATAAATTAATGTAAGGGTGAGATTTCATATCCTCCTGGACAAATATTATATGCTGAGTTTGAGCTTAGGAAAAGGATTGGGTGCTCTGTGAATTTGTAGAATGCTAATTAAAATTAAGACAAACAGAATAAACAAATTTATAATTTATGCTTACGATATATGGCACTTTTCCATTTGGGACTAGATATTTATAGTGCAGCATGTTTATTATGAACAGGGTAGAAAGTAGGTTTTATTTGCTTGTCAGGAAACAAATCATATAGAAGTTTTAGTTGGTAGTATTAAAAATTAAATATTATATGTAAATACCTTGGATGTTATCTAAATTATACATGATGTAAATAAAAATGATTGCTATAAACTCTTATCAATATTATACAAGTTATTTACCCTATAATAAGTAACACAGGCATCAAACAAGAATAAAATAATTCAGTGTATAAATACACAAAGTAGAAAAAATGCCAGAGAAGATAGAATGTACTGAGAAGATGTAGAATTTTAAAAAGTAGTTTTGGAAAAGGTATAGGAAGGTTTGATCCAAGTTACCCCCTCCTGTGAGTCACACGGAAATGGAAATTGGTGGAAAGAAGCCTTAAATGCTCACGGAAAGTGGGACTTGTGGTAAAGCAGGTTAAGATAGTTTCAAACTTATTTACTATTTTATTTACCTCATCGTCTTGATTAAAAGGTTCTTAAAGGGATGCCTGGGTGGCTCAGCCTTTGGGCCTCTGCCTTTGGCCCAGGTTGTGATCCCGGAGTCCCATTTGCAGTCCCAATCAGGCTCCTTGCATGGGACCTGCTTCTTCCTGTGCCTGTGTCTCCTCCTCTGTCTCTCTGTGTTTCTCATGAAAAAATAAATAAAATCTTTAAAAATAAATGAATGAATGAATGAATGAATGAATAAATAAATAAATAGTTCTTGAAGTGAGACAGTTGTGGATTGGAATATTTTACAAACTCAGCAAACTTTCAAACTTATCTAATCTCTGCACAAAAGTTTCCCATCTGCTATGTGGGTAATATTAACTGCATCAGACATTTGTCAGGAGCAATTTACTTGACATGCTTCATATATTCATTTAACAAATAATAGATAAAATGAATACCATGTGCTGGGTACCCACCTAGACATTGGAGAATGGACAGTGAAGAAAACCAAGCAAATTTGTATGCTTTCCTTATAATATGAGCTCATAAAATATTGATTACATCTTCTCTGTGTTGATATTCAATAACTAGCTATTTTTCCTAATTTAAAAATTTATTCTGGAATGCTGCTTATCAAATCGAGTGGTGTAATGGTATCCAATATGTGGGTGAGCTCTTCATTTCCACATACATTGAATAAATCCATAGACATTTCTATCTCTAAGGACAGAAGATATTTACCATAAAATAAAAAGTTTATTCTGTACATTACATATTTAGATTCACTAGCCAAAATTACCTTACCTTTATTAGAAATTAGATACAGAAGGAAATGCAGACACTTCATTTCAATCATACACAATTATCTAGTGATAAAACTGAGGCATAGAACTTTTTTTGACTAGTGTTCACTTTTCAACAATAGTAATCAAGTAAATCCATTTTACTCATAGTTTAAGGTAACAGGTTCTAAATGGTTCCTTTAATCCTCTTATCTTATTAAGCCATGTCTCCTTGAATATAAGCTTGCCTGATTAACCGTAGAATACATATCTGGACATACAGGTCATTCAAAATTTTACAAAATATCTGTGCTGTATAGTCATAATACTATAATTGTCTAGTTAGAAATCCAAGTTGTCCAACTCCGAATTGGTTCCATCAGAAAGACAATTATAATCTGTATTAAATGTAGCTAAAAGTTATAGCCATGTTAATAACAGATGTTGTAACATCAATCGGGCACTCTGAATATAAAGAAGAGAGAAAGAACTTGAACCTATGGGGACCAGAGAAAGCAAATACTACCATTGCAAGGAGACACATTGTGAATATTTGCCATGCTGGTGTGCTAAATCTCACAGATTTAGCACCCTTGTCTTTATGAAAATCCAGGTGAGTGCCAGCTTCTTTACCACCAGTGTGGGGAAAAATCTATTAAATTTAATCCTGAAATCATTTTTGGTGTATTCTGATTTTCTTAGAAGACGCAGATTAAACAATTCTTAAAAAAAATAGAAGCATGTTTTACCACCCCAACATTTCATTTTAAATAATGTTTAATATCTTCAAGCTATTTTTGTACTAGGGAAAAATGCATATTCCAAACACACTTACTACATCTTGCCCCCCATATTCTCCTCTGGTAAGGTACTGTTTTTAATAGTAAGAAGTTTACTTAGGAATCAATCATCTAAGCACATAAGCATATCACAGACTGTTTTAAAATATATCCAGATATTATTTTAATGAACTTAACAGAGGTTATTCACAGATAAATCAGCTTTTTCTTATCCTAATCTAGAAAAAGCTTTGCTTTAAAGCATCATGAGTTAAGAAAGCACTTGATATCTTTTAAAGTTGAACTTACCTTAAACTTTTTTTATTCTAAATATCTTTCAAAGAATTTCTCTCTGGGGCAACTGGGTGATTCAGTCGGTTAAGTGTCCAAATTTGGTTTTCAGTTCAGGTCACAATCTCATGGGTGGTGAGATCAAGACCCATGTTTGGCTCCGACTCAGTGGGGAGTCTGCTTGAGGATTATCTCCCTCTGCCCCCACTCACATGCGTGTGAGTGTGTGGTGTGACACATGGGTGCTTTCTCTCTCTCAAATAAATAAATAAAGCTTTAATAAAAAATAATTTCTCTCTTTTCTGACATTCAAATATATATATTTATTTAACCATATTCTGTGACATTTGGGTTTTTAATGAATATGCACCTAAATTTTGTAGAAATAAAAAGAAGTGATAACTGCTTATTATTCTCAGTCCTCCATGCTAGTAGGCTATTTGACTTTATTTTGTTGATAGAAGACTAATCTTTTATATGTCGAGGCAACAGTGCCACTGGAAACCACTCTTGAATTATAGATAGAGAATAGAGGAGGAAACAATGTCTTTAAGGTGTATGCTTTACCAGCAGCACATGATTCTAGCGATGGCAAATGTCATAAAAAAAATTTAAAAACAGCAACCTCTCAATTCTCTAAAATAACAAATATATGTTCTTTTCTCAAAGCTGGCAAAATCACTGGGAAACAATCATGAGACCAGACTTTAAATGATTTGACCAGATGTTACATACATGAATATTGAGAACAGGAGTAATGGGAGAAAGTATAATTGCGTGGTGTCTAAGTTGTACTGGTATTATGAACATAGGAGTCAACAGAGATTGGAGACGCATCTTTGAAAGGACCAACTGGCACACCAGGCACAGCAATAACATAATATACTAGGTTAATGAAAAAGGAAAATGGACGTGTATACTAAAACAAAACAAAACAAAACAAAACAAACAGCACAGGCAGGAAATTTACAGAATTTGGTATTCTCCTGACCTTGAAGGTGAACAATGATAAAAGAGTTAATTCCAAACATTTTGAATCTTACCACTTAAATATCTCAACTGTATATATTATGCATATCCAACAAAAAAAAAGCCTTTTCAAATTGAGTATGTTTACAAGAGGATACACTACTATGAGGCAGGAAAAATTAGCCAGAAATAAAAGGTATTTGATATTTTCTAATGATTTTTTTCTAATTAATATGGTCTAATAAACCGTACAAAGATGTCTTTAGTATCTAGTATTTGAGAGTTTAATAGTTACATTGTTTTCTGCTAAGAATGACAGGATTCAATAATGATAGTTATAATAGCAGCTACAGAGATTAATTCATTACTTCATATAAAAGTGTCCCTGGATTTAGCCAGTTCTAGGGCTGATTTTGAGGTTTCATGACTTTAGGGTGCTACATTGAAGATCTTCGATCATTTGGGCCTATTCTTCATATAAAATAGTTGTAGGAACTTCAGTGATCTGGAGCCTACCCAACCAGGTTAAAATACAGGGAAAAGAGGTTGCCGATAATTAAATTATCAGAAACACAAATGAATGTTTGTAATAAAGGTCTTCCCTCTCCCAGATAGTCTTTCTTTTATTAGGAAAAAAGTGTTTCCCAGAAGTTCCCCATCAAACTTTCCCTTATATCTTAGTAGATAGAGGAGAGTCACGTGCTGGACCTAGGCTAATCATTAGCCAAATGTTCAGGACTGAACCAACTGAAAATGACAATTTATAATTTTTGACCTATGACTCAGGACATTTTTATTTGAATAAAATCAGAACACCAGTAGTGAGGAAAAAGAGTAGATGGCTATTGGGTAAACAATTTATATTTTCTGTAGCAGAGAATGTATATAAGGATAGATACTGATATTTAAATTACTTTTTGTAAGATAGTAAATTGCTTTGTACTTCTGGAGTAGAATTTAGCTTTATTACATGTTTTCTAAAATTTATAACAGTTAACTCCTAAGTATTTATTCTAACAGTCAAGGCTGTGAAAATAAAAATAAGTATGAGAAGTTTTATGAGATAAGTGTTTTAATTGTGGATGAATGAAAGTAAATACGTAAAATTAGAGGAAATAAATAAATCTTCCTCTATTTAAAAGTTTATTAATATCCCTTTTCTTAGATCAATGATATATTTGACATTTCCTCTAAAAGTGTTCCATTGAACTTTGGAAAAGAAAAACTCTTTGGTAAAAGTTTAGATAATAAGTATGAACACAAATAAAAAGATTGCCTTGATTATAACTCAACGTTTAAAGTAAATATCCATGAATCCATACTGATGTAAATAATTGAATAAATAAGTCTCTTAAACAGGCAAATGCTTCACAGGGAAGAATTCCAAATAATTCATGTACATATGCTATTCTCAAGGGGGTAGAGTATAATTTCTTACTCTTCAGTGTGAACAATACAGAATGACTTCTTTCCAAACAGGGCAATACATCAAGGTGGGGGGGGGGATTTTACAGTGCAGAAATCTGATAAGCACTTCCCCAACCAAGTGATGAAGGATATTGTTAATACTGATAAGATATGTTGACAATATGAATCCTTGATATGATGTGACAGATTGGCACTTTACTTCTATAGGCCAGTTGCCAAACCTATAAATCCAATCTAATTGTAAGAAAAATATCAGGCAAATCTCAATTAAGAGACATTGTATAAAGTACTTGACTAATCTCAAAACTGTCAAGATACTCAAAAACGAGGAAAGACGGAAAAACTCACAGGGAAGGGAAATCTACAAAGACATGACAAGCAAATGTAATGTTTTCTCCTAGGTAGGAGTGGAACCGCATAAGAGTATTTAGAGAAATCTAAGTGAATCTGAATAAAATATGGATTAATATGATGGAAAATATGATGGAAATATGTGGTATATCATGACAGATATACCACACTATATAAGATGTTTAAAATAGTGGGAAGTGAATATGGCATACATGAGAAATCTCTGTACTCTCCTTGTAATTTTTTCTGTAAACCTAAATCTACTCTAACCCCCCCTCCCCTCAAAAATTGTGTTTCATTCAACACTGGTTAGAAGCATTAGTTAAGCCCTAATTAGGAGATAGTTTTAATATAGTTCTTCTAAGTAAAATGGGTGTTTGTAATAGGCGTCCTTTGATAGCTCTCTCTTCTATTTCTATTTAATCAGAGAAACCGATCTAGTGAGAAAGAGAGAGGAAGGATTAAAGTGCAAGAATGAAAGAGAGAACTCCTCCCTCCATCTAGATGTAAAAAAGCATTTCTCCTATTATTTAGATGTAAACAAAGTGAAGAACCGGTGAAAAACTTGGCTAACCCAGATCCATATGCTTTTAAAAATTATTTTTAAATTTAGGAATAATGGATATTTGAGCAATTGAGACTTAGTATAGCAGGAGATAACACCAACCTTTCTGCAAACCAGTCTTATCTCCAATGAAGTGCACGTGACTCACTGAGACTGGTAATATTTCCTCTTAATGCTCTATAGATGTACTTCATCTCTTTGTGAAAATTGTATCACGTTAGAAATGATTTTATTCAGGTGAAAAAAAATGTGGATTTAGCCCTTGTCTCTTTATTATAGTTGTCCTTCCCCCACTCCCCATTCCTGGCCACCTTTTATTTTCATTTTATTACATTGACTTTTCAAAGAAATCCAGAGAGTTACTTTACCTTTGAGATTGTTCTGATAGCTTCCTTATAGTTTTCTTTGGTTCTCTACTCCCCTTGGTTTTCTTTTTTTATTTTATTTATTATTTTATTTTATTTATTTTATTTTATTTTTTCCCCCTTGGTTTTCTATAAGTGAGAAATCAGTGTGAGAGTCTTCATGCATCAAAAGTATACATTTTTGATTAAAATAGTCTATTGATGAATTGTTATGTAGTTCCTTCTCTATCACATCAGGAGTCACATGACATCAGCATGATCAACCATACATGATACTCAGATTGACCACTGGGGCTGAATGACAATTTGAAAACTGAACAGCAGTTTCATTTTTTTTTTTTCCTTCTATCACAAAATAACTTTAAAGATTTCAGTATTTTATTAACGTCTGATAAATATTACGCCAATACATTTTCTTCTTCTCCCTAGATCCTGTTCTATTTTAACTTCCCTTCTTTGGGTTCATTCATGAGATCTTTTACCCAGGCCAAACCATAGCCTTCAGTCAAGCTATGGGTGTGACACTCTCTTTGAATTCCATTCATCATATCAGTGACGAAGACTGGAGTTAGTTGTCTACACACTAGAGTTAGCGCTCTAGGTCAATGCTTCCCACACTATGCTATAATGCAGATATGGAAATGGTAGTTTCGGTGAAAGTGAAGAGATTAGATTCTAATTTTCTGAAAAGCATTCAGATGATGCTAAGACCTATAGTCTCTCCTGCACTTTGGGTAGCAAGGTAGCAAGGCTCACATCCTGAACTTTCCACATGAGATTAAGAAGTTTTACAAGCATTGCAGTGAAGGCAACTGGACTGAGTGCCAGGGACACTGCTGTCTTAGGCTGACATGAAGTTTCCCAAAGAGCCTCGATGGTTAAGACAGCCCTCCCAATGCAGGGTCCATCGTGGCAAAACTCAAGTGTCTATACCCACGATGAGAACCTAGATGAGCTCAGGGTAATCACATAATACCCACCAGGGTCTGGTCTAGTCAAGAGATTTACCAGTTTAAAAATTATGTCAGCTGTAGACCCTCAGCCAGTGTGGTCAACAGGGTGAGCAGCTACCAGTAAAACAAGTACTATTTCCACCGTACAAGGACACCATACTTGTTCCAAAGACCCTCAAGAGAGGGTTGCAACTATTGTTTTCTTCGTACCTGGTCCAAAATAAAAGCTGATACAAATACTGGACTTCTTGCAAAGCAATTGTTTTGTTTTGCGTCACACCAGTAGGATACAATTACTTCATGTGTGAACATGTACACAGATAGATCTGCCTTCCATCTGGCTACCAAATCTATTTTCTGGAACACTCTGAGGAAAATTTTTGGAAGAATTGTCATATTAGTAGTTTCCATTCTCTTCTTTAGTATGTTTTTAAGCCAATTCAAATTTTTATTTGATCCACACCACCCCCACAAATTGATTTTTAGGTCACCATATAGTAAATCCACTAGTCAATCACAATTTCATGTAAATTATATGCTCTTATTTTCTTCCTACTTCAAAAGGTGTTTCTTCTTATTCTCTTCACTGCATTTTTCATATCCTTGACCCCTAAAGTTTACTTATTTTAAGCTTTTCAGCATCGTTGCCTCTTCAAATAAAATGTAAACTCCACGAAGACAGAGTTTTGTCTGTCTTGGTCATTTCTGCACCCTCAGAATTTAGAACAGTTTGTAACACCTAGTACATGCTCAAGAAGTATTTGTGATTTAATGAATTGATAAGAGCTTGTAAATGACTTGGCTTCAAGACAATGTTACCTTGAAGAGAAGGTACATGTGACAGCAGGTTATCCCGTGCTTACTCCTGTATTTATCAACTATCGGTTTCAAGTATCTTTTTAAGTAGCTTACCATGTCTGTTTTGTGTTAGCAGAAAGGATTTTTCCAGAGATTACGGATGGAATATATTACAAAATGAAATTGTGTAATGTAGTCTTCAATTTTCCTAAACTGCATTACCAATTACGGGTATCAACTAAGTACCCACTAAATAGTTGTGTAGACCACTTCTGGGATAACATTCACATGTATGTACTTACTTCATGGAATATAGGTAGGGGGTGGAAAAAAACATGAACCAAACACCAAATTTTCTCAACATACCATTATTGTTTATTTTCAGTCACAACAGGAACAATTTCTTCTACACAAGTGATTTCTAAATAGCTTTCAAAAGCAAAATGAAGTTAATCAAAACCATATTCTTAACACTAAAGTTTCCTTTAAAAAATAAATTAGACTTTGATGTGTGTATAAACATTTGTAGGGTTTATTTTCTTGAGGGAGTGTAAGTTACAGTGTTTCATGGGTTGATTTAGTTTCACATTCTGGAGAGGTCCTGATTCTGTATTTTCTGATCGTTTTTGAGGTTTAAACTAAATCCGATTTGTTTTATGATTATTGGCTTGGTAAAACAAGATGAAAATGTCTCCATACTTGTATATGCTACTTGAATATTGTTGCTTTACTGAAATTGTTCATTTTATCAAATGTTGGTCTTTTCATAGAACTAAACAAATTAATAAGCAAAGTACGCCTTTCAAAATAAACATTTTCTTTTTCCTATTGAATGTTCACAGCTCTTTATTTTCTTCTATATACCATGTGATAGCTAAACACACTTTGAGAGTACACAGATTAAAAATGTATTTGATTTAAGATAGTTGTATGGATTTGCTTCCCACATCTGAAAATATATGGACCCTTGTGTTTGCAAAGTTCAGTGAGATAATTAATGAAAATGAAAATAGCATGTGAAAAATTCACACTTAATGAAACTTAGAAATCAAGGAACTCCAATAAGTGATTTTTATTGTTACATTATAACTGCGATTAAAGTTTTTCTAGGGGTATATTCCTACAAAGTCCTCTTCTAAATTGGAGGCAGTATATCATTTCAAAGTTTGTTACCTGTAGTTCCTTCTAGAGTTCCACACAGCAAAGATCAGCTTGACATAAGGTTATAGTTGACTAAGCATAACAATGAGCTTGAGTATAAGTGAAATGCCCTTATGGTTACAAGCAAGAATGACCCACCTTTTCTGACATTTACTGCCTTCTATGGTTTTGCAAGGCTTTCTTCTCTGCTGGGTTTCTTTGCAGCAGATACAGAGTAAAATTTCCCAAGTGATTATTTCTTTTTTGAACTGATACTACAAAAGAACAACTCTCATTTTTTTTTTTTAAGTGCCATGGGTTTTAAACACACGGGCAATGGTGAAAACATAAATGTCTCGGCAGAAGTCATCTTCTCATGCCCTTTATTGATATATATTGGCATCACAGGAAATGTAAATAATAGAAGGGCAGTAAAGACTTAGACATTCTCAGAGTAGAAATGCACCCTGCTAGCTACTTGTTTTCTATGTTATTGAAAAATAATACTAAGTGGACAGAAGGCATGTGGAGACTGAGGCACTCAGAATTTAATGTTGAGTCAAACAGAATAGTAAGACAAGATGATAAAATGTCAACTGATATATGCTAGAACTTGCCATTTACTTCTCAAAAATTATGAAAGGAACAGTTATTGATCTTGATGAGAGATAATAAGCAGAATTTCTCCCTAAACCTCACAGTCATTGTCTACATAAAATATAGATAGCTGTCCAAATGTTTGTGATTATGATTGGGAATTATCTTGAACCAATTATCTTGAACCAAAGAAATTCTAAACTTGACATAAGATATTAAATTATAAGATGCATTGTGTTCAAATCGGTTACTGTAGTGTATTGATTTCACATTTCTCCAAATTGAGAAATTTAATCAAATGATGAAATATTTAAAGAGTTTAAAGATTTGGGTCAGAAAGACAAGTTTCTTCTCTATTCTTCCTTTTACTTTTAATCCCACTATTCAGGGGCCATCACACTTAACCATCTAATTGCCTGTATATCTGTTCTTAATACTTTGTATTCTCATTTCATCTAAATAGCATGCAAATTCCATTATTTTTGGTATATCAGAACTAGAGATTTATTTTGCTTTTATATCATCTCTTATGAAGTCACTATTTTTGCAATGATCACTTCTGGAATGTGAGACCATGTACTGAAAGATCCATTGCTTATGCTATCAATCTTAAAAAAAAAAATTCTTTCTTTTCTCATTTTTAGAAAAAAAAATGAAAGTATGATTGTCTTCCCACATGTCTTTCGCCTTCTACTTTTCTATTTCTATCAATTAAAAAAGAGAGAATGAGAGAGAGAGTAGGGGTCAAGGAAGGAGGGAAGGAGTAACTTATATTGTCAGCGGGGACCTATATATACTTGCCAATGATGATAATTGGGCATTTTACCATTTCTCTTTAAAGTTACAAAGGTTTAAAACCAATAAACAGCATAAAATAATTGTGAAAGTGCAAAAATCATTGAATGCTGTTCTGAGTAGATTTTTATGACAATACTTCATTCTTAAAGGATCCAATCTAAACTGTTAACACACTCAAAAAATTATTTTTTCTTATATTTGTCTAGTCACTCAAAACCATGCTATAACTTAGTTTGTTTATATATGAACCACATCTCTTTTTTTTTCTTTTCTTTTCTTTTTTTGAACCACGCCTTTCTTTACAGGTTTTTCTTTTCCTTCCCTTGAATTTCTAAACAATTTTCTTTTTCACCCATCCTGTACCTTTACAACTCACAGTCCTATCTATCATACTCACATTCTTCACTTTCCTTGAAGTCTTTCTCCTCGTGTCAGTATTATTCTGTTCCAAAGCACACTTTTTACTTTGCAGGCCCTCTTTAAAATTGTTTATAGAGATGCCTGGGTGGCTCAGTGGTTGAACATCAGATGCCTTCAGCTCAGGGCTTGATCCTGGAGTCCCAGGATCCAGTCCCACATTAGGCTCCCTGCAAGTAGCCTGCTTCTCCCTCTACCTGTGTCTCTGCCTCTCTTTCTGTGTCTCTCATAAATAAAAACAAAACACCCAAAAAATTGTTTATGTGACAATCCTCTTATGTTGTTATTCTGAAGCTTCCCTTCATGGTTCTGCTGATTCCTGAATCCATTTCTTTCTCCTCTTGGGGCTTTACCTTTCATTCGAATGTACTTAATTCTAACAGAACACCTTCAAGATAAAAACACTTTGGAGATAATATTTCCAGTGTTTTGCAAATCTGAACTGCCTTTGGTTTGTAGCCACACAAGTCTGGTAATTTGGCTGGATAGAAAAGGCAAAGGTGAAATTATATATATATATATATATATATATATATATAATATGAAAGGTCTTAGTCACTCTTACTTTAACTTTCAAATGTCTCATAATGGTTTGATCTTCATTTCCTTGTAAGTGACCAGATTTTTCTCTGGAAGACTTATGTTTCTTCTGTTTATCTTTAATTTTCAATATTCAGTGTTTTGAGACGGATTTTCTTTTTTTTTCTTTTTTTATTTTCCTGCTAATCCTGACCAGTATTTGTCAAGGATTGATTAAGACTTGTGTCCATTTCAACAATAAGTTATTTTAATATACAACATATCTGATAAATTCTTCCTTTATATTTTCCCTGCTCAGTCTTTCTTGACTCCTTATTTTTTCATGGTTAGTTTTCCTATATCATTTCTCTATGCATTTATCCTTTATCTAATATTCTTTCCCTTTTATTTTTATTTTGGTAATCATTAAATTTTGTATCCTAAATTTTCTATTGATTTCTTCTCATTGTTTTTTTTTAATTTTTATTTATTTATGATAGTCACAGAGAGAGAGAGAGAGAGAGAGAGAGAGAGAGAGGCGCAGAGACATAGGCAGAGGGAGAAGCAGGCTCCATGCACCGGGAGCCCGATGTGGGATTCGATCCCGGGTCTCCAGGATCGCGCCCTGGGCCAAAGGCAGGCGCCAAACCGCTGCGCCACCCAGGGATCCCGATTTCTTCTCATTATTGACAATAATACTGTTTTCTTAATTTTTCTTCCAAAATTGGTCTATTTTAGATTTGTTTTCTTACTCTTTGAATTCAAATTTTAGTCAAAACCTTTTGAGAACAATAATGGGAAGCTGTATTTTGATTTGCTTATTCATGCTAATTTTTAATATGCTCTCAATACCACAATGACCACATCTTAAGATTTTTCACTTCTTTCTTTCTTTCTTTCTTTCTTTCTTTCTTTCTTTCTTTCTTTCTTTCTTTCTTTCTTTTTCTTTCTTTCTTTCTTTCTTCTTTTTCTTTCTTTCTTTCTTTCTTTCTTTCTTTCTTTCTTTCTTTCTTTCTTTCTTCTTTCTTTCCTTTCTTTCCTTTCTTTCTTCTTTCTTTTTTTTTAATTTTCATTTTGAAGCACAGATCTTTCTCTGTCATGTAGCAATCTCAATGTTTCAAATTTTTCCACAGATATTTGTGAATAAGATTTTTTGCGATTTATTATTTATTTATTTATTATCTATGATTTTATTTATTTGTTTGACACAGAGATAGAACCATAGAGCACAAATGACAGAAAGAGCAGAGGCAGAGAGAGAAGCAAGATCCGCACTGAGCAGAGTTTCCAATGTGAGGCTAGTTCCCAGGACTCTGGGATCATGACCTGAGCTGAAGGCAGATGTTTAACAACTGAGCCACCCAGGTGCCCCATGATTCTATGAATTTTAAATGTATAAATGGAGTGTGTTTGTTGGTTGACTGTCTTTGCTTGTGGATGAGCAGCTGAGCAGTTATCAATAACACTGAAAGATACAACATTTCAGAACACAAAGGGCTGCCTCCTTGGGATCTGTGCTGGATCTTTCCATTTGCTCTGTCTCTTCTTCCTTAGACACATACACAGCTACTTCAGCCACACCTCTTGCTATTTCCCATATACCCCTCTCTCACTTCCCTTGCCCCTTCAGATCCTTGGGTGACCTGCTGATCATAGTCCCTTACTGTTTCTAGACCTAGATTATTTAATATCTCTAATTGGTTCCCATTAATTCTATTGGCATTCTTGTAATTAGTGACTTTAATACACTTCCCTCCATTACTCTGGTGGAATGTGCCATATGTTTCTCAATCACAAAAGAGCTGACCTAGTTTTACTAAGATAACTAAGTCAAATTGTGAAGAACAGACACTTGCCTTCTTTTTAAATTTTATTTGAGTTTAAATATCTGGCTATAAGGCATCTTACAACTCAGATGTTCAACTAGCCCCCCCATTTCCAACCTACATTTTCCTCCTCCTCTATAGGGAGGGCATACGTTATCCCAGAAGGAATGCTCTGGAGTACTGCAGACAGGATTTCTCTATCTTGGCTTCATCTCACCCAGAACCTTTCCTAGACTGAGTCTTCTTCAGCTTTGTTTCCACAGTAGTTTCTTTTGAGACTCAGTAGGAGATGAAATTATTGTATTTGTTCTATTTGCCTCATTAAACTGAAAATCTCTCTTCCTCCGATCTACTTTAAATTGTGACATGTGTCATTTTGAGTTTTTTTAATTTTTATATACTTTTAAAAATATATAAAGCACTTATGAGGTATAAAATGTCATCTTTTACAAATACATCATCTGAAAATTCTCATTTCTACCCCTCTCCCCTTTGTCTTAATGCCAAGTACCTCTTATTTATATTAATTTCTCCTTTCCTTATAATATTTCTTATCATTAAAAAATATATTAATATATATTTTATACAAACATTAATGTATGTATATATAATTGTGTATTTTTAAAGTAAAAATGAATTACTTTATTTCAGTTTATTTGCTTTGATTTAATTTTATACTATATTCTGTAGTCTATTATGTAAAGATATACTATGTCTTATTCAACCTTTTCTTTATTAAAGGGCAATCAGACTGTTTAGAATATTTTTCTATTATAAAACAAATCCATATTTGTAAATGTGTACATTCAGGATAGATTATCAAGTGTAGAATTTGCTGGGTTAGGTTACAAATTTCTATAGAGACAGAAAGATAATCTTGTTAGATGTCAAATTCCTCTTTGCAGGAGTTGTAGGATTTTGAACTCCAACTCCCAACAGTGTTGTGCCCAATTTTTGGATTTGTGCCAATATGATAAGAAGTTGTATTTCACAGTATCAATTTACATTTCTTTTATTATGAATGAGATTGAGTATTTTTCATAATTTAAAAGTCTTAAGTATAATCATGGGTAGAGTAATAAGTAAAATAAATCATATATAAAAATACTTTAAATTGGTGGTTATAATATTAATTTAAATCAGAGAAAGATTTTTGTGGTATATTGCTAAGTGATAAAAATCTTATGAACTCCTTAGCCTTAAGAGTCTGTCTTTTGGGGATCCCTGGGTGGCTCAGTGGTTTAGAGCCTGCCTCTGGCCTAGGGCATGACCTGAAGTCCCAGGATCGAGTCCCGCATTGGGCTCCCTGCATGGAGCCTGCTTCTCCCTCTGCCTGTGTCTCTGCCCCTCTCTCTCTCTCTTTCTATGTCTATCATGAATAAATAAATAAAATCCTAAAAAAAAAGTCTGTCTTTTAAGATTGTGATGACCACTGTAGATCCTTTTAGAAATATGTAGATATAAGCAGAAGGAACATTAATCTCTTTTTAAATTTTATTTATTTAATCTGTAGAAATAAGTTTACAATTTTTTATGAATTTAAAATAATATTACTTAAAAATTGATAGAGAATAGGTTCATTTTTAAACATACACATATGTGCACGTTTATCTGTGTATAAAATAAATAAAATGTATAAACTAAAATGTTAAGCATGATTATCTCTGCAATGTTAGGATCAAAGATGATCCTAGAGTGTACTACAATCTTATGTATATTTTTATTTTCCTACAACAAATATCTGTATCTCTTATAATATGAAAAATGCATCTTTTTATTTTATTTTTTTCTTTTAAAGATTTTATTTATTTATTTATTCATGAGAGACACAGAGACAGATGCAGAGACACAGGCAGAGGCTCCATGTAGGGAGCCTGTTGTGGGACTCAATCCTGGGACCCGGGGATCACACCCTGAGCCAAAGGCAGACGCTCAACTGCTGAGCCACACAGGTGTCCCTAATTATTTTTTTATTTTAATAGGAAAACATATTGTGAGGGTTGATATCCCTGACCTCGAATATTTATCTAAAGATTTTAACTTTTAATTAAAGTGGGTCATATTTCAGTGTTCTATTAATTAAAAATTATTTTGCTTTACATCTTCAGGAAACATGACCATAAATATCAACTGAACTTTAGGAAAAAAATTTCCTGGGATTAATCAGCAGTATTCTAAAGCTTATACTATACAATTTCTTGATTTTTTCCCAAGTTGTTT
Source organism: Nyctereutes procyonoides (assembly GCF_905146905.1). Lineage (NCBI taxonomy): Eukaryota > Metazoa > Chordata > Mammalia > Carnivora > Canidae > Nyctereutes > Nyctereutes procyonoides. Next base: position 12,663,167 of record NW_026575032.1, on the reverse strand, counting down.
CTGAAATGTTTAGAAAGTTGAATTATTACTGTAACGATTGTCTTTTAGAATATTCTTCTAAGGTTCTTCAAAACAGGGTTAACCTATTTCTATTTGTTTCCTCAGAGCCTAGCTAAATATATCAAAAATATTCAAAAAAATATTGAATTAATAAATTTTTAAGTATGGGACCCCTGGGTGGCTCAGTGGTTGAGCATAGGCTTCAACTCAGGGCATGATCCTGGAATCCCAGGATGGAGTCCCACATGGGGCTCCCTGCATGGAGCCTGCTTCTGTTTCTGCCTATGTCTCTCTCTCTCTCTCTCTTTCTGTGCCTCTCATGAATAAATAAAATTAAATAAATAAATAAATAAATAAATAATAAATATTTAAGTGAACGAATGAACCAAATAAAACATATAAATTGTGTTAAATCATTAAATAATTACAACCTCTTTTGCCAATTATGAACCATCACAGATTAGATAGCATTGTTTTCACATATAAGAATTTTTTTTAAGTGGAAATTCAGTAAATTACACTTTTGTAAAATATAAATGCATTTTATTTTTAAACACATTCTTGGCTACTTTCCTTTTTTAAAAATATTTTATTTATTCATTCATGGGAGACACAGAGAGAGTCAGAAACATATGCAGAAGGAGAGGCAAGTTCCCTGCAAGAAGCCTGATGCAGGACTCCATCCCAGGACCCTGGGATCACACCCTGAGCCACCCAAGCATCCCTCTTGGCTACTTTCCATAATCTGATTTTGTACTAGAAATTGGATATATACATTGAACAAAACAGACGTAGTCTCTGCCTTCCTAGAACTTAAACTCTATGAAAAAGACATATAATAAACAAACAAAAAAACTCTTCACAAAAATTCAAATTTTGATAAAGGAAACTAATGCTAAATTAAAGAAATATAAACATAGATAATTTAGATTTGATGGATCATGAAGGTCACTGAACTTGGAGATGGTATGTTATACAGTAATATTTAACTGATACAGACATTATTTGAAAATTTCAACAAAATTGGTAATTTCTTTGAGCTTGCTTAAAAAAAATAAAGTGAACAAACATATACAAATTTAAGAATGAAAATAAGACAGAGCTAAAAATACAGAAAGCTTTAAATTGTTTACTATGTAATACATGGCAATTTAAATACAATACATTTTAAAATTAGATATTATAATCATCCAGCAAAATACAAATTGCCCAAAAACATCCAGTGGAAAATAACTTGAAAAAATTATGATAGCAATTAGAGTTTTAAAAAGGATTGAAAACTATGAAAACTGGAAGCAGAGTGGGATAACTTTTCTGATTTCTATTTAATTATGAAGAACTGATAGGCCCAAAGTTATTTAAACTTTTTTTTGATCAGGGAGGGATCAAATTCTCCTTTATACTTGCTTTCTCGTTAGCATGGCTATAATCTTAAGGAAAGAAAAATTACTATAAGAAGAAAAAAATAGTATAGATTGATTTCACTAATGAATATCAATATAAAATTCTAGGTAAAATATCTATATGACCCATCATCAATGAATATAAAGAATGGTCCTTTATGAAGAGTATTCATTCTAGAAATCCAAGACGCTTTAATATTAGGAAACATCAAAATAATCTATTGTAGTAAAAAAAAACACATGCACAAATCCATATCATATAAAAATGTTAAATATCCCTGATAAAATCAAAATTTTAAAGATTATATATATATATATATTTTTTTTTACTAATAGGGAGAACCTAAAAATGGCAATCATAATGAGCTGTAAAAGTTAAGTAAAGAGATAAAAATATTTAAAAATTCAGAAATAAGCTCAATAAGAAAGAGAAACAATATTAAGAAAATTCTAAAAAAAAAAAAAAAAAAAAAAAAAAAGAAAATTCTAAAATCCTACTGAAGGTCCTAAAAGAGTTTTAGAATAAGTAAACAATATAGTTTGTCTTGGCATATGAATGTTTAAATAGAAAATTGCCAAATTCTCCAAATATATGTGTTATATATATTTGTGTGTATTTAGTATTATAATGATTATAACCAAGAATATAATTTATTTTGTTTTATTTATTTTTAATGGTGTTTTGACTAAGTTTTGACCTCCTTTGCTACTGGGAGATTTTAGGAGCAGCTGATTACATCGATGTGCCAACCTTCTCTTATCAGATTCTCACACTCCAGAGGCCACACATGCTGGCCCTAATTGCCCAGGTCTAGATACCAAACAACTAAAGATATTCCTTATGCCCAGAACATAATTATCAAATTAGGCAATTTGAGAGCTGCTTTAGTTTTCTAAATATAAACCTCATTTTTGGAGGTGTATTGGGAAGACAGGATAGGAGACAACTGCCTACCAGACAAGCTATGGAGACCCTTTCCCAATGAGGCATGAGTTATCAAATAAAAAACATGTGGCTAGGTAGCTAGAAGCCCCGAATGAGGAGTGGGGTGGGAACCCCCACAGGGTGGGAAAAGGTAGGGCTGTAGAAAGGGTGCTTTCAATGGCCAACCTCTAGGTTGTGGGCCCAGTGGACTGCAGGGCACCATTGCAGCCATAGCTCAGAGTTCACAGGGGAAAATACCCACCATATGCCTGTGTCACAATGAAGTGCTTCATCCAAACCCAACTTAACCCCAGGTTCCTTAAAAATGTACAACCATGGCCATGGGGAGGCTTCAAATGCTGACAAAATTGATTGAAAGCTGTCTGGGAAAATATAAATAAATAAATAAATAAATAAATAAATAAATAAATAAATAAACAAACAAACAAATAAATGAATAAATAAATGTTGGGTGAAGAAGACCTCTGCCCTGCTTCTACACCAAAGCATTTCCAGTGACCAAAAGAAGAAGGTAGAGGAGAAGAGGAGAAGGAGAAAGAAAATGAGAGGGAGAAGAGAAGGTGACAAAGAGGAAGAGGGAAAAGAAGAAGGCAAATATTTATATATTATTATTAAATTAAAACAAAGTTCCATAATTTGACCCAATTAGAAATCCAAAATTTACTAATAATTTAGTGCTGATTGATTTGGTTTTTGTGCTACAACATAGGTCCTAAATAAACTTTTACATTTTCTAAAGTGTATTGATTGGGGATGCCTCTGTGGCTCAGCGATTGAGTGTCTGCCTTTGGCTCAGATCATGATCCTGGAGTCCCGGGATCAAATCTCACACTGGGCTCCCTGCATGGAGCCTGCTTCTCCCTCTCCCTGTATCTCTGCCTCTCTCTCTGTGTGTCTCTCATGACTAAATAAATAAAATATAAAAAAATAAAAATAAAGTGTACTGATTTGTAAAACTTCATGTACTTAATCAATACTGGGGTTTAAATTACACTTATCCCTGGGATCACACTTTCTTAGGAAAGTAACTACACATAAAGAAAAAATAGATATATTTCAACTATAGCCTTGACTATGTTTTCCATAGTCACAGTGCACATTGCCTTAGATATTCCATAAATAGAAACTCTGACAAAATGTGTAATAAATAGAAATTTAATTAAACCTTTGACATTTCCACACTGGCTTGACAGAGTAGGACCCCACAAACCCCCAGGTAAAAACAGTTAATATGGTCCAATACAAGTTAAAACAACACCTTAAAAAATTAATTTATTATTTAGGACCTCACTAATTAACATATGACTTTCTCTACTACTTACCACTTCACAAACCATTTTTTCATGTTCTTAAACTTATAAAATAATAATAAAAATAATAACAAATAATTATGCTTCATGGTAGTTTAATACTGTGGTCTCATCCATTAAAGGTCCCATACCTAATGACTCAATATTATAAAAGTGACTGACTCTATCTAATCAATAACTGATAAATACTTTGCATTTATACATTCAGCTAATACATTCTATTCATTGTGTATCTCAGCAGGCTCTTTCAACCATAGTTCACCTTCACCTCTGAAAAGACGTAGTACCTAAGGCTACCCTTAGGATACCTCAAGAAATTTGCCAACACAATCTTTACAGTTAAGATCTTAACTACCCTCATCTTAATTTTCTTTTTTTTTTTTTCTCCCTCATCTTTCTCTAGGAGCAAAGGTATGACATTATATTGATGACATCCTTCTCCAAGAAATATTTGTCTGACATGTTCCTTAAAGACATGTAAGTACAGTGTTATTTAGTCCTTTTTGAGTTCTCAAGGTAACACATTCCTCAATTTTACTCAACCTCATGATGTTGCTAAATACAAATCAGACCACCCTAAATGTGATCTTCTCCAGTAGAAGGCTTCAAAATATCCAAATTAATATTAGCCCTCTTGTCAGTGCCCTCAGAGACTCCTTTATTGTAAGAGCCCCAACAACCATATGATGATGGCCAGAGGTTGCCCAGGGACTTCCAATACAAATAACTGTCCTACTTGCCCCCATGCTATCCGCCATTAAAGCAGCAATTACAGGCCACATACTAAATTCTTTTAGAAACATATGCTCTGGATCCCTGGGTGGCACAGCGGTTTGGCGCTTGCCTTTGGCCCAGGGTGCGATCCTGGAGACCCGGGATCGAATCCCACATCGGGCTTCTGGTTGCATGGAGCCTGCTTCTCCCTCTGCCTATGTCTCTGCCTCTCTCTCTTTCTCTCTCTGTGACTATCATAAATAAATAAAAATTAAAAAAATAAAAAAAAAAAAACAGATGCTCTCACAGACCCTAAGCCTGTGAACCTTCATACCCACTTGCTCATTTAAATTGGATCATGAGAGCAGTACCCTATTAGCTGGACATGGCTGCCAAGCCCTCCTTGACAGAAAATAGAGTCAATCCCACGCCATCTGCCATATTTCATCTGTAGGAGGTAGTAGCCTCCACTGTCCTCAGTTGTCTGCCAGATGCCACAGTGCTAAGGGAGAGTACCCATTACCCAGATCCTTGGCTATATAGGAAATCTCTTGATCAACTGATTGAGCAATAATGAGAGTTTATTGACTCTACGGATGGCATTCCAACTATCACAAGTGTTGGGACTCAGTAAAATGTTGCTACTTTCCATCCCCTTATCAAAATGTACTTTATAAAAGACCTCAAGGTGAACCCAAATGGCCAAAATTTAAGACAGTCATCTCAATGCTAGATATCTTGGCCAACAAGGGGCCTCATCTACACATCTTCACAAACTTGGGACATTACCTTGGAGTTGTCTCTTGCAGAGTAAATAACTTTAGAAGTCTTTCACCTCACAATTACCCAAAATATAAATCAAGGCCACACATGTCTCCACATGCTCCAAGGCTATAATACAAGCCTTCATCAGCATCCACTTGTCCCCACTTAGAGTTCCAGACATTTTTGACAATGACAAGACACACATTTCACTTCTCAAAATACACAATGCTGGGCCCTTAAAAGAGACATTCAATAAAACATTCATCACATCGATAAGTCCCAGACAGCTGGTTTAACTGAGACATGATAGCTTCCTCAAACAACTCTTCTTTAAACTCCTGTCTGATAAATCAACCACTAAATGGGTCTCCATTTTACCTGGGATTTTAATTTCTCTAATTTCAAGACCCTTGACCAATTCACACCTTACATCAACTTTAAAAATACTTGCCCATTCCCCTTTCCTATATTAAAGAGGAGTATATCTTACCTCCATACATATACTCATTTATATGTATTAATTAATTAATTAATTAATTAATTAATAATGTCTCCTTCCTTCTTTATCGATTTTTGGTTCATACTTTCCTGAGATTCATTAACCATAAATTGTCCTATGGTTCTGTTTCTCCTTCTATGTCTCTGCCTCTCTCTGTGTGTCTCTCATTAATAAATAAAGTCTTTCAAAAAAATTTTTGTCCTATGGTTCTAGCACCTACCCATCTGGTATGGTCTCCATATAAGCCTAAATTTCTACCATCTAAAACACTTTCCTTAGAATTTAGGTTACAAAGTACAGACAATTAATCTGTGTTCTTCCTTTGCTCTTCTCCAAAATATTAAAATTACTCTTCCAGGGTGAGTCCAATAGTGTAAACTACTGAAAGGAAGATTAAAAAATAAAAAAAGAGAATTTGAAAATTCCATTCAGTAAGTTAAAAATCACATTCAGAAAGAATTTTTTTAAAAAGCCAATACCATATCTGATCATGATAAACTGGACATTGATCATAATACACGTCAGAAAAAAAATCAGTGTTAGACAAAAACCTGTCAAGTGTGGCTACATACTCTTGTTATTGATTTTTGGTCTTATTATTACTGATCTGGGTGCTTTCATTGGTTTGTTACTCAGATACCCAAACTCTCCAACATTTCAACCAAACATCACAAATGCTGAGACCTACATGCCATGGAATTCAGCTTATACATGCCTTTTAGGCCCAAAATCTCTTCAACTTGCCCATTGCTTTATGAGTATAGAAGAGTGTCAGTTAAATTACAGCCCTCAAGATATCATTGGCAAATATGGCAAGATGTGTGTCAGTGGGATTTTAAGACATAAATAATATTTGGTGGGTGGAGTGATAAAAGTATCAAGAGTATAGGGTCAGCATATGTTTAATCTTTTGAGGTTTTTATAGAAAGATGAAAGTATTTGGAGAATAATTTGTGCTCAACAAATAGATTTTCCAAAAAGAGACAGTATTACATTAAATGTGAATGTTATTAGGAGTGATTTCACAAATGGTGGGACAGATGATGTGGGAGAGACCAGAATTAATGGCAGAAGTAGGGTGCTGTTGAAAGAAAGAAGGAGGATATCCAGAGTGGTGATCCTACATGAGGAAAAGGACTTTGAGAAGGAGAAAGTAGTTTGCTCCATTCTAAGCGAAGAAGGAAGTCTATCGACATGCATGTCTGTCATACATATTGTACATGTATACAATATACACACCTGCACATAAAATCTGTATCACGCCGATAGAGTGATTTTATGAACTTAGTGAGATGGAGTAGGAAATGCTTCCAGTATTAGACATTGTTTTTTATCGAAGCAGGAATATTATATCTATATGGAATAAATATAAAATTGGAAATTTGATTTTTTAAATGCTGTCAATGTAGAGAAAAAAGTTAAGAAAAGTAAATAGCATGACTGAATAGTTTTAAATTGTCAAGTATTTAATGTTAAGCTATGTATGTACCATACCTACCACAAAAGTTTCCAAAAGTCTGAGCAAAGGAAATTTTAGCTATAAAAAAAGTTGTCATTTTTCCATCATGAAAAAATGCTAAAATCTTCAAGTCGTTTCCATTGTGAGGCATATTCCATGTGATTTTTACTTCAGAAAGTTAAATCTTTGAATATGCAGATCTAATTTGCATTAAAATAGAGTTATCTGCATTGCTTTTTTTGGCAGTCTTAACTGTCAAAAGTGCATCATACCAAATGGCTATTTTTTTAAATTACAATTGAGTACATAAGCTTTGTATGATTTTAATAGAACTACATCCCTGGTGTTTAATGTCCCACAATAGATTTTATGACAATTATGGATCAACTTATACTAATACAGTTATACAGGTTGACATAGAAATGATTTTATAGGATTATAATTTATTGTCAAATAGCAAGAAATCTATGAAAAACATTAGGGATCACCTAAATTTGAAGAATCAAGAGATAAATTATATTGCTAATGAGTAGAAGTTACTTAGCTCCCTAAGGACTTTTCAAAGTATATTTGCAACAAATGAATTCACACAGGATTATATAGCTCGAGCGCATAGAAGTGTGAATTCAATATGGCATCAACATGTGAGTTACTGAGTTAACAAAACTACCACTGTATAGAGAGTATGTGCAATGGAAACATTTATTCTACAATATGTACGTGACATAAAAGGCAATATTTTTCAGGCAATATAAAATTGATGTGGTCCCTGTAAAATCTTTATTAAATCTTTTTTTGTCTTTGAAATTGATTGGTTATAGTTTTTGCGTGTTTGTTTGTTGTTTGTTTTATTTTTTGACAGAGAGAGAGAGAGAGAGAGAGAGAGAGAGAGAGCAAGGGAGGACAAGCCAAGGAGCAGCAGGCTCCCCATGGAGCAGGGAGCCCGATGCAGAGCTCAATTTGAGGACCCTGGGATCATGGCCACTGAGCCACCCAGGTGCCCCGTAAGCATGTGAATCATTCATCAAATATTTTCTGAGCACCCACTGTATGACAGTAACCATAGGGACTAGGGATATGGTGGTGAACATGCCTTTCTCCATGGACCTTGAAATCTAGTGTGGCACTCAACAAACGAACAGACAAATACACCTCGCTGGTGATGACAAGTGATGGGAGAATGAAAGGAGCTGAAAGGAATAGGGAATGGCATCCGAGTACATCAGTCAAATACTTAATGCTATGCCAGTGAAACTGCATGGAGACAGAAACTATTGGCAGCAAATCAGGATTTGTCGTATATTGAAATTACTGCATTGCCTCATTAACTGGATGGTTGAACAGTGAAGGGAAGGCATGTCAAAAAAGGAAAAAGCCACTGAACTAGACTTGCAATTGAACAATCAATATTCAAAGATCATTGAATTTGCTCTTACCACTAATCTTCTCACATGACCCTGATAGTCCCAATAACTGTTACGATTTTATAGTATTTAAGTAAGTAAAAGCTACATAGTTTGTACAAGTCACCTTAAATCATGATCAAATGAAGCTCCTTTGGTCTCAATATGACACCCTAAAACATGAACAGATTGAAAACAGTTTTATGGCGTTTGGGCTATTTTGCATAACCTATGTGTTTAAAATACATTACCTTAACACATAGAATCTTCCCACTTTGTCAGTTATACAAATGAGAATTGATTATCAGCATTGCAAGCATTTAGGAAAAAATGCTTAAAGCTAAAATAAAGTTATGTTAAAGTGATAAAACTTGTAAGAAAGAGTCGTGAACTGATTTATGAAACAACATTTTTTCCTTCTATTCCAAACACAAATATACCATTATTTCTGGGTAGGGAAGGGGTGGGAGAGGAGGGAAGAAAATAGGGAAAAGAAGACAGTCATTTTCTCTTAAATATTATCATAAGAAGTAATTTTTGGTCCCTACTCCACCTTTCATCTTGAGAAATAAAAGGATGTATTTGTAGTATTTGATTATAAAATAATTACCTGTTGAATTCCGTTTAATTATACTCTTCTTAAAAGAACTCACGTGATGATTCCAAAAAATTTTTTTAACAATAAATTTATTTTTTATTGGTGTTCAATTTGCCAACATACAGAATAACACCCAGTGCTCATCCCATCAAGTGCCCCCCTCAGTGCCCGCCACCCCAAACTTTTCTTCTTGTTATTTTTTGGGTAAATGTGATGTAAAACCTGCATGTCTTTCTTACATACAGTATGGGGTAGGCAGAAAAGTTGCCCGCCAAAAATGTTCACATCCTAATCACCTAAACCTGTGGTGTATTGCCATGCATGGAAAAAATGACTTTGCAGATGTGTTTAAGTTAAGGATGTTGAACAGAGGGGTTTATCAAGTTGGGCCTGATCTAATCACATGGGTCATTAAAAGCTGATAACATTTTTCCTGCGGTCAGAAGAACATATGACAATGGAAGAATGGTCAGAGAGGACAAACTTTCTGGTCCTGAAGATGGGAGAAGGGTGCCATGATCCAAGGCATGTAGGTGGTCTCTAGATGCTAGAAAAGGCAAGAAAACAGACAGACTCTCTCCAGTCCCACGTGAGAAGAATATAGCTCTATTGACACCTACATTTCAGTTTTTCATGACCTGAATCAGACTTCTAACCTTATAGGAGCTAACAAATTTGAGTCATTTTAAACCTCTGTGTTAGTGATATCTTGTTATTGCAGCAATAGGAAAGCAATATATTTTATTGGGGGGCATTTAATGCCTTCCCATTGTCTTGGGAACATATAAGGAATAGAATAACAATGCTTAGTAAAAGATAAAACAGTTTCTACAGAAATAGAAACCATCTTTTTGGTGATGATACAACAGTTTCTATAGAAATAATGGAAATTTCTTTCTAAATTAATATATTTTTCCTATTTCTCCATGATTCTTTCTAAATTGAAAAAAAAAGTAACCATAATCAAAGGATACATCACATGCTTCAGTGCTATAATATCAAAGGAAATAAATATATTTTCATACAGTATCATAAGTGGGTGGTAGATGGTTCATGACTCTCATAAAAAATATTATCTAGGATGTAGTCATATTAGTGTTTGCTGTTTTATATTTAATGGGTTGGGTTAAAAAAACCCAATGAAGTATTTTTGAGATGTTCCTTTCATATGCTTTCACTGTGCTACTAATTTTGTCACAAACAATTAAGAATAATGAAATTTATACCAGACCTAAGCAAACATGACAATGTGAAAAGATAAATTACTAATTATTTCTTGAAATTCTACACAATACCATTTATTTTCTAGTAAACTACTCAAATATACTTGTTAATCAAAGCTAAAATAAACAGGGGCTCCTGGTTGGCTCAGTCGGTTAAGCAGCTGCCTTCTGCTCAGGTCATGATGTCAGGGTCCTGGGATCCAGCCAGGAGTCAGGCTCCCTTATCAGTGGGAAGTCTGCTTCTCCTTCTCCTTCTGCCTGTCCCCCCACCCACCCACCCCTCTTGTGGACTATCTCATCTAATAAATAAATAAAACCTTTTAAAAAATTAATATAGACAATTACTATGTATTTAATAGATATTATTTTTAAGTTGCCCTGTGGAAACGGGAAATTCTTAGTGAATATAAACTCAACTTTGAAACAATAGTTCTATACTAATTCTTTATTATATATCGAAATATTATCTGTAAAAGAAAAGACTAGTAAATTTGGATTCCCCAACTTCCAAACCAGTAGTAACATGGAATGTAGGCAAAAGTCATCTAGCTGGTGAGTGTAGGAGGGAAAAAAGGTAGTTAGAGAAGTGGACAGGCTGAAATATTGTTGTTTTATAAAGGTTTGTGGAGTATCTGGTAAAAAGCATGTAATTGACCAGAATTAACTTCACATCATTTAAGAGAGATTTTTCTGAACAGAGCACCAGTAAAAACTTGCTAAGGGAATGACGTACAAGAATGTTAAATGAAACCAAAAAACATAATATAGACAGATACTCATACGTGTTGGCAAAATGCAGTTTCAAACTGAAACTGAAAGAAATAAGCATGGTTAGAAATAGATTACTTGGTATGAATCAATCTGTGGCATGAAAAAAATGCAAAGCCATCAACTCAAATCGTTTTGGTAATTTCCAGTTAACCAGGAATCAGTATATCCCAGTTATATACCAGTACTTTCTCCTCCTTCTCCATATGAATATGGTTCAGTAACATACTATAAATGATGCATACTGTGTAGAATTAAGGAAAAGAATCGCTGTCAACTTCTATGGTAGTGAAAGGAGCTAGCGAACAATAAGGAATAATCCTCTATCGATCTTTCAGAGCATCTTATTACCTACCCCAATAATAAAGCACATTCTCAGGCATTCATAACAATGCCTCAAAATCTGATGTAAATTTCTTAAATTTCTTCTCATTCTTATGCATTGTTCTAATTCTAATACCTATTGATTGAGACTCAGGACTGCTTTTGAAGTTAGGCGAGTGTGTTTGCCTTGATGTCAGTAGCTGTTCCAGCTCCATAGAGACAAGGAACAAAGAGAATCTGAGTAGATACTTTAATAAAATAGGTTTTCTGTATACAAGTAAAGTGTAAATATACAGAAGAATATCAGAGATATAAAAGAAATGTCAAAACAGAACAACTTTTTGATGTAGGTATCACAGATCAGATTTCTGTTGGGGAAAATGTTGATGAAATGTCTCTGAATCCTCAGGAAAAACATATCTGTTCACTCACAGATTTATTAATAAAAGTTCCTTGATATCAACTCTATATATCCAACACGATTTCTACAGTATAACAACAAACTGCAGGTTTTATAACTTCTCTGGGTTTAGGTTGTATGGTTCTCTTGAAAATAAGTACAAGCAACAGTATGTTTTCAACTCTACTTTCTGGATTTCCTTATACTTTCTGGATTATGGTATAACTTTTGCATAATATCTGAGTCTTGGTGAGATATACTGCAAGAAGTCTTTATTCCATGTACCTATGTATAGAAGAAAACATCAGTATGTCAAAATATTAGCTCTAGAATACTAAGGTCCCTATTTCCTCTGGTGCTAAATCAGATCAGACCTGAGACTCTCAACATAATTGTTCATTTGGCTACCCTCACCTGTTTTTGCCCCTCTCTGGCTTCATCAAACTTTTTTGGAAAAAGGCGAAAATAAATACAAAAATAATTTGGTTAAGCCCTACCTTCCTCCTCTGTACCTGGTTCTCATTTTATTCATGCTGACTGCACTTTAAATTAGCAATACCCCTAGGAGATGCATATTCCTACAATTAATGCCACTACATTTATCAAGTCCATTTGATTCTCATGCTCTTATAATTACTTCATACTTTCCCCTCTCTCAAATGTTTAATACCTTCATTCTCACTACTACATGACAAATCTGCTATATCATTGAGAAAACAGAAGCAAGAAGAGAATTGCTATACCATTTCTCAAGAAAAAGAAAGAAAGAAAGAAAGAAAGAAAGAAAGAAAGAGAAAGAAGAAAGAAAGAGAAAGAAAGAAAAAGAAAGAAAGAAAGAAAGAAAGAAAGAAGAAAGAAAGAAAGAAAGAAAGAAAGAAAGAAAGAAGAACGAACGAACGAAAGAAAGAAAGAAAGAAAGAAAGAAAGAAAGAAAGAAAGAATCCCTCAGCAACTCTCCACTGTGTTGGAAGTAAGTGCCATAGCGCTGTTAATGACACCCAAGTCCATATATATTTAGCCTGTTATTCTACTTTTTTCTTTTATTTCATCTTTACTTGCTCTCCTTTTTCTCCAGCCAAGACTTCACTGATGGCCTATGAAAACATCAGGTATTTGACTATGCAGATCTGGAAGTTTAGCTTAGAAAACTCCCAGAAAGGGGCACCTACATGGCTTGGTCAGTTAAGCACCAACTCTTGATTGCGGCTCAGGTCACCATCTCAGTATCATGAGGTCAGTCAAGCCCTGCATAGGGCTCCTTGCTGAGTGTGGAGACTGCTTAAGATTCTCTCTCCCTCTCCTGCTCTTCTGCCCTACCTGGGCTAAGTTCACTCTTTCTCTCAAAAGAAAGAATGAAAGAGAAAAGAAAGAAAAGAAAAAAGAAAAGAAAGAAAAGAAAGAAAAGAAAAGAAAAAATTAAAAGAAAGAAAAGAAAAAAAAAGAAAAGAAAAGAAAGAAGAGAGGAAAGAGAAAAGGGAAAAAAGAAAAGAGAATGAAAAGAAAAGAATTCCTGGGTATGTGCATAGTCAAATGGCTTCTGGTCAGTGAGGACCTGCCTGGTTATTCTCTTTTATTTTGCTGTTGTTTTTGTTTTAAGATTTTATATATTAACAGAAGAAAGAGAAAGGCAGAGACATAGGCAGAGGGAGAAGCAGGCTCCATGCAGGGAGCCCAATATGGGACTTGGTCCCATGACCCCAGGATCACAACCTGAGCCAAAGGCAGAGGCTCAACCACTGAGCCACTCAGACCCCCCTGGTCATTCTCTTTTCAATGAACACCTCTAACACAGATACTTCCTTTCTCTTTGCCCTGTCAGATGTTTCTCCACAGCACTTACCCTCTCTGACCTCTGTATTAAATGAGTTAAAATACATAAAGCACACAAAGTACTTGTCATGTATCAGAAGCTACATGTGTGTTGGCTATTATTATCATTATCATCATTAGTTATAGTATACTATTATTAAATTACATTGTGCTTTATTTATTTATTTTTTTAGATTTTATTTATTTATTCATGAGAGACACGGATAGAGAGAGAGAGAGAGGCAGAGACACAGACAGAGGAGAAGCAGGCTCCATGCAGGGAGCCCGATGTGGGACTTGATCCAGGGACTCCAGGAGCACGCCCTGGGCCAAAGGCAGGCGCCAAACCGCTGAGTCACCCAGGGATCCCCTTACATTGTGCTTTAAAAGAATGTTTATGTCCCCTACACTTCAGTATAAATTTGATAGAGACCAAGGTTATATCTGTTTTGCTCACTGCTCTTTATCACTAGTAGCTAGCACAATGCGTGGCATATTGTATGGGCTTGATCTCTGTTTGTGGAAAAATAATGAAATATTTGAACTGCCTTTAGCCATTTTTTATCTAATTTATTATTCTTCAAATGAGACAGTCTTATTCAAAAGCTAGTTGAAAATAATTATATTCTATTTCAAGTTTTACATGATGGATGGATGTTTCTATATATTTTTAACAAGCATAGATATTTTAAAAATGTACGTGGTCCTATAAATAGGAATTATAAACTGCTGCCCCAAGATTGAAGAGTCAAATAGTTGATTTCTAATCTTTTTTGAGATAAGTATTAGCACTTTTTGGAAATTATTCTATCATATATTAAATAGTGACTGGTACACAGTAGAGACTCAGGATATAATTTCTTCAGTCCATTTCTCTTTCAAAGTCCTGCTTAACAAATAGCAGTTTTGGAAAGCACTTCACTTTGCTTTCATAAATTTATTTCAAATATTGTGCTTGAACCATACTTTGATTATAGCACTGATCATAAAGCAATGTAGTTAATTATTTAATCATCTATCTTTTCAACTCAAGGGCAAACTAGCTCAATCTACAACATAATGGTTTGGACAACTTTTTGTCAGTTCTCCAGGGTTCATTTGTGTCCAGAACATTTACTTTCTTATATAAGTATAGTGATTTTTATAATCATTACATGTTTTTTTTTATTAAGAAGAGTTCACTTATACAGAAATCAGTCTGTGTATGTGTAGGTATACTATCTAATATCAAATTAATAGCACCATAATGCCAGGCCCATGTGTAAAATATTAATCATTAAACATTAATGTTAATATTGGTATATATGAAAGTTACAATATTAGTGAGAAAAGCTGAAAGTAAACTACATCAGAAATATAGACAATTTAGTTTTCTGTTTTCATAAAAATCCTATAGTAACATCTGATTTTAAGATGCATTTTGAAATATGAGAAAGCTTCCCACTAAATCACAAGGGAGTGTGAGCAATTATTTTGTCTTTTCCCTTTTTTTTGAAAACTTCCCACTCAAAACCCTTCCTGCACTAGGTACAGATCTCAGAACTTTTTTTTTTTTTTTTTCTGGTGCTTAAAAGAACAATAAGGATGTGAGGCAGCACCAGGTGCCTTTATAAAACAGCAGTAGTTTGATAACCATGAAGATTTGGAGTAGGGCCTCTGTTCAGGGCTGTGGGTGCTCCTCCAGTTCCCAGCTGTTCAGTGTGTGAGATAGTAGTTGGATCCCAGAGGTGCCGAGACCCTGCAAGGGAGTGTGATTGACATGAAGATATTTGTGTCTGGCAGCCTCCTAGTCAGCAACCCACTAAACTTCCTGGAAAGCAGACTTCTAGTAAAACTTTTAGGATTTTGCTATAGGCATATATGATTTCCTTGCTGACCTTTCCCCCTAAAAGAGAAAAATTATGATACTCAATGAAGTCTTGAGGTTCAATTTTAAATTATTACTTCTTAGTATGAAGTAGTCCCTCAATGTGCCTTAAAACGCATATCCAAACATGCTTCTTCTTTAAATATTTTTTTAATCTTTTTTTTAATTTATTTATGATAGTCACAGAGAGAGAGAGAGAGAGAGGCAGAGACACAGGCAGAGGGAGAAGCAGGCTCCATGCACCGGGAGCCTGATGTGGGATTCGATCCCGGGTCTCCAGGATCGCGCCCTGGGCCAAAGGCAGGCGCCAAACCGCTGCGCCACCCAGGGATCCCACATGCTTCTTCTTTAAAGAACAACAGCTTAACATCCACCAAATCAGACCATAATTTCATTTTGTTTACAAGTGAAATTTTTTTAAAAACAAAAATTTTGTTATAACATGAATGTATAGCTTTTTCCTAATTAGATATTTAAAGAATGCCTTTGTAGAGAAAGACCTGCATTTATCGATGTATCTTCTAGTGAAAGCAGTGGGGTTTCCTTAAGGGAGTCACTGCCTATGAAAACTGGAAAATATAAAATAAAATAATAAAATAAAATAAAATAAAATAAAATAAAATAAAATAATAAAATAAAATAAAATAAAATAAAGGGTCTTATAGTCAATCTTCTAGTGAGGGTATAAATCTTTTAGAACAGTCTAAGAGAAAGGATTCTGTGGTTCCACTCTCAAATAAACATCTAATCACAGCTATTAAAAGGAAAAGAAAAAAAGTAGCTCTCTTTAGCTGCTGGGCTTTTTCCCAATATTATTTCATGATTCACAATAGCCAAAGGCACAAACAACCCAAATATCCATCCACAGATGAATGGATAAAGCAAGGGTAGTATATAGATACAATAGGATATTACTCAGTCTTTGAAAAGAAAGATAATTCTGCAGTAAGTTTCAACATGGATGAAACTTAACATTAAGTGAACAAATACTGCATGATTCCACTGATAAGAGGTGTCTAAAATAGTCAGAATTCAGAGAGTCAAATGGTATGACTTCTACAAAGGCTGGGGGTAGAGGGAAATAGTGAATTACTAATCAAAGAGCGTAAAGTTTCAGTCATGCAAGATGAGTAAGTTCTAGGGATCTACTGTACAACATTGTGCGTCTAGTTAACAAGACTATATTGTATACTCAAAATTTGTCTGGAGGACAGATGTCATGTTAAGTGTTCTTACCACAATAAAATACAATTTAGAAAGGAGGAAAAAGACCTTTATCTAGAACTTGACAAAGTGTGATTATCATTACAAGAAAAGGATCATTTCAGGTCAAGAAGGTACTTCCTATACAGTGTTTTGGTAGTAAAATTCACAGTAAAATTACAATTTCATGTATAGACTTTTGGATGTTTTTAGAAGTTACTCAAATGGAAAATCAGAGGTTTTCAGGATATGCGTTTTAATAATTTCATCAGCACTGGCATGGTAGAAATGTGGTAACCACTAACCATCAGCTTTACAGATTCTGTAAGGATTCTGCTTAAGTATTTTTTATTTTTTTTATTTTTTATTTTTTATTGATTTATTTTTTTACAAAATGTTTTCAATACCAACCCATGGCCTCCAGTAGGAAACAAACAGAACACTTTCATTCTCAACTGGCTTCTTGGAATGTGTCAGGAAGATAAAATATAAAATTCACTTGTCTTACTCTGGACTCTCTTCCTTAGTTCACTTTAACATGCTTCTTGAGACACCTCAAGCCTAAGTAAGAAGGTTCCATGTCTCTAAAATATGGAGCCTAAGACACATCAACCTATCCCATTTATGTTATAAATATAAATAAATCTAATGCTGCTAAAGTTCAAAAAAAGTCCTCTTTAGTTTAAATGTTATATGATGAATTGACTTCATAAATACTTAACAAAGACAATTTCATTACTGCTAGAAATTTTTTATATTTTAGACTGTCTTCAAAGAAAGGTCAAAATTTTGCAGTTGTCTTGGCATATAGAACACAAACATTATTTCAGTAATAAGTATTTGCTACCCTTTAAACACCTACACTTGGATTTTGGTTATCTGTGATGGTGTTGGGACTCTTTCCAACCCATAGTTTTTAATTAATATTCTACTTATAGATTTAAAGCCACTCAAAACTAAACAAAATCATATGAAGCAACAAATACATGTCAAATCAAGTTAATAAAAAAGCAGAATGCTATAAAATAGTAATAAAAAGAACCACAAAGAATCAATTTAGATAAAAAATAGTCATTTTAGATGAGATCAGATATGTATTACAAAAAAAAAAACATTGAAGATAATAGAGATTTATTTATCCCAATCACTGTGCACAACGATATATTCTTTGGCACAAAATGGAATAGGTGATTATTTTAGGCTACTCCTGTATACCTGGTTATGAAACAGTAATCAGCCACTTGTGTGCAGGAGAAGCCTTAACACCACCAATACTCATGCTGTATGAAGGGTACAAAGAGTCTCCAAATTAAAAAGATCTCATCAACTAGTGACATGGTAAAACTAGTGCATTCTCTTTCAGGTACCACTATGGACTGATTTATGTTAATTCATATATTGAAATCCTAACTTCGTCCCCCACTCATGTGACTACATTTGGAGATGAGACTTTTGGGAAGAAATAAGGGTTAAATGAGATTATGAGGGTAAAGTACTCATTGTGAGATTAGTAGCTTAATAAGAGGAAGAGAGAAAGGTAGATCTTTTGTGTGGATACAGGAAGAAGATGTCGATCTGCAAGCCAAGAAGCAGACTCTTAGTTCAACCCAATTAACTGGACCTTGATCTTGGACTTCTCAGCCTCCTGAATTAATGGAAATACATGTCTATTTTTTAAGTTGCCCAGTCTATGGTATTTTGTAATAACCAAGCAAACTAATATAGATTAATACTTTGGAGACAGGTATTGGCTCCAAATAGTATAAATGGTTTTGTCCAGCTTGAATGAGACCTCCTAATGCACTCTGAGTTCTTAAGGGCTAGACTCAGAGAAATTCCTGTAAGAATGCCTGGGATTGGTTTCCCCAGTGCTGAGAGGGGAAAGCTCCATCCCAGTTCAACATTTACCATGGGACATGTGATTACTAGAAGCCTGAGCTAGATCCACATGGTTCCACAGGACGTCATGTGGTGGATAATGGAACTTTGATTCCATAGGCTGCTCTCTTCCTTCAGAGTAGAACTGTCCATGCCACCTGCCCATATTCCTTGGATCTTTCTGTTTCCTATACCTAATGACTCCCAGTGTTATCTGCACCTGTGGTCTAAAGGCTTTCTTTCTTTTTTCTATTCTTTTCCCCTGGAGCCATAGAAAGTCATTCTGATCCACATGGTACTAGGAAATCAACATTCCCCAAAAGTAGCCTTCAGCCAATAAGTATAAATACCTCAGCTCTTTCATCCTTCTTGGGTAGATATTTCTGATATTTTTTTACACAAAGTCTCAGAATTTTTCTGTGAAACTGATCTCTATTTTCCTGTCATTTTAGTTAATTTACAATTTGGTTCGTTATTGGTTGTATTTCCTTTCCTGTATAATTCCCTACCTCCTTGCAGGTAATCTCTGCATATCCCATATAAACTGCCAGTACTCAAATCCTTATTTCTAACCTTATCTCTGACAAAGAAAACTTATACACCCCGATACCCTGTGGAGTTATTTACCATCTTGATAGGTATTAGATCAAAATTATATCTAAGCATACGGGTGCTTAAGAATGGGATTTTTCTCCATTATAGAAACTGGACTTCTCTGTTAAGCAACTGAGCCAGTAGCTTTCAGAGTTTCTGTTCTGAATGGCTCTTTCAATTTGACTAATTATAGCTCAGACTATGGGGGCTAATGTGGGGGACTGAAAACAATAGTACCTAAGCTATAATGAATTTGTGAAACACTTCAGACCTTGTTCTAAGAGTTTGAAGTATGTTATCTCATTTTGTTATACTCATTCTGAGGTAAATACCATAGTGTCACCCAAGTGTACAAAAAATAAATAAACTGCAGAGAAGACATGTTCAAAGGAACATCACTAGCAAATAGCTGAGTCATGACGTAAACCCAGATAGTTTGAGTCTAGAATGCAATCTTAAACACTATACACTATTATCTCATTGACTTTCTCAGATGACTCAATTTGTTTCCAAATTGATAGAGTAGAGCTAATTTTTACCCTCAGATTTTTCTCATTTGAATTAAGTCACTGTCTCACCTAGAGAATTTACTTCCATATTCACAATAGGTAGTTTGGCCATTGGTAAGAACAGACGTACCACCACTGGAAGAAAAACCCTTGTAATTGGTTCTCTTACCGCAAGGAGGCAAAAAAAAAAAAAAAAAAAAAAAAAAAAAAATCAAGACTAAAAAAGAAGAACATCTCTATTTTTTAAATTTATTTATTTATTTTTTTATCTCTATTTTTTAATTTAACATTTCATTCAATATTTATCAATCACCTAGTGCGTTGTAGGCACAGGAGTAGGTCAAACAGCATAGTGAGAAAGAAAAATTATCTCTTCTCTCCTAGAATTTATACTCCAGTGGACTGATAAAAAATATAATCATATAAAAATGAATAAAACATTTCCAGATATTTTAAGTGCTCTTTAAACACACACACACACATACACACACACACACACACACACGATGATCCAACAGAATGTCTGGGGTCTGAGTTACTTCAAAGAAGGTCTTGCTGTGGGTGGAACAATTATGCTGAGACCAGAAAAGAAAGGGAGTTGGGCATCCAATACTCTTCGGTTGATGTTCTAGGCAAAAGGGAAAGTAAATTCAAAGCCCAAGAAAATAAGAAAAAAGCAACAATGGCTGGAGAATAGTGAGCAAGGAGAAGGGTAGTTTGAGACAAACTTGAAAAGTCAGGCATAAGTCCAGTTGTATAGAGATTTTTACATGAGTAAGAAATTTGGATTTCATTCTGAGTGTAGAGATAGTGGGAGATCGTAAACATAAAAGACAAAATCTGTTTTATTT
Source organism: Nyctereutes procyonoides (assembly GCF_905146905.1). Lineage (NCBI taxonomy): Eukaryota > Metazoa > Chordata > Mammalia > Carnivora > Canidae > Nyctereutes > Nyctereutes procyonoides. Next base: position 12,642,644 of record NW_026575032.1, on the reverse strand, counting down.
TTTATTTATTTTTTATTTTTTTTTAATTTTTTATTTATTTATTTATGATAGTCACAGAGGGAGAGAGAGAGAGGCATAGACACAGGCGGAGGGAGAAGCAGGCTCCATGCACCGGGAGCCCGACGTGGGATTCGATCCCGGTTCTCCAGGATCGCGCCCTGGGCCAAAGGCAGGTGCCAAACCGCTGCGCCACCCAGGGATCCCTTTTTTTTTTTTTTTAATTTTTTTTTTGTTTTATTTTTTAAAAGATAAATTTAGGTTTCACATAGAGAATCAATTAATGAGGTTGAGAGAGGAACAACAACAACAAAAAACTACTTTTGAAGCTACACAGAAGTTTAGGTTAACGATGGATTAAGGAGATATTGGAGGAAGAAAAAAAGGACATATTGGTGAAGATGAAGAGGAATAGATGGGCATGGGATATGTAGTGCATGTGTATCCAGTAATACTTTCTTACATTTTTCCTGCTGAATTCCCTCAGTTGACTATATTCTAAAAGTCTTCACAGTAAACAGTGTAAGAGAAGAGGATGAATGTAATGCCAACAGAGAAAGGATAACCCACCCCGGTCTTCCTGTACGGCACCATGTTTATCCCACAGCGTTAAAAACCAAATATAAGAATATGGACAGGCAAAAAGAATGAAAAGGGCTAGTTTTTAATGTGAGTGCTCTTTTTGGAGGCTTAATAACTTGTGTTGGAAAGAAAAGCACAATAAAAAAGAAAATCCTGAATGCCACTATATTATAATCTCTTTCTACAGTCCTCCAGCATCTAAGATGAATAAATTATTTTTAAAAAGTAGTAAAACAAAGTCAACATTTAAATTAATCTGTTGAGTGTTGAGTGAGAATTATATAATCAATCCAGGGTATTTGTCTTTTAAAGCATGGATCTTGAAATCCTCTTTGTGAATAATTCTAACTGAAATCAAAGTTTCATCGCACAAGATGAGAAACTATTTCATAAAATTTTTCTCACTAGGGGTGCCTCAGTGGCTCAGTTGGTTAAGCATTCACCTTTGGCTCAGGTCATGATGCTGGGGTCCTGGGTTTGAGCCTCATGTGGGCTCCCCACTCATCAGCAAGTCTGCTTCTCCCTCTGCCTCTGCCCCTCCCCCTTCCTGTGCTCTGTCTCTCAAATAAATAGAACCTTTAAAAAAAGATCTTACTAATCTTACACCCACCACCTATAATTTCTAGGATTCTTAGTTTCCACAACTTGAAATAAATTAACCTGGGACAGCTGGAAAAAAGCAAAGATGGCCACATCTTTGCAAGCAAGTACTGACTTGCAAACACTATTCATTGCAGATTATTACCATATTCTCTGTCTATAATACAGAATATTAGTTCAGATAAGAAATGTGATTTTTACAAACTAATGAATTGGTTAGGAAAATTCCCATTCTTTCAAATCAGACCAGAAAACTGCATTTAAATTATCAGCCATAACATAAATGAATAATACATTGGTGCATAGAGATAATAAATGCAAACTCATTCCTATGTTTATTTTCATTTTCTGTAGTAATTTACAGCATCTGCTCTTGATTCTTCAATTTAATCTTCACATTTATGTGAACTATTTATGTGAACTATCTCTTAATATTGACTATATACAAAAAATGATACTGTCAGTATTTTAGAATCTGACAATGATCTAGCCATTTATACAATAGAATCTGAAATTACATTTTTGAATCATGAATACATATAATGGGACCTATAGCAAATCAAGCATATTTTATGAAGTATAATGATACAGCCAAATAATGTAGATCAACACAATTCTTTCCTTGTGCTTTCTACAAAATATTATTATGATCTGTGATTCCAGTAGTGAAAACACATCTCATTTCAATTAATGCCTCCTCTCTTATCTCCCAGTGCCCTAAAGTTTTTCCTTCCTTCCTTCCTCCTCCTTCTCCTTCCTTCCTTCCTTCCTTCCTTTATCCTTCCTTCCTTCCTTCCTTCCTCCTTCTTTCCATTTTGTCTTTAATTTCTAGTTTTATTGATTAAAATAAATATTATCTGTACTACTTCATTTTGGACTCTTATTGAGAATTTCTCTGTGGACAGTTTTTGTTGATGTCTCATGGGCCCTATTTTTTCAACTCTATTGAAATATAATTGAAATACAACATTGTATAAGTTTAAGATGTACAACCCTTTATATTTGATATATATAATGTATATATTCCAAAATGATTACCACAATGAGGTTAGTTAACATATCTATCACCTCACATAGTTACAATTTGTATATGTGTGCACGTATATATGCAGTGAGAACTTTTAAAATCTACCGGGTGATTAAAAAATCAAATAAATAAATAAATATTCTGTGTGATGAGCAGATGATCCGCCTCTTGACATATGGTTGGAAGATCTAGAGTAGCCTAACTATGACACAATGCCTATGTTTTTCTTCTCATTTCATCTCATCATGTAGGCATTTTATCATCTCACATCAGCACAGGAATAAAGGTAAGTATGGTACAATAAAATATTTTGAGAGAGACAGGGACTACATTCACACAACTTTTATTACAATAAACTGTTATGAGTATTTTATTTTAGTTGTTAATTAGTTGTTATTAACTTTTTATCTGCCTAACTTATAAATTAAAATTTATTATAGGTATGTATAGGGGAAAAACATAGTATATATAGGGTTCATTATTTTCTGCAGTTTCAGGCGCCTTTGGGGATCCTGAATGCATCTCCCACAGATATGGAGGGGCTAAGAATCTAAGAATCTTATTTTTTTCTAAAAACCTACTGTGCCCTAGTAGCATCAAAACCACTCATTAACAGAGTCAGTTCCACACCATCCTACTGTGATGATTCCTTGTGAATAGATGGCCCCACCTACATCAATCAGGTGACTGAAGGTCCTTCACATGATGAGGCCGGATAACAATTTCTACATATTATGGTTACCTTTGCTTTGTCATTGCTGTTATGGTTTACCTTAAGCCTTATTGTTTACCTTAAGAAGAGGGTAAATTCTAATTTACTTCTAAATGACTCATTATGTGGCATAATTACCTAAATAGATAAGCATGACCATTATTGAGTGAAACATTCCTACATATGGAAAAAAAAAAAAACTCATAGCATGGATCTGTTAGCTCTCCAACTAAACAGGGTCCATTATTTGGCAAACCTGCGCTAATTAATCTTGGTGAAAAAAGTGTTGTTTCTAAAACTGAATCAATATGTTTAAAACATTTCTGGCAAGTAAAAACTTCTATACATGCTGCATGAAATTGCAAATTATTTATAGCCAAGTTCATACATTTGTTTCTGAGAAATTTCAGTCTTTGTGGCTTAAAATTGAGCACCCAGAAGCTGCAATATGAAGCTCCATGTACATCTTTTTGGAAGCATCTTTTCCCCTTAGTATTCATTTTACATCATTCTCATTCAACTGTGAAGTGGTTTCAATGTATCCAAAGTTAGACCCACATACTCAGTTCTACACATACACTGATATATAAGGCAGGTTCTGCATTGTTTTCTATCATTTTAAGTATCAAAGCTAAAAATAATAGATATGCCTCACTCCCAACTATGCCTTACATCTATAGCTGCATTTTTACAGAGTTGTATAGAAAGTTTATTACCATTTAAGAATATATTGAATATATGCACTTATGGAGAAAAGGTGGATATTATTCAGTAAGTATTAGAAATAATGTATTTTATCCTGCTTCTTTTAGGACTTTCTGGTTAATTGAGTTGATTATAAATTTATGTTATATAAATTATATACGTTATGACAGCATTTTCTTTTAAAATAGAAGTGTAACTTGTAACTTAAATGTAAACAAGTCGTCACTTTTTAAGCAAATTTATAAAAGCACTACAAAACAACATTTTGAATGGGGAAATGTATGTAACTTTACTGATGAGAGACCATTAAGTATCTCTCAAAGCAGTTGATAACATCTTAGCCAAAGGGATTCAAACAGAAGGGATAAGTGAATACATACATTTGTTAGAGTACCTAATCACAACATTCACATCTCCAAAATAATTTGCTACCAAGGGCATTTAATGCCCTTGACTCGAGTAATAAAATCGCAACCAGTTTTCAGGTATATTTTAAAAAATTCTCTGGCACTTATCTTTGCAAACATATCTGTAATCAACTCAGAAAAAAACAACGTTTTTTTAAAAAATTCCTTTAGAAAGGGATTTGCTAGAAATTATATTCAGAATGTTCTAATGTTTATAAGCAGAGGAAGTTAAAAATACCAACGCTGAATAAAATAGGAGAACAATTTTATTAATGGGGTAAGCAATAATCTTTATATCTTCAAAGAGCTTCTTGAGGGTTCTGTTGATAATCTCACTGGTGACCAAATAGATATTGTCAGAATTCTCCTCCACTTGCTTAAGATGAAGACTAATGACAAGTACTAACCAGAATGTTGATAATTATAACCACACTCTTCTTGAAGAGCTCAGGATTCCATTTTGGCTTTTATGGTCTACCTATGGGGTGCTAAGTACTTTTTACCCATCAGAAGATTAATGCGATAACCCTAGAAGCTATTTGTATGCAATTCCATGCTGTAATTCAACCTTAGATACACTGAGGAGACATGACAAGATGAGCAATTGTGCCCATATAATGACTGAATATGTCTACTAGATCACAGAACTTTTTTTTTTCAACTTCTGTAACTAAGAAAACATTGAAATCTGAGACTGCAATAATTAAACACAGATCAGTTTTTTTCCCAGTCCTTGCTTGTTATAGACACAGCTAGCAATGAGTTCCATAACAGAGAGGCAAAGATAACAAGGAAGATTTGGAAAGTTTTCAAATCTCAGGCATTCAGGAGTCAAGAGAAAAAAAAAAAATTTACTCAAGTTAAGTGAGAGTTTATTCTAATAAAGAATGTGAAACTAAACATAAACTGTGTTAGGTAACTTATTTATGCTTTCTCATCTAATAATGAAGACAATTCTATTTAACAGATATTGGAATATTTTTTTTACTTCGTCTGAGACTGATGGCATACCCATGAGCATGTGTGTGAATTTAGAGCCCAAACTCTTTATGACAATGAACTGATATTTAGCGTAGCTAAATGAATGCTGTGAAAAAGTGGGTAAAAGACCACATCTAGGATTCATAGGTTTGAGTATTGTGTAAATACGTTAATGAAAGCTCAGTGACTTGAAGAAGTAATAATAAGAATAAAGAGCATATATTTTGCAGCAGTAAATATCTTTGAAAAAAATACCTTTCTATGCTTAGAGTTGAATTATTCCTAATCAAAAAAGCCAATATGTGGTAAGAAGGCTAATATTGATTGAGATATATGTACAACTGGTCTTCACGTCTTCTGGCTAATGATATGAATTTTGAAGGTAAATGATAAAATGAGTGAATTTTTTTTTATTAACATCTCAAACTTACATCATCTTTACTGCCCAGTTTTTGATTTTTGAATATTATTGAACTTTTATTTGACTAAAAATGGCTCATTAGATTTGCCAAACTAATGCTCAGCTATTTTTGTAGTAAGTGATATGCCATTGTAATTGCTTACACGATGGTATGTGCAACATTATGGAGATCTATTATGTGATTTAATAAAATACCTGAACATTTTATAAATGACATATTGCTTTTCATTTAGGTCACTATTGGCAGGAATATGAAATTGACAGGATGTGACTATATATAGACCTATCCAACTTTTAAGTTTAGGTGAAAGAATAATAGTTACTTTAATTTGACAAATAATTTTTGATTCTGCATTATATTTTAGCTAACATGCTAAGAGTTGGACAGAGTGAATGAACAAAATAAAAAATAAAGTTAAAAAGGAAGGTCTTCTCTCATAGAATGGTTTTTGAAACTGGGGAATAAGACAAAAATATGAATAATTTATATCATATTTTAGGAAATAAAATAATAAATGTTGCAAATAATGTTTTTAAAGAGAGGTAGGATAGGAAATGCCACTGATAAAATTCAATTTTTATTTTTATACTCACTTTTTAAAATGTTTTTAAGATTTTATTTATTTATTTTTTTATTATTTGACAGAGGGAGAGAAAGAGAGAACAAGCAGGCAGAGCAGCAGACAGAATGCGGAGCTCCATCCTAGGACCCTGGATCAGACCTGAGCCAAAGGAAGATGCTTAACTGACTAAGCCATCCAGGAGCCCCTAAAATTTTACTTTTAAATGACTGCTCAGAAGAGAGCCCAGAGAAGGAAGCAGGAGCAATCCATTAGTATTTCTAGCAAAGGACACGGAGATTGCAAAGCCTTGGGGAGGATGTGTGTCTGGCCTGTTCAAGGAATACTGAGATCAATATGGCAAAAGAAGGGGAAGAGCAGGGAGGATAAGATTGGAGAGGAGGTGAAGAAAAGATGATACAAGGTCTGAAAAGGCTGTTGTTTTTGTCCTGGAGTGATTTGAAAAGACATGGGAAATCTGAGCAGAAATGTCATAATTTGATTCATAATTTCATAGGATAATTTTAGCAACTTTGTTGAGAATAGACTATAGGATTTAGGAGCAAGTGTGGAAACAGGAAGACCCGGGATAATACTGTATTGGTTTAACAAAAATGGCAAAAAAATTAAATTAAATTAAATTAAAAAGTGTCAAGCAGTAAAGGTGGTGAGAAATATCTGTTCTGTCAAATAAGCAAAGTACTCTTGAAAGAGATCAATAAGGAGAGTAAAAACAAGCAAAAAATATGGAAAACAATTTATAGAAGATAACCAAAAGAGTAAACAAACATACAAAGTACCCTCAAAATCACTGGGGATAAGAGAAATATAAAATTGTAAAAATAAACTATCACCTTGCATCAGTCGCACTGAAATTAGAGAACTGTAAAATGCCAAGAGTTATTGTAATTTTGGGCCATCTTAATTCTCTATTGCAGGTGGGACTGTGCATTTACAAAGCTATTCTGAACATCAATGTAGTGCCAGAGACACAAATCAATTATTGATGCCTATGATCCAGCAATTTCTCCTCTGGATACATATCCCAGAGAAATTCTCATGGAAATCTGGAAGGGAACATGATGGAAAATGGTAATTGAAGCATTCATTATTACAAGGGAGCCAGATGAAAAAAAAAAAAGTGAAGATATCTTGAGGGACTTATAGGACAGCATCAAGTGAACTAAAATCTGTATTATAAGTGTCTCTGAAGGAGAAGAGAGCAGGGGTAGGGGATGGGGACAAAACTTATTTCAATCAATAATGGCTGAAAACTTCCCAAAGCCTGGGGAAATAACCAGATGTCATGATCTAAGAAGCTCAGAAAACTCCAAAAGAAGATAAACCCAAAGTGATGCATATCAAGACACATTATAATTAAAATGTTAAAAGTTATAGACAAAGGAGAGAATTTCAAAAGCAGAAAGACAAACAACAACTTGTTACATACAAGAGAACTCCCTTAAGATTATCAGCAGATTTTTCAGCAGAAACTTTTCAGGTCAGAATGGTGGAGCATGGGGGGATCCCTGGGTGGCGCAGCAGTTTGGCGCCTGCCTTTGGCCCAGAGCACAATCCTGGAGACCCAGGATCGAATCCCACATCAGGCTCCTGATGCATGGAGCCTGCTTCTCCCTCTGCCTGTCTCTCTGCCTCTCTCTCTCTCTCTATTATAAATAAATAAAAATAAAAAAAAAAGAATGGTGGAACATGGTATATTAAAAATGCTTCAAGAAAAAAAAAAAAGAAAGAAAAAAGAAATCTCCAACCAAGAATAGGCTACCTGGCAGGTATAGGTTCAGAATTGAAGTAGAGATTAAGAGTTTTCCAGAAAAGGAAAACTAAAGGAATTTATCACTGCCAAACGCCTTTCAAAAAATGTAAAAGGGGCTTCTTTAAGCTGAAAACAAAGAGCATTAATTAGTAACAAGAAATATGAAAGCATTTATTACATTGATAAGTATGTAGTAAAAGTAGCAGATTGATCACTCATGAAGCTAGCGTGAAAGTTAATACCCAGAAGTAGTGAAAATACCGTAACTACAATAATTATTTAACCAATGCACAAGATAGAACATAAAGGGGGAGAATAAAAATATAGAGTTTTAGAATACATTTTTAAGTCTTAAATTGTTATCAACTTAAAATGGACTGTTATAAATATAACCGATTATATGTAAGCATAATGGTAACCACAAATCAACAACATTGAGTAGATACACAAAAGATAATGAACAAGAAATGTAAGCATACCCCCATATTCACTGTATTATTTATAATGGCCAAGATATTGAAGTGACTTGCAGGTCCATCAACAAATAAATGAATAAATAAAATGTGATATATATATATATATATATATATATGGAATATATAGAAGTACAAAGTACTTCTTTTATTGCACATTTAGAGAATTTTATATATATGTCTTGTGTGCGTGTCCTTAAACTTCCAATCTTATTTTGTCTCTTGGAGATTGTTGAACGCAGCTTGTCTAGGAAGGGAATGGGACTAGATTCTAAAATTTATTTGGGACCATGGGAATAATAGTTGGGAAGAAAACTGTTTGCACAGGACAGATTTCTAGATACTTTTTGCTGCTAGTTTTATGTAATATTTATTGAACATTTTGACAAATATTTATTTTTGTAAGCCTAAAAGTGATTCTTTGAAAGTTTAAAGAAACTTGACCAAAAGACAGTACAAAAACACTGGCACTTGAATGTTGGATGTCACTGTATGCGTGAAATTATATATTTCGGGGTAGTGTGAGCTTTTAATGTTAAGTCATATTAAACTCTTAAGTCAAATTAAGCAGATCCGGCATTGGCAGTGTAGCCATAACTTTCTGATGTTAGTAAAAACAAAATTGGTGGCTAAAATTAGGGTTAAGGCTAGGATTAGGGTTAGGGTTAGGGTATATACATATATATATATATATATATATATATATATATATATATATATATATAAAATGGAATTTTCAGCCATATAAAAAAGAAATTTTACCATTGTGATAACATGGATGGACCTTGTGGACCTTATCCTAAGCAAAACAAGTCAGACAGGGAAAGACAAATGCTGTACAATAGCACTTATATATGGGTTCTATAGAACACACCCACCCACAGACACACACCCTCACAAACTCATAGAAACAGAGAGTAGATTGGGTTTCACCAGATGTGGAGGGGGAGGGATGGGCAAAGCAGGTGAAGGGAGTCAAAATGCACCAACTTCCAGTTATAAAATAAATAAGTCATGGGGATGTGCTGTAGAGTATAGTGACTATAGTTAATACTGAGTTGCATATTTGAAAACTGCCACAAGAGTAAATATTAAAGATTCTCATCACAAGAAAAAAATCCTGTGATATATGGTGGATATTAACTAGACTTATTGTGATGATCATTTCACCATGTATACAAAAACCAAATCGTTATGTTGTATATTTGAAACTAGTATCACGTTGTATGTCAGTTATACCTCAATTTTTTAAAAAGAGCAAAGGACTTGAATAAGACATTTCTCCAAAGAGGACATGCATATTTTCAACAAGTATATGATATTTCATCATCACTAATCATCAAAGGAATGCAAATTAAATCCTCAATGAGGGGACACCTGGATGGAGGATCTGCTTTTGCAGGGTGGGATCCCAGATTCCTGGGATTGAGTCCCACATTGGGCTCCTTGCATGGGACCTGCTTCTCCCTCTGCCTGTGTCTCTGCCTCTCTCTCTGTGTCTCTCATGAATAAATAAATATTTTTTTAGATGTGGTATATACATACAATGGAATGCTATTCAGCTTTGAAAATGAAAGACATTCTGAGATATGTGGCAATGTGGACAGACTTAGAAGACATTGGACTAAATGAAATAAACCAGACACAGAAAGTACCACATGACTCCACTTACATGAAGTATCTACTATAGTCAAATTTAGAGCATCAAAGTCTAGAATAGTGGTTACCAGGGAATTGGGGGTGGGGAGAGAAAATGAAGAGAAATTAATCAGCAGGCATAATGTTTCAGTTAAGAAAGATGAATACGGGGCAGGTTGGGGGGAAATCCCTGGCTGGGGTGGCTCAGCAGTTTAGGGCCTGCCTTCAGCCCGGGGGGTGATCCTAGTGACCAGGGATCAAGTCCCAACTTGGGCTCCCTGCATGGAGCCTGCTTCTCCCTCTGCCCGTGTCTCTGCTTCTCTCTCTCTCTGTGTCTCTCATGAATAAATAAACAAAATCTTTAAAAAAATGAGGAAAGAAATAAAGAAAGAAGAAAGAAAGAAAGAAAGAAAGAAAGAAAGAAAGAAAAGAAAGAAAGAAAGAAAGAAAGAAAGAAAGAAAGAAAGAAAGAAGAAAAGGAAGGAAGGAAAGATGAATACATTCTAAGAGATTCACAGTACACAATACACCTATAAGTCAAAAATAATGTAGTGCACATTCTAATTTTCTAAGAGGCCAGATCTCCTTAAGCGTTCTTATCACAATAAAATAAAAAAAAAATCGGAATTGACAAACACTGTTGTGTGTTCATATTCCTACATCATTTTAAATAAAAAATTTTGAGGCCTTATATGAATCATCCTCAGATTTAAGCGACAGTAGAAAACATTGGCATTAAATGTGTGTGCATGCACATGTAGGATTGTAATGCAGTCGTCCAACAGTGGGATTGTGAGGAATCTCAGGTGTAAGTTGACACTAAAGGCGAGAAGCTTATTAACTTGTCAGTGCTGTCCATACAGCTCCTGGCAGGAGCTGGTGCTCCAGTAGACCTTCTTCACTCCTGGTAGGGAGGGCTACCGTGTGGTGCCGTGTGGTTAACAATTGAAAAACATATTATTCAAGCACCTTTGATAAGGACTATGGCTGGAGTCTTTTTTAATGCTCTCCATTTCTAGTTACATAAATCAAGGAAAATGCCATATTCAGGCCTGTCTATTACAGAAAGTGTGCCTGTCATAACAATCTGTTTAAAGGAAAATAAAAATGAAAAAGAACCCTGGTTGCCATTTCAGTGCCCTGGTCATTGACTTTAGGTAATGTGCTAAGAATTAACATTTTAATTAAAACGGGAAGCATTTTAATTGTTCTGGTATAATTTCATTTTAGACTTTTGGCTTGATTTAAACATAAAGAACTCAGACTTGTTAAAAGTTTCTGTAACTACTTTTCCTTTGGGGCTTCCGTAAATATATGTCATTGTATAGCAAATAGAAATATCATGAGATCTTCCCTATTATAAACAAACAGATCAATTCTGTACATAATTCTTATTATGTATCGTAAATTACTTATACAGGCATCTTTTAAGTTGCATCTACTGGTTTGTTTCTATTTTTAAAATTTAGCTTTACTGTGTTTCACTGAACCTTGCCCGCTGTTTATCATTACAGAAATGGTATTTCTCTCCATTGCAAACATTTCTGAAGTCGCTAACAATCCACGCTGGTTTTTATTACTAAACTGATTTGTCTGCTATAAAACATTTTTAATTACACTACTTTGTTGGATATCTCTTAGGCTTTATTTTAACCAATACACAGTGAAAATTCGATTAGATATTTTGAAGACCGTTAGAGAAAACTAATGGCCTCAAAAAGGCCTCAAAAATTGCTTCTCCTAGAAAAATAGAGTATTGTATTCAATATTATATTTAAAATCCTATGGCTACATTACAGGATACAATCGGCATTTTCCTGTAACCCTATGTCATTCTATTTACTGGTTACCTGACTCTCCAATTATGGGAATTTATTAATCATAAATCAAGTCAAGGCATTCATTTCATTTTCTCCTGTCTTTTTTTTTTTTTTTTTCTTCAATTTTTCTCCCTGGTTGCCAGGTGCAGAGACAGACAGGGAGCAGCCAACCGCTTGGGGCGGGCTCACTGACTGTAACTGTGTCTGAACTGGTCCTAGTGCTCAGCAGGGAGTGTGTGTTCCTACAAACTTTCTGAAATATTAATATACAAAATTGTACTGAGGTTTCTGATAGCAGTAGACTGGCTGCTGTGTGGTTTTCTGATTAGGGTTCTATTGGTGATTCCGAGAAGCCAGTGGCGCCCAAATGGGTTAAGTCTAATGAGGTTTGGAAAGCTGATAGCATAATTTAAGATGACTTTCAATCTCAAAGCTGCAAACCCGGCTGACCCCAGCAAATTACAGTGTTTGTTAATGCTCTGTTATAGACATCTTCTAGTCAACCAAAACCAGATATATTAAGTGAAAAAATCGAGTTGTGGTTCTCTAAGAAATGTTCCTTGGCTGTATTTTGACAGATCTTCCCATGACAGTTTTTTTTTTTTCTTTTTTTTCAAGGCATCTGATACTTCCTAATTTTTTAGGGGTTGAAATCATAAACACACGCATACACACAATCATTTGACTTCTTGCTGGAGAAACATAATTACCTCAAACCTTGATCATCATAATCTTATGCAGTGTGTTTCCCATGGGAAATCTAAAAACAATTTAAAGGATCATAGACCAAAAGGGAAAGATAAAACCCCAGACTTCCCAATGCTAAAACAGGCAAAAAAACTAAACAAGCAAACAAACAACAACTCTGTAAATTAACAATGTGAAGAAAGGCTCTGAATTTAAAATAATTCAAATAAGATTTTTTACAGATTCAGTGAAAAGGCTGACTGATACTTTAGAAGCGATGATTCTCATATATATTAAATATTGAGGGTAAAATTGCAAATGAAATGCATCTCAGAATAATAGTTTGAGATAATCATAGTTTCTTTAAAGCCTAAGGTGATGATTTTTTTATTAAGTTCTTAAGCTAGTGATTTTTTTAGATTTTATTTATTCATGAGACACAGAGAGAAAGAGGCGGAGACAAAGGCAGAGGGAGAAGCAGGCCCCATGCAGGGAGCCCGATGTGGGACTAGATCCCGGGACTCCGGGATCATGCCCTGGGCTGAAGGCAGGTGTTCAACTGCTGAGCAACCCAGGCATCCCTAAAGTGATTATTTATAGACAGAGCACCATGACAGATTTCCAACATAGTGAGAAACTGGACAAAATCTTAAAGCTTTGGAAACTTCTTTTGAAATTAATGTTTCTTACCCTCTTATAATTTTGGATTTTCTTGAACTGTGGAGAGTATTTTCTCCCGTTTTTCAATATTTAAAAAAAATATGTTTAGAGTTCTGGATTACTTTTTATCATGCAAATCTTATAACAAAATTCCAAGAAATCAGAATTAGTAATTTTGTTTGTTTGTTTGTTTTAACACAAGTCTGTTTTGAACAAGCTAATGGTGCAAATATTATGAAGCAAATGTTTAATTATTTAAAGTAAAATGTTTCTCCATTTAAAAGTTTGTAATTCAATGGGTCTCAAAAAGTGTCTTCCTTCCAGTTAACTGAAACAATAACCCCCTTTAAGTTGTAATATTTTGAATAATTTTGCTTCCTCCTTTAATAACTTTACACATTTTTAGCAGGTAAGGCATTTTCACTAAAAATTTAGTTTCCTATGAAGAATATTTTGCTCAAAGTAAAAAAATTAAAAATAGATCTTAGGGGTGCCTGGTGGCTCAGTTGGTTAAGTGTGCAACTCTTGAGTTCAGCTCAAGTCATGATCTCAAGGTCATGAGACTCAGTCCCAAGTAGGGCATAGGGCTCTGTGTACTTAAGATCCTCTCTCTCCCTTTCCCTCTGTCCCTTCCAGCTGCTCATCCACACAAGCTTTTGCTCTCTCTCTGTGGAAAAAAAAAAAAAAAAAAAAAAAAAAAAAAAGGTCTTAGGAGAAAATAATTGTATATGTGCTGCTGAAGCTAGCAGTAGGAGAAAATAATTGTATAAAATGCTTACAATTTAAAATCATACAGGTTTTATTGTGGATTTTTTGAAGGATTTTATTATATGCATATAATTATATATATGATTTTATTTATTTATTCATGAGAGACTGAAAGAGAGAGGCAGAGACAGGCAGAGGGAGAAGCAGGTTCTCCATGGTGAGCCTGATGCGGAACTTGATCCCAGGACTCGAGGATCATGACCTGAACCAAAGGAAGACACTGAACCACTGAGCCATCCAAAGTGCTTTGAAGGGATTTATTTTTAAGTAATCTCTACACCCAAGGTGGGGCTGGAGATCAAAACTAAGATCAAGAGTCACATGCTCCACCAGACTGAGCCAGCCTGGTATCCCTTAAAATCATAGTTATTTAAAAATTTTTTTCAACACTTTTTAAAAAAAATATTATATTTATTTATTCATGAGAGACAGGCAGAGGGAGAAGCAGGCTCCATGCAGGGAGCCCGACGTGGGACTCGATCCCAGGTCTCCAGGATCACAGCCTGGGCCAAAGGCAGGCACTAAACCACTGAGCCACCCAGGGATCCCCCTTTTTTTTCAACACTTTAAGGCCAGTGATTAATTAACATTTTATTTCTAGTGATCTAATATTCGATTCGCAACTAGCTATTTGTGTTTTTTTTAATTTTTTAAAACTTTCTGTAAAACATAAAATATTTCATTTTATTTTGGAAGATTCATTTATTTGAAAGAGCAAAGGAGAGGGGGAGAGAGAAAGAGAGAGTGAGAGAGAGAACAATTAGGGGAGGGGCAGAGAGACGGGGAGAAGGAGACAGACTACCCACTAAGCATGGAACCTGATGTGGGGCTTGATCCCAGGACCCTGAGATCATGACCTGAGCAGACTGAAATCAAGAGTTGAACACTTAAAACCGACAGAGCCACCCAGGCACCCCAAAACATGAAATATTTTAAGACTCCTTTAGTAAATCTGCTATATGAAACACACCAAACATGTTTAAGATTTATTTTTAAACAAATACATAGAATTTTATTCTCATAAGTATCCATTGCACTTCAAAACAATTACTGTAGGCGGTTACCTGTATTTTTCAATAGAGCAGTCCAATTCTCCAAAATTTGTTATATTCCTTTTAGAATTTACTTATATTCTGACTCTCAAGCACATACATAAACGTTTTAAATTACTGTGGCAGTCCTTGATTTCACCTAAAAGCTTCCTAGCGAGCTGTGTCACTTTTACTTGATTGTTTTTAAAGCCAAAAACCAAGATACCTCAATTCTTTTAAAAAAGAATGATACTTTTAAGGTAGTTCCAAGAAGACAACAAAGTAATTCAAAGATTGTTTCATTAGAAGAGAGATTATCAAAAGGAAGAGAGATGATCGATTTAAATGGGAATAGTATTTGATTGAAGTAGTCATGTAAGGGTTGAACTCATGTGCACTACTATTTACAGTTAGAAACATCCCTACACAAATGTTTATGTGTTAAGCATTCTGCAGCTTAGTGTACAATACATCAAGATGATTTATATTATTGCAAAATCATCTCCCAGAACTAATTTTGCAAACAGCATTGCCTAAAATAAATAGGACTTTGTTAGTTGAAATGCAAAAATTGGGACAGTTTTTCTCTGACTCTTGACCATACTTAGGAGATGTCTGCAGAAACTGTAGATAAAAATTCCATACCGAATGATTTATGCATTTTCTAGACTTTTTATATGGTAGCTTTGCATGAATTTCATATGCAGTTATTTAAATATTTATTTGCTTATCCACTGTCTATGGGGAACATTATCTAAAAGCAGGTAAGAGTTAAACTGAACAGGTCTGTGGGGCAGGAGTGGGATGGAGGGGTGAAAAATACTTTGGATCTATAACACTGCTTAGGTCATTAACCAACATCTCGATAGAACACTTACTTTTCAGTAGGAAAGGGAGATGAATGCTGTCGTCTTTCCTCTCCATTTATTTTTTATGGTTATTTATTCACAGATGATGTGGGCAGACTGTGTGCAGAGAGAAAGCATGGGTAATTTACAGGCAGATGTAACCCTCAATTGGCTAGGATATTCAAAGTGCTCCTAGGAATTAAGAGGAAAGTAGGTCATTTGAATCATAAACATTTTGAACATTAACTTCATAAGTGAGGCTAATATGTACTTGTTCTAAAAGCAAAGGGAAAAAAATGGCTTCAAATAGGATAAGGAAGAAAGTTAAACAAAACAGAATTATTAAACCATCCTAGTTTCCACACCTCTATGAATGTCGGTAGGAGGTCTACTTCTGACAGTGTACGAGCCAGCAGGAGAGTTTACTAATGAAAGACAAGATACATGTGTTGACATAGCATTAAATGACTGGTTTGTCACTCCCCCAGGACGTGAATTGTGGATTCTATGCCGTAGTAGCACAAACTAACTGCTTTTATCCTCTTGTTTTTCTTAATTTTAACTTCTCACACAAATTAACAGCTCTCTGTTTGCCATTTGCATGTTTATTTCGTGTCATGCTTGGTTAAAATTAAAACTGGCCCACTAGTTATGGCACTTCAAAATTTAGTACTTCTTCAAAGACCTGCGGGATGACTTAATGAGTATGCAATGCAATTCTCTTAAGTCAAATTAAATATAAGCTGTCTATGTTCCATACTGCAAGAGTACATTGTGTATGATATAAATTGAGAATACTAAAAAAAAAGGCTTTATGTCTTCCATATCTAAAAAAAATGCAATATAATTGGCTAGCTATGGATTTTTAGTCCTGCTGCAGAGAAATTTCCGAGTTATAACATTGCAGATCTATGGTATTGTGTCCCTGAATATGAACAGCAACAGGACCTAAAAAGATCAAAGCTCAAGCTTTCCTTTGAAAAAGAGACTGTTGTAAGAAAAACAATTTTCTCCTTGTTATCACCATGGGATATATACATGGGCTGGATAGGTCACATTGTCATTCAAATTCTTTAAAGTCAGTTTTTTTTTTTTTTTTTTTTTCAGGGTAAAAGAATAATCAAAAGTAAAGCACACTCCTGAGGATCATGAAATTTGGTTAACTCTGACAGCAATGTTAACAGGAGGATACCAGTGGCCAGGGAAGAGGACCTATAACCAGATAAAAGTAAAAGCAAGGATCTATTAGTCTTCTTTATTATCAACAATCTATTAGTCTTTATTATCAACATCACAAGAATTGCTGAAGCTAGTTCGTTTAACTAGCACTTTTAATTAAGAGAGTAACACAAAGGTCATTTACAAGGAGAAATTGACTTAATCTGCAGTTATCAGTGTTTGCATATATATTGCAGACTGAGATTGATATGAGCGGATGAGTCATGATTTGACAATTATTGGCAAGTGGCATTTTCCCTCCAGAAAATCAGCAGTGTATCCTTAATGTAATTGAGTGTGTGCTCACCTATGCTGGTTTAGAAATATAATACTTTTAAACTTTCAACACTTCTATTTGTATTAGATGTGATTTTGTTAAAGTTTGGTCAGTGTGAAGGGAACCAGATTTTAGGAAAAATATTGAGGTCGACTATTGCTTCAAAATAGTAGGGTGTGTCGCCTTAGGAAATGAACAGTTTCCAGAAATGAGTCTGATAAATCTGCTTTAAAATTGATTACATTAACTTTTTTCGCCACAGCGAGCCTGATAATTACCTGCACTAATCTTGTTAGACAGCACTGAGAACTTTTGTGAAAATATTTTGGAAATGATTTCTCCATAAAATATATATCTATAGATATATAGATATACCAATATCTATATTGGATATGCATATTCCAATCTAAGAAAACATAACAGCTTAAAAAAATTGTGAGTAGTATCTGATTTAAATAGTAGCCACCTAGGATATCAGAGTGATTAGATACCGCAATTAACTTATTAGTTTAACCCTCAGCTGCAGAATGTGTTTATTTTTGAAGTATATGTGAGGGCTTTCTTCTTTCTCTTTCCTTCTTTTTCTTCCTATCTTTTTCTCTCCTTTATCTTATTCTAATTTTTTTCTCTTCTCCTATAATCACCAATTCTACCTTTTCTCTCTTCCTCATAGACTCTTATGTATCAAGAAATGTCCTTGACTGTATAGGCATATATGAAAAAAATACATGAAATATACATACTACATTAAGTAAATAATATTGTTCTAGACATTATTCTCTGCAGTTTTACTCAGTACTATCTTTTTTTTTTTTAAAGTTTCATCCATTTAACTGCTTTACTTTAGTTTCTCTTTTGACTACTTTTGGGTTTTGTTCCATAGTAGCATCCATGATATTATTTACCATCCTGCTGATAGATTATCTAATAGATTTTAGATTGTGTTCACTCTCGCACTCAAGAAATGCTATGATAAAAACACTTGTACTATGTCCTCTTAGGGACCTAACTCCAAGTTTTTCTAGAATAAATACCCAAGTATGGAGTGATGGCTCACCACATTTTTTAATGCAAAATTTCACTAATTTAACTTGTGTAATATGAAGATTATCTCCCCACACTCTCACTATCATTCGCTAATACTTGACTTCCACATTTTTGTCAAATAGGTGGGTATAAGACAGGTTTACATTTATTTTAAATTCTCAGCAAAAACATCAAGCTTCACATATTTGGAGATCATTTGATTTTTGCCTATAAATTTGCTTTTTATATTTTCATGAGATATTTTTCTAACCGACTTGTTTTATATTTGTAAACTGCTGTGAAGGCTGTTTTGTCATGGCAATTATCTTCCCTACTGTCTCCAGTTTGCTTTTTCTGGAGAGACATTTACCAAATTTTTAACTTGTTTTTTATTTGTGGAAGTTGCTTATTTTAGGTGCCCCTGCCCCACTTTAAGCTACAAGTATATATTTTGGCCTTTCTTTAAGGTCACATGGTGAAAAACATATACAGAAAAATTGAGGACTTTGGTCAAGTGCTCTCACTCAGTCAACAGTGAAACTGAGTATTGGCCACAAATGTTTGTCAAAGGAAGAAAATGCCCCTTGTGTTTGTTAAGATATTCCACCCACGCCATTGGAGGGACAAACATGAAAACCTAGGAGATGCCAAAAGGGACACACAGATGCCTGGGTCACAACTAGAGATCTGAAGTCTGTTTGGAATTTTGTTTAGTACAAATAACAGAATCTACTCTTGCTAGTTTTTTTCTTTTTTAAAACTTTATTTATTTATTCATGAGAGACACAGAGAGAAAAAGAGGCAGAGACACAGAGGGAGAAGCAGGCTCCATGCAGGGAGCCCAATGTGGGACTCGATCCAGAACCCTGGGATCACGCCCTGAGCCGAAGGCAGACACTCAACCACCCAAAACAAACTCATACCTTAAAGAATAATAAGGGGTAAACTAAACCCTGCAGAAACAAAGGATAAGTTTCCAGGAACAATGACCAGTTAGTTCTAAGGTCACATTGAAAACCATGTTGTTTCCACCATGTCATAGCCTCAAGTGATAAAACCCAACAAGTAGATTTGACTACAGTAGCTTCTCTGCCATCATTTTGGACACTATTATTTAAAAACTAAATCTTACAATTCAATTTCAATTTATTGTAAGAGCAAGATGTCTCTGCCAATATCTGGGAAAACAATATGAACAGCTTTATTTATATCCCTCCCTTCTAAATTAGAGTTTCAAATGAGAGTATGTAATTGCAAGGTTTAGGTCATCTGTGTGAGTCTAAGTTAAAAAGGAAGTGAAACTCATTATATTGGAATATTGCCAAATGTTGAAAGTTAAATCAAAGGATAATACAATGTAACTAATAAGAAAAATGTGTACTACAACCTGTAATTGTTTCTCTGGTTTTCATCTCCCTATACATACTTAAGAGAATTTTTGAGTCATTAAAATGACTATTGAGTCATTTCAATAGTTTGAAAAAATTAACATAGTCATAAAAATTTGTAACTTGGATTTTAGTTATCGATCTCAAATACTATTTTAACTTATTTGTTCATTGATTCACTGACTTATTTAAAAAAAATACTGACTGACCTATTCACTATCAAGATAAAAATAAAACAGACACACAGTTTATATAATAATGCTTTAAAATTAACTTACTATCAAAAATCTTATTTATATAAGTTTTAATATATAATACATTTTTAATTTTAATATAAAATACATTTTGGGGAACTTTTTTCTATTACAGTTTATGTGCAGGAAATTGAAACCTCCAAAATTAATTTATGTTATAAAAGAGATTTTAAGGTGTTCCGGCATACATAGCATAAACCAGGATAAAAGCAGGAGCTTTTCCTCACAATCTATTCTTATGTACCCAGAAATTCTAATGACAACATTCTAATTTTCCTTTAATAATGGCTGTAAAATTTAATTTAGCATTTCGCTAAATATAGTTTTTTGGGGGACTAACCCAAAAGGAATTATTCAAAATGTCCTCTATAGCCAATAATCTTATAACATTTTATGTATCAAACATACTTCTTGCTTTTTTATTTTTCAATTTAGAATGTTAAGGATTTCAGAATATCTTATGTGCGATAAAACAATAACAACAACCCTTTAAAACTGTTAAAACACTTTTTCCTTGACAGGTGAACTGTACCTTGATTGGGTCAACATTTTGGTATCTGTGGCCCTTTTCTCTCACTTGTCCAGAATTGCTTCTTCTAATTCCAGGCTGAATACTGCTCATGTGTACCAGTAAAGCCATTGGACTCTTTTGGCTCACACCCATTCTTATTGGTTGGAGCCTAGATACAACCGGTTGTTACTCATTTTTAATATTAACCTGCTCAGATGAGTCTCTTTTATTACTAGATTTAGAGAGATAGAAAGGCTTAAGCAGGCACCACACTTTGCGGAGCCCAAAGGCGGCCACCGTCTCATGATCCTGAGGTCATGACCTGAGTCAAAATCAAGAGTTGGCCACTTAATCAACTGAGTGCCCCTAAAATTCTTTATCTTATTAATCTAGTGGGTCACTAATTTGGGTCTCCTCAGTGTCCATGCCTTCCTTCAATTTATTTATTAAATTGTTGAAGTATAAAATAAGGTGTGTGTGTGTGTGTGTGTGTGTGTGTGTGTGTTTACTGCAAACTACAAAACCTTTTTGATATTACAATTCAATTTTATTACTTTTCTGTTGTTTTGCCTGTCTTTCTAAAAACTCTATTCTCTGATCATTTTTTCTGTCAATTTTGACTTACCATGTGTTATTGTCATTCCAGTTTTTGGTCTCTGGTTTGTTTGAATGCCAGCAGGCTGCTAGGTGTTGAATGTGAAATGAGATGTCCATTACAAGCCAGTGAGTATAAGAAACCAGCTGAAAGTTCCCTGTTCATACTTCTGGAGGGAGTTTCTCTGTCATTTTACTACTCTAACTCCTGTAGCCTCAGGACCCAGGAATATCTCAGCTGATACCCTTAACTCCTTTTTTCACTTCATGGGAAGAAGGGAAACCAGGAACATGCACTGATACATAATTTTTTTCCCTTGAATTCAGAATCCACTGCTTTCTGGTTCTAGGAGAATGCCCCATTCAAAGAACAAAAGCTTGGACAAGATTTTGGTTTTTTTTCCCCAGAAATTCCAGAAAGCACAGGCCTCCAACTATCCTCAGGTACTCAGAGCTTCCAGCATATTTTTGACTCAAGAAAGATAGATTAAGGGGTGCTTGGGAGGCTATATCAGTTAAGCAGCTGTTTTCACCCCAGGTCATAATCTCAGGGTTCTGAGATTTACCAGATGCTGCGTCGGGGCTTCCTGCTCAACCCGGGAGTCTACTTCTTCTTCTCCCTCTGCCCCTCCACCCCTGCTCATGCTCACTCTCTCTCTCTTCTCTCAAATATATATATATATATAATATATATATATATATATATATTTTAATTCATGAGAGATAGAGACATAGCCAGAGGGAGAAGCTGGCTCCCTACAGGGAGCCCGATGTGGGACTCGATCCCAGGACCTCAAGGAGCACAACCTGAGACAAAGGCAGATACTCAACCACTGAGCCACCCAGGTGCCCCCAATAAAACCTTAAAAAGAGAGAGAGAGAGAGAGAGAAAACTAGATTGAAGGTATAGTAGAGGAAACAACCTCTATGTGTATTCCATCAAAATAGTACCCCCCAAAAAAGAATATTATCAGTCTCCCAAAATAAACAGCAGAGATTATATGATCCCTAATAATGCAATCCATATGTTTATTTGTTTGCCCGATAACTATTGAGTGCCTATTATATGTCAAGCACAATAGGAGACATAGAGATACAATAATGAGCAGAGACATATGCTGACCTTGTGTTCACAAAATCTAAGGTCTAGTGTAAGAAACAAACATCAATTAAAAAAAGAAGAAGAAGCTGAAATAATATGCAAAAAGCTGTAAAAATATAAATGTGATGTACCATAAGAAAGACATATGCTGAGTTCTGGGACACGAATGGCCAGGTGCCACCTGGGCAGAGAGATGAAAACCAGTTTCGTGGAGTAAGAGACATTTGGATTAAGCAAAGAGGATATGTACGAGATTCCTGGGAAAAGAATGGAGTGGTCAGCACTGTTGTTTCATGACTCCACTGAAGACAGTGAGGAGACATTTAACACAAATAACTTCGGGGGGATTAGTAGAATCAAGAATGAGAGCCTTCTTAATTACAACAAAACTTTTGTTTATATCCTTAGAGCAATGAGAGTGACTATAAAAGTTTAATCGGGGATTGACATCATTAGATTATTAGAGGAAAAAAAGAAAAAAAAAAAAAAACCCTGCTTACCGTATAGAAAATGGACTTGAGTAAGGGAGACCAGTTGCGAGTCTACTGCTCAAAGGAAAAAAAAATGTTAATGGCTAGAAGTAATGTGCTGCTATAGACATGGAAACTGGGTCAATTTGTGAAATCAGGAGGTAAAATCAACAGAAGTTTTACTTGGTGTTTGAAGAAGATAGAGGCATCAAGCATAATTTCTATGTTATTCTTTTTTCTTAAGCGTATTTATGTTGGTTCACATCCATGAAAAGGATGGAAACATTATAAAACCAGGTTGGAAACGATAGTCTTATTTTCAATTATGAACATGTTTTAGGTTAAGTTTAAAATATCAAAGGAAATACGAGATAAAATGAATAGTAGCCTAGAAATACACATTAGATGTTCATCTCTGTATAAGGGGAGTTGAAGTTACTGATAAAAGCTAAGACCACTAGCTAGTTTGAATAGTGGTGGGATACAGATTTTATTTACACTAAAGAGGAAAACAAGCTTTCAAAGAGAAGAATTCATAAGGATAAAGATAAACAAGGAGTGTTTGATATGAATAAACCCAAAAGAAGACATTTTCGAGAAAGAAGAACTCTCAAAAATGTGGGAAGCTTCTGGAATCAAGCACAAGAAGAAAGAATTCCCAATGTGTTTCGTCATATGGAAGAGAATTACAATTTATTGGAGCAAGACCACAAGGACCTGTTTTGCAGAAGGTTGCTGGGTAAAAGAGAATTGAGAAGATGGAGACGGAATTTTAGAAAACTCAATACAAGATTTTGAATGAGTCAGAGAAAGACAAATACTGTATGTTCTCACTTGTGTGTGGAATCTAAAAACAAACAAAACCAAACTCATAGATACAGAAAACAGATTGGAGGTTGCCAAAGGCAGGGAGTAGGAGTAGGTGACATGAGTAAAAATTATGAAGAGTTACTGGCTTTCAGTTATAAAATAAATCAGCCATGGGGGCATAATGTACAGCACGCTGACTATAGTTAATAATAGTATATTGTATATTTGCTAACAGTAGAATTTAAAAGTTCTCATCTCAAGGGGAAAAATGCCATTAGGTGTGATGATGGATATTAACCAGACTTGTTTAGCAATACCATATGGAATTACTGAGTTGTACATATAAAATATGTTATTTCTCAATTACAAGTAAAGAACATTAAAAGAAAGGAGTTTGACTCCATGAACAGAGGCCTGGAAACTCCCCCAAGTCAAAACAATTATAGTTTTTATCTCATTTGTCTTCCATTTCTCAGGAATTATGGTCCTTAGTTTCTTGATATCTAGTCTCTGAAAAACTATTTCATATTTTTTGGTCCATGTGGGTTTGGTTTTTATAAGCCAAGTACATGAGAGCAAACCTGATAACCTGATTCCTGATATACCACCTCGGCTGAAAATGGAAGTCCTCTGCCTATAGATTTTTTATTTTTATTTATTTATTTTTTGCCTGTAGAGTTTTGATAGATTTACTGTAGCATGTGAAAAATTGTGAAGAGTCAAGAAAGACTCCAAGTTTTGAGCTCAAACTATTACAAATATGAATTTGCTGTGTATTGAGGAAGACGTGACACCTTCCTGATGCCCCTTAAGAGGTGGTGGTATTTATGTACAGTTCCCAAATCTGGCTGCAAATTAAAATCCGCCAGTGAGTGAGCTCTTTACAACATGCTTGAATTTCTCCTAAACACTTAGAGCAGAAGCTTTTTAGTGTGACACCAAGACCCTGGTATTAGAAAAGATTTCCGCATTATTCTAATGTCCAGCGACGGTTGAAAAAACAGTTCTCTAAACTACTGCTTCTCTCACTTTAATATACTTCTGAACCACTTAGGGATCTTATGAAATCCAAATTCCTATTCAGTTTTTCAAGGTGATAAACTTTGTATTTCTAACAATGGCCTAGCTTATTCCAATACTGCTGGTGCAAATTTTGCACAGCAAGTCACTACTATTCAAATTTGTGATAGAGCTGTATCGCGGTCAAGATTAATCTGCTATGCTGTGTAAAACATTTGTGTTAGCTCTTCTGTGTTAAAAAGTTGTCTGAACTAAAACATTTAATGGCTAATTAAGTTTAGCAAACAGGGAGTTAAACAAGGTTAGAGAGTTTTCTCGATTGCAGGATTTTCTCATAGCTAATGCCTTCCTAACTTTACTTTTTCCATATCCGTTTTTTGTGGAGCATATTATGAGATTAGTAATTTGAAAAACCCATTATCTTGTACTGATGCAGAAAGTTAAGTTATCTTCACATAGTTTCTGCTACTTTCTTAAAAGCTTAAAATTTTCCTGGAACATTAAATAACCGATTTGTTTTCAGTTTCCTAATCTGATCCATGACTTGATTCTAACTTATTTACAAATCCAAACAGATTTTACAAAAAAACAAATTAATCAGTCTTTGGATTCTAAAGGATCACATTGTACATATGCATGATTCTTTGTTTATGCTTAAAAATGCTTGACAAGTGACTTCTTTTTCTTTGTTCTGTTCTATCGCATTTCGGTGCACACATGTTCCTCTGATTTTCTTTGTGTAACTTCGTAGCATATTGCTTGTTGATATATTTTTATTTATTATATGTAGCTTTTGGGGAAACACATAAATTAAGAAAAAAATAATCTTTCCACAAAACCACACTGAAATTTCATTAACAGAAAAAGTTTTGTAAATTCTCTTAAATAGTAATTAGACTGGTTTATGTGAATGAGAATTCTGATTAACCACAACAAAATTCATTGCCTCTTCAGAGGTTCAGTGATAAAACCCAAACTTGTCAGGATTTACCAGCCTAGAGAGGAATATGAGCTCATTTTACATAGATGCTCAAATGACAGTGAGACATAGTTTCTGCTGCCTAATATGGGAAGGACTTCAGCATCTTTAAAGACACTCCTCACACCACTATATTTAGGGTCATAAATACTTCAAAATTTCCCCAAGAGGTGTGTGTCTCACAACTTCTCAGGCTCTTATTGTTCTGTTCTAGCCTCCTTATCTAGATGCATTGCCCATCCCATGGATTTGCTGCTCCACCAGAGGCAGAGATCCTATTAAGAGCCATCAGTCAACAGGTGAGTCATGCTGGGGTGTGAAGGGGCTGTGGGACCAGAGATATAACTGGTTAACCTACACCAAAGATACATGGAATGTACTGAGAATCAAAACGAATTATACAGCTTACAATTTATACTAACATAAATTTACCGTCCCATTGTCTTCATTAATATGTTTACGGTGATAGAAAACTCTTGCTCAGGAAGGTAAAGTTTCCAATTATTTTCATTTCAGAAACTTTTCGAAAGATACATCAGCTCTTTAATAGGAAGCATCAAATAATAGTTTACGCCTTACAACTCTTCCAAGTCTTTGCCTGGTTGTTCTTGCCAATTCTAAATTATTACATCATGACTCTCATCCTAATTAAGCCCCTCCCCTGAAAGATCCTCTATGAACAAGGCTGCAAAATCTTAGTAAGTACCCCGACTTTGCCATTCCTTCTGAGAGATGCTACTAAGACACTGTCAAAGTGGCGCTCTCCTGTCATTTATGAATGTGAATATTTTTAGTTATCTGCACAAACAGGGCTTTCTGATAGAGACAAATAGCACTCTATAATGATAAAGAGCATCTCTTTGTTTCCCTAAAATCATTTACTCCACATATTCCAAGTTGATATTTTTTTGGAGTCATTAATTACATTCCAAAATGTGAGAACCTGGGTGACTTTCCCCTTCCTTCCAAAGATAGGATTTGTTTATATTCCAAAGTTAAAAAAAAAAAAAGAAAAAAGAACAAAAAAAGAAAGACTTCATAGTGGGGAGTGGAGTCAGTAGACCAACACCTATATATTAAGCTTCAAATTTTATAATTTTGATTCTTCTCCTATAGGATGGGTCTCTTACTTCTCCCCTCCACATGCAGGTGCATCTAACTTTCACCACACTGCCTCCTGGAGAAAAAAGAAACATGGACAAACAGTGTGAAAATATTGCACAAATATGCAATCAATTTTGCCTTTGATCCAGAAACCTTGTATGTACTGTCACAATAAAGTAAAATACACATTTACTCCTTTACCAATAAGCAAAAGATTTAGCCTTTTGTTACTAAGAGGTTGTTCTGTGATATTTTTAATAGTCAATATTCAATGGTGCTGAGTTTCACAGTGGTTCTGTAAATTAAAAAAAAATAATAATAAAATATAAAATAAAATAAGATAAATAAAATAAAATAAAATAAAATAAAATAATAACATAAAATAAAAAAGGAGGAGGAAGAGAAGGGAAAGGGGAAAATCACCTCAGCTATTCTGTCCTTGAAAGCTCTGAACAGCATCTTGGTGATAGTGAAGATTCAGAAAGTGCCATACTTCTTCATTGTTCACCTCCTTCCCCTATTACCCTACAAAATCTCACATGATCCACAAGCAAAAGACATAGATATCAACTTTTGGCAAGCTGATGCCTAAGGGATTCTTTAGTCCATCTGTTACCCTAAAATGCCAATTAGGGCTCAGCAAAGACACCTTGCTATAATACAAAATATTTTTGTGGGCCCAATATACTCCTACATGAGACAAGAGATTCAGGGTAATGAGGGACTCCCTACATCTCCAGGGAAATGTTGATTAACTTGTGTTTCAAAGCTTTTCAGATGGAACCGTGTGTTACACTGCAATTCCTGCTTTGCCAAAAAATTCCAGTCAGCCTCCCTATAGTCTGTCCTATATTCCCTGTGTTCACTAAGTCCCCCAAACTCTCTGCATGGTATGACCTGCTATAACCCTATATTCCCAGTGTAAAATTCATCCAAACACTGAAAGATCTCTTCTACACTCAATCATACTGGTTTGAAATTTCATATAGTTCTAGCATGGTGTTATTTTTAAAACTTAAAAGTATATGATATGGGGTGATTAAGTATGTGTATTACAAATTACTTGGGGTCTTGTCACATTGCAGATTCTGATTCAGTAAGTCTAGGTAGAGCTTGAGAGTCTGCATTTTCAAAAAGTTCCTAGGTGATGCTGCCACTGATGGTCTAAAGACTCCACATGAAGTAGCAAGGTGTTATAGGAAACCAAGGCTCCTGGAGAAGAGTTTGCACATTTCAATAAATGTAAAGAAGACCTTCTAAGATAAAATGAGCTATTATTGATGGAAATGTGGAAACCAACTGTGCTGACAATGTGAGAATTGTACTCCAAGGGGAATCAGTGACGGCTGTCTACTAAATCCTTCCCTTCTTCTCTTTTCTTCCCTTTTCCTCTTTCTTCTCTTCCCTTTGTATCTAAATACCCATTCTCATTTCTTTTTTTTTTTTTCATTTCCTCACTGATTCTTTATCTCCTCTTACCCCCTCCATTCAGCTTCTAAGAAATGATTTTTAGATTTCTGCTTATCACTTTCAGATTCATATCTTGCTATACTTCTGTGTGTGTATCGTCTAACTTGTCCACATTTGGGGTGATCCTATAAGGAATGAGCTGTCAATATTGCACAATAAATTTTGAGGGACATGAAAAGGATTGAGGGATATGAAAAGGATTTTAGCATTGTGAATTATGCTAGACCCAAAGATATATAATAGTACTCTCTAACAGTAAGTTCTCCCAAGAGTAACCTAAGCAATTGTGTAATGATTTATTTTTATTTTTTGCCTAAATGTTTTAATTTGAAACAAAGAGTTGCACCAAGCAATAGCTTACTTTCCCCACTTCAAATTAAAATAGAGCACAATAGGGGCAAATGTCATTTGGCAGGATCATCCCAGTATGTGAATATCCTTCTGCTTACTGTGGTCGGGGCAACTTTACTCATCAGCAGTCATTCTTACACATGATATTACCCCTAAAAGTACTAATGTCATGCAAAAGGAAGTGATATTATTCTCGTGTGTGAGGCAGTGTGTTCTATAAATGCCAAAGGGTAGAAGTATAAAGGCAACCCATTCTTTAAAAAAATAAATACATAAAAAATAAATTTTAAAAAGCTAATATTTCAAAGATTTTTCCAACCTCCCTCACTCCTGTGATAAAAAGTAGTGCTGTAATATGATGCCCAGATTTATTTTTTTATCTTGGCCATTTACAAAGTGTTTCTCCATCTGACTTGCATCATTAGGGTTATGGATAAAAGTTCATTCACTTTGAAGAGGGGTGTATCTACTCCTTACTCCTCTTCTTGCCTTTATGCGTATGTTCCCTGGGGCAGCTGCTATCTGAGCAGGAGCCAGGTTTCTTAATATTTTAGTTTTTTTTGGGGGGGGGCAGGGGGCAGTTTATAATAAGCTGCTTGAACTGGCATGGCTACAGCAGCCTTCTGTGATACAATTTTCCCCCCCTAGGCTGCTCTTGTCTTTTCTGTTATCTCTTTGCAGATCTGGGTCATCTGCATTCATGACTTCCTTGGGAACCAGGTCAGTGTATTCGTTATGAATGACCTTGTCTTTGGACTTCTTCTGAGCCATTGCATCATAGTGAATTTTTTCTTCAGCATCCACCTGAATGGCCAGTGCATCTGACACTTTTTTTTTCCCTTTCATCCCATTTCCAGGGGATAATGGGCCAAATGGATCTCTGGAAAGCATCTCCATCTCCAAAATAGGTATTTGGCCTTTCAGGTATCCATGAGGGAAATTCTCTTCAGGAGGAGACCAGTGAGGTCTGTCATGATCCCTGGGATCTTCTCTTTTCATCAGTTTCCAGTTAGTCCTGAGAAAGCTGAGTAGGTACAGGTAAAAAGCTGGTGAGTTCCATCTTCTTGCACGTCTTCAAGCAGGAGCTGTAATGATTTTTTTTTTTTAAATGTTCTCTACTGGTATCACTTTATCTATGGTCTTTAATACATACACATACACACATAATTATATAGTTAACATTGTATTAGCTTTACTGAAGCTATTTTACAGACACATTATTTTTCAAAAAAATGAAAATTCTAGACTTACTGCTTTATTGATCATTTTATTCTTCTTTTGTCTTTCTTCCTTTAATATATTTCCTACAGATATAGGTATAGGTTAAAAGATGACATAAATTTTCTGGAAATAGATTGTCTTGGTTGGAGAGCATAAATAAATTCCAGTGCTATAATTTATTTTCTAGTTGTAGTAGGAAAAGAGTACATAAGTAAGGTCATGAGATAACAATTAATTTTTATAGTGTTAATTTTGTTTTCTTATTTTGACTTTTTTGCTGCTTTCCTGTTTTGTGACTAAGAAGAAACATGAAGGTGGCTTGGAAACAAAATTAACTATTAGGGAGTGTGAGATCATTAGTATAAAAGAAAGAACAAAAACAACTACCAAGTTAAAAAAGGTGGAGAGGGCAACATATGTTCAGAGAAAGATAATAAATTAGTTTTATAGAACTGGTCTCTAGAAAAGTGAAAAATTGAGAATAGTAGATATGCAACTGATAAGAAAAACTAACATATTTCTTAATTTTGATTGTTATTGCTTGTAATTTTCTACTTTTGTTCTTAAAAAATTATATTTTTTTCTTGGAAAATATTCAAACTGAAAACAGTTTTCTACAGTGAATTAGGTGCTATGCATAGCATAGAACTGAGGATGATGTGCACTGGTTCATTGAATTTACAATCCAAGTTAATATTATTGTGTAATGCTTCAGTGAGTATGGTATACCTAAGAGGCAAATAAACTCTATCGGGCACCAAAGTGTCATTTGCTGTACCAGAAGAGGTAACAGAAATGGAACCCCAGTGTTCTGGAAGAAGATGTTTGCCTCTCATGGGTGATCACTACAAACTAATTTGCTCACAGTAGGATTGGATGAGGATTGTGGCAGTTTTTCCTTACTTCTTTATATTAAGGGTGCAGGATCACAAAATTATCATTTGTATACTTCAAACAACATTCAAATATAAAGATAATATTCAAATAGAAAACATATGTATGCTAATACATGATTGGAATAAATACACTGTCAAGCCTCAAATTTAGTATTTTGTGATGTATTTTTTTCTTCATTATTAGAAGAATTCATCAAATAGAGTTACATGTGTAGAGAACTGACTGTTTCTTGGAATAACCAAGTTAAAAGGCAAAAAAAATAGTTATATAAATATTATATATATTACATATATATATATAATATATATATATTTATGAAGTCATGGATAGGAACAAGAAACTGTAATCTACTTGAATTTGGAGTTGACATTGGGGATGTATATATAAATCTGAGGGTGAGCTTAATTTAACTCAAACTAGTATTATTTTGATCCTTCACACAAAGAGGTTTTATAACTAAAACAATAATTTTAACATTGGGAATATGTATTCTGTTTGCTCAACTATGGACCTACTACTTGTAACATTTTTTTCACTGATTTTATGAGACAGAGATCCCCAAATGCTGGGGCCATTTATCATTCTTTTTTTTTTTATACCCATGGGATGGGTAGCAATAAATGAGGAGAGAACCTTGCTTGAATTATTTAACAAAATGTTCAGATGATTTCCACCCAGGAATAAAAGGATAGAACTAACATGCATAACATAACTACTATTGGATAGCAGCTCTGATACGTTATGTACATGTGATGTCTTATTTAACAGTAAAACAGCTTAAAACTACATATGATGTCTTATTTAACAGTAAAACAGCTTAAAAATAAATGTAATCTACATATCACTTTGGAATGTGAAGCTTAAATAATCATTGAAATGTCATTTGTATGTTGTGTGAACATGCTGTTCACACTTGACCATGTCTACTACTCTGTTTTTTCTTTATTATAGAAATTAAGAATAACTGGGAATTAGAAAAAAGAATATAGGGAAAAAGTTTGAGCATTTAGGTTAGAACCACATAAGATAGGAGTATAAACATTTCATAAAGGTATATTAATGGGGCAAATAAGTTCATAAAATAGTATTTCTTAAATGGGTGATATTATCAAAATTGTATGAGCAAAGCTCACAAAAGTATACTTACCACATTTGTCAGTAATTATAATAGTATAAACCTTGGGAGATAATGTATGCATTTGCTTGAAAATATCATTTATTTTTACTTACATAAATGATGGTTTTGAAGGATTTCAAGGATGTAAAAACCATATAATAAATTTAATGATTTTTATGTTTATTTTACTTTTTAATATTATGTTTTCTAATGTATTTCACACTGCTCTGTTTTATATGATTTAAAAACTTGATTGATTCTTGGAATATCATATAAACTGCCTTCAAAACTTGTATTTTCAAGATATATTTATTACAAAGTGGAATAAAAGAACTTTGTGAATAACACATAAATGTGATTGTTTAATTTATTAGAGCACATTTAAAGCATTCAATAGCAGTCAGAAAAGCTCATAAAATTGTAGCAAAATTGTAGATATACGGATGCCATTGTTCTAGTAAGTAATTCTAAATCAGCATATTTTATTATTTGCCAATCTCAATAACTGAACTTTATAACAAGTAATTTTTCTTTTCTATTACCCTTATTTTAACTCCTAGTAAAGAAAATACAGATTTTATAATTTGAGAGTCTACCTTTTTATTCTTATGTTTAGACAAGATCATTAAATGTTGATTTCCAAGTATATTTAGTGGGTACTTGAGTAGAAATAATGAGCTCCTTAAATATGCCTGACTTTAAGCAGTTGATTTTTACCATTTCTACAATTCCAATAAATATCCATTCCTACTCTCTCAGAAGAAACAATTTCTTGCAAATCAATTCTAAATTCAAATGTATGTAGATCTTATTTACTAAATCTTATTTAATAATAGACACTAAAACCACCACTAACAACAACAATAATGACATTTATGACTTGGCTGTCCCACCATTTAATTGGATATAATCTTTAATTATTGAAATAGTTTCCATCTGCACAAAAGTCATTCTGTTTTCTGTTGGTGGCTTCCATATCTTACTGCATTATACAAATAATCTATCATCAGAACTAAAAGAAGTATGAATAAAGCACACACATTTTCTCATTGAATATATTGAGAACAAAAATGAACTCAACTTTGATTTTTTTGTCTTTCAAACAAATGAACAAATACTACATTGCTGGTTTAAGTTAGTCTATGAATGTAATCACATTTATTAGCATATGTTGCCTGACTGAAGAGTGCTGACTGATAGAGAAGTATCATAATGAATGCAAAATATATCAAAAGGTATTTACAAAATATGTATAGCTTATCATCCAGAATTTTTGATAATTATCCTGTTTATAAGAAGAGCTAATGGACATTTTTATCAATTATCTCTATGTTTTGAAAAATCCGGATATATATCTATATATGTAATTATATATATGTATATATATATGTATATATATGTGTGTATATATATATATGTAATTCTGGGTGGCAGAGATACTATTTAAATTGCTCAAGTTTTTTTTTAATTGATTATTTATTTTAGAAAAAGAGAGAATGAACAGGAGAGGCAGAGGGAGAGAGAGTCTTAAGCAGACTCTATGCTGAGTGGAGAGCCCAAAGCAGGGCTTGATTTCATGCCTCTGAGTTCATAACCCAGTCCAAACTAAGAGTTGGATGCCTAACCGACTGTACCACCCACACACCGTAAATTGCTCAAGTTTTAACAGTTTGGGGGTGGGAGGGTGTCAGGACGTGGTTCCAGACTTCACACAATGCAACATATGAGAACATTCGTGCATGTGCTATGCTCCTGCAGTTTCTCATTTTCCCGATAAGGACACTTAGCCATCTGAGAGCACAAACATGAATTTATGTAGCCTAGATGTCCATGAAAATGAGCCTCTTATCTAGTATCTTTAAATATAGAGCTCTAGTTTTCATTTCTGAATTTCATCAGATGCTTTATCTGACGCTATTATTTCTCTGAAAAATATGTTACTAAAGAAAGTATATAAACATTTGACAAGTCAGTTAATTCACTATATCTGAACTTCATGTGACCTCTACATTCAGAAAGTATTTGAAAACTAACAGCAAAATCATGAGATAAAAATGAAGCTTTTAGTGAATAACTGCTAAGTAATTATGCAATTTCATCTAAAATATTATGATCAGTGCACACGTGTAGTTGATATGCAGTGTACATATGTGTTTATATCTTTCAGTATGATATGTATGCACAATAATTATTGTCCAGTAGTATATTTTGATTATCAAAAAATGACAGGGTTTTGCATTTTTTTAAAAATTGTTGAATTCTTTTTATAATGGCTGAAAATAATATGATTTCTCTGTCTTTTTAAAAAATTTTATTTATTTATTCATGAGAGACACAGAAAGAGAGAGGCAGAGACACAGGCAGAGGGAGAAGCAGACTCCTCAGAAGGAGCCCAAGGTGGGACTCGATCTCAGTACTCCGGAATCACTCCCTGAGCGGAAGGTAGAGGCACCTAACTGCTGAGCCACCCAGGAGTCCCATTATGATTTCTGATACCTACTTACCTTTCTCATAGATCGTAGTACAGATGTTCATAAGAGGACAATGAGTAGCATATATTTTGAAAGGAGAAGTATGTTCGAATATGAAAATAATATAATAAAACTTAGAGTTAAATATTATATGAATTACGATGAATAAAAGAATTGTAGCAACTGGTATATTTAACTTTAAAACTTGATATTAAAAAATGGTGTATATGGGGTGCCTGGGTAGCTCCAATGGTTAAACATCTGGCTTCAGCTCAGCTCATGATCTCAGGGTCCTGGGATCAAGCCCTGAGACAGGCCCCCTACCTACTCAGTGTGGAGTCTGCTTCTTTCTCTTTCTGTCTCAAATGAGTAAATAAAATATATATATATTTTAAAATGGTATCTATGTGTATATTGCTTGTAAGTTAAAACGAACTTAAAAGAAAAATCAAAATGTCAATCCCCAGAACACCAATCCTTAATATTTACAGGTGCTTATTATTGTGAGTCAAACACAGCTAAGTTCAAAAAGTCCAATTTGATGTCTCATAGTCAACACAATCTTAATCACACATCTGTAATTTTTAGTTATTGTTAATAAAACAACATTGAGGGGTCCCTGGGTGGCGCAGCGGTTTGGCGCCTGCCTTTGGCCCAGAGCGCGATCCTGGAGACCCGGGATCGAATCCCACATCAGGCTCCCGGTGCATGGAGCCTGCTTCTCCCTCTGCCTATGTCTCTGCCTCTCCCTCTCTCTCTCTCTCTGTGACTATCATTAAAAAAACAAACAAAAAACAAAACAAAAAAAAATTGATATCCCTTGTCCTTTTTTAAAAAAGATTTTATTTATTTATTCATGAGAGACAGAGAGAGAGAGAGAGAGAGAGAGAGAGAGAGAGAGGCAGAGGGAGAAGCAGTCTCCATGCAGGGAGCCTGATATGGGACTCAATCCCAGGTCTCCAGGATCACACCCTGGGCTGAAGGCAGCACTAAACCACTGAGCCACCCCGGCTGCCTGATATCCTTTGTCCTTTGAGATTATCCAGTGTAAGATTTTCCATTTCCCCTTGCTGATGTTTATAGTTTACCCTGAAGTTAACATTCTTGATTTAAATATCCCAAATCAGGGACATAGAAAAGATAAAATATTCAGAAGTCATCACCGGTAGGTTGTAAAATAAAAATAATTTCAGTTGCGTAGACCTGCAAGGACAATTTTAATGCCAGGCAAAATTTTGATTGAGGAGATTATATAAAGAAGGAGGAATTCCTTCTATGTCTCGACAAGAATATATACTTAAGAGTAATTAATAATAATAAATATCTTAGTCTAATGGCCTGCACATGTGCCTGGAATGGTTTGTTTAGTACTTTCATGGGTCGTTTTAGTCTAACGATGTTTTTTATGGCATTTCCTTAGTATAATTATTGACGTTTAATTAGAACTCAGTAGGAGCAGGTTTAGAAATGACTTTACAAACCAACTTTGATTCAACTCTGTAATATGACATAACCTACGTGCCCTAGAGTAATTATGAGCAAGTGCCTTTTTGAAATGTGCACACAAAGCAGCTTGGTTGTGTGACCTGCTCTGGGAGCAAGAGAATAGCTTCACTGGGAGTAGGCCACCTGAGTTACACAAAGATAGCAACCTGTATTGGCTGTCCTAGCAATTATGTTGGTGGGCAGGGAGCCTCTGAACGGTCCTCAGCCTTGCACTAACCTTCTGCAGAGGGTCACCCTGGTACTTCTGGGTTAGACTGAAAGGCTGGTCTGACATAAGTCCCCCAGTCCTTTTTTACAATAATAGTAATTTTCAGTTATTCTGCTGCTCTTTTGGTTCAAACGATTGTGCTTTCCTGAATATTCCACTCTCATGTGGATGACATCTACCTAATACCATTAGGTAATGATTACCTAATATTTTAGAGGGCTTCACATTTTTACTTTAAGTAAACTATCAGCAGTCGTTTTCAAAGATTTGATTTACTAATTTATTTTTAAGTCACACACCCCTGTGTGTGTGTTCAAAGGAAAACTCAGAGAATCTTTTTATAAAGATATGTAAAGTCAGACGTCTCTCAAATTGATGGAGAGGGCTGGCAGGAGAATGCAAAACTTCTTCCTTTCTACTCCTTCCTTGTCACTTTCCGGTTGGCAGAGGAGGCTGGGTGGAATTCATGAAAACTTGCACCAAAAAAAGTAGAATACAGCATGCTGACATTTATTTCTAATATTATGAACTTAGAAGAAACACTCAATTTATAAAAACATCATATTATGTGAAGAGTGACCAAGAAAAGCAATATTTAGAAACTAAAGTTTGTGTATCTTCATAAGAATACTTATTCTCAAAACTTCCATTAAATCTTATCACTTTGACCCATTCTCTATTCCCAGCAGATTTTCCTACAACTTATCTTCAGCATACATCACAGATAACCACAAATGTGAGACCCACAAATGTGAGACCCATAAACTACATATTCTACATGCATACATACATACAATGACCATATTTTATTATAGCAAAAAATGTTTTAATGATTTTCATTCACATTTCAGACAATTTACTGTAACCCTGCCCTCTCATCATAAAGCATCTCTATCATTTTTGTCTTCTTACTTTCACAATGAAGATGCTTCCTTTTATTGTGGGATTTCCCCCTCCCCCTACTGTATAGGTGATTCATATAAAAATATCACTACTGTCTGCAAATTGCAAATTAGTCTCCATACTTCCTCCATCTCTTGTTTCTCTCTAAATCCATTTTGTATATTTTGACTTAGATGAAAATACATATAATGTATACTTAGTTATATACAATATGAGCATATATAAACTTCAATTCTGCTGAATTCAAACTCCACAAACTTGGTCCAATTATCTTTTGAGTCTCACATCCTTACTTTCTGAAATGTAGTATAAGGTCAAACAAGTTGGATTTTTTTATCTTCTGTTCTACGGGAAAGGCCCAATATCCAACTAGTAGAATCTATTCCATTGTTATAGGTCTTAATCAAAGGGCATCTTTAAATTCAAACATTCACTGATTTTTCACTTGGAATAATTTATTACTGCCTGAAATCTTCCAGTATATAATATAATTTTTATGGTGATTTGCATACTTTCCTTATATTATAGTCTTTATCTTCTATACTTGAAATAAAGATCATGACATTTTGTAGCTATGAGTTATTTATCCTTATATTCTGGATTTTCTGGCAAAGACTAAATGTGAAAGAGAACAAAAGAGGTAAATGTAAAAAAGTAAAAGAGAAAAATATTTGTTAACCTAACTCACAAATACACTAATTACTGTTGGGAATTAAATAATTGTTTTGGGTGTAACAAAGGTAACTGAGTAGAAAAGTAGACAAAAAAAGTTAAAAATTTTTCAAAAGTCAGTTCTGGAAAATAAAATGTTTAAAAAAGATTTTATTTATTTATTCATGAGAGAGAGAGAGAGGCAGAGACACCGACAGAGAGAGAAGGAGGCTCCATGCAGGGAGCCCGATGCGGGACTCAATCCCAGGACTCCAGGATCACGCTCTGAACCAAAGGCAGATACTCAACTGCTGAGCCACCCAGGTGTCCCAGGAAAATAAAATTTAAATAACATATTTACCTGAATATCAAATAGAAAAACATATAAATGTATCATATATTACTGCTTCTCCTTAATGTTCTATGAAATATTACCATATGTTTTTATTCAAAGTTACTACTTTCAATGCTGAAACCATTTTGTATTATTTCTGTGTACCAGCAAAAGAAAACACAGACATGCATTTGTGTAGGAGTTTATAATATGAAGCGGGTGGTAACAGAAAAGATAGAATTAATACACAAAAGTCTTATTCCATGGCAATAGATGTAATTAAATATTTACTTTCATTTTTTTTTTGCTTTTTTATTATTAATAGTCTTCAAAAGAATTTGCATGTGTTTTATTGCTCTTTAGGGCATAAATTGGTGATGTGAAAGTTATATTTACGACACTATGAATTAATTGCCAGAAACATGTTCTAATTTAACAACATGACCAAAGAATAGTCAGGGATATTAATCATACTCACCTTTTAAACATGAAAAAAAATCGACTTTATCTCCATGAATAATTTCCTATACTAACGTTGTTTAACTCAAAAATATGAGCTGTAGGTCTTGAGGGAATAGGGTCTTATTCAAATAATTTGTTTTCTTGGGTAATGACTTGTGACATTATTATCAGTTTACATCTAGTATCACAAAGTTGGCCCTCAGAAATTTTAGATCAGGCTGGTTCTTTGTGTATGATTAAACTATGTTTTTCTCAACTGATTAGCCATACCTTGGTTATTTATACAACACATCCTATGAAAATAGATTTGAGAAGTCTATGAGATTTTTTTTTAATTTTTTTAAATTTTTATTTATTTATGTATGATAGACACAGAGAGAAAGAGGCAGAGACACAGGCAGAGGGAGAAGCAGGCTCCATGCACCGGGAGCCCGATGTGGGACTCGATCCCGGGTCTCCAGGATCGCGCCCTGGGCCAAAGGCAGGCGCTAAACCGCTGCGCCACACAGGGATCCCAAGTCTATGAGATTAATTGAAAAAAATTATAACATTTTTTTTTAAATCATAAGATCCATTTTGAAAGAGATGAGTAGTAGTGGAAAACATGTAAAAACTACAAAGCAAAGTACATGAGAAGATTTAGACAAACACTGAAGAAAAAAGTTGTATATTTATCATTTCTTATTGAAGTTACAATTACTAAGCAGTCCCTTTTCTCAAAATGCTTGGGACCCAGAATGTTTTAAGAGTAGTATTTCACAGAAATGGAAACAAATTAAAAGTTTTGTATTTTTTTTAAAAAAAAGGTAAGTCATAGATTGAAAATACTGTGTATAGTGAATGGCAAAAGTTATAAGGAAATGTCCAGAAATCATATATGCTATGTTTCAAACATTTGTTCCCTTTTGCACACCTGTTAGACAATAGGAGAAAAAGAGTCGACAAAAATGAGTCCTTTGTACCATCCTTCCCCTAAGATATGACCAAGAATCAAGGTTTTTTTGACAAAAATCTAATCTTACTGTTCTCTATGCTAACTTTCTTTCTTACCTTCTCTTAGTAATTCTATTTGAGGTGAGATCTGGGTGAAACATGTGGTCATAGCCAGTTCTTTGAGATCCTGGCCAACTGTCTCTTGGCTTCATCTTCTATGTTTGGTCTCTGCTCGTCTAGACTCTGCCTAACAAATACCTTTACACTTTTATGTTTCCTTTTTTTTTTTTTTTTTTTCTTATTCTCAGGAATGTCATCGACCTCTAATTATGGGACATACCTAGGTAGTTGATATTTGAACTACACAGAACTCATGGGACATAGTTGGTAGTTCTTCCCTTGACAGTAAATAAAATCTCCCATATGCTCATGTCTTTTCTGGTCATTCCTAAGCAATTCAGAGGACTACAGTCAATTTAAATTGCAAATATACTCTCTCAATTTAGAACGTAAAGTTTTTTAGAACTGATAATCAAAACTCCTAGCCTGAATTTAAATTAATATCTTCTTTTTTTTTCACTTACTAACCATATTTTCTGATATTTCTGAAGTTGAAGCATCTAGAAGAAAGAGAATAATCCAAGTAGGTCTATTCACAATAGCCACTTCTCAGCAAAGACTTCTTTAAACCTTATATTTATAGGGATGCCGGGGTGACTCAGCAGTTGAGCGCCTGCCTTGGGCCCAGGGTGTGATCCTGGAGCCCCAGGATTGAGTCCCACATTGGGCTCCCTGCCATGGAGCCTGCTTCTCCCTCTGTTTGTGTCTCTCCCTCTTTCTGTGTCTCTCATGAATAAATAAATAAAATCTTTAAAAAAATAAAAAATAAATATAGTTTACCTCATGATAATGCATGTAGTTTCTTCACAACCTCTTTTGCTGGTCCTCTCCATGATAAATTGCTAGACAAAGCAGTGCTAGGTCCCTTTGGCTGGACAATTGCAATTCCACCTAATCTTCAGCCTGTTAGTATATACAGCCTCTAAATGCTGGATTATCCTGGAATTTTCCTTTGTTCTTTAGAGGGCCATTGCCATGGTGGCAGAGCTGGAAGCAATGCATGAGCTCATTGCATCAGTATCTCACCAAAATGGATGTACTGACTGCCACTCTTGACCTACAAGCAATAGAGACAAATGCTGAATCCATAAAACCAAACTTTGAGGAGACCAGCCAACCTTTTGGTAAAAGTGCCTCACAACAGTCACCTTCACCCCTAGAAGTGGCAAATTTTCCTCTTAACTGGTGTCAAATATGAGTTTGCCCTTCCTTCCATGGTACCACTTCAGCCAGCACCACTATCTATGTGTGTAGAGGACCTCATGTTATGGGATCTTGCATAATATCTCCTAGGTTTGAGAGAAAAATCTAAACCTAAGGAAAGGCAGCAGTGGTTACAAAAAAATGAGCTCAAATGGTGCTACTACAAATTACCCCATCCAGAAGCTACTTGATACATACATGGGGGCAAAAGAATGGCCTCTTAAAAATGCAGCAAGGCATCATCTTAGAGATGGTGTTTTATAAAAATGCAACACTATCTATCATCAGAATGTGATTTCAGCCCTCTGAAACCTTGAGCAGAGAACCCAGCTAAACTCTGCCCAGACTCCTGACTTATAGGACCTGAGCCTTTTAATCTTCCAAATTGGTGACAATTTGTTACATCACCTAGAACACTAATTCAACTCCTTTTTTACTGAAAACTGAAAACCCTCCCCTGATAAATCATTTGAACAAGAATCTTCATCTTAGTTTATACTACTGAAAGGAAAAATCTAAGACACCATATAAGGCAGGGTTTCATTTCTACTATGATTGCTCAACTGGTCTCCATGTTTCATGTGCATTTGACTTGGCTAATAATGCGAATGCAGTTATTTACTTGATATCAGCTTTTGTTCTGTTCATGCAAATCATGTTCACTTTCTAAAATGTGAATCATAAAAACCGATAAATAAATAAAATGTGAATCATGTAATCACGCCCTGGATTAACTTACCTCTCCCTCTCTCTCTCTCTTCCCCTCCCCCCCAACACACCATTGTATATCAATGAGTCAATGAGTGGTCCATTTGATGCCTTTCTCAGTAATCTTTGGTTTAACAGCTAATACCCATTATGCCTTCCTCTTGAGAGGTAGAAAAAGATTCACAGCACAATTCCTTTGAAAGAAATCTTCCAAGTCAAATCCACTTAATCACCAAAATTTCAAAACATTCATACACTTGACATAGACTAACACTGAAATCTATAGTAGCTCTGTACTGCGTCCACCTAACAAAGCCAAAACTATAATTACCATTTTCTTCCCTTTGTGGTTCCATGTGTAGTGTGGTCACAGGAGAAATTTGTGGGAGATTTTTAAGTTGGAAGCAAAGCAGCAGCCATTATACTAGGAAATTCAAGTTCTAGGTTGGGTACCTGTGTAACTCTGTATAAAGGACCCTAGCTTCTTTTGCAGGTCAAACCAGGTCACTGATATTGAATACAGTGAGGAACGATTGAGGGTTTCAGTTGGCCCTTGTAGATTTTATATTGTCCTGTGGGTTTTCATTCTTCATTATTTCATGTTCAACTTTTCTTCCTGCCAGCCCTGTGACAGTGGCTTTAGGCTCACCAACACTCACAAAATCAAAAGCCTATCATAGACTATCTTACCAGCTCCCATAACTATATAAAACCTAATCTTTACAGTAAGCCAAATATGAGATATTTGAATATAATATTCATAGTGTGAAAAACTACATAGGACTCATACTGATTCTACTTTCCTAGTCAAATTCTCAGTTATGGACACCTATTCTCAAATCTCCATATGATATGAATCTAACATTGATAATATCAATTTATATCTTGTAATATATGTCTTTTACATAGGATTCTGATTTCTACTGGGTTTAATCATTAGCAAGAGCGCTTAGTGCCTATCTGTAGTATTTGTTAGTGTTTTTTATTTGCCATTAATAAAAAGCTGTATTGCTTCAGTCACAGGACACTCATTGGGCAGGTGCAGACCCTCACAGTGTCTGATCATGTGCACATTCATGCAACTGACCCGTCAACTGCCAGGATCCCTCTCTTACCAGTCACTAGATTAAGCCATAGTGTCTCACTTGAGGACTGTGAAATCAATCTCCACTTTCAGCAAATCACCAACCACCTCAGTACAAGATGGAAGGGTGACCTCCAAGAGATTGTAACCTCCATGCTCAACACCTGGAGCAAAGGTAGGCAAGAGGCTCAAAGCTGGTCACCAAATACACTATGGCATGGCCAGCCTAGGATGGCGATGCCTACCACCTCCTCCCTGAGATGCCATGGTATGTGCAGGCCCAGGCCCTCTTCTCCTCACACTTGTACTCAGATTCCTGCAAGGAATAGAAGGCAATAACAGGATGCAGGCTTTCTCCTTTCTTCCCCTCTGCTTATAGAAATAAGTCAGAGGTGGAGGGCAGCAGAGATGATGAGACAGAGAAAGAGAGGGGTAGGTCAGGAAAATCCTGGGAAATCAAAGGTAGGGAAAAAAAAAAACATTAAGAATACATCCTGGTTAGGCATGAATGTAGTGTTGGAAAATGTTAGCTCAGTTGCTAATATCCTAGAGTATGTCTCATTATCCCACTGAGCTTCACTCAAAGAACTCCAAAAGTAGGGCTGCCTGCGTGGCTCAGTTAAGCATCTGCCTTCTGTTCAGAGCATGAATCTGGGGTCCTGGGATTGAGCCCCATGTTGGGCTCCCTGCTCCGTGGGGGAAGCTGCTTCTCCCTCTCCCTCCATCGTTCCCCTTGCTTGTGCCCAATTTCTCTCTATGCCAAATAAATAAATAAAATCCTAAAAAGAAAAAAAAAAGAAATCCAAAGGCAAAATTCTAAAAAATTTCAAGACACTGGACAGAAAGCACTTAATCACGAGCATGGGCTCTTTTGACTGGGGGGTCCTGGACATGTGCTGTTCACAAGCTCACAAAGCCAGTCCTTATTCCTACGTGTAAGGGGTTCAGAGCAAATACTTCACTTAACTTTTAGGAGAAATAAATCTTCATAATGTAACTCACATAGTATTTGCCTAGAAAACCATATTACACTGGGGCTTGATGTTCTACTTATGGTGAAACACTTTCTAGAAAGATAGTTTTCATATTTAACAGAGTGTAGAATTAAAAGTATGTGAAAGTATAATAGAATTCAGCATAAAGTGGAATTTTATAAACTTTTTCTCTGAACTCAGCCTTGAAGCATAAGTGATAGAATTTCAAAGTTGAAGTGCATGAAAGGCAAAGGTACACTAAACCACTGAAGGTTATTGCATTAATTTAGTGACTAGTAGAAATGCCTGGGTAGCTCAGTGGTTGAGTGTCTGCCTTTGGCTCAGGGCATGATGACAGGTCGGGGGATCCAGTCCCACATCAGCCTCCCTGTGAGGAGCCTGCTTCTCCCTCTATGTCTCTGCCTCTCTCTGTGTGTCTCTCATGAATAAATAACAAATACAATATTTTTTTAAAAATTGGTGACTAGTATAGAAATACTAATGCAAATGTGCTCACTTTCAAACTAGATGTTCATGAACAACCTAGTTGTTGTCAAGACTAATTCGTAAGGTAATGTGGCATTGCTGTTACATGAATCTAAATTCATATTCATTCACATTCACCATCATAACAGATACAATGCTGGGTTTAAATTCCATGAAATGTTTGAGTTTTCCGTCTCCATTTTGTTTCAGGCTGACCTATTTAACAAAAAACTAAAATTGCCTCTGGGGGATAATCTTTATATAGGCAAGTTTGACAAAAGATTTAGGGAGGGTCACACATCCTTTAAGATGAGGCAGTGAAAAGCTCATTTAAGAAGATCAATCAG
The DNA here is from genome assembly GCF_905146905.1 of Nyctereutes procyonoides. Taxonomy (NCBI): domain Eukaryota; kingdom Metazoa; phylum Chordata; class Mammalia; order Carnivora; family Canidae; genus Nyctereutes; species Nyctereutes procyonoides. Next base: position 12,598,754 of record NW_026575032.1, on the reverse strand, counting down.
GAAATAATTAGCCTCAGGATATTTGAAAGTGAAATAGCCAGTTTGGGATTAGAGGTGAGAGAGAGAAAAAGAGGGTCAAGGTTCCTGAGAATGTTCTTATCTCTAACAATCCTGATTTAGTCCCTAAGGAATAGGACCTGCCTATCATCCCAGTTTGTAAAAGTTTTCATCAGATGCGAAATTTTACTTTTTTTTTTGTTAGAGAAGCAAAAAGGAGCTCTTTTATGACCTGACTTACATCAATAAAATGGCATAACAGATTTCTTCAATTATAAAGACTATCATTTTACACGAGGGACGAATGTTGTAAATCAAAATGAAAGAATATTAGCAGTTTAAATTTTATATGACATTTGCAAAAAAGAAGTGAAATCATTTGAGAAATAGTATCACTCTCATAGTTACTATTGCCCATAAAGGCGATCTGGATAAAGTTGAATTTATATAAAAGCAGAGATAATATATCTGTTCAGATGTTCCACAGCTTCTCAGCGTCTCCCATAAATGGACTTCGATACCACCAGTTGGCATTCTTATGAACTGTAGCCCATAGAACGTGCCAAGCCAAAAAATAAAAATAAATAAATAAAAATAAATAAATAAATAAATATAAAATTTAAAAAAATAAAAAAGAATGTGCCAAGCCATCTTCTTTTTCTCTTTTGATATTTCATACCTTTTTCTAGACATTCTTTTTTTTTTTTTTTTAAATTTTTTTTTAATTTTTATTTATTTATGATAGTCACAGAGAGAGAAAGAGAGAGAGGCAGAGACACAGGCAGAGGGAGAAGCAGGCTCCATGCACTGGGAGCCCGACGTGGGATTCGATCCCGGGTCTCCAGGATCGGGCCCTGGGCCAAAGGCAGGCGCCAAACCGCTGCGCCACCCAGGGATCCCGACATTCTTTATTCTTTTAAACTTCCTCATGTTTTTCTTTCTAAAGCTCCATTATTTTATCCTTCCATTTTTTTCACTCCTCCACTATTTCTTTGTTTAACCAATTGCAAAAGAACTGCCATTTGCTTAGAAGTCTACTTTTAATATTAGCTGGTCGCTCTATCTTATCAGCCCCTTTGCTTGATTCCCCTTTACGTTTTGTTGTCCTCATTGCTTTCAATTGATAGCTATGTTCCATGGGACAGGAAAAAAAAAAAGTCAACCATGCATAATATATTTTAATCATGATCCAGTTTTTGCTCCCGAATTATATGCATGCAGATCAGCTGGAAGGCTTTTTATTCGTTGGAATTCTTTTCAGCTTTCACAGTAAAGGTAAAAGTCTTCCTTCAATTGGCCTTGCTGCTTTTCCTCTCCCCTTCACTTTTGTAAAGCCTATGAACAAAGTTAGTGCTCCAACACAGCAGTCATACTAGCCCTTACAGTGTGCCTAGTGCTTTCAGAATTCGAAATCCAATAAATGTATATGTTGAATACATCCTATTTTTTTAAATGAAGATGAATGGAAAATAGTGCTCCAGTGGCTAATAACCTATTGGTATAGCTAAAAATGGGTCCATCATTGTACCATGTTTTACTTTCCTCAATAGAAGTAAGCAAGTAGTGCCACCCTTGTCGGTAAGAAGGATACCTGTCACTCAAAGCCAAGGGTAATGATATCTCGCCTGACTCCTGAAGGACTTGGGAAAGATTACCTGCTGAAGAAGAAGGAAGAGATTGCCACCCAGAGCACCCAGCGTGTGCAGATGCTCCTACGTGAGAAACAGAAGGACGAGTTGTGGGACTTACTCTGCCTGGGAAATAGTAAAGGGACTCAGTTGGAGAAAGGAAATATAAATATTGGAAAGAGATGACAGGAGGAATCAAAAATTCAAGCACCTACTAGGGTCAAATCTTAAGAAGCAATAAACATGGGACACCTGGGTGGTGGAGGGTCTGCCTTCGGCTCAGGGTGTGATCCCAGTTTGGGGATCCAGAACCAGCCATATGGGGCCCCCTGCAAGAAGCCTGTTTCTCCCTTCTCCCTCTATCTCTCTGCCTCTCACTGTGTGTCTGTCATGAATAAATAAATACATAAATAAAATCTTAAAAAAAAAGAAGCAGTAAACATTTTCTTGTTTGGGTGGAAAGAAACTGTAACAATATAATAGAACTCTATATGGAGCCATAGCTTAGAGAACATTCCTTCTAAATCACAATTCCATCCTCTGCTCTGCTGAGTGCTGAGGCTGAGATCCTGCAAACAGCAGGTCTCCTGTGACAACTGACTTCTGGTCAGAATGTGCTAACTCAGGGACTTCAGAGTGATGGAAAGGTGGAGGAACAGAGGAGACTTTCTCCTTATTTGCATTCTGCTGGTCCCCCAACAAATCTCCTGGGCAGTTTGCTGGTCCTCGCCTCTGGCTAATTTTGGCATTCCTAGAACCAGCAATACCACACTCCCTCAAAGGGCCAGCAGCAGCCTGAGCTCCAGCTGGGAAAGCAGGTTGTCTTCTTCCCTCTAAAATCTGATAAACCCAACCTTTCCCGTTATATCCTACAGACTTGGGACTGTTAGCTACTCCATGCAATTACCTCTGGTGTACCCTGTGGTTTTGTTCCCATCTCGGTTTTGTAACAGGTGCATAACTTATTGTCAAATGAAATAACCTTCTGCTTAAATATTTATCATTATTCTGTTTCCTGGCTGATACAGTAACTATCACTTAAATTCAACATTTCAAAGCAGTATATAGATATTTTTTTTCTGCACAATGTCAGTATCAATTCTTGTAATTAGTATTTTTTTTATTTGCAGCTCAGAATCTATTCTTGAATTTTCCAGTTGAAATTAGTGCTTTATACTGATTATTTTTGTTTGTTTTGTGTTATGATTTATTTAAGTTTCATAATGGAAAATGGCTCTTGGAAATATTTCTTAAAATACAACCTGCCATGTGCTCCATTTCCAAAGTTTTATTGTCACATCAATTAAGGGGCTATTATAGTCCAAATTTGAGCAACAGAAATGATATAATAAAAATTTTGTAATAAGAAATTGTAATGATTTATTAAAATGTGTTATTGCTTTAATACTGTTAATAAAATTTTATGAGAGCTACAAATATCTATTTAAATAGCATACTATCAACTATGATTGCATATCTTACCATATTTAAGTCTTAAAATAACTTATCAAAGCCTCAAAATATATTAAAAAGTCGTGTAATAGAGTCAGAAAACGGTGCCTTACATATGGATGTTAAGGAACTAGTCTCTTTGAATACAGCACAGTTATTCCTTTTAATTGTGTAGCACAATTTTTGTTTGATAAACAATCTGATTCTTTCAGTTTCAAATTAAAAAGCCAATTTAGTTCATAGAAACAGTCCTTAATAAATTTGTTTAAATTTATATTTAACATTCTTTTATAGTACTAAGAATTTTTTTTTAAAAATGTATCATAGTTTTTCATTATTTTAAACTATTATTTTATTACTATTTGCCTTTTGAAGAGTAGAACTGACAATTTCAAGGTTTAAATTATTTTTAAACCATAATTTAGATGTTTATTTTACTAGGACAAGACTGGTACTCTTTATCATGAATGAACTCATTTAAGTACATATGTATGTATATATATATATATATATTCGACTCATATATGCATATATATATATTTAATATATAGTGAAGCTAATCTCATGTCCTCAAGATCTTTATCACAACAGTGGGATGAGGGGGGAAGATCTAATTTTCAGTACTGAGAAAAAAAGAAATAGATAAGGAATGAAATATTGTCTGTTAGACAGTAATGGAAGATATTTTCATGAAATAAATTTACTATGTGTTTACTTCATACTTAGGTACTCTGGGGAAATGATCTTTACTTCCTTTCCATTGTCTTAGATTAATAGTGGGTTGATTTTTTATACTGTATAAAGCTAATCATTACTATTCCATATGACTCAGCATACTCTTATATTTATATAAACCTAAAAAACTCTTGGACATCTTCACCAGGAGATATGTTTGAAAATGTTTATAGCAGCACTTTTCAGAACACTGGAAACCTAATGCTAACTCAAATGCCAGAAAATACCAGCTTTATTTCCATACATGGAGGATGAAAATAAACTAGCAAAGTCACACAATAGAATATTATCACAAATGAACTATAACTAACTGCAAAATATAGATGAATATTAGCAATATGATATTGAATTTTAAAAGCCTAGGAAACATACATATGCTTTCAATAAAGTAAAAGAAAATAGCAATACATGTATTTTAAAATAGATACACAAATATTTATATTTAAAAGCAAGAATATGATAAAGCACAGACCCAGAAAGGGTTTAATTACTTGGTGGAGTGGATAAGGGGAGTGAAAGGGAGCAAGGTGGAGATAAAGTGAACCTTCTAGGTGATCAAGGTAAAGCAACTTGTTCACAAAGAAGATTATTAACTGAGGATAATTCTAAGTGAAGACTGTGGGCATCGCAATTTGAAGAACACTAGTAAGCATAGGTACTGTATTCTTTGACTTTGATGGAAAATTTGATGAGATTAACAGATTAGATATTGCAGAAACAAGAACAATGTGATTCATTTTAAAGTTAAGATTAAAGTATGACTGAGATAATTATTGCTTTATAATAAAGGTTATATCCATAGGTGATTTGAAATATTTATAGTAAGGTCAGCAAAGATTGATAGTAAATGACACATTTTTGCTAGGCATATCCAGAAAAGCTACCAAAAATTACAGAGGCATGACATTTCAATGTACTTTTTTTTTTCATTTCAATGTACTTATTCTACATACAACTAGCTATGGATTTATCATCTATATCCTAATTTTCTATTTATCTACTTATTTCTATTTTATCTCTCCAGCTAAAATTTATGAAAAACAGAATTGTAGATGGAGAGCATTTGGACCTGAACATCCAATTGACAAAGTTGCAAGTCTCTAGTATGTGCTTTGAAGACCACAGTGTAGATATGAGTTGGATAATTTTGAAGTGTACTTATCTAATATTCTTTAAATGTAAGCCTAATTTTCTGCCATATATAATGAATAAATTTCACCCAAATTCCTTTTAGTAAAATAAAATTGCACCTACTTGCTTTTGCGTACATTGGTAGGTAAGTAAATGTTCTAAAGAGTCACTGATATGTGTGAACTCTCTAGAACATAGGCTCCAGAGTTTAAGAAGACTATTTTAGTCACTGGTTTACCCCCAGACTCCAGAATATTACCTGAACAGAGTGAGGGTTCCATAATAGTAGCTGAAATAAGTACTGAATGAACAGAAAACTATTAACATATGTTATCATGCCAGGTAGAGATTTTTTAAGGAAAATTATTGTTTCAGGTATGGAAATTTGCTATTTCAATGGCTTTACTTCAAAATTGTGATTTTAAAAGTATCAAATTACTTCCCAATTGAGACCTGAAATTTACTTTCATTTATTAAGGGTCTGCCTATTTTCTTTTTTTATTACAACAGATTGTTTTAGTCTCTTGATTATATTATTTACAGAATGTATTATGAAAATGTTTTTTCAAAGTTGCAAAATTTCACACAAACTTAGTCTGCTCCTTCTATAACATACTATTCTTCCATATGCCTGATTTTTAAGACAGTTTGGAATAATTAATTCCTAATTATTTTGGAATTCTTGTTATCTATGTATCTAGAGTTTTCTTCAAGACATCTGAAGTAACTTTTTTAATTCAAAAAATCTTCACCCTCTTTTGACAATCTCAAGAGTAGGGTTAGGGCTGAAATTTAAAACATGCACAGTAAATTGGAATATCCAATTTATGTCAGAATTTTGGATTTATATTGTTTTTCTTTCCTCATATGTTATTCACAGTTTCACTATATTGTACTCAGTATGTAAACCAGCAGGCACATTTTGAGTAAGACAACTTTCTATGTTCTAAGAGAACATTCTATGAGGTTGAGTAGCACAGAATTTTATAATTAAAGTGATTGAAAATTGCTTAGTATCTTTAATAGATCATAGGATGCATAGCAGACTATGTATAGCAGATGTAAGTATTAATTAAAGTGAAGTAAAATACGACTAAAAGTAAGCAAAGATTAAACAACAACAAAAAAAAAACCCTTTAACTGAAAAACTGGAGTTTACTAAAATACTTTTCTTCAGTATGTTCATATGCTTTTATTCTGTGGTATATACATGAGTATGTCAGATTTTCATAGAATATCTTACTCCCTAGATAGTGTTGACAAGAGATTATTAGGCAAAATAATTTCTTTTTTTTTTTGCAAAATAATTTCTAAAATGTGTCAGATCTTATGAAGCAGAAAATAAAAATGGAAGGTTTCTAGTAGTTTAACAAACATTTCTAAAGCTTACTTGTTTTGGAAACTTATGAAGTCAATACAAAGGAATGAGAATATTTGGGGAAATTTTATTTTATTTTAACTAATGGTATATGCTATTTTTTCCTTCAAGGAAATCAGAAGCCTAGAAGGTGTCATGGCCAACCATGGTGAAGTGAGGGGGCTATAATCCAAGGCTTAATGAGACCATGAACTCCCTGGTCTTGCCAAGGAATTGGAGGGGAAGAGACTGTTGAGAACATGAGCAATGTTGAAATAATCTTTCATTTGCTCAAGGAATGTATTTCAGTGTATGAGTTTACTGCTTAGTGCCACCTTCTGATATCATTTAAGAACCCTCAATACTAATATCCACATCTAAATACTTTTGCAAATTCCTACAATTTTTTAGCTGCTCTTATGAATAATAATCCTACTAATATAAATGAATATATACTACTAATTCAGTACATTGTAGGAAGTGCATTATTATAATTATATACATTATCACTTAGAAATAGATATATTTTTATGACTCTTCGTTGCTCAAATTTATTTCGTTCTCCTTTCACACTTCTACAAAAGGTTTAAATAGTATTTTCAATATGTGCTGGAAATGCTCAAAAATCCTTAAGATTCGATTTTAACAAAAGACATAGTCTGAGGATACATTTTCTAAAATGCTTTCTAAACTCCATTTTCTAAAGTTCTAATCTCAGAATGGTTAAATAATTAAAAGATACATTGTGTGGATACATAGATACAAATACAGTGAATGTTATGAAAGCAAGTGGGAAATTACGTAGATACTTAAAGAAACATTTGCAAATACAATTATCAAACAAGTTAATCTAGAAAGAACTCATTTTGCCTATATGTTTTATATTTTTATGTGGATAATTGAATCAGATTCTCTTTAACGTCCTCATAAAATGTTCATATAAATATAGCTCAAAATTCCTGAATATGGCTCATTTTTAACTTGAAGACCTATAGTCTGTGGTTTTTACAATAGGCAGTTGCAAATAGTGATTTTTTTTTTTCCACTGCTAGGGCCTAGATACCAAGAAAGAGAAAATTTATTCTTTAAAGTCATTTTAAAGTCATTTTAAAAAATAAAATGCAAATTTGAAATATTTTACTTTTTCAATGTTTTATCTTAAATTAGACACTATGATCCCAAGCCATATCTTTAGTTGCCACTACTCTTCTCAGTAAAGTATGATTGCTTTTTAAGTCATATGGCTTGCACCTGTAAAATTCTTCTCTATCTTCTCATACTTAATGGGATTTATTCTAAAATGTATATACTATCAAACTTATTTCCTAGGTCAAAATTTTTTGGCTTCTTTTATTTTCAAATGTGCGTTATGTGTCTCTGGGTGTATTTTCCATCCCATTATCTGTTAGCTATTACTGTTGCTGTTTTGGCTTTTTATTTTCATTATGATGAGTAAGTATTTACTTTATACTGTTAGCATGTCTCTTGAAAATGTGGGAATAAATACATTATTGAAGAAATCAAAATATTTTCCACTTTCTTATACTGGAAATTTTCTGATATATATATATATATTTTATTTTTAAAAAGCAGTACCTCAAATTAACAAGCCATCATAGTTAAAAACTGAAATAGCTAATAAATACACTAAAACTTATTGCCAGCAATATGAAATTATCTAGACATAGTGATATCCAACATATTGTATTTGGCAACTGCCAGTGAGAAATAGAATAAAGGAAGTTCATTTAATTGAAGACTTTTTCATGTCATTCTGGAGAAAAAGCCACTTAAATGTAACTGCTTTGAGCATTTTTATTTTTCCTCCTAGTGTATTTCCTGTAGCTAAACCTCTTACCCACTGGACACGTTCCAAATCATTTTATTATAAGTAGTAAAATCATAGAAATGCCAACTACTTGCACTTTAGAATTAGACTTGATTTCTTCCATTTGAGTTTTATGATTGTCTCCCTCAAGCTTTTTGGTCATTGAAACAGAGAACAAAACAAAACAAACAAAAAGCAATGACAAAAAACTAGTAAATAGGATTCTGCTTCTCATCAAAAAATACCACAAAATTCAAAATAAGAAGTCAATTCAAACTTAGCCCTAAAGAATGAAAATTCTTAAAATTAGTGTTACTTTATATCAACATATTGAAACAGCTACTATGCAAATATACTAAAAGTTACAACAAATTGCTAAAATCCATTTGGCAAATAATTATAGTGAAGGCTGTGATTTCAAAGGATTACCTTTCTCCTGAAATAGGCCATATTTAGTCTTCTACCTCAACTAAAATATTTGATATATGAAGAAACAGGTCCTCAATATATACTTGATAAATATAAATTTGTAAGTCTAAATTCAATTACAGGTACCTTCATTAATTAAAAAAGAAAATCAGGGCAGCCCAGGTGGCTCAGCAGTTTAGTCCCACCTTCAGCCAGGGCATGATCCTGGAGACCTGGGATGGAGTCCTACATCGGGCGCCCTGCATGGAGCCTGCTTCTCCCTCTGCCTGTGTCTCTACCTCGTGTGTGTGTGTGTGTGTGTGTGTGTGTGTTTCTCATGAATAAATAAATAAAATCTTTAAAAAGAAAGAAAGAAAGAAAGAAGAAAAGAAAGAAAGAAAAAGAAGAAAGAAGAAAAAGAAAGAAAGAAAGAAAGAAAGAAAGAAAGAAAGAAAGAAAGAAAGAAAAAGAAAGAAAGAAAGAAAGAAAGAGAAAAAATCATTGAGTCAAGAACTGGGATTTCAACAGTGAACTGCAAAGTCTATTCCTTTCTTCATGAAGCTTTATAATCTTGCAGGACAGGCAAACATTAAACAAATACACATGGATTATTTAACAATGATGGTGATTAAAGGCAAAGTTACAAGATGCATTTAATGTGTATTTTGGGGTGAGCGAATAGTTAACTAGAGTATAGCAAGGAAGATTACTTAGTCATAGTGACATTTAGAGGAATAACAATGAAAGTAGGAATTTACCAGGCAGAGAAATCAGAAAATAATTTATTCAGGTGAAAGAAACAGAATCTGTGGAAATGGTGAGTTGGAAGACACTGGACATATGCTAAGAATGAAGAGAAGTCAGTCTCACAAAAGACACAAGAGGTAGGTAGGTAAAGGCCTTATCTTTCAAGGTCTCATATCATACAATGTTCAACTGCTGGGCATCTGGGTGGCTCAGTGGTTTAGCACCTGCCTTTGGCTCATGTCATGATCCTGGGGTCCTGTGATTGAGTCCCACATCAGGCTCCCCGCAGGGATCCTAGTTCTCCCTCTGCCTATGTCTCTGCCTCTCTCTGTGTGTCTCTTATGAACAAATAAATAAAGTCTAAAAAAAAAAAAGTGCTCCACTGCTGTATTCTGGAATAAAGTGAATGATATTGTGGGATTTTTCAGCAGGAGGGTGGCGTGATCTTATTAGCTATAATGAAAACAGATTGGGGAGTAACTAAGGATGTTGAGGGAAGCCCCAGCCAGGAAACTATTATGGTATCCAGGTGAGAGATGTTGACACTAGTGGGTGGTAAGAGAGGAGAAAAAATAGAAGAACATTAATTGTTGATTTTATGTTGTATGGGAGAAAAGGAAAGAGTCAAGACAGCAATCAAAATTCTGGCAGAGGGATTCCTGGGTGGCGCAGCGGTTTAGTGCCTGTCTTTGGCCCAGGGCGCGATCCTGGAAACCCGGGATCGAATCCTACATCGGGCTCCTGGTGCATGGAGCCTGCTTCTCCCTCTGCCTATGTCTCTGCCTCTCTCTCTCTCTGTGTGTGTGACTATCATAAATAAATAAAAATTAAAAACATTTAAAAAAAATTCTGGCAGAAATGTAGGATGGATTTCATGTTAAGTGTTCTTACCAAAATAAAATATAATTTAAAAAAATGAAGTGTAAAATATAATAAAGAAAAAAGTTACTGAGATGAGTAACACAAGACTAGTTAACAGATGACCTTGGAAAAAATTAGATTTCTGTTTAAGATGCATTTAATTGCAGGTGCCTAGAAATGACACAATAAGGCCTCTGAATGATGAAAAGAAGAAAAGCTCCAGGGAAACCTGGAGACAAGAGAAACTATAAAGAATTCCCTGAGTTTTCCTATGGCCTCCCATGTACCCCAGGCATCGTGCTCCAGAAGTCTCCAACCAGAACTGCAACTGGACACAGTGAACAAAAGATCCAGGAAAACTCTGTTTTCCTAGTCAAAGTCTTGGGAAAAGAATGTCCTAAAAACAGAAAACTTATGTAGCAATATCCACTGTACTTTATCCAAAAACCAAAGAAACAAAACACCCAGAATTTCAATGGAAACTTAGCAGGCCCAGAAGCTGAACTTCCATCTCATGCACACTAACGCTTTGCATATAAATACGTAAAGAATTATGCACCACGTATAATTATACTCCACTGTGAAGTATACACCATGACCAAGTAAGATTGAGTCCAGATATGCAAGGCTGCTTCAATACTCAAAAGTCAGTCAATGTAAACAAAACAAAAACAAAGGAAAAAATTAAATAAGCAGACTTGAACAGGCACTTCACAAAAGATTACAAATGATCAATAAGCACATGAGAAGATCTTCAATATTATCAGCCATTAGAGAAATGCAAAATAAAACCACAATGAGATTCCATGTCTCCACCATAGACTAAATTTTTAGAAACTGACAACACCAAGTGCTAGAAAGAAATAATAACTTAAACACTCATATATATTGCTGATGGGAATCTATAATGTTACAAACACTTTAAAAAGCTATTTGGTAGTTCCTTAGAAAAGAAACCCAGAAATTCAACTTCTAGGTGTTTGTTTATCCAAGGGAATTAAATAATAGTTCCATTAAAATCCATCAGTATGATCACAGCAGCAGGCTAAAGAAAAAAAATTATGTGGTCATACCTTTTGGTTTAATGAATACTTTGAAATATATCTCAGAATAAGAGGTGAAACCCCTGGAGAAATCCTTGGGGGATCACTATTATTGGCCTTGCCAAGAGAAGATTTTTATTTGCTTGTTTTTTCTTCTTCTTCTCTGAAATAAACTATTCAACAGATGAGAAATTGCAAATCAATCTGAGTGTAGGACAAGGAACTAGAAAAATCCAAGTCCTAGAAGATAGGTTATGTATAATTTATTGAGAATTTTATTAATGTCTTTGCTGGATGATGTTTTGCTATTGCCCATATTTTCACACGCAAGTATGTCATACATAAATTAACATTGGCTGTGGCAAAATTTACAATCCTGGTCTTCTAGGACCAGCAAGACAGTGACCTACACGTGCTGAAAACTCATCTGCTACAAAATGCTTTAGAAATCCCGCGTAAAGTATAACAAATATCTTTCCAGTGATGAGATCAGAAAAGAATAAAACAAACTCTGAAGGAGATCGGTTTTCAGGAAGCTGAAAACCAAGATTGTGACATCATATTGATTCTTTAGTTGTCTGAAGTGAACTTTGGCATATAGGCCTTCTAAGCTCAAAAAAGAGGCCTGCAACCCCACAAGGCAGGGGGTCAGGGCTAAGTCTGAACAGAAGCAGGACAAGAAAGGGCCACAGACTCAATTAATGAAAATATCTACCCAGTTTCTAAATTTGATCCCAACTTTGATTCTATGCAAGGAAACTTTATTTGAGGATTTATTTTTTTAAAGATTTTATTTATTTATTCATGAGAGACACATAGAGACAGAGACACAGGCAGAGGGAGAAGCAGGCTCCATGTAGGGAGCCCGACGTGAGTCTCCACCTGGACTCCAGGATCACACCCTGGGCTGAAGGCAGATGCTCAACTGCTGAACCACCCAGGTGTCCCTACAAAAGAATTTCTGCTTAAGATTGGTGCTGCTAAATATACAAACAGACTAGATTCAAAAGAAGATAGAAACAGCACTGGACAGTAATTGAAGACAGAACATATTAAACTTTTGACATGTACCTAACATGTGCTTAGAGAAAAATCTATATTCCTAGTGATATATATTTTTTGAAAGATGAAAATTGATGATTTGAGCTTCAAGATGCTAGAAAAAGAAGAGTAAAAAACGTGATAAAGCCAGGACTCTAAAGAAATAAAAAATAAGTAAACTTGAAACAGATTAAAAGAAAAAAAAATTATTACTAGAAAACAACATGACTGTATACCTATATTATAAGATAGAATTATATGGACTATTAGAATCAATAAGTGAAGTTAGCAAGATTCTTGGATACCAGATCAGTTTATTAAAATAATTATAGACAATAATAGAAATTATATTAATAAATTATAATTATAAATTATATCAATAAGTCATAATTACAAATTATACTGATAATTTACTATAGCAATAAAAACTAGGAATAAATCTAATGAAATATGTACAAATACTCCACACTGAAAATTCATAAATAGGAGAAACAAAGAAAACCTAAATAAAGAGAGCATACCCATTGCTTGGAAGACTGTCATTAATGGATCAATTTATATATTAAACACATTAAATTTTAAGTTCAGTAGGATTTTTTCCTCTGTGGAAATTTATAAGATGTTTTGATAATATATTATGGAAATACAATAGACCAAAGAAAGCCAAGGAAATCTTGAAGTGTAATGCTGGAAGAAATAACAGATTTCAAGATTATTTTTAGTAATTAAAGCTCTTATCTTACAAGCATATAGTGATGAATTTAGATTCTGCAAGACATGAAAGAATGTCAATGATCAGAAGGCTAATGGAATATGTATCTGTGTATTCTCCTTTGAAAGTTTTTAATTTTAATTTCTAATTTTACAGATGTCAGTAGGTATAATCAAATAAATAAAAATTTGTGATGAACAATTTTTAAGACCTTGAAGGGGTCCTGAGGCCAAATATCATGAGAACAGTGATGTGAGATTTTTATTATTTGGATTATGAGTCAAAGGGATTTTGGCGCCAAATACAACAATTTTAGTTTTTCTCTTTTCCATTCTAGTCATCAACAAGATGTTTGTCAGTTACAGTTTGACCACCTCTTCCCATTTAAAGAGTTTCATTGTGAATATAATTATTTGTCCTAGAGTTGAAATCCCTCTGCTTCCTCTCTTCCTAATGGATCATACCTGTGTAACAATAGGTATAGTCACCAGTTTACCTTACCTTTCAAGCCAGTTTACCTGGCTTGTTACTGAATATTACAAACCAATTTAGGGACATGAAATAAAGGTGATTGGAGAGCAAGAGTGAGGGATGCATTTGGTGAAAGACTGGAATAGGACAGTAGAAGACAAACTTGTGAGAACAGAAATATCTAATAAGAATTTTCTTTTTCTTTTAGTCAGTAGTTTGCAGCAAATTAATCCTTTGCTCTCTAATAACAATGGCAGCACAACCTATGCCCTAAATATGTAGTAACAAAGCAGAGTTCTTCAGTAATTTGATTATTTTTTGTCTATGTTCTCTCTCTCATTCTACTAGATAATAATTTGAAAGAAAAACCTAATCTGCTCTGTTTGTCACTTGATTGTTACCACTCCCAATAATGTCTGATGCGTACTACTATCAAATGTATATGGCAACTGAGGAAATGCTTGGAAGAGGACTCTTCCAATAAATTATAAGGCCCATGAAGGCCGGAGTTTTTTTCTTTTTTAGTTATTAATGTATCCCAAGAGATAATACTAGTGCCTAAAACGTAGGAATTGGATAAATATTTGTTTAATTAATGAATCCTGAATTATGTATGTCCTATTTGGCTCTGTGGGGGTCTTTAGAAGGTACTACCCAGCAAGCAGAAACGACCTTGAGGGTACAACTTCCAATGTTTCAACAGGGTTTTGCGTGTTACGTTCACTAAAAATCATCACATAACAGAAAAATAATGTATCGTAGTCCATTTGCTAGATCACTGAGTTATGAAACAGACATCAGCCAACACCACAGATGTTTTACTTACCAACCACAGAAAGATGCATTTACATACACAGTCTGAAATAATATAAGAACATTATCTACCTCACGAATTTGTTGTTGAGGTTAAAGGAAATAACGTGTGAAGGCACAAAGCTTCATCTCGCCCAATAATAATTGGCACCCAATAAACATCTTTTCCATTCCCGAGTAGAGGAAATGGTCATAACTATTCTCTAATTATAGGTTACTTTAAAGATCATGAAGTTAAAAAAAAAAGAGAGAGAGATTGAGAAGTTAACCACAGTTTTGAAAAAGTGTCAAGTGACAAAGAAATATAGCCATTTATAGAAAACATGAAGAATGGTATTTTGTAATCTGGGGCCATATTTAACGTGAAACATTGTTTGAACTACAGAATATATTGAACAGACCATACTGGTTACATTCACTTTTGAAGAGTCCCAATCATGCTAATGCATCTCTGGTTACAACTTTTTCTTACATTATACACTTTGTTCCAACACCAACAGAACATTAATTGTTTTAGGTGGATTCCTCAGCTGACAGGGACCTTTAGGGAAGAGACAGGCTTGACATGGACGATGGAAAGCTAATGGAAAATGCTGACACCATCTTGGTAGAATGTTAATTAACTGTCCTCATATTTCTGGAAAAAGTAACTTTCACATGTAAAGCAAATCTGCCCATGTCGATATTTCATATTTCCTAGAGCTCACGATAATTTGAATGATTCCACACTTAAAGCATATATGATCAGTTACTGCCCCAGATATGGTTATTGTTGCATGTGGGATTTTCTCAGATTTATAAGAAATGCTCTGCCTTTTTTCATATAAAGCCAAAGACTAAGGAAATGATCATGGGATTTAGCCACACTACACATGTGCAACTCTCCCTTTCAACTTCTCTTGATAATTAGAAGGCCTAATATCCTTTACAGCATTAAATGAAGCACGGAGCCTTTGCTGGTGTCACTCATTGGCTTCTACAGTAAGTTAAAGGTAAAGGTTTAGATACCACTCTGGGACAATGACACTGGTCTTAGACCAGTGGAAGGTGCATCGTGTCTTAAGGCAGCGGCAGGACTCTCATTTATTTCAGTTTTCTGGGAAATCGGGAAAAAGTAACATAGGTTACTTATTTTGAATATTAGTTATATTACAACAAAACCTTGAGAATCGGTGTAGAGTTGTGTCCGTATAACTTTTGAACATTGGATGAAATTGTGGTTTTACTGGGATCCTTCCAGTTAAACATTCTTACCATGTGCAAAGTTTTATGTAGCAACTGAGTGAAGACATGTTTTCTCATGACTCATTTCTATTTCTTTGTCCTTTTCTGTTAGTTTGACTTGGGTCTGGTGTATTAAATACTTTGTCTCTTCAGCTATAATGACTCTCCTCAGGAATTCCGTCACATTTTGCTTCTTTCAGTTTTGATGTTGAAAACTTGTCATCACTTGAGCGATCTTTCAATTAACACCTCTCCACTAATGCAATCTTCCGTGAATTTGCTTGTCTGCATTGTTGTTTACTAAGAACAGGATTAATTAATGATCTCTGTGATATTTGCTGTGGATAATTCTTTTTTATCTTAATTCAGACATGCCCGGCATGTGATGATGCCAATCAGTAAAGTTTATGTTGAGTGTTAGACTAAAAAAGAACTACAAAAATTGTCAAAAATCAACAACCGAAAGATGAAAGATTAATGTTATGATGAGCTGTCGGAATCTTCATTAACAGTACCCTCCTATTTTGGCAAACATCTTAATAGGTCAGCTGGAGAAAAATTAAAAAAAAGGAGACTGTGCTTCTCGTTTTGTGACCAAATTAACAAGTAAAAATCCACATATGAGTTTGCATAATAAATGCAGAGGCAAACATAGCCCTTGGATTTTTGAAAAACTAACTTTGTATGTGAATATATTAAGGTACTGTTAGAGATGTAATTTCATATTCTCATTTTAATGTAGGCTCATACCATTAATCAAGTACCCGTAGAGTCAGTTATAGTTCACTGATAGATCTAGTTATATTTCAAGTCACATATGTTAATACAAACATAAGCGGTGATATCACTAAGTGTATCAAGAGTTGAATATTGAAAAAACTTCATTTGACAGTGTTCCTCTATCAAAATATCAAAAAAAAATTAAAAAAAAGACATTTAAATTTCCCTTTGACAAAAAAAATAATTATCCATTTTAATATAAAATCATTTGATTCACTGATTGAAAAGGGGACATGGCCATGACAGTGTAATGTTACTGAATATCTCACATTTTGACAAAATGTTCTGTTGCCAGCCAAGTGAATGAAAGAGGAAGGAAAAGAATGTTATTTTCAAAGTTGCTTGCAGTTGAAATGACATGCTCTGAGAGGATGGTAGAAGCATTCACAGAAAATTCATCTTTGTTGTGGGGAGAAAAAAAAAAAAAAAAAACCTTGATTGGTTTCTTTGGTGGTAAAAGACGGAGCACTTTTGCCAGCATCTCCATGGGAGATATTTAAGTAAATAAGAATTAAATTCCTCTGTAAAATGATGTAAGAAGAATGCAGAAGAGGATTTCATGTTCGATAGGTGATACTTTAAAAATGGGGTAGGTATCCTGGGAGAGTGTGTGGGGAGAAAGCGGGGGTGGGGCTGGGTCAGGTGGGGGTGTGGTTGGGGCTAAGTCAAAGCAGCTATATTGATGGACATCTTAGCCTCCTTCCATCCTCCAATTATGGCGTGGCAATTGAGGCTTTACAAACAATGATATGCAGCTTTTGGTGTGAACTTAATTTTTCATGTGTTGTAATCACCTTCTTTTACTCTCATAAATCAGTAAAATCTAGCACATACAGAAATCCTTGTCAGTGATGCTTTGGACAATAAAGGAATTGAGAAAGCAGCCAGGAGTTTCTATTAATATTCACCAAAACTGTGAACAGAGGCCTATTGTAAAGGCCGAGCATAGTGATTGAGCCCTATTAACTGTTGGAAAACGGGGAGAAGCACCCACCTTTCAAAGTCAGTAAATGATTTCTCCCCAATATATAAAAAGCCTAGAAATGAAAAGAAATGCACAAACTATAGTTCTATGATGTCTGAGTTTCTAGAGGAATTAGCCAATTAAAATAATTAAAGATGATTTTAATATTAAACTAGTTAGGAACTGTCTTCCTATTTTCTAATGAGGAAATATATAGAAAGGTCTGGGGAAGCCTGGGTGGCCCAGTGGTTGATTTCGTCATTTGATGGGTGGCTCAGCTGTTGAGCATCTGCCTTTGGCTCAGGGCGTGATGCTGGGGTCCTGGGATCGAGTCCCACGTCGGGCTCCCTGCATGGAGCCTGCTTCTCCCTCTGCCTGTGTCTCTGCCTCTCTCTGTGTGTCTCTCATGAATAAATCAATAAAATCTTTAAAAAAAAAAAAAAAAGAAAGGTCTGAATAGCTCTGAGAGAGAGGGAAATGAGACCATACCAAGAAATTTTTGTACAAACGAGGGGGTCTTTCATGTGATGAATTTGCTAATATATTTGTAATGAAATTACAGATATATGTATGGTTCTTAATAGTTTAACAGAAGAATATACACACAAAAAGATAGATTTTTTAAGGAACATTTTTTAAGGAAGCATGATAATATATTTTCAGAAACCCAGGTCAGGCATGGCCTTAATGATGTCCATGCACTTTCAATTTAAGCTTTCAGAAAATTAATCACTTTAAACCGTTTTATGTGCTGAAATAACGTGGCTTTTTTTATTACATAATTATTGGGCATGGCAGGGTAAAGTTGTCTCAGCACTTTCCTGACTCTCAGGTACATAATAGATTGCAGCTCTGCAGAGCAGCTCCGACTGTAAAACACGATACGCTTCTTTATCTTGTCAGTGTAGGTTTTCTTTCTAGAAGTCTGAGAGGCTTTTAGAGTAAGAGAGCTTCGGTGACAACATGAGACATTTCCAATGATAAGGCTCATAAATCTGTGTATATAACACCAATAATTTGAAACGTAAAGAATTCAAGTCTCCTGACTTTAAAGTATCCACTTACACATAGGAGAGAGATTTTTATAGACTACAAACAAGCAGATTGCAATAGTGAAGCTGATTGACATTTTAATAGGAATATAGGATACCTAGTAATTCTCAAAATCGAATGTATAAATGTTGGTTATGGAAAAGAACCTTGATTTCAGGCACCTATGATCATTATTTAACACCACAATAATTGGGATTAGTGTTTTCACTGTAATTCTAGTAAGACATAGATTTCACAGTAAATAAAAAAATAATAATAATTGATTGCACTCATTAGATGTTAGGCTGCTTTTCTTCCCCTCCCAAAATGTACATTTTAAAATCTTCCTTCATTTTAATTTGAGTAATTATAGCTAGCTATGTAGAAGAAAAGAAATGGTTTAGCAAAAAATGCATTCTTTAAAGTTACAGGTGACTGAGGGTGAACAACAGAAAGCAATTTCTAGTACAAGAACTATCTTAAAAAAAAGGAAACCCCTTCAAAATGCCTTGAGGGTTATTCTCTGTGTGTTCTAAATAGCATAGTGAGTGTTGTTAACCTAAGAAATAGTGCTTCTGTTGTGTTGATTGATCAGTCTCACTAGCAATAAAAACATATAATTGTGTAGCAAAGATGATATGGTTAATAACTAAATTATATTCGTTTTCAAAACACATCTAAAGGCTAAGAAATTAGGAAGAGTTGTTAACAATTTTTCTGAAATAAACTTGGGGTTCATGCAAATCCTATAACCTATTTTTCGTTTTCATTTTTTTTTTACATGTTGGGAATTTTCAGTGTTTTATTTACTAAATCGTCAATATTCTGTACTCCACAGATTACTCAAAAATCAGTAACCATAGTAATTTATAGGAGGATTATATTGATGTCTTCATAAAGTGGTAGTATATAGCTATAAATACTAATTTTGGTGGCAAATAATAAATCATAATAATGTTTTTAAATTTTGTTTCAGGACTTATGGTCTATCAGCTTTTCTCTCTATGTTAAAATGGTTGAAACTCATTCACTCATTATTTATCACCAGTAAAATGCCTTAACCCAAAAAGAGAGTGTTATGGCAGTTGAAGAAATGTTCTTAAGTGAGCAAAGTCATGGAGGACAATAATGCTGTGAACATAAGCAGGAAAAAACATTGAGGTCACACGAGAGGTGGATTTGTGTGCAGCAGAGTGTATAGGAAAGGAAATAGGTAGAAATCAAGGGCAAGATGTTAAAGTGTACTGACAAGCAAACGTTAGTGGTTAATGGGCAATAAAATTTTAAGATGGGGGTCTCCCAATCTTAAAGGTATTGATTTTTGTAATTTTATTACAGGATAGAAGACACCGAAATTATATCACCAGCACTTACATCATTTAAATATCTACACTTTGCTTGAAGGAGATAAAAAATTAATGATGGACATTATTCCACCCAGTGCTTAAGTCATTCTTTAGTCAAAAGTTATGGGATTAGGAATATGTCTAATTCTTTCGAGCTTTTATTTATTTATTTATTTATTTATTTGGAGTGACCTTGATGAATGAATCCATTTTGCTGTATTCCTTTATTTCCAGGATGGTTATTAAATTTCCCTCCAGTGTTAAAGGTTTTCTTTTTTTGCTCATTTTTTTTTGGTTACAGGTTATTTGATTCATATTTCAATATCTAAATATATTTAATACTTAAAGTTGCTACCACCTATAGCATACATACCCCAACATGACCTGTATTCACTGTATATGTATTGGATTGGATACAATATTAATCTATATTATCAGATCAACATTTTTTCTCTACTTCTTAGAATATTGCATCTACTTCTTTCGCGTGTGTTTTCAGTTCTTAAATATCATTGAATTAAAACTCAATAGTTATCTTTTATTCTAGACCCAAGCTTAGACAAGGAATCGCATGGTGCAACATTTATGTTCTTCAATCAAAAAAGTATAGCTTATATGTAAATCTCTTTCCATGATATCCTTACAGAGTAATTGTCAGTAGTTCAGCAAATGATGTGTCCCACATGGCAGCATTGTATTACATGTAGTTCCATAGTTGGTTATAATTTGGGTAGTTTGTTGTCTCATTTTCATGATTATGTAAGAAATAAAAGTTAACTACTATCAATGATTCACTTAGAAGCAAACATGTTCTAGTGTTCTTCTCTCGGGTATTTTGATTAGTATTTAATTAACATTTTATAGACATTGCTAGTGAGTTATTAAAAATAACTGCTATGACTTTGTATTACTACATACTCGAAACAGTGTTTTCTTGGTTCTGAAAAAACCAATATAAAATGTACAAATAAACCAGATATTGATTCTAAGACACAGCTTCAAAATTTTTCCACTTTTCAAGTATTTGTCCTCATCAAAATATCCTCATACTTCTTGGGGGAAATATTGAATATTAAATGTTTCATATTTCCCAACATATAATTATTCTCTGAGAAGATATTCTCTTTTTTAATAAATAATAATGTTCCAGTAATAACATCTCTGTTGTCCTTAGAGGATAATTGGTATAGGTTGAAATGTTTCATTCATTATTACTGAAAAACCTCCTTTCAATATGTTTTTTGGCAATCACAGAACATTTTAATTTGATGATGTACAAGATAGGAACTCTTATCCTTTTTTAATGCACCTGTCACACCACATTTAGGGTACATATTCACTTCTGCACAACGTCCTATCAGCAGGAACTCTACCTTTAGAGGAAAAAAGTCCTGGCCAAGAGCATTCTACTTTCCAGAGATGCCTGGGTGGCTCAGCGGTTGAGTGTTTGCCTTTGGCTCGGGTTGTGATCCCGGGATCTTGGGATTCAGTCCTGCATGGGGTCCCCCACTGGAAACCTGCTTCTCCCTCTGCCCATATCTCTGACTCTTTCTCTGTGTGTGTCTCTCATGAATAAAAAAATAAAATCTTTAAAAAAAAAGTATTCAACTTTCCAGCCACTTGACTGCAGTCTCCCCAATAAACTAGGCATAAAAATAGCTGCCTTGCTGTTCTCATCAGGTTTCTGTGAGGACCAAATAAGATAGTAGAAAGATGTGTACTTAATAGCCAATATATATTTCTAAAAGATAAGAACACCTTGTATAGAAAGCTCGTTTCCTGGAGAGTCAAATTATGGGTAATAGGACAAAATTCTGCTTCCTCCTTGAACATTTCCCTGCGGCTTGCTATTTACAAAATTATTGGTTTTCCAAATATCTACCGCTCCTTCTAATTTGCAAACTATGTATTGACACAGTAGCTATTCCTGTGTACAGGTAAGGAGAATAAATTTTACCTGAATTATTTCTCATAAAATGGTTACTAGTTATTTTTTCTCGTATATACATATATGTATAAAATATGGATTATTTCCTGCTTGAATTATTTTTCCCCAAAAAACAAGATTATTGGATATGTGTCCTAACATTCTCATCTTACTAAACAGGTTATAAGGTTTGGACAATTCTACAGTATACAATCCAGGTTTAAAAAAAATGTGATATTGAGTCTCTGCCATAAAAACTGCTTACACGGTAATATACTTATTGACTTAATCTGAAATTGCAAAATGACTGTCCTTTATAACACTTAGTGCATCATAAGACCTGCTGTCTCCCTTTGGAGATATTCACTGTGCTGCCACTATGGCAATATATAAATGTCAAGGGTTTTTAGAAATGTGAAATTGAATAACTGAAACTGGCCTTCCAATGACCTGTTACGTTTTCCCTGAAACAGTCAGAATTTTTTGTGCATGTCAATGTGCTTAAAGTTATTATACCTCTAAGAATTGCATACATTTTACTTTCCTGCCTGCCTCTTTGCCATGTCCTTCTACATCCGTGTATTTAGAAATACCACAGTTCATTAATAATTAAAAAATGACATTTCTATTGTGGACCCTCTACTTATGGACTTCAGGTGTTACTTTGCAAATTTTAAAATCAATTTCTACAGATTGAAATTTGGGATGAAGATGAAAGGAGGATATAGAAATAAGGCAATACTCCTAAAAAAAAAAAAAAAAAGCCTTGGAAAACTTAGTGTCTCACAAGTGATTGTCAGCTAGTTAATGCATGGGTAGTTGCTTAATTTTTTCTTTCTTTTGATTTGGTTTCACTCCTGAAAAAGATTATTTCCACATGGGATGTGCATAATTTATCCTCACCCTGCATGGAATTAGAGCTACCATTAGGGATGGGTGAACTACTTTCATAATATTCGCTTAAAACTAAGCTTTAAAAAAAAATCAATACAATCTTAAATATTTTCAAATGGAAGAAGCAAGTAATTCAGATGGTAATGTTCGCTTTTGTAACACATACAGGTTGGGCCAGAAACAAGATTGGATTCATCTGTCAAGTGAAGACATGTAGCATTCTTTCCCTGACTATCTGGGAAGATAGTTTTGCATAAATGTTCCTTGTCGACTGAAAGGAGGGAAGACACATGAATTTTGTTTCGCATATAGCCTTCAGACAACAGAGCTCAAGAATCTGAAGAGGAGCACTCTGTATCGGTTTGCTATGTCACTGTTCCTTATATCTTGAGAAACACCTCCAGGCTGGAATGCATGTGGATACAGGAAAAACGTTAAAAAGTTTAAAAAAGAAAAAGAAAAAAGAAAGGTGTTGGTTTGTAGGAATTTTCTCACTTTCGTAGTGTTGCAGTTTCTAGGCAAAACTTCTATGCCCCCTTATGTAGACCGGCATGCAGCATCCGTTCATTTCATTTACTACAACGCAGAAGGCGAGGACCTCATTCCCCTTACTTTGTAGTGTTGTTAGACAAGGCAAAGGCTGCTGAAGGTCAGCTTGTGGGTGTAGCCTAAATAACTCAGTTTGCAGGGAGATTGATTATCTCTCCTACTGACAAGGCTGCTGTTGGAGATTCCCATCTGAAGGGCCAGGGATGTCTGCAGATTCATGCCTGATGCATGGCAGTGAAAAGTAGGGGACATCAGGAGTGGGAACTGAGACTCCAGCCAAGCAATATGGGCCAGATTCAACGATTCCTTGGTAGCTCCAGCACTATTTGGGAACGAAAACTTGGTAAATGTCTGACATCAAGAGTTAATAGGGAATGAGAGCTACAAGTAGGGGGTCGTATTAATGTGACCATGTTTATACTCCTGGTTACCTAAAACCCATCATTTGAAATATACTCCTTTACCTCTTTATTTAACAGATTTGAAAATTGAAATATGTAAGAAATCTTAGAAAATGATCCTCTGCATGATATACAGCAACCTTGGCATCGCTTTATCACAGAAGCATTTTGAAGAATATGTATACTTAATACAAATGAACGTGTGACTGCGCTGCTACATGAAGGAGAATTCAAAAGACTTGCATGAATGCATTTGGTTCCATAGCAGTCCTAGCTTCTGTAAACAAAATTCCCAAATTTCAACTATTTTAGCACAATTGTTTTTTGCTCACATAATAGCCCAGGAAGCATATTCATGGCAAGAATGTGTCTTTGCATGTGATAACTCAGGGACCTAGATTTTTTTCAGATCGTCCATGTTCTTTGTATTCACGAAGCAGATGGACAGAAATCATAGAAGTCATACCTGTTTTAGACATTCCTAGACTTAGAAATGTTACATGCCTCACGCACACACCATTATTGATCAATCCCTCTCTCTCTCTCTCTCTCTCTTTTAAAGATTTTATTTATTTATTCATGAGAGACAGAGAGGGGGGCAGAGACATGGGCAGAGGGAGAAGCAGACTCCCCATGGGGAGCCTGATGTGGGACTGGATCCTGGGTCTCCAGGGTCACATCCTGCACCAAAGACAGACGCTCAACCGCTGAGCCACCCAAGTGCTCCAGACCCTCTTAATCTGAAGGGGAGAAAGAGATGCAGTGGCTGACCAGGAACAAAAAATTCTACACTATAGAATGTTTAGAAAATTCTATATATGTTCTATACTATTCAAATGTTTGTGAATTGTCTATTAGTCCTCGGCACAATTATATAGTGTTTCATTCTGCATATGATATTTTCATACATATTACTTTATCTGATCCTTAAAATAAGACTGACTCCGATTTAGAGGGTTGGAAATTTAGGGTAGGGATAGAAGTAAATGCCAGTCATCCTAACCCACAATATCGTTTTCTTCCTATAATAGATATTTATGTAACCAAACTCAATCAGATCCTCCTGAAACACCTTGATTATTCTTCTTCATGACATGCTCATCCTTGATGTAAGCTGTAATTTTTTACGTTCAAGCCCCAAATTCCAAATACATAATGATGTGTGTTTTTGCATTAAGTGCTTTCTGTTTCAGAGGAAATGTAATTAAGCTGAATAATACTTTCCCCAAATCATTATAAGATATGCTAATTAGAAGAACACCATTTGTCAAAAAATAATAAATAAATAAATAAATAAGTAATAAGTAAATAAATAAATAAATAAATAAATAAATAAGACTTTCATAATAATGGTTAAAATAAGCAGAGTGTAGGCAGGTGGTTTTAAAAGTATTTGACTCTAGCTCAACCTGAGCCTAAATATAGCATATACATGTCACTGATAACTGCAAAACTTACAAATCTGTGATAACTATATAACTCACCATTAGATTGCTGATCTTTTAGTCTGCTCGGAGTATAAACTCCCCATTCTCCTGCATCTTATTAAAGCACATCATATGGCTCAAGATGTGAGAAAAGAGGAAAAATCTAGCATGAATACTGCAGACTGTTTTCCACTTACCACAAGATTTGGAAGCTTATTAAGCTAGATTTGAAGCCGAAAGCCTGTGAATTCATTTCTCTCTCTCTGACAGTCCCTTGCCTTCGCCCCCAGCTACAGTCGAAGCCCCTTCTTCTCTTAATACAAACACTTTCACAACGACACTGTCAATTATTCCTAATCTGTCACCTATTATTATTCTCCGCAAGACTTAGAATCCCAGCAGATCTCAGCCCTGTCGATCATATTGCCACGCAGACTTCAAGAAGTCTTTCCTTATATGCACAATTCCCATCCACAAATTCAGCATGAGGATATGAAAAACAGTGCAAGAAGCAACGTTAGGCCCTTCCATTGTACAAATTTAAGTCAACTTTTAGACTTCAGAACACATCTTTTAAGGCGTCTTCCTGGAGGCTAAGCATTTATCTAATCATTAAATCATTATAGAACATTTTTAGCGTGGACACCCATTCAAAGAAATAGAAGACATAGTCGGTGGCCTCAGAAAGGTTATAATCCAGGGAGGACCATGGGCATCAAATGCTCATTCAGTCTTCTTTCCTGTTTGGAAAATGTGGTTCCTGGCAGATTTCAGTATGTGCTATATTTAAGACTGTGGTAAGTGACATTCTGTAGGGAGGGCCTTTATTTTATGAAGCTCTTTGAATCAACCGCATTCCCTTTTGACAGTTTATCAAATATTCAGATATTCAAAGCTACCACCCTAAGAGGCCCCGCATACCCTTTCCCCATATTCCAATTACATTATTTTCCCCTACTTTTCTCTGCTGGCAAGACTAGAAAATGGCAAGATGAATTTAAACCACTCATAAAAAAAAAAAAAAAAGATGATTTGAATTTAAGAGGTGCTTGTAACTGACTACTCACAGTCAATCATTCCTACAACCAGGGCAGGAAAGACCAACCCAGCAGAACCTCTACTATTGCTTTTTTCAATGAATGAATGAATGAATGAATGAGCATTTAGAGACTATGAATAGTTTGAGGTCTAGGCTCATATCCTGATGGAGTTGAAGTTGCTCTTAAATACAAAAGGCTTCCATTATATGCATAACAAACGGATAATTTGTTTGTCATCATCCAGGCCCAATCTACGGTAATATATTAGTTTTCTACTGCAGCTGTAACAAACCACTATAAACCCAGTAGCTCAAATATAATACAAAATTATTTACTTACATTTCTGTAGTAAAATTCCGATCCTAGCTCACTGGGCTAGGATCAAGATGCTACGCTGGTGGCTCTGGGAGGAAATCCATTTTCTCTTCTTCTTTTTTTTCTTTAATTTATTTTTTATTGGTGTTCAATTTGCCAACATATAGAATAACACCCAGTGCTCATCCCATCAAGTGCCCCCCTCAGTACCCATCACCCAGTCACCCCCCACCCCCAGCTCCCTTTCTACCACCCCTTGTTCGTTTCCCAGAGTTAGGAGTCTCTCATGTTCTGTTTCCCTTTCTGATTCCATTTTCTCTTCTTTTCCCTTCTAAAGGCAGCCACATTTTGTGGCTCTTGGATCCTCCCAGCATCTTGCTCATTCTGACTCTCACCCTTCTCCCTCTCTCGTCCATATTTAAGGACACGGTGATTAAACTGGATTTACTATGATAAACCAGTTGACTCTCTTGCTCTTTCTCTTAAAGTCAGTTTATTAGAATCTCTAATTCCTGTCTGCAAACTTAGTGGGTTTTTATTCCATGTCACATAACATATTCACAAATTTCAGGGATTCAGATGTGGACATCTTTGGGGGGACATTATTCTGACTGCCACATCCGAGTGATCCAATACTACAGGTACTTTATGCTGTTGTTGTGTTACATACACAGGCCTTGAAGCTAATGCTACATTTTCGCTGACTCTTTGAAGGTGAACATGGCCACAAAAGGTGGAGGCCTCACTGAGTTTCAATCAGCACTGGCTTTCAGGATCTGGCCCATTAACTGCTGGCAAACCCACGACAGAGGTGTAAAACTCGTACTACTTCTCAGGATGTGGGCTTTAAGGAGACTACTAGAATCAGAAGCTTAGTTGTCCATACAAATTATCTTCAGACCTCATCTACTCAAACCAAGTCTGGTGCAGGGCTACCTCTCTTCCAGAGGCGACTAGGCCCTCCCTCTTCCCCTGGGAAACAGAGCCCAAATGCATAAGACAGCATGGTGCCCCATCAGTCAACACTGGAAAAATTGGACCCTCCTAACCTACACACCCATCCTTTCCCCCTGCTAACTCCCCCGCCATGAGCCAGGCTGCACTACCCAGAAGAGTTTCAATTGAAAGACCGATGAGAGTGAGGACTGTGACCTGTGAAGGGATTCAAGGTTGTTTTTATTCTCTATCAAGACAGGAAATGGGTTATTCAAAGGATAAAAAATAAGGACAATATAAGTAAATGCAGTTCTCAAATGCCTCCTCGTTCCAAGGGAAGTTCAAAGGTAAGTGTTCACTCAGGGGCCAAAACATCATTAGGCTTGAGAGGGGGCACAGCAGTTCCTAAGAAGCAAGTGACGGCCACGTTTGGAAGCACCACATTCACATACTTTTCCTCGTCAAGTCCCGCCACATATAAACAGCCAGGTTCCTAATCAGAGTTATTTACTTATCTTCCTCTTTTTCTCTACAAATCTCTCTTTTCCTTCAGATGTAATCACAGCGAACTGTAAAAATTCCCCCTGCCCTTCTTTCCTTTGTGTATATTTATCTGACACGGGACATTTTTATTTGCATCATCTCTTATTGTAGCTTATCAGCCTAATACAAAATATTCTAAAATGTGACTGAACAGTAGGTTTAAGCTCCCTCAGCATTAAATATTTTGCTGTGAAAAGCACTTTTGTTAAATATAGAGTACTATATGATTGATAAAAGGATGTTTATGAACATGAGTATAGAAAAGTGGGACCCTATTTTATCGTATGTTAATGAGTGACACATTTTTTAAAAAGTTCCTGGTTGGCTCAGTCAGTTAAGTGGCTGCCTTCCAATCAGGTCATGATCTCAGGGCCCTGTGTCCGGCTCTCTGCTCAGCGGAGAGCCTGCTTCTCCCTCTACCTCTCTTCCTGCCTCCCCCACCATTATATGCATAACAAATGGATAATCTGTTTGTCATCATCCAGGCCCAATCTACGCATGCTCTCTCTCTCTCTCTCTCTCTCTCTCTCTCTCATAACTAATTAAAATATTCTTTTAAAAGTTCTTTGGGCAAATATATTTAGAAGCAATGAGTCAGAAAACAAGTTTACCAAGTTCAGATGTGCACTTGTGTATATTGTGTGGTGTGCAGAAGGCTTTTCTATGTCAACATGTATATACGTAGCCAGTGGGGGATGAACAATACAGTGTCACTGAAAGTTTTATTTTTCACATTATTTCTTTGGTGTCAACAATTCAATGTTAAATGCTTCTCTTAAGAAACAAAACATAAAGTCATTGTTTTGCTTTTCTTATTTTGCCTGTTTCCTTTTTTTTACTGTATATGATTGAATTTTCTGCTTAACTTTTCACCTACTACATGTGGATAAGTGACAAGTAACTACATCTTTGGTTTATCTTCAACAGTTAATATATTTTCTTCCTTTTTTTTTTTAAGATTTTAACATACATTTAATTTAGTTAAAGAAAGCGAGCGAATGTGAGTATGGGAGGGGCACAAGGGGATGGAGAGGGAGAGAATCTCAAGTAGACTCCACGCTGAGTGCAGTCTGATGAGGAGCTCCATCCCGCAACCTGGAGATCATGACACCAGCTGAAATCAAGAATCAGACACTCAACTGACCAAGCCACCCAGGCACCCCAATAATTATTATATTTTCTTTATTCATTAGTTGTTTAAAACACAATTTTAATTAGTAATACTTTGCTTCTTGACAATAAATGAAATAATAATTATTACTATATTAAAAGTATTCTGCAGAGCCTATGAAGATCATACATAGCAGCTTCTGCCTGAACCAAGGCTTACATTTATGTTACTGTGCAAGGATTTATAAGAGGAAACCAAGAAAATGTTACTATTAAAGTGTCTTTGGTTTCTTGCTGACTTTCATTGAAATTAATGTTTTTAACAAAACATTTGGGTACGTATACGTTTGATAATCAGTACATTGTGTTTGAACAAAATGTAAATGTGCTGTCCTGTTTCCCTGGAAGTGCCCGCAGAATCTTTGTGGGCCTCTCAGGTGTGAGCCCACGCTCCTTCCGGACCCTACTATATCACGGCGCTCTCCTTTTTTTCCTTCTGCTGGGCGTCATCCTGCTTTGCTCTCATTCCAAAGGCATTTTACTTTACTCTATTTTCTTATTTTGTCTTACTTTTCCCCCATCTCAGCACATACAAAGTAATAACCCATTTTCTTACCTTTCATTTTCTGTGCTGTACCCAAGGCAAGGACACAAAGAACCAGAAGGAAGCGCAAAAATAGCAACAGTGATACAAAGCTAACAATTTCTTTGTAGTAATGTCAGAAAACTGACACATTTCTTAAGTAGTGGCTCCTCTCCATATGTTGCTATTCTAAAATGATAATTCAAAGCAATGATTTGAAGGCTGAGGATCTGAAAAAAAACAAATTCTAACTTTGGTTAGTTTCCGTCCCATCCTGTGTTCCTCTGGATAAATCAGAATCTGAGGCACCATTAACCCTGCAAGTGATTTATTAAGGCCAAAGACCATAGAGGAAAATGAAGGAATCAGAGGAGAACAAGAGAATCCTCAGATTTCGATGTAGTTTTGACTTTATAAAAGAAAGTTCGATGTAGTTTTAGTTTATAAAAGAAAGAGGGAGAAAAAGCAGGGAAGAAAGATTGAGTAGGATCATCTTACACTGCAATCCAGTTCCCCTTCTACCCTCAGCTCTATTGAGATACGATAGTATGCAATTTGGTGTACGTTTCGGGTGTATATTGTGATAATCTGATATATATGTAGTCATGTGGTTGCTAAGGTGAAGAGGACTAGGCCTTTTCAGGACCTTGAAGATAATATATAGAATTTTAAATCAGGTTCAAAATCTTATTGCATTATTTGTTACAGGGAGAGAAACCATCAACTCAAAAAGTATTTTTTCCCTTCTTTTCTATTCTCACCTTAGCACCTCCTGGGATTGGTCACAGAAATATCAAAATATCAGGAATCATTCATCAGGCTTCATGCTTTTTGAGCTACCACATAAAGAAAAAAGAATCGATGAAGATGTTTCTTGCATCTTGTAACTGTGCTTGGCCCTTTTTCAGTGCATTTTGTTCCCTGTCAGTCATCAGGGATCTTCAAGCACTTAGAAATCTGATACTCCAATAATTTTCCATTTAGTCCCAGTTACTTCTATTTTTTTTTTTAAGATTTTATTTATTTATTCATGAGAGACACGGAGAGAAAGAGAGGCAGAGACACAGGCAGAAGGAGAAGCAGGCTCCATGCAGGGAGCCCAAGGTAGGACTCGATCCTGGGTCTTCAGGGTCAGGCCCTGGGCTAAAGGTGGCGCTAAACCACTGAGCCACCTGTGCTGCCCTAGTCCCAGTTACTTCTAAAGTAATGCTTTCTATATTAAAAACAAAAAACAAAAAACAAAAAACAAAAAACACAAACAAAAAAAATTCCCAATTTTAAAATTTATAAATGTATTTAGGCATGAAACTTTTTTCATAAATTTGTGATTCCCCTTTGAACTATCTATCAAAAATGGAAGACATTTTTAGAAAAGGGTTCTGGGATTAATATGTCGCAAATAGTCTGATGCAAGACGAATGCCACATAGTATATATTTAATATATACCATTTGCAAGTTTTGATGCTTCAAGCAAGTTGAATATATTTTTATCATCAATATTCTAAATGATTCATTACTCTTTTGATTACTTTTTTTAAAGGATTCATTTATTCATTAGACACACACACACACACAGAGAGAGAGAGAGAGAGAGAGAGAGAAGCAGAGACACAGGCTGAGGGAGAAGAAGGCCCCCACACAGGGAGCCCGATGTGGGACTCGATCCTGGGACTCCAGGATCATGCCCTAGACCAAAGGCAGATCCAACGACTGAGCGACCCAGGTGTCCCTTTTCATTACATTTTTAAAAAAATGTATTTATTTATTTCAGTGAGAGAGAGTACCAAGGGAGAGGGCTGGAGGAAGAGGGAAAAAGAAATTCAAGCAGACTCCATGCTCAGCTTGGACCCCAACTGGAGCTCAGGAATCAGACCTGAGCTAAAACCAAGAGTCGGACACAACTCAGATGGCTCACTTTTCACTATCTTTATTATCTTTTAAAAAACAATATAGTCATCAATTGGGGATATTCTAGTTAAAATAAGTCATTCCCTTCTTTTCACTGACATTTACCCAGAACTGACACCATCTCCCCAGAACTAAATATGTAATAATTTTTCAGTTATGTTTGATTCATAGTCCTTTACCACAATGATATTCTAGGTAATAATATCTAAGCAAGCCAATTATAATTTATTATTCAAAGGTTATTTCACAAGACACTAATACTGTCCTCTACTGAAATACAAATGTATTAGAATTTCTTCAACCCTTCATCATCTAATTTAGTCAAAGTGGAAAAGAACCAGTCTTTGCATAATCTTCTCTCTAGAGACCTGTGATGTCGATGTGTGCTATTCATTTGCTGAATTCAGACACAGCTGTGATTGTTATCATCAACCCAAAATGGACTGACATCAGAAACAACTGTATATAAAATGTCTGAATTGTCTAGTACCCTTCATGGCCCTGATCCCCCATCCAAGAGCATTTTCATCATCTCCAAAGTGTCTCTCAAATTCATTGTGACTTTCTAGTCCTCACTGGTGTTTCCTCAGTTCACTTTTCCTCAAAGCTTGCTTGAATTACCAAAGTTGCCTGAGGGTCTCTCTTGCCCAGCCTAACTTTTCTAACTGTAATACCACTATATCCATATATTGCTATAACCAAGTGATATTGATTCTGTCATTTTTCTCTCCAACAACTTGAACTGGCTTATTAAAGCCTGTAGGGAAATCCCAACTTTTCATTGTGGAGTAAAAAGCACTTCACAATCTCAAGTCACTCTACTTTCTTATCTATCCCCCACTACTCTGAAATGCATCCTTCATTCCTAAGTGGGCTAAGAAGCTCGCTGTTCCTAACCTGCCCCACTGTACTTTGACTATTTGCATATGCACAATATTTCTTCTGCTGAAAATAGATTTTTCCATTTCCGTGGCTTATAACATTCCTTACTAATGCCATAATCTACATCAAACATTAACTTGTTTCTGAAGCTACCCATCAGGGATCCCTGGGTGGCACAGCGGTTTGGCGCCTGCCTTTGGCCCAGGGCCCGATCCTGGAGACCCGGGATCGAATCCCACGTCGGGCTCCCGGTGCATGGAGCCTGCTTCTCCCTCTGCCTGTGTCTCTGCCTCTCTCTCTCTCTCTCTTTGTGACTATCATAAATAAATAAAAATTTAAAAAAAAATATGAAGCTACCCATCAGTTATCTCTGACGGGCTGTGGTTCCTTCAGTTACTCTCCACAGTGCAGAAAACAGGCCTTAATCATATTTCATCACATCAATTGTGATATTCCTTTGACTGGTAATGCCTACTGTTAGATTGCGAACTATTAAAAAGGAAATTTATTCACACTTGTTACTTACAAATAATGGGCACTAAAAACATGTTTATTGATAACATAGGATTATGACGATCCATGATAAGATTCCTCTTCAGTCTCTCTGACCATCTCTCTCTGTCTCTCTCTCTCTGTCTCTCTCATCTTTCATCACACTGGCCACCTTGATTTTCCTTAAATCAGGGATGCACCTCAAGGCTTTCTTCTCTGCTGTTTCTTGTTCTTGAGTATTCATTTGGTAGATTGTCAAATAACTACCCCTTCATTTCCTTCAAGACTCTCATTAGATGTTAACTTAATGGTGAGGTTTGCAACTTTGGACCTTCATCCATACCATCAAACCTTGCTATGGTTTGAATGTGTTCACAATCCCAAAATTCATATATTGGAAATCCTAACCTCCAAAGATGTTGATATTAAGAGGTCGGGCCTTTGGAAAAAGCTTCAGTTACGAGAGTGGACCTTACATGATAGGGATTAGTGCCTTATCAAAGAGGTCTTATGGTCACCAAGTAGAATAGTATCAGTATACGATAGGTCCTCAGTTACATTTTTTAAAATATTAAATCGATTAATGAATGAATATGAGTGGTCACACTATTGTTGCTTTTGTAATCAACTTCTACAATGAACTTTTAGCCCCCTATAATAAGCAAGAAAGGAATGAAATTTTTTTCCCATTTCTGAATCTAGATTTAGTTTTCAGTGTTATTTTTGTGTGTGTTTGAAAGCATACTTTCAAAATCATATGGTTAGGAAACCACCATAATAAATACCTGTGGTGTTTTCATCAATATTAAAATACCACTTACATACAAGTTAAAAACCGTCCTCCAATACATTATAACTTTAAACAAACACAATTCTGAGAAGCGGACTAGAGTTTATTACACAAATTTTATAGGTAAATGGACTCAATATGATTAAGAAACTGCGTTACCCTTATTACCCACAGCTAGGAAGTGGCAGAAATATTTGTTTTGACTCTTTCTTCAATGCTCTTTCTACTGTCCTACACTCACCATCACAAGTTTTGGTTTTACTACTATAAATTTATTTAAGATCCAATGAGTGTTATTTAAAATCCAATGACTGAAAAAATTGAAATCCAATTATTTTCATGCTCAAGGATGACCAATACATTGTTTCATTGATTATAATAGCTAGAAAGGCTGCTATAAAATTATGAAAGTACTTTTCAACATTATTCCATTTTAGCACTTGTTACGATTTTCTTATCTTCCCAGTAATGAATATCTACATACAGTGGACTACTGTCAAGGGGTAATCTTCAATCAAAGATCAAATCTGCTTTGAGTATTTTTTTATTTGTGCAGTTTGCTATCATTTAAAATATGTGCATGATAAATAAATTTAGTCATTTGGAAATAAATAAAAAAGTGTATCACTTCATAATGTCTCGTAAAAAACACCCTAAAGTATTTCTACATACATGTGTAATTATAGATTCTCTTCCTGTCTTCTGACCAGGCAATACGTAGTGTGTCTTCATATGTAGACTGATATAACAAACTAATTTATGATAATCACATAAAGAGCAATTACAAAATTAAACAAATTCTATTTAGGAGAATTAATCACCAATCATTATCTCAATTGTGCAGTACAGGGTGTTGAAGATGGTTTCAAAAATGAACATTTCAAAATGAACGATAAATTTAAAATGATCAACGCTTCTGAGAATTGTTTTCCTTTTTATCATCAATCAATTCTTATAAGTAAAACTGCCCAAAAGTAAATATTTGGATTTTACCAACATATCCTAAATGACATAAATCTTCCTTCATTTGATTAGGCTATCAATGCTTAAGAAGCAAAGCTTCACACTCATGTGCGTACACACATACACATAGACACACACATACAGTTTCAATGAATAACTTGATAGCAAAGATCACCTTGCAGGTTTAAATTATAGAGTTTACATCATAACAGTCATTTTTTATGTATTCTTTTCTACATAATTAGGAAAAGAGAGAGATTTATTGAAGGACTTCACTTGACTATTCAAGGTAGATACAGTACAACTTCTACATAATTGAAACATTGGGGGTAAGAAATAGGCATTATCTCGTCAGTATTCTCACATACCTTTGACATGTATATGACTACTGATTAATTTTGTCTAATTGTTATAAAATATACAGACTTACTTTTTTGGAGTCAGCTTAGGGAAATTTGCATTTCTCTATTTAGAGACCAACTCTAGGCTTTGTTGATTAACTCTAGTATACATCTGTTTTCCTTTCTTTCTTTCTTTTTTTTTTAAGATTTTATTTATTTATTCATGAGAGACACACAGAGAGAGGCAGAGACACAGGCAGAGGGAGAAGCAGGCTCCAGGCAGGGAGCCCGACGTGGGACTTGATCCTAGGACTCCAGGATCAGGCCCTGGGCTGAAGGCGGCACCAAACCGCTGAACCACCCAGGCTGCCCTGTTTTCCTTTTCTTAATGTATGACTTTATCTTATTATTTCCTTTCTGTATTACTTTGGTTTTACTTACTGTTACTTCTCTAATTTCTTAAGTTACATACTGATTACATTATTTTCCTATATTTTATTTCCTAATGTAGTTTAAGACTATGCAATTACCTCTATATCAATTTATTAGCAAAATTTTATAAGTTTTTATTTTTGTTTACATTAAATTCAATGTATCTTTCAATTTCTATTTTTCTTTTTCTATGTTTCATGAGTTAATGTGTGATTTAAACTTTTAAATGAGTGAAATCTGGTTATCACTTTGTCATTGATATCTAAATTCCTAGCTTTGTATTTAAAGAAAATTCTCTGTATAATGGTTTTTGATATTTCATTATCAATATTTCAATTTCTTTGTATATTAGATATATCTCCTGTAAAAGAAACATAACTATCATTTAAATGAAAAATTTGGAATTTGGGGGAAGGCAAATATATTTCGGGTTTTTTTATCATAATATTTTGGAGTTTGTATACATCTTTCTTTACGTGCTTTATTTCTCCTTCCTTTGGACTTTTTTTTTTTCACTTTTTTCCCTTACTCTTTGAATTCTTTATACTTTATTTATTTTAGAGGTTGCCTATGTGAGTTTCTTCAGGCTGCCATTGCAAAATACCACAGATTAAGTGGCTTAAACAGTATCAATTTATTTTCTCACAGATCCAGGTAGCTCCAAGTCCAAGATCAAGGTGCTGGCAGGGTTGGTTTGTCCTGGGACTATTTTCCTTGACATGTAGATATCTAAATTGTTGCTGTGTCTTCTCATGGCCTTTCCCCTGTGTGCATGCATTTGTGGTGTGTATTCTTCTTATAGAGACACCAGTCATTCTGGACTATGACCCCATCATTATGATTTCAATTACCTTTAATTACCTCTTTAAAGACCATACCTCCAAATTCTGAAAAAGTGAGAGGGCTTCCAGGTATGGATTGGTGTTGGGGGAGCACAATTCACTCCTTAATATTAACAGATCTACCCAAGAAGATGATAATAAATATATTTGTCCTTCTTCTGTACTAAATGAATTTACAATTTTTATTATAGTCATCACTGTTTTCTTATATATTTTCTCTTTATTCAAATTCATTTAATTTCGCAAAGTTTTCATTTTTTATAATTATTAACATATAGTTAACTTTCACTCATTTTTACCATTTATTAATTTCTGTTTTTGGAAGTCTTTATTGCAACATCTTATTTTTCTTCTTTTAGAAATACCTTATTCATAATGAAGGTATTTTTGTAGAAATCTATGTCATTTTTTGAATCTAAGAATGCCTTTGAACTTTCTTTTTTTTTTAAGAGAGAGATGGGGAGGGGGGCAGAGGGAAAGGAAGAGAGAACCTCGAGCAAACTCCCCACTGAGAGTAGAGCCTGACATGGAGCTCAATCTCACAACCCTGAGATCATGGCCTGAGCAAAAATCAAGAGTCAGATGTTTAACCAACCAACTGAGCCACCCAGGTGCTATGACTTCAGCTTCTTCTTAAACAATGTTTAACCGTAGTGTAGTATTCTAAGTTGCTATATATTGTCTATCAGAATGTTGAAGCCATTTATTTGTGCTTTTTTTTTTTCAATTTTGATTTGCTCTTTTGCAGTCACTCAACATAGAATTGTGTATTAGAAACCTGTTTGCTCTGGATATTTAGGAAGTCCTTCACTGTTAATGATCATCAACAGTTTCACTAGGATGTGTCTAGATGAGTTAATTTTTTTTTATTTGAACATGCATTGGGTAATCTTTTAATTTAAACATGTATTGGGTTATCTTGCACTTTATTTAATCTGAGATTAATATATCTAATATATTCTGAAATATCATCATCCAGTATGTCATCATGAACTCTTTCTCCACTATTTTCTGATCTTCTTTTAGAAATTTTTTAAATTATTTTTTTTTTAAATTTTGTCCTTTCTAATGGTTTTGTCTATCTTCTAGTTTACATTTAATCTATCTTTCACCAATCTTCTTAGGTTTAATTTTAATTAAAATATTTTATTTCTGGTGGTGCCTGGGTGGCTCAGTCAGTTAAGCATCCGACTCTGGGTTTCAGCCCAGCTCATGATCTCTGGAACAGGAGATCAAGCCCTGTGTCTGGCTCCCTGCTCAACAGAGTGTTTGCTTCTCCTCTCCCTTTGTTCCCCCCTCCAAATAAAATAAAATAAAATAATTATTTCTGCTTTTGTTTTCAAATCCACCATGTCATTTTTTAAAATAGTAGCTTGTACTTTGCTCTACTTTGTTTTTTAATTTTATAAAAGTTTTAGCAGCCAATATGACAATTTTAATACATCAAGTCCTTAGAGGTTTTAATTCCGCTATGCATTATTTCCAGTGACTCTTGCTCCTAGGGTCCCATGTGTGATGATGTGTTAGAGAGCATGCTAATGCTCATCTAAGGTCTATGTGATGCTCATCCTGGAAGGGCAAGTTTGAGAATATGCTCCTCTAAAGGTGTCACATTTTGCTTCTTTCAGATGCCTTCTTCTTTATCAACCTGGGACCAATTAAACTTATTTATCATCTTTGAGTTATCTGGACCAGATTGAAGTATGCATTTGAAACTTAAAACAGCAGAGGAGAGAAGAGAGAACTATCAAAATTCAAATGAAGAGGAAGCCTGATTTATCTTCCAAAAGCCCAAAGACAGGGAATGTTGTTGTGGTTATTGATTGAACAATTTTTTGTTGTCTCATAGCTTGAGCATCTAGCCATTTGATCCATGTTTTCACATGTGGATCTCCGTTCTAATTACCCAATTCGTTTTGGCCAAAGCTTTTTTCTCCTGTCTCCAATTTGTTCATGAGAATTAAAATATCTGCATCATTTTAGATTGAAAATACCTTTAAAAAACAGTTTGACTACTGGTGAACTTTTGAAGCATCTTTTTTTGTTTGGGGCTCAGGGGATTTTCTTTATATCTTTGGAAACATTAAATACATATTTATTGTTTTATATACATGATTTGTAATAGGTGTGACTTTTGAGTAGTCTATAATATTGATTGAAATGTACTAAAGAAGTTGATTTCTAAAGATTCTGTAGTTTTTCTTGGGCCAAAGTATTAACTTTTAAGTGGTGAATGGAGAGGGTATGATCATTGAAGGTCTTTGGATCCACTTACTTCTATATTCTCTATGAAGGATTACATATAAGGTCATCTACTGAAATTGAAAAGGAGATTATGAAGTGGGCTTGGATATATGGATGCCAAGTTGGCTGCTACGATGACTAGGAGCTAAAAGCAGAAAAGCAAGTACATAAATTGCAATTATATTCACAGGACTATTTGATTTTTGAACTAATAATTTGTGGAAAACCCAGGTTATTCTTTCTCTCATACTGTTCAACCACAACTCTAAAAAAATAATACATGTTCTTTACTCAAAATATGCTCATTTATTTCAATACAACAGTATGGATCCTCCTTAATTTTAGCAAGCTCAAAAAAAATAAATAAATTCTAGCAAGCTCAGAGTAAAGGCCTTCTTGAGATGTGATTTAGCTGTGAAAATGCTACCCATTAGAGAAAATTTAATAAATTCTATTGTAATTGTGCAAAGTAAGTATTACATCTATGTAAGTTTACTCTGACTAAACATTCAAGAAATTATTTTGTTTGCATTATTCTAGATGATTCATTTTATTTTGTCATTTAAGACTTTATTTAAGACTTCATTTTTTAAGACTATTTTTTAAAGCAGTTTAGATTCACAACAAAATGGAGAGGAAGTTACAGACATTACTCATATATATGTGCTCCCATACATTCTTAGTCTTCCATTTTTATCAACAGCCACTACAAGAGAATACATTTCTCACAGTTGATGAACCTATAATGACACATCATAAACACCCAACATCTAGATTCACCACTGGATTCACATTGGGTGTAGTAAAATGAGTTTAGATTTGGACAAATATATAAAGACATATGCCATCAGTATAGTATCATACAGAGTATTCTCACTGCCCTAGAATCTTCCGTGTTCCACCTATTTATCCCCCTCCACCATCAATCCCTGGCAACCATTGATCTTTTTACCATCTATGAAAGCATAGTTTTACCTTTTATGAGATGTCATATATTTGGAAACATTGTGTGTATCCTGTTCAGAATGACTTCCTTCACATAGTATATGTGTTAGTCTCCTCCTTATCTTTTCATGGCTTGTAGCTTTTTCTGTTTTAGCACTGACAATAATATTCTATTGTCTGGATATGCCACAGTATATTTATATATATTTATATTTATATTTGTATTTATGAATTCACCTACTAATAGATATCTTGTTTCCATGTATTGGAAGTTTTTGGCAATGATGAAGAAAGCTGCTACAAACATCCACATACACGTTTTTGTGTGGATGTAATGTTTCAGTTTTATTGGGTAAACATCAAGGAGCATGCTGCTGCTGTCTTATACAATGAGGATATGTTTAGTTTTGTAAAAAACTACCAAACTTCCTTCCAAATTTTCTGTACTATTTTGCAATCCCCACAACAATGCATGACTGCTCTTGTTGCTCCACATCCTTTGCATCATGTGGTGTTGTTAGTGCTCCAGATTCTGGCCATTTAAATAGATGTGTAAAAAAAAAAACAGATAAAAAAATTAATGTGTAGTGGTATCTCATTGTTTTAATTTGCATTTCTCTAATGACATGATATGGAACATATTTTCGTATACTTAGTTGTGATTTCTATATCTTTGCTGGTGAGATGTCTTTTAGTCTTTGACCCATTTTTAAATCAAGTTGTTTGGGTTCTTTTGAATTTTTCAATATTAAGAGTTATTTTTATAATTTGGATATCGGTCTTTTATCAAATATCTTTTGAAAATATATTTTTTTTTCAGTCTACGGCTTGCCTTCTCATTCTCTCATTGTCTCTTGTTGAGTAGGAGTTTTAATTCCAAAGAAGTCCAATTTATCAATTATTAGATCGTGCCTTTGATGTTATATCTAAAATGTCATTACTAAAACAATAAAATAAAATAAAATGTCATTACTATACCCAGGTGTCTAGTTTCTATCCCATATTATTTTATAGTTTTGCAATTTACATTATATCTATGATCTATTTTGAGTTAATTTTTGTGAAAGGTACAAGGTGGTTAGGTAAGTAACTAGATTCTTTTTCTTTTTTCTTTTTCCATTACTTTTTCCTCTTTCTTTCTTTTTCTTTCTTTGTTTCTTTTTCTTTCTTTCTTTCTTTCTTTCTTTCTTTCTTTCTTTCTTCTTTCTTTCTTTTTCTTTCTTTCTTCTTTCTTTTCTCTCTCTTCCTTTCTATTTTTTTCACATATGGATGTCCAGTTATTCCAACACCATTTATTGAAGAGACTATATTTGTTTTACTGTATCTTCTTTTTTTGTCAAAAATCAATTGATCATATTTCTGTGGGTCTACTGTTAGCCTCTCTATTTTATTTCATTAATCTGTCTATTCACCAATATCATACTCTTGATCATTTTAGCTGTATAGTAAGTCTTGAATTTGGGTAATGTCAGTTCTGTGATTTTGTTCTTCTCCTTCAATATTGTGTTGGCTATTCTGGGTCTTTTGCCTCTCCATAGAAACTTTAGAGTTAGTTTGTCAACTACACATAATAACTTGCTGGAATTTTGGTTGGGATTGCATTGAATCTATAGAAGAACTAATGTCTTGACAATATTGTGTCCTCTTATCAATAAACATGGAAAATCTCACTATTTATTTAGTTCTTCTTTGATTTTGTTAATCACGGTTTGTCATTTGTCATTTTCTTCATATAGATCTTGCATATATTTTGCTAGATTTATGCCTAAATATTTTGTATTTTTGGTGTTAATGGAAATGGCACTGCATTTTCTACTCCAAATTCTACTTGTTCATTATTTGTATAGAGAAGAGTTGCATTTTGTATCTTAACCTTTTCTTTTGCAAACTTGATATAATTGCTTATTAGTTCCAGAAGTTTTTTTTTGTTGATCCTTTTAGATTTTCTACA
The DNA here is from genome assembly GCF_905146905.1 of Nyctereutes procyonoides. Classification (NCBI taxonomy): domain Eukaryota; kingdom Metazoa; phylum Chordata; class Mammalia; order Carnivora; family Canidae; genus Nyctereutes; species Nyctereutes procyonoides. Next base: position 12,557,668 of record NW_026575032.1, on the reverse strand, counting down.
CAGATGATCACGCCATCTGTGAATTTCCCTATATTGATACAGAAGTAGATTTATTTCTTCTTCCTAATCTGTATATCTTTTATTTCCTATTCTTGCCCTATTACATTACAAGGACTTCCACTATAGTGTTAAAAGGAATATTGAAAAGGAACATTCTTGTCTTGTACCTTATATTGACAAGAATGCTTTGAGTTTCTCACCATTAGGTATAATGTTAGCTATGGTTTTATTATAGATTGATTGATTGATAAATTTTATTTATTTATTCAGGAGAGACACACACAGAGAGAGAGAGAGATGCAGAGACATAGGCTGAGGGAGAAGTAGGCTCCTTGCAGGGAGCCTGATATGGGACCAGATCCCCCATCCCGGGAATCACACCCTGTGCCAAAGGCAAATGCTCAACCACTGAGCCATGGAGGAGCCCCAGATATTTTTATTAAGTTAAGGACATTTCTTTCTATGTCTAGTTTACTGAGAATTTTTTTTTTCATGGATGAGTGTTAGACTTTCTCAAAGTCTTTTAACTTTTATAGCATCTATTAACATGTTCATGTGATTTTTTTCATTTTTAGTCTGTTAATGTGATAGATTATATTTTTTTTAAAGATTTTATTTATTTATTCATGAGAGACACAGAGAGAGAGAGATCGAGAGGCAGAGACACAGGCAGAGGGAGAAGCAGGCTCCATGCAGGGAGCCCGACGTGGGACTCCATCTCGAGTCTCCAGGATCATGCCCTGGGCCCAAGGCGGCGCTAAACCACTGAGCCACCTGGGCTGCCCAAAAAAATTATTTTCAAGAGACATATTTTAGAATTTCTTACTCATATGAAACTATTACTGTTGGAATCTCTTTCTCTTCACTTTGGTTTATTTTTTTAGAAAACTAATTCCTTCATTTTTCCCTAACCCCAGGAAGAACACTGTAGATCCACAGAACAACAAAGCCATCTATGCTAGATAGTCTGTGGTTAACTCTGCACTGCCACTGATTCCTTCCAAAAATTTCTAGAATAGCTTCTCCTGTGAAGCTCTAGGTTACAGTTTGCTAATGAGGTCATTGGGCATAGAATTTGCAAAAGCAGCAATGAAACAAATGTTATTCTAAGAGGATTGTGGATTGTGGCAGTGATTGGTTCTGGTGGCTTCTCAGATTTCCCTATGATCTCTAGACATAGGGCAGCCAGGCCTGGTGGTTTTTCTAATGGTTTTATGTTCCCTGGGTTCAACACTCCTGTGTATCCATATGAACTCCTTAGCAAATTTTCTTCAAATATGTGACAACTTCCAGACATTGACTTCCTTAGCTCATTCCATATTCTTTTAAGTCATATTCCCACGGGACTATGATTCCCAAATTACTTGTAATGATTCTCTTTTCTTAATTAAACTCAGACACCAGTAATATTACTAGATGTAGATTAAAGGATGGAGTTGAGGGAAGATGTCATAAGGCTGAAATTTGGGATTAGTTTTCTGATTTAATTAGTTTAAAGTTATTGATGACTACATTAATATTCTGAGCATGAAAACAGTTGTTAAACCACTAAGTTCTCTTCAGCAGGATTTCTTGTGTGTAAGTTACTCTGTTTTGCACTATTTAATCAACTTATTAACGTCATCAACAGAGAGAGTATCAGGGATCTGATGACATTAAAAAAAAATAGTCACATGTATGTTTCTCAGCAGCCATGAATGAGACATAGGGTGCTTTACCAATAGGTGAAGTATACCTGGTTAGTAGGTGGTGAGCTAACCTAGTTATTATCTTTATGCTGGGAGGCTACAACTTGAAACACAGAAAAAGAAAGAAGTCAAGGATTCATAAATGTAGAAGTTATGAAAAGTAAAAATTTTAAGTAGAAGAAAAAATGTATAATTAATGAGTAATGGAATAGGAAAATAATAACTATGAAGATATGATTCATTAGGTTAGAAAATTCTAGGCAAAATGGATATCTGATGAGAAAATGATTGCATATTCCAAATGATATATACTACAGCTACTATTGATTTACTAGAATTTCTTTGTATCTAGATTTTTAAACTTTTTTAAAGAAACCTGCTGAGACAGTTATATATTTTCTTTGGTTCCTCCATTATCTATAGAGTGAACTTATTAGATCATAGAAAACCTAAGTATGTCCCTCTGGCATTCAAACCAAGCGGCTTAAATGATAGAAAATTCATTCCCCCCCTTAAGTCATATGCATGCATGCAACTAATAGAAAAGTGAAGAAAAAATATGAATATTCAATTTTATCTCATTCAGGTTTGTTCTATTAGTTTATATTATATTTAGACTCAAAGCAAGTGAAATAATATGAGTAACAACAGTGCTATTATTTCTGTTCTACTCCTGCTTACTTCCCTGACTCACTTTATAGATGTCACTCCTCTGCTTTATTTAAGGAGATTGGAAAAGAGAAGCAGAGTCTACTATTTGTAATCAAAACTCGTCTAGAGAGTAAACAGTTCCAGCTGTGTTTTCAAACTACATGAAAATATACTTCTTTTATTTGATTCAGGGTTGCAAAGTCCCCGATGGAGGGGGGGGCAGCCCGATTTGTCCACTTCTATTTTGAAATATAGAAAGATTTCATGAAAAGAAACATTGCAATACCTATTGAGATATGTTGGCCATCAACATCTTCATATATTTCACTTCTAGTTTATTCCTGTTTGAAAAGGAAGCAAAATGTACCCTGTAGATTTACAGTATTAGTCACTGAAGGCACAGAATGTTATAATTTTAACCTCCAAGAAAAAGGCTCAGAATATATTCATTACAGATATTTATTATCCTTTCATTATTAATTCACCCAATAAATATTGCATGACAAGGACTGAACTAGAGCTAGAGGTATGATAGACACCACATAAAACAAACTATCTACCTTCATAGAGTTTACATTCCCGTGGAAGAGATAGACAATAAATATATATTTTAAAATGCAATATAACATCATGTCAGTTACTAATTTAAAGAAGAAAATTAAAGGTGCTAAATTTAGGTAATCTTTTATGAAGAAGTGACAATTGAGCTGATACTTGAAGTGAAGGATCTATCTATGTAGATATTGAAGGAAAATGAATAACAAATTTCCATATATTACTATCTAATTTTAATAAAGTTTGCATCTAAAGGTTGCATCCAAATAGGAAGCTGACTAGGAGGATGACCATTGAGAGAGAGAGAGAGAGAGGGAGAGATCCAATAGTTAGGCCTATTTTATATGATCAGTCATATCTAAAGGAGTGGGTTCAGAAGTCTGGTACACATACATAATATTAAAAACCGGACATAGACTAAATGTCATTTCATTCATGAACTTTTACCTAATAGGGCTAAATACAATGCTTCCTATTCTTTTAAATCCTGCAGCTTTAAAAAAGAAGCTCTCTTATTGTTTCTTTATTAAATAGACCATAACAACATAGAGGACAAGGTTTTTCTTTACTATTTGCTGCAGAAATTTCAATAAGTAATGTACACTGAGTGTAATGCTTATGCTTGAAAAGAAGTGAAAGTTTCTTAAAAGCATGAATAAATGAATCAAAGAGTGGTCATCTGCATAAATTTCAGGAGAGGCTACCAACAGTTTTATCATATCTTTATCATTATTTGTTTTCTTATTGCTAGTTATTAAATGTAATCTATGTAATTATCTTGATATTTTTACAAACAAATTACATTGGCTGATAGCTACATGTTATACTAACATAAGAAACTCTAAAATCTCAGAGACCTCACACTAAAATCTAAATAGCTGAATGAGTGAGATGTTAGAAATACTCATTGTAAGTCTTCTGGATCTTCTGGTCAACCATCTGTATTGCAGCAATTTAGCAGTTAGACTGAGGGAGGGTAAACCATCCATTAGTTATCTCTTTTAGATCTATAACCTTTTAGGTCTGCTTATCAAAAAAAAAAAAACACCTCGTATTAAAAAGGCAGATATCACTTATGCTTGCATATCATTGAGTACAGCAAGTGATATGGCTACGATTAGCTGCAAAGAAGTATATAACTAGAAGGGGAAGAGGACCCAATAGAAGCAGGCAAATTAAATTTATACTTCAATTACACCTCAACAGTTTTGGTTATTTTGATTAAGGAATGGGAAAGATAACGATGGATACATTTTATGAAGATTAAGACAACAGTTATAAGTAGCAATAAAAGGTATTCTAATGTGTACAGCCATAAATCATGTCTGAACTGGTCTATTAGACTGGCCAATAATTATTATTTTTTAGTCGTAACATGTTGGAGTAAAAATTAGCCTGCTGTATATTTTTTTCTGAACTATAGGCAACATAACTCTTAAGAATGTTTTGGGTACTAAAAGACAACCTAAGGAAAAAAAAAAAAAAGACAACCTACAGAGTACAATGGAGTCTTAATCATTTAGTTGATGGAATAATACCGAAAACAGCAAAAGCCATAAAATCTAAACTCAAAAGGTGAGTTTACAAGACATTCATTCTGATCTTAATTAAATGGCCTCATTTACCACCATTCTTTCCTTTAAAGGAGACTTTCTGGGCAGGATAAATTGCTTGCAGTTAACACAATCTAGAATTTTATTTTTCATATTTTTTATAATATTCCATTTTCCTGCAATGATGCTACATGAATTCTCCATGTGGCTGACTTTTATTTAACCTTTATTTTTTTAACCTTTAAAACATAAATCATTCATCCAAGAAGTTGTCTCCAACCTCAAAGGTTATTTAATTATTTCTAGTTTTTTTCTCACATTTAAGAATTTCATTTGGGCTTCTGCCTACCATAGACTTCGTATCTCTATTTTAATTATGTATTTACCTACCATTGACCTCAACAGACTATTGAACCTTGAGAATAAGATCATTCTTAACTATATTTTTAATCCTCACTTTCGACCACCTTGATGTCCTAAACACAAATTAATGTGAAAAATGTAATTAAGACCTCTGGCAGAGGAAGACAACACTTCCAGGCAGGTTCAAAATGCTTTGAGAAAGCAAGGAGAGGACAATGGCCTGGATTTTTATTGTGGTTTAGAGAGTGGTGCCAGGATGGCGATTCATGTAGGAAGGGGCTTGCATGATTTAAATCCCCAACTTGCCCAAAGGAGAGAACCAGGCCTTCTTATGAGCTTGATCAGATATAGGACACAGGAGGAAGAGGGAAAATGAGACTTAAAGCTGTCAGCAGTCAGACCTCAGAATACAGAATCAGATTCCTCAAAGAACGATCATAAAATCCTAGGAGAATAGGCTAGAAAACGGAGTTTTCTACTTGCCTCCAGCAAGAAAACATTAAGATGAAGGTCACTTGTCCGCCATCTTTCCATAACAACAAGGTTTGTAGCCAAGTTTGATTTTTGAGGCTAACACATGATGTAGCAGATTATCCATTTTAGTCTTTTGGGTTAAGGTGATTTAAAATAACTCAATAAAATGTATCTTTGCAAACATTACATAACTTAAATAATATGACAAATAGTATATTTACCCCGCCAGTAATTTGTAGTATAGCTTTACTTATCTATGGAGAAATTTGACACTGTAAAATAACAATGGAAATAATTAGAATAAATTATTACTTTATATACAGATGAGTTATTTTTGTTGCCTATTATCATCCTAATTTATCCCTACTAAGACAACAGTGATAAAAATCTATTCCTTAAATCACAGATTATCAATTTTTGTTTTCATTTTGTTTAAAAGGGCTGATGTTTTTCTTAGATGAGTGCCTATTTGTGTAAGCATCTATATTTCATTTTTAAAGTCATTAATATTTTAAAAATTGCCTTCACAAAAAATAACTCTGTAGATATCCTAGTGCTTGTGTGAATGTAAGTAATTCGTATGTTGTTTTTATAACATCGGATAAAAATATCTGCATTAAAAAGTTGAATGAAAACTTTACAATTTAGAATTCTTCAAGAGGCTGGAAGCTTATTCAGTGGGAAAAAAAGAATGATGTCAAAATTAATATTTTTGGAGAAAGTGACAAAATCTTTCCTCATTTCTTCTATCATTACTAATAAATTGGGATTTTAATGGTCTTAGAGTCTTGAGTAATTTTAGTTTCAATGTCTTTAATAAAGTGAATCAATAAGTAATAACTCAGTTACTTGAAAGAATTAAATAAATGAGAGATTTTATATGTTTAGAGATTAAGAGAGCTTCTATCTCCATGGCAAACTTCATTTCAGATATATGGCTAATTTCCTTAATGCATATGTAATAAAGTTGCTATCTTCTGAATAATTTGCTTTATACAGTTTCACCCTAAAAAAAGAACAACCACAACAACACAAGATGATGAAAAGATGAGCACTCTCTGTGCAAGCTTGTTAGAATTGCTATAATCCACGATTAAAATGATTTTAACTAGAGTATCCTGATCATTCCATACTTTAAAAGTTTTTAATAAAAAGTGACACATTCCTTCCATGTACTTGATTACTTTTCATTTTTTACATGAAAATCTCCAGCAAAATGCTGAAATCCAGCATCCCTTACCTGTCAAAATCTAGCTATCTATCTATATTGTTCCTCAGTTTCCCTGCAATTCATTTATTTATAAGATGATGATTCCTGCCATCCCTTCTTCCTCAAAACTAGATTGCTTCTCCTATTTCTCTCCATTAATGGAGAAATTGCTCTATAGTAAGATATTGGTCACCAACTCACTCTTGACTCAAGAGTTATTGACAATGACCAATGCTATTTTCTACCTATAGCACTAGTCCCTCACACCCTATCTCCAGAGTCACTGATTTTGAGAACACTTCCTGTGTTTGAGGCAGACCTTCTCCCATAGACTTATGAGATAACTACATACTATGGGGCTGGAACTAGCAGCAGCACTTTGAAGTTTTCTTTCTTTTACTTTTTTTAAGATTTTATTTATTTATTCATGAGAGACACAGAGATAGAGGCATAGCTTAGGCAGAAAAAGAAGCAGGCTCCCTGCGGGGAGCCAGATGTGGAACTTGATCCCAGGACTCTGGGATCACAACCTGAGCCAAAGGCAGATGCTCAACCACTGAGTCACCCAGGTGCCCCAATTTTCTAGTTTCTGCACCTCACTCCAACTTATTCTTCCACTTGTTATCTCAACTCTTTGTCTTTATATTAACATGTTCACAATTTGTCCTTTGCTAATACAGAAGTCTTATAAACTATTATGCCTCATATTCTATAATATTTATATCTCCACCCCTTTACCGAATAATCTGCATGTTCAATTTGTCATTGTCTGAATAAGTATATGATTTTGTATGTTCAAACAGGAACTTTCTATTTCAAATAATCATTAATTTGATAAAGGAGTAGAATAACAAAATTTCACAGAAAGGGCACGTGGTGAAGTCATCTTCTTCTACTTCCTTTTCACCTTTATTTAGTTTGGTATTGAATCACACTTTCAGTTTTAGCCTAATTTGTATTTACTACTAATATAACTTACAAAGTCACTCATCTCTTCCCTAATTTGATCCTCATGGCATCCTTAATGTCCTTAATTTATATGAAACCGAGGCTTAAGTTTTAAAATATTTTCTCAATAGTACACACTTAGTCCTCTGTCAGATTTTGCTTTTATCTAACATTTGACTTGAGAAATTAAGTAAATAAATTCATTGTCTTCTGCAGACTGTGGGGACCACCTAGTGCCAGTACCTTCCAAATGTGAGTGCTGTGTTCAGACATTTTTTCATTTAAGATATTATTAATTAGAAAACCAGTTTCACTGCAAGGTAAGTGAGCTTGAGAGTGGATATAACCTCCCCCATTCACAGAGCAACAAAATAGCAAACCTGAGATTTAAAATCAGGTCAACCGGTTGCATGTAATATCTTCTTTCTACCATACCATTATTCTTCCATATTTTGGTAATTTTGTTTAAAATGAAACAAAATACAACTGTAGGGACACCTGAGTGGCTCAGTTGAGTGTCCATCTCTTGGTTTAGGGTCAGGTCATGATTTCAGTAGGGTGAGATGGAGGCCCATGTCAGGCTCCACTCTCAGTGGGGAGTTTGCTTGAGATTCTCTCTCCCTCTCCCTCTGCTCCCCTAACGCTACTTCTCACACACATGCTCTCTCAAAATAAATAAATAAATATTTTCTTAAAAAAAAAATAAATAAATAGGGCCAGCCCAGGTGGCTCGGCAGTTTGGCGCCACCTTCAGCCCCAGGCCTGATCCTGGAGACCCGGGATCAAGTCCCACATTGGGCTCCCTGCATGGAGCCTGCTTCTCCCTCTGCCTGTTTCTCTGCCCCTCTCTCTCTCTCTGTCTCTTATGAATACATTAAAATAAATAAATAAATAAATAAATAAATAAATAAATAAATAAATAAAATAAACTGTAGCTTAACTGTTATGTAAAGCAAAAAGGGAATATTTATCACAGATATTTCTAGATATATTCTGTGTGTTTAGTCTTACATAACTTCCTCTCATGTTTTTTATTTAATTTCTCTGACAGATTGTACCAGTAATTTGGATATCGCTTACACTACATTGAAATATTGCAATATAATTTTTATACAGTTTATTTCAGTCAGAAATTACTTTTAACAAACACTACATGATCTGGAGCTATCACATTCATACATTACCTCTTCCAATTATTCAAAAGACCTTGGGGAGTTTGGTATTTGCCAAGTATCGTAATTGCCTCCATAGTTACAATTATTGTGTTATATAGGCCCCGTGTTGCTCTGTGAAAGGGGAGTGGTGACATTGAAGTATGATAACAGATAGAATAATATGATAAAATCATAATAAAGGAAGGATACCCAAATTGGGGTAGGTGATTTGGAAGTGTGTGGAGTAGCATACTATGATACATAAAGATGGAGTGATAAGCAAATGCCAAAGCCGGGATGCATATTCCACGTAAATTAAAAAAAAAAAAAGTATGTTTTCCCTAAAGGGAAAAGGAAAAGTGTTTCTCTTCATCAACTTACAAGCCCCCCTGCTCCCACCTTTTCCTATGTTAAGTGGAACAGGTGAAACCTATTCTTGGATAGTGATTAGATCAGGGGATGTTTTTGGTGCTGGTGGTGCTGGTGGTAGTGGGAGAATCAGAATTTATTCCTCAGAATTATTGAACTTGGTGTTTAAGTGATATTGCGTTATTTACTAACACTTGTTCTTATCAATTAAATGTATCTATCGGAACCCATATTTTTCTATCTCTCAATGTCATAAGAAAGACACTGTATTTTCATGAATTTTTTTAAGTCAACGTTCCTCTTTGTCCCCATTCTGGAAAATATCTGGGAAGAAAGGAGAATATTATTGTTTGTTTTCCTTCATAGTTGAATGTTAAATATTTTATATTTCTAAGATTTTATTTATATATTTGAGAGAGACAGTGAATGAGAAGGAGAAGGAGAGAGAATCTGAAGCAGACTCTGCCTGGAGCACCGAGCCTGATCTGGAAGCTCAATCCCACAACTCCAAGATCATGACCTGAGCCAAACCGAGAGTTGGAGGCTTAACCCACTGAAGCAAAAGAGTTTCTCTTCATCAACTTACGAGCCCCCCTGCTCCCACCTTTTCCTACGTTAAGTGGAACAGGTGAAATCTATTCTACATTTCCCTAGAGTCGTTGTTTCTTTTGGAAGTATTGTTTAGGTACTAGTAATTTCTCGACTTCAACAAAACGTATGTTTTTTTACAAAGTGACCATTGTGGTCTTAATATTTATCGAGAGAGAATAGTAGGATGTTCAGTGTCTTGAAATGTGCAATTTTTGGCATTATCTCAGGAGAAAGTAATAAATTTAAATAACTCTAATATAAACATAATCTGTATACGTTACAACAATATTTACAATAACTATAGTTAGATACTTTCTGTACTTGAGATACAGCGTGTAGTTCTGTGTGTGTTTAAAGAATATAAATATTGGGTGAGAATGGTGGGATTTGGATTTTGCTAGGCTAAAAAGAACATCTCTACATCAGTGGAAGAGTCTCGCTAGTTTATTATTTATCTTGTTCTGACTTAACTGAAACCAAGTAATTTTATTTCTGATCTAGTTGTACCCAGACTCTTGCAAACATAAGCAATGGCTGGCTTTAATAAGCCTGTGTTACCCTTTACTAGCCAAGAGAGTCAAACTATTTTCTGTGCATTTTCATTTGGCAATATCCTTTTATTATTTTCTGGCCTGGTTATTTAGAGCACTCTGCAATTTTAGAGCATTCTGCAATCTTATTTAATAAACCAGCCACAAATTCTTCATTACCGTATATTGAGTGAATGTTTAACTGTTACACACACATGCACAGACAGACACATATGCACAATACCCAGGCACCTTAATAACAGGTGAATAAATGCATTTAATAAAAATACATATTCATGTACAGATTCCTTACATTACAAGAGAGCACCTCAGTAAAAAAGAAAATGTTCTTTGGAGATGTTTACATTTTGAAACTCGGGATAGTTTCTAAAGGTGAAAATTCTGATCAGCATCAATATATACTTCTCTAGTTCTTTCTTTTATTGCAGAATAACATATATTAGGATAAGTCTTAGGAATGAAATGGAACTTGTATATGGCTTATAGTTTCTTGGCTTCTCTCATCCATTTCTATCACAATGCTAGCTAAACCAAGCAGTTTAAGAATATAGAGGATCATTCACAAATTGTGGCAGGTATTCAACCTGCAAATTTCAGAGCTGTCAAGGTTGAGTGTTTCAATCAATTCCGACATCTCCTGCCATTTCCTTTCATATTCTAGCTTCTATAAATAATATCCTTTCTTAGGTACCATTTTAGCTTCACATGCTAGCTTCTTCCCCTAATATGAGGAAAGCTTGTATCTCTTAGTATGTCTTCCTTTCTACCCTCAGTCTGAAAAAAAAAAAAAATGTGTGCTATATTAAATGAGCTACCTGACTGTGAAATGCTGTATTGAAAAGAAATGTATTGGTAGATGATGCATTCCTAACAACATATTATTTAGTACTTGTAAAAAAAGATTTCTTATGAAGACTTCTAAATTTTCAAAGAACTTACAATACTCTAATAAAGTAGCATACTTGTTATTTGAAATAAACGGTTTCTAAAGATTACCAATGATTTCTTCATGTATATAAATACTCAAGAATGACTACTAAAACAACTAGGTTTTTTTTTTTTTAACCAAACAACTTGATTTTGAATAAAGTAATTCCATCTAGGATCCAACTCCAGCTTGACTTAATTCTCATAGTATAAGAAGGACCTCCTTAATAAGTGCTTTCATTATTTAAAAAAAATCACATAAAAAAGATTTGAAAGATAATTTTTAGTATTTGTCAAGTTCAACTTATTCTTTTAATCACCACTTTTATTTGGCATGTTGTCTTAAGTGGAAATTAGGAAAAGTTTTCAATTAGCAATAATCACGCCTCGGATAAACCTCATTGGCTACGACACTGCCACTACGCAAAGCTCAAGTAGAAATTAAATAAGAAAATATAAAATGCATCACGTCATGCAAACTTAGTATGTTGGAGCTCATGCAACCTTGGTGTTTCTTCCATTGAAGTTTCTTAAAACTAAAAACATTGGTCTAGAAAAGTTAACTAATTTCCCCCCCAAGAATTTATAAGAAGACTTTGTAGGCAGAGCTGGAAATATGAGCACAAAGCTCCTTACTCATGATACAATAAATACATCCTCTGGATGACTTGATTTTCATGCCAGAGAGTCCTAAGCTTCAAGTAGCACTTACAGGCTCATATCTTTGCATGACAATGGAGAGATCCCACTGCTGTGTAACTGGAACTTTTATAATCTGATGTACATGATTTTAGGGAAGTGTGCTCATTTCTGTCCATGGTTTAAGTCATGGAATCTCGAATCTTCCACGTATCTGATTATGGCTATGCCTACTCTCCATGATTTCCCAAGTTGAGCTGATGAATGTGTTTCTGTGGTTAACGTCGCTAGTAATCATCGCTCTCTGAGTCGCCTCGCCTTCCTGCATACACTTCCAGGCCATGGAAATCATGGTCAGTGATGTTCCTTGTTGTTACTGTTCTGACCAAAGGATCATGAGTGTTAGTGGAGTCTGGCTCCTCAGGGTCAGGTGCATTAAAGGCCTTGTCTCCACTTCCCTCTAACTTGTGTGTTGAAATGATGGGACCATGAAATAAAAATCAGCTGGATCATGATGCTGCCATGACGATCCATCAGGGTCACAGGAGATTGAGTTAGTGATATGGAAAACTTCATTGTGTCAAATATGACAAAATCAGCTAATCCTGATCAATATATGTGTCACGGGAATACCCTCTGTGTATGAGTATGAAACAATCTATTTTTTTCTCAAAACTAGAGGTTTGAAAACCATTTTCAAATGTTAAACCTGAAATGGTGAAAAGCAATTACCTTGGTTCTTAAGGCACATTTCCAACAGGCTGGTATATTTCTTCACTGGTTTCTAAATTTTATTTATTTTAATTTACTGTGAGTATCAGCAATTTTCAAACTATGAACAGAAGTTTATTTCTGTCCTTAATATTTAAACAGCACAAATGCTTAACATTTGTGTTATGTTTTCTTTTTTTTTTTTCCTTTTTCTAACTTTCAGCTCAAATGCTTGTTTTTCTCTGAGAACTTCCTAACTGCCTTCTCTGCTGCCTGCTTATTTTTTTATATGCCATGATTTGGACATTTCAAGGTTTTCCTTTGTATGTAGCCATTTGTGTATCTTTCTTTAATTCACTGTAAACTCTTTGAGAACTAAGCAGTGTTTCAGCCAGATTTTGTGGATTGGTGGAGTATTTGCTCTAATTACTCAGTCCCCCTGATATAATAAGCATATCTGGTATATGCCATATTTATCTTGGAGTTTCTGTGGCAGTTGAAATGCGCCATAAATCTACTTGGCGCTTAAAATGTTTGAGGATTAAATGAAAGAATATATTTTCTATTTGGAGCTTCGGCAAAGAGGAGAGCTCATAGAATTAATGTTATCTTACTCTTTCCATTAAAAGCTAAAATTTAATATAGCTGGAAAATTATAAGGTTACTGTTTAGTCAAATCTCTCTCTTAGGGGGATCCCTGGGTGGCGCAGCGGTTTGGCACCTGCCTTTGGCCCAGGGCGCGATCCTGGAGACCCGGGATCGAATCCCACGTCGGGCTCCCGATGCATGGAGCCTGCTTCTCCCTTGCCTGTGTTTCTGCTCTGCCTCTCTCTCTCTCTCTCTCTGTGACTATCGTAAATAAAAAAAAAAATAAATAAAAATAAATAAATAAATAAAAAATCAAATCTCTCTCTTAGCCAAAGTAGAAACTAGCAAGAATGACAAGGAAGAAATGCTACTTTTAGCAATAAAGGCAATAGAACTAAACCAAATATATATATATATATATATATATATATATATATATATATATTCATTTCTCCATTATATACTTAAAGGCCTCAGTTAGTTTGACAATAATCTCTTGTCAACCAGTCTACTAATCTAAATAATATCCTTAGATTACCATTGTTATCTGACCAAGAAATAGCACCAAGGTTAAAGGATCTAAAAAATAGATAAATTGTGTATATGGTTAAGATGCTGATCTTTTCTTCCTATTGAAAAAATGTGTGCATCGTAATACCACAATATTACGATGTTCCAAAGGCAAACATTCAGGAAGGTTTATGAGATTGGTCGGTATGTGGCTACCAATCAGTTGCTGTGCTAAACTGTCAAAATTACATGGTCTTTCTTTGCAATAGATTTTGAGGAATACATGGTTTTATAGATAGATGATAGATAGATGATAGATAGATAGAAAATAATGATTTCTGACTGCCCGATATTAACATAAACATATACTTTGACATACCATTTGTTTTTAAATAGACTATACTTTTCAGAATAGATTTAGGTTCACAGCAAAATTGAGTGAAAGTGCCGAGAGTTACCAAGCGCTCCCTGTGCCCAGGTACACACACCACACCCTCCTCCACTATCAGCATCCTTCTTCAGCGTGGTAGGACTGTCACAATCAATGACACTCTATTGACACATTATCACCCAAAGCCCCCAAAGCCCATAGTCTACATTAGGATTCACTTGTTTTGTTTTTTTTTTTTTTTCATAATTTGATAGCTCATTTTTTTATGGTGCTGAAGCTCATTCTATTGTCGGGATGTCCTACAGTTTATTTACTCATTCATCCTGAAGGACACCTTGGTTGCTTCCAAGTTTTAGCAATTAAGAATAAAGCTGCTCTAAACATCCACGTGCAGGTTTGTTTGTGTGTAAGTGCTCCACTTCTTTGGAGAATTACCAAGGAGTGTGCAGTTGGCTGCCTTGTCTGGTAGGGGTATGGTTAGTTTTTTTTGAGAAACTCCCCAACTATCCTCCAAAATGACTTTTGACCTTTCTAATAGCTGTGTAATGATATTTCATTGGCGTTTTAATTTGCAATTCCCTAATGATGCAGGATGTTGACCATGTTTTCATATGCTTATTTGCCATCTGTAGATCTTCTTTGAATGTGTTATAGCTACTGTTATTTTGAAGTTATCTCATTTATGAAGAATAATGCAAATTTTTGTTTTACTTATTCCTTCTGTAATGATCTTCCTTTCTTCATGTACATCTGAATTTTTGAACTAACATCATTTTCCTTTTCTCTGAATATTTTCCTTCAGCATTTCTTGCAAGATAAACCCATTAGCAAAAAAATGCTCTCACTGTTTTGTTTTCATTTCTCCTTCATTTTTGAAAATAGTAATTTTCCAAGATATAGATTTCTAATTTTTTTTTCTCTCAGTGCTTTAAATATTTCACTCTGCTCTCTTCTTGCTTGCATGGTTTCTGAGGAGAAGTCTGATATAATTCTTATATTTGCTCCTGTATGTATTGTATTTCCCCTCCTCTGGCTTTGTTCAAGATAATTTTTTAAAAAACTTCTGCAGGAATCCCTGGGTGGTGCAGTGGTTTGGCGCCTGCCTTCAGCCCAGGGTGTGACCCTGGAGACCCAGGATCGAGTCCCACATCAGGCTCCTGGTGCATGGAGCCTGCTTCTCCCTCTGCCTGTGTCTCTGCCTCTCTCTCTCTCTCTCTCTCTCTCTCTCTCTCTCTCTCTGTGTGTGTGACTATTGTAGATAAATAAAAAAATTAATAGATAATTTGTAGATAAATAAAAAATTAACTAATTAAAAAAATAAAAACTTCTGCAGCATGAATGCGATATCTCTACACATTGTTGTTGTGTGCATTTATCCTTTCTGCTGTTCTCTGAGCTTCTTATATCCGTGGTTTGGTGTCTTATATTAATTTGGGGAAACTGTCATTATTTTTTTTCAAATATTTCTTCTGTTTTTTTCTCTCCTTTGTCTCATTTTGGTATTACCAATATGCATACATTATACTTTTTGTAGTTGTCCCACAGTCCTTGGATATTTTGTTTCTTTTTCCCCCCTCCCCAGACATTTCCTGTTTGTTTTTCAGGTATGGACATTTATACTGACATATTTCCAAGCTCAGAGGCTTTTTTCTTCAGTCATATCCAATCTACCTATGAGCCCATCAAAGATATTCTTCATTTATGTCATATTGTTTTTTATTAATGCTATTTCTTTTTTATTCTTTCTTAAAATTTCTCTTTCTTATTGTTCCATATATTCCTTCATGATGTCTACTCCTATTAGAGCTCTGTAAGGTGCAATTTTCAAATTGACTGGACAAGAAATATCCAGTTATCTGGTATCCAGTGTTTCTGGATGTGTCTAGAAGGATGATTTAAAAAGAGGTAAGCTTCTGAATTGGTAAACTGAACAAAAGAATCAACTTCACCGATGCTGGTGGATATTATCCTATCAGTAGAGGGCTTGAGTAGAATAAAGGTGGAGAAAGGGAGAATTTGCTTTATGTTTGAGTTGGGATTCATCTTCTTTTGCCCTTGGATATTGGTGTCTTGGTTCTTGGGCCTTTAGATTCACACCAAGACTTACACCATTGGCCTCCTAATTCTCAGGTCTTTAGACTTAAAGATTTTATTTTATTTGTTTATTCATGAGAGACACACAGAGAGAAGCAGAGACACAGGCAGAGGGAGAAGCAGCTCCACGCAGGGAGCCAGATGTGGGACTCGATCCCAGGACCCCGGGCATCACACCCTGAGCTGAAGGCGGATGCTCAACCACTGAGCCACCCAGGTGTCCCACAGGCCTTTACACTTAGGCTGGGACCTATACCATCAACTCAACTCCTGTGGTTCTCAGGCCTTTAGACTTGGACTGAATCACTCCACTTTTTTTTTTTTTTTTGTTTGTTTTACAGTTCCAGCTTGCTACTAGCAAATCTTGGGACATTTTGGGTTTCATAACTGTGTGAGTTAATTCTTACAATAAACCTCCCTGTCTCTGTATCTTTCTAGGTACAGACTGAAATAGAGACAGAGAGCTACAAAATTAGTTTTGTTTCTCTGGAAAACCCTAACACAACCTCTTCCCATATTGATCATAGCTGTTTCAATGTCATGGTCTGATAATTTCAACATCCTTGCTGGATCTGGATCTCGTTCTGAGGCTTGCTCTGTCTGTTCAAAACATGTTTTTTTTTACCTTTCGGTAAGCTTTATAATTTTCTGTCAAAAGGTGGACATGCCCTAACCCAGTGAAAGGAACTACTGTCAATAGGCCTTTAGTAATGTGGTGTGAGGTGTGGGGGAAGGGAAGAGTTCTCTAGTCCTATAATTAGGTCTCAAACTTTAAGTGAGACCCTGCCCTGGGCTGGGAACACAAGTGCTTCTCAGCAGTTTTCTTTTTGTCACCCACTTACACGGTACAGGATGGCGAGACAAGGCTAGAGTTGGGTATTTCTCTTCCTCTCTGTAGAAGGTTAGAGTGGGCTGGAATTGAGTGCTTCCCCTCCCCCAGCTCAGTGAGGCTCTGGCTTAACCCCCATAGCTTGGGCTCTGTTAAAACAGTTTCTCTTGAGAACAGACCTTGTTAAGAACATAATATTCTGGTGAATTTCAAAATGGTTATTTCTCTTTTTTCTCTCTCTGCTACAGGATCAAAGAGATTTTTTTTTTTTTCTAATGTTCACTATGAGACATTGGTAGAACTCTTGAAAGTATAACTCATGAACGTGTGGGGATCTCGTTGTCACTGAGTCCTCTGGTGCTTTTTTCCCTCTGAGATGTGTCCAAATTGAGCCTCCAGCATTTGAGGTTTTCCTAATGGTACTAGTTCCAGGGAGGTGGGGTTGTGTTCTGAGAAGTTGGGTTCTATTTGTCTGTCTGTCTCTCTAAGCTTCATGGTAGTTTGTCCTGTGACCTCACTTCTCTGGGAGAGCTAGAAATAGCTGTTGATTTTTCAGTTTGTTCAGCTTTTTACTTGTCGTTAGGGTGGAGTGACAACTTCTCAGCTCCTTATCTGCTGAACTGAAAATCAAAGTCTTTGGCAATTTGCTTGAAATCTTGCCTCATTCCTCTTACTCAATGCCATTCACCATATCTATCATCTATCGTCTATCGTCTATCTATCTATCTATCATCTATCTATCATCTATCATCTATCTATCTATCTATCTATCTATCTATCTATCTATCATCTATCTATCTATTGAGTTCATACTCTTCTTCCCTTGAGCACAACATGGCTTTCCACTCTCTCCTGCCTTCACACTTGCTGTCCCCCTTCTGGACTTGTTGTCGGCCTCATGGTATTCACTCATTCCTAGAGACATGCAGCTATGTTTCCTCCTCTGGAAAAGTCTCCTGACCCCCATTTTCTTTTTTTTTTAATTTTTAAAATTTATTTATGATAGTCACACACACACAGAGAGAGAGAGGCAGAGACACAGGCAGAGGGAGAAGCAGGCTCCATGCACCGGGAGCCCGACGTGGGATTCGATCCCGGGTCTCCAGGATCGCGCCCTGGGCCAAAGGCAGGTGCTAAACCGCTGCGCCACCCAGGGATCCCCTGATCCCCATTTTCTAAGAGATTATTCCACCCATATTTTCTCAGTGAACTTACTTTAAGTGGTTTTATTGAAATTTTATTTAACAGTTTATTTAAATGTATTTTTAGCCCATTAGAATGATGCTTCAGAAAAGATTCAGTGCATTTCTTGGTGATTATTAGTTGTTTGCCTATTTTTTTTTTTTTTACTATATCTTTTAGGGGAACTCGATTAAATCTTCTTAAATATGTCAGCATATGTTACCTCATGTGGTCCTTCCATCAAATCAAAAGGAACGAGAGAACAGCAGTTAGGAAAATGAATCAATCACTATCTTGTACTAGTGTTCCTGTTTCCTGAAAGGATTTGCATTTAAGATATGCCTCTTTGGGAAGAGAAAGAATTCACATTAAATTTTCTGAGTGTGACTACTCAGCTAAAACAACTCTGTCCTTAACTGTGCATAGCAGGGTACAATTAATTGGCTTTGATCCAGAAAATATTTATATATTTCCGTTCACTTTAATGCTTTAGGAAAGAAGAAAGGCTAACAGTCATGCAAGCTTAATGAAGTTGGTTGGTAGGTGTCTATCAACACAACAGATGTGTTAAAAATTTAAAACTGCATGTTTTTCTTTCAAACAGATTTGAATACATCCATTCCCTTTATGCTGAAGACTTTAGATTAACGCATTGTTAAAGATGAGAACTGTTTTTGTTTTCTCATATCTAGAGCTTGTTTAGGGTTAAAGATGAGAATCTTTTTGATCATCATTTTTTTTTTCCTAGCTGCTCCACAGAGGGGTAATTACCTTTGATGGATTTTTTATTTAATTCTCACACCAATCTTTTGAAATAAGCATTACTATTATTATCACTACTTTACAGATGTAATATCTGAGCACCAAGAGAGGTTAAGAGCTCGCCTAAGGTAGTACCCCTGGTAAACTGTAAAACAGAAATTCAGAAGAAATAATCTGATTGATAAGTGTGTATTTTTCCAGGCTTCTGTATTATAAGAACCACAACATTTCAAAAAGTGCTAACAATTATTGTTTTACCCTTATGTATTTATTTAAAGTGTGTTTGTTTTGTGTTACATGTGAAGTAAAATTCCTAAACTGTATTTTTATCTCAGAAATTCTGGACATTTTAGCAGTAATCAAATTGGGTTTCTAATCCCACTCTTCTTTCCCTTAAGGCATTACTAACTCTCCTGCATCACATTTTCAATACTAGTGCATATTCCAAAGTGAAGAAAATACATATATTAGAAATTTGGCCACTGTTATTTGAGTAAATACTAAAAACTTGGCAACATTTTATCAGACATTAAAAGGAAGATATGTTTTTCTAAATTTCTGGGCAGATGTTATTTTCCTACTTAAGAAGAAATTATTGATATAAAATCTGAAAAAAAAGAAGAAATTATTAGTTGTCATGACTCTTTCCAAACCTCCCACAAATTCGTCCACATTCTAATCCCCAGAATTTGTGAATGTTAGGGTACATGGCAAAGGGAGATTCAGGTTCCTAGTTAGCTGACCTTAAAAAAAAGGGAGACTTTCCTAGATTATTTGAGTAGATATCACCACCAAAGTCCCTAAAGATGGTACAGGAAGCCAAAGGTGAGAGTCACAAGGAGATGTGACTATGGGAGAAAGATACGGAGAGAGGCAACTTTGCTGGTTTTGAAGATGGAAGAAGGGGGCTATGAGCCAAGGAATGTGGGCATTTTCTAGAACTGGAAATAGCAATGTAACTGACTCTCCCCTAGAGTCACTAGAAAGGAGTGCAGCCATATCAACACCTTGATTTTAACACAGCAAAGGCCATATCAGACTTCTCACCTACAGAACTTTAAAATAATAAATTTGTAGTCTTCTAATCCACTAAATTTGTGGGAATTTGTTACAGTGGCAATAAAACAGCAATAAAAATACAGTTGCAAATTAATCTTTTCAAAAAATGTTAAACACAGGAAAATATTAAGTTTTTATCATTTTGTTTGCTGTCTTAAAAGATGAAGAAGATACTGGGACACCTGGGTGGCTCAGTAGTTGAGCGTCTGCCTTTGGCTCAGGTGGTGATCCCAGGACCCTGCAGGTGGCTTCTGCAGGGAGCCTGCTTCCCCCTCTGCCTGTGCCTCTGCCTCTGTCAATTTGTGTCTCTCATGAGTAAATAAATACTTTAAAAAAAGATGAGAAAGATACCAACAGTGACTTGAGATGAGCTCTTGAGATGCTGCCGCTGTCTGTGTAGATGTGTACTATGTCAGGACGCATCACACACACAAGCATAGATCTAAGATGTAGTAGGGGATGTTTCAATTCAATGGTTCTTAGAGTGACTGGAGTGGGTCTCCAGAATGTGTCAGCAGGGGGTGCTCATGTATAGGGCAACACTGCTTCTGCCAAAAACATCATCTGACTCGGGAAAGGACACACCAGGAGTACCAATTCTGTAAATATATGCACATTTGAAGAAAAATGCAAAATCTATGACTGATAATATGGCAACCAGAGGGAACAGTATTTTGCACTTATTCTAGCATATTTATTCCATGTATGAATAAATAATTCTTGAAGGAAGACAACTTTGACTTTATTAAATTCATTTCCCCCATCTTGGGGTTCATAGTATTTAATGCAGTGTCGACCTTTCTATCATACCAAGTTTTGAAGTAGAGGACAAAGTTGTAGCTTGTTTCCTACAAATTGGGGATAGAATTCTGGATATTGACGGTGCAATTATATGGCATAAAATTATTTTATCATTTTCACAAGAATTTGCTGTCAAGCAAATGTGCTGTCTTCGTGGCTTCCTCCATGTTGTATGATCATGCACTCATGGATTAAAGCATTTTTAAGCTTTTGCTTTGGAACTTCCCTAAGCAATAATTCAGGAATATTCCCAGAATATTAGGCTTACCTATTCTTATTTGCCTCTTTCACTCCATCTCTTGCTTTCTCTTTGTTCTATATTTTCTCACAATGAAAGTCTCTAGCCTTTATTATCCATGTTGTTGATGGAAGTTGTTCGTTTCAAAAATTAAATGTGTTGGGCAGCCCGGGTGGCTCAGTGGTTGAGCTCTGCCTTTGGCCCAGGGCATGATCCTGGGGTCCTGAGATCGAGTCCCGCAGCGGGCTCCCTGCATGGAGCCTGCTTCTCCCTCTGCCTGTGTCTCTGCCTCTCTCTGTGTGTCTCTCATGAAAAAATAAATAAAATCTTAAAAAAAATTAAATGTGTTTATATGACATAAAGTCTTGCCCTAATTTAGGATGTTTAGAAAATCAGTGACTAATAGTTGGATAAAACAATTCTATGGTAAAATTTGTACATGCAAATTTTGTACATACAAAGATGAAGAATCCTACCACACATGGAATAAATGCACTTTTTCTATACTATAGGCTGACCTTGGTGCCTGCAACAATCTCTATATACTATTTGAGTGTGGCTGCCTAAACCACAACAAAGGTCCAAACCTAACCCAGCTCCAGGGACCAAATAAATCAATTGATTTATTTGTCTGTTGTTCTTGCTACTGATTTAAACTTGTTCCTTGCTTCCCATACAATAAGAAATAACTTTGTTCCTTGTAACCAGCTATCTGAGTCACACCTGACTTTTAATAATCAGTTATTGACTTCCTCCTCCATCTTGCCCCCTATCTAATCACTCTGACCCGGATGAAATTTTTGCCTTTTTAAAACATGATCCTTCTACCCAATGAAGTCGTGCCTTCCAGTTGTTACCCGTTCATATAGGTTTTAGTAACCACAGCTACATGCTGTTTTTAATACTCAAGAAACATCCCAGAAAACTCCTGGTAACCTGTAGCTAGAAGACTGATGTTGATGGCAGGCTACTCTGGACTACTTTGTATTTGCTGCCACTGTAATCTTCCCTGCCAAAGAAAACACATCTACTGAACAAGTCCATCCAAAATCACACTTGCTTCTCTGTAAGCTGAATCCCAAAGTAACTATTATTAGAGAACCCTGCATTTATTTGGTTGTGTTTGCATTTCTTAAACAAAGGTATATACACAAATATTATCTGTAGCTATTTAAATGGGTTCTATGGAGACTTTAGGTAAAAGTGAGATATTTATAGATTACACAGCTATTTGCAGAGATGTGTATCAGCTCATTCGAACTCATCGGGGTATTGGTTAACACTTAGATAAGCAGAAAAACAAATTAACGCTCAACCAAATCTAGTTTTGTTATGTGTCAGGCAGTGGGAACTTGTTTTTAATGAGTTAATAATTCTCAGTATGTCTCCAGCGTACATACGGATAGGTTGCATTTTTTTTTTTTCATTTGTTCTGCTTATCGCTAGTGTGGCTAACTTCATAGTTGCTTCAATGATGGAATCCTTTCAGAGGGTTTTGAACTTTTAGTCAATTTGGAATGCTTTTTACTGCTTTGCCACAGTTAGGAAAGATTGATCAGTTACTATATAAGGCTCCCACATTCCAGAAGGCTACTTTATACAGCTGGGTCAAGACCGTTCACAAACAGCCAAACACATATTTTATTGGTTTAATATTGCAGGTGGTTATATCACTTTCATAAAAGAGCTTTTACTTTCTTTAATTTCAATGTAGAATCTGGCACGTGAACTGATAATCAATCACATTTGTTCAGTTGCTTTTTAAAAGCTTAAATGTTTCACTGTGAAAAGCTGCTACTGAGCAGACACAGTGGGATTTCATAAGGGTTTTTATTAGACAGACCCTCTGCGAGCTTAAAAAATGATTTAATTTGCAGTGTGCATATACCACAGATATTACCACTGCAGAAGAACCTATGGGGTATGAAATATCAATTTACATTTTTTCAAGATCCAATCACTCTAAATAGGTGTTGTGTCTGTAGGCCAATTCACAGGAGAGATGGGGAATGGAATGATAAAACAACAGGCAGGTGCAGCAAGTGAATTCATCTTTACTGGATATTTGAAATCACAAAATCCAAGTAGCATTTACTAGTCTCTTTTATTCCTACAGCTGCAAGGTGTAATGGAAAGTGCACCTCAGTGGGACTCGAGAGTCTTGGATTCTAGGCAGGGTTTGATGCCTAAATAGTTAGAAACCAAGCTCAATTCTCATATACTAAGCTAGGGTACATGGGGTGATCACAGGTAAAATGACTCTGCTCATCAAAAGCATTCTTTAGGAGTTTTTGGTTACCCCAACAACATCCTGAGGCAATCCTATCTGCCATTATTTCTAAGAGCTGACAGTGGTGTCTCTTCCTGACTAGTATCATTAACGTTTTGGTGGACCCCTACTAAAGTATGTGATAATTAGTAGGCATTCAGTACGTGTTCACTTGCTTTTTGTATTTTTCCATATTTTGTTGTTTATTCTAAAGGCCGAGCTGTCAATCTAGATTGCCATCCTTGAATCCCTTCTTAAATATCTCCTACCTCTTTTCCTTCCCTGCACAGTGGAGGATGAGAGGGATGATGTGTAGGAGGTGTTCCTCAGTTGATTTTAGCAAGCTCATTATTATGATCCTGAGACATAATTAAAATTGATAATATTTACTTAGTGCCTACTTCCTTCTGAGAACTGTAATTGAAACATTATCTTATTTTAAGCTTCAAAATAGCTTTGAGATGTAAATACTATTATTGCTCTAAATGAGGAACTAAGCTTAGAGAGTCGAAGTGGATTCATTAAGTTCACACAAGCTGTAATTGGTACAACTTGGATTCCAATGATTCTTTGTCCATTTCCAATGTACTTGAAGGCAAGTGCTTTAGTAATCAGTTTGAAACTCGGTTTGGCAAGATGTGTTTTCATTCTCAATATTTTTATGAAACCGATGAATGTCATTAGTTCTCAATGAAAACGTGGTAAAATTTTGAACAAGATATATTTTGATGAAAAAGTTGAAGTATCAGCAAATTTAATGTACAGTAAATGTTTGCTATAGATCATTGAATATATAATCTATTTTATGCATCTGCCAATTGAATATAACTTTATGTCTTTACTTAAAATCCGGACAAGATTTCTGTCTCTTCCAGTGGCATAAAGAAATTTTGATTGCTGAAAGCAGCTGCTCGCAGGAACACTGGATCATTTAATGGCAACTTCTCATATCAGCAATGTAAGACCCCTAAAGCTCCTACAAAGGTAGTGAAAGATGATCTCTGAAGATTCAGATATATGGTCAGTGACTCACATGTTATAGAGGAGTTAAGTACTCTTATTTTTTTTTTAAGTACTCTTATTTTGAGGCCTTTCTCATTGAGATTATCCAGACACACAAAAGAGATTATTAAAAAAAAAAAAAAAACATGCAAAGGAAACAAAAAGCAATTCACTGAATCAATGATCCATTAACTACACCCCACATCAAACAGAAACATCATTTTCAGAATGTTTGGGACTAAGTGTTCCTAAGACTGAGACTTTCAGACAGGAACAGAGAGCGGTAGACTAGATGGCATGATGCAAAACTCTAAGACTTTCTCCTTGTTACAGGAGAAATGAGTTGGAAGCGAAACCAGAGAAGAGGCAACATTAATCCTTAGTTCCCAACACCGGTTGGGTATCAGAATCACCCTGGGGGCTTTTAAAAATAGTGGTGCTGGGGTTCCGCTCCTAGAAATGTTCATTTGCCTGGTATGAGCTCAGATAATCGAAAACTTTTATTGCCATTCGGTTGATTCAAATGTTTACCCAGAGTAGAGAACTATTTCACTTATAATCTGCCTCATAAAGGAAAACAACAACAACAACAACAGCAACTTCCAAATTCAGTGACTTAAATCGATTATTTATTACTTTTTGCCAATTCTTTGTGAAGTCAAGGATGTTTTTCTGGGCTACTTTGCTCCACACACGATGGGCTGAGGTCCCCCAGTCGGTTGAATTCAGCAGGCAGAGGAGACATGAAGGAACAAGAAAGTTTCATTGACTGGCCCTATGGGACTCTCTGGATGGCCTCGCCATTTCCATCATTCAGGAGCCTTCTCCAAGCTTCTTTGTACTATGATGTCTGCCTTCCTGAGAGAGGTAGTAGCAACTGACAGTTTTCTTAAGATGTGGGTTTGGGAGCTCCAGAATGTCATTTCTGTCACATTACATGGGTCAAGGTAACCATGAAGGATGGCCCATATTCAATGGAGGGGAAATTCAACTATCCCTCTTCATGTGAGAAGTGACAAATGCCTCATAGCCGTCTTTGTTCCCCTGCAGGAACCACCACTGTAATCCTACTAAATCTCCCTTAGTTACCTCCAGGTGGCCTTCAAAGAAAGTTGGCTCTGGACAGGAGGACGAGGTTTCAGATAAGGATGACAGGAAAGGGAGAGAGTGAGCAGCAAAGGAAACTTTCTTTCTTTCTTTCTTTCTTTCTTTCTTTCTTTCTTTCTTTCTTTCTTTCTTTTCTTTCTTTCTTCTTTCTTCTTTTTCTTTCTTCTTCTTCTTCTTCTTCTTCTTCTTCTTCTTCTTCTCCTTCCTTCTTTCTTTCTTTCTTTCTTTCTTTCTTTCTTTCTTTCTTTCTTTCTTTCTTTCTTTCTTTCTTTTTTCTTTCTTTCTTTCTTTCTTTTCTTTCTATTTTTTTAATAATAAATTTATTTTTTATTGGTGTTCAATTTGCCAACATACAGAATAACACCCAGTGCTCATCCCGTCAAGTGCAAAGGAAACTTCTAATGGCAGTGCTGATGTGCTGAGGTTGTATAGGAATAATCTCATCGTGTAATCAGTGTCAGAGAGGAATTTTTGGTGGAGTGTTGGAGCGAGGGTAAGAGAGAGAATATAAGTTAAGGGCAGAGAAAGCTCAGGAAATCATGGAGTTGGCCTGACTGTGGGTGTCACACTGTGAGTTTTGGCAGCTTACGCGTTCAAAGTCCCTCCGTGGCGATGGTCTCTGTGGCAGGACTTAGTGTTATTTATCAAGTACTTTCATCCCCTTGCTTTCATGTACCTGCCAGAGTTACAGTTGTCCACCCACTTTGATGTTCCTCACACCCATGTGATTTGCTTTAGTGATTGCAATGTGAGCCCAAGAGATATCTTCACCATTGGGCAGAAAGAGCAAGAGGTCAGACCTGTACACCCCTTTCCCTTTCCAGCTGGGCAGATGCGGGAATATATATCATCATAGATCTCCCTTCGGTCTGACTCCGACGTGACTAGGATCAGCAAAGTCCCTCCTGCCAGTAGCTTTCCGCATGGGTAAAATGTGGGTGACAAATAATCTTTTTTATTTGAAGTCACTGATATTTTAGAAGTTATTGTTTGTTTGTTTGTTGGCCCAGATAAACTTGGTAGTATAAACTACCAAGTCCTAGTGGTACAGTGATATGAAGTTCTCATGGATGGGGAGTACTCACTTTCCTTAGTATTTTATTAACAATATTTTTCTTAAATTTATTTACTTAGCGAGAGAGAGAGAGAGAGAGCACATGAGAGGATGGAGGGCCACAGGGAGAGGGAGAAAGAAAATTTCAAACAGGCTCCACACTGAGTGTGGAGCCTGACCTGAGGCTCCATTTCACAACCCTGAGCTGAAACCAAGAGTCGGATGCACAAGCGACTGAGCCATCCAGGCACCCCGAGTGTTTTAGAATTCCAGCCTGGTGATGGTCATTTGCTATTTACCCTGGTCTGCAGGTTTGGACACTACCAAGTGGAAATATGTTTTTAGTGAGACCCATCGGTCTTTGACCAAGACACAAATCCGCCTTGAAACGCTCTCTTAAAATGACCTGCCATCTTGAATCCTTTTGTTCATATTTTATAGTTTTATATCTTCTCTGACCATTGATTGACGAATGGAATGGAGGTAGAGGCTCCCAGGGGATTACTTATCCAACAGCCTGACCTGCAGTCACACCAAGGAAGGCTTTACTACTGAAAGTGCTATGTCTGCAATGACAACACAGTAATATATCCCACAGACGATGAGCATTCCATCATGGCTGAATGAAGACTCTCTTTGCCTGTTTTAGGAAATGTTTGTAATGTTTTAGTATCTACTTTGGTCTTAGAGACAAGAAATCCATGTCTTCACTGGGATTTCTTAATGTCGGAGTAAATAGATTATGATAGAGGCTACTATCATAGAGGCCTTCATATACTTTTTTAAAGCCTTAATATTTTCTATCTTGGTAGACATATCAATTAAGTTGTATTTGTGAAAAATGTATTAAATGTTAAGATTCTTCTTCTGTTTCTACATTGTTGATGTGGCAGATAGTGCTTCCAGGTAGTTTTTTTCTTGGTAGTTGCAGCCATGACATGGTCTTGTGGTGGCTAATTACAGCAAATTCTACAATGCACTTTTTTTTTTTTTTTTGCTTTAAACAGACTTTGTTTTTTAGCGTAGTTTTGGTCTCACAGCAAAATTGAGCATAAGGTACACAGAGCTCCCATATGTCCCCAGCGCACACATGTACACGCACACACACACACACACACAGGCACACACACCCTCTAACATCCTTTGTTACAACTGATGAACCTACATAGACACATCATTACAAAATGTCTATAGTTTACATGTACAGCTCACTCTTCGTGTTGTACATTCTTTGGCTTTGGACATACACGTATAATGACATGTATCGATCTTTATAGTATACAGAGCGATTTCACTGGAATCAAAATCCTCTCTGATTCCCTCTTCCCAAGCTCCTGGTAACCACTGGTCTTTTTATTGTCTCCACAATTTTGCATTTTCCAGAACAGAAATATAGTTAGGATATAGTCATCTTTCATTTAAATATGCACTTAACATGGGAAATACCATGTCTTTTCATGACTTGGTAGCTTATAATCTTTTTTTAGTGTTGACAAGATTTGTTGTAGACAAGATTCCATTGTCTGGATATTCAAGTTATTTATCCCATCCATCTACAGATGGATATCTTGGTTGCTTTCAACTTTTGGCAATTATGAGTAAAGCTTCTAAAAATATCGATGCACAGTTGTTTTTTTTTTTTTTTTTTTGAGGGACTTAAGTTTTCCGTTTATTTGTGTAAATATCAAGGAGTATGATTGCTAGATAATATGGTTATGACAATTCCTTTTGCGTCACATCCTCGCCAGCATTTGGTGTTGTCACTATTTTGGATTTTGGCCACTTTATATAAGCATATGGTAGTATCTCATTGTTATTTTAATTTTCAATTTCCTAATAACATGTAATGTAGAACATTTTTTCACATATTTATTTGCCATTGGTATATCTTCTTGCTGAGGCGTCTGTTCAGGTCTTTTGTCCATTTTTTGATCAGGTGGGTTCATTTTCTTAATTGTTGAGTGTTTTGTATATAAATTTTGTTGTACATATCAGTTTTAAGTATTCTTTGTATATTTTGGAGAACAGTTATTTATCTAATATGTCTTTTGCCAAATAGTTTCTCCCAATCTGTTGCTAGTTTTCTCATTTTCTTGACAGAGTCTTTCACAAAGCAGAAGTTTTAAATTTTAATGAAGTCTAACATTAATTTTTTTAATGGCTTATGGCTTTGTTGTATCTAAAAAGTCAACATCATACTCAAAATCACCTAGATGTTTCCCTAGGCTATTCTAGGATTCTGTCCTGTATTTTATTTCTTCTTCCTAAATCCGATGAGTTAACAGAGCTACTTTCTTTTCTGTAACAAGTTATTAATTAATGAAGTAATATACACAATATTTTGGGGTAAGATAAAACTCAATCTTTGTCTCACTTGTTTTCATTACACATGTATTTGTTTTATGAGAAAACTAACCTTATCATATAATAATACTTTTGTTTTTTGTTTTTCAAAAGAAATAAAAAGAAACCTTAATGTGATCCTGAAATGACAAGTAAAAATTTCTCATCTAAAGTAAAATCACAAATAGGAATACAATAAAATTCATAAATACCCTGAATATCTTATCTGTGTATATGTGTGCATGTAAGCACATATGAATGGAAATAACTGACAGGAGTATATAATATTAATTTAATAGGATACCCTGAGTTACAGCCTCATTCTTTTTTCCCCATGAGAAATGCTTATTGTTTGCTTCCTTTCTCTTGCCTGCTTGCTGTGTAATTTAAGACTGATAACTCCTTGTGGGAAACAAAACCTGATCAGAGAACAGGTTGCATTGTCTCCTAAAGAAATTGCGCCTTAGTGACTACTGATATTGGCTTTGTCAAAATGGAAATGTATAATTAATACCTTCGCTTGAGCAGTTTTGGAAATAGAGCCACCTGAAACTGATTCAAAAGGAAGGATTTAATGTTGAACCCTCTCTCTGTATAACCATTAATGCATTGGATTGTAGAGACCACAGCATACCAAAATGAGGTGATTGGATTTTTGATACCTGGATTGGTTATTGTGCCTGTAGTTGAAATAATGGAAATCTGCCATGTAAAATCAAAGAGAATAAAAAGTCCATTTCACATAGGTGCAATTCTTTTGTAAAATCAAGTGATTTCTATTTTTTTTTCTTGTGGTGTTTCAGGTTTCATACATTTTTTATTTCAGAGTTGCATTTGCTTATGAGATAAAGTTCTGAATTGTATTTTAAAATGTAGGATGACCTCAATATTTCTAATTAAGATTTTTTTTTTGTTTTGTTTTTGAATTCACAGTAGAGGCTGAACATCTGGTAATATGATTCAAATGTCCTCCATCTTCTCACCCCTGAGATTCAGTTTCACTATCTGCTATTTATATTTTGATTCAAAGTTTCAAATGTCTACTTTATTCTGCTACAATATGTACTAAGGGATTTGAAATGGATAAATCCAATATATCCTTCAAGATAGATAACTCCCCCGACTCTCAAAATATTAGCACTAAGTAGAGCAATATTTTTCAAAGGAATATAATCTGTGTAACTGAATGGCTTTGTTAATCAAACATTCTAATAATTTATAGACAAATGCAATCTGATAGAAGATTAATAATTAAAATAGGAATCTTATTTTTTTTTCTCCAAAGAGAGAAAGAGAGAGTGGGTTTGGAGGGAAGGGTGGAAGGAGAGGGAGAAAGAGAAGCTTAGGCATGCAGGGCTTCATCTCACAACCCTGAGATCATGACTTGAGCCAAAATCAAGAGCTGGGCGCTTAACCAACTGGGCCACCCAGGCGCCCCTAGGAATCTTTAATAACTACAATAATCAGAGATGACTACTGGCTGCAAAGAAGAAGTGAATATTTTGGAAGAAACTGTTTGTAAAAATAATGAAAGATGCATTTTGTTAACTGATATAATTTGAGAACACTACTCAAAATCTTAACCAGATTCTGAATCGATTGTATTTAGATAATGTGACTGACTTCACAGCCTAGATATACCACTTATAGCTAAGCAATCCTAGATCATTTATATGGAACTTTTTAGTCAAGTGCTGCATTGACTAGTACCAGAATGCAGAAGCTGAAGGTAAAATATTTTGAATTTTGCAAGCCCATTGTTATATTTGTAACAAGAATTCAGCTGTGGCAGGAATGTTTGCACCACAGAAATTGGCAAACATCACAGATCAGGATTGTTTCTTGTTTGTTTTTCAATATATTCATTAAACATTTAGCAGCACATACTTCTCCTACTTTAGTTTCTGTATTTGTAAAATGTGAATAATAGCCATACCTACCTCCAGTGTTCTTAGATTTTAATTACATGAATTGATACTGTGAAAGTTGTAGTATATTGACTAATGTACAGTAAGCTATTATCTAGAAACACCACAAAAGCTGAGTGAAAAACTGATTAAAGCAAGCTGGGATGTATTCTACAAATATTTCCTAACTGCCCCATGATAAGTGCTAGAGTCTCTTTTAGACTCTTGGCTTGAATCAGTGACTAAACAAAGATCCATCGATTTTCAGCTTGCATTCAAGCTGAGAAAGACAGATACATGAAAAATTATTGCATAATCTAATCTAGAATTTTTTGAAGGTGATACCTGTTATTAAAAGGGAAACAAAGAACAAGAAGATAATAGGAGAGATAGATATCTTAGAGTGGTAAGAGTAGACAACATGTGAATATTACACAATTAATTGTGAAAAACATACAAATACTGTCACAAATTCCTTACTAAACTTTTCATGAAAGCATTACAAGAATTCTAGAATAGGTCAGTTCTGACTCTGTATCTAATACTATAAACTCCATTTCTCCTGGTCTGGCTTACTTCGCCAGTGGATTTTAATCCAATTTTTTGACTAAAATCTTTAGAACGCCCATTCTTAAAGCATGTAGACTTTGAACACAATATAAATAATCTAAATAATATAAAAGGCATTAGTTACCAGTAAATAATGCAGTTACATAGTATCTGTGGCTTGCTCATTGGCAATGAAATACGTTTCTAGTCGCTAAATTAAAGGCCTAGGGAATACAGGTGCAAGGATGCTGTGGGACTTGTTGCCATCTCCCTTCCAATTAATATTCCCATTTCACTGTTGGCTGCTATGAAACCATCAAATGTCAATAGTAGAGACTTTATCATTGCTAAAAATTCTCAAGGAAGATTGTCTTCTCTCCTTCTTGCCTTCTAAGCTAAGAAGGGGCATGGTTTCTCATGTGTCTTGATATCAAGTATTAACTTCATTTTTTAAATGTTACGCAGTGCAGAGAAGCATAATGTTGCAAGAAGGAAGAAAGATTGCAGTAAAAGAAAGGAAGCTGAAGAGAAATACTGTTCATAAAATTATTCACAATTTGTACTGGTTTTCTCTATAAGTTATGTGTCCACATGTTCTAATGGGATTTTTAAGTCATGTAAAGGACAGTGATACCAAGTCTTAGAAAAAGAGTAATAAAACTTTTAACATTTATCAAAGTAAAACAAAACAACAGTGTCATTTTCTTGAATAGTAGAAATTTTCTAGCTAAATACCATGGATTTCTTTTTTATTTTTTTAAAGATTTTATTTATTTATTCATGGAATACACAGTGACAGAGGCAGAGACATAAGCAGAGGATGAAGTAGGCTCCCTGGGGGGAGCCTGATGCAGGACTCGATCCCAGGACCGCAGGATCAAGACCTGAGCAGCAGGCAGACGCTCAACCACTGAGCCACCCAGGCATCTGTAGATTTCTTCTTTAATCTTACTTCTCTACACTAAAATAGCAAAAATAATAATTTAGACTTTGATAACATTCTCTCTTTTAACATATTTAACATATAATATTTTTCAATAATATGAATTGCAATTCATATTCATATTCATTCTACAGGCAATAGATTCTTACCTATGTGAATGCTACATGACATAAAATGTTTTAAAGATACAATATTTTGCAAAGTAAAATGTGCACATAAATAAGGCCAGGAATAAAATAAAACTGTATGGCCTATAGTAGTAAAATTGTTTGAAGGAATATGAGAAAGCAGACATGACTTGGCTTCATGGTTTTGGAATATCAGATTGAAGAAAGGAACTTAATAAATGTTCTGTTTTATGTTTACTGTGAAAATACTGCATATTACCAACTCTTCAAGCATTTGATTTTATTTAAATATATATTAAACTTTTTCATATAATATATACTATTGCATATTTACATTTTATGTATTTTTACAGATATTTTATTCATGTTATCATATGTAGGTTGCTTACACATACCTCTACCTTGATACACGATGTACATTATAAAAAGATAAAATAAAAACTGAAAGTGTGAACTATAGATGAAATAAAAATAATTTAAAATATTTTATATAGTAATGGTCAAACATGTACACACAGACACGCACACATATATTTTTTTTTCAGTTTCAACTAGATAAAAACTTATTCTACCGATAGAGTGGTATTGTGATTGAGAGCAGACCCCCAGGGCAAGATGGCCTGGGTAGGAATTCTACTCTAACTTATACTACCCGGGTAGTCTTTCTACCCTACTACATTCCCTCCCTCCCTCCCTCCTCCCTCCCTCCCTTCCTCCTTCCTTCCTTCCTTCCTTCCTTCCTTCCTTCCTCCCTCCCTCCCTCCTCCCTCCCTCTCTTTCTTCTTTCTTTCTTTCTTTCTTTCTTTCTTTCTTTCTTTTTTCTTTCTTTCTTCTTTCTCTTCCTTTTTAAGATTTTATTTATTTATTTGAGACAGAAAGAGAAGGAGAGCACAAGCAGGGGGAGGAACAAGCAGACTCCCCGCTGAGTAGAGAACCAGACAGGAGGCTCAATCCCAAGACCCTGAGAACATGACCTGAGCCAAAGTTAGATGCTTAACCGTCAACCGACAGAGTCACCCAGGTGCCCCCTACACTATTTGTATCTTAATTTCTGCTTTTATAAGGGATTAATAATGATATTACCAACCTCGTAGAATTGTTTAAATCATTAAATGAGGTGGCTTAAAACGTTCTTTAGAAGAATTATGTTAACATTAATAAGAAGTATTTGATTTTAATTTAACCCTCTGTGATTCAGAGATTCAAAGAGGCCAATTTGAAGTCATCTCAATTTCTGGTCATATTTGTTTTCATTGGAGAAAAAGTATTTCATATATCACCGTGATATGCAAGTCTGAATAGAAGAAGTGCATTATTGTCTGCACTTACAGGAATAAGTCACCTATTTCTATTCCACACAAGATACTTAAGTGTAATTCAGCTACTCAATTTCCATTTTTCTGACATTGTAAATTATTCTTGCAAAATAGTCTAAAAGTGTTATGTTTTTACATGTTTAGCAAAGGATTCAAAATCTATCAAAACTCTTTATTTGAAAAGAATTAAATAGCTTCGAAATCTATGCCTGTAATTTTTTTTATATGTAACGTATGCATATATGGGTTGTCATATGTAAATTAGTTTCCTAGGGTTGCTGTAACAAAGTACCACAAACTGAGGGGCTTAAATAACAGAAATTTATTGTCACACAGTTCTGGAGCCTAAAAGTCCGAGATCAAAGTGTCAGCAGGGTTGTTTCTTTCTGAGGTCCCTGGGAATCTGTTGCACATCTCTCTGTGGCAGCCCCAGGCATTACTTGACTTTAGATGACATTCTCTGTGTCTTCACACCCTCCTTCCTCTGTATGTGTCTCTCTCTGTGTGCAAATTTCCCCTCTTCGTAAGGACACCAGTCATATTGGAATATGGCCCACACTTGATTATCTTTTACTAGATAAGATATTTTAAATTATTTTCAAATGAGATCACATTCAGTTACTGGTTAGGAGGTTAGGATGTCAATATTGTTTTGAAGAACACAATTCAACCCATAACAATATTTGATAAATTTTATTGTTTATAACAACATTATTTCTATGGAAACATATCAAATACATTCTCCATATCACCAGTATAGGAAGAAAATTAGTTTCTTCCTAAAGGTGGCTATTTTGTCACTCTTGGTTAAAAATGTCATCTTTACCTTGACACAAGAAATGTGACTTTCTTCCTTCCTTCCTTCCTTCCTTCCTTCCTTCCTTCCTTCCTTCCTTCCTTCCCCTCTCTTTTTCTATCTTTCTTTTAAATATCCACTACAAAGAATACTATTATTGATAACCACTTGTTATCATAAAGGCCAGCAAATTTGGAAATCTGTCTTTGCATGAATAGAGAATATACAAAATACTCCTAGAGTATTTCATTCTTAGTTGAAGAGATATTTTTTCACATTTTAAATAATATTTGTAGATGTTTTACCTGAGTACTTATCAAATACAATTCACTCGTCATAATTTCTACTTCTTATGGCTTATGTAATATAATTTTAGACCAGGAGTTTAGGAGCAGAATTACATTCAGTTATGCTATTTTTTTTTCACGGTGCACTTGTTTGTGTTTGCACTATTTTGTTGTATTTGATTACTTTCCAGAAATTCAGTTAACATTAAGTATTATAATTATAATAATCCACACACTAATGATCTCACAGCCCATCTGTATATTTTGTAGAGTAAAAATAATAAAACCTCTGGAAGTTCGGATATTTTCTTCCCAGTGAATGGTATCTGCGAGGATACAGATATCACACGTTGGCTACTGAGACTATAGGTCAAGAGGAGTTTCACAGGTTACACCCAGACACAAGGAGATCTATATAAATATAAGTAGAGGTCAAATAGGAGAATATGTGCAGGTTGTCTGGTATTATCATTACAGTCACATTGTTTTTATTGACTGTACCTTAAATAAGGCACAAAAACATTCAGGATGAATGGGGAAAACTCAACCAAGTGTTTTGAGCTCTGTGCTCACCCTAAATACATCTGAGTCCCTATGTTGCTTTAGCCCCTTCTTATTATAGTTTTTGTTTGCTAATCTGAACTAAAGAGATAGAAAACGAGTCCCTCAAATGTATCACGTCAGGCACACAGCACACAAGAATTCCTTGGAGGCTCTCTGGGTCCAGTAAACAGATTTCCCCACGTTCACTTGCCTCACAAACAGCTCTTTTTTAATCATCTCCTTAGTTTTAAGGCACTGGGGGAATAATTTAATTTTAATTGTTTTGTTTTCAGGTCTGATGAGTACAGATTTAAAGCCAGGACTCTTTTCATGCCTGTGTACATGAAGCCATTCTGCAGTGATACACAGCTCAGTGAAATGTAACAAAATGTAATTCTGGCCTCTTAACATGTTGATGTGCTGAACAAATTTAAAATCCTAGTTCAAATAAGTCATAACAATTGAAAGTACCATCTGAAGAGTCCTGTCAGCGATCTTAAGATATGGGTCCTATAACCCAATATATACATCAAAGCCATGGGACACCGAAAACACAAGAAGGAAGCATTACGGTACATTTATCATTTATACTGCGTGTAAGGTTGGGACCTCTAGCTTTCTTATGATGGTTCCACTTGAATGGTGTAGGAATAAATGTATCTCAGGACTCCTTTGCCTTCACAGTTATGCATTACAGTGTAACAGATTTTCCAGCAAGAGACACTTTTCACACAGACAGAAATGAAATATATGGGACATAACACTGTTCCTCTTATACAGTAGGTTTCCTTAAACTATGCACAGTGTGCAGGTGATCCTTTATGTAATACATAAACAATAATTTCATACGCTTCACAGGTCCCCCTGGTCCCATTAATATTTGTAGAGACTCTCAAGCTGACTTCACCAATACATCAAACTAAAGTCAGGGAGCATTCAGTATGATTGCTGAATTCGGGAGTTATCATGAGCTATTAACTGATTCAGAGGGCTTAAATGTGGGCAGAGAAAACACAGGAAACAAGGGAGTTTTTTTGTTTTGTTTTAGAACTGTTGCTAGAAAACCATTTCAGTTGTTTCCATCTATGATGCATGCTCCTGATCCCTTCTGGTCTTCCCTAGGGGGTAGTTTCCACAAAAACCCCAGGGGGTCACAGGGAATCCTTGCGCAGGATGCCTGCATCAAGTTGCTAAGGTGACTTTCCACCTCACTGGTCCCCTAAGAAGGGGAATCCCCACACTTGGGATGATTAGGGAGTTTCTCTACGCGAGGTGCATCCTCACTGCATTTGCAATTTCTTGGTATATGTGTTATAGTTTCTTTTTGATTTGTAGGAAATGGCATGCAAATGTGATTCCTATTGTTGCTGTGGGAGTTACAGGGCAAATTTTTCCTTAACTATTTGAAATGTGTGCTTTATTTAAAGGTATTAGTGAGACCGGAAATATATATTCAGACATATCAATGGGGGGGGGGGAGTGGGGGGTCACCTGGAAGGGAATCTCAAGGGTTTTAAATATACCGTAAATATTACTAAGACTCCTTCAGGAAAGCATAGAAATCTGCTCCAACTTACTGATCTTACTGATATAGCAAGCAGCATAACAGTTTCCTTTACTTGTTGGGTACAAATTACCTATTTTTTTTTTAATTTGACGATTGTAGATAAATCCCAGTATCATAAAGATCATTGGCAGTATCTCCTGATGTCTTTAAGCTGTACTAGGTACTTGACCTTTCATGCAAATATCTTTAAATAAAATATTTTGACTATTTTAATTAATTTTAGTACACTAGACATATAACTTTTTCTCCTCTTTTTTATATGTAATCAATAATCATTATATCAAAAAATGTCATCAGAGAGCAATATACCTTCAGTAATGTGAGTATGCTCAACACAAACCAGTCTTTTGTTAATATTTACAAGTTTCTTTTTCTTTTCTTTTTTTTTTTTTTAACAAGTTTCCTGTTATACGTAGTAACCATTTCTTGAGCTATCTAAAACTAAGCAATTTCCAATACACTGTTACTTATTGGAAATTTTTGTTTAGGAAAAATTTTAAAATATAACATTTTAAATGTATCATCTCTGCCAAAATGCTACCTAATGAAGTTTATTCCCTTAAAAGGAATCCACTGTGAGAGTTGTTTCAGTGAAAAATATGTGAGTTTAATTGACACAAATGTATTCAATTAAACTGACTTAGATCTTTTACAATGTCAATCTATTGTTCTATTTTATCTTCTGGTGCACCAGAAATATATCATTTGATATAAACTTAAAGTTTAATACTTAAGAATCACCCATTTTCCCGAAAGAGAGCAGGGGCAACTTTGAAAATATATACACAAGGACATTTTGGTGGTGGCTACCAGTAACTACTCTGAGCCATTTATTAACCATTTATTCATTTTTTGTGAACATTTTGACATGTGTGATCTATTTCACAATAATAACTTCAGAATCTGATATAAGAATATTAAAGATGTATTTTTCCTTCAAATTCATCCAGGTCATCCTCATGTGACCCTCCTAAATTGTTTTGTCTAGCTACCCCCATTTCTGCCGTTGTCCTCTTTTTTGAATTGGTCTACATTAATACATTTCAAAAAATATTTTTGGAATATTTTCTACATACTGATATTGGAACTAAGCCTAGGGAGTGGTTGATTAATGCTTAAATGACCCCGTCCTAATGAGCTTATATTCTGCTGTCTTTGTGACATTTCTAAATCTTATGAAAATGGCGTTTAAGATTATGGATAATACACTGAAACTCTGTTATTGCTTGGGAAACAGGCCAATAAAGGAATATCTTTTTTCACAGTATTTTCTAGATCATATGAAAACCTTTCTGCAAGTTTCATGTGACAAACATTTAAATATAAATTTTGTAGTCA
This sequence comes from Nyctereutes procyonoides, assembly GCF_905146905.1. Classification (NCBI taxonomy): domain Eukaryota; kingdom Metazoa; phylum Chordata; class Mammalia; order Carnivora; family Canidae; genus Nyctereutes; species Nyctereutes procyonoides. The sequence continues at coordinate 12,519,681 of NW_026575032.1, read as the reverse complement.
TAAACATAATTTTTTTCACACTATCATTTTGTATTTCCAACCATCTCAGTCAATGGGTTCCTGGCAATGCCTTTTTCATTCTGTTTCTAAACTCAGAAGTTCTTTGAGATGTGCTAAAGGAAAACTGCATTAGGCTAGTTAGACAAGTAGGAAAGACTATTCAGGACAGTGGAATGAGGGTCAAGGAAACTTGATTCCCCTGGAACAGAAGGTAGGTGAACTTGAAGCCTGCGGAGAATTACTGGAAAAGTACTAGCAACATTAGCAGGAAGATCGATCAGTGAAATTTGGCCATTTGTGTTTGCTCAATCCAAGTTAGGCTCCTCCCCTTCCATGAAGACTGGGAAGTAGAGGCAACATCCTTCTTATTGATACATTTCAAAGGAATGGCCTCCAGATTCTTGAGAAAGCCATTCCTGGGTTGTAAAACTGGCCAAAGGCTGAGAGCAGATTTATATCTCAAAGTGGCAGAGAATTTTAAATTGCAAATTTTCTTAAATAAATACTCTAAGAAAAGGAAGATCGGGGTCTAGACAGGAAGAAACTGTTCTAAAGTATAGTCAAGCTGAGGGAAAATTTAAGGCATTCTTGGTCAGATTCCATAATAAATTATATCAGGACTGCAGAACATACTTTCAAGACACTTGATGGGATCCCTGGGTGGCGCAGCGGTTTGGCGCCTGCCTTTGGCCCAGGGCGCGATCCTGGAGACCCAGGATCGAATCCCACATCGGGCTCCCGGTGCATGGAGCCTGCTTCTCCCTCTGCCTGTGTCTCTGCCTCTCTCTCTCTCTCTGTGACTATCATAAATAAATAAAAATTAAAAAAAAAAAAAAAAAAGACACTTGAAAATTTTCCCCTTATTTACTAGCCCAGGAGAAAAACTGATGTTAAGAGGTAGAAAAAGATTGAAATAGGATTAAAAGTTTTTAATAAGGGGATCCCTGGGTGGCTCAGCAGTTTGGTGCCTTCCTTTGGCCCAGGGTGTGATCCTGGAATCCCGGGATCCAGTCCCACATCAGGCTTCCTGCAAGGAGCCTGCTTCTCCCTCTGCCTGTGTCTCTGTCTCTGTCTCTGTGTCTCTGTCTCTCTCTCTCTCTTTGTTTCTCATGAATAAATAAAATCTTTAAAAAAGTTTTTAATAAAACAAAGCCAATGTTTCAAAGGTGAAACCATCTGACCTGTTTGGAATAATCTCATAGATAATAATTGTAGAAGAACTAATTATTAACTACTTAGTAACTCTACATGCCGATTGAAAACTGAGCATAAAGTTCCTTTTCAACTGCAACGTGATAGTTAGCAATATAAACCATATTCTGAATACTTGGGGAAAGATGATTATTCTCTAAAGGTATAGGAATTGGATATTTACAAATGCCCATCTTCTATGTCTGAGACTTTAAGAGGAGAGAGAAGTTGGAGTTGCAACCCAGTTATATAGGTCATCAGGGATTAGAATGTCAGTTACGGGGCACATTAAAGATAGGAGATTCAAAATCCAGTGAAGGTGGGGCAAGGTATCTAATAAAAGAAACATGAGTTACAAGAAGGAAAATAAGCGTATTTTGACATAACAGCCTTTTCAGGGAACCAAATTTGGAAAGCAAATAATTAGAACTTATTATACTGGGAAACTAGAGATTGATTTGATATCTCCACAGCAAGTAGGTCAGTAAAATATATATTATTTATTCAATACATAATGAACACTAGTTAATTTTCCTTCTCATTAGAATAATACAAGGCTAAATGGGCTTGTAAAGACAAATGTTAATACAGAAGCAATTTCAGGGGAAAAAGAAACCCAGTTCCTCTCATGGAGGCATAGCACACAAAAGAAGTTATTATTTTAAGTAGAAGAGAACCTTAATGCTGATCACTTATTTGTAGTAGGATAAATAAACATTGTTATAACACCATAGGATCAACAGAGTAACAATAATTTTATTTTGTTTTTGGTATTGTGCAAGAACATAATTTCTTTAAAGATGACAACAGAACACCTTACTACGAATTCATAGATGCGGCGATGAGGTGTGGGGACACTAAGTAACTTAGTAGTAGTCACAACACTAATGTATTTGTATTGGTGATCAACAGTTGGGATGAACTTTGGTTATGACACTGAATATATTGCTTCTTCGAATTCCAACATGTAAAACATTTATCCTGAGGACAGAAGTAAATATGGATAATGCTAAAACTTGGCATTGAAGCCTTTCCTCTTCTCTCATATATTACATATACTTTATGAGAAGTTCCTCTTGACTATATTGTCAAAATATATTCAAAAGCCAGATTACTTTGCCTTACCTTTTCTGCTATCATACCATTCAGATTCACCCTCATCTCATACCCACATCGGCCTCATTGCTTCTTTCTCTATCTCTAAGGCAGGCTGCATAATTTCTGGGATCACGGCAAAATGGATATTAAAAGGGGGGGGGAGTGGAGAGGATGTGAAAGCTACCTCGGCTTCCCCAAATGAGCCAGTTGCCAACTGATGGACATATACTATCTGAATGCAACCACGTTCATGAATTTAGGCAATACCAGAAGAGTGGCATAGCCAACACCCAAATTTGTAATAAATAAATAAATAAATAAATAAATAAATAAATAAATGTTCCTACTTTAGAATTACATTACAGTTGTGTGTGTGTGTGTGTGTGTGTTTTAAAGATTTATTTATTTTAGAGAGCAGGGGAGAGATTGAGGGAGGGAGGAGGACACTTCCCCGGTGAGCATGGAGTTCTACACTACACTAGATCTCAGGACCCTGAGATCATGACCTGACCCAGAAAGTCAGTTGATTAATCAACTGAGCCACACAGGTGCCCCTGGGTACGTGTTTTTATGCAGCAAGACAGATTTTCCAGTTACAACAGCTTTTTTTTTTCATTGAGACTTTTAAAAAAAATCCCTCTAATTAAAGGATATCTCATTTGAATTTTTGTTTCCCCACATTACATCTTTTTTTAAGACACTGTAATCATTGGGAAAAATTGGTGAGAGGAATTACAAAACAGCTGGGTGTGAAATCCCATGGGTTTTATTTTTCTGTTTTTTTTTTCTTTCTTTTTTTTCTCCTAGCAATTTTCACAGGAACTTTAGTAACTTAACCCAAGCTTTTCTCCTTCCTTTTGATCTCCTCAATTGGGTCTATTGAGAACTGAAATTTGAATTTAATTGTTTCATTAATCAATGAGAATTTTCTCTGTCGATTTCAGAAGAAAACGCTTGAGATACAAGATTCTGAGCCTCTCAGAGAAATCCTTTTTCTCAAAGGGTCTGTGCCTCCTCTAAAGCAAACAATTTGATCAACATTTAAAAAGAAAACTTAACAAGGTTCTTACACGCAGTAAAAGTGAGTTTACTGCAAGCATATTTTCCCTCAATTTGAAAGAGAATCAATTGGTGGCTGGTATGATCAGCCCCAGACAGCACTTCTCTTTGTTCTTTAATTTCCATGCTAATTGACAGGTATTATAAAGAGTTGAGTGAAGCTGCCTCTAAAACATCACTTCTAATGCTAAAAGAAGGAATTTTGGGGGGGTATTATGATGACATTGCTTGGAAACCCACTGGAAAACATCCGTTAGCTTTTCCTGGAACATTTAATACTATTTTTTTGATTCTCACATTTAAAAAAATTACTTTTTCACATCTTAGAAATATATCTTGCATTCACTTTTAATGTAGATTTTTGTTATACACAGTATGCTTCCATTGGACAGTAAAGTGTTAAATCTATAGTTCTACTATAGTGAATTAAAAAAATGAGACTGATAAATCTCTTTAAATAATGCCTTCAGCAAGATGCATGCACTTTACCTTAGATAAAAGAGATGAACTTAATTTAACATGCATATAAGATGCATTTAACAATCATTTACATCAATGAAGCAGATATTCTCTTACTTGTTAAGAGGCATGTTGTACTCTGGAGAAAGTAGGTCCCATGGCAAGGAAATTGGGTTTCAGAGCTGGCTGGGCCACTAAACAAATTTTGTGACATTAGCACGATCACTTTATCTCTGGATAACACTTCCTAATCTTTAAGTGAAGGTGTATAAATCAGTTTCGTGGTGATCACATTAATTGGAAGTTTGTTAGAAAGCTTTTAAAAATAAATTGAGGGCATGAGAGTTTTCCTCACGCAGCTTCCATCTAAACAGGTAGTTATAATAAGCATCCCTCTCCTTAAATGCAGTTGCAATGCAGGTGGCCAAAGCTGGGGATACAAATGCCTTAGTAGGGAAGTAGGTCAATAGTACATAACCTCATGCCAAGGGTGTAATTTGAGTTCTACGGGAGTTCCTAGTCCTTGCAGCTGTAGAACAGTAAACAAGAGGATGAACAAGCCATTAACTGTATACCCTGCTCCTTCTTTTAAAGATTTATACTATGTATAATGACGACCCCATTGTAAATCAGCTGAAGCCTGGAGGATTCCACAGAAAGATAATGACATTTTCTGATGTTCCTTCCACCTCATCGTAGCCCTTGCCCTGCTTAAATTGTATACGGCACATAAAGCCTATGGTTTGGTGTAATTTGGGTTAGATCTGTGGTCCTGCCATATGGGGCACGGTTGGCTTGAGAGGAGAGATGAGGCAGGTATCAATACCAGGATGTAAAATGGAACTTCGTCAAGTTTCTGTGAATCATTGGAGAGGTAGGAATCATTGCTTCAAGTGAACAGATGCAGGTGCTTCCTTGACAATTGGACTTTTGTAGGGGTTGGCACGCATCGTTTTCTGCTAATAATACATTGGCACCTTCAGACTAATCCTGGGCAGTAAGAGATGTCATAATGTGTTTTCTAATTTTGCACAGACTGACGATTTTACACTCGGGTAACACAACCACCTGAGTGAGGGCATCTGCCAATACTGTGAACTCCAAACGTGTCCTGAAACAAGTGGTACAAAACCATGATCCGTTGAAATAGGAAGGATGAATTATGATCCAGAATCTCTCCGTAAGACAGACAAATATGGAAAACTATAGTGTTCTTTATGTTTCCATAGACTAGTTAGTTTAAAAATGGTGATTTTTCACATTCTAATTCACATATAATGAGTTCTTAGTGTAAGGACAGGGATAATATAGAAGATTTTTTTTTGGAGTACAAATAAAATTATAAAATATTCACTGTTTTTTAGATTATGAAATAATATGTTGTATACCAAGGTATGTTTACAAAATCCAAAAAGTGAGCCATGCTATAATTATCTTTATCCGCCCTTAAACACTAATGTTAGTCTTGGAAGCATCAGTGATTTTGTCAAAGGACTAATTAACACTTTTCTATGATGTCCTACTAGGACCCATACTGTCACTGCTCTCCTTTATAGAGATAGCAAGCTTTTGAATTGATATTCAGATTTTAGTAATTCCCCAGCTCATGTGTTCTTGTCATTCTCTACAGATAAAACCGGATTATGGAATTATAGATATTCAAAGTATGTAACACATTTGTATGTACATTTGAGTAACGGATGGCTGAATCTAAATCTAAGCAAAATATAAATGGCCTGAACTTAGACAAACATGCATGTAAATAAAATTTCAGCCCCTCCTCATTTTCAAAAATATGCAATATACAATCTGTAATGCATGCCCATGATATTTTATATACAATTTGTATGTTTGGGACTAAAGTTACAGAGAACCATGAAACAATGTAAATGTTTTCTCCATGTAATGGGATTGTTAGTATTTTTCTTTTTAAAAATTATTCTTTAACTCAAATTCAATTTGCAAACATATAGTATAACACCCAGTGCTTATCTCATTATGTCCACCACCCACTTACGCTATCCTCTCACCCACCTCCCCTTCTGCAGCCCTTGTTAGGAGTTGTTTTTTTTTTTTTTTTTTCTTTCTTTTCACAATATGGACAACTTAAAATAGTCAGTCATTCTTCTAAAACACCAAGAAGGGAAACACAGAACAAATATGTATCAAAGTATTTTTGAAAATAATAAATCCTATTACATAGGTTTTGAAGTTACAGTACTGAGGAAGGTATATAATATTCTCTGTCAACAGTCAGGTCTCATAGGACCTGCACAAAATAAGGCTGAGTTATATTCTCTTAGAATTTGGCCAGCATCTTTTAGTAGTAATTTACAACTGTAGGATTTACTTTCTTCCCTTTCCTTTTTTTTTTTTTTTTTTTTTTTTTTAGTCTGTGTATGTTTCTCTCTTGCTTTACTCCCTTAAGAGAAACGCATCTTAAATTTCTCAGGCCATTCTACTTCAGGCATCCAACCATTCTCTTTTAAAAGATTCTAACAGGACTGTCTCAGTCAGATGAGGGCAGCAAAGAGCAGAGAAAAGAAAAAGTAATCTCTGTCCCTTGGGCACAGTATCCAGAGAGATTTTGAGGAAGGACAGGGCTGGATGCAGGTGAATAGCTCAGACCAGGGATAGGTGGGGCAGTGGACCATGCAGGGATTTTTCATCTCATGAGGATTTTGCATGGCAAACAAAGTTTTATTAAAAAAAAAAAAATGAGTGAGTTTTAGAAAGAATGAAAAGTTATTATACGTAGTTTTCAAGTACCAGAAACCAAAGCTACATAAAGCAGGATAAGGTTAACAAGGCAATCCGGCACCGAACTTACTACCAAGGGATAGCTTATCAAGTCAAACAATTCTTGTAGATAGTTAGGTCTCGCTCTGGCAAAAGCCCTATGCAATCAGAAGAAAAGGAGCAATAAATAGTGCTCCATTGTTCTAGCTTTCAACACAGAGCCCCCTTATAGTCACACAAATTGCCTTTGAGAGTCGCCAACAAATGAGAATCGCCCTTAGATCCATGGAAAATACAGAAGGGAGAACTAGCTCCCCAGAAGTCTGAAACACACACGTTCCTTATCTCCCCTCTCCAGGGAAACAAAAACAAAAACAATGATAAAAACAAAACAAAAACCTAGAAATCTGGCGTGGCACTCATTTTGGGTAATGGTATAGCACATACCTAGAGAGCTGCCACAGAGAAAGCAAACAGGTTGCTGAAGTTGGAGCTGAATTCATAACGACAACCCAGGGTTCAGTTTGGAGTATTGTGTGAATAGTAGTTTTCTCAATCCCTAAGGGGGGGGGGGAGAAGAGATACCGTTCATCCTTGGGGATAAACTATAATCATTTTGAGGGCATAGTAAAAAAAAAAACAAAAAAACAAAAAAACAAAAAAACAAAACAGCACCACTTCCCAAAATATTCTGATGTTTTCCCATTTTGAGAGCCACCATCCCTTTTTTTCAAACTGCAAGTAGAGGAAGTTATTGTTGTTATAGTGTATTTTACCCCCAAGGTTACGCTGGAGGAGAAGATTTATTAATGTAAATATATGTACAATGTTTAATGTATATAGGTATGAATCTCCTATATTCCCAATTCAAAAAAAATGCCTATTTAAGAAGTACTAGCATATTTCAAATTATGCTAGTAATTTCAATTATTACTCAAGTTCTCAGAAAACTTGAATTTTACATTCATTTTCATGTAGTGTATGTTGTCAATAGAATACCCTGCGATAGAGAAGCAGGCTCTTTTTGATGTTTGAGTGTTGACAGCTTTCAAGCTCCAGTCCTTCCTCTTTTCCTCCCTCTTCATACCTGGGCGAGCCAGTGAGAGAGCCCAGGGACTCCCTCCTTCGGGATGGATGGAAAGTTCAACTGGTACAAACCGTGTAAGCCTCACCTGCTTCCCCAAATCACTATAAAACTCCAAAGCCAATCTCTCCTTTGCTCTCTGGAATTGCTTGTTGGGCTTGCTGAGAAGCTTGCTCTGCTTTCCACAAAAAAGTGCCAACATGTGAATAAGAAACCTTTTCTTCTCCCTCTGGGTGCCTGGGTGGCATCACCAGTCTCAACGTTCAAACCAAATTTGGGGCGAGGGGCTCATGCATGGGAAAACTACAATAAATTAGTTTCACTAGACAGAATTTATTTGGTGCCCTTTCTCTTTTATTTTTTCTCCCAGGAATTTAATAACATGCTGCATATGTTATCTTAAGCTATGATTGTTAAGGAAAACATACGAACCCTTTGCTAATTTTATAGATAAGTTCACAACATGCATGCTGTTTGTAAGTTGGATACATGCTTTAATATGCATCCAGAGAGTCCACTTAAATATTAAGTTGCAGCCTGTAAAATGTTTTTCTCTCTAAAGATGCCTCCTTTGCTAATAATGTTTGGGGCTGTTTTTACTTCTCATTATTTAACATCACCTTCCCTGATACTTTTACTCTTTTCTTTGTTTCCTTGTCTTTACCTTTCCTTTTACTATCTTGATTTTTATTATGATTCTTTCCAAATGATACTTTTTTCCCCCTTCTTGTATTTATTGAGGTTCTATATATCTTTTACTTCTTAAATTCAGGGTTTACTTTTCTGTACTACGTGGCTCCTTTATTGTCTAATCCATCAGATCTCATACCTTCAAAATTACTACTTCTAGTAGGACACAATATAGCGGAAAACAATGGAGTTGTTTAGGGTATATATATATATATTTTTTAGTACTTCTAGTAGGATACAATATAGGAGAAAACAATGGAGTTGTTTAGGATTTTTTTTTTTTTTAGTATTTCTGTATTTTTTTTTTTCCTTTTTTACAGTCAGGATCTTTAAATCTTCAACATTGTGGAAATAAAGTTCAAGATCTCAACATCACACATAATATAAGTTACAAAAATAAGAGTTAAATGTGTGTTGTAATAAGTAGTGTGAAATGTAAGTATTCTGTTTCTCTGAGGGTTTTTCTCTATTACATCGACAACTTACTAGATTTTGACATTTACCTTCAATGAAGACAGCAGCCAGTATAAGGGGTTAGGAAGCTTCCTAAAATTTTGTGATTGATGATACTAGCCCAAGTCCACCTATTAAATACCAAATTACTTTAACCTAATAACCAAAATCTGGGGAGACATGTTCCATGGAAAGAAGAAAAAGGACATTTCAAAGTAAGAGATTGTGGTGCCATAAAAACTAGCCATAATCCAATATTTAAATTTTATAGTGGTTGCTGTATCAAAATGCTTAAAAATAGGCAAAGGAATTTAATGAGTACATAGCCCATGAAAATATCACATGAGTATATAACATGTTCATGTGTACTAAGAAAACTAAATAATCCTGGTTGCTGCATACTGATTTGCTCAAAATACATCAAGTAACTATGTAAAATTTTATACTATATATCCTCTATTCTTCTATTCACAGAGAGATATATTTATTCATTCATTTATGGATTAGTAAAAAGATAATAAAGTGTTAGAAACTCAATCCATGTCACACAGGAGTTAGTAATAGAACCAAGGTTTATATCTAATGATGTGACATCAAAATCTAAGGATTAAAAAAAAAATCTAAGGATAATGAACCGATATAAGCTATATTTTTTCAGCAATGTACAGGAGTTTCATGCAGAATACTCAGAAATTAGAAAATGTGCAATGCTAAAACTTGACCATTGTCATAGTTAACGATCAGACAAGTTTATCCAGACTTTAAATACTTTATGTGCTTGGTGCGTCACTCAGGAATAAAGCTGTCAGCATTAGAGACACAACTAGCTACAAAAAGAAAAAAAATAACATTTTTTTGTTTATTAAATATCAGAGGTAGGCAGTTTTTTTTTTCCACAAAATTGTCATGGACCTGGGTGTCTTCCTTGATTTTTTAGTTTTAATTTATTTTGTTTTTGTGTTCGCTTTCAGGGCCTCTATTCTCATGGTCACCACATTTGTTCAATCTGCTATAGACCCAATCACTTGGATTAAAGTAGACATTAGTTGTCATATTCCTGGAAAGTTCAATGTCACTTCCATACCATGCCCAGGACTTGATGCAATGGCAAACAAAGCTTTATATGATGAGAAAACTTGCAGTCTTTGCTTCACCTGGTTTTATGTGGTTTTTTCCCCTAAGTTTTTTTAACCCATAATTGATAATAATAATGGCCCAAAAATATCTTTTGGAAGCTCATAATATTTAATTTACATAAATTTTTTAAGCATCAGCCTTTTGAGAAATACTGTAGTGTGTGGTCTTGTAATGAAGATAAGTAAAACAATTCCACCTTTCTCAGAGTATTTCCAAACTGGGTAAAAAATTGAAAGTTGAGGGACACCTGGATGGCTCAGCAGTTGAGTGTCTGCCTTTGACTCAGGGCACAATCCTGGGATTCTGGGATCGAGTCCCACATGGGGATCCATGAAGGGAACCTGCTTCTCCCTCTGCCTGTGTCTCTGCCTCTCTCTGTGTGTCTCTCATAAATAAATAAATAAAATCTTAAAAAAATTTAAAAGTTGAAAATTGGTACATCAATCATGTCAGATGTGATAAGTGATAGAAAGGAGTGGCAAAAGTGTGCTAAGTAGCATAGAAGAGAAAAACTTTTTTTTTTTTCTTTTCTTACCCAGTTAAGTGAGATGGTTCCTTGTGATGACCAATCATCCTTTTTCCTATTCTCACTTAGCCAATGCTTTTATTTGGAAATGTTCTTCAAATGAAATAACCGCACACTGGTACACTATATGTCTTGTTGAGCATGGTTCTACTCAATGATTTCCATTATTGAGGACAGCTGTTACACACACTTAGTTTCACCATTTTGACATTTTTGCATTACTTAGTGTTCAGCCATTAGCACATATCCCATTAGCTTTGCATCATAGAACTTATCACAGAACTCTATGAGATTATTTTTTCATTTCACATTCTCTCTCTCTTGATAGTCATATCCACATCAATGAAGACCCAATCTGAATTAGAGCACTTTGGATCCAGGAAGATAGTATCATTTCACACAGCTCTTTATTTTCCAAGTTAGGAAATAGAGACCCAGTATTTTTTCTGGGACTCTTAATTAACTTTTCACATTCCACAGTGTCTGTCCATGCTCTCCAAAAAAGTCTATCATCTGGCTGATTTGGTCTATGAATTCCAAACCTGGATTTCCAAGCATGCTTAGGAAAGCTACGAATAAGCGATGTATAATGAACATGAGATCTCTTTCTTTCTTCTGTATCCAAAAGAATAATTGAAATGATAATTTCAATACTTAGAAAAGTTTGTTATTAAGTGAAATAGCTTCTTAAGTAGAGCATATTTCTGGTAAAAGAGGTGCTATTTTTTAAGTCACTTACTCTTTTAGGGCCAGTTATGATATCATCCCTAGTATCTGACTCATAGATGGTGAATTAGCTCTTAGAGAGATAAATGTACTTGGTTTCATTTAGCATAAAACTAAGTGTTCTAAAGATTTAATAATATAATTTTATATACATCCATGCATCTATATTATTATTTATTATGCAAAAGTTTGAGATAGTATTAACGAAGATCATATACGTGTTTTTTTTTTTAGAGAACGTAGTTTATAAAGGGGATAAAGTATTAAAATGGGATTTAGGAAATTTTGAATCTATCTTCTATAACTAACCAAAGTATCTTGGGATGCTAATGTCAATTCTATGGATATCAATTTCCTTATTTGATAACAGGCTTGGACCACTTTGCAAAAGTATTTTGATCACGTATAACCATAATCAATAAACATCTATGAATCCCTGTAATGAGCTAGAGTCTAGAAGTATGAAAAGGAATAAATCCTACCACTATCATTTAAGATCCATCACTGTTGTAGAGGATGAGTAAGAACTAGGACACATGGAGGCACACTCACCTCTCAGACGTTGTTTCACTAGATGGTGACCATATTTCAGGATTTGGTAATAAGAGTTGGATATTCGAACTTCAGTTTTATCAGTACACTGGCAGATAACAAGGTTTTTGGGAGTCTGACCTACTAACAAAATTCAAACAATACTGGTGTACAAATCAAAGGGACAATTTATTAATATAAAGCAAAAATATAACCAATAAATTAACCATAAAATTCAATTAAATTGGCCCATCCGCTTTTTCTCTGTTAAGGAGTTTACATGGAAACCTAAATTACAATTCAAAGGCTACATGTGGAACATGTAAGCAGAGGAAAGAATTTGACATGTTTTTAAAGGTATACAATTACAAGTGGGCCAAAATAGATTCATGAGTTTATACTTCTCAAAACAGCTGGTCCACAAATTCTTTGTTCCTAGCTAGAGCTAGAAGTGAGATAAGAAACCTGTGCCAGAAATCTCAGCTGAACTGAAGTAGTGTTGTTAGTCTTGTTGATTTAAACTAGAACTCTGGCTCCTTTTATTACAGTGACCCATTAACACACTTTGCAGACCACACTTGAGATAACACAAAAATAGAGGACCATCTTATGTGAAGCAATGGACACACAGCAATCAATACTTGCAATTTTATACCTGTTTTTCCAGCCTTCACAATCAAAATTCTCTATCTGGGAACAAGGTCTGTCATCAAGCAGCGTACGTGAAAATTATTTGTATCACTGTTCTCATCATTACATTTACATTCCATATAGACTTCTCCTGGCTTCAACAAATTAATGTAAGCTAACATAGCTATCCCTAAATTTCTTCACCCTCCATAGTAGATGCCATTAGTATCCTTCCATAGCCTCTTGGCAATGGGAATTTCCCTAAGGGCTGCCCAAATTCCAACCGCCAGCCCCTTTTCACCTGTGGGCCTTTCATGTCCTCCAAGGCACTCTCTGCCCGCAAATGCTGACAGAAGTACAGGCTGCAAGTGTGGGGGGATCAGTTCCCTTCGGGAACTGCCTTCAACTAACTACAGACACAAGTTGGTAGAAAATCCTTATTCTACTCCTCATTTTGAGAAGCCTTGGACCTGCTTTAAATTGTTTCTGGAATTCCCCAGCAGCCTTGAGCTCCATTTGTTCACAGTGATATCTGCTGGCACCCTTTATTAAGGCTCTTCCCTTTCCTCTTTCATTTCCCCAGGCTCCCACCAGACCTCAGGAAGCACCTCTCAAATAATCCATTTGCACTGTATTATTTCTCTCAATGTCTTCTGGGAGAACTAATATTATGATACCCACCCATTCACAAAAAAACCCACTGAGTTAATTCTATCAGTGAGTCATTTAAGCTGTTTTCTTTCCTTTTTCCCCTCTAGTTGAAAAAGTTAATTTTCATGGTTCTTCACAATCTTGTTTTATGTACTGGATTTATAATCTAGTTCGGTTCATTTGTCAGGAAACAAATGACAGTTCCACATTGGATTTAGATTATTTTATTTTATTATTATTTTTAAAAGATTTTATTGAGAGAGAATGGGAGAGTGCAAGTGGGGGGGGGTGAGGACAGAGGTAGACTCCCTGCTAGGCAGGGAGCCCCATGTGGGGGCTCGATCCCAGGACCCCAGGATTATGACCTGAGCTGAAGGCAGAGGCTTAACCAACTGAGCCACCCAGGCCCCCAGTTAGTTGTATTTTAGACACTCAGAAGGTAGGGTCACTAGACAGGGCTGAAAAAAGAGACTTCATAGATGAGACAGGACTTGAGCAGGTTTTGAATATCTATGGACACATATGCATATGCATACATTTGGGAGCTATTAGACAATTTGGAGTGCAGTGGGAAGAATGGTTGGTAGATTGGAAAAGCATGGAAAACACATTGCAAGAGCTGTAAACAACAGATCTAAGAATAAAGGAACCTTTATGCAATAGAGCATCACTGATGCATCTAACAACAGTAAAGGAATCACATATTTTAGGTGATGCTTCAGTCTCAGTACATAACTGTAGTAGCGAGAGATGGCATTGGCATGAGTAAGAAAAGAAGTTGGACTAAAAGGTTATTTCTTGGGATGCCTGGTGGCTCAGTGGTTGAGCATTTGGCTCAGGGTGTGATCCCAGGTTTGGGTATAGAATCCCACATCGGGCTCCTCCGGGGAGCTTGCTTCTCCCTCTACCTATGTCTTTGCCTCTCTCTGTGTGTCTCTTATGAGTAAATAAATAAATATTTAAAAAATAAAATAAAAGTTTATTTCTTGTTAAGACCGTAGATGCAGAATCATCTTTCTATGTTATTTGGAACTTCTGTGCATCATGTCCTTTGGCTGGGGTACATGGTAAAAGGAATTCACTGCATTGGAAAAAAGAGATTAGGGAGAGTGGAAAGATAAGCAAAATTGTCTTCAAGCGTCATGCTGTTAAGTTCGGCACCAACCAGAGAGCCGAGCGCATAGTCATCACTTATCATCACCTATGAACAGAGTCCATGGAATCCCCTGAAAGTTGTTTTCATCCAGGTTTAAAAACAAGGTGTAAGGATTCAGCTGTGAAGACAGTTTGGTATCTCAGGTTGGAATTAGCAAAACAGAGCATAATTCCAGGAGATCAGATATGTGAGAAAGGTAACCACCCAGGAACTCAGGAAGAGGAAAGCTGACATGAACTAGAAGCAGAGACATAAAGTGGTAATAAGGGGCCAATTATGGAAGGACAAGATATTTACTTACTCACTTTAACCAAAAGAAAAAAAAAAAAAAAACAGAGCCACAAAGGAAACTTAGATATGAAGTCCAGGATGGAAGTCCAGGATGAAATTATAATTTAGATCGATATACATGTGATTTTAAAGAGAATATGTATATGCAGCTAATTGTAATATTTTATTTATTCAATAGAAAGATCTACACAGCTGTATACCCGCTTCAGGGAGAGTATTAGGGTTTAAAGGTGAGACAAATATAAAAATAAATCATTGCATTATTATGATTAGTACATAGTTAAGTGGTAGTAGGAGAGTGATATGATATGTTGGGTGATTTAAAGCTCATGCCAGAGAGATACTGCTTGGATTTAAATATTAGCTTTGCCAGTAGAGAAAGTTACTTCAGTTCTCTAAGCCTCACATATATATTCCATAACTACAGCTATTAATAGCACATGCCAAATGGAGTTTGGGGGATTTAAATAAAACAATACATGCACAGTCTTAGCGCAAAGCCTAATATCAATGCCCACCAGCCAATGATGACATGGAATCACCTATAGTGAAAGAAAATTAGATTTATTAGCTTACTGCAGCAGGAGAGAAGGCACACCATGGAGAGCCAGGAGGCATCTCGGGAGGGAGGATTTAGAAGACATCATTAGAGTTTTGGTCTAGAAGACTTTAAACAAGTGAGGATTTGTCCTGGATTTTTGCTCTCAGGGATAGGGTCAATTTCATTTTTGTGCATCTTAACAAATTTTAGGGTGCAAGAGGAACAAAGCACACCTAGGTTCAGCATGGGTAACCCTATGCTTAGGTAAAGAAACAGTAGTGATACATGTTAGTCAAGACAGGGGCATGATTGGTTATTTTTCTGATTGTATTATACCCTTCTCTTTGTGTTCAGACATGATTCCTGAGTCGTTTTGCTTTTGTCTTATCCCACCATAGCCACAGAATGATTCTACCCATTATTCTGGATTTTTTTTTGTCAAAATTCTTTATGTTCAGAATCATAGTAAGTAGGATTTTTTATTTTTATTTTTTAGATTTTATTTATTTATTCAGGAGAGAGAGAGAGAGAGAGAGAGAGAGAGAGAGAGGCAGAAGCAGGCTCCTCACAGAGGAGGGAGCCCAATGTAGAACTGGATCCCAGGATCCCGGGTTCATGACCCAAGCTGAAGGCAGAAGCTCAACTGACTGAGCCACTCAGGCGCCCTATAAGGGGGGTTTTAAAATTGTTGCCAATGATCCATCCCTCCTGGTATTTGTGCCCTTGGGTAATTCCCTTCCCTTGACATGGGCTGGACCCATATCATGCTTCAAATGAACATAACATGGTAAACATGATAGGATACCACTTCTCAGGTTAGGTTATAAAGCTTATAATTTCCGTGTTGCTAGCACCTTTTCTCTTGCTGGCATTCTCTTGCTCTTTCTCTTGACTTTGGGCTTTTTCACTTTGTGGAAGCAAGGTATGATGTTGGAGAGTGTCACATGGCAAGGAACTGAGGGATGCCCCTGGCCAAGAGCCAGTCAGGAATTGAAGATCTCAGTCCAGGAGCCCACAATGAAAAGAATCTTCCCCACAACCACATGAGTGAGCATGGAAGTATGTCCTTCCCCAGTAGACCCGAGATGACTATATCTTTGGCCAACACTTTGCCTCCTATAAGAGACTCTGAAGCAGAGGATCAGATAATCTGCCATTGGATTCCTGGCCCACTGCAACCATGAGGTAAAAAAATGGTGTTTCTAAGTTTTGGAGTACGTTAGTTATTATGTCAGAAAGAGTTAATTTAGCAGTCCTGGACAGCTTAAGCTTGTCACATTGTCAAGAAAGTCCTATCTATCTTTTGGACTGGCCCTTGGCCAGCACCTGAGACATTAACTCTGAGACTTTGGGATATTCTTACCTAATCCATGTTTCTGTATGCCTGAGGCAGTGGGCCACATGGTACCAGTTGATCATATAGTTTATATTAACACAATGATTTTTTTAAAAAAATATTTTATTTATTTATTAATGCAAGACACAGAGAGAGGCAGAGACATAGGCAGAGGGAGAAGCAGGCTCCCTAATGGAACCCCATGTGGGATTCCATGGGTCTTCTGGGATTCCATCTGGGATTCCATCCCAGACCCTGAGATCATGCCCTGAGCCAAACAAAGGCAGGTGCTCAAGTGCTGAGCCACCCACTAGTCCATACTGACACCATGATTTAGAGTGAACATCTGGTTTTGCTCTTGTGGGTCTGGAGTCTAGGTAGCTAGCTCCTAGCTACTTGGAGGTCATTCATACAAATGCTGCATGTTTTTGCTGATTTTAATCTGTATTCTTTTATCATATTCGTATTACAACTTTTCTGAGTCCTGGCAGACATAGCGAATCATTGAGTCAGATCGTACTATTGGACCCTCAACACAGTTCCAGAGCAAGTCTAGCTGTCTGCTACCACAAAAAAAAAAAAAAAAAAAAAAAAAAAAAAAAGAAGAGAGAGAGAGAGAGAGAGGGAGAGAGAGAAGGACAAGGAGAAAAGAAAGAAAACAAAAGAAAAACAAGAGTATGTAGTAAATGCATGGTTAATGTTAGCTTAGTAATTTTTGGCAGGCCCAGAAAAATAATCTACCTTAAGATCCTGAACCAGAACCTCCCCTTCCTGTCTGTGGCTAAGATAGGCTTAAATGACCTTCTTTTCCTAACTTTTCTTTCTTCCTTTTATGAGTGAGATATAAATACTGATTTTCAAGCATGGGTACTACTCTTTTCGTTACTCTAGTACTTTTTAATAATTATAAAATATTTTAATACCTGTATCATTTTCACCCTGCCAATGAAATTTCTGACTACAAAATAGATCAATACGGCAAAGTCTCTTCATTAATCCAGCTTTTTACAGTGATGTCTTTATTCTCAAAATAATTTGCTGCTTACCAATTAAATTCTATTTTTTATTAATGAGAATATAATAGTGACATAGATATGTTACAAAACCACTCTTTTTTTTCTTCTTGAATATTTATTTACAAAATAAAATAAACCCAAAATTGAAGTTTTGAGCTTGCCTTTTGAAAGCATATTTGATCATTATTGTATGTGTTCGTTTGAATTGATAAATAATTGCATTTTAAAGATGTATTCATATATATTTCACTATCCCTGCTCCATTATTAAATAAGGTCATTTTAGGACTTGATTTTACCAGTACTATCCTGGCAAATGGACTGAAAGACTTTAAAATATTATATACTAAAAATAACAGATGTTGCAAGTGTTTTCTTTAGTGGGTTTTAAGTACTTAAAAACCTCTTTAACACACTCTCTTTTACTGAATCTGTTGAAACACCTATTTAATTTTCATATGATAACTATTAAAATTCATTCTGCATTATCAGGATAAGTGAACTAACATTATGTTTGTAAAGACAATTATCTCTTTTGAAAATAATGTTAAATTTTAAAGAATTGTACATTTTTCACAGAAAGAGACATAAGACATAACTAGTATTAAAATATTTTTGAAACTTAGACTATACCAAGCAAGAAACTAAATTGAGATTAGCTTCTCTTGTACATGGATGTTAATTTGGCTTTCTTTTGCTTTTAAACAATCTAAATTTTTAATTTAATTTCATGTGCCCTGCTGTCATTCTCTTTTCCTGATTCTTAAAAATTTATGTGCAATTTATACCAATATATGGCAATTTTCTTTTCTTTTTTTTAAGATTTTGTTTATTTGAGAGAGAAAAAGAGACAGGGAGAGCACAAGCAAGAGGGGTGGAGCAGAGGGTGAGGGAGAAGCAGACTCCCTGCTGAGTCTAATGTGGGGCTCCATCCCAGGGATCATGACCTGAGCAGAAGGCACACACTTAACCAGAAGCCCCTATGGCAGTTTTATTTTCTGAAATATTCCAAACTCAAAATCATTGTTCGAAGCACAGTGCAGTTAACATGGACATTATTACATATGATATTTAAAATAATTAAATAATTAATAAAATGAATTAGAGATTGCAGTAAATGATAAACATGACAATATAATTATACAAGGAAACTACGTCTCTAATTCTGAACTTTATAGTATTGATATATTTATATTTTAACTGAAAGGAAAAATGCAATAGCATAGTGTATCCAAATATTAATGGTCAATAAAAAGTCATCAGCAAGGGTACTATTTACTTTCATGGTAAACAAAATAATAAATTACATTTCAGAAAGAGAAATGCACACACAAACTATACAAATGATCCCTGAAAGTATATGTATGTTGGCAAATTGAAATCCAATAAAAAAAATCTATATATAATTAAATTAAAACAAAACAAAAACCAAAACCAAGAAATGCACACACACATATGCACATTTGTGGACACAAATCTCTATTCCATATATAAATAAATATAGAGACAATAAATATGCATATAAATAAATATATTTATTTAAAGATTAGACATAGGGCAGCCTGGGTGGCTCAGTGTTTTAGCACCGCTTTTGGCCCAGGGTGTGATCCTGGAGTTCCAGGATCAAGTCCCATGCTGGGCTCCCTGCGTGGAGCCTGCTTCTCCCTCTGCCTGTGTCTCTGCCTCTCTCTCTGTCTCTTGTGGATAAATAAATAAAATCTTAAAAAAAAAAGATTAAAGATATATACAAAATGAATATTAAAATTCTTGAGTCTGCCATATGGGATCTAGAGGTCATATGATAGATTTATTAGGTCAGCTCCCTTTCCACCTAACTGCCTAGCTTCTTCAGTAGTAAATCTAGTTCTAAGAGGAAGGCGCTGTTTTTCTTTCCATTTTGCAGTTCTGGTGGTCAATAAGACTTGTTACATCAGTGCTGAAGGGAAGGCAGGCAACCTACTAATTTCATAAATGTAATTATACATTTGCCCAAACCAGATTAGCCAGAAAGTAACGTGATAGCAAAATTCACTTCTACATGGATTATTTATGAACCTTGTTCAAGATTATATGGTCATGGATAGAACTTTGCATTACTGGAAGAGACAGTGTAGTTACCATAGTGACTAAAGTGCTCAGGTGTGGGTTATAAGATATAACAACTACAGGTAATCTGGTATCTCAGAGATGCAGGGGAGTGTGGAACTTAAAATATATTGGGTGCAAATGAAATATATAGTCTTCCTGACAGCTCCTATAATTGAAGTCTGAAATCCCCAATGTATAATATAGCTATTTTTTCTTTTCAATTTAAGTATGCCTAGTTTTTAAAAAATATATAAAATATACTTATTAATAAGCTACGTTCAGTTTGAAATAGCCTTTAATAATTCCTTCCTGTCTCTGAGAGATATGCACTCTAATATCTTTAAAAAGAAGTTAAACTTTAAATAATTTATTTTATCACATATTTAGTTTCAAGCTGCCATGGAAACTGCCTGAAGATTTTCTAAATAAACTATATAACATATAGCCTATATATTCGACCCTCATCTCCATTTGTCCCTTACACACTTAAAAAACAAACAAATGAGATATCGTATTAAATAAAAGGGAATGATTACTACCAAAAAAATCCTTATGAACAAAACAGATTAATACTATCAAAGATGAAGGATTTCTAGAAGCCAGATCCATTTCAGCTATTTTATACAGATATGAATGATGTACTAGTTAAGTAAATTTTCTCAACCCAAGGACCTTGGCATAGCTGGTCTTATAAAATGTCAGAAATAATCAAAGAGGTATGATCTTGAGTTCACTTGTTAAAGAATAAAAATCTGAATATGAAGGAGGAAAACTTTGGCAACATATTTGAAAGTCAAACTCTCTTTTGTGTTCCTAACTGAGAATAATTTCAGGCACCTATTATCCTAAGACACATGTAGCCATTTTAGATAAGATTTAATTTTATTATTCAAATTATTTTTAAATTATTATTCCAAATTATTTTTAAATTATTATTCCAAATTATCTTTATTTTTCATTAATAAAATTTAATGAGTATAGGAAAATGTTGGTTGCTATGATTACATTACCTAAACTGTATAGTTCATAAATCATTTCTCTACAGCATTGTATAAGTGATAACGTAGCATAAGTGCTAAACATAATGTGTTTGTATGTCTAAAATATACTCATATATATTAAATTTTTAAAATGTCATAATGCTAATATTTTGACTCCTAAAGTATTATTTGAATAACATAATTTTGTTTTATGAATATAATCTGTCCTCTTTAAGTAATATCTTTTGGAAATATCATTTTATATCACCATCTGAAGAGAATGTTAATTTTTTTCTTTTAAACCTGATACTTTTTATACCAGAACCAAAAAAAAAAAAAAAAAAAATCTTGCCTGTGCTTCTGCAAATTATAGTCTCCTGCAATGCAAACAATGTTTTTTTTATTAATAATCTTCTCTTAATCCAGTACAAATATTATTTCATAGTACTATTTTATGAAATATGACTATTTTAATTTTGTGAACTGAGTTTTATAAATAAGGCAATTAAACACAATTCACTAGCAATATTTCATTATTGTTAATGATAGTGGAAGATGTAGAACAATTCTGCTTATGTCAGGCACTGTGTTAGGTGCTCCATGGTAGAGAAATGAGCAAAGCAAAGTCTCTGACCTCAGATAACTTTCTATGATCATTATTAGAAGAAGTCTTAAAGTTAAAAGTAACAATTTTAGTAATATTGTTAATAGATGTCCTCTTATTTGATGTCTATTCAGGAGGACTCACCAAGCTAAGTATTTGAGGAAATATTTAATACGGCAGCCTCACTGGGTAGTTATTTTAGACATAGTGTATGAAATATGGAGCATTAGGGTAAAACAAGATATTGAGATAGTATATTATTCATTGGTGATGAAAAGCCAAACTTATTTATTTCAAGGTTTTACTCTTCTGCTCATAGCTTGTATATCATCGGGCAAGTTGTATCATTATCACTACTTTTGAATAACAAAAATGATACATTATTTTTACCTCAATAATAAACATATGACTATGTTTACATTTTACCCAGTTTATTTAAAATATTTGACATGTCTTGTCTTATGATGTTACTGATATATCAGTCTATTTTACTCAGGAAACAGAAGTCATTGTATGTAATACTATAATCCAACTTATAGGATTTAGGGGCTTACACCAGAAAGGGCAAGGAAAAGCCAAAGAAGTACTCACTAAAGAACAAACCAAAACCAAAATAAACAAACAAAAACAAAACAAAAGAGGGAGGACCTCATGCTGAAGCTCCAAAGAGCCCAGGAGGAAGCATCTGTGCGTATCAAGTCCGCTCAACCATCGAGCAACATCACCTGCAGAGAATCCTAACTTCTCTTCTCCATTGAAATCTAGGGTGAGGCTGCCATTTTACAAACCAATAACTAAATGGAAAAGGAGATCAGGGCAAATAGAATTTTTGGCATCTGTGAGCTAATGCAAAGTTGCTGTGGTGGCAGTGACACTACAAGTTAACAAGTTAACAACAATTAAGACACCTACATCCCCAGTGCTCCACCATGGGACTGGTATTCCTTTGTTACACGAGTAGAAGCTGAGACCCAAAGACATTACATGACTTGCCTAAGAATGCCAGATATTAAGTAGCAGGGTAGGATTTGAGGTCAGGGCTCCCTGACTGTAACACCTGTGTCTTATTTTAGCTGCTAGGCAACAATTTCATGGAGGTCCTGCACCTAAGATATAGCATGAAAAAAAAAAAAAAAAGAATATTAAAAAAGACCTTCAACATTTTTTTCACTTAAATTTCAAGAAGTCACCAAATTGGTATTGAACACATAAAATAATCATTGTACATTTAAATTTGTTGTTTTTTTTTTTTAATGGTGGGCAATTGAAAGTCAAGAGTGCTCCAAATTTCAGGTAATTCGAGTTTGTACCAAAGGAAGGTTGTTGTTAAAAGAAAATTTAACACTCTATAGTCTAAAACTGAGTTTGTCCAGCTATATATTAACGTCTGAAGATAGAACTCAGGGTGTCAATGTAATATTTACAATTTAAATGACAGTGAGAGGTGAGTGACCTTTAATAATTACGTATAACCTACTCTAGTTCATTCCCTGAAATAATACGCTTCAGATGCACATAGACCTTGGGAGTAAAATTCTTAGAACCCCCTGAAACGGTCTTTAGATTTTTTAAAATCACAAAAGGAAAAGGTACCGGGCTGTTTTATTCTGCTATGTTCCATCTTCAAGATGTATAGCCACTTTGTATGCAGAAAACCTTTGCAGGAGGAAGTTGTGGGAGAGGTAGTCAGTATGTAAATTCACTAATTAGATTACTGCAAATACCAATAACACATCCTGCTGTCGCTTCTTTAAGAAGACAGAGGAGTTTCCACAATGTATTCACTATAATGTAAACTAAATATTTGCCTGACTGCAGAACAGAATTACTATTATGGCAATCGGTAATAATGCGGGTCCTGACGGTGCAGGCCTTCTGCATCGCCACTTATCTTCTAAATGAGTCAGGAACCCAGGGATGCCCTCAACTTGTCCATATGTAGGAGACGTGGTGCTTGGGTGGAAGAACCGAGATTTGAACAGAGCAAGGACTTCTTTAAAATGCCAGTTTGGGCTGAAATATCTGCAACAAAAAATTTAAAAAGAGCCATTTGCAATTGCTTTTCTGCATTCAGAACCCCCTTAGGAGACATTCACATGCCTAAGATCTGAATCATGCATAAGTTTTTTAAATCCCTGCATAGTCCATCTATTAGCGGGCAAAATAAAAGGATTTTCTCTCATCGTTTGTCACTTTAGCTTTTGCTAGCAGGTTTCTAGAACACAGCTTTCACTTAATTAGCATTTTTAAATGACATATATCCGTAAAATATTATTACTGAGATAAAAAGAACATTCTGTTAGGAAGAATAAAGGATATTAATAGTGGACATCATTTTGGGGTATTTGGGGGTAAGTCACAAAACTTCCTGAGCCTCAGATTTCTCATTTCTATAATAAGGAGATGAGATGCTTTCTAATGGTCATAAAATTCTATTTTCCCTTGATAAATAGTATAGATTCTTGCCATTTTAGCAAACCATCCTTGAATATCACATGCAAAGTGAGCTCCTAGTTTTACCTCTGCTCAAAAAAGGATTTCCTTTCAGGTTTAGGCTCTTAAATTGTTGACAATTAAATTTACTTCAGCATTTCTGGCAAAATCCTCACGCTCCATTTTTTTTCCTTTCCCTTTGGCAATACCCCAGAACTTTCGGATCTTCGAATGCTAGATGCGTTTAGGATTTTTTTTTTTAATTTAATAAATTTATTTTTATTGATGTTCAATTTGTCAACATACAGAATAAGACCCAGTGCTCATCCCGCCAAGTGCCCACCTCAGTGCCCGCCACCCAGTCACCCCCACTCCCCGCCCTCCTCCCCTTCCACCACCCCTAGTTCATTTCCCAGAGTTAGGAGTCTTCATGTTCTGACAAACATTATATGGTCTCATTCATTTGGGGAATATAAAAAATAGTGAAAGGGAATTAAGGGGAAAGGAGAAAAAATAAGTGGGAAATATCAGAAAGGGAGACAGAACATGTGTCCAGGATTTAAAAGATCATTTAGCTCCATGTTTTTTTTTTTTTTTTTTTTCAGAAACGCTGTTGGCATCTGATGGGGATCATTCTTTAAGCACACTTCTGCCCTCCTCACTATGGTGCATTTAGTGTCCCCAGGGCCCTGGTTCTAGATTCCAGTGGTACCCACAGCCCTCTCTCTACACGTCCCTGCCCCATCATTCCATCTCCACTATTTCTCACCTTGGAACAATTCAGTTAGCCTATATTAATTGTCACATGAGAATATGATGTCATAGGAGCTTTGGGTTTTCTACCTAAATCAAAGGCAAGTGTGAGTAGATTCTTGAACCTGAGGCAAGGTTATTTTTTTTTTTCTTTTTGAAATCACAAACCAGAATCCTTTCCAAAAATAACATTTCTTTGTATCTTAGTTTTTTTTTAATTTTTTCTTTTTCAAACTTTTATTTAAATTCCAATTAGTTAACAACATAATACTAGTTTTAGGTGTAGAATTTGGTGATTCAACATTTCCATACAATACATCTTGGGTTCTTTCAAAAGCAAGGATTGTTTTTGCTTTCTTCTTCCTTACCCATTTCTTTTGTTGACTCTCCAGGATTGGAGATTTATACTTACTTTAACTACCATTTTATTTACAAGTCTGTTAATATTTCATGGAAACTTGAGTTTATTCTATTTTATGCAGTAACTTTTACTCTTCGATGCATCTGTGTCTATTTTGAGGTTATGTATCTTGCTTTTGTCTTCTTTGCCAACTTCTTCAATACGTTCTCTTGGAAGGCTTTTTAAGATATTCTTTTCTTGCACTAGTGTGGTTTTTTTTTGTTTTTGTTTTTGTTTTTGTTTTTGTTTAATTATCTGTATTCTCTACCAAGGCACACCTTGGATGTCTATGTAAACAGAGCATGAAGGCTTACTCCACTTGTTTTTGTCCTTTGCAATTCTATTCTTGAAATACAGACACCTTAAGCTATAAAATAATACTCCATTCAACCAAACTTGCCTAATTGGAGTGATAGGCCAATATATAAAAAAAATATATTTTTCCGGAATCACCTTCTATGCCCTTTGGCCAAACACAGGAATCTCTTAATTCATATGTAACTATGATTTGGAGTAATTTTTGTTGTAGACTTTATTGTCGTGTTTTTATCTTACCTTTCCACATTTTTCCTCAACAAAATGATGTCATGAAAATTATTTCCCCCAATTAGAGAGTTGGAAGTAGTCTCGAAGTCTGTGTGGGTGTACAACCCCAGGCAAATCAGAGGTGCTCTGGCTCTTCCTGCCACTGTCAGTTAGCAGCTGTGCAATTTAAATGAATCCCCAGCCAAAAAAAAAAAAAAACAGAAAAAGTTGTGGAACCACCAAACTAGTGTAAGACAAACAAGTGGTAATTTGCCTTAAAATGTCTCAAAGGAGAATTCCATAGGAAGTTTTGGAAGTCCCCCGAGTGCTCTAGTATCATCTTAAAAGTGATTTATAACAATATTTAAGCTTCTCTGAAACTTGATTTCTGTACCTGAAAAGCTCACATTTACTTGCCTAGTTTCCTTTGTTTCATCAGGTAATTGATTTGAGTACATTTTAGAAATAAGGATTAACATTTGGGGTGGCTGAGTGGCTCAGTCAGTTAAGTATCCTACTCCTGATTTCTGCTCAGTTCATGATCTCAAGGTTCTGAGATCGAGCCCCTCACAGGGCTCTGTGCTCAGTGGAGAGGGGTGGGGGGGTGGGAGGAGTCTACTTGAGATTCTCTCTCTTCCTCTCTTTCCCCTCCCTCCTCACACTCTATCACTCTCTGTCTCTGTCTCTTTCAAATAAATAAATCTTAAAAAAAAAAAAAAGACTTAACATCTGAGACATTTTATAGGTAAGTTTCTCAGAATTTGGTTTTATGGGCTTCTGACTTGTCTTTTTGAAAGATTATAACAAGTCATCCTGGCAAGAGAGATTAACCACAGTAGAACGGGACATTGTGTTTCTTGTTATGTGCACTTATCTCTCATTTCCCTGTTTGAGTATATTTACATAAGTATTGGATTTATATGTGACAGATAGTTTTAACTTCTTGTGTCATTTTGATGAAAAATATTTTGGAGGAATCAGGCTCCTTATGTGTTTTATAATTTTCAAGGATTGCAAAATCTACATAAATAGCATAGAAATTTTAAAGAGTAGAATAAAAATTCATTACAATGATATTGGTTCATCTAGCAGTCACTGGAACTA
Organism: Nyctereutes procyonoides; assembly: GCF_905146905.1. Lineage (NCBI taxonomy): Eukaryota > Metazoa > Chordata > Mammalia > Carnivora > Canidae > Nyctereutes > Nyctereutes procyonoides. The sequence continues at coordinate 12,493,481 of NW_026575032.1, read as the reverse complement.
AACACTAAAGCAGATGTAGAGCTATGTAAAACGGTATTTGCCTTCAAACATCAATGCCTATTGGGATGAAAAGGATAAAAAAAGAAATGTCAAGAAAACCTACAATTGACCCTTGAACCACACAGGCTTGAATTGCATGGGTCTACTTATATGCAGATATTTTTTATTTATTTATTCATGAGAGACACACACACAGAGAGAGGCAGAGACATAGGCAGAGAGAGAAGCAGGCTCCATGCAGGGAGCCCGAAGTGGGACTCGATCCCCAGACTCCAGGATCACACCCTGGGCTGAAGGCAGGCATTAAACCGCTAAGCCATCCAGGGATCCCCTATATGCAGATTTTTAAAAAATGAATACAGTACTGTATTATAAGGGTATATTCTCCTCTTTTTGATTTTAATAAACTTTCCCATTTTTAGCCTACTTGATCATAAGAATGCAGTATATATTTAACTTACAAAATATGTGTTAATTGACTATGTTTTTGGTAAGGCTTCCAGTCTATAGTTGGATATTAGTAGTTACATTTTTAGGGAGTCAAAAGTTATTCGTGAATTTTCAACTTGGCAGAAGGAAGGAGTAGTGGCCCTAACTTCCATGTTGTTCAAGGGTCAACTATACGATAACTGCTATGAGGATTCAAAAGAGCATTCACACAATGTGAAAAATCAGAAAATGCCCATGTAGAATGATGAATTTGGAGTTCTTGTTAAGCATGAAGATAATCTGTTATTTCCTAGACAAATGTTTCTAAGTAATTTAACATGGTTGCTGCTATGCCAAAGTCAGGTGATTTTTCACATATTAAGTACTGAATTTACACATATTTTGCTATATGGCACACTTCCTTATTTTGAGATTATCAAAAATGTCTTTTTTCATAAGTTTCTTAAAAGTATTTTTTCATCTTGCTTTGAGATAATAAATGCCACTACAAATAGAGATGTTATCTGCATACTGTAACATTAATCAGCTTCACAGCTGGAGACAGTGAATTTCCCTAAATATAATTTGTCTGTGTAGTACAACATGCTTTATACTGTGAGGTCACAGAGTGAGTTCAATCAATTACAAAACAGATTAGAACCATTGTGTGTGTTTGTGTGGGAAAAACGGAGAAAGAAATAGGGGAGGATCTAGAAATCGACTAAATAGTAGCACAATCATAATTGATTTTATTTTTCCTAGGCTCCTTTTGAATCTTACATGGGCATTCAAATTAAATAATGCTAACAGAAAACTACTATAGACCCATCCACAAACTTTTTTCTTTTTTTAAAAAATTACACTTGAAGGCCCTGAAACAGATTTTTTTTAAGCAGTTCCCTTATCCTTTCATGAAAGTGCTTAAAAGTTCACTCTTCTCAATATTTAAGTTTAGTCTTAAATTTGACTGCTTATGCAAAGCTTATCTGTTTCCCATGGAGACTAGAGTGGTTGCTTTCTCTTCGAATTTTATACTTTCTCATTTCTATCACTCATCACACTTTATGGTTGATCATTGTTACTCATTTACTTTTTTCCCTGAGACAAAAGGGCTTTTTTTTTCTTTTTAATTTTGCTCACTTTTGAATTGGTCAGTCCTAGCCTTTCCGGGGGGGGGGGGGAGCGAGCGATGTGTGAGGTGGGGAGGAGGAGAGCGAACAGGGGAGAGTGGAGGCATAGAAGGGAAAGTTGCGAGGGAGTGTTAAAGGGAGTGGAGGATGAGATGAGGGTGGTATCCGGCCGTGTGGCGCAGCGGGTTGAAAAGGCGCCTCCTTTGGTCCGCCCAGGGACTACTGGAGACCCGGGGGATGCGTAAGTTTACCCAAGCGCGGGGGGGGCCGGTGTGGGCGGGACCGGTGCTCAGTTGGGAGCCGTGTGCAAGCCTCCCTGATGCCTGGGTTGTGGGAGCTCATAGAGATCAGTAGATAAAGGGTATAGAGTGTTTGAATAGATGAATTTGAAAGTATAAAGTTATGGTTATATGAAATGATTTTATGTAATTTATATATAAATAATAGAGTTTGGGGTTGAGGGTTAAATTGGTGGTTTGAGGTGTAATTAGTATTTTGGTAGAAATCAGTGGATTGATAACGAAATTTTTTTAAGGTTGTATAATGTAAGAATGGAAGAAAAAAAGAGACGAAGAGAGTTAAGGGAGATGGGGGAGAGGATAGGGTATTGATGGTGGTGAGGGTTATAAGTGTGAATTTTGTATGAGAGGTAGGGTTAGAGGTGAATTGAATTTTATTTAATTTTTTTATTTGAGGAATGTGAGTGTATGTTGTTTGATAAATTGATTTTTTATTGTGGGTATGGGGAGGGGGGGTGGGGTATTTTGTAATAAATGGTTTATTGTGGGGAGGTGTGTTTGTGGTTTGATTGTTTGATGGGTTGATGAAATTTTTTTTTATTGTGTAACTTATTAAAGGGGGTATTATAATACAAAATGTATATTATATTGTGAGTGGTGGTTTTTTATTTTTTATTTTTTTAAAATTTGTAAAATCATAATTTTATAACACCCAGTGCTCATCCCATCAAATGCCCTCCTCAGTGCCCGTCACCCAGTCACTCCATCCCCCTGCCCACCTCCCCTTCTGCAACCCTTTGTTTCCCAGTTAGTTAGGAGTCTCTTATGGTTTGTCTTCCTCTCTAATTTTTCCCCACTCAGTTTCCCTCCTTTCCCTTATAGTTCCTTTCACTATATCTTATTTTCCACATGGGAGTGAAACTATATGATGATTGTCTTTCTCCAATTGACTTATTTCACTCAGCATAATAAATACTCTCCAGTTCCATCCATGCCCAAGCAAATGGTGGGTATTCATCCTTTCTGATGGCTGAGTTATATTCCTTTGTGTATATAGACTACATCTTCTTTATTGATTAATTTGTTGAAGGACATTGAGGCTCCTCCCACAGTTCAGCTATCGTGGACATTGCTGCTATGAACATTGGGGGTGTAGGTTTTCCATCATTTCACTATATCTTTGGGGTAAATCCCCAGTAGTGCAATGTCTGGGTCATAGGGTAGCTCTATTTTTAACTTCTAGAGGACCCTCCACACAGTTTTCCAGAGTGGCTCCACCAGTTCACATTCCCACCAACAGTGCAAGAGGGTTCCTCTTTCTCCACATCCTCTCCAACATTTATTGTTTCCTGTCTTGTTAATTTTCCCCATTCTCACTGGTGTGAGGTGGTATCTCATTGTGGTTTTGATTTGTATTTCCCTGATGGCAGTGATGCAGAACATTTTCTCATGTGCTTTTTGGCCATGTCTATGTCTTCTTTGGAGAAATGTCTGTTCATGTCTTCTGCCCATTTCATGACTGGATTTTTGTTTCTTGTGTATTGACTTTAATAAGTTCTTTATAGATCTTGGATACTAGCCCTTTATCTGATATGTCATTTGCAAATATCTTCTCCCATTCTGTAGGCTGTCTTTTAGTTATGTTGACCATTTCCTTCATTGTGCAGAAGCTTTTTATCTTGATGAAGTCCCAATAGTTCATTGTTGCTTTTGTTTCCTTTGCCTTCATAGTATCTTGCAAGAAGTTGCTGTGGCCAGGTTCAAAAAGGGTGTTGCCTGTGTTCTCCTCCAGGATTTTGATGGATTCTTGTCTCATATTTAGGTCTTTCAACTATTTAGAGTTTATTTTTGTGTGTGGTGTAAGAGAATGGTATCGTCTCATTCTTCTGCATGTGGCTGAACAATTTTCTCAACACCATTTGTTGAAGAGACTTTCTTCATATTCATTGGATATTCTTTCCAACTTTGTTGAAGATTAGTTGTCCATAGAGTTGAAGGCCCATTTCTGGGTTCTCTCTTCTGTCCCCTTAATCTATGTATCAGTTTTTTTGCCAGTACCATACTGTCTTGATGATTAGAACTTTGCGATATAGCTTGAAGTCTGGCATTGTGGTGGTTTTCTTTGGTTTCCTTTTTCAACATTCCTCTGGCTATTCGGGGTCTTTTCTGGTTCCATACATATCTTAAGATTATTTGTTCCAACCCTGTGAAGTTAACCCATGGTATTTTGATAGGGATTGCATTGAACATGTAAATTGTCCTGGGCAGCATAGACATTTTCACAATATTTACTCTTCCAATCCATGAACATTGAAAAACATTCAATACTTTAGGCCTTCCTCAATTTCTTTCATAAGGGTTCTATCTTATGGTTTTGGGTGCAATTGTAAAGGGGATTTATTCCTTAATTTCTCTTTCTTCAGTGTCATTGTTAGTGTATAGAAATGCCACTGATTTCTGGGCATTGATTTTGTATCCTGCCACATTGCTGAATTGCTGTATGAGTTCTACCAATCTTGGGGTGGAGTCTTTTGGGTTTTCTATGAAAAGTATCATGTCATCTGTGAAGAGGGAGAGTTTGACTTCTTCTTTGATAATTTGAATGCCTTTTATTTATTTTTGTTGTCTGATTGCTGAGGCTAGGACTTCTAGTACTATGTTGAATAGCAGTGGTGAGAGTGGACAGCCCTGTTGTGTTCCTGATCTTAGGGGAAAGGCTCTCAGTGCTTCCTCATTGAGAATGGTATTTGCTGCGGTCTTTTCATAGATGACTTTTATGATATTGACAAATGTTCCCTCTATCCCTACACTCTGAAGAGTTTTGATCAGGAATGGATGCTGTATTTTGTCACATGCTTTCCCTGCATCTATTGAGAGGACCATATGGTTCTTGTCTTTTATTGATGTGATCTATCACTTTGATTGTTTTATGAATATCAAACCACCCTTGCATCCTGGGGATAAATCCCTAGGTGGTGAATAATTATCTTAATGTACTATTGGATACTATTGGTTAGTATCTTGGTGAGAATTTTTGCATCCATGTTCATTAGGGTTATTGGTTTGTAATTCTCCTTTTTGGTGGAGTCTTTGTCTGGTTTTGGGATCAAGGTAACTGCAGACCCATTCTTTTTTTTTTTTTATGATAATCACAGAGAGAGAGAGAGAGAGAGAGAGAGGCAGAGACACAGGCAGAGGGAGAAGCAGGCTCCATGCACCGGGAGCCCGATGTGGGATTCGATCCCGGGTCTCCAGGACCGGGCCCTGGGCCAAAGGCAGGCGCCAAACCGCTGCGCCACCCAGGGATCCCTGCAGACCCATTCTAATTGTATTTCCTTGGACAAACTTTGTGACCTCTAAAAGGATTGCTTTTGCCATGTAGAAATCCACATAATATGTAATAATAGTGTAATGAGGTAACTTACATAAAATATTTAGTACTGCCTTCCACATCCTAACTGGTCAATCTTTTTTTAAAGATTTTATTTATTTATTCATGAGAGGCAGAGACGTAGGCAGGGGGAGAAGCAGGCTCCATGTAGAGATCCCAATGTGGGACTGGATCTGGGGTCTCCAAGGATCACGCCCTGGACTGAAAGCAGATGCTCAACCACTGAGCCATGAGCCACCCAGGCATCCCATAACTGGCCAATCTTTACTAAGTTTTGCTACTGTAAAAACTGTTATCACACAGAAAACTGCATATATTCAACTGATATCTATTTTTTCATTGGTCTGGAATTATGTTTTCTAAGATCATCTGTTTGGATTACACAATCTTTTTTTTTTTTAATAATTTTATTTATTTATGATAGTCACAGAGAGAGAGAGAGAGGCAGAGACACAGGCAGAGGGAGAAGCAGGCTCCATGCACCGGGAGCCTGATGTGGGATTCGATCCCGGGTCTCCAGGATCGCGCCCTGGGCCAAAGGCAGGCGCCAAACCGCTGCGCCACCCAGGGATCCCCCCTTTTTTTTTTTTTTTGGATTACACAATCTTTAAAGACATTTCCTCAATTTTATTAAAATATTAGAAATATATTTATCATACATAAAGTACCTTTATGAATTTTTAGGTCGTTTTGTTTATGTAAATTGAATAAGGCTACACATACAAAAACTAATATACCCTGTTTATGTTTGTGCCAAATGACTATAAATAGACTCAAACTTGCCTATATGTATATTCTATATATTTGAGTATTTGAGTTACTTGAATCCATGAATGAACAGGCTAAGATACTCAATGTTATGGAACATCATTAAGATAGTCTCAAAATATTTCACGTTGGTTTTCTTGTTTACTACAAGGTGAATCGTTCTGTGCCTTCTTATTATACAGCCTATATTTTCAAAGTTGAATATATTGACATATTGTGATTATTAATATTTTAATTTTAATCTCTCATTTGCTCCAATAATAGCTCTCAAGAACCATTGAAAATCTGCAAAACATAGGAGGTAAGGTAAATGCTCTTGGATTTTTTTCTTTTTTTGGAGGGACATTGAGGATACTGGGTCATTCATTTATTGAATTGCACATGTGACCCTAAAAACAGCCAGAAAGGATCAGTATACACGAAAAAGCACGGTTCAACATAAAAACATTAACATAAGTAGAAACTGATAATTTAATTATTAGAACTAAACAACTACAAGAGTTGTTTTATCATGCATAAGAAAATAAAGACTACAAATATTGCACACATCTATTCGAAGTTTTTTTTAGAAAATTTCCTATAAGATTTAAATTCTAGCAAGGACTTTGGCATCTGTTTTGGGTCCCTGTTATTTCCAGATACTTTAAATGATTCTGAAACAAAACGAAAAAACTAAATTTTCAAAATGCATGGCCTTAGATGATATTTACTTGGCCTTTAGCAGTGAGATATCAGCCTAATGAGGTAGCAGCAAATGTTTGGCATGTGTAGAACCAATCTGTTTCTCAAACATTGTTAGTCTTGTCTGTTTCAATAAATGCCCATGTGAATGGAAATATTTTACTTCCACTATAGGTACAGAGGTAGGTAATTGTTGCTCAACATGGCCATTATTTAGTATGAATGAAAGTCACTTGTTTCCCAAATGAGAGACTCAAGATGAAAATAGGATTACAGATAATGCCCTGGCACCCTAATATTTTGATTTACCTTGCTCCTAGGCTATTTTTGTCCTATTCCAGGCTGAAACAGGAAGTCACAACATAGTCACCTTCTTAAATATCCACTTAGTACGTATCAACAACTGGGGCACATTGTGTATCTGTTAGACTCTGGCATGAAAGAAGGTGCCTTGTTATATAGTGTTCTCCATTTCCTGCATAACCGTAGAAAAGAACAGGTCATAATAAATCTACTGTAGTTGTCTAATCTGTTAACTAGATTGGAAGGGACATAGCAATGTCAATGTTCTTATACTGCCCATGAATAACAATAATAAAAATTACAAAACAAGATATTCTACTTCCTAGTTATTTATATGAGTACATTTTTCTAGATTCAGCCTTCATATTTAATACTCTGGTTTTTTAGGTCTTTTCATCACTATTTTTATGTCATTATAATAGAAGCTGATATAATGCCTACAAATTTATGAAGATTTAAAATGAACTGCTACCGTAGCCACAAAACAGACATATCTGCTCTCACAAGAGTATACTTTTGGCATATATTAAATTTATTACAAAGTTTTCAAACCATTTCTCCCTGCATATAATAAATTTTAAAAAGCAATTTAGAAATTACTCATAGAAAAGTGAATTGCCTAGCAATCCCATGAGTTAAAATTATGTCCTTGAGAAATCATTTAAAATAAAACAGACTTCATTAAGTGAGGAAAATAAATCCCTCTATTAACATAGCACCCAAACTCTAACAATACAAGGAATAAACCGCTAGAGGCCTCGAATCATAAGATTCTAACCAAGGTTAATTTATTTAATATTTTGAACACTGAGAGATTGTAGTCTAGAAGAAAGAATACATTAAGTCACTAAGTTACCAAAATATCATGGGAAAATAACAGATTTAAGTTTTTAGTATCCTTCTGCTAAAGCCCCCTTGAGTTGGCAATAGATGACTAAGTTGAAAAGAATATTTGATCTAGAAGTTTGGAAATCTTTGGGGGTGTAATGATTAAATCTCTATAGCCTTCTTCTTAAATATAGAGAGTAGCCATTCACCCAAAGGTTTTAGAAAAATAAATAAATAAATAAATAAATAAATAAATAAATAAATAAGAAATTTAAAAAAGCAAAAAAATATTTCCCTGCAAAGTAATTCCCCTATTGCTCTTTGAAAAGCATATAATGAACACTAAATAATTTGTTTCCAATGCAAAAACATCTTCAGAAAAATTCATATTAATCTAAATTTCATTCACTTCAAGTCAACAAATGTTTATGGGATCATATTTATAATATGCAAAATTCTATGCTTTACATTCCTACGGGATTTATAAAGATAAGCTAGACATATTCTTGTTTTGAGGCAGTAAATATAGGAAGGAAAATTTAATTACAAGGGAGTGAGATACATCTTTGCAGAGTCTTGAAGAGTCATGATGACATGAGCAAGCAAAAATAAATGGGAGATATTTCAGATAGAAGGTAGCACTAGAAATAAGAAAAGATGGAGGTTACTGAATATGTAAAACTGATATAAAATTAAAACCTGTTAACTTCTCATAGAAGATGACTACTTCCTCATGTATAGACATACTGTCTTTAAAGCAACGCAAATATTTAACAGACTAGGTGTCATGCACTTGGGTGTATGTGTTGCACATAAGAAAATAGTGCCCCTCCCCTTCTATTATTCTAATAAGTAGCAAAATTAGAAGTAAATTCTGTCCTTTGGTGACTAGAATAGTTTTCTTCTCACTGCACTACATGATCCTTTATATTACTTTTGGATCATATTCAATGAGCCCTACTCCTTAAGCAAAATACGAGCTTAAGAAGCTAAACATTGTGGAATTAGGAGAAACTCCAGACCTCAATTAACTGATGTGAGACTACTCAGTTAACAAATAGCTAAAACACTACAGCCCAGTTAGGTTTCAGCTATATCTAGTCATATTAAGTAAACATGGAATAAAGGAAAAGGCAAACAGAAGTCAAAGTACAAGGTCCTGAGAGAAAATCATTAATAATGATGAGGAAGACTTTTAGCATGTGGGTTCACACTAAGTCATAAGCCTTAAATGTGGTAAGGCTGTAATTTGGATTTTCAAATACATATCCTATTAAATTATTTTTGTGACATGGTCTGAAGAGACCCTCAGTTAACATAAATTAGAAGAAACTAAAGAAATTATCAATTAAAATATCAATTAAATTTATTTTATAAATTGTTTCAGTAATTTGATTCAATGTTTCACCACTCAAGAATATTTATTGATGATACACAAAACTAGAAAATTAGCAAACAATTCAATAAGGGTAGATCTCAATGAGCCAAAATATCACCAAAAAAAAAAAAAAAAAAGAAGAAGAAGAATTTTTTGGAAGTAAACTTTAAACGTTTTTTCATTATTAGTCTATATTTCAAAATTCACTCCCCTTTGCTATTCATATTTTTATGTACATCTTCAGTTGATAAATAATCCCTTCCTAAATACCTCTTTTTCTTAGAAGAAATTTTTTTTGCTTTTGTATTTTTTCAGGTTTTTAGTAATTTAAGAATTCAGCAAATAGTAAAATTTTAGCTCTTCTTTCACATTAGTAAGAAGTTTAACAAAGACAACCAGTACCTTAGATAGTCTGTTCACTTTTTTGTCTATGTGGGTCTGATTTTGGGGGTACCCAATACCAACCTTTGGTCAGTGATTTGCTAAAATAAACTCACAAAACTCAGAAAAAACATTGTATCATGGCTGCAGTGTGTTGCAGTGACAGCATGTAGGCAACATATCAGAGGGTCCAGGAGAGAGACACCAGGTGTAAGCTTCCAGGTGTCCTCTCCTGGTGGATGGTATAGACAGGCAGGGCTTATTTCTCCCAGCCACCATGTATGACAACATACATAGAGTATTGCCAACCAATGAGTTAGATGTGGTTTTTCATGGAGGTTCCGTGATCTATAGCTGGCTGTGTGGCTTGCCTTCATTCTCCAGCCGTTTCAGAGAGCAAGCTGATAGTCATGGCCCATGCTTGTCACAAAGTCACATTATTATCAAGAACTATCCTTTTTTTGCCCAAATCTCTGTGGCAAACAAGGATGCTCTTGCCGGACAGGATAGTCTAGGGACTTAGATGTCACCTCTTTGGAATCAGGCAAAGGATAAACCTTTATTTTTAATTTTTTAAAATTATTTATTTACTCATGAGAGGCACAGAGAGGGAGGTGGAGACACAGGCAGAGGGAGAAGCAGGTTCCCTGCTGGGAGCCCAATGTGGGACTCGATTCTGGATCCTGGGATCATGCCCTGAACCAAAGGCAAATGCTCAACTGCTGAGCCACACAGGCGTTCCAGAATAAACCTTTAATGTACAGAGTGGGCATACTTAGACTTGCTGAGTTAATCATTTCCTACACAATGGGATTAACTTTTTGTTTTAAAAAATTAAAACACTCCTCCTTTAGGTATTGGAAACACCAAAAGTTGGGGGCAGATAAAAAGAGAGTGAAAACAGAAAAGATATTGTAGATAGCAAAGCCAGCTTAGTTTTTAGACAGTGTTCTACACCAAATGTCATTATTTTGTACCTCTCATTGATTCCACAGAACACAGTCATCTGGCTTCTCTTTTCACCACACTCAAGAAATCTCCCTCATCACCCGTAAGGACACATACAACAACTCAGGATCAAAAGTCCATTTAATTTTTTAGTCTTTGACTTTAATGAACTGAGGATCACAAATCATGCTATATTTTATTTGCATTTTTGACTGTTTAAAAAAATATGTGCACAAAGATCCACAGTATTTACAAGTGTACAATGAGAAATACTACTCCTGAGAATATTTTCAAACTTACAAAATAATCGCTGTTTGCAGATCCTGTATGTCCATCCAGAAATTGTCTACATACACAGGTGTACACACACACACCTCCGTCTGTCTCCATTATTTATTCCAAGTGAAAAATAAAATATATGAACCAATCTGTTCCTTTTACTTAGCATCTAACTGTGAGATATTTGCAATGAAATATAAAGATAAAACTTCTGGATTTGTACAACTTCAGAGACTAATGATAGATGACTATGGTATATTTTAGGATATTTACGTTCTCGTAGTTTTGTTCCTTTAATATTTCTCAAGCTACTATGATAAAAAAGACTCATTGTTTTTTTCTTCAGTTTATAGTCTTTGAATTTGCATGTATTTATTTATGTTTATCAACCATCCACACTTCTTGTTTTTATATTCTTATTGTAGCAGCATCATTAGAACTGTAGTCTGTCACATTTGCTGTAATCATGTATTTCCTTTGTTTTGTTTTTATTTTTACTGCTTTTTTGGTATAGTTTCTCTGCCAAAAAAATTCTATAGTGCAATTTTGTCTTTTCTTTTATAGTTTTTGGGTTTTGATAGTAGTTTAGAATTTCCAAACAAGATTATGAATAGTATCTTTTTGCATTTTTCATGCATATTTTAGTCTGTACCATTTCTTTTTTTTAAAGATTTTATTTATTTATTCATGAGAGACACAGAGAGAGCAGAGACGCAGAGGGAGAGCAGGCTCCTGTGCAGAGCCTGATGAGGAACTCGATCCCAGGACCCCAGGATCAGGACCTGAGGCAAAGGCAGGCGCTCAAACCGTTGAGCCACCCAGGTGCCCCTGGTCTGTAGCACTTCTATGTTTTGCAATCTATATTAACATTCACTTTCTGGCTTAATATATTTTGAATTTTTATAACTTTTTCATATCACTTGAAAATATAATGTAGTCTCTGTTTTCAGGAGCCAGAATTTAATAGTAACTATTTACCCCAACTTATTTAGGTCCTCAGACTATGACCTAATTTCCCGTTGTTTACTTGCTTTGTATTTTTTTTAGTAATAAGTTAAAATTCTAACATCATTATGAGTTTCTGTTAATTTCTCCAATATAACTTCTGTAGGGTTTGATAAATTTTGATTTTATTATGTACTGCAAGTTTTTCTTTTAAAATAATTTCAATATGAAATTCTCTCTTTCATTTTGTTTAAAATTTTGCCTTGGTTTCAAACTTCTTTATTTTTATTTGCATTGTTTGGTATGCCATCTTTTTCTAGACTATGCATATCACTTTCAACCATATTAATAATATGCTTTAATTTGGCTCTTATTATATGCTTTGGATGTTTCTTTAATTTTTATCTTTTACTATAGCTTCCACTACTGTCGTGAATGTGTGAATGAACATGCATGTATTTGTGGGGCTTTTCTTGCTGAATATTTAAAATTTTGACATTTTTATTTTGACAGATGTTAACATCTACACTTTTAAGTAATATTATTACACTTCTGTTAGTGAATTTATCAGCACTAAAGAGCAGCACAATGTTGATTTTTCTCATTCTAATCATTGATTGCTAATCCTGAAAGAATATGAAATGAGCATACCTAATTTATCACTTTGCCTCTCACTATCCTAAGTTTCTTTTCTGTAATATCATTTTTTATTACTCCTTTTTAAAATTCCATAACCATAATTGGCATAACTCTTTAGAAAAAGACTTGAGGGTGCTATGTATACTGATTTCTCTCATGTCTGCATATAAACCTTTAGGCTTGTCTAGATCGTCTTAACCCTTGTTTTCCTTTTTTGAGTATTCTTAAGACATATTTTCACAATCTCCTCACTCTAGTTGGACATCTAAGATCAGCTTTATTCTCCCTAGGCAGTAAAGAATTAACTTGGAAAGTCAGAGTTGTCCACAACCCATACATTCCAAAGAAAAATTGGCCCTTGTTTGGGAAGTAACCTCTAAAAGTCCTTGGAATATCCTGTCTGAGAAGAGTGTTTGTTTCTCTGAGGGCCTTGGGCCAGGATGCACACACTAGGCTAAGAATGTGGTTTATAATGGGGGCCTCAGGCCATGCAGCATCAGCTTGACTTCTACAGGGATAGGAGTCTGAAAGTCAGCCATGCTAATATGAGTGACCTCCCAACAAAAGACCTGGACACCAAGGCCCATGTGATCTTTGCTTGTTGGCCATACTCCATATGTGTTGCCGTATGTCCGTATATATGAACTATTACTGGGTAAAGCAACTATTGTCTGCAAAACTTCGGTGGGAGGAGGAAACTGGTAGTTTTGCCTGGTATCTCCTAGACTCTGACCTAGGAGTTTCTTTCCTTAGCTGATTTTATTTTTTTATTTCTGTTTTTTTTTTTAAGATTTTATTTATTTATTCATGAGACACACAGAGAAGGCAGAGACACAGGCAGAGGGAGAAGGAGACTCCTCACAGGGAGCCTGATGTGGGACTTGATCCCCCATCCTGGGATCACGCCCTGAGCCAACTCAACTTCTGAGCCACCCAGGTGTCCCTCCTTTGCTGATTTTAACTTGTATTATTTCATTGTAATAAAACATAACTGTAAGTAAAACAGCTTTTTATAGATCCCTGAGTCCTACCAGTGAGCCACTGAATCCAAGGGTCCTAGGACCCAACCCCAACAGTACCCCTGTTACACTTACCTTGACCTTTTTTGGCTTTGGGGCATGAAGAGCAAGAGGGATGCTTTTTTTTCATTTCAGGAAATTGTTAATTTGATTTGCTTTCAAATGTGATTCTGTTTCAACTTTTCTCTTTTTCTTTGAAGAATGCAAATTGTAGTTGTATTGGCTTAGAGTTATCTGTCACCACTATATATTTTCTCTAGTAATTTGTAACTTTTGATTTAATTTTTTCCTCCCCTTGTTTTTTAGGCCTAGCTTCCATGTCCTTGACTGTTTAAAGCTGATGCCTATTTTCCTTTTCTGCTGCATCTACATGAGGATCCTTTCTATGATTATTTTATTTTTGCTTCCATTATTTTCTGAACTCTTCTACCATCCTTTTCATATTACCTTTGTATATTTTCTTTGCATGTTTATTTTAAACAAATAATATTTATTTATTTGATTGATTTCTTATAGCATTTACCCACAAATCTGTGAGATGGCTTTTCTGATACGTAATTTTTTGGTGTATATTTTATATTCTCCTACCCCCTTTCCTTCTGAATGTTTCTTTTTCCTCTTGTCTTTTAATATCTTTTCAAAGATCCTATACTGGTTCCTTTGTGATTTTTTTTTTTTTTTTGTTCACTTTTGAAATGTAGGGTTACTTTTTTGAGCTGGCTGTTTGCTGAAGGGTGGTTTAAGTGCGGGACCAGACTAAAGACCTGGGTCAGTAGGCCACATGGACTTCGGCCCATTTTCTCTGAAATCTTCCTCATGAATACTCTCTCTCAGAATAATTCTCTGCTCTGGTGTAGAAGGAAATAAGTAGAAAATGCCCTAAAGCCTTGAATGTTCCTGTCCCCTGCAGTGATTTAACGTTTACTTCTGGTGATCTGACCAAGACCATCCTTAGCAGTGAATTCCACTTTTTTTTTTCTTTCTCCCTTGTCCTGTTGAAAAGTTAGCTACATTTTACAGAGAAGCAAATCTATAGGTTTTCTTTCTTAGCCTTCTCTCCCATCTTATACTGCTTTTTAAATTGTCTGAAACTAATTGTTTAAATCAGTTGAAACTAAGAGTGGACTGAAGCGATTGTGCTTTGCTTGTTTTTAACTAGAGTTTAGAAGTAATTTTTCAATATACCTCCCATTTCTTTTCTAGTCACCTTGCCACGGCATCAGATACTATTCTGGGATGATCTGTAAGCTCTCTCAGGCTCAGCAATAAATTTGGGATTTGTCTCTCAAGATGTATGTTGCTCACTGACCAAAGTCCTTTTAATAGTGTTCATCTCCTACCGTCTTTCTGAGGGTTTCCAAAGATGTTTGATGTAAATGAGAGTTAACTACCCCACAAATTCACTACCATGTTAAAATAAAATAAAAGCAGATCTCAGAATGAACATTGTCTCGTGCATAAAAAGCCAACAAACATTTATTAGACAATAATAGAAACATTGTTGGAATAGAAAACATCTCATTTGAAATATTCTAGGAGTTTGGCAAAACCCAACTTGACAACTTCATATGAAAAGTCCAGATAAGCAGAGAATAGTATTCTGGAGGCAAGACTCTGTTATCCTTAAGATTACCATCAGGGAAATAGAAATTCTTCAAAATCAATTTCTGGAGAGAAGTATGTGTAGGGATCAAGCTTCTGGCTTGCCTAGATTCTTAAGGAAATGATGAGTATTCAAAAAAAAAAATCAACTTTTCCAAGCCTAATGAATTTAAAATTGAGAACCTGTTTCTCATGCATCATGTTATTTAACAAATCTGTGCTTTCACTAATAAAAACTCATTTGTACTTCAAATTCTCTAACGAGGAAATACTCAACCATTGATCTAGTTGTGCGAAGTAGGAACAGCCGGTACTACCTTGAATAATAGCCTTTCTGAAATGATAACAGCTAATCACTCCTGTAGGATGTTTTTCTAATTGCCCCTACATAGATATGAAGCTTAAAATAACTGGTATATACTTACTAACATACTGTCTATGTTACTATGCTGAAATCTTGAAATCTTTAAAAATAGATTACAGACAAGAAAAAAAAAAGTCCAATTTACTTTGGGAGAAACTGGCTCAATTCCCAAGATCAGCTTTCCAGCACACAAAGTACCATATTGTCATTACTTGTGGTAGTTCTTTTTTATTTTTTCATACATTATATATTTAAATGATCACTAACTGTATCGTGGAAAAATTTGGGATTTGAATTCTTAATTTTAACATATTCAGGCAGATTTCCCATCAACCCCTCATTCTTCAATCAAGTATTCATATATTCATTTTTGTGAGTTTTGCTTCCTTTTATCCCCTTCAGTGTTTTTCCTCCCCTGCTCAATTTTTTTTCATTCGTTTTAATTATTTTTTTTAGTTTGTTATCATTTTAGGAGTTATAGAAAATAGGCAAGAATAATCACCCAACCCAAAAGCATGTGTTCAGTTCCCCGACTTTTTTTTATCTGTCAGTGTCAGAACACATGGCTATTAATTTGTAAAATGCCCCTCACTTGAGCTTGGCTGGTGTCTCCTGGTGACTAAGTGCAGGTTAGACCAGTTGGCAGGAACATTACAGGATATATTTTACATCTTTCAATGTGCATCATATCAGGGGACACGTAATGTTCATTTTTCCTTTGATCTGTCATCTATAAGCTGGAGACCCAGGAAAGCCAGTGGTGTAGTTTTGGTCTGAGTCTTAGAGCCTGAAACCCAGGAGAAGTTGCAGTTTCAGTTCTAGTCCAAGTTCAGGAGCCTGAGAACCAGGAAGCCAGTGGTGTGAGTCCCAGACCCAGGACAAAAGTAGACTGATGTCCCAGCTCTAAGCAATCAGGCAAAGAACATGAATTTTCTCTAACTCTGCCTTTTGTTCTACTCATACCCTCAATGGATTAGATCAGACCCAATCGCACTGGAGAACACAATCTGTGATACACAGTCTACTGATTCAAATGCTAGTCTCATCTCAAACATCCCCACAAAAACGTAGAGAATTAATGTTTAGCCAAATATCTGGGCATCTCATGGTCCAGCCAAGCGGACACATGAAATTAACTGTTACAAATACTATTCATCACTTGCAAGCCCAGAAAGCTGGGATATTTACTGGATTACTCTTCAGTACTCACCTACTTCCCTCTACTCCCTTCACACTAAAAATTCACTGAGAGATATAATTAGTACTTCTCTTATGACTCTCAAATACAGCTTCTCTTTCTCATTATTTCACCAACACTCTTAGGTACAAACCTGGTAATTTTACAATACAGTACTGTAGAGATTTTCTAACTGATCGCTATCTTTCAGGCCCTGTCCTTTTTCAATCGCTCATATGTAGCTCCAGTGTCAGGATCCCAGAATATAAGATCCGTGACAGCAACGGCCTCTTTTATACACCATGGTTCTAAAACAGCTTTTAGTACATAGGATGTCTTCTATAAATATCAAGTGAAGAAAATAATAGAGTGAAATTTGAAAATGTAATTTCCAATCCCAAATTATCCCAAGACTTCTAAAAGACTTACAAACATTCTTCAAGCATGCTAGCCTAGCAAACAAAACACACAGCATTTCAAATTCATCATCTATGACCGTTTAATGTCCTCTATTGCTCTGGTGATACAAAATGATTGTTTTTCCCTTAACCTGTCAATCTATTTTATAACAACACTGTTTCATAAATGCTGTTAATTTGATTCTTTTTTGAACTAACTATAAACTTACTTATATTTCAAAAATGCAGCTCAATATTGCAATGCACCCTCTGTTGTCATGTAGATTTTTTTGGCGTGCGTGCGTGTGTGTGTGTGTGTGTGTGTGTGTGAGTGCATGCGCGCTCCAGTAACAGACTTCATCGCAGCACTTAGTTCACTGAACTGTAGTTACTGTCCTATTTTTCTGCCTTTTTTTGGATATGGACCATTTATTATTTATATTTCCATCTCCTGTTTATAACAGAGTACCTGTTACAGGTAGACAATCAATATATATTTGTTGAAAAAGTGAATGCCAAACCTTAATGTCAAATCTTTCATCCTTTATTTACTTCCTTTAGTATTGTAGTTCTACTCACAAATAAATTCTTAAAAACTCAGTTTTCTTCTCCTCCAGGAGGAAAGGTCTATTTTCCTTCTTGGAATTAAATAATCACTCTTTGCTCATATTCTTCTTAATGTTTGTCATTATTAGAACACTTAAATCAATCTGATTTGTCATATAAATGACTATTTGGTTTTTTTTTTTTTGTCTCCCCAAGTGAACTATAAACCTAATAATAACAAAATCCATGAGTTACTTCTCACTCATTAGATACACTAAATAATTATATTAATAATAGTTCTTTAAGGAAAAAGCAGTATTACTTTGAGCAATAGTCGGGTTTTATTGCAGAAACAAACCATTAGAGCCAATCAAAGAACTAAGCTCTATAGGGGAAAGATCTTTATGAAGAATAAAAATAACATTATATTGTGTACCAAGGTATAGATTTGGCTGCTTTGTACAGCATGCTATGTAGACATATCTTGATTGAACATAATCTTTTTGATCAGACCATAAAGACATCTCTTATTTCTTTTACACATACTTTTCTTTTTTGAGAGTTTTTAGTTAAGTAGAAATTATGAAAGATTGTTATTATTGCTTATAAAATTTCTTCTCACATTTTAATAGTGATTCACACTTTATAAATCATGTTTGCATACATTATCTTATGTTAATATTTAATATTATTCTGTAAAGTAGGAATTATCATCTCTAAATTATAGGAGAGGAAATTGAGATTCAGGAAATTCAAGCACTTTCCTAGCTCTGTTATATCTTCATTACCACAGAAATGTGTAATTGTATAATCATGGTAATATAGATGGGGGTGGGGGGGAGTAATGTATTGGGATCTAAGTTATTATTATTATTTTTTTAATTTTTAGGGCAGCTATTAGGGAAGCTTATCCTGGTGCATAAGCTAACTATAGGTGCTGTGAGTCTGAAGCATGTCTAAAAAATATCTAATAAAAGTAAAGTAATACAAATTTCAAACATCAAAAGAGTTTCTATTTCTCATCAATGAAAGTAATATAAAAAAAATAGAAAGATGACATGGGTTTGGTTATTTAAGCCATACTTAGCAAAGGGGAAAATAAAAGAGAAGAGAGAAGGCAAATCAAGAAATAGATTCTTAACTATAGAGAATAAACTAATGGTTACTGGAGGGGAAGCAGATAGGGGGATATGTTAAATAGGTGATGGGGAGGGACACCTGGGTGGCTAAGTGATTGAGCATTTGCCTTTGGCTCAGGGTGTGATCCTGGATTCCCGGGATAAAGTACCACATCGGGCTCCTTGCATGGACCCTGCTTTTCCTCCCTCTGCTTGAGTCTCTGTCTCTCTCTCTGTGTCTCTCATGAATGAAAAAATAAAATCATTAAATAAATAAATAAATAAATAAATAAATAAATAAATAAATAAATACATAGGTGATGGGGATTAAGGAGTGAATTTGTGATGAGCACTGGGTATGTATGGAAGTGTTGAATCACTATATTGTACACCTGAACTAATATTGCACTGTATGTTAACTACCTGGAATTTAAATAAAAAACTTTTAAAAAGAGAGAGATGTCAAGTGGATGAAGTATAAAATGCATATTCCTGAGATTTCCATTATGGTATTTGGTTCTGTAATTTAGAGCATTAAGCAAAAATCAGCAGATTCCCATGCTTTGTGTGTGCCCAGGGTTAGAAGATGGTAAGTTCTAAAACCAAAGCAGTTTTCCCATCCCTGAACCCAAATTAAGACATGGTCAGTTGACTTATAACAGTGTTCTCAGAGCAGGAGTCAGGACAAGAAATTTAGGTGACAATGTTAACTTATTGCCTCATGTGAGAGTTTCTCCAGTATAATCTGGAAAAAGGCTAGTGTTAGTAAGCCTGGCAATGAAAAATATCATGTTCTCATGACCCCCCCTATATATCCATTTTCTCATCCGGCCAGTTTTGAATCCCTAACCTCTTCTATTAGATAAATGATACAGTATTTCAGTTCACTAGCTATATTTAATAAGGCATTCTATTTGTGCACACTATCTCTCAAAATTTTTATTCAATAATATATCACAAATTATATATAAAACTCTTCATTCTCATTGAATGAAGTTCAAGGCTCTCATTGTTATATGCCTGATTAATGACAGTGATATTCTATATCTTATTCCTATTTCTAAACCAACAGATATGCTAAAGGTCTTATTTTGATCAGACTTTCTATAGCACTATCATCATAGTATTAGTCATATAAGTTCCTTGCTAGAACAACTTTAGAGACTCCATATTGAATCTGTGACAAGCACCAAAAAGCACTTTATAAAGATTGCATTCTCACTAATATTCATGTCTTAGTAGATTAGTAATATTGGGGTATTTTTGTTGGCTTTTAAAAATGTCTGGTTAGATATAGAACTTCAGAAAAGAAAAAAAAAAGAAAAGACAGGACTTCAAAAGAAAGAAATGAAAGAAGGAAAAAATAAGAAAAAGAATGAGAGAAAGAAAAAGAGAAAGAAAATTAAAAAATAAAAGAATGAAAGAGAAGAAAAAGAAAGAGAAGAAAAAAGGAAAGAAAGAAGAAGAAAGAAAGAAAGAAAGAAAGAAAGAAAGAAAGAAAGAAAGAAAGAAAGAAAAAGAGAAAGAAAGAAAAAGAGAAAAAGAGAGGGAGAAAGTGAATGAGGAAGGAAATCAAGTTGAGAACTCATCTTAACCCACATTTTTTTATCCTCATTTTCAAGTCCTCACTCTGATGCCATTGGAAGGAACATAAGCACTACAACAAAGAAAAAGCAGTGATTTTTCCATTTATTCCATCCACCCACATAAACATGTTGCAAAAACACATATACATAAGTCAGGTAGATTCATAACTCCTACTCTGTCTCTTCCTCACCAGCCAATCTGTATTTAATAATGGATTACTAATTAATTTATATAAATTGTAATGTGAAAATAATTGTATGAAAATCAAGGTACACTGGAGATAAAATGGTTTATCTTAGGATATGCTCAAAATGATGGTAATAAATGTTCAAAAATACTTTTCTGTAGTGTTGAAGGGATTAGTCAAGTTTCCTATCGAAATGTTTCCTATAGACATCCTGACTAAAAGTTTTGTTCAGTTCTTAAGCCAATAAAAAGCCTCTTGAGAACAACATATGCTTAAAACGTTATATAGATAGGGTATCTTCTGTGACTGAATTATGCATATGCATAAATTGGTTTAGAATATATAAAAATCTTGGGATGGGACTCTAACCATAGCAAAGACCTTAGTCATATCAGTTTTAATTTTTGTATTGTTAATTTCTAAGCATTTCTGCAAAAGTACTAAACATGAGTCACATTTCTAAAAATATATTTTCAGTTTTGCTGTCATTTTCTTCCAGTAACTGAAATAAAGTTTGGACTCTTTGGATAATTTAGAAAATATAATGAAACAGTAATCTAATGACCAATAAAGTTCAGTAAATGTTCTGATGCATCTCTTTACTACCAGTAAAAAATAAATAGTAAGCTAATTTCATTACAGTTAATTTTTGGTATGAATAAAATATTAATTTAATGATAAACTGTAATATAATAATACATAAAAGGGAAATAGAATTGAATTTATTTGTTTCTTTCTGTATAAGGAATGCTTCTCAGTTGCTCCAAAGCTTAAAATATTTTTTGATTGCAGAGGTTTTTTTTTAAATGATCTAAAAAGTTTCAAAACAAGGGGCGCCTGGGTGGCTCAGTCCATTAAGGATCTGACTCTTGATTTCAGTGAAGATCATGATCTCAGAGTCCTGGGATCAAGTCCATGGAGGGCCTCTCCCTTAGAGTCTGCTGGAGACCCTCTCTGTCTCTGCCCCTCCCCACCCCATGCTCTGACTCTAAAATAAATGAATAAATCTTTTTAAAAAATAAAAAATAGAAAGTTTCAAAATCAAATTTGAGGAGTAAAATATGATCTAAGTAAAAATTAGTAAAACAAATAGTTGAAAATGTTATATAGAATCCTAAAAGAACATTAAGATTAGTTCCATTTGTTAATATGAGGTTTCTATATTGATTAATATGACACTGTTTTTTCAAAATATATTTAATTAAATCGAAGTGACATATTTTTCTTAAAAATAAAACTGTATCCTTCATATTGTCATTCTTTTTTTTTTTTTTTTTTTTAACTTTTATTTATTTATGATAGTCACAGAGAGAGAGAGAGAGAGAGAGAGAGAGAGAGAGAGGCAGAGACACAGGCAGAGGGAGAAGCAGGCTCCACGCACCGGGAGCCCGACGTGGGACTCGATCCCGGGTCTCCAGGATCGTGCCCTGGGCCAAAGGCAGGCGCCAAACCGCTGCGCCACCCAGGGATCCCCATATTGTCATTCTTAAGTCATTCATACGTTTACCTCTCCAGTTGAATGCTTTTTAAAAATATGCAGCTCATTATATGAAGGAAGTTGACTTCATAATCACTTTCATAATAAAAACAGCAACACTTCCAAACACCAATCTGTCACCACAGTTCTGTTCAGTGTCTTTTGAGTATTCTGAGAGGAAATGAGAGCTCAAGGTTCTAAAATCTTCCAACAGAATCCCTGAACACAACATCATGATATTCTTCCAACATCATCATGATATTCTTGTCTTTTTTTTAAAAAAAGATTTTATTTATGTACTCATGAGAGACACAGAGAGAGAGGAAGAGACAGTCAGAGGGAGAAGCAAGAGCCCGATGCCAGACAGGATCCCAGGACCCTGGGACCATGACCTGAGCCACAGGCAGACACTCAACTATTGAGCCACCCAAATGAAATAGTTGGCAAAAGTACATGACAAATACAAAATATATTTACTCAATGCCTTGTGAGGTACAGGGTCCTACTGCTAATATATGGTCAATAGGCTAGTTTAATTGGAAAGTATGTGGAGAAAAAAAATAAAGAATGTTTTGAAGGTAAACTGGATATCAGCTGATTCATGGGAGACACAACAGCATTTCCGTGAGGACACTTAAATATGGGGTAATAAATATATGAACATTGTAAAATATTAATATTAAGCTGAATAAATAAGTAGCCCCCACTGACTTACCCTGACTCCTACCTAAGTATATACCTGAGCTGAGCCTTCCCAGCTGAGTTATTGCCTGAATATTCCAGACATTCTGAGGGCACCTCAGATCATATAGAAAAAGTGGTCATTATTTGAGTTTGTTTCTTTCAGATCACTCTCAAGATTGGAGAGCCCTTAATATCGGCTTCTGGAAATAGAGCATGGAAAGAAGTTTGAGGTACCAACAGCTAATCCCCTTGCTATTTTATCTTCTCCAAAATATTGCCATCTGTCAGTTGCCTAGTGAAAAGCAAACTAATTTGCACCTCTCTCAAATTTCTTCAATATCAACAAGTTCTCTTTCCACACAACTGCTGGGACTGTGCCTTAGTTATAGAAACACTGAGTCTCTGAAAAGCAATCA
This sequence comes from Nyctereutes procyonoides, assembly GCF_905146905.1. NCBI lineage: Eukaryota > Metazoa > Chordata > Mammalia > Carnivora > Canidae > Nyctereutes > Nyctereutes procyonoides. The sequence goes on along the minus strand of NW_026575032.1, from coordinate 12,470,567 downwards.
GAAGAATTCAGTTACTTTTAGTGTCTGTAGAAATTAGAGACCAGAAAAATGAGAAGAGTACAAAGGAAATAAAAATAATATGATGTATTTTCCCTTGTATTGTGTCTGCTCATGAAAGTGGTTTAAATTACTCGAATGTGTCACCAGTTAAACATAACCCATGAGAATATCTATTGATAGTAATTTTAGAAATCTACAGAAGTTATTTCATTCACAATGAAGCAAAGCCACTTGATTATATTTTATTTCATTATGGTGGGTTGATGCTAGCTTTGCGTGCAAGACTTGTTGTATGTGAACCTATTTTAGCAAAAGAACTTCTAAAACCAGTCAACACGTTACTGTTTAATAAACATCGTTGTTTAGTAAGTTCAGGTGTGCATTTTTACGTGAAAAATACATATATTGAGTTAATGTTTTACCTGATATGTCATAGATTTACTGCAAACATAGCTAAAGAACAAAGTTTCAATACCATCAAAATGAAAAACAAATTTTGTATATCAATTTGAAATAGGCCAATATAATTTGTGAGGGATAAATGTTAAAAAGTTTACAGTATCAAAAAATTAAGTAAAATTTTAATAAATATATTTTCCCCTTTTATTCATTCATTGAAAGAAATAAAATGACATGTTGCTAGTTAGTAATAAACATGGAAGTAAAATCATTGTTCCTATATTTTACTACCCAAGAACTCATTAACTCACTTATAAGACTTATTATTTCTGAATTTATCTGCCAGATAGGTTGATTGACTTGCTCAAGGTTTGATGATTATTTCATTGTATTGATAGGAGACGACTGAATCCCACTCACCTGGTATGAAGTATTTTACCAAAATATTAGAAAGCTCAGTAGAGGAATTAAAAATCAGTTAGTGGCAGCTGCATATGTGAATTGGCATTCATGGTTGTGCAGACTGATATGTAACTTTTGGTAGGCATTAAGTTTCTTAATACTTAATTTTGTGGAAATCTCCAAATTACACAATAACTTTTGCTAATGTTCAATGAACCATAGGTATGTACATAAATATACATAAATAATATTTAGACATTATATGAGCACGTATTTATAGACAAAATTCATATGCAGTGTCAAAAATTATACAGACATGGGGAGACTCATGACTTCAATTTATTTTTTTAATCTACCAGACATAGTTGTGATGTTATGTCGCTCTTGAGCAGAAAATAATGAAAAAATTATAATGCCAACAGTTTTAAAGTAACTTTCTCTGCATGAAGATTTGTAGAGGTCTGTGCTTGCAAAACACCAGCAGAGATATCCAGTCAGACCATAGAAAGCTTTGCCTTGCTCCTTCTTTAATCTTAGGAGAGGTGAAACCAACTAGATTTATAAAGATAAGTCTGGAAGAATGATCCTCTTTCTCTTCCTGATGGTTTACTTTCATAAGAAAGTCAAAATAGTAAGTGGAAAATTTCTGTTTATAATTGACCAAATCCATGACCTTTTCCCTGTTTGAAAAACTCTTTTCTTAGAAATTCTAAACCCACTCAGCATAAGGGATCAGAGATAAGAAGTAAAAATCCTTCAAATGGATTTTTAGATATAATAGTGCAAGGGGAGAGCCCCACTTCCTATCTTTTGATCCCATGTCTGTGAATTCAGTATACAGGGAGGACAATAGCATTTACTGGCCATGGTTTTAACAATATGCCAAATCTTGTAGAAAAAAAAAAAAAGCCTAGATCTCAAAGGTATGTCCTCCAAGCAGGTATAATAACTCATCTGTTAGCTGGCCATCTTCTCATATAATCACATCAGTTACCTCCCAGTGATGGAACTCATGGCAAAAATAGTAAATTCTTTGTGTGGGAACCAATTATTACAATTCCTTTGCTATAAAATATATCCTGTTTGAAAGTTGAGAAATCTAACCTAAGTTGAAGATGCTTGTAAAATTAATTTGTATAGTAAATTATTCAAGAGGATAAAGGGCAGGCAGGGTAAAGGGCAAGTAAGCCAAGCAGTGTTGTCTCAGCTGAAACATAGCTTCAGGTTGATCACACTGAGAGGATTTGAAGTAAAAACATAAGCACAGAGGTTGTTTTGTCTTGAGACAAGGAAATAGTCCATTATACCCCATATCAATCTAACAGTGGTTGCTGAGTTCAATTCTGCAGAGAAAGGTATAGCTCTAAGTTATTTGCAACCAATATTAATATCTGTAGGGTATGTGTGCATGTCTCAGTAAAGCCATGTCTCATTGGGCATGGAAATAGCAGCACACCATAGTCAATGTCGTGTGGGACAGTGTAGCACTGGGTATAGAACAGTGAAGTCCAATCAGGTTAACCCCGACTGGCATTATGGGCAAGCCACATCTGAAATATTTACTTTCCATATGACGATAAAGGGCTGAGCCTCCATGATGAAAGAAATGTAATATAATTAGCCAGTCACCATTATCATTAACTGGATACCCAGGAATTTCTACTATGTCACAGAGTCATTATGTCAGTAATAACACCCAGATCATGGTGAAAAGAAGACCATACTGTTTTGTCTCCTGCCACAGAGACTTTGTTCAACAGCCAACTATTGAAAGCTCCTTCTACCTTAGAAACCTTCTGATTTGACATTTCATGTGATACACAGATGTCTTCACTCTCTTCCAAGAACTATCCCTACATTTCTTTAGATTTCCTAGGACCAATTTGCCAGTATTATTGTATGTAAAACTTTCCAAATTTTGCCCACCTGTTAGCCACTGTCCAAGAGTCCATGCAGATCCATATATTAGACCATTTTTTCTTTTTATGAGAAATGGACAACCAAACTTGTCTCATCTTCTGACCTTTGGAAAGTGGGTTTTTTATAAAGTAGAAGATCCTGGTGACTGGAGATTATTCAGGTCTATCCATAAACAGAATTGCAACTCATACTCTTTAAGGAGTTTGTCAGAAGGAGGTTACCATCAATCTTGGGTTTAGGAAGAGGCCTAACAAGAGAAGATGCCATAGGATTGTGAATCATAAGCTTGAATAATTTACTTCTGTCTTCTCATCATGCTCAGGACTAATCTGTATAAACCTCTTCTATTTAATTCTACTACTAGATATATCAATTTTATTGGAAATCGGGGCAGCCTGGGTGGCTCAGTGGTTTAGCGCCGCCTTCAGCCCAGACCCTGATCTTGGAGTCCCAGGATGGAGTCCCATGTCTGGCTCCCTGCATGGAGCCTGCTTCTCCCTCTCCCTGTGTCTCTGCCTCTCTCCCCCTCTGTGCCTCTCATGAATAAATAAAGTCTTTAAAAAATTGGAAATTGGCTTAATCAAAGAAGAGACAGGATCGTGAAACAGTAATATACAACAAGCTTTGAAACAACACTTAAGCAAGGTTGCATGAGAGAGGAAGTCCCTCCCAGCAAGATATTTTCCATGAAGTTGCATGAGGCTCTTTCCTACAAGAGGAATAGAAGCTATTGTGGGGAGAAACAAAATCAGAGAAGGGGCTAATTTGACTTAGCAGCAAGGCAGGAATTCTCTGGGTTATACAATTCCATTAAAGCAGCAGAATTTTGAAGTATTTTATAGCTATAGGGTTTGGCTTATTTATGGTTAGCAAATGTTGGATGCAGTTTACAGGGTATGAAAAGTAGTTCCAATCTAAATGACTAAATAGATGTCTAACTGCAATCTACTTAAATAAATTAACTGTAAAGAATCTGAGTTTGGTGTCGGTAGGTTTGGGGCAATATGACTAAATACTTAGGATTGGGATTATTAGATCATAAGTGTCTAACTTTTAGGAAATGGTTAAAGTGCTTTCCAAAGTGGTATCATTTTACATTTCCACTAGCAGTGTGTGAGAGTTCCATTTCCTCCACATCCTCACCAACACTGGATATTACTGGAGGTTTTAATCTTAGCCATTTAAAAAGATGTGATTTATGGATATTTTCCCTTAGTGACTTTTTTTTTTAAATTCCTGTATAGTTCTTTTTGAGAATGAATGGTTTGAAATTTTCTTAAGTCTAATTCATCATTTTAAAAATTGAGTTGATTTTTGGGCACCTGGGTGGCTTAGTAAGTTAAGTGTCTGACTCTTGAATTTGGCCCAGGTCATTGTCTTGGGGTCATGAGATAGAGCCCCATGTCAGCTCCTTGCTCAGCTCAGTCTGCTTATCCCTAACTCTCCCCCATCATGACTTTTTGGGCATTCTATCTCCCTCTCTCTCTCTCTCTCTTTTAAAATAAATAAATTAAAAATCTTCAAAATCGAGCTGATATTGCTTTTGATATCATAGCTAAGAAATATTTGTTTATGTTTAATCATGTTTTCTTCTAAGTTTAAAGTGGCTTTATAATTAGGTCTATGATTCATTTTAGTTACTTTTTATATATGTCATGAGGTATGGCTATAAATATTTTAAAATTACTTGTGGTAGCAAATAATTATATTTTGTGAATATAATAAAAATTAGACAGTCTTTTGTTTTCATTTGTAAATTTTTATCATTCTTTAAATAGTTCTATATACCTACAGTAAACATAAGTATTTATTCAGCCAAATATCTTTCTCTAGAGGATAAAATGTTAAGTGGGAGGCAACATCAAATATTTAATTATAGATTATGATTGCAGATAGAAAAGTCCATGCAATCATGCATAGGGAAAGCAGCAGGATCTGAATTGATGGGGAGTGATGACTGTTGTGTGTGCAAGCCATGAAACCTTTTATCTTTGAAAAGAGGTCTGAAAGTTAAGGAGGACTTCTCCCCACTTACCTCTGCATCTGCTTGTGTGTGTGTGTGTGCATGCGTGTGTGTGTGTGTGTGTTGTAGGGCACCATTTATCAGGAAGTACAACATTCATTTCCACCATATTGAAAATCCCTAGAGAGGGAGAAACCAGGGAAAGTTCAATGTACTCAGAAAAACTTGCTGGAATGTGGAATGCCCCAATGCCATGATAGATTAGCGTCGCAATGTGGGATTTTTATTATTTGGAGCCCTTTATGTAAACTACCAAAGGTTTTCAAGCAACCTTTCGAGAGAGAAATTTTTACGTTATATTTTAAATGATTACTCTAGATGTGATGTGAACAGAGTATGGAGGGAACAGAAGAGCATCTAAGGAAATAAATTAGTACACTAATAAATGCAGGATATTAAAATTGCATGGATATTTATGATGTGCGTTAGGCAGAGCTTGGTAAGAAATGGGAAGAGTTAAGGAAAAAGGAAGCATCAAAGATGATTTAGTGTTTTCTAGCTTACAAAACTGTAATTTATTTAAGTAAATAATGGTAGAAGTAGCTTAGCAAAGTTTGTCTTTTAAAACATAATTTTGTAAAAACAAAACATTGATTTTGTTGTGTTTATGTGATAACACATAAATTATGTGTTCATTGTGCCTGAGTGGCCCTGTTGGTTAAGCATCCAACTGATTCTGGCTCAGGTCATGATCTCAGGGTGCTAAGCTCAAGCCCTACATCTGGCTCTGTGCCAACTTGAGATGCCCTCTTCTCCCTCTGCCCCACCCCTTGTGCGTGTTCTCTCTCTCTCTCCCAAATAAACTTAAAAATCTTTAAAAAAGAAAAAAAATCCTGGTAATGGTGCTAAATTTTACTAAAGCATACATCACATAAACTCTCTGGAAATGTGTAATCTTAAGCATCCATTTCCACGATAGAGAGAGAGAGAGAGAGAGAGAGAGAGAGAGAGAGAGAATTTAAATAGAATTAATTAGGTCTATTCCTCTTTGTTTTACTTAGGGCTAACTAAAACAAAATCAGAAGGTTGCTAATTCGGGTTATTTCTGAAAAAGAAAGCATGAACACTTACCATTTAAGATTTACTAAAAAGTCATGCTCATTTTAAGGTTGTTGAATTTAATATTTAAAAGTTTGGAATAAATATAATGATTTTTATATTTAATCTGATTAGAAATTATGTCACCCATTATGTCAGTAACACTGCCCACCAGTTTTGGGGAACAGTCCTTAAGTAATAGATCTACAATGAAAAGCAACTTGAGAGGACATACCAAGACAGTGAGATTATTTGGTGTTGCATTTTTAAATTTTAAATTTTTAAGAACTTTATTTTTTAGTATATATGCATTTATTATATATATTATATATTATATATATATATGCATTTATTTATGTATTTGGGAGAGAGAGAGTGCAAGCAGATGTGTGGACAGATGGAAAGCAAGAGAGAATCAATCAGGCTCCCTGCTGAGCCTGGACCCCCTACATGGGACTTGATCTCAGGACCCTGAGATCATATCCTGAGCCAAAACCAAAAGCTGGATACTTACCTGACTGAGCCACTCAGGCACCCCTGTTACTGCACTTCAAAAAAAAAAAAAGTAATAGTTAATAGACGTGTTTAGAAGATTCATAAAGAAGAAATTTTCTACTGAATAACTGATATTCATAATGCCCCCCCCCTTTTTTTTACTGGATTGTATTAGAGATAGGTCTCTAAAGTTAAATGTTTATGGCTATTCAACCTGTCTAAAGAAATTTCTTATTTTTTTGTCTAAAGAAATTTCTAATAGAAATTTAACATACACTCTTCATTCAAATTGCATTTGTACAAGATGATCCAATAAAATGTCAGATTGTACTTGGTGACACTGATTTCATTTCAAGGATATCCTTTTGCTGGTTATGAATATAATGCATCTTTACAGGACAAATTTTTAACTTTCAGAGAAGAAAATAAGTAGTACTCATATGTCTACAGAGTTCGCTACAGCACTAAGTTTGGGACAATTTTAAAAACTTGTAGGAATGACTCTTGAAAGTTGCTTTCAGTTTGGTTTACTGTTAAACTAGTCAATAAGTTGAGAAAAGGAATTAGTTAAGATCCCAGACAAAAGAAGGTGGCCTTAGCTCCCAATGTTTCTGATTTTTCAACTTCACGAATATGGGACTAAAATGCAGTAGATTTAGCAATACATTTAGAGTGAATCTACCATGCAGAGATACCGAAATCCTCAGCTTCAGTGCCTTGAATTTAATTTCAGTCTTAGAAGAAAGTCAAGCCAAGATCAGTTAAAGGATATTAATTTATGTCATAATTATGTGGTTTTCTGGGGCACCTGGTTGGTTCACATGGTTAAGCACCTGACTCTTGATTTTGGCTAAGATCATGATTTCAGGGCCCTGAGATCCAGTTCCACAACCATGTTATGGGCTCAGTGGGGAGTCTGCTTCAGGGTTCTCTGTCTCCCTCTTCCTCCCCCACTCTTTCTCAATCTCTCTCTCTCAAATAAATAAATAAATCTTTTAAAAAACCCCACAGTTACATGGATTTTCCATTCTGTTTCTTGCTATATTATCAGGTTCATTAGGTGTTTTGGTATATATTATCTTTTATAATAAGAAACATAAATTTAGTTTCCTCTCATTCTTGGAACAATGCTTCTAAAACTTCGGAATTTCCAGGAATGGGAGCTAGAGAAATTAAGTATCTTTTGTTATGTTAACTAAAACTTTTAGAAAGTGTCTGAGGAGCAGGGGGATTGCCAGTGGAACCAACCTTAGGATTAGAGGGTTGAAATTCTCAGTTCCAGCTCCTGAGTTCCAGAGAGGGGTGGGGAAGTGCTGGAGATTGAATCAATCACCAATGGCAAATTATTTAATCAGTCATGCCAATGCCATGAAGTATCCACAAAAACCAAAAGGAATGTGTTTGGAGAGCTTCCAGGCTGGTGAAACAGAATGCTTCCACATGCCAGTACGCCAGGTCCAAACTCACAGGGACAGAAGCTCCTTGGTTCAAGACCTTGCTGTACATATCTTTCATCTAACTTTTGGTTTGTATCCTTTGAACCTCCTTTGTAAAACAAACAAACAAACAAACAAACAAAAAAAAACAGCCATCTAATGAAGAAACCTGTTTCCTCAGTCATGTGAGCCTTCCAGCAAATTAAAATAACCCAAGAACTGCCTTATGGAAACCTCTGATTCATACCCAGTCTATGAGAAGCACAGATAACAACCTGGGCTTGTGACTGGCATCCGAAGAGTGGGGCAGTGTTGTGGGACTGAACACTTAACCTGTTGAGTCTACTTGTATTTCTGGGTAGATAGTACCAGAACTGAATTAAATTGTAGGACACACAAGGGCTATCAGAGAATTGCTTTGTGTTGAGACAAACTCCACATGTTGGAATTGGTTGCCGAATCATATGTAATAAGCTTGTCTACAGCCTGCCACACTCAGAAGGGTCTATCATTTATGGATTTTCCAATATTTATACATGGTGTAGTGTATAATACATATTACTTATCTTTATGCAAAAATACATAATAATAAATATTCAATCATATTCAATATTATAATTTATATAATAATATATATTCAATCATATATATGCATCTGTATCAATATGTTTTATCTATATATTTATCATCATTAAAGTCTTTCTCTACACTCTGTTTGGGTTATACAGCCCAAATAACTCATCTACTATAGAATCAGAAAGTAAAGGCTGCAAATACTTGGAAACACTTCCAATTCATTAGTGTAAGTATAAGGGAAAAAAGACATAGCTATAAAAGTGGCATTTAGGTGAGCTACCTCAATCCTAGACAAAAGAGAGAGAGAATGGAGCAAAGAGAGGGAAAGAGAAAGGGAAAGTGTGAGAGAGAATGGAAATCATCTAGGGGGACAAAACTCAAGCTACATGAAGAGTAAGTGCCGTCTGCAAACTATGAGAAGCTAAATGTGAGCCCTGCTCTCTTACTTTTGCTGCTTGGCAAAGACCAACAGCTGGCAGGAGCTAACGTGGTTCCTGTCAAGCAGGGCAGACCTATGCCTTCAGACTATTAGTTTCCTTCTGAACCTCATAACACTCTTAGTATAATAGGTCGCTGTGTCCTTGGAACGATGTTACTATCATGATGCAAAAGCTCCCTCATCTAAAGATGAGTTGGAGAAACAGCACCAAATGTCTTACTATTTTTTTTCTTACTATTTTTTAAAACTATAAACTCTCAGTCCTGTTTATAAAATGGTATTTTTATCTCTATTTCCACATATTTTAATTTGATTGAAGTTTCCCTTCCAGATTTATTTTTCTTTTCCCATGGGATACTGTACTGGAACGTGTTTCTGCCTTGGTTATTCTTTGAATACTTCTGTTTCACCGCTGGCATAGCACAGTACAGGGTGGGGGCCCTTCTCCTGTGTTTCCCTGGCCCGCCTCTCCATCAAGCCACAGACACCATGTCGTATTGGAAACAAAAACACAGCCTTTGTGGCCTAAAGTCATCCTACTTCTGCTTACTCTGTTATTTTCACTTAACTTGTTTCAAGTTTTGTTGTTATTATAAATTAGGATGCAATTAACATGCTTTACTTTCATCTTCATGCAAAGATCTCATTATTTGAGGGATATATTTATAGATGTAAATTAATTGGGTAAAAAGCACATTTTAAGATGATTAATAAATATCCCTATGTTATAAAAATGTTTCTTGTATTCATCCTTTCACAACGCATGCACTTATGATACCTGCAACCTATTTTTTAGTTAAAAATTGGTATGAGGGCACCTGGGGGGCTCAATCAGTTGAGCATCCGACTCAGTTTTGGCTCAGGTCATGATCTCAGGGTCATAATATTAAACCCTGAGTCAGACTCCATACTCAGCACAAAATCGGCTTCAGATTCTCTCTTTTCTTCTGTCTCTTCCCTCCAATCTCACTCTGTCTCTCTAAAAGAGAAAATATTTAAAAAAAAATTGCATGCCCCATATATTGTCCATTAGTAAGATTTGACATATACCCATGAACTTTTTTTCACTTTGTCTTCTGGAGAATCATTTCTTTGCAAGTGCTCTGTAGTTGTGATGTGGGTTTTTAGAACTTTGTAAATTTAAAATTTCTGCTTCAGTTTGGTATTTACTTTAAATTTTACGTGCATCAAAAAATAAATAAATAAATTTTATATGCATCAATTTAAAATAGTACCTCGTCAAATTGCTAACTATTTTATGTTATATAATGTCATGTCAATGTAATTAAAGTACACATCTACCTTGTCAATATAATTAAAGTACACATCTACCTTGAATTTTAAATTTAAATTTTATTTTTCCTCTCAAATTCTTTAGCTCATTTAGAAGGGACTTTGCTTTATTATTTGTGCTAGATATGTCTCCCAATATTATATATTTAATAAGCTATCCTTCTCTCATTAATTCAAATCAATTTCATTTTATAATAAACCTGAATTATCATTATACATTGAATTTCTTATATTTTTATTCTACATAATCTGTTTTGTCAGTCATGACAGTGACTATGTCACTAATATAAGCTAAATGGTAATTTTATGTAGTGAAAAGTCTCTCAATTATTCAAATAATTCACTTTCATATTACTGTTTAATTTTTTTTTTTTTTAATTTTTTTTTTTTAAATTTTTTTTTTATTTATTTATGATAGTCACAGAGAGAGAGAGAGAGGCAGAGACACAGGCAGAGGGAGAAGCAGGCTCCATGCACCGGGAGCCTGACGTGGGATTCGATCCCGGGTCTCCAGGATCGCGCCCTGGGCCAAAGGCAGGCGCCAAACCGCTGCGCCACCCAGGGATCCCTTACTGTTTAATTTTAAAATTCATATGTGTATATGAATATATATATTTATTTTATCATTTATATTAATATATTATATACACCTAAATTTACATAGAGTATAAATTTAGAATGGCTACTTCAAAATCTTTTTCCAAAATTATAGGTTGTAAAACACATTGCATTAATATTTCAAAATGATTTGAGAATGTTGGTATTTTGCCATATTAAGTCTTGCCTATAAAACTTACTGATGTTTTTCCATGGATAGATATCTTGACTTGAAAGCTTTAAGTTCCAAACCCTATTCCCACACAGAGCTATGTATATTTCTTTTTATGTTCTTTACAGGATAGGCACATTACCTGGGGAGATTCAGAGAGCACTACTCCATAAAGCAAATAAATATTAACCCTAAAATCCTTGCAATTAAAACAAACAAATCAACAACAATAGAAGGACAACGTCATTATAGGAACTTCCGCGATTAAAGTGTTATGGTTAGTAGTCAAAGGCAGTATCTAATGAAAAAGGAAGTTAAACCCCTACAGGACTTAAGGATCAACTAAAGGCACAACTTGGTAGCTAAAAAATAAGTATGCAGAATCTGAGACTAGTCCTTAATTTTTTAAATTATGTCTCATCCCATTTAGTTCTTCAAATTTTTTTGCCATCCTGTATATTTCTTATTCAAATAAAATACTTGGGCCAATTTATACATATAAAATCAAAGTGGATAATACAAAATTAATTTAATTAAAAGAAGTATCTAATAGACCAAAAGGTAAAAAAAAAAGTGAAATATACTAGGAAGTGAATATTAAACAAATATGTGCAGTGATTTCACCAAATGCATTATAGAAATGTTTTTGCAAAACTTCAGATGTGGTATGATATTTTTTATTTCAATTTTGATCAAATTAAATTGCTTTAAATTTAAAATCCTGACATACATGATCAAAGATATAGTACTTTTAGGAAATCTAAATCAAGTTCAAATGCTTAACACATCAAGGGGAAAACTCTGCTGTATCTCATTTAGGAATTGTCTATATAAACATAACATCTAAAAACCCCAATATCTCATACTGTAACTCAGCATGTATGATTTTAATAAATGGTTTTGTTATTAAATGCAACACTTTTTTTAAAAGATATATTTTATTTCTATTATTAAATATCCATATGGTCTTCTTTACAATTGCAATCTACTGCTGAAAATTGTGCCCACAAATTTTCACAAAAGCCAAATTATTAGACTTGTTTTTAAAATTAAAGTTTTAAGAAAAAGAAAGGGACATGAAAAGACATACTTATGTGAAAAAAGATTCTTTAATGATGGAAGAAATTATTTCATAGCTCTACATGTTCCTCTGTATTTCATTTCTTTCTTTAGATTTTTGTATCACTGTGTTTGCTCACACTAAATTATACCTCATCTGCTTAGAGATAGATATTTATAAATCTTGATACAGATTTCTTCCTTTCCTACCCAATTCCACTTTATCCCACAAAATCATTAAACTTTTAGTTGTTATCTATACTGATAAATGGGGCAAACTACCACAAGACAATTGCAATTGAAAATGTGTCTCTGAGAAAAGACAGATATAGGGCACTTATCTATTTTTCCTCAGACGATTCTTAAACTCTTGTTTATTTTCAAATTATTTATTAATTGATAACATTGCCATTGGTCATCTGTAATATTAGCTTACAATACCAGTACTATAGCATGCATATATGTGTAAATATGTGTATAATGAGTGAAAAAAGAAGCCATTGTACCAAAATAGAGAAAACACAAAGACTCCCTTGCTTAACAAATGATACCAAAGCACTTTTGAACAACTCCATCAGAATCAAAGTGTTAAAAGAATTGTAGTGTAATGCTCAAATCTCATATATAATTCCAAGCGAACAAAAATTAATAATTAACCAAAAATTAATGTAAGAATGATCAACCAAAATCTGATTCTTTAGTGTTTCAATTTCTATAAAATTATCAGGTACCAAATTCATTAAATTGCTTATGCTCCTGTTTCATTCACCATTGAACATTAGCCTTATTCAAACTCCTGAAAACCTCCTAATTACATATCAAAGAGGCAGGTGAATATGAAGATTCTTAAAAGCATTTGGCATTTGTGATGTTTTGGTGACATCAAAATCTAAATATTATTGCAAATAGCTTTTCCTCTCCAGAGACATAGAACACTCTTCAGGTGTTTTTTTGTTTTTGTTTTTTTGTTTTTTTGTTTTTTTTTTTTAGATTTTGTTCATTTATTTAAGAGCATAAGAGAGGGAAAGATCACAAGCAGGGGGGAGAGGTAAAGAGAGAAGCCGACTCCCTGTTGAGCATGCAGCCTGATGTGGGACTTTATCCCAGAATCCTGGGATCATGACCAGAGCTTTAGACAGATGCTTAACCTACTGAGCCACCCAGGTACCCCATCAGTTTATTTTTAAAGTTTTTATTTAAATTCTAGTTAGTTAACATATAGTGTAATATTGGTTTTAGGAGTAGAATTTAGTGATTCATCACTCACATATAACACCTAGTGCTCATCCCAATAAGTGCCCTCCTTAATACTCATCACCCACTTACCCTATCTCCTGCCTACTGCCCTCCAGCAACCCTCAATTTGTTTTCTAGAATTCAGCATTTCGTATTGTTTGCCTTCCTCTCTATTTTCATCTTATTTTATTTTATCTTCCCTTCTCCTATGTTCATCTGTTGTGTTTCTTAAATTTCACATATGAGTGAAATCATATGGTGTCTGTCTTTATCTAACTGCCTTTATTTCGCTTAGCACAACACTCTCATCATTGAGAGTGGCACATCCAATGGTGGAACACATCCACATCGTTGAGAATGGCAAGATTTCATTCTTTTTAATGGCTGAGTAATATTCTATTGCATACATATACCACTTCTTCTTTATCCATTTATCAATTTATGCACATTTGAGCTCTTTCCATAGTTTGGCTATTGTTGATAATGCTGCTATAAACACTGGGGTGCATGTATACCTTAGAATCTATATTTTTGTATCCTTTGGGTGAATACCTAGTTATGCAATTATTCAGTTTTTGTTATGATATGTTTACCCAATCTAGTCCTTCACCAGTGTACAGAGTAATTAACACATTTGTCATTTAAAGATGTTTCATTGGGCAGCTCAGAAGGAGCCATTGGGTAGTTCAGAGGTTTAGCGCCACCTTCAGCCCAGGGCCTGATCCTGGAGACCTGGGATCTAGTCCCACGTTGGGCTCCCTGCAGGGAGCTTCCTTCTCCCTCTGCCTGTGTCTCTGCCTCTCTCTCTCTCTCTCTCTCATGAATAAAATAAATAAATAATAAATAAATAAATAAATATAAATAAATAAAATGTTTCATTGAAATATTGAGTAGATGTGTTATTTTCATAAAATTTGTGGGCATCTATGCTAGTGCTAGCTAAGTTTTCCAAGTGTATATTAATTAGAAGACACGAAAGGAATAAAAACTGCAAAATTTTGTAAAGCTGAGAAAGAAAGGCAAAAATCAAGGAATTATATAAAAGATGAGTTGGTAAGGATAATATTTGTAAACTCAATGCTTTGGGGAAAGTAAACATTAAGTTACTTGCTCATTAAATTGAATAAGTTTTCACTACAGATGTCTTTTTTTCTTACATTTTTTTCCATAAACTGTTCAGACTATGCAAGATAAAAAATTTCAGTGAAGAAATTTGTTGTTTCCTTTTTAAGATTTTATTAGTATTCAAATACTTTTCCAATTTGTTAAGAATAAAAATATTCTTATCCATAGGAAGATGTGTGCTGAGACCTTATTGTCAAAAAATTAAATCAGCTACTCTAACTTCTGATAAACAACATAACTAAATGAAGCAGAATATAATAAAGCTAAAAAGAACAAGAACAAAAAGAGAAGCATGTTGACACAATAGGTTGAAATTTGTTTTCCTCCTTAAATCTATATATTTGAGTAGCCACTATATTGATTTTATTATTTGTGAATTCCAATTTTAGTGATGCCTAGATAAAGAATACACCAATTAACAAAACAAAGAACACACCTATAAAAGAAAAAAGTCCATTTCCACTGTGATTTTTATACTCACTGAACAATTATCCCAATAGTCTGCCAACTTTGTTGTAAAATGGATAAGTTATTTCTTCTTGACCTTGTCCCTCCTGGGCAGCTCTGTCCTATATAGATATACCCATCTGTGCAAAAACCACATCCTTCTGATTAATGTGCTGCTACACTTTTAAGATTGGGAACTGTATATTTAGTTCTTGCTCTTGGAAGTTGTTGGAAAGTGTCACATTTATAGAAGAAAATGGTAGTTTAAGTTCTCAGAACTTCCTTTCTCCAAAAGATACCTTTTCCTCAGAAAGAGGAGTTTTATCTGGTATTTATGTGAAGGACAACTATTGTTGATAGGATCTTGTGTGTGTTGACTATAATTTGTCAATGAATATTCATCACAAAGATATGCATTTTAAACTCATAAGTTAGTTTACTTTAAGATGGATCGTGTTTAAACTTTACGAGTAGAGATTCCATATATCTTCCATAGTCTTTTCTGGTTTCCATTGTATCCTGTATTAAAATATCTTTCCTAAATTATTTACTGACTCAATTGTTCCTAAGGCCTATTTTTGTCATTTGTTTTACTCTTAGTTCTGAGCTAGATGTTGCAAAACACATGACAAATATGCCATTTTCTAGCTTCAAGGAATTTATTCCACTAGAATAGTCAACATAATTATTCATTGGAATCGATTAAACATTTTCCTTGTTTTTTTTTCCTTTGAACTAATTATGAGTCAACAAAAATGTATTAACTCCTACAGAATACTAGAAACTCTGCTAGTTGGCAAAGATTGAAGACATAAGATATTTTCCTCCTTGCAAGCAAAAATTTGTCTTTGCTAAGTTTTAAAATCATACATTTGTATTATATACTAAAAAATTAGAGATAACTACTTTGAAGCATTTATATATACTTAAAAGGCAGTTTCATACATTAGTGTTCTTTTATTCAGTGATAAATATAAGTATACATGAAATAAATATAAATGCAAAATAAACACAGGAAAATTTATCAACACATTTCTCTTCCCTTTAGTTATTTTATGTTTTCTATATCTTAATGGGTCCTATATTTTTTTATGTGAAGGTGAAATGTAAATATAAGATTGTATTAATAAAATAGTCATATTTACATTTTGAATATGCTTATATGTATTTATATTAACACTTGAGATGCTAATTTTCTTTGGTAAATGCACTGATAAGAAAGATAATTGTGAAAATAAGTACCAGGCAGCTCTGTAGATGAGAGGGTTGTTTATGGGTTAAAATAAATAATTCTACCTATTAAATATGATTTGTGCAGTTTGCTGCTCGATCTCATCCCTAATTGAAGTAACAAATTAGTGTTTTCCATATCCATATTAAGAGATAACAAAAATTTTAATTCATTACCTCTTAATATGCAAGTTTGTTTCAATATTTCCCTAAGTCTTCTAATTTACAAAATAATAGTGATAGTAATATTAGCCTGAAAGAAGTATCCACATAAAATTTAAAGAACTTGGGGGGTAACTGAAGATAAGTTATTAGCTGCCGAATTACTGACATCTTGTTTTTATTACTTTAAAACATGTATCTTTATTCATCTCTTACAAACAGACATAAGAGAATGCATTTTCTCCAGTCTTTATTGATATTATAGATGAAACAGAGTTTAATAAAGTAACCAGGAAACACGTTGTCTATTTTACTGAAACTTTGCAAATGATGTTTTATTTTGTTGTTTGATAAAAAATTAATGATGATCTATTTTTATGAATTATGTAGTTTTAGTTTCATCACAAGCAAGTTCTTCAACCTTATATCAAATCAGCTAAAATTTAATGGTAGACTTTGAGTAGGAATTGTTACATATCTGTAACAGTTAAAATGATGACGTATATATTATCTGGTTTTTGGACTCTTAAGCAACTTCTTGGGCAACTCTCTTTCACTCATATTTGGAATAAGAGTTAATATCTATAAAGATAATATAACAGAATTCAGGAAGGAAAGGTAATTTTAATAGAAGGTGTAACATTTACTGTTCTAAGTAAAGATTACAAATGTCAAACATGACAGTGTCATATCACAAAGAACAATATAACAAATAAACACAAAAAAGATAATTCACATGTTAAAATTCAGAATTTAATGTATCAATAACTTTTTAAAGGGAAGAGAGAAGGAAAACTGTTAATTCTTAGAGGAGGACAGAAAGAAAACAATGCAATTAAAATAGTCTTACATCTGAATTTAATAAACAATTCAAAAATATAGTTCTAAGTTCTTGCTTAATTTTGACATTATATGAGTCAATTAAATGTACCTTAAAAATTATATTTACAGAGCACCTAGATGACTCAGTTGGTTAAGCATCTGCCTTCAGCTCAGGTCATAATTCCAGGGTCCTGGGATCAAGTCCTGCACCAGGCTCCCCACAGAGCAGGGAGCCTGACTCTCCTTTTGCCTCTCTCTCTCTCTCATGAATAAATAAAATCTTTAAAATATTATATTTACATAATTTATATAGTAATATATAGAAATTAAGAAATACCAAAATTCCTTTGCATATGATATACCCTTACAAAAATGGAGTAAGTTGTATTTATATATGTGTGTATAAATATATATATATACTTATGAACATACATTTATATAATCAAAAATTTTTGCAAGTTTTCTTTTTAGCTCAGATTTATTGAGGAATAATTTACATACTACAAAACTCATCCTTTTTAGTACGTATTTCTATTTCTTTTTAAAGGAATCTTCAGTCTAACAATCTCCAACTGAGCCATTTTGGCTGATTTTTATTTTTTGATAAAGCCATATAATGTGTAATCAGGACCACAGTCAAGATCTAGAACAATTCTATTGTCCCACCAAATTTTTCATGCCTTTAGTAATCAATCCCTACAATCCATCCACTCCAGCTACCGAGGAACACTGATCTCTTATGTTCTTTTGTTTTTACAAGATTTTCTTCCATGCTGATTTTATTATGAATTTTTGAGGTGTGTAACAATATTCCATATTAAATCAAAGTACTAAAATGCTCTTTAACAATATAAAAGTAATTTTTGCCTCAGATTCTTGTTTTACACTCACAGAGTATATGTGTGTATTTCCTATGGCCAATTAGAGTAGTAAGCTGGTATGTACCTAAAAATAACATTTTAGCAATTCCTTCTGTAATTCATGATCAAAAGCTTGAAAGTTCTCTCTTTTACAGATTAGAGGTTTGCCTTTTCATGTTAACCATTTAAATATTATTTGCTCATAAATTTTCATTATTATTCTAAATATAGCTTTCTTATTTTACTGTAGTTCTTCTTCTGTCACTGAATTCCCTGAGAATTTCCCAGTGCATTTTTATTTTATAATTTTAATCATAATTATTTTTGAAATATTATATATAATAATATTACTAATTTTCTGTTTGTTTCCTGAAAGATATCCTTTCATAGTTTGAAGTTACAACAGTATTTTATTTCAATATCAATAAAGTTGAAATATAGAATTAAACTGTTCAATGTGTAGAAAATCAGATGCCTTCCAAATCTGATGGTTATGAAGTTGAAAATCTTCAATTTAAAAATGATAAAACAGAGGCCCAGAGAAGATGTTATTCTTGGAGAGCATAGATATAATTAACAAAGCATGTATGGTGGATTCATAATTTACATTTCTACATAAATTTACATAGATTGGAGAGATAAGTAGAGTTTGTGTTAGGACACCCATGATCTAATACTTGCTTTACCACTAACTATGTGAACTTCTTTCCAGACGCTTTGTGGGTTTTTTTCCCCCATATACAACAAATGGGTATCCCAATGGTCCCTCCTATTGCTAAAATATTTACTTTTTAAAAATCCCTTAAAATTTATTATATTAAAAAAGTCACAAATGTTCTATGAAATTATCTGTATTTCTGATACAGAAAACTAAATATTAACAGAATAAACTAAATATGAACCAAGTTCACTTAGCCTAATTTACATATCTTAATTTGTTCATTAAAAATTCAGTAATATAAACAATACAATAATGATTCAACAAATATATAATAGTCATTCTCTTTAGGTTTCAAATGAGATTCCACTGGACACCCTAATTATGAATTTAACCCCCATGATACAATGCTTCTTGTTAGCCATTACTGTAATATTCATTACAGTTGATTTTATGATAGATTTTTGTTAATAATTTAGTTTGTCCTGCTTCAAAGATATTTTTCATGCTGGAAATTCCAGTGAACAATTATTTTAAGTAACATTTTTAAATATTGATGACAGACACTTATAAACAACTTCTATATATTCACTTATTTAATGACATACACAGTAAACTTCACACACGCATAAAAAAGTCAATGTAGCTTACAATGTATAAAAATCACAGTGAAAATATTAATTATGACATGTAAAATCCACTTCAAAACACTGCTATTGTTATTCTCCTTATGAAAAGTATCAAAACATGTTTTCCTATTAAATGAAAGATCATGAGAATTTAATATGCACAGAGGAGGATTAATAGGAAATTTTGGAAGAGAATTTTGATCAGTTATTAATTAGACTGTAACTAAGGCAAAATTATATAAATGCCCAATTTGATTTATTCATCGAATAGAACAAATTGTTTCTTAGAACTTGTATATATATTTTATTTAAAAAGAGATTGTATGAGTGGATGTTAAAGATAGTCAATCAACAATATACTAGAAGAATAAAACCACTTTCAAAAAAGAAATATTTCAAGTTATAATAGGACTGACTTGTCTAAGTATGTGTTGGTCTGTGTGAAAATAAAAAGGAGGTTAAATTCAGATCTAGAGGATCAACTTTCCATTTTGGAAGAAGCCTGTGGAATTCATCTGATCATGTATCTGCCTGGGATGTCAAAGAAATATGAGAAATGGCATTTTAGCTCTATTCCTAGATAAAACACAAAAATTCAAAGAAGTGGAAATATACATTTTGATAGTGTTACAGAAACTGCATTTCCCAAAAGTATTGTTTGGCATCATTTTGAACACACAAAAAACTCTGATTTGGTCTGTTTACCACAATTAATCCTTAAGTTTTTCCTTTAGTTACTCTTACTTTTGGAAAAATAATAATGTCTGCATTTAAATTTGTGCAACACATCTCATAAGGCTATATTAAATGGGGTTATATATAATCACTTTTCACAAGAACATGAATTCACAAATATATTAATTTTAATTACAGTTGAGTAAATTAAATTTTGATTCTTAAAATACAAAACCTGATATTTTTGCTATTTTACTAATACATTTTTGAATATAGCTTTTATATAAAACTTGAGGGAAAATGTTGATATATCTGAACTTGTACACCAGAAAAATTATATCTAATATCTATATATATTAATTAATATCTATATTAATTCTTAGGTGTCCCTTCTGATTTTCCAGAATATAGACATTCCTTCAAAGGAAAATAGTTTATAGGCAATTTCCAAATTACCGGTGGTTGTCTTAAAACTATCATTTAATTTAAAAAAAATTATTTATTTGACAGAGAAAGAGAGAGCACAAGCAGGGAGAGTGGTAGGCCGAAGGAGAGGGAGCAGCAGACTCTTGACTGAGCAGAGAGCCCTATGCAGGTCTAGATCCCAAGACTCTGGGATCCCACTGAGCCACCAGGGGCTCCTTAAACTACCATTTTAAAATCAATTACTATTGATGACAATTCACATCTCCATGAAAACAATCAATGTCTTAAATTTTAGGTTTTTTGAAGTACGATTGCTTCTACGCCCAGGCAGTTGAATGTATCAAAAGCAACACAGTAAAGTGCTAGGAGGTTCCCCTTAAGTTCCTGCTTACTAGCCTCTAGCAAGTCATTAATGCCTCACTGCAATTCTCCTACACTTCCTTTGTCCAAATCTCCCAAATGACTGTTGTACATTCCACTCTCTCCTCCAACTGACAATCCATTCTCACCTCCAGGTGACAAAGGCATCTAAGGATTTCCACAGATTTCCACTATCATAACATCCAACTGCCAATATCATTCGCATTGGGCACATTCATAAGCCACAATTCACTTTTTTTTTTTTTAATGTGAATGCTATTTAGTAGAACAAAACTCCAGCAGAATATACTGTTAAAGATACACCCTGGAGTTACAAAATTGGCAGTCGTGCCTATCAATTTATGTGCCCAGAGACTCTAATCATTACTCATGATATATTAATCTTGCTCTTCTCTAAATCCAATCCCATCACTTCTTACAAATAAATAAATAAATAAATAAATAAATAAATAAATAAATAAATAAATTTCCCTTTCTCTCTCCTATGTCACCAAGTTTTTATGCTCTGCAAGATTTGTCCAACTCTTCCGTGGAAAAATAGCCACAGTTTTCCATGATTATCCCCTCCCCTGTCATGAACAACTCCATTTCTCAAATCTTTTTTTTTTAGAAAATTCCTAAAAAGATCCTTTCTACAGGTTGTGTCTAATTTTATCAACCTTTTCAGTAGAATTCACCCCCTACCCCTCAACTCGAAACCATTTCTATCAACCTACACACTGCCAAATAAAATGGTAACTTGCCAGTCTTTATCTTACCTTACCTATGACAGAATTTAACGGAAATAAATAATTTCTCCTTCTTGAAATATATTACTTGGATCCAGGTCACCACTTCTTTATCAGTTTGCCTACCACTCATTGAGTATTCCTTCTAGGTCTCCTTTCTTGATTTTTTCACTTCTCTTTCATTTTTCCACGTTGAATGGCTATAGGGTGTGGTTCTTGAAACTCTCCTCATTTCTACCCACATTCTTTCATTTTATGATGTTATACAAGTTATTGCTTTTAAATGCCATCTATAAATATGTACATAAGTGCCACATTTGTGCCTTCAGCCCAGAGTCCTACACTGTATTTCGAAGTACATGCACAACTCCATACTTATGAGAATTATGGTCCAACATTTTGTATTTTGTTTCCAAACAAGAGAAAAACAATCTATATTCCTAATTTTACCACTCATAAAAATACAAATATTCCTAAATCAAAAAAAAAACTTTGAAAGACATGCCAAATATATTCTGAATTTGTAAAGATTATTTCAAATTTTTAGCTATTATCATATTTAACATATGCTATTTCTACTATGAGACATCTCAAATTTAAAATGTCATGAACTCATGCTCTGAATTCTGCTATCTCTGCAATCTTTACCATCCCAGGCAAGTCTATCCTTCTAGATGCTGAAGACAGTATCTTTGGCATGATGCCTAATTCATCTATTTTCTCAAGACACTATAAATTCTGTTAGTTTTACCTTCAAAATACACACAGAAACTAATTACATTTTACTATTTCTACTCAATTATGTTATTTTGACCTCTTCGAGAAGCTAATATCTCTCTCTAGAAATACTGCATCAGCACCCTAACTTGTCACCCTGAATCCACACTGTCTCAAGCCTACAACCACAGTGATCATGTCACTCCTCTGCCTTAAAGTCCTTTATTTATTTTTTATATGACATAGAGTGAATGGTCAAAGTCCTTAAAATAGCAGAGGTATACAAGAACTGACTTTTAGTTAGAAAATGGCATGTATCCAATATTCAATATTCAATATATTTTAAAATGTAAACATAAATCTTTTTTTTTTAGATTTTATTTATTTATTCATGAGAGACAGAGAGCGAGAGAGAGAGAATGAGAAAGAGAGAGGCAGAGGCAGAGACAGAGGGAGAAGCAGGCTTCATGCAGGAGCCCAATGTGAGTCTCAACCCCAGGACTCTAGGATCATACCCTAGGCCAAAGGCAGACGCTCAACCACTGAGGCACCCGGCCATCCCTAAACATAAATCTTAACATAGGGCAAAAGTGTAAAACAAACAAAATCTAATAATAAAAGTATAAGTACAAAATACAATATAAAGCAATATCATTAAAAGCCTTAAAATAAAATTCCTTATTATAGACACTTAAAATGAGTAGTAATATGGTTTAGCTGATAGTTCCAGTGATCAAGTTCCCAGGATGTAGCTCAGCTTTTACAAAAAATTCTCTATTCTCTCAGGCTACCTTACAACTGGGTTTTCATACATTACATTTCAATAACTCAAAGAAACCAACAAAATTGGTGCCATTTAACAAATGAAGTGCTAACACAAAAATTTTAAATTATATTCAAAGAAAATATATCATAACCAAAAAAAAGTGTTGTCTCCTTAGTGCAAGAATGTTGTAGATGACATAATATGGCCTCAAGCCAAATATCTAAATAGATGTAAAAAGGACTTTTTTGTTGTTGTTGTTTTGTTTTTGTAACAAATACTTTTAAAAATAAAAATTATACATTCCCCCATAATACTGAAAAGATCAAAAGGAATCTTTAACAAAATTAAAAATTATTTCAAACCAATAGCCATTATTGTATTTTACAGAAGCAGTTAAAAATGATAAGTTGACTTAAAAACATTCATTAATGTGTACAGAACCATGGAATGATGCTTATCTATAATGATGTAAATATGATAAAAATTCAATGGACTCACAAAGTATAAGCATAAATTAAAACATAACAGCATATTCATTAAAAGGAATGAATGAATGAATAAACTAGAAAGAAGTGTACCACATGGTTATCTGCTGTTAGCATTTGATGATGGGGAAAAGGGTAATTTTTATAAAAAATATTTTATTACTTTCAGTCTATTCACTGGGATTATACTTTCTTTATATTTATAATATTATAATAAGGAAATACTCAAAAATAATGGATAACAAAACTATGCATGTCCTCAAAGATACTTTTGCCCAATATTCTGTGATCTTATTCTTTGTCATGTAAAATGAGTTTCTTCTTTCTGGATATACACAGCTAAGGAGATGTAAAATCTTACTTGAAACATACTGTATTGTTTTTAGACATAAGAAAGTGATTCATAATTCAAAAATTTTTTTAATTTTTTAATTTTTATTTTTTTAAAGATTTTATTTATTTATGTGTGAGAGAGAGAGAGGGTGAGAGTGAGAGCAAGCATGGACAGAGGGGAGGGGCAGAGGGAGAAGCAGAAGCAGACTCCCCATTGAGCAGGGAGCCCATTGTGGGACTCGATCCCAGGACCCTGGGATCATGACCTGAACTAAAGGCAGGTGCTTCACCCGCTGAGCCACCCAGGTGCCCCACAACTCAAATTTTTAAAAATAATACTATGAAATATAAAACTAATGGATCTTTAGGATAAAAGAAATCTAATGGATAGAATCAATGCCAAGTTTACTAAAGAACACAGTGGGAATACAATAGACATTAAACAAATTTAAATTAAACTATATTATTCAACTGTACTATGGAGATTCTGTTGCTTTATGTATTTTTATATATTATGGGACTAAATAATGAAAAATTATTCAAAATGAAATCAGACTGAGTTACAACACAGAAGGAATGAATTCTATCCAGAAAACCATTATATGTAATTTATTATTATATTTTACAAGGATTTAAGGAATACCTTAAAACAGATATTTAGGTTTTTAAATATAGGTTTCTATAAACAAGACTTTGGAATATATATTTCAAAGTTCTACATATAGAAAATACTTCCATGCTAAGAAAAAAGTTTTTTTTTGTTTTTTTTTTTGTTTTTGTTTTTTTTTAAGAAAAAAGCTTTTAAAACTTCTTATGCTTACTGGCACTTTACTGATTGCATCAGGCTCTGTTCCTAGAGTAGAGAATCATTAACTCATCCTTACACTTTTTTCTCTAATTTTTAAAAATTAATATAATTTACAGTAATTTTATCTTGTATAAAATGCACTTTAAATATACCTTTTGAAAATGGTTTTGAAGTTTTTTTTTTTTTTCTTAAAAGTTTAAACTTTATTTAACAGGGACACAATCTGTCTCAAAGGCACATAGGTCCATAATGCCATAGTTTTGTATGGATTCAATACTTTGTTTTCACCTTGGAAAAACTCCCTGGGTGGATGTATATCTAGGATTCAAAGTCCTGATAACCTTCAATAGTGTGAATGATGTCTCAAGGTTCACAAGTTCTAAAATGTGGAAATAGAATCAACAGTGAAATAACATAGTCAGATAAAAATTCATTAGAAGAGGAGACTTTTGAAGGTAGTTTTAAGTATATAGAAATGATAACTCAGATAAAGAACAGAAATAAGATAAATAGACTCAGAACAACCAGATTTACTTTTATAGGTACAATTTTCTAAAAATATAAAATGATATTTGAGTTATCATCTACATGTCCACTACATGGCAAATTGCTATTCATCATGCATAGGTGTTTTTTTTTTTTTTCCATTTGTTCGGTTTTGTTTTTTTGTTTTTTTTTTCTTTTTTTAGTGATTGTGTCTGAAGTCTTTAACCCCATTGCAGTTTATTATATATGTAAGCTTCCATGTTTGCTTCTGATAAATGGGACTATAGGTTTACTGTTACCTCGTGGAATAGCTCTCTGCTTGCCTTAAAATAAATAAACTGTCATTTACCAAGTATTTCTTGCAAAACCTACCTTCATCACACTATTACCTGTGTGTAAATGCAGAGCATAAAAAGATATAATCACTAGAAGATTAAACCACCATCCATTTACATTTTTGTTCTCTGTTCCTCTCCTCATATCCAGTGCCACCTCTATAACCTCTTACACAGAATAGAGAAATATTTGTTCAACTCTTCAACTTGACTTAAAACGTATTTCCCTTTGAATCATTCTCTTTTTTAAAAAGTCAAGTAATAGTCTTTCATTCTTTTAAAGACTTCAACATTATCTTAATGCATAATGGACCCTTCAGGTCATGGAGTAGCATGCTGAGAAAAGTTTAAGTACTGGCACTCTGTGAGAAAAAAAAAAAAGTTCTGGTGTATAGCATTTCTTAACTTTCAGGATTAAAATATTCCCAAAATATCTGATTTCAGGCAGCCAACAGTGACATAAGTGAACTTGGGCTAGTGAAGAGATGTTACCCAAGAACACATGAAGCCAAACTCAGGCCACTACTGAATCCAATATTCTATTTTACGTCTGTTCGGTTCTTCTATCCCACCCCATATTCACTGCCACCTAAAATCTACAGAATCCATGACACTTAGAAGGCTTCTAATGTAATAAGGTTTGCTCTGTCTTTGTTTCTTTTCTCATAAAACTCCCCATGCCAACAGCGGCTCCTCCCAATAATTTTTTTTCTCTCTCTCTCTCTTCTCTCTCTCTCTCTCTCACACACACACACACACACACACACAAACACGTATATACACTTTGATGCACACACCATTCATTAAACATTAAATAAATACTTATTGAATCTCTCCTAAAAAATAGTTTTTGCTATTTTGTATTAGATGTAGATAAGTCTACCAAAATTCCACATAGTGAAAACAAAAAATACCATGAGATTCTTAAAAAGTGGTCTATAAGACAGGGAGGATTTCATCAAATTGAGAAGTCAAATGAATCATGAGGAGCAATTCTGTTACTTATCCAACCACTATTAGTACTATAAATTATATAAACTAAATGCATACTGATTAAATTGGGCTCTTAAAATTTTGATAGTTACATGTCACAATTTTAAGTTTGTAAGTTTTTTTTTTTTTAGTGCTACTAAAAATGTGTTGACAATTTTACATCTAAGGTAATTTAGCTATAGTTGGTTGATGTATTTAGTAATAGTTAATACATTTTTAAAAATGTATATTATATGTATAGTGCAATTATAGATCACTATCCAAAAAGCATAGAGATGTAGGTATTTTTTCCTGACACTGTGATTGACTGCTTGTTGTTAGAAACACATTATTTTCCACATCTGTAAAATGGAAATACTAACCTTTGTCTTTTGAAACAAACACATGGAGGGATAAAATAATAAATAAAAAAACAAAAAATACTATTAGATTTAGGGGCAGTAATGGCACCCAAACAATGTTGATAACTCTATAGTTTAAATAAATGTGATTTTTTAAAAAAATATGATAATTGTTTGACAATACTGGTTAGTGCAATGCAGAGGTATAATTGATAATCTACTTTTGCATTAGATATTGTCATTTGTTATAGTCAGTGAAACTTAGTAAAAGTATAGGAGATCTCATTATTTTGGATGACATACAGTATATTTGCTGAATTTCTTTCAGACAATATTTGCAGAAGTTGATGATGTTCTTGAAGTCATTTTGTGATAGTTGATGCTTTGCATTGCAGCACTGCAAAATTAAATGTGCTATTATTTTTCCACCCTCAGACATAAACCTACTGAGGTAATTCAATATTTTCTATGATACATTGAAAGTTTGGCATGGGAGTTAGCCTCCCCCCCATATCAGATGACACTGCTGGGGGCTTTACCACTCGACCTTGATGTCATGTTTCTATGGTTGCTATGAGAAGATTTAGAAATGAGATATTTTATTAATTATTACATTTTCAAATAAAGCCCCAAGATCACAATAATATAATCTAAACCTATGCTTAACGGAGTGTTGCTAACTATTCTGATATAGATTTTCAGAGATAAACAGAAAATGGTTGATATTTTTCTCTATCTCATGTCTAGTAACTACAGAATTAAGGAAGCTAGAAGATAGATTCGGTCCTGGTTCTGCAAGTGCTACCTGTATAATTGCAATAATGATAGTGATCACCATCATCATCATAATCAGGATCTAAAGGTACAATTAAGTTATCTGGAAAATAAGATTATAAATAAAAACATTCATTCCCTGTCCTCATATTCTAACATAAAAAGTAAATACTCGGGAAACCCTGGGTGGCTCAGAGGTTTAGCATCTGCCTTTGGCCCAGGGCATGATCTTGAAGTCCTGGGATAAAGTCCCACATCGGGCTCCCTGCATGGAGCCTGCTTTTCCCTCTGCCTGTGTCTCTGCCTCTCTCTCTCTCTCTCTGTCTCTCATGAATAAATAGATAAAATATTTAAAAAGTAAATACTCAATGGTCATTAATAAATATTCAACATTGTATTTCCTTTTTATTTTTTATTGGTGTTCAATTTGTCAACATATAGAATAACACCCAGTGCTCATCCCGTCAAGTGCCCCCCTCAGTGCCCGTCACCCAATCACCCCCACCCCCGCCCTCCTCCCCTTCCACCACCCCTAGTTCGTTTCCCAGAGTTAGGAGTCTCTCATGTTCTGTCTCCCTTTCTGATATTTCCCACTTATTTTTTCTCCTTTACCCTTTATTCCCTTTCACTATTATTTATATTCCCCAAATGAATGAGACCATATAATGTTTGTCCTTCTCTAATTGACTTATTTCACTCAGCATAATACCCTCCAGTTCCATCCACATCAAAGCAAATGGTGGGTATTTGTCGTTTCTAATGGCTGAGGAATATTCCATTGTATACATGGACCATATCTTCTTTATCCATTCATCTGTTGATGGACACCGAGGCTCCTTCCACAGTTTGGCTATTGTGGACATGGCTGCTAGAAACATCGGGGTGCAGGTGTCCCGGCGTTTCATTGCATCTGTATCTTTGGGGTAAATCCCCAACAGTGCAATTGCTGGGTCGTAGGGCAGGTCTATTTTTAACTCTTTGAGGAACCTCCACACAGTTTTCCAGAGTGGCTGCACCAGTTCACATTCCCACCAACAGTGCAGGAGGGTTCCCCTTGCTCCACATCCTCTCCAACATTTGTTGTTTCTTGCCTTGTTAATTTTCCCCATTCTCACTGTGTGAGGTGGTATCTCATTGTGGTTTTGACTTAAGATTTGTGCGGAGGGATCCCTGGGTGGCACAGCGGTTTAGCGCCTGCCTTTGGCCCAGGGCTCAATCCTGGAGACCCGGGATCGAATCCCACGTCGGGCTCCCGGTGCATGGAGCCTGCTTCTCCCTCTGCTTGTGTCTCTGCCTCTCTCTCTCTCTCTCTCTGATGATTATCATAAATAAATAAAAATTAAAAAAAAGATTTGTGTGGAATCAGAAAAGACCCCGAATAGCCAGGGGAATATTAAAAAAGAAAACCATATCTGGGGGCATCACAATGCCAGATTTCAGGTTGTACTACAAAGCTGTGGTCATCAAGACAGTGTGGTCCTGGCACAAACACAGAGACATAGATCAATGGAACAGAATAGAGAATCCAGAAGTGGACCCTCAACTCTATGGTCAACTAATATTCAATAAAGGAGGAAAGACTATCCACTGGAAAAAAGACAGTCTCTTCAATAAATGGTGCTGGGAAAATTGGACATCCACCTGCAGAAGAATGAAACTAGACCACTCTCATGCCCCATACACAAAGATAAACTCAAAATGGATGAAAGATCTAAATGTGGGACAAGATTCCATCAAAATCCTAGAGAAGAACACAGGCAACACCCTTTCTGAACTCGGCCACAGTAACTTCTTGCAAGATACATCCATGAAGGCAAGAGAAACAAAAGCAAAAATGAACTATTGGGACTTCATCAAGATAAGAAGCTTCTGCACAGCAAAAGAAACAGTCAACAAAACTCAAAGACAACCTACAGAATGGGAGAAGATATTTGCAAATGATAAAGGGCTAGTTTCCAAGATCTATAAAGAACTTATTAAACTCAACAGCAAAGAAACAAACAATCCAAATTGAAATGGGCAAAAGACATGAAGAGAAATCTCACAGAGGAAGACATAGACATGGCCAACAAGCACATGAGAAAATGCTCCGCATCACTTGACATCAGGGAAATATTCAACATTTTAAAGTAAGCAAATCCAATAATTAAGAAACACAGTGTTTTGATGATCAGATTGTAAATGCATATATATTCATATGTTAGTTGTAATAAGTTTCACAAAATATACAAGACAGTTATGTATGTCTGTTAATATTTCTGAAAACAATGCCATACAAAAGTTTTAGAAATTATATTATATATTATATATATTTAGCCAAATAGTGCTCTCATGGAATGTACTTAAAGGTAATAGTTATAGATATACATAGACATATAATAGCAAGATTTATTCAATGCAGTTCTATACAAATATTGAAAAAAAATAAATCACTTAAATGTCAAAGATAGGAAATTAGATGAACAAATTATTCTTTGATTCATTCATCAGATCTACAAATATTCCGTATTTTCCCACATGAAGAAACAAATACTGTGTATTCTTCTGGGATATAGGAATAAAGAAGATAGACATCAGTCATCCCCTGTCCTCTTCGTGTTTTCAAGTTATCTTGGGAGAAATACATTATACCAAAATTAGAGTAAAGAAAGGGTCCACTCTAAGGGAAACCAAAAAAAAAAAAAAAAACATATAGACATAGAACAGGGGAATTCAATCTATTTTATGAATCTGTAAATGTTTCACTGAATTAGTACAGCACAGGTCCTAGAGATTTTAGTCTGATGATGGAGGAGGAATAGGGAAGACCAAGCTGAACATAAGAAAGAGCAAGTTTGAAGGCAATAGGCAAGATGATCACTTTGGTGGGAAAGACATAAAAATAAGCATGGCTCAAAATAATTTCTCAAAAAATTTATTAACCAGTTCTATTTCTAGATAAGAGACAAGGGAAATAAAATACACACTGGAAGAAACCATTATAAGGAACCTGAGGGAAATGTGCCCATGGATTTATTCCTGCATATTTTATATATTTATAACATTTCTTGATATTTATTGCAGTCTTGTGAATAAGCTCACTAATGCTTGGGGTCAAATATTCAACACAATATAATATTAGCCATTTTCCATGAATTTAAACTGTCAGTTAAGGAATTGAAGCCACTCAGCTATTTTATATACCCCCTAAAATTCTTTGCATATAAAACATGTACTGATAATTGTGAGGATTAAATGAGTCATATAAAAAATACTTGAACCAGTGTTTGGCACATTGTAAGGACTCTACACAATTAGCTTGTTAAAAAGCTATGACTGAATGGCATACGGCAATAAGCTTTCCATTTAACACAGAAATCGTGAATATTTGGAACTATAATATGGTGGAATTACAGACTTTTTTGAAATAGTATCACATGAAAGAATTCTTTTTGCTCTTATTTTGGTGTGGTTTCAAGATAACCCTATCTTCATTCATGATTGTAGATTTTGTCTGAAAACAAATGTGGGAATTGTGACATCCCATATCCATGGGATTTTTTTAAATAAGAATTAAATTATATTTTCCCTCATGTAAATTTTTGCTTGATTATACTTTTATAATAGAAATAAATATTTGAGAGGTTTTTTTTTTTATTCTCATGTTCAAAGTCTACAGAAAATAATGCAAATAGCAACTTGGGAAATGTGAAAACTGATAACAGAAAGGAAATAGTGAAAATAGTGAAAAGACAAAATAAAAATCTGTGCTTTTGGGGGGTGGGGGTGGGGGAGAGGGCATGGATGGGCAGAGGGAAAGGGAGAGGGGGAATCTTAAGTGGGTTCCTCCCTAGGGCAGAGCCTGAGTGGGGTTTGATCTCACAACTAAGATCATGACCTGAGCAGAAATCCAAGTCAGGCACTTAGCTGACTGAGAATCTCAGGTGCCCCGGTGTAATATTTTTATCCAAAATCATTCAATTTCTATAAATTTCTATAACTGCATAATCTAAGTATTACAAGGAAGCTTCGATTGAGACTTAGGAGGAGCAGTGTAGGAGGAAGAGTGTTTCATATGTAGAAAGTTCCTACTCAGAACCTCTACTAGCAGTGATCACTGTCTGTTGATAATCTTAGATCTTATTCTCAAACTCTTTGTGGTGGGAAAACTCCTGCCATCCATTTGAACAAGGAGCATTCTTGTCACAGTGACAGTGAACTTCCTGAGGCCCTGCTGCTTGTTTATGCTGCAAAGCTCTAGATGTGTTATGGTAAAATGCTGTGTTATGCTTTGGCTTCTAAATATCTCTTGAGTTGTAGAGCATTGTCAACAATCAGTATAGATAGGTTGCTATTTTTTTAAGAAACCTCATGTAATAGTCATCATGTCCCCCAGTCTCCTCCCTACAAAAGATATGTTGGAATTCTAAACCAGAGTACCTCAGAATGTGACCTTATTTGGAAATAGGGCCATTCTGATGTACGTCAACTAAGTCAGGATGTGCTCATTTTGGAATAGAGTGTACCCTTAATCCAAAGAATGGTGTCTTTATAAAAAAGATGGTCAAAACACAGATATTAAACACACACACACACACACACACAGACATACAGGGAGCATTCTATGTGATGACAAAATAGAACAGAGCATTCAGCTGTAAGCCAAGAAATGCCAAAGATTGAGAGCTACCACCAGATGGAAGAGGCAAAGGATGATTCCCTTTATTGGCTTCAGACGAAGTGTGGCCTGACCAACACCTCATTTCAGATCTTGAGCTTTCAGAACTATGAGACAATAAATCCTGTTGCTTTAAACAGTTTGTTGTATGTGTTACAGCAGGCCGAGGAAACTAATATCACAATCTGAAGAATTTTCCAGCTAGGGTCATTGAGCTAAAGATACATCAGTATCTCTGTATATGCAGACATTCCTTTATGCATGGTACAATTATTTATCCATTCTATTTCTCCTTTCCTAAATATCAATGTATTCTGTCGGGAACCACTTCATAGTCTGATATTAAGTTACTTTAGCTTGATTCTATTCCATCCTGTTATAAATTTGACCTTAATTAACCTTCTTAAAATGCATTGGACTTCAAGGATAGCTTCCTTGAAAATGATGCTACAGTGCTAGTCAAGTGATAAAGTAATATCACTTCATAAAGCTATTTATAGAAATGATCTTTGAATAGTAAAAGCTTCCAATCACTTAGAACTTACATAAACATTATAATAAAAATGTCATTTATCTTGACTTATAAAAAAAGACATTCTTAAAGATAGAATAGCCTTTTGAATAGTGTTCATAGATAATATTATGATAAAGATATAATGCAAAAAATAACTTAAAGTGACCTTTAAAAAAATCAAAGGAGTTTAATTTCATTATATTCTAAATACATTTATTTAAAATTGATAGAGCATCCCTACCTTAAGTCTTGCTGATGCCACAGCAAACAAATTTAGAATATATGTAGACATATTTATTTTATATTTATATGAATTTTTCAGTACCAATTTTCTGTGTGTTGAAAATTTGACACACTATAATTCAGAAGGTCCTAATTTTAAAAGAATCTTTTATTAAAAAGTCATCTAAGGCACTACTTAGAAGAATAATTGAAAGTGCTTGAGATTAAATTGTTCTGTTTGCCCACAGTAGACAAGGTACAGGTTGCAGAGCTAATAATGCGTTTTTATTGAACAAATATATGTCAACTTTCTGTTGGAAGGGTCATCCTATAAAGCTGTAATTACTACTCATATTTTTTAAGTAGAGCTAGAGTTAGGAAAAGGGCTTAAATAAATGGAGGTACATATAACAAATATAAATCTTACTCAGTATATGAATACTTAGCTGCTGTTTTACTTAGTGTAATTTAAATCAAAATGAGAATAGCTTGACTCAGCAATTGCACTACTAGGTTTTTACCTGAAGGACAAAAAAATACTGATTTAAAAGGGCACATGCACTCTGATATTTATAGCAGCATCATCAACAATAGTCAAATTATGGAAAGAGCCCAAGTATCCATTGACTGATGAATGGATAAAGAAGAGGTAGGAAGTATATACAATGGAATATTACTCAACCATAAAAAGTACTGAAATCTTGCATTTGCAATGACATGAGTGGAGCTAGAGAGTATTATGCTAAGTGATTTCACTCTTACGCAGAATTTAAGAAACAAAACAGATAAGCATAAGGGAAGGGAAAAAAAAAACAGAGAGGGAAGCACACAATAAGACATTCTTAGTTGTAGAGAATAAACTGAAGGTTGCTATAGGGATGGGGTTTGAGGATGGGCTAAAATGGTGATGGGTATAAAGAAGGACACTTAAAAAAAAAGAAGAAGGACACTTATTGCATTACATAGTGGGTGTTATACATAAGTGATAAATCACTAAATTTTATTCCTGAAATCAATATTACACTATACATTAACTAACTAGAATTTAAATAAAAATTTGAAAAAAATGATTTAATTTGATAGAGTACAATAGATCTTGCTATCAAATACAAATATCTTTTGGTTTAATATCATACAATTTTATGGGCAAAAAATAATGAAGCACTAAAAATAAAAACTTTGATATTGAACATTAGCAAAATTATTTTTTTTTGCAAAATGATTTCTTAAGACACAGACATACATATTTGCTTCTTGCAAAGATCAAAGTAATACTACGTATGCTGACCACTGAAAAATTGACAAATAGACATCATTTAAAAGTTTAATTACCCATAAATTCAACTCACAGAGATAAGATAGTTAAACTAATTACAGTATTTCTTGACAAGGTCCTATGTTATTAAATATTTTTCAACTAAATATTCATGACTGGTTGTATAGGTGACCCAAAGTTTAGACTCAAGAATTATGTCTATTTTAGATGCTTAGTTTGTTGTCAATGTCTTATTGCCAGAAATAATTCCACTATGAACACAGATGTTCAAAGTCTTTGGGTGCCCCAGGGTTAATTTCTAAAAGTGGAATTAAAGGTCAAAGAACAGAAAAATATTGCCAAATAACCTTTAAGAAAATAATGATCTGAATTTCTACTCAATAATATCCTATTAAAAGTAAAATTTCATGTTAGAAAAAGAAACATAGAAAAAATTAAGTAATCATTCATGTTTTCACTACCTTAAGATATCTGGTTTATCTTGTATTTCTGAATCCAAATTTTAACTACAAACTTTATATACAGTTAAAATATAGTTTATAAACAATTGTGAATCCTATCTTTTTTATGTTTTACTTTTTGTTGATGTGTATGCAATTTGCCGTGTTGCCAAAAAGTCTTCACATTTATTATGAGTACTTAATAGTCCATAAAGCAGGTATGCCTTTTCTCTAAAGAAAGAACGAAGTCATTTCCGATTTTTCATTATTATAATCTTTCCCCTTTGTATGTATACATTTTTAAAAATACATTTCCTGAAATTAAATTCCACCCAATGAGATACTGCCTAATGAAGGATCGATTTAAATGATTTTCGTGGGGGTGGTGGTTGTCGTGGAAATGCCAAAGTGTCATTCAAATTTCAGTACCAGTAAGACTAAATTCTTGTTTCAGTTTTTAAATAGTCTCCCATTAGTTCCAGAATTTATTTAGCATAGGATTGTAAGTATCCAAGACCTTGGAGTGGATTGTCTAGTTTAAATACCAGCTCCTTCCATTTTATAGCTGCTTAATATTAGAAAAATCCCTCAACTTTTGGGTTCTTCCTCTAAAATGTCTAATACTCTTCATTTCAAGTGGTTTTGGTGTTAAATGAAGTAATTTATTTAAAGTAGTTACTACAATTGAAGTTTGCACATAGAGATAAAATACACCCCATTACTGGTAAGTGTTGTTATTATATTTTTCTAAGTATAAATTGCTGTCAATTTATGCTTTTAATGGCCATTAAGAGAATCAAAATGATTTTATTAATTCTCAGTTCCATATACCCAGCCTGATGGAGAGCAAAATTCAGAGATGGCCCTTGTCAGAGTGGAGGAGAAAGTAAAGCTTGCTCTTTATAGTAGCACACTCTTTTCCACTACCCTATATCTGTCCTGGAGTGTCCTTTATGCAGTTCCCTGGTTGTCTTCTGCTTTACCCCTTCCAAAATTTCCTTTCCTGTACTTCAACCCTGCTGGGGTCAATTCTAGTATGTTCCTTAGATTATACCAGTTACTAGCTTTCTTTCCATAGAGGATGTAGAATGTATTAATTATCGAGTTGGACTGATGTGCCTTTGTTGAGTATAACAAAATGAAATGCAATCATAGCATCCTAGACTGGAAGGGATGATTTCTGTATCAATATGTCTTAAAAAAATTCATTTCAGTTTACTATAAATGCATATCCGTTGTAAAATGCAAATAATGCATTAAAATAAAAAAAAGGAAAACTTTCTTGTCCTGGCCCTATTTACATTTCCATTCCAGAATATGGATATATACCTACAGTTAGAATATTGAATCTGCATGTGTTGGTTCCCATGAGATCTGATTACTTCACTCCCTAGATACAGAAACATTGCTCTAAAACCACACATTAACCTTAGAAATATCGTATTAGCAATATACTTGACCTCTGATACACTTAAGTATACTAGGCTGATGTTAATGACAATTTCTTGTTTTAAAATTCTTGCTAAAATGCAAACATAACTGAGTGAATTATGTTTTTGAAGTGATTGTCAATTATAATCAAGGTCATATTAATATGATGTTGGACACTATGTGATTAAAAACCATAGAGGCTTTCCCAATCTAATTAAATGCCTGACATACCACTGAATAAAGCCAGGCCATAAAGTTAGAGCTCTTGAAGAGTGGCACAAATAAGTTGAAAGGCAGACAAACAGACAGATACATAGATAAGATTTGGGTAGAAAAATTAAGGGATCAATGTTGATGTTTTAATAATCACTTTTTCTCCTTTAAATCATCTTATTTTAGCAGAGCCTTTGACATATCGCACCTGTAGTTTACTCTATAGTAATTTATTGTTCTGTGTTTACAACTAAGAGACAAGTTACTCTTAAATCCTCTGATTTTACTTTCTCTTGACTCTTCAGAAAGTTATGATAAGCAACTTCTAACTAACTATACTAAGAAAAAATTCCTAACACAAAAACCATACTTAATCGCATATATAAGAAGGTGAAAAAAATAGTAGTTACTACTGCGTGAAGGTGGGCTTGCCCTAGAAATTCAAGACAAAGTCATGTATCAGTTAGTTATGCATGAATGATGCTCCTCAGGAGAAAGCATCACTTCAAATGGCTTAGTTGTAGTTGTATGTAAAATAGAGCAGAAGCAAAATATGTTTATAATATAAATTTCTGTGAGTTCTGTCTTGCTGATAAGTGGTATGCTGATACTATCACAGGCCATGAGCATTAGAAGGCACAGAATTTACAAGACAATCTCTTCCAATTTTCAAAAGTAGACACAGGGACTTAGAAAAACTTTTTAGCGTATTGCAATTTTACCTGTAGTATCAAGTTGCCAGTTGTCAGAATATAGAATTCTAAAACTAATATTGGATTAATTTGATTTTTCTAGATTACTAGTAACCCTATCATTTTCTGATTAATTGTAATTTGATCAAAGGAACTTAAAATATGCATTTACACTTGATTATAGCATAATTTCAAATCAATATTATGTGGCCCAGAATTGAACCATGCTTTCCAGAAAGAGTAATTAATGCTTTCTTTACTCCCTAAGTAATCTCTTCCTTGCATTTCTTCCTGGGAGAAGACAGAGTCAGCATAGTGTGTCTGATGTTAGGTTATTGTTTATATCTTCATTTTAGTAAAATATTCCTGAAAATGATAAATTTGGAGGCTGTAAATATAGTGGTTCACTTATCCTTTTCAAGACACATAATTTTTACAGTTTTTTTATTTAATTTTTTTTCCACTTACATAGGATGCTTTCTCTTTAAAAGGAATAAATGGCAGGATCAAGGCCTCACTTGTTTGCTGTATGATAGCATTTAACTGTTTAAGAAGACAACATCCTTGTAAGTAGAATATAAAACATTGTTTATAGAATCATTAAATATTGAAACAAAACAAATACATATTAGAAAATGTGGAGTGATTTTATTTCATAGTAATATCAAAAATAAGCTTTATTTCATATACCACTTTTGTAACTACCTTTGAAAATATGAATGAGGACAATCGGCTCTCTTGGCTATATATTTGTCAAATGTCAGGTTATTAATAGCATGTACTTTAATTTTCAATTGCTAAATGCTGAAGACTTTAAAATCTAATATTTTTGCATAAATAATAACTCGTTATTTACTGGATGTAGAACAATGAAAAAACTGTAATTCAATATAAAGCATTTTACTCTTACATGTCATGCACCTGATAAGAAGGCTCAGATATTGGCACAGGGAGAGTTAAGTATTAGTAAAACACAATCTCTTCTTAGATATAAAAATATTAATCAAATAATAAACAAATACTGGTACACTTAGACCCTGAAAAATATGAATGCCCTAACAGAGGAGTGTTTCTGGCTAGGAGAAATCTGGAAAGTCTCCTTGGAAGTCATGATATTTGAGCTAAATGCCTGATTTTTTGTTACTTTACTTTTATCCAGGGGGTGCTCTAAGAATTATAATTTTTTTTATATTCATGTAACTGAGGTTAGTTTTCATGATAATATACGTAGGGATCAAACACCAGCACACCTACTGATAGCCCTTGGAACATAACATTGTATTAAACTTTTTAACCAACCTGAAGGATGGATGTAGCCTTGAAACCAGTGACTCTTATCAGAACCGTAAAATTTCCTTTTCCATAATTTTTCTACACCATTTTCCTGACTTATTGGTAGGCTAACCTCATCTAATCTTCTATTAGGACCCTTTCTAATATCTTCACATTAGAAACTTGCTTTCTGACCATTAGAAAGAACTCATCATTGGATTTAATAGTTGTCTTCAGCAATACAGCTTCTCTACCATAAACAAATAAAACAAACAAAAAAACCCATACATCTCACATTGTGCTTTTTTTTTTCTAAACCCTGGCATCCTTTCAGTTCCTCTCTGAGAACTTTTATTGTTAACTATGTCTCTTGCCACAGTTGTTTGTGCACCTTGCTTCTGTATATAGTTAAGTCTTATGCTCCAACTGTAGATAAATCTGAAAATTTTATTTTCGTTGTATTAATTGAACACATGTAAATAAAATCCAACTTATTTTGGTAATTCAAATTGGTAAGTTATGCCAATAGTTAACTGTTGTTTATTAAGTAATTCTAACCTACGAAAGTTAATCTTATTTTATACAAATGCAGGGCATTTAAATATGTCCAGGAATTCTATGGATATGTAAAAGGTTATAAAGTACCCGAAGAGAAAAATGGAATCATCTTAAGGTATGTTACGTTACTTTCAGATACTACTTAACTCACATATAAAAAGTACTGACAAGAAAAATAAGCATTTTATATGCCATATTTCACATATGTACTTAATTCAAAAGAGCAGGTGTCTGCGTGTGCGTGACATTATATAGGATAAGTTACTTATTGAAATGCATTATATGAAAAAGATAAAAGTTCATTGTTTATCATATACATCTCAGGTTGTTGCTATTGTGACATTTAAGCATATGGCTAAATATACTGTTATAATATTTTACATTTTTTTTAATTTTTAAAGATTTTATATATTTATTCATGAGAGACACAGAGAGAGGCAGAGACACAGGCAGAGGGAGAAGCAGGCTCTGATGCGGAACTTGATCCCAAGACTCTGGGATCATGACCTGAGCCAAAGGCAGGTGCTCAACCGCTCAGCCACCCACGCATCCCTAATATTTTACATTTTTAAATAAACCATTTGGAAACATGCACACTTTATATTTTATTCTATTAATCAGGATACAACATTTTAAAGGCACATCTTACTAAAAGATATTTACAAATATACTGCTTTATTTCTTAACTCCAATACTTGCATTGGTTATGTAGGTATGCTTTCTTACTTGAGCTAAAATTCAAAAGTAAAATGGAGGGCCCTGGAAAAAGTTAAAAATAGAACTACCCTGCAACCCAGCAATTTCACTACTGGATATACCCAAAGAATACACAACACTCATTCAAAAGGGATACATGCACCATGATGTTTATAGCTGCATTATTTATGATAGCCAAGATATGGAGGAAGTCCATATGTCCATCGATTGGTGAATGCTAAAGATGTGTATATATATATATATATGTATATATATATATATATATATATATATATATATAATATAGCTCAGCCATAAAAAAGAATGAAATCAGGACGCCTGGATGGCTCAGCAGTTGAGCATCTGCCTTCAGCACAGGTCATGATCCTGGGATCTGGGATTGAGGCCCACATCTGGCTCCCTTCAAGAAGCCTGCTTCTCCCTCTGCCTGTGTCTCTGTCTCTGTCTCTCTCTCTCTCAGTCTGTGTCTCTCATGAATAAATAAATAAATCTTAAAAAAAAAAAAAAAAAATCTTGACCTTTGCAATTATGTGGAGGATGGAGCTAGAGAGTATGATGCTAAGTGAAATAAGTCATCAGAGAAAGACAAATACCACGTGATTTTACTCATGTGGAATTTAAGAAACAAAACAGATCATGATGGGGGGCGTAGAGGAGAAGGGATAACTTGAACAGTGATGATATTTCTATGGATATTTCAATGAGAATTTGAGTATTAGAAATTGAACAAAACCAGTTCTGAGAAGGAAGGACAAAATTATTTCCAGTAATTCTTGTGTTTTTTTTATATTTCTGTGTCAAATTTAATTGGAAAATCACCGTGAGAGTAATCTTTACTGACTAGTAGTACAAAGAGATAACATAGCGATGCTGAGAAAATGAAATTTTGCAGAAACATATGGCTTTCTCCTTTCACTGTTTCTTCCATTTCCTTTCACATTAAATAAAACAAGTTCAAATTATATAATTCACCTACAATGATTTAATCTTGCTAATTAGTTAAGGCCAAAAGTTTTATTTTATAAAGTAGTGTTGCAAGTAATACTAGAGAGAAAGGCATTTCTTGATTCTCTCTGAAATGTGTGTTTCTTGCGTAATAGTGCTGATATTTTATTCTTTTCCCTGTGTTCTAACGGTAATATGAACAAAATAAGCATTGGTATTGCCTTGTTAAAATTAGTTAAGAAGACTATACCCAGTTAAGTACTGTTTAGGGCATGACTGAAAGAGCCTTTGGTATTAACTTGTGGACACCGGTTATTTGTTTCTATGTTCACTTTGTACTGTGCTATCTACTGAAAATAATTTTGTTTTCCTGGGGAATTATCAGTAGTATATGGAAAATTGAGGGAAAATTTTTTAAAAAATACAAGCAGCTAGAACTTCTTATAAAATAATCTCATCTCCTACTTTGGTGCTCTTACTATAAGCAAATGGATTGTTTCATGATCCATTGAATGATCCCTGTGCCATCTCTACTTTGGGTCATGTTGTTTTGCCCTTAGAATATTCCTTTTTGAGGAGATTGTCCCTGTTTGTTTGTTTGTTTGTTTGTTTTTTTTAATCTTCCCCTTCAAATTGGATATGTCAAATGTCATGCTCATGAAGATTTTCTTTATAAAAACAGTTTTTTAAATTTTCTGCAATTGTATAATTTTTGTCCTATATTTCTCACCACTTACTATTATGTGATAATACTCACATTTTTAAGTTGGCCAACTAAATATTAATTCACATCTTGTGCGTTTTTCCTACCAGCCTAATTTTTAAAAAAATATTTTATATATTCATCACACACACACACACACACACACACACACACACACAGGCAGAGGGAGAAGTAGGCCCCATGCAGGGAGCCCAATGCGGGACTCAATCCTGGGACTCCAGGATCATGCCCTGGGCTGAAGGCAGGTGTTAAACTGCTGAGCCACCTAGGGATCCCCCAGGCTAATTTTTTATAGTCACTAGCAATAAGAGAATCTTGGATTAGTCCTTAATGCTCCAAAATTTCTCCATATTCTTTAACTGCTCACTTTATACTACACTGAGAAAATAAAAGCCATCAAAATGGAACCCCTTCGATCCACAGATCCACCTACATCCACACATTTTCATATCCACCCTTATTCTTCTTTAATTATTTTTATTCTTTATTAAATTTAATCAAATTAGTAAAAATTATTTTACCTTTTTATGCCATTATATCCTCTTAGATTTCTTCTTACCTATCCCCAAGCAATGTTTGATTATCCGTGCCTATTTAACACTGTAGACGTCCTATAAAACATGAATTAAAAACACAAAAAAGTAAAATAAATCAATGACAAGTAAGTATTCTGAGTACTTCTGAATCTAATTTTACAGTCCATTTTCTACACAGAAAAATAGGCAAATATTTTTTATTAAACCATTAATACATCCTGAAAAGTTTCTATGTGTTGATCAAAAAACAAAAGGGATATCACAACAGGCCCCAAATGGATTCCCTTATGCTAAGTCCCACATCACCAAACTGACACATAACTTACAGTTTCATTTTCCCAAGAAATTGAATCTTAAGCCACCCAGTCAAGAATCTCCTGATCAGTATTCATTTAGTTAGGTAATCTACTTGATAGACCCTTGTCAATACCTAAAGAAAATAGCTTTGTAATATAACTTTTTGTCAATATAACTTCCTTGTTTCTACTTTCCTCTACTTATTAAAGTTGTTCATTTTGTACAGCTCTTTGGAGTTCCTTTTTATCTGCTAGATTGGATGCTGTTCTGATTCAAAATTACTCTTGCCCAAAATAGTCCTATATTCTATAATTCTTATGCCTCAGTTTATCTTTTAGCAATATCTGGTTAATTTTTGGATGTGATCCCAAAAGTAACCTCACAGCAACATATAGACTAGATTCAACCAAACAACTGATCACCATAGTCCATTCAAGTTGGCACATCAAATTAGTCATCACAGCCATTGACAGATTTCCTCTTCCATCCTTTATGTATCTCTTTTTCGTTCGTTTTATTGCTATTTTTTCTCTTTAATTATTATGAATTTGTTCCTACTACTTCATCTCTTTACTCTAATAGTTATCTCCAGAAAAATTTTCTACTTACAATATTTCAAGTATTACCACGCATACGGCTCATACATTTGTTTTTCCAAATATAATTAATCCTTTAAACTCCATATGAACATATATATATAACCAAATATTGAAAATGTTTATGTAGATGTTCCACAAATCCTCATGTGACAATTATGAATTATGTAAAATCGTATTATTTTGGGGGCATCTGGGTGGCTCCGTCAGTTGAGTGTCTGACTCTTGATTTTGGCGTAGGTCATGATCTCAGGATCATGGAATTGAGACCTGAATTGGGCTCTCTGCTCAGCATGGAGTCTGCTTGAGTTTCTCTATCTCCAATTCCCTCTGTCTCTCTTACTGATTATGTGCTCACTCTCTCTATCTCTGTTTCTCTCAATAAATGAAATCTTTAAAAAAAAAAAAACCTATTGTTTTTAAGCAATGTCCTGTTTTTACTGGTTCTAGTAACTGAAAAGATAAATTTGAAAATGTTATTATTTTCATAAAATCTTTCAATTATTTTCTAGTATCTATAGGGTAATAATCAATTAGTGATTAGACACTCTTTACTTCTTGTCCTCAGTCTATTTTCAGTTACATCTCTAGAGCTTTCTATAAGGAGCTTCAACCTCATAATTTGCTATGTGATTCCCATGCTACTTGCTGTGCTACTTATTCAAAAATATTATTGAACAGATATGAAGTACTAGTCATTTTTTGGTTCCCCTACCATCCTATTAATGAGTTTAGTCACAAATATAATACACAACCTGTGCTAAAAAAAGAAACAAAGACCAACTAAGGATCAGTGAATGCTAAAATATATAATATTTAGAAATCTTTAGAAACATATTTATGTTATATAATATGTAGTGCTTAACAGTGAAGAAATTGGGGATCCCTGGATGGCCCAGTGGTTTATTGCCTGACCTCAGCCAGGGCATGAACCTGGAGTCCCAGGATCAAGTCTCACATTGGGCTTCCTGCATGGAGCTTGCTTCTCCCTCTGCCTGTGTCTCTGCCTCCTTCTCTCTGTCTCTCATGAATAAATAAATAAAATCTTAAAAGAAAAAACAGTGAAGAAACTATGACTAAAGTCTGTTTTTTGTTTGTTTATTTGTTTGTTTGGTATGGAATGTTGGTCTGAGAAATGCCAGTCTGAGATTTAGTGAGGCAGAAAGTAGCAAAATGTTTAGCCTACATGTCACACAAACTAATAGCTTTATGTTCCTTTCTGATTGTGAAATAAATTGTACTCTGAGTTCATCTGCATGGGATCCCACCCATTGAGTTAATTAGGATTAACTAATTCTCAAAGATCAGAGGCCACAAGTTAGATGACTAAAATACATTTTAAACAGTGTTTGTGTCAGAAAATCTTCACCATGTAGGTTAAGACTTTCAAATCAATTAACTGAGTAGAGAAATATTATAGAGTAAAAATAAAAAAAACAAACAAGAAGAAAGCTAATATACTAACTTTAAGAAGGATATCCTTGAAAATATAAGATCATCCTATAAAATACTAGTTTGTCAGTCCTTAACTGATTGGAATGTTTTAGAATATTTCTTGCCCAAACTATAGTTAAGAAAATATGTCTCTAGATTTATCTTGATTGTTGGTTTTTATTTTTGCATATGGAGAATATTTCCCAAATATTTTTAATGTTGAACTTAATTTAATTATTTTCCATTTGATAATAACACACTGATGGGGTGAAAGGAAAAGGCTCTTCTAAAATTAAATTGAATCAGCATGTTTATGGATTTTTTGT
Organism: Nyctereutes procyonoides; assembly: GCF_905146905.1. Lineage (NCBI taxonomy): Eukaryota > Metazoa > Chordata > Mammalia > Carnivora > Canidae > Nyctereutes > Nyctereutes procyonoides. The sequence goes on along the minus strand of NW_026575032.1, from coordinate 12,426,451 downwards.
GTGTGCAGTAAAAACCTTTGATATATTATGTTTCTCTTCTATACTCTTTGGCTCCACTAATTTTAATCTTCATTTGATAATCAGAAAGTAGATTTTAAAAATGAAGAATATCTTAATTCTCATTTAAATAAAAGACTTGAATTAGAATTACATAATACGATCCAAGATGGCAGAAGAGTAGGAGACCTTAGTTCCATCTGGTCCCAAGAATTCAGCTACATAGCTATCAAATCATTATGAGCACTTGCAAACTCAAACTAAGATTTAAGAAAAAAATAGCTGCAACTCTACAAATGGAAAAGCGACCACATTCTGCAAGAATGGCAGGACAGAAAACACCTTGAAAAAGAGAACAAGCAGTTCTGTCTGCCAGGGACCTAATCAGCATGAACAGAAGTAAAATGTGGGAACTAAAGTTTAGAATAAGGATTATAATAATATGATCTGGGCCTGAGAAAAGCATAGAAGACACTAAAGAATCCCTTTCTGGAGAAATAAAAAAACTAAAATCTAATGATGTCAAAATAAAAAAGGCTATTAATGAGATGCAATAAAAATGGAAGGCTCTAACTGCAAAGATAATGAAGCAAAAGAGAGAATTAGGGATATAGAGAAAAAACGATGGAGAATAAGAGGCTGAGAAAAAGAGAGGTAAACGACTACTATAACACAAGGGGAGAATTTGAGAGATAAGTGATACTGTTAAGCAAATAATAATTAATAATAATAATAATAATAATAATTAATAATAAAATAATTGGGATCCCAGAAAAAGAGGAAAGAGATAGGGGAGCAGAAAATATATTTGAGCAAATTATCTAGAGAATTTCCCTAAACTGGGAAAGGAATTAGGCATCCAAGTCTAGAAGGCACAGAGAACCCCACTCAAAATCAGTAAAAGAGGGGGGAGGGGCAAGATGGTGGAAGAGCAGGGTCCCCAAATCACCTGTCCCCACCAAGTTACCTAGATAACCTTCAAACCATCCTGAAAATCTACGAATTCAGCCTGAGATGTAAAGAGAGACCAGCTGGAACGCTACAGTGAGAAGAGTCCGCGCTTCTATCCAGGTAGGAAGACGGGGAAAAAGAAATAAAGGAACAAAAGGCCTCCGAGGGGGAGGGGCCCCGCGAGGAGCCGGGCTGAGGCCGGGGCGAGTGTCCCCAGGACAGGAGAGCCCCGTCCCGGAGGAGCAGGAGCTGCACCAACCTTCCCGGGCGGGCGGAAAGGGGCTCGCAGGGAGTTGGAGCAGGACCCAGGAGGGCGGGGATGCCATCGGGCTCCCGGGGACACTAACAGGCACCTGCAAGCGCAGGGGAGTGCTCCGAGCTCCCTAAGGGCTGCAGCGCGCACGGCGGGACCGACCGGAGCAGCTCGGAGGGGCTCAGGCGGCGGCTCCGCGGAGGGGGCTGCAGGGCGGGAGCGCGAATCCACCAGCGCAGGCCCCGGAGCACAGGGCGCCGGGACACAGCCCAGGATCCGGCCTCCCCCGGGACAGGCAGAGGCCGGGAGGGCCCAGGACAGCGAGGACGCTCCTGCCCCGAGCTGAGCAGATCAGCGGCCCCGCCCCGGAGCCTCCAGGCCCTGCGGACGGAGAGCCGAGAGCCCCGAGCCCCGTAGTTCCTGCGGAGGCTGAATCCAGGCTTCCAGAGTTGCCATAGCAACTGCGGCTGTTCCTCCCTGGGGCCCCACGGGGTAAACAACCCCCGCTGAGCCCGGCAGCAGGCAGGGGCAGAGCAGCTCCCCCAAGTGCTAACACCTGAAAATCAGCACAGCAGGCCCCTCCCCCAGAAGACCAGCTGGACGGACCAGTGATACTCCCCCGTGTTCCAATACAACTTGTTTTTGGCCACTCTGCACTGAGCAAAATGACTAGAAGGAAAACCTCACTTCAAAAGAAAGAATCAGAAACAGTCCTCTCTCCCACAGAGTTACAAAATCTGGATTACACTTCAATGTCAGAAAGCCAATTCAGAAGCACCATTCTACAGCTACTGGTGGCTCTAGAAAAAAGCATTAAGGCCTCACGAGACTTCATGACTGCAGAATTTAGATCCAATCAGGCAGAAATTAAAAATCAACTGAATGAGATGCAATCCAAACTAGAAGTCCTAACGACGAGGGTTAACGAGGTGGAAGAACGAGTGAGTGACATAGAAGACAAGTTAATGGCAAAGAGGGAAACTGAGGAAAAAAGAGATAAACAATTGAAGGACCATGAAGACAGATTAAGGCAAATAAATGACACTCTGAGGAAGAAAAACCTACGTTTAATTGGGGTTCCCAAGGGCGCCGAAAGGGACAGAGGGCCAGAATATGTATTTGAACAAATCCTAGCTGAAAACTTTCCCAATCTGGGAAGGGAAACTGGCATTCAGATCCAGGAAATAGAGAGATCCCCCCCTAAAATCAATAAAAACCATTCAACACCTCGACATCTAATAGTGAAGCTTGCAAATTCCAAAGATAAAGAGAAGATCCTTAAAGCAGCAAGAGACAAGAAGTCCCTGACTTTCATGGGGAGGAATATTAGGGTAACAGCAGACCTCTCCACGGAGACCTGGCAGGCCAGAAAGGGCTGGCAGGATATATTCAGGGTCCTAAATGAGAAGAACATGCAACCAAGAATACTTTATCCAGCAAGGCTCTCATTCAAAATGGAAGGAGAGATAAAGAGCTTCCAAGACAGGCAGGAACTGAAAGAATATGTGACCTCCAAACCAGCTCTGCAAGAAATTTTAAGGGGGACTCTTAAAACTCCCCTTTAAGAAGAAGTTCAAGTAACTCTGAACGTGAATGGGCTTAATGACCCCATCAAAAGGCGCAGAGTTTCAGACTGGATAAAAAAACAGGACCCATCTATTTGCTGTCTACAAGAGACTCATTTTAGACAGAAGGACACCTACAACCTGAAAATAAAAGGTTGGAGAACCATTTACCATTCAAATGGTTCTCAAAATATACCCTAAAAACTACAGAACACTTCTGAAAGAAATTGAGGAAGACACAAAGAGATGGAAAAATATTCCATGCTCATGGATTGGCAGAATTAATATTGTGAAAATGTCAATGTTACCCAGGGCAATTTACACGTATAATGCAATCCCTATCAAAATACCATGGACTTTCTTCAGAGACTTAGAACAAATTATTTTAAGATTTGTGTGGAATCAGAAAAGACCCCAAACAGCCAGGGGAATTTTAAAAAAAGAAAACCATATCTGGGGGCATCACAATGCCAGATTTCAGGTTGTACTACAAAGCTGTGTTCATCAAGACAGTGTGGTACTGGCACAAAAACAGACATATAGATCAATGGAACAGAACAGAGAACCCAGAAGTGGACCCTGAACTTTATGCTCAACTAATATACGATAAAGGAGGAAAGACGATCCACTAGAAGAAAGACAGTCTCTTCAATAAATGGTGCTGGGAAAATTGGACATCCACATGCAGAAGAATGAAACTGGACCGCTCTCTTGCACCATACACAAAGATAAACTCAAAATAGATGAAAGATCTAAATGTGAGACAAGATTCCATCAAAATCCCAGAGGAGAACTCAGGCAACACCCTTTTTGAACTTGGCCACAGTAACCGGAGAAGGACAAACAGTGTATGTTCTCATTCATTTGGGGAATATGAATAATAGCGAAAGGGAATATAAGGGAAGGGAGAAGAAATGTGTGAGAAATATCAGAAAGGGAGACAGAACATAAAGACTTCTAACTCTGGGAAATGAACTAGGGGTGGTGGAGGGGGAGGAGGGTGGGGGGGTGAATGGGTGACGGGCACTGAGGGGTACACTTGACGGGATGAGCACTGGGTGTTATTCTGTATGTTGGTAAATTGAACACCAATAAAAATTAATTTATAAAAAAAAATCAGTAAAAATAGGTCAACACCCTGACATATAATAAGGAAACTTACAAATCTCAGAGACAAAGAGAAAATTCTGATGGCAGCTCAGAACAAGAAGTCCATACCTAAAAGGATAGAAATATTAGACTGGCAGTGAACCTATCCAGAGAGACCTGGCAGGCCAGGAAGGACTGGCATGATATATTCAGGGTGTTAAATGAGAAAAAAATGCAGCCTGGGTGGCTCAGAGGTTTAGTGCCGCCTTCAGCCCAGGACCTGATCCTGGAGATCCAGGATCAAGATCAAGTCCCACGTCAGGCTCCCTGCATGGAGCCTGCTTCTCCCTCTGCCTGTGTCTCTGCTTCTCTCTCTCTCTCTGTCTCTCTCTGTATCTCATGAATAAATAAATAAAATCTTTAAAAAAATAGGAGAGATAAAAAGCTTTCAGGACAAACAGAAAATAAAAAAAAATGTGATAATTAAAATGGCCCTTCAATATATATTAAAAGAGATCCTTTAAATGAAGACAAAGCCCAACAGTAACATAAACCAGACAGGAACAGAGAAAGTATACAGAAACAATGACTTTATAGGTAATACAATGGCATTAAATCCATATTCTTCAATAGTTATTCTGAGTGTAAATGGGTTAAATGCCCCAGTCAAAAGACACAGGATATCAGATTAGATAAAAACACAAGATCCATCAATATGCTGTCTGCAAGGGACTCATTTTAGACCCAAAGACACCTCTAGATTTAAAGTGAGGGAATGGGAAACCATTTATCATGGTAATGGACATCAAAAGAAAGCTGGGTGGCAATCCTGATATCTGACAAATTAGATTTTAAACCAAAGGCTGTAATAAGAGATGGGTTTGGAGGATACTATATCATAATTAAAGGGTATATCCAACAAGATTTAACAATTATATTGCCCCTAACATGCAATATTTATGCCCCTAACATGTAAGCAGCCAATTAATAACAAAATTAAAGAAACACATTGATAATAATACAATAATGGTAGGGGACTTTAACACCCCACTCACAGCAATGGACAGATTATCTAAGCAGACTCATCAAAAAGAAAAGAGAAAGGACCCAAATAAATAAAATCATGAATGATAGAGGAAAGATCACAACCAATATCAAAGAAATTCAAAAAATTCTGAGAACATATGGGCATCTATATGCCAACAAATTGGGCAATCTGGAAGAAATGGATGCATTCCTTGAGATGTATAAGCTACCAAAACTGAAACAGGAATAAATAGAAAACTTGAACAGACCTGTAGCCAGCAAAGAAATTGAAGCAGTATTCCAAAATCTCCCAACAAACAAGAGTCCATGGCCAGATAACTTCTCAGGGAAAGTCTACCGAATATCTAAAGAAGAATTAATAACTATTCTCCTGAAGCTTTTTCAAGAAATAGAAATGGGAGGAAAACTTCCAAACTCTTTCTATGAGGCCAGCATTCATTCCCTTGATCCCAAAATCAGATAAAGACCCCATCAAAAAGAATTACAGACCAATAACCCTGATGAACATGGAAGTCAAAATTCTTTTTTTTTTTTAGATTTTATTTATTTATTCATGACAGACACACAGAGAGAGAGAGAGGTAGAGACACAGGCAGAGGGAGAAGCAGGCTCCATGCAGGGAGCCCGACATGGAACTCAATTCTGGGACCCCAGGAGCACACGCTGGGCCAGGGAGGCTGCCCTGGGTGTCAAAATTCTTATCGAGATACTAGCCAATAGGATCCAATAGTACATTAAAAGGATTATTCACCATGACCAAGTGGGATTATTCCTGGGCTGCAAGGGTAATTCAACATCTGCAAATCAACCATTGTTATACACTACATTAATAAAAGAAAGGACAAGAACTGTATGATCCTCTCAATAGATGCAGAAGGAAGTATTTAACAAAGTACAGCATCCTTTCTTGATTTTTAATATAAATCTATCTATCTATCTATCTATCTATCTATCTATCTATCTATATATATTTTCCTTCTCACAGTGTAGGGAGAGTGGAACATACTTCAATATCATAAAAGCCATCTATGAAAACCCCACAGTGAATATCATTCTCAATGGGGAAAACTGAGAGATTTTCACCTAAGGTCATGAACATGACAAGGATGTTGTTCAACCTAGTACCAGAAGTCCTAGTCTCAGCAATCAGATAACAAAAATAAATAAAAGACATCTGATTCGGCAGAAGAAATCAAACCCTCTCTCTCTTTGCAGATAACATGATACTCTGTGGAAAATCCAAAAGACTCCACCTCAAATTATTAGAACTCATATAGGAATTCAGCAAAGTGGCAGGATATGGAATGTACAGAAAACAGTTGCATTTCTTTTTTTTTTAACATTTTATTTATTTATTCATGAGCGACACAGAGAGAGAGAGAAGCAGAGACATAGGCCGAGGGAGAAGTAGGCTCCATGCAGGGAGCCTGATATGGAACTCAATCCCGGGTCTCCAGGATCACACCCTGGGATGAAGGTAGCGCTAAACTACTGAGCCACTCGGGCTGCCCAACAGTTACATTTCTATACATTAACAATAATACAGAAGAAAGAGGAATTAAGGAATCAATCACATTTACAATTGCACCCCAAACCATACGATTCTTAGGAATAAACCAAACCAAAGAGGCAAAGGATCTGTACTCAGAAAATTGTAGAACACTCATTAAAGAAATTGAGGAAGACACACACACACACACACACACACACACACACACACAAATGGAAAAACATTGCATGCTCATGGATTGAAGAACAAATATTGTTAAAATGTCTATGCTACCTAGAGAAATCTATGCATTTAATGCAATCTCTATAAAAATACCATTAACTTTTTTTTTTTCACAGAGCTGGAACAAATAATCCTAAAATTTGCATGGAACCACTGAAGACTCTGAATAGCCAAATAAATGTTGAAAAAGAAAACCAAAACTGGAGGCATCTCATACCCAGACTTCAAGCTGTACTACAAAGCTGTGATCATCAAGACGGTATGGAACTGCTACAAAAACAGAATCATAGGGCAATGGGACAAAATGGAGAACCCAGAAGTGGACCCTCAACTTTATGGTCAACTAATCTTCAACAAAGCAGAAAATAATATCCAATGGAAAAAGAAGTCTCTTTAACAAATGATGTTGGGAAAATTGAAGAGGCACATGCAGAAGACTAACATTAGATCATTTCCTTATATCATACACAAAAATAGTCTCAAAATAGGTGAAAGATCTAAATGTGAGATAGGAATCCATCAAAGTCCTAGAGGAAAACACAGGCAGCAACCTTTGTGATCTTAGCCACACCAACATCTTATTAGACACATCTCCAAAGGCAAGGGAAATAAAGGCAAAAATGAACCATTGAAGCTACATCAAGATAAAAAAAAAAAAAAACTTTTTCACAGCAAAGGTAACAGTAATTTTGGAAAGAAAAAAGTATGTGCAAATATGAAATAATAAAAAAATAAAATTAATCTTGGTCTAAAAATAATTACAATTATAATCATGACTATAAGAGTTAGCAGCCAACTAAAAATCCTAATACATAGATGAACAGTGGTCTCATGAATAAGAAAATAATGGGATATTTCACCCACCAATAAATGTGTAACTTTGTTTTTTAGTAATTTTGCCAGAAATTTCTCAATGTAAAGTCCATCCAATTAATATTAGAATAAAAGTTATTGCTATTACAAGATATTTTTTTTAGATATCATTAAGGTCAATTGCCACAGTGAACTATGTAGCACAGAATTTATGCTAACTACTTGGATTCTGTGATTTAGATTTTTGGCAATATGTTTAGAACATATAATTTTTTAAATAGGTTCATTCAATGATATCTCATTAAATGTTCAAATTTAGGCCCTAATCTTTCTAGCAGCATGTCAAGCTACTCAAGGTCTTGTTGCTATATACCCTAATACCTTCATCCCACTTTTAGGAAGGAGGGAAGATGCTAGGAATGTGTTTAGGAAATAATGTTTATTATTGGCCATAACTGGAAGGAACATAGTTCCTCTATTGGGATCTTTCTCACACCTCTCCAATATGGCTCTATTAGGATTCTTTTGCAAACAGTCTCATTGTCTTCCATATCTGTGTAGTAATATGAGCTCTGGTCATTCCTCCTTGTTTTAAGGACCTATAAGAGAAAAGGGCAGAGTAGAAAGAAATACACAGTTATGGACACTAAGCCAAATGAGCCCTATTAATCCATATGGTGGTGGTCAGCAGATCCAGAACTTGCATAAGGTTTAAAGGAGTACAATATAGTGTGTTCCTCTGAGTGTATTTAATATATCATGTGACCCCGTATAATACATGTATTGTATTGAAATTATCTCAATTCTGGCAAATCAGATAAAAAGGTAATACAATATTATGCTTTCCCCCTCTCAAAATCTAAACATTTTGCCACATAAAATCATACTAAATTTTAGCCATGAAGCTATTAATTATATTTGTCAATTAGCATGTCCTTGTGGCAACTGAGTTTGTTTTATTATGACTTACCTACTTGAGTTGAAAGGAAAAAAAAACCCTAAATTTGAATAATTCATCCAAATAATTTATACTTATGAATTCAGACTCAAACTTAGTAGGCAAAGAGCGACATTATTAATGCGTGTATCTTCCTTGTTAAGCATCTGTTCCTATCTTGGATACAGAGCTATTCAGTGACTAATTTAAATTGGTTGAAATATTTATATGATGCACATTTTTAACTATGCTTCCCCTTCTCTAATTTGTAAATACAATGAAATAACTGCCAAGTATATCCCCAGTCTGTAATTGACTAGCACAAAGAGGACAACCTTATGATTGTCTTTTGGAAAAAATATGAACATTTTTATAGCACAAATAAATGGTATAATATAATCATTGGGAATTGCTCGCTGCAGAAGTAATATTATTTCTCTTAAAGATGATTTTATGTCTTTCTTCTCCAAAATGGTATGAGATAGAAAAAAGAATGAGCAGGGTAGGTAGATTTATCTGCTTTATGGTTGAACTAGCTTGATGTATTTTCAGTGACACTGGACAGTAAATGAGAAATCTAGATACTTTTATTTCAAAACATCGTGTGTTTTTTAAATTTTTTTTCCTCCTGGGAATATTTGCAAGTGTTCTATATTGATTATATCTTCCTAGAGACTGTTAAGACAGATTCAAAGACTTAGTTTTTTTTTTTTTATGATAGAATCTACTTGATGCTCAAATCTCTTTTTGGAATGAAGTAGTTTATAATCTAACTGAATTTTTTAAAGCATTAATATTATAATAGGTCTTGATGTTGAGGATTCCTTTAAAATCTTGTGTTTTCTCACCTTTTAAAAATGGTAGTACTTTCTTTTAGAAAAATTAATAAAGTTCTCTTTAGGCTTGGTACAGAAAGGTCAAAGTACTTTCCCTTAGTAATTAAGTAACAACATATATATATATATATATATATATATATATATATATATATATATATATATATATTTTTTTTTTAAAGCAACATGCTGTATCCTAGAAAACATCTCTTAACCTTGTCTGATCTTAGGCAAACCTCTTAGAGCAAGCACAATGCAATTCTTTACACTTTCGCTCTAGGCCCAGAAGCACTTTTTATGCTTCTTCAGTTGTGATTTCTCTATCCCTTCTCCATTTATTCCCCCCATCTCCTTTAAAACAATCATTTTATCAGTCATGCGCCCACCAGGCCTCCCTTATATTTGTATTGTCTTGTTTTCTGCCATTTCTATTAGTTTTGCACCCTAAATGTCATGTTCTTATTCTTGAACTGATTTTTAAATTCATGCACACCTCAAGTGACACTTTTTATGGAGACTTGTTCTTTGCTTTAATCGCTTTACTCCTTAAAAGATGGCCACACATTGTTGTTGTTGCTTGTTTTTTTACATTTTAATCATAATTCCTTTCAATGTGCTTCTGAATCCACTATGCTTATAACACAACACTGTTTTAGATTGTATGCATCTCATAAATCCCTCATTTTCCTTCACTTCTCCACAGTATTGAAAAGTGAAAAAATTGGGGCAACCCTAGTGGCCCAGTGGTTTAGTGCTGCGTTTGGCCCAGGGTGTGATCCTGGAGACCTGGGATCGAGTCTCATGTTGGGCTCCCTGCATGGAGCCTGCTTCTCCCTCTGCCTGTGTCTCTGCCTCTTGCTCTCTCTCTCTCTCTCTCTCTCTCTCTCTCTCTGTATGTGTCTCTCATGAATAAATAAATAAAATCGTTTTTTAAAAAAAGTGAAAAAAAAACAATTATATCTTCAAATTTTCTTCTTTTGTTTTGGACATCTTTAAAAATAGACACTTCTAAAAAATAGACACTTCTAAAAAAAATAGACACTTCTAGATTACAGATAATCCTCAGTCCTTAGCTACTGTCCTCCCACCCATCCTCCCTCTGTTCTTTTCCTTTTAACTCTATAGTTTCTCCATAAAATCCCATTATTTTTATGGGTTATTTTACTTCTATGAGGATAATTCTCACATCTACATGTCCAGAGCTTACTTATTATCCAATTTCTAGTCTTAAAACATCTACTAAACATGTAGTTAGATGTCCTGCCATAATCTATTCTAGCAAAACTGTCTCTACTACTGGTCACCATGAAGAAATACTTAGAACACTGCCTTAGAGATTGTTACTTGTATTTTGTGTAAAGTAGCAGTAGGGAGGATGTGACATTCTTTTGTAGATACCTCTAAGCTATTAGTCACACCTTGCTGGGATAGTGATCAATATTTGGTAGTCATCAGATTGTATGAATTTTTGAAGGTCTGAAGGTATATGGGATGGCTAGATTGAAGACTATGGTCAGCTTATTACTACTTTCTTAGACTGGGACTTTGTTTCTTATTCAATGTATTGTTTCTGATACAAAGTTCATGAAAATAATTTACATATTATTGCATAGTATATAGTATTAGTCATTACTTTTGTGATTTTATTGTTTATATATTTTATATTTATTTTCTTTTTTTCATAGTATGATTTTCCTTTCAAAGATTTACAACCCATTTCTTCATCCCACCTTCCTAGCCTCTATTAATAACTGGTCTTCTACTGTCTCTAAAATTTTGCCTTTTCCATAGTGTCTTATAGTTGGAATCATGCGGTATATAACTTTCTCAAATTAGCAGCTTTTACTTAGTAAAATGCACTTGTTTCTTCCATGTCTTTTTATGGTTTGACAACTAAGTTATTTTATCTTATTTTTTAAAGATTTTTTTTATTTATTCATGAGAGACACACAGAGAGAGGCAGAGACATAGGCAGAGGGAGAAGCAGACTCTGTGTGGGGAGCCTGATGTTAGACTTGATCCCAGGACCCCGGGATCATGACCCAGGCCAAAGGCAGATGCTAAACCACTGATCCACCCACATGCCCCACAACTAAGTTCTTTTTAATGTTAAATATTATTTAATAATCTAAATTAAATAGTACCATTTATTTATCCATTCATCTACTGAAGGATACCTTGATTACGTCCAAGCTTTGACATTATGGATAAAACATGCATATCCATCTGCAGGTTTTTCTGTGGATGTAAATTTTCAATTATTTGGGGTAAATACCAATAATGCACTTGATCATATAATAAGAGTATGTCTGATTTTTGTGGAAACTTTCAAATTGTCTTTCTAACTGGGTGTAACATTTTTCCATCACTACCAGCAAAGAATGAAAGACTGTTCCTTCCCATTCTTTCCAGTCTTGGTTTGTCAATGTAATGGGTTTGGGCATTCTCATAGGTTAGTAGTGGTACTTCATTGTTGTTTTAATTTGCATTTCTTGGATGACATATGGTGAATATTTTATCATATGCTTACTTGTTTTCTGTACGTCTTCTTTGGTGGTTTGTTCATATCTCTTGTCCATTTTTTTTAACTTGGTTGTTTATTTTCTTATTAACTTTTAAATATCCTCCATATATCTTAGATAACAGTTGTTTATTGGAAATGTCTCTTGCATATATTTTTTACCAATTAGTGGAAGTCTTCTCATTCTTTCCACATTGACTTCAGCAGAGCAGAGTTTGTTGTTTTTTGTTTTTGTTTTTTTTAGAGCAGAGGTTTTTAATTTTAATGAAGTCTAGCTTATCAATTACTTCTCCCAGGGATTGGTTTCTCGGTATTGTATTTTAAAACTCATCACTATACCCAAGGTAATCTAGATTGTTTTCCTCTGTTATCCTCTAGGAGTTTTATAGTTTCACATTTTATATTTAGTACTATGGTCCATTTTTTAAATATTTTATTTATTTATTCATGAGATGTGCAGAGAGAGAGAGACATAGGCAGAGGGAAATGCAGATTCCTTATGGGGAACCTGATGTGGCACTCCATCCCAGGACCCCAGGATCATGCCCTGAGCTGAAGGCAGGTGCTCAACCACTGAACCACCCAGGTGCCCTTCTACAGCCCATTTTAGACAAATTTTGTAAAGAATGCAAGGTTTTTGTTTGCTTGTTTTTTAAATGCTCAATATTCTGTTATTCTAACACCATTTGTTGAAAAGACTATCTTTTCTTCATTGCATTATCTTTGTTCCTTTGTCAAAGTTTAGTTAGCTATGTTTGTGTGGGTCTCTGTCTGGGCTCTCTATTCTATTTCATTTATCTACTTGTCTATTCTTTCACCAATATCACACTATCTTAATTAGTATAGCTTTGTAGTAATTCTTGAAGTCAGGTAGTGTAATTTCTCTGATTTTGTTCTTCTCCTTCCATATTGTGTGGGTTCTTCTGGGTCTTTTCTCTTTCCATATAAACTTTAGAATTAGTTTGTTGATATCCACAAGATAGTTCCCTGGGGTTTTAGTTGAGATTGCATTGATCAGTTGGACAACTGACATCTTGACAATGTTGACTTTCTCTTTCTGAACATGGAATGTGTTTTCATTTATTCAGTTCTTTGATTTATTTCATCAATTTTGTAATTTTCCTCATATAGATCTTGTATATATATATACATATTATTTTAGTGTTTGGGGATTTTTTTGGGGGTATCAATATAAATGGTGTTGTGTTTCTAATTTCAAATTTCATAGGTTTATTTTTGGATTCTGTACTTTTTTACTTCTAGGATATCCATAGGGTTCCTTTTTAACTGGAATCCAATAATATGTTATTTTAAAGGTGTCTGAAAACTCTTTTATCTAAACTTTTTTTCTTTAAACTTTTTTTTAAGATTTTATTTATTTATTCATGAGAGACATGAGGGGAGGGGGAGAGAGAGAGAGATAGAGAAAGGGGAAGACACAGGCAGAGGGAGAAGCAGGCTCCATGCAGGGAGCCTGATCCCAGGTCTCCAGGATCATGCCCTGGGCCAAAGGTGGCACTAAACCCCTGAGCCACCGGGCTGCTCAATCTAAACTTTTAAAATTTTGTTTTAATATGTGTAGATCTCCAGATCTTTAGTCAATTGTCCTCATCTTCTCTGATATCTTATTATATTTAAAAATTGTATATATTATATATGAAAAATTTGAGCCTACGGATGATAGTAATTTGCTGCATGTAGAGTACAATTTTGTTTTTCATAAGTTGTTGGAGGTAGAAGCAATGTAAGATAATCTTAATCCAGTTTTTATTATGGAGATGATTTTAAAATGTGTCAGTTATGGAAAAAAACGCTGGACTACTTCTATTTTACCCTTGCTTAAAAAATGTAGCATATTCTTTCCCTAATCTAGAGTCAATGTTTTATCACTAGCTTCCATCTGAGTTTCAATTTTTCTCCTCAGTTTGTGGGCCTTTCAGTAACATTTTCAAAGTCACCAGACATTAAAAGGATAAGAATGGTCCAAATTGCCACATAATTCTTCATGTTTTGTTATCTCTTCAATTTGTTCATGTAGATTATCTTAAAGACATTTTATTCATCTCTTATAGTTCTGTTTTTTGAGAAGTTTGATATAAATTAACTAGAATGCCATTACTGTCGGTAGAAATATGTAATTATTTATTTACCATACACAAAAATAAATTCAAAATGAATGAAAGACCTAAATATAAGACAGGAAAAAACAGGTAGCAGCCCCTTTGACCTCACGCTCAGCAAATTCTTACTAGACAAGTCTCTGGAAGCAAGAAAAACAAAAGCAAAAATGAAGTATTGGGATCTCATCAAGATAAAAAGCTTCTGTACAGTGAAGGAAATGATCAACACAAGTAAAAGGCAACTGATGGAATGGGAAAAGATATTTATAAATGTCATGTCTGGTAAAGGGCTAGTATCCAAATTCTATAAATAACGTGTCAAAAATCAACACCCCAAAAGTAAGTAATCCATTTAAGAAATGGGCAGGGACATCAATAGACATTTCTTCAAAGAAGACATACAAATAGCTAAGAGACACAATGAAAAATGCTCAACATCACTCCTCATCAGGAAAATACAAATCAAAACCACAGTGAGATACTGCTTCACACCTGTCAGAATGGCTAAAATTAACAACTCAGGAAACAACAGATGTTGGTGAGTATGCAGAGAAATAGGAACCCTGTTACACTGTTGGTAGGAATGAAAACTGGAGCAGCCACTCTGGAAAATATTATGGAAGTTCCTCAAAAAGTTAAAAATAGAACTACTTAAGACCCGGCAATTTCACTACTAAGTATTTATCCAAAGGATACAAAAATCTTGATTCACAGGGGCACATGCACTGCAATATTCATAGCAATTATGGAAATTTAGTTATTGTTGATAGCTAAACTGAGACATGTCCATCAATGTCCCATATCATCAGACATTGATCAGAAGAGGTGGTGTATACACACACACACACACACACACACACACACCCAGAGTAAACTAACTCAGCCATCAAAAGAGAATGAAATCTTGCCATTTGCAACAATGTGCGTGGAACTGGAGTGTATTACACAACACGAAATAAGTCAGGGAAAGACAAATACCATATGATTTCAGTCACATATAGAATTTAAGAAACAGATGAACACAGGGGAAGGGAAAGAAAAATAAAATAATATAAAAACAGAGAGGAGGCAAAACATAAGGGACTCATAACTAACAAACTGAGAATTACTGGAGGAGAGGTATGTGGGGGGATGGGTTAAATGGGTGATGGGCATTAAGGAGGGTATTTGTTCGGAGATCACTGTGTGTTATATGTAAGTGACGAATCACTAAACTCTCTAGAAACCAATAGTACAGATATGTTAACTAACTTGAATTTAAATAAATAAAAAAACTGTTTTGATCTCTTCAAAGTGGAAGTTAAAATAAAGATGAGTTTGAGAAAAAAATCAAATCGAAAGTAACCATTCTACAGTATTAGTAAGGATATTGAGGTAAAAGGGAATATGTAAAATATATAAAACTCAAAACAGATTTAGGATATAAATTCTAATAGATTAAACAATAGGTTTTATTTATGTTTGATAAGTCACAACACATATGTTAGTAGAAGAATAATAAAGCACCTGAACTAACTAAAACAACCTGATTACAAATAAATGTTTACAAAGATACTATCCAAATTATTTATTCTCTATCACAGCACACTGGAACTAAACAAAAGGATTAGATATCTATCCATTCAGAAAAGACAGTCTTATAACTTATTTAAAATATACATACTGTGAATGCTGGCTGGGTATTTGCTGTATCTATTTTCACACTATGATTTTTCAGCCAAGTAGAAGTTTATATAAGAGTAATGTCTAATTATTAATTATTGATAGAATTTTGCAATCTTATTTGTTCATTCACTATAAAATATGCAAAAGAAATTTTAAGTATTGAGTTTAAGGTATTATTGAAACATCTCCACACATACATTTTTAATATGTAAGTTTCAAATTAAATAAAAATTAAGGGACATCAGGTTAAAGTGGCATATTAGACTTCACTTTAAAATGTCTTTTTTTTAAATAGATACCATGTTGAAATCAAATTTTCAAGAGATTATCCAACTGGATGCAACCTCAGTGTCCACTGGAAAACAAAAACTCAATCAAACTGGAGAGTGGAAATGAACTCTACTTTAGTTTGCCAGTAGTGAAGTATTAGTTACGTTGCTGGAGCATGTGGCTCATCCCTGAAATCCAATTACTAAGGTGAAATTAAGTCTTCTCTCTCACATGAAAAAGTAAAAGAAACATCTCCTCATTAACTAGATGTCTGGGAATTATGACTTTGTAAAGTGGGAAGAAAAAGACACAAGGATATACTGTGGTAGATAAGAACCAAGCCACACCTACCATTGGCTATGTAACTGAAGTGATAAGCTATCTAATATTGCTGAAAGGAAGGAATCAGAAAACATCATTATAACATGTGTGTCTGGACTGGGTGTGAGGGTAAGCAAATGGAGTCAAATTAACAATCTAACTACTAATATGGGCAACCTGGGTGGCTCAGCAGTTTAGCACCACCTTCAGCCCAGGGCGTGATCCTGGAGACCTGGGATCGAGTCCCACATCGGGCTCCCTGCATGGAGCCTGCTTCTCCCCCTGCCTGTGTCTCTGCCTCTCTCTCTCTCTCATAAATAAATAAATAAATAAATAAATAAATAAATAAATAAATCTAAAAGAACAAAACAAAACAAATCTACTAATATGATATCACATGATAATACGATTTATTATCATCTCATAGTATCATAAATAAATAAATATGATAATATGAGGAATTAATAAAACAAATTGATGTTTCAAGTCATATACATATGTAAATTGTACTCATACACACATAGCAGAGGATAGAATATCCCTATCTATAGTGCTAAATATGGTAGGGAACATGTGCATTTTTAGGCAAATGTCTGCTATTGCAACTGATATTACTAAACATTGCAAAAGAAAAAAGAAAAAAAATATATGACCGAATGCTTGGAATACAACTCATAGTAGAAACTGACCATGGATGATCCAAATGGCAGGGTTATAAGACAAATAATTTAAAATACCTCTAATTAATATGTTCAATAAAACCAAGAAAAGTTGGACAAAATAGAGAATGAGATGGATAAGGTCCAACAAGGATTAGATTGGAAAAACAATCAAGTTTATTATAGAAATGAAAACAAATGTTATCTAAAATAAGAATTTGATGTGTTTAACAGTAGATTTCGTATAGCACAAGATTGCCAAGTTGGCCAGGAAGACAAAATAAAAGCAGAATAGAAAAAATAATTTTTAAAAATGTAGAACAGAGCATAAGAAACAAAGGAAATGCCAAGCAGTCAAGCGGTCTCTAAGCAAGAGTGACTGCTTAACTGCTAGGTTGTTTTGTCACAATTCCATAGATTCGGCCACAGAGGGAACAGTGAGTCCATGTGTATTTATATAGTTTATTAGTTCAATGGATAGCATAGGCAAGATCAGCATATTTTCAGCACCTCTTGTACCTTGTTTCATAAAATGATCAAAGTGGGGAAGCCAGATGGCACAGAGGATAGATTCTAACCTTCAGAGAAGTGACTTTATAGTCTCCACTTACACTCAAATAAGTCAATCAGAGAAGGACAAACATTATATGGTCTCATTCATTTGGAGAATATATAAAATAGTGAAAAGGAACAAAGGGAAAGGAGAGAAAATGAGTGGGAAATATCAGAGAGGGTGACAACACATGAGAGACTCCTAACTCTGGGAAACGAACAAGGGGTGGTGGAAAGGGAAGTGGGCCAACTGGGTGATGGGCCCTGAGGGGGGCACTTGATGGGGTGAGCACTGGGTGTTATGCTATATGTTGGCAGATTGAACTCCAATAAGAAGAAAATTAAAAAAGGGTATAAAATTAAAAAACCCGATACCTCACTGGAACCATGAAAGCAGATGGTTAACTGCCGTGTGGCAGCCTCCTACAAATTAAGGAACCTTCTGAAAATCAATCAACTGTTGAGAAATAGCCTTGTGGTAGCTCCTCATTAGACTTTCAGGTGAATGATCACATGGTATTCTGTCCAAACATAGGTCAGACTGTGCTTGAGCTTTCCTTTTGTGTTTAGTGTGGGCATGAAGAGTTGTCAGGAAGCCATGATGAAGATATTCCCATTCGGTACACACGGAAAATTCTTACATATCTGCGAATGGAGCTCCAGAGAGAGAGGACAGGAATAATAAGGAGGAAGAAGCAATACTGCAAGCACAATTAATGAAAGTTCCCCAAACTCTGGTGAGTCATCAGTCAGTGACTAAAGACATTCTATGAATCCCAAAGAAGAAAAGGCACGTAGGAAGCACAACTAGGCTTATTATATTTAAACGGATGCAGACTAAATAGGAAGAGAAAATATTAAAAGCAGCTAGAGGAAGGTACACATTTCCTTTAGAAAGCCCTAGTAACACTGGCTGCAAGCTCTATAAAACAATGCTAGCCAGAAGACAACTGACTGCCTTACTATTAGAAAACAGTGACTGCCAATGTAGAATTCTATACCAGATAGAAAGGAGGTTTAAATTTTTAATACTATAAATATGCAAAAAAATATAAAATAAACATACAGAATAGTTGCACTAAAAAATTTTATTTGAAACCCAATGAGCATTTTTCAGGCAGAAGAGATGATACCACAAAGGAACTCAGAAATACAAGAAGGGACACAAAGCGATGAAAGGGTAATACATGGGCCATGATGTTGACTACATTACATCACACAATATGTTGATGATGATGTAATATATTTAGAATCAAAATGCATGATGACAATAATACAACAGGCTATGCAAAGTTCTAGTATGTTTAGGAACACAGCTAAGTAGTACTTATACTACTGTAGTACGTCAAAATCCCATCATAAACAGAGTTGCCACCTAAATAATAGAAACTGTGTAATTAAGATAGTATTAAGGAAAGATGGAATAGTGAAAATGAGTAGGTAACTATAAGTCAGAACCATAAGAAAGAAAACGAAAGATTTGGCATAACTTTAGGAAAAATGTCCATTCTAAATGCTGGAAATAAATGAATAGATATTGAAATAAAAATAAGGCTCAGTCGATAGCATAAATCCTTTCGTGGACAGTGTAAAACATTTTCAAAATGGAAAATAGACTCAAAAACACTATATTGATAAATAATGAGTAAATAAGTGAAAGAGGTAATAAAATGATTTGGTCAAACATACAGCAGGTGCGAAATACTAAAATGAAAGATTTGGCTCAGGAATGGTATTTGATTACCTAATATTTTAGAACCATTCAAAACTGAAAAAAGTACATATCCGTAGGTTAAAAAAATTCTGTGTTTATATAAATGTATATGTGTGTGCCTATTGTGTTAGGAAGTGTAAATAAATGCGAACATTTTGTGGTCATGTAATGATTGAAACTTCACAGTATGAATTATAAAGTAAAACAAAATATAGTATCTACTACAGAGAAAAAAGACATATTGCTTAAAATGAATGAATGGTTTCATAAAGGTAAAAAAAATAGAAATAAAATAATAAGCCATATTGAAAATGGAGAAGATAAAATAACATCATATTATTTACCACAATAAAACAAAATGACAATAAGATCCCATTGACTATAATTTCAAAGATATTATGTATATAAAAGCATATTAGAATCAATTTGTTATTCAAAATGTATGTAGTACGTTTATAGCAAGCATTTGTAGGCTTATAGTCATGAAATAATATAAAAATATGTACTTGAATGATGTCTGTAAAACTGGAGATTTTTGGTCTTTCCTAATAGATGGAGGGGAAAAAAAAGCTTGAAATCTCTCTGATAGACATATCAGAGAGAAAATTTAAATTTTTTTGTCATTTTTGTTAGAGGCAATTAAAACAAAGTTTTAGTAGTTGACACTATCTTATTCCTTGACTTTTTCTGTATATTATAAATAGGTCACAATAAAAAAACTAAATGCATGATATATCTATAGAGTTTAAGATTTTTCCTATTTAATGTAAATAGATGATCAATTTACTCACAGAATTTAAACATATCATATTAAGTATACACACCGAATGCTTGATATTCAAATTTCAGAAAGACTAAAATACAAAAAAAATAAATACATTCAAAGTCTTAGAAGTACAATAGTTCAGTAACTTGCCTACATTTGCACTAGTCCCAGTGGATAAGTGTTTTTTTGCTGAAGAGGAATTAAAGAATAATCTACTACTTTTCACGTGAAGGTGTTTTCCATGGTCTGCTCCCTGAGGACTATTTATTTGTTTTACTGTTATGCCAGTGATCTCTGCAGGAATAATCTCTATCATATGTCCCAATAATAGCTTATATTTGTAAAATGTAATCAACATCCTACTTCTTCATTTTGTTGTATGAATCAAAAAGCTTAGCCTTCTTAATTCAATTCTGGAATTTGTTTATCTAAGCAAAGAAAAAAAAATCAATCATTGAACAACCCCTTGGAGTCACCTCGGTTTTACGGGTAAACATTATTAACTAAGAAATGATTCCACAAGTGAACCAAAAGACAGGGGGAGTCCTTGACCTGTGAAACACAGCTATGGGATTCCTGGGATAATGTATTCCACTGGTAGCAGCCCCAGGTAAATTCAAGAGACTAATTCGGTTCCTCTTCAAATTGCATTCAATCAATGACTCAGTCCATTTGGAAAATCAATATCCACAACTATCATCTTTGAAGAACCACATTATTCAGCAAAACCTAATTATCATAAATACTTGCTCTATTACAACAGCTCTTCACTATTGTGTTAAAATTATGAAATAAGATTGTCCTGATATTTTTAGTGAGTGAATCTGTAACAGCAACAGGAAATTAGCTTGCTGTACTCTGCTATTACTTTTCGTATTGTGATTCTTCTTCTAGTCTGGAGATTTGATTTTTCAAAATTAATCTGGAGCTGTACTAATCATTAACTCTGTTAACTTTCTGAAATTCATAAAACAGTGATGGGAAGGTATGAAAATCTTCTCACGGATCTTGAAAAATACTGAGAAACAGCTACAAATTAAAAACTAATTTAAAAGAAAATTGCATACCTGGCTATTTATAAGATAAATACTTACAACATCAAATGGAATGAACCTGCATGAAAGAACAGAATAAACTAGAAAACAGAACTTGCATCAAATAAAAAGAATTGATTGCTAGAGTAAATATCCCCCACATATATTTTTAGCTGCGAACACTTCAACAGACTGCCTGATATTGCTTTTTCTAGTAACTATGCCCAGGGTGAATCAAAGGAGCTCTGGATTCTCTGAAGCACATTGGAGTTATTGTCTGCCAATGACTTGGCTTCAATATGGTCAGTGTGGTATTACACTGACTCTGAACTGAAAAAACTTTCTACTGATGCCCTGGAGATTGCTAGTGATAGAACACACCCTGACTGGAGAATTCAAAATATTTTACATAAAAAATATAATAGAGAAATGACGTAGTATCTGAGGAAGGACATGGATCACAAGAGAATTTGCATTACTGCTGTCGCTGCTTTTTAATTTGATATTTATTTACCTTCTATGACATATTAGTATGCTGATGGGAATGATCCCAAAGCACAGAAATAATTTGATCCAGGGGAGAAACCATACTGATCCAATATGCAGTAAAAGATTGACCTTGGCCAAGGAAAGGTTTGGCCCTTTGCCCCGAGCTCCTGGAAGGGAATCCCGTAGCCTGTAGAATGTCCTCCTCAACAGGACTGTTTTGCTTACTTGGTGACCTTGGGCCGTGCCGGGTAATCTATTCTAGTATTGTGATTTATAGTCAGAGCTTGGGCCACATGATATTAGTATAACCTATGTAGGGACTGGAGAGTAAGATCAGGTATGTGAGCAAATGGTCATATCTACATATTTTTAAAAAATATTTTCTTAAGATTTAATTCTTCTAAGTATTTGTCACAATTTTTGTAATAAAACTTAGCACAGTGTTCTCGGCAGAATAAACCGAATGATTGCACATTGTCCATTTTGAAAAAAAAAAAAAGAATAAAATATTTAAGGCTAAAAAAAAGAGCTGAATTTTTAAACTCAACATTGCCTCTCACGTCTTTCATCTTAATTAACTCTGCTTTTACTGAAATAATCAAATTCTTCGGTGGAAAAAATCTTCTTCCATGTATGATACATATGGGGCTGTATTTTATGGCTATAGTGATATTCCAGCCCTTAAAAACATTGAAATTATATATGAGATATAATCAAAGAAAATCATCAATGAATCGTTGGGGTGCCTGGGGGGCTCAGTTGGTTGAGCGTCTGCCTTAGGCTCAGGTCATGATCCCGGGGTTCTGGGATGGAGTTCCACATCAGGTTTCCTGCTCAGTGGGCTGTCTGATTCCTCCTTTCTCTCTGCCTCTCCTCTCATTCCTGCTATTTCTCTCTCTCAAATAAAATAAATAAAAATCTAAAAAAAATAAAATAAAATCATCAATGAATCTTAGATATAATATCCATACTCAAAACGTTTTACATATAGTGATTTTGAAAACGTTTCTGCATCCTCCCTTATACACGTTGTTAAGAAGAGCCACTGGACAATCCTTTACTGAGTCTACATTGCTTCTCTGTGGGTGGAGTAACTACATTCCAACACTTGGCTATGCATCCTGTTTTTATGGTAGTTAATGCAGTTAGCATGTGGTGATAATTAAAATGCAAAAGTAAGCAGATGAGTATCTGCGCTGAGTCCCAGTCATGAAGATAATGAAAGATAAAGAAAAAGATTTACTATGCCTACTTGAATTCTCTCCACTTCAGTTTAAGCCCAGTTTTATTTTTGGGTCTTGGGCTATACAGATGAAAAACAATAAGAACATTTTAAAAATATGTTCTAATTATTTCTTCCCATTCGCAGAATTCTTCATGTAAAAATATTTCCCTAAGTCAACCAATTCCAGTTTCTGTGTTTTTCTAAAGGAAATACCCTATAAACAAAGAGACACGTGTGTTACAGAAGATATAGTTTTTTTGTTGTTGTTGTTGTTTCTTGTTTTTAAATCCTGTCTCTTTATCAAAGCTGTGTGCTTTAGGATAAGTCATGGGATATTTCTGGTCTTCCCCACGTTCTTTGGGAATTGGGAACGTTAGCACCCCACAATGTTGTAGGGAGGATCTGGTTACCTAACATCAGTCCATTCATTTAACAGGTGGTGTTCTGAGTGCCCGGTGCATGCTGTGTTAGATTCTGGGTGAATGAGACACATTCCCTGACATCACAGAGCCAACATTCTATTGGGAAAACATATTAAATAAATGAAAAAAAAAATAAAAATAAATAAATAAATAAATAAATAAATAAATAAATAAATACATAAATAAATGATTGCCTAGCACCTGTAGTTAGAAGCTTTATAAAGCTGCAATATGTTAAAGCTGCTTTAATATTAATTAAAGACAGAACTGAAAATAACTGAGGCTTCTTATGCTGTGGAATTATCTCTGGCTTGGATTTTGTAACTGGTAGACCCTTCCTTTCCTTTTTTCACATAAAATAATATGTAAGCATTAAAAAAAACCCAGGTTTTATGTCATAGTGTCATACTAAGTGTTACCAGTGAGATACTTAGATTCAAATAAACTGGAGGTAGTATGTAAAAACGTTTAATGTGTCTAACTTGGAAAAATTATCTTCCCAAAGTACTGAAGCTTTCTTATTCATCAGATGAGAGGGTTAATTTAGGTCCAAAGCTGAATAATCAGCTGTCATAGATAGGATAGTAGTGAGATATATGCTGAGAGATTATACAATGTGTAAATCAAACTTGTTTAATCTCCACGGAGGGGAGATGGGTGGAGAATGAGCTAAAAAGGGGATGGGCATTAAGGAGGGCACTTGCAATGAACACTGAGTATTATACATAAGTGATGAATCACCAAATTCTACTCTTAAAATAATATTACACTATATGTTAACTAATTCGAATTTAAATAAAGCTTTGAAAAGAAAAGAAATAACAAATTTAATTAAAGATAGTTAAAAACCAAAATCAGTGAGTTCTATATACTTAGAACCAATAATTTAAAAATTAAATTTTTAATAATTTAATAATTTAAATTTAAAAATTTCTAAATTTTTCCTTTGGAACGTGTATGACTCATGGAAATAAAAAGAAAAAATGAATAAAGAAAACAGCTAAAAAATAACCCTCTTCTCACCCCCCAAAAATCTGTAAACTGTTTATAAATCAATAAATGACACTGATAGATGAAGTATAGAAACTGTAGGAAACTTATGGAGAATGAGTGAATCCTGATTCCTTCATGTTTTTTTGAAGTGGAGTCAGATTTGAACAAAACATATGAGCTGGTCAGGGGTCGGCACGCAATTTTGTAAAGAAGCTGTAAATAGGTTTTGAGTGTCATCCAAGCTCTCTTGTAAATAAATACTCAACAGTTCAGCCCTTGTAGTGAGGAAGTGGCCAAAGACAATAAGTAAAAGAATGGGTCTGGCTGTGCTCTTACAAACTTTGTTTATGAAAAAAAAAAAAAAAAAAAAAAAAAAAAGCATCTGACCTTTGGGTCACAGTTTCCTGAACTCTGATACAGGTGATGTAGATCTTAACAGATCGAAAATAATTTTAATTTTGGATATTAGTTTTTATATTTTTAAAATACCAGTTAGTTTAACTCTGTTTTAATTTAGGACCTGCCACGATATAAATATTTTTGTAGTATAGATTTTAGAAGAGCTCAATTTCCAACATATCTTTTTCAGTCTTAAATCATCTAAATTTTACATGTATAGCTTTAGAATACTAGGCGATGGTCTTTTTTTTTCTTTTTTACAGTTTTACTGATATACAATTGACACGTACTGCATTAGTTTTAGGTGTACAACATGATGGTTTCATATATGCGTATATTGTGAAGTTATCACCTCAATAAGTCTATTCAACATTCATAGCCTCACATTACTTCACATAATTGCATTTTTTCTTGTGATGAAAACTTTTAAGTTCTACTTTCTTATCAGTTTTCAAAGATTGGATGCAGCACTGTTAACTATAGTCATTATTCTGTGTATTATGTCCCCATAAGATAATTCTTTTACAACTGGAAGTTTGTATCTTTTGACCACAGATACCACATATATGTGAGACTGTACAGTATTTCTTTCTTGGTCTGACATAGTTCACTTAGCATAATACCCTTTGCGTCCAACCATATTCTCGAATATAGTAAGATTTCATTCTTTTTCATAGCTGACCAATATTCTATTGTATATACATATAATATTCTATTGTATATGCACATAATATTCTATTGTATATACATATAATACATATACATATAATATTGTATATACATATAAATAAATCCATTTATCCTTCAGTGAACACTAGGTTGTTTCCATCCTCGGCTATTGTTAACAATGCTGCAGTAAAAATGGAGGTGAGGTACAGATATCTCTTTGACACTGAGATTTTCCTTTTTTTTTTAGTATATCTGACAGTAGTCTTAACTATTTGTTGTTAGTTAATCATTTTACATAATATTTTGGAAAGATTTTATTTTTTCCCTGATTTAATGAATAGATTCTTTTGTGCCCTTTTTCCTTAAAGACATCAAAGGTTAAAACTTAGGTCAGTTAGTTAGTTTTTTTATAAAATCATGTTTGGATCCCAGTCACAGCCTCAGATATATGGCCATTTACCTTCATTTATTAAAGTTGACAGGATATTGACAACTCAGAAGGAATAGTGGTCCTCAGTTTTTCTTTGACATATCATTGTTGATCAAATTAGCAAAAATATTATCACAGAGAGAAGTTTGGATGAGGTCAGGTTGACATTACTAAATATATATTTGTAAGTTCAATCTAAAAATATAAGTTTGAGAAAAGAAAACATGTTTTAGAATGAAATAGAGAAAAACATTTTAATAAGCAAAAGTAACATTATAGCACAGAGTGGAGGAACAGTGGGCAATGAGTATTAATGAAGCTTAAACAGAGCGACATGGGGAGACAGGAGATGAAAGTTGTCATGGAAGGTCAAGGAACTTAGATTTTATCCTAAAACTAAATTTTAAGGAAAGTGATACAATCTGATTTACATTATGCATAGATCTTCTAGGCAGGCCATTGAAATGTGAATTTTAATTGGATAAGTCTGGAGATAGGGAGAAGAGCAAGAAGTACAAAAAAGGGACTCAGAGGAAAGATAATGCAGATCTGAACTCGGATAATAAAAAAAAAAAAGAGTGAATTGAAAGATACAGATCAATAATGAGGACAGAACACACAAACCATGCATGGACAGTGGGAAGTTGTAATAAAGAAGGACATCCTGGATCCTAAGTCTAGACTAGAAGATATAGAACAAATCATTATCCACGAATATATTCTTAAATAGTAGAAATAATAATAGAAAATGCTAAGTAATAAGTGTGTAATTACATGAAATAATTGAAAAGAGTCCTTGATATTAGGGGCACCCAAGTCACTCAGGGGTTGAGTGTCTGCCTTTGGCTCAGGGCATGATCCCGGGGTCCTGGAATCAAGTCCTGCCTCGGGCTCCCCACGGGGAACCTGCTTCTCCCTCTGCCTATGTCTCTGCCTCTCTCTCGGTGTGTCTCACGAATAAATAAATAATTACTTATTTTAAAAGCATATTTGATATTAGCTGCATCAGTTAAGTTGGGTTATATGGCTACATTTATCATCATTTCAGTATGATTTCAATAACTATGCAGTATCCCTACAAGTAAATATTCTAGCTTCATTTTAACTATCCACCTATAGCTGTAGACTCTGAATTTTTAGTAACACAAATTATGTTATGGTGATTTTTCATGTATGTAAACTTTCAAATTATTTTTATTATTTCTCTAGGGAAAAGGTACACATATGGCATTGTTACCACAGCCATATAAATATTTTAAAGTTTTTACTTCAGTGTAAAACTTGCTTCCCATTTCTATTTGTACCAGCAATATATCACAATGTCCATTTCTCCTCACTGTTCCTTATAACTGGAGAAAGACAAGGATTTCTTGTTGAAAAACTTAAATGGCATTCATTTTTAAATATTATTTTGTATTTTATGATGGAAAACATAAGCATACTTAAAGATTCTAATTCTGTGAATTATTAGTGCATATTCTTTAATATTTCCTTGTTAGATGCTATTACTTTTATGTCGGTAAGAGTTCTTTCAATTCATAATAATTAACATGCTTGTCCTATTTGTCATCTGTTTTCCTTCTCTTATGGTATCGTTCTTAAAATGGGATTTTTTAATAGCAATAATCTTCCATTACTAGATTTTTGGAATAAAGAGAGAAAGTATTGCTATTGATATATTATCAATTTGCTGACAGAGACTAACTGTTGAATTGATCAACTTTTAGAGACAGAAGAAAGACTCTTTGAGTGAAGAAAGCAGAAAAAGCTAATAGAATATTGAGAGTTGGTATTTAGAAATAAAAATATTATGAACAAAAGGAAGGGATTAAAAAAAAAAACAGTCAGCCACAATGAAACCCATTAAAAGTGGTTAATGAGTATGGTATATAAAAAGGATCAAAGTATGAAGAGATCCAACTCAAGGGAGCAGTTTAAACAGGAAGACTGTATTATAGAGGTCTTGAGAGTAAATTCAAAGAGGTCATGGTTATTAGATGCTAATGAAATAAGAAACCCATGCAAATTTTTGACAGAGAAATTACTTGAAAATTATATGTTTATATAAATTTAAGTATAGAGAGACTGGAGACAAGTAAACAGATTGAATAATCAACTATATTTGATATGTGGACGGTCATAATCTTCTTTTACATATTCTGATACTAACTCTAACTGGGTCATATTTTTAGGACCTAAGAGGTTCAAATACACCGTTAAAAGGAACACAGTCATTTGTGAAATACAGCTTTTTTATTCATAGTTAAGACATGTGGAGAAGATATTTTAACAAATTAGTAAACCCACCTCTTAGTTTTCGCTCTTACAGACAGATGGGTAGGCAGGAACACACTGTTGATCTCAAGTTGTTGGGTGAGTTAATCTAAATATATAATGCAGAAAGGATGACATTCTGCTAGGCACAACTAACAGATCATTTTAATGTCAACTAAGAATGCACAGAATATAGTTCTGCTTTCACAATATGGTTAAAGAACTAACAAGATGGATTGTCTTCTTTGGGGAAAGTGCACAAATAACGCTTTGACATAATAGCATTCACGGAAAACCCACAGCAGTTTCACGTTAATGATATTTTACAATTCATTATTAGTATCAAAAGAAATATGCAAAATGGTATGAAACTCTCCGGTTCTTAGTAGCCGAAATGAAAGGCATTTCCTTTTACAAGAAGTACTTAGTTAAAGCTAGAAGGAACAGTCACCTGTAGAGGAAAAAATTATTCTTTCTACCAACAACGTATTTGATTGAATTTTCTCATTGACATTAAAGTAATATATTGTTACACATATAGCTCCTACATGTGTATACAATTATGAAAACTCTCCACTGACAACACATTTGCTTGAATTTTCTAACATGCAACTACTACAGGGGTACCCAAATACCATTTATATACATGCAATTATAAAATATGATCAATTAAGTGCAATGTAATGAAACCACATAAAATCTAGTAGATTCGACAAAGCTTTTCAGTGATCATGAACACTAAATTTCACGTGTAGCTTTTTTATTGAGGTGTAAGTGACATAACATCATATTAGTTTCAGGTGTACAAAATAATGATTTGATATATGTACGTATTGTGAAATGATCACTCCAATAAGTTTAGTTAACATTCATCGCCGAATATAGTTGCAGTTTTTTTTCTTGTGATGAGAATTTTAGCAACTTTGAAATATACAATATAGTGTCATTAACTACAGTCATCATACTGTGTACATTACATCCCCAGGATTTAGTTATTTTATAAGTTTGTACATGAGATAAGTTTGTATCTTTTGACCACCTTCACTCATTTCCCTCAATTATTCTCCTACTCTAGCAACATGAGTTCCGTTTCTCTGGTTCTCCCTATTTAGGTTCAGTTTTTGTTGTTATTTGATTCCACATGTAAGTGAGATTATGTCTTTCTCTGACTTCATTTAGCATAATCCCTTCAAGATCCATCCATGTGGGGCACCTGGATGACTTGATGGTTGAGTGTCTGCCTTTGCCTTGTGTCATGATCCTGGGATCCTGGGATGGAGCTCCACATCAGATTCCTGCAGGGAGCCTTCTTCTCCCTCTGCCTATGTCTCTATATATTTTCTTTCTGTGTCTCTCATGAATAAATAAAAGAAATCTTATTAAAAAATCCATCCATTGTTCTTTGTGTTTATGAATTTGGGTTTTTTTGTTTGTCTATTTTTTTCATTTGCTTATTTGTTTTGTTCTTAAATTCCACATTTTATTGAAATCATATTTCAATCACACATCTTCAATCATTTGTCTCTTCTGACTCATTTCACTTAGTATATATCTTGTAGGTCCATCCATGCTGTTCCAAATGGCAAACTCTTATTCTTTTTCATGACTAATATTTTTGTGTGGTGTGTGTGTGTGTGTGTGTGTGTGTGTGTGTGTGTGACTTTTATTCATTCATCTATGGATGGACACTGGGTTGCTTCTGTATCATGGCTATTGTAAATAAGGTTGCACTAAACATAGAAGGGCACGTGCCTTTTTTGAGTTAATGTTTTCACTTTCTTCAGGTAAATACACAGAATTGATGAATCACATGATAGTTCTATTTTTAGTTTTTTGAGGAACTTACATAGTACTGTCTATAGTGGCTGCCCCAATATACATTCCCACCAAGGGAATGGTTTCCTTTTCTCCAAATTTTCTCTAACACATACTATCTCTTGTCTTTTTGATAATAGCCATTCAAAAAAAAAACTGAAGTAATATATCATTGTGGTTTCGATTTTCATTTCCCTGATGATTAGTGATGATGAGCACCTTTCCATCACCTGTTGGCCATTTGTATGTGTTATTTGGAAAATATCTGTATAGATCCTCTGATCATTTTTAAATCAGATTCTTTTTGTTTGTTATCAAGTTGTGGGAGTTCTTTATATATTCTGGATATTAACTCCTTGCCAGATATATGATTTGCAAATGTCTACATCCATTTAGCTATTTGCCTTTTCATTTTGTTGATAGTTTCCTTTTCTGTGCAGAAGTATTTTTAGTTCAATGTAGTCTCAGTAGTTTATATTGGCTTTTGTTGTCAAATCCAAAAATCATTTCCAAGATTGGTGTCAAGGACTTGCCTTCTATGTTTTCTTCTAGAAATCTTACAGTTTCAGGTCTTATATTTAAGTCATTAATCCATTTTGAGTTTAACATTTGGAGCTCTTGATGACCTCTAATGTTTGCTAATCCAGCAGTAAGATGATTGACTTTTTAAGCCACTGAACAAGCATATAATTCTTTTCCACAGGAAGTGGTTTATTGCTTTTAGAACAAAATAAGATGCTATTAAAACTTTTGTTAAGTGAAGAGAAACTGTTAGAACATGAAAACTTTTCTAAAACATTGTTTTTGTCTGCTGATGGATGTAGCATATAATTACTTTTTTCTTTATCTACCAGAAAATTTCAATTAAAGAATTCAAAATTTCTTAACTCAAGGAAAATCTTCATTACACACCCCATAGTATGTAAGATGATATCTCTCATTTCCAATCCTTCCCTCTTCTCCACACCGCCATCCCATTTTTCTTCTAAGGATTATCTGACATTTTTATGATATTTACTGTATATATTTTCCTCACAATATACCATTTGGGCTTTCTTAATGAAACAAGTCTTTATTCTTCCCTGTTATGTTTTACATTTAATATTGTTTAAATATTTAATATTTGTAATTATTAAACACCCTTCCATATAAATCTGTTTGCGAAAGTGTACATATTTTGAAATAAAGTTTTATTAAGCAATTTTCTCCCCAAATCAATAACCTGTTACTCTGAAAAAACAATCTATTCCCCACTGACAGATTTAAATTTGTTGCTCAAGGGCAACACTCTAAGAACAGCGGTCATTTTAGCACAAACATATTATGGTTTGTCTCACTTTTAACTAGATGCCCAAACCAATAAGGTCCTTTCCTGCGTGGTGCTGCCATATTGTCAAATAGGTTTTAACTTGGTAAAATCTGAAGTGAAAAATATTCTTTGTAACTTGTCATGTAGATCAAGATCAGAAAATGTTCTGCAGGTGTTCAATGCTTGGCATTAGCAGGAGCATCTTCTTGATTCACCATAACACTTTCAATAGCTTATGATCCTTTAAGGCGTTTTGACTTGAAGATAATAAGTAATATATTTTTTCACCTATAGCATAATACTGATTTCAACAATAAATTAGGTTTTCCTTCAAACATTAGGAACAATCTATATGGCATTTCAGTACTTATGTTCAATTTTTACATTTCTTTTTGAATTATTATGGTAGAGTTTTGCTGTCCAGGTGTTTGTTTTCTATCACTTTTTCATATCACATATCAAGCAGTCTGGAACTGGCTATGTGTAGTTATCTTCCCATGCGTAATACAGTAGTTTAGAAAATCAAAATACTATAATCAGAGAGATATTTGAAATATACAACTATACCTGTATCTGTGTGTGGGGAAAAATACCTATATCTGTATAGGATGCTTATATATGTATCTCTGATCTCTCTCTTTATCTCTCTATATATACATGTATGCACTATTATACATATATATATAATCCTATATACATTGTTATACATACATCATTGACAAAGAAATTATCTTTATAGCATTCAAATCACATTTGGGGCATTCTTTAAAAAATCATTTGTTGACAGAGAGATTCAGACAGAGGAAATAGAAATAACTGAACATAATATAATATGACTATATTGCCATTATGCAGATTGTTCCAGAGCACATAATAATGCTTTATTTGTACCATGCTGTAATTGGCACTTATGCATTCCTTTCTCTGAGAGCCCATTAGAAATGCAATTATGCCAAAACATGATGATATATTTCAGCACATGGAATTGAACCTCTGCCTTTGGCAACAGTCCCACGAGGTAAACACAAGCTCTGTGAGCAAAATATTTAACAAAGAATAAAAGAAAACGTAAAAGCTCATTGTACTATTGTAGTGTATAGTACTTGCTTTACACCTAGGATTATTTTTTTTTTTAAGGT
This sequence comes from Nyctereutes procyonoides, assembly GCF_905146905.1. Classification (NCBI taxonomy): domain Eukaryota; kingdom Metazoa; phylum Chordata; class Mammalia; order Carnivora; family Canidae; genus Nyctereutes; species Nyctereutes procyonoides. The sequence continues at coordinate 12,394,445 of NW_026575032.1, read as the reverse complement.
TGGGGGGGGGAGCACAAGCTGATACTCCTCCCTAGAAAGTGATCAGTCAGTGACTGATAAGATCATATTAGCAGCAGGGGCAGGCTTGTGATATTAACCAGTTTGTGATCTTATCTGCTCCAGATAATTATTTTGCAGTGGAAAGCAAGCAGCAAGCAATAACATCAGCTACTGCTCATGGTAGGAAAAGGCATTATCATCAGCCATTCTCCTTGTGTTGTTTCAGTGTCAGAGTCAATCCGGATGCTATGTATACTAGGTGATTCATTTATCTAGTAAGAATTCTCTAAGTCACAACCAAAATGATTACAAATGTGAAAAATAAGCGTTTGAAAAAAGTCTTAGTGATTTTAGGTTCTATAATCAGAGGTTGATAAAAGTCAATCATATGATTGAAATACTATAGAATTTTTTAAAAAGATTTTGTTTATTCATGACAGGCAGAGAAAGAGAGAGAGAGAGAGGCAGAGACACAGGCAGAGGGAGAAGCAGGCTCCATGTGGGGAACCTGATGTGGGTCTCGATCCAAGGTCTCCAGGATCACACCCTGGGCCGAAGGCAGGTGCTAAACCACCGAGCCACCCAGGGATCCCGAAATATGATAGAATTTTTGTCTATGTTATAGGATCTTTACCATGATTCTTTAAACTTAAAATATGCTAAAAATTTATAAAGTGGTTTACTTTATATATTTTAAGGAAAGAACAGGGGCTATTTCCTTCTTTTAATATGAAGATACTGAAAATCAGAAAGGTGGTAGATTGCTTGAGGGAGATGTGGCTAAACTAGAACCCACATAAAGGATGAGATCCACCTAACCAAACCATACGTACAAGCAGCTTACATTGGAAATACACAGTTTGGACATTTTCATGTTATATGTTAATAAGTAAGGAGGAGATTGAGGGATGTAGAAAGAATCAAAGAATTCTAGGCTATGTGAGACTGTACAAAAGATTATTATGTTCTATGAGAAGAGTCTGTGATACAAAAGATGATTTAATATGTTTTATGCTAAATACAGTACTTCTCCCCCATTGCCAAAGACAGAACCTAAAGCTTTAGTATTTTTTAAAATATTTATTTATTTATTCATGAGAGACACAAAGAGAGAGAGAGGCAGAGACATACGCAGAGGGAGAAGCAGACTCCTTGCGGGGAGCCCGATGTGGGACTTGATCCCAGATCCTGGGATCACACCCTGAGCTGAAGGCAGATGCTGAACCACTGAGCCACCCAGGTGTCCCCCTAAAGCTTTAGTATTGATTTAAGCTAGGTACAGGGAAGCCTTTTCTGACTATGCGTTAGGTCACATTGTAGCAGGCATCCTCACTGAAGACCTTGCTTCAGGAGGAGATGAGTTATGCTTCAAGGAACACTACATGTATTTCACTCTGGTTGGTGTGGGTTACATAAAGCACAGGATCATAAGTATAAAAAAAAAAGATTTCAAAAATTCCTGTTGGCCTGCTGGAAAACAGGTTGAAAACAAATCTGGTGTTTATAGTAAATGGAAATAAAAGTAAATTTATACATTTTGACTGATCTTTTTATAGCTAATTTATAATGAATTAATACTCATAGGAAGAAAATTACTATTACAAAAATATAATTACTTTCGATTAAAACAATACATAATTTTAAGTGTAGCTATGGACAATTCTGTTATACTACGTATAATCCTTCCTCAACATTACCCTCCCCCTTTTCTTTCTTAAATAGAAACAGGTTATTTGCATTAATTTTAATGGTTCAACTGCTTGGTTTCTCCCTGCATGAAATTGCATGCTTCAGTACCTCATACCTGCTGATATAATAATTCATATAATCTCAAGAGGTGTCATGAAGGGGCTTAAAGTAGAAGTAAAAACATATGAACTAAAATTAATGATGATTCCCCACCACTTCCTGATGAATAGGGCAACAAGTTCATCCATTTCAGCACAGAGGGTCTGCCTTTTTCTGGTGCCATTGGCCATAGGAGTGTCATTACAGACTCCTCCGGCACTGTTGGGCAGCACTGAGTAGAACAAGGCCAACCTCATTCATTAAGGAATAGAAGGCCATACTATCAATAAAATAATAATGCATTGCCTTGTAGTAAACAATGGTATCCAAATATATTGGAATAATTCATGCTGCATTAAAAATACACAGTTTATGGGATCCCAGGTGGCTCAGGGGTTTAGCGCCACCTTCAGCCCAGGGCCTGATCCTGGAGACCCGGGTTGAGTCCCACGTGGGGGTCCCTGCTTGGAGCCTGCTTCGCCCTCTGCCTCTGTCTCTGCCTCTCTCTCTCTCTCTCTCTCTCATGAATAAATAAAATCTTAAAAAAATACACAGTTTATGGGAAAAATTATGTTGATTGCTTAGGAAAATGACTAAACATGTCAGACAAAGCATACCAACTTACATGGAAATCTAAAATTTTAGTGCATTTTTAAATACTTAGGGATTTGGAAAACATATATTGATTTTCTTTCTCTTCACTGAACCTTTCCCCACCAAAACTTCCCACCTAACAATATGTAAAGTGACTTTTTCCCCCCATAATTTCAAAACAAGTGGCTTTCTTGAATGTCATAAGGACAGTGCTGCCTACATGTCTGAGATGCTTCTTACTGTTTAAGGAGCTGTGTTAAAAGACTGCCAAGTAACATCTCCTGAATTGGGTGTTCCAGTCCATTCACTTAGGGGAAGGTGCATAGGTAATAAGATCCACCCTCACATTGCCATTACTGCTGGGTTTTTTTTTTTTTCTATAATCTCAACAACAACAATACCAGCAATAGAAAGAGACTGTGAACTCTCATTCACTGTTGAACTCACTTCCACTAGCCACTTCATGATATTTAAAGAACACATACTCGTTGACACAACGTTCCCTGTACTTATTTTCAGAATATTTGAATTGTTTGAAGTGGATGGTTGTCAAATTTGTGAACACTGAAATCACTTGAAAAATTGAAAAGCAAGAAAAGTCATTATTTAAACTCCAGAGAAATACTTCAGCTGACCCAGGATTGGGCATTATGCCATCAGGACAGATGGATGAGAGTGTCACCTCCCCAAACGACATGTCAGGTTCTAAAAAAGACCACTTCACTAGTGTCCTGTTATGATACGATATCCGTACGGGGCCCAAACATGCCACAGACTATTATCAACCTATCAAATTGACTTTGAAATATTAAATAGTCTTTGAGGCTATGCAAATGGAAGGATAATCATATCTTTGATTAGTTGGTATAGCAGATAACACGAAATAGTATACTAAAAAGCCCATACCTTTCTTTTTATTTTAAATCTCTAGAAACCCCCATTTTGACAGATTCCTCATTTTCAATTATTTTGTAAGTTGAATAGTTAGTATATATTCCAAACTGTCATACTGGCAAAATCTTTAGGGCTTTAAACAAGAAATGTCTACCTGCCAGCTTTCTCATTAAATGGACTCAATGTGGGATTAAGGATGTTATTTTTTCACTTTTGATAGGAGCACAATTCAACTGGCTACATTATTGCAATTCACATTATCTTTTCCTTTATCACATGTAAATGTATTCATGATGCATTTTTGTGGAGTGAAAAAGAAAAAAAAAGTAGAATGACATGTAATTGTCAGCGTAATAAAATGGATCTCCTTAGCCAATTAATATTTTCTTTTGTTTCACATTTCAAATATAATTTTAGTTGGCATCTTACGTCTAAGCATATATATCTCACTACTGAATTATGACAAGGTCCGCGATTGAACTAACTCAGAAACCCATCATAAGTCCTTATCAAGTCAATTTCTATGTGTTCATTTTTTATGGTTGTAATTTGTTGAACTCTCATGGGTCTTGCTCATTTTCAAAGCTGGTAGATGGCAATTAAACTTAGTTTCAAGCTCAAGCATAGGAATTAGTTTTAAATCACTAAATCAACCCTTACTTTCACCCTGGGATCTATTCAGGGAACTTCACAGGTTCAACATGCTCATCAACCAAGAGCAGTTAGATTGTACCAGCTTCCCACATCTTTATTTGCCTGTCCAATGTCAGTGCAGCCCTCAGATCACGTAAGTTTGTGAAAAACCAAATTGCGGCAATGCTTGTGTACACACTAAGAATCCTGGTAATTGGCAATACCTCTATAAATATTTCTTTTTTTTTTAAATATTTCTTTATTTCTATTTTTTTCTGTTTTTTTTTTGTCTATAAATGCATCATTTGAAATAGCATTTTTCTAAAAATTTTGTTATTTTGCTTTAATAATTACTTTCCACATTATAATCAATTGATATAAAGCATATTGTGATAAATTTCTCTATTTTGCCATATTCATTTATTCACTCACTCATTTATTCATTCATTCATTCATTCATTCAACAAACAGTTTTATTTAGTTCGTAGGAAGTGAGGCATGCTATTACATACTTGAAATGCATCAGTGGACAGAAGACAGACCTTACCTTAAATAGCTCACATTCCAGCAGTGAAAGAAAACAATAAACACACATAAAAATTAGTAACATAAAGAATATTGATTTGAAAAGTGTGTTCTAAAAAGGGGAATTAATATAATAGCATTATTTATTAAAAGGCAGTATAGGGGTCAATGAGAAGACCATTTTAGCAAATAACTCAATCATCATTATTATTTTATCTCCTTATGTCTCCCTGAAACCTTTTAGGATTGGTCAAATCAATGCCTTTCTTTGCATGAACAAATCATTACAGATAGATGACAGATGATAGATAGATAGATGGTAGATAGATCTTTTTACCTATTTAATTTTCATTTCTTTTTCATGATTAATTCCGATTACATACGAAATATGAGGAAATACTCATTTCCTTAAATTTTATAGTCATATATATATTATTTTTGTCAAATATGTTTTGCCCATCATTCTTTTGAGTTGATCTTTTCTCACTGTTTTATCAGAACATTAGTCACTTGTATACATTGCAAAATTTTTTCCAGGATGTGTTTTTCAAATTCAGTGTTTCCAGTAATATTATTGCTATGCAAATAAAATTTATTTTTTAGTATTTATATTTTAGTATTTAGTATTTATATATCGGGGTTTATTATTTTGTTCCTAGCTAAATATAGCCATCCACATATTGATTTTTTTTTCTAATAATTTGGTGTTTTTATATTTATCAAGCTTCTGCTGAACAGGGCACCTGCTTCTCCTTCTCCCCCTGCTCATGCTCTCTCTCCCTCGCTCTCTCTCTCTCTCTTTCCCCCATGCTCTCTCCCTCAAAGAAGTAAATAAAATCTTTAAAAAAAAAAAAAGTCACCAGTGAAGCCATCTGGTCCCAAGCTTTTCTATGTAGATATTGAATCAGTAAGGAAGCTGATTCAATCTCCTTATGTGTTTTTGGTCTGGTCAATTTTTCTATTTCTTCATGATTACTTGTTTTAGGAATTTATCCCACTTATTCTAGGTCTTCCAATTTATTGGTGTATAATAATACCATGTTCATGGTATTACCTTTTTATCTTTTATATTTCTGTGATGCCAATTGCAGTGTCTTTAATTTCATTTTTAATATTATTTATTTGAGACTTCTTTTTATTGTTGCTGTTAATCTAAGGGTTTATTTCATTTATCACTTAAAAAATCAGCTCTTAATTTTATTGATCTCTTTTGTTGTTTTTCTAATCCCTAATTTGTTGATTTCTGTTCAATCTTTACTATATTCTTCCTTCTGCTAATTTTGGGCTTATTCTTTTTCCAGTTCCTTGAGTTGTAAATTTGGATTGCTTATTTGTTATTTTTTTTTCTTTATAGGCATTTATCACTATAAATATCCCTCTTAAAACTGCTTTTCCTTACCACATAATTTTTATATGCTGAATTTTCAATTTCATTTTCTTATTTTTTTTGTTGTCTTTTTTGTTTTTGTTTTGTTTTGTTTTTTCAATTTCGTTTTCATTTTCTTAAAGATATTTTTTTGGTTTTTCTTTTTATTTCTTCTATCATTGTTTGTTAAGTTAATTTGCATAACTGGTTTAGAGACTCTTTTTTGGGGCCTGCCTTGTGCTGGGCCAGGCCAGGAACCTGGGTTCCCAGGGGTCCATAGAAGGGCCCAGTGCAATGGCAGCTGGCCAACTCTGGGTTAGGCTGTGATCCTGGGTTCACAGGAGCTTGCTAGCTGCCTGGTCTGCCTGGTGCTAGAGCTTCTGGTGCTGAGGTCTGCAGTGAAGTAGGTTGCTAAACGTGGAGGGGGTATTTCTCTCCATGCTGGGTATCCTGGACTTGGGGAAGAAGTGAGTGATAGGCATAATGTTAATCTAGATTTCTTACATTCTTCAATGCAGCTTTCTTCTTTCTGCACTTCACTCAAAAGCTGTAATTCCTGAACCTGGAATCCTCTTCTATGAAGGTATTTTGTGCACGGACAGTTACTGAAATTGATATTTCTGGGAGAGGACAGACACTAGAAATTCCTATATTTCCATCTTCCTGGTGTCATTCTATGGCTTGTTTTATTTTTCATTTGACTGAAACCAGTGGTCCAGCAGTTTTCTCAAGATGGAGAACAAAATTCTCTAAAAGTTTTATAATGTCTGAAAATGTTTGTCTTTTGCTTTTTTATATGTAAATGATGGTCTTACTCTTTTTAAATTATTTGATCACTGTCTCTTTCCCAAAAGGCTTTATAGTCACTATTCATTTTCTTCTCGTTCTGAATTGCAGAAATAATATCTGAAGTCAGTCAGCATTTTTTTGTCCTTCTCTCCTTCCTTCCATCCTTTTATTTTTGTGCGTGTGTTAAGGAGATGATTTTATTTCCTATATTCTCAAAGGATTTATTCTTGATCTTACAAATCTGGCACAGTTTTGGTTGGTATCCAGTGAATCTCACTTGGAATAGTATGTAATACATTGTGCTATAAAATGACGTCTTCTATTATTTTTGTAAAAATTTCTTGAATTATTTTTCTGTAACCGCTTTATCTGTTTCTCTTCCTCAGTGATCTTAATTATGGATGTATTGGGAATGTGGATATACGGGGTATGATTTTTTTAAAAAAATATTTATTTATTTATTCATGAGAGACACACACAGAGAGAGAGGCAGAGACACAGGCAGAGAGAGAAGCAGGCTCCATGCAGGGAGCCCGATGTGGGACTTGATCCCACAACCCCGGGGTCATGCCCTGAGCCAAAAACAGGTACTCAACCGCTGAGTCACCCAGGGATGTGATATATGGGGTATAATTAATGATCATTCACATCTGTGAAATGTCTCTCTGAACAACTCATTTTTTTTTTTGTTTATTTTTCATTTAGTTTGCTCACTTTCACTTGAGCTAATGTTTATTGTCATTAACTCTGTTTGGAGCAGAGATTGTTCTTTTTTGAGATCTTAAAAAGAAATATTTATGCAAAATTTTTTTAAAGATTTTATTTATTCATGAGAGACACACAGAGAGAGGCAGAGACAGAGGCAGAGGAAGAAGCAGGCTCCATGCAGTGAGCCCCATGTGGGATTCGATCCCAGGACACTGGGATCATGCCCTGGGCTGAAGGCAGACACTCAACCACTGAGTCCCCTTCCCAGGTGTCCCTCTGAAAAACTTTTTACAGTCTGTCTTCTCATCTGAATTTTTCTAGTTTATCTTTTATATTCTTAGAATTTTAAAAAAAATTATCCCTTAAGAATTTTATATATTATATATTTTAATTATGTATGTTATTTTTAAAAGAAATCTGAACATAAATTTCAGCCAATGTATGACAAAGAATCTTCACTTGTATATTAATCTCTGTTCTGTCTTATTGATCATATCTAACCCCTACAGGACTTTATATGTCTGATGTTGTGTGCCCCCTTCTATGAATACTCATGTTAAATAGGAATAATTCTTCCTGAACCAAACAAGTATCTCCAGAACTTTGCTCTCATCTGGGAGGACATCTTCTTGTTTCACAGCAAATCTATAAATGATAGGGGTAGAGATGCCCTGTGAGTATTTGTGTGTGTGTGTGTGTGTGTGTGTGTGTGAGAGAGAGAGAGAGAGAGAGAGAGAGAGAGACAGAGACAGAGAGAGAATTGAAATTACTAGAGAGACAGAGAGACATAGAGAGAATTGAAATTATTAGGTCAGCAACTGCATGGATGCTTATGTGGTTAAAAGCCTAAGAGAGAGATGCATTCAGCCACTATACTATTGAACTAATTGATCAAGTCATTCTAAAGAAAAGAGAATTGCTCAAGTTGCTTCTGAAAATACAAGATGTATTTATAGAAGAAATAATATTAATGTATTATATTTGGAGAGAGTTCTATTGGATAGAGCTCTATATTTTTAAAGTTGCAGAGCTATACACCATAATAGAATGATGTCAGAGTATATAATTAGGGTTTAAAGATTGTATTTATTTTATTATGATCTATTTACATAAAGTTTATGTCATTTGGAATACTTTTAATTAATCAAATTTAGCATTGATATGAATAGTTTAGATTTTAAAGTCTTCTTAGATCTAAATTCTTATGTTTGTTAAATTTAGAAATAAAAATCCATCCATATATAATCAAGACTCATTTTTATACAATTATTCAGATATTTTATTATGATTGGTAAGGATATAATTTTATTACCTTCCATGGCTGTTTTGATATATTACCTCTCATGGTTGTTCTTTTTAAAAAATTATTTATTTATTTTTATTGGAGTTCAATTTGCCAGCATATAGCATAACACCCAGTGCTCATCCCGTCAAGTGCCCCCCTTAGTGCCCGTCACCCAGTCACCCCCACCCCCTGCCCACATCCCCTTCCACCACACCTTGTTCGTTTCCCAGAGTTAGGAGTCTCTCATGTTCTGTCTCCCTATCTGATAATTCCCACTCATTTTTCTCATTTCCCCTTTATTTCCTTCCACTATTTTTTATATTCCCCAAATGAATGAGAACATATAATGTTTGTCCTTCTCCGATTGACTTATTTCACTCAGCATAAAACCCTCCAGTTCCATCCATGTCTAAGCATATGGTGTCTAATGTCTGAGTAATATTCCATTGTACACATAAACCACATCTTCTTTATCCATTCATCTGTCGATGGACACCGAGGCTCCTTCCACAGTTTGGCTATTGTGGACATTGCTGCTATGAACATCGGGGTGCAGGTGTCCTGGCATTTCACTGCATCTGTATCTTTCCCATGATTGTTCTGATAAAAGATATTTATTGTCAAATTCATAATAGTTGTTACATTTTTATTAATGAATGGTTTGGCAAAGGAATCCGTATAATTTCAAAGTAAGTTAAAATCTTTGCTGTAAGTTGAATTTACAAAAGCCACCTTATATCAAACATATAACCTAAAAATATAAGGAGAGATATCCATTTTCAAGACACAATAGTATACCCACAGATCCCTACTAGCTTCGGGTAACCTACTTCAATGGTGACATTGTTGTCTTTGTTATTTAAACTTTTTTTAAAGACTTCATTTATTTATTTGAGAGAGAGAGAGAGAGCACAATGTGTGCAAGTAGTGGGGAGAGGCAGAGGGAAAGGGAGAAGCAGACTCCCTGCTGAGCAGAGAACCAGAGGACTCAATTCTAAGACCATGAAATCATGACCTGAGCCTAAGGCAGATGCTCAACCAACTGAGCCACCTGGGCTCAGTTGTTTTTAACTTAATTTTTATTTTTATTCTAATGAAAAAGAGTATATGAAAGTATTTACCAACCTCTAGAGAAGCATATTAACTGTCAAACCTGGTAGGTTTTTCATAGGAACACAATTATTTTCTGCTTGTAGATCTTAATATTTATTTTTTTAATCTAGAAAAATAATATCAAATGATGTTCTGCTAATTTCATTATAATAATAAACTTGAGAATTGATGCCTAGACTTGATGTTTAATTTTGTCTCAAAATAAATCTGATAAATTTATCTTTGGCCAGGAAGATTACAGGAATTAGTTTCACTGGTTTCCCCCTGCCTGCCTGGATATGTAATCATAGAAACTAAAATATTATTTACTATATTTACACTTAACTATTTTAAAGCTTAACGTAGAATTAAATGGACACAAAGTCTTTTAAAATTTTGTTGTGGATTTTGGTCCTTTCTCTTCAATGATCTAAATGTTTTCGGAAATCTAAAATGTCAGAGTTCCCTGCCCTGAAACTCAATGATAAAATTTCCGACAAACTGAACAGTCTGGAATCAAATTTTTTACTTTAGTCATTGTAATTTTATAATGTTTTATAATTTAGATCGCATTTTATTGGGAAATGATCACAAATAAGATCAGCCAATATATTTTTGTTAAGTCTATCTCCAACTTCTATTTTCACCCTCAGCAATCTGGGCACTATGGTAGGAGAAAAGGAAAGAGAGATATCACTTTTGTTGAGACTGGGACAATACTGATTACTGATTTTTCTTTATCTATTATATAACAATTAATATTGAATATATGGCATATAGTAAGATTTTCATCTTTCTTGACATTGGTTCAATGGTTACACCATAAAAATGAGTTAAAATGATAGTGTGGATTTTATAAAAGATATTGACAACACTTTGAGCCTTAACAAAAGATAACAAGTTCAATATTGTATATTTGCATATGTCTTTTTAATTTTGTGCTCTGAGCATTTTAAAAACATATTTTCACACTATTTTCCTCTGACAACTATTCAAATAGTTTAACCCCTGCTAAAGAAAATTTATATAAAGGAAAAATATTCTGGAAAAAACTGAATTCCCAACTTCTGTGCTTATGTGATTAAATTATATTCAATGTAATATGAATATTAAAGATATAGAAAGTGTGAGGAGTAGATAAAATAAATATTAGAAATAACTTACAGAGTTGTTTGAATTAAAGTTGAATATTTGACATTCTGTACTAGAGTATTAATATATAAATGATCAATATAGATGTAATTAAACTTCATTTATATAGCAATTTCACAAATTTGGAAGACATAAAACATAAATCAAAGCTCAAAGTTGTTGCAATGTTTTATATAAAGTGATTAAATTAAGTACCAACAATATTAGGGTGAATTGTGTGTTGGTTAAATATGAAGGTATGAACAGGATCTAAAGGATAGCTCTTCAATCAGGAAATTAAAACTTCCTGGTTTGATGAATGATGTTTGCAATATGAGATGATAACGAAATGCTAAAGCAGAAACTTCAAAACTCATGAAAATCATTGCATATAAAACAACATTGAAATACTATTCCTTCTGTATTCCTATCTTAATGTGACTTCATTAACAAAATCCCATGCAATTCTCATACTGAATAATAAATGGGGTAAACAGAGGGATAAATGGATATGATGGAAAACAAGACTTCTTAGAGCAAGTTGCATCCTATTTCATTTGCATCCAGTTGAGTTAAACAAGCACACACTGGGCCCATGCAATGTGCTATTTACTTTCCTGGGTACTAAATATTCAAAATAAAATATCGACTTTTGTGTCCAGGAACACTAGACATGAGATTCAGGCAACATAGACTGAGCAGACAAAAAATAAATTTTTAAATGGTTAAGCTTCTTGAATTTTTGCAAGAATTGTTTCCAAAGAGTTAAATGTGCCTTAACCTCATACATATTTGAGATAATTGACAGTAATGATATCTAATTAGAACCTATCTACTACCACACCTTTATGTTTTGACAGTCAAAGGCAATCTTTTTTTCTTATAGTCTAATAAAAATATTAAAAGTGGCACGCATGAATAATTTTCCAGACAGAGAAGAGAGACAAAAATTACATTATTTTGCTCACTTACCTATCAGAGCATATGAAAATTATATCTTGGAAGAAAGTGACTCTCCAAGTCTAGACTCTAGAAATAATAGAGGGAGATTATTGATCCAGACTCTTTCCAGGTAAAAGTAAAATTATGGCATGGGAAAAAAATCCATCTGGTTATCAAGTTGATTATCCAAGAGTCCCCTAGAAAAAATGAGAATAAGATTTTTGTACGTTAATAATATATATGGAATGATCTTAAAAGGGGGGTTGGGGGCAGCCCCGGGGGCTCAGCATTTTAGCACTGCCTTTGGCCCAGGGCCTGATCCTGGAGACCCGGGATCGAGTCCCATGTCCGGCTCCCTGCATGGAGCCTGCTTCTCCCTCTGCCTGTGTCTCTGCCTCCCTCCCTCCCTCTCTCCCTCTCTCTCTCTCTCCCTCTGTCTAATGAATAAAAAAATAAAATCTTTAAAAAAGGGGGGTTGGGAGATAATAAATACTGAATTAATTCTGCCTCTTATTAATAATCATTTACATTACTAAATACCTAGGTTGTATTGATTTTCTTTTCACTCCAATATTTTATTTTGCAGTGTCAGAGGAGTTCATTTAGAATTTTACATAACATCAGAATTTCTTCTTCAGGAGCTGTAACCAAAGTTTTTCACTACTTTAAATATTATAAAATAACACAAAGTTAGTACATCCGAAGTTAAAATATTCCAACAGAATTCTTGCAGAGTAATTGACATACAATAAATCACACAAATCACGCAAGTTTTGACATATATGCATACCTGTGACACCATTACCACAAAAACATACTGAATATACTATTGCCCCCCAAAACCTCCTCTTGCCCCTTATATTATTTCCCTTCCTCCTTCTTCCTATCCTCTTCAGATCTGCAGGTATCCACTCATCTCCTTTTGTATCTACTTAGATAATTTTGCACATTCTAAAATTTTATATAGATAGGATTATACAGTATCCATTCTTATTTGAAGAGTATGACTTTTTCCCTCAGTAGAATTGTTTTAAGACTTCATTTATCTTGTAGCAGGTACTCATTTTTATATTGGGCAATATGCCAATGCATGGATGTTTATCCATTTGCTTATCCATTGCATTGTAATGAACATTTTGATTGTGTTAATACAAATAAAGCTTCAATGAATATTCATGCAAAAGTATGGGCATATGCTTGCATGTCTCAGGTGTATAGTGAGGGGTAGGATGGCCGGATCATAAAGTATGTAGATGTAGTATTAATTTTAAAGAAATTGCCAAACCATTTTCCTGAGTGTCTCAGTGAATGAGAATTCTAATTTCTTTCTATCCTCACCACCTTTTGGTATGCTTGGACTTTTAAATTTTAGCATTCTGACACACAAGTAGTGATATATCATTTACTTTTATTTAATAAACAGTGTATTTGAATATTTTTCATGGGCTTATTTACCCTGTATTTATCTTTTTGGTGAAGTGTGTGTTCAAATATTTTGCTCATTCTAAACTGGCTTGTTTTTTTTTTTTAATTACTGATTTTGAGAGTTCTTTGCATAACCTGGATAAAAGTTATTTATCATATGTGTGATTTGCAAATATTTTTCCAAATCTGTGGATTGTCCTTTCTTTTTTCCTAACAGTGTCTCTGAAGAGCAGATTTTTAATTTGATGAAGTCCCAATTTTCCAGTTTTGTTTTGATGGAGCATATTTTTGTTGCCATATCTGAGAAATTGTTGTCTAATACATGGCAATATGGATTTTCTTCTAGAATTTTTATAGGTCTTAAGGTTTACATTTACATTTCTGATTTTGACTTATTTTTTGTATATGGTGTGAGGCACAGGTCTAAGTAAATTTTTCATGTATGAATATTCAAGTATTCTAACACTTTTTTTTTCCAACACTGTTTTTATAAAGTGTACCATTCTTCACTGAATTGCTTTTGTGACTATATCACCATACCATATTTTGTTCTGTTGCTCTATTTATTTGAATTTGTACCAATACCACATATTTTTACTATTATTACTTTATAATACCTTATAAAAAAAGGAGTGTTGTTCCTACTAGTTCTTTGTCAAAGCTGTTTTGAGTATTATAGGATTTTTGATTTCCATATAGATTTTAAAATTAATTTTTTTTTTTACTTTTGCAAAGTACCTGTGGGGAATTTGGTTGAAATTCCTTCAGATCTTTATATCAATTTGAACAAAATTGTCCCCTACCAATATCAAGTCTTTTGACTCATAAACAAGGTATGTTTTTTTATTTATTTAGATCTTCTTTATCACACTAGTGTTTTATGACTTCCAATGCACACATCTTTTATATCTTTGTTAGATTTATCCTTAAGTATGTCATGTGTTTGATACTATTGAATATGATATGATTTTAAATGCAATTTCTGATTTATATATTACTATTACATAAAAATGCAATTGATTTTTGCATAAAGATATTGGTTTCTTCACTCACTTGTTAGTAGTAATGTTCAGTTCATTTATTAGTTTCAGTAGGTTTCACAGATTACACTGAATAGATGATTGTGCCATTTGCAAATAAAGATACAGAAGATCATCAGAAAAAAACTTTTTTCCTTTAGAATTTGGATTCTTTAATTTATTTTTTCATAGTATTATATTAACTAAAATTTCCAGTTCAATGATGGGTGCATTTATTGAGAGGGTCGTGTGATCTTTTTTTTTTATTTTTTAAATTTGATATAGTGAATTGATTTACTTTACATGTGTTAAATCAACTTGGAAAAACCATACTGGCAATTGTGTGTTATTATTTTTTACTGAAAGATTCAATTTTCTAAAATTCTACTGAGAATTTTTACAGTTTTTGCGATGTGACTTTTATTTCCTTGTAGTGTCATAATCTACTTTTGGCATCATGATATTCCTGGCCTTATACAATGAGTTGAGACATTTTCCATCCTGCTCAATTTCCTGGAAGAGTTTGTGTAGAATTGATATTTTCCTCTTTAAATGTTGAATTAGGTTCATCAGTGAGGTCATGTAGGTCTAGAGATTTCCTTGTGGGGAAGTGTTTTAACCTTTAAACATAAACTGTTCCTCACTGGGCCCTCGTTTGTCCCAGATTTCTAACCCTCAAGTCTCAACCCAGTGATCTTTAGAGGATAATTCTCCAGTTCAGAAAATGTTGAAACATGGACATCATTTCTGAGGAGCTGAAACAATCAGAATAAAGAATCTTAGCAGTAATAACAGTCACTATGACACAGATAAAAAAATGTCTGGGAGAATATATAAAAAAGAAGTACAGAAAGACCAGCAAGAGCCTGAGACTGTGGAAAATACACAGCAAAAACCTTTTCTTTTAGTGTCACCCTCAAAGTTTCCAAATCCAGTCAAGTGTCCAAAATTAATTTGCAGTGAGGGTGAACAGAGATCCATGTGACCAGCTGGTGGCAGGTTTAAGATTTCAGTTTCCATGATTGGCATATAGTACATTCTAAGAGGAAAGAGAATGCAAATAAGGAACATCCAAGGGAAGACAAGCGTTAGATAAGGTCCACAGATTAGTTTGTATCACCACACACACACACACACACACACACACAACACACACAAATTTAACATTTGTTAGAATCTTAAAATCTCTCAAATTCTACTAAACATAAAGGCAACATCCAAAATGTATATTTCTCTGTGATGCCAGGAGTAGTATGTACAAGTAACCTCATGATGAGAAACTTCTGAAAACTGTTTATATTAACAAGCTGTAGCTTCTGGGAAACCAGCACTGACTAACGGAAATACTGGCCAGGCTGATGCCAATGATATTTCCTTTTTCTGCTGTGTTTTATTTGTCTCCTCTCTTCTCTGGATGACATAAATTTTCTACGTTCAGAGGCTAATAATGTCAAAATTCAGGTCTTCACTGTATTATGTATCAGGCTATAGACGTACAATAAAGATAGAAACTTTGTTTCTACTTTTTAAATACTTGGATATCAGGGTTAATGTTTGAGAAAGTTTATAACATGAAAGTAGTTTATAGAAAGACAGAGATAAAAAGAAAAGGAAAGGGGCACCTGGGTGGCTCAGTGGTTCAGTGTCTGCCTTTGGCTTGGGTCGTGATCCCAGAGCCCTGGGATCAAGTCCTGCATCAGGCTCCTCGCAGGGAGCCTGCTTCTCCCTCTGCCTGTTTCTCTGACTCTGTGTGTGTGTGTTTCTCGTGAATTATTAAATAAAATCTTAAAAAAAAAGGAAAGAAAGACCAAAAGAGAGATGAATGTGGACATAAGTCCATTGTTCATTTTAACATGTTAACATTGTCCATCAGAGAAACTAGGTCAAGTAACTGCCATTGTCCTACCAGCCTTTCTTGAGTGGATATTTATAACAACAACAGTAACTGCTGGCACTTACTGAGTGTTTATTAATGACTATTCAGACTATTTTCTCCACGGGAAGTATGTCCTCCCTCATTAAATAGCTCTTATACATGCATGGTATTATAATAGCTCTTTCAGATATGTATTTTTACTATTATTATTTTAACATGAGAGAACGAAGATACAGTGAACTCCAGTAAATCTTTAGGATCATAAACTGGTCAGTTGTGGGTTTATTATTTCAATCTATTTGTTTTGCACCTTGAGCTTGCACTAGGTTATACTCTGGAAATGTATTTCTCTGTGCTTATATCTTGGCAAAATATTGGTTTAAATTCTATCTGCTTCAGATAATATGAGAAAAGTAGGATATGTATTTTCCCCTAACTAATAACTAGAAAATAAAGTTCAAACCACTCTGAAAAAGCATTAAATTAATATATGGTTGAGTGAACCGTTTCTTATATCCCTTACGGCCTCTCTCATACACTCAAATACTTCACTCAAGGTTTTCAAATTCAGATCAGCTATAGTAATATGGGCCCAATTCTTTATTAAAGAATTTCATCGTTTATTTTACAAATATCAGAAAAAAATATATAGTTTTGAATAAAAGTAATTCAAAGCAACAAGAGGGTAACTTTATAAAGATGAAAGATGTAATTCACCAGGCGTAGATAATTATAACTATTTCTAAAAACTTTACTAGAGACATCATACAGAACCAATAGAATCCAAGAAGAAATCCATCCAGATTTATAAAGAGATCAAATGAATATTTTCATTAGTATAATCCTTTTCATCTTTGCAAAGGCGAACTGCACTTTGCAAAGTACAGAATCAATATTCACATATTTTATAAAGCATTCATAGATGGAATCATGCATTAATCATTCTCCAATAATTTGTTAATATCAAAAAATGCTCTATTTTTAAAAGACCTATTATGTGTTTCCCCCCCGTAGAGTTCATTTAGTTACTCCACCCTTTTCTCCATACCAACAAAGTGATATACAAAATGTACAAGGAGGATTTTGTATCATTTAATCAAAACTGGTTCATGCCTCATAAGGTTTTCTCTTAACAATATATTTTTGAAATTATTGTATGTAATCATGTTTTTATTATTCTAATTACTTTTATTGCCTTAATACTTGTGTATTGTTTGTATGGCCACAACTTATTCTCAAACTCAAATATGTTGGGCATTCATGTTGTCAACAATGTTTTGGTACTATAAGCAAATCTACAGTAAATATTACTGACCATAAAGTTTTTGAAGTAGAATTTCTATTTCCAGCTACCAAATTCTCAGAACTCGAAGTGTTATGTTCAAGAGCATGGGCATTTAATTGTAATAGATATTGACAGACTGATTTCCAAAAAGGCTGAAAATATTTCACATTTCTACCATTCAGTATGTTAGAGTACAACCTCTCCCTCAGCATCAGGCATAATCATCTCCCTCCTCTCTTTATTTTATAGTATCAGGTGTTAGAGTCACATTATTTTTCATTTCTTAATATCTCTAGAATAAAAGTAGAACTTACAATCAATGGTATGTTAAATTTCTATTTGCCAATTTTTTTTCTTTTTTTTTAAGATTTTATTTATTTATTCATGAGACACACACAGAGAGGCAAAGACAGAGGGAGAAGCAGGCTCCATGCAGGGAACCTGATATGGGACTTGATCCTGGGACTGCGAGATCATGCCCCGAACTAAAGGAAGATGCTCAACTGCTGAGCCACGCAGGCATCTCTATTTTTTTTTTCATAATGATATATTAAATAACATTTTGTCTTAGAGTCCATGAAATACAATATCAACTCATTCAATAAGTATAAAATGAATTAAAAAATATTTGTGATATGAAAACACTGTGTGATAGTTTAACTGGCAATTTAATTTTGTCTTTTGGTAACATATTAAAAAATACAAATGTCTTATAAACAATTGCATCTTAAATTCAATGAATTAAACAATATTCCATGATGTTGTACCCCTACCCAATAGCTACAATACATGGGGTCAGGAGGAAAGGTAGAAATAAAAATGGACCCTCTCACCATCACTCCCAATAACCCACATGCATGATAATGAATTATTCATTCCATCCCCAAAACTGGATTAAGGTTTCTAGCCCATTAGGAAGAAGGAGAAGTTATTTCTGCCAGGGAACACAGTAAGTAGCCCACTGAATGTGGAGCTGCCACTTCCCACTGGTCACTTTGGATTCTTTGGCATATGGGCCAGAGGACAAATGAAGGAGTTAATTTCCTGGAAATGGTAATAGATCCTGATTTTGACAAGAAGCTGTAACCGACACTATACAATTGCAACAGTAAGGAAAGTACCTAGAATCTAGGGGATTCACTGGGAACTTGGTGGTGTGTGTATGTCCAGGGGTAATAGAAAACAAAGCTACTAAGACTCAGATGCCTGCAGCAGGATATGGGTGTCACTGACTGAGTCTGTTTGCACTGTTACACACACACACACACACACACACACACACAAACACACACACGCACACGCACAGACCGGTTGGCTTATAAACAACAGAAATGTAATTCTCACAATTTTAAAAAGTGGGAAGTCCAAGATCAGGGTACCAGCAGACCTGGTTTCTGGTGAGATCTTACCTTCTGATTCATAGATAACATCTTTTCACCGTGACCTCACATGGTAGAAGAATCAGGGGAGCTCTCCAGCATACCTTTTATAGGGACACAATTCCACTCATGAAAATTCAGTCTTCATGACTTAATCACCTCCTCAAGAAGGCCTACTTCCAAGTACGCCCTCATTGGCCATTAGGTTTCAACTTATGAATTTTGAGGGGACACAAACATTCAGACCATAGCAGTCCTCTTATCATAGAAGCATCGCTGAATGACCAAAATGTTGCCCAGGTGTAAGAGAAATCAAAATAGGTTATGGGGAAGGCAGATGATGAGACATATTTTTAGCTATAAGAGCAATTACACTAAGTAACAGGACTGTAGCTTGTTTCTTAAAGATACCACCTTGAAGTGGACTCTGCGACAGATTATACTTTCTGTCTCCAAGAAGAAATAATGGAGTCTTCATCCATAATAAGTCCCCTCTTGTAATACTGGAGATGGTAATAATGAAGGTACAAGGAACTGTGATGGGTGTAGTGGACTGCACCAGATATCTCTGATTAATTACTTGAAACCCTTTGTCGTTTCCTTTTTTAATTGTATCTGTTGCCTGGGCTCCCTTATCTTCATTTTTCTGATCTGATTAGAAGTAGGATCTACAATTATCAGGATCTAGTAATACAATAACAGAGTATAAATCAGTATAAATTCAGGGTCGTCCACATAGAACTTTTGACCTCACAAAACTTAACTATTAGTAGCCTACTGTTGACTCGAAGTCTTATCAATAACACAAAGGAGTCCAAACCTAAACCACTCCATTGACACCCTGGGTGACCATCAGCTTTCCCAGGTTTGTGGCCCAAGGATACTAACAGAGAGGGCCCCCACATACTCTGGGAGCAGCAGGTGCAGACAGGTACCTTCCATTCAGTCCTTGTAGACTTCAAGTAGCCCTTGAAGGCCACCCAAGGTGTTCCGTTGTAAATGAATGCCTGGTGGCTTTTGCAGTCAACTCTTTTTTTTTTTTTAAGTCTATGTATAACTGGATTGGCACAGCTTAAACCTGTATTGTACAAAGGTCAACTGTACACATAATTAGATAAATTAATCATTTCTTATTATAGAAAAGATTTTGCTGCAAAATATAATTTGTTTTCAATTGAAAGAGGAGAAATTCTTTTGGAATGGGTAATTGTCAATTTATTTGGAAGATAAAAAGGCATATGCAAGGCATTTTTTGAGATAGAAATATAATAGTGTGGGGTTTTATTACCAAATATTAAAACTCTAATAACATAAACTATGTATGATTGGTGCAACAAAGGCAAAGGAATTAATTGAATAGAACACTAAATTTAGAAATAGAACATAATACATGGATTGATTTTCTTATTTGCTGTTTCGAGAGTACCTGTTAGGGTATCTACTTGGGTAACTATAAAATTGTGTTTAATGTAGATATACATTGTGAGGGAGATGAATATGTCATAGTCATTCACTGTGTAAGGATGAATAAAAATACAAAAGAGTGAAAAAACTTTTATCGTAATAGACAATTAGTGCGTAATAATTACGACTTTTCCATCCACAAAATACTTAGGAAGAAGAAACTCTCTTTTGTTTGTTTACATAGTAGGAGAGCAGTACTGTGTTAAATCTTAGAGGCTAGGGATGCCTGGATGGCTCAGTGGTTGAGTGTCTGGCTTGAGCTCATGGCGTGATCCCAGGGTCCTGGAATCGAGTCCCACATCGGGATGCCCATAAGGAGCCTGCCTATGTCTCCCCCTGCCTATGTCTCTGCCTCTCTCTCCGTGTCTCTCAAGAATTAATATATATATATATATATATATATATATATTTAATTTAGAGGCAAAATATTTTGGCCCTACTATTTTTATAGAAGCCAACATATTTTTTCTCTCTTTTCTTCTGTCTCTTCCTTAATTCTTCCCCACCCCCTCTCTTTTCTCTCTTTTCTTTTCTTACTCCCTTCACCCACCCTCCCCTCTTCTTTCTTTCTTTTTCTTTCTTTCTTTCTTTCTTTCTTTCTTTCTTTCTTTCTTTCTTTCTTTTTCTTTTTCTTTCTTTTTCTGTCTTCTTTCTTTTTTTCTTCCTTTCTTTTCTTCTTTCTTCTTTCTTTCTTTCTTCTCTCCTCTCTTCTTTCACAGAAATAATTATGATTTCCCATGATTGTTATTTAATTTTCTCCATATAAAATAATTTAATAAGAGTACTTCTTTTACATGTTCAGGGGGCTCATGTCCTTACTAGGAAACAGACCTTCATTTTCAGGCCTAGGGGATCTCATGCTTTACTAAACAAACACTTTTACTTTTCTTCCTTTCTTTTTATTACTAACCACAAATCATTATAAAGAACAAGGGCACTCTTTTTCCAAAGCACCTGCATTTAATTGTACGTTATTGCATATCCTGCAGGAAGACAAGAGCAGCTGTACTGATACAAGAAGAAAAAAAAAAGATAGGGAATATGCTCACTTGGAGAATGATTTACATTGTTCAGAGGGGGAAAAAAAACAAAATTAAATAGAAGCTCTGAAGCTAAATAACATAGGTGCTTCGGTTTTGCCAAGATTTTATTTTTACCACCTCTTCCTTTGACTCCATCATGTTAACACTCTGAAATAAAAGCATTATAATCTGAAAGTCAATATCCTGAAAGGTATCTATTAAAACCTCACCTTACAGAAAAAAAAAAATACTGTAGTTGACTGAGCTTCAGTCTCCTGTTTGTTATTAGTGGGAAGATTTCCCACACAGCCTTGGCTGTTTTTCAAAGTCTACATTTAAATGCATATAATTCAATAAGAGAAGGCACTATGTCTTGTAGGAGTGGTTTACTTACAAGGTAAAATTTAACTTAAATCAAGGCAGTAAATATTTCTTCTTCATCTTGCTGTCTATATAAAGTTTTAATTGGTTACTTGTGAAAGGTTATAAAAATCCAGTCATGCAAAAGGATAAGAAAAGTATGCACACTTTGAATTTCATAATAACTGCTTTCAATCTTTACAAGAGTGTTTTATGGAACAGAAACTATAACTAGAAAGTTGCAAAGACCCCTGCAAAAATACCTTTCTCTCATTTTTTATTTAATGTTCTCTCAGACTATGCAACTATAGGGCAGGGAAAGATAGTAAAACTGGATATGGAGTCTGGACTTAAAAATGTTATACCAGGATTTTTTTTTTTAGATCCATTGCAGTTGTATAGCAGCATAATCTATATTTACAGCATGGAGCCTGGGAATTAGGAGTTACACTTGACTCCTCTCCTGTATTATTCTTTTTCTTATAATTCTGCATATTGCCATTCTGAAAAAAAATTAAATTTTATCAATTAAATTCATGCTAGAAAATGACATAAAATGTCTAAAATACAAAACTTATTTTGTAGTTTTGACTGTAGTTATGGGCCGGAGATTGCGGCTCATAATACCTAAAACTTAGGTGTTATGAAATGTCATAAAAGGAAATTTTATGATAGAAAGAGGAGTCAGGGTGAATGAGTCTGCCTCTGATCATTTAAGCACTGGCGAGTCAGAGAGAGTTCTGTCTTTATCTTTTGTGGCACTTTGAGGACAGGCTCCTGGGCCACCCTGCAAAAGGTGCTAGGAGCTGGTATCCTTTCAATTCAGTGTCACAATATGACAATCTCCAACCTTCTCAGGAGAAGAAGAAATTAGAGCACTGTATTAATAATGGATGTCATGGATATTAAGGAAACACAGTGGAATGAATGAGAATGGAATGGAATGAATACTTTAAATTGATACAACTGAAAGCAAGTTGCTGAACATTCACTAAATATTTATCAGCTGTAGTTACTATTTGCTCCCCTTTTCCATGATGCCTATGTTCTGTATGCTACAAAACCAACTATTGTTTTGGAAATTCACTTTACATATGGTAGTTAGTCAGTTAAGAAGTTCTCATGAATTCTTCTCCGGATATGATTTCTATAAAACCTGTCTATATCTAATATATGATATATATGATTTTAGTTCCTCTCTTCTCTTATTGTTATTATTATTCCTGATTTTGCTTTGCTCAGGTTTAAGTTCTTTATGAAGTATATATTTTCTTCCCCCCCCCTTAATGCGTGTTGGTACATGCATGATATGTATGTAAAGAATATTTAAAACCATTTATTTTAGGTGAGCTTCTGAATGAAGAAGTTTTTTTAAAAAACATTTAATCAATGCACTTCGGTTTACTTATTATTAGATGTATTTCTTCATTAAATTTTCTGTATCTAAAATTAATTCAATATTTATGGAAATTTTATCAATGCTAGTCACTATGTAACCATAATGTAAATTCAGAAAAAATATTTATTGAAAGTGTAATTATTTAAGTGTATACATATTTCCATCGATTTGATTTCTTAAGAGCCTGATATGCAAATTTCAAGAAAAAAACTCAAAAGAAAATAGGAAGCATAAGTTAAATCTTTGACAAAGAGAGGAAAAATACAAAATCAGTTTTATTGATGCCAGAACTGATTCTGTTTTCCATAGGAAATAAAATTATTTTGTAAGGAAAACAAAATAAAAGTGGGGTTGATTCAAAATGAAAGTGGTTTCAGGGTTTTTTATTCTTTTGTTTGTTGGTGGTAGTGTTTTTGTCATTGAAATTATCTCTGAGTTAGAGGATTTAGAGGTCTAATAAGAGAAGTAGTGAAGTTGAGAACCAGATTGCCTAGGTTTTTTTTTTTTAATAAATTTATTTTTTATTGGTGTTCAATTTGTCAACATACAGAATTACACCTAGTGCTCATCCCATCAAGTGCCCCCTTCAGTGCCCGTCACCCAGTCACCCCACCCCCCGCCCTCCTCCCCTTCCACCAGAGTCAGGAGTCTCTCATGTTCTGTCTCCCTTTCTGATATTTCCCACTCACTTTTACTCCTTTCCCCTTTATTCCCTTTCACTATTTTTTATATTCCCCAAATGAATGAGAACATATAATGTTTGTCCTTCTCTAATTGACTTACTTCACTCAGCATAATACCCTCCAGTTCCATCCACGTCGAAGCAAATGGTGGGTATTTGTCGTTTCTAATGGCTGAGGAATATTCCATTGTATACATAAACCACATCTTCTTTATCCATCATCTTTCGATGGACACCGAGGCTCCTTCCACAGTTTGGCTATTGTGGACATTGCTGCTAGAAACATCGGGGTGCAGGTGTCCGGGTGTTTCATTGCATCTGTATCTTTGGGGTAAATCCCCAACAGTGCAATTGCTGGGTCGTAGGGCAGGTCTATTTTTAACTCTTTGAGGAACCTCCACACAGTTTTCCAGAGTGGCTGCACCAGTTCACATTCCCACCAACACTGCAGGAGGGTTCCCTTTTCTCCGCATCCTCTCCAACATTTATGGTTTCCTGTTTTGTTAATTTTCCCCATTCTCACTGGTGTGAGGTGGGATCTCATTGAGGTTTTGATTTGTATTTCCCTGATGGCAAGTGATGCGGAGCATTTTCTCACGTGCTTGTTGGCCATGTCTATGTCTTCCTCTGTGAGATTTCTCTTCATGTCTTTTGCCCATTTCATGATTGGATTGTTTGTTTCTTTGCTGTTGAGTTTAATAAGTTCTTTATAGATCTTGGAAACTAGCCCTTTATCTGATACGTCATTTGCAAATATCTTCTCCCATTCTGTAGCTTGTCTTTTAGTTTTGTGGACTGTATCCTTTGCTGTGCAAAAGCTTCTTATCTTGATGAAGTCCCAATAATTCATTTTTGCTTTTGTTTCTTTTGCCTTCGTGGATGTATCTTGAAGCAGTTACTGTGGCCTAGTTCAAAAAGGGTGTTGCCTGTGTTCTCCTCTAGGATTTTGATGGAATCTTGTCTCACATTTAGACCTTTCATCAATTTTGAGTTTATCTTTGTGTATGGTGCAAGAGAGTGGTCTAGTTTCATTCTTCTGCATGTGGATGTCCAGTTTTCCCAGCACCATTTATTGAAGAGATTGCTTAGGTTTTGAAACAAGTCTTTGCCACTTACTAGCTATGAGGCTTTATGGCAAGCACTTAACTAGTAAGATTGATTTGTGAATGACCTGAATTTATGTATGTTGTGTTTAGGACAGTGACTGGCACATGTATTCTCACTAAAATTATTATTATTGCCTTGTCATTGTTTTTATTCCTTGCCAGAGCGCTGAACTTATTGAGAAATTAGACAAAGGTTTAAGGTTTATCTGAAACCAGAGGGTCTTTCTTTGTTGGAGAACAAGCTGATGGAGATTGCGGCTCATATCTGAAGTTTTCCAAAAACTGAATCTGGGAATGAGACAGACTTCTCACCATTTCATAGCCAGTCACGCATTAGGAGAGTAATCTCTGCCATAGTGACAGTGTTTATGGCTGAAAAATTAAGGCATGAAGGGATAGAGAGGAACAGAAGAGTAGAGAGCTACTAAAAGACAGGGAAAATGAAGAAGCTATGCTCCAGATTCCTTTTTTTTTTTTCTCTAGATTCTGTTGTCTGTTTCCAATGTTCCAAATCATCAAAATAATTCCAGCAATCTTACAGCCCTGGCAAGTAAAGGGGCTAAAAGGAAAGGAGTTTTGCAATAAAGGACTTCCCTCTACAATAATGGTAATTTCCAGGGAAGGAAATAAACCTTGCTCTCTGCTCAAAAAATTACGATTTAGAATAATTAAAAATTAAAAAAAAAAGATCAGTAAATCCACTACATGACAAATGGTCTAACAATTACCTTGAGGGCCAGACTTCAGATAGAACCTAATTCCAGACAGGTCTTTGGTCTGGTTCTTTTCATTGTTTTCCCAGAAGATTGAAAAAAAATTGTTTGGGAAGTATATTATTTAGTACATTTAAGGAGTCAAATAATTTCCTCCATATACATACATTTGTCATTTAACCAACATTTATTGCCTTTGATGCAGAAACTGTCAAAACAAATTGTGTGGTGTGGAAGACTTTCTAGTAGGTCTAAGATTAAGAACAGATACAGGTAACAAGTAGAGGCATAGATGTAAGCTAGATATAGATGTAGACATAGGATAAGGTGTAGCTTTGTCAATGTCTATTTGCATGTAAATTCATTCATTAAATTTTAGAGTGAAGCAATTATTAAACAAAAATGTTTTAAGATATGGAATCCTGGAAAACCGTTGCTGGGAAAATATTCTTTCCACTTATGTGGAAAAAAACGATTACAATCTAAGTTTGGAGAGACTGTTGAAGATGACTAATTGTTACACCCACAAACGCTTGGCTTAACTGGTATTACTATCAAAACAATACAAGATAAATTCATATGATTCATGATAAAGATTACCATCAGTCTTTAAGAAAAATATTTGCTGACAATTTTTATTTTAGCTCTTTTAATCCAACACAATCGACATTCTTATAATATTTTAAGTTAGCCTAATTCTATTTAGTCTAAAAGTGATGAGAGCTTGTCATGAAACTGAAATATTATTCTATTAATGGGTTTATTTTCAACAGACAGTTTCGTGAAAGTGCAATTTCAATTTTCCATTCAAAGGGAATTTTAATTGGTTTCTTGCCATTCTCTAAACATTTATGGAATTCTATTCCATTTTACTGCAAAAGGAATTTCATTATAGATAAGTTCACAAGAAATAAAATCCCATCTTAACTCAGAAATAAGTATAGCTTCTTCTCAGAAAACTAAGCATACTAAATTCCTTATAATAAAGGGGAATCTGTCTAAACACTGAGCCTGCTGCTTCTTCATCTTAAGAATGCCTATTATTTAACATGCTCCCATCAAAAATTGCTGTAATGAGAAACTATATACAATATTATTCTGGATTTTAGGTTTGCAGACACAGATACTTCAAACATTAAGGATCTATCTATTTTTGTAAGAGTTGTAGATGATAAACAGCTATACATTAAAAATATTTCCTTACATTTTGTAAATTAGAAAAATTCTACCAATAATACAAGTGAAAAAAGAAACCGTATATTTGTTACATTCACTAATTTTCCTTTTCTTTCTTTCTTTTTTTAACCCTAGATGATCCTTTTTTCCTCGGATGGGTTTTTCTTCTGGAAACTGTTGTTT
Source organism: Nyctereutes procyonoides (assembly GCF_905146905.1). NCBI lineage: Eukaryota > Metazoa > Chordata > Mammalia > Carnivora > Canidae > Nyctereutes > Nyctereutes procyonoides. Next base: position 12,367,609 of record NW_026575032.1, on the reverse strand, counting down.
TTTTGTCCTTTAAAGATATTTATTTATTTATTTATTTATTTATTTATTTATTTATTTATTTAAGAGAGAGAGAGCACAAGCAAGGGGAGCCTGACATAGGACTCAATCCCAGGACCCTGGTTTCATGGACTGAGCTGAAGGCAGATGCTTAACTGACTGAACCACCCAGATGCCCAAAGCTGTTGTTTCTTACTTGGCAAATAAATGACATGATTGGTGCAAAAGGGAGAAGAATTAGGAAGTTTAAAGCAGAAACAAGTTCATCACTCAGTTAGACTGTCTGCTTTAACTTCCATCATCCATTGTCCCTCTCGGGAATGGGCGGATGTAGGGACATATTTCGTAAAGATGAAGGCTGCAAGGTGCAGAATAGTTTGCTTAGTTTAAATTTTTCACAGGAGAATTTGCAAAGCAGTATAATGAGGTGGTAAGGAGGATATATTTGACATCAGACTGAAATATGTTCAAATTCAAGCTCTGCCACATTGTAGATGTAAGGACTTGTCAATTTGTCAAACCCTTCAAACCCCGAACCCTCGATTCAAAAATCAGCCTAATAACATCGACCTCAAGAGTTTTTATGAGAATCAAATCCAATTATGTGTGAAAAAACATAATGTGTAATATCCCTCACACACTAAGCAGGTAACAATATTATTCTTTGTGCTGAAACAATGACCAGATATAATTACAAGTTGGAATCACAGTCAATACACCCACTGGGTTGTCTTAAAGAAGGCAGACACTTAAGGGAAGGATAAATGCTAATTATAGAAATGGTCTTTTTGTTCCTTAATGCCAGAGTGTTCTGTTTGTTGGTTTGTTTGTTTTTAAATCCTACACACCTTCAAGAGTTTGACAGCGGATATTCAGAGAGGAGATGTCAGCATATCAAGCAGTGGATAGCTGAGTGAATACCAGGGATGAAGCCTGAGCAGAAATGGTTATTATAATGTGACTGAAACAGTTCTCTGCAACTTTAGTAAATTTAGCTTTGACTTATGATGGAACTCTGGGTTCCAAAATAGCAGTGTCACTGTTAATTTTCCAATACTTAAATTTCGGAGTTGTCCTTTCAGGACGCTTTTGATTGACTTTTGACTGAGAACCCCAAGGGCTTAAGGTGAGTGGAGAGAGGCCTTGGGCAGTGGAGGTGAAGCAGAGGTTTCACTACGACAAGCACATGGGCAGTGGCCACAGGAACCACTGGCTGTGGGCCCCGACCGGTGCCTGCGTTGCTCCTCAGTGCGACAGGGTCCCTTTGATGCTGGCCTCTTCACTCTCAGCCCATCCCCATTCCAATCACACCTTACACATCCTTGCACATCTTTTCATGGTTCTCCGTGGGAAGCCAGTCACACTCCTTCAGGCAGAGGTGTCATGTGTTTAGATGCTAGAATTGCAGCTCTTACTTTGTAGGCAGTGGCCTAATACTTTTCTACCTTGGGTGTTCTTCCCAATACTATGGGTTTAGTCAATTATTTATTTATTTTAATTAAATAAATAGTAATGGGGCATTGTTTAAGCATAAAGAATATATCATCTTGCTGGCTGGCAGCATTAATAATATATACTTTACTTTTTCTATTCAATATTTAACTTGGCATCAAAGTACGTATGCTATTTTTTCTATTGTTCTGATGTGTTTAGCGTTCTTTGTTCTTTTATGTTCAAAACCTATATCATTTTTTTGTGAATATATTTCTCAAGACTTCTGCAAACAAAAAATAATAATCTGAGAGTCTCTGTCCTTCAATAGAGTAAGTCATTTTAATGAAAATGTTTAATGTATTGGACATGGACCTGCTATTATATTTTATATATTTTATTTTCTAAGCTTCCTTGTAAATTTTTCTTTGTTTTTTTTTTTTTCACTTTACTTTTCAGAGTAAACTGAAATTTAATGGTATTTCCACTGCTAATGGAGGGGAGTGTACGTGATTTACATTTTTTAGCAATTAATTTTAATTTTTAAATAACACTCAAAATATTTTTTTAACAAAATTGGGAATGACTAATATTTATAACTCCCCACCAGATAAGAAGCCAGATATAACAGTTATCCAAGTAGAATTATCCCACTCCACATACATTAATGATACTCATATTTTTTGAGAATTCTTATTCTCTTGTTATTTTGTTTTCTTGGTAACTAACCTTCCTTAATATTGCAACATGCCTCAAACTTTCTGCAGACTCTCATGAGGAAATAATCCAAGTTATTTTTTTTAACTCTGTATCTGCTCCTCCTCAGATTGGTTATTTTTAACGAATATTTATCTATTTATTTATTTAGATTATTTATTTTTTTTTAATTTTATTTATTCATGAGAGACACAGAGGGAGAGGCAGAGACACAGGCAGAGGGAGAAGCAGGCTCCGTGCAGGGAGCTCGATGTGGGACTCAATCCCAGAACCCCGGGATCATGCCCTGGGCCAAAGGCAGACACTCAACCACTGAGCCACCCAGGTGTCCTTCAGATCAGTTATTTTATGAACATTATTTTTCTGTGTATTCTTGTTCCTTTGCTTTTCCAATGACTAATGATTTTAAATGAGTCATATAGACATAACTAAAGCATTGGCTTTCTTAATTGCAAAGCATAATATTTCTATCCAGCTTTGAAAGTCTGCTTCACATCTATCCCTCCACTATGTGTATCACCTGGCTGTGGCCGTGTGGGTAAGTGGGCAGGGAGTATTTACACAAAGTGGTCAGTTGGAGTGGTCATAAAGAAAATAGCCCATGTGAATAAAAAAGTTAAAAAAATGAATCTGGATTTATGTATTATAATTCATTTTATCGTTAAACTTTCTCTTTTTCTTCGTATGTTTTCTAACCTTATCAATAAGATTCAAAGCAGCCTTTTCCTGTTTCTCTCTAATGCCAAAGGACACAGTAGGAAGACGCAGAGGAAAGTTGCCATTTTACTTATGGAGCTTCATGAAGGTTACTCTTGGGGCTACAGAGGGACAGGATGAAAGCTTAGAAGGATCATGGATCCAAACGTTTTATGGTCAATCAGCTAATTACTCTAACTTTGGCCTCAGCCTTTCTTCTCTTCCCAGTTCTTGCCCTGTACAAAGGTCACGTTTTCTGGGGATCTCTTGAAAAGAAGAGCCTTCAATGATACACTCATCCTCCTCTGTGCCAGTCGGGTTCCCAGACTTCACCAGGGTGAATTCTAGCTCAGTTTTTGTTGTGGTGGTGGTTGTTTGTTGTTTTCTGGGTTTTTTTTGCTTTTTTATAGAATTTTGTTGCTGTAACGATAGGCTGTTGACAAAATGTTTTTCTACTCCCATTACTTTTATTGGTTTCTCACACTTTCCTTTGGTTCTTTCAGCTAAATTGTGTTTGGGGAGAGAGGTAAGTAGAAACCTATGTTCGGGACACAATTTTGAAGCTGAAGTTAGAAATGACCTCTTGAACTTTCACTGAATCTGTCTGCTTTGTTGTTAAATAGCTGGACTGTTTGGATTACGTGCCCCGATGTAAAGAATCTTTGCATAACTTGAATAATAGGAATTGGCCATAGATGTATAATCAAAATACCCCGCCATTTGCTTATTTTCATATTCCAATAAATACTTTAACTTTCAAAGAACATTGGACACATAAAGTTCATTGGAATTAAATGATGCTTCACTCTCTTGTAACAGACTTCAGTTACCTCTATTTAGTCAAATTGGCAGTACTCATAAAATGAATGGCTGGACTTACCTGGGGCGGTATTAACTTTTAGGGGACTATCACCAGGAAGTGTCTACTTTAGAAAGCAGGCATTTTCCAGAATTTCTTCTCTTTAACATTTCTTTTACTCAGCTCCTGTTCTTTGTGAGAGTCTTTTAATTCGTTTACTTAAATAACAATACCTCGGTTAATACTTATTAAAGGATCTTGCTATTGTTTTTCAACTATCTGTCTTTTGATGTTTGATTTCTCTTCTCTGTGAGGAAAAAAGAGAAACAAAACTGACTGGCTAAGCATCCCTGTTCAGAGTTGCAGGAACTTTAGCTACTAATTAGGAGTCAGTTATTTCTAATTATTTTTCCTTATATAATAGGGCCAGCCAGCCTGGCCCCATATCTGAAAATTCCAGGGAATAAAACATGAATCACGGGGAATGTTTTGAAGGCATTATGGACTGAATGTGTTTGTCTTCGCAGAATTCATGTTTTCAAGCCTTGTATACCGGTATTTAGAGATGAGGGTGTTTATGACGTAAATAAGTATGGATGAAGTCCTGAGGGTGAGACCCTTGTAATGGGATCAGGACCTTAAAAGAAGAGACATAGGAAGAGTTTGCTCTTTCTATCCTCATACACCTTGGAAAAGCCCTGTGAGCACACAGCAAGAAGGCAGCTGTCTGCAAGCCCAGAAGAAGCTTCTGGCCAGAACCTGACCAATCTAGCACGTAGATCTCAGACCTCCAGTCTCCTTCATTGTGAAAAAACAAATGTCTGTTGTTTAAGCCACCTCGTCTAGGCTACTTTGTGATGGCAGCACAGAAAGATGAAGTCAGAGGGGCAAATCTACTGCCCCTCAACCCCTTGGTTGCTGCAATCAAATTCTCAGTCCTGGGGACCCAGAATCTCTGCGCCAAACTTGAGGCATGTTTATTTTTCTGAGATGCTACTATTGCTGGGCCCTTTAAAAGGATAACCCATTTGGGATCCCTGGGTGGTGCAGCGGTTTGGCGCCTGCCTTTGGCCCAGGGCGCGATCCTGGAGACCCGGGATCGAGTCCCACGTCGGGCTCCCGGTGCATGGAGCCTGCTTCTTCCTCTGCCTGTGTCTCTGCCTCTCTCTCTTTCTCTCTCTGTGACTATCATAAATAAATAAAAATTAAAAAAAAAAAAGGATAACCCATTTGTGTCTGTTTAATTGTGGTAGCTCCTGATTCCTAATACCTTCTATGTTTCACCCACTTATATAAAAAGCCACTTTTATCATATAAAATTCGGGCCTGGAAACAACTCTAATAATTAGAAAGATTTTATCCATAGTTTTCCTTTATAATCTAGTTTCCCACACTTATCATACAGAACTGATGTAACACTGTAGGCCTTCCCACCAAAGTAAAAAAAAGAGGGATGCCTGGGTGGCTCAGTGGTTGGGCGGCTGCCTCCGGCTCAGGTCCTGGTCCCGGGATCCAGGATCGAGTCCTGCATTGGGCTCCTGCAAAGTGCTGGGCCTGTGTCTCTGCCTTTCTCTCTCTCTTTGTGTCTCTCATGAGTAAATAAATAAATCTTTAAAAAAAAAAGTAAAAAAAGAAAGGAAGGAGGAAGGGAGAAAAGAGAGTAGGGAAGGGAGGAAGAGAATGGGGGGAAAAAGGAAACACATTATTATTTGAAATAATTATAAGAATAAAAATAACTATTGAAAATTATTATAAGAAATAATTTCTTCCTTGGCTCCATTTTATATTTCCAAACTTGCCAACTTTTTTTTCATACATGTTGAACTATTTTTGAATATCAAAACAATTTTGGCTCTTTTCACATTATACATTTTTACCGGTTTTCATCCAAGAATGCTAGCATCCTATAAGTGAGTGAATCATGTAGACTTTGAATCTATTTCCTTAATATTTGCCTATATAAATATAACAATAAAACCAAATTACTTTTGGGACGCCTGGGTGGCTCAGTGGTTGAGCATCTCCCTTTGGCACAGGTTGGGATCCCCACATCCTGGGATCCAGCCCTGCATCAGGCTCCCAGCAGAGAAACAGCTTCTGCCTCTCCCTATGTCTCTCCCTCTCTCTGTGTCTCTCATGAATAAATAAAATCTTAAAAAAAAAAAAAACACTTTTGTTTCCTTCTGGCTTCTTATTAACAATTAGATGCAAACTTTCCAAGTACTCATAGTACATTGATGGATGGTTGCTTGCTTTGTGGGATGCATTTAAAATGCTGGGGTGCGATCTCTATCAAAATATAAATCAGTCATTGTGAGGATAGACTTGAATATTGATTCTGTGGTGAAAATTCTCAGGAGATGGTTTTTAGAAAGCCACAGATTAAGACTTTGTCTATATAGAAGTACCATCGAGCATTTATTGATCTTTGGCTAAATCAGTATATAAATGATGGTACATACGGCTTCACTGTTGCCAGAGGACTTAAATTACATGTTGTAGGTCTAAAATCTCAAACATTCATAATAATACAAACAGATAAGTGTACATTTTGACAGAATAGAAGCCATTGTTGCTGCATATGAAATCACTGATATCTTTGTAAAATCCCAGTGCCCTGAAAAGTAGACGTAAACAAAATTGCATTGCAAGGATATAGATAATAGCAAGCAGAAAAACGAGAGGGAGGTCCTGGTTTTTTGTGGATCACAATGGGTGAAATCAGATGTATGAGTTGATAAGATTTCTTTTCGTTTACCTTATTTGCCAACAGAAATAAAAAAAGCTATGGAAATATTGACAGTGAAATATAAAATATTACATGAATTACATTAAAACTTTGTTACCACTTCCATTCCAGTTTTGGCTGCTTTGCCCAGCTGCCACTAAAAGTAGAAATTTTATTACAGAAAAGGTATGAACAGGGACGCTTGAGTGGCCCAGTGGTTGAGCGCCTGCCTTGGGTGTGATCCTGGAGACCCGGGATCAAGTCCCACGTCGGGCTCCCTGCATGGAGCCTGTTCTCCCTCTGCCTGCGTCTCCGCCTCTCTCTGTGTGTCTCTCATGAATAAAATAAATAAAAATATTTTTTAAAAAGTATGAACAAACAAAGGAAGTGAACAAACTAAGTTTACTTTTTCACAAAGAAGCACTTTACATACCGGCATTTAGCTTAATTTACTTTATACAAAAGAAATGTATTTTCTCTTTTAAATATATAGTATTTTTAAGTGATGACAATGATACCATAGCAGCAAACACTTAAGGGAAAGTGTCTTCCTTTTCTTCTCTTCAGCCTATTCTCAATAGAGCTGCCACAGTGACCCTCTTAAAATGTGTATTGTAGATGATGCCTTTCCCCTACTCAAAACCTTCCCCTGACTACCTATGGCATTCAGTGGAGTCATGTTCCCAAGAGTGATTAAAGGACCAGGTATCCCCTAACCCCCTGGTATGTCTACCTTCATCTCCTATTTTTTTTCCTTTTGCTCTCCAAACCCTCTTTGCTGATTATTAAATATGCTATTCACTTCCCTCTCTTTGAGTCTTTACACTTTTATCAAATGACTCCTCATCATTAAAGTATTCTCTGACCAAACCACATAAAACAGAATCAACCTCCCCCTGCCCCCACTCACACAATTCTGGAGACAGCTGTGCCCATTCCCCTTATCCTGTGTTGTGGTTTTTGTCATTGGGTTTATCACACAACTACTTTTTACTGAAGTGTAATTAGCACACAGTGTTGTATTAGTTTAAGTTGTACAATATAATTTAAGAGTTCTATTCATTATTCAGGGCTCACCAAGATATAAGTGTACTTTTGGTATTTTTTATCTATTTTGCCCACAATTTGTATTGGTTTATCCTCACCTTAGCCAGTGAAATGAAAGATCTCCGAAGGCAAGCACTTTGACTATTTTGTTTACTGCTATATGTAGACTATGGAAAGACATCAACATTTCCCACACTTACCTACTTTAATCTTTATAATAAGTCTTTACAGGAGATATTATGAAATACGTTTTACAGAGAAGAAAGCTAAAGTTTAAATTATACCTATTTCCAAAGATTACCCACCTTTTAGCTGGGAGACCAGAGCTTTTACACATGTAGATTGATGTATTGCTTGGAACAGTAGTTTCTCTATTCTATGCATTTCACTTTTGAGGTTGCTAGTCATTTGGTAATTCAAAGGACATTCAAATATCATCCCAATACTGAAAAAATTAAATAATATTTGCCATCTATTTCCTGTCTTAGTCACCAATCTCTGAGCCAGAAAAAAAAAAATAAAATAAACCAACTACTAGAACTAAAATTATTTATAGTTCAACCTCAAATAGTGCCATTTAGGTTTATTGTTTGTTTTTCTATTAAGTCAGGGAGTAAGTTGTTCTACACTTTTTAATTCAGGAGATTATATGCAGTATTACTATCAGACAAAACCAATAAATAATGTGTATCTCTCAACACCACCATTCCCAAAGCCCTATCGCTTCTTTTGTTAACCAAACTTTGCTCTGATATCTCAGAAAAGGTGTGAGATGGCCCCCACACATGCTACCCAACACACAATATGTCAGTTTCCCACAGATTTCCTATATCAGATACTGCTATAACTGGATGGTCTCCTTTTTTCAGGCCTTTCCTTCTCTTTCTTAGCCATGCAGGTAAGACATGTCCACTGTGCCTTAAAAAATATCCCACTTCAATTATGGCCTAATAATTCAGGCTGCAAGATCTTACATCAAGATTTCTATTGTCTTCTTGATAATTACATGTGATTATTGACACTGAACAGTCTCCAGCACATTTATAACAATTCTCACAATCATTTGTTTTTTTTTTTTCTATTTAAAGATGGAAATATCTAAGATTTTTTTTTCTATTTAAAGATGGAAATATCTAAGACATTTAATCAACACTCAACATGTAGCATAAGACAAAAGTGTAAAAGGAACGTCTGGGTGGCTCAGTGGTTGAGCATCAGCCTTTGGCTCAGGTCATGATCCGGGGGTCCTGGGATCAAGTCCCACATTGGGTACCCTGCAGGGAGCCTGCTTCTCCCTCTGCCTATGTCTCTGCATTGCCTCTCTCTGTCTCTCAGCCTCTTATAAATAAATAAATAAATAAATAAATAAATAAATAAATAAATAATCCTTTAAAAAAAAGACAAAAGTGTAAGACAAGAGGTATGTTTACGTGGATTTATATATGCATAGCTTCCCTAAAGTATCTTCCATTAAAATTCTCGAACTTATATCAGTTGTCATTTTCCTTAACAGGGTAATGTGATTACAAATATGTTGAAATAAAAAAAAATTAAAATAAAAAAATAAAAAAAACAAATATGTTAGAATAAACTAATATCCAGATCCTACAAATTTACTCAAGTTGTTATCTTCCTCGCTAATTGCAATGTTTGAGAAGTAAATCCATCAAATTTTATCATAAACATTTCTGAACTAAATGAGAATGGTACTTTATGATATATACAGCAAGAGAAATTAGACTTTATTTAAATTTTTGTGATACGGCAACTTAGGTAAGTATATTAAAATCTAGATAATAATCATTCTTTATTGAATTAAAATCTAGATGATAATTGTTTTTATTATTTAAGCTTAGTTTATCTAATTTTTCCTTCTACACTTTACAAGTTTGTTGTTGTTGTTGTTGTTGTTTTTGTTTTTTTTTTTTTTTAAGAACTTAGAAACCAGGGCACTTGGGTGGCTCAGTGGTTGAGCATCTACCTTCAGCTCAGGGCATGATCTCGAGTCCTGGGATCAAGTCCCACATTAGACTCCCTGTAGGCAACCTGATCCTCCCTCTCCCTATGTCTCTGCCTCTCTCTGTGATTCTCATGAATAAATAAAATCTTTAAAAAAACAGCAACAACAACTTAAAAACCATCTGGTGTGAAATGAAAGAAAAGCTGGATCTACATTATGTTATATCAACAATTATAAAAATTAAAAAAAATAATAAGACATATTATGGCATTTTGTGTCTTTTTCCCCTTCCCTATTTTTTGGCAATCAGTGAATACATTGGTTGCTTCATTGTATAGTCACATACTCCAAATGTACTTGTAACAGTTAACTTTATGTGTCAATGTGTCTGCACCATGATGACTAGGTATTTGGTCAAGCATTATTTTAGATGTTTCTGTGAGGGTGTTTTTGGATGAGATTTTCATTTAAATCAATGGACTTTTTGAGTAAAGCAGATTGCCCTTAATAATGTGATTGGGCCTCATCAAATCAGTTGAAAGCCTGAATAGAACAAAAGATTGTCCTTCCGGAGCAAGAGGGAATTCTGCAGCTCTCCAGCCTGTCAGCCCACCCTGCAGATTTCAGACTTGCAAGCCTCCATAACCACAAGAGCTAATTCCATCATTAATATAAAAGCAACTTAAATAAGTGTTTTCTTTAAAATCTGGTTCTTTTAATGAATGTAAGGCAGTGATAATTCTTTATTATGTTAAGCATAATTTAGCTAATTTTTCTTTATATTTTATTTTTTAAGAACATATAAATATATAGATACGTGTGTGTGTGTGTGTGAGAGAGAGACACATGGATACACATATAGCTTCTATTGGTCTATTTCTCTCAAGAACCCTAATACAAAAAAAAAAAGAAAAAAAAAGAACCCTAATACAGTATTTATCCAGAGAAGATATGAAAGAAATTGATCAAGGGTATAGAAAATAGCTAGGCTATTTATTTAATACAGACTATTATGGAACGTTATGGTTAATTTCTATGATCATAATATATTTCAAAGAATATCAACCCAGAAATTTAGTGCATTTTCTTTATCTCTTTTTTAAAGATTTATTTATTCATTTTTGAGACAGAGAACAAGCACACAGAGGGGGAGGGAGAAGCAGACTCCCTTCAGAGCAAGGAAACAATGTAAGAGTCCATCCCAGAACCCCGAGATCATGACCTGAGCCGAAGGCAGATGCTCAACTGACTGAGCCACTCAGACACCCCACTTTAGTACATTTTCAACTTTTCTGTAGAAAAGTGCAGAAGTCATGATCACTGGAATTTTGTCATGGAATCATTCAATTCTTCATTTACTTGGTATTGCTATGGTGTGCAACAATACAAGATGATACCATATGACACCAAATTGGCCTTAAAGTATATTTGCTTTTCTGTGAGTTTTATTACATTTTTTCCAGATTATTAATTTTTTTTCTAGAAATCTACCACCTTATTAAACTAAGTATTTCCCAAGAGTTGCCATGGAGCTGATAACTTACAAATTAAAAATAAGTATTATTGGAGGCAATGGGAACTACCATAGGCTATATGTGTGAAGCTACAAACAATACACATGATGAGTTAAGAGAAGTATGTATTGATAGAAAGATTTCCAAATTGTCTTGGTTCATACAATGATGCTCAGTCCCTTTACATCCAAATAAGAAATATAAATTAACATCTGAAGAGTTTAATATTAATCCATTAGTTGATCTATGAAAGCTGAGAATTTCAAAATACATAATTTTTATGACAGAAGAATCTCCTTGATTTACCTCTTTCCTAAAAAAAAAAAAAAAAAGCTAACCTACATACCAGGGATGGATGTATTTATTCTCCTTTATGTTATTAACACATAAATTAATATTAACAATAAAAATATTATTTTTATAACAATATTTTATGTGTATCTAGTGCAGTATGCTACAAAATTATACGCTATTATTCTTGCTGAGTGTATTTTCTTATTTGGCCATCATGCACTAATAGAAATCCTTGCCTTACATAGAAATCCTTTCATAAAAGCTTTCTAGTTTTCTGGAGTCAGACTGTCTGGTTCTTAGTATCCAATTCATGACCCACGGAGACATTCAACAACAAAAAAAGAATATTAAGTGTGACAATTTACCACAAAATACATCATGAAAAACAATGACTAAACTCAATGATATCATATTCAAAGACATTTAATGAGAAGCAGAGATCTCTAGTCATTTTGTGCCATCCAATCATTCCACAATATCTCAGGGAAAGGGGTTTTCACAAACGTTAACTTTGAATGCCTGGGGGGAAAAAACAGAATACAGATGTGAACATTACAGAGAGCTTAAGCTGTTTTGGAGTAAAGTACAGGGTTGTCTTTTCAAACTTACTGACAAGCATATTCATAAGGGAAAAAGAAGAATGGCAATAAAGATAAACTTGGGACAAATATATTTTGAACTACAAAGAGAGGAACTTCTAATTTAATGCTGTCTTAGTGGAAAGAAATCCATCCTCAGTTTAATATTTATTCTTTTTCATTCAAACCATTCTTTTCAATCAGGGGAGCCAAGACACTATTTTTAATGATCCCTACTTAGGTTCCAAGGAAAAAATAGAATGGGTTGCCAAATTGGAAATTCCAAATGTAGAGGAGAGATAAGCCACAAACACCTGAACACATCAAAAGATGAAATGTTTACTGGCTACAATTTCTCTATTTGGAATAGCAGACAATAGACAGTTCCTGGAGCTTCCTGCTAAGGAGAGTTGCAACAGACACAGGGAACTACTCCCTTATTCCTGCATAAATTTATGTAAAGGATATGCATTCTAAGAAAATATGCTTATGAAGTCTAATGATTAATTTTCTATAAAAACATTAGTTTAGTTTCTAGATCCTTTTAAGCACCTGTAATAAAACCTATGCTTTCAACTTTGGCATGACACCTTTGACTATCTGAAGAATAAAAGTTGCTTTCCATAATTATATTTAAATATATTTCTTAATAATAAAAATGAACGTAGAAAAGTTAGATTCTGAGATTCAGAAAGCTCTGCTCTAAATTTCTGTAAAAAAAGATAAAATATCATAGTTCACATTAAAGTGAGCTTCAAAGTTATTAAGACAATAGTGTAATTAATTAGACATTGTTCCAAGAAAAAAAAAAACTTAGATTTACATAAAGGAAAAAGGAGAGAAAAAATGAATAAAGATAAAATAAAATTGGGGGTGTTATTCTTAATTGATCAAAAGATAACCCTGCTTAAAGTAATAGTAATAATGTGTTGGAGTTCATAAATTGTATAAGTGAAATGAATAACTAAAATCATAAGAATTAGGACAAAGGAATTGATAATACTCTGTTACAGAGTACTGGCACTAATTATGAAGCAGAATGGTATTATTTGAACATTAACTTGTATTAGCTAAAAATGTATATTGTAGACTCTAGGGTACCCACTTAAGTGTTTAAAAAGTTTACTTAAATGCTAAAAGAAAATATAAAACAATCATATAAAAGTCTCAATTTAAGCAAGGGAAGTAAGAAACAACAAATGTAGGGGAAAAACAGTAACAAACATGTTAGATATTAATTCAGCCATACTAATATTTCAATATTTTCTAAGTAATTGATATAAATATATTAATTAAAAAGAGATTGTCAGAGTGGATTTTAAAAAGGCACAATTTTAGGTGGTTAATAAGAAACCCATCTTACACCAAAAGTTTCAGATTAGTTAGAAGTAAGGGAATGGCAAAATATTTACCATGCTAAAACTAATTGAATGGATCAGCTGAATGGAGCTGGAGCTCCTATATTAATTTCAGCTGCAGCAAATTTTGGAACAAGCAAAACTATAGGAGATTCAGGGGAGTGAGTATATCATAATGATGAAAGGGCCAATTTTTTGATTTTTCAAAAAGATATAGCAATCTTAAATATGGATGTGTCTAACAACATAGAACCAAAATGTGAAGAAAAAAACTGATAGAACTGAAAGGAGAAAAAAGATGAACCCACTATTATAGTTGGACATTTAAGGACTTTGTGTAATTCATAGAAAATCAGAAATGATGTACTTGACCTAAATAGCACTATCAATCAAATGACCTAATTGACATTTATAGAATATTCCACCAAGGAACAAAAGAATACACATTTTTCTCAGGTACATACTCAATTTTCCCTAAAAAAAAAAATCTAAACTATAAAATGCCTTTGAAATAATAAATAATAGAAAATAAAGAATAGAAGCTACACAAAGAATGTTCTCATCACATGGAAATAAATTAGAAATCAATAACAGAACAGTAGAGATCCCCAATATTTGTAGATTAGTTAACATACTTCCAAATGATAAACAGATCAAGGAAGAGTTTTTGAGTGAAATCTTAAAAAAGAACTATTTGAACGTAAGGAAACAGAAAAGATCAACTCTATGGGAAATCAGTACTAAGAAATAATTTATATAACTAAAGACATATATTAGAAAAGTAGAAAGATCTGAAATCAGTAATGACAGGTTTCACTTTAGCAAAATATAAAGACTACCTTCAGCAGAAGAAAGGAAATAATAAAAAAAATCAGAAATCAATGAATTTGAAAAATTTGAAATTAAGAGACAATCAATGAAAGTAAAGGCTTGTTTTTGGGAAGTTCAATAAAACTGACAAATAAGTGAATTTAAAACAAGAGAGAAGCCACAAATTGTCAATACCAGAAATGAACAAATGTCATCCCTACTGAGCTCATGGACATTAAGGAGCGATTAATGAATACTTTTAACAACTCTGTGTTCACACAGTAGGATAATTCAGAGGAATGATACAATCTATCAAAATTCATCTAAGGAGAAATAAATAATCTCAGTAGACCTATATCTGTTCAAGAAATTGAACCAGTGATTAATAGCCTTGTAAGAATGAAAGCATCAGACTTAGATGCTTTCACTGGTGCATTCCATCACATTTAAAAAAGAAATTATATCAATTTTTCATAATCTCTTCCAATCAAAGTAAACCTTGACTAAATCATTCAATGACACCGGCATTATTCTAATACCAAAATAAAATAAAAGCATTCTAATTGCAAATCAAAATCTCTGAATGAAAATAGATGTAAAAATTCCTCCAGAATAAATTGCTAGGTGTGCTTGTTACTATGAAACTTTCATTCGAACAATAGAACAAGGAAATATATATGTGAATACAAACTCAGGTATACATGCAAATCTATAAGTATTTCTATATGTATATATTTGAATTTAAATTAAATTAATCATGATTTTCAACGTACCATGGTCTTCAACTTTATTCCATTACTGCACTGCATTTTCTTTTTTTTTTTTTTATGATAGTCACAGAGAGAGAGAGAGAGAGAGAGAGAGAGACAGAGAGAGAGGCAGAGAGAGAAGCAGGCTCCATGCATCGAGAGCCCGACGTGGGATTCGATCCGGGTCTCCAGGATCGCGCCCTGGGCCAAAGGCAGGCGCCAAACAGCTGCGCCACCCAGGGATCCCCTGCACTGCATTTTCTAACTTCCTTTTTCTTCTCTGTAAATTTATTTATTATTTATTTATTTATTTATTTATTTATTTATTTATTTATTTAAAATATTTTATTTGTTCATGAGAGATACAGAGAAAGAGAGAGAGAGAGACAGAGACACAGGCAGAAGGAGAAGCAGGCTCCACGCAGGAAGCCTGATTTGGGCCTCGATCCTGGGACTCCAGGATCACGCCCCGGGCCAGAGGCAGACGCTAAACCACTGAGCCACCCAGGGATCCCCTGCAAACTTAATTTAACACTAGAATAAAAGAATTACACACCATGATTAGATGGAGTTTATTATACAAGGCTGGCTCAACTTTACAATAATAATCAATAATTGTGATCCACTATGTCAATAGAATTAAAAAATAATTCATTAATTATATTTTAAATCTCATAAAACTAGGAGTAGTGGAAAATTCTTCCACTTGAAATTGAACAAAGCCTACTGTTAACATCAAACATGTTACTGGAAGGCCTAGTTATCTCAGTAAAATGACAGCTTATTTTTTGTGGATATTGACAAACTGATTGCAAAGTATATACGGAAAGAAAAAGGACCCAGAGTAGCCAACAAAATATCGAAGAACAAATTAGAGGAGTTGCATTACCAATTTCAAGACTTTGTATAAGCTACATTAATCAAGATAGCATGGTATGAAGGAAAGAATTGAAACATTGATCAATTGAACAGAAAAAAAAGAGCTCATAAATAGATAACACAAATGTAGGCAACTGATCTTTGATAAAGGAGCACAGGCAATTCGATAAAGAGAGAATAGTCTTTTCAACAAATGCTACGAGAGGAATTAGACATCAATATCCAAAATGCAGGATAAACGTAGACAAAAATCTTACACCTTTCATAAAAATAAACTTAAAATGAGTTGATTTTGAGTTGAGCTGAGTTTGAAATGCTAAAATATAAAATTCCTAGTAGAAAACAGAAGAGTAAATCTAGATGACCTTGAGTTTGGCAGTGAGTTTTGTGGGTTCCTTTTTTCTTTCAATTTTACTGCAATATAATTGACATACAGCATTATAGAGGTTTAAGGTGTACAGCATGATGATTTGCCTTACCTTTATTGCAAAATGATTATCACAACAAACTTAGTTAACATCCATCACCTAGTATAGATGCAAAGAAGAAAAGGGAGGAGGAGGAGGAGGAGAGAAGGAGAAGAAGGAGAAATGTCTTTTTCTCTGTTAATAAAAACTTCTAGAATTTACTCTTAAATTTCAAATATATCATTCAGTAATGTTAACCATATTGTATATTATAGTCCCAGTACTTATTTATATTCTAACTGGAAATTTGTAACTTTTGAACACTTTCATACAATTCCTTTGGTGAATATTTAGATATTTAGATACAACACAAAGTGCAACACACGGAAAAAAAATTAAAAATTGTATTATTTAAATTACAGACTTTATGAAATATACCATTATTAAAGTCGAAAGTCAGCCACAGACCAGAAAACATTTTTCAAAGACATATTTGGCAGAGGTCTTGCCAGTATATGCAAAGCAATTTTAAAACTCAAAAAGAAAAACAAAAAACAACCAATTAAAAATGGGCAAAAGAACAGTTCAGAGCCCTCAGCAAGAAATAGATACATACGGAAAACAAAAACATGAAAAGATGCTCTCCATCTTATGTTATTAGGAAATTGTGAATTAAAACAACAATAAAATGTCACTATACAAATATTATATTTGTTATATATATATTATATATAAATATATACAAATATTATAACTAAAATTTAAAAATTGATATTACCAGCAAGGATGTAGAGCAACAGGAACTTTTACTCATAGATAGAAGGAATGCAAAATGAAAAATTTTGGAAGACAATTTGTCAATTTCTTGCAAAGCTAAACATAATGTTGCCAGATGATCCTGCAATCAGATTCTAGTTATTTGCCCAACTGATTTGGAAAGCAATGTCCACACGAAAGCCATGCACATGAATATTTATAAGCAGTTTTATTCATAATCACCAAAAGCTGTAAGTCACCAAGGTGTCCATTAATAGATAAATGGACAACCTGTGGTGCAACCAAATAATAGAATATTATTAAGTTAAATAAAAAGTGAGTAGTTAAGCCACAAAAAGAAACAGATCACTGTAAGTGCATATTGCTAAGTAAAAGAACCCAATCTAAAAAGACTACATATTTTTTTATGATTCCAGGTATATAATATCCTGGAAAAGTAAAGACTATGGAGACAGTGAAAAGATCAATAGTTGCCAGGGCCTTGTGATTGAGAGGTAAATTTGAATAGATAAAGCACAGGGCATATTTTAGAGTGGTAAATCTATCCTGTATGATATTGTTATTTGTGGGATACATGACACTAGCCATTTAGCAAAACCAACAGAACTTTAGAGCACAAAGAATAAACCTAAATGTATACAAATTTGAAAAAAGAATTTAAGAGACTAAGAGATCCCAAGAAGAAATGTAAAATATGACAAAGCAATCTAAATGTATAAAAATACCTGAAATAACCTCACCGCAGGCAGCAGGGAAAAATGTGCTGGCCCAAGAATCTTTGGAAATGAATAGCATTTGTAAAACTAAAGATGAAACTGTGCACATCAGCACTGTATTTTTAAAAGTATTTTATTTATTCATTCATAAGAGACACTGAGAGAGGTGGAGACATAGCAGAGGGAGAAGCAGGCTCCCTGAGAGGAGCCCGATATGGGACTGGATCCTGGATCCCGGGATCACACCCTGAGCCAAAGGCAGACGGTCAACCCCTGAGACACTCAGGTGTCCCGTGCACTGTACTCTATTGATAATGTTGTGTCTCATGAGGTTATGGGTTAACAATTCTGGTATTACTGTAGGTATATACTGGTATTGAAAAACAAGAAAAGGATGCCTGGGTGGCTCAGTGGTTGAGCACCTGCCTTTAGCTCAGGGCGTGATCCTGGGGTCCCTGGATTGAGTCCAGCATCAGGTTCCCTTAGAGGAGCCGGCTTCTCCCTCTGCCTGTGTCTCTGCCTATCTCTCTGTGTCTCCCATGAATAAATAAATAAAATCTTGAAAAAAAACAGCAATAAGGAAAATCTGAGAAACTATCACAAATATACCTACAAACACCCGAAGACTAGATGTCGTGCTGTATCCTGAATGGGATGCTGTAACAGAAAAGGACATTAGGAAAACAAAACAACAACAACAACAACAACAAAACCCCTAAGGAAATCTGAGTAAATCATACTTCAGTTAATGATAATGAATCAATATCCATTATTGTGTCAAATTTTCCATATACTAGTAGAAGATATTAATAAAAGGGAAAATTTAGTACAGGGTACATGAGAACTGACTGTAGTATCTTTGTAATTTTTCTATAAATCCCAAAATAAAAAAATTCTGAAATTAAAGTTTATTTAAAATATTTGGTGATGTGCTTTCATTAAGTCTCCCCACTTATTTATTTACTTGGTCATAATGTTAACAGATAATATCTGATCTTATATATCTTAAAGGTCTAAAACTTAATCATTACCAGAAAGCCATATGAGATAGTTCATATTTGAAGAAATTCATCAAAAGATTGGTTTATTATGCTTTGTATAAATTACTTAGCAGTTATTTATTAAAAAATGTATTTATGGAGGCCTACTGCATACCTAGCCTTATAGTCCACAGCATTGATACAGTGTATATAAGACTATCATGCCTCTTAATAAAACATCCATTTTATGAATCTATTTAAATTTCTTAAAATACAGTTTAAGTTAAGCATCTAAACTACATTATTTTGAATTTATATTAAAATATTTTAAGTAATATTATTTAAGAATCTTAATAAGACATTTATTAATAATTAAAACTCATGCTCATTAATACTTCTTGTAAAAGGAAATTCTTTTCAAACAATGAATTCTTTTAGTGCACTAATGTGCTTAATCTGCTTAATCAACCAAAACCGAGTAATTAATAATCTTATCGTCTTTACTATGAGGATATTTAGAGGTAATTTTCTTCTCAGTTATATTTCATGTATACATCATATTTAATCATATTGCCAACCCATTTTTATTAACATTATTTCAGTAATTTATTTTCTTTCATTGACTCAAAAACTCATTTTCATTAAAATTTTTGTTAAAATTCAGTTATTAAAATAATAAAATCATCATATAGGAAGAAATGTTTGTAATGTTTCATACGGGGAAGTATATATCCTCCTTATATATTTGAGAATGATGTGTTGTTCTTGTTGACTACTTTTTAAAACATGTTTTCCTCAAGCTGTTAAATTTAATCTGTCATAATGATTATCTCTGAATTAAGCTGTATTGAAAAGAATATCCTTTTGACAACCCATTGTTTCTGTGTTATATACAAGTAGAATTTTTTTTCTCCTGTGACGTATATGAAATAAATTTTGTTTGGGGCGTGACTAATGTGGAGCTTTTCATTGTTATTAAGGAATCACTCCCAATTCATATCAAAAGCCACTAAATGGTACATGTACATATTAGTCCGTTCAATTTCTGGCCATTTGAAATTAACTTTCTGATGGATTATTTGACAATTTAGTTAAACGACACCACTTCCCCTCTTGTTCTGTGTGCATGGTAAAATGACCACAGTCCTGTGCAAACAGGACTCAGTGAGAAGAGAGGACACTGGGATCACATGGCCAGGGGCAACTAGGTTTGGGTGTTGGAACGCCGAATGATAGAAGACGCTGAAAGAGTAACCATTCTGAAAATAATTGTTTGAGTTTGGAATCACTGATATGTTAAGGAACTTAAAATATAATCTGTAGAAGTTCAATTAAACATGGTTAAATGGCATGAAAACAAATATAACTTAAGAGGATGTTCATATTCTGGATAGGACTATAAAGAGCAATCAGCAGAAGACCCTAGGGGAGAAGAATGTTGAAACCCATCTCCTTTCAAGTTTTTTTTTTCTTAAGATTTTATTTATTTATTCATGAGAGACACAGAGAGAGGCAGAGACACAGGCAGAGGGAGAAGCAGGCTCCATGCATGGAGCCTGATGTGGGACTGGATCCCTGGACCCAGGGATGAAGCCCTGAGCCAAAGGCAAATGCTCAACTGCTGAGCCTCCCAGGTTCCCGAAACCCATCTCCTTTCAAAGGCAGAGGGCAATTTTCCCTTACTCAGTGACTTTATTGAAATGGAACCTGAGTGGACTCATTACCTAAGTGTGTTTGCAGAAGACACCAGATGCCTATTCATCCAACAGAGTCTGAGGTGCGGTGCTCCATAATAGTTCTCTCTGATTTGAATGCACAGCCAGGTCTAAGTCAGATGATTCTGAGACTTGAGAGGAGAGTTTAACAGGAAAATAGAATTTTAGTTCCACCTGTGCTGTTGTCTACTTGCCAGAGCTGATTAGAAGAAATTAAACAGTAGGAGTCTTCAAAACATAGCAACTTCAGAAGATCAGAAAGACATTCACAGTGAAAGCATCTAGTTAACTCTTATAGGTTAGATGAAAGAAATTTCTTTAGTGAAAGTATAACTAAGCTGAAATTAATCAACATATTTTGATGAAAAAAAAAAGAGAGAAAGATCCTAGACATCTAGTTTCCTTTGTAAGCTAAAGAATTTCTTAATGAAAAATTTCCTATGCCATTAAAGTCTGCTGATTTTGCCCCTACCTCCTCACACCCCAGGAACCTAGTTCTCTTGATTTCAACTACTGCTAATTCTACTGTACGTGCAATGCTACCCGGTCGCACACCCCAGGCCTTGGAATAATTTCTGGGGAGGTGCAGTTCCAGCCTTCTTAACCATAAGCCATAATTGGTGGCACCTTGCCTGTGCCAAGCATTTTGTTTTCTGGCCTTGACCATTCCCCATACAATCTGGTTACAATCTAGTTTTACCTTTCCCATTTCCCAGAGAAATCTTTCAACGGCATTCCCATAACTTTACCCTAAAGCAGACCCAATTAACATACTCATTCACTTGCTCAGTCTTCTAACTTCTGGCATTCTCATTTCTTTCCATTGCTTTGACTGCTAAAGACTCTAATAGGTTTAACAAGCATAGCTCACACCTATCTATGCACATGGACAATAACATTATGAAATTTGTCAGCAGACTTTTGGGAACAGTTTTATGAAATCACTCAATAGTAAGGATCACACAGTCCTACATGGGCATTTTTATTTCCGAAGAATGATTAGTCTACTGTCTGTAAAGCAAACTCATTTTCATTGACAGTAACTGATAATATCTCTCCATGGTAGTATGATCATGACATATGTCATTCAATTGATAGTGTCTCATTGATAAACAATTCCCACAAATTAATGAGGAGCATGCAATAAATGCATTCTCCAACTCATGTTATTAAATAGGGAGGAAAAAAAATGTCATGATTGAGAGAAAAAGCATTGAAGTCAAGTACGGGTTTCTTACCTATTACGTGACCTTCGTGGCATTCCTTAACTTGCACATGAGAAAAATAAGACACATCCCAAAGAGTTGTGAGAATTTACAATGCACCTATCCTTAAAAATATATAAAGTACACAGGACACTGCTTGGAATGTTTAATAAATAATAAAGTTTTAATAAACAGTTGCTGTAAGTAAAAAAAAACAAAAACAAAAAACTACATGCTCACCTATAAGTTATCTTTTGGTGACATGAAAACATGCCTCCTAATGAAATCAGTTTCCAAAAAAGAATGTTCAAAGATAGCTGTGATATTAAAAGCGAATTACCATTTAATATCATTAGAAACACTGGATTATGATGTCAGATAACCACCCTAACCTGAAAAAAAAAATAGATCATCAATTGTTACAAGGAGGGATAAAATAGAACTGAAATGTGAGCTTTTGACCAGAAGCTGAGTCTTGTATTCTCTTTATTTACTTTTTATATGACACCAAACATATCTGCTAGGAAGGAAGCAAGGCAAGTTGCACTCTTACAGCCCCATTGCTGACAGAGCACATGTGTAGAGTTTTGGAAATATGAAGCCACATTAGCTAGCCACAGTTTCCAAAGGAATGGAGATGGATGAATAATGTAAAATCGGTTTCCCATATATGATTGAAGAAAGCAGCTACATTGTCCCATTCAGAGATGTATATTTATGACCTTCATGCTTTGCCGAAGCTGCACAGTGTCAAGCTCTCGTTTGAAAGATAACAGCTGGCATATCTGGCAGACTTTAAGCTGCCAATCATTTAGAGAGCTGTGTTTGTCTCGATTAAATAAGCACCAGTTATTAAAACTAGGCCTTGACATTCAGGAGAGCCGGTGGTTGTTTTTAGGTCTGTCTGTACCAGAGTAATGCCTCAGTGCTGGAAGTAGAAGCTCTATTACCTCAAGGGCCAAGGAAGGGGTCTGGGGTGCCCTTAACCAGCCTCCCCTCAGTGCAAGCACTCTAGAAGAACCTAAAAATTAAACACACACACAGACACATACCCACACATAATATGTCATTTATATCTTAAAATAATTCATTTTTGTTCAAAAGGGAACATATTGTCACATTTTGTTGAAACAATATTCCAGGTAATCAAACAAAGTCATTTGTGATTTTTGGCTGAAGGAATTCTATTGACTGATGGAAATTCAGATTTCTCAGTTGGAAAGGGTACTGTACCTTCCATAGCAGGAGGTGTAAATATCACTCTACGTGTGAGCCACTCATTTCAAAGGCTTTCTGGTTAGAATGCCATGATGGTCCTACCGGACAATCTAGCTACAGCTAGAAACTGAATACGTCCAATTCCATGAGAAAGAACAATAATCTCAGGTTGAGATATGATAACATATTCTCTGCAGCCTTTTGTCTAGTTAAAACAAGGCTTGCCACCAAAATAGGATGGACAATCTACGCCAACCGAAGAATTCCCACTTGTCTGAATTAATTTATGTATTTATCTATTGGGCATTACATTTTATACAATATATTTCTAAATGGTGTGCTCTCTCAAAACTTAATGTGTTCTTCATCTCTAACCATTGCTTAGTATCGTTGGTTTGAATCATAATATCCCACTGAAAATAAATCCTACGTTGTTTAGGGCTGAGGTGATTCATATGAAATTTAAGAAGTATAGAGCGCTATGTATCTGTCTTAGCAAAGTACAATAGGGAAGGCGATGTAGAAAGGAAAAAGAAAGTTAATGGTTTGCTTTTCTGTGATTCTTCTACCTCCCTTAGAGGTGGGGTCCACAATCACAAGCACTTTATTCATTATTCAAAGTGTCCTCAATGGGAAAGAAATAAAGAGGCAAAGGGGCAAACCAATGCGGCAGTTTTGATGAACACTAATTGGCAAATTTAGCTGCCAACATCTTCATGCCATACTACTCACTGTCTCTGAGAATTGTGGAACTAAATGTTTCATAATGTTGAATTATACCATTAAAATATGCCGCCTCGGTGCAGCTTTCTGTTTCTCCACAAACCTGATTTATCCCCTTTTTTTTTTTTTAGATTTTATTTATTTATTCATGAAAGACACAGAGAGAGAGATAGAAGCAGGCTCCCCCTGGCAGGGAGCCTCGGGTAGGGCTCAGACCCAGGACCCCGGGATCTCAATCTGAGCCACAGGAAGACACTCAACCACTGAGTCCCCGGTATCCCTGGTTTATCCCATTTTGTAGTGCAAGTGATATGTAATATAAAAGGTGTTATCAAGGTTTCAATGGGGATATTTTCAATGATTCTGCTCATCCTTTATAAGCTAGTAGTGCATAGATGAAAATTAATTCATTTATTCAGATGATTGAATTCAAAGAAAGCTTTTGCCTTGATAATTCAAATTATTTAAGTTAAAACGTACTTGTTCCCCAAGTTAACTCAGTAATTAGCCCTCTTATTTTACATGCAAATACAAATCAGAATGTAAATTCTTGCATAGTAATAAACTAATAAGCTTATATCTCCACACTTTCAATTTCATTTTGTCTTTTGATCTAAGCTATGCCCAAGTTGCAATCACAATTTCACACAAAGCTGTGTCATCTAAATCCAAAACAAGGTGGATATTTAATTTACAAAATTGCATTATATTTTTTCAGTTTTTTTTATTTTTTTATTTTTTCAGTTTTTAACAAATGTAAATCAAAAGAGGATCATATATAGTAGGGATATATTTTCAAGATTATGAATTAGCTATTAAAATTAGTTTGTCTATTCCAATATATTCCTATAGTATCTATTTGAATAAATATATAATGAATTTAAGTTTTCCTTGTTTGAAACAAATTGCTTTTGATATATATTTAGTAAAGCAATTGGAAAAATGTGGTAATTATGGCTTAATAAAATATAATACTTCAGATTATAAAGCGATAATTTATATGCAATGCTTGAGGATTTTATTCTTCTTAATTATACAACCTTGATATTCTTTGCAGTGAAAATTATCGTACGTATATTCATATTTTCAATACCACTATGAAGGAAAACAAATCTGCATAGCAGAACCATGCAAATATTATTGCCAGGCATTAATAATACATGTCAAGTGGTTTTAAAATGGCATATACTCTTGAGACACAATGCTACCCATATCACTAAATTTCATGAAACAGTTCTTAAACTACAATAATTAATTGAAAACTCATCATTTGTGTATCACTCCCAACTAACTTTGAGAAAAGGAACAAATTAGTTCAACAAAGGTGATGCACCTTTGTAAAATTCCTAAAATTTTACAGTTTTTGGCATATATATCTGCAGTAAAGTCATTTTAAAAGGCAAAAACAAATGCTGTTCAATGAGCCTAATATTCCTTTATATACTTTTGGTATATTTATTTAAGTAGGCTTTATAAATAGACATTTTTTTCTTTTTTATTTATTTATGATAGTCACAGAGGGAGAGAGAGAGAGAGAGAGAGAGGCAGAGACACAGGAGAGGGAGAAGCAGGCTCCATGCACCGGGAGCCCGATGTGGGATTCGATCCTGGGTCTCCAGGATCACGCCCTGGGCCAAAGGCAGGCGCCAAACCGCTGCGCCACCCAGGGATCCCTAGACATTTTTTTCTTATTTCCATTTGTTTGCACTTACTAATAATCCCGTGGTGAAAATATACTGTTGGCACTTTATGGCATCCTTGAATAAGACATGTCCATTTAGGGCAGCCTGGGTGGCTCAAGGGTTTAGCACCACCTTCATCCCAGGGCGTGATCCTGAAGACCTGGGATTGAGTCCCACATCGGTTCCCTGCATGGAGCCTGCTTCTCCTTCTTCCTGGGTCTCTCTCTTTCTCTCTCTCTCTCTATGTCTCTCATGAATAAATAAATTTTAAAAAATCTTAAAAAAAAGACATGTCCATGTAAAATGGGGATAAATATTGGCAAGTTGCCTTCAGGGAGGTTGTATTAATTTATACTTGCATTAATAGCACAAGATAATCTCTGAATTACTATCCCTTAAAAACCCTAAAATGATACTTTTTTATTGTTTTACTTTGCATGGTTTTGGAAGAATAATTTCTATGTTTAGAGTTAGTTTTAAATAATTTTTCTCTGAAATTAACTTCCTTTTTATCATATAATTTTGATTTTTATGATTTTTAAACATAATATTAGCAGTTGATGGACAAATTGTGCCTAATTCTTTACATTACCTAAGTTTGCATCATGCTTGAAAGGGTTCTTAGTTCTAAGCTTTCAGAAGTGGTACTGATATTTTTTATTTGATTTTATTTTTTTTAAATTTATTTATTTATGATAGAGAGAGGGGGGGGGGGCAGAGACACAGGCAGAGGGAGAAGCAGGCTCCACGCAGGAAGCCTGATTTGGGCCTCGATCCCGGGTCTCCAGGATCACGCCCTGGGCCAAAGGCAGGTGCCAAACCGCTGCGCCACCCAGGGATCCCGATTTTATGTTTTATAACAACTTGATTCATAAGAAATATATTTTGAATGCAAAAAAAAAATTCTTAAGGAAGCAATTAATTGGAACAAAAATGTTTCTGTAATTTTTAAACTTGTCAATATTTTAATATTTGAAATGAATAATTTTAATACAAAATTAAGTCTGACTTTATTTATCTTCTCTTCTCTCCCTCCCTTCTACCTTCCTCAATTTTTTCCTTCCTTCCTTCCTTTCAACAGATATATATTAATCAATTATCACATACCAAGGTATATGGAAATGCAGTTTTTGCATCTTGCCACTAGAACATGTCAACAATTATGATTTTCTGCTGAGCCCCCACCACAAGTTTTATTTCTGAATATGCCAGCAATTGTCAGCAAGTTTACTAACAATGATTATTCAAAGCACGTGATGCATAATAAGACTTGTCCCTAATACCTTTTCACTCAATATCCTTCATGTCAAAATTCAGCTTGTAACTTTCTCAATCATGTAGACAAGTATTATAAAGGCATACAATAACTATTTCTAAATAATCACACATAAATGAAAAAAAAACTTGCTTTCAAAGACAGTTTTATAAGATTTTAAGAGCCACAATCATGTAATCCAAATTCAATGTATTGATTAAGAAATTTTTCTCATGTCTCAGCTCCGGTTCTGCTATATGAGTAACATTAAGAGCTAATGTTCAACCAGGAGACAAAGAAACTTTATTTATTTTTTTTTTGACAAAGAAACTTTAGTGTTAACTTTTAACACTAGCCTAAACCCTATCAAAATAAATTATTATAAGGTTGTTATAAAAGTCAAAAAAATCCCCAGTGCTTCTTATCCAGTGAATCATGCAGTAGATTGCACACTTGTTTTGAAGGTTGATATATATTAAATAGTAAGAACTTAGAATCAATAATGCAATGTTCCTCTGTATTAATTCTGCACACCAGCCTCAGACTAATTTTAGATAAATGCATGTAAATGAGTGTGATCAAATGAGTGTGATCAAATGAGTGTAAAAAGTTTTGTGACGTTTTAGAATAGAACTATTCTATGTCAAGCAGAAAATAAAGGTTTTTTTTCTTATTACTATTACTATTTTTTTCTTACTATACTATTTCTTACTATTCTTAACACTAAACACTTATTCTTATACACTAAACAATTTTGAAATTTTTCTAATTAAAACTCACACAACTGTCCAAATGTCATTTAATTATTAAATTGAGATTTGTAAATCTTTAATCAGTGTATTCTAAAGTATAGAAATAGGTGATTTGCATCAGATGCTTGGGCTGCCTCTGTGCCTAACAACTGGTCTGTGAGGTCCAGTGGCCTGGAAATAGTCATTTTTAACAAGCTCACCAGTGATACTTACAGACTGGAAAGCTCAGCTACTTTCGTACTTCATCATTTTTACAGGGAAGAAGTAAACAAATCAAACATACAAGTTTTTCTAATTTGTGATCTGTTTTTGACCAGATGGCAGGATAGAAAGATAAAAAGAAAGAAGGAAAAGAAGCATTCTTAATTTATGTGAGAAATACTTTATGTATTATTACTTCTATTATACATATAATGAAAATGTGGTCTTAAGGTGGTCAACTATTTTCTCAATTTCAATAACTTCAAAATTATTCTTTATTGGCATTCTTGTATACTGCAGGTAAGAGGGAACATAGAAAATCCATTAGAAAATAAATAACACTTTTTAAAAATCACAGAATATTGAACCTAATTTTATCTAGTCTAATCCTATTAATCACATTATTTATCTTCCTAGTAAATTGAAAACATATGTCTATACACATAATTAAATTAGCAACTTAACTGAAAATGCTAAAAATTTAGAAATATCCTAACTGTCCACCAACAGAATGGCTAAAAAATGGTGATATATTTATATAAATGGATTCCTACTCAGCCATATGTAGAAACAAACTACTGATACATGCAAATATGGGGATGAATCAGAACCACTATAAGCAAAAGGGATCATATTGTATGAGTCCATTTTCATGAATGACTAAATGAGGTAAACCAGCTAGAGTGAAATAAATCAAATTACTAGATGCCTCTACTTTGTGTGGGAGGTAGGGGAAAGCAATGGACTGAGAAGGAACATAAATCATCTATACTTAATCTGTAATCTGCCTGGTGGCTTCATTGTTGAATACATGCTTTAATATCCATCATACTTAATAGATGTGAATCATGCTGTATGTAAACTAAAACTCAATAACAAAAACGGCCTTCCTACAAAAAGCTCTTTCTAAGCGTAGCATAGCAAACATTATTGTATACCTAATATAGGCCAATATTTCAGGGTATTTATTTATATTTTGCAAAATTGTTTTATCTATTTTTTCATTGAATTTTTGAAAAAAGATAAAGTTTGCAAACTACATGAAGAATATTACAGATTACAGATTAACATAATCTTTCCACACTTTCCTCTTGGCTGTTCCATCCATTTCCAAGGCATCGATTGATACTAATTTCCTCTGTACAGTGCTATAGGTAATTTTTGCGTTCAGAAACATATGCATATTTATGTTCTCCCACTAATCAGGTGTATTGTGCCATTTCTGTGCTGTGTACCTTGTTTTTTTTTCCCCTTAATATAGACAATTCCATTTCCTTACTACAGTATGTGACAATCTTAAAACACATCCGCCAATACTTTAAAACTCCTTCCATCAAGAGTTGAGGTCTATAACCAACCACCTTCCCTTAAATCCGGGCTATGTTTGTGACACTTTTGTAACTAACTTCTGGCCTTAGGCCTGAGAAGGTCATTCAGAGGTGCCTGGGTGGAATAGTCAGTTATATGGCAACTCTTGGTTTCAGCTCAGGTCCCAATCTCAGGGGTGTGAGATTGAGCCCGGCATCCAGGCCTCTGTGGAGTCCCCTGTTGGGCTCTGCGGTCAGGATGGAGTCGGCTTGAGATTCTCTCTCCTCCCTGCCTCTCCCATTTGTGCTCTGTCTCCTTTTCAAACAAATCAATCCATCAATAAAAAAGAGAAAGAAAGAAAAGGAAAGAAAGAAAGAAAGAAAGAAAGAAAGAAAGAAAGAAAGAAAGAAAGAAAGAAAGAAAGAAAGAAAGAAGAAGAAAGAGAAAGAAGAAAGAAAGAAAGAAAGAGAAAGAAAGAAAGAAAGAAAGAAGAGAAAGAAAGAAAGAAAAAGAAAGAAAGAAAGAAAGAAAGAAAGAAAGAAAGAAAGAAAGAAAGAAGAAACAAACAAAAGGTCAATCAGCATCCATCTGGCTTAACTCATGGGGAAGCTGAGAGGGTGACCCCAAGACGAACAGCAAATCCATTCCCAAATTCCTGAGCCCTATAAAGTGTGAGCAAACTACAACAGATTTTTTAAGACGTGAAGATTTGTGGATTATATTAACCACTGTATTAATGTGCTTAATACATTGCTCTATTGTAGATGTGTATAATATATTCATAATAAAATATTTCTTTGTTTTTCCAACCTATTTATTTTTAATACTATTTATTTATTTATCTATTTATTTATTTATTTGGCAGTGTGTATACCTGCAAGTGGAGGAGAGACCATGTGTCCTGCAAGCTCCCCACTGAGTGCAGAGCCCCACCCAGGGCTCAATCTCAGGATCCTGAAATTGTGACCTGAGCCAAAATCAAGAGCCGGTCACTTATCCAACTGAGCCACCCAGGTACCCCCGAAGTATTTACTCCTAAAGCCTGCATACACAGTAACATATAATCATTGCGTCACCTGTTGATTGATAGTAAAGTTTGGTTTCTTATGCTGATGTGCCCACATCTGAGTAATTGGCCTTCTCTTCCAGACTGCAGGTTTGCTCTTGCAAAATGTTCTCCACCAATAAGCTCAGTTAGGGTTTCTGGGTGTGTCTGCTAGTAATGTCCTTGAGCAGGTGGGGCCTGCTATTATGGTTTATCTGGGGGCTGGGCAATTGAACTCTGAGGATGGGATTGGGAAGGGGTACTGCTGGCTGAGAGCAGTCAGGTAGAACAGTCCCTACCCAAGTATGGGTAGGGAACCAAGCCATCAAACAACAAACATGTAGGCTGGGCTCCATGTTTTCCAGGACTCTTTGGTCAAGGTTACTAGATGGTCAGGACTGGGCATTATATTCAATAGTAAATGGGACAATGGCTTTAGCTTCTTGCCCTGGCAAGGCAGCAGGGCAAGATCCAGGGCCTGTGCAGCTCATTGTCTGGGGATCCAAATCAGGCCAGAGTGTGCACTGAATTCCCTAGTTAGGTGAGGCCACTCGTTTTGTTCTGCAGATGGGGGAAGCCACAGGCTAGGCTCTCTCTTCAAGTGCTACTGCATGCAAAGCTATTGAATGGGTTCTACAGCTTCCCAAATGCTCTGGTTAGGCTCCATGGTCAGATAGGCTGAAGGTTGTATTTAGAGATGAGTGGGGCTATGAATCAGATTCCCTGTGCAAGAGCAGTAAAGCTTTACCTTAAAGTCCGTAAAGCTCTTTGTTGCCTAACTCAAGCTGACCCAAATCCTAAACTCTCCGATTGAACAGGGCCTCCTGCTTTGCTCTGTAAACTATGGGCTCAGATGAGCCTCAAGACACTCTCCACAGTTGGTGGAATTAGGTACCAGTCTGCTTGCTGGTGGAAGGAGAGGGGTCAACCCAGGCTACCCTCAACTTCCCAAACAGGTTTTCTCACTGGGAGGGGCTGGAAGCCACGTTCAACCTAGCAATTGCTAGGAAGCAATTCCCCTGCCTGAGCGTAGCAGAAGACCACTCCACTCCCAGTACTGGCTTGCCTTTGGAGGCGATCAGTTCTGCTGGCCTATCACCCAATTTGAGTGCCTCTGGACAACCCTGCCTCCAAGAGTTGTCCCTAGCCCTTCTGGTCAGATGGGGATAGAAGACACTTTCCACAGCAGGTGGCAAAACTCCTTCTCTGAGGTTCTAAATAAGGCAAGTAGATCTGCACTTTGTCACGTTCCCTTTTTAGTGTGTACCCCAACTTGGTCCTCCAGGTGAGCAAAACCACTAGTCGGGATCACTATTTGGGCATCGCAGGTATGAGCTCAATCTGCCAAGATCTGTGTGTCGGTTATTACTAGTCCCTACCTGCTTCTCCATCACAGTCAGATTGGCTGTGGCTGAGCCCTGAAGATTTCTGTGCAGGTCCATGTGGTATGAGATCAGAGTAGGAGCTTCCACAAAGTGAGGGAAGGAAGCTGGTCTCCCAGAGAAAGGAGAGGCTCAGCAGAGACCTCTCAGCATGGTGCTATGCTGTCCTGGTGGAGGAGCAAGGAGGTCAGCACACAACTGCTTCTCTTACCCTTCAAATGCTGTCTGTGGTACAGGGTGTGCTTTAGCCTCACACCTATGTTCTAGAATTCTCTCAGTGTTGTCTTATTCTTAAATAGTTGTTAGTGGGGATCCCTGGGTGGCTCTATGGTTTAGCACCTGCCTTTGGCCCAGGATATGATCCGGAAGTCCCGGGATCAAGTTCGGTGTCAGGCTCCTGGCAAGGGGCTTACTTCTCCCTCTGCCTGTGTCTCCGCCTCTTTCTCTCTCTCTCTCTCTCTCTCTCTCTCTCTCTGTCTATTATGAATAAATAAATTTAAAAATAATAAAAATAAATAGTTGTTAGTTGTTTTTCTGAGGGAAAGCAAAATCAAGAGGAACCTATGTCACCATCTTAGTGATATCACCTCCTTGCTGATATTTTTATTGGCATCACCTTAAATGTTTGAATTTACTAAAGGAAAATAAAATATTTTATATTTTGAATGCCTACCAAATCCTTTTCCATTTATTCAAACGTACTTTTATACCTCTTAATAATGCCTGTTGGTAGGTTTTTAGATTCATTTTGAACTTATTGCATGATACATGTCTATCACTTTTGAAACAAATTCTTCTATTATGGCTGGTGTGCATATGAAAATATTCATTATAGTATTTTGTACTATCATTTTATACATTCTCTTATTTTGTAACAGAAATTGGTACAAACCTTTCAGTTCTAAGTATACTATCATATCATCTGTAGAATTAAAAAAAAACTCCCTATTCATGTTTCATATTTTGCATTTTTTCTCTATTGGCTGGTATTTTCAGAGTAATACTACTAAATTGGCTGATAGCGTACATTCTTGTCTTGATCTGATTCTAGTGGGTATAGTGTTTATTTTCTCTCACTAAAACACCAGCTTTTGGGGATCGATAACATTTTTTTGATAACATTTTTTTTTAACTATTGAAAGTGGATTAATCTATTCCTAATTTATTGAGTGTGTGTGTGTGTGTGTGTGCATGTGCAACTGTTGACTTGATTTAGGATTCTTCCCACCAGTTCAAGAATTTTTCTAATTATATATTCCAAAGAGCATCTTTGTAGGCCCCCCATCTGTTCCAATCCTGAAGACTCTGAAATTAATTAGTCTTCTCCACAATTCTCTGCTGACCAGAACACTCTCATTACTAATCTGTCCCAATGGCCTGGTTATGGTAATTTCATCCACCATTTATTCTACTGGGCTCTCTGAAGGTTAAGTGCTACCAACTGTCTCCTACCACTCACAGTCCTCATTATTTCCATTAACAGCAGGGAGTCCAATTCCAATGCAACATCTTCCATAATCAGCTCTTGCCTAAGAAGAACAAAAATAAAGCCAGAGATTTCCAGAGATGTTGGTGCCCTTCGCTCTTCCATTCCCCCAATGCATTTCTTAGTTTCTTCAGCATTTCTACATGCTGAAGGGAAAGTATTTCAGACCCTGTTATAGAATATAGTTGAGCAGGATACTCCTGAGCATAAATTGGACACTCATTGTTGAATCTAGCTTCAATTATCCAGCCTAGAGCCTATTAATGTCACTCACAATTTTTAAGCCAACACATTAAATTTCATATCATTAAGACAAGACTTTGCTTCCTCTTTGTTAGCCTAATAAGATCTTAACATCCACTCTCCTACATGATCCCCAGTATTCTGCCACCACAAATAGGTAAGTTTCTGCAACTCTTTCAAAATATAGACATCTTCTTCTGGATCGTTCTTAATCTGAGATATAATGACATTTAATTTTTACGGTAGCTGAAAGATGAGTAGGTGCTAAGGACAACTGACATCCCTTTGTGAGACAAGTGGCCCAGTTAAGCCATTAGAATGCATTTATGTGGAGAAAGACTCAGATAGGAGACAGGACATGCTTTTCTCTTTGAGCAGTATTGAGGGATAATTAAGGATTCTCAGCCCCATCTGGGTTCATCACAGTATCTTAATCCCATTCTTCAAAGACTTGGTACTCCTCAAATATGTGATTATCTCAATTCCTAAATCCCATTTTTAGGGTTTATGTCCAAAATTACCTTTCTTATAAATTGCAGAACCATTGAAGATCAATAGGAAAAGATGGAATGCTCAAATAGGTATGAAGGAAATACTTAAAAGGGTGTGGCATTGTTTAGAGGAATCACCAAGCATAGATAAGGAAACCCAGGGCTAGTAAGAATATCTCCATGCCTAAAGGGAGAGGGGACCTTGTAGATGTGGGCAGCCTGACAAAATCTGCAAACTTGGGTAGATTTAAGCAGCCTATTAGGGAGAGGAGAAGGATAAAATTCCCAAGCTCTCT
Source organism: Nyctereutes procyonoides (assembly GCF_905146905.1). Taxonomy (NCBI): domain Eukaryota; kingdom Metazoa; phylum Chordata; class Mammalia; order Carnivora; family Canidae; genus Nyctereutes; species Nyctereutes procyonoides. The sequence continues at coordinate 12,334,170 of NW_026575032.1, read as the reverse complement.
CTCGCCCTTCCATTAGAGATCCCACTACTTTCTCCCATTAGCCAAACCTTATCACAGAAGGCAAAATTTCCCTGCTGCTGCAGAACAAAAGTGTTAGCCTCCTTAAAAACAAAGAAGGTGAGGAAGAAATGTGGACGAAAGAATATGTAGCTTGGTCATACTTAGTGCCTCTTGTACAGTGGGTCTAGAGAAGACAGTGCAATTAACTGGTATATCCACATTTCTCTTGCTGCAAACAAGAAATTTAGGATTTGTTAGTTCATTGCATGACACTTATCCTTAATCACAACACAATGGCCCATTCATATGAATTATCTGGCTGGGTTTTAATCTATGTCTTAGCTCTTGTTTTTCCTACAAACTCTATGATCTACCTCCACTTCTTTTGGCAGCCATAATCCCCCCTTTTTTGGGGGGGGAGTATACTGGATTTTAGCTGGTTCTGAAATTTGTTTCTCATTATTTTTGTGAGTATGAAATGGAGAGATATTAATTGTATACCACTATGTATAGGCCAGAAGTATTCTCTAATAAATGCGTTAATAAACGGTTCTTTACTTAATATGAAGACTATAATATATTGTTAACATATATGTTAATATTCCTTCAATTAACCATGTGCCAAATTAAACTCATAAAAAAGAAAGCAAAACAAAGATTTATATAAACTGACAAGAAGAAATGTTTCCAATGTTATAAATCTGTATTAATGATCTACTTACATGCTAATTTCCCACATCAGATTTTGTACTCTTCAACAACTCCAACACCTATGTGATCTAAAGTCCTCCAGAATTTTTAAACATTGTATACAAATGTAGTGGAAACTTAGAATTCAAGGATAAATCAAATGTGAAATTATTTCTTTTGAATTGTCATTATAAGATTTTTTAGTTTAATAAGCCAAACTTTGTTAAATATTACAAATATTTTAAATACCAATTATTACAAATATATCAATACTACGGGTATTATTTAAACTTTTCTAAATTTAATTCTAATTTTCTTTGTAGTTCGAGGCTGATTACCAAAAAAGCAATTATAACCTTTAAAATTATCAGGGTTACCATTTCTGTTGCCCAGTTCTCAAGACGAGCAGAGATTTATTAGGAATAATGGTTGATTTCTTATCTGTTGCAGTGATGGGCACAGAGAGTCCATTTAATAGTCATTTGTCAATGACTCTATAAACCAAAGAAGATGATGATGTAATCCTTCTCCCTACACTGTATTTAGTGATAATAGCAGCCTTTTAAATAATTAAATAACTTATATATAGTTTTAATAATTTGGGTCCATTAATATGTGTAAATATTCTCTCATATGAGTTATTATGAAATAATATGAAAACTCGTTTTCTCTCTTTTTAAGTTCTATCTGACAATGGCATCACAATTTCTAAACGCATCAAAATGACTGTACTTATTTGTTTTTTTTTTCTTTCCTGTGCCCAATCCTAGGACATAAGCTGGTCATTTCATTACTGTAGCACATCTTTTCTAATAATCAAAAAAAATACATATAAAATTACTATATACAAGTAAAGCTTACTCTTCAATAAAGGTTTTTTTTTTTTAATCTGAGACATATAAAGCCATTTATCTTATCTAATAATCAATCCCAGATTGATAATAACATTTTAATTCACTTTCATAGGATCACACCATTTAAATTAACTTTAAACCATGTTTCACAATGGAGATATGCTCCATACCTGACGCAAGATTTATTCCAGTGAAGTAAATAGCATGTTTTTTTAAAGGTTGTCTTCTGGTTTTAGTAAAATACGTTGTTAGATACTTTAACTAGATGCTACATTAGTCATTCCTATTACAATCAGCCATCTATTCATGTGCTCTGTCACTCTTTATCACACTAAAGAAAGTATCTAATGTTTTATAATGATGAATATTTCAGTGATAAAGATTTTTTTCTGGTCAATGTCATTGAAAAGATGAATAACTCTAGCTTACTTAGACCCTAGCATGAATTAGAAAATTCAAGCAAAATGATATATTTTTTAGAACTTTCAGATAGAAATGTAAATGACTTTACCTGAGATTAGTACCAGATTTAGAAGTTTTATCCTCTCTCAATATTGAGGCATATGCTATTTTAATGGCTTTTTAATTCCCCTAAATGTTGTTCTCATTTGCTTATTTATTAATTTACTTTTTAAAAAACTAAAACACTTGTTTTTACTGAGAAGTGGATCTTTGTATACAGTATTGGTGATTTCCATATTTTTTTCAGTTTTCTCCTTAATAAACACTAATAAAATAGAATACCAGCAACTATCTACCTGAAGGTCAACTGCACGTTCTCAAACATTAGTTGATGAAATAGAACCTGATCTGGAACTGCATTTGTGACTTTGTTGGGCGCTCTCTAGTTTTTTGTGTGTTCTGACCTAGAGAAATATTTGCTTATTTCCAAGCTTTCTTAAACATCACTTTTAATCATACAATAAGCTAGGTTGTAGAATATTGAGTACCATTCACAATTTTTAAATCAAAAAGAAAACACCTAAATAAAGAGGAGAATAATTCAGATGATATTATGCAATCTACCTTTTTGGAGGACACCAGCTCAGCATCTTCTTTTATTTTTTTTATTTTTTAGCATCTTATTTCATGTGAAAAAGAAAAATAAATCTCAATATGCGTTCGCTCAATAAATGAAGCAAAGGTGTAGGCAATGAATGGGATCGAGAGTGGAAAGAAATCTGGCAGTGTTCAGCAGATAGTAGTAACCCACTAAATATGTATTGACCAAATAAAGGAACACCAGAAGGAAAAACAAATGCTAGTTCTAAACCATGGAATGGCTACTAAAATAGATTAAGCTAATTATCATTAAAAGAGATCCATGGGATGCTTGGGTGGCACAGTTAAGCATCTGCCTTGGGCTCAGGTCAAGATCCTGGGATCCTGGCATCGAGTCCTGCATGGGTCTCCTTCTCCCTCTGCCAGCTGCTTCCTCTGCTTGTTCTCTCTCTCTCTCTCCCTCTCTCTCTGATAAATAAATCTTTTAAAAGAGAGAGATAGAGTTCCTTTAAACACATAATGGAGAACTGAGAAATGCTAGAAATATTAAGGCATGTCACAAATATTAAAATAAGTCATATGGCTACATCTTATGTTTATCTTGATTCTGCAGCTTAAAATTATATTAACTTGCGATGTAATCACTTTGTAAAAAACAAACGAGGTAGTATTTCTGGTAAGAAACATGCTTTATCTGCAGGCATATTTGAAACAGAGAAGGTATTTTATCATCTGACATAAAAAATGTTGATAACAGCTATCATTTATTAAATGGTTTCTTGTTGCCAAGCAGTGTGATAAGTGCTTACATGTCTATTAATAAGGACAAGCTACCTGCCATAAAATATGTAAAACTCTTTGACTTAACATCATAAATGTTATGGTTCATTCACACCATAAAAGAATAATTTGGGGAAGGAGATGGCGAGGAATGAGTTTCTGCTTCACATGTTCATTCAGGGACCCAAATTCCTTCCACCTTGTGGTATTGCATTATCTTTAATATGTAATGTCCAAGTTTTCTAATGATGAGAAAAGAAGGAAGGGGAGAAAGCATTCTCTCTCCTAAGTACCTGGGCCCAGGAGTGCTACACCTCACTTATGTACATGTTCCGTGCTAAGAACTCATCATCTAGAACTCATCATCTAACCTTATCTACATGCAGCGAATCAAGTAATCATATTTTAAAATCTTGTCCAAGAAAAGAAAGCATATTTGGTGAGTATCTGATATCTGCCACACATGTGACCAAACTCATGTAATATCTTATACATTCAATGTTATGTACAAATAGTAGATTTTTGTCCCAACAGGCTAAAAAATATAGCCAAAGACTATAATGCTTGTATATCTATAATAGAATTGTACTTTGCAAGAATAAGTTAGCCATAAAGTATCTAAAAACAGGAAAACTGACTAGTCAGTCCAAAATAATTGTGAAAAATATTAACAAACGTTTGAGTTGGTTGATGATTTTTTTCACAAAAGAAGTTTATGAAATATCATTATGAAATATAATTATAAAATATCATCAGTATTTAACCTAGCCACTTGGAAAGGACTGTCTGGAGACATTTCCAAAAATCTATCACTCCAACATAATGATATCTCAATAGCTCTTAATCCTTGTAGATTCAATGCTCTTTTTTTAAAAAACAAATATAAAATCCCTTTTACTGTGCTGAAAGTTAATTAACAAATAATCTAAACTGCAAAAATATGTGTATTTTAAAAAATCAATACAATGATATAATGAAAAAGATAAATTTAAAAAGTAATGTGTAATGCAATACTATGCTATTCAACATGTAAAGCCTTAGCACAACTATAATGAAAACATTATTAGATGCTTGCATCCATATATAAAAAAGTTTTGGATATAAAATTGTAATTTTTCATTCAAATACAAATTGTAAACACATCCTCTTTCTACTTGGCATTCCCTAATAATGTCAAATAAGTATGTTGTCTAGCAACAAGAGTAATATCACTATTTATGATGGTTATTGTTTATTTTTTAAAAATATTTTATTTATTTATTCATGAGAGACATAGAGAGAGAGGCAGAGACACAGGCAGAGGGGGAAGAAGCAGGCTCCTCACAGGGAGCCTGATGGAGACTCGGTCCTGGGACTAGGATCACACCCTGAGCTAAAGGCAGATGTTCAACCACTGAGCCACCCAGGCGTTCCTATGATGGTTATTTTTATGTATCTCTTGGCTAGGACACAAGGTGCCCAGATATTTAGTCCCCATAATTCTAATGGTTTCTGTGAAACTGTTTTCAAATCAGATTAACATTGAAACTGGTGGACCTTAAGTAAAGGAGATTGCCCTCCATGATGGAGGTGAGCCTTATCTAATCAGTTGAAGGAAAGTTAGGCCAAAGATTCTCCACCCCAGAAAAAGACGGAATTTTCCATTGAATTGCCTTTGGACTTCTGCAACATTGTTTTTCTTGGTTCTACAGTATGAAGACTTCAGACTCAAAATGTATCATCACCTTTGCTGGATCTCTAGTCCTCCAGCTTACTCTACAGATGTGGATTTGACAGTTTCCATAATCATATTAGCCAATTCCATCTAATAAATCTAATTTTATATATGTGTACTCGCATCCCATTGAGTCTCTTCTCTAGAGAACCCTGACTAATACACCATTGGTGATATATTTTTCTTAATTGTGAACTACTCATTAAAACATCTAGATCAAAATAAAGTTATTGCCTCAATTTATTCCTGACAAATTTGGAGTCCATTAAAAATGATGCAACAATATTTTGTCATTATGGAAATGGAGGGTATTATTGCAGATAATTATAGTAAGTTTTTAACCTATAGGAATTACCAATGAGATAGAAATTAATGCAGGCCAAAGGATAATCATTTATTTTAGTGAGACTTTTCTGTACATAGAAACAGGTTCAGCTTGCCTGGGTTTTGCCCCAGATCATTCTAGGTGCCAAGTTCAAACACTTCACTGTTTTACACACACACACACACACACACACACAGTGAAAGTGTCATAAGAGGACTGAACCTATCATCCACGCTTAATGCTTCCTTGGGAGCCCTTACTTGCTCCACACATAGTTCTCCTAATCAAAATTAAGGGTGCTACAAGAGCCACTGTTTGAATACTAGTTCTGCAACTTAAAAGCAATGATGATATTAAAACACTAATACTACTACTAAAAAATGATTCTGTTAATGGTTTTATAACTTTAGGTAGGCCGGACTCTCTGGAATTGTATTTTCTCACATTTCATTTGGGGTGTATGATCATTAAAAATGAGACCAGAGGGGATCCCTGGGTGGCGCAGCGGTTTGGCGCCTGCCTTTGGCCCAGGGTGTGATCCTGGAGACCCGGGATCGAATCCCACGTCAGGCTCCCGGTGCATGGAGCCTGCTTCTCCCTCTGCCTGTGTCTCTGCCTCTCTCTCTCTCTCTCTGTATGACTATCGTAAGTAAATAAATAAAAAAAATTTAAAAAAAAAATGAGACCAGAAGAGGCTCTCAATGGCCTGATGATAAAGTCTTGGTGAAGTCCTGAGCCAGTCAGACAACTTTACCCATGTATCCTATTTGTAAACATCATTACCCTTATGAGGTATTATGGTAATATATCTAAAATGTAAATAAGTTTTATCCCAGTCATTTTGGGAATCAAACTAGAAAATATAAGTCCTTATCAATTATACTGGAAACTCAGAACTCTCTTAGTCATAAAGCCACTGAGTTGAGAGGTGACATCCTCTAACATCTTTTTGGTTGAGGATTATTATAAAATCTTGGAACTATTTCAACCTTATTTGTAGAAATAACACTACTGAAGATATATATAAAGAAAACATATTTACTATAAATATTCAGCATCTGTGTACAACTTTTAGCTAAATTGGACTTGTTATTGAGGGACATAATCTGTTTGTGAATTGTGATTTTCTAGCCTTGATAGTACATGATGGCTAGTATTTAATGCACTTTGAGAAATTCTGACAGATTTTGTAAGTTACTATTTCATCTTTTGCTTCAGAAAGTGTTAACAATTTTTGAATGTTTAGGACAAATGAAAATCAATTTTTTTCATACCTAAAAGTAAAAGCTATTCACACCATGATATCAGTACTTCCAATCATTCTTAAGTGTATGGTAAAGAAAAGCACTTATAACACATTGATCAACTGATGGAAAGATCTAAAATGGGAGAAATGTTGCTGATTTCTTATCAACTAAAACTCAGTGAAAGATTTTATTCCACTTTCCTTTCAGATACATTTGACAGATAGCAAAGCAATATATGTTTATTAATGCATATTGATAATGCTTCTAAGGTATTTAATAGCCTATTTTGGTGTTGTATGAACAAATAATAAAAATAGTTTAGATATCTTTAAATATAGGATAAATACTAAATATTATACAGACATATTATTGATTCTAAACATCTGTCTCTCACCGAAATGAAATGTCTGTTCATGTCTTCTTCCTAACTTTTAATTAGACTCTTTGTTTTTTTATGCTTGATTATTTTTGATAGTGTGCTTAGCATTACATCCTAAATGTTCAGTGTATAAATATCACATCTTCTTTATCCATTCATTTATCAATGAACACTTGTGTTGCTTCCATATTTTGGCTACTGTAAATAGTGCTGCTATAAACAGAGGTGCATACATTTTTTTGAGTTGTTTTTCTGGTAAGTGCACAGTAGGACATAGAGAATTCATTTTTCTTGGTGTTATCATTGTTTTTTATTATTCGTGTGAGAGAATAATCTAAGATCAAAATTTTAAAAATAATCTACTTAATAGATATGTTCTTTTAGCATCTCAGAAAGCTGCTTGCCATTTTACTACAATGAAATATTAATAAAAATACTGTTTCCAATGATCAATAATCTTTGATCAGAGAATTCTATTAATTCAATTACAGATATGCAGATTAACATGTAATATTATTCTTTAACTTTTTTTAATTGAGTTAGGGACAGGTGATTTTGGTCTCAAAACATTCATCCTCTTAGAATTTTGCGGATAAAGTCGTCAGCCAATATTTTGTAGAGAGTTGGAAGAAATGAAAACAAGTAAAAACTCCTGAAGCAGGAAGGTGGCAATCTATATAAGTGGCATGGACAAGATGAGTTTGAAATTCATGGAGGAATATCTAGATCTGATTCAATAAAGAAGTTCCTGAGACATCTCTGGATAAGTTTTATCTTCACTTTCTTAGTAAAGAGAAGCTAGTAACTCATATCAGAGTACCTTGAGCAATTTTTAAATTCTCCACTTAAACATTCCAGGATATTAATGTTTATCTCATGACTTCAGATAGTCATTTCCAACTATTTTTTAATATCAATGAATTGCAAGTGTTAAGAACAACAGGCCCAGAATGGAGTCACTTAGGCTAAGCCCCATTTTAACAAAGCAAGGCTTAATTATAGTTTTGACTCTCCCAGAAATGTAATCTTGCACCAATCAGCCAATTAGTAATCTCCTGATCATCACTATTTATGTAGTTGTCTGACACAGCCCACTCATCCCCTAAAAGAAAATAAATTGATAATAACCAACCTGCCCCTTGCCTACTCTACTTCCTTATCTGTTCCCTTCTGCCTATAAACGTCTTTCATTTTGCAAGCCCCTCAAGAATCTTCTTCTAGATTGAATGTTGCCCAATTTGTATGGATTTTTGCTAAAATAAACTTAAAAATTTTAATATGCCTCACTTTATCTTTTAAAACAAGGAGTTTGTTGTTGTTCTTGCTGCTGTTGTTGTTTTTAATTTTTATTAGATGTGGAGTCTTGAAGTCTGAGGACTAAACATCACCATCAGTCAAGACACCAGTCTCAGCCTACTTAAAACTACAATACCTTAGCAAGTTTAGTTACAGGAAGATTTATTTCTCCTATTTGGTAAACACAATTCAGTAAGCAGTGTTATCTCCTTTCAGGCAAAAATCACATGAATTAATCTGAATATATTTCAACTTACCAATGATTTTCCTAAAAATCAGAAAGTTGGGTAGGCTAAAATCAGTCTATTTTCATTAGATACATCACCTTTTAACGTATCCATCTATACTTTAGAAGTAGCTTTTGGAACAATTGTACATGAGGTATTTCATTGAGGAAATGTGACAGCCATGTCCTTTTGGAGACCAAGGGTAAAACAATTTCCATTTTGTCAAATATGCTAAATTTTTCACAAATTGCCTTACATTATTCATTGATGCATCCTTCATTTATCAAGGAGTTATTGAGTACCTGATGTATGTTAAATACTGTGTTAGACGGTAGAAATACAGTAAAATCCATCACTTGCCCTATGTCACTGCATATTATATACCCAAAGTATGTTGTACTGGCATAGGAAAACTGCAAGGTGGGATTTTGAAAGAAGATCCTTTGGTCTGCATTGCCAAAAAAGCAGAGAGAATTCACGATCCCAAGAAGAAATTCAGCAGTAGAGAACAAATCTAAATGAGGATGAACTAATTAGGTCCCATCCCTAGTACATGCATGGATTTCAGAGCTCATTCTTGATAGCATGCCTTGGACAACAGAACAACTTTGAGCAAGAACAGTCAGAAGAAGGAATAGGTATGTGACTTAGGTTCCTTCTGAAGATATTCAGGGCAGTTCCCATATGAGAGTCCTTTACATTTGTGAGGCTCTGTCCCAGCATTCACACTACCTAGAAGCAAAGAAAACCCTTTCTTTTAGAAGGTCCAGAATCCTATTCTACATAAAAACCAGATTAATTTTCTATACCTACAATTAAGCAACATGGTTGCTTGAACAGAAAATCAAGAATATTGAAATAACCTAGTACAGAGTATGAATTCAGTGTGTGTGTGTGTGTGTGTGTGTGTGTGTGTGTGGCAAGATAGGTATGATTATTTCCATGTCTGATCATACTCCCTAATTTTCAAGACTTCTGCTCCTACCTACCTTCCACTCTATAGCTTTGAAGAAACAAGGGGGCAGAGAAAGAAAGAAAGGAAAATGAAAGCAGATGGCAGAAACTAAAGCATTGAAAATATGGGGGCAAATAATACACGATAGACTTCTTGCCCTCTTGAAATGAAGGGCGAATCGAAACTTAAAAATTAAAAGAAAAGTTTTAAAGTGATCAAAATACTGTTAGATCCAGCTACATATGTTTTAATGTTTGAAACTTTGACACAGAGCACAATATTAATAACTAAGCATTTATTCCAATAGGGGCACCTGGGTGGTTCCATTGATTAAGTGTCCAACTGGGTTTGGCTCAGGTCATGACCTCATGGGTTATGGGATCCAGCCCCACCTTGGGCTCCATGCTCAGTGCGGATTCTGCTTGAAGAGTCTCTCCCTCTGCCCGTCCCCAACACACACACTCATGCACAAGTACACATGCACTCTCTCTCTCTAAGATAAATAAATAAGTAAATAAGTAAATAAATAAATAAATAATAGATAAAATCTTTTTAAAAATAAAACATTTATGCAAATAGTGTAAAACATGTAGGTTATAGTTGTGATGTTATGAAATGGCAATAGTAGGACTGTGGTTGAGAATAGGGCCTTCGAACAAGGCTGTCTGGTATCAAGTTCTGATTCTGAATGACCTAGTGCAAGTCTCTCTTTGTTGATCTCCTTAGCTCTAACTTGAGAATCACAGAAGAATAATGTCATAGAGTTGTCATAAAAATATATAAGTGTCAGTTTGTGTAAGTTGCTTATAACAAAGCATGATAAATATTAGGCATTTAAGAAACATCAGCCAAATTATATAAAACGGCTCTTTAAGGACTATACTAGGTGATACCTTTAAATAATTAGAGTAAAAAACTAAAGATCATCAATAGCATATTTTGACATTATTGGAATAAAAAAAGGAAGAAATTCATTGGAAAATGATGGAAAGAGTCTCATATTTTGAAGCATTCTAACTCTAATTTTCCTCAAAATAATTTAAAATTGAGATAATATAGGGAAAATTCTATTTGTTTATATACAAATCTCTTAACCAGAAGAGTTTAGAATTAATGTTGATTGATTCATTTACCTCCAGAGAATCAAATAAAAAGTAAGTGGGAAACTATTAATCTCCTATTATTGAATCAGCAACTGTGCCCTTAATGTTTCAATAAAATTAAAAAGCGAGAAAGTTTCAAGTAGAGACTTTTTTAGAAACCTCAACTTTCAGACTGACGTGAGGTCAAAAAGTTTTTCTTATTTGGTTCTGAGAGTAAATATAAACAAGTCTATCATTGAATTTTAAGGATCAAAAAAAAAGGCAAAGGTATAGGAGGTCATCTATTTTTCCTTTCTATAAATTTCTTTTCACCGGATTTTTTCACATCCATTTTCAGACATCCCACCCAGCCTTTCTAAAATTTCCCAGGGGAAATAATATGGACTCAAATTACAGGCATACAACAGTTCTCATATCTAGTAACTTTTTGGAGAGCACAGTAGAGAGGGTGATATGATACCATAAAATGCCTTGGGATAAAAATGGGAAAATAGATTCAGATTTCCTTTTTTAACCATTAACATTCCAGATAAAAATCACACAAGCTGATAAAAGTTAACAATCACCCTTGGTGAATTCATCTACAAACTCCCCTTCCTTAACGACATCACTTTTGAGGCTCCAATAAAATACAACACAATTTCTTGCAGTTTAGAATAACTTCCCATCACAGATTTCCATTTGCAAGGGGTCTATGTCGTGTTTCAAGGAAGAATTAATTGCCCATCTGTATGTAAAAACGCATTCAAACCTCACCCAATTATTGTGTCCTAAATAGTATTCCTGGAAAGATAAAAGGGACAGCATTTCACAGTATCAATATACTTGTTCTCCTCATGTTTCTTTATGCGATGGAGCTGACATGCACAGGATTATCTGAGACCTGCCTCTACAGATTTAAAATCCAGTGCCCAACAATCTCAAAGATGAGGAATCAATTTCATTATTCTTTTTAATTCTCTAGTATATTCCAAACAACAATTCCCTGACCTTACAAATATTGTCACAAGCAAACTTGTTCAGTCAAGCTGCACAATGAAATTCTTTTGCTCTCCCCCTCATCTATCAATGCCGGCATTAATTTATTCATTGCATTTATACTTCTTGGAACTCTAATTTGTCTAGACCTTTTTGTTACTCTTGTGCTAAAAAATGAATAGAGAACTCTCAGTTAGTGCATATGTATGCAGGGTTTTAAAACAGCATATTTTGATTTATAACTAAGGCCGCAGAAAGCATCTTTTAAAACGAAAAGATAAAGCAGTCTTTTCAATATTTGGACTATTTGAATGAATGGCTATATTGAACTTGAAGTTAAAATTGTTTCTTATTATGGCTGATAAAAATGGGCCAGAAACTGCTTCTTTCCTTAATTCACAAGATTGTTGTAAAAATCAAAAGTTGTAATATATGTAAAAAGCACTTTGAAAATCATAAACCACTCTATACAAGGAAGGCATAGCCATTACTATTAGTAAACATTTGATCCACTTCTGGCTGTATCCAATAAAAACAGGAGAAAGCAAGAGCTAAAATTGAATGCAATGAACATACATCCACCCTCCAGAATGAGCAATAGCATATTGGAGCCTTTCCCTGTAGTAGGAAGAAAATTTTTCTCTCTCTGTTGATAGCACTTTATTCTGCCTCCCCTTGCCAGCACTATAGTCAGCACCACTTTATGTGTGCAATCACTTTCTTCCCATTTGACCTATTCCATAGCACATTCTTTTATCTGACTTTGTGAATATAAAGATATGGAAATGCAACTGAAGTTATCAAGGTGCTAAGATAGACTAAAAGTTGATAAGCCATATAAACCGATAAATAATACGAGAAAACATTTTTTTTTCTTTGTTTGTTTGTTTGCATTGTTTCTTGGAGAAGGAGAAGCTTGATTTTTTTCCAGGGAAGTGATGCAGGCAGAGGGCACGAAGGGGCAGAAAGTTCAGGTCTTTTCAAGAATTAGAGATGTCTGTTTTCTTTGAGAAAAAGTGTTACAAAAGAAGCCCGAAAACCAAGCTGCGCACATGTCTTAAAGTACGTGTACACCTTCCAGAGCCCATCTCACACCCTATGCCATGCTCTGGTAAACAAATGTGTCAGGATACTTCCTGAAGAAAGTATATTTCTCTGAGAATATTATTCTCTTCCCAGGAATCACTCGGGACTTCTTAAAGCAGGTTATAAAATATAGGACAACAAGCATGTGCTCAATTTCCTATGAACTCTTTCACCAAATCACCACAATTCTAGACCAATAAAACTACAAAATACAATTTTTGTTTTTTAACATAACATAGATTCTCAAAGCAAGATCAGAAACAAAGGGGGGGGGAGAAGAAACAAATTAGTTATGATGTAAAAGATAGGTATATATTATGAGATAAATCATACTTGAGTAGGATAATTTTTAACAGACTTTTTAAATATCTTTTAAGTTAAAAAAATTTGTTGAGACAGCGAAAACCAGAGAAAATATCTCCAGTGTATATGACAAATAATAGATTATGTGCACTATGCATTATTTCCACAGGTGTCTTATAGAATACTAAAAAATCCTAACAACTTGGTAGAAAATTGAATGCAGTTTTTGAATAATATATAGATAGACCAATCAAATAACCATTATTGAAAAAAATGCACAATAATTGGGGAATCCTATACCCCTTTTTCATATTTGAGTGAAATTAAAAAGAATTATAACATATCATCTGAGTACTGAAAAAGGTATAGAGGGGGGAAGGAGACTCTACATTTCTGTAACAGTTGTGAATTGGTACAATCTTTTGAGAAAATTATCTGTTGACACCTGCACAAATGTAAACTATTCTCAAATCTTGCATTCCTTCTTCTAGGAATCAAGCTAGTGGAATTAAAAGCAGCACTACTTGGGCTATACATAAAATAAAGTGTGCCACCACAATTTTGTATTTGGGAAATGTTGGAAACCACTTGAAAGTTTGGTAATGCTAAAGTATTTGAATAAATTTTGAAATTATACAAATATCGAATAAAATAGGTTGCACTTACAGTTATTGTTTCTAATAGAATCCATATATCCATGATGTAAAATTATTTGGAAAAAATGTTGAAGTGAATTGCCAAAGATGCATTTACATCTTAATGTGTATATTTATGATCTTTTATTTTTCTCTATTTTCCTTGATAATGCATACACAAAAATTCTATACACCTGAAAATTTGGGTTTTTATAACTGCATAAATGTGGGAGAAGTTGGGAAGCAATATATAGCAGTTGTTATAACTAATATAACTGGGGATATGCAACAGGGAGAAATAGGTGTTTGGCTACAATCAAAAACAAAAGCAAAGCTGGAAAATAATCAAAAATAGAAAATAAAATTCTCTATATAAGTAACATTGAATATGTGAAATTTAAAATTAAATTTCAAATTGAAAAATGAGTATGTGCCAAAATCTAAACAACATGACCAACTAAAAATAGATTAGATTATGATAAGTTGGATATTCAGGGTTTTAGGTTTCTGTCATTATTAAAAACAAACTTTTTGGCAAATACCAATTCATAGGTCCCCCCTATAATTTAGAACAACTTTGATAAGACATTTCTATATTTTAATGTCAATTTCCTTCTTGGATAGAAGGTATATGTACTTACATGCTTTTCTTTCTTTTTACTATGTTTTATGTTTTTAAAAGTTTTTAAGGATATGTTCTAGGAGCTTGATATATTTTCCAAAATCAGTGCTATCTTAAAATAATCAAAATATTTCAATAAGGAAAAATAAAAATCAAGCTGATTTTAAATAATGGCAAAATGCTGATTAAATAATACATCTTCTTTTAGAATACCTTTTCAGACAAATATTTTTTTCAGCATATCTAAAACTTACATGCAGCCTTAGCCCACAATACAGTTTAAAGGCTAAAATAGTTTAGTAATCTCTTAGAATACAAACTGGCATACATTTTTAGAAGAATTGTATAAATCCTTGTGTGTATTTTAGCTTCTCGAAGTTATGCAAATTCGTTGGGAAATCCTCATTTTAAACTGAGGCTGAATCTATGCAGAACAAATTCTAAGTTTTTCTTAGAGTAACAGTAACCTGTAACTATATTTAGGTTTACAGAGGAAGACAAACTAATCATTTACAGGCCAAAATATTCATTCATATCCCTGATGATCAAAGTGGCTACATCATCACTGGATCTCCGTTTCATTCTGTGGTATTTATTTATTAATGACCATACTCTCATTTTGAAACTTCCTTGAATGAATAGATATGTTTGAAAAGAAAAAGATAAAAAACTTAGAAGTACTATTTCCCTGGGGCCTACTAAATCACTTTTCCACTCACAGAAGAAACTCAACTCACAATTTCTGATTAGAAAAAAAATTCTGTGAGATTTCCCTGTAGAAAAAGATCCTGCCTTGGGGAAAAGTCCCTAGTCAATGTGAAAAGCCACAAGGAAGAGAATACTCTCTCTGGAAATTTAAATCAGCTTTCAGGGGAGTAAAAAGGGAAAAGCTTTTTCTATTTGACACAGAAATTCATAAGAAAAGGAAAATCTGATGTTCTGAAGAGATTTTCAAATTTATATATTTATTTCCAAGACCTTTGAGGACTTATTTTTTAAGGAGAAGTTAGAGCAATGATTGATTTTAATTGTTCTCTTTAGAGATTGTAGTAGCGATGTAAAAAAATTTATATATTTTGAGATTATTCCTTCATCCTGGGGATGAAATAAATAACTTATAAAACAATAAACTCATAAAGTTTAGAATTCTTATTTTTTAAGGAGAAGTTAGAGCAATGATTGATTTTAATTGTTCTCTTTAGAGATTGTAGTAGCGATGTAAAAAAATTTATATATTTTGAGATTATTCCTTCATCCTGGGGATGAAATAAATAACTTATAAAACAATAAACTCATAAAGTTTAGAATTCATTTTTATTAAATTGAATACATTATGGAATGAATATTTTAAAAGTAATATTCACTTTTCTTTTTATTTTCCTTGCTATAATCCATGAATATAATTAACAATTCTGTTACTCGTAGAGTCTACTGCCTTTGATCTGGATAGTAAATAATTTAAATGGATTTTGTTTTTATAAAATCATTTAAAAAGAGGAATACCCCAGGGAGGTAAGTGTAAATGGTTTTTCTACTCCACAGCTAGGATGGTTTAGACATTTTAGATTAGAATATATTCCTGGTATGTCATATAAATTCCTGTGGGTGTATTCGCCTCCAACTAGACTTGACTGAGCTTCAGACACATTTGAAATGTTATGAAAAACAGAATTATTCCTCAAAATGGCAATTTCACTATCTGGCTCCACAAATGGGGAAATTAGGGTCCTGAACAAGCTCACTGAAGGGTGGTGATGAGGATTTGAATTACAATCAAGGGACATGATCTGTGTTTTGCAACTTAGGTAGGAAAACTTATCCAACTTGAAGGGACAGCTTAAATAGCTTTCTTCAAAAACACAAAATTATACATTAAAATCAAGGATGAAAATATATTTTAAATTGGAATGAAAAAGTAAATTATACTAATTTTTAAATTTTAAAAAG
The DNA here is from genome assembly GCF_905146905.1 of Nyctereutes procyonoides. Lineage (NCBI taxonomy): Eukaryota > Metazoa > Chordata > Mammalia > Carnivora > Canidae > Nyctereutes > Nyctereutes procyonoides. The sequence continues at coordinate 12,318,027 of NW_026575032.1, read as the reverse complement.
CAGATGACTACCTCAAACGTCAAAAATATCTGGAAATAACATAATACCTTTGTCTGCATAAACCTTGATTGTCTCTTCATAAGACAGCAGAAAAATCAATCAGACTTTCTTCTAGGTTGGTCTGTTTATTATTATTATTTTTATTTTTTTAAGATTATATTTATTTATTCATGAGAGACACAGAAAGAGACAGAGACATAGGCAGAGGGAGAAGCAGGCTCCTTGCAAGGAGCCTGATGTGGGACTCGATCCCAGGACCCCAGGATCACGACCTTAGCAGAAGACAGACACTCAATTACTGAGCCCCCCAGGTGCCTTGGTTGGTTTGTTTAGAAGAGTGTGAGGGCTCAGGAGAACTCATGGCTGGGAAGGTCAAAGGTTGTAGAAATGTTAACACTTTTTTTATTGTGCACAGCTTTAAATTATGAGGGTATAAGGATGATATCTATATATGACTATGTAAAACATATAAATTATAACTAAAATTCCATACCAACAATTTATACTCATCTTTCTTTTAATACCCTAAATGCCAGTACCTAACACAATGCTATCAGACAGCAGGAGGAATGTGATAGAAAATTAAAGTGGAAAGAGATGATAAGATTATTATTCACTTGTTAAAATTATAAATTTTATGAAAAAAGTCATTATAAGAGCATACTGTAAGACTAAATCTTAAGCTTCATATTAATTTCAAAGTAACAAAGCTTACAACTTTTAGTTGTATTGATTGGAAAGTTTTGAACAAATCCTAAGCAGATGCTGTGCTATATAAAAACAAAAAAACAAAAAACAAAACAAAACAAAACAAAAAAACCCTTAAAATAAATAATAGTCACAGGGAATAGTTCTCCTGGAAAAAATGAGATAGACCTAATCCTAGTAGTTAAAAATTCTTTCTTCCTATATCACTGTATGCTTTCTTATTTGTTACCATCTTAAACTTTTGGTTTGAGCATAAGTTCGTTATACGTTAATTTATATATTAATCTACCAATTATACAAGAACAGACGGGTGCGAGATTGGGTTTCCTTTCAACCATTTCCCATATATGTACAAACTTACATAAAGTTGAAAATCAGCGTAGACAAATATAAAGGTACAGGAATTGATACAGACACAAGTTAGATTATGATAAAGCTAGAGACACAGTGGTAGTAGAAACAAGAGGGGCATATGAAAATTATAGGTATAATGTTCTTTTAAGGTTTTATTTATTTATTCATGAGAGACACAAAGAGAGAGGTAGAGACATAGGCAGGGGAGAAGCAGGCTCCCTGCGAGGATCCTTGATGCAGGACTTAATCCCAGGACCCTGGGGATCACCCCTTAAGCAGAAGGCAGACACTCAACCACTGAGCCACCCAGGAGTCCCTAGGCATCGTTTTTTTTTTTTTTTTTTAAGTCAATATAATATTACCTTTGTTTTTACCTAGAATCATTATTTCAAATAGTAGTGTTTTTTCCCCATTTTTTTTTGTTGTTAGATGATGTAATTCTTTAGATCACATTCCTAAATGTATCCAGAATATTTATTTTCTCCTAGTTAATATAATTTGAAACTACCAGTTATAAATAGCAATTCAAGTGCCTAGAATTTTTACCCCACCAGGTAGGTCGTGTTAAAAGCCCTAATATATTTATGAATACATGAATAAATTTTAGGGAATTTATATATTTAGGATCATCTTTAAAAGTCATCAAATTGATTTCTTGTTAGGATTTCAATTCTCAGCAGGGATAGAGCTAATGGACTACTCAGATACTTACCCTACAATTATCTCAAATTCATGTTAATATCCTTTCCAAATACAAACTCTTCCAAATATATTTTTAAATATATAATTTTCCTAGAGGTTCCAATGATCTTTAATAAATTAAATCATTTGTAAAAACTTAATGTCAGTAGTTTTCCTTACACAGCCTATGCTACATGTAGCATCAAGTTCAAAAATGCAAGAATTTTTAAATTAAAAACATTTTCTTCAGACCATTTTCACCCTCCAAAATTAACTATTAGTAATATTGAGGTTTTTTTTCAACTATATCTCCATTATTTGAAACAAAGGGCATGAAACAATACGGACATTTTGGCATCTTGATTTCGTTTTCGTTTATACTAGAGATATTTGTATCTTTGTAATTTTGGTGATTTTTCTAAGAGTATACGCCACTTTACAATGTATTTTTTTAGGGTTTTATTTATTTATTTTTTATTTGACAGAGAAACAGAAAGCACAAGCAGGGTGAGCATCAGGGAGAAAGAGAGGGAGAAGCAGGCTCCCCACTGAGCAGAGAGCCTGATGCTGGGCTTGATCCCAGGACCCTGGAATCACAATCTGAGCTGAAAGCAGACACTTAACCCATTGAGCTACTCAGGCATCCATCACTTTACAATATAAAAAGGAAAAAATAATATTTTGAATTTCACTCTATGTATTGACTCTTCTAAAATCATTTAAGTATGAATAAGATCTCTCTACTGATTGCTGTTCCCTGTATAAGGGATAGTGTTTGAAAGCCAGATTTGTGCTCTGTTTTTTAGTATTTCATCACTTTCTACCATTGTATTACTTTGATCTAGCAATTCAGATAATCTTTGTAAGAGAATTCAGATGCTATTTCTTTATTTAGAGATAGTCCTTACCTTATAGTCCTGACTTTTTTAAATGAGTCAGCTCTTAAGGCCCCTTAATTTTTGACATTAGAAACTAATGTCTCTTACAAAACTAACAAAATGCAATTTATGTTGTACTATTTAAACTAATAATTATGTCCACAGATTTAGGAAAGTCAGTATAAGGAAAAAAGTTATTGTGCATGGTATAAAATATGTATACCCGCATGCCCAATTTGCACGTAAGAATTTGCATGTGTGTGTATATAAGTAATCAGCTATCAAAGCCAATTACTTTTAGAAAATTAAATGAGTCATTACCTTCCAGAAATATTTGTTCTACATAAGACACCCAGTAATAAGAGATTTAATTGCACAAATTCACAAATTTTACCTTTATTCGATTTAAGAAAGAAGAAATAAACATAACGACTTAAAATTAGATTTTTTTAAACATAAGTACTAATAACTCCAAACCAGGTTTGATTATTAACTAGCTGTATTCTTGTTACATCTTTCATAAGGGCAGGAATCCTGATGTAGGGTATTATGGCATGGAGGTTAATAGCATGAAATTTGAATCACGCATGTGTGTTTGAATGTCAGCTTCAACACTTAAGTGTTCACATCTATAAAATAAGATGACAATTTTTACCTGGTATGCTTGCCATAAAGAGAGAATACATGATAATAAAGTTACTCCCACAAGATGCATACATAGAAAGCACTCCATATCTGATAGATATTTTAAATGGTTAAGGTTTACCTATAGAATTGTTAAATATTTTGTATATTTTATATTCATGCAAATATTTGCCAATAAAAATCATTTAATTCTATCCCATTTGTATTTTTACTTAGCTGTACACTGGTGTTAGAGGACTTAATATTCAGAACACATGTACAGATAGGTAAATTAAAGATTTGCTGTTCAGGGGAACTGTCCCTCAAGAATTACATTTATTTGATTTCTTTGAATGTACTACAAATGGAATAGCATCTATTATTTGTTACTCAATTGTATATCGTAGTATACTTCTTGGCACTACAATCAAATCATTATTTAGGCCATAGGATATTATAAGTCAAATCAGCTGGGGTCCTCAAAACTGAAAATGTCGTTTTATAAATTCTGGTTAAAAAATACAAGGCAATATTCCTCCTCTGCATCTCTAATGACATTCAGCAGGGGGTATCACTGATTTGGGGGCACATGATATATTTTAGAGAGGTCCTATATCTTTGGTAACTTTCTTAAATCATATTTTAAATTACAAACCAAAGCAATAATAGCCTGTGGTCTGAGTTCATTGTTAGGCATAAAACTTTAAATTGTAATGCTTAATGCAGCTGAGTTATGTGTGAGTCCTTAAGTCACATACCTCTAATTCCATATATTTTTATCTGTAACTTGTTAATATATGCATGCATCAAAATATGCATATAGTGGCATCATTCCTTTATAAATATATTATTGATTGTCATTTCTCAGGACCTCCAAATTAAGCTGTTTTCCAGTAGGACCAAGCCTGTCATAAATCTTCTCTAAAACTATATCCAGTGTCAACATTTGAGATATCATTAATCTGGTCAAGGACTCATCAGGTGTCCTTTGAACCTACAAAGTACTTTGATCCATAAGGTCATTGCATGTTTACACTGGGTTTATATAGACTATGTTGTAATAAACTGAAATTTGCTATTTTATTCAATTGAAATGATATCTCATTATAACGAACTCGGGTTTTGTTTTTTTTTTTTTTTTTCATGGTTGTATCACTGAAATGTAAATCACTTGCATTGAATAGTCCTGGAAAAAAGTGGTAATTCTTGTTGGAATGACAGTTGGGGGATAATATAATAGAATGCTGTGAAGGAATTAGCATTTTGTAAAATAAAGAATTCAGGTTTTTAGGACTCAGCCACAGCCTGCAAGGAAGATCCCGCATTTATAGTTGTGGGTCCAGTGTTCTTGTTCCCTATAATCAGCTGGTGTAGCCAACACAGGGGAGTAGCCCAGTGACTGTCAGGATAGGCACTGAAGCAGGGCATGAAGCTTGAGTCCATTGGGCTGAAGAAATACACTGACAATGATAATGAGAAACTATAGTGGATACACTATGGATATTCAGTGGTCTTTATATATGACATTCCTTCATCAATAGCAATGGGGACGGGCTATCTTTGAGTACCCTTATGCCAATGAAATTATTTATTATCATTTATACGCCATTAATGGCATTTACCAGTAACTATTATTATTATTTTTTTAGGAGCACAGCTTTAATATGCAAGGATTTTCCCTTTTTTCACATCTTGGCCATACTCATTTCTCTTACTCTTATTCCAACAAAACAAAATTATGCCCAGCTAAATCATTCAAAAAAATTCAAGAAGCACATATTGAATGCCTACGATATGACTTGAAGTGTTATGAATTTGGATGTTGACTTTGAATATTTCCTGATGGATTGAAGAGAGAAACAGCAGAGTAAATTCCTCTGTGGTAAGAATCAGTAAAGGAGGTATGAAGAGAACATAATTCAGCTTATGAGATCATGGTTGAGATCTCAGTAAGGTGTTGACATACTCTTTGAAGTGAGGCTTAAATGATGAGTTAGAGTCAATAAAGCAAAGATGGGTATGGTACATCATTTGTTTTCATATAAAGGACTTTATTTAAAAAATAATAATAAAGGATTTTATTTTTTAAAGTAGTTTTAATTAAAATTATTCTATAGGTTCATCTATCCAGTGAAATCTATTCACTGGTCATATATACAATTTTTAATTATATAATTTTAGGACATATCTATACAAAGTATCTTAGAAAGTAAAGGGCTAGCTCTGTAAATAATGTAATATTCATGGGTTATTTCTCAGAAAAATATTTCAGTAGCATATTATTTTTAATTTGTAATCTTCATCATGTGACTTTTTATGGTTAATAAATGTGAGATTACTATCTTCTTCAATTGATTCATGATTCATCTGTAGGATACTTTTCACAAGTATTGGTTTAATGTCACCATTCCAAGTAATTTCCACAAATATCTTGAAAGACAAAACTCATGAATGGTTGGCCAAGTTTTTATGCTGCTGCTGCTAGATTTTCACCTTTGTAATTTTGTTTCAACTTAGTATAGAATAAATGTATCCCATTTAAAACAGAAATTGCATTTGAAGATTTTTCTCACAATTTGATGTTTCAAATTACAAGTACATGATTTCAAAATTAAGTCTTCATACAATGTTTGAATATTCACAATCTAAGTTTTCAATTTCTGTAGTATGTAATAGGACAATCATGGAGGATGTCATGGACCAACCCTAATGAGTACTATGTTCAGTTGTATGGGATCATGAAAGAGGTCTTCTTTCTTCTTCTTCTTCCTTCTTCTTCTTCTTCTTCTTCTTCTTCTTCTTCTTCTTCTTCTTCTTCTTCTTCCTTTCTTCTTCTTCTTCTTCTTTCTTCTTCTCTTTTCCTTTTATAATTTTTAAATACTAGCAACTCACTACAATCTCCAAGGTTTTTTGTCATTTTATTTTTATAGCATTTTGACTGTAGGTTTCCATTTGTTTTTGAACAAAGACAAACAATTTAATATATATATATATATATATATATATATATACACATTTATATATATATACATTTATTTAAAATCTCAATATCATTGTGGGACACACAGGGTGATTTACAAGAACTTCTTCAAAATTCAAGTGTTTCTAAAATCATATTACTAGAAATAAAGAGAAAAATATTTTACTCTGGGCTGAAGTATGAATTCTCCAGAAGCTGCTTCACAAATTTTGTCACCCAGTTATAATACAAACATACATATTTACTATACATATATATATACTCTATACACACACACACACACACATATATGCCAATTAGTAGCATATCATAGCATTGGAGGAAATAATTACAGCTTATATATGCACTACAAACAATGCCAATTATATTTTCACTCTGTGATTTTATGTGTGAATTTGGAGACTGTTTTTGGATGATAATAACATTTAAATAGGTGAACTTTGGGCAAAGTAGATGGTCCTTTATAATGTGGATTGCCCTCTTCCAATCAATTGAAGAAGGCCTGAATAGAACAAAAAAGACCTGCAAGAGGGAATTCTCCAGCAGGCTGCCTTCAGACTTCATCAGCACCACTGACATCTCTGTGTCTCCAGACTACCAGCCCACAGATTAGCCCTGCAGACTTGGACTGGCTAGTTTCTGTAATCATGACAGCCAACTCTTTATAATAAATCTCTTTCTATATATCTATATCTATATCTATATCTATATATATATATATATACTCATCCTACTGACTCTCTTCTTCTGAAGAACCCTAAGATATGCTCCACAGTTTTCTAATTTTGTAGAAATCTTGCTTTTATCAAAATAATTTCCCCCTTTTTATTTGTAATATCAGTGAAAACAAAACTTCATCTTTATGTAAATTTATAATAGCATTCAGAATGTTTGTTTTGACAGACTAAACTCAAAATTTGGTTTTGGTGATGAGACTGATCACAACACACACAAACAACAGGGTATTTAAAGGTTTCCTGTGCATTTGAGATTTTCTGGAGCGAGTAGGGCAGGATCCCAAGCAGGTACGAAAATGGCTTAAGTAAAGGGAGGGGTGGAGTGGCTCTGGTTTGTATTGTGGTTATAAGGTGGGGGGCAAGGCGGTACTTACCGACAAGGAAATACATTGTGCATGGTTTGAACTTCCTGCTAGGGCCCGAGAAGAGAGTCTGGGAGCTTTTTTATGCCTTTGCCCACATGTGGAGCAACAGAGAAACTGAGAAGGGTAGAACTTGAAAGCTGTCAGTGATCAGATGTCAGAAATGGGGTCAGACTGTGAATCAATAGGTTGGATGAAATATCAACTGGGGATGGAAATTAACTTATTCTTTTTTTGAAAGAGCTGATAGCATTGACATAAAATTGGCATTATTTTACTGTTTATGGATTTTTTCTTCTGCTAATGAAGCCAACACATTAAAACTATCTCTTACCTTTACTTACCTGAACAAGAAAACTTGAAATTAAAATAAGTAAAATTAATTTAGATGAGCAGCGTTTTTAATTTAAATGTCAAGTTACACTTCACAGAGTGATTTGTGAATGCACATCCTCCTCCTGAGTGAGTTTTATCATTTTAAGCACAGTCTTAAAAAGGTAACTGCTTCTTTGCAGACTTTTCTTCCTAATATCACTGACTGGGGCAATGATACCACTACTACTCCCACAATAGATGTCAAATGTCTCCAAACATTTTGTGGAAATCATTCACTCATCATAAACTTCCTGAAGAAAAGCTCCACAATTTATTGTTAATCAAGCATGAACTTCCTTTTTTTATTTGTTTTTAGAGATTATTGCTTCTGAAATGATTTATTTAACATTAAAAATGTATCACTTATCAAATGGTAAAATATATAAATAGTAATAGATTTACTGTTTAATAAATGATCGAATACAATGGTAAGTGTTCAGGTTACTCTCTCCATTGATGGAAGACTGCTTAGGGTTCACATACTGAGAATATTTCATGAACTTCTAACCTGTAAATCTTTGTATTTCTTCACATCATAGTTTGAGGTCAGTTATAGGCTTGGCAGCTGGATATGTAGTACAATTGGGTGGGACTCCTAGGGCCAGGAGCATGAACTACTTCTCCTCCTATCACTCAAGATAGTAAGGGATAAGCTTCTAGGGCTTTCCTATAAGCACGGTTCATTTTTGGTAAACCTTCAACTCACTGTTCTTGAAAGACAGTTGTTATTTCTCTTTATCTGGAAAGAGGAGGAGAAAGTTTATCAATGCACATCCTTCATGGGACACCTGGGTGGCTCAGTAGTTGAGCGTCTGCCTTTGGCTCAGGGTGTGATCCTGGGGTCCTCGGATTGAGTCCCACATTGGGCTCCCTGCATGGAGCCCGCTTCTCCCTCTATCTATGTCTCTGCCTCTCTCTGTCTCTCATGAATAAATAAATTAATTATTTTTAAAAATACACATCCTTCAGCCATAAATACTAGTTAACATGCAACCATATGCACATCTTTCCTGCATACTACTAGAAAATACTATATGGAAACTGGAAGAGGTGAGGCATACCATATCCACATTGTCTATTTTAATGCCATTAAAAAGTTTTAAATTCATCAGAATTGTGAGATACTGAGTTAATACTATGTTTAATGGCATGCCAGGCCAACAGGGAAAACAGACACTGTGCAAAGAAAAAAAAAAAAAAACTAAAAGGGAGTTCACTGCATTTTTGAGGTTAGTGTTCCCAATAACTACTTTTCCCAGCATAACTCAAACAGTAAATGCCAAAGCCTATATTTGGACTTATACATTTTGATGCCAAGGCTTGAGTTCCTTATTATTAGTAAAATGTGGCTTGAAGATGGCTATGATAAGCTAAACAGAAGCACTGTAATTATTTAAAAGGAACCGAAAGAGGATTAGACCTGTCTTGATACTCATCAAGCAAGACAGGATGCTGAAGTGGGAGCAGGTGCCTAATAATGAGTAATTTCTTTAAAGGAACAGCAGATACTGCAACAAACTTATTGTCCTTACTCTTCAAGTATAGGGATCAAATTTCTGGGAGTTTAGCCCAAATTCACTTATCCATTCATTTAATTAAATAATTAATTTAATTTATACACAGAGTGCTGCCTCATGTCAAACACTTCTAGATGCTATGGGTAAGTTAATAATGCAGTCATGGTCTCATGGAATTTATGGCATAGAATACTAAACAAGTGTTCAATAAGCACAATTATTTCAAACATTTTTTTTTATAAAATAGCTGTAAAAAAATAGCTGTAAAATATTTAAGCATGCTTGAGAGAAATTTTAACACACCTGGGGACCTAAAGAAAGACTAGAATCACTGAAGATAAGACATCAAGGGAAAAGTAATAAGAGATGATACTGGAGAGTTAGGTAGCTGTGATCAAAGCCATCCTTGAAAATCATGACTTTTGGATTTTGACTTTAAGACAGTAACCATTTACCAAAACAAAGAAAAAACTTTAATCAGGTACATGACTTAATAGGAGCTGAATTTTTTTCAAAAGGTCAATTTTAAAACCTTAGAACATGTGTATGAATGTACAAATAAATGCAAGCAAATGAATCACAGTATTAGTGAGAAATATGATAAGGACTCATTAGGTTGGTGGCAGAGCAGATAGAGAATAATCTAAGTGACTGGACTCCAGAACATTCCAAATTAGTGTGTTCAAAATATAAACCAAAGAAAGGGTGGGGCATGGCACCTGTATTCGTCTGCTCAGACGGCCATAATAAGCCACCACAAATTGGGGGGCATTTTCTCACAGTTTGGAAACTAGAAATCCAAGATCCAGGTGTTGGCAGGGCTGATTCCTTCTGAGGGCTAAAAAGGAAGGATTGTTTCAAGATTCTTTCGCTCATCTCCCTTGCAGAAGACCATCATCCTCTAGTATCATGTCTTTTTCTTGTCTTCCCTCTATGCATATGCCATTCTTTCCCTTCATGTGGCATTCTTTTTTAAGGACATCAGTCGTATTGTGTTAGGGGCCCAGTCTATTTCATATGACCTCATCAGTTATCACGAGGTCATCAGCTGCAAAGACCTGATTTTCAAATAAGATCATATTCTGAGGTACGGAGGGTTAGGACTTCAACATAGGAATTAGGGGGGGAAATCATTTAACCTATAATAGCATCTCTCTGGAAGAATATGGCTACTGTATAATTTGTGGTAGGCACTGAGTATTCCAAATCACAGAGATAAAAACTCATTAAAGGAGAAGCATGGGTTTGCAATTGGCCTTGGAGTATTAACATTTAGACTTAGTGAGCAAGAATAATTTGTGTGTGAGTGTGTCTGTGTCTGTATGAACGCATGGGCATAAGCAAAGGCCAGTATCCCCACTATCTTAGTGGTTTTCTAAGTAAAAAAGAAAAACACTGGAACCTCTTACTACTGGATTTTCTGATGATCCAAAATACAAACTTCACCCAGAGAGAACATCTTACTCAGTTTTTCACAGAGTAACAAAAGAAAAGCATAAAAAGCGCCTTTTGGGGGCAACTGGTTGGCTCAATCAGTGACTCTTGATCTTGGGGTTGTGAGTTTAAGCCCCATGCTAGATGTAGAGATTATTTGAAAATAAAATATTTTTGGGCACATGGTGTCACCCAGTTGGCTGAGCCTCTGCCTTTGGCTCAGATTGTGGTCCAGGGCTCCCTACTCAGCTCTGCCCTTCCCCTTGCTCATGCTCTCTCTCTCAAAAAATAAAATAATAAAATAATAAAATAAAACAAAATAAAATAAAATAATAAAATAAAATAAATAATAAACAAAAATAAAATAAATCTTTTAAAAATAAAATAAAATAAAATACTTTGGGGCCACCTGGGTGGCTCAGTCAGTTAAGCATGGAACTCTTGGTTTTGGCTGAGGACATGATCTCAGGGTCATGGGATCAAGCCCCATATCAGGCTCCATGCTCCACAGAGTCTGCTTGAGATTTCCCCCCTCCTTCTCCCTCTGCCCCTCCCACTTGGTGTCTCTTTTTCTTTCTAAAATAAAGAAAATCTTTTAAAAATATATGTATATATTTTTCTAAAGTGCCTTTGAATGGCATTTATTTTCCCTATGTTCCTCGTAAGTTATAGTTAGTGTAGAGATAGAGAATTAGCACTGGGGAAGGTCTGAAGAAAACAGAAGCAGTTTGAAGTAGTTAAGGGGAAGGAGAGGGTAGGTTGCTCCAATAAGCTGATTTAAGATTCCACGTCCATCAGCGGCTGCTTCCCAAACAATGAACAGATCTTCCTTTTTCTTTCAAGACCTGATAGTAGGAAGGAAAGAACTGAACTTCCCAGATAGAATTTTGTCCTTGAGAATGATATCAGCTATATTCTTGCCTCCAAGGTTGCACCTGGGTTGGAAATTTTTATCAGAGTTCGTACAAAATTCAACTAATCCAGTTAAAAAGGAAGGCAATTTCAATATATCTTTATCATCACCACTTCAGTTAAATAGAATACTTTTATTTTTCATTCCAGAATAAATAAAATATAGCACTTCTATGTGAGGGAAAAAATTAATTAAAAAATGATTATCAGCTGCAATAGCTCCTACAATAACCAAATTGATCTATAAAATACTACTTGAAAGACTCAGTGTCTATTTCAAGGTCTGATGGATGGCTAACAAGTAATCCCCGACAATTTGTTACTTTAATGGGGGTATGAATGAATGTTATTATATAAAATGTGCAATGGTACCATAAAGAAAGTAGATAAGCAAGAATTAAAAATAGTAGGAAGAAATAATGTAATAAGTCAATCAAATTAGCATAACATTAAAATAGGTACCTTTTGTACCTTTTGTTCCATCATACAAAAGCAGATGTTTAGCTCTCTAAAGTGAATTAGATGCATTTGCTTTTATCGCCTTTTTAATACACTAACATTTACTAAGCAAAAAGTAGGTCTATTTTTTAATGTATAGATCACAGATGTTCAAGAGATTTAACCAGCTCCCCAACCTTCTTTGAAAAAGGTTTCTCTAGCTTTGAAATATGAAAATGAAATCAGCAGCTTTACCAAACTCCTCGACCCAGAAACTAAATGCAACTAATGCATAATTTTCGAAGTTAAGAAATTTTTGTTGGCTTAAATGTCTATCATCTTGTTATTTTTATGTTTGATATCTAATGAAATGCCATAATTAGGAAAAAAAATCTAGTTGTTCAAGCAGCCAGAGAACTGTTTATTTCACTATTACCAACCACAGCACAGAAAAATAAGCTTCTGTGTCCATATGCTGTTCATTTCATTTTTGAACCTAAACATATATTGGTTATATTAACTCTATAAGTTAAATATGTGACTTGTCCCAAGTTTGATTGCAAATTCTTCTAGGACAAAGCACATGTCTAAATATATAGTAGACACACAACAAATACTCTTATTTTATTTTGAGATTATAATTTATAAATAATTAAAATAATTTATGTAGTTAAATCCTACAATTGAGTAAAGCAATGAATAAGTAGTGCTATGAATATTGACTATATAATAGTTTTCAAGCAATTTAGATTGAAGGAATAACTGCAAAATTATCTTATTAAATTCTTGTAAAAATGTCCATAAATATATGATGACTGCTCATATATACTGAGAATAATGAAAATGCATTTGTTGGCTAGACATAAAATTTTATTTATATGCATGTATAGATTGATTTCAGAGTAAAAATTTTATATTCTTTTTTATCTTGTGTCACCAATGAAATGATCACGATGTTTAAATTTGTGACCTAGTAAATGACAGTAGTTACAGCTGTTTTGTAATCAGAATCATCTTTTGCAACCTCAGATTTATTTTCCATGTCACCATGAAAATTAATACACTATAAAATAAAATCTATGCCCTTGAAGATCTTATGGTGCTCCTTTCTGTTAGACCATAGCACAAGTTTTTTATACTACAAACAGAATTTTTTCTTACCTGAATTTTCTTAATTTGAAAAGGCCATGTTTGTTAAACCTAAGATGAAGCAAGTTAAAATGCTCAGATATAAAATGCTTTGAGCTATAGGCTGTTATTCCTAATAAATTATTATTAATAGTTGATAGCCAAAATTTGAATTATATATGTAATTATATATAGCAAACATGTATTGAGTTAATATATACCTGACATTTGCAGATCAGTTTCCATATGTAGACTCATTTATAATTATACTGATCCACTGAAGTTGATACAATCATTATTCCCATTTCACAGGGGAGGGAAATGAGGCACACAGAGATTAGGAAGGAAGAAACTGATGGGAAGAAGTGAAGCGTGTGGGAGAAAAAGACAGAGAAAACCAACAACATCAAATCTTTTCCTCTACAGAGACTCAAAAGTGAAGATTTCCACCTCTTACCCTACTTTTAGAAAGGACAGATAAAGTATGACAACAGTGGAGCACCATTTTCAAGAAATTAAGGAAAAATATATCGGAGCAGGGACTCTATATCCAGCTAAGCTTTCCCTTAGGTTTCGAACCTATATAAAAACAATGCTAAATATTGAAGAACATTGAGGAACAGTGATATCTTCTTTCTGGGAAATCCAGCAGAGGATGAACCTCATCCAACTAAAATTTCTGTGAAAACTTTGGCAAAAAGAATGACGTAGATCATTTTACATGTTTAATTGTTGAGCTAAGGCTACCACAAGAGTGGAGTCATGGGTTAAAAGATTATACGTAACCATTATGTAATCTGATATTAGCATCTAGAAAGATGCTACTAGAAAAATTGGGAGAGGATAGGTAGAAAAAGAAGTAATGCAAATGAGATTATTGATTCATATGAAATAAATGCTAGTCAAAAGATACACAAAAGCAGCATACATGATAGTGTAATGTTAAGTAAAAATACATATTTAAAAAAGATTTTATTTATTTGAGAAAGAAAGAGCTTGAGCTGGGGAGGGGCAGAGGGCGACCTCAAGCTGAGCATGTAGCTAGACACAGCTCAGCAACGAGTCGGTTGGGATTCTCTCTCTCCCTCTGACCCTTCCCCTGTTCACCTCTAAATGGATAAATAAATAAATAAATACATAAACAATCTTTAAGAAATATGAAAACAAAGGTAATCACTAAAGGTAAACACTTTTCTAAGTACTAAAACTATTCTTAAGAAATTCAAAGACATATCAAATGGTAAAACACACCTAGTAATTATAAACCTACAGTAATCACATTAGACTGTATGTCAGATTTGAAACCAAACAAAATAGGTCAATAAGTGTGAATGGGCTTTATGTGCCTATCAGCAGCAGTTTCTCAAATGTATTTATAAAGCAGACAACTTTATATTCTAATCAAGAGTCCAATTTAAATCCATAATTGGGGGATGCCTGGGTGGCTCAGCAGTTGAGTGTCTGCCTTCTGCTCAGGGGGTGACCCTGGTGTCCAGGGATCGAGTCCACATCAGGCTACTCGGATGGAGCCTGCTTCTCCCTCTGCCTGTGTCTCTGCCTCTCTCTCTGTCTTTCATGAATAAATAAATAAAATCTTTTTTTTTAATAATAAATAAATAAATCCATCATTGAAAAAGTCTAAAAGTAAAGGAATAGGTAGCATTTATCAGGCAGGAAAAAAGTGAAGCAATAGGGTTTGCACTCTTGATACCAAAGCATAATTTGAGTCACAAAGTTTTAATTCAGATAAAGAAGTTAATGTTAAAAGCCACATTCCACAGTGAAAATATAGCCATTCTATGTCAAATAACACAGAAACCACTTACATAAAACAAAAAATACAGTAAATACCATTAACATACCATTCTTTGTTTGAATCTAGTGAAGTAAACAACACTTAAATAAGACTACGGAAAATGTAAACAACAATCAATCTTTTGAATATTCATTGAACACTATATTCCACTAGTAGAATACATTTTATTTTCAAGTGCCTATAGAATGTTCAAAAGAAACAATTACGTACTACTACACAAAGTAAACATCAATATGTCTCACGATGTAGAACTAGAATAAAACTCAACTTGGAAAATAAAATTAAAATTAAATCAAAAGACTCACATAGAAATTAAAATACTATTAAATTACATTTTGCATATGGGGAATACACAGATATTGTATAATTTAGGAAAAATTCTGGTAATGAAAACAATATCTATAAAAATTCATGGTATATATTTAAAACAGTCATCAAAAGCAATTGCATAGCCCAAAGCTCTACATTAGTAAAAATGCAAAACTAATAATTATACAGATTTAATTCCAATCTTCAGACTGTAAAAGTAACTACAAAATAACCTGAAAGAAAATATAATGAAGGAAATAATAAAGATAAAAGTAAAATCTAAAAAAAAAAAAAAGTAAAATCTAATGAGATAGAAAACAGAATAACAGATCCGAAAAATCAGTCTTGACACTTTGAAAATAATTAACAAAATATGGGAAGCACTAGTTAATAGGAATGGAGGAAGCAAAATTCTATAGTGAACATTGTTAGATTAATTGATAAAATAATACTATTGACAGTAAATTATTGCATCCATCCTAAATGTACTGGAGTTGATTAAATGTGATAGAGTTATATAGGAAAATATCAATATTCTTCTGAAATATGTACTAAATTTTTTGAGGTAAAAAGTATGATATATAAACAGTTCAGAAAAAAAATCTGTCAAGAGAAAGAGAGAAAAAAAGTGAGGTAAAATGTTAGCTATTAGAGAATCAGGGAAAAGCACACATAGGTGCTCTTCGTACTCTTATTTTTACTACTTTCCTCTGGTTGTAATTCACTTTAAAATGTCGTTCATTAAAAATATTTTCAAGTAAAGTGTTTATTTTGGGTTAAAATTGCTTTCTTCGGGATACCTGGGTGGCTCAGTGGTTGAGCATCTGCCTTTGGCTCAGGGCGTGATCCCAGGAGCCAGGATCAAGTCCCATGTTGGACTCCCTGCATGGAGCCTGCTTCTCCCTCTGCCTGTGTTGCTGCCTCTCTGTGTGAGTGTGTCTCTCATGAATAAAGAAATAAAAACTTTTAAAAAATAAAATTGTTTTGTTCAAGGTACCTGAGTGGTACAGTTAAGCATCTGCCTTCAGATCAGGTCATGATCTCAGGGTCCTGGAATCAAACCACGCATGGGGATCCCTGCTTGGTGAGGATCCTGCCTCTCCTTTCTCTGCTGCTCCCCCTGCTGTGCTCTCTCTCTCTCAGTGTCAAATTAATCAATAAAACCTTTAAAAATAAAATAAAATTGTTTTTCTCAATTCTCATGATAATGCATAGCAGATTTTTTTTTGAGTTCAACATCACTTCTGCTGTCCCATTCATGACTGCATGGACCCTAACAAAAGTATATTTCATACCTTTCATTTTTCTATGTCAAGGCTTTTATCAGAAGTCAAAGGACAAGCTCACCCAGGCCTAAGAGCAGGAAATCAGCCAGTGGATAACTATCCCAGCCACCTGTCTTTAGATGAACAATTCTTGCAAATATTTTTTATGCTCTTCAAAGGCCCTTGAGAGGTCAAGCTTTGTCTACAGGAAGGACTTTACTAATGCATCTTTGATTATATTTTCTGGTATCAATTTCCCCACTCACTCTTGCTTTCTGAGAACAACCTCCCAAATAAACCATCTTCACGCTAGTCCTTTTGTTAGTCTATGCTTTCAAGGAAATTCTCACTATAAATATTTTACACGAACCAGTCCAATGTGTGGAAAGAAAAAGTTAACGATCTTTCCTCTTCCCTTTTAAGAAAGACATGATAATTGCCTAAAATATATCCTTTACTACTTTCTCCATGTTCAGAGGTTCCTGTATAACATATATATATATATATATATATATATATATATATATATATATACACATTTGAGGATTTTAGATTTTATTGGAAATGAGTTGAATGCAGTTTAAACTTCTAAAGAAGGCCTGGTTTTATTAGTTTTTCTTTAAATTCAATGTAATAGCAGCCCTAGAAATTATTATGCAAGAGTGCACGTGGGTGACAATATTTAGATACTAGACACAAATAAATTTGGAGGTACTTTAGATGTAAGGAAAGTGAGTAAAAGTGTTGACAATCTTGACCCATATTTCTGGTTTGAATAACAGGATTGACATTTGTTTTACTGAAAAGGGAAAAGAAAAGACAAAATAGAGAAGGAAAACAAGGAGAAAGAGAAAAAAGAAAACTGTAATCAAAGTTCTCACACGCAATGTGTTGAGCCCTGTACTACGTAAATATATATATATAATATATAAATATATTATTATATGTTACATATAATAATATATATTATATATAAATTATAAAAATTATATAGAAATAATAACATATAACATTAATATAATAATTATTATATATAATAATTCTATTTATTTATTTATTTATTTATTTATTTATTTATTTATTTATTTCCAGGTGGGTACAGTTATGATTTCCATCCATACATGTGAAAGCTGAATTAGAGAATTTGAAAAGCTTGTAGAAAGGCACAGAGCTAGTAGATGATTTGCCAGTATGTCAGAAAGGTAAACTCCACACCTCTAACAACAAAGGAAGTAATTATGACCATGTAGAGGTGATGATGCCGTAGTGACTAACAAGTGAGATTTCAAGTAGTTGATAAATTTGTCTAGGGCTTTAAAGCATCAGTTGAAAATATAAATCAGGGAAATATGCAAAATGATTGCTCATTAAGAACACCGATGCAGATGACATGGCATACATACATCACAAACTTTTGGCCTATGGGTTATAGAAATTTTGGCCTATGGGTTATAACTGAGTTTTGTATTAAGTTTTATTTTTAAAATAAAATAAATGGAAAAGTGCTGCCCCACATGATATGTTTTTAAAATAAATTTAGCTGACAATATCTCTAAGAAAATCTCCTTTAAAATCTACAATTCTATCTGGCTTAAAAAAAAAAAAAAAAGGATTTGGTAACACAGAATTTGCATTCCTATCCATCAGTAAGTGGAAGGAGTTTCCCAAAGCTCTTAGTGAAGCATGTACTCTGAGTTGTGGCACAATTTCTCCCTCACTTTAAACCCAAGCTTGTATTTCCTGTTATCTATGCCTTCTTTACTCATTAACTCATGACTCTGAGAGATTTGACTATTCCATTCTGGGCCTGTAATAGAATCAGGAAATGAAAATGGGAAATGTAGACAACCTAATCTAAGGAAGAAGAATATTTCAAAACAGGGAGTAATTGTGTTAATGCATTTTTTTGCAGTTAAAAAAATGTTCACCTAAATGCCTATTAATTCAAAACCTAGATGTTCCAAACACGATTTTAAAAGGTTCTGTGTACAGGGTTAAAAAACCATGAACCAAATTTGTGGTAGAAACAATGATCAAGCAAATAGAAAAAAAGACTCAAGAAAAGAAATATTTATATAACTGGTGACAAATAAATAAAATAAATAAAATAATAAAATGCCATACTTTGGGAGAGAAGTAACCCACAGTGAGAAACATAATGTTTACAGGAGTTATCTTTCTTTGAATGCTGATGATTTTATTAAATGTTAGGATTTTCTTTTTTTTTTAATCTCTAGTTATTTATCTGCATATAATCATCAAGTAGATCATTTTCAAAAAGTTAAGAAATATATTCTATTTAGGATATCTCATAAAGAGATTTTCCAATTCTTCAAAATAGTTAAAGTGTCCATGGTACACTGACTTCATTTACAAAAAAAAGAAAGCTTCAAAATCCCTAGACATCCACGCAGCTGTTTCTAGCTTCTGTTATATTTATACTGATTTATCTAGCATGGCATATAATTAGTTGTTTGGGTTATTGAATAAAGCCTGACTGTACTTGATTATGATTCAGAACACATTATTTATATTGTCATTATGAAGGCAGTTCTGAGCCAAGGTGCATTTCAACTTTTTTCACTGAGGAAAACATGGAGGGAAAAAATGGCACATGGCCTTCCTTAAAACACTATAAACTGTTTGCGGTATATGCTTAATAAAAACATTAAGTATTTTTAATTAAAAATAAATATGTTTAGAGAGTTCTAAAACACTCATATCCATATCCATATCCATGCAACAACAGAAATTTTTCATAGCCTTTGGAAGATTTCACAGCCTTAAAGACTAACTCACAGTCCATGTGTTAGGTAATTTTTTCTCTTAAATTTCATTAAAAGGAATTCATCGTTTATATTTATAATGCATATATGTTTTACAATTCCATTTTTTTTTTGTAATAATGGACACAGTCCTATTTGTGGAAGAGCAAAAGGGAAAAGGCAGGAAGTATAGCTAACCAGGATTCATTCAGGACCAAGCACTTTAGATTGCATGGATATTTCACATCAAATCTAAGATGATAAGCTTGTTTGTTGTTCTCTACTGCAGTTTCCTAGACGGCCAGGCCTTCAACAGATGCTTTTATTTTTCTTTTTTTCAATCTCTAATAAAATACTCCCTAATTCCAAAGTAACTGAAGTGAGTTTTCTTTCAAAAACAACAGTGGTCCATATGAAGACATGACTGATACATAAGTGTTTAAGGACAATTTTCAGCTACAATTAGCCCAGACACCTAATTTCAGTAGAAACTTTTATTAAAGCGATAAGTATGAGACCAAATTTGCCTTCTAATTTGTCATCAAGGGTTTCACGAAAAAGCCACAGTATAGTTTAGGAGTCATAAAAGTCTTTAATTTATTTATTAAAGCCTGCTTTGATTGTTTTAATCCAAGCCTAACTCAGCTATTTTAAAGGTCAGGTGAAAACTAGCAAAAGTATGCGAAGACTCTCTGGAAGCCCTTAACTACTGCAAACTATTGTAATAAATTAGTTAAAATTGTCCCATAACTTTTTTTTTTTTTTAAGCTGGGCTGTTAGTGTACTTTTTTGTGTACTTTGGAATGAGATCAGCTCTTGTCTTTTTCCTGAGAAACTTGATTTAGGATTTTTAGCTACAGCGTTATTCTTGCTATATGAGAAAGACAATACCGGCTTTTTAACTGAAAGAAAATGTGTATTATAAATTAAGTCAAAAATATGAGATACATCTGATACCTGAGCATGACAAGTATAAATTTAGGACGTGCCTCTTTTCTCAGATTCGGCCACTGTAGCCTCCTGCTATTCTTGGCTAATACTGTTTCCAACAAAGGTGTCCCCGTAGTGAACAATTTAAGAGCTAAGATCTTCCATGGACTCTTTTTCACACACCTGGATCTGTCCTGAATGAAATGTCTTACAAGAAGCATGTCAAAATTTAGTTCATGAGCTGATACCTGGCCCAGTTACTTCTATAGATTTGGGTGCATCTAAAACTAATTTTATCCAATTCCCATCTGTGATACAAAATAAAATGTCTGCTGCCAAAGCACAGTGTCCCTTTGCCTGCCTGGAATTTGGCAAAACTCTTGAACAGTTCAGAAGCAGGGGCACTGTTATGGGTAGAATCACCTCTGTGATTAAATACTTAAAAGCATGATGATCAGAGATTGTAAAATTGGATACAAAAAGCAAGGAAAATGTGAACACACCTTTCATTTGGTCAGAATTCTTTACAAGCATCAAGGGACCCCTGGGTGGCACAGATGTTAAGTGTCCACTCTTGATTTTGGCTCAGGTCATGATCTCAGGGTCCATGTCGGGCTCTGTGATCAGTGCTGAGTCTCCTTGGGATTTTCTCTCTCTCTCTCTCTTTCCCTCTGCCTCTCCCTCTCATGCTCTTACTGTCTCTAAGATAAGTAAATAAAATATTTTAAAAACATATTTACAAGCATCAAGAAAAAACGGGGATTCTTAGAGGGAGCAGAGTCATGCCCAGGAGAGTCCTCTGATTCATTATTCTTGACAACAGCCCCCCCTCCCCTGATTTAACTTTATGTCAATATTCACCTAAACTGGCCTCTCTGAAGTGAGGCACACGTGTGTCACAACTCATTTGCTGAAAGGCCAAGTGGCCATATTCAAGTTGACGAGGAAGCGAGTATGGGGTAGCTTACAAGTTTGTGGTTATTTAAACAAAAATAACAAGACTAGCTTTCCTGGGCACGTTTCAACAATAATGCAAATGAGGAGGTGGTCCTCAAGCCCAGAAGTGTCTTCCTGTCTTTCAGAGCAGTTTCTATAGTTTCTTGTCCACAGAAATTAGCAAGAAAAAAAAAAAATCTGCCGTCGAGATTGATAGACAATTTATAATAATTAACATCATGAACAATAGGCTGCTTTCCTTACTCCTACTCACTAAGCAAAGTACTCAAAGCCACTGAAACTGTTTGAGAGATAATAAGGACTAAAGAACTTGCAGGTGTTCCACACAGAGGCAATGAGCAATGCAGTCATTATACCAGTCTAATTCCAACCAGAACAATCTCCCAGACAGTTGCAGAGGAGCTTAATGGTGACTCACTTTAAGGAGGAAAGTTCTTAAGTGTAGCCTTGAGCCATAAACCTTTGCAAGGAAGATTAGTAGGCCATTTTTGGCCTCATAGCTATAACCTTTATGGGTGACTCTACCTGAAATTTGGCTTCTGTTTAGCTGTATCTCGGATCCCTTCAAACACCTGTGTGCCTGCGATTTGCTGTGAGGGTGCCATTGCCATTTTCCTGCGAAGAATTATACCAGCTGCTCTGGAACTGGGAAGGGATCTATTTGAGACAGAAAGAAGCCTAGGAAATGACTGAGAGAGAGAAAGCGTACCATCTAGTTTAGGAGTCACGCTTTTCATGTCACATAGATGGGATTTTCTTTCCCAGGGTTGTCTTTTTGAATTCCTCCTTGAAAAAGCAGTAATACTGAATTCTGATGAAACAACACCTGTTTCAACCCCAGGGCAGGCTTTTGGGCAGTAATCCTTTCGGAAACTGATTCATTCAAGTCTGCTAAATAATTAGTGAGTCAACTTTCCTAGTAGATTTCCATTCCTTTGGGTAGGGCAGACTCTTTTCTGATTTGAATTGTTTTATAAGACAATCCCGGAATATAGCTTCTAACAAATGAAATCCAAATTTATAAAATATGATTTTCCATTAAACCTTTTTTTAGAGTGATATCAAATTTTTAACTTTTTTGCATAATTAGGAATAAAAACTCCCTCCCTAAAATATATGTATTTACATTGTATGCTGCACTGTCCCTTTATATATGGCAAAAATAAAAATATGATCTATGACTCTACTGAATCTCAGTGACAATATGTTGTTATTATTTTTTTAAGACTTTATTTATTTATTCATGAAAGACACAGAGAGAGAAGCAGAGACAATAGGCAGAGGGAGAAGCAAGCTCCATGCAGGGAGCCCGATGTGGGACTCCATCCTGGGACTCCAGAGCCACGCCCTGAGCCAAAGGCAGACACTCAACCACTGAGCCACCCAGGCTTCCCAACAATGTGTTCTTCTGACACTGGCTACCTTATTTATTTCAGATGTCCTTTATTATTTTAATGTAATCACTTAAAAAGTTGAAAATGACCTATATTTGTCGATTTCCTGTAAGTAGTTTAGTCCATGAACAACACCCTTTGCCTAGGTAGTACTGACAATGCACATATTCCATGGCCTAAATTCAACTACATAATTTTAAAATTAAAGCAATTAGGAAATTTGCATATACTAATATATGAATATAAAAGTATACATGTGATCTATAAATGTTTCTGACCATGCATTTTTTTCAGGTAAATTGATACTGTTTAAATATCTGACATTTAGACTACATTATTCAGTATATTAGACTTACAAATAATTCAAAACCTTTAAGTCTTGCATATTATATATAAAAATATTTAAAAGAAATCCAGCTAAACTCAGTTACATTTTTTAGTGTAAATTATAGGCCATAAGACAATTGTAAGAAAAGGGGGATAATAAGAATTTTAAAAGGGATTCAACTAAAATATTACATGTTCTCAACCATGCTGAGCAATCACACAATCAGGGAGATTCATTGACTCTCTAATCCTCTTGATTCACTGCAATCTGCCTCCTGTATTTCTATTGAAACTCTCCATACAGAGGCCTTCAGTGATGTTATTTTTAAAAGATCTAAGAGACGACATGCAACACAGAATTGTAAAAACTACGTTGAACTATATTTACTCTACATTGAGAAACAATAGGCAGGTGTAACGCCTATTCAATAGAAGTGTATGTGATGGTACAAAATACCTTCAGCATCTGTAGTAAAGTATTTTGACTAGTGTGTTTTAATTTGTTCAATCCGTATTATAATTAAAAACATTTCAGTAAACTTTCGAATGCTAAGTCCAGAATAGAAACACAGAGAGAGGTAGAACAGAGAAAATAAGACTGAGTTATAAGACCACTGGGGGAAAAATTTTTTAAACACACTCCAAATATTAGACAATGGTTATTTTTAATCAGGGGGCTTGGGAATACATTTTATTTTACCTGCTGCTTGTTCTTCTCCCTTTTAAATTTTATACAATCACAAACACTACTGCAAAAATGAGAGTAAAATAAACATATGATGTGAAAGAGAAGATACTAATGCCTTAATTATTTTTAAACTAAAGAAAACTTATTTTGTGCAATTTTTACATTTAATATTATAACTTCTATTACCATATTATATTTTTTAGTATTTCATACTGTTACAGTGTTAAAGTGCTGATTATTTAATAGCAATGAATAGCTCTATGTGGAAAGAAACCAGATTTCAAAGGGTGCCTGGGTGGCGTGGTCAGTTAAGGGTCTGACTCTTGGTTTTGGCTCAGGTCATAATCTTGGGGTCCCAAGAAGGAGCCCTATGTCAGGCTCCTCACTCAGTGTGGAGTCTGCTTGTCCCTCTTCCTCTGCTTCTCCCTCTACTCTCCCTCTCCCTCTCCTTCCGGAAGAAAGAAATAAAATCTTAAAAACAATTTTTTTCAAAAAAAAAACTGGGTTTGGGATCCCTGGGTAGCTCAGTGGTTGAGCGCCTCCCTTCAGCCCAGGGCGTGATCCTGGAATCATGGGATCAAGTCTCACATTGGGCTCCCTGCGTGGAGCCTGCTTCTCCCTCTGCCTGTCTCTCCTCTCTCTCTCTCTCTCGTCATGAATAAATAAATAAAATCTCTAAAAAAATCAGGTTCAATATCAATGAAATTTTTTGAATAATTCACCTGAAATTATGACTATCAGCTATTGGATATCATTTTTCCACATGTTTCAAAATTACATAATATTACATTGCAATAAATTAAAGCTCGTGAAATTATTCTAACATAATATTTAAATTTTTAATATTGCCGTCATTATATCCTTACTATTATATTGATATTTCTAAATCTTTTTAAAGAGAAGAAAACATATAAATATACAAAATTAGCAGTAGAGCTTTCCTGACTGCTCAGAGCACACTCAATGAGTTTTTCTTGCTCAGGATGACCCTTGTGAAAAGGCTACTGGCATAACAAACGAAAATACCATTCTGAAATGTTTTTGAAATGGAGTATCATTTTTATCAGCAACTGTAGATTGTGGCTGTTGTTTATTTATTTTAAACTAAGCTGTTCTGAGAATGACCTGGTGAGATATCTGGAAAATGGTTAGTATTTTCTTCGGTCATATTAAATGGTCGTGTGATATATAAGTTAACAGCACGCTCATCTCCTAGTTGTAGAGGCAATGCTTATGGAATTTACTTCTTGTATATTCTACCTACTAATATACAGTAACTTGGCATTGTTTTTATTCAGAATTCTCTTAGCTCATCTTTACTAGGACAAAAGAAATAATGTTGTCCTATTACTGTAGAGTATCAGTGTTTGAGATAAAAAGCTCTTTTGTGTGTTTAATTCCTTCTAATCTCAGTTATACTTAATTTACAAAGTATGTGTGTCTTTTGCACTATGAAACATAAATATATGATAATATAAATATTTAATATAATGTAAAATAAATTTTAAAACGTTTCTGGTATGTTACACAATGAAAACAATGAATAAATCTATAAATAACATTGCAAGATGTTTGGATTTGTAAGGATTTATTATATACTAAGCCCTTACAACAGTAATGCCACTTAACTTTTGATCAAAAGTGTCTATCCTTATTTTTCCTACATTTTAAGTGAGTACATTCTTCAGTGTTCAGAGGCCTACAGCCACTTGGAGTGTATTCTCAGAGGGTTCAAAATATAACATTAGACTTCTGTTTCACTTTGATATTTTCTTTTATGGCAGCTATAACAAATAACCTAAGGTGGTTCTTTTCGATGATAAGGGAATATTAATTCCCAGGAACAGATGTGAATTCCTCAGTTTTCTTGTCAGGTACAATTTGGAAAATACAGTTGCTATTTTTTTTTTCACAATTTCACTTTTTACTCTCCTGACTCAGCATTGGGTTACATAGCTCAAAATGGGATATACCTTTGATAAAATTTTTGAATAGGACTATTAGAGGGCACTTTCCACTTTCCTTTTTTTATTGCTGTTGTGTTCAACCTCCAAGCATATTTTTGACTGACAATATATTAGAGAGATTTAGATAAACATTTGCAAAAGTTATGACCAACTGCTAAGTCTTAGGGCAACTAAAAAGTTAAAAAAGTCCACTCAGGGGCACCTGGGTGGCTCAATGGTTGAGCATATGCCTTTGGTTTGGCTTAGATTGTGATCCTGGGATCCTGGCATTGAGTCCTGCAATCCTTCCCACTGGAAGCTTGCTTCTCCCTCTGCCTGTGTCTCTGCCTCTCTGTGTCTCTCATGAATAAGTAAATACAATATCAAAAAATTAAATTAAATTAAAAAATAAAATAAAATGTCCACTCAAAACTGCCCTCTTTTCTGACTGCAAGTACAAGTTGGAAGAACAGGGTTTTCCTCGCAGCTACCTTTAGGTTTTATAATTCACTAGAAAAACTCACAGAGTTCATTTAAAGTGATTTTATTTGTAGTTACAGCCTAATATGAAGAAAGAATACAACTTGAAATCAACCAAAGGAAGAAATGCATGGGGGAAATTTTAGGAAATGTTCCAAATGTGGAGCTTCCAATGTTCTCAACTCATGACATGATGGGCATGTTACTCTTCCAGCATTAATATGTAACAATACACACCGAGTATTCATTACCAAGAAAGCTTCTGAATCTTTGGTGTTCAGAGTCTTTACTGGGGCTCAGTCACATTACCCTTGTGGCCGACCTTTATTTTCTGGCCTCTGATAGAGGTCAGGTTAAAACTATTATTCTCCAGTCTATTCTGGAGGCCGAACTGCTACCCTGTGGTCCAAAGCCCCTATCATGAAACACATTGTTAGACTGTTGGCCAAAGCCTCCAAGGAAGGAAAGTCACTCCTATCAGGAAGGATTATTTAATTGCCTAAAAGACCATTTTGAGCACAAAGGCTAAATCTATATTTGGGTTTAGTTAATTCTTCACTACATAACAAATAGTATAACTAGAACTGAAACATATTCAGCAAATGTGTAATATAATAATTTTATTCATTTCTCCTATATTTGGTATTTCTAATAATTCTTGTTGCTTGACTCAGAATTAGAATAAAACCATGAAATAATTCAGGGAAACTACCTTGCATGTTACTGGGAACTTTCACTATGGATTTAGATTATTCTGGTTTTGTATTTCAGGTCAGTTTTTAAATATGTACCGTTTAAAAAACTCAGAAAAGAAAGTGTTTTCCAGTCCTTGTTTCCATAATCAGGCCCTGAATTAAAGGGAAATTCACATGGTGCATCCTTCGAATCTCATTTCATGAGGATACTTTTCTAGTGGTTTTTGTCGACAAAATACAAGACAGTAGAGCACATAGCAAACTTTCTTCTCCAATTTTCTTTCTTTTCTCCTTTCTCTATGTCCCCTTTTCCTAAATAGGAGCTCCTTTATTTTATTTTATTTTATTTTATTTTATTTTATTTTATTTATTTTATTTGTTTATATTTATTATTATAAGAGACAGAGAGAGGCAGAGACACAGGCAGAGGGAGAAGCAGGCTCCTTGCAGGAAGCCCAATGAGGGTCTAGATCCCAGGACCCCTGGATCACGGCCTGAGCCAAAGGCAGATTCTCAACCACCAACCCACCCAGGCGTCCCAAGTTCATTCTTCTATATTAACTAGTCAGTTAATCAGTGAATGACCTTGTAGATTCCCATCATCTACACAATACTCAAAATCAATAAACAATTAAAAAGTTTGAGTATATAAAATAAAGGTATATAATCACAAACAACAAAGAACTTCTAAAAAAAACAAGAAAGAGACAAATGATCCTACAGAATTCTAGAAAAGATTATTAATATGAAATATACACAAGAAGATATACAAAAATGACAAAGCATGAAAAGATGTTCAGTTCCAATAAAAAGTAGAGGAATACAAATTATACTGAGAAAAAAAATGTAAATTTTAGCAAAGTGGCTTTCAAGGAGCACATATTATTGAATACAATTATTAGTTTGAGATCAAGAACTATGTTTTCATTATCTTCTGATGTATCCTAAGGATTAACATGTTATTTGCATATGATAGACACTTACTGAATATTCATTAATGAGTGAATGGATTTCAAAGTATAAATCTGAAGTGGATATATTTTGTTTCTGATTAAAACAAATGCATAAGCTTTGATCATTAACTGAACAAATTGCAATACTGACACTTTTATGAAATTTGAAGAGCTCACCCTGAACTTACTGCTAAATCTGTGTCCAGCCCAGTCTTATATGGAAGAAATAGATTATAGTAAATGTCCAGATATAATGAATATATTTAAGCCACCAAAGCACCAAAGCTACGTGCAAAACTTTCCTATAGCAACCAATTCCTTGCATGCATAAAGTATCAATTTGTGATTTTCTTTTTTTTTAAGATTTTATTTATTTATTCGTGTGTGTGTGTGTGTGTGTGTGTGTGAGAGAGAGAGAGAGAGAGAGAGAGAGAGAGAGAGGCAGAGGGAGAAGCAGGCTTCATGCAGGGAGCCTGATGTAGGACTTGATCCCGGGACTCCAGGATCACGCCCTGGGCCAAAGGCAGGTGCTAAACCGCTGAGCCACCCAGGGATCCCAATTTGTGATTTTCATAACATGATAATATTCATAGTATAGGTTAGTTCTGCAAACATTGAAACAAACTACTCAAAAACATCGAATAATATAGTCAAGGCTAGATAAACTTAGTAACTAACGAAAGAGCTTAAAATATAATTGTCTTCTTACTCAGTCCATTACTCTTCTTCCAAATATAGGAGCTGAAGGCGCTCAACCATTGAGCCACCCAGGTGACCCTGATTCCTCATTTCTTTCTAGCGCTGAATAATATTCCAACCTTGCTGTTTGGGATAATTGCTCTTTCAATCCAAGCAGGGCTTTCTAGTCTTTATGCTTTTACTGTATATTAATTTTAAGCAAAAAAAAAAAAAAAGAATAATAATTGGTAGAAAATAGTTGCTCTATCTCTGTTTTAATACACATTGGACTTAAAATTTGAAAGTTATGATTCATTTAAGCTTTAGTTAAACAGCAGAACCAACTTAGCTTATACTTCATTCAAATATTCCTGTTTTCTTGAGAATGTTATGTTCTCCTAAGTTCTACTCATAGTTCTACTCACAATTTGAATTTCAGATTTCCCCAAAACTAAAGTTCTAACAAGCATGAAGGTCATCTGAGGTTCTCCCACTGCCTTACTAAAATCAAATAGCCTTGATTTATAAGGAAGCTAATGTGTATGTTTATTTCTGTATGTATTACAAACTGCATTATCATCAGTATTATTTATTATTATTATTTTATAAATTTTTTTATTTATTTGAGACTGTGTGTGTGCAAGCCAACAGAGGACCCGAGGGAGAGGAAGAGAGAGCATCCTCAAGCAGACCTCCCACTAAGTGAGGAGCCAATGCAGGGCTCCATCCCAGGACCCTGCAATCATAACCTGAGCCAAAACCAAGAGTCAGACACTTAACTGAGTGAGCCACCCATAAGCCCCAGCATCATCATTAATATTATTACTATTTCCATAATTTTCATAATTATCATCATTATTTTGTTCCTTTTTCTGTAAAGTCTAATCAAACTTGCAAAATAGTATACACCATTTTACACTTTAAAAATTAGAATCAGGGATCCCTGGATGGTGCAGCAGTTTAGTGCCTGCCTTTGGCCCAGGGCACGATCCTGGAGACCCGGGATCGAATCCCACGTCGGGCTCCCGGTGCTTGGAGCCTGCTTCTCCCTCTGCCTGTGTCTCTGCCTCTCTATCTCCCTCTCTCTCTCTCTCTCTCTCTCTCTCTCTCTCTCTCTCTGTGACTATCATAAATAAATAAAAAAAATTAAAAAAAATAAAAATAAAAATTAGAATCATAAGATACAATCACATGCCATCCTTTTGAAATTTTTCATCCAATGTGATAGACTTTGATAAATAATTTTTGCTGATTTTCTGAAGAATAAACAGTATCTTTCTGAGGAAAATTTGACTGAGAACTCATGATTTTCATAATACTTATTAAGAAAAGTTAGGAATTCTTAAGAACCAAGTATTTTTTCTGGCCGATACATTTCATTTCATTCACAGATATTATAAAGCAAATATATTACATTGATATAAATATTTGAATTCTGTGGTTTGATCAGGCTGAGTCAATAAAATATATTATAGTGAAATGTCAGAATCATTAGAGAAAATGCAGTTATTAAGAAAATGCCTTATTATTATCAAACCACATCTTTGAAAAGAAATGTATTCTAGCTTTCAAAACTAAAATTAGCTCTTGCTATCAAGAACGCAGGCACTAAGAGTTTCAAAAAGCAAGATGTTACGTGTTCATGGGAAAATATGAAACGATTCTGT
This sequence comes from Nyctereutes procyonoides, assembly GCF_905146905.1. Classification (NCBI taxonomy): domain Eukaryota; kingdom Metazoa; phylum Chordata; class Mammalia; order Carnivora; family Canidae; genus Nyctereutes; species Nyctereutes procyonoides. The sequence goes on along the minus strand of NW_026575032.1, from coordinate 12,288,029 downwards.
TTTTCTCAAAGTTAGGCAGAAAATATTGAATATATTTATCTCTATAATGTACTTATATTGGCAATATTAAATATCGTTTTATGTTTTACCAACATTGTTTTTCACCATTCAAGATGTTCAGGGTCAATTCAACCTCTTTTGATTGTATATACTTTGATCAACTCTTTCTCTCTTTTAATCTCTTCTTCCCTACGTGTTCCTACCTCCTTTACTTTTTTCCTCTGTCTTTGCCTCTCACACTCTCTCTTCCTGAGATTGCACTGCATCTGTCCTTTCAGCTGCACATATCTATCAAGTAATACCACTGCCTTTCTCTTCTTCTCAACATAGCTACTACATACATACAACCTTCTAAAAATCTGTTTAAGAATGCCTGTTGATTGTATTAAGATGTTATATGAGGTCATAGTATACAAGCATATACAGAGAAACGAACAAAAGTCCATGCTGGAATCAGCTAGAGAGTGCAGAAAAGGCTTAACAAGAAGCTGAGCTACTATAAAAATTATCTTTTAGGCATTTAAGGGACCCCTGGGTGGCTCAGCGGTTGAGTGTCTGCCTTCAGCCCAGGGCGCGATCCTGGGATCCTGGGATCGAGTCCCACATCAGGCTCCCTGCATGGAGTCTGCTTCTCTCTCTGCCTGTGTTTCTGTCTCTCTCTGTGTCTCTCATAAAAAAATAAATAAAATCTTTAAAAAATAAAAAAATAAAGGCATTTAAGTTTAACATCAAATACCAATTGTTTTTGTATTAAAGTCAATATTACTTTATCTCACAATTTGACCTTAATGTCAAAACTGTTTTCCCCTTAAAATTTAAGGGGCAAAAAATGTAAGTAATAAATATGGCAATAAAGAAAAAAAAAGTAGTCATCATCTCAAAGAGACATCACTAATTTGTTTTTGATTTATGACAGCTAAAAGAGAAAGTGACCCCAAATCCCTGGTATTAATACAAGAAAAATGATAAGTATATTGTTAAAACCTGTATCGTTATCATTTTTAAATATATTCCAAAATTATGTCATAAACTGTTTAAATATGAAAAATAAACTTTGTGTCTATAGGACTAAAACAAAATGAAAACAGAGATGTTCTTTGCTAGGGCACTTGAAGAGAGCAGTAGTTATATATTGGAAACAAAATTAACCCTTAGACACAAGCATCTGGCAACAAGTTTATCATAACTTTAATGTTGACAATTATTTGAAATTTATGACTTGAAAACAAAACAGATTAATCTTTTGTCTTACAAAATTTTAGTGAGTAATACTTTCATTGGTAGTTTAATAAAACTTCTTCCAAAAGGAAAAATGTTCCCCATGAAACAATCCAGTCATTTTATGAAAAGTTAAAATTCAACTACTCCATGGGAATAGGGGGAAAAATCTGTTGTAAGTTTTACATATCATAACTTCATTGGTATAATCATGCTGAAGAATTTAATGTGTAAAATGCAATTTTCTTAAACTTTCTAAATGATCTCAATTAGGCTTTATACTTCTAAAACATCAAAAGATACAGTTATAAAAAAAGTGCTGATAAAAGGAAAAAAATTAAAGGATTTTATTATTTTATTATTCTGTTTTTTTTTTTTTTTTTTTTTTTTTTTTTTTTTTGAGAGAGAGAGTATATGCAAGTTGGGAGGTCAGGGAGAGAGAGAGAATCTTAAGGGAGCTCCATGCCCAGTGGGAAGCCTGATATGGAGCTTGACCTCAGCTTGACCCTGAGATCATAACCTGACCACACCACGAGTCAGATGCTTAACTGACTGATCCACTCAGGTGCCTCTCAAAGGAAAGATTTTAAATAGTTACTTATTAATTTTGTTTCAATGTATTTTGTCCCCAATTTGTTAATTAGGGCATAATTAGGGTTTATGAGTATTTTGAAATAGGCCAAGATAAGATGAACAAAGTCCTAAAAGGGATTATAAACACTAAGGCTGTGTTTACATATGGGACCTGGTTTGATGACTGTGATTATCCATTGTTACAATCATTTTTAACTGAAGAAGAGCAATCAGTGCCCATTATATTAGGAAGCAATCATTATTTACTTGTTAAATAAGAATGTTAATCTAGTGCATCAAATGAATGTTTACTCATTTGTATATAATTTTAACATATCCAACTATGATTTAATATATGGAAATGTTTCTAAAATGAAAAGAAATACAATTTGAAAATCTGAAGAGTTAATAGTTACATAAAATCCCTAAAAACCTCATGATACATGTGTGTATGCATATATATATATGTAAAAGTAATAATATAACTAATTCTATCTAAATCTCAATCAAGAGTTCTTTCACCCGAGAAATATACATTTTTACTGTGTATATGTCTATCTTTATTTTTTTTTTTTTTTTTTTTTTTTTTATTTATGATAGTCACAGAGAGAGAGAGGGGCAGAGACACAGGCAGAGGGAGAAGCAGGCTCCATGCACCGGGAGCCCGATGTGGGACTCGATCCCGGGTTTCCAGGATCGCGCCCCGGGCCAAAGGCAGGCGCCAAACCGCTGCGCCACCCAGGGATCCCTATGTCTATCTTTAATAACAACAACAAAGATATTTGTTAATTTCTTCTACGTTTCATAAAAAAGGAGAGGGTTGAGAACACCATGCTTTCTCCCTTTGGTATGGCTCATCATTTAAAACCTTCAGTGGTTTTGTTTGGTTTCGTTTGGTTTGGTCCTTCACAAGGACCTGGATGGATCTGTAGGAGCCTCTAAGGCTTGCACAAGTACAAATTTAGGTTGAACCAATAGTGCTATTGGCCACTTAAAGCTACAAATAACATCATAGGCAAAAAATATAATCATAAATCCATTAGATACCTTCCATTAATGTTCATAATGAAGAATTCTGTTTTAAAAAGTGAATTTTTAAAAAAAAGAAATAAAAACTGACATAATATCCAGTTCTAAAACCAAATTTATGAAAGTCAAAGCATGAAATGTAAGGCTTTATCAATATAAGACCAATGAGATCACTTGTTCATCCTTCTTATAGGATGTAGTGGACACAAAGAAAAAAATGCATTTGTATAAATTTATATTATTTCAGTAATATACCACTGATAACTACATCAACAGCCTTACTATTAAAATAAAGTTCAGGGCCTATTTTTTTTTTCAATTACATATATCTCATATGTGAAAAACTCACACAGTTTAATTCCTGTGTTTTTTTAAATATTAAGAACAAAAAAAAAAAAGCATTGGTTTCCCTCTAGTAAGCAATTTCTCTCTATAGGTTCAAGACAGAAAACAAAAACCTACATTGTTGCTGGCTAGTGTCATACAAAATCATTCCTAAGGCTTTGTTAGGCAGAAAAAAAAAATACACACTTTCAATGGAAAAACATACTAAATAGGAAAGGTGTTTTTTGTTGTTGTTTTGTTTTTTGTTTTTTGCTTTTGTATTCTAAGTAGATTTTAACTATTTTAACTTCTGCCCATTGTTAGAGTCTTACGCTGGAGGATGGTTAGAATGATTTGTACATGCAGACAGGTAGCACAAGACAGCTTCTCCCTCTATCTACTCTTATTATTTTAGAATGAATAGTTTATATATCCAAGCAAATTATCCTTAGTATTCATCTTTGTCACTTTCTCTTTTTCTGTCTGACAGTCTTTATCTATTTCTATCACTCGCGATGCAATGTGAGTCTCAGATTGGCTATTCACTACAACTCTTGATTACCAGTGCCTGATCTGAAAATCAAACATGAGAGAATTCAGAAGCAGAGAGATTCTAAATATCCATTCAGAGAATATCTCCTATGCTTAAGATTCTAGTCTAAATGGTGTTAACATTTCAATATAAAATCAGTCTGCAGGATTGTACATTTAGCATGGCATGTAACTAGCAGCCCCGATAACAACCTTTTGCAACATCCCAATAAAGGAAATATAATTAAAAAAAAATACAAAATTTTCTTACATCATAAGCAAAAGATCTGATAAATGATTCCCAGTATCTGGGAGATATTTTCACTAACTGTAATATTTATTGAAAAGATTTACACCGAAAAATAAGTAATTGAAAATATCTCTTGCTATGCCAATGAAAACTAAGAAAAGTTACCCAAAAAGGAATTAGGTGAAATGATTATTTCTTTTTCCTTATTCCTTTAAGCTCTAGATTGGACTCTGACACTTTAATCAAAAACACAGTGAACTTCTGTGCTTGCTTTGGCAGCACATATAGTAAATTGAAATTATTAGTATGGCCCCTGCACAAGGATGATGGAAACAATTTGTTTACAGGACTTTTAAGGTGTAACGACTAAATTCTTAGGGTAAACCAATGAGATTTGATGAGGAGACATTTAAGGCTACATTACAAAGTGGGTATATTGTGATTTTTAAGACTTAAAAATGTTTAAGCAAGCCAGGGTGATTTAAAGCAGGCACGTTTTATATGTTCTTTATATGAAGTACTTTTCTTATGAGACAGGCAGAGGAACTGGGATTAAATTTTATCTCACACTGGCAAATCTACATAAACTAGATATTTGCCAGATGTTGGGAAAGAAAAGCTATACATATCAGACTACTTTTATGTGAACATCTGAAAAGATTATTCCACCAGCACAAATGTGGATAATAAATGGGTCCATGGCAACGTAGACATCCTATATGATGATACACAATATCTCAAAGTCAAAGGTTCCTTGTTCTGGGATAAAGGAGAAAATAAACATTCACATATAAATCATATTGGGAAAGCAGAAAAAAAAATTCCTGAAGAGTTAAAAGAAAAATAGGTCTAGGAAATAGATTTATATACTCAGAAATTTGAACATGCTTTATCATTGTGTGGCATTATTCTCTAAAAAAAAAAAAAAGGAAGAGGAAAAGGTACAAATTGGAAAATTGAGATGAAGGCACAAGTCAAAATCCAAAGAGCGAGTGATATTTAAATGAATTAAGTCTATTTGCTACTGAACACATACATTCAAAGTGACCAAACAGTAATAATTCAATGGAACAAAGATTAGAATAAAAATAATTGCAAAGACTCCCCCAACCCAATAAAAAACTAGTAACAGAAATAAAAGCTACACTGGAAATATAGAGAACATAATTTTGATGGTAGAGAGTGGAATTAATATAATGGTGGAAAACTGAAAATTATTTCCAAAAATGCAGTTGGAAATAACAACGAAATAAAATAGTAAAAGTAAGAGTAATAAGCATTAGGATAGGGTTAGTGACAACGTAAAAACAAAAGAAATTCTGAGGAAAAATATAAAATATCGAAATATAAATAAGTATCAAATATTTCCAGAGCTTAAAAAATACATGGCATACATAGAACAAAAATTGATACCCAGGAGAAATTGATAAAAATGTACACATTATTAAACACATTATATTGTATTTTAAAAGTTAAAAAAAAGAGACTGTTGTGAGTAGGCTTTTTGTACCTTATTCTTTTTTTTTTAACTTGGTTATCTCTGTTATATGGGAGCACTATTAATCATTTTATACAACGTTCTTATTGTTTTTATTATTTCTGGTTATTCATAGATTATGTTGAAGTTTCTATATATATAACTACATTATCTAGAACCAATCACAATTTTAATGTCCTTTCAAGTTCATATGGAATTTAATATCTGGCTTATGCCATACTCAGGAACTAGGCCATCCAGTAAAATATTGAACAGTAAGAATAACAATGCACATAATTGTATTGTTCCCAATGTTACACGGGATTCTTGTGAATTTCAATATTAAGTGTGATGTCTGTTAAAAATGCTTGCAGGTACTAAAGGATAAGCTCAAGCCAAGTTATACAAGACCTTATTATCGAAAATCACGGACTCATTAAAAAACAAAAATCATGTCTATTAGTTAAGAAGAACAAAAATTATAAAGACGTCCCTTTTCTTGTAGTTAATCTATAAATCTAGTGCCAATCTCATCAGCACATTAATGAGATATATTTATAGAACTTGGAAAAAATAATTCCAAAATTCCTATGGAAGACCAAGGTAAGTATAAAAATACATTATATGTAACCAAGGAGAGAAAATTACTATAGAACTGAATATAACTTTGACAAAAGTATAAATTAGGAATCAGCGAGACAGAGACTAGGTCAAATATAGAGAAATAGGCTCCAGTAATGATCAGGGGTCCTGGGATCAAGTCCCGCATCAGGATCCCTGCATGGAGCCTGTTTCTCCCTCTACCTGTGTCTCTGTCTCTCTCTTTGTCTCTCTCATGAATAAATAAATAAAACTTTTAAAATAAAATAATAAAAATTAATAAAATAAAGTACCCTCCTTGCAAGGTGTGATAAAGGCAGCACGAGCCATGGCACAACACAGAGATGGAAGACACTGTCTTGATTACATAGGTCAGCAACAGGTTAGCCAACCTGGAGCCTGTTGTACTCTTGGACTTCAGAGTTACATGATTCCAAACAATCTCTTCACTGTTTATATCAGTTTGACTTAAATGGTCAATAAGTTTTCACCTAAAAATGTATCAACATACAAATGGAAGTAAGTCTAATATTTATAGTAATTAAATAAAAAGAATGATATTATTCATAAATTCCACCAACATTTTTAAAACATAATAATTTTTAGGTAGTTGTTGCCTTGGAAAACTTTATACATTAGCTAACACTTTGTATTTGCTCTACCCCTTCAGTATTATCTTGGTTAACCTTACATAGCCTTTGCCCTCTGTTTCCCTGCAAATACGGAATGGATTTGCCCAGCTCCAGAGAACTCCCCATGAGAATGATGAATAAGATTGCACTAGACCTGACTCATGATTTTTAAAAATTATTTTATATTCCTCACTATTTACCTGTTAATTGTACATCATTTTACTATTATGTGTTTACCCTAAAATTTTCAACACATTTTCTTCATTTATTAAAATATTATATGAAATGCTACTTCTTCACTTCCTGGGCGATGCATGGGTTAATTAGAACACTTAACATTTATTTCTTCTTTCACAATATATGTTTTATGTATTCATTTGATCTGGAATTTAGACTCCCAGGTATCACTTTTGGATACAGCCAGTAGTCAATTAGATATGTCATGATATTTACCATTGTCCTGATATTATATTTACTCATTATTTCTTCCTGCATCATAAACTTTCTAATGGAATTAATTTATTTTGCCTGGAGAAGAGCCTTTAATTACTGCTCAATAAATTCTTACTGCTTTACTTTGTCTGGAAATCTCTTCATCATTGATGTACAATTTTACTTAATGTTGATTCTCTATCGGCAGTTATTTCCTCGAAGCACTTACAGTATAATATCTCATTTTATGCTGCCTCCCATTTTTACACTGAGAATTAGCTTTAATTCTTATTTTTATTCCTTTAAGTGTAAAAAGTCAATTTTTTTTCTGGCTGCTTTTAAGATTTCCAATATTTTCTTGGGTTTTAAAAGGTTACTATGTTATTGTTGTTATATGCCTGTGTGTTGTGTGTATAATTTAATGCTGCTAAATTTTATAGTGGTTCTTGAAATGATAATATAATGCCTTTCATTGGTTTGAAATTTCTTATTTGTTATCTCTTCCAATATATTTGTTCCTACTTCTTCCCAATCATCATCTTTGGAGAATTGAATTGCATGAATATTATACTTTTAAAATATTTTATATTTCTTAGTTTTTGTATGTTTCACATCACTGTCTTTCAAAATTTATGATTCATATTGGATTCATTTTAACAGTTTCCAAGTTATTTGCCCCAATTTTTTATCTAGTCATTTAATTACTGAAATATTTAATTGAATTCATTTAAAAGTCACAATCTGATAATTCTATTAGCTTATCTCTGTATCTTTGTATTGTCTATTTTGTCTATTGTTTGGAAAAGTACTGTCTTCCTTTTGGCCTTATTATTTTTTATTGTGCTCCAGATTGTTTTCTGTGTCATAGCAGTTTTCTGAAGATTTGAAACATTTTATTTTTACATCTTTGTTGAGCTTTTCTGGCTATTCTTAGGATAGATGGTTATTCTTCAGCTGTATCTGTGAAGCAGGCCATCTCAGATATATACAAAATTTATATTAGAGAGTATGTGATTGTCGCTGCTTTGAGATACTTTAGATTTCTTAATCTTTAAAGGAGTGTAATAAAAAAAAAGTAGAATGTCATGATATATATTTTTTTTCTTTGAGTATTAGTGATCTGCAGTACAATAGATTGTGGTAGAAGAGAACATTTGAAAATATTCGAATAAGCAAATTTAAATAGACTTCTTTCATCACTGAGTTTCTCTGAGGTATTAATGTGAAGATAAGTACTACAAGTCTCCAAGAAAAGCATAAATATCAAATATTTCTATTTACTTACCAAAATAAAAAAAATTATATTAATGGAACATTTTACAAGATAAAATTCCATGCCATAAACCTTGGGTGTCAGCCTAGGTGAACCTGAGAGAAGATCCATCGTTTCCATCATGTGAGTTACAATAATTAAATTTAAGATTAAATAAGAGGACTTGTTAGAAACTCTCTTTGAGTGCATGAATAGTTTTTCAAAGGAAGATACTGGCCATCTGTTCTCTTGCTCCACCGAGAATAAAACAAAAGCATGTGGAACTTATGTTTGAGAAAGGGAGATTCAGGTTAGATGTAAGAAACAACTTATTGACATAAAGGTTGTTTAAACACAAAAGTACATTACCAAGGGAATTTATATAATGTCCTTCTCTGAACATCAGTAAGAATAAGCCAGACAACCATCTGTTTTAGTGGTTCAGTGCATATCCCTGCCTGAAAACAGAGCACTGGATTATAAATCCTCTGGAGATACCTTCCATATTATAAAGATGTATACAACGTGGAAATGGCAGAAAGGAAAAAAATATAAGAAGAACCTTGGCATTAAAAAATATAAAGAAGAGGAACATTATAATAAAGTTTTAAGCAAAAAAAAAATTTTGAATGTTAACAAATTGAATGCCAAAATATTAAATGTTTATCTTATATTCCAAGTAAACTTTATTAAATAATAATTGACATGCAGTAAAATGCCTGTTTTAAGTCTACCATTCAAAGATTTTCAATAGGGATGCCTGGGTGGCTTTTTATTTTTATTTTATTTTTATTTCTATTCATGAGAGACACACAGAGAGAGAGAGAGAGAGAGAGAGAGGCAGAGACAGAGAGGCAGAGACAGAGGCAGAGGGAGGAGCCTGACATGGGACTCGATCCCGGGTCTCCAGGGTCACGCCCTGGGCTGAAGGCAGAGGCTCAACTGCTGAACCACCCAGGCATCCCCCATGTGCTCAATTTAATTATTTGAATTTTTTCCATTTATTTGCATCATCGGTTTGTTCCTTCTGGAATTTTATTTTTTATTGCCTTTTAGTCACGTACAACAACATGAATGATTATTCCATTGTTTGACTGAAGCACATTTTGATTATCCATTAACCTATTGATAGGCATTTAGGTTGTTTCTGGTCTTTGTCTATTTTGAATAGATCAACTTTTTTTATTATTTTTTAAAGATTTTATTTATCTATTCATGAGAGACAAAGAGAGAGACAGAGAGGCAGAGACACAGGCAGAGGGAGAAGGCAGGCTCCAAGCAGGGAGCCCGATGCAGGACTCAATCCCAGTTCTCCAGGATCACACACTGGGCAGAAGGCTGGTGCTAAACTGCCGAGCCACCCAGGCATCTCTAGATCAACTTTAAATGTTATTATTGTACAAATATTTTGGGGGTATAGATGTTTTCCGTACTTGAGTAGAATTGCTAAATTATAGAATAATTATATTCAACTTTATAGGTAAATGCTACATGGTTTACCAACATGGTTTTCCATCTTACACTTTCAGCTACAGTGTAGAACTCCAGCTGCTCTGCATCCTTGTCAACATTTGCTATTTTCAGTTTTCGATTTTAGTTGCTCCATAAATGACATTTCCCCATAACTGCTGATTTTGAACATTTTTTACTTCCTTATTCAACATTTGCAAGTATGATTTTCTAAAGTGGGTTACCCAATTATTTTTCACATTATTTGTCTTTGTATTATTCTTTTGCACAAGCTTTATATATACCGGCATTGAAGTCTTGTAAGGTACAAGTGATAGGCATACTTCTTCCCACTCTGTGCCTTGCCTTTTCATTTTCCTATCAGTGTCTTTTGTTGAGAAGTTTTAAATTTCATTTAGTACAATTAATCATTTTTTCTTTTCTTAATAATAATTTTTATGTCCTAAGATCATCATTAGTTACCATACAACAAAATGGATGACCATTAAGAATGTTATAATAAAATCCATTAAGTATATTTGACTGGTTTGTTTTGTCTTTTAGTTCTGATTCTTGCTTGCTGCTATATTTTGAAAATCTGTTATTAAATGAATGTTTTCTCATGTGCTTGTTGGCCATGTCTATGTCTTCCTCTGTGAGATTTCTGTTCATGTCTTTTGCCCATTTCATGATTAGATTGTTTGTTTCTTTGCTGTTGAGTTTAAGAAGTTCTTTATAGATCTTGGAAACCAGCCCTTTATCTGATAGGTCATTTGCAAATATCTTCTCCCATTCTGTAGGTTGTCTTTGACTTTTGTTGACTGTATCCTTTGCTGTGCAAAATCTTCTTATCTTGTTCATTTTTGCTTTTGTTTCTTTTGCCTTCCTGGGTGTATCTTGCAAGAAGTTACTGTGGCCGAGTTCAAAAAGGGTGTTGCCTGTGTTCTCCTCTAGGATTTTGTACTTCTGATTGTCCTGTCTTTCTGAGAAGTTTCACTTTGTATTATAAAAAGGGTTTTCTATGTCTCTGGGATACTCTTTACTTTGAAGTCTATTTTGTTTTTATGTTAATAGAGCCTCATCAGCTTTCTTGTGCTTACTAATCACAGAATTTTTTTTCTTTTATTTTACTTTCAAGTAAGAATCTTATACACAGCATATATCTTATACCCACTAACATGGGGCTTGAACTCATGACCCTGAGATCAAGACCTGAGCTAAGTAAAATCAAGAGTTTAACACTTACTTAACCAACTGAGCCACTCAGGTGCACCATCTTCAGCCTTTCAATCGATACGCCTAATCTTTTTTATTCAATATAATTATTGGAAAAGTTGGATTCATATCTACTCTATTGCTATTTGTTTTCTTTTTTTCCTTTTATTTCTGTTATTTTGTTCTTTCTTTCCTCCCTTCTTTTGATTGAGCTGAATATTACCCCCTAGATTTTCTGTTATTTTTTCATATATCTCACATTTTATATATAATTAACTCCAGTTGTATTTCAGAGGCAGTAAGAAGGCAAAAAACATGGACATGAGAATTAGGTAAAGGAATGAGGAAAACAGGGTTTTAGTGTGGGGTAAATGTGGTGATGTGGCTAGAAGATGGGTTATGTTGAATGTCTGCTGTCTCCACAGCAGCCAGAGCCTTTAGCTTCTCCTTTACTTTTGTTGCTTATTTTTCTTTCTTTCTTTCTTTCTTTCTTTCTTTCTTTCTTTCTTTCTTTCTTTCTTTCTTCTTTCTTTTTTTTCCTACTGTCTCTTACTATTACTCCAACAAATCCTAAATTTAATAGATGTAAGTTTTGGTAGAGGTGAGCATTCTATAAACTTATGATGAAATATTAGTGTTTTAGTGGGTCTGAGTCTCTGGGCTCTGATAATCAGAGGTGGTTCTTAGCATTATTATTTCCAACCTCAGGGGAGACTAGAAGGCAAGAGGATACTGGAGTTTCCAAATGGTTCTTCACTCAGGTAGCTAAAATCTAGTAGTTTTCCTAGGAAAGTAGGCCTCTGTCATGCAGAATAATCTGATTATCTAAGTGTAGGTCAAATCAGTTACCACAACTCACCCCACCCCCCACGGCAATTTTTTTCTGATTTTTATTGTGAGCAACTGGTGGGGTCTCTGAAGGTAAAACTTACAAAAACATGGAGTTCCTCCTAACACAGGACTGTTAGAAATTTTCCATGCCAGTTATTATAAACTCAGCCTCCAGCAATTCATCCAGTCAGAATACTTGTGTTCCTACTAGTTTAGAAGAAGGTGATCTTGATTATGGTTCTCCAGATTGCCTTGTGATAGTTTGCCCTGTGACCTCAATGGTCTGAAGGATCTAAAAAGAGTCATTGTATTGTAGTGGTTTTTTCTTTTCTTTTTCTTTCTTTCTTTCTTTTTTTTTTTCCTCCATTCTTATGGTAAAGAAAGGAGTGACTACTTTCTGGGCTCTTGTTGGAGGCAAACAGTGAGGTTAAGTGAGAACTTTTTGGAGTGTCCTTGCTCTGTATACACTTCTAGTCTGACCCACCCCCTCTGATTACTGAAAAACAAATACAAAAACAACTCCTCTAAAGGGAATTAGTTCACAAAGAGGTTATTTTTGCATTTAAGTCTCCTCCAAATTTAAATCTGAAACACCAGCCTGGCTTTGGCAAACATTTGAGTGGATTTTTCTCATCTGAGCAAACACTGTTCTCTGACAGGCTTCCCCCTCTGCCTAGTATGTGTGCTACCTCAGTGATTGGGCCTAGCGATGAAAGTGACCTCTGTCACTAAAAAGTGCTTATGTGACTCTAAAAGTTAGATCTTTCATGTATCATTATGTGAAACACTTTGCAATAGCTTTGAATAAATTGGGGTTTTTGTTGTTGTTGTTTATCCTGTAATTATTGATTGCTTTAGCAGGAGTGACAATCTTTCATTATCCTTCCACATTCTAACCAGAAGGGGAACCCAGTTTTATTTTTTGGTTAATACCACTTTGCTGGATTTTATTGATATTTCATTCTTTTAATGATTGTCTTATATCCTAGTAGCTGATTTTATGTATTTTCTTATTAAACAAGTTGTGACTAACTTCCTACATTGGAGACAATGTAAAAACAAGGCAAAAAAAATGAACTATGGTTAAAAAATGACCATAAACAAACAAACCCTAGGTCCAGTCTTTTTAGCAATGCTTTTTGTGTTAAGAAAGTTCGTTTGAGGTAGTCCATATTATTTACAATTTAGCCTAGAATTCTAACTTTTATATTTGAGTAATTTTCTGTTTTTCTTCTCATTTATATAAATCAGAAAGAAAAACCCATAAGCTAGTGCATTATGCTACAATCAACTTTTAAAGCTCTGTACATATTGTCTATAGATTCATTTTCATTTATTTACACACTGTGCACATACCTTTTAGACATCCATACCCCATAATGCAATTCCATAGATGAGCATACAACCATAATGAGGGTAGTCAATTTATTCAATTGGCCTTGATCTTTCCAACTTGGCCCTCTTGCTTCAGTCACCAACAGGTAGCAATGTTGATTACAGGTAAAGAACTGCTGATAGTTCTCCAATGTGAATCTTTCAGCTTCCCTTGTTTCCATTGCTTCCTCTTTTTCTTTCTGAATGACTGCTTAGAAATTACTTAATAATTTTGAGAAGTGATATCATGTAACAGATTGCATACTATCCAATGACGATATCTGAGATATTCTGCAACTTTTCAAGTACTCACTAAATATATATTTTGGATCAACTATTTACAAGTTATGAAGAATGAAAGCAGTTTCTATCCTGATGAAGATTAGACTCATTTGAGGAGAGATAAAGAAATATCAAAGTAAATTGTGATAAGACCCATATCATAAAAATGCGGAGTATTAAATAGAAAGTTTACTTAATTTACTTTAGAGTCATTAGAGCTTCCTAGTGCCACTGTAATGGAGAACCACTATCTGGGTGGCTTAAAGCAATAGAAATGTATAGTCTCACAATTCTGGAGGCTAAAAGTTTGAAATCAGAGTGTCAGAAATACTACCTTCTCCCTGAGGCCTGTAGGAAAACCCTTCCTTGCCTCCTCCTAGCTTCTGGTCCATTTGCTGACAATCTTTGGCATTGGCTTGTAGATACTTCATTCTAATTCTCCATATCCATATATCACTCTCCTCATGTACCTGCGTTGTTCATATGACACCAGTCATATTACATAGGGGTCTACTCTATGTCAGTATTAGACACCTATGTAACCTTAACTAATGATACCGGCAATGTTCCTATTTCCAGATACGGTTGCATTTGGAAATATTAGGGATTAAGAATTCAGCATATGATTTTGTGGAAAACAATTCAACCAAAAGAAGATTATTTCAAATATTCCAGGTGCTATAAGCAGTTTTAAAAATAAGGCACCACAAGCCACTATATGAGTGAAATATTTGAATTCTTCTGAATTCTTTAGAACAATGAACATAAAAATTAGTATTTAATGAACATATGCCAATTTTTGGTACCAGCCCTACTTACTTCACTAGGCTACTAGGGAAGAAAAAAGAAAAGAAAAGAAAAAAAAAGAAAATGAAAGAGAAAAGAAAAGAAAGAAAGAATAGTAAGAAAGAAAAGAAAGAATAGTAAGTGTGAAAAGGACTTAAACAAAAAAGTTCAGAAAAAATGAAAATTTGCATAATTGTAGCTATAAAGAATAGATACATGTTAATAACACAGATCTAAAAAGTGATTTCCACATCTGTCCTAACTCCACGTATCCCAAAATGCTGCAACAAAGTTATAGTGCAGAATTGAAATTTTAATTTCTTCCTGTCTATAAAAAATACATGTCTTCGAATGCAATAATTAGACATTTTGAAATTTCCTTTGGATTTTTGTCAGAAATTTTATTTTACTGTGCCATAAATTACAAAAAAAGGAATAAGGTCACCCACAAATACCTAAAATTCCTTTTTACTATACTGAACATTTACATAAAAATTGAAATGTATGACCATCTACTTTCCTATCATATAAATATTTGACATTATTTAGGCAAAAAGTCTAGATCATTTATATTAAAGTTCTTGAATACTTTTGTAAAGATAAATGTTCTTGTTTAAAAGGATCATACCTTGTGACAAAGGTGAGTAATGAAACGAATAGCCTCCATCTACAAATATAGATTGTAACCGTCCCTAAGTGTTAATGAAAAAAATTAATTCTACTTGAAAATATCTGTTCCTACAACATAATTATGAAAAAGAAATATTTAAATATCTAAGAATATTTAAATTAAAAAAATCTATATATAACTCAACCAGTACAACATTACATTTCTTTGGTTGCATTTCTTCGGTTAATATTTTTTTTTGAACACTAAAAAGAATCAAGAATCAAAATTAAAAATATTTAGATACTTATTTGGTATTTCATAAATATTCATTGTAAACTTTATGAGTAAAAATTGGGTATTATAAATTTTAAACATATTTTTATTTTAAAGTATTCAGGGTAAGAATAGTGTATACCATTTTTACTCACAAGTGTAAAATGTGAGTAGTATGTGAGGCATTTAATCGTTAAGGGAGGCTAAGTAAGGGATAAGCTAACAGTTTTAAACGGGTATAAAATGCTATGTAGATATCAACTTTAAAAATGAATCTTTGATGTGTGTCTTCTTTTCATTTTTGCAATTAATTTTAGCTTTTGAAGTTATTTGGCATTTAATTTAAGTCTACAGAGTATAAAATTATGCATTAACTTGAAGATAGACCCATATTTAGCACAAACAAGGTCGGAAGATCAACAGGATTAGAGACAAATGTTAATTTCAAATGGATAAACTCAAGTTTATTGCGGCTTTTAAACCAACTAGAACATTTGTTCCTAATCAAAGGCTTTAATTTAATCATCAGAGACTGTAAGATGCTTTTCAATTCTGCCTCTCATATGGGACAGACTAGTATTTATTGTCACACAATTTGAGCAAAAATCCACAGATGAATCTAAAATAGAAATCCAGAGACACTAAGGAATTTTGATGAAAAATTTCTCCCTTTGAAGTGAATACAATTAGGAGCTGGGAAAAAGGTTGTGAGCCAATAGCTTTAAATCTACTCTTTATCTGAAATAAGAGCAAAGGGGAGGATTTCAATGTCAAAAATCCTTTATGTGGATAGAAGGACAATATGACATTCTGGACACATATTCAGAGTGAGCACCACCTTGCACATATGTGGGACAGAATGAGGTCGAATCAGAATCCCTAGTCCTGGGCTAGTTTCCTCTGTGATCTTTCCTGCTACAATTATACATAAACTCTTATAGGCTGCGAAATAGCAAAAAAGACATCTCTTCATTATCAATCCATTTGAGTAGCTTCATTATTGAATTTGATTATCATACTTTTTATCTATCTAATTATCAGACAATTAATTAAATTTTTAGTTGAAAACACCAGAACCAATTTTACCTCCATCATATTAAGTCAGTCTTTAGATCTTTTATACAGATATATCAAAATATTGGCGAGTAATTGCTAGACAAGAACTACTTCACATGCATTATCTTAATCATCTAAACCTCTATATGAAATATATGTTATTTTCCCTTTTATGAGGAAGGATATTTGTTCAAAGAGAGAGAGCTTCAAAGGGCTGACAACCAATGTTCTTTTTTTTTTTTTTTGACAATGGATGTTCTTGAATGTTGATGCGCTGAATAACTAAGTTTGTGGAAGTGCGATCATAATGTTCCCATGTACACTTACTGATTTCCTCACTTTCTGACTTCTTTGGGTTCTCACGCACTCTCCTATGAATTTTAGAATTGTTAAAAATACTTTAATAAATACCTTGTATCAAGTAGTGTTCTCAAGTGGACCAATGCTTTTATCATAAAAATCCATTTCCAAATTATTTTTAAGGAACAAAGATTATTAACACTGACAAAAAAAGTAATAATGTTTTGCATGAAGTATGATATCTAATGGATTTCAACAGGGTTGGTATCTTGATTGATATAGAGATACTTCAGAATGGCATTACAATAGAAAGCTCCAGAAATATGCTTCACTTAACAGCTACATTTTTCAATTTCCTTTTCAAGAATTTATGTTTATGAATCTTGTAGAAAACAATAAACCTTCTCACATTTGCACTGAACTTTTTTATTCATTAGTCACAATCGGTGAACAATGTTTTATGGTTTCATCAGCCACTTGCATTTCCTGAATAAATGCAAAACAGTACAAATGAGCAAACGGATAAAGAAAATGTAAATGGCATCAGAGCAAGTCATATATTAAAGGATAATCATAGATAAATGTAGCACAAAGAATGCTCAAGGCTGCCTAATACGTTTAGCTGAATATCTGTTAGTAAATATTTAATGTAAAATTATGTTTCTATACAATAAGAAAAACACATTCAGGAGAGTAAGATTATCCTTCGACTTTTTTGCCTTTAACTTTGTACAAGTCATGTTTAGAGGGGCTTTCCCTGGTTTTGATACTAAAAATGTGTATATCTTTTTAATCTTATAAACTTTATTATTTTGGAATTTTCCTTATTTAAGTGTTTATGAATTTTTCCTCTAAATTAATTAAAAGTTGTGGTGCTCTTTGATAAGACTGTCTTCTTCCTGAAACAATATTCTTTCTGCCTAAGGAATATGATCGTTAAATTCATTCTAAAATATAAGTACTAATATTTTTTTTTTTCTGAAAATAAACTTTTAAGTGTAGGCCACTGGAACCAGTTATATGTACTCTTGGCAAAATCGTAACCTCTAAAACTGAATTTTTAAAACTCAAAGCATTAATTGAAAACATATTACTGATATAAGTAGTGGAACCTAAACTACGAATGACAAATATGAGAAATTCAATTGAAGTAATATTTAGGAATGTATCGCATTAAGCATAAAGTGAAACAGGAAATAATCTACCACTGTTATTTTTTGCATTTGGTGAGAAATACATTTTCCCAATTATAAGAATAATATCAGGGACACCTGGGTGGCTCCGTGGTTGAGCGTCTGCCTTCAGCTCAGGGAGTAATCCTAGAGTCCTGGGATCAAGTCCCACTTAGGGCTCCTTGCGAGGAGCCTGCTTCTCCCTTTGCCTGTGTCTCTGCCTCTCTCTCTGTGTCTCTCATGAATAAATAAATATAATCTTGAAAAAGAAAAGAATAATATCATATAGAGTATTTCTATCCTGTTTTTTTTCTAAAGTCAAATTATAAAATGTCTGAAAAAATACTCACTTGACTAAAATATTAAGTATCTCAGTATTACTTCTATTGACAAAATAAGAATTTTCTACCGTGTACTCCATTTGCCTTATTACATCACAAATCCCTATTTATGTTCATTCTTCACACAGAGCAGGAATGATCCACTGTTAAAATAATATGGTATTTTTTCAAATCGATCACTATAGTATAAAACTGCTCTAAAATGAGCCAGTCTTATGTCAGTTTTTTATATTTGCAAAGGCTTCTCTTTTTCCTCAGTGCATTTGGGTCTGTTGATGCCTACCAGGGCAAAGCCACCAGGGACACAGTCATGGTAAAAACCCTGTAAGTTTCATTGCATTTGCTGTTTATTGAATGTCAATACATATCAGAGGAAGAGTAGAGCATCTTGGTAAGAAGTAGTTTGGGGTGATTATGATAGAATTTGAGCTTGCGGTACGTGATTATGAGGAAGAGTTTAAGGAAGTGAGGTCCGTTTCTGGACTGAATGCTGCCAGAAAGGAACAATTTGGCAGTTGAGAATCATGTTATTTTTGGACGGAGGAGAATCAAAGCTGGGGACAGACTTGTCATTGGTAAAGAAGCAATTGTAGATCATGTTGGAAGATTAAGAAAGTTACTTTTGTGGTTGAAGAAAGTCTTTGTCTCTGGTTTGTTTCACCATGATCATAGAGTGGCCTACTTGATCATTCTTTATATTCTCTATTAATGTTCAGTGGTAATATCAAGGCTTTTGTTGCCAGCAGCTAATGCCATTTCTTCACCTCCTTACGGTAGAATTATTGTGTACAAGAAAAAATATTCCCCGCTTTTTTGAGATTTCTTATTACAGACATATTCTAAATTATTCTAGACTGCAATAGAAAATAATGAAAGTAATGGAATTTTTTTCCTTATGAAAGTACAAACAGTCCTCGTTTTACATGTAATACAAGGACTGTAAAAATATCCATGCAAGCTGAAACTGTGCAAAGTGGTCTTCATAATGTTCAGAGAAAAATGAAGATTGTTCTGTGATATTTAAAAAAAATGTCAAAATTTTAAAAACTCCTTTACTGTTGCTTATAAATGTATAATGAAATTAAAAAAATAATGAAAATGATAGAGTACAGTGTAATTTAAAACAGAAGCATTGAGAATTAAAGTTTTTTCTTTGTAAAAAGTTACCAAAAGTATTTTGAACAGTGCTTTTGTCTTTTCCTTCTCAAGGTATAACTTATAGTGGGAGATTCTTTTCTATGCCTTGGCAAATGGTCATACTCCTAAGATTTATATTAGTTTCTGGCATTTTATCCTTTGTGCTTTCAGTGTTGTAAAATATCTCCAAGAGTTTTTTTGCCAGTGTCACTTCCTCTGTGACATATTCATACTTTTCGTCATTTCGTAACCACCTTCTTCATTTACATCAATAAGGTTGCCTTCATAAAGTCCTGAGGCCACACATGGAGAATCTCTCCACCTGTCCCAGCATCACACTGTTGCAACTTAACGATTTCTTCCACAACTCTGTTTTATGTTCAATTTGGATTTCACTTTCCATATTATCAGCTTATTTCTTTGATGTTCTTTTAGTAGCCAGTTCCATCTTTTGATTTTTCACATCTATAAATTGACATGTGGATTAATTATAGGGACACAAAAAGATGACATAACTATGTACCTATCTGTGTATGAACTAACAGCTGTACGGTGGCCAATCACCAACTGACTTTGAAAGAAAGGTGTAACTGGTCTCTGGTTATGATGCAAATCTGTTAGTTAGATAGAGACTTGCAAACATAAGTGCTTGTAGCAAAGTTATACTTCATGCAATTATTCTTGGTTAATATAGCATGGTTACTAAAATTTGAACCATGTAGTTGGGGAACTGGTTTTCTTTAACTACATTGTAGAAACTGAAGTGTATGTATGGCAGAACCAGATAAAATGAGGACTATAGGCATTTATATATTTCTAACGATCTAGCATTTGGTCCATTTCCACCTATTTTGTAAAAAGTCATGTATGCATTTACATATTTCTAACAATCTAGCATTTGGTGCATTTCCACCTATTTTGTAAAAAGTCATCTATGCTCATTGATTTTGTATATTATCATAACTATGGTTATTTTATTGAGATGAGAAGACAACAGATGAAAAGTTTAATATAATATTTGCAGTTATTTTATTGAAATGGAAAGAAAGCAGATGAAAAGTTTAATATCAGAGCATTATGCTCTGAAAAAATATATTTGCTATAGATTATGGAAAGCCAAATAAATATTAAAAGCTATATTACCCCTCATAATAAGAATTTAGAATAGTTCTAAGGTTGATGAGTAGAATGGATGTATATTATTTTAACTGAATCCAAGTTCCATCTACTTTTTCCATTCTATCATTATGGCTGTCAACTTTGTTCTTAAGGTGAATACCCCTTATTTCAGTTCCATAGAACTGCTGTAACAAATTGTCACAAGCTAGGAAGCTCAAAAGAACAGAAGAGTTTTCTCTCACAGTTCCAGAGCCTAGAAGTCCAACATCATGGTGTCAGCAGGGCTGTGCTCCCTCTGAGACTCAGGGTGGAAACCTTCTTTGTCTCTTCCTAGCTTCTGGTAGTAGCTGTCCATCCTTGGCTCGTGGCTACATCGCTTCAATCTCTGCCTCTGTCATCATACAGCATTCTCCCTGTGTCACTGCCTCTTCTCCTCTTACAAGGATACTAGTCGTATTGGATTAGGGCTCACCCAGTTCGACACAATCTGATCTTAACTTGATTATATCTGCAAAAACCTGATATCCAGGTGAGGTCATATTTACTGGGAGTTACGTCTCTAATACATATTTTGGAGGACACAATTCAACCCATCACATCTCTTATGATCACAACATATCTGAAAATAATTTTGAATATCCCATCCAGATAGAACAGCTCCCAGAAGAGATTAACATTTCCTGTGTATTTCAAGCCAAAAGAATGCTTCCCATAAGTCCCCCAGAAGAATTTTTCTTTACATCAGTAGCTAAAATATTCTGCGTGGCTCTCTTTGTATTTATCACTACTAAGGAAAATGAAACTTAAAGGCTGGGTTTGAGTCCAGTCCCTGTTAAATCTCAAGTCTTAGCCATACATGCTAAAGAGCATGGATACCAAGCACAACCAAAACTCCACTGACAAGGAGCAAAAAGATGATAATGGAGATCAGTTAGTTACTCAGCCAAAGTTGCCTGCTATGTGCAATTTGTGTGTGTGTGTGTGTGTGTGTGTGTGCAATTTTTTCTAGCTGTTTCATACCTTGTCTTCACCATCTTTTCAACATTCTAATTTGCTTTTAAGTATTTAGAGATATTTTATTTCTTTAAAGCTACAGACTTCCTTTTTACATTCACCACGATAAGCATTGACTAAAAAGCTTGAAAGAGTTAATGTTGTTTGGAAATTGTTCCAAAGACTTTTTTAGTATATTTATATCCTCTGAGAATTAACATAATTTAGCTTCAAACTTTCAATATAAAAAGTTAAAAATAAAATAGAAAACTAAAAAGTCTAATAATACTCTGGAATGTATTCCTAGTTTGTTTTACTATTAAACCCATTTTCTAGTTTTATTAATATTCTGTATAATATCCACCAACTATATTTGATATATGTAAGAAACTTTGTATTCATGAATTTCAAATTAAGACTCATTGCAAACCCATAGAATTATAAAACAAACAGCCCCGAGCCCAAGTCTTTCTACCCCATCCACAAATAGCACTAATTTCTATAATGGTCACTCTACATAATGTATGGAAATATACAGATATACCTTGTTTTAACCTTGTTTTATTGCACTTCATATAACTGCTTCACACATATTGTGGGGTTTTTTACAATGTTTTTGCAAGATTTGCAGCAATCTTGACCAAACAAGTCTATCAGCACTGTTTTCCAAAATTTGCTCTTTGCCTCTCTAAGTCACATTTTGGTAATTATCACATCATTTCAAACTTTTTCATTGTTACTATGTTTGTTATGGTGATCTGTGATCAGTGATCTTCGATGTTACTATTATAATTGTTTGGGGACGCCACAAACTGTGCCCATAATAAGACAGTAACTTAGTCAATAGATGTGTGTTTTGACTGCTCCACCAAATGGTGATTTCCCCGGTCTCCTTCCCTTTCCTCACACCTCTCTATTCCTTAAGACACAACAATAGTGAAATTAGGTTAATTAAGAACCTTATAATTACTTCTAAATGTTCAAGTGAAAGGAAGAGTCACATGTCTCTGACTTTGAATAAAAAGCTAGATTGAGTGAGGAAGGCATGTAGAAAGCCAACATAGGGAGAAAGTTAGGCTCCTCCTACTAAAGAGTTAGCCAAGTTGTGAAAGCTATAAGTTTCTAAAAGAAATTAAAAGTACTATTTCAGTGAACACATCAGTAATAAGAAAATGAAACAGATTCATTGCTGGTGTGGAGACATTTTTAGTGGTCTGGATAAAAGTCAAACCAGCTACAACATTCCCTTAAACCAAAGTCTAATCCAGTTGAAGGCTCTAACTCTGCAATTCTACGAAGGTTGAGCAAGGCAAAAAAGCTATGGTTCACTGGAAGCTCAGATAATGGTTAGCATTTGTTAACAATAAGGTGTTTTTTTTTTTAACTAAGGTATGTACATTCTTTTATAATAACAAAAATAGCTATTGTGTATTTAATAGACATAATATAATACAAGCATAAATAAATAATAGCAATAGCCTCTGGGAAAACCATTCCTAAAACTGCAATTGTCATGTGGAATTATTCTTCAGATATTTAGGTATAATTATACACAAAGGGGACTTCAACTGATTTTTTTTTAATCTACAGAATATTTTAGTTGAAAGAAAGTCATATCAAAGAACACATTATTCTTAAAAAGAATATATTATATACAAACTAGTCAACTTTACAAATATTCACCCAGAAAACTAACAATGATATTTAGTTAATTCTGATGTTAATGCCCAAATTTTCATCACCAAGGACCTAGACAAACAAGTGTTAAGTTCACAAACTGCTTCTTTTCTGGTCCTTCATTCCTTCAATCCTCAATTATCTTCTGATTTTCCTTTTGATACAGATGCCGTGAAACACTGGGACACCTGCACCCCAATGTTTATAGCAGCAATGTCCACAAGAGCAAACTGTGGAAGGAGCCTCGGTGTCCATCGAAAGATGAATGGATAAAGAAGCTGTGGTCTATGTATACAACGGAATATTCCTCAGCCATTAGAAACGACAAATACCCACCATTTGCTTCGACATGGATGGAACTGGAGGGTATGATGCTGAGTGAAGTAAGTCAGTCGGAGAAGGACAAACAGTGTATGGTCTCATTCATTTGGGGAATATAAAAATTAGTGAAAGGGAACAAGGGAAAGGAGAGAAAATGAGTGAAAATATCAGTGAGGGTGACAAAACATGAGAGACACCTAACTCTGGGAAATGAACAAGGGGTAGTTGAAGGGGAGGTGGGCTGGGGGTTGGGGTGACTGGGTGATGGGCACTGAGGGGGCACTTGGCGGGATGAGCACTGGGTGCTATTCTAAATGTTGGCAAATTGAACTCCAATACAAAAAAAAAATCTAAAGAAACAAGCAAACAAATTTACAAAATAAAATTAACCTTTATTTGCAAAATAATTCATACTTATTTTTGTAAAACTGGAAAATCCACAAAAGCAAAAATAAAGTAATAAGAAGAAATACATTTATATATCCTACTATACAGAGATAAGCACTATCAACAGATGTTAAATATCTTTTAACTTTTAAAAAGTCTTTTTCGAAAATCCCTTCTGTAACCCTCATTACTCCACAAATGTCATTCATCACATTGAGAGATATTTTCATCTCTGCAGTTCTCTAGCTCTAGCTGCTGCTGTTTTTAATAAATAATAAGCAAATCTGGGCAATCAATTCTAGAACATAAGGCAGTCAATTGTTCTTCATGTACACTCTAAATGCCCACTCCAGTTGCTTTTTGCCTCAATATTCTCAACTGTGTGCTAAATCCTTTAGGCTGGTTCTCTTCTCTGTTTAATGAGTTCATAGTTTCAAATTTTTGTAGGAAAAATATAAATTGAAGCTACATATAGCTTAAAAAAAACCTCCTAGCCACACAGAAGTCATTGATTTTGTGTTACTTCATGTGTCAGTTAACACATTCTCAAACATCCCTACTGGCTATAGTAGGTTATGAGTCTGCCATTCAACAATTTCATATCTGCTGTGTGAAAAACATGTAAACTCTTTGCAGTGTATTTGCATATCTACATTTTTGCCATTGCTATCTCCGAAAGTATAATGTATCAATGAGAATATGACCTGAAATCCCTGTGCAAGGGAATGTGAGGGGAAAAAAGTAGTTTGAATGTGAGGGGAAAAAAGTAGTTTTTCTTTCTTTCATATTTGTAATATTGTGTTATACAGTCACTTAGGTTATTTTTAACTAATTTAATTGAGATCTTGGAGGGCATATGAATAAGCTAGGCCTTGGTGGTACTTAGACAATGCACAATGTGGAGAGAAAATCACCAATTTTAAAAATGAGTTGTGGAAGAGGAGCACCCTTCTCTTACATTTAGTGTGACAATAAGTTGCAAGGTTGGACATCAGTTAAGTGATTCTGCCTTTTCTCAATTATATAAATTCTATAATCTTACTATTATTAAGTTTGGAGCATAACTGAAGTCTTAAATTTAGAAAAACAGTGCAGTGAGCCATAGGATTCTGAAAACTACTTGGTCATTAAAAAGTACAGACAGCCTATTAGATGAATTAAGAATAGAAGAGTCATACTTCTTACATACATATTCTGTGGACCTTTGTTGACTAATGTGTGTTTTGTCCTTAGTGTACTTGAAGGAAATAAAGGAATCTGCATACTTTAAATCATAATGGAGAATTTAAACCCAAGATATCTAATTAAATAAAGTTTACTCAATCCAAAATCTAATGGAACCTATACACGAAATAGAGGGAAATAATGCAAAATAGCCACTGAACACAACACAGATGAAACCAGCTGATCACAAGGATAAAATGAAAAGAAAACAAAACAAAAGCAAAAAACAAATTTCTGGAAGTTATGAGGCAGAGAATGAAGATAAAAAGATAAAACTCAGGGAAGGTGGAGAAAGTGGAGAACATTGAACATGAAATTCACAACAGAGGTAGAGAAAGAACTCAAATATCAAAACCAGTGGAGAGTGGGAGAAGACTAGCCATGGGAGACTAACAGGTAATTAAATAAAGAATGGAAGGATAATGTCTCCTGAATCTAATATTAGAAAAAGTGGAGTGATGTCTTCATTTCTGAAAATTGTTTGAGATTTTTACCCATCTATGATTCAAGTTAGAGGAATGAAGTATAGCATTTTCAGACATAATAGCTTTCCAGTAAAGAACTCTGATAGCATTATACAGAGTGTTCTCTCTTTTTTGTTACTATACATAAATATTCTTAAGGAAAAGGAAAAATAATTCCAAATACAGGAAAGATACATAGGAAACACTGTTGAGTAAAGAAACATACAAAATTTATTGCTAACTAAATTATTGCTGGAAAAATCTTAATGTAAATTTAATATTTTAGAACTGGAATTAATATTTTATCTTATTGCAATAAAATATAAGGAAATTTTGAGAGATTTGAAGTAAAAATATGGAAAGAAAATTGTATTTTGAGTAAAAGATGTGAGCTAATGACACTTCACATTACAGGAAATTACTAGATAAAGAAAAATATGATGCATGTCTTGCTAAGTAATAGAGTTACAAAAAAGAAATATATATATATATATATATACGTATAGACATGTATACATTTGTATATCCATATTGTGCACATATATCCATACTACAGCTAGAATATTTAAAATTTTCAGATAACCTGCATTATATGTACAAACTTTATTGCTCTCTCTTTAATCTCTCACATACATATATTATGAAGCAGAGATAATGAGAATAACACTTAAAGGAACCAGGAAAATTCAAGTTGTGGAAGAGGAGTGTTTTTCTCTTGATGTGTGACATAGAATTCAATAAAGATAATTCAAAGATCAAAACTAGTGGTGACTAGGAGTTACTCTCTGTTTATCTATTATCTATCTATCTATCTATCATCATCATCATCCATTGTCTATCATCTGTACATATCCAGAATTATATATACTAAACTTTAACCAAAGCTACTTATGCAGGAAAGAGAAATGTGAGATTTGTGGGTTAAGAGGTGAAGCAGGGCTTTCAATATATATATATGTCTCCAATTGTTTGAGTTTCATTCTTCCATTGCTATTAATCCATGTATTATTTTTACAATAAAAATGAATTTAGAACAAACAAAATGAGATATCTGAATATCTGAAATGAGATATCTGAATTTACCTTGGGTAACAGAGAAGCTATTTCTGAGAAAGCAGCATCTAAACGAATACATAAAAGATGAGAAAACATGGGGTATGGATCATTCCAGACAGAGTCCTGTATGTTAGAAGGCCTGGAGAGGGAAAAATGTGGTCCAATCAAGTCCAGGCTAATGTGAATGAAATGAGGTTAGAGAAGCAGACCATAGGATGCAGGGTTTTATTCCAAATGCAAAGAGAAATGACTGTATGGTTTCAACCTGGGCATTATCACAATACTATGAGACAAAATAAAACAACAACAACAAAATTCCACTATTGCGGAAAGAATTGATTAATGTTATCATCCATTATAAGAACCAAAAAGGCTATTCAAATCTGTGACTTTTTTCCCACAGCACTACCACCACTGCTCTTACCCTCTAACTTATGGTCTTCCAGAATATATTGTTTGTTTGTGTGTTTTAATATAGTTGACATAAATATTACATTGTTTTCTGGTGTATGATTTAGTGATTTGAAAATTCTACACATTATGCTCTGTCCACCACAAGTGTAGCTATTACATGTCTGTACTCCTTATGCTATGACTTTTTTTCATGACTTATTCATTTTCATAACTGGAAGCCTATATGTCCCTCTCCCTTTCACCCATTTTGCCCAATTCTCTACTCCCTTCCACTCTGGCAACTATCAGTTTGTTCTCCATGTTTATAGGCCTAATTATTATTTTTGTTTGCTTGTTCATTTATTATTATTATTATTATTATTATTATTATTATTAGATTCCACTAATGGGTGGAATCATAAAGTATTTGTCTTTCACAGTCTGACTTATTTCATTTAGTATAATACCTTCTAGGTCCATCCCTGTTGCCTCAATTGACCCAAACTCATCCTTTTATAGCTAAATGATATTCCATTTTGTGTTCTATATTTGTGTCCTATATTCCATTATAGGAGATAGATTTCCCATTTTCCATATTTATTTGTCTCTTGATGAACACTTAGGTTGCTTCCTTATCTTGGTTATTTAAATGATGCTTCAACAAACATAAAGGTGCATATATCTTTTTAAATTAGTGTTTTCATTTTTGACTATTTTGGAAAATGCCCAGGAGTAGAATTATTGGATCACATGATTTTTTTATTTTATTTTTTTATTGAGAAATCTCCATATTGTTTCCCACAGTGCGTGTACTAATTTACATTACCACCGATAGTACATAAGTTCCTTTAAATGTGCTCATCAACACTTATTTCTTGTCATTTTGGTTTTAGCCATTCTAACTGGTGTAAGGTGATATTTCTTGAGTTTTTTATTTGCATTGCCCTGATGCTAGTGATATTATACATCTTTTCATATATCTATTAGTCATCTGTATATTGTCCTTGGGAAAATGCCTATTTAGGCCATTTACACATTTTTAAATCAGATTGTTTGTGGGGTTTTTTGGTATTGAGTTACATAAGTTATTTATAGATTTTGGACATTAATCCCTTATCAAATATTTCATTTGTAAGTATTCTCTTGCATTTAGTAGGATGTCTTTTTGATTTGTTGATGCTTTCTTTTGCTGTGCAAAATCTTTTTATTTTGATGTAGAAATAAATCACAAGAAAACAACTGGAAAAAACACAAACACATGGAGACTAACAATGTGATACTGAACAACCAACAGGTCAATGATGCAAAGAAGAAATTTAAAAAAATACATAAACACAAAGGTGAAAAAAATAAAAACACAACTGTTCAAAATCTTTGCGGCACAGTGAAAGGAGTTCTAAGAGGGAGGTAAACAATCCTATTTCAAGAAGTAAAAACAAAACAAAACATAACAAAAAGCCCTGAAGTAAACAATCTACCTTAAACCTAAAGGAACTAGAAAAAGAAGAATGAACAAATCCCAAGTGAGTAGAAGAAAAGAAATAATAAAGATTTTAGAGCAGAAATAAAAAACATATAAACTAAAAAAAAAAAAAAGAGAGAAAAATCAATGAAACCAAGAGCTGGTGTTTTGAAAAGATAAACACAATTAACAGACCATTATCCAGACTCCTAAGGAAGAAAGGAAAGGGATCCCCCCAAAAAATAAAATTAAAACAAGAAAAGTAACAGCTGGTACCACAGAAATACAAAGGAATATAAAGGAAGACTATGAAAAATTATATGTCAACAAATTGGAAAATCTAGCAGAAATAATTAAATCCCTAGAAACATATATTCTTCCAAAACTGAACCAGGAAGGGATAAAAAAATCTGTACAGACTGGTGATAAGTAACAAAATTAAATCAGTAATAGAAAAAATACCAAAATACACATATCCAGGACCAGATGGACTCACAGGGAAATTCT
This sequence comes from Nyctereutes procyonoides, assembly GCF_905146905.1. NCBI lineage: Eukaryota > Metazoa > Chordata > Mammalia > Carnivora > Canidae > Nyctereutes > Nyctereutes procyonoides. The sequence continues at coordinate 12,259,282 of NW_026575032.1, read as the reverse complement.
ACTAGACATTTAAAGGAGAGTAAATGTCTATTCTCTTCAAACTATTTCAAAAAATAGAAGAGGAAGGAAAGCTTCCAAATACATTCTAAAAGACCAGCATTACCCTGATACCAAAATCAAAGACAGCACCAAAAATAATCAAAGAAACAAAAATCTAGAGGCCCATGTTCCTGATGAATATAGATGCAAAATCCTCAAGAAAATATTAACAAATTTCATATACCAATACATTAAAAAGACCATTCACCATGATCGGGTTGGGTTTATTCCAGGGTTGCAAGAAAGTTTCAACATTTGCAAATCAATCAACATCATACACCATATCAACAAAGAATAAAAATTGCATGATCATCTCAATAGAGGCAGAGAAAGCATTTGATAAGACTCATGATAAAAACTCTCAACAATGTGAGGTTAGAAGGAATATACCTCAGCTTCATAAAGGCCATATATGAAAAACCTATAGGCAACATCATACTCAATGGTGGAAAAACTGAAAGCTTGTAAAGAGCAAGACAAGGATGACCACCCTCGTCAATTTTGTTCAACATAGTATTGGAAGTCCTTACCACAGCAACCAGACAAGAAGAGAGAGAGAGAGAGAGAGAGAGAGAGATATCAATATCGGTAAAGAAGAAGTTAAGCAATAAATAAATAAATAAAGTTAAGCTGTCAATCTTCACAGAAAACATGATAACATGTAGAGAAAGTCCTAGATTCCACCAAAAAAAAATTACTAGGAGTAATAAACAAATACAGTAAAGTGTCAGGATACAAAATGAATACCCCAAATTTGCAGTGTTTCTGTATACTAATAATGGAATAGCAGAAAGAGAAATTTAAAAACAAAACAAAACACCATTTGCAATTATACCCAAAGGAATAAAATATCTAGGAATAAACTTAACCAAAGAGGTAAAAGAGTATACCTGAAAATATAAAACACTGATGAAAGAACCTGAAGATGATGCATAAAAAAATGGAAAGATATTCCATGCTCATGGATTGGAAGAATTCATATTGTCAAAATGTCCATATGACCTAAAGCTATCTACGTATTGAAAGCAATCCCTATCAAAATACCAACAGCACTTTTCTCAAGACAAATGATCCTAAAATGTGCCTGGAACCACAAAAGACCTCAAACAGCCAAAGCAATCTGGAGATAGAAGAACAAAGCTGGAAGTATCACAATACCAGATTTCATGATACACTACAAATCTGCAATAATCAAATAGTATGGTACTGGCACAAAAATAGACACATAGATCATTGGAGCAGAGGAGATGCCAGAAATAAACCTATGATTATATGGTCAATTAATCTACAACAAAGGAGGAAAAAATATACAATGGGGAAAAGAGAGTCTCTTCAATAAATGGTGCTGGAAAAACTGGGCAGCTATATGTAAAAGAATGAAACTGTATCACTTTCTAACACCACACACACACACACACAGATAAACTCAGAATGGATTAAAGATCTAAATGTGAGGCCTGAAACCAGAAAAATTCCAGAAGAGAGCACAGGCAGTCGTTTCTTTGGCATCAGCCATAGCAACATTTTTCTAATATGTCTCCTAAAGCAAAGGAAACAAAAGCAAAAATAATCAGGACTAGAATATGTTCTTAATGCATGTTCTCACACTAATGTCTTCATTCCCTCCTTCTCCTAACCCAGTCCATCCTATACATGGTCCCCAAAATCATTCTTCTGAAGCAGATCCAGATCTTATCCAGTTTGGAAGAGTCCACAGAAGCTTACAAAATTTTGGATTCCTCATTATGACCTTAACTCTTCATAATCAGTTCACTAACCCTCAAGCATAGTCTATGCCACTCCCTTTCTCAAATGCCCCAGTCAACCCTGGGAAATGTCTTATTCCTTATATGCTGCATGCAGTTTCATGACGCTGATGATAAGACCTATTTTTTTTCCCATTCTTCAACTGCTCAAGTTCAAATGTGTCTTATTCTTTAAATATAACTTCATTTTTATGTAACTTATATAACTTCAACTTCAAATATAACTTCAAATTGAAGAAAGCAATCTCACTTTCTTCAATTTTTCCAGAGTTCTTATATTTACCTTTCTTAGAACAAATCTGAATCTGTTACATTAAATGGATTGAGTTTGTTTTGCCTAGTATTTTGAAAACATCTTGAGAGCAAACGTCATGCACATACATCTTTGGATCCTCAATGTCTAACATCATGCCCTAAACTTATGTTATGAATTAATGTTTGTTGAGTTGACTATGAAAATTTATTTTATTATAATAATGAATTAATTAATTCTGTGCATTTCCATCCATCAAGATAATTTGATGACACTATGTATTAATAATTTATCCTTTTTATTGCCATATTTAGAATAAAGTTTGCTTTATTCTAGCCTAAAAATAAATGTGTCTCAAGATAAGAAATTGCCGATCCTAAGCATGTAATACAATGAAATATATGATGTGATATAAAGGTTTTAAGAGCTTAAAAGGTGATATTTAATAAACAGTAATACAGTGTCTTAAGCAATATAATTTAAAATATATTTGATGATTTATTCTACATTGTATTAAAAATAGAAGCCAAATATCCTTTAGTTGTTTGTTTGTTTGTTTGTTTTTTTCCAGCTCACTATTTCATTCTCTACTTTCTCTGGGTGCCAGGATGTCTATCAGCTTGCTTCTTATAATTCACCACATCACCAACTTGCCTTATCTAATACACAGTCTGCATATGGTGATGATATTTATGGGAAATGCACTGAAAGAAATTCTGACTCGCCCTCCCACCCTTATGCTACAGAGCCCTTCAAATGACATGATAGCCATTGCCGAAGAACAATACACCAGATGCTCACCCTCAGAAATCAACAAAGAAAAAAAAGATTCTAAAATACGCTTAGCAATATATTCTCAATTTACATTCAAAATAATCATTATGATAATTAATAATCCCATTATAAGAGAATGGCACAAATAGAGACTCAAGAGGCGATTTCTCATTTTAGATGAAAATCTATGCATTTTTAGTCCTAGCACTTGGGTCAGAAATGTGATAGCTGACAATGTAGTGAAAAAGCCATAGGCAGAGAGGATAAAAGCAAAACCTAGAGACAGGAATAAAATCTAATTTAGATGTTAGAAGGAAGTAGAAAATGGAAATACTGTGATCCAAAGCACACATTTTTAAGCACAATCTGAAATAAATCATGCATGGTAAGCAATATATATTGGAATACCACTTTATGCATTGTTTCGTTAGTTCATTCACGAACGAAATTCTGTGGGCTTCTAAATTCCAGAACTCCATGCTAGATGACAGTGCAGCAAATGCAAAACTTAAACTCTTTGAATCTCAAAATTTAGTTTAAAAGATATGAAACTCAATTTAATAATAAAAGAAATATAACAAATTTGGGGACAGTAAAAATATTGAATATCTTTGCCTACCTCTCTGCCTATAGATTAGGAAGAGAGAGCTAGCACAGGTCCTCAAGAAATTTGATTCATCTTACTTGACTCTTGAATAATGGATATGAGCTTGCTAAGTAGATGAAGGGGTTGGACATTTCCAACAAAGCATACTGCAAATTCTCAAAGTCATCACAAAGTTTGAATGAGGAATAATGGGTAATAGCTTATTATGAAGAATAGAAAATTATATTACAATTAAGATTTCCACATTGAAAACAAGTTTCTCCATGAAAATTAGAGCAACTTTTCATTGTTGTTGTTAACATACACACACACACACACACACACATACTTGCATGCACACATATGCACAAATACACAATTCCATCATTTGAGCATTTATATGCATGCCATAATTTATTTTACGGTCACTACAAAATCAGTTATTTATTAATCTCAGCTACTTTCAGAATGAAAATTATATGATTCTCAGTCTCTTCAGAGAAGTCTTTGAGTATCACAAATTAAAGGGATTTTACCATCTATTAATGTAAGCGATCTAACTCTGGAATCTCTTCTAAAATGTTTCTGCCTCACAGTTAGCAAGTTATCATGGACAACTCCAATAATGCATGACCTTCTGAGATATTTTTAGTAGCTTTGTTATGAAAGAAAAAAGATAGGAAGGAAAGAAAGAAGAAAGAGAGAGAGAGACAGAGAGAGAGAAAGAAAAAAGAAGTGTCAGAATAATTTCATTCATGAGCCCTTGAATTCATTTTGCCCTTACTTAACTTAGCTGCAGAAGAATAGGCCTTGGGCCTTATCAAGAGTTAAAGTAAAAAAAAAAAAAAAAAGCTAAAGTATCCACACAGCCTGTACTGGGCTTATCACTTTGTGTGGCAATATCCTTCCCTGTTTTAGATCAGACGAGTGTTGCTCTGTTTGTTTTTTTCCCCCCTTTGCTTAAAGCAGTGCATCATATGGCACCTGGCCATCTCCACTGCTATGTCCGTCCTTGGCAGGGAGGAGACAGTGTTCCTGCCAGGGTGCCAGAAGAGGAATGCAAATCGTTCTGTAATGTCTTCCTCAAGAAACCCAGTGGCCACAGGAGAATGATTCCTCTATTGAAGCCCATCCTGCTCTAGCTTTTCTCTATGTAAGCAAAACATTATCCTATCTGATGCTTGATTGCAGGTAGTTCTCCTGACAACTCTATCACCAGGATACAGTGGGCAGAGTGTTTAGAGTCCTCCCTGGGACTGGTAACTAGTGCATGGGTTTCTACTCCTCTGAGACTATTAACTGGTATATAGTACTCCGTTAAAAAAAAAAAAAACCCAAAAACCTTTGTTACACCTTCTCCTTTGACAAAATGCTGGATGACAGAGGAAACACAGCTGCTTACTTGTTTGTATGCCTTCACTAAAATCAGGTCAGTGCACATCTGGCCAATATTGATGAAGAGATCCTTCAGAAAGTTGCTCAAGAGACCAAGATCGTTTTGGACCATGAGAAGGAATGGAAACTGGGCCGGTGTATTTTATGCTTCCCTGAGATTCTCCAAAAGATTTCAGATGACTTACTTCTCCATGCTCTCTGTGATTATATCTATGAGCTGGCAACGACTTTCACAGATTTCTATGATAGCTGCTATTGTGTAGAGAAGGATCGACAAACTGGACAAGTGTTGAAGGTAAACATGCGGCACATGCTGCTCTGTGAAGCAGTAGCTGCTATTATGGCCAAGGCATTCGATATTTTGGGAATGAAACCTGTCCGAAGAATGTAATCCTTAGGTTTGAACACTGTGTGTTTTTAACAAAAGTAGCCATTTATCACTATTTGCTTTTTTACAATCATACTGATATAAAAATTAAGTAAATGAAATTTGTCAACTAAAAAAATTACTTTAGAACTGTTAGCAAACTACTTCTTTAAAAATAAAAAAATATTGATTGATTGATTGATTGATTGATTCATGAGAGACACAGAGAAAGAGAGGCAGAGACATAGGCAGAGGGAGAGGTAGGCTCTTTCCAGGAGCCTGATGTGGGACTTGATCCCAAATCCCAGGATCACCACCTAAACTGAAGGCAGGAGCTCAACCGCTGAGCCACCCAGGAGTCCCCGCAAACTACTTCTTATTTTTAAGTCAAACTCCAGTAAATTCCATTTATCATTCATAATCATGCTCATTCTTTATCTCCACAACAATCAACTCTAGTCTCATTTTGAACATACAAAGTTATGTAATCTGCCTTCTACACAAAAGCCCTCAAATATGTGCTTGTACTCACCCCACGTCTTCACACCCAGCAAGAGTGAAGTCCTATATTGAAATACCTGATATCAAATCCATTTGCCTACATGGTCTTAGACAAGTTTTGCATTCTCTCTCTTCCTCATTCTTACTTGTCAAATGGGGATAATAATACCTACATCATAATATTTTTATGATGATTGAATGAACTAAAATGTAGAAGTACTTAGGAAGACGCCTGGCCTGTACTATGTGCTCAGAAAGCATTGACTATTATATTAAGACACTAAAATCTCTTTATTATGTATTATTTTATGGACATTATTCAAAGAATTATTGGGTCTTATCTCATTAACTCCTCAAAAACTGAAAAATACTGAATATCTGTTTATGCTCTGTTAATATTTTTACCATAAAACCCAGGGAAATTCCAATAGAGTCCAACTGACTAGCAGCATCACGCTAACACCCCACCTCCCTTTTTAATGAGGATAGAATAAAGTTTTTATTCTCTATAAAGGGAAAAGCAAAGCTAGGCAGGGAAGCTGTAGGGACATTTTTTTTAAAGATCAGGGAGTCAGTGGGTGGATTCTTTGTTCCTTAGTTTTCCTTCTTCAGTTTAATCCATCCATAGAATGCCCAACAAGTAGTCCTAAGTCTGTTGGAAAGATTCCTGGAATTACTGCCACTGCCATGGAAGTCTCAGTCGAAATGAGTCACAGTATCAGATCCTGTATGTATTAAACCAAAAAAGCAGGCGATGTAACTGGGATATCCACAACACCAGACAGGACTAGAATGGATTTGAGTTGAATGGCAGGTCCCTTGGAAATGCAAACCAATTAGCTTCGTGATAGCCTTTCTGTCATTTTATTAACCTTATAATAAAGCAATAACTTATTTTATGGTAAATTTTAATTCCCACTTGTTGTATTTGGAAAAGATTTTGCCATATTTCTACTTTATTCATAAAGTTGTTTAGGATCCCACAGAGTCAGAAATGGCTCCAGTTGTGTCCAATTTGAAAGTAAATTTTCCTTGAAAAGCAATGTCCTCTCTCTTTTTTTTTTTTTTTTTTAAACCGTTGTTGATTAGGTACATAGTAGCCTGTTCTTCAATGGGGTCAAAAAACTGTGAACTGGATAAATGACATTTAAGAAATCATCTAATTTCAAAATAATATGACTCTAAAACTTACTTTAGAACCATAGTTCTAAAGAGCAACAGACCAAGATGTTCCCAAGTTATTTTAGAAATATACAATTCTTATTTTCAGGTCCTTCAGTTATTATTGATGGGTTGGAGATTCTCAGTAGAGTTTTATTATGATTTTTTATTTAATATGTTTTGGATCCTTTTGCAAACCTGGACCATTTCCTCTAACTAATCTTCAGTTGTGGCAAAGTAATTTTTTAAAAAGATTTTAATTATTTATTCATAAGAGACGCCGCCTGAGAGAGAGGCAGAGGGAGAAGCAGGCTCCCTGCAGGGGAGTCTGATGCAGGATTGGATCCCAGGAACCCAGGATCACCCTGGGTGATCTGCCCTGAGCCAAAGGCAGATGCTCAACCACTGAGCCACCCAGGGGTCCTCGTGGCAAAGTGATTTAAAGAGAATTTCTATCAGCCACCTTGTTAGAAATAAAACATACTAAACCTATTTGCACTTTTGTGTGTGTGTGTGCTGCAGAAACAAATCGCTGAATTACATGACCTTACTAATGATTAAAATAGATATAATTTCTTCACATGTACAAGAATATGCTACATTTGCAACATCATCTTATACTCATCTAGTTAAATTTTTAAATTTCTATTGAACAACTTATGTATCTATTGTCTCTCAGCTACCTACTCTTAGTTCTGCGTGCTGATCATTAATGCTAGGCAGAGTTAGGAGGCTGCAAATTGCATTTCTGAGACGTCTTTGCCAAATGGCTTTCATATGAAAGGAACACATGGCTGAAAAGGAACAAACTATTTATAGAAGCAAAAAAGATGAATAATCTCAAAGCATTAAGCTAAATGAAAGATGTCAGCCTCAAAGGTTATATGCCACAAGATTCCATTTCCAAGGCAAAACGAGATAAAACACAGATTAGTGATTTTAGGGTCTTGGGGCAGGAGGAAAATTGAACTTCAAAGGAGTAGCACAAGGGGATTTTAGATGTAAGGTTGTTGTCCTCTAGAGTGAATGTGAATTCTGTTAAGAAGCATTGTTCCAGAGGAACAGAATTTTAAGGATGACTTTTCTGAATTGGTTCTGGGGTTTCTGGATTTGGACCTCAAATCTGATTAGATTTAAAAATGCTAATGAGTCTATTTCCACTGGGAAAGAGACCATTGATAGTCCATGAGGTGAACTATCCATAGAGATACTCAAAACATCTGCATTGGATATTCCTAATCTACCATTTATAAGAAGCAAGACGCTAAGTGACTCTATATGACAAATACAACAATTTTTTGAAACTAAAGAATATAATGACTTTGGTTGCTTGCTTCTGATATCATTGGACAAAGGAGTGAAAGAAAAGGACAAGCTCGAGGATTTGAATTCCCACCTCCACATCCCTAAAATGACCTAAGAGCTTCTAGGGGTTCCTTGAAGCAGAGCCTTTTCTTCTGTAGCCACAAAGCTGAAAATCATAAAAATCAAATGCAGCAACTCATCCTGTGATTGGCTAAATTGCAATGTAAGTTGAATTCTCAGATTCACAGAGTATCAGCTTCCAAAATAAGAACACTAGTTGGGAAAAAATTGGATCTTGAAGCTGTAATAGGAAGAGTGGAAAGACTGATAAAACTAGGGACACTGAACCCCTAAATTTTGATAATCAATCTTGCCAACAGAAAAGTTCTTCCCACTTCCATATCTCCCCACCCTGAGTGGTATCAGGCTCTCCACCAACGGTGGTATAGGTCTTTCCACCTTACTCTTAGAAAAGCTCACCCTGCCGTGACTGAGGAAACTGAAGTAATGGCCTTCCCTGAAATAGTTGCCACCTAGGATAGTGCTGATTCTTGTCGGGACCCATCCCCAGCAGCCTTCATTCATTCTAGACCTAAAACTAGACTCAAGTTCAAGCAAGTCTCTAAAAGAAGGTAAAAAACGTGTTCTATGAAAGAGTACACTTCACTCTACAAAAGTATCTGGGTTTTCTAAACTCTACAAACAGAAATCCAGGAAACACATGTGGGAATGAATATAACGGTGTGGAATAATGACAGAAGGAAATTAAAGTTGATTCAGGCTGGGGCTTCTGGTTGGTTCAGTTAAGCATCTGCATTTGGCTTAGTTCATGATCCTGAGGGTTCGAGTCCTGCATTGGGCTCACTGGTCAGCGAGGAGTCTGCTTCCCCTTCTCCCTCTGTGATGTCTCTGTCTCTCTCGCTCGCTCTTTCTCAAATAAACAAATAAGTAAATAAATAGTTGACTCATGATAAATTTATTAATATAGACTCACTAAGCAGAGATTCTGCATTTACTATTGCAACTCAGGAAGGAAAGATCTCTAATAGGTTGGTTGTTTGGTTGGTTGGTTAGTTGGTTGGTTGGTTGCAACATAGATCAAAAGATGATCCACATTGAAAAAATGAGAAATACTAAACCTTCCTTAGGATAATGGAGATTGAAGTGGCAGAGAGCCAGTCTTTTAAGGCCTACTCACTCACATGGGGAGAGTCCAGAAGACATGCCTTTTGTTAACTATTTGAGAAACAAATTTGTGAGGGGAGCTCCAGCAATCTTGAAAAGTTCCTCGATTACTCTTCTCCATAGGTCAGCTGTTATAGTAGGAACCACAGCCACTCAATTGGAAAACCTAAATGTTATGGGAATAATGGGATCCAGGAGGCAGGGCCAAATCAAGGTTCAATAGCAAAGTGGACAAATGTTTAGCGAGACCCAACGCAGCAATCAGAATAGTCTGACTTGTTCAGATCTACGTACCACCAAGTTAACCACGGTGCTTCTAGAGTAAAATGGATGGAAGCTCAAGTTCTTACTTGATTTGTATAAAGAGAAAATTTCTAGGTGAAGTAAATAAAAGTCTAATTTGAATCATGAAATCAAAAAGTCACAGCTTTGCAATTTTCAGAACCAGCACCCCTTGAGTAAATGGAGGTGTAGTTCCCTGATGGAAGGAAACCAGCACACTAGCAATAATATGGTCAATATAATAGCATCGTGTGATGACAAATGGTAGCCACACTCGTGGTGAGCATAGCATAATGTATAGACATGTCACGTTCCTCTGTTGCATACCTATAATTATTGTAACATTGTGTATCAACTCTTCTTCAATTAAAAATTATATTTTAAAAGACTATATTGTTAACTGCCTCCCAGCCTTCTCCAAAAGGATTTATGGCCTTTTGCCAGGGTTAACTTTGTAGTGAAGCAAAGAAAATAATCAGAACTTTCCATGAATACTGGACAACCTGGCTCTGAACTGACAGTGACTCCAAAAGACTGAAATGGTCACTGTGGCCCTCCAGGCAGAGTAGGGACTTGTGGAGGTCAAGTGAACAATGGAGTTTTAGCTCAAGTCCGTCACACAGTTGTGTCCAGTGGGTCTCTGAACCCATCCTGTGGTTATTTCCCCAGCTCCAGAATGCATAATAGAAATACTTAGCAGCACCTATCAGAATCCCCACATTGCTTCCCTAACTTTTGGAGTAAGGGCTAAAACATTGGAGAAGCCAGATGGAAGCCATTAAAACTTTAGCCTCTTATGAGGCAAATCATAAACCAAAATCAATGCCACATCCCCGGAGGAACTGCAGAGATGAGTGTCATCATCAAGTACTTGAAAGATGCAGTGGTGGTGATTCCCACCACATCACCATTCAACTCTCCTATTTGGCCTATGGGAAGACAGATGGATTTTGGAGAATGACAGTGGATAATCATAAGCTTAACCAGGTGGCGACTCTAATTATAGCTGCTATACCAGATGTAGTTTCATTATTTGAGCAAATTAATTCATCCCCTGATGACTGGTATGCAGCTATTGATCTGACAAATGCTTTTTTTATCCATTCCTTTCCATAAGACCCCCTAGAACCAGTTTGTTTTCAGCTGGCAAGGCCAGCAGTACACCTTCACTATCATCTCTCAGGGATATATCAACTCTCCAGCCCTGTGTCATAATTTAGTTCACAGGGATTTTGATTGCCTTTTTCCTTCCAAAAGATAATCACACTGGTCCTTTACATCAATAAAATGATGCTGATTAGACCAAGTGAGCCAAAAGTAGCAACTGCTCTAGACTTATTGGTTAAACATCTGCATGCCAGAAAGCTGGGAATAAATCTAATCAAACTTCAGGGACTGTCTACTTTAGTGAAAGTTCTAGAGGTCCCAATGGTATGGAAAATGGCAAGATATCCCTTCTGAGCAAAAGTAGTTGCACAGGGCCCCTCCTATAAACAAGAAAGAAGCACAATGCCTAACGGGTCCATTAGGATTTCAGGATTTTGAAAGTCCACCAAAGGATAATCTTTGCAGAGGAAGATTTTAATAATCAAGTGGACAGGGTAACCTGTTCTACAGATACCAGTCAGCTTCTTTCCCTCGCCATCCCTAATGGGCTTATGAACAAAGTGGCCATGGTCACAGGAATAAAGTTTATACGTGGGCTGAGCAATAGAGACTTCTACTCTGTAAGGCCAACCCAGCTGTGACCACCACTAAATGTTCAATTGGCTAGTGGCAGAAATGAGCAAAGTCCCCACATGGCACAACTTTCCAAGGTGGTCAGCCAGCTACCTGTTGACAAGTTGATTACATTGGAATGCTTCTATCAACGAAGGGGAAGTTTTCCTCTATTGGAATAAACACACTGGATATGGATTTGTCTTTCCTGCATGTACTGCTCTTGGCCAAATTATCACGTTACGTTAGATTTATAGAATTCCTTATTCACTATCCTGGTATTATACATAGCATTGCTTCTGATCAAGGAACTCATTCACAGCAAAAGGGTTCATGCTCATGGAATTCATTGGTCTTACCCTGGCCTCACCATCCCCAAGCAGCTAGCTTGATGAAACAGCAGAATGGCCTTCTGAAGCTTCAGTACAGCATCAACTAGGTGACCACATCTTCTCTAGAAGACCATATATGTCTTGAATCAGTGCCCAATATATAGTGCTGTTTCTGTCATAGTCAGGACTCCATAGTCCAGGAATCAAGGGATGGAAATGGGAATTTCCATCCACTCACTATTTCCATTCGACTCACTATTACCCCTAGTGACCCACCAACAAAAATTGTGCTTCCTGTTCCCATGACTTTAATCCCTACTGGCCTAGAGGTCTTAGTTTCAGAGGGAGGAATCCTTCCACTATGATTCTGTTGAAGTAGAAGTTAAGACGCACCCACTCCCACACCCCCACCCCTGGCCACTTTGAACTCCTCGTGCTTTTCTTTTTTCCTATTTATTCCATTTGGTATGGGAGTGTGTCTCCTATACCTGTCACACCATCATATTTAGGCAGCAAATAACATGTTTGATTTCACAGGTTCACAGCAATAGAGCAATTTGGCTCATCATGAATTGTATCTTGAATCTCACCCATATCCAATTTACTAGATTTTTAGATGAGTCTTCAGACTGGATTTTTGAGTTGATGCTGTAATGAGTTAAGACTTTGGGACTTTTAGGAAGGAATGAATGCATTTTGCATGTGAGAAATATAAGGATTTTGAAACTTTGTCCCCCTAAACTCATATGTTGAATCCCTTTATATTATGTGAGGTTACAGTGAGAAGAAGGACATCAGTGACGATGTGGGACTTCACCAGACACCAAAACAATGGACTCCAAAAACAAATCTCTTGGCTTTGAATTTTCTATCCTCCAGAACTGTGATAATTTTTTTTTTGCTGTTTATAAATCAGTCAGTTTATGGTATTCTGTGTAGCAGTCCAAACAGATGAAAACACACTACTCTATGAATTTGTCAAAAATCTATATTGAACAACAAAAGTTTATTTAACTTGATGTAAATAAAAAATAGTGGTAAAATCTAGATGATCAGTACATTGTTATTCACTGTAAAAGTCTATTCAATCTGGTATATGTTTCAAAATGTGTATCATAAAATATTTTTGAGGATACGTGAACAAGCAGGGAATGAACAAATGAGAAAGAAATAGAGAAAAGTGATGGAGAAGAAAGGAGAATAGAAGAGAAAAAATAATAATTAAAATATTATTCTAAGAATGTCAAACATAGTATCCACAGCACATTAAATTGTTGATGTTGTAGTGCACAACAGTATGCATATTTTTCCTAAAATGTTTCTATTCTTACCTCATTTGAGTAATTATTTCTTTAATTCATGATGCGATTTCCCACCCAGATTCCCCATTAAGCCCTCTGACATTGCAAGTATTGATAAGAACAGTCTCTCCTACCAGGCCCAGCTCATCCAATGATTGCTCAACATAGTATAAAAATCTAGTTTCCTCATCCCAATTTGGGATAATTCTGAATGGAAATCATTGTGGGTTTTTTTTTTCCTTTTCTTTTCTTTCTTTCTTTTCTTTTCTTTTCTTTTTTTTTTTTTTTTGCAATTATTGTTTTCTAAGGGATCAGTTGAGATCCTCACTGTGATTATAGCATAATCCATTTCTTTTTCTCTCTTTCCAGTCCTGTTTCTCTCCTTTTGTATTCCTTCTATGGGTCATAAATACAAGAATATTCCTTAATAAACTTTCTACATACTAATCTATTCCATCTGAGATTCTACTTTCCTGGTAATGTAGTCTATCACAAATGTTCCTAAGCTAGGAATAGGAAACCTAGTTCTTGAATTCAAATGGATTGAGTAATTAAAAATGGAAAGACCATCTCCCCCCCCAAAAAAATAGAAAGAAAAGATAGTGTCTGAAAACTATAAAAATTCATCATTTTCTGAAAATAAATGACATAAAACCACCAGCTTAATTCAGTTCTTAACATTCTCTTTGTTCTCACTTTGTTCAGTTATTGGATAAAAAGAAAATATTTAAGCAATTTAAGCAATTCATTCTCAATTGCCCTTATAACTTCACTATCATTTCCTTCCAAAAGAAGTTTTTTAAAAATACAAAAATATCAGTGAATCCATTTTAGTTTACTATACCCTGGAATTTATTTCCTGAGAATTCTCACAAACCATTGAATAAAAATTTTACTCTAACTTATATAACCTGCTATTTTGTTTTTAAATTTTTTTTTTTTAAGATTTTATTTGGGCATCCCTGGTGGCTCAGCGGTTTAGCGCCCTTCAGCCCAGGACATGATCCTGGAGACCCGGGATCGAGTCCCACATCGGGCTCCCTGCATGGAGCCTGCATCTCCCTCTGCCTCTCTCTCTCTTTCTCTCTCTCTGTCTCTAATAAATAAATAAAATCTTTTTTTTAAAAAAAAGATTTTATTTATTGGACACAAATTGAGAGAGCAAGCACAAGCAGGGGGAAGAGCAAGCAGAGGGAGAGGGAGAAGCAGGCTCCCCATGGAGCAGGGAGCCTGATGCAAGGATTGATCTCAGGATCCTGGGATCATGACCTGAGCTTAAGGCAGATGTTTTACTGACTGAGCCACCCAGGCGCCCCCTGAAAACCTGTTAAAATTGCATTTTAAAACTTACATCAGTGCATAAAAACATTGGAATTAAAAAAAAATCCATAATCTGAATTAATGATTTAGCGTAATTTAGCAATAATTCCAAGCTTTCCATTCTTCTGCTAAGTAGAAAAAGTGATAGCTCCCTAAATATTTGGAGATTGGCTTATTGTAGTTGCAATACAAGTATTTATATGTGAATATTTTTAGTCTTAAAAACTGTACTGTTGCATAATTAATATAGAATAAAATGTCTAATCTTTTTTAATATTCATGATGAGCTAAAACAAAATAAAAGAATGCTTACATGAAAAGTTAATAGTTTGGATCGTGAGTTGTGGTGGGGCAGGGAAATAAGGAAGAAGACATAAATTACTTGGGCAGAGGAGAAACAAATTCATAGAGAGAGGTGGTAACACATTGTCAGGAGATAGCTTAAGGCAAAATAGGTGAAAATCACAAAGCAGAAACATGAAGCAGAGAAAGGGAAACAAAATTGCAGAGGAGTAGCAAAAGCAAAGGTTTAATAGTTATTCTGAGTGGGACATGTTGACAGCATGCCAAAAGAATTAGTATCTAATCAGTCTGGAGCCCCAAAGACTGTGTGGAAGAGAGAGAATTAGATAAATGGAGTCTATAAAAAAAAGTCAAGGGAACAAACTGATTTTGAAGGGAATATTATGTTCCTGCCAAAATCCCTTGACTCAAAAAAGGAGAGACAGATGATCTCTCCTGTTATATGACAGTCGGGTCATAATCTCTGTTTTATGCACAGATAAGAATGACACTATTTTTCAGTCAAACTACCCAAGATCTAGGACACCATCTATCCATCAAAGGGAAAGGTTGACCCTTAACTAACGAAAAAGTCTTGAAACAGTAATCAAAACTATATTTTTCAGAATTAAAAAAAATGAAATAGTCCTACATATAGTACATAATTTACTGCATATGTGATTTAAGCAATGTATCTAAGGACTTGAATTAATGATGAGATTTCTTAAATTTTCAAATGCAATAAAAACTCTTAAAATGAGTTCCATGAAACTGACTCACCTAATGAACCACTGCTTCATTCACTCAGTACAGCTGACTGATGACCATAGTTCATCTATTCTCAAATAAATCAACACACTTCCACTCCTATCAAGTCATCGGATGCTCACCAATTTTAGTTGTGTTTCTTCCTCAATTCGTTTACCACCATAATACCTAATACAATCATACGGTAATACCGCTAATCACATGCTATTGTATGATTGATTATATTATTATAAATGTACCCTTAAGCTGACGGATGAAACATGAGGCTATCAAGAATTGTTTTATAACTAGAAATGCCTGTCTCATAGCACACTATGAGAATCATTTGGACTAGGATCCATGAAAACAGTATTATTATTACTTTCAATTTAATATGAAAAATAAAAGATTTTAAAGAAGTCATCTGTACCTACTTCAAACATATTTAGGTCTGCCACTTGTTAAACTTTGTGTTGCTTTATCACTTCAACAGATTCAATTGATCTATTTACCAGATGACTATTCTGAATTATGTTTATCTTTCTAGTCAAATCTTAACGCTTACCGACTTTTAAAATACATATCATTCAAGAATCTCTCAAATTTTAGTGTGGTTTACACTGAATATTTCTGATGCAGCTCTTTCAAACATCCTTAAAATATATGTTAAAGGATATTTCAGCTTTTTGTAAGATTTCTAGAGATAAGTACATACACATATATGTGCACACACATGTGTGTGTTATTTGTAAATGTGGTTTTACTTCATAGAGTTAACGGAAATATGGAGAAAGAAAAACCCCAACCTTAAAGAGGACCTATTATGAACTACTCAGTTATCAATATATATTATCTGTTGTTACATGTATTTTACAAATGTGGATATGAGCCTGAAGGAAATAAAGTCACTATTCAATGTTGCACAGTGTGTGATATTAGTTCACATGATATTTGAATCTATATCTACAGATTTCTTAAGCTACTATGATTTTTTCATAATATTGTAATAATGTTATTTTGTATAAAAAAAGTAAGATATATGTGAGAGACTAGCATCATATACAAACTCCATGCTGACTAAAATATGATCTGAACTACATTAATTCTGTAATCTCCAAATTGTTCACTAGGAAAGTAGGATTGATAATAATTCCTTCTTCCTATTTCAAAGATGTTTTTTGGGGAAAAGTTGATATTAAATGTTATCATATGTGTGAAAAATACATTGAATAACCATTGTATTTAAAAATCTTCACTAATAATCCCAAAATATTTTGATATATATGCATATGCATACATGTGTATGTGTTACACACATAATGTAATGTAAATGTGTATACATATATTCTTATGTATTAAATTATATTATTAAAATTCATCCATTTTAGGTATTACTGAAAACACTATCAAAAGGACTCAAGGACTCCAATGGTTGTAAATGTTTTTCTAAAAACAAAATCAAGAATAATTAAAATGGAAATAAGCTACTCTTGATTTTTTTGAATCCTTTATGTTTGCAAGAGTGTTAGACTAAATCAACAAATTGGCTAAGTATGTGATTTTAAATTAACATATTTAGAATTTAAGCCATGAGTCTTGGGAAAAATTTACAAATTTTCAAATTAAATGGAATTTATTTAGCGTACTCTAATATTGCTCCATTGAATGTATTCCCATTTACCCTCTGGAACTCTGTAATGTCATTTTATAACATTTTCCTCACACATTAAAAACAAAACAAAACAAAAACCCTTATTTGGCGACTTATTCCAGTGCTACAATAGGACCAATCAGAGGAGCGATAAATTCATATTAGCTACTGGGGATCCCTGGGTGGCTCAGTGGTTGGGTGTCTGCCTCCGGCCCAGGGCGTGATCCTGCAGTCCTGGGATCGAGTCCCACGTTGGGCTCCCTGCATGGAGCCTGTTTCTCCCTCTGCCTGTGTCTCTGCCTCTCTCTCTCTGTGACTCTTATGAATAAATGAATAAAATATTTTCTAAAATTTCATATTAGCTACTACCAGCCAGGGACTATGCACAGTATTTTCCCTTAATAGGTAGCAAAAATATTCCCTGTCTCATTTACATCATTCTTTTATATTAGCATACTTTAAAATAGAGACGAACTAGTAGTTTTACCAAAAAGTACTTAAAAGTGCTCATGAGTAGATGTGTGTACGTGGCTCAGTCGGTTAAGTGACCTCTTGATTTTGGCTCAAGTCATTTTCTCAAAATCCTGGGATTGAGTGTAGGGTCAGACTCCCTGCTCAGTGGGGAGTCTGCTTGAGGATTCTCCCTCTCCCTCTGTCCCTACCTCCACTGTGTTCTCTCTCTCTCTTTAAACAAATAAATCTTTAAAAAGTGCTGCTAAGTATATAATAGTAATTCTTCAACAAAATTTTGTTATGACATATTATCAAATTGTTGATATACAACAGAATTTTTTAGATTATAAGATGTATTACAGAAAAAAATATTTTAAAATGCATTTCATCTTTATATTAAACTTTAGAACATTCAATTATGTTCTATTTTGAAAATTCTTAAATATTTAGAGAATTTACTTACTTTTCCGGAAGTTCAACACTGTATATTTTGAGATTAAATAATTTTGAAAAATATCTAACATCTAGAGTGTATGGCAGTATCAGTGTTATTGCCATGGAAAATTAATGAGAAATTGATTTTGATCATGATATTCATTGCCATGGAAAATAAATGAGAAATTGCCTTGATCATGATATTCATTCCCTTGAGGTAAGAATACTTTTTAACAAGTGAAATACGTAATGGATATAACATAAAATGCCTCAATTGAATAAGTGTTTAGCGTTTTTAAAGTTTAAATAAAGTAAGTTGAAATTGAACAAATAAGAGTTAACAATGATGCACATTGTAAAGAAACACAAAGAAAAAGTCCTTTTTTTCTAAAGGATGGGATTTTCCATTTCACATAGTAAAAGAACACATGGTTGTAAAAAATAAAAATATTGGTTAAAGTTGCACGTCTTTTCCATATAGGTTTGTGTTTTGTTCAGATAAAATCACCAGTAATATCACAATATGTATAATATTCAATATAATTTTCTTTCTCATTTATGATACATAATGTTCAAATTCTTAATTCATAATATCTGAATATGATACCAAATAACTCAGAATTGGAAAATTAACTTAAGAGATATATTTAAAGATTGTTGGATTATGCTTCTATTCTTACCTTATATTTAACATCCTCTGTTCATTATTCAATTAAAAAAATCTTTATCTTTGATAATATTAAGGATAAAAAGGTGAAATTAGATGGATTTTATGATGATTTCTTAAAAGAACATATATTTGATCTGGTCCCCCTACATCCACACTACAGTTTTATAATACTATGTGATGTTAAAAAGATTATTGAGCTTTTTAAGCTATTTTATTCTCTCTTATGTAAAATGACAAAAAATAATAGTGCAGTAAGTTCTCCTTATAATGCAACATATTCATTCATAAAAATCAAAGCAGTATGCAAAAATCACATAGTAAAAACCGTAAACCTCTTGGGAAAAGTGGGGTTAGGTTACAATATGCAAAAGCTTTCTTGGTGACACATAAAAATAAAAATACAAAAATAGTTTTTCACTTGATAAAGGATTAAAATATTACAAATATTAAAAATATTACAAATTTAATATTATAAATGTGACATTTTTCCTTGAAAAAGAACTGAAATTTGCCATGGAAATGGAAGTTGGAAGGATTGAAGCTTAATAGTTGTGCTCATGAGTAATTTTGAATTGGTGGAAGGAAAGTTAATTGAGGGAGGGGTGTTGATATATTTAAAACATGTAAAGAGAAACATTGGAAAGGTGTAGACATCAACCAGCTGTAGGAATTTGGGAAATTCAGTGCAGGTATTAGAGTTGGACTTGTAGCTAAAGAAAATGAGAAGCCAAAGAGCGGAATCTACATGGTTTCTTTTGAACTTCAGAAAAAATTCCAGGTGTATAGTATGAAAAATAGATTGGTCTTGAAAGTCTCTATCGTAGGATGTCCTATAAGGGCAATAATACAGGATTAATCTAGGTCATAAAATATGTGATCTGAGTAAAGATGGTAAATGAGGTGATAGATTTAAATTAAAGGATTTGAACTATGTTAAATAAATGTAGTAGAAGAATTTTGATGGATTATTTAGCATGGGTTGGGGAAGTAAAGGATAGAATCAACAATGAGACAGATTTCATGGACAATTGAGTACACAGTAAACTAAAAGCACACACAAAGGAACTGATTTGCTGGGAGAAAATGGAAACTGACATCTTTTTAAAAATTCCCTGAGAACCATCAACCTGGAGACTTCTGGTATATAATTGAATATAAGACGATGAATAAACATAGTATGCCATGAAAAGAGTCAAAATATCAGAGCATGATGTTCTGGTCAAGGATATCGCAAATGCTGCTAATGAAAAATTGAGACAATGACTGAAAGTTCACACTTGACTAGTAATATTGAGCTATTTTTGATCCTTGAAAAGATAATTTAAATCAAGAGCACAGATCTCAGAATACATTGAGTTGTGTAATTAAGTCGAGGAGATGAGAAGTATAAACAACTCTCCAATAATTATAATTGTGAATGCGAAGAGATATTTAGTTGGAGAGAACATAGGGTAGAATTTGTTTTCTCATTGTTCAGTCAATGGATTGATCTATGTCTGTTTAATCGTTAAAGTGAAGAAATACCCAACGAAAGAATTGACTATGTATAAGAAGGTTTTGTCCATGGTGTGCCACAGAAGGAAAAAAAATGCAGTCCGAAACACAAATAGAGAAATTTCATCTGGCATGAGAGGGAATACTTCTTTTATTATAATTGGAGAAAGAATGGAAGGGCTAGATTTAAACATTTGTATTTGGCTATTATAGTAGTGGTAAATTGAATTACATTTCTTATGATTGCCTCATGTAATGAAAGAAAATATGATGTTTGACAGTAAGGGAAAGAGGGGCCAGGCTTTCCACTGATCTTAAACGGTGTGGAAAA
Source organism: Nyctereutes procyonoides (assembly GCF_905146905.1). Lineage (NCBI taxonomy): Eukaryota > Metazoa > Chordata > Mammalia > Carnivora > Canidae > Nyctereutes > Nyctereutes procyonoides. The sequence continues at coordinate 12,238,933 of NW_026575032.1, read as the reverse complement.
CTCCTATGTCATCTTTATAATGTCCTATTCACTTTTGACATAAGCTATATTGCCTCATATGTCTTTGAAAAGAGTGAAGAATACATTTCTTTTCTTTTTTTTAATATTTTATTTATTTATTCAAGAGAGACACAGAGAGAGGCAGAGACATATACAGAGGAAGAAGCAGGTTTCCTGCAGGGAGCCTGGTGCAGGACTGGATCCCAGGACCCCAGGATCATGACCCTCACCAAAGACCCATGCTCAACCACTGAGCCACCCAAGTGTCCTGAATACTTTTATTTTCATCTCTTCATAGTTAGAGTTTAGAAACAATGTACAACCTTAAATATCTCATCTTGTCATAGATTTTTATGGAATATTAGACATAGCCTTTAAAAACAGTACATTAATTTGAAACCTTATAATAATGAGACATAAGCTATAAATCAATATTGCAAATAATAGGTGTAACAAATGTGAGTTGCTTAAGAAAACTGTAGCTTTATCTCCTAATTAATATGGTTTTTTCTATTTCCCCAAATTAATCTGTAAATATTTCATGTAATTCAAAACTGACCAAAGGATTATTATAATAATGTCTACAAAGATCTTCGAATAGAGGAACATAGTGTGTGGTAGGGCGACAACAAAAAGTTAAGATGGAGTCTGAAAGCTATTGTTAAACACCAACTTGTAAAATTGTCAAAAATATGTGACAGAGGGGAAAAAAAAAAAAGAGTGCTTTTCTCTAAGTTGTTATCTGTGGCTCGTTATACCAGGTATGTGTATTTAGACACTTTCAATGAGTTATCATGGGATCATATCCCAAAGTTATGTGTTGTTTGGGAATTCAAGCAGAGTGACCTGATGTACTAAGTATTCTGGTTTGGCTAATGAGCAAAATCTTGGGAAGAAAATCTGGTCTGTCAGTTCCTTGATTTTGAATAGTGTGACCTAAGCTCACATATGCCAAGGTCTCTGCAATGCCAGGAGGAAGTTTGGGGGGATTTGATGCCATGGATATAGTTCTAATTAATTTGATTTAACCTCATTAAGCCTTCTAAGTGGTCTTTCCCACATCTACCTACATTAGAATAAATTAGTTCAGATATTTTGTCTATGTGTAAATCAATGTATATAGATATACAAATATACAGGTATACATATGTATATTCCTTCAAGCATTTTCAGCTTTAATCTTTGCAAAAGTTGTAACCTTAAATAAACCAAGATAATTTATAGCAAGAAAAGTAGTAGAATTGTTTTGTATAATTTGGTTCATTTTAGAGACTTGATTCAATTTCCAGTTTGCCAGAAGTCCTTAGCTGCTTTACAGATAATAAATAGATGATGCCTTAGTCAGTCCTGCTGAGTAGTACCTTCAGGGATTATAAATGTTGTCCATATTTTTTTAGTATCAGTAATACTAATTTTCCTACTGCTTTTGTATACCTGGCTATAAACTATATAAATAAGTATATATGTACATATATATATAAAGTATATAAAGTATATGTACATATATATAAAAACATGTATGTATTTAGAAATGATGTAAATATAAATAATTTCATAAATATAAAAATTATATACATACAATACAAATATAAATATACTTAATATAAATATTAGTATAATTTAGTACTTCGAAGTTTAATCTTTATCTTTAAATAAATAATATTCACATATTTAAATCTTTCAATGCCTACAGCTGATCAATTTCTATTGTTTCTTTTTATTATTACAACAAATACCAATATAAATACAAAGATACATTTGTTTTGTAAAATTAAATACTTAGTGTGAGAATTATATTTGTTCTATCTCCTTTCTATTTTTCTTTTGTTATAGAAACTCCCCATCCTCTGCTTGTATCTCTCAGCTGTCCACTGACTTCCCAGCTAAATATCATATTTCCCAGTCTTTTTTGGCAACTGTGTGTGGCCATGTGATGTTATTGTTAATGAAATGTAAGTAAAAGTAATTAAGTCTCAAGATATTTACTCTGAGCCTTCACTCCCTTCCTTCCTAGGGCCCGGAATACATATGTGGGGGTAGCTAAAGGCTTGATTGTGTAGACAAAAGTAGAACTCTTAAAGAAGGTGAAGCAATAAAATTGAAAGACTGAGATTCTTAATGAGCTGATGAAGCTATAGCTTCACCTCTTCTGAGCTATTATGTAAAAATAAAGAAATTTCTATCCGATTTAAAAATGTATATTTTGAGATTCTTTATTAGGGCAACTTAGACTATACTCTAAATAATACATTTGATTTAAAGAAAACTATCAAAATAATAGATTACCCCAAATAATTTCTAAAGTTCTCTAGGAAATATGAATTGAGTGATCATGAAAAAGTGATGAGTTACTATAAGTAAAGTTTCACCTTGAAGGTGAAGAGAATGGGATTTTTCATGTAAGTTTTGCATACTTTTAATTCTTCTTTCAAAAAATAATAAAATGTTTCTATTGCACTAAAATATGCATAATATGTAAATTTGTTTCTATTAAATAGGACGTATAGATCATAAGTCAATGGAGGAGATAAACTGAAATCATTTTTTAATACTCCATTAAAACAAGAGCAGGCAAAAAATGAAATAAGAAATCCACAGCTAAAATCATACTTAATGGTAAGAAGCTAGACACTTTCCGTGTTTGATCATGAACAAGGCAGAGATCTCTTTCTCATCACTACTATTTAATATCATACTGGAAATGCAAGCCAATGCAATGAGAAAATAATATAATAACCAATACTACACTATGTGTTAGCTAACTAGAATTTAAATAAAAATCTTGAAACAAACAAATAAAAAAGAACAACAGCAACAACAACAACAACAGAAATCCATTTGGACCACAATGCTATTTTTGTAACCTGATAATTGTCCTTATTCTTCTAACTTTATTTTCATTTTAAAATAATAACTGTACCAAAACCAAGATTTTTGAGGGCTTATGTATGTTAGGCTATGAACTAGAGCCTTAAAAAAAACTCTCATTTCTGGAAAAAAAAAACATTAAAATAAGGCATGCAAATGTAAAACCTCTGTCTCTGAGTGTCCTTAATACCATCCCACTGATGAAGCCTCCGTCTGTCTGCCCAACTGTTTCCATCTCCTGTTTCCTTCACTTGTACCATATTCTGCTGTTATCTTCTCTTTTTTTGACTACCTTCAGAATCACGCTTCCCACTGGCTTTTTTTTTTCCCCCTGCCTAAAATATTCTAAGTTCTGCTGTATTGTAAGGGCCAGAAAAAAATAAAATGGGGGAGGGGTGGAATAGAAAACTTTGATATTTTTTTGAATATTCCCATGTGGATGAGTTGAGGAAATGAGTGACAGAAAAGGGTCTGTAGCAGTCAGGTTGAACCATGTACAAAGGGAACACCAAGGACCTCTGGCTGAAAATGTCTATATGCGAGAGACAATGAAAATCATTCCTGGTGGGTGCAGACTCAAGGGATGAAAATTTAGGCCAGGCTGGTTGCCAGTGAAGGAAATTCCTTTGCTTTCAGGTGAAATCCCTGAACAGGGACTGTGTTTGAGTAGTTGCCTTTTAAAACTCTCCTTAATGCTGAACTTTACACTCAGATGAAGATTTAGATCTCTAAGTTCTAGCTGGACTTTCCTATGAAGATAAAACACTATCACCTAAAAATTAAATCTGTTTTACTCTCCATGAACTGTCATATCTTCTCCTTCTTATCTCTCAATTCAAATACCACTCCTTAGTCATTCTCTCTAGAAAGCCAAGATTTATTTATGATTTCTTCATTTTCCTGCTCTTACATCTAGATTATATATCAAACCAAAAAACGGACTATATATTCTGTACTTAAAATGTGCCTTTTAAAAATTACTAGCAAGGGAAGTCAGGGGCAGTGACTCTGTTATTGAAAATTATTCCTTTTTTTTGTTCTTAATACTTAGTTGCAAGCTCTATTTGGGCAGGAACCATACAGTTTTTACTTGCAATTAAATGTCCAGCACTAAACATAATGTCTGGCATATAGTTGGGATACCTTTCTGGAATGAATTATCAAGCGAGTTAAACATTATTCAAGAGCAAGAAATGATTTTCACCCCCAACCCAAATCCTTATATCTCAGTTTTAGATATGGGAAACCTATTTTAAAAATTGTTTATTGTTAAATATTATTATTCCCAATGTCTGTAAATGGCATAGACATCTCCTACTGAGGTTGGAGATGTGCTCTCAATTGTCCTTTAGTGAAAAATTTTAAAAATCAGTTAGATGCTGAAAGGTAGATCTGAGGTCTAGTTTGGAAAGAAGAATGGGCAAAAGTACTATCTATCTTCCCTAAAATGATAATGAAACGGAGAGCTAGAGGCTGGCCCACAGGGAGATGTCCAAAAGAAATAGTGATTGAAAGCTGAAAATAATTATTTTTGAAGAAAGCCAAGGAGTGATATCTTATGAGAAAGTTCCCTGTTGGAAGAATGAGCATTCTAAGTTATATCTATGAAGTGATACCAGTATAATGCCCCAAATTCTATTATATAGGTCAGCTTTGTGTCAGTTGAATTATAGGTAAATGAAGGAGTTGTCAAGAACCCCAAACATTATTTTAAATTATGTTAAAATTTTAATATTATTACAGTTTTATTTATTTTTTGTTAAAGATTTTATTTATTTATTCATGAGAGACACAGAGAGAGGCAGAGACACAGGCAGAGGGAGAAGCAGGCTCCCTGCAGGGAGCTCGACGTGGCACTTGATCCCAGGGTCCTGAGATCACGCCCTGGGCCGAAGGCAGGTGCTAAACTGTGAGCCACCAAGGCATCCCACAATTTTAATATTATTATAATTATATACATATATATTAATATTATATATAAATTAAATTAAAATATGTCTTGTTGATTTACTTATATGAATTTCATTAAAATCAAAAAAGCAAATATTTAGAAAAACTGAATTACATACTTATTAAATTAGAATTTATTAAAATTTTATAAAATTATTAAAATCAACATTTGTTAACATTTCTTAACGCTTCAAGCAAAAATCTAATATTATTTAAGGTACTCTGTAGAAACTGTGCATATTAAACTTTTATTATTTTATGTAAATTCATAGACAAAGACCAACTGGATATCAACAATTTAATTCCAGTTTTCAGATAAACTTTTTAATTATCGTAATATAGCTCAGTAAGTCACAAATGCCTCTTAAAATTGGTTTATCATGAATTTTATTTGCTATAATTTTGTAAACTTTTGATTAAATATTGTGGATCACATAAATATATTTATTAAGAATTCAGGTGATGGCTGGTTAATATAATAACTTTACAGGCATCCTCAACGAATTCAGTTCGCATTTTAAGTATTACAATATAAGTATTATTTAGAAAACAATCATATAAATGAGCCTTATATAATAAATGCAGTGCATATTATAATATAGAAAATTGATTCCTTTAGTAACTACATAAAATTAAATCTACTAATACTTTCAAAATGTTTTATAATCAATTATGGTATTATCCATCTCTCTCATCGCCTGTACATAATGCTAGTTTTATAAATGTGTACCCCTAAACACACAGAACAGTTGTACAGGAATATCAAGTAATAGGAAAAAGAGGAAGAAAAAGAGGGAAACCCTAAAGCTGAGGGAAGTAATTAAAAGTTGTGGGACACAGAACAAAATGAAGCAGAGAAAAGAAAGTGAGGACTATATATTATATAGTTTTACAATTGGCCAATTGCCTGCCTCTGCAATCATGTATAATGATTAATTCTGATTGAAGACCAAAGACTACTGGTTTGATATGCTCAGCTGGCTGAATCCCTGAAAGGAAAATGAACTGACAACTAAAACGAGACTGATAATTTTAATTTTAAATAATCTAAAGTCTAACTAAATTTTAATATAGTGGCAAAACTATTAAAAATATGCATTTCTTTTTTGTTTTCATATTGGGTTGGTGTATTTTACTGTCATGAGCACATTGGAGCTATGGTATTCACTGATTTCTCAAGTTAACCTTATCAATGTTAGCCTAAATCCATTACTGGTTTTAAGTGTAGGAATGTGTCTGGGCCACTGTAAGAGACTAACACATTTTTACACATATAAACATACTTCTTTCCCTTAGCATTTGAAACATTCTGAAATTACAATACAACTTGCAAATATATGTCAAAAGAAACTCAGTAGCTACTAGGCAGGAGAGTACATTGTGATTTCCAACTGTTGTCATTATGTGTAGCTGAACAAACTTAGCAGTTGTTAAATGCGTCAACTCACCTAATTATAAACTTTGTTGAATTACTTTTTATTGGAACATAACAATTAATTTGATTTAAGTCAGGATTCTTTTAACTCAAAATGTCTTCAATTATATTACAGGGAAATTCAATATTGGACCCAAAATTTCTTGACACATTCTAGACACTGTAAATAAAGGCAGTAAGACAAATTCTAATTTAAAACAACTATAACAGACAAAATATTATAGAATTATTTAGGTTTGTCTGTTTTGCAAGTGATAGAAATCCTTATTAAACCAGAATCATTACCTATCTTTCAATGTGAAGCTTCGGAAAATTAGGGAACTAGCTTAACCAGACAGTTGAACACTTAAAAGCTTCCATTTTCTTGTCTCCTCCCTGCTTCTTTGTGCACCTGTTCTCTCTTTTCACACTGATTTATTTTACCCCTCAATTTATGTTAAGAAAAATATGAGCATTTTTATATATATTTTTTAAAACCAGGATGTGAGAAGGAGAAAAAAAATAAAGGAATTTGAAGCTTAAAATTCTTAGGGATCTCTTTGACCCATCTTAAGACAATAGATAATCCTAGATAGATTAACCATGACAAAGGGAAGGGGACTGTCAGTAGCTTAACTGAAGTTAGGTACCATCGTCAGACTAATGAACTGTGGTGGCAGTTGACATTGAAAACATGACCATTATCAGGTAAAGCTTATTGTTGGAGGGACAGTTATGATAAGTGCTAGAATGAAGAGGCAGCCAGTCTCATATAAGATATATTTGCTATATGACCCCAAATAATACTGCCAACCTTAAAAATACTAATCATGACAAAAACTTATCATTTTTGTAACAATTATTATGGGTTGTGAAAAACAACACCTCACTAGAATAACCTGAGTAATCCCTGAGAGTTTTAGAAGATTTTGAAAACTTTTCAGATACTGAATATGACAAGGATACATCACAAAGTCATATTGAAGTATTAAGGAAAAAAATAACATTGAATTTTATGCATAAATGGATGCTATTTATTGACCTTCCAGAACAAGATGGCATTAAGAAGACATAATGAAACCTAACTCTGGAATGATTCACAGGCTATAAAAACCAGTATGTGAATACAAACCTGTGCTTAAAATAAATGCAAATATAGAGTGGGCAAGAAGCAGAAATTTAGATCTATGAATAAAAAGAATATGCAGTCAGGTAAATACACTGGTTATTGGATGGTCACCATGCTCCCATGAGACCAGGTTGGGAGCTTTCTTCTCAGGTGTTAAAGCAAAAGCAATAATGCCTTGAGAGAAGAATTGATACTGCCATATGTATTGTTCTATATATAAAATTTGATAATGACCATTTGAACTGGACCAGAAAAAATATGTAATTATTTATTTAAAGTTACACAAAATGAAAACCAAAACCAAACAATAATAAAAATCAATAAAATAAACAAAAATATTACGAAACATTTATGACAAATAAAAATTAGTCTTAGAGCTGTGATAGGTACTCATTGCATTCAGAATAAAAAATCTATGCACCATTCTGGATATAGTAGACAATTTTTAATGTAATAGAGAAAACTTTAAATAACATAAATTTGAAATGATAAAGTAAATACGCTCTTTTACAAAATTATGAATATAAGAAAATTAGGCCAAGACAAATTAGGAATTTTACTAGATAAATTTTAACTAAATACAGCAAAATAAGCTTTGAATGACAACAGCCTAAATGACATAGACCCTGACTGATTTGGGGGGTGCATTGTAGCAAACTTTCAAGGAACAGTTATTTTAGGACAGGATACCAGACAAGAATGAAAGTAGAAGACAATCATGTGTATTCAAAATGAGGCAGACATACTAATAAATAATATCGTATAACCAGTAGAATGTTAAAGAACAATTTTCTGTGACTAAAGATCAATTCCAGGTAACAAAATGTTTCAGCATGGAAATTAATATTAGTGCAATTTCCTAAAAGATTGAAAAAGAAAATACATGTGATCATCTCTATAGATGGTAAGTTGACCAAACTGTTTATTAGTTCATTTGAAAGCAATCATTGTGAATTTAAAATAAAAATGAATTTCCTTAAATTGACAAAGCATCTATTGTAAGAATCACATGTAAAGAGTATCTATCCTTACCCCTCTTTTACAGTGTACTTATGTTCCTACCTGATGCATTAGGACAAAAAAAGGAGGAGGAGGAGGAAAAGGAGGAGAAACAAAGAAATGACAAAAAGGAAGAATGATGGTCATTAGACTTCACAATATAGGGATACAGTAAAAGTAGTCCTGAGAGGGAAATACATCGCAATATAAGCATCCATCCCAAAACTGGAAAGAACTCAAATACAAAAGCTAACCTTGCACCTAAAGGAACTGGAGAAAGAACAGCAAATAAAACCTACACCCAGCAGAAGAGAGTTAATAAAGATTTGAGCAGAATTCAATGAAACAGAGACCAGAAGAACTGTGGAACAGATCAACAAAACCAGGAGTTGGTTCTTTGAAGGAATTAATAAGATAGATAAACCACTAGCCAGCCTTATTAAAAACAAAAGAGAAAAGACTCAAATTAATAAAATCACCAATGAAAATGGAGAGATGACAACCAATACCAAGGAAATACAAATGATTTTAAAAACATATTATGAGCAGCTATACACCAATAAATTAGGCAATCTAGAAGAAATGGACGCATTTCTTGAAAACCACAAACTACCAAAACTGGAACAGGAAGAAATAGAAAACCTGAACAGGCTGATAACCAGGGAGGAAGTGGAAGCAGACATCAAAAACCTCCCAAGACACAAAAGTCCAGGGCCAGATGGTTTGCCAGGGGAATTATATCAAATGTTTAAAGAAGAAATAATACCTATTCTACTAAAGCTGTTCTGAAAGATAGGAAGAGATGAGGTACTTCCAAACTCATTCTATGAGACCAACATCACCTTAATTCCAAAACCAGACAAAGACCCCACCAAAAAGGAGAATTATAGACCAATATCCCTGATGAACACAGATGCAAAAATTATCAACAATATACTAGCCAATATGATCTAACAATACATTAAGAAGATTATTTACCATGACCAAGTGGGATTTATCCCCGGGATGCAAGGCTGGTTCAACACTCATAAAGCAATCAATGTGATAATCATATCAACAAGAGAAAAAAAACAAGAACCATATGATCCTCTCAATCGATGCAGAGAAAGCATTTGACAAAATACAGCATCCATTCCTGATCAAAATTCTTCAGAGTGGAGGAATAAAGGGAACATTCCTCAGCATCTTCAAAGCCATCTACAAAAAGCCCACAGCAATTATCATTCTCAATGGGGAAACACTGGGAGCCTTTCCCCTAATATCAAGAACACGACAGGGATGTCCACTCTCACCACTGCTATTCAACATAGTACTAGAAGTCCTACCCTCACCAATCAGATGACAAAAAGAAATAAAAGGCATTCAAATTGGCTAAGAAGAAGTCAAACTCTCCCTCTTCGTTGATGACATGATACTCTACATAGAAAACCCAAAAGACTCCACCTCAAGATTGCTAGAACTCATGCAGCAATTCGGCAGTGTGGCAGGATACAAAACCAATACCCAGAAATCACTGTCATTTCTATACACTAACTGAGACTGAAGAAAGAGAAATTAAGGAGTCAATCCCATTTACAATTGCACCCAAAAGCATAAGATACCTAGGAATAAACCTAACCAAAGAGGTAAAGGATCTATACCCTAAAAACTATAGAACACTTCTGAAAGACATTGAGGAAGACACAAAGAGATGGAAAAATATTCCATGCTCATGGCTTGGAAGAATTAATATTGTGAAAATGTCTATGCTACCCAGGGCAATGTACAGGTTCAAAGCAATCCCTATCAAAATACCATGGATTTTCTTCAGAGTTGGAATCATCTTAAGATTTGTGTGGAATCAGAAAAGGCCCCGAATAGCCAGGGGAATATTAAAAAGGAAAACCATAGCTGGGGGCATCACAATGCTGTATTTCAGGTTGTACTACCATGCTGTGATCTCAAGACAGTGTGGTCCTGGCACAAAAACAGACACATAGATCAATGATACAGAATAGAGAATCCAGAAGTGGACCCTGAACTTTATGGTCAACTAATATTTGATAAAGGAGGAAAGACTATCCACTGGAAGAAAGACAGTCTCTTCAATAAATGGTGCTGGGAAAATTGGACATCCACATGCAGAAGAATGAAACTAGACCACTCTCTTGCACCATACACAAAGATAAACTCAAAATGGATGAAAGATCTAAATGTGAGACAAGATTCCATCAAAATCCTAGAGGAGACACAGGCAACACCCTTTTTGAACTTGGCCACAGCAAGTTCTTGCAAGATACATCCACGAAGGGAAGAGAAACAAAAGCAAAAATGAATTATTGGGACTTCATCAAGATAAGAAGCTTTTGCACAGCAAAGGATACAGTCAACAAAACTCAAAGACAACCTACAGAATGGGAGAAGAGATTTACAAATGACATATCTGATAAAGGGCTAGTATCCAAGATCTATAAAGAACTTATTAAACTCAAGAGCAAAGAAACAAACAATCCAATCATGAAATGGGCAACAGACATGAAGAGAAATCTCACAGAGGAAGACATAGACATGGCCAACATGCACATGAGAAAATGCTCTGCATCACTTGCCATCAGGGAAACACAAATCAAAATCACAATGAGATCCCACCTCACACCAGTGAGAATGGGGAAAATTAACAAGGCAGGAAACAACAAATGTTGGAGAGGATGTGGAGAAAGGGGAACCCTCTTACACCGTTGGTGGGAATGTGAACTGGTGCAGCCACTCTGGAAAACTGTGTGGAGGTTCCTCAAAGAGTTAAAAATAGACCTGCCCTACGACTCAGCAATTGCACTGTTGGGGATTTACCCCAAAGATACAGATGCAATGAAACACTGGGACACCTGCACCCCGATGTTTCTAGCAGCCATGTCCACAATAGCTAAACTGTGGAAGGAGCCTCGGTGTCCACCGAAAGATGATGGATAAAGAAGATGTGGTTTATGTATACAATGGAATATTCCTCAGCCATTAGAGACAACAAATACCCACCATTTTCTTCACATGGATGGAACTGGAGGGTATTATGCTGTGTGAAATAAGTCAATCGGAGAAGGACAAACATTATATGGTCTCATTCATTTAGGGAATATAAAAAAATAGTGAAAGGAATAAAGGGGAAAGGAGAGAAAATGTGTGGGAAATATCAGTGAGGGTGACAAAACATGAGAGACTCCTAACTCTGGGAAACGAACTAGGGGTAGTGGAAGGGGAAGTGGGTGGGGAGTGGGGGTGACTGGGTGATGGGCACTGAGGGGGGCACTTGACAGGATGAGCACTGGGTGTTATGGTGTATGTTGACAAATCGAACTCTGATAAAAAAAAAAAAAAAAAAAGAACTGTTAAAAGACTGGAACCATTAACATACTGAGAGAAAACAATGAACAGCCATGACAATGACGAAGTAAGTTACTGAAGGTAACAGTATAGTTGTCAACTACTGATCCCATTTCAAAATGGTCTCTTGCTCATATTTTTGGATAGGATATAATGTGCAAATTTTAAATTTGAATTAAAATTAATTTATATTTTTAAAAAAAGACTTCACAATATATAGTGTAGTAGTTGAAAGTTATCACCTAACTCTGGAGCAACACTGCCTGGTTTCAAATCCCATCCCTGCAATCTGCTACCAAATAACCTCGAGCGCATTACTTACTATCCCTCTGCCTTTAATTTTCCATCTTTAAAATGGGGGTAGTAATAACAGTAATAACACCTAAGAAGAGCCTTAGAACAACTTTTAATCCGTAATTCTATGTAAGTTCTTGGTCATGTTTTTAAATTTTAAATATTTACAGGCAATATGAACATCCACCAAAGAAGACTCAACTGGCAAATGTAACTAATCAGAAATTTTAAAATACTGTGAAGTGGAAGTCCAAAAATAGGAGTTTTCAGACAGAAAATTTACTAATTAAAAAGTAGAGTAGAATAAAGTTCCCATTCATACATCCCAAAGTGCACTTGCCTTGCCACCGACCTATTCCTCTATAGTCTTTCCCATCAGAGTAAACAACAGTGACAACCTTCTAGTTGCTCAGGCCAACACACTTGAAGTTATCCTTGACTCCTTCTTCCATACTAGGCTATAAACACACAATAAAAACCACTATCGTCTTCACTGCTACCACTCTAACCCAGGGTAGCATATTCATCACCAGTATTACTCCACCACTTCCATAGCCTCCTTACTAGCTTCTCACCTTTGACTCCTATTCTTTATTTTATGGTCAATAAAGAAGTCAGCTATTCTTTTAAAAGGGAAATTAACTCCAAATATTCTTGACTTCCCATTTTATTAAGATCAAAACTTGAAATTTCCAACAATTTCTTCCCTCACTTCATCTATGTCTCTCCCCTCTGTGTAATCCACTGCAGGCTCGCGAGAACCTTGCTATTCTTCCAAAAAGCCAAGCATTATCCTGCTTCAGAGGCTTTATATTTGCTGTTCCCTCTTTCTGAAATATTATCCCTCAGATACTCGCATACTTACACTTCTAACCTCAGATATTTGTTCACATATCACGAAAGGCTTCCCTCATCACCCCATATAAAAATGCAGCCCCAAACACCCGCCTGCATGTTTCCTATTTACTATACCTAGCTGTATTTTTCTCCTTAGCAGTTAAAACCTTATGACATGTTATGTATTTCCTTGATTGTTTCTTAATTGTCTGTCTTCCCCATTAGAATGCGTTCTGTGAGTTGAAGGGCCATTTTCTTTTTGTTTCTTACAGTTCTATCTCCAATACCTAAAAGAGTGCCTGACATGAGTCAGACAAGCAATAATATTTGTTTAATAAGTGAAGGAATGTGTCTGTAAGTGAAATAAAAATATTAAAACCTGGCAATAAAAACAAATACATATGACTGTTATGACTTCAACTGTACAACTTTCTTGATAAGATTTTTAGAAGAGCTGCAAGTTTGGGGAGGCATATCACATTCATTATATTAGAAATACTTCAGATCTCTCTAAATTGATATATAAATTCAGTGTAAGGCCAATCAAAATTTCAAAGAGATATTCATGGAAGCAAACATATTGATTATAAAATTCATGTAGAAGTTTAATGTGCAATAATAGAAGGTGAAAAAGAGAAATAAGGGCGGGGAATCATCGTACCAAGTATCAAGACATATTGAAATATAAGCAATTTAAACAGTGTGATTTGGCAGAGAAAAAGACATATAGATCAAAATCCTGAAATAGGTTCATTTGGCTTTTTCCAGATGTGGCAATTTAAAAAGGGACACACAAAGGATAGACTCATCCATAAAAAGTCCTGTGGAAATGAAATTTCAATATTAAAACACACGCTCAAAAAAAAATCTCAGATGGTTCTAAAATATAAGGCTAAAACAAGCTTTAAAATCATTAAAGAAAATATCAAAGAGTATTAAAAAAACAACTTATAGGAAAATATGTTTAAGGAAATAAAAAGAATATAAGGAAAATACAAGAATATAAGAAAGAAAAAGAGGGCATGTATTTCACTACCTCAAAGTTAAAATGTTCTTCACAGTGTATGTCAAAATACACTGTAAAAGAAGTTAAAAGCCAAAGACAGACTAAAAACGAGTATTTTCAGCTTTATAACAGACTAAGTATTCCTATGTAAAACCACAAGTATATTTAGCTGCAAGTATCAACATAAAATAGAAGGACAATCTTCTGCTTAACAGATGCCATGGACTAAATATTTGTGCACCCGCTTCCAAAATTTATTTGGTGAAATTCAGTGTCCAGTGTGATAATTCGATTTCCCTGTACTGGGGAAATTTGTCCCATTTAGCAAGAAGAATGGACAATATTAAGTGTTAGGCAAACTTTGTGGCAAATTCTTGTTTACAGCAGGTGGGTGGGTACAGGGGAGTATCCATTGCCCGTGGGCAGCTTGAAGGTCTCTGAAAACCAGAAGTGTGGATGCCAGTGACTCAGTCCATGAAAGATCCCTCAGCGGTACATTACATAAGGAAACATAACCGTGAGCATGCTGTTCATAATGGCAAAACTCAGAAAACTACATAAATATTCACTACGTAGGAAAAAGATAAATAAAATATAGTGTAACCAGATAACATTAAGGCAGAGTAAATTAGGTCTATGTGCATCAACTTGGAAGTACCAGAAATATTTTAAATTAAAAGCAGATATATATATATATATATATGGAACTATATGCATGCTATATTTGTCATACAGACATGATTTCAGTTGCCATTCAAAGGTCATACACACACAAAAAAATAAAAATAAAATAAAAAAAGGTTATTACACAAAATAAAATGGTGCATTTTGTGTGGATGAGGTATACAGATTAAGGGAAAAAAAAGAGCTTATAAGTTTACAAACCAACTTCTAATAATGTGGAAAGAAGGAAAGAAGAACAATAACAGAAATCTGTCCAAATTTATATACTTTAGTATGACCTGAATTTGGTAAAGTCATTGAATTCATGTTTGACAAATTATATTTGCGTGCTTAAAATTAATTTTCTAATCAGTGATGTATGGTGGGTTAATAAAAAAAGGCTATATCTTAATGTTTAACGTAGTGCTCTTTCCTTACCCCCCAAAGTATTATTAAACTAATGGTGCATTTTTCTTAGAGTCAATGACATTTAAAAATCAATGAGATACAAGATTTTACTTACAAATTGTTACGATGCAAAGTGGGAAGACTTACACCAGAGACCTCTAAAGAAAGACTAGAGTAACAATGCTATATATGGATTAATATTTCTAAATATCCTACCACTGGCGAATATACTAGTATTGCAGCTTATGGAAAATTTGGCTTTAAAAGTAGCATGTAAAAAATAAAATAAAATAAAAGTAGCATGTAAATCTAATAAATTGTTCACATTGACTCCTGAAAAATTCTAAGAGCAATAGATTCGAAATAACCATATATTCTTTCCATAAGCCTGGTGCTATATGACTGGATCATAGCTTTTCTGTTCTTTTTTTTTTTTTTCCCCTCTCTTGTCCTCTCCTTTCCTGGCCTTTTCTTTTGTTTCTAACAGGCATATGAGACTTGTTAAAAAAAAATAATAATAATAAAAAATAAAAAAAAAGAATAAAGTCCTATAAGCACTGGAATCTCACTCATTCCAGTTCGATGTTCCTATCCTAAGAGGGCTAGACAATAGAGTGGATACTAGAAATGTCCCAGATTCCAGTCTTGTGAGCAGGATTTCACTGAATGAAACCAAGTGATATAAATTATTATTTCTCAGTCTGTTTCGTTTTTCTTTGATATGTTGTTGATTTTATCTCAGATCAAGTAAAGACAGATATGCTGAGGCCAAAAGCACTTTTGTATGACTTATTAGGATTCCAGATATTGAGAAACATAAGAGAGTGAGGACATGCTCAGAAGAGAAGCTTGCCACTTGTTTGGGGAGGCAATGTACCCGAAATGGCACGGAAAAACAATCACCAGCATGCACAAAAAATACTAGTTGATGTTTTATCTACTCCTTCAGGCACTCCAACCCTGAAATATAGGGCCTGAAATATAGTAAAGGCCTAGGTTCACAGTTTCAAAGAAAACCCCCAGGAAAGGTTTCACATTCCCCTTCAGGAGGTTTCTTTAGTCATGATGCCTAAACTTGGTGGACTCATTGGTATTTAGTTTCTTTCAAGTCAAGTAGGAGAAGCAGTATGTCTAGCACCCAAGAAATAAGCAATTGACAGATATTGTGTGATTTATATCCTAAGTTCATCTTCCCATGATCCTGAGTTGCTTTTTGGAGAACTACCAAATTCCTCCCCAGCGGAAGACTCTCACCTAGAACAACTTAGACCAGTGTCGTTCAATTAAATTTTAACTCCATCTTCGGTTTTAATGGTTCTTATCTCCACTCACATATCTGATGATATGCATCCCATGGTACTTCCATCAATTTTCTAAGTCTTCCACCAAGAACATGTCTAAATACACTTAACCATATAATCATTTTACAAACCCCTTATCAACCATCTTTTAAACAAAACCTAATACAATCTTCTTAACAAATCTAAGAGTCCTCTCTTCTGATCAAAGAAACCCAGACCTTCCCACTTGATAGAGATTTTTTCCTAATCCTCACGTACCTATTAAAAGAAGCAAACATTTCCGTATTTTCCCATATCCTTCCTTTACCCAACTCTTGGAAAAATGTATTTACAATCCAAAAAGTTAAGGTAGGAACTCAGGATATTTTTCTTTATCCTGTTTCAAAGGAAAAATAGCTACTCATCCCCTTTCTTTTCCGAAGGAAAGGAGGATGGCTATCTCTCTCTTTTCTGTAAATAGAGAAAAACATTGTTTTATGTTCCTCACCTATAATACAGATTTTATATGTATAGAACATTTAACCTCTATTTCATCATGCTGCTCCAGGGGGAAGAAAACATATGGGGAAACCTGGTCAGTATTGTTTTGTTTTTTTTTTTTTTTTTTTTGTGTGTGTGTGTGTGTGTGAATAAGGATAATTGGTCTCTGATTCAGAAGACTTCATGTGCACATTTAAGTTAAAATTAATAAATACAAGGCATCCGGGTGGCTTAGCGGTTTAGCGCCGCCTTCAGCCCAGGATGTGATCCTGGAGACCTAGGATCCTGGAGACCATGTCGGGCTCCCTCTGCCTGTGTCTCTGCCTCCCTCTCTTTCTGTGTTTCTCATGAATAAATAAATAAAATCTTATAAATAAATAAATAAATAAATAAATAAATAAATAAATAAATAAATAAATAAAATTAATAAATACAAACAATAAAAGCCTAGTGATCACCAGGTGAACAAGATCTCTATGGTTCCAAATTCCATCAAAAAAAAAAAAGAAAAAGAGAAGAAAGAAAGAAAGAAAGAAAGAAAGAAAGAAAAGAAAGAGAAAGAAAGAAAGAAAGAAAGAAAGAAAGAAAGAAAGAAAGAAAGAAAGAAAGAAAGAGAGAAAGACAATGAAAAGAGAAAGAAAACTACGTGAGACCAAAATATTCCTGTTCCAAGGGAACGAAAGTCCACAGACACTCATGTGAATACTTTGGGGTTTCCTGGGGAAGAAGGAAATCTAAATTTAAGGAATCTGTAAGATTATAGATTTCCTAGTCACCTTCCTACCTGCACCACAAGTGAGTGTACCTGAGTAAAGCAAAGGAAGTTCCAGCAAAACTCACAGTGGAGATGACAAACTGGGGTTTATTCCCTGTATCACTGTTGTGACTTTCCGTTTCTGAAAGTGTATCGGTGCTGATGCTTTACATGTCTGTATTATGAATGCTCTTCATTTTTAAAGAAATATTCATTTATTTGAGGGGGGTAGGGGGGAGGAGGCCAGTGGGAGACAATCTTTCAGCAGACTCCCTACTGAGTGCAGAGCCTGACCCCAGGGCTGGATCTCAAGACCTTGAGATCATGACCTGAACGGAAATCAAGAGTCAGGTGCTAAACCGATTGGGTCACTCACTCAGGCGCCCCTGTATTAGGAGTGTTCTTAATTGTCATAGGATATTAGCCCATTTAGAAAGAGCCACATATAGAAAAGTGCTGGTACTTTTGGGGTCTTCCAACCCTAAAAACACTTTTGAGTTAAAGTCTCTGTTACTAATGATTTTGCCAGTGAAGGCCTCTTTATTCAATTGCTACCGTTTGAAATTTATTGCTTCTCTATGGTTACCAGATACACTCCATTTTATAAAGCAACTATTTGTTTGTTAATACGCATTTGTCAAAACTAAACTTTTAAGTCAAGGAGGCTTAGTAACACTTGAGGAGTTCAGTCCCTCATTAAATATCCTCCTTTTCTTTTCTTTTCTTTCTTTTCTTTTTTTTCCTTTCCTTTTCTTTTCTTTTCTTTTTTTCTTTTCTTTTCTTTTCTTTCTTTTCTTTTTTCTTTTCTTTTCTTTTCTTTCTTTTCTTTTCTTTTCTTTCTTTTTTTCTTTTCTTTTCTTTCCTTTCTTTTTTTCTTTTCTTTTCTTTCCTTTTCTTTTCTCTTTTATTTTCTTTTCTTTTCCTTTCTTTTTTCTTTTCTTTTCTTTTCTTTTTTCTTTTCTTTTCTTTCTTGTCTTTTCTATCTGACCATAGGCAATTACCAAGGCCAGCTTTGTGGGGGAAAGCTGCCCTCCCTTTACAGGCGTTGTCCACAGCCAATGTGATACAGTCCCTTGGAGGACGCAGAACCTTCTGGCTGGCCAGATTCATTGCATACTTCATTCCCACATTCTTAGATTTCTTTATCTGAGGCCTTATGCAGAAGTCTTCTTCAGTTGTCTCTGCACAGGCCTCTTATGGGGGGATGGAAGAGAGAGGAATTTGAGGGTCCCCCAACAGTGAGATGACCCCCATGTCTATGTGGATCTGCTTGACCCCCAACCAGTGTACAGTGTGCCATTCCATGGAGTAAAGTGGAACAAGAGGAGTCAGCATCTTCTCTGGTTTTAGCAAGAGTCTATCATCCCACTAAGTCATTAAAAGGTTAGCTTTTTTTTTTCTTTTTTAATTTTTGGCTCATCATTACTTTTATTGCCACTCAGATATCTGACAGCTCCACTGCCTCTCTGAGCTTAGCTCAACTCCTGACAACTCTAAAATCTGATAGTCCCGCTTTGGGATAGCTCAACTGGAAACAACTAAAACCATGGGGAAAGTCCAAGAAGCCTCAACTGTCAGCAGAAATCAGAAATGATATATTCCCAGAACTCAATAGGTCTAGCCCAGCAGCACCTTAACTTTATGTGAGAAAGTAGAAGAAATGCCTTTAGGGGAACTTTACTCCCTATCCTATGAAAAAGTGGAGCTGAAGCAAAGCCCCCAGCTCAACAGGGACCGTGATTCACATTTAAGTTCTCTTAAATGCCTGGGGTATGGTTCACCAATAGTTGAGTTAGGCCAAAACCCGATGTGTCTAGTGCGTTCCTACTGATGTTCGACCTTAGCACTAGTTATTCAGAAGTGAAACTGGATATGGCTGCACGGCTCGGCATGTGGAAATCAAGGCTGTTCTCATCGCTGTGATAAATTATTTTCTTGATGAAACTTGTTATATTTTTACTGATGCTTGAACTATTGCCAATAGCCTAGATGTTTTGGTCTGGCCCTTGAAATCCTACAGAAGGGCAGATTAAATGCATCTCTATTTAGGGCCACAAACTTTGGAAACAGATCACAGCTGCCGATTGAACCATCTGGATAAGTTATGTAGTGTCTGTGATAAAGACCCACCCTCTGATAGAACCAACTGGAATCAAGCTGCTCTTTGAGCCTGGGCTGCCCACATTGCTACCCTTGCCTTTTTGATCTTAATGGCAAAACATTCACTCTCATAGATGAGGCACAAAGAGAAGGATCCTATATTTCTGGAAGAGGGGCTACCTCTGCATCTTATATTTGTGACACTTACCAACTTGATGTAATTGCTCATGGTGAGGAAGGTCAAATAGCATGGAGTTTTGCCTCTTACTACTCCTGAGAGAACCAAGACACAGTCTGTGTACTTCCTAGTACATCCTCCTGTACCTGGGTTAGTGTCTCAGGCCGAGTGAAGAGGTTAACAGAAAATTAAGTGGAAAACCACCTGGCTTGCTAAGATAAACTCTGATGATTTGTGAGATTTGTAGAACTGATTGTGTTAAGGTCCCTTTGGGGGCATGATTGAGAATAACACTGCAGGTTGCTCTCATCGTGACGCTTGATGCCCTGTTCATAGTAGCCTTAATTAAATGAGACAAATTGGATGGATTTGGTCTCAGTCTCTGTTACAGAGTGGCAGACAGAATGATGTGCTCGTGGAAAACGTGGCCGGAGATCAAGATGAGATATAAACAAGAAGCTGATGTAGTTGAGGAGCGGTACTCCATGTGTCGCTCATAATTCTGCGCATTTCATGAGCCGAGCACGGCACTATCTATACTTTTATCCTAAATTATTTTTTAAAAATATTTTTGTATAACATGTAGCTTTGGAAGCTAGAGATACTGTCTTTGCAGCAAAGGGTAGATTTGCTTGATTGTCCAATGTAATAAAATAAAGTTTACCTCTGGCTACCAGGATAAGCGTGCTTAAAGCCAATTATTAAAAATAAAAAAAATGGAGTTTCCCAAGCTCTTTATTTACAATGAACTTGTCTGCCTGTGCAGGTGCCAGTTAGCCTCTTTCTCTGAATGGGAATCAGGCCCCTGGAAACTGGTGCATAAAAATGTGGAAACTGTGATGACTGCAACTGCTGTATGTAGTAGACCGTCCTTTGTTCCTGACCCAAGATTCTTGTGTCATCTATCAGAATCTGTGAAACTGTGGCAGGCTAAGGTGTTAGATTTCAGTAGAAGAAAACCGTCAAATATTCCCCATTTCATGTCATACTCTTCCCTGGGCATACCATAGCTTTCAACATCACCTCTTTACTTTCCTGCTGTTGTTGGTTTTTAATGTCACCCTTTCACTGAGGCTGTAGTTACCTTATCTAAAATTATTCTCTCCCATATACCCACAGTTCCCATGCTCCTTCCCTGATTTTCTTGTCTTGGCGTGTGTATCTAAGCAATCATTCTGTATTCTACTTATTTATGTAGTTTATTATATCACAACCAAAGTGAATGTGTGCTTCCTAAAGGAGGTTGTTTTCTTCATTGATGAATTCCCAGCATCTCGAATTGTGGCTGAAATACAAGAGAAGCCCAATAATACTCTTTGAATGATTAATAACGTGGCCTGGCAAGGGCTACTAAAAGTCCTGAGGAGATGAGGAGAATATGTCTGGAGACAATAGGAGATAAAATGTGCAAGACAAGTACATGCCAGACGCCAAATTACAAAAATCTCTAAAAACTGGACAGAGAACTAGATAGAGTATTCTCATCTTGAATTCTCTAATTTTGATAATGGAACCACCATTCACATTTTTATCACTCCAGATAACCTAGAATAACCTAGTTGTTACTTTTCCAACTCACTTTGGTACAAAGAGAAATTCATAGATCTCATCAACTTTACCACATCAATATGTCTAGGATTATACATCACTTCCTAAGATTTAGGGCAGAGCCTTATTTTTCATCTTGACTAATGAAATAGTTTCCTAATTGATTGCCGTAACAAAAAGCCTTGGCCTTAAATACAATTCTCAAAACCATTCTGTCCATGTCATTTCTCTCCTTATTCCATGAATTTAGCACAGAATTATGACATCTATAGCTCATCATGATTTGGCCCCCAGTTAATCTAGAGTCCCGTATTTAACTCTGCACTGTTTTGCATTCGCCAACATGTTTAACATATTTACTCAATATGTTTGAATGTTGGTCATTCAAATCTCTTCGCAGCTTTCCTTATCCTGACATTGTCCCCCTCTCCACTCTCTTGGATTTGCTATCTCCTGTTTGTAGCTCAAAACTTAACTTGAATATATTTTCCTGGGAAAAGTTCTATTGAACATTTCCTTCATCCACCCGGAAATATTTAAGTTACCCAATGCCCCCAAGAGCCACATGCTTAAATTTTCCATAGAAATCACTAATTTAGGGCAGCCCAGGTGGCTCAGCAGCTTAGCGCTGGCTTCAGCCCAGGGCCTGATCCTAGAGACCTGGGATTCAGTCTCACGTCAGGCTCCCTGAATGGAGCCTGCTTCTCCCTCTGCCTGTGTCTCTCTCTGCCTCTCTCTCTGTCTCTGTGTCTCTCATGAATAAATAAATAAAATCTTTAAAAAAAAGAAATCACTAATTTAAACTGAAATGTTCTCTTATCTGTTCATACTAGAGTGCTAGAAGATCCTTGAAGAGAAAGGACTACATTCTCTTTTAATGATTTAAATGTGTCCATGTTTCCTGTACCAGTACCCAGCTCATAGCAGTTAATAGGATACAAATAAAGTCAAATTTACTGAGTCAGGTATTCTGTATCACATAACAATTAATTTGAATATAAAATATGTTTATAAAATCCACCTAAAGTGAATTTTTCTTTTGTTTCCACTAAGTTTTGCATAAAATATCAACACGACAATATCTCAGCATGCATTCAATATTGTGTAAAATATGCACTGGCTGAGAAGTCATTATAAATCTGTGGGCTAAATCATCAGAATAAATGAGATTTCTGTGGAAGATGAACTGTGCTCGGTGTGCTCATTCCCTCCTTCAGTCTTTTTTCCTTCATACAATTTATTACTCTCTGAAGTTATTCTATTAGTCTGCTTGCATTTTATTGTCTCTCTGCTATCACAAGAATGAACGATTCATGGCAGCAAAAGTCGGTCTGGGTCACTGTTACATCATTTGTGCCTAGAACTAGGGCTGTCACCTAGAAGACATCACAAAAAATATTGTTGTTATTTTTCCAGTCGCTTTAACATGCCCCAAGAATAGTTTGAGTAGATTCATTATATCAATAATTTTAGAGAGATCTGACATTACTTAAAAATATTTTTGAGAATTTAGCAAGCTTATTTCTTATGTCTTTTAAAATAGGGCGATGACTAATTTAAATGGCTGGTGTACATGTGCTCTGATTCTGAAAAATTGAAGTTGAAATCACTTTTAGAAACATGTTATTTACAGCCTTCCTTGAACTCCATTGAAAAAAGATAAGCTTCTATTTTTTTTCCTATAAATGGCACATAATATATAGAAGAGTTTGTGTGTTTTTTGTTTTTGTTTTTGTTTTCCATGAGGCCTCAATGATTCTATTTTTTTTTAAGAATTTATTTATTTATTCATGAGAGACATGGAGAGACAGAGGCAGCAGGCAGAGGGAGAAGCAGGCTCCATGCAGGGAGCCTGATGTGGGACTCGATCCTAGGATTCCAGGATCACGGCCTGGGCCGAAGGAAGGCGCTCAACTGCTGAGCCACCCAGGTGTCCCAATGATTCTAAATTACTTGAAATGTCAAAGAATTAGGCACTGGTAATGAGAAGATTGGAGACCTTGAGGGATAAAAACTAAAAGTCGTTGCATTATGCTAATATATATAGGCTCTTCTGATGCCACTTCATTCTACTCATGTTCCCTTCATATATGACAAATTGAAGGGATATTAGTAGTAATATGCTGTTAACTGTATAACAACAAGTTCACTATAGAAAAAAATATGTGACTTATATCACTTACCAATTTCCATAGTAAAAATATTCCCACCATAGTTGATTTCAAGCTACTGATATATTAGTGGTTCACAAAATTCCTAAAATTTTGGCAGTTTCTTGAGTCATTAGGAGATGGCTCTGGAAAACAACTGAATATGCTTGGTGGGAAGGAAAAAAAGAAATTAAGCCTATAGAATTTTGGTAAAAATTTGTCTTTTTAAATAACGGTTGGTTCGGGAGTTACACTTTATTTTTTTAAGTTTTTATTTAAATTAGGTAACGTGTGATGTAATATTAGTTTCAAGTATAGAATATAGTGATTCTCAACACTTCCATACAACATCTGGTGTCCTCACAACTGCCTTCCTGAATCCCCATAATCTGTTTAACCCATCACCCTATCTCTCCCCTGGTAACTATCAGTTTGTTCTCTATAGTTAAGAATCTATTTCTTCATTTGCCTTTTTCTCTCTTTTTTCCTTTTGCTCACTTGTTTTGTTCTTAAATTCCACATATGAGTGAAATCTTATGGTATTCATCTTTCTCTGACTTTCACTTAGTATAATGTTCTCTAGCTCCATCTACATCATTGGAAATCTCAAGATTTCATTCATTTTGATGGCTGAGTAATATTCCATATACATTCTATATATCGGTATCTATCTTTCCACCTATCTATCACATATTTTTTATCCATTCATCTATTGATGGACACTTGGGGTGCTTCCATAATTTGGCTATTGTAGATAAGGCTGCTATAAACATCCAGGTGCATGTATCCTTTTAATTAGTATTTTTGTGTTCTTTAGGTAAATACCTAGTGGTACAATTGCTGGGTTGTAGGGTAGCTCTGTTTTTTAATTTTTGGAGAAGCTCCATACTGTTCTCCAGAGCGGCTGCACCAGTTTGCATTCCCACTGAGAGTGCAAGAGGGTTTCCCTTTCTTCACATCCTCACCAGCCTCTATTGTTTCTTCTTTTGTTGATGTTAGCTATTCTGACAGGTGATATCTCATTGTAGTTTTGATTTGCCTTTCCCTGATGATAAGTGATGTTGAGAATCTTTTCATGTGTACGTTGGCCACATGGATTCTTGGAAAAAATGTCTATAATTCTTCTGTCCATTTTTAATTGGATTATTTGTTATTTGGGTGCTGAGTTTTTTTATAAGTTCTTTATAAAGTTTGGATATACCTCTTTATTAGATATGTTGTATGTAAATATCTTCTTCCATTCCACAGGCTGTATTTTAGTTTTATTGATTGTTTCCTTTGCCATGCAGAAGTTTTTTATTTTGATGTAGTCTCAATAGTTGTTTTTTTTTTTTTTGCTTTTGTTTTCCTGCCTCAAGAGACAAATCTAGAAGAAAGTCGTTATAGCCAATGTCAAAGATGCCTGTGTTCTGCTCTAGAATTTTTATGGTTTTAAGTCTCACATTTAGGTTTATAACCCACTTTGAATTTATTTTTGAATTTGTTTTAAGAAAGTGGTCCAGTTTCACTCTTTTGCACGTAGCTGTCTAGTTTTCCCAATACCATTTGTTGAAGAGACTTTTTTCCCATTGGATATTCTTCCCTGCTTTGTCGAAGATTAATTGATCATATAATTGTGGTTTTTTCATTTCTGGAATTTCTATTCTGTTCCATTGATCTATGGGTC
Organism: Nyctereutes procyonoides; assembly: GCF_905146905.1. Lineage (NCBI taxonomy): Eukaryota > Metazoa > Chordata > Mammalia > Carnivora > Canidae > Nyctereutes > Nyctereutes procyonoides. Next base: position 12,213,831 of record NW_026575032.1, on the reverse strand, counting down.
TATTTTTATTCTGGCACCATACCATTTTGATTGCTATAGTTTAATACTGGGAGTCCTAGGCACAGCAATCAGACAACAAAAAAGAAATAAAAAATAAAAAAATAATCTGAGAGATTACACCTAGAGATTTCTAGAACTAATAAATTCAGTAAAGTCACAGAATACAAAATCAATGCACAGAAATCTGTTGCATTTCTATACACCAATAGTAAAGCAGCAGGAAAAGAAATTGAGGAATCAATCCCATTCACAATTTCACCAGAAACCATGAGATACCTAAGAATAAACCTAACTAAAGAAGTGAAAGACCTATATGCTTAAAACTATAAAACACTGCCAAAAGAAGTTGAAGGTGATACAAAGAAATGGAAAAAAAAAATTCTATGTTCATGGATTGGAAGAACAAATATTGTTAAAATGTCTATATTACCCAAAGTAATCTACAGATTTAATGCCATCCCTATCAAAATACCAATAGAATTTTTCATAGAGCTAGAAGAAATGATCCTAAAATTTGTATGGAACCACAAAAGACCCCAAATAGCCAAAGCAACCTTAAAAAAGAAAAACATAGGGATGCCTGGGTGGCTCAGTGGTTGAACATCTGTCTTTTGCTCAGTACGTGATCCTGGAGTCCCAGGATCAAGTCCCACACCAGGCTCCCTGCATGGAGCCTGCTTCTCCCTCTGCCTGTGTCTCTGCTTCTCTCTCTGTCTCTCATGAATAAATAAATAAAATATTTTTTAAAAAGAAAAGAAGAATATAGCTGGAGTCATCACAATTCCAGAATTCAAGTTATATTACAAAGCTATCATGATCAAAACAGTATGGGATTTAACCTTACTTTAGAAAAAAAAGCTCAAAAAAAAAAAAGAAGAAGAAAAAAAGCTCACATGTGAATAAGATTTTATAAGATTTTTGTCATCCAATGAGCTCTGCAATCTTTTACCAAATTTTCCTAGCACTTTCCAAAAGCATCATGGTGAGAAAGTGGATGGGTTCTAATAGTTTTAACCATTTAATGATTAGATAAGTAAGTTTTACATTACCTCTTGTTACATGAAACTGGATGAAACATCATGGAATTGAAAGGAGTCAAGAGACTTAATTTAAATTCTAGTCTTGCTCTGTGAATATCTAATGCTAGATTTGGTCCAAGTCACTTAAGCTCTTACAGCCTAGCATTCTTAATAGATATCTGTTACATATTTGAATGAGAGTGTTGAATACATATACATATAACAGTTTGTTTTTTTTTCTAAAAAAATTATTTATTTTTTCATGAGAGACACAGAGAGAGAGGCAGAGACACAGGTAGAGGGAGAAGCAAGATGTCCCTCTGAAGCAGGAAGCCCAATGTAGGACTCGATTCCAGGACCCTGGGATCATGACCTGAGCAAAAGGCAGATGTTCAACCACTGAGCCACCAGGTGCCCCTAAACTAACTGGTTTAATAAAAATTGATGCTCCTCATCATTTTTATGGGTTGATAAACAGCACATCATGTACAGATAAAGTAGAGACTACATGAAAAAGTTGTTACATGAGAAATGCTCAGAGAATAAGAGAGATGGCCAAGAGTTAGGTAGAGAAGCAACATGAGGGAGAGCAGTATTTAAAAAGTAAAATGTTATACCTACAAAATGTATACCAAGTCACAGCAAAAAAGGGCAAGGTGGTTTTATTGATTTTGCCACATAGTAGGTATTTTTTCTGATTGGAACCCTATCAGAGACTTCACTTTCATCTTGAAAGCAATTAGTGTTTTTTAAATTCAGCATTTGTTAAATTTTAACTCATTTAGAAATGAAGCAGAAGAATGTTTTTATTTTATTTCCCTTTTGTGCTTCAAAACTATATGTGGGATTTGTAGATCACTAAATGTACACTTTAACGCCAAGTTTTACTGATATAATAGCTTGCAGATAAGAAAATTATGTTAAAAAGAATTTAAGGAAGGATTTTTCTTCATTAAAATTGTAACTTGAAATCTCAGGAGGACAAAAAAATTGCAATAGTTTCTTCTACTTGCTCAGTGCAGTGATACCATGAAAATGATAAAAGAGTACATTTCCCAACTTCTATATATTTGAAGTGAAAAATATCAACAACTCAAAACTGCTACATGCTCTGATGATATTTTGTAATCCAATAATATAATTTTATGCAAATATTTGTAACTTGAGGAATGTCACTAAAACTAATTATTATAATCTACATATGACATATATAGAAGGAAATCCAATATATTGTAAGAAAACAAACACAGATCAGTTTGTTAAGAACAAATTATCTTCAAGATAATTTCCATAAAATACAATATATTTAAACGTATTATATTATTGCTTTGAAATATATTTTTTACTAACTGTATTAATCATAGACATCAACAGAAATAAAAAAAAACAAACAATAAGCAAGGACAATTATATCAGTACTTAGAAATTAAGTTCTAATTAATTTTGAATGGATACATTTGCAAGAGCAATAGCACAGCAAGTAGATTAAAATTCCCTCTTTAAATTAATTAAGGGAATTTTAGTGTGAATAAATAAGTAGAAAAGAGGGCATAATGAGGGCAGCACTCTTGATTCTGGTTTGAATAAAATCTAGTTCCCAAATGCCTAAATCTAATTTATGCTGGTGATGGATATAACCAAATGTCAATAACTGAAGGTCAAACTGCCTATGGAGATAAATAAAGTATATTAAGAGCCACAGATTTCTAATTCTCCTCATCGGAAAATTAAAAAAAAAAAAAGTCTGGGATGCCTAGATGGCTCAGGGGTTGAGCATCTGCCTTCTGCCCAAGGCATGATCCTGGAGTCCTGGGATCAAGTCTTGTACTGGGCTCCTTGCATAGAGCCTGCTTCTCCCTCTGCCTGTGTCTCTGCCTCTCTCTCTGTGTCTTTCATGAATAAATAAATAAAATCTTTTAAAAAAATAAAAAGAATACAAATGAAAAACATTTATTAATTTTTCTTTAAATGTTTCTGTAACTTTGTAGCCAACGTGATAGTGACTGGTTTCCCAATGTGTGTTACTTTCCTTTATGGCACTGGAATCTTTTGATCCCAGACTCTTTAGGTAAAACCATTTCTTAATATTGTACAAGTTCAGTGTTCAATGTATGGAATAAACAACTCTTCTACTAGCGTTTCCCAATAGAAATATAATGTGAACCACAAATGTAATTTAAAATGTTCTAGTAGCCATAACATGGTATAATAACAATACAAAGAATAGGTTAAATTAATAGTGTATTTGATTTAACCTAACATACCCAAACTGCTCTTATTATGACTTATAATCAATATAATAATAATAATCAAAATCAAGTATGTATTTTATACTTAAACAGGATGCAACACTTGCAACAATTCAAGTGAAATATAATCCTACCAAAACAATAAAATTGTGTTTTACCAATAAAAACATGTACAAAACTTCAACTTTATATTTAAATTAAAATAAACAATTCATTCCCTCAGTCTCACTAGTCACATTTCAAATATTCAGTTGGCACATGTGGCTAGAGGCTACCCTACAGAGTAGCTCAGCTGTATGTTACAGTGTGGGAATAGAATTCAGAAGAAAAAATAAAAACACACACCTAAGGAAATAGTATATATCTACACATATTTACAGGCTTTTTTCTTAGATGAACATGAATTAAATTTTATTCAATTACTTCATGAAAAGTCAATGTATAATCTCTAGAGTCACATTATGACCTGGATTACTTTACTTTATATATTGACTTTATATGTTTAAATGAAAACTTTATAATCGAACACTGCCATTTTTATACCCTAACTTTATTAAATGAAAGTTAAATCACGGTCTCTATCTTCTTCATAAGACTTGACACCTAATTATGAAGAACAATAAGCAATAACTTTATTTAAATTAAGAATGATATTTAAAAGTGCAATTATAAGTTTTCATTGACTGCAAATATGATAGTAAAATAACCATTTATGTTGTCTTTCAGATGCAACTGATAATATTATATTTAAATAATATTAAATAATATACTTAATAATATTAAAAAATAATATTATACTTAAAAGAGACATTATATGGGTTTGAGAGGCAACAATAGGATCAGAGTTGTAACATATATAAGAAACTGAGTAGGAATATTGGGTGACTAATTAGAATGGCTTTTACAGAGAAATGTGTATTTTTTAATTACCTTGCAGATGATACAAACTGTAATTTTAGTTGCTACCAGGTGCTGTGAGTGATGAGGTCCCACAGACTCCTCTAGTTGCAATAGGCACCAACTGCCACATTGAAATTCTACTAAAATTACATTCTTAGAGTCTCCCGAAACTGCTCTATTTTCTCCTTGAGCTACATTCTTTCAGGGAGTGTAGTTCAGATACTACATCTGGCTCCTTGCCCTGGATGCTGACCAGTTTGCCTCTGTGACATTAACCTGGTGCCTGAGAGTCTGAGTGTCAAGAAGGTTGACTCATTTACAGTTTTCCATTATGTAGCTCTAACATTTTATGTTGTTTCCTAAATAATAGATGCTGTATAGCTGGCCTAGCCATGGTAAAAATGCAGCTACTCTCCTCGGTGGCTTCGTAACAGTGTTCTTCACTGTGACAACCAGATATATGAATATATGTTTTCTTTATTTCCTTATTTTTTGTTTAACCATATGGCTTAGAAGAAGGCTGAACTTCTGCAAGGAAAGAGTTCCCTTCTTTCCCCTCCTCCCATTCTATCATGATTTGAGCTCATAAGCAGGAAATTATTCTACTTTGATATATTATAATTTATGGTAATTTATATAGATTAAGTCCAGTATATTAGATTATTGCATGCAAAACAGAAAGTTATAAAAGATCAATTATTCTATAAGTATAACTGATACACTTTTTCTATAGTATATTAGTAAGGAAATGGTTATAGAATGTGACAAGAGATTTTAACTAAGCCTATATAAGCCTATATAAGAGGGACGCCTGGGTGGCTCAGGGGTTGAGCATCTGCTTTCAGCTCAGGAGGTGATACCAGGGTCCAGGATCGAGTCCCACATTGAGCTCCTTGCAAAGAGCCTGCTTCTCCCTCTGCCTATGTCTCTGCCTCTCTCTGTGTGTCTCTCATGAATAAATAAATAAAATCTTTAAGAAAAATAAATAAACATTATATCAGAGATTTGGGATCCATAAAATTGCATATTTGTATGTTTATATTAAATACATTTTAATTAGGCCAAAGAAAAACCAAAATCAACGAAACGAAACAACAGCAAAACAAAAAATACAGTGTGGAAGGAAGTAGTGCTTTTTGTTTTGTTTTCATTTTGACCATGTTTGGAGAGCTGAACTAAGCATATCTATATGTGTGTATTCTCTAACTTGAATTGATTCTGAAAACAAGGTAAGTGTTAAGAAAAGCCTGATGTGACAACAGAATGTGTGTAGTTGTGGTTGCCATGTTAAGAAAAAAAAAAGGATTAAGAATTCAAGGAATGATGTATTTTAAGACTAACTTTAAAAAATGTCAATACGTATTCTGTTGTCCATCCATTCAGGATGGATATGGGGATCTATGAAAAATACCACAGTATGTCCCTTTAATAGAAATACAATAGTGCTGTGTTGATGATGATTTTTAAATTTCTATAAATAATGTGACATAGGTGGATGGAATGTTAAAGTATTTCTTTTTCAGTAATTCCACTAGGAGTTGACATATCTCTAAGTGTGCTCCCCTTTACTCATTACTTCCTGTCACCATTTGAAAATGTGCCTGAATACAAGAAGCTATTCTTTAATAAGACATTCAGCTATCAACACTTATTCTATTGTAATTCAAGTTCCTTTGTCTTTTAAGGAAATTGCTGTTGAATTATAGTCCTAGACCATCCCTAATAGCACAGTTACTAAAACTGATTTTTCATACATATTCATAACTAAAACCATAAAGACCATTGCAGATTTCAAAATGATGCATCAATCAATGTCACAATTATATGCTTAGCAACTCAAAAAAGAGAAAGCACAGCCTATATTTTCTTTGTAAAACACTTACTGTGCGCATTTATGCAAAACATCAAAAAACAATTTGTCTTATGCATATATATATATACATAACTTGATATTACAAATATACACAAGGCTGAGAAATAAAATGCTAAAAGAAGTAACTGTGCAACTCACCACCCTTCAAAGTTAATACTCTTCAAGGCAAGTAATAGAGTTCTGAAGGGAAAAAAACTAATACCACCCTAACCTAGGCTATTGTTGAACTTGATTTGGCCCAAAGTAGTTAAGTGCTGTCCTGTATTTTCTCATGATCGCTCAGTAACACATTTTTCTCACCTACCAATACTAAAACCTGAACCTAATGTAGGATATTTTATATTAAAGAATCCTGTGCTAAAACCTTATGGAAGAAATTGCTTTATACAAAATTGTTTTTCCTTTACAAGTAGAAAAAAAAATAACAAAATGAAAATCCAGCTTGATAGCAATGATAAAAATAAAAACCTATACAGCACTATGAGAGATAACATGTATTTAACAACTAAACTTAAATCTTATCAACAACACTAATAACATATCAGTTGAAGTAACCTGATCATCTCATTAAATAACACTTTGAAACTTTTTAATTTTGATTTTTATGTCATATCATATATTCAAGCATGGAAAAAATTTCAAAAATCATTTTAATAAATTGTAAATATTAATGCAAAAATTAAATTTTTATGAGTTATTTTCAGTAACTTTCCTCTTCTCTCGTAAACTGTGTATATATTTTCATTATAGTACACAGAAAAAAAAAGAACTAAGAATTCAAGAAATACCTCATTTTAGAACTAGATGAATTATTTCAAAAAGGCTTAATAATTCTTACTCATAGCAAGGCATATGGGACTGTATGTAATATGGAGTGCTAGACATATAGATTCATTCAACCTTGCTCCATCCAAATATTCTCAGTTTATTTACCTTATTTTTTCCCTGATTTTTTCTTTACCTGCTCTGTAAGCCTTCAAAACCTTCCAATCTCCCATATTTAAAACCAAAAATCAATTATTACTATCACCACCACCATAATTAGTAGTAAATCTGGATCCCCATTTTACCTTGTTATCCAAAGGTAGTACTTTCAAAACCAACTCTTTATTTAGGATTTCTTTCTACCTGGAATGCTTCCCATCCTACCACTCTTCAAGGCTTATTCTAAATATAACCTTTTATCTTATTTGGCCATATGTTCTTTCATAAAAGATGTTCAGACTAATCTTAGTGACGTACAAATGCATGTGAGCTCATTTTTGTGTTGCTAATATCCCAAATATAGTCGACAATATCTACTACATAGATCAATAAACATTGGAGCTGGCAAGGGTTTTAGCTCATATTCATTTTACAGACAAGAAAATTCAGAGCCTGAAAAATAAAGTAAATTTCCCCAAATCATACAGCTAATTAGGTTGAGTTAAAATTAGGACTCATATTTTCTGACATGTGCAGTTTTTTTTTTTTTACTTCATAACATCATTTTATTTTCTTCCATATGTTAAATGACACATCTTGGATACAGCAGAAATCACACCATAGTAAACATTTGTCATAATATCTTGTAGACTTAAGTCATAGTCAAAAACATATAATAGGGGATTTTCCACAGAAACAGCCATTCCATGACTTTGCAGACCCTTACCTTGAAATCAATTTGGAAACTCTATCGATGAGATAGATGGTCAATCTTTTATTTCTTCCTGTCAATTTATCTCTGAGGTTCAGTATAAATAAGATTTCCTTCCATCAGAATATATCACAGCTGAGTGTTCAATACCTCTGAAAATGTAAAGTAATTTGATTAGTAAAAGCTACCTCATCCTTTTGCCTATATTTTCAATCATTCATTCAAAATTGTTCTGAAAATTATTAATATCATTTTCTGTATTAAAGTGGTATTTGGCTCACAGTTGAAAAAAAATTTATGGTATTACTACAATACAAAGTTTTTCTTTCATATTACAGTGATTAATCTTCCATAGACATTTGGACAAATAAAATAAAGACCCAGACATGAGTAGGTATGAAGTTTGATTAAAATGTTAGGTAATATATGATGATTAAAAAGAGTAATTATAGTATTTATGGGTAAAATCTATTCAGCAGTATCAATGTTCACAGATCAAATCCATTTACAATGCAACTACCTATGTGCTATGATGTATAACTAAGTAGTGCATATCTATACACAGATGTGTGTTATCTATAATTCACATATACATCATATACATATACATCAACAGACTCTGAGATAAATATATTTCATACATCTGCCCTTTCCTCATATACAACATGTAGTAAGTTTAGGTGAAATGAGTCCTGAAAGTTAAAGCATCCAGAAGAATTAAACTCACACCTGAAGGAATCCCTGTGGAGTTGGGTAAAAGCTGATATTTGAAAAGAATGATTCATTTTAACTAAGAGGCTATAGAGTCTGAATACAGAGCATATTTATAATGGTTTTCAAATTTGTGAATTTAATATTGCAGTTACAATGTCCAATGGCTCACAATTGTAAAGATATTTATATTAACTTATAAGTGAATAAAATGTCATTATGCCTCTTGAATTTATTTTATAAGCCATCATTCCTTACAAAACATTCTAGTTTTATTGCGTTCCATTTACTTATTTCCACATTTGTAACTTGTCCAAACTGCTTTTCAAATTCAATATTTTCCATTATGATGTCCATTGTAAACATTTCAAATTATTTTAACTGAGGACTTAAAATCAGTCTCTCTCTTCTGTTTCTTCACCCTCACTGTCTTTGTCGCTCTCTCTCCCTCTAAAGACACATGATGCTATTAGTCTCCAGTTGTAAGTACTAAATATAGTTTTAGTACTAGGAATATTAAGGTCCTATTATGTAGTATTCCAAGAGGCTAGTATTGTTTCCTGTCTCCATACCTCTTTAAAATAACTTGGGCAGAAATGAGAAAAGAATGGCTCTACCGAATTACAGAGACACAAATTACTTGAATTACATGAATTTTAGCTCAACTGCAGTAACAAAAATAAAGAGGATATTCTAATTTCTATTGCTGAAAAGTGTGTAGGCACTGAGATAAACTAGCAGGCTGGTTTGTGACTGTTCATGGACTTTGGGAGAAGACAAAAGCTAGAGGTCACAGCAAAAGCAGTAACTGGGGCTTCATAATAGCATGAGCCAAATTCACCTGTCCCCCAAGTTCCATGGAGGTGATACCAGGGTCTATCAACAATGCTTGTAGATGTAATTGGCTAAGAAGTTTGAGCTTGTTTCTATAGTAGATAAAATCAATACTGCTCTTTGAGTTGGAGTTGAGAGGTGGGGGACTTCCCTCATCTATCACGTTTACTCCCTATGAACACAACCATAAGAATTATTCTTAGTGGAAATAGTCGGGTTCTATTATTCTTGCTATGTCAGCAAAAATGTGAAAGAATGCTCAAGGTCCATAGCAATTGCCTCTTTGAACCCTTCCTTACTAATTTCTATTAGATTTTAATAAAGTATAAAATCTATAAATCCATCTAATCATGAAATTCAAGATAAATTTGAGTCTTTTAACCTGCATGAAAGAGGTTAAGAAACTTAAAGGAACTCAAACCCTGATGATTCACCATTATTGAGGGACTGAGAATTAGGCATATTTTATTTTTCCTAAGTTACTAGAGAAAAATACTAAGGAAGGCTTGAGAGGTTATTATCAGCAAGAGCTTTGTTGGTACCATTCTAAAATCAAAGAAAAGAAATGTTTCCAATAAGCCTAGCACATATTAACTCACAATGCTGTAGGCCATGGTCAGAAGATAATTAAAGTTTGTTAAATAGTTTTTTAAATGGTTATAAAAATCAGAGGTATAAATAAGTATTTTTATATGCTTGTCCTTTAGAAAGGTGAGGAAGTAAAGGCATTTGTCTTTTTTAATAGTCTATTACTGCAATTTAATTCATTAGAAATGTATGTGTGTGCGCATATGTATTTTTTTCCTAAAGTAATACTCTTTTTATTCTCTTACTGAAGAATTTAAACAGCTTAACGTTACCTTAAGGCAGCAGTATTTTCTTATGCCATTTTCTACCAAGACACTAAAGCAGAGAAAATTAACTTTATTCAACACTTGTGTCTTTAAAAGGATAATGATTTCATCTAGTTAAAGGTGTCCTAGGCAACTTAGTTTATTTCAGGGAAGAAATTGCCTGCTCACTCATGATAAGACAATTTGTCACCTTGGAAATTAAATTACCCACCTCTGTTTACCTTGAGGAGTTGTGCTATATAATACCTACTTGCCCTACTACTACTTTTATATCAGAATGTGCCTACTTCTACAAGAACATATGTTGTATAATCAAAAGGCTGTAAGGGAGGCTTAAACAGAATACAAGTCCTACTTCCTAATCTAAATTGAACTTGATGGATGTATGGAAAAGGTTTAATGAATCTGAAAAGAATTATCCAATTGATAGTAGGATCTCCTACGAATGAAGATTTGTGTCTCTAAGGCAAAAAATAGTTTGTTCCATGATAGGTTGACTCTACTCTAGTTTAAAGTACATAGTATTTTCTAAATATTTCTTTTTGGCTCTTTGTGACATTAATAAGAAAAAAACGCCATAGGAGTTGTTTTATTGAAGTACATACTGGGGCTCCCTGGGTGGCTCAGCAGTTTAGCAACACCTTCAGCCCAGGGCGTGACCCTGGACACCCGGGATGGAGTCTCATGTCGGGCTCCCTGCAGGGAGCCTGCTTCTCCCTCTGCCTGTGTCTCTGCCTCTCTCTGCGTGTCTCTCATGAATAAATGAATAAAAAAATCTTAAAACAAATAGATTTACAGAGAACAACATTTTAACTAAAAGTGATAGTGATATTTAATAGTCTAAATATGCAGGAACTTTAGCAAATAATGAGGAGCTAGGCGAGTACTTTCATCCATTTTCTGTGAGTGGCAAAATTCTAAAGGATAGAGGTAGAAAATCTCTGTGATTGCCAGGTGATGAGAGTCACGAAGTGACTAAAAAAATCAAGATTGAACTCTAAGTCCATTTCTGATATGATGGTGTTCTGGGCTGAATGGTGTCCTTCCAAAATTCTCCTGTTAAAGTCCTAATTTCCAGTAGCGAAGAATGTGATCTTATTTGGAAATAGTGTCATTGCAGATATAATTATTGAAGTTCAGATGAAGTCACAATGGAATAGGGTGGGCAGTTAATCCAATACAACCTGTGTCCTTCTTAAAATGGGACATTTGGACACGCAGGCACACAACAAGAATGCTATGTGATGTGCCTAACAAGCTAAGAAGGTCAAAGCCTGCCTACAAACCCCAAGAAAGTGGGAGAGAGGCCTGGAACACATTCTCCCTAATGACCCTGAAAAGGAAACAATTCCTCCAATACTTTGATCTTGGATTTTGAGCAGCCAGACTCCTGAGAAGACACATCGCTCTTGTTGAAACCACCTAGTTTATGGTACTTTGTGACAGTAACTCTCTCTAACTCGCATACGTAGCAATTGCTCTCTTTTGGAGAAAATGATAATGTCATATTGTATGTTGTTTTCTAAGGTTACAGAGTTCCTCCTGTACATTGCTACACTTGTTCCTCAGAATGACTTTTTGAGGTTTTCAGGTTGGGTATACTTAACCCACACATTATAAAAGTGACTCTGACAATTTAAGAGGACTGCCAATGTACCAGAATTAATCAAAAGAGCAGGAAGGATTTTAAACTAGGTTGTCACCTCAAACTTTATGTTATTTCTTCATTCAAACAGGTGACATATGTGTGTGTGTAATACATATATTTATGCTAAATTATATAATACATATATATATATAGTATAAGTGTCTTACACTTTTTTTTTTTTTGCTTAGAGCAGAGAAAACCTCCTGTTGTATACCCAGTGTATCCCTCTAAGAAGATGACTGATGGGATAGAATGGGGTGATGTGGATGTTTAAGCATCAAGGCAACTATTTTTCTCTGTTTAGATTAAAGCCTGTTATTTTAATTAAAATTGAAAAGGGAAAGAAGAGAGAGAGAGGCAAACCAGGCAATGGATTCTTAACTATAAAGAACACACTGATGGTTACCAGTAGGGAGGTAGGTGGAGGATGGATGAAATAGGTGATGGGATTAAAGAGTGCACTTGTTCTGATGGGCACAGACAGGGTGACGTATGGAAGTGTTAAATTACTGTATTGTACACCTGAAACTAACATGATACTGATTGTTAACTCACTGGGATTGAAATGAAAATATTTAAAAATTAAAAAAAAATAAAATGAAAACATGAAAAAACAAACCCAAAATCAATTTCCAATATATCTCATATTCTGGGAAAGGGAAAAGCAAAGAAAAAGAAGGTCTGAGTGATTCTTCCCTTCAGCTGTTATTTCACTTCCTCATCAATGTAGTAGTAAAATGTCTGAACATGAAACACAGGTTTTGTGCTAAGAGAACCTGCTCTCTGCAGTCTGGAAAATCAGGCTTCAGAGATACAAGGCTGAGATCATGTTTTCATTTTTTGGAAAATTCAGAAAAGGAAATTCCCTATGAAGATCAGTCTTGTTAGATGGTTGAACTTCCCTCATGATTATGCCCTGACTATTGCACTTTTTTTGTTTGTTTTCCCAAAATGACCTCAGAATATCCTACATAAATATGTCTATACATGTTTTTTTTTAAATATTCTACATGCAGAGATTTTAATAATTCATCTCGGCACTTTCCATGATTATGTAAAGGAAGGGAAAAAGAAGGATATTTTTTAAGAGACAGAAAGTAATGAGGGGCACCTGAGTGGCTTAGTTAGACATCCAACTCTTGATTTCAACTCAGGTTGTGATCTCAAGGTTGTGAGATCAGCCCTGTGTGGGGCTCTGTGCTGGAAGTGGAGCCTGCTTAACATTCTTTTTCTCCTTCTACCCCCTCCTCTTCCCCTGCTCTAAAAACAAAAACAAAAACTACAAAAGCAAACCAAAATAAAACAGGGAGTGTGAAAAGGTTAAATAAGATAACTTATCACCTACTAACTAAAAAATGCCCGTTGGATTTGACCTAGTGATCACTGATAAGCAAAACAGTGTCCATGGCATGGTCAGCATCAGGAGAAGAAAGAGAGAAATAAATCCCTTTTAAAGTTTGACTATAAAGGAATAAAAGTGATATAGTTGGGGTTGGAAGGCACTTTTGATTACTTTTATTGATATCTTTTCTTGAGCTAGTAGAGTCAAAGTAGTTTCCTTTAAATTGAGTAAAACTACTCCTAACCAGTTTGAAGATATATGTTATGTGAAAGAGATTAATATTTTGCATATGGATGAAAAAGATAGGAAAAGCTATGACGCAGAAGACAATTTGGTTAACCTTTTCCCTAACCTAATCTTGACTTCTACAATTAAATTTATAAGAAAGGAAAAACTAGCCTCTGAAAAGTAAAATGTTGGCTTCAAGGCCACACAACGCAGATCGTTGTACATGATAGAATGCTATGCTGTTCATTATTAAAACTTCCAAACTTACCTAAATTCTTCCATGTTTGTGCTGTGTTAAAAGTTAATCATATGATAATTTTTCATCTGCCACCATTTCTAAGACACTTTATCAACAATAAGTCCCAAGGTCTTTTGGCAAAGTAATATATTCCTGGCTGGTGTATATTTTCATTTCTTTTCATGCCAGACACATTTGAGCCTGTTTCCAAGCTCAAAGTTTCTGTGTGGTAGGTTGTTTTGCACTGTTTGATCTGTTATTTTATTCAGAAGAAGCATTTATTCTTCCAGACAAATAATCTCGTTGGCTTTACTTTTAACTTCTAAATTTCCTATTTTTCAAAATATTATTTGTCAAAATCCATGTTTGTTTGTTTGTTTGATTTAATATTTAATAAGCTTCAATTTGCCAACACATAGTATAATACCCAGTTCTCATCCCATTAAGTGCCCTCTTTAGTGTGTCATATGATTTTTTAAATGAATTTTTAAAAATTTCATCCTAAATGAAATTTAGCAGCCATGTCTTCTTTTCATATTGTCTGCTCCCCCTGGAAACTTTTGGAACTTGTTGTAGAACATATGCCAAAAATAGTGTTATTCTTTCTAATATGTTTCTAATATGCTGTTATGAAGAGTTTTATAACAAAGATGGTCTTTTTTGCATTTAGAAATTTAATTATATTTTTCTCTACATTGGAATGGAAAACCTAACTTCTGCTATTTATTTGTGTTTTTCTTTTCTGACTAAATACATTATTTTGAAGTATACTTCACCAAACTTCTTTGACAATATCAATAGCTTAAAGGCTTGAAGCTTGAAGATAAACCTACAATTAACTGTAAAAGTGTTTTTTTCTTAGTTTACCAATTAACAAAGTTTTTTTAAAGTGTCATGTAAATAATTATTAACAGTATTATCAACTTTAAAAGACTTCATAGTACTTCTAAGCTGCCTCAATTCATGAATGTAAATAGTAATGAAAAATTTTACAGATTATTACACTTCTATATTCTTTCATGTCTGGTTGTGTTTATTATCACACTCTATGATCAGGAGTTTTATGACTTTGAAGAGTTTGGCATACTGTTTGTCTAAAAATTAATCACCTTCATTGGAAATCCTTAACAAATATGAATATTCACCTCTGAAGAGCTTTATAGTATTCACTATACTTGATTTAATTTGTAAGACAAATAAGCCTAATAAAAAAATTCTAAAATATTATAAAATATGTGCTACTTTTAAAAAGTAAACAAAAATCTGTTTTTTGGCTTGTTTGCTTTAAGATATGTTCTAAAACACACTTTATTTGAGATGATTGATTATAGAAATTTAGTACATATATATGCATGAAATTTAACATCGTATTATCTTTCATGTTTTTCATATCTGGGCATGATTTATTATTTTGAAGCAGCCGAAGTATCTAGCTGTATGTGCTCAAGCTGAGATTCCTTTTACTAATGGAGTTTTATCAAGTCTTATTAGTTTCATGTGAATGTTATTTCAATAGGATTTTAATGTTACTCCAATAGGATCAAAAAATAAAAAATTCTACCAAATGTCCCCAAAGAACAACTTTTTCTGGAAAAAATAAACATCAAAAAGCTATTACTGTTAAAATAAAAATGAAATAAGGTTACAATTACATTCTATTACCATGGACTACTACTCTTTTAGGTTATAGAGTTAAATAGGTTAAATGTACTGAACACATTTCTTAAAAAGATAGCAAGAAGACAATATAACTTTCCCCCCTCTAGATTTAAAAATGCTAAAGAAACAAAAAACATTATTTTTTAGAGTTTAAAGTAAGAATGAAAACCCAAATTTTTCAGATATTTTCCAAAACTTTCCATAGTCTATTCATTTTAATAGCCATGCTTTCTTCTATGTATTAGCAAACTCTCAGAAAAGTATGATATGGATTCTATGTGGTTTTGTAGATTTCACTTTTTAGTACCAAATAATTAATTCTTAATTATCTAAAGGGTCATTTTCACCTATAATTTACACAAGTATTTCCAACTTTAAAATTTAAGTTTCTATATTAAAATGTTTTAATACCATTGAGACTACCAAAATTTAAACTAAAAATCAAAACCATAAACTTAAACCTCATTCAATATTTCTTTTTTTAAAATAATTTTATTTATTTACTCCTGAGAGACATAGAGAGAGAAGCAGAGACAGGCAGAGGGAAAAGCAGGCCCCTGTGGGAGGCCCGGTCTGGAACTCGATCCCAGGACTCCGGATCACAACCTGAGCCAGATGCAGACACTCAACCACTGAGTCACCCAGGTGACCCTCATTCAATATTTCATCACCAGAAATAATTTTAAAATGCTATTTAAATATATTGCATCACAGTTTTAGACACTCCTTGTGTATATATCCCTGTGTAATAAAATATTTCTTGAACTAATTTCAGAAAATACCATCTGACTTATACATATCTTATAAAAATATTTTCTTATTTAAAAATATGTTACTAAAAAAGAGCCTTAAGAAAAACAAAGAAATACAAATAATTTATTATTTCTTCCACATTTTTTAAAAGAACGCACATACTTCAAAATTAATCACTGACATTTGAAAAATATTTTCTAATTATTTTAAGCAGGTATTTGGGGAATGTTTTTAAAGCATTAATTTATTTTGAAAACTATCTATGTAGGTAAAAGGTGCCCTTAAATCTTCTCTTTGTCAATATAATTCCACATTTCTTTATAGTGATGCTGTAAATAATGGAGTAAATTAAATTAGCAGAATCAAAGTGTAATTCATATTGTAATATACTTTATTGCTCTCAATTATGCCATATTGTTATTCTAAAACTTTGACCTATTGGTTATTTATGTGATTTCTATAATTATTTGGGAAACATTTTTTAAAACATGTAGAATTAGAATATATTAGTTCTAAAATGTATAAAAATGTGAATTTATAATTTTACGTATTTTATGATTTTCAAAAAAAATAATTGCAATATTTCTTCAAAGTTAAGAATTTGACAAGTTTCTGATTTAATAAATCCCTTAGTAGATTATGATTAATCTCTTTTTTTAATATTTTATTTATTTATTCATGACAGACACAGGGAGAGAGAGAGAGAGAGAGAGAGATGCAGAGACACAGGCAGAGGGAGAAGCAGGCTCCATACAGGGGACCCGACATGGGACTTGTTCCTGGGTCTCCAGGATCTTGCCCTGGGTTCAAGCCACCACTAAAACACTGAGCCACCAGGGCTGCCCATGATTAATCTTTTAATAATTTCTGTTGGCTTAATGATTGTTCAAGAGGGTAAATAAAAAGAGAAGAAAATGAGGTATTTAGTCGTTAAGAGCTAATAATTTACATGATATAATGATGTATGATGTTTATTAATCATGTCTTGTTTATTGATTAATAATGTTTAATATTTATTAAGTGTTTACCACAGCCAAGAACTACCCTATTTTACATAAACTGACTCATTTAATCCTCACAATAATGTTATGAGATAGACACTATTTTGGTTATGGTTTTACAGATGGGAACACTGAAGCAACCAGTGTTAAAATCACTTATCAAAATTTACACCATCAGGCACCTGAGTGGCTCAGTGAGTTAAGTATCTGCCTTTGGCTCATGTCATGATTCCAGGGTTCTGAGATCAAGTCCCATGTCAGGTTCCCTGTTCCATGAGGAGTCTACTTCTTCCTCTGCTCTTCAACCCTGCTCATTCTCTCTCTCTCTCTCTCTCTCTCTCTCTCTCAAAAAAGAAAAAAAAAAAATATTTAAAAGAAAAAAAAAACTTACACCATTAAATTAGAACCAGGATTTAAATCCTTACACTATGATCTCATGGCCTAGTGTTTTAACCATAAACATGAATGCAAATATAAGAAGGCCCTCAAGCTGAGCACAATTACCAAATTGTTTCAATGGAATAACCAGTGAACACATGGCAGATTTTTCTTTTGTAGACTGTTTCATATAGTTGTTCCTTGAGAAGGATTTGAGAGGAAGGCTGGTATAGACAGAAATAATAAGGTAAAAAACACACATTAGCACATGAAGGGCATATTATCACTCATTGCTTTTGGTAACTAAGACATATAGTCTGAAAATGATAGAAGTAGAATGAAGACCATTAAATGCAGTTGGTAGTCAAACTGTGTTCCTCTTGAGTGGACAGAAAAGGGAAAGAAATGAATTATAAATAAAGGAAGACTTTAAAATTCGTATAAAGACATGAATAGTGCTTGAGCTGTCTTAATTCTATATTTATTATATTGCATAAGAAAAAAGAAAAAAAAGGCACAAGCTTGAGGCATTAGTCAAGATTCTCAGTGATGGGATCTACTTGGACCCACCTAAGTGGTTTAAGATTATTTTATGATGAAAAAAAAAAGATTATTTTATGATGAAAATATCTGAACAAACAGCAGTCACACACGCATATACACAAATCTAACCTAAACAAAGCCTCTAAAAAACACAGCTCTCATAAATTCTTTCTCCAGGAGGTTTACAGCCAGAAAGGAGATGGACCACTGGTACCTGCGTGACAAATCACATCTATAAAACTTTCCGTACTTTCCACTTGTTTCTCACCCCCACCCCTTGCTCCTCATTAGTTTCCTGCTATTTAATTTCCCTTGAAGTCTTAACCCCCTTTCTTATTAAGATGATATATAAACCATTATCTCTGGCTGTCCAGGGAGCCACTTCTTTGTGTACTCACACATACATAAACTTTGATGTTTTTTCTCTCCTTCAGAAGTCTTTTGAATTTTGACAGTAAATTCACAGTCCCCCAATCACTGAACTAAGTTAGTAGTTGGAAAAGTTGTTAATTCTTGCCAACATTAAACTGATGGAAATGAAATAGTAAACATAAGTTTCTTCGTCCATTTTTACAAGTAAGATGCATTGATTCTCATTTGACACGGAAAAGCGTGTTTTGTGGATATAATAAAAAACAGTTCCTTCTTCCTAGAAAATGTCCCTTGACAATCAGGTAAATCGATTGATTCATTCATTGATTTATTGATTAATTAACTTTGGAAACTGTGTTACTGAAACAAATAGATTTTTTTTTCTCTATGCTTTTAATCTACAGGGATAAATAGAAATGTGAATTTTTCACTGGCTTTAAGAAATTTTATGTTCAGCTTTCTGCATTTTTCCCAACTTCACATCTAACTTCTTGAAAGTTTCCACCACTAGTGAGGTCTCCTGCCTCACCTCCCCATCCCTCCTCTTTAAAATATATTTTAGCAATAAAATATATTAATAAAAGTTTGCACAGTGTTTTTTTTACAGACGTAGATCTATTGCACACTTAATTGACAGTATTTGTTGAACATAACTTTTATATGAGCTGGGACACAGAAAAATGCATTGGACTCACTTTACTGCAATATTTACATTACTGTGGTAGTCTGAAACTGAACCCACGATGTCTCTGAGGCATGCCCGCCCAGGAAATTGCCAATCCTAATCTATTTTTCAGTATTTGTATATTCAGTATACACTTTTCAGCACGGCCACAGCCACTACCATGGTACAAACACCTAAGTAATTGCTCCAACATATTTTCCACAAAATGTTAACTAGGATAATGTATGACTAATATGCAACTTGAATCATGCCACTCCCTGATATAGAGTGATTGGCATTGGATGCAGAAAAACAAAATCTAATTCTTCACACTGGTATACAGAGCCTGGAAGATCTGACCATTCTTCTCCTTTAGAGCTGCATATCTCAGTACCGCACGGTGCTTCAAAGGCTACTCTCTGTGGACAGGATGCCCGTGATGAATTGCTGCTTCACTTGTTTCCTAGCCTGCACGGTGAGAATAACAATAACACCTACTCCATGCGCTTGAGAAAACAACACCAAATTCAGGGAACACACTCAATAAATAGTAGATGCTATTATCTGTCAGTTATTGAAGTATTTTTTATCCTCTTTCTTATATGATCTTTCTATTTTTATTCAAAAATAACTCTTTGATATATCCAGTGTGCCAGGCCCTGCGATAAGAAACCATAATGGGTATGAGGCTGATAACTCTGTCCCCAGTGAACATCCAGTCTAGCCTGGAAAAGAAGAGACTTTTAACAATATGTAATTACACAAAGGTTTGTCTAATTACAGAAAGGCTTATTTAATTACAGCTAGGGTAAGCTTGCTAAAGAAAAATATTCAACAGAACCAGTTACAAGGGAATCTAACCTAGAGATGTGACATTTCACCTGAGATCTGAAGCATGCACAGGGTTAGGTGAGTAAGCTTTAGGGGATAGGGAGTTTATAAGAGGAAAAAATATTTAGATTTTCCTTTTTGGTCCCAAACTCTCCTTGTTTGAATTTACTTATTTTTTTTGAATAAACATATTCTTTACTGCTCAAACTCTAGATCATTGTTGTTGTTTTTATTAGTCTATTACTCTCAACTGTGTTCACTTTTCTTTGCAGTTCAGACTTGACCTCATCTCTCTTTTATAATATTAAGTTTTCTCATCACGAATACTTTTTGTTTTCCTCGGTCATCAGGAAAAGTAATTTAAAGTACCTCAATTCCATCTCCAGGCCTCCCAGATAGTATTTCATTCGAATCATTGAGAGACTCATACTCATTCCCGAATAAGTTGGTATCACACTTATGTTGTTGATGGCTTTATATTCTAAAACTTCCTAGATATTGTTCTGTCTTTTTTGAAAAAAAAATATATATATATTTCATCGATTATTCAGTCAATTATGGAAATGCAGACTGAATAGAGGCATTTAAATTATACACCCCCACTGACTAGCTGTTTTTTTTTTTTTTTATGGGCAGATTCTTTACCTCTTTGTGCCTCAATTTTATCATGTGCAAAAATGGACTAATAATCATATCTCTCCGTTGCTTTTTATTTGCTTGAGGATGAAATGAGATTACATATTAGCCGATACGTAAGTGCTTACTGACATTATTGTTTTCCTTAGCTCCTCTTCTTCTGATATAAAATAACAGATTCTAGCCTGCATGAATCCAAAACCCTGTTTTATCCTTGAGTTTATATTCATATATTATAACAAGATAGAATTCTCTGTCAACTTTGCCAATTCTTACCTCTGGTAGAAAGGTTTTTCTTTAAGCCTAATAGAATCCTATGAGAAGCACTCATTTTTTTTACACAGATAACAAGTTTTTACTTTATAGAAGCTTCGCTCAGGGAATCCAAAGCTCTCCTCACACAGAGCCCTCTAAGGATGTGCCATTATTTCCATGGGTAGAGCTAAGTCAATGGTCTCCAGAGTTGTGATCAAATAACTTCCATTATATCACTTAGTGATTATGAAATCCCAGTAATTTAAGAAGTAGACATAATTTAGAGATGAGAAAGCTGATGCTAAAAATAATTAAGAAATGTATGGAAAATTATACAGGTGAGTGAGCAGGTCCCTCTGATTATTAAATCCAAGAGTATATGATAAGGGAACTTATTAGAGGGCAAACTATGAGTGAAAAGGTGTACTTGTTTATCTAAATATCTATATAGAATAGTCTTGCTAACAGATGACTGCCATGGGCATTACATTCAAAGTTACTAGCATTTTTAAAGAATTGATTATTTAGGGGTGTCTGGGTGGCTCAGTGGTTGAGCGTCTGCCTTCGGCTCGTTTATTTCTCATGAATAAATACATAAAATCTTTAAAAAAGAATTGATTATTTAGGATTTATGTGTCTTTTGCATTTAATGATAATCTTTTGAGATAATTGTAAAAAATATAATACCAAAATTAATCAACTTAAAAACAATTAAACTGGATTTTTTTTATAACAGTGTGTGGTATTATGTCTTAGAAACATCTGAAAATATCAATGTGAATAATTGTAAGCTGTAAGAAAATAATGAAAATGCTAATATCTCAATTGCATTTGGAAAATCAT
This sequence comes from Nyctereutes procyonoides, assembly GCF_905146905.1. NCBI lineage: Eukaryota > Metazoa > Chordata > Mammalia > Carnivora > Canidae > Nyctereutes > Nyctereutes procyonoides. The sequence goes on along the minus strand of NW_026575032.1, from coordinate 12,192,364 downwards.
TTAAAATGTCACAGTTAAGTGCAAAACTAAATTTTATATGGTCAAGTTAGAGCATTTTATAGTAAACAATTACAAATTTACTTCGATAAGCTTTTGATTTTTTTTTTCATGATCTTTGTGCTGTTTCAAAAAGGCTATATTTTGGGATGCCTGGGTCGCTCTGTGGTTGAACAGCTGCCTTTGGCTCAGGGCATGATCCCGGGGTCCTGGGATCGAGACCCGCATCGAGCTCCCTGCAAGGAGCCTATTCTCCCTCTGCCCTTGTCTCTGCCTCTCTCTCTGTGTCTCTCATGAATACATGAAATCTTAAAAAAAAAGGCTATAATTTGTTGCACCTTCATGTATATGCCACTAATTTATTTATTCAAGTATAATTAACTTACAATGTTAATGTTATTTTCCAGTGTATAATATAACAATTCAAGAATTCTGTACATTTCTCAGTGCTCATCAAGATAAGTGTCTCCTTAATCCCCTTTATCTATTTTGCCCATCCTCCCACTCATCTGCTCTCTGGCAACCACCAGTTTGTTCTCAGTATTTAAGAATTTGGTGTTTTTGTTCCTTTTATTTCTTGTTTGTTCATTTGTTTTGTTTCTTAAATTCCACATAGGAGTGAAATCATGTGGTACTAGTCCTTCTCTGGCTGACTTATTTCACTTGCCCTCTAGATTCATCCATGTTGGGGCAAATGGCAAAATTTAACTCCTTTTTATGGCTGAATAATATTCCATAGTATATATATATATATATATATATATATATATATATATAGCACATCTTCTTTACCCATTCACCTATCAATGGACACTTGTGTTGCTTCCATATCATGGGTATTGTAAATAATGTTGCAATAAATATAGGGGTGCATGCATCTTTTTGAATTAATGTCTTTATATTCTTTGGATAAATACCCTATAGTGAAATTACTGAACCATATGATAATTCTATTTTTAATTTTTTAAAAACCTCCATACTGTTTTTCACAGTGGCTGCACCAATTTGCATTCCCACCAACAGTGCGCATGGGTTATTTCTTGTCCACATTCTCGCCAACACTTGCTACTTCTTGTCTTTTTTATTATAACCATTCTGACAGGTATAAGGTGATATTTCCTTATGGTTTTAATTCACAGTTCCCTGATGATCAGTGATGTTGATCATCTTTTCATGCATCCTCTGCCCATGTGTATGTCTTTTTTTTTTAAGATTTTATTTATTTATTCATTCATGAGAGACACAGAGAGAGAGAGAGAGAGGCTGAGACAGAGGCAGAGGGAGAAGCAAGCTCCATGCAGGAAGCCCAACGTGAGACTCAATCCCAAGACTCCAGGATCCTGCCCCGAGCCAAAGGCAGATGCTCAACCTCTGAGCCATGCAGGCATCCCTATCTGTATGTCTTTAGAAAAAATGTCTATTTAGGTCCTCTGCTCATTTTTTAAATTGGATTATTCACTTATTTTTGGTTTTGAGTTGTATAATATATAAGTTCTTATATATTATAGATGCTATCAATTTTTTAAAGTACTTTTCTGTAGATACATTTCCAGAGGAACTCTCTACTTAGGGATATTCAGAATAACAATATTTTTCCCTTTATAAGTACTTATTTTTCTATTCAGACACACTTTTGCAAATAGCTAATCCATTTATTTTCTCATAGTTCTATGCTCCTTCCACTTGGATTCTGGCTATATTTCTACACCAGATTTATTGTTGGAGAACAGTTTGATCTGCACAAAAACATTTACTCCTCAGTACTGAACAAGAACCTATATTATTTGTGAGACCTTAGGCAAGTTATGTAACCTCCACTTCAGCTTTCCTATCTGTAAACCAGTGATACCAATAGCATCTAACTCATAAATTTGTTGGGAGGAGTAAGTAGGTTCATTTAATAAAAGAGGGGGGCAGTATCCAGGACCTGAGAAGCACTTTCTGGGTGAATATAAGCTATTAGAATGTTTCCACCTTACAGAAGTGGATTTTCTTATTCTCTGATAATTGAAACTGGTTAAAAAATAATCCCCCCAAAAGCATAATCAGACCTATCAACACAAGAACAGATTGATAGTTATCAGAGGTAAAAAGGGTGGGGAGATGGACAAAATGGATGAAGGGGAGTGGGAGAAACAGGCTTCCAGTTTTGAAATGGATAAGTCATGGGAATGAAAGGTACAGCATAGGGAATATAGTCACTGGTATTATAATAGCATTGTAGGGTGACAGATGGTAGCTACACTTGTGGGGAGTTGTAGCATAATATAAATTTGTTGAGCTACTGCTGTACACCTGAAACTAATGTAACAGTGCATGCCAACTATACTCAAAAAAGACAAGTAAATAAAAATTAAAAATTATCACCCCAAACATGCTGTGAGACACCTTTATCATTTTCCGTTGAGATACTATTTCCAAGAAAGTAAGCATCCATTATGGTATAATCCTTTTTTCCGCCCTTTATTGTTCAGAATTTTAAAATACAGGAAGGTACATTCTTTTAGGTGAAGAACCTAATTTTCAGTTGGCATTAGCCTTCGGTACATTAATCTATAATTGCAAATCCACAAAGAAAAAGTTCTCTTTTTAATTCCTCATCAAAAGGTCAGTTAGCTTCTCTTTTTTTTTTTTTTTGTTTTTTTTTTTTTTTGTTTTTTTGTTTTTTAAGATTTTTATTCATGAGAAACACAGAGAGTGGGGCAGAGATACAGGCAGAGGGAGAAGCAGGCTCCAAGCAAGGAGCCCGATGTGGGACTCGATCCTGGGACTCCAGGATCATGCCCTGGGCCAAAGGCAGGCACTAAACCATTGAGCTACCCAGGGATCCCCCAGGATAATGTTTGACCATATATCTGAGAACTATGGTTCAGACAAGTTGACACATAAAATCAGTCAACACACTGAGTATGATCTAGCCCTTGTCTAACTGTCAACTTCATCGTGGACCATATGTCTGCTTCAAACACACAGACAGGCCTTCTTTCAGTTCCTCACAAACACAAATTCCTTCCTTCCACTTCCAGGTCTTCATAGGTGCTATTCCCTCTGCCTGGAATACCCTTCTACTTGTTCATGGCCTGAAAAATCACATCCTTTAGCTTTAGCTTAAATGCCCTTTTTGTTAGTGGGGATGTTTCTGACCTCCAGTCTCAATCAGGCTTCCTTATTAGCATCTATGCATCAAGCCATAGTTTCTCTTATTATACTCATCACAGTTATATGGCTTGACATATTAATAATTATAAATTTGTTTTCTGTATCTGTTAGTTTCATGTCTTTTTTCCCATTCAATTTAGATACTCAGTGAATTGAGGGACCTGACTGGTTGTGTTAACTCCATGTCAGTATACATGGTAGTAGCTACCAAATGAATATAGAATAAATAAATCAATAGATGGAACTTCGGGTAATAAAAAAAATAAGTTTTCCATAAAAGCTTAGAAATCCAAAGAATCCTTTGAATCAAGAACAATTTGAAACACTCTTCTTGTACCTTTTGCTATCAAAGGCAAATATTTCTTGAGTTAAAGGAGTTCTTAAAGCTTGATAGGCACTTACTTAAAAATACATGTTCTTAGACACTATGGCCTTTGTGATTCAATAGGTTAGGAAGTAGGACGAGCAGACTTTGCCTTGTAAAAAGTGCTCCAATGACTCTTCTGCTTCTAGTTTATATACCAACAACTGGGACGACCTACATTAGACCAAACTTTAACCTAAGTCAGGGCTCCCACCTCTGATGATGGGAACTATTGTGCACTGATGTTTTTTATGCCATATTGACACACACAGATGAGACACAATTCTAGACTAAATGGAAGCACAAATAATGTTCTTTCAAATAATTAAGAACATCTTTCATCTCTACTATCACTTCGTGTTCAAAAAAATTACAATTCTGTCAGGTCAGTGATAATTACTTTTTCCTAGACTCTTAGCCTTCTCTGATGCCTTTAATTCTTTAGTAGATGGCCCCTCCAAAGCTATGTTTATTAGAATCAACCAGTACCCTTTCTCTTAACATATTTGTGGTTTAGAGGATGATAAATTCTTCAAGATAATTTTGTTCTATTTATATAAATCTCTGTTGATTTATTTCTCTGAACCTCTTCTATTTTATGTATGGTCCTGATCATGTTATCTTTTGAAATATAAGTCAAATTTTATAGTTTGAGAATTTCTGCTTCTTTTTTTTTTTTTTATAAATTAATTTTTATTGGTGTTCAATTTACCAACATACAGAATAACACCCAGTGCTCATCCCGTCAAGTGTCCCCCTCCGTGCCCGTCACCCATTCACCCCCACCCCCCGCCCTCCTCCCCTTCCACCACCCCTAGTTCATTTCCCAGTAGCTTCTCTTTTAGTGAATGGCCAACTCTTACTTCTAGTAACAGAAAATTCTTTATAAATTTTAGAAAACCATCTAACCTAAACTGGGTCATATATGTACCTTTATTTCTGTGTACTGAGGTAAAGGTTTTTTTTTTTTTTAATATATCACAGAAGAGACTTCAAGGCAAATGCCTAATTGATTTTGTTGTTTCATGATAAAATAGTATTACTTATGGTTTTAAACTTCTGATATAATGAGTAGTAATGTAGCTTTTGACAGGTACATGTTTAAAATACTTTATTTTCAGTAGAGTTCAACTGCATTTTGTTTTCCATGTTTTCATATCATTAGAAATCAAACATCTATAAAAAGCATTCTCATGCAACAGCCTTCTATTTCTGGAAAGTAGGTTATTTCATTTCTTAAGATCCCAAGATGAGATTTCACTCTCATGCCATCTGGCAAGATAATAAGATAACATCTAAAATCAATACTTTAATATGATCCTGGCTAAAAACTAGCCTCAATGAGAATTAATGGCATATGGCTAAAGCTTAAGAGAAAAAAAAGGGGGGCTAATGTTACTTTTAAAAAATGCACAAAGAAAAGAACTCTTTTTTTTTTTTTAAGGAGAAAAACAAAGTATAAAGATATTGGAATTTTTTATCAATTCAGAACAATTGTTGATTGCATATTATTAAAATATTTTATAAAAATCTCAAATATCTTGTGTTTTAATCTTTTAAATCCTTTACTCTTTTAAGCCAAATAAATAAAACTATTTTTTAATTAATAAAATTAAATAAACCATAAAATGAGAAAAGCACGTGCAAAAAATATCTATACTTAGGGTAAACTAAAAAAAAAAAACAAAAAGAAATAATGAAATTATAAAAACATAGAAAAAAGAACAAAGGCCATAGAAATTATACACAACACAAATCCTGTATTTGTATTTATGATCCAATAATGCATATGTTTTAAATTGAAATGAGAAAAGGGGGAGGAGTGTGTTTAGATGAATGCCGCAAGTGCTGATCTTAATCTCCAAACGTTCTATGTGTTCCTTAGGGATGCGGTGTAGGTGGAACTGATATTCTACTTAATTATACTGAAGTTGAAAATAAAAGCTATGATTTCAACCATTTGGCTGAGTCTGTTTTATGATCCTAAATGTTATCAGTATTCAAAAATACTCTCTTCATAAATAAGAGTGTCTTCTTAAGTTATTCACTCTGTATTTTATGCTTGTACTTTAGATGGAGCTTGTTTTTTCTGTCATCCAGACCGTTTATATACTTAGTGAATTTTTTTTTAAATTTTTTAAAGAATAATTTAGGTTCACAGCAAAATTTAACAGAAGGTCCAGAGATTTCCCATCTACCTACTACTCCCACGTTTGCATAACCTCTCCCATTATCAGTATCCTCCACCAGAGTGGTACATTTGTTAAAATTGCTAACCTGCATTGACACATCAGAGTTTATTTATTTTTTTTTAAGATTTTATCTATTTATTCATGAGACAGAGAGAGAGAGAGAGAGAGAGGCAGAGACACAAGCAGAGGGAGAAGCAGGCTCCATGCAGGGAGCCTGATGTGGGACTCGATCCTGGGATTCCAGGATCATGCCCTGGGCCGAAGGCAGGTGCTAAACTGCCGAGCTATCCAGGGATCCCTACACATCAGAGTTTACAGGAGAGTTCACTCTTGGTGTTTTATATCCTATGTATTTGGACAAATTTATAATGTCATGTGTCCACGTTTAAAATATCATACAGAGTAGTTTCCTTGCCCTTAAACTTTTCCGTGTTTTACCTCTTCATCCCTCCTTCTCCTCAACCTCTGACTCCCACGGATGTTTTTATTGTCTCCAGAGCTCTCCCTTTTCCAGTGTCACAGAGTTAGAAACTCGCAGCATGATGTAGTCTTTTCAGAATAGTTTATTTCACTTAGTAACATGCATTTTTTCTATGTCTTTTCATGACTTGGTAGCTCATTTCTTTTTAGTATTGAACGATATTCCATTTTGTGGACATATTACACTTTGTCCATTCACTGACTAAAGGGCATCTTGGTTGTTTCCAAGTTTTGGCAATTATGAATTAAACCACTATAAACATTCAGGGACAGGTTTTTGTGTGGAAATAAGCTTTCAGTTTTTTTGGGTAAATGCCAAGGAGCTTGATTTCTGGATCGTATGGTAAGCATATGCTTATTTTTCTAAGAAACCACCAAACTGTCTTTCGAAGCTGCTGTACCATGATGCATCCTCACCAGCAATGAATGAGAGTTCCTGTTGCTCCACATGCTCTCCAGGGTTTGGTGGTGTTGGTTCCAGATTTTGGTCACTCTAACAGGTGTACGGTGGTATCTCATCATTGTTTTCATTTGCGCTTTCTTGATGGCATATGATGTTGGGCATTTCATATGCTTATTTATCAACTCCACATGTTTAGTGAACTGTCTGTTAACATCTTTGAGCCATTTTTGAATCTGGTTGTTTCCTGACTTCTGAGTTTTAATCCTATTTAGTAAACTTTGGTTAACAATCTGTTACCAGATGTGTCTTTTGCAAATACTTTCTCCCAGTCTACAGCTTATCTTTTTGTTCCTTGGTGCATAATTCTTTTTATGCATTGTTTGATTTGATTTGTTACTATTTTGTTGAGGAGTTTTGCATGTATGTTCTTTTTTTAAAAAATATTTTATTAATTAATTCATGAGAGACACACACACACGGAAAGGCAGAGACACAGGCAGAGGGAGAAGCAGGCTCCACGCAGGGAACCCGATGTGGGACTCAATCCCTGCACCCCAGGATCAGGTCCTGGGCTGAAGGGAGGCACTCAACCACTAAGCCACCCAGGCATCCCTTGCATGTATGTTCATGACAGGTATTGTCTAGTTTTGATATTAGGATAATGTTTACTTCATAGAATGTTAGGAAGTATTCTCTATCTTTCTATCTTTTGAAAAAGATTATACACAATTGGCATAGTTTCTTCCTTAAATGTTTGGAAGAACTCACTAGTGAACCCACCTGAGACTAATATTTTCTATTTTGGAAGGTCATTAAATATTGAATTAATTGTTCAATAGATACAGGCTTATTCAACTTATCTATTTCTTTTTGTATGACTTTTGATAGATTGTGCCTTTCAAGGAGTTGGTCCATTTTAACTAAGTCAACAAATTCGTGGGCATTGAATTGTTCATAGTTAATAACTTTTTAAAATCTGCTTGAACAATAACTTGGAGTATATCTATTTATTTAATAAAATTTGAGACTTTGTCTAAATCTTGTATTTCTAATAATATTTGCACTCTGTATTTTAATCTATATTACTATTTTAGCCCATACAAGTTTAGAACTGTCTTAAATTTGTTTCAATGTTCTTTTTATTTTGTCATAATTCTATTTATAGTAATTATGTCATCCTATAGTTTATTTTGTCTCATGTTAACACCTCAGGATGCTGTGGCTGACATTTGCTTGGAATATTTTTTTATATAATTTTACTTTCATGCTTTCAGTATCTTCTAGTTTTATAGATGTTTCTTAATAGTAGTAATTTTTGTTTGTTTTGATTTTCTCCTTTGAAAAATGTTTGAACTATAAGATTCCATGTACATTTATTATAGTGACATAAATTTGGACTTAAACACACAATGCTACTCTGCCTTTCCTATTTTCCCCATTTATCTTTTATATTATCTTAATTTTTTATCATCTTGTATTTCTTTTTTTTAATAATAAATTTATTTTTATTGGTGTTCAATTTGCCAACATACAGAATTACACCCAGTGCTCATCCTGTCATCATCTTGTATTTCTTTATCAATTTGTGGTTCTGGAAATCTTAGCATATATATTTATGTTTTAATTTACAGTTAATATATGTATTCTTTGAACACAAAGATCTCAGAGTATTTCAACAGAAAAAAAGACCTCTTTGAAATTATATACTATTGTTTTCAAATATTTAAATTCCAACTTATCTTGCTATACCCCATGAAACATTATTTTTTATTGTTTTATAAAATCGGTGCTTGAGAGACTTAGCTGTACACTTGTAACTTTCTTCGGCCTGGTTATGAACTGAAGGTTTATGCCCTTCCCCTAATTCATATGTTGAAACCTTAACCCTCAATATGATGATATTATGGGTTGGGGGTCTCTGGAAGATGATTAGGTGATTAGTGAATAAATTATAAGAGAGGAAGGAGATTTACAATATACAAAAGAATCTAAGTAATTCCTAAAGGTAAATGACATTCTGTACCTGATCTTCAGGAGTCAAAGTTAGGAGTCATACATTGGCCGGCATGTTGGCTCAGAGCAAAAAAAACCACATCAAGGGTGTTGATACCAATTACTCAGAGGCAATGGGAGTTTAAGTTGTAGATCTAGGCTCAGAATGAAAAATTCAGGTTCTTTGGAGGATAATTATATTCTTTGCAAAAGTCTGATGCTGGAAGCTTTTGCAAGAGATCTAGTACATTGCTTGCATTCTAAGAATAAAGGCTGAGTATTACATTTTCTGATTTTGTTTTCTCTGATGGTCTGGATTTTTACATATTGTGTCTAGGCCTCATTTTTTTCCCCTTTTCTGTTCCTGCCTGGAATTTGGATGAAATTCTGGAATTTATGGATTGGTGTCCTTCTTCAGCTCTGGATTATATTCAGTCAATATATCTTCATATATTGTCACTGTTACATTCTCTTTTATTTTCCTTCTGAATCTCAAATTAAATATATGTTGGAGATTTTCTATTCATTTTCTTTTTTCATTTTTTTATATTTTTTTATTGGAGTTCCATTTGCCAACATATAGCATAACACCCAGTGCTCATCCCATCAAGTGCCCCCCTCAGTGCTCATCACTCAGTCACCCCCAACCCCCGCCCACCTCCCTTTCCCCACACCCACTCCCAGAGTTAGGAGTCTCTCATGTTCTGTCTCCCTCTCTGATTACTCAGCCATTTTCTTTTTTCAAAATTTTTATTTATTTATTACACAGAGAGAAACAGAGAGAGTAAAAAAGCACAAGTAAGGGGAGCAGCAGAGAGGGAGGCAGAAACAGGCTCTCTGCTGAGCAGGAGCTCAACACAGGTGGGGCTTGATCCCAGAACCCCAGGATCATGACCTGAGCCAAAGACAGATGCTTAGCCCACTGAACAACCCAGTCATCCCTTTTCATTTTCTTGAACAACTTATCTGTTAAAATTATTTGAGGCCTGGGACAAAGGTTTGCTTTTCAAAAGGAAATTTGTGTGTAAGAACCATTAGTGTTAAACATATTATAGTAAAGCCTGCACTTAATAATGATAATGTAAATTGAGGCTACTAACTCTTGTGAGATATGCAACAGTAATTCTTTTCAGCTGAGATCCTCCTTTCTCTTCCATAAAGTATTCCCATATGTTTTCTGCTTCATGTTTGGAGATTCTCCATCACACTTAGGTGTACAGTGACTGATAAGGCCACATAATTTGATATTTAAGTCCATTTGAGAACCAAGAATAGAATACTCTTATTTCAAAATATTTTGTTTTATTTGTATTTATTTATTTTTTAAAGATTTTATTTATTTATTCATGACACACACACACACACACACAGAGAGAGAGAGGCAGAGACACAGGCAGAGGGAGAAGCAGGCTCCATGCAGGGAGTCTGATGCGGGACTTGATCCCAGGACTCCAGGATCACACCCTGGGCTGAAGGCAGGTGCTAAAACCTCTAAGCCACCCAGGGATCCCCTCAAAATGTTTTAGAGTATGAACGTAGAAAGTCCCTAAGTGAATATGGAGCTATAATGAAAATATATTTGTACTATAATATTAAATTTAAATCAAGTATAACACAGAAACTCTTTTACCACATGTTTGTTTTTCAGTTAACTTATAACAAAAAGGATAAATTGTCTCCTTATTTCAAAAACCTATTTGGTTTCCATGTATTATTGCATTAATGACAATGGAGTATAACCTGATGTAAAGATTATATTTTATGCTTAGAGTCATCAGGTTAGTGACATGATTAGATTGTCATGTTGGAAAAATCATGGTGGCTGTAGTGTGACATTTATTAGAATTATACAGTGATAAAATAGTTAAATACCTCTGTCTGACCAGTTATGGTAAATAAGACTTAAGAGTGTGGCAGTCACTTGAGTCTTGGCAAATCCCTGATTGCTGGGCCCAACCCCCAGAATTTTGATACAGTAGGTCTGAGATGGGATTCTCAGAGTTGCATTTTTAGTAAGTTTCCAAGCATTGTTGGTCATTGCAGTAGAATATAATGTGTGGGAAATTAGTCCTCACCTAACCTGAGGAATGTTGAAGAATGTGACTAATCATACGTACAGTCAAGTAAATGTACTGTCAGGAGCAACCATAGGAGATATTGATAAAAGAATTACATAAAATAAGATATCAAAGTAAGCTTAATATGTCTACTGATACAAACTGAATAACTTTTGTGTGCTAAAGTTTGACAGTAGCTTTAGTCCCAGATAAATAGTACTCAAAATCCATTGAGACATTTTAGTCATTTAAGGACTACTTACATACATGTACAATGATTTATTTTATCAATAATAAACATAGCCTATTCTATAATTATGAATTGGCATATTCCTCTGGGTATTGATTTCTTGCTTCTCTAGAAAACTCCATAAAATATTGCTTTCAAGAAGGCATCTTCTCTACCCCACTCTTGCTATATTCTCCTTTATCTGTGTCTCTCCTGCCATTTTCTGTGTTTGTGTGTGTGTGTGTGTGTGTGTGTGCTTTCTCCGCATCTCCTGTTCTCTTTTTGCCTCAACACCACAGAACACTCTTCCATAGGTTTTAGTTGCTTCTTAGAGATGTGGAAACAGTGCTCCAATGTGCTGGCTTCATAGGAGTGAGTCAAGAAAAGGCATAATGCCCTTCACTAACCTTTCTCCAGGGAAGATATAAATCTATCCCTTAATTCTCCAAAGCACAAGTCACATAGTTATCATGGCTTTATCAAGCACTTGGTGTTACAAGGCAAAAAGAACACTAGAAAGAGTAAAACCCAACATTAAACCTGTAAGATGAATATATAAACCCTCAGAGCTCAGGGGCAAAATCTCCTGCATGAATTCCCTACTTCTAGTTCCCAGTCCAATTCTAGGCTAATGTACTACTTCAGGTTTTACCTTCTCAATCTACTCTTCCCAGAAAACTGTCTCTGGTCTTCTGCCCATAGGTACATTGGCCTGAAATCTCCATTTTGATCTATGTGGATCTTCTTTGACAGATAAACCCTCATGATTGTCTGGGAGTAGAGGAAAGAAAGGCAAAAGTTAAAGATGACTATGGCATATCAGACAGATATTTACTGTGCAAGTAATGAAGTGTTAAGCCTTGGGTCCCTTCTTTCATGGACATGTTCCAAGTTTTTGGGAGGAATCTTAGCAATGTGTCCATTAGTTTGTGTAACATTTCCAAAAAAATAAGATATTTTAACAATAACATGTTAAATCTACCATCACTTTCCATTCTCTATTTTATTTTTTATCAGATTTTCTCTTTTGTATAATGGTACTAGAATGGTGATAGGCCCCTTTTTTGTTGGGGGATCCAACTTAGAGGAAAATGAATAAGAGACAGATTTAGTTTGGAAATAGCCTAATGCTACTTATAAATATATTTATTCCTGGTTGTCCTTATGTAGAAAAGACTCCTAGGAATGTTCTATCTCCCACTGTGCTAAGTCACATAGCATTGTGCTACGATGCACACAGGAGGTATGGACTTGTGAAAGAAAAACAGATATGAGATGCACAGATTCAGAAGGTGTTCAGTGGAAAAGTCTTTCCATCAAAAGAAATATATAAAGATCTGCATGAATAACCCAAAGTGAAATTTTCACCTTCCAGAAACATGCTTGGTATTGTAATGAAGGAATCTAGAATTTAACATATTTTTTATTAGAGTCATGTGAATTGAATTTATTTAAAGGATTGTTGTGCTTTTAAACCATAGCATTTAAAACCATAGCAAACCCACAACATTACTGTAGAAATAAACACAGACCACTTAAATGTGAACAAACATGGGCTGTTTGTTAAGAGATTGCTATAGCAAGGGAGTCAGCCACTGTAGAAAGCAAGATGAAGTCACTCATGTCAAGTAGTTAATTTATGTCAAGCAGGGATGCAAGCAACCAAGAAGTTAAGACCAGATATCTCTGAAATCAGCTCTGGCTGATGACACACTCACAACTGATAACTGGCAGAAACAGAGGAGGTCTGCAAAACCTCCGTTTATAAAGGGAGGATCTTTGGAGCAGACTGTCAGACTTTCTTGACACTGACCCTTTCACGTCTGATCACATTTTAAAAAGGCAGCTGCCACTGAAAGCATCGCCCAGTTGATCTCTGAACAGTTCAGAGATCCTCTGCTGCTGACAATAATAAGCAGTAAGTGCCAAGAGCTGACCCCGACCAGACCCAGGCCTTATCTCAACTATGTGCTCATAGACTGACTTCAAGTTTATTTCAGTAACTTCTTATCCACTGTGCTATCTTGTTTGTATCATGGGGCTTTTCTCTTGCTTTGCTTTGTGTTGTGTGTAAGAAGCCAAGTTTAAATACGTAGTGAAACGTCATTGAGTTTGGAATCCTGAACCTGCTTTATAATTATGCTAACCTTCCTTCATGCCTGAATAAAGCTGACCTTGTAGAACACACGACTCTTGTGTGCACCTTCAGGATGTTGTCATGACAGCCCCCATTCTTGAGTTTGGCAGATACTTGAAGGCAGTGGCTGGGAAAGCTTTATAGTAAGATACAAAGAAGACTTCAGGTATGCTCTGAAGGCTGTTGACATGGAGCAACCATATAGAAACAGGGCATCCTACGTGATTAGTTAAATACCCATAGTTGACTTTTTCCAGTTGGTCTTAAGTTGGAAAAGGAAGCAAAAATTAGTGTTGCTGTCAGTTATAAATCAAGACCCGGTTGTTTGGAGCCAAATAATATAAGGGTTATTGGTTAGCTGCTTGGGCTAGTTACTAAGGATAGTAGTCTGTCTTCCTATTCTGATTATTATAGATAGTAGGCTGACTTCCTGAGTTCATTACTGCAGATTATGGGTTAGAGTTACATATATGTTATATATATATATATATATATATATATAGTCTGACTATTGTCCTTTTGTATTTTGTATTTAATCTCTCAGTACTCTAGAGAATATTTGTGTCTGATTCCAACATCCTTTGTTTTGGGCATCCAAAATTTTTTGAATACATCTGTATCTGATGCATCTTGTCCCAATGACATATGACATTTTGGAATGGTGTTTATGCTATCCATCAACTTATTTAATTTTAGAATTTGTAGTAATTGCTTTCTCAGTGGAAACTATCTTTTATATTTAACTTTTATATTTGTAATTTTGTTTTTTTCTAAGATTTTATTTATTCATGAGATAGAGAGAGAGAGAGAGAGAGAGAGAGAGAGAGAGAGGCAGAGACACAGGCAGAGGGAGAAGCAGGCCCCATGCAGGGAGCCCGATGCAGGACTCGATCGTGGGTCCCCAGGATCAGGCCCTGGACCGAAGGTGGTGCTAAACCACTGAGCCACCCAGGCTGCCCTATGTTTGTAATTTTGGATAATATTCCCTGGGGAGCCTAACCCCAAGATGTAAAAGCCTCAGATCCAAATTTCGGGGTCTACTTCTGCTCAAAGATTCTAACTTGTGAGGTTGGGCCCTTAGTGCTATTTATCTTGATGCAAATGACTGAAAGAGATACTGAGGACATGAATACAATTTTTATTAAAACACATTCATCCTTCAATACTTATTAAATTTATTAAATTTACCTAAACAGAGAAAGGTACTCTTTTATGTAAGACTCTGAGTATCTACTAAAATACATGGTTCTGAATTGGATCACATTAGGAAATAATACGGATAGAAGAGAACGTAGGACCAAGATTTGAAGTTTGTCAATATTTTCAAGTTTTGTTGAGGAAAAGATTCATTTAAAAAGAGAGAAGAGGTTGATGGAAAGCACTGTAACCTTCTGTATTGCTTGAATTCACCTTTGGAGTAAAGGGATCTCTTGTTTGAATCAAACATTTCAATGGGTCTTCTCTGTTCACAGTTAAAATCAAGATCCTATTCAGGAACACTCAATAGGGTTCTAACTACTCTGCATAATAATATAAAAAGATTTCTTTATTGTGTGCCTGGTAATAGGTAACATCTTTCAAATGTGATTGCCTTTAGGAGCTTTTTCCCCTTGATATAGATTTGTACTTTGCTGCCTGTGTAAATTGTTATTAGAATCAATTGTATTCTCTCCAGGAGATTAGGAGCAAATCCATAGGAAATGGGGCTTATCTTGAACACATATTATTGGGGCACATAGGAGTTGACCAGACTGATAATGTCAAACCACTCTGGACTTTTCTACTATATTCCTTATAAGGGCACTCCAGATTGAATAACTCAGGCTTTGCAAAATGCACTATTATCAGCATTCTCTTTTAGTGATTTTCCCTTTGAAAGAAATGACCATTCCACCTGTCAAGTAAGACACTCTTACAATTCAGGGCCTGATGGGAGAAGTATTTTGTAATAAGGTGGCATAAAAAAAAGGGGGACTGCAAACAGATTTAGGAGTTTGAGGAAGACTTCTCAGAAAAACTGACTTCCAAACAGTGTTTAGTTTGACAGGAAAAAAAAAAAAAAGATGGGTAGAAGGTGTGGGGGCAACATTCTTAGAACAGACAATAGTACATACAAAATTCTACAGGCAAATGTGATTTACAGGTTGTGCAACTAAGGAAAGGGCAGGACAATTAATCTGGATCAAAGAATTAAAAAAGGCATTATCAAAAGTTGTAGTTGCCAGGCTATTATCAGAGAATCTTTTGAGGGATGTGGCATGCTAAATTTGAGAATTGAAATTTCTCATTAGAATCCCTTTAATTTTATTTTTGGTGATAATGTTTTACCTTACCTTGATATATGAAGTAACACTTCAGAGGCTGTGACAATTTTGCTTGCGAAAAAGTGTATTTGGTGTCAAAAAACAAATCAGGATGTAAATAGGGAAAGATTATTTGAAAGGATTGTTGCAAGGGAGTTTAGAACTATTGCAACAGGGAGAACACACTAACCATGAGATCTGCAAATATCTCAAAGGTAAAGCAAAAAGGGATTTTTTTTTTTTTAATAGGGAGGGTTTGAACAAGATTAGAAAGAATGGGTATGGGAAAGTGGGATAAAAAGGTAATATAATCAGATAGTTGATTAGGGAATGTTTTTCCCTGAGGTAAGTTTATGTTCTAGAAGGGCTGTTGGGAAGGGGTCTTATGCTAGCTCAGAGTGGGAAGCAGGGGGTCAAAGTCCAGGAACCAGGAAGAAGGAAAGAAACTTACTGAAGTTTGGTCAAGTCAAGACATCAGATATTTTAAGGAGATTAGTCAGTGAGTTCAAACAATTCAGCTAATCATTTATGAGGCAAAGAATGACAATTTGTAGAGCCTGCATCTAGCCTTCTCCTAGGTTAACAAGTGAAGTATTCTTGAATCTTAACCATATCATATGGGGAAGAATGATACCTTGTTTTAAACCATTCCTGGAAAACAAAGGTGTGTAGAGAGAGAGGGGTTATTTAATTGTAATGTTTTCCAGGATCCTAGGGCTTGAGCTAAGTTCCACTTTGTTCCTATCACATTGGTGGGGATGCAGAACATATGTCAATCACAAAAACAAAAAAGATTCTTGCAAGGGACAAAGTTGAAAGCTTTTATGTTTCAGTGATAGACCAGGCCTGTGAATTTCAGAGAAATAACGGACTAAATAACTCAGCAGAATCAAAAAACAAATTTATTGATAGCATGCAATTCTACAACATGAAACAAATGATTCTACAAAATGAATAAAAATTATTTAGAAAAGTAACACTTCTAAACAGTAATGTATTTAATAGCAAAACAAATATAAAGTTTAAGATTTCATAGGTAAAACAAATATGGTTTATAAGAAGTGTAAGGTCATGAGAATGAAGACAAGTGTGTTGAATAGATTATCTAGGGGGGAATCCCTGGATGGCTCAGCGGTTCAGCGCCTGCCTTTGTCCCAGGGCCTGATCCTGGAGACCTGGGATCGAGTCCCACGTCAGGCTCCCTACATGGAGCCTGCTTCTCCCTCCCTCTGCCTGTGTCTCTGCCTCTCTCTCTCTCTCTCTCTCTCTCTCTCTCTCTCTCTCTCATGAATAAATAAATAAAATCTTAAAAAAAGAATTCTTTCTAAAAAAATAAAAAGAATAGATTATCTAACTAGACATTGAGTTTGTCAAGTATGCCTGTTAGAATAGGCTAAGAGAAACTGAGGTAGTTGACAGCCTCAGTATCTCAGTGAGTTAAAATAATAAAAGTTTATTTCCTGCTCACGTTATATCTATTTTGGGTTAGCAGAAGGTTCTGTTTGTTACCATACAAATATTTTCTGAGATCATCTCTTTCTTACAGTTAGTTGTCAACTGTAGCCAACACATCTAGCATTTTGTTTACCAATTTTTTTCTAGATCTATGAGTTCACAAAATACATTTCCCATCATAGAATTATAGCAGGTAAGAATTTAATGATTTTGCCACTATATAGTATGGATTGCCATCCTTCCATCTTACCATAACAGTTTCTTAGCACATGTAGTCAGCTTATAAAACAATAGTACATATATTAATTCTTCTTTTGTACATTACAAAACATTTAGACAGAAGCAGTAGCCATCATCTCAATTATTGCTTTTTGCCATACCAGTAGGGAAGAAGACCCTAGAGAAGCACAAATTAGCAATGAAATTCTCTGACTAGGAAGTGAAGAGACCACTTCTGCTCACAATTCTTCTGTTAGAACAGGGGGTCATTCATGTAATCTTAACATGTGTCCAGCAGGAGGAGAGGCAGAAATATCTGGCTATTAACTTTACTGACAATTGTGGAAATTAAAGTAGTAGAATTCAGGAAAGAAAAGGAAACTAGAAGATAAATGTCTAAGACCTTGATTATTATGGGAAAATGATTATTAGGATAGATATGAGTGAAATAGACTAATCAAAATGAGCTTCAAAAGCACGAATTTTTTATTTTTTATTTTATTTTTTTATTTTTTACATAAGAGTAGAGAAGTAAAGGGTCAGAAGTGAATTCGAGTAACAAAAGTATTGCTGACTCCCTCACCTCAATACATGCCTGATTTGGTTATTCTGATGTGGGTAAATAAGTACTCTAATAAAGAGGACTTCAATGTAAATAATATTTTGAGGAAATGTCTAGGTTCATTAGGGAAAAATTGGAGACATTTTTATTCTACAAGTTTTATTAAGCTATATGTAATAGAAAAGAAGTTTCAAAAGATATAATTGGACAGATTTTGGGTGAAGGTTATAGGTGGAATAGTTTAAGGTATAGAAAGAAACATAAATGGACCACTGTATTTTTTTCAGAGCCTAAGGATAAGAAACATGGCTGAAATTAGCTGATTCTAGGAATGTGAATAATAACGGTGGAAGGTAAATAAATTACAAAGTCCACAAACTCATATGAAGTTCTTGACAATAGTTCCTGAATCCCTTAACGGTATCAAACTATAGGCTCCTGGTATTAACTTCTTTTATTATTCTTAGGATGGAGATAACTCAAGCTCTCTCTTTTTGTAAGCCCACTAGTCTTAATAACTTCATTCATCTTATTGAACATAGTTATCAGAGAATTATTTTCTATCAAACAGGCACCACAATTCAATTAATATTTCATGATTATTGGAAGCTAACTTCCATCAGGAAGTTTTCCCTTACTTCTCCATTTGGAGAACCATGACTCCGTATGCTTCCGCAGTCATATGGGCCTACATAGCTGGTCCCCTACTTCTACATGATTCAGTCCACTTTTAACACTGCAACCATTTTAAGATAGAAATCAGAATGCCACAACTCTAGTCAAGCTCTGCGATAGTTTCCATTTTAACCCAAGTGAATGCTAAAGGCCTTATACTGTCCCTCAAGTTTTTATATGATCTCATCTCCTTTTTTATTTCCTCGGTCTTGTTCATTCTACATGTTATCTTGACCTTCTTATATTTCAGTATATTCATGTGGCGGGCTCCAGTGTTTCAGACTTGGCACTGGCTTTTTCTTTGTCCGGGATACTCTCCTGAGATAGCTATTATAGCTAACTACACCATGCATTTCAAGTCTTTGCTAAAACCATTCTTATCAAATAAACTTTGCAAACATAGTTTAAATTGCCACCTTTATATTTCGGACATCCTTATTGTGCCTTATTTCTTTCTATCATGCTTATCAACTTATGTACAATATAATTTTTTTCTTTTATTGCATTATTGCTTTATCTTCTTTTTTCCTTGCTATAATGTAAGCACCATAAAGGAAGTTATTTTTATATTTTCTGTTCTGTTCACTTAGGAACCATAAGAGTGGTAGGCACTTAATAGTTACTTATGGAATGAATTATGCTAACCAGACTTGATCTAAGAATCATATTTAAGCCAATTTATCTTAGTTTTCAGTGAAGGGGCCAAAGATCAGGGAAAAAATTGATGCCAAGGAGACCTGAAACGGTATTTAAAGTATGTAACACATTTGCCACTTTGCATATTTAGAAAAGAGATTTTTATAAAGTCTAATATATTTGAAGTAATGCACTAATGTTTACCTTTCAATAAGACTGAAGCCTAGGACATTTTTATAAAGTTGAAAGTGCAATTTATCGTTTATTTAAGATAAAGAGTTGCACAAGAGACAACACAATTGAATTGCTGAATTTACCTTCAGTTATCTACATGTGCAAGACAGGTTGCATTTGTCAAATTACCTGCTCAAATTTGTAATCCTAGTTTAATTTATTTGTTTTCATTGTTTTGTGTACCTGCTCAAATGTATAAAATAATGTGCACTACAATTGATTTTAGAAAGTCCTAATACAGATACTTATTTTAATCACATATATATTCTGAGGAACACTGATTTCTTTCTTTCTTTTTCTCTTTTTCTCCTCTTTTTTTCTCTCCCTCTGACACTCTTTCTGTCTTTCCATCTTTTAAACAAGTAATCCTAGAACAGCTGTATTTTCATATAAAAAAACAAAAATTAGAAAAAAAGAAACTCAACATATTTCAAACTTATACCTTAAACTTTATACAAAATTAATTCAAATAAGATTGTAAACTTAAATGTAGAATATAAATTTATAAAACTTTTAGCAAAAAATACACTGGGAATCTCTGTGACACTGGGCTAAGCAAATTTTTTTTTTTAGTACAACAGCTAAAGGATGCTAAATATAAAATAAAAATTGAGAAATTGCTGTTAAAGACTATTCAGAGTATTAAAATATTAAAACACATATTAGGAAGAAATACAGATATTTCTTGACTATGATAGGCTACGTCCCAATACACTCATCATAAGTTGAAATATCATAAATTGTAGATGCATTTAATACACTTAATATACTGAACATCACAGTTTAAACCTAGCCTCTAAAATGACACAATAATTTAACACAAAACCTATTTTTTTAAAAAAATGTTGAATATCTCATGTAATTTAATGAATACTGTACTGAAAGTGAAAAATAGAATGGTTGTATGGGTACAGAATGACTTAGGGGTATCCTTATGTTTGCATGGCTGATTGGAAGTTCTGGTTAATTGCTGCTCCCCAACATCACAAGAAAGTATTGTTCCACAGAAAGCCAGTCCTGGAAAAGATTGAAGTTCAAAATCTGAGATACAGTTTCCACTGAATGCAAATCACTTTTGCACCATTGCATAGTTGAAAAATTATAAGACAAACCACCATACTGGAAAGTACCTATTTGCAAATCATATATCTTATAAATAATTTGTATCTAGAATATGTAGAGAACTCTCAAAACTCAACAATAAAAAAATAATTATCAGAAGATCTGACAAGAAAGGTCACCAAGGAAGATAAACAGATGACAAATAAGCATATAAAAAGATGCTCAAGGTCATTAGTCATTAGGGAAATAAACTGCAAGCATACTAAGATGCCACTAAATAGCCATTAGAATGAGGAGGGAAAAACTGACAGTACTATGTGCTGGAAAAGAATTCAGACTTGAAATCTCACATATAACTGGTTAATGTACAAAATGATACAGCCATTATGCAAAATGTGGTCGTTTCTTATAAAGTTAAACCTATAATTATACATTCATTCCAGCCATATGTGTACATAACTGTTTTACTCAAATCACTAATAGCTAGAAACTACCCAAATGCCCCTCACCTGGGAAGTGGATAAATAAATGGGGGTACATCCATAATGAAATGCTATGCAGCAACAGGAAGGAGCAAGCTGTTGATACACAAAATAAACTATCCATAGTCATAGACTGTTGGTGTTTTTCAGAAAAGATAAAGGTGACTTTCAAATCTCATCTTCTAAGATACTGATTTGGAAATGGAGTTGTGTGACTGCAATGAATAGAAAGGGTTGAAACAAACAATCCAATCATGAAATGGGCAAAAGACATGAAGAGAAATCTCACAGAGGAAGACATAGACATGGCCAACATGCACATGAGAAAATGCTCTGCATCACTTGCCATCAGGGAAATACAAATCAAAACCACAATGAGATACCACCTCACACCAGTGAGAATGGGGAAAATTAACAAGGCAGGAAACAACAAATGTTGGAGAGGATGCGGAGAAAAGGGAACCCTCTTACACTGTTGGTGGGAATGTGAACTGGTGCAGCCACTCTGGAAAACTGTGTGGAGGTTCCTTAAAGAGTTAAAAATAGACCTGCCCTACGACCCAGCAATTGCACTGTTAGGGATTTACCCCGAAGATTCAGATGCAATGAAACGCCGGGGCACCTGCACCCGATGTTTCTAGCAGCCATGTCCACAATAGCCAAACTGTGGAAGGAGCCTCGGTGCCCATCGAAAGATGAATGGATAAAGAAGATGTGGTTTATGTATACAATGGAATATTACTCAGCCATTAGAAACAACAAATACCCACCATTTGCTTCAACGTGGATGGAACTGGAGGGTATTATGCTGAGTGAAGTAAGTCAATCGGAGAAGGACAAACAGTGTATGTTCTCACTTATTTGGGGAATATGAATAATAGTGAAGGGGAATATAAGGGAAGGGAGAAGAAATGTGTGGGAGATATCAGAAAGGGACACAGAACATAAAGACTTCTAACTCTGGGAAATGAACTAGGGGTGGTGGAAGGGGAGGAGGGCGGGGGGTGGGGGTGAATGGGTGACGGGCACGGAGGGGGACACTTGACGGGATGAGCACTGGGTGTTATTCTGTATGTTGGTAAATTGAACACCAATAAAAATTAATTTATAAAAAAAAAAAAAAAAAAAAAAAGAAAGGGTCATAATACACCAGAAGCTATGTAACTCTATGGTGAGCTAATATTTTTTTTAATCCTTGATTTAAAAAAAAAAATAGAAATAGATACTGAAATTTTGAGAATTATCCGGAATGGAGAATGCTGCTCCCTTACATAATGGATTACACGTCCTTAGAGGGAGCTAACTCAGCTAGCAAATTGATATTAATTTGGAAACCTAAATAAATCTAAGCTAAGGATATTTCTCAATTAAAGGATTAATTAGCATTCTAATTTAGATCAATCTCTTATTTATTTGGGTAGTGCAAATGGGTACCAAAATTTAACTGTCTATAAAATTAAATAGTGTAGCGAAATATGTGAACCAAGCACCCTGCCCATGTCACACATCAGAAGTGGCTGATACCTGTGGTTAGTATCTTCAATTGCCATCCAGAATATAACTAACTAATATAACTAACTGTTATAACAGAATATAACTAATAGTAATAATATCCACCCTTACAAGCCCCTAAATCTCTTACCCCTTAGACACAGATTTATTCACTAGTATCCTCAACAATAGAACAGGAGAAGGAATTATCCAGTGTCTCCTAGGTACCAGGTTCTGTGTAAGAGGGATTGACATCAACTAATGTAATCTATGTAAGGTCTTTATGCAGCAAATTTATTCTCTATTTTTAAAATGTAGAAATTGAGGTTCAGAGAGTTTATTTTATCCAAATTCACCTACCTAGTAAGTGTTGGAGCTGAAAATCCATGTGATGACTGTGTTCACATGCCCAAGACCACTTCCCTCCAACTTGAAGACTTTGAAGAGTATCAGCACAACGTTTCGGCAAATCGATTTTGTTAATTTCATGTAACCCAGTGGGGAAGGACAGCAGAGGGGCATCACAGAAACTTCTGACAACCTAGGTATAAATTTATAATGAGAAAATCAGTTTAGCACTATTTAGCTAAAGGGTATTGGTAAAATTTGGGCATAGCCTATCTAATCTACACAATACATACACATAACCATATATTTTGCAAGATAGAACACTTTCAAACACTGTCTAATTTCAAGCCAACTATTCTTTAATTCATTGGATGAATTTCAATGAAAAGTTTGAGTAATTATGAGTAATTAACATTAAAACTCTCTTATTTTAAAGAGTATTCTATTTTTTAAATCTTGTTTCACCACATATTGCTGACGTCTGTCTCTTTTTCATGGTGAGAGACTGAACTGGCTGCCAAGACAAAGAAGAGAGATTACAGAAAGGGAAAAAAAAAAAACTCTTTATAGTCTTATAAACAGCATTTATAAGCCTGAATTTTAACATTACAATGGAGTAATTACCTATTGGGAATGGAAAGAAGTAATAAAATATGTCAAGTGATAACTCTAAGCTATTACATCTCCTTTTAAGAGTTTATATAGTTTGGTTTAGCTAGTTTAATTTTTTATGTAACTATTCACATTTGAAGGCTAAATCAGCCTCTACTTGCAGACTCAAGGCTATTTAAGAGAGCTTTTTAAAACGAGGCCCTATATCTCTAGGTCAACCATAGAGTTGAGATATTTTCATTTACCATGCATACATTTAGTTCTTTTCTTAACTAACGAAAGTGACAGGAGGATTCCAGCATGGATCTGAGTGGTCCTTTCCCCATAAAAGTCACAATTTTTACAATAAAACAGTATTTGGTGAGAGCTATGTACCAAGAACTGCGACAATTGTGCTAAATAGGCTGCTTTAATATTTACATAAACTGTTTCGCTTTTTTTTTTTTTTTATAAATTAATTTTTATTGGTGTTCAATTTACCAACATACAGAATAACACCCAGTGCTCATCCCGTCAAGTGTCCCCCTCAGTGCCCGTCACCCATTCACCCCCACCCCCCACCCTCCTCCCCCTCCACCACCCCTAGTTCATTTCCCAGAGTTAGAAGTCTTTATGTTCTGTCTCCCTTTCTGATATTTCTCACACATTTCTTCTCCCTTCCCTTATATTCCCTTTCGCTATTATTCATATTCCCCAAATGAATGAGAACATACACTGTTTGTCCTTCTCCGGTTACTGTGGCCAAGTTCAAAAAGGGTGTTGCCTGAGTTCTCCTCTGGGATTTTGATGGAATCTTGTCTCACATTTAGAACTTTCATCCATTTTGAGTTTATCTTTGTGTCTGGTGCAAGAGAGTGGTCCAGTTTCATTCTTCTGCATGTGGATGTCCAATTTTCCCAGCACCACTGTTTCGCTTTTTATTTTAAATAGGAGTTGTGATTTGTTATTTGATACATTAAACATTAGAAGATTAATTTATGAACAATCATGGTTTACAAAAGTCATTTGAAAAGTGGTTATTACAAGTTTTTATTGAAATGGGTCAAATGATTTCTCATACCATGTTTTCTATAGTTTCTCTGCCATCTATGCTACAGTGCCTGGGCTCCAAATGTAGAAGCCAAGGAAAACAATCATGACTGTTTCTGTTCATTTGTTTCAGCGTGCTGGGGTACCGGGTGGGGGTGTTTAAAATCTTTAAACAATTTATGTGTTTTCCTGGGAATTGTGAATGGATAATATATGCTCCATAGGGTTTCTTAGGACCATGTGTACATTGCCAGTGTTCTGCAGCAAGTCTTCCTAGGACTCCCACACAGCTGATCTGAAAGCTGGTTGTCATCATCCTCTTGATGTTTGCTTATTTCTTCTTCCTCATAAGAAGCCACACCATTGACAGTCAGATTTCCTGTGCCATCTGGAGCAGCTAGGTGGCACTGAATATAAGAATTGAAAACTTGAGCTGCATGTTGGATAAAAAAGCCTCTACAAAAATGTTTGTCATCTTGGATCCAAGTTAGCAGGACTCCAGCAATTTGTCATACATCCCCTTGTATAGCATGCCATCTTTTTTTTTTTTTATAAATATTTATTGAGTTCCTTTTTTTTTTTTTTTTTTTATTCATGAGAGACACACAGAGAGAGAGGCAGAGACACAAGCAGGCTCCATGCAGGGAGCCCAACATGGGTCTCCATCCCGGGTCTCCAGGATCAGGCCCTGGGCTGAAGGCAGTGCTAAACCGCTGAGCCACCCAGGCATTCCTCTACCAGTGAAGTTCTTATGAGACATTTATATTTTTAAATTTTATAGATTTCTTTAACCATCTATAAAAGTTGAAGCAAATGGGGGGTATTTGTCATTTCTAATGGCTGAGTAATATTCCATTGTATACATAAACCACATCTTCTTTATCCATCATCTTTCGATGGACACCGAGGCTCCTTCCACAGTTTGGCTATTGTGGACATTGCTGCTAGAAACATCGGGGTGCAGGTGTCCCGGCATTTCACTGCATCTGTATCTTTCGGGTAAATCCCCAACAGTGCAATTGCTAGGTCATAGGGCAGATCTATTTTTAACTCTTTGAGGAACCTCCACACAGTTTTCCAGAGTGGCTGCACCAGGTCACATTCCCACCAACAGTGTAAGAGGGTTCCCTTTTCTCCACATCCTCTCCAACATTTGTGGTTTCCTGCCTTGTTAATGTTCCCCATTCTCACTGGGGTGAGGTTTCTCCAGAAGTTAAAAATAGAGCCACCCTACAGCCCATTGCACTACTTTGGGTTATTTACCCCAAAGATACAGATGTAGTGAAAGAGAGGGGTACCTGCACCATAATGATAATAGCAGCAATGTCCACAATAGCCAAACTGTGGAAGGAGCCTCGGTGTCCATCGAAAGATGATAAATATAATATTAGTTGAAAATTAGATACATGAAATGTATCTAATGGCTGGGTAGGTTGAGTAACTCACGCTTGGTTTAGGCTCAGGTCATAATCAGGATGGAGAGACTGAGCCCTGGGGCAGGCTCGTGCCCAGCGGGAGTCTGCTGAAGATAATCGCTCTTCCTCTGCCCTCTCTCCGCCACTGTGGTGTCTGCACACACTTTCCCTCTCTCTCTCTCTCTCTCTCTCTCTCTCTCTCTCATATATAAATAAGTCTAAGAAAAAAGAAAGAAAGAAAGAAAGTATATATTGCCTCTTCAGTAAAAGAATGGGATTGCAAGAGATTCATTCATCCAACTAACAATTATGCGTCGAGTTTTTGCTAATCTTCAATATATCCTTATACCTGAAATAAGAAACTTACATGTTTGAAAAACAGGGCTGATTGTAAAAGAAGCTTTGAAGAAAGTCTTCAAAATCTTATGTTAAAAAAAAAAAACCTCTTTAGGTGAGGTGGATTGTTCTTTGACTAATAATCAAGGAGCGCAGGTGCTGGAGTCAAGCACACCTCAGGTTTGAATTTAAGTTTTAGCATGCCCCCAGAGCAAATCATTTCATGTATCTAATTTTCAACTAATATTATATTTATCTGGATACATCACTACTTTGACTAGTACTAGGCAGTGGGATGCCTCCAGGACTCTCATTTCCTTGTTCATCATCTGCCTCTGACCCAACATTGTGTCTGATACACTGATTAGACAGTAGAGTCCTAGAGATTTTTGGTTAATTATTTATTTTGAATCCCTGTTAGTCATGCTAATATAATTAAATGTTTCATGAAGTCATTAGCTAATCATTTAATATCTCTTAATAATATAGTAGTAGAGTTATGAAACATGATGCATAAGATTTTATTCATTTTTTTATTTTTTTATTTTTTTTAATTTTTTTTTATTTATTTATGATAGTCACAGAGAGAGAGAGAGAGGCAGAGACACAGGCAGAGGGAGAAGCAGGCTCCATGCACCAGGAGCCCGATGTGGGATTCGATCCCGGATCTCCAGGATCACGCCCTGGGCCAAAGGCAGGCGCCAAACCGCTGCGCCACTCAGGGATCCCCCATTTTTTTAATTTTTTTTAATTTAAATTCAATTTGCCAGCATAGAGTATAACACCCAGTGCTCATCACATCACATGCCCTCCTTAGTGCCCATCACTCACTTACCCCATCCCACCACTCTCCTACCCTCCAGCAACTCTCAGTTTGTTTCCCAGAGTTAAGTCTCTCATGATTTGTCTTATTCTCTGATTTTTCCTCATTCAGTTTCCCCTCTTTCCCTTATGTTCTCTTGCACTATTTCTTATGTTCCACATGAGTGAAATCATATGATAAGTGTCTTTCTCTGATTTACTTATTTCATTTAGTGAAATACCCTTCAATTCCATCTACACTGATGTAAATGGTAGGTGTCCATTATTTCTGATGGCAGAGTACTATTCCATTGTGTATATATATACCATCTCTTTTTATCCATTCACCTGTCAAAGGACATCTCAGCTCCTTCCACAGTTTGGCTATTGTGAACATTGCTGCTATTATCATTATGGTGCAGGTACCCCTCTCTTTCACTACATCTGTATCTTTGGGGTAAATAACCCAAAGTAGTGCAATGGGCTGTAGGGTGGCTCTATTTTTAACTTCTGGAGAAACCTCCATACTGTTTTCCAGAGTGGCTGTACCAGCTTACATCCTCATCAGCAGTGCAAGAAGGTTCCCCTTTTTCCATGCCCTCACCAACATTTGTTGTTTCCTGTCTTGTTAATTTTACCCATTCTCACCAGTGTAAAGTGGTATCTCATTGTGGTTTTGATTTGTATTTCCCTGATGTTTTGCCCATGTCCTGACTGAATTGTTTGCCTTCTGGGTGATAAGTTTGACATTTTTTTTTTTATCTTGGATGCTAGCCCTTTATCTGATATCATGGAACCAGAAAAGATCCCACTCAAATAGTCAGAGGATTGTTGAAAACAAACAAATAAACAAACACAGCTGGGGGCATCATGATGCCTGACTTCAAGGTATATTACAAAGCTGTGATCATCAAGACAGTGTGGTACTGGCACAAAAACTGACATAGTGATCAATGGAACAGAATAGAGAACCCAGAATTGGATCCTCAACTCTATGGTCAACTAATCTTTGACAAAGCAGGAAAGACTATCCAATGGAAAAAGACAGTCTCTTCGATAAATGGTGTTGGGAAATTGGACAGCCACATCCAGAAGAATGAAACCAGACCATTCTCTTACATAATGCATACGATTTTTAAATCAAGTGTTACAAACGGTGGTGGGAAATAAATGTTTCAAATCACAGACTATAGAGCTAGACTAACTTAGGTCTGAATATTGCTTCTATACTTAGACAATCTATGGAGGATGAAAGTGCTCTAAGATTCCATTGCTTTATTTATGAAATGGAGATAATCTTAAATGTCTTCACCCCTCACATCCAGGTTACCTAATGGATCCTGAGCCAGAGGATTACTGTCTCTATCTGATACCAAACATTTTAAATCTGAATGGAATCTTACCATGTATTTCCCTTTGTTTTTTATTTAAACTTTTTTTTCAGCATTTAAAATTCCTCTCAATGAAAGTATAATATAGGTATCTCTCTGAGGAAAATTCAATGAATAGTATTCCTTATAGAACATTTCAGAAGAAATTTCACATTCTTTAAAAGCTCAGGTTCCTGGGGGCACCTGGGTAGCTCAGTGGTTGAGCTTGTGTCTTTGGCTTGGGTTGTGATCCTGGGATCCTGGATCAAGTCCCACATTGGGCTCCCAGTATGGAGCCTGCCTCTCTCTCTGCCTATGTCTCTGCCTCTCCCTCTGTGTCTCATGAGCAAATAAATAAAACCTTTAATTAATTAATTAATTAATTGATTAATTTAAAAAGGGGAAGACAATTATGTATATTAGATTATATGTGGATACTGTTCTATTGCAGTCTTTTTTGTGGATACTTTTCATGAATGGTTAATCTGAATAATATTAGGGTAAAACCAGTGATATTCTATGCAATGGGGAAAATAGTAAAATAGATAAAATTTTACATTGTAATATTATGTCACCTATTTCTATGCATACCAATAAAATGTACTGTTAGTATGTTCTTGATCTTTTCAATATATTTGGGGAAAAAGGTTGATGTTCATGAAATGTCTCTTTTCAACATATACCATAAAAAGGGCACAAAGTTTTTGTTACTAAGATATATCTGTTGTAAATATCACATCAAAAATATAAATATTTGACATTTTCAGGATATGACCTGATAAAATTGCTTATGCACTAGAGGAAATTACTTAAATTTTCAAAAAGATGTCTTTAATTAAAGAAAAATCCTAAGAAGACAGAAAAAACAACAGAGATGATAATATGAACTGTACAGATACATTAAATTTGTAGAGAAATCATCAAAGGAAAACATAAAATAAAAACTATAAAGTGGGTTAAAAATTTCATTTTTAAATAGATTTAAGACAAGTAAACTTTAATGCATTTTTAAATTTTACAATTGATTTGGGTTAAATGAAACCAAATGCAGATAGCTGTAATAGATTTCCATAGGAGTTAACTGGAAAGAAACTAATCGTAATAATGAGTAATTGATTGATATCAAAACCGAATCTATGTCTAAGATGCATAGAGATTAGTCAGATTAAAGGAAGAATGTTTTGGGTAAAGAAATCTGGGCCAAGGTCAAGAGGTAAGAACATGGTGGGATGAAAGTTGAGCTGCCTGAAACTTAGAGTTGGTAGTTACAGAATGGGAGATGGTGTGGAAGAATGAGGAAAGGGGAAAAATGAAGAAATGAGTAATTGAACAGGAGCACAAAAGTAAATGAAATGAGTAAAAAACATATTAATCAGTTTGATTTTAAGTAAGAACAAAAAAGATGCTTTTACAATGTCAGAGGAGCAGCAGGAGCAAATTTGCTTTGTAGCTGAAGGAGGAGAATGTATCAAGGGGACTAAGACTGGAGGCTGAAGGACAAAATAGAAGGTAATTGTGGAAATTTAGGTAGCTAAGATCTTAAACTAAGCTGAAGTGGCATCTATGGGCAGTGGAAAGGAGTAGCGATTGGAGAGGAACTTTGGAAAACAGAATGAATTGCACTTAGATACTGCTTAGAAGTCTAGAGGAAGGGAATGAAAAAAGATTCATAAATCTCTAAAACCCTTTGGAAAGGAATGTTGTCTTTTCATTACCATCATTTGGGACTTCTTTTTAAAAAAGCTTTTAAAATGGCATCTAATTGTTGGCTTAATTTGCATTTTCTTGTTCTTACATGAATAGAACATCAGAGAACATGGAACATTTTCCTAAATATCTGTCAATTGCCTTTACTATTGTATAACATGAAATCCTTTCCCTTTTTCTTAGTGAATATTTGGAGAGAGGAAAAGATGGTATAATCATATTTTTAAAGATATCTATTTTTTATTGAATTACCAATGACTGTTTTCCCAATTCTATTATTCTAAATTTATATTTTCTTTTTTATCTAACTTCCCTTAGATAATCTTATTAATCTTTTATTTCAGGCATTTTTTATTATATCTAACTGAACAAAATCCTTCAAGGTTCAATTTGTATTAACGCTTTCATTCACACACTTAGAAACATCTATATTAAGTACCCCTTGTATACCTGTAACTGCCCTGGGCCTTTAGAAAGACTTTTTTTACCCCTAAGTAAGAATTTGTGCAAAGTACTCCATCATTTGTCTATCATGGCGATATTAATGATACTTTCACCTTGGCATTTAGGGCATTCAATTAAAATTGTCACTTTACTTTTTCTAACGACTGCTCCAGGTTCATGGAAAGCTAGTAGTAAAATAGCTTTTACTCAATAACTATAGTTCCTGTACTAGAACTGTGGTTTTTATGTAAACCATAGCTGCTTATTTCAGTCTTTTAAATAGTTTCTGATGTCCACGACCAAACTTTCCTCAGTAAAATGACCACTATCAGTTACATCAAACTTTGACTTATCTCCATATGAAACAGAAAATAACTTTCAGTGAGACTTGTGTATCTGAGAATTCTTTTGTCTTCTTAAATGCTTGACAAACTAAAAGCTGGTAAAAGTCTTGATTAAAATGTTAAAGTCAAATTGCTATGGATGTTGCTCTAAGTTAGCAGCACTTAGGCTTTTGGTTTCTGAGATTAACAAAAACCAAAGAAAGATCCAGCTAACTTAAGCAAAGGAAAGAGGATTCATATAAAGGATTGTGAAATAGGTAAAGCTAAACATTCAAGGCAGAGGAAAGATAGCTCAAGGCAACACTGGGAATGCCAGCAGGAGTTTGGGACAGTCTCACCACGATGAAGCCTTAAAATAATGTAATTTAATAAATCTTCAGCCTCTGTATTATAGATTAATGTTCACAGAAGTGTAGATTATCTGAGTGTCAGGGGCAGGAGATATTTTGATTGAGCCAATTCGCATCACATACTGCCTCTGCCTGTTGTCATAGAGATTGGGATCTGCTCCCAGGAAAAGAAGGGGTAATAAGGCAAAAACAAAAGAAATTATCTTACATACCCTACCTGTCCAAAGTCTTAGGCAAGTATTAACCCACTCCTTTTTCTATAAATACAATTCCTAAAATGTTCCTGTTTTACATAGTGTTTCAATTAAAAACAATCTTTTTCCATTTACAGTAGGAGAAAACCAAAAATGATATTTGGCTAATGCTTCCAAAGATGATGTATATGTTCTTTGGGTTACGTATATTTTTTGGTTAGCTCTGTCATTATAGCATCTCAATATTCTGTGGCCTATGGACAAAATCAACCAACGCACTTTGTGTATAATAGTGGACAAAAGCAAAAGAAAGGAAATATATGTGAAAGAGTAAGCAATGCTACAAATGACTATGCAAAGTAAACTTGTCACTGATTTTTTAAAAATTTCTACTTCATATAATTTCATCTTCGTCAGAGTATTCTCAGGATATTTCCTTATTTTTTTAATCTTGTAAATGGAACTAAGTTATCCATCCCTTGTTATTGGATCCTCTGTGGATCCTATTACGTCCCCTTATTTAATATTTATTATTAGGCCTGTTATTATATAGAAACATTCCACAGTATTACTTGGATCTACCCATATTTCTGTAGCAAACTCTCCACTTCTCCTTGATTATCGGGTCATTCATTCTAGTAAAACATGTAACCCTGTTCCATTGCAAGAAGAATTGAAAAGACAGGCTTGTAGAAATATCATTTTGCTATATTAAAATATATATATATGGAAGACCAGAGGCATATATATATATATATATATATATATATATATATATATAAATACCAGAGGCCATCATCCTAAGTGCAAAAAAAAAAAAGATTTTGAGGTGTAATATTACATATAAGAATGAGCGGTAACAAAACCTTCTTCTAACTCTATTTTCTAGGTTAATCTGTTCATAGATTTAGCATTCTGGGTAAGGACAGGAAAGCAACATATATTTGTCATGGGTTTAGATTGTAAACAACATTGTGCAGAAAAGCCAACTTCACCTCATGGGGTGTTGTCTCTCCTGGAACTACAGCTGCATCTGCATTCATTTTTTAATAAAGCCAGTTGCTTCTGTCATTGGAGTAGCAGAATGAATGGTTTCAAAACATTATTTTATTTCAGTTGGAGACAGTGCTTGTGGAATAGAATGATAATTTTTGAAGCATGTAGTTAGTCCAAGGCTGGAGGTTCCTGAGCAAGCATGCTTCTATTCTAAAAATAAAATAGACATCTACAGAAACTTTCTGTCTGATTTAAAAAAAAAAAAAAAATCTTCACCACAACCCCAGATCTGAAAGGATTCTAATGTAAGCACTTGAAGCCACCACGTAGCTGGCTGTTCACCTGAAGTGTGGAGACATATTAAGGAGTAAAATTTAATTATTTTTGTTGGTAACTTTACATTCATAAGTGTCTGTGGCTACGTTACCTTGAGAGGAGGAAAACTATTTTTTAAGGTTTCTTCCTGCCACTATGAACATTTTAATCATAAGCTCATTATGCAAATTGTGGTCTACATGAGAAAGAAGATAGCTGATATTCTAAAAAATCTGTTATCCGGTACACTTGTTTATGAAGATATTTTTTTCTACAGTAGGAACAAATGTATTTTCCCATTCTAGGCCCACTCCTAGAGGTCCAACTATAGGCTTCTTCCAAAAAATTTCTTGAGATTAATTATTTACTGAAATTGTTTGGCTTTTTATTTGATAATAGCCTATATTCATAAAAGTACACAAACCATCTGGGCACAGCTCAATGAATTTTCACAAACTGAGCACTTCTGTACAAGCAGCAGTGAGATTATAAAATAAAACATTACACATTCTTCAGAAGGTCCAATATACTTTCTTCTGGTTTCAATACCCACAAGAGTAGCAACCTTCCTGATTTCTATTGCCATAGATTAGTTTTGTGTGGTTTTGAATATTCTATGAATATAATCAAATAGACTTTTAAAAATTTTATATTTTTTAAGGTTTTATTTAAATTCCAGTTAGTTAACGTACAGTGTAATATTAGTTTCAGGTGTACAATATAGTGTGACTCAATACTCCTATACATCACCTGGTGCTCATTACAGCAAGTGCATTCCTTAATTCTTGTCACCTAGTTTAGCCATCCCCTCAACCAACCTCCCACCTGGTGATCATCAGCTTGTTCTCTATAGTTAAGAGTCTGTTTCTTAGTTTGCCCCCCTCCTTTATTTTTTCCCTCTTTGTTCATTTTGTTTCTTAAATTCCACCATATGAGTGAAATCATATGGTGTTCGTCTTGGTCTGGCTTATTTTACTTAACATAATACTCTCTGGCTCTATCTAGGTCATTGCAAAAGACAAGATTTCCCTCTTTTCCTTCATCAGTTGATGGACATTTGAACTGTTTCAGTAATTTGGCTATTTTTGTTTTTGTTTTTCCTCTTCTCTTTTCTCTTCCCTTCCCTTTTCTTTTTTTTCTTTTCATCGTCATTGTCATCATTGCCGTCGTTCCTGGCTTCTTTAGCTCATTGAATTATTTATGAGATCTATCCATATTGTCTTTACTGACCAATTATTTAATCCTTTTCTCTTCAAGTTATCCAATCAAACCTAGAATCAACATAGATTCTTCTTCCAGACATCAGTCCATTTAAACCTAGTGAACGTCAATTCAAAATTCTACTTCTTATGAGAATTTTCCATTTTTTACTCATGGTTAGGGCCACTCCTAAGAGCGAATGTCAAAGTCATCTATTTCTGAGTAATGACAACTTACAAGATAAAACATTTATATACTATGTTTTGTATTTATAATTTTTAATTTTGCTCATACAGTTATTAGTCATTCTTTGTAGTTTGAGTTTGAGGGGTGGGGAGGTCCTATGAGAAGAGATAGTATACTCAGAGTGTGATAAACCTACACATATAACTAACTTGAACCTTCAGGACCTGCCAGGGATTTTCATTTTTACATTGGCACATAATGGTGGAACACTTCTGGTCATGCCCCCATGTATACTTAGGCAGATCAAAAAGTATTGAGAACATGAGGCACCTGGGTGTCCAAGGTCAGTAGGTTCAATATTCCCTGAAGAGCAAGTATTATTTTTACTTTTTTTTGGTTTGTTTTTGTTTTTTAAAATTAGAATATTTTTTTAAAAAATTAGAATATTTATTGTTTAAGAAACATTTTTTAAAAAGTCCATATTTGAGGATTACCTGTTATCATAATCTTATCATTGACTCCTACGTGATACCTATCTGCCATTAACATTTCTATCAGCACTGGATCTGTTAGGTTATGAAGAAAGAATGGTAGACCTGCTGACTCTTTAGTCTTGACCAGCTCAATTGTTTTCTTTTCCTCTGAACTCTAGAAAATAGGGAAAGATTTTCAAATAACAGGAGTACAGAGTAGGACAATTTTTCTGGATGTGGGTTTAAGGAACAACACAAGCTTCAATTTAGAGGAACAATGCAAACATGCTGACGTCTGCAGAATTCCCACAAGTTATATACATACCTTATATGATCTATCCCCCTTAGTATGGATGGAACTTGTGAAAAGGAGATCTCACTACTATTATATGTCAAAAGGGTGAGCCAAACCTACTCAGGAGAGCCATTTAAAACTATAAGAGGGTCAATGGCGCATGTCTGGCTCAGTCAACAGAGCATGTGACTCTTAATCTCAGAGTAATGAGTTCAAGCCCCATGTCCGAGCCTACTTTAAAAAAATAAATAAATAAATAAATAAAATCCTTTGGGGATCCCTGGATGGCTCAGCGGTTGAGCACCTGCCTTTAGCCCAGGGTGTGATCCTGGACTCCCAGGATCCAGTCCCGCATCAGGCTCCCTGCATGGAGTCTGCTCCTCCCTCTGTCTGTGTCTCTGCCTCTTTCTCTCTGTGTCTCTCATGAATAAGTAAAATCTTAAAAAAATAAAAATTAAAATAAAATAAAACTACAAGAGGGTCGAAGGTAAAAAGGAAAAATAAAATAAAATTATAAAATAAAACTAGAGTATTTTTCTTAGCTGAATGCTGATATTCATGTGCTGGCCTGAAGGAAAACAATAGCCAGGTTGGGGGGCCATGGGGCAAAGAATTGTAGGTGAGCTCTAGGCTCTAGTAATGGTAACTGACTGACACCTAGCAAGAAAACAGGGACATCAATCATACAGCTATGAGACAACTTCTGCTGAAAAACTGTGAGCTCAGAAGAAGACCCTGAACCTTAGGAATCACAGAACTGTCTGGACTCTCATTTCAACCTGGTAAAATGCTAAGAGGAAGATCCAGAAAAGCTGTTCCTAGACTCTTCACTCAGGGAAATTGTCAGATGATAAGTTTGTCTTGTTTTAAGCTTTCAGGTATGTGTTCATAGCAACAGAAAACCAGTACACATACTCAGGACCATTGAGAATACTTAACATTTTTAAGAAATATATTTTCCCTTTTCTTCATGTGCATTTTGATTATGGCCTAATGGGAATTTGCTAACCCTGCCTTCACTATTAGTTATTCATAGTGAATAAATGTCCAGCTTGACATCAGACTGCCTGGGGCGGAATCCCACTCAGCTCCTTAGCTATAACTAGGGGCATCTAGCCCCGTGACACTTTCCCCTCAAAGACAATTAAGAATATAATATTAATTCTTTCATAGGGTTTATACTAAGAATTAACTGAGTATATTAAATATATAAATAATAAATTTCTGTTGATGCTATTATTGAGTTATAACTTCAGGTTTGATCAACATGACATCAACAATATCGTGGACTAATACTACATCCTACAAGATGGTAAATCAGATAATGGGCCTGAAAACTATATTATGGCACAGAACTAGAGGGCTGATATATGCCAGAAGCACAATATCTCAGAGGCAGTTCCTTCCAGGTGAAAGCAATCTACTCTGTTTTAATTTGTGTTCCATTGAAAATGTAATTCCTAGATCAATAAAAGCATACCAGGTGCCAAGGTATATATTTGCATGTTCTAATAAGCAGAATATATCTAGATAGCAGGCACTGTTGGACTTATTCAGTAAGTTTACTAATTGATTATTAAAGATTTATTAGTATTTTACAGTAATTAAAGTAGTAAAAAGAATAGGGATAGACTATGAATCACAGGGCTGGCATTTTCAAGTTTTTGATATTTGCAAAAATCTTTAATTCCCCAGGGATGGAAAATAACATTTTGTTCTTTTCATTGTTATGAGCATGAATATATCCTTCCTGTCACAAATTGACTAGACTCCAAAAGTTAAGTCGCCAATATGGGAATGCTACTATGTACCAAACATCTCATTCTACTTTTACACTCAGGAATTGAAAAAAATGATCACATTGGATTCAGAAACTCACTGCAATTAGGGTGAGACGAATTTTGTTAGAATTTAAATTATCACCTTCCTCTTCACAGTACCCAACCTGCACAGTGAACTTCATTTAAAGTCTGGTTTCCCAGGAATTAGTATTAGCCTGAAGCTTAGATCCAATTGCCTTTAAAGTTTTCCTCTTATAAGTACATGAGATATAGAGTCCCAGTTTCTTGAAGGGACAAGAAAAACTAAAGGAAGACAAGGAGCATACATGCATGTTTTCTTTCTTTCTTTCTTTCTTCATTTCTTCATGTTTTCTTAAGGTATTCATTTTTTTCTAAGTCTCATATTATTTGTCTTTTTCAAAGCTTTCTGGACTCTTTCTATTTGGTACATTTTCATTTATGAAAGGTTAGAGTCCTGGACACCTGGGTGGCTCAGCAGTTGGATGTCTGCCTTTGGCTCAGGACGTGACCCAGGAGTCCCGGGAATCGAGTTCCACATTGGGCTCCCTGCATGGAGCCTGCTTCTCCCTCTGCCTGTGTCTCTGCCTCTCTCTCTCTCTCTCTCTCTCTCTCTCTCTCTCGTGTGTGTGTGTGTCTCTCATGAATAAATACATAAAATCTTAAAAAAAAGAAATGTTAGGATCTAAATATATTGTGATACTCAAATTAGACCTTTTTGATATTTGAGCACAAATCTGAAGGAAGTACAGGAGTAAGCCATATGGGTAACTATGAATAGAAATGTCTGCACAGAAAAGACAGCTTATGCAAAGTCCTGAGACCTGTTCCAAGAAACAGCATCAAGACCAAGGTGGAAAAAAAAAAAAGAAAAACAAAAAAAACAAAAACAAAACAAAACAAAACAAAAAAAACAAGGTGGCTTTAATGGATGAAGAAGCAGCAGAATAATAATAAGAGATGAAGTCAAAGATATAATAAGGGCCTAAGCTGCATAGGGTCTTGTAAGCTTTTTTACAGCCTTGTATTTTATACTGAAAAATAGAAGACAATCAATGGTTTTGAAGATAGGTTTGGCATAGCAAACTTATATTTTAATCAGACAAAACTGACTGTTGTCTGTAAACAAACAGA
The DNA here is from genome assembly GCF_905146905.1 of Nyctereutes procyonoides. NCBI lineage: Eukaryota > Metazoa > Chordata > Mammalia > Carnivora > Canidae > Nyctereutes > Nyctereutes procyonoides. Next base: position 12,154,887 of record NW_026575032.1, on the reverse strand, counting down.
TTGTGGAGAAAAAGAAGAGAAATAGATTTTTACCTGTTGAGGTAGCTAAGAATTTTTTTATTTTTTGGATTTAGCCACATAAACCAATTTAATTGAATACAAATATAAGATAAATGTATTTAAAATAAAATATTCATATATATATGTGTGTGTGTGTGTGTGTGTGTGTGTGTGTGTGTGTGTTCATGCCTGGGTGGCTCAGGGGGTTGAGCGCCTGGACCTGATCCTGGAGTCCCAGGATCAAGTCCCATGTCAGACTCCCTGCATGGAGCCTGCTTCTCCCTCTGTCTGTGTCTCTGCCTCTCTCTCTCTGTATGTCTCTTATGAATAAATAAATAAAATCTTTAAAGAATTTTATATATATATATATTAATAGATTTAAAGAACAGATTATCTAATACAAGTACTGCAAAAGACAGAGATCAGGCAATTTTGGAGACCCCCTTCACCTGGAGTCTCCAAAATTTCTCTCCATGATGCACTGTGAATTCAAAACCCAACAGTCCAGAGGCAGAGAGTCCATTCATGATTGAAATTGTTGAAAGTGAAAAGCAGTGGCTCAGCCTGGGTCAAGAATCCTCTCCAAACTTATATCTGAGAAAGGATTTGTGAGTGACCAGTGGTGGCCCAGCCTCAGTTACATGACACTATGGCTAGGTAAACAGTCTGCTTCCTAAGGAAGAGAAAAACTGTGGCAAGCAAGGCAAAACAAAATATCATATCATATATATTATTATTATGTAATTATTAATCATACACAGATGAGAAATTTAAAGTACAAAGGTACTTCTATTTTTGTTTTTTAAAAGATACTTCTATTTTTGAATTGATGCTTATAAAGTTATATGTAATTGTAATTTATATATGTATCTTTTAACCTTCATTTACTTTTTAAATTACTTAAATAATTTAAGTAATTTTACTTAAAATTTACTTAATTTTACTTTTTAAAAATAAGTAAATTTGAATATAAACCAAAAATTCTTTCACAACTAATTTGTGGTTTGTTAATCTACAGTGTTTGCTCTGTTTTAGTTTTGAGAACATCATACGTTTTATTTGTTTGTGGAGGAACAATAATAATAATATCAAACTTTAACAAACTTGATCCTCAAGGCATATTTTATTCATTCATATGCGAATAAAAAGACATTTATCCAGTACTAGAAAACAATCACAATATCTAGATTATTGTTCCTATTTATAGATGTTTTCTGGGAAATACAAAGATAAATTTAGAGAATGGGTTTCAAAGCTTCCCCATAAATTATCTGTACTTCTCATAAGGGAATTTTCTTTTTATATCATGAAAAGAAATTGAGAATTGTAAAATCTGTTCAGTCTGTTGGTTGAATAACATAGTAGACTTATATGGCAAAACTACTGGGTTGACTTCCAGAAACATTTGTCATTCTTTCTCTCCAAGTGCAAATACAAAAACATAGAGAAATATACCAAAGTGCATGTGTTTCCAGCATGAAGAAAGTAGAAAAGTCGGACTTGAGGAACTAGAATCCCAAAGAGTAAGGAAAGAGACTGAAGTGAGCCCAGCATCCTAAGGTATTTTCCCTCAAGGTATTTGTCAATTAAATGCGGCATTAAGTGGCTAAAAAAATTGAACAGAGAGTAGCACGCAGGGACTGAGAAACTTAGTTGAGCTTTCAATAGCCTCTAGGGACAGACACACTTACTGTTCACGATTACATTCAAGTGCTAGCTGCACTTGATTTTTGACAGAATGGAGTACGTTAGTGGTTCCAAATTCCTGTACTCTTTTTCCATTCACCCCCAGCCCCCAGTTTTAGAATTCAACTCATTGAATTTAGAATTCAATTCATAAGCATCCAAGAAAGTTAGGAGCAGCCAGGAAACAACAAATAAGATGGCACATGGGCCTGGTTAGATAAAAGTTAGAGATTAAACCAAGGAATAAAATTCTTATTAAAAATCCCAAGTAGAGGAGAATCTCAGTGGTTCAATGGTTGAGCATCTGCTTTTAACTCAGGTTGTGATCCCGTGGTCTTGAGATCAGGTCCTGCATCAAGCTCGCTGCAGGTAGCCTGCTTTTTCCTCTGCCTATGTTTTTGCCTCTCTCTCTTTGTGTTTCTCATGAATAAATAATTAAAATCTTCAAAAATATTCCCAAGTAGAGGGGTATTGAGATGGCTAAATTGGTTAAGCCTTTGCCTTTGGCTCAGGTCGTGATCCCAGGATGAAGTCCCACATCATCTTTTCCTTTTCCCTCTGCCTATGCCTCTGCTTCTTTCTCTGTGTCTCTCATGATTAAATACAATCTTAAAAAAATCAAGTGATAATTCTAAAACTGGGGGGAAAATGTACCTATAATTAAAAGCTAAAGAATAAGCTTAACAACAGGTTAGAAACAGAAAAAAAAGGGGACTATAGTATCAGTATGATAGACAAGTTTTAGATGGAGACATGAATGTAAAATACAGAAAAGAAGAAGTTGAGGGGATCCCTGGGTGGCTCAGTGATTGAGTGTTTGCCTTTGGCCCAGGGAGTGATCCTGGAGACCCGGGATCGAGTCCCATATCCGGCTCCCTGCATGGAGCCTGCTTCTCCCTCTGCCTGTGTCTCTGCCTCTCTCTCTCTCTCTCTCTCTCTCTCTCTCTCTCTCTCTCTGTCGCTCATGAATAAATAAATAAAATCTTAAAAAAAAATGAAGAAGTTGAATATAAGAAACTTGGTATTAATATTTTTTTGGAAACCCAGAAGGATAGAAGCAAGTATATGAGAAGAGGCAATATGAGAAAAGAAACTAGCCACATTTTTTGAAAGTGATAAAAGACATTAAGCCACAGATTCAAAAAGTTTAATAAACCCCAAGTGGAACCAATACAAAGAAAATATATCTAAATATACCATTTTTTTTAAATGCAAAAAAACAAAAACCAAACAACCAAACAAACAAACAAAAAGACAAGGAAACTAAGCAGCTGGCTTTTAAAAAAGACATAATTAACAAAGCAACAGTAAGACTGAGAAGTATCAGGCAGAAACAGTGGGAGAAAGAAAAAAATAAATAAGTTTAAAGAAATAAGAGTTAAAGTTCTTAATGAACTTGTATTGTGGGCAGCCCTGGTGGCGCAACGGTTTAGCACCGCCTACAGCCCGGGGTGTGATCCTGGCTGGAGACTCGGGATCGAGTCCCACATCAGGCTTGTTGCATGGAGCCTGCTTCTGTCTCTGCCTCTCTCTCTCTCTCTCTCTCTCTCTCTCTCTCTGTGTGTGTGTGTGTGTCTCTATGAATAAATAAATAAAATCTTAAAAAAAAAAGAACTTGCATTGTCTGGGAAGCAATTGCTATACTGTTTTATGTTAGACTGCTTTAATTCAAAGATTTTTGTTATAATTTCTAGGATTCTTGGGGATCCCTGGGTGGCGCAGTGGTTTGGCGCCTGTCTTTGGCCCAGGGCGCTACCCTGGAGACCCGGAATCGAATCCCACGTCGGGCTCCCGGTGCATGGAGCCTGCTTCTCCCTCTGCCTGTGTCTCTGCCTCTCTCTCTCTCTCATGTGACTATCATAAATAAATAAAAATTAAAAAAATTTTTTTAAAAATTTCTAGGATTCTAAAAGAAGAATAAAATTACCTAAACTAAAAGAGAAGATTCTATAGATTGGTAAAATAGGTCAGTAATACAAAAGATACTAATAGAAGAAAAAAAATGACATGAATGATTGCTGCAAATAGCAAATCAATAGTAAGGCAGTAAATTCAGACTCATCATTATTTACATTAAATGTAAAACAGGTTCATGGTTGCAATATAGTAGGAATACTCCAATTAAGTAACTGTCAAAATGTATTGCACTAAACAAAGTCCAACTATATGATGCTTACAAGGTAATATAAAATATGAATACAGAAAGACTAAAAAGGATAGAAAAAATATTCCATGCAAATATGAACCAAAAGGAAGGTGATTTAGCTATAACAATATCAGAGCATCACAACATAAGGCAAGAAGCATTAATAAAGATAAACAGAAACATTTTCTAATGGTAAAGGGATCAACCAAGCAAGAAGATATAGTGAGTCTAAATTTTTATGTTTCTATAATATATCCTAAACACTTATTTTTATTTTTTTATTTATTATTTTTTAAAATATTTTATTTATTATTCATGAGAGACACAGAAGGGCAGAGGCACAGGCAGAGGAAGAAGCAGGCTCCCTGCGGGGAGCCCGATGTGACACTTGATCCCGGGACCCTGGAATCTCGACCTGAGCCAAAGGCAGATGCTCAACCACTGAACCACCCAGGCATCCCTCCCCAAATCTATAAAGGAAATTTAAATTATTTTTATACTAAGGTCTTACAGAATATGTCTGCTACTCATAATGGAATTGAGCTAGAAGTTAGTGGAAAATGGTAATTTTTAAGTTTATAAATTAAGCTATACATTTCTAAAATCTCAGATAACAAGGGATGCCTGGGTGGCTGAGTCAGTTAAGTGTCCAACTCTTGGGTTTTTGGTTCGGGTCATGATCATGGGGTTGTGAGAAAGAGCCCCTTGTCAGGCTCCATTCTCAGCACAGGATCTATCTGAGATTCTCTCCCTCTGTCCCTCTCCCTACTTGTTCTCTCTCTTTCCTTGTCTCTTAAATAGTCTTTTAAAAATATAACAAACAATAACAATTAGTAAATGTAGTTAAACTGTGCTTAAGAAGAAATATCCTTAAATACATGTAAGAAAACAGTGTAAAAACTCACTATTTTAAGCAACTCTCTGAATAAGTCAAAATACAAAAGATACAGAAACCAAAAAAGAATAAGGAAGAAAATAATAAAGATAATCCCAGAAATGTATAGGATAGAAGATAAATATACAACATAGGGTAATTTCTATTAAAATTAGTTTTTTAAGACAAAAAAATGATAAAAATGCTGCTGGCAAGAGTGATTAATAGTAAAGAGGAGCATCACTACAAATATTATAGTCATTAAAAATAAAGAGTAGAGATTTTGAACTATTTTATACTAATAAATTTGAAAATTTAGATAAAATTGCTCATTCATTCTTAAAAAACAAAAACAAAAACAAACAAAAAAGCAAAACAAAAACAAAAACAAAAATGGACTAAGAAATACATAGCATGGTTAACCCCATACCTATTGAAGAAAGTGAAACTTTAAAAAAAAATTCTCACAAAGACAACTCAAGGCACAATTAATTTCCCTTATGATTTCAAACAAACATTAAAAAGTAGTAAGATCAAACATAAAACCATACCATAGGAAAAAAAAATCACTTTTCAGCTCATTCTGTCTTGCCAGCATAATCTATATAACAAACGTGACATTAAGAGAAAGATATTTATGTACATAGATTCACAAATACTTTTAAAAGTAGCAAGGAAATTCATCATATACAAAAGGGTAATGTACCATATGAAATTGGATTTTTGTCCAGAAATGTTGTATTTTAATTATAAAAACAACAATGTAATTCATTACATTAACAGAGTAAAGAAACCTTCATGTTCCTTTCAATGGATATTTTAAAAGGATATGATAAAATCTAAATCCACTTGTAATTTAAAATAACACAGCAAATCATAAATAGAAATGTTAAAATCTAATAAATGTTGTGAAAATCTAACAACTAATTTAATGGTAAATAATGAATTATTTCTATCTGTTATCAGGAACAAGAAAAAGATGACCAGGGGCAGCCCCAGTGGTGCAGCGGTTTAGCACCGTCTGCAGCATAGGGCAGGATCCTGGAGACCTTGGATGGAGTCCCACGTCAGACTCCCTTCATGGAGCCTGCTTCTCCCTCTGCCTGTGTCTCTGCCTCTCTCTCTTTCTCTCTCTGTGTCTCTATGAATAAATAAATAAAAAATCTTTAAAAAAAAAAGAAAAAAAAAGAAAAAGATGACCATAACATATTTCAGTTCAGAATTCTACTAGACCTATGTCATATTGTGATTTATAAGGAATATAGACTTAGTCTTTCTCCCCATTTCTAGCAAAGAAATCCTAAAATTTTGGCATTTCTGTGGCTAGAGGTTGAATCAATCACCAATGATCAATGGTTTAATCAACCGTGCCTATGTAATGAAGTCTCCATAAAAATTCAATAGGATAGGGTTCAGAGAACTTCTGAGTTGATTAACATGTACAGATTTGGGGAAAATGGCAGGTCTGGAGATGGCATGGAAGCTTCATAATCTTTCCCAACGCTAAATTGCTTGATGGTGTAGGGTAACCACTTTCCCCACACATACTGGAACTGGTGATTAGAATCTTTCAGCTACAAGACAAGAAAGAGAGAAAAAGAGCTAATATTCACAAAGGAAGGAATAACACTTTTAGGAGTTGTTATCTGGTCTTAATGGTTGTATACAAAGTAAACAAAAAAGAATCTATAGGTGAAATATCAGAATTAATAAGCATTTTTGTAAGGTAACTAGATACAAAGTAATATAAAAATGAATTATAATTTTATATCCTAATATCATACAGTTAACAGTTGCAATGGCAAATGATGATGTTTCAATACAATTTGAAAAATTTCAAAGGTCTGGGGCTCATTAGGATAAGTGTCTTACTTCATTCCACCTAGGTCATGATCTCAGGGTTGTGGGGTCGAGCCTGGCATAGGCATCAGACACAACACTCAGTGGGGTACCTGTTTCTCTATCTCTCTCTTTCTCAAATAAATAAAGCTTTAAAAAAATAAAATAAAATTTCCAAGGTCTGTAAGTGGAGGTCTGTGACAAAGAAAATTCTAGAGCATTCCTAGGAGAAATTGAAGAACACATCAATGAAGGAAATACTACAAACATAGAAAGATTTTTTTTTCATGGAAATATTCTTATTGAAATATACCAACTTCTCCTATTTGATCTATGGAAACAGTGGAACGCCAGATATAATCCCAGCTTTCTTGGAGTAAAGTGAGTAACTGATTTTACAATTCACATCAAGTAAGTGGAAAATGAGAAAGGAATAAAGACATTCAAGAAGAAGGAAGGGAAAGCCATGACAAAGAGAAAAGAAGAGAGAACAAGAAATGAAATAAGGGGGGGGGGGGGTATGTGTGTGAAAGAAGGAGAAGTTTAGAGACATACCCTACCACATATAAAACGTTTTTTTTTTTTTAAGATTTTATTTATTTATTCAGGAGAGACACACACACACACACAGAGGCAGAGACACAGGCAGAGGGAGAAGCAGACTCCATGCAGGGAGCCCGATGTGGGACTTGATCTGGGACTCCAGGATAACGCCCTGGGCTGAAGGCAGGTGCTAAACCACTGAGCCACCCAGGCTGCTCTAAAATCTTTTTAATAAAGCTCTTGTAATCAATACATTGTCATGGGTCTAGGTTTGCACAAGTGGACAAACAGAAAAGTTTGGAGGTTCAGAGACAGCCCCCTTCCAATATACAAACACTTGCTTTAAGACAGAGTTGAAGCTTTAGAGACGTAGAGAAAGGAGGGTTTTCTCAATAATTGACTGTATATTCATAGGGGGAAACAAAAAGTATCCAAGGACAACATAAAATCCAGACATTTTTTTTAAATAAATACAAAAATACAGAATTTAGAGGGATATTTTTCAGCAGTGGCATTATTTATATTTTGGACTTGATAATTATTTGTTATGGGATCACCCTATTTACTGAAGGATGCTTAGTACCAACCCTGAACTCTACCCATTAGATGTCAATAGCACAAATCCCTGGTTGTGATAGTCAAAAGTATCCCCAGGTATTGCCAAATGTACCCAGAGGGGTGTGTATGTGTGTGTATATGTGACATCATACCTGTTTAAGAACCACTGGTCTAGAAAATAAGATGTGAAATTAATCATGACCTTAGAGCAGGCAAAATTTTCTTATACAGGTAAAAAAAAAAAGGATAATGGGAAAAGTTGTTGAACTCTAATACATTGAATTTTAAAATCTGTTAATCAGAAAACCCATTAAATGAATGACTAAGCTAACTACAGAATCAAAGTGTTAACAATACATATAAAAGAAAGAACACATTAACAAGGTTACATAAAGACTTTCTATAAATCAACTGGGAAAAGAAAGATAATGCTCCTCCCCCACCACCATAGATATAAACATACACAAACCCTAATGCCCGGTCAATTATATGTTTGATTAAATGACCAATAAATTACAAATTATAGGAAAGTGTTTCAATCTCTTTAATAATGAAGCAAATGTAAATTAAAATAAAAATGAGATGCCAGTATACATTCATAGGAGTGACTACAATTAACAAGACTGACAACACCAAATGTTGAAAAGGATTAGAATCAAATGGTGTCCTACAATGCTTGGTGGGAATATAAATTAGTCCAGTGACTTTGGGAATGTTTTGACAATATCTACTTAAGCTGATCTTATAACCTAGCCGTTTTACTCCCAGGCCTGCACACAACAGAATGCTTATAAATGGGTACCAAAATTCATATGCAAGAATTTTCAAAGCAGCTTTATTTGTAATATCTAAAACTAGGAAAAGTTGAAATGCCCATCAAGGATGAAATGGCTAAATAAATAGGAGTATAAATAGGTGTGATATACTTCAACTGAAATGAATTAAATTCGGGGCTCAGCCTGCTTCTCCCTCTCCCTCTGCCACTACCCCTGTTGTGTTTTCTCTCTCTCAAATAAATAAATAAATAAAATCTTTAAAAAACACAAAATGAGTTCAATTCCAATAAATAATAAGAATAAATCTTACAATCATAATGGTAGTCAAAAGTAGTTTCTCTGTCTTGGGACTTAGGACTGTGATTGGGTTGTGTGGGGAGTGGTTTAGTAGCTTTGAGGGGAAATGAGGGTGGATTCTGGAAAGCTGGCAGTGTTCTCTATTTTATCTATCTACAGAGATTACATAAGTATGTTCACTTTGTATAGGTTCATTGAGCTGCATATTCACTTACATACAGAGTATTGTATGTATGTATGAAACAAATGTTTTTAATGTTTTTGTCAAATATGTTATCAGAAATACATTAGGAGGGGCAGTTTGAAGTAATTATGGGTGAGTTTAAATAATTTTCTAAGAAAAAAGTCAATCTATGGGGATCCCTGGGTGGCTCAGCGGTTTGGCCCAGGGCACCATCCTGGAAACCTGGGATCGAGTCCCATGTCAGGCTCCCGGTGTGGAGCCTGCTTCTCCCTCTGCCTGTGTCTCTGCCTCTCTCTCTCTCTCTCTCTCTCTCTCTCTCTGTCTCTCCCTCTCTCTATGTCTATCATGAATAAATAAATAAAGTCTTAGAAAAAAAATTAAAAAAAGAAAAAAGTCAATCTAGTTGACTTTTTGCTAATCTAATTATGTGACTTTTTTCTTTGTTTCTCTTTAGTTTTCTCTTTAGTGTTTAATTGAAATGCACAGGTTTGGTCATAAAAATATTCTATCATTAAATATTCAATTATCTCAAGGATATTTAAATAGAATGTGATTATTTAATAACAAAGAAGGCATATAAGAGTAAATATTTTCTTAATTCCTTTAATGCTAAACAGAATAGCAAACACAGAAGATATTAATAAAAATGCCTGTTCGACAAATGATTATCTACTATATAATAGTAAACAATATGATATAGTGCAGGCTTATAACTACTTGTTGCTTGATTTCAATTAACATCTCTAAAACGTTAAAATAGAGCTATTATGTGAAGCTCCATGTAATGTTGAATTATTGTCAAACATGTTTTGTGGCAGGCTTATGTTTCTTGTATTGAGCTTATTATTTTTATGGGAGAAAACTGGCATACAAATTCTTAAATCCACTGGGTTTTATAGTGTATATTTTAGAATTTTGAATATTCTTGTTATTATACTGAGTTACTTAAATATACTAACAAAGCAGCAGCAATTCAATATGCTTAATATCTTTCCATATAAAATGCCAAGTGATTACAACATACCTTAATTTAAAAAGATATGGAGACCGTGCTTTTCCTAGTGGTGCATGTGTATGCATATTATATAAATATGCCCATGTGTTTGTATAATGTCCAAAAAAAAGGAGTAAAGTAGAAAAATCCCTTGAGAACTAAACACATGCATAAAGATGAAAATTCCTCATTAAAGTATAAAGACTTAAATTATTATATATTCATAAGATAAGGAGAACCAGTTAAGTAATTAAAACTTGCATCTCCACATATAAATCTGTAAGCATAGGGTACAGGGCAAAAGTATAGTATTACATTAAGAGAAATATTTAAATTTCATCCTTTAATTACAATTATAACTGCAAATCAAACTTACTTTGATTTAATTGTTTTAATATTTACTAACAAATATTTTCATCAAAAACAATCACAGTTATGACTCTCTTATGGACCCTGTATTGATTATCTATTGCTGAGTAGCAAATTATTCCAGAATTTAACAGCTTAAAACAAATATTTACTATCTGTATCTGTGTGAACAAGGAATCTGAGCACAATTTAGCCAGGTACATTTAGTTCAAGATCTCTTATGATTTTGCAGTCAAGCTGTTAGCCAATGATGCATCCTTTGAAAGGTTGACAATAGCCAAAGAATGTCTTCCAAAGTCACTCAACAGTTGTTGGCATGTGTCTGTTCCTTGAAGACTTTTAGACTCAGGAGCTCGTTTCTTTACTATGCCACCTGGGCTTCTCCATAGGTGGAGAACTCACAAAATGACAACTTCTTTCCCCTACCATGAAGAATCCAAGAGATTTAGAGGATTGTCAATATGGAAGCCACAGTTTTTTTTGGTCTAATCTTGGTAAATGTTATTGATGCAAGAACCAGTTAGGGACAGATCAGGGTAGGCAGGGAAAGATAAGAGAGAGACCCGAGAGTCAGGCTCCTACCCATCCCAAGGAAACTGAGATAAGACAGTAAAAACAGAACTAATAAACCTGGCTCCCTAGATCCAAAATGTTATGGAGTAACGCCCCCCTTTCCTGGCTACTAAGTAATCACAGAAATATGTCATTAAGGTGTTATCCATAGTCCCTGCTCAAAGCAAGATGGCACAAGAATCTCAAGACCATGGGCTACTTGACTAGGCTCACAGAAATCCTAGATGTAGAGAAATGTTATGGAGGAGATATTAGCCAGAGAGTAGGGAACACCTTGTTTGAGCTCATGATATTCACAGAAACATCTTATTTGTAATAATGATAGTTACAAGTCCACCATGTTTGTTCTAAATATCCACCCTGATATTGCCAAAAAATGTACCAAGTTCCCTGGTCAGTTTCCTATGAAAGAGAGACCATGAAAACCCTCAGTGGCAACCCTGTTGGGACTCCTCTCACTTTTGAGAGTTTTCTCTGTATCTCTGCTTAATAAACTTTTCTGTGTATCTCTGCTTAATAAACTCCTATCACTTTGCTCACTCTCTGTTGTCTGCGAGATTCATTCTTCGACTCTGTGAGACAAGAACCAAGCTCTCCCATATCAATATAGCATTACATCTGTCATATTCTTTTCATTAGAGTGTGTCAGTAAGACCCGAGTACACTAATTGAGAAGAGACTACACAAGGACACGAATACCAGGAAACAAGGATCACTGGGGACCTTCTTAGAGACTGCCTACTATAAACTCTCAATTTTCTCCCAGTCTCTGAGATTTTAAGAGGTTTTTTTAAATGTTAGATACAGGGTGCCTGGGTGGCTCAGTTGGATAAGCATCTGCCTTCAGCTCATGTCATAATCGCAAGGTCCTTGGGTTGACCCGGGCATCAGGCTCCTTGCTCAGTGGAGTCTACTCCCTCTGCTTTACCCCTGCTAGTGCTCAGTTTCTCTAATAAATAAATAAAATAAAATAAAAAATAAAATAAAATAAAATAAAATAAAATAGATATATCCTACATTTCTCTTAGCCTGAAATAGCTGAATGTGTAATTTAGTGGCCTTCAAACAAGAGAAATTTAAGTATAAAACTTTGAGTGACATCAATTTACAGAGACAAATCTTAAGAGTTGTTTGCAATATCAATTTGTGTTCTGAGATCCTAAGATTTATACTTCTGAGCACTGTGTCAATTCAGATTATTGTTGTCTCAGTACAGCTTTGAATTTTGCCAGTCCACCATTTCCTAAAATCATCATGGCCCTTTGGCCTACTCTCACTGTATTTTCCCATCTGAAATGAGAAAACCTCTTTTTATCTTTTTCCAGACTTAAACTCATGTTTTGTTTTATAAATAAGTATACATTAATTCTTTAACTATCATTTTTTTTTGGCATTCCAGGCTCATATTTAGCACAAATACTTTGCAGATTCTGACATTAAGTACACTGTCAGGATAGTTTGCACTGATGTATTTTGACAATTATTTTCCCTTTTGTTTATATATAATTAGTAAGTATTTTGGAGTGCTAACTTCAGTCAATATTTTTAACAATAGCTATTTATTCTTTGTAACAATAATTTTCTCTGCCAGAAAAGGAAAGGGAAATCAGTGGCTTATGTGTATTTGTGTTTGCGTGCCATAGAGATCAGGAAATTCTGAATCCATTTGTAGAGGCCAAGGGCAAGCAGCCCCAAGATGGGACACATTGGCATGCGGATTATGCTTAGCTATAACAGTATTTAGTATGAAAAAAGAATTGTATTTAGTATGTACTATACTATGCCATTCCTCCCTGGCAGTCCAGTTGCTTTTTTTTTTTTTTTTTATTTCCTTCTACCTTGCTGAGAAAAGAAACATGCTTTCTTTACCCATATTATGAAGATCTCCTAGAATGTGACTCTAGAGTATCTAGTCAAATGCAATTTATTTTATTGCATATTTCTTTTTAAAGCAGAAGTCTTTATTATATTCTTCTTCTAACTTAGAATCATTACTGTAAGGAATATTACAACACCATCATCATGGGATTTCTTTTCATTTCCCCTTTTATGTCTTCTGTTTTTATGTAACCCACATATTCTGCTTTCCAGTTTTCTCTCCTTTTGAAGAGTATTCTTTGTTTATTTTTATATGCTTTAAAGTTGGCAAAATATTAAATTTCTTTTTTATTTGAGTATAGTTGACAAATAATGTCACACTACTTTCAGGTATACAATATCATAATTCAACATCTCTGAAGTTCTTTAGAAGTTAATTATATGAGCCTTACATGTCAGGGTATGTTGATTTGTTTTCACATATTTGTAGTTTTTTTGGATAGACATTGACTTTTAAGTTCAAAATAATTTTTTTAAGATCTTTAGTTCATTGTTTCCCTAATGTTTGGTTTGTCTGATAGCAGTTCTCATACCATTCCAACTTATTTCTTTTGTATATTTATACTATCCAAACTCTGATAGATGTCAGACTTTTCTGAAAATTTGGCATTATGTGGCAGACTGGTCTCGTTCAATTTACCCTGCTTAAGACCAGCCTGTCTCTTGTTCTAATGATTCAAGTCTCTCTAAAAACTTAGAAAATTTTCTTTACTGCTTGTTTGATGTTTTCTCTAACCTGTAATTTATCACTGATCTCTTTCTGGAACTCCTTTGAACTTCTTTGTGAGGTATTATAGCTTTGTTCTCTAATCCTTTTACGTTTTTCTGTTGTGTCATTTACTTTTCTATTTGCTCAACATTCTTGGCGATATACATAATTTCTCAGGTTTTTTTCCTGCTATTTTATTACTATATATATTTTAAAATTGTTAATTATGAAATTTATTATGACATTATTCAACTGATGAATAAAATTCAAAACAAACTCTTGAAATATCTCATTTAAAAAACCCACTTCCTTCCACGTATACTTATAAAAGTCTTTGCAAATTTTAGGCTAGATATCACAGATGATCAACGGTATAATCTATTTTTAAATGGCCTCAATATTTCAGAAATAACATATATAACATTTTTATACCACACTACAGAGAAAAATTGTATGTGAAATTTGTCAATGAAAAAGGGATCTTGTGGGCCAAATTTTTCATAAATGTTACATCATTATATCCTCATTATAGATATTCACAATAGATATTACAGTATTAAATGTGGAAAATATTTCAGTAAAATTATTTCAGTATAGTATTAAATGTGAAATGTATTTCAAAGAATCCATTTGTTGGGGCCTCTGGGTGGCTTAGTGATTGAGCATCTCTCTTTGGCTCCGGTTGTGATCCTGGGGTCCTGGAATCAAGCCCTGAATAGGGTTCCCCTTGGAGAGCCTGCTTCTCCCTCTGCCTCTGTCTCTGCCTCTCTCTGTGTGTCTCTCATGAAAAAATAAATAAGTAAAACCTTTTTTATTTATTTATTTTTATTTATTTATTTATTTATTATTATTTATTATGATAGTCACACACACACACACACACACACACACACACAGAGAGGCAGAGACACAGGCACAGGGAGAAGCAGGCTCCATGCACCGGGAGCCCGACGTGGGATTCGATCCCGGGTCTCCAGGATCGCGCCCTGGGCCAAAGTCAGGCGCCAAACCACTGCGCCTCCCAGGGATCCCAAGTAAAACCTTTTTTAAAGAAATAAAGGAATCCATTTATTGTGCTTAATGAATGTTTTTCAAAAATGATTTGATATTGGATAATTTTTCAATGCTTGTTCTGTTTCACTCAGTAGGACAGTTTGAATATTTTCCCCCAAAATAATAATTGTAAAGGTGAATAAAAATCTGAGTAAAATTTGTCTTTACTCAGAGTGTAAATGTGATATTATAAAAGAAAATAATAAAAGAGAAATATTTTGGAATTAAAAGATTTATATATTTTTTATAAATTTATTTTTATTGGTGTTCAATTTGCCACCATATAGAATAACACCCAGTGCTCATCCCGTCAAGTGCCCACCTCAGTGCCCATCACCCAGTCACCCCCCCACCCCTCGCCCACCTCCCCTTCCACTACCCCTAGTTCGTTTCCCAGAGTTAGGAGTCTTTCATGTTCTGTCTCCCTTTCTGATATTTCCCACTCATTTTTTCTCTCTTTCCCTTATATTCCCTTTCACTATTTTTTATATTCCCCAAATGAATGAGACCATATAATGTCTGTCCTTCTCCGATTGACTTATTTCACTCAGCATAATACCCTCCAGTTCCGTCCACGTCGAAGCAAATGGTGGGTATTTGTCGTTTCTAATGGCTGAGTAATATTCCATTGTAAGAAGATGTGGTTTATGTATACAAGATTTATATTTTAAAGTGTTTGTTAAGCTTTGTTCTTTTTTAAGAAGCATTTAGAAAAGCAATTTTACCTTGTGTCTTAATAGACAATACTTTTTTTTTTCCTTTTTTGGCAATGCAATATACTTAACGTTTCAGAATAAGCAATAAGATCTGACCTTATTTGACAGAGAGATTAAATATTAAGTTTCAGACACTTTTTGTCACTGAAGACTTAATGAGAGAGAGAGAGCTCAGGTCAGTAGTTCTCAGAAAAAACAAGCATAGGTGTGAGACAGAGTTAAGAATGAAAGTAGTCATTTCTTTTGAAAGAGTTGATTTTGTAAGTTAAAAAAAATAAAAAAAAAATACATATTTACACAAGTAATCAGCAAGTATAGTGTGCAGCATTCACTCTTCTTCATGAACTAGAGCTCTACAATCATTCACTATCAATAGGAAATAATCTGTTTAGAATCAAAGATATGATCAAGTTTAGTCATATGTGTTGAGTTTTGAATAATGCAAACAAGTTACTCTAATTGCTTCATAAATTCTTTCAATGAACATACAACAGAGTAATCAAAGCAGCGTGCATTTGCATATTTGAAGATCATATTTGCCCTTCAAGAAAAAGAAAATGTATGTTAGCATGTTGGATTTTACATTTTTACCCAACTTTCCTGATGAGAATTTGAATTTTATGCAAGTGTTTGCACCTGTAATACAAATAGTTCATTTAGAAAGCTAAAGTTGATGCAATTGTATATTACTATCACTCATTGTAAATTTATTTTTTTCGTAAGTCTGTGACTCTCTATGTATATTCAACAATTCACATAATTTTTATTCTCCATATATATGAAAAACAAATTATTTGAAATATTTATTTTTATCATTTTTATTCACATTTTGACTAAAAGCATTAGTGTACAGAAGAAAAAAACATCATAGGATATGAATATAACACTATCGTCCTGGCTTTTATGTCCACTCACCTGCTTCATATAATGCTTAGTTTTTTCAAGCCCTAACTTCTCTCCCTTTCCCTCCTAACACACACTTCATAGCTTTGAATTTTCTGAATTTGGGACATGTACAATTGGTGATACCTAACAATTGCTTTCTACTGAGCATCCATTTTGAAGTTGTTGAAATTTTCTTTGCATATATGATATTAGTCATAATATTTTCATACTCTTTTCACATAATTCACATGCAACTTTTGTAATATGATTTTGGATTTAATTGCCCTTCAAATATCTTACAAAAAATGACACAGGGCATTCAAGAAAATGATTATTAGGAATGCATAAAGGATTAAGAAAACAGAATGTAATTTGATGTATCAGTAAAGAAAACGCATGACAATGGAAAACAGCTACAATTCCATATTTATTTGCAAAGCAGCAATGTGGATTATAAGCCTTAGAGAGGAAGATAGCAAGTAGTAGTTGAAATCATAGTATATTTTGTTAAGGACATATGTCTAAGGGAATTGGATAGAACATGCCAGGCAATAAAACTGAAGGTGAAAATATTGACAAATTTCTTGAAAACTTATGAACAGAATTTCACAGCAACTCTAGGCTAGTGTGAGCCATCTTGAGAGTGCATCATTAAAGTATTGTGTCATTGCTTAATTGATATTATTATTATTATTATTATTATTATTATTATTATTATTTTGTAGTCCTACATGTAAGAGTGATGCATCTTTCAATTGAGGGTATCTTAGATTTGAGCAAGTATGGCTATCATTATATATTGCATTTCTAAGTGCCTCCATTTATTGCTTTCATCTTATGAGTACTTTTGGCATAATAAATGTGTACATCCAACATTAATTCAGTGTTTTCTCTTTAACTTCTGTTTAACTTTGCCTGTACCCCAAATCATTAATTCTTAAAGTGAAATACTTTGTCTAGTCATACTTTATAAAGAAAATAATTTTAAGCATGTATATAGGCAAAAAATAAATTAGGGTATAAGTAATAGAAATTTAATTTAATCTGTTGTTTTGACTCTTAACAATTGGCATTTGTTAAGTAGAGGCCAGGCTGCCAGATGGTGGGCCAAGTCCAACAAAAGACCACTGGGGAATTGAAATAGAGAAGTTTATTACTCACAGGCCCTGGAGCAATCACACAGCCCTTTTGAGGGGCCTCCTACAGGGAAGTCAAGGCAGGGTGCAAGCAAAAAGACATACATGACTGGGAGCACATTCCTTTATCAGGATATGAAGGTGGAGTGCTCATATCCTTAGTTTCCAAGCTAAGGTTGGATGGTTCAATTCCACTCAAAAGCAGTGGGCTTTTGGTAAGCTTGGGCAAAGTCGAAGGATGCACCAAGGGAAAACCCTCGACCTGTGAGGGAGAGTGCTTGTCACAAGGGCACATGGGGAGTTCTATCAGGAGCGTTTACTTGTGACTGTGAACTTGTTATCCAGGGCATGTGCATTAAGCAACTTGGCCACAGAAAATGGATGTAAAGGCAGCGACATTTTGGTGTCCTTTAGCAGATTTCCCAACATCTGTCTTCCATTTTATTTCCAGAAATGTGAGCTTAAGAAAGAGTTACATGAGTTATAAGAAAGAGTTATATATCTAAATGGTAGCAGTCAGTTCAGTCAACCAATGAACATGACCTAGTTTTTAAGTAATACAGTAAAAATTTCATTTTAGTATCTTCTTATCATTTGAAAATAGTTTTTAACTGTATTAAATTTAGCAAGCCATAAAAAAAATAAAAATAAATAAAAATAAATAAATTTAGCAAGCCATTAGCACTGATTGGAGGAAAGGAGTAACACAGGTAAGACGAGAAGAAGCTCGGGTGAGTTTTAATTTTTTTTTTTTTATGAAAGTCACAGAGAGAGAGAGAGAGAGAGAGAGAGAGAGAGGCAGAGACACAGGCAGAGGGAGAAGCAGGCTCCATGCACCAGGAGCCTGATGTGGGATTCGATCCTGGGTCTCCAGGATCGCGCCCTGGGCCAAAGTCAGGCGCCAAACCGCTGCGCCACCCAGGGATCCCCTCAGGTGAGTTTTAAAACAAGATAATACACAATAGATTTAGTAATGTATAGAGAAAACTGACTACTTTAATTATAAGAAATACTTCATCCAAAATCTAAAGAGGGGGCACCAAAAATAAATAAAAATAAATAAATTAAATAAATAAATAAATAAATAATAAAGAGGGGGCACCTGGGTGGCTCAATGGTTGGGTGTCTGCCTTTGGCTCAGGTCATGATCCCTGGGTCCTGGTATGGAGTCCTGCATTGGGCTACCTCAGGGAGCATGCTTCTCCCTCTGCCTATGTCTGTGCCTCTCTCTCTGTGTCTCTCACAAAAAAATAAGTAAAAATATTTAAAAAGCACAGCCAAAATCTAAAGAGAGTTGTTGCTGTCTCCATATCTCAGTCTCAGATGTTGAACAAATACAGGAAATTAATAATAAACACATTTTCTGTTGGTTAAGGGAAGCAATGGCTGTATTTAGTCTCAGAATGGGTGTGTGTTAGTTTTCCTTGTGGGATTTCATTTTACCTCTCTGTCTACCCTCAGATCTCAACTCTAAAGTCGAAAAACTAAGGAAAACACTGCTGGACTCACAAAGGTGATTGCCTGGATCAAAATAGGGCAGCATATGCAAAGGAGTTTTGCAGACTTTACCAGATGACCACAAAAAAAAGAAGTAGAACCCTGACAGCAATGAAGATCTAATGCAGTTGCTGTTGCTACCACCAGGCTAAATGTATCGCCTGCATTACTGATTAGTACATTCATTTAATAAATATATATTTACCTCCTAGTCATGTGCTAAGCACTGGCTATATCATGGTGAACAAAAGAGATACAGTCTTTGTCTTCATGATGCTGACCCTTTTAGTTGATGACAATGGCTAAATGGGAGGAGGGAGATGGGATTGGAAAGCATCATGACAGATGAACCTTAAAATTCCAGATGAGGTGTGGCAGAGGGGGGAAAGCACGTATGCAGAATGCTCTGAAAAGTGACATTCATGATGGAGGGCGAAGGTGGCTAGAGGAAAAAGAGGAAGAATGAAAGGCAGGCAAGGTTCAGATATACTTAAGGGGTAGCCAAAGTAAATAGGATTTTTGTCTGTTAGACAATAGAAAACTATAGGGGGGGTTTAAGCAGAAGATTTATATTGTGTAATTTGCATTTAAAACAAAACAAAACAAAATCCTTTACGTGGCTTACCGATTTTAATGGGATGTTTGTCCCTACCAGTCTGCAATGAGTTTTTCCAATATGAAATAAGAGTCAAAAAAAGCTTTGGTCTCAGTAAAGGGCAGTTGAAAAAAAAGACAGGAAGGCAATGAAATATGGATTCACATTTATCAGTGGGAACCCAAAGCTTACTTTAAAAATGTCCAATTATATAAATGGAACATTATATGCATTACCCTATTGTAGAGGACAGCAAGTATATCCAATGGACAGGATTAGGACAAGCAGTTGGAACTCCTTTCTTCCTTATTTTTATATATGTATACTTATTCATATTTATCACAGAAATGCATTTAAATTTTATTATTTTCTTTTTTTAAATGACATAGTTAAATGGTCATGTTATAATATCCTAAAGATGCTTTAGACTGTGTTTTATGGGATGACTTATAAAAGGCCCAAGGCTATTTCAGACATTTGGAAGTATCTTGAAATGTTTATTAATGGACTCATAAACTACGTTCATGCTGCTGAATACTTGACGATTGGAAAAAAAGACACTCAGTTTATTACCAGATGAGATCACAAAGTAGTCTATAAACATATACTTTACTAATTTCTGATATATATGAATCTCTGAGCTTTTAAATCATCAACAAAGATTAATGTACAAAGAAAGAGCTCTCTAAAAACCACTTGAATTTGGGACTGAGAAACTATTATTTTAATATCCATAGGTTAAGATAATTATAAAGGGCAATCAGTGGCTATTGTCAAGTATGTTTTTAGCATCTGTTTGTTTAGAAAGTGAATATAAAATTTGTATAATCATTTTCCTTTCTTAATAAGATAAAGAGCCATTTCTTTAGATCCTATTTAAAATAAAGCTGTAGTCCAGTACAGATATAAATGATTTTGAGATTTTATTTTTATCCTATTGTTGATTGCTTGGATAGCTATGTCACAGACAGGCAATTCAGTAGGGAAAAAGAATAATTCAGCTTATTTTTAATATTTTTGGTTAGTGGGCATGTTACTGTGGATGCAACACTGAGGGTAAGCAAATCTGGTCCTTCCCATACCTTATAAAGTCTGTGCCTAATGGTGCAGCAGCTTTGGAGAATAGTTTAGAACATTTTTTGATCAATTATAAATTAGTACGGAAATGATAGATATAATTAGAATCTCAGGAGACTCAGAAACATCACAAAGATGCTGATATGTTAGGGTTCATAAAAATGGTTTCTGTTTTCAGTGACTAATTTCTACGTGGTGGCTTTTGGTCATACACAGTAAAATAGAGAAAAGTGCAAGAGCAGCACTAAATAGCCAATACAGCTTTCTTGGATTGATAAAATCTATCCGCTTATTATAATCAATATATATTTTAAATACAATATTATCATAATTAATAGAGATTCTAAATGTTTTAAGCACATGCTCCCAAGGTATTCGCACACCATTAATCTATCTAGTATACTGGGACCATATCTCATATATTCAGCCTATAATACCTGGAACTATTAACTTGAAAATTAATCTTACTCATAATGCTTACAAGCATAGGGTTTTAGTATTTAACAGAACAGTTAAGAAACCTGTAAAGCTCCCAAATTGAAAAACCATAAATGGTTCAAGAATCCTTTTGTCCATTTAGACAGCTAAAATGCAGGAAGCGACTACAAGCAGCTCAGTTTTTTTTTTCTTTTTTAAATGTAATCTCTTCAGTTACATCTAGTTTTGCTCATTAAAGTAATCTAAAAATCATTTCACTTGTCTACCTAAAGACCAAGGGGCATAATTATAAAAGTAACAGTCACTTTATTTCTATTTAAAAAGGCTGCCTTAAATTAGATGAAATAGAGATCCTTTCCAATGAAAGTGTAATAAGAAAAATAGTATGTAATACATGACATCCCCCCCCCGAATTTTAAAGACTAAAAGATTAATAAAACTGGATAATTGAGCCAAAAATAAATTAATAAAAGAACCAGACTATTTTATGACTGTCCCCTCAGTGGAAAAATAAGTGCTCCCAAAGTATAACTTAGTATGATAATTTCTTGTTAGACTATTAGAAATACCTTTCCAAAGTGTTTTGTTTTATGGCTACTCTCCGACTCTTTTATTCATATTTGAATGGCCACTTACATCTTAGTTACTCTTCCATTTTTTTCTTCCTGTGTACTGTGCACTTTAGAGTATGCGGTGGTATCTCAAAATGATTGATTTGATGAAAGTATACTGACCCATATTTTATGGGGAAGAGGTGAAATGACTAATGAATGCAAGAGATACAGAAATCCCTGCAGGGGAAGGAGAGTGGTGCAAGGAAAGCGCTGAAACCGGAGCTCGGGAGGACAGCTAACCAGGTGAAGTGGAAAATACAGGCCAAGGCCAGACCATGCAAGGGCCAGGCGGTACTGTATGAACAATAGCCATGCATTTTAAATGGAGTATTTAGAATGGATCAAAATAGAGATTTGATGTATAAGGTCCCATTTTGGAGAAAACCTCTTTCGAAGACTATGCAGCTGTGCTTGGAAAAGGGGACAAAAGTGGAAATTAGAAGCATATGAGGATATTTCTGAGAATGAGATAACCATGATTTGAAGAAGGAGAGATAAGTTGGTGTATTTGAGATATACCGGAGGCATTTGGGTGGGATTTTTCAATGGGAGAACTTGTAAAGCAGAGTGGTACTGATACTGAATAGCCTTTGACCGTAGTCCTCCAAGTACTAAAATAACAATGAGGACTCTAAAATTTATTTTTCCAGGTGAAAACACTATTATTAATGACTTCCAACTCTGTATGTAACTGATTACTCAGCATCTACAGTTTGCTTTCTCATAATTACCTTGAATTCGTTATAGTACTGATTTCATGATCTTTAACCCATTATTTAGTATTTTCTTCTTAGTGTTTCCCATTTTAGTGAAATATACCCTCTCCAACTGGTACCCATTTTGGCTGCCTTCATCTCTTGTTTAATTAATTAGTTAACTAATTGATTAATTTATTTATTTTCCAGGAGAGGGATAAAGGGAGAGGGAGAGAATCTTAAGCAGGTTCTATACCCAGTGCAGAGCCCGTAGTGGGGCTCATTTCATGATCCTGAGATTGTGACCTGAGCTGAAATCAAGAGTCAGATGCTTACCCAACTAAGCCACCCAGGCTCCCCTATGGGAGTAGGGGAAGAGAAAATTCTTCTCTTTTGCTCTTAAAGTCCTCAAGGACACTGAGCATCAGGTATATCTCTTGAATGAGACTAAAAGAAGTGAGAGATCACCTGGGTAATGATGGGCATAATGTAGAGGATGAGCAGTAAGATGTTGAAACTGATCTCCATTCATATTTCAGTTTTCACTTTTTTTCAGTAATCAGGGGATATTGAAAGATGCTCATGGTATTATATCTTTTTGTGTATGACAATGTTGAGTCTTTTCAATTAGTATTTTAGTCTTTTCTATAATTAATAATTTTACCAAAAAAGAATTTCAGGTAGATCCTATTTGCCCCACAAAGATATCCCTAAAACAAGTGTCTCAGAGTCTAGATCTGGGTTTGGTTGACCCTATTATGTTAATACAGAGATTGGTTTCAATATGTAAAGAGTGGAAAGCCATAAATGAGACATCATTGACTCAAATTAAGTTGCTAAATGCCTTAATCTACATTCCCCATGTCTGTACTAGTAATAACTGTGTCGGATGGTGTATGGTGCGCACAGAATTAATACCCAGTGAGTTGAATGTACAATGGCAAGTACCAGTGTAAAGTTAACAAGAATTAGATTTTGGAAGATTTTTATTACGTATTTACTAGCACACAATTTCCCTGAAGGGCATGTAGAAATAATGGAACAGAGTAAAGTCTCAAGGCCACTGCTGAACTGACAATTTCCTGTAAAATGGGCATTGACTCACATCATGATAAGAGGTATCTTTATTTTGGAAACCAGTTGAAAATGTCTTTCTTTTGGCATTTAAAAAGAGTGTTTGAATTTGAAAACCTTTAGGAGGAGGCATAAAATTTACTATGTTTTCAACAGGAAGTGTGAGCTCTAAAACGTTGAGGAACATTCATGCAAACATAATGATTATACCGAAACAGCCTCGCATCAGAAATAGGCCAGCTTTTCAGAAGACAAGGTTTGGGGATGAATGTGAGTTCAGGACTGTTTCCACTAATCAATTTAGTCACACAATCATTCAAGTCAGACAACCGGTTTGACTGGCTTTTTGACCTTATTAACATGATGTTTGACCAAATTGATTCAACAATTCAGTTGAAATGGCAGGATTACAAACAGTCTTAGGCTCTGCAAATGCTATCTATAATTTCGAGTCAATGGACAGAAGTCACTGTGTGCAAGAGTGAGTGTATAATGCAATAATTATTTTAAACCTTTCCTCCTCTCCTAAACCTGCTAATCCTGCTCATACCCTTTTACTCTCAAGGGATCACCTTGCTTCCTACTTCAGAGAAATATATACCAAAAAATTTTAATAACACATACCACTTGCAGATGTCTTTTCTTGTCTTGTCTTTTCTTTTTTTCTTTTCTTTTCTTTTTTTCTTTTCTTTTCTTTTTTCTTTTCTTTTCTTTTCTTTCTTTTCTTTTCTTTTTTTTGCAGACATCTTAACAGCCAGCTGTGATTTCTTTTGACAAATATCCCTGACTTGCAGAAACCTCAGTATACTTACACCCTGATAACTTTCTTTATTGTTGTTGTTGTTGTTGTTATTGCTTTCATTTGAAACATGAAACATAGATTCCACTTGGCAGAGCATTCTTCTGAGGAAAAATATTCCAGGATTTCCAAGATCACCTCACTAGAATAAATTTTCCTTCTCTGAATCCAATTCTATTCTGGACTGTATTACCTTTTACGAATTAAACATTTTTCCAGTGTTTTAAAAAGATCTCTGACATAGTGATTCTATAACTATGGAATGCTATTGCTAATTCTGTTTATATTTTATTTTTTGAACCAAAAGCAGAAAGGAAGAGACAAAAAAATTAAAACAAAAATAAGTATGTAATTACTTTATTGTAGGTTTCTTAGCATATACTGTAGCATCACTGTGAGGTCAATCAGGTTAAAACTTTGATTGGTTGAGTGGTTGAGTGTCTGCCTTAGGCTCAGGGTATGATCCCAGGTCCCAGGTCCCAGGATCAAGTCCCACATTAAGTCCTGCAGCCTATGTGTCTCTGCCTCTTTCTCTCTGTGTGTCTCTCATGAATTAAAAAAAAAAAAAAAAAAAAAAGAAAAGAAAAGAAAAAGAAAATTAAAAATTAATAGGAATTCTCATGGATAAAACTAAGAATTTTATGGGTAAAACTTGCAACCCTAAGTTCTTATTTCAGTACAGAGTTAAAGGCTACAATTCCCAGTTGCTTTATAGAATAAATTGAAATCTAATCCCATGTTTCTGTGACTTCAGCATAATTTGAATTCATTCAGGGAAATACTTTTTTCTGTATTCTTGGTAGAGAGTAACATGCAAGTAAGCCTATTGGAAGATAACATATTAGATACTGTAATAGGATGATTACAATCTGTAATCCTAAAACTAAAATTGTAGCTGTAGTTGTAGCATCTTTGTTCTGGGAAAAGCCAAACAATTCTTGAATAAAGGGAACAATGGTATTCATCAGATCATATTAAAAACACAAAATGACATAGCCTGTTCAGTGGAAGTCTCTCCACAGAATTCACTTCTCCAATCAAAGATATATTTGTTTTGTATTTGAAAATGTTCATACTTTAATAGAAACATCTCATGAATGGCCTGAAAAGTAACTACTCATAAAAATGTTCACTGCCTGCATATTTGAATAAATCATGCCATTCAATTAATGGAGGAAAAATAACTCTGAATTTTGATTTAAACTCTTCCTTGTGTTTTTTCAAAGAATAAAATAAATAAAAACTGTAGAATTATTCACTAAACACAATAAAAAAAAAAAAAACAACCCTCCTGATTATAAACCAGAGCCAAACACAAAGATAAAAAAATAGTAAATTTTCTCTGAAGAATAGCCCATAGTATCCCATGCTTCACATCCTAAAAGAAGTTAGTGAGAAAAGGAAAAAACAATTTTGTTTCCCTCTTTCCCTCAAACACAAGCAGTTCTCTTTATTCCTAACCACTGACAAAAGATTCGTCCTGTTACCAGCAGCTTCTCCCTGGAACAAACAAGCCTCAGACTGATACTCGGGACCATGATGTTTGGTCCTACCTCTGCCCATTACTCTCTGGGAATTCATTTGCTTTTCTTTTCCACTTTCTCATTTCCAAATGGTGAATAAAATTGTCTAATTTGAAGATACAATAAAACACGTGTGAAAATATTTTTTATAAAAAGAAAAACCAGAGTCATATACAATAATCATAACAATTTGCTTTATAACTGAGATTAAAAAAAATGATGGTCTTGAAAAATGCCTTGAGGTTGGCTTAGTAAAAATACATACTGTTTTCAGATGTTAGATTGGTTACTGTTCAATATGGTTTCAGGACTCTTCACCCAACAAATTCGCCAGCAGTGCTACCGCATGGATAGCTGAAACATTTTTTTCCTCGTGCATCAAAAAGATTTTTTTTCCATACAAAAAAGAATCATAGGTTAGCGTTTCCTAATATTTATCATCTATAGACCACACTCATTTCTTTCACAAAATGTGCATTTTCTTATAACTTTAGTACAAGGGAATAAAAAGTTCTGTCTAAAGAAGGAACTTTAGTTTGCAATTAAATAACATCGTATGAGTCAGAAGCACCAAAATTAGAATAACGTCTCTGCCTCTTACTAACTTTAACCAATGAGGCAGTTACTTAAGTCCTATAAAAATGCTGATAATAGTACCTACCATGCAAGGTTGTAAGGATTAAATACAAAAATGTCTACAAAAATTTGGCACAAGGACCAACAAGTAGTAAGCTGTACTCACTTACTTTACCTCATGTAGAGCAAGGTTCTACAAACTTTCCATAAAGGGCCAGAAATTTATTATTTTAGGCTTTGTGGGTCCATGAGGTCTCCATTTCAACTTCTCAGCTGTATTATCATAGTGAAGAAATAGCAAGAGACATCTAAATCAGTGTTTAATAAAAACATTTGTTATGGACACTGATTTGAATTGTTTAGGATTTTTTTTTAAAGGTTTTTTATTTATTTACGATAGTCACAGAGAGAGAGAGAGAGAGGCAGAGACACAGGCAGAGGGAGAAGCAGGCCCCATGCACCGGGAGCCCGACGTGGGATTCGATCCGGGGTCTCCAGGATCGCGCCCTGGGCCAAAGGCAGGCGCCAAACCGCTGCGCCACCCAGAGATCCCGAATTTTTTAGGATTTTAACACGATACTAAAAATTATTATTTTGATGTTTGATTCATTTATGTATGTATGTATGTATTTATTTATTTATTTATTTTTTAGAGGAGGGCAGAGAGAGAGAGAGAGAGAGAATGAATCTTAAGCAGGCTCTGTGCTCAGCATGGACCATGATGCAGGACTGGGTCTCATGACTCTGAGGTCATAACCTGAACCGAAATCAAGAGTTGGATAGGACACTTAGCTGAACGAGCCGCCCAGGGGCCCAGTTCCATCACTTTAAAAATGACAACAACAACAATAACAATAAAAAGAACATTCCTGGGTCATTAACCATAGGAAACAGGCAGTAGGCTGGATTTATCCTGTGCTATTGAGCATTAAATAGTTGGGCTAAATCCTAGATTTTAGTATGCAGAATCTTTGCCTATTAAGGAAATTTCAAGTTAATTGACTTTATATTCTTAAAATGTCTTTATCATAAAATATGTATGTTAGATATGGGTATCTCTTTCTTGAGTCCTATTATCACTGCCTAGATGCCAGGTGAAAGACTAAAAGGTAGTCACAAAATTTGTATTCTTTACTAAAATTACCAAAAAAATGAATAGATTTTTTTCTCTTAAGAAGTAGGGGCGGCCCTGATGGCTCAGCGGTTTAGCGCCACCTTCAGCCCAGGGCCTGATCCTGGAGTCCTGGGATGGAGTCCCACGTCGGGCTCCCTGCATGGAGCCTGCTTTTCCCTCTTGCCTGTGTCTCTGCCTCTCTCTTTCTGTGTCTCTCATGAATAAATAAAATCTTTAAAAAAAAAAAAAAGAAGAAGTAGTGCTGGTCTCAGAATGACAAAAAAAAAGTGAAATAATTATGTAGCCACTTTATGCACGTACATTTGGCTTAGTCTGAAGATAACTGTTGGGTCTGTGTTAGTATGCATCATTATGCACCGAAACACTGCTAATAATATATGGTCAAACTGCTGTAGGACCCAAATGTTTTTAGATCTTGAGAAACTGGAACAAATCACTGTTTGTGTGAGATTCACAAAATGAAAAACAAACTTACTGATGACAGCGGTTAACAAATTATTTTCAGAAACAAAGAGAAAAGGAAGTAATGTGATTTTTCAAATCAAATTCAGTGATAATTAGCCAGTGGTATATGAGACACACGGTGATATTTTGTGCCAGTGGCTTATTTAACTTGACATATTTACTTTATTAAGAAGGAAAAGATTTAGAAGGTATTTATAAATTAATGGATCAGTTTCCTTTGTCACTTTTTTGAGGTGGTTTCATGGTTGTTGCCTTTTTCTCTCTTTATTTTTGTAGGGGACTTAAAAGAAAAACCCACCCAAGGAGAAACTTTCTGTATCTACATTGAAATGGTAGTGATACAATCCACAAAGCAGGACAGTGACCAGACATAGTTTGAACCTAACCCTTTCCTTTGCTTTTTTTTTTTTCCATTTAGAACAACTATACTTTTTCATATCTATGCAGGAAATGCATATCTATGCACATCTATCCAAGAAAACTGGATCTAAATCCTAGCTCTCCCAATCCATGTAATTGTGTGAATATTGTTTAGCATTTCCAAATTTCTACTATCTCAATTAAGAAAATCTAGTCCAATTCATAATATTGTATAGCAGTGTTAGAATTATCTTCACCCAAGTGGTTGCCACACTGAAACCTATAGTTTGCTGCATGTGCTGGCTAAACTTCACCTCAACTGTGCTAGATAATGTGCCAGTTAAAATTATTCCACAGGGAAAGAGTCTAACTTTGACAGTTGTTGTAAGTGCACACTGGCATAATTTTCTGACATGAGAGTATTGTTGTTGGCTGCTTGTACCTGGTATGGAAAGTTGGCCTACAAAATAATCAGAGAAAATTTAGGTTAAATTATTGCTTAAAGGATTTCCTTCTTTTCTTCTCTTTTTCTTTCTTTTTTTTTTTTTTTTTAAGATTTTACTTCTTTATTCATGAGAGACATAGGGAGAGAAGCAGAGACACAGGCTGAGGAAGAAGCAGGCTCTCCATAGGGAGCCTGACGTGAGACTCGATCCCAGGATCCAGGATCACAACCTGAGCTGAAGGCAGACGCTCAACCACTGACCCACCCAGTGCCCCTTAAAGATCGCTTTAACCTAAAGGTGATTGACTATTCCCTGATTCTTTTTGCGTATTCCAAGGTTTTTTTCCTTTGTACTTAGTATCGATTGTATGTTTTTACACCCTTCATAAACAAACCACTTTAGAAAATTGTCCACTTTCCTATTGCATTTGGAAGACATTATTTTCATAGGAAAAAGTATAAGTGCAGTCTATGATTCTTATATATAAAACAGACCTGATTTTCATCTGGTTCTTGCTCTTGAGAGATAATAAGAGAGGAAAAGGGAATCCTTAGTCTTCACTCTGAAAATCCTCACTCATATCTTATTTGACAAAACTCGGAACCTGTCTTTGGAGTGAAATGCTGTATGGAGTAATGAAATGGTAGAGTAAAGTAGCAGTGTCAGAGAACCCTGCAGGAGCATCGGGGAAGCTACTGTGTGCCTACACGGTGGTTGAGTGGCTAACACCTGTAACCAAGAAAACTGGATCTAAACCCTAGCTCTCCCAATCCATGTAATTATGTGAATATTACTTAGCTTCTCCAAATTTCTACTATCTCAATTAAGAAACAACTGATGCCTAATCCACAGAATTAAGAGGATTATAGATGTGATCATACACAATAGCATTCTCAAAGTCTTGACACAAAAACAACCCTCCACTTACTTCTTCTTACTCCACTCAACCAATGGAGAATTTAAATCTAGAAAATTAAACAAATGGCAATCAAAATATTAGCTGTATTAACAGCTAAGTGTACATCTTATAAAATCGTAAGTGCAACTGTGTCTCACAAGTGAAGCCTAAAGGAACCTCTGATTCTCTCCCCAAATCATCTTTGAACCCTGCCGTCAGTCTACAGATCTGACTTTCCCGATGTAGGACTGAAGGTCCTCTACAATCTGGGCAGAGAAACAGAGATTAGCAGGGGTTGGAGGGGTGGGGGCAGATACGAGGTGCCAAACACCAGAAAACTGATAAAAAGGAAAGAGCAGATAATGGGAGCCAACTGTGTCTGTGTGGAGGAAAGGGCAAAACAGCAGGAGACCGACCACAGCAACTGGAAGCAAAGACTTTTCCTTTATGATTGACATCCTCCAAAAAGTACAGCTCAATACCAAGCTCTGTGTTAGCTGAAATGCTCTTTCTACTTCAGGAAATAAAATGTCCTCAAGAGGAAGGAACACAGCGAGCTCTTTTCTCTGTGGACAGAGGTGGATGAACAGTGGAAGAAAAAATAAGCATTTCTCAATGACAGAGAACAAATGTACTTAATTGATTAACTGATTAATTCATTTCTTCAGAAAAAAGTTTGCCTTCTTAATTCTATAAGTTTTTATTGAAAACTACTGGCCTGGAATTTCAGTTTCTTTGTGACTCTATAAAATACCCGCTACTTGGCCTTGCTTGAATAGAAAATAGATTATAAGAGAGGAAGGGGATCCAATATACATAATAATCTGGTACTTTTCCAGGGGGAAACAGACAGTATTCCATACTTGATCATTGGAGGTTAAAGTTAGGGGACATGTATTGGTGGGCAGGTTGGCTAAGTGTGTAAAAGTGCAAAAATCCCGTTGTTAAATGACCTGAAGGCTACGGGAGTCTAGGCTGTTGAACTAATCTCAAGACAAGGAGTATAGGTTCTTTGGAAATAATTGCATGAGATTTCAGTTCTAAGAAGAAAGTTCTGAGAGTAGGTGAATAAGCAGAGAATAGAGGTGGACACAAATACACTTAATTGTCCTTTACCTAGGAAGAGTTAACATCTCACTGCTGTATAGGATTATGGCAGTCTGTGCTAGATCCCAGGCCAGGAAAGCCTTATTACAATTGGGACTGGCAATGGCTATGCAGTAGAGGACTGGAGGGCCCTGTGTGACTCCATGGAGAAAAGGCAAAGAAGAAAAACTCAGTGATATTTATTTTCTAGATGCATTAGTGTGGAAGTCGTTCACATCACCGTTATGCATTCCATAACCTTGCATAGTTTTGGAAAATCTGAAAACCACTCCAGGAGTCAGACACTGGGATTCATCCTATTAGCTATGTGACAGATTTGTTATGTTTTGTTTGGAAAATAAAAGAGATATGTTGCCCTTGTGCTCTGAATTTGTGTGGTAGGCCATACTTTACAGAGCCTGGTATATGCTGAGCCTATATTACTCATCTATATGTACTGTCTATGACAGCAGAATCATTACTTTTCGGGAAAGATCTTTGATTGTGGGTCTCATGGGGAAAATAATAATTAGAGTATAAAAGTGGGCTCCAGGATTACATACAACAAAAACAAAACTCTATACAGTTCCAGGTTGGGACTAGGATGATGTAAGTGAGAGTACTGCGTTGGGGTGGAAAATTCAAAGGGGTACAAAATAAGTACATAATATAAGTAACATCTTAATGAAATGTTTTTAAAAGTAAAAATAATGTAAAAAACATTTAAAAAGCAAAACTTTAAATAAAGACAATTTGGCCCTGTGCATTCAAAACTGTGCCTTACTTACTTCACCTAATCCCAGTGCTTGTTCCAGTAAAACTTTATTTAAAAAAAAAATGTGACAGAGCTTGCCAGTGATTTTTTTCTTTAAATGTTACATAAATATTATATATCTTGATTACTGAGTTCTGGTGCTGTCTTAAATACTGTGTCCCAAGGCAAGTATCTCTTTGACCTTAGCCTCATCCCTGCCTGGAAAGCATCATATTTTTAAAAATAAATATGAATAATTAAAGGAACAAAATAAAAAGAAAGCCAAGAATGCAAAATCATAAAGCAGAAGAATGAAAAGAGAAGCTAGAATGTGATAAGAATTCGAAGGCAAAGTAATGATGGAGGGAGGGGGACTATGAAAATCATGCAAAATAAAATTTCCCAAGACTAATTATTTTAAAGGGAAGGAGTAATCAAATATACCTGTAGTCACAGTGAATATAATCGGGCTTTCTCTTTGTTGCCAGTAAACACTTCTGAGTTTAGGCATTTTCCCAATGTGGAGTGGAGGGAGATGGGGAAAGCGATAAGAGAGAAGCAAGCCAGATCCTTCTTTATTGCTTTCCTGAGGTTCTTTACCCAAAGTGGACATTTCTTCTTCAGAAATAGTAATCTAACATTTAAGAGATGAGTTTTCTATTCCCACCTCCCTCAAATGTTCAAAAGTTAAAACTCAAAATGATATAAAACTCTAGAGGCTAATACTGACACTTTCTGCTCCTCCTGATAAAAAAAGAAAATAAAAGCAAATCGCGGTGATTGAAGTGGAATTTCTGAAAACTGCTACTCTTAAGTCTTGTCTTTGGTGTTTTTGTGAATCAGCTAAGACCAAGACGCCATCATGTAAATCCCTGCATTAGCACTTCTGTTACGTGATCTAGGACAGGTCATTGAACCTCTCTTTTCTTTGGTTTATTCATCTGTAAAATGGGGATAATAGTTCTTTATAAAGTTATATATGATGTGAAGTGAGTTAAAGCATGTAAAACTTTGCTGGGCACATGAATAACTTTATAAAATACATTATACTTAGCATAAATCATTATATCATTATGAAGAAAACCTGTAAAATAGGAGATAAAATAATCAAAATTATGAGAAAATACGTACTGTTTTATAGCGTAAGATTGTTTTTGCAAATCTCCAAACAGAGGTGATACAAGAGAGCTTGGTTCTTGTCTCACGGAATAGAAGAATGAATGTGGAGCACAACAGAGAGTGAGTGAAGAGATAGAAGTTTATTAAGAAAAGGTACAGAGAAAACTCTCAGGAGTGAGAGGGGTCCTGACGGGGTTGCCACTGAGGCCTGTAGAGGCAATCTTTTATTGAGAACCTAGCCAGGGAGCCCACAGCCTTGAGACTCTCATGCTATCTTGGTTTGAGCAAGGACTATTGATAACACCTTCATGACATATTTCTTTGTGGTCTGGGGAGTTCCTGTGATTACTTAGTAACCATCAAAGGGAGATACTCCCTAACATTTTGGAGCTAGGGAACCAGATTTATTATTTATCTCTGTTTTTACTGTCTTCGCTCTGTTTTTCTTGGCACAGATAGGAGCCTGACTCTGGGCCTTTCGGTGTCCTTGGGGTTTGTGGCAGCCCACAGATTTCTGGGAACCTGTCTCCAGGCCTTTCCCTTATCTTTCCCTGCCTAGCCCCATCTGCCCCTAACTTGTTCCTACATCAATGGGATCGAAGTGGTTAAGTATTAAAACATAAACAGCTGCAGCCAGAGCAGAGATGTTTCGCATAGATTCATTTCTCAGGGTGCCTGAGTGGCTCAGTCGTCGAACATCTGCCTTTAGCTCAGGTCAGGATCTCAGAGTCCTGGGATCTAGCCCCTGGCCAGGCTTCCTGCTCAGTGGGGAGTCTGCTATGCTCTCCTCTTTCTCTCTCTCTGCCCCTCCTCCTGCAGACTCTCTCTCTCTCTGTGTGTCTCAAATAAATAAATAAAACTTAAAAAAAATATATCTACTTCTTTCTGACAGGGAGTCCATTTGTTAGCTTGTAAACAATTTGGATTTACTCTTTTTCGCCGAAAGGAATGGAGCATAAAACACAAAACCATTAAAGTGGTGTTGGCAGAAGAGAGAACACAGAAGTATTAGAGACTTGAGAGAAAAAGAGAAAAAATAATATATTGAGGGCAGGCATTGTACAAGGCATTTTTTTCCCCTCCACCCAGAGGAAGGAAGTATTCTACATTGCAACAAAACACACGCACACACAAAGCTTAGCGGAAGTTTCATTAAATAACACCTCTATTAGTGGCTGCTTTTGCTGCTTTTTTTGCTTCTCTTCATCTGTGCTATTCTAATGGAAATTGTTTATCTAAAGTGAATTAAAAACAAATGCATGAAGCCATTCTTCTGCAATTGCAGCAGTAGTAAGAGCACTATTTAAGGAAAGCAAACATGGCAAAGGATGATATATATCATCTCTGAACAAAGAAAGACAGAAAAGGACGGAAGGGAGAGAGGGAAGAAGAGAGAGAAGGAGGGGTGAGGGAGGGAGTAATTTACCAGAATTCGGGCATCAATAATAAGAGAAATCTAAACTGGAGCAAAACTGTGACATTTCCTAGATCCTAGCTCCTAGCTCAGTATGATGTGTGATGTCCTCACCAATTCCATAGGTAGGTAAAATCTAAAACTAATATTAAAATAGATATTTAATGAGTTATGCTTTATGTAATTATGTTTAAGACCACACCTAGAGATGATTTTCATGGTATATTAAATATTTAGTTATTTACGTCATAAAACCATATATGGAAAATCAATGACATGGTCAATGAGCCCTTAAAAAATCATTACATTGCAAGGGGTTGTGAAAGGACCAAATAGTAGGCAAAACTGATACCAAGTTGAAAGGCAAGTAGGATTCCTTATAGTAATGGTTCTCAAACTTCACAGAGCATGAAAATCACCTGCATGGCTTATTTCTAGGATCTATCTCAAGAGTTTTGGATTCAGTTGGTCTGGGACAGGATTTAATTGCTTCGTATTTCTAAGATTCCTCATACTTCCAATGCTGTTCTTCCCAGGGCCATACTTTGAGAACTGCTCAAATCACACAATGATTTATTCGCAACAGCCTATGCATGACACTTCAACATGTGTGCTCACATTTTCTTTTCACATTATTTCTGTGAGTTAGGAACTATGAGTATTTATACATATGGACGGAGAGACACAGTGCTCTGTGACTTAAAACAACACAGCTAATAAATGAAAACTCTGCTTTTCCGTTTGGCCTCTACTATTTTAAATTGCGTAGAAAGAGGAGTGATTATCAGCTTAGGGTATTGTAGAGGGAAGAGAGAAAAATCTCATGTGGTGAATTAGCTGGAGAATCAAAAACAAATTAATTACATAGACTTGATAAGGAGCATCAGGAACACAATTAAAATTGAATGAGATTGTATTTGTAATGATCAGTTTTATACTGTTTTTCAACTTCAAGCAATAAATGAAATATCACAATGGGCTACTGTTACTTCCAACAGATAGATGCCCATTTTTTGGATGGATTAGAATAAAAATCTGAAGTTACTTGTAGAAACTTTGTATCTATTCTGTCTATGTATCCATGTACCTATGTGTCAGTCTATCTACCTGATGGGTAAGTAAAAATTAACTATAAATGGTCTTTTGGTATTTAAATCAAAATATTACCTTTACTGCAAAATATTACTAATATTACTATTATTACTACAAAATATTACTATTACAGTTGCATAAAAACATTATTTTGAATATTGACTTTGAAGAAATCATGACATAGATGAAGAAAAAAAATGTGGCACTTCAGATGTCTTAAGCTTTAACATCTATTTCTCAATATGTATTGAAATTAATGAAAATTAAATTGCATTGGCATGCACGGTTGCATTAGATACTATAAAAATAATTCTGATTTGGCTTTTAGTCAAATTAATTCACCACCCTGTCAACACAATTTGGAGAGACTGGAGTTATATATAGTTAAGATAATGTTACTATATCGGTTGCACCCTTAATCGATTTAAATTAAGAAATTATGGCCAGATATATTTTTTAAACTGTTCTGCTATTTAGTGAGTAGACCTAGCCAATGTCCTGTGAAAATCTGCAAAACCCAAACAGTGGGCATCTGTTCTTCCAGAACAGACTGAAATTCCACTATCACAGCAATAGGAACACACAATTCAGTATTAAGCAAATGGATTTTGGACCCTCTCTAAGGGATTTTATTACTATAAACACCAGAACCTCCATTCATTGCTCTCTTTCACCCACCAGGACTCTTGAGAATAGCATTATATTAAAACTTTTTTATTCCTATAAGTAAATAATTTTATAGCAGCTGGAGGAATATTTTTCACTTCCTTTCTAGGGAGGGAGAAGGGGAAAGTAGTTGACTCTAGTGGCTACAGCTATAAATATCTATCAGTAGGTAAGAATGGTCTCCACCTGTAGGACGCTACCTTGACCAGTGTTTTTGACTACAGCTCCAAAGAGAATATGAGACATAGGTTTTCAAAAGTAATAACAATTTGCCTTAATATTTCTTTTTGATGGCTTGAGTTGGAAGTGTTTTTAAAAAGCTAAAGCCAAAAAAAAAAAAAAAAAAAAAAAGCTAAAGCCAGGCTTTACAATGCCCTTCAATCAGCCTCAGGTAATTAATTTATGAAATCTTGCTATTGTTCTTGTGATGGACTGAACAGAAACAAATCTCTTTGTTTATATACACAATTTTACTTGTTAAATATTTTGAAAGAGATACTAATTCTGCACCATATTGCAAGATATGTTTTATGATACAAAATATTTTAAATTACTAACAAAAGAAATCCTAAATTTTATGCTCTTACTTATCTGATACTGCTGCACTTATGAGCAAACCACAATATTCATGTTCCACATATTCAATTGTTTTTTTCTTTTCCAGGTTTGTGATACTTTCCAGTTCTATGTCATTTGGTAGATGTTCAGCTGAAGATACATCTTTTACCCAGAGGTAAGCAGGCCATCTATTAAGATGAGTTTAAAACAATAGGATGAAATTCATATTTTTAGTTGACTGGAGAGATAATTCTGTTATTCAAATATTACAGCATCTTGCTATCTTCCCTTAAGAAATGAAATTGTGTATTGCATAAAAAGAAAACAAGTAAATATTAATTTGGCAATATTATTAGTCCTTGCTCACACATTTTTCAAAACAGCAATAATTACATGAATCATCTCTTAATTGTAGATATATGCTCATTTGGAGGAAAAAAATGAAATTATTTGCTTCAGCTTTAGTAATATCTAATATCAAGTCTTTTGTACAAATGACTTTTACAGGTAGACTTTGGATGCAAAATATTGCATTTTCATTTAGAGAAGTTGCCAAATACACTTAAATATATTTCCTCTAACAAAAACCGAGAATTTAATGTAAAACTGATCTTAGTGATTTCATCATCTTTCAAATGGTGTCTTCTCAGAGATTCAGCAGGATAGATAAACTTAGTTGTTTAGACTATCCCTCTCACAATGTCTTTGCATTAGACCCACTATTATTCATTAAATTAATGATTCTGTTGCTCTGTATAATTAAAAAAAATCATTGAAATTTTTGTCCGCTTTTAACTTCTGTAAAGTCTTGTACTTTTAATATTCCTGTACCATAATTTTAGTGGGATGTTAGGAGGGAAAAAAAGTGGTTATTGCCTGTGCAGAAGCCACATGTTTTTTAATCCCTATCTTGTTATTTTAAAAATACAGCCTAACTGTCCACCTCTTAGATATGTACCAACTGTAAAACTCCCTCTTCTTTCAGAAAATATTTTTCATGCTCATGCCTATTGTCTCATTCCATCCCACATTATTCCTATTTCTGAGACAGAGCGGAAAAATTCAGAAATAAATATTATTTACTTTATATTTGTCCCTAATGAGTGCTTATGGAAAATCCTAATAAGCAATAAGTGGCATGTAGCTTATTTTCCAATGCAAATAACTAGAAATCTGGAAAATGTATGAAACTGTTTTTACTCATTGGAATATAGGAATTATTAAAATACAGAGATTACAAGATGATGATTCCTGAGAAAATGAGATGAGCTCTGCAATTGCTCCACCTTTCTATCTGAGGGAAGCAGGTTCTGGATTGCAGAGCAAGAAAAGAGAAACAGCAGAGAATGAGAGCTTTGTTGAGTTGAAGAGACACAGATTGGAATTTTGGGAGACTGAGGCTGATAGAATTTGCAAGGTAATTATGAGAAAGAAGAAAGTTTGAGGAAAAATACATATAGTATTTTATGTGAATAAATATGAATATAATGTGCATATGTACAGAGTTAAACCCCACAAAGCTAAGTAAAACTCCCTGCAAGCAATTTGTAAAAACACTAATTCCTAGGATGCACATGGGGATGAAATTAAAATTTTGTGCAGGGGGTAAAGAATCCTTTTGGAATGCCTAGACAATCAGTAGAAACCTTGTAAGGGTCACAACTGGAGTAATAGGGCTACATTAGCTTTTGAGTAAAGCCTATTCTGGACCAGCTCTAACACACACACATACATAAAGAGCTTTCCCATATAACTGATATACCTACCAAAGCAAACTCCGATACTCTTTAAGATAGTTAACAAAATATAAATACTCAACAATATGACATATGCAATATATGGGATCTAATGAAATAATCACTTGTCATATAAAGAAGTGGAATTGTGAACCACTTAAGGAAAACCTTAAATATTCAAGGTTTTAAAGAAAAGTGTAATGAAAAAGAGAAATGGAAGATATACAAACAAGTTGGAACTTCTACACATTAAAAAATGTAATATCTAAGTTAAAATACTTACTGGCTGAGTTTAGTGGCTGATTATCTACTGGAGGTCACATAAACAGTAAACTCAAATAACAATTGAGAATACCTGTGTTAGTCAGTTTGGGCTGCCACAAAACAAAAGAGTAGAGACTGGGTAGCTAAAAAGACAGCAATTTATTTTTCTACAGTTCTGGAAAGTAGAAGTCTGAGAACAGGATGCCAGCATGGCCAGGTTCTGGTGAGAGTTCTTTTCTAGGTATGCACCTTTCTTCTCAGTATGTCCCCACATAGCCTTTCCTTTGTGCTCACATAGAGTGAATGAACTCTGTGGTCTCTTCTTATAAGAACATTAATGTTATCTTAACTTAATGCTATTAAGTTTCCCACCCTTATGACCTCATTTAACCATAATTACCTCCTTATAGGTCTTATCAAAATAAGTCATGATAAGTGACTGACATGATTAGAACTTCAACAGATTAGTTGGGGGCTAGGGAGCACCATTCTGTCCATAGCAAAACCTAAACTGAAGCACAAATATGAAAGAAGGAAGGAAGGAAGGAAGGAAGGAAGGAAGGAAGGAAGGAAGGAAAGAAGGAAGGAAGGAAGGAGAAAAGGTGAACAAAGACTCAGTGGCCTGTAGGACAATAGCAAAGTTGTAAAACAACTGGATATCTGTATGGAAAAGCAAAGCAAAACAAAACAAACAAGCAAAAGCAACTACATCTTTACACAAAGACGGAAATTAAAATGGATTATAGGACTAAACATGTAAGTCAAAAATATTTTTAAAAAGTAGAAGAAAATGTAAAAAAAAAGTTTAATACTTTAGAATGGGCAAAGATTTCATAAGTAACAAAAAGCACATAAAAAAAAAAGATTAATAAATTGACCTTCATCAAATATAAAATTTTCTGACCTCTTAAAGACAATATTCACCATTAAGTACATAATAAAGACAAACCAAAAAGTGGAAGAAAATATTAGCAATAGATATATCTGATAAGGAACTCATATCCAGCATTTAAAAAAAAATAAGACATTGAATTGAGAAAATAGGCAAATGAATTGAACAGACACATCACAAAACAAGATATCAGATTATAATAAACATATGAAAAGATGAATAACATCCTTAGTCACTATGGATTACTATTATGAACCCTAGTATGGCTAAAATAATAAAAGCTAACCATATCAAGAGATGTCAAGATGTGGATCAACTGGAGTAATACACTAATCTTGGCTTTGTAAAATGGTACAACCACTTTAGAGAAAAGACTCCACTTTGGAAAACACAACATGTCCCAGGTATTTATCCAAAATAAATGAAAATGTGTGTCCACAAAAAGACTTGCACAAGAATGTTCATAAGTGGTTTATTCATAGTAGCCTGAAACTCGATACAAATCAAATTTGCAAGAGCAAATAAATAGATAAACAAATTAGGATATATTCATTTAATGGAATATTATTCAATATTATAAAGGAACAAACTATTGTTTCACATAGTTTGAAGGAATCTCAAAAAGCATTAGGCTAAACAAAACAAGGCAGAAAGAAACAATGCATAATGTATAATTCCACTTACATATAATTCTGCATTGGGCAATATTAACCTTTAGTGACAAAACTTCGGTGATTGTTT
This sequence comes from Nyctereutes procyonoides, assembly GCF_905146905.1. NCBI lineage: Eukaryota > Metazoa > Chordata > Mammalia > Carnivora > Canidae > Nyctereutes > Nyctereutes procyonoides. The sequence goes on along the minus strand of NW_026575032.1, from coordinate 12,115,157 downwards.
GGGACTTGGGAGGAAAGTAAATGAAAGAATACAGGAAAGAATTTTTGAAAATAATGGAATTTTTTATATTGTCTTGTGTTAGTGGTTATATGCCTGTATACAGTGGTCAAATCTCATAGAACTGTACTCATTATATCACAATAAGTTTAATTAAAATTTTTAAGGGTATATATCAACTTCTAGAAAGATTCTGAAGATTCCAGCTTTTAACTTACCAAAACAAATGAACGATCGTAAAAGAAGTTGATTTAATCTTTTATTTATTTTTTTTAAAATATTTCATTTATTTATTTGAAAGAGAGACAGAGAGAACACAGGAGGGGCAGAAGGAGAATGAGAAGCAGACTCCCTGCTGAGTGTGGAGCCTGATGCAGGATCATGACCTAAGCTGAAGATACACACTTAACCCACTGAGCCACCCAGACACCCCAAATTCAATTTTTAAAGTGTGTAAATAAAATAGGTAACTGTGTGAAGTAGAGCTAGGCTGCCAATTTGTTAGCCTCTAGCCACAAGTGACTATGAAAACCTTGGAACATGGCTATTCCAAATTGTCGTGTTCTGTAAGTGTAAATATACAAGCCATATTTTGAAAACCTAGTATGAAAAAACAATTGTAAACTTCTTATGAATAAAATTTTATATTGATTGCATACTGAAATGATAATCTTTTGGATTTATCAAATAAATTAAAATATATATTTCAATTATTGTTCAACATAATTCATATGCACTGTATTATGTGTCATATATATTAAATGTTTTACTTCACATATTACTTTTGGATTGTATTTAGATTACCATTTAGATTGCATTTTTAACCAAACAACTAGCTCTACACTAAGAAAAAGGTAAATAATCTCACTAAGAATGTAATTTATGATTTCCTTAAATATATTTCCTGTGAGAAGGTCCTGAAATATTTGGAGAAATTTTATTCTAAAGTAGCATTTCCTAAAGTGTTTGGTAATGATCAAGAGACTTTGCTTAAAATGTAGTTAGAAAATGTGTTTAGTAAATTTTGGCTTAAACAACACTTAAAGGGTTTCTGCACAACATACCTTTTAAATATTTTATTTGAACTAATGTGTGCTGTGAATCTCCTGAAAAGGGTCTGAAATATATTCATTTTTTTCTTGACATAGTCAAAAGATCCTACTCAAGATTTTCTGCTATAAATGATGATTCCTCTATAATATAATGGGTATCTGAGTTATTTCAGAATAGATATTTCATACATATATGCTGGAATTCAAATTTAGAAAGTCAACGATTACTTCTGTAGTGATTTGGATGAATACTTATCATTGACGTGATTGATTTCCTGTGCTTTTCTTTTTTACGTAGATTATTCTCCAAATGTCAAAACAGTTTTGTAAGAAACAAGAATGGAGAATGACTTCAAGTTATTCTGTGTCTTCTGATCCCAGTTGACTTCTAACCAAAAGCACTTTTTAATTTCCAAAAGAGGTTAAATATCATCTCTGAGTGAGGATGTTGAAGAGCACTTTTACATTTACTAAAATTATAAAATACACAAGGAAATTAGCATTCTCTAAATAATGATGTTTTTTGCTTATGTCATATATTTCTACATACTGTCAATGAGAAATTAATTTATATAGGACTTTACAATTCAAGTATGCTCTTAGAAGAAAGTTTGAAAATATGTTTTTGTCATATTAATATAATACTAGTAAAATTTCATTTACTGGACAATTGTAAGTAGACTTACAATGAAACATAGTAATAAGTATTTTATGGCTGAAAAGAATCCATGTTTCACAGACATGAAACTAAAATTGCTTACATGTAACAATTCAAAGAGTAGTGTCGCAGATTTCAGTATAGAACTATAAAATCTATAGAACTCAGAATAATAATATAACAATGGTTAACTTAAAAACACTATTTATTTGAGAGAGAAAGAGAAATCATGAGCACTGAGCCACCCAGGCAGACAAACAATGGCTAACTTTACTGTGAATTATTTTCATTCTAAACAGCTATGCAACTGATTAATGTATAAAATCTCATAGGCCTTCTCCTATCTGTGTGTTTGTAAAAACACGGCAACCCAAAAATATAATGGAAATGATACAGACAGAAAATTGCTGACATTTTTACTATAATACTAAGCAGTTGGGAGATACTAAAATCCTTGCAACTCCTTTATATTTGCTAGATTTTCTAAACCTTTTGGTGGAAATATTTTGGAATTATTATATCTAGAAAGAAAAAGTAAAAAGGCAGAACAGATTCTAAGGCCAGACTGACTAGATTTGAATCTCAGGTGTACAACATTGCTGGGTTTTTAAATTTAAGAAATTGTCTCTGTCTTTCTATGCTGCAATTTCTTCATCTGAGGATGATAATAGTACCATTTGTGGGGAACTGTTGAAAATTAAATAACTTAGAAAAAAGAAAATTAGATAACTTAAAACAAAAAAAAATGTAAAACACTTAAAACATGGCCTTTTTTTATTATCCTAAGATATTGATGTTATTTTACAATTAAAGGCCATCTAATGAAGTTAATTATCAATATTATCATTAAATACTATCTAGTGTAAAAAGCCTCACTTTTAGATCTTTATAATTCTGTTGTTAAATGAGCTACAACAAAAACTATGATAAATATTCATTTTCCCTTTTTTTTTTCTATAAGTCAAAAGTCACAATACATGGCAATAAAACTTTAGAAACTGAAAAAAGTAAAACATTAGTTTTTTTTGGCAATGGTGCTGTAGAGGAACAATAATGACAAAGGAATCTTCTCCTACTTCCCGTGGAGAAATTGGTCTATTTCCTTTCCTCTAGGTTACAGACTGGTCTATGACTGCTTTGACTAATATGTCAGAAGTACCATTATACCTGTTCCAGACTTGGTCTTTAGGAACAACCATATATAGTCAACTATTCTGTAAGGGAGGCCATGTGGGGAGACCATAAGACTAGGTGGAGAGGGAAGAAGCCTAGTTAAGGCCAGCCATCTAGCCTTCATCAAGGTACCAGGCATGTGAGTGAAGCTCATGTAGACCTTTCAGGCCAGCCCAGGTGCCAGCTACATACTACTAAGTGACTCTAGACAATGCAACACTGAGAAGAACAAGATGACTATAATCTGCCCTAATTCCCGGCCTCCCAACATATGGAATAATAATACAATATTATTTGTCTTAAGACACTGAAAAAAATTTTTTAAGACACTGAAATTTTATGCAGTTTGTTGTACAACAAATAACTGAAACCAAGTTTTGCTTTATTTCAGTAGCCTTAGTGAGACAGGTAGGAGGGTCCATAAGTGTATTAGATAAACCAAAGAGAGGCAAGAATCTGTAAGGAAAGATGATTCCAATAATACTGCATGCTATGCAAAGTAATAACAATCAATATAACAAAAAAAATATCTTGAGAGCCTTAAAATCCCAGTACCTTAAAAATACCACAGACTATGTAACAATGAGAATATTTTATTTATTTTATTTACCTCTAACAGATATTTTATTTTTTTTAAAGATTTTATTTATTTATTCATGAGAGGCAGAGACAGGCAGAGGATGAAGTAGGCTCCCGGCGGGGAGCCTGATGCAGGACTCTATCGGAGGATCCTGGGATCACTACCTGAGCCAAAGGCAGACAGACGTTCAACCACTGAGTCACCCTGGTGCCCCCTTATATCATATTTAAATACTGTTCATTCTCATAGGCATTGTAAGATATTCAAGTGATATTAACGAAATTTAAATTAATTGAGATCTAAAATGAGACTATGAACAAATGACCTTCAAGTCTAAATATGATCTATATGCAAATGAAGATGTCTTACATACTCAAAATAGTGAAATATGTTTCTTAAAGCTCCTATTTTTTTGCTCACGGCATAATCTTAGAGATAGATAATATCTTAAAAGAAAGATGAATGTACATTTTTTCAAGTATGTCAAATATTTTATAATTATCAAAGTCTCCTTCATATGAATTTTAAAGACTTTTTAGAGTTCTTGTGTCGAATACAGGAAATGATCAATATATTTTTAAGGCAGTACAGTTATTTCAGATATATCTTTTTGGTGATTAGTAGCATAACATACCCAGAAGGATTTTTGTCATTACCAAATGTTTTAAGCATATATTTTAGCCTTGAGGGTATCTAAGCTTTACACTGCTTCTAACTCTTAACATACAAATGTGATTACTAAACTAAAGATCAGAGTTTGGTTATTAAATTAGACTTAGCAAAGCTCACTGACATTTAAGTATCCTGGCTCTAGTTTACAATATTATATATAGACAAAGAGCCAGGCAAAGAGAGTATCCACATCTTTTTTTTTTAATTTATTTATTTATGATAGTCACAGAGAGAGAGAGAGAGAGAGAGAGGCAAAGACACAGGCAGAGGGAGAAGCAGGCTCCATGCACCGGGAGCCCGATGTGGGATTCGATCCTGGGTCTTCAGGATCGAGAGTATCCACATCTATACGAACAAACACGTACATGATTGTATGCGTATTTCATACACACACACACACACACACACACACACAAAAAAATAAATGAATTTCTGTTTTTTTTTTGAATTTCTGTTTATATGTGGGTTCAGGGTGTGTGTGCATGTGTGTGTTTAATAAGAGCCCATGTAGTCTCACTTTACCACAAAAAAAAAAAAACAATAAATTTCAAAGTGCAAAAAAAAATTCTACTTTACTGTTAAAACAAGTAAAACACTGATTTTAAATCAGATTTGTACTAACTGAAATTCAGACTAGCATAGACGTTAACTAAAAGCAAAATGGAAATTAGTATTTTGAGAACTAAATTTGAAGAACTCAAAGAGTTCTTAATTAATTGTAAACTTAATATTGACTACTTGGAAACTTCAGAAAACACTATGGAAAATTCAAAGTTCAGCAACACCTCAAATTAATTGTAAATATCAGGTAAAATTTCATTAGTATTTCCTTAAGTAGTGGGAGGTCATTCTGGCCATTCTGGTTAAAGTTTTCTGAGAGGAAGGTTATCACTTATCCCTTTGCCTTCAATGTCTTCCCAGAAGCTATCAAATTTTCTTGTGGTTTTTATAATTGCCAACAATAATGTTCATATGATACATATTTCTAAAAGCATACAAATACTAAAAGTATACAAATGTCTGTATATGGAATATGGTTTATTTTCAGATCATTAAGTTAGGTGTTGAAACCAGAGGTTCTCAATTTTGTCTTTTCAACAGCACACAGGGCTGATATGACTCTGCCATGGAAGTGGTTGGAAGACTGATTAATTTATAAGTCAGATTTAACCTCATTCCTGTCTCTTTAACTTAAGATATAATATAGAAATGAAAACATATGAGTTGAGTTGAGGGAAAAACCTAAAATCTGGGATCCCTGGGTGGCGCAGCGGTTTGGCGCCTGCCTTTGGCCCAGGGTGCGGTCCTGGAGACCCGGAATCGAATCCCACGTCGGGCTCCCGGTGTATGGAGCCTGCTTCTCCCTCTGCCTGTGTCTCTGCCTCTTTCTCTCTCACTGTGTGTCTATCATAAATAAATAAAAAACAAAAAAAATTAAAAAAAAACCCTAAAATCTACTTTACTAATTTATTTTTTAAGCTAAATTATTCACAGTTTTTTTTTTTTTTGACACTTATAGTGGCAGGCACTCTATAACTTCTACATCACCTGACTGAAGTTGGGACCCAATGAGTAGCCAACTCTGGCTAGAAATTGAGGAAGACACAAAAAGATGGAAAAATATTCCATGCTCATGGATTGGAAGAATTGATATTGTGAAAATGTCTATGCTACCCAGGGCAATCTACACATTCAGTGCAATCCCTATCAAAATACCTGGGACTTTCTTCAGAGAGTTGGAACAAATCACCTTAAGATTTGTATGGAATTGGAAAAGACCCCAAATAGCCAGGGGAATATTGAAAAAGAAAACCGGAGCCGAGGCATCACAATGCCAGATTTCAGGTTGTACTACAAAGCTGTGGTCATCAAGACAGTGTGGTACTGGCACAAAAACAGACACATAGGTTAATGGAACAGAATAGAGAACCCAGAAATGTGCCTTCAACTCCATGGTCAAATATTAGTTTATTCGACAAAGCAGGTATCCACTGGAAAAAGGAAAATCTATTCAATAAATGTGTTGGGAAAATTGGACGGCCACATGCAGAAGAATGAAACTAGACCATTCTCTTATACCAGACACAAAGATAAACTCAAAATGGATGAAAGATCTAAATGTGAGACAAGAATCCATCAAAATCCTAGAGGAGAACACAGGCAACACCCTTTTTGAACTTGGCCACAGTAACTTCTTGCAAGATACATCCATGAAGGCAAGGGAAGCAAAAGCAAAAATGAACTATTGAGACTTCATCAAGATAAAAAGCTCCTGCACAGCAAAAGAAACAGTCAACAAAACTACAAGACAACCTACAGGATGGGGGAAGATGTTTGCAAATGATGTATCAGATAAAGGGCTAGTATCCAAGATCTATAAAGAACTTATTAAACTCAAGAGCAAAGAAACAAACAATCCTATCATGAAATGGGCAAAAGACATGAACAGAAATTTCACCAGAGAAGACATGGACGTGGCCAACAAGCACATGAGAAACTGCTCTACATCACTTGCCATCAGGGAAATACAAATCAAAACCACAATGAGATCCCACCTCACCCCAGTGAGAATGGGGAAAATTAACAAGGCAGGAAACCACAAATGTTGGAGAGGATGCGGAGAAAAGGGAACCCTCTTACACTGTTGGTGGGAATGTGAACTGGTGCAGCCACTCTGGAAAACTGTGTGGAGGTTCCTCAAAGAGTTAAAAATAGACCTGCCCTACGACCCAGCAATTGCACTGTTGGGGATTTACCCGAAAGATACAGATGCAGTGAAACGCCGGGACACCTGCACCCCGATGTTTCTAGCAGCAATGTCCACAATAGCCAAACTGTGGAAGGAGCCTCGGTGTCCATCGACAGATGAATGAATAAGGAAGATGTGGTTTATGTGTACAATGGAATATTCCTCAGCCATGAGAAAGGACAGATACCCACCATTTGCTTCAACGTGGATAGAACTGGAGGGTATTAGGCTGAGTGAAGTAAGTCAATCAGAGAAGGACAAACATTATATGGTCTCATTCATTTAGGGAATCTAAAAAATAGTGAAGAGGGGAAAGGAGAGAAAATGAGTGGGAAATATCAGAGAGGGTGACAGACCATGAAAGACTCCTAACTCTGGGAAACGAACAAGGGGTAGTGGAAGGTGAGGTGGGCAGGGGTTGGGGGTGACTGTGTGACAGGCACTGAGGGGGGCACTTGAAGGAATGAGTACTGGGTGATATGCTATATGTTGGCATATCAAACTCCAATAAAAAATACACTTGGGTAGATAAGTGTGCTAGCGAGTTGTTTTGTGGGCAGATAAATTTGAAAAAATATTTTGTTAAACACTTTAAGTGTTTGGCACTCTCTTCTACACAAATTTTTGGTTTTAGTATACTAATATGTTTTATAAATTGTCAAGAGTTAGACATAACTTGCAGTTTTCCCAAACATATGTGCTCATATAACTCCTCTACCACCGCCATCATTATTTTTCCTTAGAATATTTTGCAGAGCAAATATTCTGGAATGTATTCTGGGAAACAAAGCAAGAATTCCTGAAGGCTCTTGTGATTCAAAAATATTCAGCATTGTTAATGGCTTCTGTAGGAGCATGATAAAGGTTAAAGAGAGAGAGAGAGAGAGAGAGAGAGATACATGATGAGCGGTTTATAATTATTTATTGATCAGAAAAGAAAAACTTGCCATAAGACAAAATGCATCTATTCTATTATTTGTCTTTAAAATGGTTCTCTGATAAGCTAGTCTCATCATATAATGAGAGTGGAAGTAATTTAGAATTCTGAAAAATAATATACTTGGTAAACCGCAGAGGAAGTATTCAACTCAATAAGTCTAGGTTTCCAGTCAAGTGGATCCTTTAGAAGTAATGTTTTATTCTTGTGTTTCTTATTTTCCTTACATTCCTTATAAAACCTGAATGTTTTATTCTTGTGTTTCTTATTTTCCTTACATTTTTTTTCTCAGAACATGCCTCATAACCTGAAAACCTTAGGTGCCTATGACGTAAGGGGCTACATATCTTCTCTAGGAGAGTGTTCCTTATCTAGTTATTAAGAAGTGATGTCTTCATCTGTTTTTCAAAGTACACTTATCTTATTTAAATAGGAAAACCCTTCAAATTCTGTTTCTGGTGATCTCACCTTAGGTGAGGTGAGGAGAAGTATGCCATTGTCACCGGAGGCGCAGACGAATTCTCATAGAACAATGTTTATTATTATTTCAATTTGGAAATGAAAACACACAAAATAGAGGTTTTCCCAACTATCTGCAAGTATGGCAGTCCTGCAAAACTTTATGGAAGCTGGGATAGTATAAAGTGAAGAAGCAGCTACCGTTGATTCGTATGGAAACCTTTTTTGAGTGTTCCCAGACTTTCTGAGTCTGGGAAGACTCAAAAAATAACTTCCCGTAGGCTTGTCTGATAACCCTACTATGCCTCTTTCCAATGGCCAATGGATGCACAAAATATATGTGTATGAAGCACAGATGCTCACAGACACAGTTCAAAGCTATGGCCACTTGATGGGAGATACCCAGCATAGTCCCAGGGAAGGAGCTGGCCAGGGCCGCTCTGCCGCTTGAGGTACACATTGCCTCTCTAGTGGCTCACTGCAAAACAAACACTGAACACTATTTTTGCTTTTTACCTTTTCTCATTAAAGTGAAAATTCCCTTTGGATTTCTTTCAGCTGGTGAAAACAGGTACTAATTACATTAGTAGACCGTTCATAAAAGCAAAGTGGTCTAACACGGGCTTTCAAAAAATGGAGGATACCCATATATTAATGGGATGCTCTCTGCACTGGCAATGGATTTTCATGGTTAAAATTAATTTTATACTAAGCATAACTTCCTAGTTATATGGATTGCTTGGGTGGCTCAGTTGGTTAAGTGTCTGCCTTTGACTCAGGTCTTGAACACAGGATTCTGGGATCAAGCCCTGCCTGCATCGGGCTCCCTGCTTACTGGGGAGTCTACTTCTCCCTCTCCCACCACCCTTGCTTGTGCTTTCTGTCTTTTTTTGTTAAATAAATTAATCTAAAAAATAAAATCTTCAAAAAAGAGAAATTTCCTTCTTATAAAAATATTTTGATATTTAAGAATTACCTAATTTATCTCCAAGCATTGCTAAAAAAAAAAAAAATTGAACAAAAAGTTAGTTTACCTAGATGTACAGATACAAACTATCTGCTTCTATGAATGTCCTTTTAGGCTAAACAAGCCAGAGATGAGGTAATAACATCAGGGGATATGAACCAGTGGGGGCACTGCCTTTCTGTGACAGACAAGAGGAGGATGAGCTCTGGTCAAGAATTGGAGCAGCTATGGGGTCAACATGTAGATTTTGATGGTAAAAATCTATCTAACTCAACCAACACAGAGCAAACTAGTGAAAGTGAGTTCCAGAAGCAGAAAAGTTGTTCTCCAAGACATGCCATTAACCTAACATTGTTAACATATCATTGTTTTCCACAGGCCTCAGATCTAAGGAATGCTACAGTTCTGGTGAATATTCTTGCCTTTGGAGCAAGAAATCAAGAATAAAAGAGGCAGGTGTGTGTTCACATTTTACCTTTTGCTTCTGCACCCAAGTGTAGGCCAGAGTTTATTTGTTAAGGGCCCAGTACTCAATTTGGCCTATATGAATGGGTTAAACAAGAATGGGATAAACTCCTCACCCCTTTAGCCAATGAGTGAACTTTCAAGAATAATTTATTTATTCAGTTAAAGAAGCTGTCATTTCTTGCCAAATAAGTTCATCCATTTTGTTTACTATCAGTATTTCATGAGTGTTTGATAGTTTGCTTGATATTTATGTTAGTATGTGCCTTTGTTTGAGCAACAAATTCCATAAAACTTTTCTAGTTAGTGCTCTGGGTCTGATATTTCAATAGATTATACTTTATTTTATGCTCCTGGGACCTGATATTTACAAGACTTAAGGCTTAGATAGAAATGATTTTTGTGGAAGAACCCTGAAATCTGGGTCCTCCTATGGAAGAACTTAAATTTATAAGAAGTCATTTGTTTTTTTTAAAGACACACTAGCAGCAAATATTTTCTGAAATAGTGAACATATACCTTTTAAATGTTTTCAAAGTTCAATATATTTTAAAAGAACCATGAATAACAGATAAAAGCATATATAATCTATCTACATTAAAGCAGAAAACTTATCCACATAGTACTTTCAGAATTGCTAACTTTATTTCAATGTTGTAGATCTATTTATGTAAATATATAATAATCAGCGTTAACTATATTTTCCTTTTCTTGTCCCTGTTCATGTTCCCTGTTTGTATTTACTTTCTTCCCATAGACTTCTGTACTTTAAACAGAATTGTAACTCTTATTCAACTATAAATTCTTTTGTGTCACTATTTTTTTTTAAAGATAAAAGTAGGAAATTAAATTTAGGCATCACTACTTCAAATTTCCCCTTGTCAGTTATATTGCTAAATGTAAATCATTACACTTAAAGGATTCTGAAAAGTTATCCAAAATGAGAATTGAATTAGTCAGAATTACACATACAGAGAAAATTCTATGGAAAGTCGATTGTATAATGATGGGCTGAGACTAATGGCCAGAACTACAGTTAATGACATTTACCCCAGGGTTTTTATTGTAACATAAAAGCGCAATCTTAGGAAAATTGTTGCTGTTCTAAATAGGAACCAACATATGGAGAGATTTGATCTGGGTTAAAAGAAAAAAAGTAAATTGAAAGGGAAAAACTGAGGTAGAGGACAGTTAGTGCATTCAGTATTTGATTTAATCCCATATTCATTTCCATATGTTCACTTGAGAGGATCACAGAGAGCCAAGAATACAAAGTACCATTTTCCCCTAATCACTTAGGCATGGTTTTCAAAGCAGAAGCTATTTACCCACCAATTTGAATCAGAATATTGGCATCTATTTCTTTGGAAATCTCCAATGTCCTCTAAGAGTTGAATATTTAGAAAATAACTTTATTCCAACCAACAGAGCCATTACAAGAATTTTATGAAAGTTTTCAACCTCAAAGAATGAAATAATTTGCATTTGCTTTAAATATTTAAGGCAAGATGAATATTGGTGTTTACCAGAAACTTTACCAGTAAAGTGATTTAAGTCAACATTTTTAATGTTCAGTGGGTATAAAATAATGGTTGTACAGATGCTATTATAGGTGCGCAGGCATGAATCCCATTTTTCTTGATCATGACTTTAATTAAATATTTTCTATTATAAGAAAATCAATAAGGCGGCCCACATGTTGAGGGCTTAAAAACAAGGGAAGACTATAAATGGGATCAAGCAAACGTTCTAATGAAAACCTTACCATATTTGCCTTTGCTTATTTGTTTACTGTTTTACAAAAGAGTATTATGTGAATAATTCTGGGCGTGTTATTTACAGACACAATTCTATTTACTAAAGAAGCTTAAGAGAAATGCCCATATTTTTCAGTAATACATATAACGTCACTATGTTAGGCTAGAAATACTATTTTCAAACTGGCATGATCCCCCGGTTTCCACCACACCCTCTATTTCTGAGGAGAGCTCTATTCTTCTATGCCCTCAGTATTCCAACATCACAATCTTAGTACTAAGGTATACTTCATTAGTTTAAAACTTACTAGAAAATGTCAAATGGACACATGTGTTGGCAGGTGTTGTGGACACTATGAGAAATCCAGATAGAGAAAGAATTCCTGCCATCATGGAGCTGACAAATCAAGGTAAAGAACAAAGGCTAAAAACTTAAAGAGCACAGTCTGAAAATTTGGGGAAAAAACGGAATTGTTCTAACTCAGAATTCTCCCAATTATTACCTCCCAATTAATTACTTAGATTTCATGGTTTTACTATTTTATTTTATTTTATTTTATTTTATTTTTATTTTATTTTATTATTTTATTTTATTTTATTTTTGTATTTTATTTCATTTTTTATTTTATTTTATTTTATTAATTAATTAATTAATTTTATTTTATTGTGAATGAAATGGAATGAAATGAAATGGAATGAAATGAATTGGAATGAAATGAAATGGAATGAAATGAAATGAAATGGAATGGAATGGAATGAAATGAAATATGAAATGAAATGAAATGAAATGAAATGAAATGAAATGAAATGAAATGAAGAAATGAAATGATTGGCTCAAACCAGTCAGGTGTTTTCTAATTTTTGAATAAAATAGTGACATATATTTTAAAATAAAAAAACATAAAAATAATAATACTGCTTGAATGTACAAAAAAAGTAAGTGCAGACAAAAACTAATGTTTCAGTGTCTTCAGTGTGTCAAGCAAAACTTAGATATTCTCACATATATTATTTCATGAGATATCCAAAAGAACCCCCGGCGACTGATGGTATGTAAAATTTTGTAAGTAATACCAGTGTCTTTCAATGAGTTAAATCTGAAAGTTTCTTGATATGAAGAGACCTTTAAAGAGGCAACTCAACTTTGCTATCCCTCTTATTTTCAAATTGAGACAATATTTTAAAATACTAAAATATTACCTGTAACCTTCTGCTTAACATGTTTGTCTTTTTTGTTCCAGATATGTAATGATTCAGGACCCATGTGTGCTTTTTAGAGCCAAATTCCATGATGCCTACTTGAGAATCCTTAAACCCTGACTTCATTTCTTACCTCCACAGAGGGAGAAAGGACAGGCCATTGTGATAAATATCTAGCACTTCTTTATTTAAGACAGTAAGATTCCCCTTCCCTTGTCTTTTCTATTATTTGATAGAAATAATAAAATTGCAAACAAACATAGTTATTCCACAAAGTAAGTTGTCATAGGTATTTCGATAATGATGACGTGCTGGAAAGGCATGGAGAGTCTTATTGTACTTGGCTTTGGAAATGAAAGTTTAAATTTACTAGTTCCACTGTTTTTCAAGGAACACAATTAATTGTGACTTAGAAAATATTTTTTAAGTCTTAATATGTTATGACATATTTCATTTTTTTCATTTTTATGTTTTTATTTGAGAAGAGTTGACACACAATGTAATATTAATTTCAGATGTACTACTTAATAATTTGACAAGTTTATATATTATGTTATGTTCACCACAAGTGTAGCTGCCATCTGTCCTGTTACGTTGCTATTATAATATCAGTGACTGTATTCCTTGTGCTGTGGCTTTTATTCCTGTGACTTATTCATAACTGGAAGCCAGTATCTCTCTCTCCCCTTCACCTGTTCTGCTCATCCGTGTCCTCTGGCAACCATCAGTTTGTCCTCCCTTTAAAGGTATGATCCTGTTTTCCGTCTGATATTTAGTTTTTATACAGGTAGGTATTGATATTCCTACATACCAGCTGAAGTAATTAAGGTTTAGTCACATCATGTGATATGTCTGAGGTGACAAATTGGAATCAATCAGAGACATGGAGCAATCTCACTTTTCTTTTTAGTATAAGACTGACACTTAAGAGTACGATTTGTATAAAATCTTATATAAAATGAGAAAATAAAAGGAAAAGCCAACATATATTGGATTTTATAAAATTTGGAAACAGGATAAAATAAATATTCTGATAGAAATCTGGATTAACTTACTGAAAAATTCTTTTGTTGTATAAAAAGAAACTGGAAGCAAATTTTGTACAATTTAAAATAAATTAAAAATCTTTTTTTTTTATTTCATAGATTGACAAAGGAGTTAATAAATGTCCAAAGTCTGAGTTGTGTATACATGACCATTTCTGTTCTTTTAATTCCAGTGCTCATCTAGCCCCATTCGTCAAGCCACAGAGATGTTGGGAAACAAGAGTACTTACCCTCTTAAAAGGCAGTTCCCTGGCTGCCACTTCCCCTCTTTAGAACAGTAGCACCATTCAAATAAGAGGACTTTGCCAATATCCGATAGAAATTGGAATGAATATTTTATACACTTATAATTGAACTCTCAAAGTCTAATTGCTAGCAAATTCATCTACTTAAATCAGATAGTATAATTAGATTACTTTAGTTTCAATTATAGGATAGTGTGTGTGTGTGTGTGTGCGTGTGTGTGTGCGCGTATATATGGTTTTAGGTGTCAAAATGCAAGACATACAATAGAGGTAATATAAGATAGTAATTAGGGCAGATTAAGCACTAGGTATCTATCACTGAGTTCATGTGTGTTTGTCATAACTTTATAATAAAGGTTATACATATAATGTATTAAACATAAAAATTAGAATCAGCTAAAAGTGTTTTGCAGAATTATTTTATTGGTAAATCAAATTTCAAAAGTCAACGATTTTTAAAATGTATTTTTTAAGCAAAAAGAAAAGTTACTTCACTGTAAATTGGGAAACAGGACTGTCAAATTTGAATGCTTTGTTTATCTAATCCAATAATCGGCACTTATGAAATATTAGAAAACATCTTGAAATTGGGCATTGACTTAAACTTTTTGCGTGAAAAGACCAGTGTTTTACTTAAGTATAATATTTTAGCTGAACAAATGCTTTAGATAAAGAAACAAAATATATTTGCTTATAGAGGACCAGAGCCAGTTGTTTTTAATCATTTAAAAAAATGCTTTAATAAAGATGGCAACTTTTTCACTTCAGCCTAACAACTTCAGGAGCGTAGCAGTTTCAAAGCCTAGTTGGAAGCCTTTAAGTTCTAATACCAAGAAGAATGGATAATTTAAGAAACAAATATTACAAAGAGGATGAGAGACTTTTAAAATGCTCCCTTTATGTACTTTCTTTTCTCCCCAAGGATAGGCTCTTTGCTTACATCAAAGTAAGACTTGGTGGTTGGTTACACTAACTCAGCTGGAAACTGATTAATATTTTGTTCTCCCCCTTCATCCCTGAAATTTTATTTTTAATTTTCTAGTCTCCTTCCATTTCTAACAATTGGAGAGGAGAAGGCGCACATGGCTTTTTTGCAGACAACCCCTTTGATAAATGCTGTTGTAATTATTACCTGTGGCACAGAAATATGGCATGGACATTCCACAAACATGTGGTCTCTATTTGGAAAGAGCCCTGCACTTCATCTATGGAAATACAGTGTCATATTAAGGAATTAATGAATGATGAATAAAGACCAGCATTTACCTGAGTTAAATTCAAAGTTGTTTTATTCTGTATAGAGCCACTATTTTGACTTAGTATAGACTTAAATGAAGGCTACAATGATTGTATTGATAAAAAAATATTTTTAAAGCACATTGTAAAATATAATGAAGAAACTTAACATTCATATATTTCTTTTTCTCATACTTTTGTACCGGTGAAAGCTACTCAGATTTTTCCCTTTAGACATCTTTATGTCATTGACTGACATTATATGGCTAGCCATTGTCTAAATTGCTGTTGACTGCATGTAATAAATTATTATATCTATTTTTAACCACAAAGTATGGTTATATTTTTAATTTTATATATTTTAATTTTTCCCCACATATTATTTTATTAGGCTTTTTGATGTATCTGTTCTCTTACACCACTTACTGGATGATCAAATAATTTACATGTGGAAATATATTTTAAAAATACATCAGCAAATAATGGTGGGTGGCTTTGGTAGAAATTAATTATAGTCATCCGGAACAATTTTATTAAGCTGTGATTCTATATGGAAATTTAAAACTCCATGGTAGAAGAAATTTAAGAGATATTGCATGATAAGAAAGCACTTTCATAAAAACTAACTTGTGTGTGTATTTGTATGTTTGTGCGTACACATGAGTATGTAATTCTTTTTAATGTATACCCTGAAAAAGTCTTTAAAATGAACAAGAATGATTAGAGGCTACTTAAATAAAATAGTGTTCTCAAGTATGGTATCTTTTATATGTTTCAAATAAAACTCAAAAAAGCAACATAAGTAATTAAAGAAACCATTATTATGCAGTCTTTCAAATTTGAATCCCTAAGAAAATTAATTAACTTAATACCATAAGAGAAACGATAAATTGACCACAGTCTCAAAGGAAAATACAATGACGGTAGAAAAAAAATAAGTTTATTTTTAGTATCTAGAAACGTAGAAAGTAAGGAAATGTTTTAAAGGTAAGTAATTTTAGCTACAACTGAATATCGGGGGGGGATCAATAAAATATAATAATAAACTAATTCAGGTAGAATCAGATCTTGTCAAGAGAGTATGGCGGGAAAATTTTTTTTCTTTGTATCTGTTCAGCTAAACTAATCCAAGGGACAATGATAGTGAAGTAGATGTTTGGTGTGAAAGATTATAATCAGCACTTTGAAGAAAAGCTATTGGAAGGAGATGGGATAGGACAGGCTAATGAGGGAGAAGGTGAGACATACATAGTATGTTTGAGAATAGTCTCGTTTATGTGGTAATATTTGATCAGGGAGCTGAAGAAATTGTTCTCTGCACCATATCTGGGGGAAAGTTTTATTCAAAGAAACTGCTAATAGGATAAAGGTCCATGGGTTAAGCACATGCTTGGTATGATCGAGAATTGGCAGCCAAAGCAGAGTGATTTGAATGGACTGAGAGGAGGGAAATAATAAGATAGAAGGTCAGAAAATGAACACATAGAGGGCATTCTGAGAGACAGGAAAAAATCAGGGCATTGCAGTGCAGTATAGGGAAAGAAAGGCTGAACTCTGAGTGAAAGGCAGAGGGAGCCAGGGGACAGTTTCAAACAAATTCATCTGATATGATTCAATTTTCAAGGGTCGTTTTGACTGATGAATTGAGGGTATCCTGGAGAGGGATGACGGCAAATCAAGGAGAACACTTTGAGGCACACTGCAACAATCCAGGTAAGATACAGTGGTGGCCTGGATTGGGATGCAAGAAATGATTGGACACTCGATATATTTTGAAAATAGAGTCAACAGGACTTACTGATTGTACGGCATGGCATTTGGGAGAAAGAGTAGAAAAGAAGAGAATAAGATAGGGTAACTTCAAGCATTGTGTCCCGAGAAATTTAAAGAATAACATTCTTTACCCATGAATCTGCTGAATGGAGACATTAATTCAGAGTTTTTGAAGTTGTTAAGTGTGAGATGTTTATTAGATAATGGAAGGAACATTTCAAAGAAGCTTTCGGATATATGTCTGGAGGTCAAAGGTGAAGTCTGCCTTGGATTTACAAATTTTTGAAATGTTGCCATCTGAGTGATATTTAAAGCATGGCACTACTTGAGATAACATGCATACATACACACAGGCAAAATATTAAAATCTTTTCAAACAAAAGCTCTGGATTTGTCTAAATTAAGAAGGCAGAGGAGACTAGGAAGGAGTAACTAATGAAGTAGAAAGAGAAACTAAGTGGAGAAAGTGTGTTGAGGAGAATATCAACAACCTCAAATGCACCTAACAAGGCCAGAAAGATAAAGACAAAAATGTGAACACTTAGCAAAATAGATATTACTGATGCCCTTGACGTGAACATGAATCCTCAGTATGTAGGATTCAAACCACAATAAGGAGAAAAGTAATTAGAGACAAATTTAGGCAATTATTTCTAAGAAATTTGTTGTAGAAAAGAGCAAATACATAGAGTGATAGCTGGAGAACATGTATGGTTAAGGGTGGACTTTTTAAAGGTGAGAAATATTATAGCCAGTTTGATGCCAATGGAAATAATCTAGTAGAGAGAAGTAAAGTGACACAAGAGGTACAAGAGACAATTAAGACAATTATTTGAGTAATGTCCTGAATAAGCAGGAGAGAACAGACGGGGTCATGTCATAAGTGGAGGATTTGGTGCCTGACTGGAACATAAATGGTTTACCTAATATAAATCAGCAAATTCATTCATTCATGCAACACACTTCCTGCTATTATTTGTGCCATTACTGTGTTAGATAATAAGGATATAAAAAAGAATAAAATAGGGTCTTCATCGTGGGGATTAAAGTCCTGTGGTAGAGCTTTGAATGAGTCATTTTCATAAATTCCGATTTTAAAAGAACTCTACTAGAGATTAAAAATACAGTGCTATCATTGAAGAAAAAAAATGTATACATTTCAGGAGAATGGGTGACTATTGATGAAGAAAGTTTAAAAAAAATGGAAAGTTTTCAAAAACACTAGACAAAGTATCACAGAAAGCACGATACTTAAAATATACTGTTACTGCACCCTAAATTCATATCTCAAAGTTGAGATATTTCCATAGACTTAGCAAAAGCATCAGCAATATTTATTTATTGTTTTAAACCCTGACACACACACACACAAAAATAAATAAACCCTGACACAAGGGCAGCTGGGTGGCTCGGTTGGTTAGGCATCAGACTCTTGGTTTCAACTCAAGTCATGGATTGAGTTCCACATCGGGCTCTGAGTTCAGGGTGGAATTGGCTTCAAATTCTCTCTTAGTCTCCCTCCCACTCACTCTCTCTTCCTCTCTCATGAGTAAATAAAATCTTTAAAAAAAGGAACGCCTTGGCACATAATTGGTTGTTTTTAGTTGAGTGCAATGAAAATACTAGTGCAACTTTGATAAGGCTTTTAAAATATTACATTCACAGCATCTCATTATACTAAGAATAAGAATAAAAATATCTACTGTCTTTCGACTGTCGCAAGAATGTCAAAAATAAAATTATATAATCATCAGAAAGTAATCTTTTATTCAAAAGTTTATTTCCATCCGTCAATTTATCTATTATCAATTGATGCACCAAAGTGTTTTAGTAGAACATAAAACAGGATGAAAATTGTTCTTAACCTCTTCAAATTTGTGTGTGTGTGTGTGTGATTCTGCAAAAGATAAAAGGTTTTCTTGAAAGTATTGAGGCAGCTGCACTCTTTTCAGACTGCTTCCTTTTTCATGAATACAAAAGTAGCATTTAACTTATCATTGTACTCAAGGGCTTATTTTAAAAGCAATAGAAAAGCAGCTGGGAAAATGATTTTGTTACTTTTATCATGGCTAGGTAATTAAAATTTTCTGGATTAGAGATATTTGAGTGTTTTCTATGTTGCTGATGATAGTTCTTACTAATGATATTAGTGCAGTAATTTTCCAATTTCAAATGTTAAGTATTTTTGTGTGGTTAAGTGATTTTGTTGAGTCATATAGATAAATTAAGTATGAAATTGAAGCCATGAACATTTGCAGGAAATTTTGCTCTTGTATTTCCAGCTGCTCAAAACTTCTATAGTCCTTCCCATCTTCCCGGGCCTTTATTTATTTATTTATATTTTAAGCAAAAGTATTGCACAGGAGGGTACGAGGAGCACCAAGTGGTAACTTTCTCCTGTCACCATAGAAACAGGGAAGGGGAATTATACCAAAAAGAATAAAGGTGGCAAGGTAGTAGGTGAGAAACGCAGCTGGATCATAGAAACTGATGTTATGGTGGGAAGAAATACTAAAAGGTCAAACAGCTCATTTCTTCTTTGTCAAGAAATATCTCATTCGTGTCTTACATAGACACAAACAAAACATTATCTTCAGGTGATTTCCAGAAATGAAAATTTCCTATTGTCCCCCCCACCCCATTATTCATCCAGATGTCTAATTATTATATTTGTGGAGAGCATGGAAATTTATTAATAGTAAAAGTTAACTAGAATTCTTTGTAGAAGTCTTTAATATAACCTAGATGTATTGGTTTTCTTAATAATCCTCATTTTTCTGAACAAAATAGGAGTCGCTTTTTTTTTGCATTTATACATAGAAATGAAATTTATCTATTAGTGTGTTACTTTTCCTTTCCTTGAATCTTTTAGATTCACAGACTGTAATTGGAATCATGATCCCAAGTTTTTTTTTTCTTAATTTGAAGTTGAATTTAATCATTAAGAAGTCAAAATAATTCCAGTGAGGCTTTATTCAGTGAGGTTTTTGTCTGTATTAATGTGTGATAGGAAGAAAGAATAATAGTACTACATCAAGAGAGAGTTTTAACTTCTCTTGGGATTATGGAAGTTGACACTTTTGTCTACACACTCTCAAAAAATAAACAAACTGAAAAAAATAAAAGAACACATACAAATCAAAACAGAAAACAATAAAATCAAACCATCCACATTTTATGTTCTATTCTACCAACAGGGCAGAGAACAGTGCAAACTTTAATTTTTATGTATGTGGGGAGTTGTAAATCTCTGACCGGCAGTTTGAGTCTTTGGTAGTAAAGCATGAGTCCTACTAAAAGATGATAATATCAAAGATTCTGAAGAAAACTACCAAACTGAGGCCATATTTTAATGAAATGTACACAGAAATGGAACTGGAACATACACAAACAGAACCAAATTAAATATCCCAAATTTCTACACTTCCCCCACTTCAAATTGCCTATTGTTTTAGGAAAATCAAATGTACATAAACATGAATAAAAAAAAGAAAACAGCTCTCAGTCAAAAATAATGCAAAAAAGAAAATTAAAATATAGAAGTTTTATTTTTTTTATTTTTATTTTTTTTAAATATATAAGTTTTAGCAGGTAAATATGCCTCTGTTCCGGCAGACACATACACAGAGACATGAAGAAAAGGAAAACTGGAACTCCATACCTGCTTGAATCAAAAGTAATTTAACCAGCACCAAAGATAAGAAAGAGCACTGAAATCCGAAACTCATAATTTCAAATAGATACGAGAAATCAGAAAGATACGAAATGATAGCTCATTCCTCAGAAAAGAAGCAGATGGAACAGATGAACTCGTCTCCAAAATGAGGCCTGAATTGCGTGGTGTCCAGTGCAGGGGAGACTTATGTGTGAAATTACAGTAACAAATATCCAAAAAAGAACCTAAGTACAGCTCCCTTCCTTGAGCTCTCAGAAATCCCACTCCAAACAGCTGTGCCCTTACTCTGTCCCATAAAAGAGGTCTTTTCAAGAGAACCCTAAATTTCACACTGGTAAATCCATTTGATAGTCTTCATCCTTTGTAAGAAATCTCATAGCATTTCACACAAGGGGTCTCTGAATTCTCTTCGAGAATTTTCGTTTTCCTTTAAAAATACTACACTTGGTTGGTTTTCATCCTTCTCCTGTGACCACTGTGGCTCTGTCTCCTGGCCGATTCCTTTACCTCCCCTTGACCTATAACCCAGGGGTTGCCGCGGAGTGCAGTCTTCCAGCATCATGTTCTATTTGCACTCAACTCCTTTGTTGATTTCTTGCAGTTTGTGGCTTTCACTATTTGTTCACTAACGAGTATCAAATGCGTAAAAGTCCAACCTCAAATTTTCCACTGAAGTATACTCACTTAAAAGCTTCTCCAAACAACATTTAAAAACGTTAAAAAAAATTAAAAATGTTGTATCTCCTCCTGACTCTAGAAATTTATAGCAACTATCATGGCTTTATCTTTCTATTAAATTCATCACCATTTTATATTTTATGTCTTTAATTATTATTCCTTTACTCTCTGTCTTCTCTGTAATGTAAGCTCTGTACCTCCAGTGCCTGAAGTTGTGTCTGGTGTATACTATGTATTGAAAAATATGTTTTAACTATCAGTGGTGATCAATAAACAGTTCAACTTGAGGTCAAAACCCGTATTTACTAAATAGGTGTGTTAGTAATGCACATAATGTACCATCAAGCAAGGTCAATTTAACATTTAAAATATTATTTGTGAAACTGGTAATTTGGTTTTTGTGTGAAGCATTTTGGAAAAAGGTTAATATTAAAATATTGCAAGTTTAGGTTTATATTTTGGCAAAGTGTACACATTATGTTTGGCTAATCTTTAAATGCTTTAATTGTAGATTGATAAAATTGTGTTTAGTTTTACTAAGGATGAATATTTCACTTTTCCCTTTAGGTTATTCATTTTGAAAACAACCATGTGGCTTACTTCTAGCTTATCATGTTGCCTTCTTATACTACTTGCGTGATTCACTGATTTTTAACAAATCGTGTTTCACACGCCACTGATCATATATATAGAATTTTATATGTGTTTAAAAAAAAAGTCACCTCCTATGTGAAGCTTATAATTTTTACAGTAAACAAGGATAGACATACTTGGTTTCCTTTTAAAATAATCTTTTCATGTTTTGTAAAGCTAAAAGGCATAAAATTAGTTTTTATGGTTATTTTTGTGTGCTTTATTTCACCAGTCAGTTAGATCCATGAGGAGTTCCCATGACACATAACCTTATATTTCAGAGATAAGTCCAGTGTATGTATATATGTGTAAGTATATATGTGTATGTGTAAACAATACCAAAATATATAAGGAATTCCTAAATTTGTCTAGTTCGTTGGCTCACTATAAGTAAACACAGATTAGAAATATTCATAGAAAAAAATAGAAAAAAAAAGAAATGTTCATAGATGCCATCAGTGCCCTGCTCACATCCTCTTAATTATGCTTCAGTCTACAATAGGTAGACTTGTAGACACCAGCTACCCAAAGTTCTTTACCCATGGGCTTTCTCCGGCCACTAGAACCTGCTTTGTTTGTTCACATGACAGTCCAGGAAATTAATATTTTTAGAATCAGTCTTCAATAGATGATTGATCTATTGTAGTTCATGTACAAAGCTCCCTGCTTTTTCATACCTTGGCAGGGAGTAGAAAAATTCAGAGGCATGTACTCTAACTGCTCCCAGATTTACCAAAAGAATCAAGCACTCAATATATATAGCGGTAATTTAACTGATAATGATATCGATTTTTCCTATCTCACTTCCGCACTCACTGTGCCATCTGGGATCACTTCGTATTTTTTATTGCTGCTGTAACAAATTATCACAAATTTAGTGGCTTAAAACCGCACAGATTTATTGTTCTATAGTTCAAGAGGTCAGAAATCCAAACTCAGTTTCACCAGACTAAATTCAAGGTGCTGACAGGACTGTTCCTTCTAGAGCCTCTATGGGAGGATCTGTTTCCTTGGCTTTTCCCACGTCTAGAGATCACCTTCGTTCCTTGACTCATGATACCTTTCCTTGCACCTGTCCATCCTTTTGATTCAATTGTCATATCTTCTTCTACTGACTCTGATCTTCCCGCCTTCCACTTATTAGGACCCTTGTGATTGCATCTGGTTCATCCAAATAACCAGGATAATTTCCAATCCCACGATCCTCAATTTACTTAAATCAACACATCTCTTTCACTGTGTAATGTAACATAGTTACATGTTCCAGGAATTAAGTCCTGGATATTTTTGAGAAGTCATTATTCAGCCTACCATACATTGCATATAAATTACATGTACCTAATGCCTCCCCTTTGTCTAGAACAGACTGTGCCACAGTGATCAGAAATTTTTC
Organism: Nyctereutes procyonoides; assembly: GCF_905146905.1. NCBI lineage: Eukaryota > Metazoa > Chordata > Mammalia > Carnivora > Canidae > Nyctereutes > Nyctereutes procyonoides. The sequence continues at coordinate 12,091,811 of NW_026575032.1, read as the reverse complement.
TAAGTTTGGAAATGTATAAACAGAAAGTACTTTCACTTTTCACTGCCGTTCATGCTAAAATCCTTTGATTTTGTATGGCAGTTTAATAATTTTTAAATTACTTAGATTTGATTTCAAGTAATCTGAATTTATTCAATTGTAATTTAATTTTCAAACTAAAGTATATTTCTCATAATTTTTAAAGATTATTTATTTATTATTTATTTATTTATTCATTTTACGGGGTGGGGGGTAGCAATTGAGGATGAGGGAAAGGAAGGGAATCCCAAGAACATTCTGCTTTGAACATGGAGTCTGAAGCAGGGCTCAATCCCACAAACTGAGATCATGACCCAAACCAAAATCAAGAGTCAGACACTCAACCAACAGAGCCACTCAGGCACCCCTAATTTTCATAATTTTAGGTAGAGAATGGACATATGAAGACAAAGATTTCCTGGTACTGTTCTAGTATTTGGGAAATGTTGTTTGAAATGGATTGTCATCTTTATATTTGTTCCATCAAAACTTTAGAGGTTGTTTTATCTCATCAGGTTTCATTAGTTTTCAGAATCCAAAGCAAAAGTGCAATCACTATAAGACAAATTTTGAAAGAAAATAATAATGATGGTAATAGTATTAAAATATTAACAATAAAAGTCAACATTACAAAGTAGTTACTGTGTATTCATCAGAAAGTGTTAGTACTTTCTATTTGGTATTATTTTTTTAAAGATATATTTATTTATTTGAGAAAGAAGGGAGAGAGAACGAGCCTGAGTAAGGGTGGGGAGAGGGAGAATATCAAGCAGACTCCACTCTGAGCATGGAGCCCATTGTGGGGCCTGTTCTCATGACCCTGAGATCATGACCTGACCTGAAATCAAGTGTCAGACATTTAACCAACTGAGCACCCAGCTTCCCCACCAATGTTCTTTCTTCTTTTTTTTTTGTAAGATTTTATTTATTTATTCATAAGAGACGCAGAGAGAGAGAGAGAGAGAGAGAGAGAGAGAGAGAGATGCAGAGATACAGGCCGAGGGAGAAGCAGGCTCCATGCAGGGAGCTTGATGTGGGACTCAATTCCAGGACCCTGGGATCATGTCTTGAGCCAAAGACAGACACTCAACTGTTGAGCCACCCAGACATCCCCCCACTAATATTCTTAACTATACTTTGAGTGAGGTCTTTCTGGGCAGCCTTTCTGCTAGTATATATGGTGCCTTTGTAATAAATTAAAAAAGAGAAGAAAGAAAGAAGAAAGAAAGAAAAAGAAAGAAAGAAAGAAAGAAGAAAAAAGAAAGAAAGAGAAAGAAAAGAAAGAAAGAAAGAAAGAAAAAGAAAGAAGAAAAAAAAGAAAGAAAGAAAGAAAGAAAGAAAGAAAGAAAGAAAAAAGAAAGAAGAAAAAAAAGAAAGAAAGAAAGAAAGAAAGAAAGAAAGAAAGAAAGAAAGAAAGAAAGAAAGAAAGAAGAAAAAAGAAACCCACCCTGTCTGGCAGATGAGTTGGAAAACATGCCCCTGCTTGCTGGGAAAATTAATTAGATAAATGTCATTTCTTCCTCCAAAACGACAGTATATTCTGGCTGTATTTCAGCTTCCTTGGCCAGAGGCCTTGTTCTTTATTCACAAGAAAAAAGTCTCTTACTTTTAATTAAGGGGACTCTTCAACTTAATGCAACTAATGTCCCAGTTTTGCTTGTAATGTCTACTTCTCAGATTAAAACACATACTGGCCGAGGGATTGCCAAAAATATATTACCTGAAAAAACGAGTAACTTCACAGTGGCTGCGGTGGGTGGGTGGGGGGAGGGGGGGACCACAACTATCCAAAGGGAAGGGTGACCAAGTCATGAAAAGTGTGTCTTAGTCACTAAACACATTTAGTGATCTGAGAAAAGGGAAATTTTATGCAGTCATTCTATAAGTTATCCATATTTTCATTTATTGATTAAATACTAATTGTGAGCCAATAATAATTACTCTTAGCTGTACCACTCAATAATTACCTGACCTTTTATGTGTTTCCTTAACCCTTCTCATCCTTAGTTTGCTCATCTGTGAAATTGGAATAGTAAGGTGAGAAAGGCCTGAAAATTATCCAGTCAAGATTTGGTCGTCACAGAGGGAGAGGGTGGGCATAAAGATTGGGGAATAAAAACAGAATAATGTTACAAGATAATTAAAGATGTAGAATTGACAGTTCTCACTGATTGGCTGTTAGAGTAAATGATTCATAACATAATATGGTACACCGTGATGAGAAACATGGAGAATGAAGCAGAAATTTGTGAGGGAAGATGAATAGTTATTGTAACATCTTTAGATGCCCTCAGTACATTTATGTGGAAACAGCCATCCCAGACTTCAAGATAGAGACCTGGACTGGAGATGGAAATTCAGAAGATGTTGGCACCTGGTAGCAATTGGAGGTATAGAAGTAGACAAGATGTTTAGGGAGAAAGGGAGGAATAACAATGTAAAAGCATCTAGGCAAGTTATTTGAAGGGCTCAAATACTAATAATCTAGCATAGAAAGCGTCCTCTGAACAGAATAGAAATGAGATAGAAGAAACCCAAGAGAACGTACAGTGTAGACATGGCAGGAAAGAAGGTTCCAAGGAAACATAATGAAGTTCAGCGGAAGTAGTGGAAGTAGAGGTTTAACTAGGATAAGGAAATGAAATTGATTATTGACATTCCTTTAAATAATTTCAATGCCAAAGTATAAGAGAAAGCTAATACTGATGATAAAGTTGGCTTAGGGTTGAGGGAAGGTTTGTTTCATGTTTGTTTTGTTTTTTAAGATCACGGACATTTGAATTGTCAATGGTATTGGATCTGAGTACAGAGTGAGAGGTAGACGATACAGGGTAAGACAGATATAGGATTTTGCACAAGGTTTACTACAATCTCAACAGGAGATAAGACAAATGGGATTGTGAGTGAAGGTGAAGGAATAAATGTTATTACTTTATTTTTTATGTCGTCAGACATTTGAATGTTATTGTGTCAGAGTCTGTTGTTGGCCTTTCAGATACAAAAGTTAAAAAACAAGGACAAGGTTTCATTCTACTGGCGGGAATGATAAAGAGACAAGCAAAATCAGTAAAAACACAATAAACGAGTAAAGCAACAGTGCATTATAAGCAGTAAAATGCTATGGAGGAGGAAAAAAAACACATAAGAGGGATCAAGAAAGCTGAGAGTGGGTTTGCAATTTAAAATTAAGTCATTGTGTAGTCTTCAACAGAAAGGCAATATAAAGAAGTGGAAAGATTTAAGCCATTTGTATATCTGAGAGAATAAAAAAAATATCTGAGAGAAGAATATGTCAAACATAGAAACTGATTATGGCAAAAGTGCTTAGGGAGGTCGTAGTATGACTGGACCAGAGAGAACAAAGTTGAGAGCAGGTCAGAAAATAAGAGGTCAGAAAGATAAAGAAGGGCCACAATTATGTAGAGTCTTGTAGGTCATTGAAAGACTTTGGGTTTTATTCTTATTGAAATGGAGAACCACTAAATGGTTTTAGGGGAACGACATTATCAGATTTAGATTTGCGATTTATCTTTATATTTGTGTTATTTGTGTACATCGGAGAAGAAAGTTGGTGTCTTAGTCTGTTCGGGCTACTATAACAAGATGCCATTGAATGGGTGGCGTATAAACAGCAGAAATAGATTGATCACAGTTCTGGAGCTGGAAATCCAAGAAGTGTGTCAGCGTGGTGGGTTTTGGGGAGGGCTCTCTTCTGGGTTGGAGACTTCCAATTAATTCCCCTTTGTAATGCCAGAAGGGGCTAGAGAAGGCTCCTGGACATCTTTAATAAGGGTACTGATCCCTCATCACCTCCCAAAGGCCTTACCTCCTGCTAACCATCACATTGGGCATTAGGTTTCACCATACAAATTTTGGGGGACACAGATATTCAGAGACTACCAGTTGGAAAGAGACATGAGGTTATAGCAGTATCCAGATGAGAGATGATGTTGTCCTGAACCAGAATGACAGACGTGGAGATGATGAGAAGTGGTTTTCCATCCTGAATAAATTTAGAAAGGTGGTTTGAGAAAAGGGGGGTAAAAAATGGCAAAATACTTCTCTAGGAGGAAGTAATTATCGAGCCACGCTGGAGTGAATAGACTAAGTAAATCTACTGCGACTGGAGGGCAACACAAAGGTTCATTTGTGATTCATGCCAGGAATTTAACGTGAGCAGTCTATATGGTTTTATAATTTTCTCTAGCTCCTTTCTGCTATAGGGACACACACACACACACACACACACACACACACACTTGATTTAATCAGGTTTATAATGTCACCAAGTAAATACTCTGTAGCAAGAGGGTAAAGGAGTCAATGTATATGCAAGGGAGGGGTGAGATTGGCCTTGAATTTAAGTTGCATAAAGAAGAAAGAAATCACATTAAGGCTTCAGAGACAACAGAACATCAATAGGATTACTGTGTTGGAGGTCCTGATTCGGTCAAAGGATCATCAGAGTGGGAGAGTGGAGGAAGTGGTGAAAAGAAAGGATGCTATGGAGAGAGTGCTAATAAGTGAGGTCAGATTAGCTCATGAAGATTTCAGGCACATGAAGGAGAGAAAGTCTGCTGATAAGAAAAAGCAAATTGCAAGAAGGACTAGAACATGCTGGCAGGTGTGGTGGTGTTAAGGCAGAAGGTTCCTGAGGTGAAGGTGAGGTCACAGATACGAGAAGGGTCACCTGGATACGGAAATCTGGCATCGAAGTGAGAGACACTGAGCATGAGAAGCCCACCTGCCAGTGCCAGGTGTCTGGCTGAGATCACTAACAATGATTTAATGTAACAGCAATTTCCTGAGTATCCCCTGCCCCCCACCCCACCACTAGCATTGTTTGAGTACTGATACAGAGAGGACAGGTATTTATATTTATCCGAGACGTGAGCTCAGCAAGGGTGCGTGATGAAAGGAAAGCTCATGTCAAGGTGTTGGACGGGTTGGGTTTCCAGTCATTCAGAGGGTTCTACAAGGTGAACACAACAACGGAGATCTGGTTCTGGGAGTGGCAGTGGGATACTAGGAGGAAGCCCCTGGTAGAAATGAAGGGTGAAAGGTTGAGCCCCCACCCCGCGAGGGCTTCCAAGGAGAGGCTGGAATTCAGTTAAGGCAAAGAAGTGGACTGAGGACAAGTTCTACAAAAAAAAAAAAAAAAAAAAAAGATGAGACTTTACTGTTTCTGGAAGCAAGATTTCTGAGAGGGTGGTAGGAGGATGGTTGTGTCAGAGACATCACAACGAATCATAAAGCTTCAACCACGAAGAAGATCCGGGAATTTATTCTGTGGAGCAACTTCTATATCCTTCTGTATCCATTTCTCCCTTTTTTTTGTTTAATTTGCATGTGTAACTGGGTAAGATGCAAGTTTCTCAGCCTTGTATGCTGCCTAAGGCTGGAGTGAATGCTGGAAATAATCTAGACAAAGTGTCTGTGAAACATTCTGAGCTCTGTGTGTGTGCATTTGTGTGCGTGTGTGCGTGTGTGTGGTATCAGGGGAAGGGGCAGACATTCCTTTCATGTCTTACCTGGCAAGCAAGCGAGAGTTCTGTTTTTTTGGTTTTTTTTTTTTTTCTTCTTCAGTAAATAAGAATAAGGAAACAAAAGGGTAAGAACACATGCTCAGGTAGGTTCTAGAATTCTTTTTTTTTTTTTTTTTTTTTTAGAATTCTTATAGTATAAATTGACATTTGCTTTTTCACTCAGACAGTAAATATTCATTGAGCACCTACTACGTCCCTTAAATTGAGTGGGGCATAGAGGAGAGGGGTATATTAATTTTAATCATATGGCATCGCCATTTTCAGTGAGTAGAAAATGGTTGAAAACTGGCAAAGTCATATATGACAAAAGGTATAATTTCTTCCATCAAGGATCTAATAATCTAGTGTAAAACAGAAAAACAAATATCAAATATAGTGTGAGAGATGTTACATTTATTAAAGGCTTTTACCATGACTTTATTCACATATAAAATACATTATAAAATGTAAAGTGCATCAACTTAATGAGACTTCATTCATGGATATAAAGCGCGGCATTTTTTAAAAAAGATTTTTAAAATTTTTAAGTAATCTCTATACCCATCATGGGGCTCGAACTCAAAACCCCGGCATCAAGAGTCTCATTTTCTACTGACTGAACCAAGCAGGTGTCCCAAACATGGACATTTTAAGTGCACATCTCAAATAAATGCTGGACTTTCATGTTGATGTGCTAATAAAAAACAACAAAAACCTCGAGGGTCTTTGTAAAAATTGTAATGAACTACTAGTATTAGAACTTTGAATCATATTATAATATGTATCTAACACATTGTATGCCTTAATTTACACAATATGATATATCCAACATATTTCTTTTTTTTAAGATTTTATTTATTTATTCATGAGACACAGAGAGAGAAGCAGAGACACAGGCAGAGGGAGATGCAGGCTCCATGCAGGGAGCCCGATATGGGATTTGCTCCTGGGTCTCCAGAATCACGCCCTGGGCCGAAGGCAGGCGCTATACCGCTGAGCCACCCAGGTGTCCCTATATCCAATATATTTCAATAAAAATTAAAAAAAAAGTGACATCACTTGACCAGACTGTGCTATAAAAGAGAAAAATCTAAACAATATATATATATAAATCAAATACAAATATATATAAATAAAGATACATTTTTATTTAAAGAGAAACATAGGATAAGATTTGTACCTACAGCAGTTATCTACAGGACACATGTTCCAAGACTCTCAGTGGAGGCCTGAAACTTTTCCTGTGCGTACGTCCCTATGATAAATTTTAATTTGAAATGAGGCACAGTAAGAGTTTAACAACAATGACTTATAATAAAACAGGACCATTCTAACAACATACTATAATAAAAGTCATGTAAATGTGATGTGGTCTCTCTCAAGTCTGCTCACTTACGTGATGATGTGAGATGATAAAATGCTTATGTATGCAGATGAAGTGAGGTGAACGGCATAGACATTGGGACATAGAGTTAGGCTAATATTGGTTTTCTGACTTTACCAAGGTTGAGTAGAGGCAGAAACAGAGGAATGTGAAACTGCAGATAAGGGGAGACAGTATATTTCCCAGAGAAGAGCTCCGTATTTGGCATTGAGGAGTACACATGAGTATAGTAGGGACATCCTTTCCCAATAATGTCTACAATCTTTCTTTTTCTTTTCTATGTGTGTGTGTGTGTGTGTGTGTGTGTGTGTTTCTTTTTTCCTTCATCATTTAACTGTTTCTTCTTTTTAGCAAATGAACTGCTATGGATGTGTGTCTGCTCCAGAAAGGAAGAAATGGAATTGATGTCTATAAAACAGCATGGACAACTACTGTTCTACTTTATATATAACAATTCTCATCCTAGAAATATAAGACAGAGTAAAAGGAAGAGCCTAATAAAGGAGAGAACCAGAAGTTAGGAAGTGAATATCAAACACAAAATTAGAATCAGAAAAATTATGCTTTTTTTATGTCTGGTGTTCTCAAATATATTTTGATATGGCTCATTAATATTACAGGTAGAAAACACACCTTTTCTCTTTTTTTTTTTTAACATGTATCCTATAAACCATCCTCAGTCCCCAGAGGAGCTATCTCCTGGATTGCTTGCACCCCTTCTCTTTCTTGATAAAGAGAGCAATTTTACAGATGACTAAAGAAACTTTTCATCTTATGAAATTCTGATACTGAACGCATTCCCTCTTCAAATTAATTACTTCATTTCACCAGAGGGTAAACTCCATAAATAGAAGTTAGGGAGGAATAACTGATGTACCAAAACTCCAAACAAAATTTATATAAATTTAAGCCTTATAAAAAAAAAGTTTATGATTTTCTTTAAAGCAAAACAATATCTTGCCTTTGGAAGTGAAATAACAAGGATGGATTTTTTTTTCTTCCTCAGAGCAATGTGATCCCATTAGTCCAAAATGGATTTATTGTAACAAATTTATTAATGATGTTTGCAGTGAAAGACAGTAAATATCATAGTTTATAAATATTGATTTCCAACTTCCTAAATTAATTATGCATATACTAACACTTTCAATATAGACATTCATATATTATTACTGAATATTAATATTCAAAGATGAATAAATCATAATTGCAAGACTAAATTCTATCATTAGTGAGATTTAAATACTGAGCATCTTGCTACACTTGATTTCACAGTGTCCTGATATTTGAGAACATCATAACACACAATTCAATGAACATGTACTGAGATTCACATGATTCACATTAACAAAATCAATTCATTGGTTTTTCTTTTTTGCAAGTTGTTTACTTGCTGCAGAATGAATTATCACAAGTAGGAAGTGCTGTGAGTTGAGAGCCCCTTGCAATTTTGTGTAATACACTGATGCAATTAATTTATTTGTGCAACAAGTACTTGAGATTCTTTTATGCATAAAGGAAATATGCACTGATAATGACACTAATACTTGGAAATCATGGTTTGATAGAGGATAAAAGAAATAGGGCTCTTATAATTCAAGGTGGGGTACAGAGAGAAAGAAGTGTTACAGAGGTTATTTAAGGCAAAGAAAATCATGGAGATTTTTGTAAAGCATGTATTTTGGGGTTTTTAAAAAGTCTTTGAAGAGATAAAATATAGCATGGGAAAAAAGGCAATGTAGCAAGAGATTATAATCAGCAAAGATACCAGAGAATATCATAGATGAATAGAAAATGATAGATACCTTATATTTGTTGAAAATATGAGGGAGAAAATTCTGGGGAAAAAATCTGGGAACTAGATTTTCAGGAGTGTTTAAAGCTAAGTCAAAGTTAGGGAAGTACATATTTCAGTTAATGTCAATAAAATTATATTTTAAGAAGAAAATATTTTCTATATATGAGGCCCAGAAATTCTGTGTCATGGTAAAAAAAAATGAGATTTTCGCAAAGCTATCTAAAATGAAAGTATTTTTATTAAAATAATATTTAATATTTCTAATAGTAAAATTTGAAAACAAATTAACTGTTTCCTGTATATGAATGACTAAATGCCCCTATCCATATGGCGTAGTGTGTTCTCTTCAAAAAGATATTTTTCAAGAATAATAATTGATGTGGAAAAGTGCTCTGATATAAAAATAAGTCAAAACACAGTATAAAAAGTTCTTTGCAAGTGCATTAATATTATATCCATGTATTTTTCTACATATCACATTCCTGTATATATTTTATAACTTTTTATTAAGAAATTCAGTGACATTACATCAAAATGTAGTTATCTTTAGAAAATGAGTTAATTATTTAATAACATCTCATAAAAGGCTCCAAAAATATGTAGTATTTTTGGAATCAAAAGACAAAAATATTTTTTAATGATTCAATATTTTCCTAACAATTACCTTTTTTTAGTGTAAGGTTTTATTCAGATATAACTAAAAAGTCTAACTAAAATATTGAATTTAGTTGTTATAATTCAGGAATTTGTATAGAAGAAATATGCCTTGAAATGGACAATCCACAATTGAATTAGAAAAAAAAAATTCCAGTTACAATCACATCGAAAAGAATAAAATAGGAATAAACCTACAGAAAAAAAGTGCAGAATTTATACTCTGAAAATTCTAAAACATTGTTGAAAGAAATTAAAGAACCAAATAAATGGAAAAAGCACATTACGCCCATTGATAAGAAGTCTAGACATTGAGGGATCCCTGGGTGGCGCAGCGGTTTGGCGCCTGCCTTTGGCCCAGGGCGCGATCCTGGAGACCCGGGATCGAATCCCACGTCGGGCTCCCGGTGCATGGAGCCTGCTTCTCCCTCTGCCTGTGTCTCTGCCTCTCTCTCTCTCTCTCTCTCTCTCTGTGACTATCATAAATAAATTTAAAAAAATTTAAAAAAAAAGAAGTCTAGACATTGCAATATTTGTCAGAATCCCACTGGATATTTTTATAGAAATTTACAAGATGATTCCAAAATTCATACGGAATTACAAGAAACCCAAATACCCAAAATAAACCTGAAAAAGGAGAATAAAAGTAGAAAGACTCTTGCTTCCCAATTTCAAAACTAATTATAAAGAAATGATAGTCAAGACAAGGTGCTATTGGCACAAGAATAGAGATAAAAATTAATGAATTAGAATTCAATATTATTGAATTATTGTTCAATATCATTGGTGATAAGGGCAATGCAAATAAAAATCACAGTGAGATGTCACTTCACACCCATTAGGATGTCTAGAGTCAAAAAGTCACATAACAAAAATGTTGGCAAGGGCATGGAAAACTCAGAACCCCCTGTGCACTGCTGGCATAAACCTAGAAGGTCGCAACTGTTCTGGAAAAGTCTAGCAGTTCCTCAAATGATTATACATAGATGTAATCATGACTCAACCATTCTGTTAGGCATATATGCAAGGGAAGTGAAAGCATATTTCCATTGGAAACTTGTGTGTGATTGCATATGGTTGCACCATTCATGGTAAGCAAGGGTTAAAGACAACCCACGTGTCTGTCAGCAGAAGAATAGATAGAGAAATGTGGTGTGTCCATGTGATGGAGTATTATTTGTTCATAAAATGGAATGAAATACTGATAAATACTACAACATGGATCAACCTTGAAAAGATTATGGGTACTGAAAAAAATGGTCATAAAAGACTATATAAAATTTAGTTCATCTGACATTCCACAATAGAGACAAATAGAAACACAGTGTCTATAGCATAACACTTGAAACCTTACTCATCTCTGTAGTTATAGGGCTCCCTCCCAGCTGGTGGTGAAAGGAAATCCCTTTCCTCTTAATTCATTCTGTAGATTTCCAAATTTGTAAAGGACAATTTTTGCTTATTTGTTTGTCTTATTAACCTTTGCTATAATTCTATGACTATCTCTGGAATTTTTTCTCCACCTCCTTCCTGATGATCTCAGACAACTTTTCCTGGAGCATTCTTCATTAACCATTTAGCCTTGACAGAATTAGGTTAACTTGTGCTCTAATAGCAATCTATAATTCAAAACCGTCTCCCTTGTTTAAAAAGTATAACATCTTTAAAATGCAATTATACTATAAAAATAACTAATGCCTGTATTTTGTAAATAATGTATATGGAAAGTACTGGATCATTTTTTTTCTTTTAAAATTATTTTCTTTAAGAAAATGTTCCAGGAGCGCATTGGTGGCTCAATCAGTTAAGTGTCTGCCTTTGGCTCAGGTCATGATCCCAGAACCCTGGGATCAAGGCCTGCATCAGGCACCCTGCTCAGGGGGGAGCCTGCTTCTCCCTCTCCCTCTCCCCCTCTGCCCTTGCTCATTCTCTCTCGCAATCTCTGTCAAATAAACAAATAAAATCTTTTTTTTTAATTCCAAAAAATACTGTAAAAAGTTATGTGATACAATCTCTCTTCATGATATTATAGCTTTATCACATTACTTGGCTAAATGTACTGTTTAGTATGTGACTTTATTATTAACCTTGGTGGAGAGGGTGAATGGTTATTAGGAAGGAGATGAAGAGTAAGAGGAAGGAACGGAGCTTGCCAAAAGTATAGCTTCTAGCTGCCATCTTCATCGATGTATCCATGGTGTAATCTCGATGTTTCAATAGTGTAATCATATATGAGCTAGCACATTACTAGACATGGTGATCTAGATGTTGAAATAATGCATGTGTCGTCCAAAATAGTTAATACCTCTCAAAAATTAAATTTTGCTTTGGTAAAAGGTAATTATCTTATGCATAAATTTTTCTCCCTTTATAATTGGGCCAAAATGGACTGGATTTCCCAGTTTGTCCTTGGTTCATAGTAATATGTGAAGTGACTTGTCTTTCTCGTGTAATATAAATAAGTGGTCCAACAGCTAGGATATATTTGAAGCCCATGTTATTTTAACGTATTTGTAGGACTGATTAAGTCAGTTATATTCTCGTTTTGGCTAGTGCTGTTGATTGTTTTTTCTCAGTCTCCCAAACAACTCTATTTCTTCGTTTGCTGGCACTTTAAATACCTGTGTTTGCCAACTCTCTTCTCACTTTGTGCATTTTCCTGTATTTATAGCATTTCTATAGCCTGATGATGCCAAATTTTTATCTCTAGCCAAGTTTAATAAAAGTAGAGTTCAGCAAGCCTACATTGGGTTCAAGAAATAAGAAATTGCCATTTCTGTAGGCAAAGAAAGAAAAAAAAAGGTAAAATTGGCAATTTCATGTGGTTCAACCTAAAGGAATACACAATGTTCATTGAAATTGGCTCTTGTCCTCAGGACATGTTGAACATTTTAAGAATACATATTTCTCAAATCTGTTTGTGCCGATGTGTTTTACTCTATTCCTACAAACACTGGAGGAGTTACTTTGCTGAAATAATGAATTTGGCAAGGTATAGTGGAATTAATGACATTCAAATTGAAAGAAATTTCCAAAAGAGATCTGTTTGCTTTTGTTCAGATTATTACATATTTTAACCAGAGGAAAGAACTTTGATTCCGTTTTTGAAATATAAAGTAGACAAAGGCAATATAAACTCTAAGATGAAAAAGTAGAGACAGCACTTCATCTAACCAATAAAAAAGAAAAGATAAAGAATACAAGTACTGGCAATGAACATTTTGGGAAATTAAAGATTTTAATTTGCAAGTTCCTCTGAGTACTATTTCTGTCTCAGTCATTGAGTCTCCCTGAATCCTGAACTCATTTCAAGAGAAACTAAAATATTTCCAGCATATATAGGGAACAGGAATTCCTGTTATTCAATGTGCTCTGGCATTTCCCTTCTTCAGTTATTTCTGTTTTTTTTTTTTTTTTTTTTTACTTCTAGACATTGTTTCAATAAGGTAGACACTAACATATATGTGTTAACAGCTATTTTCAAATGGCAACTACCAAATGATAGTAAGTTGTTGTTCATTATTCATCATGTCACACTTTCGCAAATACTTGAGTTGATTCTGTGTCGAAATGTTTCAAATTTTCTCAGTGAGAATTGTACCAAGTCTTTAAGGGAAAAAAATATTATTTTTAGAAAACGTGATGTCTACAATCATATATCATGTGTTAGAGTATGTACAGTATTATGGAAAAAATTAGACTGTGATTCAGGAGAACCTAAGTTTTGTATCCCACCAATTATGTTTTATCAGTTATTTATGTAGCTTATTTTTCCCGTTACAAAAAAAAAAAAAAAAACACATTTTTCCCAAACTTGAAAACCAAAGACATGAAGTTAGCCCATATCCAAGGCTGATAGATCAGGTGAAAAAAATATATATGAATGTGAATAGTTCTACTTAGCCAAACTGAAATAAAATTTCATTAAAATATTATGCGCCTAACTCTCACACTAGCCTGTGAAATGTTTGAGGGTACATGATATGTTTATTTATTTTTGTATCCTCAGTATCTGACTCAGTATCTAGCTCGTAATAATATCCAGGTATACACCTAATAAATTTAGTGAACGTGTGTAAGAGGAAAAGTAATAAGTAGAAGGGAGGTGAGAAAAATGTAGGAATGCATATTATAAACATGAAATAATATTTTTAACAAGAATATGTCACTAAATTTGCTGTTATTTCAAAGTAATGAAAATAGTACAGAGGATCAAATGATTTTACTTTTATCTCTCATAATCCCTATTTTGAAGTTGTCCAAATTCTTCCATATGGAGTCAACTTTCATGAAAACAAATTGAGAATTAATACCTTCGTGTGTAAACAATACTCCCACCAATTATGACTAAGTCATGACGTTTAAAGAATGAGGATAGAATCTAAGAGGCATTTTAGCCAGACAGGTAGGGTAAAAAAAAATAAAAATAAATTATTGTCACTTCTTTACTGGTAGGTTTGGGAAGAAGATAGATAAAAAAAAGGACAACAGGGGATCCCTGGGTGGCGCAGCGGTTTGGCCCCTGCCTTTGGCCCAGGGCGCGATCCTGGAGACCAGGGATCGAATCCCACATCGGGCTCCCGGTGCATGGAGCCTGCTTCTCCCTCTGCCTGTGTCTCTGCCTCTCTCTCTCTCTCTCTGTGACTATCATAAATAAATAAAATTTTTAAAAAAAAGATTAAAAAAAAAAAAAGGACAACAGAATGCCAGTATCATGATATCTCTATTAGCTGAGTTTTTAGGGGGATGGAGCAGAATTGAATGTATTGAGCAAAGGCCAAAAAGGGTTTGTGTCCCACTCCCTATTTAGAGCTCTGGGTGGATAGCATTCTACAGGGTGTTTTTGTTTTTGTTTTTGTTTTTTTAATTTTTTATTGGTGTTCAATTTGCCAACATATAGAATAACACCCAGTGCTCATCTGCAGGGTGGTTTTGATGCCAGCATAAAAAAGTTGCAGCAGCATAGTAAATAATGGCAGTGAACTATGTCTGGCCACAGAGGGTCTGAGTTTGATCTTTTGAGACCCTCTCATGCGGCATGAAAGAAGTGAGACTTTTCTACATGTTCCACAGTGAAGGTAAAATTTAGCTGAATTGGCAGCCTGAAGACCCCCCAGATTTTGCCCTAGTGACAGATACCATAAACCCTACAGAAGCCATGATGAGATAAATTAGCTAGAGGCAGGATGGAGAAGGTGGCTAGATTCAGTGAGGTCCATAGCACCAGAAGGGCAAAGATGGCAACAAGTCATAAGGAAGACCATCGTCCTGTATTCAACAAAAAGAACAGATCACAGTTTCACTCACCGGAGTCTTTATCAATGACTGCAGAGCAAGCAGCCAGACTGCAGCAGGCACCAGCAATTACCCAGCACACTGACTTGCGGTCCTTTCCTCCCCTACCTTCTGGCACAGGTGTTGGAACCCTATCCCACATCTCTTAGGTATTAGAAGAAGCATAGGGAAGGGCAGGAAACCTGAGACAGAGTGAATGTTTTTGACAGACAGATTTACCCAAATGAACCCGACTTAAGTCAAAGATGCCACTAACTGACAACTGTATAAATCCTCAGATTCCCTTTCCTTTACCACCCAGCTGCTCTCTAGATCAGAAGCACAAGAGGCGAAACTAGCTCGGTTATTGAAAATAGAGGAGCTACCTTGTGTGCATGTTTTATTCTGCTCTGTGTGCCACATACGGAGAATATTTCTGTATTTTGAGAACTCTACCTAAACCAGAATTATAATCTTGCTCATTAATAGCTTCTTGATTCTCTAAAACATCCTTATCTTCTTTCCTTGTCACATACGCTTTACAACTCAATTCAAAACTATTGATTTGGGCACTGGTATGAGATGAATTATGTGCCCCCAAAAGACATTGAAATCCTAATATCTTCAATGCCTGTGAATGTGACTCTATTTGAAAATAGGGTCTTTGCAGATGATCAAATTATAATGAGGTCATTAGAGTGAAGCCTAATCCAATATGACAGTATCCTTATAAAAAGGTAATATTTGGGCAAAGGGGAGAGACACAGGGAGAATGCTATGTGAAGACTGGAGTTATGCTGCCATAAACCAAAGACCTACCAGAAGCTAGGTAAGAGGCCTTCAACAGACCCTTCCCTGGTGCCTTCAGAGAAAGTATGGCCCTGAAAAACACCATATTTCAGACTTCAAGCCTCAAAGAACAGAGCCAATAAACTTCTTGTATTTAAGCCACTCAGTTTGTGATATGTTGTTACAGGAGTCCCAGGAAACCAACGCAGATGTTGTGCTAAGCTGTATCACTTTATGCAGAGAAACAGAATATGAAGAGAAACATGAGAAACACTTAACTTTTTTTTTTCTCTTTAAGGATATTGATAATTTTCCACTATTTATGTATTACTGTTATTTACTTATAGTAATGATGTTTTATTTTTATGATAAAAATAGTTACTAGGGGATCCCTGGGTGGCTCAGCGGTTTAGCTCCTGCCTTTGGCCCAGGGCGCGATCCTGGAGTCCCAGGATCAAGTCCCACATCGGGTTCCCTGCATGGAGCCTGCTTCTCCCTCTGCCTGTGTCTCTGCCTCTCTCTCTCTCTCACTCTCTCTCTCTGTGTGTCTATTATGAATAAATAAATAAATAAATCTTTAAAAAAAAGTTACTAATATATGTAGGCATAGAATTAAGGTAACCAATGTGAAGATTTATATTAAAGATATCCTGCACTTCTCTTAATATTCATTAAACACTTGCCTTTCTTTGTATACTATCAAGCTATTGCATATGATCTCCACAACAGTTATCCCATGCTCCATTAGTTTCCTGTGGCTACTGAAACCAATTAGCACAAATTGGGTGGCTTAAAATACAAAAATATATTACCTTAGAATTTTGGAAACCAGAAGTCTGAAATCAAGTTATCAATGGAGCCACACTCCTTCTAAAGCAAAAATAAACTATTTTTTTAAATAAAAAGCTTCTGCCCAGAGAAGGAAACAAAACTAAAATTAATAAAACTAAAAAGTAGCCTACAGGAAAGGATATGCAGATGACATATCCAGTAAAGGATTAGTATACAAAATATATAAAGAACTGATATAACTCAACACCCAAAAAATAAATAATCCAATTTAAAAATGAGCAGGAGATGTGAACAGACATTTCTCCAAAGAAGACATCTAGATGGCCAATAGACACATGAAAAGATGCTCAACATCACTCATCATCTGAGAAATGCAAATCAAAACTACAATGAGATATCACCTCACATCTGTCAGAATGGCTAAAATCAAGAACATAAGGATGTGGAGAAAAAGGAGCACTCTTGCATTGTTGGTGGGAATGCAAATTGGTGCAACCACTGTGGAAAATAGTATGAAGTTTCCTCCAAAAATTAAAAATAGAACCACTTTATAATATAATCATTGCATTTACCCTCAAAATGTAAAAACATGAATTCAAAGGGATACATGCATCTGTATGTTTTTAGCAACATTATTTATAATAGTCAAATTACGAAAGCAGCCCAAGTATCCATTGATAGGTGATTGGATAAAGAGGAGGAGAAACATGCGCGCACACACACACACACACACACACACACATACTGGAATATTATTCAGCCATATAAAAGAATGAAATCTTACTATTTCCAACAACATGAATGGAGCTAATGTGTATAACGCCAAGTGAAGTGAGTCAGTCAGAGAAAGACAAATACTCTATGATTTCACTTATATGTGGACTTTAAGAAATAAATAATCAAAGGATAAAAGAGAGAGAGAAACCAAGAAACGACTCTTAACTATAGAGAACAAAATGGCAGTTACCGGGGGAGGGGGGTGGATGGTGGGATGGATAAAATAGGTGAAAGGATTAAAGAGTACATTTATTATCATGATAAATAAGTGAGCAAGCAAGCAAAAACAAACAAACAAAAGGCCCCTGGAGAGAATCCTTCTTTCTTCCTCTAGGTTTTGGTGGCTACAGGTATTCTTTAGCTTACAGCTACATGACGGAAATCTCTGCCTTCTTCATTTGATATTCCCTACTGCCTTTTTCTCCTCTGTATCTTCTCTTCTCATAAATAAAATAGTTACTGGATTTAGGCCCCACCCTAGTAACCTAGAGTATCACCTCATTTTGGAATCATTAATTTTATCTGCAGATATATTTTTCAAATAAGATCATGTTTATAGTCTCCTGGCAGACAAATCTTTCAGGGGGGGGGGCTATTATTCAAATGACTACGGATGCCATGTCTCCAAAACCTAGATGGTGCCAATAACAGAATAGGCACTGAATAAATATTTATAGAGGGTGTGGATAATAAATGAGAATCAGAACAGAGGCAAAATTATCACCAGAGAAAATCTTGGTAGGATCCAGAGCACAGATGGTAGAGTTTGCTTTGGAATGAACTTATTTTTCTCTAAAAGGATGAGAAAAGCAAAAACCAGTAAGTATGTGCTGAGATTTGTAGACCTGAAAAATAGAAAACTGAGGGGATTGGTACCTTTTAAATAAATATAATTTTATTAGCAAATGAAAAAAACTCCCTAATGTGTATTTACATTTATAATCTCCGAAATTAGTGAAAAGTTTTTTATTTCTATTATTCATTTTTAAGACCTGGAGATGAGTGTGACTACCTCCATGGCTTATTCGATATGCTTATAAAGTGAAAAACATGTGCTTTCCAGTTGTAACCATTTTTATAGGCAAATATCTTTAGACAATTTACCATCTTCTTTTGGTTGTACCTTCTTTAAGCATGAAAATAAATCCTTATGTTGCCTGACATTCCACTGATATTTTGATCACTCCAGGAAGCACTAGCTTTGGCTCTCTTAGCCAGCCAAAACTTGCCTTTCATAGCAACTATTTCAATGTCCAACTTTTAATACTCCAGTATTCAGTGATTTCATAGATTCAGTATTTGTCTATTTGGCCTCCAATCATCACAGGACCAGTTATATTCACTGCATTTTCTTGTTTTCTGTATTCTTTTTTTTTTCTGCCCTAGAAAATAAGGTATTTATGCTGCCTTCTAAGCACCTGTTTTCTGTATTTTTGATGCTCTGGCACTTGAGGATTTTATAGACCTGAGAGAGAGACTGCACCTCCCAGGGTAGCTAATTCCTAAAGTGAATAACGGCTTGCCTGTGAGCGAGCCTTTCTGGGGCAGACCAACCAATCCTGAGTCTATAGCCCTAGCCCTCTTTTTATCTAACTTTCACACACTAACCCAGTATATCTCCTGCCCTAAATCATCCTAAGGCCAGGGACCTAGCAACTGGAGACCTCCCTTATAGCCGAAAGCACTGGGGAATTATTCAAACCAGCCAACCCCAAACCGTAAAACCATATATACTCTATCCTGCCTTGCATTTCCACAGAAACCACAATAACAGCTTTGCCCTAAGCGTTCCCTTGTTACTGCTTCTGCCTCCTGACCAAACTCAATGCATCTTATGTGATCCTAAAGGGTACAGCATGCCTCCCTTTCTCAGAAAATGTAAGTCACAAACACAAATCTTCTTTCAATGGTATTGGCCTCTCCATGTCATCACTCAGTCACCTTCCAAAATTAAAATCCTATAAGTACAAATTTTAGGACATCCTGAAATTGATCTTTCTTTCTTTCTTTCTTTCTTTCTTTCTTTCTTTCTTTTTTCTTTCTTTTTTCTTTCTTTTTCATTCTTAAATGATGATACCTGTAATGTCAAATGATAATATATATAGTTCTATAGGACCGTGGAAGAAGAAGTGAGAGAAGGGATGATGATAAGAATTAGACTAAGGTGGACTAGAATTGGATATTTTATTTTATATTTTATTTTATTTTATTTTATTTTTAGAATTGGATATTTTAGCCAAAATGTTTAAAATACATCACTCTGATATATGACATATTTTATGTTATGAGAAATATTTTCAAGCTGCTATTTAAATCTAGTCTTTCCCTCCTCTTCCCAGCCCCCAACCTTTCCTATCTGTCATTTGAATTGGTGGCTGACTTGGCTTGCTGTCAGGATTGAAAATCAGGCAGCAGTGTGAGGCTCTATGGGGACTGTCAAAAAGAGAGATAGTGATGAGGATGTCAGAAACTTTTTTTTTTTCTCTTCCTTAGAATAATATGGTTGAGGGCTTTTCACCTAGAAGATATATAATGCAATCATAAGGAACAATACTGCATGGAATATTCTCAAAATTTGTTTAGTACAAACTAGCATAGCGGTATACTTCAGAGTTGCTCAAAATACCATTTTGAAGGAAAAAAAAGATAAAATCAGTAATAAAAGGTTTGGGAGACTAATAATTCACATGTATTGCCTTGACCTTCCTTGTATCTTATAGTAATGACAAGAAATGTAAACGCGGATACCTCAATATATAAGTAAATGTGCTACATTTAGAATTTTATTTTTTTTCATCTACGTCTTGATGTCTCCTCTAAGATTTCCTCTTTAATCCTCTGTATTGCTCTTGCAAATGTGGATTTTTAATCATTGAAATGCGTGCTAGTTTTTTTTTTAATCTCTTAAATTGACTTAAACTATAGTTGTAGAGGAAGCTTTTAAAATTCTCTCATGGTAGTTGTGTTGGTCTTGATAATGAAGATTCTTTATACTCGGCTATTACAGATAAGGAATGAAATCATTCTGTATCAGTTTCCAATATAAATGCCAAAAGTGGCGCTCTGAAAAATGAAGCAAAAACTCGAATAGGTAATGAATAATTAAATAAATAGAAAGAGTAATAGAATAAGATATTGATTAGTGTTATTTCCATAGGTATGTCATTAGATGATTAGATGGAGTTGTCACAGCTCAAATAAAAATATGCCCAAAGCAAGCATTTTCTGTAAGTGATGTTTCAGTGTCAACTAGAGCTGAATGTCTGATGTTGTGACATCACTTCAGGCAATCTTTCATGAAGGACTGTAATAACATGGCAGCTTTTTGCAATCTTGAATTCCCTTAGGAAAATCAGGTGTCAGGATGATATGCATACAAGTAGAAAGTCAGATTATTCTCATGTCCAAGTTTACTGGTACTAGAAAAGGTTGTGCTAAAATTTCAGGGCAGAAAATGTAAAATGAATAAAGGGCATCTTAGAAAAATGTAATTTGGCAGTCTCTTTTCTTAAAGATTGATCCCAAAGCATTTCATGTGTAACTATATTATATTGTGAGAGCCAAACAATGAGTAAAGAACTATCCAATTTTACCAGGTAGCTTTTAAATGATGTAAAGAAAAAGAAAATGCTCATCTTCGCTGCCGGTAGACTCCAGGGAAAACGTCATCTTTGCCCCACTGGACATATGAATGCAAATCTCTGTAGAATGCCCCTAAAAGGGGTTCACACTCGTTTAAATAAAAAAAAAAAATATGCAAATAAAAAACTGTGGCCAGTGGTAGGAAATAAATGACAGGTACTGACCAAAACCTCAAGGAAAGGACATAAACAAACACAGAACAGACCTTGTTTTTATTTATTTATTTTGTTGTTGTTGTTGTCGTCGTTGTTTTCCTTTAAGAACACAGCCAGGCATTTAGATTTGCTTAGCCAAGCCACTTGAGACTTAATTCTTTCTGTCATTTCATTTTTCTAATTTATTTTGCCTGCCCTTGGGCTTTTTTCCCTTATGTGTTCTACAAAAAAAAAAAAAAAAAAAGAAAAGAAAATTCCTTTTCCCATATATAAAGAAAAATCTACATGTACACGTTTACTCATTCCGAACCATTCTTTCCTAATCTTATGCCTTCCCCTCAATCACGCCCATAATGCAAACACACTGTTTGATCAGTACACATTTTTTAAATTTTATTTCTCCTCTAGCACCTGCACCTATTCGCTCCTGACAACCACCTTCAGCCCACTCCAATGTGCACAATGCTGCAGCCTTGCCCTCACTGCCATATGCCTTCTCCACTATTCAGAGCCACGCCTGCCTGGAGCTGTCAACCACTCAGGTCTAGTTCATGATTGTCTACAATTGTCATTTGGGAAATTCATCTATAGTATGAATCACCAATCCTGAGGGTGCCAAGTAGCTCCCCACATGTGTTTGAGGGTATCGAACTAAACCACATCTTCTTTTGCCCTCTAGTCTGTTTCTTTTTGTTACAGCAAATGTGTCTTAGGATCTGTTTCCTTTTACAGATCATCTCCACGATTATAGGTAGTACTGGCTGGCATTCATAATTGGAGTTAGTTGCCTTTGAAAGCATTTCTAAACAGCAATTTCTATCTGTATTTAAATAAGATCTCATCCTGCTTAAAAAGTTATTTTAGAATGCTACTCAATGAGAGAGCTTCCTGAATTCGGTGGTGAAAAGCTCAGAAGCATAAGTGGTATTTTGTATTACAGGATTTAGTGCTTTTAATGCCTGCAGGCAAAAATCTCTCCAAATTTCTCTTGGAGGAAAGCACCTGAGAAGTTGAAATTACTCAAGGAGCCCTTTTTTTTTTTTTTTTTTTTTTTTTGCATGCTAGAAGGGGATTTGGAGATTTCTAAAAGCTAAGAAAAGCCTAAAATCCATTTTGAAATATTTATATCTTCTCTCCCAGATAAATTCTTCTCTGAACTCTCAGTGATTTTTATTGCATGGATCTGTTTTATGTGTTTTAAAGATAAAAGTTGGGATAGGGTATGCATCTCTATTAACTCCAAGGACATAAATTTGTAATACTATTGTGTTCTATAAAGAATAGCTGATTGTCCATATGCATTTTCTAGATTTAGTTTCTCCCAGGATAATAGGGAATTAATGGTCACTGGTTTTTAATCTGTAACGCAGTCTATAGCTGAATAGCAAAAAGAAAGAAAGAAAGAAGAAAGAAAGAAAAAAAGAAAGAAAGAAAGATCTTAAATGATGAGTTTTGCACTGCCACCAGGATGCCATGATACACACACATACACACACACACACACACATGCACGTAGTAGGCTTGGTGATGGCCTTAAAATGTCCATGCCCTAATCTCCATAATTTGTGACCGTATGCTAATCTGCATGCAAAAAGGGCTTGTCAGGTGTGACTAAATGAAGGGTCTTGATTATCTGGGATTATGCAGATTGTCTAGATGGGCCTCTTGTCACAGAACTTTTATAAAGCTTTGTTTTGGAAGCAAGGTCAGAGAGAGTTTGAAGATGCTATGCTGCTGCTTTGAAGATAGAATAGGGAACCACAAGCCAAGGAATACAGACAACCTCTAAGAGCTAGAAAATGCAAGGAAATTGGATGCACTCCTAAAGCCTTGTGTGGGAAAGCATCCCTGCAGATTAATGTTAGATTTCTGTCCTCAAGACTTGTAAGAGAATAAATTTGTGTTGCTTAAAACCACCAAGCTCATTGTAATTTGTTACAGAGATAGTGGATATCGGTATATATCTACCGTGGTGTGTGTGTGCAGAGAAATGGTTCAAAGATCAAGAAGGTAAAATAGTCCTTGCGAGGATTAGAATACTAGCCCCCTGTCATTTGGACTTTGAATTATCTGGGTGCCCCAGGCAGCTTCAGGCATTTAATATGGTAGCAACATATTTCACGAAATAAAAATAGAATTTACTATTCTATTTGAAGGAAGATATTGCTAAAACAAGCATTTAATTCTTCAAAAGCATTTGTTTCTCAAACGTAAAGTCTAACAAAGAGTGATAATTAGGAACATAAGATAATTACCCATAAGTAAGTGCTACCAAATGACACAAGAAATAAACCTTTTTCACCTTAAAAAATGATTTTGACATTGACATTACTGTATCCTGTAACATTCACAATGAGTAGTCAAAATGTGAAATATTGTTTTAATTTTCCCCATGAGTTTTTCTTTTTATCTCTAAAATGTTAAGCTTTCCATTCTTTGAATCTCTCATTAGATTGAACTTTCAATTTATTTTCTTCAATACGCATTTGGTATTAGTGAGTAAGATATTTAAATAAGATAGTTTCTGAACTCAGGCATGAACGAAATGACTTCCAGGTATGTGTTGTCAAACATGAATGACATTCCTTGCTCAGCTAGAATTCTGTACACAAACTTGTCCTCTTCTAGACTTGGTAAATATCATTTTATTGTACTGTTATTTGTACTTGAGAGGGGAAGCTTTGATGTTTTGCATCATTTTTTGATAGGAACTCTGGTTCTCTCTCTGGCTTTATGATTTTTAAAAAAATCTTCCATTGACAAATAAAAATCTTAAGACAGTGTTTTATTTTGAGGTGGATCATGGCTATGTTTAATGTTTATATATATAGGATTTTCCTTTCTATGATAGGGTCCCTCCATCATATTTTTCAGCCTTAACCCCAATATTGCATTTTTAAGAAGGTCTTCCTTGATCATATTTTTTAAAGTACAAATCAACCTTTTGGCCTCCTGGTATTTTTTAGCTTGTTTATTTTTCTCCTTAGCATCTGTTATCTTCTATTACATAACTTATTAATACATTATGTCTGTTCTTACTGGGATTTAAGCTCCATGAGGGTAGGGAAATTAATATATTTTGTTCACTGACATATTTTTCAACATCTACTTACTTGTAGTAAACCAGTACCTGAATGGATGATTTTGTGAATTTCTTTATTATGTTTTCCTTGTGTTGCTTCAACATTATTGATCTAAAGACTTAACTTTTTCTTTGAGTCATGGACGCTCTATTCTTTTTTTTTCACTGTTGTTGTTGTTGTTGTTTTAATGCATTCAGAGTTATCAGGGTGGCCCTTTCATCTGAAATATTTTTTAATAGAGTTGGTGAATTCCTGTCTATATATTGTACAGTATGAGGATTTGAAATATATGTTGAGATTTTTGGATTCTTATTTCAGTACTTCATTTAAATTGAAGAAAATGAAAATGTTTACATTTTCTGGGTTATACTTTTTTTGGGGGGTTATACTTTGTTAACCAACACATCCATTAATCTGCAGATGATCAAGTAAGTCAAAACCGTAATCAGTGACTGTCTGATTTTTAATATCTTTGTCATTTTTATTTGTTATGGGCCTACCAGTTAGATGAAACAATAATCCAATTTCCCTGGATCCATTTGCCTCATTCAAAGTGAGCTATAGCTGTGCTCCAGTTCTACTCTTGTGTAGCTGCCCAAGTGAGCTATAAACTTGAAATGAATTTTCCATGGCATCACCACTTTATGCAGCTTTTAGGTTCTGATGAGGTTCTTAATGATCATACTGGAATCCATGTATGACCTAAAACTACCTTATGACCTGCTTAATTGGTTTCTAAAGAGGGCTCTTGATCTTAATTTTGGATGAATCTTTGTCTCACACGTAGGTTTTTAGATTGAGCTTTCAGTATAATTTTTTTAATGATAAGTATCTCAAATTCTGTGGCATGTGGTTTTTCAGCATTTTCTAGTTAGTATGGAAATGTTTCTTGTTTGTTTTTCAAGCCCTAATACATAATGACAATAGCTGCATGTGCTCATATCAGAGGTAATGAGAAGCAAATGGGAATTTCAGTTCATCAGGTATGCACGTGTATGAAATTGTCTGGTTCAGCTTACGTGCTTTAAAGATGCAATCTCAACCTGGAAAATTATATCAAATCATGTCTATGCAGGGTGGCCTTGAGAGTAGTCAGTTTTTATGGAGTTAATTCTATAATAGGTCTTTAAACTTGTTTTCATTGACTTTTCAAACTATGTTGATTTTTTTAAATCAATACATTTAACCATTTCTCCTATTTTATAAACTATTTTAATCTTCTCCTTTCCCCAGATTCTTGAGACTGACAACATAATGGTTGTCTTATTTACTTTTATTTGAAGACATAACTTCTTTCTATTTACATATATTTTCTCAAGTTTGTAAAACAACATTTTCTAAATCCAGATTATGGCTAATACTTCCTACCATCCTTATCAGATATTCAATCATAACAATTTTTCCATCAGAAATAACATTAAATAGTGAATCAAATAGCTGTACATAAGTCCACATGCTATCTATGTGATTTTATTTTATTTTACTTTTTTCTATGTGATTTTATGTAAGCCACTTGATCTCTGAACTCAAGTTTCTTATATGCAAAATGTGTGGCTTCAAGTAGATAATATCAAGCTTCATTCAAACACTAAAAGAAGGGAATTATTATTCCCTCATTATTTCCCGGTCACCCATCAAATCTTTTCTTGTTGATGGAATCAAGCTAAAACTAAAAATCCTTTTACACTACTCATGAGGATAAGTAAGATTTTTTTAAAAATTTAATCTTGACAACAGTAAGGCAAATGACAAAAAAAGAGAGGCTTTTAGGTAATGTGGATTTTTTTAATGACATATTACATTTCTCTTATGGAGAAACAAGATTTATCTGAAGATTTATATGAACTTCAGAGAATAAATGTAAGATGAAAGAAGCAGAGAATAGACTGAGATTTGTTAAAAATGCCAACAGAAACAAATAATTGTGTTTGTTTTTATTTGAGATTGGAGAAAGGATGCTTCTTCTAATCTACCTTGTTTTATGAAGAAATGACTGACAGAGTAGACTTTTAGGGTCTTTCATCTACATTAAGAAAACAATCTTTATTCTGGAGACCTAAGTCTTAAAGGAAATTGAGCTTAAAAATATTATGCTACACACATGTGTGTATCCACACACATATGCACACAAAAACTACAACAGTTGTAAAGAACAATCAGGTACTATAATAGCTTGGCTGCTCCCATGCTCCAATAAATTTCCAGTCTTGCAATGGAGATCAAAACAAAAAACTACCATCTGCTAATTTGACCTTTAGATCACACTCTGAAATCAATCCATTTACTAAAATTTTATTTGCTCTAGGTTACCAGCTCGGTGGTTCAATAGAAAGGCAACGTTGTGATTGGTTTCATTCTGATCTTGAATCTCGATTCTCAGAATCATGTGTCTTGAATAAGATGCTATCCTAGAACTATCTGTTAAGTCAGCAAGCACCTACTTCATGCCAGTAAAAGCCATGAAACTAAAAACCATATATACTAGCCTTTTAAAACAGAACTAATTATCTCATTTCTAGAAACTTCTATCCTTTCTTTACTAATAATGTATGAAAAGAAGAGATAAAAAAAATACCAAAATACTATTTGGGGTGTCAAAATTGGCATTCTAAGGTATCTTTCAGGTGTGAGGAATTACCACTGTATTTTCACAATGCAATTCTAAGCAAAGTGCTCTTTGCCCCGCTTAAAACCTAGATTCACAATCATCTCCTGCATGCACCCCCTTTCATGCTAACTTCTTAGTTTCTGTCCTCTGATTTATTTAAATAAAGAACTACCCAGTTGGATTTTTCTCTGCTTACATAAAATATTCTAAATTACTGCTAGTAAAATATAGAGTGATTTTTTTCCAGTCATTATCTACTTGTGGATGTTTAGAAAAATATGTATAGTTCATGATTTTTTTTTTAAGTCATAGTACCATGTATTGGGTAGGGTCCAGGGAAGCTAAATATTTTATTAATGTATGGAAACCTAAGAATTGTTTTTTTTTTTTTGATTTTTAGAAAAAAATCAATTTCTCTTAAGTTCCTTTATTAAAATAGATAGAAGTGGAAACCCCTTAAAACTAAAATCAACCTAAGCTTTATTGAATGTTGCATTATGCACTGAATTAAAATTAAGGAGTATGGTACTTTCTTCTGATAACATTTTCCTAAATTTTTGACATTTAAAAACTTAGTAGATTATTGAGGGAACATGGAGAATGGGCATGACTCACAATTTTTGATATGGAAATTGTGAAGTACAATCATGTTCTTTTAAAACCATTCTTTCAGAGATGTATGTGTGGCATAGCTCTTGAATCTGACTAGGTAGGGCAAGTCGTTTGTTCTTAGGTGCATTTTCTTTAAAGAACTTAAAAGCTGGGAAAAGTTTTCGTCATGCCCTATAAATTAAGGGGGTTGGACCTGCCAGATCTAAAGACTCTGCTGACTCTAAGATCCTGTGCTGTTAACTTTACATAGAGGTGGCCGATAGTGGAATTAAAATGAGAGGGTAGTCATGATAAATACATTCCTAATGAGGGAAAAGAAAAGTTAAGGGGAATTTTAAAAGGCATAAAGTGATATTTAAGCCTTTGTTTGGCTTTAAATCCTTAATAGCTTTCTTAAAAATTCCTTTTGTAACTATCTGCATTGTAAGTAGACTGGAAGTTTATCTTCAGCAATGTCTATAAATGTTAATACTACCTTTTTTCACTACAGCCAGTTAAGGCATTAAAAATATTTGTCAAAAGAAGCTGAGCTCTTTATTTTTTTTTTTAGAGATTTTATTTATTTATTTGAGAGAGAGAAAGCCTGAGCAGGGAGGAGGGGGAGAGGGAGAAGCAGACACCTGGCTGAGCACAAAGCCCAAGGCGTGGGCTCGATCCCGGGACCCTGGAATCATGAGCTGAGCCAAAGTCAGATGCTTAACCAACTGAGCCACCCAGGTTCCCAGCTCTATTTATAAAACAGTTAATTCGTAGCCCTTATCCCATGTCTGTTAAGATTTAAAATTTATGAGATCTAGGATGTAGTAGCTCAGATAAGCTGTCGACTTTCTTAGTTGCATCTGTCTCCTTGGTAGTAATGACAAGCTCTAAGAGTGTCAGCAAGTTCTCTCAAATTAACTCATTTCCTCTAATCCCACTCATTCAACTCATCTTGGTCACAGTGTTTTCTTTTGCAAAGAACAGAGACCTAAGTAAAAATAATTACAGCAACAACGACAACAACAAAATTACTGGCTTATTTTATTTGAAGAGTTCAGTGATTCAGGCAGCTATGACCAGGTTTTCAAACAACAATCTCAGGGATCTTTCGTTTCCCATTTATCAATTCTTCACTCCTCTGCACTGGAAAAATTCTGTCAAGTTGCCATATTAAGGTTAGATATATAGCCTCTAGCATTAGAGAGCTTACATAATGTTCAAGCGCATAATCCCAGAAAGAATCTCTTGATTGATCTGTATAAATCCATGTAAAAAGATTCTGATTGGTTCATTTTGGGTCACATGTCTAACACTAGTTCCCATTTACTTTTGCTCCCCTCCAGCCCATTATGTCTCCTGCTTGTATCCTCCTAGTTTGCTCATGGAAGCAGGTGTTTGGAATTATTATCCTTGGAATTATTTTTTACATCCTCAATCTAGTAATCCTAGTTTCTGATTTTCACACTTGAAGATTCTTAGGGAGAGCCTTCAATAGTAAAAATGCAGAATGCTAGATAGATGGGCACAATACAGTCTAGGAGGCAATTGCCACAGTTTTGGGGTACAAAGTAATAAAGTGAAGGGAAGTATAAAATGCCACAATAGCGCAAGGAGAGAGACAAAGGAAATTAATTTAACAAATTGCCTTAAGTGCTTTCTCTGTGTTCTTGGTACAGGAATCATGCTCTCCATTACAAACACATATGTGCATCAGAAATTTCTTAATAATACAGACAGATATTTGGAATTATATTTTCCACATCTGTTTACCTAGGCTGAAATTAGAATAGTAAAGATCAAGTTATTTTAAACACAGATGAATTCTTTTTTAAAAAATTATTTGCATTTTTTTGGCCTCCTGATTTTAGTTTGAAAAGATGGATATCAAAACTTTTCACCACTACAATGAGGAAAGTAAGAGGGGCTATCATCTAAAGTCAGACTCTATGCCATTCATTGGTAAACTGGTGCTGTTTTATACGAATGTAGTTCCAGAAACTCATTGCACAGTTTGCCCTTTAATGTCAGGTAAATCACAGTATTACTGAGAAAATAGCTTAGATCAAAGAAAGCCAAAAACATTCAAGTCAATTAATTCATGAACTTCAATAGCCGGTGGATGGTAAGTCTCTAATTTATTTTAAAATGTGACAGTTGAAGCAGAAGGACGCTGGTTTAGAAGTTGTACGTGTGAGGCATTAGCTGAAGGAAGCACAGATTTTGACTGAAGCACCAATTTTGGAATACTTTAAAACTCCATTCAGCAGTATTAGAAAGATAAATGAACAAAGAAAAATAAATGAAGGGGAGATATAAATTAAGAAAAAAATCTGATACAGTAGAAGATTTAAACTTCACTGTTGTAATATTTTCCAATTCTGTTTTATGTGTATTAGAAGAAGTTGTATTATTCATCAAAAGTGAAAGGGACTGAATTAAAATTAATAAGCCATAATGCTCCTTATTGGATTCATGCTTTAGAAGTTTAATGCAATAGCAATTGAACGGACATTTTCTATAAATAAAGGAGGAGAGTTACTCTAAGCCCTATGTTAAGGGCCACTTCAATGCTACAACTTCTCAACTCTGTTTTAAATAAAACTTAAGACAAAGCTTATCTTACCTTGCCGATTCCTTATGTAATAACATAGTCAAATCATTTGAAATACAAATGCAAATATTACATGATTGAATTTAGAAGTTGCATCTTTAAAATAAAGATAAATGTCACTTGATTGTTTTCATCTAAAAATAGTGTTATCAGAATGCCTTTAGTATATATAGCGACAGGTGCCTTTCATATTATATTATATTACAGGTAAATAATCAAAGCCAAAACTATTCAACGCAATTGATCAATGAGGAGAGGGAAGCTTTTATGCAACTTAGAATATTAATCCATGTTACTAGAACAAGAGACTTTCAGGAAATGCTATTTACATATGACTGATAATGAGAGGGAAGAAAAGGGTAACATGGACAAAGGTTCCCTCACAGGTCAGTATTAGGATGTGGAGAAAGGGGAACCCTCTTACACTGTCGGTGGGAATGCAAACTGGTGCAGCCACTCTGGAAAACAGTATGGAGGTTCTTCAAAAAGCTAAATATAGAATCACCGCATGACCCAGCAACTGTACTGCTAGGTATCTACCCAAAGGATACAAAAATACTGATTTGAAGGTGCACATGCACCCTGATGTTTATGGCAGCATTATCAACAATAGCCAAATTGTGGAAAGAGCCCATCAAGTGTCCATCAACTAATAAATGGGTAAAAAAGTGGTGGTATATATGAGATGCGTGGGTGGCTCAGCGGTTGAGCATCTGCTTTCAGCTCAGGGTGTGATCCTGGGTCCAGGGATTGAGTCCTGCATCGGGCTCCCTGTGGGAAGCCTGCTTCTTCCCCCTTCTGTGTCTCTGCCTCTCTCTGTGTCTGTCATGAATAGATAAATAAAATCTTAAAAAAAAAAGTGGTGGTGTACATACATAATGGAGTATTACTCAGCCATAAAAAAGAATGGAATGTTGCTATTTGCAATGACATGGATGGAGCTATGGTGTACTATGCTAAGTAAAATATATCAGAGAAATACAAATACCATATGATTTCACTCATATGTGGAATTTGAGAAACAGAACAGATGAACATATGAAGAAAAAAAGAGGAGCAAACAAAGAAACAGATTCTTAGCTTAGAGAACAGACTGAGGGCTGCTGGGGAGGAGGAGGGGCTGGGTTAAAGGGTCCTAGGTATTTTAAGGAGGGCACTTGTTGTGATGAACACCAGGTATTATGTGTAAATGGTGAATCACTAGATTCTACACCTGAAACTAATATGACAGTGTAGGATTTAAATGAAAACTTGAAAAAAAAAAAAAAACCTAACTATTCATGTTTTTTAACACCATTCCCAACTTCCTCAACAAATGTTTGGAAAGGTATTTTGGCTATAGGATACCTCAAGGAAAAATAAAAATAATATGAGGATATTGCTCAGGGTATTTATAAAAATGACACAGGACGGCATTTTATTCATATAATTCCTTTTCTGATTACCCATGCCATGTTTGTTTCTCTTTAAAAGGTAGAAATGAATGCTTTTCATGTCTTTGGAATTCATGACTGAATGGAATTGAATATATGCAGCTAGCAAAGGCAAAACCACTTGACTAGCTAAATCTAACCCTGGGATTCTTTCAGGTTCAAATTCTTAAACTTAAAAAATGTCTAATATTCTGAAATAGCTCTGGTTTCACAGACAAAACAGGTACCTACATGAGTCCTAACTAGAGATGATGGTTGTGTTTTAGGAAAGCCTTGTATTTTCCATGATTAAAAAATGTTTAAAAGCTTTTTAAAAACTATTTACTGTATTATTTACTGAGGGAAGGCCTTAAATTGCATTTTGACCGTTCTTAATTTAAAAATTGAATATCAACTCCCAAGTTCCACACCTTGTTTTCTTTTGCCTCAAGGAAAAATGTACTTCCAGAAACAAGCTGGAACCGAGATTATCCCTGTCATGTTTCCATGTTAGCAGCAAATCTCCCATTTGATGGTCTTTTAAATAGAAAAGTGGCCTTATAATTCTTATTGTTTACATGCAAAATAAAGGGCCTTTCACCTCTCTTCAGATAGTTTGTTACTATAACTTGCAGTTATTTAATCATAGCTTCAAGGCTCTTAGCATTTTCCATTTTTCTATTTAATTGGCCAAGTCAATAAGTGACTTTGAAAAGACATTACTCACTTTTTTTTTTTTTCTGGAACATAAAGAAGTTTTGAACTGGCTATTGAAGGGATTTTTCATTTTCTTTCACCATCCCCTCCTTTATCTCCTTCTCCTTTATTTCTGAGTTTACTTTGTCTTCTGTGTAATTTTAAGAAGTGTGAATATGAGCTCTCTCCCACCTGGTCCCCTGATCTGTGGAAAAGTGGATGTTAATCAAATGCCAGGCTTAAAACTGTTGCTTGAAAAGATAACTGTAGGAAAGATTTTCTTGGAGAATCGACTCACCCCATGTGCTTCAGTACCATCATTGGTAAGATGGAATCACATTTACCTCATTGCATTATCATGAAAAGTGCCCCACGCAATACTTCAAGCAGAATAATACGTGGCAACTGTTCATTCCGCTCGGTGGTAGAGGATCTTTGCTTTTTATCTCAGCTTTCAATGTAGTATCTTAGACATAGAAAAGCTACATGAATGTTACAGGACAGAAAAAGGACAAGACATTGATGAGACTCAATATCCAATGAAAAAACAAGGTTTAGCTAACGTGGCTCTGATATTTACTTTCAGTGAAGACTTTTTTTTTTCCCCATTGCATCATGGTTTGTTAAATGGATTTTAGAAATGTATTATTTAATCATGCCTGTATGATTGTGTGCAGTTTATAAGTTTAACACTTCCGGTGTGGTAGGCAATTCCGTAGGTAATTCCAGCTGACTAAAACTCAGATGTTCTGATTTGGTTCCCAAGTTATCACAATAAGCAGCTCTAGATATCTACTCACATCTAGGCTTGAGAAGAAATAGCTTTTTGGAAGATATTATATTCTGGCACATAGATCTAATCTAGAGATTACATTATATTATATTATAATTATATTAATTAATATATTACATGCATAATATAATAATCATATGCATAATGACCTAATCTTATCCTTTAAGGGAAAGTATTAGAAGACACAGAGCAAATGGGAAACATATGAAAGTAAACGTTATGAAAAAGGCATAGCCTAAATTATGGAGGGATTTTTTTAGATAAATAGTGCTTGGATTCTATCATAACTTCAATGGAAAGTCATTGAGGATATTTAAGCAAGAGAACGATTATATGTATTTTTTTTACAGAAGGGCTAATAGATATGAATTAAGTAATTTCAATTCAGTGATGCCATAGTATTTAAACAGTAATTAAGATCAACTTTAATATTTGAAACTTCATTAGCTCTGTACAAGAGAATTTAAATGTACCAACAAATGGAATCTCAGAATTTACCAAAAAAAAAAAAAAAATCCCCCAGTCATGAATTTCTCAGATTTTAAAAACACTCTAATTTTGGATATATATTCAGTGAATTTTAAATATTATCTCTTGCTTCTGTCATGTTGGACACTTCTCCAAGACCCAGGTTATTACTGGCTTCAGTAAACTACCAGAAGGGTAAAGGTGGAAGCAGAGTTAGACTTAGTTTCTTTTTTAACTCTCATCCTCACTTTTTTGCATAGACCTGGTGTCTACTGCAGAAGCACAGTTGGCAGGGGGAGGCAATAGCAAAGAAAAATATTAGCCTAGAGAAGAAAAACACACATTAATCACAAGTTTTCAGGCTCCTCCCTTGTTGGTTATAGATATTCTTTTCTTCTAACTGCTTTGCCATTGGCTTCCGGTGTTGTTGGTATCCACATGCTCTCTCCTGTGCATGGCACTGGTTTTTCAGGATGTCCCACAATACCACTTCCACTAATTTTGGTGAGCCAATCAAGGTGGAAGTGTTCTTTTTACCTTATTCTTATAACTTTCTTCTATCTCATACCCACTTACTGCAGGTGTTCAGTGCTCATTCACCCTCAATGCCCCTAGGAGAGACACAGAGAGCCTTCCCACACCAAGAATTGGGAATCATAGAGGCTGTAATCTCAGCTTTACTGTGTCCTTTCTTCTGTTTGTGTGCCCATATTGCAAAAGAAATACGAATGGTGTGAAGGCTCATCAAAATTCAGTAGTTTTTTTTTTTTTTCAATTTAGGAGTGAAAGAGAATGGAGAAGTGGTAGCAGCATTGGACTCCACCCTCCCTTTATAGGAAAGAAGGAAAAAAAAGTATTAATACTTTGCAAAATATTCTTCTTGAAATGACAGCTCCCTCCTCTTCCTTCCTGCAAAAGCCAAAACAAATGTGGTTCAGTAGGAAAGTTGAAGTGGATTACACAGGTCTGGCACCAGAACTGGGACCATATGGAGCATGGTGTCTTTCTTTGCAATTTTGTATTATTTTTACATTAGAGTTATACCTTCTGCATGTTCCTCTACCAGGAATAGTAGCAGGGCCATGTCAGTCACATTCCTACACACATCCCTCTGGTGAGAGTTAGAAGAATGAGTGAAGAGAGAAGGAGAAAATGTGATGAAAACAGTAGGGGGGCTGTGGCAATGATCCAGGGGAGAAACAAGGGTGGCTTCAAAGGGAATCATAATACTGAACAGAGGAATAGATGGATTCAATTTAAAAGAGAAAGAGGTAGACTCTACATTGCATGGTGATTTATTTCATCTGAGAGTTAGAGGAAGGACCAAAACTCTCAAGGGTATTGTTCGATAAACTAGGTGAGTAAATGAACAGATGCTGATTAGACTGTAAAATATTTAAAAATGTGAAGTCATCACGACTTGAGATTTGATTTGAAATGGAATTTAAGAGAAATATGGAATCGGTGAATATGAACCATATTTTAAAAAGTTGGTATGGGGACGGTTAGAAGTTTATGGCAATGAAGTATGGATTTAAATTTGGAGCAAAATGAGAAGAGAGTACAGCCAATAGAGAGCAACTAGCTGATGGCAAGAAGAGCAAGGTAATAGCGAATTGTCAGTCAACAGTCAGTTTATGGAAATGGTGAAGGATCTGGTTTTGAACAGGTTTTGGTCTTAAAACCAAACAGTAATAGATTGTTTCTACATAGATTGTAGTCCTGGTGATGGAAAAGAGGAAAGCAAGACTATGAAAGGTGCTAATTTTGACCTATTTTTTATTCAGTGGGCAGCAACAGCTGAGCAGCAGTTACTTATCTTTTAGACAGTAGTGAACATATGCTTGTGCAGCCATTTGTTTATCTATTGGGCAGGCTCTACTTAGGAACACAGTGTTTAAGGTAGAACACCTGATTTTTAACCTTAGTTTTTACTTGAGAATTTATATTCTTTCTCTCTCTGCTTGTTTTCTTTTCATCTAAAAAAACATGACTTTAAATGTTTAAAACACTTTTTAATGATTAATGGACAATACTGAAATAAAGAAGAGATATTATTATTATTATTATTATTATTATTATCAGTGTATAAACTTCTGAGGACTAGAATCAATTTTTTTTAGATATCTGTTTCTCCTCCTAGAACTACATAACACAGTGATTGTTACAAATATCAGTTCAATAAATAAATCTCAAAAAATAAGTAAGTAAATAAATAAATAAATCTCGATTATTGATAAATTAATGAAGTCAACTATCTTTAAGGTTATGAACTTGAGTTAAATAAGATCAGTGTCATGACTACCATATTTCATAGCGCTTCTATAATAAAGCCAATGTACATTATGCAACTCGAAGATATTTCTTACGGTTGATCACACAACCTCTATCTTAACATTGCATCTCTTGACACTATTGTTCTGATAAAGGAAGACTTTGGAAATTGCTGGTCAGGTGTGTGATAAGTAAACTATTTAGTGCAAAACTATCACCATTTTTTATGGGACTACAAAATAAATCTAGAAAAGAAAAAAAATGTGAAGGTATATTTTTAGAGAATCATTATACCTAATATGCATGTATGTATGTATGTGCTTTATGGAAGTGTTTCCTATAAGATTTCATAAAAATATGCTAGGAATCAATTATATATTATAGGAATATATATGTTATTGAGGACAACTTACTTAAGTAAAAAAAGGTATTTGTCAATAGGCTATCCTGTTGATGAATGGAAATCAGAATGCTTTAAAAAGTTTGTATTAATGAAGAGAAGTATTTTCAGTATTCTACTCCTTTTAAAGATTTTATTTATTTATTCATGAGAGACACAGAAAGAGGCAGAGACACAGGCAGAGGGAGAAGCAGGGTCCTCACAGGAGTCTGATGTGGGACTCGATCTCCGAACTCCATGATTATACCCTGGGCCCAAGGCAGACGCTCAACTACTGAGCCACCCTGGCATCCCTTCAGTATTCCACTTTAATCAAAAGAATTCTAAATATGCTACTGGTGATTTATTTTAAAAATATGAGGTAAATGTGAGTTAAATAATTTTAATATTTTGGAGAGCTAAATTTTTGGCTCTGGGATACTGAGAATAATAAAAGTCTGAGACATGTCCTAAGAGCTAAGTGCATTTTAAAATAAGAATGGAGAGGGAGGTTAGATTGGGGTAGGAGGCAGACAGAGAAAGAAAGAGACAATTTTAATGTTGACAGGCTTTATATACCCTGAATATAGGAACTATATTAGGCTCTCAGAGCTATTAGGAAAATTGGACAGGGCACAGGCTTTGGAAAATTATATCTTAGCATGTGTAAGTACAGCAGTTTTCCCTTTAGAATTCTACAAAGAAGAGAAATGGTTGGGGGGTGGCAGGGATTATAGTTTAATTTAGGAAGCATTTGTGGGAGGAATTTTTAGGAGACTTAAAACTAGTTATCTTATTTTCTGAGAAAGAAACTCAAATATTAGACATTAAGTACTCTAGCTTGGTGATGAAAGCTTTTAGAAGTTCAGTAATTAGCTTTCTCTTCTAAAACAGGGTTTTATTCCATAACTTGGCAATTTGACTTAGTAATGAATGAATATTGAAGGCTACTGTATCAGACTCTTTTAGGAAGACAAATATTTTTCCATGCACAAATAAATAATTCCCTGAATTTGAAACATTCCATGTAGCACAGCACAGCATTTTATCATCCATCCTATTAATTAGTTCATTGAGTGGAGAATAAGTTTGTTTAAATTGTGTACTTTTTATAAAACTAAACACACACAAAAACAAATAATCCAGTTAAAAACTGCACAGAAGACAGGAATAGATATTTTTTCCAGAGAAGACATACATATGGCTAACAGACACATGAAAAGATGCTCAGCATCATTCATCATCAGGGAAATACAAATCCAAACAACAATGAGACATCACTTCACGCCAGTCAGAATGGCTAAAATCAACAACACAGGAAACAACAAATGTGGAGCAAGGATGTGGAGAAAAGGGAACCCTCTTACACTGTTGGTGGGAATGCAAACTGGTGCAGCCACTCTGGAAAACAGTATGGAGATTCTTCAAAAAGCTAAATATAGAATCACCGCATGACCCAGCAACTGTACTGCTAGGTATCTACCCAAAGGATACAAAAATACTGATTTGAAGAGATACATGCACCCTGATGTTTATGGCAGCATTATCAACAATAGCCAAATTGTGGAAAGAGCCTAAATATCCACTGACTGATAAATGAATAAAGATGTGGGATGTGTGTGTGTGTGTATTTGTGTGTGTGTGTGTGTGTGTGTGTGTGTATGAGTATAATGGAATATTACTCCGTCATAAAAAAGAATGAAATCTTGCCATTTGCAATGACATGGACAAAGTTAGAGAATATTATGCTAAGTGAAATAAGTCAGTCAGAGAAATACAAATATCATATGATTTCACTCATGTGGAATTTAATAAACAAAACAAGTGAACACAGTGGGATAAAAAAAAGCAAACTAAAAATCAGACTCTTAACTATAGAGAACAAATAGATGGTTACTGAAGGGGAAATGAACAGGGCTGGGGTGGGGCAGGTAATAGGTTAAATAGTGTTGAGGTTTAAGGAGGGCATGTGCAGTGATGAGCACTGAATGTCGTATGGATGTGCTGAATCACTAAATTCTACACCTGAAACTAATACTGCATTGTATGTTAAGTAGCTGGAATTTAAATAAAAACTTGTGAGGAAAAAAAAAAACTAAGGAAAGGACCAAAATAAGGTCATGCACACTCTTCTTTCTATAAGCTGTGTGAGCATTCATGACATCTGGGCAAAGTCCACTGTATGGGGCACAGTATCTTTCCTCTTCTGGATACTTCTGCTACAGAAACAAAATTCAACAAAACAAAAAAAAAAAACAAAAACAAAAACAAAAACAAAACAAAACAAGACAAAAAACCCGGAAAACTCTTTCTCCATCTGTTTAAAAGAAATGAGAAATTCGCTTTAAAAAGAAGACATGATTAAATTTGCTCCATTTTTACGACTTTGAAATGTTAAGTAGCTAGAAATCTAATGTTAAATGTTTTAGTAAATTGATAAACCTAGTAACTATACTAATACAAATAATTATCACTATTAATGATAATAGTAATGAAGCGATAAATAAGAATTTTCTAGATACTAACTGAGTTATTTACATCTCTTAAATAACCTCTTTTAGTTTCAACAACAGTCACATGAGGATGTCTTTTTAATGCTTATTTTGCAATGGAAAAACTGAGATTTAAAGAAGTGAAGTGGCATATTCACAGTCACACAAAACATGTTCAAGGTCACTCAGCTGGTTAAAGGAACAGCTATGAAGTCAGACTAACCCAAAAATTATTCTTAAACCTGATACTATAAAAAGCATTTAATTTCAGTTTTTAAGAAATGCAGGGCAGTTCATACATGTCTTAAGTAGTTTGATTTTGTTGTTTTATTGTTTGATCTCAAGATATCAAGAAAATTACTTAGCTAAAAAAAGTCTTTTCCCAAATGAACCAATTTTTTTAACTGTAAAACTCTTAACCTGCTCAGGATCTAGTCTTTCTTACTTGTAGGACCTGAGGCCAGTGCTCTTTGTCATTTCCGGTCCATTTTTTTCCTGAGCTATTGCTCAAATCTGTTAAAGCTCAAGTGTCTGGTATCTTCAAGGAGTCTCACCATGGTTGCCAGTTTTTTTCTGTCCTCTGAAATTCGATCAATTCATCCAGGAGGAGGTGAGTTGTTGTATGAAAAGCATGAGTTGAGAAGATCATCTTTCTCAGATTCCATCCATGGGTCTCAGAAGGACCAAGGAGGTAGTATTTATCCTACCTTTAATAATGTACTTATATAAAGATATACTTTAATCTTGGACATGCCATTCCCCCATGGTGAATGGCCTTTTCTATTGTTTTATTACATATGACCCACAATGTCTCTGACAGAAGTTTTCTTGGGATAACTACAGAGTCTGAGTAATCATAGAACTCTTTACATTAATCTATAAGACAGATGTTCTTTTTCATAGATGAGGAGATCAAGATTCAACATATTTAAATTATATATAGACCCCACTGGAAAATAGGCCCCGTGAAAAGTTTATTTGTATACTTGTTCTGTCAATGTAGTGTTCCGGGGTGCCTGTTCCATATATGGCATGTAATAGGTACTCAATAAATAATTGGTTTTTTTTTTAATTTTTATTTATTTATGATAGTCACATAGAATGAGAGAGAGAGAGGCAGAGACAAAGGCAGAGGGAGAAGCAGGCTCCATGCACCGGGAGCCCGATGTGGGATTCGATCCCGGGTCTCCAGGATCGCGCCCTGGGCCAAAGGCAGGCGCCAAACCGCTGCGCCACCCAGGTATCCCTCAATAAATAATTGTTAAGTGAATGAACAAATACACTGGCCTAGCCATTCAGAAAGGTTTATATTGACTCTAAGTCATTTGTTTTTATCATCTGAGGTGAAAATAGTTTATTTTCTTTTGTTATGTGCATTTTAAACATGATTTTTAGTCATACGTGATTGCTAAATATCTTGGAGAAGAGCTGTAAGTTGTTCTGAATGCTTGAGAAACCATCGTCCCCAAACAAGGGAGAGAGATCTAGGCAGTTCCCTAAGCTCAGGTCCCCAGGATATAGGGGACCATATAGCCTCATTTACCTGGACAAATCTTAAGAGATCTGAAACAAAGGTAGTGTGGTCCATATCCTGCCTGGAAGGATTTGAGATTCTTGGGCTTTACAGCTCTGTCTGAGAGAGCACATCATTATGGTTACCGGCTGAGAGATACAAGCAATTGGGGGGGCCAGAAACTGGGAATTACTCTTCACCAAAGCTTCTGCTTTCCCTTCAACCATTCCCCTTTCTGAGACAGCCAGTGTCCCCTGCTTACGGGGGTGGATACTGAGGCAGAGCCCTGTGCCCCATAACTTGAAAGGGCTGTACCAGTTACAGACCATCAGTTCGGCTGCTCCCTGCCCAGCCTGCTTCCCTTCCTTCCTCACAGCTGTTGTTCCCCAGAGCATTGCCACATAAACGTCTTGCAAAACAAACTCCAATTCCACACCTTTCTGTGGAACCCAATCTGCTAATTGAATCTTTGGAGATGGGAGCCTGAGAACACATATTTTTATGAATTTGTTCTGGTGATTATAATGTACCCAGTTTGAAGTAGCCACTTCTCTAAGCAATCTTGTATTTGACATGAAGATTACCAGCCAGAAAAAGAA
Source organism: Nyctereutes procyonoides (assembly GCF_905146905.1). Lineage (NCBI taxonomy): Eukaryota > Metazoa > Chordata > Mammalia > Carnivora > Canidae > Nyctereutes > Nyctereutes procyonoides. Next base: position 12,051,484 of record NW_026575032.1, on the reverse strand, counting down.
AGTGACAAACAAAGAGGTATCCGATAGGTATATGTGGAAGGAGATGGAAATTAAATTTTAAGATGAACTATGCTAAAAATGAAGTTGTATGACAAAGAGTAGGAGAAAATCAATCACAGACTGCTGTAAACTTTATTTTCCAATTTTGCCTGTGCCAGCTTTAAGCAGAAGCTATAGGTTTAAATTGGTTATTACTATCACATAAAGATAAGAAATTTTAAATAGTTTCCTAATTCTGATCAGTTGGGAGAGGCCGGATAGAAAAGAGCAAGACTGGGGCTAATTCCACGGTTACTGGGGAAAAGTGCATGGCTTACGAGTGGCTTCTCTTATGAACGGAAAGAAGAAGCAGATAATGGCGAAGAACAAAATTTCTCATCCAGAAAACAATAATAAAAATATTAATGAGTCTCCATTGGCCTAATTAATCCATCCATTGTAGCATACTCTGTAGCATGGATCTTTAACTTTTGCAGGATGCGTTCTCTGTGTATATTACTGGATATTTTTCATGGCAGATTTCTTTACTCACCATTGTGTCTTTTATTTATGACAATGGTAGTAAATTTGTGGCATTGTGGCGTCTACACCTACATGTATAGATCAGTGTAGCAGTAAAGTTATCCTCAAAGAGGTGGACAGGTAAGTCTCACAACACAAAGCCCTAAAATGAACCAAAGACTAAATGCACTTAAAATCACCAGAGTCAGTGACATCGTAATGAAGAAATCCCACCCTCGTTTACTAATTCTTACTTCTAAATCATGTTTTTTAGACCCAGAAACTTTAAAGTTTATTTATTTATTTATTTATTTATTTATTTATTTATTTATTTATGACACAAAGAGAGAGGCAGAGACATAGGCAGAGGAAGAAACAGGTTCCCTGCGGGGATCCCAAGGTGGGACTCGATCCCTGGATCCCCGGGGTCACACCCTGAGCCGTAGGCAAACGCTCAACTGCTGAGCCACCCAGCTGCTCCAAGACCCAGAAACTTTACGTTCAAAAAGGAGTCTAAAAGTCTAAACAGCATAGCCAGATCATCTTGCAAACCAAGTAGAGATCCATATCTTCTTTATTTTTCCCTGTTAATTCAATGAGTGTCTGAAACACTGTATAAATACTAAGGTAAGGGAAGCTTAAATCACCGAGCAGAAAAATATGGTTATTTTTACTGGGGCTTTATTTTTGAATGTGTAATATGAGCACACACCTGCAGGTATTCATTCCCTTAGCTGGCATGGAAACCAGATGTGTTAAAGAAAGTTCAGATAACACACACAGAAGATAGCTGCTTAAAGTTTTTGATCTCAGTCGTTGTATTTGGTTTAAGTATTTTTCTTCTTTGATCATATGCTATGTGCTTGAATAGATGAAATAGATTATAACTGCAATCTCCAGCAGCTTGTGTAGACTGCTGAGCATATGTATTGTTAGGATTGACCAATTCAATTCCATCACATGCTTAAACATGAGTAAAGTCTTCATCTTGTTTTGAAAGTTCAGACCAGCAGAGAAAAAAAAATGGGGACAGAAATATTCAAAAAACAGAGATCAAAAGGGAACATATATTTTATAAATGTCCTCTCCTCTTTGCTTTGATGATGCTACAGGCTTTCCAGAACTTTTCCATGTTTGCAGAATGGCAGATGGCATGTTCTGCAGAAAGGCCAATGGTGATATAAATATAGCGCAACCTCAGATAGGAAAGTATTTTGGTTTATAAGTTTTTCTGGAATACTGCCTATAACACGATACCAACCAACCCAACCCATTAGCATATAATCCTACAGAAAATAGTTTTCACATCAATGACTTTTATTCTTAAGTTTAGTGCAGTAGTTTTTGCTCACATATTCAGAATAAGATGTCAGTTAGGCTATTCAATTTCAGAACCCTCCCACCAGATTATGTGCTAGAGGAATTTACAAAGATTAGATTGCCAGGAAATAATTAAATAAATGCTTTTAACAATAATGACTCCAATCTTTTTTGTCTACTTATCTCAAACATCTTTAAAAGGTGAGGTTCAATGTAAATGATTGCTTTCTTTCATGGTTTTCTTTTAGGAATTTTCTATATGTGTCTCTCAAGAGCTTATTAATGCTGAATATTTATTTTGTCCTTTGTGGACTTGCATACCATGTTTTATGGTCTAGTTTTTTTGTTTGTTTGTTTTTTGTCTAGTTTTTAAAATAATTGTTTATCTAGGCTTAGACCTCTAAAGTGAAGGGGTATAAAGCATTTTAGAATATATAACCCAGGTTAATATAAAAGGCAAAGAGGATAGAAAAGATGTGAATACTGCTTTGGAGAAGATACGACTGCTGGGTAATTTAGTAATCATCGCCAACTAATTAAAGAGCCAATTTGTAGAGGGCGATGCGATGGGAATATAGCCTATTCAGATCTCCCTTCAAGGAATGTCTTGTTTCTATAGCTTTTAGGAGCACTGTAAGCAAAAAGCCATTAGCTGTTGAAAGGACATTGTTCCCCAAAGTCACAACTGTGTCCGGGAGAGAAATATTCAGTTGATCAGTAAGGTGAGGGTCTGAAGCCCTGATGATTTCTGCCCAATGTAGCACAACTATTATAAGGCCATTTTAGCCTTGGACTCTCTGTGGAGCCAACTGAGGCAAGTATTAGGCCTGCACCCAACTTCTCTTCCCCCTTCCCAATTTAACTACATTGCGAAGAGGGAAGAGATTACACATAACTCACACTAGCAGCTTCTAATTTTGTTAATACTAAATGAATCAGAGGTTGCAAAACAGTCAAGTAATTTATTGCTGTGAATGAAGAACAGGAAAAGTGTAATGAGCCCTTATATAAAAACAGATAACTGAAAATAAAGCAAACAGCTACAAAATAGGCAAAGAAAAAGAATACTATGGAATAGACTCAAATATTTACATCAACCTAATGCCCAATGTTCAGTGTTAAAACTGGTCAAAGCTCACACTGCTCAACAAAATCCTGATGCATAGAAAGTCAAAACTGCAGCAGCAAAGTGCCTAACGATCGTAGGAAATATCAGAGAAAACAAGATAAGGATTAGCCTTGATACTTAATGAGTATGTACTTGGTAAAGATGACCTCCAGCTACGCAAATAATTGTCTCTAGTCTTGGATAAATTAACTTTAGAAAAATTGAGGATTGAAATATCTGACTTACAATAACTAATTATATTGTTTGTGTTTGTTATTAAATGAATTTCAATTCAGGCTTAGTGGATGATGCTTCTAGTAAACATGGACCACCTGAAACAGGACGTCGGTAACATAATCATCTTTATAAAAATTCCATGCACACATGAAGGCCAAATCTGAGATGCAAACAGGGAATTCGAGAGGATTCTTTATATATGATTAAGGATTTATATTTTCTTACATGTTTCCACATGTTTTGCCTAATTTATAAACATATGTTAAAACATAAGCTGACATCAAATCATAGTTTACATAAAACTGTGATTTAGATTCTGAAAATTTCGTCTCAACTATTACTGTTTCCCTCTGTAATTCACTGAGTCATTTCAATTGCCTTAAAGGTTCTATATTAGTGATTACTAACATTTTATCTTCTCTAGCATTATTTGTGGTTTAATCAAAAGGGCTTATTTTTTACATCATTAGGTTGAATATGATTCGGGTGATTATATCAAGATCATAGAATTGTCCTCATTTGGCTTACCATGCACAACTTTATATTTTGTATTAGTTTAAATCTAAAAAAAATAGACATCTGAAGTCACTGTTGCTACGATTACTGAAGTCATAGGTGATAGTCCACTTTTAAAAATTGGAAAGACACAAAAAGCCATTTGTAATTTGTATATATTTTCTGAGGCTGTTTTCCCTTTAAAGCAGGCACAGAGAAAACATATTGGCATAATATTCTGGAGAGGTACCAGACTCAATCAGAGGTCCGTCTGTTGTGTCAGACTGGCATGGCATATATTATTTGGGTACTTTTGAACGCATAGTTGTTATTTTTTTAATCTTTTGAGAAATAATGATAAAATCCTAACTATTTGAGTCCCTAGCAAAAAATAACGAAAAAAAAAATAAAAAAGAAAAAAATTAAGAGAAGGAGGAAAGGAAAGATGTCATAATTATCAATATTTTACTAGAAAATATAGACTTAAAAGGTCTTTTATTGCTTTGACATTTCAACACTATGAAGTATCACAACATATTGCTTGCACCTTTTAGAACATAAGGTATTCAGCTTCATTTGAAGGCATGTGCTTAATTTATAAAGTCTTACTCAGTTCACTGAGATTTATCTTTCCATCAAGAGACAAGTTCATAATCTGGGTGTGTAGGATGACAAGTGTTTCTAAGCATCCGGTAGTATTTGCCCCAAGACATCTATCCCACACTTCATTTTGATGTTACACACAATGAACATTAAAAACAGAGAAGGGGGGAAACATGTAACAAGCAAATGCTGCTCCATTCAGGAATGTCCCAGCAGATGTCAGGGTACAGGCCAGTTTAGGAATTTCAGGTTGAGAACATGTTGAAGACACTGAAAAGTTGGAAGGAAAGAGTGATAGAGCAAACATATTCGGCTCAGCTGAAAATGGAAGGGATCCCAAGTCAACCTGTTAACTCTTCGCTGATGTTACTATCCTCAGGGCCTTTGCCTTCTTAACCTGCTTCCACTCTGACTCTTTTAGGATTTAATCGTATGAAATAAGACAGTCTTGAATTTTTATTTCTTTTCTCTTTCAGACCCTGCTGATAGCCAGCCTTCGATTACAGTTTAGAAACACATGAGGGATGATCTAACACCTGCAACATAACATATTAGAAAGAAGAAAGAATATCTCTGGAATATATGGCACAGAATAGTTTGATCTTCTTCAAATCTATTTGCATGCACATATTCACGTTTTCCTAATTTTCTCCTGCCTCGATTATTTAAATGCACCTTATTTTGTTCCAGGCTTTTCCTTCTAACTGTGCCATCACTTAAACATCTTTGCTTTATCGTTCATCAGTCTTCTTTTCACAGGCTTCTCCCTCTCCCGTTGTACCTTCCTTTTACTTTTATAAATATGTTCATGACCCTTTGATAAATTCTCTACGTGTCTTATACATTCCCTTACCTGCATAATAAAGGTTTTATTTTCAATAACTAGTGTGTTTTACTGTTTCTCCCTCATAACATTTCATTCTCTGCCTCCCACTGCAACCTGGTTTCTGTCCTTATCATGTCACTGAAACTGTTCTTGCTAAGGTCGCCAAAACCTGGAATAATGCCAATTCCCTTAGGCACTTTTTTTTTTTTTTTAGTTTTGTTTTGTTGATCTCTCTGTGGTATTTGACACTGTTCATTATTCCATTCCTTCTAACATTTTCTCTTTCTTTGGCTTTACAATAGTCTAAAATTCTAGTCAACTTTCTCCATCTCTGGTTATTCTTTCTTTGTTTATTATTTTGTTTTGTATTCTGCTCTTCTTTGTTTCGTTTCTGTTGTTTTTCTTTGTAAGTGGGGTTTTTCTCTGTCTACTGTTTAAATGAATTTCCATTCATACCCTTCATATGTTTTCCTCTTACCTAAGGAAATTACAAATTCATATGGCTGCCAATATTTCTGCATTTTGATGACAAAAGTATCTATCTCTGGAAAATATTTATTTCTTACGATCACACCCAAATCTCTGTAGTTTCGCATGTTTTTACATGTGCATATGTGTGTGTTCATCATCGTCTTCTCATATCTTCATATCTAAACTTCTACCAGTGTTCTTCCTTCTGCTAATGATACCGCTGTCTTCTGAATTAGAAATCTAGGAATCATCCTACTTCTGATACATCCTTTCTTCCTAAGTTCAATTAGTCACTAACTTTTGGATATCTGTGGAACAAATGTTTTTCTTTTTTATGAATTTATTTTTTATTGGTGTTCATTTTGCCAACATATAGAATAATACCCAGTGCTCATCCGGTCAAGTGCTCCCCTCAGTGCCCGGCACCCCCATCCCCGCCCACCTCCCCTTCCACCACCCCTAGTTCGTTTCCCAGAGTTAGGAGTCTTTCATGTTCTGTCTCCCTTTCTGATATTTCCCACTCATTTTTTTCTCTTTTCCCCTTTATTGCCTTTCACTGTTTTTTTTTATATTCCCCAAATGAATGAGACCATATAATGTTTGTCCTTCTCCGATTGACTTATTTCACTCAGCATAAAACCCTCCAGTTCCATCCACGTCGAAGCAAATGGTGGGTATTTGTCGTTTCTAATGGCTGAGTAATATTCCATTGTATAAATATTCATTTCCTTTATATCCTATTAAAACATCTCAGTTGTCTTCGCCTATATTCTGGGCTTTAAAATGTTAGGCAAATGCTCTCTTCTTCACCTTCTTGTTGTTCTGATTGTTTCAATGTCTTCACTTTTCATTATTTCTACTCCTTCCTCATCTTAAATCGAATGATCACCTTTTCTTCTACCAAAGTGATAAACCTAAAGCAACAGTCTGAATTGTGCTTACCCTTCTAGTAAGTACTCATCAACAGCTTCAGATAGGCCAAACAATAGAGTCCAATTTTCTTAGCCTGGCAAGTGGAAGTCTCCAACTTTCTATCCTTGCCAACTCAAACCTTCTTTACACAACTCTCCCCCTGACAAATGACACACAGACCAAGCTGAGGTAACGAGAATTACTATATACTTGCTATTATCTCTGCCTCCATATTTTCATATATTCTTTTTTCTTTGCCTACAGGGGTTTTCACTCCTTTCTGCAAAGTATCAAGACATAACTCATGCTCACAGGTCTCCTTAATTGGCATTCATAAGTCCCTTCAGTCAGAAGAGATGACTTAATCTATGTGACAGCTAAGCCTTGTGCTTCCCTATTTTGAAACTATTTCTACATTATTTTGAAAGACCACACACACACACACACACACACACACGCACACACACAAAGAAAAAAGCACTGAAAGATTGACTGACTTCAGATTGTGGAATGTGTGTTTTTTTTCTCTTTATTTTCATATTTCCCCAAAATTTTATAGTGGGATCACATATTACCTTCCTAATATAAACACATGGTATATATAACATTAGAGCTTTTATATTATTATGTTTAACAGTTACACAGATAAACATTCCCCACTAAAGAGTAAACTTCTTGTAGACTGACTTTTCCTTTTTTTTTTCTTTCTTTTTTGAAAATATATTTTACAATTTATCTTGATTTCAACTGGTAGGCTTCTGACTACATTATTGTTAAAAATCAATAGCATAGTGAGTCAAAAGAATGAAACAATGAATACAACTTAACAAATTAGAATTTTAAAAGCAAATGAAAACACAAATATGGATGGCTAGCCTAATATGAAGAGCTGAAGGACAAATGATGTTTTAGGACTTTTCTCTTTATGTTTTAGAAATATATTGGGTGTTTGTTATAACATACACCATTTTGTTGATATTAAATGTGCCCTGAACTTAAAATTTGGGATATATTTTTGCAAAGCATGTTTACTTGCTTTTACATTTTATTTTTGCTTTTACATTTTAAAGTTCATTTGTTTGATAATGTTTTAGACTGTTTAGTTTATAGGTATTTATTTTTTATGTGCCCCAATCCTTTGTTACATCAGTTTATCTAAACTGTCTTTCCAGGTACTTCTCATATTCAATTCATACCATGGTTCTTGGTCTCAGATTGTTGCCTTTCACTAAGGATTACTTAATTTGATCCTCTTCTTATAACTTTCATAGTCACTCTGATACTAGAATTGTATACTCTAAAATCTTTTGGTATTTTAATGCTCGTTTCATCAAAAAAAATCTCATAATATGCCAACGTTTTCACTGTTATCTTGTAGCTATTAAATGTGATTTTAAGATATTCCATAATGTGTGTTTTCAGAGTGCCTTATGAACAAGTTTCAACACATCATTTTACCCTATCATGGCTCCATATAACATTAGGGATATCATTCCAAATAAGAATTTGTTGTAGCTTCAGTTGGTGCTGAATACGAGTAGATCTTTTTAGTGTCCTTCAAATTACATTCCATAAACATCAAACTGTTCTTCCTCTGTGTTCTCCTAATACAATGCAGAGGAGGGGTATATTAATGAAATCCAGGAGAAAGGATAGGTATGATCATGATACATTCTTCGCCAAGAGTTACAGTTATCATTTGTTTTAGAGAATGATGGCACTATCTGTCAACTGCAAAAAAGAATTATTAGTTGGAACCTAAGTATCATAGAATAACAACAACAGACTCTAATAAAATAATGCAGTGTCTAATGGCTCATTGACAAGTGAAAAATGACCAGAACTGTTGGTAATACATTTAATTTTCAGCTGAGTGATGTTATTTAACCATGTTTGAGGAAAAAAAAAGAAAATATTATTCTCTTTGATATCCAAATATTTCATCCACAGTTTTGGCTTTCCTAAAGGAGAATTATTTAATTTTTTTATTATGTTAAGAGAAACTAATGCAAACTCATATAATTTAATTCATAGAATATTTTTCCAAAAATGCATATACTTAAAAGAATTTTTGAGTATGAAATATTTGCTTTTATGAATATTCGAAATATTTGTTTTTCAGATCATTACATATGATCTGTAAATTCAAATACAATGTAAAACTTTTTTCAACCTATGACATTTAAGTTCTATGAGATATTTATTATAAATAATAAAGCTACATAACATTTATGATTATTGGGATAATCTTTAGTAAAATAACTTTAAGTTGTCTTCTCAAAATCAATAAATGAAATTTTACAAATTGAGCATATCAAAAGCATTCTTGATATGGAAAATACATAAAGACAGTAGCAATATAAAGGATAAGTTGGGAAACATTAGATATAGCTTTTTAAAAACTCATTCTAAACATTAAAAAGAAAGCAATACCTTAGAAGCATGAGAAATTAATAGATCTGATAATTTTTATAAAGTAAATAAAATGATCAACAAACATATGAAAAGCCCTCAACCTCACTCATAAGTAAGTAAATGATATTTACAATGAGGTACTGTTTCCACCTACAAATTAGACAATATAAAAATTTTGATAATGTTTCCCATATAAGGTGTCACAGTTCCGGGAGCATTATTTGGAAATATTAAAACTAGAAATGTTATATCCGTTGATGAATGTGTATTGTTCATAATATCAACAATTTAAGAAATAATAAAAACAGTTCTCAAGTTTATTAATATTCTTTATATGGGGGTCACTTATATCAGATTCAACTCTGTATATATGCTTTTGAAATATTAATTTATTTAACCCTCATAACAACCTTGTGAGGTACTTACGATTAATGTCGCGATTTTATACTGTGGTCATAGAGCTACCCAGTGCAATAGTGACCTATTGAGTGCAGTTCTAACATTTAAACCCCAGGAGTCTGACTCTAGAATTTGTATGCTAAACCACCTTACTGTGCTGCTTCTCTAAGTTGGCAGTGAGTTGTCCTAATAATAATTCATCCATGTAATGTTATGTGGATATAAGAAGTAAGGTAGATCTGGATATGTTGATAGGAAATAGCTCCCAAATTCATTATAATTTGCAAAAACAAGATGTAGTAGGTGTGTATAAGATGAGCATGTTTTTAATGTTAAATTGAAGAGAGCGAAATAAAGGAGAGAAGGGGGAAGGCAGGAGGCAGGGAGAAGAGAAGTAACAGGCTCAGGGTCTAGTCTGGAATTTTCTTACTATCTGGTCTTAGGCAAGTCACTTTTCTTACTTGGGCCTCAGCTTCTTCATATATAAATTTGTGGTAAAAATAGAATGAATTGCATGGAGTTGTTATCAGGATTAATGAGATAATGCATGCAAAATACTTGAGCTGGTACAGAGAATGTAATTTGAATTCTGGAATTGTTAAAATTTTTGGTTTATTTTCAATGGTACAGGATTATCCAATTGTGAATTTTGTTTTGTGCTCTACTGTATTAAAAGAAACTACTTCAAAAAATAAAATAAAATAAATAAACTACTTCTAATTTTTTATAATTAAATATTGACTTTCTTCAGGAAAATGAGAAAATATCAAAACTTTAATTTATGCTTTAATATTTATCTAGTCTTATTCTATTTTAGCTGATCTTCTTAGTGGATTCCCAAATTAAAATCTGTGATATATAGAATACATACCTTTTCCTCTTGAACTTGAAGGAGTTGCTGCCCTAAACTGGAATTTTTTTTAATGTTTTTTTTAATGTTTTTAATGTTACAAATCTCCAGAGTGCATTTAAAACTAAGACTGGTCCAACACAGCATCTTACTAAGAGAAATATTGATCAATGCATAGCCTGAATCTGAATTCATACAATTGGCAAGCAATGAGTATAACCGCCAACTTTAGATAGAGCAGATGCTTTTTTTTTTCATGATTCTCACCATTACCAGTTTTATTGTTGTCACTGATCTTAATAGCTTAATAGTCAGCTCTCATTTGTCATCACAAAACAAATTTCTTCATTTAGAGATTAATAGCAGACATGTGGAATATGGAGTTTTAGAAAACTAAGTATCTAATCATTAGATGATCTTTGTGACTTTTTATATTACTTTTTGTGGCTCTCAATAAATGATCAGAACTCCAGTTGATCTGCTCTCCAAGTATAAAGACAGGAGTTCTCCATATGATTTAAGAGGGAAAAAGTACTAAAAAAAATTAAGTGAGCTTCTTCTTATGGAAGAAAAACATTCAAAAGATATCACAAAAGGCTTTAAAGTAAAAACATGTTTGAGTGTGATACTACTTTGCATTTTGGAGAAATATTCTCAACTTCCTGACTCTAACTGGGCATATAGTTTATTTGAAACATAGACCTGTTTTTTTTTAAGATTTTATTTATTTATTCATGAGGGAAACAGAGAGAGAGAGACAGAGACAGAGAGAGAGAGAGAGAGAGAGAGAGAGAGAAAAGCAGGCTCCATGCAGGAGCTGGATGTGGGACTTGATCCTAGATCCTTGGACCTGGGATCATGCCCTGTGCCCAAGGCAGAAGCTCAACCCGCTGAGCCACCCAGGCATCCCAAGACCTGTTTTGGTAAGAATCTATGTACCCCTATTTTCCATCTTGGATTTAAATCCTTCCTACTGTGGTACTTACTTTTGCTTTCCAAGTAGAGACACAAACCATGTATAATGAGACATTTGGGAAAAGCCTAGAAGAAAATAATTTCCTTATAGCTGAAATAATGTTGTTGTTTTTATATTTTATGAGCTGATATTAGCACACTTGCAGAGCAGCAGTGGTATCATTTATTCATTCCCAGTCCCCCCAAAACAGCACACTGTATGAATCATTTGGCAACCGTTTTTGAGAACTTTGTTGCCATAAAGTGATCATGAAAACAAAAGGTCATAATTCAGTTCTGTGTTTCACCAAGATAATTTTTTACATCAAGATGTTTTCCACAATCGTACTTGAAAATATTCTGCGGAAGTTATCAGAATATATACCCAAGAATTCACATCTGAAAACAAAACAAAAAACAAAACAAAAAACAAATCCTGAGAAACCCATTCTGCTGATAAAGTGGAACTTCTGGAACCACTTGCAAGAATAGTGGTGGCACCAGCTGTTTAACCTGAACCACAAAGCTCTGATAAATGTTGATGGAAATGATCGTCCTTTTTATTTCAAGTTAATCAGTGAGCAACACAACTCACTTAGTCAGCACTGAGGGTTGACATGCCAATGATGGAATATAGTGTTCTATGCAAATACTCGTCTATTACTCAATCATAGTTTGTAGAAGGTGACAGTAAAGATCAATGTGCAGGCACTGTGTACCTTTTTACTTTAATAGCAGGCTTGGTGCTGAAGGACAGATTCTGCTACTTATATAAGTTCAATTTGGAGATTTCCTTTCTCTCTCTCTCTCTCTCTCTTCTCTTTATTTTTTTTCCACCCATCCCATAAGGAAACTCATGAACAGAATAAAAAAAAATGTCCGGCAGAGTATTTATGATGATTATTTTAAATGAAAAGCTATACATCCCTTCAGCATAGAATCTTTAGAAAGATAGAAATGTATTTGATAGTTATTCATCTCCTACTAGTGACTAAGCAAAATGCTAGCATTTCACATCCATTTAATTTTCTAGCAAATATTATGAAGTCAGTGAAGGGGTTAAGAGTGTGAGTTTAATCATCAGATCCCCTCATTCGATCTCTTCTCTACTAGGTTGCCCTGTGACTTTCAGTAAGGAACTTAGTTACACTGTGTCCCAGATTTTTCATCTGTTAAAAATGAGAAAAATTGTTTCTGGATCTCATATTGTTTGAAAATTTAATGACAAAAGTTTATAAAATTAATATCATGACTCAAAACACACACACACAAACACACACCATATAAAAATTATTGTTAGTGTCTGCATATGGAATTTCAGAGATATTAGAAAATTTGCCATAATAACAAAGCACATATATTGGACTAGATTTTGAGCTAGTGTGTTTTTTCTTTTCTTTTCTTTTTTTTTTTTTAGTGTGTTTTTTCAAAGTTGACATCTTTTCTCTCCAGAATATTCTTGACAATTTCTTTGAAAAGAGATGAAGGGAAATCCACTGCATTTTTAGGTAAGAATAATAAATTATATCAAACTCCAAGGAAACATCTCCTCCATCTCCTTGTACTCTTCTTACCTTCTTCACAAAAATCTGAACTTTTCAGACACAATTTGTTATAAATTAAGTACAATGCAAAACTTTACATGGAGTAGTAAATTGCCATTGGTACACTTACCCCCCAAGGGTTTTAAGCACCCTTTTGGAGAGATTTATAACTCTATATTACATATTTTCTCCCAGCTAAGGCCTACAAGTTCTCAGCTAAAAGTAATTGTTTGATTTTTCTTTCTAATGTTTTTCCTTGAATGAAAACATTAATTATAGTTAATATGTAGAAAATTCTATAGTGTAATCTTTTCTGTATTTCTTAATTACCATCTCCTTCAGGCACTGCTGGTTTTGCAGGATATTTTTTCTGGAATTGTATTCCTTTTAGTGATACCTTCAAGGCAACATTGCTGTAAAATAGTAATGTATATGTAAGATTACTTCGTTGAAACTCTACCTTTCTAATAGCAAAATTTTATTTCTTTTTTGTTGTTGTTGCTGTTACGTTCATCATGTCACCCTTGGGCTTAACATTTATACTATAGCATGAAAAATAGACCTTAAACAATAAGTCTGTAAAATAACAGTCCATAATTTAAGTGAGCTTGGTTGGCAATAGCTAATATAGAAAAATAGAGGAAATATCTTCACCATGGAAATTGGCAAACACTACAAATCAGGGATTATCTTTCAAAAGCCAGGTGTTAAAATATTTGCTAGCATACCAATTTATACAAATAAGTAAAATCTTGCTTGCCTTGAGCAATAAGGGAAACAAATGAGCAATTTCTGTAATGATTGTATAGCAGGGATATTGCCCCCTCTTCCCACACAACTGAGCTGCCTTCAATCTGTCACCATTCCTCAACTTTCCTCACCCCACTCTTTCTGGCTTATCAGGTAAGAATAAGTGCTAACAGACCAAAAGAAAATTAGTATGTGTGACTCCTTGAGAGAGATAGAGTAACTAACCGAAGCAGAAATGCAGTTTTTCAAAAAGAATGTAAGCAATAAAACCGTAGGAAAACATTCAAGAATTCTTATGGCCAAAAAAAAAAAAAAAAAAAAAAAAAGAATTCTTATGGCCAACCAAGAGAATGTCATTTGGGGCATGTGGGATCCTGGAGTCCTTCTGCAGTTTCTGCTTAGGTTTGACAAGTCAAATTCCTCTCATTTCAGTAGAAAATGTGAAAATATGTGTATAGATAATATTCACTTAAAATAACTTGATATATATATATATATATATATATATATTTTAAAGATTTTATTTATTTATTCATGAGAGACACAGAGAGAGAGAGAGGCAGAGACACAGGCAGAGGGAGAAGCAGGGTCCATGCAAGGAGCCCGATGTGGGACTCGATCCCAGGACTCCAGGATCACACCCTGGGCTGAAGACAGGCGCTCAACTGCTGAGCCACCCAGGAATCCCAAGAACTTGATATTTTGAAAAAAAGAAATGTGTTGACTTAAGCATCTTATTCAAATGACTTTTCTAAACATATTTGTCAATGTCAAAGATGATATTCAAATTTTTGAGTAGCCCAATAAATCAAAGTTTATATATATATATATATGTGTGTGTGTGTGTGTGTGTGTGTGTGTGTGTGTATTCTTCAAACTTATTTTTTTAACTTTCAATGGAAGGATGACAAAATGATTTTGAAAAATAACACATAATATTAAATTTATATGTATGTTTTATAACACCATTAAATAGGTAATTATTTAAATAGCCTTTCTTAAAAGAGATTACAGCAGAAACAAAATTTTCAAAATATAAGACAAATATATTTTCTCTCTTAGCTCCTGTTGAATAAAGATGGAGCCATATATTTTTAGTACTTGAACAACATAGAATATCATTCATTCAATAAATATTTATTAAGAACATAGCATGTGTTATACATTGTACTAGGTTCGAGTAAAAAACACAAACAACCTACCTTCTGTCATTTACATTCCATTGATTATCTATTTTAATTCTATTACCTCATAAGTAAAAAAAAAGAAGTTTCAGAGAACAAAGGCTTATCCTCCCATCTCCACCATACTGGAAGACTACTCAAATTTTCTTTCAGTTCTTTTCCCTTTTAAATTTAAACAATAAATAATTTTCATCTTGCTTGATTTTCATATTTCAAAATACTAATAATCATGATTGAGATTCCTATTTAAATTTTCTAAACTTGGGCAGCCTGGGTGGCTCAGTGGTTTAGCGCTGCCATTGGCTCAGGGCGTGATCCTGGAGACCTAGGATCGAGTTCCACCTCAGGCTCCGTCCATGGAGCCTGCTTCTCCCTCTGCCTGTGTCTCTGCTTCTCTCTGTGTGTCTCTCATGAATAAATAAATAAATAAATAAATAAATAAATAAATAAATAAATAAATACAAAGCTTTAAAAAAAATAAAAAATAAATTTCCTAAACTTTATCAGAGTTTAAGGGTTGATGAGTATAGTCTAATCTTACAATAACTCAGGATAATTATTATTATTCATGCTAACTTTTTTTTCAAGTGGGCTCCACACCCAGTATGAAGCCCATTAACTTCTTATTACATCCACTAGACTTACTCTTGGATGACATAATTTTTTCTTATACTAAGAAACTTCTTTAGAAACAAAATTCTAGTAAACAAATAACAAAAAAACTTTTCTTATTCATAATGAAGAAGATTCATTAATATCCAGAATGTGTGGTATATATTCACTATAAGCATAACCAGATAGCACATTTATTATTTCTAGATGAAAAGCCCCTAAATTAGCTATCAGAATATGGGGCACCTGCCCTCGGCTCAGGTCATGATCACAAGGTCCTGGGATCAAGCCCTATGCTATCTCTCTCTCTCTCTCTCTCTCTCTCTCTCTCTCTCAAATAAATAGATAAAATCTAAAAAAAAAAAAAAAAAAAAAGAATTCTCTGGTTTCCAAGAATCACCAAAAATCTACTGAATCAGATTCTTTGTGAGTGGTGGCCACAAAACTGTGTTTTAAAAATATCAGTCCATAGAGAAACCATTAATCTAGAATTTAACTGTTGGTCTACATATGAAAAGACAAGAAATCACCCACAGCCTTCCAGACCTCAAAATTAATTATTCTTATTACATCTTATTTCTGCAACAAGCTATTAAAATCAAGAGGGAATAGTTTCATCTGGTGGTCTTATCATCTGTGTATTAATTCTGATTTTTACAAGCCATTATATATGATACTAAATGTTTGAAACTGTTTTTATTTTTCCTTTGGTCTTAATTTAAATATTCTATCCTTAATAGGTTATTTGTAGGTAAGAGACAAGTTCATTTGAAAAAAAAATGAAATAGATACTAAGACGTTGCTCTTCTGAGAAAATGTAAGAAAAAATGTTACATTTATGTTTTGTCAACTCACAGTAAGAATTGATGAAGCAACTCATCTTAGAACAAAATGTAGATTTTTAAATTTTAGGCTTTACTTAAATCATTTTTCCATGTGGTCTGTTTTAATGTATCTGACTAGGAATATAGTGTGAGAATCTATTTATTTATTTCCTATGATTAAGAGTCTCTTATGGTTTGTCTACCTCTCTGATTTAGTCTTATTTTTTCCTTCCTTCCCCTATGATCCTGTTTTCTTTCTTAAATTCCACATATGAGTGAAATAATATGATAATTGTCTTTCTCAGATTGACTTATTTTGCTTAGCATAATATCCTCTAGTTCCTTCCCGTTCATTTCTTCTTAACTGGAAATCATAACTAGTTGCCATCCATTCTCTACTTTTTCTTTTTTTATTGTAAATTCACTGGTTCCTTTTTCACCATAAGTTATTTAGTACACTAAAGTTATAAATCATGCTATAGAAGATCATCACCCATATTTAGTTAGGAACCTATCACATTTTTTAAAGATATTTATTCATTCATTCATTCATTCATTCATGACAGAGAGAGACAGAGGGAGGGAGGGAGGGAGGGAGGGAGGGAGGGAGGGAGGGAGGCAGAGACACAGGCAGAGGGAGAAGCAGGCTCCATGCAGGGAGCCCGACATGGGACTGGATCCCGGGTCTCCAGGATCAGGCCCTGGGCTGAAGGCGGCTAAACCGCTAGACCACCGGGGCTGCCCAAGAACCTATCACATGTTTTTAAAGTATATTTTAGTATAATTTATTATAAAGAGAATGCTTCTCATGATGAGTGGACTTAATATTCATTAATTTTTGAAAGTATATTTATGTTAGTAAAATGTTTATTGGCAGGACCTAAAAAGATTAGTTAAAACCCAGCTAATGATGTTTTTCCAAAAGTTTTATTCTTATGTTCGAACAATAAAATGGTATATGGGCTATGGTTTATTTTTGAGCAAGCTAGTGGATATGGCACACTGTTTGAGACAGTGGTAAAAGTGGGTTTGGTGGTATAGATATAGCACCTAGCTTTTACTACATGAAATCTTATATAAAGATCAACATATATGCATATATTGATCTTAACCATGGTTAATGAAACAGGGAATCCTATACCCAAGGACTTTATGTTGCTGTTTCCAGACTGTTTCTGCATAAACAAACAGAGGCGATCATCTTATTTGCCAGTGCTTCAAATGTACTAGCTGGTTTGAGAAAGTATAGGTGAAGAAATTAAGTCATGAAGATGTTAAGTAACTTGCTTAAAGTAGCACAGGGCCACTAAGGCAAAGCTGAGATTGAACCTCTAAATGTATATTCTTTCTCGTGTGCGATGCATCATCCTTAATAAATACAGTATACTGACTCAACTTTGTAGAAGTGGATAATAAAGTAATCCTTAATATAGTTTTGTCTTTAACCTGTTTAAAAGAAAAATTTTATGTAGCTGTTGGCTGAATAACACATAAAATATAAAAATTTCAAAGCTAAGCTAACAGAATATGCAATCTGACATGGGAAACTGGAACAAATGTTCTGTTTGCCATGACTTTGATGTCAGGATTTTATATGGATTGTATATTGTTTCTAACTTAAAACAGTTGTTTTCTAAAGTTGACCTTTGGGTCTAATTTTTAAAAATCAATGTTTTACTATCATTCAATGCGGAACACTGAGAAATATTAAGAAAAAAAATTGTGTAGCACTCTTAGAATGGTCAATTTGATGAGGGTCACTTCTGAATGAGCAATACCGTATTATAAAGATTGTGGCTGTATTTTTTACAAATGGCCTTTGGTGGTTCAATGTAGTGGGACTTGCATTCTTCTTTATCAGAGCCCTCTTCATCAGAAACATTTAAAGCTGACTTAGTTTTAAAATTTCTTCATCTAAAAAAAACCAGAACCTTCTTTATTAGAAACATTTAAAGCAAATTTAGTTTTAAAATTTCTTTTTTTAATAATATGAAAAACAATGAAAACAGAAGGATGATACATGTGATTATGTAATTCTAATAAGTGTTTTGATATTGCTCCTCATATACATACAAAGACTGCTCACACCAAATAAACCAGAGCAAAATAACTTGTCATAACTACTGCCAAACAAATGTTAAAAGAGAAACTTCCTGAAAACAGCAATTTCTTTCTTAATGCTGGCCGCTGAGTTGCACACAAAATAAGGTGCCCATTGCAGTATCAGTAGGAGAGCTGGTAGGACTAGTTTTCACTGGAATGTTGTCCTAAACACTTAGAAGAAGTGGAGTTTAAAGGCTTCAAAGAGTTTGAGAGCAGATCTAAAGTACTGTGGGGTTTTTGACATCCTGTGTGTGTGTGTGTGTGTGTGTGTGTGTGGTATAAAGTCACGTCTGTGCTTTTGATAAATGTTGCATGATTAGTAGAATTACTGAGCAAGTGGATGACAGGATATATTTTGCTTGACACAAAGATTTTATTTAGCACTTGCCATGTTGAGCTGAAAACAACATAGTTAAAAAGATTCTTTGAAAGATTCTTTTTGCAGTTATTCACATTCGGTTTCTTGTTGAATTTGGGCAAGTTATCGAAGCATAGCACAAACTGATGCATCGTTCAGTTTTCAACTTGAAGTGTTAACTAAAGACACCTCAAACTTTATTTTCCTTGATAAGCCATCTAGAACCACTAACTTTAAAACACTCTCAATTCTGAATGAAAGTCAGAATTTGATAGATGTTCTAAAGTATTTTAGAAAAATCTAACACCGTTGTTCTTAGATAAACTTTATTTCCATTATATTTAGATCACACTTGAGGACAGATCCATAGCTCTTTAGCTCAACACATTTCTGAAAGAATTAAGAGTTGGACTGCACTAAAACATTTTGTCTAAATAAGATAAACTAGCAGAATCATCATCAAGTGTAAGTGGATATCATTTAATTTAGGTTGCTTGAGAAAATCCTCACTGTCTAAAATAATGAGAGCTTTTTAAAAATTGTAGACACAATAAGATTTAATATTAAGGTACTCAAATACAAGAAGTTCCTTAAAACAACATCCAAAGTCATAAAAACTGAACTAGAGTTAAAGTACTATAACCAAGAACATTACAGGGGGGGAAGGAAGACATTTCCAATGTTATCCTCATCATTATTATGTATACACGCCCAGCTAATACAAAATCAGGGAAAGACTAACATAAAGAGTATTAGACAAGAGCAAATAACTCTCCATTCACTTTTTCAGAAATTATTTGTTTTGGATTGGTAAGTACCAATGATTGCTGTTTGAACACTTGAAAATGAAATCAACTATTAGAAAAAGATACTGTCAAGAGCAGAGCTGAGCTGACAGGTTGGAGTAGCTGATTAAAGCAACAGGCCAAAATGGAAAGGACAGGTAAGCCTTTAATCACTGCAATAGTATAAGCAAGAGACAAAACCGGAAAAACTCCTCCCCCACTTTTCCATTGTTCCATGGAACAGTACAGCGTTGGGGCCAAGGACCTGTGAAGAACTGGAAAGCATCTCACTCATGAAGGAGGCTCAGAGAGAAAGGCTCCTCTCATCTGAGGGACTTGGGCTCAGGATGAGGAAGGGAGGGACAGGGCTAGGAGGTGAAAGCTCTTCAGTAATGAGTCAGAGTAGAGAAAAATGTCTTAAAGGTTCCCCAGCTTCCCCCACTGAGGTCTCAGCAGAGACACCTGAGGAAGGTGTTGGCGAACCGCCTCCGGGAAGGAGGCGTCGAAATGGAAGCAGCCTGAGAGCTCTGCACGAGAGCCTCATGGGCCAGATGGGCCTGAGTCCTTGACTGCAATTGCCTTAGGAGAACACAACTCACTGGCTGTGCAATAAGCCTGATGTGGGAGGCTCAGTCTTTCTTCCCATTGAGATGTGCCAGGTGAAGCCTTTGTAATTGCCTATAGTAGTAGAGTTTGGAAAAAAAATTACACCTAGGATTTTGACCTAGAGCTAGACTTCTCCACATTCATTAGCATCTAAATAGTAGTATTCAAAAGAAATATAGAGAAATCTTTTTCATTCCTTATATTTATTTCACTTATTTTCAAAAATTATAAATAACACTTTATTAAAATCAACCTGTACAGATACAGTTGTAGACCGAATTAAAGAAAAATAAATGTAGACTAGTATAACTTGGAAATATTTTCTAAATATTTGTAAATTAAGCTTAATGGAATGAATTGATAGAAAATTGCATATGAATGTCAAGGTACTCATGAAGTCAAAAGACTATGGCTGCCTTTTAATGTTATTCAACCACAAAAATATTGTCTCAATGAAATTTCAGAGCCTCAGATAACATGTGGCAATTAACATATACTAAATTCCATTTAGGGTTCAGTGGTTTTATATCATTGTTATTTGGCTCACTTAATAAATAAAAGTGGACGAAAAATTAGTACAGTTTGGATGGAAAGCCGAAAAAGAGTATGGAAAGCAGCAAGTGGTACTTCCAGGATAATGAGGAGGCCAAACTAGGTTGTAGAGAAATGCACCTTTAGAGACACTGTATTGATTTATTGCATTAAATGATAGAACGAAAAATTTGAATTTTATCTGAAAACCAAGTTGATGCTCTGATAAATACCTTGTTTTAGAAAGGCAAGTAATAAAGAAGTAAATACACATATATGTAATTAAGTGCATAAGGATATCTATCTTTATTGAAATAAAGATATACCAAACATTTACTCCTTTAAAGTGGACAAATCATGGTGTTTAGTATATTCAGAGTTGTGCAGACATCACCACTGCTCCATTTTAGAAAACTGTCATCACAAGAAGGAGATATTTCAGGGAAATTAATCTGACAGCAAAATAGTTGGGTGAAGGAAATTATAGCAACTATATGAAAAGTGATAGAAACCCAATTCAAAGGGCCTTGACATTAATGCCCATGAACTTCCAGGAGAGGTTGCACATTTATGGAAAGGGCAGGAATTCCTCTGAGTTTCAGCAACAGTTGGCCTTTAGGACTTAAGACTTACTTTCAGTTCCTCACTTCTCCATCTCTGTTTACTTGGTAAAATTCTCGTCTTTCATTTCTTTGTTGTGGCTTCCTTCACTTGGCAAGATTAGGGCTGCAGACAGGGAACATTATGTCTACCTTAAACTGAGACAGACAGACGGACTGGGATATATCTTTTCCTTTGCTATTAAAAAAAAATTCCATGGAAAGACGTACTTGGGTGATGTGCTAGCTATGATAGGACGTGTCCATTATTAATGAAAGCAACATCGTGTAAGAAAATGACAGAGCTCGCAAGACCCTCATGATGAAGTGAGAAAAGGAGCAGCTTTTAGATCTAACAATAGGTTCTGAACAGCTCAGATGAATGAATGAATGAGCTGTATTCATGTCATGAACTAATGACATTGCAAAATGTGTATATGAATTCACAAAACACAAGAGTTAGTGTCAGCTGTTTTAACTTGTTTTTTTTTAATTGTAGAGGAAATTGGCAGGTACATTTCTACAGTGTTAAAAGAAGCATTGATCAGCGAGCTTGCCATTTTGACTAATTCTTAGAATTAAAAAAAAGTGCTGATAGTTTGGAAAGCATGAAATTGGAGTTTGGCAAGAATGATGCTGAGTTACGACGTGGCTATGAGTGACCATGAACTCTAATAATGATAGAAAAACAGAAACAAAGTTACAGCCATAAAGTTATATATAATAATAATAATAATAATAATAATAATAATATTCCATTCAATAGCATTAAATAGGTGAACCAAATAATGTCAAAATGAACAAGTTAGGTAATGAATTGCTGAATTGGAGTCCCTTGGCTAAATAACTAGAAATTATTATAAGCAATTAAAAAACACCTAGTTTGTAGCCATAGGAAAGAAAAAAAGGCTAAAATCATCACACGAATAATTTGGAAATGTGTTATCCCAGGCTGTTTAATGAGGTTTGTAAAACTTAGTTTTACTTTTAATAGATAAAATATGATCACAGTTAACATCTTCAATTTTTTAAAAACCTGGGTTATTTTGATAATTTATGGAAGTCACAAGGAGAACCAGATCTCTTGCTATTTGCACAAAAATGTGGGCTGCCATATATATTTAACATTAATTGCAACTGCTCCCAAATACTGTAACAGAAATAAGAAAAGGGGAAGATCTCTTCTGGTAGTGATTTTCTGAACAGTATGTCTTGTGCAAAGTAATAACTCAGAAACAATTAGTAAATTGAGCTTAATAGAATGAGTTGATATAAAACTACGTATGAACATCAGTGACCCGAAGGAGTCAAAAGATACGACTGTCTATTAAAATTACTCTACAAAAACATATTGTCTCTCTGACTGAAATTTCAAAGCTAAAAATAACATGTGGCAGTTAACATGCTCCTAAGTACTCAATAGTTTCACATCATTGCCATTTGCTTCATTTAATAAATAAAAATGAAAATAGAAATGCCTGCCGCTTTGATCATTCTTTGCAAAATATTTAGCTTATTTTCTCAAGTCCTCAATTTACTTTGAGCGTTTTTAAAAAATAATTTCTGTGTTCAATTGCTTTGGAAAACATGCTATTATAATTTAGTCTTGTTAAATTTGTGTTTACAAGTGTTGCTATTTATGTCAAATTTGCTTGTTTCCTTAGCACTTCTTTATTTAAATTAAAAAAAAAACAGCTTCTTTTATCCACTTATTTAAATTTTTATCCATGTAGTACCAAAACATAAACATTTAACACTTGTAACTGATGTAGGCTGCTTCCAAGTGAAAAAAATATGAACATAAAGGGCAACACAATTTATTCTTAGTTTGAGAAGTTTAAGTGGAAGAGAAGTGGGAAAACTAGTGTTCTGTTCAGATTTGAGTAAAAAATCTGACCACAGAACAACACGCATCCATCTCTGCTGTACACGATGATCTGGACCAGCTTCTGTTTGGGACACACATTTTGGCAATCTTTAAAACGGGGATATTTTGTTGAAGAGGTATTTAAAAGTGTTTCTATTTTTAAGAGCTGTGCTTGCTTGAGGAACACTTCAGAATTTTGCAAATTTGACTTTTTTCTATTGCTGATTTCCTTTCCAGCTGGAGCATTGCTAAATGGAATAAGTGATAGGCCGGGAAGCAAGCTACTTGCCCTACACCAATAGGATAATCTTTTTACAAGACAGATATTTTAACGTATTAGTTTCTTTAAGGTGGTAGATTTAGGAAACAGAGTGGAGAGATAGCTTCCCGATAGTTTATATATGGTATAAAGGAATCTTAAAGTTTGCATATACAAGGGTAATATTTTCTCAAATGCACAAAAAAACAATGCTTAAATGCCATGAATTAGGAGTTATGATGACAGTCACCATCACCTAAAGTGATTAAGCAAGATCATCTCCAGATTTTTTTTTTATTTTATTCTTTTTACATTTTTGATGTGATTGCTGATTACTAGAAAAGCAATGGTCAGTTTGGTCTTATGCAACTATATATATTCCCAAAGTTATTTCAGAATTTACTAATGAGCCAGAAGGGCATTCTCTGTTTGTACCAGAATTCTTTCAGATGTCTCAACTGAAAAAAAGATTATTTTAATCAGCTTAGTTGACTTCAATGTTTTTTTTTAAAGGCAAAAGAGTCTTATGAAACTGTTATGTATCCATCTAAAAATGTTTTAGAGATGCACAGCTCTTACATATTAAAAAAAAAAGGCATTTTGGTTGCACTTTGGAATCAAGGCGTTTCAAATGTACAGCTTGTATGACTTTAGTTTAATGGGCTGTCAACTGTCCAGGCAGCTGGAGTACAAAGCTAGGCATGTCTTTAATCTTCAAAGAAAAAAAAAGTAAAGAGAATAAATTCAGCTATTAGCTTGAAGGTAAAAACAAATGAAAGGAGAAGGTGAAAGCAAACAGTATCAGAGTTCCTTAGTTGTTGTTTCTTATTTCTTACAAATGTGAAATTATATTATCAACACATGGTAGGTTATATGCATACACGTATGTATATATATACAAAATACCATTTTTCTAAAGATGAATTCTATAATTAAGTTATTTTAATAGAATTGTTTCATCATTGTGAATATTTAAGTAAAATATAGATTTCGAGCATATTTTGAGCATATTTAGCATATTTATAGATTTTGCGCGTATTAAGTTTTGATTGATTTTTACTCAAAAAAGAAATAATTTTTCATTTTTGTAACTTGTGAAGCTTTTGCATGGTTTTGATATAGCCATTAAAATATTAAACATTACTTCTGACATTTTGTGATAGAGATCTCTGGTTTCTCACTTTCAAAGATCTTCAAAAAGATCATTAAGTCTTACTACACTGTCAGTTCAAAGACTAGCTTGTTTTTTAAAATTTGCTTATTTCTAACCAATTCTTCTTTGGATACTAAGTACATGCTTTGAGTTACCTCAGTAATATATGCATTTAAAAAAAAGAATTTTTTTAGTAGGCATGTGTTCCAAGATAAACTATTTTTTTTCTAAAAACTTTCTGTTCTGTTGGTAGCCATTTTTTCTAATTTCTTCTTCAAATTAAATATTTGAACATTTTCTTATAATGTATGAGTATTGTTTTTATATTTTTTAATTTAAAATTGTATTTTAGTAAATAAATACATATGCATATATTTTAGTCCAATAATTTCTTTTTAAAAAAAAATTCACAGGGCTAATTCCATCCCCCATTCAAATTTTTATTCCTAGACACAATTTCTTCTAAAATTTATGATATGTTTAGTAACTTTTTTAAGAAAATTTGCTAGAGTTAGAAGGATGGATGTATGGATGGATGGTTGGGTGGATGGATGGACACACTGATTTTTGACCAATGTAAAATTTAATTCTCTTATTCTTGTCCCCAGTAGACTCAGATGCACACACACACACATTTTTTTTTCTTCAAACTTGTCACGCAGTTATATCACATTTTTTTCCTTTACTTTGACCTTTATGATCTTCAGGTGTTAACATTTGTAAAATTTTACTGTTCTGTAGAAATAAAATATAAACAATTTGCTATAAGTTTGTTATACTTCTGTAACAGAAATCAATTAATTTAGTTTATGAATGAATAAATTAAGTGTCTCGCTTTTAGTGAATCTGTATCTAAACCATAATAAACATCTAAACTCGTTAGCTGTAGATCAAACCTTATATTAAATAATTGCAGAACATTTAGTAGTAATCTTTAGTTTCCAAATTTAATTCCTTCAATTTCTAGTGTAAAAATGTACAAATATTTTATGTGTCTTTTTAATGACATAGAGGCTATTTTATTATCACCAAAATATATATTATGTCCCTATTAAAAATATTTTCAATATTCTCTATTCTTAAAAAGTTCAGAGAACTTAACATGTAATTTAGTGTCATAGACTTTCTGAAACTTCAGACCATTCTTTTTTTTTTCCCTGTTCCTCTGAAAAAATAAACAGATAACTAGATAGTTATAAGACATTACAGAATAAAGATGGTAAAGGGTCAAATCTGTAAATGTCTTTACATCCAGCCTAACTGATGAGCACTTTTTACTAATTTTTCTAAGCACTTATTTAACAATTACAGAAGAAAAAAAATGGTACTAGAATTCAATCAAGAAGATAATATATACAAATAATAATTTAATAATAATTGCATTTACCATATAAATATCCTCCCCAAAGTATTCATTATTAACAGTCTGGCGTATGTGATGTATAACTTTTAGACTATTGACTATACATTCACAAGATTTATACATGTATGTGAATGTGTTTATTTAAATTATTTTGCTACTTCCTTTTTTCATTAAAAAAAAAAAAACTCTGATATGTTTCCAGGTAAGTGCTACCATCCCTTGTTCTGTTTAATGGCTCAATAGTGTCTCTTATTCTTTCTTCCCAGTTAAGATTGTCAAAATTAATCAGCATTATATTATTTTTATTTTTCCCTCTATGCATTGCCTGGTCATATTCCTCCTTTCTTTTCTTGTGTTTCATTTATTCATTCAGAACCATTCAACCTAGATGCTTGTGAAAGCAGGTTGAATCAGATTAGAGAGCTCTCTACCCTCACTCTCATAATCTTAAATGTGAGAACAAGAAGCAATCAGATAGGTATGTATGTATAAACTTTAATAAATTTTTATTAAAGAAAACTGCAGAAGGATAGTAATACAGAGTGAGGAGATTTAATTTATCAAGCAGTCACCATGTTATGCAGAACATTATATGTTAAATTTTTTATCTATTAATAGCACTGAGATCAACTTAAATATTTTTGTAGTGAGGTGATATGCTCAGATAGTCATTTTGGAAGATAACTCTAGTTCTAATATATAAATCAAATTGAAAGGATAAACATAAATGTAGGAATATAGGAAAATATTGCATCACTACAGGAAAAATTATATAGTAGCTGGGTTTTAAGTAGTCTGGAGGGTGATGGAGAGAAGTTCATTCATATAGAGTACAATTGGCAACATTTGATGTAGGATTAAATATAGGCTACTAAAGAAAAAAAATGGCAACGATTGGCTCCTCCTTCTACATTTTGACTTCAACATCTGAACAGATGAGAGAGCAAAACTTGGTCTAATGGAAAAGATAATGAGCCTACATATGCAGATGAATTTTGTGTTCCTTTCAGGCATTCAAGTTTTTAGATACATAATAAGCAGTTGAATACTTTGGTCTGTAATTCAGTAGATTCTCACATATGTGAGAGAAATTTGAATACTAGAAGATTCCAACTTTAAAAAGTAACAAGAATCGAAGTAATTAATAATAGTTAATGGAGCATGACTAAGTGTATGGGAAAATGAGCTATATAATTTTAAAACTGAGTTCTTTCTAAAAGTTATCACAGATAAATAATTATCAAATAAATATCCACACGAGACATGCAGAGAAAGCTAAAAGAACATTTCAGCATGTATGAATTTTTAACAAAGACAGTTTAAATTTAAAGCATTGGAGTTTATTGTGATTTATTATGTGTCAAGCTCTAGCCCATCTTAAATGGTCCCTTCCTAATTACTTTGGATTCCATAAATACAGTGAGTTTGTGAATACAAAATGGCATTCAATTCGTGGTGCACTGGTGGGAAAGAAGAAAGGTGAGAAGATTGCATGACATAGCTTGATTTAGAAATTTGTGGATGATTCCATTTCTTTCTGTTTTAACTTTTGAGAAGTGAATCCAGATGTGATCAGTCTCTATTTTTTTCCATATAGAGTAGTTCAAAGATAGGATTCCTCAAAGCAGAGCTTTGATGTTTACTCTAAATCAGCAAAAAAAAAAAAAAAAAAAAAAAAAAAAACATTTCATTCAGAAGTCTAAAGTATGCTTTCGCTTCTGTTATTTCTGGCTGCTGTCTCAATACCATCCCCCCCACACTCAGGATGCATTATATCCCTCTGACTTGCTGTACTAGGTAATAATACAAAAACATATGTGACAAAAAAACTGTCAAATAAATCCCTAAAAAGTTTATATATATATATATATATATATATATATATATGTGTATATATATATATATACATATATATGATTTTTTAATTGTATAATTTTCCACAAACAGTTTCCATCCAAATTGTTGACAAAGTTTTAATAATTTTTTTCAAATTTAAGCTCAGTGCTCCATATGATGTCTACTTAATCTTTAGTACCAGAAGAAGGTAATTTGTTCATCTAATTCATTTACATTTCTTAAAGTGTATTTTAATGTAAATTGCTTTTTGCTTATAAGAAAAGTATATATCTTCTTAACAGGTGATTTCATTTTAAATTTTAAATAGAAAATAATACAATTAACACTTTTTCAGATTAATGGGATTTGTATTTAAATACAAGAACCTTGGGGAGCCTGGGTGGCTCAGTCAGTTAAGCATCTGCCTTTGGATAAAGCCATGATCCCAGGGTCCTAGGATCAAACACTGCATCGAGCCCCACGTGAAGCCCTGCATGGGCCCCCCCACTCCACAGGGAGCCTACTTCTCCCCCTCTCTCTGCCTGCTTCTGCCTCTTCCTCTGCTGCCACTCCCCCTGCTTGTGCTCACTGTTTCTCTCTGTCAAAAAATAAAATATTTTAAATTAATTAATTAATTAATTAAATTCCTGAACCTTCTTTTCAAAAGAAAGTTTTATGCTTATTCTAATCTATTCTCTCTCTCTCTATATATATATATATGTGTGTGTGTGTGTGTGTGTATATATAATATATATATATATATATATATATATATATATATATATATGAGGTTTCTGAGAGAAGAGACCTCAGCTAACATCCTCAATGCTCTAATATACAAGTTGCAGATTTAATCAAAGTCTCAGATATTTGAATTTAAAAATATATACTGTAAGATTCATAACTGAAAATCTAGAGCTGAATATGTTTAGAATAATAGTCAATAATAAGAAAAGTGAGAGTGTATTCTTAGAATAAAAAAGGAATAGTTAATCATTTTTGTTTTAAGTCTCTCTGGCCATCTAAAAATGATGCAGAAAATTTACTTTTCTTGAAGAGAGCTGTGAAGTTCAAGGGTTAGAACTATATAAAAATTAAAAGCAAGAACAGCCAAAAGGAAGAGGAGGCGGTCCAATATAGCACCATAGGAAGATTCAGAACTTACCTCCTCGCACAGACACACCAAATCTACAGTTCAATATGAAACAATTTCCACTAAAAAAGTCCTGAAAACTAGATTAACAGCTTCTTTACAACAAACCATAAAAGGGTCATATGGAGGTGGGTGGGAGAAGCTGAGAACCCCATCCCTAATGCAGTGATCCACAATCAGGAGGGATCTTACAACAGATTCTACCCATGGAGCTGAAAGTTTATAGCCCACATCAGGCACCCAGGCCTTAATAGTTGTGCTGGAGACACGAGCCCTCAAAATATCTTTTAAAAGCAATAGGGCTTACCAGAAACCCAAAGGACTATAAGGAACTGAGGTACTGCTCTTACAGGCTTCACATGCAGAGTCGCTGGACCAACAGTCCAGTGCAAAAGCAGCAGTTTAAAAAGCACCTAGGCTATATATGAAGGAGATTCATTTGCTAATTTTCAAGTTCTACCAGAGATCAGAGGTCTACTGGGACTTTCTCCAGGGATGAAGTGCTATGTTTGCACTCTCCGTCTACCTTAATAGAGTCTTTGTGTGCATGCATTCCCTGCATACTTCCACTGTGTCATTAAAGCAGGTGGGCATGCCTCAGCCTTGCATGACCCTACTGCCTCACCAAAGCCCATAGGTGTGTTCTGGCCCTGTACTCACCCACTGCCTTGCTAAAGCTAGCAGGCACACCTTGGCCCTGTATGTTTTCGCACTTTGCTAAAGCCAACATAATCATGCAATCCACACAGGGATACTCCTTGATTTCCTGGCTATGGTAGACAGGGGGCTTGCATTTTTGGATCTGACAGGACTGACAAGACTTTCTGACAATTGGAGAGACAAGTTTTGCCAGCTACCACTCCCAGCGCACTGCACAGATAGCAGAATGAAACATACTCAGACTTTCTGTGAAATGGGCCTATTTACTTGCCCCGAAGCTTCAGCCTAAGGGGCAGGCTTTAGGTTTGTCACACATCTGCAGGTTATGGAGGTGCTTTTAGAGAATGAAGGCCAGTAAACACCATCTTTTTGCTCTCCCTTGGCCTCACTGATCTCTGCAGTACCTCCTAAAGGAGTTTACACATTCATATGGGACCTGATTTTTATAACTCTTGCCCAAGGGACACTTCCAGATTGCAGCAGGGTTTATGATCATGGTCCCATAGGACTGTATAAATTTGCATACTTTGAAAGATCTGACTTTCAATCAGTTTAAAACTAGACATTGATTATCATCACTCTTATTGGAACACTGACAGGTCTTGTCATACTCTCAACTTCTGGGACCTGTTAGAATTAATCAAACTTCTGGGACAATTACAAATGCCCAAGAGACAACCAAGGGCTAGAGAAAGATCGAATGATAATGCTCATGTCCTACACATAACCATTCCTTCAAGACTGCGAAAGGTAGCTGTTTTGCCTTATGCACAGAAACAAACACAGAGAGTCAAACAAAATAAGGAAACAGAGGAATATGTTCCAAATGAAAAAAAATATGATAAAATCCCAGAAAAAAATAATAAAATGAAGATAAATAATTTATCTGATAAAGAGTTCAAAGTAATGTTCATAAAGATAGTAACTGAACTCAGAGGAAAATGGATGAATCAGTGAGAACCTAAACAAAGTAATAGAAAACATAAGAAAGTACAAAACAGAAGTTACAGAGTGGAAGAACATAATAACTGAACCATACTCTAGAGGGCTTCAACAGAAAACAGAAGCAGAAGAAAAGATTAGTGATCTAGAAAGGAAGGTAGTTGAATGCACCCAATAAAATAGGAAAAAAAAATATATTAAAGAGTGATAACAATGATAACAGCTGGTGGGAATAATATGGAACAGCATTGAACAGAATAAATTTCACAGTATAGGAGTCCCAGAAAGAAAATAGAGAGAGAAAAAAGCATAAAACTTATCTGGAGAAATAACGGTTAAAAACTTAACTAAAGGATACATACATCCAGGTCCACAAATCCCAGAGGAGTTTCTAAAAGGATAAACCAAAAATGATCCATTCTAAGCCACATTAAAATTAAATTTTTAAAGTTAAAGAGAGATCTTAAAAGCAGCAAGATGAAAACAATATGTTATATACAAAGGATAAGACTATCAGCGAAGTTTTTTTCAAAAATTTTGCAGATCAGAAGACAGTGGCACAATGTTTTCAAAGTGCTGAAAGGAAAAAACTTCCAACCGATAACCCTCTATCTGGCAAAGTTACCATTCATAATTGAAGGAGAAATAGAGTTTTCCAGACAGGCAAAAGCTAAAGGAGGTCATCACCCCTAAACTGGTTTTATAAGAAATCTTAAAGAGACATCCTTTAAAATAATGGGCACTAATTAGTAACAAGAAAACATAAAAGAATAAATATCACTGGTAATAATAAATATGTAGTAAAATTAGTAGATTAATCACTTATAAAGTTAGTATGAATGTTAAAAGACAAAAGTAAAAATAATTGAAACTACAATTAGTTAAAGGATATATACAAAATAAAAAGAGTACAAAATGCCATTCAAAAACATAAAATGTGGGGGTGGGTAGTGAAGATAAAGATGCAGAGTTTTAGAATGCAATCAAAATGAGGTTACCATTAATTTAAAATAGACTGTTATTTATAGATTGTAATATGTGAACCAAAAAGCAGAAACCTATAGTAGACACATAAAATATAATATAAAAGAAATCTAATCATAACACTAAAGAAAGTCAAAACACAGTGTAGGAGAGCACGAAAAAGAAGGAATAGAGAAGAACTAAGAAACAGCCAGAAACAATGAACAAAATGACAATAAGTGCATATCTATCATCAACTATTATTTTAAATCTAAATGGACTAAAGTCTAATCAAAACACATAGAGCGATGGAAATGATAAAAAAAATCAAACTCATTTGTATGTTACCTATAAGAGATGCATTTCAGAAGTAAGAACACACACTTAAAGTGAAGGAATACAAAAGATTTTACATGCAAATGGAAACAAAAGAAAGCTGAGTAGCTACACTTATAGCAGATAAAATAAACTTTATTTTTTTAATATTTTATTTATTTATGCATGAGAGACACAGAGAGAGGCAGATACATAGGCAGAGGGAGAAGAAGGCTCCCTGTGGAGAGCCTAATATGGGACTCAATCCCAGGACCTTAGAATCATGACCTGAGCCAAAGGCAGATGCTTAAGCACCTAGCTACCTAGATGTCCCAGACAAAATAGACTTTAAAACAAGTACTATAACACAAGACAAAGAAGAACATTACATAATGATAAAGGGGTTAATTTAACAAGAGGATATAATTTTTGTAAGTAATAAAGATCACTTAAATATATAAAGCAGATATTAACAGACTTAAAGGGATAAATAGATAGCAATACAATAATACAATAATAGTAAGAGACTTTAATAACCCACTTATATTTGGATAGAACATCCAGGTAAAAAGTCGATAAAGAAATATTAGTCTTTTTTTTAAAGATGTATTTATTTATTCATGAGGAACACAGAAAGAGAGAGAAGTACAGACATAGGCAGAGGGAAAAGAGGTCCCTTGCAGGGAGCCTAATGTGGGACTCTATCCTGGATCCTGGGATCATGCCCTGAGCCTAAGGCAGATCCTCAACTGCTGAGCCACCCAGGTGTCCCCAAAAAATATTAGTCTTAAATGACATATTAGACCAGATGGACCCGATAGATACATATAAGACATTCCATTTAAGAACAGCAGATGCACTGTAGTCTCAACTGCACATGGAACATTCTCTAGGATAGATTATATGTCAGACCACAAAACAAGTCCCAAATTTACGAATAATCATATCAAACATCTTTTTTTTATAAATTTATTTTTTATTGGTGTTCAATTTGCCAACATATAGAATAACACCCAGTGCTCATCCCGTCAAGTGACCATCTCAGTGCCCGTCACCCAGGCACCCCTACTCCCTGCCCACTTCCCCTTCCACCACCCCTAGTTTGTTTCCCAGAGTTAGGAGTCTTTCATGTTCTGTCTCCCTTTCTGATATTTCCCACTCATTTTTTCTCCTTTCCTCTTTATTCTCTTTCACTATTTTTTATATTCTCCAAATGAATGAGACCATATTCAAACGTCTTTTTTCTTAATACAAAGTTATGAGATCATAAACTAATTGCAAGAAGAACACTGGAAAAATCACAAATATGTGAAGATTAAACAACATGCTACTAAATAACCAATAAGTCAACAGAGAAATTAAAGGAAAAATAAAAAAAATACCTTGAGACAAATGTAAGTAGTGATGTAGCATACTAAAATTTGTGTGGTACATCGAAAGCAGTTCCAGAGGAAATATCATAGTAATATAGGCCTACCCCAAGGAATGACAAAAATATTAATCTAACTCTAAATGTAAAGGAACTTGAAAAGAAGAAAAAATGAGTCCCAAATTACTAGGATGGAAATAACAAAGATCAAAGTGAAATAAATTTAGAAGGGACTACAAAAACAATAGGAAAGATCCAACAAACTAAGAGCTAGTTCTTTGAAAATAAAGAAAATTAACAAAACTTTAGCTAAACTCACAAAAAAACCTCAAATAAGTAAAATCAGAAATGAAATAGGAGAGATTACAACTGATACTACAGAAGTAAAAATGGCCATAGACTTCTTTTTTTTTAATTTATTTATTCATGAGAGACACTCAAGGAGAAGCAGGCTCTATGCCTGAAGCCCAATGTAGGACTCCATCTTGGGACTGGAGGATCAGCAGGATCACATCCTAAGCTGAAGGAAGATGCTCAACTGCTGAGCCACCCAGGCACCTCTGATCATAGACTTCTATGAACAATTATAAGCCAACATATTTCACAATCTAGAAAAAAAAATGGATGAATTACTAGAAACATAATTTTCCAAGACTGAATCATGAAGAAATAGAAAATCTGAATAGACTGATTACTAGTAATGAAATTGAATCAGTAATCAAGAAGTTCCCGAAAAACAAAAGTCCAGAACAAGACAGCTTCACTGGTGAATTCTACCAAACATTCAGAGAAGATTTAATATCTATTCTTCCCAAACTCTGAAAAAATTTAAGAGGATAAAATGTTCCCAAACTCATTTTACAGGGGCAGCATTATCCTGATATCTAAGCTGGCAAAGGACACCATGAAGAAGAAGGAGGAGGAGAAGGAGAAGGAGAAGGAGAAGGAAGACAAGGAGAAGGAGAAGGAGAAGGAGAAGGAGAAGGAGAAGGAGAAGGAGAAGGAGAAGGAGAAGGAGAAGGAGAAGAGAAGGAGAAGGAGAAGGAGAAGAGAAGAGAAGAGAAGAGAAGAGAAGAGAAGAGAAGAGAAGAGAAGAGAAGAGAAAGAGATTTTAGGCCTAAATCCTGATGAACATAGATGTAAAAATCTTCAAAAAAATATTAGCAAACAGAATTGAACAATGTTAAAGGGCTCATACACCATGTCAAGTTGGATTTATTCTATGGATATATGGCTCAACATCCAAAAATCAATCAACATGATATACCAGATTCACAAAATGAAGCATAAAAATTATATGATCATTTCAATAGTTGCAAAAAAAGCATTTGACAAAACTGAACATCCATTCTTGATAAAGAATTTTAACAAAGTGGGTATAGAGGGATCATAGCTTAACATAACAAAGATCATATATGACAAACCCACAGCTAATCTCATACTTGATAGTAAAAAACTCTAAATTCAGGTACAAGAGATGCCAACTTTCATCACTTTTATTCAACATAGTATTAGAACTTCTAGCTAGAGCAATTAGGTAAGAAAAAGAAAGAAAAGGCATATAAATTATAAAGAAAGAGAGAAAACTCACTATTTGCAGTTGGCAAGATTTTATATGTAGAAAACCCTTGAGACTCCACCAAAAACAAAAACAAAAGCAAAAGCAAAAGCAAAAGCAAAACAATTAAAACTCATAAAGGAATTCAATAAACTTTCAAGGTATATGATCAATAAGCAAAAATCTGTTGTATTACTATACACTAATAACAAGCTACCTGAAAAAGAAATTTTTTAAATGTCATTTAAATTACATCAAAAAGAATAAAATACCTAGGAATAAATTTAACCAAGTAGGTAAAAGGCTTAGACACTGAAAACTATTAGACAACATGAAAAATTGAAAAATATCTAAATAAATGGAAAATATTCTGTATTCATGGATTGGAAGAATTAGTACTGATAAAATATCCAGATTGCTAAAAACAATCTATAGATCTGATGCATTCCTATCAAAATTCCAATGATATTTTCCAAGACGTAGAATAAATAATCCTAAAATATAAGGAACCACCAAAGCCCCTGAATAGCCAAAGCAATCTTAAGAAGAAGAATAAAGCTGGAGGCCTTGATTTCAAACTACATTATAAAGCTATACTAATCAAAACAGTATAGGATTTGCATAAGAACAGATAGATCAATAGAAGAGAATGGAGAGTCCAGAAATAAACTTATGCATATATGACCAAATAATTTATGACAAAGAAGGCAAAAATATGAAATGGGAAAGGACATGTTTTCAAGAAATGGAAAAACTGGACAAGTACGTGACAAGGCAAAGAAGACTACTATCTTAATCCACATACAAAAATTCACTCAAAATGAATTAAAAGGTTGACTATAAGATTGGAAACCACAAAACTCCTAGAAGAAAATATAAGCAGTAATCTCCTTGCATCAGTCTTGGTGAAGGTTTTTTGGATCTTTCTTTCTTCAAAAGAAACAAAATAAAAATCAAAAAATGAGACTACATCAAACTAAAAATCTTCAGCACTGAAAAAGAAATCATCAGCAAAATGAAAAGGCAATCTGCTGAACAGGAGAAAATATTTGCAAATCATACATCTGATAAGGGGTTAATATTTAAAATATATAAAGAAAAATAAAATATATAAAGAACTCATACAACTCAGTGGGAAAAAATCAGTTATATTAAAAATGAACAGAAGATCTAAATAGCTATTTTTACAGGCATATTAAAAGTTGTTCAATATCACTAATCATCAGGGAGATGCAAGTCAAAAGCACAATAGGATTTCACCGCACACCTGTTAGAATGATTATCACCCAAAAGACAAATATTAACAATGTTGGTGTCAATATAGGGAAAAGAAAACCTTCGTATATTGTTACTGGGAATGTAAATTGGTTCAGCCACTCTGAAAAACAAGATGGTGGTTCCTCAAAAAATTAAACACAAAACTACTGTATGATTCAGCAATTCCATTTCTGGGTATTTAGTCAAGGAAAATGAAAACTCCAAGTTGAAAAGATATAAGCACTCATGTTCACTGCGGTATTATTTACAATGGCCCAGATATGGAAACAAATTAAGTGTTCATCAATACATTAATGGAAGAAGTTGTGTGTGTGTGTGTGTGTGTGTGTGTGTGTCATGGAATACTGCTCAAATAGAAAAAAAGAATGAAAGTTTTCCATTTGTGACAACATGCATAGACCTTGAGGGCATCATGCTAAGTGAAATTAGACGGAAACAGACAAATACCATACGATTTTCTTCATATGTGGAACTAAAAAAATAATAATAAATGAACAAACATAAGAAAACAAAACAAAGCTCATAGTTACATAGAACAGATCAGTGGTTCACAAAATGGAGGAGGGGTGAGGCGTAGGTAAAATAGGTGAAGGGGGGATACCTGGATGGCTCAGTGGTTGAACGTCTGTCTGCCTTCAGCTCAGGGCATGATCCTGGAGTCCCAGGATCGAGTCCCACGTCGGGCTCCCTGCATGGAGCCTGCTTCTCCCTCTGCCCGTGTCTCTGCCTCTCTCTTTCTCTGTGTGTCTCTCATGAATAAGTAAATTAACTTTTTAAAATGGGTGAAGGTCATCAAGAGGTACATACTTTCAGTAATAAAATAAGTA
Source organism: Nyctereutes procyonoides (assembly GCF_905146905.1). Classification (NCBI taxonomy): domain Eukaryota; kingdom Metazoa; phylum Chordata; class Mammalia; order Carnivora; family Canidae; genus Nyctereutes; species Nyctereutes procyonoides. The sequence continues at coordinate 12,014,954 of NW_026575032.1, read as the reverse complement.
AGTCATGGGGATATAATGTGCAGCATGGTGACAGTAGTTAATAATATTAAATTGCACATTTGAAAGTTGATGAGTAAATCTTAAAAGTTTGTATCACAAGAAAAACAAGTTTTATAACATTGTACGGTGATTGGTGGTAAGTAGACGTACTGTGGTGATCATTTTGCAGCATATACAAATATAGAATCATTATGTGTACACCTGAAGCTAATGTAATGTCAATATTATTTATTATTATTATATTTATACTTGATATTATAATATAATATTATATGTCAATTATACCTTAAAAAAAACTAGAACAGGCACTGATTTCATTCTACTTAGAACTATATTCTGTTATATTTTCAGTCCCCTCCCCTGGTTTACTAAGTTCCTTTCAATATCCATCCTGCTCCCCTCATAATGCCTACAAAATGCACGCACAATAGATATTTTGAACTGATTTCTGTTATGTTTATGACAATTTAGAAATCAAGTTAAATGGTTTGAACTTTCTCAAGGAGGAAAGAATGTCTAATGCACCATAGTATTACTGAAAGTAGCCGAAATCAATCTCATAATATGTTCATTCATTAATTAATTTAACATTGGAACCCATTGCATGTCGTGATCTATTCTAGATAGGAGAGGGAGCATTTTTCTCGATTTGAGCAATATTCAAAGTTCTTCAATGTCAGGTGACTGCTGTCACAATGGAAGGAAGAACATATGTGTAAAGACATATGGATGAATTATATATATATATATATATATATATATATATATATATGTATATTGCCTCAAACTCCTTGCTCTATGACCAGATAACATCCAATATGAGGTATTTGGAACAGTATTTGCAACAATTTTGTACACCTTTGCTTTATTTATTTTAAAGATTTTATTTACTTATTCATGAGAGACAGAGAGGCAGAGACACAGGCAGAGGAGGAAGCAGGCTCCATACAGGGAGCCCGATGTGGGACTTGATCTCAGGACCCCAGGATCATGCCCTGAGCCAAAGACAGATGCTCAACCACTGAGCCACCCAGGTGTCCCCGTATACCTTTGCTTTAGATACATTTGGGCTTTTGAGTTTTTTAGGGATTTTTTGTTTGTTTTGTTTTAGGTTATCATCTCTTTCCAAAGTCTAGTACACCGTGTTTTGTATGAGAATATTGAGGACAGATTGCACGGTGCAGGAGGTGGGAGGAAGAAATATTTGGCTGTATATATTCTTAGGTTGTTGCTCAGGCTTGTGGAAAGCAGCAGGAGAAAAGAAATCATGAGGACAGAAATCTTAAGGAAAAAAAAAAGCTTTTTACAATGTCAATAAAATACAACATGATGTTCTCTGCTTTTGTTATGTTGTAGAGAAAAAAATGTTTAAGAAGACATAAATTTATGTGAACTGCTGAGTTTTTCTGACAAATTTTATTTCTTTTACCTTGCAAGTGTAAACAAGATAAAAGAAATATTATGCTTGCATTACTGTACCATTGGCAGAGATGGATCTTATGAGTGTTATCACAACTGAAGTTCTTGATGTTGGCCAATGGAAGAAAATTGAGTAAGTTCAACTTTTCGGTTTATGCAAACCAAAGAAACAAGGGTAACTTTTCTTTCCCATTTATCTTCTACTTAATTATGAAAGCACTAAAGCAGCACCATTTGTCTGGTGATGATAAGCAAATTAACTCATACAGTAAACACTGAATGGCTATCATCATTTGCATCATTTGGTGGTGACCAAGACCGAAACCCAGAAGATATTTAATAGACTGTATTTGAATAAGATACTAAGATATTATAGAAGAAGATATTATAGATGCCCCAACCAGTTCTCCTATGCCAGACTGATGCACCCATCTTCCAAGTATTGTAAACTGTGGTTGCTAACGTTCACAGCTGCTCCCTTCCTAGATAATCTCTTCAGCCAGAAGAAAGCGCCTTCTCTGGGTGGTTATGTACCCACCCATCTGCTTTGGGGGCAGTCTCCATCCTTTGAGTGGCTGACATGAAGATATCTTTGTTTCAAGGGGGCAAAACTCTGCAGTAGGATTTCCATTTCAGAGTTCACCTCCTTCTCCGTGGATTAGGCCATGGCAGACTCAATCAGAGTTGATACCCTTGGTTCATCCCTCCTCACTCTTATCCTTCATCCACTTCAGATTTTATGTTCATTAAAAGCACGCCCTTAATATATCACTGGTACCCAAATCTCCATCTCGGGCTCTGTTTCTAGGGAATTTGAATTAAGGCTGAAAGTATGAGTCCCTGAAGTAATGAATATTTTATACCTTCAAATAAATTCTATAAATCGTGGGCACAGAACATTTCCTTAGATCTTTTCTTTGTTTTCTTTTTCTTTTTCTTTTTTTCAGTGTGATGAATGAAGATTTCTCAGGAATCACTACATATCTGACTTACTCAATGAGCAAGTGTTCTATGAGAGGGCCAGCAATTTTTTTTAATGTAATGAGCCATATAGTAAATAGTTTTGGCTTTATGGGCCATAAAGTTTTAGTCACTACTATTCAATTCTACTGTTGTAGTGTGAAAAGAGCCATAGATCATGCCTAAACTAATGAATGTGGTTGTGTGCGAATTATTACCAACTAGGAGACAACCAGGTTTGTCCATTGGTTTCTGACCCATGTTCTATGGTATAAATACAATTTACTCAATCTGAATATCCCAGAGTTATATCTTAATACATTTTGTGAAGCACCAAAAGTATTTTCGGTTTCCATCGTTAGTTAAAATCTGCATATTTGCTGGTATGTTCTGTTCCCTTTCGTTAACTCTATGTTTTAAGCTTTTTTTTTTTATTTCTATTTTGTATTCTTAAATTGAAGCTCCACTGTTACTCTGGCTATTAATGTTTTTGCAACTATTTTTTTTTTAATTTTTTGTTCTTTGTCCTCTGCCACTGATCTCCTTGCTCAAGTTTTCTGTTCCCAGTTCTGGTTTGTTTTTACTTTGAGGAAAAGACAAAAATCTCCTAGAAAATTTGATGTTGTTGGTAGATTAAGAACTGTCTAGATGATTATTCTTCCAGCAAAACGAAAAAACAAACAAACACAAAACTCTGTCACATTTTGTTTATGGTGTACACTATTCCACTTGACGTCTCATTTTTTTCTGGGGCAAAATTGTTACTTCTCCAAGTCTGTTTCTATGTTTACAGTACAGTGACATATAACCCCTATTGTATTATATTTACATAATACTTTAATACAGAGTAGGGGTTAAAAATATTCGATGAAAAAAATTCATCATTAAATTACTCAGCCCATCTAGACTCACATTCTAGGACTGTTGATTTATGTGATTTGTCTTTCATACTATTCTTTTTATCAATGGTATATAAGGTTTATATTTTAAAATATTTCTTTTTACTTTTCATCTATACCACAAACTCATCTTTATCCAAAAACATGCTATATAAATAGATTTTTTGCAGTTTCCAATAGTCTTTAATTGGATGAAACATTGCATTGTTTTTTAAAGATTTCATTTATTTATTTATTCATGAGAGACACAGAAAGAGAGAGACAGAGACAAAGACACAGGCAGAGGGAGAAGCAGGCTTCACGCAGGGAGCCCGACGTGGGACTCGATCCTGGGTCTCCAGGATCACACCCTGGGCTGAAGGCAGTGCTAAACCGCTGGGCCACCAGGGCTGCCCTGAAACATTATTTTGATTACTGCTACACAAGCTGGATCTTAGAAAGTTAATTTGTAAACAAACAGGTTCTACTGAGTTTTCATTATTTTTTTGTTTCACAAATATTGTCTTACATTGGTAATGATGATACACTATACATTTTCATTTTCTTTCTTGCTAGACATATATTATTATATCCATTTGCTCTCTGAGATTCTGACAATTTGAGAAAGTTTAAGGTTTTTTTCTTCTCCCCCTCCTCATTTTCTTTCTCCTTTCCTTTGTGAAATTAAAGCTTATTAAATATCCAAGATGATCATATAAAAGTAAGGGGAATAGTTCAGTGAAAAAAAATTCTACTTTAACTTTGAAAGTATGTCTGTAATTGTCACTAGAAAACATTTAGCACAATTGCACCACTTAATGTCATTAATACCTTCTTCTCCAACAAATCTTTTTTAAGCTTGATAGATTTTTAACTTGAATTATTAAATTATATTTTTTATATATCTTTCTAATAGCTTAACAATTTCTTCCTAAATTAAGACCAGACTAAATATACCATTGTATTAACGTTTTTGTCACAATTCATGTATTTTAAATCTATAGCATATAGCTAAGCTAATATTAGAATCAAGGAAGTCTGAAATAAAATGGTATTATAAACCCTTGCAAGGCACAATTTGATAACTGCATGATTTTATGACACAATACTTCATATAATGAGCTATTTTATATGTTATTCACTCATTAGTTTATTTCTGCAACCAAGTGTATATAGACAACTATTTAGATGTTACTTGTTTCAGATGCCAACATTTTGAAAAGGAGGTACAAATACAAAGATAAATAAAACATAAGTTCTTTTTCTAGAGGAATTTAAAATCAAAGGCTGAAAGAAAGATGAAAAAGAACAACTCCAAACTAAGGCAAAAATGAGTAACTGGAAAAATTTACAAATAAAAGTCTATGAGGATTAAGATACTGAGGAGAATGCACCACGTTGAGAAATCAAGGAACCTCCTTAAAGTAAGCAATGCTAAACTTCATCAAGAAAATGAATACAACTGATAGTAAGGAGGGCACACAAGATGTCAGGGTGATTCTAATTAAAGCACAGAGGCAACCCAGTGAGAAATCAAGAAATAATAGGCACACAAAATGTATATGAACAAGGGTAGTATTTCCGGAGTGGTGGCATAAGGAGTTGCACAGACCCTCTCTCCCAGAGTAACAACCTCAACTGGTGAAAATACAGAAGAAAGTTGAGCATCTTGAAATTGTTCTAAAGACATACAACAAATGGAAAAAACGTTTATTTAAGAAAAGCTACTAAGTCCCAGGAAGAACAGTGAGAGTTTATGTCCTCTGAGCCATGACCTACCCTAGTATCCTCAGCACAGCCTGCCAGGACTGTTCCAGGCATGTACAGCCAATATTCAAGTAACCTTCTCTCCAGCTCCTGTGGTTTCTCCCTGCAATGGCTAAACTGCTACCATTTCTCACCCACCCCCTAACTCCTGGTACAGCTTTATGTTACAGAAGCTCAGTTCCAGACAAGAGCAGCAGCAGTGGAGACATTCAGAGCTCTCTTCTACCACTAATCCCTCATCTGTAAAATGGAGGCTCTACCCTTGGGGTGGCAGGCCAATAATACTAGGCCGTGATCCACCCTTACCCCAGCTCATTTGTATGAAGGAGGTTCCTCCAGGTGAGAACAGAGGCTACCTTACCCAATAATAATTTTTTAAAAAAGCAAATAACTCTATTTTAAAATAAGCAAAGGATTTGAGCAGACATTTCCCCCCAAATGGCCAATAAACATATGAAAAGATGCTCAATATTATTGGCAATGTACATGTTGTTAACTTGCTAAGTGAATCCAAGGTTCTATTAAGTTTGAGAATCTCAGTGTGATTAGAATCCAAAAGGGCATAAAGATCATCCTAAACTTTTAAGAATGAATACATATATGCCTGACTTTTAAGGATTTATGGTAACAGGAAAATATCCATACCGAAGATGCCTATCAGTTATCTATCTTTCTTACAGCATGAAAGTATTATGGGAACACAAATTGAAGGCAATTTTTGTTGTTGTTGTTTGAGGGAAATCTTTATAGTAATGTTTATTGGAGACTCAAATGATGACTAGGAACCAGGAAGGTATAGAGAGGTTCCTGGTGTATTCAGAGCCCAGTCAGCAGAAATACAAAATTACAAAATTGTAAAAAAAAAAAAAAAAAAAAAAAAAAAAAAGGAGTCCCAAATGAATATGAGTATAATTTAGAGTTCATATGAGTAGAGAAAAATTGAAACTGCTTAGGTAGATATAGAGAGACAAACAGACATACCAGATCATGAGTATCCTCTAATCTCCATAATGCCTTATTACTTTTCTGGAATTTGCTTAATTCAAATGATTGTTAGTAGCTATACAAGTCTTTGCCATATCTTACATGTATTTTGTCCATTCGCATACCCTGCACAATTAGCAGCATAGAGTCTCATGCATGGTGAGCACTTAGTCAACATTTGTTGAATGAATGAGATAATGGCTCTAGATACATCTTCCTTATATATGGGAACTATATGTTTTCCTTATGTATAAAAACATCATTTTAATTTTGTTTGGGGGAGGGTCACAAAATACGGATGTTAAAGACTGACTTTTGCTGGATCTCATCATTCCTCAAGATTTTTCTGAAAGTTTCTTTATCTCTATGGTTATATAACTGTGTTATATGACTCACATACTAAATAAAGTAGATCAAATTACCCTATAACTGGGCCATATATGAATATTTAATAATATATAATATGAATATTATAGAATGCGTATCAATCAATTCAGTGACTAAGTGAATGCAAGCATTAAATAGATATTTATTTTGCTTGTATCTAAATCAGAATTATAAATATTATAGCGGCATTTTCCTGTGGATTTTATTTTTTAAGTATTTATTTATTTATTTGTTTATTTGTTATTTTTAATATATATTTTTATTGAAGCTTGATTTGCCAGCATATAACTCCCAGTGCTCATCCTGTCAAGTGCCCCCCTCCAGTGCCTGTCACCCAATCACCCCATCCCCCCACCCACCTCCCCTTCCACTGCCCTTGTTCATTTCCCAAAGTTGAGACTTCTTGTGGATTTTAAAAACAAGGGTATTGTTCATATTTCTTAAAGTAACATAAAATATTATGTGTGGCCACACTTTATTAATCTATAAAATCATAATTTAAAAATCCTGGATTTTATCTACCAAGAATGGAATTTAAATATGCTATGTAGCAACTATTCCCTGGCCATGATGGTTTGAATGATTTGAATCAATAACTTCTGCTAAAGATAAAACTAGGTCATGGTGGTCATGACCTAGTCATGGTCATATAATTCTGAGGACCCTAGAGAGGAATTGCTTGGCAAAATAGTAGTTGTTTCACCTTCATAGCCTGGGAAGCCTCTTCAAGTAGGCATGAAGGCTAATTTGAGCAATAGCTCGCTCTTTCTCACTGTGTGTTTCTATGACACCTATTAACTGAGTTTTTATGTGTTTCTCTAAAATTTATTAACACAGTGTGGAAATGCATAGGCAAAAACCTTTCAGAACAGGAGAGAAGTAACTCTGTCCCTATACACTGGTAGTGTATTTGTTGAAAGAAAGTATTGATCAAAGTTTAGTAAATGCTATTTGGTTTGATTGCTTATAAAAAATATTTTTAGTAGGCCTAATAATTCGATAGTGAAATTAGTAAATTAATTTGGATTTTCCAAGAGAGTTTTATAAGCTTGACTAATCATCTTAAGAATGGTTCATACCATGTTTTATAATAACTATAGTCATAGTTATGATGTTTTGCAGCTAGGATGTATGATCATCTCAAATGTGAATAAAGTTTATAGGCCTTCAAAATAACTGGCAAAAATAGTTTTCTATTTACCAAATTTATCTTGCTTATTTATTGGACATTATTGTGTTTTCAAGGTTATATGGTCTTCAAATATTTAGTATTGTTCCAAAAGTAATCTTAATCCATCAACATAATTTAGAAAAACAACAAACTGAGAAAAAAATGTGTATTTTTATTCTGACTCTGCTGCTGGTCAGTGTGGTTGCACTGAACAAGTCTGCTTCTTTTCTGGGATACAGTTTCTTCTCCATAATAGAAGAGTTTGGACTGCATAATCTATACCGGTTTTCCAGTTCCAAAAATTCATCTTGCTATAAGTATTTCTAAGGATTAAGTAAGAGTTAAAATCATTTATGTGAATTTTGACAAAAGATGAAGTGATAATTTCTTTTCCCAGGTAGACAGCCCTCCCCCATTAATTTATAGGTTATTTTTTATTTTATTTTATTTTATTTTATTTTATTTATTTTATTTTATTTTTATTTAAAGATTTTATTAACTTATTCATGAGAGACACGGACAGAGGAAGAGACACAGACAGAGGGAGAAGCAGGCTCCCTGAAGTGGAGCCTTACTTCATCCCAGAATCCCGTGATCACCACCTAAGGCAGATGCTCAACCACTGAGCCACCAAGGTGCCCCTTTTAAAACTTTGAGTAACATATGATATTTTAAGAGAAAGTCATGGATTAATGTTGTTCTGGGGCAAAAAGCCTTATCATTTTTATTTGCTATATAAGATACAGTTCCTATTGTACTCTCTCTCCTTCATTCATAAATTCTTTCCTTTTTAAAAGTATCAAAGCTATTTGATACCTTTTTCATCTTGGAACAGATAAGCAAAAAGGAGGTCTGATCCCAGTCAGGATCTTTGGGCCAATTTTTCTCATTTTCTCTGACCTATAGTACTCTTTTAAACCCCAAATGATCAATAATGATGTCATTTGAATTAATTAATTAATTTATTTTCTTTTGGGGGGCCCCAAGAGACAAGTTTCCTCTATTTCTTAACAAAGTACTTACAAAATTACAAAAAAGACAGTGTTAATTTTCTTTAGATGTAAAGAAAATGTCTCATATTTGGTCTCTGTTTTTTATAACAAATTGCATATTGGGAATTGTATAGGCTAAACTGCAGTAGTTTTGCTAGTTCCAAATATTCACAGATAAGATAAGCATTATCACTTGGCAAAGGAGCAAGGGATCCCCTCATCCTAACTGGGTAAGATTGTGCAAAGGTCTCCTGACAGGCAAATAGCAAAAACAAACAAGAAAGAGCCACTACTCTCAAGGCATTTAAAGCAAAATCTGAGGACATAGCACTAATATAAAATAAACAATACTCACCATGATAATGTAAGGTTAGGTGCTGAATTATGTGGTAGAGCTCTTAAATATTTCTGATCTTAGAAAATAGCTCCAAGTTAAGATTTATTTATATCCATATATTTAGTGTGGTATCTATATAGGTTAACGTCATGTATCTAGTATGTTTCCCATCAGTTGCATGTAGGTATTTAAAGTTAAATTTAGGGCAGCCCTGGTGGCTCAGTGGTTTAGTGCCATCTTCAGCCCAGGGCATGATTCTGGAGACCTGGGATCGAGTCCCACGTCAGGCTCCCTGCATGGAGCCTGCTTCTCCCTCTGCCTGTGTCTCTGCCTCTCTCTCTTTCTCTGTGTCTCTCATGAATAAATAAATAAAATCTTTAAAAAATAATAAAATATAAAATAAAGTTAATTTTAAATTAAATGTAATTAAATTTTTAAAAAAATTCCCAGTCTGTACTACATTTGTCACTGTGGATGATAATCACCATTATGGACAATTCAAAAATCAAAAACAAACTCTCAAGCTTTCATTACTACAGAAAGCTCTATTAGGTTTGCCTAAGTAATTAAAAAATAATTAATTTTGTCATTAAGTAATTAAAAATAATTTGAAGAACTAGTAAAGATAATAACAATGACATAATTGAGTATTAAATGAGATGATGTGTATAAAGTGCTTAGCTCAGTGCTTATCATAAAGTAAATGTATAAAAATATATAACATATTGTGATTGCCATAACTATGTATCAAGTGATATACTGGATGATTGATATATGTTATCCTTAATAATAATTATTTCATTCCCATGTACTAGTAAATTTGAAATATATTTTATAGATATGGAAATCAGACTTGGAAAGTTCATTTAGGTTTAATCCCACGCACAGACTGGGATCGGAACCCATATTTTCCTAAAATAGAAGCTCTTGTCTATTTTCCTGGATTATGTACACTCCCTCGAGTAAAAAGAATAAACAAACATCATGCATCTGCTTTGAAAAGTGCTAGAAGGAGAGTAGACTACTTATTGAGCATATCCTTTGTGCCAGACCTTTGTTATAAATTCAATCATCACTAGAATCAAATGAGGCAAATCTGATATTCTCTAATTTAAAAATTATTAAATTTAGACTCAAGAAATTATATCTTCATGAAGTAACATGACTAATTTTAACAACTGCCTCCAACAACACAGTTTGTTCTCTTTTCTAATTTTTTTTTCTTTTTTCAGTTTGTTTTTCTGTGAGGTCAAATCTTTTCTCATTGTGCCCTAAATATTTCCAAATATTTCATTTTACTCTCATGGTAATCCTGTGCCAAATAATATAAACCAAACACATACTGTATACACATAACAGAAATGAATTAAAATGTGTATGTATATATATATGTGTGTGTGTGTGTGTGTTTATATGCTATAGCATACATGTATTACATGTATTAATTTTGTGTGCTTAAGTGGAATATGAGGTACAGAGATTTGTACAGCAATTATTTGTTAAATGAAATGAAGCACCCAATAGTTTACTCAAGCATTGTTCAGAGTTCCATAAATAAAGACAGGCTATTTGCATTGATGAATATGAAATGTGCTAAGTTGAACAAACACCAGAGATAATTATTAAATGGGAGCAACAGGAAATAGATTAAAACTCCACAGTGTTCTTTGGATGCGAGTTAAAAAGAAAACAGACATATTCAGCTAAACAAAATGCAGATGAATATCTGTTACATTTTTAATTTTAGTAAGTTTATGTCAACATATTTCAACACTAGATGTCAATATTTTAAATTCACAGACCACTGTTTGCTAAAAGAAACTTTCATGATATTTTTGTAACACTCAATCTACTGCTAGAAAATATAATGAAACATGTAGTGTTAGTAAAATATAGTTATAAAACAGCAGTTGTTTTATATTAAGTGATTATATGTTTAGAATGCTTCCAAAGATCGGCATTTGACCACTAAGATTGATCATAATGATCTTGCCAGAAGGGTAGTGTCTGAGAGGAGGCAATATTACCTCTTTCATTGTCCAGACCCATTTTTTCTGTTATATTAATCATAGGAGGCTAGTTCCAGAAAATAGTCTTCTGGTAGGCAAGTTCTCCTCATTTCCTTTCTTTTGGTGACCAGTTTGGAAAAAGGAGCAAACACTTTTAGCTGCTCTTTTTCCCCCAAACTTTGCACCAAATGTGTGGGAAGGGCCCAGGTTTTAGCCTGCTTAATAAGTCCTCCTCCACCAAAATTTGATAATACTGATACTAATACTAATACTAATAATAATATAAAATGAAAAAAAAAAACAAAAGCACAAACAACCATCTGAGTCAATTTTTCCTTGCTTTACATTTTTGTCCTGTCTGCCATAGAGTTTCTAACCATGTGACTCATGCATATGAATAATTGGAAGAAAATTGTAAGTTTAATTATTGTGTTCATGTTCCTGTGTCTAACAGATAAATTTCACATTGAAGTGATTTTCTAGTGAAAAAGCATATCTCTGGGGACACATTTCAAATAGACCTTTCTTATAGCCCTCAACATAATGAACAGAAATAGAAAGCTAATGAATTTAATTGGCAAACTAACAACTTCAATCCAGATATATAAAAATGAAGCTACTGCTAAAACAGGATAGTAACAGTTTATCTATTCCTCATTGCGATTCCTAGCTGAAAACAACTTTCTATTGTATCTAGGCAATTCTTGGCATGTGAGAGCCTCTCAGTGTGGCTATAAAGTTATCTATTAATAATTATTTTTCAGTTTAAAAAAACACAAGGATTTCACAGGCATTCTATTCATTGACAAAAGTTTTATTTCAGGGCAAGAAAATGTGTCATATTCAGATCCTTATTTCTCTTTCTCACATGCACTTAGAAGCATTAATGAAAAAAATAAAAATAAATTAAAAAAAAGAAGCATTAATGAAGTTAGCTGTGGGTTTTTTCGAGCCCTCTGCTCCATTAAAAGAGAGAAAGCAACAAAATATTGTATGTTGTGTTAAGCATTTTAAATGCATAGTTTTATGCCAAGTCATCTTGCTGCTTTGAAATAATTATTTGCATTGTTACAAGTTCACGACTATTTCTAATAGCGAGGAAAGGAAATAAGAGGCAAATGGAAATGCTAGAAAATGAAGAGGACTCCCCATCTTTCAAATATCCTGATGCAGGCTGTGGATTTTGATGAATAGGACGCTCCCTTAAAATTTCGGTTCTGAAATTTTACCCTCAGGAAAAATGTCACACCCTGTAATACCTGCCTCTTTTACATTTCTTGAAGTGTGAAAAGCAGAATTGTGAAAATTTACAACTATGAGAATCAATACTTACAAATGCCACATGCAGAAACACATTAAGTGAAGCAAAAATGAGTTATTATGATTAAAGCAAAGATGCAAGTAAAACAAAGTAGAAATAGATGTCCTGTATCTCCCGTTAGAGCAATTCACTATTACAAACTTCTGGGCCTTCCGTGTGTCATTACTTCATTTTATTGTTTTGTTTTGTTTTGTTTTTTTCATGAAATATTCTAGTTACATGATCACCGTGATTTTTTTTGTGGGTGTTCCTATTCCCAAATTCAACTTTCCTCAGTCAGCAATCATAATCTTAGAAAATCATAAAATTTGAGTTGCATTTGGTGGTCTTTTATTGAGCACTTGCTTTGCCAGACCTGTTCTGAATACAGATGACACAAGGATGATTAAGGACTAATTATGTTCTGGTTTCTTATGGTCTTGCTAGGAGACTGTCATAAATCATTTCAATCAAATGTGATAAGTATAATGGTGATGGGTAAAAAAAAGGCAAAAGGGGGAACGCTTGGCTTAGCTTCTGTTGACTGGTATGTGTAAGTAAGGTTTCTAGAACAGGATTCAACCTTAATTGTGTGATATTAACTGATTACAAAGATGGCACCAACGATTCCTCCCATCCTTGTAGGCATATGCCATTCTTTCCATCCAGAAGGGAGTCACTTTCCCATTGTCCTGAATGTGGACTGGTCCTGAGATGTTCTCTAAGTAATAGAAAATGGTAGAAGTGATAGTGTATGACTTTTGGGGTAGGGTTTAAAAGACCTAGCAGCTTCTGTTGACTTCTCTTGGGACACAGTCATTGTAAAGAAGTCTAGATATTTTTGGGAAGAGATAGTCTTTGGAAACAGAGAATCCCTGAATAATAATAGACTAAGAAGTAGAGAGAGGGAAGTCCAGCCATCCTTTACCATTTTAGCCATATCAGGTGAGGCAACAGACTTAATCGGTGACATCATTTTCTATGCCCAAGCTCCGGATGAATTGTTCAGAAACTACATGAAACAGAAATGCATGAGAAATGCTTGTCTTCCCAAGGCACAGGATCACAAGCAAATCTTTTTTTGTTGTTGTTATTTTAAGCAAGTAAGGGCAGTGGCTTGTTACATAGCAATAGATAAGTGTAAATATGAGTAACGGAAAAACATAAGAAGAGGGAGGTAGAGGTAAGCGTTTAGAATAGAAGATATAGGGGAATCCCAAACTCTGAAATTTAAAATGCGTATAAGCAACATATGCCTATATGCCTAACAACATAACCAATTACTTGTCCTGAATTATAAGTTTAACTGTAAAACTTGACCTCATTTATACAGCATCTGTAAATGGGCAAAATTGTGTCTTTTCAGTAAAACTGGCTGTGCTTTTCTCCACACCTCCTTTCTTGCTTTACATTGTAGAGGATCTCCTTCCGAGACACATCTGTCCTGAGAGTTTTCAGGTGCTTAGTTGAGGTGGGTTAGGAAATGAAGTAACATGGATTTGCATTCTAAAATGTTATCTTGATAACTAATAAATCTAACCTTTCCAGGCGGATGTATGGAGGTAAAGGTACTAATTGATCATGTTGGCACTGAGGTGTTGTTCATTCTGCAAAGGCCACGTTAATTCAAATTGATGTGATTCAAATTAACCTTAATCAGCTTCTACACAGACTGTGATTCCATTACAGGATACCTTGCAATTAGACTTCTCCTGTCTTTATCTGCCCCATGGCCTTATGAAAGGGTTCACATTTTTTTGGGGGGTTCTTTAGAAGTAAAATAATAAATAAATTAATAATAGCCTTTCATTTACACATATTTTGTCATCATTACTGGCTTTAAGATTGACTTCTTACATATTTATTTTTGGTTTAATTTACTCCAAAAATTTCAAAATACCTGGATTAGTGTGACCTACATTAACCTTGGACATTTTTTTCTTTGCTAAAGTGATAGGGTGCTTTACAAGAAGACAAGCAATAACATGTACCAGTTCTCATCTTTTTTGTTGTTAACAAACCAAATGCTCTATATCTAGAGAGTCGGGTGATTAAGAAATTTGTAAACTTAAATCATAATATGTGATACATGTACCTATGAAAACATAAATGTGAATGGGCTAAGAGGGATATGGCCATTGAGAATTATAACTATTTCTATTTTCATTGTATAAAGTAAGCCAATTGTTATGGTTTTAGCTCTATTTTGTTCTTACTACAATGCTCTTGGAATAATTTTTGTAGTCAATACTTTCCTTAAGGATGTGAAAGTCTTCTTTCATATGACATATCTCAGAGAATTTGCCTTCAGTTTTATTCTAAAAAAAAAAAAAGAAAGAAAGAAACTGTTCTTTTATCACTTCCATGCTTAGAACTCTGATCATAAGCTCAGTGAAGACTTCTGAGAGAGATGGGGCCCTAAAAGGGAGCTGGCTTGTATATGAATATAGCTCCACCCTAAGTAGTGTGACCCCAGGTGAGTCACTGAGCCTCTCTGTGGCTCTATCCATAAATGGGTATAATATTATCCACATCAGAGAATTGCTCTCAGAATGAAATATGCAAGTGCAGGTATACTTCCATATCCTATATAAGCAGTAGCTTGCCACAAATTATAAAGCACCTGCTAACCAAGTTAATTAGAATCTGGTACTTCATTCAAATAATTAACTGTGTATCTGATATCTTTCAAAGCAAAATTAAAAATCATGGTGCACACCAAATGATAATTTCATGTTTGTGAGTTTATTTCTATGAAAAGTCCAATAAATAGGTAACTTAAGACACATTAAGCTATGATTTGACAAAATCATTCATTGTATAGGATGCACTTTCACAGCACAGAACCTTATGTGAATTTCATAACATGACCAGTATTAGTTTTGCTTATACTTCACATGCTTTTCCCCCCACATGTGAAACACTTGAAAGATATAGAAGTTTGATTAACTTCTTTTTTAAAAAAAATCATAACATATGTCTTCCATACATACTTTTAGTCTTATGGAGAATGAATCTAATCTTGAGATTTTCTTTTTTTTAAGATTTTATTTATTTATATGAAAGACACAGTGAAAGACAGAGAGCACAGGTGGGGTGAGGGGCAGGGGGAGAAGCAGACTTCCATTGAGCAAGGAGCCTGTTGTAGGACTCGATACCAGAACTCTGGGATCATGACCAAAGCCGAAAGCAGACACTTTTGTTATTAATTTACTCAGTGAATACTGCTGAAAGACATAGAAGGAGGGATAAAGGCAGAATTTGTAACTTTAAAAATAGAGTAAGTTTAGTGATTACAGTTCTTGGGAGTTTAGAGCTGGAGTAGATGAGGTCTTTGGAGTTGCAGAACTCATTGTGTGAAAAAGAAATCTCTGGATATGTTGTCTACAGATGGTACCATGAGCAAGCATGAGCATGAGGCTGGGATGGCAGGAAAATCTTATCAATTAAATGCCCTCTCACTAGAGAAATAAGGAAGAGTGTCCAACCAGGCTGTGGGGACTTCAGTCAACTGTCCTGATCATCCTCCACTTTTACAGATACAGGAAAATCTCTGGGGAGAAGCAGATAGAAGTTAAAGTTTGAACACGAAAGCAACACATAGTAAGAGGAATGAGAATCTGGGGGTGTGAGTTAACCATGAAACAGGGGCTCAGAAATAGAGTAGGAAGAAACAAATGAGATAACATGAACGTGTTTTCTGGCAGCAGAGCAAATGCTCTGTTTCTTATTTGTTTATACATTCCCCAGTTGCACAATAGTGACCTTGTTGCTTATCCTCTGTCGCCTAATACCAGGCTTGGGCATGTACCAAGACTATCATTGTGTAGCAAGAAACAACAATTGGAGAGCAGTACGGAGTCACTGGCCATGCTTTCAAAACCTTGCCATTATTTAATTTTACTTTAGTTCAGCAAAACTTAATCTACTTGAAAATGTTCCAAGGAGTCTTTAATGACTGCATTACTCTGATTCTCTCGTTGCTCCATGATTTTCTAGCTTTACATTCATCTAGCGTGGTAACCTATATATAGTAGGTGCCAAATAAATGACTATAGGATGAGTGCTTGAATGAATAACATGTCATGATGATTTCCATAGGCTAGAGCACGAGATAAATATTGGATGACATTAAGCTTTTCTCACTTCTTCCCATGATGTGTACACTTCCTTGAAGCTAGTTAATTTACACTCTTCTTTTTTTTTATTTGCCTTTTCCAGTGTGCCAATCTTCATCATAGCAAGGAGTTGGGAGTTTTAATTAAAGGAAAAATAGTGTATCGGGTCAAATCTTCTACAATTAATTGCATGTGGCAAACTGCTCAAAGGTGTACATAATACATTCAGCAAACAAACATGAAAATTGATTCTAAAAACAACTGCAGTCAAATCCAATTATAATATAGTCTAGTAAAGTATTGGAGTCAAAACTATAATAGGTATTAATCAATAAATGTAAATCTATATAATAATTATGCAAAAATACCTTAGACAACATAGAAAAAAAGGGGAAATGATTACATTTGACATAAATCAAGGGAGATATTATCTATCAAATGCGTATGAACCAAGAGGGATCTGTTTGGGATCCACTTTTACTTTTTAAGATCTTCCTCAAGGCAATTTTGACAGCGTATTTTCTTTTTTTTTTTCTTCTTCCAAGATTTTATTTAAATTCAGGCTAGTTAATGTATAGTGTAATATTGGTTTCAGGGGTAGAATTTAGGGATTCACCACTTAACTATAATACCCTGTGTTCATCACAACACATGACTTCCTTAATGCCCATCACCCCCTTCACCCATCACCCCTGTACCTCCCCTCTAGCAAGCTTCAGTTTGTTCTTTTATATGTAAGAGTCTCTTACGATTTTCCCCCCTCTCTGTTTTTATCTTATTTTATATTCTCTCCTTTCCCCATGTTCATCTATTTTGTTACTTAAATTCCACATATGAGTGAAATCATATGGTATTTGTCTTTCTCTGACTGATTCATTTCCCTTAGCATGCTACGCTCTAGTTTCATCCACATCAATGCAAATGGCAAGATTTCATTATTTTTGATGGCTGAGTAATATTCCAGTGGTGTGTGTGTGTGTGTGTGTGTGTGTGTGTGTGTGAACCACATCTTTTCATCCATTCATCAGTTGATGGACATTTTGGCTCTTTCCATAATTTGACTATTGCTGTTAGTGCTACTATAAACATCAGGGTCATGTGCCCCTTTGAATTGGTATTTTTGTATCCTTTGGGTCAATACCTAGTAGCACAATTGCTGGATCATAAGGTAGTTCTATTTCTGACTTTTGGAGGAAACTGCATGCTGTCTTCCAGAGTGGATGCACTACTTTGTATTCCCACCAACAGTGTAGGGGGATTCATATTTCTCTACATCCTAATCAACATCTGCTGTCTCCCGAGTTGTTAATTTTAGCCATTCTGACAGGTGTGAGGTGGCATCTCACTGTGGTTTTGATTTGCATTTCCCTGATGATGAGTGATGTCGAGCATCTTTTCATGCATCTATAAACCCTCTGTGTGTCTTCCTTGAAGAAATGTCTGGTCAAGTCTTCTGCCCACTTTGTATCTGGATTATTTATTTGGTGTGGGGTTTGGTAAGTTCTTCCTAAATTTTGGATACTAACCCTTTATTAGTCATTTGCAAATATCTCCTCCCATTCTGAAGGTTGAGTTTTAGTTTTGTTGATTGTTTCTTTCTCTGTGCAGAACTCTTTTTATCTTGATGAAGTCCCAATAGTTCATTTTTGCTTTTGTTTCCCTTGCCTCTGGAGATATGTCTAGGAATAAGTTGCTACAGTCAAAGTCAAAGAAGCTGCTTCCTGTGTTCTCTAGGATTCTGATGGTTTCCTGTCTAACATTTAGGTATTTCATCCATTTTGAATTTATTTTTGTGTATAATGTAAGAAAGTGGTCCAGTTTCGTTCTTTTGCATGTTGCTGTCCAGTTTTCCCAACACCATTTGTGGAAGAGACTGTCTTGTTTCCACTGGATATTCTTTCCTGCTTTGTTGAAGATTAGTTGACCATATAGTTGTTGGTCCACTTCTGGATTCTCTATTCTGTTCCATTGATCTATGTGTCTGTTTTTGTGCCAGTATCATACTGTCTTGATGATCACAGCTTTATAATGCAGCTTGGAGTCTGGGACTGTGATGCCTCTAGCTTCGTTTTCTTTTGTAACATTCCCTTGGAGATGCAGGGTCCTTTGTGTTTCCATACTAATTTTAGGACTGTTTCTTCTAGCTCTGTGAAAAATGCTGGTGTTATTTTGGTAGGGATTGCATTGATTGAGTAGATTATATGGGGTAGTATAGATATTTTAACAATATCTGTTCTTCCAACCCATGAGCGTGGGAGGGTTTCCATTTCTTTGTGTCATCTTCAGTTTCTTTCACCAATGTTCTATAGTTTTCAGAGTACAGATCTTTTACCACTCTTGTTGGGTTTCTTCTTAGGCATCTTACGGTTTTTGGTAAAATTGTAAATGGGATAGATTCATTGATTTCTCTTACAGCTGCTTCATTATTGGTGTGTAGAAATGCAACCGATTTCTGTACATTGATTTTATATCCTGCAACTTTGCTGAATTCATATATCAGTTCTAGCAATTTTTTGGTGGAGTCTTTCAGGATTTCTTTTTTTTTTTTTTTCAGGATTTCTACAGAGAGTATCATGTCATCTGCAAAGAGTGAAAGTTTTATTTCTTCCCTGCCGTTTATTTATTTATTTTTTGGTTGTCTGATTTCTGAGGCTAGGACTTCCAGCACTCTGTGGAGCAATGGTTGTGAGAATTAACATCTCTGTCTTGTTCCTGGCCTTAGGGAAAAAGTTCTCAGTTTTTTCCCATTGAGGATGATATTAGCAGTGGGTCTTTCATACATGGCCTTTATGATATTGAGATATTTTCCCTCTGTCCCAACTTTGCTGAGGGTTTTTGTCAGGAAACAACGGTGTATTTTTCTGTATATATTGAAAGGATCATATTTCTTATCCTCTCTTTTATTAATATGGTGCATCACACTGATTGATTTGCAGAGTTTTCAAAAAGATTTTGTTTATTTTGGGCACCTGGGTGGCTCAGTGGTTGAGCATCTGCCTTCGGCTCAGTCGTGATCCCAGGGTCCTAGGATTGAGTCCCACATCAAGCTCCCTGCAGGGAGCCTGCTTCTCCCTCTGCCTCTCTCTGCTTCTCTATTTTTTTTTAATATTTTATTTATTTGAGAGAGAGAGACAGAGATAGAGAGAGAAAGCAGGAGTACACAAGTGAAGTGCCTGACACAGGACTCTATTCCAGGATCCTGAGATCATGACCCAAACTGAAGGCAAGCATTTACCTGATGAGCCACCCAGGAGCCCCAGAATTGAACCACTCCAGCAGCCCAGGAATATATTCTACTTTATTGTAATGAATAGTCATTTTAATGTACTGCCAGATTCGACTAGCTAGTGTCTTGTTGAGAGTTTTTGCCTCCATGTCCATCAGAGATATTGGTCTATAATTCTCCTTTTTATGGGGTCTTAGTCTGGTTTGGGACTCAAGGTAATGCTGGCCTCATAGAATGAATTTGGAGATTTTCTGTCTGTTTCTATTTTTGGAACAGATTTCAGAAGAATGAGGATTAATTCTTATTTAAATGATCCTTAGAATTCCATGGGAATCTATCATCTTGGACTCTTGCTTGTTGGGAGATTTTTGATTACTGATTTAATTTCTTTGCTGATTATGGGTGTGTTCAAATTTTCTATTTCTTCCTGTTTCAGTTTTGGTAATTTATATGTTTCTAAGAATTTACCAATTTCTTCCAGTTTTCCCAATTTGTTGGCATTTAATTGCTCATAATGTTCTCCTATAACCTTTTGTATTTCTGTGCTAAGTGTTGTGATCTCTCTTCTTTCACTTGTGATTTTATTGGTTTGGTCTCTCTCTCTCTCTCTCTCTCTCTCTCTCTCTCTCTCTCTCTCCCTCTCTTGATAAGTCCGGCTAAGGATTTATCAATTTTGTTAATCCTTTCAAAGATATATATCTTCATATAGATAGGTATCTCTGTGTGTGTGTGTGTGTGTGTGTGTGTGTGTGTGTACCAAAAGCTAAGTACTGGCTTTTTCAATATTAAGTATTAAGTATGTAAAAGAAGACATTTTGGATATCATGCAGCTGATATCACAAAATCTACAGCTGAAAATTTGAAATATTTAAACCCTCTGTTAAAAATTTTGTTTAACTTAATCTTTCAGGGATTAAGTTTGTTTTTTAAACAAGCAGACAAATAAACCTGTGTCAAAGGATTTCTGGTGCTGCATCTTTATTGAAAACTCTGAAGCCACCGAGAAGAAACACCTGGCAGCCCTTAATTTTGACATCACACATTTCTATCTAAGCCAAACGTGGACACATATGAATAAGAATTTCCATATCAAAATTAATCATCACTGTTTAATTCTAAAGAAAATATTTAGCATTACCAAAATTGGTAGAATTACCAAGACAGTTATACTTCTACTTCATAGTTATGTAAAAGATATTTTTGAAGTTTTCCTAGATGGATCCTTAAATGTGAAAGAGATGGTACTGTCTAAATTACATTCAAATAATTAATTTAGGGGGACTGGTTGGCTCAGTGGCTGAGCGTCTGCCTTCGGCTCAGGTCATGATTCCTGGGATTGAGTCCTGCATCAGGCTCCCCAAGGGGAGCCTGCTTCTCCCTCTGCCTATGTCTCTGCCTTTCCTTCTGTGTCTCTCATGAATAAATAAATTAAATATTTTTAAAAATTAATTTATAACCTTTGCCTCAATTTGTGACTATAAGTTGCAAACAGATATACTTACCATTAAGGACAGTAATCAAGATCACCTAACAGACAAATCTGCTTCTATAACAAGTGTGCAAAACCCATTCAAATGTTTGTTGAATTCCTTTGTTTGTATTGTTATATATATTGATTTAAATTAGCCAGTAAAGGGATACCTGGGTGGCTCAGCAAGTTGAGCATTGGCCTTTTGCTCAGGGCATGATCTCAGAGTCCCACATTGGGGTCCCTGCAGGGAGCCTCCTTCTCCCTCTGCCTATGTCTATGCCTCTCTGTGTCTCTCATGAATAAATAAATAAAATCTCTAAAAAACATAAATTAGTCAATAAAATTATTTCAAATGTATAACAAAAAAATATCAGAATCCACAGCATTGAAGTATAGTTTGACTTGCATTTTTGTACAGTCCTCCAAAGCCATATATCCAAACCCAAATTTAAGACTAAGACAGATGAGTATTAAGTGCTACACTTTTTTTTTACAAAAAGATGATATTTAAGAAGCACAACACAACAGGATGTGAATTATGATGTAATAATTCATACCCTTTGCATTGTTAGATGTAAGACTGTACTGAGCTTCATTTAATGCACAAGGTGTGAATTATTACCCTATATTTCACACCATAAAATGGTTTATTATGCTTATAAATAAGCCCCTATACTTTTTTTTTATTATAAAGAGTACAATGTTCCAATGTTATGTGTTTTTAAAAGGAAATGTTAGAAAACAATAAACATGGAATTAGAATAACAGCAAACATTGTTTTGAGTTTTAAACACGGTTTTCTTTAACAAAAAAGTATAATATATATATATATTTTTTTTTTCTTGACTGATGTTCAGACCCAGGAGGTATTTTAACAACCAAGGCAGTTTAACTACCCTATAGATCCCCTTAGAATCATCCCTTTTTTACAGTTCTCCTCCCCTGCTAGATCTTTTGCCATTACTTCAGAGCCACATAGCTCTCTGAAGTTTCACTTAGACTTTTTAAAGCCTGCCAGTTTAGCTCTTGTAGGAAAAAAAAAAAATCATGAAAGCCTCCCAGCTTGTTTCTTTTGCGTTTCAGATGGCATAATGGCATGGAGTTGAAGCAGGTATTTACCTTTGAACTTGTGATTCCTGTAAATGCTCTTGATTGTGAGTGACATTAACTCCACTGGAAAACAAGCTCTCCCTTACTCTCACTTCCCCACGTCTACTCCTCCCCTCTCCCAAGCCAGTTGTCAAAATTATCACTTATATTGGGGATCACTGACACCCTTTTAATATAAGTTTGGGGACACCTGGGTGGCTCAGTGCTTGAGCATCTGCCTTCAGCTTAGGTCGTGGTTCCAGGGTCCTGGAATCAAGTTCCACATCAGGTTCCCTGCATGGAACCTGCTTCTTCCTCTGCCTGTGTCTCTCATGAATAAATTAAAAAAAAAAAATTTTAGGGATCCCTGGGTGGCGCAGCGGTTTGGCGCCTGCCTTTGGCCCAGGGCGCGCTCCTGGAGACCCGGGATCGAATCCCACGTCGGGCTCCCGGTGCATGGAGCCTGCTTCTCCCTCTGCCTATGTCTCTGCCTCTCTCTCTCTCTCTCTCTCTCTCTCTCTCTCTGTGACTATCATAAATAAATAAATTAAAAAAGTAATAATAATTTTTAAATTAAATAAATAAATAAATAAAATCCTTAAATATACATTAAGTTAATATATATTTGTTTATATATGTATATACAAGTTTGCATTAAAAATGAAATACCAAGTTTTTTCATATGAAGGCAGTGAGGCTGTTTATAGTAAGTACAGGCTAAATAAAAATCTTGTGGAACAAAGGGTTAGGATAATTGCTCACAAAGCTTGAGAACTTCCTTGGAATCTCCATGGGAGAGAGCCCACGTGGAGCCACTCCTATACATAAAGGATATAAGACCAGAAGATCAAAGGGTCATAGCTTTCTTTTTCTGCCTTTAGCTTCTCCACTGGGTCATGGATATTAAAGAGTTGAAGATAACAAGCAAAGATATAGGCAATGAACTGGAGAATGGATGATTAAGTTAAATGATATCTCCAACACTTTTGGGGGCCAGGATCAGTTGGATGGTAGAATGTGAAGTGAACAGGAAAAAAAAAAGGAAAGAGTAAGGTTTATTGGTTTGCAGGAACTCTGGAAACAAGTCTAGTAATGTTTGCTTTGCTTTTGTTTTGCTTGTTTGTTTTACATTTCAGGGGGTAAATTATATATAGCATATAATTTATTTTCGCTATTTTTAAATTTACTGAAGCTATTTTAAATTTAGCTATTTTAAAATTGCATTTGTACAATTCAGTGACAAAAGTATATTTGTGATGTTTTACAGCTATTACCACTATCCATTTCTAGAACTTTTTCATCATCTTAAACAGAAACTCTGTACCCATTAAACAACTGCTATATCTCCTCCTCTAAGCCCTTGGTAAATTCTGTTTTACCTTCTATGTACCTATGAGTTCTTCTGGTTTTTAATTGGGTTGTGGCACTATATATTTTAGTGTGGACACTGTAGAAAACTAAAGTCTTCCCTGACTGTTGATAGCTAAGCCACAAACTTCTCTTTAGGAAACACGACTTGATTTTTTAAAAGTGAGACCCATTTTTAAAACATAAATTTAATGAGATATTAATAGCTCCAAGTAATTTATATTTCAATTTTTTAGTAGGGATTTTTTTGTATTCTTGGTGGGACATGTCATAACACAGAGAGGATGAAAAATACTCTACTGATTTCAATTACTTGAGGAATTGCTATGCAGATTTAACCCCACAGGGACCTAGAACTATATTGAGAATAGAATTTTTAACAAAGAATATGTAGTACAAAGATTAATTTTCTCTTGTTAACTGAAATCAATGTGACTCTTTCAGATTTCACTAGTGTCTTCAAAGTTTTTGAAGGGGCAAACACAATTGGATGTATTTTCTAATAGCCATATCATTCATACGATTTGTTTTTTTTTAAGTATATAAGTTGGAGTGTTCCTATTTCTATATTAACACTATTCTACCTATATATTTTTAAATAAGATATGTAGTCATTATTAATTATGAAGAATAATCTCAAAATGTGAGAAAATAGAGTTTGCCAGTTTTAAATCAAGTTTTAATATCCTTTTTTAAAAAGTTTTATTTATTTATTCATGAGAGACACACACAGAGAGAGAGGGAGAGACATAGGCAGAGGGAGAAGCAGGCTCCATGCAGGGAGCCTGATGTGGGACTAGATCCCAGGACCCAGGATCATGCCCTGAGCCAAAGGCAGATGTTCAACCACTGAACCACCGAAGCATGCCAAGTTTTAATATTCTTTAGTTGATTAAAACTTACTTTGTGTTGATTTTAAGTTGCTGCATGTAAGATATTAAGTGGTACTGAAAAAATTATCTAATACATTACTTTTAACAAAGACTAAGTTTCAGAGGTTTTAACTAAAATTCTAAAATTAGTGCTTATTTTGCGCACAGGAAGGAAAATTAATAACTATATTTTTAAACATCATACCAAGATAAGACTTCTTATAGCCTAATAGATTCTATTAATTGAGTTGTGCTAGGAAGAAGGATTTCCTCAGCCCTTCATTGTCCTCCTAGCTGCACTAAGAATCAAATGACAGAAGGAAGTCAAATTTATTTTCTATGTGCGGGAATCCACACAAACATGGGTATTCCAAAGACAGTCAAGCAAAATGAGGTATATGACATTTTGAACTAAGAAGGGGATTTAGGTCTGGGACTTCAAAGGAAAGGAACACAATTCACAGAAAAATGAAAAAGAGGACTTATTTGGTAAACAAATATTGGCTGAGCAACTCAGAAATGATGAAACATAGAGAGGACTTTGTTCAAACAGGCCTTGGTAGTTTCCTCCCTGTCTCTTAGACCTAGTTCATATTAAGATGTGGTTATCTGTGGTGATGACTCTCTTCCTAGAGCAGGTCCTCTGCCTAGATTCTTTTTAGGCAGTTGAAGAGGAAGTGAAGGGGCACCTGGGTGGCTCAGCGGTTAAAGCGTCTGCCTGAAGCTCAGGGCGTGATCCTGGAGTCCCAGGATGGAGTCCCACATCAGGCTCCCTGCATGGTACCTGCTTCTCCCTCTGCCTGTGTTTCTCTCTCTCTCTCTCTCTCTCTCTTTCTGTGTCTCTCATGAATAAATAAATAAAATCTTAAAAAAAAAAGAGGAAGTGAAGAGCTTTTCCTGAATCTGCTGGGTTTTGATTGGTTTTAAACTCAGAATTATCTTCATGCCAAAGTGGCCCATCTTGGGGTGGTTTGTCCTTGACCACTACAGCTGGAAGTCACTTAAAATATCTTTTTGTCTAAATGTCTCCTGAATAAAATGGAAATTCACTAGCATATTCTGGGGAATGTATGAACTAGTTTATGTAAAGAACTTGGAACAATTCATTCCTTTGAACAGTTCCTGGTACACATAAATGTTAGCTGTCATTGTCATTGTTATCATTATAAGCTATTGTAAAGTCGTTATTATTACATATTATTACAAATAATTTATCCTCACTGCATTTCCTCCTCCTTTTATTCAAATTTAAGACCATAGGATTTCACACTAAAGTTATGAACATTTTCTTTAAGAAACTTGCACTTTACCCTGATATTTGGCTATTGATGGCTTGGTGGAAGGCTGGGATTAAATTAATCATATATATATGGTTAGGCATAATCTAAAACATATTCCTATAAAGAATGAATATTTGCTAATATAAAAAATCTGAATTTTACTAACTTCCATGATACCTTTTAAGTTGTGATATTACTCTATATAGCAATCTATTTCCCTCTGTATCTAGATATTTCTGAAAATTAACTCATACATGCCCCACAAACAGCATAACCTCAATAGCTATAAAATTACTAGAGTGTATCATCCCTCTCTATCACACTTAAAAACATTCCATTCTTCTTTTATTCTCATTATGAAGAAAAGTAGATCTAATACCATATTACCCATGCCAGACTTCAGGAAATTTATCACTAATTTCCATCCATTTAATCATATTGTTTCTCTATTTCTACCTCTGAAATATCTCTTAAAGTCATTTCCATATCAATGTTCTGGGTATCTTTTGATTATACCTTTAATAATTCTTTATTAAACACCCTGCTTCCACAGTATCTAATTTTGCCTGCTGTCATACTGAGTCTATTCATCTTTTAGCTGTAAACTGTAAAACAAGATCCATTTGGAATTGTGCTAAGTGCCAACTAAACAATTATTAATTATGCTGCATATTATTATCCTCATGATATTTATTCAAGATTGCAATGTATAATGTGTATGTCTCTCAATTAAAACAGTAGTCACAATGAAACAAAAAGCTAATTCTTTGAAAAGATAAACAAAATTGGCAAATCATTTGCTAGATTAAGAAAAAGTAGAAGACTCAAGTAAATAAAATTAGTAATGAAATAGGAGACATACAAATGATTTTACAGAAACACAGATAATGATAAGAGATTACTATCAACAATTATATGCCAACAAATTCCATACCCTAGAAAAAAAGGAATACATTCCTAAAAACACACAATCTACCATGAATGAATTAGGAAGAACTAGAAAATCTAAACAGACCAAGAATGAGTCAAGAAAATTAGTCACCAATCAAAAACACTCCCAGGATAGAAAACTCCAAGGCCAGATAGCTCTACTGGTGAATTCTATCAAACATTTAAAGAAGAATAACCACCAATCTATCTCAACTCTTCAAAAATACCAAAAAAAAAAAAAAAAAAAAAAAGATGGAACCCACTTCCCAATTCATTTTGCAAAGCCAGCATTGCTTTGATAGCAAAGACAAATAAGAATATTACATAAAAAATAAGCTATAGACCAACATCCTTGATGAATACAGATGCAAAAATTCACAACAAAATGTTAGGAAGCATAATTCAAGAATACATTAAAATGATTATTTACCATGACCAAGTGGTATTTTCCCCTGGAATGCAAAGCTGTTACAACATATACAAATCAATAAATATAACTCCTCACCTCAATGAAATGAATAAAAATTAAAAATCACATGATCATCTCAAAGATGCAGAGAAAATATTTGACAAAATACAACATACGTTCATGATAAAAACCCTCAATAGATTGGGTGTAGAAGGAATATACCTCAACATAATAAAGGTCATGTGCTATAAATGCACTGCTATTATTATTATCAATTGAAAAAAATTTAAAGGATTTCCCCTGAGATCAAGTATAAGACAAGATTGTCCACTCTCACTACTGCTACTCAATATAGTTCTAGAAGTCCTAGCTAGAACAATAGGCAAGACAAAGAAATAAAAGGCATCCAAATTGGGAAGAAAGCAGTAAAACTCCCTATTTGCTGACAATATGATCTTATATATAGAAAATCCCAAAAAGTCAGTCAAAAATTGGAAGTCAGTCAGTTGGAATTAAACAGTGATTTCAGTAAAGCTGCAAGGTACAAAGTCAACTTACAGAAATCAGTGGAATTTCTTTACACTAATGATGAAGCATCAGAAAAAGAAATAAAACTGTCTCATTCACGGGAGTATCAAAAACAGTAAAATAATTAGTAATAAATTTCACCAAGGATGTGAAAGAGTTGTACAATGAAAATTATGAGATTTCTGAAAGAGGAAGACATTAAATATCCATGAATCAAATAATAAATATTGTTTAAAATGGTCATGTTATCCAAAGCCGTCTACAGATTCAACACGATCCTTATCAAAATACTGAAGGCATTCCTCACGGAAGTAGAAGAAATGTTCTTAAAATTTGTGTGGAACAACAAAGACTCTAAACAGCCAAACCAATTGTGAGAAAAAAGAACAAAGCCAGAGGTATCATAGTTCTTGGTTTCAAAAAATACTACAAAGCCATAATAATAAAAACAGCATGGTACTGGTGAAAATAGACACATGGACCAATAGAAGAAAATAGAGAGTCCAGAATTAGATCCTAGCATTTGTGATGAACTAATTTTGACAAGGGAGCCGAGAATGCCCAATGGAATAGGAAGAGTCAACAACAAATTGTGCTGAGTAAACTGGAGAAATATATGCAGAACAATGGAACTTGCTTCTTATTTCACACAATTCATTAAAATTAACTCAAAATGTATCAAAGACCTAAACATAAGACCAGATACCATAAAATTCCTAGAAGAAAACTTAGGGAAGAAACTCACATATGTTGGCCTTGGCAATGATTTTTTTGGGCATGACACCAAAAGCATAAACAACAAAAGCAAAAATGAACACATGGGAGTACATCAAACTCAAAAGCTCATGCATAGCTTAAAAAAACCAAATAAACCAAAAAACTTTCAACAAAATGAAACAGCAACCCGCAGAACAGAAAAGTTCTGCAAATCATATTCTGGATAAAGCTTAATATTCAAAATATATAAAAAGCTAATATACTTTAACAACAACAACAACAGATTAGATTTAAAAATGGGAAGAAGACACAGCAAACAAGCCATTAATAAAATGAAAAGGCAACTTACTGGACCTGGGTGACTCAGTGGTTGAGAGTCTGCCTTTGGCTCTCAGGGTATAATCTCGGCATCCTGGGATCAGGTCCCATATCAGGTTCTCTGCAGGGAGCCTGCTTCTCCCTCTGCCTATGTCTCTGCCTCTCTCTGTGTCTCTCATGAATGAATAAAATCTTAAAAAAAAAATCAAGGCAACTTACTGAATGGGAGATATTTGAAAGTGATAAATCAAAAAAAAAAGAGTTAATATCCAAAATATGTAAAGAACTATACACCTCAATATCTCCCCCCACACACCCAAAAAAAAATCCAATTAAGAAATGGGCAGAGGACTTGAATAGACTTTTTTTTTCAAAGAAGACATACAGATGGTCAATGGATACATGAAAAGATGCTCAATATCACTAACCATCAGAAAAATGGAAACCAAAACTATAATAACATCACCTTGAACCTGTTAGATAGCAAGAATAAAAAAGTCAAAAAATAACAAGTGTTGATGAAAATGTGGAGAAAAAGGAACTCTCGTGCATTATTGGTGGGAATGCAAATTTGTGTGGCTGCTCTGGAAAGCAGTATGAAGGTTCCTCAAAACGTAGAAATAACAATGTCCGGTAATACCACCGGTGGGTATTTATCCAAAGAAAATGAAAACATTAATTTGAAAAGATGCACCCCTATGTTTATTGCAGCATTACTTACAATAGCTAAGATAAGGAAACAATGTAAGTGTTCATCAGTGGAGGGATAGGTAAAATATGCTGTGTGTATGTGTGAAATATATATATTTATATTATATAATATAATATATATATTTCATATATATAATAACATATATAATATTACTCAACCATAGAAAGAATGAGATTTTGCCATTTGCAACAACATGATTGGGGCTAGAAAATATTATGCTAAGTGGAGTAAGTCAGAAAGAGAAAGACAAAAAGAAAACAAGAGAGAGAAGACAAGTACTGTATGATTTCACATATATGTGGAATCTAAAAAAAAAAAAACAAAATAAATGAATAAAAAAACAAACAGAAACAGACTCTTACACACAGAGAACAAAGTGGTGGTTGCCAGATGGGAGATGGGTGAAGTGATGCGTGAAATAGATAAAGGGGATTAAGAGGTACAAACTTCCAGTTATAAAATAAATAAGTCACAAAGTTGAAGAGTACAGCATACGGAATACAGTCAATAATATTGTAATAATGTTGTTTGGTGACAGATGGTGACTACACATTTTGTGGTGAGCACTGAGTAATGCATAGAATTGTTGAATCATTGTGTTTTAGTGGCCAACAGGCATATGAAGAGACACTCAACATTATCGGGGAAATGCAAATCAAAACCACAGTGAGATATCACCTCATACTTATTAGAATGGCTATTGTCAAGAAGACAAGAGACAACAGGGGCTGGCAAGAATATGGTGAAAAGAGAGCTTTTTACACTGTTGGCAGGAATGTAAATTAATCCAAACACTAAGGAAAGCCAAATGAAAGTTCCTGTAAAAAATAAAAATAGATCTATCATACAATCTACCCACTTCCAGGTACATACTAAAAGAAATGAACAGAATTTTGATGAATTATATATATATATCTCTTTTATCACAATATTATTCATAGTAGCCAAGATATGGAAACAACACAAATG
This sequence comes from Nyctereutes procyonoides, assembly GCF_905146905.1. Lineage (NCBI taxonomy): Eukaryota > Metazoa > Chordata > Mammalia > Carnivora > Canidae > Nyctereutes > Nyctereutes procyonoides. The sequence goes on along the minus strand of NW_026575032.1, from coordinate 11,984,743 downwards.
CCCAGCAATGGATGAATGGGTAGAAAGAAAATGTGATGTTATACACACATAATATTCAGCAATGAGAAGGAAAGATATCCTGCCATTTACGACAATATGGGTGAACCTTGTGTTTATTATGCTACTTGCGATGTCAGACTAAGAAAGACAAGTAATGTCTAAAAATGATGTGGAATCTAAAAATAAAATTGAAACTGTGAAAAAAAAAGAAAGTAAAATTGTGGTTACCAGGGGATTGGGGGTAGGGGGATAAGATTGATGGTATTTAAGGGGACACACTTGTAAAGAGTAATAAATAAGCAATAGAGATCTAATGCGGAGTATCATGACTATAGTCAATAATACTAGATTATAATGATCTAATGTGATAAATAATGCTTCAGGGGTAATATTAGTATAATATATAAATGTATCAAAATACCATGTTGTATACCTTATATTTACAAATTGTAATGTGTCAAATTTTTCAAAAAAAAAAAAAGAAAGAAAGAAAAGGTAGTCAAATCTATATTAGAAGGCTTTCAGTCCTAAGTCGGGTCCAAATCAGCCAACATTCTATTCCCTGTCAGTAATTTCCACTCTTAAAATAAGTGAATGGTGACTTATTGCTTCTCTTTGGTAAATAAGTAGATAATTTAGTAAAGTATGAAAGGATTTAGTAGTGTACATTGTTTCATGCACACAATTTTTACTCACAATATGGCTGTTAAAAAAACTAATTATTACTTCTTAAGCAACTGGGCAGCAGTAAATAATTTATGAAATGAGTAACCTGAAGAGATGACGGATTGAGGCAACTTATTTCAGGAGCACGAGCATAAAATGGACTGTTCATTTTCAGTGATGTGCTTCAGAAGTACTTGAGAGTTGAAAACTATGGACAAACATTTACAAGGGTCTGTATCTTTTCTTTTCTTTTTTTTAGTTACAAGTTTTTATTTAAATTCCAGTTAGTTAACATACACTGTAATACTAGTTTCAGGTGTAGAATTTAGTGATTCGTGACTTACATACAACAAGGGATCTTAATTTCTGAACTTTGTTCAAAAATGTTGAAGTTGGAGGTCATGATACTTGTCTGGAAGCTCCCATAGTACCTATCTATGCAGAAAGGTATTAAAACACACACACACACACACACACACACACACACACACACACACACTACTGCTCCAAGTCATGAAATTATGCCTTAAGTAAAAACATTAAAATAGACCCCAATGAGTGTTCAGTCATAAATGAAGTACAAGACACAATGTTTAAGACCATCTGAAACATCATAAAGTTCTATTGCTTTATATTTATAATGAGTACATTGAAACTTCATATCAAATGTCCACTAAAAACCAGGATATTTGTGTCTCTCAAATTTTTAAGAGAACATTCTTCACAGAGCATTAGTAGGAAATGAGTCCATGCATTTCTTTTGAAAAATATATTAATTAAAATGTAATAAGGGGATTAAATAGAGTTTCTTTGCCCAATCTAAACAATGTAGTTAAAAACAATGATTTTTTTCTTTTACAGTTTTATATGATATAAGCAAGAAAAATGTTTTGTATAAAATGCTATTAGAAAATGTGTTCTGGTTAAATGGAAATTTTAATGTCTGCCTATACTATATTAAAACTATTTTAAAAACTAAATCACCAGACATATTTATTCTCAATTACACATAGCAAAATCAATATGTTGAATAATTCATGCAGGACTTAACTAATATTTTATTTTACACAATTATGGTGTATTAACATTTTAATACTTACTATTAACCAAGCTTAAATTTTACTACTAATCGATGCCTTATTTTATATTGCATTTTTCTTAATTAAGATTTTTATTTAGTATTTTATCTTTTGCATAGTGTGTATATGAACCGTTCAGACAGAAAAAAAATCCATAGTATAAATGTAGCTTGCAGTTTTCTTTTCCTTATTTTCTCTTGAAAATAATAAGCTCTTTCTATATACATAAAACATGAAATTTGTTACATTTTATTGCATGTTTCCTTGATACATTTAAAATAACAATGTCAGTCACTATAAAAATAAATATAAGAAACAAATAGATTGGAGCAGTTAGGTAGATCAGTCAGTTATGGTGTGTTTAGCTGTCTGGCTCTTGATCTCAGCTCAGATCTTGATTTGGGGGGTCATGAGTTCAAGTCTTGCATTAAACTTATGCTGGGTGTGGAGACTTTAAAAAAAAAGAACAAATAAATTTTAGCAAAGTGACTATGCACTTATCTATTTCTCACTTGCATCTATAATTCTTTATTTTGAAGTAAGAAATGAAACATATTTTCATTTAGCCCAACCTATTAGTTGACATCAGCAAAAAAGAGTGGCTAAGACAGTCTGATAAGGATTGTTGAAGAAGTACAGATAATGGGGAGTCTGGGTGGCTCAGTGGTTGAGCATCTGCCTTTGAGTCAGGTCGTGATCCTGGAGTCCTGGGGTCCAGTCCCATATTGGGCTTCCTATGGCGAGCCTACTTCTCCATCTATGTCTCTGCCTTTCTGTGTCTCTCATGAATGAATTTTTTTTTAAGTACAGGTGATAATTGCTTATGTTTTCATGATTCTGTTTTTCATACAGATGAAATTGGCTCAAAAGACACTTTAATTGGGTTGAAAGATTTTGAAACTCTACTGAAATGCTGTTTCTAACTAAAATATCTTGATTATTTGTCACATAAGGTAGCCTGGAGGTATTTAGCTGGATAATGTTGGCTCATTCCCTTCTTTTCCCTTCTTTAAGTGTAATGAATATGTGCTCAAACACAGGATAGCCATTTAGTCATCAGCAAAATAAGATTTATAATACAATTGCTTTTTTATGATTTTACTTATCTTTCCTAAAACACTAATTCAGAATAAAATTTGTTTCTTTTTAAATATAAATTTAATTTTTAAAAAATCTCATTCAAGGGTAAGTGAACAATTCAAAAGCACATATTCCAAGATGACAGTAAACTGCCCTGGTTAGATTGTACCAGCTTGCTTTACTCCTCTGTGTAGAATTATTTGGCATAAGATACAGAACATCATAACTTCTACAATGCAGTTATAGCATATGATTTGTAAAAGCTTTTGAGCATTAAACTCTGATTTTCTTAACTATATTGAATATGAAAGAATTTTCAAATTAGTCAAATTCTTTCTTGCCTATAGCACTGGGTGTTATATGCAACTGACAAATTATTGAACACTACATCTGAAACTAAGGATGTACTATATGTTGGCTAACTGAATTTAAATTAAAAAAAAAATCCCACAAATTTTTTCTTGCCTTCAAAGAATGTGAAACTGATTAGGATTTCATGTTCTTAGAGCTTTTTTTCTAAAAGAAAAAAATAGGTATGCATGGACTTGAATATCCTGACTGACCTGATTTACAGAGGAAAAGAAAAATAAAATATTTCTTAATAATTGTTTTGTGCTCAATTTTGTATGGTTACTTTTTATTTATAAACCACTTAACCTTCACATATTACCATGTGTCACTGCCACCAATTCATAAAGGATGCTGCTGTATAGAGAAGGAGTTGGACTTGCCCAATGCCCATCAGCTCAAAAACAATGGAATTAGAATTCAAATTCAGAAGTATTGTCTCAAGTCGCCATTCTTTCCCCATTGGCACAAATTGTTGAGATTAAAACTACTTGGGGGTACCTGGGTGATGCACTCACTTAGGCATTCAGCTTTTGGTTTCAGCTTAGATCTGTTCCCAAGGTCCTGGGATCCAGCCTTATTTTGGACTCCACACTCATCATAGAGTCTGCTTGAATTTCTCTCTCTTCCTCTGCCCTTTCCCCCTCCCCAGCTCATGCTCTCTCTCTCCCAAATAAAAAAAAATATATAAACCTGTTATTAAAAAAATATTAAAACTACTAGTTAGGAAGAAAAATATTTGATGGATTTTTAGTATATTCATGAAATGATTCATCCTCCAGATCCACCTTCTACCTTTCTCTACCCAGTTTGGATCTAAGAAGTTTGTGCTGTATAAATTGTATTCCTGTAGACTCTCAAGATTTGGCTGCTATGAATCATCAGAAGGACACAAGAGGAGGAGAAGAGTGGGGTCAAGGTATATATTTCCTCTATTCAGTCACTGCCAGGTCACCATTGGTTGGCTGTATGCAAGGCCATAGTGCATCTTGAACATCCCTCTGCATACAGCTTTCATCTCTGATTTCCAGTAATCTCCCTCATCTTGCTCCTTAAACCTAGAGGTAGTTACAACTCTCCCCACTCCCCTTGCTAGCCTCATAGTCCTGTAACACCCCTTGGCGGTTTTCCTAAATGCTATCTATATATTGTATTTATCACTTTATTAAAGTGGCCTCAATTCTACAGGTGTTAGTTCAATTTTTATCTTCTGGTACTCTTAATAATCTAATCAATTTTATTCTATTGTGATATCATTGATGTTTTAATACATGGAACACATTTATTAATTTTATGTACATTGTCATCAGATGATATCAGTTCATGGATATCTTAGTATGTATTTTACATGTTACATTTTATTTCTTCCCAGGTAAATGGCAAAAGAAGTTTGAATTTTTTCAGGGCCAAAAAAGTTAATAATGTATTCATAGTTGTGATCTTTCTAGAATGCTGTCTACATAAAAACATACTATTTATTAAGAATAACATACAACAGGTAGCACTTGTACTCTGTAAGTAAGAAAACTGAAGGCCAAGAAGTGAGGCAACCCTGAGATCAGAAATCTAAAATGGACATAAGTCTACAGAACTACTCCCTTCTTATATATGGATATTTTGTTTTCTTTGAAGTCCGTAACAGTCTTCGATATGTTCAGCGTCTCAACATTATTGTTTAATAATCCTCTTAATTTCTTTTCAAAATGTTCTTGCAAGTTGTTTCCATAGTTTCTGGAAATATCATATATCTACGATTTGAGTGAATAATTTATTTTCCATGCTTTACTTGCCACAAGTCTTTTAACAAAGACTTTTCCCTTCATTCTTTTCTCTGTTAAGAAATGTTCAGAATTAATGTGATCGAGTCTAGGTGTACAGTCCCCCATTGAACTGGCACTTCCATTTTCCTCTGATTTCCTCTTATCCTATATTCATGTGCTAAAATGATTCTTATCTTTGATTTCAGTATTCCGTGATTTTTATCTCATGAAAATAATGCTGTCACTTGTTACTGAAACATCCCTAATATTGACTTTTAAAATCTTTCTAGTACGAAATCAATCAGCTCAATAAATACTGCTTGAGCCTAGAAACTCTTTCAAAAAAAATTATAATTTTAAGCGGTGGAAACCACTTTTGTAGAAACATTCACTTACTTAAAATGATTAAATTTAGTATATCAAAATGACAATTCATTTCACATAATTGAGAAAGAAATTCACTTGTAATTTTTTTTCAAATAAATCCATGGCATGTATATCTTATTTGTCAAAGAAAATATATATGAAGAGATGAATGGATAACATTTTTATATTAGGCTTAGTGTTACAAAATAGTAACACATCATTATTGAAAATAGTACAGATATTTCTAATTTGGAGATTGAAATCACAATAATAGTAGAAAAATAATTGATTTCTTTTATTTTTTAAAACACCTACGTTTATCTATCTGATTTAACACAATTTAATGGTTAGTAACATTTTTCTAAATCACCTTATTGATGTTCTTTATCAAATAAATTTTACTATGTTCAATTCTTAACTCTTATGGCTAATGCATTATTACTTTTGATATATCTCTGATAATTTAATTTGTTGAACTGATTCAGAATGGTTGTCATAAATGTGTCTAAAGAAAGAAATTTCAAAGATCTTTGTTTTACCTTAATAAAAGAGCACTTTTAGATAAGAATAATTTTATTTTTAAAATGTAAAACATATCTTTACCTTGTAAATTCATAATTTTATGTATTTTAAGATAAAATTATTTGATTATAGTATTATTTCTAATATAGGAATAAAATAAAAGTGAAGGAAAGAACTGAAAAATAATTTCTAGTTGTACTTAGTATTTAACCATTTCCATGATGATTTGACTTCCATTATAAACTAAGACTTTTTATTACTGTGTGATTAATTGCTCTTAGTGCAAATACCTGTATCAACGTGGGTCTGTGTGTGGATGAGTAATGCCATCATGAGTATAAATCATAATTTATTAACTTATATCAGCTAATAATAAGACCCAGAATTCTACTGGGGATATACTTAGACTAGTATAGTTATACTAATGAAAATATTCCCACCTTCTTTCTGCCACCTTTGCTCATTTCAACTATACTGAAGTCTTAACTCTTAAGTTTTAGAAAAACAACATATATTAAAACATTCAAATTTTCATCACTTTCCACATAGGAAAAATGATTTTTTTTCATTAAACATTCTTTAGTTAAGTTTCCGGGGCTCTAGTGGAATTTAGTCTGGACTGAAAATAAAATGTATTGTATATTCAGATTACTATTATCTTTAAAATATTTTCTGTTTTAGTTACTTTCTTTAGGCCAAAGACTCCACCTACAGAGGCCAGTTTATGCTTCAATAGTTATCTGTGTTGAGTTTCATTTATATCTCATGTACTATACTAGAGGCCAGGGTATTAAAAAAGATACTCCCTGTTTTCATGTTGCATCGATCTAATAGCAAAGAAGGATTTACGTAGCACAAATGATAACATTATGTGACATTTTTTGCAATAGAAATATGCTATATGGATAGTACAAAAAAGCAAATAATTATGATCAAGGTCACAGAGATTAGTTTGTAGAGATATAGGTCAAAGTGATTTTTTTTTTCAGAGAGAGAGAGAGAGGAGGAGGGGAAGGGCAGAGGGAGAGAGAGAAACCCAAGCAGACTTCACACCCAGCGTGGAGCTCAAGACAGGACTTGATCTCACAACTCTAAGTTGATGACCTGAGTGGAAATCAAGAGTTGGACATGTAGCCTAACCAACTGAGCCACCCAGGTGCACGAGGTCGAAGTGATTTTGAGAGAGATTGACGGAGGTGCAGTATTTTGAGGGATAAAGAAAGATAAGAACAGGAAAATGTTTTCTAAGGAGGTTCATGCCTGGTGATGAGAAATTAGATGATGCTTTACAAGGAGCTCAAAGGGGCTCATCGTTGTTAGAAGGCAGATCTCTAGAGGAAGTGATGGGAGAGGAAGGAAAGAAAGATAGAAACCAGAAAAATCCCATGGTCTTACATGCCAAGCTAAGTAGTATGTTCTTTATCCTACAGGGAAGGAGGACTTCTTGATGGATTTGAAACAGAGGCAGCACCCGTAGATTACTCTTTTGGAAAGGTTATTCAGACAGTATCATAAGAATACAATTGGTGGGAAGTTATAGTAGATATGGAGAATTTAGAAGTTATGATAAACATTGAGGTTGCTGGTAATGAGAGACAGAGAAATGGAGCAGAGAGCAGAAATAAGTATTAAAATAAGTATTAACTGTTTGGGCTAAGGATTAAAAAAGAAAAATAGTTCAGGATGATGGCCTGACTTCTTCTCTGGGTAGTTGGATGCATGATGGTGCTATCAGAGAAGCAAGTGACTAAAAGAAGGATCCTATCTAGAATCCTGGAAAAGGAATCTAATTTTATGTACATTGAAGTACCAGCAGGCAGTTGAATGCAAAGGTAAATATCCTGAGCAAGCTTTCTCAAGAATAGTCTACTTTTTCAGAGTAAGGAAAAGGATGAGACCACAAAAAGCCAAATTTACTATGGCTGACATAAGAAAGTATTCAAATAAGTATTAAAAATCGGTAAAGCTGTCTAGTGTATTCCCAGGGACCACATAGGAGGATAAAGCTTTGTGAGAAGCTCTTCTTGACTTGATTTTAACCTCAGCATTGCTAGAAGATAAATTTTTTTCTAAGGCAAGTTCTAGTCATATTGTACCTTGGCTAAAAAACTCTCAATTTCTTTTAAGGTATATGATATACAAACTTTTTGACACTGCAGGCTACATCATGGCTTAAAACCTTATCTCCCTCTCGTTTTTTCTACATACCATATGCTACAGCACAAATGAAAAATAAGCTATTCCCTGAATAGCCAGTTAATCTTCTGTCCCTGATCCTTTGCCTTTGATTTAGGATGCACTCTCTTATAAATCAACCAGTAAAATCCTCCTTAAATATGATCTCCTTCTTGGAAAATCCTTAATTTTTCCCAGTTGCACTTGTTCACTCTATGATTTAACACCATGTGAGTATTACTGTTTATCCCTCATTATTTACATGTAATAAGATGCATACTATGGTTATTTTTGTGCATTTGCTTTATTTCTTTACTACTAACTCAAAATCTCTTTTAGAGCAGAATGTGTATTTTAACTCATTTGGCTCTCAGACAACGTTTTGTTCATAGTATATCCTCAATAAATATTTGAAATAGTAAATTAAATGTAATATAGTTTATATTTAATTGAGGAAATTAAATGGAAAAATCTACTTCAATTTAAATACACAATTAATGCCATAAAATTTAAATAATGTGAGATCTTGAACTGGAAATATTAATTTTATCAGTAAATATGTGAGAATTATTGGTTATGCAATCATTTTGCCAGCCATCACATCATATCTGTTTAAATAAGTTTTTTGTTTTTGTTTTTGTTTTACTTATAAGGATTATTCGTGTATGGAAATTTAGAATAAGATTGGTTTTACACTGAGAAATATACTAAAATTATTATTCTATCTTTAAAATGTAAGTATAAAAAACAACACACCAATTTAAAACTGAGGCATATTATATTAATACGTGCATGTAGAATATACATTTTATGAAGTAGTAAAGTTACAATACACTGGAATCTATATATTATGGATAATGGATTGAAAAGACTCTAGAGCAGAAAAAACGTGTATATCATAATCAAACAGAACAGAGTTAGATTCCTTGACTTAGAAGACTGAGTGTATTTTGACTTCTTCTATGACAGCATCCTCGTGAATAAGTGCATACATATTTTTCAAGGCTTGTGGGGGAAGAAACACCATAATGTTTTAACTAGTATATGGTTATATAGTATATAGTTCATAATAAATCAGATCACTATTATTACTAGTGTATGTTATTAATTCCAGTTATTAATTCCATTTTATTACTAATCCTGCCATTATTAATCACTACTAGTGTATCAGTGATATGCATGCTAATATATGTGTGCATTTATGTTCATATGTAAGGAAACAGAAAAAAGTGTTTAACTGAAAATAAGATTACAAATGCAATGTGACTGGCATACTGATACATCAAATGTGTATTTACAGTATAACATAAGCCTATATGTTTGCAATATTTAAAATATTTTCTTAATTATATTAATGCATAATTTCAGGAATTAGTAAAATAATGTAAACATTGCGATAAATCAGAAGTTAGTAAAATAATTGCCAAATGCACTTTGCTTTTTAAAATTATACACAATATTTTAAGAAAATAGGCAGTTTTTTTAAAATGAAATGGTTAGGACTAAAGTGTCACAAATTAAAAGGAAATTAAATAGCTATCTGGTAAAAGGTGCAAGACCAGGAAATAAAATCATACCTGTAAAATTTGCATGTAAATGTTTTTTAAAATATTTTTTTAATATTTTTAAAAAATATTTAAAAAAAAATATTTATTTATTTATTTATTTATTTATTTATTTATTTATTTATGAGAGAGACGGAGAGACAGAAAGAAAGAGAGAGCATGGGTAGGGGGGGTTACAGGGAGAAGGAGAAGCCAATTCCCTGCCAAGCAGGAAGCCCAATGAGGGGCTCTATCCTGGGACTCTAGGATCATGACCTGAGCCAAAGGCAGATGCTTAACTGACTGAGCCACTCAGGGGCCCCTATAAGACAGTTTGTATTACCTACTATGGTGTTTGGTTTAAAATCTATATGTAGTCCATGAAACAGTCTCACTAGGAAATCTAAAAGCACTGTCTATGCTTCTGCATGTTGTTATGTTGTCCATTCAGCTCCAGTGAACTGCTTGCTACTCTATCTCAATAGATTCCTCCCATAAGGACCTCTAATTTATGAAGCCCTCAATCCAAGTTTACAACTAGGGACAATATCAATTTAAAGCCAAACATTTTAAGGTGATTCTTAAGGAAATATTTATTTGTAGTGCTTTGCCTTTATGCTGGCTTTTAAAATGTTTAGTAAAGAAAAAATTACTTGGGTTGCCTGGGTGGCCTACTCAGTTAAGTGACTGACTCTTGATTTCGGCCCAGGTCATGATCTCAGGGTTGTAAGATGAAGGCCTGCATCAGGCTTAAGATTCTCTCTGGTTCCCTCTGCCTTTGGCTCATAGCGTGACCCCGGAGTTCCAGGATCGAGTCCTGCATGAGGCTCCTCCCTGCATGGAGTCTGCTTCTCCCTCACCCTATATCTCTGCCTCTTTCTCTCTGTGTCACTCATGAATAAATAAATAAAATCTTTTTTTTTTTAAAAGATGAATTGCTTTACTGAAAATCTTACTGAGTTTTACTTTGTCTTGCATTTTTACTGTTTTAGTTTCTAGGTTTCTTTGTTTTTGTTTTTTGCCTTTCTAATCTGTAGAGTAAAACCTGTTTGTTGTTAACTATTTGAAAATATAGGAAAGTATCCTCTGGGAAAAAAGCTTTTAGTTCCATCCTCAGTTATTTTATGCAACTTTGAGAAAGCTCATAGTTGTTTCTGTAGTAATTGAAACAATGACATAGGCAAACATTTTTTTAAATGCTTTAAGAGTATCGAAGTATTAAATATAGATAAATGCCCAGGCAATTTTTAAATATAAAACTATTTAAGGGCAGCCTGGGTGACTCAGTGGTTTAGGGCAGCCTTCAGCCCAGGGTGTGATCCTGGAGACCTGGGATCAAGTCCCATGTCAGGCTCCCTGTATGGAGCCTGCTTCTCCCTCTGCCTGTGTCTCTGCCTCTCTCTCTCTCTCTCTCTCTCTCTCTCTCTCTCTCTCTGTCTCTCATGAATAAATAAATAAAATCTTAAAAAAAACTATTTAAAATACTATATGTAAAACCCCAAATCTAGGTCAGCATATTCTCATTTCTTGGTTATTCTTCAAAATTAAATCAAGAGTAAATATATAAGAAACTATTACCATATATCATTACATGAAATCTAGATAAAACCAAATTTACAGAAAAATTACATTGAAAAAAATCAATTGTCTTTATATGTCTTATATTTCTTCTGAATTTTGTTTTAGCAGAATAAAAAGATGATAGTCTTATTTTTAACAAAAATAAAGTTTTGGGGATCCCTGGGTGGCTCAGTGGTTTAGCACCCTTCAGCCCAGAGCATGATCCTGGAGTCCCAGGATCGAGTCCTGCATCAGGCTCCCTGCCGGGAGCCTGCTTCTCCCTCTGCCTGGTCTCCGCCTCTCTCTCTCTCTCTCTCTCTCTCTCTCTCTCTCTCTCTCTCTCTCTGTCTCTCTCATAAATAAAAATATAAAATATTTCTAAAAAATAAAAAAAATAATGTTTTGGTCTGATTTAGTTATGATAAAAATTACAAAATTATTATATGCTCAACTGCTGTAATACCTACTAACACCTTAAATCATGCAAATACATATGATTTTTCTAAAATCACAATGCTATTCACAATGACATCGATGGAGCTAGAGAGTTACTTTAAGTGTGACTTGTGTGACAGGCTTAAGTGACGTGTGAGCATTACAACAGTTTTGTTAGTGAAGAATAGAACTACCCTATGATCCATAAATTGCACTACTAGGTATTTACTCAAAGGGTGCAAAAGTACTCATTTAAGGGGATACATGCACCTCAGTGTAGATAATAGCAGCATTATTTACAATAGCAAAGATATGGAAACAGCCCAGGTGTCCATTGACCAATGAATGGATAAAGAAGATGTAGTGCGTTTGTACGCACACACACACACACACACACACACACACACACAGGAATATTACTCAGCCATAAAAAATGAAATCTTGCTATTCACAAAGACATCGATGGAGTTAGAGAGTAGTATGCTAAGTGAAATTTTAAGGATTAATTTTACCTGTGGATTCAGTGTACTATTTGGCCTTTATTTTTCCTATATATTTATTTTTTATCGTAGTATATTACATATAGTTTTGGATGCTAACCAAAAGGAATGAGAGAGGGCATAAATAAGTAATCAGATATGTCAACAAATGTAAAACGTGGAATACATTTTAAAATCATGAAAAATTTAAATTTAAATTAGTTTTTTTGTGAAGAGATTGTAAACTGTTGAAATTATATATCAAAAATGACAGGCGCTCTTTGCAGACAAAGTGTTGTTGACACAATCAGGAGATTAATATGTAATAAATAAGTTAACAGCCAGCATTGTTAGAACTGTTACTGTAGAATGTAAATAAAGTCAAGTCACTGATCTCATTCCTCTGTTCCTGGGACCTTCTGATGGACAGACACCCACTTGCTAAAACTTCCATGCACAGTTATGAATGTGGCATATTTAACAGTGACGCAAAGTCCAGAGGTACACACTCCTTCTTAGAGCTCATTTTAATTTCTTGCTCAAGCTGATTTCTTTCTTTCTTCCTTCCTTTCTTCATTTCTTTTCTTTTCCTTTCTTCCTTTCTTCCTCCCTTCCCTCCTTCCTTCCTCTCTTAGACGTAGAAGCCATAATTATGTTTTTTAGCACCTTTATTCTTTTTCTATTTCTTGTATTTTTTTCAAGTCCTATAGAGGAGCAAGGCCTCTCATTTTTTTTTTCAAATCACAGCATACATGAAAAATGATACCAGCATCATAAACTGGGGGAATCTGGGAGGCCTTTGGAGGCTGGAGGAAATTGGATTGGGACATAGGCTACCAGGGTCCCTGCTGTTGCCCCAGGACTCACTGAAGAGAAAACCATCTCATCATATTTTTAATCTATCCGAGGTACCGGTTCAAAATTGTGTGTGGTATTTAAGGATGCGGGATTTGGAATTTTCTAGAGGTTCACATCTAGGCATAGTCACTTACTATGTATGTGACCTTGGATAAATAACTAATCTCTCTGACACTTGGATTTTTACATCTGTAAAACAGAGCTGACAAGGATAACCATTTGAAATGGTGGCTGTGATGATGATTAGATCAGAATGCACATACCTTAGCAAATTACTTGGCATGCAGGTCCTAAGCCCTCAGATAAATTTGCCCTTAACCTGCCCTGTCCCCTCCAGTTCAGATGTGTTTGGAGCAGAATGAGAAAGGGCTACTATAGATCTATTGAGGACTCAGTCCTAGATGAGCCAAGTCACAGAAAGGGCATGTAAAGCACACAAAGGAAGCAAGCAAGCATCTTTCATTGACATCTTAATGAAATATCTTTGATGGACCAGAACAAGTTATTTGTCTCTTTTTCATCCAGGCTCATCCCAGTTTGATGCTACTGCCTTTGGTCCTAAAGATTCTGCTTTAAGCTTCCTTCAGCTCTCACTGTATTTTGGCAACTGAAACTCAAATCTCTTTCCTCTGGCAATAGAACTTCCCCCATTGATCTATCTTTGATACGTTGATAATGTTGCCCTTGTGCTTCTCATACAACTCAATAAAGCAAAGTGTTATTTCCTATCATGAATTCAATTATCATCTTTTTCCTCAGTTTATGATCAACAGTGGCCTTTAATGTTTGAGAAGATTTGCTATGCGAGCTCTATGATATTTACAAAGAAAAAGGCAAATGCACAGGGAATGGAGGGGAATGTTAGAGCTCAGTGCAGTGATCTAACTTAATATATTCATCCCCAAACAAGATACTGTGTCCCAAAAAGAGATTATTTGCTGGAGATCAAATAAATATTGAGTGGCAGTACAAGGTCTAAGACCCAGACCTCTCATCTCAGTGGTTAGTGCCTATTTTTCCTATTGTATGCTTGCCTCCTTACAGGAGAAAATAAAGTTGCCTTTACAAGGTCTGCCATCAAAAAGACACAAACCTTGGATTCAAAGAGCAGTCATGGAATTCTGACAGTTCTCTGAATTTACAAAGTAGAACAGAGGGAAACTGTGTATTTTCTACGCATTTGTAATTTCACATACAAATTAAGCAATTCACAAAGTTTTGAGTTATAATTTACACCTAGCGTTGTAGAAGTTAAAGGTATACAACAATGTGCTGATTTGATATATTTATATATTACAACGTGATTACCACTGCAGCATTAGCTAACACCTCTGTCATATCATGTAATTATCGTGTGTGTGTGTGTGTGTGTGTGTGTGTGTGTGTGATGAGTGCAAGTAAGATCTAGTCTCCTAGCAACTTTGGAGTTTATAATGCAATAGTGTTGACTATAATCGCTATGCGATGCATTAGGCCTTCAGGAGTTATTTCTCTACGAGTTGCAAGTTTGTGCCTTTGCATAACATCTCCCCAAATTTTTAATGGGGCATCAGCAATGTGGATGACATAGACGGCACCTATCAGGGTTATCATTAGAGTAATTCAAGTAGGAAAAAGAAACGGTGCTGCAAGAAATACCTCCACAGCTACTATCTATGTGTACAGCTTATTTATTATTTACTGTGAGTCTCATCCAATGATCACAAAAATCAATGCTGAGTTCTTATTATTAAACTCACTATAATGATGAGTAAATTAAGCTACGATATACAGGTTAAAGGACGTGGTCCATTTCAAGATGTAAGAAATTAAGTCAAAATTTAGACCCATACCTATCTGACTTCAAGTACTTTCTATGCCTATGCACACTGTGTCACAAATATTAGAATATTTAGAAGAAGCCTTAGAGAAGAGTCAATTTTAGCCTATTTTTGGCTTTAAAATATATATATATCAAGTGTCTTTCCACAGTCCTGCATATACATTGAGGGTTTTTTTGTTTTGTTTTTGAATTTTTTGTCCTTTAAATGGCCCCTAAAGTTCTGAAGCCTCAATAGACAAACTTTCACAGATTTTTCAAAGAAAGAGTGACACTGCTCAGGTACTCAGATTGGACATAAGATCATTGTGTTTTTACCCCTTCCCTGCCTTATCACATCTCAGTTGGGTCTTCTTTGTTCTCTTAGTGCCTAAAATGAGTTTGTGTAGGTCACTTGTAAATGCAGTCACAAGTTATAAATCTTATATATCAATGATCAAGACTGACAAGCTTTACAATGCAAATTTATCAGAAACGTATAAATAATAATATTTTTCTACACTGGATGAAAGTGTACTAGAAAGTAGTTTTTAACATTTGGGTAGCTTTAAGTTATAATTTTCTCTGCAGTGAGAAAAAAAAGGTATATGAAAAACTCAGTTGGATCCCCTTATTAAAAAAATACTGGAGAATATACACTAAATAAGATAACAGTGTTTATTTCTGGTTAGTAGGATTACCAGTGACATTATTTTCTTCTGTGTTTTTCTTTATATTTTCTGATCTCCTAAAATAATCTATTATTATGGATCATATATTATGTTTATAATTAGTAAAACAGTTTAATATAACTGTCAATTTTCAATTAATGTTTCCTTCAATGTTACACTTTTCTTATCTTCGTCTCCCTCTTCCTTTACCTAATCCTTTTATTTCTTCTGTGTTTTTTCATGTAAAGCTTTATTATGCTCATGGCTAATGAAAAGTTGGAAGAAGACATAATAAAACACATGGTAATTTCATGCAACCATAAAAATATGAAAAAAATCACAGCCCTAAAGTCAAAGTGACAATTTCCCCTTGACTGTCATATTAATACAGCATCAGTTAACCCTTTTCTAATATTTTCCTTTCTGATCATGATAGCAAGGCACATAAAAAATTACAAATGAAAACAACCTATCCTCTGCTAGAATCACCACAGTAGAACTATAACATTTTTTTGGTCTATTTATCTATCTCTCAGATCCTAAGTAGGCATTTTGTTTGAAAATATATGCTGGGGAAATGAAACGCATGAGGTAGAGTCACTAGATTAAATAATTATTTTGTAAAATATCAAAGTGGATGAGCTGCTTGTGAGGTGCCATAAAACCAATAAAATTCCAAGGACACTGAGATTACAGGTGACCAAGTGATGCCAGTTTTTAAAGTCCTAACAATGGGTGACAAATAAATTTTCTTTGCCAGAACATTTCTATTCATGTGAGAAAGGAAGGAGGAAAAAAAAAAAAAACACAAAACTTGAAGAACTCCAACCAAACAATAGAAATGACTAACATATAATATGAGAGAAAACTACTTAGGTGGAGGACAATAAAATTGAGAATAAATTTGTAAAATGAAGTGAATTGTGAGATCTCAGCTTTACATGGTAAAATTAGCTCTTTATAGTCAAGCCATTTTGTAACATATTTCAAAGGTAGTACATATTTTGTTTGAGTGAACATGTTTGACAGATTATATAGGGTAAATTAACCAGAGAATTATGAATAATACATTTTAATGTCTCTGTGAAATAAAATGTTTGTTCATAGAAGACTTCAGATGTATTTTGCTATCTTGCTTGTCTTTTAATAATCCAGTTGTCAGGACGCTTGGGAGGCTTAGTGGTTGAGCATCTGCATTCAACTCAGGTCATGATCCCAATATCCTGGGATCAAGTCCCACATCAGGCTTCCTGCAGGGAGCCTGCTTCTCCCTCTGCCTGTGTGTCTGCCTCACTCATGCAATCAATCAATCAATCAATCAATCATCTTTAAATAATAATAATAATCTAGTTGTCTACCGCTGCCAGAATGAACTGAGAAAAAGAAAAGATAAAATATAGGGTTACTCACTATCTCTGCCTCACAAGAGTATATTGAAAAAATATTTTTTTCTAAGTTCTTCCTTTTTACATAACCCTGAAGTCAGGAAAAGATTTTCGTGATAATAAGAATTTTGATATCTTAAAGATGCTTCAACTTTGAAATGTTCAAAACCAAAATCTTCCTCGTGGATAAATGGCACCACATCCACCCTGTTGTTACAAGTAGAAACCAGGAAGTGATTTCTGACACCTCTGTTCCCTTACCTCCTACACTTCCTGCATTGGATTCATCACCTAATTCTCCATGTCTCAGTCACAAATACCACCTTCTTCATACCCAACCTTCTTCCTTCTTCATATAGTAATAAAGTCTTACCTGGAGCACTGAGCTCGCTTTTATTTTATTTTTTTATTTTTATTTTTTTAGTGATAATGTTTTTTTCTTTACTTTTTTTTACTTTTTTTTAATTTATTGTTTTTATTGGAGTACAACTTGCCAACATATAGTGTATCACCCAGTGCTTATCCCGTCAAGTGCCCCCTCAGTGCCCTGAGCTAAGTGTCTTACTTCACATATTCTTGCCTTATTCCTATCCATTTTTCACATGAAAAAAAAATAATAAAGCCATAAGATAGTCCTAGTTAAAAAAAAAATCCTTCAATTTTCTTTTTTACACAGAATAAAATGCAAGCACACTGCAGTACCATGCATAACTTTACCTGATCTGGCCCCTCTCTGGGTCCATACCTCATTTTGAATTCAACTCCTTTTCTTTTCCATGAACAACCACATGCTGTCGTCTTTTCAGTCTAAAACCTGGTCCATCTCTTTCTGGCTTCACAGCCGCTGTGCCACCCTGTTCCTTTATTTCAAAATTTCTCCTTCTTCCAACTCCCTTCATACCTACTACCTATGCACCATCTGACTGATTCCCCAAATGGTCTTCCCTTTGCTCACTTCAGGTCTTGCTTAAAAACAAAAATGGCAGAAAACTGTGACAGTCCCTCAAAAAATTAAAAACACATTTACCATATGATCTAGAAATTTTACTGCTGGGTATATACTCCAAATAATTAAAAGCAGAGACTCAAACAGGTATTTGTACATAAAGCATTAGTGTAACAAAAGGTGGAGCAACCCAAATGTCCATCAGTACGTGAATGGAGGAACAAATGTAATTTATACATAACATGGAGTATTACTCAGCCTAAAAAGGAATGATTTTCTGATGCTTGCTGCAAGATGGATGAACCTCAAAAACATTATGCTCAGTAATGCATGCTAAGTAAAATGAGTGAGGTGCAGAAGTACAAATATATGATTCCACTTATATGAGATAAATATAAACAAAGTACAAAAGTTACCTAGGACTAGAGGTATTGAGGTCATGGTGAAAAGAGGAGTTATTGTTTGATGAGTACAGAATTTCACTGGGGGTGAGATGAAAGTTTAGATGGAAAAAAAAAGAATGTTCAGATGGTGTTGATGGTTGCACAATATGAATATATTTAATGTCACTGAATTGTACACTTAAATATTGTTAAATGAATGCTATGTATATTTTATCACAATAAAAGGGAACCCTAAAAAATCACAGAGGCACACATTTAAAAAATGCTTTCTTGGCAACCTTTCCCTTATTAAATTTATCATTAATTTTAAAAGTAAAATATTTAGAATTTATAATTGTGTATCCTTTTCTCCTTTTATTAGTAAATTTTCCCATATTAGCCTATAAGTTCCATGAGAATAGAAACCTTGATTTCTGTATTTTGAGTTGTGGCATTTGCTTTTAGTTTTCCATTACCCATTTTGGGCCAAGCACCAGTAGCCACTGAGTAAATATCTGTCATATGAATGGATAAAATTTGCATATCTGAAACAATATGATTTTTTAGAGAAACATTTAATTTGGGGATATTTGCAGATTTACAAAGAATTCTCATATATTCCTCTCCCAATTTCCCCTAGTGTTAATAATATCTTATAATTAAGACAAAGTATCATACTTGCTATATCACTATTAAACTTCAGACTTTATTAAGATTCCTCTACCTTTTCCACTAAATTTTTCTGTCCCAGCATCCAATCAAGGAAAATAATACTTTTGATAGTAGTTCCCTATATAAGACTGTAATATCATGAGGGAAAAGCAATATATATATACACTTCACATTATTATAACACAGATGCATCATTCTTTAGTACTGCATTGTGGGGACTGAGCTTTTTGTTAGTTACATAGTATATTTTTCTTTATTTCCGAAGTTGTCGTTTGTTTATAGAAAGAAAAAAAAAACGTTTTCTTTAAATAATTTCAAAAAAAATTTCCATCGTTAGAATTACAATTTAGCATTCAAATCTTTTTGTTTTTTTTTTTTCCTTTCTCATTTTTTTAATACAATTCCTTTGGGCTCACACATGTTAAATGCCCCTTAAATTCCAAACACAGAATATTTAAAGCAAGGATTTCCTTCATTTCACAGTACTTTTATCCTCTTCCTTCTTTTTTGCAATTTAAGCATTTACATCTAGACATCCACACACCACATGCTCTTATTCTCTCAGATTGGCACACTCAGTTCAGCAAACAGGTGTAAAAGAATCGAGCTGCAGCATCTGTGAGCAAATGCCATACAAAACCAGAAACATTTTCCAACAGCTGGACACTAGTTTGAAGACATCCGAGGAATGTTATGAACATCATATATTTTAGAGACAAGTGTCAATGTCAAGTTTCTTCACTGGAAAAGCAAACAGTTCTCTCTACTGTCTTCTTCTCCCTAGGCAGAAAGGCCAACACCAATTGATGTTTTATATGTATTTAGCCAGAAGTTTTAATACAAAAACGATTTTTAAAAGATCTCAGAGTTTTTGCATAAAAAAAATCAACACCAACATTACAGAATTTGTTGAACTTCATAATTTTTTACATATTTGTTGGCAAACTAAGATTTTAACCACTTAAAAAAGGCATATTTTCTAATTTGACAAGAGGAATTTACTGTAACCTTAATAGGAACAACTTGTTGCTTCATAATGTTTAATAATTTAGAGCAAAATAATAATGTTAAAGCTAAAACATCAATTTTTAACTGCCATTTTCTCTTCAGATATTCCAAATTCGTTGATTTATATTTTTTCTTTAAATAAATTATCATCACCAATAAATTCTGAAAGAAATACAATTTTAAATGTAACTTAAAATAAACTCATTATGTTGCCCAAATTGTATTCTAAGGTAGGCTTCAAAAGTATTTTTCAATTTGAAACAGAAAAAAAAAAAACTACTCTAGAAAAAAAATATTGCAAAGAGCAGGTATTTGGAGTTTCAAACAGTTTAAAAATAAAGGGGGAAAGTGAGTGCATTTAAATAAAACAATTCTAATGTATGTTTTAAATTACAACTGCTTAAACATACATTTTAACCTGAAAAGAAAAAAGAAATTTACTGCAATTTATTTTAAAGGTATGTTACATTATCAAAGTAAATGATAGAAAAGGAAATGCTTGGAAATAGAAATAAGAACTATATGAAACTCTCATTAATATCTAATAAATTACAATTGTTCTGCATGTTATAACATTAACTTTTAGGCTTGAAAGGAATATGTAACACCGAAGTCATGTTAAAATATATATTATGGAAAGAGATATAGATTCAAAGTATAACTCTGATACACAAATTATGGATTTTGGCCAATTTCCGAATTAATCTTATCCTCTATTCTGGAATATTGAATATATTAGTATTTCTCCCATATGATTATTCTAAGATTTACAGTGAGATTACATATACAAATGTCTTCCTTGCTTTTCTGGCCAATAGTAAACTTGCAGTAATATTTTAGACATTTTAGTAATATATTCCATATTTGATTTTCGCTCAGAGCTATCAAACAAATTGGTGCTCCTCAGCTCTGTGAATCAAGGTAAACTTATGTGTTACTCCCTAAAAGGAATAAATGTACCACTAAGGATTTTTTAAAATTTTTTATACTTATTTTATGTCCAAAGCAAGATAGATATTCTAAAATAAGATGAACCTTTTGTCTATATGTATGACCGAATCAACTATAATCACCAAAGATTCAATTGTTAAAAATGCAGTCAAATCTGCCCCAAAATTCCTTTCACCTAATACTCTAAATGCTAGCATAATATTTCCTTTCATTTACATTGTCAAGATAATTAGCCATATGCAGCTTAACTCTTCCTTTCTAATAAGCTATTGCATTAATTTACTTTCTAAAGTTGATAAAGGAAGAAATAATCATTCTCTATTTCTGCTCTAACAAATGTCCATTTTTCCAGGCCACAGTATAAATAATTGCTACCACATCAAAAGACAAAAGGTTTTTATACTCAGAGTCTCTTCACCTCACCTCAGAAAGGGTATGGGGATAATGCTCTGCTTTCCTTTGTGTTTTTTTCCTTGAAGAAAGATGTCTTCATCTCATATTCTATTAAACCTACCATTGTTTTAGATGTCACGTGACTTGGACGCAAATAAAGAAAACTGACATATTGTAAGTTAAAAAATGAAGAATAGCTGTCTTCTATTTTCATATGATGAAATATTTTTATTCTATGTAATTTCCCCTTGTAATACAATGTAAAATGACTCCAAATTTCCTATATCACGTACAAATATGGTCTATTTATTTAAAAATTACAAATTGACATTGAGTCAGATTAAATATAGTATATATTAGTAGATAGCCCATTTAAAAAAAAAAGTAAAAGAGCTCATTCATAGAAGGATCAATGTTATGCTAGGATCCTTCAAGATGGCTTTTTGTATATGTCCTTTTAAATAAGAATCAATTATTTCTTTCATCTATGCTATAGGTCATTATTCAAAATATCAGATGATGTTCTGGGATATACTTTAGTATGTACTTTCAAGCTTTAGTAATACAGTAATTTCAGTTTTATTTCTTGAAATACTTCAACTGCTGAATATAATAGCAGAAGGAATTCTGACACTATATTCTTTTCTTTGAGTTTGAGTATCAAGGCAATATTGAACATACAGTGCACTTTCAACATATATTTAGAATTTTACTGATTTGAGAGGTCCGATCTTCTGAACTAAGGCTTACATGTTCCTGTACTAAACTTCTTGGCCTGAACTTGGGCTATTTCTAAGATACTTGGGACTATTTATATTTCATGATCTTTGTGATGGAGGAGAAAAAAAAAACATACACACAGCAGTTCCTATAATATATATAACTTTACTTTATTAGAAAACGTTAAATAAGTGGCACCTGTATATTAAATTATGTGCTCTGTACAAAGACTTTGTTGTATTAGGGATTAAATTCTTACAACAGCTCTTGGATTTTTAAAAATTCTTTCTTTGTAATCCATAAGATCCATAAGATCTAAAAACGAATGCCCATTTTCACATACAAGAATATCTGTAACCATAACTATGTACGGAGTTCAAATCTAATAACAATTCTACACATACTTATACTTTTGTATAAGTATGATCAAGGAGGTGGTTCAAGATGTCAGCATAGGATGACCCTGAACCCACCTCTTCTCATGGAAACAATAAATCTATAGCTATGAAATAAATCCCTCTGAAAAAGACCAGAAAACTAGCAGAACATCTTTTCCACAACAAAGGATAAAAGGACCACGTCAAGATGAGTGGATGAGACAGAGACTTGGTCTTCCCCAAATCTCAGTCCCACTGCAGCAATCCACAATTGAGAGACTTTCTTCCTGAGGAACACAAGGTTTGTGCCCCACATCAAGCACCTCAGTTCTTAGGACCTGAACCAAAGTGACAAGCTCCCAAGATATCTGGCTTTGAAATCCAATGGGCCTTACATCTAGGACTGTTGGAAATGGAGATTCTGCTATCAGAGGGCTCATCTGCATATTCACTTGTTCTGGGACCCAATACCAAAACAGCAGTTTGGAGATTGCCTAAACTCACATATACATGATACTCAATGGCAAAAAAATCTAAAATTTTCCCTTTAAGATCAAGAATAAGACAAGGATACAAAAAAAAAAAAAAAAAAAAAGATGGGATCCCTGGGTGGCGCAGCGGTTTGGCGCCTGCCTTTGGCCCAGGGCGCGATTCTGGAGACCCCGGATCGAATCCCACGTCGGGCTCCCGGTGCATGGAGCCTGCTTCTCCCTCTGCCTGTGTCTCTGTCTCTCTCTCTCTCTCTGTGACTATCATAAAATAAAAATAAATAAATAAATGTGGTAAATTAAAAAAAAATTATTTAAAAAAAAAAAAAAGAATAAGACAAGGATACAACTCACACCCTTTTTATTCAATATAGTATTTGAAGCCCTAGTCAGAGCACTTAGGCAGAAGAAAAAAATAAAAGGCTTCCAAATTGGAAAAGAAGAAGTAAAATTGTCACTGTTTGTGGACACCATGATTTTATAAAAAGAAAACACTAAAGAGTCCCCTTCAAAAAAAAATCATGCACACACACACACACACACCGGTTAGAACTAATAAACAAATACAGTAAAGTTGTGGGGTACAAAATCAAAATGCAGAAATCTGTTTTGGCATATACATTAACAATAAAATATCAGAAAGAGAAATTAAGAAAACAATACCACTCACAACTGCATTAAATACCTATTTATAAATTTAATCCATGAGGTAAAAGACCTGCACACCGAAAGCTACAAGGCATTGTTGAAAGAAATTTAATAATAATAAATAAAATTTTTATGGAGCCATGAAACATCCTAAATAGCTAAAGCAATTTTAAGAAAGAAAAACAAAGCTGAAGGCATCATGCTTCCTGATTTAAACCTATATTGAAAGCTACAGTAGGGCAGCCCTGGTGGCTCAGCAGTTTACTGCCGCCTTCAGTCCAGGGCAAGATCCTGGAGACCCGGTCTGGACCTGGACTCCCTGCATGGAGCCTGCTTCTGCCTCTGCCTATGTCTCTGCCTCTCTCTCTCTTTCTCTCTCTCATGAATAAATAAATAAAATCTTTTTAAAAAGCTACAGTAATCAAAACAATATGATATTGGCATTAGAACAGATCAATAAAACAGAATAGAGTGCCCAGAAGTAAATCTGTGAGTGTATGGTCAATTAGTTTATAAAAATTAAGCAAGAGTGTACAATGGGGAAATGACAATGCCTTCAACTGGAAAAATTGGATATCCACATGCAAAAGAATAAAACTGGGTCATTATCTTGTATCATACACAGCATTAAATTTAAATGGATTAGATATGAATGTGACACCTAAAACCATAGAACTCCTAAAAGAAAACATAAGTGGTAAGGTCCATGACATCAGTCTTCATGATATTTTTCTGGATCTGACTTTAAAGGGAAAGGAAACATAAGCAAATATAAACAAACAGGATTATATCAAACTAAAAAACCCCTCCACAGTGAAGAAGTCATAAAAATAAAAGGCAAGGGAGAAGATACAATTGACCCTTGAACAATGTGTGTCTTAGGGGCACTGACCACCCCCATAGTAAAAAATCTACAAATAATTTTTTATTCTCCCAGACTTTACCTGCTAATAGCCTACTGTTGACCAGAAGCCTCACTGGTAACAAATAGTTTATTAACACATATTCTGTATGTTTTATGTATTATATACTGCATTCTTAAAATAAAGTAAGCTAGAGCAAGGAATGTCTTGTCAAGAAAATAATAAGGAAAATAAAATACATTTACAATACTGTGCTATATTTATCAAAAGTAAGTAAGTAAGACCTGCACAGTTCGAACTTATGTTATTCAAAGGTAACTGTATTTGTAAATCATATATCTGGTTAGAGGTCAATCTACAAAATATATGTAGAACTTATACAGCTCAAAAACAAACAATCCATTTTATAAAATAGACAGAGAAAAAAGAATAAATAAGAAAAAATAAAAAATAGGCAGAGGATCTGAATAGAGAGTTTCCAAGGAAGACATAAAGACAGCCAGCAGGAACATAAGAAAAACAAAAACAAAACAAAAACAAAACAAAACAAACAAAAAATCTCAATATTACTAATCATCAGGGAAATGCAATCAAATCCACAATAAGATATCACTACACATTTGTCACAATAAATATTATCAGAAAGATAAGAAACAAGTCTTGGAGACAATATGGAGAAAATGAAACCCTCAAACTCTATTGGTGGGAATGTAAATTGGGACTGCCACCAGGGAAAACAGTATGGGGGATTCTCAAAAAAACACGAATAGAACTATCATATAATCCAGCTATTCCACTTCTGGGTATTTGCCCAGAAAACAAAAACACTAATTTGAAAAGATATGTGCACCCCTATGTTCTTTGCAGCATTATTTATAATAGCCAGGATATGGAAAAACCTGTGTCTATTAATGGATGAATGGGTAAGCATAAAATGAGATACTACTCAGTCATAAAAAGAATGCGATATTGCAATCTGAGAAAACACAGGTGGACCTTGAGGATAGTATATTAAATGAAATAAGTCAGACAGAGGAAGACAAAGACAAATATCATATGATTTCACTTATATGTGAAATTTAAAAACAAAAACTCAAAGATAGAAAACAGATTGGTAGCTGCCGAAGGGAAGGGTGTTAGGGGATGGGCAAAATGAAATATATTGAGAGGTACAAACTTCCAATTATAAAAAAAAATTAATAAGTTATGGGGATTTAACGTCCAGAATAATGAAATTTAAAAGATGCTAAGAAAGTAAATCTTAAAAGTTCCGTCACAGGAAAAGGAATTGTAATTGTATACGGTGGCAGATGGCAACCAGTCTTACGGTGGTGATTATCTCTCAATATATACAAATACCGAATCACGTTGTATACGTGATGTTAATATAATGTTGTGTGTCTACTATACTTCAAAAAAAGACATAATGACCCATGTATTTAGATATTCCTCAAATGCCATTCTAGTAACAAAATCAACATCCTTCATAATTGTATGAAGTGTCATTTCCAAATCAGTTTCTTAAAACCTCCCCCCTAAATGTGTCATTAGATTCATTTGCTTTCTGGATACGATAATATAATTCTTTGTCAATGGCTCCAAGATTTTAGCTGGATGTTTCTTTACACTAAAGTACAATAAGGTGTATTTTATTCCTTTCCAGTAAGCTGATTTATTGTTGTAAATGTAATTTTTCATTAACCAGAGCTCACAGTATTCATTGGTCATTCAATAACACATACATTATTTACTTAACGCTATGAATGTAGGAATAACACAGAATTATATGAAGGATATCTTAAAAAGACAAATGTTAGTGCTGTATTCTGGAATCATTATGTATACTACTCAATATGCTTCAGTATTTATATGTAAATAATTAAGAGAAATATTTATATAACAATACAAGTCAGTGACAGATCTGAAATCATCAGTAAAAATAAAACTTGATTCAGCATACTTTATTTCCAAAGAGTGAAATCATATTTAGCACAAGCTTTTAGGAAGAAAATTTAAATGAAAAAAGTCACTTTTTAAAATTCTGAATTTAAAAAACAATATTCCTTTATACAAACACACACCTTAAGTCCATGACTTATTTTCTATTATTTTGGTCTCATACATGACAGAATGTCTTATCATTTTATTTTGTTGATTATAGCTTTTTATGTGATACAAACTTGACTTCAAAATCTCATGTTTGAATTTATCAATAAAGTGTCACTTAATACCAGTTATAATAATAAAATAGATATGAGCATTTTATTCTTTGGTGGGATACAGATCATTACTTTCTGTACAGATTGCACTTTTTTTTTAAGATTGCACTTTATTCTATTTAGAACAAGTAAACAGAAAATGTTGGGATCCCTGGGTGGCGCAGCGGTTTGGCGCCTGCCTTTGGACCAGGGCGCGATCCTGGAGACCCGGGATCGAATCCCACATCGGGCTCCCGGTGCATGGAGCCTGCTTCTCCCTCTGCCTCTCTCTCTCTCTCTCTCTCTCTCTCTCTCTCTCTCTCTGTGACTATCATAAATAAACAAAAATTAAAAAAACAGTATTTCTAAAAAAAAAAAAAACAGAAAATGTATACTTCTTGATGTTTAGAGAATAAAATACAAAGGTCACAGGGTGGCAACTTCTATTTAACTTCACGTTTAAAAGACTTTATTGTCGACCCATTTTGCTCTTAGGTCCAAGAGAAGTTTTGTAGACGGAGCTTTTCTAGTTTTCTCATGACATAGTGCATATGATTTTAAAATATAAGAAAAGTAATCCAAATCACTTTCCATAAGCTTTGTAAGTCCTTTCACAGACCAAGGAATTCTTGATTGCAATCCCATTATTCTGTTCTTCTGTTATAAAATGGTTATGTATGGCACTACTTTTAGAGAATGGGCTACTGGGTCTTGAAGTTCTGGATTGAGACACTGTTTTTACTTACTATTTCCATCATGCCTAACTACACGAGGGCGATAGTCAAGTTAGCTTCATAACAGCCAGAAGAAATGCCTCTGATCCAATTGGTCACAGGGCAGCTATCACCAAAACCAATTTCTCTATAATTAAAGGGTGCTCCCAGGTGCTGTAAAAACTTGGAAGTTGCCCATGGATTTGGGAGAAAAAGGGGGATTTTTTTTTTCATAGACAGAAACCACATTGAAGCAATTTCTGAAACACACTGATAAGCTTTGCTTTTGAATTTATATTAAAGAGCTCAATAGTTGCTACCTGTGAGAACGGCCGACACTTCTAAACTGACTCATGTCCTGCAGAGATTAAGGACAGAGGCCTCTAGAAGATTAGCGTGTCGCTTGGTTTAAGTGACACACAATCCATTTTATTGACATGGACTCCATCCTGCAAAACAAGCACTTTTTGACTGAAACATAATGAAAATTCGGTGTGCCTTTATAGACCTGCACATAATACGTTTTACACATTAGTGCTAGCTAATATAGGCAATGTCTGTAAATGAAACCAGCAGTCCTCATAAAGGATGGCGTGGAGGCACGTGCCTCAGAATGCTAATTCAGTGGAACATACCCGAGAAGCTTTACATTACTTTTTAATTTTACCCAGGTCTTGCCATGGTCCAAAGTTATTAAGCTGTATTCATTGAATTCGGCAGGCTATTACTTTGCATTGTTACCATTCCTATTGCATCTCGGCATTCAGTTGTGAAGCCAAACAGGCTTTGATTTGATTTCTAATTGTTTGTTTTCAGCAACTTGAACCTGAGTTTGTTGCTCCTGTGCAGAACACCAGTGGGTAGGTGAAGAGTTCTCTCGTTTTCCTTTTAATGCCATCCTAACACAAAGGGTGGGCTGGATTCCGCCTCTGTCACGACTGGGCTGCATAGCAGAGATGTGAAATGCTACTGAATTTAAACTAAGTACATTGGAGGGCTGACGTTTTATAACGTTTCTGCCAGCTACCTGGACTCCATCATTATGAGGAAATAACCCTGTGCTAACACCTTGGAAAATAACTTGACCATGCTCTCTCTTTTGTTTTTGATCTATAGCATAAAAACACTGCATGCGCTGAGGTTGAAACGGGTCAGAAAGCTGGCCTACCACAGCATTATGGGAAGATTTCATTAGAGAAAACTTACTACACAGCGTGAAAACCACCATTTCCATAAGCTGTATCCACTACTTCAACATTGTTGGAAATATGTTCTATAGACGTAGAGGGTAAGGGAAAAATGACATGTTGTACCGCACTTCATATTAGTCACTTTAAGTTAAATTGCTTTAAGTTAAAACGTCAGTTGCAATAACATATAAATAAAGCTAGGTCATACATGATGATTATGATAGAGAGGTTTTAAAGTATCCGTTATCTTTGCAATACAATAAATGTGGTTATTCTTCACGATGGAACATATATTTGTTTGTTTTTTGTTTACTTCCTCCTTCACTTCATTTATTACACCAAATGTAGAAGGTAATTCTTAAACCTGCTGAGCACCTGAATACTGAGAAACTAGTTCTTGCTTTTACTTTAGTTTCATTTATAAGAAACAAAGCTGTTCAGCAGAACAACTAAACCTGAGCAGGTGAGAACAGTGTCGTGAAAGGAAATAAGCACAGAGAATGGGGAGTTTTGTCACAAGCTCTGTTACAGGACAAATGCCACTTAACACTTCTGACACTTAGTTTCCCTGTCCATAAAATTAACAGCCTTCCTTATATGACACTTTCTGATTAATAAAAAAAAAATCCTTCATGAACTCTCACTTCCTGCCTCAAATAAAATCAGAAATATCTTTGAATAAGTTAATAGGGTCAATTTCTTGGCTGTCTCATGACTAGCACCGTTGAAAGTTATCTACGCAGCTCATGCCAATGATCTCATCAACCATGAGTCATTCAGCTAGCAGAATGGAAGGCCACAAAGTTCAACAACCTTACAAATTTTTCGGTCTAACTTTGAGGGGATGTTTGCTTGTCTTTTGGAAGAAAATGGTAGAATGTAGCAGAAAGATTACAAGGAGAGACTTTGAAGAAGTTGCTTAAACTCTCTGTGTCAGTTTCCCACCTGCAATATATTGGAGACACATCCACCTATAGTAGAGGGTGTTGTAAGGATTGAATAATGTAATGTGTTCAAAGTTTGGCACACAGCAGAACTCAGTGTTTATCCTCTAATCTATTTATTGACTTTTTCTATCCAAATATTTAAAAAAAAGTTGATATGTTTGAGAGAGAGAGAGAGAGAGACTGGCTTCTTGGGTATGTTCCACTGAACTAGTATTTGTGCATACACACGATTGGGGAGAGGAGCAGAGGGAGAGAACCTTTACACAAACTCTTTGCTGAGTGTGGAGCCTGATGCCACCAGGCTCCAATCCCACAACCCAGGAGACTGTGATCTGAGCTGAAACCAAGAATCAGACACTGACTGAACCACCCAGGGGATCCTTTCCATCCAAATATTTTCTTTCCAATTATTGGGGAATAGTCTGGGTTTCAAAGTTGGAGTGCTGACCTTACTTGACAAGGTGAGAGCAGAATGTTCTGAAGTAAAGTGAGACTTTCAGAGAAATAGTCATGAATTGCTATATTTCTTCTCTCATGGTCAGCAGTTATAGTCATAGATACTCTTAATTGTATATGTAAAGAGCATTCTGATCCTGCAGTACCTACCTCATACCATCATTCCCTAGAGTCTCCCCCACCAAAACAAAAAGAAGAAGAAAAAGAAAATCCCCCCCTGACAGTCACAGAATTTTGTCACATAAAGAGATAGTAAAATGGAGAGAACAAGGATGGGAAAGTACACAAGATGATGACAAACTTTTGTCATTGTTTTATTAAATGATGTAATATTCAGCACCTCTTGAAAGCTGAGAGCATACACGCTAATACAAATGCCTATAAAAGATATATATGTAAAGCAAAACCTATCATAAATACCTTTATATACACTGAAAATGTATGCCACAGTCCTACATAATAAAATGATAACAGGAATAAATTCTGAGTAGTGATAATATGGCAGACAGAGAGAGGCGGAGGGAAACATTCACTTTTGACTCTATGTTCCTATAGATATGTTAGAATTCTAATAGTATCACTCTTATAATTGCAATAAAGTAGAGAAAACTTTATCAACAAGAAAGAATTTCTCCTAACTTTTTAAATTCATTTTTGCAATGAGAAGGATATTATTGAAGTGGATGGAAATAGAATATGAACTTATCCCCTGAGAACTCCTCCTCCACCCAAGATCTAGGAGTTAGCAACAGGGGAAACAGAGAGATTTATAAGGCCGGAGAAGATATTTTGTTCTTTACTCTTAGAACATAAACTGGGTGGCTCAGTGTTTGAGCGTCTGCCTTTGGCTCAGGTCCTGATCCTGGGGTCCTGGGATGGATTCCCTCATCAGGGTCACTGCAGGGAATCTGCTTCTGTCTCTATGTCTCTGCCTTTCTCTGTGTGTCTTTCATCTTTCATCAATAAATAACTAAAATCTCTCTCTCTCTCTAAAAAAAAAAGAACATTAAGGAGGAGAAATAAAATCTGTGAAGAACCAATTAGATAGAAAGAAGGCACTGGGAATTTAGAGGGATAATAAAACTCCACAAACTAGAATAGTTAATAGATATTTTGAGAAAAAAAAATATTTGAACGGTTACATTATAAACACTTCTCTGAAATCTTAATTTTTCTATTTAAATCTAAGTTGCTCAGGGTCCGGGGACTGTCTCTCTATCTCCCTATCTGTTAATCAATTGACAGTAATGAAAGGGATGGATTTTTTTTTTTTTTTTTTTTTGGTCTGGGATGACATGCCATCAAAAAAAAAAAAAAATAATATGTGACTAAGAAATCCGAAAGCAGAGTGTATACTATAGAAGCATGATTCTCTATGAATTTACTCAAACCCAGGAAAGTCTGAAATTTACTGAAAAAGTCAGTTTTAAGCAAATCTATGTGAATTTCACAGGGTAGAGTGAACATATCTGTTATATTAGGTGGTTTAAAAAAACAATAACGTTTAAGGTTCCTTTTTTTTTAAGATTTTTTTTTTTTTATTCATGAGAGACAGAGAGAGAGAGAGAGAGACAAAGGCAGAGGGAGAAGCAGGCTCCATGCAGGGAGCCGGATGTGGGACTCGATCCCAAGACTCCAGGATCATGTCCTGGGCTGAAGGCACCGCTAAACTACTGAGCTATCTGGGCTGACCTTAAGGTTCCTTTTTAAAAATACAAGGGGATCCCTGGGTGGCGCAGCGGTTTGGCGCCTGCCTTTGGCCCAGGGCGCGATCCTGGAGACCCCGGATCGAATCCCACGTCGGGCTCCCGGTGCATGGAGCCTGCTTCTCCCTCTGCCTGTGTCTCTGCCCCTCTCTCTCTCTCTGTGACTATCATAAATAAATAAAAATTAAAAAAAAATAAAAAATAAAACCTAGCTTTAAAAAAAAATAAAAATAAAAATACAAGAAAGCTTGGATGTAATCACCACGGAAATGAAAAATAAATTGAACAATGATAAAATACATAAATCTATTAAAAAGTGGGAAATCATCCTCTCTGGGACCAGAAAATGAATAAACAAGACCTCTTCTTCTACCCTTTCTTTTTTTTTTTAATTTTATAAATTAATTTTTATTGGTGTTCAATTTACCAACATACAGAATAACACCCAGGGCTCATCCAGTCAAGTGTACCCCTCAGTGCCCGTCACCCATTCACCCCCACCACCCGCCCTCCTCCCCCTCCACCACCCCTAGTTCATTTCCCAGAGTTAGAAGTCTTTATGTTCTTTCTCCCTTTCTGATATTTCTCACACATTTCTTCTCCCTTCCCTTATATTCCCTTTCACTATTATTCATATTCCCCAAATGAATGAGAACATACACTGTTTGTCCTTCTCCGGTTACTGTGGCCAAGTTCAAAAAGGGTGTTGCCTGAGTTCTCCTCTGGGATTTTGATGGAATCTTGTCTCACATTTAGATCTTTCATCTATTTTGAGTTTATCTTTGTGTATGGTGCAAGAGAGTGGTCCAGTTTCATTCTTCTGCATGTGGATGTCCAATTTTCCCAGCACCCTTTATTGAAGAGACTGTCTTTCTTCCAGTGGATCGTCTTTCCTCCTTTATCGTATATTAGTTGAGCATAAAGTTCAGGGTCCACTTCTGGGTTCTCTGTTCTGTTCCATTGATCTATGTGTCTGTTTTTGTGCCAGTACCACACTGTCTTGATGACCACAGCTTTGTAGTACAACCTGAAATCTGGCATTGTGATGCCCCCAGATATGGTTTTCTTTTTTTAAAATTCCCCTGGCTGTTTGGGGTCTTTTCTGATTCCACACAAATCTTAAAATAATTTGTTCTAAGTCTCTGAAGAAAGTCCATGGTATTTTGATAGGGATTGCATTATACGTGTAAATTGCCCTGGGTAACATTGACATTTTCACAATATTAATTCTGCCAATCCATGAGCATGGAATATTTTTCCATCTCTTTGTGTCTTCCTCAATTTCTTTCAGAAGTGTTCTATAGTTTTTAGGGTATATTTTGAGAACCATTTGAATGGTAAATGGTTCTCCAACCTTTTATTTTCAGGTTGTAGGTGTCCTTCTGTCTAAAATGAGTCTCTTGTAGACAGCAAATAGATGGGTCCTGCTTTTTTATCCAGTCTGAAACCCTGCGCCTTTTGATGGGGTCATTAAGCCCATTCACGTTCAGAGTTACTATTGACAGATATGAGTTTAGTGTCATCATGATATCTATTTAGTCCTTGTTTTTGTGGATTGTTCCACTGAACTTCTTCTTAAAGGGGAGTTTTAAGAGTCCCCCTTAAAATTTCTTGCAGAGCTGGTTTGGAGGTCACATATTCTTTCAGTTCCTGCCTGTCTTGGAAGCTCTTTATCTCTCCTTCTAGAAAAAAGCATTAAGGACTCACGAGACTTCATGACTGCAGAATTTAGATCCAATCAGGCAGAAATTAAAAATCAATTGGATGAGATGCAATCCAAACTAGAAGTCCTAACGACGAGGGTTAACGAGGTGGAAGAACGAGTGAGTGACATAGAAGATAAGTTAATGGCAAAGAGGGAAACTGAGGAAAAAAGAGACAATCAATTAAGGGACCATGAAGACAGATTAAGGCAAATAAATGACAGTCTAAGGAAGAAAAACCTACGTTTAATTGGGGTTCCCGAGGGCGCCGAAAGGGCCAGAGGGCCAGAATATGTATTTGAACAAATCCTAGCTGAAAACTTTCCCAATCTGGGAAGGGAAACAGGCATTCAGATCCAGGAAATAGAGAGATCCCCCCCTAAAATCAATAAAAACCGTTCAACACCTCGACATTTAATAGTGAAGCTTGCAAATTCCAAAGATAAAGAGAAGATCCTTAAAGCAGCAAGAGACAAGAAGTCCCTGACTTTCATGGGGAGGAATATTAAGGTAACAGCAGACCTCTCCACAGAGACCTGGCAGGCCAGAAAGGGCTGGCAGGATATATTCAGGGTCCTAAATGAGAAGAACATGCAACCAAGAATACTCTATCCAGCAAGGCTCTCATTCTTCTACCCTTTCTCCTGGACAAAGGGAGGGGGAAGTATGGAGGATAGAGAGCATGGTTAAAAAAAAAAGAGTAAGAGTGCAAACTTGTCCTTTGTTGTCATTTCAACAATCTTCAGGGCATCTTCACCAGGAGTAGTTTCCATCTCAAGAAACTACTTTGTTCATCCATAAGAAGAAACCACTATTCTGTTAAAGTTTCATCATGAGATTTCAGGAATCCATTCTCATCTTCAGACCCATCTATAATCCTAATTCTTTTGCTATTTCTACCACATATGTAGTTACTTCCTTCACTGAAGTCTTGAATCCCTCAAAAATCATCCAGGACTGTTGAAACCCACTAGTTCCAAACTCCCATTAAGGTTGATATTTTGACCTCTTCCTATGAATCACGTACATTCTTCATAGCATCTACGACGGCGAATCCTTTCCAGAAGGTTTTCAATTTACTTTGTCTAGATCCTTAACAGGAATCACTATCTATGGCAGCTGGAGCCTTATCAAATGTATATTTTTAATAATAAAATTTGAAAGTCAAAATCATTCCTTGATCCATGTACTGTTGATTCAGAATAGGTGTTGTGCTTAACAGGCTTGAAAACAACAATCTCAACGTCCATCTCTGTCAGAGCTCTTGGGTGACAAGGTGAATCGTCAATGAGCAGTCGTATTTTGAAAAGAAACTTTATTTTTCCCCCTGAGCAGTAGACTTCAACAATAAGCTTAAAATACTTAATAAACCATGTTGTAAGCAGATGTGCTGTCATCCAGGCTTTGTTGTTTCATTTAGAGAGCAGAGGCAAAATAGATTTGTCATAATTCTTAAGGGCTCTATGATTTCAGAATAGTCAATGAGCATTGGCTCCAACTTAAAGTCACCAGGTGCATTACCCCTAACACGAAAGAGGATCAGCCTGTCCTTAGAAGCTTTGAGGCTGGGCATTGACTTGTCCTCTCAAACTAGGAAGGTCATAAAGGCTCCTCTGGATTAATTTTGGAAAAAGTTGTCAAGTGGAAAAAAAACAAAAAGCAACAAAACACACTATTAGGATCATGATTAGAATCATATTAAATCCGTACCTCAATTTAGAGATGATAATCATGTTTATAATATGAATGTTTACCTATGAATATAACTATTTTTTTCAAAGTACTTTAAATGCTTCTCAATAAAATAGCACAATTTTCCTTTAAAAAATCTTACAGTACTACTGCTAGTCTTATACATAATTTCTTTTAGTTTGGGTACTGGTCTAAATGATATCTTTTAAATAATATATTGTAATTGCTCCTTGTAAGGAGCAACTATAAACTATAATAGATATATTATATATATAATATAGACTATATTATATATATTATATTATATTATTATATATTATATATAAATATAAACTATAAACTATATAAAATCAACTATATTTTAGTACATTAAAATTGTATATGACAGAATTGCCTAATTCTTGGTGAACTTGAGTTTCATTTATGTATACAATCATTGCATCTGTAAATACTGATTTTTTTAAGGTTTTTTTTTTGCTTCTAATGAATATTACTTTGTTTTAATTTTCTTATTATTATAGCTAAAACAGTCAATGACCTATTGAATGTAAGTGATGATATGTGGTAGCTTTTGTTTTCTCCTGATATGAAAGGGTGGTACTTTAAAATATTACCACACTTTTACATTTGCAATTGTCTTTTTGGCTTTAGTTTTTAAATTAAAATTTTTATTTGAAATAATTGTAGAATAATGTACAGTTTTCAGAAAGAATACAGAGAAATCTGGTGTAGCCTTTTAAAGTCTCTTCCAATGGCAAAGTCCTATAAAATGGTATCACAACCAAGATATTGACATTGATACAATCTACTGATTCAGCTTTCTCCAGTATTACTTGTATTTGTTTGCATTGTATGTTTTGTTCTATGTAATTGCATTATACCTGCAAGTCCTTATGTTTCAACTGCCGTAAGTCAAGATGCAGAACAGTTCCATTACCAAGTGATATCCCAACCACATTTACCCTCTTTATTTCTTGCCTTCATTCCTAATTTCTGGCAATTGCAATTATGTCCTCCATTTCTGTAATCTGACATTCTAAGAATGTTACATAAATACAATCATACACGCTGTGACCTTTTGATGTTGACTTTTTTCACACAACATAATTCTTTAGAGGTTCTTCCCGGTTTTACATCATATTTCCATAGTTTATTCCTTTTTGCAATTGAATTATCCCATGGTATGGATATACCACAGTGTGGCTGGGTTACTTATAGTATTTGATCATTATGAATAAAGCTACAATGGACATTTATAAACAGGTTTTTGTGTGAACAAAAATTTCCATTTCTCTGGGTAAAATGCTTAGGAATGCAAGTGCTATGCCATATGATAATTTCATATCTGGCTCTATAAAACAAAACAAAAACAGCCAAGTTGTCTTTCAGGGTGGCTATACCATTTTTGTTCCTACCAACAATAAATGAATGACCTAGTTACTGTCCAGGTAACTTGCAATAGTTGCTTTTAAGTGTTAGGCCTGGGAAAAGTTAGTCATCATAAATAACTAGCCTAAAACTGCCATGCTGTGAAAAGGTCCAAGCCCATGGAGAAAAAGACATCCCAACAACAACAACAAAATAAAAGTGTCAAAGTGCCAGGACTGTGATTGAAGAAGCCAACTTTGAAGTGGGTCCTCCAGCCTCAGGTACCATGCCAATCCCATGTGGATCAGAGGTGAACACACAATCAAGCCCTTCTTAAATTCCTGCCTTGCAATATTATGAACAAAGTAAAATGACAATTTTACGTCACTAAGTTTTAGGAGTAATTTGATATAGAAGGTAGACAAATAGTATAGAAAAATGTGTAAAATTGTAGTAAATATTAGTTATGAATGTTTATAAGGGTTAATCCTTGATATTAGTATCCTTGGTTTTACGAAAGCACTTTCAAAAATGAAAAGCATTTAAATGCAAATATAAAAGTAAACAATATGAATATGTAATTAACTAAAGAAACATAAAAAACCAACAAGCATCAACATAATGATTCATACTTCTCTATTAATAGAAGTTGAAACTTAATAAGATGCCCTTTCTGGCTTAAAATGCTGGCAAAGTTTTTTTTTTTTCTGGCAAAGTTTTTAATACATATTCTATTTGTGACGATAAGAAAGAATATAATAGACATATATATGTATAATATGTGTGTTATTATATTCAGATACATGTATTCAGATACATGTATAGAGAAATAACTCATATAATTAGGTTTTGTAGTTTCTTTCTTTCTTATATGCTTTTCATTTTGTTCTTTAAAAGTGTCTCAAAATAAGTAAAACAGGCTCAGAGAAATACGTAATAGTTGTGGATTCTAGATTCCATACACATAATAAAATAGAACACAAGTTTTATTTATTACAATCTCTGAATATTAACTTTAAACCATCAGCAAAAAAAAAAAAAAAAATCCCAGAATGACAAACTGGTAAATGTTTGGGATTTTTAGGCTGATATTGTGAATGAGTTGAATAAAATTTTGAGGGAAAAATAAATAAATGCTATGAACATATATCAGGATTATTTGAAACAACACTTCATGTTCCCTCCTTTGTATTTTGGGACAAATAAAATATAGCATATTCAACAAATACTGTTGTAACTTTTATATACTTTCTTTAAGTGAATATGTTTTGATTTTAAAGAACTTTCTTTTAGGTATGCATCTTTTAACATTACCTTTATATGCCTTCTGTGAGTAACACAGCAAGCTGCAACTTAAAAGAATTAGCCCAGGAGGAAGAATCCATGTCACCTCTTAACATTTTAAATTTTCCTTCTTTCACCATAAACATTTGCCACCGAATCTCTCCTACCATGGATAAGGCACTACACCTGCATCAGTTGTATGATGTTGAAGAATGAAAAAATAGCTTCATATCTCCATATAAGTTTATATTTCTTTTTTTAAGACTTTATTTATTTATTCATGAGAGACTCAGAGAGAGAGAGGCAGGGACACAGGCAGAGGGAGAAGCAGGCTCTGCCGGGAGCCCAATGGGGGACTCGATCCCAGGTCTCCAGGATCATGCCCTTAGCTAAAGGCAGATGTTTAACCGCTGAGCCACCCAGGCGTCCCAAGTTTATATTTCTATAGAGAAGACTGGCTTTAAATAAATCTGTGCTTACTGAAGGGTAAAAATAGATCTTATCCCTCAACAAAGTAGGTTTAGAGGGAACATAACTCACCATAATAAAGGCCATATATGAAAACTCAGAGGCAACCTCAGTGGAGAACAGAACTTTTCCTCTACAGTCAGGAACAAGACAAGGATATGCACTCACCATTACCATTTAACATAGTACTGGAAGTCTTAGCCTCAGCAATCAGACAACAAAAAGAAATGAAAGACATCTAAAAAAAACAGGGAAGAAATAAAACTTTCACTATTTGCAATGACGTGATAGTCCATGTAGAAAACCTGATAAACTCCACCAAAAAACTACTAGACCCTTTAAAGAAATTCAGTAAAGTTGGAGATGCAGAATCAACAGAGATCTGTTACATTTCTATACACTGATAATGAAGCAGCAGAAAGAAAAATTAAAGAATGAATCCTTTTACAACTGCACCATAAACCTTAAGATATCTAGGAAGAAACCCAACCAAAACTGTAAAAGATCTATACGCTGAAAACTATAGAATTTTGATGAAAGAAATTGAAGATGACACAAAGAAATGGAAAAATATTCCATGCTCATGGATTGGAAGAACAAATTTTGTTAAAATGTCTATACTACCCAAAGCAATCTACACACTTAATGCAATCACTATTAAAAAAATAACATTATTCACAGAGCTGAAATAAATAATCCTAAAATTTATGAAACAACAAAGGACCCCAAATGGCTAAAACAATCTTGAAAAAGAAAAGCATAGCTGGAGGCATCAAATTGTGGACTTCAAGTTATATTACAAAGCTTTGGTGATTAAAACTGTATGGTACTAAAAAAACAAAACAAAACAGTATGGTGCTGGCACAAAAATAGACACACAGATGAATAAAATGGAATAGAAAAACACAAAAATGAACCCACAACTGTATGGTCATTAATCTTTGACAAAGCTGGAAAGAATATCTAATAGGAAAAAGAGAATCTCTTCAACATATGATGTTGGGAAACCTGGACAGAAACATGCAGATGAATGAAACTGGACCACTTTCCTTCACTGTACACAAAAATAAATTCAAATTGGATGAAAGACTTAAATGTGAGACCAGAAACCATAAAAATCCTAGAAGAGAACATAAACAGTAACCTCTTTGACATTACCCTTAGCAACTTTCTATATATGTCTCTGAAGGCAAGGGAAACAAAAGCAAAAATAAACTATTGTGATATCATCAAAACAAAAAGCTTCTGGGGCACCTGGGTGACTTGGATAAGTATCTTCCTTCAGCTCAGATCATGATCCTGGGGTCCTGGGATCAACCCCATGTTGGGGAGGGGTCCCCTGCTCAGCAGGGAGTTTGATTCTCCCTCTGCCACTCCCCTTGCTTGTTCTCTCTCTCTCTCTCCTTCTCTCAAAAAAATAAATAAAATTTTAATCTTTTAAAAAAGTTTTAAATAAATAAATAAATAAATAAATAAATAAATAAATAAATAATAAGAAATTCTGCAAATTGAAAGAAACCGTCAACAAGGATCCCTGGGTGGCGCAGCGGTTTGGCGCCTGCCTTTGGCCCAGGGCGCGATCCTGGAGACCCCGGATCGAATCCCACATCGGGCTCCCGGTGCATGGAGCCTGCTTCTCCCTCTGCCTGTGTCTCTGCCTCTCTCTCTCTCTGTGACTATCATAAATAAATAAAAATTAAAAAAAAAAAGAAACCGTCAACAAAACTAAAAGGTAACCTACAGAATAGGAGAGGATATTTGCAAATGACATATCTGATGAAGGGTTAGTATCCCAAATCTATGAAGAACTTACCAAACCCAACAAACAAATCATTCAGTTAAGAAATGGGAAGAATAAAAAATAATTTAAAAAAAATAAAAAAAAAGAAATGGGAAGAAGAAGAATAAACATCTTTCCAAAGAAGACATCCAGATGACCAATACACACACGAAAGGTGCTCAACGTCACTCATGAAGGAAATATAAATGAAAACTACAATGAGATATCATCTCATACCAGACAAATGGCTAAAATAAAATACAACAGATGTTGCTGAGGATGTGGAGAAAGGGGAGCTTTCTTGCACTGTTGGTGGGAATGCAAACTGATGCATTTACTCTGGAAACCAGTATGGGGGTTCCTCAAAAAGTCAAAAATAGAACTACCTGATGAGCCAGCAATTACACTATCAGGTATTTATCCAAAGAATACACAAATACTAAATCAAAGGGATATATGTACTCTAATATAATATAATAACAGCAGGATTTTCTACAATAATCAAATTATGGAAACAGCCTGGTGTTTGCTGACTGATGAATGGATAATGAATATTACTCAGCCATAAAGAAAGAATGAAATCTTGCACTTTGCAATGATATGGATGCAGCTAGAGAGTATTATACTAAGCAGAATAAATCAGTCAGAGAAAGACAAATACCATATGATTTCACAATTTAAGAAACAAAACAGAAGTACAAAGGGAAAACAGAATGGGAGGCAAACCTTAGATTGTTAACTATAGAGAACAAACTGATGGTTACCTAAGGGAAGGTTGGTGGGAGGATGGTTAAAATGGGTGATGGAGATTAAGGAGACCACTTGCTGTGATGAGCACCAGGTGATGTATGGAATTGTTCGATCACTATATCGTACGCCTGAAACTAATATTACACTATATGTTAGCTGACCAGATTAAAAAATAACTTAAAAATAGATCTTTAAAACAAAAAAGAAAAAAAAAACTGATCTCTATCAGCTACAGGATTCTTGATATCTATAAGAAACAAACCAAGGGATGCCTGGGTGGCTTAGGTAAGCCTCTGACTCTTGGTTTTGGCTCAGGTTGTAATATCAAGGTCCTGAGGTCAAGTCCCGCATCAACACGGAGTCTGCTTGAGCTTCTTTCCCCTCCCTCCCTCTCTGTTCCTCCCCCTGCTGGTGCTCCATCTCTCTAAAATAAATAAATTAATTAAACTAAAAAAAGAAAAAGAAACAAACCAAATGTTTAAGATAGAATATCTATGCCTAGGTTTAGTATGAGACCTAGATATTAGGCATAGTACTATGTCTCATAGAATATCTCATACTAAACCTGAGACATCTCCACTTTTTTCTTTTTTTCTTAATAAGCATAGTGCATGATGTCCTATAAAATGTCCTCCAAAGATACCTAAAATAAATCCATTGCTCCCATATGGATTAACTTAATCCAGAGATTTTTTTTTAATAATCTAAAGGAACATTTTTTGAATATTCAACACAATTATTATATAAAAAGTTTTTCCGTAACATTGGGTAAGAGAGATTTTCAAGTATTACTTTTTTTATAATGCATGGTATTAACATATTATACAGCCAAATAAGGTATATGCTTTAAAAACTATAGCGCATGTGTACATAAATAATACATACATAGCATATAAGTACATAGATAAAACTTCCTATGTGTTTGCTTTGTCTTTTTATGTTATTTTGATTCATTCAAAGGTAGGAATAATATGTCCTGAAAAGAAAAATCCCCAATAAGGATCTACCACACTAAAAAAAAAAAAAAAAAAAAAAAAAAAAAAAAAAAAAAAAAAAAAAAAAATCAGAGGATTCTCAACATACAAGTTGTGAGTTTTGCTAGTCATTTGACAGTAATAATAATAATAATAAACCAGAATCAATACTTCAAAATGAATAGTCTCCTCTGTAAAAGTATATATTCTGTTGCTATATTTGATTATACTATGGCTGCCGTCGCCATACTCATTGGAAGCATTCATTTTTAAATCCCCTCAGCTAACATTTAGTATTTAGAATGTTCTAGGTGGTGTTCTAAATGTTGTACCCATATAAATTCATTCAATTTTTTTTTTATTTATGATAGTCACAGAGAGAGAGAGAGAGAGAGAGAGAGAGAGACAGAGACATAGGCAGAGGGAGAAGCAGGCTCCATGCACTGGGAGCCTGATGTGGGATTCGATCCTGGGTCTCCAGGATCGCGCCCTGGGCCAAAGGCAAGCGCCAAACCGCTGCGCCACCCAGGGATCCCCATTCAGTTTTTATAAAAAGCCTACAATTTGTTTTTATCCACATGTGGATGTGTTATTATCCACATTTTGGAGAAGAGACCAAGTCACAGAAAGGATACATACCTTGGCCAACGTCATTTGGCTGTTAAGTGGCAGAGCTAGGATTTACTCCATGATATCTAGCTCCAGCCTCTGGATATTTAATTACAAAGTCATTATGTCTTTTAAATGTCTTTTAAACAAACTCAGGGCACATTTTCCATATATAATCACTGGTGACAACTTTTCTTTCTTTCTTTCTTTCTTTCTTTCTTTCTTTCTTTCTTTCTTTTTTTTTTTTTTTTAGGATGCTTTTGCTACTTGGAAAGAGCCAAATGTAAAAATGTAATTTAAAATTACATCTGGTGAAAAACATGGGTATTCATGCTTGGCAATAGTTTAGCTGTTTAAAAACTCAGTTTTGAGGAATGAGATGAATTTTTATATGGCCTGTAAACAGCTCTTACAACAATTCTAAAAGAAGCAAAATCCAAAATAGTATTTAAGGATGGTCATTATACATAAAATTATTTTATAGTGCTTGAAGAAACTGTAGCTGAAGTTAAAACTCACATAGACATAGAGTTGAAATTCACTCTTTGTATGCTTGTATCCAGCACAGTGCCTGGAAAGTTTTTAACTTTGAAAACTTGATTATTAAACGAATCACTTGCATAT
This sequence comes from Nyctereutes procyonoides, assembly GCF_905146905.1. NCBI lineage: Eukaryota > Metazoa > Chordata > Mammalia > Carnivora > Canidae > Nyctereutes > Nyctereutes procyonoides. Next base: position 11,942,106 of record NW_026575032.1, on the reverse strand, counting down.
ATGTTGCTAAGAACATTTCCTTGGCAAATAATGTATCTTGAGAAAATATAGTACTTAAAAGTCTTTACATAATTTCAGTATATAAGAAAGTCATGTAAATGACCTTTCCATATTTGGAGATCACTGTAGCAAAAACATTTTTGAATGCCACACCAAGTGATTCTTTGCAAAAGTTATCCGTGAATAATAAGCAAGAAGAAATAGATTGTTTTAGTCAAGTTTCCTCATTAAAACAACAACAACAACAAAAGGCATGGTCAGAGAAATTTAGAATTCTTTAACGAAGGGGTCATTTGAAAAGGTTTAGACAGGCTTAAAAGAGAGCAAGAAGGGCTGAGAAGCCTATGGTGGGAAGCCCTCATCATCCCCAGGCCTCTGAGGGTAAGAGGAGGTCAAAATCACCTGAACTAATGAAGAGATCTGTGGTGAGTATAGGAGGAGGCCATTTAGCAATGGCTCTGACCTTAGTTGAGGAAAACAGCCTCTGCTAACTTAAGGCTGGGGAGGGGATGCTGAGCTAGGAAAATAAATAATACTGTCCCGCTTCACCTTTACCTCCTTTCATTTGGCTAAACTTAATTTCAGGAAGTCGAAGAATGAGGGACCCTTGAAGCAGTGCATAGAGCTCCACAAACAGGACATAGATCCAGGTGGAGTAGGGTAGAAACTGGCACAACAGGTCTCTCAATGTAGGTTGGGTGGGCATTCCAGGGTTGGGGGAATTTTTAAAAGCAGATGTGGGGGCTCCCTCCATCTTTCCATCTGATCTTCCAGCTCTGAAATCCACCTTCTGACAACACATCCAATAAGCATCTGCTTTTGTGTTCCTGGAGATGTGTGCAGAGTGGGCTAGGCCCTCTAGCAGAGAGCTGCAAACTCAAACTATTATCCTTACACTTTCTGTCCTTCGAGAATAAAACCCCTGTAGCTCTATCTTGTCATCACTCTTCAGTGCATTCAAATACTTTTAAAATATTTTTTCTAGGGCACCCTGGGTCCCAGGATCGAGTCTCATATTGGGCTACCCGCAGGGAGCCTGCTTCTCCCTCTACCTGTCTCTGCCTCTCTGTGTGTGTGTCTCCTATGAATAAATAAATAAAATCTTTAAAAAAATATTTTTTTTCTAGGAGTGCTTGGAGGGCTCAGTCCATTAAATGTCTGGCTTTGGCTCAAGTAGTGATCCCAGGGTCCTGGGATCGAACCCCACATTTGGCTCCCTGCTCAATAGGGAGTCTGCTTCTCCCTCTCCCTCTCCCTCTGTCCCTCCTCCTGCTCATACTCTCTCACTCACTTGTTCACTCTTAGAAATAAATAAATAAATAAATAAATAAATAAATAAATAAATAAATATAAATAAATCTCTAAAAAATATTTTTTTCTACATTTTAGAATTGTTATATGTGAGTTAGTCCAACTAGGATGCCTTTCAGCATATAAAAGATCACCTGTAGCTCTATCCTGTTATTTTGAATGTACAATGCTAATTTTACCATATTTCTTCCTATACCTGATCTTTATCTCCTATTTTTTATGGTTTTTTTTTTTTTTTTTTTTTTTTTTTTTTTTTTGCGTTTGGAGCCATAGGCCAGGGACAAAAATTGAATTAACACTCTATCTCTCAATCTAATCAAATTCCAAATACTGCATTATTTCCATAAATAAATAAATAAATAAATAAATAAATAAATAAATAAATAATTTATTTATAGGAAATTTAAATTTTCCTAAATTTTATTTATCTCCAGATTTACTATCACCTTTCATGTGGAGTGTTAAAACACCCCATGATACTTTTCTTTCCACCTACCAGTTCTCTAGGCATTATTCGTTTAAAAACTAAATCATTTTTTGCTCTTTTAAAGATTCCTTTTTTCATACATGATAATGTCCAAAACCATGGAGATGGAATTAAATTTCCTTCAACATCTGCTCCCTCTCTTCATCTTTTACATTATTTTCTATTTCTTCTTCTCATAACCACCTTTTCCCACTAACCACCTTAAATTTCTGATCATTCTGAAATAGACCAAATCCCCTCACTGCTGAGTGTCCTACCACAGACTGTTCTTTAACATAATATTTGTGTTCCTCTTTTCATAGTTATTAATATTTGATCCTACTTGGGATGGCTGGGTGGTTCAGCAGTTGAGCATCTGCCTTTGGCTCAGGTTGTAATCCTGGGGTCCTGGGATCGAGTCCCGCATCAGGCTCCTTACAGGGAGCCTGCTCCTCCCTCTGCCTATGTCTCTGCCTCTCTCTGTGTGTCTCTCAGGAATAAATAAATATTAAAAAAAAAAGATCTAATCCTACTTCAGCCCTCACCTAAACTCCATCTATCTTCTGTGATTCTATGTTTTTCCCCTGAGTTTTTCAAACACTGATAATGGGAACAATTACACCTTGAACATTTCTACTCGTGTTGCTTTCAATTCCCATGTTAACTGCCCACCCTGAGAGTTAGATTTCTAGCCCTTCTCCATCCCCTCACTCACTCTTACAGGGTGGAGGTGAATGACTTAACCGAATGGTTCATTTAGTAAGAACAAATCAAAAATCCTTGGGAGTACTTTCTCCTTTGTGAGCTACCTGTCCATAGGAAGCAAGCATCCTTCTACATTCCTTCCTGCTGTTTTATAAGGAGACTCCTCAGGTAGGAACTGCTGAAGATCTGCCTTCCTGTCTGTGACATGAATAGAAAAGACGGTTTCTTTGTGGAGCTCAATATTAGGGATCTACTAGCTCCCCAGTAGAAGCCATATACTCCAGTAGCAGTTAGCCGTAAGGCTAATGGAACTGTCCTTTTCTTCTCCATATGCTTTCTTTGCCTCTTCCAGTTGCTTCAGAGTCCAGGGTAAGTAAGTGATAGATGCAGGATTGAATTCATATATGACTCCATGAATACTCTTTACTCCTACACTATTCTGCTCCTTAAACTCTGTCTTTCTTTCTCTGTGCTTCTGGAAAGAAAAAAAAATAATAATAATCTGTTCACATTTGCTCACTAGTACAACTCATGTTTATTTTCAGGATTGTCTGTTTATAATTCTACTCTCTGTCACAGTACAGTGAGTTTTTTGAGGGAATAGAGCAAATCATAGCAAGTACAGTATAGTATTTATACTGGTTAACTCTGGAATCAAACTACACAGATTCAAATCTGTTTTATACCACTGCTTGCTGTGTGACCTTGGGTTTAAGTGACTTGACTAAATCTCAGCTTCCACGCAGGTAAAGAAACAGGTTCCCCAAACAGTGTCTGACATAGGGCAAAAAGCAATAGATAAAACTAATCACCACTGGTACGGGGGCAGGTATGTAATTTATGATTGCTGAGTGTATAAATGAATTAATAGGATGGCCACAAAATGTCAAAAGTAGTTCATTCAAGCATATACTGGTTATGCTGTACATTCTTTTGAGCACCTTAATTTTGTGCAGTGACTTGCAATGAAATGTCTTTAATCCAAAGTACTTGTTTTAAAAATCAATTAGCACTTTCTCTTTTTTAGTCTCAACTGATAAGCTAAACAAGAAAATCAATCTCGATACTGCATATTTACATAATGTTTTATTACCTCAAATTATGTTATCTACTTTTATTCTCTTACTCATTCTGTAGTCACTACATTTAGCTTTTTGTACATTGGTATTTTTTACAAAATCCAAAAAACACTCAAAAGCTACAAATGTTAAATGCTACAGCCCTGAAAACGTTCCTAAAAGAGTTCTTAATATGCTTTGAACACTGACAGTATTACGGTGGGAAAGGGAAAAGCTTCTCAGATCACACATTGAAGTAGAAAATATCTACACATAATTATTAGATGTTTCTGAAGAAGAAAATAAAAGTTTATTTACTTATGTCTATGTATGAAGAGTTCTTGTTTAATTTTTACACATTTTCTCTTTTTTTAGACATATTTTGTCTTGTTCTGCTACTTCCCTTTTGCTTTCAGCAAAATAAATAACTAATTCCAAATTAATACCAAGTTTCACTTGTAATAATTTCCCTGTTCCTTTATCTCAATGGATGGGTCAAATATTAAACAATTTCTTTTTTATTTTAATAACATTTTATTTTGTTTTAATTTCAAATGTACAAAGAAAATGCAACAATAAGAGCTCCCAGATCCCCTTCACTTAGATCCACTAATTCTCACACTTTGCAACATTAATTTCATCTTTGTCTTTATGCATATATTTATACATACACATTTTATTTTTTTCTTAACTATTTGGGATTAAGTTGGGAATATTATACTCCTTTACTTCTCACTACTTCACATATATTTTATAAGAATAAGCATATTCTCATATGTAGATGCAACACATGATAAAATTCCAGAAATTTAAAATCAATACAATATTATCAATCCACAGTGCATATTCCCAAAGTATCCCAGACAAATTACTAATTAGTTGTGGTGGGGAAAGAGCAACTAGACAGTGGAGACATTGGACGCAAACCCCCCTAAAGAAGTAATTAAAATTAACATCACTAATAATGTAACAAATTGTGCACAAATCTGATATTATGTGCTTCCTGAAATAATGATGTGCTATCATTTCTTGGAAATCCTGCCAGAAATGCAGCCTGAATCTAAATATGAAGATATATCAAACAAACCCAAATTGAGAGACATTCTGCCTAAAAATTTACTGTGTCTGTCAAACATGTCGAGGTCAAGAAAATAAGGAATTGGTAGCAAATCATTCCAGATTAAACAATCACTATTAATTATGTAGTAATTCTTACAAGGGCAAGAATGTTACTTCAGTTTTCACTTTATTTATCCTTATATTATTGGCTACTTTCTTTTTTCACTTTTTTATTTTGGCATACTCTGTTATTCTTATTTTTTTAATGATCATCTTTGTTAGTTTAAATATAACTATTTTATATTCCTGGGTTTTTAAAAGATTTTATTTATTAATTCATGAGATACACAGAGAGAAAGAGAGGCAGAGACACAGGCAGAGGGAGAAGCAGGCTCCATGCAGGGAGCCCGACATGGGACTCGATCCCAGGACCCCAAGGATGATGCCCTGAGTCTAAGGCAGATGCTCAACTACTGAGCCACCCAGGCATCTCTCTATTCCTGTTTTGACTTATGTAAATGTTAGAGAATATTGACTTTCAAATATAAAAGAGGAGGACATTTGGGTAATTAATATTCCTTTTTTCTCTATATATTAGTCTTTTCTTCCTTTCTTTTTTTTTTTTACCTTTTTAAGTCACATTTACATCTGTTCTATACCTATAATTCACTTTATTAGGATTGTTCTATGTGTTGCCTCTAAAACTTAAACATTAGTAAGTAGCATTTATGGTGGTATGATTATGTAAACATTATTCATTATAAAAACTAATTAATGTAATTGGATCAGCTGCCATCTGCTTTCTCCTGGGAGTTTTTCCAAGCTTTTTTATATGTTCTTATTTTTCTGTGCCTCATAGTTTTTTTATTTACTTATTTCTTCTTTATATATCTTCTATGACTTCGATACAACCTTCTAAGAATGGAGTACTTATATGTAATGAATCTACTGGCTTGAATCAGAATCACTCATTATATACCTTATGTTATTCAATTTTCTCAAAAACTCAGTTATTTGACTATAAGGAAGTAGAAGTTTGTAGTGTGATGTTATTTATAAAATATTTCTTATTTTTCCTTTACAGCTTTAACACCTTCATCAATCATGCCCTACCTGATAATCAAGAAAGAAAATGATAATGTAATTAGAAATATATTCATATAAATATATTCATTTAGATTTCTTACAAAAAATAATGGTGAAAGTCAAATACCCGCAAGATATCTAAAATGCCAAGGAATTGATTGTGAATTTCAAACACTGGGTCTAATTTTCCTGACAAAATCTATAGACTTTGTCAACTTTTTTTTTTCCATTAGCTGTTATAGATATGGACTATTTACTTCTTCCCTCAAATTGTTTTTATCAACTTCTAAAGTAACTGAGATTTTCAAATAAAACAAAAAGCCAGATAGAAAGTTAAAGAGTAAGAAAGCAATGGAGGGAAAGAGTAAGGGCAATCACAGATACAAGACACAGATAGGTAGATAAATAGTTATTAGATGTGCATCTATGTCTGGCGGTTCACCACAGTTTCACTAAGCTGTTAAACTTTAATATGTGCTTAATGTGAAAGCTGGTGGCCCTCATCCAAGTGTCCAGTAGAGTTCTATGGGGATTATGACTGAATTAACATCAGGGAGAGCTGGATAACTTTTTTTAAAAGATTTTATTTATTTATTTATTTATTTATTTATTTATTATTATTTATTTATTCATGAGAGACACAGAGAGAGGCAGAGAGAAGCAGATGCCATTCAGAGAGCCCCATGTGGGACTGGATCCTGGAACTCTGGGATCACACCCTGAGCCTAAGGCAGACCCTCAACCGCTGAGCCACCTGGGCGTCTCAGAGCTGGATAACTTTGGAGGGTGAGGGGATCCTTATTCAGAGCCTCATTGCATCCTGTTAGAGCTAAGTTGTTAGTAGATGGAAGTATGAATATGCTCACATGGGTGCCTGTGGATACTGAACAGCAGGTGGGTGCTCTGGGTCAGTTATTTAGCATTGTTTCTCTTTGCTGAGTTATGCTAGAGCACCAACTTTCTGTTATATTTTCTTAATGTAAGCGTCTTAGAAAATGAAAGCATGAAAAGCATTTGCCGTTTCCCTTCATGTCATCCCAGCAGTAGCAGTCAGGATGCGCCATTGAACTTCTTTTGTTACTCTTGGATTCAGCCTCCTGTCTTCCCAGTCTTTCACAGATGTAAGATAATTTCATTTAAATAATTTCACTTAAACCAATAAAGATAAGCATTTAAAGAAGCAAGAATTACAAAGTCTGCCAAAGGTGAAAAGGAAGAGGGGGAGGCAATCCATAGTACACTGATAACTAAAGGAATAAAAACTGATGTATTACATTTGAACTTAAAAGAGTTACCACTAAAAAAAAATTTAAAAAATAAAAAATAAATAAATAAAAATAAAAGAGTTACCACTTAACCAACAGTGGGATAGTATCATACCTTGAGAGGCCCGAGCCGCAACTCCATGGGAACTCTACCCCAAAGAGCTCCTACTGCCTTTCTGTGAAATTATTCAAACAACAATACTTAAATGATGATTTGTTTCAAAATGTTTACAATATAGAGAGCTTTAAAAATATTAATGACTCAGTAACAGTAAGCCTTCGCGATTCTAATTTTTTTGAGAGTCGTTTAGCTCCAAGTGAGGTATTTAACTCAGTTTAAAGATTTTAAAACCAGTGATACAAAGGCAAAAGGTTACATGGAGACAAATACTTCAGTCATAAAAACAAAGGTCAAATATCAAATTGAATTTGTATTAAATCTCTAGCAAGAATGGTTTAAATGTTGATCTACTTCATTCTGGGGCATCTTGAAAATTCACATATTAAATTCACATATTTCTGTGGAAGATAAATGAAAAAAAATTGAGTTATGTTTCTGAAACTCGAGTTTAGAAACTTCCAGGAACAAAAGAAATTTTTAACAAACTTCTTATAAAGCAACATTCTCTCTGGCTTCTTTTATCCAGTATAATTTCCTATCAATCCTGTTGCAACAAGGATATTTATATCTCATTTTGGGTGGATTGCTCTGCAAATAAGACATTTTACACAGAAGCAAGTGTAGTTTCATGGTACTTAAATTAATTTTTATTCTGTTCTTCTTTCTGTGAAAATATTGTCAAATAAAATCTTAAGCAAAAAAAAAATCACTAAAACCACATTAAAAAATTGAAAGTAAGTATACTATTACTTAACTTACAGACTGGCACTGTTTACCTACTAAAATAAATATTTCTACAAAATCCCATCTATACTGCTGAATATGTCAGATGTGCTCACCTATAACAATCAATCTTAGAAAAAATGTTTCAACAGTAAGTACTTAGTTTTGCAACGTAAAGTTGATTGAATTCTGAAGTACTAGTTTGGGTTGCATCAAGCATACAAAGCTCATCTAAGAGCAAGCTAAACTCTTCGAAACTGGAAAGAAACCTATTTCATCAACTATAGTTCATGTCATTCCATGGCAGATGTGATGCGGTTTAAAAAACCATAAAATATTTTTTAAAGAAATATTAAAATAGAAAGGAATTTCAGGTGGAAGAAAATAGGGAAATCTGGTAAAGCTAATGATAAGTTTAGCACATAAGAATCCATGACATTTCATCCTATATGGTCTGCTAGAGATAGGCTAGTTACGTAATTAAATGTCATGACTTCTTGAGCCTTTCCTTCTGTCTAGTGTAGTCTTGAGGATATCACCCCCAGACTCCAGTTAATCTGAAAAGCATGTTACCTGAAACAGACGGACCCTTCCTACACAACTTGTTTGCCAATTTCACCTCTTACATTTTAGACAGTTACCTAGCAAAAAAGGAACAAAACCAATAACGATTTGGTGTTTTAGAATATTGCCTGCATTTTAAACTAGTATAGATGAATTAGGTTCTGTAAAAACTTGCAGTTAAAATTGTAAAGTTATCCTATTTTCTAGCCTGTCTTTTTTCTCTTTGGACATAAATGAACCCAAGGGAAAAGTTTGAAAATGAAAATTCATGCTTGAATACTGTAACAGATATATTGAATAGTATCTTCCTCCCACTCCCTCCCTCACTCCCAACACATCAAAATGCATCTTCATAACACATTTTTAAACTTTTAAAAATAAAAATTTTAAAAGTCACTCTCTCAATATTATATTCATCATTCAATTAACAAATATTATGTCCTAAAACTTGTTTCTTTTTAAAGATCTTATTTATTTATTTATTTATTTATTTATTTATTTATTTATTTAATATTTATTTATGAGAGAGAGAGAGAGAGAGAGAGAGAGAGAGAGAGAGAGAGAGAGAGGCAGAGGGAGAAGCAGGCTCCATGCAGGGAGCCCAACGTGGGACTCGATCCTGAGGATCCTGAGACCCCAGGATCACACCCTGGGCTGAAGGCAGGCGCTTAACCCCTGAGCCACCCAGGGATTCCCTAGGATTTTTTTTTTTTTTTAATATTTAGACTAGAGGGAGAGAAAGGTAGGATGGAGATTCAGATGTATAAAGCTGTTGAACAAAATGAAGTTTCAACATTATTAACATACTATTTAAAGGAAATTAACACTCAAAAATACCGGAGTTGCCTATTATAGGGAGAATGGAGAATGCAGTTTGGATTCTACACAAAAATTGAGCTTCCTTATGTTTGCCCCCTCCACCATCCATCCACCAAACCCAATGGAATCTAAATTATAGGATTCTCTTGCTTCAAAAATTGTGTCTGAGTAGGAGACACTTATCTGGACAGCTGCGTGGGGGATTAAAGCAGCTAATAAATTTAGCAGAGCAGAAAGTACAAAAGAGGAAAAGAGGTTGGGCCTGTCAGATCCTAGCAGGCTTCACAGAATCAGATACAAAGGATTTCTGGTGGCCCTGAAGGGAAAGAAATGGTCTGGGCCTTTTCTGCTATATAGCTCACAAATTACTTTCTATGGGTACACACACTACATGGGGTATGTGTCAGTGGATGTCAGTTTCTCACCAATTTCACAGTCAGATCAAGAATTTCTCCTTCCATAAGAGTGAGCAAAGAAGTGTGGAGAAGGAATAGGACATATCTAGGCTGATATGAACTCTCCCGAGGCATGGAATCTAAGCCCTCTGTACTCTCTAAGATAATGAAAGGTGGAGGCAATAATTGTTCCCCATCCCTCCCTTCACACACAACAGCACGACCCTCTAATCAATTAAGTATATTACGCTTGTTGGAATGGGGAAATTATATTTTAAATTCCTTTTGATAGTATGTATATGTTATATTCTGAGCCATTTGGGGAAAATACTTTTAAAACACATTTAACCTTTACTTATTTAAAATAAAACCTAAGAATTTTTAAATGTTACTCAACTGAAAAATAAGATTTCACTTGATTAATAAGTAGAAGCTCTAAAACATCATATTTTGGCAAAAGATATTTATTTTAGCAGGCCTGTTCCAAAACAGAATATCAATTTTTTTAAGTGATGTTGACAAAACATTCTACCTTGAACTTCATTTTGTAGTTAACCTTGAAGTTAGGTAACATACAGGTGGGACTTACCATGAAAGAAGACAAGCGTGGACATCCAGGGGCATGGATTCTTTTCCTACTTCTGGAAAAATCTGGCTAAACTATGTGATATAAGGCACTTAAATATTTACATTTGATTTTATTGCTATTGTCATTTTGCTTTGCTCTACATTTTAAAAAATAATGAATTGAAGATGTCATCTCCAGTTTCAATGCTTGGGTGGACATATGTATCTTAATTATTTTTATTACATAAACAGTAGTTGATAATAGTACTTGTTCATGTTTTAATTTTTTCTGAACTTTTTCCAAGAATTAAGAATGATATAAAATAAAAATGAAGCTGTCTTCTTTTTAGATCTCTATTCTCAGAATTATATACAGCAGACTCTAGGATAAGAATAGTAGATAACATGTGAAATGCTACTGTAATAAAAATTAATTAGTGATTTCTGGCATCTTATAAAATACAAAGCTTTTGAGTCAATATTAATTCAAATCTCTATCTGTGATGTAAAATCACAGAGAATGGGACTGATGTGAAAGAGACTCCACTTATACCATGTGAAGGAAAAGGGAGTATTGCGTTTATTGAATCGTCATTATGTAGTGTGGCCATTGTGGTGGACATAAAGCATTCAACTTTTCAAAGATGCTTTGAAATTTAATTCTATTTTATCTGGTTTTCCCTGGATCTGAAGAATTGGAGGTGACAAGCCATAGTCAAATCATTCTGGGCACAGATGCCATGGCAATTTGCCCCAGGCAGTTCCAACCAGACCCTGAGAATACTTTTTCCTGGAAACAAGAGATGGAGAATGAACTTCATGTAACAATTTGACCTTCTTTCTCCAAAGTCCCGAATAATAGGCCTATCTCATATTTGAATATCCTGCTTTGAGTAACAGATATATTAACGTGTGTGTTCTTTGTGTTTGTATTTGGTGGGTTTACCATAATCTCAGCTTCTCTTTTAAAACAAAGACCCTTAATGTGACTGAAGATAAGGATGGTTTTCTTTTGACTGTGTATATCATTCTAATATCGAATATTGTGTCACAAAATATCTAATATCAAGAATCTCTTGGTCACAAAAAAGGATTTTCTAGCGATTATTAGAATAACGAATGCTAGATGAGCGCAGACAAAACCCAATGTCTACCTTCTCTTACCACTCTCATAAAACAGGAGGGAATAAGAAGACTATATATTGTGTCAGATGGGTATCTGAACTAAAAATCTCCTAAGACTTAAAGGATGAATAAATAAATCCACTCTTTTCCAAACACTCAGTTCTCTTATCTCCTTGGTCTTCTGACCATGTCCCAATAGTTATAGCTTTGATGAAATCTCCATAGATTACCTTAGTCTCCCAAGGTCATTTCAGCCTTGGGAAATTCTCCAAGCCTCTTATTTTTCTAGCAAACACATTTCTCCAGACCTGGAGGCCTCAGATCTTCCATGGAACATTCCAGATCTGATCTTCCCACTCTCCTCCCCTCCTGGAACCACCAGGCCCCATCATGCTAAGTCCCTACTGCAGCAGGGGAGACCAGGTTCTCCTCCACAGGAAGGGGATTTGCTCACTCATTCCAAGGCTGCTGGGGGCTCCCAAGAAGTGAACTAGGACTGGCCATCTGACCCCAGGGCTTCCTGGGCTGGGAAGAGCAGCAGCCTGGACAGACAGACATTTCTCAGCTCTTAACATGCATTGCCCACTCCTCTCTGAAGGAACACTCCTGTTTGGGACGGCAACAATTTTTTTCCCTCTTTTTGGTGTTGGTTAAAAGGGAACACAAAACATTTGAATAAAACTTTCCATATAAAACTTTCCATTTCACCCTTACATTGTTTTCCCCACCTCTTTTCTCCCTCTCCCTCTCTTGACATGAAATTGAAGTCTTAAAAAAATAAAAAAAATAAAATAAATAAAATAAAATAAAATAAAAAGAAATTGAAGTCCTCACACACTAATTAGAAGTATAGCGAGACAGATAGATTTACATTGATGAAATTAGCCCAGTGTTAATTTTCAGTAAGAGAACCCCAGTCCCTCTGCTCTGCCTACCAGCCACTCAGCAGATTGTTAGACCTTGTATTCAACTGCCATGTGGCTAGATTTTCACTGAGAACATGTAGAGAGAGGGAATAATTTTTAAAAGAAATATGTAGATATATTGAATGTTTCGTATATACCAACCTAATTGTATGAGTTAGGACATGCTAGCAGCAACCTAGCATTACAAACAGGACGAGCACTGGGTGTTATTCTGTATGTTGGTAAATTGAACACCAATAAAAATTAATTTATTAAAAAAAAAAGAAAGTGAGACATAAATAAAGAAATGAAGTGACTTGCCTATGGTGACACAGCTTACAAATGCTGAGCTGGGTGTCAAACTAAGGACTTTCAGAGCTCCAAGGAGTCAGGGGTTGAGAAAAATGGATTTAATTCACCTATCTCCAGTATTCCATGGATATTTTAAGCCTGACTATTTGAACCAACACTTTATAATTTGGGGGAAAAAGTTTAATTAAGTTGTTTGGGAAATTATAGATTTTAATTGCCACAGTTTCATCACTCTCCCAAATAAATTACTTCTAACTTTATATTTCAGTTAGTCTCCTGGAGCCCTTAATATCTTTATTAAATAAATATCAGGTGGGTAAGAAGAAACAATTTCAGTGGGTTGAGAAGAATACCAGAGAAGAAAAGATTTCTGTGGCATTAGGAAAAATAATATTTGGTATTTATAATTTATTTCCTAGCCAATATTAATTTCTGTAAGTCAATAAGCCAAATACATTTACATGTCTTTGCTACACCTAAGAAACTTTCATTTTCTTATTTATGAGAAACAAATTACTCACAATTCTTTTCCACTAATATACCATAGTTTATGGACTTTGTATTTCAAAGCAGATATTCTTACATGGGAAATCTAAGTGCTGTTCTTCAATAACCTGCTTCTACCAAGAGATACGCAATATATTAACCAATCAAAACTATGCTTTATTTATTTTGATTAACCAATTTGCTGAATACAAAGATGCTACATTAGTAATTTAAGAATTTAGCTGCTCATTAAATCAACAGTATTTCCTAGACATTCACTTTACCTAGATCACTCAAGTAAGCCCCGGGTGTGATTATAAAATGAAAACAAATGAAAGTTTCTAACCCCAGGGATGCCTCGGTGGCTCAGTGGTTAAGTGTCTACCTTCTTCTCAGGGCATGATCCTGGGGTCCCGGAATTGAATCCTGCATCAGGCTCCTCGCAGGGAGCTGCTTCTCCCTCTGCCTATATCTTTGCCTCTCTCTGTCTCTCATGAATAAATAGATAAAATCTTAAAAAAAAAAAAGAAGACTTCTATTACCAATTGGGAATGAATGATAGGCACTAATATTGAAGATATATGCATTGTTTTATTGTAACTTATTTATTTAGATATTTACATGTCTGCTTCCCTCCTTCCGCTATGCTGTATTCAGCAGTATTTAAGAACTATATCTGGGATCCCTGGGTGGCGCAGTGGTTTGGCGCTTGCCTTTGGCCCAGGGCGCGATCCTGGAGACCCGGGATCGAATCCCACGTCGGGCTCCCGGTGCATGGAGCCTGCTTCTCCCTCTGCCTGTGTCTCTGCCTCTCTCTATCTCTCTGTGACTATCATAAATAAATAAAAATTTAAAAAAATGTTTAAAAAAAAAAAAGAACTATATCTAACATCATGCTCACCGCCTACCCGCGCCACCAGCATTTTATACAATGCTTGGCAACTATCAAGCAAACATTTGTTGAAAGCATATCTTAGTTGATTACTACCATTTTACATATGTATCAAAAATCACCTAAAATAGCATATCCTCAAATAAAGGAGGATTTGACATTCAGACACGCTTGTACATTTCCTATATTTTTTTACTCCCTTCAACATAAAAAAATACACATACAAACATTTAGCTATATATAATCCATAAACATCTGTGCATAAAAATATATGCATATACATTTGTAGAGTTTTAGTCTTCTAAACCCAGAGTGTATATTTGAGGGAAGAATTATACTAATTGCCCTTGCAGAAATCAAGTAGAATATTTACTCAGGTAATCTGAAGATATTTAAATGCAGGTTCTGAGAATTATAGATATTGGCATTCCTCCCTGGTGTATGTAAAAGTGAAGAAAACAGTGGAAATAAAATTTTGTTGCTGTATTTCAATTTTAATGATAGTTATTAGTGTTGTTACTTTTAACAATCTTTAAAAGAAACTGTGAATATGCATCTGTAGTTTACTGAAAAGACTATGGATATAGAAAAATCATATCAAGGAATTAACAATAAACAACAATATGTACTGATTACCTAATACTCTCTTTAAAATATCTCTCTACTGTAATTACTCAAACATCCAATAGACATGAAACATTCCTATATATAGTTGAATTAAATTATTACATATTTTGAGCACCTATTCTAATTTTTTAATGTCATGCTTCCATAAAATTATAAATATACCATAAATATTAAAATAGGAATAAATCTTAGTGATCATCTATTCCAGCTTCCCATGAAGTAATCCTCTTTATCACACTTTTGCTGTGTATTCATATAGCTTCTGCTTGAATACTTCAACTTGTTACTTCAAAAAATCCTGAATTTTCATTTTTAAACTCCTCTTATTTTTAATGAATACCCAAATTATGCTGAAACGCCCCTTATATAATGTTACTAGTCCTGCTCTTTAACATAAAGAGATTAAGTTAGACCTCGACTTCTCAAAATAATTCTGACATTCTCCATGAACTTCCTGTTTTCCAAGCCAAATTTCCTTGTTCTTCCAAATATGTCCTGTGATAAGTCCTATTTTTAGCTTGTTCTACTATTACTACAAATAAGCCATGAAGGCTATTTAATGTTTCTTAGAAGACAAAATAAAAAATCAATTTGGTTACCATTTAGTGCTAAACAAAAGACAAATATCAACTATAATAATTAGACTATGATTTTCAAAATAGCAGTGGCACTTTTTTTAGAAGCACTTGTGAGCTTCATAAGAGCCACATGAATTGTTATTACAGAAAACACTTAATATCACTCGGATGAGACATAAGATATGGTTCACAGACAGAGGAAGGAGAGGTAATGTTAAGGTCTATTAGAGAAAGAGAAATATGATAGGAACCACTAGAGAATTTTTCTTTGGGAGTAAAATTACTGAAAGAGTTTTACATCTTCCCCACAAATCGCACTGCACTCTACAGAACGAGGTAAGTCTATGATCAAGAAATGGATTTTGTGTGTTTGTGTTTGAAGCGAGTAGAAAATAAACACCACTCAAAACGAATAATCCCCATAAAAGGATTAAAGTGTATCAATAAAACAAAAAGTACTTACTAATAATCAACAAAGGAAGACAAAATAAGTTGTAGTTTACTAGAGAAGTAAAAGATTGAAATGTTTTTAAAGACAAATTATATTGGTGAGAGAATAGAGGTTTGTTGAGGACATTTTAAAATCCACACGACATAAAGCAAAAAAAAAAATAAAAAATAAAAAAATCAATGAAAACTCCAATTCAATAAAAAGTTGTCATAGCTTAGAACGTCTGCCACCAGAAATTGTGTATCTAAGTCTTCTAACCACCCAGTTCTCCTGCACTGTAAGAAGGCTGGCTGAATGTCTGCCCCTGCCTAATTTGCATTTTATATTAGGAATGGGGATGAGGATAATGTTGGTAAGGTTGAAACTAAGGGAATGGTGTGCAAAGTATTTGGAGCTAGAGAGAGGGAAGTGGGTAGAGAGTGGAGGGGCGGTGTCTTCAGAGCAAGGGAAATCCTTCAGTGGCTCACCAGTGTTTGGAGTGATACCCAAGTCAAATAAAGGGGGCCAGAGTATTAAAAAGTGTTAGAGACCCATGGAGAGGGTTGTAGGCACAAAGGTAAACTAAATCTGTGTTTGAGTCAGAGCCTACTGACTAATATTGGCTACAATGCGAAGAAGAGCTACCGGAGGAAACCAGAGACAGAGTAGACACCTTCACTCCACTACCTTTCCAGAAACAGCCTCACAATGAGCATTCAGTGGTGTCTGAAGTAAAAGGTTTACTTCTACAACATGCCTCACCAGTGAAGCCAAGAACTAACCATAGAGTCAGGCTCTATAGATTTGTATCCATATGACGTTAGGCAAGTTATTAAGTTACTGTGCCTCATTGACTTCATCTGTAAATGAAGTTAATAATAGTATCTACCACATACTGTCTTATAAAAATTAAAGGGGGTAATTCAGATATATAATCGAATATGGCTTATAGTAAGCACAGAGTAACTGGTGGCTTTCATTATTATATCAGATAATCCGGCATTCGTACATGTGTCACAATGTCTCCTTCACAAATGCAAAAAATCAATTACAGAAAAAAATTCATAAAGATGACTAGCCTTACATGACTAGAGAAGTAACCTTTTTCCTCAGATTGACCTAATATGATTCCAGGTCTGTTTATTTTATTTCTGAAACATAGCCATTTTTCAATATCATTTTTTTTCTCTCATTCTGTTACCTTCTGGATCATCTCCTCGAAAAATTTCCTGAGTAGAGGATTTTTTTTTTTTTTTTGTGGTTCATCCAAAATTAGCCTGTATCTCTTCTGGGAACAGAACAGCTGGAGAGGGTTTTAGCTGTGTCTGTGTGAAAATTCCAGAGGGTCAAGGAGATCCCTGGGGAATTTATTGGCTCAAAGTCCCTGTCTGTCAAAGTGGTACATCTTCCCATAATCCCCTGACACTTCATCCATGGCCTGTTGATGCATTTGTCTTCAGTGTCTCCTTGACACACTGTCTATTAGGAACTCACACACTATGGTCTTGCAAACTGTTTAACTAGTTAGCTGAGGGGAGGAAGAGATGTAGTAGCAAGATATAAAGGGAAGGTCAATTAAAGAAATACCAGGAGTAAAGGCACAAAGAATGAAGACTAGATATCATAAATGGCTACTGGAATGAGTCAACAAGTGGGAAAACAAATTTGAGTGATGATGGAAATAGAAAGTTTCTTTAAGCTTTGTTATTATTGGCTTTTGTTTTCAAAATGCCTACTAGAGTAAATTAGTGGTAGTTAAAAAAAATTAGAGATGGACAACACGGAGATTACAGTCACAGTAATATATGATAAACTTCAAAGTTGGCAGGAAACTAGATCCTAATTGTTCTCACTACAGGAAAGAAATAACAAATGATAATTATGTGACATAGTAGAGGTGTTAGCTAATGCTGCCATGGTAATCATATTGCAGTATAAATGTATCATCAAATCAACATGTTGTTGTGATCTTAAATTTATACAACAGTACATCTCAATCAAATCTCAATGAAAAGTCAGAGACACAGGCATGCTTACGGAGACATCAAAAATATATTTAACATTAATGTTATCTATGCAACAGAAAGAACAAGTTTTTGGTAATTAGAGACACACAGATTGAAATCCTCACTCTCTTCTAGTCTGGTTATAGTAGTGTCCTCTAATCTGTAGGGGGGATACAGTTCAAGACTCTCAGTAGATGCCTAAAACTATAGATAGTACTAAATTCTATTTATACTATATTTTTCCTATACATATATACCTATGATAAAGTTTAAACTGTGGATTAGGCACAGTAAGAGATTAACAATGGCTAATAATAAAACACGGTAATTATTATAATATAGTGTAATAAAAGTTAAATGAATGTGGTATCTCTCTCTGTGCCAAAATATCTTATACTGCACTCACCCTTCTTTTTCTTGTGATGATGTGAGCTAACAAAAGGCCTCCAAGATGAAGTCAAGTGAATGACATAGGCATTGTGATGTAATGTATGGCAACTATTGAGCTTCTGATGCTAAGTCAGAAGAAGGATTGTCTGCCTCTAAACTGTCGTTGATGGTGGGTCACTGAAACCGGGGAAAACAAAGCCATAAATAAGCGGGGACTACTGTACTGGACAACTTATATAAAATTTCTGCATATGATATCCAAATCTAAGATGATGGGAAATGTATCTCCCCTTTGCAACTGCTGGCAGAAATGAATAGGTAAGAGTATAAAAAACTGATAAAATGAAATATTTTTTTTTAAAAAAATAGTAACTGTTTGTTGTACTCTTCCCTTGTGCTCAATACTTTATATAGAAATGTACAGTTTGGGGGTGTAAATGATATGCAACACATAGTTGCTTTTAGTAGTTAAATGCTAACATTTTCTTAGAGTAATTTTAGAAAAAAAATATAATTCAGATTATATGTCAGTTTGATCTCTTGTATATATAACAACTTTAAGCCATTTTACTTCCCAATGCCACTGTCTTAACTCAGGTCATCAGGATCCCTGGGTGGTGCAGCGGTTAGGCACCTACCTTTGGCCCAGGGCGCGATCCTGGAGACCCAGGATCGAATCCCACATCGGGCTCCCGGTGCATGGAGCCTGCTTCTCCCTCTGTCTATGTCTCTGTGCCTCTCTCTCTCTCTCTGTGACTATCATAAATAAATAAAAATTAAAAAAAAAAAAAACTCAGGTCATCGTTGGTAATTATCCAAATAATGGTGTGGCTGTCTAGGCTCTCTATCTCTTTAAGCCCTTGTTCTTCCTCTCCTCATCCCTGGTGGAGAAGGCTCTTTAAGAATGAAATATTGAAGTAACATAATGTGAGCACCTGGTTGGCTCTGTGGTTGAGCGTCTGCCTTTGACTCAAGTCATGATCTTGAGGTCCTGGGATCAAGTCCCACATCGGGCTTCCTGCATGGAGCCTGCTGCTCCTCTGCCTGTGTCTCTGCCTCTCTCTCTCTCATGAATAAATAAATAAAATATTTTTTAAAAAAATTAACATTATGTTACTCTAAACAAAATCATGACAAACGGCAGAGTTTTGTTCTTTTTTATGGCTAAGTAATATTCCAGTGTGTGTGAGAGTGTGTGTGTGTGGTGTGTGTGTGTGTGTGTGTGTGTAGAGAGAGAGAGAGAAATTAAGGAAGAATTCCAGTCAATCCTGAATTATACCCCATCCACCAAGAAACCATGAGCTTTCAGTCTTAGGAAGGAAATAATATAAACAA
Organism: Nyctereutes procyonoides; assembly: GCF_905146905.1. Taxonomy (NCBI): domain Eukaryota; kingdom Metazoa; phylum Chordata; class Mammalia; order Carnivora; family Canidae; genus Nyctereutes; species Nyctereutes procyonoides. Next base: position 11,922,881 of record NW_026575032.1, on the reverse strand, counting down.
TTCAGAATCTCCTCAATACCTTCACGTCATAAAAGCCCAGGATGGTTATAGAGCTCGTGTAGCAGTGCTCGAGTTTGGAGACCAAAGTGAAATGTTCCGGAGCCTGAAAAACAAGCTTATGGAGACTTTAGAGGCTTTTGCTCATGCTGTGGTGGACAGGCTAAAAAATATTCCTCAGTACATTTTTGATGAGTAGAAAATGCCAAAAATGTACTCTAAATCCAAGTTGTTTTCAATTTTGTTGCGAGGCTAATGCTAATTTTGCTAAGGGCATTAGGAAGGAAGAGGGCTAAGGAAACCCATGGAAACTTTCAAAATGGAGAACTTACAAAAGACATGGGCTAAAGGCCACATCCCAGGCAGCTTGCAGCCTTACTGATTGCATTTAAGCGCATCACCGTTGGGCCAGTGAAGATGGAGAAGTGGTGCTGAGTGCAGTGTGAGACGGCAGAGGTATACCGGTAACAGAGAAGAAAGAAAAAAGAATGTCAGTGAGGTTAGTGATGTCTTCCTCCAAATTCAGGAAAGGAGTTAAGGAGTTTATCCTTAACTCATGTATTTGTTCAGTGTCAACAGCTGTGAAGGCTTTGACTTTACCCTAGCTGCAAAGTACTCTACTCCCAAGTTAGCATCCCCATTTCATGGATGCTGCCAAAGACATCAAATCCCTGGATCAGATACAAAGGACTTCACCCCTCATCGTACTAGCAGTGGCTGGAGTGTAAACATTTTCCTCTGCTCGTTCCCGAAGCACAATTACCAAAGGGTTATGTGAAAAGAGTCACGTGATCCCTAAATATTGAGTAGTTTTCATTAAAGGGGGGAGATTTGAGCTTGAGTGGGAACTGATATATTTTATGAAGGACAGTAAGAATATGCTGGTTTTTTGCCTTGGATAGAGACACCATCTCTATCTTTCGAGGCTGTTCACTATATAAACATCCTTGAAAAGTTTGGAACGGTGATAGTCAGTGCCGTTCCTCACATTTCATTCAGGGACACAAAAGACCCATGGAAAAAGTCACTCCTTATCAATATCCATCTCTTCTAGACCATCTTGTCTTCTGAGTGATCATGGTAGAGTAGATTGGCCACTCTAACCAACAGAAGCTGGAACAGATCCACTCAATTTGTCTCATATTTATTATTGATATTAAGACTGCTACCAGGGATCCCTGGGTGGCGCAGCGGTTTGGCGCCTGCCTTTGGCCCAGGGCGCGATCCTGGAGACCCGGGATCGAATCTCACGTCGGGCTCCCGGTGCATGGAGCCTGCTTCTCCCTCTGCCTGTGTCTCTGTGCCTCTCTCTCTCTCTCTCTCTCTCTCTCTCTCTCTCTATCTCTCTGTGACTATCATAAATAAATAAAAATTAAAAAAATATATATTAAAAAAAAAGACTGCTACCAATAGGACTCCAAACAAAAAGCTGAGAAAAACTTATAATATTACTCTCAACCATTTATACCACACTTCTAGACCCAATCAACTGAACAATTCCTATAAACCATCAGCTCTACCTTAGATGGAGAATGACTTCTTATTTTTCTCCAACTGGCTTGAGTACTAATCCTGGTATGGTAGGATGTACACACGATTATACAGAAAGTACCTTGGCTTTTGGAAGGATAAAGTCTGGATAATTCTGTTATCATTAACAAACTTGGAAAAGTGAATTGAAGCTGACCTGAGTGTCTTCCAGGGCCAAAATACCGTTAATTAATCACTTCAGATAAAGTCAGGAACAAATGTCATACCACCAGTTCTAATCAGATGACTCATGATATAGGGATAATTGTCCCTAGGTTGCATATAAATTTCAAATCATTCATCCTCTGGGAAAAATATCCATGAATTTCTTCATTTTGGAGAACACTCTACGGTCTTTTGACAGCTGTGAGATATACAGATGTTATTTCCTTAAGCACATGAAGGTCTCTTAAGACCATTTTTAAGGTGCAAGATACCATGTTTTCAGGGGAGAGGCAAGTGAATGCCAATCTTCTTTAAAAAAAAAAGATTTTATTTATTTATTCATGAGAGACAGAGGAAGAGAGAGAGAGAGGCAGAGACACGGGCAGCGGGAGAAACAGGCTCCATGCAGGGAGCCCCATGTGGGACTTGATCTCGGGTCCCCAGGATCACACCCTGGGATGAAGGCGGCGCCAAACCGGGGGTGGGGAGCGGCATCCAGGCTGCCCGAATGCCAATCTTCTAAACAGAAGAACAATCCCTCAGATCCACATAGTACCTCTAGGAAAAAGAGTGTCATTATAGTTTTTTGTGCCCTTATATGGGATTTACATCAATCAGGGTCACAGGTCAACAGTGCCACTGACGTGTCCTCCTCTCTAGCTGGTGCATCTTTAGCATTCCTAATTTAGTTCAAAAAGCAGGTTTTGGTCTGCTTGTTTGTTTTGTTATGTTTCTGAGGAACTGTCTGGCAACAGCCAGTCCAACCCATTCTCCTGGTCTGTGGCATTCATCTACTACGTGGAATGACTGAATAATCGTCACAGAAAAGGGAGTAGGGAAAACATCTGAGATGGTGGCAGTTGTTTCCACACAGGAAGTACAGGAGCCAAGACCATCTCTTGCTGTTTTCAAGAGTCTTTACAATGAGCTTAAGGGTAATCGGGTAATGGCATTTGAATCACGGTCAGAGCCACGTGATAGGAGATGGAAGACAAAGTAGTCAATGACATTTAAAGTGCTCTCCACACCTTGGGAGCAGCACACCAGGGTGTTTTTCTTCACAAGCAAGCGTCTGGGATGATTCTGAAAGGCAGAGATGATTGATGTTTGTCCCTTCACCATATCTCCTGGAGTCCCAGATATTTGCTGGGTACTTAGGTTGACGCTCTTCCTTTTTTTGCCACAAAATTGCTGTGTCCCATTTCTGGATCTGTAGTTTGATTCATTTCCCAATCATCTTCTACTCGCACCCAGACTTCTTATCATTAAAGGCCAAGTACCTGAGAGACAATGTTCCCTCTTTTGGTTGGCATGGACCACGATAAAGGGACTTGTGGGTATTGTACTGCTGAATACAACTAGTACTAGGATAGTGTTCAATTGATAAATGGTCATTATGTCATTATTCTTTTTTTTAAGATCTTCTTTATTTATTCATGAGAGAGACAGAGACAGAGACACAGGCATAGGGAGAAGCAGGCTCCATGCAGGGAGCCCGACTTGGGACTCGATCCTGGGCCTCCAGGATCACACCCTGGGCTGATGGTGACATTAAACCGCTGAGCCACCTGGGCTGCCTCTGTCATTATTCTTATGGTCTAAAAATATGCCTAAGAAGGATATCCAAGTAGCTGCATTAGAAGAGAGTTTGAAACCTTTGAATTCCTTTTGGCCAGGCTACCACTTGGAGGGTATATTAACTGGTCCATGCGGCCTGATGATAACAATAAGGGAAAGTTACACCAGCATGGTCAGGAAGGGACGGAGCAGAACGCCAACTATTCATACTCGGCCAAAAGACCCATCCCGTCAACCCTGATCATTTCTCAGGAAGTGGCCAAATGAGATGATCACTTGCTGTGGACAGCCATATTCAGTGATTAAAATCTCTGACTAAAAGATCTGGACCAAAAATAAATAAATAAATAAATAAATAAATAAATAGATAGATAGATAGATAGATAGATAGATAGATAGATAAATAAATAAAAAGATCTGGACCAAGAGGAGTTGAAGAAAGTAGAGTTAGAATCATTTTGAGTTGATTTTTGAGGACATTCTAATTCTCCGTAACACCGGATGCCTGTGGATAGTGCAGAGTATGGAAAACACATTGAACACCACGAATATCAACACGTTGCTTAGTGGCTTTGTGGAAAAAAATAGATTCCATGGTCAAACTAAATATTCTTGGTTTAAAAAAAAAAAAAAACACAAAAATAAGACATTTTGGCTTCCGGGGCTACAATGGTATAGTCACAATGATGCAGGCTGAGCTTGAACAGTAACACTATAACGTGGTGCATGTGTCCGCGGTATGTGCACTGCTCCAGGAGAGGACAACCCTGACAGAGGCTTCCAGGACTGGGTAAAACTCAAAGCACTGTGACCTTTCCCAAATCGGAAACATAGTTACGAAATGTAAAATATAATGATGGATTCACACAGCATTGGTGGCAATCAGAGAATTGCAAGTTCAATCATGACCTTGATGGTTATCAGTCCCATGAGTCAATGATCCTTAACAAGGACATTTATAGGAGGGTCCCAGATGTTTCAATAAGAAACAGCTATTTATGTCCAAAGGGCAGTGCTCCCGAAGAGGATTGTCTTTAATCTGCCAAATTGGTAGGAATGTCCACTTGGCACCTAAATTCCTAGTGTAAATCCAGCTGTAAAATCAAAAGAAACAGTATATTGTGTTGTCACCACTAAATGACCCACAAGGTCCATTCAGCTTTTCTTCCCTACTATGAATAATACCCAAACCTTTCAGTTGGATTGGGGCACTCCCTCCTTCCAAAGGAGCAAGTAGGATTGTGACTTGGGCATCAATAAAGCCATTGAAATTTGACTCTCTCCCTTCCCATAAAATACTTCAGCATGCTTGAAGGGCCCCATTTGACATCTGGTTTCCCTTTTGGGGACAGGGGAGACTTGGGCCACTCATTAATTATCTTTCTCATGAAAGTGATTGAAGTGGGGGTAGAGGAGGAGAAAAGGATTGGGGTTTGCATATAAGGAAAACAGCACCTTGCCATAAAATAAGGCTTTACATTTGTTATCGGGTTCAAGTGGAGTGATAGCAGCCTGGGTTTCAACTAAATGAATTTCCAGTACTTTTAGCCTGCTCGAAGATCTCTCTCAGGAAGTATGTTCCTAATGACTACCACCATCTCTTTCGGTCTTGGAGGACACTTATTTAACAGCCACAGCCAAAGTATTTGCAACTGGGGCTGCTGGGCTTGTGTAGTTTAGCCAATGTGGGCCTGCCTCCTAGCACAGTAGCTTTTTTTTTTTTTTTTAAGATTTTTTATTTTATTTATTCATGAGAGACACAGAGAGAGAGAGAGAGTCAGAGACACAGGCAGAGAGAGAAGCAGGCTCCATGCAGGGAGCCCGACACGGGACTCAATCCTGGGACTCTAGGATCACGCCCTGGGCCAAAGGCGGGTGCTAAACCACTGAGCCACCCAGGGATCCCCAGTATAGTAGCTTTTTTAAAGTGATAAATCTGAGGCCTTTGTTGCTTCACTTTCACCTTGTTTTAACATAGAAGCTAGGGGACTTTTGCAAAATAGTGGAAAGGGGGTTACTGCAAGAATTTGTATATAATTTATTTAATCAATAACGTATTCTCCAGTGGCTCATCTTCCTCAAGTGCCATCAGGACAGTAAGAGCATGAATTCTGGCCATTTAGTCATCGGCAGTTTCCCACAAGAGTTCTTCTGTCTCAGGAAAATCTGGGAAGCCAAAGCTGCTTTCTAGTAGTCAGTGCCTGCTGACACCACACACACACACACACACACACACACACACACACACACACGACTTGAGATCCTTTATTCTCGTTTTCAAATGAATCTGAGGTTGGTATGACGGACTATAAGAGCAGCTTATATGAATTTCCTTCTTTTCACATTCAGCGAAGATACAAGTTCTTGCAACTGTTGTCTGAAAAAATATCAGAACAGTGTGCCAGCCCTGGATTAATTTTAGTATTAGTTGTTTCAAAGGGACGGACGTGAGGCTGACTACCAGGTTAGTGAGGAAATTGCCTCCCCAAGAAATTAACAGCCAGGGCACCATCTGGGCAGTTGACTTTATATCTATTTCCCTACTGTTACCCTGAAGTGACCTGCCCAATTCCTCCCATTAACAGCCAAGACACTGAGGAGCTTTTTTTTTTTTTTTTTTTTTTTTTTTGTCCTATAGATGGTATTATTTGATCAATGCTTTTTGCTGCTGAAACTCATAGACTTCCCTCAAATCCCACTAATCCATTTGTGAGGCTCTTAGCCTTCCTTTCTATAGAGCCATGGCTATGTCAGTATTCCATTCTCATCACTAAAACTGCCAAAAACTATGGAGAATCTGAGATTTCACCTTCACTTGTAAGCTACAAGTTTAGCTTGTCACCATTTTAGGGAAAACGGTGGGTAGAATAAACCATGTTTCTGGGTGAGAGACGAAGACTTTATTATTCATAGTAATGACCATAGCAAACACAATAGCAGGGTGTGTGTGTGTGTGTGTGTGTGTGCAACAGTAGTGCAAGCCCAAACTCCCCATAAGGTGATGTGTGAACATCCAGGTGACACCAACACCCCATAGCAAGTTCCCTAAAAGGAGAGCAACCCAGTGCTTAGAAGACCTAAATGCTTTATAATGAAGAGGAAACATGCCTGTTTCATGCTCCAAAGAGAGATGGTACCTCTGTCTTGCTAGGCTGTGAATAAACCTGCACTTTGCTTCAGAGAGGAGCACTATCTCTATCTTCCGAAGCTGTCTGAAACATAAACTCTAGTTCCTTTATTGACAAGCTGTGCAGAAACTAAGAGGTCTGTGAATAATAATTGTCTACCGACACTCGAAACATAAGCTATGAGAACCTACTGCATGCTAGCTCTTATTCTAGGCATTGAGAATGTGGTGGTGGTGGGACCTGGGTGGCTCAGCGGTTTAGCACCTGCCTTTGGCCCACGGTGCCATCCTGGAGTCCTGGGATCGAGTCCCATGTCGGGCTTCCTGCATGGAGCCTGCTTCTCCCTCTGCCTATGTCTCTGTCTCTGTGTGTGTGTCTTTCATGAATAAATAAAAATTAAAAAAAAGAGAGAGAATATGGTGGTGACTAAGTCAAATACAGTGTTTGCCCTCTAGAATTTACATTTTAGAGACGGTGATGGTGGTGTGGAGTGCATGCGTGTGTGTGCGTTGGTAGGGGGAAGCAGTGACAGAAAATAAAAAAAAAAATAATAATAATAATACCATAATGAGCCTGTTTGTGGCTCATTTGTATGTAGTAATGGGATCGAATAAGGAGGACGTGACATAGCAAATATCTAAATAGGGCAGTTCCTAAGCCAACTGATTAGTCCTGACAGTTTGACAGAACAGCAAGTATCAGGAAATGCAGGAACACACCGAGGCGAGATCGCAGGAATTGCTACCTAAGGAAAAGAATTTGCTTTGAAGACAGAAGTTAGCAAACTACAGGAAAGGGACCTTATCACTAGAAGGCATTTTGAGTATTTGAGTTTGCTAGTTATAGCGAGAAACTACGCTTAGGCAGAAAATTGTTGCATCACAGAATGTTTTTACCCAATTACAGAAGTAGGCCTGGCACAGGCCAGGGGGGGAGATAATAATCATCCACTCTAAACTGGTAACAGCCTGCTCACGTTACTTAGTAAGGTACCCCTTTAGGGGTATTCATGAAGGAGTGAAGGAGAATGAGAAGGAAAACTCCGCCAACGCCTAAAGATCGATTCCCAGTAGCCCTGTCAATCTTGGACCATGTCTTCTACTGCCTCACTTCCGTATATCTTAATGTACAGAGACCTTTGGGGTTAAGCCTATATAGGGAAACTGGGACACTGCCTTCTGGGTAGGAATCTGACTGACTAATGCGAAGGGCTGCAGTGCAGATGAGTAAAAACTAGAACAATGAGCAAGAAAGATCTCTGTCCAAAGTAGATGACAGTTAGTTCCCCACAATGGGTGTCAGAAAGTCATCTCTGTGTGAGTGACCAGTAAGGAGATGAATGTCTCCGTGAAAGCTGGTAGACCTTCCTGGTATGAAGAGTAAGCTAGTAAGTAGCCTCCAATCCCTCTCTCTCCATCAAGGTCAAAGCACAAAAGATTCTCTTTTGCACCGGCACATGGGTTCCATGAAGAAAAGAGAGCTAGCCAAAGGGTATGTTCTGACCCTTTCAGATCCCTCTGTTCTTCCTTAACTTTACCCCTGGTGAGGTTGAGATTTTGGCATAATAATACTATGGATTGATGTTATGAGAAACGCTCAGCACTGATGACAGAGAACAAGTCTTACTGCTTTGGAGAAAGGAACTCCGAAGGATCTAAGACTACAGAGTGAACAGTTTTCTAGGCTTTGGTCATATGGGACAGACATAAGATGAAGTCAGAGTTCATGTGGAGCAAGGACGGAAGTGAAGTAGGGAAGGCACAGTGACAAAAATGAAAGGGCTTTGGGCACCCATCTGAGGGCAGTCAGATTGCAGCTTTAATGTGTTTCACCACCCGTTGTCTCAATAATCACCATATTCTCAGTTTCTAGAACTATTCTAAGGGATCAACTACCTCAGGCAATGATTCAAGAAGACTTCAGAAAGTTCTTTGGTCTACTTAGTATGAGAGATTTTTACTCTAAAATGCATTTTCATATTCAAAATGGTTCATGATTATGCTTCTTTCCATTATTCCTGCTTCCTGTTTCCGTGACTCCGTGACTTCATATTATCTTCACATTACCTTTCTGAAATGTCCCATTAACATGTCACTTTGATCAATTATTCCAATAGTTCCCGTTCAGAATGAGGTCTGTGTCATAGCCTGGCATGTGAGGCACTCTGGCTTATTGCCTTCGTCTTCTCTTGCCTCAATTCCTGCCACTTCCTTCTTCACACTTTGTATTCCCACAATATTAAATGGATACTGCTTGCTACTAACTTTCCTTATCCCTAAGTTTTCTGGGGATTCACAAAAAGACACCCAAATCGTTTTACACACCATCTTCTCTGCAAAGGCTTTTTTAACCTTCCTAGACAGAATGGTGCATATATGTCTTGTGCTAAATTTCCATCTTATCTATTTCAGATTATTGATTTCACACTGTTATAAACTTGTTTGTTTGTTTGTTTGTTTTTTTTCCCTAATAAGAGTTGTGAGACTTTTGCAGAAAGATGCTATCTTCTTCGGTTTTATTGCAATGATGGCTGATATTTTACTAATATATGATATTTAGGATCGAACTGAACTTTTGATCAATATCTAGTAGTAATCGAACATTGCTTATTGCTTATTGTGTGTGATGTTTCAGTATGACCCATGTGGAGGAGGTTAACTCGGATATGTAAATCACAATCCTCATGCTAAAGAAGTTAACAGTATATTTAAGTAAAAAATATATGTATACACAAATATATGTATATATATATATATATATAAAAGCAATTAAAACTGGAAAGAGAGCATAACTGTCAAATGAAATGCAACCCAAATAATCTGAAAGACACAATATACTTTGGAGTAAATATTAAGCATAGCACTTTCAAAATTTAATAAAAGGAAATTTAACTCATGCAATTACTTTCATTAAGACACTGAAGATCATTTTGAGCAAAAATAAGGAAAATCTTATTAATAGTTGAGTACAACAGAGCAGTGATTCAAACAGATGTCAGAAACTACTTTGGTCTAATTACTACCACAGATTTTTATTTTGAAATGCATTTTCATACTCAAAATAGCTCTCAATTCAGTTTCCCAAAATAAATACCAAAGTAAGCAACAACCTGCATTGATATCAATACCAATGAATAGAAAGATCGACGGTTTTCCTGTCATTTAAGCAAAGCGGCACCTTCTTCCCGCTTAATTCTGTGAGCCATCCACATAACAAATCTGTACATTAAAGGGACAATTGAGCTAAAAGAAACAGGAGTTTGACAAAATTACAACTTACTTCAAAATGAGGCAAAATAGTGGCACTTAGTTGAAATATGCTCAGGTCGACACCACACACACCTCTAACGACTGGCTAAGGAAAGAGTAAGACAACATCATAGGCGGCATCGTTTTTTGCGTCAAGGTTCATCAAAGCCAATGAACTCATGCCAAAATTAGTTTCATGGGTGGAATGGATAGGTTAAATAAATTGTTTCAGAAAAGAAGTAATCCACGCCAGCCAGCTGGACTATTGAGAGAGAGAAAAAAAAAATGTCACAAATGGACCTGAAGGATGACAAAATTTGGATAATAAAAGAACTGCATGTGCATGCAAAACAGATGAAGGACTAGCTTGACAGAGATCTATGTACCGAGGATGGGACTGACTTTGCAAAGTTCTGGAAGCCATTTGTTATTTTTCACTAAAATCCAATGGAAGAAACGTTAGCAAAATCAATTCTGGCAGCAAAATGCAAGATGGACTGGCGTATAGATGGACTGGCATAGAGGCAAAAGAAGATGAATGAATAAAACTCACGCAATAATACACAAGGAAATGAGGCAAAGACAGAGGCAGCTGGAATGGAAAAACAGGGCAAGTGGAAAGACCACCCAAATTAAGAAATTAGTGAATAAACACAACCGACAAAAGAAAAAGATGAGATTTAGAGAATTAAAGAGAGGGAAAAATCACAGACGCGTAAAACGCTTGCTTTGTTAAAATCCAGAAATAAAAATAAAAACAGTATAATGAGTAGAATAAACAGGAAGGAACGTGATTGGTAGTAATTTGACAAACTGAGGTTTGTGCCTATTGCACACAGTTGATTAGAGACAAAAAAATATAGTTCTAGATCCTGAATCTGGAAACTCTTCCTCACTCTTCACAATACGTCGAGCGAAGATCACATCAAGTAAAACGAAAAGCCCGTTGAGTTCTTGAAATATTTGGATACCTTGTGGTACCTGAATGACTATTGTACAAAGGCCTAATGTGATCTTGGGCATTTTTCCTAGAAATAAGAAGTCTTGAGACAAAATTCTTAAGAAATATATAATCAGGAACTTTCTTTTTAAAAAAAAAATGAGAATTCTGAACGTGATGATGAAATATATAATCAGGAACTTTCCTTTAAAAAATGATAATTCTGAATGCGAAGATGATTTTATTTACCCTAAATAATGCCAAATAGTGTCTGAATTTTCAAAGCACGTAGTGGAATGTTGCTGATATCTATTGATGTATCCAGCAACTATACAACGGGTCGTTTTTCCTTTTAAAAGTTGAAGCCTTGAAGATATGGTTAAAGAAAAGATTATTTATTTGAACTAATAATAGTATAGGAGCAACACGTAACCATAAGTCTCACAAAACAGAAGCCCTTAATCGGGATGAATTGGGGAGGAATCACGGACCCATTATTCCATTTTAGAAATGTTAAAAGCAATTTGGATTTTATAATGAAAATCACACTCCAGTGTTAGTGTTTTTTTTTGTTTTTTTTTTTTTTTTATGTATCACTACCCTGTTAGAGTATCATTATCTTCTGAAGGAGAAATATAGTGTTTTTAGTTCTTGCATTAGAAAAGACGCCACTATGGGGCATCTTAGCTTTAAGCCTTGCTAAATATTTAGCATAGTTCACAGACCACCAGAATTCGCCTCACTCGGGAGCTTTTTAGGAATGGAATTTCCAGTCCCTTCCACGTTCCCGAATCCGAATCTGCTTTCAGACCGGATCCCCCAGGTGCATGATCCCTATGTCCATGGAAGTCTGAAAAGCACTAAATCAGCGTTCTATAAACTGATCCGCCACATTTTAAAGTCTTACACGAGAATGATCTTAAGCAATCTATTAAATGCTAGTGGAGATAAGGTCATTATTGCCAAAATAATAATAATAATAACAAAAAAATAAATAAAACCTCTGACTGTCAGGAACTGGGCTGGACCTTTGCAAACCTGTCAATCCAGTTACTCCTTAGGATAGTCTCCGAGGCGAGGGACACTCTCTCTCTCTCTCCATGTCTCTGGGCACGAAAACCAGCCTCAGGCTAAGTAAATACCACGTTCAACACATTCGGTAGATGTGGAGCAAACCCATTTCTGAAGGGCCCTACGTGGGGCCTGGGGATCCCCTGAGCAGGGCCCCGAGCGTCCCGGACTCCCAGAGGCGGCCGTGGGTCTCTAAGAGGGAACCCGGCGCGATCCTAAGATACTCGGGGAGAAGCTCCCTTTGCAAAGGGCGCGTTCGCGCATTTCTTGAGATGCACGTTCTTGCAAAGCCGGCCCTGGGGGCGGGGGGGGGGGAAGAAATAATAATAGAAATAAATTAGTGTGCCTCGGTTTTGGTAAGGGGCGCGCGGCAGCAAGTTGGCGGCGCGGCGCGGGGGCCGGACGTCGGGCCTCGACCCCGGGGCAGCGGCGCCCTCGGAGGACCCCGGCGCGGAGGGCAGGCCCGGGATCCCGCAGGCCGCCGGCCGGGCCTGCGGGCGGGGGCTCTCGGGGCCACTCCCAGCGCCAGCCTCTCTCCACCCAGGTCGCCGCCCCCCGCTCCGCTCGGCCGCGCAGCTGTCGGGGGCGGGGGGGGGGTGCGCGCAGGGAGGGGGTGCGCGGGCCGGGCGGGCGGAGGGCACGCACTCTGCAAAAAATATTAAAAAGACAAACATCCCGCTTGGCAGCGGGAAGTTGAGCGCGCGAGTTCCGGGTCCCCGCCGGCCGCAGCCCCGGGTGAGCCCCCAGCCCCAGCCCCCAGGCCCCAGGCCCAGCCCGAGCCCCAGCCCCAGCCCGAGCCCCAGCCCTGCGGGCCGCCACCCCCGCGCGCTCGCACACCCCGGCCGGGGCGGGTTCGGGTCCGGCCCGCGCCCCGCGCGCCCCGAGCAGCCGCCGGCAACGCCACTTGTGGAGTTGTTCCCCGCGGCGCCCGTAACTTTGCAGCGAGCCCGGGAGAGGCCTGCTTTTCTGCAGAAACCAGCCACCCGCGTGCGTGCAGAGAAGCCTCCCTCCGCCTGCGGAGGGCCGGGCCGCCCCGAGCGGTCGGTGGGGTGGGGGTGGGGAAGCAACAGCGACGCCGTGCACCCTCGCACACCCACCCCAAGCCCCCACCCTCCTCACCCTCCTCGCCCTCGCCCCGGAGCCCGTGTTGCAGATTGCAAAATTCAGCGGCCTTCTGAAGCCGAATTGGTTGCTCGCGGGAGGCAGGCAGGGAGCTTGCTTTTTTTTTTTTTTTTTTTTTTTCCTTTCTTTTTCTTTCTCTTTCTTTCCTGCGCTCCCCAGCTGAGACCATCGCCCTCACCTGCAGGAGCTGCCCCCGGCACCCCCCATCCGCGGGCCTCGGCCCGCACCGCCCCGGGGCGCGCGGCGGCAGGAGGCGCCGGAGTGGCCCCCGGGGGCGCAGGGGGGGCGCCCAACGATGACCGTGGCCGCCAAGTACCGCCAGGCGTCCCTGTACGTGGGGGACCTCGACGCCGAGGTCACCGAGGACGCGCTGTTCAGGAAGTTCAGCGCCGCGGGGCCCGTGCTGTCCATCCGCATCTGCAGGGACCCGCTGACCCGCCGCCCGCTGGGCTACGCCTACGTGAACTTCCTGCGGCTGGCGGACGCGCAGCGGGCCCTGGACACCATGAACTTCGACGTGCTGCAGGGCCGGCCCCTCCGGCTCATGTGGTCGCAGCGCGACGCGCAGCTGCGGAGATCGGGCGTCGGCAACGTGTTCATCAAGAACCTGGACCGCTCCGTGGACGACAAGGCCCTGTTCGAGCGCTTCTCGGCGTTCGGGAAGATCCTGTCGTCCAAGGTGATGAGCGACGAGCGCGGCTCCCGCGGCTACGCGTTCGTGCACTTCCAGGAGCCGAGCGCCGCCGACCGCGCCATCGAGCGCATGAACGGGGCGCAGCTGCGCGGCTGCAGGCTCTTCGTGGGCCGCTTCCAGAGCCGCCAGGCCCGCGAGGCCGAGCTGCGCGGCCGCGCCGGCCAGTTCACCAACCTGTACATCAAGAACTTGGGCGGCCGCACGGACGACGCCAGGCTCGGGGCCGTGTTCGGCGCGTACGGCAAGACCCTGAGCGTCAAGGTGATGACGGACGCCAGCGGCCGGTCCCGCGGCTTCGGCTTCGTGAGCTTCGAGAGCCACGAGGCGGCCAGGAGGGCGGTGGAGGCCCTCAACGGCCGGCAGCTGGACGGGCGGCCGCTGTTCGTGGGCCGCGCGCAGCCGAAGGCGGAGCGGCGGGCGGAGCTCAGGCGGGCGTTCGAGCAGCGGAGGCAGGACGGGCTCCGCGGGGCCCCGGGCGCCGAGCTCTACGTCAAGAACCTGGACGACGCCGTCGACGAGGACGGGCTGCGCAGGGAGTTCGCTCGCTTCGGCGCCGTCTGCAGGGTCAAGGTCATGCGGGAGGAAGGGCGCAGCAAAGGCTTCGGCCTCATCTGCTTCTCCTCTGCCGAGGAGGCCGCCAGGGCCTTGGCCGGGATGAACGGCCGCGTGCTGGGCTCCAAGCCGCTGTCGGTCGCCCTGGCCCAGAGGCCCTAGGAGGGCGGGGAGGGACCTTGCAGGGCCTTTGCAGCCGCGGGGCCTTGCAGCCGCAGGGCCTTTGCAGCCGCAGGGCCTTTGCAGTCGCGGGGCCTTTGCAGCCGCGGGACCTTGCAGCCGCAGGGCCTTTGCAGCCGCGGGACCTTGCAGCCGCAGGGCCTTGCAGCCGCAGGACCTTGCAGCCGCAGGGCCTTTGCAGCCGAAGGGCCTTTGCAGCCACAGGGGCTTGCAGCCACAGGGCCTTTGCAGCCACAGGGGCTGGCAGCCGCGGGACCTTGTAGCCGCAGGGCCTTTGCAGCCGCAGGGCTTGCAGCCGCGGGACCTTGCAGCCGAAGGGCCTTTGCAGCCACAGGGGCTTGCAGCCACAGGGCCTTTGCAGCCACAGGGCCTTTGCAGCCACAGGGGCTTGCAGCCGTAGGGCCTTGCAGCCACAGAGGCTTGCAGCCCCAGGGCCTTGCAGCCAAAGGCCTTGCAGCCAAAGGGCTTGCAGCCGCAGGGCCTTGCAGCCAAACGGCCTTGCAGCCAAAGGGCCTTGCAGCCAAAGGGCTTACAAACGCGCGCTTGTAGCCGCAGGGCTTGCAGCCGCAGGGCTTTGCAGCCGCAGGGGCTTGCAGCCGCAGGGCCTTGCAGTCACAGGGGCTTGCAGCCGCATGGGCTTGTAGCCACAGGGCTTGCAGCCACAGGGCTTGCAGCCAAAGGCCTCGCAGCCACAGGGCCTTGCAGCCGCAGGGCCTTGCAGCCGCAGGGCTTGCAGCCGCAGGGCCTTTGCAGCCAGCAGGCCTGCACAGTGGCTGCTGCTCTCTGCCCCAGTTACCCCACAAAGGACCACAAATCCCAGCCGAGGGCTGCTCATGCCAGTAGACTTTGCGATAAGAGTTTTTATAGACAAAGCTATTTTTCTCGTGTGGGGGGAAAAATGTGAATCTTGCAAGCTGGATTCATTTGACAGAGGCACCCCTTCCAATTACAATATTGTCTCTGATTTTGATTTAGGATGCGTAGCAATAAGCATAATTAGATATATTTTTATTACGTTTTGAACCATCGGAAAGGAGGTAGTTGTTAGAGTTTATGTCCTTTTTTTTTTTTTTCTTTTAAAGAAGTGCAGCTGCACCTGGTTCCACTGGGGAATCGAACCCAGGAGCTTCTGCGTGTAAAGCAGACGTGGTAACCACTGCACTTTGGAACCGCAAGCCCCTATCTTCTTTCGTGTTTGAATACTATTGCTAGCTTTAGTTTCTTCTGCGAAAACATGCTAAAAAACAGTTCTTAGGCCGAAGGATTGCAAAGTAATTTATTTTTCCAAAAGGTATTTTCTAGGTTCTCGTCGGAGCTTTTTAAAGAAACCAAAGGTTTAAGATTTGCTAGTATAAATTCAATACCTAGTTATATTTTGAATCAATGTTTAAAGCACTAGGAAAGAGTTGAATGCCTTTTGAATTTATATCCTGACATGATTGTTCTTCTGATGGCTGAAATTAATGGGGAGGTTTTTAAGATTCCCTACAAACCTGACTTCTGGGATATTTTGCTATTCTTTCCATTGGCAGGCTGTCATCTATGTGCTTGCTAGTTATCAACATTGGGACTGGAATAGTAAAACCTGAACTTCTGCATTCCTTAAGTCATAAATTTGTATCAATTAAGGTGACAAAAAGTTGGCCTGGTCTTAATTCTCTTCAAATCGATACAGGTTAGTATTAATGCCTTACGTTTCTTCCAGACACCAGTATTATAAAAGTCAAATATAGAGAATATAGAAATTCAGTTCAACAGTTCTTTTTCTATCTCTATTTTATGTTCGATGTAATGATTTTATCTCAGGGTACAGAAGAGTATGTTTCTTTATTTTTATGGACTCATGTCTCTTTTTATTAGAACATGAGATTTACATAACCCATTAAGTTTTGGCCTCGATTTATCAGAAGCTCGCTAAATTGATTTTCTGATAAATTGAAATTACATCAATTTGCCTGTTTTCTAGAATAACTTTTAATCCCATTTTCAGATCTCTCTTTCTCTCTTCTCCTTGATCTCTATTATTCATCTTTGTTTTATACTTTTTAAAAAAGAGGGTTTTTTAACTTTGATTTTTACTGTGTGCTATTTGAAATCCACCTTGGAAACGGAGACAAGAATTATTTATTTACATTTAAATAATTACTCTTAAAATTCTGTTTTACCAAAGGTGTCTGGAAAATAGCTTTGTGGTTGTTGTTGTTGTTGTTGCTGTTTTATTTTATTTTATTTTTTCTTTTACTCTGCTTAGAGGTTTCCTGTAACCATATATTCAAATCTTCTGTTTCGTATATTACCAGTACAAAAGCTATATTAAAATATTTTCTTTGGCAATACTTTAGCTATGAAAGAATGAGAAAATCTGCTTCTATTTATTTTTGTATGAACTACAGGTTTACTCATAGCACATTTTCTAAGTTAGAAGTCTCTTTGAGAAAATGAAAAAATTACGGATCAAAAACTTGCAGCAACATATAATTCCATTATTTAGACAAATCGTGTGTTTAAACGTGTTGCATATCCTCTCAATTTTTTTAGACATATACACATAGTAATTTAGCAAAAATGGAATCCTTATAACCTTATTACAGATTACTCTTTAAATTTTACAATATGCCATAGTCCACTTCCATATCCACAAAGAATTATTTGCATTATCATTTTAATGAGTCTTATTCCTTCACTGTTTGTACTATACTGCGTTTCCTCTTGATACACGTAAAAGTTGTAGATTGTTTCCTAACCCCCTCTTGTTTTCTTCTGTCATAAACAACTTGGAGATAAACATCCTTGCAAACTTATATATGCTGATATATCCAGTTACTTTCTGAAGAAAATCTGTAATTCATTGGAATTAATGTTTAGAAGGGCAGCGATTTTTAAAATAATTTTGATAAATTTTGCCCAAGTGCTCTCCAGAAAACTTGGTGCCATTTCCATTTCCATTACCAGTATGGAGGACTGCCCATTTCCATATACTTCAAGAATAAGAAATTTTGTTTAAGCTGTTAGCCAATTCAGAATGATAATGTAAAGCAAAATATTTCACGGTCACTTTTTTTTTTATTATTATTATTGCTACAAAAGTTAAACAGCATTTCTTGTATTTGTTGGCCATCTGTGTTTTCATATTTGTGAACTGAATGTTTCATGATCTTAGTCTGTTTTCCTCTTGGGTTGTTTTTAATTTGTTTAGATTTGTTACATTGAACAAAATCTTAGACTTTTTTCTCCCATATTCTCACTTTGTTTATAGTTTTGAGGGTCATTCCAAAGTTCAGTCTTTAAACTCAGAATTTCCAGTCTTTTACTTAGGTGGATTTAATGTTATGATTCAAAACACTTTGAGAACTCAAATATACACGCATGCAATTAATCTGTATCATCTTCAGTTACATTTAGAGCTTTATATTCTGAAATTTTCTAACAAGACTTTTGTCATGAAGTATGTTGCCCACAGCCTATAGTAAATCTCCTTAAAAGTATCTTACTTTTCAAGCTTCATTAATATGTTTGGTAAATACCTACCTACTGTAAGAATCTGTGTGAAACTCATATGCCAACTCTAATTCATTGGGCCTCGAAATCACTGTGTTAAGAAGTTTATACCTCAAAAAAAAAAAAAAAGAAGTTTATACCTCTAAAACAGAGAGTTTTTAAGAAGAACGACAGGCCTGGGAAGTGTAGTAGGTGTGTCAAGCCTTGACATCTCTTTCCGGATAATCCAGTCTATCAGAGTGTCCAAATATTTGAACAATTTTTCATAATGCTCGTAAATGGATGATTAAGATAATATCAGGGAGCTGAGTTCTCTGCTGTGTACACAAGGGAATAATAGGACATAATATCAGATGTCTAGATGAATTGTAACTGTAGCTTCATGACACCGTATTCTACCTTTTTAGAGGAAATAGCTTATTTTTAATATTTACCATGAGAAATGACAAAGTCAGTTTGCAAAATATATATAATCCTGTGGATTTTCTTGATTATTTTATTTGAATTTTGCTCATTCTCAATTTGGTGTGTGTGTGATAATATCAAGTCATCCTAGTTGGCAGTACAAGTTCACCCTTTGAAGAAAATTTAATCATTATGCCCAAGTGCCTTGATAAATAAGAAGAATCTTTACTTTTCTGATAAGCATTCCAGTAAGAGCTAATTTACAAAGGTGCCTTGAGCCGCTGCTTCTATTCTTGCCTTCCTCTACCCACACGCATTGCCAAGTTTGTTGTAGAGGCCTGCTGGCGTGCACAGCCAGTTCAATAAATGTGCCTTTCTAACATTTACTTAAAAATTTCAAATTTCTAAATATTTTTAAGTTTGTAAGTGAGAATCTGTAGTCAGTAAAAATAAATGTTTTAAAGTGGTTTAGAATTGGTAATGTCCTTTTCTTAGTATTTTTTATAAATCCATTGCGAAAAGATCAAATAAGGTTTAATCTTTCGATGGTAAAAGCGGATCTAAAAATGATCTTTTTATTTAATTTTTGAGTATTTCTGATTTTCTAAAGATCGGTTTGTCTTAGGAGTAAACTGAAAACAACTTGAATTTTTAAATGAAGATACTTGTGTTTCATGTCGCAAGACACCAACTTCCGTATAAACTAATATTTCTTTTACAGCTACTCGTGATTATGGGACCATGTTTAAAAAGAGGCACAAACACAGATCAGATTTTGATCAGGAATAATTGACTATCTTTAAAACACTTCTGCATTTAATTGTTAAATAAATTAATTTAATTGTTAAAGTAAAATTCATCTTACATGTTGAGTATTTAGAATTAGATTACTTGTATTTGGAAAATATGCCTCCTAATGTAATTTTTAAAAATACATGAAACAGCAGATAAAAAAAGATTTTCTTGACCTACACTTTAAAGAGTAGAACAAATTAAATATCCTCATGATATCTTTGGCTAGCAGAAAATTCCAATTCATACTAGAAAAGGAAATTTTACCTAACAAAATATTCAGAGTTTAAATATCTTCAGGCATAGTCTAGTAAGACTCCTGTACCACTTTGCAGTCTCTTCAATTCTAGTGGCAGATAATCAACTTTCTAAGTTCTGTGCAGAATGCATTTAGGAAGGTCAAAGAGTAGAAATAAGTTTAGGAATATACACCCACTAAACACTGGATATTTTTTATTATTTGCATCTAATTGTAAATTTCATTATTTATTCGCTATTTCCTTTCTTCTTTAAAGTTTTGCTTACAAACAGTTCTTAAAATTCCATTTTCTCCCTACAACTAGTTTTCACATAAGTCAAAAAAGGTGATTTTTTTCTACCTCAAATTGTACAATCCTAAGGAACAAATTATGCAATATCTTTTGTATAAGATTGAATTCATTTTTGTTTGGTAATGGGACTTGTGTTTTTACAATCATACTCTGTTAGGTCTAAATTAAGCAACTGCTGAAAAATTTAACTGCAAAGGTTAGATTCAATTTAGTCACCCAAATGGGTTTCCAGCAAAAATAATTGTCAACAGATTACAAATGGTTTCTTACAGTAATATTTGAAAATAAATCTACATTTAATAGGTATTGGTTTCTTGAGTTTTAACATAAGGTATAGTCAAAGCCAAATATGTTTTCGTGCATGTTAACATTTTAGAATCATACCACCAGAGGGAAGAGACTCTTATTTTAGTGTTATACAGGCATACCTCATTTTATTGTGCTTCACAGATAACTGTGTTTTTTACAAATTCAAAGTTCATGACAAGCCTGCATTGAACAAGTCTACTGGCACCATTTTTCCCAACAGGATCTGCTCACTTGGTATCATTTTGTCTTATTTTGGTAATTCTTGCAATATTTCAACCATTTTCATCACTATTAGATTTGTTACAGTGATCTGTGGTCACTGTTTATGACTTGCTAAGAGCACCATTGATGGCTAGCATTTTTAACAATAAAGCATTTTTTTAAAGATTTTTTATTTTATTTATTCATGAGAGACAGACAGAGAGAGAGAGAGAGAGAGAGAGAGAGGGAGGCAGAGACACAGGCAGAGGGAGAAGCAGGCTCTGTGCAGGGAACCTGACATGGGACTCAATTCCGGGTCTCCAGGATCACGCCCTTGGCTGAAGGCGGCGCTAAACCGCTGAGCCACCCCAACAATAAAGTTATTTTTAAATTAAGGTATGTATATTGCATTTAGATATGATGCTATTGCACACTTAATAGACTGCAGTATATAATAGACATAACTTTTACATGCAGTGGAAAACAAAACAAAACAAAAATCATTTGACTCCCTTTAATGTGACGTCCGCTTTATTGCAGTGGTCTAGAGCCAAACCCACAATATGTCTGACATATTCCTAAATCACCAACTATTGTGATATTCTATATAAAGAATTTTGAAAGAAAGTTCCTACTGACAGTGTGATGAATAAATCTTGAGACACATCTAAAATGTTATATGCTTATAAAATGGCTCCGATACATAGAAGTAACTTAACCACAAAGATAAATTCATAGGTGCTAATTTTCTTTACAAAACTATTTGTTATTAGGCCCATTAGTACACTTAAATTGTAGGAATTAACAAAATTGGACTTAGCTAAAGCTTTTCTCTCTTTTTTTTTTTTTTAAGATTTTATTTACTTATCCATTAGAGAAACAGAGAAAGAGGCAGAGACACAGGCAGAGGGAGAAGCAGGCCCCCTATTGGAGAGCCTGATGCGGGACTCGATCCCAGGACCCCAGGACCACACCCTGAGCCAACGGCAGAAGCTCAGCCACTGAGCCACCCAAGCATCCTTAAAGCTTTTCAAGCTTTAATTCTGTATACACAATGTGGTATGATCCTCATACATTTTACCCATGCATCCTGTATTAAAAAAAAAAATACAGACATACTAAATTCTGAGTTACAATTATATTTAGATTTGAATCTAAGGTCAGATTATTCTGCAGGTATGCTCAGAGGAAATATTTATAGCTATGTGTTGGTTTTGTCTCGTGGCCATGTCTTATCTTAGTGTTCATAGAATGGTCTTAACTCTATTGAAGTTCCCTGAATGAAACCATTGAGTCCATCGAGGAAGAGAAGAAAAATGATTCTATTAGTGGCCTTCTTTGCCATAGTGAAGAAAATGCTCAGTTTATGAGAGATATTGGCAGTTTGCACAATGGCATTGCATCAGATTTTGTTAACCCATTTATATTTACATCACTTGGATATTAAAAATACGCTCTCCTTGAAGTTCTGCCAAATATTAACAGCACACTTGAGTTCCAAAGGCAATGTCACTGAAATTGTGGATGTTATTATAATTTTATTTTATTTTATTTATTTACTTATTTATTTTTCACACAGAGTGAATATTGGTCGTGATTCATTGTGGTGTGTGTGTGTGTATGTGTGTGTGTATTTAATTTGGTATTTCCATTGGGATTCTCTTATCTCAGGAAACCACATCTGACAGTCTACAGTGAATCACAATTTTGATTTACATTCCATTTTATCTTTGTGCATATGCCAGTGGCATACCAACACACCACGGTTTTGACATATTGCCAGTCCTAGTTCCTTGAAATTAAAGTAAGGCTTTATAATAGTAATTCCAGAAAATCTTTGTTAATCAAAGAAGTACCTCAAGTTGAATGTAAACCAAATATTAGAATTATAACTAACCTATTTTGACACATCATTATTTTACCGAAATACCAAGGGAGGTGTTAGAAATGATAATCTAGTATTATTCACCACTCAGTTCGCTAATATTTTACACACAGTATTTATACAAATGACATTTATTTATTTATGATTTTATTTATGTTTTTTTTATGATTTTATGTTTTTATTCATGAGAGACACACAGAGGCAGAGACATAGGCAGGAGAAGCAGGCTCCCTCCGGGGAGCCTGAGCGGAACTCGATCCCAGGACCCTGGGATCAAGACCTGAGCCAAAGGTAGACACTCAACCACTGAGCCACCCAAGTGCCCCTACAAATGACATTTATATTGCCGAGATTACAATTGATTAAAAAAAAATTGGCACTGAACTTACGTGGTGATCTTATTTTATTTTTTTTAATTTTTTAAAAGATTTTACTTATTTATTCATGAGAAACAGAGAGAGGCCGAGACATAGGCAGAGGGAGAAGCAGGCTCCTGCGCAGGGAGCCCCATGAATGACTTGACCCCTGGATCTCAGGATCACGGCCTGAGCCAAAGGCAGACACTCAACCCCGGAGCCACCCAGGCGTCCCATCTTATTTGATTTTAATATTTATTTTGATTTTGACCAAAATGAAACTGTCGAATGCGAATTTGATCATGTCATTCTGCTTAAGAACTTGTCATGGTCTTCCATTACTATTAAAGTCAGGTATAAACCTTTACCATGGCTGAGGAGACCTTATTACATTCTTTGGTCTCTGTGTATTTTTTAATCCTTTTCTTATGCTACTATTTCCCTTAGTCGACGTGCTGGAAATAAACTGGTTTTATTTCAAGTACCAAGTATCAAGTTAATCCCTTCCTCATTCAGAGCTTTAACTTTTTATCACATAGTGTGTTGTCTATTGCAAGGGGTAAAAGGAGCCTTCCAACTTGCTTATGAAAAAAAAAAATGATGAGGGGGATCTCTTGCCAGATCAAAGTAAATAAGAGATCTTTTCAAAATGGAAATAGTTTTCTTTTCTTTTTATTTTTCCTCACAAGGGTCAAGGAAGGCTCCTTATGCACAGCATTACCTTTTTTGAAATTACACCACATGGCATAGCGTTGCAAGGAGAAAAAAAGCAAGTCCTTTGAAAAGGTCAAAGAAGCTCACCTTCAAACATTTAGAATGTTATTTTTAAATATTTTGTTATTTTTTTAAACAAAAGTTCATTGTCCTCCCGACCTATGCTTTTTCTTGATTTAGGATATAGAGTAGATATGTTTCTTTGTCGGAGATCTGATCTTAGTCTAGAAGGAACATGAGATGGAAACTGTGCTGCCAAAAAGTAAAGCAGGTTGTAAGTTCTTAAGAAGGTGGAGTACAGGGTAGAGAAATGACACTCAGCAGCAAGTCATCACATCTTACCAAATTTGTTGTGTTTGGCTTAGGCAGTACGCACATAGCAGCAGCATATTCCTTAGAAAGTATGGGGGAAAAACGCTGGGGAAAATCTGCATATGGTGAAGGATATTTATTTAGTTTTTTAATATTTTAAATCTGTATTAAAATATAATGTGTACAGAGAAAACTTTAGAAACTCTAGGCATATAACTTGATGAATAATTCAGAAATAAGTATATTTGTGTAATTACCACTCAAGCCAAGAAACAGAACTTCACCTACACCCTCTAACCCCCTTCTAATCACTTTCTATCACACTTATTCTAGTGTAATTTCTATCTTGATGTTAAACTCTAAGGATTAATTTTAGTTACCTTGAATTGTACTCCAATTGATTTATTGAATATGCAGCCTCTTGTGTCGCTTTTACTCAAGATACTTTAGTAAGATTCACGCATACTACTTAGCGTACTAGTAGTGGGTTCATAGTTACTGTCATATACTGTTCTGTTTTATGACTATACTGCAAATTATTTATCCTTTTATCATGAATGAACATTTGGGTTGCTTCCATAAAAATTATCTTAGATGTCTTTTTTTTTTTTTAGCTATAATTCATGTACCACGAAATCAACAATTTTCAAATGTGCAATTCGGTGTTTTTTAGTGTACTCACAAAGTTGTGCAACATCACCATCATCCAACTCCAAAACCTTTTCATCATTCAAAAAGAAACTGCATGTATCCATTAGCAGTCCTATTCCCCACTCTCTCCTCCCCCTGCCCAGCACTTGGCAACTATAATCTAATTTATGTTGATAAGGATTTGCTGTTCTGAACATTTCATATAAATGATATCATACGTGACCTTTTGTCCCTGGCTTCTTTCACCTAGCCCAATATTTTAAAGTTCCATCCACATTGCAGCCATGCATCACTACTCAATTCCTTTTTATGGAGGAATATCCCACATTGTTTATCCACTCATCACTTGTTAAACACTTGTGTTGTTTCTACTACCTGGCTATTGTGAATAAGATTATTGTGATATTAGTATGAAAACTTTTTTGTGAATATGTAATTTCAATTCTCTTGGGTATATTCATAGCCAAGATATATTCTCTTTCTCTTTTTTAAAGGATTTTATTTATTTATTCACAGAGACACAGAGAGAGAGGCAGAGACACAGGCAGAGGGAGAAACAGGCTCCCTGCAAGGGGCCCTATGTGGGACTCGATCCCAGATTCCAGGATCACGCCGTGAGCCAAAGGCAGATGCTCAACCTCTGAGTCACCCAGACGTCCCTATTCTTTCTCTTTATAAATTTTGTTTATCTCCGAGGAATCAACTTTTGGTTTCATTAGCTTTCTCCATTACTTTTCTATTTTTTTTCTCTTTTCATTGTGTTTCATTTATTTCTGTTTTAATCTTTCCTATTTCTTTCCTTTTTTTGCTTGCTTTGGATTTAGTCCTCTTAAAAAGAGACATAGACTCAAAATGGAGTCACTAGTGCTAAGCTCTGCATTGGCAAACCAAGACTTAATGCCTAACCTATTTCACCCTCTTCCAGGATTGGAGCCTTTAACCAGCTGACCTGGAATTACCTACTCAGCACTAGTGAGGTAATCCACCTAATAGACCCCTTTTCATTCCCAAAAGGAAGGTGACCTTGCCTGAAACAGTACACTATTTTTCTTATCTTGCCCCCTTTCTGCTTTTAAAAGCCTTTCATTATAAGTTCTTCAGAGCTCCTTCCTATTTGTTAGATGAGGTGCTTTCTGATTCATGAATTATTGAATAAAACCAATTAGGTATTCAAATCTACTCAGTTGAAGTTTTTTTTTTTTTTTTTTTTTAATGGATTTGGTGGCAGCATTAGGACAGGAGGAGTCTTCCCAAGCTTTTGGGACCATGAGAAACACAATCATGGTACCCACAAACCCTTTTGAATTCTGTGTCTTTCTTGATGTTTCCAAGTGCCGTGGGTAAGTTCCTTTTGGTTCTGACTTCTGCTCTCTTTGCATTGAGCTCCCAGTCTAATTGGCTTTCCAGGCAGGTTGCCATTTGATTGGAATTCCTATTCCTCACTGGGAACTGTTAGTCCTTGAGACAACAATTCCCCATTTTATTGGAAACGCAGCCCGGGGTTCAATACCCAGACTCCATGTTGAGAAATGCTAGCATTTAGTCCTATAATTCCCCATTTGTTTGGAATCCTTCCTCAAATTCCATACTGGGAACTACTGGTGACAGATGCAGTTCCCCATTTGAAAGATGAATCTGTGACAGACTTTAAGCCCATTTGGAATTCATCTTCCTATGGCATTTCAGATTGGTATGGTAGCTGCCCTATTTGTAAATGGATTATCTCCTGAAATTAGTGGGTTTATAAAAAGGCTGAGAATGGGATGGGGACCACCAGTCTGACTGAATTTATGGCCATAGTTGAACACTTTGAAAGGACTTTGAAACAATATCATAAATACAAGTCCATGAAACTATTGGCCTTACAACCACAACAGGTCCAAGGCCAGAGACCTTAGTTAACATGGGTCCTCTCACATTGCACCCTCGAGGGATCCATCATCAAAATACTGGCCCACAGATTGATGTCTGATTTGTAGTCAACTGGGACACTGGAAAAAAGATTGTTCTCAAAGGTTCTATGCAAATACTTCTGGTCATACAGAGCTGAATACCTTCATAATTATCCCCATAGAAAGGCCCCCAAATGAGTCTCTCCCAGAGTTGTTGGAACTCCAAGGTTTCAACCAATAATTCTCATAAGCTGCTAAGAGAGAACTACAATTAAAATTAGTGGGAATCCTTGTTAAATTTTAGTAGATGTCAGAGCCACACTTGCTACTTTAAACCCCACTCTCAAAAAAAAAATAAAAATAAAAATAAAAGCTAAATAAATAAATAAATAAACCCCACTCTCCTAGGACAACAAATCTTTCAGGAAAAAAAATCCTTCAAAGTGAAAAAGCTTCCATAGTGAAGGTATCTAGTAAAATTTTAAGAGAATTTCTGTCTCAACAAGCACAAGTGACTCTGATACCACTTTTACTGAAAAACATTCCCATTTTTTTGCTATGTGACACAACCCCAGTCAATCAATAAGGTGGAGATCTTCTTTCTAAGTTAAAAGGGCTAATACATTTTGCCTCCAATGGAGACCTTACCTTAGAGATTTCAGACCAGCCTGAACCTGAACTTTCATGTTCCTTACAATATGTCCTTGATAGAAGAGTGGGAATTCCAACAAAAGTCCCCTGATTTATTTTTTTTTAATTTTTATTTATTTATAATAGTCACACAGAGAGAGAGAGAGAGAGAGAGAGGCAGAGACATAGGCAGAGGGAGAAGCAGGCTCCATGCACCGGGAGCCCGACGTGGGATTCGATCCCGGGTCTCCAGGATCGCGCCCTGGGCCAAAGGCAGGCGCTAAACCGCTGTGCCACCCAAGGATCCCAAAAGTCCCCTGATTTAATCAATGTTTCTAAAACTTGGCTACTTCTTATATTGATATAGGGAGAATAAAAATGCAAAACCTACAAAAAAAACTTATACAGGCATAACTAAAGCTCTTCCCAAATTACCTCAATATCCATTAAAACTTCGGGGTATACAAGGATTCACACCAGTAGTAGACCTAATTGCCCACAGTTTCATATTCCCTGGAGTAGCCCCTCTCATGCCAATCTTCCCAGCCCAAAAACCTAATGTGTTGAGATCGTGACTTGTTCAGGACCTGAGATCTATTAATAAGATAATTACTCCCTTATTTCTCAGTTGTTCCAAATTTGAAAAGCTTTTCCTTTTAAGTCCCACCAGACTCAAAACGGTTCGCTGTTACAGACTTTGTTAAGCATTTGTCAGCATCCCTGAGGACCTAACAGCCAATATCCATTTGTCTTTACTAAGAACAATCGGGATCCCTGGGTGGCGCAGCGGTTTGGCGCCTGCCTTTGGTCCAGGGCGCGATCCTGGAGACCCGGGATCGAGTCCCACGTCGGGCTCCCGGTGCATGGAGCCTGCTTCTCCCTCTGCCTGTGTCTCTGCCCCTCTCTCTCTCTGTGACTATCATAAATAAATAAAAATAAAAAAAAGAAAATCTAAAAAAAAAAAAAAAAAAACAATCAACGATATATCTGGATAGTCATAACTCAAAGGTTTACTGAGACCCCTGCCTATTTCTCTCAAGCACTCCACAAGATTTAAAGAAAATCAACCCTCTTACAATATGCAGACAACCTATGCTCAGTACTGACCCATAAAGGATCCCATTCATTTGCTTACAACAGTTAACTGAAAGACAAAGTGATTAAGGAGAAATTACAAGTATTTGGAGACACTGTTTATTACCTAGGTCATAATCTAAGTGCTGAAGGATTCCAGCTATCTCCAAAAAGAATTCGACTCATTCAAGAGTTTTCCAGGCCCACAACTAAGCAGCAGCTTTGTGGATTTCTAGGTCTTGGTAGCTATTGCAGAGCATGGGTTCCTAATTTTTCTTTATTCACTTCACTTTATGAATTTACTAAAATTTCAGCCCCTGAACCTCCTCCTTTGGAACAAAAATATAAGCAGGCCTTTATAAGACTAAAACAAGTATTACAAGAGCTGTCTGCCCAAGGGTTACCTAACCATTCCAAACTTTTCACTTTATTTGTGCATGAAAGGGATAACCAAGCCCTGGGAATGCTCACACAAGAACATAGTAATAAACATAGCTGTATGGCCTATTGTAGTCTACAACTTGATTCTGTTGTCTGTGCATATCTGAACTGCCTTAAGGCTATGGAGCTCCAGCTGCAAAATTAGTAGACGCTCCAGTGGATTTGACCCTAGGAAATGACATTTACTTATAAACCCCACACGCTCTCCAAAAGTCTTCTTAACTCTGAATTGATTCAACATTTCCCTGCAAGCTGACAACTTCCAATGAGATCCTTCTGCTTTCACCACTTAATCTAAACCTTAAGGTCTCAACATTCTAAATCCTGTTACATTATACCCTTGTCTGATGAACGCCAGCCCCATGACCATGTGGTAATAACATCCCATTTTGTGACTCCACATCTTGATGTGCAAGACATATCTTTGTTACTTGGAAAATTGCTAGTATGCTGTTACTATCCAACATGAACTACTTGAGAGGGGAGATCTTCCATGAGCTCAACCGGTCCAACAGATAGAGCCCTAGACCCTTACCAGAACATGCCAATTATCAGAAGGACAAACCGTTAATATTTATATTGATGTATCTTTGGAGTCATCTCTGATTTTGTGGGTGTTTTAGAAACGAAGGGGTTTTCTTATGCCCACTGGGATTCTAACCAAAAATGGATGAGTAAACGACCTTCTTAATGTTATTCTCTTATCTACTGAAATTGCTGTCATCAAAATTGAGGCAAAAGACCAATGCTGAGTGTCAGGAGAATGTCCTAACTGACTTTCATGCAAAAGCAACAGAATCTATGAAGTTTGGGACAATTGTAGTTGAATTTTTTTCTGCGTTTGCAAACAAACAGCAAACAAACAAATGACCTCATGTTGCCAGACTTGGGCATCCTGATGTCCTTGCAACACAGCAACGATCTACTTCTGAATCAGGGAAATTAAGAAACACAAGACAGTGGTTAAAGTTCAATGAACCTTGGAAACCAGAGTTGGCTTGGTTCTTCCAAGCTCCTTGGCATAACCCAGTTTTCCGAATTTACATTCCTTCACCCACTGTGGTGCATTTACGATGACTCAAATTATGAACAAACATTGGTGGGGAGACTCTAAAAATGTAACATTTTACCACAAATGTCTGATATGTCAGGCCCATACACCTCAAAAAATTATTTTTGTTTCTAGGGATGTCAAACCTTTTCCTTTTGGACCCTCTGAGCACCTACAGTTAGCCCTCATGCAATTGCCTCCCAGTATGGGTTATCAACATGTTACTAGATATATGCATTCTGGATGCGCCGAAACCTTCCCCTGCCTCAAGGCTGATGTCCTCACAGTGGCAAGGAAACTGTTAGAAAATGTGTTTCCCTCTCCGTATACCTCCCACAGTCTCTAGTGATTGAGGTATCCACTCTAATTGACAAATCATAAGAGTCTTAGCAAAAAACCTTGCAAATTTCTTGGAATGATCACTGTGCCTATCACCTTCCATCATCAGGCATGGTTGAGAGAACTAATCAGAGGGTCCTATTCGTCATAGCCTGGAGACTGGTGACTAGAGTATTCCAGAAACCATATCAGAAGAAGACAGCCCTCGAGCCTTGCTGGAAGGGACTTCTCCTAGTGCTCCTGACCACTGACACTGCTCAAAAATGAGAAGGTATTAAACCTTGGGTACACATCTCACAGCTAAAGAAGGCTCTGTATGACATGTAGTCCTGTATAGACACAGGAGACTTCCAGAACGAAATGATAAAGAAAAGAAGTATCTGACAACCATATAGAATGCTTCCACCCAAGATGCCAGATCAAAACTTCACTATTTAACTAAATAAGAAACTCTTTCTTCTCTTTCTTTCCTTTACTCTGGCATTGGCCTGGAAAGAGGAGGCCCTCATCTATGTCTCTCAGGCCATTGCTAAGGGAGGTAACCTTATAGACTGCTTGATCTGTCATCAAAGAAATCAATCTATCCATGATGCTTGAGACTTCCTCATCCTCCCTGTGATCAATTTATCTTCAATTCCCAGTGTCACCATAAACTATGATCGACAGCCCTTAGAAGCTTCTTCCCAAGCTCAACTTTTATGACCAGAACATCCAGTGGCTTTTTATCTTTTCTCCAATTATAACTTCTTGCTCAACAAAACACAGATACCTGTGTACCTCTTAGTACAGTTGCACCTCTACATTCCCATGATTATCTAAATCAGGTCTTCCCCCAGTCATGAAAAAAAAAAATCTCAACAGTAGCACCCATCTTTGCAAAGTACTTAAAGTAATTCTTTATTTCAGCTTGGGAGGCTTACTTTCAGAATGTGCTGAAAACCCAACTGACACCTGGTTTGAACAGGCAAATGCAATAATCCCTGTCAATGAATCCATTAATAATGCCACATTAACTGGAATGGTTTGTGCACTGTCAGGGTTTATCTTTGCGGTGATTATCATTTCCCTTAGACCTCTGAATGCCTAGATATCTGGCACATAACCAGGCAATGCCTCTGAGGATATCCAACTATGCCCCCTAACTGCACAAATGAACCAAGACAATTCATTTTTCAAATCCCCTGAATTTACATCATCAAATTAGTCAGGACTTGACCAGGAGGAGTTCATGATTCAGGATTCACTTCCTTTGGCTCTACTTTTCCAGCTAGGTATAAATTTAAAGACTACGATCAGGAACCTCTCCTTAACTCTTGAAAATATTGCAGAATCTGCTGCTAGAACAATAGCTGGCCAACAAAAATCCTTAGACTCTCTGGTCAAGGCTCTTGATGTTAGGATAGCCCTTGATTATCTTGGCTGAGCAGTGAGGTATCTGTGCTTTGGCCAACACTACCTGCTGCATCTTGATTAACACTTCTGAGATAGTAGATATTTGGTCATATAAGACGATTGAGCAAGCCACTTGGCTTAACAAGGGGACTCCTTTGGGGGAGGGGGTCTTTTTACTTACTTGATTTTCATTGGTTTGGGTCTTGAGCATCATGGCTCCAAAGTACACTCCAGACATTGAGAATTATCTTACTTATAATAATCATAGAATCTCCTAAAGGCATTGTATTTTCTCAAAAGTTTTAACAACTTTTTAAAAGATTTTATTTACTTATTCATGAAAGACACAGAAAGAGAGGGGCAGAGACACAGGCAAAGGGAGAAGTAGGTTACACACAGAAAGCCCGTCGTGGGACTCGACCCTGGGTCCCGAGGATCACGCCCTGGACTGAAGGCAGCGCCAAACTGCCGAGCCACCGGGGCCACCTCTCAAAAGTTTTAAATGCTTGTTCACAACCATGAACCACCAAGCAAATGATCTCCCTTAAAGTGGAATGCCAAAAAAGAATGAAGAAAATAAACGACTAAATTTGTTAGTCTGAAGTCATAACCTGTGAATACCACACAGAGAGTCTGCGAAGAAACATCATGACTTGTGAATATCATACAGAAGATCAGTAAAAGCTACAAGAACTACAGAGTAACAGCTGAGAGTAAAGCTAAAGCCTTAAATTTTGATCATATCTCAGGCCCTGAGAGTCTGATCAAAAAAGGGAAATTGCTAAAAAAAGAGACAACAGGCCCAAAATGGAGTCACTGGTGCTAAGCCCACCATCAGCAAACCAAGACTTAATACCTAACCTAACTGGAGTTTCAGCCTGTCCAAGGATTATAGCCTTTAACCAGC
Source organism: Nyctereutes procyonoides (assembly GCF_905146905.1). Lineage (NCBI taxonomy): Eukaryota > Metazoa > Chordata > Mammalia > Carnivora > Canidae > Nyctereutes > Nyctereutes procyonoides. The sequence goes on along the minus strand of NW_026575032.1, from coordinate 11,891,276 downwards.
TGATCTGGAATTATCACGTAGCACTAGTGTGGCTATCCACTTGATAGACCTTCCCATCCCCAAAAGGAAGGTGGCCATGCCCCAATAAAATACACTATTTTCCTTGTCTTGCCCTCTTTCTGCTTTTAAAACCCTTCCATTTTGCACAACTCTTTGGAACTTCTTCCTATCTGAGATGAGATTCATGAATTATTTAACAAAATAAAGCCAATTACTCAAATTTACTGACTTACAAAGGAAAGGAATCCGAATGACATTACAATTTTCAACAGCAATTTTTTTGTGCCAGAAAACCATACAATTCATTTAAGATCCTAAGGGAAACAAGTTTGATCAAAAGATCTACTATCTAAATTGATCTTCTAGTCTGAAGGCCATGCACAAGCTTAAGAATATGACAGAAATCAGGGAATATTGTTCCGATAAGTCCTTCCTAGGAAAATTGCTAGGAAGTTATATTTAGAAAATGTAAACAATTAAGGATATGAGCTTAAAACTGGTGATAAACATTGAATATATATTTATTTGTAAGAAGTGATAAACATAAGGAGCACCTATAAAGCATGTGTTAGTTGACTGCTCTGATGTTTTAGATAAAAGTAACAGAATTAAAAGTGGTTTAGAAAACTGAAAGTGGATGTGGAAAGTAAAATCAGTTCACTAATTGCCTTATAAGTATTAACTGGGAGTATGAGACATTACTTCAAATTGAATTTGGAGGGAAAGGGAGATGAGGAAACAATGTGTCTAGTTAAATTCAGTATTACTAAAAAAAAAAAATTCAGTATTATTCATAGAAGGGAATAATGGACAGAATCCAGCAAAGTGAGAAGCCTGAGTATATTCTAAAACATATTAGTATATTAGTAAAAAAGTAACCATTAATCTAAAACTACAAATCTTTATAAATACCAAAATGTATGATGAGAGAATAAATTACTACATTTTGATATAATGCCATGTAAATAAAACTTAAAAAAATATAAGAAATTGGAGTCTAAATATATCAATTGTATCAATAATTGACTTTACAATTAGACTTTACAGATTGAAATTTTAACCCAGATAAAGATACTGCACTTCTCTTAAATGCACAGAAAATGTTCATGAGAATTTATCTTTTTTTAATGTCATAAAGGAAATCTTAATACATTCTTAAAAATAAGAATAAGACAAAGAACATTCTCTGAACTCTTTTCAATAAAACTAGAAATAACAAGATGGAAAAACAAAAAGCTCTCCTATTTAGAAATTATTTATTTATCTATTTATTTTTTTATTTAGAAATTAAACACAATGTTAAACAACTCTTGGATGGAACTGGAAATTCATGTCAAACTGCAATACTTCTCAAAATGTAAATGAAACATAGCAGAATCTGAGGTATAGCTAAAGGAATTATGAGGGGGAAATTTGATAGCATTAAGTATATACATTAAATATATACACCAATAACAATTAGAAAAATAAAATAACTAAACACTAAACTTTTGAAAAGTTACTTGAAAGCCAACAATAAATTAAACCAAAAGAAAATAGAACTTGAGGAGTTGTCACCTAAAGCGTGACTCAGCACTGTTTTAGGATATCGGCACTAAAGCTGTGAATAAATAGAGTTCCTACCCTTTTTCAGATGATTTGGATAAAAACTGTCAGTTGGGGAGTGTGGGTTTGTTTTCATTTCTCCCCCAAGTGGTAGTGTTAAGGTAACAATTGTAAATGTAATATGGCCACAATTTGACTGTACAGCTATAAATCTTTACTATTGACATATTTAAGATTTTCTCAATGGATCTGGTACTTATCAATGACCACAAAATAAATCCCACATTCCAGCATAATTTCCTCATCCTAATATTTTACAATATATTTACAGTATATTTCAAGAAAGTGTTTCTCTTTCCTAGAACCTATTGAAATTTTTTCCCATGCATCCACATTCATAAGAACATTTTGATAGATATGATGGTTTCTGTTTGATCAATATTAATTTAAAGCTGCTGGATATCCTTGGAGAGCTAATCAAGAAGGTAGAAATTTTTCCACATTAGTGTTGTCAAGTGACAGTAGATTTAAGAGGTAATGAACATTATTTACTTAAAAAGAAAATGTTTTCCCTTATGCAATTACTGTTAGAGGAATCATTAGCCACAACAAAAGCTCTATGAATCAGTTAAACATATGTCTCATTCCATAATTTATACTTCTTCTTAACAGTCTGTGATCCCTTGGGTCAAGATTACTTTAGAAATACAAAGAGAACCCTAAAACTAAATAATTTCTATTATAAAATGAACATGTAAATTATCTGCTAAATTACTTGTACTTAATTAGTAATTTTGCATAATGACATACATTCTCTTTGGGTCTCTTCAGGCTCTGACGGATAACACTTTACAAATGTTACTTAAGTTCCAATTATAGCGCAAACCTGGTAGAAATGTACTATTCATCTAAATACGCAAACGTGAGCAATCCTGGTATTCCTCAGGCAAACTGTAATTCCATATTTCTGCTAAAGGGTACCTTGGCTCATTCTGAATGACTAGGTTTCTTACGTCGATGTTTCTTACACCAGAGACTAAAACTGTCAATGCTTCAAAGTTTGTGATTGGATAACACATTGTGCAACTATTACAATAAACTCATTTGACTTTTAGTTTAGAAATTCAGATTATAACAATACTTTTTTTTTTTTATGTGAAAGCTGTCTTCTTGGGTAGTTAACATTAAAATAACCATGTAAGTCACTGCTACGACTAATCACACTGCAGTGTTCAGCTTGAATTGCTCTGATCTTGTCCTAATTACTTTGTGTCTTAAGCTATTACACAGGATTCATTGAGAAGGACAATTTAGTTGAAATTAAATGCTCGAAAAGTAAGTTATTTTATTTATTTACCAGGTATTTTATTGAGTGCCTACAAGGTGTCAGGCTCAGTCTTGGTGATGATGCGATGAGGAAGGCAGACAAGGGTCCCACTCTCAAGAAGTTCACATTCAGACGATGTGTGTGTTATGTGTGTAAACGTGTCTGGGTGTGTGTGGATGGGGGAGGAAATAGATAATAACTAGAGGGACAAAAATAATATATTATCAGAATTTATAAAGTGATACAGAATAAATAAACTGGGTTTTGATAGAGGAAGAGTGGGATAAGGTGTCTGCTTATTCTTTTTGTTAAGAGAATTATGCAATAATTCTCTTAAAAAATTTTTTTTTAATTTATTTGAGAGAGAGAGAGAGCAAGAGAGAGTGTGCTATGGGGGAAGGGCAGAGGGAGAGAAGCTTGAAGCAAAGATTCTCCACTGAGCCCAAACCCCAATGCTGAGCTCTGTCTCAGGACCCTGAGATCATGACCTGAGCTGAAACTAAGAGTTAGTCATGTAACCGACTGAGCCACCCAGGCATCCCTCTACTTTAAATAGAACCTAGAATTGCCTTCCATTTTACACATAAATAAAAAACAGATTTTATACAACTTCAATGTACATCGAGTGGAGCTACAGGGTACATTTTTGGGGAGATTGTACTTTGCTTTATTTAGAACTTAACCAAAAGTTTGTTCAACATTTTGGAAAGCCATTTCACCATGGCAGCACCACTTGTGGTATATGAGTTGTCTACACGACCTCTTCCCTGATATTCTTGTATCAGTTTGTGATTATATTTATATTTATTTATTTATATTTATTGTATTTATAAAGGTAATTTTAGATCTTATTTTAAAAGTTTATACAGAGAAAAATGTCTGTATTAGTCAGTTGAATATATATTCTAGGATTTTATCACATCATCCCTAAATGAACATCATGGTTATATTTAATTGGGTAAGATATTTTTCCTAATTAAGCAACAAAAATGTTAAGAATAAATACAAATTAAAAAAAAACAACAACCATAAAATTCTGAAGTTTAAATGAATTCTGGAAAGTGTTATTCTGTCAACAAAATGCTTAAAAACCCTGAAATTCATAACTATAAGGTTTCTTTTCTTTCCTATAAGAAGTAAAAATAATACAAAATATGATGAACCATACAATACAGAGAAAAATTAATCCTGGTGGTTGTATGTGAACATATTTGTACTGTGATGAAAGGTAGTTCAAATGTGATACAATTTATTCCTTTTCACTGAGCAGAGATACTGTTTTTAGATGACTCAATGGGCAGGTAAATGAAAATGAAGGATAATAAACTGAAGTTACCATATACACAGTTCAAAAATAATTTTTTTTCAAAAATAATTTTTAAAAAGTGACAGAGGAGATGTCACTTAGAATAACATACTGTAATACACAGAGCTTGTCAATATTTGAAACCTTTAAAGTTAGTTTACAGGAAAAAAATATTCCCTTTTCCAATGACATCGCTTATATAACAGATGGAACGCTAACGGTTAGTAGGGAACACAGGTTTACAGCCAACCTAAATAGGAAACTCCAGGTGTTTTAGCAAACTATTGCATTATTCATCAACAGCATTTAGTTGCCAAGAACTTTGAAAAAGACTTTAAAAAATCAATGAAGTTACTGGGCTATTAATGCATAATTTTAGTAATAATGTAAAATGAGTAGCAATTTCTGGATGAGAGGCTATTTAGGACATTTTTATTGTACACATTAAACTATGATTCTCCAAAGAAACTTGTTTTTAAATACTTTTCACTATTCATTGCATTTGTTATTTAGTTAAAAATTTAAAATTGCAATTAAAGTTATTATAATTTTTTGTGAAGTTAAAAGAAGTGGTTTTTAAGCTACATACAGTTTCAAATGTACAGAGTCGTCAAGGAATTACATAAAAACATACAATACAAAAATAACCCTATTCATGGGAATTTTTAAAGATTTATTTAAATTCCTGTTAGTTAACATACAGCATAATATTACACTTGCACAATATAGTGATTCAACATTTCCATACAAAACTCAGTGCTCATCACAAGTGCACTCCTTAATCCCCATCCCTTATTTCACCCACCCACCCCCTCCTGCCTTTCTGGTAACCATCAGTGTCTTCTATTCATGACAGTTTTCAAAGTTTCTTATATTGGCTGAATTTTTATGAGGACTTGTATTTAAAATAGTAAATCAAAAGCTATAAGAAAGGTGTGACACACTGGTATATAATAAATTACATATACATCTGCAGCTAGATATTTATTTGAAAATAATTTTATTTTGATAGTTTAGATATTGTAACAAAACAAACTGTAAATACATAGTAGGAGAGTTGAGAGTTGAGATGATTTTGAACAGAATTACTTTTAAAGAAAATTTGAACAATATTAAATTAGTAGACACTTATGAAAGTTGTGATTATATTGACATTCACTAAGTTTGTTTAAAAATATTTATTATTGTCCTACATATCTTTTTTCACCCAGAATGGTAAATCTGTGTTATGTAAGTTGGATATTGAATTTTTTGTAAGTTTTCCTCTTTTTTTTTAAAAAAAATGTATAATCACAACTTTCTTTTCTTATAGCTTTTTGGATATTAAAAATGAAAAATCTAAATTCCATTCCTGGTTCTGCTATTTTCTGTCTTGATTGAGCGTATGAAAGTTCTGTTAACTTTCAAGAATTTTTCTTTTTTTTTAGTAATGTGAGACTATTTTGTCTATATCCAAGAGCTGCTGTGAGAATTAAGTAAAAGAATCTAAAGAGAAAAATGCTTTGCATAGATAAGTATTCAGAAAATTAAAACTATAATTATTTTTATTAATTTGAGAAGGTAAAAGTATTACAATGTTGATATATAATGAATATATATATTATATATAATGAATATATATAATATATATATAATGAATATTTTATATATATAATGGAATATAATAAACAAAATTCTACTGAGGAAAACCTTTTTCATCTTATTTCCTAAATAAAAAATGTAAATATTTGAGAAACTAACTCATAATAACACCTATTAGATTACACTAAAAAGCAAAGGTGTGAAGAGATAAAGGTGTTAACTAACACTATTGTGCTGTTCATTTTGCAATTATATGTGTGTCAAATCATCACACTGTATACCTTAAATTCACATGTTATATGTCAACATCTTAATGATGCTGGAAAAATTTAGGGAACAGTTAGATGGATGATATATATCTATTATCAATTTTAAAGAGATAAAAAGGGATCCCTGGGTGGCTCAGTGGTTTGGTGCCTGCTTTGGGCCTAGGGCCTGATCCTGGAGACCCGGGATCGAGTCCCACGTCGGGCTCCCCACAGGGACCCCGCTTCTCCCTCTGCCTGTGTCTCTGCCTCTCTCTTTCTCTGTGTGTCTCTCATGAATAAATAAATAAATAAAATCTTTAAAAAAAAAAAGAGGTAAAAAAAAAAAAAAAGACAAAGAGATTTGGATGATGTGTCTGTCACATCAAGAAATACCTGTGGCCACCAGAAGCTGGAAGAGGCAAGAAGGGATCATCCCTTAGAAACTTGAAAGGGAGCATAGCCCTGCTGATACCTTGATTTTGGACTTCTGGCCTCTAAAATCAATGAATGAATACATTTCTGTGTTTTAAACAACAAACAAAGGCCACTAACATATCTTAGTGGTGCTAGTTTACATTTCTGAGACTCACTTGCCTCTGGAATGCAGGCATGTGAGTGGCATTTTTAATAATTAGATGCTTCCATATTAGATTTGGATTTAGAAAAGAGCCACACAGAGTGGCAGCTGCATATTTGTTGTAGCAAGCATACAAGGACTCCTGTTAGTCCAGGATTGCTGTGTGGCACATCTGTGGTGCCACTAGTCCTCAGAGTCATACATGCAGAGGGGTAGGTGACACATGTGGTTTTACTTGAGTTGGAGAACTCCAGCACTGTGTTAATTTTCTCCCTGAATTCAATGGATCTACTTTTTGCCTGGTTGTAAAATAGCCAAGATTAACTATCTGGCACTCCTGAAAATGTTGTGAGACGTGTAATATTTTTTAGGGAATTATTTCCTGCTTAGAGAAGCTACATGGAGTCTATAATAACAATTTGCAGATACCTAGAGTCATTCTTCCATTTCTTGACTTACTGAATTAGGTGGTGACCGTTGATATGCTGCTATGAAACAACGTTTAGCGCATTTATACAATTACCCAACTTATTTTCTGTTTCCTCTTACAAATATTTCATGAAGGTTTTGATCTTCATTGGTTAGGTTTAAAATTTTAAATTGTAGAATTTTCCCCTTAACTCCACATGATACATGGTATGGAATTATCTAACCTGTTCCTTTCCATGTAACCTTGCTTTTCCAACTTCTATCAACCATGTAATTATTTTGTTATTGTTGTCAAAATTTGTAATTATTTTGTTATTGTTGTCAAAATTTAGAACACTTACATTCTAATCTAGCCTGAATGTGAATATACTGTCCGTAAAGAGATTCTGAAGATTAAGGTCCAACAACACAGATTTACAATACTATGATTTATTAATGGATGTTGCAGAAGCAAGTATTGTAAATAAACTTGCAAAGAGAAGAAAACTTTATGAAACAAAATCTGTACCACTTACTTTGTAATACTTCAAGTATGGAGACAAATGGATTTTGTCTTCTTTTATTATATCACTTGCTCAAATGTATTTGATTTGATTTGATTCATATTCAGAGTGTATCTTTTCAGGACTTTTTTTTTTCCCCATGGAGTTCATACTGTTCCCTTTTTCTTAGATTTTTAAAAATAGAAATACATATCACTTATTTTCTTAGATATAGATGCATAAGAACTAAATACTCTAAAACTTTTCATGCCTGAAATAATTTTTATGCCTCATATCTTTAATTATCAAGGTATTTTTTAAAATTTTGTATCCAAAATACGCCCCTCAATAATTGTATTAGTGTCCTACAGTATTCTTCGGTTCTGAAGAGATTCTATATTAATTCAGTTCTCATTTTTAAAAGAATATTCTTTCTTCCTTTATACTTCAGTAAACTCTTTTTGTTCCTTTTTTTTTCAGTTTACTCATACATATCTGCATATGCAACACCTTTCACTCCTCTACCTGTTACTCATCTGTGCCTTTCATATTGAAGATTATTGATTTTCTCCTGCATTTGGAAATTATTCTCTGAGGATTTTACTTCCTCTCTTATATTATCTCTTTGGTAATTTAACACTCCTTTTACATGAAAACTGGAACCCCTAAATTCACCTGCTATGTCTCAGTCCCTTATTTTTTGCCAATTTGCATATCTATTTGGAGAATTTTCCCAACCTCTTCTTCTAGTCCTTCCATTTTCCCTTTAAAAATTGCTCAAATGTATATACATATTCTTTCTTATTTGATCATTTTTAAAACACTAGCCTATATTCCAATACAAGTTAATTTCAAAAACTTAACTCCTTAGTCCCTAATATTGCCAATTTGATTGTTGGTACTAATGATCTCATCTAATTATAATTATAACAAGGATTATATGAAGAAACTATGTAAAATGTAGTATTTGGCATCAACTTGTTAATGTTTAGAAACTTATTTTTAGGAAGACCAAGCTACATATAGAGCACTTAAAAATCTATAATCTTTCTTATTGGCCCAAAGTTTTTTTTTTTTTTTTTTTTTTTTTAAGATTTTATTTGAGAGAGAGAGAGAAAAACATGAGCAGGGAGGAGGAGCAAAGGGAGAGAGAAAAGCAAAATGCCCAACAAGCAGGGACTCCCAACTGGGAGCTCAATCCCAGGACCCTAAGATTATGACCTGTGCTGAAGGCAGGTGCTTAACTGACTGAGTGACCGAGGTGCCCCTGCCCAAGGATTTTCTAAACTTTCTAGAATCTCCCCCTCTCAGCCGAATATATCCCTTCCTCAACCCTTTCAACTCATTTAGTACCAAACACAAAAAGGGTACATTAATCCAGTTAAATAAATGAAGAGATGAATGAGTGAATGAATGAATGAGTATCAAAATTATAAAATCATCTTTACATAACCCATATTTAGCAATTATGGGCCTCATTTTCTTTGTTCCTAATTTATTGACGATTTTTAGGAAATAAACTCCTGGATCAAGTTAGTGAAATATGAAGGACAGCACTTAAGAAGTTAATACAAATGTGCTATCCCATTACTGAGGCAAGAATCAATATTTGAAATAAAGAAGGACATTTTACAGTAATAATAAAAAGTCAGTCTACTCAGAAGTTTTCAAAATAAAATGCCTTATGAAAATAATATAACAGCTTCACAATATTTTAAAAATATTAGCAGAACAAAGATGAGATAGAAATATCTACCTCTATCAATAGGTGATAGAAGAAGCAGACAAATGATCAATAAGGATATAAAAGATCTAAAAGGCAATATTATGTTTGGCCTACTTGACAAACCTGATGTCTAAAATACTACATTCAACAATAACAGATTTCATCACTTTCATGTGTACACAGAAAACTAACCACAATTTACAAGGCTTAAACAAATTTCAAAAGATTATAATTATTCAGGATGATGTTCTCTAATGACAACAAAATTAACCTACAAATCAATAACAAAGGATAATAATAAAATATCCAATTAATACAAAATCAAACAATACATTTTAAATAAACATTGGTCAAGAGAAGATCACACAAAAAGTTTTTGAATAATTTGAAATAATAAAAATGAGCAGACATAGTAAAACTTGTGAGATTTTCCTAAACTAGTGCTTAGAATGTATATATATAATATATATTATTATATATTATATGTATTTTACTCATATATATTATTTCATATATATAAAAGAAACCAAAATGAAATATAATATGGATACATCATTTGCAAATATCTTCTCCCATTCTGTAGGTTGTCTTTTAGTTTTGTTGACTGTATCCTTTGCTGTGCAAAAGCTTCTTATCTTGATGAAGTCCCAATAGTTCATTTTTGCTTTTGTTTCTTTTGCCTTCGTGGATGTATCTTGCAAGAAGTTACTGTGGCTGAGTTCAAACAGGATGTTGCCTGTGTTCTCCTCCAGGATTTTGATGGAATCTTGACGGGATGAGCACTGGATGTTATTCTGTATGTTGGTAATTTGAACACCAATAAAAAATAAATTTATTATAAAAAAAGAAATATAATATGGAGATAATCAACTTAAGCCTAAAACTAATAAAATAGAAAGGGAGTAATATCAACATAGTAGATAATATCAGCAAAACCAACAAAGTTGGTTCTTTGAAATGATTTTTAAGATGAATGAAGCCTTAACAATTCTTATTAAGAGGGAAAAAACACATTGAAAATATCAAGAATTTATAAAAAGGGACACCACTCAGATTCTACAATTAATGATATAAGAATAATAAAATATTATATACACATTATTTCAATTTATTTAACAATTTTACAAAATCCATGAAAACTGTGACTTACAAAACTGACATAAGACAAAATAGAAAATCTGATGTATTCTAATCTACTAAAGAAATTAAATACATTATTGAAATCTTTTCAAGAAGAACACTTAAGAAATCTTAATGTATTTTTCTATTTGTTAGAAATTTCAAGAATGATACATAAAATTATTCAGAGAATACAAAGTCATAAAACTTCCTAACAATTTGTAAATCAATTCTTGACACCAAAATCTGAAGTTAATAGTTATAGCCAATATATTTCATAGACATAGATGCAAAAAACTTAAACAAAAAGACTATTACAATAAGAAATTCTTGGGATGCCTGGGTGGCCCAGTGGTTGTGTCTGCTTTAGGCTTAGGGCATGATTCTGGGGTTTTGGGATCGAGTCCCACATCAGGCTCCCTGCGAGGAGCCTGCTTCTCCCTCTGCCTATGTGTCTGCCTATCTCTCTGTGTCAATCATGAATAAATAAATAAATAAAATCTTTAAAACAAAAAACAAAACAAAATAATAAATTCTTTTTATGACAGAAACATTAACAGAAACACAAGCTACAGGGATAAAAATGGTTATAATTCATATACTTTACAAAAGACCTCATTTCAGATTATACAAAATACTGGAAAATAGTAAGTTATGAAATTTATTCTAGAAATACCTGAAAAAATTTTACATTTTTCAAGACTCCCCACTATTAATTCTATTATCTTTATTAATAATAAAATGAATATTTGGCAATTTATTTGAAAAGGTACAATGAAATGTCTTATTAGAGTCCAAGTGTTCTAACAGATCTAAATGTGTTGACAGAGTAGACAGGTACTATTGAGATAAAAGAACTTTATATTGTAAGTTTTCATTTTAAAATAAGATGGTCAGGTCTCTGGGAGCAGGGCAGGACATTGGGGCAGACAGCACAGAGAGGAGCTCAGGGGCAACTTGGTACACACACACCTTACAGCTGTTCACCCTTTGGTGTCTGCAACACCCTCTCTTTCTTTGCCCCATCATGACATCTGGCAGCCAGAAATGAACCACGACTATTCTCAAGATCTCAACCAGAGAGATCTTTCACTCTCATGGGAATCCCACTGTTTTAAGTTGATCTCTGTACCTCAAAAGTGACTCAGCTGGTGTTTAAGAGGCCCTAGAGATCCTAGACAATGATAAAACATGCTATGTGGTAAAAGGTGTCTCAAAGGCTGTGAGCACATCAATAAAACTATTACATCTACTCTGATTAGCAAGAACCTGACTAGGAGAAGATTGAGAAACTGATGATAAAGACAGAACAGATGCTAACTCCCTTCTGGGAGTTTCTCTGGCTGTCTGCAAAGCTGGAGCTATTGAGAATGGGATGCCCCTATACCTCCACATTGCTGTCTTGGCTGACAATTTTGAAGTGAGAGTATGATCAACAGTGTTGGCAATGAGCTGGCCATACAGGAGTTCATGATCCTCCCATTTGGTGTAGCAAACCTCAAGAAAGCCATGTGCATTGGAGCAGAGGTTCACCAGAACCTGAAAAACGTCATCAATAAGAAACATGGAAAAGATGCCACCGATATGGGGGATGGAAGCATGTTTATTCCTAACATTCTAGAGAATAAAAAAGCAGCTGCTGAAGAATGAGATCAAGATAACTGCTTACACTCAAGGTTGCCATTGGCATGGACGTGGCTGCCTCAGAGTTTTTCAGGGCAGAGAAAGTGTGATCTGGATTTGAGCAAGTATATCACATCTGACAAGCTGACCAACCTGTACAAATTCTTCATCAAGGACTACCCAGTCTATAGAACATCCCTTAACCAAGGTGACTAGGAAGCTTGAAAAAAAGTTCATAGTCAGGACAGGAATCTAGGTGGTAGGGAATGGTCTCAACAGTTACCAACCCAAAACAGATTTCTAAGATTTCGTAGGTGAGAAGTCTTGCAACTGCCTCCTGCTTAAAGTGAACCAAATTGACTCTGAGATGACATCTTTTCAGGCAAGCAAGTTGGTCCACTCCGATGCATGGCGGGGGGGTGGGGGGTGGGAGGGGGCTTCATGGTGTCTCATCCCTGTGGGATACTGAAGACACATTCATTGCTGGCCTGGTAGTGGGGCTCTGCTCCAGGCAGATCAAAACTGGAACACATTGCTAATATGAGCACTTGGCCGAATATTGCCAGTACCTCAGAAATAAAGAAGAACTGGACAGCAAGGCTAAGTTTGTTGGCAGGAACTTCAGAAACCCAATAGCCAGGTAAGGTCTGCCCACGAAAGCTCCTGAGTCCTTCCATCACTATTGGGCTGATTAGACCTCTGCTTCTGATTTTCCCATGGAAAGCTCAAGGTCCCAAGTGATAAGGCCCTTAGTTTGTAGTTACTTCCATCTCTCACCCCGGTAATGTTCTCTCACTGATTCCTTAGAAGTGTCACAGAGGCCCAACTTGGCCATCTGTAACCCTCTTGGTAACTCTAGCTCTGTAATCGTGATTGACCCAAAACATTATTTTTCTCACTTTGCTTCTCATCACGTGTCTGGAGCCATGTGTATCCATAGTGTAATCTCATAATCTCAGAGGGTGCCTACGGGCAAGATCCTCAACAGTTTTGGGTGCAAAATGAAAGGGTCTCAGTGACCAATTAGAAGGAGAAGAAGGAGAAGAAGAAGAAGGAGAAGGAGAAGGAGAAGGAGAAGGAGAAGGAGAAGGAGAAGGAGAAGGAGAGGAGGAGGAGGAGAAGGAGAATAAATTAAATTAGGTTATCAGAAGGCATATTTAATTAATACAAGTTAATTTAAGGGAAAAAAATCAGGGAAAAAATACTTCTTCATTTTATTCTCATAACATTGAATTTGTTTGGTAAACAAGGAAAAATTCAAGTAAAACATTTTTACTAAGTACTAATAAACTCTCACCATGTTTCACGATATAAGGATTTGCATGTGCAATAGCTTCACGATTTTCACACATATTTCTGTGTAATCACAAACAGGTCAAGAATAGGCCTTTACCAGCATTCTCGAAGTCCCTTAATGTTCCTTCCAATCACAGGCCCCTCACTTTTCTCAAAATAAATACTACCTTGAACTCTAACACAATATCGTAGTCTTGATTTCTTTGTACTTTATCTAAAGGAATCATACACAGTATCTATTCATTTGGATCTGACGTCAGTTGCTTGATATGCTGTTTGTGTAACCCCCCTCAGTTTTGAGTTAATTTTTTTAGTTCATGTATTTTCAGGCTATATAATGTCCCATGAAGCAATATATTTATTAATCCCTTCAACTACTCATCAACATTTGGATTATTTGGAATTTTGGCTATTAAGAAGATTGTTGCAAAACATCTAAAACATCTACGTAAAACATCAAAAAACATTCTTGAATGTGAAGTCCTCATACATGTGCATATATTCCTGGTGTGATAGGATTTAATTAAGTAATTAAACACTATTGCTATCTCTAACACAAATCCTAGGATTCTAAGAATGCAAATGTGAGGAGATACTTTGAGTTGAAAGTCAGATCTACATACCAGGAGTCAAAGTGAACAGAAACACACACACACACACACACACACACACACACACACGCACACAAAATAATGGCCATTAAAGGGACTGTAGCACAGCTCTGAAACCTCTTCCATCCCTGAAATAAGCTTCATTGAGTTAACGGATCAAAATTCTCTCAAATATGTATCACAGATTTAATAACTGTTGCTTTGCCAAAATACGAAATAAAATAAAATCAAAAACAAGAAAACAAAAACATCCTAGCGTCAGTCACCTTACCGCTTACAGTCATCCTAATGAAAAGAAAAGCCATAAGAGCAGGCTTGGTAAATATGCCCTGGCAACATGGGCTCCCTCTCACTGAGCTTGGGATATTGCCACTGAATGCTGAATGCTCAACCAATTCCCAGTAGAGACTAAGGTCAGCCTTAGGGATAGCACCCTCCTTGGAGGAGTTCAGCTAGCCAATGTGATGGATTGTGATAGATAGCTTACACTGGATCCTTTGTACCCTTGAATAGTAAATAATCCATCTGTTTTGGATTGGTATTTATCCTGAGTTATCAAGACCTACTTTAGAGCTCTCCTCAGTTTGGCCAAACTTTAGACAGGCTTCTTCCAGAGTATAGGCCCCTGACCTGCCATTATTTATGGCATTTACTTCAGAAAGCTTTCGACTGGAAATTTTTGTTCTCTTCCTTTGAAATGTGCATAAATTTTCTCTTAAACTCTTGCCAGTTGTTTGTTTGTTTATTTGTTTGTTTGTTTTTTAAACTCAGGGAATGCCTGTCTCAAAGACTTAGGAACAATCTCTCTGAAATGTAAACTTCAGAGACGCCTGGGTGACTCAGCGGTTGAGGGTCTACCTTTGGCTCAGGGCATGATCCCAGTGTCCTGGGACCGAGTCCCCATGGGGCTCCCTGCATGGAGCCTTCTTCTCTCTCTGTCTATGTCTCTTCCTCTCTGTGTGTGTGTGTCTCTCATTAATAAATAAATAAAATCTTTTTAAAAAATGTGAACATCAAAGGAGATGACATTCCTATTACCTAGTCTCTAACTAAAGGAGGGTAGGAGCCTAAATTCAATTAACAGCAATTAGCAAATGTAGGTAGCCTGATCCTAGAGAAAAACATTTGCAAACTCAGAAATAACTCAATGTGCTGGACACATGCCACTGATAACTCCAACTTCAAGATCCTCGAATACTTTTCCACTAGCTCATCCCAAAGCTAATAAACTCTCCAGTGTTTTGTTTCAGTGGGTGTGAATTCAGTCCCCTTCCCTATTGCAAAATCTCAAATAAGATTGAGATTCCTTGTTTAACACTGTCTGATGCAATTTTTGCTTTGACATGGGTGTGGCTGTGTGTTTCTGTTTTCCTTCTCTATATGCGGTGTCTTGGCCGGCAAATTTTCTCAGGGACAAGTTAACTGATTTATTATAATGGGATCATGAACAGTGCTTTGGAAAAGCAATCCACAGTATAGCAAAAATGGTATAAGAGTGGATTACTTTGAACCTAATACCTATAATATTCCCAACATAAAATACCTTTGTCTGAGTACGTTCTCACCATTGTTCCCAGTGACAAAATTGAGTGCTTTTTTGCCTCCTTTAGCAATTTTTGTCATTATGGACTAGAAGTCCTGCTTCTGAGAGGAGGGATGTGTTTACCCAAGAACATGTGAAGAATTTCACTGAACTTAAAATTATTTACTTTGGTTATTTTGAGCTCCTTTTGCCAATAAAACAGCAATCAAAGAGAAAGTTAACTATACTGGCAGAGATAATTGACGTCAGTTATCATGAGGAGGTGGTGTTGCTGCTGTGGAATGTGAGTAGATCTGGAGCTAAGGAGATTCCTTAGGGAACCTCTTAATGCTTTAATTGACTCAAAATCTTAAATGGCAATCGCAGCAAAGACATGATAACCAAAGAATTGGAACCCACAGGCATGAAAGTATGATTTATCCCATTCACCAGTGCTCTTGGCTAGCTGAAGTGCTGACTCAAGTTGAGGGAAATCTACATGAGTAGTGGAAGAAAAATATAAAGAATATCAGTTATGGCCAAACTCAGGACCAACTGCAGCAATTGGTTACATCTTCTTGAAATTTGTTGGTTGTTATTTGTTATATATAATGAATGAGTCTTTTATATAAATCTGCACAAACATAATTTTCTATATTATAAGAAAACTTTCACAATAAGATAAAGGTTATCTTTATTACTTATTTAATCTTAATTTCCCAGATAAATTTCTCTAATTTGATTTCTCAAAAAGAAATACTAACAAAATAGTTAAGTTCTTGGTAAATTGTGTAGGATCAGAAGTGTACCTTGGGAATAAGTTAAAAGCAGCTTAAGTAAACACCACACAACGTTTGTTGATGAATATTGCCTTTACCTGAAGTTCAAACTAAGAATCATTCTCATGCAAGAATATTTACTAATTATTTCACTTATTTTAAAAAATGAAACTGAAAAGGTTTACATTGGGTCAGCCCATGATTAAAAGTATAGAATTATGTATATCAATAATGAAACCCCAGAAAGAGAAATTAAGAAAACAATTCCATTCACAGTTGCACCAAAAAAAACATCAGATCACCAGGAATAAACCTAATCAAAGAGGTGAAAGATCTATACTCTGAAAACTATACAACACTGATGAAAGAAATTCAAGACAACACACAAAAAAATGAAAAGACCTTCCATACTCATGGATTGGAAGAACAAATATTGTTAAAATGTCTATACTACCCAAAACAATCAACACATTCAATACAATCCCCACCAAAATGCCAACAGTATTTTTCATACACCTAGGACAAAGAGTCCTAAAATTTGTATGGAATCACATAAGTCCCCAAATAGCCAAAGCAATCTTCAAAAACAAATGAAAAGCTGGAGGCATCACAATTCCAGACTTCAAGTTACATTAAACAGTAGAGTACTGGCACAAAAATAGACACGTAGATAAATAGAATGGAATAGAAAACCCAGAAATAAATCAACAATTATTTGGTTGACTAATTTTCTGGCAAAGTAGAAAAGAATATCCAATCGGAAAAATTCTCTCCAATAAGTGGTGTTGGGAAAACTGGATAGCAACACACAAAAGAATTAAAAGAAACCACTTTCATATACCATACATAAAAATAAATCCAAAATGAATTAAGACCTAAATGTGCAGATCCTAGAAGGGAGTGGAGTCAGTAACTTCTCTGACATTTCCCATAGAAACTTTTTTCTACCTTGGTCCTCTGATGCAAGGGAAACAAAAGCAAAAATAAACTATTGGGACCACATCAAAGTAAAAAACTTCTGCACAGCAAAGAAAACAATCAACAAAACTAAAAGGCAGCCCAAGTAACGGGAGATGATATTTGCGAATGATGTATCTGATACATCTGATGAAGGGTTGGTATCCAAAATATATAAAGAGCTTATAAAACTCAACACCCAGAAAATTAATAATCCAGGTAAAAATGGGCCAGAGACATGAACAGGCATTGTTCCAAAGGAGATATACAAATGTCCAACAGACACATGAAAAGATGCTCATTATCAGGGAAATACAAATCAAAAGCACAATGAGGATCACTTCGCACCTGTCAGGATGGCTAACATAACAACACAAGAAACAACAGGTGTTGATGAGAATGTGGAGAAAAAAGGAACCCTGTGTACTATTGATGGGAATGCCACTGTGGAAGGCAGCATGGAGGTTCCTCAGAAAGTTAAAAATAGAACTACCTCTATGACCCAGCAATCCCACTATTGGGTATTTACCCAAAGAATACAAAAAACTTTAATCCAAGGGGATACATGTACCTCCATGTTTATAGTAGCATTATTTACAATGGCCAGGGTATGGAAATAGCCCAAGTCTCCATCCATTGATTAATGGATAAAGAAGAGGTGGTGTGTGTGTGTGTGTGTGTGTGTGTGTGTGCGTGTGTGCCTGATGGAATATTATTCAGCCATAAAAAGAAGAAAATCTTGCCATTTGTAATGACATGGATAGAGCTAGAGAGTATAATACTAAGTGAGAAAGATAAATACCATGTGATTTCACTCATATGTGGAATTTAAGAGCAAAGGGAAGAAAAAGAGCTAGAGAGAGATATAAACCAAGAAAAAGACTCTTAACTGTAGAAAACCGATGGTTATCCGAGGGGAAGGAGGATGGGTGAAATAGGTGATGGGGATTAGGGATTACAATTGTGATAAACACTGGCTATTGTATGAAGTGTCGAATTACTATCTTGCACATTTGAAATTAATATAATTCTGCATGTTAACTAACTAGAATTAAAATAAAAACTTTAAAACGATAAAGCTCTACTTCAACACAAAAAGTGAGGAAAGAGCAAGAACAAATAATTTTCAGGGAGAAAAAAGCACATGAATAATAATCATATGGAAATCTGCTCAATTTAATAGTGATCAAAGAACTATACGCTAAAATGAAGCACCAACTTTCATTTGCCAAAGCTGCAAAGAGTTAACTGTGCTGTTCATTCTGGGGATGGGTGAAGTGTAGTGAAATGGACCCTCAAAAAATGCTGGGGGAAGCATAAAGTGAAGTGTGTTATAAAGCTGCTAAAAAAGTGTGACATTCTTAAAAAAAATTCTAAAAATATGGAATTATAATGTTGTTTTTTAACTCACAGGAGCTGGACTTTTTAGTTCAAATGTCAATGAAATAAATAGCACAGCTGATGATGTGAGAAACCCTGATTTATGGAACAAAAGTGCATTATTTTGTCATGATGTTTCTGCTGTGTTCTTTATCAAGGTGACAACATAGTGCGCTATGTTCACTCATTTGCTTACTGTGTTCCTGCCTTCCATTTCTTTTTCCATATTAAATTTCTTACACGGAAGAAATATGTTCATTTTGATTTTTTCATCTTTGTGTTCCATTTTAATTAAAATTATATCTATCAATCTTTTTATTATTGTTTCAGGGTTTCTTTTTCTTTAGTGCCTGCGGTTCTTGGTCACTGCTGCAAAGAACGAAGGGGTAGACCAGATGAAGAGTGGTGGGCAGCTCAGCAAAATTTATTGAGCCATAGCAAAAAGCTCCTGAAGAGTGACAGGACCCCAGAGGAGTTTCTAAGTCTAGAGATTTTTATGAGAATTTTGGTGGGCTGTTTTAATCCATGTACCTGTCACCCAATCAGGTTTTTGTACATGTGCTCCTCTACCTATCAGGGAGTTGTTCACGTGGCAAAGGGTGGATGGCTCCTTCTAGGGTAAGTGTGACTTCCTCTTAGGGCAGGTCCTCTTTGGCCCTGCCTGCCTTTCTTCTGTTCTTCATTATTATTTTTATCATTTTACAAGAATAATATTATGACCATTAGATATTAGAGTGCTTTAACCTGAATTAAATGCATTTACCTGATTACAGTATCTATGCAGTTGATATAGTTTAATGATCAAGGAAGCTCAAAAGGATGCATCAGCTATTTTTTATTTAGCAGTTTGTATTTTATGTATAACCTTTGAAATTGAGACTGGAAAACCAAAGGGAACCCCTGAAAGAAAATACTGTTTGTGGTCACCCCCCCCCCCCCCCCGCCAGCTTTGCTTCTTTTCCTGCTTCTGTTCTTGCTAGGACCTAAACCCATGCCCTATACATGCCTTAATGTATGTCCTCCTTGTAAGGGACAAAGAGATAATGATATCTTTGGAGTCTTCCAGAACATAAATGATATCTAAGGAATGACCACACTGAGCCGCCATATGCCTATTTCAGACCCCTAGCTCTAGATATCTCTACATCAAGACCCCTGGCTTCATGGAATGAGCGGTTTATAAAAAACACCTGAATCCTGTCCTTGTTCCTGGATGCCTGCTCCTTAGAGCACGTGAAAGAACACGTGCATCAGACCATAATTGCCAATAAAAACCCCAGATCCCAAGCAAAAATGAGACTCCCTCCTTTCCCTTCCAAGTCTCTGAGATGCTCCATTTGAATCTCTCTGTGTATCTTTAATAAAACTCTGCTTTCACCTCCTGTTAGCTCATGTTTGATTTCCAACCTTCATGAAGACCTTTAGGCTCGTCCTGCAGGACCCTTTCTGGGTTCTTAGACACGGCCTGCCTGCATCAAAGTGGTTATTATAGTTGTTATCGAGTTAAGAAATTATATGCAAAGCCATGATATACCCAACATAAAACATTTCAGATGTTTGACTGACATACAGAATGAGATATGTGTGTATCACTATGTGTACATTTTATTTACTTTATTATCCAAATAAAGCATTTCCCAGTACAAAATGCATCCACAATCGTATTATATCTTAGAAAGATTTAGATATAGATGAGTCAATGATTGGATGTATTAAAACCACATAATCACTGCCATGTCCAAAACACAGTAAAATGACTTATTTTAGAACTACCTCTTCAGGACTTTCTTCACTCTTGAGTTTAAATTCCCCAAATTAAATGTTTATAAATGTCTAATACCAGGGATATCCTTTTGGCATAGTGGGTATAATGAATATTTATTATAGTCCTAAAGAATTGCACTGTCTGAAATTTCTATCCTAGAAAAACATATTATTCACTTTATATAATAGGCATTTCCAAAAGTACTAGGAATCTCTTTTTTCTTATACATTAGAATAATTTCTAGCAAGTCCCAGAGACCAAATGGATAACTCTACCTTGGCCCATATGTACTTTTTCCCCATGACCTTCAGAGACCTCTTTGATTATTAGCATAACATTTTCTCACCTCTTAGGTCTCCATTTATGCTTCAACAGCCTCATTTACATTTTGGCTTACTCACTCAGCAATACTGCAGAGCTTCATAGAAGGAAATAAGCTATCTATGGACAGGAAATTTAAGCAATAGCTCTAGATTTACATTTTTTAAATGTCTCTATTTTCATTCCTATCAACATCCTTCAGGGACTTGGCTCTTTTCCTTTCTTTATTGTTTATGTCTGCCTACGTTTCTCTTATTTTTATTCTTTTTTTCTGATTTTCTAAATAAGAGTAAAGTCTGCAGTCTGTTTTATCCCGTTTCCTTTCTTTAAAGTCCTTTGTTCCACCCAAACAATATTCATCTATAGATAGCCTATCATCAGAATTGTTTTGCTAACATTTTAAAACGGCTGTGTATCAGATTGGCTTATCAAGGCACCAGAGTATAGTATAACCGAAGACTAATTATACCTCGGAAGGATCATGCAATTTGTTTACTTGGTTTTGCAAACACTTGAGGGTGCTCTGGAAAGTTAGAGCATTGATGTTCAAATCATTTCAAATAACTTCAGACTGCCTCCTGGCAGTCATTTTATGTTTTGTTCCTCACAGAAGTTTTAATTAGATAGATCAAAGTTGGTTCTCAAATCATAAGGAAAAAATGAAAAATCAGCATGAATTTTTACACAAACAAGGGCAGAATGATTCAACTTGGAAGGGGAAAAAAAGAGCTAAAAGATGCAGTTCAGATTAAAAATAATTTTAATGTAATTGAATTGAGATATGCCAATATACTTTAAAAACTGTCTGATGAAAGTGCATGTAAAAGCAGATCCTGAATCACAGCAGGGTCCTTCGTATAATAGAGAAGTCAATGAGAAAAATAATTATAACTGTAAATCTATAGTTTATAGTGGGTCTACAGAAGTATTTCTTTTATGTAAACAAGACTGAACTGCTTTTTAAGCTGGTGGGCAATGGCTTAGAGAAAGCTCATTAAGCTGTTTCATTTTTTCTGTGTCCTTTCATCAGTTGGATGCCAATTTAATTATAAATACGATGATTTATGAAATCAATAGATACATATTAAAATTAAATTTGCATCTTTTAAAGTGTAATTTGTATAACCAATTGGATAGATGGTGATGGTGTTCTACCTATGGAAAATTCAACTAAAGATTGTATTTTATAAGCTAGAAAGTATAGGATAACAAGGAAGTTAATGTTTTGCCTGTTACAATTATTCAGTTGAACCCTATTCTCTATTACTTTCTTTTACAAGTTGTTTATAAACCATGTTGAATTGAATTCTGATGATCAAATAGTTTTATAAATACTTGCAGGGGAATTTCTGAGTGATTTTGAATATCATAAATAAAAAGATAATGTAACATGTTTTAAAAATAAGTAAGCATTGAATTCTGATAGAACATGGCGTCTGAATCTTGTACTATTTCAGCCTTTGACTGAGAAGTTACCTTAGGGATTAAGGCATATGATCTTTTCAAATAAAATGAATTGTCATCAGAATATCTATTTTGCATATTTCTTTTTGAACATTTCAGTTGTCATGAGTAAGATATGCAGGTGAAATGTATAAATAATAAAGCCAGAGACATTAAAAACCTAAGCCTGCCTATTTGTCTAGCGGTAAAAATATGAAACCCTACTGAGAAGAAATTTTAGTCTTGTCTGTAAAATTCCAGAAAAGCAACTTAAGTCATTTTTGAAAAAAGTTTTAATTATTTAATTATCATGATCTAATATTGAAAGTATTTGAAGTTCCCTTTATATTTAGCTGATTAATGCATCTTTATAATTTGCTACCAATTCTAATTGATCCAAGAATGAGTTGTAGTGCTTAATTTTTTTCTTAGAGTTGATTTGATTTGATTTATTTTGTTTTACCTCACTCAAAATAATAGAGGATAGAGACAAAGTGAAATTATGCCTGGGATATATTTATTTAAAAGCAAAAACTAAATCTGTATATTAGATGGTAGTGATCTAGCACATTCTCTGGCTCAAAAATTAATGCTATTTTTTTTCCAAGTGGACCCAGCCATTAATATCTACCAATTATTTCTTAAAAACAAGTGGAGGTCTAGTAAGAAAATGCAGCAGTAAAAACAAGAATTAGTAATATTTTTAAGAGATATATTTAGAGCAAAAGTACAGCCCAGGAAAAGATACATGTAAAATAATAGGTACACATGTTATTTTCTCCTTTTTCATTAAGAAATGCAATAAATAGAAAGATTATAGTCTTGGTTGCTTCTTATCCAAATAATAAAAGAAAGGAGAAGAGAAGGTGTAATCGAACCAATATGAGTTCATTCCTTAGCAAGTCAGAAGCTGTACTAGCTGTGTTGTCACATAGAGAAAACTTTTATTTTCAACAAAAAAGATGACAGGGAATACCTTCCAAAACCAGGACTCCTGGAGAGAGAGTGAATAAAGCTCCTTTAAGGTTAGGATGAATATTTAGATAGGAAAACCTTATCATCTATGTAGAGGTGTGCATAAGGGCACACACACGCCTTAATGAAACATGCCCACACCTACATTGTATGGTATGTAAATGAGGCTGAGGCTCCTCCGTGGGTGGAGATTTTAATATTATAATAAGGTAAAGATAATGGAAGGTCAATTCAGAGGTCATTACAGGGTCCCTCTGTGCAGGCATTAATCAGGTGTGGTTCAAATGGTCTGGGTGGTCTGGGTCGGTTAGAGATTTTGTCTGGGCAGTTGCCATTACCTGGGGGGTGGTTTTAGATTTCATTTTCATGAGTTAAGAGGAAAGCCAGAAAGGAAAACTTAGGGGAAAATGTAAGACAAAAATTAGTGAGTTTTTTTAGCAGGTGGGAAGTAAAAGCCAGGTCTGGCTGGTGATAAGAGTTTAAGAAAGAAGGTAATGAGCACATGGACTGTTCTCCAAGATAAACCATGTTAGGCCACAAAACAAATATTAATGAATTTAAAAAATAAAAATCATGTAAAATATCTTTACTGATCACAGTTGAAACTAGCAGTTAACAGCAGAAGAAAACTGGGAAACTCACAAATATGCAGAAATTAAATAACATATTCTTAAAAAACTAATAGGTCAAAGAAGAAAGCATGAGGGAAACTAGAAAACACCTTGAGAGAAATGAAAATATAAATACAACATACAAAAACATATGGGATACAGTGAAAGCAATATTAAAGGGAAATGTATACCTATAAATGTTTGCATAAAGAAAACAACAAAACACTGCTCAAAGAAATTAAAGATATCAATAAATGGAAAGATTTCCTATGTTCATGGATTGGCAGAAATGAGAAACAGTATCTTAGCCCAAGTCCTGGATCAGTCAGCCCAGGGCCCATTTAAGTAACTTAGCACTTGTAAAGTCTGAAAAAACTAAAGCAGTAGAGAATTACCTCATATAGATGGCAAGATACAGACAATCAGTGGGGAGGTATCAGAACAAGGTTTAATAGAAATCCTTGAAAAAGTAAGTCAACAAACAGAAAAGAAAACCACAGTTAAATTCAATAGAAGAAAAGTCATGGACTCTGATGACGAGGATGATTATTGAAATTTAGGATGTTTAGAGACTGGAACTTAATGGAACAGTTCTAAGACAGATAATATTGGGTAGAAGTGAAGATCTGATCGTTTACTTTGTTTATTGTCTATATGCCTTTTAAAAAATAAACTTGATATGCAAAATTAAAAAAATGAAATTTCAAATATGAAATTTTGTTTCATATTGTTAACTTCAATAACAATCAATAATCAACACTGCTCAAAGTGATATGCAGATTCCATGTAATCCCTATCAAAATTCCAATGAATTTCTTTCAAAAAAGAAAAATCCACCCTAAAATTCACATGGAATTACAAGGAATCCCAAAGACCCAAAACAATCCTACAAAAAAATTTGGAGGTTCCTGATTTCAAAATTTACTATAACACCACTGTAACCTAACGTGTGGAACTGGCATAAAGAAAGACATATAGGCAGAAGAAATACAATAGAGCCCAGAAATAAGCCCTTGCCTATATCATCACACACATCTGCAAAGGATACTGGAAAAAGTATTTGTTTTAGTCTAATTGTCATGCACCTACCTGAAAATTCTGTTATTACAGGAAAAAAAAAAGGAATAGATAACCATTTGTACCATATAGAAGAATAGATAACAGTTTCTATCAAATAGAAGTAACAGAGATGGAAACAGAATGGGGAAAAGACCCATAGAAGAATCTAATTAGCTTCAGAAACAATTTCATTCTTTCTGACAAAAGGCTCTGCACAATCTGGCTTCTCAATTCTTTTCAATTTCTCCCTCTTCTTCATTTTATCCAGCCACACTGGCCTTCTTTGTATTCCTTAAAGGCAACGGAGCCTATTCCTTCCTATGAGCCTGCACATACACGCCTACAGTTTGGTATGGTTTTTCCTAGTTCTTTTCAGACCGGCTTATATCCATCTCCAATTCTCATTTCTTCTGTTCCTTTGAGGTAGCTTCTCGTTTCATTATATTCTTTAGATGGAATTGCCAGATTTAGCAAATAAAATATCAGGTCTGATAACCTGTTCATTGGAGTTTCAGATAAACAGCACACATGTCGTTTTTAAGTATGAGTATGTACCATGCAATAGCTGAGTCACATTTATACTCCCCAAAAAACAAAAACAAACTGAAAAATGAAAATCTACTCATTGTTTATCTCAAATTTGGATCTTACTGGGTGTCCTGGAATTTTATCTGACAACCCAATTATTAGCGTTCTGAAATCTACAATGACATTATTTACTTATATTATTACTTATGTATTATATTATTAAGGAATGTCTATTTCCACTAATAAATAATACATTTCCTAAGGGTTCGATCACTACAGTATCTGTGAAGCCTAACACAATATAAACTCAATAGTTATTTGTTGAATGAATAAAATAAGGGTGTGCTTATCAACATTACTCTTTCACTGTTCAGTAAGTTTTATCCAATATTACAGGTGAAATAAAAGAAGATAAACAGGCAATACAGAAATGATATTTATATTCTCTAAGAAAAAATTACCACTGAAGAGGACATGACTTGAAAAGAAACAAAGGATTCAAAAATATTCAACAATGAATACATCATTTGCACTGGTCACTGGCAAAAGGATAGTTAACATTTATCAGCTATATTTTGATTAATTTTTAATTTATTTCAACTTTCCTCCTCTTCCAAAGTACTGGACATTCAAGTAAAATATACTCAAATAATTCTATTAAATATGTCATATATAAAATAATCACATTTTTTTCCCTCAAAATCTTTTCTCTGTTTCTGTTTCTATCCGATATTTCCTGCAGGAAGATAATCCAAATGATCTCTACAAAATTTTGGTGAGAATTATTTTGGGAGAGGTTAATTGCTGTTTTACTGAGAAAATGTGATTTAAAAATAATGTCAAAAAATAATAAAAATAATAAGTCAATACTCTAAACAGAATAATAGCAATGGCATGGACTGAATAAAGAAAACCATTTCTCTTATCAGGCTGTGAATGTAACTATCACATCACATTCTGCTTCAAATTATACAAACGCCAATGAAAAGTGTTCAATGTTATCAACTTTCTATCTTAGTAAATTTTTATCTTTCCTATTAATTTTATTTCCATTTTATTTATAACTATAAATAACAACCAGCTCAATAGAAAGCTACAGCATGGCCATGCACTGGAAGAAAATTATTAAAAAGGTACACATTTATCTTAACTTTGTGTAGTAATTTAGTATGATTTCCCTGAAACTCTAAATGGATATTTATTAAACTCCAACAAATATCTCAAAACCCATTTGAAACAACAAATAAGTGACAATTATAAAGCTATTTAAGCAGTGGGATAATGAGAGAACTGGCACAAGTAATCCTAAAGCTCTAATAATTACGACACACTGCAGGTACAGAATAGACAGGTCAATCGGAAAAACTAGTAATCTCAGAAAACAATGCTAGCAATTATATGCAACAAAAAAGATATTTATTATCCATGACATTTTTTTAGAAGGAAATTTGTGAGAGCAAGTGATGATTTATATTTTTTTAACTGTGTCCTACATGCTTCTCTTGACAGATAGAGAAGAAAGATTGAGTGTCCAGAAACTATCTATAGGCAGGTGAATGATATTCTGAAAAGAAGCATAAGAGTGTATGTTGGGGGTGAAGAACAGAGAATGATGGGAAGCTATCAGAGAGAAATTTTGCCTTGAGGGGAAACATTTAGAGAATTGGAGAACTGAATAAATAGGATGTTTAATGAGACTACGTGAGAAAAATCTCCTTAAGGAGATTTAGAATAAAGCTCTATATTGCTCATTAAGATTTCTAGTTTTAATTGTGGTATCCTGGAAAAGAGATTGGGTCATGAGAGGCCCAAGTTGTATTTATATCATCTGTATTTAAAATTTCATTATTAAAAAAAACTGATTTAAAAGGAAATTAAATACGTAACGCAGAGATACAAAACCAAAGTAAATATAAGTGAACGTTTAAAAGTTTTAACATAAAGAAAACTTTTCTAAAAATCAACAGAACATATTAGGTGGAAATGGTGATGATAGATAGATGTGACTAGCTACACATTTTAAATGATGGTATTGAAAAACATAGGAATGTCAAAATCAAAGGCTTACAACCAAACCAAGCTTATATGTCGTAGAACAGACTGGTTGTCGCCAGAGATTGGGGGTGGAGACGGAGGGGTGGGTGAATTAGTTGCAAAGGGTAAAAGGCACAAACTTCCACAAACTTATTTATGTTAAGTCATAGGGATATAATGTACAACATGATGACTATACTTAATACTGCATTGCGTATTTCAAAGTTGCTAAAGAGAAATATTAAAGATCCTTATCATAAGAAAAAAAATGTAACTATGTATGGGAATGAAAGTAAATTAGAAATATTGTGGTGATTATTTTACATGATATACAAATATCAAGTCATCATGTTACATATCTAAAATTAACGTAAGGGATGCTGGGGTGGCTTCGCAATTTAGCACCTGCCTTCAGCCCAGGGCACGATCCCAGGAGTTCTGGGATCGAATCCACATTGGGCCCCCTGCCTGGAGACTGCTTCTCCTTCTGCCTGTGTCTCTGCCTCTCTCTCTGTGTCTCTCATGAATAAATAAATAAAATCTTTAAAATTTTTTCAATTAAATTAAAGTAAATTAAATTAATGTAATATGTCAATTATACTTCAATAGAAAAAATATATAAATAGCCATTATATGAATAAAAGGAGAACAACATTTTAGTAACCAAGATGTGCCAGTTATAAAAATGAAAAAATGTAATAAAAAATACAAATTCGAAAGATGAAAATTTGATAACTTTAAGTATTATTTATTGACATTTATATAGATTGAAGTGGGATCTTATCAAAATATTATGTTCATGGCTGGATGAGAAGAATGTTGTGGCCTGATGAGACAAACTGGTACAACATTTTGGATATATTCATCATATTGCACTAAAAATGGCAGTACCGATTTATATTGTATCCATGAGCACAGGAAACTGTTAAGATGACATACATTTCGTTTATCTGGTGAGTCAACATCTATAAATGTGTCTGAGATTGAAATAGATATATGAATAGAAATTCATATATATAGTATCTCCATCAGTAATGCCATTGGTGTTATAGTAAACACTTGTAAAATTGTAGTATAATAGAAATATTTAGACAATCTACACACTGTAGGAAAAGTAAATTATAATGTGTTATATGCATAAGACTACAGTGATCATGCCGATGGAGCCAGCATGTCAACATTTGTCCTTTACTCTTCTAAACCAAGCAGGAAAATCCAATGTAAAGGGCCACACTGGGAGCACATATCATACCATCTTTTCTACCAGTAATCCTTACCTCTCATCTAGCATATGATTTTTAAATACAATTGTCTACCGATATGCCTCACTTTTCCTCAAAACAGTATTTTTCCAGCTCCTTGAAACTGCTGTGTCTCTAAACGTTGAGATTTAACTAAACAGGAGTTGAACTTTGTGCAACTAAAATGTCTCTTATATTTTTATCTTTTTTAAAAAATTTATTTATGATAGTCACAGAGAGAGAGAGAAAGAGAGAGAGAGAGGCAGAGACACAGGCAGAGGGAGAAGCAGGCTCCATGCACCGGGAGCCCGACGTGGGATTCGATCCCGAGTCTCCAGGATCGCGCCCTGGGCCAAAGGCAGGCGCCAAACCGCTGCGCCACCCAGGGATCCCTTATATTTTTATCTTAAAGAAATGGCCTACATCCAACACTAAATTAGATTTGTACTCCATAAAACAAGAAAATGCTGGAAATTTCGGTATTGCCATTTCTTTCCATTTCTTCTATATTTATTGATATCTCAGAACACTGGGAATGATTTTTTCCCCCTTAACCCCAGATTTAAGTACTGTGTGTCTCCTACTCCCAAATAATCTTATAAAGTAGTAATAAAGGGTTCTTGCTCCTGGGATTGGTATATAGTTATACCCTTAAGGATATCTCCTCAGTTAACATTTCCCCAGTTGAAAACCTCTTCTTTCCTAGTAATCACGATCATTCTTAGATCTTACTAGGGTGGGGACAGCCACACCCAATAGTGTGAGTGGGAGTAGCCACACCAGTAAGACCAACAATATGATTGGGTGTAGGGGCTTTGGGCCAAGTGTTACCAGCCCAACTTTCAGGAGATTGCTGGAGATTGAGCTCAATTACATAGGTAATAAATTAATCATGCATATATAATAAGGCCTCAATAAAAACTCTGGACATCTTGATTCACAGGAGATTCCAAGGTTGGCAATATTCCATGTGTATCACCACACTTCAATGCTGGGAAAGTAAAGCATCTTGGGGACAATGGAAACTTCCATTTGGAAACCTGTCAAACTCTTCCCTATGTGTGTCTTTCCATAGCTATTTTAATGTATCTTTCCCTGTAGTACATGTAAATATGAGTATTTTAAGTTTTTGTATAAGTTTCTGTGAGTTGAGTTTTGTTAAGACTCAACTAGCAAATAATTTGTAGAAAAGTATTAAAACTGAGGGTGGTTTTGAGAAACTTGCAAATTTGAAGTTGGTGTCAAAAATTAGGGTGATCTTGGGATGCCTCGGTGGCTCGGTGGTTGAGCGTCTGCCTTTAGTTCAGGGCATGGTCCCAGAGTCCTGGGATCGAGTCCCATGTCGGGTTCCCTGCATGGAGCCTGCTTCTTCCTCTGCTCGTGTCTCTGCCCTCTCTCCCTGTGTCTGTCATGAATAAATAAATAAAATCCTTAAAAAAAATATTAGGGTAATCTTGTGTAGACTCTTCCCTCAAACTATGTAAGTTGGGCCCTAACTCCTTACTGTTGGGATCAGTAGTCTTGACCAAACCTTGCTATCTGCATAGCTGTGCCCTTTACCTTTATACTTTGGTTAACTGTAGGGAGGGCCCTTTATTGTCATTCACTCCAAGTTCCACAAATATGAGGGAGGAGGCCTGGAGCTTCAAACTGACGCCAAAAAAGGGCCAGAAGAGGCATTTCTGTTGGGCTGAAATAATACTTGAGATGCTCAAGAAACTCTATAATGATGACCATTAGACTGGATTGTGGTGAATGTGAACTCTAAGTTTTGCCTTACTGAATCTATTCAAAATAAAAAAAAAAAATTGTCCAAAGTTCAAGCTCAGATAAGTGTATCCTCCCTTTCACGTACCATTGTTCCACGACCAGACCTGAAGGGCATTTTGTGGCCATACCAATAAATCCCATCACTTGCAAGCTGAGGAGGATTTCATGTTCTGGAAAAACAGAGGGTATTGAGTGTTTGCCTGTAGAACATCTGGTATCATTGTAGGCCAAGCCTTGTTTCGGTGAACAATGATGATGAATGCATCCTGTCAGAGGCGTCTATGAGCTTTGCCTCCACAGCTACTCCTTCAGAAAGATGTTCCTGGACGAGAAGAATCTCTATCCATGAAGCATAGAAAAGACTGTCTTCAAGCAAACAAGGCTCATCTAGGTGGATAAAGTCAATTTTTTTTTTCCCATGGGCAACTAAACTTTTACCATTTCAAGGTAAAGAAGGGTGTCTTTAGGTATCTAGTTCTTTGCTGAGTTTCAAACAACCAAAACTATAATATACTGGGAATATCAGAGAGCTACAGAGGTACTCTCAGGAAAATCTTTTGCCTAGAGAATATTGTTGTCATTGAGCCACAACGTTAAGAGACAGGCTTTGCATTCAGCAGATAGACAATCCTGCATGGCATGACTGTGTAGTCACCTGCCAGTACTTCTAGATGGCTTCATTCATTCATTCATTCTATAAAAGTATTCATCTATGTGAGTCAGACACTATTCTAGACTCAGGATCAAAAAAAAAAAAAAATCCTTTGTCTCCAGAACTTACAAGTTAGTGGGGAAGGCAGAGGAAAGAGAGTGAGAGAGAGAGAAGGATAGAAACAGAGACAGAGAGCGAGCATGAGAGGAAAGGGGAAGGGAACAGGGGAGAAGAGGAAGGAAGGAGAGGGAGGAAACATGTAATTAATGATAAGGAAGGAAAGTCAAGAAAGAATGATAGAAGTGTTGGGTTGGGGATAAACATTCAGAAACGGTGGGCCAGGAAAGTTCTTTATTTTTACTCTACTTTGCTTCTGGCCCTTTTATCTGGATAATTTCTTCTGAGGCAGCCAAGGTGGCTTGACTGTGTCTCAAAAGAGCCTTCCTATGGGAATGGAATGAAATATAATCAATCAATAGTTTTGAGGCTTGTTGAAACAAAGATTAATGATGGGAAAGAGGACATTGTTACGTGGAGATTTACGGTTGTGTACTGGTCACATTAGATGCAGTGGCAGTCGTCGGAAAATGAAAGTAAGACAGGGCCAAACCTCTGAAAATGTGAAACTGCAAGGAAACAATATTTATTTGCAAGACAAATGGGATTTCGAAAGATTCTTTCCACATCTGTTTTTTCGTCCTCGTTGTTTGAGCTGAGCATCAGAACCTGAAGGGTAGTGAGCAGAGAAGACACTGGTGAGCTGGAAATGGTTACTTGGGGAGGGGACAGAGAGCATGTCAGGGCAGATGGAAGACAAAACTACCAGCTTAGCACAGAAGGACAAACTCCACTAGAAATCAAGGGGTTGGAAAAGAGCAGGGCAGGGTCTGGTAATTTTGCAGGTGAGCTCTGAGGCAAAACACAAGCATGTAGGCGTGCACACACATGCACACACACGCCTGCTGTGCTGCTGTGACAACCGCCCGGACCTGGGAATTCCTTTGACCACGGAATTTCTTTTGGCAGATAAGAATCTGCAATCTGGCCACCTGGCCATGCACAAAGAGAATTCTCTAGCTAAGGGAAGCCCTTGACTTGCATGAGAAGCAAGAGTCAGGCAAGTGCTGACAATGTACCCCCTTTTCCACACTAGCTGTGCTCCAGTCGCTGTTTAATAACTTGAGTGTCTTTTGTCTCTTCTTTAAAGAAAACTCAGGGGAAACCTGTGAGCCTCACAGCACCAGCGTGTTTTCACCTCAAGGTATTTGCTTGAAATGCTATTTCCACTCACTCTCTCAGCACCTCTCAATGTCACTGTCTCAGGCTGCTCTTTGCTGATTACTATATGAAAGATACCCTACTGGCCTTCACTATCTCTCTACCTGGCTGCTCCCTCCTCCCGCTACCACACCCAGCAGTGTGATGATATATTTATGTGCTTCGCTTCCACCTTCCCTTCTGGAAAGTAAGCTCCATGCTGAGAGTAGTACCTAACACCTAGCAGGAAAAGAGTTGTTCTATAAATCCATATGCAAAATACTTAGCAAATTCCCCATGTCAGTCCAATAAGGATTTGGGCATGTGCGAATTTGTAATCTCATCTAAGGAGCATCATAAAACATAACAAATGTTGGCATGTCTCCTGGTACATCATGGATTTTAGGAAAATATTTCCATAGTAGTACTCATGCTAATTCTAGAAGTCTTGGTCATGCTAATTAAATAAATCTTGGAGTAAGCTCATTTTTTTTTTTTCCTGGTAACAGGATCTCTTAGTTTTCTAATCCATGAGGGCAGATAAAAGCAAAATCAGGACATGCAAAAAAAGTCAATTTTAAGGAAGTACACGTTGCCTTTTTTTCTGTCGTAGAGTCAATGTTTGCTCGGTCCTTTGTGGTATTCCGGGAAGAGTATGCATATTACATATGAAGGTAGACAATAAGTGGGAATATTTTAGAAGTATTGTACATGGTCACCAGGCTTCTGAATCTGATATAAAATTCAGAATTTATAAAGAATGTCAGAACATTTTTATTTTCCATTCACATTTATTTTTATTTCAGAAACAACTATCTTCAAAGACTGTGACAATCAGCTCTTATTGTCGCTATTTAGGAAGTTTAAAAGTCCTTTCTTTTTTTTTAGTTTTATTTTTTAGAGCAGTTTTAGTTTTATGACAAAAGTAAGAGGAAGATGCAGAGATTTCCTGTGTACTCCCTGCCCCCACACATGCGTAGCTTCACCCATTATCAAGATCACTCACCAGAATGGTGCATTTTTACCAAGGATGAAACTACATTCACACATAATCGTCCAAAGTCCATAGTATACTTTAGGAGTCACTTGTGGTGCTGTACATTTTATGGATTTGGAAAGTAGCATAATGACATATATGTTCCATTATAAAATCACAGAGACAATTTCACTGCCCTAAGAATCCTCTGTGTTCTGTCCAACCTCCACCTTCATCTTTTTTATTTCCACTCATCTTATTATTGTCTCGATAGTTTTGCCTCTTCCAGAATGTCATATAGTTGGAATTATGTAGTATGTGGCTTTTTCAGATGGGCTTCTTTCTTAGTAATAATCATTTAAGTTTCCTCTGTGTCTTTTCATGGCCAGATAGCTCATTTCTTTTTACTGCTGAATATATTCCATCTTCTGGATCCACCACAGTTTATCCATCTGCCTACTGAAGGACATTTTGATTGCTTCCAAGTTTTGGCAATTAGGAATGAAGCTGCTGTAAATATCCATGTGCAGGTTTTTGTGTAGACATAAGATTTCAACTCCTTGGGTGAATATCAAGAAATGCAATTGCTGGATCATATGGTAAGAGTAAGCTTAGTTTTGCAAGAAACAGCCAAACTGTCCTCCAAAGTGGCTGTACCATTTTGCATTCTCAATGCAGCATATGATTTATAGTGCTGACCCACATCTTCACCAGCATTTTGTGTTGTCAGTGTTCTGGAATTGGCCATTCTCATAGGTTGCAGTGGTATTTCATTGTTGTCTTAATTAGCATTTCCCTGATGATGTATGATGTAGAGCATCTTGTCATATGCTTATTTGCTATCTGTTGATGAGGTGTCCATTAAGATTTTTGGTCCTCTTTTTAGTAGGGTTTTTCAGTGACTTATTGTTGAGTTTCAATAGTTCTTTGCATTATATTGGATAATAGTCCTTAATCGAATGTGTCTTTTGCAATATTTTCTCTTATTCTGTGGCTTGTCTTCTTGTATTCTTTTTTTGTTTAAGATTTTATTTATTTATTCAGGAAAGACACAGAGAGAAAGGCAGAGACATAGGCAGAGAAAGAAGCAGGCTTCCTGCAAGGAGCCTGACGTGGGACTCGATCCCGGACCCTGGGATCAGGTCTTGAGCCAAAGGCAGATGCTCAACCACTGAGCCACCCATGCATCCCATGTCTTCTTGTATTCTTGACATTCTCTTTCACAGAGCAGAAGTTTTTAATTTTAATGAAGTTCAGTTTATCAATTATTACTTTCATGGGTCATGTCTTTGGTGTTGTTTTTTTTAAGATTTTATTTATTTATTCATGAGAGACACAGAGAGAGAGAGAGAGGCAGGACACAGGCAGGGGGGAGAAGCAGGCTCCATGCAGGGAGCCCGATGTGGGACTCGATCCTGGATTTCCAGGATCAGGCCCTGGGCCAAAGGCAGATGCTCAACTGCTGAGCCACCCAGGTGTCCCAATGTCTTTGGTGTTGTATCATGGCCATGCCCAAGGCCATTTAGGCTTTCTCCTATGTCATATCCTAGTAGTCTTAGTTTTTCATTTACCTTTAGGTTCATGATCCATCTTGGGTTAACTTTTGTGAAGGGTGTAAGGTCCGTGGTGAGTCCTTTTGATGCAGGTGGATCTCCAGTTGTTCCAGTATCATTTGTTGAGGAACCTATCTTTGCTTTATCATACTGCCTCTGCTTCTTTTTCTAAGGTCAGTTGACTCTATTTATGTGGGTCTATTTCTGGACTCTGTTCTGGTCCATCAATCTATTTGTCTATTCTTTCCCCAATACCATACTGTTTTGATTACTATAGCTTTATAGAACATCTCAAAGTTGGATAGTGTCAGTCCTCCTCCTTTGTTCTTCTTCAATATTATGTTGACTATTTTGGGTCTTATGCCTTTTCACATAAACTTTCGAGTCAGTATGTTGATGTCCATAAAATAAAGGTTGTTGCTCCTTAAATCCGAATCAAGTTTTAGTATTTTCCAGCTATGGCAGTTAGTCAGTGTGATTAGTTTGAAGTAATACGATTTTCATTTATTACTTCTGTAGCTCTGTTTGAGAGAATCTTTAGTTATTTCAGTTCACATAAGAGTATGATAATCCCAGTGCCGTATATGCTTTAGTATAATATAATTTATCATACAAACTCTAAAGTTTTATAGTCGTCTTTGAGGGAAATGGATGTCATGAATCTCATGACTGTATGTGGGTGTTTGGGGTACCAGGAAGTCTGTGGTCTTTTATGGTTAGCCTGACTCCTACTCAGTTTAAGAAGCTCAGAGCTTTGCCAATGGAAATCATCTTTTATATGTAAAAAGAGAGCCATGGTCTAGACTAGATAAGGCCCCACTACACTAACTTAAGGCTCTATAATGTTGAGAAAAAGGAAGTTGAATCTTCCACAAGTAAATGTTAAGAGAAGAGCTATTGCAAAAGCTCTGTGCTAACTTACTTTTATATATATATATATATATATATATATATATATATTACTGTTCTTCATTGGTAAGTGTTCTATGTCTGCATCAAAACTTCCTGCTGAAGGAATTCTTACTGATGCAGCAGGAGGTATATTTGAGTCTTCATATTAAATAGACTAAATCACTTCATTTCCTAAGCACCCTGGTAGTTTATGTATCTCTTAATTATACCAATAATTACTTGGCATGCATTATT
This sequence comes from Nyctereutes procyonoides, assembly GCF_905146905.1. Classification (NCBI taxonomy): domain Eukaryota; kingdom Metazoa; phylum Chordata; class Mammalia; order Carnivora; family Canidae; genus Nyctereutes; species Nyctereutes procyonoides. Next base: position 11,855,437 of record NW_026575032.1, on the reverse strand, counting down.
GCTAGTTGTGTACAATTACTAGTTGTATATATCTCCAATTCTATTATAAATTCTTAACAACAGAGAACATGTAATTTTTTTAACTTCAAACAGTGCACTGAAGATTGCTTTACATATAACATTTGACCAATAAATGTTTAACTGGGCCATTCTTACATATAAATCCTAGAGGCAATAGATGGATTTACCAATTTTAATTATTGCCAAGTCAAGGTTCTCAAGAGAAAAAGAGAACCAATAGGATATAAATATATATAAAAAGATATTTTATAAGGTACTGGCTCATGCAATTATGGAGGCTAAGTCCCAAGATCTGAAGTTGGCAAGTTGGAGAATTGATAGTGTAGTTTCAGTCCAGATGCTGGTAGACTTAAGATCCAAGAACTGATGTTATAACTTGAGACTAAAGAGAGGGAAACAAACAAACAAACAAACGAAAACAAACAAACAACCAAAACAATGTCCCAACTCCAGGCAGTCAGGTAGGAAGAATTCTCTATTACTCACAGAAGAGTCAGTCATTTATTTTATATAGACCTTCAACTGATTGGGTGGGTCCCATCCACAGTAGGGAGAGCAATCTGCTTTATTAGTTTACCAATTCAAAGGTGAATCTTATCCACAACACTCCTACAGAATGATGTTTGAATAAATATCTGGGTACACTGTGATCTAGTCAAGTTGATACATAAAATTAAACACCACACCAAGTAATTAATACTTTTATAAGTAATTTTCACACTGTTCACATGGATTATGATGCTTAGACCATACGTCCCTGGAGAATATGTGTCCTTATCCCTTTTATTACTTCATGCTGGATGACAGTCCTTATTTCTAATACTTTTACTCTAACAAGTGACTAAAAGATCTTTTTGAAAGATCAGTAAATCTGGGTTTTATGGTGCTGTTTTAAAAAATTCATAATGTTTTAAAAATAAAGGATCTGTTTTTATTACTGGATAAGAACTACAAATCTTTGGAAAACTTGAGACTACTTATTCTCTTGATAGATCTGAGATCTTCATGTTGCATATAGGCATTTTTTACTCATTTACATCACTGTATTCATTTTTATGAATTCACTTTTTTTCTTTTACATACACATATGTGCCTCTCAATACATATTGTGTATCTTCCACTTTTACAAAGGCAATTATGAGGGTGAGGAAAGACATATAGGTTAGACAGCTATTTTTCAAAAAAAAGAAGTGACAGCCTTTTGTTCTGGAATGCCATTTGCATTTATGTGATATTTTCTGATGTGTCTATCAGAGCAGGTTAGCAGTACAGTGTTCAATATTTCATGATGTACTTGTATTTTTCATCTCTGATGACCTTTTGACAAGGCCTTTATATGATTTAAAAGAAAGGTTCTCAATTTCTCTATCATTCTGGTATCTGATATTTATAAAATTTTGAAAACATAAAAAATAAAAGTGAAAATCAAGTATTCATGCAGTGAATTTAGGAAAACTTGTAAAACTGTAACAATAACACAGCAATAAGCGCTTGAATCATGCAGATTAACCACCTACAAATTCACCAGATATTTAAGCTTTAGCTGTATGTAGTAGGTATATAGATTGAACAAGATTAAACATTATTACCTTTCATTGGATCAAAAAATCATTATTTTTTCAAATATTCTCTCTTATTGTGGGAGTGCCGAGTTTGGAGAAATGTATATATATTTCTATAGACTCTATTGTAGATAGATAGATGATAGATAGATAGAATATATATATATATATAATATTTTCCTCCTCTTGAAAAATTGCTGCCTATCAAAATAGAAAAAAGCATAGGACTTTCTTTTTTTTTAAAATAAAACATTTCCTCCCACTTTAGCCTTTTGATTTTTGGTAGCTTTATTACAGGGAATAAGTTTTGCCTACTATCTCTGTTTTCAACAAGCTATAGTTTAAAAAAAGCCAGAGGGAGCAGTTCGTATCCTCCTGTCATGATTGTGGGGCACTGATTCTTTGCAACTACCTGTCTTGGATCACCCATACTTTGAGTGGATTCATTATCTCCCATTTTCAGGAGAATTATATAATTCTAAGTGCTACTTCATACTGATGGTACAATGTGGTTTTCCCTTGGCTCATTTGCTGCTTCCATGAAGGATGAAGTTAATGATTTTATTCTAATTCTTTTCTTAAAGAGTAAAATCCATACCCACTAACTTCAAATAGAATAGTTTGTTTTACTACGTAAAAGTTTTTCAAATATTAATGATGGAACCAATATAGTGAAGCAGAATGAGCTAGATAGATTCAGGAAATCTGGGTCATATCCTAGCTCAGTCTAATTTTTTTTTCCCCTAAGGATTTATTTTATTTCTTACCATCAGTGGCACATAGCTTCACTAATGCCATCCAGTCAACTTGCTGCACAAATGCTATGCAAAATTGCTTGAACCTTTTTGCACCACAGCACCCCCTTATTTCTAGCACCGTTTTAAAAGAATGAAGATTGAGCCTACACAGCATGACTTGTAAAGCATAGCTTTACACTCTAATTATGTATGACTTTACATATAACCACATTTTTTTACTTAGAAGATACTCGAACAACAAAAAAGACATTACTAGTAAGGCTCATTACAGAGTAGAGTTATGAAGTCTGCCCTTTGATTAATGAAAAGATGTGGTGTTTTTAGATCTCGTAACTATTTGTGCCTCTGCCTCCGCCCCTTGATTTATAAGCTGCTTGACACATATGCTCAATTACAGCTACCTTGTTTTTAATTGCTGCATGTCAAATTGATTGATTGTTGTCAATTTCTGGCAGTCGCAGCAGTGCTGCATTGCTTCATGTCATGAATCAGTTTACATTTATTTGATTTCCTCTGCCCACCATAAAGCAGCTGCTTGGAAATCCTGTTATTATCATGAACCAACCATTATATGACTTCGGGATATCTGAGATTCAGTAAGATTCCAAAGCAAGGAACTATTTTCAAGCTTTCAAAGCTAATTTTGAATTTGGTCCTGAGCAAACTTTTGGTTGAATGGATACGCCCTAATCTGAGAAGAGCATTTTTGTATCTTTGTGTTGTCTCCCGCTTTTCCTGTGTGTTTCTGTTGACTCTAGAGTGCAGCAAGTTCTTGCACATTTATGGGTGATAACTGTCTAGTGGGTGGATGAAGGTTTGTTTATACCACATTAATGTGGGAGTGAGTAATGAAGATAATATGTGTTTTGAGGCCCATCAGAGCTGAGTTGAAATACTCACTCCACTATATGGTAGCTGCATTTCCTTGCTAATATTTTTTCTGGGAGCTTCTATGGCCTTATCTATTGAAGTTTATATAAAATATGACTCTGTAGACTTTTTTATTTTCTAGGATTAAACGAGATTGTAAATGTAAAGTGGTTAATACGTTGTTTGCCACATACTGTGTGCTCAGTAAACTTATTTTCCTTCCACGGGTAGCTCATAATGGTCAGTTTGTATTTAAATGATAGAAACTTGATTTTGATATTTCAATATTAATAGCAAAGTTAGTTTATTATTACCACAAAGCTGATTTAGAAGTTTGTCATAATACCTGTCTTCAAAGAGAGAGCTCTTCAAAGGGCAAGAAGTCATTACTATTCATTTTAAAGAATAGAAATTGTTTAGTATACCAATATGTCATGGAATATATTGCTTACAATGTAAAGGACTGAACTCTGGCTAAAAGTAGCTTTATCATTTCAAAGAAGAAAATTTAAAATTAGGATAAATGATACAATCAAACCCTATTGGGCCACTGGTAAACACATACAACTTTAATGCACGGAATTCTAGTTTCCTTGCCAGTGAAAAGGCATTTATAGCAAATAAAAATAATATCAAGTGAAAAAATCCTGAAATGTTTACACCATACTTTTTTGAACTATTATTAAAAAGACCTTATTTTACTGGTTTGTAAAATCAATACATAGTATTTACTAAGTGGGAGAAACAAATCAGAAGTGTTTCTTGGACACTTGATTTAATTTTCAATGGGAATATTTAGTTGTAGAAAAAGAGATTTCCTTTCCTTCTATTTTATTTTTATTCCCAATTGATCAGGGCTTCTCAACATTAAAAAATCTCAAAGGAGCAAATGTAGTTATTTCATTATTTATGTCCTTTTTAGAAAAAAAAAAACATTTTATTTATTTATTTTAGATAGAGAAAGAGAGCATGAACAGGGGAGAGAAGCAGAGGAAGAGGGAAAAGCAGGTTCCCCACTGAGCAGGGACCCACGTGGGGCTTGATCCCAGGACCCATAGAGCATGACCTGAGCTGAAGGCAGCTGCTTAACTGACTATGCCGCTCAGGTGTCCCAATTATTTATGTTCTAATAAAAAATATTGTCAACAGCTTTTGGTAATAGTGAAAAGTCAGGAAGCAAAGTCAGGAAGCACATATTGCAAGATTATTATTATTATTTTTTTATTGAGAGATCATCTGATATGGATGCTTTTTAAAAAAAGTCCTTAATGTCCTTTTAGGTTTATATTTTATTTTATTTTTTAATTTTATTTATTTATCTGACAGAGAGAAAAAGTGAGAGAGCAAGTGTGGAGTGAGGGGCTGAAGGAGAAGCCGACTCCCCATTGAGCAGGGATCCCAGTGAAGAGCTCCATCCTGGAACTCCAGGATTATGACCTGAGCTGAAGGTCATATGAACAAAGGGAAGAACTTCTAAAGTAATGGAATGAGAATGGGTGGATTCTGTCAAGTGTAGATCCAAATCCTGATCCGTCCCTAATTAGCTAGCTGTGTCATCTGGGGCGCGCGTCTGTAATAACAGGAAAGCCACAAAATATTTGAAGACTAAAGAGAGAGGTAAAATGTATTTTGCATGATTGGTAGCAATAAAGGCTTGTTTCTTTGTTATTTTTGGAAGTTAGGGGGATTAGTGGTTGCAATTCTAATTAAGTGCTTTGCCTAATAGTCCATTAGAGAAGGAATGTAGAATTGAATTAAGAACATGTATTTCAGAAACAAACATGATAAAGCATCACCAAGGTATTTTGAGGCTTCGAACTGATATACCTCGAAGAGTGACTGGATGTTGCAGAGAAACAAGAGATGAGGAGTCAAAACCTTTGGTGATACCCTTAGATTAGCTAGAGGACAGAACTGACAGTTTGGAATAAATAGTGGTTTGGATGCAAAATTTAGGAATTCAGGCTGTTTGGGAAGGCTGTTTGATGAAACCTTGTCTTAGAGTTTGACTCTCTTATAACCCAATGAAAATAAGCTAAGTGTAGTAAGAAGCAAAACAAATAAAACCCTTCAAGTGGTAATCAAGTAAAGGATAAAGCCTACCTACTCTAATGTCTTACACTTTTAAACATTGAATGTCAAAGTAATAGAAGGTTCTTAAATAGAGGACAAGCATAGTGTTCCACCCCTGGTGCCACAAGAGTTGAGTTCACAGTACCTTAGGAATCCTTATTAATGCTCTCAATTCTAGGGAGTAGCAAACTGAATAGCACATCATTTATTTTCTCTTTTTGTTTGAGAATTAGTGGAAACAGCTGCTGGGAATAAGTAGGTAGGCTGGGGAAAATAAATGAAGGAGATGACCCTCTCTAAATAGAGTTAACTCTCCAGGGTTATTCTTAAACTGAGTAAATAATTGGGATCACATAAAAACTGTACTCCCTTCTGGGTCCCTGACACTTATGGGGAATGAACTTCTGTACAGATATTTTTAAAACTCTCAGAAGGAAGAGCATAGCTCATTTATTCTGAAATACATTTCGGCCTTATCCGCTCATCTGAGATTTTCACCTTCTCTATCCATCTACTCTAGACCACACTCAGACCTCCAACTATAGGTCAGAGGGGAAAACAAACTGCCCTCAGATATGTGGGAAGAATGACAAGAATTCTCATGCAGTCCTCAAAGCAAATTTCAATGTTGGATGGATTTGGCCCCAAATAAGTAAGCCTACAAAAATAGTATCAGGTAATGAAGGAAATATATACCAATGCGTGAAAAATATGTTAAAACAGATGAAATCGTGAGAAACATAATATCCCAAAGTCAAAGAAGCCAGTTCAAGGAAGAAAACAAAATTTCTCGCAATTACTTCCAGCTACATAAATCAGCTCAGTAGGAATATAATTTAGTAAAATAAGAGCTGAAACACCAAATGATTAATGAAGACCTAAGAAACTGTGAATCAACACAGCACCCATTTGGACTTCATAGTGAGAAAGAACAAGAAACAGAAAATATACCACTAAAAACCAAATCACTTTCGAAGTGGAAAAGCTTGAGATGATTGTAATAGTTGAAAAAACGTTTAAAGACTATACACTTGGAGGTTTCATGATATATTTCTAGAGTGCAAAGGTATAATATGGACAATAAAGTGTACTTTCTTAAAATGAAATATCATAAAAGGGTCCTATATCCTAATGAATTTAAGAAAATAGAGACACATATTCCCATACAACAATTGTTTTTCAAAGAGAGAGGAAAGAAAAAAAAATATTTTGTGGGGCACCTAGGTGGCTCAGTGGTTGAGCATCTGCCTTTGGCCTCGGGCGTGATCCCGGGTCCTGGGATCCAGTCCCACATCAGACTCCCCACAGGGAGCCTGCTTCTCCCTCTGCCTATGCGTCTGCCTCTCTGTGTGTCTCTCATGAATAAATAAATAAAATCTTTTTTAAAAAATATTTTGTAAATGGGCAAAAAAGAGCAAATTAGGTGAAAATGATCAAGCTGGTCTCAGGTCTCTCTTTTTCTCTCTCTCTTTTTAAAGCAAGCAAACAGAATGAATGCTAAAAGACAATGTAGGAATGTCTGCAAAATCTGAGGCTGACAGTGCCTTGAGAAATGTTGCCAGTCTACATACAGCCCATTTAGGATTAGAATCAGCAGACTTCTCCCATACGAACAAATTCAGTAAGTATAGCATCCTTGAGTTTTCAGGGTGAAGCAGAAAATTACCGCTTGACCACTACATTTAGTCAAATGAAAGGTGAATTTATACGCTGAACTCCGTAAAAGAGGGGCTGTGTTAAAGAACTCATGGTAAATTTTGAATTATTAGAATTTTCTGCAGTGATACTCACTTCGTGCTCCTAACTTGGGTCATGGGCTTTAGTCTGATAGTACACTGTCATCGTCATGCCTTTTTTTTTTTTTTTGTAATGTTTGAAATTTTTATGATAGCAATATGCCATTTTTATAAAAGCGATTGAGTGATTTTGTTTAAAAATAGAAAACAAACAAACTTAGTAGAAACTATACTGCAATATCAATAGAGATTAAATCAGGGAGGGGGGACAATGAATATTGTTCTTTTCTCTACTTTTATTTTTTAAAATATCTCATTTTCTTTTTAATTAGAAAACCTAGTGAAGGATGTGTTAAGTTTGAGGTGCCTTCAAGTTACCTTGGGGAGGTGCTTCTCTGGCATTTGAGAATAGACTCTGAAGGTCATGTTTTGAGATGCAGATTTGATAATGATTTGACTAAAAGTGACAAATGAAACCCAAATGGAAATTATTTTAGAAAAGTACCAACAGAGTATCTGAGGCCAGAGACCTGAGGACAACATTGCTTTTAAGAAACAGATGATAGAATAAAATTAGAAAATACTAGAAACCTTGCTCACTTACTCCTTTAAATTGGTGAACAGGCTGAAAATTGGTGAGCAAAAAAGCGACAAAAGCCAACAGAATAAAGTTTCTTTTCTAATACTCGTGTATTTCCCACTTCAAGGAAATGTATTAATTCTTCACTGACTTATGGTGTCTTGTCAATGATTAGACTCATTTATTGAGGCTCTAGAGGTGTACTTTTACTTCTATAAATGTTTTATTTTCAGTAGTTATACTAATTCTCTAACTTTCTGAATGCCAGTCTTTGCAAAAATAGATGTAAAAGCCACAACTGCCTTCTATTAATTTCTTGTTCCCTGCACCTGGAATTCTAAGTTCTGCCCATGGATTTAATCCTACACTGTCATTCTGGGTCCTCAGCAAATGCTGTCAACTCCCTCTCAATCTATTTTCCAGCAGGGAATCAACAGGGTAGAAAGAAAAAATGACTTTTTAGTTTGTTTTCCCAAAGAATAATACAATTGCTATGTATTTGTTATTTATTATGAAAATATTGTCACCAATCACCTGAGTTTCTTCAGGTGAAAAAGCCTTAAGATTGGAGCAAATTTAGAATTATATATCATGGATATTACGTTAGTTTTAAATAATTGATTTTATTATCAAGTTCTTATACAACAGATCAATGTTTGAAATTGACCTTTATGTTAGGATCAATTTGTCTTGATGTTTTGAGAATCAGATTAATTTATTTAAAATAGCTTTTATTAGAAAAAGCAGCCACTAAACTACAGGCCTCTATTGCTATGAAGGAGATTTAAACTCATTTTCATGTTACCTAAGTAGTTAACATGGAAATCAGATGATTATAAGAAAGGAAGATTACATATCTCTGTTTTATTTTGATATATGAAAAACTCTTAATTACAATTTAAGTCCTGTATTTAAATTTCCAATAACCTCTATCTCGTTAAAATAATTTATCAATGAAATATGCATAATAGCTCAAATAGGTGGTTTCTCCTTTCAGTGTAGCATTTACATTAAAATTAAAAATAGCATCTCTTTTACATTATTAAGAACATACTATATTTTTACATTCAGTTTGACAAGCTTAATAAAAATAAAAGTATAAAAAGCATAATAAAGAATTACACTGAGATCTTTGAATTATACTGACCTTGTCCCAACCAAAAGAAATTGTAAAAATGTTAAGGGAAAAAAGGAATTGTAAATTGGAATTTTCTTATGCAATTCAACAGATATATCATTGTTGTGAACAGTAATTCAGTAAAAACACCTAAATGAGGACGCCTGGGTGTCTCATTGATTGAGCATCTGCCTCTGGCTCAGGTTGTGGTCCTGGGGTCCTGGGATGGAATCCCACATCGGGCTCCCCATAGGGAGCCTGCTTCTCCCTCTGCCTGTGTCTCTGCCTCTCTCTCTCTCTCTCTCTCATAAATAAGTAAATAAAATCTTTAAAAAAAAAAAGACCCTAAATGTATCTAATAACAAAGTATTCCTCTAGACCTGTTTAACTGTCATGGAAGACCAAACCTTGAGGACACAATCCTGTGTCAGAGATACAGGCCCTTACTCTGGTCATAAACAATCAAGGCATATTCAAAAGGACTGTGATTAGTGAGAATGTCAACTCCAGGAGCTGACTCAGACCTACACTCGAGGCTTTGCAGAGCCTGGACCTGGGACTTGGTCAAGCAGGCCGCATGGTGGTAAACAAGGGATAGATGTGGAACCTCGTGTTGAATTCTCACATGAGGCCTAGAGGGCACACCTGGACTCAACCCCACAATCTACCAACTTCGTTGTAGAAGGAAAATTTTAGTAGTTGCTCTAAATAACCTAACTTATCTGTGAGAATATGTGTTGTTTGAAGGTGGGTCGATGATATGGAACTACAAATGTGGTATTCAGTGTTCATTCTCTCTTCCTCTGTCTCTCTTTGTCTCTCTGCATGTGTATATAGAAAATAAAATCATGATTTTATCAATCTGCTTGCAGCACAACATGAGACCTACAGATATCAAGTATTTTCAACATTCAGGGCTCAATATTCAGGTATCTACTGAAATGCCCCCAAATCATCGTTACTTGGAAGTTATCTACTATTTCCTGGCCCTGGAAAATGCAGCCCCAGACTATGTATGGTTAGTCCAAAGTCACTTAAAGGCAGTAGTGTGTATGTGAGTGCCTGTGTGCACGTGTGTGTGTAAATTAACATTATTATTAAACGGCTTTTTTGGAGTAGCAGATGAATGACTACTAATTTAACTATTCTCTTTAAACCCAATGATTTTCTGACTCTTTGAAGGAGCAGTATCCAAGATCTATTTAATAATGTAAACTTTGAAGACACATTGTGGATATGACTAGTACAATTTAACCATAAAGTTAGATATATATTCACTGATTTAAAAATAGGCATATATTTTTTGAACATTAATAAAAACATTTGGCTGCTGATATAACAACATATCAGCACCACTTTTTGATTTTTGTTTTGCTTCATATCATAATGGCCTTTTAGATTAACAACAAACTGTAATGTCCGTGTATAATAACCTTCTAAGCCAGGCTACGAGTTCATGATAAAATGCACATCCAATAATTCTGGAGATAATTGTCAACAAAAAGTAGAAATCACACTGCCTTTCTAAGAGGAGAATATTGTTGATTTCTGAAGGAAAAGTATACAGAAGCACAAGTAGGTAGGCAACAAAACTAGAGGGAATATCCAGGCTCAAATTATAAAACTCTGGGACTTTTCTTTTAAGGTTTTATTATTTTTTTATCTTCCATTTGTTCAGGGAAAAAAATAAACTGACACTTTCTGTGGATATTTTATGATTGTGCAATATTTCTTTTTAAAACTCTTGTTTCTATTTCCAGCAATAAATTTTAATACTCTGGGTTAATACAGGTCATGCCCTTTCATCTTTATATTACTATCTCCTACATGCACAAAAGAAGAATGCATGATCAGATGGCCTGCATGATCTTCAATAACATATATGATAGTAGAGATGATGCAATATGGGTTATTTGGAATGAATGCTGTTAATACTTTGTATTCTCGAGAAAAAGAAAACAGTCCCTCACCGTTGGCAACAACCCCTGGGATTATTGATTCCGCATTGATGTTGCTAGGAGATGGCAAGTTAGTACAATTTTAGCCTTATGACACTCCTCCTGTGTTTTAGAGAAGTTGTATTAAAATAAATTACCATAGAATTACCTCTTCTTCCTATCTAATTCGGAACAAAGCATCATTTTCTTAAAACCATCTCCAAAAATCACCTAATGTAAGGCCAGATCCTAAAATTCCTTTTGAAGCCTTCTTACTGAGACAGTCCCATTGGTGTGTGTTCTCCTCTGGCAAGTTTTGGTTATTGTGGTTGTTTTTATTTTTACAGAACTATCAAATATTAAGTATGCTCACATATGAGATTTCCTACCTATCATCTTTCTCAGGCATTTTAGAATATCGGTATTTTAACTCTCAGTTAAATTCAAGATTTAACGAAGTGTTGGTCAGGATTTTTCCATAAGTCAAATGATATTAATAAGAATTTTCTTTCTCTTTGCCCTGTGGGCCTTTTTTATATTTAAATATATGATAAACATTTATATAGTCTATTTTCATTATTCCTGGGTTCTACCTTTGTGAATTTGCTCTCTAAAATTTAACTGTAATTCTCAAATCAATACTTGTGGCATTTTTATGGACATTTGTGGACAGGTACAGTGTAGCAAAACCTTTGAGGGGCCTGACTGGCATATTTCTAGCTGAGGACAACCAATATAATGCCCTGCCTTACAGTTTCAACTCTCATACTGTAATCAAGTGTTCTTTTTGTGTCTATTTAATGCCACATTATTATTATTCTTTGTGCTTATTAGTAATTTTGCTATTTAAAATGGTATTGAGGGGCTGTCCACTGTTCTTAAGTTCAAAGATGGCTATGATATGCATTATAGAGAAAAGTATGTGTTGGATGGGCTTTGTTTGGACATGAGTGAAAGTGCTATAGGCCGTGCAGTTTAATGTTAGTAGATTAACAATATATATTAAAATAAGATGTCTTTAAAAAGAAATGTAAATGAGCTAGGGAAAATAAATATACAAAAAGGAGTATAGGGCCTACTCTGGAGTATGGGTACTGGAAACAACCCAGATATTTAAATGAGACCCAGGATAAAATGTGTCCTAGGAAAAACTTCGTAACTATAAATTGTCTGATATTTATAAAGCTTTAAATTTAGCTTTAAACTATCTCATCTCTTTTTGCATCAATATGATCTACCATTACTCTGTCTATAAAAACATAATATATATACATATACATATATATATATTATGGAGAAAGGTAAAATCATCAGGGTCTCTACAATTTATCATTAAAATGTCTGGCATTCAAGAAAAATTGCAAAACGTGGCAAAAGACATGAACTGAAAATAAAAATTAAACAATAAAAATCAGAAAATATAAACAGACTCACAGGTGATCCAGATATTAGTTATCAGATACAGGTTACAAATTAATTAATAGAAAGTACATATTGATTACTTTGTAATTTCAAGAAAACTGATGACAAAATTGAGAATATCTGGGAAAATTGAGAATTTATAAAGAATTGTCAAAAAAAAAAGAATTGTCATCTAGAATTCTAGAAATTGTTGAAATACAATTATTAAAGTTAAGAACTTAGGGGCAACTGGGTAGCTTAGTCAGTCTGACTTGGTTTTGGCTCAGATCATGTTCTCATGGCTTGTGGGACAGGAGTCCCAGCACCTGTCAAGTTCCATGCTCAGCAGGGAGTCTGCTTAAAGATTCCCTCTGCCTCTCCCTCCTCTCTTTCTCTCTCTCTCACTCACTCTCAAATTAATAAATAAATGTCAAAAAAATAAGAACTTAATAAATGAGCTTAATAACAGATTAAACTAGTAGAACAGGATTAATAGAGAAGGTGGAGTTGTAGAAAATATGCAGAATAAGATAGAGAAAAGAATTGGAATAAAGCACAAAAAACTATATGAAACATCAGAAATGATGAAAAGTTCAAAACAAGTATACGTGGGGTTTTAGAAGGATAGAGACATAATTTGAAAAAAAAAAGTATAAAAATGATAAAATGCATCAAGCTTCGAAGTTATGAAGCCAAACAGATTACAGAAAGAATGAATACAAAGAAACCATATTTAAACACATCATAGTAAAACGATTGGAGAGCAAAAATAAGAAGAAATATCCAGAGCAGTGCAAATGAAATGAAATAAAAAGGATACATGACTTTTTTTTTTTGATACATGACTTTTAAAGAAGCAAAAAGTAAACTGAGAGCTGACTTTATAATAGAAATGATAGAGGAAAGAAAATAATGTAGTGATATGTTTTAAATTCTGAAAGAAAATAACTACCAACATAAAAGCTTATAACCAATAACGGCATCCTTGAAAAATAAAGTTATAATATAAATATTGTCAGACAGGGATCCCTAGGTGGCTCAGCGGTTGAGTGCCTGCCTTCGGTCCAGGGTGTGATCTTGGAGTCCCGGATCGAGTCCCACATCGGGCTCCCTGCATGGAGCCTGCTTCTCCCTCTGCTTGTGCCTCTGCCTCTCTCTCTATGTCTCTCATGAATAAATAAAATCTTTAAAAATATATACTTTTTTTTTCAGACAAAAATAAGAAAATTTCCTGCCAGTAGCCCTGCATTAAAGAATTGTCTTTTTTAGACAACGTAAATAAAGTGATCTCTGATGGACATACCAGAAAAGGAAACAACGAGAAACATGATAAAAGTTAAAATAAATCCAAATAAATACCAAATGTTGATAATGTTAACAATAATGTTTTTGAAGTTTTTAAATACATGTGATATTAAAAAGAATATTAAAAATAACTGATAATGCTAACGAATTCCAACGAAAGCCACAGTGAGATACCACTGCAGCTCATTAGAATGGCTAAAATGAAGGAAAGAAAGAGGGCAGTGGAGACAGAGAATAATATGGGAACAGAAAAGGAATAACAAGTATTGGCAAGGATATGGGAGAGTGGATTTCTCATATAATGCTGCTGAGAGTATAAATTGGTGATTGGTAATATTAATTTGGAAAACTGGTCATCAGTATTGATTATGAGCCTATGTAAGTCACATGATGTAGAAATCTTACTTCAGGATATAATACCAAGTGTGTGTGTGTGCGTGTGCGTGTGTGTGTATGTGCATACATACCCGAGGACAATATAAAAGAATGTCTAGAGCACTATTCCAAAAATCCAATATTCAAATGATTACCATCTGTGCTAGGACTGGTTAAACGTCCATCAAGGTTAGAATAGATTTATTTTTTTTATTTTTTAAAAAAATTTCTTTACTCATGAGAGACACAGAGAGAGCTGCAGAGACATAGGCAAAGGGAGAAGCAGGCTCCCTGCCAGGGAGCCGGATGCAGGACTTGACCCCAGGACCCTAGGATCACGACCTGAGTGAAAGGCGGGCTCTCAACCACTGAGCCACCCAGGTGCCCCAAGGTTAGAATAGATTTAAAAGTGTGTGCAGCAATAAACATTTACAAAGCACTGTTAACTAGGGACATGTATCTCCCAAATATAATGAATGTTAAATAGAGACTCAGAGTACTTTCCATGTGACATAATTTACATGGTATTTTAAAATATATAAAAAGCAAGCTATTCTCTCATGAAGAAGTGAGTAGTGTATATATTTTAGGGAGCATAATGAGAGGGAGAGGGCACATGGGTAGTTTCTGGGTTTTTGATAATATCTGACACAGTGATTTGGGTGATACTGAATGTTGCGAAGTAAAATCCATTGATCTGTAAATGTAAAATTTGTGCGCTTTTCTTCCTTATACTTAGACATGAAAAGCTCACATAAAAATATCTATTTCTACTAAGAATTATTTAAAATTATATTAGCTTGTATTTAGGAAACTTATGTTTTAAAGGTAGCTCCTCAACTTATTGCATGATATTGAGACATGAATCCGTATCACGTAGGTGTGTGTGTGTTGTTAGTGTCACTTATGTTTAATTTGTAAAATACAGTATGGCACTATAAAATCACTCAGTTCTTCTCCTGTTTTAGAATACTTTAACATCTTGCATGTGACTATATATAACAATACTTGTTTAAGATACATATGCCAAATTTCAAAACAAAATATTTGAAAATCCAAGTGTATACTTCAAAGAAAAAAGAGTGCAATGATATCGATTAATAATCTCAAGATTCATCATTGATAACAATGATTGTATTTATACCTAGTACCTTAATTGGGAAGAACTTGCACCATTTTAGAAAAATGGATGCTGTAAAACAAGAAACTATGTTCATATTGTTCTTGAGACATAAGTAATTTACTTGGTAAAATTGTCTTTAACCACTCTGTCCCAGTCTACATTTCAGTTGATGAATCATATTATGTATGACACACAAGAGACGATCACATTTTTATAAAATCAGATGGTAATTGCCAATTACTAACTGAGAAGTTGTCAGGCCACTGAAAGAAATGAGGGAATGAAATGAAAGGTAGAAATCTAGGAAATAAGGAACATGGGGAAGTTGGTTAAGTGTCTGTCTTGGGCTTAGGTCATGGTCCCAGGGTCCTGGGATGGAGCCCAGCATGGGCTCCCCACTCAGTGGGGATCCTGCTTCTCCCTCTCCCTCTGCCTATCTCTACCTGCCTGCTTGTGCTCTTTTTTTCTCCCTCTCCATCAAATAAATAATAACATCTTAAAAAAAAGAAATGAGGAACAAAGAGAAGGCCCTTTGTGAATTCTCACACCAACAAGTGGAATCCAGTTACAGATAAACCAAATTTTAAAATATTAACAATAGGGGAAAAATTAAAAATGAAATATCAACAATAAGGGAAAATTGATTTTTTTTTTTTTACCTATTTGAAACTCTTGATCAAACAAGATAAACAGATTTTTATCCAGGGATTTGACTATTGTCATAGGCCATCATGAATTTCAATCATGATCTTACCCTATCATTAAAAATATTCCAAAAATTATAGAGTAAAGCAGTTAGTTTTAATTTCTCATTAGTCAAAAATAGGCAGCCTATGCAATCATGAAAATGGAGTGTGCTACCCCACGTAGACCTGAGAAGCTATAAAAGTCCAAATGTGGCTACTGCTAAATTGTTCCTTAACCTACTTACAGACTTAGGAACCGGGCTGTCACTGTTTCATGGGTGCTAGCAGAAAGCACAACGCTCCTGGTTCAGAGACAGAGAACTTTATTACTCATGGCAGAGTAAGCAGGATACTTATTACATTGTTGGTGCTGAGAACAAAATCCTGGAAAATGCATTCCTGGCATAGTCAACAAGAAAGTTCAGAGATGCTCAAGGCCCGTTGACTCTCCCAACAAGTCCGCATGGGCTTCCCAAAACATAATAGGTTTAACTCTGTTGTACTGTTTGCACTGTATTGTCCTTGTTATGCATTATAATTATTTTCTACCAACTAGGCTGAAAAAGTTGTAGGAAGAGTCCACTCGTTTTTGTGACCTTAGCATCTATGGACATTAACATAAACTCGGCATTTTCTCTGCTTCTCTATAGCTACATAGCATATGACCATGAATTTAGTGCCTTAAAGCAAGAGCTATATCATTAACTCATGATTTCTGTGATCAGGATATCAAAAAGGACTTGTCTGAGCAGATCTGGCTCAGGATCTCTCAGAAGGTTGTAGCCAGATGGCTGCTACGGATAGAAATCTGTGAGCTGGGAGATGGGGGTGCTATCTGGGTGTTATTCTCAATCCATGTAGCATTGGGGGTTTTCCATCTGGTCTCCCTGCAGGAGCAATTGTGGTTCTTCAAGGCAATGTTGCCTCAAGGGACTCACACTCAGTGCTCCAAAGGGAAGTGTCCCCCAAAGGAAGACAGAGACATTTTTTTTCTTCTCAGTTACTTAGTTTCAGAAGTCACTTCCTTCATGTTCAGTGGCCTACTGAGATATAGGAAGAGAACATAGGACCCCTCAGAGAAGGGCAGGAATATCAAGATTACATTTTTCAGGAAAGAAGATATTGTGGCCATGTTGGAAAAATTACAAATGGCCATATTATTTTAGACATTATTATTGAAAGGGGAAAAAATAGAAGAAAGGAAGGGAAGTGTGATATTGTGATTCAAAATAAGAAACAGATATTTGGTGTTCATTTCCATTTCTGGCACAGAGTTCCTGAAACTCTTTGAATTTGTTGAGTGATAAAGGCCTCTTAATATTCATAACAAATGCCCTTCAACCACACTTGTTATGTTAATGAGGTGACTTTTGGAAGATACCTAAGAATGAGGGCTGATTGCCAGGGGAATCAACAAGATGATGAAAAGATTAAAACTTTCAATCCCACCCCCTGATCTCCAGGGAAGGAAGGGACCTGGAAGCTCAATTGACCACCAATGGCCAATGATTTAATCACTCGTGCCTACATAACAAAGCCTCTGTTAGGGATCCCTGGGTGGCGCAGCGGTTTGGCGCTTGCCTTTGGCCCAGGGCGCCATCCAGGAGACCCGGGATCGAATCCCATGTCAGGCTCCCAGTGCATAGAACCTGCTTCTCCCTCTGCCTGTGTCTCTCCCTCTCTCTCTATCTCTCTGTGACTATCATAAATAAATGAAAATTAAAAAAAAAATTCAAAGCCTCTGTTAAAAATTAAAACGATGGGCTTTGGAGAGCTTAGAGTTTTGTCAACCAGATGATTCCATGTGCCTCCAGGCTGGGCCCAAACTCCACAGAGACAGAAACTCCTTCACTCAGTACCTCACCACATCTATCTCCCCATCTAGCTATTGTTTCCTATCCTTTAATATCCTTCTTAATAAACCAGTAATCTAGAGAGTAAACTGGTTTCCTGCCTGAGTCTTGTGAGCTGTTCTAGCATATTAATCAAACCCAAGCAAGAGGCCGTGGCAATCTCTGATTTTAGCCATTTGCTCAGAAGCACAGGTGACAACCTGGCATCTGAAGTAGAGGGCAGTCTTGTGGGACCAAGTGCTTAATCTGTTGAATGTGACACTGTCTGGGTAGCAGGTAGCATCAGAATTGAGCGGAATTGTAGGGACACCCAGCTGGTGTTAGAGAATTGCGTGGTGGCGCACAAGATACTCCCTCCACCTCAATGCATTAGAATGGGTGCAAAACTTACAAAAGAAAAGGAGAGATGACAGAGAAGGAAGGAAGAACGGACAAGAGTACAGCCTAAAGATCATAGAAATATAATTATATTAACAAGGCAAAAAAGTACAAAACGTATAGATATTGTGGATGCCTACATTTAATTGTATTCATATGTTAAGAGTACAATTGTCAATTAAGTTTGTAGAAAATGAAGGAACTAATGGATGCATAGAAGATTGAGAAAAATTTTGAAGTCTGATTGAATGGTTTAAAAATAACAATAAAATAGGAGTCTCCTAATTCTAAAATAAATTCATACATCTTAAAGTTGTTTTCCATTTCCTTGCAGCCATTAGCAGCATGGTATTATTTCCTTCTTACCAAGCACTGACACTAACTAGTAGTTTGAATTAAACAAAACAAAACAAAGCTCTTTTATTAGGAATATTGATAAAAGTGAAGAATGAGCGAAAGATGGAAAGCATAAATGAAGGAAGTAATTAATTAAATAGGTGGGGACACACAATTTTTTATTTCAATTGGTTAACTGCTGAGGCTTTTCTCCCACAGGAACATGGATTTTTGTGATTCCAAATGCCTTTATTTCTGAAAGGGGGGATTTGTGGATTTTCAAATACATTTTTGAGTCCTTGAAAAACATCAGAGCTATCCCTTAAAATAGATACTGTGTCTTATATCATTGTTGGTCAGTGGGCTTTTTATTACTTTTTGTTTGACCTTGGCATCATTTCCCGAGAAGTTTCTACTGCTGTAGGCTGATAGGCAATTTACTTACATGTAACGTGACTCCTCCACTTGGCTCTATAATCGTCAACCTCTTTGAATGCTACCTGGAAACTTCTCAAGTGGGTGTGACAGGTCTGCTGATAATGGAGGTCATGCCACATGGCGATGAGGGGTTCTGACTTTGCAGTCCTTGATGCAGCTGCTGCCTGTCAATTGTTCTTTCTGCCTTTATTACTGAGGGGCGGGGGGGGGGCTGTGTATATAAGGAGATAATAACATCACCTTGGAATATTTTATGACAATACATTAGAGGCTACAGTTATGTCTATGTTTCAAGTTTGTTCCTTTCCCTATGCAAACAATTTCAAGCCATTTAATTGGTTTTTCGGTCAGCACATAGTATTAAAAACTAATCCGAGAATGATCTTTTATAG
The DNA here is from genome assembly GCF_905146905.1 of Nyctereutes procyonoides. NCBI lineage: Eukaryota > Metazoa > Chordata > Mammalia > Carnivora > Canidae > Nyctereutes > Nyctereutes procyonoides. The sequence continues at coordinate 11,836,496 of NW_026575032.1, read as the reverse complement.
AAATAATATTTACTTAGTTTTATAAAATATCACTTTTCTCCTTCCCTTTTAAGTCGCTTTCATATTCCCTATATCCCCAGATGTGATAGTAATAATAAACACTCTGATTTAGATGTTCTTTCTTAAATGGACTTTGCTTTAAGATGCATCTAGGTATCGCTAGGTGATTCTTAAGGCAGCGCTCTTTATGTAGTAAACAAAATACTAATTTGACATCCTTGACTCTCTCAGTATTTCTCTCTTCACCATCTGTTTTTCTGAACTGAACTTCTTTATTATCATGGGAGTTATCATGTTATCTTCTGCATCAGGACATTCAAGACGTCCTTCTTATTTTCTGGAATAAATCTTACCCCCTGACTCTGCATGGTACCTAAATACTCCTTCCTCATATGCTAACAGTTCTCTTCCAAAACATTATTTCTCTGAAGACTGACATTCCTAGCTGTATAGTTTCTAGTCCATGATTCCATAGAAATTTAAAACTACTCCTACACACGACTTCCCTCACCAACACTTCTTCACTTGACTATCTTACCTGCTACACTATAAATGTAGTGGGTGGCTCTGGTTGAATGTCTGCCTTTGGCTCAGGACCTGATCCCAGGGTCCAGGGAGCCTGCTTCTCCCTCTGCCTATGTCTCTGCCTCTGTGTGTCTCTCATGAAAAATAAAATAAAATAAAAATAAAATAAAATAAAATAAATAAATAATTAAATTAAGTTAAATTAAAAAAAAAAAACCTTAGTGAGGACATAGACCATTTGCCTCATTACCACAGTGCCTAACCCATTACAAGTGCTCAATAGAGAATATATGAATACAGTTGAGCTCAATTTTAATCCTGCTTCCTAGCTTGTACCAATATTCTGAAAAAGTGCTCTCTGAAGAGAGGAGTTAAGGAAGAGAAAATGTAAAAAAAAAAAAAAAAAGAGAGAGAGAGAGACAGAGAGAGAGATGTCAGAGTGGAAGGGAAGGTAGAAATGAGAAATACTCAGGGAGAGAGCAATAAGACAAGTATGGGGTGGTCTGTTCTCTATATAAAAGAGATGAGCTAAAATAAGAGTGACTGAAAGGACCGTTCAGTTTCCAATGACAAATCTGCACTTAATAAGACTAATACCAAAGATATATATTTTTTTTAATTTTGCAAGGTGCTCTTACATACCCTATCTAATTTGTTCGTATACAAGCAGTATAAATGAGTTTCATGGTTCTACCCCTGTGATAAGTGTTAGAGGTGAGAGAGGGGGTGTGTTTTGTGTGAATGGTGGTCTTGATCCTTGGATGCCCCACCACAAATTTACCTGGGGGATCTGCGCTCCAATTAGGAGAGCAACAAGCAGAAAAAAGTTTGTTAAAGTGAAAGCACACTCCCAAGGTGGGAAACCCGTCAGGTTCTGTGAGGTAGAACCTGCCCCTAGGTTGTTTTGGACTTGGATATTATTGGGTCTCTCTGGGCTGGAAGGAGCTGTGATGGACAGCAAATATATTACAATGAGTCTAGGGGCTACCCTTGGTCAGAGGTGGAAGAGGGGAAACTATGCTCTACACTTGTGGCTGTCCATCCGTTCTTGATATATGTCGGCCCCAAGATCTCAGAAGCCACAAAATCAGGATGTTGAGCCCCCAGGGTTATAATGTGTGGCTCTTTTTTACCAAGGTTCTTGCCTCCTGCTCACCCCCTCCAAAGACTTGGTGCTCTGCCTCAGGGCATTCCTCGCATTGCTCCTGTCTAGCTGCTACCTAAAAGAGTCTCTGAGGCCGTCCCATGCTTGTGGAAAACCATTCCTGGTTATCTCCTGAGTCCATCCTCACGGGCCGGTCACCATTTTCTTCTGCTTTGATCAGCTATTTACCCTATTTCTATTAGAAGTTTCAAATATCTTCCACATCTCTCCTCACTTGCTTTCTTGGCCACTCCATATCCTCCAAAGTGCTTCCAGAGGGTTCCTCTAAAATTTAAAATTTATCATTCCACCCAGCTTTAAATCATTCTGTGGCTTCCCATCACACTCAGGTAAAGGTTGAGTATAATTTGTTGCCTGTCTTATTTATATTCCTTTTTCCATTATGCCTCCCTCTTCTCCCAACACTTTTTGATTATTTATAGATGCTTGAGAATGACCTTCTCTCATACTCCTCTGGGCCTTAATAGGAGTTTCTGCTGTCTAGCATGACTTTCTCCCATATTCTGCACTTGGTTAAATGCCACTTATGCTCAAACATGCAGTTCAAGTGTCATTTCAGCTCAGGAGTCTTTTGTAATAATCCCTTTAACTGAATGAGTCCCCTTTCTTCTTTAGTTTCCCAAAGTATGTCCATTATATCTTGCGCTATTGTATTTTTGCTTCTTACTACAATATTCCACTCTGATACCATAAACCTTTACTGAGGACACGGATAATTCACTGATCATATACATATTCTGAATACTTAAATCTCTACCTGGTTGAGCATATTTATCACAGAATATGGGCTGCACAGTGGTTTTAATCCAAGGCAAATGATAAATATCCATTTTGGTGTTCCTTAAGCAAAAGCTATCTCTTTAAGAAGTGAATTTATTTATTTATTTATTTATTTTTAAAGCAGATTTTAATTCTTTTTTTTTAAATTTTTATTTATTTATTTATGATAGTCACAGAGAGAGAGAGAGACACGCAGAGACATAGGCAGAGGGAGAAGCAGGCTCCATGCACCGGGAGCCCGATGTGGGATTCGATCCTGGGTCTCCAGGATCGCGCCCTGGGCCAAAGGCAGGCGCCAAACCGCTGCGCCACCCAGGGATCCCAAGAAGTGAATTTAAATGGTCAATGGAATCCAAGTAAAATTTGAACAAATAGGAACTTGGAATGCCATTTTTCATTTGTGTCTGTTTTATTTCTCTCCCTTTTCCCCTTTACTTCTGGGGAATTTAGTGCTTCGGGGGGCAGATGGTCATTGCAAAGCTCCCAGTTCACACCCCTTCACTGGTACTGACAATAATTTATTTGCCTTTCTGAATTTTAATTCCAAATTTCTATGGCAAGAATGACTATGAAGACTTCAGAGATTAAACCATTTGTCACATGGTCACTCTTTGGTCAATTTCTGGTGTTCAGGCAAATTCAAGTAGAATTAATTGAATAGAATCATTCTTGTCCGCTCCAACAGCTTTTTTAAAGAAAAAGGATTATTGTTAACTGAGTAAATAACTTTACATTGATTTCTCTTCTCTGCACTTTCCCTTTTTGGAGGTGTTCTTTTGGTTCTTTTATTGTTTATTGTTTGCTAGATTCTTCTTCAAGTATTTTTCTCAGATAGAGCGAGTGGTATATTTTTTGTGTATACAAGTGAAGTCCTTTCACTTTGTTAAATGAATTATATCATTGTTGCATGGAGGATTCTGTGGGGCAGCTCTTTTCAGTAAATATTATTAGCCATCTTTGGGTTCCAGTGTTGGTGAAAAGATACCAAATTTACTTGTGAGGTAGTTTGTTTTTTTCTGAGTGAGAGACTTTACAAATGTCTTTTAATTCTTGAATTTCTCAAAGTTTGTGCTGTTGTGTCATCAATTCTACCCAGCATAAGGTCATCATTTGCATATTTAGATCTTTATTTATCTTAGGGATGTTATTTTCCTTTTGTTGGAAAAATTATTCTCTCACATTCATTTCTTTTTCTCTTCCTATTATTTGTATATTTCCTGGATTCGCCTGTCATTTCTCTAATTTTTTCTCTACAATTCATAATCCTCATGTCTTTGATTTTTCCCTCCTCTTTGTCATGGTTGTTTCTACTTGATAACCAAAGTCACCAATTTAGGCCCCAACTACGATAATTCTCCACCAACTATCAATAATTTTTGTGGAAAAAAAATCACATTTTTTATGTAATATATAAAGATTGTAATTTGTGTTTAATTAAATGGAATTTTTAGAAAATATGCTTTTTTTTGTTTTTTTTTTGTTTTTTTTTTGTTTGTTTGTTTGTTTTTGCTTTTCTCATTTAATATTTCCATGTGGAAAATACTAGAAACTTTAGTAGTCATCAGTTAGGTGTTTCTGTGTATTTGCTTAGGGTTGCATAAAATACCTTGATTTAAGTATACCTCAATCTGCTGAACTGTTTGCCTGCCATGAGTAAATTATTTATTTCTCAACTTTGGTCCATTCCTTTTAAATAGGAAAGTGGGTAAATTTCAAAATGGCTTTGAAGTGGGCCAGGGAGTTCTGTTGAGTACGTTATTAGGCAATTAAAACATATTTAAACAGACATGTGAAAATGTTCTTTCTGCCTTTATATTTGTCCAAAACTGTATCAAAATGATCTGTTTTTATGGATAGAGTGAAAACACCATCCCTAAATCAAGAAGAAGAAAAAACTAAAAGGTCAGAGATAAATCAGAATTAAATCAGCTAAATGTGTAGTGCAGAACAAATGAAGCAGCCCAGAAAATTAACCCCAGAAAAAAATAAAAAAAAGAGTCAGTGAACATCAAAGTTCATAACTGGGAATCATGATTAAAATCACAAGCCATTCATAATGAAGATCCCACAAGACAAAAGGTCAAATTTGTCTAATGCCTCAGTTTATATATTCTTGAAGGAAATTGCTAAATATATTTATCAGGATTAATTGTAGACTCTTCATTCTTATTCTTAAAGTGGTCAGATGCCAGACTAATGCAAGTAATAATTGACCTAAGTATTCAATTTTGTTTAGCTTAAATTGTTACATTGTAATTTTTATTAAATTTGACCAGAGGCTTTGCAAGTGTCAAACATAAATAGGAGAAAGAGAAAATTTAAGAAAAGAATGTACACTAAAATTCTCAATTCCTTCTGTGCATAAAAATAATTATTGTGTCTTTTTCTTTTAATAGGCTGAAATGAATAATATCTTTGAGAAGTGGAATATCAGTGCATCCTGTTATAATGTGATAACTAATGTTTGCAGGTTTTTGTTTTTGTTTTTTTAATTTCATCCCAATTGAACTAGAATAAAATAAAAAATCCTTTTGTAAAGTTCATTTTATGGGTTGGAAGATGAATTTTGGATCAAATTCAATTAAAAATACTATGCATCCCAATTATAGTCCACCAAGATTGCATTGATATATGTGCACATATGTTTGCATGCTAATGTCAGATGTATAATTCCATTTATTTATATGTATATTTAACATAATTTAGTGTATTTTTTAGTGTACTAAAATTTTTCATGTAATTCAATTTTATTCAATCTTGGCTTTCATGCTGTGTTAAAAAGTAAAATAAGAATAAGGTATTTGTCTTTCATAATTGAAAATTAGGCAGGAGAATTACAGGTATCTTTGGTTGCAAATGTGGGTGTGGCTAAAAAAATGAATGACATTTGCTGATACAATGGGGATTATATCTGTGGCCCTTAGGTCAAATCCTGCTGGCTGCCTATTATCATATGTCTTGAAAACTATTGCTTTCACACATATTTTTTAAAAATGGAAAGAAGAATACTACTTCATGATATGTAAAAATTATATGAAATATAAATTTCAGTGCCCGTAAATAAAGATTTACTGGAACACAGCCACCTTCATTTATATTTTCTTTGGTTGCTTCCATGGTACAACCACAGAATTGAGTAGCTACTACGAAGGATGTGTGGCTTGCAAACTTACAAATATTTACTATCTGATCCTTTACAGGAAAAGTTTCCTGACTCTTATGATATAACATACACTTTTTACAACCGAAATTATATTTAATTTTAAATGTGAATTTAAAATACAGCTTTCATTTGAGTATTGCTAACTATTAACAATGTCTTACATTTCTTTTTCTCGATATGAATTTTGAAATGACTGGATGAAGACAAATTACATGTACAACAAATGTGGATTTTCAAAGCAAATTAAGAAATATAATAAACTGGATTTTTTTTAAAAAAACAATATATGTTGATTATAACTTGTGGCCTTAATAGAACTGAGTAATAATGCTGGAATCAATCCATTTTCAAGTGAGAAAATGTTTATCCCATGCATATCATATTCAGGACATAGAAAATTCTGTGGAGCATAAATGAATAAGACACAGTTCCTCCCACAAGGTTGTTCAATTCTAGTAAAAAAGATTGGAAGAATGTGATTAATTAATATAATACAAAAATCAAAATAAGAAATATATTTAAGAAAACACCAGTACTGGGAAATTCAGAGCCTATTTCTTTCTGTTTTATGGGTTTATTACATATGCTTTTGATGAACAGCTTCTGTATAAACAAAAGTATTAAAAAATCACCTTTCTGACTCATGTTTAAGAAAAAAAAAATATTACCCAGGGGGTCATGTAGTTTGTATTGAAATAAAAGATTTTAAGAATCCATATCTCTAGTGACTTTTACAAGTACTCGATTCTATATAAAGTAAATGGCTTGCAATCTTCACTTCTCCCTTCTTCTCAAGAATATGTCCTTTGAATAAAGGACAGTGGATGGTTTTAATGCTGGAAATTTATTGCTAATACTGCATTTTAATTACTATTCTTAATTTTTGGTTGACTTTTATTTAGTTGTTTAAAAAGGAAACAATTATACTACAATAAGTCTTCCTTATTCTTACCATTTCCTCCTCAAGGTAGGAGAAGGTTTTCAACTTTCTTAAAATAATGAAACATGGGACTCCAGGGTGGCTCAGCGGTTGAGCATCTGCCTTCGGCCCAGGGCGTGATCCTGGGGACCTGGGATAGAGTTTCACGTGGGGCTCCCTGCATGGAGCCTGCTTCTCCCTCTGCCTGTGTTTCTGCCTCTCTCTCTCTCTGTGTGTGTATCTCATGAATAAATAAATATTTTTAAAAATAATAATGATACAATGTAATGCAAAATTAGAGGTATCACTAGTCTTGTTTTGACTTCTGCCACATAATTTTTACTTATTTATTTATTTAATATTTCATTTACATTTTTACTTATTTAAAGGATAGTTCATTTTTGTCATAACCATAACGTGATATCACAGTCATGAGACTAGAGCCATATCTGTTGTCCTGAGTGTGATTCTGTACTTCTTCCTGTGTCTCACAAATTAGAGATATAAGAAAATATGAACAGGGATAACATCACTTCTCTGTTTTTCTTTTTCCTTTTCTTCTTTTTCTTTCTTTTGAGGGGGGAGAGGTGGAAAGAGAGGGAGAGACATAGTCTTAAGCAGGCTCCATGCCCAGCTCTGAGCCCCACCTAAGGCTCAATCCCAGGCTCAAGCCCTGGGATCATGACTGGAGCTGAAATCAAGAGTCTTTCACTTAACAGACTGAGGCACCCAGGCACCCACACTTCCCTGTTTTTCCAACGAAAGGTAAATTGATTCTCATTTGTTTCTTAAATTCTGGAAGTATATATGAAAATGGCCTTTATTTTATTATTCCAAACAGCTAAATTGGTCTCTTGAGTATTAATAGAATAAATCTCTGAGTCACATCTCTTCTTTTATGATTTCAAAAGTGGGTATAATAAAATGCATTTGGGTCTATATGAAATTTAGAAGGCATTAAAGGCTATATTTAGATGGAAAACATTTAATATTTAATTTTAGGAATATTTAAAATAAAAGATTAAGCAACAAATCTTATTAATTGAATATCCAAACTTTAAGAATCCACAAGAATGTATCAAATTATGAAGTTTTAATAAAGAGATACTTGAATCCAGACTATGTTATTTAAAAACTAAATCACCTTGAGTATATTATTGATTAATTAGAGGTTTTGTTTCCTCATCCCTGAAAATGTAGGTGCTATCTACTGAAGAAGACTGTCATCACAAAATAATATAGAGAAATGCTTGGCAAACAGATGGCTTTCGATCAAACTAATGATCTTACCTTTGCACCTTTTTCCAAATAAAAAAGCATAGAAATGCCTACACTTCAATGTGCACTGTGCATCCACTTTTTACCTGGAATTTTATAGAAATGTCTTCATTATTTCCTTTAATTAAACCAGCTTGAACTAAATCGAGAGTTAATATTTTATTGTCTATGTGTGAAACAGTTTATTAAGCATATTAATAAGGTAAATGTAACGTTAGGACTCATATCAGTGAAGACAATATTGTAATATTAATCATCGTATCTAACTTTGGAAGGGTCCTTAGAGATCAGGTAACTTCCTAATTTACAGGTGAATAATGGTAAAATGATCTCTCCAAAATCATTTTGCTAAATTGTTCTTATGCTTATGAATTTTACATTTATAGAAGGCATATCTTTTTTTTATCTTTGTGAGATTAAAAGGAAATAAATAGAAAAAAAAACAAGTTGGAAACTCAGTGAAACTGAAACAAAGGTACATTGTTTGGTGTGCTTTAAAAACTTATCACAGAAAGAATATGCTTTTATCAATGATAGGTTTTCCTACCAGGTAAATTCTCCATTTGGTTTAGTAAACTAAGGTGCTCACATACTCAAAAAAGCAATGTTAAATATTTGCCAACACACTATTTATTATATAAATGGGTTAAGATGGATGCTATAAAAAATAAATTTAAAAAAAAGATGGATGCTATATATTGGCCCTATGTTTACTTCTTCAAGGTAGATTAAAAATAAAACTATTAGCTCAAAAGCCCAAACTCAAATGATTACACATCCAGTTGCTTTAGATCTAGCTACAAGAAGCAGGTGTTTAGACATTAAAGCTTTCCTGCTTTGCAAGCCTCACAAACCACACCCAACACCTGCTAGCCATAGATAAGACACACCCTGGGACCAGGAAAGACCCCGGGGCCACTGCTGCCCTCTGGGACTCAGGAAGTCTTCACTGTGCTCCTGAGCAACAACATCAGGACATGTAAACTCCCTGTGTGATCCCTCCCCACCATCCAATTCCAAGAGCTCCCTGACTTCTTCCCCTTCTGGTTGGTGATGGCTCAAGTTGTTGCCTCTAGAAGGTCACAGGCTGTCAGGGATTGACCCTCACATGCAGCCTCTCCAAGTTGCCTCCAAACAAAGCTCATGATGTGCTATTGCACCTTTTACCTTGATCAGCCCTAAATTCCTCTAATTTGCCACAAGGCCAAAATTAAAAACACCGATCCTTTCATTTATTGGATTAAAGGATGTCTAAAAATGTAAATGATATTTAACTGCATTTCTTAATATATGAAACTAACTAAACCTAAAGAGTCGTAGGTCACATTCCCCCCACCCCTTTTTCTGTGAATCAAATACTTTCTTGAAATTACTCAGATTTATTGTGAACGTGAAAGAAAAAAAATCTGTTCTGATGCAACTGATTTTGGAAACCAGCAATGTACTTGTCTCATAAATAGTATTTTGAGGATTCAGAGAAACAACCCCTAGCATATACTATACATAACATATATAACATGCATCCCACAATGTTTGATATATAATTTTTCTTTTGAGAGAGCAAGTGAGAGAGAGAGTGGGGAGGAGGGGCAAGGTGCAGAGCCTGACATAGGGCTCGATCCCAAGACCCTGAGATCATGACCTGAGCTGAAATTAAGAATCTGATGCTTAACTGAGTAAACCACACAGGTCTCACTTTTATGGTTATTTTTAACCCTATCACTAACCCATTTGGTACATTTGAAAACTGTTGAATTGGGAAATTCTATGATCATAAACAAAAGGAGGCACTTGCCTCCTTAAACCCCGAAATAACTCTTGCACTTTTTGAATATCAGAAAAAAATCAGTCTGAAAAAAGTCACATAAATTCCTTCTCTTTTATTATTATTATTAATTATTATTATTATTATTATTTAAATTCCTTCTCATTGCAGAAGTCTCACCATGCATGTTACCTCCTTCAGAAATTGGCCTTAAAAACACTTCTCACTCCTTAAGTTCCTTTTTCATGTTTTCCATTGACTATAGCAGTTATTAAACATTTCTGAATTATCTGTTTTCCAGCTTTTCTCTCTCACTAATTGTTACTTTCAAGCAAGTCAATGGTCATTCTTTTTATTCTCATGATCTGTTACATTTCCTTTCATTGTTTCTTGCAGAGTACTGTTTTCTTTCTTTTCTTTTTTCTTTTCTTTTCTTTTCTTCTTTTTTCTTTTTCTTTCTGGGTTAACAAACTGATTTTCTTCATTTATTCCTTTTCACAACTAAATTGAATCTAGTTCGTTAGAATAATTCTATACAAATATTCAATTACCAGGCAATTGGGCAAACACGATGCCCACTAGTGAGAGTGGATACGTGGGAAACATATCAGAACATCCTAAATTTTTAAGAAAATTAAATTTAAATAAAAATTAAAAGGCTTTATCTGTTATAGCTTTCAGTGAAGATTTTGGTACCAAGTTATGAGTCATAACAACCACGTCATTATTAGGGACATTGAATTAGTTAAGGAATGTACCTAAAAAAGCAATAGTATAGGAATAATGTGACTTTGGAAGAGAATTGAATCACTAGAAAAATTTATAACCAGGGAGATCTATCTATTATCTATCATCTATCTATCTATCTATCTATCTATCTATCTATCTATCTATCATCTATCATCAGTAGTTTTTCTCTTCTGGATAATTACAGCCATCTTTTGACAAGTCATTCTGGGTCTGAATTATTTAAAAGTATTTTCATCTTTTCCTCCATAGCTAACTTTTCAAAACCTGGGTCAGATATTTTTCCTTCTCAATAACCTCTTATGACTCATCATTGATTATAGAGTTAAGTCCACGAAAGATGTTCCATGGCCAAGCTTTTGGATTCTAATTCATTACATAATTTTACCCACTAGATATGTGTTCAACATTGTCACTTCTCTGTACATTGCTAGTGATGAAGTCTAACCATATCTTGGAGGCAAACAACTAACTTTTCCTATTTGGTTTTCAAGATATATGTATGTGAAAAACACATTTTAGATTTTAAATCTTTTAAAATGTGAATGTAATCTTTAATATCTAAAGACTCCATTTAGAATATGTCAACATTTGACAAAAAGGAGGTATATTTGGAATCTGGACTATTTCAGTTTATTGGTTTGTTATGATTAATCAAACACATGTATAGAAAATATTTAGTTGCAAATTTTCATATTAAAATATCTTTTATTGGGCATCCCAGGGTGGCTCAGTGGTTTATCACCTGCCTTCGGCCCAGGGCATGATCCTGGGGCCCCAGGATAGAGTCCCACATCAGGGTCTCTGAATGGAGCCTGCTTCTCCCTCTGCCTGTGTCTCTGCCTCTCTCCCTGTGTGTGTGTCTCTCATGAATAAATAAATAAAATCTTTAAAAAATAAAATATCTTTCATTTAAAAATTTCATCTTAGGGGTGCCTAGGTAGCTCAGTTGGTTAAGCATCTGACTCTTGATTTCAGCTCAGGTCATGATCTCAGAGTCCTGAGATCGAGACCCACATCAGGCTCTGCCTCAGTGGGAAGTCTGCTTGAAGATTTTCTTCCTCTGCCCCTCCTCCTGCTCACACTGTCTCTCAAATAAAGAAATAAATCTTTAAAAATAAATAAATAAAAATTTAATCTTAGGAAATTTTTCATTTGTTTTGAAATATAGCCATGCATGCTTCAAATGGTTAAAAAAATCTATTTCAGGATTCCAAATACTGAACTATTTTTATGAAAAAAAAAACTATTTGCCATAGAGATATACTTTAAAATTGATGTGTGTACATCTCTGCAAATTGAAAATGTCTTCTTTAATGTTTAAAAAGAAATGTTCCAGAATCTGACAATATTTGCATTTGATTTTAACTAATGACCTAATTTTTCACTCCTGCAGTTAATGTCAGAATAATCCCGTCACTGTGATTCATTGATAGAGACCTACTTAATCACATGATTATATTAATAATTTTTGTTACACTTCATACCTTACTGATTTTAAGAGGTCAACATTTATCATTCTGTATCTTGTTGGGCAACACTTCTCTGAGAAAAGCCAAAAATTGAATTGATTTCTCAACTTTATTAAGACATGAGCACACTGGTAATGTATAATCGGTCATGCCTGTCTCCCATTTGCATTTACCTCTCACTTTTTTGTTTTCTGTGCAGTTTGCAAAAAAGAAACCTGCACTTGCTGTGGATATTGACAGGTTAGAAATCACCTAATAGATGTTCTAAATGGCTGAGATTTGAAGATATCTGGAAACACTTACTTACATAAGAGAAATGGTTGAAGGGATCAGAGAAGTTTGAACTGAGAAGGGAATAAAGGAGATTTGGTAATTTTTACAAATATTTGAGAACCAGGAATTTGGAATAGTGTTATATCTTTGATGTGTAGTTACAGATGTACTTTAGCCAAGTCAGTGCCTAGGGGGCGAACCAATAGAATTGGGAGAAATATCTCAAGGAGATGCTGAGTTGCAGAGAAACAGTATGCCCCAAAGACGAGAGTTTCCTAAACTTGAGTGTGCATACAAATCACCTGGCTGTCTTGTCAAAATGATGACTGTGACTCAGCTGGTCATGAGTAGGACCTGAGATTCTGAATTATGGAAAGCTCTTAGATGTTATAAATATTCCTGTTCCAGAAAGACCACTGAGTAGTGAGACATTAGGTCACTGTCAAAGAATGACCATCTATTTTCACCTGATGATAGGGGCAGGAAAAAAGTACTTAGAGATTAGCGCTCTGTTGAAGTCTGCCCAGAAGGAAAGTTTGACTGAGGGGGACACCTGGGGAGCTTCTGGGGAAGCTTGAGGCTACCTACAGAAGCTCATAATCAGGAGAAACCTAGGACTTGTTGGAATCTAGTGAGATGAAGGAGTACCTAGGATCCAAGTTCACGAAGGTTATTTTGGGAACAGACTGTAATTGTAGTTTAACTTTGATATTGATCCAAAGAAGCCAGATATCCGGGCAAATACAGAAAACAGCAGTGCACAGAGCATCTGACTAAGTCAAGTGAAATGTACACGTGATCTTGGATAAAAGTCAGGTGGCATCACTATTGGATGAAAATAAAAGTGATGAGGAGACACCTCAGAAATAAAATGTCCCTGATGATAAATGGCATCATCCAAACTTTGGAGCATCTAACAAATCGATTAATCGATTTCTTCCCCCACAGCACGTGCACACACACACACACACACACACACACACACACACACACACACTAGAGCATTTTGTTTGTTAAATGAATTATATTACTACTTGTCTTGGTATTAGAAGACATCAAAGTCGTGAAAGCAGTAGAATTAGGATCAGTAGACAGAAAAAACGTAAATTAAGCTCACTGTAAGAAATTCTTTTCTTAAAATATAATGGGGGGCATCTGAGTGGCTCAGTTGATTGGGCGTCCGATTCTTGAATTTGGCTCAGGTCATGATCCCAAGGTCATGAGATCCAGCCCCACATGGAGCCCTGCATCTGACTCCTCTCTAAGGGGGGAATCTGCCAGAGATTCTTTTCCTCCACTCTTCCCTCCTGAATGTTCTCTCTCTCTAAAATAAATTAAAAATAAATAAATAAGTAAGTAAGTAAGTAAATAAATAAATAAATAAGAAAAATAACATAATGAGTGTGCTTAACAACAAAACAAAAAAAAAATCGTAGTGGATGGCCTTACATTACGGTACATACTGCCATTTTTGAAAACCATGGAGCCACTCTACCTAGCCTTCATGAATATGACAGGGGATTCTTCTCTTAGATTAAAAGAAGAATCTTCAAAATTCTTTTTAAGCTGCAATTTTATAATACTAAGTGAAAGTCATGCATTGTGAAGTTTTATATCATTTTATGGCACCCAACTGATTTCTACTCATGCACAGTGCCACCATAGTTCATATAAAAACATCTCTAAATTGAAAGGTAGTGACCGGGGATCCCTGGGTGGCTCAGCGGTTTAGCGTCTGCCTTCTGCCCAGGGCCTGATCCTGAAGTCCCAGGATTGAGTCCCACATCAGGCTCCCTGCATGGAACCTGATTCTCCCTCTGCCTGTGTCTCTGCCTCTCTCTCTCTCTCTCTCTCTCTCTCTCTCTCTCTCTCTCATCTCTCATGAATAAATAAAGTCTTTAAAAAAAAAAAACTTTGAAAGGTAGTGACCTTCCTATGGGATGTGAGTCACCTCAATGTTGATACTTTGCTGATGGGCAAAAGGCAATCTTAGCTTAACATTATCCCACCCCCCAGGATCCTATAAGTCTACTTTAACATATAAACATCCCTTTGGAAACTTCCTTTATCTCTATCCCCCCAAGATACATGTTAGGAATCATCCTTCAAGCATATGACCCACTGATACACATCTGAGGGATCTCAAGACTGAGTTTTTATTAAACAGTAATAAATGACTTTTTCTTAACAGTAGCTAAGCCCTTCAGGGTCCTGGAACCCTTGTTTCCAAAATACTGTGGAGGTTTGCGTATCCCTAACACCTCCCATCTTGAAGGTAGATAATAGGTCACTCCTCAGGACCCCAGTGCAGCTCTTCCTGCCCATCGGTCCAGTCCCCATGCTTTAATAAGATCACCTTTTTGCATCAAAAGCATCTCAAGAATTCTTTCTTAGCCATAGGCTCCAAACTCCAACATTTTCATGGGCACCAAATGTTGACATATTGTAAGTCAAAGCCTAGATCAAATGAAACATACACATTTTTGCATATAACCTAAAATCATATGTGAATTGAAAGGACAATCTATTTTCTGCTATGATAGAAGCCTTACCATATATTTATTTGGAACAGGATTTATTGGCCTGGCCTCACATTTTATCCACGCACATACTGAGTAAATGACACTATTGCAATTTCACCAATCTAAACACTCAAAGAACTGAAAGCTGCCACAAAAGAGGCTATTGCTGCTTTTCCTTTTTCTGACTTGTTTGGTTAATTCCCAGAGTTGTATGAAAAGAAAAATGTTGCTTATAATCTGAAATGACAGTTTGCGCCTTCATGTGATTATTTTTTTTTTTTGGTTTGTTTTAGAAAAATAGAAAGTAGAGAAGATTCCTTTCCTCTTTACAATTTCCCATTTTTTCTTATTCAACTAATATACTCAAGACAACTTCAAATAAACCCAAGGAAAAGCTTATTGAAAATAAAACATTGGGTGTCTGGGTGGCTCAAGTTGGTTAAGTGTCTGACTTTGCCTCAGTCATGATCCCAGGATCCCAGGATCGAGCCCCACACTGGGCTCCCCTCTCAGCAGGGAGTCTCCCTCTGCCCCTCATCCCACTCTTGCTCTCTCACTTTTTCTCTCTCTCAAGCAAATAAATAAAGTTAAAAAAAAAAAGAAAACATAAACCTAAAAGGACATTAAGGACTTTTTAAAAGTAGCCTTCCATATTAGATGATATTTCAATAAAAAATAATAATCATCTTGCTATATGTGCTTCCTGTCTTTCATGATTACCAAAAGCTATTGACAGTGTTTTGTATTAGAACATAAATAATTGGGACACCTGGGTGGCATAGTCAGTTAAGAGGCTGCCTTCAGCTCAGGGCATGATCTTAGGGTCCTGGGATAGAGCCCCGCATGGCTCCATACTCTGCAGGGAGTCTGCTTCTCCCTCTACCCTACCCCCTACTCATGATCTCTCTCTCTAACTCTCTCAGATAAATAAATAAAATCTTTAAAAAAATAAAAGATAATCATCACTATGAATTTGTGATGTTTGGAGGCAAAATTTTGGGCAAGATTTTTTCTCATACAAAGGAAAAACTTCTGGCCTGTAGTGTCTTAATTACCTAAATTCAAACTCTCAGTAGGTCAAATCTTAGTTGCTTTTGATACTGCAATACTTCAAATTGCAAATATGGATACAATGTATTCGAAACACAGTATTCCATCTCTGCTCTTCCACTTTTATACCTAGACCCCTAACTTTGAATACCATGAACATATTAACAAATAAGTAGGAATATTAAAGTACAGTTAGCAACTTTACTAATCATGATATAAATATATTGCAAAATTACTTATATAGGTCTTTATACTTGCAAAATACAGAGATTCCAGAGCTGATTCAATGTTAGCTGCTATAAGTTGTCTAATGTTTCCTTCCACCAACTTTGTTTTTTTTTTTAATTTTTATTTATTTATGATAGTCACACACACAGAGAGAGAGAGAGGCAGAGACACAGGCAGAGGGAGAAGCAGGCTCCATGCACCGGGAGCCCGATATGGGATTCGATCCCGGGTCTCCAGGATCGCGCCCTGGGCCAAAGGCAGGCGCCAAACCGCTGTGCCACCCAGGGATCCCCCAACTTTGTTTTTGATAGGAAATACATATTTCCCTTAGAAGGCAAAGGAAAAAAAAGAAAAAAAGGAAACATACCACTAAAACTGATCATTTATGTCTTCATTTTGGTTATAATTAAACTCCCAGTTAAGGCTCTATACATATGTTTATTCCTTTCTTAAATGGTTATTTGCTGGAATTTAGCACAAACTGAGCCTTTTTTTCCTAAAATTTAAAGGAATTTCCTCCAGAGAACAATTTGAACTGTAAATTTATTGATCTGGCATTATTATTTTTTATGATTCTTATTTTTGAGAGAGAGAGAGACAGAGACAGAGAGAGACAGGGGTTGTGAGAGGGGCAGGGAGGGGCAGAGGGAGAAAGAGAGAGAATCTTAAGCAGGCTCCAAACCCAACACAGACAGAGCCTGATGTAGGGCTCGATCTCAGGATCCTGAGATCATGACCTGAGCAGGAGGGAAACTGAGTGGGGAAAAATAAAGAGCAAGACAAACCCTGAGAGACCCCTAACTCTGGGAACAAACTAAGAGTTGCAGGAGGGGAGATGGGTGGGAGGATAGGGTAACGTAATAGGATGGGCATTAAGGGGGTCACATGATGAGATGAGCATTGGGTATTATACTATATGTTGGTAAATTGAATTTAAATAAAATTTTTAAAAAAGTCAGGAGTTGAACACTTAACTGACTGAGCCCCCCCAGACGCCCCCAGATCTGGCATTATAATAAGTAGTGTCATATTTAGCTCTATTTTCTGGGACTAGTTCACCTTTAATTGGCCAACCAAATGGGCTGAGACGCTTCAGCAAGGTACAATCCGGGATAAAATTTGATCTATGTGTGAAGGTACATTTAGAAATAGTAAGAATCACCCTTCTTCTTTTCTAGCCCTTTTATAAAAACAGAATAAGTACATATACACCTAAGCTGCATTATCATAGTCATACGTTCAGTTCAGTACAAACACTGATTATCTTCCCAAAATGGTATTTCTAGGGATGGTTACTAAATGACTGAAATCAACCTTTCTTTGGATCCAAACAAGATGCAAGGGTTTTTCTTAGTCACATTTCAAATTTAAATAAAGTACACAACGTGCTATTTCCTTTTTGAATATCAGTGGGTGTGCGCTGGATCCTTAAAAGTTTTCAAGTCTAGAAAAACTCAGTTTTCAGAGAATGTGCTGCTTCGATCTTAATTCAATCAGAACGAATTTGTATTTTAAGGGGAGCGACGGACTGTAATTATAAAGTTGTTTGATGCTCTTCAATCAATTCAGGTGCTGACGCTTGGGGTGCCAGCTGCATTATCAAAATGTAGTGTCTGGCTCCTGAATCCCCCAAAGCAGAGAGGGAGATCTCTGAAGGACAACAAAAGAATGGGAAAGTAGCGTGTGTGCTGGTGCTGAAATGAATGCAAATGGATCTCCATTCATTTCATTCGCAGCAATCTGTCACCTTTTAGTTTCTCTTTCCAGATAGAAATAGGGGATAATGCTGGAAATAGTAATGCATAAGTGGACAGGGCCTGACCATTAAAATGCTTACCATTTCCAGAATGATGCCTGCAGATGTTACAAAATTGAAACTGGATAGGTGTTAGAATTGCTGCCGGTTCCTATTCATTTGAATGGCAGCAACCCAGAACTCTGTTTTAGGGTTTCATGTGGAGGGGCAATCCATTACCTTTTTTTTTTTTCTTTTTTTTTTCCTTATCTGGGATCAAATAGTATTTTTGTGAGGATTACATCCCTGTGCTAAGCAGCAATAGAACCAATACCATAGGTTTGACTGTCAAGCTTATTTCCAAATTCGACTCCTTTACACTTGCAGAGTTGACTTAGAAATTGAAAGCCCAGTTATGTAATTGATTTTTTAGAGTTTTGAATAGGAAACTCTTCCTTCAAATTAAGCACTGAAAAGACTCCCGGGAAGTAAAAAAGTAGCAAAAGAGAAAAAAGAGGTGTTTTTGCATCATTAGAATTCCTGAAAGATTGTATGGATGCCAAGTAACGGATATGATATTTACATACTATTTTGTGCAAGTCATTTTATCAGCAGTTTTTCATGAATTAGGAAAATGAAGCTCAGAAAGGTTAAGTATATTTTTCTTTCCAAAATTCCCACCACACTTCAGCGGGTTGGGATTATAAAACATAGTGGTTTTTTTTTTTTTTTTTTTTTTTTTTTTTTTTTTTTTTGAGACAACAGTCTACCTGGCGTTGAATGTTGCACTTAACATCAAGCCCAAATAAAATAGTCATATTTGTTTTAGAAAGAAAGATTTTCTTTTCCATAATAAAAGATGGAGTAGGTTCAGTTAGGAAAAAAAATACAGAATACTATTCTCAGGCATATTTTAAAATATTATAGAATATTATACCCAAGAAACAACTCTTATTGACTCATTTGCAGAAGAAGAACAGATTGTGTATAAATGGCTTCCCTGTTTCTCTCCAGCCCCCGTTTAGTGCAAATTCGAGAAAGAGTTGTTTATACTCGCTGGTTTCGATTTTCCTTTTCTTCTTTTTTAAACTCACACGAATCGGGATTTTATCCCTTGACATACATAAATATTCTTGGCAAGGTTATCAAAACGCTCCATACTGCGAACTCTAGTGATGAGTTCTCAGTTCTCATTGCATTTGACTTAGCAGCCCTTGACTCAGTGGATGATGGGTCTTTCCTTGATCCACCAGTTCTTCTCTTGACCTTTAGGACCTCACAGCCTCCTGGATTTCCTCTTTTCTCATTCTCCTTGTGCCAGTTTCTCCAAGTTTCCCACCCTCTCAGTAGCCAAATAGTCTGATGATAATTCCTATCTCCAAGCTCTCCTCAGTGACCCTTCCTTAACTCTAGAGGTTGATGAGACCTCACTGTTTACCTAAAATCTTGGCATCTCCCACTAACTCCAGAGGTGATCATTCCATTTGGAGTTCTAACAGGCAACTCCAATGTAACACGTTTGAAATCCAAACCACGGTCTTAATCCCACCAATCTTGATGCTGTCTTCCCTGTCACAATTGATGGCAATGCCACCCTTCTAGATAACCACTCCCTTACCTGGGAATCATCCCCTCCTTCTTTCTTCCTCTCTGTAATCTCAGCAAATCATACTCGTTTTATGCCTGCCTGTAAATTTCGGTAATAAACAGTACATTGTATTTCTATAAAATGGTGCTAGTGCTATGTGACCACGCATATTATCCTGACGCCAAGCGAATGTACTTACAGTTAAATGCAAGTCCCCTGGCTAACCCTTCCAAGCAGATTGCTGTTCTTAAACCTCCTTTATAAATAGTATGGAGCGTGTCAGACTGCTACAAGCATTCAGAGCCTCAGAGTTTAATGAATACATATAATTTCCAGGTCTTAAAAAAGAATGAGAAATGGATAACACCATTTAAGATAATTAAGTGCATTGCCAAAACATCTTCCTATCACACAGAATGCTTAAAAAGAAGTAAAACTATCTGTTACTTTCATCGAGGTTGCTGATGATGCACCAAGATAGTAAGTCTAAACTAAATCCTTGGTTAGGAACAATGGTACAAAAAGAAACAACAGAACCGAATGGAAAAAAAAAAAAAGTCATGGGCAGGTCAGACCGGTTAAGAGGGGAAAATAACAGGAGACAACAAACCCTCTCAGAATGTAAGCGCTGTAAGAGTTTTCTGCTCTCTCTACAGGCCTAAGAAGGATGTTGGCACTTGATGGGCATCCAAGTATTTGCTGAATGAATAAATGTTGCAGTGACCTTTTCCAGCCCTTGAGCATGCATTTTTACATTTTGCTCCAGATTCATTTAGGGAAGCTGAGACAAGAAGCAGAATCCAAAGCTGAATTATGAGTATATAATCTAAAGGGAAACATTTTTGGAAAGTCGATTCTCCCTTTTATTCTTTTTATTCTATTCTGATGTATTTGATTGGTCTGCTAAGTGTAAAATATTGCAAAAGTGCTTTCCATTTGGTATTTGTAACTTATTTCAAAAATACAGCAGCTTGAGAATAAAATCCTTTTTTCTTTTCTTTCTCAAGTCTGATGTTCAGCTGTTCCGTGGATACAATATGGGTTTCTTCAGAGTCTTCTTTCATGTCATCTTTGCATCTTAAAAAGTATGTCAAGAATCTTCAAGGTTCTAATTTTAAAGTGTCTTCAAACATCATAATGTAAGCACTTCCTTGACCAATAGGCAACAATCGCCAAGCCATATATATATATATTTTTTTTCTTGAAAACTGCTCATATAGATAGGTTTAGGCAGGTAATCAGACGCTGGTAAGCATTTTCTTCTCAACTAAAAATAATAAAACAATTACAAGACATACTACTTGCCTCCAGATTGTTCCCATTGAACAGGATGAGGTGATTTTTCCACCATCTGATGTTTTAAGCATCCACGGATAATTGCTCCATACTCTTATATTTAAATGATCTTTAGAAGATAACACTTTCTAAATCTCCTTTCCAGAATGTTATGCAAGTAGCATTTTTACATAATCTGCATAAGAATATAGAGCCTCACTAAAAGTTGCTGGATACCAAATGTGATGTAAAATGTGTTATTAAAATGTAAGCTCAATTTGGCAAAAATATATTTCATATCTTTTCTTATGGCTTGGCATTTATTTCCTTAGTTTCTAAAAACCTGTTTTCCTTGAGGCTAATCAGGGTCCCTACTCAGGGATATAAGGAAGTATATGAGATGTTTACCAAAAGGTGCCTTAATGACCTCAGGGAAACATTGCAAGTATCTTCATAGAGTTGATGGAGGTACGACTTTGGAAAATGGTGGATATTTTCTTTGTATTATATGATTTGATAATGAACCATTGGAAATGTACCATACCCAGAATGGGGCTTATTATTTGAAGATGAGGTTATATTCCTGTGGAAGGAATGTGCAGGCCACCACGTATTTTTGTGAATGGTTTGCCCACCACAGTTTGACCCCTGAATTTGCTTATCTATATTTAATTGAAAGTTCAAAATTAAAGCTTGTGTTGATCTTAAGGCAGAAGTTATCAAAGTAAAAGTTTTACAAAATAAATTTGATTTTTTTCTACATCCATATAAAACCCATATTGTCCCCCAAACATCACTGTGAGAGTCTCACATCTACATGTGTACCCTTCAGTCCACTTTGATTGTCTAACTTACTCTGAAGATACCCAATTTTCTCAAATTATTTATTGTATTTGATCCTGAGAAGGCAACACAGTCAATAAAATTTGAATAACTCATTTATTTATTCAAAAAGTATATTGAGGACTGTTGGGAAGCAAGAGTTCTTATCCCCTTCGTGGGTCCTTCTACTGGACTGAGAATCAAATTGCCATGAGACAGATTAACAGGAGAAAATATATTTTTTTTAAAGATTTTATGTATTTATTCAAGAGACACACAGAGAGAGGCTGAGAGAGAAGCAGGCACCCTGTGGGGAGCCGGATGTGGAACTGCATCCCAGAACCCTGAGATCACACCCTGACCTGAAGGCAGATGCTCAACCTCTGAGCCACCCAGGCGCCCCAAGAAAATAAAAGTTTATAACGTATGTAGAGGGAATCCACACAGACATGGGAATTCCAAAGACAGGCAGAATGAAGTATACTTGTTCTGAGTAAGGAGAAGGGGTTGGGGGTCTGGGACTTCAGGGGAAAGGCTTGTGCTTCACAGGGCAGTAAGAAGAGTGGATGTTTGGTAATTAGACATTTGCTCTGAGGTATATATAGATGGTCGCTCAGATAAAATTTATCTCTGCTAATAACCCTTCTTCTGGGAAAGACCTTCAATTTAGATTCTTCTATGTAGTTAAAGGAGGGGCAAAAGTTTCTC
This sequence comes from Nyctereutes procyonoides, assembly GCF_905146905.1. Lineage (NCBI taxonomy): Eukaryota > Metazoa > Chordata > Mammalia > Carnivora > Canidae > Nyctereutes > Nyctereutes procyonoides. The sequence goes on along the minus strand of NW_026575032.1, from coordinate 11,814,481 downwards.
TTGAGCCCCCAGGGTCTCTATTGCCTTCAGCCGCCTGCTCTCAGCCCTTCCAGCCCTCTGTTTTGCAAAGGGAAGCTTTAGGCCCTGGGGCTGCAGGAATAAACAAAACTGTTCAAATCCCTGAATTCATGGGGCTGACTGATAATAACTATTGTAAAATAATATCGATTATTGATGAATGCATCAAAGAAAAATAAGTAGCGTAAAATGATAAGGAGTGACTAGGAGTGTTGTCTTTGGGCAATCTGGGAGAGGTTCTCCATGGGGAGGGAGTGACATGTTAGCAGAATCCTCACTGAAGCCTGGGAGCTAGCCGAAGGTATATCTGGGGGAAGAAAATATCCCCTAGAGGAAAGAGCAAATGCAAAAATCTTGAGATAGGAGTAGCTTAGGTTTTTAAGAAAGAGCAAGGAAACCAATGAGGTTGCAGGAAAGCTAAAAATGGAAAGTGGTTGGGGCCCCCCGGGTGGCTCAGTCAGTTAAGTGTCTGCCTTCAGCCCTGGTGGGGATCTCAGGGTCACGGAATCTAGCATCTCCTCAGGTCCTTGCTCAGCAGACAGATGGCTTCTCCCTCTCCCTCTGCCTCTCCCCACTGCTTGTGCTTTCTCTCTCTATGATAAATAAATAAAATCTTAAAAAAAAAAAAAGGAGGTAGTAGAAAATGAACCAATCATATAATGCTTTTGTGGCCTAGGATTTTGTAAGGATTTGAATGCTTTCGTTAGCTTTAGAGGGATTTTAGAGATGGAAGGATATTATCTCAACTTTGAAATCCATAGATTTGGGGTGCCTGGCTGGCTCAGCCTCTAGACTATGTGACTCTTGATCTCAGGGTTGTGAGTCCCATCCTCACATTGGGTATAGAGAATACTTAAAAAAAAAAAAAATCAAAATCTTGAAAATCACTGATTTGCTGTTTTCCAAACACAGCTGGTTTAATTATTGCTATAACATTTTTCCAACCTCTTCTGGACTAAGTGTGGCCTTTTCTCATCACCACATAACACAGAGATAGGCACAATGACAATGATGATTTGCTGAAAATTTTATATTAGAAGGTAAGACAACTAAGATAAACTTGGAAGGGAGGATGCCTGGGTGGCTTAGCGGTTTAGTGCCTGCCTTCGGCTCAGGGTGTGATCCTGGAGTCTCCGGATCGAGTCCCACATCGGGCTCCCTGCATGGAGCCTGCTTCTCCCTCTGCCTGTGTCTCTGCCTCTCTCTGTGTCTTTCATGAATAAATAAATTAAATCTTAAAAAAAAAAAAAAAAAGAAAACTTTGTCAAAGTTTGAGGGGTGACTCATGGGAAGTGAAAATCTACCAAGATGATGAAGAACCAGTGACATGCTTAGAAGTTGGTGATTTGGATAGCAGAGTTATAGTAGGCAAGGATGCAATATGAGACCACTATTAGCTGGTCTAGAGAATATATGCTTTGGAGTTATTAAAGAGAACCCGAAGCATTTTACGAATTTTAAGACCTTTAACAAAAATTGATTCTGATCCTGCAGTGCTAAACCAGGTAACGATAGGAATGTTCCACCAACCGGAGCTCTGAGGAGACTTTTATAGAGAAAGAGTGGACGCAAAGTACGAAAATGATTGATCGGCCTATAGCTTAAAGACTTGATTGATTGTGATTGGTTCTCATTAGTTTTAGTTTTCTAGCCTTAAAGTTATCATAGGCTTAGGTTTTGGTCTGCTTATGACATCAAAGCCACCTTAGCCTAATAGCATCCTCGTTTAATTATTTAACAAGTTAATAAGCTATTTCACGTTCTATTCTCTGGACTTATTTACATCATATTTTGTGCAGGGAAGAATTTTACAAGATCATGGGAATAAATAGGTATAAAGATAAACATGCCAATAACATAATAGAACATTTAAAAGTTCCTGGCAATCTATGACCACTGTATAATAGTAGAGTGAATACTTCACTTTATGAAATTGCTCTTTGAGGGGTAACAGAGAACTGTTAAGTCTCTTATACATTCAGAACAATATCGTCAGATGGAAGACATCTGGAGTATATTATCAAGCTCTATATTACAGATCTCTCTTAAAATCTGAAGGTAATTAGGCAAAGAAGATAAAGAAGTAAAAACATGTTTATTGAAATAAGTTTACCAAGTATATGGATAAAATTGGTAGAACAATCTGTTCTGGGGGAAAAAAAAGTGTTACCTTCAAATAACAAACTTTAAGAGGTTGTGAAGTTTAGTGGATTTTTCTTAAATAACGGCTGGCGATTCTAATACAAAATGCTAACTTAGTTTTTAATATATAATTCCCCTAATTGTTTCGACTAGCAGTTTTTGTTTGTTTCTTTTTTAATAGGTTAGCAATTTTTTGTATCCAGTAAATAAAGGAATCTACTGAAGAAAAAATAGTGTTCTATTTTCTCATTAAGCATTGTATATTTCATATTTTCCTAATATGATTAATGGAATTCTTTGCCTTCTTGGATATTATTTCAGGACATGCCACTTTAATTTACAGATAACATTTTTTTAAAAAGAAAAATATTGTTTTTCATATCATTTTATTAATAGCAATTTATTTGTTAAATGTCTACTGTGTATTTTTCAGTGATTTGAACATATTTTTTAGTAAGTTGGCAAATGGTGAAAAAATCTGTTAATATAAAAAAATCTGTTAATATAAGCATAAGGTAGATGTATATATTCCTTAGGCTAAGAAAACTATAAGGATATGTTTCTATAGCTGAATAAAATCTAATCAATGCTTTTTCAATTAATTTAAAATCACTTCAGCTAAAGAGCTTTGTACCTCTAGTCGCTATATGATATTACTTTGTAGAGCAAGTGAATTTATTGCTCAAGAAAATGGTGTAGAATGGATGTTTACAGCTATAGCATTTTTACAGACAAAGGTCAGAACCAAACAAAATATTCAGTAAACATAGAGTTTTGATATCAGAGCTTGTTTTACACTCTGTAACTTTGAATCAGTGTGTGCTATAGTACTGATACTTCATTGCATGGAGTGGAGGCGGTACAAGTGGTGGGCTCACACATGGGTTCGGGATGCCTTTTAATAAAAATGTGGAAAAATGCAACTAGTACAGATATGGAAAAAATAAAATAAGATATTTATAACATCTCTTCAAGCTTCATAATGCATCAAGGTTTGTTATTTTATAACTTTATTTCCCAAAATTTATTACCAGTAAAATCATTGAAATTAAAATAACATGTGCACTAGTGTCTGGAGTGAAACAGAAGCCTATTTTTTTAGGAATAGAATTCCAAAACATAACATGCACAGTGGCAGATTGAAAGATGAAAGGAAAGCAGTTGGAATCCCTGGGCCAGACCACAAAATTTTTTTAAAAAATAGAAATGTATATTATAAATATATAAACATATATTATAAACTATAAATAAAACATATACATATACTCTGAGAACTGCTTGTGGGGCTTTAGAGTATTAGAAGTTAGTAAATCTTTTATGTAGAAGAACAATAGAAACAAAAGAGATTAGACCCAAATGGCTAGTAGCTACATTAAAAACATTGCTAATAAAAAGCAAAATGGTAAGCCCCTCGAACAGCAAGCCAAGTGTTTGAACACTGGAAATATTCAAAAAGATTGCACCAGCAAAAGCTATTTGAATTTCCTCTGTCACTGATGGTGGTAGTATAGATTATTAGAAATGAAGGATCCTAATCTTTGATAACCTTAATATGTCACTGGAAGGATTACAAAACACAGATACACCCCAAAAATTAGCAATGGGGAAGTGCCAAGTTAAAAATATAAATGGATTAGGGGGCACCCAGGTGGTGCCCTCAGTGAAGTGTCTGCCTTCGGGTCAGGGCTCAGGTCATGGTCTCTGGGTCCTAGGATCCAGCCCTGAATTGGGGTCCCTGCTCAGTCTAGACTCTGCTTGCACTTCTCCCTGTGTCCCTTCTCCTGCTCTTGTCCTCTCAGTCTCTCTCTCATATGAATAAATAAAACTCTTTAAAAAGGTAGAAATATATTCTACTAAAAAATTATTATATGAAAAGGAAAATACAAGTGAAATACCAGCAAAATAAAAACAAGAGAATTTATGGGATTTAAAATAGTGAGCAGAGGATGATTTATAGCCATATGTATGTTTGTTATGATGAAAGAATGATGAGAATAAGTGAATTAAATTCTCAGCTTGAGAAACTCAAAATAGAACAACAAAGTAAATTGGAAGAAAAAACAAGAAAGAGAATGAAAAGAAAAAAAGCACAAATAACTTAGAGAATGTAAAGAGCAAATCTATATATTAAAATTTATTTTTTAACCGAATCACATTAATTTGATCAAAAAATAGATACAGAGATAGAGATATATATATATAGAGAGAGAGAGAATAAAGAAATGGCAAAGGGAAAATGACCATTTAAGTAGAGAAAATTTTGGGACGCTTGGTTGGCTCAGTGGTTGGGCACCTGCCTTGGGCTCAAGTTGTGACCCCGGGATCTGGGATCGAGTCCCGCATCAGGCTCTCTGGGAGGAGCCTGCTTCTCCCTCTGCCTGTGTCTCTGCCTCTCTCTCAGTCTGTGTCTCTCATGAATAAATTTAAAAAAATCTTTAAAAACTTAAATTAATAGAGAAATTTTTAAAAAATCACTAAAGACTATTTTGTAGGCCTATCCAAATGGTTTTAAAACCCTCGATGAAATGAATGACTTCCTAGAGGAAAAAAGAGTTTCTCAAAATTATTCCACCAAAAAACTTATACCGCCAAATTTGCATAGGAAACAATTCAAGTAGTGAGGAAATTGCCCCACAAAAAAGATATTTTCACAGGGGAGTTCTCTGTTTTTTTTTTGTTGTTGTTGTTTTTTGTTTTTTGTTTTTTTTGTTTTGTTTTTTTATAAACTTTCAAAGACTTCCCAGTCTCAGCCAGTTTCTAGGCTCTGTGATCTATCAGTCACCCCATCCTGACTAGGACAAATTGGTAGGATACAATATTTTACAGTTTGAATGTTAATGTTAGTTTCACTAGGATCATTCTTAGTCTAGAATAAGTTTATCCTAGGGTAACATTCACTGAGATATATTCTTATCAAATAAATAGATAGGGCTTTTCTGAAATTAACCCATTAACAGGAAAAAAAATGCTAATGATGTAATATGGAGGAAAAAACACTACAGCACAGGGGCACCCAGTGGTTCAGTGGCTGAACTGCCTTCAGCCCAGGTCGTGATCCTGGGGTCCCGGGATCGAGTCCCACATCGGGCTCCCCCCAAGGAGTCTGCTTCTCCCTCTGCCTGTGTCTCTGCCTCTCTGTGTGTCTCATGAATAAATAAATAAAATCTTAAAAAAAACAAAACAAAACACAACAACCACTACAGAACAGAATGGAGAAACCAGGCCCAAAGTAAAGACCATGGAAGCCGTGCTTCTCCATCTCAGCAAGGGTTATCTGTGTAAGTGACATCAGGAGTGATGTTTATCTTGTCCTTAATAGCTTCTACATTTACAGAATTGTCTAATGTGAACATTTATCAAGCATAAACAAAATTTGAAAGTTTTCACTTCTTAGTAATAGTGGGACCAAAACGTGGTACCTTCCACCCTGTAATAGAATCTCCCAAACAATTCAGTTGTTCGATGAGAGAGTACAACGGATTATCCCCTCGGAATAGCTGACCTTTCCTAACCTTTTGATTTCTCTGGGCCTGAGAATGGTGCTGGCCCACGTGTCTGATTTCCACCTCTAAGTGTAAGATCCTGTGTAAAAACAAATGAGCTCATTTTTCTCAAAACATTAAAGAACCACACGCATGTTGACACACACAGACACAAAACTACAGACAAAGCTGGCTTCTGATAGAGTCCAGGAAGTGACCGAGAATCTAGACCTATTAAAACTTGCTTTACAATAACCTTCCCCAAATGAAAAATAATTAGAAAGCCCTTTCATTCTTTTTAATTTTGTCAGGAAGTCTTTCACTCTGTCTTGTGCCTATTCGCCCAAATGAGTGATGCGGCTTAACCTTTTTAGAGCACTTTATCTTTATTTCCTCTTTCAGAAGTGTCATTTCACTTTACTGGGAGCTGATCAACATCCATCACACATTTGCTCTCGAGCTGAAAATATACACAGGGAGTTTTGAATTTTGTGAACTCTTCTATTATTAAGTTTCGTCAATTGTCAGCATCCGTATTCCATTCTGATGATGAATAGAGGCATTATATTTCAGCATTAAAATGCAGTTAGGGTTGTAATGAGCATCATTAGGGACTCTAATGGAAATCAGAACTGTATGTCATTTTATTCAGGTTTTTTTTTTTTTTTTTTAGGTTTATTTGTGTTTTATACTTCTTTCTTTCTTTCTTTTTTTTTTTTTTTTTTACACGTTTCTCCCAAGGTGGGAGTAGAGTAGTGTTAGTAGTGTTGTGTTTGGAGATGTACATATATGAACATCATTCCAAAACACCTACTCCACAATCATTCTGTGTCTATCTCTAATTCCATCCAGTTTATTTAGTTTTGCCTTCGGCAGTCTTTAAGAGTAGAATAACAGTCCTTCCTACCATTGATGTCTGCTTCCAAATTTTTTCCTATAAATCAGGTCCGAGCCTTTTGAATATATGTTTAAAATAAACATTGGGCATCTATACACTTAAATCTGAGTAGATTAAATTATCCGTAATTGAAATGAAAAGACTTGCTTTGAAGTCTGACTCATAAAATAACTGATTCTTTGGTTTTGCTGTAGAAATGAGCATATACGTCTTTGCAGAACTTTGATGATAAATGCTATAACTCTTTTCAATCTCCTGTGTGATACATTGTGTGTAATGACCACTGCAATCTTTATGAAAACTTATCGGATGTGCTTTAATAATGCGTAGCTCTAAGCAGATTGAACATGGATTAATATTCACTGTCTCATGTTCACTTTCAACATATTAAACTTTTTGTTAGTTCTCGCAAATGAAGAACACTATTCTTTAAAGGCAAAATAACTTTTCAGAATTTAATCTTTATTCTTTTATTCATAATCTCCTACAAAGTTCATGTAAATGTAATTTAGAAGCTTTCTGTGATATGCGATGATGATGATGTTTTATTAATCAAAAAGAGTAGGACACCCCCTCCTATTTCATAAACCAAGCTAACTGTCACAGGACTTTTAAAGCCTTAAAGATCTTACACTTACTCTGACGAATTAACTCTAGTCCTCTTAAAAATAGATTTTAGTGGCAATGAAAGAATATAAGAACTCCCAAATGAAATATCAAACACAACTTAGACATTCCAAGTCTTACTGCTGTATAGGGAGCACAAGTGAAAATCAATGTGTGAGAGAGTGCCAAATGCAAATTACCGATGAAAGAGAAACATTGCTCTGGGTGTAATAACAAAACTGAGTAAGGTGACATCTGAGAGGGGACAGACTCATGAAGGACACTTTTTAGATTCTCTTTTGAGGTATGGCATCTGATAAAAGTAGTTAAGGTAGAACCTAGAGATCAAATCTTGTTTTCTAACTCACACTGCATAATTCAAAATAGATGCAAATTTAAGGGCAAATAATATTTCTCAAAATATGCTTTTTTAAAAAAATATTTTATTTACTTATTCATGAAAGACACACAGAGAGAGGCAGAGACACAGGCAGAGGGAGAACAGGCTCCATGCAGGGAGCCCAATGTGGGACTCGATCCCGGGACTCCAGGGTCACGGCCTGGGCCGAAGGCAGACGCTCAACCACTGAGCCACCCAGGTGTCCCTTTCCCCAAATATTCTGAAACACCAAAGGGAACCACATGCATTTTTCTTCATAGTTGAAATTATGACTATTTCCAGCAATATTCAGTATGATACAATCATTGCATTTGAAGCATAACGAGTTTTGTGGGGAAAAGGTATCTTTAATGAAAAAAAAAAGTAGACCAGTACCAGGTTTTATATTCATTTGATCAATTATCTTTTTGGTAATTTCAGTAATTCAAAAATTTTTTTCTTATATTTCAACTTTACTGAAAACCTGTTACTTGAATAGCTATTACAAATGCAAATCATTTTATAAAAACGGTCTAAAATTAAATTTTAGAATTACTATGATTGTTCATGGATCTTAGCTATTACCACATCCAGCATCTCAATAGAATATCTTATCTATATTTTTATGATGAGAAAAATGTCACACACCCATACCCACACACACACTTACACCCACAGGCATACACACATACATTGTTGCCATTATTTTTAAAAAATGCAAACATTTTAAGAAAGAAATGCTACAAAGGATCTCCATACAGAATATCCAGCCTCTAATTCTGGGACCACAGTGGATATTGTCTGTCACTGAACTCTTTATCAATTTAACAACTACAACTAATTTTATTTTTCAGAAGACTGACCATTGTTAGCCCACCATGCCATCCTTTTAAACCTTGTCTTTCCTTTTCTTTCTTTTGTTCTTCTTCTTTTTTTTTAATCCTGAGCAATAGAGCAAGCAAGCTCATGTCTTAGTAGCAGTGGTTTCATTTCCTGTTTGAATAACCACTTTCTTTTTAGATCCTTTTAAATACATAGTGTGTGACACATCCACAGGTGATATTAACCAGAAAAGAAAGCAGCCCACGTCTGTTATTTTTATGCACATGCTTTTGGTGCTCATTATTCCATTTATGGAAAAGTTCGGGGAATATGTTATGCCTTAATTAGAAAAGTAGGATGCATGAACATGGCTGAACTAATTCAAATAATTCTTGTGCTTGGCTTGAGCATAGAGATATTTATGTAAGCTTTTACTTTAGTGTTAGTCATGTAAAATATGGGAGGGATTATTTTCAATTAATGATCATCTATCATAAAACATTGCATTTCTAATGAGTTTTTTTAGATAAGTAGTTTTATGCTCACAGTTTGTTAAATCTTTTTGGTCCTGAAGGTGTGAGCCTCTGTTTTTCTTTCCTTCCTTTAAAAAAAAAAAAAAAAAAAAAAAAAAAGCCCCCTTGGGCATTTACCAAGACAGTGACCTTTTATGTAATTCAGTTAAAGATAAATATTTAATTGATAAAAAAACATGATCAAACTCTATGTCACATAATTGGAAACTTGATGAAAGCAACTTGAATATATAAAAACAGACTCATACTGCACATTAAAAACAGCCTTCCAAAAAAATAAAAATAAAAATAAAAACAGCCTTCCAAGGGAATAAACAAGTATGAGAATTTCTAAAATTAAGAAAGTAAATGATAAAGGAGGAGGTTAGAATGCAAGGAGATTGAGTGTAGACAAAAATGCAGAAAGAATATAGGGCTTTTTTTGGTCTTAGAGAGAAACTTTTTAGGTACAAGGTGAAATGTGCACATTACTCCAAGAAATCACTTACAACTTCTGTTTTATTGCTAATCCACCTACTCCAAAAATATAACGTGTTTATCTCACCCCACCCCATGGGTTAGACCACATGACCCCATGACCTAGGCCGATAATTCTATCCTTTGATACGTAGTTAAACTCCTACTCCCTCTTCTACAATTCTCAAACAGTGAATAAAACAGTGGTTATTGTATCACAGCAAGAATCTCAAATACATTTTTAGGCTTTCACTAAAAATTTTACTATTGAGTAGAAAAAAACACAATGTGTGTCCAGATTGCCCACATTTATGGCAGCTTTGGATCGATTAATATATATAAAAAAACAATGTTTAATAAATGTAGCAGAAAAAAGGTACACACTATATGACAGAAGAGCTCAAGAATGAAAATTTCATGAAACTTAATTCAGTTATATATGGTACAGAAAGCACATGCACATCTTTTAAAAAATATTTATTTATTTATTTATTTATTTATTTATTTATTTATTTGAGAGAGAGAGAGAAAGAGGAGGAGATGAGAGGTAGGGGGAGAGGGAAAGGGAGCCAAAGCCTGATGCAGGGCTTGACCCTTGATAGCATGACCCGAGCTGAAGTCAGGAGTTGGATGTTCAATCAACTGAGCCTCCCAGGAGCCCCCATACAATTTAACAATACAAACTTACACAACAAAGTTCGTTACCTTTTGAGATAACAAACCTCTACAATGAATTATATATGAGGTAAACTACTGGTGGTATAAAAATTGGGGGCAGTAGTAGTACAGGGGTGGAACTATTGTAAGGATATACAAATATAACAAGTCATATCATTCATTGTTGTGGACATAAATATCATCTGGATGATGACCTTGTGGTCGCAAAGAACATACATATGCACATCGTACACACGTCCATATGTACCTACGCACCCTCATACAGATTGTAGTGTATATACATATACATACATACATATAAGTACTTTATATGAAAATACATATGTGTGTATATGTATGTGCACATATATTCTATGTCTTGAGCTGTATCTACATCTGTACCCAAAAACCACATCCAAAGCCAGTGTTCCCTCTAAGCTTCAGACCTATATGCCTCATTCTTACATGAGACATGTTGGTGGATATCTCCCAGACATCTTGAACTTAGCAGGGCCGAAGCAGAGCATTTGATTTATTATAGCTCCAACAGATTCTCCTAAATGGCACCATTAGTTATTAAACTGCCCAGGTCAGAACCTACATATCTTTGATTCTTTCCTTTCTTTTTTAAACCCCTGCATATCAACCAACAGCAAGTGCTATTGAGGAGCTCTTCAGAACATGTGCTTATTCTCTCCACAGTGAACATATCCTCATTTCACTGTTACTAATGGCCTTACATTTCCCAAATCTATCAATCCTTTCTCTACTCTCTAAGGAATGTGAGCAAAAGTGTAAATCAGATCATGTCACTTGTTATTTTTTTCTAAAGATTTTATTTATTTATTCATGAGAGACACAAAGAGAGAGAGAGAGACAGACAGACAGATAGAAACAGAGACACAGGCAGAGGGAGAGGCAGGCTCCATGCAGGGAACCCGATGCTGGACCCAATCCCGGGTCTTCAGGATCAAACCCTGGGCTGAAGGCAGGCGCTCCACCGCTGAGCCACCCAGGGATCCCCATAGATCATGTCGCATGTTAAATCACCCCCACATACTTCCTATTTCAGTTTTAATACATTTGACTTTCTTATCTTAACTCAGCCTAACTCCTGAATTCATTTGATGCAAGTCTGGTCATCAGAAACTTTTCAAGACCCTCTTTTTTTCAAGACCCTTGGGCTTCAAAGGCTTTCCATAACCCTAATTTTCACTTTTTAAATTTCCTTCTCTTCATATTTCAGCCACCCCACTTTCTGTGAAAAGTTTCTCCTAAAATTCTACCAAAACCAGGTCTCTAGGTCACAACTTCTGGGGAAAAAAAAAAGAACAAACACATGTTGTTGGTTGTTTGCCTTTCTTTCTTCCTTTCTTCTTCCTTCCTTCCTTCTTTCTTCTTTCTTTCTTTCTTCTTTCTTTCTTTCTTTCTTTCTTTCTTTCTTTCTTTCTTTCTTCTTTCTTTCTTTCTTCTTTCTTCTTTCTTTCTTTCTTTCTTTCTTTCTTTCTTTCTTCTTTCTTTCTTCTTTCTTTCTTTCTTTCTTTCTTTCTTTCTTTCTTCTTTCTTTCTTTTTCTTTCCTTTTCTTTCTTTCTTTCTTTCTTTTCTTCTTCTTTCTTTCTTTCTTTCTTTTCTAGGTCCTATCATAATTAATGATTTTTCTGCTCATTTGTTTATTTATTTATTTCTTGGGAAATACGTCTTCTTAACTAACTTATTCTTATCATCTCTAGAATTTGGATGTCATAGACAGTATATACATACACATATATACATAATAGATAGATAGATATATAGATAGATAGATAGATAGATAGATAGATAGATAGATAGATAGTAATCTCTATGCCCAATGTGGGGCTTGAACTTACCACCCCGAGATCAAGAGTCACAGACACTCCCAATATATATTTTGAATGAACAGATGGATGCATGTAGAGGGATGTTCCAAGGATACGGTGAGAAAAAAAGAGTAGATGCTGTAAAATGCATAAAATGTTACATGGTTCACTGAGTATAAAGGACAAGTAATGGGTGTGTAACAGAGATATAGGAAAGGAGGACTACAATAATGGAAAATTAAATTGGAACTAGATTGTTCAAGGCATTGTGTTTTATTTTTTGAAAGCAGGAAGTCATCTTGTAAGAAAGATTTGCATAATGAAAATAACTGATGCCAGCTTGGGGAATATGTTGAAAAGAACTAAAAATCTGAACACAGTCCATTTAAGAGGCCATTAGAATTGTTCAGATAATTAATGATATTTGTTACTCCACAAACAAAAAAGTAGATTTATTCAACAGATATAAGCCTAGTTGAAGTTTCAGAATATGATAATGCTATTCATTCATAAATTCAAGCCTGTATTCATTTACTAAGTGAAGATGCTGGTTTCGTTATTTTTCATCTTAAGAACTGCCTCATAATTCGAGGTAATTTCAAGACATGGATGATCCATTCAAACCCTGGCTTCTCAGCTCTTTGATCTCAATACATTTTCCTTGTTCAACATATGCTATCAACTCCCACATTCACATCCTCTAGGTTATAATCACTTTAAAATGTTCTAGCTCTGACATCGGGTACTTTCAGATCCAAGAGACTATATTCTCAAAAACCGTAACATCACCTGTCTTTGACTTCTTGGGAATATCCAGTCCATTAACCTCTTTGTGCTTTTCCTGCTTATCAGACACTTCTTTGTCTTCAGTTTTATTATAGAACACTGGAACAAATTCTCACATGGGTTTAATATCACTTGACATAAACATGCAATGATTTTTCCCTCTCAGTCAAATGGGGTTAACTGTCCGTGATTATTGTCAATTGTTTTTAAACAAAGTTAACCAAGATATATGGTTTTATTTGTTGAAAAAAAAATCAGTGGGAAATATCTAAGTTCTTTAAACCTCAGTGCCTAAACTTCCTCACTTTTCAAGTTATTATAAAATACAAGGGGAAAATATATCTTATCATTCTAAGGAAGTAAAAAAAAAAATTTGACAGTATATCACCTGGAGCCACATATTATACCCTGAGGGAAACTATAAAATGGATGTAACCGCCCTACCTACTTCTGGTTACAGGTCTAATAGCTTGCACAGAATTAGCTGAAAGGCTTGGGAGAACTGCCATGCAACCACATCATTGGTATATTCACACCAATTCTGGGGCTTAGAATCATTTCAGAAACAGAGAATCCCATCCTTACCGAAAGTTCTAGAGCCAGTGTTAACACCTTGGTATTATAGAACAATGCATTTGATAGGGAGCAAAGGAAGCTGAAGACGCTTGCATGATTTTTATCATCCATTACTTTCTAATTCCTTACTTATTTCAGACGAAAAGAAATCAAACACAGTATTCCCAGAGGAAAGCAATTTCTAATTTTTTAGATCCACTAATAATATATTATTGAATTATACTTATATTAAGTTGTCCATAAGTTCATTTATTATTTAGCCAATATGTTAAATCCCTGTATCTATTAGTCCATCCTTCCCATAAGGTAAAACCTCAATTCTAGAGAATTCCTACAACCATTTTGTCTACATTCTTGCCTGAATCACCAAGGATTACTAAAGATGATAACTGGACAAGGCATCTATAAAATTATCTTCATCATATTTAACAGAGACCATTAAACTGCTCAGCAATTCCACAAGATTTCTCTAAATTGGCTTGCTCTCTGTGTCTTTGTACTATTTAAAAATATTTGCTCTTTCAAATATCTGACCCAACCACTTTGCCTTTATTTCTTGCAAGTTATTGTGCTTCCTAATTCAAAGAGAAAATAAGACCTCCATTTTAAACTACCTCAAACTCCTGCCAAATATATACACATACTCAAATTTCCTGTCATGGTCTCTGAATTGGTTATTTAAAAATAATCAAAATCTGTAAAAGAAAGGAATTGATTACTTTTGATAGTCATTGTCCAGTAAAAACCACTCTCGTTCAGCAGATACTTTGTGACAGTTCACCTTTGAAGCTATGGGCTTCTATATGTAGTTAACCCTTGAAAAATGCAAGGGGTAGAGGTGATGACAGTAGAAAAATTCCTTGTAAATTTTGACTCGAAAACTTAACTATTAATAGCCTACGGTTGACTAAAAGGCTCACTGATAACATAAACAGTTGGTTAACACACATTTTGTATATGTATTATTTACTGTATCATTACAATAAAATAAGCTAGAGAAGAAAAAACATTATGAAAGTAAGGAGAACACATTTACAGTACTGTCCTGTAAAAAATCTGCATATTAGGTGGACACATTCAGTTCAAACCTGTGTTGTTCAAGGGTCAACTGTTTTTATAGGTAGATGATATAGATAGATACATAGATAGATACATAGATACATAGATAGATGATAGATAGATTGATCCATCCCTGACTCAATTGCTGTGTCCAGAGAGATGAGGTCACACAGCACAGTATAAGCTTCCTATGCAGTTTTTCTTTTAAAGATTTTTATTTTTAAGTAATGTCTACACCCAACGTGAGGCTCAAACTGACAACCCTGAGATAAGAGTCACATGCTCTACTGACTGAGCCAGCAAGGTGCCTTTCCTGTGCAGTTTTACAGAGAAATTAGGTACGTGAATTGTGGGGATGGAAAAAAAAATGGATGAGCTCCATGATATTGAGCAATTGACCTGCTTATTATACATTTTAGGTTTTTTTTAGATTTTATTTATTCATGAGAGACACACAGAGGGAAGCAGACACATAGGCAGAGGAAGAAGCAGGCTCCCTGTGGGAAACCGATGCAAGACCCAATCCCAGGACCCCAGGATCACTCCCCAAGCTAAAGGCAGATGCTCAACCACTGAGCCACCCAGGTGTCCTAGGTTTTATAAATGGCGATCATACCCACTACATCACAGGTTGGTCATGAGGATATGCTGCATTCACACAAAGTATCTTATAAATGTGCAGTAGAATTTGTCCTCACTCCATTATAGATTTTATTTCAAATATTGTTATTCATATGCATACGACTGACTCCCTATAGTTCAGTTCTAGAAAGAACAGTCTCTCTCAGAAGAAAGGGGTGGTGTGAAAGGTTAAAAAACAGTCATAGAAATCTAGTTAGTAGAGTAGTACAAAGACCAAAGTATTTTAATAATAATTGGGATGGGGGAGGGAAAGTTGTCAAACCTTCCCAGAGCCAATTAGCATAGCTTGTTAAAACAAGTATCTCTACAGAGGCATGACTGATATTGTATTCTATAAGAAAGGTGAGAGGTAGGCTTTTTCTTTATAAAGAGATCACATTCAAATAAGGTGTATTCTTAATGCAACTCTAACCTAGTATGTTACTTACATCTCTATTTATCAATTAATATCAACCAAATGGTCCTCATCTTAATTTTTTGCTTTTTCTCTTCAATATAATTTGTGAATATGCTTAATTAATTTTAGAAATTAGATTTAATAATAAAGTACCCTGAGACTTTTTGTAAAACGCTACTCTCAAATTTCATAAATCTCACTTCTGGAATTTGATTGATCTAATTTCTTTTTGGCATTCTGTTCATCTTGTTTCCCCTAAGTCTTTAATGGGAAACAAGACCAACTGCTAATTTGGACAAACTAATACTCATTGTATTTAGACAATATCCCTCCCAAAATATGTATGACAAATTCTAAATATATATAAAATATCTAATTATCATACATAGTAAGTTTAGCTTGCTCATTGTTATTTTTTTCTAAGTGTGGTTTGTCTTGGAATAAGGTAAAAAGCTAGGGAATTGGTGTCTCAAATTAGTGAAGGAAAACATTTAAGAATAATTTTCAGATGTTTCCATTGAGATATATATATATATATATATATATATGTATGTATAATTCCTGATTAATTTATCCATTCTTTAAAAAAAAATCTTGTTTATAGTAGACTGAAATATAAGGAAAATAAAGATTGTCACAGAATTTTCTTAAGAGTGGGAGAAATGGAAGGGCAGAGACACAGGGAGAAAGATAATCTTAAGCAGGATCCATGCTGGGCACAGAGCTGGTCATGGGGCTCAGTCCCATAGCCCTGAGATCGTGACGCAAACTGAAATCAAGAGTTGGATGCCTACCCGACTGAACCACCCAGGGACCCCTTTCAGAGAAACTTTTATTCTATATCTAAAAGTAAAAACAATGATACATCTTTAGTAAAGACAAATATCCATCCTTTCAAATTTTTTTTCATTTTTCAGGTTAAATTATTTGTTTACTGACTAGAATGAGAAGATTTTATATTCATTTTGTCTGAAACAATATTCATTGACTTTTAACACAGAGTATTTGAAAATTAGCACACAATTTCCTTACTAAAAAAGATGTGTGCAGTACATTTTACTATGAATCAAACTTTGGCATTTGTTGAGATTCCGCTTTATGACCTAACATATGGTCAGTATTGGCAAGTGTTTTATATTATTGTTGGCATATATGTTAAATCTTAATTTTTAAGAAAGTTTTTAAAATAATTTATTTATTTATTTGATAGAAAGAGAAAGCACAAGCACGGGGAGTGGCAGGCAGAGGGAAAGGGAGAAGTAGGATCTCCAAAGATCAGGGAGGGGCATGTGGGACTCAATCCTAAAACCCTGGAATCATGACCTGAGCTGAAGGAAGATGCTTAAACCAACTGAGCCATGCAGGCGTCCCTGTTAAATCTTTATTTCAATTTTCTTTATATTATTACTTTTATGAAGTACATATTAATTGTGAAATACATATTAATTTAGATTTACTTATGCATTTACCTTTCCCGTTTCTCCTCAGCATATGAGGTCCTGACTTGCCTATTTTATTCCTTTCTTTTAATGTTGACAGCGCTGTATTAAGACACAAAAGAAGAGAACAAAGAGTTCAAGAGGAGATGGAATTCAAGAGAGCGCTATTAATAATGAAACTTTTTTTTTTTTTGCCAGACCCTGGAATCTTAATTTTGTCCCCTTAATCCAGCAAGTCTGTTAAAAACTCTTCTTAGCTTCTTAGAGTTTCTCACACAGTCTTCTTTTCACTATGGCAACAGATAACGGGTTTCTAGTTGGAAGTTACCCTGAAAGATAAGCTCATTTCTCTGGCCTTCTTCCTCCTGGACCTTGGACTCACAAGTCCTCATGATGTTGGTCGACTGCTAACGCCTTCAAAGAGAGTCTTTAAGAAGATACTTAAAAGATTGTGTCTAGTTTGTCTAGTTGTTAAATGAGAGAACACTGGTTTGAGTCATTTACTCCGTCATTGCCAGAAATAAAACCATAAAGGTAATTTTTAAACATGAACCAATTAGCTATTGTGTTGGAAATGCGTCCCCCCAGAACATTTTTTTTTCTAAATAGGTTATGCATCATCTGTGAATATCTATGACTTTTGAAAAAGTGGTTCAGGCTTTACCATTAACTTTATGTCTAACTCTGTTTTGCTTCGATGAAAATTTTAACAAATATTTTTCGAATACAAAGTTGGATAGTACTGGGCTGAATTTTTGTTACAGTGATGTCACTTAATTATTTTTATAACACCAAATTTTATCATCCAAATAAAAGAATAATATATCCTAAAAATAGTTTTCATGTTTGCTATCTGCCAACTAAATGGAATCATAATCAATTTTGTTGAAATTTAAGAATTAGAATCCTCTTGAGTGATAATAACATTTGTAATACTGTCATTAATTTTCACAGCAGCATCACCAATGTTCATAATTCTTTTTGCTTGGTGTTCTGAAGTTTTTAACATGTTAGGACAATGCACCATATTGACAATTTGAAATGCATAATGGTTCACCTTTCTTTTATAAAGGGACAAAAGAATGATCGTGGCAGGGCAAGTGGGAAAGTACAACTAATATTGTAAACTTTTAGCCAGGTCAATTTAGGGAAGAACATATTGAGAATCTGGAATTAAATACTTGAAAAAAGTATCCCTGGCTGATATTCTAAAGAAACTGTCCTGCACTGCCCTGTGTAATGGTTATCTGATGTTGAAGAAAACTGACATGTCTCAGCACCCTGTAATGTAAGTAGCTCCAACCCAAGTTAGTCATTTTTTGCCTCAATATATAAAAAATAGTGCTGCCTAGGCCTAAATGCCTTTGAAATAGGGCAAATTTTTAAGATATTTCTTTGTCATGCACTTGCTATCTTAAGTCACTCAACTCATAAATATATTCATATCATATTTTATTAAACATCAGATTACTATTATGACTTTTTCTGGCTTGCATTTACAACTTTTATGTTTATTGTACTTAACCCCTGATGCACAGCTCTCATCCTGTGAGGGCTGATTTACAATATATTTAACAATTTGTTCAATAGTATTTCTTGACCTGTCATGTTCCTCCCTTTTTCCCTCCCTCCTGTCTTTCTCTCTCTCTCTCTTTTTTTTTGCTTTCCTTCCTTCTCCCCCTTCTATCCTTCATTCCTCCCTTTTTCCTTCCTTCCTCCCTTTTTCCTTCCTTCCTTCCTTCCTCCCTTCTTTCTTTCCTTCCTCCCTCCTTCCTCCTTCCCTTCCTTCCTCCTATCTATTTTTCTTTTAAAGTGTTTTATTGATTCTATATTTAAAAAAAAAACAATATGACATGGTCACTTTTTGCTTCACTCTTGTTTTGGATCCTTGTTAAATTAATCTTATGTTTCTCTTTCTTTTGCTTCCTCACCTTCTCCCTATCCTCAAATCTGTTTTGGCAAGTGAGCAATTTCCATAGGAACTTCCTGAGTAAGGATGTATGGGAGAGAAACTTTTAAAAACCTCCCATATTTGTGTGTGCATGTGTATCTATCTATCTATCTATCTATCTATCTAATCTATCTATCATCTATCTTTTTTACATAGATTAGAGATCTGTTTTTGAGATTTATCAGATTATACATGTCTTTTAAGATATACATAGACATATATTTATATATGTCTATAGATATTTATAAAGATATACATGTATGTGTGTGTATATATATATATATATGATTGATGCCCTTCATCCTCTTGATCCTTTTCATATGACATTTGTTTTTGTCCTTCCCTTCCTTCCTTCCTTCCTTCCTTCCTTCCTTCCTTCTCTCTTTCTGACTTCTTTTTATTTCTTTACTTTTCTATTCTGTAATCTTTGAGGATTTTATCTTTATTCCAGGGTCTTTTTCTTTTCTTTTTTTTTATTCCAGGGTCTTGATTTCATAATAATGTATAATGTGTCTTTGGCATGAGCCATTGACATTTACTGATCTGCTCACTCTGTGGATCCTCTGACATAGAAAATGCATCTTGAAGTCCTGGGGAATTTTCTTGAATTATTTCTTTGATCATTTCCCCCTCCATTTTTTGTGCTTTGCTTTTGTTCGAAACTGCTATTAGTTAGATATTGGAAATTTTAAAAACTTACTTTTATTTTCTTATCTTTTCTCTCCTTTTCTAATCTATTTTCCATTTGTTTGGTGTCTCTGGTAATTCCTGAATTTTCTTTTTAATTGTTCTATTGAATTTTGTTAAATATTTCCTTATATTTTTTTCTTTTTTCTTTTTTTTTTTTAGAAATGATTTAGTTTTTATTTGATCCAGCTAACAACAAGATGCATTTATATCCCTCTTGGAGATTGTAAACAATGATTTTTCATAAAGAAAAGAATTACAACAGGTAAATACTTAATATGAACATTTCCCCATTTTAGTCATGTTCTTAATATCTAAGCTAATTGTATCCTTTTTTAAAAAAAATATTTATTTTTTATTGGTGTTCAATTTGTGAACATATAGCATAACACCCAGTGTGCTCATCCCATCAAGTGCCCCCCTCAGTGCCCATCACCAAGTCACCCTATAATATTTTTTTTCAATTTTATTTTCTGAACTAGAAATTTCTGCTTTTTATTTTATGGTATCTCGTTCCTAGATTATGGATGCAATATGATCTATTAGCTCTGTGAAGATGATATTGATCTATATATAAACATAAATATATTTAAATATTTCCTTTTTATAATATTTACATTATGAATGTATATACAGACCATCATATACAAACCGTGTGTGTGTGTGTGTGTGTGTGTATAAACTCCATTAGCTACAAAGTATAGTTTTTGCTAGCTGACATATTTCTGCTTCTTCTGGTTATTTTTGTTTATTTCTTTCATCCTTGACTTTTATGATAAAAAGCTTAACTTTCTGGTGAGTTTTTCAATATAATTTGGAGCTTTAGTACATGGATGAGACTAGAAAAAACAGGGCTTTATTTTAGGCAATTTCATGGGAATATGATGATTTCTGAGAGAGCACGAAAATTTATTCTACCTTGGACAGTGATAACTGCTTGAAAATTTTGGGAGAGAGTAGGAATTCTAGAATAGATTATCTAGACTTTTAACTCACTGTCCCATCTTGGCTCTCCCAGTTAGCCCTTCTCTGGAGGTACTGACCATTCTAATAATTGAGATTTTTCTGGATTGTCACAGTCCTTTCAGTTTGATTCTTTCCAGTGTTTCCTTCAGCATTCAGATTTCAATGTTCCCTGTCCTTGTTAGTCACTGGTCTAAACTACTTTACTCTTCTATAATTATAGTGACCTCTCTCATCTGTTGTCACCTCCTCTCCTATTCTCTTCGTCTTTTTTGGCTTATAAAATTATATGCTTTAGGGCCAATATGCTGGGGTTTCATAAAGGAAAAAAGTAAACATGTTTCTCATTTCACTACATTTGTGTATCAGGAGAATTACAGTTGATTTCAAGATCAAGGGTATTTATCTGCTCTTGATGTGGGGAGTAAATGTTTCATTTTTCAAAATATAAAGAAGTAGATTTTGAACAAATTTATCCTGCCTTCACCCTCAGGATGTCATATTACCAAACTGCTTAAATTATGCACCATAAAATAAAGAGATTGAGAAATAGGCTATACACTTATTTGAAATAAAAATCCTAGTTTATCAAAAAGAGTGCTGATCAATTTTTAGTACGTATTTGCAAAACTATGTTTAGACACGAATGTAAGAATACATGAATGGGAGTTTTCTATTTTTGCATAGATTTTGAAAAAATAGCAAATCACTTGCTACTTTTTCTCAAATCGTTTTATTGCTATCTTCAAAGTTCTGTATGTTGTTTTCCTTTTCTTGCTCCCTTTTTTCCTTAGCAATCTCATTCATTTCCACAATTCACCAATTACTAATATGCAAATCACATTCAAATGAAAATTTCTGGTCCTGTTCCAGTCTCTGAGCAGTATAACTACATTCTCCAAATCCTATTTCTCACTGGATACTTGGATCCTAATATTTTTTATCAACTTATATTAGAAAATGCTGTTTTTGTCACAACTTGGATATGATTACAAATAATGAAACACTATTTTTCTGTGTCTCATAAATAATCCTTGAATTTACTCCCCAAAAGGGAAATCCAGTTTTTCTGCTTCCAGAATTCCAGATGGAATAGAAATACTTTTCTTTATTCCTACCAACAAATATAACCAAAGTGTAACTAAACAAATATAATGCTGATATGTAAAGCAAATAGTAGAAGGCTGACAGGTGGAGAGAAGACTGGTGGGCTAGAGCCAATGAGATGGAGAGAATGACATGGTGGTGAATACCCTAGGTTTTATTTTTTCCTCATATATCTCAGGCTTTAAACTGAAGGAGCTAGCAACCCCAAAATGTCAGAAGATGCAGACAGAAAGATTAAACAAAAGTTTCTCTCTTTGGTCAATGGACCATGACAGGGGTATGCTAGCAAAACAAAAACTTTTAGATAATTACCCTACTATGATCCCCACCCACCCCCCCAAAAAAAAACACCACAGTAAACCCCTAACCATGCCAGTGAAGGCTAAATGGGAATCATAGGGATCCACTGCTGCCAAATTGTGACAAGTCACCCCTAGTGCCCCAATATGGTGTCACAAAAGGCAGAGTAGGGAGCCTGGATTTCTATCCCCCACCAGTAGAGATAAGGCACTCCTCCCCATCACCAAAGAGATAACAAAGAGGGCTGGAGGAGGCTTTGTGGATAGACAAGTCTTTCACCACAGCCCAATAATAAAGAGGCCATCATCACTGCCCCATGGCATCAGTGGAAACTGCAGAGACCAGAAACAAGGCACTTCTTCTCATCAGACAACTATCTGTGAAGGTTTTAATGGAGGAGCTAGAACTTTACTTCTATGTAGCAGTGACAAGCCCATTACTTAAGGTGTCAAAGGTGGCAGATGAGAAGTTGAACTTTTATACAATATGGCAGTGAAAGAGTGGACCGTTCCTCACCCTGCTGGGGCAATTTAGTCAAAATATAACATTTAAATAAAATCCAGAATATCATAATATAGTATATAAAGTATGGAGATTTCAATAGAAAGTCATTTATTATACCCAGAACCAGGAATATTTAAAACCAAATTTAAAAAAAAGGTAATCAGTTGATGCCAAGATGACAGATATAATAGCATTGTCTGACATATTTTTAAACAACCTTCATGAAAATTCTTCAATGAGCAATTACAAATATATTTAAGACAAACACAAAAATATAATCTCAGTAAAAAATAGAATCAACAACAAAATAAAAGATATGAAGAAGAACCAAACAGAAATTTCAGAACTAAGACATACAATAATTGATATAAGACACTCAAAAGATGGAGTGAAAAGAATAGAAAGGACATATGAAATAATGAGCTGTAAGATAGAACAACAGAAATTTCCATTTGAATATATATCAGAGACAAAATATCCGGAAAAAAATAGATAAAATAAGAAATCTCACATTATCCTTATAGTCATGGAGGGAGAGGAGAGAGGGGAAAGGAATAAAAATTACATGACCAGACTCTCAATGCAGAAAAAAAAGTATTTGACACCTATGCAATGCCTATTCATGATAAAAAGTCTCAGAAAAATAGGAAAAGAGAGAAACTCACTCATCTTGATAAAGAAAATCTATATTAAAAAAAAAATCCTGTACCTATCATTACACATACTGATGAAAGGCTGGATGTCTTTTCTCTAAGACTGAGAAAAAGTCAAGAACATCTGTTCTCACCACCCTTATTTAACACAAAAATGAAAGTTTTTGGCCATGCAATAATGCAAGAATCAGAAAATAAAGGCCTAATTTAGGAAAGGGAGAAATAAAACTGTCTCTAGTCCAGATGACATGATTGTGCAATTAGAAAATGCTAAGGAATCTATAAAAATAACTCATGGAACTTACAAGCAAATTCAGCAACTTTGAAGGAAAAAAATACAACTGTTCAAAAATCAATTGGATTTCTATATACTTACAATTAGCACATGGACTCTAAAATTAAAGCTGTAATACAATTGCTCAAAAAAATTGAATACTTAGTATAACTAACAAAAACATGTAGGACTTATATGTTGAAAACTAAACACCACTGAGAAAAGAAATAAAAAAAAGATATAAATATATGCAGAGAAACACATGCTCATGTAGTGCAAGACTCGACATAGTAAAAATTTCAGCGCTCTTCAAATTAATATACAAGTGTGACATAAGAAATGTGTATTTGATCTGCCCCTGGTTCTTTGCACTGAGCTTCTAAACCCTTGGAATCCTCTGAGTGATGGGGTTGTGAGGAGAATTTTTGCTATTCATTACCACAGGTAAGTTTATGTTAATGAGATGACTCTTGGAAGATGGAGTCTGGTTGCTAAGAGGAGCCAAGCATGGGATTAGAGGCTTGGAAATTTCAGCCCTATCCATTTGACCTCAGAAGAGAGAAAATGACCTAGAGGTGGAGTTCGATCACCAGTGGCCAATGATTTACTATTTACTCAATCATGTCCACATAATAGACCTTCATTAAAACCCTAAACAAAAAGAATTCAGAGGCTTTCTGGATTGGTGATCATATGGAAGTGCTTTAAGAGTATTGCATCCAGAGATCACAGAAGTTCTGCCCAACTTCCCAACATTTTGCCCCATTCATCTCTTCCATATGTCTGCTCCTGAATTATATCCTTTAGTAATATAATAATAACAAGTAATGGTAAGTAAGTGCTTTCCTGTATTCTTTGAATCATTTTAGCAGGTTATTAAACCCAAAGAAGGGAGTTGTGGGAAGCTCAAGTTTAAAGCCAGTCAGTCAGAAATGCCAGAATCCTGAACTTGTGATTGGCATTTGAAGTGAAGAACAGTTTTGTGGGACTGACTTTAATGCCCTTTAACTCCTCTTTTACCCCCCTTAACCTGTAGGGTCTATAATAACTCCAGGCAGTTAGTGTCAGAATTGAAGTAAATTGTAGGACGGCAGTCAGTTTCAAACAAGAAGAGAATTGCTTGGTAAAGAAAAACTCACACGTCTGGTGTCAGAAATAGTAGGAGTATAGAAAAACATAAGTTTAACATTTTTCCAATCAAAATCACAGCAGTATGTTATAGATACACACAAGATTATTCTAATATTTATAGAAAAAGGCAAAAGAGCTTCAATAACTAAAACAATTTTAAAAAGAATTTTAGAGAGGAATTGATCTACCCAATTCAAGACTATGAGATAGCTAGAGTACTTAAGAGTGTAATGTTGATATAGGCACTCTGTAGTATTGGACATATAAACACATAGATCAATGAAACAGAATAAAAAACCTAGAAAAGACCCACATAAATATTTCTAAGTGTTTTTTTTTTTTTTTATGAAAGTAGAAAAGTATTTCAGTGAAATTAAGATAGTCTTTTCAACAAACGGTGCTGGAGCAAATTGGCTATGTACAGGTAAAAAAAATAGAAAAGAAACTCGACTTAAGTCTCATACATTATACAAAAAAAAAAAAGCTCAAAACGGATCACAGACTTACATATGAAATGCAATAACTTTTAAGAAAAAAAAACATTGGAAAAAATCTTCAGAACTAGAGCTGGTCAAAGAGTACTTAGACTTGACACTAAAAGTTATGGTCCATGCAAGGAAAAAATGATAAATTAGACTTCATCAAAATTAAACTTTTCTCTATAAATGCTCTTAAAATGATGAAAAGACAAGCTATTACAAGGGCTCAGAGCTAGTCACCCCAAGATATGCCACTTTGGCATGCAGATAATTTCAAGCTGAAAGCAAGGAAGAACCTTTGATCTTCTTCTAATTTCCCAAAAGAATTTAGATAAAGGACCTACTCCAGGAATACAATGGTCATCATAGATAACTACAGTAAAATAGGAAATATAGGTGGTAAACAGGGAGGAATGCAGCAAAGTTGGCTTGTTGAAAATTCATATCTATATTCCATTGTTTCAGTATGGCCCAGAAGACATTTGTTTACCAAACATTTGCTCTGTTTTATCTTCCTATGAATTGCTTTCCTTCCTGTTGAAGGCCCCTTGAAGTCCTGTTGAAGTCCTGTGGAAGACCTCTACCCCCTTTTCCTTAGTTAGAGACGACATGTATACATCATTTTATCTGATTATCTTTGGCATCTCATGTTTCTGTGGATTCCCAGCATGTATGAAATTTGATTTTCTCCTGTTAATCTAGCTCATATCAATTTGATTCTTAGACCAGCTAGAAGAATCTTAAAATGTAAAGAAAATTTTTCCTCCCCAACAATATAGACTGCGACAAAATATTTGCAAACCACATATGTGACAAAGCATTAGTCTCTAGTGTATATAAAGAACTATCAAGATGCAAAGTTTAAAAATTATTCCAATTAGAAAATGGGCAAAAACATGAAGAAACCTTTCACCAAAGAATATATACAGATTAGGGAAGCCCCAGGGGCCCAGCAGTTTGCCCCGCCTTTGGCCCAGGGTGTGGTCCTGGAGACCTCGGATCAAGTCTCATATCAGGTTCCCTGTGTGGAGCCTGTTTTTCTCTCCCTCTCCCTCTGCCTGTGTCTCTGCCTCTCTCTCTCTGTGTCTGTCATGAATAAATAATAAAATATAAAATTAAAATAAAATAAAATAAACAAAACAAAATGAATAAAATAAAATAAAATAAAATAAAATAAAATAAAATAAAATAAAATAAAATAAAATAAAAAGAATATACACAGATTGGATATGTTTAGTTTGTTGGGCAACCACACCAATTATCACAGACTGAGTGGCTTACACAATAGAAATTTATTTTTCCACAGTTCTCGAGGCTAGAAGTCTAAAATCAAAGCACTCTCAGGGTTGTATCCGGTGAAGTCTCTTCTTGGCTTGTAGACAGCCAACCTCTCCATATGTCATCACATGATCTTTCCTTCATGTGGGTGGAGAGTGAAAGAACTCTCTTATTTTGTTTCCTTATTTATTTATTTATTTTTTGTAAGGATTCCAGTCCTATTAGGTCAAGGTCTCACGTTTCATTTATTTATTTATTTATTTATTTATTTATTTATTTATTTATTTTTATTTATTTATTTTTTTAAAGCATTTTTTTAAATTTTTATTTATTTATGATAGTCACAGAGAGAGAGAGAGAGAGAGAGAGAGAGAGAGAGAGAGAGAGAGGCAGAGACATAGGCAGAGGGAGAAGCAGGCTCCATGCACCGGGAGCCCGACGTGGGACTCGATCCCGGGTCTCCAGGATCGCGCCCTGGGCCAAAGGCAGGCACCAAACCGCTGCGCCACCCAGGGATCCCAAGGTCTAACGTTTTAGACCTCCCTTAACATTCATTACGTCTTTATTGGCCTTACATCCAGATACAGTCAATTTTGGGGTTAGACTTCAATATATGAATTTTAGAGGGATACAATTTAGTCCATAACAGCATATAAATAAGACCATGAAAGGGATGCCTGGGTGGCTCAGTGTTGAGTGTCAGCCTTTGGCTCAGGGCATGATCCCAAGGTCCTGGGATTGAGCCCAACATTAGGTTCCCTGTGGGGAGCCTGCTTCTCCCTCTGTCTGTGTTTCTGCTTCTTTCTCTGTATCCCTCATGAATAAATAAATAAATCTAAAAAAAAAAAAAAAACAACAAAACAGGAAAGATGTTCAACATCATTAGCCATCAGGGCTTTTAAATTTGAGGAGTAGGAATAGAAATAATGGTGTCATGAGATTTACTTTAGACAATTGAGTCTCTTCTGTTTAAAAAAATCCAAAACAATATTATAAACAAAGGTAGTACAGTTGAGGCAATAAGTGCATAGGCTTCAAGACAACTGCTTCAAATTTATAAATTTATTTGGAACAACAGTACCCTTATTTTTCTAAAGTATATTACTGGTTTAGAAGTATGTTTCAAAATTAACTAATACTCACTCCTTGTTTGTCACCGTTGAGTGGTGTAATAGATGGCTACAAGGAATTAATGCACAGTTTTGTTTTCTTTCCTTCTTCATGAAATCCTTCATGAAATCCTTTTCATTCACTATTATGATTTTGTGTTAGGGTTCTTGGTATGGATATAATCATTCTACTAAAAACGTAAGGTTAGTGAGGTGGAACATCAGGGCCTGTTTTATAGATGTGTAGACATGGAATGGATATTGTTCTGTGTTTTTTATGTTGGTAGATCACAAAGCAAGAGTAAATACAATAATCTGAACTTCAAGTCCCTTGTTCTAGTGATTAATGGTGAAAAATATTTGATAAAATGCCTAATGTTTCTACTAAATGTGTAGTTTCTACTTTCTCTTAAGATTTTTACCAGTCGGGATCCCTGGGTGGCGCAGCGGTTTGGCGCCTGCCTTTGGCCCAGGGCGTGATCCTGGAGACCCAGGATCGAATCCCATGTCAGGCTCCCGGTGCATGGGGCCTGCTTCTCCCTCTGCCTATGTCTCTGCCTCTATGTCTCTGCCTCTCTCTCTCTCTCTCTCTGTGACTATCATAAATAAATTAAAAAAAAAATTAAAAAAAAAAAAAGATTTTTACCAGTCCCTCTTGATAAGTTCTGGGCTATGATAATATACACAGATTACAACTGAAATAATGTCCTTGATCTTAAAGCAAAGATGGTGGGGTATAGATGCAATTTAATTACAGTTTGGGACAAATGTTGGGAACTCGATGAAAATTTTTGTTGGTTATTTTAATCCCAAATTTTCCCTAAATATTTTATGTGTTGTACTGAATTTTCTAGATGATTACCTCTATTCTCTACAGGATAGTTACTAGGACTTGGCCCTGCATTTGTTTATTTTACCTACCTTGCTTTGCATGCCTATAAAGAAGTCATTGTGACCACTGAAGCATTAATGGCCCACAGGTAATGATTCATTTATGTTACCCAGTGAGAGGACACTGCTCTATACCAGTAAACAAGGTGCCCACCCACACTCAGCAGCACTTGGCAACTTGAGTAATCAAAGCAATAGCTAGCAGTTGTGCATATAAAACTAATTAAAAAATGTACCAAGTTCATTTCTGAAAACTATTACAGATTCAAGGCTGATTAAATTGTATGTTGGTTTTTTTTTTTTTGTTTTTCCTTAGTGGCTTTAGGAAAGAATTTGTTGAAGTTGAACAAAGTGAGAAACACAATTGCCCTTATTTAGTGTGGTCAAGCTCTAATTTGCAACTAGGATTTCAATGAAATAAGACCCTAATTGGCGGGTCCATAATACATGGTATTTAGCTACTTCAGAGTATGGTTGTAGATAGAGGAGGCAAAAGAATTTTTAAAAAGGAAATTATTACAGTCATGGTTGAAATGAAAATAAAGAATTTAAAATATTTACTGTGTGTCTGGTTTTTATGCTAGAACACCATAAATGAATTATTTGTGAGCATAACTTATGAAAGGAAAATATAAAACTAAAAATTAATGGTATATACACTCTTTCCTTTTTTTATGAAGCACCAAGCATGCTTGCATCAGGTTTGGAAATGCCCATCTTAACCACCTTCATTCTTATGAAGACTGTATCCTTTTCCATTCAGTTATATTAAATATATGCTACCCCCCCCCAAAAAAAAACACTTAAAAAGAAAGCCAGAGAGGCAGTATGTGGGCTTTTCCTGTTATGACCCCATTTCCAAAGGATGGGTGGTCATTTTTTAGTTTATAGATGGCCTTTTTAAATTTTATATGCCAGAGGAATTTAACTGACCGTGGATTTACTTGCATAGCAAGCCTGACATAGATCATGGAACACATAATGGTCTCCTCTTTTTGATGATGGTCCCATATTTTTACAAAGAAAAATGCAAAAACTAGACTACTCTTACTTGTTAAAATAGTTGATGAAATCAGGTCAAATGAGACTATTGAATTACTTTCTAAATATGAGGGAGAAAGATGTCTGGGTGGCTCAGTGGTTGAGCGTCTGCCTTGGGTTCAGGGCATGATTCCAGGGTCCTGGGATTGAGTCCCAAGTCAGGCTCCCCTGCTTCTCCCTCTGCCTCTGTCTCTGCCTCTCTCTGTGTCTCTCATGAATAAATAAATTTTAAAAAATATGAGGGAGAAAATGTTAAAATACATCTTTGGGTGGATCCCTGGGTGGCACAGCGGTTTGGCGCCTGCCTTTGGCCCAGGGCGCGATCCTGGAGACCCGGGATCGAATCCCACGTCGGGCTCCCTGCATGGAGCCTGCTTCTCCCTCTGCCTGTGTCGCTGCCTCTCTCTCTCTCTCTCTCTCTCTCTCTCTCTCTCTCTGTGACTATCATGAATAAATAAATAGAATCATAAAATAAAATAAAATAAAATAAAATAAAATAAAATAAAATAAAATAAAATAAAATAAAATACGTCTTTGCTACATACTTAAAGCTTATAAAAATCTGAGTGAATTAAAAAGATTTAAAGGGTTTAATTAAATAATTAAACCTGTAAATATAGAATATTCTGAAGGCTACTGTAATTATGACTTTCACACGTTTTAATATATGAGGCAACGACAGACTATTTTGAAATTGACCTGGAGAGATGGTGTATGCTGGGGGTCTAAGATCTTTAGGTCCAACGTCCTCAGTGAACATTTCCAAGCACTCTGGTAGTCAGTTGGTACCCAAATCCATATTGCCATGGCCAAGCAGTTATATACAGTTTGGCAAAAGATAACAATGACTCTTGCTTCTCCTTTGTCTATAATAGACCTTACTTATTATTTATATAAAATACAAAAAAATGAAAGGAAAATCCAATCCCATTTAATTTATATTCAATCCTGAAACCCATTTTTTTGGCTCAGGTTATGGACACATATAACAACTGAAGACTTATACAAATATTAAGCATTTTCCTGGGCTCATTAAAAGTCAGCAAAATAGTTTACATCAGCTAAGAAAATTAAATTATGACTTCACATTAAAAGGTGATATTTCCTTTGTTCCAGAGATGCTATAAAATTCTATACTATAGCGACAATCAATCTCAACTTCAGACATGGGATTTTGCTGCTTCAGTTCTTTTCAGATTGTGTCATTAGTTGAAATAACTACCTAAGGCTTATTTACACTTTAAAGATTTTTTTCTATGTTAAAAAAAGAACATTTTCTAATAAAATTCCTTACCCTGAAAGCTAAAGTAATCAGTGTATCTAAATTTGTTTTGACTACATCCATTATTTAAAGCACTATTACCCAGAATTCCTGACTAGCAATGGGAATTCTTGGGATTGCAAGCTGATTCTGTCCTAGATTTAAAACCTACTGTGGCATTGCTTATATTGTGGTTATAGCATCAACTAGAGGATTCTGAAAACTCTTAGCAGTATCATTTTGCCAGGGTCCTTTCCCATACTGTGATCAGAACAATTATAATCTTAAATTTAAATGGACAGGAGCAGTGTTTATGGGCAAAAAAAAAAATATATTAGAATTTCAGTGACTCTCATTTTATTGACATTTTGATGTAATGCACGTCCTACCTGTGACCTTGTCACTTTCTTTTATACCACGCATATAAAAGAGATAATGTATCTAGAAAATTTGATACAATATTTTCAAACTTGCATTTGATAACTTGTTGATTCTTCATGTGTAACTTATTATTTAACATACTTTATTTTTTGCAAATTTTTAAAAAGATTTTATTTTTCTTATTCGTGAAAGACAGAGAGAGAGAGAGAGAGGCAGAGACATAGACAGAAGAAGTAGGTTCCCCACAAGGAACCTGATGCAGGACTCGATTCCAGAACCCCAGGATCACACCCTGAGCTGAAGACAGACACTCAACCACCGAGCCACTCAGGCGTCCCTAACATACTTTATTTTAATTCAGAGTTGGATTTAGCAGACTTATGACAGTGCGAATTTGTCATTCTCAAAATTATATTTCATGGTATTGAATCAATAATCTTTAACAATTACAGCTTTTATTATGTTAGTCAGAAAAGCAAGATAGTTTTAAATATGAAACAGAAAAACTATCTAAAATATGTTCAAGCACAACATCTAGCATTGGGTGAGGAGCAGTTATCAGCTTCTTATAAATCCTTTTACAAATATGGGCACATGGAAAAACAAAAATAGGTCAATAGAGCTATTCTGTGTTGTCAGGCCACATCTGTGGTTTTTCTATCCACAGCTTATAACTCAACAAAAGTTTGATCTTTGAGCTTTTTTATTATGTATTATGGAAGTTTTTACCTATGTACATACTCATTGTCTTCCACTTCTTTGGTAAATTGTGCAGCATTCTTCAATGCTTAAAAAATGGTAGGAAATAATCGATGTGTCATGATATTGTTTCATTGTCATCCGTAAGAAACAATATGAAATAATTTCAGATAGACTGTGATTGTGTCAAGTTGTTCAATATTTAAATTAAGAAATGTCTTTGAGCATTCCTGAGACCTCTTAATTAAATGACCTTCCAACCTGTCCCCAGCTTTCCTTATTTAAAGATCAAACCCATGATGTTGAAAAAAGGCTTAAAACAAAGTGTTATTTAATTTCTTACCTTTTCTTCATCATCTCTGCTTATTAAATAATTTTAGCACTATACTTCATCTAGTCTTAGGAGTGCACATCAGTTAATCACAACATATCAAAGTCTTTAATTAAATTTATTGACAAGACACATGAACCTGATCCCACTGGTGAATAGAGATCAAAGTGCTGACATCTTACAACTGCACTAATTTTCAGAATACTAGGGTAACTTCTCTGTAGTTATGAATTGAGGTTCATTGTATTTTACAGTTTAGTTAAATTGTCATAGGTGAAAAGAACTGAATTAAACTCATTTACCATTCTTAGTTCAGATAGCTGAATATCAGATAGTACTGGAAATGGAATAACATGTTGATTAAATAATTTGCAAATCAAGGTAAACCTTGATAAAAAAAAGCAATGTCAAATATTCGAAAGGAAATACACAATCCTGATCTGATAATAGGAGAAAAGTAAGATATGGCAACAAATAGCATGAGTGGTAAAAATTAACACTCCAGGATGTCAGCTCCTATTTTAGATGGAATGTGTTTCCCCCCAAATTGAAACCCAGCCCACAATGCAATGATATTAGGGGATGGAGTCTTTGGGAGGCAACCAAGTCATGAGGGCAGAACTCTCATGAGTGGGGTTAGTACCCAGAGAGCGCTCTTTGTCCCTTCTGTCTCATGGGGACCCAGTAAGAGGATACCCATCTGTGAATCGGGAAGTTGGCTTCCACCAGACACTTAACCTGCCTGCCTTGATCTTGGGCTTCCTAAACTCCAGAACTCGTTATCTGAGTCTATGGTATTTTTGTTACAGTGGACAGAATGAACTAAGGCAGCTTCTCTGTAGCTATTTTCAATAGGTCTGTGTTGAATTGCCTGTTACTCTGGAGGGTGGTCTTTAAGTGCTAAAATTTTCAAAGTTCATATAGTCACTACTAAAATCCTCATTGTATTAATATGCTTTGTCACAGGAGGAAGATAATACAGCACAGATAATAAAATCGGAGATATCCAATTATTATGTTGGCCTATAGCCAGACATTTGTCCATTGTGTGCTTTACAAGAAAAGAAAATAGCATTTGTTTTCTTGCTGACATGGTAATATCTGTTTAACTGACCTAGAAAAAAAGAAAGACAACTGTCTCTCTGAAACTTGATAATTTTGTCATTCACTAACTTATTGTGACCAGTATGACATGTTTGAGCAATTTATTGAGTCTCTTATTGTCATTCCCTCAAAATAGTGGTTTTGGTTCAGTGTAGGTGTGCTGCTATGTTATTTGTTTTCATTTGAAAGCATTAGTTCAACTCGTAAAGCATGAATTCATATTTTATCAGAATGCATAATTGGAAAGGTTGGGATAAGACATTAGTGGCCACTTAGTTAATTTATTTCCTCCTCCTCCTCCTTCTTCTTCTTCTTCTTCTTCTTCTTCTTCTTCTTCTTCTTCTTCTTCTTCTTCCTTCTTCTTCTTCTTCTTCTTCTTCTTCTTCTTCTTCTTCTTCTTCCTTTTTATCTTTTTTTTTTGGGGGGGGATAGTGACTTAAATCCTTCCTATTGCAGTTGAAATATTTGTTAATAGGACTACAATCCAGAAAACTTGAATAACACATATTATACTTGAATCTAGAATTTGACCTTTTTTGCATAATTAGTCATACATAAGGAAAGTTAAATCAAGAAAAGCTTTAAAACTTAGGAATTTGAGGGATCCCTGGGTGGCGCAGCGGTTTGGCGCCTGCCTTTGGCCCAGGGCACGATCCTGGAGACCAGGGATCGAATCCCACATCGGGCTCCCGGTGCATGGAGCCTGCTTCTCCCTCTGCCTGTGTCTCTGCCTCTCTCTCTCTCTCTGTGACTATCATAAATTAAAAAAAAAAAAAAACAACTTAGGAATTTGAGAAGAAGAGAAAATGTATCCACTTCCTGAAACTGTACACTCTCTTGCCCTAATGCAATAACTAATATTCCTATCCTGGCATAAAATAGTTCAGAAGGAATCTCACATAATTAAAGAGTTGGGATGATAACTTGATACATATTGTCGGTTTTCATTTAAGAATACTATAAATAATCCAAGATCAAAAGGCAGGGAAAACAAACATATGACTTGAACCATAGACAGAGCAAACTATTACATCTATAAGCACGAAAGATACAAACATGAAGAAAATAAGTAGATATATAAAAGACCCCAAGTATAATAATTATATTTTTAATAGTGTTATATAATTGACACAAAAAGTAATTAGAGAAATGTAACATACTGTCATGTTTCTTCCACTGTCACCTGTGAAGAATGACCGCAAGAGCACAAACTCAGTAATTGCTCTAATTATCAGCTATTCTCCAGCTCAGGTAGGTTAAAATGAAAAACATAAATTCATCCCTCATGATGCTACACCTCACACAAACACCTTCAAGTAGTCTGGGTATATTACTGTATGACATGTTGAAAGAAAATTTTAACTGAGATGGATCTTTATCATGGTTATGATTCTACAGGGACAAAGAAATGTCTGACCTAGTCCTAAATTTTAACTTCAGATTTAGATGATTGCAAAGAAGTCTCTTAAGAGGATGCCTGGGGGGCTCAATACTTGAGCATCTGCCTTTGGCTCAGGTCGTGATCCCTAGGTCCAGAGATGGAGTCCCACATCGGGCTCCTTGTGAGAGCCTGCTTCTCCCTCTATGTCTCTGCCTCTCTCTGTGTGTTTCTCATTAATAAATAAATAAAATATTTAAAATAAATAAATAAATAAATAAATAATAAATAAATAAATAAAATCTTTTAAGTATATCTTCATAGTTTATTTTACCTTGATATATATATAAATATTAACAAGCTGTGATACATATACATATCTTCAAATTTACATAATCTTGTGAAATCATTATTTTAAATAGAGAAAGTATATTGAAATGTCCTTAATTTTATCCCTTGCCTTCAGGAAGACTTGGAAGTGGAGTTGTAATTCCTGATTTTTTAATAAAATAGAACTTTGGG
The DNA here is from genome assembly GCF_905146905.1 of Nyctereutes procyonoides. Taxonomy (NCBI): domain Eukaryota; kingdom Metazoa; phylum Chordata; class Mammalia; order Carnivora; family Canidae; genus Nyctereutes; species Nyctereutes procyonoides. Next base: position 11,779,706 of record NW_026575032.1, on the reverse strand, counting down.
AAAAAATATTTTATCATGTTTTCTAAAAGCCTATTCCAATGTTTAGCCATCTTTGCCTCTCAAATACAGAGGGAGACGTTTTACATGTTCTAACACATTATAAGCATGACCATATCAGAAACAACCCCAGGTGAATTGTAGCAAAAAAAAAAAAAAAATCAGAATTGGTTTTAGATTCACTGCTGTCTGCCTACCTCAAACCTCAGGCATCATGGTTCCTTATACTTCAATCACAACCCTCAGGAGGTCAAGCTTCACTGCGGGGTCCTTTGCAGACCTTCCCTCCCTGGCCCGGTGCTGTGTATGAGAGATTTGCAATTTCTTGAAGCAAAACTGACAGTTTTTCCTTTTATTTACAGAACCCTGAAACCACGGATTCTTTAATTTGATCAAGTAAACTGTGACAGTGTGTTAATGAGGGCTGAACCATTTGTATATTTGAATAATAATTTTCTGGAGATAATTATTTCACCTCAATTCAAAGGAGTGCCTCTAGCTATGGGAATTTCATCCCACCCGTAAACAGAGCAGGGCCCCATGGTAATCTGAAACTCTCACTTTTCTATCATCTTTGTGTTATTTGCACTCAGTATTCTTTGTTCAAGGCTGGAGATGAGTAGGCTTGGGGATTGTGAAGGGATCTGATATTACCCAAAGCACTTTCAACTCTATGGGAAAGGCAGTTAAAATGAACTGGGAACTCTAGTAGTGACCATTCTTCCATTCTGGGACCACCATTACAATATTAAAGAAGCTCAAATTCTAAGTCTCATGTAAACTTTCCATCACGTTCTTGTCCCTTCCGTCACCCCACAGGAAGGTTGGCTCTGCTTTTAGAAGACTTTAATACTAAATAGCAAATAATGGTGGAAGAAAGGTGCACATTGTAGACAGACTCTTTTTTTTAATTATTTTTTAATTTTGTCACAGACTGTCCAATGTTTTTTAGTTGTAAGAGCTCAAAAGCAAAGATTTATGAAATTTAATGAAAATGGTAATGGGGGAATTTTGATACTTGGTAAGGTCCCTGGTATACATGATTTTCTAGTGAACAGATCAGAGGACATAGTATGAAAATTATGTGCCAGTATGATCTCAGAAAAATTAATAAAAATCTGCATAATAGGATTGTCAACTACATGGGGGATTGCGTTGAAGAGGAAAATTCTGAGCAAAGGGGGTAGGGTTATGTTCAAAGGAACAGAACAGAACAGTAATTAGGACCTCAGAGGTAAGATCGTAGCAACACAGGCCCTTTACAAAAGGACTAGTTTCTGGAAACCTATCTGGAGGGAATGAATAGGAAGTAGGTTGCACACTGCAAGCTGGAAGACAAATGAACCCTATTTAATCCCTGTTTGTCCTGGAGCTCTCAGCACTTCTCCCCATGGTTTCAAATACATACATTATTTAGATACTTCCAATTCTCATATTTTCATGTAACAGAATTCCAGAAGCAAACAAAACAAAAACAAAAACCATTGGTATTTTCGTTTTCCCAGCAAAAGATCTAAAGATCCTTGAGGTAAGCCCTATGCACTTCCCAATCAATCTCTAGGGTCAGGAGATAATTACCATCCCCATTTTACACATGAGAAAACTAGTTATGAAAAAGTAATAAATAAAGGATTCATGTTTCTAAACAACTATGAGGGTTGTTTTGCATGGGGAAGGGGAACCTTTCAAAATTAATATTTAGAAATAATTGTCTGATAAATTAGGAGTTATTCGCTTTTTTTAAAAAGATTTGATTTATTTATTCATGAGAGACATACAGAGAGAGGCAGAGACACAGGCAGAGAGAGAAGCAGAATCCATGCAGGAAGCCTGATGGGGGACTCGATCCTAGGACCCCAGGATCATGCCATGAGCCAAAGGCAGATGCTCAACTTCTGAGCCACCCACGCATCCCAAGAATTATTCATGTTTATGCAACTTCTCAATTTTATCTATACTATGTCAGAGGATAACTCTTTCTGAAGAAATGTGTAATGTATAATATTGCTACGAGTGTAAAGTTCATATGTACCATTGGTTATACTTTGTTTTTGTTTTTGTTTTGTTTTTTTGTATTTATTTTCCTCTTGTGACCAAAGAATAAAATAAAACTGTCCTTGGAAGAAAGATGCATACAGTTATAAATACCAACTATAAGCCCACTATTAACAGACTAAGTATTCGGCAAATATTTAATTTGGAGGATGCATTGCTTTTCTCACGATGGCCTGTGTGAGAAATTATCTCATCCTTTTTTTGTTCCTTCTGTCAAAACAAAATGAAAAATTATATGATATTATAGGAGAATCATAATGCCATACAAATCATAAGCTATGGAGAGAAAGTAGAAAATGATATGCTGCTAAACAAAAATTTTATAGTTCTAATGCTGAGGCATAAACTCACAATATCAATGTATGTTGAGAAAGTCTGCCAGCACTCAGTTTTCATGTTAATAAGTATTAAACATCTCCATACTCTTTGACCCTGAGTTTTCAGAATTCAGTTGTGTTTCATATCTAACCCATGATACACATGATTGGAAGAAGGCTATGGTTTATGGGTTTAGCATAGCTAAAATGGGTGATGTTGAAGCTCATCTTAATAATTGTAAATTATATTAAGTTACCAGTAAATATCTCAGAAATATGTTATGAAGTGTCATATATGGGTTGACCTTAATCCTAATGATATTGTCATTTATGTAAATTTAGATTTTCACTTCATTTCCTTTGTTCTCAGTCAGAAGCGAGGGTAAGATGTATGTTATTTTCACAAATAGAAATAGTGTTTTTTTTAAAAAAAGAAATAGGGTGCTTTATTAAAATAATTCTAATGGTTATTAAAATTATCTCCTTACAGATGTATCTATTCTATCTCATACTTTCTTCAAAAGTTACATTACTGGAGAGTTTTAGTGTTCAAATATTTTCTAACTCATGCATTTGATTACTAGCCAAATAGTATTCACATTAAATAATTTGCACATTTTATAAAAATTCTAGGATCTACAGATTTTTAAATAATCTATGAAAAACACAGGAGACATCTGTGAATATTTGGTGATTGGAAGAAGTCAATGGGTCACGGAACTCCAAGCTTTCCATTTTATTTTTATTTTTATTTTTATTTTTATTTTTATTTATGATAGTCACACACAGAGAGAGAGAGAGGCAGAGACACAGGCAGAGGGAGAAGCAGGCTCCATGCACCGGGAGCCCGATGTGGGATTCGATCCCGGGTCTCCAGGATCGCGCCCTGGGCCAAAGGCAGGCGCCAAACCGCTGCGCCACCCAGGGATCCCCAAGCTTTCCATTTTAATGTTGTAGCAAACACAGGAACTGTGCCATACTACATAGAGCCCTCCAGGAAAAGATGTAGACTGCATTCCTTTTAAGTGCTCTAAAATGGCTTTGTTCCTTCCTTCTAATGAGGATTACTTCAAAATGCTACCTAATTTTGTCTTCACTGTTGTTTTGTTTTAATGAATCTGTTTGGTTGGCAAGATGTCTTATGTGTTGCTTAGAATCAGTGAAGTGATTAAGAATTCCATCTCTAGCTCAGCAAAACTCTATCTACCAGAACTACAAGTACAGATTTGCCCTGGGTAACCTGATTCAAGACTGCTGTTTGGCAGTTACTAGTAATGTTCTTTTCACTTTCAGATTGTACTGACTTATTTTAATTATTAACTTATTTTTAAAGATTTTATTTACTTATCTGAGAGAGAGAGCAAGCAGGAGGGGAAATGGAGGGACAGAGGGGGAGAGAAAAGCAGACTCCTCCTGAACAGGGAGCCCAATGTGGGTCTCGATCCCAGGACTGTGAGATCATGAGCTGAGCTGAAACAACCACTGAACTGATTGAGCCACCGAGGAGCCCCTCAAATTGTACTGATTTAGGCCATAAATTTGATGGTCACCTCAGCTATAGAAGACTTTGTCCTTACTCTGTTGAGATTATTGAGAGAATATGAATACCCTTCATTTATTTGTGCAAGTGAAGAACACTGATTTTTTTTTTAAATAAGGAACAGTTAGTGAGAAATGTAAGTCTACCCAGTACTAGACTTTTCAAGAAAGCAATGATATAAAATTATACCATTTCTTAAATTTTCTCATTTATTCACTCTCTGAAAGTACTTTGAAGGCACTTTTCTTTTCAATTTACAGCCTATTCACAGTTATCTAAGTACCTTACTTAGTTTCTACAGATGGTGTGCATTCAATAAATCTTCTTGAATGAATAAATAAATTAACATAGAGAAGGTCATTTTTCGAGAAACTTAAATCTAACTTTAAGATATGATAGTAAGTATGTGGTATATAACTACATTCTTATTAGTCTGAATGCTAAATGTGTAAAAAATCAAAAAAAGAAAAAAAAAGGAGAAATGCTCTAGGGACAAAGGTTTTCTTGTCCTGGATTTTCTTCAACCTGGAGAAAGCTAAAGAACCTACACTCTGTGAGACAAATAGGTAATACATCCTGTGTAGTGGTTCATAGATACAGTTGTAACTCACAGCTATGAGATGGGTTTTTAGTAGGTAAACTTCAGATGCACAAGCCACTTGACTAAGAGATTGAATTAATCAAGAAGGTTGTAATATTATGGTATAAAGGGAGCAGTATAATGTAAATAAAATCACTTTCAGGAAGTGAGAAAAACCAAGTCAACAGACAACTAGGGAATATATTAAGGAGGAAAAATAAAATCAAGCAGGTGAGTGAAGATATACTAAGACGTGATATGTATTATATAGAAGTCTGATAATTTCAACCATGGTGTAGTCACATAATAGTAAACTATTTAGTAGCTCAGCTCCCTTCCCTAAGGTCATCATAACTAGGAAGTGACCAAGGACTCGTGACTATACCTCAATATATTTATATTTCTTGTGGCTCTGATAATAACACAGTGAGAAAATAGAAATCTTTTTAGTTTACAGAGGCTCATGACTAAGAGAAAATTGGATTAAATATAATCATTAGGTCTTATTCTCCTCCTTAGAAATTATTATGCCGTAGATTATCATAGAACTTCAAATATGAAACAAACCTATCTTATAATATGAATTTAAACAGATAGGAGAATAAAAAATTTATATTTGATGAAAGTGAATAATTGTATTCATTTAAGTTGAATAATCAAAGTAACACCACAAAGAAATGTACTAAATGTTAAAGATGATTTACATTTTCCTTTAACATATATTTAACATACTTAAATAGAAATAAAAGAAGTAACTCTCAGTATAAGCAGTTTATATTGTATTGGTTCATTTATTTATACATCCAGGAAAATGTTCATATCCAGTAATAAGTGCACAAAGTTTCAGTTTAAAATCTTACAATAAAAATACAATATCCTGTTTAATATAAATATCAGACTAATTACTATTTCCCAGGAAAATTCTGGGAATTTTAAAACTTGCAACTTGTTTTTCCTTGTCAAGTTAGATGTTAGGTAGTTCTTTACTGTGTGACTTGTTTAAGTACAAATCACCTCATATATGCAACCTGTATATTAAACTATTCAAGCTTCATCTTCTTTTCCTATACTTTTTTTTTAAAAATTATTTATTTATTAATGAGAGACAGAGAGAGAGAAAGAGACAGGCAGAGACATAGACAGAGGGAGAAGCGGGCTCCATGCAGGGAGCCGGACATGGGACTTGATCCCAGGACTCCGGGATCACACCCTGGGCTGAAGGCAGATGCTTAACTGCTGAGTTACCCAGGCATCCCTCTTTTCCTATGCTTTTTTTTTTTCTTGCTTACTCTGAGTACATTTCACTTTGCTATAAGCTGTACATATTTGTAGGTTAGCTTTAACTATTTTAGAAGACATCACAGTACAACATTTTGCAAATAAACAAGTATTAATAAATAGTAAATATATGATTAGAAGAAAACAAGAAAAATCCTCAGTAGAGTGAGTTTCTAAATCACATTCTTCCAGTGTTTCTTCACTCCCTCAGAATCTCAAGGAATGAGACTTGATTTGCCAATCACAGTTCACTCCCTTCCTCCCTGCACCTTGCTCTCATTAGTGGGATTCATAAACCTTACTTGGCTTGACAAGTATAGCTGAAGAAGTGCATCCTTTTCTTTTTTTTTTTTTAAGATTTAATTTATCTTTTTGAGAGATAGAGACAGAGAGCAGGAGTGGGGAGAGAGGGGAGGAGGCAGAGACAGAGGGAGAAGCAGACTCCCCACTGAGCAGGGAGCTGGATGTGGGGCTTGACCCCAGGACCCTGGGCTCATGACCTGAGCTGAATAAAGGCAGACACTCGACTGTTTGAGTCAATCAGGTGCCCTTGAAGAAATGTATCCTATACCTAAAGTAAGTCTCTTTAATTTTAAGTAGAACATACTTATATTGGTGATTTTTTTGTTTTTAAACTATCAAAACCATGAACTAGAATGGCCCGTCTGAAGAATTGCTTTTCCTATACAATCAAACAGGATTGCTTTGTGTGTAAGTGTTATCAGTTTATGATCTTTTCTCTCCTTCATCCTTTATTTTCTGTATGTTGGATTATGAGGAAAGCATTGTCACCCTCTATACACACAGCAATAAAGGTCAAATGGAATTACATAAACTAAACTACAGATAATGAGAAAAATGTGATTGGGAGATGTGGATTGTATGTTTCTAATTTTCTTCAAAAATTCCTCTATTAATATAAAGAAATTATATTTTGTGTGTAGGTATAAGCTTCTTACAAGAAAAAAATTTCCCCACAAGGTCTGAAGTTTGAGTGCATTTTTTAGCAACATCATTTATTCATTCATTCAAAAATAATTAATTGAGAATCTGCTCTATTGTAGACCCATGGCAGGGGGCTATGGCATCCTCATATACTGTCTCTACTTTTTTTTTTTTTTTTGGCAGAGGCTGCCCAACTAGAGTCTACATCCTCCAGCCTTTTAAGGAGTTACATGGAGGAATTAATTTTTTTTTCATGGCAGGAAATATGTTTCACTTATCTTAATTCCCCCCCTGAAGTTCACAAACCAGGCTGAAAGGCAACAAGGAGCTAGAGTGAACTGATACTATCAGTTCTAGGATCATCTCCCTCAATGCCCCACCCCAGTGTGAAAGTCACTTTGGCCTCTTCTGCAGGATCTTCTCAGATTACCTTGAATCCATGGTCTGGGAAGAAAGAATTCATGCCTGGTATAACAAGGGCCCTCATGGACCTGCTGGGGCATGATGGCAGGTGCCCACCCTGATTTCTTGTTTTCTATAGCACACTGATTGCTAAAAATGTTGATTACAACCTCTGAAAAGAAGTGTTGCGCATATGTTCAATATTTAAATATTATATCTTAATATACTTATAAAATGTGTATATGAAGAACATGAATATAGTTATTATTAAATAAAAAGCTTCCTCAATTTTTTTCAAAGCATATTTCTCTTTAAACATTGTTACTTGATAACTGGGAAAAAATTCAGCTTTAAGGCTTAAAATAGACTCCATGTTTGAATGCGTTTCATTGCTTTTGGAAAAGGTGTGATAAGCATGAAATGAAGACAGAAATAAATTTTGCTTTAAACTAAAACTTAGGGACTGACCTTATTACTGAAATTTACAAAGTTGCTTTAAATGAGATAATTAGCTAAATGTACATGTCTGAATAAAAAGTACTAAATAGAGTTTGCATAAATATTATTACTACACTACTAAAAAAAACAGTATCCTAATTTTCATCTTGTTCAGTCTCATACCAATATTGTCCCTACTCCAATGAGTTTACATTCTACTGGGGAGGGAGGCAGACTACTAAAAAATTGCACAAACAAGTGTACATGTTGAACTATGACAAGTGATCTACAAAAAATGTGCGTAAGAGATAAAGGACCCACATAAACAAAATTGCAAATGAGAGAGAAAAAATCATGAGCAACACCACAGAAATACAAATAATTATAAGAATATATTATCAAAAATCATATGCCAACAAATTGGACACTCTGGAAGAAATGGATAAATTCCTAGAAACCTATAAACCACCAAAACTAAAAAAGGAAGAAAGAGAAAATGTAAATAGACCAAAAACCAATGAAGAAATTGAGTCACTGATTGAAAATCTCCCCAAAAACAGAAGTCCATGGCCAGTTAGATGGCTTCCCAGGGGAATTCCACCAAACATGTAAAAAGGAGTTAATACCCATTCTTCTCAAACTGTTCCAAAAAACAGAAGTGGAAGGAGAACTTCCAAACTCATTCTATGAGGCCAGCATTATCCTGATTCTAAAACCAGGCAAGGACTCCACTAAAAAAGGAGAACACAGGCCAATATCACAGATGAACACGGATGCAAAATTTCTCAACAAAATACTAACAAACTGAATCCAATAGTACATTAAAAGAAACATTCACTCTGATCAAGTGGGATTTATTCCTAGGTTGCAAGAGTGGCTCAATGTTTGCAAATCAAACAAAGTGATGCAGCACATTAATAAAAGAAAGGGTGAGAACCATATGATCCTCTCAGTAGATGCAGAAAAAGCATCTGACAAAGTACAGCATCCTTTCTTGATAAAAACCCTCAACGATGTAGGGGTAGAGGGAACCTATCTCAACATCATAAAACCCATATACAAAAAAACCATAGCTAATATCATCCTCAATCAGGAAAAACAGAACTTTTCCTCTATGGTCAGGAATGGATGTCCACACTTACCACTGTTGTTTAATCTAGCATTGGAAATCGTAGCCTCAGCAGACCAAAATATAAATAAAAAATAAATAAATAAATACATACATACATACATACATAAATAAAAAATAATAAATAAATAAATAAATAAATAAATAAGGCATCCGAATTATCAAGGAAGAAGTCAAACTTTCAGTATTTATAGAAGGCGTGATACTCTATATGGAAAATTCAAGACTCCACCAAAAAGTTGCTAGAACTGATGATGAATTCAGCAAAGTGAAAGAACACAAAATCAACATACAAAAATCTGTCGCATTTCTATACACCAATTATGTAGCAGTGGGAAGGGAAATCAAAGAATCAATCCTATTTACAACTGCACCCAAACCCTTCAGATATTCAGGAGTAAATCTAACCGAAGAGGTAAAAGATCTGTACTCTGAAAACAATAAAACACTTTGAGAGAAATTGTAGATGACACAAAAATATTTCATGGTCATGAATTGGGAGAAAAAACATTGCTAAAATGTCTATACTACCGAAAGTTATCTACAGATTTAACACAATCCCTATCAAAATACCACTAACATTTTTCACAGAGCTAGAACAAACAGTCCTAAAATTTGTATAGAACCACAAAAGACCCTGAATCACCAAAGCAACCTTGAAAAAAGAAAAGTAAAGCTGGACACATCGCAATTCCAGACTTCAAGTTATGTTACAAAGTTGTAGCGATCAAGACAGTGTAGTACTGACACAAAAACAGATGTAAAGATTAATGGAACAGAATAGAAAAAGGAGAAATGAACCCACAACTATACGGTCAACTAATCTCCAACAAAACAGAAAGAATATCTGGTGGAAACAGAGATAGTCTCTTCAACATATGGCATTGGGAAAAGTGGACAACAACATACAAAAGAATGAAACTGAACCACTTTCTTACACTGGACACAAAAATAAATTCAAAATAGTTGAAAGACCTAAACACGAGACAGGAAACCTTCAAAACCCTATAGGAGAACACAGGAAGCAACTTTTTTTATTTCAGTTGTAGTCAGTCTTGTCTGACTAGACAAGAGGCTGGAGGCAAGTGAGATGAAAGAGACACAGTTATGTTCTTTAAAGGGGTTTCTTACCGGATCGGGTCCTGTGTTGGGCTCCCCGCATGGAGCCTGCTTCTCCCTCTGCCTGTGTCTCTGCCTCTCTCTCTCTCTCTCTGTGTCTCTCATGAATAAATAAATAAAATCTTTAAAAAAATAAAAAAAAAATTAAAGGGATTCTTTAATGCATACTCTGTGTGTGTGTTCAGGTTGTGTTGTTAATGCTCACAGGTATATTTGGTATGTTATTGCGTGTCTGTTAGTAGGAATTTCAAGCAATAAGAAAAATTAAAAAATGAACATATCCCACCACTCAGTAAGTTAGCATTTAGTTAGCAGGCTTCTAGATATCTATGCATTGATAAGTAAATATGTAGGCACATGCATTTTTACATCAATACATCAAATAGCTTTATAAGAATGAAGTTGTGTTGTTTAAAGGCAAATACTTGTATGTGATTTAATTTAGGAGAAACAGTCATGTGAGATGAAAGAAATTTCTACATTTCCAACAACGATTTCTTCAGTGTAATATATTAGTGACTAAATGATCGCTTTAAGTATAATAGGAGGCCACTAAAACCATCAACAAGTTGGTAAATAAACCACTTGTTGGATAGTTTCAATGTTAGACATTTAGGGGGGGAGATGATTTGCACTTTTCTTCTCTCCTGTCTCTTAGTTTTGGTGGCTTACCTTGTCTTCATTGCCTTTGTTTGTTTATTTATTTATAATTTGAGAGAAAGAGAGCAAGCACAAATGAGGGGGAGGGACATAGGGAGAAGGAGAAGTAGATTTCTCACTGAGCAGGGAGCCTGAGGATGAGGAGGTGGGGGGCTGGTGCACATTCCAGGACCCCAAGATCATGACCTGAGCAGAAGGCAGAAGCGCTTAACCAACTGAGCCACCCAAGTGCCCCTGCATCAGTGTTTTTATATATTGATCTTTAATCATAAAGATAAAATCATCTCGTCACCCTTTTGTCTCTAGTTTTAGAGTAAAAGAAACTCGTTACCTTGAACCAGTGCTGTTAACAGCTTTCCTGTAGCTCATTCATTATTTCAATTCAATTCAATTTCAATGAATTGAAATTCTCAACTCATTGATAGTTGAGAATTTCTGCCTCCTGTCTTTATAATACAGGGACAAATTGCCTGCTATAATACTGTAGATCTTTTCCTTAGTATTTCATGGCCACTTTGCGTTTGTTTTCCTATGTTAATGGTAGTCTCCATATGATTATGATTTTTTTTTCTTATCTGAATGCCTGAAGAAACCATCTTTATCTTTATAGTTGAATAATAATATAACTAGAATGTGCTTTGATGCTGCTAATTTCGTATCAAATTGTCCTCTTGCAATTTAATTTCAATCAAAATATATTCATTTTATAGAAAGTTTGCTGTTATGTGTTTGAATTTTTTCTTTCATTGATTGATTTTTTATTACTTAGTTATAAACTAACTTTATATTGAACTAGTGCTATCTGTTCTCCTTATCCATAATTTTTCTCAACTGACTTTAATCATCTTGTCTTTTTCCCCCTCTCCTCTGCGTTACTTCATGAGATTAATTTTGATTTTCTTTTCTAGAGGCAGTGCACTGTGGTGATATTTTGTTAAAAGCAGGGTCTCTGGGGACACACAACCAAGATTTGCTTGCTAGCTTTATAATGTGCAACCTTAGGGAAACCTTAGGAAAGTTGTTTAACCTATTTGTGTACGTTACATTATTTTTAAGAGGGAGAGACTAATGTTTTCTATCTCGAAGTATTATTGTGAGGACTAAAAAGTGGTAACACAAGTGATGTGGTTATAAGAGTTCCTGGTAGATAGTAGTTCCTTAATAAATATTAAATACTCTTATTGGTTATCAGATTTTTTTCAGACTAAGTGGTGGCTCAGTAATTGGTTCTCAATTTATTTCTCCAGTTCAAGCCCTTTTATTATCTCATTTTATTATTTTATCATCTCCTTTTTGAGCCTGTGTACAATAGAATTATCATTAGTAGTAAATTCTTCAAAACACTCAGGAAATCAATTTCAATCCTTTGGAAAATGTTATCTTCCAACGGGAATTCTTCATCTGCCTTTTATATGATATTTAGCCTCTTTTTTTTTCCTGTTGTACTTACACAATTTCCCTGCAATTTATTTCATTTTAATATACCCTAATGTGGCTAACTTGGTCCTGATATAATGCTTATATTTGAATGATGTAGGAAAATTAATGCAGATACGTTTTCCATATTGTATGGGATTCTTTTGTATTGGCTCAGGAAAATTGACTGGGATTGGGATGCATCATGATTTCATTCACTTATCTGGTGCCTTAGCTGGAGTGGGTGGAATGGTGGGAGGCTGGTTGGACCTCTAATCTCCCCTCATAGTCTCTTATTTTGTAGGGTCTTTCTGTATCCACCCAACTTTGCTCTCCAACAAGGCAGTGGGCTTTCTTAAATGGAAGTTGGCTTCCAACTGCACAAAATCATAAGCTGTCCCAGGCTGTAAACAGATTCCGCCACTTTGACTTTATTCTATTGACCCAGCAAGTCACAAGGCCAGCCCAGTCATATTTGGTGGACATAGAAACCACCTTGTGATAGAAGGAGAAGCATACTTGTACAAAAATAGAAATAATTGTTTTTCACTGTTACATGTTCTCCAAGATTTATAACCATGCTGTTGCATTGTATCTGGCACATATTTCTTGGGTGGAGGAATGAATATCTCCTTCATCAGTGCATCCATAGAGTTTAAAGATATATTTTAGAACATAATGGACTCTTCTTCTTCCTCTTTCTCTTCTTTCTTCTTTGTCTCCTTCTTCTTCTCTTCCCCCTCCTCCTCCTTTTCCTCTTTATTCTTATTCTTTAACCATAGGAACACAGTGGGGGGAATGTTGTCTTACATTATTCTTCTGAAATATTACATTGGCTTTTAAATAATTTTGTGTAACACAGCAAAGACAATGCTCTGATTTGTGTGTTTCTGTATGCTTAATAATTGATAAATATTTCATAAATATGAAGTATGTTGATTCGAGAGATATTTAATTGGCAAAGCTAAGAAGTTTGATTTCTTTTTTCTTGAGAGCCCTCTGAGGAATCTCAAAGTTTTTTTTCTACTTTTCTTTAATCCCTTATTATATATTCAGTCAAGAACAGGATCCTTGCCTGTACTATAGCCTTTGGGGTGTGGTCTATTTTTTTCGTTGAATTTTTTTTAAGATTTTATTTATTTATTTGACACAGATAGAAAGAGGTAGTGAGAGAATATAAGCAGGGGAAGTGTCAGAGGGAGAAGGAGAATCAAGCTCCCCACTGAGTAGGAAGCCCTATGTACGGCTCCACCCCAGGACCCTGGGATCATGACCTAAGCCAAAGACACACACTTGACCAGCTGAGCTACTCAGGTGCCCCTCTTTGGAATTTGTTTCTTGAGATTTTGTTTTGTTTTTTTCTCCAAGTGACGCTGGATTCATAAGTGGACTTACTTGTTGTTTCTGTGGAGAAGAATTTGGCCCACCTGCTCTTCTTTACTTTCTTTCTTTCCTATCTTTCGATTAAACTTTTACCATGAGATGGAGAAATAAGAAACACAACTTGGATGTGGTCTCTTTCTTCTTCATGATATTTCTCCCATTCTTTCTCTCACTCATTTCATTGACAGGTGAAATAGGCCTGTGATACTGCCATTTAATGGTGACCCACCCTGAAATGTGGTAGCATCTCACTGCTTTTATCCTGCGGTCTCTGTTCCGAATATCTGTTCTCTTACATTTTGTGAGGCTAAATGGGGATAGGCCTGGGGCTGCTTCTTCAGGCAAAAGCCCCCTTCTGAGAAACCAGTGCTCGAAAGATCTTGCTTTGCATTATCTAAACATTACAGAAAATTTCTTTCATTTTGCATAACGTTTTCTCGATTATTGTCAATGTAATAAAATACAAAGGCTTAAATATCAGGTATTTTTGTTGTTGTTGTTTGTGTGTTTGTTTGGAATTCCAGACGGGGATATGTTTCACAAGTAGGCCAGGGGAAGGGGATGCGTTGTTTTCTAAAACAAGAGTCAGGAGATTCAGGTAAAAATTTGCTTTCTCAAGTCTGAAAACTGGAAATTTGGGCAGAATTCTTATATTGTAGTCTGAGGCAGAATTTTCTTTGGAAAACCTCATTTCTTTTACTTTGAGAAACCTATTTTTTTGTTGTTGTAGTTCTTAAATTATTCAACTGATTGAAGAAGCCCCAACTGCCTTATGGAAGAAAATCTGATTTACTTCAGTTTTCCAATTGTACATGTCAATCACTACCTTTACAAAAACATCTAGACCAACGTTTGACCATATAACTGATCACCGTAGTCCAGATGATTTCACACACATTGTATGTTTAAGGATGATGTTGAAAAATAAAAAAATTCTCTCCTTATGATAACAAATATCTGGAAAATGCCAACATCACAGCTACTCTGTGGTTGTGATTTTTTTTTGAACAGACAACACATGAACAGGCTAGCAAGATATTTAACATAGAGATCTAGAGAATGATATAGCAATAGTAGACCTTGATAAGCTCCCGTAAATTAGATCCTTATAATTGTAAGCCAGTTAGGAAAAAATTTATCTTTTATGGATTTAGATTATAACAGTCCCAATAGCACTTTCAATGCTTGCAATGTGTGTGTGTGTGTGTGTGTGTGTTTTCTCATAATTACTCACAAGGATCTTGAAGGACTTCAAACTTTGATGATCTATGTTTCTTAAATATATCTGGTGTGTCAGTGTCCATCACTGAAGTTCTCTGGATTGTCCCTCAAAGCCAAATGAATCAAATTTAAGGAAATACTAATTAGGTTAATTTGTGCATTGAGTATATGAAGATTATATATATTAGGGAATTGTATTCTGGGACAGTTATTAGTATCCCCACTGGTAGGTGCAAATATGAAAAGTAGTGATTAGAATAAGTAGAGTATGGGAAAGGTAGAGACCTAGGGTAAGGAAGCCTGGTTAGCACCAGAGGTAATCTGACAATGGCAACTTACTTAATATATCTTGATGGTTTTTCCTTAGACTTGCAAAATATTATACTTAGCACATAGCTATGATATTTCTGTTTCTATATTGCAATTGTTTTTGCTGTTTTGTTTTGATAATCTCCAATCCCTCAGTTAAGCTTGATACAATCACCTGTTAGTGTTGTGGAGAATAAAGACAGAAAAGGTAAGAAAAGTCCAATTTATTCTATGTCAGTTTTCTCACTTCCACCAAAGAAGTGGCATGTGATGGGAAATTGTGTCCAAGAGTTCCAAGAATCATGTTAATGAAGGGAAAGGTAGAATAGAATTCTAGAAAAGAGAACACACAAAAAAATAGAAGCAATATCTAAATGGGAGATTCAAAATTAATCTGATTATGGTGCCTCATTTTTAAATATGTGCTGGAAGAAACACATCAGAAAAATTGAAGGAGCAACTAAGGAGCTGAATAGACTAATAATAACACTAATAATGATCCTTTACTGGATACATCTCATGTCCTGTTTCAAATCACCTCTGATCACTTTCTACACGAATCATTTTTGAGAATTCCAGGTTAGAAGAGTTATGACTTGACTGAAGATCCCCTCAAAAATGTTACCTTATGTTCTACTTTTGGTCTTAAGACTTATCTGATGGACTATGAAAGCCTGCTTAACTACCCAGGCATGTATGAGCCTGAAAGTGCAAGGTATTAACACATCATGAGATGACTTTTGACCAATGATGAATGAGAGTTAGCAGGCAACTGTTCACTTCATTTATCCCTCTGGAGTCAATTCCATACCACATTCTACGCAAGGACCGGTAAACCATGGATCGCTGCAATTTGGTACATTCCCAGTTCAACTTCCCCAGTAGAACAAGCTTATGACTTGTTTTATTTTTAGTGTGTTCTAGTGAACTTAGAAAAGACTGGTAGTGAAATGTGATATCACAGTCACAAAGTTTCTTAAATACACCAATAGGAGAAGCAGTAGGACAGCAATATTCTAAGTAGTTCTCAATTTGTATACCTATTTTTACAAATGTGTATATTTACCTGAACCCTGTTGTTTGGTCTGTCTTTACATCCTGTAACCAGATTTCCATCTAATATTTGTCATAGACTGTTTACTTTTGCGGACAGTTCCAGAGTCCTGAATTATGTACCTATACTCTTGTATTCACATGGCATTATATATAAGAGCAGGTTGGTTGGCTTTGTAGTTTGAAGCCTGTTGGATGGTAACTAGTACTGATTCAAGTGCTATTTCAGATCTTAACCTCAGGGATACATAATTATATATATATAATTATATTCTGGGCACTTTTTAGATGGGTGGTACGGGAGGAAGGCATCAAATTGGTTCTGGTTGTTATATATAAGTCAAACACTTATTTGCAAGTGTGAGGCCTCTGAGTTTTTTCTTCTCCCCTCTAGAAACTGGCAAACACAGTCACTATTTGATCAGCTTGGAGTCCTGAGTGACCAAGATAAGCAGGAAACCCCTAAACATCTTAAAATCTTGATAGACATGTAGACCTGCTGATATATTAGTATCTGTTGTTTAAAATTACTAAGATTTTGTTCTTGTATATCTAGTCATATAACCCAGATTGATGCATCTGTGCATTTGTTCCTCAACGATAGACTATTTTATTCTTTCACATTGTTTATAATTATTAGTATGATTTTAAAATTAGGACAATGAAAAAATCAGGTATTTCTTTCCTGTTTTGACTTATGGATAAAATTTGTCATTTAAGTGAATTTTAAATGTTTATTTTTTTCTTATAGTACTCTAGTATATTGTTGCTAATTCAATTCTCCAAATTAAATATCTCATTTCAACTAACTTATTTGATGGAAACCAGTTCACTGCTCTTTTCAAACAAATAATCAGGAAGTTATGGAGAGGCATTTGTATATTTTCTAATATCTGAACTCAAAAAGATGCACCGACATATTTTATAGAATTCAGCTATTCAATTTCTGTGTTTATTGTGTGTTGTCACTTTACCAATATTATTTTCCAAAATATAAATGCTTGCAATTCATTCCTCGATTATTTAGTAACTCAAGCCCAATGAATCCTAATGCCCAGTATTAAAATTACGAGTTAAGCTGACAAATAGATTCTTTCTCTTATTCTTTATTCAATTTCATTCATATGACAATAATTATCCCCTAGCCATATTTCTCTAATTTTTATTTAAATGTTCTTTCTATGAAAGGATACTTGCATTCAAATCATTTATGCACACCATTCAAATCAAATCATTTTCAACCCAATTGATTGCATTTCTTTATACCACCAGCAACAAATCACACTTGGAAGAGAAATAACACAAAAAAATGTCAGGATAGATTTAAACATTTTATAAAATATTGAAAGAAAGAGCATGCCCTTCATCTAGTTATTTACTCAGAATTCACTGAGAAATCAAACTAGAGTTACTTTACAAATAAATTCAAAACCATCTGTTGTTTCACTTACTTTCCCACTTATTCATAAAAATTAATTGGTAAGTAGATATATCTTAACTTATATTGGTAAATACTTTCTGGAAATTAAAAATCACTTTATATGATCACCAATGAAAAAGTATTATAAATAAAATTTCGATAACTAATCTATGTGATTTGAATAATTCTAATAGAATGACTTGGCAAAAATGAAAGAAAACGTCTTCCAAAATGAATATATGCACAGATATTAAAGTGTATGTAAATATTTAAAGGAAAGGTGATAGTGAAATAACTATAACAACAATTATGAAAAATATAAGCTTAATAATATCCTTATGTTAAGAAACCACTTACCACTTATTCTGATTGTTCCTTGTATTAAATAAATATGAAGCTTAAGGAAAAAGAATATTAAGATGATTTTTCTCTACAGATAATTTGTTACTCCTTTTCTGCCTTTGGTTTGAGAATGATTGGTAATTACAAAATGTTCCAATAATATATTCTTTGAATTTCTTAGCATAATAGAACAATATAACATCAACAGACTCATTATTTTACTTTCTATGATTTTCAAAATGAAACTTAGAATACATTGTTTGCTAATTTCCTGATGGTAGCCATCAATAAAAATTAGCATTATGTCTCTGAGAGGTTGATGCTACTTATTTTGGGAATCAGTGTAAAGGGATTTAGGGAATTTCTAATATGAATTAATGGTGCTTTTTCTATGCATCTTATTAGAGTCATAAAGTGAGTTGAAATTTAAATTAAGGGTAAATAACACATTAAAACAAAATATATAAAGCTCATTAAAATCTAAAGTTTAAGAACTATTCAAAGGAATACATTATTTTATATCTGAAAGAATAGATTTTTTGTCACAATTTTAAGTACCAACATGTAGAAAAATATATACATGTAAAATAAAATATGTGTATATAATAAAAACGTACTATTTTTTAAGCTTGAGTCACATGCTGTATATACATTTTAATTACTTTATGCATGCTATTAAATGGTTGCAAATCATATATTTAATAAGGGGTCAATATCCAAAATATGTAAGGAACGCATAAAATTAATGGCAAAAACCCATACAATCTGATTTTAACATGAGAAAAACTGAATGGATATTTTTCCAAAGATGTACAAATAGCCAACAGGTACAGGGAAATGCAAATCAAAACCACAATATCACCTCATACCTATTAGAATGGTTATCGGCCAAAAGGCAAGAGATAACAAGTATTGATGAAAAAGTGGAGAAAAGGAAAGCTTTGTTCATTATTGGTGGAAATGTAAATTTGTCCAGCCACTATGGAGGTACAGAGGAGTATCAAGGTTCTTCAAAAAACTGAAGATCAAACCACCAAATGATCCAGTAATTCCACATCTGAGTATGTATCTAAAGGAAATGAAAACAGAATATGGAAGAGATAGCTGCACTTCCCTGCTCAATGCAGCATTATTCACGATAGCCAAGATATGGAAACCACCGAAGTATTATTCAATGGATGAACAAATAAAAGAAGATGCAACACACACACACACACACACACACACACACACACACAATGGAATATTATTCAGCCACAAGAAAGAAGGAACTCCTGACTTTTGCCATAACATGGGTGGAGCTTGAGGGCATTATGCTAAGTGAAGTGAGTCAGAGAGAGTAAGACAAATACTGTATGCTATCACTTCCATGTGGAATCTTAAAATGCTAAATTCAGAAATAGGGAGTAGAATGGTGGTTACCAGAGACTGGGGGATTGGGAAAAATGAGGAGATGCTTGTCAAAGGGTACAAACTTCCAGTTGTAAAGAGAATAATGAATCATGTACAGCATGTTTTGATTATAGTTAATACTCTTATATGACATACTTCAAAGCTGCCAAGAAAGTAGATCTTAAATGTTCCCATCACTGGGGGGGGGGGGCGGGGGGGCTGGGTGCTTCAGTCCATTAAGCGTCCAACTCTTGATCTCAGCTGAGGTTGCTCTTCAGGGTTGTGAGTTCAAGCCCCATGTTGGGCTCCATGCTGAGCATAGTGCCTACTTAAAAACAAAAACAAAACAAAAAAAAAAAAAAAAAGAAAAAAGAAAAAAGAATGTTCTCACCACAAAATGAAATAGTGAGTAGGTGATGATACAACTGTTGGTTAATGCTATGGTAGTAATAATTTTGCAATACATAAGTGTATTAAATCAACACCTTATACAACAGAACTTTGCACAATGTTATATGCCAATTATATCTCAATAAAGTTGGAAAAATATTTCCACATATAGTGCGAAATTTTCAAATCTTGACATTATAAAGGGACATTGTATTCTAAAAGCCTACATACAGTTATTTTATATAGAGTATGAAATTTAAATTTTAGAAAGAGGATGGTAAGCTATTTCTCTCTACTACCCTACGGGAAATGGCTTTTTACATGTGGAAAACCCTATGTGATTTCAGATAGTCTTAAAGTTCAGTATAGCCCTTCCTGTGAAAAGCATGTGGTATTAGATATTATATTATAAAAGGAAAACATTTAAAGGAGCTCATTTTATTACTAAAAATAGAAGCGATTTTGAATATCATGCATATTATGATAAATATACTTTTGGAAATATTGTCAGGGCAAAAGAAGTTTCAAAAACCTAGCAAGATAGAAATATCAGTTCTTTTCCCTTGATATCCAAGGCAAAAACTAGCTACTGTAGTGCAAGTAAGGTATTAGGTTTCTGCCACTTTGGCCATCTTCCTGTTTATGCACATCGATTTCTTTCTGGTTTGGAGATCCTCATGCTTGCTGTCCCCTTTGCCTGGTATGTTTGTCCCTGGTCTGCTTTCACAGCATCAGTTTGTACTGCAGATTTCAGCTGAAAAATATTCTCTTGGAGATTCCCTCGACTCAATGATCCCCCATAGAATATTAAAATACTATCCCACTTACTACTTTCAGAGCACTAATCTAACTGTAATTATATAACTTCTTGTTTGCCCCAGGCTTAGCGCCTCATGAAAATATAAACTCAATGAGGACAAAAGATCTTTTCAATGTTATTCCATTGCATCCCTAGCTCCTAGCAAATTGCTTGGAACTGTAATTTCTTGCTATATTTATATTTGTTGAGTGAATAAATAAACTTTAATCCATCTCCTGGTTTAAAAAAAAGGGGGGGGGGACAGGCTGCCTAAGTAGATAAGATATGTGACAGAGATGGGATGATTTCTCTCAAATCCCACATCTTCACCCTGGGCATGTAGGAGACAATACTTCCCATAATTGCAATCCTCTGTGGTTCCTTACTTCCTATGCAACTTGGCCAAAGGACTGTGGGTAGAAGGTGAGTAGAAGGTTTACACATTCAGACACTTGACCATAATACTGTTTCTATCATAGGCTTTTATTGATCATTGGCCAACTATATACAAAGGATCCCATGGATATTTCTGTGGCTGACCTGGTTGCTGTTGGAGCCACAAGATACAGGTATCTTGGATTTCTAGATCTTTCCTGGAAAAGAGCAGCACTGTAGACAGACCTTAATTGTGCTGGGTCATAATCTATATGAAAGACAGACTTTCCTTGTATTTATTTACTAAGATTTTATAACTGTTCTTAGCCATTAGGAATTATTATCCTTATATAACATGCAATCATATAGAAAGGTTTTCTGGTTAAACATGCTGAAAATAATGCTGCCAGATATTTAATAATGCTTTGGGTTCTGTTTGTTCTATCCCGATTGATGAACTTATAAGAAAAGCAGTATTAATCTATATGTATAATTAATTTGAGTTTTGTTTCTTAGATTTCAAATGCTTAATGCAGTTCCTAAAAGCATTAAAACATAAAAAGATAAATTTTAGAGAATTGTAAAGCTGTTTGCCAAATAGAAATAATATGAAATAGAAAGCATAACCATTACACTTTCAATATTTCGGCTTAAATGTTATTACATTCCTGGCATGCACTTGCCTGTATAAAATGAGGCTTAATAACACACGAATGTGACCATCATTAATGCAATTCAGAAACCTATACCAAGTGATTAAAGCAACTCAAATCGCCCTTGATCATATTTCTGACCACTTATCAGAAGTGTCTTTATACTGTCATTAGCTGAGCTTCTCCTTTATGATTTTCTATGTCCTTGTCAAGTAATTGCTTCAGAACCAGATCAATGAGAATCCATAAAAAGAATTAAGATCATACTTTAGCTTAAAGATCCTTTTCAGTGTGGAACTGTCCTCCCTGACATTAGCATGGAACAATTAATATACATACATATGTTCACCTCCCCCCGCCCCCGATTCCCTGTGTTGGGCAAAATAATTTTAAAAACTTAGGATTCTTTACAAAATTCATCATAACCTCCAGATAAAGGGGAAAAATGTGCTTATGGCATCTCAGACTCCACCAGTTCAATGCATTTCCTCTGAAAGATTATAAATGTTTAATGGTTGATATGCCTGAAGAAAACGTTCTGCATGATGGGAAAAAAGTAATTAAACCTAGTAGCGGTTTCTTTTGCAAGCTGTCAAGGTGAAAGGCTAGAACTTACAGAACAGTGAATAAGTGCTGATCAAATATCTATTGAAATTTATTCAGAATTAGTAGTCAATATATTCAACTTCAATACAACTATTTTGGCTGAGAATATAGTGTGAGTAGGTCTGCACTGGCGGTTGTGCTGTCACTGTGCTTAGCACATGTATCCTCCAATATATATAGTCCACAAATAAGTAAAAATATGGAAATGTTATAGATGTTCAAATATGTGCTATGACCAAAGAACATTAATAACTCATGAAAAATATTTGTCTGAGTTTTAAACTTACTTGCCTTTGAATTTCGTTAGTAAAAAATGGGTGCATTTGTACAGATTGATTAATCTCTTGTTTTCACGTTTCATGTTGTTATTTTGTTTTCCTTTATAATTTCTTAACAGCTCACTTCTTGGAAAGAAATTGTTACAGGGAGTAGCGCCTGGGTGGCTCAGTCGGTTAAGCATCTGCCTTTGGCTCAGGTCATGACCTCAGGGCCCTGGGGTTGAGCCCCGCATTGGGCTCCGTGTTCAGTGGAGAGCGTCTCTCTCTCCCTCCGCTGCTCCTCCTGCTTCTGCTCATTCTCTCTCTGTCAAATAAATAAATAAATAAAATCTTAAAAAATTTTTTAAAATGTGCATTACATAAACCTATAGAAACTACAATCAAATTTTCCACAGTAGGTAGGTAAAACGATACTGAGACTTCTAAAGTCCATCCACATTGTCTAAGTTGGAGCATGGGATGTTCCAAGACACTGTCAATTATATTGTGCTTTGAAAAGGTCAAATATTTGATTGAAAAGCAAATTGTCAAAATTTTTTTGGAAACATGATTTTTAATACTGTATATGCAGTATTAAAAGTTGTTTTAGAGTAGCACAATTTTATTTGAAACAAAATAACTATTACCACTCCAGTCAAGTTTATGAGAGCTGTCTCTAATGTAAAAGTGGAGAACCACATAGCAAAATTGGGCAATGCTGGAAAGTTCTACAACTTTATATTATCATTTGAAGATGACTATCAGAATTGTACCTGAATAGGGGATTTCATTTCACATCGTTTGGGTAAAACTTATGATGATTTTGCTGTCAAAGTTTTGAAACCATTTCTCTTTTAAAATAGGGCATAGCAAAGCTTTTTTTTTAAATTAACAATTTCTATCCTGTTCCTATTAATTGTAGCACGTTAAAAAAATTGTTTCAGCATATATGTATATTATTCTCTTTTAAAAATATTTCAGTTGATTTATTAACTTAAAAACGGTTAATATATTTATTTACATCTATTTTCTTTTTGGCCTTGTGTGTTTCTGAGGAAATTTTATAAAGTTCATATCATTTTCAAGTAGGACAAGATCTATAGTTTGGGATAGAAGAAAATTAGAGTTATAGACTCTGGACTAGATTTCTTAGATTGAAACTGACCTACTCTTCATGCTGGATCTGTTATATTGGGAAAAGTATTTAATCTTATTAAATGTCAGCTTTCTGGTTTATGAAATGAAATCTATAATATAACTTTAGAATTGTGTTAAGTAGATAAAATAATACATGCAAAGCACTTAGCACAATAGTCAGCAGGGAGATGATTGGTAATTATTAATTAGTACTAGTAGTATCAGGAATAATATGGTTAGTATTTCATGAACAAGAAATTATTTCTAAGCTATATGAATATCATTTATTTATTTTTAGGCTAATGATATTTTATTATAAACAAAATGCCATTTAGCTCACTTTAACCTACTTATTAAAAGGAAAAAAAAATAAAATAAGCAGCTAGTAATGTTTTAAGATTTAAGGATTAAGAATTGTAAATAAATGTAAAATCTTCTAATGTGAAATTAAGAATAAATGCTTCATATCTCATGTTTAGTCTTCCCTCTATTACAAATAATCTTCACAAAAGCACTATTTTCTCAGTGATAATTCTATCATGTTTTCATTTTTGGTGGCAATGAGGGACCTAAAAAATGTCTTCTATTATTCATCTATTCCAGAATACTTTTCTTGATGCTATTCATATATCTTGGTGCATTTAGTTAATCCAAACAAAATCTTATGCATTCATGATTGATTTAGTGATATACATTGTATACTATGAGCTTGGCAATATTCACTACTTGCATCATTCAACACAGTTAATTTTTTGACATCTTTTGATTGCCTTTCACATGCTAGAAGAAAATCACACTTTGGGATTTTGAAAGCATTAATAAGTGCAATTCCTCCTCACTGCTGAATGTTAAGCCAATTGAGGGATTCAGGGAGATGAAGAGTAAAATATCAGCTTTACTACTAAGAATTTGTACAATGTGTTACAGGAATGTCCAGGTTTGTTAAATACACAACCTCCCAAATATCATAAACATATACTTCCTAAAATCCTATATGCCCCTCAGGAGTTAAATACTGTCCTAATATGTTAACCCATTGTAGGAAGTGTGTACCAGAATGCATTCTCACTGCAGACAGTGAAAACCCAGGAATACCTGGGCCACCCATGCTTTTTGAGAACTGAGACAGGCTGAAAATAACCCAGGTGGCATACAAATGGAGAAGTATTTCCTCTAGGAAGAGGAGAAGAGAATGTGATCTTTTCCCTACCGCCTCATGTTTACCTATCACATGGGTCTTTAACCTGATTAACAAGAGTATTTTACTAGCAGCATTTTTTTTCATCCATTTTATAGTGGATTTGTGTATGATCACAGCAAATAAAAATAAATGAATAAAAATAATGATAGCCAACCACAGACATACAAATCAGCAACCATAAAGGAAATGTTATAAAACGAATTACATTAAAATTAAGAAAAATAAAATTTTAGTTTTTTAAACTAAATGGTTTAATTAGCACATATCTTTTACAGTGTGAAAAAAAAACTGTGTCCACTCTTTTTCAACTGTAATTATTTTTCATACATTAGTCCCAGTAACCTAAAAATAACTTCTACTCATTGAAGGTCTACAAGATTTGACTTTTTTTTCAATCCCCATTTTGTTCTTTCCAGTGGTTTATTATATTCCTGCTAAGTTTCAATTTCTCAAACTCACTATGTCCTTCAACAAAGATTTTCCCTTACGTGTTTTCATCTCTATCTGGTACTCTCTATTTTCTATTGTTTGCTCGGATAGAATCATCCTGATTTTCAGGTGGTAGGTGAAATGTCACTTTCTTTGAGAAGCCAACTCTCATAGCCTTATTAAAAGCAAGTTCCTCTTGCCACAGTCTCTTAACAACCAGTATTTTTAAATGTTTGATTTCCCTTATAAACTATAAGCCTCTTATGGGTTTTGTTTTCTTCTAATCGTTCAGTGTCTAGAGTGCATGAAAAATAGTTGATACTTAAGAACTAACTTTTTGAATGAAAGAATGAATGAATCTACTCAACCCTATCCTCACTGCTAGCAGCAAAGCTAATTCATCTCTATTTTTTTTTAAATTGGGCTACTAAAATAATCTAAAATATTTCTTTGCATCTACTTTTGTTTTGTACTGATCCATTTTCATCTGCACTTTACTGAAAAAAAAAACAATCTTTTAAAGGTCACTTTGATCATAATCACACCTCCTCCTTAAAATTGTCCATTTTTTTCATTGTCCTTAATATAAAGATAAAAATACCCATCATGATATACAAGGTCCTACATGATAGTTTCCAGGTCAAGCCATTTTTTTCTTGTATTTATTCCCAGATCAGTAGGCTAGAATCTAACAAAACTTATTTTATTTTTAAGATTTTATTATATATATATATATTTAGAGCATGAGCAGAGGAGATGCAGAGGGCGAGAGAGAATCTGAAGTGGGGCCCAACCTAGTGACCCTGAGATAATGACCTGAGCCGAAACCAAGATCCAGATGCTTAACTGACTGAGCCACTCAAAAACTTATTTTATTTTTGAGCACACTTAGTTTATTTCTGCTTTAACACTTTCACACATGTTATTTTCTATGCCTGACCACAACCTTAAAACCCTTAACATTAATAATTCTTTTAATACTAATAATCCATGAAATTTCAGCATAATGCATATTTTGTCTATGGGGCCTTCTTGATGCTCTCAGGGGAAATAAAATGTGCCATTCTGTTATATGAACAGGGATAGTGAAAAATACATTAATTGGTTTAATATATATATTTTTCCCCACAATACTATATGGTCTCTGAAGTCAGGTCCTGGCTCACCACATATAGTACTGCAGTACTGTATCAGTCACATGATAGGCAACTAAGAGTATTTCTTTTCTTTTTTTTTAATTTTTATTTATTTATGATAGTCACAGAGAGAGAGAGAGAGGCAGAGACACAGGCAGAGGGAGAAGCAGGCTCCATGCACCGGGAGCCCGATGTGGGATTCGATCCCGGGTCTCCAGGATCGCGCCCTGGGCCAAAGGCAGGCGCTAAACCGCTGCGCCACCCAGGGATCCCAGAGTATTTCTGATAAATGAATAAATTATTACTTTTTAAAGATTTGTTTTATTTATTTATTTTAGAGAAAGAGAGCACTTGCACATGCATGGGGAGAGGGCCAGAAGGAGAGGATCTCAAGCAGACCCCACACTAAATGTGCAGCTAGCCAACCTCAGTTTCCTGAAATCATGACCTGAGGCAAAATCAAGAGTTGACACTTCCCTGAGCTACCGGAAACCCCAATAAAATAATAACTTGTTAAACAAAAATAAAATTCATGCTATTGGACTTTCAAAAATTAATTAATTGAATGTTTCATTTGTTTAATAGTTACAAATACAAATTTTAAATATTAACTATAAAATGATTGTAAATAATATAAAGCTCATCTGAAATTAATATTTAGAAATAACCATTGCCATTGAGAAACCGTTCTAAGTACAAGGAATGCAATAAGGTAAAACACAAAAAGCCTGGCCCTTGGAGAGCTTATATTCAGGTAGGGATAATACATAATAAACAGAATAAACTATAAAGTATACAGTATGTGGGAAGATAAGTGCTAAGGAGAAAAAAATTGGAGAAGGCAGTAGGTGTTCTCCTAGATTGGGAAAAATCCAAGTATTTCTAATGGGAATAAGAACATAGTCATTGTAGGCATATGCTCTTGTCTTTGAACTAAATAGTTCTTCCTCTTATTCGCTGAGAATACCATGGAGACTTTGCTGAGCCTCATTTGAGACTATCTGGTGTAATCATTCTGTTATTGATGAGGCCTTTTATCTGCCTTTTATTTTCACCTTGAAGACTTTAACATGAGCAATTAAGACACCACTGAACATGCAATAAGTATTCATGAGGCAGGAAATAATTATTTAAGATAACATTAGTAAATTTCCATAGTATTCCTTTATAGCTTTTGCAGGATTCTAAATATGTGATAGAGATGCATGAAAGTTAATAGACTCCCCTCATTTTCCACAGATGATTTGATTTGCTAAGCTTTACCTGGAAGAAGGTCCAATGTATAAGAAAGAAAAAATTACTTAAAAATCAAGGAAGCTATACCTCATTTCAGCTGCACAACTGTGGCCATGTATCATCCTCTCTGGGCCACTGTTGCTCCTATTTGTTTCATTGCCTGCCCCACAATTCACGAATATCCAAAATGGTCTTGTTTATCCAAAACTCATTAGCCAATTTTAAAGTGGTAAATAAATGTAAATTGATGTGCATCACTCTTATTGAGCCCTTTAAGGGCACATGACTAAACTATATTTAAGGAAAACATGCAATTGGAAGATTTGGATTCCTTATTCATGCCTGTACATCTAAATATTTTCTCTGAAGGTTTATCTGAGCCTATTTGTGTTGTTAGGGTAGATAACTTGAATTCTCTGTATATGTAATGAACCCCTTTGAACTTGTATTAGCACTTATTTTACATTAATAATATGTGTCTATCACTTTCATTAAACTGAGAGCTACTTAAAGATAAAAACAATCTCATATTTTTATTCCTTCACAGAAATTTTCACATTAATAGGTTCTAAATATGGATAAAAAAGGAATAGAATGAATAAATTAATTTAACTTTAAATTAAGTGAATTATGAATACCTTAAAATTATCTTCAAAATTCAATGAAAGAATGCATGAGTTTGTAGTCCTTGGGGATGTTTCAATGTTTACCAGATTGAAGTTATTCCTTGAAGTTTTCCAATGAGTAGGCAATACATACTTTTAAAAAATAAAACATTATTATAATCCTTAGAAGCTTCACTTTAAAGAATAGAGATAATCTTTGAAGATTTACTGGAACACCAATATTTCATTATCTTGAATTCTGAAATGTAGTTTCCAGACAGATGCATATGTTTAATCAATATCTTATTGCCATTGTATTTTTCAAGAATCTGTGAATTTTCATACCTGTTCACTTGATCCTGAAATCATTAGCTTTACTCTGAAACCATGGAAACTACTGTTCCTATAATCCTGTGTTCTTCATCTGTTTACATAAAACTCTGTTAAGCATAGTGTGAAAGTATATTGGTTACTATAGATGTGATTTATAATTTATTGATATCCTATTATCATGTAAGAACTAAATGGTTTAATATTAGTTTTAAATAGTGTAATTTCATACAAAATATATATGTATATGTATGTTATTATGTTTTTCCTTTACTTACAAAAATTATGGTATTGTTTGTACTTTGTGCTTGAGAATTTTCTTTGCCTCTATTAATAGAAAGTTCACAATGACCATCCTGAACTTATCACAACAGTATCAGTCCTCCGTCCTTCCATTCTCACAAGAGGGAGAGGTTAAGTAAATAGTTTCCAGATAACAGTTCTTTCTGTTCAGACAAAAAGTCTGTTATCCTGCCCAAGACTGAAGATAATAAGAATATTTCTCAAAGCAACTGATTGAGGTTAGTCAAGGTGAATATTGTCGGATAGGCTACAGCGTAATAAAGTGGTCATATGGGTTTAATTACATTGTCCTTTCTGTGAGCATGACAGAGACTGCCCTCTCACCCTGTGCTCAACTCACTAGAGTCACTAGAAAATGTGTCCCCTCCCTGCGCTCTAGTTGGCTGGTGCTTCTGCTCATGCTGTTTCATTTGGTGGATGCTCACTGCCATTTGTAACTAGTGAAAACTGTTGACATGATCAAAAGTGGCAATATAAGATAGAAGTTAGGTACTTGGATGGTGGCAGAGGCTGCTGGAGCTTGAATCCCAGCTCTCCTACTAATTTGGTATCCGCTGTTGGGAGAGTCACCTAACCTTTATCAAGAAAATTAAATATGATGTTGTACGTTGTGAGAATGAAGTCACTGTGCAAATGAAAGCATTTTAAATGTCTAGTATAGACTAAGTGCCATGTAACTGTTAGCTATTATTTTTAAACTTTGGCTATTGTTTTTCCTCTCCTTAGCTTTCCATTACTAGTTCAAATATGTTTTGTTAATTATTTTACAGCATTCTCCAAGAAAAATTACTTTTCTCATTTATTTTTCCATAACACTTATAATGTGCACTTATGACACTTAATATGTTGGGTCAGAGTAAGTTGTATGTGTTCCTTTATTTCTACTAATCTATGTGCTCATTGAGACCATTAAGTTTATTTTCATTTTCACGAGATTGAGTATAGAGCTTACTTGTGGTAACATATTAAATAGTTGTTGAAAAATAAATTTAAAAATATAAATATTATTGTTTGAAGGATTTCTTCTAAGTGCAGAATTTAGTTAAGTGCAATGATGGTTTATTTGCTCACTTAATGAATACTCAACACTGTTTAAGTATCTGAAAACTACAAAGATACTTAATTTTAACTTCAGATCTATTCTCAAAACACATTCCAAATTTGTTTCTTTATTAATTCCTTTGTAAATTTCAATAATTTCACATGTATTTCCTCATTTGAATTTCATAAGAATTCCGTTTGGCAAAATAGATATCGTCATTTTGTTAGCCCTAATTTTTAAAATGAAAATGATGGTTTGGAGAAATTAAATCACATGCTCATATTAAAAAAGTGATAACTGTAAGTCCAAAGCCCATACATTTTGCTTATTCACCACAAGCTTTTCTACTATTCGACACACTCTTCCATTTGTGATTCAAACAACTCACATATCACTTTTTATAATTTTAACCTAAATGACTATGCTTTTAATAATGAGCACTGAAAACCAAATAACTGGGGTAATCAACTCAAAGTTCAAGTTGTGATTTTGACAGTGGCTCTTCTTACTCTATTTTATTATTTTTAGGATGTCTTCAAATATTTTCATGTAAATTCCATTAATTTCTCAGGGAAGTGAGAACAATTTTCAGCCCTATCATTGAGCAGTGCATTCATCAGATATCTTTGGCTCTCCTTGTGTTTTCCCTTTTAAGAATTTTATATTTCCTACAAATACTTTCACATAGAGACACATGAATCTTCATGGAACTAAGCAAGAATGTCAGATGCACCATTGATCTGTGCTTTTTCAGATAACTTCCAAGCCAATTTAGAGAAAAAGATTTTTATATTGCACTCAAACTTAAAAGTGCATATACATTACTTTGTATTAAGGAAAACATCAAGTTCAATGTTTTTTTGAAATTCATCCAAACATTTTGCTTTTTTATTTATATAATATTTTCCCTTCATCCCTGAGGAGATTTGTAACTGGGAAAATGTAACTAATTTTTCTCAACAAAGGAATTGAAATTGAATTCTCCCTCTACAAACAACCAAATGTATTTATAATTTTCATGAAATATAGTTAAGAACTAACCCTCTGTTTCCTGTGCTTTTGTTAGAACTTTTTTCTGTTATAGAATGCTTACATTAAAAACACACTGATAGGAACCAGAGGATATAAATAGATTAGATATATCTTAAAAACAAGGCATGTACATCTTAACATGGATGATAAACAATGCCTTCTCTTGTCTAATACAATAATAGATGAAGAGTTTGTGAAATCTACTAAAGCAATCTACTTAAATACAGGAAATATAAGGTATTTTTATATTATTGATGAGTTTGCAAAACCTAGAAAACCAACAAGACCATCTTCCAAACAAAAACAACAGTGACAAAAACAAAAAGAAGCCTGAAATCAAAGCCAGGGATGTGTTAGAGTCAAAAGGGAATGGTAGCATTAGGGTTGATGACAATAAAGTTTTCTTCTGATATAGCTATGTAAATTCTTATTAGACGAATCTCCTTTTGACCATTACAAATTCTGGACAAACAAAGCCAACAACAATAACAAAACAACAACAACAACAACAAAAACCTGAAGGCATTGGAGAGAACAAAAAGCAGGTACTTAGAGAAAATGGCTTGGGATAAATTTTTATGGTTGTTAGTCACAGTCAGGAATGTGGGACTGGCTAGATATCTGAGAGATAACCCACTGTTTTTGTGAACCAAAGAATCACATTCCAATTGGAGGTAACCACGAATATCGGATCATGGAAGAGACCCAGAAAGGAAAGAATCACAGATAGGGAACACTATATTCTGAAGGTAACCTCTGACAAAAAATCTCTCTGGCCACTAAATTATGTATCTATGGGACAGGTTCCATGCACCACAGCTAATAATAAAATAATTGAACCCAGGTTTAACCTATCACTCAAAATATGGATACAGTTTGAGACAACAAAATTAACTGCTTCATAGAACAAAACAAACAATTTAATAAACATCTAATACTCTTTCAAGGAATATAACATGATGCAGATTGTCTAAATATAATATCCTACTATCCTGAATGCAATCCAGATTATTAAAGATGTGAAGAAACAGAAAAATGTGAATCATTCTCAAGACAAAAGCGAAACAAAGTGAAATAAAATTAGTGGCTACAAATTCTTAAATGACCTAGTGTTGTAATTAGTATATAAGGATCAGTTGGCATTAGTATATAAGGATAAACTGGAATTAGTATATAAGAATTAGTTGGTAATAACTAAGCTATTATAATTATGGTCAATGATAAAAACAAGATTTGCTTGTATTGAATGAATGTTTAGAGAACCCCAACAGAGGCATAGAAACTATGAAAATGAAAAGAATTGATGGTATGAAAAGGAATTATTTAGGCAAGCAATTGTGGGGAGAATGGAACTCCTAACACCCAGTTAAAGCTAAGATGTAATATGATGCTCAGTTATAAGGTGAGCTAAAAAAATCTACTTATGGAAACAGTGATCAGTTTGTGAACAGTACAAAACACAATGCCCAATTTCATGCCAAAATTAGGTAGAAAAAATATAATCAGAATTCTCTTCCTTGAACATAAATGAACCATAGGCCAAAGATCATTTGTATGTGGTATTCAAATTTATAGAGTTAGTATGGTTAAAAAACTGTAATGATAAAAAAATATTTTTTTCCAGATTCACATCCCCTTATGTTCCAAAAAATAACAAATAAGATTTTTTCTAGATCATGTACAAAGAATATTCAAGATGATGTTGAAAAATGGGGTATCACTTCAGATATCAAAGATTATTATAAACTATGATATTTGAGAGATTTTGGTACATGCAGTGGTAGGCAAAATAATGAACCAGAGATAAAGGAATGACATTTTGACTGGAATCATGATATATCACAGATATAACATTGCAAATCACCAGATAAAGAACTGACTAAATACCATGTAACTTCAGGACATTTAATTGTTCATGAAAATATGTGAGCTTTAGCTCATGACATTAAAAAAAAAAGTTTTAATAGGTTAAAGAATTAAATGTGAAAATTTAGACTTCCATATTTAAAAAAAATAGAGTAGAACATTATTATGACCTTAGGAATGGAATATCTAACATTATGGTGAAAATGGAGAACATAATTATAATCTTAGGACATGAAAAAAGTTTAAAAGGAGACATAGATAATAAAATTAATAGGTTAAATAATTTATCTTTAACCATCAAAAAATATTTAAACAACGAATTTTATGAACCAAATAATATACTTGGTTCTTGATATTAACCACACACACAAGGGAATGGACATTATTTTAAAAGTGTATGACGAAAAGAAAGGTTAGTATGCAAAATATAAATTAAATCATACATATTAAAATTTTAAAGGTTATACAAGCTAATGGAAATTTAAATTTGTAGCTCAACAATATGAACAGGTATTTCACAGAAGAGAATATTTGAAACAAATTATAAAGTCTTATATGACACTACCAATAACCAGCTTTAATTACTTCCAAAATCTAAAAAGATTTTTCAAATCTTAAGCATTTTTAAAATATTGTTTAGATATGGCAGAGGAAAAAACTGAATTATCTTTCTGGTGTTTCTATGGAAATCATTACAAAATTGTTTTTATATAAAAAGACAATGGAGATGCCACCAAGGTAGGAAAAGCAGTATGGTAAAGACATATCAGAAGGAAAACGAAATATGTCATTTTTTTTTCCTGGATTTTGTTTTGTTAGTGTTATTATTCAGCATTTGAAGTTCACTGTAACTATACTGGTCATTCTAAGAATTATTCACTTTACATATAATTTTATATTCTTAGGTTGAATATTGTTTTAACAGATACTCTTCCAAATTGTATAAGGTTTAGGCCCCTCAAAATCTGCATAGATCTCTGCTGGTTGGCGATCCTGGTAGTAGTTTTATGTATTCATTATTATTATTGTGCTTTATATTTGATTCATTGGAAGAGAAAGTATTCTTTTGAAGAGTGAATTGGTATGAATCATTTGTGATTACTTGTTCAAAAATTTATTTGTGAAGAGTAGAATAGAAAGGTAGTGTCAAACTACTTTCTCAGGATGTGAAGTTTGTTGTCTGAGAAGAGATTGGAGATCCCTTAAAGAGGGAAAGAGTTGCTCCCAGATGTTACAGATGTCAAAATAGCTATTTGTACTATGAACTGAATTTGAAGTATTCACTTGTTTCATCTTTGGGAAATTTTAGCTTTTTTGGGTGACTCTAGCCAATCATCACTAGGTTTATCATTTATATGATATACCCCTCTCAGTGGTATATTAACTCTGATTTATCATAATAGGTAATAGAATAATGTAACATGAGCTACACTGGCATTTTTCTCTGTTGAAAGAGAGGAAAACAAAACGAAGCCCCAAATTAAACAACAAAAACAAAACTATTCCTCCAAGTTGTAGTCCAAACCAGTTTTCATGGTAAAACATCAAGTATACAGTTTTCTGGTCAAAGTTCACACTTTCACAGTTTGAATTATGAGGGGATATCAAATATACAGCCCTGAACATTTTATTATTTCTTGAGACAAACAAATATGGAAATAAACCACACCACATTTTTGAGTTGCAACAAAAGCAGTTCTAAGAGAGATACTTATAGGATACATGCCTACATCAAGAAACAAGAAAAATCTCAAAAAGCAACCTAACTTTAAACCTCAAGGAAATAGAGAGAAAAACAAAGGAAGTCCAGTAGAAGGAAATAACACAGATCAGCATGGAAATAAATGGAATATAGACTAAAAGACAAAAAAAAAATAAAAAAATCAATACAACTAAGACCTTGGTTTTAAAAGGTAAACAAAATAGTTAAATTCTTAGTTAGATTTACCAGGGAGAAAGAAGACTCTTAAATAAATTGAGAAACAAGAGAGGAAGTATTACAGTTGATCCCACACAAATACAAAGGATCATAACAGACTGCTATTAACAATTATATGCCCACAAATTGGACATCCTAAAAGAAAATGATATAATCCTGGAAACACAACCTACCAAGACAGAATCACGAAGAAATAGAAAACTGAGCAGACCAATTACAATAAGGTGATTAATTCAGTAATCAGAAACCTCTCAACAGAGAAAAATCCAGGACTAGATGGATTCACTAGTAAATTCTACCAAACAGTTAAAGAGGAATTAATGATAATCCTCTCAAACTCTTCCAAAAAGAAGGAGGAGGAGGAGGAGGAGGAGGAAGAAGAAGAAGGAGAAGAAGAAGAAGAAGAAGAAGAAGAAGAAGAAGAAGAAGAAGAAGAAGAAGAAGAAGAAAACGATGGAACACTCCTGAATTCATTTTATGAGGTCAGCTTTACCCTGATCCCCAAAACTAGAAAAAGAAACCATAAAAAAAAATTATGGAGTAATAACTGATGAACAGAGACATGACATTCTAAATAAAATATCAGCAAAATGAATTCAGAAGTACATTAAAAGGATCATACACCACATTCAAAGGGAGTTTATTTCAGAAATACAAAGATGATTAACATCAGTAAAATCACTCAATATAATATACTACTTTAACAAAATTAAGGATAAAAATAATAAGATCATCTCAACAGATGCAGAAAAATCACGTGACAAAATTTAACATCCATTCATGAAAAAAATTTAAAAAACCCTGAATATTGAGGGGCTGTACTTCAATATAATAAGGGCCATATATGAAAAGTCCATGTTAATATCATCTACAATAGTGAACAGCTGAAAGCCCTTCGTCTAACTTCAGGAACAAGAAGGGATGATCACTTTCATCACTTTGATTCAACATGGTAGTAGGAGAGCAATTTAAGAACAACAACAACAACAACAAAATAATAAAAGGCATCTAAATTGGAAAAGAAGTAAAACTCTCTGCAATTGCAGATGATATATTATATATACAGAAAACTAAAGTCTCCAACAACAACAACAAAAAAAAACTATTAGAACTAATAAATGAATTCAGTAAACTTTCAGGATACAAAATCCATATAAAAAATCAGTTGCACTTCTATATACTAATGATAAACTATCAGAGGAAATAAAAAAATATGATTACATCAAAAGAATAAAGTGTCTAGGACTAAATTTAAATAAGGAGGTGAAATATCTTTACACTGAAAACTATAAAACATTAATGAAAGAAATTGAAGAAGACACAAATAAATAGAAGATATTCCATGCTCATGGATTGGAAGAATTAACATTGTTAAAATGTATGTTTTACTCAAATTAATCTACAGATTCAAAGCAATATCTACCAAAAGTCTAATGACATTTTACAGAGAATAGTACAAACAATCCTAAAATTTATGGAATTGCAAAAGATCCTAAAGAGCCAAAGCAATCTTGAGGAAGAACAAAGCCAGAGACATCGTGTTTTCTGATTTCACACCATATTACAAAGCTATGGTAATCTAAACAGTATGATACTAGCAGTGAAACAGACACATGTATCAATGGAACAGAACAGAGGACCCAGAAATAAGCCCATATATACAATTTAAGAAAAAGGGGGCATGACCCTACAGTGGGGAAAAGACAGTCTATTCAATAAATTTTGCTGGGAAAACTGCACAACCAAGTGCAAAAGAATGAAACTGAACCATATCTTAACACCATACACACACACACACACACACGTACACAAAACCCACCTCAAAATGGATTAAAGATTTAAGATTGAAGATCTAAAAGTAAAACACATAGAATAAAACAGGAAGTAAGCAACTTTTCATCAGTTCTGGCAATTTTTTTTTTATTTGATACTAAAAGCAAAAATAAGTAAGTGGGGCTACATCAAACTTATAAGATTCTGCACAGGAAAAAAAAAAAGAAGAGGAAGAAGAATGAGAAAGCCAAGAAAATAAGCAAAGAAAAAAGAAAAAAAAAAAGAAAAGAAAAGAAAAGAAAAAGCAACATATGAGATTGGATACAATATTTGAAAGCATATATTTGATAAGTGGTTAAAATGCAAAATATGTAAATAAGTGACATAAACTCAATAGTGAAAAGCCAAACAATCTAGTTAAAATATGGGCAGAGGATCCGACTAGATATTTTTCCAAAGAAGACATATGGATGGCCAACCAGTACATGTAGATGTGCTCAAAATAAAATATCTAATCATCAAAGAAATACAAATCAAAACCACAGTGAAATATCACTTTGCACCTGTTAGAATGACTCAAAAAGATAAGAGATAAGTGTTAGCAAGACTGTGGGAAAAAATGGAACCTTTATGCACTATTGTTGGGAACGTAAGTGGGTATAGGCACTTTGGAAACCAGTATGAAGCTTACTAAAAAATTAAAAATAGAACAGCCCTTATGATCCAGCAATCTCACTTCTGTTATATATCCAAAGGAAACAAAAACAGGATATCAGAGCAATATCTGCACTTCCATGTTCAAGGTATCATTATCTTAGCTATCACAACACTGAAGATGTGGAAACAACCTAATTGTCTGTCAATGGATAAATGGAAAAAGAAATGGTACAACGAGCACCCTTTAGTCATGAAAAAGGAGGAAATCCTGTGGTTTGCAACAACATAGATGGACTTTGAGGGCATTGTGTCAATAGGCACAGATACTGCATGATATCATTTATATGTGAAATCCAAATAAACAGTGAAACTTCTAGAAACAGGCAGTAGACAAATGCTGGCCCTAGTGTGGGGGAAATAAATAGGGACCAGTTGATAAAAGGGCATAGACTTTCAACTATAAGATGAATAAGGTCTGATATCTAATGTATAAAATGGTGGCTACAGCTGATAACACCATATTGGTTTTTTTTTTGATAACACCATATTGTAAGAGTGAAATCTGTTAAGAGAGTAGAACTTAAATGTTTTTACACAGAAAAATATGTGTAGTGATGGATGCATTGATTTATAGATGGAAGGAATCTTTTGTATATCAAGAGAATCCTTTTATATACAGTGCATATGTATATCATATCACAATGTACAGTCTAAATATCTAGCATTTTGTCAAATGTACTTCAAGAAACCTTTAAAAAAGAATTGTGAGGGAATATTAAATGGTGTC
Organism: Nyctereutes procyonoides; assembly: GCF_905146905.1. Lineage (NCBI taxonomy): Eukaryota > Metazoa > Chordata > Mammalia > Carnivora > Canidae > Nyctereutes > Nyctereutes procyonoides. The sequence continues at coordinate 11,742,157 of NW_026575032.1, read as the reverse complement.
AATGATTGTTTTTGTTAGTTTCCTTCATTTTTTTTTCATTCTCATTGAGCATTTATCATACACAGGGAGAAAAAATACAAACATATAATTTCTAAGTTCTAAATGCCAAAAATAGTTTTCTTTCATAATTTATAATGTTAAGTCAGCAATGTACTTCATTTTACTTAGTTTATTTATCTTCTGTTTTATTCTTTCTCCATATTTTGCTATGTCAATGACAAAGCAACATTTTTAAAAGTATTTGGTTGAATACTTTTGAAAGGAAAAATGTAAAATAGTGTGGCTTAGTTTAAAAATAGAAAAATTGAATGGTAAGTCATAAGTTTTCATTACTAGATAAGCACTATAATACCCACTACCTTGAGCTAGAGGAATATTGACATCCAAAGTTTTAATTATCAAAACTTAAAGATGTTTGTGCTTGGGAAATAGGTATTTCTTTGCAGCAATACAATAAATGAGATTTTGAGCTGTGACTAATAAACATTTAATAATGATTATATTAGACTTTATTTTCCTTTGAGTGTTCTCTTGATGTGTACCATCTAAAACAGGTGCCAGATTATTTTACAGATACCAGAGTTTAATAATTTTTACTGAGCTTGACATTATTCATTGGAAATCAGGCCACTTGTATTGCTATTGCTTTAGAAAGTGTAATTAGGAGTGAGGGAATTTGAAGCACAAGTAATATTAATATAGTTCACTCATGATGAAAAATTATTTAGATGCATTATGTTGAAATATGAATATTGCACATTCAATGTTTCATGATTTATTTTTTTCAATGTTTCATGATTTAAAAATAATTTATTAGAATGGGGAGAGGCACATGTGACCAAAAAAAAAAAAAAAAAAAAAAAACAGAAAAGTCTAAAGACTTCTGCCTCAAGCTGTTTTGCTAACTTGACAATTTAATCTTGTGTTTCATCATTAAAATCATTGCAATAGGGGCACCTAGGTGGCTCAGTTGGTTAAGCATCTGCCTTCAGCTCAGGTCATGATCTCAGGGTCCTGTGATCAAGCCCTGAGTCAGGCTCTCTGCTCAGCAGAGAGTCCGCTTCTCCCTGTCCCTCTGCATCTCTCTCTGCTTGTGCCCCGTCTCTCTCAAATAAATAAAATCCTTAAAAAAACAAAATCATTATCATAGAAACTATACATGTTACATTATCAATAAAACCCTTCTTAAAACTACAAAAAAAGTCAAATTCCCGCCGCATCATTATTTTCTTTAGTCTTGAAAAAATTATTTCTTTAAAAACAATTCTTTTATGAATATGAGAAATATCTGTATTTTAGTCCTGGTAATTTTCTAAGCACAGATGTATTTGGAGTTGTAACTGGAGAAATTTCTTATACCAGAATCATGTTTTTAGCTGCTTGTAGGCCAATCTCCACATCAGCCCCAAACGTATGTCTGACTGACTATGAAGGAAGCTTGCTGGTAACGTAGACACTGCTGAATGAAGCTTGTCTCCCCTTTTACCCTGTTGTTTGGTTTCTCTCTGTTTCAGACCTGATGTCTCTCCACTCTTATGGGAGGTGGTAGGTGTTACTGTCATTGGTGATCTCTGCAAAACATTTCTTTCAGCCAGTTTCCAGGCTTCTCTCAGAGATGCATGAACAATTGCCATCTTCTCCAAAGTCATGGTCCATTATGGCGGGGTCCATTATGGTGGAGTTTTGTTAGTTCATTTGGTTTTGTTTTTAAATCCATAACTCTGCTTCAGCAGGCATTTCCTCTTAGGAAAGTAGTGGTAGTTACTACCACCTTAAGGTAACTACCACCTTAATCCCTTCTACTGAGGGGCCATTATTCTATTTTCTTATTTCTTCTTCTTCTTCTTCTTCTTCTTCTTCTTCTTCTTCTTCTTCTTCTTCTTCTTCTTCTTCTCTTCTTCTTCTTCTTCTTTCTTCTTCTTCTTCTTTTCTTCTTCTCTTTCTTCTTTCTTCTTCTTCCTTCTTCTTCTCTTAGTTCTTCTTATACTAGTTAGAGCAGCATATTCTGACACTGATAGAAGTCTCTATCCTGAAGTTAGTTCTACTGATCCTTGGAAACCACTTGACTTCTTAAACCCCATTCTTGTTATTATGAATGCTTGTGATTCCTGTTGCAAGGAGGGGGGATTTAAGTAATAACTATCCATTCTCTTTACAAACTTTTTAATGTCCCTAGGAGTATTAAAACAAAATCTTTGCTAAATGGTAAAAATTCCAAAGCCATGCAAAAGAGTGGATCATTTGCATGAATTTATTCTCCTCAAAGAAATGAAAGGAAATCTCAAGTCATGCCTGAAGACCCATGTAATCTGAGGAGCTGCCCTGAAAACAATATTTCAGTGAATCGTTAATATACTGGCTTTCACAGATTGAGGGGAGAATGTGAATATATCTGTGCTCTCGTTACAATCTATTCTGCCTACAGAAGTAATGATAAACAATTATATTAGATCATAAATAATGTATAGCCATTGATAAACATTCATTTGTACTTAAAGTGAAAAATGCTCCTTTAAATTTGCATTGCTTCTCTAACTCGCTGCCTCTAACAAGATTTTATTCATGAAGACATCTATTCATGAAAAGTAGACAATCAAAATTAAGGCTACATTTAAAAATAGTTTGCATCTCATTCCAGCTCATATTGTCTCTCTTTCATTACTATAAAAGATGATGCTTCCCCCCAAATTTAATGTTTTTATGTAATGAATTGTTATACATTATTTTTAAAGCCAGTCATTGTCTTTCACAGATTGATTACAAATACAAACTTTCTTTGACATATCTAGAGATTATAAGCATTGGCTTAGCTAAAAATATGGCATGTTGAAGCATATTTTTAAAGCATTAAGATGTGAAATCTTTACCTAATATTTCACCTTTCAGCAGCTCAGGCTTTTCAGCATTGGATGAAATATGTAGTTCAATTACAGCAATTCCTTTGTAACTTTTCTATGTGAAGATTATACAAAACACACATTTATAGAAGATGTTCCTATGGTCAGTCAGTATTTCAGAGATATATATTTCAAAAGCATTTTCTAGTTATTAAATAATTATAAATACATTAATTTTTAGGGGAATTCATAAGTTGCATGATTAGCAATAACATTGGAATCATTCTTCTTAAGGGAATAATATTCCAGTAAACCATGAAGACTCACAGATCTGGATTGATTCTGTCCTAAAATTTGGCATAAAATATTCTAAGTCTATAAGTTTATATCCACTTAGCAATATGAAAGAAGGAATATTTTTAAAAACCTGGTCCTAAATAATTTTAATGGACCAAATTCTATTGGGCATGAGCTAGGTACAGACACACTGTGTACAGTCTTCCATATAGATGCTGTTGCCTTTATGCTGAGGTGGTTGATGAAGAAGGTGTATCTTACTTAAAAGGACTAAGTTTCTTGCTCAAGGTAACTCAAATGAGCAATGTAGCTAAGGTTCAAACATACATCCACGCCACTCTAATTCATGGACCTATTCCAATGTAAACACAAAGGAGATTTTATTTTAAAACTTAAGTTGAAATCTGACATACTAAAAAAAATCCATTTATTCAAGCAAGGCAACTAATTTGTGTGAATAAAGAAGTGTTTCTTTGCTTTGATACATATGGGCAAACACATTTATGCCTTGATATAGGAAAGCACTTCTGGAATGTATATAAAACTTGGGACGACGGTGAGATGATTGGCTTATGAAGCATCATATAGAAAGTCTTAGGAATCAGGTTGAGTGGGTTATAGTTTAAAATGTCCATATCTTAAAAAAATTAAAAAATAAAAATAATAATAAAATAAAATAAAATAAAATAAAATAAATTAATTAAAATGTCCATATCCATACTCCAGGGATAGAATCTGTGTCAATGTGTATCAGTAGCTTATAACATGAAAAAAAAGAGTTGATTGCATATGAATTAAGGGTTTGAACAGAATATTGCTGCCTGTGCAGTTCTAAAAACTAAACATTATTTCACAGAGATTATTTTTACATGTATTTTAAATCACAGAAGAGTTCATTTTACTGCACAAAGCAACAATTACAAAATACCATTAAATGAAATAGTAATTATATGGTAGCTTGTGAATTTTGGGGGAGCAATGAAAAGGAGAATATGGGAGCTTAAGAGTTGTGCTTTGTCCTCCAAAGTATCCATTACCAGCAAAATAAATATTTGACATGTCTCATCATTCTACATTAAACACTAATAGACTGAATGTTTGTGCCCATAGAAAATTCATATGCCAAAATCCTACCTCTTCTTCTTCCTCCTCCTCTTCCTCCAACTCCTCCACCTCCTTCTCCTTCTCTCTCTCCTTCTTTCTCCTCCTCCTCCTCCTCCTTCTTTCTTCTTCTTCTTCTTCTTCTTCTTCTTCTTCTTCTTCTTCTTCTTCTTCTTCTTCTTCTTCTTCTTCTTCTTCTTCTTTCTTTTCTTCTTCTCCTTTCAAAATCCTAACTTCTAATGTGATGATATCAGGAGGAGCCTTTGGGGAATAATTAGGCCATGAGGGTGGCACTGTCATGAATGGGATTAGCTGTCTTAAAATAAGAGTGATGAGGGGCACCTGGTTGGCTCAATCAGTTAAGTGTCAGACTTGATTTTGACTTAGGTCAGGATCTTTGGGTTGTAGGATCCAGCCCCACATCAGTCTCTGCACTCAGCATAGAGTCTGCTGGAAGATTTTCTCTCTCTGCCATTCCTCCTATGCCCATGCTCTCTCTCTCATGAGCTCTATCTCAAATAAAATAAGTAAGCCATTCAAAAAGAAAAAAAAAGAGTGATGAAAACTTCCTCTCTCACACAGACATGTGAAGATACAGGAGAAAATGTCCATTTACAAGTCAAGAAGAAGGTTTTCAGCAGACACTGGATTTGTTAGCAGCTTGATCTTGAATTTTCCAGCCTCCAGAACTGTGAGTAATGAGTCTATGTATTTTAAGCCATCAAGTCTGTGGTAATTTGTTATAGCTGCCCACACTGACTAAGACAAACACTTTCTCTAAAATGGACACTACATTTATTACACAAGGAATTTGATTATTATGCATATTCAGCCATTGTAAAACAATAATTACACCTTAAATACATTAGGGGTTTAATTACATTTCAAGTAAGCAATTATTTCTTAACTTTCCCTTGGCATAAAGTTTGTTCTGGACTCTCACAGAAGTGTTGCAACATTTAAACATGGTTCAAATCATGATTTTTTTTAAGATTTTATTTATTTATTCATGAGAGATACACACAGAGAGAGAGGCAGAGACACAGGCAGAGGGACAAGCAGGCTCCATGCAGGAAGCCTGACATGGGACTAGATCCTGAGTCTCCAGGATCACGCCCTGCGCTGAAGGAGGCGCTAAACCACTGAGCCACCCGGCTTCCCCAAAACATGGTTTTGATATTATTGATCACCCACTTACTAAAGGCTAAGGTTATCAGGAGTAGATTCTTTGCTTTTTATACTATAACATATATGACACAAGATGGTCAAATGTATATGAATAAATTTGTGTAAAGAAATTAAGAACGTTGTCTATTTTTATCTCCTCAATTTACTTGAAAAAGATGTTAACATCTTAAAAAAAGATATTTTTTTGCATTTCTATTATGTTGTTGTGGCAAAATTAGTTCACAAATAAGGCAGTTTTATTTTACCATGAAGTTTTGATGGCAAAATAAAATTAATTTCTTCAACAATATTAGCACCTTTGATGTTGAAGAGGCCATAAGTCATGTTTATGAATTTTATGTCTCTCTTTGGTCATGGATTCAATATACACAAATGTGCACATAACATAATGTGTATTGATTTGAATGATAATTACTTTTAATTTTGGGGGATTGATAATAATTACCTAGTAAGTACAATGTTTCTTATTTACTTTCTTTGTAATACTCAAAGAATCGATGTTATTACTATTTCAGTAAATGGAACTAATGTATTCACGGGAAGTTGATGAAAAGCATCAATTTGAAAGACAGGCATTTGAATTTTATCTTCTCTGTCACATTAAATTAATGTTCAGTTATGAGTTTTAAATATCAAGATACATATATTTTTGCCTCTATAATTTTTAGCCTCATATTATGCTAAAAATAATTGATCAAAAAATAAATAAAATAAAAATAATCCATCGAAAGTGATTGTAATCTAAAAGTAACAATGAGTCAAATGTCCAACAGACCAAGTTATCATGATTAAAAGACTGTTTTTTTTATTTAAAAAAGGCTAAACTGTTGATTCTGCTAAATAACTACTTCATGTTAAAATCTGTTGCTGAACTACATTAGTAATGCAAATTCCATTTAGCACATCCATTTTTCAATATCATTATTCTCTGTGTATTATTATATGGGCTGGAGAAGACTGAAACCACATATACTGTCAATCAATATCAAGTATGAATTTATATTTTATATTTGAATATAGCCTATACTACAAAACAAACTAACAAACTAACAAAACCACTCCAATATTTTTCCAACAGTTTATGAATTTCATTTAATGGTTTGGTTCAAAGATAATAGCTTTGTTATGCAGAGAGAAGCCAATTAACCAATATGTAAAGGCTACTATTTTAAAAAACTAATTACAAATGGATATTTGTCCATTAGTCTCAAGGGTCACACTCTGGGTTTGATATTTAAAATGACTGAAGTCCAGTTCCTCTAAAATAATCTATCAATTGTTAAACACAAATATTGTTTGCCTACTACATATAAGGCACCTGGTGGGTAAGGCACTAGGAATGGAAAGACAAACGATAAAATGTGCAAGTATCTCACAATTTCCAGGGAAATGTGGAAAAGCACATATATGCCTAGTAAGATACGACAGATCCTCTAACACATATAATAATCAATGTAGAAAACAAGCGAAATTATTGGTTCTGAGCCAAAGTAAAGTTAGAAAATGAACACATAATAACACTTGCAGAACAATGGGAATTAAGGTAATCTATAATGGAAAGTTTAGGGATCATTTAGTCTAAACATCTTATTGTTTTCAGGACGGAAAAAGAACCATGGTTTTGCAAGTTTAAGTGAACTCTACAAACTCACACCACCTTTAATTTTTAATGAACTGAAAATATTTTTAAAACTTTCTTTTTATCAAGATGACATGCATTTTGGAGAGTCATATTCGACTTCATCTTCTCTGTTTTTAGAGAATATTTTATCTCTTTGCAAAGCAAAAGAATTCTCAATAGCATTCTTTTTATCTGGTAAATAAGAGAGGATTTCCTTGTGTACTCACTTAATAATTTCCAGAAAAATCAGGGTACTGGGACCATATCTGCATGGAACTAATACAGGAAGCTGAGGCAATGTGAGCATAGTGCTATCACAAAGTAGCTCTAGTGTCTATATCTATTGAAATGTCCCTGTTCAGGGGCAGGAGTGTTTCGAAGGGAAGTAGGGTGGTGATCCTGGTCATGTGATGTGTTCTTGCTCTTCCTTCTAGTCACCTTCCTCAATGTTTATCTCCTCTTTCTTTTTTATTTTCAGTTATATTGACTATATTTGGTCTTTGGCTCTTCCATTTAAATTTTAGTATTAGCTTTCCAAGTTTTTCAAGAAACCCGATCCTATCATAATTTGTATTAGAATTGTAATAACTTTATCAAATAATATGCAGAGAATTAGAATTAGAAAATTTTGTTCTGTTACATTTGCTGAGTTATCTCAATTTCTAGGAAGGGTACCTGACACGTAGTTGACATTTAGTAAATAGTTGTTGGATCAATGGATGAATCGTTACGCTATCGTTTCTTTCTTAACCATGAATATGTCAAATCTCTTCATTTACTTAGGGAAATTTAATATCTTTAATTATAATTATATATAAAGGTACGTAATTAGAGAAATTTAGTGTCTTTAATTATAATTATACATAAAGGTACGTATCTTCAGATTCCTAAACTCTTCTTGTTAAACTCCATATTCAACCTCCCTCATTCTACTCCTTGTAGGATTTAGCCATGTCTATTCTTCTAGTAATTGCCAGTTTATGTTATCTAGGTTCTGTAACTACTTTGAGATGTAATCTCTGTATCTTATTTTCTCTTAAGAAATCCAACTTTTCTCCATTGGAATTATCTTCTAACATAGCTAGTTATTGGTATCACAGCCAGGAGGGAAGAGGTATATCTTGATGGGAGGAGTGTGTGTTGTCTTGTAAGGCAGAGGGCTCTGTATCATAATCAGGTAAAAAGTGGCTTTAACAGAGAAGAGTGGAATAGCTCTGAATGTCCAGAAGTTTTAGATAAATCTCGGGATTCAAGATTTCCAAATGTGTTGGCCTAAATATTCCTATACCAGATTTCAGAGAGAGATTTGAAATTCGCATGAGATTAAGAACTCACCCTTGTCTGGAGTTCCGCTTCTCTTATAATTCAATCCTCAACCTGGTCATCATATTCGTCTGCCTTTGAGATTCAGGTGATGAGAGTTTATTTATATGATTCCAAAGGGGCTCTTTAGCTTTGACACTTAAGTTTTTATTAGTGACTTATCTTCCTCAGCATTTTTGGGGGATATTTTCCAAACCATCAGTTGCTCCAAAATAAGCATTACACTTCATATTCCTGATAATTATCATTTCCCCATATTTCATAAATTCCTGATACATTGCACCCACTAATCTATCCATCTGCATGCCAACCCCATCTCTGATGAAAATGTTCACGATTGTATAACTAGTATATGCCAGAGCTATTTATTTTCACCCTTTACCCTTCACCTATTACGTGGTACTTCAAGTCAGCTAATAAACTATATAGTTTAGGTTCTGGACTGGTGACTAAGTTTGTTTATTTTTTTTAATCCTTCCCAATTTGAATTGAATTATTATGATATTGGGTCCACTAAAATACATATTTCAACATTTAGGCATTTGTTGCTGTATCACAAGCAGCCACATCTGGGTCTTTGAAAGAAAGGACAAAGTGAAAGGAGGTGGAACAAAATTAAATCAGAGAAGTGGATAGGAACAGTGTGGGACATTTTAGGTCTCATGTTAGATTTTGTTTGATGAGTAGTATTGCTGGAGTTTCGGAAGACTGCTTTGACCACATTGGTCAGAAAGAATTGGAGGCACAGACGGTAGGGAACTTCCTGATTAGCTACTGTGGGCTTCCAGGTGTGAGATAATACAGAATTGGCTTTTGTAATGAAAATTAAGATGACTTGATATTGACAAATTTAGGATATAATCCTATGTAGTTAAATCAACAGGAGGTCAAATACAGTGACTATGGGAGGTAAAGGAGGGGGAGAGCATTCACTGGATGGTAGTGGATGGCGATGTTACACCCTGGGATGGTGCCATCAGAAGAGGACTGTGTGAGCGTGTGTGTACATGCTTGATGAAGGAAATGGGGGAAAATAATGTTTTTTTAACTAGTCCATGTTTAATTAAACATGCCCCTAAGACATGCAAAAGAAATTTTTTGCATGGCAGTTTGAGATCAAATCCATAGCTTGGAGGGAATGCCTCAGCTGGAGGTACAGATTTTTTAGCTATCTCTGTGTATGTGTATTTTGATACATAACCATGGGTGAGATTGCTTGGGGAGGGAATGAATAGTGAAAAAGAAGAGAGCTAAGCACCAAAATTCACAGTGCTTCAAAACTTAATAGCTGAAATAAGGCAGATGGACCTGCAAGAAACACTAAAAAGACATTAGCCAGAGATGCCAGAAAGGTCAAGGTGGTGTGGAGCCATTTTTGCAGAGAGGAGAAAATCTCTTCAAGACAGGAGAAGAGTGGTCTGTAAAGTCAAATTCTACTAAGATGTCAAGTTAGATGAAAATGAAAAAAAAATGTTTCATTGAGCTAACAAGAATGCTGTGTGTAGCCATCACAAGAACTGTTTCAGCAGAATGATTTGAGAGATCCTGGATGGGGCTAAAGAAAGAGTGAAAGGGAGAGCAATGGACGTCACAGGTGTAGGAGATATTGCTCAGAAATCGGCATGTGAAAGAGAAGACACAGAAAAATAGTGGTTGCATAGCTGAAGGATAATAGTCAAGAGAGTTTTGATTTGTGTGTGTGTGTGTGTGTGTGTGTGTGTGTGTGAGTTAGAGAATTGTGAACATGTTTAAAACCTAAGGGAAGGATTTTCTTGGAAGGAAATCAGCATTCTAGGAGAGAGAGAGATAGAGAGAGAGAGAGGGACTAGATTTGTGAAGCAGGGAGCATTACTTGCTTTGGTAACTCAGCAGCCCTTATTTCCTTTTTTATGATAACAATAAATACCCTCTACTGTTGGCGGAATGGCCACCTCCTTTGTCATGTGCTTCAAGGGTGCCTGACTCATCAAGGCATCCTAATTCATGAACAAGCTGATCAAGGCAATTAGAGCCTTTTTTTTTTTATTTTTTGGGGGGAGGGGAGCATTATATGTGTATGTGGTGACAGGGAATTTTCTACTTCTTTGGGTTGTTAGGTAGAATAATGTAAGCCTGGCCTCCAGGGACTGCTGCTAACTCCCCAAGGCACAGACAGGTGGGTGACTGGAGATCACATTTAGTCTAACTGCTGCTTGCCGGGCCTCAAGCCTGAACACGGGGCTGCTTCCACCAGAGGCAGAGGCATGCTTTTCTATGAGGTATCATGATGCACCTCATGTGGTAAGGTCTATTTTGTTTGCCTACGCAGATACATTTTCCATTTTACATAAAAGGTCCATGTAGACAAGTCCATGGTGACTTTGCTTCCAGCTAGCTCTGGCCATTTCCATGGATTTTATACAAAAGCCTACAAAAGATGAATGGATAAAGAAGATGTGGTTTACGTATACAATGGAATATTCCTCAGCAGAAATGACAAATACCCACCATTTGCTTCTATGTGGATGGAACTGGAGGGTATGATGCTGAGTGAAATAAGTCAATCGGAGAAGGACAAACATTATATGGTCTCATTCATTTGGGGAATATAAAACATAGTGAAAGGGAATAAAGGGGAAAGGAGAAGAGAGACAACAGATCTGAACTTATATTTTATGTCTCTCTCAGCTGTGAAACCCATACGACACCTGGACTTTCCAGTTACAGCAATTTATTTTATTTTAAATTTTTCTCATATTTGAACTGGAATTTTGGCATTTTCAACTTGAACAACCTGATTAACGTACTGCTTCTTTTGTAATAATAATAATAAAAAAAGTCATATATTCTTTGATCCAGGAAAATCACTTCCTGAATAGCTTGTGGTAAAACTACAAAGAAAACCAAAATCACCTGTGTCTTTATCTTATATCTAGAAATCTGGTTCCTCATTTTCTTGGTCTCTTAAGTTTTCCTTAATTCTATGTGGAGTACAGGCTTCCTTCATTCTCCTGATAGAAGAACTTACGATTAGTCACCTGGTTGCCATAGTGCCTTCCCATCTGCAGCCTACTTGTGTTCATGACCAAAATTCCTTCTTTTCAGAGCCAGAATACTTCAAACCACCATAAATCAAATGTTTCTCAGTCTCCAGGTTTAATCCTATTACTACTGATGGTGAAACGTAGGAAGTGTTGGTCAGTAGCCATATTAAGAGGAACCACATCTGTCTCATGATGTCCTAGAGAAGAAATCCTGATCTTCTTTCTTTTCTTCTTTTTCTTTCTTTCTTCTTTCTTTCTTTCTTTCTTTCTTTCTTTCTTTCTTTCTTTCTTTCTTTCTTCTTCTTTCTTTCTTTTTTCTTTCTTCTTTCTTTCTTTTTCTTTCTCTTTCTTCTTTCTTTCATCTTTCTTTCTTTCTTCTTTCTTTCTTCTTCTCTTTCTTCCTTCTTTCTTTTTTAAGATTTTATTTATTTATTTGACAGAGAGAGCGAGAGAGTGAGAGAGAGAGAGAGCACCTGGGGGTGAGGAATGGGGAGGGGGGAGAAGCAAGCTCTGCACTGAGCAGGGAGCCTAATGCAGGGCCTGAATCAGGACCCCGAGATCATGATTTGTTATAATTAGAGTCTCTGATGCTTTCCCAGAGCTTAACTCTTTGTACCCCTGCTACAACTTCTTAAACTATCCTCTGCCCCATTGTAAGAGCATTTGGCAATTAATTATTACCTTTTTCTTTGGGATATCGCTCTTGACATGTGTGTCAACATTTCTTTTTTTATTCTTCTTCTTTAATTCAATTAGCCATCATCAGTTTCAGATGTAGAGTTCAATAATTCATCAGTTGCATATAACACCCGGTGCTCATCAATCATCACATGCCTCCCTAATTCCCATCACCCTATTACCCCACCCCCACTCCCCTCCAGTAACCCTCAGTTTGATTCCTATTGTTTAGAGTCTCTCATGGTTTTTCTCCCTCTCTGTGTTCCTCTCATTCCATTTTCCCTCCCTTCCCCTATGATACTCTGAGCTGTTTCTTATATTCCACATATGAGTGATACCATATAATATTTGTCTTTCTCTGATTGACTTATTTTGCTCAGCATGATACCCTCCAGTTCCATCCACGTTGATGTACATAGTAAGTATTCATCATTTCTGATGGCTGAGTAATATTCCACACGTGGTATATATACCACATCTTCTTTATCCATTCATCTGTTGATGGACATCTCAACTCTGTACATAGTTTGACTATTGTGGACATTGCTGCTATAAACATTGGGGTGCAGGTGCCCCTTCGGATCATTACATTTGTAACTTTGAGGTAAATATCTAGTAGTGCAATGGCTGGGTCATAGGCTAGCTCTAACTAGCCTTAACTTCTTAACTTCTTGAGGAACCTCCGTGCTGTTTTCCAGAGTGGCTGCACCAGGTTGCATTCCTACCAACAGTGTAAAAGCGTTGCCCTTTCTCTGTGTCTGTTCTCAGAGAACACCTGTTCTTTCCTGAGTTGTTGATTTTAGCCACTTTTACTTGTGTAAGTATCTTATCGTGGTTTTGATTTTTACTTGCCTGATGCCAAGGGATGTTCAGCATTTTTAATGTGCCTTGGTCATTTGATTGTCTTTTGAGAAATGTATGACATTTCTTGACCTTCCAGTAACTCTTGCTCAGTCTCCTTGTCTAAGTCCTCTTTTTCCATCAACTTCTAATTTTTTTTAAAATTTTTTTTAATTTTTATTTATTTATGATAGTCACAGAGAGAGAGAGGGAGAGCGGCAGAGACATAGGCAGAGGGAGAAGCTGGCTCCATGCACCGGGAGCCCGATGTGGGATTCGATCCTGGGTCTCCAGGATCATGCCCTGGGCCAAAGGCAGGCGCTAAACCGCTGAGCCACCCAGGGATCCCTCCATCAACTTCTAAATAGCAGAGTTCCTCACTACTCTGTTCTAAGATCTCTTCTCTCTTTGTATTCTTTTCTTATGTTATTTAAATGATGTCTTTATAAGGCTGAACACTAACTGTGTAACCCAGAGCAGATCACTTTTTTGAGTGCCATACTTTTACATCCACCTCTCTAATTTACATCTAGAGTGGAATGTCTTTCAAGAATTTTAAACTTAAACACATCCAAAATTGAACTCTTAATTTCCTTTCCATGCAAATTAATTGCTCTCTCTGTTGTTCTCACCCACTCAAATATCATTAGCATTCACCTGAAAAAGAACTTTGGGGGTCATTCTCAACACTGCCTTCTCCTTCATATCTTAATTACCTCCATCTTCAAATTTGATAATCGTCTCACCTAATTTCTCATAATCATTCACTTGTTTTCATTGCTACTGCTACTCAGAGACCAAGGTATTTTTTTTTTCTCACCAGAACACCAAAATAACCTTGAAGTTGGTCTGCATTGCTCACATGTTTGTGAAATTGCCATAATAGTTTTTTTATTGCCCTTATAAGAATATCTAAACTTTTTTTTTTTTTTTAGATTTTATTTATGTATTCATGAGAGGTACAGAGAGATGCAGAGACACAGAGGGAGAAGCAGGCTCCCTGTAAGGAGCCTGATGCAGGACTCGATCCCAGGACCCCAGGGATCATGTCCTGGGCCGAAGGCAGACGTTCAACCACTGAACCACCCAGGCACCCAGAATATCTAAACTTTTAAATATGGCTTAGAAGGCCTATAAGATATGATCTCGCACATTTATTTCATTTTGAAACAATCATATCCTACAGCACCATCTAGACTCATTATTCCTCCTTTTTCTAAGATTTTATTTTTTAAATAATCTCAACACCCAATGTGGGGCTTGACCTTGCAACTCCGAGATCGAGTCACATGTTCTACCCACTGAGCCAGCCAGGTGCCCCCACACCATTTCCCTTTTAATTTTCAAAATAAGTAACCTCTTGTTTTGTGCTGATCTTTAGTATTTATGGTTCATTCTCCCTTTATTTTTTTAATTGTCACGTCCTATCTAAAATATCAGTTCCTCTGAGAGGCTTTTCCATAGTATTCATCAATGTTCTCTGATTGGAGTTTTTTCTTGTATTTTTATAACCACAATATCTAATGAGATATTTTTCTTTTGTTTATTAGTTTGTTTCTTCAACTGTTAGTTGTAAACTTTGCAAGCATGAGGCTGAGTCAGCCTTGGTGATCAGTATACACTCTGGTACAGCTCCATGTTTGGCATAAAATAGGCTGTCAAAAAAGTATGTATTGAATGAATTAACAAATGTATTTAAGAATGATGCCTACATAAGTGTCAGGAAAATATTTAAGTGTGTTTATGCATGTGTAAGAGTATAAAAAATTATCTTAACAACTTTCAAATGATTACATCTAGCAGCCCAATGGCCTGGCAATTTAAATTCCTTTAATAGTTAGACTATTTTTAGTTCATACATACCTCATGAATACTAGTTAGATATTCCATTAGATACTAGATGATATTCCATGAGGCATAGTACCCTCCAGATTCAAGCATTAATGACTAGCACTTTGAAATGCTTTGGCTTACTGCTAGGTGACGCTACAGACTACTGATATGAAGACTACCATTTTACTACACTAGAGTGGTAGAGAGTGGATTGCAAATGTGAAGAACTAGAGAGTGCATGATATATATGGCCACTATGCTGACTTTCTGTATTTTGCTCTCTTCAATTTAAATATTGTTGGTTATTACTTTCTCAAAAACAACTTCTCACTTCATTTCATCAAAATAATATTTACTTGGCTTAGTGAAGCTTTTTTCCTAGGAGATATATATATATATATATATATATATATATATATATATATAAAATGAGAATTAAATGGCTTAGTATACTTGGCTTTCTATGAGATGAGCAAGAAAAGAAGAGAAATGGGAGAGAAGAAGGGAAAAAGCCTCAGATAAGCCTCAGATAGGAAGGAAAAACACTGGTGACCCCTAATCTCCACTGTCACTCTTTTTCTGTTTGATTTCTTGTCATGGTGGCCATTGTTTTTCCTTCCCTGTGGTCACTTTGATATTTGTCCCTCCAACATATAACTCTTCTAAGAGAAAATAAATTGATTACATAAATTATACCTATCATAATTACATTCCTAAAATGCCCTCACTTAGGAAAATTCAATCTCAAAAAGTATCCTTAAAAGTGGTTTTCTTTCTAATCATGGAGTCAAAGAAGAGTTTCCAGACAACATTAATTTCACTTTGTTTTTTAAGCTTTCTATAACTTAATGAGAAAAGCCTTGTGATTCGAACAGTGAAATCCTACATGATTTTTTAAAATAAGGTCATTTGATTCAATAGGACTTCAAAGATGAGTGGTTGAAGATGCAAATTAATTTAATGGATGAGCCACCAAAGGGCTGATTAGGAGCTAGTTATTGATGCTTCCTTAGCTGCCTACAAGATATATCCAATAGCCAAGAGTTAACTGGAAACAGAGACAATAGCTTTTTTTTTTTTTTTTTTTTTTTTTTTTTTTTTTTTTTTTTTTGGTCAGGACTTTTGAAAATAAAAAGAGAGGATGAAGGGTCACATTTATCTTAACATACTCATTTCAAATACTGCATTAATAATTAAACCTTTGTGCCCTAAATATACGGACATAACACCAATGCAAGTTGCTATTAATCAAATATGCAGTGATTCTTTTGATTAGCTACTGCTGGTGCTTTTTAAGGAAAAATACATCCCCTTGATATTACTGAATTTAATTGCATTTTACAAAAGGTAATTGTTCTCTGTCATTTTTTATAAAATTAGGACTTAATTTCATGATTTAAATTTATTTAAAATATGGATTAAATATTAATAAATGTATGTAAAATGTATGCACATATTCAAAACATATTTAAAATTTACAAGAGATCTCTGCTGATAATTGCAGTAAAAGTTTTAGAGTCTAAGGTATTTAATCTCAAATACCTACCATTAGAACCAGTGAATTATCTATTTGATTAATACTTAAAAATTCAACACCAGTGTATTTTTGAATTGTTATGAATTACAAGGAGCATCCTGTTGGCATATTACTTTCAGCTAATATGATTCCTTCTCTTCATTATGAGGCAACTTAACAAAAGAAAAGCTTTTATGTCTTTTCAAAGCCAGTCTCTTAAATCTTTCTTTCAATTGTTCCAAAGTATTATTAAATTACTACATAGCTTTGGGTAATATATCATGAGTAGACTGAAAGAAATTTGTGAGCTTGTAGATTTAATTTTTCATGATGTTTCATAAACCTGATTATCTTTCTCTTTTTCATCACTGAATTGGGTGGTCAATTTTTCTTTTGCTTCCATCTGGATATCACTTAATTACACAGTGGCACTCATCTTTTTTAATGTTTATGCCTATAACGAGAACAGGAATTACTCCAGTTTGCATTGTTGAGCATAGGAAAAAGAATGGGCAAGGGAACTTTGAATTTTATGCAGTTTGGCCATGCTCTTGGCTTAACCCTCCATTCTGTCCTCCCCTGTTCACATCCTCCACCCTTCTCTCCTCTAGGGAGAACAAGACTAACCACATCTCTCATTATGTACTTCCTTGATTTTCAAGTTCTCAAAGCTAAGTAGATTAAAACACCCCTCTGTAATATAGATGTAGTATACACATATCCACACAAAAAAACTATTTATACAATTTGGAAACAGATAAAACAAAAATAATAGTAAATGAAAACTAGTATACTAATTAAAAAGCCCCTAACACTACTATTATTGTCGAAGCCCCTGCACTTTCTTTCCTTATCTCATCATTTTTACCATCCCTAGAGTTAAAAGTTATCATAAAGTTGATGAATGGTTTCTTGATTTTCTTTTAAAATATTTCTAGCTGAATGTGTTTCTTAAAATATGCATTGTTTAATTTTGCATGTTTCAAATTTTATTTAAATGTAAACATATGGTGTATATTCTGTGATTTGCTTCTTTCAGTTACCTCTAATATATTACAATGCAACTATATCAATATATGTAGCTGGAGTTGATTTCTTGTCACTGGTGTTTTGTTTAAGGATTGGTCCCAATTCTTTACCCCTCTCCGCATCTATACTCTTGCTAAGGCTTCATCGTGGACAAATATATTTTCCTGTCTGTTAAATTCAGGCCCAGACCATGACATGCTGACATGTTTTAGCCTCAAATTGAGGAACACAATCTTAAAATATGTGGCATTGGTTTTGCAGAAATAGCCAAGGCCAAAATCATCATGACTTTTTGTTAAGAACTTTAAAAGAGTTATGGTGACAACTTATCATTTCAACTAGAAATCGACTCCAAGGAAGGTTAAGAAAATAGACCTGCAGAAAGCTGATGTATTCAAAATATTTCTTCTTGCTTCCAGAAATAGAGGCACATCTTAAAAAATCATTATGTGTATGACTTTTGGCATATTAATTTGATTAGAATAAAATATTTGGAAAACCCAAAATGTCTTTAGAGACAATCATATTGGCAAAAGCATTGACAGCCTAAACTGAAATGAAATGAGACTGTTTAATATAATGAAGACGTCTGAGCCCCCAACTCTCTACAGGCAGGGAGCAGGAAATGCAAAACACGTAGAGCCAAGATTATGGGAGACACTCCCATGTTGTGGAATGGGAGCCGAAACAGGGTTCTATGTGTACTCTAAGTGGGGGTAGGGTACTTAACATTTCCCAGTGGAAATTCAGAATTTCTATGCACTAAAGACTGTCACATCCTTCCCATTCTTCCCTTTTTAACAATAGTGTTTATTGTGGTTTTTGTGTCAAACTGTCAGTGTTTGATGATTGATGGTTGGTTGTGTGCAGAACAGATAATTTTTTAGTTCACAGTTTTGGATCAAAAGCAACTTCAATCAAACCTGAGGGCATAATGTATTTAATGAGATCTTGGTGTCAGAGTCGGATGAGACTTACAGGGTCCTAATGTGAGGGTGAGTGCTATTTGCAAGTGGGAGGTTATGAATAGTTGTAGCCAAGAGAGAAGACAATGGCAAATTGAACTAATGATCGCATTTTTTTTTCTTTTTTTTAATCTCCAGCCCCTACAAGTTTGATATTACCTTGGGAAGGAGGAGTTGGTGGGGTGTGCTTCCTGGCTCCTTGACTTGGACTTGGTTCTGTGATTTGCTTGGGCAAATTAGATGTGAAGGGAGTGATAGTGTAATTCCAAGCCTAGGTCTTAAAGGAATTTGAACTTAAAGAAACTTTTCTAGCTTGCCCTTATGTGCTTCTGCCATCACTAATATTACTGCCGTTCCTGCAGTCTGAGTTCCAAACAAACCAAACACAGCTAGACTTGGACCTTGGACCTGGACGGAAGTTCACCTTAGTCAAGCCTAGGTCAACGAACTCCTAGTCTTTCTGAGATAAATAGCTCTCCTGCTGACCCATGAGAAATAAATACTTCTTTCTTGTGTTTCACTGCAAAAAAATTGTTTTATAGACTAGTTAACTCATTCAGAAGCATAGTATGTTAGTTAACATGCCATAGTTTTGTGTCAACCCAATGATGGACAGTGAGATTATTTCCAGTTTGAGCATTTATTAGGTTACTGGTCCTCAACTCCAAACATAATCCTGTACCCTCCTTTGAGATTCTGGGCTAGAACTTCTGCAAATCACATCTCCACTTTGTGAGCTGACCCCTGGTTAGTTTCCATTAATCTCCGTGTTCTAAAGAGACTACGAAGCTAGAGGAGGAGGAATGGTCTTGCTTCTGCCTACTTGCCTCCTCTTGCTCCTGACTGCTTCTTTTGATAATCATTCCAGCAAACATCTTCATCTCAGCAATAGGAATTCCTATCAGTAGCAATATTTTGGTCTGCTTTGTAGTTTCACCCCAATTTACAAAACCTTATTGTACCCTCTCAGAGACACCACCAGTACTGGATAACTGGGTCCCTTACCCAAAGGCCTAGATCCAAGCCCACCACTTCTGTCTCAGAGATCTTGACTATTTTTCAGCTCTGCAGGGCTTTCTCTCTAAGTTCTTGAGTTTCAACATATTCAATCTTTTCTATCCCACGCCCATGCCTTGGCCTTAGGGCTATTAGCTGCTTCCTATAGTTTCTATCTTTGGGAAAACCTATTTTCTTTCTACCTCTTCTGATATGTACTTAACAAACATATCTATTAAAAATTTTTATGTTTAATTCTCTCTGTTAAAAAAAAAGAGATTTCCAAATCCTTACTGAATCTTTGCCATTTTTTGAAGATTATTAGGAATAGTTCAACCTTACTATCAAAGCACATGTGTAGGGATCCCTGGGTGGTGCAGTGGTTTGGCGCCTGCCTTTGGCCCAGGGCGTGATCCTGGAGACCCGGGATCGAATCCCACATCAGGCTCCCAGTGCATGGAGCCTGCTTCTCCCTCTGCTTGTGTCTCTGCCTCTCTCTCTCTCTCTCTCTCTCTCTTTCTCTGTGACTATCATAAATAACTAAAAAAAAAAAAAAAAAAAAAAAAAAAGCACATGTGTAAGAATTTCTCTAGAGTATCCCCTAACCATGAAATTGGGTCATATGTTATTCACATGTGTAGCGATGATGCAATTCCCACTCTCTACAATGTGGTTATGTTAATTTCTACTCACAACAGTAGTAAGTAAGGTAAGAGTCTCAGTACTCAACATTCTCATCCACCCTGGTAATCTGACATCATTTTCCTTCTAGTCACTATGAAATTATATCTCACTGTCATTTTAACATGCATTCTTTACATTACTAATGAGTTTGAATATCTTTATCTACATAAAGCCATTTAATGTTGCAGTAGTGGTACAGAAAATTGATAGGTACATTCCTAGGAATTGCATCTGTGTTCAAATCACCGTACCCCAAAGTTGAGAACTGTAATACAAGCATCTTTATGAAGGATGAGTGATTTTTTTATAGACTTTCGCACAATGCAGCAAATGTAGGTTCAATGCTACTTTAAAAAGGGAAGTTAGGATAAAAGGGAAGCAATTGTAGAAAAGAAGATTCTGCAAGGATAGAGTAAAAATTAAAAAGAAAACCCCACCCACTTTCCTCAAATGTACAAGTACAAAGGAAACTCTGAAAGGCAGGGGAAAAGCTGCCTGATGACAATTTTAAAGCACTGTTCATTTTAACCCCATAGACATTATCTCCAGAGCCAGTGCCTTGTGGAAAATCGAGGCAATTGTCTTACTCTTGTCTGTTTCAAAAAAGTATGTACTTCTCTATCCAATGTTTTTAAAGAAAACATCTATGCCTCAGTGTGCATGTGGCCACTATTAAAGGAAATTCAGAAATGGGTTAGTAGTGAAATGAAGTTCCAAAAAAGAGAGATAATACTGCCAGAATCATGATATCAATACTTCATCTACTTTTCCCTACATGATTAGATTTTGTCTTAATCTTATGAAGATTAGACACTTGCTCTATTCAAGTCAGTGTCCAGTGGGTATTAATTGCGTATAGACACTGTCAGTGCATGTGTCTAGCAGCACTCATGAAATCTCCAAATGTCTGCATGCCCTCTCCACGCAATACTTTTTGAAATCAAAGTAGAAGGCACAAGAGTATGTTCTGTTTGTGCCTGAGACAAGGGTTTTTCAAGCAGAAGAATCAGTTATTATTTCTAACATGATTTTTAAAATTGTACTAGAAACAAAATGCACAGAGCCTTTGGAGATTTACTGCATGTTCAGACTCCAACATTTCAGTAAACTAGTTACAAATCTTCCTTGAGATGATAGCCATGTCTTAGGAACTAAGAAACATTCATTTTGGAGCAGGTGATTAAGCTACCTAGCAGAGAATTTAACTTCACAGTGACAAGAAAAGTTACAATGAAAAAGAAAAATATTGCTAGCTATGGAACCTGAGTATTAAAAAAGTGAAAACAAATCAAACGCTTGTTGTTGTGATAAGGAGTTTATAATTATGACCTGGCTTCTCAATGTCCCGGGTTACATTGTGTACATGATGCTAATGTTGAGGGAGTAAAACAGGTTTCAAGAGTCGCTTGACCTCAGAAACACAGTAATATCATATTTTTTATTGGGTTGACATTTTGTGTCCAGGTATTCTCTACACAGCATGCCTTCTTGTGACCTCCTTTTTCTTCCAACTCATACCTTTGGGAAGTTCACCTGTATTATGTTCATCCATGATTATCTTCTCTCACTGACAAACAGATGTGACAATAGCTTCCTTATTCTGGAAAAATCTATGATGAAAGTGTGCAGTTGGGCAGACACAGAACAGCTTATATCCAAAGTGGTAATCCTTTTATTAGCACAAATGACATCCAATTAATTTCCACGTGTAGTGTGAGTGCTAGATGATCTCAGGATTTTCCATTGCTCTCTCCTGGCAGGACTAAGACATCCTCTTGAACAGAAGCTTTGGAATTTTGCCCTCATTAGAAATCCAACCAACAAAATTCAGTGCACTTTTGACCAATTATGATTCATGGATTTTAAGTCAACCTAACGTTAAACATGGGATAAAAAGTGTGTTTGGCTTTTTTCTTTTTTTGTTTCTTTGTTTTTTTTCTTTCTGATCAGATTAACTCTATGATGATCACGTTCAATTTTTATTTCCTTTTTGCAAACTGAAATGTGCTCCAAAGTAGCTTACTATATTTTATTTATATTTCTGTTAGATCCAAGCTGTTATGAGGGCTTCAGCAGTGAAGGAGTAAGGACGACTCTAAGCTTGTCTCCTCCCTTGAACATAGTTAGATAAATATCAAATCATTCTGAACACCCAATAAATCAATTAGAGATCTTAGAGAACAAATCTGCACATCTTCAAGCAGAAAACAAAAATGACCTGTGGAAGGTAGGAGTTGCTGAGAGCGGATTTGGGGGATAGAAGACCCGTGAACACTACAGAGGGGAAGGAGACCTGATCATGGAGAGAGGAGCAAGAGAAGCAAGAGAGAATGACACAGAGAGAAAGAATGAAAAGAAAAAAAACAGTGAAATCATGTGCAGGGGACTGCACAAGAAGACTGTTCCCCAAAATCTTTGACTGTGGAAAAAGGAGAGGGTCTAAATATTGTCAGTTTTTTACAATCAATGGAGTGCAGGATCTGAAGTTGTGGAAGTGAGGGCCACACCCAAGGTGGTATCTGGTGAGCTGAGTGGTGCTCTGATGGGGAAGCAGGATGGAGCCCCAGGGACTAGCAGCATGTCTGAGGATCTCCTCTGTTGCACCAGGAGAAGCAGTTCCCCTGCTTGGAGTGCATTTGGGGGATGTGATATGGCTTCTCCGTGGGCAAAAGACCCTGCAGGCACCATTGAGCACCCTGTTCGCCAGCATGAGAGCAAAACACTGGCCAAGGGAAGCAAATCCTGGCAATGACAGTGTGTTGCGATCTACCAAACTCTGAACCACTGCACTGTCATGTGGCCGTTTTCTGGGACAAACCTGGACCAGCCATAGTGCGGTGGGACCCTTCCCCAAAGGATCAGCATGGTCTATCCTATGGGGATCTCTGAAGTGTAGGGCTTTGAAACTCAGTCATGCCTGAGATAAAATATAGGAGTGCTGTGCCACCTGAAAGGTGGGCAGCTCAGACAAAGACAGGGTGAAGGCAGAGATCTGATGGAAGCAGGGGACACAAGAGAGGCAGTTGTTTGTTTGTCTATGGGGACTTCCTGAAGAGTGGCAGGTATAGGATCCCCTTCAGCTCGTCCACCAGCAGTGACTGACCTCAGTGAGGGAAAATAAAGTGCCACCAAGTGGAGACTGGAGCTGCTTACACCAAGTCCTGTCCCACAACATACTGGAGGGTACATTTTCACTAGAGCAAGTTGGCCTGAGAGTCAGAGCAGCAGGGCTCTCCCCCAAAAGGCCAGCACAATCCCCTCCCATGCACCAAATCTAGTGCTGAAAAGCTTCAGCTCTAGGGGAAACAAGATGTAGCTTTCTTAGGGTATTTTGGTTTGGTTGGCTTTTTGTTTTTGTTTTTTTGAATACAGAATGACCAATTTATTTTACTATATTTTTTCATTTTACTTTTTAAAATTATTTTTAATTATTTTCCTTTTTTTCCTACCAAGCTTTGCCTAACATGCACACAAAAACACACCTAGGATCCAGCTTCCTTTATTTAATTATTTTTTATTTTATTTTATTATAATTATTTTTTAACTATATTTATTCATGAAAGACACAGAAAGAGAAGCAGAGACATAGGCAGAGAGAGAAGTAGGCTCCTTGTGGGGACCCCAATGAGGGCTCAATCCCAGGTCCCCAGGATCATACCCTGAGCAAAGGCAGATGCTCAACCACTGAGCCACACACGCTTGCTCTTTCTTTCTTTCTTTCTTTCTTTCTTTCTTTCTTTCTTTCTCTCTTTCTTTCTTTCCTCCAAAATGACAAAATGGAGGAATTTACCCCAAAAGAAAGAACAGGAAGAACTGATGGCCGGAAATTAATCAATACCTATATACGTTTGATGTTTGAACTAGAATTTAAAACAACAATTATAAGGATACTAGCTAGGCTTGAATAAAGAAAAAAAAGAACACTAGAGAATCCCTTACTGTGGAGTTAAAGAGCTCAAATGGCTAGCCAAGATGAAATTAAAAATGCTATAACTGGGACACCTGGGTGGCTTAGTGGTTAAGCATGATCCCAGAGTCCCAGGATTGAGTCCCACATCGGGCTCCCAGCATGGAGCCTGCTTCTCCTATCTCTGCCTCTCTCTCTCTGCCTCTCTTTGTGTCTCTCATGAATAAATAAATAAAATATTTTAAAAAATGCTATAAAGAGATGCAAAACCTGAATGGGTGCCATATAAACAAGGGTGGATGAAGCAGAGGACTGATATAGAAGATGAAATTATGGAAAATAATGAAGCTGAAAAGAAGAGGAAAACAAAGAAAATGGATTATGCAGGTAGACTTAAGGAACTCAGCAACTTATTAAAGCATAATAACATTATTATCATAGGAGTCCCAGTAGATGAAAAGAGAGAAAAAGAGGCAGGAGTTTTGAGCAAATTATAGCTGCAAACTTCCCTAATCTGGGGAAGGACACAGACAACAAAATCCAAGAAGCACAGAGAACTCCCATTAAATTCAACAAAAGCCAGCCATCACCAGGGCATATCATAGTGAAATTCACAAAATACATAGACAGGAAGTATGCTGAAAGCATCATAGGAAACAGAGTCCTTAACGTACAAAGGAAGACAGATCATGTGTACACCAGATCTGTCCACTGAAACTTGGCAGGCCAGAGGAGAAGGCAGGGTACATTCAATGTGCTGGATGGAAAAAAAAAATGCATCCAGCCAGAATGTCATTTAGAATAGAATGAGAAATAGAGCGTTTCCCAAACAAAAACTAAAGGAGTTTGTGACCACTTAAACAGTCCTGCAAGAAAGATTAAGGGGGGCTCTTTGAGTGGGGGAAAAAAGACCAAAAACAACAAAAAGTAAAAAAGAACAGAGATATATCACCAGAATCACGAAATTTACAGGTAACAAACGGTACTAAATTTATATCTTTCCATATTAACTCCAAATGTAAATGGACTAAATGCTCCAATCAAAAGACACATCTATATGCTGCCTACAAGAGACACATTTTAGATCCAAAGATATCTTTAGATTAAAAATGAGGGAATGCAGAAGCCATGTATCATGCTAATGGATCAAAAGAAAGTCAGAGTAGCCATACTTATATGGCTCTATCATGTAGACAAACCAGATTTTAAAATAAAGACTGATAAGATATGAAAAAAGGCATTATTATATCATAATTAAGGGGTCTATCCATCAAGAAGATCTAACAATCATAAATGTGTATGTTTTCAACTTGGGAGCACCCAAATATATAAATCAATTAATAAAAACATAAACTCAATGGTAATAATACAATTGTAGTAGGGGACTTTAACATCCCATTCACAGCAGATCATCTAAGCAGAAAATCAACAGGGACACAGTGGCTTTGAATGGCACACTGAACTGGATGGACTTAACAGATATATTCAGAACATTTCATCCTAAAATAGTAGAATACACATTCTTTTCAAGTGCCCACAGAACATTCTCTAGAAAGATCACATACTGGCTCACAATCAGACCTCAACAGTAAAAAAATATTGAGGCCATACCATGAATATTTTCAGAGCACAACCCTGTAAAACTTTAAGTCAACCACACACAACAAAAAATTGGAAAGACCATAAATACATGGCAGTTAAAAACATCTTAGTAAACAATGAATGGGTTACCCAGGAAATTAAAGATGAAATTAAAAAAAAATACATGGAAGCAAATGAAAATGAAAACATGACAGTTCAAAACCTTTGGGATGCAACAAAGGTAGTGCTAAGAGGGAAGTGTATTGCAGTACAGGCCTACCTCAAGAAACAAGAAAAGTCTCAACTCCATAACCTAAACTTACATCTAAAAGAGCCAGAAAAAGTACAGCAAGTAAAGCCTAAAACCAGCATAAGAAGGGAATAATAAAGATTAGAGCAGAACTAATATAGAAACAAACAAACAAAAGCAGTATACAATAGATCAATGAAACTCAGAGCTGGTTCTTCAAAAGAATTAATAAAATTGATAAACTCCTAGCCAGACCTAATCAAAAAAGAAAAGAGTGAAGATTCAAATAAATAAAACACAAACGAGAGAGGAAAGGATAAAAACAACATTGCAGAAATATGAACAATTATGAGAGAATACTATGAAAAATTATATGCCAACAAACTGGGCAATCTGGAAGAAATGGACAAATTCCTAGAAACATACAAACTACCAAAAGTGAAACAGGAGGAAGTAGAAAATTTGAACAGACCCATGACCAACAAAGATGTTGAATCACTAATAAAAAATCTCCAAAAAAAAAAAAAAAAACCCAAAAACAAAAGTCGAGGGCCAGGTAGCTTCCCAGAGAAATTCTACCAAACATTTAAAGAAGAGTTAATACCTATTCCTCTCAAAGTGTTCCAAAATATAGATATGGAAGGTAAAGTTCCAAACTCCTAGCATTACCTTGATTTCAAAACTAGCAAAGACCCCACTAACAAGAAGAATTACAGGTCAGTATCTCCAGTGAACATGGATGCCAAGATTTCAACAAGAGACAAGTTAATTGAATTCAACAGTATATTAGAAGAATTATTCACTGCGGTCAAGTGGGATTTATTTCTGGGCTACAGGGCTGGTTCAATATTCACAAATCAATCAACATGATATGCCACATTAATAAAAGAAAGGATAAGAACTGTATAATCCTCTCAATAGATGCAGAAAAAGCATCTGACAAAGTACAGCATCCATTCTTGATAAAAACCCTCAACAAAGTAGGGATAGAGGGAACATATCTCAACATCATAAAGGCCATATATGAAAGACTCACATCTAATATCACACTCCATGGGGAAAACCTGAGAGCCTTTCCTTTATGGTCAGGAACAAGACAAGGATGTCCACTCTCACCATTACAACTTAGCATAAGAGTGGAAGTGTTTCTTAGCCTCAGCAATCAGAAACCAAAAAGAAATAAAAGGCATCAAATGGGCAAAGAACTCAACCTTTAAGTATTTGCAAAGGACATGATAATCTAGAAAACCTGAAAGACTCCACCCAAAAAAAAATTGCTAGAACTAATACATGAGTTCAACAAAGTTACAGGATATAAATGCAGTGTACAGAAATCTGTTACATTTCTATACACCATTAACAAATCAGCAGAAAAAGAAATCAAGGAAACAATGTCCTTTGCAATTGCATCAAAAACCATAAGATGCCTAGGAAGAAACCTAACTAAAGAAGTAAAAGATCTATATTCAACAAAGTATGGGCTATTATGAAAGAAGCTGAGAAGGACACAAAGAAATGGAAAAGCATTCCCTGCCCATGGATTGGAAGAACAAATGTTGTTAAAATGTCTATACTACCCAAAAGGAATCTACAGATACAATGCAATCCCCATCAAAATGTCACCAGCATTTTTCACAGAGCTAGAACAAACAATCCTAAAAAAAGATCTCAAATAGCCAAAACAAACCTGAAAGAGAAAAACGAAACTCAAGGCATCATGATTCCAGATTTCAAGCTATATTACAAAGCTGTCATCATCAAGACAGTATGGTCCAGAACAAAAACAGACAAATGAAACAGAATAGAAAACCCAGAAATGGACTCACAACCATATGATCAACTAATCTTCAACAAAGCTGGAAAGAATATCTGGTGGAAAAAAAGACAATCTTTTCAACACACGGTGTTGGGAAACCTGGACACTGACATGTAAAAGAATGAAACTGGAACAAAACTTTCTTACACCATACACAGAAATAAATTCAAAAAAAATTAAAGACCTAAATGTGAGACAGGAAACCATCAAAATCCCAGAGGAGAACACAAGCATCAACCTCTTTGACCTTGACCTACTACCTCTAGTACCTCTAGAGCCTTCCTACTAGATAACAACACCAGAGATAAGGGAAACAAGCAAAAATGAACTTTTGGACTTCATCAAGATAAAAATCTTCTGCACAGCAAAGGAAACAATCAACACAACTAAAAGGCAGCCTATAGAATGAGAAAAGATATTTGCAAATGAGGTATCTCATAAAGGATTGGTATCCAAACTCTATGAATAACTTATTAAACTCAACACCCAAAAGAAATTATTCAGTTAAGAAATAGGCAGAAGACATGAATAGACATTTTTCCAAAGACAATCAGATGGCTAAAGACACATGAAGAGGTGTTCAACATCACTTATCGTGAGGGAAATACAAATCAAAACCATAATGAGCTACTACCTCACACCTGTATGTGTATATACATATACACACATATATACACATATGCATACAGTGGAATATTACTTAGCCATTAAAAAGAATGGAATCTGGCCATTTGCAATGATGTGGATGGAGCTAGAGGAGCTAAAGGGTATTATGCTAAGCAAATTAAGTCAGTCAGAGAAATACGAATACCATATGATCTCATTCATTGTGGAATTTAAGAAACAAAACAGATGAACTTATGGAGGGGGGGAAGAACAACAATAACAACAACAATAACAAGCAGAAAGGGAAACAAGCCACAAGAGACACTTAACGTTAGAGAACAATCTGTGGATTGATGGATGGAAGTGAGGGGAAGGGTGGGATGTGCGAGGTGGGCATTAAGAAGGGCACTTGTGATGAGCACTGGGTTGGTATATAAGTGATGAATCACTGGATTCTACTCCTGAAAGCCATATTGCACTGTATGTTAACTACCTAGAATGTAAATAAAAAATCTAAAAAAGAAAAGAAAAAACAGAGCTTCAGATCTTTGGCTGGGAAAGGAACTGACATATAATATAATTGAATTAGCTGTTCAGGACACTTGGCTGGCTCAGTAGGTACAACATGCAACCCTTGATCTTGAGATGGTGATTTCAAAGCCTACATTGGGAGTAGAGATTACTTTTAAATAATCAACTGATCATTAAGCTTCTGGGTCTAATTGAATATAAATGTACACCAAAAAAAGTATACATTTAACACAAATATGACATAGTTTTGAATTGAAATAGGATCACAGACACTCTGTGTGTGCAAAACAGAGGCTTATGTCTCTATACTTCCAGTATTTGTGTAATATCTGTAAGTGTATACAGATAAATAGGTGTGTATCCAGTGACTTTTTGCCTTATATCATTGTTTATATTTTGTAAAGTACTTCTGTACATTTAGTGTCTTTTCCTCTGACTAATCTTGTGAAATAGGTATGCTGTATCCTAATATTCGCTTCCTAAATGAGTAGACACAGCTCAAATTAATGTCAGTAACTTTCATGAAATGGTTCAACCCAAACCCTTCCTCCTCTTCTTCATGTACATAGCTAAAATATCATGATCTTTGTAAAGATAGTATTTATCTGCAACAATTTCTTAGCCAAAAAGGATAATGTGCAAAAATTAACATGTTGTATGCTATTTATCCTTCCCTGAAAACGTTAAGGGTTAAAACAATTTATATAATAGTGTGAAAGTATGCTTTACAAGCGAGATCTGCTCTAAATAGATGTTGAAATTATTTTTTAAAAAGGGAATGTATTTTGAAGCAATTTCCCATCTGATTTGGAACTATTTGAGGACAGAAAATAGGATGTTGCATATTTCAGTACTTTTTGTGCTTTTATTAATCAGAGATCAGATAAACATAGCTTTTTAGGTTATTAGCCATCTTCAAGATTGTTTATATTATATATCGTTCTTAATATAATTTACTGTAATTACTTATCAATATCTGAGTTTACTATCCTTGAGATGAAATATGTGAAATATTATAAAATGCTCCTATACTGAGGCTATTTCATTTTAACAACATATAACAATAAATAATCCAATTATAGTTAATCCAACATTTAATAAAAACCATTGCTATCTAAATGATCAATGAGTTTTAAGAGAATACACATTATTATAAGACTCTTATTTGTAGTTACAGTACTTATCTCATCAAGTGAATAATGTTCTTTGCCAATTAATTCTGTAGTTTCTACCATATGGGATATAGTTAACACTGAAATAGTATTGTACCAAAAAACATATTACCTTAAGAGGCAATTTTCTAAAAAATATCACATTTTAGTCTGTTTTAATTTTTGAGTTAAAATAAGAGTTTAAAATTCACTTGAATTCATAACAACTTAAATTATTTATTTTCAAATAAAGCATAGAAGAATGATCATTCTGGTATAAAGTGCATATATTATGACCAAAAAGATCCAGATTCGCACATTTTTAATTTGTCTGCTGTTCTGATATTTTAGTCTACTGACCAATTTACTTCAACAGAAGCTTGAATTACTAAGAATATCGAATACTTTTAAGTGGTACTAGTTTAAAAACTTTTTTTGAGTTTACCAAAATAATGGATAATACAAAATATTGTAATCTGCGTATTTGAAGCCCATATATGAGGTCCAATTCTACTCTAAAGTATAATACTAAACATACAGACTTCTTGTGAATAGCTCATTTAGTTATGGCTTTTATAAAAGTAATTGATTATATACAAAATATATTGAAAACTCCTCAAATCCATTGCCCAAATGCTTCAAAATCAGATAAGAAATTACTTCCAAAATATATTGTCTTTGATTAAAATACTAAGGCAGTATTTAAGATTCAACACTTCTTTTATCCTTAAGGCCATAGGAATTTTTTAGATAAAAGCGACCCACATAAATATGGGCTCTAGACATGGTATGATATCCTTAATCTCAAAGCATCAGTTAAAGTCAGAATTGCAAAGGCAGAAATGCTATGATTTTTAAAGGAAGACCTTGGCGGAACCAGGATTAGGGATCCTGATACAATTACCATCAAAACCAATTCAACTCTTTCATCATTAGAGGGACAAGAGAAAAGAGGGAAGAAAGAATAAAATGTTATGCATAGTTTTCTTTATTTGAACTTTCTTTGGTGAAAATGACTATATGAATTAAGTAATTAACTATAAGCTTCATTTTGTCAAAGCTCATCATACATGGTGGTATGACCTTGACCCAATGTTTTCCACATCTACTTTGTTGCCAACAGCTGCTTAAACAAATGTGGATAGAGAGCTGTGCTATCTACGGAGCAAATCCTCTCTTTGACTTGCCATAGTTTTCTAATTCCTGCTGATTTATATTCAGCATTATTTACTCTTAAAATGACTTTATTGACTATACAAACAATACCAAAGTTTCGCTTATTTTGTTGATGACAGGGAAAAACAAACAGGACAAATTTTTAAAATTTAAAAATTATCATTAAATAAAGTCACGACTTGCTCAGTTGTATAATTGTGGTAAGCTGTCTCCTAACAACTTATAAGTTTACTTAAGTTTTTGCAAATATCAGTTGGGATCTTCTTTTTTTTTTTTCTATAGTAGATAGTAACATTAACCAATTCTTTTTTATTTATTTGTTTGTTTGTTTGTTTATTTATTTATTCATGAGAGACACACAGAGAGGCAGAGACAAGGAGAAGCAGGCTCCATGCAAGGAGGCTGACATGGGATTCAATCCCGGGACTCCGGGATCATGCCCTGAGCTGAAGGCAGAGGACCCAGGCATCCCACATTAACCAATTCTGATTACGAATTGGGGGTGAGGTGGGGGGGGGGGACAGGGATGCATGGGTGGCTCAGAGGTTGAGCATCTGCCTTGGCTCAGGGCTTGATCCTGGGGTCTAGGATCGACCTCCACAGCAGGCTCCTTGTGGGGAGTCTGCTTCTCCCTCTGCGTGTGTCTCTCCCTCTCTCTGTATCTCTCATGAATAAATAAATAAAATCTTAAAAAAAAAAAAAAAAAGGAATGTGGTGGGCTGGCGAGGGTGGGGGGAGGGGAGGGGACTCTTTAAAGCTACCTGAAAGTTCATCGGCTCAATTGTTATAATTAGAAACTGAAAAAAAAAAGTTTAAAAATCAGAATAAAAAATATTCAGTTGTTCAGGCACCAATGCTCTCATGAAAGAAATTATAATCCTTTGCTTCATTATGTTCAAAATTCAAAACCTCTGGAAAGAGAGTTTAATTAGCTAAACCTAGGCTTTACCTTGACTTCCCTGAGGAGCTGGAGATCAAGAACCCCAAACGCTTTCAAAGGCTGGACTGCTTGGTTTTGTATACTATTTCACAAGGCCAATTGTTTAGTTGTAGATGTGACTTTTAAATTTTTATTGCTATTGTGAATATAGGTAATACAAATTAGATATTCTGTGTATCTTCAGCTATATTTAAAATTCTACACTTTCATAACATACGGTTTCAGAGCCATGGCCCACATGAAAGTGAGAAACAGAACATTGTACAAAAATATCAGGGCCTTGTAAGAAGGAAGGACAAATGATAACATACTTGGCTTTCCTATTCGTTTTAATTCTATAACATTATAACATTATAACACAATAATGCAAATTTTAACATTGCTCTGTAATATTAAGTGTTCTTTGGAATCATAGTTTTAATGATTATATACTGGTAGGTCACAAGTGTACCTGTTGCTCTACATTGCTGCTGTTCTGTTGTTGCTAGTTTTAAAAGCACCCTTCATGCATTGTTGGGAATTAAAAACTTGAAAAGGAAAATTGCACACATCTTTCTCTTTGTCCCAAGTTAGACAACCCGTCATTTATATTATTATTGGAATTGGGATGTGTCATTAAGTTGTTACTAACTCACTTCCATTTAATTATAGTTATAATTATCTTATAATCAATGACATAATAGAACTGATAAAATACAGTCTAGAACTATTGGGTTACATGGGTCTCTACGTCATCTCTAAACTGAAAGTGGGGCTGGATGGGCTAATTCAACTAAAAGACTGTTAGCAATGTGAAGGCTAGAAATTAAGTCTATTAAAAAAAATCAAAGAAACAGGGATGCCTGGGTGGCTCAGTAGTTGAGCATCTGCCTTTGGCTCAGGTCATGATAATGGGTCCTGGGATCAAGTCCTGTATTGGGCTCCCCATGTGGAGTCTGCTTCTCCCTCTGCCCGTGTCTCCACCTCTCTCTGCGTGTGTCTCATGGATAAATAAATAAATAAATAAATAAAATCTTTCAAAATGTTTTTTAAAAATCAAAGGGATGATTTATTTTGTTCTTTTGGTGAGTATTTAAGGAAGTATAATACTTTTGACCCTAATAGATACTTATTTAATATATGAGAGAATATCTGCTTCTGGGATAATAGGGTGTGCATACTGTCTTTATAACTCCCTCTATTAAAACTAAATACTCTTAATATTATATGTAAAATAAACATAAGAAAATTCTGAATGAAAAAGATGGTGGCAGGTCAACTGTGGATCTTGTTACTCAAGGAACATTGTATCAGTAAGTTCACTGGCTTTCTTTATGCATCATAAATTCCAGACTTGGAGAAGTCAGCAACCCCTATACCACTAATGGGAATTGGCAAAAAACTCCCTTAAAATTTTGTTTTCTAGTCAAAGGCCCTTGTAAAGGGCAGCCTAGCTGGACAGAAAAGCTTTTAGAGAAAAACCTCTCTACTCCAAACAAACCTCACAGAAGACTCTGAGTCAAACCCAACCCACCTACATCCACAAAGACTGAATGGGGATCCTGGATGCTTGCTTGCTAAGCTGTAACAAAGCATTCTAAGTTAGCCCCAGGGTGGGATCAGAGAGGACAGATCTGGGGTCCCAGGACTTTCATCCCCACCAGGCATTGATAATGCCACATCTTGTGGTATCAGTTAAGACTGGATAGAGAGCCTAGATTTCCACCCCAACCTGAAGCAGAGACACTCTGCTTCCTCTGCTGGAGTAGTAGCAGATCTGTCCCTGTGAATAATGATTGACACCCTAGGCCAACACTTAAGAGATTGCTAACCCCCTTCCCTGTGGGTTCACTGGAGGCCATATAAGGAGCAATAATGAGGTGTCCATGTCTCCCCCATTCAGGCCAGTATCATTGGAGGTCTGTGGGAAGCTATAATAGCCACTCCCATCCAGCAAAAACAATGATTACCCCTCACTGAGCATCGAAGAGGGAAGGTGAGGAATCTGGAATCCCACTACAGGAGCTGTTCAGAGGAAACCAGCTGAAGCAGGTTTAAATAAGATCCAGTCTCATAACATAATATCTTAAATGTCCAAGTTTCAATAAAAAAAAATCATTAATTAACAAAGAACAGATTGGTGGTTGGCAGAGGCAGGGGTAGGGGCTGGGAAAAATAGGTGAAGGGGCCCAAAAGGTACAAGCTTTCAGGTATAAAATAAGTAAGTTGTGGTCGTGTAATGTACAGTACACTGAATACAGTTAATAATATTGTAGAGTATACTTGAAAGTTGCTGAGGGAATAAATCCTAAAAGTTAATTCTGCAATGATGAATAGTAACTACACTTATTGTGGTGATCATTTTGCAATGTAAAAATACCAAATCATTATTCTCTACATCTGAAACCAATATAATGTTATATGGCAATTATACCTCAATAAGAGAGTTTAAAAAAAGCATGTCCCACTTAATGCTGACTATAAGAAACCGAAATGCACCTCAAATATAACAGTATAAGCAGCTGTTAAAGAATGAAAAAACAACTAAAAAAAAGTTAAAGAATGAAAAAGATTTAGCGCGCAAACCTTAATCAAATAAATTTAGGACTGCTGTATTAATGAGATTAAGTGGGCTTTAAAGCAAACTATCAGAAACAGAGAAAGCACTATATAATTATAAATGGGTCATTGCATCGAGAAACAACAATTCTAAATGTGCAGATACCAAAAACAGAGCTGCAAAAATGTGAAGCAAAAACTGAAAGGACAAAAGGTAAAATAGGAAAATATACAATTATATTTGGAGATGTCAACACCCCTTTCTCAACAATGCGTAGACTAACTAGATAAAACCTGCAAGGATATATAAAGACCTTACACCACCAACCAATACACCAATCAACATTTGTGAAACATTTCACCCAACAATAGTGGAATAAACATTTTAGTGTCAACAGATCATATACAAAGATGAAGCATATCTTGGGTCATAAAACAAACTTGTACAGATTAAAATAATTGAAATCATACATAATGTGTTCTCTAACCACAATGTAATTAAACAGAAAAAAAATCAATAGCAGAAGGATAATAGGAAAATCTCCAAATGCTTAGAAACTAAACAGCACATTTCTAAATGATCCACGGACCAAAGAAGAAGACAACTCAGGGAAATGAAAAATAATAGACTTCACTGAATAAAAAATAAAATACAATATATCAAAAGTGTCAGGGAACAGGGACACCAGTGCTAAGAAGGAAATGCATAGCATTAAATGTATCCATTGAAAAATAAATAAATAAATGTATTCATTGAAAACAGGAAAGGTCTAAAATCAATAATCTTAGTTTTCAGGGATGCCTGGGTGGCTCAGTTGGTTAAATGCACTTAAGTGCCTGACTCTTCAGCTCAGGTCATAATTTCAGGGTTGTGAGATCAAGCCCTCCATGGAGATCTGCACTGAGCGTGGAGCCTACCTAAGACTCTTCAGGGCAGCCCCGGTGGCTCAGCAGTTTAGCGCTGCCTTCAGCCCAGGGCATGATCCTGAAGACCTGGGATCCAGTCCCATGTCAGGCTCCCTGCATGGAGCCTGCTTCTCTCTCTGCCTCTCTCTTTCTCTCATGAATAAATAAATAAAATATTTTAAAAAGAAAAAAAAAAAGACTCTCACTACATCTCTACCTTTGCCCTGCTCACACCTTTCTCTCTGTCTCTCAAAAACAAACTCCCCCCCCAAAAAAAACCCACCTAATTTTCATTCCAATCACCTAGTAAAATAAGCTACAGGCAACAACTATGAAGGGAATAATAAAAATAAAACCAGGAATTAGAGGCACCTGGTGGGCTCAGTTGGTAGAAATAGGATAGAACTCCTGATTTCAAGGTTATAAGTTTGAGTCCCATGTTAGGTGTAGAGATTACTTAAAAATAAAATCTTTAAAAAAAAAAACAACAACAACCAGAAATTAATTAAATTAAGAACAGAAAAATAAGATAAAATCAATGATACAGAGAACCAGTTCTTTGAAAAGATCAATAAATGTGATAAATCTCTGTGGAGAAAAAATTGAGAGGGCACAAATTATCAATATAAGGGATACTAGACTTACAGACATCAGAAAGACATTAAGAATATACTATGAACAACTGTATACACATTAATTGACAATTTAAATGAAATAGATTTATAAATAAGTACAAATGATCACCACTCACCCAATATAAATTAGATAATTTGAAGAATCCTATAAAATTGAGAAAATTGAATTTATAATTAAAAACCCCACTCCAGGGCATCCCTGGGTGGCTTAGTGGTTGAGCGTCTGCCTTTGCCTCAGGGTTTGATCCTGGATAAGTCCCACATTGGGGTCCCTGCATGGAGCCTGTTTATCCCTCTGCCTGTGTCTCTGCCTCTCTCTCTCTCTCTCTCTCTCTCTCTCTCTGTCTCTGTGTGTGTCTCTCATGAATAAATAAAATCTTTAAAAAAAAAAAACAAAAAAACACTCTAAGTATATTCTCCAGACCTAGGTAGTTCTACTGGACAAGTCCCTAAAGAAAAGCTATACTGTCTCCAAAATCTTTTCTAAAAAATAAAAGAGGAGGTAACATTTCCAATTTGTTCTATGAAGTTATTATTAGCCTGAAACAAAGCCATACGAAGACAGTCAAAAAATTATAAATCATTACCTTACATGTATATACGTGGAAAAATCACTAACAAAAATTAGTAAATAATATTCAGAAATATATAAAAAGTAATACACTCTGAGATTAAATAGACTTGATTTCAAGGTTTCAAGGTGTTTTAATATTAAAAATGAATCAATATGATCTATCATAACAGGATAAAGAAAAATTATATCGTAGATTAGTGTAAAAAAAGTTCACCAATTATCATAAAACTTTAAGAAAACTAGAATACAAGGGAAATGCCTTGACTTCATAAGAAAATCTACAAAAAACCTAGAGCTAATACTAATATTATACTTAATGTAAAAGATTGAATGTTTTCTCCTACAATTGCAAACAAGGCAAGAATGTTCTTTATTACTACTCATTTAATGTGGCGTTGGAATTTATATCTGGTGCAAGTAGACAAGACAGGAAATAAAAGGCATAAAGATAAAAAAAGTAGAAGTAAAATTGCCCCCATTTATAGATGGCATGATTTTGTATGTAGAAAATCCAAGGAATCCACAAACAACACCTACTACTAACAAGAATTTGGCAAGATTGCATGATAGAAGGTGGATATAAGGGTACCAATTGTATTTCTGTATATTAGCAATTAATAAAAAAATCATAATATAATATCATTTGTAATCACTCAAAAAAATATGTGTAGAAGTCTAACAAAACATATTGGAAGACTTGTATATTGCAAACTACACAGCATTGTAAAAACCAAAGAAAATGTAGATAAATGGAGAGGCATACTGTATTGTTGGACTGAAAGACTCAAGATTGTAAAGATGTCAGGTTTCCAAAAGTAATGTAGAGGTTTAACATTATTTCCATCAAAATCCTATCTATCTATCTATCTATCATCTATTAAATTTATAATCATAATTTAAATATTTATTATTATATAATTATAATTAAACATATTATATAACTAGAATTTAAAATACGATTTTAAATTTTTTTTTATTTTAAAATTTAAAATTCATATGGAAAGGCACAGGAATGAGAATGAACAAGCCAGTCTTGAAACAAAAAAGTCTAAATTAAAAAATGGTAACAATATTAAATGCTGAAGAGGTTGCAGAGAAACTGGGTCACTCACACCGCACGGCTGGAATATAAAATTATACAGCCATTCGGTAAAGTGGCTTTTCAGTTCCTTAAACTTAACATAAAACTTACCATAATGGAGGGATTGCACTCTTGGGCATTAGACACAAAAACTGAAAACTTACGTTCACTCAGATGACCTGTACAAAGATGTTTATAGCCGCCCTATTTGTGATAGCCAAAACCTGGGCAGGCATTCTCCGATGGGTGGGTAGTTAATAAACAAACCGTGGCACATCCAGATCATTGATTACTACTTAGCAGTGCAAAGAAATGAACTATTGATAAAATCAGTGACTCAATCTCCAGCCAATTATGCAGAGAGAAAAATGCCAATTCCAATAGATAACGTACCTCATTGTTATAATTACTAAACCATTCTGGAAAGGATAGAATTATGGAAATGGGGAACAGATTAGTGGTGGCCGGAGGCTACGGAAATGGTAGGGGCAGGAAGGGAAGTGGGCCTATATGAAAGGGTATTGGGAAAGATTCCTGTGGTGATGGAATCATTCCTCATCCTGACTGTATGGATATTATTATCCTGGTTGTTCTTTTGTACTACAGTTTTCTAAGATATTACTGTTGAAGAAAGCTTAGGAAAGAGTACACAGGACCTCTTTGTGTGATTTCTTAACAACTGCATGTGCATCTACAATTATCTCAAGATAAAAAGCCCAATAAAACAAAACATAGTGAGAGCAATATTTCTTTATTGAAGGAAAGAACCAGGCTTAATCACTTCCTAAGGATTATTCTTCAAAGTAATCACGTCTGAGGAAGTTAGGAAGGCATAGTCCTGTCAGGACTTGATGAGGGTGCTGAGAGAAATACTTGTCAAATAAAATGTATAGATTTTCTAGAGAAAAGCAAACAACCTGGACAGCTCCGTACAAGAAAGGACAAAAGTAGTCATACAAGATTAGGACAACTTTAGAACATAAAATCGTGCCAGAACTGTATACAATCTGTCCCTTATTAGAATTTTTTTTTCTAGTATCAACTTTTGTCATGTTTTGTTCTGTCCTTAACATTTAAACCAGACAGGATTGAAACATGGTTATAGTATTAGAGACTTGGTTTTCATAAACTGATTAAGGAAGCAACACTTGATTAAACGTTGATTGAAATAAAATCTAGAATTCTATTTTTATTTCCTTCTTCCTGACCATGGGTTGTTGTCAGTTGTGTGTTTCTTTTCTCTTTATTTTCTATAAAATTCTTTAAAAAAAAATCTAATAATGCAAATACATACCAAGGGAAAAAGGAAATAATTCTACTCTTAAAGGAGTACTTAAGATTTAGGTTGGCATTATATTCTCTCAACACTGGAAAAAGCCAGAAGTGTGGGTCATGTGTTGGAGAAAGAAAGTCCTATGGATAATGTAGTCTGAGTTAGTCATATATTCAGTCAAACTTCAAACTGGGATTTCTGTGTGCCTGTACTAGGCATTATACCCCCCTGACATAAAACGCTGCTTACAAGCTCTTTTCTCTCTCTCTCATTCTCTCTTTTTACTTACTATTTCTATTCCATTCCTTCCTTTTCTCCCTTCTCTGCCCCAGCATTTTCAAGGTTCTATCATTTTTTAAATATATATATATATATTTATATATATAAATATATAAATATATTCATCGTACATGAATCATACTCTAGATAATTCTTAAGACTGGTTCTATGTTTCAGTAAAACAAATGATATTAAATTTTAGGTTTGCATCTCTAGTGGTCTGGCATAATGAAAACATTGTGCCATTATTTATTGGATTCATTTCCCTGTAGGCTGAAGATAGAGATTGTTAGAGTAGAAATTCAAAAAGAAATAAATAAGTTTAAAAAATAACATTGGGAGCAAGAACATATATATGTTCTAAATCCTAAATCCTGCTCTCCAATCTATTATACTACGAGTCGGGCTTGGTGAACTAGAGCAAAGACTGCTCCAACCCAATAGCACTTCGATTTTTTTCTCCATTTGTCCACTAAGCTCTTTTTTTTTTCCCTCTGGGTGATTCCCTACTGGATCTGGATAACAAAATTCATTATTTTAATGACTCTCTAGTCAATACACTTAAACATTTGTTTTCCTCTTCCATATTAAGACAATATATGCATTATAAAATATTCACATAAACATAAAACTAAAAATAATGTAATAGAAAGGAAAAATATTACTGAAATCTTTCTGTTTTTAATGATTTTAGGCTTCCCAACTGAACAAGTTAAAAATATACATTTAGGGTATGGTCCAGCAATAAAGATCACTGGGATATATTTATATTTAAAATAATTTTGATAATTCACTTTTTGGCTGACATCATGTCAGAGTTGGTTAGATAAGACAATTATCATTTTCAATCATTTTTATATTATGCTTTGATCTTATAGTAGTACTTTCGATTTAGGTTCTTTTGGAGGAAAAAAAAAAAGCTTTAGATCATTTACCTGTTTATGAGCCTTAATTTAGCTAAGCCTAGATAATGTAATCTAAATATACTTTATATTGGACACATGTACATTTCTAAATGATGTGATTTATGATGAGAAATGAAAAAAAAGACAGGACACCTGGGTGGCTTAATGGTTGGGTGTCTGCCTTTAGCTCAGGATATGATCCTGGGATCTGGGATCAAGTCCCACATTGGGTTCCTTAAAGGGAGCCCGCTTTTCCCTCTGCTTCTTTCTCTGCCTCTCTCTGTGTCTCTCATGAATAAATAAATAAAATCTTTAAAAAAGAAACATGTCATTTACCAATTCTCTGTAGAACTTCCTCTGTCTTAAGGTATTTTACTTCATACTTATTCTTCTTGACAAGCATAGATTAGAGACAACTAGTATGTGAGAATTCACATTTCCTTACATCCCTGACAATTCCCAAAATACCCAGACATTTTGAATTATATGCATATGATGGATATGTCTCAATAGTGTGTCTCAATAGTGTGCTTACCTATTTACCAATTAAATCAAGTTACTGACAGGTTCTTCAGTTAATCTAGTTCTTCACTGAGTAAAAGATCAAGGTCACATAATCTTATAAACATGAATGTGGTAAAACCCGAATCTCTATTCTTCAGGCCTGTTCCTTGGGCTATCATGGTGTCAGCTCAAGACTGTTTTTCTGGCTTGTGTCTTTGAGTTCCCTCGGTATCTGGTAGTTCCTTGAGGAAATATTTTCTTATTATTTCTGATTTGGCTAGCATGTTTTTTTTAATCTTCATTTATTGTACCAAGAACTATGTCTTTTCTACTTTCTTGTTCTAGTCACTGTCTTTTAGGTGTTTATAATTTTGGTAACCTAGTGATAAATACATTATTAAAGATACATTATTAAAGAAATTAGCTATAAAAGAGATTACAATGTTTACATATGTTATTTGGGATAGTAAGTGGTTCTTCTGTTACCGACTATGCAAATATTACTCATGTGACACTCAATAAAACATCAGATTGATTTAATTGTTTTCTACTCATTCCCTTGTTAAGAGATGGATTTCTACCCCAGGTTGTGAGGATTGCGTGACACAGATACATAATATGGGGCAGATGAGATTGACAGCAGATTATTAGTCATATATACTTAGGGAAAGAGGACGTTGTATGCTTTGCAGGGCCATATGCGGGCTGTACTTGGAAACAGAGTAAGCCAGAGGCTGTGGGAAGAGCCAGGCTTTGTAGTGTCGAAAGGGTGGTGTGGTCTGTGTTCCCAAGGAAGAATGTAATTAGCTTTTCTGAATAATTCTATAGGCTGTCAGAAGACTAAAGCCTACTACTCATGGATGAGCTGGAATTATATCTGGCCCCTTAGATAACAAGAGTTTAACTAGGGGACCTTATCAGTGTAAGCAGAGTGGGGAGGTTTGCTGGCAGTTAGGCCATTTGAGGCCATCCCAATCTTATTAAATGTCAAGGTGGCACATAATGTTGACTTTAATTTAGAGCCTTACACCACTGAATCTAGAAATACAAACTGAGTTTATTCTCATTAATATAATTTTTATGCTGAGATTAGCAGATTATTG
The DNA here is from genome assembly GCF_905146905.1 of Nyctereutes procyonoides. Classification (NCBI taxonomy): domain Eukaryota; kingdom Metazoa; phylum Chordata; class Mammalia; order Carnivora; family Canidae; genus Nyctereutes; species Nyctereutes procyonoides. Next base: position 11,700,470 of record NW_026575032.1, on the reverse strand, counting down.
GCTCCTAGTATTGGTTACAATTTTCAGTGGCCACAAACTAGAAGTATTATATAGAATTTTATTGAAATTTTGCTCCTAGAGAGGGAGTTTATTCCCACACATTAAAACAATTCATAATCATTTTCTTGTTCTTGGTTAATCTTTACAAATCTGAATAAAGCACTCCTGAGTGTACAGAAAGCTGTTCTCTGACAGCTATTGAAAGCTGCCTATCAAGGTGAATAATATACAGAAGCTAAAAAAAAATCCCAGATGCATATTAGTTATCAAATGAACTCTATACAAGCTCTGAAGGAGGAGAAGTTCCCAATATTCACAACTGTTCTCTGAACACCATTCAATGAATAAAAGTACCTGAATCTCTAGGGGAATTGAATATAAATAAAAGATTTATGCCATTTTTAGTGTACAACAGAGACACAATGGAAAGAAAAGTTTGCATAATTCAAATTTGGATGATACAATGAATAGTCAGGGGAACACAGTTAGAAGTCTACATACTTGTAAATTGATAAAACAATGTCATAACAATAAATGAGTATTGGAAATACATGAGTAAAATCCAGTGGGAATAGTAATGAAACATTTAGTTCATTTTTACTTTTGTCATACTCAGAAGACAAGTACTATTCAGAACTAAATTGATTGCTATTCTGATGGATTAAGTCTTACAAAGTTAACCAATGTGCAAAATGTATAATAAGAATATAGTATCTTTAATAGGGAAATTAATTTGGGGACATAGAATACTATAACAAATTTAAGATTATGAAAGGAACACAAAACATATACATAATTTTTATCTTTGTATTAAAGGGATAGAGGACATGATAATCCATACAAGGTCATACAGTGAATGAGATATTCAGTGATTATCTTTTATACAAATGCTAGGTAAATTAGTTTTAAGCCATTTATCTTGATTTTCAAAAATTCACTTAGTCATTCCATCACTTATACATCAGTGCTCTATTACACATAGTCATTCTGCTAAAAAATTGCAGACTGTATTTATAATAGAGATGGTTTCTATTGTCATGAAATATACAGTATAAGATGAAATTTATGACTATAGTTTTGAAATAAGACATTCTGTGGTTAAATGTTCAGGTTACTTACCATTTCTAACTCATTAAATAGCCAAACAAAATTTTATACGATGAAGCAATGTTCTGAATCTGTTCAGTTCATCAATATTGTGAACTTGAAATGTGACTACTAAGACTAAAATTTTAATGTCGCTTCATTTTAAGTAATTTAAAGTTAAAGAATCACATGTGGCTAGTGCCTACATAATAGAATGAACTATAGAACTATGGTAAATATCAAATATAAATATATATTAAAGCAATTAATACAGTCCTTACATCATAATGGATGCTTAACATCAGGTAGTTATTAGCACAATGATGAAGATGATGTAGATTTCTCGTGAAAAAGATTAAGCAGTGTCAAAATGAGGAAAACTCACACATCAATAATGTAGCTTAATAATGGAGACTGGTTTCTGAGTAATCAAAGATAACTATTTGCCACTCTGATGTTTATAGTTATGGTATTAAAATTTAATATACCTGCAATGAACATTAACAAAGTAACAACTAAAAATTCTTGAGTAGTATCTATTTCTCACAAAGATTATGTCAGTTATAAAAAAACATTCAAGAGCTGGAACAGACATTGATATGCACAGAAGGGAGTCCTGAAGATATTTTTCCTATTAAATAAAAGGGTTATTACAGAAACATATCCCAATAAGTGACAGAATTACTTATATTCTCATCTTTTTTTTAAGATTTTATTTATTCATGGGAGACACAAAGACAGAAGCAGAGACATAGGCAGAGGGAGAAGCAGGCTCCATGCAGGAAGCCTGATGCGGGACCCGATACCAGAGTCAAAGGCAGATGCTCAACCGCTAAGCCACCCAGGCATCCTTATTCTCAAGTCTTAACACTGAAGATTTTTATTAGTGTAGTCATGTAATGCCTCAAAATCTTCTACCGTGTTATGAAATCTTCAATAATTATTAGAAACGGGTCACACTGTGGCACAACTTTGTGCTAATTTGATAATGTTTGGAAATTGTTCATCCCTTGGCAATGATGTTCTCTTTTGAAGTATAAATATTCCATGAGGTAAACAGATACTGAAGATGGCATGGTATCTAGAGTGGCTCATACTATAACTAGGGATCATTCTTCATAAGAAGGTGTACACTGGAAAGGAGAGTCACTTTTTTCATCCACACACATTTTCATTTTGAGAAATATGTAAAAAAGATGTCAATAGAATTCTGTTGGATTTCTTCTGCAATTTCCTTCAACTCCACTATCCACCCATCACTATCATGTTCTGTGACCCAGAAAACTGTTCTGTTTGGATGGTATGAAGGAATTCCCTTATTCTTGGATTTATGTTTGTGTTTTGGAAAATAGAAAACTCCAGAAAGAGATGAGAGGGTGGGGAGAATGAATCCCTGCCCTATCTTTTTAGGGATAAGGAAGGCAAAATTCCCTGTTTTTCTTAGCTCCAGAATATCGAATTGTTAGTCTTAAATCTTGTTTATAACTTTTTAAAGTTTATTTATTAAACTAGTCTCAATTATTTGTCAAGAGTGATTTGTTTGCTGCTAGGCCCCTCACTGATACAAGAATCAATCTTAGTATGAAATTGTAATTTGTTAATTAATTGAGAAATCTAAATAAAATATTGAATGAGTTATTACATGAACAGACTTTCAAGAATTTATTTGAAATCAGTACCTTTGGAACTATAAATCTTAACTGGATAAAGGACACAATTTAGATAAGATAATTTATCAGACAGCTAGATCTTAAGAAAAAGAGAACAAAAATGTGAACACATCAAAAGACGCTGAATTAAAAAAAAAAGACACTGAATAAGAGCAAGTAGAAATGAATATTATGGCATGGCCATCATCTTGACAAGTCTAGAGCAGAAGTTATTAGGGTATTGAGAATGAAACAAGTGGTAAATAAAGTCTAAAGGAAGACAATGATTATGTGATAATTAAAATTTGTAACTATAGGTATAAATAGAATAGAAGGAGAAAGAAAAATGATGAAAACAAAGCTTAGTCCTAGACAATTTTTAAGTCTATTCTTGTTTGTTCATATTCCTAGAGCTTCTGTGTACAATAGAGCAAATTGGATGGTATTACACTTTGAGTGAAAAGTTAAAGTAACAGTGAAAAATATTCATTTGCATAGTGACCTATTTTGTGAACCACCAGAGTGTATACAAATTAATTTTAATTCCAGATAGAGTATAAATAGAAATTTTGTGATGTATTTATATATTCAATTTATTTGATGAACTAAACTAATAGTCATCTTTATCATAACTCTAATCATAACAACTCTTCCCACCCAACCCAGCCCATCTGAAGATTTAGTACCAACTAAAAGAATAAATCTGGTAGAGGACCAGTGTTGTGTGTTCCTCCAAAAATTATATTTCCAGAAGTTATTATCCCTTATACTAGATACCCACAAGCTATAAGGCATTCTAACAGTGATATAGTGCTAGGAACACAGACTGGATCCAGGTCCATAATTGCTATGTGGCATTGCTTAAGTAACATAAGGTCTCCATCTCCTTATTTATAAAACAGAGATGATAATATTCCTAAACTCCAGTATTGTTACGGTTATTTACAAATTTACCTCCCATAAGATCACTATAAATATCAGTTATTATTATTATTTTGGCACCACTACAGAGGGCTAAATTTGCAGACTTGCATAATACACAAGCTTAATTCATTTCTGAGCTTTACTCATAATTAGCAAAGTATACTAAAGGAAAACCACAACAATGGTTACTATTAATCAATAATTGTGGGGTCCTAAATTTCTCATATGCAGCTTCCTGAAATCACTTTTCTCCCCAAGGCACATTTTGGGTTCACAGAAGAAGCACCAAGTATTCAAGGTATAAGTTAGCACAGGAAGTGAGTTAGTCCTGCAGTTTCTACTTTTTCATATATTGCTAGTCCTGCTAGGAAGACACCTGATTAAAGATACATGATACTGGTTTTTTTTTTTTCTCCAGCATAGCTATAGCTCATAAGACCAGGTTATATACAATAAACTATCCTGATAGACAAATATGCTCTGCTAAAAATATTACTTAGATACATCATTTGTTCATAGAAAACTTGGAAGACGACTCTCCCACTTTATTCCTAAATTTCTCTAACAGAAATATTTGCATAGTTTCACTGAAACTTTCGAAAATATAAAAATCAGCATTATTCCTAATAGTCCCAAACTGACAATAAATCAAATGTTTACCAGTAATTGCATGTTAGATATAGATATAACTATCTTTCAATAGAACGCTATGCAGCAGGGAAAATGAATGAACTATGGCACTATGTCTTTGATGGATAAATCTCATAAATATACATATTACAGAAGGAAAAGACAAAAGTATACTTACTGTACAATTTCATTTGTCAAAAATTTGAAAGCAGGTAAAACAAAACCGTATTATACAGAGATGCATATTTAGGTGTAATTGTTGTAGAGAAAGGTAATACTTTAAGCCTCAATAGTGGTTTTCTTTAGGGAAAGTGATGGAATTGTTTGTTGGGAAAAAGTGGAATGTTTCTGGGGTTTCAAAATACTCTATTTCTGATCTTAGGTGATAGTGATAGGGGAAGATGTTTTTCTTTTGGAGATATGTTTTTAAGAAATTTGTTAAACAGGAGTCTCGCATTTTATCCCATTTTCCATGTGATTTTTACTTGTCATTAAGAAAGCCATAGCCAAAAATAGACTAAATTAACAAAAATAAACGAGAGAGTGCTTTTCTTTATTTTCACAAAAATGAGTATACAGTATGCACATAGCTGGATATAATTTTTAGTCATGTATCTCTGGTGTGGTAGGTTGTCTTTGAAACATTGATTTGATAGTTTGCATGGAAGGAAAGAGGCAGATTACTTGTCTGCATCTGTGTGATTAGTTTTGTTGCAATGGTCATTTATTGTTTTTGTAGTTTGAAAAGAATACACAACAAAATATGTGGCCATGATTTCAGAATTTACAATGATTTATCTTTAAATATAATGTCTATATCACTGCAGGACAGTGGGCACTGTTTTCTGTCTATGTCATCCATTCCTACATCGTTGTTTTGCAGTCTTGTATCATGAGTGGGTTTGGTTCCATCTCCCATCTCCAAGAAGGGCCATAATTGGCATTCCTTCTTACCACGTTCTTGCTTCAAAATCTGGATTTAATTGATCTAGAATCAAGACCAGAATGTTAAGTAATGGTTAAAAAAATGAAGTTTTCCCTACAGACAGTCTGGGAAAGAAATATGAGATCTTAAGTTGCAGTATCAATTTTACTGCTACAAGATATCCCAGCCTGTGGAGGAAGACCGCAATTAGAAAAGGATACAGTTGAAAACCTTTCAGTGATATTGAAAGTCACCTAAAATTAATCTGGGCTTTTTAGTTATTTGTGAGATGGAAAAGAGATCTCTGTGGACCCTAATTTTGTGTGGATGTGAGGCAAGATCCTAAATCTCCTTTGTCATTTGTCAATGTGAGTTCATTTTTCTGTTATTTGCAATTAATTACATTTTACCTGATAAAATGAAGACCTGGATAGTGAACAGGCCATTATCTGTTATGCCTTCATATACATAAGATTTTAGATTTGTGGATCTTAAAATTGCTTGAGATATAATTAAAATTGCAATATACAAAAGTTCTCTTTTATTCACATCTGAACAAAATCATGATGGTGTAAGATAGATAATAGGTAAACAAATGCTAACCTAAAAGCTGTCTGCTGCAGGGGAAATCCGTTTCTATAAACTGCAGATCTGGACTTACTTTGTTTTTCAGTCATACTGTAATTTTGAAAAAAGGAAGCATCTCTGAAAGGTAAATATAAAATCCCTTGACACTCCAAATGAATATAAAATATAGTTTTCTATAAAACTGAATAATTTTGGCATGTTTGCTGTTGTTTATCACAATCATATAAAATGATATTTATAGTATATAAAGCATAAATATAATTATTTATTATTGTCAGCCCTGACATCTCAGATACCATCGTTTAAAAAATGCAACTATATTTTCTTGCCCCAAATTCCTTTCCCACATTTCTTCACAGTTCCATCCCCAGGCACATGGCCTAACAGAAGACTATCTCATTTGAGTTCACAATAGCATTTCTACAAAAATCGGACTGTTCAGGAAATATTAGAGATTGCCTTCAGAGATAGAGTTTAACAAGACTCTTTAGAAATAAAAGTCATTAAACTCAGTTCTTAAAATTGGGCATTGAATGAAGCCAGAGAGTCAGCAACAAAGTAAGTAACTATAGGCATAACCTTGTTCCAAAATGTAGAAAAGCACTGGAAACTGAACTATTAGCAAAGGCTAATGTATTGCAGCAGAAATACATGCCTCAATCTGAATTAAAAAATAAATAATTCTAGGATTTGTTAGATATGTTAATTGGTTCAACTCACAATTAACATATGAAAAGCAAAGGAAAAGACACTGAAAATAGACTGTGAATTAAAGCAGTAAAAGAAGTAATTGAAATAAACCTTACTTGTGACAGCCTGTCACCTCCGTAAAATAAGGTTGGGTGGCGAAAAGGCAGCCGTTGCAAAGCATCGTGACACTGATATTCAAGAGCGGATAAATGTTGGTCACATAGACATTTTCTTTGTAAATATTCATGTCATTAATCTTCTTTCAAAAATCACTGAAGTATAAACATGAGCCAGACTTGCATTTGTGCAGAAAGAATGCACAAAAAATGAGTGCGCAACACTCTGGGTTGTTGTTTGTTTACACGTATTATAGTAAGTGTATGTGATATGAGAGGGAGGCTGAATATTCTGATTGCTCAGTTTACCTGCCAGCTATGTAGAGCTAACAATACATCTTAAGAAACTTAGGAACTCAGGTGTCTGTAGGTATTATGTCTTTTGTTTGTTTTCTACAGTTTATCCTAGAATGGGGCCTAGATGAGATTTACATTCTAATAATCCTATTTACTTCTATATAAAATGAACTTCTCGGTATTTACATAAACACATACCCCTATCTACTAACAGAGAGGGAGAATTTTTTCTGTATACAATTAAAAGCCACAGTCTATTAGAAAAAAATACATATCCATTAATGTGTACAGTTAGCAAATGCTTTTATGGTCACAGCATCGTGCAAGGAACTGAAGAATTAAGAGAAGTCCTCCAGACAGACGCATCACTGAGGAGTCAGCTGGAATCCTATACTAGTGCTCTTTTTGGGGTTTTAGCAAAGTATTATTGAGGTAGGAAGGAGAGAATTTACTTTAAGGAATGGCAAAAGGCTTTGTGGAACTTTTTAGTAGAGAAAAGGCCTGAGCAATCCAAGTAGAGGACACAGTATACGCATTGCCATATGGGCAGATTACCACAAGTATTTTGCTCTGGACCTGATACAGTCTGCAAAGGTGAGGACAATTAGATGATTCTGAACAAATTTGCTGGATGCAGTCACAAAGGTTTTGTATCTCCTGGGATGTCTGAAAGATCACAACCCTGTTGAGGTTGAGACAAGTTCAAATGCACACAGGAAGCTTTCATTTTAAAAGCAATGCTGAAAACTAAAGGAAGTGGTGTAAGAAAGTGGCAAAAACACCATTAAGATATTGATGTTATTGTAAATGAAGTTAGGTGGGGGCTATTAGTAGGCCAGTGGTAGTAGAGATGAAATAAATAGAAATACTGGAAGAAAGTATTTAGAATCGAGCACCCAGGAGATGTCAAATTACATGTAGCAGTCAAGGGAAAAAGAGGCAGTCTTAGGACTATCATGGTTCTGACTTGGTGCCTGGAGGGTGATGGTAAGGAATACTGACCATAAACTATTTTTTAAGAAAATTTAAAATGAGTTTAGACTTCAGACTTGTAACTATTGTGATTGTAATGGGACATACACAATTATATCGGGTTTTTAGGTAAGTAGTAATTTCTAAAATTTGATGCACAGATTTGGCTATTATGTAGTGATATTGAAGTTGCTATATATATGAAAATAAATGATCTTGCCAACTAAAACTAAAAACTTAGACTCATAACTTATGGAAAGTTATGACTATTATAAAAATAATTTAGAGACCATGTAATGATATTCAGATCTTTAGCATTCGTCTCTCTAGCTGAATGCTATTATATAGACATCCTGTGTGGAGAAAGGGCACCCAACAAGGGAGGGGAAAAGGAATGATACAGGACATGAGTTAAATGATAAGTATTTTAGATATTATCCACCATCAGATAAAATTTGTTTTACGCAATTGGTGAGTTAGTCAACCAAGTGTCTTACATCTATTTTTAGAAATAACAAGATCTTCTACAACAGTGGTATCCAAGTCTTTATTTTTTGTTAATTTTAGTAAGAACTTTCACATGCTAACAGACTCACACAATTATTTGCCAACACTGTGAAGGAAGATAGTATTAAAACCCTAGATAGGGCACCAGGTGTATCAGTGGTTGAGTATCTGCCTTTGGCTCAGGTCATAATCCGGGGATCCTGGGATCAAGTCCCACATTGGGTTCCCCTTGGAGAACCTGCTTCTCCCTTTGCCTATCTATCTGCCTCTTTCTGTGTGTCTCTCATGAATAAATAAATAAATAACATTTTTTAAAAAGCCCCAGAAACCATGAATATTAGTACTTGGTGAAACACTCTACCCCAATCCTTTAGGAGGGTTAGAATGTAAGCTCCTTAAGTCAAACTATGTGTCACCTCTTTTATCAGCTGTATTTGTTTTGTTTCATTTTTGTTATCCCAAATTCTTAACTGAGATATAGCATATACTTAATAAATGTTCACTTAACTGAACTCTGTAAACTGCCAATAGTACATTAAGTTTATTATTATTATTTTATTTTTATTATTTTTATTTTTAGAGAGAATGGGGGCAGGGCAGAGGGAGGAGGAAGAGAAGCAGACTCTGCTCCCAGGGTGGAGCCCAACATGGGGCTGGATCCCACAATCCTGAGATCATGAACTGAATAAACATCAAGGGTCAGTCGCTTAACCAGCTGAGCTACCCAGGTGCCTCAGTACATTAATTTTACTTTGCACACACAATTTTACTTCTGCATACACAGGAATTGCATCTGTTGTACCACATCATTGGTAGATTAACCCACTGAAATGTAGCACACATGTGATTATATCTAATTTGCTAGTTCAAGCCATGGGGAGGTAACAAAATTAGGCACAATTTCCCAGAACAACTATAAAGTCAAATCTAGAATCTGGCAGTTTCATATCTAAGGTTAGATTGCATTCAACTATAGCTCCCACTTGCATGACACTGCAAACATGTAAGTCACCTTAATTATAGTTTTGAAACCTAATAGAAAACACATATAAAATTTCAGAGGACATAATAATTTATCTTCCTTTAAATTATTATATGTGATATACCTTAAAATTCATATAACAAACTATCACTCAACTTTTTGAAAAACTTTTGGAGAATACATGAAACAAACTAACATATGGATAATTAATGAACATAGTATTTCAGCCAAAAATGTCTAATTTTATAAAGACATTAGATATCCTACCTATGGTTGGAAATTATTTTGTAAACTTTCCTAACGCCATTTTCCTTTTTCCAAAGAAAACATTATGTTCCCCTGAAAGTGGTATTTATACATCTTGAACATACTACTTAATATAATATGATAATACATTGTATTTTTTCTCCCTTTAAAATAAATAGCGAATATTTATTATTAGAATACATTCCAGAAACAAGAACACTGCTTATAATATCATAAAATGAAATAAAGTATCTATTAAAAGAGAATATAAAATGTTATGGAAATTTTTAAAATTTTATTAAAATAAATTAAATAAGATCATGTGTAAATGGATAGGCATGTCATGTTTATGAATGAAAATACATCTATATCATGATGATCAACACATTATAATCAGTACTACCTAAGGGGATTCTAATAGAGAAGTGTGGGTGTCTGGTGTTTATGAGTATGTGAAATTTGGAAATCTGATTTTAAAACTGTGATGGGAGTAAAACAAAATTAAAAGAAGTATCATAATGAGAAAATTGCTCTAAGAAATATGCAAAAAACTTACATGGTATGATATTAGCCAGTGATTAAAAAAACCCCAAAGGAACAGAATAGAAATATGAAGAAACGTTTCCACGCATACATGGAAATAGGTATGTCAATAACAGTTGTATTAAATTAAGGAAACTCATTCTTATAGCCAAAATAAAATAAAGACAAATATCTTCGCACCATATTCAGATGTGCATTCTGTGTGGATTATAGACATAAATGTGAAAGCTAAAACTATAAAACGTGACAAAGAGTACTTCTGCTCTTCAATCTGTTCTCCCTTTTCATAGTAAACAACTTAAAAACAATAAAAGAGTAAAAGACAAAAAAAATGACTGAAAACGAGCATGTAACAAATAAACATAAGTTCGAAACTAAGTTGTATTTTCAGACACCATTGAAATTAGGTGTCAGCATGTAACTAAATTGTATTCATTAAAAAGTAAACAAAAGTAATGTTCACAAATTCTGGAACAATGAATTTAAGGAACCTGCGTACACATCTTATTTTCCCTTCCATTGACTGGACAGAGATGATAGGCCCTTAGGTGTATGCCCAGACTGAGTGCTGTGCAGTGGACCCAAGCCTCCTGGATTGAATCAGGCTCAAATACTATCACTAGCAATGGTATGTAGCCTCTTTTCCCCAATCTTTCTGAAGAGGTAGAAAATAAATAGAAGTATCATTTTGTTAAGACCCACAAAGGATGGTGTTTGCCAGAGGCTGAATGTGAGATAGTAAAGGCATATATTCCTAATATAAATGACTACACAGAAATCTGGTGTCTCTTTCTTAAACACACGTGGCAAGAGCTTTCTCTTTCCAGTCCTTGCAGTGCAAAGGAAGTACATATATGTCCAAATAAGAGAAATCCATTTATGTGTCCAAATGTGTATGTGTTGTAGCTGGTAAATATGGCTGCCACAGGAGAAAATTATCCTGTGACTGAGCAAAGAGATTTGAGCTAAACCTACTTTTTTTCACTCACCTTTAGAACCTCGTAAGTTTTGAATATATGCATAAGAGCTTTTCAATAATATATATGTGTTTCAGTATTTGTATTATATACACACGCACAAAGCAAACAAAACACTGAAAAGAAGTTTGAATTGACACCTGAAAGGGAAGGCAATGTGGGATTAGCAATCTCAAACCTTGATCCTCTGATATAAATTTGTAAATTGGTAGAACCTCTTATATCTATCCTTATCTTCTATAGGGAGATATTTATTTAAATATTTATATCTGTTTTAATTGTAAATACTCTTAGCCTTTGATTCAGAAATATATTTCCAAATATATATTTTATTGGTAAGCCTGTACACATGTAAATGATTTGTATCTGTTTAAGATTATTCTTTGGAGGATTATTTACAAGTTTTAAAGATGGAAATTAATCTAATTTGTTTATCTATAAAAGCATTATTAAATAATTAAGATAAACTCAATCAATGGTGAACTATATAGTTATATAGAAAAATAAGTCATTTATGTTCTAAAGTAGAAGTCTCTTCAAGCGACATTAAAAAAGAAAAAGTAGTACAGTGTAAAACAATGTGTTTATTATGCTACTATTTTGGTAAAAGTATAAAGAATGTGAATTTACTTGATACACAATAAAACATTTTTTTAAAAGGAGCCTGATGTGGGCCTCAACCCCAGGACCCCAGGATAATGACCAGAGCAGACACTTAACCAACTGAGCCACCCAGGCACCCCTACAATTTTAATAGGATTCTCAAGGAGCTCATTGAATTATCTTTCTTCTGGGGAGAAGAGGTTGGAGGCTGAAGGAAATAGCTACAGTGGAAACTTAATTTTTTAAATAGTTTAAATATTGCGCTATTACTCAATAAGACAGTAACATATATTTATAATATAATATATTAATATGTTATATATCCATATAAGCAAATAATATATTAATACATAATAATATAATATTATATAGTAATATTATATATATTTTAAAGGAAGCGAGGGACAGAGGGAAAGAGAGAGAAAGTATCTCAAGCAGGCCACACTCAGCCCCATTTGGGGCTCCATCTCACGACCTTAAGATCATGACCTGGGCTGAAATCAAGAGTCAAGATGCTTAACCAACTGAGCCACCCAGGGGACTGTAAATAAACTAATAAACACAGGGAAGATATGGAAGGCAATGATGCCAGCCTTCAAAAAGAAAACGAAAAGTGTATTCTGTGACCCAACACTCATTTTCAGGGTATATACCTTAGAGAAAACTAGTTAACACGTGTCTAGGGGGACACCCGGGAAGATGAATTATGAAGCATGTTATCTATGGGAGGCTTTTCTATATTCAGAGAAAAACATCACTAGTTATACATTTAGCAAAATAGGTTGGTGTAAAAAATGTGAAAAACACAAAACAGAATGGCATCTATAGCACAATTGGATTCTTGTAAATTGAAAATACGTTTACAAAAAGCAGCATTATGTATCTTTGAAGGTTATATGCTTAAAAAGGACCAACGTCAAACACATTAGCATAGGGGTCTGAAGTGAAAAGGGAATTATTAGTGATATATTGCTACATGCCAAAGTACTACAACATAGCAGCTTAAAACAATAAACATGTTTACTTCAGTTTCTAAAGGTCAGGAGTCTAAGAATGGCTTAATGGGATGCTTCTAGTTAAGGGTTTCTCTTGAGGCTACAGTCAAAATGTGGGTTAGCCCTATAAGCCCTAAAGATATAATGGGGATTGCAGGGCCAACTTCCAAGAATTGCTTGTAAATAATACAAGGCTGTATTAGAAACGACAAATACCCACCATTTGCTTCAACGTGGATGGAACTGGAGGGTATTATGCTGAGTGAAGTAAGTCAATCGGAGAAGGACAAACAGTGTATGTTCTCACTCATTTGGGGAATATGAATAATAGTGAAGGGGAATATAAGGGAAGGGAGAAGAAATGTGTGGGAGATATCAGAAAGGGACACAGAACATAAAGACTTCTAACTCTGGGAAACGAACTAGGGGTGGTGGAAGGGGAGGAGGGCGGGGGGTGGGGGTGAATGGGTGACGGGCACGGAGGGGGACACTTGACGGGATGAGCACTGGGTGTTATTCTGTATGTTGGTAAATTGAACACCAATAAAAATTAATTTATAAAAAAAAAATAATACAAGGCTGTTGGCTGATGCCCTAAGTTCCTTGCCACATGGGCTTCCTCATTGGGCTTGCTTGGATGTCCTCACATATGGCATCTGGCTGTCTCCAGTGCTAATGTAGTCAGAGAGAAAGAAAGTGAGCAAGATATAAGCTACAAGGTCTCGTAGAACAGTCTCAGAAGGTGACATGACATCACTTCTGCAATATTCTACAGGTCACACAGAACAACCCTAGTAGATGTGACAGGAGACCGTACGACAGTTGGCAGGCATCGTCAGGGGCCATCTTCGAGGCTGACTATCACACATAGTAAAAATGAAGATCAGAAACAAGGGGGAAATAATATACAATCAAATAAAACAAAAATTTAATCTTATACTGCTTAGGACCAGTAGTAGCGTGGAGTGATATAATTAGCTTGGTTTTATGACTACAAAGCCAAACACACATACAAATGTGTTATTCTTCTATACGCCCATAGCTATTTAACCATTCTCTTGTTGACAACTTATTTCCAATGTTTTTTATTACAAATAATGATGCAGAAAATTTCTGTGTAGCTCTCCTTCTGTACCCGTACCAAAGTTTTACTAAAAGATATATACTTATAAGTAGAAATATCAATTTTTTTAAAAAAGATTTTATTTATTTGAGAGAGAGAGAGAATGAGCAGGGACCAGGGGCAGAGGGGGGAGAGGGAGAGGGAGAGAGAGAGAAGCAGACTCCCTGCTGTGCAGAGCCCAAGGTGGGCTTGATCCTAGGACCAGGAGATCATGACTTGAGCCAAAGGCAGATGCTTAACTGACAGAGCCACCCAGGTACCCCCAAAATCTCAACTTTTGTACGAACACCTCTAACGATACGACCTGGTGCTAAGCTTCTCTCCAAATTGGACATAATAATGCACGGTTTCACCTGCAGTAAATGAGAGTTTCTGTATTTATTATTCTTCCTAATTATGGTACATGTCAACTTTGAATCTGATGGATATGAAATGGAATAGTATTGTTTCAAATATTTTTTCCTGATTACTCCTGAGTTTGAGCACCTATTCACATTTATTGCGTATTCATATTTCAATTTATGTGGCTGTTCTTTTTAAACCTTTTTCCCGTTTTTTAAAAAGATTTTATTTATTTATTCATGAGAGACACACAGAGAGAGAGAGAGGCAGAGACACAGGCAGAGGGAGAAGCAGGCTCCATGCCGGGAGCCCGATGTGGGACTCGATCCCAGGACTCCAGGATCACACCCTGGGCCAAAGGCAGGCACTAAACCACTGAGCCACTCAGGGATCCCACCATTTAAAAAAAAAATTGGGGTTATTTGTTCTTCTACTATCTTATCATTCTTTTTGTAATCTGAATAGAAATCTTTGACTCTGTACTGCCCTACAATGATTATCTCTAAAGCCGTGGCATGTATTCCTTATTTTGCTTAGAGTATCTTTTGATGGATCTATTCTTTGCATGGTAGTCCAATTTATATAATTTTCATTTTATGGCTTGTACTTTTATATTTTGCTTAAGGTGTCCTTCCCAACATGAATATTATAGAGTCTTCTCTACATTTTTAATGCAGATTTAAAGAATTTGTTTTCAGTACGATCTTTAATATGTTTGAAAAATATATGTTGTTAAAATAGGATAGAATTATATTTTACTTTCTACAGTGATGGCCAGTTGTCCACAATGATTTTTGAAAGTACATATTTCCTATACTGATTTGCTAATATTTCCTCTTATATACTAAGTTTCAATAGATACATGTTCTCTTTACATTTCTTTGGTGTATTATCTATAAAATTGCACTAGTGGAACACTAGCCAAATTACTGACTTAAAATAATTCTTTTTTTCACATCCTATTTTATTAGCCCTCATAATTTTTTGACAATTCTAAGTCATTTAGTCTTAAGTCAACTGAAATTCCACTTAAAAAATTGGTTTGTAATTGAAATTTCTTTGAATCTATAGATAAACTATCAGAGGATAACATCTAAAAAATATGGAGGATTTCCACTGAGGGAAAGGATTTTTCTCTGTTTGTTTAGGTCTTCTTTTATACCCTCCAGTAGCATTTCATAATTTTCTCTATAAATGTCTTAAATATCTTTTATTGAATTCATTACTAGATAACTTACAATTTTTGCTGTTATTGCAGAATAGAATTTTTTTATTATTACATTTTAAAATTGGTTGTTGCTGCTGTATAGAAATGGTATTGATTTCTGGATCTTGATCTTATATCTGGCACCTTGCTGAAACTTCTGATCAATTCTTATTGCTTCTAGATTTCATTAGATTATATATGTTCGCAATCATATCATCTTTAAAAGACTAACATTACAATTGTTATATTTCATTTACTTTTATTGCTTTCTTATATTATCTAGGGCCAGTAATGTATTCAATAATGGCAGTAGCACTCAGTATCCTTTTCTTTTTCCTAACTTTAAGGTGTTTCTAAAGTTTTCCTTTAAGAAAAATGTATACAGTGTACTCCGTGATGATAAAGCCAGTCTCTTCCAGTTTACTAAGCTTTTCTTCCTAGTGCATGAAGATTTTCCATTATGAATGAATGTTGATCTATATGGATTATTTTTTAAATCCATTTATGTGATTATATACCTTTTTAAAATAATCTGATGGATTACATTATATTGACATGTTTATTAGAAAAATTCTAATATATTTATATAGTTTGGTACTAATTTGGCACTAATTCTGATATCTTACCAAAATGAACTAGGTATATGCTTCTTTTTCCCCTGGCTTCTAAAAAACTGAAATAAAGCACGAGCTTTATGTTCCATGAGGTTTTGGTAAGAATGTTTCTTAAACCACCTTGACTTGGTGTCTTTAGAAGATTTTTTTACTAATAATTCCATGGTTTCAGTTTAGACAAGTTTTTCATGTCTTCCTGACTAAATTTGATGTAATTTTATTTGAAATTGACATCTATATCTCAAAATTTACTGGCATATGCTTTTCTTTAACAATGATTTTTAAGTTTTTGCAACTTTTAAAAAATCTTTGACACCTATGTTGGATTATTAATTATTATTTTGTAAAGTTCTTCTTTGATTTTATCTTTTCCACTTTCCTCATGTTTATCTCAGTTTCTTGCTTGAGATAATTATCTCATTGATTTTTTAAAAGTATTATAACATAAAAGATTCTTTCAAATACAGCATCATCTCTGTTCTGTAAGATTTGATCTTTGATCTTTTCAATTTTGTTTATTCTAAGCTTTTGAATTTTATGATAATTTTCCCAATAAGCTATGAATATCTTAGAATTTTTAAATGTTTTTTTAAGGTTTCTTTGAATATTTGTCTTTTTCTATGGGGCCAGATTTTTCTTTTTTTTTCACTAGCTCTTCAAGAGTCACACTGCATATGGTGACTCTCACTTCCACTTCCCAATTTGTGAGGTCTCGCGGCCTCCTTGCCTCCTGTCCCATACACGCTGTAAGAAGGCCAGCCTCTTTCTGACCCAACTAGGCAGGCACATTGCCCCTATCATCCATTGGTTCCTTTCTTTTGAACTACCTGTTTCCTTTAGAGGTTTTCCTTTTCCTTTTTTATTCTATGTGATTTCAGAATTTTAAAAAACTTTTATTTGATGATAATTTTTATACAATACTTTTATTTTATTTTTAGAGTGAGAGAGCAAGGCAGAAGGGAAGAGGAAGAGAGAGAGAGAGAGAATCTCAAGCAGACTCCCTGCTGAGCACAGAGCAAGACTCAGGGCTGGAGCTCAGGACTCCGGGATCATGACCTGAACAGAAATCAAGAGTCACCTGCTTAAAGGACTGAGCCATTCAGGAACCCCTTTATACAATAGTTTCTTGAATTTTGAAAAGAAAGATTTTTCTGGTGCTTATAGACATAAACAAGCAAAAAAAAAAAAAACTTACTGAAATTCATGGGAAAGTTAATTCTGAATCACATAGCATGTATTCCTTAAGTGTATAAGATGAAATAGTCCATTCTGCTTTCTTCTTATTGTTACTAGGGGGAATAAAAAACCTACTGTCATTCAATTATCATGAATTTGTAGATTGTCTTTTTTCCCTGGTACCTTTTAAGAATTTTCTTTTTCCTTTTGGTATTTTAAAATTTTATTATCAATCATTTACTTATGAATTTTTTAAATCTTCTTCAGAAATCAAACTTTCATCCTGAGGATTTATTTATTTCTTAATTCTAATAAATTTTAGCCATCATGCATTTGTATATAGAAAATCGAGTTTCATCACTGAGCTGGCATTAGCCTCTTGTTCTGCACGCCATGTTTATTCTTCTTATCTTCCTTTGAACTATCTGCCTATTCTGAATCAGAGTCTGAGCCCAGGGTTGGACTTTCTGAACCACTTTCATTATTACTTAATTTATGTCAAAAGTTGTTTGTTTTGTTCTTTTTAGAAGGTCAATGTTTTCTTATTTTTTTGTCTTTGTGTCTTTATTTTTATTTTTTATTTTTTTGCTTTTTATTTGAGACAAGGAGCCCAATGAATAAATTTATCAAACTGTTTTAACTGAAGTCGCCTGATTTACATATTTAAGTGGGGGTGGAGAAATTGCATAAAGGACATGCATATTAAATTTGAAATTGACATGTTTATAACAGATATTAGATACATGGCTGATAGAATTCAAATTTTAAAATTATTCACGTTTGATTATTGTACTGAAAAATGTTTAACAGGAATTGTTGTAGTATTGGTTTACTAATAGAGCTAAAAACTTGGCAATCTATTCAGTAGTTGACAAAGAAAACATCTTGGTATGCTAGTTGCTTAAAAATGCAATATACATAAGTTAAATGTGATTGCCGATTTCCTATAATTTACCAGAAATTGTGCCAGGCTCTGACAATATAACAGTGAATAAAACATCCTGGCAAAAGAATATTACACAAATGAACAGATAAATATATATTAAAATTATGATAAAAGCTATGGATTTAAAAGGGGACTATAAGAGGGGGGGGGACTAAAAGAGACTTGTAACTGTGATAGTCCTTTCAAGACTAATTTCACCTGATTCTGGAATGGACAAACAAAGGTACGCTTGCTAGTAATGAATACTTGTGTGTGTTCTAGGCAAAAGAAACCATTGATTCAAAAGTCCTGAGTTAGAAAATAATTGTTATCTTCCAAAAATTAGCTGAAACACAAAAAGTAATGGGAGAAGTGACAAGAGATGAATTTAAGAAGTGAACAGGGCACAGATCCCAAAAGAATTTTAGGCCGTGTTTTGAGTTTCGTAACTGGAGTTCAAAAGGAAGCCATCACACAAATTCAAGCAAATAATTGAAATTATTTTATTCACAATATATATTTGCTGATATAATAACTGCTCTTATGTGATGGATGAATACCATCAGCTTAGACATGTGATAGTAACAGCAACAAATGCATCTACTCACCAGCCATAGTTGTTATATTTAGGCTTTGATGCCATAAGCTGGGCCACTAGGATTTGAGCACTGTGGATTGCCTTTTGTTCCCTTGTTTTGAACTATTTCTTGTCCTTCCTTCTGAAAAATATAAGAAATAAGCTAATACTTCTTGAGGAAAATAGTACATTCTATCTGGAATGGCCCAGTGTGATGGTTAATTTTGTATGTCAACTTGGCTAGGCCACAGTGCCCAGAAAGGAGGCCAAATATTATTCTGGATGTTTCTGTGGGATTGGTTTTGGATGAGACCAACATTTAAATCAGTAGACTTTGAATAAAGCAGATTGCCCTCCATCATGTGGATGAGCCTCATTCAATCAACTGAAGTCATAAAAAGGACCAAGACTGACATTTCCAGAGCAAGAAAGAATTCAGTCAGCAGATAGGCTTCAGCCTTGAACTGCAACATTGACTCCTTTGGCTGTCTAGCCAGTCCACCCCATAGACTTTCAACTTGCCAGTCTCCATAATCACATGTGACTCAATTCCTTGAAGCCTCTCTCTCTCTCTCTCTCTCTCTCTCTCTCTCTCTTTCCTCTCTCTGTAATTAGTGGTCCTGAGAAGAAGGAAAACATTGACTGGTTTTCTTTGCTTGTTGACTCTTTCACTGGCGCCACTGGCAACAATACTGTATGTTCTGGTATTTAACACTCTTGCTTTCATCTCCTACAAGAAGAGAAATAGTGTTATGGAATCATTTTCCTAGTGTTTGCTTCTTTATTAAATTTAATCTATCCCTTAGAAGATCCATAATGCCTTACTCACCCCAAATGCATTGCCAAGAAGCCCTCAGCTGCCAGTTTTACTATGCGCCTCTATCTGAGTGCCCTCTCAGGCGTATGCATATTATAGTAAGTAGTTTCATTTATATTGTCAATATAGTGTCACATTGGGCCATTCCCAAAGACTGAGCTCCACTTAACAGAAGTGATAATGCTCGGTTTTCAGCACTACTCTGGGGACATTTTATTATTTTCTTTTAAAATGTAATTATATAATCCTTAAATTATAGGATTTATATCCAAATAAGGTCCACTACCAGAAGAAACTTTTATTCATATGAGATTACTGATATTATATCACATATTACTTAAGCAAATTCAGCTAAATTCACATCAGGATAAAGTTACTAATTTTTCTTGGGAAATTCATTAAATTAGAGATTTACATTTAAGGCATTACTCCATTGTTTCTCTTTAATAAAGACCTAAACTAATTAATTATTTTGATCTTTTTAATTATATGGGCAGGTATGAGTTAGTGACATACTGTTTCCATAATTAACTCTGAATATGTTTTTGGAAGGTATATTTTTTATGTTTATTAATCTAATCTTGTCAATTTGTAAAATGTTAGTTCATTTAAAATGATTATCGAATTTCATATTTTATATTTTTACTTAATTATGTAATGACTGACACCTTGCCTTCTTCCAAAATGGATAGAAGACAGCTTATTTTTTTTGACAGCTTAAAATACAACAGTAAAAGCTACTAAGCAAGGTAAAAGGAAAATAAATGATAAAATGAAGCAAACCTTAGTTTAATAACTGAGCCCAAGTTTCATTGTAGACTTGACCATACATCTGTGTCTTAGAGCAAAAATAAAAACAAACTTCTTCATTTACAAGAAAAAAAATTCCGTTGCTAAAAAGAAAAGGCTCAATTCTCGCACATTGAATTTGAGGCATTATGGAAATATACACCCAATTATGAATAATGGCTTCTTCTGTAATTTAATTTAAGAAATGTGAAATAAAGCTCCAAGACTCATGTAATGTTGTTTATTCTTCCTATTAAGGTCTCTCTCACTTTTTATATTAACATGGTACTAAGTTCCATAAATTTATAAGTTCTACAAACTTAACCATTGTTTTGGACACTGCTATTATCATCAGCTAATCTGGAGACGAGGTGTTTGTGTGTGTGTGTGTGTGTGTGTGTGTGTGTGTGTGTATGTGTGTATGAGTGTATGTGTATTTTGAGTGTACTCATGAATTATTTAAATAGTTTTCAGATTCATTAGAATTCGTGAGCTTATTCTTAATATCACTTGACAAACTTTTGCAGTGTTTTAACCACATTTATGAAAATCTAATATCCAGTAATAATAAATAACTTGAGATACTGATATTTCTTATCTAGTAACTACAATTAGTTATATTAAGCAAGTATTATAGAAAGAGGAACTTTTCCTGAGGGATAACTACAAGGACACTGAAGACTGCCATTTTCTTTGAAAGGCATATCTGTGCAATTAAAATGTTTTTATTCAAAAAGCATATATTTAACAACTAGATTGGGAGCTTTAAGGGGATATCAATATGGTTTCCATCTTCAAAGGGTTTATAATTAAGAATTAGTAGACAGTTCAGGAAAAGTAGCACTGGGTACAAAACTTGAAGGGTGCATGTAAATTTAGCAAAGGCATATAAAAGGGAATAAAGTAAGCGTCACGTAGGCTGTATTTATCTGTTATATTTTATGTAGGTGCCGGGAGCAGTGTAGTAAAGCAATTGGTGCTCCACCAATATCCAATAATATCCATAACCGGGTTAAAAACATTTTCAATAAAAGGTCCTCGTGAGCATAGGAAATAACATAAATTGTGTATGATTTTCACAGTTTAATATTTAAAAAGATCCAATTCTTCCTGTGTATAATTTTCAGAAAAAGTATAATCATACTGAAGATGTCAAGTAACTTTTCTTTTAGTCAGTGATTTTTAATATATTTTTTACAGGGTAATTGACCTGAAGGGCGCATGAAAAATAGCATATAAGTGATACAAATGGTAAAGAAAAAAAGAGTAATGGAGATCACAATGGAAATTTAGCAAACTGAGTATCCTATTTACTTAGCATTAACTCTCCCACTTTTTCTATGGGGTCAGTATATAGCACATCTGTTTGGTTGTTGAACAAATTATTTCTTATACAGAATTCACAGATATACTGGAGACTCAAAAACCTATACTTTCATTTCCAGTTGAAAATGTCATCTGGCTAGCAGTCCTTGAAATAGCCTCCTCCACCTTTTCTCTAAAGTTGTTAGGAAGAGACTTTAAAAAGATGAAATTGCACAACACTGTGAACTGGGACTCACTGTCAACTTATTGTCAGAATATGAGAGGAATTTCCATTAACTACAAGGCCAAGGAGAGTGGATTAAATATACAATCAGTATGATGCTGCTAGTGTGTCTGCCTGCCAGAAAGTAGATAGAAAGACCTTTATTTCTTTGCTCTTTCTCTAATCCCTGGATCAGAAACAAAATCTCAACCAAGCAGAAAACTGAATAGCCATCCTTCTACTGACTGCATGCTAAATTTTAGGCAGTGTTACAGTGTCCCATGCCCCCCACTCTGACCCCTAATACTTATTCTTTATTCACTTATGATATTATAATTTAAAAAAAAAACAAACATGCACAAATAGAAATTTGGGATAAGGGAAGGCAGGGAATTACTGGAAATAACTTGAAAGCTGAGACTTTGACTCCTCTGACGTGGAACACTGATTGAAGGGGAGACTAGATAAGCTCAAACAGGGCTTTTCTTTGTATTTATTCTCCATCTGTTATGAATGGTCTACACACTTAAGGTAGATGGAAGGGACTCATGTCAATGGATGAAAATACTCAGATAAATTGTGGACAAATATTGGAAATTTCATTAGAAACCATACACACTATGATCTGGAGCTTTATGCAACTACCCATCAAAGTGAACTGGATTTAGATACCTACTTCCTAATGACAGTAGGTAAACATGAATGACAATATTAATAATAATATCAATGCAAGGGGCCCTTCCCCTCCACACCCACATTGGGTCATTCAAGTTCTTATTATCCTGTGTTATTTTCTTCACCATTTACTTAATGTGTTTGTCTAGGCACTGAAATTTATATTCTGGGTGATTTTATTTTCAGACATAAAATTGGTTTTGCATCAGACATACTATAGCATTTATATGTTATAACTATATGGAACATTTTATGTTTGATGCTAAGAGATTTTATATCAATGAATATAAAGAATTTAATAGAGATGGAATGTGTATCCGTAGTAAGGTGCATCAAGTCTGACTCTTGGTTTTGGCTCGGGTCTGATCTCAGGGTCCTGTGATCAAGCCTTAGGTGGGCTCCATGCTCAGGGCAGAGTCTGCTTGTCCCTCTCCCTTCTCTAACTTGCTCTCTCTCTCTCTCTCTCCCTTGTTTTAAATAAACAAACAAATAAATAAAATATTTAGAAAAAGAAATATGAAGACAAAATTTTTACATCCTATTTTGGTTAGCAGAAAAAAATGTTCATATTGGATATGGTTGCAGTACAATGTCATGATGTAGGGAACTTCTTTCTTTCTTCTCCAGAAAAGCAACTGAGCATAGAGCAACATAGTTCCCTTCTACATTTCCAAGGAACTTAAAAATTATTTCCTCACATTCAGCGGGTTAAAAAATGTGAAGTGGCAGCTCTACAATGGCAGGTATTATCTGTTGCCAACTGTTCTGTCATAGCACTTTCACCTACCACTTTAAAGGAAAAAACATTTATTGTAGTAGTCATTTTGTAAATAACAGAAGGAATTCCTGAAATTTCAATCTCAACTTCACTTTTCCAAAAATAATGTAAGGTAACTGTAAAAAAATGAATATACAAATTCCAAAGTACTGCACATTATCTAAAAATCCAAATATACAAAATATCCTAATGTCCAAAAATCCAAATATGGTTGGAAGAGAATATTTCTGTTTTAATTATTATTCAAATGTATGATCTGGGGGGAGCTGATGAAGATGGTGCCATAGACAGCTCCTGAGTCCCCTTCTCCCACAAATGCACCAAATGTACGGCTCCAGTGGATCAGTTTCCTCTCTGAGACATCCAGAAACTGGATGAGTGACTCCTACACACTAGACAATTAGAAAATACCCACATCAAAATGGTTAGAAGAGGCTAAGTCCCACCCCAAACACAGTGTCATACAATTGAGTGGGAATCTGTAACTCTGAGTTTCTTACTGAGGAGCCAAGAGTTAGTACCCTGCAACTATCACCCCAACTTTTAAGACTCCCAGTGGAGGGACTGGCTTCCAAAACACCTACCTTTGGAAGTCACTGGGGCTTGTATCCAGGATCCCACAGACCATAACAAACAAAGAAATGGTTCTTACGGGATCCCTGGGTGGCGCAGCGGTTTGGCGCCTGCCTTTGGCCCAGGGCACGATCCTGGAGACCCGGGATCGAATCCCACGTCGGGCTCCCGGTGCATGGAGCCTGCTTCTCCCTCTGCCTGTGTCTCTGCCTCTCTCTCTCTCATTGTGTGACTATCATAAATAAATAAAAATTAAAAAAAAAAGAAATGGTTCTTACTGGACATGCAGACACTTTCCACAGTTTTCCCCCTGTGGGCTCAGCACAAGAGGGAACACACAAAATTTGCTCATCTCTCAAATGATGAGAAAAGGTGAACATTCTATGGAGAAGAACCAAAGTCTATCATATTATCAGTATTCAATATCTGATTATTGAATAAATCAAACAGAATTTTTCTGACCACTCCCTACAGGCCTGTAAAATGAGTAACTGTATTAACATAAGTTAAATCTGGAGTTAGAACATGTTGGTATGTCAGATTATTATAAACTAAAATAGATTGTGTGTGGTGTGTGTGTGTGATTATCCCACTTTGTTAATTGTTCTAGGAGTATTGTCATCAGGAAAGAGGGGATCCAATGAATTCACTAGAGCATGATACATCTACGTTTGATAACCAAACAAGTATGAGCCTTGCTTATGGGACGTACATGGCCTAAAGATAGCGTCAGCTCTTAGATAAGGAAACAGCTGTAAGTGGAAAGTATAACACTACAAAGACATTTTAGGGTAAAACAAAATAATGCTAAAGTGTCGAGGTTTGTAGCCACATGAGCTGTATTTTAGAAGGGATGTTTATATAGTGTAATAAATAATAAATTATTTCAACTTTAATCTGCAAGTTTTTTTGAATTTATTTTTCTTATTGGAGTTCATTTTGCCAACATATAGCATAACACCCAGTGCTCATCCCATCAGGTGCCCCCCTCAGTGCCCGCCACCCAGTCACCCCCACCACCTGCCCACCTCCCCTTCCACCACCCCTTGTTTGTCTCCCAGAGTTAGGAGTCTCTCATGTTCTGTGTCCCTTTCTGATATTTCCTACCCATTTCTTCTCCCTTCCCCTCTATTCCCTTTCACTATTATTTATATTCCCCAAATGAATGAGACCATATAATGTTTGTCCTTCTCCGATTGACTTACTTCACTCAGCATAATACCCTCCAGGTCCATCCACGTTGAAGCAAATGGGGGGTATTTGTCGTTTCTAATGGCTGAGGAATATTCCATTGTATACATAAACCACATCTTCTTTATCCATTCATCTTTCGATGGGCACCGAGGCTCCTTCCACAGTTTGGCTATTGTGGACATGGCTGCTAGAAACATCGGGGTGCAGGTGTCCCGGCGTTTCATTGCATCTGAATCTTCGGGGTAAATCCCTAACAGTGCAATTGCTGGGTCGTAGGGCAGGTCTATTTTTAACTCTTTGAGGAACCTCCACACAGTTTTCCAGAGTGGCTGCACCAGTTCACATTCCCACCAACAGTGCAGGAGGGTTCCCTTTTCTCCGCATCCTCTCCAACATTTGTTGTTTCATTTTAGAATCTTATCCAAATAAGATCATGCAATCAGTATGCACTCTTTTTTTTTCAGGTTTATTCAACACAATGTGCCATTAATCCATACTGCTATATGCATCAATAATTTACTTTTTTATAGCTGAGTACATCTCAATTGTATAAATACAGCATAATTTGTTTCACAATTCTTCTGCTCATGGATATTTAAATTGTTTCCAGTTTTGTCTAAAATGAATAAAGCATCGTTAACACGTCACTCAGCTCCAATTAGAGGGGAATTTGGCAGTATCTAGCAAAACTGACCAGGCAACCCTTTGATTCAACAGTCTTCTCAGAATGTATCCCAAAGACATACTGGCAAAGATATGGAAAGATTTTTTACATGAGCATTTGTGGCAGTGTTGGGAAATTTAAAATATACTTTTTAATCTGCAAATTTTGATATTAATAAAAATAACTACCATGTTAACAGAGAAGTTTGTTACCAGGCACTGCCTCTAGTTCAGTCCTCCTAATGGAGCTACGAGGAGATACTTACCTCCTCATTTGCAGAAATGAGAAAGCAGATGCTCACAAAGGCTGACTCTCCACCAAAATTACAGAGTAAGTTGAAAGGCAAAAGACATTTTAAAATTTGGCTCCAAACACTGTTTCGGTTTTGATTCTGCATGCATTCAACAGCATTATCAACATTCTGCTCATCAGTCATTTTGAAATGTCAGTTTTTCAACTAAAATACCATGCCTTAATTGATGAAACAATATTGTTCTCAAGAGTTAAGTTTCTAAACTCAAACACATTTCAACAAATGTCCACGTAAGTCTAAGTACCATAGCCCAGGATTCGAGTTGTCATGCTATGAATCTTAGTTTTGCCCCTCACATCTGCAAATTTGGCTAGGTTTACCTGTGCCTCCGTTTTTTTTTTTTCTTATTTAAGTTTGAAATTAATAATCACTTAGTGCCTCGTATGTTGAAATGGTTAAGTAATTTAATGCATGCAAAGAGCTGAGACGCTGAGACACTGCCTGGTGTATGAGAGGTGCTCAATACAGATTTATTATTAATATTATTATTAAGAAATACTTTTTTATTGCCTACATTGCTGTTTTTCTATATTTGTGGACTTTTTTATGGAGTCACTAAATTATAACCAATCAATCAATAGCTTGAAACTATGCCAGGTACCAGGATATATTATATAGCTCTTTGTAGGAAGTTTTTGTATCAGTGCAATCTTCTGCTTTGTAATATTAGCCACAAATTATTAATACAGAAATTTTTTAAACTTCCCTTACCATACTATACTTTTATAAAGAAGTTATATAAAATGCATATATTCATGATATAAGCACACTGTGAAGCTAAAAAGGCCTAGGTAAGTGTCTTTTTGTAATTATGACAGTGCCGACAATTCCTTCCACATTTTATGCCACCCAAGTAAATGACACTCTGCGGCCCTGTAGGGGATTAGTAAATATTTGTTAAATTACATGAGATAGTAAACTGTTTTTCTGTCACTGTCTAAATCTAAATGGCGGTGTATTGTTAAAATGTACATTTCAAGTTCATGTGGCATATCACACTGACAGCCTGAGCTCTGAGGATCTACACTTCCAGAAAACAGTACCCAGCTGTTCTGTGTGCTTGTAATTTATAAAGAGGCATTTGGATCTACTCCCCCTCCTCTTAAAGGCCTCTGCCAGAGTTAGGAGCAGAGATGATTCTTGCTCATCTGTGCTGCTGGTAAGAGTAGGTCTCTTCTTAGAAAGTTTTTCTGTATGGTCCTCAGTTGTGGTTGGGTTGAAGAAACATGGAATAATAAATAATGAGATGGCTGAGGCTCTCCAGGTCCTTATTCTGCTATGTGGTCCTTAAGGTCATAATTCAGAGCCCACAGATGAATAATAGTTCTGACAATTTTTCCTCCTTGTGTGCCAGTAATTGTGCATTGGAAGAACCAGTGCAAACAGAAGAGCCCTGAGCTGAGTCAATGGTGTCTACTTTAAATTATGTTTTTAAATGGCTCCGTGGTTGAGCATCTGCCTTCAGGTTAGGGTGTGATCCCAGGGTCCAGGGACTGAGTCCCACGTCGGGCTCCCTGCATGGAGCCTGCTTCTCCCTCTGCCTGTGTCTCTGCCTCTCTCTCTCTCTCTCTCTCTCTCTGTCTCTCATGAATAAATAAATAAAATCTTTCTTAAAATAATAATGATTATGTTTTTAGTTATTGGCTGTTAATAACACTTTGTCTCTAATTTTTGTGATGTCTGTGGTTTCCTCTGTCATCCCTTATGTGGATCTCATTTGGGTATAAAAATTGCCCACTTTTTTGGTGGGGGGGAAGGGTTTATATTTTGAATCAAATATTTCCACATGCTATACTCTGAATGTATATTCAGAAGATGTTAATAAAGTATTGCTATTTGTTAAATTCATTGCTTCTATGTTCAGAAAATTTTAGTTTCTCCAAGATATTTTTTCAAATAAATAAATAAACCTTAAGCTAAATGGGCTTTTCCTATACTGCAGCAAGCCAGAAAATATATACATTATAACAATGGAGAATATAGGGAACTGGTAAATTCAAAGTGAAAAGTTAAGAGCCATCCAAATGAGGAAGAAAGTTGATATCCATAAAAAGAAAGTTCTAAAATAAAATTTATCTTGAATTGTAATTTTAGATATAATTTTGTTGATAGAAATATATTACTACAAGAAGACAAATTTTTATAAAAGAGAAAATAAATAAATCATTTTTGACTTCTCCATACAGTTTAACTATGAATCCTTCAACCACAGATTACTAGTTGATTTAAAAGGTATGTTTTTGTCTTTGTTTTTGAGGCAAGAACTATTAATAAAAAACTGAAATAGGCAACTAGTTAAAAAAATGAGGATCTTCTAATCTCAGGCATATATAATAGAAAATTTTCTATTATATATCATGAAACTTGATCAAAATGAGACTATAATAACTTCAGTTATATTATACAGCAGTCCTTATAGGATTTGATATTCTTTTTTTCTTTTTAAAGATTTTATTTATTTATTAATGAGAGCCACAGAGGGAGAAGCAGAGATAGGCAGAGGGAGAAGCAGACTCCTCACAGGGAACCCAAAACAGGACTTGATCCCCGACCTCTGCATCATGTCCTGAGCCAAAGGCAGATGCTCAACCAATGAGCCACCCAGGCGTCCCGATATTTTTTTTAAAGATTTATTTTTTTATTTTTTAGAGAGAATGCATGAGCATGAGTTGAGGAAGAAACAGAGGGAGAGAATCTTCAGCAGACACCCCACTGAGCACAAAGCCCCACTCAAAGTTCCACCTCACCACCCATGAGGTCATGATCTGAGCCAAAGCCAACAGAGGCTTAACCTACTGAGCCACCCACATGCCCCTATAAGATTTGATATTCTTACCTAGGAATTTCGAGACTATTAACACAATTTTGAAAACTACAGGTTTTTTTTTTTTTGGTATTCATAAATAATCTGAAAAATGCATATGTTGTTTTAAACTGCACTAGGGCAAAGTACTTATTTCTTTTTTTTCCCTTTTATCTTTTTTTTTTTTTTTGTAAATGACTTGAAGAAGGCCTGAGAAAAAGAGATACCAAATCTTAAAATTTATTATTGTCAATAGTCTGCATGACCTTTACTTTAACTGCATCTCGGCTGTCAGTAATAATCCAAGGCTGTACTTTCAATGATAAAATGAAAGACTTTGCATATTGAATCTCTGGGTCTCCTTGAGAATGTTCAGATATCACAGTCATTTATTCCCATTGTCAGAGCAAGGTCCATTATGAAAGCCCATTCGTCTTTACTTGAAGATGAAGAGTGGAGAAACTCTGCTTCTGCCTTGAATCAAGTACTAACTACTTCAGAGCCCTTAGATATATCAATACACTGACTTGCTAGAAGTCTAGGATCTCTCTCTCTCTCTGTCTTTTCTGTTTTTGCTCTGGGTACTGTTTCTTTAAGTGTTTGCTTTACCTTTATACTACACAATGTGGGTGGCACATAAAATAATGCTTTATCACAGACCTGAGAGTGTCTTTTGAAATGAGCTTTTTGTCAGCTATTTTTTTCTTCCTAGTTTAAACAGACAAGCTAGATTATTAGTAGGATTCTGAAAAGAAACTTGCTAAATAAATAAATAAATAGAGACTTGCTTTACTGTCTAGAGTAATAATACCTACAGGAATCATAATAATAATTTACTATAAATAAATCATTTACTATAAATCCCAATTTCAGAATTTTATTTTGAAATATGAACAAATTTACTAATTTATGATTCAATATTCTTATTTATAATTGGCCAAAAGATACAACGATGTCTAAATACTGCATTGGATTAATCACCCCAACTTATATATTATTGTAGGAAAAGAATGAAGATAGTAAATGCCAAATAATACGCATTTTATTAGTTGATGCTTTTTGTCCCAAACCCCAATTTGATCAATATGGTAACTAAATAGTCTGATATGGCCAATCCTGTTTTCCAAAAATTCCACTGAGTAACCTCTGACCTAGAACTTTATTTTGGAAACTTTGCTCCCTCCTTCCTACTCAAGAAAGCTCAAGTTTCAGATTTTAGACTTAGACATCTTCAAGGTAGGGAAAATAAAGAAACTATTGGAAGAATTTTAACTTGTCTACACACGTGAACCTTACTGATCTGGACACACTCAGAAGAATGTGTAAGAGAAGATGAGAGATGTCCAAGCCTTTGACAAAGGAAAACAGCCCAAGGATGAGACTGAGTTTCCTAGAGTTTCTGTAACAAATAACCAAACTTTGGTGGCTTAAAACAACATAATTTATTCCTTCATGATGCTGAGGCCGGGATTCCAAAATTTAGATGTCAAAGGGCTGTGCCATTTCTGGAGGTTGTGGGAGAGAATCCATTCCTTGCCTCTTCCAGCTTCCCATGGCTGCCAGTGTCTCCTTAGCATCCTTCAGCCGGTGGCCTCATCACTCCAGTCATGCTTTTGTGTTCACTGTACCTCCTTTGTGTGTGCATCTAATTTAACCTCCGGGTCTCTTTTACAAGGACCCTGTGATCGCAGTCAGGGATTATTCTGATAATCTAGGATGGTTTTCTCATCTCAAGCTCCCTATCTTAATCATATCTGCAAAGATCTTTTTTATCTTTTTTTCCCAAATAAAGTCACTTTATTGGGATTCTAAGGATTAGGGCACAGACATAGCTTTGGAGTATATGTGGCATTTTCAACCTATTACAGGCTGTTTACCATTATTGGCATAAAGGCAAAATGAGACAGCCATCTCTACATAATCTTCACGGAACTACCATTATGATGACACATATATCCTCAAATATGACCAGTCCTTGAGGGGGAAAAAAGAGGTTTGGAGAGCACTGACAAAAAATTGTTTATGCTATAATAAAATTAATATTGAACATATCCAGAGCACCAAATAATTTAGACTAATATGGAAGTTTTGAGACAGTTTTCAAAACCTCCCTTTGAGATACATGCATTCTTATTTGGTTCTGGCTGATGCAAAATAAGACCTGAGAAAATCACTCTGCTTACTTCACTTAATATTTTATGTATAAATATTATAAAAGAAACAGATGTGAGATTGTGTATATTAACATCTAATATAATTGACTAACGTACATCAGAGGAAGGAGCAGATAAGTGGTGGATTCTTTTGAGTGACTTTAATGATGATTGAATTGACTCTTGACAAAGAATGCACTTACACTAATTTTCTATATATGATGATAAAGCTTTTAAAAAATGTGAATTAATTAGTTGGCAGTCCTTGGTTGTGCCTTGAAAAAAAAACAAAAGTGCATTCTGTAATGCTTTTGTTTTCCTTTAAAGAGTTGAACTAACTTTGATGCAAGGAGAACTCATCCGCTAAAATGCAAACTAGGGATGCTTTTCTATAGCTATTCTTGGGCACACTCAAATCAAGCTTTTTGAGTCCTAGATTGGCTGCCTTGAACACCCTCTTATTTACATAAACTCTGGGGCTTTTGCAGTCATCTCCATTGTGCAGTGAAGTTTTTCTGCATGCATTCTGATTAGACTTCTGCAAAAATGCATAAATTTCTCATCCAATCAAAGGCTGACCTGGGGGAAACTGGCAGGGAATGGGCAGAGTAGGAGATTACTAAATTGGCAATTCTCTTTTAACTCCAGTAGTCATTTGAATGAAATGAACCCGATCTTAAAGAGGGCAGCAGTATTGGTCTAAACAGAAATAAAATAGAACACCTTTGACACGTGGAAAGATACTGCCACAAGAAACAGGCAGAGAATCATCAGGGATAGAAGATAGATCAATCTGGATATTTTTCTAGAATACAAAACAAGGAAAATAATTCAAAGAATACATGAATTCTTTGCATCATTTGGTCACAAAGCTGTTATAAAGTAACTTACCAAGATAAATAGCAGATCCATCATAATTTATTTAATTTGTATTAAATTACTTTGGAGAAGGGAAGATCTGACAATGAGGATAAGTATGGTGGTTCATTTAAAATTTTAGTTATCCTATTGGATGTCTGGATAACAGTAATAAAGCACACTCAAGACAGTAAAAATGCTCATGCGTTCCTCCACATTTTAGTTCAAATAAATATAAATATATTGCAGGGCATTTCAAACTATGGAATGTAAAGAAGAGTGATAATAATGCATAAAATGAATGGGAGGAGAATAATACCCCTATAATTATCATGACAGTATAATAAGCATTTTAAAACCACTGTAGATTACCTCCTTTATTAATAGAAAATGGACATATTATAAAACAGATTTTTTAAATCTGGTAATAAAGAATGGCCCCAAATGACTATATTTTGATGAAATATAAGCAAGAATACTTTTATTTTCATATTTTATCAAAGCTAGAAGTATGCAAGGTCAAAATCAATCCTACAATGTTCATTAAAAGAGTAGAGGAATCGTTGCAAATGCAAAGAGCAAGGAAAAGGATATGTAAGGGAAAGGGAATAAAAGATGCTAAATAATACTATTATTATTAAGTGAAAGTTGGATAATGTTAAATTATATTTAAAATTATTTTATTGGTAAAGCAACAAGCATATATGAGCATTTATTTAGTATATGAATGAGCTTTACTTTATGTTAGAACTGAAAGAGGTGTTAAAGAAAAGTAGGGCTGGACAGTAGTTAAAGAGGTAAAAATAGATTTTATTCAGGAACTCTTGCAATAGCAGAAGAAACCTTGTTATAGAACAGGGCTTCATTCTGAGTGACAAGGGAAAGTGGACATTTATAGCCACAGAACAGGGTCGGGAGGTGGGTGAATGGGAAATTGCTAAGAGGAGACACCAAGGGTAGAAGGTATTCTTTCTTGGTAGACTGCCCAAGCAAAATCCTTGCTGAAGGTGGGCCAGGGGGATGAGCCATCACCTGGGTGGGTGGAGGAAAATGCAGAATTTGATGAAATATCTTGAGTCACCAGATATCAAGGGTGGCAGATTTGCCCTAAACTGACTTTGCAGGAATCCTACTACAACTAGGCTGTGCCAGATTTGTGTGGCCTGACCACAAGGTTCAGGGGAGTCTGGCTAAAGTGTGAAGGGAGGGTCTTTGTCAGAGATCAATGATATTGTCCTTCTTTGAGTTTATTGGCCTTCTTTGAGAGAGAAACAGAGAGAGAGAGAGAGAAATAGATACTATTAGATATAGATATATATATATATATATATATATATATATATATATATGAGATATATATAAATCAGAGCCAAAAGTTCCTTAATTTTCAAGTGGAGTCAAAGTACAAAGCAAGTTTTCTAAATAGGGAGACTACATTAAAATTGGAAACGCTGCAGAGGAAACAATGGAACAATAAACCTAGCTTCCCTGAAGGACTAATTGGGCCATTAGACGCTCATACATAACCTGAGGCCCTAATTACCTACGCTTTATATAGAAATTCCTGCCTGAGAAGGCATCAGGATTCTTTATCCAAAGGCATTATTACAAAATATTTAGCCTGTATAAAAAAGAGGTATGTGTCTTTTTCAGAAAAGAAGTATATAAAGTAGATCACTGTGCAGGATACTTCATGCCTTTTCCCTGTGCTTCTCTGCAGTGATTTATTTTTAAAAAATTTTCTCATTTTTTTTCCCTATGTTTTTTGCATCTTCATTGGACGGTGCTTTTCCTACTTTTCTTTCCTTCCTCCTTCTCCTCTTCTTCTTTGGGGGTGTTTGTATACATATTTCAAGTCGAGGAGAGAAACCCAAAGAGCGAAAATGATTTTAGTAATCACAGTCTTTGTTATAAATTGTCAGTTTTGAATTGCTTCCAAAATCCTCTCATCAATGACTTCAACCCCCAGATCTGCAAGGTCCTTCCTACCAGCCCTTCATTTTGTTAATATTACTCTCAAATAAACATTCAAAGAATCAAGAACACAACAAAACTTATCCTCTATTCTCTCTTTTTTCTAACAGTAAAATATACGTGTATATATATATGTCTAATATATAATAATGAGTATATATTAATATTAATTATATAATATAATATATTATATTATAATATATAATATATAGTATTAGCGTAGTATATATACTGTATATATAATATATATATTATATATATAGTATATAGTATAATAGCATTATATATATATATATATATATATATATATATATATATATATATACTCATTTTCCATGCTGATTGTCTTTGGTTCATTATTTTCTACTACTCTTTCAATCCAATAATTACTGGCTCTGATTTCGAGCTTTCATAGGGTTAATAGTCAGCAAGGACCTCCTAATAGTAACTCAGTTGCTAGATGATGTGCTACCCCACTGCAGTAGCTTTCAACATGGTTGGCGACTCTGCGCTATGGGCTACTGTGTCTTATGTTTAAATATCACTGATCCTTAATATTCTGCAATCCTTCCTCTTCCTAATCTAGATTTACTTCCCGAATGATCACAGATATTGCTACAGTTTTAAAAATTAACCATATGTTGAAAAACAAAACAAAACAGAGAAACAAAAAACAGACCAGAATCTCTCCGCGAGGCTCTAGAATCACACTGGCAGCTAAGTAGGTGGAATCTTCCACAGATGTTTTTCACCTATTGGCTCTCCATCGAGGATATTTGTCATTTTTTTTTATTATCTTATTTTCAGCTGGCTGACATCTAAAAGCATTTCTTATTTAAGCAGAACATCCTGAAGTGGGAGAGTGAGGTTCTTGTCTCGTGGAATCGAGGAATGAATCTTGAGGACAAAAGAGAGCGAGTAAAGCAATAGTAGTTTATTAAGCAAGGATACAGGAAAAGCTCTGAGGAGTCCTGACAGGGTTGCCACTGAGGGCTTTTAGGGTGATTCTTTTATAAAAAGTCAACCAAGGAACTTACATCCTTCTGACTTCTCTACTGGTGGCACCGTTGATTAAGAACGAGTTGATAACATCTTCAATGGCTTCCTTCTTTTGAGAATCTGGTTATTTTCTGCTGACCACAGGAGACCGTCATAAGACTTCCCTCTCTGACACCTAGGGCAGGGCAGTCTGGAGTGTTCCCTTATCTTTGTTTCCTTATACCTTCTCATTTTGGGGATTTCTATGGGCCTGACCTCATAGCCCCCAATCTATCTCTCCCTACCCCAGCCCCTCCTGTCCCTTACTCATTCTTAGCTGTTTTCCTGGGTAGTAGGGCAGGATTTTGTTGTCTAGAAAGGAAAACAAAACTCTTCCTCATGGCTACGATAGGTGATGTAGGTTTGCTAGTTAGTTAGCTCTCATCTGAGACTTGGATCCATAGAGAATAGCAGGGAAATTCAGGTCAAATTTGGAAATGATGACCGGTGCAGAAGGCTGTGATGGTGCCAAGAGGCTCCCGGTACGGTAGGCCTGCCACAGTGGGACCTCCTCATGGTCCCTGCACGGCACAGTGCCCCAGGAACTCCCACTGTCTGACATTCCAAGCCTCTGCCAGTTTTGTGAGCCTAGTTCTTTAGACCACATTGATTTGGGAACCTACTCCATAACATTCCACTAACTTCATTAGTTTGAAATTCTTTGAAAAAAGTCTGATGAATGTCATTCCCCAACCACTCCACAGTTAGTCATACACTAAGCATTGCACTTCTTCAATGTTCATGATTTGCAATTTCATCCCAAAGTTACCCATGTTAGAAATATGAGTACAATCCCGCTCTTCTCTTTCTACATCTAATTATTTGCCGGCTCCTGTGAATTCCAGAGAGCCTCCTTGTGAGCCCAGTGGGTTATTACTTACAGCCTTAGTCATATTGTAAGTAGAATATGGAAAAGCTTACAACTCTGTTGTTTTCCTCTTCCATTAAGTTAACTTTTTAAAAAGGTATTAATATCAATAACAGAAAAAATACTTCTAAATTACAAATCTCATTATGCTGGTCATCATCTTTCTATGGATTTGTCAGTGGCTATCTCTAACACAATATATAGGACTCACATCCTTATAATCACCATATTTTGTTGAGCAAAATCTCTGAAATCTTTGAACAAGATCTTCAAAATTGTTGACCCTGAAACTATCTAGTCATTTATTGGAAGTGCATCTCACTTCCAATTAAGGTTTGGTGATCTGGGGTTTTTTGAGCACAGCTTACTGACTGATGAATAAACACTTTACCCAACCTAAGACAATTCATTTTCTCTAAAATTTAAATTGAGAAGCACGTGGTTGGATAGCAACAGCCTTTGGATTTAAGAGAAGTTCATGATGAATCAGGGCCAGAACTCATGGGCTAGTGGTAACCAAACCCACTTTGCTCCATAAGAGGATCAAACTAAAAACCTTGAAGATCAAGAGCTGACAGAGAGAAGGGAGGATGGGAGAGGGAAGAGGGAAAATTTGATAGAGAAGGTGATTTAATAGAAACAATAGATCCAGGCAGTCTTTCTCACAGCTGTGTGAAACTGTTCCTAAAATTAAGTCCCATGGGATTCTCCGAAGGGTTCAGATACATCCTTCTTGATGTTAACCCATTTGAGTGAGATTTTGCACTTTGTAACTTAGTTATCCCTAGATTAAGTGCTATACTAAAACAATGTTTTCTAAATTTAAAGCATGTTCTTTTCTTTTTTCTTTTCTTTACCCCCCAAAAACATTTCAGATACTAGAACATTTTACTTCCCTTTTCTTCTGTGCCTGCAACTATTCAAGGTTTATTTCAATATCAAGATTGACTTCAAATTTAAACCTGTATTTTCTTGTGGGTGCTATTTATATTACCTAGCACATTATCCAATGAGTGTATTTGTGCTGATTATTTTAAGTAAAAAAATATTTTTTTCTAATATTCTCCCCACATGGAGCTTTAGACTTTTCTCAACTCACTGCTCTCATAATTTTTTTTTCCTTTCTATCTTGACCCTTTTGAAATAACAGAGTCATGTTTGCTGCTTTCAAATCCTCTAGAATCTCTCCCAAGTCTAGTGAACTTTAAAAAATGTCAGTTAAAGGTTCACTGGTTTTCTTGTTCACTTCCTTTAAAATTCATGGATAGCCGCCATCAAGATCTCGCTGCTCTGTCTACTTGACGCACAGCGCCTTTAGCAGTTTTGCTTTTTATCTGTACCTGTCTAACCCTCTTCTTGCAATTCTGTGGGCTCTATTCTCAGTTGGAAAGTATCTTTTCTCATTTTTTTAACACAACTTTAAATAAATATTTTCAATTAATATGATTACAATGGTAATTATATAACTGTTATTGAGGGGAAATGATTTTTGATATGTTAAAATTAAAATACCAGCAAATACATGTACTTTAAAGCTAACGGTTATGTAAGTATTTTCTAAAAGGTGTTTTAAATAATATATCAAGGGTTATGCTTATGTGGAAAGATTCAGGGAACTTTATAAGTTATTCTCTTATTCCTTAGAAATCATGTGCAAAACATTACTGCACACCCTTTATTTCTCAAGATAAAGGAGTTCAGCGAAGCACCAGGAAGACATATATACATAGGTGCATTCCTATAAAAAAGGAACTCTATTTTAAAAATGTGATTTCTATTATCCAAAAACTATACGTTTAGTCACGTTAGGTATGTCTAACGAAAAATTCCATAGTTGTACATGAGAACTATATGGGGAAGTTATTTTGATATAGGACATATTGGTGTGTATATACAGACAAAATAAAAGAAGAGTAATTCTCTAAAAACTCAATACACACTATCTTGAAAACAAGTTTTTAGCATTATTAAGTAGTTGTACAAATATATCCAGAAAGTTGGCATCTAGATCTTAATCGGTACTTTATTTGGAATTTAGGAAATAAAATATTAGGCAGTCCAAATACTTTATTTGCATAGATTATTAGAAATATTTCATTTTCATGCTTCGTAGTAGTATATTAATGGCATAATTTAGTCAAATATGAAATATCACTAAACTTTTTTTTGGTATGTTGTTAATATTATACCTAGTGAAAGTATCAAAGGTAATTTAATAGTGTATATAAAATGCAGAAGTATAGATTTAACAGTAATAATCCAGATTAGTATATCAGAGTATAATAACACAATGGGGAAATAGAAAATAGAAAATAGAAAAAGGAAGTAAAATATGCTAATTTCTTTCTTTTTTTTCTTAAGGGTTTACTTATTTATTTATTTATTCTTCTTTGACATTTCAATTAAATTCAAGTTGCTAACATATAATCTAGTATAGTATTGATTTCAGGAGAACAATTTGGTGATTTGTCATTTAACATATTATACCCAGTGCTTGTCCCAACAAATGCCCTCCTTAACCCCTGTCACTGATTTAACACCTCCCCCCACCTCTCCTCCAGCAATCCTGTTTGTTCTCTAACATTAAAAGTCTCTAACACTTTGCCTCTCTGCTTTTATCCTATTTTATTTTTCCTTCCCTTCCTTTATTTTCACGGGTTTTGTTTCTTTTTTTTTTTTTTTATAAATTAATTTTTATTGGTGTTCAATTTACCAACATACAGAATAACACCCAGTGCTCATCCCGTCAAGTGTACCCCTCAGTGCCCGTCACCCATTCACCCCCACCCCCACCCTCCTCCCCCTCCACCACCCCTAGTTCATTTCCCAGAGTTAGAAGTCTTTATGTTCTGTCTCCCTTTCTGATATTTCTCACACATTTCTTCTCTTTGTTTCTTAAATGCCACATATGACTGTGTTTTTCTGACTGACTTACTTTGCTTAACAAAATGCACTCTAGTTCCATTAACGTGGTTGCAAAGAGCAAGATCTCATTCTTTTTTGTTTTGTTTGCTTGTTTTGTTTTGTTGTTTTTTTAAAAAATATTTTACTTATTTATGTATTCATGAAACAGAGAGAGAGAGAGAGAAAGGGAGAGGCAGAGACACAGGCAGAGGGAGAAGCAGACTCCATGCAGGGAGCCCGATGTGGGACTCGATCCCAGGACTCCAGGATCACAACCTGGACCAAAGGCAGGTACTAAACTGCTGAGACACCTAGGGATCCCCTATCTCATTCTTTTTGATGGTTGAGTAATATTCCATTGCATATACATTTACCACCTCTTCTTTATCCATTCATCAGTGGATGGACACATGGGCTCTTTCCATCCTTTGACTACTATTGATAATGCTGATCAAGGTACTCCATAAAATATGTATTTTTTAATCCTTTGGTTTAATACCTAGTACTGCATTTGTTGGGTCATAGGATACTTCTAATTATAACTTTCTGAAGAACCTCCTTACTGTTTTCCAGAGTGGCTACATCAGTTTACGTTTCCACTAACAGTTCAAGAGAGTTCCCCTTTCTCTGAATCCTCACCAACATTTGTTGTTTCCTGAGTTGTTAATTTTAGGCATTCTGACAGGTGTGAGATGGTGTCTTATTGTGGGTTTGATTTGTATTTATATTTCCCTGATGATGAGTGATGTTGAGCATCTTTTCATGTTGTCTGTTGGCCATCTGGATGTCTTCTTTGAAAGAATGTCTATTCCTGTTTTATGCCTATTTCTTAACTAGATTATTTGTTTTTCGGTGTTGAGTTTGATAAGTTCTTTTTAGATTTTGGATACTAACCCTTTATCAGATGTCATTTGCAAATATCTTCGCCCATTCCATAGACTGCCTTTTAGTTGTGTTGATTCTTTCCTTTGCTGTGCAGAAGCTTTTTATGTGCATGAGGTCCCAATAATTCATTTTTGCTTTTGTTTCCCTTGCCCATGGTGACATGTCTAGTAGTAAGTTGTTCAATTGAGGTCAAAGAGGTTGTTGTCTGTGTTCTTCTCCAAGATTTTGATGGTTTCCTGTCTCACATTTAGGTCTTTCATCCATTTTGAATTCATTTTTGTGTATAGTGTAAGAAAGTGTTCCAGCTTCATTCTTCTGTATGTTGCTGCTCAGTTTTCACTACACCATTTGCTGAAGAGACTATTTCCCAATGGCTATTCTTTCCTGCTTTGTTGAAGATTAGTTGACCAAATAGTTGCGGGTACATTTCTGGGTTCTGTATTCTGTTCCAATGATCTATGTGTCTGTGTTTGTGCCAGCCCCATCCTGTCTTGATGACTACAGCTTTGTAATAGAGCTTGAAGTCCAGAATTGTGATGCCTCCAGCTTCAGGTTTCTTTTTGAAGATTGCTGTGGCTATTCTAGGTCTTTTA
This sequence comes from Nyctereutes procyonoides, assembly GCF_905146905.1. NCBI lineage: Eukaryota > Metazoa > Chordata > Mammalia > Carnivora > Canidae > Nyctereutes > Nyctereutes procyonoides. Next base: position 11,660,369 of record NW_026575032.1, on the reverse strand, counting down.
TGATTCCATATAAAGTTTAGGATTGTTTGTTCTAGTTCTGTGAAAAAAGCTGTTAGTGTTTTGATCAGGATTGCATTGAATGTGTAGATTGCTTTGGGTCTTATAGACATTTTAACCATATTTGCTCTTCCAAACCATGAACATGAAATGTCTTTCTATTTCTTTGTGAATTTTTCAATTTCTTTCAGGAGTGTTCTATAATTTTCAGAGTACAGATCTTTTACCTCTCTAGTTAGATTTCTACCTAGATATCTTGTGAGTTTTGGTGCAATTATGAATGGGATCAATTCCTTGATTTCTTTTTCTACTGCTTCATTATTATGGTATAGACATGCAATAGATTTCTGTACATTGACTTTATATCCATTGACTTCACTGAATTCGTGTATCAGTTCTAGAAATTTCTTGGTGGATTCTTTCAGATTTCCTACATAGAGTATCTATCATGTTATCTCCCAGCAGTGAAGGTTTGACCTCTTCCTTGTTGATTCGGATGCCTTTTTTTTTTTCTTTTTGTTATCTGATTGCTGAGGCAAAGACTTCCATTACTATGTTGAACAACAGTGGTGAGAGTGGACATCCCTGTGCTGTTCCTGACTATAGAGGAAAAGCTATCAGTTCTTCCCCATTGAGAATGTTACTAGCCATGGGTCTTTCATATATGGACTTTATGATGTTGAGGTATGTCCCCTTTATCTCTACAGTTTAGAGGGTTTTTTTCAAGAAGGGATGCTGTATTTTGTCAGATGCTTTTACTGCATCTAATTGAGGACCATAAGGTTTTTATCATCGCTTTTATTAATGTGGGATATCACGTTGAATGATTTGCAGAGAAATATCCACAAACTTTTAAAACTCTTTAATCAGAGAACATAGGCCTTATAGACAGGCTTTGGGTTTATTTAAATGTTCTTAGTGATGAATCAAATGAACACTTGCTCTTTGGTTTTCTATGGCAATTTAGATTAAAAATTCTTCTATTCTTTTGTGGAAATTGCTCTGCTTCCAGTATGTTTGTAGTTTCTACACAATTATCTAAGAAAAAACAGCTAGTTTTTGTCTTGTGTACTCATTTGTCTGGAAATAAGTTGTCACCATAAAATGTTTATTGGGTACTAAGAGATTAGAACCTTACATTTTATAAACCATAATTGACTCATGTTATAGAGAAAAGACGCTTTATTCAAATGGCAGTAAGTTGTTTCAGACTGTATGTATTGTAAGAAATTAATGTGCATGAAACTATGTTTACATGGCATGATAAATGGTTTAGCCTTTTCTTTTAAAACAAAAACTCACCTTTTCATGTTTTTTTTTTTTTATAAGAATGACATCCTAGTATTTTTTTTTTTCTTCATCTCCTGGGAGGGTTTTCAAATTAAAATTAAATTTCTTGCTTTTGGGGAAAGTTCAAATTAAATTTGTCATGGCTAATGATTTAAGTTTTGAGCCATTAAGGAGGATGGGGAATAAAAAAAAAACACAATGTTAGAGTTGATGAAAGGATAGAAGAGAAGAGACTTCGGGGATAATAAAATGAGGAAAGGAAAGGGTGATTTTCCCCAGTAATAATTTGAGGTCAGTGAGTAGAAGGAAAATATTTCAGAGATTTGGATCTGTTTCAAGACTGGGAATCTGATGATTAGTTCTGGAAAGGAAACTCAACAGAGGAAGACTTAGGAAAAATGTGACCAAAAGCCATGTTCTTGGCACTGGGAACCTATGGAAATGAACTGTGAGTTGTTAGTTACAACTCCCTATCCTGTCTCAAGTGCGCAATGCCAAGATCTATGCCCTGGGACTGAGAATAGTGTCAGCTTTTCCTTTCACTGACATCTATTCACTGAGTATTCAACTGCACCTCCAGGGATTGAAACTCCCCAGGACAAAATAATTTTCTAAATCACATTCTGTTTGAAAATCTTGCCTACATTACTGTGAGATACCCATTCTTCATTATGATGCATTAATTTTTAAAATATACACTGGTATATTGTTTTCTAATATTTTATTACAGATTTTAATATTCATATTTATAAAAGAGACTGTCCTTTCTTATCCTATCACATTTGGGAATTAGGTTCATAACAATTGATAAACATTATGGAAATTGTCACTTGAAAAACTCTTTAGAGGGAATTTTGTGAAAATTATATATAAGCATAATATGTTTGCATTTTGCTTTATTTCACTTTGCAGATATTGTATTTTTTTAAATGAAGGTTTATAATGACTCTGTATTGAACAAGTCTGTCAGTGCTGCTGTTCCAACAGCATTTGTTCATTTCATATCTCTGTGTCATATTTGGTTATTCTTACAGTATTATTTCAGATTTTTTCATTATTATCATATTCGTTATGGTAATATTGATCAGTAATTCTTGATGATACCATTGTAGTTTTTGGGGGGCACCATGAGCTCTGCCCATAAAACATAGCCAACTTAATTGAGGTTGTGTAGGTTCTGACTGTTTCACCAACCTGCTATTCCCCATCTCTCTCCTTCTCCAGGGCTTCTCCTCCAGGACACAACAATATTAAAATTAGTACAATTACTAACTCTGCAATGACCTCCAAGTGTTCAAATCAAAGGACAAGCCATGTGTCCCTCACTTTAAATCAATAGCTATAAACGATTAACCTTAGTGAAGGTGGCGTGTTGAAAGCCAAGGTAGGCCAAAAGCTAGGAGTTCGCACCAAACTGCCAAGTTTTGAATATAAAAGAAAAGTTTTCTTGAAAAAAATAAAAAGTGCTACTACAGCCGACACAGGAGTGAGAAACCATAGCAGCTTTCTTGTTGATATGGAGAAAGTTTTATTCTTCTGGACAGAAAATCAAACCAGTCACAGTATTCTCTTATGCCAAAACCTAATCCTGGGTGAGATCCAAAGTCTCTTCAAGTCTATGAAGGCTGAGACAGGTGAGGAAACTGCAGAAGAAAAGTTGGAAGCCACTAAAGGTTGGTTCATGAAATTTAAGAAAAGAAGCCATCTCCATAACATCAATGTGCAAAGTGAAGAGTGGCAAGTGCTAATGGAGAAGCAGCAGCAGGTTATCCAGGTTTAGCTAAGATCATTGATGAAGGTGGCTAAATGTAACCACAGACTTTCATTGTAGACCAAAAACAACCCTTCTATTAGAAGAAGGTATCATGTAAGACCTCCTAACTGGAGAGGAGACATCAGTGTCTGGCTTCAAAGCTTCATAAGACAGGCTGATTCTCTTGTTAGAAGCCAATGCAGTTGGTGACTTTAAGTTGAAGCCAATGTTCATTTACCATTTGAAAATCCTAGGGGTCTTAAGACTTATGGTAAATCTAATCTTCCTGTGCTTCCTAAATGGAACGACAAAGCCTGTATGACAGCACATCTGTTTACAATAGGGTTTACTGATTATTTTAAGCCCATTGTTAGAACCTGGTGCTCAAAAAACAAAAAGATTCCTCTCAAGATATCATTGCTCATTGACGATGCACATGGTCACCCAAGAGTTCTGATGGAGATGTACAACAAGGTAAATATTGCTTTCATGCCTATTAACACACTTTGATGCTGCAGCCCATGGATACTTTTAGACTTTCAAATCCTATTATTTAAGAAACACATTTCTGTTTTATATATAGTTGTACTGGAGACGGCATCGTAATACCTACGATGGATCTGGGCAAAGTAAATTGAAAACCTCCTGGAAAGAATTCAAGCATTTTAGATGTCATTAAGAACATTCATGATTCATGGGAAGAGACCAAAATATCAACATTTGTAGAAGTTTGGAAGAAATTGGTTTCAACCCTCATGGCTGACTTTGCAGAATTCAAGACGTTGGGGGAGGAAGCAACTTAGATGTGGTAGCAATAGCAGGAGATCTAGAGTTTGAAGTGAAGCTTAAAGATGCGACTGAATTATTGCAATACCATGTTAAAATTTTAATGAATGAAGAATTGCTTCTTATGGAACAGCAAAGAAACTGTTTTTTTTTTTTTTTTTTTTTTTGGATGGAATCTACTCCTGGAGAAGATGCTGTGAAGTTTATTGAAATGGCAACAAAGGATTTGGAATATTACCTAATCTTTGTTGCTAAAGCCACAGCAGGGCTTGAGAGGATTGACTCCAATTTTGAAAGAAATTCTATCATGGGTAAAATGCTTTCAAACAGGATAGCATGCTACAGAGATACTGTTCGTGAAAAGAAGTCAATCCAATGAGGCTAACTTCATTGCTGTCTTGTTTTTTAAAACATCTAGGAAAGACTCTCCATTAGCAAAAAGGTTATAACTTACTAAAAGCTCAGATGATAGTTGTTTTTTCTTTAGCGATAAAGAAAAAAGGCATGCACATTTTTTAGATATAATGCAATTGCACACTTAATAGGTCAATAATAAAAATTGACTACTAATTTATAATTCAGTATAAAATTCCTCATATTTTGATCAAGTATACCATATATTTACTGATTTTTATGGCCTATTTCAAAGGAAAGCATGCTGGTTTTGTTGGGCTCTTCATTATATTTTTGTATTCCAGTGAATTAATCTACTGTCTTATATTCCTATTCATTAGTTTCTTTTTTTCTATTTTTGTCTTCACATATTTTTTAAACATCTAAGTGGTAGGCTTAAGTAAATATTAGCTTCTCCGATTTTGGGTATAACCATTCAATGCTAAATATTTCTAGTACTATTTTGTTTTCATTCTTTCCAATTAAACATGAAATCTTTTAATTGCTTAATTCTAAAGTTTTCAAAATTTTCTTATGATTTTTTGATGTATACTTATTTAGAAGTAACTTTGATTTCCAAATTATTTTGGCTTTTTAAAACAAAAATTTTGGGAGGGGCAAGATGGCGGAAGAACAGGGTCCCCAAATCACCTGTCCCCACCAAATTACCTAGATAACCTTCAAACCATCCTGAAAATTTACGAATTCGGCCTGAGATGTAAAGAGAGACCAGCTGGAATGCTACAGTGAGAAGAGTCCGCGCTTCTATCCAGGTAGGAAGACGGGGAAAAAGAAATAAAGGAACAAAAGGCCTCCGAGGGGGAGGGGCCCCGCGAGGAGCCGGGCTGAGGCCGGGGCGAGTGTCCCCAGGACAGGAGAGCCCCGTCCCCGGAGGAGCAGGAGCTGCACCAACCTTCCCGGGCGGGCGGAAAGGGGCTCGCAGGGAGTTGGAGCAGGACCCAGGAGGGCGGGGATGCCCTCGGGCTCCCGGGGACACTAACAGACACCTGCGCCCCGGGAGAGTGCTCCGAGCTCCCTAAGGGCTGCAGCGCGCACGGCGGGGACCGACCGGAGCAGCTCGGAGGGGCTCGGGAGCGGCTCCAGGGAGGGGGCTGCGGGGCGGGAGCGCGAATCCACCAGCGCAGGCCCCGGAGCACAGGGCGCCGGGACACAGCCCAGGATCCGGCCTCCCCCGGGACAGGCAGAGGCCGGGAGGGCCCAGGACAGCGAGGACGCTCCTGCCCCGAGCTGAGCAGATCAGCGGCCCCGCCCCGGAGCCTCCAGGCCCTGCGGACGGAGAACCGAGAGCCCCGAGCCCGTAGTTCCTGCGGAGGCTGAATCCAGGCTTCCAGAGTTGCCATAGCAACTGCGGCTGTTCCTCCTGGGGCCTCACGGGGTAAACAACCCCCGCTGAGCCCGGCAGCAGGCAGGGGCAGAGCAGCTCCCCCAAGTGCTAACACCTGAAAATCAGCACAGCAGGCCCCTCCCCCAGAAGACCAGCTGGACGGACCAGTGATACTCCCCCGTGTTCCAATACAACTTGTTTTTGGCCACTCTGCACTGAGCAAAATGACTAGAAGGAAAACCTCACCTCAAAAGAAAGAATCAGAAACAGCCCTCTCTCCCACAGAGTTACAAAATCTGGATTACACTTCAATGTCAGAAAGCCAATTCAGAAGCACCATTATACAGCTACTGGTGGCTCTAGAAAAAAGCATTAAGGCCTCACGAGACTTCATGACTGCAGAATTTAGATCCAATCAGGCAGAAATTAAAAATCAATTGAATGAGATGCAATCCAAACTAGAAGTCCTAACGACGAGGGTTAACGAGGTGGAAGAACGAGTGAGTGACATAGAAGACAAGTTAATGGCAAAGAGGGAAACTGAGGAAAAAAGAGATAAACAATTAAAGAACCATGAAGACAGATTAAGGCAAATAAATGACACTCTAAGGAAGAAAAACCTACGTTTAATTGGGGTTCCCGAGGGCGCCGAAAGGGACAGAGGGCCAGAATATGTATTTGAACAAATCCTAGCTGAAAACTTTCCCAATCTGGGAAGGGAAACAGGCATTCAGATCCAGGAAATAGAGAGATCCCCCCCTAAAATCAATAAAAACCGTTCAACACCTCGACATCTAATAGTGAAGCTTGCAAATTCCAAAGATAAAGAGAAGATCCTTAAAGCAGCAAGAGACAAGAAGTCCCTGACTTTCATGGGGAGGAATATTAGGGTAACAGCAGACCTCTCCACAGAGACGTGGCAGGCCAGAAAGGGCTGGCAGGATATATTCAGGGTCCTAAATGAGAAGAACATGCAACCAAGAATACTTTATCCAGCAAGGCTCTCATTCAAAATGGAAGGAGAGATAAAGAGCTTCCAAGACAGGCAGGAACTGAAAGAATATGTGACCTCCAAACCAGCTCTGCAAGAAATTTTAAGGGGGACTCTTAAAACTCCCCTTTAAGAAGAAGTTCAAGTAACTCTGAATGTGAATGGGCTTAATGACCCCATCAAAAGGCGCAGAGTTTCAGACTGGATAAAAAAAGCAGGACCCATCTATTTGCTGTCTACAAGAGACTCATTTTAGACAGAAGGACACCTACAACCTGAAAATAAAAGGTTGGAGAACCATTTACCATTCAAATGGTTCTCAAAATATACCCTAAAAACTACAGAACACTTCTGAAAGAAATTGAGGAAGACACAAAGAGATGGAAAAATATTCCATGCTCATGGATTGGCAGAATTAATATTGTGAAAATGTCAATGTTACCCAGGGCAATTTACACGTATAATGCAATCCCTATCAAAATACCATGGACTTTCTTCAGAGACTTAGAACAAATTATTTTAAGATTTGTGTGGAATCAGAAAAGACCCCAAACAGCCAGGGGAATTTTAAAAAAAGAAAACCATATCTGGGGGCATCACAATGCCAGATTTCAGGTTGTACTACAAAGCTGTGTTCATCAAGACAGTGTGGTACTGGCACAAAAACAGACATATAGATCAATGGAACAGAACAGAGAACCCAGAAGTGGACCCTGAACTTTATGCTCAACTAATATACGATAAAGGAGGAAAGACGATCCACTAGAAGAAAGACAGTCTCTTCAATAAATGGTGCTGGGAAAATTGGACATCCACATGCAGAAGAATGAAACTGGACCACTCTCTTGCACCATACACAAAGATAAACTCAAAATAGATGAAAGATCTAAATGTGAGACAAGATTCCATCAAAATCCCAGAGGAGAACTCAGGCAACACCCTTTTTGAACTTGGCCACAGTAACCGGAGAAGGACAAACAGTGTATGTTCTCATTCATTTGGGGAATATGAATAATAGCGAAAGGGAATATAAGGGAAGGGAGAAGAAATGTGTGAGAAATATCAGAAAGGGAGACAGAACATAAAGACTTCTAACTCTGGGAAATGAACTAGGGGTGGTGGAGGGGGAGGAGGGTGGGGGGTGGGGGTGAATGGGTGACGGGCACTGAGGGGTACACTTGACGGGATGAGCACTGGGTGTTATTCTGTATGTTGGTAAATTGAACACCAATAAAAATTAATTTAAAAAAAAAAAGAATGAAAAAAAAAATAAATAAAACAAAAATTTTGTCAATTTAATTTATGTACCAGTATTTCCAGGTTCTCCCTATTTGTTTCTCTCTCCTTTGCCTTTATTTGAATTATTTATGTTTTTGTTCAATTTTTATTTTCTACTCAGAAATTATTTAGAAAATATTTAGAAGTTATTTAGTAGTTATTGAATCTTTTACTGTTTTTAAATAATTAAAACATAACTGATTACTCTTCTATTGACTAACATATTTTCTGATGCATAAGCTTTCTCTTTTTGAGCCAGTGATTTGTGCATTATTTTTACCATTTTTTTTACGATTTTATATGGTGTGTGTCTGTTGTTTATATTTACCTATTAAATTATAAGTGCTTATAAAATGTGATTTTTTTTGATGACAACACTTTTTTGAATTTCAGACTTTCTTCTGGGATTATTTTCCTTCTTGCTAGAATATCTCTACAAATATCATTTAGAGTGGATCTGTTTGTGGTAAACTCTATCACATTACATTTCCTGGAAACATTTTTAATTTAGCCTTATTCTCTAAAAAGAGTTTCACTGAACCATTCTTCATTGGCAATGATTTTCTTATTACAGTCTGCATTTCATAATAATATTGTAGTTAAATTCTAGAATATCAATGGCAATAAGAGAATCAAGTGTTTTCTAAAATTTTAGTGTATCTGCTTTTTTTGAGTATTGTTTGAGTTTTTGCCACCTCTTGTGTTTTTATTTTGCAGATTTAAAATCTTCCCATTTATCTTATAGCTATTTGTCTCCTTTTACTTGTCAGACTCTAGGTTATCTTTGTTTTCTTATATTTGGTTGCTAATATATAAACAGAAACTCTTTTAGTGTTCTCTGGTAAATAATTTAATATTCTTCTTTACTTGATTCTTCACAGAAAGTCTCCACTTCTTTTATGAAATAAAGTGTTTTTTCATTAACGCTACGATGTTTTATGTGTGTGTATGTGTTAACTCATCTTTAAACTTGGAAATATTTTTATAGGCTTATTTGTCAATATGTAGTTTATGTTTTCTCTTTGAACTTCTCATGTCGCCCTTGGGTGGTGATGAGATTCCTACCTTAGACTTTAAATTAATTGCAAAGTGGTGTGAAAACTCTTTGATCATATGTTGGCCTCTACTAGATATTTATCAGGGGTGATTCTACTTTATAGCCTGAAAAGATCCTTTCCCTTGTCAAATGTATTTAACTAGGAGGAGATGATTTACCTTTTGTTAATTTCAGGCAGTGTTTATTTTTAAGTTCACTAGAAGTGATGCATTAAAAATTGTTGAACCCTTGGGCAGCTCAGGTGGCTCAGCAGTTTAGCGCCACCTTCAGCCCAGGCAGGGCCTGATCCTGGAGACCCGGGATCGAGTCCCATGTCAAGGCTCCCTGCATGGAACCTGCTTCTCCTTCTGCCTGTGTCTCTGCCTCTCTCTCTCTCTCTCTGTCTCTCTGTCTCTCATGAATAAATAAATAAAATCTTTAAAAAAATAGAATAAAAATAAAAAATGTTGAACCTGTAATTGAGTATACTGGGGCCTTTTTATGTCCCCATGTTGTGCTCCTATCCCTGATCTCAATGGGCCACTGATATACATATTCAAGTAACAGTCCTACAAAACTAATTGAAGATTTAAAATAATTCTTTTTTTTTAATTTTTTTTTTAAATTCTTAAAGTCAAAGTAGAATTGGAGATTGGTCAGCAATGGAAGTGTGGGTGGAAACTCATCACAAACTTTGTACTCTGCATAGAAATAATACCTGCCTAATTTGCTGACTGAGACAGAGATTGTTTTTGAAATAGATTCAGTACAGGTGGTTAGAAATCTTGTCTAACCCACCATCTGTGTTACTACTGGCATTTTCTGAAGTTAAAATATGTCTAGTGTGAAATGTTATGGTTGCTGTTCTTGTTTTTGTTTGGGAGCCCTATGTTACTTGTAGTTAGGAAAGAAATCTTCATTGTTCAGGGCAGAGTTTATTTTGGCCATAAATTTCAAAGTTTAGGGGCACCTGAGTGGCACAGTTTGTTGAGCTTCCAACTCTTAGTTTCAGTTCAGGTCGTGATCTAAGAGTTGCAAGACTGAGCCCCTGTTGGCTGCACGGTCATCAGGGAGTTTGCTTGTGACTCTCTCTCCCTCTTCTTCTGCCTACCTGCCCTGCACACTCTCTCTGTCAAATAAATACATAATTATTTTCTAAAAAAAATCAGTTTAATGATTATCCATATTTTTCTGATTTTATTTTTTCTATTACATACACAGTGCCACATATATGTATACTATTGATACACATCCACACACGTACATACAGCATTTGCCCTTCAAGGTTCAGTGATAGACTTACTTTATTTTATTCTCATTCAGCACTTCCTCCATAGACAATCTGATGTATGTACCTGGCTTTACCTACCATCTATAGTACAGAAACCTTACATATTTACACTTCCAGCCTAGACATAGACCTTTTCTAGAGACAGACTTGGATTTACAATTAGCCCTCCCATACTACTGTGGTCCTTCTCCAGTTCATTTTCTATGTCAACCAGTGTGCAGTTTTCCAAACACAAAACCAAATCCTTTGTTTCAGTTATCAAATATTCTAATGGCTTCACATTACTCTGAGAATAAAGACTAAAATCCAAGCAAGAACTAAAAAGGCCTATACATCTGAGCTCTATCTAACTCTACCAGTCTTTTACTCTACCAATGCCTCTCAGCATTCTCCCTGGCTTCTTTGGTCCTTCACATGACTCATCTTATTCTGACACCGTAGTCACAATCTCAGACATCTATTTGCTTTACCTTGGTTTTACTTAGAAGTTGCTTGTATCTCTTTAACCCTCTACTTTCTCATCGTTTCCTTAGTCACATATTCTCTGTTCTCATTTTTGTATACACTTTTTTTTATGCTCATAATATCTTGTTAAGTCTTTAACATTTACTACATGTTTTATTTTTTGTCTGATTACTTAATTTAATAGGCTAAGCTCAGTAAGCAACTATATTGTGGATCTGCTTACTATTTTAACCATAATATTTATCAAAGTGAGTAGAATCTAATTGTCCTCACTTGATTTTATGAATAAATTGATTAAATAGTAACCAAGTAGATTAGACTCTCAGATATATGATACCTTGTTATCCTTAATGTTCTTTCATGACATCTTTCAAATTTTACTTAATTATTTATTTGGAACTATTTTTCTTAATGTTTATTTTAGAAATTAATATTATGACAGGACAGATTGAGTCTGCAGTACCATACTTAAAACATTATGGATTGGATGATCAATAAATATATGTTGAGTTATTGAAGAGCCAAATACTGTGTGCACATATCATGAATAGTTATCTTGAAGTAATATTCATCCTAAAGTCTCCTGATTTCAAATTTAAAATGTAATTATGATTTTCTTTAGAGGCCATAGCATTAATTATTTTAAATATAATTTGTCCATTTCTTTATAATTACCAAGAGAAAAGTGTAGGGGTGGAGGTTATCAGAGCTGTACATGGACAATACATCGACAGCAGTGATACATTCAGCAATGGGGGCCATACTAGTAGATATTTGTAGGAACCTAAAGAGACTCACCCACAGTCAAGCATGGCTAAGGGGTCTGGTGGTGGTAGTTTCAGCTCCTAAAACCAGAAAGCATTATTTGTTTTTTTTCCCTTATTTTGTCACCTGTACATGATTATCTACAAGATCCAAGAAGTGTAATTGTCTTTCCCCTTCCTATTAAACTTTAACGTTGGCACAGAGCCTCCAGTTCTTCCTGTGGATGAAGGGTCAGGGGCTTCACCTCTAGTCTAATTTTTTTCCTGAAAGTTAGAGATCTGGACAAAAAGACCTCTGCCTCACTCAGCTCAAAGGGAAGGTTGAAAGGAACAGGAACATTGTTAGTCACGAGGGCCATCCATCAAGATTTAGCCACAAGTCTTGTGGGTTGGATCTGGGAGGATGGAGGGTTGGGTAGAGCAGAGCAGCCTGTAGGAGTGGACAGCTGTTTCCTGCCCAGAGTCCCAGGAGCTGCAGAGGGCAGTCTTGGGTGCCGCTGCTACTGTTTATGATCGTCCCTTGGTAACAGCTGTTCTCTAGGCACCCTGAGGAGATAGTTTATAGTGATGCACCCCACACTTTGTCAGTCATGGGAGAACCTGCCTTGTGTGAATGGAAGTCTTGGTTCCTGGATTCTATGTGAAAGATTTACGTGAGGATCTGCATTCGAATAAAGTCAGACAGAAGGAAAGCAGCAAGCACAAACAAAACAGTTTATTCAGGACAGTACACTCTCAAGAAAGGCAAATGGACAGCCCCAGAGGTGGCAACTGTCCTGAGGCTACAGGGATAATTTCCTTTTATGGGAAGAGGGAGGAGTTCTTGGGTCAAGGACAGGGTTGTGGCTAATGGAGGCTGCTTCCAATCCTTTGTGGCCTCTGCCGATAGGTTGGAAGAGGGAATTTTTGACCCTACAAGATTTGTAACTAGAACCATCATGGCAGCCTTCCAAATGCAATCTAAATGCATTATAATGAGTCTACGGGTTACCCTGGGGCACAGGTGGAAGAGAGGGCATGTTCTGCATTTGTGGCTCTTGGCCTGTTGGAAGCCATAAGGCCAAGATTTTGAGGGGTCTCTGAAGCCACAAAATCAGGATGTTGTGTCCTCAGTCTTCTGATGTGTGATGTTGTGCCCCTGGGAGTCTAAGGTGTAACCTATTTATCACTGCTCTTCCCTCCTGCTCATGTCTAGCTAACCTACTCTATCAGTTGGACCACTCTCCCATTAGCTGGAGCAAATAAATAACTCTGGAAAGGATCTAGCTAAATCACTAAAGTCTCTTTGATGCCTCTGGGCAAATCAATCCTGAAGGTTCTATACCCTATTGTCCCCCTAAAATTTCAACTATTTGTTACACTTCTAGGTTTTTATCAGCAACAGAAAACTGCTTAGGGTTTACTCAGCTCCCAGGAGTCTCCCAACCATTTTCAGCCCTATGGTTGGAAGACCACAGAGAGTTGCTAGGGAATTTCTTCCTTAGCTTTTTTCAAATCTCGTGTTAGATCTTAAATTTGACCCAATAAGTGTACTTAGCCAGGAGTCAAGGGTAAAAGAGAAGATCCAAACATATTCCTTGTAAACAACAACCAAAAAAAAAAAAAATCTTTCATCAATAATGTGCTAGCATACTCCAAGAATGCCGCACTGTTGCTCCTAGCCTTCCCCATGATGAAATGACATGGCTGGCAAAGTGCCAATGGGCTACTCCAGTACTTTCTAAGATCCATTGATAAAAAGTACGTGGGACCCTCAGACTCTTACAAATGATCCACTAGACCCCTGTGGGATATTCAATAGATTTACAAAGTTGCTCCACATGATTTTCAGGCTTTTTCCTCCTCCCAATGGCATTATGCTTAATCAAGTCCCTGCTCACTGAACCAATTTGTCAGGAGCTCCTTAGAGCAAGACATTTAAGCTGCCAGGTGTCAGAATAGCAGATTAAAGCAACAAGTCAAAGTAGAAGTAAGAATCAAAGCTTTAATTACTTACTGTTAGAATGTAAACAAGGGACTAAACCAGAGAAAGCAGCCACATTCTCCCACGTGGAGCAAAGCACCAGTGGAGAGTCAGATGAATCAATGCAGACGTGAAAACCACTGCCAAGAGAGCCCTCAACAGCCCTTCTGCAGTGTTATGGACCAAGGAGCTGGGATGCGGAAAGAAAAAGGGAGAGGGCTAAGAGTGGAAAAAATACTGGGTACAGAGATTTGGAGGAAAATGCCTCAAGATTTCCTCCCCTCCTAATCCCCCTAGCACATAGAGAGATCTCAACTGAGGTGCCTGAGGATCTTGGCTGAAAGCCTTAGATAAAGAAATCTAAGAATGAAGGTGCCTGGAATGTGAAATGCGTAAGTACAACAGTGGCCAGAAGGGCCTGGATCTTTGATGGCCATTCCCTCCGGAGTGCAACGCACTGGCTGTGGATTGAGTGTAATGTGTATGTATGTGTAGGAGGCCCGACACATATGAGGCCTATCAGGTAAAACCTTTGTAGTTTTCTATGATTCGTTCTAAAAAATAACACATTTACGTTTGGCCAACAGCCAGACTGCTCAAGTGGTAGAGATAATACCTGAGCAAAGATAGTCTGACTTTAGTGCCAGGATGATTAACCATTACATCATGATGCCTCCGTGTTACATGCTAATAGGGAGTTAAAGTGCTTACAAACTTTTCTCTTGATATTGGGTTCTTAGCAGTTTGAGTACATTGTGGCTGGAAGTATTTTCGTCAAATTTAACCCATTTGAGTTCTGTTGAAATTCTTGGATTTACAGCTTTATATCTTCCAGTATTTGAAGGGAATTGTCAATTATTACTTTTTCAAGTACTTTTCTACCTCATTTTCTTTCTTTTTTCCTTGAGAGATTTCATATGATAGACCTTCTCCGTGGCATCCAGATCCATGTAGCTCTGTTCATTATTTGTCCTTTTTCCCCGCCTAATTTTCATTCACCCATTTTCATGCATTAATTTCCATAGATAATTTTCATTCACCTATTTTCAGGATCACTGACTCTTTTCTCTCCCAACTTCTTTCTGCCACTTAATCCATCCAGGCAACTTCTCATTTTAATTTAAGACATTCATTTTACAGTTTTAAAATTTCCATTTGGTCCTTTTCAAAAATGTCTATTTCTCTGAGGTTTTCTATCTTTTTATTTATACCAAGAGTAAATGCCTTTACCTTATCGACTACCTTTATAATAGCTGCTTGAAAGTCTTTGTTTTATAATTCCAATATCTGTACTGTCACAGAATGAACTAAATTGATCATCTTTTCTTTTGAGCACAGTTTCATGCTTCTTTGTATGTCGAGTAATTTTGAACTATACCATGGACAATACAAATTTTTTTTCATGTAAATTGTTGATTCTACTATATTCTTTTCATGACTGCTGATATATTTATTTTACCAGACAATTAACTTTATTAGACTTATGGTGCAAACTCTCTTTTGCTTACCATGAGTTGCAGTTCAAATCTTAGTTGAGATTGAACTCAGTTTACTCTTTAAACGTGTAGTTCAGATGTCAGCCTGAGACCTTCATGGAGTTTATATGCATTTTCTAGTTAGCTTAATCTGGCTTTCTCTTTCCATGACCTTCTCCCCAAAGCCTGCAGAAACTGTGGTAGTCTTGATTCTTTTCTGTGATACTTTTTTTTTAATAATTTTTATTTATTCATGAGAGAGAGGAGAGAGAGAGAGAGAGAATGGCAGAGACTCAGGTAGAGGGAGAAGCAGGCTCCCTGCAGGGAGCCCAATGTAGTATTCCACCCCGGGACTCCAGGATCACGCCCTGAGCTGAAGGCAGGTACTAAACCACTGAGCCACCCAGGGATCCCTCTTTTCTGTGATACTTTAAACCATAACCCAGAAATTCTGTGGTCTGGGCAGAGTCAGAAAAATCAGACCTCATCCGATACTGTTTGTTCTCTCCATGCATCATCTCCTTTCTGAAATATGCCTATTTTGTTCACTCTCCAGAGCCCTCTGGTAGTTTCTGTTTATTTTGGTTTTTATCTGTATTTGTGTGGTAATTATAATTTCTATCTGCAGGAGAGTCAATATATCACTCCTCTACAAAAAGTTAGTAACCCAGAATTTAATTCTAAGAGTATTATATTAGCTGCTATGTAGAGAATATATTTTAATGTGGTTATTAAAACAGACCAACTAGTAGAAGATAGTAACTTGGACTAGAGAAGTGGTAGAGAAATATCTCAAGTATGTTGCATTTTAGATATTTCAAAAGGATTTGAATTTTTGATATAGAAAAAATGAATAAAGAATTACCTTTTAAAAAAAGCCTGAGCAAATGAATATGTAGATTTGCTATTAAATGTTATGAGAATATCTCAAAAAGCCAGTTGGGGGAATAGGATTCGAATTTGGATTTGGTGGAAGGGGGGAGGAATTAAGATGGTAGAGTAGTAGGGGGACCTTATGTTTGCCTCATCCCTCGAACACAGCTTGATAATTATCAAATCATTCCAAACACCCAGGAAATCAATCTGAGGACTGAGAGAATGAAAGTACAACTAGAGAGAGAAAAGAGTCTCCTTTGTGGAAGATAGGAGGCACAGAGATGTGATTTGGGGGAGAAAATAATCACAGGTATTATGGAGAAGAGGGAGCCCTGATCACAGAGAGAGGAGAGACAGAAACAGAGAGAGAATCAGAGATAAAGCAGCATGCAGGGAATTGCACAAGAAAAACACTTCCCCAAAACCATTGACTGGGAAAATGAAAGGGGCTGGTTACCACAAGGTTTACAAACAGTGGAGTTGAAAGTCTGAAATTTTTGAAATCTATACCATAGCCAGGGTCAAGCCTGGCAAGCATAGCAGTGGCTTTTGTGGAGAAAGAGGGTAGAGGCTTGGGAAGAAGACAGCAAGCTCTGAGTATCCTCTGGGTCACTCTGGGAAAGATAGTGCCTCTTCTTGGAATGCATTTAGAAGGGACACTGCCTCTTAGGGGACAAAAGGCCCAGTGGGTACCAGTAAGCTGCCCAGTTATTAGCATATGGGAAGAGAGGCCTGCTGAGGGCAGCTAACCTGGATGACAACATTTTGCTATACTTTAGCACAGAATTCAAGCCCCTGGTGGTTGTGTGATTGCTTTTCTGGGCAAACCAGTACCAGCCACAGCATGGGAAGACCCTCCCCCAGAGGATAAGCACAGTTCCATGCCAAGCGTGGTCCCTAAAATTTGAAATTTTGAAACCCAGCTGCATGCCTGAGATAAAACACCAGGAGCACCGTGCCACCAGGCTGGCAGTTGGCTTGGACACAGGGTGAAGGCAGGGATCTCAGGAAGCTAGGGACACAGGGTAGAGGGATTGTTCACTTTTCTTTGAGGGCTTTCTGAACAGTGGTGGGCACAAATTCCCCCTCTCTGGGGAAGAGAGCAGGCCAACACCATTTTTCACCTCTCCCATCAGCAAGGACAGAATTCAGGGAGTGACACAGCACACATGGTGGCCTGAGCCACTTAGAACAGGCCCTGCCCCCATCCTCTGCCAGTGCCTTTTGTACCAGGGCAAGTGTGATTGAGCCCAGAGCAGCAGCAGGCCCCTCCCCCCAGAAGACCAGCACAAAACACCCAAATGCACCAGGTCTATTGATCACAGAATGCTGTAAAGCTTTAGCTCTAGTGGAAATAGGACCAGGCACAGATTTTCATAACAAACACTGGACAGAGCCCTAGACAAAATGCCAAGACAAAGGAATTCATCCCAATAGAAAGAACAAGAAGACATCATCAACCAGAGAGCTAATCAATATAGATATAAGTAATATGCCTGAACCAGAATTTAAAGCAACAATCATAAGGATACTAGAGGGGCTTGAGAAAACCATAGAGGAAACTGGCAAACACTGCAAATGTAAAAGGCTTAAAAACTAATCAGGTCAAAATAAAAAATGCTATAACCGAGAAGCAAAACAAACTGGATATAATGACCACAAGGATGGAAAAAGCAGAGGAATGAGTGATATAGAAGATAAATTGATGGAAAATAATTAAAGCTAAAGAGGAGAGAGAGAAAAAAACATCTTGGATCACAAAAGTTGACTTAGGGAACTCAGTGACTCCATAAAGTGTAATAACATAGGTATCATAGGAGTCCCAGAAGAGGGAGACATGGAAAAGGGGCATGCAATTTATTTGAGTGAATTATAAGTGAAAACTTCCCTAATCAGGGGGAAGACGTTCAATTCCAGGAGGCACGGAGAACTCCCACCAAAATCAACAAAAAACAGCTAATACTGAGGCATATTTGCAAAATAAAGAAATTTTTAAAAAGTCCTGAAAGCACCAAGAGAAAAGAAATCCCCAACCTACAAAGGAAGACAAATCAGGTTAGCAGTAGATATTTCCACAAAAACCTGACAGGCCATAAGAAAGTAACATTATACACTCGATGTGATGAATGGGAAAAGAATACTTTTTCCCTTTTACGGCTTCAATACATGGAGGCAAATGAACATGAAAACACAGTAATCCAGAACCTTTGGGATGCAGCAAAGGCAGTCCTAAGAGGGAAGTATATAGAGACACTGACCTACCTCATGAAGCACGAAAAGCCTCAAATACATAAACTAATTTACATATAAAGAAGCTAAAAAGAGAAACAACAAATAAATCCTACAGCCAGCAGAAGAAAAGAAATAATAAAGATTAGAGAAGAAATGAAAGATACAGAAAACAAACAAAATCCAGAACAGGTCAATTGAAACTAAGAAATTGTTCTTTGAAAGAATTAATAAAATTGATAAGTACCTAGCCAGAATTATCAAAAAGAAAAGAGAAAGGACCCAAATAAATGAATAAATGCACGAATGAGAGAGAAGAGATCACAAACAACACCGCAGATTTACAAACAATTATGAGACTATTATGAAAAATTATATGCCAAACATTTGGCCATCTGGAGGAAAAGGATAAATTCCTAGAAACTATAAACTACCAAACTTAGATAGGAATAAATAGGAAATTTGAACAGTGTCATAACCAGTAAGTAATTGAATCAGTAGTCAAAAATCTATCAAGCAGAAGTCCAGGGCCAGGTAGCTTCCCAGGGGAATTCTACAAGACATTTAAGGAAGATTTAATATCTATTCTTCTCAAACAGTTCCTAAAAATAAATATGGGAGGAAAACTTCCAAACTCATTCTACGTGGCCAGCATAACCTGGATTCTAAAACCAAAGACCCCCTGAAAAGGAAAACACAGGCCAATATCCCTGATGAACATGGATGTCAAAACTCTCAGCAAAACACTAGCAAATCAAATCCAACAGTATGTTAAAAAGAATTATTCACCATGATTATGTAGGATTTATTACTGGGCTTCAGGGGTAGTTCAATATTTGCAAATCAATCAATGTGATATGTCACATTAATAAAAGAAAAGATGATCTTTTATGATCTTCTCAATACATGCAAAAAAAAAAAAAGCATTTGACAAAATACAGCACCCTTTCTTGATAGAAACCCTCTACACTGTAGGGAAAGGGAACATACCTCAACATCATAAAGCCAATATATGAAAGACCCATGGCTAGTATCATTCTCAATGGGGAAGAACTGATAACTTTTCCTCTATAGTCAGGAACAAGACAGGGATGTCTCTCACCACTGTTGTTCAACATAGTACTAGAAGTCCTAGCTTCAGCAATCAGATAACAAAAAGAAAAAGAAAAAAAAAGGCATCAAAATCAGCAAGGAAGAAGTCAAACCTTCACTGTTGGGAGATAACATGATGCTCTATGTAGAAAATCTGACGGAGTCCACCAAAAAATTGTTAGAACTGATACACGAATTCAGCAAAGTCAACGAATATAAAGTCAGTGTACAGAAATCTATTGCATGTCTATACCACAATAATGAAGTGGTAGAAAAAGAAATCAAGGAATTGATCCCATTTATAATTGCACCAAAGGTCACAAGATGCCTGGGAAGAAACCTAACCAAGGAGGTAAAAATCTGTACTCTGAAAATTATAGAACACTAATGAAAGAAATTGAAAAATTCACAAAGAAATAGAAAGACATTTCATGTTCATGGTTTGGAAGAGCAAATATGGTTAAAATGTCTATAAGACCCAAAGCAATCTACACATTCAATGCAATCCTGATCAAAATACTAACAGCATTTTTCACAGAACTACAACAAACAATCCTAAACTTTATATGGAATCATAAAAGACCTAGAATAGCCACAGCAATCTTCAAAAAGAAACCTGAAGCTGGAGGCATCACAATTCTGGACCTCAAGCTCCATTACAAAGCTGTAGTCATCAAGACAGGATGGGGCTGGCACAAACACAGACACATAGATCATTGGAACAGAATACAGAACCCAGAAATGGACTCTCAACTCTATGGTCAGCTAATCTTTGGCAAAACGAGAAAGAATATCCAACAGGAAATAGTCTCTTCAACAAATGGTATTGAGAAATCTGAGCAGCAACATGAATGAAGCTGGAGCACTTTCCTACACCATACACAAAAATGAATTCAAAATGGATGAAAGATCTAAATGTGAGACAGGAAACCATCAAAATCCTAGAGAAGAACACAAGCAGTAACCACCTTGATCTTGGCCGTAGGGACTTTCTGCTAGACACATCTCCTAAGGCAAGGGAAACAAAAGCAAAAGTGAACTATTGGGATAAAAGCTTCTGAACATTAAAAAAGAAAAGCTTCTGCACAGCAAAGGAAATAATCAAAACAACTAAAAGGCAGCCTATGGAATAGGAGAAGATATTTGCAAGTGTCATCTGAACAGGGTTAGAATCCAAAATCTATAACAGACTTATCAAACTCAACATCCAGACAAAAAATAATCCAGTTAAGAAGCGGGCAGAAGACAGGAATAGACATTTTTCCAAAGAAAATATCTAGATGGCCAACATACACTTGAAAACATGCTCAATATCACTCATCATCAGGGAGATACAAGTCAAAACCACAATAAGATATCACCTCACACATGTCAGAATGGCTAAAATTATCAACAGAGGAAACAACAGATTTTGGCAAGGATACGGAGGAAAGGGAATTATTGTTGTTGAGAATGCAAATACAGCTGGAAAACAGTAGGGAGTTTCCTCAAAATGTTAAAAATAGAACTGCTCTATGATCCAGTAATTGTACTACTAGGAATTTTCTCAAAAGACACAAAAATACTGATTCAAAGGTACTCATCCACCCCCAGTGTTTATAGTAGTGTTATTAACAATGGACAAATTACGAGAAAAGCCCAAATGTTCTTTGACTGTATGGATAAAGTAGAGGGGGAATGTTTCACAATCATCCAAAAGAATGAAATCTTTCCATTTGTAACCCTGTGGATGGAACTAGATATTCTGCTAAGCAAAATAAGTCAGTCAAAGAAAGACAAATATCATGTGATTTCAATCATATGTAAAGTTTAAGAAACAAAACATGAACATAGTGGAAGGGAAGAAAATAGAGAGGATAGGAAACCATAAGAGACTCAACTACAGAGAACAAACTGAGGTTTGTTGGAAGGGAGGTGAGCAGCGAGCGGATGGGTAAATGGATGTTGGGTATTCAGGAGGGCACTTGTGTTGAGCCCTGGGTGTTATATAAAAGTGATAGAATCACTGAATTCTACTCCTGAAACCAATACTACACTATATGCTAAGTTACTAAAATTTAAGTAAAAATTTGAACCAAAAAAATTGGAATAGGACGCATTAGTTTTGTGCTGCCTATTTAATATTTAACAGATTATTTAAGTAGGCAATTTAGCCAGGGTGATTGAATTGGTGATACAAATTGGAATTATCAGTGTAGACATAGTATTTAAAATCATGATAGCAGATGATACCACTTAGCAAGGAGAACAGATGGACAAACACCAGTCATGGCCGCAGTCAGAGTTAGGGATTAAGAATAATACATTCCAGAAGACTGACACAGAAATGCCAGTGGAGTGGGCAGCTGTGGAGAATTTATAATACCCCAGAAATCACCTGAACATGATGCTTAAAGAAGAGAATGATTGACTCAAATTCGCTTTAGAAATGATCATTGGACAGCATGACATTAGCAGGTGACCGCACAACAGTAATTTAAAGCAAAATAGATGTGAGAAAGTGAAGAATCAGAATGAAGATACCTCCCTGTTAATGCACTCTTCTCTCATCAAGCTAACCTCATCGATGGTTTTTAAGTATTTTTCCCACTTTGACCTATCTGTAACTTTCCTTGGTCTATCCTCTTAATTTGAAGGCCTCAGCATGCATTTTGAAAATTTTAGTAAGTACAGATTAAGTAAAATGTACCATCCTCCATGAAATTTACCACAATCTTTCTCATTCAATGAACTTTTCTCCTTTGGCAAGTGTCAATGGCACATCAAAATCACATTCTGAGACAATCATTTTGTACTTGTATTATCTGTCCTTGCAAATTGAGGATCACGGCCATATAATTTTCAAATTCCAGTTCCCACTAGAACCAGTCATGCCACTGTATGTTAAATTAGTTTAAAATGCCACTCAGTGAAAGTATAATCCATCAGAGAACCTAAATTGGATCAGCTTAACTCTAAGTTTTTTGTTAACTCTAAGCTTCTTGTGTATGTGAAAAAATTTCCTTATTACTTCAAAATGTGTTCAGAAACATTAAAACTGAAGCATAATCCCTAAACATAGTGAAAAGGTTTGGCCCCCCACTGGTAAATATTTCAGAAAAAAACAAATATATTTCGACTCCTCTTTAATTTTATCTTAAGTTTATTTCTCTATGTATTTTTTTTCTGTACTCATTAGGAAAATAAGAAGATAAAAACCAAAGAAATAGATAACTTGATCAAAAGCTTCCAATTCCTTAGATTGTGGTAATATAACTTCTGAATAGTTTCTATGAATATGGATTCAGACACTAAATTTCTATGCTCTTTGAGCTGCAAGATGTTTGGAAGAAAGACCACCTCTCCTAGTGCACTCCAATATATCACCAAGATTGGGAAATGTTAAGGTAACAATTTTTAATGCACAGGCTTGCAGAAGAAGAAAAGTAAATAAACACTCCGGAAAAACACTTTATTTATAGGCAAATGCACTCAGCAATTAGAATACTGTACATCCATTTAATTGTGTATCATTTATTTGCAAATTAATCATGATGGGCCACGTTGGTCATGAATAAGAATGAGTAATAATTACATGTAAACTCCTTTTCATTGAAAATGTAATTCCATCACAGTCTTGTGACAGGATTGGACTAGAAGAATTTAAGAACTTATTTATTTTGCCCACTATGAATTCTGTATCACCAATGCCAGGGTCAAAATTGCTTTATCCATGTTATTTTTGAATCCATATAGGCTGGTTCTATCAAATATGCCTAATAATAGCTTTTAGTCACTTCTAATAGTAGTTTAAGGACTAATCAGAAAATAGATAAACTCAAATGAAAATAGTAAATCCAATTTTGAGTTAGGGGACTTTTCTCCACACTAACAAGTGTTTTTCCCTAAACACTCCTGGATTCTTGCTCCACAAGGGTGGAATGAGTCACCTGGCAAGGGTCCAACATACATTTGTCCAGACTTCCTGACTGGAGAGAGCTAAATCTACCAAAAAGGTCATAAGCATAGGAGTTACAGAGGTCATACTACCCAAGTTCAAAACCTGGCTCTGACACTTACTTAAAATATGACTTTGGGCAAGTAAACATTTTTTTTACCTCATTATTAAGAGAAGGAAGATGATACTAATGCCTACATTATAAGCTTTCAGTGATATTTAAAATAGTTACAATGTTTAGAAGACTGATTTTAGGTGGCAAATGGTCTGACCTGCTGACAAGGTACTTGAAAAAGAAAAAGACTAGAAGAGAGAGACAAGAAATCTGAGTTAGAGACATCTGGATGAAGGGTGGATGCATAGATTGAAGATTTTTGTGTTACATATTATTCCGATCAGAAAGCATTTACCACGGGAAAGACAGGAGCAACCAACCAAACAAAATGACTCCCTTTACAAAGCCAACCTTTGTCATTGATCATCCCAGAACTGGCTGGAGATCACGTGAATTGTGGTCACAGTGGCAAAGAAGGACATATAGGTGAGGCCAACAGCAAGATACTCTACTTGCCAGATCTGTTTTACATGCTTTCAGTTCTGGATTGCCCAGCTTCTGTCTCCCAGAGGAACCAGGAATTACACCATCCTAACAGAAACCTTTACTCAGTAAGTTATCAGATACTAACGTAAATATAGCTTAACCCCACTCTCCGTTTGTTGATGTTCTAACAGTGTAAGTACTTTTCTGTATATCGTGAGGCTAAATTTTTTACTTAATTTGGGGTTCCAATTCTTATTTCAGTCATAGGAAACCCTTTCTAACCATTATTCCTTTATTTATTGAAACACCATCTCCCTATTATAGCAATTGAATCTGAATCTAGACAATAACTTCTTTTAAAAATATTTTATTTGTTTATTAATAAAAGACATACAGAGAGAGGCATAGGCAGAGAAAGAAGCAGGCTCCCTGTGGGAATCCTGATGCTGGACTGGATCCCAGGACCCCAGGATCACAACCTGAGCCAAAGGCAGATGCTCAACCACTGAGCCACCCAGGTGTCCCATCTAGACAATAATTTCAATAATATAATCCTAGTAGTACCTCATAAGCTTCCCTTTTATAAAGGTTTGCTCATATTCAGGCTCCATTTTCTCACTTTTCTTTGACTCATTAGAATAATATAATCTGGGTTTTGTGCCAACATTTCTTCAAAGACCTCCATTCTGCTAAAAACAATGAGCATTTTTTGCTTACTATCTTACCTTCAGACTGAAGAATCCAACTCCCTCTACTAATCTTCACATTGTTCCATCAAATTCAATGAATGTATTCAAAGTTCAAATCTACTGATCTTTTCCAAGCCCAGCCATTTTCTTTCTTTTTTTTTTTTACCTCTCTTGATAAATGATATCAGCTCCATTCTATTACATAATACATTTGGAATGTAAGACTTTGCTTTAATATCTTCTACTCTATTTTGTTTTTTTTCTTCTACTCTCACTATTTTAAATTGAGCCCCAGCTCTCTTGATTTTAATTTCTATCAATTAAGTTGCTCCCTACTCAAGATCTTCATTGCACTACCCTCTTCAGATTAATCTTCAGCTTTTGACACTGCAATAGCCTCCTAACTTCATTTCTTTCTTCTAACTTTCCTCCAATTGACAACTATACTGCAGCAAATATGGTTTTATTAAAGCACAAATTTGTTCAATCCCATTTCATCCCTTTCTGATGAAATTCCTACAATATATTCCCACTTATCCTTGAATTGAGAAGTAATAACGTGAAGCTGGTCAGTATGGGCCTATAGGTTTGTCCCGTCTGCTTCTCCTTCCTCTTTAGATGCTATCCTCCATCCTGATGTCTGTATTCACATCACCCTGACCTTCCTTCAGTTCTTCGGCAGGCCATGTATTGTTTACCATGGCTTTAAGCAGGTGCTTTTTCTCAATTTTTTAGAGCAAAATGTTAGCGTATTTTCTTTTTTCTCAATAAAAAATATCTGTGGAAATAATGAGCAGGATGAACAGGGTAAAAATTAGGTTGGTGGGAAATGTATATCAGCCTAAAAGTCAAACTAGAATTTAAATAAAAGCAAAAAATAATAAATCATTGTATACATGGTTAAAAATGGATGTTAAAAAGTTTTAAGCAATTTTTATTAAAAAAAATTTTCAAGTTACATTGTGAATTGGGTACCCAAAAAAAAGATAACAGGGTATTTAACCAGGTATACAATGATTTATTATCTTTTTATGGCATTTCCCCCCATGTTTTCTTGTTGTATTTACTCATTCTCAATGGTACATTAGGTCTTGGAATTCTTTAAGGTCTTTTTTTTTAAGGTCTTTTATGATGCATTTTTTAGAGATTACTTTTTCTTGTTTTTACTAGTTTTTTATGAACACTAACCACTTTAGATGACTAAAGCAAACATTTTGTTGTTTGGCTCTCTCCCCCAGCAACACAGTTGTGCAAATCCCACCCTCAAACCCAGTTGAAAAATGGAACAATGTTTACGTTACAAATTCTCAGGATAAGCTCCTTTCCATCCCATCATCACACAAAGTCATGACCAACACCATGAAACATTTCTATTTCTATTATTTTCCTCTAAATTTTGGTTTCGATTTGTCTCGTTTTTCTTGTTCACACATTGAACATGAAATTTTTACAGTCAGGGCTTTATGTGGGAATCTCTTTCTGACCTATTAATAATAAAACCAAGTATCTAAATTAACAAATGTCAACAGATGATATTTACCGGACTCTGGACACACTCTTTTCTCTGGCTTACTCATTTTCGGTTTTTCTGTCACTTTCCATTGCTACGATTTTCTTTTTTTTCCTCCAACAGGTCAACCATGCATATAAATATGTTATTTTATATTTCATGTAGTCTCTTTTCTACTATTTCTCAATCTCTCTTTTTTCTTCTCTGTCCCTCCATCACAAACATATTTTTAAGAAAAATTTAATAATATTCAAATTGTGTCTACTTTTAAATGGTTAGACTTGTGTTGTTACATTATTTTTTTTTTTTAATTCTAGTATGGTTGTTCCAGATATCATGTCTGCTGTATAGATCAAAACTATGATGAGGTTTTGGGCTGAGATAATCCAATAAAAGAACCAAACAAAACATATTTGAATACCACATTTTATTCCTACTTTGTAAATGATAAAGCCATATTGTGTAAAGTTTAATGTTTCAGGGGCTGGGGGAGTACTTTATAGGTAATTCCAACTTCTTCATGGTCTAATCAATCATTAAAATTATAATTGTTATATATTGTTTTAAAGGCTTGTTTATTTATTTTAGATAGAGAGAGCACAAGTGGGAGGACAGTGGGAGAGGGAGATAAAGTCTTAAGCAGAGTCTGCACTGAGTGCAGAGCCTGACAAGAGGCTCAAAATCTCATGACCCTGAGATCACAACTTAAGCCAAAACCAAGAATTAGACTCTTAACTGACTGTGCCACCCAGGATTCCCTAAAATTGCGGTGTTTTTAAAAAATGTTTTGGGGTCATATTGACATATTTCAGGTTAAATATAATGGTGTACATACAATCATTCTTAACATAGACATATAAAATATAAATTTACATTGCTTTTGTCTTCAAATTTTAATTAAAGAAACATTAGGCTAATTTGTTTTATATGACTTAGGAATAATTTTTCTTCTATTTCTTATTAATACCAATAGAATGTGTGGTTATGTTCACAGATTGTTTTATGACTCAAGGAGACTGAGAAAAAAACCTGAAAGTTTTACGAGCTTTAGATTTTCTGAAATCTTCAAAGGACTTAACTGAGCAGAAAGTGATGATTCCACGATATACTGATATTCAATTTAGAATTTAAGCCTATCATAGTTGTCAGTGGAAAAGTGCAAAATGGCTTCAAATAATTTGTTTTTTTAATAAAATAGAAACCTTGATAATTCTCTTCCTACATTTAACAAAGGAACATTCTGCAATCTTTGGAAAACTATGCAATAATTTAATATTTTAGAGAAATATAGTTAAACTATTATAAATTGAAGTTAATGATCATAAGTGTTTTCTCATCATACTTTTAAAAATTACTATTTATGGAAGAACTTCAGATTCTCAGGGTGTTCTTAACTGAATGTCATAATCTAACATATCTAAGTAACTTAGAATTCCCACTCTACATGACAGGTGTTAGGAGAGGTAATTTATATATACTCGACATAAGATATCAACAAAAAGAAGTAATCCACACTTTTCTTTCAGAAAGAAATTGTCATATTTGTGCATCTACATGTTTTACTAGTGAGCAAGTTACCAGTTGTATTTAAAACTTTTTCCCAAATAATTGGGTAATCTAATTATTAAAAAGAGTTCAGTTATAACAATCACAAATATTATATGATTTTGTTACATTAGTGATAACACTTGTTTTTATTCAAATCACTAACAAATCAAATTCTACATGCAAACCCAGTCTATAACATGGTCAAATAGTTCACTTGTGCATTCATACACATAAATACGTATTTAAAAGGAGGAAAGAGATAAAAATAAAGAAATATTAAAGGGCCAGAAAACAATTTATGATAAAAATATTTTGTTTAATGATTTAAAATTTGAATTTATTTCATAACATATACATAGGAATTAGTGTCCTAATATTTTAAATATTTAGCTCCAAATTTTTACTACTTACAAAATTTAGAACTGTAAAACAGCCCATAAAATGAGCTGGGTGTGGTGTTCTTCTTCTTCTTCTTCTTCTTCTTCTTCTTCTTCTTCTTCTTCTTCTTCTTTTCTTTTCAGTGTGTGCTCCTAAAGTTCCATTTGCAACATGTGTTGTTCCAGAGATGGTGGTTTTTGTGGGAAGTCATTGTAAGTTTCTTCTTGGACATCTAGAATTCTAATGTGCCTGCTCAAAAAAAGGTTATCTATCCAAGTGAAAAAAAGGGGCGGAAGTTGTTATAGGATAACAGTTGTTATACTTACTGGTTATTGCAAACTGTAAACAATAAAGATATATTCAGAAGATGTGAACACTGGTAGTGTTTTTCCTGTGGCTTAGAGAATCTTCTAATCTTAGAAATCAAATAGTTTCAAAATATAGTTATCAAATAGCATGTTAATAAATATGTTTTTACATTTAATTTTATCTCATAAATTTGTGGTACCAAATATTATCACTATTATTATTCTTATTATCTTATAGTAGGAATAGGAATTCCTTAAATTCATTATCTTATAATAGGAATAATAATAACAATAACACTAACAATATTGTTTTGGACCACTAAAATATGAGAGATAAACCTGTTTAAATATAAATAATACACTTATTAGCATGTGTTTTCAATTTTTTTCTTGTCAAGTATATCTCTGTAGAACTAAATTAAATTGGTTCAGATGAAATAGTTTGTCAATAGATTTTAGGGTCAATCTTTGTCACATAAATCAATGTAGCCAAATAAATGTCAAAATATCAGGCAATAGATTTTGTAATATGGTAACAGAATAAGACAGACTGTTTTGTTATAGGAAATAAATATAATACAAATGGAATTGGTTTATCTGCACTAAGCTAAACATTGGTTAGATTTCATGGTTAAAATGTATTTCCCTTGCTTCAGAAGTTATATGTTATTTAAAGAAATAATTTCCAAGCTTCAGAAGTTCTGTGTTATTTAAAGAAAATAATTTCCAAACAGTAGAAAAAATTAAGTAGCAGAGCATATATGCATTGACTTTTCAAAAAATTTTCGGAGTCTGTGCCAATGTACTAGCCAAGTAAAATGTTTAAAAACTAGATAAAAATGGTAAAGTTGCTTCATTCCTTGATTGACTTGCCATAAAACCATCTAACTCTGCTGATTTTTCTATTCTCTTGAACAGACTATCTATTGGGATTTGCTATTTGCTCTAGGCTAGACCTGATGAACAGGAGCTTTCAGAGAGATTACAGCTGACAAGACCTTGGAGACAGGCTTTTCAGGGGTCCGGATTGAACTTGTGTCTCGCTCTTACACCTGGCATAATAGCCTGAAGAAGTCTTTTGATGCCACTGCAGCAGCAATTGCAGCAACAGCATTAGTGGCATTGTCCCAGTGGGTAGCAATGCATCAGTCGACCATTATGAGAAAAACAGGAATGAAGAAGGAGCCTAAAAATGCAAATGTAACTGCATGGTAGTAGTTATTCAATTTCACTTTGAAGAGCAACACACGAGCCGCTCTTCGCTTCAGAACTTTCTGTTTTGTGAGTTTCAATTGCTTTTCTGGTGCGGTTATTATTTGAAATTTTTTCTAGCATAAATAACATAAATTTTATTTGTGTAGAAAATTTATTACAAGTATACCCATTTGTATACATGATTTCAGAAATTAGTTATTTAGTAAAATCTGAAAACTCCATATTTTTTCAATGCCAACTTATGTTTTGGGTTTTTCCTTTCTTTTGTGTGTATGTATATGTTATCAAAGCAATGAAATAAATATGGATTCATGCATTTGCTTTAAAATTCAATTGTGCAAAGATAGTTTGGCTAGCCTTAATTTCCTAAAAATGTTTTAAGAACTATATTGAGACTAAAATTACACATATTCTTGAATCTATACTAATTTTTGTACTTATATGATTCACCTACAATTTATAACTTCTGTAAGTAATATATTTTTTTTATTCTTTATTGTAAAGTCTAAAGACTTGAAAGTTGAGATAAAGACAATGCATAGTTCAGTGCACCTGGGTGGCTCAGGTGGCACAGCAGATGACTCATGATTTCTGCTTGGGTCATTATATCTTGGGTCATGGGTTCCAACACCGCCTGGAGTCCCATGTTGGACTCCACACTCAGCAAGCGGAGTCTGCTTGAGATTCTCTCTCTCCCTCTCCTTCCACCCCCCAACTCACACAACACATGCTCTCTCTCTAAAATAAACACACAAATCTTTTTTGAAAGAAGACAGTGCACAGTTGATAGAAGAAAAAATTGAATATTTTGCTTTAAGAATACTTGTGGCTTCAAATAAAATCTATATATTCTAATTACTCTAAACAGAGTCAAGAAACACGCTGAAAACTTCTACATCATGTTATAATGTCTTATGAAGAATTCTATATCCCATGTGTTGTACTGTCATATCCTTCTGATGTCAACTTGGATGGGATGGAGAGGACAGTTCATGAATTTTAAGTATGTCACAATATACTACCTAGATGATATCTCACAAAATTCATTCTTATGTCAGAAGGGCAAGCCAGTTCTGTTTCAGTATACATTTACTAGTGATACCAAAATCTATTGCATAATTCATATTCTTTGCCCAATAGCTTTTAGAACTTCATTGTACACAATTTAGCAATATATCATATAATATTCATGAATTGTTTCCTGATTGCTTTGGTAAATGTACAACTAGGCACTTAGGAAATAATATTTTGGGGGTATGTAACTATATCAAATATTGCAGAACCTCTAGTAGACTTTTAAATATTTATGTTGCATTTAAATGAATCGAAGAATAAGCTACGGCTTAGAATGGCATACCTGATTGTTTATTAAATGAAAATGAAAGAAATATAGTTAAAAATATTTGTTTACTATTTGGCAATATATGTAAGAAGTTAAAAACTGCCATAAGTCTTAAAATTATTGAAATAAGCATATAAATGATAAAAAAATCTTGTAAATTAATGTATTTCATAATTTTACATTCTGTATTATGTATATCCCTACTGGTGCTCTATATCATCATTTCTTAGTTAAATATATGAATGTTCATTCCAAAGAGAGTAATGAAGTCTGTTAGCAGCCTATGTTACTTTGGGTTAACATTGATTTTGCCAGAATTTATGGCCAAATGAGTTACAAACTTTTGATTTTAAATATTTTTTTCCACTTCAGATTTACAAAGAGCACTATCAATTTTATTGGGTCTGTGAAATAGAAATAGTATCAAAATAAATTAAATAAAAAGCAAACCTTACCATAATAGAACATATTATGGAAGCTATAAGAACTATGCCTCAAAGGGCAACAAGAAGGGAATCTTACATAGGTGTATTCTAAGTATCTTTATGTTGCAATGCTAGTGTGTCTTTTAATTAAAAATCCAGGGAGAGAATTCAAATTAGTCACATAAAAATAGAGTGTACTCAAAAAAGATGTTCTGACTCTTGATAATCTACCAGTCCTAAATATACTCCTCTACTTCTGTTATACTTACAACTGCTATATTTTTGGGATTAATGTATATACATTTCTAAAAGGAAGCATCAGGCATTGTTAATTTCAGAACCAGAATCCATAATCTGGTGAATGCATTACTGCTTGCCTTATAGAATCATAAGATTTTTTCTGTACAACATTTTGCAGACCTGTTAACCACCAGAAACGTATTTGGGGTGGAGGGGAGTGTGGTATAATAAACAAACAAACAAACAACATGCTGTGATATTATACTGTATGCTGTGGTAGCTCACTATATAAATATATATTTATGTATATATTTGTTTTTTCTTGAACTTGAGGGCATCAAGTTTTACATTTATTGTGGACTAAAATATGTTTTAGTTGTAAATGAATATCTTGTCAAAAGATAATCACTAGTCTAAGCTACTAGGACAAATAGCTACTAATATAACTACTAGTATAATATAAAGATTAAAGACTGTTTGATTATTAAAGACTGTTTAATTATGTTTAGTGTTAATAGATTACTTATGCTTAGAAATATCTGTATGTTATTCTAGAATGATCAATGGAAAATAGATTTTAGAGAGAAACACTGTTCATTTGTAGATAAATATATACAGGTAGATGTTTAATAAGAATGGCTCATTTTATCATGAGATACATTAGAGAATTCATTAGATTGAAGACCAGAACTAGCCAAAACAGTTCATATTACCTGATATCAACTGATCTTGATTTTCAAGACTGGGAAGTCAGGTCAAAAACAAAAAGAATTTTTGTTCAAAATGCCACTTAACTCTGAATGTATTCACTTAAGTAAATTTTATATTATACCCCAGAATTTCATTTGATGAGTCTAAAAGTCAGAATAATAAATGATTTGTCTACTATCATGTAACTAAAAGTTGTACAATGTCTAAATCCATGGCTTTCAGCTGCAAGTTATACTCTTTCCATAAAACTACATGCACCAGTATAAAATACAAATGTCTATGTTTTCTTTGAAAAGAAACTTGGGTATTATTTCTTATAATAACATAGAAGTTAAAAATAAAGAATAACAGTAAGAAAAGAAATAATAATATTGAAGTAGTAACTGGTATTCACAAACTTCATTCTCACCGAAGCCAAGAACTATAGAGGAGCTCTTTTTTTAAGAATCAGAAAAGGAAGGAGGTGTATTCAGTAAAGGGATATTTGAAAAAGATATTGTCAACATTGTCAGTTGCCTACAAAGCCCTTTACATAGAATAATAAGTTATTGTTAAGTATAATCTCATGAGATGATGATAATGATGATGATCTCTTTATTTTTCAGGTAAGAAAATGAGTCATAGGGAGTTACTTTTCCGTAAGAGAGGAGTCGTGTTTCAAAACCAACGTTGGTGGCTGCAAAACAGGGGCTTTTATTATTATTTTACATTATTAATAACTACTCATTTTTATTATGTTAACTTAGTAAGCATAACATCAATCTTTGATGGCCTGAAAGTAATTATTTATATAAAGAAATTCAGATTGCATCTTCTCTTTAGAATTGTGGTGACTCCTGAATATTTTCTAGTGCTATTATGTAGGCATTAACATATAAATGTAAATAGAGCTTTGCTATGGTAAAAGTGATTTGATCATTGGAAATGAATGTAAGTATGCTGCCTTCCAGCTTCAGATATAAATGAAAAGAGAACTTCCAATCCCATTCGCATGAACCACTATTTTTGTGCTGCTTGCCCTACTCTGTACTACAGAAGTTACATACGATTTATTATCCCCTCCTCTAAACTCACAGCTAGGATTTGAAGGATGCTTTGGAATACAAAGGGATGCCATGTTTTTTCCCTTACTCAAAACAACCATTTCTAAGTCATTTCTCTGATGGTTTGAGAAAAGTATTACCTTGCATTGAGATTTTCAGTTTAAGAACTATATCTGCAGAGTCAAGTGGCTATTCACTTAAATTCAACAAAGAGCTGCCTACTGACTCTTGAGTGTAAACTAGCACATCATAATGAATATAACTTATTGTTTCTCATAATATTTATTATAGGTAGCCCTTAAACTTATGATATCGGAGCTGTGTTTTAACAATGTCAAGAAGCACAAAGATATTAATCACTTAGTATTTCTATGTAATGCTATTTGCAAATCAATCAACGCCCAACGTGACAAAGAAATTCTGTTATTGTGGAAGTTAAGAGGTTCAATAACACTCCTATGCTTAGGTCTGACAAGGACATTCTTCTTTAAGGATAGAGACCTATGCTCTTAATCATATCAAGTATATGCAGAGCTAGAGTTTGTTGCTGAATGAAAGTGTGTTTGAATATGGAATTTAATACAAATTCAGCTTGAGTGAATCGCAGATTGTGTTATACCATTTCTATCGAAAACTTGCCTATTATAAAACCTCTCTGGTCTATTTATTCGAACTGATTATATTTTATCAGTAGATATTCAGGATCTCCAAATAATTGAATTCTTGTACAGATGCAGAAGTATACTGAGAGATGCTTTTTTCATTCTCGTCATTATCTTATCTAATTCCAAAATATAGTGGAAGAAATAAGTGAATGGAAAAATAATCGATCATTTAACAAATATATAAAATATTGAAATGTAGAAATGATGATTCATACTGAACGTTTTTTATCTAGCCTATTTCTACATGGCTCTCATTAATGGAAGTTATGAATGGTGACTTAAATACTTCTTAACTTAAAAGGATTAATAAATTATAGATTTATATATTGTTTACTACACTAAAGGAATATGACAATTGTCCTATAATCTTTGATTAATAATCAGAAATAGCTTGAAATATTTTTTCAATATACTACTAATTTTCTTTTCAAAATGGTTATGAGTATGTAGGTTTTAATTACCAAATTCTTAGATGACGTTTCAGTTATGTATGTAATATTTTCAGCACACATGTTGTTAAATTTATTTTTCCCAGGAAACAGATTTGTTTTTAACTTAGACAAGTTCAAAGAATAAATGTAGGAGTGCCTACTTGGTTCTGTTGGTGGAGCATGTGACTCTTAATCTCAGGGTCTTGAGTTGGAGCCTCATGCCAGTTGTAGAAATAACTTAAATAAATAAATGAATCTTAAAAAAGAAAGAATAAATGTAAAGGGAAACTATCACCATAGGAATCTTATTTACTTCATGTGAATTATCATATTTTAATAATAGTTTTCTGAGAATAAACATTTTTTAAAGAGTGAAATGGACTACCAATTTTGTATTAGTAAAACTGATGTAACAGAAACATGTTAAGCAGAAAATTATTAAAAGTTTTGGATTTTTTTCATTTTCAACACATGATGGATTCTAATGGGGTTATTATTTCTAGACAGGAAAAAGAAAATGTTCCCAGGAAAGAATAAAATTTGAAAAACTGTTTTTCCAATTGCACAGACATAGCCACCCCTAATTTTTACCAGATACATAAATGTAGACATCTTGCTTCACTTTTCTAATCTCCAGTTCCTTTTTCATGTGTAATTGGTCATAATATTTACCTTACAAAATAAGGATTAAATTCATTAATGTATTTAAGGTACCCAGTATAAAGCCAGGGACATTGTAGGCTCTCATGGAGTGTTAATAACTACATAAGTGGACTAAAATGATTATTAAGACTAATTAGAGTCATAGGCTCTTTATCATCAAAAATACATTTGATTAAAAAAAACCACATTTGAGCTATTTTTCTGAAATATATCAACAGATTCATGTTGACCACTATAAATAAAATGTTCACAGGGAGATTTATCCACAAGAGAATCATTCAAACCATCTTTTAAAATCACATAATGTTGATTTTTGTGGGTAAATGTTATAGATGACTCAAGGGAAATATAAAATGAAAGAAACAAATATTTTAATTCAGGCACAGATGCTGAACTAAAATCAGCAGATATCTTTAGTCCTACATTAGAGTAACCTCGATGATACTTTTTAGTGCTGTATATGGTATGATTGCTGGGTTCACTGGGTAATAGTTTAATATGTTCTCATACCTGAGCTGCCAGTGGATAGACAGGTGAGCTTTCTACTAGTGCTGGATACCTCCTAGGTGACTGTCTGCCACCTAGAAAAGAAACTTACACTCACTTTGGGAACTGGATCTAGGAAACCGGATCTACAGCATAGAGAGCAGTCTTAGATACTTGGGCCAAAATTTAACAAAGATTATTACTATTACAGTTATCTAATGAAGTAAAACAAGAAACAACTTGTAGACATGATATATGTGCTACTTGTTGTTTGTTTGTTTCCACTTTGGTACTCCTTTTTTATTCTGGTAGAGTTTCTTCAAGAACTCCCACCTTCCCTCCAGTGTGCTGCAAAGCAAATAGGAAAGAACATCTAGGTCTGGGGTAATATATGATAGAATGGAGTGTACCTCAGACCAGCAGGAGACTGCAGCAATGATTCACTTAAAACACTTTATACTTTAAAAAGCAAGTTTAATTTCTGTGAGCTATACTAAATGAATATGGGAATTCTGCAGCCCCCCTGTTGGTGTCACCAAAGACTCTGTACGGCATTTTTTTATTATAGGTCTATTATCAGTGGATCTGTTGGGTCATATAACCACAGCTGTACATACATACACCATACTGCCTGAGTTTGTTCTAAATACCTCTCCTATCCTGGGTCCGGATTGCAAGCAGCAGCCTCAGCAATGAGATGGTGGAGAGCAATATTATCTAGAGCTACATATGAAGATTCCAAGTCAAATGGCTCAATAAGGGCTTTGTCTCTCACTGAATTATAGGGCTGCAAGTTGCCAACATATGCCAGATCATTAAATCTTTAGAATCCTTGAAATCTTTAGTATAACAGATCTCTGAATATTAATATGGTTTCTGTCCTGCCCTCTTGCCAACGTGTCTTCCAAAACACATAGAGCAACTTTTAGATTCCTGACCACCAGGTCAATTAACATGATACTGTCACTAGAGTTAACTAGTGTGATGTTCTTCAGAATATTAAAAAAAAAAAATCAACCAATAAATTTCTCATAGACTATAATGTAACAGAAAACAGAAGAGTTACATTACCACCAGGCAGCAGAGTAAATATGCATTGCTATTTTTCAGTAGTTCTTGTTTTGTCTAAACATGCTTTGCTATTAAGTAGCTTAAATTAATAAATATATTCAATATTTTAATATCATCACCAGTCCCTTATTTTGTAGTAAGATGGATTGTTGGTTTGCATTTTTTTCATGTTCAGTTTTTTATTTTTAGTTCTTTTTAAAACAGACTGATGACTTCAGAATTTCTTATGTGCTACAGCAAGAACTAGAAATAACCGCTTTTTTTAAATGCCTATCTTGTTTATCTCAGTAAATGCATTTATATGATCTCGTTCCTTAGAAAGCTACATGTTACTCTAGAGTTTGTCTATATCAATTTTTAATACAATTGTGTACTTATTGTTTTTCCTACTTAATAGTATTTATTTTGAGAGTGGAGATTACATCACTATTCATCTTTCCAACGCTAGAAATCAACTCAATGTTTCAGTATTAAATGGTTTGGAAGTGGATTTAAAAAAGTGATAGCTATAATAAAATACTATTTTTGATAAGTTATAAGCTTAATTTCAGCTTAGATATTTGTTAACTTATATCATACTTTTTAATGAATAGATACTATTCAGTCAAGACAGGCTAATTTACATCACAGAATCGAAAAATCCCCAAATCTCAATATAAAGATATTCTTTAATCAACCATTTAGGTTCATTTCTTGTTTATATTAACTAATGGTTGTCTGAGGGCTTTGATATATTTGAGGTTTATTGAGAATCAACAAGGTGACAGGATCAAACATCTGGGGTATCACTGGTGAATAATTAACCAGCTTATACAATTTTTCCTTAGAATTAGCACACTTGACAGTTACTCATATTTCTTTAGCCAAAGAAGTCACATGACTGTACTTAATTATAAAAGGAGCAAGAACTTGACAACCTACAATGTATCTTCCAAACTGGCTCTCTGTAATAACCTGCCCCTAGGTATGGTATTAAATGTGAACATCAAGACTCATTTTTTTCAAACATTTTCAAACACTTATTATTCAGTTTAAATATTTTCCTGCTTATTGTAGGATGGTAAGAAATGTTGAAAAAAATGTTAAATTATCCTTTGAGAATGTACCTTTTCTTAATCTGAATCTGATAAAATAAAAACTGTCCCCAATAATTTGATTAAAAGTAACTTCAAAATAATTGATGAGATATATAGGTAACATGATATCATGAAAAAAAACATGGCAAAAGAAATTAGTAATGGAAGTGAAGTATTACACCTAATAATTGAGGGCCCTTGGGCATGTTACTTAACCTTTTAGGATGCCATATTATGATCTTTATAATAAGAAAGAGGATTAAATTATATCTATGTTTCCTTAGCTCTAAAATTCTGATTTATGAGAACTAGTAATGAAGACATATTATATGGTTGCAGCTTCCTCCTACCTGCTCTGTTTATAAATTGCCTAGACATTGAATTCTCAGTATTCCCAAGCCTACTGTCTAACTTCTATCTTTTCTTTGACTAATTGGGCAGATGAAACTAAAATGGATTAGCACAAAGTGCATTTTCATGGTTTGCAGTTGCCAGGAAACAATATCTGAAAGCATTAACTTTTCAGATATTATTTTTTAAAATTCACTAATTAGGAGAATGTGCATTGAATAGTTACTTTAGAAATATAATTCAACAAATATCTTTTAAATCATTCACACTAATTTTAGGTAGTTTTAAATTTTTGTTTCTATTAAAAATTCATTATACTAAATGTGTGGGTTAGATGTTCATGAGATATGTTTGTAGATGATTTAAAAAAATTCTTTTCAAAAATACAAATAAAAATTAAGGGAATTTGAGATTGATTTTAGCATCAAAAGTTAGGGGAAGTGATTGAAAAATAGATTTTTTTTCTTAAGTAATACAATAATTTTAATCAAGCTAAAAGTAATTGAGAGTGCTCTCATTATTATGATTGAAGTTTGAAAATCATATACCACAGTTTAATTTTAAGATATACCTCACAATTTCCATATAGTTGATGTATTATTTTAAGTATTTTTGTTTTATAGTCAATTCCCAAGTCAATGTTTTATGTCATCTTGCCTTATTTATACATCTTAGCCTTACATATCTTTACATTAAATACAGTTATATTTTAAAAATCTTCATATTCCATTTATTCATCAATGTTGATAAGTCTATGTATTTAGGAATCCTATATTTTCCTAGGTAATTTCCTCTCACATTTGCTACATTAAGAAGTTAACTAGTTTTTCTTCCAGAGATTTTATCTGTTCTGTTAACTTATCTCCCTTTACTTCCATACCCTGTATATTTCATCATGTCAGAAGATCACTACTTAAAAAAATAAAAAAAAAAATAGGACCTAGTGTTATGTGTTAAAATCTGTAACTCAATATTTAACACAGTATTTTTGTTATTTTGCCTGTTTTGTTGAGGATTACTCATGTAATTGCCTTGCTAAAAAAGTCACAACTTAGTATTTAAGATAAACTTTAAATGATATTTTGATGAAGACTGCATTCTGGAATCATATTTTACTGGAGATATTCTATAATTTCTAGTCTGGAGTAATTTCTAGTCTTTCTTTATATTCTCAACACAGTTTTTAGTCACTTAGATTTTAATTTGTATATTATTTGACTTTTTTCCAGGGAAGAGTCTTTTAGGTCAATTATTATTGTCAGATCTCAGTAAATAAATAAATAACCAACTGAAATGTTGGAAGAACTGGGAAGGTAAGAGTTATAATAAGAATCGTGACATTTTCATTTTTTCAGAATCTGTGTTACTGAGGAGTATGTTGATGATTGAATACATTTAAAAATAATGGGCAGTAGAAGAATTAAAAATGTAAATAGAATTGAGGCTATAAGCCAAATTGCTGCAACGCAAATTAAAAGGTGGACAAGTGGATGTGGAAAATCACAATTTAGCAGAGTAGAGACCCACAAGCAGAAAACTCATGGGAAACTACTGGGATACTTTCACTCAGTGTATTGCATCTGACTTTCTATTGAAAATTCAAGGCATACTAAAAGATTTTTTTTAAAAGTTTAAAGAAAGAAATGGCAGGGTTTTTTAAGTTTTCAGACCAATAATTTAAAATAATTATTATAAATATGCTAGGTTTCTAGTTGAAAAAAATAGACAACATGTGAGAACAGATGAGTAATATAGGCAGAAAGATGGAAATTTTAAGAAAATAAATGAGAAATGCTAGGGATCAAAAACCTTATATTAGAAATGAAGACTGCCTTTCATGGGCTCTTTAGTATACTGATGTGGCTGATGAAAAATCTCTGAGCTTGATATGTCAATAGAAACTTTTAAAACTGAAAGCCAACAAGAAAAAATACTGGGGGAAAAAACTGAAACAGAATATCTGAAAACATGAAATTGCTCCAAAAAGTGAGACATATGGGGGAATGGGAATACAAGGAAGAGAGAAAACAAAGAGAAAAGAACAGACTTAATGTCTGCCAAATTTATGTCAGACAGCAGACTACAGATCCAGGAAGCTCAGTAGGTTAAATGTCAAAAATCTATACCTAGGCAAATTATTTTCAAACTACAGAGAATCAAAAGTAAAACTAAATTGTGAAATAAAAGATAGGCATTTAATCATATTTGGTATATCAGGAACAATATCCTGGTAGAAAGATGTCTATTTGACTTTTAAAGATAGCAAAAGATACTTTACTACAAAAGGTAAAATGCAAGATGAGCATTTGAGGTCATCAGAACAGCAAATGTGGAGCTGTATTGCCAAGAACACATGGCAAATGGTGAACATGGGACTCAGGTGTTTCTGACATTTTAATATGTTATGGGAGAAAAGATAAGTTTGGTAAATTGAAAGGTGAGGACAAGATGAAGTGCCACTAAAAGAATGTAATATGGATAGGGACACGTTTAAATTCTCATTTCAAAAAAGAATACTCTGATAGCAGTAAAGAGGATGATGTGAATGGAAACAACATTCAGAGCAAGAAGATTCTTTAGGAAGATATCTATTCGTGCTTTTTGTCAAAATGGGATGAATTTGTAGGTAGGTGGTTTGGAGAGCCCCATGAATAATAGACCAACATACATAAAATGTGTGGGAAGAAAATATCTTACAGTAGTTAAAAAACATGATTTTAAAAATCAAATATATATATATATTTAAAAAGAAGACAAATGTATATATATATATATTTAAAAAGAAGACATATATTTATGTTTAAAAACAAGACAAATATATATATATACATATATATATATATGTATATATATATATATATATATATTTAAAACAATACAATAGGGCCCATCTGGAGTTGCATATATATAATATATATTATTACATAAACATGACAACAGGGCCCATATGGAGTTGCTTATACCAAGCCCCAGGACACCATGCTAATCCTTAATCACAGTAGTTCTGGCTCTTCCAGAATTTTAGACTAGTCAATCAGGAATCATCTGATCAACACCAGTTTACAAAACTGCCTGACCGGACCCCTATCTTCCACTAAAGAATAGTAACCTTGCAATAACTAACCGCCTTTTTTTTTTTTTTTTGCCCCGTAAAACTTTGGTTCCATTCCCTCCAGCTATAAAAATCTTTATTTTGTTCATTTTCTCAAAGCCACTTCCTATTAACTAAATTGAAAGCTGCCCAATTTTAATTGATTTTGGCTGCAATAAACTCTTAACACTTTTAATATGCTTCATTGTATCTTTTAGCAACAATATATATTCATATATATAATTAGACATTTAAATATGCAATTATATATATTTAAATATGTAAACCTATTATATATATATAACATTTTGTGTGTTTATATATATTTTACAGATAGAGAGACAGATATGGAGAGAAACAGAGATAGTGAGAAACAGAGAAACACAAAGAGAGAGACAAGGAAAGACAGGACAAAGAAGTTTTACATTGTAAATTGGATACCAACAAATTTATTAGGCTGTGAAGCCTCAGAGACATCTCATCAAAGGATAGTTTATTAGTATTTGAAATATGTTTCCAAGTCACAGGAGTTTAATAAATTTTAGCTATTCATATTTAAATGTTTTTAAACATTTTCAACAGCTATGTACAACATTTTAATATGTGTTGTCTTAAGAGTACATTTATTCAGTCTTTGCAAGTTTTTTTTGTTTTTAGTTCTTTGGTTCAAACACCTGAAATTTTTTTTTTTAATTTATGAAATCAGTGAGAAATCCCAAGTCTCTCATCTATTGCTAGTAAAATTTATGTATTACTTCTTTTACAGAAGACTCAGAAATAAAGGAAAATTAACACAATTTTCCCAGTATTCTATAATGCTTAAGTTGTTAAGTATTGATACATACTTCACAGCTTTACAATTTTTAAATCTATAACAACTTGCTTAAAATTTCAAAAAAGAAAAAAATTTACCTAAAAATTTGGTGGTGGACTTTGAGCAGTATGTCATTTTAGAAAATCATTAGCAATAAAATTGCATAATTTTGGTTGACATCATGGCTTTTTTAAGGCATCACTTTATTTTTTTCCATTTTTTAAAGTTTTTGTTTAAATTCAAGTTAGTTAAAATGCAAAATAATATTAGTTTTAAGTGTACAATCTAGTGATTCAACACTTCCATACATCATGAGATGCTCATCATAGCAAGTGCACTCCTGGATCCCTAACACCTATTTAATCTGTCTCCCCATTGACCCCCTTTCTGGTAACAATTTGTTTTCTAGAGTTTAAAGTCTGTTTGTTGGTTTGCTCCTCCTTCTCTCTTTTTTTCCTTTACTTGTTTTTTTTTCCTTACATTCCATATATGAATGAAATCATATGGCATTTGTCTTCCTCTGACCGATTTATTTCACTTAGCATTACATTCTCAAGCTGCATCCATGTCATTGCAAATGGCAAGATTTCATTTTTTAATGACTAATATTCATATACATACCTTTTCTTCTATATCCATTCATCAATCGACGGACACTTGGGTTGTTTCCACTATTTTTCTATTTAGATAATGCTGCTATAAAATGGGAGTGTATATATCCCTTAGAAGGACAAGGGTCCTAGATATGTCTGCACTTCTTGTGATTTTAGACTCCCTCACTTTTTTTTTTTTTTTCCTCTCAACCCTGAGATTGACTTAACGCTGGTTTGGAGACACAGACTTTGTTTGGCTATCCCTCTATGATAGGTACCATCAACAATGTTATTAGCCCAAACTGAGGGTGTTTTCTAAATATTAACTGGGGGACTTGATTCAGTAAAGCTACAGACTTATATTTAAATTTTCTTCAGGAATTTTCTAGTAACAAAGGTCTAAGTAGCCACAGAAAAGGGAATATTGTATGTGGTTATTTTTCTTCTTAGGCCATATCCCCAAGTTTTTCAGACTCCTTTAAGTAAAGGCTAAAGTGAGGAAGGAAGAGAGCCAAGTGAGGTAGGTGTCTGACCCATGAAGTATAAATACCACAAGATGTCATTTTTATTCAGGAAATAGGGGAGATTCAAGTCATATAAATTTCTATTCTAAAAACTTCACACCTAACTTTCCAGGATGCACATTTTCCTATGTAGACCAGTCTCCTCTCAGTTTCTTCAGTTAAGTCAAAATTATGTGTTCCTCTTTCCCCATATATTTTTGCTTGTTAGTGTATTTCTTGAGCTGCTTTCATATTTCTTTCCTTTCTATGAAATGTTTTTTTTTTAAACTTGAGACCTCCAAGTTGTAAAGATGTGTTTTTACCTGACAATTATACCACAGGTAGACTGTCCAGTTGAGTTGAGAAGAGTGAATTGATAGCTTGTGTTTGTTTTTAAAATTAAAATAATCCTGGATAAAAATTAAGAGCTGCTTTTTTTTTTTTTTTTTTTTTTTTTTTGAGTTAGTCCTTGACCACTAGTTTGGTACAATCTCTATTTTGGGCGACCTGTTTCACCAGCAGGCCTGCTACTCTCCATGACTAACTGTGTTAGTGCTTATAATGGAATAAATTGCTTTTCTATGGAGAAAGAAAGAAAAAAAAGAAGAAGAAAGAAAGAAAGAAAGAAAGAAAGAAAGAAAGAAAGAAAGAAAGAAAAGAAAGAAAGAAAGAAAGAAAGAAGAAAGAAAGAGAAAGAAAGGAGAAAGAAAGAAAAGAAGAAAGAAGAAAAGAGAAAGAAAGAAAGAAATAAAGAAAGAAAGAAAGAAAGAAAGAGAAAGAAAAGAAAGAAAGAGAAAGAAGAAAGAAAGAAAAAGAAAGAAAGAAAGAAGAGAAAGAAAGAAAAAAAGAAAGAAAGAAGAGAAAGAAAGAAAAGAAAAGAAAGAGCTTTAGTAGAATAGGTATTATTTCTTCTTAAATGTTTGATAGAATTCCCCTGGGAAGCCAAATGGCCCTGGACTTTTATGTCTTGGAAGGTTTTTGATGACTGCTTCAATTTCCTCGCTGGTTATTAGGTTTTCTATTTTTTTTCCTATTTCAGTTTTGGTAATTTGTGGTTTTCCAGAAATGCATCCATTTCTTCTAGATTGCCTAATTTGTTGGCATATAGTTGTTCATAATACATTTTTAAAATCATTTGTATTTCCTCAGTATTGGTTGTGATCTCTCCTCTTTCATTCAGGACTTTATTACTTGGAGTCTTTTCTTTTTAATAAGGCTGGGTAGTGGCTTATCTATCTTATTAATTCTTTCAAAGAACCAACTCCTGGTTTTGTTGATCTGTTCTACAGTTCTTCTGGTCTCTATTTCATTGAGTCCTCCCCAAATCTTTATTAACTCTCTTCTTCTGCTTGGTGTAGGCTTTACTCGCTGTTCTTTCTCCAATTCCTTTAGGTACAATGTTGGCTTGCATATTTGAGTTTTTTCCAATTTTTAAGGGAGGCTTGTATTGTGATGCATTTCCCTCTTAGGACCACGTTTGCTGTATCCCAAAGATTTCAAATGATTTTTCTTCATTTTCATTAGTTTTCATGAATATTTTTAATTCTTTTTTAATTTCCTGGTTGACCCATTCATCTTTTAATAGGATGCTTTTTAACCTCCAAGTGTTTGAGTTTCTTCCAAATTTCTTCTTATGATTTAGTTCTAGTTTCACAGCATTATGGTCTGAAAATATGCAGGGGACAACCCCAATCTTTTGGTATCGGTTGAGACCTGATTTGTGACCCAGTATGTGTATTCAGTTACATTCAGATGGAAAGTTCTGTAAGTATCTGTGAAATCCATCTGGTCCAGTGTATCATTTAAAGCTCTTGTTTCTTTGGAGATGTTGTGCTTAGAATATCTGTCATTTGCAGAAAGTGCCATATTGAAGTCTCCCAGTATGAGAGTAATATTATCTAAATACGACTTTACTTTGGTTATTAATTGATATACTTGTCGGCTCCTACATTAGGGGCATAAATATTCATGATTGTTAGGTCTTCTTGTTGGATAGACCTTTAAGTATGAGATAGTGTCCCT
Organism: Nyctereutes procyonoides; assembly: GCF_905146905.1. NCBI lineage: Eukaryota > Metazoa > Chordata > Mammalia > Carnivora > Canidae > Nyctereutes > Nyctereutes procyonoides. The sequence goes on along the minus strand of NW_026575032.1, from coordinate 11,615,692 downwards.
CTTAATCTCTTACTACAGTCTTTGGGATAAACTTTAATTTATCTATATGAGAATTGCTACCCCAGCTTTATTTTGAGGACCATTTGAAAGGTAAATGGTAATCCACCCCTTCATTTTCAGGCAGGAGGTGTCCTTAGTCTAAAATGAGTCTCTTGTAGACAGCAACTAGATGGGTCTTGTTTTTTATCCAGTCTGAAACCCTGTGTCTTTTCATGGGATCACTTAGTCCATTCATATAAAAAAAAAAAGAGAGAGAGAGAGAGAGAGAGAGAGAGAGAGATCTCCCTCTTCCACAGGGTCCCCCTTAATATTTCTTCCAGAGCTGGTTTGGTGGTCATATATTCTTTCAGTTTCTGCCTATCTTGGAAGCTCTTTATCTCTCCTTCTATTCTGAATGAGAGCCTTGCTGGATAGAGTATTCTTGGCTGTAGGTTCTTCTCATTTAGGACCCTGAATATATCCTGCCAGCCCTTTCTGGCCTGCCAGGTCTCCGTGGAGAGGTCTGTTAATCTGATATTTCTACCCATATAAGTTAAGACTCTCTTGTCTCTCGCTGCTTTAAGAATTTTCTCTTTATCTTTGAAATTTGCAAGTTTCACTATTAACTGTCAAGGTGTTAAATGGTTTTTATTGATTTTGGGGGGGATCCTCTCTATCTCTTGGATCTGAATGCCAGTTTCCTTCCACAGGTTTGGGGAGTTCTCAGCTATTTGTTCAAATATACTTTATGGTCCTCTCTCCCTCTCAGCCTCTTCTGGATCTCAGTTAGACATATATTTTTCCTTCTCAAGCTATCATTTATTTACCAAAGCTTTTCCTCATGGGCTCTTAATCGCTTTTTCTCTTTTTTCCTCAGTTTCCTTCCTTTCCATGAACTTGTCTTCTATGTTGCTCACTCTCTCTTCCAACTCATTAACCCTCGTAGTTTGGACCTCCAGTTTGGATTGCATCTCAGTTAATCAATTTTTTATTTTGGCCTGAGTAGATCTCAATTCTGCAGTAACAAAGTCTCTAGAGTCCTTTATGTTTTTTTCCAGATCCACCAATGGCTTTATAATTGTACTTCCGAATTGAATTTCTGACATTGTATTGAAATCCAAATTCTGTAACTCTGTGGCAGAGAGTACTGTTTCCAGTTCTTTCTTTTGTGGTGAATTCTTCCTTCTAGGCATTTGTCCAGTGCAGAGTGGCTGCATGACAGGCTAAGACAAAGATATCAACCAGAGCCTAAGTAAAATACACCCTAGATGATTTTGAAGAGGTAAGAGACCAGAGAATAAAAGGAAAAGAAGAACAGAGCAGAATAAAACGAAAGGACCACTAAAGTGAAAAATACATTTTAAAACAAAGTAGTAAAAATAAAAAGCCAAAAGCCAAAAACAAAGAAGAAGAAAAAAGAAAAAGAGTAGAAAAAAGTAAAGAGGAAAAAAAGGGGGGGATGGTGCTGGTGAAGAAGAGGTAGTGGAGAGAGAATGTAGTCTACCTGAGGGGTCCCAGAGGGTGATCCTCTTGGTTCTGAGTGTATTTTGTTCTGTATGTTATAAGATGCTCACTTCCAAATTTATGTAAACCAGCAATACTTATAGAAAGCCCCAACACTGACCACCAAAACATAAACAAGATAAAAGAGGGGCCAGAATGGGAAAGAAGAGAGAATATGATCTCACACAATGAACCAGCACAGCGTTCCACTGCTTCTGGTTGTATGTTGATCATATTTTAGAAGGTGCTAACTTCCACCATTGTAAAACAAAATGAGGCAGACAAAACAAAAAATTAAAAAAAAACATATCTCATATATCTGCCAAAATTAATTTTTTTTGCCATTTTATTACTCATACTGTGATGATTTCTGAATATTTTTTCTGATCCCTTTCTTCTCCTTCTGTCTTTCGCGTTTGGCTGATTTTCTTTAGTGATATGTTTGGATTTCTTTCTCTTTATTCTTTATATGTTTATTAGTGGTTTTTGATATATGCTTACCATTAGGTTTGTATATAACCTCTTCTGCAAATTGTAATATATATATTTAGTTGGTGGTTCAAGTTTGACTCCATTCTCCTCCTTTTATCTTAGATATATATTATTATATTTTATATCTTTTTTAAAAAATATTATTTATTTATTTATTTATTTATTTATTTATTTATTTATTTATTCAGGAGAGACACACAGAGATAGAGGCAGAGACACAGGCAGAGGGGAGAGAAGCAGGCTCCATGCAGGGATCCCGATGTGGGACTCCATCCTGGAACTCCAGGGTAATGCCCTTAGCCAAAGGTAGACTCAACCACTGAGCCACCCAGGCATCCCTACATTTTATATATTTTTTAGTATGAGTCCTTTGACTAATTTTTATAGAAATATTTATTTTCACTGCTTTTTGTTTGCTACATTTTTACTGTCACTTTTGATCTCTCCTTTCCACTCAAGGAATCCCCCTAATATTTCTTGCAGTGCTGTTTTAGTGATCATGAACTCCTTTAGTTTTTGTTTGTCTGGGGAACTCTATTTTTCCTTCTATTTTCAATAATAGTCTTTCTGGATAAAGTATTCTTGGCTGCTAATTTTTCCTATTCAGCATTTTGAGTATATCATACTATTCCTTCTGAATTACCATGTTTCTGTTGAAAACTCACTAACTAGCCTTAATGGATTTTCCATTGTAAGTTAATGACTTCTTTTGTCTTGTTGCTTTTAAGATTTTTTCTTTAAAAATTATTATATCTTCATATATAAATATACATAATAATTTATATATAAAATTATTTATACTTTGCAAATTTAATTACAATGTGTCTTAGTGTTGGTTTGCTTTTGTTGATTTTGATGGGAGATCTCTGTGCCTTTTGGACCTGGATATCTGTTTCCTTCCTCATATTAGGGAAGTTTTCAGCTATTATTTCTTCAAATAAATTTTCTGCCCCCTTTTCTCTCTTTTCTTCTGGGACTCTTAAAATAACGTTTGATGGAACCACTGATTTCCCTAAATCTATTCTCATTTTGCCTAATTCTTCTTTCTGTCTTTTACTGAGCTTACATTGTCTTCTAGATCATTAATTCATTCCTCTGCTTTTTCAGCCTGCTATTAATTGCATCAAGCATGTTTCTAATTTCATTTATTATACTCTCCATTTCTGATTGATTCTTTTTTAAACTCATTTATCTCTATGGTGAGGGACTCATTCATTGATGTCTTCTTTTCTCAAGCTCAGTGAGTATCCTTATGATTATTGCTTTAAATTCTTCATTGGACATGTTATTTATATTGTTTCACTTAGGTCATGGTTATGACCTTGCTCTTTCATTTGGAATAAATTCCTCTGTCTTCCCATTTTTTTCTAAGGTTCTGCCTTCTTCTCTGTGTTAGAAAAGCTAGTTCTATCTCCTATGGCCTTATGAAGAAAAGATCATGTAGTTCCCGGGGAATGGTACTTCAAGGATTCTCTTGTGTGTGTTGTGAGCCCTCTGCTATTGTGTTCTGGCTGCTGTATTCTTCAGGCCAGTAGTCTGCAGAGGCTCTCCTGGCCTATTATGGGCTGGCTTTGATTCCTGGCCTGAATGTGGTAAGTTTTAATCAGGTGCTCTAGTCTGCTTGTAAAATGAGATCTGTCACCACCGCCACTGGAACTAAGGCTCTGCAAAACTCTGGTTGAAAGATGTGGTGTGGGAAGAGGATTGTGGTGGTCTTCTGAGGGAGGGCCCACCATACAGGGACTGAGGAAAGCATCACTGAGAAGGGCAGTTCCACTAGAGTTCAGTGGGATGAGGGTTGTTGTAAGCAAGTTAGGCAGCTGGTGTCAGTTCTACCCTGCTTCCCTCAGGCAGGGGAGGGAAATGGTGCCAGCTAGCTCTTTTGTTCCCAGAGAGGTATCTCCATAAATGCTACCTTTCTGGGACACTCTGGAAAAGGTAAATAATCCCACAATGTGTTCCAGGCACTCTTCAGATTATGTTTCCATGCTGTCTGCCCCCAGGGTGTTTGCCTGCTTTCTCTCCAGATGCAGCAAGTGCTCTCCAGATTCTATTCCAGCCAAATCTGCTGACCTTCAAAACTCAATGCCTTAAGCCTGACTAGTTGCAAGAATTTATGAAATTGTATCTCTCTCATTTTCTAAACCAATGGTTTCAGAGAAACATTTGTCATGTGTGTTCTTCTGTGTGCTCTTCTCTCTCTCACTCTTCTCCATGACCATGAGTCCCTCCCTTTTGCAGGAGCCAGGATCTACTCCTCATCTAAACAATGTTTCTGTCCTTCCTACCTTCTCTGATGTAGCCTCTTCTGTCTCCTTAGTTGTTGATTTTGTTCTGTCAGTCTTTAAGTGGATTTTTGGGATATTTTGTATCATTTGATAGTTACCTACTTCTGTTCATGGGATGAAGGAAGGCTAGGGTCCTACCACTTTGCTGCCATATTTCTGCTATCCCACAAAATTTATCACTTTCTAAACAAAATTTATCACGTCAGATAACTTTTCACAAATCTTTTATATTAATACTTCAGAAAAATCTCTATGTATGTAAGTGTTTTCTCTGATTTTAGCACATAAATATATTGCAAATATAGAATTTGCATTGGATGATTCTATTTAATATTCTTGAATAATTAGCAAAGTAGTGTGTAGTAAAGAACATTAAGACATGAAATATTGTCTAATTTCATATTTAAGTATTTATTAATTTTGTTTTGATGTGATTTAAAATATAAAATATATATTTCAAAATACCTTTGTGGACATATATTATTTTACTTATGCCATAAATAGAATTTCAACTTAAATCTTATAATTTGTATAAAATTTGGGGCATCCCTGGTGGCTCAGGGGTTTAGTGCTGCCTTCAGCCCAGGGCCTGATCCTGGAGTCCTGATCGAGTGCCACATCCGGCTCCCTGCATGGAGCCTGCTTCTCCCTGTCTGTGTCTCTGCCTCTCTCTCTCTCTCTCTCTCTCTCTGTATGTCTCTCATGAATAAATAAATAAAATATTTTTAAAAATGTTTTAAAAAATGAAAAGTAAAATTTTGATAATTTTAAGTCAATTAAGTTAGACTTCTTTATATTCCTATTTTACGCTTTTAGCTGCTACTGAGATTTTGACATTTGATAAAAAATATAATACATAAAATATGACTTCAGTAAGAAAAAAATCATTTAGCATGTTCTAAAGGTATTTTCCTCCTCATATTTAAGGGAAAGTAGACTTCTTTTTTAAAATAATCTCAAAAAAACCTCAAGTACAGTAGTGAAGGCAATAATTGTATACTTAATGTGTTTGATTAAAAGTAGGAAAGTTATATCTTCAGATGTTGAAAGATTTGTAGAAGTACCACATAAAATGAATATTTCATTTTTCTTTTGTATGTGTGTGGTTTCATTCTTCATTGTTATATATGATACATCAGAGTAAAATTTGAAGAAGGATTTGTTATAGTCTTTGTCAGAATGTTCTGTACAGTACATTTATAATGTAAAATTCTCATCTAAAATTCAGGACATATTTTATAAAGAAAATATATTATATCCAGAAGTCAAACCCTATTTTTATGATGAGCTAGTAAATTGGTACTGAAAATATAAGCAAATGCTGCTACACTTTAATATGTAAATCACTATTGGATACACTGCAAACCCATATATTAATTATGAAATTGTTTTTCCTTCTTTGGATTGCTCACTAAGACTTTCATTTCATTCCTCAGTATAGGTGTTATGTCATCTTTAAAAACTAAGTCCTAAACATATTTTAAAATATTTCAATACCTATATATCACATAAAAAGTTTCAAAACTTCTTGTCTTCTGTTATTTAAAGTTTTTGAGTACTTTTATTAAGCTTGAAAATGGGATCATAAGAGCATGTGTACTAATTTCCAAACAAACATATTTATCATCATAAATGCTTTTATACTGGTTGACAGCATAAAAGTTTTCCTAGTATTATTTAAAGGGTTTTTCTATGGAAAAAAGAGCAATAAAACAATATCCTCAACATGATGAAAAGTGTTAAGTGCTACTACTTTTTAGAAAAAGATGCTAAGTAAATAAAGAATGTGATAGTAATTTAGAAAGTAAATCAAATGATATTATATAACGAACTTTTGCATTTTATCAGAATATGAAACTTAATCACAAGGACTCATGTTAGTATATGCAATGCTGGAATCAACTAGATGTTTAAACAAACAAATGGAAAAAAAACAAAAACAAGTTCAGAGATGTCTTTGCTTCATTTGAAATATGTGTTTTATTTTTTATTTTATTTATTTATTTATTTTTCAGATTTTATTTATTTATTCATGAGAGACACAGAGTGAAAGAGAGGCAGAGACACAGGTAGAGGGAGAAGTAGGCTCTAAACAGAAAGCCCAGTGTGGGACTAGATCCCAGGACTCTGGAATCATGCCCTGAGCAGACATTCAACCACTGAGCCATTTAAGTGTCCCAAAATATGTGTTTTAAAATGAATTGTAGCATATGAATCTACCATGTTCTAATACAAGGAAGTTGTCTTTTCTATATCTAAAATATTTAAACCAGACAGAATGGGAAGTCACTGTTCAATTTTTTTAAGATTTTATTTTAACCATCTGGTGTTCCTCATAATTACTGTATTTCATAGACTCCATTATATATTTCACCCATTCTTTCCCCCACCCTCACCTCCCCTCTGGTAACCATGAATTTTTTCTCTATAATTAAGAGCTTTTTCTTGGTTTCTGTGTGTGTGTGTGTGTGTTGTTGTTGTTGTTGTTGTTGTTTTCCTTGTTTCTTTGTTTCATTTCTTAAATTCCACATATGAGCAAAATCATATGGTATTTCTTTCTCTGACTGACTTACTTCACTTAGCATTTTACCCTCTACATCTGTGCATAACATTGCATATGGGAAGATTTTATTCTTTTTATGGCTGAATAATATTCTGTGGATATATCCACTTCTTTATCCATTCAACAGTCAATAGACACTTGGGATGCTTCCATTATATTGGCTATTATAAATAATGCTATAAACATAGGTGGGCAAGTATCCCTATGAATTAGTATTTTTGTATTCTTTGGGTAAATGCCCAGTAGTGCAATTGCTGTAACATAAGGTAGTTCTAATTTTAACTTTTTGAGGAACCGTCATACTGTTTTCCAGAGTGAATGTACCAGTTTATAGTCTTCCCACCAACAGTGTAAGAGAGTTCGCATTTCTTTTCTCTTGCCAACACCTATTATTTCTTGTGTTATTCATTTTAGTTATTTTGATACGTGTGAGGTGATGTCTCTTTGCGATTTTGATTTATATTTCCCTCATTATAAGTGATATTGGGCATCTTTTCATGTGTCTGTTGTCTGTCTTTTTTTTTAAAGATTTTATTTATTTTATTCATAGACACAGAGAGAGGGGGGGGGGCAGAGGCCCAGGCAGAGGGAGAAGTAGGCTCCATGCAGGGAGCCTGACGTGGACTCGATACAGGGTCCCCAGACTCACACCCCAGGCTGCAGGCGGCGCTAAACAGCTGCGGCACTGGGGCTGCCCCTGTCTTTTTTATGTCTATTCATGTCTCCTACCCATTTTTCAAACAAATTATTTGTTTTTTGGATATTGAGTTTGATAAGTTCTTTCTAGATTTTGGATATAAACCCCTTGTCAAATATGTCATTTGCATTTTTTTTCATATTCTGTGGGTTGTCTTTTAGTTTTGTTGATTATTTCCTTTGCTGTGCAGAAGCTTTCAACTTTGATGTATTCCCAATAGTTTATTGTTGCTTTTGTCCTTGCCTCAGAGGACCTATCTAGAAAAAAGATAGATATGTGGTAGGCCAACGGGTGTTCTGGTATTAGAACTTAAAATTTGATTCAAAAATAGGCTTTATTTTATACTTTATATCTAGGGAAGATGAATGTTACAGATTAGAATGGATGTAAGGGTAGGGTAGTACACATATTCAAAATGAAATAATTGAAAAGAAAATTGAAGCTCAGTAAAGTTTTTAATCAATTTAATTTAAACACTAAATTTTTAAAGGATAAATCATGATAAAGTGGATTTCAAAACAAAGAAAACTGCTAGAGATAAAGAGGAATATTACATAATGATATAGATTCAATTTACTAGGAAGACTTAACATATATTAGAGCCCTAAAATGTGTGAAATAATAACTAATAGAATTAAGAGCTAATCTAGAAAATTCAACAGTTACATCAGGGAATTTCAATACTTCCCGCTTAGCAACTGGGAGGCTTTTTTACAGAAATTAGGCAAGGATAAAAGAGATAATAAGGGAATCAATCAATACAACTGACACATAACACTTCATCAAATAAAGTGAATAAAATTTGTATTCACTTAAAAGCAGATTTTTTCAAGTGCCAATAGAGCATTAATTAAGAGAGCCCATACTCAAGGCCATAAAAACAAACTTCAACCATCTAAAATAATTGAAATTATACAGATTGTGTTCTCCAACCACGCTGGCATAAAACTAGGAATCAGTTACAGAAAATAGGAAAATCTCTAAACTTATGGAAATAAGGGAAGAGTTAAGATGGTGGAGTAATAGGTGAACTTTATGCTTGCCTTATCCCTCGAACACAGCTAGCTAATTCTCAAATCATTCCGAATACCAAGGAAATTGATCTGAGGACTGAGAGAATGAAAGTAAAAGTAGAGGGAGAAAAGAGGCCACATGTGGAAAGTAGGAGGTGAAGACATGTGATTTGAGGAATAAAAGAATTGGGGGTGCTACAGAGGGGGGAAGCCCTGATCATGGAGAGAGGAGGGAGATAAAACTGCAGGTAGGAGATTGCACAAGAAAAACACAACCCCAAAGTCATTGGGAAAACAAGAATAGATGCTTTCTGCAAGTTTTTATATACAGTAAAGTTGAAAGTCTGAAGTTTAGAAGTCTGTATCATGATCAGGGTTGAGCCCGGCAAATGCAGTGGTGTTTCTATGAAGAAGAAGGATAGAGGCTCAGGAACAGACAACGTCCTCTACAAACACCTTCGATCATGCTGGGAGAGACAGTTCTCCTTCTTGGAGTACATTCAGAAGAGGCAGCATTACCTCTCAGGGGACAAAAGAGACAGTGGGTGCTTTTGAGCTGGCTCCCTCATTAGCATAACAGGGAGGTCTGCTGAGGGCAGCCAATCTTGATGCCAGCTTTTGCTATGCTTACCATAGAACCAAAGCCCCTAATGATCTGCAACTGCTCTTTTCGGGATACACCAGTATCATCCACAACATGAGGAGACCCTCCTGCAGAGGATCAGTGCAGTTAATTCCAAGCCTAGTCCCTAAAATTTGGAATTTTGAAACCCAGCTGCATGCCTGAGATAAAACACCAGGAGCACCATGCCACCAAGCTGGCAGTTGGCTTGGACACAGGGTGAAGGCAGGGATCTCAGGAAGCTAGGGACACAGAGTAGAGGGATCGTTCACTTTTCTTTGAGGGCTTTCTGAACAGTGGTGGGCACTAATTCCCCTCTCTGGGGAAGAGAGCAGGCCAACACCATTTTTCACCTCTCCCATCAGCAAGGACAGAATTCAGGGAGTGACACAGCACACATGGTGGCCTGTGCCACTTAGAACAGGCCCTGCCCCCATCCTCTGCCAGTGCCTTTTGTACCAGGGCAAGTGTGATTGAGCCCAGAGCAGCAGCAGGCCCCTCCCCCCAGAAGACCAGCACAAAATACCCAAATGCACCAGGTCTATTGATCACAGAGTGCTGTAATGTTTTGACTATAGTGGAAATAGGACCAGGCACAGATTTTCATAACAAACACTGGACAGAGCCCTAGACAAAATGCCAAGACAAAGGAATTCATCCCAAGAGAAAGAACAAGAAGACATCATCAAAGAGGGAGCTAATCAATATAGATATAAGTAATATGCCTGAACCAGAATTTATTTATTTATTTTTTCTTTATTTATTTATGATAGTCACACAGAGAGAGAGAGAGAGGCAGAGACACAAACAGAGGGAGAAGCAGGCTCCATGCACCGGGAGCCCGACGTGGGACTCAATCCTGGGTCTCCAGGATCGTACCCTGGGCCAAAGGCAGGCGCCAAACCACTGCACCATCCAGGGATCCCTGAACCAGAATTTAAAACAGCAATCATAAAGATACTAGTGGAGCTTGAGAAAACCATAGAGGAAACCGGGCAAACACTGCAAATGTAAAAGGCTTAAAAACTAATCAGGTCAAAATAAAAAATGCTATAACTGAGAAGCAAAACAAACTGGATATAATGACCACAAGGATGGAAAAAGCAGAGGAAGGAATAAGTGATATAGAAGATAAATTAATGGAAAATAGTTGAAGCTGAAAAGGAGAGAGAAAAAATTCTTGATCACAAAAGTAGACTTAGGCAACTCAGTGACTCCATAAAGTGTAATAACATAGGTATCATAGGAGTTCCAGAAGAGGGAGACAGGGAAAAAGGGGGCATAAGATTTATTTGAGTGAAATATAAGTGAAAAATTCCTTAATCGGGGGGAAAGAAAAGACATTCAAATCCAGGAGGCACAGAGAACCCCCACCAAAATCAACAAAAACCAGCTAACACTGAGGCATATTGTAGTAAGTCTCAAATACACAACCTAAAGGAACAAGAAAAGGAACAGCAAATAAAGCCTAAAGGAGCAGATAAAGGAAAATAATAAAGATTAGAGAAAAAAATAAATGATATTAAGACAAACAAACAAAAAACAGTCAACCAGATCAGCAAAACTAAGAGCTATTTCTTCAAAAGAATTAATGGAATTGATAAGCACTTAGTGAGACTTTTCAAAAGAAAAGAGAAAGGACCCAAACAAATAAGAGTAAGAATGAATGAGGAGCCAATATCACAGAAATACACACAATTATAAGAGAATATTATGAAAAATTATATTCCCCAAATTGGGCAATTTGGAGGAAATTCCTAGATACATAAACCACCAAAATTGAAACAGGAAATAGAAAATTTGAAAAGAATCATGACAAACAAGAAAATTGAATCAGTAATAAAAAAATCTCCCAAAGAAGGGGGTGCATGAGTGGCTCCGTGGGTTCAGTGTCCAACCTGGTTTCAGCTCAGGTCATGATCTCATGTTTCTGAGATCAAAGCCTGCATTGGGCTCTGTGCTGGGCTGAGTGCAGAGACTGCTTAGGATTCTCTCTCTCCTCCTGCTGCCCCTCCTTCCTGCTATATATAAAGAAATTAAATAAATAATAAATAAATAAATAGATGATAGATGATAGATAGATAGATGATAGATAGATAATTTTCCAACTAAGAAAAGTCCACGGCCCAGTGGCCCTCCACGGGAAGCTCTGCCAGACATGTTAGAAGAATTAATACCTGTTCTTCTTAAACTAATCAATAAAGAGAAGTGGAAAGAGAAGCTCCAAACTCTATGAGACCAGCATTACCTTTATTCCAGAACCAAAGAACCCACTAGAAAGGAGAATTATAGGCTAAATCCTTCATGAACGTGGATGCAAAAATTCTCAACAAGATACTAGCAAATTAAATCCAACAGTACGTCAAAAGAATTATTTACCATGATTAAATGGGATTTTTTTCCTGGGCTACAAGGTGGTTTGGTATACACAAATAAATCAATGTGATACACCACATTAATAAAAGAAAGAATATAATCCTCTAGGTAGATGCAGAAAAACATTTGACAAAATACATCCATTCATGATAAAAACACTCAACAAAGTAGGGATAGAGGGGACATATCTCAACATGATAAAGCCCATATATGAAAAACATATAGCCAATACCATCCTCAATGGGAAAAAACTGAGAGCTTTTCCTCTACAGTAACAAGATAGGGATGCCCACTCTCACCATTGTTATTTAACATGGTACTGGAAGTCCTAGCCTCAGCAATCAGACAACACAAAGAAATAAAAGGCATCCAAATTGGCAAAAAAGTAGTCAAATTTTCATTCTTCCCAGAGGGTATGATGCTCTATGTAGATAATTTCAAAGACCACCAAAAACTGCCAGATTTGATCATGAATTCAGCAAAGTTGAGGATATAAAATTAGTCTAAAGAAACTTGTTGCATTTCCATGCACTAATATGGAAGCAGCAGAAAGAGAAATCAAGGGAATGATTCTCTACATAATTGTACCAAAAACTGTATCATATCTAAAAAGAAGTAAAATATCTGTACTCGAAAACTATAAAACACTTATGAAAGAAATTGAAAAGGATACAAAGAAATGGAAAAAAACATTTAATGCTCATGGATTGGAAAAGAAATATTGTTAAAATATCTATACTACCTAAAGCAGTCTTCACATGTAAGGCAATCCCTATCAAAATGCCAACAGAATTTTTCCCTGAGCTAGAATAAAAAATACTCAAATTTGTATGGAACCACAAAGGATCTAGAATGGCCTTAGCAATCTTGACATGAGTAATTAATAACATTTTAAATTTTTTAAATTAAATTCAGTTTGCCAACATATAGTATAACACACAGTGCTCATCCCATAAAGTGCCCTCCTTAGTGCCCATCACCCAACCACCCCATTCCCCCCTTCACCTCTCCTTCCTCAACCTTTTTTTTTTGTCTCCCAGAGTTAGGAGTCTCTCATTACTTTTCTTCTTCACTAATTTTTCCCCATTCAGTTTCCCTTCTTTCCCCCATAATCCCTTTCATTATTTCTTATATTCCACATTTGGGTGAAACCATATGATAACTGTCCTCCGATTGACTTACTTCACTCAGCGTAATACCCTCCAGTTCCATCCACGTCGAAGCCAATGGTGGTATTCGTCGTTTCTAATGGATGAGGAATATCCCATTGTATACATAGACCACAGCTTCTCTATCCATCATCTGTCCATGGACACCGAGGCTCTTTCTGTAGTGTGGCTTCTGCAGACATTGCTGCTAGAAACATCGGGGTGCAGGTGTCCCAGTGTTTCACTGCATCTGTATATTTGGGGTAAATCCCCAACAGTGCAATTGCTGGGTCATAGGGCAGGTCTATTTTTAACTCTTTGAGGAACCTCCACACAGTTTTCCAGAGTGGCTGCCCCAGTTCACATTCCCATAACAGTGTAAGAGGGTTCCCTTTTCTCCACATCCTCTACAACATTTGTTGTTTCCTGCCTTGTTAATTTTCCCCATTCTCAATGGTGTGAGGTGGGATCTCATTGTGGTTTTGATTTGTATTTCCCTGATGGCAAGTGATGCAGAGCATTTTCTCATGTGCTTATTGGCCATGTGTAAGTATTCTAAGATTTAGAATAAACCATTGTACCAAAGAATAATAAAATGATTGAAATTATTCTAACTAATATTAAGGATTGATGTATAACTACAGTAATCAAGAGAATGTGATATTAAAGGAGGGATAAACACATAGATCAATGGGACAGACTAGATGACCTAGAAATAGACTCACAAAAATATGTTCAAACTTTTTTTTTTTCAAAACTGCACAACCACCTCAATGGAAGGAAGATAGTCTTTTCAACAAATTGTACTAGAGCAATTAGACATCCATAGTCAAAAATTGAATCTCAATCCAAACCTCCACCTTAGTATAAAATTAGCTTGAAATGGATCATGGACTTAAAGGTAAAATATAAAGATATAGAACTTTTAGGAAAGAAACAGAGAAAATCATGGTATTGTAGCTAGGTATAAGTTCTAATACTTGACACAAAAAGCATGGTCCACCCAAGGAAAATCTGTTAAATTAATTCTCATCAAAACTAAAACTTGTTCTTTGAAAGTTTTTGTAAAAAAATTTTGAAAAAAAATTAATAAGCTATAGGATGGGTTAAAATATTTGCAAACTGCATATCCATTGATTGACTAGTATTTAGGATATAAAGAACCCTCAAAACTCAACTACAACAACAACAAAAAACATTTTAATTAGAAGATGGGCAGGGACAACTGGGTGGCTCAGTTGGTTATGCCCCTGACTCGGTTTTGGCTCAGATCATGATCTCATGAGTTGTTTGATCACACCTCCACAAAGGAGTCAGTGCTTAGCATGGAATCTGCTTGAAGATTCTCTGCCTCTGCCCCTCCCTGCACTTGCTGTGTGCTGTCTCTCTCTCTCTCTCTCTCTCTCTCTCTCTCTCTCTCTGTCTCTCAAATAAATAAATAAATCTTAAAAAAAATTAACCTAAACAAAATAAAAGCATAGACACTTTGAGGAAGACATATGTACAAGTACCAAATAAGCATATAAAAATATATTTAACATTATTAGCCATTAGAGGGATGAAAATTAAAACTAAAGTATCACTACACATCTATCAGAGTGGCTAAAAGTAAAGGGGAAAAATGTCAATACCAAATACTTATAGAAAGATTGTAGAGAACCTAAATTACTCATGACCTGTGGTGGGAAATGGTACAATGACTCTAGAGGACACTTTAGTAGTTTATTGTAAAAACTGTTTGTATTACTACCATATGACCCAACAATTGTACTTTGGGGTATTAGTAAATATGCCAATATATTTTATAGATTTATAATTTTATGATATTTATAAATTTGTGTTCAAACACATCCTGTACATGAGTGTTTATGTCATTTTTGTTTCTAATAGACAAAAACTAGAATCAGACCAGAAGTCCTTCAATTGACAAATAGTTAAATACACAGCGTTAGATCCATACCATCCAATACCAATCAGTAACAAAAGGAACAAACCACTGATAAGTGCAAAAGTTTTAGATAAATCTCCAGGAAGTAAGGCTCAACAACAAAAACAAAAAGCCATCATCCAAAACCTACAAACTGTTTGGTTCCACTTATACAGGGTTTTTGGAATGAGAAAATTTGGAAGTGGAGGACAGACTAGTGGTTAACAGGCAATAAAGATGAGGAACCAAAGAGGGAGGTGGCAGTGGTTATAAGGCCAACAAAAAGGATTCCTATGGAGTTGGAGCTTTTCAGGGTCTTGCCTGTAGGATGGATATAAGAAACTACACATTAATAAATATGTTTGAAATTTCATGTATACACACAAATGAAAATAGGTAAAATTAGAAAAGCTGAATAAGATCCATGTAGTCCATCAATGTCAATATCCTGGTTATGCTATTATCCTGTAGTTTTGCAAAATGTTGGGGAAACACAAAGCAAAGTGTGCAAAAGAGCTCTCTGTTATTTCTTACAAGACCATGTAGATTTGAAATTATCCTTAAAACAATTCAGTGTATTGTTTTATCTGGAGTTGTAGGAAAAATAGTCCTTTTTTGTAACATGAATTCTCAGACATAATTGCTGAATGGAGAAACATCAGGAATACGTGGAAGTCACATTGTTTTATTCACAATCTTTCCTACATGAGAAAAGTTAAAATAATAGAAGTAGGTATAATTTCCAACAGGAAAAGGCAAGTGTGCATTCCTGGAGCTAGACCTCTTTGGGCTGTATTTCAACAAAATTAGAAATGAGTATCGGGCCCTGGGGTTTCTTCCACAGAGAGGCGTACTCAGCCTCATGCAGCTCTTGGCTGCTGACAAGGCTGCACAGCCCACCGTGCTGATGTGAGTGGCAGCTCCACTAATGCAGGGTTCCACTTCAGCTTCATGCTCACAGTAGCTGAGGAGCCTTAGAGCTAAGGAAACCACTGTCAGGATTTCTAGATTGTTGCTATTATGCCTATTTAATATCTCAGGGGCACCCTCTTACAGGCTGAACTGTCTAAGTGGTCCAAATTATCTCCCCCAAGACCAATTATTCCTTAACTTACGGCTTTGGTACAGACTTGCATCTTTTCTGAGTTGTCTTTCCTCTTGTTTCCCTATAAATAGGATGATCTTAAATCCTGTGTAGGCCCCAACAATCCTGGTTTAAGTTTTCTGTTTCTGGAATAATTAGGAACAATATCTTGTTTTGTTTTCAAGTGTCCTGGTTTATTTAACAAATTATATGGTTACCATATTCATTGCCATGCATTTTTAATATATTTTTATAGAATGTGAAATCTGGGGGAGCACATATATTGAGTTAGAGCTGGAAAGCTCTTAACTGTACTACAGAAGTATATTCAACTTTATGTATGTGTTTAGTATGGTAATTCTCCACCTGAAAAATGCATGTTCTTTAATTTGCTGTTAGATTGGTCAATTAGTAATAGTAAGTATTAAAAAGGAAAACAGAAGCCTCTTCACTCTAATACCAAGGGATATTAGATGATTCCGAAATAACCACTTTTGCAATTCATTATTCAAGTAAGTGAATTATACAGACAGTACCAAATTTTTGATGATGCAAACTAAAAAAGCATAACAATTATTTCTGTATCTTATAAATATTTAGTATGCAACTTCTCATGTATAAGACATAATGTCAATCATGTAATCTCATTAAGAGTTAGCACGCTATCCCCTATTATCTGGTTGCCTGCTTTGTAAATAAATTTTATTGGAACACAGCCATATCCATTTGTTCAAGTTTTTCCAGGGCTTTTTTTCTCACCATAATGGCAAATAGTTGCAACAGGGATCATATGTGGTCTCCAAAGCCTAAAATGTGCATCTGGCCATTTAGAGAGGAAGATTGCCTAATCTATGCTAAAATTCCCTGTAAAAGTGAAATGCTCATGACCTATCCCTTTATTTTTTGAAGGCTGCAAAGAAGAGGTATTAGAAGCATAGAATTCTTGATGTTTCTCCACCAGAAGCTGCATGATGTGATCGCCAGACACTGTTCCAGAGGCAGGTTAGTGTTTTAAAAGAATAACAAACCAAAGTTAGGGTAAGATATTCATTTAGGGTAAGATATTCATTAAAGAACCCTCAAATCTTGTGATGCAAATCAGGGGTGCTTAATTTTTTTTGGAAAAATAAGTTGTTTGATATTTTCACAGCTTTAGAAAAAAATCAGTTTGTCAGTATGTCCACATACATGATCTTATCGACGTGTTCTCTGCAAATGGAAATAGACTAAAATCTCTGAAAAAAAAGGATGTTTGAAAATTAAGAAAATATATTCTAGCCATGCAGTTTAGTTTATGCTATGTGTTCATGTATTATCTGGATACTGCAAGATAACTTTTTGAAAATGCTCACATTTCTTTAATCACCCTTAACAATAGATATGGTTAAAAACTATGTAGAAGCTACTCACTGTACTGATGATGTTAGCTAAAAATTTATTTTATAATTATATGATTCATATGTTAGTTTTATACATTTTTTAAAAGAAGGAAAAATAGTGCCTTTACTTATTTCCAATTGTTTATGCATTTTTAAAGGTTGTGAGGTATTTCTTAATCTTTTGCATTCTAATTCTTTTGTACTTCACAGCATAACTAGCAATTTTTAACTTAAAATTTTTTTTCATAAAAAATCTTTGGTGATAGTATAATTCAAAATTATGTGCAGATAAAGAATACTTAATATGTTTTCTATTATCAGATATTTGGTTATTACCAGCTTTTTATTATCCTTATTAATACTACTCACTGCCTTCTTGAAGAAGGCATTCAAGAGTTTAAGAACCAAAAATTCTTAGTTATAATGGTGGAACTTGAACAAATTCTTTTCTCACCACAAATAATCATTAAAATTACAATGAAAGCAAAAGCTTTCTTCAAAATCACAATGCAGCCTAATAAAGGTTGTTATTGTATAATGTGTTAGGTTCTGGAGAGAATGAAAATAAACTCACTAAACATAGTGACATGACTAAAAACTATTGGAGGCTATGATTTTGCTGACCTTTCTTCTGAACAAGTTCAAACAGAAAGGAGAAAGATTTAGTCCACATGAATGGCTGAAAATTCCCACCTTATATAGTGTAGCAAACACCTATGATATTAGACACCCGCCCCCCTATACTCCTTATTCTCATTCCTGTATTGATTAACTCAGGCCTTTCCTACTGCTTTGTCCCTCCCTTACCAGTACGTAATATGGACACTTTAAAAGGGGAAAGGATAGTAAAGACACAAATTTTGACTTTTATGGTAAGAAATAATACCAATTCTCTACAATATCTTCCAGAAAATAGAGCAGAGGGAATCGGGAATCCTTTCTAACTTATTCTTTGAGGCCAACATTACCCTAATATCAAAACCAGATGAAGATATTATGAGAAAGGAAAATACAGACCAACATCCCTCATGAACATAAATGCAAAAATTTTCTTCAAAATATTAGCAAATTGAAACCAGCAATTTCTAAAAAGATTTGTCCAATATGATCAAGTGGGATTTTTTCTAGGTATGCAATGCAGATTCAACAATAAAAAAATTAATCAATAAAAAGATTATTTTGAAAAGATTTTATATATTTATTTGAGAGAGAGAGAATGAGTAGTGGAGAGAGGCAAAAGGAGAGAGACTGAGAAACAGACTCCCCCCTTTGAGCAGGAAGCCTGATGTTGGGCTCTATCCCAGGACTGGGAGACCATGACCTGAACCAAAGGCAGATACCCAACCGACTGAGCCACCCAAGCACCAAAAAAATCCCCAGATTTTTAAATATAGAGAAAAATAACTGGTAATTTCCAGAGAAGAGATGGAGAGAGGGATGGGTAAAATAGGTGAAGGAGATTAAGAGATACAAACTTACAATTATAAAATAAATAAGTCATGAAGATAGAATGTGTGCATTTATGGAGAATAAGGACAATAATATTGTAATAATGTCATATGGTGACAGACGGTGATCACCCTTATTGTGGAGAACATTGAATAATGTATAGAATTGTCAAATCACTATGTTGTTCACCTGAAGCTAATATTACATTTTGTGCTAACTATACTTCGAAAAACAAACTAATCAGTGTAAACTACCATATAATATGCAAAGTAACAAAAGTAATATAATCTATCAATTGATTCATGAAAAGCATTTCACAAACCTAACATCTATTCATGACAAAGTTTCTTGGCAAACTAGAAATTGAGATGATGTTCAGAAAGTAGACCCATGCCGATATAGACAGAATTAGACCAATGCCAACATAACAACTGATCTTCAACAAAGTAGCAAAGAACTGGAGGACCCAATGCAAAAAATAAATGTAGGTAGAAGCCTTACCTAAATTCTGTGATAAATTCATGCCTTTAGAGCTTGCGTACTAAAAGAAAAAAATGGAAATAAACATTGATTAATAAATTAGGCATCCTAGGGACCCCTGGGTGACTCAGTCAGTTAAGCATCCACCTTTGGCTAAGGTCATGATCTCAAGGTCCTGAAATCAAGCCCCGAGTTGGGTTTCCCACTCAGCAGGAAATCTGCTTCTTCCTGAGGCTTTCCCTCTGCTCCTTCTCTCCCTCTCTTTCTCTCTCTCCCTCTCTCTCTCAAATAAATACATAAAAGTCTTTAGAAAAATAAAATAAAATGACTAAAAGAAAAAAAGAGAACCCCCAAAACTGACAATATCAGTTGCTTATGAGAATTTGAATCAATGGGAACTTCATTCTTCTCTTCATTGTCTTTGGAAATGCAAATGTTATATTCATTTTCAATAACAGTTTTGGAGTTTCTTACAAGCCTAAACAATTTTGCTCCTAGGCATTTACTCAAGTGATTTGAAAATTCATATCCACACAAAAACCTGCTTTTATAGCAGCATTTTTACCAAAATCAGGAAGGAATCAAGATGTCTTTCAAAAGATGTGAATGGTTACACAGACTGTGGTATGGGAAAGCATTACAATATTATTCAATGATAAAAATGACAAATCATTGAAAGCATGTTAATGAAAAAAATATGGATATATATTTGGGACACCTGGGTGGCTCAGCAGTTGAGCATCTGCCTTTGGCCCAGGGCGTGATCCTGGAGTCCTGGGATCGAGTCCTGCATCAGGCTCCCTGCGAGGAGCCTGCTTCTCCCTCTGCCTCTTTCTCTGCCTCTCTGTCTCTCTCTCTCTGTCTATCTCTCATGAATAAATAAATAAAATCTTAAAAAATATATATTTTGAAAAAAGGAAAGAGTATATTAATCAAGTTTAGATGGATATTTCTAAGTGCAAGAAGCCAGTCTAAAAATTGTACCTTTTATATAATTGCAATTATATGACAATCTATGAATAGCAGAACTATAATGACTGTAAGATATCAGCTGTTGCTGAGGGTTTGGGGCAGAATGGCAGTGAATCTATTCTGCATGATATCATGTGTGTGGATCCATAACACATGTTTGTCAAAACCCATTCGATTTTAGTACAAAGAGTGAGTCTTAGTGTATTTAAATTTTAAAAATGTTTTAGGAGATTGGGGGTCCTTTGATGGAATATAGGATATATCAAAATAATCCAAGTGTATCACAAATGTATGAAAGAACCTTATTTTCTGAAAGTGGTGGCAGATAAAAAGCATTGTCCAAACTTTAAAAATGAGTTGAACCTGAAAACTAAAGTCAAAAGAAACTGAATAAGTATGTATTTTATTTGATAAAGTTCTTTCTATGAGTGTATGAGTTAACAATTCTGTAACTTTACATATGTATCCCGACTTTGAAAACTTCAGTAAATGGGTGGCAGATGGTTATAGCCAGATTTTTTTTCTGACGCAATGACAGGTCACAATCAGGAAGTGGGGGAAGGCTAGCTAGCATGATCCATGTGGTAATGGGTTAGAGTTAAATTTATTAACATGGATTCATGTTTAGCTTAATATAGGTACAGATGGCCACATGCAGGAATATTTATAGATACATGTATATAAAATGATTAGCAAGCATATTTGTATTTCCTTTTTTTTTTTTTAAATTTGAAATGGCCTTGAACTAATGGTGCTCGAGTGTCACCATCCAGACCCAGCACTCAGATTGTTTATAATGTCATTCTCCAGGTAGGAAGAATAATGGCTTCTTAGAAAATGGATGATTCTAGGACTGAGACAGAAAATAGACAAGATGAGGCTGCAACATCCTTTAGCACCAGAAAATAAGAAAGTGCTAAAAACAAACAAAAACAAACAAAAAGAATCCCCCACCTCAAAGAAAGTCTTCAATGATCAATGTAAAAAATACATACAATATAATAAAAATATACATATATATATATTACATGTACATCATAATATAGATAACATAATTTAGATTAGCATGGATGTACATTTCTCTGAGTTTTCAGAGGAAAACCTTATCTGATCCTAAGTCTGATTTCCTAGAATGAGATCCTGAAATGGGGATTTAACAGGAAGTTTGCAGGGAGAAAAGTTTAGAAGTTAGTAATGTAAAAGAAAGAGGAAGAGGCTAAGCAAGTGGTACATTCCAGGCTGTACTCCAGCTTCCAGCTTTCACTTCCCAGGCCAGGGGAGCTCTAGAGTGTACATCATGGCTGAGTGTGTCCAAACACTTAGATAAGAGAGTTGGATTTTTATTTGCCCCAATCAGTTTATTATTGGCTAGTCCTTGCCCTCTCACATCATCCCAGTGATGTAAATTCTTAGGCATTTCTGTGTGAAAAGCAAGCTAAATAACCTGGGGGAGTCATCCGAAGAGAATTTGTTTGAGGTTCCTGTGAAGCAGACACATAGAGACTAGAGAAGGTGCACACAGAGATATAAAAGGAATCAATGAAAATCTGGGAAGAGCCCTGATATTACCCCTTACAATTCTGCGTAAGAAAATATTTTCATGGAAATGCAGGTACAACCTGTATACCTACTTTCTAAAAGATGAGCTCTTGAATGAAGAGACAGACAGTCAGGGTAGCACCCGTCATAAAAGTTTGTATAACATTTTCTCAATATTTAGAAATAGTCAAAGCAGTTGATACTCCATATAATCAAATCAGTGAAGCGCAGGGAAAACTCAAAGATTTACTTTTCAATTTAGAAATAAAGCAAATAGTGAGAGAGATGGTAGTCACATTGTAACATAGTCTCTGATTCCAATAGCTTTGCTTTGCTTTTTTTTTGCTTTCCAAAGACAAAAAAAAAAAAAGATTCTATATAAAAAAAAATGTAGTCTTGAGGCACGTGGATGGCTGAATCAGTTAAGTGTCCAGCTCCATTTCAGCTCAGGTCATGATCTCAGGGTGGTATGATTGAGCTTCCATCGGGCTCCTTCTCAGTAGGGAATCTGCTTGAGATTCTCTCCCTCTCCCTCTGCCCATCTTCATTCCAGTCACAAGCACTCTTATGCTCTCTCTTTCTCTCAAATCTTTATTTTACTTTTTTTAAAGATTTTATTTATTCATGAGAGACACAGAGAAAGAGGCAGAGACATAGGCAGAGAAAGAAGCAGGCCCTCTTCAGGGGGAGCCTGATGCAGGACTCAGTCCTGGACCCCAGGATCACACTCTGACCCAAAGGCAGACACTCAACCACAGAGCTTCCCAGGCAACCGTTGAATAATTATATAAATATAAATATATATATTTATATGTATAAATATATATATTTATATGTATAAATATATATATTTATATGTATATATTTAAATATATATTATATATTATTTATATTATTATATTATGAGGAGGACCTGAGGAGGTGCGCATATATATATATATATATATATGTTGCATATATATATATATATATATATATACACATATATAATCTGTATCTGTTGACAAAAAGTTTTTAGGTGCTTATAATTCAAAAACATAAAATTAAAAGGCAATGATAAATCAGAAGACTGCAACTTTTATAGTAGGAAAAGATAAAATCTGAATATGTATATACACTATTTTATACACTATTTTAATAAAAACAAGGCAAAATAACTTTCATAGAAAAATGAGCAACTGATATAGTCTTTCTTCCCTCTCTTCCTCTCTCTCTCTCTCTCTCTCTCTCTCTTTTGCATCTTTTCATCCTTCTTCATTTCTCAAGAATGGCTAGCACAGTAAACATTTAATAAGATTATAATTGTTAATTTTAAGTGAAGCAATGTGAAATGTGAAAGCCATGAGGCTGGCAGTAGTGACAGGAATTGTAGGGACAAAACTCATAACATTTTTCTAATGTATTACATCTTTGTATATTGTCAAATTTGGCTTTCTAAACCATGGATCTGTTCATGCTAGTATTTAAATACAGCATATCTTGACCAGTGAAATGGTAAACTCTGGAGATCAAAAGACGCCTTCAAAAGGATTCTTCCAAACATGAATGAGAAAGATTAATATGATTAATTCAGAAAATCCTGATGGATATTAGATATGACATTCCATGTATACTTTATAATGCAGAGTCTATCATATGTAATTGCTTAATAAATATTGCCACAAGTATCATGATTAAATAGGTCTATATATTTCGACTGTGTCAGAAAAAAAGTTTGAAACTTTTAAATCTAACATGAAAGCAATTTTTCTTAGCACTAACTAAATATGAGTGTTTCCACTGGAACACCATGTAATCTTTTTCCTCAAGAAAAACATTGAAATCCTTGGGTACCTAAGATATATCTGCCCACTAAATAGCATATATTTCAGTATTTTTACATCATGATAATAAAGATATAATTTATGGTATGCTTCAAAATACTTTTCCATTTAAGTGATTGTCATGTGAAATGCCATTGCATGAAATGGAAGAATCAAATATAGATTTAAAATCCTGATGTAACTTCACCACTTGAAATATAAGATAGTGAGGCAGCTTTGTATTTTTCTATTGCCAGACTTTGATATCTGCAGAACATATTGCCAGCTTCCTGCTCTAAGAAGCAAAAAATCTTGGAATTATCATTTGATCTCTCACCCTACTTTCCTGTCTATTTAAACCACAAATACTGCTGCTTTTTCATTTAGATTACTTCAGAGATTCACTCTTCTCTCTCATTCCTTTTTTGCCAAATATGATCTGGAATTTTCCATTACTAGACATTTTCTGGTTTAATATATTTTTAATATCTATTCTTTAGACATTCAGGTGGCAAATTTATACATATGACTTCTTCATGAAATTCAAAAGCTGTCATTAATAACTTTAATTCATTTTATCCTTTTTTTCTCATTAATTGGCCTCTTTTTTATATAAACATATACTTGTCATGCATTCTTTCACAAAGCCCGCATTCCTGAAATACACTCTTATCCTGCCACTGCCGTATTTTCAAATAACACAGTATAACTGCTCTTTAGGTAAACAAAATGAAGTACACAATTACGAAAATATGCTATGTACAAATCTTCTGGTTAGAATTAAAGGTTGGTTGAATATAATAGACAACTCAAGTTGTAAAATAGAGGACAGAAACTCCACTATGTATATACATAATAACATAGTATGAAAATATTAAGAATTAAGCTTAGATACAACATGAAATATTGCCAACCTGGCACAAAGGCAAAGATGCTAAAAAAATGCTTTATGGTTGCTTCAAATCCAAAAGCATTTAAATGACTTAAATTTAAATTAAATTTAAACTCTAATAACTAAATGATAAAGTTTTACAAGCTATTTGCATACATTTGTAGATACGGTAATATTTCAGTATTCAAACATTTGTATTAGATGTGACTTGGAACATATGTGTCCCATTTTCTAATTGATAAAAAGTATCTGAGGAAAATCTTGTAAGAGTAGTAAATGATATGTTATAATAAGGTGAAGATCTTACTAATGATCATATTTATAGGTGACACTTGCCCGGTCACAATACTCCCTGAAGATTTATAATTTGATTTCTTTTCTTACTTGAATTAAACAATAGAAACAGTTAATAGAGTCATAGCTACATGGTTCAAAAGTGTGTTTCCAGAAAATACAAGAATATATTACTGTATCACAAGGTTTTCAATTATCTGAGTCTTTATCTTAAAAATCAGCATGCAGTGGGTAATTCTTAACGAATGCATACTTTTGTGCAAATACCACGCCAATCAAGATATAAAACACTTCTGGGCCATGCCTGGGTGGCTCAGTGGTTGAGCTCCACCTTCAGCTCAAGTCACGATCCTAGGGTCCTGGGATCAAGTCCCACATGAGACTCCCAGAAGCAAGCCTGCTTCTCCCTCTGCCTGTCTCTACCACTCTCTGTGTGTCTCCCATGAATAAATAAATAAAATCTTAAAAAAAATAGAATATAGAACACTTCCACTTACCCAGAAAATTCCATTATCTCTTTTTGTAGTCCAACCCTTAAAATTATCTAATGCCTAACCCAGCTAGCAATTGATATGATTTGTTTCGATACAGCTTAGTTTAGTTTGTTGTGGGATTTCTCAGAAATAGACTCATACAATATGTTTTATGTGGTTTTATTCATTCAGAAATAATATTTATAGGATTCATTTGTCCGGGTGAGTGTACCATGTTTAATCCATTTTATTTTTTATGTAAATTTACTACAACTTATTTATTCCTTCACCTGATAGTAGGTATTTGGGTTGTTTCCAGTTTAGGACTATTATGAACATTCGAGTAAAAGTATTTTGTTGTTATTGTTTTGTTTTATTTCTCTTTTGTAAATACCTAGGGGTAGAATTTTCCATTTATATAGTAAGTGCCTGTTAACTGTATTAAAAGAAATAATTCCACACTATTTCTCAAAGTGGCTGAAACATTTAACACTCCCACCAGCAATACACAGAAGTGCTTCATGCCTTTGTCAATAGTACTATGAGTTTCATATGTGGAGATAGATAGATGATGATAAATAGATGATAGATAGATGATAGATAGATAGATAGAAAATAGATGATAGAAATAAAGAGACTGTTTTTAATATATTGAAGGCAATCATATAAACATGTAGATATACAAATAAAAATCTGAAATTAAGAAATATATAACATAGTTTTCCTTAGTTGATTAGATATGCATACTGTTTGCAATCAATGATTAATAATTGTCTTTTCGGTAGTTATATCTAAATTCTCAAAAGCAAATGTCTATTTAATTCCATATACACTGTTGTCTGAGGGCTAATGATGATCATCATTTAATAGTATCTGAAGTCGAGTTTACATGATCTCACTTGTAGTCCTTGACTTCTATTTTGAGGCATAGCAATATACATGGACATCTGTAAAGGATAAGAAGAATGAAATAAAATATATTTCTTCAAGTTGTAAGATCCCATTATTTTTATTTTTAAAATATTTTAAAGCTTGAATATTTGCAATTTCTTGTTCCCAAGATTTTTAAAGTTTTTATTTAAATTCCAGTTATTTGGGGCACCTGGGTGGCTCCGTTGGTTAAGCTTCCAACTCTTGGTTTCGGCCCAGGTCATGATCTTGGGGTCCTGAGATCAAACCCCATGTTGGGTTCTGTGCTCAGTGAGGAGTCTGCTTGAGATTCTCTCTCTGTCTCTCTCTCTCTCCCCCTCCCCCCCTCCCCCTTGTGCTCACTCTCTTTCAAATAAGTAAATAAATCTTAAAAAAATAAATTCTAGTTAGTTAACATACAATGCTATTGTTATATTTGTTTCAGGTGTGTATTTAGTGATTCAACACTTAACATACAGACTCCATTTTGATTACATTGTAATACAATACAAATTTATTTAATTAAAAAATTTAAAACAGAAACCACACTTATGCTAATGAAGTAAATTATAAGAACAGTTTGGATCCCTGAGTGGCTCAGTGGTTTAGTGCATGCCTTTGGCCAAGGGTGTAATCCTGGAGACTCCGGGATCGAGTCCCACATCAGGCTCCCTGCATGGGGCCTGCTTCTTCCTCTGTTTGTGCCTCTGCCACTCTGTCTCTCTGTGTCTCTCATGAATAAATAAATAAAATCTTTTTTTTTAAAAAAAAGTTTAAGCTATATTTAATATATTGTATTATATCTATATTCAAAATAAAGACCTCTTAATTTTAGGACTCCCTCTAGATCCTTTCTTACATTGTTTTCTGCATATTACCATTTGCTAAAAAATAAAATTCATGCTTTACTTTTGAACTTGAAAAAAGTTGGATTACTTTGTTTTTTGTACAAAAGAGTATTACAATTGTAAATTTGACTTTTTTGTACAATTATCCCTTTCTAATAAATCTTCCACCACTTGTCTAAGAGATTAATTTCTTCACAACAACTTCCAAACTCCACTAAAAGTAACTGCTATTGATTGTCATTCAATTATATGTGTATCACATGGATATCTGTGAAAGAGTCTCATTTGCATTTTTTCCTGTTTAGCTGTATGTTAGGAAACAGGCCATTTTTTTATTATTTGAAAATGCATAAATATTTATTTTTTAAAAGTAACTTGATTAATTTCAATCTAGTTTATATTAATTTAATTGATTCTATATAATTACATATGCTCTTATGTAATTACATGACCTTAGATTGGTAATAATTTCAAATGTTGGTATTTTTAATAATTCCACTGTTTTAAAGAAGATTCTAAAGTTGAGTGTTTGGCATTTGTATATTATGAGTGAGAAGGAAATCAAATTGCAACTGAGTTTGAAACATTTATCATAGTCATTTAAGATGGTCTCTTCAAGCATGGATAGTATTATATCACTTGATATAAAGTGTTAATACCAATAGACAAATGTTTCTTTGGTTTAATTTGAAAATTAAGCCTCCTTAGTTATACTTAAATCACTGAATTATACCTTAAAATGAAACAATTATAAATGTAAATAAAGGTTAAATGAGTACACTTGTTTTCATTTGAAATATATTTAAATATTGCTACATGGAACTCCTGGGTGGTTCAGTGGTTGAGCGCTTGCATTTGGCTCAGGTCTTGATCCCAGGGTTCTAGGATCAAGTCCTGCACAGGGCTCCCAGCAGGGATCCTGCTTCTCCCTCTGTCTATGTCTCTGCCTCTCTATGTTTTTTATGAATAAATAAATAAATAAATAAATAAATAAATAAATAAATAAATATTTTAAAATTAATAAATAAATAAGTCTTATTGCATGATGCTATTATATTTGTTAATTTGCAGCCATCTATTTCAATTAAACATGGGTTTAATGCATCATATGTAGTATCATAAGATAAAAAAAGTTTCAAACCATTGGACTTAAGATCAATAGGTTTCATCTTTTTATTGAAGAAATGAACCTGAAACACTGATATTTTAATTGATTTATTCAGTCATCCAGTAACTTATTTGGAAGCTTGAGTCTGATTTCAATGACAGGCATGGGAATATACAAACTCCAAAGCATTTAGTAACTACATTATTTTCCCCCCAATAATCTTATTATAAAAACATTTTAGGGATGCCTGGCTGGCTTAGTGGATGAGCATCTGCCTTTGGCTCAGGTTGTGATCCCTGGATCCTGGGATCAGGTCCAGCATGGGGCTCCCTGCTACTCCCTCTGCCTATGTCTCTGCCTTTCTCTGTGTGTCTCTCATGAGTTAAAAAAAGAATTTAAAAAGAGCATTTCATATTCTACTTTTATCAGTTTTGTTTTGGGAAATAATTTCACATATACTGCTTAATTTATATAACAAGCACCATTATAGTTGCTGTAACAAAACTAAAAAATATTTAGTTTTTTAGTTCAGTCACATTAACTAAAAAATATTAACATCACACTATCTTATAAACAAACATTAGCCATTAGGTTTTTTTTTTAATTTTTGTTTTGTAAAATTAATTCAGAAGAGAAGAAATGGGATGATTGGATAAGTATTTTCTTTTATTTTTGATCAATGACTTCACTTTAAAAATATCAACTACACATACCTTAATACCATAGCCATCTTAGTAGTGACTATAACCAATGGGAATATCAAAGAATTGTTGGATAGAATTATATCTATAGCTTACATTTTTCAAAAAGTCAAAACATTTTTGTACAATTAGTCATAAGATATTTACATTTCATTTATTTGGTTTTAAGATGATTGAATACGGCAGATGGATAGTTTGTTGAACTGATATTTTTCATCATATAGACATGGCTTGTGAAGTCGAGAATGGATTTGATTTTCACCATCTGCACGAAGATTTTTTTCTTGCATATTTAGCACAGTGTGACATCTAATTTGGTTACTAGAGTTACTCTTCATATTTCTAAATCCAAAGAATTATGATTTATTTGAAATATTCTATATCATATAGCACTATTGACTCTTTGCAAAGTGCCCTTAGTATGAAAGATTAAAATTGTTTTCCACTTTATAAGGTAATTATTTTGTTTTACACTTGTTCAAAAATAGTAAGATAAAATAAAATTGGAAAAGACACTACTAAACAAAAAGTGAACACCAAATTATTTATCTGTATATTAAAAGATAATGATATTGGACAAAATAGAAAAAAAAATCCTTGTTACACATCTCAATGCTATATTCACAGAAAAGTTAATTAGAAAGCTAAATTTAATTTTGAAGTCTGGGTTTCTAATTCTAATTAGGCCTTGAAGGAAAAACACTTATCTATGGTCATAAGAGTTAATATTGAAGTTTTTATTATATAATTGACAGCCTAAAACACTATTGAAAAAAAATAATAGATCCAGCATTATAAATAATTTATACCAAAATAATTTCTCAACTTTGTAAATATTTATATATATATATTTTAAGTGAAAAAGAATTATATGAAATATGTGTGAAATTTCATTTTTACTTAGGCTATTTGTGTCACCAACTAGATTCTAGTAGAGTAAAATATTTCACTGGTTTATCTAGAATATTGCCTTTATTTATTTATTTATTTATTTATTTATTTATAAGATTTTATTTATTTATTCTTGACAGACAGAGAGAGAGGCAGAACATAGGCAGAGGGAGAAGTAGGCTCCACACAAGGAGCCCGAAGCAGGACTCGATCCCGGGACTCTGGAATCATGCTCCGAGCTGAAGGCAGAAGCTCAACTGCTGAGCCACCCAGCCATCCTCTGAATATGGATTTGTATCATGCTGTACAATTAATGGTGGAAACAAATATTCCCATGGTAGAGCAAAATGAAATATTTATTTTCTTATTTTGTGAGAATGCTTGAAGATATTTAGTAAACTAGAGGTGCAGAATATGTTACATGTTATATTATACTTTATTTCCTAATCAAAATATGGCATAATGAGTTCTAAAAAGTCCTTATTCTATAGTAAATAAATGCTTGCTTGGGCTTATACTCAAACAAAATGAGCTATATAACTGTGTTGAATTCCTTAATATTCAAATTATCCTGTGAAGGTTATGAAAAGTCTAGCTTGATTCCCTATATCTAAAAATTCTAAATAATGACAGAACCAATATCATGGAATTGTTTTGAGCAATAAAATCACTAAACATGGAAAATAGCTAAATACTTAGAACATAAAGCTGGATCAAAGGAATTAGATATTTTCTTTATGTAGTTTCTGTTATGATCACAGCTTATACCTACATAATAATCAAAATACTTATGCAACAATCTTTAGTTTTATTTGAATTTTATATTCAAGTTTTAATATTTTGTAGATATTACATTTATATTTTAATCATGTTAAAGGGACCATTTTTAATTTTCAAAGAGAGATAGTTCATCTTTTGTTCTCAGCTGAATTGTGTCCCTCCAAAATTCATGTTGGAGTCCTAACCTCCAGTAACTCAGGACATGACTACATTTGAAGAAAGGACCTTTAAAGGGGAACTAAGGTTAAACGAGGTCATCAAAGGGGGCCTAATCCAATATAACCGGTATCCTTATAGAACATAGACACCTACATAGGAAGGACCCTGTGACAACAGAGAAGATAGCCATCTGCAAAGCAAACAGAGAGGTTCAGAGGAAACCCAACCTAATAAACACTGATCTCAGACTTCTAGCCTCTAGAATTGTGAGAAAATAAATGTCTGTTGTTCATTTTTTTAAGATTTTATTTATTTATTGGAGAAAGAGCATGCAAGAGAGTACAAACGGGGAGGGGCAAAAGGGGAGGGAGAAACAGACTCCCCAGGGCTCCATTCCAGGACCCTGGGACCATGACCTGAGTGGAAGGTAGATGCTTAACCAACTTAGCTGCCCAGGTGCCCCTGTGTCTGTTGTTTTAACCATCTCATCTATGATATTTGTTACAGCATGTCTAGCTAATTAACACAACTTCTTAAGTTATGGTTATGCTTTCTTTTTTCTTTTTTCTGTTAAGTATCAGTCTTCTCTAATGGCAATAGTATTTTGCTATTTAATGGAAGTTTTATTTTTCTACATTATATTTTTTTCTAATTTTATTTCCTATTAGAGACAGTATAAAAAGAGATAAATACATGGTGCAGAAGGACTTAGAATGTTGGGAGAAATGCACTGTTTTTATAATTTAGTTACTGAAAACTATTAGCTTCGTCAATTCGGAAAAGCCTTTTAGCTTCTATAGTTTTCTCAATTTAGTGTCTCCGTCCACTTTAAGGCAAGGATCATGTTTTATTTGTACTCCTAGGGCCTACTAAACAGTAACTAAATATATGTAATTAATTATATGTAGTTTTATATATATATATGATATCTCTAAGTATATAATAATTCACTTACAATAGATTTTTAAGAGTTTTTTTCATATACTGTGGTATTTTTAATTTGAAATCATTTAAATTTATTTTTAGAATCCTGAAGATGATATTTAAAAATTTAAATTGCTTATATTAAAATACCCAATATTTATTAGATAATATTGATTCATTATGTCATATAGAATTTCAGTTTTCCTAATCCTTAACTAAGTAATCTGGATTTTTATTTTTTATCATCCAATGTTTTTTCTACTTACTTGGTAATGATAAAAATATGGAGCATTTTAGGAGTCCATGTGTACCCTCATCCAGGAAAGTAATAAGATAACATTTGTATCAAAATACTCTAAAATATTTCGTTAGAATATTTTTAAATTCTACTTATGTGATTCTCAAATTGGGGGAATTATGTTAGTGGGGAAAGAGATGTAGTAGGTTTAAAGTAAACTGTCTCATGTTTTTGCTCATTTAGTGATTCCTTTACATGGGTTAAATTAACATCAGTCTTCCTCTATTTGATTTAATCTCCATGAGAGAATTATCTTTATCTTGTTTTTATTTTTCTTCTTAGAATTTTAAACATCTAGCACTTAAATGGACCTTATTTGTAGAATGGAAACAAATCATACTATTGAGAAAAAGTATCCACATATCAGTCAAATTTTCACCTCATATTGGTAAGATATTACATTTCCTTTGATTCTGCTTGATATTAGGCACATTTTATTTAGAATGGCCAACCACATTCATAAAGAAACAATGTATATGTCTATGACGTTGAAAGAATTTCTGGATTTGACTGAGTTCTGATGATTTCCTAAATGTGTCTACAATAAAGGGACTAGGAAAAAAGATACTATTTAATCGAATTCAAATAACACACATCAATAAGATTTTGATGAAACTCATCAGTAATTTGTAAGATTAGTATAAGGATGACTTATTATTTGTTTCTAATGTCATATTTATACACATTTAAGAAACCTGTTAATACTGAAGAACACAGTTCAATTCATAACTGGGCAATAACACATGACTAAGGGAAAGAAACCTTTGGTTTCTTGTTTTCCAGTATTTATATTTTTCAATTAAAGCAGATGGTTGGAGGAAAGCCATGCTACCTCCAACTTCTAGTGATGCATTCACTGGCAAAAGTTCAAATAACCTGGTATGCATCTCCAAGTATCGTTCTCACTGGCAGCCAAGTTTTTTCCACTTGAGCCTTTCCTCCTTGGATCCTGGCCAGCATCGCTCAAGACTTCATGAGGATGAGGAAGCAGTATTGATTTTCCTCTAAACTAATCTTATATGAGGCGGCCACTCCTTCCCTCACTATGAATGGAGGAGCGCTGGAGGAAACCAGCTGCACCACTTGCGAAGTAAAATTGCTTCTTTGGCCTCGACCTGAGCTGAATTCCAAATACTGAAAATAAAAGGAGAAAAACGGCAACGTAGATAGGCCAGCCTTTCAAGGCAGATACGCATTCAGTTCTCTAAAAGAATGTTCCTGAGAAACAGGGAATTTGCTTGTTAGAGCAAGTGAAGGAGATTCTTATTATAAGATGTGGTACAGTTGTCAGCCAAAATAATGATTCCTTATACCAGAGCATTTTGGATTATTAGGGCTGTAAAGCTACTTTTTGGGTTAACGTTACATAATGTGTAGTATTATGTATGCATAATACATAATATATAACATATACAATATGTGCATAAACATGCATGCTCCATAAATATACATGGAGATTTTTCCATCTCTGTGTTTTATTTATATAAAACTTAAATCAACCCTGCTATAAAAATACCCTAGTTCTTTAATGTAAATAAATAAATGTTAATTTAATCTATTAATTTCTATGTTGATGCTAGCATTTCATAGAGGCAGTACCATCTGTTAGGTTAGTATGAAAAATATTATAAAAGTTAACCCTATAAAATCCACTGACATATACAAATCTATAATACCGTTATCTTCTGTTATTTACGGTTTTAATTTTCTTAAGAAAAAAGGCTAGGATATAAGGAAATCTAATTCTGAAATCAAATCCAGCAGAATTTAAATCCTGGTCCTATTTAGTCCTCTTTAGAAAGTTTCTTCGTCTTTATTGCCCTTGTGTTTTCTTTCCCCCAAATAATTACTTCCTTGACTACTTTCTTTTTTTTTTTTACTTCTTCTGAGCTGTACATAATAAGTAAAAGAAAGTATTTTCTAACTTTAAGACATCTATGACCACTCACAACTGTTATGTCGCAAAAAATGTAAAGGTTTTTAAATTTCATATTACAAAGAAAAAAATAATTTATTTAGAATTAACTGATTAAAAATCCCATATGCTGGAAGCATCTGGAGACACAGTCAGTTATGAGATCAACTCTTGGTTTTGGCTCAGGTGGTGATCGCAGGGTCAGGAGATGGAGCCCTGCCTCAGGCTCCATGCTCAGGACAGAGTCTGCTTAAGACTCTCTCTTCCTTTCCCTCTGCCCCTTCCTCTGCCTTCTCTTTGTCTTCTCTCTCTTGCTCACTGTCAAATAAATAAATAAATCTTTTAAAAAAATCCCATACACTGAACAAACTGGTTACCAGAAGGGAGGTGGGTGATGGAGATTAAGGAGTGCCCTGGAGATAGATGCTGGGTGATGTATGGAAGTGTTGAATCATTATATTGTACATCTGAAACAATTATTTAAGAATTTTAGTAAACATTTTTAAAAAGTAAGTAAGTTGGAAGAGAGAAAAATCCCCTATACTTATGCAGAAGGAATAGCCAAAAAAATTTAATCTGTAAATTAGATATTCAATTATTATGTTCCCTAGTTACTGTGTATATGACATATACAGGATTTTAAAATCCTGTGTATATTATGGCGCTCACAATAGTTTATTTTCCTTTTGAGTTTAGTCATGTGCTATGCAAGTGGTGACTAATTTAAGGTATTTTGAATAAGAACATGGGGCTCCAGTGCTTCCTGAAAATCTCTTCCTCTGATAGCGAAGCAGCACTGCCCCTGCCTCTGCTTTGTCTTAACCTCTATCCTTAGAGTAACTTCACCTCTTCTGAGTTTAAAAAAGTAGTGTGGGTGGAGGGGATTATCTCAAGGAGGACTCTGGTAAAATATAGACATTATATTTGGACATTGACTAAATCCCAATAGTTTTCTTTTATTTTTATGTTGTCATGGATTAGCTTTATCACCTAGCCAGGTACCTTGCCGACGTAAATGCTGAAACCGTGAACCTGAGATGTACATTTATTCACTCAAGGGTCTGAGGTAGTCCTGGCAAGTAAGGTGAATCTCAAGGAACACAGGTGTATCTCAAGGAACACAGGGCCCATTAGAGGATGACAGAAGAGAACATTGAGATAGTGATAAATTTTGAAAAAAAAAAACACTATTTTTGTCACTAGCTTGCCTATGGTGGTGTCTGCATACATGAAACAGATATATTTTTAGTATCTAAAGCAAATACACTTTTGCAAAGTTTTCAAGTATGCTAGCCTTATTTAGATAAATATCGTATGACATTACCTACTTTCAATCATTTTTGGAACATGGAAGGCAATAGATTTGGGGATATCATATGAAAGATATAGATAAATAAATTAACTAGAAGATGAATATAGAGAGCAATAAATACATAAACTACTTGATAGATTGGCCATTAAAAGATCGGTGAGCATAAAGACGGAGATATGTTCACTACCATATTAACTAAAACATTGTTTTTCTACTAAAATATTTGACCCTACTTTACTATTTTCCCATGCCTTAATCTTATGATCAGATATAAAATATTTTGTTTTTAATTAACTTTGATTTTTAAAAAGCTTTTATTTAAATTCAGTTAGCATACATTGTAATATCAGTTTCAAGTGTACAATATACTGATTCAACACTTCCGTACAATACCTGTTGCTCATCACAAAAAGTTCCCTCCTTAATCCCCCTCACCTATCTAACCCATGCCCCTACACAAAATTCAATATATTTTTTAAAGATTTTATTTATTTATTCATGAGAGACAGGGAAAGAGAGAGAGAGAGAGAGAGAGAGAGAGAGAGAGAGAGAGAAGCAGAGGGAGAAGCAGGCTCCATGCAGGGAGCCCAATGCAGGACTCGATCCCAGGACTCCAGGGTCACACGCTGGGCTGAAGGCGGTGCTAAACCGCTGAGCCACCCAGGGATCCCCAAAATTCAATATTTTTAAACGTGTAAGATAAGGCAGATAATTCAAAAAGCAAACTGAGAAATAGAATAATTATGAATGCTCAGTGCATGGTCATTAAATGGTCAGATAGTTTGAATAAACTAAGGAAAAAATGCTTTCTGAGGGTGAATTTGAAGCTCAAGTTGTATGATAGGAACAAATACACTTTCATAAAGAATGGTCTGTTGGGTTCTGAAAAAAAAAGAAACTTTAGTTAATTTGTCCAATTAGTTTGAAGTAAAGTTTGTATTCACCTTCCCATTATTGTTAAATGGACAAAAAATTGTATCTTTTCTAAAATCTGCCATTGATGTTTTTCTCCCAATCTTTTCCCTCCCCCTCACTTTTTTTAAACAGGAACTGCTTCAGAAAATAAATAATTAGCATAACAGAAGCAAACCTAACATGTCATATTATTTAATGTTGATTTTGCTTATAATTAACTTTGACTAACTCCCTTTTCATATGGAGATTATGGGAAAAACCATAATCATTTGGAATTAGAGATATGTTCAATGTGTTTACTACTTACAAAAATATATGAGATTTGAAATTTGTATAAATGCTATTACCATCCTAATAGTTCATTTTCCTTTGAATATTGTTTGGAAAACGTCACTTACAAAGCTGCATCCTCCTGTTAAGGCTGCATTTATACACACGTGTCCCTAATTCAATCTTCAGACAGAGGCCAAAAAAATCGTTTAAAACAGAAAAATACTTCTACTACTCCCTTTTAAACCATTCAGTACTTTCCAATGCAATTATAGTAAGTTCCAAAATCCTTACATGATACAACGGTATTTAATTTGTGTCTTCCAGGTGTACTTTTCCCTTTTGATTGGATCATCATATCCGTTTTGTTTTGTTTTGTTTTATAAAATTTTCCAGGAAATCCCCAAACTCCAGCTCTCATTTTAAGTCCTAATGGGACCCACCCTTGTGGTCACAGCACACTTTACAAGGATTCTTATTTTTCATGTTGGATTGAGGATATAATGTCCCTTTTGCTTCTATAACAGAAGTGCTAACACTTGCTCCTGCCTTAGCAGCAAAGCTTGTCTAGTAGAATACAGAGAGAAACAGAGGACTCCAGGTGGCTTTTCATTTCTGGGTTCTGGTCCCTTGGGTGCACCAAATAGTCTTTGTTTCTATCTTTATACAGCTTTGCTTCTTCAGCTACTACTTTGGAGTCATAGGCTGTTGTTTATTTTCAATTTTTACCTACATATTTTCATTTATCACAGTTTTATCATGCATCAAAAGATGAAACAACATACCTGAATTGTTGAAGTATTACTTAGTGTTAAAAGTAGAGGAACATTCCACTCCTGGTTGCATCAGTTTATAACTAATTCATTTGGGAGAATCTATTTGACCGCTCATTGCTTTCATTTCTTCATATGAAAAAAATATATATAATGACAATTATTTTTATGTTATATATCTCAGTCTTTTGAATGGCTTCCTCTTGTAAGATTTGGATTAAGAGCCCTGAGCAATTCAATAGTTATTCTGCCTTGTCCTATCATCTTCCTGCATATTTGTCTATTTTTCCACCTCTCCAACCCTGTCACTGTCCTTAGAAAGGCCACAGGTATTTCTTTGTATCAGAGTGCTTAAAATGACCAATAAAGCTCAAGGATTGGATTTCAACACAAGTCTTATTCTAAACCTCATATATTTATACACTAAATTAAACATTTTCATTGATCACTCTCAATAAAGGTGTAAATAACTGAACTCTGGACGAAGCAAGATACTAGAATACGGTTGGACCTCAATTTGTAGACATTGTTAAACTAGGCATTAGTTTTAATATTTGATGGGTCAAATGAACTGCAACTATATGATTAGAGCACAATGTGAACAATTTAACTAAAGTCATGGCCTTATTCAAAATGCACAATAGCAAGTCTAAACTAGTTCAAAGAACTTGAGTTTTGGTGAATGATCCATTGGGAAAAAAAAATGGAAGATTGCAATGGTTTGAATCTACTAGCCAAAAAACTTTATTTGTTTTAACTTTTTTGAATTAAGTGCTAAATATTGAGTGATTCCCTGGTTCAGTAATTAAATCAATAAAGTTATGTTTTGTGGTAACATAAAATTTACCCTCAGAGTATTTGCTACTTATTTATCAAGAAGTCAGTAAGGTTGATTCAGCAACTTAATATCATAAAGATTTCAATTCCTTCACTCCTTCCAATCTTCCAACTTTGAGGAGGGTATTAATAGTACCCTTCAAGGTGAAAAAAGAAGCTGCTATATTTTCAAACATGAGATTGTCACACTAGCATTTTCAAAATAAGAAAACAACAAAGAGAAAGTGGAAAACATGAGCTCCAGAGACACAAAGACTTTGTCCTGTTCTCAATTTTGCATTTCATCAGAAATGAAATATTTCCCTGTAAGTCTAGTTAATAGCTCTAAAATCTCTAGTCTCTTGGTTCAAGCATTAAACCATTAAATATTTGGAGATCGTTAAAAGTACTGATACTGCCTTCATCCCTAACCAATTAGTCCAATGTTCCAGGGCATCAGCATTTCATACGAGTTCTTCAGTGAATATAAAGTGCACCTGGGTTTGAGATTCACCATTTAAATCTAACTGCAATTTATCTCCTTCACCATGGTACTTTTTATCTGAATAAAATGGGAGTTCTGTAAGCAAGGAAGAAACAGGAATAATGAATTTAAATATGAATGCCATACAAAACCTTAATATAAAATGGATCTACATCTCACCTGATTCAACTATCCCCAAAGGAAACTCAAACTCTAAGAGAACTTTACACCAAAGAAAACATCTCTGAACCTTTGAAAAACATCTTCAGAAATGAAGCCTAAAACAGGCTACACTTAACTTCATGAGGGCCTAAGTTAGCATCACGATTATGGCTTGTAATTACCATGAATTACAAAGTGTGTGTATTTATGGTTACTGTGGGTATGTGTTTCATGATCCTAAGGGAAGAAAAGCCATATCTAGTAGAGATGATATTTTTTTTCATGACTTCATCCTCAAGGTTCACAACTTAAAGCAAAATGAGTTGCCATTATATTTTTTAACACTGTTAAGTGTAACATTTTGTTCAAAGTCTTAATTTCTGATTCAATGTCTAGTTTTCTGTACAAGCCATTTTTAAGTGAATGTTGATTTAAGTGTAAACAAAAATATGGCTACATAATTATAGTAATTCAAAGTCTATACAATATGGGGCATAATATATTTGAAATTTACCTATTCATTACTCTTTAAAGATATTTGTACATTGACATACATTTTTGTGTGATTTGGTGACAACAGCAGCAAAACTTGGTTTAATTTTTGAAGATGTTGTATGCTATCCACAAATTGGAAAACCAGTACCAAATATCAAATGATGTGTGATGACCTGTGACTGCGGTAAAATAGAGGTTAATTGAGAAATAGGGAGAAAGTAAACCAAGTAGAGGGCTCAGGAAAGGTAAAACAAAACAAAATAAAACAAAACCCCGAAATTGTCTGTGGCCATTCAGCACTTAAACAAATGAAGAAATTAATAAAATCTATGGTGTGCAGATATATTCCAATTAGTTGATAATGATGCTTGAAGGAAGTCATTGACAATATATTGGAATGAATAACACATTAAAGGATGAAAAAGAAAAGTCATTAACAATCCTATACTATTATGTCAAAATTTAAAAATTCAGAAAGTTCTAAATAAATTCCCACTGGGGGAAAAAAGAAACCTCAGAAGTGTCACAGAAATATAATCTTAAGTTACAAAAGACTTTTAAAAAAATGTATATGTATACATTTTAAAAAGTACACACATACTTTACATATCAGTCACAGGTGTAATGTTATTTTTAATGGAGTAAAAATATTCTTATTAGAATTTGTCAAGTGTTCTGTGCTGACAAACATGTTCAAGGAACATATCTTAGAGCAGATCCTCCGTTAAATATTTTAGGCACATTTCATTTTAATCAGTTCTTCAGTCAAGCATCTCTGGGAAATATTCACCTCAAAAATTAATGAAATCTTATACAGAAAACAATAGCTTTCAAATAACCCTTCACTTGTTTTTTTAAACAAGTAATGATAAGCCATTAAGATATTAAAATCTCGGGGCTCCTGGATGGCTCACTTGATAGAGCATGCAACTCTCAATCTTGGGTTGTAAATTCCAGCCCCATGTTGGGTGTTGAGATTATTTAAAAACAAAATCTTAAAAAAAAAAGGTATTAAAAGTTTTATATATCTATGCTTTTTAATAAAGACTGTGACTCTGATTGATATGCTTTCTCTGTTTGCAAAATATGTGTTAAGTTGCTCAGCAGATACTCATGAATAAACACTTATATGACATGTTTTGTTTCTTTTTTTTTAAATTTATTTACGATAGTCATAGAGAGAGAGAGAGAGAGAGAGGCAGAGACACAGGCAGAGGAGAAGCAGGCTCCATGCACAGGAGCCCGACGTGGGATTCGATCCCGGGTCTCCAGGATCGCCCCTGGGCCAAAGGCAGGCACTAAACCGCTGCGCCATCCAGGGATCCCCATGTTTTGGTTCTTTACTTAAAATATTTTAATCCTGTCATTTCAAACAAACACTAAGTAGGCAGATGAAACTACCTCTTAAGAATTAAAAATTTTTCTATTAACTAAAATATAGGACATTAAATAATAGACTATGAAAGAACTTATTGTTTCCTTAAAAGGGAGATTTTAAAAAATGAATTTAAACTAATGATCACATCAGTAAAAAAATGAAAAATATCTTTTTTTTTTTTTTAAAGATTTTATTTATTTATTTATGATAGTCACACAGAGAGAGAGAGAGAGAGAGAGAGAGAGAGAGGCAGAGACACAGGCAGAGGGAGAAGCAGGCTCCATGCACCGGGAGCCCGACGTGGGATTCGATCCCGGGTCTCCAGGATCGCGCCCTGGGCCAAAGGCAGGCGCCAAACCGCGGCGCCACCCAGGGATCCCGAAAAATATCTTTAATAGTATGTTTTACATTGTAGTCTAAGAGTTCAGAAACCCGAATGGCAGTACAAAAGATGAAAAGTTAGATAATTTATTATGATAATATAGGCAAATATCACTCAGAAATAGTAACAATATTTTTACTGTGAACTCAGCCATCTTGCTGATAATTTTGCATTTCTTATTAGACATAAATATATCCAAATTTGAAAGAAATGTTAATAAATAGAAAATTAATAACAAAAGTTTATGTGTATCTCAAAAATCTTTTCACAAAAGTGAAAGAAGACACAATAATACCGTAGTTGAAACAGAAAGTTCTATTTTTTTTTTCTAAGTGCTTTAAACAATTAGGGAAGAAATTTGTCATTTTACAGTAGTTCAGAGTAGTCAATTGTTCATTGTTGGATCTGAGTTCAGACAATAACTGACATCTCCTATTTAGTGATATTTTTATACATTTTGGTTCTTCCTGTGTTTTCTTATGTGATTCACTGCAAAGTTAGGAAAGACAATGTTATATGTGCTTAGGCTAACACTATTTTTTTTTTTTAGGCTAACACTATTTTAAACTAGAAGTCCTATTAGAGGAATAGCCGGAGGGGAAATAAAATTTGAGTACTGTCTCAACATGGTCACTCTGTCATAAACAAAATAAATAATAGATTTTTTTTATTTTTTTTATTTTTTTAAATTTTTTATTTATTTATGATAGTCACACACAGAGAGAGAGAGAGAGAGAGAGAGAGAGAGAGAGAGAGAGAGAGGCAGAGACACAGGCAGAGGGAGAAGCAGGCTCCATGCACCAGGAGCCTGATGTGGGATTCGATCCCGGGTCTCCAGGATCGGGCCCTGGGCCAAAGGCAGGCGCCAAACTGCTGCGCCACCCAGGGATCCCCAATATTAGATTTTTAAAGGTTAAATTAAAGATATAAAGCTAATAGAAGGAAGGAAAAAATATCTAACAAGGAGAGTCAAAACTAATAAAAAGATGTCGATATACCTCATGATATATTCATGATATAAGAGAGAAATAAGTTTGTATAATAAAATATCAAAAACAAAAAAAAATCAAAAACATGAAAAGGTGCTTTGATAAATATTTACTATAAAATGATTAAAATCATTAATGTTCAAGAAATAAACCTTTGTAGGAGCTATAGCAAACACTTATAACCAAATAAAATGACAAAGTATTTGAATGAATAGTTATTATATATATTTGGAAAGAGGTTTATCTACAAGAATACTAAATGCACTTTACATATTTTTTAAAGATTTTATTTATCCATTCATGGGAAACCCAGTGAGGGGCAGAGAGAGAGGCAGAGACATAGGCAGAGGGAGAAGCAGGCTCCTTTTGGGGAGCCCGATGTGGGACTCGATCCCAGGACCCTGGTATCACAGCCTGAGCCAAAAGCTGATGCTCAACCACTGAGCCACCCAGGAGCCTCCCTAGGTCTTTTGTATGTCTATGTACATTTTGAAAACTGTTTATTAATACAAACAAAGAAAAAGCTTACTGGAATTGTGACTGTGATTGTATTAAATCTATCATTCACGTGGGGATAAATTGATTTCTTAAAAATATTGGATCTTCCAAATTATGAATATAGAATAATATATCATTGCTTTAGCTTTTCTTTAATTTCTCAAATCTGTGTTGTTTTGTTTTGTTTTCATTATACAGTTCTTTCTTATTTCTTGCTAAGTGTCTGGTTAACTTACATGAATTTTGACACTCTTGTATACAGAATGTTTTAAATCTCATTTTTTGTATTGTTTGCCGCTAGTGCTTTATGAAATTAACTTTATATTAGCCTTATATTTTGCAAATGTGCTAAATCTAGTTACTATTTCTAGTTGTTTTTTTTTTTTTTTTTGAATGCTCCTCAGAATGTGAAATAGTAAGACTGGTTGTCCTAGGGGCGTGTGTTCAATATTTTGCCATTCATTGTGATATTAGCTGTAGATTTTATCGTACTTGTTTTTTTAACAGATCGAGGAAGTTCCCTGCTATTCTTACTGAGAGCTTTTAACAAAAAATGGCATTGGTTTTTTCACATTCTTTTTCTGCATTTATCAAAATGGCTTATTTAAACAACTTTACATTACTGAGATAACATTTACTTGGTCATGATATGTTATTTCATTCACATATTATCGGATTCAATTGCCAATATTTTAAAGTATTTTTGTATCTATATTCATAAGAAATATTAATCCATGCATTTCTATTAGGTCTTTGTGAGGTTGGGACATTATGTTTTTTCTAGCCTCCCAAGCAAGTAGAAAAGGATACTTTTGTTTTCTGGATGAATTTGCATAAAATTGGTATTATTTCTTGTTAATTGTTTGATAAGATTCAACAGTAAAACCATCCGTGCCTATAATTTCCTTGGTAGCAAAATTTTTTGATGATTAAGGTCTGTTCCTTTAGAAGATATAGGGCTACAAAAATTTCCTGTTTTGTTGCATTTTTGCTCAGTTGCATTTTCTAAGGAATATATGCATTTCATCAAAGTTTTCCAATGTGTTGGTATTAAACTGGACAAAATATCCTTTTACATTTTGATTATCTGTAGGCTCTATGATGATAATCTCTCAGGCATCATATTATTATAATATGTGAGATATTTTTCTTTTCATCAATCTAAGTAGCTGCTATAGGGTTTTTATTTTTGTCATTTTTTTTTAAGAAAATTCTTCAACTAGTCAACATGTGGCTTTGTAATTTTTCTCTTTGTTTTCTCTATCTTATTCCTGTTGTTTGGGTGTAATTTACTTTTCCTTTTTTTATGTATCTTAAGGCAAAATTTGGGGTGATTGATTTAGAATATTTTTTTCTCCTACAATTTAGTATTTAAGTTGTAAGATTCTTTCTAAGCAGCATTTTCACTATATATCATGCATTTTTATATGTATTTTTTCACTATCATTAGGTTTGATTTTTTTTTTCCTGGCTGATACTGAATTTCTAAATACTTGATATTTCCTATGATATTGTATTGTTACTGATTTCACTTGCCCTTAGTATATGCTATGTAAATTTGTTGAACATTATTTTTTAAGAAAAAAATACGCTTTTTCCCTGTGTCACATACTATAAATATAAATTTGAATTCTTATTATTGACTTATCACTTAGCTTTATATCTTCACTTTCTTAA
The DNA here is from genome assembly GCF_905146905.1 of Nyctereutes procyonoides. Taxonomy (NCBI): domain Eukaryota; kingdom Metazoa; phylum Chordata; class Mammalia; order Carnivora; family Canidae; genus Nyctereutes; species Nyctereutes procyonoides. The sequence continues at coordinate 11,572,036 of NW_026575032.1, read as the reverse complement.
AGAGATTAAAATTTATGCCAACAAAACACTAGCAAACTTAAAAAAGTCACTGACAGTTAAGCAGTTACTACTAAAAATATTCTAGTATTTCGTACAGTGGAGTTAACACATTTATGACTATTGTTTTATTATTAATTAATATTAAATCTATTATTTTTCATAAAGTGTAATTTTAATATAAATGTGAAAACATTTTATAATTTTTAGGTTTTTAAACAAATAATCTAACGAAGTCTCTTTACATTTATATAACTTAAAATAATTTCCAAACTGAAATAAAAGACGAAAAAAGAGGAACGAAAAGATTTGGGGGAAAGAAGGAAGGACCACAAAGCTCTATTTAGCCTAAGTACTATGTTTAAAATAAGATAATTATCATTCTAATGAACCAACAGTTTACATTTTTCAAACGTTATAGAATACACACATTTCTTTTCCATTATTAATACAAATTATTCCATTATTTGGAATTTCCATTATTTTCATTATTAATACAAATTTCCATTATTAATACAAATCTAATGAATCCTTGTACTGCTTTTCTTTGTCACTGAGGAAAAAAAAAACTCCATATCCCATTTATTTCATTTTTAAAAGGAATGCTCTATCATCTTAATTCATAGAAAACAAAATCACACAGGCTTTCACCAGTATTCAAATAAATGAAAGAAAGAAAGAAGAAAGAAAGAAAGAAAGAAAGAAGAAAGAAAGAAAGAAAGAAAGAAGAAAGAAAGAAACATAAGAAGAGGACTTTGAACAGACTGAAAGAACCTTCTGAATAAGCCATGAATAGGGAATTCCAGAAGAAAGCATGATGCTCATTTTATCAACAAAAATACATTTTGCCTCTAGCAAAGCTAAGGGCAGACATATCCCATATAGACTTAGGAGTCCGAAACACTGGTCAGATGAAAAATTTATTAGATGAAATGTCAGCAAAATAAACAAAAATTTCAATTACTCATATTTTAGATGAGGTTCAGTACTAGTGCAGTGTATCAATCTAGTAAAAACATGGACGGCTCTGAATTTAGTCATAAAAATGTGGAAGTCTCAATCAATTTTATAACCAATGTTTATGCTCTGAAACATTAATATTTTGAATAAAATTTAGAATATTCTTATATGAAGCATGACTTTAAATCACTTTTTCTTGATAGATATAGCAGATTGCTTACTTGGCTTATGGTTCATGCAAAATACTGGAGCTCCTGGCTCATTGTTCATGTCGGATGCTGTCATTACCTCCGGCTTGGCCTCCTAGCCTTTCACAGATGCCTTCCCAATCGATGTATCACACTGAAATAAAGAAAAAGATCAATGTGCAAATACGATCATGTATCTCTTCTACCCTTATTACTTTCCAAGTTCTTGATTTGCCATTGACCTCAGACTATTATGCATATACATATAGGCCATTATACATGAATTGCATGAACTCTACATGAACTAACCTCTTGTCCATCTTCAAATCTTACCATTCCACCTCCACCTGCCTTCCCACTGCTCATGATTTTACTCTATAATTTCATGATCTTTCTCCTTTGTTTTGGTGTATTTTTACATATTGCATCCTTTTCTGGAATACTCTTCCTGATAACTTCTTTTCATCTGAAAATCTTTTACTTGATTTTATGTGCCACTTCGTTTAATGAGACTTTTAAAAATGTCTACCTTTGGTCATCATAGCATGTAATACACGATATTTCTGCCTGTAACTGTTTGCACTCCTTTCTGAATTCAAGTATTTTTTGAAAGGATTTCTATCACATTTACAGTCATATCCTCAGGAAGTAGCATATAACTTGCACATACATAATAAAAGCCTTTAACATGTGCAAGTTAAATTGAGTAGAACTCATATAGCAAGGAAAATTGCCACATTGCATCCTAAATGTAATTTCTAAAAGGTCTTAATGCATAGTATGCACATACTCAAACATGCACAGTCCTTGCCATTAATGTATTAAAAATTCTATTTTAACTAAGACAATTATTTTCTATCATACATGTACATGCCACTCATTTAGGATCTGATAATCTCCTCTGTATTAATTTTTGCACATTTATCCTTGTTTCACCTATGTTCTCCTATAGACATGTCCATCTAGACATGAGAATATATAATAATATATATAATTTTATTAATATATTTTTATTATATATGTAACATATATATAATTTTATTTAACCATTTTTATTTGGGTATAGTTGACACACAATGTTACATTAGTTTCAGGTGTAGAATATAGTGGTCCAACAAGTTTGTATATTATATTAATGCTCACCATAGGTGTACCTACCATCTGTCACCGTACAACACTATTACAGCACCATTGACTCTATTCCCTATGCTATGTCTTTTATTCCCATGATTTATCCATTCCATAACACTTCAAGCTTGTATCTCTCACTTCCCTTCACCATTTTGCCCATCTCCCCACCTCATTCTCTCTGGCAACCATCAGTTTGTTTCTATATTTATAGGTCTGATTCTGCCTTTTATTTGTTTATTCATTCATTTGCTGTCTGTCTTTTTCTTTTTTAGATTCCACATGAGTGAAATCATATGGTATTTTTTCTCAGTTTGTCTTATTTCACTTATACACAGATTTTAAATAAGTTTTTGAACAATATATATATATATATATATATATATATATATATATATATATGCCAGAAATCAAGATCAATCCCAGTTTTGCTCTTCTGATCACAGAATGTATCTTTCTTGCTGAGCCTACCTAGATTATCTGAATTACTGTTTGACAGCCAGTCATGTAGGTTGTCGATGACTCATCCAAGAATGTTGAGCTCAGTAATGTGGCCAAGACATTATGAGCTATGGCCTGTTGTAAGAAAAATGGACCAACTGGATTTGTTCCTCTGGAATTTTATCTAAAATATTCTAAATGATTGAACCCATTTTTTAGGATTGATAAACTGATCATCTAACAGATACTATATACAAAATCAGAGAAGACACAATAGCCAACCCTGTGTGTAAGGAAAATGACAGAGCTGGTTAAAGAGAAAAGAGGAAACGAGGTACACAGAGAGATGTAGCAGTCACATTAAAAATGAATGCTGTCCATGTTTATGAAAGATGGAAGGTAATTCTATGTCTATAAGGTATGTTATAAGTTAAATCAATTGTTTGACAGAAACAAACAAGACCCAACAACAATAGGAAAGCAATTTGTTGAGGTAGAACACAGAATTGATAGAGAAGCTGAAAAATGACCAAAATAGAGAAATCAAATCACCATTTTAGTTGATAAGCTATAATACATAGTTCTTGGGAAAGAAAGAAATGAAATTGATATACAATGGATTTAATGGTTTTAAAAAATCAGAATAAAATATTCCAGCCAAAAATAAAATTGTAAGTGGGAATTACAAATTATTTATATTTTCCCTTTTTCTGATCTTTTCAGATAATATGAAGAAATGTCAGCCCTTAAGTCATCTCGGGGAATTAGCTACCCAACACCAGGGGTCCCATTTGTTGGTAACTGAGGGTTTGGCTCACTAGGAAACTAGAAAATGACTTCCATATTGTCCAGGTTAATAATCTCATGACTGCTCTTCTTTTCTTCTTCTTCCTCCTCCTCCTCCTCTTCTTCTTCTTCTTCTTCTTCTTCTTCTTCTTCTTCTTCTTCTTCTTTCTTCTTCTTTTCTTCTTCTTCTTTAACCAGCACTTAAAGAATCCTCAAAACTAGTATTTTTTTTACAGAGTTCATTGGATTTCCTCCGGGTATGGAGTACCTGAACTGATCAAATATATGCTATATCACTGTAAGCTCTTGATTACTAAATAAAATCTATAAAAATAAATATACTACTACATTTAGTGAAGTGAAACTATAGCTCAGCAAACGTGTTTTGCAAGCCAGAAAGAAAAGACAAATTACCCAGAGAGACATGATTTCAGAACATTATTTCTCATTAGTAAATATAGATGCCAGGAAGCATGCAGTAATAGTTTCAGATTACTGAAAACAACAACAACAACAACAAAAACAAAATATAAGACCCTCAATTTAGAATTTCACATCTAAGTTGGCCATCATTTAAGGATAAATAAAACATACTTAAATTATTCTTGAGGAAAAAGCTAGAGTTTATCATTAGTGGAACATCACTAAAATAACTATCAAATAATTATAAAGATTATCCTTACAGAGAGAAGAAAAATAAATCCAAAGAAAAAAACTCATGACTTCCAGTTAAAATATCAAATCCATCATCAAATCTGCTACAACTGAAGCACTGGAGGTATTTTATAAATACATACATACATACATACATCACACTTGTTTTAAAAGATGGTAGGGATTTGAGAATTCATGAACATTCCCTTTGCCTAACAAATACAACAGATGTGATTTTAGGGTAAGCATACACAGCTTCTAAGAGCTTGAGGATCTTGCAAAAAATAAAAGTTTATATATGCAAAAGCAGAACAAGAACCACTAATTACAGATCTGAAAACTTTTTTCTTGTACCATGCTGCTATTTGTTAAGAAAAGAGTGTATCTTATTACCCATTAAATAGAGGTTGTCCCATGATTAACATAATTACTTGCAAATATTTAAAATGAGTTTGATTTTGCTGCATCATTTCAAAATACGATTGTGACAACTAAATGACAATTATGTTAACAACTAAAAAATAGTCGCCGAAAATTCAGGCTAACAGGTTACTTCTTTTGGGCAGGCAAAATCATAGCTGTTTTATTAATTTCAATCTGTTACTTTTATAAGGTATCACTTCAAAATTAGTCACCTAAATGGAAACAGGCTGGGTGTAACACTGCATAAAAATGTAGATCATGCAATGTAGCACATGCAATGCGGTACATGGAAAAAATAGTCATTGCCAGAAAAAAAAATTAATTCTAGAACAAAATGGTGTCACTAAGAAACATATGTTTGTTAACTATTCTTTCTGTAGAATTGGAAATGTATTTCAAAGTGTTTTTTCAATGGGTGGGCTCTATGGTCTCACTTTTCTAAGCACTTGGCACTCTACTGGAGTAGAGTACACTCTTGTGAAAGTCATAGTGGGAAACCCCAAGTGACGAAATGAAACCCTTCCCTTCACTGTGTTTCATTACTACGTAATAGAATTCTGCAAAGGATGCATGGGGACCATGGCTATGTGTGCACTGATGGCTATTCTCACAAGCACTGAAGAACTTCACTCACATAAACATTGAATTTGCTTAAAAAAATTGAATTTGTTATAAAAGTCAATCTTCAATTTTGTTTATTGTTGTTAATTTGAACTGGATCAATCATATCTTGCAGAATCAATATCATTAAGAAAATAAAAAGGCATAGCAGTATGTTTCATGTGTGATAAAAGATTAGAGGCTATTGCAGATAGAAATAAGAAAACCTAAGGAAGCTATAGGTAACCATTGAAATATCTATGATTTCAGATTACGAAATGAATATTGTTGAACTACTAGACATATCATCAGAATTTGTAAAATGTAATAATTTCAAATCAGTAATTTAACTTCCTCTCAATTCCGTTGAAAACTGAAGTCAAAATGTTTGATTTTGTGGTATATTTTAAATGGGTGTTTTAGTTTTAAGATTTTTGAAAAAGAAGCATAAAAATGTAATTTCCTCAAGTGCCTTCAGAAACTCTCCCTGGGACACAATTATAAATCATGGTATTATGCTGAGTGAAGTAAGTCAATCGGAGAAGGACAAACAGTGTATGTTCTCACTCATTTGGGGAATATGAATAATAGTGAAGGGGAATATAAGGGAAGGGAGAAGAAATGTGTGGGAGATATCAGAAAGGGACACAGAACATAAAGACATCTAACTCTGGGAAATGAACTAGGGGTGGTGGAAGGGGAGGAGGGCGGGGGGTGGGGGTGAATGGGTGACGGGCACGGAGGGGGACACTTGACGGGATGAGCACTGGGTGTTATTCTGTATGTTGGTAAATTGAACACCAATAAAAATTAATTTATAAAAAATAAAAAAATAAAAAAAATCATGGAGTTTGAGACTGGTCCATTTTCACCTGGGATCATTCATACAGTTATTTTTACTTTCTGAAATTTGTTTGGACTTAGAAAATCTCACCTGCTTGTTGTTTGAAGTGCATTTTAAAAAATGAATTAAATGTACTATATCTTCCTCCCAAACGCTTTGTACCACATTTATTAAAAACAAACAACAAGAAAATTATTAGATCATATTCCTACCGTCATTTTATTTAAAAGGCAGCAGATCATATGATACTTTTGAGGTGTTTGTCATCTGGAAATTCAAGAAACTATGTCCTTTCCAGCATTGCCTACAGATGTTTCTTTAGTCTTTTCAGTAGTTTTTCCCCCCCTTTCTCTGTCTCGCTTCTTTTATATTCCACTCCACTTTCAAAGCATTTTTCTATGAAACAATTTGGTTTCTATGCCATCCAACTAAGGTAACCTATACCATGCAGTGCCCTCAGCAAATTTCCTGAGTCCTTTGAAAAAGCAGAAGACATGGTAACAAGAACTTTACTGTTTACCCTTTCTTTTCTGCTCCTTAAGATTTAGAGAAAACATCATGCATAAACATTTTGTGTGACCACCCTCACTATGCCCCCTTAGTATATTTTAGGGACTTAAAAATGCTCAAAGCCACCATATGGCCTGAAGTTTCACTAGCATGTCTAAATAAAGACTTGGAAGTTCTTGGCCGTGTGCTCCCGGTATCCAGGACAAAATTTGTAGATTGCTTTTAAAAGTCAATTTAAAAGCTCTAGCCCTTGGTAAAGACTAAATTAAAAACAGTTTGAGAAGAGTTGAACATGACAAAATAATAGTTCAAGGAGATTTCGAGATACTGTCAGAAGTTGTGCTGAAGTTAGAAGAAACAATTTAAAGGTTATTCCAAGGAACTTGCAGTTCTCATTTTAATGCTAATGAACCAAGAAATATTAGGCTAAGGGAGTTAATCTGTATGCAGAGCATTCTAATAAATTAAATGAAAAGGGTGCAGATCTAATGCAACTTGCAAATGCCGGTTTCAATAATTGTCACATCAGCTGAGTATTTATCTAATCAGCACTGCTAAATTTACCTTTCCCGCTTAATATTGCTTTTCTTTTGTGTCACATCATTTTAGTGGCATGTTAGTTAAACTGTGGATTTCCTTCTGATTCACTTGAAAAAAGAAGGCTAGAAAGTCCTCTTTCATAGAGGGATGTATTACATGGGAGAGACTATTGTGGGGTCATATTCAAATACCTTTGCTTCTCAAAAAAATTACTTTGCCTCTCTTGTAAGAACCATCCCTTTGAAATACTTAGGAATGGTGGTCTCTATTTCCTCTGCTTCCTGTAAAATCGTTTACGATGCTCATTTACAAACTGTTGTAAAATTTTCATTACCCTACAATAGCATGTGCGTTGTCTCTAATTAAAAAGATTCCTACAGTACCTTTTTTTCGTGTAGCTCACTCTCATCACATACTCATTTTCCATGCATTCTGATGGCACTTTTCAGTGCCATCAATCTTGTTTTTCTCTACTTAATAGAGAAGTGATACATCTAAAAATTGAAATATGGAGTAATGTCTGTTAACATTACCAAATCTTTCACTCAACAGTCATCTGTCCAACACATGAATAAGAGTATGAGATCCCTTGTGATGTGAAGCAACCAGCCCAGCTTGCAACGAGCAATATACGCTGGCACAAATGTAACTCACTTTAGCAACACCAAAAATGAAATGTAAACACAAGTATTCATGGTCTTTTCTGATGTAACCTAAATTTTTACTTCAACTTGATGCTTCTTAAGCCTTCTGTGTATATTGCTCTGTTTGCTTTTATCAGAGAGAAAACCAATCATTCAGTTTGTCCTTGGTTGATTCATTTATAGCGTTCACAATAGCTTTTTTTTTTTTTTAAAGATTTAACAGGAATTTTGTGATCCTTTATATGATATGTTTCAATGAAGCCTTTTGGGAAAAGTTCTTAACGTGAAAGAATTTTCACAGAGAATATCGGAAATAAATGTGCAAAAGGGAGCCGTTTTAGGATTAGAGATATGCATGGAAGAGGGAAAAAGCCTACTTACATTACTAGAAAATAATTTTCAATTTAGAAGTTATAGTGAACTATCTTTTTTTTTTTATAAAAGTGACCTTTTTAAAAAATGAAGAGGCGTGCCTCCTCTTTAGCAAGATTGCATTAATAATTGTCAACCTGCAATTAGAAGAGGAGCAGGCTTTCAATTCTTCTAACTTTTCTCTAAAATGTTGGCACATGAAAAGAAGTGCCCTGGACAGATGGGAAATTAGCATGTCATAAAAATCTATAATAGATTGGCTGTTGCTGTCAATCTCATGAAAGTAATTACATCATGATGACTCTCCATGAAAATTGCCACGGACTTACAAGGGAAAATATTATGTATATAAGGCAAACAGAAATACAAATCATTATCATTCTCTTTCAGTATAATTTTCTCGTCTCTTTTTAATTGTTTGCTAGGATCGAGACTTTAAATTATTTTTCTTATAATAGCATGAGGTAAAAACTTTACTTTCGGAGAAGAGGAGATATCTGTATGTGAAGGGTGGAAGGTGCTTAACTATTACACTGCTTGAGGGTCAGTCTTCTGCTGCTGCTGTATGATACCGCTTGGGGCCTGAGATGTAGAGACTTTTCTCCACCACCCCACCACTTCCCTTCAAAGTGTACAATGTCCTGGGTCATTGAAACAAGGGTGGGCTATAGAGAGTTCATTTGACAAAGCAACAAATTGTGGGGGTAGAAGTAGGCAACAAAACTCCTTGGACACTGAGTAGGTGACATGCTCGCTACTGTTAACAAGGAAAATCCTTCTTAGTTTGCAAAGAGAAAGCATCTCGTTGGCCTAAGTGATGTTTAGCACTTAACCGAAATAGAGACTCAAATTCTCTGCAAGCAGACTCTGTTCCCACGGGCCTTCCTGATCCTGGGGGAGTGCATTTTAAGAAAGAACTTCATGAGCTCTTGCTTTTGCCTTTTTTTTCTCATATTAATGAGGTTCCCTTTTCTCCACTTCCTCCAGCCCAGAGTTTGGCAGCCTCAGCACTATTGATATTTTGGGTTGGATAATTTTATGTTGAAGAAACTTTCCTGTGTGCATTGAGGGATGCAGAGGATCTGGCTTCTGCCCCTAGATGCCAATAGTTCACCCCTTTCCCTTCAGTTACAGTTATCAAAAAGTAGTCCAGACATTGCCAATTGATCCCTGAGAAGGAGATTTCTCCCATTTAATGTTCACTAACACGTGAAAATTTTTCTATCTACAGAAAGTATAAAAAATTTCATCTTCCATCTCTCCTATACTGGTTTCACAGAGACAGCAGCCTCCTTGAGGAAATGAGTGACTTAGGTCTTGCTGCCTAGAACTGGGTGGAGATAGAGTATTGGAAATTTAAGTGCAAAAATGAAGTATAAAATAAGTTAATACGAGATTTCTTCCCTACCCCCTATGCATGCTTGTGTATGTAAAAGAATATATTCACTTTAATTTTAAATGAAGGAGTCCATCAATTGAAACACAAAAATACATTTATTTGCTTTACAAAATTTGTTTTGATGTAACCTGGATTTTGAACACTGTTCCATCTTCAGTAACCAAAGCACTTTATATAGTTCAAAAGTGAAATAATAAAAAGAAGTAATGATATGTCCAGTCTGGTTCAGACTAGTCAACAAATAATCTCCTCAAAATGTTTTTGTGGGATGCCTGGGTGGCTCAGTGGTTGAGCGTGTGCCTTTGGCTCCCCGGTCCTGGGATCAAGTCCCACATCAGGCTCCCTGCAGGGAGCCTGCTTCTCCCTCTGCCTGTGTCTCTGCCTCTCTCTGTGTGTCTCTCATGAATATATGAATAAAATCTTAAAAAAAGAAAGTTTTTGCAATAACAATACAATTTAAATGCAATTTTATATTAACATATGTGTATTATTAAATATAAATGGATATATATAATTTTAAATGTGCCACTTTTTACATTAGTAATACTAGTAAAATCACTAATATTGCCATATTCTATTTTCTTCTATGTAGACCATGTCAAATACTATATCTAAGGATATGCACAGGTCACCTAGAAAAACATCATCTGTACAGGAAAATATCATCTGTGCAGGACACTATCATCTGTGCATGTGCATCATGTCATTCTCCTATAGCATTATTAACTTTTATACTATCTACCTATACCAGTGAATATTACAACTCCCTCTCCACATGGAATGTAGGTATCTGTCTCAACTGTGGGCTTTCATGTTTATTAGATATGGCTAGAACGCTATTCACTTATCTTTGACAATTAAGAATACAAGTATCTTTTATGGAAGTTAGCCCTAGATGCTGATAATATCTTCAATTTTAAAAAAAAATTATAAGATAAATGAACTCATATAACAGATTTCTAACCAAGAATTTGTAATTTATTATTGAAATATGTTTTTGGCAACATTAAGTAAGATAGGTGGTATATATTTCTTCTGCAATAATTATGATTGAAAGTATATATCCATATTCATGTATATATGCATGGGCATAATGTTCTATTTAAAAGAAAACATTTTAAACAGCTTATAATAAATATGACATTTTTTTGTTATCTTTAACACACGTTGTCTCCTCAGAAGTATAAGAAACGTTATAAAATCATTATGATCACTGCAAAGAAATTCCCACTTCTGAGTTAAGCTTGAGCTCCCATATGTCCCTTTTACAGCATCTCAGAGAGTGTTGATGGAGTGGAGGACTGTGTTCCTCACTCATTTTCACATTTCACATTTTCATATTATCCCCCTGCCATTTGAAACACTCTATCTTGGGCTCTCAGGACCTCCTCTTCTCTTCGTGTTTTCAACGGCATATTTTAAGGTTTGTTTTTCTTTTTTTCTTTACTACCGAACATATGGGAAAGTTTTCAGTTTGATTTATTCTATTCACTCAATATTAACTTTTGAAACTTTGGCTCTAATTTTTTTCATGAAGAACATGCTTTGCTTGTTTGGGTTGATGATAAGTTACAAAGACAATAAAGTTAATTCATGATATCTGATAATAATTTTTCAGGAAATGTTCTATCTAGTTGTGTTAGAAAGTCAAAAAATGCCAAGTCCTGATATATCTAGCATTTAATCATCCATTTGTTCATTTATTGTCAAAACTTTACTGAGCATCTACTATAATTACTCTAACTCAATAATTACACTAGAAATGGTGGGCATAAATTGTCTTTGCCCTAAATAAGTTTAACAGAAAAAGACACACACACACACACACACACACACACACACACACATAAGATTGTGAACGAAAAGATTTCCTGAAGTTATTTGAGAGACATTTGAGATTTCCCAATGGGATAGAAACATTTAAAAATGTTTTACAAATGACTCTCGTATTTTCTCCTTTGGGGTCATGAGAATATGTCTTTTAGGGTTCATTAAAATGAGCTGATATCAATGTCCACGTGGTTGATTGTCCAAAATATAATTTCTAACTTCTTGGTAGAGATGTTAGAGTAAATATTAGGAAGACATTTTTTCTAAATAAATTAAAATAATCACAGTTCACTCCTTTCTGGAGAGAGAGGATTAGTAGAGCATTAAATACAAAACCTGTAAGTTCTATAAACTAAACTAATTAATTATTTAATATTATGTATATGTGTAAACACTATGTATACTATGTAGACATGAATGGACAGCATATAAGATCTCAGATTCATGAAAAAAAAACATAAGATTTTTTTACAATTTTACTGCTTCATTGCTTTAGTACTAAGTGTGTTTCTAGTTAGACTCCAATTTTATACAAAAGCTTGATTTCCATATGTTTGGCTTACAGACACTGAAATTAATAAAGTGGGTCAAGGTAAGGGCATATTTGCAGTTTTCCTTTGAAGAAAATGGTATTAAATTATGAACATATTTAAGTACTGTAGTAAACCAGTGTAACTGCCTTCACTCAGTAAGACTCAGCTAATTAAGGCAATTGTGAAGGTCACCAACACGGATTTCAAGTTCATGTGAAAATACAGATGTGCAGTGCTAACAATGTTCACAGTTTCTTTGGAAACATGAAATGTAAACCTATACGATCTCCACAGCCCATAATGGATAATAGATACTTTAAAAAAAAAATAGGTTTCCCCCAAACACTTTCACATTGTTCCCTTGACTATGTGAGTCTTTTGATATTAAGTTTATGTGTCAACTTGACTGGGCCATGAGGTTGCCAGATATCTGGATAAACATTATCCCCCAGTGTCTCTTTGAGGGGCTTTCTAGACAAGATTGACACATCAGAATCAGAAGAGGGAGTAAAGCAGACTGCTTTTCCCAGTGTGGGTAGGTCTTATCGATTCCACTGAAAGCCTGAATAGTACAAAAACCTGAGTAATACGAATAGATTTGGCCAGGCCATTGACAGTCATACTTGTGGACTTGAAAGAGTAAGTAGTCACTCTCTGAAGTCATTAAAAATGGTTATTATCATGATGGCCTTGATGTATACATAGAAATAAATATCAATAGTGTAATAACTATTATTATTAAATATCAATAGTGCAATAATAATTTGGTTAAAGACAAAAATGAAGATTCTTCTCAATTCAACTCTTTAAAAAATGGCAAGAATGGATTAAATATAGCACTGGAAACTTGCTCAGTCTTTAAATGATTCAGAGCACATTCATAACACACTAAATTGCACATAACTAGCATTTGTAGAAAGACGGAATAGGAAGAGGGAGCAAACTTAGTATATAATAATCCAAAGCAAGGTAGATGAACCCATGCTCATACTAACTGTAGGAATATGAAAAATTCATCATTGTAGAGGATAAAGTCAATCAATTCAAAGCAGTGAATGGATAAAATCACATTTAATCAACATATCTGATTTGTTAAGTTAGCAAATTAGTAAATATAATTCCTAATTCTTAAACTGCCACCATGTGAAGAAGGCAATGGGAATTTTATGTTTATTAATGAAGATTTGAGTGCCTGGTGAATGAGAGATTTTCTGTAAGTATAGAAATGTGGCCACGTTAAGTCATTGTCCAATTAAATTCATATATTTTAAAGCCATTAAAATGAGGACAAATTTAAAATATTATCAATTGCACATTTGGATTTTTAGGGATGGGCCATGTTACAGAGAGGAAGAGTAGCCAAATTTGACTATCTTTGTTTTGTAGCATATGTTTAATAAAAGATTCATCTTACAATAAGGAAAAAAAAAACCCACAAAACAAAAACCCTAAGTAAGGGAGATTTCTATCTACCTGGGTGTGTTGACACGGGAAGTTAATCTTCTACTTTCAGACTAGCCTTGGAGTGTAATCTATATCAACTTTTCTGATTCTTAGGCATTCAGACTTGATTTTGGATTTCTCATCCTCCGTAATCATATGAGCTAATTCCTTATAGTAAATTCTTCTCTCTCTTTCTCTTCTTTCTCTCTCTCCCATTAAATATATATATATATATATATATAATATCCTATTACTTCTGATTCTTTGGAGAACCCAGATGAATACAAGGCCCATCTTATAAAAGGCCTCCCAGTAAACAGAGTGTAGTCACATGTGTGAAAGTCACACTATGATATAGTCAAATTTCAAAATATTCAAATTACTAAAGATAATTATAGACTCTGATTTAATTGTTAATGGAGTGAATTATCTCTGCCTAATTGAAAATAAAATAATAATTTTGGTTTGAATTGCATAAAAATATTGGTATTTTGTAAAATAGTATAGACATATATTTGTTTTGTAGAATTTTCTATCTTTCTAAACCAAAAAAAAAAAAAAAAAAACAATTGAATTTCATGAGTTATAGTTAGGTTCAACCGAAAGAAAATATTTTTCTATACCACACACTAACCCCTAAGTAATGCCCACACTAGGTTACCAATTCTCTTCTGTCAATATTACTTAGAGAGCCACAATTTTCTTCTTGTATTTACTCAACACTTAAATTGCAGGTGACTCAGGAGAAGCTGAAGCCAATCCCAGTTTCTTCTCTGAGTTCTGATTAGTGTCAGTTCCGGGGATAGCAACCCTTGCAGAGGTTTGTGTTTGGTTCAGGAACAGAAGAATAATCCCTATCAGTATCTGATATTGAACTAAAGAGTTGATGTGTTAGGTATATGTAGATAACCTGAAATAGTTTAATAATACTCAAGAAAAAATATAATTCATTTTTAGATAAAGATTCCTCTCCCTTCCATATGAATGTGAACAAATACCTATTGTACCTCCATAGTTTCCACTGCCTTCTTGAGCCATGAGAGCAATCATCACAGGACTGATGCTCATGTGGAGACAGGCAGTCAAGAGAACCATACAGAAATGGATCCTAGGCTAGCGTGCTTTATACCTGGAAATCAAGCTACCTTTCGCTGTACTTTCTATTACATGAAATAATTTATATCCCTTAATTTTATTTTACTCTTATTTTGAAATTCAGTTTCTTGCAGGTGGAAAAAAATATTGGCAGTGGTAGATTCTAATATTGTTGCCATTGCCTCAAAGGTAATAGGGAGAATGTGGCTATCAAGATGACTCACTTCTTTATCAGGATGAAAAAGCAATGTCCATGTGCCACAGAGGCCATTCCCAGTACTGGAAGCCCTCGGTAAATTTGGACTGAGTACGGATGTGTCTTTGCCATAAGTGAATAATTTTTAGCAAAAAAAAAAAAAAGAGAATATACATTTCATAGAATTTTGTAGTTGAAAGTGAAAAACTAGAGGTCACAAACTCTACCCTGTCCCCACTGTCAAAGTGATCATGTCTTTCTGTCATTAAAAATAGAAATGAGACAACATTTTCAGGTGAATTTAGAATGCTTATTTTCTCCTGGTGAGTTGAAACATTTGTCATTGTGTAACCAACCCTTTAAAACTGCTAGTGTTATTTTTGCTGTAAAGTCTATTTAACCCTGTAATGTAGTCACAAAAAGTTTCTTTTCAATTTTTCCCATTTTTTGTATTTAATAATGTCATATTTGAAAACATCGACACTTAATTCTTCTGCTAATAGTTTCTAATGTCTTTAATTGTGCCTTACTATAGGTTTTCTTTCCACGTTTTTCTTCTATTTATGTTTTCCTAGCTAATATTTAAATGATATAAAGGTGTACAATCATAAGGGTTATACCTTGAGAATGACTTCCTTCAGAATAGTTTTTACATCTTTTAGATGTACTTGGGTACTACAAAGTTGAGTCCACTTTCTTTTAACCTCTAACCTTTAGATTTCCTGTATCATACATGTGTATACATTTGAACTTCAAACTTCTGTGTTAGCAAGATTGATTATGCATCTCCATTGGTGGAAATTTCTTTTTTTTCTCCTTCCTTCCTTCCTTCCTTCCTTCCTTCCTTCCTTCCTTCCTTCCTTCCTTCCTTCTCTTCTTTTCTTCTTCTTCTTCTTTTTCTTCTTCCTTTTCTTCTTCTTCTTCTTTTTTCTCTTTCTTTCTTCCTTCCTTCCTTTCTTTCTTTCTTTCTTTCTTTCTTTCTTTCTTTCTTTTTCTTTCTTTCTTTCTTCTTTCTTTTTCTTTCTTCTTTTCTTCTTTCTTTCTTTCCTAATTGTATCCAACTTCAATAGATGCCAAGATAGTAAGTATAGTCCCCTTCTGGTCACCCATTATCTCAATTTAATTTTATATTCCCTACCCCAACCTTTCACTGTACAAGCTAGGTTTGGGGAAAACCTGTCTTTGTATAGTTATTTTAGTTCCAGAATTCTCATTTGAGTGAGTGCAAGTCCTCATATTTTTATTCCTACATGGCCATTAAAACACTGTCTTCAATGCAGCCTAAATACTATTTCTTGTTGTTTCCTCTAGATACCTTCATTCTTCTGTATTGATCAATTTAAAACTTTAATGTTACATTTAATTAAATTATCATCCATCTCCTCAGTTCACATTTGATCTTATAATTTGGGTAGGCAGTGAAGAAATAGAACATGCTGTCTTTAAAACTCTTTCTTCTTCTTTCCCATTCATTCTATTTCTTCATCTATTTTCCTTCTCCAGTGTTGAAGTTTGCATTGAGGTACTGGGGAAAGGGTAGAGATTTTGTGTACTTATTTTGTAATCTATAGCAAACATCTTCAATAGATATCTATGTTTCTGCAGTCAAGTGTAAAGTGAAGGATTGAGAAGATGTATTAAACCAGCTTTAATAAAATGCATGTTTCACAATTATAACATATATTATAGTACTCAAAGAAAAAATCATGTGCAAAACATCCTTACAGTATTGTCTGTAAAAAAATCAATGTATTGACTGCAATAACCTGAAGAAAAAAGCAAACAAGCAGTAAAATGAAGATAAAGTTTCATATCTTTCAATGTTCTTAAGTAGTTAAAAACCTTAGGCAAGTCAATAAGCTTTTCACTCTCAATTTCCTTTCCTATTAAAAATAAAATTTAGATTGGATGATCACTAATGCCCTATCAATATACAGTTATAATTTTGTTGCTAGAAATTACCTTTATTCTTACAGTGCAAATATTTCCTTCATATTTTATAATAGTATGAAAAATGAGATCTGAAGCTTTTCAATAACCAACTTAATTTGAATAGCTACCAGACATAACCATGTAATAAATAAACACACTAAATGATGTTTTGATTCTATTTTCCCTTTTCCTCTCTGGTATAGCTAATTGAAAATACTATATGTCTAGCCATCACAAGAAAAATAAATGTAATCAATATATTCACTTGGTTCTCTTGTCTGAATTCTAAAGTGCAATTAAAATAAGAATAATATTTGGGGTCATCCAAATTGACCTGACAGGGCAAATTTCTCCCCCAACTTTCAAAAATAATCTTCTTTTTTAAAAAAATAGTTTTATTTATTTATTCATGAGAGACACAGAGAGAGAGGCAGAGACACAAGCAGAGGGAGAAACAGGCTTCCTGTAGGAAGCCTCATGTGGAATGCTATCCCATGACCCTGGGATCACACCCTGAGCCAAAGGCAGACCTCAACCACTGAGCCACCCAAGTGTCACTCAAAAATAATCTTAAATCTTGTTATTCTTTTGAAATTTAGCAAGACTGATTCTTCTTTTAATATCAAAATATTCATTAAATGCTTCAATGATTGAAATATTTATTAAAATTAAAAGAAAAAATAAGGGTAAAGTTATGCAACTAAAAGATAATTTCAAACATTTTAACTATCTGAAACCAGATAAGAGCTCTGGTTAAGTTCATATGAAACATTTTTAATGTTTCTAATATAATTGCCATTTTTAAGGGTTTAGCAGATTAAATTTCAAAGGCCCTGTTTTAGCTATCTTTTGCTTGAAAAAAAAATTCTAGGACCTGAAATCAAAAGTAATTAAGAGAAAAATGAATCCAGTTAGGCTTAAACATATATACTAAGATATGCTTTATTTTCCATGTAGATACTTATATTAATCTTAGATTCATGACTAACTTAAAATGATTTTTAAAAAATTGGCAACTGTCCCTCAGTAAGTACTGTCATGTATATTTGATTGTGTTCTCTCTGATACTCTTTGTCTGGTATAAGTATTTTATGTTTCCTATTTTCTTTAAGTATCTCAAACCCTATGATATTGTGAATTCGGTTATGGGCCATGTTAAAAGTTTGTAGTCAACATTTTATTGAGATTCCAATGAGATATAAAGAAAAATACATGGGCAGCCCCAGTGGTGCAGCAGTTTAGCGCCACCTTCTGCCCAGGGCCTGATCCTGGAGACCCAGGATCGAGACTCACACGGGGCTCCCTGAATGGAGCATGCTTCTCCCTCAGCCTGTGTCTCTGCCTCTCTCTCTGTGTCTCTCATGAATAAATAAATAAAATCTTAAGAAAAAAAAAAAAAAAGAAAAACATAGTATATTTGGTTCCCTATCTAAAATAGAATTTCAGTAAAAATAAATGAAATATAGGCCCTTTCATTTGATATCATTTATTATTAAGGATATCTAGTTAGTATTTCGAGATTTCCCAATAAATTGAAGAACTGGAAAAATAAACATAAATACTGTTTCTGAATATTTGTGCACAAAACATAAGAATCCGATAATGAGTTCTAAAGTGAGGGATGATATCAAAGTCAAGCATGAGGACATGAACTCTGCATAGAAATGAATTTTTTGTCCCCAAACTCATCTGGTCATCTCTTCACCTCTGTCCACACTGAGATATCAGTCTCATAGCATGGCTCTTCAGGCCCATTGGCTTGTTTCTTCTGATTGTGTGGCATGCTTGGAGCAAGAGATCCTGTTTGTCTATTTATAATTCTCCCTCTGCTAAACACATCAACAACAGAGCCATGTAATCTGTTCTCTTGCCATCTTCCTGACATTTTATTTGTATTTAATTCCTATGGTTGAAGTAACAAATTATACAAACTTAGCAACTTAGAACAATGCAAATGCATCTTACAATTCTGGATATTAGAAGCCCAAAATTGTTCTCACTGGGCTTAAGTCATGGTATCAGCAAAGCGGTGCTTCTTTCTGGAAGATCTAGGGAAGAACCATTTTCTTGTCTTTTCTAACTTCTGTGTACCGCTAATAATCATGGCTCCTGGATTTTTTTCCACCTTCAAATCAGCAATGGCCTGTTGAACCTTTCTGACATTACATCACTTATTCTCTTGCATCTCTCTTTCACTTATAAAAACTGGTAAGGTTATGTGGACCTCACCCAGGTAATCCAGGATAATCAGCCCATCTCAAGATCTTTAACTTAATCACACCTATAAAGGAACTTTTGATAAAATATACTCACTCAAAGACTCTGGGGATTAGGACAACTTGGGGCAGCATTGTTCTGCCTATCAGATCTCTGTAACTGGAGCCACCATTTTGTTTTCAACAACTCTCCAAGTTCATAAAGGAAATTTCATCCATAACACTAGTGATTCTTCCTTATGAGTGTGTGCATGATGTAGTATCTGAAATTCCACAGTCCCCTTTCTCTACTCAATACTCCAATCTTATAAACACTTCTAGGTATTTACTGTTTAGGAAAAAAAACAAAAAAAAAAAAACACCGAGACTTAACAGACAACTTTTGGCTTCTGTCTTGTCTCATATTTTTCACTTGAAAATCAATAAAGAAAGAAATTCAGTGGAAATAAAAGAGAAAAGAAAAACATAGGTTAATACCTCGATATATCATAGAACCATATACATTAATTTTTGGGGACTCTAAAATCCTTGCCCTAGGATATAAAACTGTATAACATCAATACATAAAAAATAATAAAATCCATAAGGAAGATCATTTTAACATCAATTATGTTAAAAAGATGTTCTCATTAGTTAAAGCAGAGTTGAAAGTAGAGCACTTCACATCATGCAGATAATGAATATGAGTAATCAAGTCCCTTAAATAAATTTACTTTATTACTCAAATTATTCACCTCAATTATCAATTTAGCCTGTTGTCTTTAGATGATCATTCAATTCTCATGTGTGCAATTTTCCTCAGAACATGTGATGAATATGATAGAGATGGAATTTTCTAAATGTTGGTGTGTTGAAATCTGGCTCCAGTGCTAATTCTTTTTTGGCACATCACACAGTTCCATGCCTTTTATGAAGGATAAATTGTTTTTTTCTACCTGAAATCACTATTTCTTGTTGTAAGAACTCATTTCTAGAACCTAGCACAGTGCTAGCACAAATTAAATCTTTTCCAAAGCCATTTTTATTGAGTAATTTAGATACCAGTTGAAATAATACATGCAAGTCACCAAAAATAAGAAACGTCTACACAATTCTGCCAGAATAACATATTTTTTAAAGTATCCACCAAATAGTGTATATTTTATGCAAATTAATGAAATACTTTGTCTTCAATGCTGGGGTCACATTACTTGATTAGTGATATAGGAGCTTTTCAATATTTAAGAACTAAACCTACTGCTTTGCAGCTAAACTTAAAAAGATCTCCCTGAAAATATATTTTTTTCCCAGTGTAAATGAATTATACACAGACAGGAGAATAGAAGGCACAGAGGAAGCCACCAATAAATCAGTTCATCCCATTAGAGAATACATAGTAATTGAAGGACTTGCTAAAACTATGTATGTGGAGCAAGATGTGGAAATACTTTATGTATTAATAATAAACTACAACAGATCTTATATTTCCAGAGATAACACTATCAGGTAAAAGACAAAGTCTTTAAAATATCAAAATATCTCTACATTTCTGTTGTTTGGTCAAATACACATGTTAAAAATGTATGTATTGAAGATGTAAACCTGGGTATACTTAAGCTAAAATGGTATTTTGTCATTTAAATTCTATTGTAATCCTTATCCTAAGGCATTCATGAAAGTTATCTGAAATAAAGCTATATCTGTGAAAAAAAGTAGTTGAAGGCAAAGACTAAACTAATGAAGCATAGCGTTTCTGAGGCCATTTTTCTATCTTTTTCCATAGATCCTTATGTAATATGGAAAGACTTTCCTCACTTTAGGCCATCTGCCCCTTTGTCAAATAGACTTGAAATTGTTGGTGAAATTAAAATGATTTAATATGATAATCCCTCTGAAATGGACTTTAAATGTTAGTTTCACAGAAAAGTGATTTTTAAAGTATAATGTTAAATTTCTAACTGCCATTTAATGTGAAATCTGAAGTAGAATAATTTAACAGAGCTTTATTTTATCTGTTACACCACCTGTAACTGACTTTTTTTTTTTTTTAATTGCAAGTAGTTTTGTGCTGGAATGGTTGCCTTTGAAGAACAATTGTGCCTATATCCTCTCAAGTCTGTATCCATGACATCATATTGATAGCTTCAAATCAATAATAAGGCATATTTATAGAACATAAACCAGCAAATGTTACAGATCAGGATTCCTTCCCACCCCTCATTAACCAATTATTAACCATGTCCCAGCATGCCACTGTAATACTGAAAGTAGTGGTCTCTGTTTTGCCCAAATAATATGTACCTCTAGAGAGTCACTAACATGACATGCTTCAAAATATAGCTATCTCTTTTCCTGTTTGCATTAATATAACTTAATTGTTGAGTGCAGTTAACTGCTTTTGTGCTTAAAGATGGCTGAGCTAAAGAAAAGTGCTGATTTTACACTTTTTATATTCCATTACTGCACTCAACAATATGAACATATTTTTCTAAAAGAGTTTAATTAATGGATAAAAGGAGTCATTAAATTTAGATTGCTTATTAGTAAGTGCATAATAAAAGCATCAGCAAGATCCAAGGTGAAAAAAAGGTCAAATGGAGAATTTTTGATTGGATGTTTATCTAACAAATTTTAGTTGAACACAAATGAATAAAAATATACACGATACTATCCAGTGTGGTTAGAGAAATACATTATTACACTGAAAAGAGAAACAGCTAAACCAATATTTATAAAATACTGTGATAACTACTTTAATAAATGCCAAGGGTATTCTGGGAAATCTAAGGACCCATCTGACTTGAAGTCAGGGAGATAACCACCATCCTTTTTAAAATTTTATTTTATTAATATACAATTGACATATAGCATTATATAAGTTTAAGGTACATAACGTGTTGCTTTGATACATTTCTTTATTGCAATATGATTATCACAGTAGAGATTGCTGATACCTCTATCATGTCACATAATTTTCATTTCTTTTTTGTGGTGAGGACAATTAAGGTAGTCTTTTAGCAGTATTGCTATAATACAGTATAGTAGCCTAAAATTATTATGCTGTGTATTATCTATCCAGGACTTATTTATGTACTTGTTGTAAGTATGAACCCTTAACCAACATAACCTCAATCCCCCCACTTCCCCATCTCCAATAACGATCATTTCTCTCTGTTTTTTCAACTTCACTTCAGGTTTTTTAGATTCCACATATAAATGATTAATACAGTATTCATCTTTTTCTGTATGACTTATCTCCCTTAGCATAATATCCTCAAGATCTATCCAAATTGTCATAAATGCAAGATTTTCTTCTTTTTCATGGCTGAATGACATTCCATTGTGTATAGCACTTCATTATACAATCATGTGATAATGGACTCTGAGCTTGTTTCCATGCCATGGCTACTGTGAATGATGTTGCTGTAAACATGGGAGTGCATGTACCTCTTTGAAAACCTGTTTTATTTCCTTTGAATATATACCCAGAAATTAAATTGGTGGATCACATGATGGTTCTAATTTTAATTTTTTGAGAAACCTCCATTTTGTTTTTCAAAGTGAATCAATTTGCATCCCCACCAACACTGTAAAAGTTTCCTTTATCTTCACACCCTCATCAGTATTTGTCATCCCTTATCTTCTTGAAGATAGCGATTGTAATCAGTGTGATGTAATATTACACTGTGGTTTTGGTTTGTGTTTCCCTAATGCTGACCATCTTTCATGCATCTGTTGGCCATTTGGATGTCTTTGAAAAAGTACCTACATCTGTTCTGCCCATATCTTTACCAGATTTTTTTTATTATTGAATTGTATGAATTCTTTATAACTTTGGATATTGCCTTCTTGTCAGATATATGATTTGCAAATATTTTCTCCCATCATCTAGGTCGCCTTTTAATTTTGTTCTTTCCCTTGCTTTTTAATGTGCTGTAGCCCCCACTCCCCCCCACACACAACTTCTTGATTTTAGTTTTTGTTGCCTTTGCTTTTGTTGTCAAAACCAAAAAAAAAAATTCATTGCCAAAATTTATGTCAAGGGGCTTACACCATATATTTTCTTCTAGAAGTTTTATGGAATCAGATCTTATGTTTAAGTCTTTATTACAAGTTAATGTCTGTTTTTGATGTTAGGTAGAGGCCTGATTTTATTTTTCTGGGCTCTCTATTTTGTTCCATTGGTCTCTATGTATCCATTGATATGAGGATACTATACTGCTATAATTATTATAGCTTTGTAGTATAACTTGAAGTCAGCAGGTATGATGTCCCTTAATTTGTTCTTGCTCAGGATTTGCTTTGGCTATTAAGAATCTTTTGTGGTTCTATATGAATTTCAGGGTAGTTTTTTGTATTTCTGTGGGAAATGCCTTGGAATTTTGATAGAAATGGCATTGAATTTGTAGATGTTTTAGAGTAGTATGGACATTTTAACAATATTTTTAACAATCTTAATTTTAACAATATTTTTAACAATATTAATTCTTCTGATGCATAAAAACAGAATATTTTCCCTTCTGTTTGAGTCTTCTTTAATTTCTTTCATCAATGTCTTGTAGTTATCATTGTAAATATCTTTTACTTCCTTGGTTACATTTGTTTCAACATATTTTATTATTTGATGTTATTGGAAGTAGTATTAGTTTCTACATGTTTTACTGTTAGTGTTTAGAAATACAACTGATCCTTATCTGCAAATCCCCAACCTGAAATCTAGAGAGAGAAGAACACAAAGAATCACAGGCAAGACCAGTTTACCTGACATAGATGCCACTGGAGCCATAAATTGGTCAAAAAATCTAAGTGATAATTTCGAGAAATTGCTAAAAATTTAAAATAGATTACTTTAAAAGTGAAAAACTGCTGTGCACTCAGTCTTAGGGGATCTTGCACACTTTTTTGGAGTTTAGTCACAGTAACCCCACAAGATTCTCTGAATAAATATCTGTGAAAAATCTTCCTGTTTCTGGCATAGAAAGGAAGAAGTATTAACTTAGAAATATATTTAGAGAATTCTCAAAAAAAAAAAAAAAAAAAAAAAACGTCCATTCTTCATTGGAAAATACATTACCAGAGCATTTTCTGACTTGAGGAAAGGCAATTATGCAACTCTATAAACTTTAGTCTCCCTACTCACTGAAAGGAGTCAGGGGCCTAAAAAATACTTGTGAAGGTGACAGACCAAGGACACAGAACCACTAAAAGATGAAAAATTAATCATGAGAGTATAAAATGTTTTTGCCTTTCCCATACCTTTGCACTTCATCAATAGGGCCGTGGTGTAATAAAATTGGATTACAACTGAGGTGCAAGACACAGACTGTATCTAAAGAGAAAATCTTACGGAAACCCGAAGATAACATGAGAGACAAAATCAAGGACTCTATGTGAATTTGGAGCCTCTGGCACATACAGCTATAGAGAATACCAAACACAGACCAATTTATAGCCAGATATACAAAAACTCACACTAAAGTTTGACTTATTTCTATTTCTATTATCTAACATGTTATGTCTGACTTTCAACATAAAGATCACTAGACACGCTAAAAGAAAAGAAAAAAAAATCTGAAGAGACAAAGCAATCATCGGTATCTGAGTCAAATATGACACCAATTTTGGAGTTAACAGATAAGGAATTTAAAATAATTATGATTAATATGTTAAGGACTCTAATGGGAAAAAATAGAGGACATGGAATACATATGGGCAATGCAAATAGAGTGATTATAACTCTAAGAAATAATCAAAAGGAAATATTAAAAACCAAAAACATAATAAATGAAGAATACCTTTGATGAACTCATCAGTATCCTGGACAGGGCTTGAAGGTATGAATAGAAATTTCCTTACTGAAATGCAAAGAGAAAAACTGAAATGAACAAACAGAATATCAAAGAAAGGTGGGAAAATTTCATAAAGCATAATGCGTGTCAATAAATATTTAGATCAATAATCATACGAAACTTTTTTTTATGGAGAGAGATAGGGATTAAATTTAATTTTATTGGGCCCTCCAGCTGATCCAGAACCAGTTATTTTTTTAAATTTTATTTCAATGTAATTAATTAACATATAATGTATTTTGGTTTCAGAGGTAGAGGTCAGTGATTCATGAGTCATATAACACCCAGTGCTTATCACTTCACATGCCCTCCTTAATGCCCATCACTCAGTTACTCCATCCCCGAGCCCCTCCAGCAATCCTCAATTTGTTTCCTATGGTTAAGAGTCTTCTTATGGTTTGTCTCCCTCTCTGATTTTGTCCTGTTTTATTTTTTCCTCTTTTTCCCTATGATCCTCTGTTTTATTTTCTAAATTCTACATATGAGTGAGATCATACGATAATGTCTTTTTCTGATTGACTAATGTCAACTAGCATAATATCCTCTAGTTCCAGCCACATCATTGCAAATGGCAAGATTTTGCTTTTTGTTTTGTTTTGTTTTGTTTTTGATGACTGAGTAGTAATCCAATATATATATATTTATCACATTGTCTTTTTATTTTTCCACATCTTCTTATATATTCATCTGTCAATGGACATCTGGGCTCTTTCCATAGTTTGACTATTGTGGGCATTACTGTTATAAACATTGGGGTACAAAATCAGTTATTGAAAAGGCAATTTTCATGGGCTGAAATTTTACTCTCATCTTCAAATTAATGTCTTGAAGCCCCTACTCCAGTACACCAGGATGCGATTGTATTTGGAGATAGGGCCTTCAACGAAGTGATTAAATCAAATGAGGTTGTCAGTATGGGCCATAACCCAGTCCGATGTCTTTATAAAAAGAGGAAATTTGTAAACACAAAGAAACATCAAAAGATGTGTTTGCACAGATAAGACCATTAGAGGACATGGTAAAAAGGTGATCGTACAAACCATGGTGGGCGGGAGGTCTCAGAAGAAAACCAAACTTGCCAAAACTTTGATCTTGAATTTCAGCCTCCATAACTGGGAAAATAAATTTCTATTGTTTAAGATACCCAGCCTGTGCAATGTTGTTGATAGTTCTAACAAGCTAACACAGCTATTATTTTTTTCCTACTGCTTTATGTCAATATTTTGTTTCAACTGTTTTGTTTCAATAAGCAAAATCACATCTTTAAAATGCTTTTAGCAATGTAAAAAATCTCAATAACTGTAAAACAAGGTCTTCTACATCATTCTTCAAAATTGATTTTGTTTTTCTCACTCTCAATTTTATACAAAATTTAAGTTGAGTTGTCAGAATATAAACATTTTGATAGATTTTTATTTTGCATTTTCATTTGGAATTGCATTGAGTCTTCAAGGCAATTTGAGAATGCATATCTTTGCGATTTTGAGTATTTTTTTTCCATTTCTACAAGCTTTAGTTTTTTCCTCAACATAGTATTTGTTTTTCATGTTTAGCATAACTTTCCTTAGACTTATTCATATACATTTGACATGATCAATTATTAACATATATGAATTATTAACACATATTTTCCTTTATATATCTATTGCTCAGACAAAATAAAATAAAGTTGATCAATTTTTTGTATGTTGACCTTAGATTTTTATATGTTAAATGGCAAACATCCAAACTGGATTATAAATTCTAATAATAAAATTCTAATAATTCCAATTTTGAAGTATACGATCATATTACTTAACAAGTACATTTTTATTTCTTCTTTTCCAATTCATATAATTATTTTCCTTTCCTTGTATTGCATTATTGCTCTATAACGATCTCATGCAGTTTTGATTATAAGTATTAATAGCAGGCAGTTTTCTAGACTTCTGTAGAAGAAATTTATATATATGGTGCTTGATGTGAGTAATAAGGGCTATTCTCTCATCATGAAAATGAACTTCCTTCTATTACTATATCTCCATTAATTTCTTCACTAGCAAATTTTGAGCTTAATTTTATTATTTTAGTTTTACTTTCAATTTTTCATCAGATTTTTTTTGTTTCCAGTTCCTTTACAAATTTTCAATTTCCCATTTTATCCTTTTGATTATATTAAGCACATTTATTTTAAATTTGTATTTCTATTTCTATTATCTTTTAGTTTTCAGTTGCATTGTCCCATCTCCTATGGCTGCGGGATGATGATGATGATGATGATGATGATGATGAACCAAAAATTGCATACAAAATTGTGGTAATGTTGTGAGATCTAACATGATGTTATCTTATAATAGAATCAATAGGTTCATTATCAATCCTGGTTCATGGATATTCTGATGAGTTAAGCTGAATTTCAGTCTGTGAGAAGGCCAGTTTATTTATAATTCTGTTTTTCTTGTTTTTCTTGCACCCTGATACAAAAATAAAACAAATAACTTAAACTCTGATTTATTTGGGACCCCAGCTTAGCTAAATATTTTCTTAGCTTTTCTTTCTCAATACCATCTCTTCTGTTTTTTAAAATTCCCCTGGCTGTTTGGGGTCTTTTCTGATTCCACACGAATCTTAAAATAATTTGTTCTAAGTCTCTGAAGAAAGTCCATGGTACTCTGCGCCTTTTGATGGGGTCATTAAGCCCATTCACGTTCAGAGTTACTATTGACAGATATGAGTTTAGTGTCATCATGATATCTATTTAGTCCTTGTTTTTGTGGATTGTTCCACTGACCTTCTTCTTAAAGGGGAGTTTTAAGAGTCCCCCTTAAAATTTCTTGCAGAGCTGGTTTGGAGGTCACAGATTCTTTCAGTTCCTGCCTGTCTTGGAAGCTCTTTATCTCTCCTTCCATTTTGAATGAGAGCCTTGCTGGATAAAGTATTCTTGGTTGCATGTTCTTCTCATTTAGGACCCTGAATATATCCTGCCAGCCCTTTCTGGCCTGCCAGGTCTCTGTGGAGAGGTCTGCTGTTACCCTAATATTCCTCCCCATGAAAGTCAGGGACTTCTTGTCTCTTGCTGCTTTAAGGATCTTCTCTTTATCTTTGGAATTTGCAAGCTTCACTATTAGATGTCGAGGTGTTGAACGGTTTTTATTGATTTTAGGGGGGATCTCTCTATTTCCTGGATCTGAATGCCTGTTTCCCTTCCCAGATTGGGAAAGTTTTCAGCTAGGATTTGTTCAAATACATATTCTGGCCCTCTGTCCCTTTCGGCGCCCTCGGGAACCCCAATTAAACGTAGGTTTTTCTTCCTTAGAGTGTCATTTATTTGCCTTAATCTGTCTTCGTGGTTCTTTAATTGTTTATCTCTTTTTTCCTCAGTTTCCCTCTTTGCCATTAACTTGTCTTCTATGTCACTCACTCGTTCTTCCACCTCGTTAACCCTCGTCGTTAGGACTTCTAGTTTGGATTGCATCTCATTCAGTTGATTTTTAATTTCTGCCTGATTGGATCTAAATTCTGCAGTCATGAAAAAGAAAACCATATCTGGGGGCATCACAATGCCAGATTTCAGGTTGTACTACAAAGCTGTGTTCATCAAGACAGTGTGGTACTGGCACAAAAACAGACATATAGATCAATGGAACAGAACAGAGAACCCAGAAGTGGACCCTGAACTTTATGCTCAACTAATATACGATAAAGGAGGAAAGATGATCCACTAGAAGAAAGACAGTCTCTTCAATAAATGGTGCTGGGAAAATTGGACATCCACATGCAGAAGAATGAAACTGGACCACTCTCTTGCACCATACACAAAGATAAACTCAAAATAGATGAAAGATCTAAATGTGAGACAAGATTCCATCAAAATCCCAGAGAAGAACTCAGGCAACACCCTTTTTGAACTTGGCCACAGTAACCGGAGAAGGACAAACAGTGTATGTTCTCATTCATTTGGGGAATAGGAATAATAGTGAAAGGGAATATAAGGGAAGGGAGAAGAAAGGTGTGAGAAATATCAGAAAGGGAGACAGAACATAAAGACTTCTAACTCTGGGAAATGAACTAGGGGTGGTGGAGGGGGAGGAGGGCGGGGGGTGGGGGTGAATGGGTGACGGGCACTGAGGGGGACACTTGATGGGATGAGCACTGGGTGTTATTCTGTATGTTGGTAAATTGAACACCAATAAAAATTAATTTATAAAAAAAAAATACCATCTCTTCTGGAATTACTAGATACCTGGTTACAAAGAAACTTCAAATGTTTGTCTCTTACCATTGGGTTTTACTTATCTTTGGGATCATGTCTCCATAATTCTTCATTTTAATTACAGTTATATGAAACTAATTTTTCCAATATTTTATACAGCTAGTCTACATCTCACAAAAGGGTTGGTTTGCTCTACTGCAACAAAACATAGTACAATTTAATACAACTGAAACTTCATAAATAAATCTTTTCCTACCTTTTATCGTTTGTGCTAAATTATTATAACAAAATTTCTCACTAAATGCAAGCATCTCTTTGCTTTCTAACTAGAGTCCCTCTCTGTTGAACATCAGCATGCATCCCTAATCTCAGGACCCAGAAATCTATATCCAACCCTGCTCTGTTACTACTGTCCCTAACACTAAAGATTATACAAAGGCATATAAACAGGCTATTAAGAATACACCTCAAGTGACAACTGCTAAATCTGGAATTGAATTCTATTTTTATTCAATATTCATTTGTGGTATACATTTTCCATTTACCATCATTTAAGTAATTTTAGGCCAAAAACCTAAGTCTTTGATACTTTTCTTGCTTTCACACCCTATATCCAACCTGTTAGCAAATTTTGTCCATTTTAACTTCAAAATCCTACATATTCTCAATTTGTGCAATATTTAAATCTCTTTTGAATGTCTTCTCAGCTGGACTACTAAAGCATGTTCTCAATAATCTTCAGTCTTTGTTCTAACTTCTTTTGCGTATATTATCTGCAGAACAGTTTAGCTCTACTTATGACTCAAATTACCATTCTGTTATCAAACATTTGTCTTTATATTTTACATAGAAAAAAATATAAAGTCTTAATTTGCACCTAAAGTACTTTCTGATTGCTCTCTCTGGATGTCTTTTTGGACTCACTTCCTCACTTCATATTAGCTCCATTCTTGCTCATTTCACTACTGACCAACTTGATATTCACTAGAATGGAATTTTTTTAATATCATAAACTAATATGACCTTGTTCCTTTTTTAATTCAAGTATTGCTCAAATCCAACCTATTTAAATTGGCAAACTACTTGAGTCCTTGGTATTTAGAATGCTCTAAAAGAAGATTTATTGATTAATCAAATTAATATTTAATGACTTTTCTTTAGTATAATCATGATTTTGGTCATGTTTTTTTTTTTCTCCCCCAAATATGAAGTCACATTAGGGAAAATAACATTGCATATTCTTTTTAAAATAAATAAATATTTAATATTGACTGATTTTGAAAAGATAATATGCATCAGATTTATGAAACTAAGGCAAATTAAAGATTCATAATTGTAAGACATTTTTACTAAATGTTCTAAGGAAAGGAGGATGGGGTTTTTCATCAGGTATGGCTATAACAGATCATTCTTTTGACAGCCCTGAGCCAGAAAGAAGCTCTAAAAGAACCTGCCTTGTCCCAAGGACTAGGGCTTAGGCTGATAGAGGTCAGGTTAAGGCTGACCAAGTCTCTTAATGCAGGAGCTAAGATGGAGCTCTCTGTGCTGAGTTCCTTATAGTTCTCAACCCAATAGTTTAACTGTCCATATTTACTTTAAGAAAATAAAAGAAAGAAAAGAAAAGAAATAACTGGATAAAATGAGGGGAAAAGACATTATTTGGTTTCCATTAAATGCTGGGAATTTGGAGGGGACCTGAGTGGGGAAAAATAGAGAGGAAGACAAACCATGAGAGACTCCTAACCCTGGGAATGAACAAAAGGTTGCGGAAGGGGAGGTGGGAGGGCGTTGAGGTAACTGGGTGACGGGCACTGAGGAGGGCGCCTGATGGGATGAGCACTGAGTGTTACACTGTATGTTGGCAAATCGAATTTCAATAAAAACAAATAAAAAAATACTAGGAATTTGAGAACTGTCTCTCCTCATCTTACTGATATAAGCATGTAATGGAGAAATAAAATGGAACAGCAAATAAACAAATATTGCTTACTCTTCCAAAATTAGGAAACATATGGAATACAATGAAATTTTTATAAAATCATCTGGTTTTCAGTGTAAACATGAAGAAATATAGTAAGATAAAAACACATTTTATTTTTCAATTTCTTTGTTCTTGCTTCATTTTTGGCACTGTTGGTTAGTTTGCATTCTTAAAATCTACTCATATTGGACATCATTCAAGTATCATGACATTACTTATTCATCTGCATGAAAATTATATGTATTAACATTATTGTAATTATTGTTAAATGATGTAATGTGCTTAAGAAAAAGCCAGGCATATAATTAACACTCAATAGATGTTGGTTGTTTGGTTCTTGCTGTTATTGACTGATTCATTTTCAGTTCCTTTTAGTGACTATTCTTTATAGATTTTATTTTTTTTCTTGTCTTTTCTTTTCACTTATGATCACTCAGGAACAAATTTTTCTTCATGGCTTTAATCACCTATGCTGATTCTCTGTTGAATATCCCCAACCAACATTCCCTGTTCTGTTCTCATTAATCTAAACACTTAACAGTAACACACATTTAAAAAAAAAAAAAAGTAAGAAGTAAAAAATTTCAGTTATAAAATAAGTCATGGAGATGGAAAAAAGATTGCTATTTCTGTTTTAATTCAATATTCCATCTCACTAATATTCTCAGCCTTCTGTAATCCTAATTTCCCTCTCTTCTACCTTTGTTTCATGTCGCAATGGGGTTTTTTCAATAAATAACCAAACCACCAAACTTTTGCCTACATACTTTTACATTAGCTATACTACCTTCCTGAGAAAACAAAAATATCTTTAATTGTTTCACCAAGGATCATTCTTACTTTTTTCCCTTATATTATACTATGATTATACTGCTGTAAGAACTCCATCCTAAAAAAAAATAAATAAAAAAAAAACTCCATCCTAATATAACATAAAATGTGTATTTAAAGTAATTATGGAACATCTATCTACTCATGTACCAGTTATTAACTCTTGTATATCTGGAGCCTAAGTTCCAGGAATCAGTTTACATCTTATTTTTATTATTTCTCTAAAAATATTTTAATTATTTATTTGAAAGAGAGACAGCATGAGCAGGGGGCAAGGGACAAAGGGAGAAGCTGACTCCCTACTGAACAAAGAGCCCACCTTGAGGCTCAATCACAGAACCCTGAGATCACAACCTGAGCCCAAGGCAGTAGTTTAATTGACTGAACCACCCAGGTGCCCTTAGCTTACACTTTAAAAAATATTTCTGAAGGAGCTAAACAAAAACAAACAAACAAACAAACAAACAAAACCTAAACCTAGCAGAGGAGAGTAAAAAAATAAAAATAAAAACTAGAGCAGAAATAAATGATCTAGACACAAAAACAAAACAAAAATGAATAGAACAGAATAATGAAACCCAGAGCTGGTCCTTTGAAAAAAATGATAAATTAATAAACCTCTAATAAGACTAATCAAAAATAAAAGGTTCAAATAAACAAAATCACAAATGAATGAGGAGAAATAACAACCAACATCACAAAAATACAAAGAATCATAGAGAATATTATGAAAACTATATGCCAACAAATTAAACCACTTAGAAGAAATGGATAAATTCCCAGAAATATAAATCTGTCAAAACTGAAAAAGAGAGAATTTGAACAAACTGATTACCAGCAAAGAAATTGAATCAGTAATCAAAAAATTCTCAAAAACCAAAGTCCAAGACCAGATGGCTTCACAGATGAATTCTACCAAATATTTAAGAAGAGCTAATACTGATTCTTCTCAAATTATTGAAAGAAAGAAAGAAAGGAGAAGAAAGAAAGAAAGAAAGAAAGAAAGAGAAGAAGAAGAAGAAGAAGAAAAAGAAAGAAAGAAAGAAAGAAAGAAAGAAAGAAAGAAAGAAAGAAAGAAAGAAAGAAAGAGCAAAGCAAAGGAAGGGAACTTCCAAATTCATTATGTAAGTCCAGCATTACCCTGATACCAAAACCAGATAAAGACACCACAAAAAAAGAGAGCTACAGACTAGTATCTCTGATGAACATAGATACAAATATCCTCAACAAAATATCAGCAAACTGAATCCAACAACACATTAAAAAAAAATTATTCACCATGATTTAGTGGGATTTATTCTTGGGTTGGAAGGGCAGTTCAATATTCACAAATCAATCAATGTGATACAACACATTAATAAAAGAAATGATAAGAACCATATAATCCTTTCAACAGATGCTGGAAAAGCATTTGACAAAGTACAACACCCATTCATGGTAAACACCCTCAACAAAGTACTTTTAGAAGGAATATACCTCAATCTAATAGAGGCCATATATGATAAATGCACAGTTGACATCCTCAGTGAGGAAAGGTTAGTAACAAGAAATGGATATTTACTCTCACCACTTTACCAAACATAGTCCTAGAAGTCTTAGCTCCAGCAATCAGACAATATAAAGAAATAAACGGCATCCAAATCAGTAAGGAAGAAGTCAGACTTTCACTATTTGTGGAAGACATGATACTGTATATAGAGAAAACCCAAAAGATTCCACCAAAAAAGTGCTAGAACTGATACACAAATTCAGTAAGTTCACAGGATACAGAAGCATTGTCAGAAATCTTGCATTTTATGCACCAATAATGAAGCGGTAGAATGAGAAATCAGGAAACGGCTCCATTTATAATTATACCCAAAACAATAGGATTAAACCTTACCATAAAAGATCTGTACCCTGAAAACTGTAGAACACTTATGAAAGAAATTGTACAAGAAAGTGGACACAAAGAAATGGAAAAGACATTCCATGCTCATGGATTGGAAGAACAAATACTGTTAGAATGCTTATGCCATCCAAGGTATTTTATACTCTTAATGCGATTCCTATCAAAATTACAATTAGAAAAGTATGCATTAGTCTAAGTGTAGTATGGCATCAGATACTAAAGATGGAGAAGTGACTATGTCTTCAGTTAAGGTTAGTAAGCCTCGTTACACATGGCTCATGCAGTCACAAATCCATTTTCCTTTACTCCTTTACCAGTCAAAACTCCTTTTCTTCTTCAAGATGGCTACATGCCTAAATTGTCAGCTATATTTCACGAATCTATTGCAACAAGAGCTATTTATTAACAATATTCTGGCCAACTAAGCCAAAGGATAAATTCTAGAGCTGACTGGGAAACTTTTGCTTTTTTACCACTTCCAGCTTGTTGCTTTCTTCTTCTTCCTGGGCAGTGTACAGAAAGAAAGGATAGAGATCCTGAAGCGTCTTTGTGAATATTCCACAATCATGAGAACACCAACAAAAGGTATTGTAGCTGAAAGACAGACTGGGACTGGGACACTAAAGACATTGTGTTATGATTGCACCAAACCTGGGTAACCTACTTACAAACATGGTAAGTGAAAACAAATCTATTTTTGATTAAACCATTCCAATCTTGTGTTTGTTACACATGCATTTGAATGAAATCTCTAAATGGTTCTAACACTATAAGCTGAATTACTCACTTTAAGAAATTTTCGAAATAACTTGGAGACAGACTCAAGATAGGACTATTATCTAGAATTTATTAGGAAGCTCACAAATTTTAATGCAATTAATGACAAGCAGACTTTTCTTGGCATTTCATTATAAATATATAATAAATATATATTCATAAATATATAAATATATAAATTTAAATATATATAAATATATAAATATATATTATATATAATGAAAGATATATATCTTAAATACGTATATATATCTTTATATATATCTAAAATGCAAGATATACATATATAATGCAAGAATCCATACTAAATTCAAATATCTTTCTTAAGAAAAAGATTAAACTTAAATCTTGCCAAGTCGAATTAGAAACATTCTGTTTGTGAAGTAGTTCTGATTCCCTAATAAACAGAAAGCTATGCCCAACTGGGCACATTTTTTTCCTCAAATGCTTGTTTAGCTTTTACTAGATTCAGATACTTCCATAATATATCTTTCATTATTTAGAAAAAGTATGTAGTAGTTAGCAATAATCAAAATAATTTCATAAGGAAATTAGGTAGGTTTCTGCATGTTTTTTTATTTTAAAATATATTTGTATAAATGCATATGTGTACATGCATGTCAATAATCAAAAATTTTTACATGTAACTTGTTTAAAAATCGGTAACTTTATAGTCATACTAAGCCTCAGAATTTTATTTTTACTTTATTGTCTTCATGATGTTCAAATGACCAACACCTTTCTCAAAATCCATTCATCTCATTAGCTTATTACAACAATTCTGAAACTTTTCTCCCTGTGCCCAACTACTTTAGTATAACAAAATTTATTCTTGTATTTATACATTAGATTAATTCAAGCTCAGATAAATTCCTTGCATACTTTATTCTTTTACTACATTTTTTGTTGTTGTTGCCTAGATACTTTCTTAAGGC
This sequence comes from Nyctereutes procyonoides, assembly GCF_905146905.1. Classification (NCBI taxonomy): domain Eukaryota; kingdom Metazoa; phylum Chordata; class Mammalia; order Carnivora; family Canidae; genus Nyctereutes; species Nyctereutes procyonoides. The sequence continues at coordinate 11,536,870 of NW_026575032.1, read as the reverse complement.
AGTGCTCCTATACATTTCTTTTTCTCCCCTCCTCTATATAAAGAAACACAGCAATTTTTTTTCTTATAAAAGTGATTTGTAGAATCTAGAAAACAGGAAAAAGATATATGTAACGAAAATAGATGTTGAGCTAAGGAGTCACCTTTGTCCTGGTATAAGGATTAGTCCCAAAGGGTGCAGAACAAACTCTTTTGCTTAACCCCGAGCTTCAAACAGAATTTTTAGTTGTTTTTTTTTTTTTTTTTTTTTGTCACCGCAATAACAAATCACTACAAATTGAGCAGTTGGATGCAACACCCATTTACTGTGTCTCACAGTTCTGTATGTCAGAGTCCACATACAGCATCACACAACTATGTTCTCTACTTAGTTTCATACAGTTGAAATCAAGGTGTGAGCAAGGACGCATTTCTTTCATGAGGCTCTGGATCCGCTCCCAAAATCATTCAGGTTGCTGACTGAATTCAGTTCATCTTTGTGGTTGGAGGACTGAAGTCCCCATTTGATGCCCATTGTCACCTAGAGAGCAGTCTGCATGCCTAGAGACTGTCCTATTCCTTCTGGTGCCTTTCATGTAACCTCTTTCTGGCAACTCACGGTCAAGTCTCGCTCTACTTCCAATCCCTCCTCCTCCTTTTGCTATAACTCTGGTTTTAAGCCAGAAAAAATGCTCTACTTTTGAAGGCTCATCTGATTAGATTGGGATCACTACAATAATTCAGGGTAATCTCCTTATTTTATGGTCCAGAGCCTTAATTACATCTGCAAAATCCCTTGTAAAATATAATGTAACATATTCACAAGGTTCAAAGATTAGAATTTTGTCATTTGCTGGCAGTGGGGTGGCATCATTCAACCTACCACACTCCCACCAAGTTCTTAAAAGGAAAAAAGAAAAAAAAAACTAATAAAACACAACTGTTGAATAATTTTACTTTTCAAATTTAAACACGGCTTTATTTGCACACACAGGCGCACACATTTACAGGTTTCTTTTCATTATCCTTGATTCAAGTGTTATTTCTCATGATAATGGTGAATTCACAGCACTTTCCATTGTTTCCCTCCAGGATTAAATATGAAAGAGGGTTTGTACATGTGTGCTTTTGTTTGATTTTAGGCACACGAGAATTTAAAATAGGAACTGGAGCATGACTTAGATGTTTGATGACTATGGCTATTTTCTCTTTGCCTCATTACCTTAAAAGTTGTCACTTTCACTTAACATAATCAAGCCAAAGACCACCAGAAATACACTCATAGTTAAGCAAATTGGATTTATCTATCTTTGCAGCAAAGGAGAACACACACTATGGTGAACCATGGAGTATCTCTGAAGGAAGGTGCTAGAAAGAACCCATTATAAGATCTGGGGCTTTGGGTAATTTTTGTGAAGATGTAAGGAAGCAAGTGTTTGTCTAGGTTTGATGCTGTCAGAAAGTGAAGGCAACTCTGTGATTGTCTATGTCAATAAAATTTACCTATAGTAAGAGGAGACTAGCAGAAGAGTGAAGCTATAGTTATTTTAAAAATATTAATTTATTTTTCTCAGAAGGTGAGGGAGGTGTTTGTATTTTGGAGTTTTTAACATTTATTTTTCACTGTGCTTAGACAAAATTACAAAGTGGTCTCAGTTTTTCCCATTTCATCATGGTCTTAGAATAACCTGTCTAAGGATGGTACTTTGTGAAATTGCTTTTTTTTTTTTAAGATTGTATTTATTTATTCATGAAAGACAGAGAGAGACAGGCAGAGACATAGAAAAAGGGAGAATCAGAGTCCATGCAGGGAGCCCGATGTGGGACTCGATCCCGGGATCACGCCCTGAGCCGAAGGCAGAAGCCCAACCACTGAGCCACTCAGGTGCCCCAAAATTGTTTGTATCTAATAGGAAAATAACAGCCTAAATATGTCAGGCCATCTTCAGAATCTCAGGAGCTGCTCTCTTTCCCCCACTTTTTAAATTCAAATGTGGTGAATATCTGTTCTTTGTGTTCAGAGCATTTTCACAAGATATAAAAGTGATCAAATTAGTTTTTCGAAAAATCCAAGCTTAATGATTTTTTTATTTTTTATATTTTATTCTGTAAAAATTCTTATTTTTTCAACGAGTATCTGAGTGGACGTTCTAATTTCATTTGGAAATTCTTTTGAGATAATGCTAGTGTTGGCCAACCAACCAAATATTTGCAGAAGAAAATATTTTGCATGAATAATTCCTATAAATCAGTTAAGTATGTGTTTTCCAAGGTCTCTATTGCAAAACAGCCGATTAATCTATGTTATATACTATCATACAAACTACTATACTGTTATTTAAGAATATATTGATAATTGGCATCTTCTAATTAGTTATCTTAAAATACTAACAGGTGTACGTTTAAAAGTAACATTGAAAACAATGAATTATAATAGCTTAAAGAACTTGAAGATTTTTCTTCCTCCAGAGTTAGGATATTCTATTCTGAACATATGAAAATTGTAGATGAATGCCAGGATCTTATTTAAAAGGCAGTTGACATGGTATATTTCCTCCTACCATCAAAAAATACTTGTCATAATTATTTTAATTATACAAAGTAAAGTTTAGAGAGATTTAATGAGTGTCTATTTTTTATGTTTGAGAGGAAATTGAAGCAAATACCAGAATTTCCACATTATCTGAGGCCTGACCTCAAAGAGTTTTCCTTTCTTCAATGAGAAAGCAAATGTTCACATGAAGTAATTAAGTGCAAAATATACTCTAAACATACTTCAGGGGATGATATGTTTCTTTTTAGTGTGGCCAATTGGGTACAGAATTACTTTTAGTATACTAGTAGGGGCAAAATAATAAGGGCAAAAATCCCTTACAATCCCTTGTATTTTCTTTCCTGGTAGAGTTCTCAATGATGCAAGGTAACTGTTGGGGAGGGTGAGCATGAAATTGTATTAGTGGTTTTCATTATCGATGAATTTCACTACACTTGGCCCTGTAAATAAAGAAGTAAAACTTCAGGTTCTGAGAGTAGAACATGTAATGTTTAAATATTAATTCTACAATTAAGATAAATTACAGAGTTCTTTTTATCTTTGATTAACACTCTAGTTTGTCAAAAGCATAATCCAAAAAGGAAATGGGGTGTAGAATCTATCTATAATGATACTTTATTGACTGTGAGTCAATAGTAAGGACAACGGTGATAAGTACCTTGTCAGTGTGAGTATGTCAAGGAGTAAAACAGACATCTAACCATGAGCATGACACCTATGAATGTTGTCACATTCTCCATGACAATTATATTTCTTTCCAACTGTGTTAAAGATGGGTACCATCATTCTCATATGTGAATGTCAGTAATAAAAAGCATATTTAACAATTGCAAGTCTCATTCTCTATTGTCCCTTTATTTTCGTCATACTATGATCTTTGGAATACAATATGTACCAAATTTTTAATCAAAAGAGGAAAGTTTTACCTAAATCTTGTCAAATGAGCTTTTTTCCTCATCAAACATTCTAGAATCTGAAGAATTTGGAGAGAATGCAAAAACATACAAATTTCCAACAGAGTGAAAATAATCTTGCCCTGGTTTGTAAAACAGTAATGTAAATGCTGGAGGGAACCATTCTTATAGATATCTCTCCTTCCAATTTTACCAATTAGAAATCCAGTGAATTTAATATACATTAAATGTATATTGACTCATCAGAGACATTTTTTTTTACTTTTTTTTTTTTATGATAGTCATACAGAGAGAGAGAGAGGCAGAGACATAGGCAGAGGGAGAAGCAGGCTCCATGCACCGGGAGCCCGACGTGGGATTCCATCCCGGGTCTCCAGGATCGCGCCCTGGGCCAAAGGCAGGCGCCAAACCGCTGCACCACCCAGGGATCCCTCATCAGAGACATTAAGCCTGTTGGTCATTGAAAGTTCTTAAACCACTTTTAAGTTTAATCATCAACTGAGATCAGCAATCATCAAGAAATGGAAGTTTGATATGAGCAGTGGTTGGAGATCTAAGAGAACACATGGACAACGTTAGTAACTTTGGTATTCCCAAGAGCTGCATAGGAGTCCTGTGTCCAATGGATTTAAGAGTAAATTTAAGTGATATGCCATTGGAGTTTGGATCTGTCTTTCTCTGATGATCAGTGATGTTGAATATCTTTTCATGTGTCTATATGGAAGTGTTGAATCACTATATTGTACAACTGAAACTAATATTACACTGTATGTTAACTGACTGGAATTTAAAGAAAAACTTTAAAAAAGAGAGAGAAGGGGCCCTGGATGGCTCAGTCGGTTGAATGCCCAACTCTTGATTTTGGCTCATGTCATGATCTCTGGGTTGTGAAATAAAGCCCTGTGTCAGGCTCCATGCTCAGTGGGGAATCTGCTTGATATTCTCTGGCTCCCCTGCATATGCACCTGCATGCTCTCCTGCTCTCTCTCTCTCTCTCTCTCTCTCTAAAATAATAAATAAATAAATAAATAGTTTTAAAAAACTTTTAAAAAAGAGAAGTTAGGAAGTATCGAGAATGCTAGTTTTGAGAAATGAAAGGCTAGCAACCCTAGACACTGGTATTATTAACAATTGAGTATTTAGTTACTGATGTTCCAGTTTAGATAACCGCATGCTGAAAGTTTTAAATCTCAGAGTGTAATCAAATTACTCTTCTCATTCAGGGCTAATTCAATATGCCTCAGCAGTTAAATTAGGTGTTTCTTAGTTAGGTCCATTTTTTCCTCTGAAAAAAGTTTTCTTAAAAGTTTTGGAATGGAAAGATAGCAGTCTATAGTAGAATTTATTTATTTGTCAATTTGTCAATGTGCCTTGCAGGTTGTAGGTGCTAGGAGGAAAAAAAAGGCAAAGCTTTTACTATATATATAAATAAATGACATTAATATATTTTATATTTATATTAATAGTTCATATAATATTGATATATTATATAATAATATTAATGTATGTATAATACAATATATTTATATATATATAGATATATATATAGAGAGAGAGATTTAAAATGCTTGAAGACAACTGTGACTTTTTGCAGCTGTCTAGAATTCATAAGAGGATCCCACCTAATGGGCAACACAGATAGGAGATCACAACAAACACACTTGGATATTTGACAATGTCTTTAAATTAAAGAACTCTGGAATTACCCTGCTTTGGGGCTTCCTCTTATGTGAGCTAATACAGTTGACTTATTTTTAAGACATTTTTATTGGGCAGCCCAGGTGGCTCAGCAGTTTAGCACTGCCTTTGGCCCAGGGCGTGATCCTGGAAACCTGGGATCGAGTCCCACTTTGGGCTCCCTGCATGGAGCCTGCTTCTCCCTCTGCCTGCGTCTCTGCCTCTCTCTTTCTGTGTCTCTCATGAAAAAATAAATAAAATCTTAAAAAAATAAAATAAAATAAATAAAACATTTTAGGAGATTATTGTTATTTGTAGTTGAAAACTCCTAACTTAGCTTATTTATTATTTATAAGTGATAAATAAATTATTATTTAGTCTGAGGAACTTTAGTAAATGCTGCTCACCTCTTGCATGTGAACATATACTAAAAATTTTGAGGAATATCATAATGAATGGAGAAGAGAAAAAATAATGGAATTCAAAACTGTCATAAAAGTCTTTAGGTAGAGTATGAGACCAAGGATTGTGTTTGATAGATGAGAATGTAAAGAGAAAATGAGAGAATGAAAAGGCTGTGCATCTGACTGAAAAGCCTGATTTGACAGACCATCACAGTACACTTCAAATATATTGCTTCTATGTCATTGTGGCCTATTTTCATGCACTAAAAAAAAATTATCCATTATTTCCATTACTTTTAGTTGGTATTTCAGAGCTTCTAAAAGGTTGAATTCTGTTTATTCGTTGTATATATAATATTTATTGACTTAGAGATTCTAGTCTTGATGTTCACATCAATATTGATGCTTTAGTTGTTTCAAACCAATATTTATTATGGGAAAAATACAATGTCAGGTACACTTTGTGAATGCAAATATAAAACCCAATTGGTTGCTTCAAGGAGAACATTCCCAGTAACCATGAGAAAACTAGAAAAGGAACAGCAACAAGACTTGTTTTACCACCTATACACATTTCTAATGAGTTTTTTTATATACATAAAAATTTGGATAATTTTTAAAATCTGAGAAACAAAGTAAGATTTGAGCTACATTTAAATTTCATTTATCTAATTTTAGCATTTACTTTGGTAGTTTTTTGTTCACTATATTTCATCTTATACAGTAGTATTTTCTTAGCATAGCACATTTACCTATTAATACAAATACTTAATTAACACGTCCATGAACAATACTTTTAAAGTTAAATTAATATTTATTTGTATAAACATTTGCATTTGTATCATGGGACAGGATCATAGAGTTGAACAAGTCTTATTACATGTAAGGTAAAAACAATTAGTGATTTTTCTGGACACTGGCAATTTGAAAAAAAAATTCATCTTGGGGTGTCTGGGTGGCTCAGTAATTAAGTGTCTTACTGCAGTTCTGGTCAGGATCTCAGGTCCTGTCATGTAGTATCTAAATGTTATTAAATTAAATTTGAATTGCCAAGTATCACTTCCTCATTCAAAACTATTTTCTAAAATCTACTTATTATTCAAACAGGTCAATAATTTTTTTATTTATGTGTGAACATTAATGATACTAATATTGATTCCAATGAGCTAACAGCAAATACACTTAGTACAAATCAGTGCATTTGAAAAGTATAGACATAAACTCTAATTTAAAGGAAATTTCATTGTTCTTTTTATTTTTAAGGATTTATTTATTATTTGATAGAGAGAGAAAGAGAAAACGAGAAGACCAGATGGAGAGGGAGAGAGATACCCAAGAAGACTCCCTGCTGATCATGGAACCCAACACAGGGCTCCTCACAGGGCTCAATTCCATGACCCTGAGATCACCTAAGCCAAAATCAAGACACCACCACTTAACTGACTGAACCACCAAGGTGCCTCAAGAAATTTCATTATTCTTGTAGTTTACTATATGATCAATAAACTTTAAGAGGCAGTTTTTGCATTTGAACATTAATATATAAATGTTAAATAACAAATGCAATTAAAAAGCTTTTCTCTGTTAATGTCTGCAGTTTTACTCATAGAATTTCTTTAGATATCTTCTCTTATATGTCATCATATACTTTCTCTAAACTTTCTTTCTAATGTGTTATTTTAACTGTTACAGATAGAGTTGAATCTGTAACACAATTCCATAAAAAAAAATTATAACTCCTGGATGGCTCAGTCAGTTAAGCATCTCCTTGCACCTCAGGTGATGGTCTCAGGGTCCTGGGATCGAGCCCCACATTGGAGAGTCTGCTTATCCCTCTCCCTCTGCCCCTCTGCCCCTCATTCATGCTTCCTCTCTCTCAGATAAATGAATAAAATTTTGAGAAAAAATTTACAACTCTATAAAGTGTTATTTTACCAGCACCACCGATCATGACAAAATGCCTGAATTATAGGACTATAATGTATTATGATGCTTATATTTTTATGGCCAGACAATTGAGTGTCTTGTACAATTTTTTTTAATTGAAGTATAGTTGACATGTAATATTATATTAGTTTCAGGTATACAACAGAGTGATTTGACTATTTTATTTATTTATTTATTTATTTATTTATTTATTTTTTATTTATGATAGTCACACAGTGAGAGAGAGAGAGGCAGAGACATAGGCAGAGGGAGAAGCAGGCTCCATGCACCGGGAGCCCGACGTGGGATTCGATCCCAGGTCTCCAGGATCGCGCCCTGGGCCAAAGGCAAGCGCCAAACCGCTGCGCCACCCAGGGATCCCACTATTTTATTTATTATGCAAGCCTTACCATTATAAATAGGTTTATATTTATATATATGGAAGGGCTTATGCTAATATATGTGTTTTTCATGAGAGAATAAGATAAGATTTAAATAATATTTAAAGTACTACATTATGCAAAGTTATATGATTATGCAAAATAATGCAATTTACTATCTTCTGTGAACTGTTAGATTATCTCATTTACTTGTTAACTTGTTAACTTGGCTTTTCATGCTGTTAACATTTTATCTAATATTATTTTTTCTGGTATCATGTTAATATTCTGCAGCTTTTTTTCCCATTCATATGCTTTCAAAATTTATAGATGTTTATATGAATAGTCTTAGTTCAATCATTTTAATATGTTGATCATTTAGGCATTTGAATATTCTCCTCTTTCAGAAATTATGCAATAAATATTCTTGAACAGGTATAATTATTCACTTGCACAGGGCTTCTCTATGATTTATTCTCAGAAATGGAATTCTTGGGGTTAGGTTATGTGCATATTTCTAAACACCAAGAAAAAATCTACCTACCCATTGTGTTATTTCTATTTATGTTCTCAGAGTATAACTTTCACTTCTTAAAAGTATTTCTCAAAATTAAAAACAATTCAGGGATAATTCAATTATCATAATGTGTAGAAACCCTAGATAAATATCTATCAATTTAAAACCTTTTATTTTGCATACTCTTTTTATATTGAAACAATTTTTGGATTAAAGAAAAAAATAATGGGACAGTGTTTACTTCATTGGGACAGTGTTTACTTCATAATATTATTGATGTTACAATCTGAATTCTGGTATTTACTGTGGGGAAAAAGGAGCCTACGCTAATAATATTCCTTCTCTTCCCCTTTGTAAGCAACTTGATTTTCCTGTGTATTTGCTAATATGATTTTTTAATATTAAAATTGAATAATTAAGGAGCTTATATTACTATTTTTTCCATATCAACTTAGGTAAAAGATAGACCTTTGTATTGTAATGTTCATATTTTTTAAAGATTTTTTTCTCAGATTCTCTACCTCTTTCCCATTATTTCCTGTTCTCTTACTCAACACTATTATTTTTGTGCATGTTGGAATTTCTCTGTCTTCTAATTCTGCAATTTAATTTTTTAGTTATATTTATATCTTTTGGCCTTTTCCCAACAGTTGACATGACTTTCAATAGGTATTTCAAATGTTCTAAGTTATATATATTTCTTTTTTTGGTGTTTAATGTTATATTAATCACTAAGGTCTTTTTATTCTTCTATTTCTTCACAAAGTTGTCAACTTGATTTTTATTTTGTTTTTATCCTTTTAAAAAATTGTCTCATTATTGAACTCTTTCTATGGTACTTTTTATTTTGTTTTGTTTCATAATACCAGCTGTCCATATTTTTTCTGAGTTATTGTTTGGAATTATTTCTTTGAATAATCTTTCTCTGCTATAAATCATTTAACTTTTTTGTATCACATGTAATTATATTTTGGAGAATGTTAATTATATATAAATATAGTAATCAATTTACTGAAAAGATTTATTGAAGAGCAATAATGAAGAGAGAAAGGGGACTGAGAAGTGTCCATCTAAGAGTCATGTTTGCTGTTCAACACTCTCATCAAATCTGTTGTTTTCTTAGCAATTGTACTTTCAGAATTTGGCATTTCAAAGGTTAGTGATGCACAAAGTAAAACCATTAAAATCACAGTCATGTAGTGTTCCCTGGATGTTGCTATTTGCCTTCCTTTCTTTTTTTCTTTCTTTCTTTTTTTTTTCTTTTTTTGACATCTGGCTAGGTTGCTAAATTGAAATAGAAACTACATGTAAGCATGGTGTTTACCTTTGTACCTTCTGTCTTCTTTAGAAATAAATGGTTTCTTCCCTGATTTGATCAGGACTCTAAGATACAATATTCTAACAAAAATTTTTCATATATGATTTTCACGACCAATAATGATTTCTAGGAAAGTGTGCATTTTGTTCCAGATTTTTAGTTTTTTACATTGTTTGGTTTTTGCACATCTTTTTCTATTTGAGTGCAACAATTACAGAATTTGGCAAGGATGTTCTATAGCTTAATTTCTTTCATTGATTCTTAGTTTCATGGGACATGTTTTTGTAGATATGGTTTGGTTTTGGGGATGTTTTTTGGTTTGTTTTGTTTTGATTTTTTTTCGGTTTGTTTTTATTTTTGTTTGTTTTTTGCCCTCTGTGTATTCCAAAGGACATAAATGAAGTAAAATTCCTATAGGGAACTTAATTTCACAGAAGTTCCAATTACCAACTTGAAAATGTTTCTTTCCTAATGTCTTCACGGTAAGAGAACAAACAGTCTATAATAAATGAGAGGAAAACTTCCATGGCACACATACACACACAGAAGAGAATCAGCAATTGTACACAGTGACACTATCATCACGTCTTCCTCAAGATGCAAAGTTCAAACAAAGTTTCATACCATTGATATCTTGTTAACAAAATTCTAGTTAAGATATAATGTGTTGATGACTAAAAATGTCAGTTAAAGCTTTCAATGAAGTAAATATTAAACATAGCAAAACATTCGTTCAATGAGAGAAATGTATGCAGCTGTAAATTCTCAAGCTATTTGTGTACATATTTCCTTTCCTTTCTTGTTATGATAAGCTGCATAAGTGACCTTTGCTTGCCCCGCTTCCAGACAACACAAAGTTAGACAGGTATTAATTACTGTTACTGCAACAGAAAAGGGAAATTGATTTCTATGTTTCAAACTTGGCATCTGAATTTTACATAGCTTAACTGTATAAATCAAGAAACATGCTGTAGCATTCTGCATCCAATTGTCTACACATCTTCATTCCATTTATAGAAAAAAGGATTTTTTTTTCTGAGGAAGCATAAGAATTTTCTTTGAGTCCAACATAGGACAGCTGCCTGGAATACACAATCTTTGCAAAGGAAAAAGAGTGCTCTGGTAAAGGAACATTTGGTGTAGGGTTATATACATTTTTTACAGAAACAGTTACAAAAAACAAATTTAATAACTCTTTGACTACTTTGACATGTTTATTCTCTTGACTCTTCCACTTTATTTTCTAAGTCTTTCTGTGCTCCATATTTTTCTATTATCTGCATCTAGTTCTTAGACAATGAATGCAAATATGATGAACCTAATTGCCTTGTCACATTGTCCGTACAACATATTTGTCTAGAAAATTCTAAGTTTGAATAAAAACACTGTTTTGTGGATGCCAGGACAGCTTGGTAAGGGCTATATACACATTGGCACCATTTTAGACTCCTAATATTCGTATTCAAGCAATGCCCTAGATCTGTCCTTTTTTTTCCCTCTAGATCTGTCTTGACTTTTTTATCCTTTCTCTTTCCTATGTGTCTTCCTGCCTTCTTTCTCTTCCTCTCTCCTTCCATTCTTCTGTCTTTCCCTATTTCCCTTCCTCCCTCTCTCTCTTCATTATGATTATATTCACCTAAAACTCCACTCTAAAGATATAATTTCATTTTCTACTCCAGAACGGAATTATAATAAGCCCTGAGAGGAATCTCCTCAAATTCTATCTCTGAACCAGGAAACTTACTTGCACCAACGTGTTCATATGTCTTCTTTGTTACAGTGCACAATCTCGCTTCTCAGATTGATTCCTTCTAACAAGGCCCTGATTTCTAGCTTTGCTTCCTTCTCAAGTACCACACTTTGCTGATTATTTCTTGTCTTCCGTATCTTTAGTTTCAGGCTCTCTAGTGCCTTATAACTATAAGCTTTTATTTATTTTCTTAAGATTTATTTATTTACTTTATAGAGAGAGCACGTGCATGTGAGGAGAGGCAGAGGGAGAGAATCTTTAACACACTCCCCACTGAGCACAGAGCCTGACACCGAGTTCGACCTCATAACCCAAAAGATCATGACTGAGCTAAACCCAAGAGCCCCATCAGTTCTCATAAGCTTTTAAACATGCTCCAACCTATCACCAAAACCAAATAAAAATAATAAATAAAACTCCTGAGCTGACACACATATAAAGATGCTGACACACATAATAAAGTTTCTCAGAACTGTCCATGTATGTGTACCTAAGAAGGTTAAAATCTATATTTGCGAAATAGAAATAGCTAATTATTTTTATATCTGGCCCTATTCTGCTCTTCCTCTTATATCTTCCTTCTTAATGAAAGTCACAAACATTCACCAGATAACTAAAAAAATAAAGTGTGGTTTGATATGGTACACAATGTATATGTATTTCACAGAATGATATATAAATACTCTATGATGAATTTTGGAATTGAAATGATATATTTTTTAAAGATTTCATTTATTTATTCATGAGAGACAGAGAAAGAGAGAGGCAGAGACACAGGCAGAGGGAGAAGCAGGCTCCATGCAGGGAGCCCAATGTGGGACTCGATCCCGGGACTCCAGGATCACACCCTGGGCCGAAGGCAGGGGCTAAACCACTGAGCCACCCAGGGATCCCCTGAAAGGCTAATTTTTTAGCTTAAGGAATTCATTATTATTTAGGAAAAAAATATTACCAGACCATTTATGGAGATGGGTTTTTCCACATGTATAAAAACTGTTACGATTAAACAATTCATAAACTTAAATGCTTAAGGCATTTTTCTATGTAAAATTATCTGTGTATGTAATTTTAAAATATTATATATATTATATTTTAAAGTTTACTTAAAGTTTATAATTTTACATGTGTTATTTATATATTTTAGAATATGAAAGTTTATTTGATTATTATTTTTAATATTCTAAGCTGTAGAAAAATTGAGGAGGAGAAAGTAAACAAAAATGTTTCAGAACGTAAGTTTATAAAAGATACATGTATCAATTTATAAAAAAATTCCAGGTACAAATGTTGCCATAATATGAAAACAATAAGCTTTATTAATCTGCCTTGCAATATATGAATTTAGTATGCTTGTATAAAAATATGCTCATGAAAGAAAAACAAAACTTTTAGGGGCCTTATTATTTTTAAACAGTACAGTCTAGGTAAGTATTCCTCATTATTATCATTCTCCTATTGTTTAGAGACTAGTGTTGTAATTACCCATTGAAAATGTGCTGAATTAACAAATTAATCGGTATGCATATTGAAAGGATTTGACAGTGTATGGGGAGCAATACGCTTCCTTTTTAGGGACTAAATAACATTAATGAATCTTAGGAAAAATTTAAGACCTGAGGTTAGCTTGCAATTGGGTAAGTGATCAATTAAAAATCAACTCAAATTTGATATAGTCAATACTGACAGCATCAACTTCAAACAGCGGCTGAGTTCCTGATGAGATAAACAAATTAATGTGATTTCAAATGCAAAGCAATCCATTATTTCCAGAAGAAGGCTTTGAAGTAAATGTTTGGAGCTGCATTTATTTTCAAAGTAAGAGAGGTAAGGAAGACATTTACAAATAACATAAGGCCCAGAAAACTAATTTTGTCCTTACAGTGTAGACAATTCAGAGGGTTCTCTCTCTCTCTCTCTCTCTCTTTTTTTTATCGGTTTGTTGAATGTTTGAGATTAAACATTGACTATTGTCATGTATACATCTTGCATTTCCAATTATTATCAAAATTTTCAAGGCTACTGGAAGAGAAGGCAATGAGAATATAGACAGTCTGTAAGTTAGAATCAACCAAACTTGTTGAATGTTTTGATATGCCCAGGAATATAAAAATGAACTAAATACACTCTCGACTGGAATAACCTAATTTATGAAAACAGATGTTATTGATAATTACTATATAGTCATAAGGGGCACTTTCATGTAAAAATTGGAGTGAAGGAGGGGGAGAATTTTTCTTAGGAGAAAGTGAGGAAAATGAATTTCAGGAAAATTCCAAAAACGCATGCAAAGGCACATGGGCATAACTGAAGATGTCATCTTTGGTTAATGTTGAATGGCTAAAGGTGACCATGCGACAATTTATCAGGAGAGTGAAAGCATGATCCAGCTTGTGTTTTAGTTTGTATTTTAGAGAAATAATAACAGTGAAGAAGATTATTCGGAGAGATAGATTATATATACAAGAAGATTATTATGAAGAGACAAGGCAAACAATTCTGAGGATTTCCACTAAGACCTGGGTTTGAGATGGAAAGAAGAAGGTATTTTTAACAAACGTTGAAGTTATTTCTCTTGTCATTAATATTCTTGCTTTGCAATTTCAGATTGCTGCGTTTAACCCACACCAAATGTAGGCAGAAACAAACTTGAATGATAGATATTTTCAAAATTGCAATAGTAAAAGCCCTTTTTCAAACCTACGGTCCCTTAAGTATATCAATCATTGAGACAGCTGTGTCATTGGTTTAAATAATTTTTATATATTCTATCTGCCCTAATTCTATGTAAATCTTTTTAAGTCAAAAATTAGAGATTCACAGATAGCAATGCCTTTTGACTAGTCTGCTTTCTCTGGGCTGATGATCTCAAACGGAACTGTAGCAGTGAAAAGGGATACAGCTACTCTGGAGATCCATGCATCCACAATGGCAAAGGGAGGCTTTATCTAATGAGCTCCCTGCCCACCCCCGCCCACCTCCACCCATATCCATATTAAGATGTCAACGGGATTTGTGGCATTTTACTGAACCCTCACCAAAGCACGAGAATCTTTTCCAATTTACTGTCAGTCAAATTAAGCACATTTGTACAAGACAAATTATTTATGATATACAATTCTTACTATATCAATTTCCAATTTTCCCTCATTACAGCATTTCTACAGCTAAGTGAATAGTTTCTATTCTAAGCATTCCATATAAGTCTTATTTATTTATACGTATTCTGTTCATGGTATTATGAATTTCCCATTTCTCTGCTCTGGGTTGTCACTTCTTAATATGAAAGCTTTCTTTTGCTGTTAATAGGAAATATTCATGTTCTGCTTTTGTCTTTGCATAAAATTGAAGCATCCAATCTTTACCAAAAAAAAAAAAAAAAAGGTTTTGCTCTCTCATTCCCTGTCATATGTTTTAGTGAGGAACTGCTTGCTTTTCCCCTCAGTGTCTGGGGGTTGATTCTCTTCACATCCAGTGTCAAACTGCCATTACATTAGGTCCACTCAGGACCCTGGCTTCCCCGGAAGGGGTGAAGATGGCAGTTTGCTTATCCTCTTGTTCCAATTGAGTAGCAGGTAAAATGGTTTCCTTATTTCTTTAACATTTGAGATATATTGTAAATCCAGTGAAAGACTAAAATTATTATCTTGATCTACAGCACCTCTTACGGCTTTATCCTTCAATCATTTCATATAGACAGTATTTGGTGAGACTTTTACCTATCTACGGCATAAAAACACATGCATCAGAAGAATAGTGAAAAAAGCAAGTTTAATAATGTAACAGATTATGTCAAGAAATCATATAAGAATAACATAAAATTGAACTGGGATTTTTATAGACAGTCCAGACAAAGGCTAAGAGTAAGCTAAAGATACCTGAAAATAAGAGAACATTAAGATGCTATTTAGCTTTCTGTTAGGGATACCATTATTCAAAGTGACAGCAATTATGTCATGGTTTTACTTTCAATGTTTCTCTCCAAGATGTTCAAACATAAAGATATATAATGGCTCATTAGTCACTATTATGTCATATTTTCATTGTAATTATGTTCCTATGTAATTCCACATGACACCATAAAGAAGCAGAAGTATTTATCTTCCAAATCAATAAACTTATAAAAATCATCACAACATTATGTTATAAAATTCAGCATAGATCTTAAAAGTGAATTTTCTGGGTCTATAGTATTTATACTATCACATTAAATTTTATACTATAATAAGAAGACAAATATCAAGAAATAAATTATTTCTCAATGTGTTACTTGTCTAAAAAAGGTTTAATGTATTTAAATAGTAAAAAAGTCTTGAATTTTCCAAGATTAAAATTCTGGCTGATTTTAGAATTTATCTTTTAATTATATTTGAGCATGCATGAAAATTCTATTACCTAAAAGATTCTAAAGTTAAAGTAATTCATGATTTTTGTAATTTCTTCACTAATATAGCTAAATAGCATAACATATATATCATAAAACAAAACCAATACAGAAAAACATTTATTTATAATCTTAGTGATGAAGATAGTTACAATAGCAGATTGCTTGCATAGCATTGAGTGGGATTCAATAAATATTTGTGAAATATTTTAAAACTATGTTGTATATGGATAATGGCAGAGAAACTGGTATATGACGAAACATCTTCCTTTGTCGTTGGAAAAGGAAAGTATTATAAATATTGTTTTTTTAATGTTATCACGGTGTTATCTAATGCTATGTTTGTCAAATTTCAGAGCTAGTCTCAGTGGATCATGAAATCAATGCAGTGGTTTGTTACTAATATTTGAACATGAAATAAACTTGATTAAAATAGATAGTAGAAAAATCAGGGTGCATTTCAAATATTAAGAGTCAATAAAGTGGGATCCCTGGGTGGTGCAGCGGTTTAGCGCCTGCCTTTGGCCCAGGGCGCGATCCTGGAGACCCGGGATCGAATCCCACGTCCGGCTCCCGGTGCATGGAGCCTGCTTCTCCCTCTGCCTGTCTCTGCCTCTCTCTCTCTCTCTCTTACTGTGTGACTATCATAAATAATAATAATAATAATAAAGTCCTCTTTAAAAAAAAAAAAAGAGTCAATAAAGTTGGGCAGCCGGGGTGGCTCAGCTGTTTAGTGCCACCTTCAGCCCAGGGCCTGATCCTGGGGGACCCAGGGATTGAATCCCACATCAGGCTCCCTGTGTGGAGCCTGCTTCTCCCTCTGCTTGTGTCTTTGCCTCTCTCTCTGTCTCTCATGAATAAATAAATAAAATCTTAAAAAAAAAAGAGTCAATATAGTTTATGAAATTTTTACTTTAGCTTTATATATGCATTTGTTACTATTTAGCCAGTAAAGGCCAGTGTGGCCAGAGGAGTTTAAGTTTAGCAACATGTGAATCGATCAATACATCCATTCTGATGCTGCTTTCACACCAGAGACAATGGTAAATGTCTTCATTACTCACCCTGGACATTATTTATATAATTTTCACATGTTTATGCCAAATATCTTTCTTATTGTCATTCATAAGCAAAATATTAGAGCAGACTTGCGACTGTAATTATATTTTTATGATAATGGAAGGGGCCAAGGGGGTTTGTTATATGTACTTCACTAGCAAATGGTACCAACTAACAAAGTTATTTATGTGTAAAATAAATAAAAGGGAACAATGAGGGATCCCTGGGTGGCTCAGCCGTTTAGCGCCTGCCTTTGGCCCAGGGTGTGATCCTGGAGTCCCAGGATCGAGTCCCACATCAGGCTCCCTGCCTTGAGCCTGCTTCTCCTCCCTCTGCCTGTGCCTCTGCCTCTCCTTCTGTGTCTCTCATGAATGAATAAATAAAATCTTTAAAAAAAATAAAAGAGAACAATGATTATATTCTTAAAAGGCAGATTTCCACTCTAAACACCTATATGGCAAATGCTGAAGAATATGTAAGAGTATCACTCTTTTTTCTATTAACTCACATGTTTTACCCTCATTTTTCTTAATCCAGTTTGAGATCAATCCAGGAATGTATGACAGTTGAACATTTCCATTTTTTGGTAGTGTATAGCAATATAAACTGTATAAATTACAAATAGATACTTATCTATTATCATCTCTAGTACTTCTGCATTCAAACAGAAGCCTGAAAAGTTATAATGTAAGTCATGGTCTTCATGCAAACTATATCCATCGTAGAGAGGAATTGGAATTGCCAGTTAGCATATAAGTAGGAAACTGAGAATTAATGTTCTCCACGTCAGAAAAAGCAGTCCAATCAATCTTGCTGTGTTCTATTCACAGTGTTATTTAATAAACCTGTGCCCTCCCCACTCGGGCAGGAAGTGATCCTTGTCCACATTCAGCATTCATAATCCTTTTTTCCCTTTTGGAATTCTTGCCCTCAGAACTGTATTGATATCAAAATATTACCTTATATGTGGGAGTTAAGTTAATAATGCAATATATAATATTATGAGCATTATGTGTAAAGTTGTGAATCTTTGTTCCTAACAAAATTATCATATGTTTTAGGCAAAGACTCTAATCAATTCTTAAATGAAAGGACAACTTTAAATTACAAGTGAGTGTTGTTATTTATTGCAGTGGTGTCCCTCAAGTATTTGGGAATGCTTTGCAAAAGAAAAAGACTTCCATGTTTTTCATCCTGGAGTATGAAAGAAACCAAGTGAGCTCTTGCAGACCTGAAAGTCCCCAAGGAAATATTATTCATTATGTATTTACAGTTATTAGATCAAAACTTTGTAACAAGCTATGTTCAATTAATAATAATACAGAACAGGGTGAACTATGAAATACATTGTGCTTTTTTAAAAACTCTAATATGAGAAAAGACAAGCAGTTTGTCCTAATGAATGCATCTAATTGGTGCACTTTATTATAAAACACTGGAGCAGCATTTTTCAAGAGGCTGTTCTATTTGTAACTGGCTGTCTTCAGCATGTCAGGGTGTAATAAATGTGCTGCAGACTAGAACTGCAGATTAGCATTTCTGGAATCCCAGGAAGTTAGTAAAAGCTGTTTGCCATTAAAGTAAGACCTTTTTAGCAGCCTTCAGAAAGAAGCTATAGTCCAATGACCTACGGTTGTTATTCAGTGTAAGTAACTTTAGGAAGGCTTCCTATAATATATTTGGTGATATATATATATGCCCAAAAAGGAAAAGAAATACTAATGAGAAAATTACAATGCATTGTTGTAGTGTAATAATATTTCAGTATTTCCCACAGAGGTATGTTTGAAATCTCCAGTATGAGTGGTATCTTAACAATAATTTTGTGGAACACATTATTTTTTTTACTTTTTTTGGTTTTTGTTTTATGTTTCCCAGTAACTCAGAAACAGTAATGGATATAAATCAGCCACTCATGGAAAGAAAATGAATGAGAGGAGATTTCAGTGGAATCACTAGTGATGACAAGTGAGGCCAAATCAAAATTCACTTATGAAATCGAGTTTGAATGTCACACTAAAAAAAAAAAAAAAAAAAGGTCATTATTAAAAAGTCACACTAAAAAAAGACATTTCTTTTTTCTAACAGATAATATAATAAAATGCACCTTTAATCTAAACTTTTGGAGACACTAGGTAGCTACAATACTTAATCCTGAAAATATTAAAGTAACACCTATTATAGTAATTTTCAAGATGTAAAACATAAGCATAGACACAAATCATATGTTGACACATAATATTCACTGCTTTTGGTCTATTACTAGATTGTTATTCTAAATCTCTTCTATCAATTATAACTAAAAGTAGAGTCATAATTTATCTATTTTTGAACTTTAATTTAAATAAAATACTTTTAGAAAATGTATCTTATAGCTGAATCTCTTGAGTTTTTAAGGATAAAATAACATGTGAATAGGTCTATGTTAAGGAGTGAAATTACTCTTAATGACAACATTCTGATTTAGAAACTATGGTAACTTAATATACAATGATCTAATGTGTGGACAGAGAAGATTAATTGAATTCTTGATGAATAGTATATAAGAGACCAAAAATAATCTTACATGGTTAAATTAAAAATACATAAGTAAAAGTTGACGCAGCATCTAGAGAATTTAAAGGGACAGCAACATGTTTGTTTGTTTGTTTGTTTCTTCTGAACATTAAAAATTAACCCCATATATAGTGGAATTTAGAAAATCATTGTAAACCACTTCCCAGGGAAAGACACGGGTTCATAGAAGTTCTTAGAAGAAGACTGTTCACATACAAGGAATTCTCAACAAGACTTCTAATCAATTTCTTCTCAGAAAACTTGGAAGGAAGAAAAAAGTGAATTTATATAGTAAAAAATGGTCAAACTGGAAGGAATAAAAAAGTGAATTTATTTAGTAAAAGTAAAAAAATATATATATAGTAAGAGTAGTAGACTTGTGATAAAGAGAGTCTTTTGGGTAAAATGAAAAGAAGGTAGGCAGTGACAAAGCTGTATGGAGAAATAAAACTTCTGGTAAAGGTAAATATATGAAAAATTATAAAACTGGCACAATTTTATTTTTAGTTTATGAATTCAATTTTTATTTTTACATGATTTAAAAGACAAATGTTTTTAAAAAAAGCAATTATTAATTATAGTTCAGGGTTTTCAATATAAAAAACATAATAATCTGTGACACCAATAATAGAATAGGGGATAGGTAAGAGTTTATAGGAACAGAGTTTTGCAAGGTATTAGTAAGGTTGATATAAGTTCAAATAAATTGTTATAACAGTAAAATTCTAAATGCAATACCCATGGTAATCAGAAAGAAAATATCTATGGAATATACACAAGATGAAGTGAGAGGGGAATCAAAATTTTTCAGAACAAAAAAATCAACTAAATACCAAAATAGTGATGGGAAAAATAAAGGGCAGAAATTTATTTTTAAAAAAGCATGTAGCAAACAAATAGAACAAAGTAAAAGTATGTCCTCTTTTTTTTTTTAGTTATTACTTTAAATTTAAATGATTTAAACTCTTCAAACAAAAGACATAAATTGGCAGAATGATTTTTTTAAACCCATGGTTCTACTATATACTGTCTACAAGAAACTTTTTTTTTTTAGTTATGAAGACAAATGGATTGAAAGTAATGAGATGGAAAAATATATTTCACATAATAGTAACCAAAATAGGGCTGTGTTGGCTATTATCATAACAAAAGAGAATATATTTTAAATTAAAAAAATAACAAGAAACAAAGATCATTACTAACATTAATAAAATATTTAATACAGCAAGAAGATATAATTATAAGCATTTATACCTCTAACTATGGCTCCTCAAAATTTAAGATGTAAAAGTTGACAGCATGGACGGGAGAAATAGCTCTACAATAATAGCTGAAAACTTTAAAACATCACTTTTAATAATGGATAGATAGGTCAATCAAACAGAATATAAGTAAGGACATAGAGAAGTTAACACAATAAACCAACTAGACTTATTAGATATAGAACATCCTACCCAACAATGACAGGATATAAATTCTTCTTGAGTGCATTAGACATTCTCCAGGATAGACCATGTATTAGACTACAACATAAGTCTTACTAGATTTAAAAAAGAGGTATCATACAAAAATACAAGGTATTTTTTTCCAACCAATAAGATAAAGTTAGAATTCAACAACAAAATGAAAACTGAAAAGTCACAAATATGTGGAAACTAAACACAGTCTTAACCAAGTAATAGATCAAAGAAATCACAAATATAATTAGAAAATACTCTGAGAGGAAGATAAATGAAAATACAATATATCAAAACTTATAGAATGCAGAGAAAGCAGTGATCAGAGGTAAAACTATAATCATAAATGCCTAAATTAAAAAGGAAAGAAGATCTCAAATCAATAACCTAACTTTACTACTTAAAGAAGTAGAAAAAAGAGAGCAAGCGAAATCCAAAGCTAACTGAAGGAAGAGAATAATAAAGATTAGAATGGAAATAAATAAAATAGAAAATTTAAAAATGAAAATGGAATCAATAAACCAAAAGTTGATTTTTTGACAAAACTTTAGCTAGACTAACAAGAAAGAAAGAGTGAGAAGACTGACATAATTAAATCTGAGATGAAAGTGAATATACTAGGGGTGCCTGGATGGCTCAGTTGGTAATTGCTTGCCTTCAGTTTGGGTCATGATCCCGGAGTCCAGGATCAAGCCCTGCATCAGGCTCACTGCTCAGTGGGGCGTCTGCTTCTCCCTCACCCCACTCCTGCTCTCTCTCTCTCTTTCTGTCCCTCAAATAAATAAAATCTTATAAAAAAGGAAAGTGAGGATATTACAAACTTTACAGAGATAAAAAACATTTTAAAAGAATGCTATTAATGATTGTACACCAAGTTTTGTAAATAGAAGACATGGACAATTACCTTAAAACATACAAATTTCTTAAACTGACTGAAGGAGAAATAGACAATCTCAGTAAACCTATAACTAGTAGAAAGGTTGCATCAGCAATCAAAAACTTTCCAAAAGAAAAAAAAAATCCTGGATGAGGTAGCCTCACCTATTAACTCTACCATATATTTAAAGAAGAATTACCCCACATTCTTCTCAAATTCTTCCAAAACATTGAACAGGAGGGAATCATTTCTAACTCATTTTGTTACATCAATATTATTTTGATGTTAAGGCCGAATTTAATACACACACACACAAAAGAAAAATAAATAAAATTAAAACCCAGCACCCCTTATAAATATATTTGCAAAAATGTTCAACAAAATATAAGCAAAATGAATCAAACAGCATATTAAAAGGATTATATGCCATGACCAAGTGGAATTTATCTTGTCAACATAAGGGTAGTTCAACATAAGAAAATCAACCAATTTAACATGTTACACTAGCAGACCAAGAGAGAAAACCACCATGATCATCTCAACGACACAGAAAAGGCACTTGACAAAATTGAATATCTTGTCATAATAAAAACTAAAAAAATGAAGAGCAGAGAAAAATGTTCTCAGCTTGATAAAGGACATTTATGAAAAACCCACAGCTAACACCATAGTCAGTGGTGAAAGACTGAAGATTCCCCCCAAAAGCTCAGGAGCATGACAAAGACTTCCATCTTCACTGCTGCTTTTCAACGTTGTACTGGAAGTTCTATTTAGGGTTATTAGATAAGAAAAAGAAATAAAAGACATCAAATTGGAAAGGAAGCAGTGCAATTTTTCATATTTGTGGATGACATGAATCTCAAGAATATATGGAAGCGCACACAAAAATACTTCTAAAACTAATAAGCAAATTCAGCAAAGTTGCAGGGTACAGGATCAATATACAAAAATCAGTTGATTTTCTCTACACCAAAAATAGTCTGAAAAGAATTTATTCAATTAATTACATGTACTGTAGCATCTAAAAAATGAAATACTTTGTAATAAATGTAGCCAAGGAAATGAAAACCTTTGTGCAGAAAACTAAAAATCTATAGAAGAAAGAATTTAGGTAAGACTAAAGAAATGGAAAGACATTCCATGTTTATGAACAGGAAGACTGAATCAACATTGTTAAGATTCAGTACTCAGAAAGTGACTTAAAGATCCAGATCTAACTCATTTAGAAAATATTGAATTATCAAAACAGTCTTTTTTTTTGCAGAAATAAAAGATCCCATCTTCAAATCTATATGAAATTATAAGAAATCCCAAATCACCAAAACAATTTTGAAAAAGAATAAATTTGAAGTGTTCACATTTCTCAACTTTAAAACTTTTGAAAAATCTATTTAAGTAAAGATTTAAAAAGCCTGGTCCTGGCATAAAGATAGAGAATAGACTAGAGAACCCAGAGATAAACCTCCAAACACAGAATTGATTAATTTTCAACAAGGTAAGAAGAGCATTCAATGGGGAAAGGGTGGTCTTTTCAGTGAATAATACTGGAAAAAACTGGATATCCACATGCAAAAGAGAAATTGGTGGGCAGGCAGAGGGAGAAGCAGATTCCATGCAGGGAGCCCAGTGTGAGACTTGATGCGGGACTTGATCCCGGGACTCCAGAATTACACACTTGGCCAAAGGCAGGCGCTGAACCACTGAGCCACCCAGGGATCCCCAATTAGATCCTTATCTTAAGCCATATACAAATACTACTCAAAATGGATAAAAGAACTACAATTAAGAATTTAGGAGCTAAAACTATAAGAATATTAGAAGAAAACACTAGGGAATGTCTTCATGCATGTGGCAGTGATATCATGGACATGGCACTAAAAGCAGTCACCAAAAAAAAAAAAATAGGTAAATTGGATGTCATTAATTATGACCTTTTGTGCCTCAAAACATTAGATCAAGAAAATGAAAGACAACTTATTAAATAGATGAAAATATTTTCAATCACGTACCTGATAGTGGATTCATATCCAATATATAAAGAACTCCTAAAACTTAATAACAACAAAACAATTTAAAAATAGACAAAGAGGGCAGCCCAGGTGGCTCAGCGGTTTAGTGCTGCCTGCAGCCTGGGTGTGATCCAGGAGACCTGGGATCAAGTCCCACATCGGGCTCCCTGCATGCGGCCTGCTTCTCCCTCTGCCTGTGTCTCTGCTCCTCTCTCTGTCTCAATAAATAAATAAATAAAGAAAGAAATAAAGAAAGAAAGAAAGAAAGAAAGAAAGAAAGAAAGAAAGAAAGAGAATGGACATTTCTCCAATATACATAACAAATGGCTATTAAGCAAATGAAGAGATGTCTGATATTTTTAATCATTGGGGAAATGTGAATCTAAACTACAGTGTAGTCTCACTTCACATCTCCTAGGCTGGGTGTAACGGAGGGAAAGAAGGAAAATAGGAAATGTCGTCCAGGAGATGGGGAAATTGAAATGCTCGTGCATTGTTGGTAGAAATGTAGAATGATGCAGCAGCAGTGGATAACAGCCTATGGTTCTTCAAAGATTAAATACAGAACCTCAGAAACCTCAGAAATTCCACTCGTAGATATATATTCAAAAAATTGAAAGCAGGGTCCCGTAGGTATTTGTAAACCAATACTCGTAGTAGCATTATCCACAATAGCAAAAAGTTAGGAACAACCCAAGTGTCCATCAACAGATAAATGGATAAGCAAAATGTGCTATATACATATAATGGAAGATTATTTGGCCATGAAAATGAGAATTTTGATATGTATTACAACATAGATAGGCACTGAAAGCATTACATTCATTTAAATAAGTTAGACACAGAAAAGTAGTGTATGATTTTACTTATATGAGGTATCTCTAATAGGCCAATTCAAAAAGACTAAAATAGGATAGAGGTTCTCAGGGTCTGGGGGAGTGAGAAAAGTAGGAAGTTATTATCTAATGGATACAGAGTTTTTAAGGATGATGAAAATGTTTTAGGGGCTAGATAATTGTCATGATTATAAAACATTATAATTTCATTTAATGCTACTGAACTGTATACTTTCTGTGGGTCAAAATGATAAATATCATGGCATGTAAATTTTACACATTTTTATTAATAACAATGTAAGTAATAATATAAATTTAAATAAAATATAAAAATCTCAAAAGTTCTGGCATGTTTAGGGCTTTAAGCAAGTTATTTATTTATATGATTGCCTTGATTTCTTACATTATTTTAAAGATTTATTTATTTTTGTGAGAGAGGGGGGGGAGAGAGCAAGAGAGTGAGAGCATAAACAGGGGAGAGGCCAAGAAGAGGGAGAGAAAAAAGCAGATTCCCTGCTGAGCAGTGAGCCCAAAGTGGGGCTTGATTTCACCACCCTGAGCCAAAATAGAGTCGATGCTTAACCAACTGAGCCATCCAGGAGCCCCATTCTTACTTTTTAAACTATAAATATTAAGTGACAAACATGCTTGCTACACACACACACACACACACACACACACACACACACGCAAGTGCATGCACATACACACGGAGGTATGTAAATTTATATAAACCTTTATCACCAAATATTAATCTCCAGGGTAATCTCACTCAAGAAACTAAAATTATAAGCACTCGCTCAATATTTTTTTATTTTTCCCACCTATATGGATCATGTCATAAATCCACTCAGAAACTCTGATGGAAACTAGGTCTCTCCTTTAGAATAATGATCTCTACTAAACACACACAGACACACAGACACACACACACACACACACACACACACACACACACACACATATACTTCCAAGTGGATTTCTACGGATCCTGTGGTTTAGAATCTTTAGTAATAATAGCTGGACCTCTTTTTCAGAAAAATAAAGTTATTTATTCCATCTAAACACATACACATTGACACTTCGTTATGAGGAGTTTTTTCATTTCAAATCCTGTGTCTCTGTCAATGGGATAAGGTTCAAAACCTTTAAGTGATTCTCTCACCAAAAGAGGAGGCTCTGATGAAGAGATATGACACCTAGAAGTCCTCAATACCCCGGAACATGAAAGTAGATGTACAATAGTTTCTTCTCTGCTAAAGCATAACACATGATTACAGATGCTAACACTTGACTGGAGAATGAAACTCCATTTGATTCCATGATAACTTCACTTACTGCCATTTTCTATTTAAAAGAAAAGATGTAAGGAGAGGATAACATTACTTTCTGGGATTCTTCCTGGGTTTTGAACTTTGCTAGATGTTGGAATGCTCGCTGATGACCTATCATGTATTTTGAAATAATACACTTGTCATTTCAAGAATGTGTTTAGTTTGATTTTGGCTGCTGGGGCTATGCATGTGTCACATCGCCTGTGGCATTTCCGTTCTTCTAACCACCTCCTTTGAAGACACATAATAATCACTAATATTTGTCATTTGCATATTCATTCTAAACACGCTTGATGGTTCAATCCATAAATTTGTTCTTGCTGTAACTTCTTATATAGAATTATTCGTAATTACCTTACAATTACTCTTTCACTATATTCTTCACAGACGTCAGTCAGATTTATCAAGTGTAGCCTTAATGTCATCTAAACTTTATTGCCATAACTGCAAATACCCAGGGATGTCTTGCAGTACAAAGCCATTAGCACTAACTGCTCATGAAATTCCGTGCCTTCTAGAACCTAATGGACTTGCAGTCATTTCTCAGGAGCTAAAAAGCTGTGACCACCAGTGTGTTTCATGTTCACTTACTTATTTCTGATACACAATCATTTATTTTCTCTCTGAGCTTACAAACGTAGTACTACTCAGTTATTTACTCTCCATAAACCATCTAGTCACACTTATGAATATCAAATCATAATAGAGATGATAATAGATGAATGCTTATAATAGGCTTATTAAAACAGGTCGTTACATTCTTATTATTGTTCAATATTGACATCAACAAAGTGAATGGCAATAAAATGATTATGTTTCAGAATATGTAATAAAAATGCACAAAAGAACATAATAAAATGTTATTATGCGCCATAAGGAAAATAAATAGTTTTAGGAATGAAACAGTTGAACCATTAAAAATGTTGCAAAACGGATTTCAAAGTCCTTTGTGGCTAAAATATAATATCAGATAAAACCATGACGTAAAAGTTACATGGAAAATTAAACTAGTTCATTTCAAAAGTTGAAACCATATAAAAGTTGGATAGCTGAAGAAAAATATATTTAAGTTTCTATCACACTCAAATACACATAAATGAATAGTGTAATTTTTCTTAAACCAAAAATGGTATATTTAATGATTCTGTTGATAAAATACCTTGTATTAAGTGAGACAAACATGAGTTGCTGAGATGTTTAAATGATTCACAATTATGGAATTTGGAAGAAAACTGTTCCTGATGATATTTCAATAGGAAATGGAGATTTTATATATCTTCGCCAGTTATCATGAGTCATAACTGTAAAGAAGGATCAATGACAGTCTAAAGAAATGCCAGACAGTCTAGACAGGCTGACACCTATAAATTGCCTTTAAATGTGTATAATATAAAGTGGGGTGATGCAGAGTCACTAGGCAATGTACAAGAAAAAAATCAAAATGATAAAACTTGTATAATGTAATGTGTGAGTCTCATTATAAGCCACTCTGTAAGTCCTATGTAGGGAAGGAAAAAATAATTTTCCCTCTACGTCTTCTGAGTTTTCAGCTGAGACTTCTGCAAGATAAATAAGAGAAAAAAGAAATAAGTATGTTAATGTGTATATCTCATATATGCATGGGAGTAACTCCTGGGGTGGCTTAGAATTTAGGCTCAATGTAGGCCTTTTAGGGAGAGTCAATGATTTTTAGAAAGGTGAATGGGCCTTTGGAAGAACAGATGGGAGCTATGGTAGTTTGTGACAAAGTTTTCTGGATGGCGTGTCAACTTTTAGTCTCCTTTCCTGTGATACGAGTTGATCTTCCCTTGCTGATGAAGTGCTCTGAAAGGAGATTTTTGGCCTGGAGTTCTTTTTGGAAGATATGCCAGTCTTTAAGTAGATTAAAGCAAATTCAGAGTGGAAAGAGCTACACTGAGACGCATTAAAATTTTCAAAAGTTTTTTTTTGCGTAAACATCGTTTTCAGGCAATGCCAAACCAAAGGTGGTTAGGAGCTCTGGGAAAGGCTTTTATAGAGCAGATGAGGAAGGGAAGCAAGTAGATGTTTTGATTGACAATAGTTTAAGCAGTTGTCTCATTATGGGGAAGCCTTGTTGTTTGCCTGTGATTGGCTGTTTTCAGGTAGGAGTTCTTCACCTCGATCCACTTATGATAATTCACTCTGATTTAGATTTTAGTTCCTATGGGCTGTCAAGGCATTACAGCCCCCTCAGTCCTATGGTCTCTTGTTTAATTGCATTACCAAGAGAATGCTTCTTGCTGTGTGTGCTGTTTTTCAATTGCCTACGACTCAAAATAATCAATATACCTAAGTGATATATTCTGGGGATGGGATAATCTTTATATTCTTCTATTGTTCGCCTAAAAAATTCCAGAAAATGTAGGGACAAGGCTACTTGTTTAGAAGTCTGAAGGCATATACTGTATTGGATATCAAATATCAGGCCAGGACACAGCTTTACTAAGTGTGTCCAAAGAATATTTATTCTGAAAAAGTTTTGTAGGGAAAATATCTGATCTTAAGTCAGTCTGGGAAGTAGAACATAATACATCTTATGCTAGGACCAGTATGGTAGCATCAGCATATCAAGTGCTTTTAGAAGGTCTGATGAAAAAACATTTAACTTCTCTAGTCTTCTACTTCTCAAACTCATTATAACAACTATTCATGTCTTATGTAAGACATATAACTACTTTCTTAAATCATTAAGTCACTGTTTAGTGAGCAGTGTCTATTGGGGATGTCATGTCATTGAATTTTTTTTAAGATTTTATTTATTTATTCATCAGACAGAGAGACACACAGAGAGGCAGAGACACAGGCAGAGGGAGAAGCAGCTCCATACAGGGAGCCTGACGTGGGACTCGATCCCTGGACTGGATCACACCCTGAGAAAAAGGGAGATGCTCAACCACTGAGTCACCCAGGCATTCCTGTCATTGACTTCTTAAAACCAAATTTCATTGATTATTTACCAGACAGAGTAACCTATTTACATTTATTATCACAATAAAAACTAGTGGACTTAATGGTATTTAATTTAGTCGTTCTGTTTTATCCATTTATAGGCAATCTTGCTTTGCTGTGCTTCCCTTTCCTGCATTTCACATATATTGTGCTTTTTACAAATTTGAGGCTTGAGGCAACTCTGTGTCAAAGCAAGTCTATGGCACCGTTATTCTGACAGCATTTGCTCAGTACATATCTCTATGTCACATTTTGGTGGTTCTCACAATGTTTCCAACTTCTTCTTTAATATTATATTATTATATTTGTTATAGTGATCAGTGATCAACGATGCTACTATTGTAATTATCGTGGGGCGCCGTGAACCACGCACATGTAAGAAAGCAAACTGAATCCATAAACGTGTGTGTTCTGACTGTTTTGCCTACCAGCTGTCCCCCTACCCTGTCTCTCTCTCTCTTTTCTATTCCTGGGCCTTCCTCTTCCCTGAGGTACAATAATATTGAAATCAGGCCAGTTAATAATCCTGCAATGGCCTCTAAGTGGTCAAGTGAATGGAAAAATTACACATATCTTACTTTATATGAAAAGGTAGAAATAATTAAGCTGAGTGAGGAAAGCAGGTCAAAAGCCAGAGAATCTGAAAGCTAAGCTTTTTCCACCAAACAGCCATGTGGTGATTGCAAAGGGCAAGTTCTTGAAGGAAATTAAAAGTGCTAGCTCCTCCAGGGAATACATGAACGATATGAAAACAATACAGCCTGTTGCTGAGATGGAGAAAGTTTTGGCGGTCTGCAGAGAAGCTCAGAGCAGCTACAATATCTCTTTATGCCAAAACCTAATCCAGACCAAGTATCCTAACTCTGTTCAGTTCTAGGAAGGCTGAGAGGAGTGAGGAAGCTGCAGAAGAAAAGTTGGAAGCTGGCAGAGGTTGGTTCATGAGGTTTAAAAAAAAAAAAAAAAAAAAGAAGCTGTCTCCTTGACAGAAGAGGGCAAAGTGAAGCAGCAGATGCTGAGGTTAGAAGCAGCAGCAAGTTCTCCAGAAGACTGAGCTGTGATCATTAATAAAGTTGGCTACACTAAACAACAGATTTTCAATGAGACAAAACAGCCTTCTGTTGGAAGAAGATGCTATCTAGGACTTGCCTAACCAAAGAGGAGAAGTTAATGTCTGGTTTGAAAGCTTTGAAGATTGTCAAACAAGACTCTTTTGTTAAGGGGCTAATGCACATGGTGTCTTTAAGTTGAAGGCAGTTCGTTCACCATTCTGCAAATTGTAGGCCCCTCAAGAATTATGCTATAATTAATTGCTCGTGCTTTCTAAATGGAAACAACAAAGCTTGGAGGGCAGCACATCTGTTTACAACATGGTTTACCAATTATTATTTTTTTAAAAAATTTTTATTTATTTATGATAGTCACAGAGAGAGAGAGGCAGAGACACAGGCAGAGGGAGAAGCAGGCTCCATGCACCGGGAGCCTGACGTGGGATTCGATCCCGGGTCTCCAGGATCACGCCCTGGGCCAAAGGCAGGCGCCAAACCGCTGCGCCACCCAGGGATCCCCGGTTTACCAATTATTTTAAGCCTGCTGTGGAGACCTAGTGTTTAGAAAAAAAAAAAATTCCCTTCGAATAGGACTGCTCATCAACACTACATCTGGTCATCCAAGAGCTCTGATGGAGTTGTTACCACAAGATGAATGGTGTTTTCATGCATGCTGCCAGGACATCCATTCTGCAGCCCATGGATCAAGGAAGCATTTCAACTTTTCAACAAGTCTCATGATTTAAGAAATCCATTAAGAAGGAAGGAAGGAAGGAAGGAAGGAAGGAAGGAAGGAAGGAAGAAGGAAGGAGGAAGGAAGAAGGAAGGAAGAGAAAGAAAGAAGAAAAAAGAAAGAAAAGAAAGAAAGAAAGAAAGAAAGAAAGAAAGAAAGAAAGAAAGAAAGAAGAGAAAGAAGAGAAAGAAAAGAAAGAAAGAAAGAAAGAAAGAAAGAAAGAAAGAAAGAAAGAAAGAAAGAGAAAGAAAGAAAGAAAAGGAAGAAAAAGAAAAGAAAAGAAAAGACATTTCATATAGCTTCTACAGTTAGTGATTTTGCTGATGGATCTGCACAAAGAAAATTGAAAACCTTTCGGGAAGAACTCACCATTCTAGATGTCATTCATGATTCATGGAAAGAGGTCAAATATCAATATTAACAAGAGTTTTGAAGAAGTTATTTGCAACCCTCATGTGTGGCTTTGAGGAGCTCAGACTTCAGTGGCAGAAGTAACTACAAATGTGGCAGAAATAGCAAGAGAACTAGAATTAGAAGTGGAGCCTATAGATGGAACTGAATTGCTTCAATCTCATGATCAAATTTTAATGTACATTTTTTAGATTACTGTACATTTAATAGACTACAGTATAAACAACTTATACATGCACTGGGAAACCAAATAATTCATTTGACTCACTATATTGTGATATTTGGATTGCTGCAGTGGTCTGGAACTAAACCCATAATATCTCCAAGGCTTGGCTATTTATATGTCTCTCATCCCTTGTTTCCATCTTTGCCAGATGGAATGCCCTATACATGTTTTTCTTTTTAGTAGTGTCACTAATGATAGAGATAGAAACATAGATGCATTAATACAGATATAGATGGTAGACTCAATTCAATTTTACTAAGGGACTGCTTTAAGCTTGTGAAAAAAAACTTTTTTAAAGATTTTTTTTATTTATTTGAGAGAGAGAGAGAGCACGAGCAGGGGGAAATCCTCCTGAGGATCTTTCTGAGATCCTCTTACTCCCTCAACCTCCCTTCTCTTCAAAAGTCTGGACTTAAAAAAATTAATAATTAAAAAAAAAAAGTCTGGGCTGGCCGTTAGTCCCTATGTATTATAAGAGAGGGGCTTTATGTCCATACAGGTACCTTAGAGTGAACATCACCATCAGGATGGTGGGGGACACTTTCTTACTATACTGTATTTTGCAGTCTGGATCTATATGTTATTTTGACAAATCTGCATCATTCTTCATTGTTCCAAAGACTTTCACATAATTAGGAAACAAGATGAGAGAGTAGAAATCATTGCTTGCCACACTTTGTAGTTATAATTTATATATGTCAAATATATTTTGTTGCTTCCTTGTCCTCTTATTACACAGTAGTTCAACTAAACACATTTTGAATTTTACTTTGAAAAAGAACTTGTGTATGTACCAACATATATAATATATATATGTTATATAATAGATAGATATAGATATGCATATATAGATATAGATATAAAGAGTTTAGATTGATTCTATTTAAAGTAATACATTTCATGAAATGGTCATCTGAATTAAGTTGAATGATTAATGTGAACAAAAAAACAAAAACAAAAACAAAACAGACAAAAAAAAAGAGAGAGCAGGTTTTAGACTTGAAGGAATAAAACTCTTTATGTGGTAAATAAAATGACTCAAAGTGGAAAACAGGTGACTTTTCTTACAGCATTTGGAGGAATCTACCCATCAGAAAACTGGTGCCCAGAATAGATCTGAATCAGAAGAGGT
Source organism: Nyctereutes procyonoides (assembly GCF_905146905.1). Classification (NCBI taxonomy): domain Eukaryota; kingdom Metazoa; phylum Chordata; class Mammalia; order Carnivora; family Canidae; genus Nyctereutes; species Nyctereutes procyonoides. The sequence goes on along the minus strand of NW_026575032.1, from coordinate 11,504,425 downwards.
AACATGAAAAATCAATGACTGCACTGTATCAAGAAGAAATACTTGTCAATGTGGAAAGAAAATAAAAGAGTATTAACTAATTGTGCCCCAGCCAGATAGAATATAACTCTTATCAATTGATCCATGGTACTTCATTTCCTGGGCACATAAGGGAAGAGAGACAAAACCAATTTTGGAGAAGAAAATTTCTTCAAACTATTCACACATTGGAATGTGGCCAGTGTCAACAGATCTGTAATGAACACGGAATCCTAGCATAGAGGCAAATAAGATACAAGTGGAAGATTCTCCTTCACTTGAGTGATTTTAGGTAGATTTTTTTCTTCCTCTTTTGAGGCCATGGGAGAATTTAACCCATTTAAGGTGTATAATAAAGAAAAGACATATTTACAGTTATGAGAAAATGTTAGAAGATGTTATTCCAGCAAAGGAGCATTGGTCTTTACTATGAAGGTCGGAGAATTGAAACAAAATACATAGAATTTTTAAAGGGGAAAATACAAAAAAACAATTATAACGTTTACAATGGAAAATCATGACATGATGTTCTTATTAATCAGTAATTCTAATAAATGTTATCTATTTTCAAAATTTTGCAACTGGTAATATTTTCATTTAAATACTGTTTTTCATTTATTTGAAGGAATCCAGGGTTTTTTTTTAAGATTATTTATTTATTTATTCATGAGAGACACAGAGAGAGACAGAGACATAGAAAGAGGGTGAAGCAAGCTCCCTGCAGGGAGCCAGATGTGGGACTTGCTCCCAGGACCCCAAGATCACAACCTGAGCTGAAGGCAGACGCTCAACCACAGAGCCACCTAGGTGCCCCTAAGGAACCCAGTTTTGTTTATAATGTCTTTTAAATCGTATTACTAAAATGTTGCCATTTTTATATGTTTGATATTAAATTTAAAGGTATAATAAGTTCATGTTTTAGGATTTTTTGTTTTTAATATAATTAATATTCACAATCACATTTTTGCCCTTAAGTACTGTTTTTCTAAAATCTTTTTTAGAAGTTCTCATATAAAAAAAAAGAAAAAAAAAGAAGTTCTCATATGGAAGGATTATTCTACCCTAGATATATATATATATATATATATATATATATATATATATATATATATATATAAAATATATATAATATAAATAATATTAATTCTCTGGGATTGTTTTGCTTTTTTAACAGTTTGAAAGGAAATACTGTAGTAGGATTTTATATTAAATTATCTAATTTTAATAAGGTTATAGTTTATAAATGTAAATAATCTTTAAGTTGGCAGTACTTCAATCAGCAAATATTTGTCAAGAGTGGACTAAGTAAAGGCTTGTTTTAAATTCTGAGGAGAAAATGGTAAACAAAGAGATAGGTTTAGCCCTCTTGGTCCCTGTAAAAATGGATAAATTTGATTTCAGTGATAAATATTTAATCAAATAAACTCATCTGTGTGTAACCATGTACTTCTTGTAAAGAATACAAATAAATGAATGTATATAAAATAGATGATATTTGAAAAGATTTTGCTGAGACATGTTCACACTTTCTGATCCATGTATAAGCATCTAGTTGGTTATATTACTTTGTATTTAGGAGAATTATAGGTAGAAAAAAACAGGAAGAAAGAAAAAGTAATATTCTATTGTGTTACTACAAATGTATAACACAGAACTGTCACAGCAGACCCCATGTGATCTTACTGAGCACCACACTTTATCAACTCAAGTGATACCACGAGCTCCAGAACAGAGAAACATTTTTTCTTTAGGGAGCCAGAAACACGTCAAAAGCTGTCATCAAAAATTGTCTCTTCTCTTCTACATATTATAGTGCCTTTAGTTCCGTTAAGCATAATGTATGTAAGCACACCGATCAACTAGGAGAGCTGTTGATTTAACTTCTCCATTTTCTCTCCTTTAAGTCTTCAGGAAAGGTGCTTAGTGATTTCAGTTTCAGTCAGCCCTGCCCCATAAATCTATAGATTTCAGGGTGATTTACAGGTATATCCTTATAAAAGTGTGACTTTGCTGTTTTGTAAGCCAATAATTATTAAGAAAGTTTGAGATAGTTCATTAGTGTATTAAGGAGATTTTTTATTTCACAGATATAGAGGGAATGGGTTATATAGGTCAATCCAATAATTTGGATAGCTTTATTAATCAATCTGATTAATAAGTGCAAACTAGTTATCATAGAATTATGATACTTAAAACAAATTAAAATAAATCAGATAACACCCATTATGTACTTTTCACAACACTCAGCACATAATATGGTCTGAAAAATATTATCTGCAAGTATTCCAAAATGAACAATAATAAAATTAGTTTTCAAAGTTGTTTAAAGTGTTGAAAAATAATTACTTTTTGCACTAGCTAACATAAAATTTATGCTATACTGTAGGGATTTGCCTAGCATTTATTGTAAAAATAGTCTCATCTTGCTAACAAGGGATATAGGGAAAGCCAAGTCCTAAGACTTTCTGCGTATCATATAAAGGTATGGCAGAAATAGAAAGTTAATAACAATAGAAAAGGAAATCAAGACTCTAAAGATATAAATGTACCTGCCTGTATATATTTGTAGAATAGATAAATATTCATTATATTAATTTTATTCTACAAATATTTTGAGCAGTTTTATATAAGTGGTTTTTCTCTCAATTGATAGAATGCCTGTTATTCATTTATGAAACCAAAAATATGTGAATAATACAGAAAAGCAATGTAATTCCTTAAATATTCTTCTAAAAAGAAGCATTTTTAGCCTCCCTGAACTATTGAATGAGATAGATCAAGGAACATATATTTGTAATGTCACAAATAGCTTACATATTAACCATATATATCTTACTGTCAAAATGCCTAAAATCATTAAAACTTTGACTTAAACTCAGTTTTCCATTTTACTAAATTTGTGATATTGTCCCATCTCTTTAAATAAATATCTCAAATTTCTTACCAATAAAATGAGAAAAACAATAATGAAGGATATTAGATAATGTCATTTTAAGATATTGATTATTCTGAGCTAAAGATAATCGAAAAAAAAAAAAAAAAACACACACACATTTGATCTCCTGACCCACAAGATTGTGATCTGAGCCAAAACCAAGAGTTGGACGCTTAACAGACTGTGTCACTCAGGTGCCCCACATCTTTTGCGAGTTTAGACAGAATTTGTGTCTGCAAAGCATAGCAATTTAATGAAATTAATTAATTAAAATAAATAGAGTGTGTGTATGCATGTGTGTGTGTGTGTGTGTGTGTGTGTATTTTAGAGAATAAAGAGAAAGGAGGCTGGGATACGAAACATTCAAAGAACTCTGAGTACTTTCATTTGAATGGGCTGTATTCAAAAAACTAAAATTCAGTAGATTGTCAGACTCTTAACATGCATTGCAGGTCTAACATGCTCATTTTGAATAAAGCTCAGGATTTATATTTACTTAAAATAAAGTCGATTGTTAAATTATACATATTTATGGAGTAGCCTATGAAAAGTATATATATATACATACACACACATATATACACACACACATACTATTCACACACACAACGGTGCATACACAACGTGGACAATATGACAGTGAATAATTAGAACTAATTTCAGAGTTTGTGATTTATATAACTGTTCATTTTATATGTAAATTCTACCGCATGACATATCCAAGAAAAAAAAATGCTCTAAGGACAATAGTTCTAGATGTTTTAAGATTAAAAAAAAATCAATGACTTTGTAGTTGAATTTTTTAAAAGCTGATACAGTATTGTTAGGAGAAAAGACAAGAACCCATTTACTATACCTGCAATCAAGCTTATACCATGGAAATATCCTGATATATGTATGACAAAAAAAAAAAAAAACTCAGCAAGAGTGATTGTGAAGTTTTTCTCTTAAGCACTGTCTATCACAAAGGCGATCAAACTGCTACACAAGTAAGCCAAGCAAAAAAAGAAGCAAAGTACTTTTACAGGTATCATTGAACTGTATACATTAAAGGTAATACCTTAGTTGTTGAGAAGTTTATATCCAAAAAGAACTTACACAACTCAACACCAATCATCATCATCATCATCATCTAATTAAAAATGGATAGAAAACCTGAATAGACATTTTTTTTTTCCCAAACAGGGTATATGGATGGCCAATAAACTCATGAAAAGTTGCTCAACTCCCTAATCATCAGGGAAATACAAATTAAAATCATAATGCGATATTACCTTACATCTAGCAAATGGCTACAATCAAAAAGTCAGGAAATAACAAGTGTTGGCAAGGATGTGGTGAAAAAAGGAACACTTGTTTATTGTTGATAGGAATGCAAACTGGTACAGCCACTATGGAAAACAGTATGGAGTTTTCTCAAAAAAAAAAAAAAAAAATAGAATTACCATGTAATCCAAAAATTCCATTACTGAGTATTTATCCAAAGAAAATGAAAACATTAATTTGAAAAGATATGTGCACTCCTGTGTTTATTGCAATACTGTTTACAGTAGCCAAGATATATGAAGAAATCCAAGTGTCCACCCACAGATAAATGTATAAAGAAACTGTGATATGTATGAATGTATGCATATAAAATGAGATATTACTCAGCGACAAAAAAGAACAAACTCTTGCCATTAGCAATAACATGGATGGACTTACAAGGTTTGAGAGTAAGTGAAATAAGTCATACAGAGAAAGACAAAAATCCTACAATTTAACTCATGTGTAGAATTTAAGACACAAAACAAAGAAACAGACAAAAACAGACTCAAATACAGAGAACAAACTGGTGGTTACCAGAGGGCAGTTGGGTAGTGAGATGAGTGAAATAGATAAAGGGGATTAAGAAGTATGAATTTCTGGGATCCCTGGGTGGCACAGCGGTTTAGCGCCTGCCTTTGGCCCAGGGCGCGATCCTGGAGACCCGGGATCAAATCCCACATCAGGCTCCCGGTGCGTGGAGCCTGCTTCTCCCTCTGCCTATGTCTCTGCCTCTCTCTCTCTCTCTCTCTCTCTCTCTCTATCATAAATAAATAAAAATTTAAAAAAAAAAACTAAAAAAAAAAGAAGTATGAATTTCCAGTTACAAAATAAATAAGTCACAGAGATGAAAAGTAGAGCATAGGGAATATAGCTATAGGCAATAAGATGCTACTAACATTGTTTGGTAACCTGGTGACTGTGCTTGTAACAGGGAGCACTGAGCAAAGTATAGACTGCTAAATCACTATATTGTATATTTGAAACTAATATAACACTATATGTTAATTATACCTCAGTAATAACAGTATTATATCAATATCGGTTCATCAATTGTAGCAAACATATCACATAAATGTGAGAATCTAAGAATAAGAAAAAATGTGTGTGTGTGTGTAAGAGATATGGGAGCTGTCTGTACTTTCTACTCACTGTTTCTGTAAACATAAAATTGCTCTAAAAGCAAAGTCTATCACTTATTTTTTGAGGGAGTAATGGCTCTGATATAGTTGAGAAAATATTCTTTTTAGAGTCAGAAGTAAGAGATAGGGGACACCTAGTTTGCTCATTAGTAGAGCATGTGACTCTTGATCTAGGGGTTGCAAGTTCAAGCCCCGTGCTGAGTGTAGAGATTACTTAAAAATGAATTTAAAAAAAAGAAGTAAGGAAGTAATATAAGGAGTTGGTTTTGTTTTTGTTTGTTTGGTTGTGTTTTCATTTTGTTTTGTTTTGTTTTTGCTAAACTACCTTCCATCTTTAGCCACAAGCAGCAGTTTCATCCATTCTTTAACCATCTTTATTAAATATGTTATTCTTCCAAAAGGCTTTTACATTTTAAAAGCATTTTTTGAAAGACTTTACACATATTAACTTATAGGCATCATTCCATGTATTCCTGCATCTTGGATACCATTTTATCTCATGTTACAATTTATTTTGTATCCATTCGTTTATATATGTATGTCTTTTATTGAAGTATACTATAAAATGGTAATTTCATAATTTGGGGGGAATATAATGAGGGAAGCAGTGAGATTTTATGACTGGTTAACAGAGTATTTTACAGGTTGGGGTTTCTGGATTAGCTACACATGGTTAATATCTAATAGGGGCACAACCCTTTGGAGTCACCTGTTTTACTGAGAATCATTCTGTACCACTACTGAACAAAAACCTACAAATTATCATGTAATTTTAATAAGTCTGGGAACCTTAAGCAGTAAGAAACAGTGAATTTAGATAAGTACATTTTCCCAAACAATCCTTGGATGGACTTCACCTCACGTGACATTGAAAGGATATACCATCCATATTCTCACATTATTTCCAAATTTCAAATATTTTTGAGACATATTAAATCTAGATTTATTAAAGAAGTCTCTAAGCAAATACTTTTCTTTTCTTTTTTAAAGCAAATACTTTTCTTCCTCAAAGTGGCTTTCCCTTTCCTAGAAAACCGTAGATTGTTAGTTGCTTTAACACCTTGATCCATATATTACCTTGATGAGTTGCAGAGAATTTAAGTTACTGGTTTCCTATATAAACATTTTCCTCACTTGGAGTTCACATATTTTACTTTATCAAGGAAATGGATTGGAAATTTACATATCTAAGTGATTATAAAATGTAGGTTGATATCACATTCCTCTGACATGATAAATGTCATAAAAAAGCAGAAATTTAGGAACATTAGGTGGAAAGTAATGTTTTATACAATGTTAACATTTGAATATTTTTTCAAAAGTTATGAAAAATTTAGAAGTTTAAGAAATTTGTGATATTCAAAATGAACCTTCATAAAAGACTAAAGTTTAATTTTATAACACATCTTGGTTAACTGCATTTCTGATACCATGTACACTCGGATTACATGAATTGGATCTTATTGTTAATAGTGGTAATAGTAGTACAAATGTTATTTGTATTTGACTAGTAAAGTTAGAACAAGATGATGCAAAATAGAATTGAAGTTTCATCTCATATAGACAATAGCACAATTCTAATATGAGTATTTGCCACTACTTTTTTTTAATAAAATCTGCTAAATTAATACTCTGTTTAAAAGAAACCTCTTTATGGATGAAAACCAAATTGTTTATAACTATCCTAGAAGCAAGATCTTTGAAATGATCTTCTACTATCTTAGAAAATACGCCCATGAAAAAAAAAAAAAAAGAAAGAAAATACGCCCATGTTGGACTTTCCTTCAATGTGCTTTGATAGTCATTCAAGCTTGTCTGATTTAAAATTAAAATTAGTCATGAGAAGAATTATTCCTTGAAAACTCTTATTAAAAAAAAAATCCATTCACCTCACTGCCAGTTCTCAGACTCTACCATTTGGATTATCTCAAGACCTCATGTAAATGTATGTTTTTAGATATCTCCATATGGAGAATAGTTAATTTTAAAAATAAGGAGAGACTCTGAACTGGCCTATAACTTTTGTATGCTAAACCTTCTTCAGAAAAATAATTTTTGGATAAGATTTTGGCAAATGTACAGACATTCTATTTAAATTCAACATGTTCAAAATTCTATTAAGACATATTCTTAAAATTAAGAAGGTAATCCTGATGTATGGGTGGCAATTTTGTTTAAAATGAGGGAGGATTTTTCACTGAATAGTCAAGAAAGGATTGACATCTATCTACCTTCAGTCTGTTGGAAGAACTTCTCTTCTAAATATACATGTTGCTTAGAGTACTGATAAGGTTGTTATGAGAAGGTTTCAGACTAATAAGAGAGAAAAAAAGGCATATTTTAATGATTTAAGGAAAGGATTTGAAGTAAGAAATGCCTGCATTCAAATTTTAATTATAATGCTTGTTAGACCATTACTCTGAGAAAAATAAATGACCACTTTCATGATCTTTAAAATATATTTAATACTATCTATCTCATTAATACATGCATACATTAAGGTATACAACATATTACTGTTTTTAATGTATTAAAATTATTAATTTAATGAATTATAAGTGGCAGGGGCTCAGTTGTTAGAATTAACGGTCGATACTATTTCTTTTTTTTTTTTTTTTTTTTTATTTTTTTTATTTTTTTATTTATTTATTTATGATAGTCACACAGAATGAGAGAGAGAGGCAGAGACATAGGCAGAGGGAGAAGCAGGCTCCATGCACCGGGAGCCTGATGTGGGATTCGATCCTGGGTCTCCAGGATCGCGCCCTGGGCCAAAGGCAGGCGCTAAACCGCTGCGCCACCCAGGGATCCCAACGGTCGATACTATTTCTATTGCATTATAGAACACAATTGAGCAAGTGCATTCTGTTTAATTCAAGGAAAACGTTTCTAAAAGGAAACTCGAGTTTCAAAAGTTTTTTTCCAGTTTGCAATTTCACTTAAGTTTGCACCAGACACCATATCTAGTTATGAGATAAAGAAAGGCAGGAAGTCTTGTAAAATGGATAGGAAGGGGTGTAAGAAATAATCCAGTTATCAGTCTTTCTATCCACCTCAATTTGCTTTCCATTGAGGCACATTTAAATGTAATCACTGATCCCCTTCAGGGGATTATGCCAATCCCCAAATGACACTTTGCATATTGATTATGTTGAGCTAATGTTACTTGAGAAACAGCAGTTGCAGGAAGCATTCTCTGACCTCTGGTTTCTACCTAAACACATAATAAAATTTCCCATGAGAAAGATGTCCTTCCTGTACCAGGAAGAGAACATTCTTATCACTGGAGACTGAGTTGATGGATCTGTACAAACAACCTTACTAAAACAATCCTTATCTTTCATTGGTTTCCCCCATATATTTCCTAGTCCCTTTCCCACAATTTACTGCAGTAGCCCAAACCCGCTTGTCTTGTCACTTTTCTAAAAATGGATCAATTCTTTGTTAAAAAAAAAAAAGTATATAAGCTCTCAGTCCTGACTGCCCTTTTGAGTCTTCATTTTCCTTCCGAAGATTTCTGTGTGAATGTAAAATTATCAAACAAAATCGGTATGTTTTTCTTTTGTTAATCTGTCTTATACCAGTTTGTCAGACCCAGTGACAAAATCTAGGCGGGAAGAGGAAATTGGCCTTTATCAACTCAGATACCTCAGGAGAGTAAGTTGACTAAAAAAATGCAACTCAGTAGATAGGTTCAATGTGGGAGGAGGAGGAGGCAAATGGAAACCAAAACATCTTTCCCAAGAAGGTTTCTGAGAAAATAGAAGGATTTTGAGACTTAAGCAGTAAATAATGAAGGAAGCAATAAATAGCATTTATATTATACAAAACACTGGAAAGACAAGAATAAAGAGGCAGAAATTTGCCAGATTGGGTGTGAAACTGAATCATTGGAATTTAGGATGACAATATGTGAGACACATGATAGGGAAACCTGACCAGGAGGGGGTGGTATGAGAAAAGAAAAAAAAAAAAAGAGAGAGAGAAAAGAAAAATCATCACAAAATGGTTGCCTAGGTACATTGCACACGCATCTAAATCATCAGCAAGGAAGTGAATTTATGAGACCTTATTGACATGTCTTCTTTTTGCCATGAAGTGGGTTCATTTATCCACTCCTGCTCAATTCAAATCACTCTCTCTGAACACTCTTCAATAACTAGGATGCTTCTCTACCCAGTCCCTTCATTACATATAAATCGAGTATGAGTTCTTGACTCTTAAGTTTATAGTCAGAAAGGGAATGTCATTGGGCGGGTCTGCTGAACACCAGCTTAAATTTTCCTTGGAGTCAAAAAGGAAGACCTCGTCTTACATTATATGCATAAACCTTACCACACTAAATGTACTATAAGAATATTCAAAAGCTAAGGTAATGATATTTGAATACGTGCTGAGACATGAGAAGATAAAGACTATTAATTTGATTTCTGTATTTTCCTAAATTAGACTGCCCCGGAAACATAGCAGATATTTACTATCATAGTGAACAGTTTCAAAAAGGAGCATAGTATGGTAAACTTTTGTAAGCAGTAAAAAAGTTCTAAAATGAGAAATTATGTAAACTGTGATTGACCTTATGGTATATGATGACCTATTTATTTTTATATTTTATGTACTCAAATTCCGGAGACAACACAGGAATTAGTTACTAGTGCTTAGCACCTATGGGTTCTAATATTGGATTTGGCAAATGATATCTCCACATCTAGCTTTTGCTCTCATAAACAGTGATAATAAAGCAAGTCTTGTTCTGCTTATCTCAGATATAAGATGAAAGAAAAAAATAGAAGGACACATATGAGGATTCCTTGAACACTACCTAAGTAGTAACTATCTTAACTAGCATATCCGATGAATCAGATGAGTAACAGCAGGATGCTAGGAAGAGATTATTTTTAAACTGCTTGGATTTGAAGGAAGAAAATCGTTGATTGCTTTATTTATTGCAATTCCTTTTTAATCTGTATATGTGTATACGCTTTAAACTTAAGCCTTTTTTTTTAATTGAACTAATTCAGGTTGAAAACCTTGTAAGCAATGCATTTAGAGGATTATAATAAATCTCATTTTAAATAAAGAACTTGTTTTTAGTATATCATTTAACTGAGAGCTGGAAGGTCAGCATTTGAAATATTGGAGTATTATTTTCCTAATTAGCAAAATAAATTAAACACATTAAAATATTTGGCAATCTTTTAGTAGTCTTGTATTTTGAAGTAGAATAGAAATGAAATTTAATTTAAACAGAATATGATAAAATTTAGCATTATTAACTTTAATAAATTAATAATTATAGAGAGGACATGTGTTTTGAAAAGGACATTATTAGCTTTACTTTTACAAAATTCAGTATTTTCATAGTTGATGCATAATTCATTTATGCAAACTAGATGTATGACATTAGACAAAAGAATTTTTCATTTAAGTATATGATTGGTAAATGATAATATTCTGGTATTCATTATTTTAACATATTAGTCTCTAAACATCTTGAAATAATTTTCTTCAAATTGTAATTCAAAACTCAATATGCTTTGGGTTATATTTTTGCATTATAATACTATCTAAAGTTTGATGATTCGTATGGAAAGCGTTAGCTCTTCCTTTAAAAAAATAAATGGATTTTTCAGCTTAATGAAAATCACAGTTCATATAATCCGATTTCTATTAGTTTTACTCAGAAGAAATGCTAAATCATTAGAATGTTTTTATTTTTACTGTTATTGATTAGTTTCTAAGTTCTTCTAAGACAGATTTAAGCAGCCAACTTGCTAAATGTAATGACAAATTTAGCTCAGGCAATTAAATATTCAATAAAAAAAAATCCTTGAAGTCCACACTTCAAACGAACAATCTTATTGGAGAGAATAGCTTTTATATTATTGTAGAGACAACTTAGTATTTGATGAAATTGTGCTTGACATTTGTTTTTGGATATTCGACATGTTCAAATTGTCTTGCTCTAAAACACTAAAGAAAATATTTGAAAATTCAAAACACCTGGAATATTTAATTAATGATTCTTGGCACATTTTATTAAAGTTGAAAAAATAATAAACAATGAAGTAGAATTATGCTAAGAAATTGATTTAAAAGGATATTTAGATATCCTTTTGTCTATTATTATGTTTTCACCTCCTCACTGGATGAGTAAATTGTCAGTTATCTCATTTGCCTCTTACAAGAAAATTGAGTGGTAATTTTAGGAAGAGCCTTAACAAAATAGCGAATTTTGTCATAAGTATCTAACACATGGTAGTCGTTCAATAAATAATGAGAAAGGAAACTACCAAAACATGGACAAGAATACTGTTGGCATCCAATAATGATTTTATAAGGAAATTTTAAAGAGCATAGAGTCAGATTTTTCTTCATTTCCATATTTACCTTGGAGGCAAAGATTGAGGGAAAAAAAAACTGTGCACCATATCTTATTATTTGTATTACTTCATTTTGGCTCTGTGGATTCTTTTCACAACATGCAGTAACATGGCAGATGTGTTGTAGAAGGGTGTTTTTCTTCTCAGAAAGCATAATTTTGCTCTCTACATCAATGTTGGCACCATATCTCCACAGAAAGTGCTGAGACATAGAAGACATGTAGAGAGATATTCACAGAAAGCGCAAAAACTCAGGCTCCTAGTGATGTCTCAATTTGAAAAGAAATCAACCATGACTTACTTCTATTTAAAAAGTGAGACTCTGACTAATAGTAATCTACCAATAAAAATGTGTTAAAATATAAATTTTATTTATTCTTTACTGCAAAAATATTCATTAAATACTACTATGGGCTATCTCCAAACTTTGAATCTATGTAGAATAAGATGACAAGTTATATGTGATTCGACATTTACTCTATTTATTAAATGCTTACTTAACATAATCCGGATATTATCATTATCACTGAAATATAACCAATATCAAAATGGTCAACAATTTCTTTTTTGAAGAAAATTACAATGATGTAAAGAGAGAAACCATAAAAGAGAATGGGTCTAACATATGGTATGTTAAATGGTAATAGGTATTAGGGAAAAATAATAATAAAGGGAAGGAGGACAGAATGGCAGCAAAGAAATGGTGGTGGAAATTTAAATAGGGAAGTCAAAGTAATGAAAGATACTGAGAAAGTGACTCACGTAGGCAAACCGTCAAAAGGCATTTTAGGCAGAGAGGAAAAAAAAAATGCAAAGACCATTTAAGATCTGAACATACCCTGTGAGCTCTTGTTTGAGGAAAAGCTAGAGATTTCTGTGAAGAAAATGAGGAGGGTAATAGTTTGTGTGTGCCTGGATAGAAAGGATAGAAAAGATGTTAGATTGTGTATACCCTTAGAAGCGTCACCACTGTAAGATAATCGGCTTTCATTTAGAGACATACAGGGTGCCACAGGAGGGCATTGAGCGGGAGAACATACTCCGATTAATGTTTTTTTTTTTTTTTTTTTCAGGATCACTGTGATTGCTTTGTGTAGAATAGGTTAAAGGGGAATTAAACAAAGTAGAAGGAAAACAACTTCTGAGATTTGTAACAATCTTAGTGAAAAGTGACTTGGACCAAGGTGGCCTAGAGATGACATGTCTTGGGATGGACATAGCAGGCCTTATGGGTACAGACAAAAGAAGACACATGGAGGAAATGTGACCTAAAAATTGGAAGACTAGAGAAAACGCTTAACTAAACTGTGGAAGTCATTGGGAGGAGGAGATATTTTGTTTACTTGTTTGTTTGTTATAAGAGAGGGAAATCAGGAGTTAGGTTTTTGAAAATTCCATATGCCTATTAGATATCCAAGTGAGTTGTTAGCTGAATACATGATTTTTGATGCCAGCATAGAGGTTTTGCTAAAAATATAAAATTAGGGATTATCAGCATGCTGATGGTATTTATATCCAGGAACTGGAAGGCAGGATCAAGAAAGAGACTATCCATGGGAAAGATACATGGGCCCCAAAGACTTGGGGCTTTAGTCACACCAATGTTAAGATTGGGGGAGTTGGGGAGAAAGCACCCTACCAGCCTGAGATGGAGCACATGAAATAATCCTTTAAGTCAAGTGAAGACTTTTTTCAAGGGAAAAAAAGACACAAAGTTGTGTCAAACACTGCTAATAGTTCAAATAAGATGAGGTCTGAGATTGGATTTAGCAGCAGGGAGGTAATTGGTGAACTTGACAATGGAGGTTTCAATGGATTAGTAGCAAAAGCCAGGCTGAAATACTTTCAAAAGAAAATGGGAGAGGGATTTGAGCCAATGAGTGGGGAATGAAAAAGCTCTCAGTTTAGCTACAAAGGAAAGAGAGAAACAGTGATGGTTGTAAAAAGGGTCAAGAGGGATTTTTTGGTTCCCCCTAAGATGGGAGAAATAATGCCATGTCCTCATGCTAAGAGGAAGGTCTGAGTAGAAGGGGGAAAGCTTGGAACCTGGCATATTTGTTAAATATGCTCCAGAGGATCCCAGGTCTCTCAGTAGTCGCCACTGCCACCATGAGGTGGCGGGGACAGTTGCAATGGCCCAGCTGGTGAAGGTGGAAGCGCCAATGCCACCTGACTTATTTATTGCCCCTGGGCCGGAGCTGGAGAAGGTGTCCCTGCCTGCTGCCACTCCAAAGATGCACTTTTTATTTTTGCTGCAACTCCTGGAGAATGTGTGTGACAGGCTGACAGCTCACACGCTCACTGTGGCCTCTGCTCTGTTGCCCCAGGCCTCTTCCTAAAACCTCAGCTCGGCTGCTTCAGCTAGGATCCAGGACAACTAGGAAGTGAGAGAGGCAGGGGGCAAAACGAATACATCTTCCACTTGTGCTTGGAGGGACAATTCTGGGGATATATCTCACACAGGTCTTGCACAGTTGATGGAGACATTGAGTGTAGCCATCCACAGGAATTAAATCTAAACTCCCTTTTTATTTGCCTTTTCCATTCCCTAGCTCCCTTCTCTCCCACCCTCCTCCTTTGCTCCCTGAGTTCACTTACCCTGGGAAGTACAAGCACCCAGGCCTTCCCTGGCTCTGTTTTGTGAGGCACTCAAATTAGGCAAAGTCCAAGGATTTTAATTCTAATATTATGTATAATGTTAAAAATATAGGCAGCATTTATAACCATGAAGAATGAGCTAAACATTATTAAATGTTATGCAGTCATTAAAATATTTTTTTGAAGAAAATACAAAATGTTCGTAAAAGCTAAATCTGGGGGAATATCTATAGTTGTGCTTTACATTAATTCTTTTTTTAATTAAAAACGGTTTCTTAAGTAATGTATGCCAACTTTATAAACATGAAAATACAATAAATATTAGTTATGGAGATAAATGCCATCAGCAAAGCATAAAATGCAGGGAGAAAATCTGTGTATTCTTTTCCTTGCCTGCCGGCAAACTGCACAAATGATTGGGTTTTAACTAGTTCAAAAGGTAGAGTGAAAAGAATGAATATATATTTAAGGAACTGGAATGTAGCAAATAATGTGCCAAAAGGAAAGAAAAAAAAAAAAAACACCTCAGGTAATAGCAGCTTTTAAAAATTTCTTATTTTTATTTATGCAATCGAATCTATACTGTGTAATGACCAATATTATTGAAAATAAATAATATATACAATTATAGAGGTAAATGGTAAGACTTTTTCATGCAACATACATGCTTACAGCCTTTTTATGTGTTTTAGTTCACTGAGGAGACATCCACATTTATTTAATCACACTAATGTCTTTATACTTTTTTTCCTTCTTAGTTGATGGCTAATTTAGAGGCTATCCATAGATCTAAATCATTTACACTGTTTCATTCCGTGTTTATTATCTGGTCCTTGTCTATGCCATACATCAAAATTAATGTTTTTATGAGGGTTTTAGTGCATTACTGGAATCATGACATGTTAATAAAAATTATGGTATTTTATTTTATTATATAAATGGGTAATCTCCTACCAACATGTTGCCAGAGAAATCCTTATAGTCTATTATGTTAATAACTCAAGGGTATGTAAAATCCCCAACTGAAAATAATGGACTATAACCTAGAATAAATAAACAATAGATCACAGAGATATATTTAACCATCTTATTTCAGTTACCAATAAGATGCTTTTAAGAATCAAGAAGAAGTATTGTCCTTATAGGGTCGTTGTATCCTTGAGATTTAGTAGATCATATAATATTTAAGACTATAATTGTTCCCTTATAACATTTATAATGACTCCATGAATATTTGAAATTTCTATGATTTTATATGAACGTTGAATCTGCTTATATATACAGTGTAAAACTTGATTATGATTTCCTATTTAGGCAAAACAATGAATTATGTTTGAAAATAAGACTAAATATTATTATGGATCCTCATTAAATAATGAATTCATTAATTTTGTGTTGTTATTC
Organism: Nyctereutes procyonoides; assembly: GCF_905146905.1. Classification (NCBI taxonomy): domain Eukaryota; kingdom Metazoa; phylum Chordata; class Mammalia; order Carnivora; family Canidae; genus Nyctereutes; species Nyctereutes procyonoides. The sequence goes on along the minus strand of NW_026575032.1, from coordinate 11,488,640 downwards.
TTTTATTCTGCAATTATTTGCTAAATATCTTGTATGTGCCAGGCAGTGTTTTGTGCACCAGGTTAGAAGAGAAAACAAAACAGGCCAAAGTTACTGCTCTCAATCTAGTGAAAGGAGACAATCCGTAAACTAGAATTAGAAAACTATAGGACTCAAAATGAGATCAATGTCAGAGAGAAATGAATGGGAAGGGGAAGGGGTTGGGGATTAGGGTGAGAGTAGCACCAGGATTTTAAAAGAGAGTGGAAAGGAAGTCTTCACTGAGGGTGACCCTGGCAGAGGGAAGAGAGCCAGCAGGAGGAAAACTATTTCAAAGAGAGTGCAAAAGCCCTGAATTGAGGCAGGAGATGATTTGGTGTGTTTGAGGATTAGACATGAGCTTTGTAATTTTGAAACAGACTCGGGGAGGAAGAAGGGGGCTATCTGAAAAAAGATTAGCAGATGTTATAAGATTCTGTAGACCACAAGGAGTGATCTGCACTGAACCTTCAATTCTTTATCAGAGTCCTAAGGCCACAAGATCATCTTCTGTACTTCCAAAATAAAGGCTTGGAGTCTCTATTAAGGAGAATATTCTTCATGAAAACTCAAGAATCTCCATTAAACTACATGAATCGAGCAACATGGATCATACAGATCCATGAATATCCCAATGGAATGTCAGTATCTATAATTACTTTGAGTTTCTTGATCCAGACCATTTGTCAGCCTATGGAAATTGGGTTTGTCTCTTTATCCAGAAATTTAAAGCATTATTAAATTTAATGGATTTATATAATTGTAAATCACTTTCATTTGTTATAATGAAGACAGAGCTTTTACTTAAACTATTAACTTTGACAATAGCAATCTGAAGACTAGCAAAAAATTATAAAATTGCTAAGCCATATTCACTCATTTTAGATCCCAGCAGGAGATATACATTTAGCATGTTATATTAAAAACAGGGAAGAGGAGGTTGACATCGCAAATGTGGATTTATTTCATTTGTTGTTAATTATTATTCGCTTTTTATGTTAATATTTGCAAATCCAATGAAACTTACATAAATAATGGCTACTATATAGCATCTTTTATATGTAATGCATTGCGCAAAGCATTTTACATTTGTTACCTCATTTTTTAATTGTAATAGTGAATATATTTTAAATGAATGTTTTATATTAGAACAGCTTTAGGTTTACAGAGAAAATTCCAAAGATAGTATAAAAATTCTCATCTGTCCCACAGTTTCTAGTATTATTAACATCTTATATTAATTATGACACATTTGTAACAATTAATAAGGTGATATTAATATATCATATTAATTTAAGTCTATATTTTATTTAGATTTCCTTAGTTTTATCTGATGTTCTTTTGTGTTCCAGGATTATGTGTAAGACATCATATTACACTGAGTTACAGGTCTCCTTAGGCTCCTTGTTACTGTGACAGTATCTCAGACTTTTCGTATTTTTCATGACCTTAATAGTTTTGAGGAATATTGGTCAAGTATTTTGTAAACAAATCCTTCAGTTGTGACTTTTCGGTTTTATTTTGTTTTGCTTTGCTTTGCTTTTTAGTGATTAAAATGGGATTATGGTTTTTTAGAAGGAAAACCACAAAAGTAAAGTGCCATTTCATCACATTATATCAAGGGCCATGACATGGGTTGAATTATATCTCCCTCCCCCCAAAAAACAAAGTCCTTAATCTCAGTATCTCAAAATTTGTGATCTTATCTGCAAAGAGGTTTGTTGCAAAGGTAATTGGTTAAGTTAAAATGTGTCCTTCTGGAGTATGAGGGGCTCCTAATCCAATATGCCTAGTATCCTTCTAAGAAGCCAGCCAGGTGAAAACAGACACAGAGAGAACATCATGTGCTGATGAAATCAAAAATTGAAGTTATGCAGCTATAAGCCAAGGAATGACAAGGATTGCCGGGACACCAGCAGCTAAGAAAAAGCATGGAATCCCCTAGAGACTTTGAAACTTCAATAGAACATGGCCCTGATGATGCCCTGATTTCAGATTTCTAGACTTCAGAATGTGAAACAATACATTTATTATATTTATATAATATAATACTCAATCTATGGCACTTTGTTACAACATCCCTAGGAAACTAATATGGGTGCATGCTATTCATATTACTTATCGCTATTGTTATTAACCTTGATCACCAGGCACAGGTAGTGTTTGTCAGGTTTCTCAACCTTAAATTACTCATTTTTCCCCTTTTCTATCCTGCACTTTTTGAAAGAAGTCACTATGGATAACCCACATGCAAGAAATGGGGAGTTCTGGTCAACCTCCTTGTAGATGGAGCATATATATACATTATTTCGAATTCCTCTGTATAGGAGATTTGTCAAATCTCCTCATGTATTTTAGTCACTCATGCAATCAATCATTTAGTTCTATCACTATAAACTCATGGGAATTTTAAAATATTTTTTGGTTATAATACAGTAATACATTATTTTGTGGCTCGTATCGTTCCATGTTTGGCCATTAGAAGCTCTTTTGGTTGATAAATAATGTGTATACATAGCCCCATTTTAATTTAACTAATTACTTCTTCAAGAACCCTATTTCCAAATAAAATCACACGTTGAGGTACTGAGAGGTAGGATTTTAATTTATCTTTTTTTGGGGGGACACCATTCAATCCATAGTGGTACCTTTGATATCATGTGATAAAAATAACACTTTACTTCTTTGGTCTTTTTCCTAAAAATTCATAATCCCATTCTAATCATGAAAAAAAAAAAGACAAAACAACATCAGACAAATCCCAACTAAGGGATAATATACAATATGGGTATATGTATAAGTACTGATATAAACTGCATATATGTAGTGATTTTATGAAAAGTTTTAGGCATTATCATAACTCTAAATCACTTATAATTTCCTTTCATTTTTCTTCTTTGCCAAGTTTCTTCATCCTTTATTAAGAATCTCTGACATCTATACTTCAGTTCTAAGCTTACTGTCAAGTGTCTGCTTCAGAAGATTCTACTATCTTGTCTATGGTATTCTCATGTTCCATATCCACTGCAGTGATATTGAGCATTTTTCCCTAAAGTAAAACAATGCCCATGCCATGCCCTTATGGAAAAATGTCCCCTGGCTTTCCGTCACCAATCAAATAAAATTCTACTCCCACTCAAGGTTTATATGATCTAGTTGCATGCAGACTTTCTAGTACCACCTGTCTATTCTCTTTCTCAAACCTCAAACTTCAGCAAGTAGAATTTTCATCAGTGTACATATATACACCAAATTATGTATCTTATTCATATTGTTCCCACTATCCAGATTACACACATCCCACAGCCAAATGTCTGAGTCATATTTATCTTTTCCGGACAAGAACAAATGTAGTTAGCTTGACTAAACCTCTCCTAATCTTTGCAGTTAGAAGTAATCTCTGGTCTCTGAACACCCCCCTGACATTTGGGTATTTCTCCTTTTACACACCACTCTGGATTTCATCCATGGATCTATGATTTTTGAAAGCAGGATACATATTTTAGCGCTTTTTAAAATCCTTTGCCGCACCTAACATGATATCACCATATTTAGTTTTATATTTATCGTGAATTCATGTAGCCTAGGTCAAAAAAACATATTTTTAATCTTCTAAATTGACAAAATTTACAAACTTTTTTTTTGTCAGTTACATCCAATTACACAATATGTGATTCAGTACCTCCTCCATATTCAGATCTCCATCTTCAGTAAACCATTTAATGGAGTTTTTCTGACTAATGCTAATTTATAAAATCAGAGATTATTTTAGCCCTGTCTCCCTCTTCCTATTATTCTCGTATTTTATTCTGTATTTATAAGAGTTGTTTTTCTCTAAGTACATAATCATATCATTGATTTACATATGAATTTTGCACTTTCAAAGGTAAGGAAAGAGAGAGAATCTCTCTAAGAAGCCAAAGCTAAAGAAAAAGTCCTTAAATCTAGGGAAATACTCATAAATGAAAACAATAGTTTCCTATATAAGCCCTTTATCTAAATTAGCCAGTGACACTTTTAAACATCAGGGAAAAATTTAGTTTCCTGCTAAGAAACACTATAGGGCACCTGGGTGGCTCTGTTGGTTAAGTGTCCAACTCTTGATTTCTGTTCAGGTCATGATCGCGGGGTCCTGGGCTCCAGCCCTGTGTTGGGCTCTGTGCTCAGCAGGGAGTCTGCTTAAGATTTTCTCTATCTTTGTTCCTCTCTCCCGCTTCCCCACTCTCTCTCTTTCTCTAAAATAAAGAAATATATCTTTACAAAAAAAGTAAAGAAATGGTATAAAGACATAAATAATTGAGAGCAATGATGATGTGAAGAAGCAACTTGAAAGCTAGAACTAAAATAGAAAAGCTAAACATTAAAATGCTTTTTCAAAAATAAACAAGATAACAGACTTTAATATTGCCATTAGTTAAATTCATATGGCCATTGCCAATTCTTTCCAAGATTGGTCAATATTTCCCAATATTTGCTTGTCCAAATAAAAAGTATTTTTCTAGGGCCATATTTCTTTTCAATGACTCTTCCTTCAAGGACTATAATTCGTAGTTACTTTCAAGGACATTTTTGATGGGACAAACTGATGAATCACATATGCAACAAATTTTACATTGAGTTCTTAATGTATATCTGATTCTATTCTTCACATATTGGATACTGTGCCAATAAGTCATGGTCATTCTCTCATTCTGTCAGTATCTTAATAAATGGACAAAATATAAATAAGTTAATACATAGATTTTAAAATGATCCTGAGTAGTAATGATTCTTATAAAGCTAAATAAAGTAAGATAATATGTGAGGGTGTGGCTGAGGGTGGGGAGAGCCTGTGTGTGTATGTCTGTGTGTGTGTGTGTAATTGGGAAGTCAAGAAAGACTTCCTTGATATATACCATTTAAGTTGGAAGCTTGGGTGAAATGAAAAAGTGGGTTCTCTGAGCTCTTAATATGGATACAATCCTTCATTGGGGTTTTTGCACCCTGAAAGCAATATAGTTGTTTAAAGAAAGTGAAAAGTATTTGAGCAAGATAAAGATTTGAGATACCGTAATTCTATTTTGTTGCATACCTTGTAAAGTCTGTAGTTAAATCCAGAACTTTCTGTATCTTTCTGCATCCATAGGCACACTTGATTGCATAAGAGGTACAAGTATTGTGACTTTTTAATATAAGAAACTCCTTTGGAGTCTCAGTGTGATGGTTAATTTTATGTGTCAACTTGAGTGGGGCACAAGATGCCTAAATATTTGGTTAAGTATTATTTCTGTGTGTCTGCTGGGATATTTCTGGAAGAGATAAGCATTTGAATTGGCTAATTGAGTATGCAGATGGCTCTCCTCAATGTTGGCATCCAATCCATTGAGGGTCTGAATAGAACAAAATGGTAGGGAAAGTTTGAATTCACTCTCTGCCTGAATGTCTGAGCTGGAACATCAGGCTTCTTCCCTCAAACTGGGACTTGCGCTTACAGATCCAACTTACACTACCCTAGTTGTCAAGCCTTCAGACCCAGACTGTAATCAACACCATTGGCATTTAGTCCTTTGAATTACACCATGCCTTTCCTGAGTCTCCAGTTTGTAGGCAGTTGATGGTGGGATTTCTTTGCATCTATAATTGTGAGGTAATACTTTATAATCAACTTGATGTATATAATTTCTTCCTCATTTTGTTTCTCTGGAGAACCCTGACTATACATTCAATTTCTGTTGAGATAATTAAAAATAAAACCCATTTTGGCCTGAAAGAAACCTCCAGTAGTTATTTCTTAAAGGAAACACAGATGTGACCAGAATTTCTTAATTCTAAGATGGCATTTATTTTTGTAGACATAGTATCACCTTAAAAGTAGTTTAGTAGGAGAAATGTTAACCTTGCATAGAATATGTACATACAAAACCTTTAGAACCAGAGAAAATCTTGTATTTATTCATATCACGATAAAGATTGGCAATCGAGCTTCTTTTATAGTCTGGTTCTAGTCTTCTCAATCCCCTAAATGCATCGACACGGCCACACTATATTTTATAACCTGTGCATGTGATTTTATACTTTTAAGCAATCAATCATTCACAACATAACTACCCATATATTATTTTGTCTTTAATTAATATTTTAAAATATTTTATTTATTTTGGGGATCCCTGGGTGACTCAGCGGTTTAGCACCTGCCTTCAGCCCAGGGTGTGATCCTGGAGTCCTGGAATCGAGTCCCACATCAGGCTTCCTACATGGAGCCTGCTTCTCTCTCTGCCTGTGTCTCTGCCTCTCTCTCTCTTTGTGTGTGTGTGTGTGTGTGTCTCATGAATAAATAAATCAAATCTTCTTTTAAAAAAAAATTAGAGTGTGTGTGTGTGTGTGTGTGTGTGTGTGTGTGTGTGTGTGCAAGCAGAGGGGAGGGGCAGAGGGAGAGAGAAAAGCAGACTCCTTGCTGAGCAGGAATCCAACACAGGCCTCCATCCCTGGGACCTTGGGATCATGACCTGAGCCAAGGCAGTTGTTGAGCCGACTGAGCCACCCAGGGTCTCCTAACTAATATTTGTTTGAACTCATAGTATATTTTCCTGTTTTCATGGTCTGTCGATCATTAAGTGATAAGCACATTTTGTGTAAATTCGGATATTTTGACCTTAGATATATGGTCAGGGTTATAGTAGTTGACAATTAGAGAAGTAGTAACAACAGACCTTCTACTGGGGGCAGAATTCCAAACCTTCCAAGATATGTGGCAATTACTTTGTGTATAATGTGTTGTCTGTGACTTTAAATAAATTATAATTAAATTAAGTTTTTCATTTTAAGATTATTAAAATGTAATCTTTTTTATTTTATTTTTTTAATATATTTTTTTATTTTTATTTATTTATGATAGTCACACACACAGAGAGAGAGAGAGAGGCAGAGACACAGGCAGAGGGAGAAGCAGGCTCCATGCACCGGGAGGCCGACGTGGGATTCGATCCCGGGTCTCCAGGATCGCGCCCTGGGCCAAAGGCAGGCGCCAAACCGCTGCGCCACCCAGGGATCCCAAAATGTAATCTTTTTTAAAAAGCATTTTAATGTTTTGTCATCAAGATTTGGGGCCAAACATTTAAATTACAGGTCCATTTTATTGTGTTACCAATTTGGGTCCAAACATTTAACTTACAGATCCATGTATTGTGTTACAATGACAATCAGTGGAAGATATACCACCTTGCACTGCTCACTTCACTCTGATACAGACAGTGTGAATGCCATAACTTATTGCACATGTATACACTACTTAAATTTGGAGCGCACACACAATAGCAATTTTTCATTACGGTTGGATATATTTAATAATCTATTAGTAAGAAGCCTATATAGCTTGCTTGGATCTTTGTGTAAATTTTCCAGCAACCTAGGATTCCAGCGCCTTTCAGACGGCACAATTTGACTTTCACACACTGAATAAATACTAGGGTCAGACTAGCTGACTTCTGCTATTGCTTCTTAAATCCACCTTATATATGTACCAGACATTGGTAATCTGGTTTCTCTGACTTAAAGATGTCTTACTGGTTTCATCCAGGTCAGGCCACATTGTTCTTCAAAGAACCCAGCCATTTTCTCGGTGCCGAGGTCTGATAAGTCTTTAATATTGTAGTCATTACATTCTGCTTTTAGATCCACATATATTTGTCCTTTCTGGCTGCTAGCAATAGGATTTTTTTTTTCCAGCAACTTCTACATGAGAGACCCACAAAATGCCCTCCCATAATCTATCCCCTCCCCAAACAGGTCAAGTTATTTGACTGTTTTGAACCTTAAATTAAGAAGTCTTTAATTTGCCTCCTCTTCTCCAAAGACTCATCCTCTGCAGGGGGTAACACTCAGTGATTTGGCCTGCTGCGGTAGCCTTCATGCAGGAACTTGGGTGGAACTTCTTCCACTTGGTCTTCTCATAGAGGACACTCTCGGTGATTCCAAGATGACTTTCAGTTTATGTATGCATCCTTATTAACTACTCTCATTAGAGAAAAGCAAGTGCAAATGCACACAGGTGTAACTTTGCCAGAACACACCCTCTGGTACTTTCCTCACAGCTCCTCTGCCAAGTGCCTGGCAAATTTATTTTGGCACCAAATAGAAGGTATCTTGATTTCAGAAAAATAAAATGTAAGAAATGTGCTACTTTGACTTTGGCAACATATTATGTAGAGTCACAACTTTCGTATTATGTCCTCGGGCTGAATTTAGAGCTGTGGAATTATGCTGTGAAAGAAACTGAATGGGGGAAAATAAGAGATAAATGGTAATCTTGATTAGCATGTTCAACTCTTCTCACTCCTTAAGGGAAAGTGACGCTGTTATCTACCCATCTATTCAAGCCAGGAAACTATGTATCATCAGACTTCTTCTGCTTTCTCGTTTTTCTTGTCTCCCACATATAATCCATCACCAGATTGTGTCAGGTCTGTCTTCTAAATATGATTCACTTCAGTCTATTTCTTTTTCATTTCCACTGATATACTTCAGTCCATGCCACCAGCATCTCTGGCTTGAGTTACTCTAATAGCCTCCAACTAGAGTCTCTGCCTCCAGTTGTGCTCACAAATCAAATCCATTTTCCACACTGTAGCCAAAATATTATTTTTAAAGTACAAATCTGATCATGTCACATCCCTGGTAAACTCTGTTATTGGTTCCCCAATGTTACCAGGGTGAGACTCGATATGGCTTACTAGGCTTTTCATATGGACCCTATTTCCCTTCCCAGCTTCAGCTTTTAGCATTATTCTTCCTAAAACCCAGTGATACAGTAAACTGAACTTGCCTTCAGGTAATTTAACACACTGTACTCTTTGAATGGAATGTTCTTCTGCTCCATTACTCTGTCAAGACCCAAATGCTCTCTTTAACCTTCACCTTAGATGCCACTATTGCAGAAAAGTCTTACCTGACTCCTGAATTTGTTCCTATACATGTCCCTAATACAACATTGATCATTTTGTATGGGGATTTCTGGTTTTACTAACCTATTTTTATTTGTAGGCACTCTGGTGTCTCGGGATGAAGGCAGTGGAAAGATGTATTGTGTGGTCCCAAATTTCTTTTAAATATTCTGCATTTCACTGTTATTAGGTAGGGCATATAATTGCCAATTTTCCAGTCTTCATTATTGCTTTTTTCTATACCTGCTCTATACATTTTAAGGAATCCTGCATTTCTTCTGGAGACATTTAATTTTGTGCCTTCTATAATGCCATGTTAATTCTTTGGTGCCTTCCTTTGTTTAGAGTTATATCCCCTGAAATTTGCATAATGGTTGAGCGTGTCTCAAAACACATTACATGAATCCTATTATTAGTGTGAGTTATACATAACTTATTCACAGTATCTGTGGCTTATTACCAAATAAATAAACCTATCTGAAACTGTAAGACCTACATGTGCTGTTTAAATTTTCATTGTGGATATAAAGTGAATTGCTTAACCAGTAATTATAAGTTATATCATTACCCATACAATGGTTTACAATAGACAGTCTTTATGTTATTATGGGTGGACAAAAAAAAAAGAATTCAAAATTTAAAAATATCCTTGTGAGGATTTTGAGAATATAGAGTAATACAACAGGTTTTTTCCTCCTGAAATTTGCTTAACAATACCCATAACCTTAAATAAAACAAAAATATTCCATAAAATTTAAACTGTATTTTGTGGCCAACCATGTTTCTGATTATATAAATGAGCTGCAGTAACATAGGATTGAAATAGCTTAAGTTCAAAATGATGTTTACTTTTCCAAAGAATATTGTTTATAGGTTGGAATTTCAATGATTTACTTGAAATAAATCAAAGTACTATGAACGATACCACTTTATAATGTTTTGAATGATCTCCTACAAAAAAGCAAGTAATTAAGGAGTTTAACTTTTAAAATCTATTTTCTTTTTAGTTTTTTTGCCCACTGTATTGGGTTATTCTGCAGTAATTCATTTCCACCTGGTGTTTCAGAATGTGACTTTATTTGGAAATAGCATCTTTGAAGATGTACTTTTTAAAGGATTTCAAGATGAAATCATCCTGGATTTAGGATGGGACCTAACTCCAATGATTGGTATCTATTATGAAAAGAGAAAAGGAAACCAGACACACAGGTAAAGAAGGCCACAGGATGGTGGGGGCAGAGATTTGTAGAGTTAAAGAATTCCAACAGTCACCAGAAACTAGAGAGGACAGGAACAATTGTCCCCTAGATCCTTTGGAGGGAGTGTGGCTGCTAACACCTCATTTTGTACTTCTGCCTTCCAGAACTATAAAGAGTAATTTCTGTTGCTTTAAACCACTCAAACAATGGTAATTAATTATGATAGTCCTAAGAAACTAATATACCTATCAAGCACATAATCCTTTGAGGATTTGTTTTATCTCCATTCATTTTCCTATAATTTTGAATTTTTCTATTGAAAATCACTCTCTGCTTTTGAAGGTTTCAGAGTTCAAACATTTCTATCTACAATTTTCCAATACGACAATCAACTACATTTTAAAGACAATGACAGCATTTGATTTTCATCTTCACTAAATATATAGTGCCATGAGAAAATTGTATGCAGTTTTTAAAGAAGAATATATTATATTCATTACCAGAAAAGTAAAGAAATTTTAGATATAACAAAAAGCATTGTTCATTCAGCTGGAGTGAAAATCAGATTTATTCCTTTAATTATTTTTTTCTTACAATCTATTTAAATGTGGCATCTGCATAATAATTTCAAGAGGGTTTTTCTTTTTTTAATGTTCCATTAGTGGAAGATCTACTGAAGCTTTGCAGTAAGGATGTATTTCAGCCTCATAATTAGGAATTATCATATTGTTGAAATCCATTATAGTATTAGGAATTTGTTGTGGACTAAATGTTTGTGTTTCTCCAAAATTCACATGTGGAAGCACTAATCCCCAACATGATGGTATTTAGGGAGGGCTTTTGGGAGTTATTTTAGTTGAGATGAAGTCATAAGGGTGATGCCTTCAAGATGAGATTAGTTCCCTTGTAAGAATAAGAAGAGATGCAAGAGCTCTCTTTCTCTGTCTCCACATGCACAAAAAAGAGGTCATGTGAACATACAATAGGATGGCTGCAATCTGCCAACAGGACAAGGACTTTCACCAAAGCATCAGATGGGCTGGCACCTTGATCTTGGACATATCCAGCTCCAGAACTATGAGAAATCAATGTTTTTGTAGCAGCCCAAACTGACTAAGAGAGTACTCTAATAATTTCAACTATTTCAAGCACAGATACCAAGCACAAATATCTGTTTTAAGTGTAGGACTATGTTTAAGATAATGAGATTTGATGATTACAGTCACACATCAACATGCATTGGAATCACCAGAGGAATTTTAAAAGTATAGGTCGCCGGGTCTTACCCAGGAATTTCTGACTCAGTAGATTTTTTTGGTTGGGGTTCAAAATTTTGCTTCTCTAGGCCTGATGTGATGCTGTCTTGTGCACCTGTTCTGTGGAACAGTAGTGTTTTATTTCTATTTGCCTTTTCTCCCACCTAAGTGGGTGTCACCATTCTGTAGAAGATTGGATGGACATGGACATAAGCACCCTGAGGTCCCCGAACTATCTTTTCAGTTGTGAACTAAAGGTTGACAGAAATTATCACTTTAAGTTGGATAATGATGAAAATGAGCACCAGTTATCTTTTGAATGGTCAGTTTAGGGACTGGTAAAAAGGGTGAATTGCACATTGTTGAAGCAGGGGAAATGAATTATGAAGGCAGTCCAATTAAAATCACACTCACAACTTTGAAAATGTCCATACAGCCAACAATTTCCCTTGGGGGCTTTGAAATAACACTGCCTGTGGTCTCACATTCAAATGGTGGTTCACAGACTGGGCATGTTGGTGGAAAGCACTTAGTGGCTGTGGAGGAAGATGTAGAGTTAGAAGATACGGCAGAAGAGGATGTGAAACTCCTTAGTATATCTGGAAAAATGTTCTACGTCTGGGAGATGGTAACAAGTTTCCATAGAAAAGAGTCAAACTTGCTGCTGATGAAGGGATCCCTGGGTGGCGCAGCGGTTTGGCGCCTGCCTTTGGCCCAGGGCGTGATCCTGGAGACCCGGGATCGAATCCCACGTCGGGCTCCCAGTGCATGGAGCCTGCTTCTCCCTCTGCCTGTGTCTCTGCCTCTCTCTCTCTCTCTCTCTCTCCCTCTCTCTCTGTGACTATCATAAATAAATAAAAAAAATTTAAAAAAAAAAAAAACAAACTTGCTGCTGATGAAGATGATGATGGATAACAACAATGATGACCAAGGATGACAATGAAGATGGTGATGATGATTTGGAAGATAATGAAACTGAAGAAAAGGCTTCAGTAAAGAAATCTATATGAGATACTCGAGCCAAAAATACACAAAAATCAAACCAAAGTAGAAAAAACTCAAAACTTCAAAAAAATCAAGAATCTTTCCAAAAAAAAAGGACAAGATTCTCAAAACACAGGAAGGACCTAGTCCTGTAGAGACATTAAAGCAAAAATGCAAGCAGGTATAGAAAAAGATCCATTTCTTCCCAAAGTAGAAGCCAAGTTCATCAATTACATGAAGAATTGCTTCCAGATGACTGACCAAGAGGCTATTCAAGATCTATGACAATGGAGCAAGTTTCTTTAAGAAATAGTTTAAACAGTTTGCTAAAATTTTCCATTTTATCTCATTTCCGTAACAGTTGATATCAGCTGTCCTTTTTATACTGCAGAGTGAGAACTTCCACTACAGTGTCTGATAACTGCTGTCCAGGTTCCACTGTCAAGAATGTGTTGTCCAAATCGCCTGTTTAGTTTTTAAAGATGGAATTCCCCCTTTGCTTTGTTTAAAGTATGTATGGAATGTTATGATAGGACATAGTAGTAGTGGTGGTCAGACAAATAGAAATGGTGGGGACATGAAAATATACAGGTGAAATAAGCTCAATGTTGTAATAAAGTGTAGAAAAGAATTTGCTTCTCTAAAGGTTTTCTGCTGTTGTCAGTGCTGTAGGTCTGAGAACTACTCATTGGGAACTAATGGGTATAGCATGAAGAAACCTAAGTCTAAATTCTATATCTTTCCCTAATAACTCGGAAGTAAATTTCATCAATTTCCTTGTCTGTTAGAATAAAAATATTAGAAGAAGTTATCATATAGTATTCTTATGTTAAATAAAACAATACACATAAAGCACATAATATAATGCTTAATATGTTATAAGTGTTCAAAGGAATATTGATAATATTCCAGCCATCTACTTACTTCTCTCAAAGTTGGTTGATCCTAGAATTCTAACTATATACTTCACTGTCAATTCCATATGTGTGTGTGTGAGCATGTGTGCATCTGACTGGTGAAAGAGAGAGATTTCTGTGCAAATTTATCCAGAAAAGTTTTCACACATTTTTTATTATTATCTTATGATTATCGATATTTTGCTGTTTTAATCTGAGGTTAATTAATGTAGTTTGGAGCCACCAAAGTTTTCAATAGCATAAACCATTCTTCAGAATCCAGATTATTGGGATGGTCAGTTTACATTACTCAAATGTTTCTATGAGGTTTAGTATAAAAAATATAGATCTCAGTTATTTTATTTATTTCTCTCTCTCCCTAAGCATCTAGCACAGTAATCTGGAAACGATGGGTGTTGACTAATTATCTGCTGACATTTCTAATTCTGTCAGAGTTACCTTTACACGTAATACTCAGGCAGCAAACACAAATAATACATCTGAAGAGTAAAATTGTGTTGTTTTGTTGGTTTTCTTCTATTTTGGTTGTGATTGCATTGTTCTCTCAAACAAGAATCTGGCTAAAGATTATTGTTTTACTGCTTTCATTCAACTAAGACATAACCAGAAGCAGCAAAGTATAACATGTCTTTCTTGTAGCAAACTTCTAAAAGGACTTTACCAGTTAAAACACTTTCAAAAGCCAATCCATTGGCTCATACAACAAATTCTTGGGGTAACCGTAGAATACTTAATAACCTATTGGGTGGTAGAAGCAACACTGCCAGAGAGATGGAACTGCTTCATAAAAACATACAATCTTCCAAACACTGAAAAGGAAATAGTAACAAAGTTTTATGTGGTTATATCTCAATGGCAAAGTTCCAACTAAGACTAATATCAATGTTGTAAATCATAATACAAAATAAACATTATTTTTTTTAATTTTAAAGACATTTTGAAAGGAAATACAATTTTTTTTTTCAGTCTGAGACTATAAACTTAAAACCCTGACTAAATTTTATCTGGTGTGGGTCTATAAATATTTATATTATCATTTTATTCCATGCTTTGCTACAACTATCTCTAAACCTGAAGTCTTTTTCCAATTCCATCTTTTTAAAAGAATTCCTGTGGTTACTAATTTAAATACTATATTTCTTTTCTTTATCTTTCCTCTAAATAAATAAATTGCAAAATATCCTCCTACTTATTCAGCAAGTATTTATTTGTGCAACATGAAAAAATACTGAATAGGTATTGGTTTATTGAGCAACAGGCTGGTAAAAATAATGAAAGATACATGTTTACTTACTAAATATCTTTTTGCGGTGAAATAAGTAATTACTGCTGAAACCTATTTTGTAAATTATCCTGTGAAAGGAAAAAATATATTAATAATCATGTTGTAGTCACTTTTTCTTTCAGTAATGAATTGAGCTAGAACGGATTGAAAAAAATTTGGCTTACTATCAATTTCCCTTGATCCCATGGAATTTAAGTGTGAATCGCAGTCAAATTAGATTGTTGGAACTTAAGAAGTAGTATTTGGTTGTAAAGAAAAAACATAAAATCTTCAACAATTTCAAGATTTCTCAAGATCTGCTTCACTATGGGAAGTCAAATATTACAATTACAATTGTTTAGAAAGTAAAATTAGACTGATGGTAATAAAGAAATTCATGTATTTATATACCTTACATAGTTATACAGACTGTCAAACTGAATATTACTAAGGTTGTCTACTTATTTCAAGTAACAGCAGATCACAATAAAACATGGTCATAATTCTCCAAGAGCTTTTATACTGTGAAGCAAGCATTATGGACAAAATACTAACTGTTAAAATATTTAAGGCACTTTTCCCTACAAATTTAGTGTTATAAATGTGCACTGTCCAATATGGAAGCTACTAGCCATATGTGGCAGGTGTAAATGTAAACTAATAAAATTTAATTAAATCACAGGTTTGCTTTCTCAGTCCAACTAGTCATATTTCAAGTGCTCAATAGTCACATGTGACTAATGGTACCAAACTAGACAGAGAGGATATAGGATATTTCCATCATTGCAGAAATTTCTATTGGTCGATACTATAGTATTTTCCCTAAATCAGTATAGTTTTGTTTTGTTAACAAATATTCTGTATTTTATTAACAAAATTTTATAGATTGGTATTTATTCCATGCATTTTAATCTAATAATTGAAATGTTTATATTCATAAACTTTGTTTATACAGGTTGCGCTTACAGAAGAATATTTTAGGGAAGATTTAATATATTTTTTAAAATGCCTATTGAGCATGCCAATATTTGATCAAGTCAAGTGACTAACTTGGAGATGTCTATGAAATCAAATAGTAGCAAGCCTAAGAAATTTAAGCCAATCAAAGACACTTGATAATTTATGTCCAGCCATTGATAAGAAAATATTTATAATAGCCAGAACTGAATATTACTTGCCTATAAGCGCTGCTGTCATGACACCACTGTGATCCATGGTTACCTTCTCTCTCTTCTATTAATTAATTCAAAGGAGACCCTCTGAGCACCAAGTTAATTAAGAGTTATGAATTTGGTTAATTTTTCACTCTCTATTCTTTGTAGATCTTGATAAATTAATTAATATCATTTGAAAGCTTGATATGGTACCCAGAAGTGATACACAAAATTAGCTCACAATCTTCAGATCAACTCTATAAGATAGCAACATTATCTTTGCTCTATATTTGAGTAAGTTGCTATTCAATGTAGTAAGGTCATTATTGAAAGGCTGTCTTTCTTCTATAAGTCATAGTATAAAATAGGGTATTCTCTTAATTGCTATGTGTGCTCTGCCTCTTACCAAGCTAAACTGGCTTTACTCACTTGTCATGGAGTAAGTAATGCTCCAAAGGAAAGTTCGCCTATAAATGTGGCATGTGGGGGATCCCTGGGTGGCTCAGCGGTTTAGCCCCAGCCTTCGGCCCAGGGCCTGATCCTGGAGTCCTGGGATCGAGTCCAAAGTCAGGCTCCCTGCATGGAGCCCGCTTCTCCCTCCTCCTGTGTCTCTGCTTGCTCTCTCTCCCTCTCTCTGTGTCTCTCATGAATAAATAAATAAAATCTTTAAAAATATAAAATCTAAAAAAATGTGGTATATGTATTAAAACATTTATGAAATTCATAGAGGTAAAAAAAAAGAATGAAATTTATGAAATTCATAAAGGTAAAAAAAAAGAATGAAACTACTCAAAAAAGGAAATGAAGAAAGAGAACAGTACAGAGCAGAATCAAAATACAAAAATAGAGGAGAAAAGTAAGGAGAAGGAAATAGAGAATAGATAAGAGAAAAAGAAGAATAAAGAATTGAGAATATGAAACAAGAAAGTAGAGCTAAGGATGAGAAAATAAAATCTGGATTTCTGCCCATTCCTTTACAATCTAGTCGGTGGACGTCTACGAGTTTGTTAGATGCTCTCCTAGATGATTGGAATACAAGTGTCAACGAAATATGCTAATGGAATCTTGTCAGAACCAGCTCTAATGATGTAATATCCCTGAGATTTGCCTATTAAACTTCCACCAACCTTGTTCCAGTCTATGGGGCTCTGATCTTCATTCTACTATCTCTTACTTAAAATCTCAGAGTGAGGGGAAGGAATCACCTCCTAATCTGCTTATTAAATGAATAGTCCCTTTTATAGTATCCTTGTATAGAAAAAATAATCATCTTAGCTATAAAATAAATTCTGTCATTTTAA
The DNA here is from genome assembly GCF_905146905.1 of Nyctereutes procyonoides. Lineage (NCBI taxonomy): Eukaryota > Metazoa > Chordata > Mammalia > Carnivora > Canidae > Nyctereutes > Nyctereutes procyonoides. The sequence continues at coordinate 11,471,629 of NW_026575032.1, read as the reverse complement.
TTTTCTGTCAAAGTTGAAAACTTATTTCCAATTTATGTTGGCCCTCATTCTCACACTGATGGTAGCCTTTCTTGTCTTCCATTTTTCCTTTTCAAATCATGACTTTCATTTTGTCATTGCCTAACAAAATTCTATCCCATAACCTTTGTTTTTTTTTTTTAATCCCCATATTTCAATCCAGCATAGCATGATGAACTGGGTGTAAAAGGAACAATTTTTAGGAGGGGCTATGTTATGGGTTGAATTGTTTCTCCCCCAAATTCACATGTTGACGTCCTAACACCCAGTACCTCAGAATGTGACCTTATTTAGAAATAGTCATTGGCAATGTAATTGGCTAAGATGAGATTGTTAGGGTGAATTGAGGTCTGCTGATGTGGGAAATTAAAAAAAAAAAAGTAGAAAAAATACAGAATATAATAAAAACGGATGTTTCAAAACTTCCTTTGAACAGGCTTTGTGCAAAATATGTCTGTACCATTTGATCTTTATAATCAATGACAAGTGCCTTTTTAGCCTGTTCTACTCTTCTATTTGTCTTTCTTTGCATCAAAACTAAGATCTCTTCATTATTCTAGTGTTACAGGTTTTGATAACTAGTAGAACAACTTCCTCAATCTTGTTATTTTTCCTCATGGGTGTCATGGCTATTTTTTTTTTTTTGTTCTTTCTTCGAGTGACAAAATAGATTTTTATTTACTTATTTATTCATTCATTCATTCATTTTTGTTTTAAATATTTTATTTATTTATCTATTTGAGAGAATGAGAACAAGTGGGGGAGGGGTGGAGGGACAGGGAGAAGAAGATTCCCTGTTGAACAGGAAGCCCCACTCAGAGCTGGGCTGAATCCCAGGACCCACGGATCCTGAACTGAGTTGGAGGCAGATGCTTAATAGACTGAGCCATTCAGGCACCCATTAATATATATTTTAAGCTCACCCACTCTAAATTATAATTATGGGGATCCCTGGGTGGCGCAGCAGTTTGGCGCCTGCCTTTCGCCCAGGGCGCGATCCTGGGGACCCGGGATCGAATCCCACATCGGGCTCCCGGTGCATGGAGCCTGCTTCTCCCTCTGCCTGTGTCTCTGCCTCTTTCTCTCTCTCTCACTGTGTGACTATCATAAATAACTAAAAATAAAAAATAAATAAAAAAATAAAAAAATTATAATTATGCATTAATTTGGATAGATTTGGCATCCTAACAATACTAAATTATTCAATTAATGAAAATCTTGTATTTCTCAAATTACTTAATTTTAAATCTTTTAATTTCTCTCAGTCTTGTATCATGTAAAGTCATTAGACTTAGTTTGATCACCTTTATGTATTTATATTTTTATAATGTTTATGTTACACATAAAAATACAAGTTTATGGGATGCCTGGGTGGCTCAGCTGTTGAGTATCTGCCTTCAGCTTAGGGCATGATTCTGGAGTCCTGGGATCAAGTCCCAAGTCAGGCTCCCTGCATGTGGCCTGCTTCTCCCTCTGCCTGTGTCTTTGCCTCTCTCTCTCTCTCTCTCTCTCTCTCTCTCTCTCTCTCTGTATGTGTGTGTCTTTCATGAATAATAAAATCTTTAAAAAAAATAAGACAAGTGGTATCAAGTGGTTTAAACAAAATTACAAGTTCATTTTGATTACTGGCTTGTATCTATTAACTTTCAGAATAAGTAATTTATTTGAAATTTGTTCTGTATTGTTTTTGTATATGATTATATGTCTGCAAAAAACAAGTTTTATTTCTTCTTTTACAGTTTTTACACATATCTTAAATCCTTTGTATTGTACTCCCTAGAGTATAATTAAATTTTGTTAACTTTTGTCATTAAGTTTGTACTTCTTACAGTTTCATTTGTAGCTACACATAAGCTATGTATATAAGGTTTTTGTCTTTGAAATTTTATCACAATTTGTGCTTGTTTTTAAATGATCATTTTTAAATTCCTTATTACGTTAGTATGCTGAATTCCATAATTTAATTGAAATGTTAAATCAACTTTACATTCCTGAAGAAACTCAATTTAATTGTCATATTTTTTTCATTTTTTAATTATTCTTTTGATGTATAGCTGTATTTGGTTTGCTAATATTTTGTTAAAGATGTTTAAAATACGTTTATGAATAAGATTGGCTTACACTTTCATTTTCTTGACATTTTGATATTAAGGCTATTGTAGTCTCTCATAATATCAAAAGTGCTTCCTCTTTTTCTATAGTCTGATGACAATTGTGAAAAATTAGCATTATTTCTATAAATTTACCAGTGAATAATTCTTGTCCTGAAGTAGTTGTCTGTTTTCATTATTTTCATTTCATTTAGATTTTTTTTTTTTTAAGAATTAATGTTCTGTTCTATTTCTTTCTGGCTTAATTTTAGTAAGTTGCATTTTTCAGGAGATTTTCCATTTCACCTAAAACGTCAAATTTATTGAAATATAATTATGATATCTTTTTATACTAGCTTCAAATATCTTTTTATTGTCAGATATAACCCAAGTAGAAAAAATAAGGCAAATATAAACTTCACATCTTATTATTAAACAACTGCTCCATTATAATCTTCACAATTTATAACATTTTTCAATGTCTCTGGTCATAGAACAATGATATTACTATTAACTTGTTAAAATATCTACAAACGAGTACAGAGCTAATCTGTTGGAAGCATTACAGAAACATACAATGGTTGGAATGATTATGATTGGTGGATGTTTTCATGGAGGAGATTGGAGACCATTAACTGGAATGAGAGGTTGTTTTGAAAGTAGATGAAAGAAAATCTGGCCGTGGAAAGATTAGAAAGAGAGTTTAGAAAACAATGAAGTTCCAGGATTTTCTGGGAGCCACCTTTAGAATTTTGAATATATAGGATATTTAATATTTTTAATACTTTGTTGTCTAAAAAATATAGCCTATATTCCTTTCACTTGTTGTAAGGTAACATAATCTCTAGTTGAAAAAGCAATGGAAAAAATGTATGAAGATGAAACATTATTTATAAGTACAACATTTTTATTTTGAGTAGACTTCTTTAATTGTAGTTTGAAAAGCAACTTATCTGGCCTAATCAAATTCACACTCTGGGAACTAGGGACATAGGAAGTAACCAATGACATTAACTTAACTAAACAAGTGTCTAATATCTTTAAAAGTCATCGTTTGGTCAATAATCCTTCTGGGTTTGCAATAGCTATCCGATCAGTGTTTTAAAGTGGTTATGACATTAGTCTGTGAGGATATACAGGCACAGATGCAGGTCTTGCTTCTGTCATTTACCTTCAGCGATATCTCACATATTTCATCTGCCTCAGTTCTGCCATATGTAAAATTCAGATAATATGTCACAAGTTTGCAGTCATATGAACAATAGCATCTACTGTTGATTGATCTTACTATGTATGGAAAGCTAGTCCTCAAAAGGTATAGTATGACTTTGGTCGTCACTATAGAAAGAAATAAAGACACTAGACTTATGATATATCTGGTTTTATTCTGGTTCTATTTCTTGTTGGACTAATGAGTGACAGAAAAAACTACAAGCAAGAGAAGATATTCCAGCCTAATGAAGATAGTGGACAAATGCAGATAATGTAAGCGGGGCAAATTACTTTTTACCTTATCAGATAGAGGAAAATCAGCTAAAGTCAAAGATGCGAGTAAGTAGCTTTAAAGGTATAGAAATTACTAGGGAGCTGGGTTGTGATACCAAAATATTATCATTATCACAATTTAAAAAAATCCAGCGTCTTTGTGGTATTTTGATATATATAGTATTTTATAAAATGCATTTGCCATTCTCCGCGCCAAACTGATGCCTAAGGCTTTATTCATAAGGACAAAAACCGAAGAAAATAAACCATATTTAATTTTCACAAAGTTTAAATAGTGTGTGGATGTGTGTGTGTGTGTGTGTGTGTGTGTGTGTGTGTGTGGATGTAGATGCATATGTATATACATATATTTATCTTGTAGGCAGGTATTTTGCTTTCAGCAAATTTCTGCTTCTTTGCACTACCAACAAGTGCTAATGAAGGTAACTTTACCATCCAGGAGCAAACAAAACCTGAATGAATTATTGATTTATTACAGATTGAAACATTGTAAGTGTGCAGCAAAGCATTTAGTGAACTTTTAGGGCTATATACCTGAAGCACTCATAAAGTCAGAATTGAACCTGCGAATTATCAGGTTCTTGAACTACACTGCAGCATTTCCAAAGCCTTCTTCTGTTTATCTTTCCGTTAAAAAAACAAACAAAACAAAAAATGTACAAACAACTACAAACCACAAGTCACGAATGTGGTACCTAGAAATCATGTTTGAATTCCTATGAAAATAAAGAAGAATGCTCTGAAGCTGAAATATTCATAATACTTATTTAATGTTAGAAGACAAATGAAAAGTAAGTGTAAAAAATGCCAAGCTTTAAGCTAACTTAGAGAAAGTGCTTGGAAATCTTCAACTTTATTTGACTCTTGTGATCCCGTAGAACAGCAATAAATAAATTGTCTCATTCTGTTATGTTCCAGAAAGCCACTTATTGCAGCAAAAAAAAAAAAAAAAAAAAAAAAAAAAAAAAAAAAAAATCCTTCCTCAAATGAATTAGGTGAGACTCAGGGATATTCCCTATGATAAGGTTTTACACAGACCTTCCAAATTCTCATTTTTTTACCTCATAAAGAATTCACTCAGCCTTTGGCCCAGTCTTCTTAATAGGAACCAGAATGCTTGTTAATAACCAAGCCTTGGTCAAGCAACCCTGCTTCTCTCAGGACCCTGAACTTTGGGTCTCCCCTCAGCGGGAGTCAATAAACAATCCTTTCTTAGCTTCTCCAAGAATTGGCTGGCATCAAGGTAAAAGATACTTTTACCTACTGTCCTATCTCTACCACCTCTGTCCATTCATTCTTTCATCTCACTCCTCCCGTCCCTGCTTTTCCTTGTTTGGTTTTATTTTATTTTTCTTGTTTACTTTCCCTATAAAAGAAAAGCAACTTTCTGCCTAACTTGAGACATTTGCAGATGTAATGGTTGGTACTTTCTCTCCATGGCAATAGTTTTCCTCCCCTGACTCGATAGTCCATTTCCTCCTATTGACAACAAGTTTTGACATAAAGTTTTTCCTTATCTAAATCCTGATTCACTTCTTATTTGACATAGTTCAGAATAAATATGATATATATTTATATATATATTATTTATATGTTTATATATTTATATCTATTACATATCTAGTATATATTATATTATATATAATTATATATATTATTATATTATATAAATATAGATATATTTATATCTAGATAGATATAATATATAGATATTTATAATATAAATAGATATTTATATCTATTATAAATAGATATTTATATCTATTCCATATGATTTCACTCATGTGGTATTTAAGAAACAAATGAACACAGGATAAGGGAAGGAAAAATAAATTAAGATAAAAACAGAGAAAGAGACAAGCCATGAGAGACTCTTCTCTCTGGGAAACAAACTGAGGGTTGCTGAAGGGGAAGTGAGGAGGGATAGTAACTGGATTATGGGTATTAAGGAGGGCACTTGAGGTAATGCACACTGGGTGTTATATGCAACTGATGAATCACTGAAACTAATAATATGTTAACTAACTTGAATTTAAATTTTAAAAATAAAGGAAAAGAAATCTTGTCATTGCTGATTTTGAAATAAATGAATGAATAAATAAATCCATGAATAGATAATGATAGATAACAAAAAAAGAAGAAAGAAAGAAAGAAAGAAAGAAAGAAAGAAAGAAAGAAAGAAAGAAGAAAGAAAGAAAGAAAGAAAGAAAGAAAGAAAGAAAGAAAGAAGAAAGAAATTAATCTCTACTCTAACATTTGTTATCCAAAACAAACCAAAGTTATAGCATGAATCACTGTAATATACGCTCTATCATTTCTTGCCTTCCCTGACTGTTCTCTCTCACACCTTGACTCATCATTAACACCCTCGATCACAGAGTATAAAACATTCATAAAAATGGAAGAGTGAACTATTTAAAATGCTTACTTTATTTTGGTTCTGCTATGATTATTCTATTCTTAATTCTCATTTTTGGAAGCAAATAACTTTCACAAGAGTCAATATGTGAGAAGTCTGGTAAAAACTTGATAAATATGATAGCTATGAATGAAAATTAACCATTTATCTCCAATGGAAAAATCTCCACTAGCATCACTTTGATCAAAGTATGTTTCAATAGTGCTTGGTTGTTTATAAAATAATTTTCATTATTATCCTTTCACCCTCCAAAAAAAGTCTTAGCATATAGAAATTGTATTATTACCTGCTCTTTATCAAGCAAGACATGATTAGTGAAGCTAAACTAGTGTTTCAAATTCATATAGATAAGTTTCAGTTTCTTTTGATCAATATATTTGTTATCTGTATTACAAAGAGAATATTCTATGCATTGCACCCAGACATTTGTGAAATGGATTTTTTTTTTTTTTTTTTGCGTCGGTTGGTAGAAAAATCAAAGTTAAGCCAGCACTCTGTTTATTTGCAGCACTATCCTTAACCTAATTTTTTGTTACTATCTCTATTTTGGCTCTACAGCTTTCAGTAAGACGCCTTATTTTTTTTTTTAATTTTTTCTATAGTAGGGGAGGATAGATTAGTGAATGTACAAAATGATATTTACTGATAATTACTTTTTTAGACTCTTAGTGAGAGAGCAAACTTTTTCAGTGTTATTTAAGGCAGTCTTTATTTAATGGGAACTCTTCCTCTTGCAACTTGTCAACCATTCATTGATCATGTCTTTTTAAAAGCCTCATTTAAAGTGTTTCTATAAAAATTGGCGAGAAACTGATGTAAAGACAAACAGAAAGTCTTTCTAGTTAGAACATCTCATCTGGAATTCCGGTTCAACCACTTACTAGCTAAGTGGCCTTTAATGAACCATTTAATCTCTCCCAAACATGGTTCTTTTGTCTTGAAATGGGGCTATGAAATAACCACTACTTCAGAGAAATTTGGAAAATATAGAGTAAGAGCATAAGCAAAATACTATTTCAAATGCTGTGCACCATATAAATGCTACTTATGTTTATTGTACTTTAAAGAGCTCGAGGGAAAAAGTTTTTCCAGCAACATAATGTTTCCCTTAAATATATTTTAACTATTTTTTTGTTGTCATGAAGTGAGTGTATATGTAAAAAACAGAAAATGAATTAACCAAATATCAATATGCCTATATTCCCCTAGTAATTCAGGGGAGGGTAATAAACATGTGTCGTGTGTGTGCATGTGCACGCGCGTGAGAGTGAGTGTGTGTAGAGGGAAGGAGCAGGCAAAATAAAACACTTCTCAAAGTCCACACTCAGAGTAGGGGCACTAGACATTATGAACTCTAATTTTGTACTGTCACTTTGGTTCTGATTCTTGGACTTACACATTTTCAGTGGAATTTAAGCAGGATTATTTCAATGATTGTTAAGCTGTCAAGGCTCTGATATAATTTCCTTCTGGAGCAAGTCCGCTCCTATTACAGGCTACTGTGTTTTATAGTGGGCATTTCAAGACCTATGACTGCGCTTCATATTCTAATTTACACCCATTTCACGTACTCTGTGGTTTTAACTGACTTGCTTTAGAAAGATCCCAGGAGTTGCTAGGAAACCTCTCTGTTCTTCTCACTTTTCATATAGCATTAGTGTTTCAAATGATAAGGCTGTACCTGTGGGTACAGGAGGATTTAATAGAATCAAACAGTGACAGCAAGGCTACGGCATAGATAACTACCCTCTCAAAGTTTCTTGCTCTTCATATAGATAATAAGGTATCATACCAGTAGGGAAAACAGCAATACATGTTCTCTTTAAATGCAAAATATTTAGGAAATAGAATTTTTTCAAAGTCTCAAAAAAACATATATATACACACATATATAAAAATTTAGTTGACCTTCATATATGTACATATGTAATGCTTATATATGCATACATATATGTGTATAGATTATATATGTATGCACATGTGTGTTCTCATTATTTATATTTTGGTTTTCTCTTAGATCTCTCCAGTGCTGTGAGGCAAATGACATTGAAGATAAAGATGACTAAGAACTTCTGGAGTTTTAAATTAATCTTCCTGTTGAAAATATCTGTCATTCTCACACTTTGGTGAATGGACTGTATTTATATTCTTTGATAAAAAATACTTTCTGTTATTTTGCAAGACTTTTTTTTTTTAATAGATAATTTCTTAAAACAGTGCAATGGACCATTCTAATTCATCAAAGACCAGATAAGATAGCAGGTCAATCTGCTGTTGTTGCCTCTTAGCATTCTTGATCAGGCGATTTTTTTTTTTTCTGGCACTTCAAGTAAGTAAGCATAGCACTCAGAAAAATATTTGAAATAAAATGCAAATAAATAGTGAGAGAAGACGTGATTGCTGCATTGTCACTTCTCTTCTCCATTAAAATAAACAATGAACTTTTTCTCATACTTTTCATTTTGAGAAAAGTAATACTTTTCCACCTTGTTCAAGATAGGAATGTGTAGGTATATACCAGATAGAAAAACTAGTTCAATCAGGATGAATAACATTTCATAATGACACGTTTTTCTTAAACTACTGTATTGGTTCTTTTCAATAGCTTCAAATGGCATTTTTAAAGGTTAACTGCAAAGAGCCTGTTGAAGCTATTCCCATTTCAAATCTTTTATTATTTTCCCATGGATGTTTCAAAGTCTTTGTTATATTGTCGAAGCTGCTCATCTGTGATTACACTGCACAGAGCTGTGTATGTGTCAACTCATTATCCCAAACAATAGTTAATACAGCAATTCTGAAACACAATGTTATTGCATGATTTTGGACTTAAAGAAAATATTTATCTGCTCTTAAATATGCTGGTACAGATACTAGTTTTGTCTTCTTACTTAGGGAAACGTTTTCATTAAAAAGCACATTTATTTTTGTAACAGCTTGGCCGATGTTCTGGATTTATTGTGTCTAGGATCTATGTTTCAATCATAATATTGCATACTGAACAATAAAGTACACAGCAAAATTAAATAATTGTTTAGAAGTTAGGTTAAAATGGGAAGCAAAAATTCTATCCCATTAGAATATTCCTAATGGGAAATAAATACTATATTTTTCAAAGATGAAGAATAAACAGGTCGATAGCTCATGTGCTTATATAGCTTTTTTGGCTGGCTAATTTTAAGGATATGGGAAGAAACTTAGAAAAAATTGCAGTTATTTTCAGTTATTTATAACATTATTTCAACTTAACAAAATATTAACATATTCAAAAGCCCTTGCAGTCCCAAATACACAGTCTATTACATTCTTTAAAAAAAATTGTTCTATGTATGAGTCATAACCATTGTTTGGTTATCCATTCAGCTAAATGGCTGAAATAGAGATATACAGACTCTATTACAGTGTTGATCTCTATCCAAAGGACTTTTTTATTATAATTAAAGTTTCTAGTGTGAACACATAAACCACCCAAGTGGTCTGGAATGATGTGGGAGTTACTTACTTAAAATTTTAAAGAATAACTCTTTAAGTAAAACCCTTTTTATTGTGCACTTTAAAAACACATTACTAAATTTTCTGCGTTAGTAAACAGAACAAGAGGCAATAAAAAGAGTTAGTTAAGACTGTCTGGTTTTAATTAAGACTGGGTTTTAACCCAAACTGGTTTGGTTGCTTACTTTGGCAAGTTACTTAGCTTCTCTGTGCCTCATTTTCCCCACCTATAAAGTAGGGATAATAATTGTAAATACCTTATAGAATTATTCTGAAGATGAAGTATTTTTAAAATACTTGGAATAGAGATTGGCACATAGGACGTATTATATAAACGCTTTAAAAAATAAAATAAAGGCTTAAAATAAGAATGTATATCATGTTCTGGAATAGAAAGAATTGTTCTAATCCAAATGAAAGAGGATTGTAGCTTGGATAAGAATGCTGGTGGTGTAGATGAAAATAAGCAATCATATGAAAAAGACTTTAGGAAGCCTCTGGCTCTGAAAGATGAATATTATGCTTAGACTTGCCCTAACTCTAAAAATGGTGGGAACATTCACAGATATAAATTGATAAAAGGAGAATTGGTCTGGGGATGCCTATCTGTCCCCTATTTTACACGTTACCTTTTAAGAATCAGAGAAAAGATGTCCTGCAAGCAGTTAAATGCATAGGTCTAGAGCCCAGAAAAAAAGACGTCTGTGCTAATGGCTTGAATTTGGGCTTCATTTTTATATGTGGTCATCATTCAGCCATCAGCATGGAAGAGCTCACTCAAGGCAAAAGTAAGGAGAGCTAAGAGCCTAGAAATGACCATCGAAAAACTACAACAAATAATGTCTTGATAGAGCAGGATAATCATTCAAAGAAGAGGAAATCACCAAGGTATTGAAAGAAAAGTGAAAGATTGTTGCGATTTAGAAGCAAAGGAAAAGAGTATTTCAAGAAGTTCAACAGCATCCAATGATGCTGAAATAATTATGATATAAAAATTAAAATGTCCATTAAATTTAGTGATGTGGAGTTAATTGGAAACATGATCTGGAGTCATTATTCTTTTTGAGTAATAGTAGTGGAAATTAACACTAAATTTGGTGAATAGAATGGGAGTAGAGGAGGCAGAGATGCTGAGCATTGACCATTAGTTTGAAATGTTTGGCTGCTGATCCAAATATTGCAGCTGTACAATGAAGTACCCAGGGGAAAAATATACATCAAAATAATCAATGTCTGAAATCTGTTTTTTTTTTTTTAGTTCTACAACTTCATTGTTGGTCCATTTATAGACTAGGTGAGAAATAGGTACATTGCCTATATTCTTTCTTGAAAATAAATCAATGAATCAAAGTTCATGTAACCTGTACAAAATTACTTCCTTTCTCTCCATAACATTTCTTAAAATAATCTTTATCCATCTTATATAAACAGAGCTAAACCATTGCTCAAATTATCAACATCAGCAACACCTGATTCTTTTCCCAGAATCATGGCCCATAGATTCTGTGATAATTGCGTAAGTTCAATAAAAAGATAATACGAATAAATATCTCTCCTGATTTGAAGAAATGGTATCAACTACTTTTATGTGTCTTATCTCAAAGTTTGCAAATGTATCCTTATTAAGTAAGAATGCTACCACCAAAAGAAGGTGGTTTGTAACTTTTCACAAATATTTAGAAGTTTAGATAAAGACGACATGTAAAAATGAACCTTTGATCTTACAATATCAGCAGTCCTATATATTGCAAGCATGATGAATGTATTTGAGAAACTCCTTTTAATAGCTTATCCTCAACAACATTTTTGGACCACAGAGTTGAATCAGTGAGTAATAACAACAGGCAGACAGGCAGGTAATTTTATCAGACAATATAGTTTTCTTATTGTAAATTTTTTAATACCGAGAAATATCTTTACTTTCACAGAATTTTATAATTTCACTTGAAACCTAGGGTTATCTTGTAAAAATCCCTTACTTCTACATTCTTCACAAGTGACTGATGCTATGCCATACCCCACATCAAAGCAGCTGACCTGAAATACAATTTTCTGAGCAATGGAATCCATCAAGATGCCAATCAACTTCCTATACACTTCTGAATATAGGAAATACCTTGGCTCTATTTCCTCAATGTTGTTTTACAGAGGGAAATGCTTTTTTCCACTGCATGTAATTTAAAATCAGAAAGTTCATATTAGTCTTTTTCATCCTAGAGGTCAATAAAAGAAATAAAATATAAAGTATATCTGTTTCTGGCAGTCAAGACAAAAGCATCACATACATATCCCAACCTCAGTTTTTCTTTAAGTGATTGTTTCTTAAAATACTTCTAAAAGCAATAAGGTGCTACCATGATCTGTAAACTTTAGAGAGATGCTTAATATTTTGAAGCCTCAGACATCTCATCAGATAAACAAGGATATTAATAATACTAACAACACTATTAGTGTTTTGTAGGAAATTAAATGAATTATTGTTTGCAAAGGATTTAGAGATAATAGTCTATAATAGAAGATTTTAAAACGTTTTAGGGCTTAGTATTTCATTATTATTGTTGTTTCTGTTGTTAAAAAAAATTTAAACTCCATTGTTCAACATAGAAAGAAGATTCTGAAAAACCAGTTTTGTAAAGTAATTGCTATATTGCAGACAATAGAAGATATATCCTACTACTACTATTATTACTACTACAAGGAGTACTGCATCATTTATAATTACTACTTTTAAAAAAAATAGTAATTATTATTTAAAGAACAATTAGGGAAGCCTGGGTGGCTCAGTGGTTTAGCTCCACCTTCAGCCCAGGGCATGATCCTGCAGTCCCAGGATCGAGTCCCACATCAGGCTTCCTGCATGGAGCCTGCCTCTCCCTCTGCCTGTGTCTCTGCCTCTCTCTTTCTCTCTGTGTCACTCATGAATAAATAAATAAAATCTTTAAATAAATAAATAAATAAATAAATAATAAAATAGTTAATTTAATTAACAAGTGATTAATTGAAAAATTATTGATTTTTAATAAACAATGATTATGATTATTATAGCTTATGATATATTATTACTTATATTTAGTATACATTGTCAAAGCATATTTTTAACATGCTAAATATCAATTTTACTAAATGACAGAGCAAGTGAATTCTAAATATTATACTCTAAAAATACAATTCCTACTTAGTGAATTATATTGCAATAGGAATGAGAAAGGACATATAAAGTTGACTTAAAATATTTTGGAAGGAACTTTCAACAGACTGTGGGGTCAATATGTAAGACAGGGATGAGGTAAATGAAGCTGCAGATTCTGGTCTTTAAAACACTAATTGGGGCAGCCCGGGTGGCTCAGCTGTTTAGCGCCGCCTTCAGCCCAGGGCATGATCCTGGAGACCTGGGATCGACTCCCACATCGGGCTTCCTGCATAGGGCCTGCTTCTCCCTCTGCCTCTCTCTCTCTCTCTCTCTCTCTCTCTCTTAAATAAAAATTAAAATATTTTAAAAAATAAATAAAACACTAATTGCTTTTTCTGTCTCACTTGTTTTGTGGGTACAGCTTTGTCTCTGTTTCCTGTAGGCTTTTCTATCCTATGCTTTTAATTCAGGCAATACTTTTTACTAGTCATGGCAAAATTTGTTGATTAGCTTCTATTCTATACTATCTATTTTTTAATATTATCCCCGTTTGTACCCTCACTATTGGCTCCAGATTTTGTTTGTCCCACATACCTGGCATCTGGAATATCTTAATTATCTTCCTGTTCTTGGTTTTCTGACAGTAACTTTATCTTGCAGTAGTGCTACTAGCTTTTTTTTTTTTTTCATTTTAAATGTCAATAATATATTAAATTTCACTTCTTCTTTTTTTCATGGAAGCAATAGAAGCAATCAGAGGATCATCTTCTCACCACCAAATTTACTATGCTACCTGAACTCTCCTCTTGAAAGTTGTACTTGATGAATTGTCCTCACCCAATTTATGCCATTCTCCGACTCTTGCAGTCCTTATCATAAGGAATATAATCCTGCAGATATCTGTCTCTCTCATCCATTAAACATACATATCACAAATATATTAAAGAAAATAGAAGGGCCTTGCTTGTTTAAAATACACAACCTATCATTCCTTTGATCCTCAGACATCACCTCAACCCTTTATGGATGCCAGAATAATGCCCTCCCACCCACCCACCTAAGAGGCCCAAGTCTTAATCCCGGGAACCATGGATATGCTACCTGACATGGCAAAAGAACATTTTGCAGATGTGATTAGATTAGGGATTTTAAAATCAGAAGGTTATCTTGCATTATCTAGGTGGTCCTGATGTCAGTAATTAAAAGGTGAAAGAGGAAAGCAGAAGAACGAGGGGAGGACGTGCATGTGTGGAAGCTGGGGCATAGAAATAGAGAACAGAGCCATACGAGGAGACACCCAGACAGCCTCTGGAAAATGGGAAGGGCAAGGAATCAGTTTCTCCCCTAGAGCCTCCAGGAGGGATGCAGTCCTGTCAACATCTTGATTTTAGAAGTCCATTTGCACTCCTGACCTCCAGAACTGTAAGATAATAAACTTGAGTCACTAAATTTGTGGTGATTTGTTACAGCAGCCGTAGGACGTGAATACAACCACGATTTCCTCTTGAACCCAGCCCTGTCAGGGTTTCCTCTTCACAACTGGAGACAAAACACTAATTTCAAGATAATCAGCAACAGGGTACTCAACCTTTCAGTAGTCTTTGACATTAAGGTTTGTTTTGAAATATTTTTATTATTCTATGATTATTAGCTCACATTCCTTTTTCTCTTTGTAAAATCTTCTAGGTCTGTTTCTAAAATACATTCTCTGAGAAAGGAAGAGTGTGTTATTTCTGTCAGGCACTTGCCTAGAGCCTGATGGTATAACCACCCTATGAAAAATGTTAATGTCAGTTCTCAACTTGAGACTTTTCAGACCACAAAAAGAATTCAGACACCCACTGAGTAAATACTGGTGTACAGTTAGGATTTATTCAAGGAAGCTTTTTCATTACCCTTGTCTTACTCAGAACAAGATTGGGAGAGGAAAGTCTCCTTTTGAGGGCCTTTTTCTCCTCAACTTCAACCATTGGGGTCCTAACTCTATATGGGGATCTGTGATCCCATTTTCCACCCAGATCAATCTACATTTTTGCCTCCTCATCTTGTACGTAGATGGCTCTTCCAGTCCAAGGCTCCAGGCTGCCACGGAGCAGAAGATGATTTTGAAGAAAAATACCAGCTCCAGTGTTAGCTTGTGTTTGTGGAAGGCAGGTTTCCTGTCATTTTTGGCATCTGGTTGTTTCCCTGACATTACCACCTGCTCTGTTTTGCCTTAAAAACAACTTTGTTTAAAATATTATGTCCATCAATCATAAGAATCTATACTGGGAGCATTTTCTCTGTACATCTAGTGTGCCATCTCCTGGAAATAGAAAACCTCTACTTCTTCCAACATTTATGCACTTGGCTATAGAGACACACATGCTCTTATTTTTTTTTTTTTCCTATTGCACTTTGTTCCTTCTCCATTTCCTCTGCTAGCTCCTCATTTCCTTTCCAATTATTCGAAGTTGGAATAAACTAGGATTCACTCCTAGGGTATCCATTCTTCTCTGTATGCACTCACACTTCTTTTGCTCATGTAGCTTTAAATGCTGTTATTATGTTGCTAACTTTGAAGTCTCCAGTTCAGAGATTGTCTCTAAGTTCTTAATTCTAGTATATAAATATCTGTTCAAAAATATACAAGGATAACTGATAGGGATCTCAAAATTAATATGTCCAAAACAAACAAACAAACAAAAAACCATAATTCCTCTGCTCAAACTGTTTTCAGCAATCCCCAATATTTACCTTCTCAATAATACTGCCACTAACCTCTCTGTCACTCAGGAGAACATACATCACTGAGTCTTCTTTTTCCCTCACACACCACATAAAATTTATTATCAAGTTCTCCAATCTAGCCACTCATCACCACCTTACATGCCCCCAAATCCTCAATTCAAGCTATTATTCCTCTCACTTAGTTTAGTGTAATATCTTATATCATCTCTTTGTGCCAACACAGTTGCCCAGAACTTGACTGCATACCTATAAAAATGTTAACATAAATGTTTGACTTGAGATTTATTTTTAATTTAACACATGTCACCTCTACTTGCCCAAATGTTTTCAATAACTTTCATCACACTCAGACCAAAATCAAAATATACACAAGGCCTGGATGAACACCTGACTAAATCCCTTATTACTCAGCTCCCACTACTCTGCTCCTTCCTGACTTGGCTCTAGTCACACTTACTTTTTACTTATTCCTCAATATGCTAAGCTTTTACCCTTGGAAGATTTTTGCACTTTCTGTTCTCTCTCCCTGAAATACTCATTTCTATCAGTCATATCTCATTTATTTGCCATCTCCTTGTGCTTCCTTAAATGTCCCTCTCCAGATAAGTTTTCATGACTGCACTACTTAAAAAAAAAAAAAAAAGGTATTGTGGGAAATTTCAAACATATATAAAAGCGAGAGAGTAATTTGGCAAACCACTGTTGCGGAGGAAGAATTTCTTATGTCCTTTGAGATTCTTCTGGCTGGACTAAGAATCAAACTGATACAAAACAGATTAATAGGAGAAAATCAAATTTAATAGCATACATATACACAATCCACAGAGACATGAAGCTCCAAAGACTGTGAGGTGATCTGACACTTATATGAGGGGTGGATAGGGTCTGAGGATACAAGAGAGAAAAGTCATTAGCAGGAAGGTAAAAGGAGATGTTCAGAAAACAAAGGTTTCCCTGTAATGTAGATAAGCTTCTTGGATGAAGAGGAATCTCTGTTAATGGTACCAGCAGGCAGTTGAGGGGTAAAGAGCTTTTCCTGAATCTGCTGGGTTTTGATTGTTTTTAACTCAAAATAACATTCATGCCAAAGTAACCCATCTTGGGGCTGTCTGGCCTTGGCCCTGACACCACCATGTCTGTGTTATTAATTTCAATAATTATCACCTTATTAAGCAGAGTTTTGATCTTGTAGATGTTCAGACACTTAACTATGAATAGCCTAGGTGTTCAGAACCAAGATAGAAATTAAAATTGGCCCAGACAGTCCCTTAGACAGGAGTGGCTTAAGTAACTTTTTTTTTTTTTATTTTCAGAGGTTAAGGAGTCTGTTAACAAGCTTTTGACTTAGGATTATCCTCTAAATTACTCTTCCAGTATCCTCTGGAGGTCCACCAAAAGGATAGGAAGAGATGGAGATGCAATTGGGAACCAAACCAACCTGTAAGACTTAATGCTATGAAGAGACATTGCAGGCATGGAGAAGGGAAAGGATCGGGCCCCACACCAGGCACCTCAGGCATGGAGGATCCTCACTGGGAAGATGAATTCCCATAACACTGGGCTTTGAGAACCAGAAGGGCTTAACTTCACAGAATTCTTACAATCAGAGGGGCTTAACACCTGGAACTTTAAACATCAGCAGGCTCAGTTCAGGGAATACCAGAGGATGATAGGAAACTGAGGCCCCACCTTAAAGAAACAGCATAACAAACAACCCCACTAAGATACAGCATAGAATCAGCAATTTGAAAAATGACTGGGGTATACAGGAAGACCTACTTACTAATCTCAGAAGGCATGCTGAAGGGGCAGGGATCTTTAGGAGACTTCAAAAACAAAAGAGCTGGCAAAAGCATTTCTCTCCCCTCATCAATCAGATACAGGGACACCTGCAGGAATCAGTGCAGCACTAATACTTTCACTTAACTTGCTGACACCCAGCCACTGTGCTTTTTTCTACAGACCAGTCCCCTCCAACCCACCTTCAGCGGTTCTCCAAAGAAGCTACAGCACCTGCTCCACCATAGCAGACTTGCACAAACCTTGTCAACACCATACTCCCTGACCTGCAATCTCCTGCAGATCCACCCCATCCAACATGCCCTCCAAAGCAGCACCACAAAATGACGGTGAATAGGCAGCTCCAAGAGGGCCAGCACCACTCTAAAGTGACTCCTGCCTTGGGGAAAGAGGAAGACAACCACACAGACCAGTTCATCTGAGGCTGCAGTAGTGGACTGGGGGTAGACATCAAGCCTGACCGTGACCCTACCTGTCAATGAAAGCCTCTCAGAGAATAACAGAGGAAGAGCACCCTATTGTTTTATAGAATTGCAGGTCTGACAAACACTTCATCGAACTCAACTCAAGCCCAAGGTGGCCCCAGAACAGCCCATGAATAACACAGGGATCAAACACTGCCAATAGCAGGCAAAAAGAACCATTGCAGACAACTGGACTGAATGCAAATGCAGTTCAGCCACAACAATATGATGCATACAACACACATAAATGACATCCCGGAAGTGCCAGGTTTTGGTGAATGGGGGACAGTGCACTGCAGGACACTACACTCTCCGTCGTATGGCCACTACCTCTAAGAGCAGAAGACATAGCTGAGTTTCTGAACAGATAGAAACAGACACAGAGAGTTGAGGAGACAGAGGAATATGTCCCAAATCAAAGAAGAGGGCAAAATTGCAACAAGAGAGTGAAATGAAACAGAGACAAGCATTATGCCTCATAGAGAGTTTAAAGTAATGGTCATAAGGAAACTCACTGGGCTTTAGAAGCAAATGTGTGGAAGACTCCAGTGGGACCCTCAGCAAAGAGATAGAAAACATTTAAAAAGGACCAATTAGAGATGAAGAACTCAATAACTGAAATTAAATATACACTAGAGAGCATAAATAGACTAGAGGAAATAGATGGATGGATCATCAACCTGGAGATAATGGAAAGCAATCAAACTGAACAGGTGAAAGAAAAAAATAAATGAGAATAGATAAGGGAACTCAGAGACACCATTAAGTATAACAACACTTACATTATAGAAATTCCAGAAGGAGAAGAGAAAGAAAAGGGGCAAGAAATTTATTTGATGAAATAATAACTGAAAACTCCCAAATCTGGGGAAAGAAACAGTAATCCAGATCCAGGAGGAACGGAGAGTTCCCAACAAAGTCAACCCCAAAAGGTCCACACCAAGAAACATAGTAATTAAAATGGCAAAAACATAGTAATAAAGAGAGAAATTTAAAAACAGCAAGAGAAAAAGAAAACAGCTGTGTTTTCAAGGGAAAGTCCATAAGGCTATCAGTTGATTTTTTACTGGAAACTTTCAAGGACAAGAAGAAAGTGGCATGATACATTCAAAGTGCTGAAAGAAAAAAAAAATCTGCAACCAAGAATATTCTCTCTAGCAAGGCTATCATCATTCAGAGTTGAAGGAGAAATAGTTTCCCAGACAAACAAAAATTATAGGAATTCACCATCATTAATAAGTGAATAAATAAATTAATGATTGGATTTTTCTGGCTTATTCCAGAAGGCTACAACACTTTGTGACCAGAAATAGCCTGGAGCATGAACGGGAAGGGTATTTAGTATACTTTACATGATGGGCATGGAAAAATTTAACAAAATTAATTTAGATATGCTTTAAGTAGGATCCCATTTGTTAGGCAATCTGTAGGGAAGATAAAATATATATATAGCATTTATGGGCCCTCTAGGAATGTGGATTGACCTCCTTAAATCCTACTGAATAGCATGAAACTTTAGTGGGAATGATTTTCATGAAGCTTCTTATATAAGTAGTCAGAGATAATTACTGGGCCTATTGAAATTGTACCCTCTTATGGAAACCATCTTCTAAGGAAGGATTATGAGAGTAAAGCCTTTGAGAAAAACATTTTATGGTGGAAATGTACTCAGTAGAGTATTTCTGAGCTGAGAACATACTGCATTTAAGATTCCCTTCCTAAAATTTAGCAGCATTATGATTCACTCTCAGTATGTCTCCTCACCTCTCCTTTATGTCTGAATGTGTATGTTTCACTCATCTATAAAGTTTTGACCAATTTTTCTCTGAATCAATTTTGCCTCTCTCGCAACCTCTTTCTCTTAATCTCTTTCTTTCCTTTCTTCTCCTCTCCTTTTTTTTCCTGTAATGTGAATTATTCAATGTTTTCTTATGTGTCCCATTCAATGTTCTAGTGTACTTCTGGTAACTTTGTGTGGTGATCTTAATAAGGATTAGCCATGATGCTTGAGAGAAGAGGTCCCTGATAAGAATTTGGTGTTCTGGGACCAGAGCAGTTGTCATGACACAATATTAGAAAGGAGCAGAAGGGATCCCTGGGTGGCGCAGCGGTTTGGCGCCTGCCTTTGGCCCAGGGCGCGATTCTGGAGACACCGGATCGAATCCCACGTCAGGCTCCCGGTGCATGGAGCCTGCTTCTCCCTCTGCCTATGTCTCTGCCTCTTTCTCTCTCTCTGTGTAACTATCATAAAATAAATAAAAATTAAAAAAAAAAGACTACCTTAAAAAAAAAAAAAGAAAGGAGCAGAACATTCCCTCAGAAGTTTTAGAAAGATAAGTCAAAATTGGAGCTTTGGCTTAGGGTAGGGAAAGAGGACTTCTGATAAACCAAAAAGTCAGGGGATGAAATGTAAAATATGTGGAAAAGCAAAAGAGTGCCTAGGGGCAGAACATGTTGAATGTGATATCTGAATTAACAGTAGAAATGTCCTTATAGGGGTACCTGGGTGGTTCAGTTGGTTAAGTATCTGCCTTTGGCTCAGGTCAGGGGCCCAGGGTCCTGGAGCCCCACACCAGGCACCTTGCTCAGCAGGAAGCCTGCTTCTCCCTCTGCCTCTGCCTGCTGTTTCCCCTAGTTGTGCTTTCTCTGGCTCAAATAAATAAATAAAACCTTAAATAAATAAATAAATAAATAAATAAATAAATAAATAAATAGCTGCTTATTTTTGAAACTAGGAAACTTGTTACAGGTTATAGAGACGTTCTGCTACATTTAAGCACATTTTGGCACCACAAGAGTAGAATCTGCAAGAGAGAAAAAAGGAAGATTATGTTTAAACTCAAGAAACTATGGATATTTTTGGCATAGCAGATATTGATAGAACTGTAGGTAAATAAGAATTTTAAAATATTGTAACACCTGTTTATATATGATATATATATATACCATATATTCTAATTACGATTTTTCATCAAAATCACGTTACCAGCAATATAAATAATAGAAAAAAGTAACTTTAACATAGCATTTGAATTTGAGATTTTTTTCTGCCTCATTGTGTTACTGTGCTACCCACCTCCTTACCTGAGATTTGGACTAAAGCCATTGTGGGAATGTTATGTTGTCTTCAAGGGCACCTGAACTCCATGGCTTCCAGAGAGAAGTCCATAATTAATCCAGTGTGACTATATCCTGTACCTATTTGACAGCATGTTGCAATGAAAAATTGCATTGAGAATGAGAAATGCATGTTGTGGCCCTAACTGTATAACACTTGGCTTTAGGCAAGTCACAAGTCTGAAACTTAACACATTTATACATCCAGCCTATCTACAACGGAGTTTCAAGGGTGATGCCATAAGTGAAATTGTGTGATAAAAAATGATTTCAATGCAAAGTGCTTTACTTAAATTATAGCATCGCTTGTACCATGCAATAATGAGGAGTTTAAAGAATTCTTAAAACTCTGCATGTCCAAGTAAATATTAGCAATTTTTTGGTTCCCATTGGCTTATTATATGGCTTTTCCTATAAAATAATCAGAAATATTTAACTGAAGTAACTGACCCAAAGAAGTTTTTATTCTTTTAAATTCCCTCTAGTAACATTTTGCTGGCCATTTAATAATCATCTTTCGGGTATACATTTAGTTGTGTGTAATATTAAGGAAAAAATTCTGAATCCAATTTTGTCAGACCCACCATCTGTCTCATGTTAAAGGACACACTCTTGATTTAAGCATGCAAAACACATCATGACTTAACGTAAAAGATAAGGTAAAACTGATCATCTGGAAACCCGGAGATCAGTGGAAATAGCTGCCTGCCAGTGATGAACCCAAAGCCTTTCTCACACTCAGCCCTGGCCTCCCTCTCTGCCAGTGGTGGAAGGGTCAACAGTCTACCACCTTATAGCTAACTCTCTGAGAAAAAAAGACGACCAAGACCTAGAGCCCCAACAAGTTCCCCTCTTTGCTGGGTATATGTTGAAGCTTTCTTTAAGATATAAAGTAACTTGCTTTCTTCAATCCTTTCCCACTTTCTCATTTTTTCTTCTAGTTCTTTCCATTTACTTATTGCTACTTTAAAAAATCTACACTGGAAAAGGTTTTTGTTTTTGTTTGTTTTTTTTAATCTACATTGGAAGAAGAAAAATAAGATGATATCTAAAGTCAAGTTAAAAATAAAAATTAAAAAAACCCTGGAGACCTGGGTAGTGCAGTCAGTTAAAATGCCCGGCTCTTGGTTTCAGCTCAGGACAAGAGACTGAGCCCTCTGGAGGACTCTGTGCTCAGCATGGAGTCTGCTTGAGATTCTCTCTCCCTTCCTTTCCAACCCCTGCACTCTCATGAGCTCAATATCTCTCTCTCTGTCTTTCTCAAATAAATATATATATATATTTTTAATCTGACCATTGGGATGCCTGGGTGGCTCAGTTGCTTAAGTGTCTGCCTTCAACTCAGGTCATAATCCCAGGGTCCTGGGATCAATCCCCATATGTGGTCCTCAGCTCAGCAGGGAGCCTGTTTTTGCCCTTCCCCCAATTATGCTCACTTACTCTCTTTTGTTTTCTCTCAAATAAAAAAATAAAATCTTAAAAAAATCTGAGTATTGGAGGAGGGGCAAGATGGCGGAAGAGCAGGGTCCCCAAATCACCTGTCCCCACCAAATTACCTGGATAACCTTCAAACCATCCTGAAAATCTACGAATTCGGCCTGAGATCTAAAGAGAGACCAGCTGGAATGCTACAGTGAGAAGAGTTCGCGCTTCTATCAAGGCAGGAAGACGGGGAAAAAGAAATAAAGGAACAAAAGGCCTCCGAGGGGGAGGGGCCCCGCGAGGAGCCGGGCTGAGGCCGGGGCGAGTGTCCCCAGGACAGGAGAGCCCCGTCCCGGAGGAGCAGGAGCTGCACCAACCTTCCCGGGCGGGCGGAAAGGGGCTCGCAGGGAGTTGGAGCAGGACCCAGGAGGGCGGGGATGCCCTCGGGCTCCCGGGGACACTAACAGACACCTGCGCCCCGGGAGAGTGCGCCGAGCTCCCTAAGGGCTGCAGCGCGCACGGAGGGACCGACCGGAGCAGCTCGGAGGGGCTCGGGCGGCGGCTCCGCGGAGGGGGCTGCGGGGCGGGAGCGCGAATCCAACAGCGCAGGCCCCGGAGCACAGGGCGCCGGGACACAGCCCAGGATCCGGCCTCCCCCGGGACAGGCAGAGGCCGGGAGGGCCCAGGACAGCGAGGACGCTCCTGCCCCGAGCTGAGCAGATCAGCGGCCCCGCCCCGGAGCCTCCAGGCCCTGCGGACGGAGAGCCGAGAGCCCCGAGCCCCGTAGTTCCTGCGGAGGCTGAATCCAGGCTTCCAGAGTTGCCATAGCAACTGCGGCTGTTCCTCCTGGGGCCTCACGGGGTAAACAACCCCCGCTGAGCCCTGCAGCAGGCAGGGGCAGAGCAGCTCCCCCAAGTGCTAACACCTGAGAATCAGCACAGCAGGCCCCTCCCCAGAAGACCAGCTGGACGGACCAGTTCCAGGGGAAGTCAAGGGACTTAAAGTCTACAGAAATACTCCCCCGTGTTTTTTTTTTTTTCTTTCTTTTTTCTTTTTTCTTTTCTTTTTGATTTCTGATTGCTTCCCCCACCCCCTTTTTTTTCACCTTTCTTTCTTTTTCTTTCCCTTTTTCTTCTCTTCTTTCCTTTTTCTTTTCTTTTTCTTTTTTCTTTTTCTCTTTTCTTTCCTTCTCTTTCTCTCCTTTTCCCAATACAACTTGTTTTTGGCCACTCCGCACTGAGCAAAATGACTAGAAGGAAAACCTCACCTCAAAAGAAAGAATCAGAAACAGCCCTCTCTCCCACAGAGCTACAAAATCTGGATTACACTTCAATGTCAGAAAGCCAATTCAGAAGCACTATTCTACAGCTACTGGTGGCTCTAGAAAAGAGCATTAAGGACTCACGAGACTTCATGACTGCAGAATTTAGATCCAATCAGGCAGAAATTAAAAATCAACTGAATGAGATGCAATCCAAACTAGAAGTCCTAACGACGAGGGTTAACGAGGTGGAAGAACGAGTGAGTGACATAGAAGACAAGTTAATGGCAAAGAGGGAAACTGAAGAAAAAAGAGACAAACAATTAAAGGACCATGAAGACAGATTAAGGGAATTAAATGACACCCTAAGGAAGAAAAACCTACGTTTAATTGGGGTTCCCGAGGGCGCCGAAAGGGCCAGAGGGCCAGAATATGTATTTGAACAAATCCTAGCTGAAAACTTTCCCAATCTGGGAAGGGAAACAGGCATTCAGATCCAGGAAATAGAGAGATCCCCCCCTAAAATCAATAAAAACCGTTCAACACCTCGACATCTAATAGTGAAGCTTGCAAATTCCAAAGATAAAGAGAAGATCCTTAAAGCAGCAAGAGACAAGAAGTCCCTGACTTTCATGGGGAGGAATATTAGGGTAACAGCAGACCTCTCCACAGAGACGTGGCAGGCCAGAAAGGGCTGGCAGGATATATTCAGGGTCCTAAATGAGAAGAACATGCAACCAAGAATACTTTATCCAGCAAGGCTCTCATTCAAAATGGAAGGAGAGATAAAGAGCTTCCAAGACAGGCAGGAACTGAAAGAATATGTGACCTCCAAACCAGCTCTGCAAGAAATTTTAAGGGGGACTCTTAAAACTCCCCTTTAAGAAGAAGTTCAGTGGAACAATCCACAAAAACAAGGACTAAATAGATATCATGATGACACCAAACTCATATCTGTCAATAGTAACTCTGAACGTGAACGGGCTTAATGACCCCATCAAAAGGCGCAGGGTTTCAGACTGGATAAAAAAGCAGGACCCATCTATTTGCTGTCTACAAGAGACTCATTTTAGACAGAAGGACACCTACAACCTGAAAATAAAAGGTTGGAGAACCATTTACCATTCAAATGGTTCTCAAAAGAAAGCAGGGGTAGCCATCCTTATATCAGATAAACTAAAATTCACTCCGAAGACAGTAGTGAGAGACGAAGAGGGACACTATATCATACTTAAAGGATCTATCCAACAAGAGGACTTAACAATCCTCAATATATATGCCCCGAATGTGGGAGCTGCCAAATACTTAAACGAATTATTAACCAAAGTGAAGAAATACTTAGATAATAATACACTTATACTTGGTGACTTCAATCTAGCTCTTTCTACCCTCGATAGGTCTTCTAAGCACAACATCTCCAAAGAAACGAGAGCTTTAAATGATACACTGGACCAGATAGATTTCACAGATATCTACAGAATTTTACATCCAAACTCAACACATTCTTCTCAAGTGCACATGGAACTTTCTCCAGAATAGACCACATACTGGGTCACAAATCGGGTCTGAACCGATACCAAAAGATTGGGATCGTCCCCTGCATATTCTCAGACCATAACGCCTTGAAATTAGAACTCAATCACAAGAAGAAGTTTGGAAGGACCTCAAACACGTGGAGGTTAAGGACCATCCTGCTAAAAGATAAAAGGGTCAACCAGGAAATTAAGGAAGAATTAAAAAGATTCATGGAAACTAATGAGAATGAAGATACAACTGTTCAAAATCTTTGGGATGCAGCAAAAGCAGTCCTGAGGGGGAAATACATCGCAATACAAGCATCCATTCAAAAACTGGAAAGAACTCAAATACAAAAGCTAACCTTACACATAAAGGAGCTAGAGAAGAAGCAGCAAATCGACCCGACGCCCAGCAGAAGAAGAGAGTTAATTAAAATTTGAGCAGAAATCAACGAAATTGAGACCAGAAGAACTGTGGAACAGATCAATAGAACCAGGAGTTGGTTCTTTGAAAGAATTAATAAGATAGATAAACCATTAGCCAACCTTATTAAAAAGAAGAGAGAGAAGACTCAAATTAATAAAATCATGAATGAGAAAGGAGAGATCACTACCAACACCAAGGAAATACAAACGATTTTAAAAACATATTATGAACAGCTCTACGCCAATAAATTAGGCAATCTAGAAGAAATGGACGCATTCCTGGAAAGCCACAAACTACCAAAACTGGAGCAGGAAGAAATAGAAAACCTGAACAGGCCAATAACCAGGGAGGAAATTGAAGAAGTCATCAAAAACCTCCCAAGACACAAGAGTCCAGGGCCAGATGGCTTCCCAGGGGAATTCTATCAAACGTTTAAAGAAGAAATCATACCTATTCTACTAAAGCTGTTTGGAAAGATAGAAAGAGATGGAGTACTTCCAAATTCATTCTATGAGGCCAGCAACACCTTAATTCCAAAACCAGACAAAGACCCCACCAAAAAGGAGAATTACAGACCAATATCCCTGATGAACATGGATGCAAAAATTCTCAACAAGATACTAGCCAATAGGATCCAACAACACATTAAGAAAATTATTCACCATGACCAAGTAGGATTTATCCCCGGGACACAAGGCTGGTTCAACACTCGTAAAACAATCAATGTGATTCATCATATCAGCAAGAGAAAAACCAAGAACCATATGATCCTCTCATTAGATGCAGAGAAAGCATTTGACAAAATACAGCATCCATTCCTGATCAAAACTCTTCAGAGTGTAGGGATAGAGGGAACTTTCCTCGACATCTTAAAAGCCATCTACGAAAAGCCCACAGCAAATATCATTCTCCATGGGGAAGCACTGGGAGCCTTTCCCCTAAGATCAGGAACCAGACAGGGATGTCCACTCTCACCACTGCTATTCAACATAGTATTGGAAGTCCTAGCCTCAGCAATCAGACAACAAAAAGACATTAAAGGCATTCAAATTGGCAAAGAAGAAGTCAAACTCCCCTCTTCGCCGATGACATGATACTCTACATAGAAAACCCAAAAGCCTCCACCCCAAGATTGCTAGAACTCATACAGCAATTTGGTAGCGTGGCAGGATACAAAATCAATGCCCAGAAATCAATGGCATTTCTATACACTAACAATGAGACTGAAGAAAGAGAAATTAAGGAGTCAATCCCATTTACAATTGCACCCAAAAGCATAAGATACCTAGGAATAAACCTAACCAAAGAGGTAAAGGATCTATACCCTAAAAACTATAGAACACTTCTGAAAGAAATTGAGGAAGACACAAAGGGATGGAAAAATATTCCATGCTCATGGATTGGCAGAATTAATATTGTGAAAATGTCAATGTTACCCAGGGCAATTTACACGTTCAATGCAATCCCTATCAAAATACCATGGACTTTCTTCAGAGACTTAGAACAAATTATTTTAAGATTTGTGTGGAATCAGAAAAGACCCCAAATAGCCAGGGGAATTTTAAAAAAGAAAACCATAGCTGGGGGCATCGCAACGCCAGATTTCAGGTTGTACTACAAAGCTGTGGTCATCAAGACAGTGTGGTACTGGCACAAAAACAGACACATAGACCAATGGAACAGAATAGAGAACCCAGAAGTGGACCCTGAACTTTATGGTCAACTAATATTCGACAAAGGAGGAAAGACGATCCACTGGAAGAAAGACAGTCTCTTCAATAAATGGTGCTGGGAAAATTGGACATCCACATGCAGAAGAATGAAACTAGACCACTCTCTTGCACCAGACCAAAGATAAACTCAAAATGGATGAAAGATCTAAATGTGAGACAAGATTCCATCAAAATCCTAGAGGAGAACACAGGCAACAACCTTTTTGAACTTGGCCACAGTAACTTCTTGCAAGATACATCTGCGAAAGCAAAAGAAACAAAAGCAAAAATGAACTATTGGGACTTCATCAAGATAAGAAGCTTTTGCACAGCAAAGGATACAGTCAACAAAACTCAAAGACAACCTACAGAATGGGAGAAGATAGTTGCAAATAACATATCAGATAAAGGGCTAGTTTCCAAAATCTATAAAGAACTTATTAAACTCAACAACAAAGAAACAAACAATCCAATCATGAAATGGGCAAAAGACATGAACAGAAATCTCACAGAGGAAGACATAGACAAGGCCAACATGCACATGAGAAAATGCTCTGCATCACTTGCCATCAGGGAAATACAAATCAAAACCACAACGAGATACCACCTCACACCAGGGAGAATGGGGAAAATTAACAAGGCAGGAAACAACAAATGTTGGAGAGGATGTGGAGAAAAGGGAACACTCTTACACTGTTGGTGGGAATGTGAACTGGTGCATCCACTCTGGAAAACTGTGTGGAGGTTCCTCAAAGAATTAAAAATAGACCTGCCCTACGACCCAGCAATTGCGCTGCTAGGGATTTACCCCAAAGATTCAGATGCAATGAAACACCGGGACACCTGCACCCCGATGTTTCTAGCAGCCATGTCCACAATAGCCAAACTGTGGAAGGAGCCTCGGTGCCCATCGAAAGATGAATGGATAAAGAAGATGTGGTTTATGTATACAATGGAATATTACTCAGCCATTAGAAACGACAAATACCCACCATTTGCTTCAACGTGGATGGAACTGGAGGGTATTATGCTGAGTGAAGTAAGTCAATCGGAGAAGGACAAACAGTGTATGTTCTCATTCATTTGGGGAATATGAATAATAGTGAAGGGGAATATAAGGGAAGGGAGAAGAAATGTGTGGGAGATATCAGAAAGGGAGACAGAACATAAAGACTTCTAACTCTAGGAAATGAACTAGGGGTGGTGGAAGGGGAGGAGGGCGGGGGGTGGGGGTGAATGGGTGACGGGCACGGAGGGGGACACTTGACGGGATGAGCACTGGGTGTTATTCTGTATGTTGGTAAATTGAACACCAATAAAAATTAATTTATTAAAAAAATATGAGTATTAATAAGTTCAGTAGAAACATATACACAAATGAAAATTATAAAAAATGAGGAACACATGAGTTAAGTGAAGGCAAGAATAATGGAATAAAGGTAGAGATGGCAAGTTGGCAAAACTTACAAATAATAAAAAATCTCAGGGAGAAGGAAATTTTTAGTCACAAGAACATAATCCAGGAATAATCTTAGTAAACCTTAGGCAATTATGATTGTGTTTCCCTTAAGACTTTGGAATGTTTTCTTTTACTGTTGAAAAAAAATTAGCTAGAGAGTATATTTGGGTAAACAGGTGAATCAGTAAATAAAACTAGAATTTGGATTCAGGGTAAACCTATCTTAAGAGTCTGGACTGCTACTTAACTGATTATTTATTTGATTTATAGGTAATAAAATTACTGTTTAAATCTCCTGAGTCTCAGCTTGTGACCTGACTCCTAGGGTTGTTTTAAGTACTAAATCATGGACTTATGTGAAGTATCCATGTTGTATCTCTGCCCAGCAAATGCTAAAATTGAACTATGACTTGCTTGTTGTCCCCTCTAAAATGCATTTGTAAAGCCTTATTCATGTTAGATTTCTTAATTCCTACACAATGCCTGGAGCACAAGAATGTTTATTAATGAAAAAAACCTTCTTATGAATATTTGAAAACTGGCAGCAACTTATTGGTTCAAAATGTCAATGATATTTAAGTACTTAACTTCTTTTTATTTTATAAGGGCAGAAAAAATAGTCAAATTATTTTTAAAAATACCTTCAGATTTGTTGAAATACTTTCATTTCTGTTGGCACGAAAAAATAACAAAAACATTGTTTAAAAATCTAAGCATTTGAAACAGAAGATTAATAAGTATATTTTGTTTGAAGGTGATAATTTTTCATTAATTGACACAATTTCTGCTGGTTTAAAAAATTCTATAAAACATGCATAATTCCACTGCATCTCATAATCATTGTGCTATCTTTTATTCCCTGTAGAACACAGAAAGCTTTATCTTTTTTCTATAACAATGAGTCCTTCCCACTCCTGAAAATATCTAACAAGACTGATTATTCTTTACTTTTCAGGCAGCAGTGATAAACACATACATACACACGCACAGACTCCAAACAAAATTCAAAGTTTATTTTGTTGTTGCTTTTATGTTAGTGGTAAAAATGGTGCATGTTAAAAGGGATGATTTGTAATCTCACACCAAGGCATACATGTCTGAAGTGTATCCAGGACTATTTCAAACAGCTGCTTTTGGCATTGAGCTAAATTTAATGCCGTTTGTCTCAAGACTACTCTCTGTACCATTTTAAGTGACAATGCACCTGGAGTACCATCCAACTTGTATTAAACTCTCCTTTTCAAAATGTGTAAGTATAGCTAGAAATGCTGATTTGATTTGAAATGCACTCACATGCCAGGAGTTATATCTGATAGTTACTTTTCCAGTGTCATGAAATATGACATATTTTTGTAGAATTCTTTGTTACCTGAAAACTAATTACTGCAAGAGCAAAAAGGAAGTCTTTTAAATTATAAAATTGTCCCTTTTCATTATATATTATATTATATAATAAATATATATTATATTATATAATAAATATATTATATATAATATAATATTATAATATAATATAAAATTATATATATATTTGTATTATATATAAAATATATATATATATTTGTTGATTTTCCAAAACAGAGGTCTGCAAAGTATGACCCATATGTTAAGCCTGGACCGTGGACACTTTACCTTTTTAATACCATTGATGAACTAAGAATGGTTTTTAAATGGTTTTTAAGAGAAATAAAGCCCAAGAAGAATTTGTGACAAAGACCACATGTGGACTTCAAAGCTTGAAATATTTCTTACGTGGCCCTATAGAGTAAAAAATTATAGACGTCTGTTCTAGAGTAATTCTCTAACCCATACTTCTATTTAGAGTATGTTTTAACAAAATATTTCAAAAAAACAAGAAGATTTTTTCCCTTCTTTCTGTGACATTTTGGTGATTCTATATAGCCATAATAGATGCAATTCCTTCCCATTAACACATTGATCTGTCAAATTACCATGATTTATAAAATTAGAGGCTTTTAACTTAATATTTTTATAGCTATTTCTCTCACTTTGGACCTAATTTTCTCGGTACATTTTGTTTTAAGTGTGCAAAATGAATGTTGACTCTATGTCTGCACTAGTACTAATGTATACATTTTAAAAGTCTGAATTTAAGCCATAATTTTGCCATGGGGACTCTAAATAGACATACCAGGCTCCTAATAGATCTGGGGAAATGCTGAATTTTTATTTATGTCTTCAGGTGACAAGCTGTGATGGATGGCCTGACAAGGTCCCATAGTCTAGCTTTGCACTGCCAGGGAAATGATCGTGGCAGCATCGGCCTGCCAGTTTAGTTATCAACAGCTAGCAGCCTTAAGGCAGCAGTTTAAAAGTCATTTGTTTGCACTTCTAACAAGTACATTCCATTGTGTCGTTTATTCAAGTAAGCATAATTTTATAACAAGTTGTTAAAAGCCCTTTTGTCAACAATAAAAGTCTCTTTTCCTGGTATGAACAGGCCTAATAAGTGAATACCTTGAAAATTGTGTACTCTATTTAAAATCAAAGCAAACATTTTACTAAATATTGCTAAAGTAATTAGTGTGGCACAATTTTTTTGTTATTCTCCCATCAAGTCCTTCTTAAGTAACATTTTTTTTCTTTATCACAGAAATTGCTCATTTAAACTGAATTATTACTCTCCCTCTTATCACGAGGTGAAGGCTGTCATCCTGTGCTGTTGTCAGGGAATGCATATTTCCAAGAGGAAGGTATCTAATTTTAGCAGTCATAGCTAAAAATGATGTTACTGTTAGTTGTCAGAGGAGTGATCATTAAGGAGTCTATTTTCTCTTTGATGCAAGCAATTCAGATCAACTTTTCAAGGCACTTAGAATTGCCATGAATATTCCTCCAATTTTCACCTCATTCTTGCCACTGTCTTATCAATGTCATTTGTTATGAATGTAATACAAATAATAAAAAACATTTTTCTTGTGCACTTTTTTCCAGATATAGCTTTACTTAAGTCAATTCTTTTTTAAAACCATTTGTGACGATTATTTTGAACTGACTAATTTACAAAGTAAATCCTATTTTTCATGTTTGTGCTAACAAAATTCTGCATGTTACATGAAAGTTCTCCTAAATGCAAAAACATCTAGATTTCAATATATTTTAATTTTACTGACAGTAAGCTTTTGCTTCATTTCCATGAGGCATATGATGGGAAAATATTCGGATTTAATCTGGTGCTTCCAACATCCTATACCTGAGCTTAATAAAGTAATCAACTGATTGTAACTTTCTTTTAATTTTGTCCTTAGGAGTCTCGAGTATTGGGTCATAATTAGGCATCGTATCTGTGTTCATAAAAATACCAATTTGTAACATATTTTTCTATAAAGTAAATGTGACTATATAAAACAAGAAAAGAAACCAAATGAAAAGAGATTTCATAGAAATATAAAAAGTATGTGAAAATGTGTGATATAACCTTCAGAGTGTGGCAAATAAAAATAATATTGAATTTAGGACGGAGATGAACAGCTGTTTTTCTCTTTTGCTCTTTAATGGAGACCGCTAGTAATTTATTTCTAAGCCTAATATAAAGACTGAACCTTGGTCTCACTGGGTTTCAAATGACATTTAGCTGCTTGAGAGGTCCTGCACGCTCTGCCAACACCATGCACAGAGTAGCCCTGTTTCTCTGGGTGATAGGTTCCATAGAAGATATTTTCGATCTGAAGATTACTGTCATCTTTTTAGAAACCTGATTCATGGCTGTGGAGCTGCAAAATTGAGAAAGCAAAGTGGATTTAGTTTAGGTTTTGGTTACTGTGACCCCAAGGGCCTTCTGACCTACTCTGGGCTACATCCTTTAGTGGCAACACAGTCTTTGAAATACGCAGGCAAAGAGTTGTTCTGTTATATTTTCATGTACAGGCTCACATGGAGACTGATCTTGAGGATTTTCACATTTCCTGCATCTCCTTTACTGTCTACTCATGGATACATGCAATATTTGCAGTGTTATGAAGCTTCTTTACATATCGTAGCATATGTTTCTCCTATTAGCTCAAGCATGGTCGGTCTTTCCATGGTAGCTAATTTGGCTTCCTTACAGCATGGTGGCCTCAAAAGGTTTGGCCTACTTTTGTGGTAGCTGAATGCTTCAAGAGTTAAAATCCCATTGGATCAGAGAGAAAGGAGCCTCACTGTTTATGATCTGGCCTCAGAAATCACACAGCCTCCTTTTCACCCCATTCTATTCATTACAGCTAAGCCAGGAGCCATCATTGATGGCAGGATGCCTAGATCACATTCTAGAAGTGTACATAAGATGGAAATGTTGTGGTTATATTTGGAAAATCTACTGCACAGGCAAATGAAAACCAGACATACCGTAAGTGCTGCATGCATATTACTGGTGTGTATATGACTGGTATTATTGCCACTGTGCTCCTGTAGACTGGATGCTGTTGCATTGAACCATTTCATGACTATTACAACCAACTCCAAAATGTCTTTTAACAAAGTTCTGGTCTTGAGGTGCCTGAGTGGCTCAGTTGGTTGAGCGTCCAACTCTTGATTTTAGGCTCAGGTCATGATCTTAGAGTTATGGAGTTGGACTCTGTGCTTGGAGCAGAGTCAGCTGACACCAAAAGCAATTCACCATGATCACTTTGATTTTGCATCACTGCCTCCGAATTCAAGGCTGCATCAAATTTACCTGCATAATTTCAGATGCTCCTGTCTTTAACCTTCAATGGTGCCGGGCGATTTATAACTCCTACCAATCCCAAGACTCACAGCGTAATGTGGGGTCATTTACTAAATATTCTCAAATGAGGGATTCTTAAGTGGGGCAACCAAGGAAATTCCTACTTCATAAAGTACCTTATTCCTGTAGTAAATGGACACAGAAAAGGGAGCGGCATATAAATCTGGCAGTGGCTTATGAAAATTCAAATACAACATTTCTACGAGGTAAGCATGAACAGAATATATATAGCTACATATATACTGTTACATATGTAGCTGTACACACATATAAGTTTAACACAACCTCCTAAAAATATGGATATAGTTTTTACATTTTTCAAATGATTTAAAGAAGAAAATCAGACGCTGTAGGAAAGTTATATCCTAACATAATCAGTGAATTTATCTAAATTATTAGTACAAAATCAAGTTTAAGTAAAAACTTACTAGTTTTTTGTTGATAATTTATAGAGTACATACACATACCCACAAATTAGTATATATGTGTAAGTAAGTACATATACATAAGTCTATAAGTGTATATATGAATAAATGCCTATTTCTAAATATATATTTACATGTAAATGTAGTCTGTTTTTATATATACTCAATAGTATTTAACTGTTTTTAAAATATTCTTATTACGATGTCTTATAAAACAAATCTGCAAATAAAATTTTACATACAATAGCACATATTTTAATACCAATAGACCATTCTTTTTGTTCCAGCTTGTTTTGTTAGGAATGCCATTTCAGCTACTGATGCCATTAATTTAAAAGCTGTTTTATTAGTAAATACATCTCTAACTACACTGAGCCTGTAACTATTTAAAAAAAAAAAAACAGAAATAACACTGCTTACTGAATTTAGATTTTTTATCTTTAAATTCCAATAAAAATTTTTAAATTATTTGTATCTTTTGAATATCACTTATGTTAGCTCATCTTGAAAAGGTCCTAACCTGCTCTTTGGTGGTTGGCCCTTTGAAGTATGTTCATAAATCTAGAGAGTATGATGAATGCTATAATGCAAGCTTGTAAATGCAGCATTATATTCCTGACTTTCTGTGAAAAATCACTGTTCTGCTACACTTTCAAAATCTATTTTTAAGATTCCCCATTGTACAGATCCACATAGCTAATCACTTATAATAATGACTGCTTCTAAACATTTAACCTGCTGACGTGCTGATGCATCTTAGCACAATAGCCTGGCAAAATTCCTTGACCTAGAATCATCTAATGATTTACACAGAAACACATATGCACATACATATCCCCAGTGAGCTGTGTAAACTCAAATAAGGGGAGGAATCATAGTTGTTTTGTTTATCACATATGTAAATTGTTTTCACACTCCCTAGAACAAAGAAGACACTCCAAAATTATTTCTCGAATTAATGACTAGATAAATTAAAGATCAATTAAGTGACAAGACTATGGAGCTAGGGGCATGATTGCTCTCTCGAAACTTCCAATTTGTGAAGTTCTACTTTTCCTTTTATAAAGCTGCATCAAAGCTTTCAAGGTAAAATTTTAATTCTGTGGTTCAAAACCAAAACCCGGCCATCCGTTCCAGAGTTTATACAACTTGGGAAGGGAAAATACACAATGGATGTTTCCTTCTGGGGTAAATATTCTGATGTCTGTATTCCTCATCCTCCTTATCATTGCCCGTCCTACACACCCCTCCCATAGACCATCCCTATCTTTGCTCAAGGCTTCCCCAACTCAATAAATGGCAAACTTATCCTTAAAGAGGTCCCTTCTAACCCCTCTTTAATCTATCAGATATCCTACCTGTTAGATTTCTAATACTTATATCTACAGTGCTCCCACTTACACATGATTCTTTACTGATACCACCCTGATCTGAGTCAACATTGTTTCTCACCTAGATGGCTACAATATTTACCAAGGATGTCTCCTTTCTGTTCCCTTTACCCAAACTATTCTCCACTAAAGCAGATAGGATGATATCTCTCTCTCTCTCTCTCTCTCTCTTTTAAGATTTTATTTATTTATTTGAGGGAGAGTGAGAGAGCATGAGTGAGGGGAGTGGCAGGGAAACAAGCAGACTCCCTGCTGAGCATGGAACCAAACCTGGTCTGGACCCCAGGATCAGGACCAGAGCTGAAGTCAGATGCTTAATCGCCTGAGCCACCCAGGTGCCCCAGGATGACCACTCTAAAATATGTGCTGGAACTTGTTGAACCTCTAATTCTCCCAGTAATTTCTCCCAACATATTAAGGATAAAGTCAAAATCTTTCTGAAAATCTTCTAGACTTTCTGTGATCTGGCTTCATTTATGCCTCACCTCACTCCTCGAGTTCTTCAAACGTCACCTTTCAGGGAGGACTTTGCCAGCTACTCTGCCAATTATGGCATACTTTGCCTGACATACTGTTCCTTTTCTTTGCTTTTTCTTAGCACTCCCACCACATAGCACACCTCATATTTTACTTATTTGATTATTTTATTTGCATTGCCCTAGAATCTGTGCTCCACAGAGGCAGGAATTTTTGTTTATTCTCCTGACTGAATTCCAACACCTAAAGGGTGGATACACTCAATAAATATTTGGTGCATAAATGAATGAGCGGTCTAGTTCATCAGCATCACTCTTTACCTTTGGTGCCTTATTTTTGCCTCCCTTCATGAGCCTCACAGAGGTTCAAATGAACAAGAGCTTAATCCTCTAAGAACACAAATCACATCTCTGTTTTTCCATTACTTTTATTTCCATAGAACATGAGGGAGATATCTGGAGACCAAATTAATAATGGCTAATATAGTTATCAGGCACTTTTAGGTGGTAGGAAGCTGCATCATGCCATTCCTTATATTATCTTAAAATGTCTATAAACCTACATAAACTCTATGGGGTGGCTGTTTTAATTATTCCAATTTCATAAGTTAAAGAAAACAAGTCTGAAAATGGTTAGGTAACCTACACAAAGTCATATATTCTGTGTGTTTGAATCCAAAGGGTTCAACTGCAGAGCCTTTATTCTTCAATTCAATACTGTAGCACCCTCTCACAGCTCCAACCTGCTGTGCTCTAGTCATTAGGCAAACACGCTTTTGTTCTGTCTTTCCGGTTTCTGTTCTCCTTTCTTATTATGGGTTACTATGGTTTCCTTGGCATCCTTTGGCTTCCACCATTTAAGAGCTACAATTTTATTTGAGCTCGGAGTAGATATAGGGAAAAAAACAACCTTCAGTTCACTGGAGGATTCTAAGCTACTTAGTTCTGCCTAATTTAGATGACAGAGACTCCCCCTGTGGTCTACTCAAATTCAACAGAATTTGGTATCAGAATTTGACATGGAAGCCCCAGCCACCAGTAAAGACTTCATTTGTTAGGTTTATATTTTATGCATAAATTTCCTTTCAGAACCTGTAGGCAAGGGAGATGGGGAATGGAAAAGAGATTTAAGATACTTGGGAATGCAGGTACTTGCTTGATTTGTTCTTCTTGTGAAGTATGCCCAAAAGTTAATAAATAAAGAATGGCCCTTAAAAAAAATAAAAGCAGAGTAAGAAACTGCCAATTTTAGTGATTATAAATTCATTCTAGATTATATAAGAATATATATATGAGAATAGTAGCACATTTTACCAGATGAAACAGTAGTTATTACAGTACTAGTGTCTTCTGTTCAGTACTGGTAATTTGTAAATTATAATCATGTGACCAGAAACCTAAAATTAACTATGTATGCTTACCATCACTTTCTGTTAGTCCAGGAAATGACACATATGACAGATCATTAAATATAAAAATATTTTAAAGGATATCACACAGCTCAAATTTTGCAGAATATTCTTTGAAATATCAAGAATGACACTTACATGTTTAGTAGAAATAACGGTAGTACAGTGGTTGTAATAATAAATGTAGTTAGCATTACACAGAATTTAATATATGCCAGGTCTTCTGTGTTTCACATTGGGAAACCCATGTAAGACTCAAAGCGATCTATAAGACAGGGCTTTTTACTATCTCCCTTACCTAGATGAATAAACGGAGTTAAAAAATTTACCAAAGTTACAGAGCTAGTAAAAGCAGTCCGATTTTAAAATGAGGCATTCAGCTCCAGAGTCTGTGCTCTTTACCATTACATGATACCATTTTTGCAGAAAAAAAAAAAAAAAAGTCGAACTAGAACTAAGGAAATAGGATTGGTGAGATTCTAGTAATTTCACTAGAAACCTAGATGCAACTGTAAGTGATGATACTGGGAATTCTCTGCAACTTATTAAAAAAAGATGCAATACAAGAAACTAATCCTTCTAATCTAGATTATGTGGTTCACATGGTGGCAGAGCAACTGAAGTTCGCATGAAGAAATAACTTGATGAAAAAATGCACGACTGAGGGACGCCTGGGTGGCTTAGTGGTTGAGTGTCTGCCTTTGGCTCAGGTAGTGATCCCATGGTCCTGGGATGGAGTCCCACATCAGGCTCACTAGAAGGAGCCTTCTTCTCCCTCTGCCTCTCTCTCTCTCTCTCTCTCTCTCTCTCTGTGTGTGTGTGTTTCCCATGAATAAATAAAGAAAATATTTTAAGAAATGCACAGCTAAGAAAAATCTATCTTTTCTAGCCATATATGGAAAGAATATTCTTTCCTTTTAAAGAATAATTAAATATCAAAACTGCAATACTTAATTATATTGTATGTAATGCAAATTTTTGTTGTGTTTTTAAGAAATTGTATCTGTATCACTCCAGAATCATTCTTTAAATCTGATGTTAATACATCATACACCAAACATTGCTGATTAAAAGCATGAAAGTGTGCCTAAATGGATTTGTTTTTTAATGTAGAAAAACACTGCAAGAAAGCCAACCAAAATGAATGGTGATTTTGTATTAGTCATTAGACATGAAATGATGAACAAGAAAATCTATTTGCATAATGGAAAATACACTTAACCATAGTCATCACTACCCCTTATGTCTAAATAGACAATCTAAATATGCAGCACAATATACTAGCATGGCAACCAGCCTTCATGATGCACCTTCATTCCAGAATGTTTTGGTTCTCATTTTTGGAGTAATATTCACACAACCTTGTAACTCCCATGGAACACTGCTTCCTGGTTTAAGACTCTTTATCATCTATCATCTATCTATCTATCTATCTATCTATCTATCTATCTATCATCTATCTATCATCAATCTATCCATCTATCATCTATCATTTATTTTTCAATCTTACTACTAAATTTTTCAGCCTTATTACCATCGTTTTGGTTTAAATTCTCAACGTTTTTGACTTCAACTCAGCTTTGATTCCTCACAGGTTCTTGTTCCTATTTGAGATGAAGGAATGCCTCATTTTCTTTAGGAGGTCTAAATTCTTTTCTTGGAAGAAGAGAAATTCACTAGCTTCTCCTTATCAAATCTCTCCTCCTCATTTCAGATCCATATTTCATCATTTTCTCTCATGTCAACTCAGCTGTAGACCCCCTAACAGCTTCTTAGATTCATTTCTTCTTTTTACATATCTTACAATCTATGTAGAAAAATCTTAACCCAGTCGGATACATTAGAAAGTTGAGAATTTTTCCACAAGGGCGTTTCTGTTCTTATCAATCATCAAAAAGTCTTGCACCTAGTACATGCACAATCCCTTCTGTAAGGATGATCAAAATAGCACACTACCATCAAGTCGTGGGAGCCGACCAATAAGCAAGGAGCCACTTTGACTAGAGTTCAGATACTAAGTGCACAGACTACTTCCTGGCCTTTACTCTCTAAGTACCCACGTTAAGGAAATCAAACATC
The DNA here is from genome assembly GCF_905146905.1 of Nyctereutes procyonoides. NCBI lineage: Eukaryota > Metazoa > Chordata > Mammalia > Carnivora > Canidae > Nyctereutes > Nyctereutes procyonoides. Next base: position 11,432,559 of record NW_026575032.1, on the reverse strand, counting down.
TGGTGTGGCCTTCTAAATTCAGAATGGGTTAAATAATATTCTCCTTTTAGTACCTTAAAGACTTTCTTTTCATTTCTCAGAAAGTAATATTTTTTTTGTTTTTTAACAAACAAAAGAAAAAAAAAAACCATTAAGCTAGTTGTGGAGCATATATTCCAGACTATCCATATAGAAATAGTTACTACAGATTATTGAGAAAAGATAGGCACATCCAATTTTAAATTGGTTAATAGATAGATAGATAGAATAAGAAACCCTAAATGGAAACTTTTGAAGAAAATATCTAACATTTGTGTAGCCACTAACATGTAAAATAAAACAAATGTGATAGCATATCCACCTTCAAAATTGGTGTAAAATTATTTGATAACACAGTGATGCAGAGTATATGCTCAAATGAGTGTTTTCAAATATTACTTTGGTATAATGTTTTTGGAGACTAACTATAACTAATTATCAAAATATTTTAAATTCTCATATGTCAACCTGGTAAAGGAATCTCTTATTTTTCCCCAGAAAATCATTGCAGATTTATGGGTCAAGATTTATTTAATCTAGCATTATTTATATGTGTATCCTTGGTAGTAACCTACCAGAAGATACAGAATAAACAAATATTGGAACATCCTTACCAGGTGAAGAAACACACTGGGACATGAATAGTGTTTATTTCTGAGTAATATTGTTATTATTGATGGCTTTAATTTTATTCTCCCAGATGATTACAATTCACACAAAAAATGTACTAATTTCATAATCAAAAAGATTGAATGTATAAATAATACAATCGGTTATCAAGAATGAAAACAAATTAGAAATAGCCATAATGGGAGTGAAAAAATCTTTAGGCTCGAAGAAAGGATGATTGAAATAAGAGTGAAGAATTTTTTTTTTTTTACCATTAGCTTTTTACTGTCATTATAATATCAGATCATGACATGTAAATGTGCACACAAACAAGACACAAGCTATTTTTTAGAATACTTTTATATAGAATTATCAAATACCACTATTTTTAATATTTCATGGTGTTCAAAATTCTGAAAACACCTTTAATTGTTATTTTCTAATCCAAAAACCTATTTATTATCTGTTATAAAAAATTTTAGAGGACATTTTTATACTCCATATTATTGGGTTCATAGGAGTCTTTATTTGTAGAAGTCTTTTGTATTTCATTCTATTTTTTTTAAAGATTTTATTTATTTATTCATGACAGACACAGAGAGAGAGAGAAAGAGAGAGAGGCAGAGACATAAGTAGAGGGAAAAGAAGGCTCCATGCAGGGAGCCTGACATGGGACTCCATCCCAGGTCTCCAGAATCAGGCCCTGGGCTGAAGGCAACTCCAAACTGCTTGTCCATCGGGGCTGCCCTGTATTTCACTTTATATACGATTTTCATATTTTACGTTAAAAAGAAAACAAAATAAAGATCATTATGCTTAATGCTATCATTAAGGATAATTACAATATTTCTAAAATTCAATATAAATACCAATTATCTAAATGTCAACCATTATTTTATCCATATATCAATCTAGAGAATAACTGAGGTATAAGAGATACTAAACAGTTGTAACTGGATATCAAGTATCAGGTATAGGAAAACTATTTATTTATTTATTTATTTATTTATTTATTTATTTATGATAAATTTATTTTTTATTGGTGTTCAATTTGCCAACATACAGAATAACACCCAGGGCTTTAGAAAAAGTTATACAACAAACTTGTATAGGAAGAGTTAGCAGGCATTGATAGATTATCATCCAGGAATTATTTATGTTAAAATATTTCAACTACATTTTAATATTTAAAAATATTCCAGCTATATATTGATATTTGAAATATAATTTCATTCAAAAACTTATAGATTGCCATATAAATGAAGCTAAGTCATTCATTTGTAAAATTGTCTCTATTTATACTTATAATTTTTTATACTGTTGAAGTTCATATAAAAGTAAAGATAAATTCATATAAAATTATTTCATAAACTAATATAATTTATTAATTAGAAATCATATATATTATTATAAATATATTGATTAGCTGACTGCTTCAGATAAATGCCTATGAGTGTGATGTGGGATTTCTGTGTTGTATGATATTTATCTTTACAAAAGGAAAAGGAGTGAAGGACTAATTTCCACGCACTGGTAAATTTTGTATTACCAACAGCAATATGTGAAAATTATTATTTCATATTCTCTTTTGGTATGATCAGTCTTTAATTCTAGCCATTCTAATAGCCGCTGTAGAGTAGCATCTTATTGTACTTTAATTTGCATTTCCTTCATAACTAATGATTTTGAGCATCTTTAACATAGCTATTTGCCATTTATAAATCTTTTGGCAAATATAAAATTTCACCCATTTAAAAAATGAATTCCTTTAAAATTAATTTTAAGATTTTAATTTATTTTGCACGCAAGACTTTTTTAGATCTGTGTTTCAACAACAAATTTTACCAGTTTGTGTCTTGCCTTTTTAATTTTCTTAAGATTGTATTTTGAAGGGCAAAATTTTTCATCTTTCTTCTTGTATCCTTCCTTTCCCCCATTCAAACTAGATTATAGAGATGTAATCTTCAAGAAGGTAGTGTTAAAGAAGAAATATGGAGTTTTAACACTCAAAAGATGTAAATGAGAAATTTGCAAACTTTCTCTCCCTCTTTCAGATTTTCTAAAATTTCTACCAGGTAAGAAAGCAAAGGGTAGATTTTTCTCCCCTCCAAACCATGTTCATTAACTCCATACCACCTGTCAAGGCTCAGGTCACAAGTCATACATAGATCAGAGTATTTTATGTCTACTCCAGCTCCTCCTTCCCAGTTCAAGGCATGCCCTTTTGTTACAAACTTTATAGTTTTTTTGTTCCCTCCCCCGCTTTTTAAAAGAAAACTATCTGTTTTTATTTTGAATTTCCTATAGTGATTCTTTTATTAATATCTGTCTTCCCACACTAGAGCGCAATTTTCATAAGGGCAGATATAATACTGATTTGTACTCAGCTTATCCTCAGTGACTAGAGCAGCAAGTACATGGCATGTTGCATCTGTTTAAAAATATCTGTGTAGCAAATGTTTGTAGTTAGTTAGGTCTGCCACAAAGCTGCTCAATCTTCTGTGAACTAGTACGCATTTAGAATGATCTGAATTAGATGTACACTATCACTTATATGTACAATAAAGCCTACATTTCTTGTTGTCTATTACTGATCTCTTGCTTTGGGGCTCTCGTGTCTGTTTGCTACAGGTTAAGTCTGAGGCTTAACTCAGTGTTCTGATTTTAAGAGTCTCATTTAGCAAATGTTTAGTCAACTCAAAGTTCTTACTCCCTCTTCTGGCTGTTCCTGCCATCTCAAATCCTCCTTTCCATTTCCATTTTCCCAGGTTGGGTACAAGGGCGGCTATAACCATAGTGGCATCTGTTAGAGGCCTGTCAGACATACGCTGTATCCTTCCAGAAAGGCCTCACTGAGATGTCTGCCAATCACCAAGTCAACATTCATTCTGGGTCAGCAAGGTGTGTCTGGTAATACTTTGTTAGGGACGTCTTGGCTCTATTTTACTGGAAAGATTATATCCAGTGCTCTGCTAATTGCTGTATGTGTTATAACAGGATTCAAGAATATTCTTTGTTTCTTACAGTCTTTACAATTTAAGACTGAAAAGGTTTTTTTTTTTTAAATATACCATAAACCTAAAGTTGTAGAACGTATACAAGGGAGACAAAGTGCTTGGTTTAAAAATAATCAGTTTAATAAAAATATTTGTAATATGAAATATAGATGAGCATATTTATATAAATGTAAGATAATGATGGCAATAAAAGAAAAATGTGTATTTTTGCTTTAAAATATTCTAGGACTTGCAAAATATAGATCCAGATTTAAATTTAAGTATAAACTCATATATAGATTTGTTTTTAATGAATTATTTTGAATACTAACCATGACCATATTGTATGTTTTACATTGTCTTTTCAGCATGATAATTTAAAAATTCATAGCATTATTATATATGAGTTGTTATATAGGAATTGTGATGAGAATAAATAAAGTTAGATCAATTGAGCTTCTTATACAACCTTGGTGAGCATCATTTTCATTGTATTCTATGTGAATGCTTTCTCAGAGCACAATTCCAGAGTACAATGTGAATGGTGCCCTGAGGAGTAATACAGCCCAGAAGCCCTGGAGGAAATAAGCTGCTGTACATCTGTCTTGACATGCCAGTGTAACTAATTCTTAAGGGAAGAGTTGCTTTCCAAATAACCCATCTCATCTGGATTGCCCTCTTCAAAAATCCAAGAGAGAGCTGAGGTTGTCTGAGATTAGTACAGAATAATGAGAGCAAGAAAAGTGGCACGTATAAAGTTTTAAAAGGACCTTAAACTTAAAAAAAAAAAAAGGTATATAGGGCTGTACGTTTACAAAGATATATAGATCAAAAGCTAATAGCAATAAATTCAGAACATAGCCATTACCATCATGAGAAAGCAAGCTCAGAAAAATATATTCAAATATTTGGAAAAATTGGGAAAGAAAGGAACTTCCTGGTTTTAAAACTCTAGATAGATATGCTTATCCTTTTATTAGAAAGAATAGTATTAAACAAATATAATTATGAAGACTGAAATTATCTCTGTGGTTAAGTAGATTTTCACATTTTAATTACAGTATGCATAATACAGTAGAAATCAAGAATAATGTGTATTTTTAGACCTAAGTGATTTAATGAAAATAAAATCATGCCTCATTCTGTCTATAAACCGTCTTCTCCTAAGTCAATTCTGAGGTCATATTTAATGTCTATATTCCTCTAGAAACTTTCATCTTTTTTTATTTTATTTTTTTTACTAAGGCTAAAAAATATGGTTTCTTAGGGCACTTGGATGGCTCAGTTGGTTAAGTATCTGCCTTGGGCTCAGGTCATGACTTCAGTGTACTGGGATCAAGGCCCGTGTTGGGCTCCTTGCTCAGTGGGGAGTCTGCTTCTCCCTCTCCTTCTGCCTCTCCCCCTCACCACCCTGCCACATCTTGTTCTCTCTCTCTCTCTCTCTCTCTCTCTCTCTCAAATAAATAAATAAATAAAATATTTAAAAATATATATAGTTTCTTCTTCTTTTTTTTTTAAAGATTAGATTTTTTTTTTAATTTATGATAGTCACACACACAGAGAGAGAGGAAGAGACACAGGCAGAGGGAGAAGCAGGCTCCATGCACCGGAGCCCGATGTGGGATTCGATCTCGGGTCTCCAAGATCGCGCCCTGAGCCAAAGGCAGGCGCCAAACTGCTGCGCCACCCAGGGATCCCAGTTTCTTCTTTTTTTATAGATTAAGCCAGTTTTCTTGCTGAGTTATATGTTTTCCTTCTTTTTTATTTTTATTTTTTGTAATATTCTAAACATTCTGAGTGAATGAACCCAGGCTAAGTCTAAATTATATTAGAAAAGCACTTGATTGCCTTTAACAAGTGGTAAATACAATTACAATCAAATGATTCAGATATCATCTGAAAAACACAATTGTTTAATTTTTAGAATATTTAACTCTAATTATTGGAAGATGACCAAGCACCCTTATAATTAGTATCCAAATCCGAAATCACTATTTATAATAGATTATATTATCATTAGTAATGATGGACAGCTCCAGTGATTCACACTACGATTTAGGCAATTGTTAATCCCTGTTGCTGATAATCAAATGGGGATGATGATGCTAATGAATATCTTTCAGAAAGGCATACTTCACTCTGAGTAGATAAATGCAGAATACAACATTGATGATATCCCCGTCATGCCCCAAGGTTTTTGTAAGCAATTCCACAAATTAAAGAGGCTAGTTTAGATAATCTTCCATCTTCAATCTGCTGTTTTCATTAAATTATTCTTCTTTAAATAGGATCATCATAATAGCATTCATTGAGAATCTGTGTATGATAAATGGCTAATAATTATTGAGTACTCCTATGTGCTAGGCTCTGTTGAATCACTTTAGGGTTATTAACTCCTTTAAACTTTGAAGCCTATGAGAGGGATAACTATTATTCACTATTGTACAGATGAAGCAGAAGGCACACAGACTTCCTCTTCACTCCTTACTATACTGTATTGTACTATACTACCTCTTCAACTGGAAACGCATCTTCAAATATTATAAATAAATGAATTACAATTAGAAATGACTAGTAAATTTAGAAATAAATGGAGCAAAATTTAAATAATGTTTTTTCCCCCTGTTTTCCCAGTCTTAGCCTTCTATTTTCTAGATACAAACTCTTGGGTAAGTGCACAGCCAAAACATAAGACCCCAGCACAAAAATAATACTGAAATTTTGGGGATCCCAGGGTGGCGCTGCGGTTTGGCGCCTTCCTTTGGCCCAGGGCGCGATCCTGGAGACCCGGGATTGGGTCCCGCGTTGGGCTCCCGGTGCATGGAGCCTGCTTCTCCCTCTGCCTGTGTCTCTGCCTCTCTCTCTCTCTCTGTCTCTCTGTGACTATCATAAATAAATAAATAAATAAATAAATAAATAAATAAATAAATAAATAATTTTTTAAAAAAATACTGAAATTTTGAAAAAAGAGATATGCAACCAGGAGAAATCACACTTTAAATTCAGGGCTGCTTAATCATGACTTTAGGGACAAAAATGAAAATGAGGTATTAGAAGTCTTCCAATCAAGTCATTTTACAATTGGTTCAATTTTATCCCTTTATTCTTATAGATAAGTATTAATCACTATTAAGCCAGGTGGAGGGTCCAGGACTTCACCATGGATGGTGCCATGATAACATAGCCATAACCATTTCAAATTCTACGTCAGGGATTCTCCAGCATTTTATGTTACAAAACCATTTTAGAATAGAGTTCTAGGAAAATATGCATTCATATTTAGAAACACGCATTTATATAATTCCCAGAGGTCACACATATTTTTCTGAAGACTATCCATGTTTTCTTGAATTATAAAGCAAGAGTTCCAGAGCACCTGGGTGGCTTAGTCAGTTGGGCATCTGCCTTTGGCTCAGGTCACGATCTCGGGGTCCTGGGACTGAACCCTGTTCAGGTTCCCTGTTTAGTGGCAAGTTCTCTTCTCTCCCTTTGCTCTCTCCCTCTGTTTGTTCCTTCTTATGCTCTCTCTCACTCTCATTCTCTCTCAAATAAATAAATAAAATTTATAAAACAAAACAAGAGTTCTTGCCCTAAGTTTTGAACACAGTCTCTCTTATCTTCCTTTATTTATCTCATTAATTGATGATGGCATTTATTTACATATCTTGCTGCTATTTTCTGCAAGTCAACGTATTGAGAAAATGCAATATATTTGGCACATATATTAATGGCACAATGAAAACAAAAAATAAAGCAATAAGACCAAGACTTAACATTGAGCTTATCAGACAGAAACTTGTGGGAGAGAAGCCAAGAGTTCCCAAAGTAGACTCTCATGGTATCTAGCCCAGCTCCCCTGGCCTTCATTTACCAGTTAAGGGAACTCTTCTATCAATCATTATGGGTGTTGTTTCTAATAGCTAACACCTTCATAAAGGGATTGATCTTGAGAGAGTCAAACCACCAGCCATGAGTTGACTATAAATTTTATCTTCCACTGATTCTTGTTCTTGCTTGCCAGGATAGCTACTAGCTAATGGCAGACATTCAGACAGCTAAAACTAAGCTTCCCTGGGGGAAAAATAAATAAATCAGGATAAACTCTGCTGTCCAGTCTGTGTTCCAGAGCTCTCATGATGAGGCTGAGAACAAAACACTACCTGAACCAGTAAGTTAAGTCTTTCACTTCATCTTGTCCTTATTCCATGTAACGTAATCCCAGAGCTGTGAGATAAATACTAATACTACTTCTACTAATAAATAACTAATTTAAATTGGCTTAATACATGCTAGGTGTTTTTCCTAAGCCTCTTAGAGAATTTAAGTCTTTTAAGTTTGAAATATTTATTCTGAAAAAAAAATTGAAATAATTATCAATTACTGAGTTCCTACAACATGATTAATTCAGTCAATCTGCATTTCAGTTGAATATGGGAGTTTTTATTGTTTTACCCATTTTCCTAGATAAGAATAGAGAGCACAGTGACTTTAAGCAACTGCCTGAATACTTCATAGATACTATTTAGTAAGTTGATGAGTCAACCATGTCTGGTTTGGAAGTTCTAGAAGAAAATTAAAGCCAAAGTAAAAAGTCATGCAGTTCTTTATTTTCTCTTTCCTGTCAGTAACTTAGAAAATAAAATATTATAGTAAAGGGACACTTTGGAAACCCACCAAAAAGTTAAATTATATAATAGAGTTGTCTTAAAAATTATTTCATATGTATTTAACTTATTTTTAAAAGGGTTTCTAAGAATGTTACCATAAAAAACAAGAGCAATCAGTTTTCACTTAATAATATACACTGCTTACACTCTCTCTTTCTAAAAAAGAAAACTATTAACAAAAAGAAGAAAGAAAAAAGAAAGAAGAAAAAGAAAGAAAAGAAAAAAGAAAAGAAAAGAAAAAAGAAAAGAAAAGAAAAGAAAGAAAGAAAAAAAGAAAGAAAAGAAAAGAAAGAAAAGAAAAGAAAAGAAGAAAAGAAAAGAAAAGAAAAGAAAAGAAAAGAAAAGAAAAGAAAAGAAAAGAAAAGAAAAGAAAAGAAAGAAAAGAAAAGAAAGAAAAGGAAAGATTGTTCGAACAAATCTGACTGTGGACACCGAGCTTAGAAAGAAAAAAATCAACCTTGGTGAAGCCCTCTTGTAAAGAACTATATTGTTAGAAGAAATAATTTAAAGGTTTTAGAATCTAAATATTTATAAATATAATGGGACAATTTATAAAAAGAGAAATGAGAAAAATAATATCAAATAGTAAATTTAAGTATTCTCATATAAAAATCAAGGAAAAATAGTAATCTCATACACAAACCAAAGAAAAAGTGATAATATAGAATCAATTGAAAACCATACTATAATTATTTTATAAGAAAGTGATAAAAATTCTGTTTAATGTATAAACTATTGAAAAGCACATATATATGTTATATATATATATTTTTAAAACAATTTTGTTACGTAACTTAAAACTACCTTATACCTACTTATATAGAGGTTAAATGCAGAAATATCTTCTTAAATACATTCCATCAAGCAAATATTTAGATGCAGGTAAACATTTAACTTATGTTACCTTATGTTTTATTTATGTTTATTAACTTATGTTAACTTATGTTTTATTTAGTTTCACTGTAGTAGTTTAGTGAACATCCAGTGGGGTGTTATTCTCACTATCTTGTACAGTAGGTACCCTAATTATATGTTTGCATTTGGCCCCCTAAAATTTAAGAAATGGGAGAAAATAAACCAAGAATTGGGAACTGTGTAAAGTATAGAAGAAATGTTAATTTTTTGCCCTACGGAAAAAGAAGCAGAATAAAAGAATTTTAGGAAATTTCACTTAAATTCCATAACTGCCAATACCAGAGCAAAATTATCATCATTGCTCTTTTAAATGTGGCAGAGGCAATCAATTTCTTTAGCACAATAAAAAGACCAATTTTTACCATCAGAAATGAAGGACTCTGCAGACAGGAAATATACAAAAGTGCTCCACCTTCAATCATAAAGGAAGCCTTAAAAAAGAAAAAAAAAAAAGTGTTAAGAAACCTATCATAAGTATACCTAAAAGGATCAAGAAATAAGGGAGGCAGCAGTTCCTAAAGGACAGTAATAGTCTTGTATTTAAAATGAGAGTACCGTCTTTTCACTCCATTTTTATGGTAGATGAAGGAATTCTAAGATGAAAGAAGAGACCCAGCTCTGTAAGGAGACAAAAGGGCATATCTTCAGAGCATTGACTTGATATTCTCCGGAAAGGTGCAGGGCAGTGAAAATATGTCAGGGGAGGAAGAAAAATAAGTACTGATAGAATATCATTAAAATAAAATAACAAACGAGTTTAAGATGTACATTCAGCTAATTCAAATGAAAGAGAAAAAGTTAAGGGATGAAATATTTATATAGAGTCAATGCTGAGAAAGGAAACATACCTGGCGAGTAGTTTTTATGTTCTTGAAACCATATGTTACAAGTAGATAAAAAATCAAGTACATTTCTCGGCTTAAAATTACTTCGACCATTTTGATTTCCATCATTTTATGAGTGTTCCTAACACTGAAGCTCTGAAATGGCAGATTTGGTGCCATTTGAAGGTATAACATAATCTATCAAGCAGACTTTTCCACATAATGACAGTGTTATCTATATTCAGAACCTTAATGCTTGCACATATTTTCTCTTTCCTGTCTTTCATTAACAATTGATACTTAAGGTAATTTTTCTTACTAATTCTGTATGCCACTTAATATATACTGCATTGTGACAAAAAACAAATATTACGTCTCCTCACTTCAGTCAAGAGAACAGTAGCCCTGCATTTGTATTGTGCTGAATTGTGATATATTTGTATTATAAAAAAAAAAAAAAAACATTTGTATTTTACAGTTTGTGCTTTTCACAAAGAAAATTGAGAGAAGTGCATAGATTTTTGTAAGTTTTGGGATTTCTCTTAATAGGAATTCTTAAAAAACTGTAGTCTGGCTAATAGGTTTATTTTTATATAACTTAATAAGGGACAAAACATATTTTGGCATAATTGATGTTGAACAGGTAAATGTAAAAAGTTTTAAATATGATGTTAGGTATATTTCAATTTAAAAAGTTTTAAAAATATGAATTATGTTGAGTCATGACAGAATGGGCCATTTTGTGTCTAAGTGGTCAATAATAGGCTTGTTTCCCCATACATTCTGAGATTCATTTCTTAATATATGTATTTAGAAATACTTTGCAAATATGAGGATCACTTTGAAAGCTTCTATTAAAGCAGCAATTAGTGTGGGGATTATCTTTTTTGAATGATATTATCATTTTAGTTTTAATATATAGGGAAAGACATGATAGCACTGGAACTACTATTCTAATCCTGGACTATATATTTTGGACTATTTATTTTGCTTAAACTACTGCATTTGTTTGTTTTATATACAACTACATTCATTAATAACCGATATAGGTCTCATGGAATGAAACATTAAGTTATTTGAAAATACAGAATTACGAAAACACCATCAACATATCTTTGGCTTTCACTGTTTTTACTACTTTATATACATTCTTAACTTTAGTAAGTTTTTTTTTTATGTCATAGACAAAAGAAATAATAAAACAATGAATAGTTTTCCAACTTGTCCTTAATGAAATGTACCTTTTTAAAATATCATCCTGCATGCTATTCAGACTTGACATTTTACTGTTTGAATAATTTTCTGAGGAAATAGATATGTGCCATAGTCCTTATGCAATTATGTTAATCACATTGTGATATTAACAATAAATTTTATTGCATTTTATTATGCTGCATTAAAAGCAAATTACTTAGAATTTTATTTTGCCCAGGGTCATGTTAATTAGAGCTTGAGACAGTTGTCTTCTGGTAGAGTGTATATTGCTGGTAGTGCGTGTGGATAAACATGATCTTTATACAACTGAAGTCATTTTTCAGTATGACAACAGTTCTTCCCAACAGTGAAGGAAACTTGGCATTCACGCTCCCTTTCATAGTTAACCTGAAGAAGAAATCAGTGCAAAAGGAGGACATTGTAGCCCAAAAGGCCCTAACTGATCAGGATTCCCCCCCCCCCCGTTTCCATTTCCACCACTGATCCCCTTTACATTTCCCTCTAGCCACACTGGCTTCCTTATTTCCCTTAATCCCACAAGTTATTTCTCTCTTCTGAATCTTTGGAATTACTCCTTTCCCTACATGAATTATCTTCTCTCGATTTGTGAAAGTTAACTAATTTCATCTCTTGGATTTCATTTAAATCATTACCTCCTCAGATTTATCAGACTTGATCATTCATTCAAAAATAACTCCACTCTTCTAACCCATGGATCACTATCATGTCTCCCATCTTATTCCCTCCATAGTATTTGCCACTAATATGCAAATATTTAGTTTAACTCTGTACTTAATCTACGTATTTCTTTTTCCAGTTAGAAGTTTCATAACAAGGGGCATCTGGGTGTGTCAGTCGGTTAAGCATCTGCCTCACTCAGGTCATAATCTGGGAGTCCTGGAATTGAGCCCTAGGTTGGGGTCTTGGCTCAGTGGGAAGCCTGCTTCTCCCTCTCCTTCTGCCCCTCTCTTCTCTCATGTGCTCTCTCTCTCTCTCTCTGTCTCTCTCAAATAAATAAATAAAATCTAAAAAAAATAAAAAAAAAAAAAGTTCTGTAACAAGTAACAAAGGACCCCGGCCTGGGTAATTCACAGTTGTATCCTAAAACTTAGATCAATAACTAAATCAATAAGTACTTGTTAATATCTATAGTAAGAAGAAAATATCTCTTGAAAGACAAAAGTCTAGAAATAAATGATCCTACTTTAATTTCTATAAGTAATTTATTTTTATAATTCAAAGTAAATATCATATAAGGAATAACCTTATACTTAATAGTTTATTTTTATTATTATTATAATTATTTAATTTTATAAAAAGCATGTGACAGGAAATTTGGTTGCAGTTATTAAATTTTAAAACTCAAATTTTAGAAGACACTAAAACAATGCTATCATCTTTGAGACCTATACAGACAGTCTATATTTTGCCACTGTATATCCTAAGAAATACAGAAATAACACTGTAGACATTCATCATTAAGAAATGATTAATATAGCAAGTTTTCTATGATGAAAAAATATGTGTACATTACGTTAAAATAAAGATAAATTTTATTTTATGTTAACCATTCACTTTTCTGAAATTGAGACATTCAGAAGGCCACATTTATCAAAACCACTAGATTATCAAGTTGTTCATTGTCAACCATGATCTCAATAGGGATAGTTGCCCATCTTATATATTTGTGCCTAATTTAAGCTTTTGTAAGAGGGATGCGTGAGTGGCTCATTGGTTGAGCGTCTGCCTTTGGCTCAGGGCATGATCCTGGAGCTCTGGGATCGAGTCCCGCGTCCAGCTCCTTGCATGAAGCCTGCTTCTCCCTCTGCCTGTGTCCCTGCCTCTCTCTCATGAATAAATAAAAACAAAGTCTTTTTTAAAAATAACAATAAATAAAATAAAAACCTTTGTAAGAGTGTGTTTGACATGATTTGTTTGTTTCACTAAATTTTTAAGCTATAGACTATAAAATACTTGAAGAATTTAGTAGGTCAGATGTAGTCTCCCCTTTATTTGAAGGAAAGAGGAATGTCTTGTTTTGGCTGAAAAATGGCAGACTTTAATGAATTAATTGCTTCAAAAGTCCTAGTTAAATTATTTTGCAACCAAACTCAGTGCTGCACAGAGCTGTCTTACATGCATCATGACCTCTAGTTTTTATCTGATAAATTATGTCCCATCCAAACTCAGTGTCAGCAGTTATTTATTGTCCTGGTTACAAATTGGCTGTTATGCAACTGAATTAATTTTGATCGGAGACATTTCCCATTTGTGCTATCATACAACTGAATGCTTTATAAAATCTGTACTTTCTTTTAAAGAAGTATGCTATTTAGAATTGAGTATCTGAACCAAATTGCATTCTTGCAATAAAAAAAGAAAATTAGAGAATGGAAGTGATGACTACTTCAATCATTACATGTCTCAATCATTTAAGACATTTTTTAAAATAATGACAGAAAAGAATGTGTACCCTAGATTCATTCAAGAATTTGAAAATTTGCCCATACAGATTTAGTGTAGCCAAGAATCTAGACATATACTTTTTTAAAGAAAGTCAGCTATTAACTTAGTAAAGAGCCTTCCATGGGCCAGAAGCTTGAAGGAGAATAAAATCTTTCAATAAATGTATTAAGTCAATACAATTTATGTGACATGATAATCTGTGAATATAATATAAAAAATGAAATATACAGTGATTTTAATTAGAATAATACTAGGCTGTAGATTTTGAGATAATTCTTAAGACAAATGGGAAAATAATTATTGGGGATCTCAAAGTAAACAGTCTTGTGGTCAAGCCTGAAATGAAGAGCACTGCCGTAAGGGAATCACACACCTCATGCTGGATGTTTAGGCTTGGATTCGAATCCTTGCTTTTTTTTATTTTACAATGTAATGACTTTGAATAAACTACCTCAACTTGAAAGAACTTTTATTCATTCAGAGAGGATATTGCCTCATCTCAGAGTTTGTTAGAAGAAGTGAATGATGTAGTATGACATGAGCACTGTGTGAGAGTGTGATCCCTTTCTTAACACCATCCTCTTCATTTCTTGCAAAACAAAATATGACAACCAATGGGCCGTTAGTAGTCATAAATAATAGTACATGTAAATAAAAAATATTTGAAAAAAATATTTGTTTTTTTAAGCAAATATTTTGGAAGGATTCTATCATTTAAAAACAAAAGATTCAAATAGGAATTAACTAGATCCGAGTCCTGACTCAACCCCTTCTACTTCTGCGTTGCTACCACAGTCATTTATTCAGTCTAAAACTTGTTTTTTGACTACATAATTAGGGAAAATTCCTCGTATGTTCGTTATTTAAATTAAATGGGGTAATGATCCTTAATACTTTACAAATCATGTAGCAATAACAAACAATATAGTAATCTCAATTATTATCACTATTTTAGAAACACGCATGATTTCCATATAGTCAACAATATTCTAAGGGTTGTGTAATAACAGAGATTTTATTTTTTAAAGACTTTTTATTTATTTGAGAGAGAGAGAGTCTGAGAGATTGAGTGAGAGTGACCACAAGCAGCAGAGGGAGAGGCAGAAGCAGACTCCCCACTGAGCAGGGATCACAAGGCTGAGCTGGATCCCAGGATGCTGGGATCATTACCTGAGCTAAAAGCAGACACTTACTGATTGAGCCATCCAGATGCCCCAATAGCACAGATTTTAAAGGATCATTTTCCACCGAAATTTATCTTACAGATTTTGGAAAAAACAATTCATAAGGAAACTATTAATTGTTTGGAGAAAATACTAGGAGAGAAATTCTTTGCTTTCTCCTACAAATATACCATTTCTGATCAAAACATACATTCATAGAATTATTTGTAGAATATGAGGGTGAAGAAAAATGGAATCAAAGTACGCAATATCAATATGAAATGAAAACATACTTTAAGATATCCTGAATATTCCAATAATAAACAACTAGGAAAGATAGTACAATTTTTGTAATATATTTGTCATTACAAGGATATAAAATTATTTTATTCTAATACAAGAATAAAGATGAACCTAGAGAACAAAATTATACAATGAGTTCTTATAATACAATAGAAATCACTTCAAAATATATTGAAGGGTCCTTAGCACTAGTGAATATTGTCAAATTCATGAAAAATAGTATGTAACTTTTTTGATGATTGATTTGTTTCTTTCCTTCTTTCTTTCTTTTTTTCTTTCTTTCTTTGCTTTTATTGCTGAGTAGAACACTTATTCTTCTTTTAATTTGTAATTTCTTAGTTCAGCACATCTGAATTCCCCCAATGACTTAAAGGACCATTTTGTTTTTATTTTTGAACTTCAGAAATACACAAACCAACACTGAGTTTCATCTTTTGCATGTCTAACATTTTGAAATGTTTCTATAATTATTTTTTTTCTAGTTAAAATCTAAGGAGAGATTATGATTTTACATTTAAAATAATACAAATAAGCAAAAAGTAAATAACTCAAGTGAAATCACATAAAATCTAGTTATGTGGAATGAATTCTGTCTTTTTAGCACATACATTTAGAAATTTTGTGACATATATTTTATATTATTCATTACATATATATCCATACCTTTCACACAATTTAAATTATGATAAACATATACACAAGTATCCTCAAAATGTTGAGAAATACGATTGATTCTGATCAAATACTACATGATTCTTATTATAAGAATAATTAACATCTTTATAAAATTAAATAGTTTGATCCATCATATGTTCCTTTATTTAAATCTTCATTAAGCTATTTTCTAGTCATTTTTACTTACCTTCATATAGGTCCTGTGCATTTCATTCTTGTTGCAAATTATATATGTATACATAGAGACACCTCATTCTGATTGAGTCAATTTGAAATTTACTTTTCAAATCTTTTTATTTTATCAGTTATTGATTTTTATTTATATTATATGACCCCCAAACTTATAAATTATCTAATAAATTATAATAGTTTTCTTCCAGTTAAGTATATTCATTTAATATTAACAAATAATCTTTTGATCCTTTTTTCCAAAATTGATATTATGCTTTTTCTAAGGTATACCTCTCTGTTTATACCTAGGTTAAAACTACTGGTCAAGGGAGATCTCTTTAACATTATTCTAATTTTAATTTCAATGTCTTTGAGTTTTTACTACTAAGTAGACCATTGCTTTTTAATTTTATAATTAATTTGAAATATTTATACAGGTTTGCTGGGACAACTGTGCATATACCTTGATAATATAAGAAATATTATTAGTTTTATATAACTAAAAGTGCAATGTAAAGACAGATATTTAATTGGCAGGTAACAGTATTGGAAAATTTGAATTTTGCTAAAGCCAAAATTCAGCTTAGTTTGTTACTCTAAAAACTTAGATTCTCTGTCAGAGCAGAGTTGAAGTGGCCAGCAGGATGAGGCTATGAAGAGTGGTAATTATGCTTACTTGGATGTTGTAATTCTATGGTTTAAAGGAGTTTGGTTTGTATTTCTGTTTGTCTGGCAGTTTTCCCAGCCACTAAATTCATTTCAGTGGTTTACTAAAGGACAACAGTGGCATTTCAATATAGAAATCTCAGTGAGCTATGTTTAGAATTGAATTGTTTCCTATATTGCAACATTGGCCTGCTTCCATGCGATGTGAGTATCAAATCAGCTATTTTATAAATGAGTCATTGAAAGCATATGTAGTTCAATGTGTTGTGTAACATCAAAGATACAAAATCTTAAAACTTCACAAATGAATGTTGGAATGTAGGAAAAAATTTACCAAATTATTTAACATTCTCTTTTTGTAAGAAATTTTATTTTTAAATATAAGAATAAAACCTGGGGGATACATGAGTGGCTCAGTTGGTTAAGTGTCCAACTCTTGATTTTGGCTCAGGTCATGATTTCAGGGCTGTGAGATCAAGCCTCACATCAGGATTCTCTCTCTCTCTCTCTCTCTGCCCCTCCCCCCAATAAACAAATCTTTTTAAAAACAGAATATAAACTTGGACAGCTAGGGACACCTGGGCGGCTCAGTTGTTCAGTGTCTGCCTTTGGCTCAGGGTGTGATCCCAGGGCCTGGGATCGCATCCTATATGGGGCTCCTTGCAGAGGCCTGCTTCTCTCTCTACCTATGTCTCTGCCGCTCTCTGTGTATGTCTCTCATGAATAAATAAAATCTTAAAAAAAAAAAAAACTTGGACAACTAAAAATTTAACAGAATTATCTTAAAGATTTCCAAATAACTACTATAAACTATATACATAATTACATACTTACATATATTTAATATATGTCTATATATACTCTAATATATACTCACATATATTTATTTGTAAGTTTTTTAATTACATGTTCAACCACAGGAAGGTGTTACATAGATGCTATGTTAATTTCTAGTAACACGTACCTAAAAGTAGTTCTCTTTAGTCTAATTAAGTTCTAAACTTTCATAAGAATGATATAGTTACCCTTATAAAGCATTGGATTGTATTATATAAAACACATTTTCCTATATTTTGTATTAGGTACAAAATTATGTTATCTACTGTATTATATAAAGTACACTTCCTTCCCACTTTTTCTCACTAGTTCAAATATTGTATTTTTCAGCCATTTATAAAATAATTCAAAGCAATTTTCTAAATATTATCTTAAATTGCAAGTAAAATCGTGAATCAAATTTGTATGCTAAAGTTGTAGCTTCCAGTGTAATTTTAGGTGTAGGTGACGTGCCCCTCTTGTCCTTCCCAATTGTTCCCAAACCCAGACAGGGCCTCTGGTTCTGCTGGCAGAGCTCTGCAGGCAGTCAATATTCACCAATTTTGTGCACGTGTGAAATTAGAGTTCTCTTCCCTTCTTATACCGCAGAGTACAAAAAAGATTAAAAAAAATATTTTGTTAATAGTTTGGTCTAGGACACCAGTTATGTAATGATGCAGCAGACTGGGAAAGTGAGAAGGGAGAAATTGGGTAGGGCTGGCTAATTATGTTTATGTCCTTTCTTTTTAATGAATATGCATTTGAAGATGTGCTTTTCAAAAGTCTCAGTTCTATTTTTTGAAGGACCCAGAAATATTTTCGCAAATTCTATTTTATCTCCCCTCTTACACTACTCTCCAACAGTTGTCCTCTTCCTGTTCTCAGCTATTACAATACTAAGCTCTGGGCAGCTAATTCTATATTTTGTCACCACCAAATACACAAAGCTGTTTCCAGGATTCAACTACAAATAGTCTCCTTGATATGAAGAAACCCACACTGCTTTCTGTCCTCATGGAGTCAACTGAAAGGTTTAAGTTGGATTGCTTTTCCTTCAGGATTATCTTTCTAGTGGCATTGCCAGCTATGTGGTACTTTCCCCTTGCAAATAAAGGGTTTTCTGGACAAATTAATAAGACTTCATCTTTCCTGTAAAACGAAAGCAAGGAAATGAGAAATTTTAATCACATTATGTCTCACAATAAAAAAGGAACAATTGGAAATAGTGGATTTGAGAGAAAATGCTGAGAAGAGTGAGGTGAAAACTTAAGGGGAAAGATAAAATAAAGAGAAAGTAAACAAGTAAGAAATAAGGGCTAGCATGACTCAATAAAACATTTTAATTATCAAATACTTAATAGCTTGGAACTCAGTTGTCTCCATGAAGAGACTATGAGCCGCTAATAAATATAGCATAAAAGATAGTGACATTTTGCAATGATGACATTTGAGATTAATGATAGTTCAGTTAGATAAACTGAGAGAGGCTTAGAAAAAAGTTTGAGGTTTAATATTGGTAGAGAAAAGGTAAAGTGATTTCTCAACTAAGCCTCCTCTTATCCTAGAAATACTGCTAATAATTAGAAATACAAATTTTTCCAAAAGAAATGAATTTTGGCATAGGCTAATGTTTATCTCACCACCAAAATGAAAGACAGGCAAAAATTATCAGCCTCTAATTGAGCACAAATGTGTTTCTGTCTGTGAGTGAATGAATCCAGGGGCAATTGGTCAATTACACAACTCCATCAGAAAAATGAGGAAAAATTCATATGGTCTTACTTTTATGAATGACCTTAGTTTTATGGCTAATTGTAGAGACTGTTCATATGAAATTTATTAAATATTACCTTTGCTTTATATATCACATCTCCATAGATGCACTCATAAATTATACATTTTTTGACTATTGAAGGAGGGAAGGACTTATTACAAAGTTGTGGAAAGTCTGGATCTGGTGGAGTCTGCTTTTCACATGCCTTTAAAGACAGTTATTACACACACACACACACACACACACACACACACACAAACTGGGACAAGGGCTGTGATCAATCTGGGCAGAACTGTGATGAGAAAGCACATTACTGTATCACATTCTTCTTTTGCTTCTCTGGTCCTGGAGATGCTCCTGTTACTCACTGGTCCTCAAAATCCCATTCTTCACTCAAATATGTGTTCCGATGAAATGATGTGCACCATAACTCATTCTGATAAACAAGACAGAAATGGGATGTGACACTGTCATCTCTTGTTGTATCGGCAATGAATTAACTTCTATGGGAGAAAAGCATATTGAATAAAATAATAACCGGATCTTAGGGAAACAATCTTTATTCCAGGGAACTCTAAGGATATAGGAATTCACCAGTTTGTATTACTGAGCCAACAGGTAAACGATAGAGAACAACTAAACCATCCATTTGCATAAATACAAATGCCACTAATCCATTGTTTTTCACTTCTTACCTCAGAGCCTGGAAGCAGTGTTTCGGTCAAAGCTATATGCATCTTCTCAACACGAGAGTCAAAATCTCAATAAATGTATTCTGTTTCTTTAGACTTGTCCAAGTTCATATGCTTTAATCAGGATTCACTATTATCTTATGCATGGTGAATACAGTGACCAGTAAAATATAATGTAAAATATAAATATAAATAAAACAAAAACATTTGCCACCTTCATTATTCGTTATGCAAAAGAAAATGTGTGTAAACCATGCAGTCCCCAGCATCTCTGTGAAAGACAAATATATGGTTCTGGAATTTTGGGTATATTTCGGCCTCTGCACCTATTGTATTTTTTACACACCTACGTCATGGATTCAAAATTCTGAAATTAAGAGAGACAAAAAGAATAAAGGATGAAACCTGTGAAGGTCGATTTTGTGTATCAACTTGGCTCAGCTTATGGTACCCAGATATTCAAATATTATTCTAGATGTTTCTATGAAAGTATTTTTTTGAATGAGTTTGACATTTAAGTTGGTAGACTTGGAGTAAAGCAGACTGTCCTCCATAATGTGGGCAGGATGCATCCAGTCAGCTGAACACATAAAAGGAAAAGACTGACCTCTCCTGAGGAAGAGGACATTTTGCCAGCAGTCTGCCTTAGGACTTGAACTCGTGTCAACTCTTCCCTGGATCTTTACCCTACTAACCTACCCTGCCCTTGAATTTGCCAGCCTCCACAATCGCATAAGCCAATTCTTTAAAATATATTTCTCTCTCTCTCTCTCTTTCCCTCTCTCTATCTACACACACACCTACATTCTATTGGTTCTGTTCTCTGAAGAACCCTGACTGAAACCTAGTCCATGTGTTTTCAGAATGGATTCTGATTTATGAGAGAACATTTTATTGTACGAGGGGTTAGGTAGATGGCTGTTTTTATTGCTTCAGTAGAAGCCACATTACCAGAATTAGAAGATTAATTTCTACATGACCTACTAATGAAGGCATAAAGAAAAACTTTTAATAGAATAGTCACTACTTCCCATAGCAGTTACTACTTCCTCATTTTTGAAGCAAATTGTAGTCAAGTACCAATAGTTTAAAGACTGAAGATCCATTATGCTTTGCACAAATAGACATTTTGTCTAATTCTTCAATGAAAAGTGCCTTGGTTATTCTCGGATTATATATAATCTGTGGTTGGGTTAAATAGGAAGGAATTGTAAGATGAGAGAAGCAGTAAGAGGCCATTGAATACAAATCCAAGCTTTCATGTAGTAGGATTCAATTATCTACACTAGCAATCTCCAACTCAATCACTTTTAGAATCAATGGAAAGGGACCAGAACTTTTCGCCAAGTTTGCAATTTAGCAATGATGAACTAGGTCCAAGATTTAGATGAAAGGTTGATGATAGGTTGCAATTTTTATCTTTTTGTTGTTGTTGGGAATAGAAAGGAAAATAATTTCTGGCACTCTAAAGTAAAAAAAGAACCAGGAGACATTTCCTATATGCTGAAGCAGTAGACGGTTAGGGGTATGCATAAGCAGAATTTTTTTTTCAAAAACATTGGCAAAAATGAAAGTGCTTTTTATTTCCAAATTAAAAATTGTTAATTTTCAATTATATTGGCTAGTTTTAAAGCTATTTAATAACATTTTTATTTTGCTTCAATTGTAAGTTAAGGATATTAAAACTTTAAAAATGTATAATGAGGAAAATAAACTTTTCACATTATACTTTCTTGAGACTTGCATTTAATATTTAGCAGACATCAAAAAATTAACTTATTTCTCTGTAAAATGTAATACTTTTATAAATATATATTTGATATATATTTACATTCAATTCACGTTTAAAATAGGAGGTTTTAATTATTCTTTAAATTCCTTTTGTTAGGGATCCCTGGGTGGCACAGTGGTTTAGCGCCTGCCTTTGGCCCAGGGCGCAATCCTGGAGACCCGGGATCGAATCCCACGTCGGGCTTCCTTGTATTTAATTATTCATGAGAAACACACAGAGAGAGGCAGAGACACAGGCAGAGGGAGAAGCAGGCTCCATGCAGGGAGCCTGATGTAGGACTCCATCCCGGGACTCTAGGATCACACCCTGAGCCGATGGCAGATGGTTAACCTCTGAGCCACTGAGGCATCCCTATATTTTTGTAAACAAATACAAACTCTCCAAGCATATAAACCTTTGGGAAAAAAACATAAGTTTATTTTTAACTCAATGTGGGAAAAATAGATAAGACGGCTTTAAACATCTCAACATCAAAGACCACTATGGTTACTACTTCTAATTAAATGATCTACCAACAGTTTCTAAGCAGAAAAATTGTAATACTGGGTATACATGAAGTTTGCTTTAAAGGCTACATGAACATATATAATCTATAGTATATTACCTTCCAAACCTCCATTTCTATAGGGACTCTCCTCTAAACCTAGTGTGAGGACACCTCTGTAATGGAAATATCCTTTCCTTTCCTTTCCTTTCCTTTCCTTTCCTTTCCTTTCCTTTCCTTTCCTTTCCTTTCCTTTCCTTTCAGTTTTCTTTCTTTTCCTATTTGACAAAAAGATACCAAAACAACAACAATACGTATTTCATCTTGGCAGACTGCTTACTTCGGTGCCAAACAAAAGAGACAATATTCATGTCTGGGTAGACCCCTTATTCAAGGCATGAATTACCCATTGGAGGATTTTTCCCTTCCTCTCTCTGATACAAATTTTGGTTTAGGAGGAGGTAAGCAGAGATAACAGAGTCATTTGACCCATGCTGGGAGATTCTGAATTTACACAACATGTTGGATGGAGAAGAATCGTAACTATTTTTTAATGATCCTGCCACATTCATCTCTCTACTCTTGCCAAAGACTACTGCATAGCAAAGGTTATATATTATATACTTCTATTTTTATTGTAGAAGATAGTTCCACAAAAAAAAGAAGAAGATAGTTCCACAAATGGTATTTTTCAAAATACTAAAATTCATATGAAACCATGAAAGACTCTGAATAGCCAAAGCAATCTTGAGAAAGAAAAGCAAAACTTTCAGGTTTCAAGATATACTACAAAGCTGTAGTAATAAAAACAGTATGGTAATAGCACACAAAAAATAGACATGTGGATCAATAGAACAGAATAGAAAACTCAGAAATAAACTCATATTTATACGGTCAATGAATCTATGACAAAGGAGGCAAGAATATCTAATGGGGAAAAGATAGTCTCTTCCATCAGTGATGGTGGGAAAACTGGACAGCTCTGTGTAAAAATATGAAAGTGGACCACTTTCTAACACCATATACAGAAATAAACTCAAAATGGATTAAAGACCTAAATAGGAGACCTGAAACCATAAAAATCCTAGAACACAGGGAATAATCTCTTTGACAAAGGTAGTTCCTTATATTTATTTAGGAGAATATAAAAAAGATGAAAAAATAATTGAATTGCTATTAGATACCTTCTGATAGAAACAGTAAATAACATCTACTGAGTTTCATTTTTAATAAAATTTACTTGATATAATTAATCACTACTGAAATGTGTTTTTAATTGTGTCTTAATAATAACTATAATGAGTCAATAGAAGGAAAAATGAAGGTTCAAGGACACAAATAAATATGTGTAATTTACATACATTTTTAAACATTCATTACATTTAAATGTAATGAAAATACTGAAGTGTAAATATGAAATTTGTTAGTATTTGAAATTGTTCAGTAGTTAAATATGAATTTAAAGAGAAAAAAGGACATAAAATTTCTGATGTAAAAGATTCTTCAGGTGTTCATTAAATATATGATACTGGATATTACATCTCAATGTTTAAAATTAAACATCTAAAAAGTGGTATAAAAATTATGTTTTAAATTCCAATATTTACAATTTATCCCAGGCCACATAATTTGCACTATTTAATGTGCTACAATAAAGAATAAGTTAATAGGTTGTTTTAGAACTTCTTAGTCCAAAACCATAGCCAGATAAAATTATTTAAATTTAAATCTAAATTAAATTAAATAATAATTAATATCCTTTGTCATATCAACCACATTTCAGTTACGCGAAGCAAGTGGTTACCATATCGGACCAAGCAGATTTAGAAAATTTCTGTCATCACACAAAGTTCTATTGAACAGACCTGTCTCAGGAAATTATATTTGCTTCAGCACTGAAGTTCCTTGATTTTTTTTCAAAACTAGATTTTCCATGTTAGTAGCATATATATCTTGTTTTTTTTTTCTCTTACCTATGAAGAGGCCGAAATGTGCATAGAATTGGGAGTCAAAAAGATATTTTGACAGATTTGTAAGAAATTTCCCTTTGGATTTTATACCTGAAATTTTTTTTACAGCATTCTAATTTAAAAAATAGTTTCTGTGGTTTTTTGGCATACCTATAAATGCTTAAATCACAACTTACAGCTTATCTTAATTCCAAGAAATGCTTTTTGTTGTATATATCCACAGTATGACTGACCAGAAGAAATCACTTCTGGTATTTATTATTTCTATTAATTTTATATTCCTCAACAGATATATATTATTAACAAATAGAAACAACATTTGTTTTAACATCGCTATTAACATTTCTAGCAAAGAAATTACAAGGGCAGAACAATCCCTGTGGTTTGAGACAAGAGGTAATCACTAGCTGCAGTTATAAAAAAAGAGATTCCCCCCTCTGCTATAGAATTATACAATTAGGATTATACAGTTCAGTGATGTATGGATGACATTTGTTGTATGAAAAGGAAAATACATTTTTTCATAAAATATATCTGCTACTATATTAAGACTGATATACAATTGTCAGGGTGTATTTATGGATAAAAATATGTCATGTAAAATATAATTTTAGAGTATGGCTCTAAGAACATTTATTGTCTTAATGTATTCTTATTCCAGCAACCCTTAGTATAAACAAGTTTCTTACTCTTGTACACTGTCGATGGGAATATAAATTGGTATAGCCACAGTGGAAAACAGTATGGAGGGATCCCTGGGTGGTGCAGTGGTTTGGCGCCTGCCTTTGGCCCAGGGCGCGATCCTGGAGACCCGGGATCGAGTCCCACATCGGGCTCCCGGTGCATGGAGCCTGCTTCTCCCTCTGCCTGTGTCTCTGCCTCTCTCTTTCTCTCTGTGTGACTATCATAAATAAATAAAAATAAATAAATAAAAACAGTATGGAGGTTCCTCAAAAAATTAAAAATAGAAATACCATACCATCCATTAATCCCGCTGCTGACTATTCACTCCCAAAATCCAAAAAAACACTGATTTGAAAAAAATATATGCATCCCTATGTTTATTGCACCATTATTTACAATAGCAAAGGTATGGAAGCAATCTAGGTGTCCATTGATAAATGAATGGAAAAAGGATGTGAAATATATATGAATATTACATAGTTATTAAAAAGGACGAGATACTGCCTTTTGGAAAAACATGGATAAACTTAGAGGGTATTATGCTATGTGAAATAAATTCATCTGAGAAAGACAAGTACCACATGATTCCACTCATGTGGAATCTAAAAACCAAAACAAGGGGCATCTGGTTGGCTCATTGGTTGAGCATCTGCCTTTGGCTCAGGTCATGATCCTGGAGTCCTGGGATCAAGTCCCACAACAGACTCCCCACAAGGATCCTGCTTCTCCCTCTGCCTATGTCTCTGACTTTCTCTCTGTGTCTTTCATGAATAAATACATAAAATCTTAAGAAAAATAAAAATGAAAAAAAATTTAAAAAAATAAAAATAAAAACAAACGGATAAACAAACAAAAAGCAGAATCAGACCTATAAATCCAAAGAACAAACTGACAGTTGCCAGAGGGAAAGGAGGTGGGGGGAATGGGCAAAATGGGTGAAAAGGAGTAGGAGATATAGACTTCCAGTTATGGAATGAATAATTAATGGAAATAAAAGGTACACCATAGGGAATCGAGTCAATGATACTGTAATAATGTCGTACAGTCATAGATAGTTACATGAGTGATGAGCATAGAATAGTATAGAAAGGGTCAATCACTCTGCTGTACACCTGTAACTAATGTGTCAAATATATTCAAAAAAATTTTTTAAAGATTTATTTATTTATTCATGAGAGGCAGAGAGACACAGGCAGAGGGAGAAGCAGGCTCCTCTCAGGGAGCCAGATGCGGGAGTCGATCCGGGATCCTAGGATCACGACTTGAGCTGAAGGCAGGTGCCCAACCACTGAGCCACCCAGGCGTCCCTCAAAATTTTTTTAATAAAATAAAATAGCTTATTTTAAAAGAAATATATGATGAAGCAATCTAAATAAGTTTTGATAAAATAAAACAATTTGACTAATTTTATGCTTTATTTTCCTATGATGTATATGTCTTTTATCATTATGCTAAACAAATAAAATGAATCAATTTTTATTCTAGTATCTGGTCGCTGATATTTAAATAAACTAAAAAAACAATTTTAGATTTACAGAAACTTTACAATTATTATAGACAATTCCATATACAATGCTACACTTATTTATTTAAAATATTACACTAATTTTGTACTTTTTGTTATATGTAATGTACCAATATTGATACATTATTATTAATGAAAATCCATAATTTCAGATTACCTTTATTTTTACCCGAAGGCCTTTTTATCTGTTCCAGGATCACATCTAGGTCATCACATGACATTTAATTGTCATATCTACTTAGGATCCTTTTGGATGTGATAGTTTTTAAGGCTTGCCTTGTTTTGATGGTCTTGAGAGTTTTGAAAGGTATTGTTAGGTATTTTATAGAATGTCCCTCAACTGGTTTTTCTCTAATGTCTTTCTCAAGATTGGACTGAGGTATATAATTTAGAAGGAAAACCACAGAGGAAAAATGTCATTTACATCATATCATGGCAAAAGTCACATTATGAACTGATTTATCGCTGTTGGTCTGGACTGTGATCAACTGGCTTTGATAGTGTTGATCCAAATTACTTTTCTTTTTAAGATTTTATTTATTCATTTCAGAGATAGAATGAGAGCAAGTGAGCAAGCAAATGAGCACAAGTGGTAGAGAGAGAAGGAGAATCAGGCTCCCCACCAATCAGAGACCCCCAAGGTGGGGCCTGATCCAGGACCCTGGGATCATGACTGTGCCAAAGACAGACTCTTAACTGACTGAACCAGCCAGATGCCCCCAAATTACATTTTTAAATGTAAGGTAAAATAGGTGGAAACAGTACTCACCAAATAAAAAATAAAGGTCAAGATAATTTGAAGTACAATGAAGGGTAAAATGATATATTATTCAAAAGTAATTAGTTGGTAAAATACAAATAAGGAAATATTCAAGAAATAAACTAATAGTGTAACTTCCCTTAAAAATTTAGATCACAGAGAGAGCTAATATGGTAATTTCCACACTCAAAAATATTAGTATTTTTTATTATTCAAAATTAATATTATAAATAAATACATATAATATACATATACTCGAGAAGATTATAATCAGTCAGTTTCTAAGTCATTTTCCAGGCAAACATGTTGTACACAGGCAAAGGGAATTCATTTCTAGTTTCTGATCAGTGACTTGGTGTAGGTACTGCACAAAAGATGCAATGCTCCACACAAATTTATAATCAATGCCAAAATGTTCAATCACCAGTATGACTTACCAATATTGATTACAGGCGATATTTTGATTATACACAAAAACATATCATATCAAGATTTTTATTCAGATAATTTTCACCCATGCAATGCGATATATATTTATATATAATACATGATAATGACATATGTAAAAGTATATGTATATATTTGAATTTATATGTGTAAATATATATACATAATTTCATGTATATATCATACACATATTATATAAATATATAATTTCAGCTCTACCTGTTGCTTAAATGGAGGCAATTATAATCCCAGACAAATTAAGTTTTTACAGACTTTAAATGAGTTTTTATCCTGTGATAGATAATGTACATATGAAGTATATTCAAAATAAACTGCAAAGTTGTCCCACTTAAGTTTACTGCAGCAATAATTATACTCCTTTAGGATTATAATAGAGTGAAAGCAACCACTGAGGCTGCTTCAGGCAATTGAAAAGCTGTCAAAAATATCCTGTTGGTAGGCAAACCTTGGGTGCCTCCCAGTTAACTAGGCCAACTATTTCCAAACAATATTCCACTGTTGCTCCCAAGCCATTTTTAACCTCCATTTTGCTGTAATTAACACCAGAGCTGCAGTGAACTACGACTCTCCTGAGAATGTAGCATCGATAGTCATGAAGATTTTTTTCTGTACAGATGGCTTGCAAATAGGCAGTGAAGTGATTTGAAATTAATATTTTTAATGTCATATATCCAAATAAATGAGTTAGCAGGTTAAAATAATAATGCCCATATTTAAGTGTTCTGATTAATTTTCCCCTCATTTTTTCAGAAGGCATATTTCTCATTATGTCACACAGCAAGCCTTGAGATATTCCATATCTTGGAAACTAACTGTTATCCTCCATTAGTCCTACTCACGGAAGTCATTTATTGTACAGAAAAATATTTTTTGCCTTGACAGAACATGACTTCTAGTGATATCTGTGAGATTATACATAATGGATAAACATCTGCTCAATAAAACATAACGATGTATAAAGCAAAATCATATTATATTAAAAAATATATTGCAAAACTTAGGTTGGAAACTGTCATAAGACACTGAGCCCCAGAAGAACAGGACATTTGTTCAATTTATCTTTGAATCTCTAGAGATTAGTGCATGATCTGGCTTATAGCAGAAACTCCAAAAACAGTTAAATAATTGAGTGACCCATATTACTTAGTTTGCTTAATAAAATGCTAAATGCAATAGGATATACATAACATTTTAATCAATCTATCAGCAAAGATTTGTATAGTATTTACTGTATGTTAAGGAGTCACGGCAAAATACCTGTAATGTGTAATGTTTCACATTTTAATTCCCTTAACAGAGAGCTAAGTATAAATTCAGAATAGGTATAAAGGATAGAATTACAGGACAGAATCAAGCCTAAGAAGAAAAACACAATGTCAAGGCATTAGTGAGAGGATAAACTGGGGTCATTTCTCCAGGTACCTGAAATGAAAAAGTGATGAAAGGAAAAGCAACAAGTCTGTGTATTCTAGTTTCAGACTATATCATAAAATCATTGTCAAAGCAAGGAGTAGAATCACTGCAGTTACTTCCTTACGCAGAATGTGCACATTGTTCACTGATTTCAAAGAATTACTATTTGAAAATATGGTAGTAAAACGATATTTTAATCAATTTTTGTAGGAACCCATATATATAAATTTGAATCTGAAAATAACCTGGGAATGTTGTCCAATAAACCTACTTCCACCCTGCAAATAACGCACACCATCCTACATAGTTTAAAATTTTTTGACAACTTTATTGAGGCATAATTGACATATAATACAGAACATATTTAACATTTACAACTTGATGAATTTGAAATAAAAATGCATCCTCAAAACAATGATCACAATCAAGAGAGTGAAATTACCTTCATCCCACAAAAAGTAGTCGTATCTCCTCAAAATTTGCTCCCTCTTGCATCTTTTCTCATTCCCTTCCACGTGCAACCACTGATGTGCTATCTTTCATTTTAGATTAGTTTCTTTTCTGGAGTATTAAATAAAGGAAATCATAGAGTATGTATTTTTTGGCATAAATTTTTAATGAAGCATAATTTGATTTCAACTTTGTCATTCTATGCATCCACAGATAACTGGACCATTGGTTTACCCATTCTTCTTTTGACAAGAAATTTGAGTTGTTTCCAATTGGGGCTATTACACATATAGCTGCTATTAAAAAAAAAAAAAACCTGCAAATCTCTTTATGGACATTTGCTTTCTTTTTTTCTTGAGTAAATACCTAGGAATGTAATGACTCGATTATAGAGATGATAGATTTATGTTAACTATTTTAAAGAAATAACAAATTCCTTCCCAAAGCAGTTCTATCATTTTATATTTAGAATAGCAAGGTATGAAACTACCATTTCCTCCACACTCTTCCCAACATTTGACAAGGTCAGGTTTTTTTTGTCTTGTTTAGTTTTGTTTCATTTTAGTCATTCTAATATAATGCAATTTCATTGTAGATTTAATTTACATTCACTTAATTAATGACCAATGATGTTTGACATCTTTCCATATGCTTATTTGTTATCCATATTATTTGATTAAGTGTCCATTCAAATATTTTGTCTAGTTTTATTGGGTTGTTTGCATGTTATTGATTTTTAAGAATTCTTTATATTTTTCTAAATACAAGAACTGTACAAGTACGTGTGATTTGCAAATATTATTTTTCCCTAATCTGTGGAGAGCCTTTCATTTTCTGGATAGTAACATTTGAAGAACTAAACTTTTTCATTTCAATAAAGTTCAATTTACCAACATTATTTTAAGGATTGAGTTGTCAAACTTGTTTCTAAGAATTCTTTGCTAAGCTGAGGCTACAAATATTTTCCACTGTATCTAAATAGAAACATTGGGATCCCTGGGTGGCGCAGCGGTTTGGCGCCTGCCTTTGGCCCAGGGCGCGATCCTGGAGACCCGGGATCGAATCCCACATCAGGCTCCCGGTGCATGGAGCCTGCTTCTCCCTCTGCCTGTGTCTCTGCCTCTCTCTCTCTGTGTGTGTGACTATCATAAATAAATAAAAAATAAAAAAAAATAGCTAAATAGAAATATTATTGTTTTAACTTTTACATTTAATTCTACAATCCACTTTTAGTTCATTTTTAGATATAGTGTGGAGGCATCCTTTGAAGTTTACTGTTCTGGAATGGATATTCAAATGTTTCAGTCCAACTGATGGAAAAATATCCTTTGTCCACTGAATTGTTTTAGCATCCTCATCAAAAATAAGTCTCCATATGTATATGTGGATCAATTTCCGGACTCTATTCTGTTGCATTAATGCATTTGTTTATCTTTATGCTTATATTGCTCTGATTTGATTACAAAAGCTTTATTGTAAGTCTTAAAATAATGCCAGTTAGTGTTAGCCTTCAAACTTTGATTTCCTCTTTAAAGTGTTTTAGCTATTCTACATCCTTCAAATTTTCATATGAATTTTGGATACAACATGACAATTTCTACCAAAAAAAATTCTAGGATGTTGATTAAGATTGTATTGAATTTATAAATAAATTTTCTTAGAATTAGCATCTTAACAATACTGAGTTTTCTGACCTATCAATAAGTTTTTTCACTCCACTTAGATTTTCATAAATATCTCAGCAATATTTTGCAATTTTCGGTGAATTTTTTCCTAGGTTCATCCCTGAAAAAATTAAATTGAAAAATTATTTTATTTTATTATTGCTGGAATACAGAAATATCACAGACTTGCATATATTAATCATATGTTCTACAGCCTCACTGACTTTGTTAGTTCTACTAGCTTTCTTCTTAGATTATACTGTATTTTATTTTATACATGGACAAAATTTAATTGCACCTTTTTCCTCTCTCAATAAAATAATAAATAAATAAAACATTTTTAGAGAGGGGGGTTGCCTGGGTAGCTCAGATAGGTAAGCATCTGACTCTTAGTTTCAGCTCAGGACATGATCTCAGGGTTGTGAGATCGAGCCCTGTATTGGGTTTCCTGCTCAGCATTGAGTTTGCTTGAGATGCTCTCCCTCCATCTCCTTCTGCCCCTCTCCTACCTCAAATAGTAAGTAAATAAATCTTTAATTTCCTCCTTGTCAAACTGAATTTATTATCTTCTTTACCTAATTTCACTAGTGAGAAACTCTTGTACAATGATGAATAGAAACTGTATCAGGAGATATCCTTGCTGTTTTCTAGTTTTATGATGTAATTTTTTTATAGATGTTCATAATCAGTTTTAGGGAATACCTTCAATCTTTCGTTTCCTAAAATGTTTTTATGATGTCACATGTACAGGGATACCTTGGAAATATTATGCATTCAGTTCCAGATTACTGCAATGAAGTGAATACTGCAATAAAGTGAATCAAAGGAACTTTTAGGCTTCCCAATGCATATGAAAGTTATTTTTACACTATAGTGTAGTTTACTATGCGTGCAATAGATTGTCTCAAGAAACAATGTATATACTCTAATTAAAAAAAACTTCATTGCTAAAAAATGCTAATCATTGTCAGAGCTTTCAGTGAGTTGTAATATTTTTGCTGGTAGAGGGTCTTGCCTTCATGTTGATGGCTGCTAATTGATTTGGGTGGTGATTGCTGAAGGATAAGGTGACTATAGAAATTCTTTAAAATAGATAACAAAGTTTGCCACATTGATTGATTTTTCCTCTTATGAATGGTTTCTCTGCAGCATGCAATGCTGTTTTATAGATTTTACCTACAGTAGAGTCAGTCATTTCAAACCCTGCAGCTGCTTCATCAACTAAGTTTATGTACTATTCTGAATTCTCTGCTGTCATCTCAATAATCTTTACAGCATCATTACCAGGAGTAAATTCTATCTCAAGCAACCACTTTTTCTGGAAAGATCTTATTTATTTATTTGAAAGAAAGAGCTAGAGAGAGAGTCAGCAGGAATAGTGGGGGTGGGTGGGGCAAAGGGGCAGAGGTAGAAGGAGAAGCAGACTCCTTGTTGAGCTGGGAGCACAATGCAGGGATCCATCTCGGGACCCCAGGATCATGACCTGACCTGAAGGCTTAACCAACTGAGTCACTCTGGCACCCCTTTGCTCACTTTTAAGAAGCAACTCTTTATTCAAGTTTTATCATGAGAGTGCATCATTTCAGTCACATCTTTACACTCCATTTATTCTAGTTCTCCTGCCATTTCCACCACCTTTGCAGTTATTTCTTCCACTGATGTATTAAACCTTTCAAAGTCACACATGAAAATTAGAAGGGCCTTTTTCTAAATTTCTGATAATGTGGAGATTTTGACCTCTTCTTGTGTGTCTGTATCGGTGTGTTTAGGGAGAGTGTGTGCAAACAAACAGGGATGCAGGGGTAGAGGGAGAAACAAAGGGAGAAGGAGAGAGGAGAGAGAGAATTCTAAGCAGACTCCACACCCAGAGCGAAGACTGCTGCAAAGCTGGATCTCATGATCCTAGATCATGACTTGAGCCCAAATCAAGAGTCAGATGTTTGACTGACTGCTACCCAGGTACCTCACTGACCTCTACTTTTGATCACAAATGCCTTTAATATCATCCTGAATGGTGAATCTTTTCCAAAAGGTTTTCAATTTTCTTTGCCCAAATCCATCAGAAGAATCAGTATCTATGGCAGCTATAGCTTTAAAAAATGTATTTCTTAAATAATAAGACTTGAAAGTCAAAATTACTTCTTGAACGGTGGGCTGCAGAATGGATGTTGTGTTAGCCAGTATGACAACAGCACTCATCACCATCAGAGCTCTTGGGTGACCAGGTGCATTGTCAATGAGCAGTAATATTTTGAAAGGAATCTTTATTTCTGAGAAGTAGGTCTCAACAATGGGCTTAAAATATTTGGTAAACCATGTTGTAAACAGATGTGTCTGTCATCCGGGCTTTTTTGTTCCAGTGACAGAGCACAGGCAAAGTAGAGTTAGCATAATTCCTTTTTTTTTTTTTTTTAAGATTTATTTATTTAATTATTTAAGAAAGAATGGGCTGGGACAGAGAAAGAGAGTGAGAGAGAATCTCAAGCAGACTGCCTGCTGATTGTGGAACCCAACATGGGGCTCAACCCCATGACCATGAGATCATGATCTGAGCCAAAATCAAGAGTCAGATGCTTAACGGACTTGAAACACCTAGGCTCCCCAAGTTAGCATAATTTTCAGAATGGTCAATAAGCATTGGCTTCATCTTAACCTCACCAGCTGTCATAGCCCCTAACCAGAGAGGTAGCCTATCCTTTGAAGCTTTGAAGCCATGCATTGACTTCTCACTAGCTTGGAAAGTTCTAGATGGCAACTCCTTCCAATAGAAAACTACTTCATCTGCATCAGAAAAGTTGTTTAATGTAGCCAACCTCATTAATAATCTTAGCTAGATCTTCTGAATAAGTTGCTGCAGCTTCTAAATCAGCACTTCCTGCTCCATCTCGCATTTTGATGCTACAGAGATAGCTTCTTCCCTTAACTCTCGTGGACCAACCTTTGCTAGCTTCATGCTCTTCTTCAGCTCTTCACATTACCCAGTCTTCATAGAGCTGAACAGAGTTAGCGCCTTGCTTTGCATTTTTTAAAGGTGAAATAGTGACCATCCCACATAAAAAACTAAAAAATGTCGTCACCAGCATATGCATACTGTAAAAATGTTAAAGGAGGTCTTTCAGGTAAAAGAAAATGATACCAGATTGAAATTTGGATGTATAAACAGAAAATGGTAACTTAGTGCGTAATTTTCTTTTTTTAGATTTCATATATTCTAAAAAGATAAATGACTAAGCAAGTAGTAACACTGGGTTGTGGGCTTTATGACATATATGTATGTATAATATATGACAATAATACTTTAAAGACTGGGAAGGAAGAAATAAATGTTTGTTATTGAAAAGTTCTTCTGTGAAGTTGTATTATGTCACTTGAAGATAGACTGTGATAAGACAGGTGACTTTATAATCTGAGGGCTTAAGAATGACTAGTTTGCAGGGATGAAATCCTGCATATGTCTCCTCAGAACGAGTGACCATTAAACACTTAGCTAAAGTGCCAGCTTGGAATGACACCCTAAGGAGCTGGAGTGCTGTGCTCCAAGATGCTGTTTATAAATTAAAATATCCGATGATATATGGTGATTTTTATGGTACCTAGCAGGAAAGGACATAATTTATATACTGGAGAGGATAATCTATCTTGATTACAATGTGTAGCCAGCAGGCACACAAGAGTACATCTAGGACTTGAGTAATTCACTAGGGTCTCTCTTGTTGCCTATGTGTCTAGTGAGAACATTGGACAATTGACAATTTCAGCAACTGGAGACTGACCAGAGCAAGAAAACTAAAGGTTCCGTCCCCTCGGGAATTGAAATCTGGGTGGCCTCACCATGCACACATGTAACCTAGGAAAGTTGAAGAAACGCCTGAAGCTGCTGCAAACAGGGAACAGACCACCAGTGATTGAGGAAGACCAACAGTTATAGTCTCAAGAACAACTACAGGGTTTTAGACTCTATCTGTCCCACCAATCCTCTTGTTTTAAATCTTTTTTTAAATATAAGAGACTGCTCCATTGAGTGCACTTACTGTTGGCATGAACTGATTTGACTGTACCAAGGGCTATTCAAGTCAGGTACTCAGAGTGCCCTGATCCACAAATTCCTGGTCCTTCTCTAGCTCATTCCAGCTGCAGCTAGAGTGAACACTTCCCTCGTAACCCAGCATTATCCAGTTTCCAGGCAGTGACACTACTCTCAAATATTTTGCCTCTCCCCGCCCCAACAAAAAAAAAAAAAAAAAAAAAAAAAAAACTACAGGAACATAGGACAACCCAGAAGTGTGAGGGATTAAAATTCAAAGGAAAATCATTTCTTGGGGTTCAGAAGTTCATAGATAAATTAACAGAAATTCCTTTCTTTGTGGAGACGAAAATGATGCAGACTGGCCTGATTTTTCAGATGAATCCCAGCAAGATAGATCTAAATCCAGTTTCTCAAAACACTAACCAGATCAGAAGCTTGCCCTTTGTCAGTGTTCTCTTTTCCACTTTCACTCTTCCAACTGCCTCTTTCTTGATCCTTTTTTTTAGATGGAGAACTGATTGTATTCAATATTTAATATGTCACAGGTTGGTGATAACATTGCTTTTGGTCAAATGATTTAACCTAGGTTGAAATATGTACTGGTTTAAATAAACCTTCTGTGCATGTAGGATTCCACTGAACTAGAAGTTCAGTCTCTGTGGATTTATCTACTCTTGAAGCAGAAGCCCTCTGTGAATGCTGGACTTTTTCCAGCTCTTTCTGAAGTTGGAGAATGAGTTCATCCCTCTCTTTTAGCTGCAGCTTCAGCATTGAGAGAATTCATCTTTCATTCTACTGACAAGCCCTCTGCCAGCCAAATGAGGAGCTCCAAAGCCAAGAGTGGCTGTTAGAAAAATCTCTCTTGCTTGCTTAAGATCGCCTTATGAATAAACTAGCTGTATGTGTCTTAAGTTGTTATTTCATGAGAACCCCAAACAAGACCCCGTATCTCTGAGGTGAACCCAGGTTTTCATAGTGTATGCACCCCACTGAACATTTTAATTTGACATCTTCTCCTTCTGATTTTCCACTCTTTAATTTGATATTTCTTGAGAATATACATTAGAATCATAGAATCAAAATATAATTATTTTTAAGGTTTTCATCATAACTGACATACTGCTTTTCAAAATATATACCAATTTACATAACCTACCAGCAGTGTATAGAGTTGATACTTAATTGAAAATACTTCCCATGCTGATATTGATAGAGTTAGTGTGATTTTGGCCTGATTAAGAAGAAGTTTATATACCAAATAAAACAGTTTGTTCGATTTTGTTTTTAAAACACATTGCTTCGGGTGCCTGGGTGGCTCGGTCAGTTAAGCTTCTGCCTTCAGTTCAGATCATGATCTCAGGTCCTGAGTTTGAGCCTCTTCCTCCCTCTGCCCCTTATCCCCTTGTGCTCTCTCTTTCTCTCAAATAAATAAATAAAATCCTTTAAAAAATACATTGTTTATTTCCAACACTTTTAACAAATATATTCTGATTTAATTATGCAGAAATCTAGAAAAAATTGAGTAAGATATGGGTACTATAATTAGGGAATAATCAATTCTGATCATCATATATAGGAATATTGCTGTTTCTTGTGTGTCACATTATGTATTGTATTTTCTTTTTTTTTTTTTTTTTTTTAAATTATTTATTTATGACCCAGTCATACAGAGAGAGAGAGAGAGGCAGAGACAAGGCAGAGACACAGGCAGAGGGAGAAGCAGGCTCCATGCACCGGGAGCTCGACGTGGGATTCGATCCCGGGTCTCCAGGATCGCGCCCTGGGCCAAAGGCAGGCGCCAAACCGCTGCGCCACCCAGGGATCCCTGTATTGTATTTTCTTTAGATAATTATTGAAGAAGAAGCTTTCCTTCCAATGTAATATTTTTTCTGGATTTTTTCAAAGACATAAACTTGAAAAATTAAGCACATAAGCTATCCTTTAAGAAAGTTAAATACTATTAAAATAAGATATTTGCTATACAATAATACATAGGACTAATAATTCAATCTTAATAAAACAATTCTTGAAACATTTAGGTGGTTGATAGAAATGTGAACCATCAGGATATTTGTTCTCATGTACTAGTAATACACTCTGGCTTCATAAAAGTTGATTTACGTTTGATCTCTTCATTGTGATTATCCTGTTTATATCGTGAAGATATACTTTTAAAAATAAATAAATTTATGTTCACTCTGTGTCCTGTTGGATATATTTATGATTTTATTTTGCCTTTATTTCAAATGTGTACATATCTTCTGCTTCTTAAACCTTAAATTCCTTGAGGAAGTTACACACGTGGAATCTTCCAATCTGGTGTGTAATAATAATAGATGTGTATCAAATTTAAAATAACTTATTTGGTCAACTTTTCTTAACCACAATAGTTTATTTTTTAAATGTTTTATCCACTTTTATTCAAATAAATCCAAAATCTTTTAAAAAGAGCAAGTTGTTATCATACTAAGAGCCTTACAAGTCAAAATTCTTTTCAACATAACTTTTAAATGAAGTAACCTATTATATGTACTGATGACTCCCGAGTTGTTCTTCCATGTTGTGGAAATATATCCTTTCAATTATTTTTAAGATTTATCTAAAACTAATTAAATTAATATACAGTATAATATACATCTGTGATGAGGAGTCAAAATCAAAGAAAAATAATTTCGGTAGAAAAAATTTGCATCCTTAAATCAAATTGTTTAGACTGATAACAAATAATTAGTTATTAATAATTATGTGTTAATGTCATTGATATCTGCTTAAGTAAATACTTTTTAATAATTATTATTTAGGGGATCCCTGGGTGGCGCAGCGGTTTAGCGCCTGCCTTTGGCCCAGAGCGTGATCCTGGAGACTCGGGATCGAGTCCCACGTCAGGCTCCCGGTGCATGGAGCCTGCTTCTCCCTCTGCCTGTGTCTCTCCCTCTCTCTCTCTCTCTGTGTGACTATAATAAATAAATAAAAATTTAAAAAAAAACTAAAATCTTAATAAAAAATAATAATTATTATTATTTGGTATCAATCAAGATTTAGATAAGGATGTTAATTACTGTGTCAAACCAGTTTATTTTTTTTTAATTTATTTATTTATGATAGTCACAGAGAGAGAGAGAGAGGGGCAGAGACACGGCAGAGGGAGCAGGCTCCATGCACCTGGAGCCTGACGTGGGATTCGATCCCGGGTCTCCAGGATCGGGCCCTGAGCCAAAGGCAGGCGCCAAACCGCTGCGCCACCCAGGGATCCCTGTCAAACCAGTTTAATATTTATTTTGTAAATTCATAACAATATTCCTACAAACACTTATTTCATTGGTTATTAGTTTAATACCAATATCATTCTAAATAACTACAAGTTGGGTCATTAATTTAAAATAAGATTAAATAAATTAAATATAAAATTAAATAAAATTGAAATTTGAACTATTATCTTTATATCAGCAGGTAAATATATTTTTATATAATGTATTATATTTATTTTGATTTTTATATTACCTCCATGCTACGAATGAGCACTTTGAAGACATGACAAAAATAAGCCAAAACAGGATAATCTGGTTATATTCGAACCAATATGATAATGCATAAGTACTGAAATACAAAATGCAACAACATAAAGCAACTTCAAATTAACCTTACCTCAAAAAAAAAATTAACCTTACCTCAAAAGGAATTCAAATTAGTAGATCAATATTTGAAGAGTATTTTTAACAAGACTTTTAACTAGAAACATTCTGATTAATTTCAACAAACCAAAAGGTCACAGAAAGACCTGAGTAAATACAAACAGGAAAGGGTAAAATGTCAGTATAGGCTGAAATATATCTCCCTAAATCTTTAGCATTTTATTGAATTAAAACAACTGGAAAGGTATTTGAGAATTTGATGACAGGGATTTGATAAATAGTTTATCAATAATTTGCAGGAATAAAACCACCTAAGCATCTGTTCCGGAAACAGATAACTAAATTGAACATGTGCTTTGGAAATGGTTGAGTTGGTTTAAGCCTTAAAGCAAGGGAAGAAAATCGAAGCCATTTCTGCTACCAAATTACATTATCTGGTCTAGAAATACTGAAATATCTTTTAATATTTTGAAATGAATATTTTGAAGAAAATACAGCTATGTCATTTTCAGTCAGCATGCAATTGGATTGAAAATACTGCCTTCCCTACAGGCAATACTGTTTTTCTTCTGTTATATGCATGCTAATTCCATTTAAAAAGAGAATTACTAATTTGTGAGTAGATAGCTGAAGCTTGAATATATATTTAGTGCCTTTAAAGGTTTAGAAAGTCGCTTTACCAGCAACCATATCTCCGTCTAAAAAAAGAAATCTTAGAGTTACAATATAAGCAAATATAAAACCTGGCACCACATCTACATTTGCTGTTTTGGTCAAGAAGCTATACACAAAATTCTACATTGGCAAGTGCTGCTGTATTTATTTCAGTCTTATTCCAGCAATCTTGTCTAATGTGATAAAAATCTCTGTCATTATCAAAGTTATAGCTTTGACTCATCTTCTTTTTAAAAGGTTTCTAAATTAATGCAATGAGAATAAAACATGAAATTTTTGACCATTCAGAAATTTGCTGGATTTGCAGAGATTTAGCTTTGAAGCATTTGATAGAATTTTTATTGGGAAACATCACTTTTCTCCCCCATTCAAAATGAAGTCACCAAAGAACAGCTTGGCAGAAATGAGTTCATCTATGGCTTTGCCTCTTGGGTATATATTAGGGGCCACACAATAAGGGCAGTTTGGAGTGTGTGTGTGTGTGTGTGTGTGTGTGTGTGTGTGGTTTTCTTTCGCTGGTTTTTAACTTAAGGCTTTGTGATTACAAATTCACAGACTGCTAAGCACCTAGAGTTGACCCTTAAACAATGCAGGGGTAAGGGCACCAACCTCCATAGAGTCAAAATTCCACAGGTAACTTTTGACTTCCCCAAAACTTAATTGCAAATAACCTACTATTGACATAAGAAGCCTTACCAATACTATAAACAGTTAACATGCCTTTTGTATATTACATGTATTATACACTGTACTCTTGCAATAATATCTATTTTTTTCTATTTTTTTAATATTCCGAGGCTACACAGTTTGAGACTTTTTTGAATTGTTGCAAACCCCCA
The DNA here is from genome assembly GCF_905146905.1 of Nyctereutes procyonoides. Lineage (NCBI taxonomy): Eukaryota > Metazoa > Chordata > Mammalia > Carnivora > Canidae > Nyctereutes > Nyctereutes procyonoides. Next base: position 11,392,206 of record NW_026575032.1, on the reverse strand, counting down.
AATTTTCCACTGTATTTACTTATTTTTTAAGATTTTATTTATTTATTTATTTATTTATTTATTTATTTATTTATTTATTTATTTATTTTAGAGAGAGATAGAGAACACATGCAGGGGAAGGGGCAAAGGAAAGGGGAAAGAGAGAATCTCAAGCAGATTGCACACTGAGCATGGAGCCTAATGTGGGTCTCTATTTCATGACCCTGAGATCACTACCTTAACAGAAAGCAAGATTGAATGCTTCACTGACTGAGCCACCAGGTGCCCGTCCATGATAATTATTGAGAAAAATCCACGTAAGTGGACCTGTTCAGTTCAAACCCATGTTGTTCAAGGGTCAACTGTAATTTGTCAGCATGCCCATCTGGAAATGGTGATTGAAGGCAGAAGAAAGATAGACTTCTGAAGACTTGTCAAATTACTGAAAATGGATGTCTATGGACACTTAGAATCAATACATAACTTTGATAGGAAAGTTTGTTAACACAGTAGTGTTCTGTCCTTATCTGTGCTTTTGCTTTCTGTGGTTTCAGTTACCCACAGTCAACCAGAGTCTGGAAGCAACTGATCCTCCTCTGACAAATCATCAGAGGGTCAGTAGTAGCTTAACACTACGTCACAATGCCTACATCATTCACCTTAGTTCGTCTTATCACGTAAACATTTGTCATCTCACATCATCACAGGAAGAAGGATGAATACAGCTCAGTAAGGTAGTTAAACAGACACCACAGCCTCATAACGTTTTTCCCAGTATATTGTTGTAATTGCTCTATTTTATTGTTGTTGTTGTTGTTAATCTCTTTGCTTAACCTATAAATGAAACTTTATCATAGGGATGTATGGATGGGGAAAAAGACAGAATATATAGTTTGATGCTACCTGGAGTTTATATCCAAGGGGGATGGGAATAAAGCCCATGTAGATAAGGGGGGGGTACTCTACTATGTAAAATGGAATGTGGATTGTAACTCCGTCACTGAGAAGAAATCAATAGCAGAATTTGCCCAACAATAAACTACTTGGGGAAAATGAAGCTTGGATATGCAGTACAGTTTGTGACATCCATAAGTGTGTACAAGAGGTTCTTTTTGAGTTTGGATGGACCTACGTGTTGGAAAAAAATAGGGGCAACCAAAAGTACAAAGGCTGAAAAGTCCAAAAATCTTAAGTCACCTTTAGAAATTAAGGATCCTTATAAAGGTACATTGTCAAGGTAGAAGAACTTAGAATACTTAATATATGATTAACTTCATAGATACAAAGACTTTAATACAAGATGTATTGATTTCTGTTTGTACTTTGGCCCTAACTCTACTATATACAAATTATAACACAACATACAAAAAAGAAGTGAAGAAAGACTATTACATAAATTGGCTGAAGCATATTTTAAATCTCAATTGTGAATTTGAATTTGACTCAGGGGGATCCCTGGGTGGCGCAGCGGTTTGGCGCCTGCCTTTGGCCCAGGGTGCGATCCTAGAGACCCGGGATCGAATCCCACATCGGGCTCCTGGTGCATGGAGCCTGCTTCTCCCTCTGTCTGTGTCTCTGCCTCTCTCTCTCTGTGTGTGTGTGACTATCATAAATAAATAAAAATTTAAAAAAAAAAAGAATTTGACTCAGTACTCACTCGTACGGTCTAAATAAAGAAAATCATTTAAGACAAATTAGAATAGTTGAATCTATATTAGGGTTTGGTTTTCCTTTAATTAGTCCTTTTAAATAATTTAGTAGAGATAAAACTGACAATGTGGAACTTAAAAGGAAAACAAGTGGTGAAACATCGAGAGAAATTTAAAACTTTACCTCAATTGATGATAGCACTCAGGGGAAAATATCAGTTTTTAGATGCAAAGACAAATATGTAATATATAACTATGGATTCACCAATACAGTCTAATCATTACTATTCTACCTAATAAAGTATGACTATGCTTCATACATAGTGCATGCATATTTAAAAATTAAGTGATCTGTATTATTTAAGATCTGTGTACTTTGTAATAGTTTATGTCTCAATAAATCTTATAAAACAAAAACTTGCTTTGATTTTTCAGATTATGTGGGTGACACTATCTTCTTGTTAATTGCTTTCCCCTTTCCTGAAGAGTACACTTTTTAGACATTACTAACCAAAGAAAGAAAAATTACTTAAATTTTGAAAGTGATATATCACCGACAAGGAACAAAATTTACAAGTCAATAAATGGATTTGATTTCATTTTTAACATATGATATCTCCATCAACAAACAAGCAAACAAAAATTACAGTTAATATTAAAGCAAAATTTAAAATTTGTAGTAGCCTTTTCACTTAAGGATATGTGGGTATATATGTCTTAATGGTCTTCTGCTTTCAAAATATTTCTAAAATTAGGTAAAGTATATTCTTTTAAGGGAAGAACTGTACAGCAAAGGGGTTAATGTTTTGGTAAGACAGACACAAAACAGAACAAAACAAAACAGAAAAACATAATCATTGAGTGATTATAAAGAATAATTCAGAAAAGATTCCATTCTTAAATCTCTTTCATCACATTTACCTTCTGATCTATATTCGCCCCACCATCTAGTACATGTAAACTGCATAATCCAGTGAGTTAAGGAGATTCTCACTACCCTACACAGCCAGAGTGTAGTGAAGTCCAAAACACTCTTTAAACAGCAAGCACAGAAGAAGACAAAAAACACAAGACTACAAAACATGGGGGAGAGAAGGAGTCCGGAGTCTGCAAGGTTGCTTTGCAATGACTATTCTGGAAAAATATAAAAAAGAGTTCATATCTCATTCAGACTATGAGTCTGTACCTTTGTCGATTCTATCATGCTATTGATCGATTTGTCAAAAGAAGGGAAATATAATACTTTTTATATCATGGATATATTTTGACAAGATTGAAATTTAGCATCATTGATTTTACACAGTTGGTGGTCACCTCATTTACCTGCAGTCACATGTAGAATCTGGCTTCTCCTCCTTTTCCTTCTGTTTATTTTATGTGTCTAAATGACTTAGAGTTTGTATCACTCATGAAAAGGACAGAACATTATTTCTATTCATTTTGAGTATAGATATTAATGTATATAAAAGATAAAAGAGGTAAAAATTGATGAAATATTTTAGTTTGATTGTGCTGAGTCCCTTTGAGAGCTCAGAATGTTGTAGAGTAAATTCTACTGAAATGCAATGAAATCCACAATAAAATGATATGTGATAAGCTGAACTATAGACTTTTTGAATCTTCATATAAAAAACTAATTGACTCATAACTTTAAGCACCCAATTTGCCATTTTGGAATGGAATAGTATTTCCATTATGCATTTTGTATGTGAAAGCATAAACCCCGAGGAAGGAGTAGGATGTTTAATTTCATAACAAGATTATTGACTGTTTAGGATATATTTTAAAAAGCTTAATGTTTATATTATATAGACTTCTCTCCATTTCCTTCTCTGTATAAGAATTTGATTGAAAACCTATGTTGATAGTGGACATTCAGCAAATCAAAATATTTTTATTTATTTATTTATTTGCAAATTGATTTTTAAAAGATAATCATTTTTAGTTTACTCATTCATACATTTCAACAATGTGAGATTTTTATTGAAGTCAGCAAATCTGACATAATATCTTTCCTATATGCATTTTATCTGTCAAATTAATTCCTGATAGTCTGATTGGATGTATATTTTGCCTGGACTTTCCTAGTTACTTTCCATTGAAAATTACTAGGCAAAAAAAAAAAAAGAGAGAGAGAGAGAGAGAGAAATTACTAGCCAGTGTATTATTTACCAACTCAGGAAGAAGCATGAACATAGATGCATCTCCTTTTATTTCCCTGATATTTTGGTATGGGTAAGGGAATACACAGACACACATATGCAAAAACACACATTGCTTGGAAGATATTAATTTTAAAATACTATTAAATAATATACATTTTATGAAAAATAGCACTCACATCATCATTTGAACAAAAATCTGATGGCTTTATTAATGGTCTTTAAACTTAATCTGTTTTCCACAGACAAAAAAAGAACCCACAAAACCAATAATAATAAGCATTGAAAAACTAGACAATATTAGGCTGGTTTTAGAAGATAACCATATGGGACGCCTGGGTGGCTCAGCAGTTGAGCATCTGCTTCAGGTCAGGATGTGATCCCAGGGTCCGGGACCAAGTCCCCACATCAGGCTCCCTGCATGGAGCCTGCCTCTCCCTCTGCCTATCTCTCTCTCTGTCTCTCTCTCTCTCCCTCTCTCTCTCTCTCTCTGTCTCTCATGAATAAATAAATAAAATATTTTTAAAAATAGAATATAACCATTGACTAGGTCAGAGATAATGAGACCACAACCATTTTCACAGCAATATTAACTAACTTTTAAAGGTAGATCATTCTGTTCTGAATTATAAGAAAGTTAACATTAATATTTTAAGTTATATTGCTGTTTCTTAAATGACGTGGCTTAACTTGTAGGAATGAAATTAAGGTAAATATATTGCTATTTTGTTAGGTAATTCTGCATTTTTTCTTGAAAAAAATTCAAACATCTTTAGCATTTTCATTTTATGTTAAAGCAAACCAACATTAAATATGTAGCCATTAAACTAAAAAAAAAAATATGTAGCCACATTTAAAAATAGATGCTCTTCTCTCCCTCTACCATGCTTTTGGGGTTCCTTCAGACCTAGTTTTATGTCCTCTTTCTTTATCTTTCACTCTAAACACTCATTCAGCCACTTTACTGATTTTCAAATCATGTGCCATCTGGAATTCCCTGTTGACCTCAACATTTATATATTCGCCTGCCTTACAAATATCTCAAACTCAGCATAGCTAAGATCAAGCCATAGATCCCTCATCCACCTCTAACTGTGCAAGCTGTACCCGCAAATAACACCCACATACACAGAACAAACTACTTTCACATATCTCTATTCTTATTTAAAGACACCCTCCTCCACTCAGTTGATCAGGCAAAAAAACATGAAGTCATCTTAGATAGCTCTCTCTCCGCTCCAAATAATAAAACCATCACTAAGTTTTATCAATCATAGCTTTAACTTTCTTTTGAAACTATTTGTTCCTCTCGTTTCTTGATTTCACAAAACAAGTCTCAGGAAATATCATCTTCCACCTAGACTCTCAGAATAGTAAATTGCCTTTTCCCATCCATCTGGCTTTCCTCTCATTCTTCACACTACTTCTGGAAATTTTTTTTTTTTTCAAAAGCAAATCTGGTCAGCTCACACCATTAATTAAAATTCATCAGCAGCTTCCCATGGCTAATAAAATTATGACTATAATTAATATGACCTCTAAGTCCTTTATGATTTGATCTTTGCCGACCTCAACATCCTCATCGATCTTTGCAACTTTCTTGTCTGCACACCGACCTTTTTGTCCCTCTTCTTTGTCAGGCATGTTTTAATCTTTGCACACATCTTCTGTCTGGAATGGTCTTTTCTTCCAGCCACCCATAAAATATCAACTTAAATATAAATTTTAAGAGGTTTTATCTATTTATTTTAGAGAGAGATAGAGAACATGAGCAGGAGGAAGGGCAGAGGGAGAGGGAGAACAAGAGAATCTCAAGCAGACTCTGTACCCAGAGCAGACTCACATGGTCCTCACTCCCAGGACCCTGAGATTATGACCTGAGCTGAAATTGACAGAGCTACCCAGGTACCCCTAAATGTAATTTTTTCAAGGAAATCATTCTTGATCTCTTTACCTAAGTCTAGCCCTGGATTACTGACTCTCATAGAATCATGTATATAACACTTATTAGCATTTTGTTATAATTGCTTTTTTATGTATTTATGAATATTTAATTAATCTTTATTCTCCATCATATAAACACACTGGGGAGTGGAATCTATTTTTATTCACCAGTTTGCCCTCAATTTAAACTGGCAGGTAGGATGTTGTCTGGCACATGGCACAGGCTTCAATCAGTATCTTTTGACTGACTGAAAGAATCAATGAATGGATTGTTAAATAAATCACATGACATATGATCTCAACAAGCAAGAAACTAAAACAAAAGTATGAATTGGTTATAATTACTAAGATGGCAAGAGCAAATATCTATTAATGGTCTACCATGAAACAGATACTACAGTGGGATATGTACCATGATAGTATATTCAGGATTGGAATAAATATTGTCATTAATGTTTTTCTTTTTCTTTTTAGAAATAACTATTGAGCAATAATGAATGAATCCAAAACTGTCACATTGCTTTTCTCTTATATATTAATCTGCTTTTGTAAAGTAAACACAATCAATCCAGCAACTCTTTGTATGTTTTTGAAATGTTTTGCAATGTCATTTCTACCATTTGCTTGTTCTTTGTCAATGTTAATTTTGTCAACTTGTTTTAAATTTAAGCTTCCTATTTTTAAAAGTATGCATAATGTTCTATATCACATTAGGTGGTTGTAAGGAATTCATCAAATAAGAAAATTGCCTACTACAGAAAATATTTAAATTCATAAATACCAGTTTTATGAACTGAAAGTATATTTTAGCACTGTAATACAAAAAGTGTTACATGCTAGAAACTCAATAAATATATATATACAGTTAATTAATATTTTCCAGGCTCATGATATTTCACACAAACTATCATCTATTTGTGTAGGGTTTTCCCTAATCAAAGAGAAATAAAAATATTATTATATGGTACATTGAAAAGATACTCAACATCTTTGTGATCTAATAAATACCCATATATATCTGTCTCATTCTAAATAACTCTTTTGGAGCAAGTCTTACCAAAAAAAGACTTCATTCTCAATATGTCTCTGGACAGTGAAAATATGTTCCCTTGGCTTCTGTGTTAAAACAAATGATACTCTTCAGTCAAGGTCTTTGATAAGGTGGTTTCACTAAGCATTTCTTTAGTTGAAATAATTTTATGAAAAAACAAATTATTCCTTTTTAGTAATTAATGCTATTTAGATATTAGAATTTGTCCTGTAAATTTCAATGCATTATGAAAAGAAAATATACTAGTAGCAAGAGGCAATTTTTTAGGTCCAGAACATATGGATCCCAGGAAAGGGTCAGTGAAACACTGGACAATTTTGCTTAGAGCAAGTCCTAAATTAAACTCCAGTTTTGCTACCTACCACCATTGTAATATAAGCACAGATATACCTCTAGATCTCTTCAGGTGCTGATGGGGAAAAAACAGAAATAGTATGTTTTTATATGAATTATCTTAGTTCCTAAGCAATAGGACCAATCTCTAAATCTCGTTCTCCATATCTTAAAATTTTTAAGTAATCTTATAAATCTTCATCTAATTTTTGTTGATTTGTCATTATACTAAGTTTTTCAGAAAATTGTGCTTTTTCTCCTGCACTCTGTTAGGAACCAATAAACTGGATTGTCAGTCTTAATTTGTCTAGTTATTGGGCAGATAAATTAGTTTCTCTTTGCCAAGATATGGTCATTTAAAATGTGAAAGAAAATCTCAAAACATTGAAAATAATTTGATACACATTATATAAAACTAAAATTCTTAAAACTTCAGGCTATAAATCATTGAAATAAACATCTTTCTTTCCTATTTCTATCTCCCATTCTTCATCTGACATAATCATATTACTGATGTTTTATGTCAGATTCATGTTATTTTAAAGGTTCTAAGTTGTTTTTATTTAGGGATAGGCAGGGTAGAAGGTCCATCCTTCTTGTTGTCATCCTTTAGATACTTCTTGTGATCCTTCTAATGACAGTGCAAAACACTTCTTCACAGAGGAAAGTTTTGAATGCGATTCCTGGTGAGAGAAAGGGAAAGAGAGAAAAAATGGATTCAGGATTCACATCCTGACTCTTACTTTCAAAGAACTAAAAAATGCTAGCTAACAAAAGCAGAAAAGGAAAACACTGGAATATAACAGGGGCTCATAGGATTATTGAAATGACCAGAAAACTCGCACATGGAAAAGCTATGGGGTTAGGCAATGACAATCACAGCCAAAGTCACTACACAGAAGTGGTGAGGGAAGAACTGCCCTCTCGGCACATGTGCCCTGGACACCCAAGACCAACTTCCTCGTAGCTAGGCACTGGATCATCATCTGGTGCTTGACTTGAAGCCGATGTCACAACTGGATCCAGACAAGTTCTAGTATGTACCTGTATCACGATTCTAAATCCCAGGCTGAAGTATCTCCTGGCTGATGTTGGGCATAGACCACACCCTTGCTAATCAGAATAAGAGAAAAGAAACATGTCAGCCCGACTTCTATCATCTAATACAGATTGCTATCTTCCAATCAAGTTGACACCTTCAAATAGGAAAAACATTTAAATAAACCTTTAGTCAAATTATATTTGCCACTGACATATTTACAGTCAAGCTCATGCATTGTGTTTAACAACACACATTTACTGTGCTTCCAAGCCAAATTCTGTTTAAGACTCCAGAATCAGGGATCCCATATCATACCTCTCCTATACATACAGATACTTTTCAAGTGTTGCCTGGGGACAATGTGCAGGTCTTCACTACTCATTGAAAATTTATACCCCTTTGTGACTCCAATCTTAGCAATTCTGATAGCTTCTTTCATGTTGGTCAGTTCTGTCTCCTTCAATCTTTTGGCTATTGTTTTCAATAGCGCTCAACTTTCCAGAATGTTCTGAGTGTCAGCCTTCAGGAGGTCTTCTGAAGAAATATTAAATGCTGATATTTCTCTGGTGAGCTTCTTATCAGTAAAAGACCCAGGACTCAGAATAGGGTATATTTACCCTGGGAAAGGAAAGCTATTAGTTTTTACTCTTGGTGAAAACAGGACACAAATGAATTTATCTGTGAGTCATACTGACCTCCTTTTAAGCTCTGATTTTGTTTGTTTTGTTTTGGTGTAGTCTGGTGTTTTGTTTTGTTTTGTTTTGTTTTGTTTTGTTTTGTTTTTTCCCCCAGCAAAAGGTAGAGCCCCTCCCCGCTAGCAGGCTAGTCCGCAGCATTGCCTATGGAGAGTGCATTATTGCACGTTTGGGGCTTACCTACCAGATTCTGACTCCAACTTCTGTAGTTTTTTACTGTTTTCTTTTGCCACACAACCCAAATCTTAGCTGTCATGAATGAAAGATGAAAAAGGTGAAAGCTGAATCTAAACCTTATAGTCCTGGTTTAGTGTCTCATCTTTTCATTTATTTTACTATGTATTTAGTTATTTTGTTGAAAACCATGGTAGAGTGAATTTTCTTATAGGATCTTGGAAATATTACCCTGGTATCTTCTCTTATGAAGTTCATAATAATCAATCTTGTCATTGCTGTCTTGAAGGTAATGTTTCTTTTCTTCAAATGAGTATTATTTTTTACCTTTGTTTTTGGCAGTGAGGTTATCCTATGTGTAGATATTTCATAGTTATCATTCCTGAGACTTTTTGAGTTTCTTGAGTCTTTCTAACCACAGTACAGTGTTCATCAGGCACTTCCTTTATGATTCTCCTTAAAGTCACTGTTTATCATCAGATTGATGAATTTTTAGAAAGGTCTCTTCTTTCTGTTTGTCAGCTACAGATGTTAGAAGACCCATCCTGGATCTTCCCATACAATTCTACTTTGGTACCAATTTTAAGATGAGTCTCATGTGGTTTTCTAAATTGTTTATTTTGAAATTATGGATTGTACCTATGTATCTATATCCATATCATCTATATATCTGGGTATCTTTCACTTAATAGTTTTTTTATATATATTTTATACAAATCTGCTTCCATACTGACTTCTGCTAAAAGTGATCCACTCTTCACATAAAAATGTGATTTTTAATTTATTTCCTTCATTTTGTTAATTCACTAGGAACTTATTGTAGCACAGACATTTTAACCTGGTGAAAGTTTAGGTAATGTTACCTAGCTTCTATGCTCTTAATGTGAGCCTTACTTTTTCAAAATTAACATACACGTGTATATTGAAAATAGAAATAGAAATAAATTGCCATTATAAGCAATTCTTTAAAAAAACAAATGTAGATAAGACAGTCCTATTCTTTGGCTTCTTCATTATGACTGCAATTTAGAGTAGAATCCTATGCTCCCACATGCCTCAGACACTAAATGTGGTAAGCATGGGTAAAATTTAGCTACTGAAAAAAAAAAGCTTTATATAAAATCAAGGGCAATGGCTAAAAAGGGATCTTCGTGGTCCTAGAAAATGTCTCTCTAAAAAGCCTCTAAGATAACCAACAACAAGCAAAAAAGAAGCAAAGAGGGAAACGGTGACAATCTATTAAACTCAATGTGGGTATCCAAATCATAAAATTAAACACATTATTTTATAATAAAATCATTTTGATTTGTCAAATGCTTTGACAAATCTGCGTCTGATGACATTTAAATGTATTGTATGCAGGGGATCCCTGAGTGGCTCAATGGTTTGGCGCCTACCTTTGGCCCAAGGTATGATCCTGGAGTCCCAGGATCGAGTCCTATGTCAGGCTTCTTGCATGGAGCTTGCTTCTCCCTCTGTCTGTGTGTCTCTGTCTCTGTCTCTGTCTCTCTCTGTCTCTCATGAATAAATTAATAAAATCTTTAAAAACAAATTAAATGTATGCATTGTATGCATTATGTTTGCATTTTTCTTTAATAAGTTGGAATTATTTTTGAATATGTATGTGGTATGTGTAAATATGTTTATGTGTATATGTAGACATATGCATAGTGTATTACATATATATATTAAAATTATTTATGTGTGTGTATGTGTATGTGTGTGTGTGTGTGTGTGTGTGTACTAATTTTCAAGAACTGAACTTGGTAGCGGCTAAAACCAAAATCTGAACACAGGCATATATCTGTATCTATCTCCACAGCCCATCTGTATCTCTATCCTGGTTCATGCATGCACCAATTTTTCTACTGTGAAAAGTTGTTTTTTCATTCTGAATCTCAGACTTTAGAACTTTCAATGAAAATAATGATAAGAATATTTACTACACATGGTTGTGTGTAAACTTAAGACAATCAAATTAAATGTAGAGACACATACGGACAGTAATGAATTACCATAATGCTATAAAGATAGTTAAAGACACTACTTTTCATGCGAAGAGTGATTGATTGGGGTGGTCTACAACCAGAATCTGACATGCTTAACATTTAAGGACTATTACGCCGTCAGAGAATGAAGTAATGACAACACTGAAAAGCTTTGAATTTCCAGTTCCCTTTTATATTACTGACCCAGGATGACATTACTCAGGACATGTTTCTTGATGATTGCCATTTAGAAAGATAGGTTGTGCTTATTGGATGAATCATTCCTCTTTGAAGCACTAATACGCACTTGAATGTGCGGTTAGTTAATATCAGTATGTGTTAGAGTGCTAAGGTCTAGAAAAACACCCCACTGAAATCAAATAAAATCTACCTGATTTATGTGCCAGACAGTTAAATAAGACTCACAATGATTTTAGCAGCTTTACTGGTGCTCAGATTTACAGACAATTGAATTTCTACAGCAGAATCTTCCTGACAATAAAATTTAGTGATAAAGTAGGAAACATTGTTAGCACTAAGGAGGAAATTGTTAAGAAGAAGAGAAATTGATATTTGTTATGGCAGCAGCAAAAAGATTCAGTGTGAGTAAAGTTAAGTTAGTTATCTAGGGAGATAGAAAAAGAGACCTAAAGTAAATGTTTAGATTGATATTAATCCTGCAGAAACAGAGGGTAGAAAATGACCTGGGGATATCACAGTAATTAATAGTCTGAAATGAAAAGTTCAGGGTCTAGCAGGTATAATAAAGGGAAGCAAAATCCCAGGACACACATATTTTTTTTAAAAAGGTAATTAAAAATCAAGTAGATAATAGACCTTGTTCACAGAGCATACCAGGACTAATCGCTATTTCAATATTCAACTGAATTGAAGTATTGTTCCTTTTTTTCCTCCCCATAAAACTAAAATCTGAAGAGGCAGTGTTAAATAATCATCAGAAATGTGTAGAATAAAAATGCAACACACATTGATCAGGACTCATTAAGAACTATTTCGGAGAATACGCTGTTGTGCTAAGTGTAGGTTAACTTTTCAGTCCTGAGGTGTTTTTTTTTTTTCTTTTTCTTTCTTTTTTTTTTTTAATGTGCATTATAAGAGCCTCTGGGGGCACCTGGGTGGCTCAATTGGGTAAGTGGATAAGCATCTGCCTTCCGCTCAGGTCAGCATCTCAGGATCCTGGGATCCAGCCCTGGCATCAAGGACATGAGGCTCCCTCTCCCTCTGCCCTGCCCCACTCATGCTCTTTCTCTTTCAAATAAATAAATAACATCCTTAAAAAAAAAAGAAGCCTCCAAAGACATGTTATCATTCTAAAAGTCCAATGATCGTGTTGAAGATTTAGAAACATTTGTTAAAATTTATTTTGTTTGAATATGAAAGGTTTTTTTTTTTTTCTTGAACATTTTTCATGAAATTACCTTTACTAAGTAGTATGGTCTTTGCATTCTGTAGACTTGATTGATATTTTTCTGATAAGATACACTCCTATTTTGATTCTAAGTTAAACAGAAACAATTTTAGAGATCCAAATGATAGTTGCCCTAAAATCATTACCTAGTTGTGGCAGATATATAATTGGAGGTTGAAAATATTTCTTAAAAACACTTATTCGCTTCATCAAATATTCATCAAGTATGTACTATATACAAACACCAGGTAGTCAGACAGCACGCAGTTGAAAAAGACGTAGTTCTACCTCTTTAAAGGATTACTCTGCAGGAGTGATGGAAGCATAAATTAAGCACTTTCACCAGGAAGCAAACACTGGTGGCAAAGCAGGGAGGGTACAGCCTATGATGCTGGAGTGGCCTAATTTTTTTAAATTTTAGTTGGACCTTTTGTTAAGTGGTGGGTTTTGTTGATTACTTGAAAACTCTGAGCTTCACTTCACTTTCCTCTTTTGTAAGTTATTGATCATGCCTGTAATTTGGATATTAATATCTGTAAAATCTGGATATATAATAGGTATCCAATAAATGTTTTTTTGTTGTTGCTTTTGTGGTTGTTGTTTTTTTTTTTGGGGGGGGGGGAGCTGGCCTATATAATTTCCATCACTTTTTTGGCATTTCTCATTGAAAGCTATTCTAAAATCAAAGCCACACAACATAGTCTCCATCTAATTTTCCTCCCATTTGCAGTATGACATAATTTTCCAGTCACTTATATTATCTTGTGGGAAGAAGTTTTTATTAAATTAAAAGATTTTTATTAAATATTTGCCCAAGTCTCTCCTGGAACCTCCACAGTGCTCACAATGTATGGAATCAGAAAGAATGCACAGGAGAAACACTCAGGGAAAAATGCAGTGTATCCATATTGGAAATAGCTTCAACATATGTTAGGAAGAATAAATAAATGTAAGAGAATAACAGGAAGAAATCTTTGGAATCCATTTTACAATGGGAAACACTTTATGAAGTAAACTTCGAACTGAACTTTGAATAGTGGAAGAAATGTGGCTTCAGATGAAGCAGTACACATGCAAAAATGAATATTATAAATGTTTTCTGTTTTAAAATTTGTAATTATCACATATAGATTATATGGCTTTTTGTATGATGGCACGAGGCACAAAATTGTGTTTCTTGCCATGCTGTGTTTGAATCTATGTACGTACTATCTAAAAATTAAATCTGAAGTAAAATTGCATTAAAAATGACGCTGTGATTACAGGTTAGAAGAAGATTAAATATGACAGAATTACAATAAAACTTGGCTCCTTGTCCAGTATTTTCTCAAATATAAGTTCTATATTTCATTTATAAATATACCAGGATGTGTTAGTAAATGCTGTATAAAATATGTTTCCTAACAAACTGTTCATTTTTGTTTTTTTTCTATATCTTCTGAACTTTCAATTGTCTTAATATTTAGAGAGCTGCTCTTTTTTTGTTTGTTTTGGTTTTTTTTTTTCTCCTGCTTTCAGAATGAAGTAGTAAAGAGATTGAAATGCTCACAAAAATTATTGTTACCCACAGTAACGAGTATTTAGAGCAATTATGAACTGTTTTGAAAGGTGGAATTAGTGATTCTCTACTAAACAAGCAGATTGAGATGAAGTTAAAAATGCGAAAACAGCAGACTTTTCCATGAAAAGAGCACTTTCTTTTTCATCTTTCAAAGAGTCAAACATGTTTAAAGGTAATGGAAAACACTGAAAACATAAAGGAAAAATATAAACCTGGTAACCTCAGAAACAGTCATATAAAGATTCCATTGCAAGGAAACAAAACAGTAATTTAGAGTGGAGATACAAAAAATAAAAAATAAAAAAAAATAAATGCTTTATTTGCTCAATTTAGTTTTTGACTTTTATCTTTAAATTGAGTGATATGTGTAAATTCACAAGTTGTGTAGCATTAAACTGAATTGCAATGTTTAATTAGTAATTATGTATTTAAATTGCTGCTTTCTAAGGACGCCTGGGTGGCTCAGTGGTTGAGCATCTGCCTTCGGCTCAGGGAGCGATCCTGGAGTCCTGGGATCCAGTGGTGCCATCAGGTTCCCTATGGGGAGCCTGCTTCTGTTTCTGGCTCTCTTTGTGTCTCTTTGAATAAATAAATAAAATATTTTTAAAAATTGCTACTTTCCAAAAGAACTGCCAAAGATCAACAAAAGAATAAACTCAAAGATAGTTTTGAAAAACACACCACACAATTTAAAAAATACTAAAATTATTAAGAAAGCACCTACTGATGTAGAGATATTTTGTCCATAATTTTACAGATTAGTTTTATGTCAGTTAACAAACAAAGCAATAAATATGTGCTTGCTCCATTCTACAGAAAAGATTTAGAGTTAATTCATGTTATTTGAGTTCTCCATGATGAATTTTGTAGGTTAGTAGCTGGATTTGACTCCTTTGGTCTTTATTCATCTTACCTGTATTACATACCCCTACAAGGTAGAGATCAATCCAAATAAAGAAAAAGACTGAATCCAATATAAAATTGCCCAACTTTCTCACTATTTGATCCTTTTAAATCAAAAGTTCAAATTATAAAAAATAATTATCCTCATATTTTAATTTTTCCAATTGTCTATCATAGTCATAGAAAACCAGCATTTTCTCCAGTGAAATCATTCCTAGATTAAAATTCACCGAAGAGAAATCTGTCTAGTTATATTAAAGTAACTGTGCACAGCTATTTGAAAAAAAAATCTATTAGAATGCAGATGATTAACCTGGCAGAGAAATATCTGCACTATTTTGAATGTTTGTATATTTTTAAATTTTGATAAATAGTAGTTAAGGGACAAGCATCCTTAAAACATGTAAATTGAAAACAATCAATTGTTTTAGACATTATAGAAATATTAAAAATATCCCTCCTTTGTTTAAATATGAAACTTGACATTTATTCAACCAATTTATTTGACAAGATTGATTAGACATAATCTGACACCATTTAGGCATAAATTCATGACATGTATATCTGACTGTGTGTGTGTCTAAAGAGAGCACCAACTAGAAACACAAATACAGTGCATCTCTAAAGTGTATGTGTTTAACAATTTTTGAAACAAACACTGTTTTAAATATATATTAATGACCTTTTATTTCCCTGTAATGAAGGTGTAATAAAAAAATGAATGTAAAACACTTTAGAAAGAAAGAACCATAACCTCCATTTCTTTTCTGTTTAGTTCTCCTGGTAAAGCTAGTTTGAGTCCAGTCAGGATCAGCATATTCTAAGGCAACAATATAGCAACGGAGCATGAGATTTGCATCTCCACTTTAGATTTCTCATTCTTGAACCTTTTTTTTTTTTTTTTTTTTTTGCCTTATCAGTACAGCTACCAAAGGGCTTAGCAAATGCTGCTGGAGTGGAATCTTTCACTGCATTTCAGACTGAAAATTTAATTGTTCATGTCCATTTCCAGCAGCAAGCCATGTCTGCAGACTAGTGATAAATCCAGGCAAAGAACAGGACAGACTTGAGGATATATGCAAATAATATATTAACCCACATCTGCAAGAGTTAATGTAGCAAATTCTATTATAGATATTATGTACATAACTTATTTTCATTTATGCTTTACATTGAATGGCCTCATCAAACTGAAAAATATTGAACCTGAATTTCAAGTAATATAGGTCACTTTAAACATGCCTAATATTACTATGCTATTGGCAAATTTATTTCTGTCATTTAGATCAAAGGCATATATTCGCTACATTCCCATGCCTGCTTTTCAGATATATTGCTGTTCTTTTTTCCTCCTACAAATGTAAACTTAATGCTTGTAATCTTTAGAATATAGAAAATAACAAAACTAAATTGTATAAATGATCTCATTTTCCCCCAGTCTTTTTATCTTTGTGCAATTGCATTGTTACTTGCTTATCTAAGTTGTGCTTTAATTTATTTTAATAATTTATTTTAGGAAAGCAATATATTATATTATTAGGAAAGGATGGATAACGATTTTGAAAAAGAAGAAAATCAAAACTTACTCGATGAAAATATATCATTTTTTAAATGTAATGAGAAAAATTTGATCTCTGAATAAAAGACCTATAAACTTTAATAAAAACTATTAGGATAAATATATGGAGAGTAGATATATTAGGACTAACTCCAGAAAGTTATTCAATTTTAAGTATATACTACGTTAATTTTTTAAAAATCTTGATTATTTTGGTTATACAGCCAAAAAAAAATGAAAGAAAATAGAAGAAAGGAAGAAAAAAGCAACAAGCAACAAGGCAATTGGATTCTCTCTAGAAAAGCAGTAGAGACTGCAGTCAGGATAAAAGAAATACCAAGTTTCATTTTAAATGGCCTAAGTAACATTCAGAAGTGTCTTTAAGCATAAAAATTTCTATAGCTTCTTCTGTTATTAAATACTTGGAAACATATATGATTCTCCCCCCTTTGGAAAGTTAGGTGCCTTTTTAATAATAAGAGATTAGCAAAGTGTTTTTCTACTTAATTGTAAAAGATTGGTGCTTTGTATCATAGAAAGAACATCTATTTGAACTAAGTACAGTCATTAGTTTAGTTATAACTGTTTGTTTAGATGGCACTTACTAAGGCATATTTTCTAAACACCAATTTCATCTAGATCAGTTGCATTTTTTTCTTAGTTTTCTAAGGTTTTGTTCATTGGTATTGTCATCATCAAGTATGGTCTATCTTGTGTCACAATTATTCTTTACACCTATGAAGTTTGAAAAGCTGATAGAAAGAAACATTTCCTTAATTTATCCCTTATGGATATTATTTTTTTTGGATATTATTTTTGAAGTTGTTTATGGATGTGGCTGTTTTACTAGTTAGAAATTTGTAAGGTTATATCCCTATAAAGAGGAGTTCTTTTAGAATCATAATTGGAAATAAATCCTTCCCTAGTCACTTTTTCAATTTGATGTACAATATTGATAAGAAGGGTAATAAAACATAGTTTCACTGGAGATGAATGGTTCTGTGTATATTTTTGAGACAATGAATTGGTTTGGTCTAACTGTGTAATGTTAGAGAAGAGTCTAAATTGATCACGTGGCAGCAGGATGGCAAAATGGTTTGGATGTCTAAAGATTTGGATTTGCAGATTGTCTTCAAAACTTACTTTATGACATGGGATAAGTTAATCAGCCTCCCTGAGTGCCAATTTCCTGAACTCTAAGACTGATGGGATGTAGGCTTTGAAAGTTTTAATGAGTTTTGAGATGCTGTATGTGATACATGGTCCATACTCAACTAACATGACTCAACCAGCATTAAATTCACGTATTAGATTACATGGCTGATATGAACTCTACATGACAACTCAAAATTAATTAGATTTTTTTCTTCATTGAAACTCATTCGTTTAAGGAGCAATACTGTTTCATATTGATTGAAGTTAAAATAAATATTTCCAGGGTGGTAGACTTATGAAAAACTTACAAATTACAGTATTATGTGCAAAAGACTCTTAATAAAAAAAGACTGATGATTGATAAAGACCCTGATAATAACTCAACAGGCACTTTGTGCTGAGAACTTTAGAGTTGCCCCTTCCACACCTCAAAAGAGAGAAAAGAAAAAAAATAATGACATACAGAGAATATTTTTCTTACATTTTCCACAACTTTTTTTGTGTTGCAGAATTTAAGAATAAAGCACAAAACCCACATTATAGAATTTATATAATTCAGTCCAAATATCCATCTTGCTCACTTCATCTTAAAGACAAGAACAAAAATAATCAGACAAAAAATGAAGAGGTCAATAATCCAGGTTGAGAGAAGCGTATCTTCAAAGGTTTGAAGACTAGAAAGAGTACTAATAGTTCAGTGTCTTTTGGATACTGAAAAAAAGATGTAGGACCAATAGTAAGAGAGATGATAATAGAAAAAGAAGCTATCAGATGATTTGTATGTCAACCATTTAAGGGAAGCAGACCATCTGGAAATATCACTCTACACTTCAGTGTTGAAAATGGAATACAATCAGATGTGAGGATACCATTTGTGAGGCAGTCTTAGGAATCTACCTAAGAAATGAGGGAGAACCCAAAATACTGGATAAATAGGGATGAAATTTACTAGTGTCATTCACCAGTAATGGTAGCCCAAGTTTCAGAAGAACCATCTGAGGTGGATACATCAGATTAGAAATTAGCAGTGGTTTTAATGTTCAAATAAGAGTCTAGTTTTGTTTACGTCATACAGTTTTTAAACATTTTGTAATACATAGACTGTTGCCTTGTCTAGTTGCAATGATTATCCAGTTCGGTTCATTAATTTTTAAATATTTTGAAAAATAGCAATAAAACGTTATGCCCTTCTATAATATTTATCTTTATATTGCCAATGTATCTCTTTTTTTGGTGCTAAATTAGTTTAGAATTCTTTCATCATATCTTTTCTGTCCCCTTATACCTACTGTGCAATTCTTAAAGTTGATACACTCATGTGAAAGATGAGTTTTTCTAGGAGCAGCATAATTATGGTTGTTTTCACCACTGAAGTAATCAAGTATGTGGGCAATGATGCATCTTATGAAGTAACTTTTTTCAGATTGTATTTATTTATTTATTTATTTATTTATTTATTTATTTATTTATTTATTAACAGCTAGGGAGAGTGAGAGAGCAAGAACAAGCAGGGCCAGCATCAGAGGGAGAGGGCGAAGCAGGCTCCCCACTGAGCAGGGAGCCCAATGCAGGGCTTGATCCCAGGATATTAATCTGAGCCCAAGACAGGTGCTTAGATTTAGAGACTTGGAAATTATATATGTAGGTATATGTATGTGCGTTTTGTTTGTGTTTGTTCATTTTAGTTTACACATTAGATAATAATTGACTACTTGGCCAAATTTTCAGAAAAGGGATACATTATTAACAATTGTGAAATGAGATTCTTATTTTTAACCCACAGTTGGCAAATACCTATTCTGGACTAGATTCCTGCAGCTCTGAATTCCGTTTAAGAATCATTTGGAGGTTTCATAACTTTCTCTCCAGGTGATTATTAAATTGTGTTTATTTTCATTACCATAATACATATCAATTAAAAATCTATGCCTCTATAAAAAGCCATCTGAGAAATCATAGACCTTTTATATATAAAAAAAAGAAAATATATTTTTATTTATTAAATGTCTTATGTATGGATAAAAACTACACAGTAATTATAGAGGTAAAATTTAAAACTGACCTATACAAGCAAATAAAGCACTACTAAACACTGACTAAAAATGCATCACACAAAATCTTTGTGCATGTTTTTCTTCATTAAAAGTCTTTGTTTTACTCTTATTAAAAATAAATTTTTACTAAATTCTATGCTTCTCAGATATAGAAGCCTTCACTCTCATAATCTATCTTTCTCAAAAGAAGTCAGAAAATCTAATTGGCCAAAATATTAAGCTCCCAAAGGGAGTTTTTCTCCTTCATTATCTAATTCTGCAAGCCTTTGCTCTGCATTCAGCTCAGTCATTTCTGATCCTTAGTGAGCACAACATCTGTGAACTCGATAAGTCTTCTTAACGATGCCAAATCTGGGGCAAATGACCCACACATTTCAAATACTATTCACATAAGCTAAGAATAAAAGTAATTTATCCTTTTGTCTGGAACAGGTGCTTCTGGAATGACTTTCAGTAAGTCATGCTTCAGGTTGATTCCCACAGCTGTGAGACCATGTCCCAAGCAGGTGACAGATTGTGTATCCACTGAATTAACATTTGTCACTTTGAATAATGCAAACTTGTTTCCAGTACCTCCATATCATTACCTTTATGTCATTTGGAATGTTCATTATACAAAGATGCCATCCTAGCTTTCCTTGAAAACTCCCGAAGCCACTCTAACACGGAAGCTACTGAAACAAACCTAAAGAACATTCTGTGTAATTCTAAAAGTCTGTTTCTATTCCAGTAATGTAAAATGGCAGATGCAAAGCGTATTGTTCAATTTTTTGTTTTGTAACTTGGCACACTCACAAGGTCATATGTACTTGATTTCAACTCCTTGTTGGGACCCAAAAACATTAGTGATGCTTTCCATTTCACTATCATTTCACTTGGAGCATCCCAATCATTTCCCGCCTCACTTCTCTGATATGTCTTGATTGCCCTAGCAGAGACAAAGCAATAGTGATCTAATATTTAGAAAGAGTGACATTTAAGGAAAGATTTAGTACACATTTACAATAGATCAAGCATACATAATTCAATATAGCATTCACCAGACAATCCCAGGTTTTTTCTCTTATTAATCCACCCTAAAAGTCTCAGCATTCTATCTTTATCTTCAGTAAGAGACCCAGTCAGTGGTATTCTTGTGTGTACTCAGCCCTCACTGGTCTCATACAGGTGGACAGCTCCTTACTCTGAGAAAATACCACTCTCTGCCTGATAAATTTTACTCAAAGGATGAAAAGTGTCAGAAGGCTAAAAGTGCAGAGGAATTACATTTCCACTCCTTTGTCCTAACTCCTCTTCCCCAACTATTGTCACCAAAATATGACTTGATGGGCATTGGCAAGTAAATTACTCTAGCTCTCATTCTTAAGGTAAATAACTCTAAAGTGTATTCTCACACACATCCCTGATGGGCCAACTGCCCCCATTCACCTACAGAAATGAGCTGGTCACTGCTGCCCCTAGATACTCCCTTCTCTTTGTTCTTGATATCGCCTCACCTGGACTCGTTATTCTTGGAAACACTAAGAGAGTAATAATCAGTCTGATTCTTTTTTCAACGATGACCTCTGGGGAAACTCAAACAAAGACACCCTGAATTTTTATTAGGGAAACTTGATTTTATCTGAAACACTCATTTTGTGAGTTTCTCTTTATTAATTGTCAAATTAAATGAACAGAAGAATTTGCTTGATACTCACACACACATTAACATATGTTTAGAATCTCAGATTTCCAGAAAAATAGTCTACCCATATGTAGCCAGATTTTTCTAACAATGATAGCAAAATATCTTTAGATATTCTTTTATTTCATGCATTTTAATAAAACTTTTTTTGTTGCTTTTATCTGGCTTCCAAGCCCTCTACAAATTAAAAGTATCAAATTAGAAAGAATTCAAGAGAGGGTCTATTAATGAAGAAGAGACAGAAAATTTCAAATAAAAAAGTTTCAGAAAGCAGATAATTCATCTATCTCTAAAGAGATAGATAGATGAAAGCTCTCTCATCTAGAACAAGCTGGAAGTACCTAGGTCAGCCTATAATTATATAAACTAATGTTCATATTTGACTATAATATTAAGAAAATTTTCAGAACTATTTTGATGTTCAGAAACATTTTGTAAGAAGTTAAAAATGTCTAACATAGTTTTAAATGGTTAAAAAATTATTTTGCTCCAATAGCATATCCTGAAGTTAAATAACAGAACTATTTTTTAAAATTCAGAAAAGAGGTGAGGGGATTGGATTACTGGGTGATGGGCATTAAGAAGGGCACATGATATAATGAGCACTCAGAGTTCTATACAACTGATAAATCACTGACCTCTACCTCTGAAACTAATAATAAATTATATATTAATTGAATTTAAATTAAATTAAATTAAAAAATCAGAATAGATAATGGTTGACTCTAGGGAAAAATAACATAAACTGAAATTTTAACAATTTGGACCTGTGAAATGAATTTTTCCTTTATTCATGCATGGAAAAAGATGAGTACAGCAAGTTATATAATGTTTATACTTCTTTAGGAAATAGATGTTTCCAAAATCTTAAAACACCACCATGAGAAAACATGTTTTATCTAAAAAACAATTTTCCCTAATTCATATAACAGATTGCTATTTTTAGTAAAAGTCTAAAAGTTCATAGTAAAATAAATAAGACCTCTAAAACTCTCACTAAAAAAAAAATAATAATAATGGGATGCCTGGGTAGCTCAGAGGTTAAGCATCTGCCTTTGGCTCAGGGAGTGATCCCACATCAGGCTCCCTGCATGGAGCCTGCTTCTCCCTCTACCTGTGTCTCTGCCTCTCTCTCTCTCCCTCTCTCTCTCTCTCTCTCTCTCTCTCTTTCTCTCTGTGTCTCTCATGAATAAATAAATAAAATCTTTACAAATAATAATAATAATAATCATCATCATCATAAGATGCAAGTTAAGGGGCACTTGGGTGGCTTAGCTGGGTAAGCATCCATCTGTTGGTTTCTGTTCATGTCATGATCTAGAGTCCTGAGACTGAGCCCTGCGTTGGGCTCCACGCTGAGCAGGGAGTCTGCTTGAGATCCTCTCCCTCTCCCTCTGCCCCTTCCCCTACTCTCCCTCTCACTATCTCTCAAATAAATAAATCTTTTAAAAAATATTTATAAAGAAATATTTAAAAATAATCTTTAAAATCTTTTAAAAAACAAGTTTAGGTAAAATAAGTATTTAACTATAAGCAGAAATATAAGCCAAATCAAAAAACAGAGATATTATGAACTTGAAACATATTTTTATTTTTCTCCTTTATTAATTTATACATGGCAGATCAATCTAGCAGTGGCATTTAAAATCAAATTATGGAAAAATACTGTTAATCAGAGTATTACATACATTGAGATCCAGATGTACTCCTGTATCCAGGAAGAATTAAATTGGCTTAGTGTAGACAGCTGTCCTTTTTTTATGCTCAATATTTACATCTGTAATAATAAACATATTCTATTTATCTTGTACTTGATGTCTTTTAATATAATTCAGTAACTAAATTCTTTTGCAAATCCTGTAGGTTTATCAGTACATCTGGGAAATAAGGTACCATAGTTTCTAAATCCTTACAGTGACTTTGGAGCAATACTGTTCTAATCACCCTCAGAATTTTGTATCATTTTCCCTGTAATAGAACCACAAGAGGGTATAATCCTTTAGCTTTTTGTCGCAGACACATTTTGTAAGAAAAAAAATGACTATGTATTTACACATATAGGTGTCAAATTTTACATATTTCAGCTTTAGTTGAAATTTGGTGCATTTTTTTACCAACTTTAATTAGTTTATACGTTTTATTTTCTGATGTATTTCACATGAAAATATGATCACATATTTTTAATATAGTATAGTTTAAGTTGACTGTTTCATTACCCTTTGAGAACCAATGTGATTCAGTTCACTGTGTCAGTGGAAAAATTACTAGAATGGTACTTCTTCTGTAGAGTGAATGAATGAATGAATGAATGAATGAAAAATTTTGTTTTACAGCCTCCTGACTTTCTCCTACTGCTCTGGTTCTGAGGGCTGGTGTCCATATCTCAGTAAGTCTCCTTGAATCTGAACACCTTTATCCACTGTTTGTGAATAAAGACACTGTTGTGTCTTTATCCATCTGTCACTTGCACTTTTTCTTCTTCGTCGCTACCCTTTAAAATTAGTGGCCACTTCCCTGTAATGAGTACCCCTTATTCCATTAAAAAAGGTCCAAAGTTTTATGTTGATTTATGGCCATATGGAACTATAAACTCCAAGGAGCAGAAACTACTATGTCTAATCCTAACCTGATATTCTCCATTGTTAAAGGATTAGTATTCTATATTGTTCTTAGCATAATACTTTGCAGAGACAGAAAAGTAATATATACAATGAATATGTATGTATTAATGGGCTTAATAGCTTGGTTGGTAATTATGCTACAGATAATAAGTTGCTTCCATTTAAGCTCTTAGAAAACAAAACAAATATGTTAACTGTTCAAATTTGTAAACTATTTGTTTTAAAGGCATTCCAAACACTTGTAGGCACAATTTTTATCTTTTTCATTGAACACTGCTAGAAATAGACCCAGAATTAAGACTATAATATAGCTGTTAACAGTTTCTTCTGATGTTTCTTACAGAAATTATGTAAAAATACATAGCAATACTGTTTTTCATCAGATTTAAAGGCTTTAAAGAACCAAGTTTTGTAGAGATTCTTTTTTTTTTTTTCATTGTTGTTATTTTCCAAAATCAGCAGAAACAAAATAAGGTAATACTTGTAATAAGAAACAGGTTTGGTAAAGCTCTGGTCCTTCAAATATAAAAAGTAAGGAGGAAAACTGTCGCTATGTCCGTCAGAAAAAATATCTCTTTTAGTAGCTTGCAAGTAATTTAGGAAATATATGCTGGCCAGCTAGAGCTGGTCACTGGCAATAAGGTAGATAAGATTTGCTAATATTTCAATCATTTAAAAAAGTACTCAGTCTTCAGAGACTAGAAAGCAGAGAAGGGACTGTTTATCACAATTGTGCAAATTTTGATTAAGCAATAAGTAATAAGAAAAAGTATAATCTGTTTTACTTTCCAATCCAGTTATTCTCAAATTTTAGTATATGCAAGTCCCAGGAGTCTGTGTTAAGAATTCCTAGGAACTACTCTACTCCTACACATTGAAAAATCTCTGTATGTAAGGGTCCAGGAATATGCATTTTGAAAAACACTTTAGGCAATTCTGAGCCAGCAAATATTCTGACCAACCTTCAATCTTTTTCTTGAAATTTACTTAAAATGGGACAGTCACGGTTCAGAGCATAGAGTAAATATACAATAAACTCTTTATGGATCTCATAAACCTGCAAATTAGTCCATAAATTTGTTCACTTAAGTGAAACAAATATAATCTCATTTTTGTTAACCATTAAAAAAGGATGATATTTGTTCTTATGTAAACTCTTTTTAATAAATATTAAGTTGACAACCTAAATGGTACATATACTGATTTCATGTGAAAATTATCTTACCTAAAGTAATGACAGCTTTTTCCTTACCTTTTTTCCATCCATTATCCATATCCATTATTCTTAGAGTAGTTTGGGCAAAATCTAGTCACTCTATTCAGTTATCATTACCATTAGCTATTGACTTCAAATTTCTTCTAAATAGTCATAAAGCCCAAAAACTGAATCACATTGAGCAATATCTTATCAAAATGGTACTGTTGGCCAAGATAATAAATATGTAGACAAAATTTAAAGAATTTGATTATTGCTAATTTATTCTGAGTCTTACTCTTATAGTTCACATTTTTCTGATCATGGGTAATTACAAATAGTTTTATACAGAGAAAAAGTTAAATTTCTGTCTTTCTTTATAGATTATTTATTTATTTATTTATTTATTCATGAGATACAGAGAGAGGCAGAGACATAGGAAGAGGGAGATGAAGGCTCTTTGCAGGGACCCCGATATGGGACTCCATCCTGGATCCCAAGATCACACCCTGAGCTGAAGGCAGATGCTCAACCACTGAGCCACCCAGGCATCCCAAAAAGTTAGTTTTAACTTTCATTTTTATGCTTTCTTAAAATGTATGTACAATTTCAAGTTTATCATATTACTTTTTTAAAGGCATTTTTTTTTTTTTTGGAAAGAGAGAGAGAGCAAGACGGAGGAGCAGAAAAAGAGGGAGAGTTAGAAGCCCAAGCAGACTCTGTGCTGAGTGCAGAGCCCACCATGGGGCTCTGTCTCACCACCCTGAGATCATGACCTGAACCAAAACCAAGAATAGGTCACTCAACCAACTGTACCACCCAGGGGCCCCATATTTCTTATTTTAAATTTGTTTTCCATTATACAATATTTGCTATAATAAATGAACAAAATGCCCATATGTATGTCCTTTTGTTTTTGTTGTTGTTGTTGTTGTTTTGTCTTCAGAGTAAATAATTTGTGACCTTGGATACATCTCCTCATTCTTTGAACTGAAAAATTCTTACACTTAAAAAAGGACAAAATTGCTTTGAACTAGTTACCTCCAAATCCATCTAAAATGCCCTTTTGTGGGGATCCCTGGGTGGCGCAGCAGTTTGGCGCCTGCCTTTGGCCCAGGGCGTGATCCTGGAGACCCGGGATCGAGTCCCGCGTCGGGCTCCCTGCATGGAGCCTGCTTCTCCCTCTGCCTGTGTCTCTGCCGCTCTGTCTCTCTGTCTCTCTCTGTGACTATCATAAATAAATAAAATTTAAAAAATAATAATAAAATGCCCTTTTGTCAGTCCAGGTGGCTCAGTAGTTTAGCGCCTGCAGCCCAGGGTGTGATCCTAGAAACCAGGGGGGATCGAGTCCCATGTCAGGATCCCTGCATGGAGCCTGCTTCTCCCTCTGCCTGTGTCTCTGCTTCTCTCTCTCTCCCTCTCTCATGAATAAATACAAATCTTTAAAAAAATAAAGAAAATAAAATGCCCTTTTGTAAATTAATACCAGGATTTCAGGATTATGAAATATCCACAAACTTAGTTATTTGTTCATTCATTTAGTCAATCAGCAGTTCCCAGATGCCAAGTTTTACATTTAAAGAGTGAGTGACATGACAGCTAAACTAAATAGCAAAGAATAGGTAGAGATGTTAATTGTTTTATATGCATACACTAATAATCAGATAAAAACAAACAAAAATGCATTGCTCTGCTCCAAGACTAAACAAGCTGCCGAATTCAAAATTTATTTGGAATTTCTCATTCATTCATTCAACACCTTATAAAGTTCTTATTTTCTATCATATTGTACAAGAGGCTATAGAGAGATACAAGTAAGGAGCTCAGGTTAATGAAGACAACATACATGTAAATAAGTAATCAATCTGTATTTTAGTATGAAAACATTATAAATACTGCTCTGACACTCTAAGTAATTTTTTAATATGATGGTAATTAAATTATTTATGAATATGTATGTTCTAGGTTATGGATATGAAGACCCAAATGTTTAAGCATCTAGCTTGGTACGCACACACATACTCACTTCCTACATGAAATCCTTTAAAAAAAAAAATGAAGTGAAAATCTAGGAATGTAAATGTTTTGATTGACTAATTTGTGCAAGGCATGAATTAGGTAGTTTATATAAATCATATTTGATCAAATCAATTTAGTGAATTGATTTGACCACACTATTAGTATTTTAAAATATTAAATATTGTAAGCATTTTAATATTTTAAGATTAAAAGAGTAGCCAGAGAGACCCAGGAACATCTGCAGTAATTAGCACAATCAGTTCAAGCCCACATCTGTCTGATTGATCATCACTGCTGTGCTCACCATTATTCTTTACTTTGTTACCTTAGTGCAAGTTAGAATAAATAGAGAAAGCAAGATAGCATGTGATGCAGTAAAAGTTTCTTCAGGGTTTGCCTGTGTTTTTCACATAAGATTTGAAAAATTTGAAGAGATGAAAGTGATTGGATGTGAGTCAAAATTTGAAAGATGAATGTGGTTTAAAAAATGAACTAATGTTGCATATATGAAATATAGAAAAGTTATGGCATTCTTTGAGGATTGAGCATAATTACTGAAACAGATATTTTCCATAAAGAGGGCACTTATCAGCTAAGGAACAATAAGCATTTGGGTAATAATGAATAGATCAGTCTTTCAAAACATTGAATTTTAAACTTTTGTGAGCCTAAGATATATGGAATAAGTGTTAAAAATGCAAATCTCTTAGTCTTTCCATAGTCAAGCTCATTAGCATCTCTGGGAATGAGAACCTGAAACGATTATTTGAATAAGCAACTAGATGTGTTTGCTGCATGTGGTTGGAGGACTATACGTTGAGAAACATTAGCTTGTAGGAAGTGATAATATATTCACATAGTGAGGGAAGACAGAGATAGAGAGGGAGATAAAGTCATTTATTTTGAACACAAATTTTAGGGGATAGGACACCTTTAAATGTCTGTTTGTTTACAATGCAATGGGATTGAAGCATCTGGGTGGCACCTTCAGTTAAGCATCTGCCTTCAGCTCAGGTCATGATCCCAGGGTCCTGAGACTGAGCCCCACATTGGGCTACTTCACATCAGGGGGGATCCTGCTTCTCCCTCTCCCTCTGCCTGCCATTCTCCTTGCTTGTGACCTCTCTCTCGGTCAAATAAATAAATAAAAATCTTTAAAATAAAAAATAAAAATAAAATAAAATGTGATTTGCAAGGCAATCTACGTTAAATGCTAATTGAAGTTAATCGTATACATTTCTATATGATATTGATAAATACTAACTAAAAAGACATAGGACTTTTTATTGCTTTTCAAAGATGTGAAATCTATAATAATAATAGCAGTTAACATTTAATTAGCCCTTAGTTTGTGTCAAACACTCTTCAGAGTGTTTCATAGGTAAATTATTTAAGACCACAGTAATCTAAAGAGTTACATGCTATTATTCTCTCCATTTTACAAGATAGATAATCGAAAGCAAGAGGCTGGATAACTTGACCCCAAACTAATCAAAGTGACACAGCCAAATAGAAAGTTCACAATCTTAATCAATACGATGTACCGATATGATGATTTCAACTACTTTTATTGCAAATATTCATATTAATGTCTGGTGAAAATTTTTCAGTTATTTATTTTTTATTCAGTAAATACTTTCCAAATATTTATAACTTTTCCCCTAAATCACTAGAAAAGTTTTAAAGATTATTTTTGAGTATAAAATGTCACTATAGAAATCATTTTAGATATATTTGACATAAATCTTTGCCATTTACTTTACTTCCATCCATCTTTGTCTTCGATGTATAGAAATATGTCCACAAATAATGGAAAAATAAATGTAAATTCACTTAAATGAGTGGAAAAACCCATAACCAGTGTCAACTGTCAAGTGAATTAGAAGAACTGAATGAGTAATGACTGAGTATATATAATTCTGCTGATGGTGTGGATTTACAGATACATATGTGACATTTGTCCCACAAAGAAAGACAGAGACAAGTGAACTGTTTTAAACACATTAAGTATATCTTTGGGGAATTTACGAAAAACTTTTCTTAAAATAGGTTACTTGGGCTGGTGTATTTACACCTTTACATAGCACCCACCCCAGAAGGACCAATTCAATGTGGAAATGACAAGTACTTGACTATTTGTACTAAAGCTTCTCTTCTAAAAAGCAAAAGCAAAAGTAAAACGCAAAATATATACATGCATTCCCATAAATAAAAATATAAACAAAACAAAAATATTCGCCACAAATAAAAAGCTTAAGGTGGAAATTACTTCTCATATGAATTTTCAGACCTTTAAAATACATATTAAATTGGAGTGTCTAAAGCCAATCATCAAAAGTTGTAGATATGCTCTTTCTATTAAATTAGTGGAAATTTCTAAAATCTTGGTCATAAATAATTATATTTTTGAGAGATGATATGTTCAATGAAAAGGAGTTTGGCCATGAAATTGTGCTGTTTGGAAAGATCCCATATGTGCAACTTACTAGTTACATCATCTTTTTCTATTTCAGTTTGTTTTACATAAAAGGGACTGTTAGAATGTGCCTTTACAGTTCTTCTTAGCATTAAATGTGATAATTCAAGTAAAAGAGTTCTAGATCATGGTAAGATCTCTACAATAATTTAGCTGTTTATATCACCTTCACTATTATCTCTGAAAAAATAATAAGATTTTAATTGGCAACAGTTTTCAAAAAATGAAAGACAAATCTCTATCTTAATGCTTATATTAAGTAAAGAAGGAAACCATTTATAACAGCATTTAAAAAATAAAAGAAATCCAAGGCCAAATAAAACAACCTCTAGAACATAAACAAAACTCTATTTGATCTTGGAGTGGGCAAAAGTTGCTTAAACAGACTATAAAGCACAAATTACAAAAGAAAATTTTGAGAAGTTGAACCTCATCAAAATTAAACATTTTTGCTCTTCACAGGTCACCAATAAGAAAATGAAAAAGCAAGTCACAAACTGGGAGAAGATATTTATTGAATGCATATCTAACAAAGGATTTGCATTGAGAACTCCTACAAGTCAATAATAACAAGAAAAATCAACTCAACATGGAAAACAAAAGATAATTCACTAAAGAACGATATGCATCAAAAGATGCTTAGCACCATATTCATCAGAGAAATGTAAATTAAAATATTAGGAAACATCCCTACACAACCATTATATTGGCTAAAATTAAAAAGCTTGACCCTCCCAAAGTGTTATTGAAGATATGAAGGAAATGGAACTCTCTTACACTGCTGGTGGGAATGTAAAATAAAATCATCAATTTGGAAAAGTGTTTGGCAATCTTTTTTGAAAAGTGAGACTTATATGATCCAGCCAGGAACAGTTACATTAATGAGTCCTAGTGAAAAAATAAAAGTATAAAATGCAAATAAATAAATAAATAAATAAATAAATAAATAAATAAATACCATGAGAGTCTCTCAAGTAATATCATATTATCTTATTAAGAAACAATTGTTCTTTGCCAGGAATCTAGCAATGAACTATTTCTGCAATGTAATCATGAATTCCCATGCTTTGTTTAGACTGTGATTTAGAGTTCCTTTACCAAAAGCACTGAATTTTTATTCCATGTTTCATATGTTACTTTTATCTTTATAGCAAAACCTAAAGGAACTCTTAAGCTCAGGACTGTGTAGACAATAAAATAATTGAGAATGACTAAGTCTGAAATTCAGAGTGGGATAGATATGCAAATCTTACATACATGTAACTCACTGAAGGATATTTAAGATACATAGTTAATTTCTCAATAAGAAGGAATGTGTAAATTTCATTAACAAGTGAATGTACCTGTGCTCGGTTGAGTTGCTCTGCTTTATTTGTCACCATATTTCTTTTATTACCCCATGATTGTTTTCTGTGTTCACTTTCACATGCATTAGGGACTACAAACAAAAAAGAATTAAATGAGCAAAACCAACAAATACCTTTTTTGCCATCAAGATTGGTACCCTAAGCTGCTGAGCACAGTCGGCCTCTCTGCTTCAGGTCAGTATTGAGTTTGTCAGAAAGCATCCCTGGCTATATTTCCAGAGGTTCAATTTCTGTTCCTTCCTGAGACTGCGTAAGTTTCTACGATTTCTAAACATGAAATAAGCTCCACTTTTATGATATCTCTGCAAAATATCAACTCTTCCTGTCCTGGTTCCTGTTTATTCTCACTTAGAAATGCTTAACTTGCTTGTCTGAGACCTGGGACATGCTGCTGCCTTAGGGTTATGGCTCATCCAAACTTTAATCAAAAAAAAAAAAAAAAAAAAGTCATTCCAAGTTGAGCACTACATAAGAAAAACTCTCTTCTACTGAGCAGAATTTACTGACTTTATGCTACTATATGCTATAAGCAGGCAGAAAATAAACCAGGAAAAGTATTGGAAAAACTGTGGTTTCTAATATCTCGATTTCTATTTTGTATGCTTTAAAATTTTAAATGATTATAAGATAAGTGGAAATACCAAGGAGATAGTTAAGCATATTATGAGCTCAGTGGAGAGCTCTAGTCTAGAATAAGACCTAGAGAGTCATTTGAGAATATATCACATAATTGGGAATAGATGGAATCACTTAGGAAAGAGTGTGATAGAGAAAAGAAAGGCGGTTAAGTTCTAGTAAGAAAACTCAAGATTTACAGGGGGTTGTTAAGGAGAAGAGGAAATTACAAAGAACTGCCAAATCTAAAGAAGAAAACTGGAAATGTATGGGTCACATGAGCTTGTCACAAGACAAGCCTGGAAGGGTACATGGAATCTAGGGAAGACTTAGTTATTTTTCTTTCTGTTTTGATATGAGAGATACCAGATGACGGTAGATTTGACCCATAGACTGAAAGACGTTGTTGATACAGAAGAGAACACAACCTAAAGAAAAATTTCCTAAAAAATGGCTAAAGAGGTTCACAAAATCACAAATGATGGGTTTAATTAGTCTTTCATTCCAAGTGGAGGAGATTCACGTAAAAAGGAGAAGCTTCTAAAGATAGGGGTGAACAAGGTTGGGGTGTATT
Source organism: Nyctereutes procyonoides (assembly GCF_905146905.1). Taxonomy (NCBI): domain Eukaryota; kingdom Metazoa; phylum Chordata; class Mammalia; order Carnivora; family Canidae; genus Nyctereutes; species Nyctereutes procyonoides. Next base: position 11,359,978 of record NW_026575032.1, on the reverse strand, counting down.
ATTTTTATTGATCTTCAAAGAGTAGAAAGTTTCCCTTGAAGATTTCTTTCTCCTTGTAAGAATATGGTGAATTCATCTTTGAGAGAATTACGGATGTGTGGGGACATCTGTGAACTTTATTAAATCTGAAAAATTTTGAGTGTGAGTGGCTTAATATGCAACAGTTTTAAACAATACATTATATTACAAAGATTTACTATTTTATTTTATAAGAAATCTGAGGGTAGATGGTTCCAATTGGTCATTTAATAGTACACAGGTAACCTCAAAAATCTCCTGGTCTTTGTATTCTTTCTTTCTTTCTTTCTTTCTTTCTTTCTTTCTTTCTTTCTTTCTTTCTTTCTTTCTTTCTTTCTTTCTTTCTATCTTTCTTATCTTTATATGTTTCTACTGCCATCGCTAGGACATTTTTCCTACATTGTGTCACAAGATAGACATAACTGCAGTCATAACTTTCTCTAATTCTTCTTGTCAAATCTGAAATGAGCAATTTTTTATTAATGTTTCTTTTTTGGTAAAAAAGAGAAAATTTCTCTTAAGTCCCTTCATCAGATATTGCCATGCATTTAAGTGATCAGAATTTAATGACATCCTCATGTTTAAACTAACCATGGACATCATGGACAAAGGGAAAGGGGACTGAATTAGAAGTGGTATTATTTACTCTGAGGACTTGCGGATGGTTGCAGCTACCTAGAGTTTTGGGAGATGTCTTTCTCAAAATGAAAATACTGTTAATAAATTAGAAAGACTATGACCCTTAAAGAGACAGATAATAAACAGTTCTACGATAAGTAAAATGGAGAAAATATAAAACATGAGAGAGCACATTTCAACAGCAATGTTTATTTTGGCTGCCAAGCAATTTGGCATGTATATTTGAGTTATAATTAATATATATTCAAAGTAAATTCACATTTGAAACTTTCCCAATTTGTAATTAATAAGAGTTTTACAAAACCTTTGTGCTAATGGACTTACCTAACATCATATTTTTGTACTATTTCAAACATTTCTGGAAGGCCTGGAATTCCTCTTCTCATCCCCTTCTCAGGACAGGCAGACAAAAAGTGACTTGTCAATCAAACAGTAATGGGCATGATCTCATATATCTTCCTTTTTTCATACCACCATCTTTTATGCTCAATATCATCTTTTGTGACATGGAAAGATTTGGAACAATTTCTAAAGTAAACAATGTAGAAATTTTCATCATCTATCCCAATAAAAAAATTAATAAAGGACATCTTAGGCTTCATACACTTTATTCTCTTCCTATATATTTATAGTATAAAATAATCAGTGTTATGAAACTGGAATAGCTTCAACTTTGCTGTTTTTTCCTTTCCTAGCAATAGTTTACAAGATTCATTTCTATTCATACAAAGAAATTAATATTGCATGCAGAGTGATTAAAAGTACCTTTAGCTTACTGAAGCAGAAATGTTAAGGATTTCCTGTTCCACCAGTAGAAATTTTTTGAAGGAATATCAGAATAAACCATAAATTTATTTTGGGGGATGGCAATACTTAATAGAACAGTAATTACATGATAACCAAAATTATAATGACAGTATGAGCTTTAGGATAGTGGTGACATAAAAACATCAATATTTGGAGATAGAATAATTAGACTCTGGTTTTTCATACTTATTTGTGATGAATTAACCAGACACTGCTTCCCTCTCTGACCAGAAACTAGAGACATTGAGAGGAAACTCAGTAGAAACTAAATTTAGGTTGTGAGAAAGTTTACAAATCTTGCTTACCTTGAGGTGCAAGGGATATAAATTTAAGGACTGACAGCATAAGGTGGTCACAATGGACACTTTTATAATGGAGATCACTGAATATTTCCTGGCACTCTAAGAGACAATGTACTTTAATGTAGATTATATTGATTTACCCTAAGATAACTGTTTCCTCTTACCTTGCAATAACTTGGAGCAAATCAATGCAATCTGCATTTCAATACTTTGTTTTACTGACTTCTTAATAGAGATGGTTTGAAAAATTTGATTAGGGGAAAATATGCCCACACCTACTAATAACCGAACTGCATACAGGTAGGAAATTAGAGAGTAAAATACATCACTTTATTTTTAAATCCACCGAGGCAATTAATGCTTTTCTATTCTAGAAAGTTTACTGATGAAGATGTGACCTTGCTAACTTTGTCGTAGTGTCTAAAAGGCCCTGCTTAAAAGCCTTCATATCATGCCATGAAGGTTATACTACATGATTCCATTAAGATACAAGCAGTAAAAAAAAAAAAAAAAATACTGCCAATAAATGCAGAATAATTTCACCATATCTCTTGCTCATTTTTTTTATTTTTAAAGTTTTATATATTTATTTTCTTAGCAATCACAACATTTCCATGACTATAAACATATTATTTGAAGGTGGTAAAAGTGTCTCTTAATCCACTGAGATTTTGTGAAAGGCTTCTGGCCACCCTCCTTCCATAGGGTTTTAGATTCTTATCAGTAGAGATACGCAGTTTGAACGCAGGTTTATTGATGGTTCTATTGTCATTGCTCTACCGGCCACTGCTTAATGTATTATAAATCTGCAAAATAAATCAAAGAGGCCAATGAAGGAAACACAAGTCCACCAGGAAAGACATCTGGTGTAATGTATAAATAGGGCTCATCTTCATATAGGTTAATGCAGGGGGAGTTGTTAACAGTTGTTAATGTCAACATTTTGTTATGTTCCAATTACATTTAAGTATCAAAGAAGACCACATGGGGAAGGTTATCAAACCAAGATGTTATTAAATATTTGATATAATTCATTCAGGAATAAGATAAATGGCTAATTTATATATCATCCACTTGAGAAGAAAAAGAGAGTAGAGAAAGAAGAGAAAATTGCCTTTGTCCTCCAGGATCAGTAACAGTTAATGTACCTTGTTACTATAATAAAAATAATTAAAGAACCATAATAAGCCTTTAAGGTATTCTTAGATTAATGCAGTAGGAAGGTATAAAATTATCTACAGTTACTTTAACCTTTCATCTACTTCTCAAATTTTTCACATCTCTAAATATTCAGCCCAACTCCTAGATTTTTCATAAATCCATATGTGCATTTTTCTTCTTCAGTTTCATCTTACATTTATTGTACATGATTATATTATTTTGAATTTTATTTATTACAACAATCATTTCTTCCCAGAGAGATTTTAATTCTAAACACACACACACACACACATACACACACACACATCCCACCGGTAAATTCTCTGTATCACAAATTACTAGGCTTGTATCACAGTAGGACTTACAACTATTTAGGATAAAATCTAGTAAAGTGAAATTCTAACATTTTTACTCTCCTGATCACTAAATCCAAATCATGAGGATATTGCAAGAACATTTCAAAATTTATTCAGAAATTGACATTTACAAGAACATTTTCAATTGGCATCTTAAGAAACCTTGTTAGACCACTTGAAAGTACATTTATAAGAACATTTTGCAGTTAAAGGGAATTTTTATGAAAAAGACATGACTTTATTACGTGATTTTATTAAATTATATACATGCAAGTAGTCACATACATGTGAGCATTCACTAGAGGTAGTAAATAACCAAAAAGTAATTATCAGCATTTTTAAGTTTAATTTTAACCTTACATAATGAATTCACTGTTATCCTTACTTTTAGAACTATTTTTTATGGGTTTAGTCAAAATGGAACATGCAGATGTATGTCCTGATAGTTTGAATTTACCTGTTGTACTTAGGTGGTTAAAAATATATCTACTGACTTTCATATTGAAACTCATGCACTGTTTAACTTTTAGTTTGATTACTATGGTTAAAAATATTATTAGTGATACCTGGGTGGTTCAATCGGTTAAGCATCAGGCTTGATTTTGGCTTAGATCACGATCTCAGGGTCGTGAGTTCATGAGATCAAGCTCCAGGTAGGACCCTGTGCTCAGCAGGGAGTTAGGCTTAAAGATTCTCTCCCTCTCCCCCTCCCACTACTCATGCATATTCTCTTTCTCTCTCTCATATAAATAAGTAAATCTTTGAAAAATATTATTAGATTTTAGTATTTTAGATACTTAATTTATGATTGATCAAACTTTAGGGATATGGCACACAGAGAAGAACTTATAGTCAAAATGTTAAGATATAAACATACAGGAATTTCATAATATTCAACACTATTTTTTTAAAGATTTTATTTATTCATGAGAGACTCAGAAAAAGGCTGAGACACAAGCAGAGGGGGAAGCAGGTTCCCCACAAGGAGCCCCACAGGGGACTCGATCTCAGGACCCCAGGATCATGACCTGAGCTGAAGGCAGATGCTCAACCACTGAGCCACCCAGGTGTCCCAACACTATCTATTTTTAAAGAAGATAAAAAAGAAAGGAAAATTTATAGTTTGATAATGATTACATCCCCTAAATATTCAGGAAGATCCCACTTAGTAGATAAGCTATAGACATATTCACTTTAATAATCAGGAAAATGCATGAATATTTGAGTTTGCTGCTATTGTTTAAAATACTACTTGCTAATGCTTTAAACGAATAGAAAAAGAATTGGAAGAAAATAGATGAAGCTTCTACTATTTGAAGATGATGTGATCATCACTGTGAAAAATGTAACAGAAATCAACAAGTTTTTAAGTAGTTGAGAGATTATGGTAATATTTGGTCAAATGTAACAGGAATTTTTCTGCACCAGCAAAAAGCAATTAGAAAATGCAGTAAGACCTGCCAGAGTATGATAAATAGGGTATAAAACATAAATCACATATAATTCAGTATTGCATTATTACCGGTTAATAAAATGCTCTGACCAGTCTGAGCAGACAGGATTCGGCAGCCGGATCCTAGATGGCTTGACATCACCAATGGGCAGTTGTCTGCTCTGGCTTCAACCTGATAAAGACGACTCTCGGTGTTGTGGCATTCTGTGTCTTTCAAAAAAGAACAGCAGTTGAGGGAATATCTACCTGGATGTTACCTATATTTTGATCCAAATCCAGGAAAATTGAGCAAGAAGAAAAGTAAACACTCAAGGACACACTGAACCCCCCTGGAGTTGCCTAGACTAACATTTATCTAAGGACAGGTCAATTTCTTCCATGTCCTCTTGCTCTTATTAAAAAAAATAATGACTATTATTATTTTTATCTCACTCCTGTTTTAAATGTAGAATGATAGGAGTTCAAAGACAAAAAAAAAAAAAAAAGACAGCCAACTGCCTAATGCCTTAGATCTCAACTAAATACATAACAATGGGCGTTTACTGTGCTATAGAATATATTCATTTATAGTACAAAATAGGAATAAAAGTTCTAATATCTTAGGAAATAACTGAACAAGAAATAGCACCATTAGAAAAATTTTATGACTCTTAACAATATAAACAAACATCCCATTGTACTCTATTAAAATTATCTAAATAAGTAAAAAATGCATAACATATTAGTGGATTAAATGGCTGATTTTTGCTTCTCAGAATAAACTAGTAATTAAATACAACCCCAGTCAAATTGCTATTTTGAAAAATCGTTATCGTTAAATCGTTAAATAATCTATGTTTGAAAAAAATAAAGCATGATGGGGGTTCATTTTACTAACTCTTAGCACAAAGCAAGAAGCCAAAGAATATAAAACAATAGTTCAGAGTGAAAAGATAAGAGATAACCTATGTTTATGTGCTAACCAATATAAGATAAAGAAGTCATTGAAATCAATGAAGAAAAGATATGTTTCATATATAATCTTGGGATAACTGAATCCCTATTAGGAGAAAAAAATAAAACCAGATTTTTAATCTTACACTGAATAAAAAATGATGGACTCTAAAAAGGATGACAAAACATTTAGAATATTAATACTAGTTACTAGTCATGGGAAGTACTTCTGCAACAGGAGCCACGTATCACAAATAGTTATGAAAGTTGTTGATTTCTTTATATTACGTTAAAACTGCCTTTGCACAAAAGATAAGCAGAGACAGCTTATCAGTAAGAAAATTGTCTGGGAGAAGATACTCGTGAAATGTTCAATTAGGATGTAATATTTAACATGTGCAATTAATTCCTGCAAATCAAGGAACAAAAATAGAAAAATACGCAAAGGATAGGCACATGCAATATCAGACATGGCTATAGATCCCAAAGAAAGATTACTTAGATTCGTGAGAAGAAACCTAAAAAATATTCATCCCAATTCGCTTTGTAGTGGTAACGAATTGTGGCAATGCAGTGTCAACCAATTGGGATACAGCTAATAAAATATAAATACTATGTAGCAGGAAACAAAATCCCGATGTAGCTATACCCATGTGTGTCCTTATGTCATTAAAGAAAAATAATTTGAGTACAAGTAACAAAATAAATAACAGGAACAGGTAAGAAACAGAAAGAGGTGTGTTTTAGCCACATTGTAGTAATAGGATGGCTCCCAACCAACATTTGGTTGCCTGTCAAGACTGATGATGGCATACGCAGGAGACTTTCTGAGGAGAGTAGGGTGACTCTCAAGCTGTTCAAAAAGATGGCTTAAGAGAGCAGGAAAGGAGACCAGCTGGAATTTTTGGTTTTTTAATGGTTAAGATGCAGGCTGGCATGAGTGTTGTCATGCATGGGAAGGAGCTTCATGATTTAAAATTCTCATCTGGGTCAAAGGAGTGAGCATCCATGCTTCCTTAGCAGCTTATGTAGCTGTGGGGCAGAGGAAAGGGGGATGGTTGAAGCTTTAAAGCTGTCAGAAAACATAAAAAAAATGATCAGACTCTTTATAATAAGACCTGAACCAGAATAGCACTTAGATATCTGTAAACAGACAGACACAGACACACACACCATGCACACCCCCAGATGCATTCCCAAGAATTGATACACATTCAACACTTTCCAGCAGTGAGTGTAGAGTTGAAGCCGTACAAAAAGAGAGGAAACAAGCCAGTAATCTCAAAAAAGCCTGTTGATTATGGAATAGAAGAATGGATGTCGCAATAAAAATAGCAGCCATTAAAAAAATAAAATAAAATAAAATAAATAAAATAAAATAAAAAATAGCAGCCATTGATTATGCATATGTCATATTGTAAAAGCATTATATGCATTATCTTACTGAATCAACCTTATGAATAATTCAAAGGAAACTGAGTCTATGAGAAGCTGCACCAAAGATATTTTGCTAGAACTTGGATAATTATCTCTGCCCATTGCAGGATATCTGTTTCTAGTGACTCAATTACGACAGCCATACTATGTCTTTCCCTTAGAGAATGTTTTACAAGCCCTGACACATTTGTATCCATATCTCTTTATTTGAATGTTCATAACCTGTCACTGAAAAATGGTACCATTTGTGTAGCAAGCCTGAAGATGTGCCTAAGAAGTGCTAGAAGTGGTGATTATAATACAGGAAGAAATCTTGTTTAATAAAAATATGTATCTGGATGTAGCCATTATTTTTCCTTTGGCTATGATATCTTTTGTGAAACGGAGTGGGAATGTAGCTGAAAATTTCAATACGTAGTGAAATTTTTATATGTTATGTCTTGTTTCTACAACTAGATCTTGACTATAAAAAAATTTAAGAAAAAGTAAAAATAACATTTGCAAAGTGAAGTTGTGACATTCACTGTGTTGTTTTATCTGGAAAATGTCACTTGATTTTTTTTTCCCTAAATTTTTGCACTTGTCTTTACTTGAATTGTAAAATATACCCTGATATCTGCATAACTTCCGTCCTCAGTTCCTACAGGCCTTTGATCAAATATCATCTTTTAAAAGAGGTTTTAACCAATCGTGATTTTAAAATAATAGCACCAATCCTAATCTGGTACACCCTAACCCCTTCTCCTTGCTTTTTCCCTCTCCTTACTACTTAGCACCATTCAGTTCACTGCATACTTATTTGGCTTATTTTCAGCCTCTGCCTCTAAAATGTGAGTTCTGATACTTGTTTTGCTTTCAGATATATTTTCGGTGATAAAAAGAGCAGGATTAGTCTCACTGAATGAGTCATTTTTGTTACCAGTGGCCACACATTGATCTCAACAATGCTGTTATTCTGATTTTCCTATCATGTTGAAATAAAGTATTCGATTTGTGGAGAAGTTATATTTTAAGACTCATCTCTGTTCATACTTTAAAACATGACAATAATCTGTAGAGATTTATATACTATCATAAGCTATGTTAGCAATCATACAACTTTGGATTTAAAAACACACTAATATTGGGATGCCTGGGTGGCTCAGCATTTGAGCGTCTGCCTTCAACTCAGGCTGTGATCCTGGAGTTCCGGAATCGAGTCCCGCATCAGGCTCCTGCAGAAAGCCTGCTTGCCTCTCCCTCTGCCTCTCTCTATGTCTCTCATAAATAAATAAATAAATAAATAAATAAATAAATAATCTTAAAAAAACACTAATATTTTATAAATTGAATTTCTGCCAGGAAATTCCATGGATTCCATCATCATATCATTTGTGTTTAGTTTTCTTCATATACTTATTACAACTTCATAATTTTTTTTCCTATTATTACAACTTCATAATTTTTTTTTCCTATTTGAATACACTTTATTCTCCATTTGGGATATCTTTAAAAGGGAAGGCTATTTTCTCTTTTCTTCTTACAAAAAAAACATAGCAGAAACTGTCATCTGCCTAAATAGCTTTCACCCCAGCATCACTGGAATCTTCCCATCACAGTTTGTCTCATTGTCCAACTTCCACTCTCTTTCTTATGTCCACTCACCTCAAGAAAGGCTAACTCCTTCTTTTGCCAAAGGGGCTTGTTCTTCTTTGGTAGAAACCAACCTTAGAATCTACATGGAATAATCTTTGCCAGTGACTCGGTTCAGGCATTAAACTCTAATGGTCGTTATTTATTGGAGGGAAAGGATTGCTTCTATGATTTTCTTTCTTTCTTTCTTTCTTTCTTTCTTTTTTTTTTTTTTTTTGCTCTTAACAAGTACATGAGGGAGAAATGGCCTCTTTTATGCCTCTGGACACTGTTGCATCTGGGTGCGAGAACTGAAATTGCTGTTGCCATTAATGACAAGAATGAAATCTTGCCCGAGGATGATGCAAACACAAGAAGCAAAGCAGAGCTAGAAAAAATGCAGAGAAGCGTACTTGGAGCCTTGGTCATAACACGTTTGGAGCACCTTATTTTTTGAGACTTTATGATATGTGACACATTTACTATTGTTTAATTGTTTATATTCATATTGGTGCTTGAATTTAAAAAAAAACATTCTAAATAAAATGCAGCAGAAAGTATATCAATGGCATAATACATGCTAATAGTAAGATGGATTTAAGTTTGCTAATGTCAAGTATTGGTGAAGCCATGAGGAAAATGGTACTCTCTGACTTGGCTCATTGGACAGCCATTTGGAGGGAGATTATCTGTAGAAACAAAAATTAAAAATGCACTCAGTTCCTGCAAATCCATTCCTCATTATCTGCCTTAGAGAAACTATCATGTATATGTACAGAAGACATATTCAAAGCTATTTATTCCATCTTTATTTTAATCAGGAGAAGCAGAATCGCCAAGACTTTTATTACTAAGGAAATGGGAAGTATTTTTAAAAGCTGTGTTATTCTTTTTGTTTTGTTTTCTGGCCCTCTTTACCCTAGCTCACCCAAATCTTTTATCTTACTCAAAGGAGTTAAAAATAATGGAAGCAGAAAACAAGAAGGTAATAGCAGTTTCTGAAATGCAAGATTAAGATTACTTATGAGGAAGAGAGTTTTTGAGAGAAAAACAACCCAAACTCTGTTTTTCTCTCTCCTTAATGAGGTAAGGGTTTTGAAAACTCAGGTTAGAGCTTTGCTGTAGTGTGGAGAATGAACTGCTTCCACATATATCACCTTTATCTCTTGAAGAGAGAAGAGACTATTGGTGTTACGAATTAGGGCAAATAAAAAGGAAGAGAAAGTGAGGAGGGAGGGGTTGCCAAGAATTGTCCACTAGCACACGGTCCACTACTCATTTATCTAGAGTGTCAACTTGTTTGAATCGTGTTCCTAAGTACCTACATTCACTTGCCTGTGCAGAAGAGTCCGTGAGAGAGAAGGCCTTGGGGTCTTCTCTCCTACGTCACCCTCAGTCTATTTGCACTGCAGACATTAAATTGAGAGGAAATGAACCTGTCAGGGTACCTCTAGAGTTGCAAGAGATGAACCTACAGAAGAGAGAGGCACTGGATCTCTGACCTAGAGACTAGATGCACAAACACTTAGTAGGGGAGAAGTCAGAGTATTGATAGGCTATAATGTGAGAAAAAAAAAAAAAAGTTGAAAAATTATCTTTTCCTTAGATCTTATTTATGGATGCCTCCAAGGCTAAAAAAAAACCACTCAGGAGACAAGCATCATTGTTCTAGAGACCAAAGGAGGTGCAGAAGGATATGCCCAGAGACCCTAATTATTCCTTATTTCTTGAGTTCACAAGAGCCATGCTTCTCCTCAAGCTCCTCCCTTCCCTGTTACAGTTCATTCGTATGTCAAGATCCATAAAATGGAGACTGTCCCAGTGGCTCAGACCACATCACAAATCAAAACCTAAGTCAGCCTGCACTGACGGGAAAAGCCTCACTGTGGGAGAAACCTAACACCAACCACAATCCTCCAATTTAGCTTTAGCTAGCTTATATTAGAAAATAGGGCCTGCTGGCCTCATCAGGAAATCTTCAACGTCTTAGCCAATCACGTCCTGTTTATGCATCGCCTCTTCTCACATTCTATAAATCTTGCTCTGGCCCCAAATCTCTCAGCCAGGGTGCTCCACTGCTTGTGAGGCACTGTATCCTCTGAACTCATGGATTGATGTCTCTTGAATAAAGGGCAACCAACGTGTCATAAATTGTTTTACTTTTGTCACTTAATACCCCAAATCTGTTTTCAAGAGCTACTTGAGCTACTCAAGAAGTAGGAGGGATATCCGAACAACTAATTTTATAAAACCAGAATGAGTTCTGTTTAGGAAAGATTTCTGGATTTTGGTCTAGGGTCAATGTTTAACTGAATTGGACAATTTGAGGATCAGAAAGACAGATTACATGTGGTCTGCACAGACAAGAAGTGTTGTCAGTTAAGAATTTTGGAGGAATATTAAAAGTGACAAATCTATACTACAGAGAAATAGTCCTGAAATATATTATTAAGTGAAAAATTAGCAGAAAGTTTCAAGCAGTATGAAACCTTTTGCATAGAAAAACATCACCCTCCTTCCAACACACCTGTGTAATGTAAACACTTAGCAAAAAAGCTGGAAGGAAGCAGTCCATCTGGGTAAGAGTACATATTCTTTGATAAAAGAAGAGAGAAAGCCAAATGAGATTTACCAGAGGTTGATATGTTTTAAGTTATTAGAAGGAAAACACAGCTAACTATATAATTTTAAAAAATAAATTTTTGGCTAAAAATAATAAATAAATAAATAAATAAATAAATAATAAAATTTTTAAGAAACATAAAGGAAATCTCAATTAAAAATTTTCAGTCATTTCAGAGATTTGGAAGTGTATGATGACTATACTGCTATAGGAATAAATTAGCTACACAATTCACTTCAAATTTGTTAAGAGCAAAGCAATCAAATATTTCCTGTTGTGTGCATTTATTCTGAGAAATAAACACATGACTTTTGTTTATTTTGTTTTAACTCGGCCAATTCTGAGCATAGAGAGGAAAATTTTAGGTGCCAATATCCGTACATTTAGCGTAATGTGAAGTTTATAGATGTCCCCAAAGTTATTTTAATAATGGCAATATTGACTCATATTCATTGTCCCAATGTATTAAACATTGAATATGCATCAGCTTACTTAATCTTCACATACATCAAAAACTTACTACATAGTCATATACATCCCCATTTACAGATTAGGAAACCAAGACATAAAAAGTTTGAAATTGGGGATCCCTGGGTAGCTCAGTGGTTTGGCGCCTGCCTTCAGCCCAGGGCGTGATCCTGAAGACCCTGGATCAAGTCCCCCACATCAGTCTCCTTGCATGGAGCCTGCTCCTCCTCTGCCTGCATCTCTGCCTCTCCCTCTCCCTCTCTCTGTGTATGTCTCTCATAAATGAATAAAATCTTTAAAAAAAAGTTTGAAATTAGCTCAACCAAGAGAGTACACATAGAAATAAGGTGTAGAGTAAACTTGGGCATTCTATTTAGGGGTCTATGTCATTGATTTCTAAGATAAAGACCTACCTTGAGTTTCAATGACTGGTTTACTGAAAAGTCTCTTTGACTCCGTTCATTTTCTTATGCCTCATTTTCTTATTGTCTGTGCCTTTTTTACATTACACGCTTCCAGAAAGGGAAGGATCTTCATAATGACCCAGCCGCTCTCTTTGCCACCTTATTTCTTATATACCTGCCTTGTATCTGTCCAACTGTGAAGAGATTTTGGAAAATCCCTGAGGCTTTACTATTCTGGATATAGAATTGTGTTTATAGTATAGTTAGCTAGCTAAACATATTATCTAAAATCTCTGAGCTTGTCTTCTTCGATTGTTAAAATACAATAAACCCCATCTAGTCCCCATGCAATAGTTTTATACAGAGTACTTACTCCTCTCTTATGCCCATGTTGTGATTTGTTTGCAGTTTCTATACGAAGTCTTGCTATTACAGACAAACCCCCTTTCAAAGGAGCTTTTTAACCTAATTTGAATGTATTAATAGCATTTAAAACACAAATTTTACAGAATGTAATTACCCTGTCATCAAAGAGTATGCTGTACCTTTCACTAACTTGCACATTTCCTTTTTAAACAATATAAACTGCACAAGTACAGTGTATTAAGTAAATGAAAAGGCCAGGATATCACAGAAAATAGGGAAATCATTAACATATAGATTAACCCCATCAAAGCGTGATATTTGATGGGATATTCAATGTGATTTATATATCATAAACTAAAAGAGCAGAAGCTTTACTTTTGGAAAGCATCTAATTCAGCAGTCAGTCTTACTTTCTGACATGAAAAATTTAATATGAATGCAATGTGCATGAATGCCAATTACTAGGATAAAAGAGAAGCTCACGGCAATTAAGAGATTATAGTCCTTTGAAAGATGTAATTAAATGGTAGAAAGTTTCATTTCAGTAATTTCTAAACCAAAAATGTATGGATTTATTTTTATTTTTATCATTCCAATAAAATAAAGCTATAAGATAATAGCCCCAGTAAATTTTATAGCCCAATAATTGTACTAGATAAAACATATTTTTACATCATTTATTTTATCAACGCAACTGATTAGTCATTGTAAATTCTGCCTTTTATTAACAGATATCATCATAACTTCTTTCAGTCCTAACACCTTTTTAATGTTATTTTTTAAATTATTCTTTCTAAAGATTATTTATAGTGTCAGAGGATGAATAAACTACAAAATATATGTAAAAATAAAGAAAGAAATTGACAAATTTTACATACACATTTGATACTTAGCCAGCCTCCTAAGAGATTGCTTGAATAATTAATTTTGATTTAAAATTAAATTCCTTTGAAGCCACTGAATTCTTTTTCACTGGAGTTCTAAAATTTCACATACACACAGTCTCATTCATTGTCTCAAACTTCAGATTTTGTCTGATATAAGGTAAAAGAAATGAAATGACTTAGTCTCAAGTAACAGTTAATTCATTTAGAGCCAGAATTGACAGCTCCATCCCACAGCTCCCACTCAGGTGGTCTTTCCATTTAAACCTGATGACTCGAAGGAGAGAAAGGAACTATGAATACCCTCCAGAAAATAGGAATATGTTGGCTTCAAAGTATGTGGCTGAAAGGATACTTCTTAAACCTTGTTATGTTATATGGTAAAGAAGTCCTAATAAGATATTGATCAATTTCTCTGATTCTCTTTTCTTTTTTTCTAATCCAAACTGTATCCACCATTATTAAAGATACTTTTCATAAACAATCATGGTATTTCAGGCAGGACAAGGGCGGACGATCGTTAACAGGATACAACAACTTTCAAACTCCCTTCTTCAATGGGCTACCAAAATCAGAAAGCCACTCTAAAACCCAATGAAGTCTTCATGTGATGCTCTGAACAGGGAAAGTTTAGAGTGGGGGTTGGCAGTTCACATTTAGCATGTTGTTTAACAACTTTTCACAAGCCGACCTTGACTTTCAGGAAATGCAATGAAAATGGCAGAATTATCAATCTGAAGATCCACAAGCTTAAAAAAGGAACTCTTTTGAGGGATGCCATCTCAGTGGTGACACTGTAAAGTCCAGATTGCCTGACATACTGGGAACCATTTCTTGGGGTCAGGTTCCAACAGGTCTCTGGGTTTAAGGGAGTCAAGTCTATGTTGAAGGCAGAGAGGGAGAAGAGGACATTACAAAAAAAATGAATTTTAGTTTTTCCACACCACCAACGTGGCTCATGTGTGTCAACATCAAGGAATCCATCATCCTCTTGGGAGCCAAGCGGAAGTTTCTCAAAACTAGAAGGGAAAGGTGTTTTTCCCCTTGTGATCATTCTAGCTTTAGAGATATTCTATTAGTGACACATGCCCTTCCCCAAAAACAAAAATGAAGTGTTCTGTGTGCTAACAACATAGCTTAAAAAAAAAAAAAAAGTAAAGCGAAATTCTGCATTTTTATGAAACTTGATAAAAAATAGTATTTCAAACTGTACAGTCACCAGAAGTACACAGTTAACAAAAATGCACACACTTCACTTGGCATCTCCAGCACCTTCAGCTTTCTGTGCTTGGTCTCCATTATCTGCGGGGTTATTTCCATCCTTGCCAGCATCAGCTTTCCCCCTTTTCCCGTTGGGTGCCTTCTCTCCCTTCTTTGCAGGGGTCTTTTTAGGCTTGGGCTCTGGCTTGGGAGGAGCAGGTTTAGCAGATAACCTTGCAGATCTTCCCTGTGGCTCATCCTTCACCTTGGATTTATCTCCTTTAGCCTCTCCTTCAGCCTTTCTCTTGGGCATGGGGCCACGGCGGGGATGTAAGCACTGGCCCCAGGGATGGGGGATGCACGGCTTTGGCTCTGGCCAGAAGAGGTCATTCCTGCCTCTTCTTCTTCACACTGCTCAATTTCTCTGATTCTCATAAGTAAGTATAGGAAGAGAGGAGTTTGAATTGAGGAGATTTTATTTAAAGAACCGTCCTCAGGATTTTGTACCATCAAACTCCCAAAATCCTTTTCCTCTCACTAAACAATGTATTTATTTAAACTGTGGAAGCTGAAAGGAGGAATAAATCATCTTTTCCCCCATTTTTCTGCATATTAATAAATACAAATATTTTGCTTGAATTTCTATCTACTACTGAAAGTTTGGTTGCTCATCTAGAAAAAGAAATAACAAAAAACTACAATAAAGGAAAGAGCACAAACAAGCATAAAAAGGATAATTAGGGACAAAGGGAAAAGCCTATTCATAAACTAGGAGCATGATGCTGTGATATTATTTAGTGACAGTGAGCTCCATTACTTATTGTAGAAATTTGAATTATATCAAATTATATGAAAAGTCAAGAACAAAATTTATAAAATATAACTTAAAATACAAAGAGTGTCTTTTCATGATGTTATAAGATACTATAAATATCAGAATTTGCTGAATTCTATCTCATGTTTTAACCATTTTTATTCGTTTATCATTTAAATTTGTAACAATGTTTTGGTCAAAAAAAAAATCCCATAATCTTAACCACATTTGGACAGCATAACCTACTCTGAAGATGTGTGTTAAGTAGTGTTATATAATTTGGTTGTAAAATAGACTGTAAAACAAACATTAAACATTTATACTCAAGCTAGTCAGCTGGATTTGTCAGGAGGGTAAGTATCGGTGGTTAGTATAATCTCACTGGGATAACCTGAAGCAGCCTCAAATTTTCAGAGATAGACACACTTTGAAAATGTTTCAGCAAAACTGCTTCTTAGTGGTCTTGATTCTATGAATACTTCACGGACATGTAAGAAAAATTTCTTTCCTAGAAATTGTCTCCGGAACTCAGATTTAAAAAAATAAAAGTAGGTCAATGCCTTTGCTATTTTAAAGATGACTCACATTGATTTAAATCAGATTTTTGAAAATGTTTTAGGATTTTCTTCCTCCATTTCTTTAACATTCCCAACTTACAGAAATGTTGGGAGACTCATTGTTAAATATCATCACTCACATGCTTGTCACTCTAGAGTCATCAACAGTTATAACACTTCATCCTTCTAACTCTCTATGTTGGTATGTATGATGTACATGTATGTATTAATATTAACAATGTTAAATTTGGGTCTTTTCTGTTTCTTTGCAGATGCTATGTTTGTATAGGTCTATTATACTAATTACATTAATATATTTATTAATATTGAATCATGAGTGAACTAAATTTCTAGAATGGATCCCAGATTTATGGTCATGCTATATTACTTCTCTATATTCTTTTTAACAGGCTAATATTTATCTAGAAATTTTGTGCTTATATTTATCAGTGAGTCAGCCTTTTATGTTGTCTTTATCATGTTTAGATATAATCGTTCACCTGCTTAAATAAAACAAATTAAACTTTACTTTTTCTTTATTCTCTTCTGTAGAAACTTGTGTTTAAACCATTTCTCTTTCTAAATATCTAAAAATTATCTCTCAAAATTGTTGCCAATTTTTAATGTTAGGTTTCCAAGACATTCATCTAGATTTTAAGTTAATTTGCATAGAGTTATGCAAAATACTCATAAGATATTGATATATTCTATTTATTTATTTTTAAAGATTTTATTTATTTATTCATGAGACACACAGAGAGAGGCAGAGACAGAAGCAGGCTCCTTGTAGGGAGCCCGATAGGACTCAATCCCAGGACCTCAGGATCACAACCTAAGCCGAAGATAGACACTCAGCTGCTGAACCGCCCAGGCATCCCAATATATTCTATTTAAATGATTTTCTTTTTCATTTTTTATTCTGTAAATATTTGTAATTTATTGTTTTTCTATTGTTACATATTAGGTAATGGCTTGTGTATTATGTTATTTTTTTCAGTCTATCATCTAAACACAAATATATATGTATTATATGTACAAATACACATGTATATATAGTTATGTATATATATCCATAAGTATATATTTGATTATATATGTTGTATATATATATGTGCATGTATATTTAGCTACTGCTTTTTTTCTTACTGTATTAATTTCTGCTTTTATTGATATTATTTTCCTCATTTTAAGTTTACTAAATTTTTCCTACTTATTACTTGAGATTTTTTTCCCATTTGTTTTCCTTGTCTTGTTTTTACTGATATGTGTTTGTACATATAACACAAAGATATGGATTTTCTTCTACTCAGTGTTTCAGTTTTAACTTATGGATTTTGATACCAAGTGTTTTAATAATTACTTTTAATATAAATACTGTTAGTTGGGTTTGTATTTCTCTTTCACCAATTTCTCTTTAAGGATTTTTTTAAAGATTTTATTTATTTATTCCTGAGAGACACAGAGAGAGAGAGGCGGAGACACAGGCAGAGGGAGAAGCAGGCTCCATGCAGGGAGCCCGACATGAGACTCGATCCCGGGTCTCCAGGATCACACCCTGGGCTGAAGGGGGTACACTGGGGCTGCCTCTCTCTTAAAGAATTTTTAAAATCTATGTAGAATGATATTTTGTTCTTTTGCTATAATATTAATTTCTAGTTTTTCGTATTGTGACCAGAAAATACTATTTGTAATGTATCTACATTTTAGAACTTGAAGTCTTTTCTTTTTTTTTTTTTTACTTAATGCACATTAAATTTTCTAGAATGCTCTGTAAGCTTCAGAAATATATTCTCTATTATCACTTTGAACATTTTGTATATATATTCATCTAATTTGAGTTGTAGTATCTTACTTATTCTTTGCCCATTTGACCTGTCTTTGACTCAGTGATATGTTAGTCTCCTAATATGAGTGTATTTCAGCCTTTCCTTCTTCAATTTCTTGTAGTTTCTGCTTTAACTAGTTGCTTTTTGTGTTACTGGAAATTTAGATATATTTTCTTAATTTTATTTTTATTTATTCATGAAAGACACACACAGAGAGAGGCAGAAACACAGGCAGAAGGAGAAGCAGGCACCCTGCAGGGAGCCCCATGCAGGACACAATCCCAGGACCCCAGGATCACACCCTAAACCAAAGGCATATGCTCAACGACTGAGCCACCCAGGTGCCTCTGGAAATGCTGATATTCAAAATTACTTTGTATTCATTGAGAGCGGAAGCCTTTCCTATTTTAAAGTGTCTGTTGATGTGTAATTATTTATCATAAATTTTACTTGTACTTTCTAAGATACATTTGCCCATGCTTTTTTTTAAGGCTTTCTTAATCATCCCATTTTTACTCCTTTACTCCTTTTATGCCTTCTATGGTAAGTACCCAATAGCTTTTCTTTTTTTCTTTTTTTTTTTTTCCTTTTTTTTTTTTCTATGTGGGGGAGGTCTCTACTAGTTTTGGTAGGTTTAAGTTCTTTGTCAACTATGAGGTTCAACTACTCAGTGAGGTTATTTAAGTTTTCCTCCTTTTTTTTCCCCTCTCTTCTCTGATCTTTTTTTCATTTTGTTAGAACATATAACATTTAATATAACATTCTGCATGCTATCTCCTTACTTTTAGTCTTAAATCTATGTTTAAATATATTAACAGCTCACTGATCATCCTTTTACCATTTCTTTCTAGTGAATTCCTTTGTGGTTGTAGACTATTCTCTTCTATTTTCATCAAGCAGACCTCATGAGTACAGAAGTCCCTACTTTTTTTTTTCATCTTTAAACAGTTTTTTCTATTGCTTTGATATAATAAATGCTCAACTTGCATTTTCTTTCCTTGAACTTTTTGAAAATGTTGCTCGCCTTACCCTTCCTTCTATATTGGTATTAAGGATTCTGATTACAGCCAAATTCTCTTTCAGGTAGGTGACTCTTTGGATGGAAAGTTCAGAGGATTTTTTCCTTTAATACTAAAGTCAATTAATTTACTTAGTATGCCTGGGAAATTTTTAACCCAGTTGCATATGGTTAGTGTCAATATATAGATTCAGGTTCTCTTTATATTTGGGGGAAGTTTCCGTAGATTATAGTCTTAATGATTGGTTCTATTTCACTTATTTATCTTATTCTTCATACATGTTAATTATAACAATATTTGTCTCTCTTGGTCTACTGTTTACCTCCATCCCACTTCTTCTGATCATCATTTTGTCTATTTTTTATTTCATTTTCATTTTTTAAAATTTCTGTTTGCCAATGCATGCTTGTCAACGTGCATTTTATTGCACTTTATTATATTTTAATAATGCATTTTAATGGTTTTATGAAAATTATTATTTGAACTCTCTAAAATGTGATCATTTCCCCAAATGATTTTTACTTGTACTTTTATAGAGCTCTATCAGCCCTCATTTGACAGCTTCCTGATTTTGTCATTTCTGATCTGTGTTTAATTTCAGATGCAATTTATCTGCAGTTAATTCTACAGATGCTTCTTTGAAAAAATGTTTCAAGACATTTTGTTTTACTTTTGCTTCCATTCATGTTTGCTTTGTGTGTTTTGAGGAATAGATTTTTACCACAGAAATTTATTGTTGTTTTCTTTTCTTCTTCTTGTAAAAGTTTATTGCTCTGATGTTAGCTATTTTCTATTCATTATAAAACCCTGACCAGCAATAAGAAGTTATTCTATATAGGCAGGAGTAACAGTTCTGGGTAGTTGACTTAGTGTCCTATGAAAGTAACTTTTTTTAAAGCATAGCATAGTGTAATTTCATTATTTTCATCTTTTTAAGTGAAAAAGGGTTGATTGCTCTTCTGATTTTGTGAAACTGTTGATTCTGTAGGACCATTAGTTTCTATTTCTTTACTCATTTATTTCCACCCTGCCACCTAGCCACAAATGTTTCACCTCTCTAGGTCACTCCTTCTCCCCTTGAAGTGGTCCTCCCCAAGACTGCCTCCTCAGAACTAACATCTAACTCCTTCCTTTCCATTCTCCAGTATCCAGCATTCAGATGTACCTTATCTCAGACCTAGTCCCAGTATTCCCACAGGAAAGAGGAGACTCTCATTCTGAATGTGATTTTACCTACGTGTCATGGTTAGGGTCCTGAGGACTATTTTTTTTTCCTGTGCAGTCTCCACTTGATTAGTCATGGGTTCCAGAGATGGATCTGATGGTGAAGAATGTTTCTCTATCCATATAGAAACATTTTGTAATCTGCTCTTTTTCTGAAAATTGCTATGGAAAAATGTTGAATTTTGCTACATTTTTTTAAGATTTTATTTTTTTATTCATGAGAGACATACAGAGAGAGAGGCAGAGACATAGGCAGAGAGAGAGAAGCAGACTCCTCACAGGGAGCCTGATACGGGACTCCATTCCTGGACCTGGGGATCATGCCTTAAGCCAAAGGCAGATGCTGAACCACTGAGCTACCCAGGCGTTCCACGTTATCTCTTTTTGATGATGCGTGTTTGGGGCTGTAACTTAGGCAGCAGCCATTAGCCTAGAAGATGCTGTTTGTGTTTAATTTTTTCAGAAGTTCCTGTCTACCTAGAAATAGAATTTACCTCTGTAAGCATGAAAAATATACTATAGATTTACATACATGGCTACATCAGGGGGAATGAAATTCCTGAAAATAAGTTTTTAAAGACCTATAAATGTAAAGTTTTTAAAAAGAGCTTGTAAAGTCATATTACCAAAGACCAATTCCAACACCTTCCTCAAGTTATCAAGTAAATATTATTAAATCAATATATTAATGTGGTGTACCAGCTTACAACTTTCACATTTTCTCCTCAGGTATTTCACCTAAAATTTAGAGGTCTCTAGATAAGTAATATAGATAATTATTACATTTGTATTTCACTTCTTTTGTGCTTATAGTCAAATTCTCTATAACTTTTTTATATTTATATAGTTCTGCATTAAAGGAAAATGGTAAACACAACATTTAGTGTGTGTAAGTCCAATTGAATACAGGAGTTTTATAAATAAAAACCCTCCATAACCAAATATAATATTCACAGACAATAAAATATTCTGAAATCAACAGCATGTAAAGAGTAAAAATGAATAAATGTATTAACAAATAAAAATGTTCAAGGGCAGTCCAAAAATGATTCAGACAATAAAGCCCTACACTAAGTCAATAAATTCATTTTATTTAAAGTCTGTATGGAACATTCAGCCAACCTCAGAGGATCTCACAAAGACTTGAAGCTAATGGACTATATCACACATTAATGCCGAATGCATGGGCACCTGGCATTCCTACAGACAATGTAGCCAAAGGCCAGTACTCTAGTGGTTTGTAAGGCTAATGTTAGATTTCTAACAGTACAGTATTATCAGCAGGAAGTACAACAACTGGGCAGTTCGGAGTAAAAAGCTACAGCTAACTACAAAGAAGTGCATCAGCATGGGACAAACAAACAGAAAATGCTAGAAATGCAAAACGCAAGAAAAGTAAAAACAAAAGCTATCTCAAATTACAACCTGTGGTTACTGTTGTGCTACTGTGCAAAACATCACAATAACAATGTGCACTCAAACACACACATCCTTAATTAAAAGTGATTGGAGACTTTTCTATTTTCAACTTTTTTTTGAAGAAAATGACCAAGACATTTTCTACATTTAAAAATTATACCATAATTCAAAACATGTAATGCCAATTATGAAATGATGGATGCTTATGAACAGAAACATCAGAAAAGCAAACTTAACCTTAGATGAAAAAGGTGAGAAAATGTAGTTCAAGGGAGGTATAAAACAAACAAACAATGACCAAGTCATGGGGTAGCTCCTGGCTGTCAAGAATTTTTTCTTTGGAAAGAGTCCCAGGAGTGACAAATGAGGTGAGGAAGAGATTTTTAACTCTTTGTCTCACCTTCTCATTGGTGGGCAAGGGTCACTCTCTGCTCCCCTTTGAGATGTAACACAGCTCTGACTACCACCAGAAGCCCCTGGGGTGAAATCACAACAGCTTGAAAACCTGCTGGGCTGAGAAAATAGTGAAAGGAGAAGCAGGTTGAAGAGCTGAATTGAGCATTCACTCCATCAAACCCTCAGGATTACATTCTAAAAGTCATTTTTCCTTCCATTATGGTCCTTTCAAAGAGTTTAAAAACCCTGAAGAAAGAAGTTGTTGATGGAGAGACACCTCACCAGCAAAGGTCACAGCAGTTCTGGAAAGCCTGTGTTTCTTCTTGTGAAGATTCATCCCTCCCTTGTCATTATATATCACCTAGATAAGACAAAAGCAGGGTTTAGACTTTGGCCCCCTGTAGGGACACATTACCAGATACAACTCCGAAACTCCAAGGAGAAATGAGCTGAGTCAGTAAACAATCTGTAGGGAATATGGTCACTGTCAAGGGGAGACAACACAGAGTAGAGGAAACAGAACGCTAAAAAGAGACAGATCAAGAATATGTAATAAAACAAATTTTAAAAATACAGAATAAGTATAATACACAATCCCAAAAAGTTAGGGGATGATTTTGATTATACAAAGCAAAAATGCCTGTGATCCTTCCTTAAATGATGTGGGAGATACACATGAGTATGTATATTTTACATTCATGTATGAATGTGATTATGCATAAACCTATTTTTCTATGGAAAAGGAGGCAGACTGTGCGTTACCTATCTCTTTTTTGCTTCCTCTTTCTCCAAAAATATGTTTATATAAAATCACAGGGTCCTGGGATCGAGTCCCACAACAGGCCCCCTGCATGGAGTTTGCTTCTCTCTCTGCCTGTGTCTCTGCCTCTCTGTGTCTCCTGTGAATAAACAAATAAAACCTTAAAAAAAAAATGTCAGCAATTTTTTTTAAAGATTTTATTTATTTATTCATGAGAGACAAAAAGTCTCCGTATCCACTCCCCCAACACACATGCACACTCTCTCTCTTAAACATACATACAGTAGGACCGGGGAGAGAGGTTTAGAGACTATTTTAATAAATTAGTACCATGTTATTCAGAAATCTGCATATTTCTTTTGTGCATCTGCATTATATAGTAGATCTATCAGAAGACAACTAATACTGCCTTAATTTAAACCTTAAACTATCTGAAATTTATTGTTGGGTATGATAGAAAATGTACTTCCATTTCTATTTTCTTCTGTGAATTTTAAACTGTGTAATGTCTTATATTAAATATTTCACACTGCATTGAAATAATAAGTGTCTTGTGCTTTGTTATGAAAATAATGATGGTCTATTTTGCTTCTCTATTTTCTTCCATTACCTGGTATCTGTAAGGGAAATTTCACTTTACTGCTCATAATTTTCATGATTCTACTAGAATTTTGTGTACAATTGCATTCAATTTATAAATTTATTTTGGTACAATTAATTTTTTGCATTTTAATCAAGAGGAATGACAAATATTGTCTTCCCATTGACTAAGATCACATTTTCAGATATTCAAAAATAATATAGCTTTCTTCATATAAGAATTATGCCTTTTCAAAATGTTATCCCTATGTAATATGCACAAAAATTTCTGTCTTGATTTTCAGTGGAACTTTTTCCTCTCATTTATGTATCCAGGTGCCTTTTGCTATAATGGAGACTAAGTGGTGGACCCACATGTTGACACAGAAACCTATTATTAAATATAGCATTTTAAAAGCATTATTTTGGGGCTTTTAAGGTATAAAATCATATTATCAGCAGTAAAAGATAGTTTTATCTGTTTTTTTCCATTATTTGCTCTAGTTATTTCTTTGCTTTACATGTACCATTTCCAAAGATACAAGGATCAATGATGATAAAGGATACCATTGCTTTAATTAAATACTTCAAACCTTCTCTATTTAAAATAATGTTTGCTGTTCACTTTTGTTAAATAGTCTATTACATTTAAATAGTAGCATCTGTTCTTATTTTTAAGAGCTCTTATTAGAATTGACATTTGAATTTTATTTAATGCCTTTTTATCTTCAACTGATATAATCACATGTTATGCTGGCTTTGTATATTGAATTGGGAAAATTTCCATCTTCTCAATCATCTTCAGTAATTTAGAGAACTGAAATATGTTCTGAACAGGACAGATCAAATTCAGCTGTAAACATGTTTGTTACGGTTTTTAACTTTAATCACCTTACCCATATTTTCTATGACAATTGAAATATCATTCTTTTCCATTTCTTTCAAAGGAAATTTTGGTAATTTATACTTAGATAAAGACATTTTCATCTTCTCAGATTTTCCATTAGTTTGGGTTGATTTTGAGTAGTTTTCTCTTAAATTCTTGCATTTTCTTTTATTTTGGCTTACTTCCGCTCTTTTCCAATTTATTTGTTTTGCTTCATTTTTTTTTTTTTCCGATCATTAGGCTTATCAGGCCTTTGCCTACTTCAGTAAATAGTAGTAATAGATAATTAATTTAAAAAGATATTTTTGCAACTATGTTTTCTTCCTGCAGATTTTTAATTACCTATTTCAAGCTGTAGGAGCTTCAGCAAAATACTCAACAGCTGAGCCCTCATCTATACTTAAGTGGAGATAATGATGGTGAAAGAAATGAAGAAACCACAGAATATGTCAGATGCGAAATTAGAATTCAATATTAGCTATTCTCCTCTGACACTCTTCTCACAAACATAAGGGGAGGAATACAAATTGGGAATATGTTGTGCCACCAAACTTATCTATGTGTGTGAACTGAATAAGAAGGAAGAATCACAGCAGATTCACAAACCAGTTTTTAATAACTATAGCTCTTCCCTGTTGTTCATTTATCCAATACTCTTGTTTTATCACTTAAATTCTGAAATTGATCATAGATAATCCCAATTTCTTTAAGGCACTCTACCTGATTGTAAGAATCATTTTTTGTACTTCTGTTTTCTAACAGCCCCTTCCGTACACTGCTATCTTCTGCAAATGCATACTATGCAATCTTATCTTGTGTATAGACTTCATTAAAGAATATATTTCATTGGCCTTATTCACATCTCATAGTTTTCCGTCACCATCTTAAATCATAAACTCTCCAGCAGCAGTATCTATGTTGAGAGCACTACTTTAGGGCAATTCCTGTAAATAACACAAATGCTAAGTGTGAACAGACACAATGTTTATTTTTAAAGGTTTATTAATTTATTTGAGAGAGAATATGTACAAGTGGAGGAAGGGGCAGAGGGAGAGAGTCTTCAAGCAGATTCCCCCATTGTGCACAGAACCCCACACAGGGCTAGATCTCATGACCCATGAGATCATGACCTGAGCTGAAACCAAGAGTCAGGCACTTAACCAGCTGAGCCACCCAGCCCACCAGATACAATGTTTTTTGAAGAAGCAAATGCATGTGCAGTTTTACCTTGCTCTGTTGTAGGAAGTATAACTACTACTGTTTTCATGGCTGGAAAGCCGTCGTTTACAGTAATTCATATGAGATATTTTGAGAGAGAAAGATTATATATATTTTTTTCTTTCCCTCTCAAAACTCTTTGTTTCCTCTTCATGGAATGAATGCTCTTCATTCTTTATATAGATCCAAGTTTCTGACTGACATTGCTTCCCTTCTCACCAACAAACTTCTTTCAACAACCCTTGTAGGGCAAGTCTGGTGGATAACTTCCACAGTTTTTGTTTGAGAAAGTCTTTATTTATCTCACTTTCAAAGGGTAATTTTGCTGGATATAGAATATTATATTGAATCTTTTAAATACAAATACTTAAAATATATACCATTCTCTCTCATCTACATAGTTTCTAATGAGATATTAATTGTAATTCTTATCCTTGTTCCCCCTATGAGTAAAGTTCAACCTGTACTTATGTATCCTTCTTCTTTCAAGAGTTTCTCTTGTCTATTTTTCTGAAGTTTGAATATAATAGGCTTAGGCATATTGGTATTGTTCTGCTTGATGTCCTCTAAGCTTCCTGGATGTGTGGTTTGGTGTCTATCAGTAACTTTGGAAAGTTCTTGGCCATTGTCATTTCAATACATCTTCCTTTCCATTCTTTCTTTTATTATGATATTCCAATCACCCATGTGAATACCTTTGAAATTTTCAAAGGATGTTTGTGGATGTTGTGTTCTGGCTTTCTCCTCATTTTTTTCTTCTTTGCATTTCACTTGGGAAGTTTTGGTTAACCTGACTTTAAATTCACAGATTCCAACTTTACCCCTTAGATATATAGTGTAAGTCTGTGTACGCAAATGTGTATGTGTATGTGTATGTATATGTGTATGTGCATGTGCTTGTACCTGTGTGTGTGCTTAATATACTATGATATCTACTTAGGTCCATGAGTGGTAATCAAAATTAGCATGATAGTGTCTTTTTTTTTCCTGCTTTGTATAAAGTAAAGACTTCCCAGGATAGAAGCAAGGACAGACCTGGCACTTAGATGGAAGTTAGTGGACCTCCCTGGAGTGAGCTAGAAGTTAGGAGCCAGAACCTACAGAGAAGGGAGCAAGGAGGAAGGGAAGGAAAAATAATGAAGAAGAAACTTATCGTTACCCAAACAAGAGAACTAAAGGAAAGAAAATATTCATACTATGTCCTGCATCAAAGGCCCAGTGTATATGTACATAAGCAAAAATAATAATGACTTCAAGAAAATGTTTGTGCTGCAATATCTTGTTAGACCTCATAGAACATTACAGCAGAGTAAAATTTCTGGAGTATTTAATATGTCTCAGAACTGTGAATATAAATATTGATTAAAATGGCCTTAATACTCTCCTCAGCTTGACTGAACTTTAGACAGGCTTCTTCCTGTCTATAGGCCTCTAACCTGCCTTTTCTTAAAGCATTTACTTTAGAAAACTTGCAATTGTGAATTCTTTCTCTATTTCTTTGAGGTGTAAATCTTCTCCCAGCCTCTTGCCAGTTATATGACCCAGAAACAGTATTCTTAAAGGACCCTGCAGCCATCCATTTGAAATGTAATCATCAAGGAAGACAACACTCCTAACTCCCAGTCTCTGTGGGAGTGTAGGAGCCTAACCCCTATAGGCAGCAATGTCAATAAGAAAAGGAAAAGAAAAGAAAGAAGAAAAGAAAAGAAAGAAAAGAAAGGCCTAGTCACATGACCAACCTCCTCCCTAACATGCTGTGTTTTTCCACCAGTTCACCTCAGTGCTTAAAACACCTCCCACCTTTCCTTATGATGGAGTTGAGTTGTCTCTCTTCTCTATTGCAATAGTCTTTGTCCCTTTTATTGCAATAGTCTTAAATAGAGTTTTTTTGTTTAACTCCAACTAGTGTGAATTTTTTTTTCTTTGACATTTGAACTAGTTATATATAGTACCATCTCTAAAGAGCAAAATTTGATAAGAAAAAAAATGGAAACAATTACAAAATATATGGAACATAATTACATAATAGTGGAATACATGGAATTATAGTAGTATATGCAATGCACTGTGGAAACACAGAAGGAGAACATTTAATAATTGGTGTGAACAAAGCATAAAAGGTTCATGGAGGTCAAATTCAAGTCAAGTGCTAAAGAGTGAATATTAGAAACAGAAAACTGTGGCCATTCCAGCAGAGGACATAGTATAAGCAAAGGTGTATGGCTGTCATGTGTGGTCACCAAATTAGAAGTTCGGATTTATTTGAGTTTAAATAAATTAGATTAAAACAGATGTTAAAAAGATCACAGAGACATATTAAATAGTTGATGTGGAGGATAAATTTGCAAAAGGAACATTAGAAACAAGGTGACTAGAGAAAAATTTCTAAAGAATAATGTAAGTCTGATTTATGGAAATGTCCATTTGGATAGAAATGTGTTGATGGGTTTAGATAACATATAAGAAGCAAAATCACTGTATTGCGTTAGTGAATTTGGTCAGAAAGAAGATTCAAGACAGAAACAAGGATATATCATTCTTTTTTTGGATCCTTCCACTACATGACTGGTAAATGTTCATGTTTAAAGAGCTCTGCATAGCCTTCCTTCTTTTCTGTGTGCTCTACCACCATTCCAATGGTCTTAAATATCATCTATTGGTTTTATAAAGCATGAAGGCAGAAATAAATTTGGCAAAACAGTAGAGTTACTGAGAACAATTTTTAAATCAATGCCTAGATGAGAAATAATAAGTACTAGAATTATGACAGTAGAGTCTAGATTAAATGAGCACATAAATCTATATGCTGTTTTTAGCGTAAATATCAAAAGCATTGGGTATGAGAGAAAAGACTGAAAAGAATGATATTTATTAGACATCTGTAATTTGCCAGGAAAAGCCTGAGCTTGTACTATCATAATCAAAATCCAGGCAGCTATTTTACAACTGATATTAAAAGCTTGGTACTTGAGGGCCAATGAGTCACATACTTGAATTTGAATCTCCCGTAGTCCACATAGGAACTGTGAAACTTTGGGTGAGCCACTTAATCTCTTTCATGCCAAAGGCTTTTTCCTCCACTCTATATTATATCATTTCCTTTTTCTATATCTCCAGAGCTTCCTTTTTCTGTTAATATGAGCTCTGGGCATAAAAAAAGAAGACGTGCACTTAGAAAATTTGACCTGGCAGCTTAAGTAATTTGCCCAAGGTTATTTAGTGAATCAGTGGTAGATATAAGGGTAAGAAGCTATAATTCCTACTCCAATTTCCTGCCTGAACCATTAGATAGCTCCATCTGTTTTGATTCCGTCATTAATATGAAGTCATATTTCTGTCTCTTAATAGAAACGAACTGATCTTCTGGCTAAAAGTGGAGTATGAAAAAAGAATTCTCATAGCTTTAAATGTATTATTATTCTTCACAAGTACAACTTTGAAGGTGGTCCTGTTATATATTTAAATAACCTAAAAAACCTTTATAATACCTGACTTTAATTATACCTGTAATAAAAAGAAAAAAAAAATCTCATTAACATGAGTATCAAATGAACCTTTTTATACTAAACATTAAGCTAAGCATTTGATATTTTGATAATATGTCACGGCAACATTTTGAAATGATGAGGCGTTCATTAATGCCTGCTTAAGATAAAAGTAACACTACATTAATTTGATCCGATTAATGTTAGCACAACGCACAATGGTACATTGATAATGACTGGCCACTTTCTTAAGCATTAACTGGTATGTTATTACATAGTAAATGAATTAGATAGCCCCATAATGCCACCATTCATACTAATTTAGTTAATTAATTGTCACACAAACCATTAATAATGTGATAATTCACCTTTCTTGAAAATTATCAAATATTTATAATAAAATATCCATGAGAAATTAAATTTATACATTTAAATGTTTCATGTCTATAATACCTATTTTCCTTAACTAGGCAAAATAATATTTCCTAAATAGTCTACAGTGTTGTAAATTTCCTAGATATTTATAAATTTTAAAATATCATATGACTATAATTGGCATTTGATGCTTCAATCTTATTTATATAAGATTAACATCAGACTTTTTTGATAATCTTGACCAATCTTATCTTTCAATTCTATGTGATGTATTAGGTCATGAAAAGCTATTTGAGCTCTATTTCCCCAAACTGTTTATACACACTGATAACATACTCTTCATAAACTCCAAATCATTATTTTATTTTCAATTGTTTGTAAATGCTATATAAATATTAGTGAAATATGAATAAAAGCTTTCAAAAATCAATCAAAATATAAGGATTTTCATTATTTCCAACAACAAACCAATAGAATCTACTCCAAGTTTTAATTCAACTTAGTTCAACAAATATTTAAGTTACTTGTCATATTCTAGGCACTGTACTAGATTTTTGGTGTTAATCGATTAATACAATAGATAAAGATCTCATTTTCATCAAACTTAAAATGTTGGGGATATAGTACACTATAAACAAAAAAAAGATTATGAACTCAAATGTCCTTTTACTGATACAATGAACAAATAACTTGTCATATGTCATATAATGAAATTTATTTAGCAATGAAAATTAAAACATGACAGCTGGATGAAACAACATGGATGAGTTTCACAAAATACCATGGAGTGAAAGAAGATAGGATTCATACACATACACACACACACACACACACACACACACACACCACAAAGTTCGAACCCTGCAAAATTTAATTAATGTATGAAAAATCAGGGTAGTGACAATATTTGCAGAGAAAGGAGAGAAGAGCAATTAGAGGGGGCGAGAGAGTGCTTCTGAGCTGCTGGCAATGCTTTGGTTTTTTTAGTCAGTGGCAATTATACAGTTTTTGGGTTTTAATAATTCTTTGTGTTATATATGTATATTTGTGTACCTTTTTTTTTAACAATAGTGTGCTCCCATAAAATTAATAACTGGTTAAGGATATTACATATTTTGTTTGATGAACATAATAGCAATATAAAAATCAAAAAACAGAGGCAGGAATGGGACTCAACAATGCCTTCAGTGGGTGAAGTGATAAGAGGGAGAAAGAAGTTGTGATATTAAGTGGGCTAAATAGAACAGCAAATTAAGAGATGAGCTTTGAACAAAAACTGGAAGTAAGTTACAGGGTTCACCGTGTAGACATTGGAAGACAGAGCAGAGACAAAGAGGAAGGAATACCTAGAGCAAAGACCCTAAAATAAGATTTTACTTGACAATTTCAAGAGCAAGCA
Organism: Nyctereutes procyonoides; assembly: GCF_905146905.1. Lineage (NCBI taxonomy): Eukaryota > Metazoa > Chordata > Mammalia > Carnivora > Canidae > Nyctereutes > Nyctereutes procyonoides. Next base: position 11,329,359 of record NW_026575032.1, on the reverse strand, counting down.
AAAAAAAAAAAAGGAAGAAGAAGAAGAAGAAGAAAAGAAAGAAAAGAGAAAGAAAGAAAGAAAGAAAGAAAGAAAGAAAGAAAGAAAGAAAGAAAGAAAGAAAGAAAGAAAGAAAGACAACAGTGTGGTTGGAAGGAAATGAAAAGAAGGTTTAGTTTTCAGAGAAGATGGTGGAAATCTAACTAGGGCCAGATTACATAGGGTCTTGTAGGTCAATTTCAGGACTTCAATTTTCACTCAGGGTGAAATAAAAAGCCATTATAGACTTTAAGCATGTGTCCTGAGTTATGCTTTTAATGGCTTCCTCTGTGTTTAAAATAGAATATAGTGGCGCAATGGTGGGATAGGACACATTTTCAGAGACTATTTCAACAAACAAGAGAAGACATGGAGAAGGCTTGGATCAATTTGATAGCAGTGACTCAGTAAAAAGTAGTTGGAAATAGTATGTATTTTAAAGGTGGAGCCAATAGGATTTCCTAGAAGATTATTTGTAAGTATAAGAGAAAGTGCTCAATGATGGAAATATAGTCAGGAAATTGAGCTCATGAAGTAACTGAGATAGGGAAAGCTGTGGATGGACCATGTTTGGTTGGAGAAGGAGCAGGAATTCAGTTTGGGATATGTTGAATTAAATTTGAGATATGTAATTAGACATACAAGTGGAAATATCTAGTAAGGACCTGGATATATGAGTTTGGGGGAGAGGTAGGTCTGAGCCGGAGATTTAGGCATTGACAATATGCATGTGGTATCAAAAACCAACAATGTAAAAAGCTGCTAACACATCTAAAAAGACAAAGACAGACAACAGACTGTTCATGTTAGAATACACTACACTATACGTATTTTTGGATACGTTCCTGTTATAATTATATTTTTCTCATGTTCTCAGAACCTGAATATCCATTGGATTAAATCCAAGAAGGATGTATTGTTATGTAGCATTAGAATGTGTAAGGCATGCTATGGTCAGAGTTCAGAACTCATTATTCTATGTCCTCCTGAGAACAGATTACGTATCACACACCTTTATTCTAATATATTTCTACCATCCTTAATATAGAGCCAACGGCAATAGCATACTAAATTCCCCATGACCCTAATATAAATGTTTCTATAGGTGAGAAAAAAAAATCAGGACTTTTCTTTCTAAACATTCTATCAAACAAGGTCATCAAAATATCTACTCAAAAGACTATTCCCATTGCAAATGAGCAAAGTGTTCAAATTGCTGCAATGCCCTTTCCTTCATATGCAAAATGAGCAATACTTACTCTTTGCTTACATTATTTTTTACACTAATAAGTAGACTTCGGACACCTGCTAACACTCACTTCTCACAGGATGGTCTATCTACTCATGAGGATGTGACTTTTTGCTATGAATCTAAGTTTTCTGCCAAAGTGCAATCCCATTATGTCTGCAAATCCACCTCTTTGGCTTAGTGGGTCTAGTACTCATGTGCACAGATAACTGTATCTATTTGAGTTTACCACTTGAACATGTTTAAAATGAAGGTTCAAGTCTACATGCAGTCTCCATCATGAGCATGATGAACATGCAATGTTTTTTTCTCAGAATATCATGTTCCATATTTATTCAATATAGTATGAAATTGGTATATATTTTATAGGTCCACAGTTTTATAAAAACCAGTACTTAAAGCATGGAGAAAATGCTGGTAAATATATGAAATTTGTTTTACATATTGAAATCTGAGTAAAAGCTCTAGAGCCTAGATTGAAACAGCAACTTGACCATATTCTTTAGGGTACTTGTTCAATGACTGTTAAGCGATTTGCGGAGGTCCACTCCAGATCCACTAAAGCAGAATTTTTAATGATGGGGTTGAGGATCTGCATTTTTAACTAGTTCACCAAGTGATCATTAAGCATGATAGAATTCAAGAATGACCCTTCTAGAGATACCTCTGATAATGTGTTCACATGCAGTGTAATTAATTTAATGGTACTCATGAAAATTAAACTCAAAATTAATCAGTCAACTTTTTGTTTGTTCTAGTGCCATACTTGATGAGGCTTACTGCTTCTTCATTAATTAATAGGTTAGACAAATTCTTACTCCATGCCTGTTAAGATTGTAGCAATGTTTCAGCCACAATGTCATAAAAATGAACAAAAAAGACAAATTTCCTGCTTCCATGGCGGTTGCATTTTAATGGTAGAGTGTGCATGATAAATATATACAAATATGACTAGATATTGGTAGGCGGTGGTAAGAGTGTCAAAAAAACATCAAAACATAAGAAGCAGAAACATTTACTACCAAGAAAAAGACAAAAAAAAAAATGTTCACCAGCTTGATCACATCAACTTGGAATTCTACACTGACCTTCAAAACTTACTTCCAATCTCAAGGAAAAGAAGATACACTTATGAGACTATAGATGAATGGATAACTCTACAGAAAAAAAAAAAAAAAACAGAAAAACAACAAAAACAAAAGAAATACTACTGTAAATATTGCACGAAGAACTAGATGATACAGCACCCTATCTTGCATGCTCTGAGATTTTGGGTTGCTCAGCAAATGTCTTTGAGGCTCAGTTTCTTCATCTGAAAAATGGATTCAATACCTTCTGTTCTGTGTAGTTTGTGGATATAAACTATATCATGTAACTTACTCTCAAGCCAAGAACATGGTTGAATAGAAGCCTTTATTTTTCTATAACCTCAATCCTGATTCATCATCCACGGTTGGCTGTTAGGTAAAAACTTAATATTAAACAGTGAATAGTTTTATGATGAATTAAGGTGAACTTGCTCCTCGGTGAGTTTCAAAGAGAGATTACATCGGTGAAGTCACACAAGGATACTTAATGTAGCAAATACATTGGTCAGGGGGGAGTAACTTCCAAAGCCTGGACTTCCGGTGGGCGGTGGGCTTAGTGGGTTTCTTGTATTTAGGGTTAGGAAGAATATTCAGAAAGGGGAGTTTTGTCATCCCTCGTAAAGGTGGGCAGCAGGTTGAGTAGTCACACCTAGAAAATGTGCTTCTGCAGGCAGCCTATGTTATGTTAATGAAGCTTGAGCTCCTCTTTGAGTAGAGACTTTAATATTATAATGAAGCAGAGAGTAACTGCAGGACTGAGACTAGGGACTGGGGGCGTGCTCCAAGAGCTGGTGTAAACTGGATGGGGTCTTGGATTTCTTATCTGGGGTAAGGAATGCAGGGCCTCCTTTACTTTTGAAGCAGCCCTGGGGGGTTTTTACCACTGATCTATTGTCTTGATATGGCCTGGCTGTTGTCAGGCCTGGTAGAGAGACTTAGTTTTGCATTCTCTTGGTTTCCTTAGAATCCTTAACTACTGATGTTTTTTGCATTGTTCTGCAAGAAGTGTGTTTGGGCAAGAATGACAGAGATCACAAAAAATACCTGGGTGTCTAAAATGACTTCTCTTGTGTCACAAAAGCTCTATCTACTCTTTCTTTTTCTGAGAATCCTTAGTTCTATATGCTTGCAGTTTTTCTTGGCCTTTTTATGATTTTCTCACTCTCTATTTTTTTGTCCTATCCCCTCTGTTTTATGGCCATAACTACGATATGGGAATCTTTGGGTCTATGTAGCCATTCTTGTCCAGTGGTATTGTATGTAAAGTTGTCTATCCTCCCTCCGTGGTCTGTCATTACAGTAGCTGTTCCCACTGTCATCTAATGAGACGCTCTCAGCCCTGGAACCACATAGACTTTATTTTATGTCATCAGTGACTTTGTCCAGGATCCTCTGGCTCTGTCTCTTGGAATTTGTATTTTCTTTTCTGAGGTGATTATGTGCCTGGGTTTGCCCTAGACTTACTGGTTTATGCTGGATTATAATAATGAGTCACTCACCAGTTTATTCTCAAAAGTTTCCAGTTTTGATGATAAACTCACTTCATTTAAGTATTTTCCTGAGGAAAATGCAGTAGGAGCTTTCTCAGGCCCTCTCTGCCTGGACCTTTTCTGACACTGTGTCAACAACGCTGCCTTCCCGAAGGCTGCCATGAGAGACTTTCCTACAAGGCTCACCATTTCTCTCAACACATCAAGGCAAGGAAGATAGAGGGCTCTCACAACTCTATTCAAACCAAATCTTGTCTGGGGTTTTTACGGTTTCCTATTGCCTGAAGAGGGGTCTCTGTTGGCTGGAGCGTTTTCTGAACTCATATCAGCAAAGAACTCATTGTTTTCCCCTAATTTCCTTCTTGTTTGCTTGGTTAGGAAAAGGGGAGTTTGGCTTTTCAAAAAAAAAAAAAAAAAAAAGAAAAGAAAGATTTTTTTTTTTTTTTTTTAAGGGACAGAAGCCCTAGGCCTTGATTCCTTTGGGGTTTTGCTTTTGATATGCAAAAACAGGCTTTCTGAATTCTGAAACCTTTTCTCCCTCAAAAAGATGTGTCCTTGCAAATCAAACCTCTGCTTTTCAAGGCGACTTAGATACTTAGAAATGTATAATTTGACTCTATTCTCTGTATCCTTATATATAATTCCCCTTCTAATGCCTCAGCCTGAAGGTCTGGTTTACAGGGACCAAAGCAACAGATCAAAAAGAAACACAGGGGTGTACACTTGTGTGTACGTTGTCTTTCTTTCTTCTTTTTAACATTTTCAGATAAAAAGCAAGTAAAATAATGTACGTGAAAAGGTAGTTTACCTAAAACTGGCCATGAAGTGATTTAACAGTAGATCCCGAGCCACCATTATTGATGAAGGATCATTTAATTTGTTAGAAAGGACAGGCTATGGAGGAGCTAAGATCGGGGTAATTATTTTCAGCTTTTACACTAAATAAAAACATTCGTCCAGCCTAGAGGATTAAAAAATATTGCTCTCACTCTAATAAAAAGCGGAAGGCAAGTTGTAGGTGTAAAAATGCAGCCAGCAGGTAAAATTCCGTCAATCACAGTGATTCAGAATGTTCAGGTTAGAGACAGAGGCTAAAAGACACAGCCTCACAATGAAATACTAAAACGGGAAGCCAGCATCTTGCAGAATATATTGGAAGGAAGCAAAGCTGTCTGCAGACGATAATTGATAAAGATGTGGTGTTTAATGACTGTGATTTGACCCTGTGCACAAGCAAAGACTAAGACCCCCGAGGCAGTCATCCAGCCTAGATAGCAAAGCATGAGAACTTTACTTGAATCCTCACAAAAGGATCCCCACCACCTTGAAAAAGAAGCACCAAGAACAAACTAGAAAATAAATTATTTGGGTAGTTACACCTGAACGTTAGGGAGGGAAATTGGAGCCTGGTACCAGAACCAGGCATGTCTTTTTCATTAAAAAAAAAAGTATATTTAGAAATATGTGTTTTTCATTTCAAAGAGTTAGTTCAGTCATTTCCATAAATTATTTTGCAGTTTTCATAAAAATTTACGACTTACAGCTGATATTATGCATAGATATTTGGGGGAAGGGAGTCTGTCTGGCTCTAATAAAGATGTTTCTCACTTAACACAGGCTAAATCTGTTAATTAGCAATTGCTATCTACGCAGATTTTATACTTTCTGTGCTATACTCCTAAAAATATAAAATCCTAAATACAGAAATAATAATATAAAAGCATAAAATGTTAATCACGTTAAAAAAGATCTCAGTATAGCCTGTTTAATGGAATGTAACAAATTTTCCTTCAAATTCCCACTGCACAGAGTCCCTTTCAGAACTGTAATATGGCACCAACCTCGTTACAGCAAAATCCATGGAAGGCATGACAGCGGGGCATTCTTCTTTCTTCCATCCAGAACCCTTGAATTTTGAATGTCCTCCTATGATGAAACTCCGAATAGACTATCCTTTTTCTTGAACCCTCGACCTCACATCCTTTAAGTGGATAAGGTATTAGTACATCAATATTTTATGGAAATCCTATAATAAGCAATATGTGCATTACATTCCTAGGATAGGAAGGAGACCATTTTAGCAACAGGAATTAGCACTCTATTGAGTAGGAGATGACATTTGACTCTATGGGTCATTCGTTATAAGTCAAAATTCATTTAGTAATAGTAAAGTAGAAGAATGTGGGTAAGAGATCAATAAATAATGTACTCTATTCTGGCTATAGGAGACACAAATAGGATTGAATCAATCATAATGAAGTTTATCTTTATAATATATTCTAATTTATTTTTAAAAAGCAATACCTGAAATGTTAATGGTAAATACGGTAGCAAGGGATCTCAGGAGGTAATGTGACTTCACTGGGCATGACTTTGCATATGACTGCAGATGGCAGAGATGAATTTATTATTTATTTATTTGTTTGTTCATTTATTTATTTATTTAAACTAGGGGCTTTGCAATTATGAAGGTATCATCCAGGAATAATAGCCTCTTTTTCATTCCTGTCAAATGTTATTCAGTTTTCAGGAACAAGCTCAAGCCCTAGCTCTTTCAAGACATTTGATTTGTTTTGTCTCTTCTGACCTCTAGTGATCACTTTGTTCTTTAAACTCTACATTTTCACGCCACACCATTTGTTTTTACCTTGTAAATTCTTGTCCTTTACCACATACTGTTGTTAAACATTTTGACGAACACAAGCATTTTGACATCAGTGAACATGTCTTACATTTCCTTTAATCCCACAAAATACCCTGACCAATGAGTGTGACACAGAAGTTGCAGAGTAAATATGTAATAGAAATAAATGTTTGGGCTATAAACAAGTAATGTGTGGCTGGAAATTAGGAGAACAAAGAGTTCCAGGAAATGAATTATCAGATGTTCTGGAGATACTTTTGACCTTTCTGGGCAAAGTAATTATGTATTTGATTACCATTAATATAAGTAGTATCAGATCAACTGTGTCAATAATGCCATTTCTTTGATGACATAGATCAAATGCAGCACACTGCAAGAAACTTTTTGTATTTTATTAATCCAGGAACCTAGCCACTTCATATGTAGCATTATGAGGGGCAATCATCCACAGGGTGCCAGGTTTTGTGCTAGATGTGGGACATTCAAAATGATGTACAAAGAAGGCATAATTCATGCCTTACCATATTTACAGTTTACTAAGGAACAGAGAAATGAAACCATTGCTGTGAGTGAGATGTAAGTGAAATTAGTGTCAGTGGACTCATTTTACATTTTTTGGTCGAAGAGTATTTCTGTGAGAAAACAATATTCAAACTCTGGTTTGAAGAAATAGAACTAGGTCAAAAAAAAAAAAGTAAAAAGAAAAATAATATGCAAAGAAAGGAAAAAGATTGTGTGTGTTCTAGAGTAACTAAAAGATGAGTGTGGACTTGAGCTTATTCCAAAGGAGGAGGGCCACAGAGGGGTGGACATATATCCATTTTCTATCCATGTTGTTTGTTGAGAGTCCACCATGTTTCAGGCACTTTTCTAGGTGCTGGAAAAACCACAGTGAAACCTGATCAGATAATACCGTAAGGTTTTTGTTCTAATTGAATTTATAATATAACAGTAAAGACAATATCAACTAAATAAATGATCCTAGAGTAATTGAATTATACTTTTTTAAAAAAAGATTTATATACTTATTTGAGAGAGACAGAGAGAGCATGAGTGGGGGCAGAGGAAGAGGAGAGGGAAAATCTCAAGCAGACTCCTTACTGAGTGCAGAGCCAGACACAGAAGTCACAACCCTTAAATCATGGCCTGAGTCAAAATCCAAAGCAGTCACCTAGTTGACTGAGCCACCCAGGTGCCCCTCGAGTTATATTCCTTTTAGCATTCTTGGATTCTTTTTAAAAATTCAATCTGAGATAACTGCAAAGATAAATATCACAGCTAGTTTTAAGCATAAGACAAAGATTATGCATATTTTTGTAAAATGCAAGCATGCAACAAAGGGGTTGTCTTCAATTGGGAGGTCAGTAAATGTTTCACTGAGAGGAATTCTTAAAATGTGAAAAGTCAAAATGTAGTCACTGTAGCTGGAGTAGAGCAAGGAGAATGCCTCAGGAGCCAAGCCGTGTGACATCTTCTAGACCGTGCAGAAGATTTATATATGCATAACATCTATAGTTCACATATATTTTGGTTTTTTTAGAGCGTAAGGAAGCCATTGGAGAATTTTAAGCAAGAATGATGACATGATCAAATTTGCATTTTGAAAAAAAATCATTAGAATTACTTGGGGCAAACAGATAAGGAAAAACATTTAGAGGAAATTGGCACTTTACCGCTAGAGTGTCACGGAAAGTCAAAAGGAAAAGGATTGTAGGGGCATCTGGGTGGCTCAGTCAGTTTAGCATCTGACTCTTGATTTTGGCTCAGGTCAGGATCTCGGAGTCCTGGGATTGAATCCCACCCCAGCTCTGTGCTCAGTGGAGATTATCTCCCTCTGCCTGTGCTCCTCCCCATGCTCTCTCTCTCTCTCTCTCTCTCTCTCTCACACACACACACACACACTCACTCTCTCTCTCTCTTTAAAATAAATAAATAAAATATTTTTTAAAAAAAAGAGGAAAAGGAATGTGGCCAATGTATTTTATATAAAGTCAGCCTGGGCTGAGGAAAGATCTGAGAGATATTAGGTTTAGAACTAAGATAGATCTCTTAGAGGAGTATCTGTCATTGCGCCCCAGACCCCCCACCCTGAGGGTTCAGTGAATAAGGGAACAGGGGCTGCTTTTAAAATTCAGGATCAGAATGAGAATTCATTCATCTTTAAAAATGGGGAAAATTTTAAGGCAAGGTGCAAGGGTACTTCTTTACTATTGTTCATAGAAAAACAGAACATTTCTCATTATCAATGAAGTTCAAACAACATTGGCAGTTCAGGAAAATGGAGAACATCATTCCCAGGAGACAAGTCCCAGAGGAGAAACGAAATTCAGCCAGACTTGGGTGAGAACCAAATAAAGAATATGCATGGTTGACTTCTTAAAAGAAGATGAGAGAGAGAAGAATTGGTCTGAGAGAGCCTGAGATACTAAGTCAGTGTCCGGATGTCCCAATAAATTAGAAGATCACATTTGTGCCGTGAATATCTTTGCTGAAAAGGGCTTTTTCTGGAGAATGATCATAGCCCAGATGCCTCACCCTGATGTGGATACTCCCAGAATGTATTAGCCATTTTCTAAGAAAGAATTCTCCTAACAAGAAAATTCTGAATGGAGGAAAGGCAAATTAGAGAAAGTTTCCATTTGTCTTCACAACTGAAAACACAGTGTGAAATACCATAGCTCTTACTCATATCTGTGTCAGCCTCCCTGGAATATATAACATTTTCATACTAACAAATGTTTGCTTTTTTTTTTTTTTCCCCAGTGATTTCCTATCATTAGTAATCTTTCACTTTTCAGGCAGCACTAAGAAGTTTCTTCAAATCAGAAAAATGATGGCATTCTTGAAGGAGAAGAATTTGGATCTGACTTATTTCAAGAACTAATTCCAGGAAGGTATTACAGTAACCCATGGGTTTAGTTGCAGCCAAGCAGTTAGTCCACCAAGCCACAAGCACTGAGGATGGGGGGGGGGGTTCCTGAAAATTGGAGGGAAAGAGCATGGAGAGTCTGTGATGTGGGTGCCACCTAGCTCCAGGCAGCCCTGGAGAGACCTGGGGGGGATACTCTGTTCTCATGCCCTTTTTACCTTTACCCAACTCCTGCAGCTGTTTTTTGGGAAGTCAAACAGGAAACCAGAGGGCAAATGAAGCAAATGTGATGCACGGAGGTGGTCCTTCTGGAGTAGAGTGAAAGAGGTGGGGAGATGAACAAACTTGTGGGCATGCTCTGCCTTAATTATCTCTTGAGGGGCAAAGGAAGAGATCCAGAACAAACTGCCTTCAGAGGAGGGTTCTTAGAGCATGTGTACCAGAATCTTAAATTTTATGCTTCTAAAAAGGAGCCTTTGAAAAAATAAATAAATAAACAAATAAAAATAAATAAATAAATAAATAAATAAATAAATAAAAAAATAGAAAGGAGTCTTTGAAGCTCTGTGCAGAAACAGTAAGTTGAGAAAAAACCAAATCTCATTTTGCATGTGGAAGGATGGTTTATACCAGAAACAATAGATATAGGAAGAATGCTTGACAATAGGAGTTAATTTTCACATTCCAGACTTAATCAATTCTACGTGTTAGGGATAATGAACAATATTTTGACACCATTATCACAGGTCCTGTGCCTTGTAGATCTTAATCACCATTGTGGAGGAATTTTAGAGTACCTCTTTAAGTTTAAGGATTCACCACAACTCCTCTTTGCAATTGAAACTCCTGGAGGGTGGCTATTACCATAGGCATCCTTTAACTGTGTGGGGCAGGAGAACAGAGAGAGCTGCATCTGAAATCTGGGTCAGGGAGGGCGAAATGACAACCTGAGGTCACCAAGGCTTATCAAAGACAGGGAGGGGTAACAGAAACATTTCATGTCCCTGAAAAGGAGAAGCAAAATAGCTGGAGGAGAACACTACCAGCCTAAAGTGGGTCTCATGGTTATGGGAAGGCCATTGCAGCCTCAGGTATTAGAGTGGGCAATATGAATGAGAGGCTACATGAAGATACAGTGGCCTCAGTGAAACATTCTCATCCTCATCCCCACTGCCACTTGCAACACAGTGGAGAAATGTCAACAGTTAAGAAGCAGGAATGACTAAATCCAAAAATCTCAATGCATGGCTGCACATACCAGGAGATATTTTTTTAATAATAAATTTATTTTTTATTGGTGTTCAATTTGCCAACATACAGAATAATACCCAGTGCTCATCTCGTCAAGTGCCCCCTCCGTGCCTGTCACCCATTCAAGTCCACCCCCCACCCTCCTCCCCTTCCACCACCCCTAGTTCATTTCCTAGAGTTAGGAGTCTTCATGTTCTGTGTCCCTTTCTGATATTTCCTACACATTTCTTCTCCCTTCCCTTCTATTCCCTTTCACTATTATTCATATTCCCCAAATGAATGAGAACATATAATGTTTGTCCTTCTCCGATTGACTTACTTCACTCAGCATAATACCCTCCAGTTCCATCCACATCGAAGCAAATGGTGGGTATTTGTCGTTTCTAATGGCTGAGTAGTATTCCATTGTATACATAAACCACATCTTCTTTATCCATTCATCTTTCGATGGACACCGAGGCTCCTTCCACAGTTTGGCTATCGTGGACATTGCTGCTAGAAACATTGGGGTGCAGGTGTCCAGGCGTTTCATTGCATCTGTATCTTTGGGGTAAATCCCTAACAGTGCAATTGCTGGGTCATAGGGCAGATCTATTTTTAACTCTTTGAGGAACCTCCACACAGTTTTCCAGAGTGGCTGTACCAGTTCACATTCCCACCAACAGTGTAAGAGGGTTCCCTTTTCTCCGCATCCTCTCCAACATTTGTGGTTTCCGGCCTTGTTAATTTTCCCCATTCTCACTGGTGTGAGGTGGTATCTCATTGTGGTTTTGATTTGTATTTCCCTGATGGCAAGTGACGCAGAGCATTTTCTCATGTGCGTGTTGGCCATGTCTATGTCTTCCCCTGTGAGATGTCTTTTGCCCATTTCATGATTGCATTGTTTTTCTTTGGTGTTGAGTTTAATAAGTTCTTTATAGATCTTGGAAACTAGCCCTTTATCTGATATGCCATTTGCAAATATCTTCTCCCATTCTGTAGGTTGTCTTTGAGTTTTGTTGACTGTATCCTTTGCTGTGCAAAAGCTTCTTATCTTGATGAAGTCCCAATAGTTCATTTTTGCTTTTGTTTCTTTTGCCTTCGTGGATGTATCTTGCAAGAAGTTACTGTGGCCGAGTTCAAAAAGGGTGTTGCCTGTGTTCTCCTCTAGGATTTTGATGGAATCTTGTCTCACATTTAGATCTTTCCTCCATTTTGAGTTTATCTTTGTGTATGGTGAAAGAGAGTGGTCTAGTTTCATTCTTCTGCATGTGGATATCCAATTTTCCCTGCACCACTGATTGAAGAGACTTTCTTCCATTGGATAATCTTTCCTCCTTTATCGAATATTAGTTGAACCAGGAGATATTTGTACAGGAGAGTTTACGAACCATCCAACTCTCTTATTAACTTCACAAGTTAGAATCAATTCAACATAGAATGGGGAAAGAAAAAAAGGAATCTATATTTTATAATGAAGAAGAAATAAAACAGAAAAAGAGATTATCTGGAAATGACTAAATTAAGTTTTCTGATTTGGTATTTACCTGTATTCCCTGCCTCCTTCAAAATACACCCTAGGCAGAAAGAAGAAGAAGAAAGAAGAAGAAATAAGAAGAAAAAAGAAAGGAAGAAGAAGAAGAAGAAGAAGAAGAAAGAAGAAGAAGAAGAAGAAGAAGAAGAAGAAGAAGAAGAAGAAGGAGAAGGAGAAGAAGGAGAAGGAGAAGGAGAAGAAGAAGAAAGAGGAGAAGGAGGAAGAAAGCTGTGGATTTTTATTCCTTAGTTTGCAGCTGGTGAAAACACTGTATTGGCAGTTGGATTTGAAGGAAACCACAGCTGGGCTAGGGATTTTGTTGCAGGTTGGATTTCTTGAAGAGCAGCCTTTGAGATAGATATGTGTGGGGGTTTTATTAGGGATTTCTCTTGGGATCAGCATTTGTGGAAGGAAAGAAAAGGAAGTAAGATAGGTAGGGGAAGAATTTAAGCTCCCTCCTTCTTGGCCCCTGACCAACCAAGGAGCCATTCATCACTCTCTATTAATCCATAGCCTTGGGATCCCTGGGTGGCACAGCGGTTTGGCATCTGCATTTGGCTCAGGGCGCGATCCTGGAGACCCAGGATCGAATCCCACATCGGGCTCCCGGTGCATGGAGCCTGTTTCTCCCTCTGCCTCTCTCTCTCTCTCTCTCTCTCTCTCTGACTATCATAAATAAATAAATAAATAAAATCCATAGCCTTGGGGCACTCCTCTTTCTATGGAATGTAGGTGATGAAATGTACTGGCCAAAGCTCTGCCCAATGAGAGAATTTTCCCCCACTGCTGTCTTTTGGGGGCACTATTGAGTGCGGCTGTAGTGTATCATCATCTCTTTTCAACTAACTTCTCTGTAAACCAATCTTAGGCAGTTCCTTTTACTGCCAGAACGGAAGGCGCTCCGGTAAGACAATGGTGGATGATATGAGGTTCTGGGACAACTATTTATGAAGCTTATGCCACCTGAATATGCCTGTGCTTGGTCTTGTAGCACAAAATTGATCTGATATATGCACATTCCAGGTTACTAGATGGATTGCCACTGGTCCTGCCCCCACTTTATAAAAGAATCTAGCTCATAGCCAGCCATTTCGACTGCATGATCACTTTAAATCGCATTAGTAGGCACTTCTCAGGACCAAGAAACCACTAGGATTTTTTTTATAAGGTATATAATCTGGCACCAACAATGGCATAGTTCATTATGATATCAGGAAGTCTGTTTTAGATTTTCTCACTGAGTTTGTAAGAAACTCCAAACTGGGTCTTTTCCCAGCACTCCTGCTTTTCATACCATAGGTTGTGCTGGGCCATATGGCACAGAAGGCAATGTTGCTTGTAGAACAGTAGAGATATATTACAGAGTTTTTCTTTGTGGGATCCCCACCAACTAATAGCCTTTAGTATCACCTGCCATATATCTCAAAGCTATGCCAGGTGTGGTATTTGTTGGCCAGAACCCAAAGAGACCAGGCATTATGCTTTCTTCTTTGTGGTGGGAAGTACCAGATGCAATAACATTTCCTTTATTCTGAAGAGGACATGCTTGCATGCCTCAGAACTATATTAATTGGTGCAGACCTCCAAATTTTTTAGGGTTTATAAAATTCTCTCTTTACTGCTACCATTCTGACCAAAAACTCCAATGTACATGTCATTTCTTGTTCATCCACTCCAATAGCATGGTGTCAAGAGTGTAGTGGAGCAGTAAGATGCTTTTTGAAATGTTGAGCAGATCCAGGTCTCTTCAAAATATATATTATGACAGGGAGCAGGAGAATTAACAGTTTGGTGAAAAGAATATAGCTGTATAATGTTGTCTAGTCAAAGTAAATTTGAACTGTTTCTGAAAATGATACTTTCAACTGATCGATGGTCACATAATATGTACACAGACATTCTGATCTGCTTTTGCGAAGTCTCTCTATCTGGCACAAAATCTCCACTGGGGCTACTGTTTCATGAGTTTTTACAGCTGTTCACTATAATAGGATCCACCTGGTTTTTGCATAGACCATCATCTGGTTTTTACAGGGATCAAACTGGTACACTAAATGGATATATGATGAGGATCATCACATCTGCATTCTTTAGATCTCTGAGGGTGGTACTGATTTTTTGCCATGATACCCAGGATATGACATTGTTTTTATTTACCAGCTTGGTTGGCAGAAGTTTAGGGAGACAATTCCAGAGACTTCCACATGGTCTTCTCTAATATTTTTTATCTCATGGAACAGGAAATCAACATGCATTTTATGTCAATGATCACTAACTATGTGTTTCCCATTATATAGTCAAGGATTGTGCAAATAATCAGCGTGAGTCTAAAGACTCCAACCGTTACCTGGCTTCTATATACCGTTCCTCTAATAGGAAGCCATGATGCCGCTTCAAGTCTTGAATTATCAATGTTAAGTAAGGCTCTGTGACCAAAGGTCTCTGAAATGTTTGAGTTATCTCCTTTTCCAGTATACAAGTATTCATTTATATAGTCACAGGGCCTCTGGAGGAGGCCTGGGGTAAAAATTGCCATGGTCACTTCCCATAGTGTTATATAGAGAGCTTCTTTCCTGGGGATCTGGTCTCTCCTTAAATCATGCATTCTTGGTCTGAAAACTTTCTTAAGGCTAGAAACTGGGCAAGGAACAATGACTCCTTATTTTGATGACTGTCTCCATCCTCCTAAGCATCCATCCCTTATTTATTTTGAACCATAGATTAAGCACTACTTGTGTAGGCCGATAATCAATTTTGCCCCTTGAAATGTCATGTTCTATTCATCATTTCCATAACTCTCTAGAAGTTAGCCCACCCTGGTCTCTGATCTTGCCACTACTTATGGCAAAAGCCTGTGCTCATGTCTTTTAACAGGTAAGTGCTGCCACTTAGCCAATGTGGTTTCAGAATCCAATCATTTCTATTAGTCTCAATGAGCCCAATGTTGTAAAGACATCGACTGCTAGCCCTGATCTAGAGGGAAGTGATTCATGAGCTTCTTAGTGAGTATCACCAGCAGATTTTTCATTGGTCTGGTCAATGATGTATCCTCTATGTCCTCCTGTGCAGCATAGTCCTCTGGCTGTTTTTTTCCAGCTGTAATAAATCTCAATCTTAGAATGACTACATCTTGGAGTCTTTTAATTGTTTTATATCTGTCTGCCATCCAAATTCTGGCATTTCTATCTCAGTGCAGACCATCATTTTCTGTGCTTCTTGGAAGCATCCTGAAAGTATGTTCATACCATTCCCTGTTATCATGTTAGGTCCTTAAATCCTTTATCCCCAGAAAATGATCCCAAATCAATATAACTATTTTATCTAACT
Source organism: Nyctereutes procyonoides (assembly GCF_905146905.1). NCBI lineage: Eukaryota > Metazoa > Chordata > Mammalia > Carnivora > Canidae > Nyctereutes > Nyctereutes procyonoides. The sequence goes on along the minus strand of NW_026575032.1, from coordinate 11,313,910 downwards.
ATTTAGTCTGTCTCTTGGTTAGGCACCCTGAAAATCTAATCCCATACATACTCTTCCAAATTTTTCTTTTACATGATACGTGGTCCCTGAAGCTCCTTTAAAATACAGCCTATTTCTTTCTTTATCAGACCTAACCTGGCCTTAGGTAAATTATGTTATGACTTTATGGCTTGGAGGGGAAACAGCCCAAAGAAGAGGAAGAAACATCTTCATTGTCTTCAGCAATGGGGAAATGCTAGGCCAAGATAGTAAAGAATGGGTTCCTTCTGCAGTCCCAGAAGATTCAGGAGAATTTTAGGATTAAAGCTTTTCATGTCTCCATCTGAAACAAAGTCCTGCCATCTAACTTATCTATCTAGAAACTTATATAACTTGTATAACTTATCTACCCGGTTTTAGAAATTAAACTTTTTTGGAGCTTAGCTATTCTTAGTATTAAATCCTGTTAGATAGAATGAAGTATAACATGCAGTAGGATTTAAAGTAAGTGGCATAATACCAGGTTAGTGAAAAATAAATCATCTATTTATGAAGACTAAAATTTGTTTTGTGAATATATAACATAGTGAGGTCAAAGAAATAAGCTCATATAGCAAGAATGAATAATATTATAATAGTGGTTGCACATATACATAGGCACACAAAATGATGTTATTATAATCATTGCTGACTTAGCTAGTGATTTCTTCTAAAGATTTTGTCAAAAATCATAGTATTTGAAAGTGTAGCAAGACCTATAGATATTTGGAAAACAACTAGGTAATTTTGCTAATATTCTAACTTTCCAACTCTGCAGTTTTAGGGATACTATAAGGAAAGACAAGAAAAGGCTAAGGAAAAAAAAATGTTCAAAATCACACATATGTAAGAACAATATTCATTTTAACACACTCAAATTCCACAGAAAAGTACATATTTAATGATTTTTAGGTAAAAATACCTTGAAAAGCATTCATGAATAACACTGAGATCCTATATACTAAATTTGAACATAATTATTAAATGTGAATTTGAAAGCAGTCTCAACACGAAGAAATAAATACAATTTAGAAGGAAACACTGAGATTTGGGGAAATGAATTTTGTGATTATAACATGGAAAAGTAAATCATGTGGTCTGTTAAAGAAAAGCACATATAGAAATCAGGGATGTGAAATGTCTGAAGTTATGTGTGATAAAGATAATCATCTACAGACATAACCCAGAAGTATGGTGGGAATTATTTCGGTGAAAATAAAAAGGAAGAGAGAAATGGAATTAGAAGAGATACTTGTGGATTCAGGTCTCACTCAGCTTTTCTGACTCAATAACTAAGCATTTTGATGCTAGCAATGCATTGTTTGCTGTATAAGCACAATCACCTCTAAAAATGAAGAAGTGGCTCTGAAGCAGCTCAATTTTTGTTGTTGTTTTTGTTATTTTAAAGAAGATTTAATTCAAACTATTGGCAATATAAAAGCAAAAAACTTTGAGAGAAAGAAAATATTTCTACACAAGTAAAAATTTTTGATGAATTGGGAGAAGTTAGACAGTCAAGAATGACCCTAACATCTGTTTACTTTAAAAATTTGACTGGTTAGCAAAACAAAATAGTTACTAAGCTATCCCCATTGTAAAGAAATTAGACTCTATATCAACAAAATTCAAAAGTGACCTCAATTTATCCAAGAAATAAAACATTGGCTTTTACTTTATTTATAATTTATCTATTCATTTGAATACATTTATACACTTCACTGCCATTTTTCATTAAACCACGACTTTATTTCACTCTTTTTGCAAATTCAATTTTGACATATTGTGTTAATAAGGATGTTGTCAAATACTAATATGTAAAATCCAGAGAAATAGATATTTCTGTTTTAAAAAAAGAATAAAAATATGAAGAATCATTTCTATGATTCTAAGTTTTCAGACCAACAACAAAAAAGGAACTGAGCCAAAATGGCCAGTATTAAAATGTCCATCACTTTCATAGCCTTAGTGTGTTTCACAAGGACTGTTCTCAGAGTGGGGATCAGAAATATTTTCTTTTCCTTTGAGATAGAGCAACTCACAATATATGGATTTCAGAAACTATTTCACAGAGTCATTCAATTCCATTTATTTCAAATACCACTGCCTTGGGAGTAATAAATATGCAACTGCCTGTAGACACAATGAAGTACTTAATCTTGAGCAAAGGTTGTTGAGTTGTTAAACATGAAAGCTGCAGAATGTGTTTCTCTACTCTGAGGAAAATAAAATTTTATTCTGGATATTTGAGTCCAAAAACGAACAAGGAGATTAAGGCCAAATGTGGACACAGAAAGATTAAAAGGATTTATTGTATCCTGTGATTTTGACCCTGTAAAAGGTAATTTAGTATTTTTTTTTCATGAAAGAAAATTGGTTGGAAGAAATAGATATGCAGCAATGTAACTTTACAAATGCTAATATTCACATGAATCTTAAGATTAGAGTTTAAAAGTGTGATGAAATATCAATAATAGTAATATTAGGTGAACAGATGGTCTTTTCCCCTTATGTCTTCCCAAATAAAGATAGACAAATTCAGTAAAAGTCTAAAAGAAAAAAAATATATTGAGTTTCTTATGTCATACACCACAATCAGCATATTTCTTTAAAAGCCTGAATTCAAAGTTTAGCTTCAAGAGAATACTAGATCTTTAAGATTTCTTATGGGAAATATATATTTTTTTAACTAAAAAAATGTTTCTTTTTCTTGATTGACATAAAAAATTCACTATAATTGTTCTTGGCAATGAATAATTAAAGTGAAATTTCTTCCTTTTATTTTGTTGTGTACTCTTTAAATCTCCAATTCATGTCAATGACAAAGGCCACCAGCAAAAACCAGCGAGAGGAAACATATTAAAGAATGTAGGGATCCCTGGGTGGCGCAGCAGTTTGGCGCCTGCCTTTGGCCCAGGGCGCGATCCTGGAGACCCGGGATCGAATCCCACGTCGGGCTCCCAGTGCATGGAGCCTGCTTCTCCCTCTGCCTGTGTCTCTGCCTCTCTCTCTCTCTCTCTCTCTGTGACTATCATAAATAAATAAAAATTAAAAAAAAAATAAAGAATGTATACATGATCGATAACTAATGAAAATCATAAGAGAAACTTGTTTTGAGAAATATATAACTATAAATTGATGTAATCATTACCAGAAATGCCATTACTAGATTCTTTATATCTGTAAGTAATGCATTTTAAATATACAATATTGAAATACTGACAAATAAAAGACATGCTGAAACCAAAGACATATAGGACTAATGAACAAAGAGCCCTTTCTATGCCCTATAGGTAAACTCCATACTATAAAGAAAATGAATGATAACTTCTTTAAAATTACATTTGAACATGTGAAAATACAGATAATATTATGGCAGCTGAAGGTATTACTAATCTCATTTTATAAAAACAACATAATTACAGTACGATAAAACAATAATTATGATAAAGCAGTCTTCTGATTCACAATTCAATGGTTGGTGGAGGGACTGGTAAAGCTAAAGTCTTAGAGAGTTGATTTCTAACTAGAAAGAAACACTATCTGCTTTCAGTATATAAGCTGGAACAGTTTATACATGTCTGGATTCTTCCAGTTAGCAAAAGCATCACCTTAAAAAGCTTACAGTATATTTTAGATCAAGTATAGCAAATCTATAAAGTGTCAATATTTTTGACTTTCTATAGAGAGTAAATATTTTAGATTTTGCAGGCTCTGTCTCAGCTACTCAACTATACTAAGATGGGTAGAAATCATCCTTAGACAATACGTATATGAGTAAGTATAGCTGTGTTCAAATCAAACCTCACTTATAAAAATAGAGAGTTGGAGCAGCCCGGGTGGCTCAATGGTTTAGCACTGCCTTCAGCCCAGGGTGTGATCCTGGGGTCCCCACATGGAGCCTGCTTTTCCCTCTGCCTGTGTCTCTGCCTCTCTCTCTCTCTCTCTCTCTGTCTCTCATGAATAAATAAATAATCTTAAAAAAAATAGACAGTGGGCTGGATTTAACCTGAAGGCCACAGTTTGCCAATTCTAGTTCAGGATAAATCAAAATAACATATATTTAAAAAATTAGCACAGGATACATGAATAGAAACTATAAATTGAATTACATATAAGATAACTTGTCAAACAATAAAACCTGTTTTTTGTTTTGTTTTGTTTTGGTTTGGTTTTGCTACCTGAAATGGTTGACTGTCAAAATTTGTGTTAAGAATCAGTGTCCCTTGGCTCCCCTGGGTGGCTCAGCAGTTTAGCGCCTGCCTTCAGCTCAGGGTGAGATCCCGGGTCTGGGATTGAGTCTCATGTCAGGCTCCCTGCAGGGAGCCTGCTCCCTCTCTCTGCCTGTGTCTCTGCTTCTATCTCTGTGTCTCTCATGAATAAATAAGTAAAATCTTTAACAACAACAAAAAAGAATCAGTTCCCCGTGTATATTATGTCTTGCTCTAGATATAACTAAACTGTAAGCAATTAGAATATCATTAGAGTATGCTACACTTGTGTCTTTTTACATTAGTAAAATTTGGAGTAGTTCCACTTTTGGTTTGGCTAAGTAAGCTCCTACTAGACCTATGTTCACACAGATTATGTTGAGCAAAATACAGAGGCAGCTAGAGAGTGAACACATACAGAAGATTAAGGAGAAGAGTCAAATATTGAAAGAAAGAAATGGCTTGAAGTAGGCTTACTGTTGTGTATTGGCTTTAAGTTTTAAGGAAGATGTCTGTGGCACAAAAATGATGGTTAAGACAATGATAGAAAGTGTAGTATTTTCCGCCTGAAGAAAACAGAAGACAGAGTTTGGACAATCACAGCTGTTATAAAATAAAGGCTAAATCTGAGACAATAGAGAGCCAAAGTGAAGAAGTCCCAAATTCTATATATAAATTCTATTGAATCTTTGACTTACCTGTGAACTATGCATGATAGAGCAGACTTCAGTTAGACAGAAAGAACCAATCTGGGATTTGTTAGCTTCTAAGAGGCAGGATTTGCATTATGACAAAGTTAGAAGCCTACTAAAAACATACCCACCCACCACCCACCCCCGCCAAAGTCAACAACTTGGAGAATATCACATTCACAATGCTTAGGATATAATTCAATTACTCCACATACAAAGAACTAGAAATAAATAACATATACCACAAAAATAATGATTGATATATAGAGCAACTAAGCAAAAAATTGGTAAGATGTGGATGACCTGAATAGCACCATTAACCATCTATTCTGATATTAACACAACACTCCCCTTACATTAACAAGAGTAAATCCTAATTGACTATCAGGAAATAATGAAGATCATGTAGAAACTAATGCAAAGGAAAACATACTAAAAGAATAATTTAGCAGAGAAAATGTGTTTTGTTGTAAAGATCAACACAGTTTATAAACCACTAACTAGATTAATAAAAAAAGAGTACAAGAACACAAACAAATTACCAATATCAAAAATCATTCTAAGAGATACAGGCATATACAGGATTAGAGACCATTATGAACAATTTTCTGCCAACAACTTCACCAACTTCTATCAAATGAGCCACTCTTTTGAAAAATGCATCTTACTGAAACTGACATGAGACAAAGGACAAGATCTGAATAATCCTAAAATACATCCTGAAATAAATTGAATCCATTATCATAAACCTTCCAAACAAGAAAAGTCCAGGACCAGGTGGTATCAGTGGTAAATTCTTCCAAACATTTAAGGAAGAATACTACCAATCTTACATAAACTTTTTAACAAGATAGAGGAGGAGAAAACATTTCCTAACCCACAGAAATGCATTAAAATAAAGTAATACTAAAGACTAATATGCCCTCATGAACTTATATGTAAAATTAATTTATAATATTTTAGAAAATTGAATCCAATAATATATAAAAAGGATAATGCATCATAGCTCATAGGTTTTGTCACAGGAATACAAGGTCAATTTAACTTCCTAAAAACAATTAATGTAGTTTGCCGTATTAACAGAATTAAGAAGAAAAAGTACAACTTAAATTTCAATGAATGAGGAAAAGCATTTTCTAAAATTTGACACTCCTTCAAAATTAAAACTTGTAACAATTTAAGTAATAGAAGGAAATGTTCTCAACCTAATAAAGGACATTCACGAAAAATTTAGGGCTAACATCCAAATTAATAGTGAAGATTTGAATACTTTCTTTCAAGTTGGGAACAAGAAAAAAAAATGACCATTCTCATCACTACTATGGAAGTCTCAGTCATCGCAAAAAGCAAAGAATAGAAATAATGGCACAAAAATAAAAGAGGAAGAAGTAAATTTATTTGCAGATGGCATGGTGCTTATACATAAAATCATCAGGAATCTATGATGTAATAATTAGGACTAATCAGTGAAAACCTCAAGGTACAAGATTAATATACAGAAAGCACTAATATTTTTATATACTATGAACAAAAATTTCAAAAATTCTATTTGTATGAGTGTTGAAAAATTAAAGAACTTAGAAATAAATTTAACAAGATATGTGCTAACACCTCTATGCTTAATGAATACCTAATAAATGAATAAATAATAAGAAAATATTTTTCATAGATTGTAAGAGTTGATATTAAAAGTTAACTTCTCTCAAACTGATGTATAGATTTAGTCAATGTCAAATCAATACCTCAAAAAATTTCGTTTGGTATTTATTTATTTATTTATTTATTTATTTATTATATATTTTTAGTAGCAATTGACAATCTGATTCTAAAATGTGTATGGAGAAGAAAAAGACAAAATATTCAAAGTAATTTTGACAAAACAAACTTTGAATATTTAGATTAGCTGTTTTCAAGCCTTACTATAAACCTACAGTAATCAAGAGAATATTGTTTTAGCATAATAAACAATGTTCATGTTAATAGAACAAAATAGAGAGCCCCCAAATAAACTCATATTTACATGACTATTTAATTTTCAGCTTAGGAAAATTAGGCTCTCAGGCAAGCTGCTGTGGCAAGAAAAGTCTTTTATACAAATGGTGCTGGAATTACTGAATATGTATATGAAAATAATAATAACCATAATGCCTATCTCACATTCTGCAAAAATATTTAAATTAAGTGGAACTTAGGCTTATATATAAATCTTAAAACTGTTAAAACTTATAGAGGAATATACATTTTCTTGATTTGGAGGAGTTCGTGTTAGATGTGTTACAGAAGTAAATAATTCTAAAGGAAAAAAATGATAAAATTAGACATAGCAAAATTTAAAAAGTTGTATTCATATGATGAAAACACTAAGAAATTAAAGAAAACACAATCTGGATGAACATATTCACAAAATATATCTTCAACCAACTAACATCTACATACAATGAAAACTTCCTACAACTTAATATAAAAGACAAACAAACCAATAATAAAAAAGAAGAAAAGCTTTGAGTAGGCTCTTCACAAAGATATAAAATGGCCAATAAATGTATGAAAAAGTGTCAACAGTTTAACATTATTACACAGTAAAAAAAATGCATATTAAAACCACAAAAACTACTACTCCACATCCACCTGAAATGACAAAATTAAATAGACTTAAAACATCAAGTATTGGCAGATATGTTCTGAATAATCAGAACTCCCACAAATTCCTGGTGGGATTCCAAAATACTAAACAACTTTGGAAAAAATTGATAATTTTTAAATAAAATTACACGTATATCTACCCTATCACTCAGCAACTCTAATCCTATGTAGTTAACCAATAGAAATGAAAGCAAATGTCATAAAAATTTGTCTGAGAATGTTCATAGCTCTTTTCATAATGGCAAAGAACTGGAAACAAGCTCAATGTCCATTAATAGGAGAATTAATAAGCTATATTATATTCATGCAATTATATATTTCTGTTCAACAATGAAAAGAGAATGAACTGTCCATACAGTCGACAATAGGGAAGAATTTTAAAAGTTACTAAACTAAATGAAAGCAACTTATTCAAAAGCGTAACTACTATGTGGTCATTCTACTTTAATGAATTTCTAGAACAGAATAATTGAATATATCATGGAAAATAACCATAACAATGTTTACCTTGGGGTAACATTGTGGCAAAGGTTGACTAAACAAGGGAAAGAGGCAACTTTTGGGTGATGATGATATTTTATATATTGCTCAGGGTTTATGGTAAGCAGATATCTGGAAAAACTCAGAGAATGTGCAATATAAAATGGGAGTATTTCACTTTATATTAATTTTCATCATAAGGAAAACCAAACAAATATTAAAATCTGTTTAACAATATACATTCTGATACCTTAAAGAGAAAAATGTCTGAAATTTATTTGGAAATGCACTGGGAAAAAAAACATGTTTGGTCAAGAGATGGATACACAGATACATAGATGACAAATCAAATATAATACAATAATAGTGGTAGAATTTAGACAGTGGGTACAGAGGGCACCTCTATAAAATTGTTTCAAATGAAAAAAATTGTTCAAATGTAAAAATATAATAAAATGATAAAATACAATAAAATATTACATTATTGAGCATATTTTGATTTCAGTTTGTTCTCACAGTGTAGGATTTTATTAACCCTCAAGAACTGTTGAATTGGGGCACCGGGTGGCTCAGTCAGATAAGTGTCTGCCTTCAGCTCAGGTCATGATCTCTGGGTCCTGGGATGGAGCTCTATGTTGGGTTTTCTGCTCAGTGGGGAGTCTGCTTCTCTCTCCCTCTCCCACTGCTCATTTTCTGTCTCTCTCAAATAAATAAATAAATACATAAGATCTTTTTAAAAATTGTTGAGTGGGTGGGGGGATGAGGGTGTTGAATTATCAACAGAGTACTGTAACCCGCTGCGCAATTTGCTCAAGCAAGGCATCTTGTAACTGGAGTTTTGTTTTGTTTTGTTTTTATGGTGAGGTACACAGCATGAAGTTTCATTTCCACAAATGTAAATTCGGTAGATATTCATTGCACCGTGTAACAGAATCACTCTTGGTTTGGTGGAAGTGTACTACCCCTCTTGCCTATTGATGAATATTGGAATCTGAAAGACAGGGGATATATTTGAATATGCGTTAGGGAGCTTCTGTTGAAACAAACTGAATAAAATCACAATCTCTTTCTCTTTGACAATTTGTTTTAGCAGAACCTTTTGCAGGTTTAGATATTATTCTAAGTTTCATCTTTTGGCATGAAAATGTATCAGAGGTCCTAAAGGAAAATTTCCCCTACAGGAAGCTGCCATCTGGGCTGATGATCTGCAATAACACCAAGGGCTTAAGGTTTTGTGGTTATTCCAGTCGGAGGCACAATAGAGGGACGAACTTGGATTCTCCAGGCTTAATTACCTGGCAAAATGCCCTGCTTTGAAGATAGGTGAATGATGTGAAGGTGAACTAAAATTGCACTAACTTTGGAACTTGGTACAAAGTTGCAAATATGAAATGAAGTGGAGCTATCAGGTTGTGTCAGGATCCTTTGGAAAGGCTATTTCAGTGATGCAGCAAAGCAGCAGCCAAATTATAGGTTCTGGAGGACAGACCACTCCTTATAATCATTCATCTGCCTCCTATCTGTTGTCAGAAAGATAAGTCAATACCTTTTTTTTTTTTAATTTTATTTATTTATTCATGAGAGACACAGAGAGAGAGGCAAAGACACAGGCAGAGGGAGAAGCAGGCTCCATGCAGGGAGCCTGATGTGGGACTCGATCCTGGGACTCCAAACTCACGCCCTGGGCCGAAGGCAGGTGCTAAACCACTGAGCCACCTGGGGATCCCCAGGTCAATACCTTTGACTTGATATTCATGCTCGTGGTTCTCTGATCATTTTAAGATGGGGCCGGAGGGGCATGTTGTGCTTCTTGCTAATAAAAACTTCTAAGACTCTAGCAACTATTTGGACAGTAGAAGTGATAAAACAGTTTGTGTCAGCTATAAAACAAATATTAAGTAGTTTCCTTCCTGTGGTCATATGTTCTGCAGTTGTATATCTGTTTAGTATCAAATAGTTACTTGTAGAAATTAGGGAGTAAGGAACTTATAAATAAAAAGATACTGATTTCATGCGGTGCTTACATAAACAGGCACTTGTAATTTTGTAGAATAAGGTTCACTTCTTGATTAGTCTCTTATACATTGTTGATTCAATAGGGTCCTGGGATCATGCACACAACCAGAACAGTGAAATGAGAGAATACGGAAGCCACTTCAGTGAAATGAGGACTATCTCCAGAAAATAAATGGAGTTATGTTTCAGAGCACCTTTTGCCTTCTACTGGCAATGCAGTCTGGATTAAACTAGGTACCCTGATGGAGACAGAATCCTCATCTGCAATGTGGAAATAATAATGATTAGAATAAACTCTTAATGTCCGAAGTAAATTTAAAGCCCTCTTTAAATTTATTTATTTGTTTATTTTTATTTTTAAATAATAATAAATTTATTTTTATTGGTGTTCAATTTGCCAACATACAGAATAACACCCAGTGCTCATCCCGTCAAGTGCCCCCCTCAGTGCCCGTCACCCATTCACCCCCCCCCCCCGCCCTCCTCCCCTTCCACCACCCCTAGTTCGTTTCCCAGAGTTAGGAGTCTTTATGTTCTGTCTCCCTTTCTGATATTTCCTACCCATTTCTTCTCCCTTCCCTTCTATTCCCTTTCACTATTATTTATATTCCCCAAATGAATTTAAAACATAGCACACATATAAGAGATAGTTCCGTCCAATGTGAAATACAAAGAGGGTTGTTAAAAAGTATTACATGAAAAAAGTAAAAATAATAAAAATTATTACATGATCATGGGTTCAGAGTCAAATGCGTTTTTGCACCTGTTTACATTGTAAAATGGATGGGATTTAGTGATTTGGTACATTTTCAATTTCTGGAATCATAGTATAGGGAGTTTTGGTAGTAAAATAATATTCTTGGCAATGTATTTTGTTAGGATTACATAAATGAAATAAAGAATTAGCTTATCTTTAATGTATTTTGTGTCCCTGAAAATCTCTCATGAAGTTTCAAAATTACTATAGCCCTTTTGAGTGTCAGGGGGGAAAAAAATCACTGTAGGTTAGAGTGATATTTGAGTGAAATCACAAAGGAGAGAAAACTTTAAAAAATTAAAAGAAAATCCACTCCCCAAAGTTAGATGTCTAAAAATAAGATTATATTAGATGACAAACCAAATATGTGTTATTGTTTTCCATAAGCTGACAAACTTTTTTTTTTCTTTTAACTTCACAAATCGGGATTATATCCCATGATTGGTAAATGAGCTACTCATAAAAAAAAAATGTCAGACACTGTCCAAGACAAACTGAAGTTAAAAGATGGGAAGATGGGATTCCTTTATGAAGTAATCTCAGGAACATTTCAGTGTCTTTGGAATTGTTTCTTTATTATCATAGGACTTCAAGTCATTTTTCCAACCCAGAAGTTAAATGCTCTAATTGACAAAGCGTATGCAACTCTTTAGCTTCCATTGTCAAAACAGTCCAGGAGGTTGTGAGGCTACAGATGGGAAGTAATGATAGAACTATCGGGGTGGTTGTGGTTTCATTCCTCTCTGCGGGCCGTGGCTCACCAAATCTGCCCCCTCTTGCAAAGAACTGAGAGTTATCTGGTGCCAGTTTTGGAGTTTCATCCCACCTCTCCCGTGGTCCCAAGTGATTTCTCATTTGTTTCAAAGAATGAGAGCCTCTTGGTAAAATAAATAACAAATAATGTAATTTCCAAATTCATCTAATAATTTTAGATCAATACTATATGATCAGTGTAGACAGCTCCTTAATTCTTACATCACTTATTTTATCAAATAAATATTTGCTTTCAAACTTCTTTTCGGGCACAGAGAATTTGGCTTAGATAAAATACGTTAGATGTCACAGTTTGAGGATAGAAATGGAAAAGGTAAAAGAGACTTTTACTTTTCTTTTAATATATTTCCCTTCTCTGAGAGGAGTTCCTCCTGAGGTTTCAGAAGCTCCATAGTGTCTGGTATTTGTAAACAAATGGGAATTAAATGCCAGCTCCATGCCACATTATATTAGCTGAAACTAAAGTCAGTTTAATTTTTTTCCAATTGAGTTCAATCTTTGCGACCCTTTGTCCTTCAGTTTTAACAAGGAGAAAGTAGTCTGTTTAGATCAGAAAAAAACTTCAGAGAAACTTTGAATCATCAGAAAAATAGCGGACCCCTCTAATTACTGAGCCAATATACTAAGTCAGAGTGATCTAAACTGATACCTTTATTACAGCTTGCTTGCTATATTACAACTAAATTTAAAAAATCAGCACATAATATATATTCACAGCTAAGATAGCCAATTTATGTGAAATAGAACTGTGATATGGCTTTCTTGGAGACTGCGGAAATAATTGTCACAACCCAAACTTCACGTTTCAAATCCAAAAATGGTAACTTGTGTCTGTATAGACACAATTAAAAAGAAAAGATATAAAACATATTACATGAAACTGAAAAGCCACAGAATGATTGCAAGACTGTGATACCAGTTTTGTAACCTAGTTACACTATGATTACCTGCAAGGTTACTGGTTTTTGAACTAAAAGATATTTAGTAGATTAATATCTCAACTAATATCATAAAGTTGTAAAATATATGTAGGTGACATATATTACTATTGTTAAATGATGTCATTATATATAATTTTGAGTTTAATATGTGCTATAATGAGATCATGAGAAGTTGAGTAGTGATAAGAGGGGCTATGGTAGTACAACTTATTAGAAATTCAAAAATGATGCAACTGTTATATACAAATCAATTTCAAAAATAATGTCAAGACTAAAAAAAAAATCCCTAAATTATATTATATATTTATGTTTCAGGAACAACCCAATACATATATAATTATGGTAGCTAAACTCTAAGACAAACAGGGGTAAAGATTTTGACTTCCTCTTTCTTCCATAACTTAACTGCTGGAAATTTTGAGTAAGAATATCAAAGACAGGAACATTTTCTAATAACTAGCTTTCTCTGCAATATACAGTCTTACCATGCATAATCCCATACAATATCTATTCTAAACATTTGCAATCTACTCATCATGTTTCCAATATTTGCAATCTTGTCTCCTTGCATTAAAATGTCACTGACAGTTTTAAAAACCTCCTTTACATGAGTATTAGTATCAGTATTTTATAGTCGAGGATTATTAAAAAATCAGAAAGATTAAACAATTTGCAAAAGTCACATGGTTACTCAGTGTCAGAGTTGTACCTAAATCCAGGTTCAAATGCCCCGTGCCTGTTACACAAATGTCCTTACTTACCAGTTTGTTTTCAATGTTTTGCCTTTGTTTACAGAATTAAGAAATTTCAGAAAAGACATGAATTAGATATGCCCTGGCTCCAAATCTTGATATGACTAGGCTCCAAGTCTTTATTTTACATGAATTAACTCATGTAAAGGGCTAAATGGTTGAATGACTTAGAGCTGTTAATACCTCTTTTGTTGTGATAAGAACGTCTGTTCATTCTCTTACTCATGTTCTTTTTCTTACTTATGAAATAAAATCCCTTCATAGAAAACATTTTATAAATCATAAAAACAATTACTACAGAGCAGAGAGAAAGTTTGACAAAAACAAAAAACATAGAATATAGATATATATCCAAGGAGAGATGCAATCTATAAAATTAGTGTAAAGATTATTTGTCAAAATACAAAAAGTCACATATCAGAAAAAATTGTATTTAATTTAATGGCATATGTATGTATGGGATATGGTATATGAATGGTAGGTGGCTATGCGTGGCATATAGAAAATCTATACTACATCTAGCATCTGGGAGACTTAATTGTTTAAGCCTCCAGCTCTTGATCTCAGCTCAGGTCTTGATCTCAGGGTCATGAGTTCATGTCCTGTGTTGGGCTGCACTCATGGAGCCTACTTAAAAAAAACAAAAAATGTGTATGATAAAGATACAGGAAAGTTCAAAATAAAGAAGTGGAAAAGATACTTGGCAAAGAATTTCTACAGAGAACTGGTGTAACATTACACCCTTCAACCAGTTAGGCTGTTCAATTTGTTTCCGACATTTGCCCTAGCAAAACTACAGAAATCCAAAGTCAATTTGTGTAGGGATAACTCACGACCACACATATGCAGAACCACACACAACTCAGAGACATCCTTGGGAATACAGACGGCTGTCCTGATCTGGCCCATGTACTGCAGAGTGGGCTGTGGGGATTAGATGTACCCTGGGCCTGCAGGAATCCAGAGGCAGTCTCACAAGGTGGTTCAAAGAAATTTTGCTGTCTCCCTGTCATTGCACAGAGACGATTGCTTGTTTCCTTACCCCAGAAATCTGCAGGTACAGCCCACCTATCAGTGTTTGGGAAGAAGCTTCTAGACTATCTAGAAGTCTTGCTGAGAATAGGAAATTGAATGAAACAAAAATCAGGTTGGAACAGCAAATTCTGAGCATCATTCCTATGACCTCAAGGCTGGTTGTCAATGACTGTGCCTTTCCAACACTCTTTCTTTTCTATGAAATTAAATGTGAAGCCCTTTAAGTGTGGCCTTGTGGAATAAAAGCAAACTAGGCAAGTCAACAATGGTTCTGTGGTATTTGGAGCTCCCTGCACTGGTTCACCTTATCCATACTGCTTCACATCATGTGAGGGACATAGCATGGATATACTACCTTTCCCAACACATATTATTGGATAGAATAGAAGCAAACATACACTAAAAGGATATAGTCTCTATTTCAAAGAGATTTTTTCAAAACTTGATGACACATATCACTTAAGTAAAATGAGTGGAATGTAAAAATCAATTTACAGCAAACAGATACATTCAAATGGACAAGAGAATATCAGAGAGACACTCAAGTTTAATGGATTGAAGTTTTTAAATATTGGAGCTTTCTTTATACAAAACTGCAAACTTAAAATTGCACACAAAATAAATATTTACAATGAGAAAATATCACTAGTATCACAAAATTTTGAAAATAGACTAATTTTATTTATAACTTTATTTAGTTTAATCACCTATCTGCACTTCTAGAACAGTTTTATTTCCCTATACTTTTTGGCTGCGTATTCTCTGACCATCTCCTTGTATGACCATGATATTACAATTATTTCATAAACAATATGGAGAATGATAATTCAGTCTTTCTTTTAACATAGTTCATTGAAGTTGGTTCTTTAGCATTATAATTTTAAATACTTCTTAGAACTTTAAAGTTCTAATGGTAATTTATGTAAGACTTAGTGCTTTTTATCAAATTTAAAAAACAGCTATCAAATATTTTTTCACTTATAAGCAATAAGATTTCAAGGACTTAAGTTTTACATGCATGTCATGAAAATGGTCATAAAAATAAATAAAATGTTAAAGTCCAATCATGTGATTGAATTTTTAAAGGAACACACAATTTTTAAACTAGCAAATAAAAAAGTATCATATCTAGTGGAATAAGGAATTTAGTTTTCTTTTTAAACTATAAAAGTATATAAAATATTAGAAAGAAGTCCAATTATGCCATTAATTAAAATAAATGGAAAAAGACCAAAAAAGTATACTCTGAGTATGATTGATATCAAAAATAAAATAATATTTTAACTGCAGGGCAACATAATTATATCATATAAAGATAATAGCAATGATATATTGGATGCATGATAGCAAAGAAAGATAATGTATACTAGTTTAAAGAATGGAAAAATACATACTAATCAAATATGAATTAAAAGGAAATCTCAAATTCAATCTTTATATATGATAAAATATATTTCAGTCCTATGTAACTGATTTTATGGAAGATCATCTTATAAAAAATATATGTTCTTCATAAGCAAGATTTACCTAAAAAATGCAATCTATAGTTAGGATACTACTCATATTAACAATGAAATTATACAATGTCAGAGAATTAACTGCAGACTATATAAAATCTCTCAGCAGAAATATAAATATTAGTAAATGAAGAAGAGAATAGTTAAGATGGTCTGAAAAAAGGAAACATACCATGTTCTTGAATGGGATTGTTTAATATTTTTCTAAAGGAAAAGGAGCATGTAAGTAATTCACAATTTGATTAATAGGAACTGCTCATTAACCTGTTTTTGGTGATTTCCTAGATACTCTATGTAGGATCCATTTCCTTTTCCCTGCAATGAAAAATTATTATAATTCCATTTATTCAAAGAAACTTTTATTGACTATCTATTTTATAAAACCATTGTGTTAGGAATTGTGAGGAATGATGAAAAAAAAAAATGACTGGATTCTTATCCAGAAACACATCAAGACACTGGGAGAAGAATAGATGAGTAATAAGAGAATTGAACTCACAGTCTGTGATTTGTAAGAGTAAAGAAGAAGTAAAACTCAATTCTGATGGTGATAATAGATGTATTTGGGCAAAAGACTGCTTTTCTACCATGTACCAAATGTCTGCAAAATTTTATCGTGTCTCCTTTACTCTAAACTTTGAACCTTCAATTCCTAGTGTCTAGACCTCGCTCTTCAATTCCTGAGAGTCTGGAAATTATGGTTATGTCAGAATAAGAATGCTTAGTTTCAGGCAGCCAGAAGGTGAAATGTGGCATGCAGCCATGTGTGGAGAGTCCTGCAGGGCTTCAGACATTAGTTTAAACTTCATTGGCCTCCATCACTCTTTAGCCACCCTCCAGCCACCTTCCCACCAATTGATATACTTCTATGACTAACTGTCACTTGTTTATATTTGACTAATGACCTCTGGAAAGATGTCATATGGGATTGAATGGTGCCCTCCCCATCTCCCCCCCACTGAAATTCATATCCATCTGGAACCTGTGAATGTGATCTTATTTGGAAATGAGGTCTTTCTGGATAGAATCAAGTTAAAATGAAGTCATACTGGATTAAGGTGGGCCCTAAACCAATGACTGATGTCCTTATAAGAAGGAGGAAACTTGGGCAAGAGACATACATAATGGGATCACAGCCATGGAAAGAAGGAGGCAGAGGTTTGGGTTATGTTACCACAAGCTAAGGAGGGCCAAGGATTTATAGCAGTCACCAAAAGCTAGAAGAGGGGCATGGAACAGATTCTCTTAGAACCTGCAGATGGAACTGACCTTGCTGATTTTGTTTATTTAGAACTGTGAGAGAATGAACCTTTTAAACGTTTTAAACCACGCGCTTTTTGGGGTAATTTGATATGGTGACCCTAGAAAACTAATACAAAGGTATTTAATTTGATTATTACTTGAGAATCTTTGAAATAAGCAATTGGATGAAGTGTTCAATGTATTTGAAAGCATAAAGTTTGATTTTGATTGATGTGGATTGATCCACAAAACCTTTTCTGAATTTTACTTTATTACAATGTTATTTATAATTTATTCCTTAAATTATAAGAACAAAAGTATACTTGGAATATAAATATGGCTATCATACAGAGATAGTAATAAGCATAAGAAATATTCTGTGGCCTTTATTTATGTATTTTTAAGGTAAAAACAACTATAGGTCTTATTTTTATTATCAGAGGTAGAATTTAGCATTTGACAATTTCTAAGATAATTGATTGCTCTGTATATTGTTATTTTGTGACCAGACTGAATATGGTACAGGCAGGTCTCTCTTCTGGTAGCATTCTGGATGGTCACGGCCAGACTTTAATTATTCCAATTTTATGGTAGAGACTCTCATTTTTCCCCTAATATCCATTCTTATATTCTTTCTGGGACAGAGAATCCTCAATAATTATCCAGAACAAGGAGCCTTGCAGCTAAAGGTGGTCACATGACAATGCTCCAGTGAGTAAGAACTAAACAGAATTATTGTGTGTGAAATTTAGGAAATATTCTTAAAATGAGGCACTGCCTTTTCTTCTCCTTAAAAAAAAAAAAAAAAGAAGAAAAAGAAAAAAAAAACTTCCTTCATGTTACATTTTATGTAAAGGATTTGAGAGCAAATGTTCAAGGAGTCTTAAATCATGAGGTAAAGTCATCTATGATCTCACAGTTTCAGGGGTGAGGAGTTTAGGCTGGATCTCTGCTTAGGGTCACACAAGGCTATAAATAAAGGTGTCAGGTGGGACTATGGTCTGCTCTGGGGCTTGATATCTTCTACTAAGCCCATGTGGTTGTTGGGAAAATTCAGTCCCTATCAGTTACAGGACTGAGACACTCAGCCACTGGCAGCTGCCCACCCTTGCCTGCTTTGTACCATTTCCTACAACCTGGCAGTTTGCTTCTTTGAGGCCAAAAAATAAAATGTCTCTACTGCGTCAAGTCTCTAATTAAGGGAAAGCCTGAAATCACTTTTAAAGGGCTCGCCCAAATAAGTCAGGCCCACTGAGGAGAAGTGTCTTTTACTCCTGACTCAAAGTCCACTGATTAGGGACCTAATTGCGCCTGCAAAATCCCTTTGTATTTTCCATATTTTATAGGTTAGAATAATGTTACAATTTCCATTTACACAAGAGGACTAAATAGGGTGTGTAGGCTAACATTCTTGGTGGTCATGTTGGAATTTTGGCTACCACAATGACACTTTTGTGAAACCACAACGTAAATTATGAAAATAACCTTGAAATGCTGAAACGTGGCTTTCTTCTACGGAAAAGGAAATTTATAGCTTACTTATACTGCTGTTATTCGTGTTTTGAACACTTGCAGTCAAAGCTAATTCTAATGAATACAGCAACTACTCTCCTACCTACCCTTTGTTATAGAGAAAAGATAACGACACCAAGCTGCTCTTCACCTTTGTCTCCTCATCTTCTGGCCCTTTCTACTCTGTTCATCTTGAGTTCTTCTCTCTGTGACTTTGTTAGCTGTTTGTTGGGTAACCCACTGGAGTCAGATAATTCATATATAAGTTCTTTTTCTCTTGACTATGGAACTAGTTGCTATTTTGGAATTAGCTTCATGAAAATATCTTATAAGTTGCTCTCCCTTGGCTCTAAGTCATGAAAAATTGGCATTTTGTCAAAAATACTTGGAAAAATAATTACATCACCTTTTCTCTGTCCTCCCCTCCAGTTTGGTTTTTCTCACTTTAGTTCCCATCAGTACAGAACAAAATTATTGGCCACATTATATGTAAAGCATGAATTTAGAATATTATTTGGGGAGAAGGGGAATCTAGTTTATCTCTTCTTTCAATACTTCTAGAATCTACACTGTTTAAGTCACAAAAAATTAAATGAAAATAGGCATTATAGGGAATAAGATAAAGCTAAAATTTCTTAATATCCTGTTTTTTTTTTGTTTTTTTTTTTTGTTTTTTTTTTTTTTTTTGTTTCTTTCTGCTGTTTATGGTGGAAACAGATAGGTGGTTGGTCTTTCTATTTCTTCTGCCCTAATTGCCTCTGCTGAGACTTTTGAGGAAATTTTTGGACTCCCTCAGTTTATCTAGAATCTTAACTGTAAACTCAATTTTCAGGTATTTCAGGATCTGTCATTTTGCACACTATCTCTGAGAATTCCTCATTCATCAGCTTGAGTTTTCCTGAAAGTCGCAGTTTATAAACAGATGTTAGCTTTACATTTAAAATTGTAACCAAAAATACATAGTTAAGACAGACACACAAACTGATAGGTATACGCATATCATCACTCTGTCACTTTTATAGCCTTCACAGGTTCCCAAATTTTGATAACAATATTCCCAGGAAAGGGCCTACTGCAGCCCATCATATTTCCTCATGAATGAATTGTATACATACAATTTGATGGAAAGAAAAAAAAGTGAGGTTTGGGAAAATCTGAATAATTGCTCCTTCTAGCCCCTCACAAAGACTCCTTGAAAGGAAATATGAAACAGTGCTTTTGAAAAATGATGTTTAGGACAATAAAAAGTTCACTTGGGCTTTAGAAACCAAGAGGAAATTGAACTCCTTAACGAATTCATGTCAGATGAGCTCTAATACTATCTAAAATAGTAATTTCAGTATTAGCAAAATTTCCATAAATTTGCTTGTGTTCCAAGTTTTTCCATATTTTCACTTAGCTTATATGAATATCAAATTCAAGTCTATTTAAAAGTTTTCTTTAAGATATTGACTAGCTAAATTTAAATAGAATTTGAAAGACAAGGCAAAATCCAGGAAAGTGAAATGATCTAAAACCTAGAGTATATGGATTTTGTACTGCTTTCCACCTTAAATATGTTTAGGAATTCTATAATTTTCTAATAACTTTCTCAGATCTATAAAATTGAAGGCATGTAGGCATTTACTTTCTATTCAACTATTATATATAAGTATATATATATATATATATATATATATATATATAGTCTATGAATCTATTAAAGTAATATCACCCTGATACATACATTCACCAACTCTATCAGCAAGGGATCCATCGGGTCGGTATTAGAAAATTAAGAACTTGCTATATAAATTAGGTCTTACATAATTATTGGAAAACTGAAGAATTAAAGGTTCAAAGGGGATCACAGAAAGAACTCACAGAAAGCTACGAGAGGGGGGGGCACAAGTTGAGCAAGGTAGATGTCTATGGATGGCTGTTGGCTCTGAATCACTTCTGTCTCTGCGAGTTGATGGCTAAGCCCCTAGTAGATCAGGAGGGCCAGAAATTGATGAGGAGAGCTGGTCACGGAGCGATATGAGAACAGGCTACAACTCTGCACCTGTCCCTCACTACCTGAAATGATGCCAGCTCCCAAAGTGCAATGGCTTTCATTTCACCTTCTCCCAGTCTCCTACAAATATCTCTTGTGTCCAATCCTTACTTGGAACTATACAAGAAAGGAAAATCTTGGAAGTATCGTGTATTTAAATTGACATGATAAAGAAAAATTACCCACCCTCCCAGTAGCTGCTACATTTCAGGGTGAAAGCTGCCTTTATTTTAATGATATGAATTGTGAGCATTCGGAAATTGGCTTCTCTGGCTCTCTGATTGGAAGGATGAGGAAACAGTGCCTGGGAGGATAAGTTAATTTCCCAAAGACACACAGAGTTAATGTCTAAACAAGTTCATTATTTTAACTCCCAATCCAAGGTCTTTCACTTTCTAACATGACAATGATAACTGTCTTCACTTAGGAAAAGGATTCTAGATTACATTCAGTGTCATTGTAAAACTGGTGGAGAAAAAGAGTAGTAAATAAGGTATTTGCAGATTGTATGGAGCTAATGTCTGTGTAAATTTTCCTATTAACTATCTTCTAGAAGACAATGTTAAATACCCTCTTTTCTTCTGTCAAGCTTCCATTTATAACAGACCATTACTAGAATTTTCTTTTAAATCACTTTAAGGTATCTCATCATTTTATATTATCCTTGTCCATATTGTACTGTATGAATTATTAAAGATTAATGCACCTTTATTTTGAGTGACCAGCCATGCCCGATGGTTTTAAATATGAAGTCATCCTTTTCCCCTGGTATAAGGATAAATTTACATTATAATTAACAGCCAAAGAATTCCTTTTTATGCCATATAATGATGCCTTCCTTTAGCTATGCTTTTCAGACAGTACATAATAAATCACAGGGGGAAAATCTTTATTTTTAATATTCACATTTATGTATTTAATGAACATTATTGAATTTTTCAAGTACTTATTGGAATAGAGGAGAAATATTTGTGCACTATTATTTTATTTCAGTCCAAGAGAATGCAATGTTTGGCTGATGCTGGAATGTTAATAATTAGCACCTCTATTAGAAGTCGGCTCCTGGTTTTCAGCAGCATTATGCTGGGAAGCTATGTTTCCCAAGTGAATGGAGAATTATACAGTTTTATTAAAGAAGAGCCTTTCCTTTGAATACAATTTTAAGAAAATCTTCAAAGGAACAAATTTAAAGCCTCAAATCAGAGCACAGCACTAATTAGTGTGTAACAATGATTTAGGCAGAGAGCACCAGGCCTTGTTAATTTTCTAGGCCCATTCTGTAGTCTCTTTGCTGTATATTTCTTTTGATGAGTCAATTTCATCTAGGTGCAGCTTTTTATATTTTAACGACTGTCATAACACTTCTAAAGTTTTAGAAAATGGTACATACTGATGCTGAAATCTGGCAATTATCTTCTAACTCTACATTCCAACAACTAATTTTATGGCTCAGGTTAAAATGCTTAATTCAGTTTCAAGTATTTTGCATTTATAATATGGCTTTAAGTGGCATGTCTCTGAATAAAATAATGTAACTGCCTATTTGTTTATGTAGCCTTCACACTTAGAAATAAAAATGTGCATCAATCATCAATTATAAATCAAGTTATTTAAGATTCAGAGGTGTCAAGAACATAAGTTCCCTTGATCACATTTCATCTTGCAATGTCTTTTAGGAATTACAAAAGTTAAAATATCAGCTTCATAATTTTAAAATGCTATGTACTACAAATGAGTTATCAGAATAAATTGTTTTCTTCATTTAGTAAATAGTGAGGTATTGATTTGAGAATGTCATGGGAAATTAGAAAACAGTAACACCAAAATGTCATGTAACTATGATTTATGACTTCAGCAACATGAAGTAGGAATTGATTACTATTAGAGTCAATACCAAGATTCATTGACTCAGATATTCATAGTGACTGAGCCTAAATTGGGAATCAATGTTTATATCAAGAAAACATATATCTTTCTATGGATAAAAATATGCCAATATATCTTGCCATCCTGTTATCACCTATTATGAGAATTCAATCTCTGTAGCATGATAGATTTTTCACAATTTAAAAACCATCCAACGTCGCCTCTAACTCTCGGTCTCTGCATCATTAATGATGGAGTACTAGATTACTTCAATCAAAAATTGGTATTTGTATCAAATAAAAATGAATCATAACTACAGTTTACTTCAGAATTATTGAAGGATCCAAACTTTCTTATAGAGTACCCTGAAGAAGACATTATCGTGAAAACCACAGTGCCAAGCTAGAGAGGATTATGCTCTATGAAGTAAACCAGTCAGAGAAAGACAAATACCATATGATTTCACTTATATGTGGAGTTTAAGACACAAACAGATGAAAATAGGAGAAAAAAAAAGAGAGAGGCAAACCTGGAAACAGATTTAACTCTAGAGAACACACTGAGGTTACCAGAGGGGAGGTGGGTGGGGGCATGTGTGAATAGGTGATGGGAATTATGGAGGGTGCTTGTTGTGATGAGCACAGGGTATTGTACTGAAGTGATGAATCACTAATTTCTACACATAAAACTAATATTACACTGCCTATTAACTAACTGGAATTTAAATGAAAACTCAAGAAATAAAAAACACAGCACAAGTTCAAACAGATGTCCACTGGCTTAGAAAAAAGGTTAGTTGAGGGACTCTTACTAAATAAAAGAAGTTATTGAAGGAGTTAAGCACTAAAGACTTACAGGGCAGATATGTTAGCAAACAAATGTAATTTATACTAATTTTAACAATTATGTTAATTTACAGTCCAAGTTATCTAACATGTCCAATTAAAATTTTAAACAATCCCGGCCCTCTTCATAACTTTTCCTAACTCCTGTTTTTCCCAATTTGTTTGGTAGTTTTTCCTAGTTTCTTTTTTTGATTCCATTTGTGATTGTTTCTACTTTAAATTGGATCGATCACTTGTCTTTTATGGAATGGTCACATGCCTTGTAGATAGAGCATATTTTTAAACTGTAGCTAGACTCGAATACTTTATACAATATTTATTGAGTACTTGTTATTGCAAGACTTATAAATAAGACACTCAGAACACATGATGACATTACATCCAGCATATTAGAAACAAGATCAGTAGCAGCTACCCTACAGAGTGTTTAATAAGGCAACAACAGTGTTTAATAAGGATGCTTTGGGAACTACCAGAGATAGGAGATAGCAAGGATACATCTGAGTAATATGCATTCATAATACTCCTGTCTTTCATGACAGTGTACAGCTTTAAAAAGAAATGTAAAAGCAAGTGACCGCAATAAAATAATGGTGACCTACAATGTTATTCCAAAACACTGAGGAGTATATTGTCACATATAACTGTCTCATATAACTGATTCTTAAATTTATATAGTTAGGGTCCTCCAAAAACTACTTGAATTATTGACAACACATTTATTAAGATCATGGTTTATTCTTGTTCATATCAAAATACAAAGCATGAATATCACTGAAGGGATAGGAAAAATATTAGAAGAATAGACGTTAAGTAAAATCTGTTGTAGTAGAGTTGTCCAGAGAAATAGAACCAACAGGGTCTGTTTGCATGCGTGTGTGTGTGTGTATGTGTGTGTGTGTGTGTGTGTGTGTGTGTGTGTAGTCCAGAGAGAGAGAAAGGAAAGGAGAGAGAGATTTTAAGGAATTGGCTTGTGTGATTAGGGAGGCTTGACAAGTCCAAAACCTAATGGGGTAGGACAGCAGGCTGGAGTCTCAGGGAAGAGTTGCAGTTCAAGTCCAAAGGCAGTTTGCTGTCAGGATTCCTTCTTGCTCATGGGGAGTACTCAATCTTTTTCTATTAAAGCCTTCATCTGATTGGGTGAAATCTGCCCACATTCTGGAAGGCAGTCTATTTTACTCAAAGACTACTGATTTAAATATTGGTCTTATCCAAAAAATACTCTCACAGAAACATCTGAAATAATGTTTGACCAAATATCTGGGTACCATGATCTAGCCAAGTTAACACATAAAAAGTAAACATAACTTCTATGCCACTTATTTATGGATTATAGGACAAAAACAAAACTCTTCTTAACAGTTTAATAAAAGGCACCTAATTTGCAAAAATAATCATAATTATTTTATTGCTAAACACAAAGAGAGATATTAAATAGGTCAAAGAGAAAGACCAGAAGATAAAACACACTAAAAAAAAAATCTGTGAATCAAGCGTCATAAAATTTATATTTATTAAAAAATTAAAATGCTTATCGTGAAAATTATAGACTATCATTAGACTATTATCTAAATCTTATCATATAAAGAGATATACATTTCTAAATATCTATTGACTTCATTAGACTACATGTTGAAACAAGTTTTTTTTTTAAGATTTTATTCATTTATTCATGAGAGACACACAGAGAGAGAGGCAGAGACACAGGAAGAGGGAGAAGCAGGCTTCATGCAGGGAGCCCAATGTAGGACTCGATCCAGGACCACAGGATCACACCTTGAGCCCAAGGCAGATGCTCAAACGTTGAGCCACCCAGGTGTCCCACAAGTTCCGGTTTTAAAAAAGGTAGCTGAAGTCTAATAATAATAATAATAATAATAAAAGTAAAATGTATTTTCTTTTCTTATTAAATTCGTTTATATTTCATTTTTTTCCATATGGCTAAATTATGAATTAAATTAATTAGAATTAGCCCAATAGAAAGAGAGAATAAAAGCAGAACTGCACCAGAGTAGGTGTGCCTTATGCAGTCAATAAAGATACCATAAAATGTTTAATATGACTAGTTCTTATTTAAAAATAAACATAAAAGTATTAATTGATGTTTTTCATGATTTATTCCATTTAATAAAATACAGCTTTAAATATAAAATGTTAAGTGTTTTAATAAATGTAGTTTTAATTCCATAATTAAAAATCCAACACTTAAACCAATTTATTCTGGAAGGTGAGCTCATTATTAAGGCCAGATGTCCACGACACAATCATTAATCCAAATATTCATAAAGAGCACCCACAAAACGTCAGGTACTCCTCCAGGTACTAGGAAGAGGTGCAGAGCAATGCAGATCCAGAAGCTGCTCTTATCAGAAACACAAGCAATTAAGAAATAACAGGGATCCCTGGGTGGCGCAGCGGTTTGGCGCCTGCCTTTGGCCCAGGGCGCGATCCTGGAGACCCAGGATCAAATCCCACGTCAGGCTCCTGGTGCATGGAGCCTGCTTCTCCCTCTGCCTGTGTCTCTGCCCCCCCCCCCTGTGACTATCATAAATAATAAATTTAAAAAAATTTTAAAAAATTAAAAAAAAGAAATAACACACTGCTGCTTTCTAATTACAACTGTAGTAAGTAGGAGCAAAGAAAGTATATGCAGAATGGATTAAATAGACTTACGTAGTTTAGGGACAGCCCTAAACTTGTGTATGTCCATTATGTATTCCACAAGAGGTTGCAGCTTTGCGCCTTTGAAATGCCCCTTTTTAGTTTCTTACTGTGCTGAAAAAGAAAATTTGTTGTAGGCTTTTCTGGAGGTCCGAAAGTAGAGTAGTTGTATTGTCAGGATAAGCTAGAGACTGGCAAAAATAAAATTAATTTTTATTGATATTTAAATTTATTTTTTAATATTTTGGTAAAATTAGAGCCATTTCTTTTGGATATTTTGGTAAAATTAGAGGCAAAATATAGGAATGAGAAAACCCACTTTTAGGGTTGCTAGAGTAAGAATATTCCGGGAGGAAAGAATATAAGAAGGAGCAAAGCAGTGTTGGTGAGTTCTTTTTTTCCTAACATAAAGTGTAAAGAATATTTTTATGGGGTGGCATATAGGCACATTTGGGGCAAAGTACTCTGAAAGACATTGGAACGGTTATGTTTGCAAATACTGCAACCCAAATAAGAGAACAATGAAATTATGAAACTGAAATTAAAGTCTGTTCTTGGTCGATTCTTTTGCCTTTGGTTATAAAGCTTTTTTTCCTAGTCATGAAACTAAGTAAATTATTTGACTTCTAGTTTATCAACACCTAGCTCAAGACTCCATGGAAAGTCATGTAAACTAGAAAATTTCTCAAAATCCAATACTATTAAACAATGAAATAAAGAACAATTTCCTGAGCAAAGAGTAGAGCAAAGCAAAGCGATACAAAAGAAACCAACTTCTACTTGACAAATAATAAATGGATAAACAAAAGATAAATGGATGGATAGATAGGTAGGCACCTAAGTGGAAATGCTAATGACCTTCATTCATTAACAATGAGATATTGGGATATCCTTGTCCCCGACATTTCACCTGGAGTCCCTTAAACTATGTCTACTGCTTTGTCATATCATAGTCTCATCACTTTCCATTATTAATTCCTAAAGTTCTACTGCCTTAATTCTCTTTTACCCTGATAGTGAATGATGCCCTATTCACGCTCTTTCTTCTTCTTAAGAACGAAGAAGAGGACAAAGCAACAAAGTAAGATCTGCATGTGGGAAACTCAGATTAGAAGGATCAGAGCACAGCAGGCTGGAGATGTTCCTGTGACTTCCCAATCTCAATGTTTGGGAGCACTTGGTTATTTTTAACACATTCTCACTCAATCTTTGAGATTTTTGAGGTAAAAAGGGCCCCTCAATTACTGCAAAACTGCATTTTACTTCAACTTTGGGTACACAGTATATATATATATATATATATATATATATATATATATATATATATATATATTGTCCAAGGATAGTGGCTCTTGGCATGGGAATTCCAAAAATACTTCAAGGGAGTGTTTATTGGTAAAAATCAGAAAGTAGAAAAAGTGCTATCCTCTTCTCCATTGATGCTACGTTTTGTGAACGGAAACTTTCATAATTTCTGCTCCAGTACCAGAATTCCAAAAGTACAGCACAAGGCAAGGGGCAACGATGCCATCTAATTCTGGCTGGTTATTACTAAATAAAACCACTGGTAAAATAAGTGTTATCAGTCAAGCTGAAGAAGTCTGTAGCTTTGTTAGTAAATCTGCTCCCTTCCCAGTTTGAAAGAACAAAATTGGAGACTTAGAGATAAATGATGGTGCGTCTACACTAATACACGTCCAAAAATGTGTAGCATAGCAATGTATCAATTAAACATACAAATCCATAAGTATCCCCATTTTATTTCTTGGAGAATGCTGGGTGTGGCAGAGAAAACTTCCAATATGCTTTGAACACAGAGGCACAGGCATTGCATGCGGCAATTGTCCCTCCCACTCAAATTTTAGAGTTGCAAGAATCCTCGGAGAAGAACTCTCTAAAATCCAAGTCAAATTTAGACTCTAAATCGTAGCACAATATGTCATTGTAAATTATTTAAAACTTCGAGTGAATTCAGTGCAGTGTGCATTCACATCTGTCTTTATAAATAACACGTTTTTTCTTCATGTACTGAATTATAAAAGCCATAACCAGTTCATCATGAACAACCCCGTCCTTCTTTCTGACATATTATTCAGCTACATTATTTTGGAAAGATCAACTTACGTATCACCCAGAAATATTCAGGCCCTGGAGATGATATTAGCGAGAAAACATTCCATTAGCAAATCCTGCCCACTCTGATGCAGACATTCTACTTGCAACATGCTAAAACTTGTTTACATCAGAATATATTCTCATCTTTCCACAACAATACTTTTTCCACAGTGTTCCAGAGCATTCAGATTATTGACCTGGAAATGCTCCTCAACAAAAGATTCATAGACAATAAAGTAATTCTATATTTGTGTCTATATTCATGGACAATAAAGAAATCCTTCCAGGGTTTCAAGTGATTAGGTTGGATGATTAGTTTAGGAATAGCCTATGGAAAAAAACAAAAGCCTAGAAAATCGTTTTGATTTTAAACTTTTTTTTCCACTGGGCTTTAGTTCCGAAAAGTTGTTGTTTCTGTAGAGAAAATAAATACTTCAACCTGGTGTCTGTTTTGTGAACTTTGAATGTTAGCCAGGCACTAACGCACGTAACAAGCAAGTAACCTTTTCATTCTTCAGTCATAGCTGCATGTGACCCCAGATCCCCAGGATACATGCTTGGTACTGACTGGTTTGAGTAAAGCAGAAATTCTTTTCAATCTAATCAACTAATCAGTGAAACAGATCTATTTTTCGAAGTGATTCTTATTGTTAGTAAAACTGAGATGAATTCAGAAAGATAAAAATTCATGCTGATCTCAGTTATATGGCAACTTACATATCTGCATTTTTATAAATCACCTAGATGATGTAAATAATGCATATGACCTGTGCCCTTTCAGGCTTCATAATTATTTCTGGAAGACACTTTCTGTCAATAGCATTATAATCATATAATCATTATAGTTGCATATTTTATTTTATAATGTTTCCTTTTTTTCTCATGGTAGACTTACTGAGTGATTTACTGTCATTGTTTAAGTCTTTCCTAAACTTTTCAACATTTAAAACACGACATATAGCAAACTTTCACTTAATTAACAGATATTTTTCTCAAACTTCTAAGCTTATGTTCCTGCAATTTTAAAACATGGTAGCACAGTATACTAAAATAATAGTAAGATGTTATCAGGTATATATGCCTTATGTCACTGGTTGGGATTATGTTTAATTGAATGAGCCAATCTAATCATATTTTAAATTAAAAACTGAAACATGTAATCTAAGATCAATAATCACAATTCAAATTTAATTTTGCCATCACTGAATTACATTCAAGCCTTGCCTGTAGTATTAAATTGTAAAGTTATCTAATGGAGACTTCCAGACAGACATTAACTGTATTACAGATATATTTTATGTTTGTATCACTTCCTTAGTAATGAAAACCCCACTGTAAGTAGACAATTCTTATTACTGCTAAAAAAAAAAGAGAGAGAGAAAATTTATGTCAGAGCATGGCAAATGATGACTCAAATCGTTTACTCCTTGAGCTATTTATTAGTGAGAAAATATAGGAACATATTCTATATTTTCACATGACAAGGTTATTATTTGCATGCTATATTGGAATAATTTGATAGCAGTCAGGGATTTGTTACAAAGTAAACCTATCCTGAAATATTATTGTAAAGTTTTAAAAATAGGGAAGAATCTAGTAGAAATCCTCCTATAGAATACTGTAACCACAAGAAAACCTCCTGCCTATTATGTAAAATCTAAAGAAGATAGAAATATGCACACACGTAATAGTCTCCCACACTCTGAGGCTGAATCTTTATGTTTCTCTGGTATCAAGTAGTCTTGTATGCTTTTGGATATAATATCTATTTGTCCTCATAACAGCACTAGGTGGCAATAGGGGAGGCATTATTTGTCCTTTCCAGACTGGGGGGATAAAAACAGGCTAAGATAATAAAGGGACATGCTCCAAGTCACAGAACGAATAAGTCGTGAAGCTGAAGAAGAACACAGGCCACCAGACTCCTGTAAGACAACTTCTCTACCAAGGACTGCTGGCATCCCAAAATACACACAAAGAAAACCACTAAACCTGCTGAAAGTGACCGTCTGTCCCACTCTGGGATTAACCACTGACAACCACCTTGTGATTGGCCCGCTGGAGGAGGTTATTTCTGGTTAAAGCTAACAGCGACTGTGGGGTCACATATGGCAATCTCTAAGATATAACATCTCTGCCTGAGACTCTACAAGACTCACAATGCCAGTTTGAAAACTGTTAGTACCTACATGACAGTTGCACAAACACACACGCATACGCATCATTTGTTAAGCAAAAGGTTATCCAGACAAGAAATACACTTTCTTCTTTGATGACATAAAGAAGATGTGTGATTGCATAAAGAAATTGCCAGTAATAGACCCGAGTGGAAGAAAAAAAAAATCAGGAGTAAAAATGATCAGCTAGGCAAAAACATTAACTGTATGCAGGAAAGGACTCAACTCCTGTTCCTCAAAGTCAGTGTTTCAGAGAGCTCCTCTCTCTTCCCATTGTTCCCTTTTGTTCCTACCTTTAAGAACAGTTATCCTAGCATTCCTTTCTCACTCTTTGCTCTTCCTCCGTCATCTTTGAAAGGTTTGATTTGTTGTCTATTGTTGTCAGTTACCTGTTTTTCTTTGCATTTCCCCCACCACCACCCCAGTTTCTCAGAATTGGACTCTTTCCATCCCTGAATCTCTACTGATCTACTTCCCTTTACCATGAGCCTCCTTCCTTAACCATAAAGAAGAGAACCAGAGAGCCTGAGAGGATGGCTGCAAGTTATCCCTTGTACAACTAAGAAATTCTAATACCACCATATGCAGACCCGTGCTGTACCAAAAGCTTTAATCATGAGTAATAAATGATGAGACAAGGTGGTTCTATCCCCAACAGGAAAATTCTCAAGTTAGAAAAATAGTAATAAAACAGAGCAGCCTCATAGACAGTAGATTTATGCTTTATAGCTGTTAAAGCCCCACACTTAACCAGCCAGTGGGGCAGAGTCATTCCCATGGATCATAAATCACTGGTTTTTCCACAGCACTCCATGTTCACCTTCATGTTACTACTAAGACAAATGCTACCTTGGAGTTCAAGGAAATTTGCATTATGTGGTAGGATTATATGAATTGCCGATCTAGTGCTCCTGAGTGCCTGCAGATTGTCATAAAATAACAAAAGCAATACTATATTACGGAATTGCTGTTCACAGCACTACTCTTGATGGTAGGCCAAAGTACTGGAGAGCTGTAGAGTTAGGTCCTAAAAACACATTTGAGCAAGATACGGCTATTTGAAAAGCTTGTGTTCATTTTTCTACAGAACAAATGAAGCATAAAATCTGTGGAAACAACATCGAGCACAATGTTTTCACCTAGTTCCCAGCAATTTCTAATAGCCAGGCCCACGGAAAAATCACCACAACTATAAAAGACAATGGACTTCAGAAAATAAATTATTATCAGATCTCTTCTCGATGGAAAAAAAAAAGTAAAACTAGACTCTGTTCGCTATAGAGATCAGCAATGCAAAATAAGTGTGGTGAGATGCTAAAAGTGAAAAACAGAAGCTCAGTGTCCCTTGAGTTTGTTATAGCAGTTGTTCATGGACTGTCTTAGGGGAATCCCTCACCCCCATGCTGCTCCAAGAACCCACTGTATAACTAATATGGTTCCATAGCCTATAAGACACTAGCATTTTTTGTTCAGATGCATGTAAGCTGATAATTTTACCTAAAATGTAATAGTGTGAAATAATTAAAACTATCAGGAGTTATTTAAAAATAATGCTAATAAATAGACAACTATATTTTCATTACAGTTAGCAATATCAGAATCATGCTAAAAGTATGAGAAGTAGAAGAAACTATTGACCATTTAGATTTAAAATGGGCATACATAAAATTGTAATAGATTTTAATATTCAGAAAGAATCATATAGAAAACCCTATGTTGTATATCTCTAAATCTGAGGGGAAAAGATCTCATTTGTCATATTGTCTTTAATATTTATAATTTCAACCATTTGAAAATAGAATTGAAATGTTAGTTGTCTGATCAAGTGTTTTAAGAAAAAAAACATTAAGGCAAGTTATAAAAGAGATTCCATGTGTTCCATGTAAGATGATGCTTAGGCATTCATATGTTCCCCTCTTTTTTCCAGAATTTCATTGGAGGTGGAGCAGCATATTCAAAATGGAGTAGATATAGCCCCAATAAAACCACAATAACTGAGCTAAGAGCATCTCTAGGTGTTGAGAATGATGTAGCAAAGGAGCATGTGATAGAGAAGGGGAGGAGGCGGCTACGGTTGAAAACTGTAAGGTTTTCCCTGTGCACTTCAGAAAGGCCCGGACTTTGACAGTGTGCATTCAAGGTGGGGATGAGATGTAGGATAATAATCAAGGTAATCACAATTGGAACAACTGGGCCAAATACCCTATGTCACCATCATCACTACACATTCAGAGAGAAGAGCAGAAGTGTTGCTGTCTCCCAAGTAAAAACAAATGTTGCATTCTAAAACATTACCAGAGTTTAGCTAAAACTCTCAGTGAGAGTGTTAGAGTAAGTGATAAAACCTCTCCGAGCATGGTGTAAGTGTTAGATGGCAGGGAACATGTGCACTAAGGTGAATCCTGTCTGCTAAAACCTCTCACTTATGGATAGAGCACTCACATCCCATGCAGAGGAATCTGAAAAAGAAGCAAACCTACCCAAAAGAGAAGAAATGCCTCCCAACTATGTACTATCTATCTATCATCTATCTATCTATCTATCTATCTATCTATCTATCTATCTATCATCTATCTATCTAATCTATCTACTATCTATGTATCATCTATCTACTATCTATCTATTATCTATCTATCATCTACAATCTTTAAGATTTTACTTATTTGGGAAAGAGAAAGTGAGTAAGAGAGAAAGTATGAGCAAGGGGGAGAGGCAGAGGGAGAGGGAGAAGCAGACTCCCCTCTGAGCAGGGAACCCACTTTGGGGTTCAATCTCAGGACCCCAGCAGACACTTAGCTAACTAAGCCACCCAGGTGCCCCCCAACTGTCTATATTAACCAGTCTTCTCATTAATTCATGAATATAAACAAACAATCAAGAATCATGAAACAACTGAAGAAACAACTGAAATAATAAAAGTACAAAGAAAACCAAAATTAACTGTGGATGAAACAATAACAATTCAGAAAATAACAATGATTGAGGAAAATTCTACTCAATATTTTCAGATCAGAGAAAATATTGCATCCAAAACATAAGAAAGGAGAGCTACCAAAAATAAATATTCAAAAGACAAGGTAAAATTCTTGGTAATTAAAATATAATGATAGCAAAAATAATAATACAACACTGGGGAAACCTCCCAGGTTAGAAAGCCAAAAGACAAAGGTATAGACAGAATGAAAGAAAAGGTAAGAGAAGGAAGTAAAAACGCAAAAGGCAAAATATGGTTTCCTAGAAAGCAAATAAATAGAAGTAAAAGGAAATATAGAATGGGAACAAGTACTCCTAAATACAATGAACAAAAATGTCCCAAGCCTGAAAATAAAAGATTTTTGAACTGAGATCACCCTCTAATTGCCCAGCAGAGAAAAACAAAAAAAACGAAAAGAACAAACTGTACATATATATCAAATCTGTTCCTTTTAGGGCAGGTAGCCATAGAACTCTGAAGAAAGCATCTAAAAATAATAGTAATGTGTACATGATATGGCATATAATAACATTTGTGACAAATGAAAGTAAAATGCTTCATGTATCAGTAAAAAAGGCAGAAAAGAATTTGTTCAATAAATTTCATTCTAAATGCTAGAGTTATCCCTGTGCATAAAAGACAAATACCAGTTTCCTCATGACATCTTGACACTTGTACTCCATGTGAAGGAAGAGGAAGATGAACAAAAAATAATAATAAAAGTAATTCAAGGTAATAAATGGTAAACTTAGAAAAATCTGCAGAGCAAAATCACTGCTCTGAATATGAAGCAAGTTTAACTTGGCATGATGTTGGATTGTCAGAGGTCTTAAGTTCATCTCCCAATCAACAAATGTGCATTTATAAAGCAGAAAAATATAGAAGTAATTCCACAGGAAAAAAATACATTTTTTGGTGGCAGTGATATTACCATACGATATTGGAAAACCAGAGTTTCCTTATCTATAAAGGAGGATTTAGATTTTACTGTATCAAGCGCAGTCCATCTAAAAATTCTGTGATATTGCTAAAAACTCAAGTTTAAAATGCCCTTAAGTTAACCACATAAATACATTTAAAATATGGCTCTCTGTATATAGACATGTTCGTTAAAATACCATTTGCAATTACAGAAAAAAATTGAAAAAATACGCACTCCTATTACAGTGGATTGTTTAAAAAATATTCCACTTAATGACATATTTCATCAGTCTTATAAAGAATAAGGAGTTATTCTGTTATATTTTTGAATAAAATAAAAATCAAGTTAAAATGCAATGCAATACTATCTTACACTGAAATATAGAAAACTGTCAATAGTAATTCAAGAGAAGGTTATATATTGTTTAAGGCTTACATGGCTTATTTATTTTCCTTTACCATGTGCAATAATTGCTAGTTTAAAGACATTTCTAAATAATTAATCAAAAAATGAAATTATGTGAATGAAAATAAAAGGCATCCAAGGCACCTTAAATTTTTTAAAGCGTTCCATAAAAATATGAGAGTATGACTTCCGTTATAGGAAATGACAAAGAAAAGCCATGTGGTTTATACACATAACCAGAAACATATTTAAAGATGTGTAAAAGTATTGTAGTATACTTACGTACTGTTGTTTGCAAAGATTTCTGAAGGTGACTTTCGAATCGGGATTGGGGAAAAGAGACGCATGAAAAAGACCATTATCTTTTTTATCTTATTTCTGTACTTTTAACTGTTACTTAATGAGAGCATACTATTTCTATAGAATAATAGTGAAGAATATACATGGATGCTTATACATGTATGAGCAACTGGAATACACACACATATCTAAGTATATATAGATTATTTGACATTTTAAGAGCATTTAACTCTGTATTAAGCACTTAAACATATTGAAATTTTAGTGCTTAATTTATAGTAAATCTGCGTTTGATCCATTTATGAGGATATATTGCATAACAAATACTTAAATAGAAATATCTACGGTTAATATAAATATAGCTAACAACCTCTGAATAAGTTATGTAAAAATAGTAAGGCATGTAAATTTGTTAGAAAAATCCAGTATTTATTAATGATTATTTGGGAATTTCTCACATAGTTGCATGAGTGTTCTTTACTGAAGGTTATAGCACTATAGATTATTGAGGCTGAAGAATGCTAAATTTTTATTTTTTTAATCTCAGTCCTGGTCTGTTCAGTCTACAATTTCATCCCTAGAATACAAGGACAGACGCTGAGAATCAACTGAAAATTTTTAAAAATTAAATAGATATGCAAAAATATTTGAGAGAGAAAAAGGTACTGAGTTCATTGGTCTCCAAAACTGAAATCACATACTGAGAAAGGTGGTCACTGTGCCAAGTAATGACCTTCCTTCCCTTCTTATGATAAATGGCGATGGAATATATTTTTGGTTATTTGGGTCACTGTATTTTGTACCCCTTTCATAGAGTAGATACACTGGCATTTTCACTAATAATTCCCTAAACAAAGGCATACTTCAGTATTATCTGAAAAGAGGAGAGGATGGGATATTCCCTGAACTAAGGCATAAATTTGGATTAATCAGAAATAAAGAGGTATTTTATACTAAGATTTTAACTTTCTTTTTGAAAAGCAATGTATATATCAAGTGAGAAGTTGAATTTCTTCTTGTTCTTGATCTTCAATATACTCTTTAAAAACTTTCACCCAAACTTAATGCAATTCAGCAAACATTTGTTTCAAACTAATTGCTTCTGAAATCCAGAAAGCACAACTCTGACACAATAAACTTGAAAAATTAGCTACTGGTCATGCATGGGCTCCAAAGAATTGCATATTTTTCTCAGGTTCTCTAGTAATGATATTTAAAAGTAATACAATTTATTAATCTTTTATACACAATTCAGTGCACTTCCTTGTTCACTTTAATGACAGATGACATTAGCCAAAATTATAAAATTTTATTAATCTAAAGTTATTCATGATGTATACAGATTCAAAGAAATCTCCTTATAATAGAAGTAGAAATTACTTCAAATTGGTTGGGTAATGGTATTAAAATTTTCCATTTAAAAATATCCAGTTGATGATTAATGTACCATTCCATACTCCAAGGTTCATTTTGTATTTTCTAACTTCTGTTTCTGAGCAAAAATTGAATGAGAAAAATATCTAACCTTTAAATTTTCACTGAAATATTTTTTGCTGTGTAAAATTCAGGCCAAATGTTTACAGATATGTGCTAGAAAAATTGCAATTTGTAAGTGTAAACTAAAATAGAATCTGTGCAATCAAAATAATTTGTGCCAGCTGATGACCATTTAAATAAGACAACCAAAAATAAATAAATAAATAAATAAATAAATAAATAAATAAATAAATAAATAAGGCAACCAAAAAGTGGTGTATTTTCATAGACCTGACCCTCCAGTGATAGGTGGTAGGGATAACCTAAGAATCTCCCAGGCCTCTGGAAGCCATCTCTGTAGAGCCCATTGGCAGCTCTTACTTGCCAGCCATCATCGTCTCTTAGTTCAACTAGTTCAACAGCAGTCAGACTGATCCTATTCAGTTTTTCCCACTTAAAGCTATGACAGCATTTCTATCTACCAAGGAAAATGACTTTTATGAAGCAGAATTGAAACTTTTTAAAGCATACAACCCATATCCTCCTAAGACTTCTCATTGCAACCCAAATAAGATACTACCTTCTGTAGGCCAGGCCAAAAGTTCCCATTTGATAAGGCTCTGTCCATCATTTTTGACTTCACCTCGTTCTGTAATGACCTGACATGCTCAGACCACTGTTTCTCTTCTCCCAAACATGCCAATCTCATTCCTTTTAGAGAACTTCCTATATATGCTGTTTTAGATTTCACATGACAATCCTTTCTATCTATAGAAAGATAGATAAAATAATACATAGTCATATATATATATATTTAATTCCAATATCATTCACCATATTGACTGTCTTATATTAAATAATTCCAGCCACATCATTATATATATATATATATGTGTGTGTGTGTATATGTGTGTGTGTGTGTAGTTTTTTTTCCAATGCCGTTCACAATGTTGACTGTCTTATATTAAGTAATTCCAGCTACACCATTCCAAACACTATCTTTCTCTATCATATTACAGATTTTATCTTCTAATTTAATACTTATATATATCCGAATGATCTAACTTATTTTTCTGTGATTATTGTCCATCTTCTTTCTCTAGGGAAGGGGTCTCCCTTATTATCACTGACACAATTCATTGAAGGGAAGAAAGTAGGCACACGTATTTGTGAACTGGATGACTGATGAATGTCATCTCTGGCTTCTCTGTATCTCCATCTGAAACTCCTATTAGTCCAATAAGTATTGGAACTGATGGATATTTCCACTCTTCCTCTTAACTTGTCATTTCTGCTTCTTATCTATCTTTAACTCTATGTGCTGGAAAAATT
The DNA here is from genome assembly GCF_905146905.1 of Nyctereutes procyonoides. Taxonomy (NCBI): domain Eukaryota; kingdom Metazoa; phylum Chordata; class Mammalia; order Carnivora; family Canidae; genus Nyctereutes; species Nyctereutes procyonoides. The sequence continues at coordinate 11,276,215 of NW_026575032.1, read as the reverse complement.
TCTTAACCATCTTCCAATTCACAAGTTTGACATTAATTAAGGTCCTTTTTTCTTATTTAACTTAATAATATATTTTGTCAAGGGGAGGGATATTATTTTAGTTTTAAAACTAAAAAATGGTAGACTATGAATATTCTTTCCCAGCTTATCTAATACTGATGAATACTTGTTAGGAGTCAGGAACTGGCTGTGGTCTCTTGTGGTACCTTACAGCATACCATCTGCCCTAGCAGTATATAAAGACTGCCAAGGAATGGGATTTGGCTTGCTGACCTTCCTATTCTCACCTTGATTTTTCCTTCATTCTTATTGTCTTTTTCTACTTCCATGCCATCTTTACCACCTATGTATGCTGATACTGGAGATTGAAGTTGACACATGACCTAGTATTTCTTGGCTCTTGACCTCAGCTGTACTGTAGATATCTTTTTTTTTTTTAAATCCCTTGACTTGGAACATTTTTGAGAACTCTTAGATAAGCCAGCTAAAGAGACACCCCTTCTTCCTATTTGTGCATATCATCAACTCTTATCCAGATATGGTAGAAGATACAGAAACAACACTACTGATGTGCCCTCAAAGAGCTTGCAGTGTAGTGGAGACATGAGCCCACATACCTGACCATCACTGCAAAGTCAGGAGAGTTCTGTATGACAGGGGAGGCAATAGGTAAAGGGTTATAGGAAAACACAAAACCAACTCATGTTAATTCCCTTCAGAACAAATTGGGTTATGAATAAATTTAAAGTATAAAAGAATAGGCATGATTTCTTCTTCACAGCATCCATTTCTGTTTATTCTTTTCCATTTCTGTTTAATAGATAGATACCATTTTGACTATTTATAATCTTTACAAATGTTAAAGTTATTACATTACTATTAAAGCTTTTCATATTTGCTTCATTAGTTCTATTTCTTTGGATACCAGATTCTGCCGTTGCATTTAGAGTCTCCCAAATGTTTCCTGACCTTTTATTTCAATGGCTCTATTGGTTTGTTCAATTTTTTATTATAATTATTACTAACTCCCTTCAATAGTTAAAGTTGCATGAAATAGATCAATAACAAGCAGTTTAGAAGTTAAATATTCAGATAGGCATATTTTCAGGAAGAGAGTTCCATATTTTTAGTAAGTGAATAAATAACCTCTTTATTACATAAAAGGAAATATAAAAGAGAGTTTCAAAAAATACCCAGTTTAAAATGGATAATTTGTGGTTGTCCTAATCATTTCACATAATATGAGTAAAACACTTGCTACATGAGATCTATGGAATCTGATGTTTGATAAGAGAATACAAAAAACTTTATAAAGCAGGTTATCTGATCTATTCATTCTGTTTCTGTCCATGAAATTAGCAGATATAAAAGTAAATTTTTGTTTATGATGTTCTCTATTCCAAGAACATTGCACAGCAAAAACAAAAAAAATTAACTTGTCATGTTCCTCTATTATTTTACTTTCCACTTCATTTGTTTCTGTTACATAGCCTTGTACTTTATTATTACTCATTGTTACTAACAGGCACATTCGATTTGGTTCCAATAGAAGTTTCTGTCATCTGCTAAACTATGAAACTAATGACTGTAACATGTAACAGGTTTAATTACCTGTATTGATCCTAAAGTGTTTATCTCCTTGTTTGTTCCTTAAAAATAATCCAGTTAACTCTATTTATAATTTATTGATGAGTTAATCGAGTTAATCTTGCAAAAGGAAATCTTTTGATGTCTACAGGTGACCTGTTTAATATCACTCGTTTACTTTGTACTTGCAATGTGCAGAACATCATTTCACATTTAAAACAGTATTCAACTTTATTTCCTTCTGTAGGCTTTCAGCATTCTTGTAACAGTTAGTGACAAAATATGAGCTGGGTATCTTATTAAACTTCTTTAATATTTGTGTGACTACTACAATATTTAAATAAAGGACATTATCAATTACTCTTTCCATCTCTCTTTCTCTTTGTCACACACACACACACACACACACACACACATGCACACACAGGAATATAGGTATGACTTTTGTTACTTTCCCATTCCTCAGTGTATTTGGTTTAGCCATCTGAATATTCCAAGAAAAAGTCTGATTAGACCCTGCTAGATCTTACTATCTTTAATCATACACCTGAAAAAAAAAAACAGTTTGGTTTTACTTTATATATAGGGTGAATTTTATAACTAAGAAGTCTTTACTTAATGAATTGACTGCTTGAAAGCTGATAATTAATCTGTGGTCCACCTAAAGCAGGTAGGCATCTTAATGTCATTCCAAATTCCCTTGGAAACCATATTTGTTTTTTCTTCCATCTTTTAGTCGATCTAACTCTACATAGTCATCCTTTATATCAGTGGAATATAGATGAACAGATGAAATTAACTCTCTAAATACACACACACAGATATCCTTACTACTTCTACTTCCCTCCATGTTCCCTACCAACACTCTATTCTGAACCCCCATCATGTCTCCTGGGCTTTTGTCATAGTCTCAAACATCCTGAGAATTATCCCCATTTGTCCTCGCTTACTTCTATGCCAGTAAAATTGTGTCCTGGCTTCAATCTCTTTACTGGATATTCCCACACTGGAGTATTCTCCCCTGGGAAACTGCATTATCTGATCTTTTTGATCTCTTTAACTTTATCTAGTGTCCTTCTTTCCCTCTTTCTCAGTGTTTACACTGCAGCCTCACAGATCTTCTTCCTGATTTTTCCCCAAACCTTTTCTTTTTCTCTCTGCCTTTCCTCCACAGCCACACTCACAGTTTCCATATATTCCTTCTGGCTCCTACTCCATCAAGCTCTTTCAAAAAACAAAATGTTACTTCCTTGAAAATGCCTTTCTTGACTCCATATAAATTTAGATCTACTATTGTAATGTCTTAAAACACTTTTAGCTTTGTTTCAGAGCAGATAATTTGTAATTTTGTAACCATGCATTTGTTAAAGATCATTTGTCTTTTTTCCCCATTAATTTGCAAGCTTCCTGAGGTTAGAGGGCAAGTACATTTCATTAAATCATTGACTATAGTCATATAGACACAATAAACCAATTTTTCTCTTCAAAATTAAATGAGTATATAATATAAATATAAATATTTCTAAGGAGCCATATATCTGTAGGGGCTTATATATATTTACATATACCATATTTTAAATACATATCATATTTTAAAAGCCTTTCCATTTACTTTGAGTAAATATTCCAATAATTCTGATACTGAATCTGTGTCTCCATAGATGCTTTTAAATATTTATCCAAAAACTTGAAATATTTATTCCTTTTATGGACAGTGATGTTGTACTTTTTACATTTTAAATCTAATGAAGTTAGGCAATTGAGCCTGATTTGAGTAGAATTCAAACTGAAAAAAAAATATTTCATTGTTTTCCAATTTTTCCTTACATGGTGATATATTCTTAAATATCATTTTAAATGCTGTTCAATAAAAAAAAAAACTGAATGAGCAGAAAAAGGAAACCTTTCTTCTTAAATAAGAATAAAAGAGTATTTGTTTTTCCTATCAATTTTGTAGTGAAAATAAAAATCCTTGGAAAATAATGCAGATTTTATTTATCATCTTGACTGGTCCCATATTTATTAAATACAAGTGGAGTATAATATGTCTTGTTAATTTTATTACTCATATAAACACATTAAAATTAAGCGTGATGACGGCATTCATTTCAAATTTTGTCAAAAAACAGTGTCCCTGTAGGTCTATTGTTTTATTGTCTAAAATGGGGAATCCAGAAATGCATAATTTAAAATACTAGCCTTGTATCATTATTACCTAAATTGTTAGTAATTAGTAACTGGCAATATGTCAAAGTTATCAAAAACCCCTGATTCCATAACTGATCAACAACTAAATAATTAGAAATAAATTCTCTATTCTGGGCCCTGTAGAAAATTTAACTATTCACATGTGGTCATGGAAGACCAACAGGCTAATATCACTCTCACTAGCATAGTTACCTGATTTAGTAACCAGTCAGTTACAAAATATAAAATATAGTTTCAATATTTGTTTACCTGTGAGTGCTGATTAGAGATGTTAAATAAGGGATCCCTGGGTGGCTCAGCGGTTTAGCGCCTGCCTTTGGCCCAGGGCGCGATCCTAGAGACCTGGGATCGAATCCCACGTCGGGATCCTGGTGCATGGAGCCTGCTTCTCCCTCTGCCTATGTCTCTGCCTCTCTCTCTCTCTCTCTGTGACTATCATAAATAATAAAAAAAAAAGAGATGTTAAATAATTCTTATGCTTGATTAAAAAAAATCTGTGGTTAGAGTATTGAAGGAACTGGAGAATTTAGATGATCACAGAATTATCTGGAAATGGTAACCATAGGTATAAAATGAATATTCAAGAATTCTCTTAGGTGTATTATGTAAAACAATGAAATACTTTATCATTGTAATCCTTTATCAATGTAGTAAATGTTTTATGTATAATAAAACATATCTACAGCAATACACCAAATGTTTTTCTTTTAGTTTTTCAGGATATGTTAATTTTAAATAAAAATGTAAAGAATTCCAGGGGTGTTTTTATACAAAAATACATAAAAAAAACTCAAAGTAAGGAAGTTATTTACTCAGAACTGGTAAGAATTTTACTTTTATTTTTCTAGGAAATATTCATACTTAAATGAGCAGAAGATTAGTTTATCATACAAAATGTATTATCTAACAATTTGGTATGACATTAATTTCACATGTCTAGTTACTAATTTATGTTTTTCATCACAACTTTAGGTATTTGCTTTAATTTACATTATTGTTTCCTACACTTTTAAATGAAGTGCACAGAATTCTAACAGTTATAAGACGGTGGTGAATACACTTACTTCCGTAAGTAACAAGGAACAACATGTATCCTTAAACTTAATGTATTATTAGGATTAAATTATTGAAAAATACTAATGCTTCACTACTAAATATAAGAGAACAATATTGAGTTTTCCATTCTTAAAGGGATGTTGTGGTTCACAATTTTGTGAAAACACCTTTCAATTCAGAGTTAAACACATTGGCAATAAAATATTAAGTGTTCAAATTTAGTGTGAATAACAAGGACTCACCGAAATTGAAGTCCCTGTAATATTCTTGATTAATACTGACTATACTCTTTGAAATATCATCCCTAAATGATTCAAAACATTATTCAATACATTTCAATTTTCAGAAGTCTTTGAACCATTTCTCATCTTAGTCATTCGTATTCATTCAGTTCACTGACTTTTTATGAGAACTCACTATGTTTCGGGTACTGTCTGGGTGCTAGGGAAACTGGGATAACAGAGAACAGAGAAAATAATAAAAATGTCCCCTTCATCAAAGAGGAGATAGAAAATTATCAGATAAGTAGATACACATATAAAGAAATATCAGTTACAACGTTTACAAAAATAACCTAAAAGAATCAAAAGTGACTAGGCTTGGCATTTTAGATAGTATGTTCAGGAAAAGTTTTTTTAGCACAGGTGGTAAATGAGCTGAAATCAGTATGAAGAAGGCTTCAGGCAAACTGGACAGTAATTGTGGAGGCCTAGATGTGGGAGTGTACTTGATGTGTTCAAGAAACAAGAGGCGGTGCACAAAAAACAAGGGAGTAGAGAGGGAGATTGGCAAGAAAAGAGGTCGAAGGTGAGCCAGGATTCAGGTTATAAGATTTGTAGAACAAAATAAGGATTCTGAGTCCTGCTTCTAGATGGAGGCAGAGAAGGATGGAGACCATTGAATGATAACATAATTCTATTTGCAGTTAGTGAGGTTGGGGGCGCACCTGAGTGGCTCAGTTAGGTGTGTGATTTTTGATTTCGGCTCAGGTCATGATCTCAGGGTTGTGAGATGGAGCCCCGTGTCCAGCTCCACAGTCAGTGTGAAGTCTGCTTGAGATTCTCTCCCTCTCTCTTTGCCCCTCCCCCATGCTCTCTCTCTTTCCCTCTCAAATAAATAAATAAGTCTCCAAAAAAAATTGAAAAATAAAATAAAAAGTGAGGCTGGTAAGCAGGAAGCCAGAAACCCAGATGATAGGTATTGAGCTGTCCTGTCAAAACTGAATGATAGCTTTGAATCGGTGCTATTGGTAAAGGTGGTGCTAAAATTTTTGTCGAGAAATATTTTAAAAGTAGAACAACAGAACTAACTAATGGATTAGGCATACGATTAGAGAGAAGAGGCATCAAGGATTCCTTGGTCAGTCTACTCATTCAAAAATTTCATATTGAAAAATACTCTATGTTCCGATAAAGGTATAAAAAATTGTGGAGTTGGACCCCCATGTTCATAATACCAATGTCCACAAGAGCCAAACTATGAAAGAAGCCATGATGTCCTTTGACAGATAAATGGATAAAGAAGATGTGGTCTATATAGACAATGGAATATTCCTCAGCCAGCAGAAAGGACGAACACTTATCATTTGCTTCGATGTGGATGGAACTGGAGGGTATTATGCTGAGTGAAATACGTCAGTCGAACAAAGACAATCATCATATGGTTTCACTCATATGTAGAATATAAGAAATAGTGAAAGGGACCATAAGGGAAGGAGGAAAACTGAGTGGGGAAAAATTAGAGAGGAAAACAAATCATGAGAGACTCCTAACTCTGGGAAACAAAGGGTTGTGGAAAGGGAGGAGGGAGGGAGGATGGGATGACTGGATGATGGGGCCTGAAGGGGGCACTTGATGGGATGAGCACGGGTGTTATACTATCTGTTGGCAAATTGAATTTAAATAAACTATTTTTTAAAATTGTGGAGTTTGAGAATGTATGTGGAAGAAAAAAAATCATATATATACAGTATTTGCATTTCTCCATTATTTAACTTGCACATTTAAAAAATATATTCTACTTGGGTAAAAAATTAATCTGAAAAAAAAAAAGCATCAGGATAAAGTCTGTCAACACACGAATGCCACAGCAAAGTCAGAAATCACTAGTCCCTATTCTCAGGAGACATCAACAGGCATTTTTAGTTTGTGGAGCTTTTTCAGTCTCCCATACAAAAATAAATATAAGAGATGAAACGAGGCTTGAATAATTTCATTGGGAATTTCCAGCATATTAAAATGTAAATATTTTTCTTGTGTCAACATTTTTCTTTGAATGCTCACACAGGTTTATTCATTATTATAAACTGACAAAAATTTATGAAAATTTCTAGTTGATCTGGTCAAATCTAATTGCCTCCTGTCGCTAATTCGGCTGGCCCTATGCACAATTGGTCTTAATACTGCCAACTTCAATCATGGCAAGGAGAAAAAGAATATATTAAAGTTGCAGACGGGAGTAAGCTATTTTAATAAGAAGATGCTATCTCAGCTTTTTCACTTATTAATACTTCCACATAATAGAATTTCTATCACGATTATTAAAAGTGATATTATTTTTTCCAGATAACCCTTTTCAAAATTTAGAATTATAAAAATAAGAGGGATACTGATTAGTTCATGATTGTAAAAGGTGCTTTTTCAACTAAAGCAGCTCTCTAAAACTAACAAAGATTCAAATAAACTTGTAGCAGAAATTGACCAAGCAGGCACTCCCACATACCATTTATTTGATTTATTTTGTCATGAAAATGGAAAGGTAGTCCTTGCTAAGCTTAATTGAATAACATAGATCAGAATATTATATCCTTGATACATTTATGATTTTTGTAGAGCCAACCGATTTTACATATAACTCCTCTAACATGAAATATGACATAAGTAGCATCACAGTGACTGTTTTAGGTCACAAATTTGAAATGTCTTTCCATTATATCATTTCTAAGTCATTTCTCTCTGTGTCTGTGTTTGATTGGGTGAAAGTCACATCAGAATGTTTGGCCATAAAACTAAACCTAACTCCACTAGTGTCTTTCAGAGTAAGTGTCATCAATCTTTTAAAAGGTGAATATGACCTTATGATAATGTATCATGCTAAAGACAAGATTTTAAGCCTTACATGGTCTACTTCAGCAAGAAATGACTTATTAACTGGCACTGCAACTGAGATTATTCACCAGCATTCTTAATTCAAACAATGACTAGTCCAGAGTTGGGAAAATTAACTATGGACTATAGTGGACAAGATAAAAACAACTTAGGATAAAAAACAATAGATTTTTCCAGAAAACAGCCTTTCCCAAAGTTTTTAGTACTGGAAATTAAATTCATTTCTAAAAATAACTCAATTTTAGTAACTTTGAGGTATTCAATAACAACAAAACCAGAATAATTCTATTTATTTCAATGTAAAACATTCTGTTGCTTAATTTAGTTATGAAGGAAATGAAATATGAAGAGGTTATATATACTGCATATTAGGAGAGAAATATCTATTACTCTCATTCATGGCATACTTATAAATTTAGCAAATAATACTACTTCAAATGCCAAAAGAATACTACTTTTTATGCAAAACTCTTCTCACCAAATTATCTCCCAAGAATTTAAGGTTTATTTTTAGCTCAGAGAGAACTCTCTGCCACCAAATTCATAGAATAAATCTCTTTGTCTTAATACTTTACTTTTATTCCAAATGAAGCATGAATGCTACCCTATTACTGCTCTGATGAGAAAAACACTGTTGTTCATATGCTAAGATGTAGTGTTTCCCATATTCCTGTTGGCAATATTATAGGTTTTAGTTTCCACTGTAATACAAAGAAAAATCAAACTGGCTACTATTTATATACAGTGAGAGCCATAACACTTTTTTTTTTAAGTGGAATTTAAGTTTTTCAGAGGGAGTTGTGTGGACAACATATGAAGAATTTAATTTCTCTTGATCTAAATATGCCTCCAATCCAGTCAAACATCACTTTTCTTCTTCTGTTTGGATATTCCCTGTAATAAAACGTCCAAATATCTACTGATTTTCGGTAGAGAAAAAATTAGACAAGCATTTAAAAGAGAATAAATAAAACTCACTGAGCACTAATCTCAAAAGTTTGAAATATTTTTATTGGTATTCTTGCATAATTATTTACAGGAAAAATTCCAAAATGTACTTAGGAATGCAAAAAATAACTAGTATTTTATTATTCTAGTTGATATTTATTTCTTCAATTATTTGAATATTAAACTTTTTTTCTATGAAACTATGATGAAAGTATATATAAATTTTTGAACATTGTTCCCTCTTCCAAGTTGCAATGTAAAATGTTGCTGTGAAAAAGAAGTCTTTAGCTTTGATATTTGCTTGATGTACTGAATTACTGCATGGAAGTAATATTTCAAAATATTACCTATTGCTTTATTTCTTTAGATGTAAAATAAAAGTTAACATTGCTATTGAAAAATATACATTCTTCATTTAAAAACTGAGCACAAACTTAATAAAATTGAGTATTCTAAGGTATTAACATTTGCTGATATTGATCATCTATATTTATTCACATGATAATAACTCTCAGGTTAACTCTGAAAAAAAAAACAAAACTAAAGTAAATACATCCAACTTTATAAGCTTGATAAATTTTAGCATATTTTCTTAGATTTTGTCTTTTTCCACCCTCAAAGCATCATTTTAACATTTAACTTGCCAACTAATGTGCATATTTGCATAAACCTATACTTAACATTTATTCTATAGGCCCCTAGGCAAAAATCTAAGTTAGCTTAAAAGGTCAAAAATGTAAGATTTGTAAATGTTACAATAGTAATCCTGATAGTTCACAGGGATGATATATTAGACATCAGACATTGTGCTATAGACAAGAAATATCCTCTCCCTGAAAGTAATAAAGAAGGTCAGTGTCTAACTGTTTTAATAATGAGAATAATGTAAACCACTAAAATATTTTTTTTGCGATATCAAGACAACCTTGTCTCTTAAAATCATTATTAGTTTCACACTGTATTTCAATAGCTACCAAACATAAATTGTGTATGTTTCTAAAACAGAACTTTAGAACACATGAAGCAAAATGGACAAAATTAAAGAGAGGAATGAACAAGTTTTTAATAATAGGTAGGATTTTAACCTTCTTCTCTAAGTAGTTTACAGAAAAACAAAAATAAAATCAGTAAGATAGAAAATTTAAACACTCTCAAGTAACTTAGCTGATATTTATAGAACACTGCATCTAACAAGAGCATAATAATTACTCTTTCAAGAGCAAATGTTATTTACCAATATAGATCATGTGGGGACCATATATCTGTTTTTAATAAACTTTAAAAGTTAAACAACTTCTCCTGCTCCCTCTTGTTTTATCTTTCATGACCATTCCCCTCAATAAATCTTTTGCGTAGTTATTCCCACTCAGCTTTGGCAATGCCGTCAGTCCTGCAAGAAAATGAGAGGTAAGAGAAGTTTGGGACTTGGCTCTCTCTCTGGCTGGCTGGCAAAGAGGACCCATACAAAATTTTATTTGTAGTATTGAGAGTTTCTGGCACTGAAGGTCTGATTGCTGAAGATTTCAGAACTTTTGACTTGGAGAAATGTACTGGTGGAAGGGAACACCCTCTCTGATGCAGTGATTTAGACATTTAAAAGATGCAGGAAAAGCAGTGCTTACACAAATAGTACAGTCCTAACTGGCACCCTCTGTAATGAGAAATGAGGTGCATTAAACAAATAATAAAAGTCTGAGGGCCAGAGGATTTCTTTGGCATCCTACAAAGTGGGCCTTATCTCCCTCAGTGAAAAAGCAGATACAATTCCAAAGATCACTGAAGATCTGATACAAGTGTAGAGATCTAGAAACATTAAAGTACTCTGATCGGTCAGGTCTTTAATGCTAAGGTCAGGGCTATGAGAGAGAAAGTAGACAGCTTGAAATTTAGAGCGGGGATACTTAGGTAGATGTCTCCAAAGATTTTGGTTTTGTAAGATTTCCTTGAACAATGAGACTTTTAGAGGCAGCCCTTCCCTCCATAGTTAGAGCTATCCCTCCTTCTCTTCTAGATAGCAACAGTTGTCCCTTAGGAAACTTCTATCTCCCCTCCTGGCTTATTTGCCAATAAGAATGGTTAGAACCCAGGATAACCCACTGGAATATGCTGAGTCTGATAAGGGAGAAAAGAAATTTTACCCCTTGGTGGAGCTACAAGAATTAGCTACCATCTACTGGTAGGAGTCCAAGATGTATTCTTAGGGTTGAACATGAGAATGATTGATCCAGAGGGCTAAATGTAAGATTAGATGATAAATAAGAAATTCTTACTCAGGAGTCATGTCTCAGGTTGCTGTCAGGACTCTGAGTGATGGGATGTACTCCTTGCTGGGGTAGTTCTTAGAAACCTGGAAAATGCAGTGGTTCATGCTGAGTGATAGGACTGGACGTTGCTTTGGCAGGAGATAAAGTGATAGGACTGGACATCGCTTTGGCAGGAGATAAAGGCAAGGGTATGGGAAAAGCTGAGGAAAATGGGCATACTGGAATTTCCAATCACAAGGGAAGAATGGACGAGCAGGAAATTAAGAGAGATTGCCCTGATTAAACAAACAAACAAACAAACAAACAAAAAACATCCCTTACTCAATTCACAGACCTCTAGGACCAAGGCGGTATCGGGCTGCCTGCTTGGCTGTCCCTCCTCCCATCCCCCTTCTTGTGCTTTCATTCTCCCTCTCTCTCTTTCTCTTTCTTTCTCTCTCTCAAATAAATAAATAAAAATCTTAAAGAAAAGAAAAAGTATACCTCCAGCAGAGAATGCCAGAGGATTTTCTTTATTTAAAAACAAAACAAAACAGTTTTTGGATTTGGAACCCATTGGCTAAAATGGTTGTAGGGTCCCTGGAGACCCGACATTAATTATTTACTGTAATTATTTACTGTATTATAATCAGAATGTTTCTCCAGTATTACATCTTGTATTGTTTCCCTAGTTTCCTCCGAGAAGGACTAATGGTCATTTACCAGGTGACTACACCCTGGGGAAAGGAATACCCCAACATTTTGATGGCTAAAGGGCTAAATACTAGTTGACATTAAAACCAGGAGAACTGAAGTGTCATCAAGGCCCCACTTTTAGAGGGAGGGCTTGTTGAGGCCATGTAATAACTGAAGTGCTGACTAGAGTTCAGCTTACAGTGGCTCCACAAGGTTTGCAGACCCACCCAGTGGTCGTTTCCCTATTCTCTGAATCTATCACTGGGCTTGGTAGAAATAGAGTAACAACCACATGGGGGGGGGGAAGACAAATGGAAACCCCTGATATTGCCCACCTATTCAAAATAGTAAATAATATAAATATTTAATAAAGAGCTACCTTGGTGGCTCAGTTGGTTAAGCATACAACCCTTGGTTTTGCCTCAGGTCATGATTTCAGGGTGGTAAGCTTGATCTACTCATCAAGCTCAAAGTTCAGCATGGAGTCCGCTTGAGATTTTCTCTCTGCCTCTCCAACCCCCCACGCTAACTCCCTCTCTCTCTAAAAGTAAAAAAAAAAAAAAAAAAAAAAAAAAAAAAAAAAAAAGTCTTTAAATAAATATTTAGTAAAATATATTATACCTGTGGGATATATATATATATATATATATATATATATATATATATATCCATCCCAGGATTAAGAAAATGCCAGAGATTAGTGCTACCATTAAGGAGCTAAAGGATAAAGGATACAGGGTTGGTGATCCCTACATTTTTACATCTAAAATTCCATTCAACCCAATGAATTTTAGGGAATACTGTAGACTACTGCAAACTCAACCAAAATGTGGCCCTAATTGCAGCTCCTCTACTTGAAGCTGCATAGTTGCTAAGAGCAGATTAATAAGACCCCAGCACATTATATGCAGTTGCTCATTTGTCCAATGTGTTTATTCTTTTCTATTCATATGAGGAAACAGAACCAGAAAGAGTTAGAATCAGAGCAATAATATTATGTATAGTTTTGCCCCATATGGCCAGACTGGGTGGTCTGGGGTCTGGAAGGAACAGTATGATAAGAATGGAGACAAGAGGTTTTGGGTTTAAGGTATGTGGACAGATGCATTTATACCTACCAGAAAATATCCACCATGGCATAGGCACTAACCAACCAAAGTGACTTGAACAGCCTACCTTGGCCTTGCTTTGTTATTAGCCGCCACAGGACAACACAGTGGGCACATAAATAGTCTTGCCACAGTAGCAAAGATAGAAGCTACATGTGAACTGACTGAACAGCATAGACTTCTACTTACCAAGGTTTGCCTGTCTATCTTACCTATCTACCTACCTATCCGGCTACTGTTGCCTCGGAATGTCCAACCCACCAGTGACAGAAACCTCAAATGAGTCCTGGGACATGGTTCTATTGCTCAAGATCAGCAAGTCCATTGGTGGCAAATTGACTAAGTTGGGACCCTTTCATCCAAGAAGGCTCGGTGTTTTGTTTTGTTTTGTTTTTCCTCCCAGGGAAAGACACCTACTCTGGGTATGGGTTTTCAAATCTGTCTGCAGAACCTCAGCAAGTACTGGCATATTGGTGTTGACAAAAGACCTGATCCACAGGTATGAAATCCCACACAATATAGCATTCAGTGAACACTAAATTCATAGATAAGGAGGTGTGGAAGTGGTTCCACGGCCATGCACTCTACAGAACTATCAGCCTCACTGAGCCGTGGAATAGCCTAGTGAAAGCACAGCTAAAGCAACAATTCAGAAGCAATACTCTGAGAGAATGTATATCGTTCTTCAGGAAGCAGTATATACATTAAATCAGAGAACTCTCTTTGGAGCTGTTTCCCCCATAGGAAGAATCCGTAGGTAGAGTACTAATCAGTGGAAATAAGAGTGGTCCCAGATGCCATCACTCTTCATGACCTGCTGAGGATTTTTTTTTTTTTTTGGCTTCTTGACCCAAAACCTGGGGTTGGCAATTTTCATCCACAAAGAGGTCTCTTTTCAAAGAACACTGCAATGATTTCTTTGAACTGAAAAACATCACCACTCCAGGAGAGTTTGGACTTCTGGTTTTCCAGAAACAGCAGGTGAGAAAAGAATCACGCTACCTTAGAAAAAGTATTTGGCCCCGATCAACAGAAGGAGGTTGCACTGGTTTTGCGAATGGAACCAAAGAGAAATATAAAACACAAGTTATCTACTTGGATGCTTCTTAGTTTTCCTTTGCCTGTTTATAATGATAAATGGACACGAACAGTAAGGAGGCAGTATGGTGACTGACTAGGGGGAACAGGAATCTGAGTCATGCCATCTGGGAAGTCATGAAGATTTGCCAAAATGATAGATGAGGATGAAGGGAGATCAGAATGCAGTAGGAATTAGAAAATGAGGTATGAGCTGTGGCTCCAAGACCACCCGGTATAGGAGCTGTAATTTATTTTACTAACTTCATTCTACTCAGCTTCTCCTCTGGAAGACCGATGGACAGGATCCATGGAAGATTTCATGAATATGTGTATCTTTTTCTTGCAAGCTATAGACTATGACACCCATGGAAATGTTCTACTCAGATCTCTTTCAAGAGAAACATGATATGAAGAGTATCATTGACAGATGTCTTAGCTCCATTGGTAGGTGACTGCTCTGGAACCATTCAAAGAAAAGGCAAAGCCAGGGTACTAATCCTGGCCCATTCCTAACACAGGATTCCTTTAATGGGGAAAACCATTGCTATGGTCGAAACTTTCTCAGAACCATGCTGTGTCAGAGGGTCTCCCCATCCAATTCTTCCTTTATTTTCCCCTCTTTTCACAGCTGTCATATTTGCATTGTGGTCTGGAAGTTTTTCCATCTGATTTCTGTCCCGTTCTCCCCTTTTATACTTTTTCAGACATTTCCGTAGTAATTCCTTTGAGCAACAAATCCTATCTGGTGTTTGCTTTTAGGAGGACCCAGACTGACACAATTAATATAATTAATTTGCCTCTGGCTAAATTGTTTGAGAAAATACAAGACACAGATGACCAATATCAGAAGTGAAAGTGGATGTCACTACAGATCATAAAGACTTTAAAAGGATAATAAAGGAATATAATGTGTGTTTTTCCAAGAAAGAAGGAAGTTTACCAATTAGGAGTCAGGCAGTCCTGCAGGTGACATAGATACAGTAGTAATTCCTAGCACAAAGGGATTCATGAATTGGATCTTAAGTAAAAATAATATAATTCTGCTATTTACATATTAGAAGATTTGAATTTTTAAAAAAGATTTTATTTATTTATTCATGAGAGAAACAGAGAGAGAGAGAGAGAGAGAGAGAGGCAGAGACACAGGCAGAGGGAGAAGGAGGCTCCATGCAGGGAGCCTGATGTGGGACTCGATACCAGGACCCTGGGGTCACTTCCTGGGCTGAAGATAGCGCTAAACCGCTGTGCTACCTGGGCTGCCCAGATTTGGAATTTTTTGAATAGGAAGTATAAAAACATAATATTTTAAAAATAATTTTTGAGAAGGGCTATGTCATTTTAATAACTTTATTTCTTTTTAAAAGTTATCTCTAATGAAGAAAGAATCACTCAAAATTGTTGAAGTCTCTGTTAACCCTATGTCATTTTTCAAATTGTACTTGATTGCCTCAAAACTCTCCACTCATGGATATAGAGTAAATAAAATAATAGTGGAAATTAAATAATACCAGGGAATACCTGGGTGGCTCAGTTGGTTGAGCATCTGCATTTGGCTCAGGTCATGATCCCGGGGTCCTAGTATGGAGTCCCACATTGGATTCCCTGCGGGGAGCCTGCTTCTCCCTCTGCCTGAGTCTCTACCTCTCTCTCTGTGTCTCTCATGAATAAATAAAAGAAATTAAAGGATATCAAACTCAGTAACAGATTACCTCTTCAATTATGGTTGGAAATAAAAAATCTGGCATTAAATTCCTTAGTGATCTTTCTGAAAGGAGGATAGATAGGCTTGGCCGAGTTTCAATCAACTAGAGGATTTTTTTTTTCTTAATATGGAAAAAGCACCTAGACAGATGATTTAATGAAATAACGTATCTCTTTATGAGTGCTAGAAAAGTGATTTCAGCAGGAGTATGTTCATATTTGTAAGAATGTACATATATTTCCTGGATTAAATAAAGCAAAATTGAGGAAATTTTTCTTCAGGGAAATAGGGAAAGTTGTCGTTGTTGTAGTCAAATAGAGACTTGAATACAGACAGACATTTTTTTGAAATACTTATAGTTTAATTTTTGCAATTTCAGTCCTTCAAATTTTCTCCCTGGATTCATCTTTCTTTAAGGAAAAAAAAAAACCTTTTTAAAGGCTTGATTTAAAAAATGCATATTAGATTCTTGTGCTTTTAAAACATTCCTATTTCTCCTCTATCAGGTTCTTGCCCCAGGCAAAAACCAACGCCTCACACAAATATTGGAAAAGAAGAAGAAAAAAAAGAAATCTCAAGAGACATACTAAGATATCTTAGGATTTGAACAATCAAAAAGGCAAAGGTCATATGGGTTATTTGAAAACTCCTTTGAGGGAAAAATTGATCCATTCCTTTAATGTTCTCCACAACAAGGATTAATTCTCTTTGAGTACTTTAAATAATATAAGGGAAAACCCATTAAGGAGAGGAGACTCAATTCAGTGCTCTGACCCCCTGATCCATATGAGAACTTTCAAAACCAATCCCAGACTAATATATTCTCTATTGATTTTGATTTTTATATTATCTTAAACCCAGAGAGAGTTTATTTCCTTCTAAAAATATAATTTAAAATGATCAAATAATACTCTATCCCCAAAGTTGCTACTGAGAAACTCTCCAAACACTAGAAAAAGTTCACAGTAGAGACAGGAGGCAAACAGCAGGGGATAAGAATATAAATTGAAATTTTATCAATTCACATGTCATAATTTATTCTTGTTTCAAAATGACGAATATTAAACAAGTTAGACTTCACTCTAATGAAGTCATAAATAATAATAAAACATTCTGTATTATTGTATATTATATACAACATGTAACATAATATATATCATATACTGATATAGCACTTTGTAGATTAAAAGTAGCTTTGCCAAATTTAATCTACACAACAATGATGTGAGTAGGCTTTGCTATTAAATTGCTTTTAATAGCTTATGCAAGCAGTCAGTGGGCAAGCCAGGAGGCAGAGTCTGGAAGTCACAAAGGGGAGGTGAGGCTGGGAGGACATGCTAGCCTCAAAATCACTGTGCTTTATGGAGCAGCCTCCAGAGTCTGGTATTGGAGCATCCCCACCCTACAGGCAGCGCCTGGCAGCTCTGTGTTCTAGGTCAATGGCTTCTAAGACTCCAGTTGGATTCATTGGACAGGGCAACATGGGTTATTTAATGGCAAAAACAAACAAACAAACAAACAAACAAACAAAAAAAACTCATGGCTGAAGTGTCTGGGTGGCTCAGTCTGGTAAGTGTTGGCCCTCAGCTCAGGTCATGATCCAGGGGTCCTGGGATCTATCCCAGGCTTGGGATCCCTGCTCAGTGGGGAGCCTGCTTCTCCATCCCACTTGTGCTCTCTGTCACACTCTCTTGTTATCCCTCTCAAATTAAATAAATAAAATCTTCAAAAAAAATCTCATTCTATCCATTCATTATTTATGATGGTTTCCCTGATGCTACAGGCAGTATCCAGATGGCAGTGAACAGGTAGTCTTCCCTAGCAGATTAGCTGAAAAAAGCTGACATTATTACAATGTTGCCTGCCAGTATCAATGCAAGAGAAGCTTACTCTGAGCAAATGAAATTCGAAGAAGAAGAAGAAGAAGAAGAAGAAGAAGAAGAAGAAGAAGAAGAAGAAGAAGAAGAAGAACAACAACAACAACAACAACAACAACAAGAACAAGAAGGCTCTTAATAGATTTTAGCACTATGGATCCTACAGGTTCAAAAGAGTTGGCCAAAGAAATGGAGAAAATGGGAACATTTTCATGGATACCCCTGTTTCTGATGGTGTGGGAGCTGGTCCATTTGGGAAGCTCATTTATGGTGAGAGAAGCAGAAGATAAATTTGTTGCTGTGCAAGAGTCGCTGAGGTGCATGTGCTCCAATGTGGTGTATTATGGAGCTGTAGGGACATGTGGGCTGCAAAGATCTGAAACAACATGATGTTTGCTACCAGTATGACTGGACCTGCTGAAGCTACGGATCTTGAAATCCAGGTAGGGCTTGACTCAAAACTGTTTGCTAAAATCCTAAATATGAGCTCAGGATGGTGTTGGTCAAGTGACACAACCCTGTGCCTGGGATGATGGATGGAATTCCATCTGCTAATAACTATTAGGTTGATTTGGAGCAATACTCACGGCTAAGAATTTGGAGTTAGCACGAGGCTGCCACCAGCACAAAGAGCCCAATCCTTCTAGACAGTCAAGCCCAGGTGTACAGGATGATGTGTGCAAAGGGTTACTCAGAGAAAGACTTTTCCTGCATCTTCCAATTTCTTTGAGAGGAGGAGGCCTTTTGAGTTTGCCCTATGGCTGTGAACACTGTTGGATACCAAACTCTATCCTTTTAGCTCACTACCCAAGTAAATGGGTTTAATCAAAGGTCACTTGTCTGCTGTTGATTGTCTAGGTCCCAGTAAACCCTAGAAGTTTTCACCGTTTTTTTTTTTTAATCTATTTAGCAAACATGTATTATCTGATTTTTTTTTTTTTTTTTGCAAGCCACTAATCGTCTCTGTTAACTACTGATTGACCTTTTTCAAGAGTGATCCCTGAGTATCTTCAACTAAATCATTTCATACTTCAGTCAGGATATTACTTACTCCACTTTACATATAAAAACATATTTTTACAACAGGATGAAATCTGTCTTAAAGAAAAGAAATTGATGTAAAGAAAGGAGTTAGAAAAATAGGAAGTTTAGTGAATTGCTACCTGTGCCCCTCAGGGAGTTTGTTCTGCTAACCAATGTGGTATGCTTGCTTTACAAAGGTTACTGATTTATTTTCCAGGGAGCTGAGAAAGCAGGAGAATTCCTTGCTGCATGTTTCATAATTTGGACTCTGTTATATTATCTTAGTTTTGTCCCTCTTGTAACAACCCCCAATACTCAGCAAAATTGTTTTTTATATTTTTCCTTCCTTATGAATTCTTACTATTTTTTTTCACTTCAAGAGAATGACATCTTTAGAACTGTTTCAGAACCATGATTGATATTTGTTTTAATTATTTATCACATTATTCTAAATATAACCATATTATTTTGAATTCAAATAAGTTTGTATGCTGATAAAAAATATTTTGTGCAAGTTAAGTAATCCCTTAGGCCTTAGTTTTCTTATTATAAAACTAGGAAATTACAGTAAATTATTTCTAAGCCCCTTTGCAATGCAAAAAAATAAGTAAGGACAACTAATGTTAAAGAATAAATCCCCGATGTAGTTTGCTTTTCTTATTACTATGCTTCAAGGTGGTATTATTTACCATAGTTTTTTTTTAAACATCTCTAAATGTCTATAAATCATATACCATAAAATTCACCAATAAGAATTATACAATTCAATGTTTTTGTATTATATTCACAGTGTTGTGTAACCACATCACAATCTAAGTTTAGAGCATTTAACACCCCCCAAAAAAATCCCATGTGCGTTAGCAATTAAGCACATCTCAGATCTAGCAACCACTAATTTACTTTCTGTGTCTATAGAGCTATTTTAGACAAGCTATATGCATGGAATCATATATTATATGGTCTTCTGGGGCTAGCTAGTTTCACTGAGCATGATGTCTTCAAGGTTATTCACCTTGTTGCATGTTAACATTACTTCATTCCTTTCTATTGCTAAATAATATCTAACTCTGTGAATGTATGTTTATTTATCAGTTGATGGACAATTATTTTTACCTTTTCAGTATCATGAATAAACCTGCTGTGAATATTTGTGAACAAGTTTTTGAGTGGACATGTATTTTCAGTTCTCTTGGTTATATATCTAGGGATAGAGTTGCTGAGTCATATGTTAACTCTGTGCTTACCATTTTGAGGAACAGCCAAACTATTTTCCATAAAAGCTGCAAGGGGAGCATTCTAGTTTTTCCACATCCTCACCATCACTTGTTATTACCTGTCTTTCTCATTCTTATAGCCATCCCAGTGGGTATAAAATAGTATCTCATTGTGATTTGGTTACATTTCCCCAATGACTAAAGATGTGGATCATCATTTATGTGTTTATTTGCTATTTGTATATTTTCCTAGAAGAAATGTCTCTTTATATATGTATATTCTTTTCCTCTATATCTTCTCGCAAAAGTATAGTTTTAGTTCTTCTATTTAAGTGCATGATCCATTTTGAGTTAATTTTTGTGTATGGCATAAAAGCATTGTCCAAATTAATTCTTTGACATGTAGATACCCAATTGTATCAACTCTATTTCATGAAAAGTCTATTCTTTCTCCATTAAATTGTCTTAGTTTTATGGTTCAATGGTTTTATGGTTCTCTTCAGTGTGCTTGTCCAATTTGATATTGGGGTAATGCTGACCTCATCAAATGAGTTGAGGAGTATTTTTCTTTTGTTTTCTGAAAGAGATGGTGTAGAATTGCTATTATTTCTTCTTCAAATAATAGAATTCACTAATGAAACCATCTAGAACTAGTTTTCTTTGTTGGGATATTTTAAACTATGAATTCAACTTTAGTAGATTGGGCCATGTAATTGGTCATAGAGTTGTTACTGTTTCTTTTTCATCTTCTTAATGTCCATGGGATCTGTAGGGAAATCCCCTCTTTGATTCCTGACATGCATAATTTGTTTTCTCCCTTTTTCATTGTCTGTCTAGAGATATTCAATTTCTAAAAAATCTTTTTATATTATATATAGAGAGAGAGCGTGCATGGGAGAGAAAACATGAACAATGGGGAGGAAGAGAGAGAGGGAGAAGCAGATTCCTCGCTGAGCAGGGAGCCCATCGTGGGCTTGATCATAGGACACCAGGATCACGATCTGAGCCTGAAGGCAGACGCTTAACCAACGGAGCCATCCAGGCACCTAAGAGGTATTTCAATTTTATCAATCTTCTCATAGAACCAAATCTGGTTCCATTAATTTTTATCTATTTTTTTCTTCTCAATGTCATTGATTTCTTATTAGTTTCTTTCATCTTCTTGTTTTTGATTTAATCTTTTTTCTAGTTTCTTAAGGTGAAAGCTTCAATTATGGATTTGATACATTTTTTTCTTCTCTAAAATAAGCACTTAATGCTGTACAGTGATCCTCCCTTATCCATGAGTCATATATTCCAAGACTTCTGGGGGAGGCCTAAAGCTGTGGATAGTATCCAAACCCTATTATTTGCTCTTTTTTTTTTCCTGTAAATACATACTAATCATGAAGTTTTGTTTATAAATTAGGCATACTTCTCTGAGTTTCCTGGATCTGCGATTTGTTTTCTGTTATTAACCTTGGAAAATTCTTAACCATTTACCTTAAATATTTTGTTTCTGTCTCCCTTCTCTATCTGGTATTATCATTGTGCATGTGTTATACTTTTTGAAGTGTGCGTGTGTTATGCTTTTTGAAGTTGTCTAGCATTTTTTGGATATTCTCTTATCCATCTCCAATTTTTTCTTTTTTTTTTTCTCTTTTATTTTTAGTTTGAGATTTTTTTTTTTAAGATTTTATTTATTTATTCATGAGAGATACAGAGAGAGGCTGAGACATAGGCAGAGGGAGAAGCAGGCTCCTCAAAGGGAGCAGCAGCCTCCCTGAACTCCAGGATCACGCCCTCAGTTAAAGGCAGAAACTCATCCCCTGGCCACCCAGGTGTCCCAGTTTGGGGTATTTCTATTGATGTATATTCAACCTTAATTTTTCTTTCCTTCACTCTTTCCAATCTCCTGTCAATCTACAAAAACTATTCTTCATTTCTGTTACAATGTTTTTATTTCTACCTTTTCTTTTTTATTCTTTCTTAAAGTTGCTTACACTACCCATGTCTCTTTGTATGTTGACCACTTTTTATATTAGCATCCTTAGCAAATTATTCAGTTTTTCAAAAACCCATTTGATCATTTCAAAACCCTTGCCATTTGATCATGGTTCTGTTGCTTGCTTTGTCTCTTCAGACTGTTGTTTTGCTTTTCAGCATGCCTTGTAATTTTTATCAAAAGCTAGACATGATGTATCAGGTAAGAGACTTGAGGTAAATGGACTCTATTAATGAAGTGTAGGGGGAAAGAGGCGTTCTATAATTCTATGATGTGATCTCACACCTAATGAGCCTGTACCCCTGGGCTGTGATCCTCACCAATGCTTCTTTTATTTTTTATTTTTATTTTTTTATTTTTTTATTTATTTATGATAGTCACAGAGAGAGAGAGAGAGAGAGAGAGAGGGAGGCAGAGACACAGGCAGAGGGAGAAGCAGGCTCCATGCACCGGGAGCCCGACGTGGGATTCGATCCCGGGTCTCCAGGATCGCGCCCTGGGCCAAAGGCAGGCGCCAAACCGCTGCACCACCCAGGGATCCCCTCACCAATGCTTCTTACCTTTATTTAGTCTTTAATGAATGGAGGGCTAATGATGGCTGGAGTTAGATATTATCCTGTTTCTAGGTTGGTTAAGCTCTGGCAAAATAGTCTTTCCTTGGTTGAAGAGGATAGAGAACTCTGGGCAATAACAAGATATCTACTTTTCCAGTCACCTTGCTAGAGCAGGAATGAATTTTTCCTTGAGCTTCACCTTAAGAATACTAGAAGACACCGGGAAGGAGAAGTAACAAAAATGGGGGGTATCTCCTCAGGCTCAGCCTCTAGGAACTTTTACTTCTCAAACTAGTGAAGGGTCAGTACCCAACAATTAGTTAATTAACCTCTGAGTGTTACTTTCAGTTCTGGCTCTCGCAATGTTTTCTGTTCCTGGTAAGCCAGGATTCTTTGTATTTGCCTATCTCTCCAGTTTGAGGGGCAGTCATTTTTCTGCAACTCAATCTTCTAATGGAACTAAGAAAATTTATTGACTCAGTATATTCACTATTCTTCTCATGAGGACAGTAGTGAAGACTTCTAAGCATTTTGCATGTCATTCCTGAAACTAGTTCTATGAGAAAGACTGTTACAATTCTCTGAATGATGCAGTGTTGTAAGTTGTCTCTGTGTTAAAAATGTGCAGGTGATTCACATAGTTGGGGGACCAAGAGCTGTGTCTAAGACCACCAAAGAAGTTCCTTACTTTATAGTGAATCTCCATATTGTACAGGATAAACATTTGTTTGTGATCAGTACAGATCATCAACTGCAATTTTTTCAAATTACTTAGAATTCTTAAAGATATACGTATCTTTATTCTTATGAAATACTTAATTTTGAAAGTTCTAGTATGTTTCACTCTTGCTAAACAACTTAAATGAGGCAGGAATTTGGTGTTGATATGCCCAGAGCACTCATAAACATATTTATGCATCTTTCAAAGGCCAAATTTGATGTCAGGGTGAGGGAATATGTAATTCTGTGACACCAAATGAAGGCCACTAGATCAGTTGTCTTCTTTTCTTTACCCACAACCCAGGGGCTATACCTTATAGCATCAAACATTTAGAGGTCTGAATTTTAACAACCCAGGCACTTTTCAAAAAAAAAAAAATGCAAGGAAACCAAATACTTGTAATGCTTTACAAAACATGGATCACAAACCACTGCTGTTCTTATCATATGGATCCTTTTAAAAAATGCAGAGTCCTACATCCTATTTGAGTATATTTAGTCTTTGGTCATGTGGTCTTAGAAACTGAATTTGAAAGAGTTCTAATTTAGAGTGTTTGGAATCCTAAGGTACATTTTTCTTCTAAAAAAATTAGGAGTTTAGGACTGATTCTACAGTAGTCATCCGTCCTTAGAGAAAGTATTATTCTTTCATTGGGTAAGGATATGTTCTGTTTTGATACAAACTTCTACCTAACAAAATTATCCTTTGTATATTTGCATTTTTATGAACTATTGTGAACTATTTCAGAAAATTCCACAGGAGTTTAATATATGTAATTTTAGGTAATTTTCCCCATCCAGAACAACTTGTCTACTTGATAAGAAATCTACATTTATTTTTAACTCTGAAACAAAGACTTTTAATACCATAATTCATGAGCAAAATCTACAAAATTAGTTTCCTTCTTTTAGATGTACTGCAGTTCTTAAATCCATGCAGTATGAACTTTGTTAAGATTTACACATAATCCACTAAATTATTACGGCATCATATTGAATGCTTGGATATTAAGTATTTATTTGGGGAATAAGGAAGAGAAGATTTGGCTGGAGAGAAAGAAATAGGACAAATCCCATTATTAATTAATAAAATCAGATCTATTTTACTAAGAAAGATTCATACTAATAGATATTTTAGGTGATTATTTATTCTTATTACATTATGTCAAATTCTATTATACTTTGGCTTACTTTCATTTAGCTATATATGTGGTCTATAGAGATGATGGTGTCTGGAGCCCCATTATAAGTTAGCAGTAAAAGGAGCCAAGGAAATAAACACCAAAACAAGAAAACTTAAGTGAAGGAATAATACATAATATTCTAAAGTATCAGATTGTAAATTGCATCAGCACACTTGCTAACCCCCATGTGAGCAAATATCAATGATTTTGACTTTTATATTTTGACTATTTATATTTTAAAATATTTGATCATTTAGACAGTCAAACTCCTACAGATTTAGGTGACTAATCTAATGACTTCTGGAGTTTTCTGACTCCTTTAATTCTGTATGTGTCCTCCAGTTAACTTCCTTTGCTAAGACACATTTGTTTTGTTTTTTTTTATTTTGTTTGGTTTTATTTGGAATATACAAGGAAGAGAAGATATGAATTCAGTGGAAATAGACTGACAAACCTGTACAAACTTCTAAGCAAGCTTCTATACCCAACTAATCCTTCACATGTACAGACACAGAATTTATTTTTGCACACTTACGTCCCATCACCTTTCCCCAGAGCATATGTCTTTGCAAGATATACCTCAATGGAAATGTAGTGAAAATGTTTCTATGATAAGATAAACTTATCTGGACGTTAACCTTTTCTCTCCATGATATTTCAAGAGACGATCAATGGTCTTCAGCCAGGGACATAGGAGAAGCAGAAAAGGACACTTAGAAGAGGGATCCTGGGTGAGTAGTAAAGGATAGCTAAGCCACAAAAGATGAATCACCCCACCAGTAGCAGTTGAAACATACATACAGATCTGATCTACTGAACACCTGTGTTTTCTGTAATCAAATTCCAAATGAATGTGATATTATTTTCTATTATATAGAATTAAATGATCTTTTTGATATTTCATTTGGATAAAAAAAATCCATATAATGAGATAATAGAAGTATGAGATATGCCTGCTTACATCAGTGAGTAGAACCTTCATTCAGAGATACTTAAAATGAAAAAGTAAAACTAAAATTCTACTGAGAAAGAGGTGACCTACCTCTCATTCTTATCTGTTCTCAACTTAATACTTATCAATTCATAAGATTATATCGATTTGAATTTTTATTTCAGTGATTTATCAGAAGTCATTGGACATTTATACAGCTATAGGTTACATATTTTTCTAGTAAATTGAGAATTGTTAATAAAATTCAGAATTGTTAATAAATAAATTAGCTGACAATTTATTTTCTTCTTTTCCAAATACATAAAATCTTTATGAATACAGCCTGGTTTCTGAATGTCTTTCAATTACTTTTAGTCTTGCTACTTCCTTATCCTATAAATTATCCTAAATGAATAAATGTTCATTTAATTAAATTAAAATACACTTTATTCTTTATTTTGAAAGTCTGCACAAGTACGGCTTCCTGGTAACTGCTTAATATATCTTTTGAAATATTCAAAAGACCTGGCTTGTTCCTGTTTAGAAAAGGTTTCTGGAAAAAAAATGTAATTCAAAAGAGGCGTTCTAATAGTTCATTGATATTGATACAGCCTGTGCTTCAGCAATACTGCATAGAAATGAAATTAAAATCATAAAAGCAGAAAAAGACATGCAGATGCATTACAGAAGGCAACACACAGGAACCAGAGCAATCAACAATCAACTTTCATTACCTTCTCATTTTTCTCTTTTATGCACAATCAACAGTGCTTTCCTTTTCTCTATTTACTCTGCCATTTATTTCAGTTTTAACCAAAATCTCACTTTAGTACTTTTCCTTTACTATTTATTTCATATACTCAATTTTTCTGAAGTTATTTATAATTATGAAAGTATATGAAGCAGTGTTTCAGCAATCTGTTTTGTTTTTTGTTTGTTTGTTTGGACCATTATGTGTGAAGAAAATCAGGGCCGTTCTGTGTGAGTGAGTGTGTGTGTGTGTGTGTGTGTGTGTGTGTTTTAAAAAAAATATCTTGGACCAAGCAACGGAATTAAAACTATATGTGATCATTATATTAGTGGATATGGAGGGTCAGAACAGAGAAATAATACATGAATGCACAATTTACACAAAGTATAATAGAAGGTACATGAACTTAGTAATGTATTCATAGCAGTGCCTAGAATATTCCTAAAAGGAAGAAGGAGCTTTATTAATATGTGTCACAGAATTATATTATGAACTAGTTCTTAGATATTTCATTTTAATAATATATTTCATTTTAATTAATATACACAAATAAAATTATTTCCTTATCCCATTTCCTTCTTTGAATTCTCCACATGCATTTGAACACAAAATGTGTTGTTTGTTATCTAAATGCAAAGTTCATTATGCATCCATAGAATTTACCTTATTGTTTAAATCATTTTTACATTATAAGATCATAAATTATTACTTACAGTTTAACAATTTGACTTGTCTTAGTCCAAGAGCGATATGTTGAAGTCATCTATTTTTATTGAGTTTCTGTTAACTTCTTGTCAATTTTGTTAATGGCTGCTGTAATACTTGATTATATCCTCACTATAAAAATTGTGCTAATATATTATGAAGGATCTTTTGTCCTGATTTTGCTGCTATGAATTTCATTTTTCAGGTACCAATGCTGATTTCACTTTGGATTGTATCCACCTGGTATAGCTTTTTGTCTCTCCTGAATTTTAGTATCTTTTTCTTGTAACTATGTAGCTTCTCAGAAGCTACACATGAATTTTTCTTTGCAAACAATCTGAAAATATTTGCCTTTTAAAAAAGAAACAATCCCAGTTACACTTGGTGGTGGAACATATATGTCCAGTCTCATATCTGCCATCATTTTATTTCATATTTCCTTTGTGTCATATTTATGCAGTATTTTTCACATACTGGCCTATTTTTATTGATTTTTTTTGTTTTATTTTCTTTGTTTTGGTAGTTTGAAAACTTTATCATTTTTTTCTTGTAGTTATCTTTCTCCTAATTGTTGGTAGATAATTCTTCATGGTATTTCTGCATGTCTGAATAAGCTTTTGTTCTCAATTATTTTCAGGACATTTGTGTTGCAAAAAAACTTAGAAGAGGGATCCCTGGGTGGCGCAGCAGTTTGGCGCCTGCCTTTGGCCCAGGGCGCGGTCCTGGAGACCCGGGATTGAATCCCACGTCGGGCTCCCGGTGCATGGAGCCTGCTTCTCCCTCTGCCTATGTCTCTGCCTCCCTCTCTCTCTCTCTCTCTCTCTCTCTCTCTCTGTCTCTGTGTGTGACTATCATAAATAAATAAATAAATAAATAAATAAATAAATAAATAATACAATAAAAAAAAAAAAAACTTAGAAGAATGAGATAGTGACTATCTTCAAGGAAGTGAGCATATTTGCTTTAGGACCAGGAAAATAAAAATGATGTCTCCATATGTGGTGAAGATCGAGCAAGTCATCTACCAGCCCACATTAAAAGATTAAAATATCCTGAATTTGGGGTTCCTCATGTAAACCTACTGTATGAATAGCATCAATCTTTGCCCTTCTCAAGATCCCCCCACCCTCAGGACCTGGGAGTAAGAGAAGTGAAGGTGATGTGAGAAAAAAAGGCAAAGGAAAAAATTGAATTTCCTTACAATTTACAACTTACAACCCATTGACAAATCCTTGAAACATACAGAGTGACCTTCCTCTAGGAATTCAATTGCCCCAATGCTAATACTTTGCTAGGGGCAAAAGTCAATTCTAGTTTAACATTATCCTTACCTCCAGGATCCCAAAAGTCTCCTTTAACATATAAAAATTCCTTTGGAAACTTCCTTTATAGCTCCACCCCTCGCCCCCTACAAGATATACGGTAGCAATTATCCTCCAAGTATACAGCCCACTGATACACATTTGAAGGGTCTCATGAGTAAGGTTTTACTAGAATGTAATAAATAACCTTGATGGAATAGATATGATTATTGAGAAAATGAATTGTAGTAAAAAGCACTCCTTAAAAAAAAAAAAGGATATATTTATTTTAGAGAGAGAGAGAGCATGGGCAAGGGAGTGGACAGAGGGAGAGGGAGAAAGAGAATCCCCAGCAGACTCCCAGCTGAGCATGGAGTCCTAGGCCGGGCTCCATCTCACCACCAGAAGATTGTGACCTCAGCCAAAATCAAAAGCTCCTCGGCTTAAACAAATGAACCACCCAGGCACCTCCATGCACTCTTTTTAAATAAGACCGTGAAGATTAACAAGCCAAGTGTGGACATTTGGCCATTCTACACTGTGGCAGTATTAATAAAATATGTACTACATCTCACAGAAAACAAACTATGCTTTTCTTCTTCAGCTAATAAATAATAAGCACCCCTGAAATTAAAACATTTGAGTTTCAACCATATATATGCTTTGATTTAATTTGCCATTTTCACTACAGAAAAAGTGAGTGAGAGTCCTTATATAATCCATCTCTATCTGTTCATTTCCACACACTGAATCACTATGACTTCTAGTCACACTTCAGAGTGTCTGCTCTGGGCCTAAGCCTGCTGTTTCCTCTATTAGAAAAAGAGATGCCATTCATCATCATGTGAGGTGGAGCTGGAGTCAAAAGATTTCCAAATAAATCCTGAATGGCAGTCAATTAGTCATTACTTTCACAGCTTGTCCATACATCTCTTGTTAAGTGAATGTTTATACACTTACCCTCCCCAAAGGCCTACCAGTAACTTCATGAAACACAGTGACATAGAGCTGTGACACAGCCCTGTTGGAAATTATGCCTCCAATGGCAGTTAATCAACAGATGCCATGAGCTCAACAAAGCCTCAGTACAATACAGAGAATATCTGCTGTGATTGTTTCTGCTATAAATCTTGTGAATGTCTTTTACTTTACCAAACAATTAATAAATTCAATTTGCAGTAAGGAAAACACATATGAAATGGTGTATTTAATGATGGCTTTTGAGTAGTGTCTCAAATTAGACTCTAAGGCAATAATTATTATTTTAAAAAATATTACATTTGTGAATATTTACCCAATATTTGATGAGAAGCCCAGCTTTACATGAATATCAGCCATCATATACCAGAAACAAACAATTTTGAGCCCCCAAACATTAAAGAAATAAAATGAATGTACAAACTTTGTGTAGCTATTAAGTAGCAATTCCTCAAATCTCTCTGGAACAGAGTCAGAATGGATTCCTGGCTGTGGCTAACAAACTATAATTAATTAATTATTTCACTTCTTTTGGTGTTAATTTTCCTATACGTATATATTTATTTTCCTAAATAATAATTTAATACTTTGGAGAAGTTACTTTAGGATAATTTGTATTATTCTGATGAAGTTTTGAAAAGTACTTAGTCACTTTTAAAAAGTTACAACTAAGTGTTGCCTGGGTGGCTTGGTCAGTTGGGTGTCTGCCTTCCACTAAGGTCATGATCCCGGGGTCCTCTCAGTTCCCTGCTCAGTGGAGAGTCAGCTGCCCTCTCTTCCTCTACCCCTTCCCCCTGCTCTTGCTTTCTTTCATGTTCTCTCTCTCTCTCTCCTCTCAAATAAATAAATAAAACATTTTAAAAGAAAGTTACAACTTATTTTGTAGGAAATAAAGTAAAATAAAGTTGACTCAGGTATGTCTAAGAATTCTACAGGGGAATAATTCCGTTAGTAGTTGTAAATGCTAAATCAAGCAGCCAGCACTCTAAAATATAATGTTGTTGCAGCTACCATAGTAACCTATGTGGCACATCCTAGGATGAATGTTTTGTATTAGTTAGTAACAACCATGATAAAAGAATCAGATAATATTCATAAGGGACATGTCACCAAAAACTAAAGCTTCAGCCAGGTTGATTTGCTACCCTTCTTTGTCTTTCTACATATCCTTTCTATTTTTCAGGAATATTTGGAAACATACTCATTTTTATCTGGAAATGTGAATCATTTGGGATTCCCAACCCTGTGCTGAGTTTGAAGGCTTCTTAATAGCTTCCAAGTACATAAAACTGAATGCATAATTCACAAAATGAAACCAATCATTATTTCAGTGGCATATGTTATTTGGAATTGACAAGTTTTGTTTTTGCCTGTATAGAACTAGACTAAATATTTACACAATGCTCACCATTCGCTGCTCAGAACTCCTGAGTTTTTATTACTGCTTATTAATTAACTCTGAAATAAAAGAACTTGCACAAAGGAGAAGAGGCCACTGAACACGTTGACTTCCTATGCATTTAAAATGGTCACAGCTAGGAATTGCAAGATAAATCACTCTGCACCTACAAGTCTGCATGGAAGAAGCACTTTTCAATTAGATAAATGCTAATTTGGTCACCAGGTATAATTTTGGTGAAAGAGATCATTTTTATTGAAGTAGGAAAGATTATGTTATGTAATTTATTTCTAATAAATTTAAATCACACCTAGTATAATATAGCAGTTTAATAAATATCTAGTAATAATAGAAGAATTATGTCTGTACCACTTGTGCTTCAGTCATCTATGAAGGAAATCAGCAAATAACATAAGTGGAGTCACTGTAGAAATTCTTCATTTAATATAGTGTTATAAATTATTATTATGTAGAGATTTTAGGATACTTTCCACCTACTTATGAGCTTATTAAAATATCATATATGTTTTCAAAGTTAATATTTTTAATTCTTTTATTTATTTTATCTTTTTGTTATGTTTTTGTTTTGGTTACAAAAATTTCTACAGATATGTGTATAAAATAATGTTTATTTCCCAGGTAGAGCTGAAATAAATATTGTAAATTGTGTGTGTGTGTGTGTGTGTGTGTGTGAAGAAAATGTAGGAAATCAAAAATCAAAATAATGTCTCTAGATACAATTAGAAAAGTGAGGTATATAGACATCAAATTATTCACATCTCAATTTCTTTTTTTAATGAGAGCCTTCACTTAAAAATGCATATGATAAAGCTATAAATATGAGGGAACTTATTATTTACTCATTTTTATTATTGTGGTTAAAATGACAATAGTAAAGTTACTTTTTTGGGCATTTATTTGGGTGAAATGAATCATTAAATAATTCTCCTTTAGAACAGTGAACTACTTAAAAAGATTCCTCTTATACATTTTTATTTAAAAAAATTCTCCATGCCTGAGCATGAGCAATTGACAAGTTAAAAAATATATTTCAGAATATGGTATCTTAATATTCATTAGTAAGATCATTCAAGTCCTGATAGTGAGTTTATTACCAGAAAGAGATAATATATATATATCTGATCAACTAGGCTTTGTGTATATAGCTGTTTCTCAGAGAAATTTAGTTTGTGTTTTTTCTCACAAAATAATATTTCTGGAAATGATTCAACTAAGTGTTAAAATATATTGACAGATAACTTAGAAAAAAATTAAATAATGTGAATATTTGTATCTGTATGTATACTTAATTTGCCATAGGACTAAATATTTATAAAACATAACTGGACTTCCTAATTCAATCAAGGAGGAATCATGGCAGGAACCAGTAGTTATCCCCTAAAATCTGTTCTCATTTTCTATCCCAGAAACAGAAAATTTAACTGGATACACTATGATCCAGTATAAGGACAATAGATCACCTTACTTCCCTTGCATCTAGATGTACTCACATTGAGTAAGTTTGGACAAAACAGACATAAATATAAGTGGTTATAGAAGAGTTCTTGAACACTTTTTTAGATACATTTGGTACTGTCACTTTTTTCATTTTTTTTTTGTTTCTCCTTCATCTATCTAGGACACAGATTCAATCTTGATCCAAGAGAATGAGAGTGGAATGTGTAAGTTTGAAGGAGCCTGGATCCATACAAAATTTGTGGCTCAGACTTGGATTTTGTGCCTCTAAAGGTAACATGAGGGAAATAAATTTCTGTCTTAGTTATGGCACCCTTATTTTAGATTTTTCTATTTACCATAGTCAAAAGATATCCTACATAATGCAGGAAAGAAAGGAACAGATCATAAATACACTTGAAAGAATGAGGAGACATCTCCTGTCATTACATATTTCCTAGAGAATTATGAAATTACTTAAGAGTTACATGTTGAAGATAAATCTGACAGGGGCCTATTTTTGTTTGGCCCATGAGCTAAGGATAGTACCTTTATTTTAAAGTGTTGTAGAAAATAAAAGAAAAAAAGACAATACATGAGAGAAGTTGTACATGGCCTGCAAAATCTATTGGACTATCTGGTCTTTTGTAGTAAAATTATACATCCAAAGTAATGATTTTTCCCTAATTCTCTATAAGCTCCACCTTCATATTTATTATTTACTTCTATTGAGTGGCCTTGAACCAACATATTTTATATTTTCTCTTCCAATCATTATCTATGTCATGTTGATTATTTGACATTAGATGAAAAATGTCTTTATATTTCAAATATCTATCCATAGATTCACAAAGTTAGCCAATTGATTGTCATTCAAATATTTAGACATCCAGACCTTGTGGTTAAATAAGATCTCCTAACTAGACACTTGAAACTCCTTTTTATTCCAAGTTTGTTTTTTTTTAAATTCAAGTTAGTTAACATATATTAACATATATGGTAATATTGGTTTCACATATAACACCCAGTACTCATGACAAGTGCCCTCCTTCATTATATTTTATAATTGTTATCTGGGAGGAGGTGCTGTATGACTGACCTCACTCATTATAGGAGACTACATTAGTTAAAACTTTGTAGTCAGTAGTTCCTCTGTCTTGCATCACATGATCAACACTTCCATATCCAATACTAGATTATTTATATCATTATGAAGGTAAAACTTTGAAGGCAAAATAATAATGTTCTTGTAAAGGAAAATCTTGACAGAAAATGTTAAAACATAATGTTTTATTGATTAGGGCCAACGAACACAGTCTATAGTAGCCATATTAGACTTCCAGAAGCTGTATTTTGAAGAGAAATAGAAATAATATAGGTAGATGAGAGAAAGAAGGCTATTTATCATAAGTGATGATTAATGTTATGTGTAAACTTTATTAGATTGTGGAAACCAGTAGTTTGGTCATATACTTGTCTAGGTTTTGCTGTAAAGGTATATTTTAGATGTGATTAATTTTTAAAAAATCAGGTGATTTTCAGTAAAGATTACCCTCCATACTGTGCATGATTCTCATTCAATCAGTTGCAGATACAAAGTGTAAAGACAGATTGTTTTGAAAAAGGAGCTCTGCCTCCAGACTTCAACATAAAATTCTGCCTATTTCCAACATTTGAATTAAATATATATATTTATGAATATAAATATATATTATATATATATTTATATATATATATGAAGTCAACTTTTACCTGAATCTCTAGCCTGCCAGTTGACCTACAGATTTCAGATTTGTCTACTCACACAATGGCACAAACCAATTCCTTAAATTTGAAATCTCCATCTCTCATAAAGATATGATATATATTTCTCTCTCTTTCTCTGACTGGCATGGATAAGTGTAGGATAGAGCCATTAAAAAAATATTAGTTCTTGCAAGAATTTATATGCCAGATTGAAGAACATAGACATTATCTTTTAGGCTAAATGATTGACTAATGGATCTTAAGTAAGTGGATTTGCATTTAGACAGAGTAGTAGTTCTTATGTGTAGTTTTTATGTGAAGAGAATTGATAAAGAGAACTCTTTGGAAAAGGGAATTAGTTAACATACCTTGCAAACGGTCCCTACAAAGGGTAATGAGCACCTGTGCTAAGTCAGTGATAACATAGATGAAAAGAAGACATGGGCATGTGACATATTTACTAATAAAATTGATAGGAACTATAAAACAGCCAGCAAACAATTAATAATACAGAAACAAGTACATATGTCTAAATAATTACCTTCTTAACTATAAGTGGACTAAATTCTCCACTCAAAACACATAGATTGAACAGATAAAAAAAAAGTAAGACTGATCTATATGCTGCCTACAAAAGACTCACTTTAGATGTAAGGTCATGCACAAACTGAAAGTGAAGAGTGGAAATAAGATATGTATGAGAATGAAAACCCAAAGAAAGCTAGAGTAGTTATATCAGACAAAGTAGCCTTTAAGACAGATCGTAATAAGAGATAAAGATATTTGTTCCATAATGGTAAAGGGTTCAATTCAATAAGGAGATATAATACATAAGTATTTATGTACTCAATAGAGAAGCACCTAAAATATTTAAAGCAAATATTAATAGACATTAAAGGAGAAAAGGACAGCAGTGCAATAATAGGAAATTTTAAGGAGAATCCTTATATCAATGGATAGTTCATCTAGAGTGAAAATGAATAAGGAAACTTTGGCCTTAAGCAATGTATTAGACCAGATGGACTTAACAAATATATACAGAACATTTCATTTAAAAGCAACAAAATATACTCTTCTCCAGTGTACATGAAACGTTTTCCAGGACAGATCATATGTTATAGCAAAATAAGTCCTAATATATTTAAGAGGATTGAAATTTTATCAAACATCCTTCCCAACCACAATGATATGAAACCATAAATTAACTACATGAAGAAAACTGGAAAAATCACAAATATATGGAGATTAAGTAACAGGTTACTGAACAACTAATGAGTCAAGGAAGTAGTCAAAAGAGAAATTTAAAAAAAATACCTTGAGACAAATGAAAATGGAAACATAACTTTCTAAACTTTGTGGAATGCAAGGTAAGTGGTTCTTTTTTTCTTTTTAAGGTAAGTGGTTCTAAGAGGAAAATTCATATTGATAAATGTCTACCTCAAAAAACAAGGAATGTCTGAAATAATTTAACTTTGCACCTTAAGGAACTAGACAAAACAAGAACAAACAAATCCCAAAGTTAGTAGCAGAAAGAAATATCAAAGATTGGATCAGAAATAAATAGAGTAAAAAGGCAATAAAAAAGGTCAAGGAAACTAATTAGCTCATTCTTTAAAAGCATAAGCAAAAACGACAAACCTTTAACTAGACTCACCAAGAAAAAAAGAGAGAAGACTAAAAATCAGAAATAAATGAGAAGATGTTATAAATTACACCATAAAAATACAAGAAGCATAAAAAACTACTATAAACAATAATAGGCCAATAAATTAGACAAACCTAGAAGAAATGGATAAATTCCTAGAAATATACTAACTACCAAGATTGAATCATGATAAAATAGAAATTCTGGGGACGCCTGGGTGGCTCAATGTTTGAATGCCTGCCTTTGGCCCAGGGTGAGATCCTGGAGTCCTGAGATTGAGTCCCACGTCGGGCTCCCTGCATGGAGCTTGCTTCTCTCTCTGCCTGTGTCTCTGCCTCTCTGTTTGTGTGTATCTCTCGTGAATAAATAAAATAAAATATTAAAAAAAAAGAAATAGAAATTCTGAACATATACTAGTAAGGAAACTGAATCACTAATCAAAAACTGCCCATCAAACAAAATTTCAGGACCAGACAATTTCACAGGTGAATTTCACCAACCATTCAAAGAAGAATTAATTAATTAAGAAGAATACCAAGTCTTCTCAAACTCTTTCAAAAAACAAAACAAGAGGGTACTCTCCCAAACTCATTTTATGAGGCCCCATTACATTGTTATACCAAAACACACAAGGGCACCACGGGGGGGAGGGGGGATTCCATGTCAATATTTCTGAAAAACATAAATGCAAAAATTCTCAGCAAATATTAGCAAACCAAATTCAATAATACTTTTGAATATTTAATTCAAAATTAAAAGGATCATACACCAAGATCAAACTGTTTCAAACTATATTATAAAGCTATAGCAATTAAAACAGTATGATGCTGACATAGAAACAAAGATATAAATCAATGAAACAGAAGAGAGAACCCAGAAATAAACCTATGCATATATGGTTGATTTATTTATCACAAAAAGGCCAAGAATATACAATGGGGAAAAGACAGTATCTTCAATAAATAGAGTTGGGAAAACTATACAGTCACATGTGAAAGAATGATATTTTAATACAATTGTACACCACAAACAAAACTTAACTCCAAAATGAATTAAAGACTTGAAACTAAGACCTGAAACTATAAAACTCTGAGCAGAAAACATAGGTGGAAATGCCTTGATATAGGTCTAAGTAGTATTTCTTTTAATTTGACATTAAAAAGAAAAAAAATGTGAAATAAAGCAAGAACAAAAATAAAGTAAAACTACAACAAAATAAAAAGCTTCCTCACGGCAAAGGAAATCATCAACAAAATGGAAAGGCAACCTATAGAATGTGAGAAAGTATTTGCAAATTATATATCTAATAAGGGGTTAATAGCCAAAATATATAAAGGATTCATACAAATCAACAGCAGAAAAAGATTCTTAAAATCCAATTTAAAAAATGGGCAAAGAAGCTGAAGAGGCATCTTCCCAGAAACATACAGACGACCAACAGGTATGTGGAAAGATGCTCAACATCATTAATAATCAGAGAAAAGCAAGTCAAAGTCATAATGAGAGATCACCTTACATCTATTAGAATGGCTATTATCAAAAAGACAAGAAGTGAAAAGCATTGGCACTGTGTGGAGAAAAATGAGCATTTGTGCACTGCCTGTGGGAATGTAAATTGGTGCAGCCACAATGCAAAACAGAATTAAGCTTCCTCAAAAAATAAAAAATAAAAAAAAAAAACAGAATTTCCATATGATCCAGCAATTCCACTTCTGGATATTTACCCAAAGAAAATGAAAACACGAACTCAAAAAGATATTCACAGCCCCATGCTCATTGCAACATTATGTACAATAGACATGATATGGAAACAACCTAAGTGTCCATTAATGGATGAATGAAAAACTTGTAGGAGATATATATATATATATATATATATATATATATATATATATATATTCACATATATATTCATATATCATATATATATTCAGCCATAAAAAAGTGAAATAATTATTTGTGATGACATGGCTAGCTCCCAAGGACATTATTCAAAATGAAATAAATCAGATAGAGGTTAATACCATATGATCTTTCTTATATATGTGGAATCTAAAAAAGAAAAAAAGAAGGAAGCTCCCATAGAACAGAAAGGGGGTAGGAGGGAGAAATCCATGAAGGAGGTTACAAAAAAAAAAAAAAAGAAAGAAAGAAAGAGAGAAAGAGAGAGAGGGAGAAAGGCAGTGAATTTAGACAGCTCTTACTAAAAAGATTTAGTAAAGAAGATAAAAAAATATGACATTTACTAGATTTCCCTGAGTCTATTTTCTCTTCTATAAAATATGTCTATAACACAAAATGCAGCTCTTTTCTGTCGATGAAGCTAATATCATCAATATCATTATAATTGTCCTGGCTCAGTCTGGAATAGAAATGCACCACCCAACCTTATGCTCAGAGACAATATTCTTTGCTTGTAGAATTTACTGCATTGAGAATGACTTCTGCTCCGTATGCCATATGTTGTTAACCCAGGGTCAGCAAGACAGTGGCCATGACATTTTCTATTACTTTTTCTTACTGTTTTTACTTCACATAATAAAGATACACATTTCATCAAAAAAAGAAAAAAAAAGAAATAAAAAGGAAAGTAGTGAAAAAATTGAATAATCATTTAGCACAACGCAGTATAGGCATGCTAACCTCAAAAGATTCGTAGCAATCCAGATATTATTTCAGCAGAAAAAATAATCATTCATACCACTACATTGATATTGTTATTTTTAATGACATAGTTTTATATTTTTCTTGTAATTAATTTGTTTATATGTTTTGGTTTGATAATGATATAATAGCTACAAACATTAGTGTTTATACTCAATGTTATTTCTACATAGTTAAGAAAACAATTTCAATCAACTCTAGGGTGTAAGAGACATAAGAGAAATATATTCCTTTGTACGAAGTCTAAATATTATACACATTTGAGAAACATTGGATTAAGCCAAGTATGCCTCACCATCCTGCCATGAAAAACAAAAAAATTGGCAAGATTTGGTAACTTAGAACATGGATGCATTAGATAAGGAAAAAAAAAAAAAAAGGAATAGCCATTCTATTCTAGTGTTACCAGGTGGACTGGGGAGACCCCTTAGCCCAAGGCCTCTGTCCAACCAATCCCAAAGATGTTGCCAGAGATTCTTGGTCTCCTCGAGAGAAAGAATTCAAGGATAGACACAACAGGGCCGATGAGTGACACAAGCAAGGGTTTATTAACGTGAAAATAAGTTCTTGAGATGCGAGAGTAGGATTTCTCCCTCCTACCCCCTTTCTGTTCTCTGAGGTCCCAATAGAGAGAATGAGCAGAAGCACTAGCAAGTCCTCTGCCCCTGGGCTTGGGGCCCACCTTTTTATTGACAGTTGTTAATAAGAATGTGGAATATTCATTTTTTAAGATGAGGATTCTTTGGAAGCAAGGCTGTAAGTCTTTTCGTCCTTACTCGGTCATGGTTTATGGCCCTCTTTGCCTTGGACCTGTCTG
Source organism: Nyctereutes procyonoides (assembly GCF_905146905.1). NCBI lineage: Eukaryota > Metazoa > Chordata > Mammalia > Carnivora > Canidae > Nyctereutes > Nyctereutes procyonoides. The sequence goes on along the minus strand of NW_026575032.1, from coordinate 11,237,531 downwards.
ATTTGATCCATTTTCTTATCTCTTTATTTTGAGAGTGCTGTCAGGACAAGTTTTAAACTTTCCCCAAGATTTGACCCTGATTCCCCCTTTACTGAACTCTAGACATCTTATTAAAACCTAACTACCCACTCTAACAGGAGCACTGGCACTGGATTGGACAAGGTGTTTCCAAATAAACAGAAGAAAAATTTTAGAAAAGAAAACTAAGACCTTAATTTTGGTCCTGTGTTTAGGTACCAGTAGAAATATAGAGACAGAGGAGCTGCTCCATCAGTGAAGCATCTGCCTTCAGCTCAGGTCATGATCCCGGGGTCCTGGGATCCAGCCCCGTATGCAGCTTCTCTATCAGAGGGAAACCTGCTTCTCCCTCTCCTCCTCCTCACCATTATTCTCTTTTGTTAGCTCATTCTCTCTCACACATAATTTTTTAAAAAAAAAATCTTTATTAAAAAAGAATCATAGAGATAAAGAAGACCATAAATACAGTAAATATATAAAAGATTATGACCCCAAGATTTAGCAAATAATTGGTATGTGGGATAAAAGAGACCCAAGTCAAAAATAAGCACAACTGTTGGAATAACAGGTGATATTAACACCTCAGATAAAGGACACGAATGGAGGAATACATTTAACAAAAGAAGATAATGTGTTCAAATTTGGACACTTATTTTTTTTTAATTTGAACATTTTTAATTTGAATTTCCTATGGAACATTTGTCAAGAAGATATATAATAGTTATTTAAGTCAGGAAGAAGTTTGGACTGAAGAATATAAATACCTTAGTCTTTCGTTTATCAGTCATTATTGGGATAAAAGAGTAGAAGATGTCTCCTGTGTCTCCTGTGGACAAGAATCATGTAACCAAAATAGCGGCCTGAGACTGGAATTTTTTAAAGCAAAAAAAAAAAGGAAAGAAAGAAAGAAAAGTTGTAGATAGAGTAAAAGCAGATAATAGAAGGCACAATGGTGAATGTGTTGGGGGGAAAACGTGTGTTCTCATGGAAGGCAAGGAAAAGGAGAGTAACCAGTGATATCGAGGGCAAGAAAAAGGTAGGTCCACAAATGGGGCAACAGGGAGTTGCCTCAGAGAGAAAATTCAGAGTATTTTTTGTCAATGAAAACCCTACCCCACTGTTTGTGAGAAATGAATTTAGACAATTGGTTCAAGAAATTTAGCACAGAAAATGGAGAGAGATGTCAGGAGGTAGCTGTTAGGAGACATGGAATTAGATGAGGCTTTTTTGTTTTATTTCATTTGTCCAGAGTAAAGTCCTATATAAAAGAAGATAAGTGGAAGAGACAAGAAGACTAATGCCCAGTTAGATGCATTGGCCTTAAAACAGGGACTATTACTTCATTTCAGGAATGGAGGAAAAAATAAAGATGAACGATGGTATAAATACATTTGAGGGTAGGTTGAATTTTTTGAAAAACAATGTATTAAATAATTTCAGATTTCTCAGAGAAGCATTTATATCAACCATAGAGTCATGAAAATGTCATGACTGAAAATCTTAGGATTTTCAGACATTCAACATGTTTATGAGAAATAATTAAGATTTAAATTTGGAAAGTTTATAACTTTTTTTTAAGATTTTATTTTTTATTAGAGAGAGAGAGAGCAAGCACAGCAGCAGGGGGGAGGAGCAGAGGAGAGGACGAAGCAGACTGTCCACTGTGCAGGGAGCCACTCCTACAGATTCCAGGACCCTGGGATCATGACCTGGGCCAAGGCAGCCACTTAACTGACTGAGCCACCCAGGCGCCCCTATAACTTATTTTTAACAACCATTGATCATCCACATTTAGTAACATAATATATTATATTGTACCGGTAGATGGAAATTTGGCTTGTTTGCTGTAGTGAAAGAGGGCGACGAAGGAAAGGGAAGCATGAAAATTGAGTATTGGTGCAAGAGTTGAGTAACTGGTGGAAGAAAAGGATCAGCTGTTCTTCCCACATGGTTTTGCCTTATTGACATTCACCCCAGAAATTATTGACAAAATAATAGTGTCCCTGGACCTTGACATCAAATCAAGGAAACCATAAATAGAATACACGTATAATTTTAAAAATTCACGATTACATTTATATTCATCTTTTAAGTTTTAGACAGTGTTTCTACCACTGGGATAGGGTATAGTGAGAGATACCCCCAAGAAAACACAGTTTGGGAAACTTGAAGGCTCTAGGTAAGACCCAAATTGAAGATAACTCAAACTTCAGAGGTTCTTCTCTGTGACAATGTACATTCCTGGATAAGACAGAAAATCCAAAGCACAGCTACATTAGTTTTCAAAGTAAAGGGAGAAAAGCAATGCCTGTCTAATAAAATTGACACTGTAGATATTTGGTTGATACACAACAGCTTTATGTATTATTGGATACCAGAATTGATTCCTACCCTAAATAAATGTACCTTCTAAGAACCTTTATGTTCACCCCTTCCTTCTCTGTGACCTGCAAGACCCAACACTTCCCATTTGACGGACAGTAGCAATGAGCTTCTGTTACTGTTCAATTGACTGTGGCAGCCATGGACATGTGTCACTTGGATATCCCTGCAAAAGAAAATGGCTACCAGGATAGCAAACACCTGGAAATTGCGGTTGTGATGCCTTTAGAATTGGCCACAGTCTTCTAACCAAAGAACACATTCCCCCTGAGGAGTTTCAGCGAATGAGTGGGTGAGGCGCAGTGGAGGCCCATGTTGTTTCTGTCCAATATGGAACTTCTGAACAGACAGTCTTCTCTGGAGTTCCCTTTGGCATGGATGAAGCTTTCTCAGACCTACCTCAGTAACTCTTCCTATCTGATACTTCTTCTTTACTCTGTCTTTTCATAGGTATCAAACCTGCATCATAGACTTGAAGATTCTACCTACTGTGACCCCCTCCTTTGTCTTTCAGGCTTTATGCCCAATAAACCTCTTCCATTTTTTTGCTCAATCTTGGTGTCTGCTTCCCAGTAGAATTGAAATGACACATGGACTCTCATTGTTTCAATGGTAAATGTTGACACATTTCAAAGATTTTATTTATTTATTTATTTATGAGAGATGCAGAGAGAGAGAGAGAGAGAGAGAGAGAGAGAGAGAGGCAGAGACACAGGCAGAGGGAGAAGCAGGCTCCCTGCAGGGAGCCCGATGTGGGACTCGATCCTGGGTCTCCAGGATCACACCCTGGGCTGAAGGCGTCACTAAACCACTGAGCCACCCAGGCTGCCTCTGTTGACACATTTCAAAATACAGGTTTTTCTGTTTGTGCATTATCAAAAGTAAATATGGAGAGCAATAATCATGTGAAAAATAAGTACACTAATTTTTTACTGCTGCTGTAACATGTTTACCAGAAAAGCTTAGAGATATAAACAAGAATTTATTCTCTTAAAATTCTGGAGATCAGAAGTCCAAGATGAGTTTTATGGAGTTAATATCAGTGTATGAGTAGGGCTCTTCTCTTCTGGAGGCTCCAAGAAAAAAAAAAATCTATTTGTCTTTTTCTTTATCTATTTATTTTTTTAAATTTATTTTATTTTATTTATTTTCTATTTTTTTAATTTTTATTTTATCTTTTTCAGCATATAGTGGTCATCCCTATTCCTTGGCTTATAGCGCTTTCCTCATCTTCAGTGCACCTGACTCCAATTTAAGTTTCATAGCCTTTTCCTTTAGAGGCAAATCTGTCTCTGCTCCCTTCGTACACCCATGATTACATACAGAGCCAACCTAAATAATCCAGCATAATTTCCCCATCTCAAAATCTTTTATTTAATCACATATTCAAAGTCCCTTTAGCCATATAAGGTATAGCTCACAAATTTCCAGGATGGGGGTGTGGAGCATTACTCAGTTTATCATGTCAAATAAATTATTTTTCTAAGAAGATTGAGTTTGAAAAATTTGAAATTTTGGAATTAGGTTCAGATTAAAGAAAATTTACCCTTCAGAGGTTCTTGTCTATGACTATGGGCATCCATGAATAAGAGAGATATTGAAGCATAACTCTGCTAAAATCTCAAATGGAACAAGAAAAGCAATTCAGAGGCAATGAGTATTATAGATATCTGAACAATATTATAACAATTATAATTTTGAAAAGTATAGGCTACCTGTATAAGTGACTGTTACTTATTTTTGACTATCTGGAAAATCAACTATTCAATTAAAAATTATAAAAATTCTTTACAAAGCAATTATAAGGTTCTTTGCCATTTACCCAATGCTATTTCAACATGCTTACAAATAAGTATATTTTAACTGACATTCTATGGAAGATAGGTCTTTCTTGACTGGCAGTGTCTATGAAATAAAAGTAAAGCAGCAAAGTCTATGACATTTAGAATCCAAGTAAGAAGCACTTAAGGAGCAAATTTTTTTAGATATGAACAATTTGAAATTTACCTGTTTACCAGATAATTCATATATTCTTACACATAAATGTCCAGGAAATTACTGATATATACATAATTGTTGGACACAGAGGGAATTTGTAGTAATAATTAGAGCTTCCTCCCTCTCCTATGCTCCCACAAGACCATCATCACTTTTTCCTGACCTCGATTGAAAATAAGCTAGAATAGCTCAATATTAGCATCTGGTCTGATTAAATGATTCTTAAGACACTACAGAAGTCATTGAAATCAAACACAGTTGAAATCAATGATTCAGTAGTATTTTCATCTTTGTGAAGAAAACAGACTAACAAAAACTCTTCTTTCATATCCAGTACCTGGATTTTGAAAAGGCACCCAAACTGAGTTTTTCAAATAAGCTTAGCCAGATGCTTCAAGGATTAGAACAGATCACTTTTTAATTTTGTTTTGTTTTATTGGTTGACATTTACTAACATAAAATGACTATTGAGTTAACAGGTATGTGAACATTGTACAGAGACATGAGATCTGCTTGTTGTTTCACAGACTAATCCCTTTTCTCTTCTCCTGTGCTCAATAACATAATAGGCCATAGTTCATAGGTATGGGGTATCAGGTGGCTTTATATAGATGGCAATCAATACCATAATCCTATTAAATTCTGCAAAATAGTTTATGATATAAAGTGGGGTTCTGATTGATTTTTAAAATAAATACTAGTTCTATATTCAACTCAGACTAGAATAATTTTTAAAGTAGCAACATTCTCTTTGCGAGACCCTTGTTTTTCTTTAATTTTCTAGCCTTTATAAATATATTTTACCTGTGTGGCCTAAATAAAAGACATTGAATTTGGCTTGTCTTTCCACTTAAAATTGCCTTGGCTGTGTACCGACTTCTGGAGAACTCAATGCCTACTTTTAAGTTACCCACTTACTCTAGAACATCCCTGGTTCAAAAACAATAGATTTTAGACATGGGTAGTGTTTCACTTTTTGTAACATTTTTCTCTAAATCTAGAATTATAAATATTTATATGTAAACAATTGATATTCAGCCATTACACATCATCATGGCAATACCTATATTTGTGGTCAGCTTCTTTTCTGATTAGTCAATTTCTAATTAGTCAACTAGTTCAACTGAAAGAGTTGATTTCAGTACCACCTTATATGCTAAATATTTTTATTATCCCCCTGCCGATAAATGCATTACTATGGGTGCCATGTTTCTAACCTTTACCAACTCTTTCCCACACAATTAAAATCTCAAGTCAATTTTAGCACATCAGTCTGAAGGATATGTTAGTATCCTTAAACATCCCTTAAATATCATGAAACTCTGGCAACATTAAATGCAAATTTCTCTGAGTAGAATTGCATGTGGTGAAATAAGTCCATTCATAATAAGGAAAAATCTAATTGTATCCATAGAAAAAAAGACAAAATAGTTTACGATCTTAACATTCTGTCTACTGTCTCATGAGCCAAAGTTTTTTCCAATTATATTTGCACCTTAAACCTGATGCCTTCATGATTCAACCTGAAAGACACAAAGTTCTTTAACTCAATTTTTTCAGACAGTTCAAATGCATGGAAAGAGATAACAATCTGTATTGGCTCAAAATGGTGGGCTAATTACACATATTTCTTTTCTTCTTAGAAATGAAAAAGATGATTTAAGAGCACATTAAAAGAAAGATGAGGTTATGTGATAGAGCAGGGATTATAAAGAGATGTTTGAAAGGCAAAGGCAGATGGATTCAAAAGAAGAAATCTCAACTCAAAGCACAGAAAGACCACCTGCAAAAGATGGGAATAGATCTCAAAGTATACCAATACTAGAGAGGAATAAGGAAAACATTAGGAATAAAAATATAACCCAACTCCATGATAAATACCAGGCATATTCTTTAAAAAAAGTGAGAATGTTAAAGGTCACGATAACAACAAATATATACTAATAAACTATCACAAGCTAAATTATGTAGCATTAAAATATACAAAATATTTTTAAGTTAAAAAGGAAAGAAAAAAAAACAGAAAATAGTACAGGAGATGATCCCAGTTCTAAGTCCTTAAAAGATAAAACTGTTAAATGTAAAATCATAAAACATTTTGGAAGTGTACAAATATAAAATATTTGTGAAATTTAATAGAGTTGATATACACCATTTTTAGTATGCATGCTAATGAAACAATATAAAAAACTAATTTTCAAAATAAGGAATAATATCACATATGTTTTTATCACAATGAAATAAAAGTTAAGTGCTCACCTCAGTGGGCACTTGACGGGATGAGCACTGGGTGATATTCTATATGTTGTCAAATTGAACATCAATAAAAAATAAATTTATTTAAAAAAAAGAATTTGGGCATGGATTGGGCCCTGGGTGACTCAAGTGGTTAACATCTGACTCTTGGTTCTGGCTCAGGTCATAATCTCAGGATCCTGGAATTGAGCCCCGAGTCAGGCTCTGAGGTCATGGGGAATCACCTTGAGATTTTCTCTCTCGTTCTCCATCTGCTCCTCTCCTGCTATCTCTTTCTGTCTAAATAAATATATTAAGATTTTTTTTAAATTAGGCGAAGGTCTTCCATAATCATTTTTCTATAGAAAACAAACAAAATTATGTTCTTAGTTAGTCAATTCGTTAAGTTTGACCTCAGCTCTGGTCATGATCTCAGGGTCTTAGGACCCATCCCCACGCTGGGTTTACAAGAAGAAAATAATTTGCTTCTCTCACTGTTCCTCTATGTGTGCAATCTGTCTGTATCTCAAATAAACAAATAAAAACTTAAAAAGAAAAAAAAAAGAAATAAAGGTTAAAATCAAAACACTTTTCTAAACTACTTAATAAAAATTCTTATTTATAAAATAATTAGAAATATAGAAAATTAGTATAATACATTCCGCAATCTAGAAGTTTCAAAGCTTAATACAACTTCAAAAGTTTAAACGTTATCAATATCAAAGAAGAGAAAAATATTTCCCTTTAAAAGAACCAAGAAATTAGAACAAAGAAAAACAAATCTAACAAGTTTCAAATGCTATTCATTCAATATTCATACATATTTTTTCAAATAAATAATGTACAGAATATTTGATCAAATGTAGTTGTATATACACATTGACTAGAATAAAAAAAGAGTTTGATATGGTGATTGGTAACAAAATGACTACAAAGAGTAGAGTATATTTACATAAAAGGAAGTATTTATTTCGAAAAAATCCAAATATAATAAAAAAGTAGATATTTTGTGACTGGATATAAAGATGAAAGTGATAGATTGAGGGCAGGACCTATGTGGTTCACTGCTTCAGGAAACGGATTTATATTGTAACCTATGGGAATGGCTGTGTCTTGCTCACTTTGGAATGCCATTCAAAAGAATTGTAAGGTTAACATCCTCTCTGGATGAGGGCCATGTGGCTGCCCTGGATACAATGGGGTATACACAGCAGCCAAGAATCCAAGTAGCTGCGTCCAAGCAAGATCTCTTCCAATCAACTAGCCTGCAAACTGATTCTCCAAACTGATTCTCCACTTCTATTTCACTGTCAAATTTGGAACATTATGAGAGAACTTCAAGTTCAAGATTTTATTTCCATTTGCTAAACAAGCAGGTATTTTTCTGTAGGCACAAACAATGCTTCACACCAGCCTTGAGTACTTACTGTGGGTGAGAACTTCTGACAGGTCACATCACCCCCTTGGACATCCTTCTATATCCGCCAAATGAAGATATTAACTAAACTAGAACGTTTTCTCTTCAGGAAGAGACTCTCCTCTTAAAGGACTCAAGAACTTTCATTAGGAGAAAATTGAGAGAGCTTAAGTCTCGAATGTAATTGGAGTCTTCACCTTGGAGTGGAGTTGAAAATGCGATAGCCCAAATGGCTGTTTACTGCTTTTTGTTACCAGTTGCTCACAGTCTTGGGGTGGGAGGCAAAGGAAGAATTGGCTATCTTAAAAAGTGGGTAAAAAAAGCTGGTTTTAGGGTATGTGTTCACCTTGGAAATGTTCTATTTAACAATTGCGTCATGCACATCTGGTGTAGGAACTTTTTCTACCATAAGTGACACCAATAAATGTTTGTTATTAAAAATATTTGTTTCAAATTGGCAAAGAAGAAGTCAAACTCTCCCTCTTCGGCAATGACATGATACTGTACTTAGAAAACCCAAAGCCTCGACCCCAAGATTGCTAGAACTCATACAGCAATTTGGTAGCATGGCAGGATACAAAATCAATGCCCAGAAATCAATGGCATTTCTATACACCAACAATGAGACTGAAGAAAATTAAGGAGTCAAACCCATTTACAATTGCACCCAAAAGCATAAGATACCTAGGAATAAACCTAACCAAAGAGGTAAAGGATCTATACCCTAAAAACTATAGAACACTTCTGAAAGACATTGAGGAAGACACAAAGAGATGGAAAAATATTCCATGCCCATGGATTGGCAGAATTAATATTGTGAAAATGTCAATGTTACCCAGGACAATTTACACGTTTAATGCAATCCCTATCAAAATACCATGGACTTTCTTCAGAGACTTAGAACAAATTATTTTAAGATTTGTGTGGAATCAGAAAAGACCCCGAATAGCCAGGGGAGTTTTAAAAAAGAAAACTATAGCTGGGGGCATCACAATGCCAGATTTCAGGTTGTACTACAAGGCTGTGGTCATCAAGACAGTGTGGTACTGGCACAAAAACAGACACATAGATCAATGGAACAGAATAGAGAACCCAGAAGTGGACCCTCAGCTTTATGGTCAACTAATATTCGATAAAGGAGGAAAGACGATCCATTGGAAGAAAGTCTCTTCAATAAATGGTGCTGGGAAAATTGGACATCCACATGCAGAAGAATGAAGCTGGACCACTCTCTTGCACCATACACAAAGATAAACTCAAAATGGATGAAAGATCTAAACGTGAGACAAGAGTCCATCAAATCCTAGAGGAGAACACAGGCAACACCCTTTTTGAACTTGGCCACAGTAACTTCTTGCAAGATACATCCACGAAGGCAAAAGAAACAAAAGCAAAAATGAACTATTGGGACTTCATCAAGATAAGAAGCTTTTGCACAGCAAAGGATACAGTCAACAAAACTAAAAGACAAGCTACAGAATGGGAGAAGATATTTGCAAATAACATATCAGATAAAGGGCTAGTTTCCAAGATCTATAAAGAACTTATTAAACTCAACACCAAAGAAACAAACAATCCAATCATGAAATGGGCAAAAGACATGAAGAGAAATCTCACAGAGGAAGACATAGACATGGCCAACATGCACATGAGAAAATGCTCTGCATCACTTGCCATCAGGGAAACACAAATCAAAACCACAATGAGATCTCACCTCACACCTGTGAGAATAGGGAAAATTAACAAGGCAGGAAACCACAAATGTTGGAGAGGATGCGGAGAAAAGGGAACCCTCCTGCACTGTTGGTGGGAATGTGAACTGGTACAGCCACTCTGGAAAACTGTGTGGAGGTTCCTCAAAGAGTTAAAAATAGACCTGCCCTGACCCAGCAATTGCACTACTGGGTATTTACCCCAAAGATACAGATGCAATGAAACACTGGGACACCTGCACCCCGATGTTTCTAGCAGCAATGTCCACAATAGCCAAACTGTGGGAGGAGCCTCGGTGTCCATCGACAGATGAATGGATAAAGATGTGGTCTATGTATGCAATAGAATATTACTCAGCCATTAGAAACGACAAATAACCCACCATTTGCTTCAACGTGGATGGAACTGGAAGGTATTATGCTGAGTGAAGTAAGTCAATTAGAGAAGGACAAACATTATATGTTCTCATTCATTTCGGGAATATAAATAATAGTGAAAGGGAATAGAAGGGAAGGGAGAAGAAATGTGTGGGAAATATCAGAAAGGGAGAGAACATGAAGACTCCTAACTCTGGGAAATGAACTAGGGGTGGTGGAGGGGGAGGAGGGCGGGGGGTGGGGGTGGATGGGTGATGGGCACTGAGGGGGGCACTTGACGGGATGAGCACTGGATGTTATTCTGTATGTTGGTAAATTGAACACCAACAAAAAAATATTATAAAAGATTTGTTTCAATATAACTTCAAATTTATATGACTAGGTTTTCTCTTCAAGAAGAGACTCCTGAAGAATCCTTAACGAGTTCCTTTAAGATGTATGCATACATAGAGTACCTGTTGGGCAGCTAACCCGTTAGCCATCCAGACTTCTCACTACTTCCCCTGATGCAACCTCTGCTACCACAGCTGCCACTGCACAAAAACCAGCAGACAGCCTAAACTCTCCGAATCTTTTGTTAATACACCTGTGTCAATAAAAATTTTGACATGTTTTCTCAACAGATGTTTCTTGCTTATTTATTTGTGTATTTATTTACTTAATAACTTATTACGTATATTTAGTGTCTTAAATGGGGAAGATACTTTCCTCTTTTACAACTGAAAACATAGTTTTAGTAGCATGGAATAATAGATTTTTTTAAGCTAAAATAAAATAGCAATGAACCCATTTAATCCTAATGTAACATTAAGAGCTATATTTTTAATTGCCTTTTCAAATTACTCTAAGGTATCCAGTCTATTCAAATTTTCAACTTGTTTCTTTTATATATATATATATATATATTATATATATATATATATTTACATATATATAAAAAGCACATTTCTCAATTAAGGTTATTTCTGGAATACAAGGGTGGCTTGTATCAGGAAGTTTATTAACATACTTCAGCACATCTTAGGAGTTGTTCAAAATGGTTGTAGAAAAGATTCTATAAAATTCAGTAAATATCCTTAATAGAATTTTTATAATTAACAAAAACTTATAACAAATATTTTATTAAATGTGAAAACACTAAAACAAATTCAGTTCATATCAGGAGATAAACAGGGATTTCTGAATATCACCATTATTTTTATATTTTTATTTATTTTTTAAAGATAATTCTATACTGATCTGCAAGATCATTACAAATAATTTCCATATGATGGAAATTCACCATTTGTTCACATTTGGCTACTTTTTTTTATTACCCTCTATTTGTATATACTTATAGGTAAAATGCAAGAAAGTGGGGCACCTGGGTGGATCAGTTGACTAAGAGTCCGCCTTTGGATCAGGTTGTGATCCTGAGGTCCTGGGATCTGGGATCAAGCCTCATAGGGCTCCCTGCTCCGCAGGGAGTTTGTTTCTTCTTCTCTCTCTTCTCCTCCCCCACTCATGTTTGCTCTCTCTTTCTCCCTCTCTCTCTCTCAAATAAATAGATAAAATCCTTTAAAAAATGAATTAATACAAAGATATTTGCTATGATACATACAATCTATGTTCAAATGTTGCCAAATTTTCAGGTATTTTCTATAGCAATTTTTTTATGCTATGTATTCAGTTCATATCATGCATCTATCACTTTAATCTGTAAGAATTCTACAGTCTTTTTGTCTTCATGGTATTGACATTGAACATGGTGTCAGAGATCAGGCATTGCTGTCCAGTATGTTCCACAATTTGGGTTCACTATTACTATTTAATACAGGAAATATTCAATGCAGTGAGAAAATTAAATTAAACAATATGCATATATGTTAGAAAAGATGGTACTTTTGCCCGTGATTTGATTATATACTTTAAGGAAAAAATTTAATCATTAGAATAAAGAAAGTTGATGGGATTACTAGGTATGAAAAAGATGTTCAAAATCCAAATGTAATCTACAGATAAAGATCTAAAATGAAAGTATCTTATACAAAATTTCAACAAAAATATAAAATTTTTAGGAAAAAACTTGGCAGAAAACCAAAATTGTGTTTTTAATGTAAAGTATAAAACTTTTGAATAAATGTAAAAAATAATATATTATTGTATGAGAAGATAGTATTTTAATAAATTCCATTACCTATCCCTACAGAATTTGTGTTGGAATTGGTTTAAAAATTTTTAAGACTAAGTGGAAAGCTATATATTTAAATATATTAAAGACTATGAATTTAATTATATTAAAAGATGAGGGAGAAGAATGGTTTAGAAAAATTTGTTTCAATATAACTTCAAATTTATAAGACTGTAGTGAATTTAATGTATTATTTCAGAGTATATAGCTATTGATAAGAAAATAATGTATTTTTAATGGTGCTGTAATAACTAGCTATCAAAGAAAATTATAACCTTCTTATATTTAAAATGCATTTTGTGTGGATCAAAGGCTTAAAATGGTAAAAGCAAAAACAAATATTTTAAAAGAAAATCTGAAAACCTACACAAATAACCAAATAAGAAAACTTTAATTTAGACCATAAATTTATAAATTGTAAAAAGTAAATTTTTAAGTATGAAAACATTCTAGCAAGGATATATTAAAGCCACTAGACAAATAGTAGCTGGAAGAAAATTCCAATACACATGGCTAAGAGTTATACATTTGTCACACAAATTGTTCTTCCAAGCCAACAAGAAAATGGTACACAATTTGAATGAAAATTGGTAAACACTATGAATATCCACTTGACAGAAAATCAAATCCAAATGGTCAGGAAAAGGCAAGTAAAGAAGCACCTGTCTGGAACTCTATAGTAAAGATCATTTTAAGTTTCCCAAACTTCAGAAATTTAATATAATTTTATTTAAAACTAGAAAAACTAGACCACATAGCTTTATTTGGATAAAAATCACAAACAGCCTAATTGTCACTAGATCTTCATAAAATTTTTCACACTCGCACATACCATTTTCTTTCATTCAATACATTGTAGTTTCAGTGTTGTTGTTTTTCATTCTTAAAACTTAGTTGATTCTAATTTTCTCATATGTCAGCAATAAATCTAGCATAAAACCCTGTTTAATTCACTATTAATCAAATCTATCATTTTTTAAGCATTTGGCCCAGGGGTACTATTTCTTTAAAATACTACCTAAACAAGAAACAACAAAAACTGCAGCCTAGGCACGTGCCAATGACAGAAATTGCCAGAGACTGAATTCACGGCATGGAGACCTTTCTATTACCTGCTGTTTAATGCTGGTTATATTTTTCTTTGGCTAACCATCACACCACACATTGTTTGATGAAGGTATCTTGACTTATGAGAAAAGATAATACAATAACAGAATACTCTATGTCTGTAATTTATTGTCAAATGAGAAAAAAAGAGCAATAAGTATAGTCATTTGTAAACTTATATGTATAAGGGGGATAGAGGAAAGGAGAGAGGAAGCAGGAGCACATATATGGGAGAAAATGTTAATGGTGAATGAGTGAGTATAAATAATGGGCATATAAAAATTCTGTTTTCTGAAGTTCCTCTGTAAGGTTGAAACCAATCATTTCTAAATAAGAAGTTAAATACAACAATAAAAAGAATGTTCTTTTCAATAGGGAATGTTCTTCTCTTTCACATTTCTGTATATATGGAATACGCACGACTAATGATTTTATATATTCAACTACAGTCAGTCAAAAATTAAAAATTGGGCTATGGTAGATTTACTATTAACTGTATTGCCTTACATCTTCCATGACAAAATTATAATCTATTTATTATTACATTATTTAAGCTTTTTTATTGTTGTCACATCCACATATATTAGTGGGAACATTTTATATCAAATAAAACCATTTAAAAAAACAAATTAAAGGGGAAGCAAAGGGAAATCTCAGAACTCTTTGACAATTTAATTAGAGACATAACGATTGATTTATCTTTTGGAGTCTAGAGCAGCATTTCCTTCTTGGAAGAAAGTGAGTTCAACAAACTAAATTTTATAGAAGCTTGATCAAGCAATCTTTGAATATTTGCTTTCAGTAACAAATTTCCAAAATTATCATCACAAGTGTGTTACACAATTATTCCACATAACAGATCTCTTAGATGTTTGTCTGAATGTTTTCCCATTGCAATTTCCTCTGATTCTTTCTAAGACATCATCTAAAGAGACATTTCTTTGCAAGGGCGAACCATCACTTCATATCCAGCGTCCATTTGCCCTTGATGGAACATTAAAGTTCTTCATTATGCTGCAGGCTTAGAAAGAAAAACTAGACCACATAGATCTATTTGGATAAAAATCATAAACAACTTCATTATCACTGTCTTCAAAAAGTGACTATAGATACTGAGTAACAGATTTTGTTAGGTTCCGTTTCAGAAGTCACTTGAAAAAAAAGATTTCTTTTCTCTTAGGAATGAAGTTAGGTATCCGATGAAATATTCAAAAGTACTTCAATCTCATCTAACTCTGCAGAATATATCTCAAATAATTGTTTTGATTTATATTGTTTAGCTTTGTTAAGTCAATGAGTAATACTAATTTTATTTATGTGTGGACAGAACTTTGTAGCATTTAAACATATTTTCAAATGATCTGCCCAGCTTATTTTTAATACTGGCAAAGCAAATGTTCCTTGTAATACCTAATAATTTATAATCCAAAGTAAAATTTCAAGAGCAGTATTATGAAGATTCTAACTAGTTCAGCTATGGAACATAATCATTTCTTAAATTCAAGTTTCAAATGAAACTCCATCTCATTATTTTAAGTCATATATGCAAAATTAAAAATCATACTACCCTTCATACTACCATTTCTATTTCTATAAATTTATTCTGAAGATATATCACACTTGTAAAAAATTGTCTACATTTAATTTATTCATTTTGTGTTGTTCATAGAGAAAATTAATTAAAATAAGCTAAATAATAACTAATGGCCTAGTTATTAAATAAGACATATCTGTACCATGGAATATTGTTTCAAAATTAACAAAACAATGGATACTAAAACTAATATAAAATTATTTTCAAAAATAAGATTCAAAAAATAAGATACAGATTTTTATGTATAGTATGTTAGTTTTATTAGTTAGATATTTGTAAAAATGAAGGGGAGAAATATATATACACAAAATTTTCACACTTCTTATTTGTATATGTGTATATATGTACATAAGTATAAATAAATCTATAAAGCAACAAATATGTAATATAATGATATTATGTATAGTCTTGTAAATTCTTGAAATGCCAATTGAGGAATCATGAATAATTGTTGTCTATGGGTAAGAGACTTGGGTGGGTGAAGGATAGGTATGAGAAAAAGATCCTTCACCTGTTAAATTTCATACAATATAGATACAATAAAGAAAACATGAATATATAAGATAAATAAAATATTTAAAACAAACTATCTCTATCTTATTATCATTTTCCAACCCATTTCCATAGAAATAGAACAAGATAGTCTTACAGATAGAAATATAAATACATTACAAGATTAATTACTTATGCATGAAATTGCCAAAATATTACCGACTTACCAGCATGAAGAATATGTTTTTTTGCTGTCTAATGAGCCAAAGTTCTAAAAAGTATGATCGTACACTCAAAACTATTAGTGAAACATGCAAATAATGAATATGGTGAAATTAAGTTGTCATAATGGATGCACAAATATCTTTGAAATAAATATATTTACATACACAATACATTTGGGGTTTGTCTAATGTCTAATATAATTAAGCATATTTTCAATGTTGAAGCTTAAGACATGGTTATTTAATTATTTTAAGAACAGATCAGACATTGATTTTGATAAATAAGAGAAATGAAAGCAAATTACTAATTAATGCTTCCTAAATTGCATATGAGCTTAAGGTAAATATACTATCTACATTACTATGCAGAATTATTGCATATACAGGGACTTCTTTCATGTCTGGAGTACATGGATCCCTAAAGTCTCAGGGTTGTCCCAGTGTGGGGAATATCTGGAGAAAATTTGTTATATTTCTATTCGTTCTTTCTATCTACTGATAATACAATTTGAAGTCCTTTCTCCCCAAACAGTACTGGGCTATTACCAAAATGGTGTTTGTCAAGAAAATCAGTCACACAACCCTAAAAAACACCATGAAGGCTGGTAGGGTGAGCATGAGATTTTAAAGTAAATAGAATTCAGGGTTTGAGGTACTAAGATTAGAATGCCAGTAGCTTTCCAAAGAAAGTAATGTGTGTGAGTGGAAAATTCATGGTGAAGACCTGTGTTGAAGATATATACGTGTGAAGTTCTCAGCATATAGATGTTACATAAATCCATGAAACTAAGTGAGATTACATAGGGATGAATGATGTGAGGTTGTGCAGTCAGGAAGGAGAAGGGAACCTCCTACAGATCTCCAGGACTTCCAACGTTTAGCAATGGAGAATGCTAGTGGAAAAAAAGAGTTTGAGAATAAAAGACAAGAAAAAGAGGTGAAGAAAGAGAAAAATGGTCATTTTCATAGGATAGTACAAAAAAAAATAATAAAATGCTTTCTGATATTTTATTCAATAACACACAGACATCCATTTTTAAAACTAATATTTTAAAATGATTTTTGTAAAAGTCTTAAAATAAAAATCAAGCACAGAGGTTCTTAATTACCTAGAAATAGTATGTTCATGGACAAAACAGTAACAACAAAAAACAAAGTGGAAAACTCCAAATAATTCAAGCAAAAAGAGATAAATATGAGTAAAATAGTTCTATATATGTAAAAAGAAGCATTTTTAGAATAGTCTTAAATGTTTTTAAATAAAGCATCCACAGTCATTCAAAAAAATCTAAGTTTGCATGTTAATTATTGTAAGAGAAAAATTGTACTGGGTCAGCTTTAAGACTTTATTCAAGACTATTGTAATAGAGGAGAGAGACTGAACTCAACTCTATTGAAAGACATGGTGACAGCGGTTTTGAGCCCTGGGACGATCTAGTAGAAAGGTATTGGAAAAAGTCGGTGGGAATTTGGTCAGTATGATTTGCTAATTAGTGCTTATCAAAGACAGCTCCCACCCTCCCAGAAACACAGGAAGGTAAGGGTACTATCCTTCCTAATGTTTAAATTTCAAAGATTCCAGATTGTTGAATTCTCAAAGTCCCTCCTTCAAATGCTTAGTCCAAACTATCAAATTCTACATTGGTGCAATAACTCCCAGTTCTACTTCTCGTCCCCTTCTCCTACTCTCATAATCCATACTCAATGCATACTCACATGCATTGAATGCATCAATGCATCACGTATCTGATCGTGTCATCCCCCTAAGCCATACACCTCAGCCCCATCAATCACAAAGTACAGACTGATCACTTTGACCATCAGTGCTCTGCACCATCTGGCACTGCTTTACCACTCCAACTTCATCTCACTTCTCACCCTTTGCTCAAACCCTCAAGCCTTCATACATATATATTTTAGAGAGAGAGATTGTGAGAGGGAAGGAAAGAGGGAGAGAGCAAGTGAATGCGTGAGAGGGGAGGGGCAGTGCAGAGGGAGAGAATCTTAAATGGGCTCCACCCCACCACAGAGCTGAGGGGGCTCATTCTCAGAACCCTGAGATCATGGCATGAGGGAAATCAGTGCTCAACAGACTGTGCCAAGGAGACGACTCTCAAGACTTCTGGGTCTTGGGATCCCTGGTTGGCGCAGCGGTTTAGCGCCTGCCTTTGGGTCAGGGCGCGATCCTGGAGACCCAGGATCGAGTCCCACGTCGGGCTCCCGGTGCATGGAGCCTGCTTCTCCCTCTGCCTATGTCTCTGTCTCTCTCTCTCTCTCTCTGTGACTATCATAAAAAAAAAAAAAAAAGACTTCTGGGTCTTAAATGCACAAACTCACACCTGTCTTAAGATCTTAGGTCTGGGGATCCTTGGGTGGCGCAGTGGTTTAGCGCCTGCCTTTGGCCCAGAGCAGATCCTGGAGACCCGGGATCAAATCCCACGTCGGGCTCCCAGTGCATGGAGCCTGCTTCTCCCTCTGCCTGTGTCTCTGCCTCTCTCTCTCTCTCTCTCTCTCTGTGACTATCATAAATTAAAAAAAAAAAAGATCTTAGGTCTGTTTGTTCCTATCTCATAGAACTTTCCTTCCTTTGATTTTGGCATGTGGGGTTGCTTCCTCCTTGTTGGTCAGATCTCAATTTGATGTTGTTCTCTCAGAAGGCCTTCTCTGACCATCCAATATTTAATAGCCAATTGTTAGTTTGGATGTTTTGAATCACAAAATCATATTTGAATAATCTGGATAACATTATTTACTTTTACACCAATGTTTTTCTTTAACTATATATATATATATGTATATATATATATATATATATACATATATATAGTTATATAGTTTTCCTTTAGTGAATATATATATATCGTTTTTCCTCACTAGAATGGCATTTTAAGAAGAGCAGACATCTTGTCTATCTTGCTCATTGCCAAATCCTCATGACAAAACAAAAGCATACAGAAGTACCATGCCATGCTAGTTATTATTAAATATTTGTTTAAAAATGAATAAAAAGGGATCCCTGGGTGGCGCCGCGGTTTAGCGCCTGCCTTTGGCCCAGGGCGCGATCCTGGAGACCCGGGATCGAATCCCACGTCTGCCTGTGTCTCTGCCTCCCTCTCTCTCTCTCTCTCTATCATAAATAAATAAAAATTTTAAAAAAATGAATAAAAATAAATGCAGAAGATATTTCAATAATTATTTTTCTCAGATCTCACCTTTAACAAGAATGAAATTGGAAGGAATGGGGTTAAATGTTATACGCAGGGTCAACCACATAGCGGAGCCAGTGTAGATGAGAGTCTTGATTCTCAGTCCAGGATTATCTATTTATAGTTAATATTTTTTCAGTGGTCTGTTTTGATGATTAAAACCCAGTGAATAAAAAAGGTTTTTTTTCTTGAAATATCCCCAAACTGGACACTCTACTTTTTGGAATGGCTTCATATATATTATATATTAATTTCTCAGTAGGAATAATATCACATAAAGGGTAATAATGACTTACCTCCTTAACACATTAACAGGGACTGTTTTTTGATTAGCCCACAGCAAAGATCCTAAAAGAAAAAGTGTCAGGGAAGTTTTGTTGATAAGAAGTTTGTTTCCTAAGAGATAATTCACTGTGGTAAGGATCGCATGACTCTCAGGAAATCTAAGGGTCTAAATTTGAAAAGGAACATCTCCATATAATACTGAGAAAATGATAGGAGCAAATTACTCCCTCTTCTTCAATGTGCTTCTGGATATGGTTGTCGTATCTGATTTAAAGGTCATATCTAATAATAATAATAAATAGTAATAATTATAATAATAATTGCCATTTTCAAGAATCTCTTAGCTAGTCTTTATGCAATTAGGGCAGTTTGTTAAATGCGTGCTCTTAGCCACATAGCAAGAAATCTAATGTTATTTTAGATAGAAGAAAGACAAGAATGAGTCCAGGAAGGGTAAATAACAGTATAAAATAATATCATTACTTTAGTAATGGATTTAAATTTTTATCCAAAGTCTTTCCGGCTTAATACTGCTTTATATAAAAGTATATGTTATTTTAATTTAGAAAAATATTATTTATCGTTATTTGAAGGCAATATTTGAGTTAATTCTCAGTCTCTGGGTGACTCAAGGAAGTATAGGTTAATGCAGTGATATCTATGTGCAATAACAAGAATGTAAAATAAGATAGCCCCAGATTTGTATTGACACCTAAGCTCATACTTAGCAGCTAATGGTTTAATCTAACTTGTTTTGATTCTTTTTTCTTCATTTAGCAGTGCTATAAAATTTGATGAGACTCTGCACATGACTTTACTTTTCCAAGAACTGAATGAAAATTACTTAGGGAGAGACTGCATGTGTTCAATAGTTGGTGGTATTATTGTTAAAATTATACAATAATTGTAATAGAATCCCCAGTTATGTGATATAATATACCAGACACAAAAAATGTACTGGGCATTGCTTGACTTCAAAATATTGATGCTATACCATTTGTTTCACAAACCTTTTAAGAGTTTATACAAATTTGACACTTTATGAAATAATAACATTTGGAAGTCAGAAAAGTATAATAGAAAAAGTGCTCGTTTTAGTCACAATTTCTTATGTTTTAACACAGGATAAACAATCATTAAGTGGTGCTATTCAGTTGTTAGGCAACCATAAGGGCATATTGGTTCTTAATAGAGAAAGTCCTGTGCTGTAATGATTGCAAAATGTTGAATATCATTTCTGTTACAATTAATAAGCTGCATCATATTTTCCAATTTCTTACCTGGACAATGGGTGAAAGAAACTAGAGGCTGTAAAGTATACTATAAAATGAAAAAAACTTGAATTTTTGAATTTCAAATCCTAGTTTTTCTAGGTTTTAAAATGCAATTTTATCCATACTAACCATAAAACTTGTGAGTATTGCTAGGCCATTCATTTTCTTAATCTGTACAGGGTGCAAAAAGAGTTCCAGGAATTAAATGAGATAAGATGTGCAAAAAGCTTGCATATCAGCTGACAATAACCTAAGCACAATAAACATGAATTATTATTAACTATTAACATATTAAGAGTTATATTTTCAAAATTCTATGTTCCCATATGAGTTTATTTTCTAGAAGAGATGCATTGATTTTTTTTCAAGATTTTGCCTCGCAAGCAAGGCAAGTGATTACTATTTACGTTCATGAAAAATATTTCACCATTTGTACTGGACAATAAGTTCAATAAATTAACCCTGTAAATTTATTAATATAATTATATTTCTATTTCTCCCCACTCTCACAAAAGATACTTTACATCATAGGAAAGATATTAGTTTGGAAACCACTTAACCTCTGTGATATATAATCAAAGTGTTTTTTTTTTAAATCCTAGAATGGGATTTTTATATAAATCAGCTGAGTATTGACTATGTTAAACATATGATCTTTTAAAGGTATAACATTTTATCATATTTTTATCAAAATATACATTTTTATATATGTACTCACATATAAATTTACAAATTTGGACATGACAAGAATGAATAAATGGTGTTAGCATTAAAATAATCTGGGGCAAGTTAAATTTTCCTATTGAAGCAGCAGGTACAGAGTCAATTATAATTCTTCATAAATATAGCATTAGCAAAGAATAAGCTTGTAAATACAATACATTTATCATAGAAAAAAGATTGAAAAATTATATTAATATAAGCAAAACAGCATGAAGAAAGTCATGGTATATTAAAAATCATTTCTATAACTGATGTATTTTAAACGTGAGGAATGATTTTGTTGTATATTAAAAGGCACAAACTTTTCCACCTAGAGTTGTGCAAAATCATTTTTGGAGCAATTTAGACTTGAATGCTTAGGAACTGAGAAACATTCTATTTGACTAAGCTGCTAATTCTATTTTCAAATATACTTTTTAAGTAAGTTTAAAATAGCTAGGTCCATGTTACTTGTACTTAGAAATTACTATCATAGATGTGTATTGACAATATCAGATGTAACTGGATTCTTATCTTTTTATTTTTAGAAAATCTAATTATAACATTGGCGGACAGTTAGCCTCTTCTAATCACAAGTTCATATAATTGAACAAAGCTAATTGAAGGTACCAAACCATGTCAGCATGCTGGCTAATCTAAAGAGGTTGAGATCCCATGAAAATTAAGTCAACTAATTCAACGTGGCACTATGTTATTAATCAAAATCCAAATTATTTCCTTACTAACAAGTATAAAATTAAACTACATTTGTTTCTTTTTTTAACTAATAAAAAATGCCTCAAAATAATGCTTGTGTAATGTAGTAGAATGAACTTTCAGATCTCCTTACTTTCTTTATGATCAATAAAGTAACTTGATTATTGTTTATGATTGAAGTATTAAAAAATGCTGTGCACATGTTTGCAATCTAAAATGATACATTCTTGGCATGCTTTTTATATTTATTTCTCAAAAAAGTATTTTTAAAACAATATTCAAGTTGTTATTGCATAAACCTACTATTTTTTAAAATTTTTGCAATGAGTTTCTAACATACCTATGAATTGGTGAGAGCTCTCTTGACTGAGTATTCAATGTTAAACCCAGTATTTTTTTTATTTTCAATGAGAAATCTCATATTTTTGAGACTGAAATGTGAATATACTCTCAAAGACAAAAGGATGCCTTTGTACATTACTAGATTAGAAAGTCTTTCTCCAGTAATTCATTATTTTTCCATAGCTCTGTTTAACATTGTCATCATCTATGTTGGTTACAAACTAGTTTACTCAATTAGTACATCTTACAGATTTTAAATTGCCCTACCAAATTCTATTGTAACTTGTTTTTTTATTCTGTCAGGAGGGAAAAACATCTTTGAAGAAGTGAAGATTATTTCATTTTATGCTTCATGAATAGAAAACTGAAAATCATTCATAGTATGTATGTGAATGATTGATATTATCATATGATGTATATGATCATAAAACTGACATATATATGTCAGATAAGTTTTACAGTATGTCTGTCCATTTTGAAGTTTTTTGAGTAGAATAACATGTGATCTTTAAGAATAATGAGTATGTTTTACTGACTTATGTCTCTTAGCATAAAGCTTTCTAATTCCATCCATGTTGTGGCAAATTTATGGCTGAGTAATATTCCATTTGCATATAATGGAAATATATATATATATCACTTCTTTATCTATTCATCAGTCAATGGATACTTGGGCTGTTTCCATAATTTGACTATTGTAGATAATGTTGCTATAAACATGCACGTGTCCCTTTGATTTAGTATTTTTATATTTTTTTGGGTAGACAATACCTAATAGTATTGCTGGATGGTAGGGTTTATCTATTTTTAACTATTTGAGGAAGCTCCACAATGTTTTCCAGAGTTGCTGCAGCAGGTGGCATTCCCACCAGCAGTGCAAGTGGGCTCCCCTTGCTCCATATCTTCACCAATATCTATTGTTTCTTGAATTGTTAATTTTAGCCATTTTGGCACATATGAGGTGATATCCCCTGTAGTTTTGATTTGCATTTCACTGATGATTAGTGATGTTGAGCATCTTTTCATGTGTCTCTTGGCCATCTGTATGTCTTCTTTGGAAAAATACCTATCTTATGTCCTTTTTAAAATAAGATTATTTATTTTTTGGGTGTGGAGTTCTTTATGTAAGTTCTTTATATGTTTTGGATACTAACGCTTTATAGGCTATGTCATTTGCAAATATCTTCTCCCATTCCATATGATTTCACTCATAAATGGAATTTAAGAAACAAAACTATAAGCAAAGAGAAAAAGATGAGAGAGAGAGACAGACAAGAAACAGACTTAACTATAGAGAACAAACTGATGGTTGCTAGAGGGAGGTGGGTGGGGAAGGAGGAAATAGATGATGGGAATTAAAGAGCACACATGATGAACACCGAGTCTTGTATGGAAGCATTGTATTGTACACCTAAAACTAATATTTTTAAAAAGATTTTATTTATGTATTCATGAGAGACACTAGAGAAAGAGAGGCAAGAGTAATAGGCAGAGGGAGAAGCAGGCTCCCTGCAGAGAGCTTGATGCAGAACTTGATCCCACCGGGATCATGCCCTGAGCCAAGGGCAGATGTTCAACCACTGAGCCACCCACGTGCCCCACCTAAAACTAATACTGCACTGTGTGTTAACTAACTTGAATTCAAATACAATCTTTAAAAAAAGAATAATGAGTATAAAACCTCATAGGTCATTCGAAGGTAAAATCTAGCGTAAGAAATGAGATATGTGAATTGAGATATCTGCCGAGGAATTAAGTCAGAGAGTGGTAGCATTTCCCAAACATCTTGCCAACAGAAAAATGAAGTTGCCTGCCAGTTTCCCGCTTTTGTCTGAGATAGAGTGACTCGATGTTAATTACTTCATTTAACTACCCGCTAAAAAAAAAAAGTTGTTTTAGGAAAATCTCTCTTGGGTTCCCCCAGAGATTATTTTTCTTCAAAGTTTTTTAAATATGACATTTTAAAGGAAGGAGAGGAGAGTTTATCTTGCAAGGAGTCTTAAGTTGGTAAAAGCTTTTTAGGGCAGACCTCAGAAAACTGGGGAGAATTTGAAGCATATTTCTAGTTTTATCAAGAAAATTGTGTCTATTGAAGTACTAAGATAGAAGCCTAGTTCAAAAGTCACATAAAACTATGGAGAGATTAGAAGAAATATGACACACAGCATGTTAATAAGTGCAGTATGCTTAGACATAAATGGGCACTAAATGGATTTTTATAGAACTCCAAATTGGTTGGTATATCAAAGGATATGACAAATAATATAATTCCAGTTCACTGGGGCTGGGTGAAAAGGATGCTTATTATTTGGTTATGATGAAAAAATTAAAAAGAATAAGAGTTGTTTTGTAAATGTCATAAATGATTACTGATTCTAGATTTCCAAAGAGTTCCAATTAATTTGTTATTATAAAGAGCAAATTGTTGTGTGCCAAATAGGCTTTGTGTTTCTTGATCAAGTTTACATCAAACTCCAAAAACATTTGATAAATATTTTTGAATATCTATAATGAGATTAAACAAACTAACCAACCAACAAACCTGCTCCAGAGCTCCCGAGGGAGCTCACTAATAAATATTGGTGCAGGTTGAATTGTGTCCCACAGAATTTATATGTTGAAATCTTAGTACTAGCAGCTCAGAATGTGACCTCATTTGGAGATAGGATGCTTACAGAGCTATATTAATTAAGGTGAGATCGTTGAGGTGGGTCTTAATCCAATGTGACCGATGCCTTTATAAAAAGATAAATTTTAGAGATAGAGAAATATTTAAGGGGAACACCTTATGAACATGAAGACAGACATCAGCAAGCCAACTGAGACCTTGGAAGAGATCCCTCCCTATACAGCCTATCAGAAAGAACCAACCATGTCACCATCTTGATTTTGAACTTCTAGTCTTCAGAAAGAGATCCCTCCCTATACAGCCCTATCAGAAAGAACCAACCAACCATGTCAACACCTTGATTTTGAACTTCTAGTCTTCAGAAATATAGAATAACTACTTTCTGTTGTTTATGTCAACACAAATTATTGTGGTACTTTGTTACAACAGCACTAGCACACCAGTCCTTAGAGGGGATATTAAATAGAGAACAGTAAAATGTTTAGTATATCAGATGGTCATAACTTAATTATGGAGTGTATCATCTAGCATACCTTGGTTCCTATTTTGTAAATTTCTCTCCCCCTTTTGAGAAGAGATCAATTATCAGAGTTCCCTGCAAACTGTTCTAAATGTTTTTGCCATCCTTTCCCTCCTCTGCTATTTGTATTCTCTACTGAACCTCATTTTCATTTCAGTAGTCATTTTCTACATCCTTTTTTCAACAGAAATTTTTGAATGATTAAAGACATATACTATGTGTAATGGCATCTTTTAATCTTTGTTGGGCTTAGTATGCTGTGTTATCATATATATTCAGCATTTGTATAATAAATTAATTTGTTCCTACAAAACCAGCAGATCTCTTTTTTCAGCTATATCCCCATCTCATCATAAGAAGGTAAGTCTCTGCTCACATAAAGCTTGCTTTTTATATGTTCTTAAAATACAAAGTTATATTAAATACTATTTAATATACCCTCAAAATGCTAATTCATGATTTCAATAAAATGCAAAAAACTCAAGACTTTTATGTATGGGAACTATAAATTATGCTCCAAGTCCATTAATATACTTCTAATTACAGTAATACCATGATTTCCACATGATTAAATTTAAAAGTAGATAATGCAAAGTCACTCTTTAAGTATTTTAATCAGTATCTGCACGGCAGATATTGCTGTCTGCTTAAATGTACAGTTCATCCTTTTCTTTTTCCTTGAAAAAAATCTGAATTTCATTTAAGAATCAGGCAATATCTCTGCAATCTACAATACGGAATATTTATCTGAGATAACCATATTCTACTACAGTGGAATCTTTACAGAGATTCTTGGATTTATTTAGCAATTCACTTAACAAGTATTTATTGTATGCTTAACTATGTGCTTGGCACAGGGATACAGAAAATAATCCCAGCCTCATGGAGCTTGCATTCTGATGGGAAAGAACATAAACAAAATAAGCAAGTATCTTACTTACCATCACTAACACATGGAGATATCTTCTATTAAAAAATGAAGTACAGCAGTAGGATAGGAAATGTAGATGGAAAAGTAGGATAGGAAATTTACAATTCTAGATGATGCAAGAATGACCAGGCTGGGCCCCATAAGGAGGAAACATTTGGACAAGACCTGAAGAGGTGAGGTATAAATCATGGGGATAATAGGAGACCAAAAGCTCTAGGCAGAAAACATTCCCAGGCAGAGAGCTTTCCTCAATTTTCAAGAAGCAACATGGAGGCAGAGGTGAGGGGAAAAATGGTAAAAGATGAAGTCCTTGGGTAATGCTGGACAAAGGAGCAAACAGTATTTGAGTAGGACTTTGCAAACCATCTGAAAAACTTCTTTTTGTTGTGTTTTAAGAGAGTCAGGAATCCTTTGGAGGTCATGCAGCAGAGGAACTATATGGTCTGATTTTGGTTTCAAACAAGACTACTCTGGCTGCTGGCTAATAATAGGCAAAAGGGAACATGAATAGAAGCAGAGAGGCCAGGTAAAGATGTTGATGGTTGGGATGAGAGTAACAACAAAAGAAGCGAAGAAAAGTGGTAAATACTGGATTTTTAAAAAAGTATCAATGTGATTTGCCAAAGGACCAGATGTAGATTTTGAGTAAAAAGATATATTATTGATAACTGAATTATTTTACATCTACAACTGGAAAATGGAGTTGCAATTCATTGAGATGGGAATATTATGAAAGTTGTTAAAATTACGGTGAATAACAGGTAATCAATTGGAGTATATAAACTTTGATAAATTTATGAGTCATAGAAGTAGAGATGTCTAGTAGGAAACTGGATATGTAAATCTAGATTAGAGGAAGACTTTAAAGTTGGAAGTCATTGGTGTGTGGGAATATATTTAAAACCATGATGCTAGATAATTTTACCCAGTGAGTGTGTGTAGAGAGAAAATAGAAGAGATCCAAGAGCTGAGTCCTGGACACTGATGGCAAAGAGATGAAGAAAAATCAGCAGCTAAAACTAAAAAGGAATGGCCTCAGTGACAAAAGGAAAACCAGGAGAGTGTGGTATATTAGAAATCAGGGGAGGAAAATGCTTTCATGAAGGAGTCATCATTTTTTTAAAACATCATTTAGTATATTCCATTAGGGTAGAAATATCCCAATTCACTAGATTTAGCATTGCAAAAATCATTGATGTCATAACAGAATTTTGGTAGCATGGTAGAGTGGCTTCAAGAGGATTTGATAGGAAAAACATCACAGGCAGTGAATACAGGTGACCATTTTAGGGAATTTATATGAAGAAAGAAATGTGGTAGTTAGAGATATATAGGGAGTTAAAAGAGAAGGAAAATTTTTGGTTTTCTTTTGTTTTAAGATGGGGGCAGTTTTGTTTGCTGTTGGGACACATTTTAAATAGAACATATATGGATGGTTCAGGAAAATCGGCAATGCCATACTCGGGTCATAACACTGAGTAGGTGAAAAAGGTTAAGACCTAATATATGTATAAAGGACTTGGTCTTAGCCAGGAGTAGAGATGGTTTACCCATAATAAAAATACTGAAGACATATTATACCAGCACAGCAGGTGGTAAATGTGATAGAGAAAAGTTAGTGTACCTTTCTATGAGGTAATAGAAAAAATATCTATTGATCTCTTTCCTGGTTCCTGCTTCAGAGCTCCTAAAACTCTTGTAAATTCCTGAGGGTAAATTCAGCACTCTGTTCCAAGTCAACTCTGGATGGCTCCTAGGTGGGGGCCATAATTAGAGCTTTGTGACTTTCACCCCCACCTTCCCTCCCCTACTTCTCAAAGAGGGGAGAGGGGCTGGAAATGGAATCAGTTATTCCATTGGTCATGCCCACATGAAAAAAAACTCCATAAAATGCCCAACAATATGGGGTTAGGAGAGATCCCAAGCAGATGAACATGTTTATATACTGGGAGGGTGATGCGCCTCAATTCCTGCTCTGTGGATTCTCCTAGACCTTGCCCTGTGTATCTTGTCATTTGACTGTTTAATCTGTACCTTTAATCATATTCTTTAATAAACTGGGAAATGTAAGTAAATGTTTCCCTGAGTTCTGTGATCTACTCTAGCAAATACTGATGTACATTAGGGAGGTCATGTGAACCGCCAACTTGTAGCCATGTTGGAAAAAAGTTATGGATAACCTGGGGACCTAATACTTGCAACTGGCATCCAATGGAGGGACTGGCCCCTAAACCTATGGAATCTGACACTGCCTTTACATAGGCATTATCAGAATTTAATTAAATTATAGGACACCCAGTTGTTTTTGCAGAATTGCTTAGTTTATGGGGAAAAAAAACCCAGACATCTGGTATTAGAAGTTAAGTGTTCTGCTAAAAATAAAAGAGAAGCACAGGAGGAAGACTGAATTGAGTTTTCTCTCTTAAATTTCTGTTTGGCCTTCCCATTGAATAGGGAGCAAGATTATCAGCTAGCAGAGTAAAATATGATTGCTGAGGAGCTTCAGCATTTTAGCTTTTAGTGAGATAATACTTATTTTGAATTTATATTCTCAGTGTTCTTTGGGTTTTATCTAGCCACATCCCCATACCAGGTACAGGGAAGGAGTGGATTAAAAAAAATGGCTTTAACCAGGGATATGCTACAAACAAGAAAATAAAAGATATACGAAGGCAAAAGGTAAGAGCACAACCAAGGCAGGATTAAGGGTTTGGCTAGAATGTAAGATTGGGAAAGAGAGAAGGAAAAATATGTAGGAAGTGATGGACAATGGAAAAGTGGCAGGATCAATGGATTGAGGGTGCTAGTGAGACTGAAGTAATATTTGAGTTAGGATACTAGAGCAAATGAGCTTACACTTTTGGAGGTAATGGTCAGAAATTGAAATGTTAGGGGGCACCTGGGTAGCTCAGTAGGTTAAACATCTGCCTTTGGCTCAGGTCATGATCTCGGGGTCATGGAACCAAGCCCCTTATAGGGTTCCCTGCTCAGCGGGGTGTCTGCTTCTCTCTCTCCCTCTGTTCCTCCCCCTGTTTTTGCTCACTCTCTATTTCTGTCTCTCTCAAGCAAATAAATAAAACCTGTTTTTTTTTTTTTTAATAAAGAAATCGAGGGATGCCTGGGTGGCTTAGCAGTTGAATATCTGACTTTAGCTCGGGGCATGATCCTGAGTTCCAGGGGTTGAGTCATACATTGGCCTCCATGTGAGGAGCCTGCTTCTCCTTCTGCCTATATCTCTGCCTCTCTTTGTGTCTCAGAATAAATAAAATCTTAAAAAAAAGAAAAAAAATCAAAGTGTTTGGCACCAGAAAAATGAAAAGGTTGTTGAAAATGACAAATTGGCAGGACACCTGGGTGGCTCAGTGGTTGAGCATCTGTCTTTGGCTCAAGGCATAATCCCAGGATCAAGGATCAATCCCCACATCAGGCTCCTTAGAGGGAGCCTGCTTCTCCCTCTGCCTATATGTCTACCTCTGTCTGTGTCTGTCATGAATAAATAAATAAAATCTTTAAAAAAAATGACAAGTTGAAGGTTAACATGATGACGATGTATAGACAACATAAGTATCATGAATATCAGAGAAAACATGATGGTTTGACCAAGGCCCCTATTAGGCGTAGTTTAAAATAGCCAAAGCTAGAAGTACATCAACCTCTAAAATTATGTTGAATATTAAATTTTTGTCAGAAAGTTGTTCGTAAAGCACTTGCCTTAACTTTTTGTTGTCTGTAGAATCTATAACTATTGTCCATATTTGTATCTATGATATAGAAAATATGGACCCTTTTCTTTCTTTTTTTTTTTCTAGTTCAGTCTAATCATGATCTATCAATTTTACTTGTTTCTGGAAAAAAATATTTCATTTTGCTGATTCACTTTGCTGTACACTATTTTATTGGTTATGCTGTTATCTATTTTATTTCCTTCTCATTTCTTTATGTAAAGTTTGCCAGACTTTTTCTAGTTTCTTGACAATATTTAATTTTTAGTGGGCCTTCAGTTTTCTTAAGATAAATAAGTGGAATATTTTGTTAAAAGATATGACTTTGCACATTTTACATATTTTGAATATATCCTTAAATTGGCCTGTCAATGTGACATTTCTTTTCTTGTATCTTAAAAATGCCATGTGATTCCATTGAAAAATAAAATTATTTCACAAAAAAATTTGATAAATGATAAACCCAAATGGAGTCTTATCTTTCATTTATTTCCTTGCATTTCAGGTTCAATATTTATTATTTTACAGAAATTTTGTATCCTTTCATAAATTATCTTCATTTCCTTTGCACCATTACCTTTGAGTTGATCATTAATTTTATGGATTTAGAAGGTGTTTTTATATATTAAGAATATTATTTTCTGTCATATAAATCATAGAAACATCTTATAGTTTGTTATTCTGTTTAACTTTATGACATTTTGAGATGCAGAATTTTTTTAATCAAGTAACCTGATATTTGTCTTATTTATCTTTTTCAGTTTTTTATCTTATGCTTAGAGATAACTTTTCTATCTTCCAAATTATTTAAAGAGTAACCTATATTTTTGTGATAAAATTTTATATATTTTAAAACATTTAAACTTTTAATTTGATTTTGTGTTATGTAATTTTATAGTTGTATTGCCGCAATTAAATATGGATGTTCCTTTTTGGTATATGGAGAAAAAAAGGTGGAAAATGATCATTAACTTGGAGGGGTAGCAGCTGAAGAAAACCTATATTTCTAAAAAGTTAATACTTATGCTGTTCAGATCTATGATCAGTACTATAACTTGTATCTCTTTTAAGGATATAGTTCATTGACTAGTAATATGTACTTATTATTACCTCCTGAAAATAAAAATAGTATCAATAAAACCTAAACAAAATCATATATTTTATTGATAAACTGGGAGCTTATAGTTTAAGACACAGGAAAGTTCAGAAACTAATGAATGACAAATATTTTAGTCAATGCTAATTTTTAAAAGTACAAGTTCTATATGATTTGGGTAAAGTCTTTGCTCATTTGCTTTTTGTTTTTGAAAATCTATCTTTGAAATGTTTAACTGAATTTATTTTTAAGTATATTAATTTAAGATAGGCTATTACATAATTATTTACTACCTAAATTATTTTTATATGTTCTTCAGGTTGTCTGCTAACTCATTATTAAATTACTCCACTTTTATGGGCAACTCACACTATTGAATTACACAAGGGGGAAAGAGCACATGAAACAAACAGCTGAGATAATCTTATTTTAAAAAGGAAACTGTATTTATTTAGGGCAGACTAGACTTTTAAAACTCTGAGTTTTATCAATTGTCTTGTCTGCAATTTGTGGAAATCATATTATAAAAAAAGCAGGAGCAATTATTTTCATACAAGTATTGTGCATTGAAAACTTTTTCATGGAACTGTCAGTTGACATTCCCCAAACTATGCAGAGAACAGTCTTCTTACGTAAATTTAAAATTGTCTGTATGTTGTATATATTATTTTGCTATATTCCAAATGCACCAATTAAATTTCAAATAACTTTGTCATAACTTTACAATAATCTCAACAAGAAAAAATGTAGGATTAGATCTAAATCTTAAGTAACAAGAATGAATTTGAAGGCAAGTGGAAATTTTTAAATAATTGTAAAATGCAATCATTAAAAAATACCTCACCCAATTTAAAATTATTTATCTAAGTAATCTATCATGGAATCCTATTACAAAATGAGTTCTTATCCATCCTATACCACTAAAAAGAGTCTTTTTATCATCAATTTTAATTTTCAAATAAAATTGTTAATTGACTTATTTATACTACATTTTATTTTTTTAAGATTTTATTTATTTATTCATGAGAGACACAGATTGAGAGAGAGAGAGAGAGGCAGAGACACAGGCAGAGGAAGAAGCAGGCTCCATGCAGGGAGCCTGATGTGGGACTCGATCCCTGGTCTCCAGAATCACACCCTGCGCAGAAGGTGGGCACTAAACTGCTAAGCCACCCAGGGATTCCCTATAGTACATTTTAATATTGCTTATTCCAATTTTTTGAAAGTATTTCCTTCACTTCTGGGATATCATGCTCACCTGGCTCTTCTCCCATCTTTCCAATGATTATTTTGAGCCACTTCATCGTTTCCTTCCCTCATCATCTAGAATCACATGGTCAATCAACGAGAAAGTGGCAATACAAATTCAATTCATAATTTCCAAACTCCAAGTCCTCCCACTTGGTCAAATTGCCATAATAAATAGTTATCATCTCTGTTTCCTTCTCTATCACAACTCCCAGCACATCGATGCCGATCATTCATTTGTTCATTTATTAAAAATGTAGATAATGAGTACCTGTTATGTGCTTTAGGTATAACACTAAACTATACAGACAAAAATCCTTGTACTTCTGGAATTTATATCCTAGCAGGAGAAAATATCATGACTAATAAAAATAGTGATAGGTAAAGTATATTGCATGGAAGAGACAGCTTGTGTATGTACCAAGAATTAGAAATGAACTGGGAAGGATCTACAATTCTAAGGTCATCAATCAAGATAGACCGAAGTGAGATGTTTGATGCTTGTGAAAAGACTTGAAGGATGTGAGGAAGTTAATATGAAGATATGTGATTTAGAAAAGCATTCCAAGTATTAGGAAGAGCTATGCAAAAGCCACAAGACTGAAGGATCTCTGATATGTTGAAGGAAAAAACAAAACAGAAGTCAATGTGCTTAGAACAGAATGAACAATAGTGGGCAGAGTTTGGGATTAATTATGTAGGACCTAGGAGATCATTGCAAAACTTTGAATTTTACTGTGTTATGAGATTACAATATGGAAGAGCAGAGACGGAGGCAGGTAGAACAATAAGGCAGGATCTTCAAATAATCAAAATGAGTTGTTGCTTCTCAGAAGAGGGCATTAGCATGTGAGATGCCATCAGATTCTGGATGCATTAGGAACATAGAATCAAAGGATTGGTAAATAGAAGAAAGATGAATCCAAATTATTTTTTTTCCAGGACTACAAAGGTAGATTCAGTATCAGCTCAGATGGAAAACTACATCTGGAGAAGATTTTAGCCAAATTGTGGGGAGACCCATAACAGAGCTCAGATTTTGACATGTTGAGTATCAGATGGCTAGGCAGATGGATGCAGAAGTCTGAAGTTCAGGACAAATGTCTGGATAGATGTGATTTAAGTTCAGACGAGATCATTCTGAAAGTGAATGTAGACAGAAAATGACTAAGACCTGCACCCAGGGCACTTCCTCATTAATTTCCACTCAAATGATTAGGAAACTCCTAACTCTCGTCCATAATTTTAATTTCTATCATATCAAGTATAATCTCTCTACTATTATTATAGCTGTTTTTCTACAACACAAATATTATTTCACATCTCCCACTGTGTGAGAAAAGAAAAAGTTACAAAAATGTTACCTCGATGCATAAGCTGCTTAAGGATACAACGATTTTAACCTTACTTAACCTTCCTTTTCATACCATACCCTGTACCTCAGTCATATCACATGTCCTGTCAAACCAAGTCACCAGATATTTTCATATTCTTACTTCTCCACTTTGTTCTGTTGGAAATATTCTTGCTAAGTGCCCTTTCTTCTTTTTAGTTATAATTTAAGAGTTACTGCTTTTATGTAGATTTCCCCTGATCTTGGCATGTAAACATGTCTTTACCTCCTCTGTACTTCTATAGATGCAGTAAAAAGTTGCATGTTTTTATTTACCATTACCCTGGGGGTTTCTTGAAGACAAATTCTATAGCCCATTTTAATCTAAAATAGTACAGTTAATAGACTATACAA
This sequence comes from Nyctereutes procyonoides, assembly GCF_905146905.1. NCBI lineage: Eukaryota > Metazoa > Chordata > Mammalia > Carnivora > Canidae > Nyctereutes > Nyctereutes procyonoides. Next base: position 11,203,385 of record NW_026575032.1, on the reverse strand, counting down.
GGACTGAATGAATAAAAGAATGGAATGGGTTCAATAAGAAAACATTAAATTATTTGGGTATGCATCAATAGTCAGTTTTGAAGTTGCACATATACTGGTTACAAATAGATTTACTTACTTTTGGCACATGGTGTGAAAGAAAAAATCATAAATACTTATTACTACATATGTGTTCACTTTATTGAATACTCCTTATCTACAATATATTTTATTACCAGTGTGTTAGTGAATCAGCCAAAAGTAATCTGAGAATGTGCTTATTCTGGAAGAATTATTTGATAACAGATATAATAAATAAGGAGAGGTTGATACAGTGAGGAACACTTTTCTAAATATCAAGAATTAAAAGGAATATAGAGAAATTAAAATTAATAGACTGATTCAATATAAAAAGACAAAATATCATCAGTCTATGTCAACAAGAGTCTTTAATATAAAGCTATTTTCATCTAGGCTCTTTCTAAAATGACAAAATGAAATTTATCATTTGAAAAACAATGACATAAACAATAATTTCATTCTGACTGAGGATATTGTTTTCAAATTGTTTCTGATTAAGCACGGTGGGATCGTTTGAACAGACCAAAACTATTAATTCATTTGACAAGAGCTATGAGTACTATAAAGTATTTGACAATGCATTCTGATATTCTCAAAATTGTAAAAGGATATAATAGTGTTGTAAGGCCTTGGGATGACTTGTTTCCTTTTCTAGCATTTATATGTCCCATGTCCTACAAAAATGAAAAATAATTTACCAAGAAAAGTGGCAGTGATAGACTATACTCTGTGACCACCAGTGCTTCCCAATAATATTTATTTTTCCTTTTTGAGAATTATGACTGAGTTGTTATTACATCAGATTTACTGCATTGCATAAAATTAATGTGGTTTGAGTTTGAATAAGTAGCAGATAGTGACTGATTATATTTAGAAGTCTTAGGTAGGTCTTCTCACTTTCCTTCCCTTCTCTCCATCTTCTCTCCTCTCCCTCTCCTTTCCTTCCCTCCTCCTTCCTTCTATCACTCATTTCACCAAACACACACTGAATATATAATTTAATATTCTGTTGGTAGTTATATAAAGGAAGAAGATAACACAGTCCTGCTTGGATGAAGTTATAATATGGTTAAAGATAAGGTATAAGAATAAAATAATATAAAATAAATATTAAAACCATTAAAATAAGACAAAAGCTATATAGGTAGTTATATGACAAAAGACACAGGATTAAAAATGTTTAAAATGCTATCAATTTCTGTGAATGGAGAGATTGTCATAGAATTAAATAGCCAAGAAAGCCTTCATGGAAGATGCAAGAATTGCAAAGGCTCTTGAATAATAGTAGGGTTTCTATATCAAAAGAGGACAAAGTATATTAGACAAAAAAAAAAAAAGCTTTAGGTATACATAATCCTAAGGTGCAGTGATACTGGGGATTAGTCAAGAGAGCTTTACTAAAATTCCCTCATTAGACCACAACAATAATTCCAATATGAAGTGACAGCAGGCTTTCTGTAGGGATAAAAAGTCAGATTACTCATGACAGATAAGTTAATGAAATAAAGGCAACCTGTTTAAAGAATTTGGGTACATAGGAGAGGGCAAAGTGTCTAATAAAAGTTTTCTTTTCTTTTTTTTTTTTTTCTTAAGTGAGTAGAATCAATTAAGACTTGAAGAGAAAGGAGATAGTCTTTATCTTTCATTTGAAAATAAGAGATGTTAGAGAATAAAGTAGGTAAGAGATCAGGGTGTTTTTTGTTTTTTGTTTTTTTTTATCGTTGTGTATATTTTAAAATAACTCAGTAACATCTAGAGTTTAAGGCAGCCTTAAAAATGGGCATTCCAAAGAAGAAATTGAAGAACGATTAGTCAAGTACATATCCTTTCCTAATATAAAGACGTTTTCCTATTTCATGGCATTTAAAGTTTTATTTAATTATATCTAAGACTTTGACATTAAGTTTCCTAATTTGGCTTGTTATGTTTTGATTTGCTCTGAATCTATGTACTTTGTATGTCCCATTCCCTAAAATGTCTAGTACTTAAATTAACTTGAGTTATCTGATCCCTAAAATATGCTTAATGGGAATTTTAGTTTCTAGTGTACTATTGCTTTGATATTAATGCTTGCACTTCAATTAAGTTCATCTCAAAATGAAAAAAAAAACCATTATCTTGGCATTATCACCTGAGAAACCAATTTCTAATCCATAGGATTCACCTCAAGGCAGTGATCAAAGCAGATTTCTAGAAGCCGAGAAAAGAATCACATTTACCAGGAAAATGATATTCTGCTTAGGAAACCAAAGACACAAAATCTATGAACATGTATGTGATCATAAGGCATAACTAGACACTTCTATAATTATTTTAATCTTTTCTTTAAATATTAATTTGGAAAATTTCAATACAGTTGCCTTTATTTGACCCACTGACAATATATGCTTATAAATAGGGTACCTATCCCAAAATATATCTTCTCAGATTTTCAAAGTGATTTCCAAGTACTACATACAGTAGATATATTTGTGACAAAGAAATCTGTCTTAGGTATTTGAATAACATTATCCCAAGATTGAGATTCCTTTTCCAACCTATTTCTGTGTAAATCACTTACTAATATGTTATGCATCATTCTTTCCTATAGAGCCTAATATTTTTGAAGGAGATTCTCCAAATTCAAACTCAATAATAAAATCCATCCATTATACCCCTTATTGGTTGTCTAAAAATGTTTTGTTGATATTCATTAAGATAACTTACTAAATCGAATACTTTCCTTTATATAAATGATAGATTTCTTAAGCATTCATTTATTCTGTTTCTTAAAAACATCTAATATACTCAATAGTTTAACACTTACCATCAATGAACATAATACTTTAAGTTAATAATATATTGTTACTTTCTTTTGCTGATAATTTATCTTACTTTCATCATATGTTCAGCAAATTTAGTTGGTTTGTAGCATTGTGAATATTTGTTTCTTTTTTTTCTATGTGCACTTTATGTAATGTAAATGCTTCACAAACTGTGCTATTGTTCATTACATCTGGAGCTACACTTGACATCCACTAACTAAAATACTAGGTGCTAAACTTGAAGAGACATCGTGATCTTTTTTTCACAAATCTTCTCTTAACTTCCTTTAAAAAAAGTCATATCCAGTATTTTCTATGAAAAAATATAAAAAGTATTCTGTACCTTATTTTTGACATCTAAGTATTTTCCGTTACTTGAAAAGTTAATTTTTTTAATTTAAATTTCAAACAGGAACCTATAAAGATACAGTAGCAGTAATTGGTTGAGACTTTTTAAAACAAATTTAAACTCTTCTAATCATATTATATTCTATGTATCCTTATTAGAAAGGTACTTAACAAAAACAATTATCAATATCATATTTTATCTATGATTTACAAGTCAATACCAATCAGAAGTTGGAGTGTTAATTTTCTAAACAACAAAAAAATAAAATAACTCATTATTACTTACAAATTATTTTTTTCTCTGAAATGAATATTCTAGTGTCTTAAGTTTTTTGACACTGAAATATAAGGCTTAGTTCCACTGCTACTCTGAGGCTCAGGCCCCTATTATGCCTTTAGAAAACTAGCAACCAATCAGATGTAGCTGTACAAATAATTTTATATAGGGAGAGAAAGATAGGGGACAAAACAAAATATTAAAATTAAACAATAATTGCTATCTTTAGGGACAGAAAAAGGTAAATACCAAAAGAAACATTCAACAGATAAAAGAAATCGCATCAAGCTCATACTTAACACTGTATTGATAAAAACCTATGTATATATTTGAATTGTATTAATGCACCCTAAATTCTTTTTTCCCATTTATTCCAGCTTTAAAAAATAGTTGATTTGCAATTCTGTGATTTCTCACTCATTAAAGCTTTGTTTATAGCTTAATGCTAAGAATTACTCAACCTGTCTAATATTAATTATCACTTGAAATAATATAATTCAGGCATGTATACTTTTCAGCATGTGAAAATTAGCATTGGTGTTAGTGTTCTAGTTAAGTCAGAGGATGTTTATTACATATTTTACTTCATTTGATGAATCCCAGGTGTGTCTCATATACATAAGGTACAAGAAAGTTTAACCCAAGGGAATTATTTTTAATATATATTTGCTAAGATTTTATTTATTTATTCATGAAAGACACAGAAAGAGAGGGGCAGAGACATAGGCAGAGGGAGAAGCAGACTCCCTGTGGGGAGCCCAATGTGGGATTTAATCCCAGGACTCTGGGATCATGCCCTAACCCAATGGCAGACAACTGAGCCATCAAGGTGTCCCCAACTGAATTTTTTAAATAACTTTAGCCTCTTACACAGTGTGACCAAAGACACTCTGCAATATATATATATATTTTTTTTTTCCTGGACTTCAACTATAATGTGCTAAATAGAACATTTGACACTGTCAAGATTTATATTTGTCATAGACATTACCCAAGATTTTAATAAAAGTAACATGAGTATTTCAAGGAAGTTTTAACATCATTATATCAGCACAATGGTTAACTTTTTGATATACAAATTTAGCTAAATTTATCTAGAAGCCTGTATTTTGCCAAACTAATGAAATTATATCTGAGCAGCTGTCCATGTTCCATAAGGAAGTTTACAGTGTCCACCCAAAGTGTTGCTTCACATTATATATAACATATAAATAAATAGGAGTCACAATGACTGAGTAGCCACCATAACAGAAAAATGTTCTAGATGTGATTTCAGAAATATAATTCTGGGCTCTCAGGTGGCTGAGTTGGTTAAGTATCTTGATTTTGGCTCAGGTCATGATCTTGGATTTGTGGGGCTATTCACTCTATGTGGAGTCTACTTCAGATTCTCTCTCCTTCTGCCTCTCCCCCTACTCTTACTGTCTTTCCCAAAATAAATAAATGAAAGCTTAAAAAAAAAAAGAAAGAAAGAAATATAGCTCTACTGACCTTGCCCGTTAACTCAGTCTGAGCTATTTGCAACTCTGGGCCTCATACTATGTATGGAATGAGAAGCCTGGTTAGAAAAAAATCTCTAAAGTTAAAAAAAAAAAAAAAAGAAAAAAAGAGAAATCTCTAAAGTAATCACAATTGACTTTAAAAGTCTAAGATTGTATATTATATATAGACATAAATAGGTAGATATATACATACATATATAAAATAAAATAATTTGGGACCCTGGCTGGGTCAGTCAGAAGAGTATATGACTCTTGATCTTGGGGTCATGAGTTTGAGCCCCACATGGGGTGTAGAGATTACTTAAATAAATAATTTAGAAGAAAGATAAAGGAAATGACTAAAACATTAGGAGCATAAAGTATCTTCTAAGATTTTAATTAAAGTATCAAAAGTTACACTTGTCAGATGGAATTAAACTTCTCCATGCCTTGGAAGCAATATACATTGTAGGTGAAAGAAAACATCTCTGGAATTAGAGGTTTATTTATTAGGTAGCACAATCAGGGTGATATCAATAGTTAGATCACAGACGTGCTATATTGTTTAAGTGAGTTAATATATGCAGAGGGCAATGAACTATGCCCGGCACACAATAAGCATGAATAAATCCAATTCCCATTACTATTTCCACCAACATCATTGTTACATAAAGGCTTCAGAAAGTCCTTGCAAAATTAGACATTTTTTAGAGGTTTAATGTATTCTTATAACTGCCAGAGATTACAACTCTGTTAACCCCAAAGTAGAATCTATCTTATTTACAAAAATATTGTTTACTTATTTACAACAACCGAAATAGGAATATGTGGTAGCTCTGCTATGTGCAATGCGGTTTTCCTGAGTAATAAATTTGCTTTATACATAATTGAGTGTTGCTATCCTTTTTTTTTTCATATTTTAAAAGCATTTGCAACTTAAAAATCACATAATATACGCAGATTTAAATATAAAAATCTGAGTGATTCGTGATATCTAAGATGTGTGCACTTCTCTGTATGCTTATTATACTTCAATAAAACTTTTGCTGAAAAATACTTCTCTCCTTAGTAAAATGCAATATAAGCTCAACATTAATAGGAATTGTAAAGCTCTGATGGAAAACAGGTATAGTGGCAGGAAGTAGAAAAGATTATTTCTTTCATATAACAAAAAAAAATTGAGTTCTGTACATGTTAATTCTCAAGTGAAAAATGGCAGTGGCAATGAAATTTCCATGCTATTACCCTAGCCTTCAAATAGTAAAATTTCTGGAGAATTATATATTTAAGTGCTTCCTCACAGGTCTACATTCTATTCGGCAATCTCAGAGGGCCATTCCCTTTTCTTAAGTACGTGCTCCTCATTTTCATAGTAAAGAATCATGTGAGAAATGCTCATAAGGAAAAATAGGATGGAATAGGTATAACAGGTGATAGAAAAATGAATATAGTTAGCCCTTGGTTCTGAGTCATTTACGTATATGCCCTAAAAAGACTTTGCTCATGAAAAAGTTGAATGTGTATTTTTAACTGTACAGATTCATATATTTATCCAATTGTGTTGAAGGAAAATATCTTGTTAACATAGATTTATATATATAAATATATATATTATATATAATGTAGGTTTACGTGTTATTAACAAATAAAGAAGATAAAACATACTATACATATAACACATTAGAATATGTATAACATTTAATGATTTTTTTATTTATTTATTTTTCATGTAATGATTTAATGGCCATTTTCAATCCATAAATATTATGACACAAACACACATAAATTATATACCCCTATAATAATATATGTCTAAAAGAAAGGAATCATGATAAATGTCTTGAAATAGTAAGAATTTATTACTTAAAACTTGTTAAAATTTAAGAGACTAATGTACTATTGCACTTTTTACATCATTCTGTCAAATGACTGTCATGTAGTCAGCTCACAAAAATGATGAAACAGAAATTTTCTTATTCATATTTCTTATTCATAATGTATGTATTATTCATTCTACATCACAAGTGGTTTACATATTAACTTTTTTTAATAGAATAAGAACTATAGGTGCTTTTATTTTTGTAAGTGCTTTTTGTTAAAGATATAAATTTAAATAAAGTTATCCAAATAAGAGTAACATATTGATTAATTTCTTTGGTTTTGCTGTAATATTTATCAATCCAAGTCAGATAACTCTATTTTTTTCCTGAGCAGTACCTCTGTCTAATGTTAATTTTTCTTAAGCAGTTCAGTGAGTAGTGTAATAGGTAGATACACAGTTTCACAGGGAAACTAAAGACAATTTTACATTTGTATGATATTTGTATGTACATAAAGTCATTTAATACTAAAATGGCTATTTATAGCAATGCAGGCATGAACATGCCTGTTAGAAAAAAGGTGAATTTATATTGTGAAGCTATTATAAAAAGTATGACTGTGTAGAAAGGTAGAAACATTTTTCTGGAAAATTCTTTTTTCAGCTTGGTAATCATAAAGTGCACAGTATTAGATTCAGATGAAGTTATATTTTCATCTTTCAAGGACCATGCATTAACAATTTGACTTTGATTAAGTAGATATTGTTCTCGATACCCGTTTCTCCACTGACTACTCATGTACCTTGAGATTTAAAAGCTTAAGTTTCTTCAACAAAAAGTAGGAATAGAATGTGTATGTAACTTTTAATATTGTAGAGATTGTGAATTGTAATAAAATACTTAACTCACTACAATGTATTTACCAAAAATTATGAGGCTTATTATTGCTCTTGAAGTTACCTAAGGGTGCCATGATGAATAGTATATAAATAGCCTCCATTAATACATCTTTTAAGAATTATCATGTCAGAGAGTGACAAAAGGGAAAAATACATTTCCAATTTCATGTGTTCACATAGTAAATTGTATGTTTACAAATATGTAAAGGAACCAGTAATTATATGCTTAGAACAAATTTTAAGCTCTATGAATGAAACAAACAGGACACCCTGATGGACATAAATTGGTCAGAGAGGACAACATCCTTAGATCAGATTATCAAGACTTTTCTAAGATGTTAATATTTAAATGGATATAAAGAAAGAGAGCCACCCATGAAAAAAAAAAAAAGCAGTACGTAGGCAAGAATATGAAGAAAATGGAATCCTTATGTGCTGTGGGAGGGGAAGTAAAATAGTGTAGTTACTATGAAAAATAGTGCAGTGATTTCTCAAAGAGTTAAAAATAGAATTACCATGGGTCCAACAATTCTAGTCCTGGGTGTTTAAAGAATATCTGAAAGAAATAAAAGTAGGTTCTGGAAGAGATGTTTGTACACTCATGTTCATGGCAGCATTATTCAGGAAAAGCCAAAAGTGAAATCAAACCAAATGACCATGGATGATGAATGGATCAACAATATACGATACATACATACAGTGAAATATCATTCAGCCTTTATTTATTTTTTTTAAACTTCTTTTTTTTTTTAATTTTTATTTATTTATGATAGTCACAGAGAGAGAGAGAGAGGCAGAGACACAGGCAGAGGGAGAAGCAGGCTCCATGCACCGGGAGCCCAACGTGGGATTCGATCCCGGGTCTCCAGGATCGCGCCCTGGGCCAAAGGCAGGCGCCAAACCGCTGCGCCACCCAGGGATCCCTCATTCAGCCTTTAAAAGAGAAGAAAATTCTGGTACATCCTACAACATAGATGAACTTGGAAGACATTATGCTAAGTGTAATAAGCCAGTCACAGAAAGATAAATACTATATGATTCCACTTGTATGAAGCATCTAGAGTAGTCAAAATCATAGAAACTGAAAGTAGGACTGTAGTTGCCAGTAGGTGGAGGGAGGCGGTCATGAGAAGTTGTTCTTTAATGGGTATAGAATTTCAGTTTTGCAATATGAAAAAGTTCTGGGGATTTGTTTTCCAAAATTGTGAATATACTTGATATATACTATACTACGGAATTCTACAGTTAAAATGGTTCATATGTTCAATTTTATATGTGTATTTTACCATAGTTTTAAGAAAAAGCATCACAATAATCATGTTTAAAACAAAAAGAACAGCATCAATCAATATCTAGAAGAATGGGATGAAATCAAAATGACTTGGTACTTTCTAGAAGCTAAAATCCCAAAGCGTAAGGAGCCTCAATTATTAAAGATTGTCCAAAGTCTTATGGGCCATTATTAAGAGTTTAATGTAACACAATGTAAAATAAGAATGTATTAATATGTCCCAGATCAAGCAACAACTTGCAAAGATGCCATTTGTTTCTTAATGGGACCCTGACCCAGCCATAAACTAGTGATAGATATTTAAAGATGATCTCTTTTTATCGAATGTCCTGATATTAAATATCAAATGTAGTACGGCAGAAAATGTCATGAGTTTGATGAAGGGAAGGATTATTTCCATTGGCTATATTCATAGGCTTAAAGCCCATATATAGAACAAGAAGACCAAAATAAAATCTACATATATAGATAGATGTGTATCTAGATAGATAAATGATAGATGATAGATGTAATAGATGATAGATAAATTGATAGATGATAGATGATAGATAGATAGAAGATAGATAGATACCTCCTCATTGCCACCATCCTTCACTGTAGAGTAGACTTTGTTAGGAGACCCAAGAACAAAGACCTTCATAAAGATTAATAAAATTTGGGAGTAAGGAAGAAAAAAACAAGAGAATGGGAATGTATAGCATGAGAGAGGAAGATGAGGGAGAGAGCAATATCACATAGCAACAAGGCAGGAAGCAGAATCTACAGGGAAATTTGGTCATGATAGTAAATAGGCTTTTTAGAAAAATTGTGTTTAATTTTCAGTTTTACATTGTTTGCATTACGACTTGGTAAGTGTTCTCCAGCTTCTTAAATCTTCAGTTAATCTGCCACATATACAAATGCCTTGTGTAAGTGTTTCAGAGAATAAAAACCAAGGAGGAGGTTGGGTTTCTTGTCTGGCTCAATGAGGTACTTAAAAAAAAAAAAAAATCAACAGCCAGATGAATGAGATATATTTGAGAAAGAGTTCATCAAAAGCTGAAACTTCAAACTCCAGAGAATGAAACCCTCAGGAAGTTACAACACTTTCAGGAAAGTCACCGGATTACCTACCTGACCTAGGCAAGGGTTCGTGGGCTGCTCTAAATCTTAGAGGGCAGTGTGACGTAGGCAGACATGTCAACTTAAAATAACTGAATAAAAATCAAGTCTTGAGTACTTCCTGAAGTTTTATTTTTACACCGTCTAACAGACAGCTAAGGAGCACATGTGTTATGGTTCACCAATATTACTCATGATTTATGCTCAACAAATATTTGCTCAATAAAGAACTGAATACCAATCCCAATGTATTACCAAACAATGCCCCTTTCTCCATGGCCTTCTACATTTGAAAACATTTCTTAACAAAATTTGCACCTCTCACTTCAAAATCACACTCTGGGGGAAGACATGTTGCTTATTATTCTCACGTTAAGATCCCACATCTTTACCTCTTCTCCTCTTCTCTACCTCAGGTAACTTATCCTTCTAATCATCCAGATTTCTCCTCTCCTTCTTCATCCAGAACTTTTTCCCCAAATAATATTTTCCCTTAAATCATCTAATTTCTGCTTATTGTTGTCTTTTCCTCCTGTCTTCAATAAGAACATGTGTGAACGCATCAGTTAAATAATAATAAAATATTATGAATGAATTTTGTTAAGTTTTTCAGCTATATCCTTTGGCTCTTTATTATCAAATCTCTTAATAGAAAATACTACTTCAAAATCAACCTCTAGTTATGCTTCTGTTTTATACATCATCAATTCAATAATGAGTATTAAAATAATATATAATCTTTTAGCAAAAGACCTCTATCAACATGGGAAGTTCAACAATATTCCCAGTGTTTTCATAAGAGGTAAGGAACTTTGACAGTTTGACCAAATATGTCTGCTTAATAGAGTTTCTATGAAAATTCAGCTCTGCTCATCCTTATTCCAGTCAATTGGCACATCTTTAACAAAAGACATACCTTGACATTTACAATACCTGTGAAAGCTCAGGTAAATTTTGCACTTACTTTTTCTCCTGTAATTCACAGAAATTATATCTACTCTATAAGATTTTAAATGGACTTTTATAAACAAATCATCATGCCCAGAACTGATATTCAATGCATATTTTTATTAATTCATTGATTCTATTTGTATCTCAATTTAAGCGTCTGAGGGTAGCCTTCTCTTTTCAAAAACACATGTCTTTTTTAAGAAAATTTTTTTAAAACCCTGTTTCAGATTTAGAGATAGCAAAGGAGTCTGAAACCTATAGATACATGGTAATTTTCAGAACCTGAAAATTTGGGAGGCTGTACAAGGCTATTTTTCATATGTCTAGCTTCTCAGCTGCAGTAGAGAAGCCCTGATGTATTATTTAGATGGAAGGGAACAGATTCACTTAGGTAGTTTAAAACAATTATGTAGGAGAGGCTCAGTCTAAGGATATTGATGATTTATAGATTGAGGGCTACAGGACACAGAGACAGAAAACATTGCAAGCAAGGGCTGCTGCCAGAATAAGGCAACTCTGGGTGTCTCTGGCGCAGGATTTTGTCGCTCTCCCCCCTAGTGGCTGTCATGACATCTACACTAGGGGTGTAACTAGCACACCAGCTTAGATTAGAGGGTAGGATTCCGTGCTAGTTTTCTTGGGGCTGAGACTGTACTCAGAACCTGAATTGTTTTAGAAGCAGAGCATAAAGGCCTTCAGACTGAAACAACTGCTAAAAATCAGTGTGCAGCCTGCAAGAAGAAAGAATTACTTTAAAACAGTTGCATACAATTCACAGAAGAAATGACAGGCTCAAGAACCAACCTGCATTTGTTAGGTAGCTTCACTCTCCAAGTCGCATCATTTTTCCTATAGCATTTTAAAAATTGTTTTTCTAAACCATCTCACCTCAAGTGAGGCAGATGAAAACTAATATTAAGGCTTATACACATAGTAGGTAATAATGTGATATGATCCTTTGCTTACTAACTACAATTTTAAACTTCAAAATTATCAGATTTTTTTTTCTTCAATTACATATTTACTTCCATATTAAGGAAAAAAAGACATTTGAAGGAATATTTATGTATACAAGATCAGGACATTTTTATTGTAAAATTAAGAATCATGTGCTATGTCAATCCTGAGAATATTGGAAATATTAATCATATAAAAATGGGTAAGCCATGTTTGTTTTACTTTTAAGTGACTCTAACATACGTATGTCTAACCTACATCAAACATTTCAAATGAGTCAAAGAAATCATGAAGTTTAAAATTGTAATGACTAGAGTGATTCTGCATTCAAATATGTTTTAACGAATGGATTTCTTGAAGTACAAATATAGATTTGTAAAATCTAAATTTTAAAATCTAAATATAGATTTATGAAATATTTATTTTTGTAAAAGTAATTCTGTTTGCTCATTTTAACAAATGCATTTTCTTTGTGGAACAAGAAAATTCAGAAAAAATATTAACATGGTTATTCTCAATACTTAGAGTATCAGTCATATTTTATTTTTTTTATTATTTTTAAAGATTTTATTTAGGGCATCCCTGGTGGCTTAGCGCTGCCCTCAGCCCAGGGCCTGATCCCGGAGACGTGGGATTGAGTCCCACCTCAGGCTCCCTGCATGGAGCCTGCTTCTCCCTCTGCCTGTGTCTCTGCCACCCCCCCCCGTATGTGTGTGTGCTTCTCATGAATGAATGAATAAATAAATAAAATCTTTATTAATGAACACTTTCTGTTTTTCTAAATACTCTTCTAAGTTGTCCTTTATAATGGCTGATGTGATCTTTTCACATGCAGATACTATACTTTGACCAATTTCTTCTGTTGGACATTTGAGTTTGTTTTAGTCCTTCACAAAATTAAGCAATAAAATTTCTATTTAAGAAATAATCAAAAATCTATAAGTGGCACCAGAAACATGATTCACTAAAAATGATGAGTTGAACTTCAGGAAAATTAACACTTTTTGTTCTTGGAAAGGCACTGCTAATACAATAAAAAATGCGAGCTAAAGACGGGGAGAAAATGTTTGCAAATCACATATCTGAATATCTAGGATATACAAGAAGTCTTAAAAACAGCAACAGAGGGGTGCCTGGGTGGCTCAGCCATTAAGGGTCTTCATCCCAGGTCAAGGTCCCAGAGTCCTGGTATGAAGACCTGTATTGGGCTCCCTCCTCAAGGAGTGGAGGCTGCTTCTCCATCTCCCTCTGCCTGCCATCCCTCTGTTTGTGTTCTCTCTGTGTCAAATAAATAAATGAATTCTTAAAAAAAAAAAAAAAAACAATAACAACAACCATAAGAAAACAACCCAATCAAGTAATAGGTAAAAGATATCAGAGATACATTACCATGGAAAGATTAGAGTGTCAGATAAGACCATAAAAATATGTTCAACATCACTAGCCATTGGGCAAATAAAAATTAAAACCAAGATGAGCTCCCACTGCATACCTATTAGAACATCTGGGGAAAAACAAAACCAAAACCAAACCACATTCTGACAATACCAGGTGCTAAGGAAGTGGGGACCTGGATCACTTACAGATGACTGGCTGGGATAAAAAATGGTACAGCCATGCTAGAAAATTGTTTGGCAGTTTCTTAAAAAAACAAACCTACACTTACTTTGTAACCCAGGAATCCCAACCCAGAATATCTACTCTACAGATGTGAAAACTTACTCTCACACAAGAACCTGCATAAAACCGTTTATAACAGCTTTGTACATAATTGCCAAAAACTGGAAGTAGGCCAAAGCTCTTCAGTAAGTGAATGGTTAGCACACATTGGCATGCCCAAACAATTTAATAATACTCAGCAATAAAAAGGAACAAACTTTTAATATACATAATAACTTGGATAAATTCCATAGGCATTCTGCTGGATGAAAGAAGGGTATCCCAAAAGATTACTTACTCAATACTTCGGTTATTTGACATTCTGGAAAAGACCAAATTATAGTGTTGGAGGGCATATTAGTAGTTGCCAAAGGTAATGGGTCGAGGGAGGAAGTGAATATAAAAGGATGGCACAACGGAGTTTGGGGGATGATAAAATTATTCTGCATCCTGATTATGGTAGTGGTTACAGGTGTTATGCATGTGTTAACATTTTCAGAACTTCACTCCATAAGGAAAAAAAGTTCTGTTCTTGAACATTAAAAAAAAAAAAAAATTCAGTCACAGCATATTTACTACTGCTTTAAAACAGTATGATATGTTAAAAAAGAAATATATATTTCTTAAATTTCCTATCACCTTTGGATAATTGAAATGGGGTCAGTAAGCCAAAAGACATTATATATTTTTTAAATAAAAACATATTTGTTGGGGGGACACCTGAGTGGCTCAGTGTTTGCGTGCCTGCCTTTGGCCCAGGTTGTGATGCTGGAGACCTAGGTTCGAGTCCCACATCGGGGTCCCTGCATGGAGCCTGCTTCTCCCTCTGCCTGTGTCTCTGCCTCTCTCTGTATCTCTGATGAATAAATAAATACAATCTTTAAAATATATATATATATATTTGTGGGGAATATATATATATAAATATATATATAAAATATATATATAAAATATATATATATATATATATATATATATATATATATATTTGTGGGGAATTTACACTTACCCTAAAGTATACAAGATTGTCTGTTTCTTGTATTTTCACCAACTCAAAATCTTTTCTTTTTTGCCACTTTTTAGGCAAAGCCAGACTTTAAATAATTTTATATGCATTTGCTTACTACTCGGTTTGAACGTTTGATTTTTTATTCTAGTCCATTTGTATTATTCTCACTATTTTCTTTTCTTCTGTGACATTTTATTAAGAACATTTCCACCCTTTAAGGATTTGATATAACCTATTCGTTTGGCATTGCTTTTGCCTCCAGTGGTCAGGAAATTTTAATTTGTTTTGAACCATTCACTAAATGAAGATGCACAATTAGGCTGCTACTTTGAAGACATAACTTCCTGCATGTTATTAGTCGTTTATGTCTCTCTCATCTGCTTAGTCTTGAATAACAGTGCTGTGAGCTGTCAGTGACTACCGCACAAGCTGTGAAATTACACCGTGAAGCAAATTTGATTGTACTGAAAAGACTTTCCACAGGACAAAAGCATAGATCTCTCTTCACACAATTTTGGACTCGTGCTAATGACTCATACTGTTGCAGGGCAGCCGCCAAGAAATGGTGTAAGAGGCCTAATGAATAGAAAAGCTATACTGCCTGAGTTCTGCTCCAGAGCATTTTAGCACCTGGATCGTAGGGTGGCATGTAAAATCAGAAGTCTGAGTAAATTGGTTCACTCTCATACTCTGGGACCCAGAGCAAATTCTTTTATTCCGTAACATGAACAGGTTATTAGACGTTTTTATTCAGTTCATTAAAGTAGGTTACATTTTTCTGTTTAGGAAAGAACTGCAAATTTCCCTGAATGACATTTTGAAGACTTGGGAGTACCTTCAAACATTGCCTGTGATTTTAAATTTACTTTACTAGAACTCCTATTGAATACACATGTTTGTGGATTTAGGTGTGCCTGGGGGCAAAGGACATAAAATATTGGAATTGAAGGTGGACATCTCCCCGAAGCACCCTAGTTGTAAATGCTGTTGTGACTATAGGTCTGATCTGAAGGCATATGTCTTCACAGACGCAGATAATATAATTGTATAATATTGTGCAGCCTATTGCGTTTAGACATGCTAAAATTATTGGACTTTTTTCAAGATCTTTGAGAAAAGCAGAAGAGCTATTTCAGTATTTGTGGTGACAATTTAAAAGAAAAGTTCTTTTCAAGGAAGCACTTCTGTGGAAGTAGTTTATTAGTTTCAGCAAAAGTCTCACATATTTTCCATTTACTGTTTGCAACATTTGATACCTCTGGTTTCAAGGCAACAGGTATGACGGTCATATAAATAAAAAGCAGTAGAAATAAAGGTTATATATTCATACAAAACTGGTCTCATGATTATTATTTCTTTGTAGGAAAACAGACAATTATAAAGGTAATTAAGAAGAGTAGTTTGTAAGTATGTCTATTATTATTTGGTTATGACCCCTTTAAAATAATTTCTGGAAGGTTAATAATTTATTGTTTTCCAAATAACATGAGTAAAGGAATACCAAAAGTTTCCTAAACTATTTCTTTAAGTTTGGTACATTGTATCCACTGGGGTAAAATATACTGTGGCAAAAGATTATATTTGCCTGCTTTCGGCATGTTTTCTTATGCCCACTCTCTTCTCATCCATCTTCAAGACATCTGACTCAGGTGCTCTCCTGGTCCCTGCTGCCCATGCCAGTTTATTTATCAACAACACATTCAAAACATCTATTTGGTCTTTAATGCCACACTTTGTCTTTTCAGTGGAGGTTCTTAGCCTGACAGTTTATCCACCAATTATGTTGACAGACTATTCAACTGCAAATTTATATAACATGGAATATTTGAAATTTATTTTCCTGAAGGCAGTGATCCTACCTAGGTTGCTATGAAAAGATGATATTCCTTTGAAACTATATCTCCATAAGGCAGATACCCTGCCACATGTGGGTATGGATTTTCAACACGAGTGGGTATTCATAGTACATTTAGCCCTACAATAAAATCCAAGTTATTGGTTATACTCGGTAAAATGATCAATGATAACTTGAATAATGCTATTACCGAATTCCGAAGATTCAAAAGTTCAGTAAAGAAAATGATTAAACCCAAGTTTTTAGTTAATATACAAAATACGGAAAATAAAAAAGTTAATAAATTATATAAATGTTAAAATGGATAAGCTCATTAAAAAACCATTACGTCTATTGCAATATCAGTAAAAGCTTAATAGGTTGTGATTATGGGCCAATTTTCCAGCTGAGGCTTCTTGTTCTTGCAAAATGTAAACAGGAAGAAAAAGCAGTTTGACATCAAAACTGTGGTGCAACCAGATTTCATTAGACTTTTAAAAGATAGGCTAAGTCTGGCACACTTTACTTTTTTAATTGATTTTTAACCTTTTACATTTAGGATAGATGTAAGATTTTATGTACACAAGGAGTATATATGAAGTCACATGTATGTGGCCACATATTCTTATAGCAGATGCTTAGCTACTTTGAGTATGAGCTTTATGTGGTAGAATGACTATGTTCTGGACTTTCTTCCGCTGATTTTTCAGGCATTACTACTTTATCATGTGTTGGGAGTGATTATCAAACTGCTTGCTGGACAAACATTTGACAACAAACATTGCTTAGAACCACCACCAAAGAAACCAAACGACAAAATAAAGATTTAGTTCCTTACAACTGCCTGGCATATTCAGTTGCTGCTATTTCTCAGACAATTTAAATTGAAGCAAATTTGTGGAACCTGATTCACTGAGTCGTTAAAACACTACTGTTTCCTTAACTGTGGATAATTTTCTAATCACAATGTAGTAACCCAAGGGGACCATTTATATCACTTCGCTACAATATCTCCATCCACCATATTTGTATTAAAAAGGATGGCACTTTGGTAATAACATAATGACAGTATTCTATGATTTTTTATGAGCTATCTTGACTTGCCACTTAAAGTCTATTAAAATTCATAGGTTGTCTTGAATGTATTTTAAGTGTGCCAAATATGGCATTTATGGCAAAGCTTTGGGATTTTAAACGTCTCCACTTTATCTGATACATGAATCCAAACTTGCTGGTCACTTTCCAAAGAGCATACAGATTTTCAGATACTAATTTTTGTAACCCTAAATAAAATGCCACAATATTGATTTTAAAGCTGTTCCTATCGTCACTCTTATCAAAACAAGTGGTGATGGAAAGGATGTGATAACTTGGTATATCTCTGTTCTCCACTGTTCAAAAATCCTTGGGAGCATATTTCCAGTATTCTTGAAGTCCAGCACGAATTCAGGCAGCCATTTGGAAAGAGCACATGATGTTTTCTGAGCTTCAGTTATACAAAAGATGCAACAAACCAAGTGAGAGATTAATACTACTTAAACACCTTGAAGGCATTAACAACCATTAATGGAAAACAAACGTTCCTAAGCAAACCTCAATATCACAACGTTTGAAAATATTCTAAGCTTAATCAACGTTTATTTTGAAAGATTAGAGGACTCTGTAGATATTCCATGGTTGTGATTATATTTATCTAGGTTTCTATGGATGAACATGTTCCTAAAGTACACACGGAATACAAGGGATGATTAGGGACATATGAGTTTGAGGGCTCAGTCTAACACAGAAAACTGAAAGGAAGCCTATGGGGGAAAAATAACGTATAGTCTTCACTTTGATCCTGAATATAGCATATGATATTCTTTATTTTCTTTTTTTTAAGATTTCGTTTATTTATTCATGAGAGACACAGAGAGAGAGAGAGAGAGAGGCACAGACACAGGCAGAGGGAGAAGCAGGCTCCATGTGGGGAGCCCGACGTGGGGCTCGATCCCAGGACCCCAGGATCATGACCTGAGTCAAAGGCAGACGCTCAACCACTGAGCCACCCAGGCGTCCAGCTATGATATTCTAGGGGAATTTATTTATTTATTTATTTATTTATTTACGATAGTCATACAGAGAGAGAGAGAGAGGCAGAGACACAGGCAGAGGGAGAAGCAGGCTCCATGCACCGGGAGCCCGACGTGGGATTCGATTCCGGGTCTCCAGGATCGCGCCCTGGGCCAAAGGCAGGCGCCAAACTGCTGCGCCACCCAGGGATCCCAAGGGGGAATGAATGTAAAGTTAAATCTGTCATGTGATTTACTTGTTCATGAAATATGTTACTAGTCAATATAATAGGTGTAATTACTTTAAATGTTTTATCCCAAGATGGAAATCTTGAGACATTTTACTACTGATGTTAGAAAATTGAGCTTCGCTACTTCACAATGCAATAGACTTATCTGTGATCCTACAGAGAAATGGATCTTTGTTAACATGAACAACTGTAATACTACATTAAAAACTCCAACCTGGACAGCCTGGGTGGCTCAGTGGTTTAGCGCCGCCTTTGGCCCAGGGGGTGATCCTGGAGACTTGGGATCAAATCCCAAGTCGGGCTCCCTGCATGGAGTCTGCTTCTCTCCTTTTCCCTCTGCCTGTGTCTCAGCTTCTCTCTCTCTCTCTCTCTCTCTCTCTCATGAATAAATAAATAAAATCTTTTTTAAAAAATCTAAAAAATGAATAAAAAAATAAAACTCCAACCATACTATATTAATTAGAGACACAGCTAATGCAAAACAAACAGAAATATTAAAAATATAAAGTGGAAAACAATATACCATGAATATGTCTAAAAATAGAAAGTAGGTTATGGTCTTTTCAATGAAACAAAACAGCAAAGAGTCTATACCAAAAAAAAAAAAAAGTAGCTTTCTATATTAATAAAAAATTCAATCAACCCAGAAGATATAATAGCCTATTGTGCATATTACAACAAAGCACTGATATGTTAAAATTATTATAAATAACAGGATAGTTTTTCACTTTTTAAAATTTTCAAACTAAAAAAGGTTAAGTATTGAAAATATATAATTGTAGTGAAATAAATTAATAGTCTTTTAAATGGACGGATCGTGTAAACAGAAAATAAGCAAGGATTTGGAAGGTATCAATTGGACAACCAGCATTATTTTTGTTTTTATATATGTACAAACACAACTTTGCACCTATATGGAATATATAATGTTTAACCACTCACCAAATATTCACAAAATTAGACAAAAGAAAATGTTTTTATATTCCAAAAAGCAGACATCATTGCAGTCACGTTCTTTATTACAAAGCAGTAATATTTTGAACTTAGCAAAAGAACTAACAAAAATAACTCTATATTCAGGAAACCATTTAAATATTCTTCAAAAGAAATTATCAGATTAAAAAGACATCAAAACTAGTGGCTGCTAATAAATATTCAGAGGGTGGGAGGCTGCATAATGTTATACTCATGCTTATATTTGGGCAGCCCTGGGCTTGAGTCCCAAATCTGCCCTTTCTAAATGTGCAAACTTGGGTAATTTACTTCACCATACAGAAGTATTGGAAATGTTTATCACAATATCTGTACAAAGATACCTAGGAAATAGTAATTATTAACACATTTATCAGAAGAAAATATATACCTTTTAAGTAGACTAATTTAAAAATGAGAAAGCCTGAAAAAATATAAAAAAATAAAAAAGACAGGAAATAAGTGAATATTCAACTCGAGTACATTTAAAGAAAAAAAAATGCATTAAAAAACCAGACGGGCATTAATAAAGATAAAAGGAGAAATTAATGAAAAAGATGACCAAAGGACCCATTGATTTGATCAATAACATCTAAAGTTCTTTCTGTGGAAAGATCAATAAAATAGACAACTCAGAAACTCTTTTAAATTTAAGAACAGAATCCACTAAGGAAATATTAGAGGTGAATATACAAAAATGCTTTAGCTGTCCTATACATCAATAGTAACATGACAGAGGATATGATGGGAATAAAGGAACACATTCAAATGAGCTAGGGTAACTATAAAATATTTATAATTAACCTTAACAAATACCCTGCCAAACAAAATGTAAGAACATGAAACTTTATAAAGGATGCACACCAAGAACTGATTATACAGAACTGCATGCTAAATTTCAAGCTATGAATGTGGAATCTTTCAGATATTTTATTTTATCATTTTTTAAAGATTTTATTTATTTATTTAAATTTTTTTTTATGATAGTCACAGAGAGAGAGAGAGAGAGAAAGAGAGAGAGGCAGAGACACAGGCAGAGGGAGAAGCAGGCTCCATGCACCGGGAGCCCGATGTGGGATTTGATCCCGGGCCTCCAGGATCGCGCCCTGGGCCAAAGGCAGGTGCCAAACCGCTGCGCCACCCAGGGATCCCTTATTTATTTATTTAAAAGAGAGAGAGAGAGAACACGAGCAGGAGCAAGGGCAGAAGGATAAGGAGAAGCAGACTCCCCACTGAGTAGGGAGCCTAAGGCTGAGCACCATCGCAGACCCTGAGATCCTGACCTGAGCCAAAGGCAAATGCTTAACCAACTGACCCACCGAGGTGCCTCTGAAATCTTTTAGATATTTTAATTGTGAGTTAAATTTTTTATTTCACTCAAAAACAAATTCAATAAAATATTTAATAGAACAAGGTAAAATGAGTTTTACAAAAATCATAAGAGAAATATTCAATAATAGCACCTCTTCAATTGAAATATAAACTATGAGAGAGAACTTGTTCTCCCATGTTTGAAACATAAAACTATTATGTCAAGGGATATAAATAATATTTGTGCTAGAATAGTCATATAGATCATAGCAAAAGTGTATAATTCTATTTTTATTTTTTTAAAGATTTTATTTATTTATTCATGAGATTATATAAATATATATATATATATATATATATATATATATATAGAGAGAGAGAGAGAGAGAGAGAGAGAGAGGGAGAGAGAGAGAGAGGCAGAGACACAAGCAGAGGGAGAAGCAGGCTCCATGCAGGGAGCCCAATGTGGGACTCGATCCTGGGACTCCAGGATAACGCTCCCCCAGCTGAAGGCGGTACTAAACCTCTGAGCCACCCAAGAATCCCCCAAATTGTATAGTTTTAAATGCCATTTAAGTTTAGGGGATATTTTGTATCAGTGAAAAGTGGTCTTCTACTCAATAAATGAATGGTCGATTTAATTTGGGGAAACAAAAACTGATAAGGAGCACAAAATTAAGTTTTAAAATTTTTCTGTTGTAAAAGTAAATCAGAAATCATATCTTGTAAAATTTTAAAATTATTATAAGGAATATTTTTATGATCTTGGTGTTGGGAAGTTTTTCTAAACAAAACCCATACCAAGACTTATAGTTGGAAATAAATTTATTTATTTGGATTAACAATTTAAGCCCTTTATCTACCTAAAGTCTTCAAAAAATTTCATGAAAAATGTCAGAGTTTGAGAAAATATTTAAAACATAAACAATAGCAAAAGAACTAAGATGTATTACTTATAAATCTCTCCAACACATCAAAATACAAACACACACACACACACACATAAAGTATCAGAACACATCCTGGGAGTGTACATATAAAATTATTCACTATGATTACTTCTATGAAAAGAGGTGATTCAAAAGGAAGAAAATTTGAAAATGCTGGACCCTTATTTATGTTTTGCTATTATTTAAATTAACCATGTGAATGTCTTTATGTTGTACAAAATTTAAAAGTTAATATTAATGATTAGAAATTAGGGAATATCAATATTATCGTTGACCTTCAAGCAAAAAATAAAACAGGTTGCCCCTCCTCAGCATATCAAAGTAAAATAATTAAAAACACAGAGGAAGGATCCCTGGGTGGCTCAGCGGTTTGGCACCTGCCTTTGGCCCAGGGCGCGATCCTGGAGACCTGGGATTGAATCCCACATCGGGCTCCTGGTGCATGGAGCCTGCTTCTCCTTCTCTCTCTGCCTGTGTCTCTGCACCTCTCTCTCTCTCTCTCTGTGTGTGTGTAACTATCATAAATAAATAAAAAAATTAAAAAAAAAACAAAGAGGAAATAGCTGAAAAGCAGAGAGGAAAATGCACAGATTTTCAAAGAAGCAACAGCTTTAGTTATAGCTGACCTCAATTTAAACAGTGGACTCAGAAATCAGTATTAGAATACCTTCAAAGTTTAAAACAAGTAACTAAGCTAGAATTCTATCTCTACTTAAATATGCTTCCAAAAAAATGGAATAAAATTTTTTCAAACAAAAAATATCTGAGAAAATATTTCACCATATATTTTAAGCAAAGGGAATATTTCCAAATAAAAGTTCTAAGATTAAAGGAATAAAGATGAGACAGAAGGGTAAATATATGGATGGACAAATATTAACATTAATAATATGAGCTCAAAGTATATACGCTAACACTAGATTATAAGTAAAGAGTGTCCTTATAAATCCTTGCATTGCATGAAAGGGGCAAGATGCCAAAGTCTGAGATGCTGAAGGGTTGAAGATTCATAATTTCATTACTAGTGCAATCACTCAAGAAGAGTGAAAGAGGGCATACCTAGCAGGTTAAGAGGAGAGAGATGATGATGATAACTCAATCATCAAAATTAATGTGAGGAAGGAGAGTAAAAATAGCATGATACGGAGAAGCTGAAAGCACACTGTAAGTGAACAGACTTTGAAACAAAACCATAACTACATTAAAGGTAAATGGACTTTTCAATTCAATTGTAAGATAAAGAATGTTAGGAATAGATAAAAACAGAACCAAATTATGTTATGCTTATTAAGATTCGTATCAACAGGGTTGACTGGATAGCTCGGTCAGTTAGGGATCTGACTCTTGGATTTATATTTTGCTTTTTCTAAAGATTTTGTTTGTTTATGAGAGAGAGAGAGAGAGAGAGAGAGAGAGAGAGGCAGAGACACAGGCAGAGGGAGAAGCAGACTCCATGCAGGGAACCCGATGTGGGACTCGATCCCAGGACTCCAGGATCATGCCCTGGGCTGAAGGCAGGTGCTAAACTGCTGAGCCACCTGGGCTGCAACTCTTGGATTTAGCTTGGGTTCTGATCCCATGGCTAGTGAGATAGAGCCCAAGATTGCGCTCCAAGCTCAGTGGGACTACTTGAATATTTTCTCCTTCTATTCCTCCCCCTCCTCTCTCTCTCTCTCTCAAATAAATAAATAAATAAATAAATAAATAAATAAATAAATTTTTAAGAAATTCATATCAACATATAACAATACAGATAGTTTGATTGTGAAAGGAAGAAATGGAGCACTTCAAACACTAACCCAAAACTCATATAGTTCTATTAATATGAGACAGTGTTGATTTTAAGACAAATATTTCCAAGGAGTGATAAAATAAGAGTTCATTTTGTTTGGAAGATATAATAATTATTATATCTAATAATATATCTAAACTAATAGTATGTCCACAAAAAAAACATAAAGCAATATTGCCAGAACTAAAAATTTAAAAAATCGAAGAAGTCACAATCGTAGTAGATTTTAACACAGTCGTCTTAAAAATTGACAGAACAGTAAAAGTAATAAATGATATGAAACTTTGAAATTATGTCTAACAGATTTCACTACATTTATACATACTCAACACGGCATCTAACGACTGTAGGTTATTCATTCTCTACACGCATGCACTAAAAAATGACTAAGGTTGACCAAATGCCTGAACAAAAAGGAAGTCTCAATGATTATAAAAACAATTCAAATTATACATTTGTGGAATTACCTAGAAAGTAATAATGTAATTTAATTAGAAATATTCAAATATTTTAATTTAAACTAAAGTAACACTAAGTCAAAAAAATCGTAATGGAAATTGGAAAACATTAGGATCTTAATAACAATGGAAACACAATTGAAGCTTCTAAGCTGCTGGCAGTATTGTATTTACTCATCTCTGTACAGGGCTTACTACATTATTTGTGGGGCCTAGTGCAGAATGAAAATTGGGGACTCTTTGTTCAAAAACTATTATTAATTTTAAGATGGACAGTATAGCATTTAAGTATAGGATCTTCTAAGAGCATGACAAAACCCCTGAAGCTGACCTTGCCTCCATATTCTGTAATAAGTGACTGAGATACAATTTATGTTTTAATCATGTTTCTGTATGTAGGATGTACTTCACAATAAAAATATTTTTAGGGGTGCCTGGGTGGTTCAATCAGTTGAGTGTACAACTGTTGATTTTGGCTTAGGTCATGACCTCAGGGTCTTGGGATTCTCCCCACATCAGGCTCCCCACTCAGTCTTCTTGGCCCGCTCCCTCTGCTCCTCCCCCTACTCTCATGCACAACCTCTCTCTCAAATAAATAAATACATAAAACCTTATTTAAAAAATTATATTTTTAAAAATACTGAGATAGGTATCCAGGCAAATAAAATGAAGTTGCTTGTAACAGAAAACAAAGTAGAATTTTGTGTTCTGAGGATCTATATTCTTTCCCCACTATTAAATGAATATCTATATTTCACCCTATTTTTTTCTGTTTAAATATTTTGTTTCCAAAGATAAGAACAAAGGCAGAGCAGCCTGTAAGCAATCCTCACACCAAGTTTCTTTTTTAAAGATTTTATTTATTTATCCATGAGAGACACACAGAGAGAGAGGCAGAGACACAGGCAGAGGGAGAAGCAGGCTCCATGCAGGGAGCCCGATGTGGGACTCGATCCCGGGGCTGTAGCACAGGATCACACCTGGGCCGAAGGCAGATGCTCGACCGCTGAGCCACCCAGGCTTCCCTTCACACCAAATTTCTTGAAGGTTATGGGAGGATGTTATCCTGAGTAATGACTATCTAGAAAGCTCTATAGAAAGTTTTGGGACTAAATGAGGAAATGCATTTGTAGTGGAAAAAAAGGAGGAAGAGTAGAATGAAATCATAAAAGAAATATATTTCCTAGCAATTTATTTCTTGACATTGTATTCAGTCATTTACTAAAATTCTAAGTGCGCATACATATTTTCAAATTCCTATTAATTGTGATAACATAAAAATAATGCCCTGATATGTGACCTCATTTTAATATTTGCTAAAAACTTCTTGCAAGAAGGTATGTAGATCAGAGATGTGATAATTAGCAAGGTTTTTACTCTACTTAATCTTACACCTCTCTTGCATAAAATGAGGTATTAGTTTTCTAAATTTATCCAAATGAACATCAGTCTAGGTTACAAGATGAAAAAAGAAAATACCATGAGGAAGTTGGTGAATTATGTCAAATTTCACTTGTGAAAATTATATATATATATATATATATATATATATATATATATATATATATATATATCTTTTTACATATTCTTTATATATAGTATGCTATTCAATTTTGTTTTATTAATCTCTTTCACTTAGCAGCTACTTTGGAAAGTGAAGAATTTGGATTAAACTTACATGTGTTGATTTCTCCAAATATACTGTTCCTATAACACAAACTAAATCATCTTTTATTGCTTGGAAAAAAGTGTCACAGAATAATTAAACAATGACAAATCTTTAAAATAATAGAAGACTGAATTTAAAAAGGGAAGCTAATAGGGGCACCTGGGTGGCTCAGTGGTTGAGCATCTGCCTTTGACTCAGGTCATGATCCTGGATACTGAGACCAAGCCCCACATCAGGCTCCCCAGAGAGAACCTGCTTCTCCCTCTCTCTTTGTCTCTGGCTCTCTGTGTCTCTCATGAATGGATAGATATTTTTTTTTTTGAAAAAAGAGAAGCTAATATAGATTCAATTCCATGTACATATAAAGGACCAAATATTGAGTCAACTTCATCCCGTGGAAAGCATCCTTCTATCTGTAGGATTTCAAATTTACTAATCCCTAAACTGCCGAGGACTCTATGTAGTACAGAAAAATCTGAGCAAAAAAGAAAGAAAGAAAGAAAAGAAAGAAATCTGAGCAAAAGGTTATATATTTCTGAGGTTCTGCACTACAGATAAAAGTTCTGGAAAAAAATGGGAATTTAAATTTTACATATATAATACTACACATCATTTTCCACTTGTTATATGATCTACAGTAAATTCCACCTACCCATCTAGTCATTCACTCATTCAACAGACATTTTTAGGCACCTATTAAAAAGTATAGATGAATCAGACATCATTTAAACAAAATGATCATTACTAGGAGGTTGGAAAATTGTAAATAAAATCAGTAGTACAAAAAAGTGTAAAATATACTGGTGTTTTGCCAAATCTTTACACACAGAATTTACTTCTTGACATGAAAAGCAACATCCTACTAAAGAGACAGTACTCAAATCAGAAATATCTGTTGCCAATTAACAATAATAAATAGTTTCCTGATCGTACCCTCTAAATAGCCATTTTATTATTTAACGACAAAGCAATTATCAGCCCTCCTCTTGCTTCCAAGGTGTTATTAAACACATTTCTCCCCTAGTGCATCTCCGGGTCACACTTTACTCAAGAAACTGTTCGTGTATTACCTTATTTTACTATATAATTGCTTTATTATACTATATTGTCTCTTTCTGCCCTCAAATCATTATTGACCAGAATTAGCATAGCTGTTCTACTTTTCCACGATACCATATTTGACGTTTAAAATAGCATGTTGTTAACATATAATGAAATAGCAGGCTTTAAAACCATAGTTACGGTGTTCTTTTCTTTCTTTCATTAGAACTTAATTGCATTTCATTCCAGGATCTTATTTTCTTCCTCTACTGTAGATATCACTATGACTTGAACATACTGTCTATATAAAAATTTATTTCTAAAGGAAGGCAGAAGTAAAAGAAGAGAAAGGATTAAATTGTTGGACATTTTCTTACCTCCTACAAAAAGGCAAACACATTGTGATGTCTTACTGGGGACAAATGCCTTGTCTTTCACTCCTGGGTTCTCAGTGATAATAGGCGTATTTTCTTCATTCCTTAATACTTAACACTGGAACTTTTTCATTGGTCTACAAAGAGAAATCTTGTGTGTAGAAGGAGGAAACTAAATTTCAAGGATGCTGGAATCAACCTAAGTCCATACTTTATGTGATATTGGATCCATCTTTTCTAAGGGTAAGTTGACCACGTGTTTACTCTTCACCCCAAATCTACATTTCTTGACCCCTTTTTCCTTTAGGGTTTTTACCCTTTTATATGAACTTCACTCAAGCTTTCAGGCTTAACTCAAGTCTGGTCAATGTAGAAAAACAGTAAGTATTCAGTTGTTGTTGTTTTTTTTTTTTTTAATTAGGTAATCCTGGATTCTAATCCAAACTTTGTACCAACCTTAATTAGGCAAATTCTCAAATCTTTTGATAGTCAATTTATTTAATTGTAATAATTGAATTAAATAATATATTGAAAGCACTTCTCACACTTTAAAAACCATGTTTATGTATGATAATCACTTCTGTTTTCAATTAATTATCTTTGTGATAACTTATTTAGATTTAAATAATAACAATTACTTTTCATGATATCTTAAATCAAGGAACTGAAACAATATACTTTATGATTCTCATCAAATGCAAGAACCCAACTTACTACATTTAGTGCTAATGTTGAAGAAAATTCACCACTGTTAAGGTTACCAATTCCACAACTGTTGAAGGTTTACATAAAGCCCACATCATCACACAGCATTTTGATATTAGTCACAAATGTTTGGTCTAGCTTCCAGATTTCATTCTTTAGGATCACAGCTCAGTGGGAGAAAGCTACTCTAAGCTTTCAATTTTTAGAACTGCGTTACTTTTGGCTTCTTTATAGACATCTGGTATTTGTCTCTATCCATGGAAACAACAGAAAAAAGAGAGACAGGCTGGTTATCTATTTACGTAAAACATAGAACACATAAGTATAATTCCAATCCATTCAGATGAATTTGATGAATTTTCTTTTTAAAACACCTAGAACATTTCTGGTAATGTGTTTTTTTGTTTGTTTGTTTGTTTGTTTGTTTTTTCCCAAGCTCAAAACAAAGCTGTCACTTTAGTATACATAAAAATATTAACATGCCACAAAACATCTGCATATCCTTTTCAAACAATTGATACTTTATTCCAAACCATAGAGAAATAAGGTCAGTTATTTCCATCTCAATTATAAATTAATATTTCAACAAATACAAAATTACTCAAGAGAACTTCTTGGAGGTTGAATCTTACAGTGATAAATTAAAATTAAACCAAATTATTCTCAATTGATCCTCTCCTATCATTCAAAGTAAAAAATATGTAAGTCTCATGAAAAATTTAGCATTCCTAATCCAAGAGTAAAGGAAAACCAGTAAGAAACAAAAGATGATGCATCACTGTATGCAATTGTTTATAGTGTATGAATCTGGAAAAAGTACATTGGTCCCTGTTCATTTAAGTAGGGAGTTGTGCTGGAGTGTCAAGTCCAGCAGGATTGAGTAAAACCATGGGCATTTTCAAGCGAAGGCTAAATGCTTCTATAACTGTAGAAGTAGTAACTACTATTTATTAAAGAAATATATACTCCACACTGTTTCTTTTCTTTTCTTTCTTTTCTTTTTTTAAGATTTTATTTATTTATTCATTAGAGACGAGAGAGAGAGAGAGAAAGAGGCAGAGACACAGGCAGAGGGAGAGGCAGGTTCCACGCAGGGAGCCCGATGCAGGACTTGATCCCAGGACTCCAGGATCATGCCCTGGGCCGAAGGGAGGTGCTCAACCGCTGAGCCACCCAGACTGCCCTCCACATTGTTTCAAAACAGGAAAACTGATAGCTACAAAGGCTTATAGTCCCATATTTTCTATTAGAACACCAACTGAACCAACCATCATTTTCACTATTATTCAGATGCTAGGGAGACACAGAAGTGAAAAAGAATACATTATCCTGGATATTTTATAGTAGGGCTTCTGCAGAAACCACATTTTCAGTGATCCTGTTGAATAAACAAAACTATTTGCAGTTTTATCCAAGATTGCCATGATTCTGAAAAGAACTTCAATTGATGTTGAAATGATGCTGCCCAAAGCACTCAATAATTTCTGAAACATGTAGAAAATAGAAGTACTGAGAGTCAGAGACAATCAAATATCTTCCTGATTTTTAAAGCATGATGCTCCTAAACGACTCGTAAGACTATCAATCTGTGAAAAATTCTCCAACTGATCATATGCTTTGAGGAGGGAGGTTGTGAGAGCTCTTTCCCTTTTCCCACTTGCTAGAATATGGTAAAAGGATCCACTTTTAGAATGGGAGTGCACACTCTCCCTAGCAAAAACAGTCAGAAGAGGTGAAAAATATTTTTAAATATTATGAGGGCATTCGGTAAATGAAGAAACACTTATTTAAGAAAATCTATAAATCCCAGTAAGGGAAGAGAATCTGTGGTGTTTGAGCCAAGACCTGCTCTCATTGCCCTCCTTGGCTTCACCGAGTCAAGAAGATCAATCTCTCTCCCCTGCTCTCAGACTGTGACTACAGGGATCTTTCTGGGAAAGGATATACAACAAGCACTTCTTATTACTCCCACCTCTGTGCTGCTGAGGCTAAATTTCAAGCAAGTGCAGCCAAAAGTTTGAGGGCTTCCTTCCTCTGCACAATCCTATCCTTGAGACACAGTCTCTATTCCAGATTAACGGTTAGGCTAGTATACTGAGGCCTGATAACGAAAGCTGGAGCCGATAACTACTAATCACAGGCTCTAACGTCCAATCTGCATTTATGGTCAATGGATGCTAAATTTAGTCAATTCAGCTGAGGATTTTTCTAGTCCAATTAATGTTCCAAACAAACTTGAATGCAGGCAGCTATGAGGAGGAACATCCCCAGTCATTTCTTCATGAATCTTCCTCCTTGGTCACATTCATTTCTGCTGTGACATCCTGGTTCCCACCTGGTTCTCAGTCAGTGGGACTGAACAGTCATGAAAGCATCATCTTTGTCCCTGACGGTCATGAAATCCCTTTAAGAAACAATTGGAGAGTTGTCTAAGGAAGCGATTGGCAGCACAAATTCAGATCTGATTTGAGCTGCGTAAGTGACTTTGGACAAGTTACGTAACGTCTTTCTCCCTCAATTTTCTGATCTGTAAAATGATGACAATAATAGAAACTATTTCATAAGATTATTGTAAGTATTTAATATACATAAATTACTTCAGAAAATGTCTGGTTCTAGATGCATTTGTTGGACCTATGCCTAATACAGTATTAAAAGAGTAACCTTAGTAAATGTAAAGTTTTTCAAATGTAATCTTTACAACTATTGCATTGTGAGCCAATATTATACTTTTTTTTTTTTTACAAAGCAGAAAACTAAGACCTAAGGACGTTAAATTCCATGACTAAATATCCCCTGAGGAAAAAAAAAATATCCCCTGAGGATATCAAAGTCAATATTTGAACCCAGGGACACTTGGGTGGCTCAGTCTTTGGCTCAGGTCGTGGTCCCCGGGCCCAGGGATGGAGTCCTGCATTGGCTCCCCACAGGGAGTCTGCTTCTCCCTCTGTCTATGTTTCTGCCTCTCTCTCTGTGTCTCCCCTGAATAAATAAATAAAATATTTAAAAAATAAGAATAAAATATTTGAACCCAAATCTGTTGAGATTCCAAAACGTAAGTCTCTCACTTAAGTTATTGTTATTGTTGAATATGGTCGTCAACAATAATTCACAGATGTACAACCTTTATTAACCTACTATTTTCTCTATGAAAATATATTTGTTCCCCAAAATACTAAACCATTTTGTTAATACTAAACCTTTTTTTTTAATACTAAACCATTTTTAAATAGAATGATCAAAGCAGCATTCTATAATGACCCTTAAATCTCTGACAAGGAAACACATATTTAAAAAGAATTCTTTTAAAATAAATAAATAAAAACAAAAACTAAAAAAATTCTGTTTTATAAGGATGTGATTACTGATTCGGTGAATGATTCTTTTTTTAAAAAAATATTCTAGATGCTTTATTTCATTAGCTTTTATATAGGGAGGTAACCAGTTTTTTAGCATGGGGCAAGAGAAATTTTCCTTATTATTATTCAGTCTTTATTCTAGGAGTATAAAAGGGGGACCTGTCATAGTGCCAGAGAAATATATGAGGAAACCCTTTTTCTAAATTTCTCCTATAAATATCACTTTTTCTCTCTCTTTCTCTCTCTGTCATACACATATGCACATGCATTCATTTATATATATACACACACATATCCACACACGTACACACTCATAGCTGTGCATCCACACGCATGTTCACTGGGCAAAAATAACACATGGAAAAAGAAAACTTAAGGAAGAGAATTTTCATAGTTTACACACTATACTGATTTTGTACACTTTCCAAATCTTCACTATGACTATCCTATTCTTTGTTCATTTATAAGAATTTAAATATAAAAATACATCTTTACCAACAGGATGTATTTGAAATTGGTGCTCAAATCTGGGTCAAAACCTACTCCATTAATTAGTTTTGCATTACTTAACCAACTTGGGTAATTTTTAGTGCCTTAATTTATAAAGTAAATATGACATCAATAACTACCTCACAGTCTTGTGAAAATTAGATTAGTCTCTGTAAAATTACTGGAACAGGGCACAGCACATGACATCTGTTTCTCTCAACTATTCTTTTCTGTTTGTCTTAGGTTTGACTTGTTGAAGCTCTGTTATTTAAATTCAATGTGTGTGAGTTCATTAGTATCATATCTACATCCTTATTTTTTCACCTATATTCTAGAAAAATTTCAGTTTTTTTTTTCCATCCCAAGACAAATGCAATTTCTCTGCATTACTTTTACTTGCTTCTAATCTATCATGGATATAAATTTAATTATAAGCATGGCTCTTCCTTTTTCCCCTTGGTTCACTTTTCATTTTGATGTATTGTTGTTTGTATATTTTGGTTTCTGTGTACTTTCAGATTTTCTTTTGTTTCTTTCTTTTCTTTGGGTATTTCACATTGCTTTACCATCCTTATGCTGGATCCCCTATTTCAGGCCCATGATGAATCCCTTTTTTTGACTGGGAGAAGAATTTTCTGACCCCATGTTTGTTAACACACAGTAGGCATGAATTTTTCCTTGGGCTCTCTTATTGCTGTGAGAGGGCTGAAAAACAGATACAAAAGAAAGAACACAAAAGCAAATGGCTCCTCATGTTTAGAGCTGGAGGACTAGTTGATTCACACTTTCTAATCTATTCCTTGTGCCTACAAGTTACAGAGGAATTGCATCTACCTTGAATGGTGTAATACCTGTTCCTACTCTTGACTGGTTAATTAATTTTAAGAGGAGACACGCTAAAATTTACAACGTCTAATATGTCATTTACCAAAACACTCTCCTGGGGATCCCTGGGTGGCTCAGCGGTTGAGCACTTGCTTTCGGCTCAGGGTGTGATCATGGAGTCCCAGGATCAAGTCCCACATCGGGCTTCTTGCAGGGAGCCTGCCTCTCTCTCTCTCTGCCTGTGTCTCTGCCTCTCTCTCTCTCTCTCTCTCTATGTGTATCTCTCATGAGTAAATAAGTAAAATCTTAAAATGTTTTTCCTCTACCGTAGGAGCTTTATTTATGAATACCTCACTGAATTATAATCCCATCATACTGTAATGAGGGTTCATCAGATGGTCCAAGAGTTTTCTGTCTACTTCAAAAGGCAACTTTGTTGTAAAAAGGTAATAGCTAGAAATTTTCACTGGCAGAAATTCTGATCTCTGGGACAGTGAGTAACGATATAAGAATCTTTCAGCATTCCTAAGTTGGTAGGTTTTTGTTCTCTTTCACATAGCACAATGAGCCTAAACCACTAAATGGTGTTCTCAATGCAATACAAGAGGTTTTGTATTATGTACCATTCCTTTCTTATTTCAGCAACAGATTTAGCATTTGTTTTATTAGAATTTGCAGGGTTCTATTTTGTGTTCAGTTTCATTGATAAATATTTTTGTGGGTAACTAAGTAAGTTTTATTAGCGGTCCTATCGCAGGATGGTATATCTTTTGGGAATACTTAAGAGTTCTATACTACGTGATTAGATGACGGATTCATGCAACTGTCTTCCCTCAGTAATTATTTTAGTTCAAATAAATAATATGTCTGGACATTTTGGTGTTTCCCCCCATCTCAAAATGAATTAAACATGCCAATCATAAAGTGGTAAAGGTGTTTCATGATAATTATCATTTATTTCATTTAACTTTTAATATCCTGGGAGGATGTCTTTAAAGATTTGCTCGCTTTGGCATTTTGTAAACTTCCAAAATAAGTTTTGAGATGTGTTTTCTGTTTTGCTTCCTTTAAATCGTAATTCCTCAGAAAAATGAAGAATCTTGTTGTGTAGAAAGATTTCACTTCCGGAATGTGATAAACACATGAAAAGTTGAAAAATAGAATGTATGACTTGCAGTAGGGAAAGGACTCTCTTTATTTTTATCACATTCTTTAAGATCACAACTACTATGTGAAGGTAGAAAAATTCCTCAAGGACAAGAGAGAAGAGTGAGATTCAATTTATGTTCAAAAGTCATATATTTTTTATAAGTTCTATATAAATCCTAAGATGCTATTTTAGACACTAATAAAAGTGTTTTTCTGTAAAAGAAACAATGCACTAGGGCTTTAGAATGTCTTTTCTGAGGAGGTACCTCTGAATTCTTAAATAACTTACCTTTCAGGAAAAGGTAGCCATGGGATATGTTCACAAGTGAACACATCATTTCTAGCACGTAAAAGCCCAACTTGGTGTTTTATTCATTGAAAATCATGAAACTGTCATGAAATTGCCTTAAAAGCTTTTTCAGAAACATAGTCCCTTGTTTATTTACTAAAGAAAAACTGATTTAAAAACTATATTTGAGAAGTGAGCCACATATGTATCTCTCAAAAAGACCTCTATCACCTGCTAGTTTTTCCCTTGAAGACTGCAACACTCCCAAAATATTTTGGAAATTTCATATAAAAATTGTCAGTTGAACTACCAGCTATAAAACTAAACTACAATAGAGCAGCCACAGTAATTTAGAAATAAATTGTTTTTTCCCCTCAGAATGAGACAACATTATGGTTGTAAAATAACATTTTTGTGTAATATAAGAGCACATCTCTCCAGAGTAGTTTTAGGAAAATCCTCTTTTGTGCTATATGGATCCCAGCTTCCTCCTGACAAATGGTACGAAGAATTTGTAGAGCCTGATCCTATCATCCTTGCTCTGTCATAATTCTTAGATATGAAAAGACTGGTAACAGAAACAAAATTATAATTTTGTTTTATTTATTTATTTCAGAAGGAGAGAGAGGATGAGCAGGGGGAGGAGCAGAGGGAGAGGGACAAGCAGACTCCTCCTGAGCTCTGGGCTCTTTGCAGGCCTCAACATGGGGCTCAATCCCGGGATCCTGAGATCATGACCTGGGCCAAAGTCAGCTGTTTAACCAATTGAGCTACCCAGGTGCCCCAAAATAAACACTTTAAATCCAGGAATTATATTTCAATGTGTATAGTTTTATTAAGTCATAACATCTATCATCTATCATAGAATTCTGTGAAAAATTGTTGAGATGAGAAAGGAAGAGGGTCCATTATTTATTTTTTGACTATGTTGTCATCTTCCCAGAATAAAATGAGCCTAATGAGAAAAGAATTACTAATACACACACACACACAGACACACACTATATACATAAATATATATATATATATATGGTAGAAGTTAAAAGACAAAGTCTAGTGCTGATTTTCTTGGTCCTGCACCATGCAAATGGCCTTATTAATAGGTTAATACAGCACAATAGGCATTTATTTTCCTGAAAGAAGGTTATATGATGAACTTTGTGGTTGTGGTTTAGGGTTGTTGGTAATAGTTTTAGTATTTAATTGTCATTTTCAGTGATTTAACTCACTACTTTTGGATACAAAACAGGTCACTGGTTAGAGGGAGAAACATTTGCACGACTAAGACAGATCCTTGAAAAAAAGCATTCACCAGGAGATGAGTTTTTGGATTTGAGGCAGCAGTAACTCAGAGAAGTACCTTAAGGTACTCAGGAGGGTCAATTTCTATAAAAGGACATAGTTGGATGTCCATACTGACCCAGCAATTTGGAGCTCTGAGAAATAGTTATCAGCATGTTGAACATGTATATACATTCAGATATGCTAAGAATGCTTTTAGACTCCAAGAGAAAACTCCCACAGCTTACAATGCCTGAATATGGAAAAGCAAAGGTGTCAATGCAGAGTGAAAACCTCTTTGGGATAGTGCAGGACTGACCTTTAACAGCAGTTATGGGAAACCAAAGAGTCCAGCATATCCAATACTTGCGTGATCTGCAAATCTTTTGCGTCAGACCTGTTACCTACATCAGAACTCTGGAGGAAGGACTTAGAAAATTTTAACTAAAAATCCAAATTAACCTTATATATGCTGAGGTTTGAAAATCATTGGATTAGATTTCCCAGCCCCCTCTCTACTTAAGCATGATGAGTTTTGGCAAATAAGAAGAAAGGGGCTTCAGAAGGAGCCATGCTGTATTATTTGCAAATAAGGCTAATGGATAGACGTTCAACTGTTGCTTGTAAAAAAAAAAAAAAAAAAAAAAAGTTGATGTTCTGTTTATATGCTCAAATGTGCAGCAAATCTATGTAGTTCATACCCATTTGTCATCAAGCATGTCTTCTCACTGCTCCACAGAGCTGCCATTTAAAGCACTATCTAATCTTGTTTGCAGTGAGCAGTTATGTATCTGTATTTTTTTATATATAGATGCATTTGCTTTCATCTATGAAGAAATCTTCTCCAATTATACAGATCCAAACCCTATCTATCTCTCAGGATGCAACCCAATGTCAACTCCTCCATGAAGCTGTCAACTAGAGGGAGATTTACTTCTTCTGAGCTCCAATATCACATTACCTAGACCTTTCATGTGGTTTCATAAGCTGTTCTCAGAATTTATCAGTCACAATTCATTCTGAAAGCAAGCAAGACCCAACTGAAAATAAACAATATATGGAAGTTGGACAAAAGTTTGGGCAGAAGTAGAACTCTTTTTGGGTCATTGTTCAAGGGTCATATTCATCAAATATGAGAAAATAACCAAAGGTTAGACAAACGTAATTACCTGAGTGAGCAGCATTAGGTTATAAAATCAAGGATGTGGAGGAGACAAATTACCTGAGTGAGCAGCATCAGGTTATAAAATCAAGGATGTGGAGAGGATGGTGTAAAGCCAGAGTTCACATCGATTCTTCCACAAACTTGGAAAAGACCAGTCAGAACTAGAAGAGTGTTAAAATAAGCTTATCTCAAGTGTGTTGAGTGTTGGAGAGAGACAGGTATTATCACTATCCCAGAGTTGGGATATAGGACCAGAGTTCCCATATCAGAGATGCAAGGAAGTCCCAAAGAGGTATGCTCTGGTGAGTCCGTTTACCAAG
The DNA here is from genome assembly GCF_905146905.1 of Nyctereutes procyonoides. Classification (NCBI taxonomy): domain Eukaryota; kingdom Metazoa; phylum Chordata; class Mammalia; order Carnivora; family Canidae; genus Nyctereutes; species Nyctereutes procyonoides. Next base: position 11,166,443 of record NW_026575032.1, on the reverse strand, counting down.
ATCATAACCTTTTGGCTATTAAGTTGTAGAACATGTTCACACTCTTGACTTGAGAACTATAACAGTAATTTCTTTCTAAATAATTATTGCTTAATTGAGAGTGCTTCAAATCTAGATTTCAATGTTTCAAGATAAAAAAAATCAGACTTCACATGATAAGATTATAAATCACTTAAAATTATGATTTACTTCTGATTGAACCCCCTTAATGCTTTCCCAAGGTTCTTAGTGCTATGCACTTCACAAACAAGAGACTAAAGTATATTTTAAATGGATGATTGAAAAAATGTTTTATGAAATTAAACTCCAAAAATATTTCTTAGTTATTCAGAAATCAGGCCACAGACAATGAAATAAAGAGAAGACTTACATATTATTTCCTATTATGCCTAATTTAGAATACAAATACAACACAAATTTTTATCAGAAAATACCATCTTTATGACCATTGATAATTCCACATGAAAACACATGTTTATATGTATAAGGTTATTCCTTTTTTTAAAGATTTTATTTATTTATTCATGAGAGACACACACAGAGAGAGAGAGAGAGAGAGAGGCAGAGACACAGGCAGAGGGAGGAGCAGGCTCCATGCAAGGAGCCCGATGTGGAACTTGATCCCAGGACTCCAGGATCAGGCCCTGGGCTGAAGGCCGATGCCAAACCACTGAGCCACACAGGGATCCCCTGTATATTGTTATTCCTTCTATTCAGGACCCTTGCATTGATGTTTAATTTAATACATTACAACATGGTTTCATATACCCATTTTATTAGTTTTCTATAGAAGTTATCTGCTTTATTATTAAGTTTAAAATATTACTTAGAAGATAGGGAATAGGGTGGCAATTATCTCTTCTTTCTATAGAAGAGTTGGATCCCTTTCCATGTAATTGCATGATTTTTTTTAAGATAAGCTCTTAACCATGAGTGAAAAAGAAGATAATATTCAACTTGTAAATGGAATTGCATTCCAAGAGCTCTAGGTGAGTCAATTATTTAACACTAAGGAAGCTTATAATTGCAGAAATTATTATATACTGGTACCAACTCACAAAATCTTATTATTGCTCAATAAATAGTAATAGCATAAATTCAAGTATACCTGAACAATTTCTAAAATTATCTCTATGGACATTCAGGGGGAAAGGAATTTAATGATCCTATTTGAATGTTAGGAATACATATTCCGGGATCCCTGGGTGGCACAGCGGTTTGGCGCCTGCCTTTGGCCCAGGGCGCGATCCTGGAGACCCGGGATCGAATCCCATGTCGGGCTCCCGGTGCATGGAGTCTGCTTCTCCCTCTGCCTATGTCTCTGCCTCTCTCTCTCTCTCTCTCTGTGTGTGTGTGACTATCATAAATAAATAAAAATTAAAAAAAAAAGGAATACATATTCCCATCCCATTCCCATTCCAAGTAGCAGTATTCCCCGTGGTGACAATAGACAAGAAACTCATTTAATGGTTAAATACTTCTGGTCACCAGTAATTTATGAACTCTCTTATTGTCATAACAAAAGAAAAAAAAGTTCTCTGAACTTCTATATACGCTTGCAACAGAAAGGATGTCTTCCTGCAAATCTGAGCTCCATGTTTTGCAAAAAGTAGTTGGCAATGATTTCCAACTGATCGCCACCCCAATGAAGGCAGGAATAATGGTGGCTGTATAAGCCCTGACTATAAACAGAGTGCCTATCATATTACTTAGCCCAGAATATGTACTCAATAACAGTATGCCAAATGCATACATGCTTTGTTCGATTAATAACGAATAAAAAGAGTTGGGTAAAAGCTGCAGTTCTATTTCCACTTTGATAGAAAAATTGACTATTGTTAAATCAGAAACTTATTTACTAGTTTCCTCAAGTCAATACATTTGTCAAATTCCTTTTATTGGTGAATTAAATGGATCACAGAGAGAAACTCATATCCACTAGTGAAAAAAAAGAAGTCATAAATATTTTCCAAAAAGAATGCTGCATATTGAGTGTCACTTCCTTTGGCATGTTTGCTGCCTTCCTGATTCAATATATTTTGCATGCGTTTCATTGAGTCTGAAGGCTTATTAGTGCTTCAAATATGCTTTAAAATGGAGAAAAAGATTCCCATGCGTTTTCTAACTGGCTACACTTTGTATATCTATCCTATGTATAGAGATAGAGTTTCATTTTAGATTGAAGGACTGCCATAATGGACACAGCAGCATTGTTTCTGAATCAGCAGTAATGGGAATGATGTTGCCATTAGTGTGACAAGGGCTAAAGCAATTAGATTTAAACTTGATGAAATAGCTGTACCATCCATTTACTAGATCATGTTGAAACATTTCCACATCCTTTTATGTGTTTGTAATGGCAGGTGCCCTGTGTGTTAGCCCTAGTGTTCTTGTCTGGCACCCTGACTTGTAACAGTGCATACAAAGAACACATTACAGCCTTGAGAGACTGATTATCTCTATTGTCACATCTCTCCATGGTACTGTATAATTGTTTCAGCTGCAAGTACATTCCTGAAATGCTCACTACTGCACACTGGATGAATGTCTGCTCAACCTTCTAAAAATGCTAGTCATTATACAAAGGGGAAAGCAGGTCCCTTTGGAGGCATTAAGGTTGCAGTGCATTCTTTATGTGCTGACCTATAAAAACACAGATGTTGCCAAAACTAACAAATCAAATGAGGAATTCATATGGACTATGTAGTGAATTTGTCTTCAGTGATTTGGACTGCATATTGCAAAGGAATGATCGCATATACCGTGAACACATTGTAGTCTGAGTAGGTAAAAATAAATGTTACTTTGATATTTTGGCAGTTGGATTTTTTTTCATTACTTCATATGGATAATATGCATAGATAAGTTCATCATCAGCTGTTAATAGCATAAAGTATCACAAATGAATTATTTTCCCTAAAAATATGTGTATATTTGAATTGGAAATATACTACTTTGCTTGAATTTGTAAAAGCAAGAAGAGAAATAAGCAAACTTATTCAAATTAGAATTTTTCTCTTAATTAATCAAATCTTACTTAAGCTTTTCCAGATGTTTTTAGAGTTGTATGTAATTATGACTAAGTGAAAACACAGTATGTTTGATTGTTAGATGGGACCTGAAACTGATGATCTTCTAATTATCCTGATTTTCTACTTGTGTGATAGCTAGACCTCCTTAGATTGGTTTCGGATTAAAGTCGAAATAGATTTATAATATCAGCATATAAAAGAAAGAACTGGGGAAAAACAGTACTGAATGGATACAGTTGTATTGGAGTTTTATTTTGGAGCCAGTAACCTGGCCAAATTGAGGGCAAGATGAATCGTTAACAGGTACAAAATTCAGTTATGATCATGAAACAAAAGACTAATGTTTTAAACGTAATCACCTAGGTATCATTATGTAGCATATAGTTGAAATTGACATCCACGGGCTACAAATATTTTAGTAAATATTGCGGGAAAATGGAATATTGTGTATTATACCATCTTATGACTATGAAAAAAATGTTTCCTTTTAATGAGAAAATACAATGGCACCATTTCTGGAGGCTGCTTACTCTTCTTCAATTTTCCTGCTGTTTCTACACTTAAATATTTTCTTTACAGGCTCTAATTTGTATGCCAGTGTAGTGCTGGATTGACAGGTAAATTACCCTTTATAAACATTAAGAATATTCACCAGATAAACTATTATACTAAAATACATCACAGAGCTTAGAGTTTTTTTCCTGACCTTAGTCATGAAAAATATTACTTTTGAATCTGCAATGGAAATGAGCATAAATTATAACATCATTTAAAAGATAGAGTCCCCCCTCCCATACAATAGGATACATAAGAAAGCCAAACTCTCAAAAAGAAAATAACTAAGCCCTGATTCTCCCCTTTTGAAATCAGTATGTACAACCTCAAATTAACTGCAAAATCCTTGTATATGACCCAGGCAATAGAATATACCAATTGTTACCTTTGATGTCCCAGAGAGTTCTATTTGTGGATTTGGCTGTGGTATCTGCCAAATATAATTTTGGGTTAATACTACATTTTTTCCCATTGTAAAGACTTCATTGTACTTTCAGTAGAGATTTATATCCATGCCTTCCTAAGGCAAGTATTAGACTGACAATTGGAAAATAGTATATTAGGTTACATGAATGTTTCAATTTGCTCACGAATAAAAATTTGGAAAGTCTTTAGAAGCTTCTATAAAAATCTGCAAGGAATTTATACTACATTAATTACTAAAGTTCTTGTTATATTTCTATAGCTATATTTCTACATAGCTATATTTCTATGGAGTCATACTTACATTTATATTTCTGAATCAAAAAATCACATTTCTGTAAATATATCTGTATACATTTCAGTGATAATGTTTACAATGATACTGCCAACTAGGTATTTTTCAATACTTGCCAAGTGTCTTTATATAAATATTAACTTACAACAAAAGAGTTGGAAGTAACAACATAATTCCCTACATTATTATAGAGAAATCTAGAGCCTACTTGAGGCAGAAAAACAAGTTAGGGTAAATTTTGACTTTTTTTATACTACAAATGACCAATTATTTATATAAATGGGCTGGAATCCAGTGCTGTGTCTACAAATGGTAAATTTATAACAGATGAGCCATTTATTGTTTCTCATTTAGAAAATGAAGAGCTTTAAAGAGAAACAGACACCTTCTCTAGAACTCTTAATTAAAACTCGTGTATCTCTACATTGGCTACCAAATATTTCTACTTAATACTTTTAAAATAATTTGATCAGGGTACCTGGGTGGCTCAGTGGTTGAGTGTCTGCCTTTGGCTTCAGGTCATGATTCTGGGGTCTTGGGATCAAGTCCTACATGGGGCTCCCCACAGGGAGCCTGTTTCTTCCTCTGCCTATGTCTCTGCCTTTCTCTATGTGTGTCTCATGAATAAATAATAAAATCTTAAAAAAACAAAAACAAAAACAAAAACATTTGATTCATTTTCATCTCTGGTTTCCTAAATGGGATTTTGTGTAAAAATAAATAAAAGAATATCAGTATTGGCATAGTGAAGAGACATTTTACTTATCTATTTATGTCTGCCAATTTATTTCCCAAGTGTATGAGTAAACATAAATATATGTCTGTCTTTAAAACTCCTCATTTTCCAAATGAGGAAAATCTCTCAAATAAGAAATAGAAAATGGCTGATCTGGTATAGAACTTATCAATGATAAAGACAATACTGGCTTCGGCACATTTATATATATAATTATTTATTGCATACAAAAGTCTAGATTCTAACTTGTAACATATACATACACACACAGAGAGTCAAACCTCATAATCTCATTTTGCTTTAAGTAGAAACCATGTCAAATATATTTGTCAGGTACAATGACCCTAACCTGTGTCTAACAAGAAATAGGGCCTCAATCAATCACTTCATCTCTCCTTGGAAATTAGGTTTCACCTCTGTTATGAATTGACAATAATTAAAATTTTTATTACAGCAAAATTACCAAATATTATCTGCTTTGGAATACATTATTTATATGTATCTTTTTCATATTTATAAAAATTTATCTCTAGTTAGTTTTACTCAAAATCACATTACTTTATGTGTTTTTTAAAAGTTAAATTTTGTAGAAAAGATAAAATTAGGATATGAAAGCATTTACACTTAAGTCATACAATACATAATATATAAAATGCTGTATATGGAAATTAATATTATGCATATTAATTAACATTTATAAGAATATAGCCTTATTCACACTACTCTGATGATTTGTTTCTCAATAATACTTCTCAATATTGTTGAGAATGTGCCCATGGTCTAGTGCTATCTGCTTGTTTTACTACATTGTTCATGCTTCTTGGGTAATCATATTAATATACCCAACCAGCCCTATCTTCCCAACCCTACAAAAAGATAGTCTGGTAAATATTTTAAGTGTTCACTTGGGAGCCCTGAGATAATGTACTTCAGGAAAAAGGGCAAAATAAAAATATATCAGTTCATACAAGAACTGGAACTCAACTTTAAACAGCTTAATTCCTTATTGGATTAAGGTGATTTGCCCCTTGAACAACAGCCTGGCAAAAACAAAGGTGATTTTTCTCTGGAGGAAAGTCACAACATCAAGAACTTCTAATCATCTCTAGAATTTGTTATATGTTATATTGTATAATCAATAGAAAATTATCGAATAAAAATTAACAAAAATAGAAGAAAGCCAATCTAAACAGATCCAGAAGAGACATAGATAGCAAACAGAGATTTCAGATTGCCTATAATTAATGTTTTACAATATAAATGTCAACATGAAGAACTTCCATAAAGATTTGAAATATTTAAGGGGACCGGGTGGCTCAGTCAGTTAAGCGTCTGCCTTCAGCTCTGGTCATGATCCCAGAGTCCAGGATGGAGCCTCACATCAGGCTCTCCTTCTTCCTCTCCTTTTGCCCCTCCCCTTGTTCCTTCTCTCTCCCTCACTGTCTCTCTAAAAAAAAAAATCTTTAAAAAAAGATTTTAGATATTTAAAAATAGACAAGTGGAAGATATACAAATAAATAATACATGCAAGGATGCCTGGGTGGCTCAGTGGTTGAGCATCTGCCTTTAGCAGATGATCTCTGCTAGCAGATCGGGTCATGATCTCAGGGTCCTGGGATGGAGCCGCGGGTCTGGCTCCCTGCTTAGCACTGAGTCTGATTCTCCCTTTGCCCCTCCTCCCCACTCATGCTCCCTCTTTCTCTCTCAAATAAATAAATATAATATTTTTAAAAACACATATAACAAAATTAGGAGTTCATTCCATAGCATTATCATTTGATTAGATTTAGCTAATTAGCGGATTGAAATATAAATTAGAAAACGTACAGAATAAAGCACAGAGACGTAAAAGAGTTGAAAAAATACCAAAAAAGCCTGCGAAGAAAATTATGCTACTTAGCAAAATAGTCCAATAAACAGTTAATCAGAGTTCAAGAAACAAAAGATGAGGGAGAAGTAATATGTGATGTAATTATAGTCAAAATAATGTTAAAAATTGATGACAGCACCAAACTGCAAATTCAAAAAAAATTACAAAATGCAAAATGATAAATACGGAGAAAATTACACCTATACACATCATACATAGTGAAACAAAAACCAAAAGACAAAAGACAAAACAAGTTCTACACCCAAAGGAAAAGTATTTTATCTTCTAAGAAGCTATAATAAAACTGACACTTAATTTTTGACAGGGGAAAAAAAAAACCCTACAGCTAGAAGATAATAAAATAATGTCTTCAAGTTATTTATAGACTATAACTGCCAATCTAAAATTCTATGCCCACCCAAAATATGCCTCATTTTTTTTTAAGGATTTTATTTATTTATTCATGAGAGACACACAGAGAGAGGCAGAGACATAGGCAGAGGGAGAGGCAGGCTTCATACAAGGAGCCTGATGTTGTGGGACTCAATCCCGGGACTCCAAGATCACGCCCTGAGCCCAAGGCAGACACTCCATCGCTGAGCCACCCAGGCGTCCCCCAAAATATGCCTCTTAAAGGAAAGCAAAATAAAAGCACTTACTGACAAAGATCTAAAAGTACCTATACGAAGCTTTAAGAAATTAAGAATGTCCACTTCTGGGTTCACTTCTTCCAGTGGACCCTGAACTTTATGGTCAACTAATATACGATAAAGGAGGAAAGACGATCCACTGGAAGAAAGACAGTCTCTTCAATAAAGGGTGCTGGGAAAATTGGACATCCACATGCAGAAGGATGAAACTGGACCACTCTCTTGCACCATACACAAAGATAAACTCAAAATGGATGAAAGATCTAAATGTGAGACAAGATTCCATCAAAATCCCAGAGGAGAACTCAGGCAACACCCTTTTTGAACTTGGCCACAGTAACCGGAGAAGGACAAACAGTGTAGGTTCTCATTCATTTGGGGAATATGAATAATAGTGAAAGGGAATATAAGGGAAGGGAGAAGAAATGTGTGAGAAATATCAGAAAGGGACACAGAACATAAAGACTTCTAACTCTGGGAAATGAACTAGGGGTGGTAGAGGGGGAAGAGGGCAGGGGTGGGGGTGAATGGGTGACGGGCACTGAGGGAGACACTTGACGGGATGAGCACTGGGTGTTATTCTGTATGTTGGTAAATTGAACACCAATAAAAATTAATTTATATATAAAAAAAAGAAATTAAGAATGTATATTGTAAATTCCTCTGTAACTCCTAGAAATAATAATGTAATGCATAATAATGAGTTTCTAGGTTTAAAATAAAATAATAAAGATACTGGATTAATCCAAAAAGGCAAGGAAGTAAAAAAAAAAAAGTGTGAATACAGGGAATAAAAAGAAAAATGAGTAAAAATATAGTTAATTTAAATAAAAAAATACAAAAATAATTAATTTAGTGAAACCAGTCTAAATGCACTATTTAAAAGACAATTTGACCCACTGGAGAAAAGAACAAAATCCAACTATGTACTTATACAAGACATATATCATATATATACATATAGAAACCTTTAAAGCTAAAAAATATGCATTATGCCAACATTAAACAATCAGATTAAAAGATTACTATAAACTATACAGACTATATGCTATATATATTACATCCTAGTATCAGAGAAGATACAGTTTGTGCTTAGAAACATTATTAGTTGTAATGAGCTTCATTTAATAATCATAACAGTATCAACCTATCAGGAAAATATAAAAATACTAAGTATATAAGAGCTCACTTCAGTTCTCTTTGTCTATGTAACAAAACTACCTCAAAATATAGCTCTTTAAATAATACTTTATTGGGACGCCTGGGTGGCTCAGTGGTTGAGCGTCTGCCTTTGGCTCAGGGCATGATCCCGGAGTCCTGGGATCAAGTCCCACATCAGGTTCCCTGCATGGAGCCTGCTTCTCCCTCTGCCTGTGTCTCTGCCTCTCTCTCTGTGTCTCTCATGAATAAATACATAAAAATATTTTAAAAAGTAAAAACAAAAACAAAAAAACGAATACTTTATTATTTGTCACGATTCTAAAAGTTGAGTGGGCTCAAATGGGTAATTTTCACTTAGAATATCATCTGGTTGCAATCAGATGACAGCTGATACTTGTGTCACCTGAAAGCTCAACTCAGCGGGCTGTCCAACATGTTTACTTGTATGTAATACACTCGTATATACATACATATAACATGAAAGAAAAGTAAAGCAAAAATAAAAACATCATAAAAACAACAATATAAGAAAACAAAAACCAAAACCTATACATTTTTCTGAAGTTGTAGCCCACAGGGAATTCTCCTACATTATTGCAGGAGTGAATTTGGTACAGCCACTGTAGAAAACTGATAGTATGTATTAAAGCTGAACACACTAAAAAACTATGCATATATATGCATATCACATATATGTGCTTATCACAACATAAGTCCAGCAATATTTGAATTGGCACAATTCAAAAAATATAAAATGGAAAATAACCCAAACGTTCTTCAGTACTAAAATTAGTAAAGAAATTATAGTATATTTCCACACTCATGACTATCTAGAGGTAAAATGAATGAACTAGTGTTACCTATAAAATATAGCAAAATCTGGGAACAAATCATTTGGATGGTGAGAGACATACATAAAAGAGTACACACTGTGTACTCTGTATGATCCACTTAAATAACACTAAAAAAAAAAAAAGATGAACTTAAAAACCAGGTTGGTGTTTACCTATGAAGAATGGGAGTGATTGACAGGGAGCATATCATTTCTGTGTGAAATCATACATGCTCTGGGTTTAAGCTGCAAAGTATTATGGTATTTCGCTATACCATGACGGATGGATGTCCTGACTTTAGAATGGAAGTGTTTTCAGGTATATCCTCAGCTAAATGCAAGATCCTCTTTACAAAGAACAGCTATCATTATAAAATATGTTTAAATATCTTGAATGCCAGAGCTCTGATTCTCTTACATCCATGTTTACTCCATTCCTGAACAGTTTTGGTTATTAAATATTATCCTTCCGTTGAAGAGTAAAGCTCATAATTTTCATTCATGTTTCCTAATTCTGCAGTTACCTGATTCTAGTCAACAGTGCACAGAAAAAGGTAACTCTCTCTTAATAAGACAACCCCTTGAACATGTGAGAAGCAAACTGTTAGATTTATTTTAGGTATTTATACCTTTATGGCTTCTGCATACATATACAAAATACAAGTTCAGCACTTCTGCTAATTTTACCCACTAAAACTTTCCAGAAAGAAGAAATTCTAGTGAATTCCTGCTAAGAAATGCCAGACCAAAAGGATTAGTACTGCCCCAGGTTCTAAAGGTCAATGGGTTTGTTAAAGAGAGAGGATGAAGGATTTCCTGAAGCCAAATCTCCAGCATCCAAAATGCCCTGTCTGGTTTCCAGAAACCCAGATCTGCAGGCTGCTTACAAGGCAATATTTATAAATCTCTTATGAAAGGGTCAATGCTAGGGTTTTGCAATACAAGCCATCATCACTAGAAATAATGTAAAGGTCCTGCGAGAGGCTGCCAGGGTAGGTTCAGCACACACAGTGACAAAGCAGTATCACCTTTGCCAGTCATATAAGAGCTAAGAGGAATATTGTAATTAAATTTCATCTTTCTTAATAAATAACCTGTAATTCGCTGCATAGGGACTCATATTGGAGGAAATTCAGTCTTCAGAAAAATTTAAAACATGTTCATATTTTTAAGACTTTTTATCCCAAAATGCTTACATTAATGACTAAAAGTCATATGGAAAATTAATTTTCAAAGAAAACCTTGAGATATTGAAGCTTGAATGGCATTTATAAAAACATGTAGTCTTGAGTCCATGTAAATAATGCAGATAGATTTTTCATTTATAAAGTATTTGGAAAAACATACCTCAGAAGGATTTCTATTCCTGACACTAAGCAGATTTGACATCTTAAAAATTAGCCTGATTCATAATACCAACAAGTCTGGATTTAAGATAACATTTTTAAAAAGCATAGTTGAACTCATAAGTTAAAAACAAAAGAAGACAAACAAAAAACTCCTTTGACCCGAAATGGAGGACAGTGGAAACCAGAAGTGGCAAAATGTAGCTGAACTACAGCTATCTGGGGAGTATTTTCTGATAAAAGAACCAAGAGGCTTACAATTTACTTTTTTGACAACTGGAAACAATACCTTGGGTCTACAAAAATTGTTGGGTTAAAACTGAGACCCATGGAAGACAAAGATGTTAACCACAAGGGTACTAAGAAAAATATGCCCACTTATGAAGAGGTATGATTAGAAAAAGGAGTTCCTAATGGCACTGGATGGGGAATATACAGCACATGAGAACTTGAAAATTTGGACCTAATTCCATGCAGCTTTGGAGTTTCAGTATATTGCAGGAACTCCCCGACTAAGAAACTAAGAAATTAACCTAAAATGACATGAGATAGTGGCATTTCAATTCACCTAAAAAGCAACTTTCCTCTGAAGGGGCAATATTAAAGCAGGCTCCACAGGATTTCTATAGATAACATCCTACCCAGATAACATCCCATAAAGGCTCCAGATCCTAAATCATCAAACACACAGGAAGCATCTATGAATTAGAATCAATAGAAACATCACCACAAAGTATTGATCTGCTCAAAAATTAAGGTGTTAAGTAATTGGATATAAAATACAAATAGGTATATTTAAATGTTTAAAAAAATGGAAGGTGGAGTCACAGCTGTGATTTAAGAACAAAAATTATGAAACAAGTCCAAGTATATATGATGATGAGTGAAATTCATTTTCTAGACTTGACAAATGTAAACTTTTACAGCAATAATATAGAGCTAAGTTAAATACTTAAGTAGGTATGGATGACAAAAGAAGTGATGCTACTGGATGCAGATCTGAAAAAAATTACTCCAATTTGTAGCATACTTTTACAAGAAGCATATATAAGAGCTGATAAAAATAATGGATGATAAAATAGTCCTAAAGTTACCTCATTGAATTTCAAAAAGAAGAACAATGAGGAAATAAGGGACAAGCCATACTAAAAAATAATATAATAACTGAGAATGACTCAGAATTGATAAACATAAAACAGAAAACATGAATTGTCTTATTTCGGAAGCATGACACATCCCAAACAGAATGTATTTTTAAGAATCTATACTATGAAAGATTATATTTTTACAAAGACGATTGCAACAGTGTCTTATACTCCAAATGATTTTCAATAGTGTTCCCATACCACTCTCCCTCCAAGAGGAGAAATTGAATTCCCTTCTCCTTAAATCTGGGATGGCCTTGGGATTTGGTTGTAGACCATAGAATGTGGAGGAAATGATGCTCTTTTACTTCTTCAGCTTGATTGGAAGAGGTCATGTGGCTTCTGCCTCTTTTCAAATACTTCTTTTAAGGAAATTCCCTCCCAGAAATCTCCCTTTTGGAAGTCAGCTGGATGCCAGGAGAAGCTCAAGGTGCATGGGAGGCCATAGGTAGCTGCACCACTCAACTGTTCAAGCTGAACCTCTCCTTAGACTCATGGCAGTTGAGGTGTCAGACACTTAGGTGAAGAGGTCCCCTAATAAGTCCAGGCCTTAGCTATTCATATCTTCTCTGCTGAGGTCCTGGACATTGTGGAGCACAGAGAAACTGTCTCTGCTCTGCTCTCGTGGATTCTTGACCCATAATAAGTATAATAATATAGCTGTTTTAGTCTTCTAAATTTAGGATGCTAAAGAACCTTTATCTATGACAGTTCCCTTCAGAATAACAATGAAAGTAGAAGATCTTAAAATCAGTCTCAGGACACCTGGGTGGCTCAATAGGTTGAGCATCTGCATTCAGGTCAGGTCATGATCTTGAGGTCCTGGAGTAGAGCCCCAAGTGAGGCTCCCTGCTCATTAGAGAGTCCATTTCTCCTTCTTCCTTTGCGCATCCCACCACTTGTGTGTGCATGCACTCTCTTTCTCAAATCAATAAAATCTCTTTAAAAAATCAGCCTCTTAGTTTCTATTCATATATTTATTAAAGGCCTTGTATTAAGATTATGCCAAAAAACCCCACAACAACACTCTAGAAAAAGGCACAAAGCTGATAGAAATAAATGGTCAAGATTGACAAAAGCTTTAAAAAGACAATAATAGGAGATAACCATATGGCCAATAAGTATAAGATATTCAACTGCATTCGTCATTGGGGAATGCAAATAAAAAATACATTTGGTGGAACTCACCATACCACAATGGTTAAAATGAAAAAGGTGAAAAATAACAAACAATGGTGACGTAAAAACAATCAAAACCCATATAAACTCTTGGTGAGAGTGTAAATTAGTGCCCCTCTTTAAGAAATGTTTTTGAGGTATCTACTCAAGTGAAATGTGCCTAACCTATAGCCCAGCAAATTTAATTCCTAGGTATAATCCAAACAGTATTACGTACATAGGTTCCCCAAACAAAATCAAACCATCACGTAGTAGGATATTCATAACTGCGCTTGTGAATTCCAATGTCATCAAAAGCAGAATGAACAGGAGATGCCTGAGTGGCTCAGTGGTTGAGCATCTGCTTTAGGCTCAGGGCATGATCCCGGATCCAGAGATCAAGTCCCAGATCAGGCTCCCTGCAAGAAGCCTGCTTCTCCCTGTCTATGTCTCTGCCAATCTCTCTGTGTTTCTCATGAGTAGATAAATAACATCTTTAAAAATAAAATAAATTTCAAAATTTCAAAAGGCAGAATGAACAAATATACTTTGACACAGTCACACAGTGTAATACTTCATAGCAGTGTGAATGAAATACACCAACATAAATGCATAAATCTCACAAACACAATCTTGAACAAAATAAGTCAAACACGAAATAGTATGTACTGTGTAATTCCTCTTTAGGAATCCAAAAGAAGGCAAAAACCAGTAAAGTTTATTAGAAGACTTAATAATGCATACCAGTGAGAGGAAAGAGCTAATAATTCTAAGGTAGTTTGAGATCAGAGGTTGAGGGTTTGGGGTTTTATTTCTTCAGAGATGGCATTTGGTTGTATTGGTTCAATTTATGGATTTTATTCAGCTGTAAACTTTAAATACCTTTTTGTATATTTAATATACTTTATAAAGCAAAGATTTTTTTGTTTTTGTTTTTGTTGCTTTTTATTAAAAACAATTGGAGAGATACAGTGGATTTTCAACTAAGGAATCAAAACAGCAAAAGAAAGCTACAACACACATTATATCTTTAAAGATTAAAAGAAAATAATTTTCAATCAAGAATTTTATATCCAACTAACTTATTCAGAAATAGGGGTGAAATAAAACACCTTAAAAAGAACCAAATGAACAGATTTATTCATCAGGGATTTCTAAAATAGTCTCTCTACTCTGCAGAAATTTTCAAACATACAAATAACTTGATCCCAGAAATTGTGAATTAGCATATTTTTAAAATTTTTTAATTCATTTATTCATGAGAGACACAGAGACAGAGAGAGAGAGGCAGAGACACAGGCAGAGGGAGAAGCAGGCTCCATGCAGGGAGCCCGATGCGGGACTCGTCTGGGGACCCCAGGATCATGCCCTGGGCTGAAGGCAGGTGCTAAAGCACTGAGCCACCCAGGCTGCCTCGAATCAGCATATTTGAGCAGTGCCAGGATATGTGGATCCTTAAAAACCATTTCCTACATTTTAAAATGGAGTCTGGGTTAAAAAAGGCTAGGATTAGGAAAATCTTATATTTAAAATCTAGGATTGAGAAAATAATGATGTTTCTATTCAGGTTACCAGCTACTAAAAATATCATTTGTGCTCCTGATTGTTTATTTTATTTTATTTTCCTTTGATTACATTCTATATTTCTTTTAGAGTAATTTTTTTTTCTTTTAACTTCTTGCTGTGATGCCTACTGGTCATTTCACTTTGGAAGACAATTCTGGAATGGAGTTTATATTTGTTTGTTAGATGGTATATTCAATTTAACTGTATTATTTTGGAGCAAACTTTTTATCTTTTTAATTGACAGTTTCTCTAGCAATTCTCCTGATACCCCTTGGAAAAACATGTGAGTAGATACACACATAAAAATATATATAAGCACAGGGCAGCCAGGGTGGCTCAGAGGTTTAGCACCACCTTCAGCCCAGGGCGTGATCCTGGAGACCCGGGATCGAGTCCCATATCGAGCTCCCTGCATGGAGCCTGCTTCTCCCTCTGCCTGTGTCTCTGCCTCTCTCTCTCTCTCTCTCTCTCTGTGTGTGTGTGTGTGTGTGTATCTCTCATGAATAAATAAATAAAATCTTTAAATATATATATATATATATATATATATACACACACACACACACAAAATTGATAGTAACTAATGGAAAAATGTGTGTGCTTATGCATCAGTGAAAAAGCAATGATTTCATGTACTTGTTCAAAATTATCTCTTGTTAAAAAAATATATATATATCACTTGTTTGACCAGCCCCATATTATGAGTAAATCTTAACTCACGTTTTGTAACTGGTATAGAGTTTTTATTTCAATGCACCAAGTTCAATATGAAGTAGCCATTTTATAATGTAGTGATTGGAAGTGTTTACACCAGAACAATCAGTACATATTTAAATACTGGCTTTAATAGTTATCTGGACCAATCCCATAATTATATTTTGTCTCAATTTTTTCATTTATAAATGTGAGAAATACTAATACAATGGTAATTATATAAGTTAATTTATATAGAGGAAATGCCTGAACTTTCCTTTAACTAATAAACAATAATTAGTAATTAATATCATGAAAAATTGTTTGCTATTAAATCATCTATATATTTCAAAAATCCTTACATCTAATGTGTTCACAATTTTCTTCATTTCAATTTGAGTTTTTACAGGATTCCAGTATATGTTCAACAGTCCAACTTTTCCATTTGAAAATGCAACTTAAATTATTCTGTTTCAAAAAACTTTAAAAAAAAGTGTTAACATAAAAAAATACAATAATAACCATGATTAAATTTCAATTAAATTCAGATTTCTTTTTAGCAATTTTATACTATTAATTTCTCCCACTTCATAGACTTCAAATCATGAAAAATGTATGCATGAAATATGACTTTAAAATCTTTCTATAATTTCCTTTTAAATCTTAAATTTTTGAACCTCTTCCAAACAAAGCCAAAAAACTGACCTTCTCAGATAATGCAGAAAAGAGTTATTTTAGATGAAAGATAATGCCCACAAACTTGTCCACTTCTGACCATTACAAGGTTTTGATCATTTCTCTACTTATGTTTGATGACGAAGGTGAAATACACTAATTAGGCTTTTCACTGTTACTTGCTTAATCTTTTTCTTATCCAGATTTCAGTGAATGTGTTTAATCTAATGATGTGATTTAGAATAAATTTCAATGAGTACAAGATGGAATTTTAAAAAGGTAATGAATTTAACTTTTGACGAACTGGAAATTTCACATAATCTTGTATGATATCAATTTGGAATATTCAAACAAATGAGTATGTCAAGATAATGCAAATTTACAAAATGTCTTAACAATTTCATGTAATTTCTATATAAATTTCTTTAACTAAAAAATGATTTCAATAAAGGAAACAATAGAAAATATTTAAAAGATCTTAAATGAAAAATAATTTTAAATTATTTTTGAAGCATTTTTCTTTTGCAATGTTTACCTGAAAACTACTAAAATATATAAAATATTGCACAAAGAAAGGAAGAGAAATTTAATTTTCTTGAGCTCTATTTTAATATATATTATGATAAAGTTGTAATTTCCCCAAATAGGGTATAAAATTTTTCACAAAGCTTTTGAATTTTCTTATTAAAGAGTTCTAATAGATCTTTAATCCAACTGAAAGATTTTAAGGTTTTAAGTACAAAACAAAGATCTAAACAACAAAACCTAATTCACAAGGGATTAACAACCCAATCAAGTATTATCAAACATTAGTAAATAATTCTAGGAATAATGAAAAGTTTAAAAGCTTTAAAGAGCATAATTGTAAGAGTTAGTAAGTTAGCCAATGTTCTCCAGAGAAACAGAATCAGTAGAAGATCTATAGATAGATAAAATTGATGTTTGTTTGTTCGCTATAGGAATCGACTCATGTTTTTATGGAAGCCGAAAATTTCCACAATCTACTATCTGCAAGCTGGAGAACCAGGAAAAAAACTGTCAGAAATTCAGTTCGAGTCAAAAAGCTTGACAATCAGGACTGTAAATGTCCGTGGGCAAGAGAAGATTGATGTCCCAACTCAACCAGAGAGGAAATTTGTCTTTCCTCTGTCTTTTTGTTCTATTCAGTGTCCAGACAGGTTGAAGAATGTTAACCTGCATTGGTAAGGGTGCTATTGTTTACCTGGTCTAGTAATTCAAATGCTAATCTCTCACAACCACACCCAGAAATAATCTTTTTACCAGCTATCTACACATCCCTTACCCAGTCAAACATAAAATTAATGATCACAACTACTTCATATTATGTGTTTTAGAGTTCTGAAGAGACTGAGAGAGGAATAGACTTTAAAACAATGTGCAAGTATTCCTCAAAAAATATATCATTTGAAGAAGAATCCAAGCTACTTAAAACATCATACAATTTATTTACCAAACTATATAATATATGGTCCTGGGATGACTGGGTGGCTCAGTGGTTGGGCGTCTGCCTTTGGCCTAGGGCCTGATCCTGGACTCCCAGGATCCAGTCCTGCATCGGGCTCCTTGCATGGAGTCTGGTTCTCTCTCTGCCTGTGTGTGTCTCTGTCTCTGTGTCTCTCATGAGTAAATAAATAACTAACTAAATAAATTATATACATACATTTTTTTTCCTGACTTGGCACTTATATCTTCATAATGAAAAAAAGAAAGTTTAAGTTACTATTATCTTGTGAAAATGTATCTAGAAACTTAGTACTCCAAAGCCATTAAAAGAAAAAAAAAATGTGGGTTCTAGTATGTAACTTTTGATCTCAGGGTTGTGAGATGGAGCCCCACATTGAGGATAGAGTTTGCTTAAAAAAAGTACATTGAAAAATGTGGGTCTTTATTAGAGAAAGAAAGAACTTATTAGCTAGCAAATTTTTTTCACTTAATAATATTGTCCTTTATGAAAATTAGTAATTTGGCACTCTAATTTTAATAGGACTCACAAAAAGTGATTACCAAAAAGTGATTACCAGCAAAATTATTATGGAAAATAATGCTAGATGTTAATTAAAAAAAAACAAAACAAAACAAGTATGCTTAGAGTCTTGTCTTCCATTTTATAGCTTTGTGTCCTTGGGCAAGATACTTAAGCTCTCTGATCATTAGTTTCCTCATATGAAAAATGACGATACTAAAATAAGATATATCTTGTAAGCTTAAATTTAGGTACTTTACCTAAGCCAAGAAATAGATATTTGCTAAGTAAGAATACTATAACTTCTGAGTAAATTAAAACTGGAAAAATTTTAAAACATTAGGTTAACAAGATCACAGCCATATAAAAGGTAAAAGAAGGACAATGGGATATTGCTGTAATTCCCACTGAATTAAAATGAGAAAATAAATATAATCAATCTATTTATCCCAACAAACTACATCTCATAAATTAATGATTATATTATCACAGACTTACTTTTAAACACTAGTTTAAAGACGCAATAACAATCATTGCCACAGTAACCACTGAGTGTGGTTCTCTAACAAGATGAGAATATTTTGGTTTAAATTTTTTAATACCTGAACATTTCCAGGATTGAGCAAAATGCTGGAGTTATTCATTATAATCACTAAAATGATGTATTAACATCTTAAATGAATGCAGATATTTACGTGTTTTATCCTAAACAGTGCATTTTATTGTCTGTAGACAATCTACAGAATCTAGATATAATATATAAGAATCTAGATATAAGAAGTAAAGAGAAACTAAAATATTGGTGCCAGTGAGCTAAGAAGGCTGATGTAAACTAGTGAAAAAACTTAGTGTTTCTTTTTTTCTTTTCTCGTATAGTATTGTGTATAGTGACCAATGCATTATAATGTAAATCTAAGTAAATAGCAAACTATGAACAAATTTAAGTATATGTGTTTGTGATAATTACTTTTGACTTTTATACAATTACCACTTTAAATTTAATATGCAAGACTTATAAAACCTTATTCATGTTTTTGGACAAGATATTAAAAAACATGTGAAGTTATGGATTTCAACACTTTTGTTATATATTCAAAGTCCCAAAAAGGTAGAAATATATGAACCACGACAGCAGGAAACAGGTAGAAAGTATTTACTTTTTAAAATACTTTACAATATATTTGCATATGGAAACTCATTATAATGGTATCTAAAGGGTGATTCCCCTACTGAGCAAGACATATTTTATTATTAATTTCCTTAGCAACTTAATAAGCATATATCCTTAAATATTTTCCAATGATATCCTTTTATATTAAATTACTTTACATGCCAAAATAGTTTATTGAATATTTTCAATTTTTGAATATATGTATATGCATATATTAACTAACAAATTTGGGCATGTAATGCACTTCTTAATTATTATTATGTGTTCTGTAATGTTCAAATGTTCAATAATCCATATTATATATAATAGAGTATTCGATATTTTACATGGACTAGGTTAACAATAAATAAGAAGTCTAATATTGTATTACCACCTTAAAAAATATTATTGGAACCATGTTTGCATTCTCAAGAGAAATCTATATTAAGCGTTGGGAATTTATGTCTTCTATTTTCTCTGTTTTACAGGTATTTTAGTACTTTCATAGTTGATTCAGTAGTCAACATGAACTTATCAAAAACAAGTGATGCCAAATTGCTTTCACTTTATTTTTAGATGAGGTTTTCACTTCTCAATCAAGTGAAAGTCCTGGATGTAGTTGATCTTATTTTCTAGAAATAAAATACAAACAGGCTAGTGATTTGACAGTTCTGAAGGGATTCTAAGAGTGGATTGAAGGGATGATTACTTCCCCGTGTGGCCTTCTCCAACTTTAATGATCTTTTTCAGTGCCATACTTGGTTTATGGTGTACTAGACAAGACCTGCAATGGATGTGTCACTCGTTCAATGCTATGATTCTGTTTGAATGCTTAGCTCTGTGACTCTTGTGTCCCCACCTATGTCCCAATGTGGGTTTGTATTCCATTTACTCTGGTAAAGACACAGAGTAATAGGCATCAAACTTCAAACTTAACCCTAGAATCAAGCCAACATAAGCTTGTCATATGTAGAGAGAAATAATATATGTGATGAAATCTTTAGTGAGGATATTACTGACACTCCTGTAACGTCCTGTCCTTGGCCTTTGTACATTGTCTACACAGACATATATAGTATATTTAAATATCCATGTGTTCTAAAAATGTGTATCTGCTGTCTAAAGTTTATTAAATGTATACTGTCATGTCCCCATATAGATTTTATTTATAGATCATTTTATTTTCTGTTACTTAAGGTATAAACTTTGGAATTATTGCCTCCAAGCTTTTAACTACAAAAATAATTATTAATTTCCATTAAATTTACCTCCAAAATCACTTTTAATGGTATTTAATTTTCTCAGAATCTGTTGTTGCCATTCTTTTCTGGACATATTCTCAGCTGTATTGCAGAAATAGCCTCCAACTGGTCTTCCTGGACCCAGTAGTTATCTCAAATGTTCCAGTCAATCCATCCTTCACCCATTCACCAAAACCACAATAAACTCCAAGCCTGACCACACCCATCTGTTGTTTAAACCCTTAAATTTTTCTGATTTAAGTCAAAACTTCTAAACATGATTTGCAAGTTTTTCATGATTGAGAACCGGTTTTACACGCTAAGTACACTACTGAATTATTGTCTGTGCCATTAAAATGCCATGTTCATCATGTCCTAACTCACCTCTTTACCTTTGAGAAGACTCTTCTTTCCAGGAAATATTTTTCTACCACATTCATCAACTTTTCCTGGATCTACATGACTCACCCATCAGTTTAAGTTTTCCTTTCCTGAGACTGCCTTCTCTCACCCCCAGAGCACTCAAGCTGGAACATTTCAAATGTGAATTTATGCAACTTTGGGACTACATCCTTACACTATAAGAGAACTTGCCTTGCTCTGCATTTTCTTATTTACTCATTCCTTTCTTCTAGCAGAGTCTTTAGCAGAGTGAGCACTGAATACCATTTTTGACAAAAAAGAAGGACTAGAGAAAGGGAAGGAGGAAGGGACATGGAAGGTGAGGAAAGGAAGAAAGGGGATAATGGCTAAAGCAGGAGGAAAAGTGAGAAAGTAATCTTTTAATCAAATAGGAAGTACTAGCTGAGTCTTCCACCTGTACTTCATTTGCAAGAATTAATTCAACCGTAGTAACAATAATACCACATTTAATGAAAGAAACACATTTTCATTTTCCTAAGTGTGGCATGCTAGAGATGACCATCAATGACATTTTTCAATATATAAATATTATAAGCAGGTTTTGACATTTTTAAGAAGATTTTTCCTAAAACCCGTCAAATTATGATGTGTTAAGCCAATTCATCGGAAGGAGAAAAAAAAGATATTCCAGGTGATAAAATCATGATTTTAAGAGAAAAACAGAAAACAATCCATTAGATATCTTTTCCTTGGTAACACTACAACTTTTAACATTTTAAAACTTTGTTATTTTAAGTGCTATAATCAGGTTTAATTGAATAGAGCTGACAAAATATTAAAACGTGTAATATATTTGCTCATTTGTTCAATACTTTTACTAATTCAATGAGATTCATATTCAGGTTAGTAATTTACTCGACTGCGTGATTCATTAAAAAGAACACTATTTAATTTGAAAGTCTCAGAGATAAAGTGATGATCGTCTGTATAAACATGTAAGTTAAATTATCTTGCTAATATGAAATTTAGAAGACGTTAGACTGAGAACATAAGACACAGAGTATGGGAAGGCTACAGTCAGAAAATACTAAGATTAGTTGTGATTTGTAAAACAAGAGAGAAAAATTCCAGCAACATCCTTATTCCAACTTGTTTTCAAATGCAGGTCCTAGGTCAGTGGTCTGAGGTGACTAATTCTTCATTCATATAATAAACATTGAATCTGTACAAAGGTGAAAAAACAGTATATAAATCTCTCACAAAATAACATGTTTGCTAAATTGTCATTTAAAAATCATCTTAGGAGGCACCTGGGGGGCTCAGTTGGTTAGCAGTCTGACTCCACTCAGGTCATGATCTCAGGGTCCTGAGATTGAGTCTGTCAACCAGCATCGGTATGGCATCCGGCTCCCTGCTCAGTGGGGAGTGCCCGGCTTCTCCCTCTCCTTCCCCCGCCCCCATCCCCGCTCATGCTATCTCTCAAATAAATAAGTCTTTACCAAAAAATTAAAAGATAAAAATCATCATAGGAACTGTGCAAATACTAATATAAATTTCAGAATACTGAGAAGTAATTGTGAAAAACTTTTTTTACTCAACTACCAGTGAGATCAAGCTAATGTAATATGTTCTTAGAAAAGAAGGGGAAGGAATTTCTCCACCCATCACTCCATCCATCTGTTCACCTTACTTTCCCTCCCTCATCTGTCCCCTTGTCCCCCATTGCCTTTTCCTCTGTTGTCTCTGTTTCTGGGTGTTCCTTCTTTTTTGTGCAGGCCAAATTCTTCAACTTGACAGGGACCAGGAGTACCAGAATCTTTAGCACTTCACGTCTCTCTCTCTTCTACCAGAAAAGTAGTGCAGGTCACTGTCCTGGAAGAGCTCCCTGATTTGCCCCATAGGAGCCAGATTTCCACTCCTGGGCTAAGCAGCTGTAATGGAGAGGGAATAATGATGGCCTTGGCTTAGATCAAGTATTCAACCTCCAAAACCGAAGATTCAAAGAAGGTAAAAGCTTCCATGTGAGCCACATGTTTAGGAGAATTTTCCAGAGGCAAGGGGTGCTGTTTTTGTTAGACAAACCACAGATGGCATGTCATAAGGTATGCTGGGTTATACAGGAATTGAAAGAGGCAAAGATAAACCTAAGACATTTTTTCTGAAAAATCATTTCTAAAGCGGCATAATAATGTCAATATATCAAGGGAAGAACCAAGGCTATTTCTCTGTGAAGTGATCTAAAATTAACTTGAATTAGTCAATACATCCATTTAAAGCTTTTTATAAAAGCTACTTCCTTCTTATTCTCTTTCTACTGTCAAAACTCCTTTTGCCTGACAACAAACTATTATACTTTGGCAAATTTACTCTCTGGCATTCATAGGGGAGTTGCACACAAACAGCAGAAGGTCATGTCTATCCCTGTTCTAGATTAGAGTGAAAGCAAATAAAAAGGACTGCCAGGGCATAATGCCTCACAGACCCATTCCTGGTTTGGGATTTAGCCCAAAGTAGAGGGATGGATATTTGAGTTGCTGGTTTGCTCACTTCCATCTAAAAAGTTTGATTACTTTTAATGACTTAGGATAATAACAATAGTCTCATAGCACCTTAATTTTAGATCCACAAATGTATTACCTTTTTTCATTTCTCAGCTAGTATGATCAATATTTAAAAGAATTCGAGGCTTTCTTAATTTTCCAGATATTGTTGACATTTTTTCATAATTTTTTTTCTTAATCATTACAATACATGTGTTAGCTATTTTTATTCTTGTTTTTGAAGTAAGAAAACAAAGAAGCAAAGTTAAAGAAAGTCTCTAAGTTCAAATAACTGGGAAATGTGTGTGTTTTACTTACAGCTATGACGGACACTGTTGCCCATGTTCTTTATACTTCAACAACTACAGCATTCTAATAGTTCTCATTATTGTCCCCTCCCACCACTCTTATTACCTAATGTTTAGATAATTCTCTAAGTATGTAGCCTATTTCAGGTGTCTCCTTAGTTTAGGCTGTTTTTTCAGATCCCTGCCATACCAGATTTCTTCTACATCACTGTAAATGGCACACATGCTCAAAACCCATCGGGACCAAGTACAATAATTTACATACCATTTTCTTATATGTTACTAGTGAGAAATAGGTACCCAATGTAGCCATTAATAGAACTAGCACTGGTTATTAATTGCAGTCATAATCAGATCCAAATAACCCCCAATTCTGCTTTATGTTTAACTAAACAGGCATTTATTTAAGACCCCTCTTTGAGTCTACATTTTCGTGCTGCCTGCCCTGTGTCAGTCAGAAATCATCATTAGCTCCTCTAAGCTCCTATAGAATGCCCTTGACATGCCATGTGCCAGATTTATCCTTTCTGTGGTTGTTTGGCCATGTACTTGAGACTTGAGATTAGATATTTTATAAAACGTCTTATGTACTGGCATGCATCTAACAACTGCCTTGGATATAGATGCTCCAATAAAAAAAAAAAAAAAACTTACTTTCTCTTAGGTGTTAATGACCTTTATTTAATTAGGTCATGACATAAGTCATTATTAGGTCACGACATAGGTCATAATTAGTTCATTATATAGCTCATTTCATAGTAGGATTAAAATATTCTTAAGTAATAATTTTTGTTCCTAGATAAGATTTAGCCATACCAGTTTAGTGTTTTTCTTTTTTTTTTTCTTTTTTTTTTTAATCGCAAGGAATAAAAGAGAGGAATTCAACTGGGACAAGAAGAAGGCTATGATGATATAGAGGATGTCTCTATCAGACATTAACAAAAAGTAGAACAGATACTTCTATTCCTGTAAGGAAAGAGTGAGAATGGGGGGATTTCAGATAATGAAATAAACATGTATGATTAAGATTCGACTTGTTAGGGAGAAAGCACTGGGCACTCACCCAACAAAAGGATAGAAAATTTCATCAGTAGTCATCCTGACAGATAAAGGTACAAGCAATTTAAAGACCATTCCAGCCAAAAACCTCACAGCTGAGTCCAGCTCAAGGACAAAGAAAAAGCTCTATGTTATGTCAAGGAGAAATTGCAAATCAATATTGTTGGTATCATCTGGTTTTGTAGAACAAAATCATGTATGGTCGTTAAGATTGCCCACTATAAGCCCTAGAAGAATATGTGTCCATATTAAGGTGCTAACCTTTGTGTGATGACATTATGTTGCGACACTATGACCCTCCATGCAGGGTTTAAGGAAACTTTCACACTAAAATCCCTTCTGGAACAGAGAAAGGGAGAAGGAGGTGGTTATAAAGAGAATTGTTAAAAAAGAGAAAAATTGCCTCAAATAATAACAAAACAAGATACCTTAACTGGAAAGTGTAAGAATGCCTTAATGTTTGTGCCAGTGCCATGGTGTTTTGATGACTATAGCTTAATAGTATATCTTGAAATCTGGAATTATGGTAATTCTAGCTTTCTCGTTCTTTCTCTAGATTGTTTTCACTATTAGGAGTCTTTTTCAGTTCTATACAAATTTTAGTATTATTTGTCCTAGTGCTGTAATAGTCACATGTGGCTATTAATGACTACCATATTGATTAACATACCTCTAGACAATTACTTATCTCCTTGCATTTATCTTCCATTAATAGCAAAATATCTAACTTTACTAAATGTCTTCTCTTTGTCATCATAGGTGAAAATGCAAATTTGAATTCTCAACTGTGTTCACTAAAAGCTAGAGCAGACTATCAGCTTTCTTTACATCTTCTTGAAATAACAGTGTAATAGCTGGGACAACTGAATGATAACACTGAAGGACAGTGATACCATTATAGCATCTGTTCATCTATCATCTTTTTATAGCGTGGTTTGGAATAAATGATGAGTGATGAAATAATTCCTAAGATGATGATAGCAAATATTTTTAAGACATAGCAAAAATAAGTTAAGACCCATGATGTATCTTAGATTGATAAGAGGATCTAGTGGACATGTACAAGTATTTGCCAGATACAATGGATTTCATTCTAATACAAAAGAAAATGTATTTTTTCCTCTGGTCTTTGGAAGAATATCTAAGAAAATAATAAAATATTAAATACTATGCATAGTTAGGTTCAAAAATAGAAACAAAAGCTGAAGCTAAGCACAATGCCCTCTAGTAGTCTACCAAAGACTAAAGAGAGATGTTGCGTGTCATTCACCATTTTGTCTTTGTGCTTTCCTCCATTGAGCTGCCCACAATGTGATATAATTTTATCAACTACAGCAGTCATCTTGACTCATAAGCACAAAGTTCACACCAGTGGAAATATCAGAATGATAAGATGAGGGGGATCCCTGGGTGGCTCAGCGCTTTAGCGCCTGCCTTTGGCCCAGGGCATGATTCTGGAGTCCCAGGATCGAGTCCCACGTCGGGCCCCTTGCATGGACCCTGCTTCTCCCTCTGCCTGTGTCTCTGCCTCTCTCTCTCTCTCTGTGTGTCTCTCATGAATACATAAATAAAATCTTTAAAAAAAAAAAAAAGAATGGTAAGATGAAAGAATCTGGTTATGAAACCAGAAGCTACCTCTTGACTTTTTATTTTTAATACTTGGTGGATGCCCTCAGTATGGCCTTTTTACAGAATAGTATACAAATGAGAATTATACCCATGTTTTTATTGTCATTCTCTCACCCAAAGATATTTTCACATAGAGCAATGATAAAGTTAATGCTAAATTACACACTAAAGGAAAAAAAAAAACACAGCTGTCTGATTTATTTAAAATATCTTTCACCTAACTTCAGTTGTCTTCTCGTTTTACTCCATACTTGTTTACTGAATGACCAGAGAATTCAAATGTCAATCAGGGTTCCTTTCATTTTTAAGAATGCATTGATGTTGAAATGATGAGAACTGGTGAATAATAATTATTGTGTAAAGTGAAATTTATTGTAAAAGCACTGACAGATCTTTGAATAGATAAAATTCTGGTAGTAAGCTTATTGCCATCTCAAAATAGTGCCAGTTCATTCAAAGAGGGCTATAGTTATTACAGTATGATTTTAGACTTTTTTGTTTTTAAGAAAGCATAAGTCTGGACACTGTATTATCTATACTTGTTTCTGGTTGAATATGAATAAAACATCAGAAACTAAGTTATATGTCCAGGTATATAAAATTGCCTTGACCTCTTTGTAAATACCATCAAATCTCGCAGAAAAACACATTTTCTTTATTTCCAAAATAGAGGGTGGCTTATTTTGAAATGAATAGGTCAAAAAATAAAATTGTATGCATTTTAAAATATGGATATAGGAAACTATAAAGGAAAAAGAGAGCATGTAGGTCAGGTTAATGATCCTTTGCTTATCACAACCTGAACAAAATCTATAAATGTTAAAATATTTTAGGTTATTTCCTCTGCACAAATTTCAAGCATATGAAAGCCTACACAGAAATGCGATTTTATACTACTGTTATCTAAACACTCAGTCCAATTTTCCTTTTGGTGTTAAGATATCTAAGGAGGTATATAAACACCAGGTTTAGGAATACAGGGGCTCAGGTGAAGAGAATTAGAATGACTGGGTCGGAAAAAAAATTGTTTTTGCATGAAACAAAAAACAAAATGAACTTTTCTTAAAGAGGAAAAAAATAACTGTAAGCATCATGCATCTTTCTTCAAAAGCATCTTTGTCTTAGTAACTTTTAGCATGAAAAAGATTAAAGGTGAAATTTACAAACAAATTAAGATTTTGAGTTTTTGTGTCCGGATTATTCATATTTAGTACCTGAAAAATACTTGCGACCTATATTGTCCTTTTATTTTAAAAAGTAAATCTATTTGTGAGCAGACTCTACAGTTGGAATTAATTTATTGAAAATTAAAGGCATGGCACCAAACACAGAGAAGACAATAACTGCATTCTGAGTTCTACTCTGACCTTTATCTTTCAAAACAGTAACTCTCCAAAATTGCTGAAAGGTTAACTAATCTCTTAAAAGGTCACCTGTCTTTAAACTAGCTACAGTGTATAAATGCTTTTCTGCTATCCTGGAGCAATTCATCAATAACTCATTAAAATGGCACTGTTTCTTTCTTAAAGTTTTTACTTTCCTGAAAGGCTATTTCCTCTTGGTCAATGTAACATTTAACATATGTCATAATTTATGGAAATATGAGTACATAAGGCTATTATAGTGGGGCTTGGTTAATTAAAACTATTTATTGAGTACATAATATATGCCAGGTGCAGTTCTAGTTGCTAGGAAAAGTAGGCAAAGAAAAAATCAGAACAGAAGAAACGTTTGCTATGATATGTGCTCAAGGATCATGAGTATGGTGTACATCAGCATGTGATATTTAAGCCAATATAATGTCTCCTTAAACACTTTTTTTTTTTTAAATTTACGATAGTCATACAGAGAGAGAGAGAGGCAGAGACACAGGCAGAGGGAGAAGCAGGCTCCATGCACCGGGAGCCCGACGTGGGATTCGATCCCGGGTCTTCAGGATCGCGCCCTGGGTCAAAGGCAGGCGCCAAACCGCTGCGCCACCCAGGGATCCCTCCTTAAACACTTTGAAAGAAAATGTACTTATTTTAATATTACTGAATTGGTTCAAACAATTTCAAAAGTATTTTTTCCCAACTCGTTTGAGAGCCTCCAGTGTTTCTTAATATCCTTAATGTTAAATATAAATTAAAGAAAAACTTTGTCCTTGGAGGTACAACTGAATATTTTAATGTGATCAGAAGTCACTAAAAGATTAATGGGTTGAATAAAGTGACTAAGGTAGATGAAAAGGGGCTCCTAATTGTGGACAAGGATAGGGTTCTAGAGTAATAACATAAAATTGGCTTCTACTTTCAGCAAGTTGACCCAGAAGCTTTTTGCTTTCTTTTTTTGGTATTGTTATTCTAAACGGGATAAGAAATATTTTTTTTTGTATAATTTTTGTCTATTATTTAAAAATGAGTCTTGCAGAAGTACATAAGCATGTATTAGGGTTAACCGTTACCCACTCATTTATTAAGGCCCAAAACGCAATTCTACCCAGAAGGACAATGATGTGCTTTATGAAGAGAGACTTCTTTCTCAAAGAAATAACAATTTGTCCACCCTTTAGATGAACAGTTACAGTTAATAATAAAAGTGGAAATGCAATTTATAAATCCATTTTACTTAAAAGTGTTCTCATTTTTGGCATGTATTAAATTCATGTTTTTTTCAAGCAGTGGATCTGCCATATATTAGCTAGCTTTTCCCCAGCACAAGAAAAATTATAAAACAGAAAATGCATCAATAAATATCAGAGAGTAACACACCTAGCGACGCCAAGAAGTGTTTTATGAAACTTGTGTTTCAATTTTGTTTATTTCTGTGTCTCTATACATATATTTACGTGTAATAGGTTACAGTGTAAATCCTTTTCTTGTCATTTTTTAAATCTGTAAGACACTAAATTTGAATATTGACTCAGTCTTGAGAGCACCAATAAGAAATAATGTCTGATTTTCACAAATAATCATTATTTTCACATCTCTTACTTTTCTTGAAAACAAGCTGGAAGTTTCAGAATTCATAAACAAATTTATGTTCATTTGGTGCAGCTGGGTGACTCAGTCGGTTAAGGGTTAAGTGTCTGACTTTGGCTTAAGTTATGATCCCTTTGATCACAGAGTCACAGACCAAGCCGCTCACCACCCCTCTGCTCCCTGCTCAGCAGGGACTTGGCTTCTCCTCCTGCCCTCACCCCACTCAGCTCTTGCTGTCCCTCTTGCACTCTCTCTCTCAAATAAATAAATAAAGTCTTTTTTAAAAAAAAAAGCACATACACACACACACAGAAATCCTGAATTATTTACCTAATTCCTTACTTTTGAATTCTCATTCTTGCCTAGGAGTGAGTCTTAGCTCCAATGAGACTCCCTATGAGAAACTTTCCTTTTAACTCTCCAAACTAAAGTACTATCACCTTTTGCAATGCCAGTCACTATTTAGAATGTCACTCTGTTTTATTTTCTTGATAGCAATTTTGTCATAGGAATGACAGCACTTGATTTAGGAAACCAACAAAAACAATGAAAGGTTAGAAGTCCTTTTAATGTAAAGACTTCTTTTTTTAACCTTTCTGTGTAAAAGAAGCTATACAGACAAAGCCGAGGACAGATCAGTATATTGCATTTCAGATAACCTTCCCAAGCCCTTAAAATCCAGCAAATTCTATGTTTACCTTCACTCAGGAGGAAATGAAGGCAATTTAACTGGAAAAGAAGAGGTTTCAGGCTTGCTTGAGGCCCTTTCCTGTAATCCACCTTACCTATGATTCAATATTTTTGCAGTACCACCTTGCTAGTTTATCATTACTTATCTTTCTAAAATGTCTCTTACATTTTGTATACCTATCTTTTTCACTATGATAAACTACATGCACTGCACTATTCAGGAAGGGAAGGTTATTATTGTAATTAACTAAATCTAAATATTTCGCATTTCCTTGTGAATTGAAGGTTGTTTCTCCTTTTTCCCGTGGGAAAATAGGCAACAATCAATTCACTAACATGAGTAGGTATGTATTTGTTTAGCATTCCATATACTACTTAATCACTTGAGGATCATTACGGCCCTATGGCCACTCACAAACTCATTTTTATTTATGATATTGTTGTTCTGCTCTAATTTTAGTAGAATATATATGTATGTATGTATATGTTATATTTAACAGGTATAAAATATTTTAATATATACACATGAATGTACATATACATATATATGTAGTATATTAGTATGTTCCTGCCTCCTTCACAGGACACTAGTTCCCTGGAGCGGTGCATCGCCAGCAACTTCAACAACGTTGATAATACCCAACATACACTTGACATCTTACACATAAAACAATCCAAATTAAAGAACTTTTCCCCATAAATGAATGATTTCTCTCTTATTTAAGATTTGCTTTATGTTAATAAATTTTTTCCAGGTACAGCTTTGACTACACCTCTGAAAGAATTGTTTGGTAGTGAAATACAGACAAATTTGACATGCAGACTCAGAATTTTTCTCAGCTCCAGTACTTTTTCTCCTATTAAGTTTCTATTATAACTTTTATAATGATTGTTTTGGTTTCTAATTAACAATATCTATTAAGGCTTAGGTTTGAAATTTCTTGATGTCTACCATTTATACTTATCTCACATCATTTTGATACTTGTGCCACTTGTTTCACTCTTAAATCTTTTTTCTGCTTTTCAACTTTTCTTTCTTAATCTAATTTAGATACATTTGCATATTTTTTTAACCTTTAATTTTAGATTGTTCTCTCTTTGGGAGATATTTTGTCTTTCTTCATAGAGCTTCTTATTGAGGATTTCTAATCTTTATTTTTTTCAATACTGGCAACAATTCATTTTCTGAGTTACTGTTGTTTTCAGTTACATCTGATTATTTTTCAACAGGTAGAATGTTTTCTTTTTCCCCTTATGGTCAAATATACATTTATCTCTCTCTTTGCAAATAGAGAGGCACATCTACTTTGTTTCCATTTTTTTGTGATTTTCAAATATTCAGTTGCTAACATGAAGGGATCACCTAAATATTGAAATCTAGTTTCTAGCATTTGCTCACCTATCTGGTAGAGGAACATTTCCCAACCTCTTTTTGATTTAGCAGCCCCTTTCAGAGTAAGACATAATCCCATTAAATGTGTAAAAAATTACTTAAAGAAGTATTTAGTATGAAATGTATTTCATAATAACTTTTTGTTAAAGAATGCATTATAAAGTTCATTTTGATAAAGTAACAATATTCATAATAGAGTCAATATTGACTATTTTATATTTAACTGTGACATATTCTTATTTACTTAATTTAAATCAATTTATTTGACAGTATAGACATATTGTTAAATATTTAAATTGTACATGATACTGTATTTTGGCTTTTTATGAAAAAAGATTTGAATATAAGTTTAGTTTTATATCAATGGTACAAAAATAGACAACAGCCACTATCATGTTTTGAATCACCTCTGTTTCCTAAAAGATAAAAACTTAATTTGTTTTTAAAATTACATAGATAATTTTTCAGTGAAAAAATTAGAAATGGTTTCAGGGTGCTATTTGCTAACTCCTTTACTCAAAAAAATTTGAAAAAGATTTAAAAATTGTATGCACCATGAATAAAATCCATTTAACAGGAATCATAATTTTACTTTCACTTTAAAATACTGGATTTTGACATAACAGAAATATTTTTGCTTGATCATAGGAATAAAAATTTGAGGTCTGTTGGAGATTGAGGATAATTTTTGAATTTTAAGATCTTTGTTCCTTAATATTGCAGTATTTCAACTTCAGTGGTTGCTTTTTTTTTCCTCTAATAGACTCTTACAGGTATGAAATAAATAATACATAGAATTAATAGTGGAAATAAATGTAATGGGCTAACACTTAAAATATCACTTTGATGAACAGCTTTTGTCTGAGGGATTATCAAAGTTAATGAATATAACATTAGTTTTCTAACTGTTGAAATTCACAGTTAAATGTACATGCTAACATAACACCTACTTCTTAATATAAGCTCTCAGAAAATGGCAGGAGGCATCTAGTTATACAGTTAAACGTAGATAAAGTATTCTAAGTTACTTCCATTGTCTGGGAAGTAGAAAAAGTACTGTTACATTAGACTTTAATAACTTAAGGAACAGCTTGTGTACTCTAATGCAATAATGATAAAAGTCTACTAAAAGAAAGTATAATTCACAAACTAATAGACAAAAAAATGAAATAATGAGAAAAAAAACTTGATTACTCTAAAAAAAGGCAAAAAAAAAAATGGGCTACATTTTCCAATTAAAAGAGAAAGTCACTGTAATGGGCTAAATTGCATCCTCCCAAAGTTCCAAATCTCCAGGATCTCAGAATGTAAACATATTTGGTCATTGCAGATGTCTTTAGTTACATTAAGATAAAGTGATACTCAATCAGGTGGGCCCCTAATTCAATGACTGATGTCCTCATTGGACACAAAGACACATGTATTTGAAGAGTATCACTTGAAAATTAGAAATATGTTGCCATAAGCCAAGAACTACCAGATGCTAGGAGTCCTCTGAAATAGACTCCAAGAAGGCTATATACAAATGATATGTCTAGTAGACAAATGGTATGTCTAAAAGGATGCTCAGCAGTCATCAGAATACTGCAAATTAAAACCACTTTAGAAATAATGACATACAGCAGATTAGCTAAACAATCTGAGACTGCCAAGTGTTAGCAGAGATGTGAAGCAACTGAACATCTCCTACAGTGCTGGTAGAAAATTTCTGTCTATATCTATACTTAGGCTGTGTTTCTGCCACACAACGTAGTATTGCCATAAGAAGAGCAGAAAAGACAAGATCACAATTCCACATTGAGCAATTGTCAGTTGTCAGCATTGCTGCTAAGGGACCAAAAATCTACAAAAGTTTGAGTAATCAGGACTGTGATACTTCGACGTAAATTCCAATCTCAAGAAATTTGTCCTGAGCAAGAAGTCTAAGGAAAGGGGTAAGGGAAAAAGCAGAACATAGCATGCTCCACTCAAGTCTGTTAGACATTTTGTGTAAATTTTGCTCTCTACATCTTTAGAGGGCATCATTTCCATTTTGGGCATGTTAATGGGGTACTTTGGAGCTGTGCAGTGTACTATCTGACAATATAAATGGTACTTTCGTACCGAGCCAGATATCTAATCACTGACATGCAAAACTAGATTTGGATATAAAGAATCATATATTAATCATTTTTTCACATCTAAAAGTAATAGTTGGAAAACAATTGGTGCAGCCTCTGTAAAACAGAACTTTGTAAACTTTTTTTGTAGACAATAGTAACAATGAAGAAAGATCTGGCCCAGGTGTATGGTCCAATGTTGAATATATCAGGTCAATTATTTTTGTACATACTACTGAATTTAGTTACAAAAATAATATTTTAAGTAGCTGTAATAATGTAAAGTGAAAGACATATGATATATTTTCAAGAATTTATTTTAAAAAGAATAAAATTAAAATCAGACAGTGTAGAAATGAAAGAACTTTCATATCTCTAACTTATGTAACAAAGCATGAAGTCTTTTCTGCCTGTTACTGTAAATTAGATTGAGAGTAGTAATATCCAAAGTATTAAGAGGTAAGATTTTCCTCCTGTTGTATGATACATAAAAATGTTGATTACAAAATAGGTTATATGGTTAAAACATTCATTTTCCTTTCAGTATTAGTGAAGCAGTCTCTGCAAGCTTATTTTCCCACTGAAGTATTTTCCAAATAAATAAAAGATTTTTCAAATTGAAGTTATCGGAATACGATGTTATATTAGAAAACCTAGAGTATACATGGGAATTAGCTCATGGAGTATTCTGCTCATTTGGAAACTTAAATCTCTGCCTCGTCAAAATATAGATACCTTCTGAAGTAGGCACTTTTACTCTTAAATATTACTGACACATGCAAGCTAGATCACTGTAGCAAGTAGCGGGCTAAATGGCAC
Organism: Nyctereutes procyonoides; assembly: GCF_905146905.1. Taxonomy (NCBI): domain Eukaryota; kingdom Metazoa; phylum Chordata; class Mammalia; order Carnivora; family Canidae; genus Nyctereutes; species Nyctereutes procyonoides. The sequence continues at coordinate 11,132,071 of NW_026575032.1, read as the reverse complement.
CCATTAATGTCTCATTACATAGAAGCTTATTTTAGAAGAGATTCTAATATCTTTCAGAACCCATGGAAAGGACACAGAAAACTTCATTTTCAGTACTAACCACTAAGTAAAGTTGCCAAACTTAAGATAAGTGCTCATTATCAGTGTAATCAATTTTTTAAAAGAAAGGAACTAATTGTCAGCTTTGTGGCCAAATCTTAGCAGAGACAAAATGTTGAATATTTTTAGAAACTTAGAAGTGATCTATAAGCTCTCAATAGAAATCTGTTCCTTACTCCCACTGCTAATTATTCCATAATAAAGACAAGTAATATAAAATACATTTGGGAAACTATAAATCAAATACTGAATTAAATGACAGAGTGTATATTCACTTTTCAAAAGAAAAGGCACAGACAATGACCTTTTATAAAAGACATTAGTCTGTCTTTCTCATTGTATTACAAAGATGGAATCAGAATATGGAATTATCTTCCATTATCTCCACCAGGTAATATTTCTTGAATACTCAAATTCTATATAGTGGAAGAAGTAAGAATTTACCAGAGATCATTTTAAAATTGATTTAATTTATTCAATGTACATTTGAAGAAACATTATTAATACTTTCTACTTTAATAAGGATGCATTTGGTTGCAAAGAATAGAACACCATCACAAAGTAACTCATGATGAAAAGATCATTTATCTCACCTGGATTCTAAAATGCAAATAAATAATGTCATCAACTACCTTTTTCATTTGCTTAGTTTTGCCTGTCTTGGTTACTTTTTATCTCTTGATTTCATCCCTTTTTTCTTCAAATAGGTACATCTATTTTCTGCGGAGGGTAAACTTCCAGCATCCCATCTTAACACCTTTATGAGATAAAACTTTTTCTAACTACTACCTACTAACAGTTCAGAACAACCTAGACAGTGGGATACTTGTCCTACCTTTGGACCAAAGACTAGTTCAGAGAATGATAATCCCATCAACGCTACAGGTGGTGGGGAAGTTCTCTAAAAAAAGTGTGATGGGTTATTTTAGAAAAAAATGTATGGAAACCATGCTAAGTAGACAAAACAGAAAAATAAAAAAACATAGTCTACTATATTTTCTACAACTAAGGTATTTAAAACTTCCATACATACAATTCATAGAGACTCCTATGAGATATATAAAGTTAATATACTTTTCTTTTTTTTTAAGATTTTATTTATTTATTCATGAGAGACACAGAGAGAGAGGCAGAGACATAGGCAGAGGGAGAAGCAGGCTCCATGCAGGGAGTCCAATGTGGGACTCAATCCCAGGATCCCGGGGTCATGCCCTGAGCCCAAGGCAGGCATTAAACTGCTGAGCCACCCAGGGATCCCCCTACACTTTTCATATAGTATAGGTACTTATAATTTTATTTTGTTGGTATAAAATAATAATATAAAGTCAGAACTATCAAGTCAAGCATTTTAAGAAACACAAATTTGGGAAATGACAATATTTTTTAAACTATCATTTCCATTTATGATTTCCAAATTATTATTTTCCTTGATTTAATATTAACTTTAAGAGATATGTGAAGAAATAAAATCTTTTCCTTCACATTATAACTCAAAAATTGCTATTGTATAAATCATGATATACAAGACCATGTCTGGACTATTATGTGTGATTTGAGGGCCAAGATTTAAGAGAGATGTGGACAAATTGATTTTATTCAGATAAGGTTGGTCTGGCCTGATTTTTCAAAATTGTTTAAAGACTATATTCTGTGATTAATTTGAAGAACAAAGAAATTAATGCCTAGGTATTAGAAACTTTAAGTTTAAAGGATTAAAAGGTATCTACAAATAGTTGAGGAATTCTTTGTTAGAAAGGCCATTAGGAATAATAAGTGGAAGTCATAAATGGGTAGAATTTGACTCCAAATATAAATTTTAATAGCATAACTAATAGAGAAAAATTTAATGAGGATCTCCTAAACTACCTCTCATGCAAAATACTTAAACAGATCCAGAATAAATGTTCTAATAGCTATAAAGAAGACTGAGTTGTCATAAGTTAGGAAAATAAATGCCTGTAGGCTTAATATTTTTTAAAAACAGATATACTATTTCTATTTTTTATTTTAGGTAAGTCATTGAAACTAAAATAAAATAAATATTTATCTTGATCAGTAATGGAATGATTGATGAATATTTTAGAAAGAATGTCAATTAAATATTGAATGTGTTAACCTTTTGACTTTATTCATAGATATTTTTAACAGTCAATTTTGTTTAAGAGAATAATTCCTGAAATATAATCAACCTAATTAATATATTATTGCTGACAGGAAGTAATATTCATTGTAACTTAAAGAAGATATTAAGCTGATTCGTGATACTTTTCCAGTAATATGTAACAAATTATTAAACTATATTAAGGAGCATGTAATACTAATAGTGTGGTAGCATTATATCACAAAATTTATGAAGAACTCGAAAGGACCTAAAAGTAATTTCTAGATATAACTTATCTTACTGATGAGAAAACTGAGTCAGGAATAAGTTATTTATTCCAGGACACAATTAATAATTCTTTCCAAATCAATGGTATATTCAAATTTCTTCACATTATTAATGATCTCCCATGCTGATACTCTATACTGATCCACTCTGAACTTTTTTATTTTTTAAGGACCACAAGTTTCCAATAGTATCAAATTAGTGTTCCTCTAGAAAAGTGTGATCAAAATGTGGGAGGTTTGGAGAAAATAATATGTTAGAGGTACTTTTGGAAACTAGAGATCCTTTTACTGAATCAGCAACTGTATCTCAGGTAATGAAAGGTTGGGATTTGAGAACCCAGGGTAATTCCCTTTTTTCTTAAATCCAACATTGTCCCTGCATTAGTGTTGTGATCTCTCAACTAGCTAGCCTTCCTCACTGTAACCTTCCAGAGAACCTAATACCATGCCTTATACATCGTACAATCCGTTTTAAAAGCACATAATTCTATATGCCAATGGTTCTCCAAGAATGATCCAGAAATTCTCAAGGTCTCCAAGACACTTTCAATGAGGTCCACAATGCCAGCTGTTTTCATAAAAATAGAATTTGAAGAAGTTTATTGACACTGCTTCAGTTTCTGCATTGCCACCAACATTTGGAAACAACTATTTGTCAAGTTTTAGTGTGGTACCAAAATAAAATATCCATAATTATCCAAAAGGACAATTGAAATATCCCCCTTTCTTTTCCAACTACATATCTGTGTGCCTTATACAAATACTTATTCCAAATTCTTTAGTCATAAAAATATATGGTAAGATATTGAATGTGGAAATATTGGCTAAGAATTCAGCTTTCTTCTAAAAGCCAGACACTAAAGAGATTTACAAAGTTGTGAAATAAGACACCTTAAATAACTTCTTTTTTTCTTAAATAAATTCTTAAAATGAAATATTTCATATAAATTGAGACAGCATTAATACTAACCTAGCATATTAAACCTCTGAATAACTTAAAAATATAAGTTTCTAGCATTACGTGCCTTATCATAGCTATTTGCCATAACAAGCTCTGTCTATGAAGAATGTATGGATTCACTTATATTTCATTCATTTCACTGGTTTGGGTAAATATTTATTGAGTCCTTACCCAGCGCCATGCACTCCACTAAGCATTACAAGTATTCACATGAAAGGGCAATAGCTCTGCCTTGTAGTCCACCACTATACTTCAGTCATATTCCAGAAATTACAATCAACAGTTTGCATTCAAGAGAAGGTAATCAAAGTCTAATGGAAACATGAGATGGGATGCTCTAGAGACTTCCTGGAAATTAGGAAACATTTTGTAATATTTTACGTGATACTAACAGAGTTAGGAAAGGTAGTGCAGACAAAGGGAACAGTGTGTCATCTAACTGGCACATTATAGAAAATACTGTGGCAATATTTTTAACAATAAACTGAAAAGGTCAGCAGTAAAGGGAGGAGAAGAAGGTATGAAACTAGAGACAGAGAAAAAGATAAGGAAGTTATCTGAGTAATCTAAGGGAACTCTCCGAACTAAGCCAAGGACATTTTGGATAAAAAATGGCTTCTGAATTTCAGACTTTAACATCCCGGGACAGTTAACACCATCACCTAGAAGTGCTAAGGAAAAAATGGGAGAGAGATCTTACAATATTCATGTGGGGATGTCTAGAAGGATGGACAGATGTGGAGAAACACTGAAATTTAATCTATGATTAATAGTTAAATCAATAATCATTTAAGACATGAGTTTGAATATATTAACCGAGCAAAAATACAGAGACACTGATACCAGAGGCAGAGTCCAAGAAAAGAAATATATAAATAAAGGGGAAAGAGTGTATATATTAAACCGTGTCAATATAAAAAGAGATACACATTCAGAAGTAATGGAATAGGACACTAATATGGAAAATTAGAATAGAATAGAATAGAATAGAATAGAATAGAATAGAAGAATAGAATAGAAAGAAAGAATAGAATAGAATAGAATAGAATAGAATAGAATAGAATAGAATAGAATACCATGAGAACCAAGAGAGCAGTGTGTTGTAAGGAGTGGAGAATTAATAGTGTCAGTAGACATAATCATAAGTTTAAAAGCACAACATTTAAATACACTTAGATATGGTGATGCAAGATGAAGGGAAAGAATATAGCAATTCTTCTGCTATTGTGAGCAATGGTCATAATTTTCTAGGAGAATGTGTAGAATTTTGAACAATGTTCTTCAAGAGAAAGTTCTTTGAGCACAAATTGAAAAGTAGCTGAAAAATACTAGAAGATTTGGCACAGCAATGGGACATTAAAGAAAGTAGAGGTCTTCAGTTTATAGAAAATATGGCTTAATGCAGTTCTTCAAGTAATCCTTACATGAAGGTCTCTTATGTGGAAACTTCTCTTGGACATAACTGCTGCAATTAAGAAGTTAATATCAGAATATTTTACTGGGAAATTATTCTAATTTGGAAAAAGAGAACAAGTTTGTGACTATTGATGTAAAATACGTATTTGAATTTGATTGGAATAGGAGGTGGGAAAAAGTTATAAAGATACCTAGTATGTTACTGAAGGGAAAGCCAAAGATTAATTGAGGAAGATCATATCTTACTGAAGAGGTTTTATTTTCAGAAAAATAAATATACTTGATTTTTTTTTTTTTTTTACGGAATAACCGAATGGAACAAATTATGGAGATGAGACAGGTTTTCCTTCCAGTTATAAAAGATTATACAATGTCGTTTTTATAACTTCTCAAAATTTTAATTGTTAATGCAGTTTCATGTTTCTGGAATGAGTATGGTAAGCACAGTAAATTTTTGCTTTCATCTTCAATTGTTTGTAAACCTGGAAAATATTGTTAAGTATTAAAATCAATACTTAATCTTTATTAGGTCTGTAACTTCCATACTCTGAAAGCATTTGAAGATGGAAATTATAGTTCAGTAACAAAAGGGAGTATGAATATTACTGCTATATTACTTTTTTAATCCAGGAAAATAATGTAGATCTATATTATCCTGATAATTCCAAGTTTGAATGTATAACGTTTTTGTGATTGCTTTAATATTAAAATGGCAAGGAATAGTCTGCTTAGCTGCATATAAAAACTATTTGGGACTTAAAAGGTAGAATGGCATATTTTAGGAAGATATGATTGATCCTTCATGACTAATGGTTTGTGATTTATCATTTTACCTCCCTTCCATAAAAATGGACTGTAAGAGAGTGACAGACACTTAAAAGGAATCAAGGGTCTTTTTCCTGGCCAAATTTATGATGGACTTTAGTATGCTTCCAAGAAAGAAAAGGGTATCTTCAAGCATGGTCATCTTAGGCATAAATTTAGCCATTATTGATTATATTGTCCTCTAGTTGAAGTAACTAATCCTTCAGCTGATGGCAAATGGAAGTAAAATGGTCTGATTATTTCACTTTGAATTTTAAAAGGCACACAGTCAAGTTTAAACTTAGCCAGCTAAAAATAAAATAATGGAAAAAGGTGTTGTCAGCTAACTGAACAAAAATAGAAATGTTTTCATTACTTCAAAAATAATGAAAATATATTTTAGTAAAGAAGAAATCAACACTCCATTTCCCAGCATTATTTTGGAAACAGATCATAGGATGATAATGTAAGAAGACCAGATGGGAAAAACAAGAAATGAAAATTAGACTTTCAAAGTAATTTAGTATAAGGTACAGGGAACCTGGAAAATAACCCCATGCTTTAGAAAAAAAATTATTATTAATTACACAAAAATTTAGCAAAGATACTTTATATTAGGGCTCACATGGAAAAAATTAAACATATATATGTGTATGTGTGTGTGTATGTCTGTATTTGTATGTATATGTGTGTGTGGATATATACATGTGGATATGTGTGTGTGTGTGGATATATATGTGTTTGTGTGTGTGTGTGTGTATATAAATATGTACATATTTTGGCCTTAAACAAATAGAAAATGATTCACTGGTTTTATAGAATTTATTAAAAATCACAGAAACCTTTCTGAATGTTGTAACACATAGTATTGTGCTGAATTTAATCAACTGTAGCATATTATAAACTTTTCCACAAATAGCTCTCTATTATGACTATAAGGAAAATTATGGTTAATATTTTCCTTATTGGAACTTGTGCTTTATATTGTAAAAGAATTCAAAAGAACAATTACAAAGGAAAAAAAATATGCAGTACTTAATGATGTAAGGTGTAACACTAGTTGCAATTTAGCATATTGCTTTTGAAAATAACAGGGTCAATCACTTCTTTTCAGTTCATATGATAAAAATTGCACACCACCTAAATTAGGGCTAATGCATCACATATTCAATGTAACATTTGGTTAAATAGACCATTTACCCAAATTTTAGTGCCCACTTTTAAAAATCAGAGTCTGTAATTTCTTAATCAAATGCTATTGAACAAAGTTATTTGTGAATTTTTCACAGCTGTGCAATATCAAATAGGATCAGAACTCCACAGTTAAAAATAAATAGAAAATTTATGAAATTATTTTGATACTTGAGATCAACATGCCAACATATATATTTTTTCATATGGCTTCCTTTGCCAAAACAAAACAAACCAAAATAACATATGTAAAGAGGGATTATGGAATTGATGCAATTGACAATTAAAATTAGGCCTTCGTGGCTTCAAATGACGTGATTAACGCTGGAGAAGTCTGTGCTGAAAATGAAGACTACAAGTCATGAGATGATTTTGACCTATTAACATATGTTCCTGTGAATACAGTTTAAGTTATTTATAAACAAGGAAATCACAGAGCTCTTTCATATATTTATATAAAGTGTTATCCTTAATTCACTCATTAAAAAAAATGAAACTTACTATTAGTCTAGGATTTTGCAAGGTACTTAGCATAAAGAAATGCATAAAAAGTGGCTCCTCAATTAAAGTAACGGAGGCTCCTGTGCAGGAGCAGACATTACAATCTAGCCTCCGTACCTCTGACTCTACCATCCACCACACCCTGTTTTTCTCATTTCCAACAAGCTATGATAGGTCTACCTTTATTCTTCAGATACACAAAAAATTTGTCCACCTAGATTGCCATTCTGGAAGTTCTCTCTGAGACTCTTGACTATGACCAGCTATTTTTCAACCTAAAGTCTTTGGCATTCACGAATGGTTGCCAATTCAGTGTGCCTGTCTCCTGTCTTTTTGTTTAACACATCGCATGAAGGAAAAGATGATGTTCGTTCCAACCAAGTATAACAAAAATAGTTTCTTAAACTCCTTGGCTATTGGTGCATATACATATTTCCAAGTTGTAGCAAAACAATGTAAGCAAAAATCTGTTGGATACTTGTCTGGGAAATCTGTCCTTTCCCTCAAAACATATGACAAATGTAACAATTTTTTTATTTCATTTTTGCTTTGAACAAAGGGGGGATGGATGGAAATTGCAGCAGCGACTTGTAACCATGAGGCAACAAGTAAGAGGAAGAAAGCCAGCAAGCTAAGAATAAGTAAGTCACTGGTTTATCGAATAACTAAACCTCTGTAGCAAAGGCCTACCTCTGGAATCTCAAATGAGGGGAAAAACTACCTATTTTTTAAAAAAGATTTTATTTACTTATTTATTTGAGAGAGAGAGAGAGAGAACAAGCAGGAGGAGGGGCAGAGAGAGAAGCAGACTCCCCGCTGAGCAGAGGGCCCAATGTGGGGCTCAATCCCAGGACCCTGGGATCATGACCCAGCCAAAGGCGGACTTGACTTACCAAGTCACCCAGACATCCCCCAAAAAACTATTTTTTTATGCTACCAGAGTTAAATGCCATTACTGACTGGTACAAAGCCCCAGTTCAAGTTATCTGCTCAAACACAGAGAAAGTTCTCTAAAATTTCTTCCCCAACTAGTTATGTTCAAGTGCCTGAACCTTTTTATTTGTCTCTAAGTATATGTAATAACGTGATTTTCTCCTATACTTATTTGTTCACCCCTTTATTGTCTGTCTCCAACTCTAGATGGACTGCAATCTCCCTGAGGGCAGGTACTTTGTCTTTTAGTATATCCTTTTATTCTCAGCACTTAACCCTATCAGGGAGACAACACAGAGCAAGTGAAAAGTGCCTGAATCTAAGAAATAGAGGAGAAACTTTCCATATGAAAAAAAAAAGGGCAGGGGGCAAAATACTCCAGACAAGAAACGCTAACGTGGGAAAAGACAAGGAAACATAAAGCGAGGGCAAGCAGATCTTCCTAAGTGGAAGTGTGTGGTCGGAAGTAGCACAAGATAAGGTTGAAAAGGGGGTTTCACATTGGAGGGAGTTTATACTTCACCTGCTATAAAGCGGAGAATCTCTGATTGAATTAAGTAAAGCAAGCAGTGAGAGTTATACACTTTTGAAAGATAAGTTTGATGCTTTGTGTATTAGATGGGAAAGAGATGAGATTGGTATGAGTAAAAAGAAGAAAAAAAAAGAAATGAAAGAAAAAAAGAAAGAAAGAAAGAAAGAAAGAAAGAGAAAGAAGAAAAAGAAAGAAGAAAGAAAAAGAAAGAAAGAAAGAAAGAAAGAAGAAAGAAAGAAAGAAAGAAAGAAAGAAAGAAAGAAAGAAAGAAAGAAAGAAAGAGAAAGTTTACTGCATTGAGTTATGAAAAAAATTACTGCATTGAGTTATGCAAAAAAAAAAATTCAGGAAGATTCAGTCAGGTTAAGTATATTAGGATGGAAGAAGACAGGAAGGAGCTAGAACCTATGCTATATGATAAATTATGAGAAAAAGTCAATTTCGTGCCAGTATTTCAGAAAGAAGGAACGTGGTTTGGTCTAACAGTTAAATTGGTTTTATTCATCTTGATTATAAAGCGCCTACAGAACAGCAAGGTGCCAGGATATAATGGCAATCAACGGGCAGTAACTAAACCCAGATTGGAACTAAGATAAATTGTCAGGTCTGAAGACGCATGCAGGCCCTAGTTAGAAGCGTGGAGGTGGATACATACCTTTCAGACAGAGAACATAGAGAGAGATGGAAAGTCTAAGAGAGAACTTTGGGGAAACCCAATACTGAATGGGAAAGGAGGAGGAAAATGAGATGGAAAAGCTATAGTTCAAGAAATCTAGGAAAATCAGAAGAGAATAATTCTTCAGAATACAATGAAAAGAACAGGTAAGCATCTGGTGAGAAAATATTTTGAATGTCTCCAATATATGAAGTTAGAAAACAAATTCAAAATGCTTGCCCAATTCAGTCATTAAAATCATCCCTATCTTGGAGCAGAAAACAGAAAAGTTTTCTGTTACTTGTAAATCTTTTTCTGATCTCAATATACAGGCACAACTTTTTGCTCTTGTCAAAAGAACAGGAGAAGAGGAAGGATCTCCATTAGTTGGACATCTCTCCACTCTGGTAAAAGTGATTGGAGAGCCAAATACAATTTAATGTAGGAAATCATAAAATGTACTGCATCTGGCACACACACGTCCTGCAGAGTGTTATACCGAGGGCACACGAATCAACAACACAACTCACTGTGACTACCTCGTGCACAATAAAGAGAATACAACTTGTCAGTGGCTATAATTCCACCAGGAACAAACCATCCATTCTTACTTTACCGTTTTCAGTTATTTTTAAAATGTGAAATGACAACTGGCTGTTCATGTTACTGAGTTGGGAACAGTGGAAGGCCTCATTCTCTCCATGTGAGAGGAAATTCTCCTCTATTTAATGAGGGTTATTTCTACCTTGAGTTACATGGTAACAGCCAACTCTGTACTTCCATCTCACATGACAATTCATGCACAAATGATGATTTAGTTTTGTCATGTGTTTGTTTTTTTTTTGTTTGTTTGTATTGTTTTGTTTTTTTCCCCCTTGAATTCTCTTGGCTATTACCTGTTCTCGTGTCAGATGCAGTTTGTTTCCACAACACAATACTCCAATGTTTCTGAAAAGGGCTTTCTTGTTTTTGTAGGTCTGTGGCATAATTGCCTTCTTTAGCATCTTCACATTTTTGCTGAAATTAAACTACACATAGAAAACTGCACATGTAATCACGGAGTTGCTCACAAACTAAGCACACCTGAAAAATCTGCACCTAAGTCAAGGTAGAGAATTACACCAGCATCCTGGATTCCTTCCTTATGCTTGTTCAGATATTACTGAACAAACTATAAGCATTACCCTGACACCGTATAGTATTTTCCCTCTTCTTGTGCCCTAGATAAACAGAATTTTACAATGTGTACCCTTTTGTGTCCTATTTTATTAGCTCAACATTCTGTTTGTGAGATTCATGCATATCATTGTGTGCAATTATAGATGATTCATTCTCATTGCTATATGGTATTTCACTATATACTTACAGCTAAAATGTATTTAGCCATCCATTTTTGCTAGCCATTTGAATAATTTTATTGTTTGTTTTCTCAGAGTTACCTGTTTGTGTTTCCAGGTTTTATTTTTTGTCTGTGCATTTGTATGTCTGAGTGTATGTTTACTACAAACTGAATTTCTTGAAATATTCTCAAACATGTCCTTTGGCGTACTCATGTAAACCCTTCTTCGGAGTGGTTGGTCTTAAAATGTTTAGGTTCTTGCATAAATATTACCCATATTTCCATACTGCATGAGAGTCGCTATTGCTCCACATCCTGCCCCCAAATTTGTATCATCTGTTTTTCATTTTAGCCAGTATAGTGAATATGCAATATATCTCATTGTGGTCTTAATTTATGTTTATCTGATGATCACATACTTAGCATCTTATGTATGTTTACTGGTTTGGGTTATTTGAGTTTTTTATTTTGTTCAGTATCTGTTGAAATATTTTGTTCATCTCTCCACTGGGTTTATTTGTTTTCACTAGTTGTAAGGGTTCTTTATTTATTTTAGATAAAAGTCTTTATTCAAATACATGTACTGTGAAACCTTCTCCCTTCTATGGGTCGCTTTTTCATTCTGTATCTAGTGTCCTGTGAAAGTAGAAGTTCTTATGTTTAATGTAGTCTAAATAATTTTCACTCATCATTAGGTCTGTTTAAGAAGTCTTACCTATTTTGAAGTCACAAAGGTACTGAATGATATTTTCTCCTAAAATATGTAATCAATTTACAATCTTTGTGTTTGATGTAAGACAAGAGGTTTGTGTATGTGTGTATCTATGTATGTGTATACATATTGCATGTGTTATTTATATAAAATACATAATGTATGTATAACATATAATGTATTCATAATGTATATATAATATATATAATATATTATAATATATAATGTATACATAATATGTAATATATAATAATATCATATAATATATAATATATTATGTAATATGCATTATTATATAATATATAATTATATACAATATATTATGTATTGCATATAATATATATTATGTATTATGTATTATTGCATATAATAATATATTATATTATATATAATTATACATATAAATATATTATATATAATGCATATTATATATACATTATTTGTAGAAAATAAAAGGATAGAATTCTAAAGCTGTGCATTATACAACTCATTATTCCTAAGTATTAACCCTAAGCCTTTGAAATTTTCTTACAATTTTAACAAGGGAAAAAAAAATGTTGCAGTAGGAACAGACCTTACCATCCTGAAACTTAGGACAGAGTTAATTACAATAGAAGAGAGAAGATCACAAACTAAATCTGCATCTTCATTGTGATGAAAAGGACACCCCACAGAGAACACAGAGCCCTGGGTGAAAGGAAACAGAAAGACTGGAAGGCAGAGCAGAGAGCTATGAAATAGAGAGATGTTTAGTGGAGGTTTTCACAAGAATCAAGCAGACTATTTAATGTAAATATTTTTAAAAATATTTTATTTGTTTATTCATGAGAGACACACAGAGAGAGGTAGAGACATAGGCAGAAGGAGAATCAGGCTCCCTGAGATGAGCTTGATACAGGATTCAGTCCGAGGAACCCAGAATCATGACTTGAGCCAAAGACAGATGCTCAACCACTGAGCCACCCAGGAGTCCCTAAGGTAAACATTTGAATATGTTTCCCCTACAAAAATCTTTGGAAATTTTCCAATAATGTCCACTAAATAAAGGATAATAATTTGAAAGGATACCAAGCTATTAATCTGCATCTGGCAGCTCTCTTTATTTCTTAAAATTTTATACATATTCAAGTTGACCTTGTATTATATATCCCATCATGTTTCATATTTGTTTGCCAAGAACATGCAGTCTGATATAATGTCTGAAAAAAAATTGTAGCTATGTAATGACAAATATAATTTCAGTTGCAGAAGTTCAGTCTTTTGCAAAAAAGACTTCAGTGGTCTTTCTTGTTGAACACATAATTTGGTCTACAGTTCAGGATATTTTCATAGCAAGCAACGAAATATCAGAATTGTACTGTTTAAAGTGTTTGAGTCAAATGACATTAATGGTTTAAGTTATCTGTAATATATAAATACATAAAAGAGAAATAGATTCTCCCAATAATTAATTAATTAATTAATTAATTAATTGATTAATTAAATCTGTCTCTGAACAACCACAGTTAACTATTAAAGGAATCAATAAATTTAACACTATCAGAGGTTTCTTTTGGCATTTTAAGTCTGCAGATCAATTACCACTGATGTCTAACTTGCTTTGATGGTAAAATAAAGTCTGCGTTTTCTTGCCTGTATAATTTAATAAAAACTTCACTGGAGTAGTCAGATTTTGCTGCATTTCGGTCTTGATTTCAAACTTGAAAGATACCGGGTCTACAGTGGAGCTCACCTCAAAATTCAAACCAGAGGATATGCTCAAGAAACAGATTCCATAGTTGAGTAGGAAAATGGGTAATGTGCACATTATCCCTGACTCTACTGAGGATAGATACTTTTTTTTTAAGTATTGTTTTTATTGGAGTTCGATTTGCCAGCATATAGTTTAACTTTTTAGTGACTGTATGCTTACATGTGTAATGTAAACCAAAGAATATGTTAGTTTATATACTTAGGAGAACTTTTTGTTTACTAAAGTTTCCTACTCCAAAGTAGTGGTGGCTTCTTGAGAATGGCAGTTTCCTGACCATGGCAGTGACAGTACTGATACACCTGCTCATGGACGAGGAGCATTTCTTTTAGAAACTTGGCTTCGCAGCATAGCATTAAAAGGGCTTCCTAAATTCTCAACCAAAGATCTCTTTTCCTTAACCCTACCTAAGATCATGTGAGGCATTTCATAATCTACAATGAATTCCTTCATGCTTAATATAGCTAGAGGGGATTTCTTTCTTTCTAATGTACTTTGACCCATAATGTATGGTGTAAAAATTAAATGTATTGCAAACTGGTTAAACAGTGACTGGGATATAGTTAATATACAACAAATGTTAATGAGTATCACAATTATTGAAGAGTCCCCAAATGTGTTTGAGGTATAAGCCATAGCTAAGTAATTGTAGATGAAATACACTTTTGAGTAAAGTTAAAAGCAAAGCAAGCTCCTAGGAATTTCAAGAAAACCTGGCTACCTTTTACCATTTCTCCTTATTGACAGTTGCAATTTACTTTAATCTGGGGGTGTTGACCTTATTCTTACCTTCACAGGTGAAAATCCTGATGCCATGCTGCATCTGTTATAGTCCAGAGTCTATGAAACTCATTTATAATAGCTTTTAAACGTAATCTGGAACATGAGATATACTTGATGATCAAATGAAGAATACAACTTCTCTTTGGATATCCTCCAAGCTTACTTATCTAAGTAACACGGATATTATTCTGCTCCATTTGATATGAAGAAAAAAATGAAATCTTAAGACCAGATGAAGACAATTGGTTAGTCTGGGCCAGCTAAGTCGTAGATTTTTTTTTTCATAATTATGGAATACTTGTACAACCTATGAACATTTGAATATGAAGTTCTGAACTACTGCCAGAACTGTCTTATTCATCATTGTATCCCATAATCTTAGCCCAGGGCCACTATGGTGGCTCATTTAAAAATCACCATGCTTGTCACCATCAAAGTCACAGCAACAAAAAAAAAATCTACCAATTACTATCACTTTATATAAAGCTTGTCCATATAACAATGCTTGGAGAAAAGTATTACAAACCCAAATTTACTATGAGGCTTACTGAGATCACCCACTATTACAAAGATAGAAAGTGACAAAACCAAACATTGAACATAGGTTGGTCAAAAAAATCTCAATGAGTGAATAATAGGAAGCTACTTTAGTATGAAATATTATTTTTTCCCTATGGCATTTCAGAGAGGCTGCTACTATTTGTCTTCCCCAACTATCATTTTTATCAACTGAACACAATGGGGATTTACTTCCCCTTCTGTTTCTACAACTAGAGCTATTGTATTTCTTCCAGTTTCACCTCTGTCTTAAAGAAAAAAAGTTAAAAATAAAAGAGACTTATAGGAATCCCTGCTTAAAGCCAAATTTTCCTCTATGAAAAAATTATTGTGTTTATTTTAAAAATGACATTATGTTATGAAATGGAGAAACGCCAAAGAAAATAAGATAAAACTCAAATGATAAAGCAGATTCCATAGCAAAAGAAATTATTAATATTTCATGTATTTTGTTTTTTCAAACATTACAATGTAACAGAAAAAATCTGAACGTTTTTTGAAAACTATTATTTGTACAGTGGACAATTGACTTTTGAATAACACAGGGGTAGGAGCCCTGAACTCCTTACGTAGTTGAAAATCCACACATAACTTTTGACTCCCTGAAAACTTAGCCTACTGATGACCAGAAGCCTTAACTGATAACACAGTTGATTAACACATATTTTATATGTTTTATATTTATATACTGCATTCTTACAATGAAGTAAGCTAGAGAAAAGAAAATGTTAAGAAATCATAAAGAAGAAAAAATACATTTACAGTACTGTATTTATTTTTAAAAAATCCATGTATAAATAGACCTCCAGTTCAAACCCACATTGTTCAAGGGTCAATTGTACCTATAATTTTCTCTATAAAACTTGAGGATATGGTTATTCAAAGAACCCCCATCATTTCATTAAAGGCAATTATCACACCATGAAGACACAATTTCAAAGAGCTGGAAAGTTGTCCAGATAGTCATTCTGTTGCCAAAATAAACTTTCTATGCTTTTATATAGCATTCTAGGAAAAAACTTAAATTACTTCCCAGATTAATGCTGAATGTCAACCTGAACTGAGCTGCTTCTTTCATAAAAGCCTTCAACTTAAAAATAAATATTCAAAGTATACTAAATATCAAGCATAGTGCTAAACTCCTGGGATGATAAAAATGATTTCTTTATAGTTCCTGATATTGATAACACTACTGTCAAACTAAACCCTGGAAATGGAAAAATCCTTCCCAAATAGTTTAGATGAACATGGGAAATAAACCTCAAAATGCCTTTTATTTCAATGTTCTAAAAAGCCTAGGCTTTATTTTTATGGCAATGTATAGATAAGAAGGTAACTGATATATTCAGCAAAAAAATAATAACTATTCATAGAGCAATATAAAATCCCTCTGCAGCTAATACATTAAATTGTTCATTTTTTCAGCATATTGCTTTAATATATAAACATTATTACATTAACACAATAAAGTGAAGTGGCCTTTATCCTATTTATGAAGAACTTATTGTTTATTACTGATGCTATAATAAAGATCACATAATAGTTTGTTTTCTGTAATCTCTAAAACTAATCCCTATAAATAAGTCTTCTCCAATAGACTCTACATAGACCTACTGTGTAATTTCTAATTTCTCCCCTCATAACATATCTTACTTAGACAATGATTTGTAAATTGTCTTCCTCATTCTTAAACATTTTGCATGTGACTCTCAGATATATCCAGATTATAAACATCATGAAGGCAAAAGTCATCCTTTGATTCATTTTCAAGTCACCTCCAGAAGAAGAGGAAGAGGATTGAGTGAAAGAAGTGCAGACGTTTGTCTACACCAGTCAAAGATGTCATAGAAAAATTGGTATTTGAGCCATTGAGGAGTGAAGAATGAATAGGGGTTCATCAGGCAAAAAATGTGACTGATACTGTTTCACATAAGTGAATACCAAGGACCAGGGGCAAAGAGATTGAGAAAGGTTTGTTCAACTAAGGAGAAATACACCTCAGGGTTCCTAGACTGAAAAACGTGAGACAAACTTAGGAAGAAGAAAGGTTGAATTCATTGCTCAGGGTATGAACTGAGGCTGTTCATATTTTATCTGGTAAGTCAATGGCATTAAAATATTTTAGTCAAAAAAATCTTTAAAAATATTATTTGGCATCTTAGACACAAAATAGACAAAAGTGTTAGTATTTGAAAGAGTGAAATACCCAAATATCCAAATTTTTGTTGTCTGTTCTTCTCACATAAAGCCATCTCCTAGCACAGGTGACCTATTTTCTAAGATTAAGGATATTTTGTTGTGTTCAGTTAGTGGCTTTGTTTTTGTGCAGATACAGGTGTACCTCAGAGATCTTGTGTATCCAGCTCCAGATATCTGCGATGAAGACAATATTGAAATAAACCAAGTCAAATGAATTTTTTTTTGTTTCCCAGTGCATATAAAAAGTTATGTTTACACTGGACTAAAGTCTATTAAGTGCACAATAGCTTTATGTCTAAAAAGTGTACATCCATTAATTGTAAAATACTTTATCACTAAAAAAAATACTATCATCTGAGCTTTCAACAAGTCATAATCTTTTTTCTGGCAGAGGGTCTTGCTTTGATGTTGATGGCTGCTGACTGAACAGGGTGGTGGTTGCTGAGGGTTAGGGTGGCCATGGCGATTTCTTAAAATAAGACAATAGTGAAGCTTGTTGCATCTGTTGATTCTTCCTTTCGTGAATGATTTCTATTTGAGAGCATTTTACCCACCGAATAACTTCTCTCAAAACTGGAAGTCAGTCCTCGCACAGCCTGCTGTTGCTTTATCAGCTAAGTTGATGCACCATTCTAAACCCTTTACTATCATTTCAACAGTCTTCACGGCATCTTCAGCAGGAGTAAATTCCATCCCAAGAAACCACTGTCTGTGCTCATCCTTAAAAAACAGTTCTTCATCCATTAAAGTGTTACCATGAGTTTGCAGCAGTTCAATCACATCTTCAGGCTCCATTTCTAATTCTAGTTCTCCTGCCATTTTCACTGTATCTGCAGTGACTTATCCCACTGAAGTCTTGAACCCCTCAAAGTTATTCATGAGGGTTGGAATCAACTTCTTCCAAATACCTTTTAATGTTGATATTTCGGCTTCTTCACATGAATTACAGATGTTGTTTATGGCACCTCGAATGCTTTTCGGAAGTTTTTTCAGTTTACTTTATCCAGATTCATCAAAGGAATTGCTATCTAAGGCAGTTATACTCATATGAAATGTATTTCTTAAATCCTAAGACCTGAAAGTAGAAATTACTTCTTGGTCCATGAACTACAAAATAGATGTTGTGTTACATTAATCTTACTGTCCATCTCCATCAGAGCTCTTGGGTGACCGGATGCATTGTCTATGAGTAGTCATATTTTGAAAAGAATATATATATATTTTTATTCTGAGCAGATCTCAGCAGAGGACTGAAAATATTCAATAAACCATCTTATAAACAGATGTGCTGCCATCTAGGCTTTGTTGTTCATTGACAGAACAAAGGCAGAGTAAATGTAGACAATTCTTAAGGGCCTGAAGATTTTCAGAATGATAAATGAGCATTGGCTTCAACTCAAAGTCACCAAGTACATCACCCCTAACAAGGAAGTCGACTTTACTTTTTAAAAATTTGAAACCAGGTGTTGACTTCTCCTTTCTAGCTATGAAAGCCCAAAGCGGCATCTTCTTCCAAAAGAAGGATGTTTCATCCACTTTGAAAATCTGTTGTTTAATGAAATCACCCTTATTAATTATCTTAGGTAAATTTCTGTATAACTTGCTGTATCAACACTGACTGCTCTCTCTTGCACTTTTATGCAATGGAGAGTTTCTTTCCTTAAACCTCATGAACCAGTCTCCGCCAGCTTCAAACTGCTCTTCTGCAGCTTCCTCACCTCTCTCAGCCTACATAGAATTGAAGAGATTTAGATTCTTGCTTTGGTTTGGCTTTGGCTTCAGAGAGTGTTGTGGCTGGTTTGATCCTCTATCAAGACCACCGAAGCTTTCTTTTCTCCACAATCAGCAATAAGGCTGTTTTGCTTTCTTATCATTCATATCTTCACTGGAGTAGCACTTTTCATTTCCTCCAGGAACCTTTCCTTTGCATTCACAGCCTGGGCAATTGTTTGGTGCAGAAGAATTAGCTTTTAGCCTGTCTCAGCTTTCAGTGTGCCTCCTCACCAAGCTTAACCATTTTTAGCTATGATTTAAAGTGAGAGCCATAAAAAAAAATAAATAAATAAAGTGAGAGCTATGTGAGTCTTCCTTTCACTTGAACACTTGGAGACCATTGTAGGGCTAATAATTGGCCTAATTTCAATATTGTTGTATCTCAGGGAATCAGGAGAGCTGAGGAGAGTGAAGGAGGTGGGGGATCAGCAGTTGGTAGAGCAATCAGGACACACATTTATCAATGAAGTTTTCTGTCTTATGTAGGTGCAGTTTATAGTGCCTCAAAATAATTACAATAGTACCATCAAAAATCACTGATCACAGATCACCATAACAAATATAATAATAATTAAAATTTGAAATAGTGTGAGAAGTACTAAAATGTGACACAGACACATGAAGTGAGCAAGTGCTTTAGGAAAAATGGCACCGGAAGACTTGCACGATGATCCCTTGCCACAAATCTTCAATTTGTAAAAAAAAAAAAAAAAAAAAATGCACTTACCTGTGTAGTTCAATAAAGCAACTATGCTTGCCATTCCCTTAGTAAGAGGAGGCCTTGGCTCATTTGGGCTGGATGTGAAGCCTGAGGGGCTCCTACAGAGGGAACAGAAGAGCTGGAAAACAAGGATTGATTATCAGAGACTGAATTCTGGACACCTCTAGCTTTGGAGGATACCTTGATCACTTTTGTGGGAGGGAGGGATAAATCAGCAGCACCAGGACAAGTTCTACAAGGTCCACAAGTGAAGCTTTAATATTCAGGTTGTATTGAGTTTGTGGAGTTGGCCTGAGAAACATGAAGGTTTGAGGTCAAAGGGACAATGGGATGTTTGAGCTAGGATATACTGAGACACAGTGAGAGGCTATTCCTATATATGAATCGAGATGTTGTGTAAGGGTGCAATTTTTAAGTTAAGGTAGCTTGAACATGTTTATTTAAATACTGAGGGAGGGATCTCCGGGTGGCTCAGTGGTTTAGCGCCTGCCTTTGGCCCAGGGCGTGATCCTGGAGTTCAGGATCGAGTCCTGCGTCAGGCTCCCTGCATGGAGCCTCCTTCTCCCTCTGCCTCTCTCTCTCTCTCTCTCTCTCTCTCTCTGTGTCTTTCATTAATAAATAAATAAAATATTTTTAAAAATTAATTAAATACTGAGGGACAAACAGTGGAGAGGAAGAAGGAAAGGAGGAGATGACTGATGGAGCAAGATGTCCAAGAGCAAGCAGGAAGAAATGGGATTAAAATCATCAGTGAATAGATCAACCTTGGAATTTAAGAATTAGTCTTCTCATTTGGATCCTTCAATACACCCACTCATAGACCTTTCAGGTACCTGAATGAAAATAATCCTTTTCTCTTAAGCCCATGCATGTTGGCATTCCGTTGCTTACCGGGAGTGTTGACAAATACAAATGGTGACCAAAAAAATGTTCTTTTTAAGAATGTAAAGATGGATGCTGATGATGTTGAGATTATGAGACTTTTAGAAGTTATAGGATCCTTTCTGATGCATAAACTATTTATCTGAATGAGGAAGCAAGGTCATCCACTGAAAACTTTGGGTGAGGAAGACTTGGATTTCAGGTTTGAAAAAAGCAATGATGATTTAATATTGAAAAGGAAAGGAATAGAAAATAGTATGAAATGAGATTATGCTACATTGCTTAGACTATGTGGTACCTGATTCGATGACATTTAACTAACTATAGAAGATATTGTCAGATTTTCAAATTTACTAAAAACTAGTTCTCAAAAAAAATTATCAAATTTTTCATTAATTTTCATATCCTTTGGTTCTTGAACCCATAGCTATATGAACTATTCAAACTTGAAAAAGTAGTTACATGATCTGGTATTCTTGATAATTGCACAGATCAAATATTAATCAGGTAAATCATATTAGAAAGGCTTCCTGTTAGACTAAAAAAATTATCATTTTCTTCAATGCTTATATTAATTCCCCTCTCTCCATTAAGGTGTACTTTCAATTCCTTTTAATTAAGAATAAGTAATGAATGTAATTTATCAGTGTCTTAAAGAGCTCCTTATTAGCCTTGATTTCATGCAAATCAATTACAAATAATCTGTTTTTAAACAAAGAGCATTGGTTTTCACAGCATTTCTGAAGGATGATAGACATCCTTTTAGATCATTAGATGAAATGTCTATTAAATTTTATATGTGTACATACACTATGTATATAAACATACATACAACATACCTGTCTGTATTTACATGTGTGTATACATACACACATACTAGACTGAAAAACATTAAATGGGACTTTTTTAAGTTAAAAGCTCCTGTGAGACTTTTAATAGGGTGACATGAATTATAAATCTTTCAGAAATTGATGTAGAAAAAAAAAAGAAATTGATGTAGTATGCAATATCCCTTTGAAAATGAAAATTCCTATACTTCTCCTTTTTCCCCCACCTTTGATCAAGTGACTCTGAAGTTTCATGTAGCAGGCTTTGGGAAATTTTGGACAAGGAGACCTCTAAAACACATTTTACTGCAACATATTCTATTGTACTCTATTCTGTTCTATGTCCAATATTGTGACCATCAAGTTACTACCTCATTTGACACACACAGACACACATGCACATAGACTCAGTAGAGTGAGAAATGTACAATTGTACTTTGAAGTTGTAGGGAAAAGTATACAACCTACAATCTAAATCTGTTAATCTTTTGATCATTTCTAATATTTGCACCATAAGCTTTGTTTAGACAATATGGATATGTGGTTTAAGTGTGAGAGGAACATATATATCTTAATTTATCTTTAAAATTCAAAATACAGGGACGCCTGGGTGGCTCAGAGGTTGAGCGTCTGCCTTTGGCTCAGGGCGTGATCTCAAGGTTCCAGGATTGACTCCCACATCAGGCTTCCTGCATGGGGCCTGCTTCTTCCTCTGCCCTTGTCTCTGCCCCCACCCCCCCCCCTCTCTCTGTCTGTCTCTCATGAATAAATAAATAAAATCTTTAAAAAAATTCAGCATACACTTATTATGGGTGTTTCTAATGAAACCGTATTTGCTTAATTACTTCAATTTATTTTTTTCTTCCTATATTACTTAAGGTAGCTAATACCAAGACTCCATACGTCAGAAGTCACTTTTAAGCTTCAACAATCGCTAGCCTTATAATTAAGGAACAATCAAGTTTGCATGCTTCTTATAGTTTCATCATTTGTAAATTGATTAAAATATCACTTTTCATATGAATGTTGTGATGAGTAACACAGTATTTGTCACAGATGGAATACTTAATAAATATTAGCTCTTATTACAGCTTAAAACTACTATAGTTTTGATTTTAATGCAAGTCCTATGTGTTTACCTTGGTTCATGTTACAATTTGGAATTGTATAAAAATTCATGGTAGAGATGGTCTTTTATCATTCTTATCAAGAAAATTGTCATACCTGCCAATAAAACTCACCATATAACTATTCCTTATCATTAATGAATAGAACCATTTTAGGAAGTCCTATACAGTATTGCAAGAGTATTTTAGTTTGTTTTTTATCCCTACCCAGAACTTCCACTGAACAGAGAGTTTCACATGAATTTATGGAGTGTGTCCCACACACACACCAGATCCTAAAAGAGTCTCTCTATAAAATTACCCTAATTTAGATATGAGAATTTAATTGAGTTTCCAAATCAACTGCAGAACTCTACCAAGGTCATAACAGTTTTAATAGTAGAGCTAGAAGAGAATGCAGTTTGAAATGATTTCAGAGGCATTATGCTCCCCATTACACATTGTTTGTATATTTTCTATAGCACCGAAGTTAAGACTGTTACTAATCTAATATACATATTGTTATATGTTTAAAGACTTTGAATTTTTTTTAATTCATGTCAATAATTTCAGATGAGAGACATTTTAGTAGATTGGCATCTGTATTTTTAATTATAGTGTCAGCTAATTAATGATTATGTTTTTCTCAACTACTGCTTAAGTTACCATCATTTCCTCTCATATATATTTTGCAGATCAATAAGTGGTAAGCTTAGCAAAGTGCCAAACAAGGTGCAATTTCCAAGCCTAGACTGAATACAAAAGTATCATTATTCATCATTTTCTCAATTCTACTTGAATTGGTACTAGTATCAAAGTGAATATTTTGTTCAAAGTTTTACCCCCCTCTTTGTCCTGATTTCAATTACAATTACTTAATATCTGCACGTTCTAGAAACACCAGAATTTAGGAGATTTTCATCTTCAATTTTAAGATATATTTCCTTTTACTAACAAACCCAGATGAAGTGAATATTTCGTTCTTTTGTTTGGATTATAATTTCAGAAGAGGATGTGCCCTTAAGCAGGAAAAAAAAAAGTACTCAAGGCTGATGTAAACAACAATTCTAGGATGTACTTTCATTTAACTTAAAGCAGTTGGGATACTAAAAGTGAGCAGTGCATACTCTTTTGACATAAAGTTAGATTTTTTTCAGAATCTGCTTGTAAATAAACAGTACTGATTTCAAGGTTTTGAACATACAAAATTCACTGGGTTCCTTTTATCCTTTTATCTTCCTGCTAGTTACAAGAAAGAATGTGGGCGCCTTAAATCCTCTTGACATGTCTGTCACGGGCACAATAAACTTCCCTCCTGTGCAGAAGAGACCCTTGTCTGTCACTGGGATCTCTACAGAGGTGACGATTGCCAAGTGGGTTTCCTGTCGACTTCCTAAAATGTAACCTCCTCATCTAGGCTGCCATCGCTAGCATGACAGATTGGGTGGATGATTCCATCATCGCATCACACTATGTTTTACCATGTGGGGCCAGATGTCATCTTTGGGAAGAGAGTTAAAGCTTTTGTCAGAGAGTATTTCTCTTGTTTCACTTAACATCTACTCACCTTTTGGTATTGAAAGAATAAAAAATACAAACTGATAAGACTATCCCCAGGCAGAGTTTTCATGCTACCCAAAGCAGTCTCGGCAGTTATAAAGATCCTTCAATAATCTGTCAAAAACTGACATCACTGTGTAAAGAGCTGTTCATTTCTATATCTCATTTTGGATTGATGTACGTGCACTTTCATATCCTTCAGTTCGATATAACATTTGGCCTTTCATGTTCTCAGTTTAAGCTACAGGGAATTCAAAGCTATTTCAAAGCATAATTATATCAATCTGCATATAAAAGGCTCTATGTCCTACAGAGGGTTCGATGGAAAAGCAAACTCTTTCAAAGAAGAAAATTAGAAGTAATTCCCACAACTAAAATTCACAAAAGTTAATACATTTTTCATCTGATGAGAACAGTTTTATTTTTTTAAACCAATAGAAGATTAATCAAGAAAGTGATGGGGACTTTCTTGTGAGGTAGGGAGGAGAAGAGGAAGAAAGGAGAACTGAAAATTGGAGAGGAAGGCAAAGAAATGATGCATATACATTATACATATTGTTTGATTATACACATCACATCAGAAAAATCAATAATTCATATTGCTGTGGCAGACAATAGGATTCTCACTTCCATATCATATTAGTTATCTGTTGCTGGAAAACAATATATTCCAAACTTGTATGATTCAAAGCTCTTAGTGCACTTCACTGGGAGCCTCTAAGGGCTCTTTTGAGATTGCACTCAAGCTGTTGGCAGAAGCTGTGGTCTCCTCTGAAGATGCAACTTGGGGAAGGGAGTCTGCTTCAGACCTCGCTCATGTGTCTGTTGATAGGCCTCGATCTCGCGCCACATGGGTCTCACCACAGAGCTGCCTCCACATCTCTGCAAGCAATCCAAAAGAGAATGAGAGAGTATACAAGAAGATTCCCAGTATGGAAAACATCACCTTTTATGATCTAACATTAGATCGACATCCTGT
Organism: Nyctereutes procyonoides; assembly: GCF_905146905.1. Lineage (NCBI taxonomy): Eukaryota > Metazoa > Chordata > Mammalia > Carnivora > Canidae > Nyctereutes > Nyctereutes procyonoides. The sequence goes on along the minus strand of NW_026575032.1, from coordinate 11,107,402 downwards.
TTCATAGAATTGGGTTCCATATCTCAACTACCTTCAGGAGAAGCGAGCTACTTAAAGACTTCAGTAGCAGCAGGTGATAATCATGACGGGCCATCCCAGAGGCTGCCTACCCTACATATATACATTCACGTTAGGTTGCTTTTGGTACCTTTTTATATTAAAAAAGACTTTTCAAAATAGAAGTCCGCTAAATGTGGTTTTAAACCGAAAGTAATTGCTACTCTACAAACTTATTATTTCCAAATATTTGCTCTCCAAATATGACCTCAGTAGTTTTAGAATGTTTCATAACTTGAAAATGACAAGTACAGTTACTTTAATCTTTAAAGTAACTCTTTGTTAATCTTTTTCCCCCCTACGGCAAAAGGAAGATTAGAAAAAAACCTCACAAACATTAGTTGTGTAAATTCTGAAGCGAACAAAATACTTAGCACCGAAGTTATGTAGCATATGGTTATCCTAGTCCCAAACAGTAAAATGTGTCTGTATGTGCCAGCTCTTAATTACCAGCTCATTAACACTCAGGTGTCAATTGCTGGTGGCAAAGGCAATACCCAAATGGCCTAGTTTCTGTCATGCACAGTGTAATTAAATTGACCTCAAGTACTAAAGCTTGCAAGTTGCCTGATACTATTTGGACACTAATTTCAGGCACTATTCAAAGTAGAATAATATGGTGAATAAACCAATGTAAGAGAAAAGCACTATCAGGTTTCAAATTGTATTCTCATACGTAATTATAACCTTAAAACCAATTGAATAAGTAATCGCCATTCGAATCTATATCAAATATAACAATACCTATCACATATTTGGTTTTACTGTTATCCATCTAAAATTTTTAGAACTCAAGATAATGATAAACTCCTTACAAACCAAAAGTGAAAAAAAAAATCACCATAATAGTCACGTTTGGGAAAACGGTAATTGCATATCATATTTTATGATTTCATTTACTGATATGTAATGAGAAAATTATGTATATCTTATGTTTAAATTATTAATTCCCAAATATGAAGCATATCTGTGCTTTCTTTTTTTTTTTATTTTTTTAATTTTTTTTTACATCTGTGCTTTCTAGATAGCCCTAACAACAAAGAAATATGTACTTGTAGTAAGACTCCTACAAACTCTCAATAATCTAAGAGCAGATTATTTTTCATGACTTTGTGTTATAAGACTTAGCTCACTGTGTGCAAAGCTTATTCTTAAACTTCCAGTTAAAAAGAGAGAGGAGATGAATTTATGCACAGACCTTTAGCTTTTCATAAAACTTCACAGAAAAGAACATTTTCTATGGAAAAGTCTACAAGAACAAGTAAAAGATAAAGAAACAAGTGAACAAACAACTGTAACAACCTTTTGGAAGTTTGGAAATGGATTAGCAAGTTGTTATCAACTTAGTAGTTTTGAAAATATGTAATCTTGAGCTAGAAGTTAAGAGTATGTAGAAAGAAATCTGACTTATCCCACAGAATATTCCAAAGGCTCGGGAAATAATAGAACAAATTAGTTCTGAAGTAGGAGTGAATATAAAAATAAAAAGAAGGATCAAAAAATGTCATTGAGAAGCAATTAGACTCCTAGGTTTCTCTCATCGACTGTGCATATGTAGGTGATCAATTATCCCCTCTGGTTAGAAGACAGGAAATTTATTCTCTAAGGAGGTTAAGACAGAGGTGCCTACATTGGAAGGCAGCAGGTACAGTTTAATGTGAGATCATCATACCCAGAAAATGTAGGCCCTTGAGTCTCCCAGCCATCTTTCCCCAATTAATTTTCAGAATGCAAGTGTTCAGGCTGATACCTTCAGGCAGAAGACCTGAAAACGTTTCTCTGAATATCTCTAACTAGCCTAAGAAGAAAAATATACCAAACATATGGACATTGGGGTTTCCTTAATTAAATGATCCAGCAAGATCGCCCAATAGATAAACACTCAACAAGCTTTTCACACAAGGGCAGAGTTTACTTTTAGCATTTTAAACATTGTTCTTAATTATGGGCATACAGCTAAGCATCACCAGACATTTGCAAAAAAAAAAAAAAAGAAAGAAAAAAGAAAGAAAAAGAAAAGAAAAGAAAAGAAGAGAAAAAGAAAAAAAGAAAGAAAGAAAAAAAATCTCTGCCATCAATTCCTGGAGACACTATTCCAGGAAGATAAAATGCATACATGGAAAATATTGCATGCATTGAAAGCATTCAAAATACCTTTAATGAGAAATATTAAGAAAACACAAAGAACTCTTAGATTTAAAATAAAAAAAAAATAAAAAAAAAAAAGAAATAAAAGCCTCAATAGAAGTTCGGAAGATGAACATAAGAAAATCTCTGAGAAAGTAAATTAAAAAAAAAAAAAACATAGAAAGTGGAGAAGAAAAAGTGGAGAAAATTGGTAGGTCAGTTGAGGAGGTTCAATATTCAAATAATAAGGGATAAAGAAAAAGGATGAAAAAAAATAGCGGAAATGATGAGAGCAATCATTTAAATTAAATATCCCAAAACTGAAAGCTTGCATTTAAACATTGAAAGAGCTTACTAAATATCTGCAATTTAGATGGAAACAGATCTACATCAAATCTCATGATATTATGAAATTTCAGAACTTGATGACAGAGACCCTTCCATAAGTTTCCATAGGAGCTGGAGGACCTATGTTCATAAAACGTTTAGTTTCCACTTTGGAAAAATATTCTGCTTTGGAAGACAATATGGAAAACCTCTCAAAGAACCTAACCTTACTATCTGACAAGTTTGCCTTGAAATAAGCCTGACCAAGATCTAAATTCCTCAAGGGTTCTCAGGGATTTTGGTCCTATCAAACAGTGTAACTGTTCACTGTTATGGTATAACCAAAATTAAGCCCAATTTATATGTTGCCTTGACATCTGGCACAACTAGGAAAACATCAAATAATCCAACTCCCCAGTTTTTCTCTCTGCTTTGCTCCCAAAGTTAAGACACCCTAGGCAGACAACCCTACTTCTCAGGGGGACGAGATGAAGATAGGTGTTGGTTCCTTCTAAGCTTGCAGAACAAGCCAATTCAAACAGCCAATCCTATCTCAGCAGAACCAGGGAACACCTTGATACCACAAAGCCTGCCTCCTACAGCCCCTGGCTGTTCACTCTTTCTGAGTGCAAGCCCGTGTGGATGCGCAGCATCCTTCTTGCCACCTTCCACCCCAGGGCTGTGACTACCTGTGATGAATAAATTGCTGTTGGTCTCTTCCTTCCACATGGGATATGCCAGAGAGTCATATTTGACTGCAGCCTGTAGAACAGAGCGTTTGATAACTGTGCAGGTCTAATGAGTGCTGGTTCCATGACCCAAGGCATAATGGCCAGCTTGACATGAAAGAATAGATGCTCAGAGTCCATGATGGACTGTTTGCAGAAGAGTTCTCAGTACATGGCCAACAACTACCACATATATCAGTCTGTCTCCTTTATCAGAAGTCCACAGGCAACTTATGACCCCGTGCAATCCTTCTGGATAGGTGAGGGAAGATGTCTGGGAGCCCAGCAACTGCTGTAGACAGCTGTCTCCTTTTTGGGGGGTGGGGGTGGGGTGGGGAAGGGGGTTAGGCAATGTCCCCAGAGTGAGAATTTACCTCCAATAAAATCCTTTTATCTGTGGAGCCAGCCGGGCAATCAGGCCCCATGATTAGAAGATGAGCCCTTTGACATGCTGGTAACCAGCAGCACTACGACAAGCCCCAGGCACATTGGCTAGGGGCTTTTTCATTGAAACAGCAGTTGTGTCACCTCTCCATTATTTGGGGATGGACTGGTGCCACCACTCTAATGGTGAATAGTGCAAAGCCAAGGAGAACGGTGCCTCACCACTCCTCAGATCCTGGCCAGATGCCATGGTATTAGAGGAGGTCAGCCCTCTCCCAGACCCCTTAGCAACATGGAGAGCCCTGCAGGAGCAAGTTTGTGAATAATTAATCAGAACCTATATACTTTATGGACCATATTGCCACTGTTATATATGATGGAACTTGGAATGTTGCTGCTTTTCATTTCGCATCCAGGATGTCCCTGATAAATGCATGCTCTAAGGGTCAGCACAGTTGACCATACATCAGGCATTCATCTTAGCACTGGATACCCTGGTCAGAAAATGGCTCCATATGTACATTGTTATAAACTCTTGGTGTATTATATAAGAATTGTTCCCTGGAGGTAAAGGACTTTGGGAACCTCTTGTCTCACTGCGACCTAAAATATAAATCAAAGTAAGAGATGTCACTAAGTGTACTGAGGCCACAATTCAAGGCCTCACCAGGACACTCCTATTGTTCCCTTCGGAATTTCAGAGATAATTGATCCTGACCAAAGCATTAAATTCACCTCTCAAAACAGACAATGTTGGGCTCTTGAAGAAGACATTCAATATGATCTCCATGTCCCCTGTAGACCCCAGGCAGCCAGTTTAAATGAGAGGCTTAATGACCCCTTCAAAGAATTCCAAAGAAAGCAAATAACCCTCTGCTATTGCCACAGGCATGGATTAATCTAAATCCACATCCCCTGGGGACATGTACTCCCTGTGCTAATGCCAGATGAGTTCCTCAATTTCCTTTATTGGCCATAAAGGAAACACCTTTAAAGTTCACGTTTTTGAAGGTCACCTCACTTTGTGACTCTCTGTGTTGGCGGCCCATAGCTGATGTATCAAATTAAAAATATGCAGATTATGATCTGCTGAATGAGGAGGCAAAAGCCATCCCCACAAGGTTGGCAGATAGCTCCTCAGTATCCGAGCACCCACTTTGGGGAAATGAACCCAGGGTCATTTTGATCAAAAACACAGTTTCAATACACTCACACAAAAGAAATAAAGTCACAAGGTTTCATTGCTTACAGATCTCAGGGAGGGAGGGAAAAGACAGTCCCCTGTCCCAGGCCATGAGTAAGCAGGAAATGAGAGAGCAGGGTGACAGACACCTAGACAATGGTTGTCGTGGACATCACTGACTTTTCACTGGCTTAATTCTAAGTGGTTATTTTAAAAGGTGCCCCAGGAAAAGCAAAGCAGGAACTTCTGGTGGGAACCCGAAGCTCTGGTCCTTATCTGAACATCCAGACTGTGTGCATGAGCAGGGTAATTGTACTGCGAAATGCCTAGGCAGCAACTCAAAATAGTTGTTTTTCTCATCACACTGTCTTCCTCCTGGTCAAGTGCCTACTTCATGTCCTGGAGAGGTACTTCTGCTACCCAGAAGTCTCAGTTCATCACCAAGGTAAAAACTGATGTCAAGACATCAAGGAATCAATCACGGTATAAGGACTAAAATTAAAGCCCAATATTATGTGCCACCTTGACATCTGGCATATCTAGGAGCGCCTTGAAGGGTCTATCCCCAAGGTCTTCATTCTACCCTGGAGGATAAGATCCCTGAGCCAAACAGCTCTGCTTATCAGGGGGACCAGGAGTGTGGTTCTCAGGTTGTGTGGTTTCATTTCCCTGCTAGCTCCATTGAATTCTCCGTGATCACATCCTCCAGTGGGAAACACGGAAGAGCCCCCACCCCTGGATACCAAAGAAGCCTGCTTCTCGTAGTTCCTAGAAAGGTGGCCCTGTGTTCTGTAAAGTGTCCTTCTCCCCCAGGCTGTGAGAATATTTGACTCATAAATTGTTATCAGTTTGGTCTGTCTGTCCAGTGTCCTGTTATGTGTTCCCCATCCTCAAACCCTAAGGTGGAAATCTCTCCCTCACCAACAGGGTGAAGAGTCAACAATGGAAGTCACCCTTTACCCTCTTTCTTATTTTTCATTTAGTATTTGATTAAATTAATTGAAGTAAACTGAGCTGTTGGGTGAATGTATTAGCTGGAATGATAACGATTTTATCAAGACAGAGGATTCAGACCTATTCTTGGTGAAGTAGCAGTTGTTAAATGGGATTTCTCTGGAAGATGTACTCATATTAGCTTGACTCCAGTTTTGCTTATTCGCTGCCAACATAACATGTTGGTTAAAAGGAATAAAAATGCATATATTAAAACAACATTTTATTCTAAATATAAAAGGACTCTAGTTTCTTAGGCCACACTTCACGGTGCCTTATACATGAGAATCATCCTTAGAAATGAGCATGTGGCATAGAGAGAGCATTGAAATTTAAAAATATAAAGTGTAGTTCTAGATGCTATAACTTATTTTTATATTTTTAAATATAGTTACTCCTAGGATTTCAAGTAAAAATAAGACTCAGAGACTAGAAATGCAGCCTGGTGCAGGTTAAGAATTCAGTCAAGATAAAGGCTTGGGACACTAAGTTTATGGTTATGTTCTTTCATCAGTGGGTCTATATTTGTCTTATTTGTCTTCATAGGTATGTTAAGGACAAGAATATTTTCAAGGACCTGCTCTGCACTAAAAGTTTATGATTCTGTGAGGATCACAGAGAAAGAAAAAGAGAAAAAAGAGAAAAAAAAGAAAAGAAAAAAGAAGAGAGAAGAAAATAAAAGAAAAAAGAAAAGAACAGAAAAGAAAAGAAAATTAATTGCTAATAGAATTTAGATGGGAGTTGATGAATACAGGGCAAACAACCTGAAGGTATTATGACTTTTTTCAAAAATATTTGCTGAAAATGTTATTTGAGCAGATGGAAAGGAAAAATAAATAGCTTTTTAAAAACAATTATTATGTCTATATTTATTTTTATTTATATGTCTTCCTCTTTATTATGTAGTATCTATCATGCATGTCACACAAACAGCCAGAGGTTTTTGACTTAATTTGCCTCCTTTTTAAATTAGGCAAGACCACTTTTGGCATATGCACTAGCCAAAGTCGCACGGGGGGGAAAAAAGTTTAAAAATATTTCTAATTTACATATTACATATTTATAGAATTATTTTCAAATAACATAAGGGAAAAAAATCAACTTAAGAGTTATAATTTAGGGGGGCCTGGGTGGTTCAGTTAGTTAAGTGTCTGCCTTCGGCTCAGGTCATGAGACTGGCTATCATTTGATAAAATGGTAAAAATCTAAAATTCTCTGAATATCTTTAAATATAATGCAGTTCAAGTTCCACTTGGATAGCAAGCAGCTAGCAAAAATTGAGTGATGGGGCATCTGCGTGGTTCAGTGGTCGAGGGTCTGCCTTCAGCCCAGGTCGTGATCCCAGGGTCCTGGGATCGAGTCCCACACATGGGGTCCCCACAGGGAGCCTGCTTCTCTCTCTGCCTGTATCTCTGCCTCTCTCTGTGTCTCTCATGAATAAATATAAAATCTTTTTTAAAAATTGAGTAATAATGAGAAAATTAACAAGCCCTCCTACAAATAAGATTGCCCTTTTCTTCCTTTTATGTTGTGTGCTTAAAGGCAGCACAATCACTCTGGTATATAAAAACCCCAGTCATTCATTTCTCCCTCTCCCTCATCAGTCAGCTGACTGTCTCATCAGGGAGGAAATACCATCTATTTGTTTTTTGAACTGTGTCTCTCCATTCTGTCCTTCCTCCTCCATGTGTACTAGTCCCGTCTCTAAGTTACCTGTGCTCACTTGCTTCCTAGCTAGAGATTTACAACAGTGGGTCTCTCATTACCCCAATTTCCATTTTTGTTTCTCTTCTTTATTGTTATGAATTACCTCATAACATCCTCTAAATCATAATGCAACATTACTTGCAGCATTTATTTTCATCTTTTAATTATTATTATATCTAATACTGGAACAGACTCTTCTGGAGTGTTAGAAGAAGTCTTACATTCAAACTATATCTAAGCTTGAAAAATGCCCAATATCATTCACTCCACCTCAGCAGCAATACTCTTGACTAATAAACACAGTGTTGTAAACCTGTCTTCTAGGTTCCTTTAATGTTATGCCAGGGTCACATGCTTCTGCATGATCCCTTAGCGGCATTTCCAGTTTTCCCCCTGTTGTAGTCCCTATAATTGCAAGTGCATTTTCTTAAGATCACTGAGACACCTTAACCTTAAAATATTTGCGACACTATCATGTAAATCTGTACATCCTTTGTCAGAGAAACAATGGACGTATAGAACGCATACCTACACATATCTACAGAAGCATCCCAATGAGATAGTTGGGTGTTCCTATATTTTAAAACAAAATTCATATTGCCTTTCTCTGTTTTAGTCCTTCCTAAGGTATATCACTTTATCTCATTGTTTACTATAGTTTAGCTAGCATTGCCCAACCATTGTTCATTTTCATTAGTTTTCTCCTTGTTTTAACTTACGTATGTATGAGACTACATGAACTTTAAAAATCATAACTGCTTCTCAGTCTCTTAAAACTTACTGGAGAATGAGGGGAGGGAAGACAATTGGTTGCATTCTCTCTCCCTCTTTTTCCTCTCTCATGTCTCACTTTTTTTCTCTAAGTCAACTTACTTGGTATATTTTATTATGACCATTGCGTTGTCTCTTTGTGGTCTGTGTAGCCCAGCATAAAATAAGGGTGGTTACCACACGGTGCCAGAAGAAATTAATCATTGATGGCCCATGTGTGGAAAAACCCATGCCAGCCTGTTGAAGATCAAATATACCATTACTTTCCAATCAGGCATTCTAAATAGTCTAAAGATTAATTAATAGAGTGGCACAAAATGTATATGTTTGCCTATAAGATGATTTTCTTCATGCATTCCTCCATGAGTCTCTTTTGTGTTGGTTAATACTTTTCCCCAACACACACACACACACACACACACACACACTCAGATACCAATTTTGAGAGAAATGTATTACCAGAAAACCTTGAAGTTGGCCACTGATTCCATTATTAATTAGAAACACAACTGAGAATATTAAACATCCTCACACTTCTAGAATAAAATTCAGTTTCAGGCTTATGCATTACCACACCAATGCTTGTTTTCTTTCCTTTTTTTCATGATAAAGAGAAGAGTCACTCACAACGATAAAGGAAGCAAGAGCATGGAGATGGTGTTCCAAATTAGATAATTGCAACATTCATTAAATGTTTCTTATTCCCAGGCAAACTAGGTGAGCAATGACCCAAGGATTAGCAACTGCTCCCAAACCAAGTAAATATGTATGATGAAGCAAAACAAAAAGTGTCTTCATCTACACAATATTCTCAATAGAAGTTTTTACATGGATTAATCTAGTTCCCTTAAACATACAAGTGCCCTTTTAGAAACACTAATTTAATCACAGATTAATATGAGTTGCTTTATTTTGGTGATAAGTTTAAAAACCTAGTTTTCATAATCAAGAACTAAATATTTTTATTAATTAAAAAGAGGAAAATAAAACAATTTTGAACAACCCAAGGCCAGCTCTAGAGAACATCATCTGCCAAGCTAAGAAATGACAATTTCAAGAAGTCTACAATTAGAACCACTGGGGACTGGGGCTCTGCTTGTTGAGGCGACTTACCCCGTGGGAGATTCCTCCTCCCAAGCAGTCCTTCCTTACTGGATAGTAACACCATAACCAGGCCCCAATCAAAAAAACAGACAAGTAAATGAACTTCTTACTGCTATTCTTTTACCTTCTGAAATTGCTGTCATCAAAATTGAAGCCCACACTAAAAGGACTGACCCTGAATATCAGGGAAATGCTCTAGCTAACTTTCATGCACAGACAGCAACAAGAGTCTATAAAAGTTGCAACTCAGGACTAAACTCCATTCTGCTTCAGCAAAAAAATAACCCCTCATTGCCAGACTTTTGTCACCCTGGCATTCTTATGACATAGCAATTGTCTGCTCCTGAATCAGAAAAAAATAAGATGGGCAAACAGTGGCTATAAATTAAGTAAACAGTTGGAGCTATGGGAAACCCAAGATAACAGTTTTTCCTGGCTCCCTAGTAAACCTCAATATTCAGTTTTTGTATTCCTTTATCCTCCATGGTGCCTTTGAGATGATTCAAATTATGAATAGACATTGGTGTAGCAACTTCTTTAAAATTGTCCAAACATGGGACATCTGGGTGGCTCAGCAGTTGAATGCCTTCCGCCCAAGGTGTGATCCTTGAGTTCCGGGATCGAGTCCCATATTGTGCTTCCTGCATGGAGCCTGCTTTTCCCTCTGCCTCTCTCTCTTTCTCTCTCTGTCTCTCATGAATAACTATTTTTTTAAATGTGCAAACAGTTTAATACCAACATCTAACCTGTCAAGTTCATAATCCTGGAGATACTGTTTTTGTCCCAACAGGGTCTTGGACTTACTCCCTCTGGTCCTTTTGAGCACTTTAGCTGGACTTCATTCAATTGCCAGTTAGTGTGGGTTATATTGATATGTACTTGTTATTTTATGTATGTTTTCCAGATAGTTTTAAGCTTTCCCCTGCCACAGGCTGATGCTCACAGTGGAAAGAAATTATTAGAGAACGTGTTTCTCATTTGGTGATTTCCTTCTGCAATCTCCAGTGATCGAGGCACCCACTTCACTAGACAAATCGTATGAGCCTTAACAAAAACCTTGCAAACTTCTAGGAATCATTACTGTCCCTATCATCCTCAATCATCAAGCAAGGTTGAGAAAACTAATGGGATCGTCAAACTCAAAATCTCCATATTTGTTGAAACTACTGGACTCCCTTGACCTACGGTATTTCCTTTGGCCTCGCTGACTGTTCACAGACCCCCTTTGGGAAACATAAACTAACTCTACATGAGATAGTCATCAGTAGACCAATGTCTATTGGTATACAACTTTCTGCTGATCCCTTGTTGCATGCTAGTATGGCTAGCTACTATAAGTATTTAATGTCTTAGGCTAAAAGGTATAGACAGGTTAAAGAAGTCTTCCCAAATCCCAATTCAAAAGATCCTATTAGTCATTATCTAAAGACCTGAAGTCTGGCCACTGGATATGATTCTGGAAACATCATCAGAGGACTCCCCATGAGCTCCACTAGAAGGGATTTACAAGCACTCTCACCACCGACACTGCTGCAAAACTAGAAGGCACTGAGTCCATGGTACACACCTCACAGCCAAAGAAAGCTTTACTTGACAGTTGGTCCAGTACAGATACTGAAGACCCCCGACTCAAACTGACAAGGAATACAAGTAGCTGACATTCGTGTAGACTTCTTCCACTCAAGACGCCAGGTCAAAACTTCATCCTTTAACTGAACATGAAAGCTATTTTCTTCTCTTTCTTTTCTTCACTCTGGCATTGGCCTGGAGAGCTAACATCCTCATCTATACTTCCTAGACCATTGGTGATGGGGATGAGCTTCAGTCAATCCCTCTTAGAAGTCTTTTACCAAGTTCAACTATTATGAACAGGACATCGAGTGCCTTGTTTTTTTCTTCTCTCCGATTATAACTGTAGTTATGCAATTAAACTCACATACCTATGTAAATCTTCATATAATCACACTCTCACATTCCCTTGAGTGTCTAGATCAGCTCTGGCCTCCCCTGCATTAATAGATCTCTCCAGTGGCACCCATCTTTGCAAGGTATTTAGAATAACTTTTTTATTTTAGGCTGCGAGATTTATTCTCTGAGTGTGCTGAAAATCTAATTGACCCCTGGGGTGAAGGGGCAAATGCACCAATCTCCATGAATGAATCCATTAATAGGACTTCCTTAATGGGAATGGTTGGTGCCCTAGTTGGGCTTGTTTTTGTCTATGGTGCTCACCATTCTCTTTGGACCTGAATACCTAGATGGCTGGTGCATACCTGGGCAATACCACTTAGGTTATCCAACTGTACCCCTAATTTTCCACAAACTAACTAAGACATCTCATTAGCTGGTTCCCCTGAATTTACACCATCTAGCTAGAAAGGACCTCCCAGGAGGCATTCATGACTCAGGATGTGCTCCCTTTGGCAGGGCCATACTTCCATGGTTAGGGATAAATGTCAATGAGAATATGATAAGAAACCTCTCCTTTATTTTTGAAGGTAGAGTAGAATCTGTTGCTAAGATAATAGCTACCCACTAAGGATCCTTAGCCTTTCTGACCAAAGTTGTTGCCCTCAATTACCCATTAGCTGAGTGAGGAGGTGTCTGGATTGTGGCAAACACCACCTGCTCCCCATGGATTAACACTTCTGGAGAAGTTGAAACTCTGTTACAGAAGATCCCTGAGCGAGCCATTTGCCTTAAAAAGGTGACTGCTCTAGTGGGGGTCTTTCTGTGACTTATTTGATTTTGATCGGTTTGGGTTTTGTAGACCATGGCTCCAAAGTTCACTCCAAACATTAAAAATTATCCTGTTAAAATCATAATAATCTCCCTAGTGCATTGTATTCTCTCAAAAGCCTTAAATGCACGTTCACAGCTGCTAACCACCAAGAAAATGATCTCCCTAAGACTGGTATTCCAGAAAAGAAGCAAAGAGAATGGCAAATTTAAGGACTGTGAACCTGGAACTGTGACCTATGGATTCCACAAAAAGAAACAACAGAAGCTGCCAGGCGGTAGCTGAGAGTGGTGCTAATACCTTGAATTTTGATCACACCTCTCAGTCAAGCTGACAGTCTGATCAAAGGAAGGAATTGTTAAAAAGGAAACCACAGGTCCAAAATGGAGTCACTTCTGCTAGGCCCACATCACCAAATGGGGGCTTTATTCCTAACCTAATTGCAGTTTCAACTTTCCCCAGGAATGCAATCTTAATCAATCAGCCTGGAATGTTCTGCTCACCACCAGTGAAGTAATCCACATAATAAGACCCTTTTATCCCCCAAAGGGAGATGACCTTGCCTGAAATAATCCTTTATTTTGTTTATAACTCCCTTGTCCTGGCTTTAAAACCTTTCCCTTTCTGTAGCCCTTTGGAGCTCTCTTCTGTCTGCCACATGGGATGTTGCCTGATTTATGAATTGTTCGATGAAGCCAGTCAGATCTTTAAAATTTACTCAGTTGATTTTTTGTTATTTCACACTGCCCAAATTCATTTTATAATATAAGTCGTATGCAAAAAATATCATTCTGTCAATTATTCAGTAACTCCAACAAACATTTATTTGCATGGAAATAGAAAGTTATTCAAAAAGCACATTGGAGGTTGAGGGAGAAAAATCAGGTAAATATATCCTAGTGCAATCATACATATATATTTTTCATAGTAGGAATAGAGGGCTGTTTGAGAGTTGCAAAGGGAAATGACTGGAACTCAGCAGCTGTGAGTTTTATTTCCTTGACTCCATCCCACCAATAAATAGAGAGGCAAAGTTGAACTGAGCTGATGAGTGGATGCCAAAGGCAAGTCAACTTTAATCTTGAGAATTTGCAATAAGCACTGCTTAAATACAACTTGGAAGCAGTCTGGAGTTTTGTGAAAGGATTGATTTCCATTTGTAGACTATATTCCATACTTTTGGTAATTAAGAATAGCGATAAAGGGATGAAAAATGATATTAATAATAAAATACACCAACTAATACGCATTAGCATTGTGCTATGCATTTCACATATATCAGTTCACTTAATTCTCATAAGACTTTTACAGCTAAGTGTACTTCATATTTTACAAAGCTAAAGATCAAGATTCAGATGTGAAAGAACTTTTTAAAAAGATCTTCCCTGACTTTCTACAGCATTAAATAAATTTAAATTTGAAAGAGTGATCATATGGTGTAGTGTTTTTCAAACATTTGGGCAATGATTCACAGCAAGAAATATATTTCACATTGTGACCTATTTCACACATGTATCAGAAAAAAATGTTTCACAAACAATTATTTATTTTTACCATGAGTGATGCTTTTTTATACTCTTCTACTCTACATTTTTTCTATTCTATTTACTTATAGTTTTGTTTTTAGGTTTTCATCTTAATACATTGAATTACTCTCGTGACCCACAGTTGGTTTTTGACCAAAACTTTGATTACTTAATTATTTGATCATTTAATTATTTAATATTTTCCTATAATTTCTTTGGTTCTCAAAGTAAACTAGAACTTTCATAAAGGTAGATATTACTACTAGGCATTCTTACCTCCCCTTATTGTTGGGCCTTAATATAGGTGTGTAATTAATAATATTTAATTTTTATGTCTGAAAATTCATAATAGTGCTTAAATAGAAGAGTCTGTGATATGATTCCTAGAAAGGGTAAAAGTGAGGAATAGGAGGTACAGGTCTAGGGGAGAAAAGTAACTTGTAGTTATAGCTGTCAACATTTTATTGAGAATCATCATTCCTGCATATTTCAATTATTTCTTTTCCACCGTAGGGTTGGCTTTATTCGATGTCCAAATAAGAGAAATTTCTAGTCCTATCCCTTGTCTCTTCACAAAATGAATTTCTGTCCAGATATGTATAGTCTGAACCCTAGAAAATCAGTTACGTAAACCACATATGAAATTACAAAGCACGTTTCTTCTATTACCTTTAACTGTTTCAGAATGCAAATTTCTGCAAGATTCATTCAGATTATTCTTACATTATAAAAATCTATAATTTATATTTTCTTCTTGAATAGTGATACCCTTCTGTATTTTATTTTTTCTTAGGATTCCATTGACTTTAAATATGAAATAATTTCTTTCTAAAAGTTTAGATAAAACGTTTTCCTCTTATTGCTTGAAGGCACTCATATCCTGTGTACAACTTCTATATCATTCCTTGTGGACCCTTGGTATTACTACGAATCAAAAAAATTAAAAACAAAATATAACATTAGGTGGGAAAAATATATATTTAAAATATTCATTGTGGGTATCATGAGAATCATATGGAACTAAATGCCTACTTTCAAAAGTATAAATATCATGAAATCCTTTAAACCTAGCATATGTTTCTTCGAATGAGACTCAGTTTTGAACAGATGTCCCCTTAGACCTGTTATATTAAGACTAAAACTACTAAATCAGCATTAGTTGTTTTTAAACTTAGGGCCATATTTTGCCACTGATTTTTATTCAAAGCTCCCACAGACGTCAGTGGAAGATCGATGCATGGAAAAATGGCATAATATGTATCCTAGTTTTATTTATTTCATATGTATACAGCAGTATAAAATAATATATTACATTTACACTCATTTTACTTATGTATTATTATAGCATTCACAGTAACAAACACTATAGTTAAGATTTAAACTCATCTTTCGTTATAATACCCTGTTTTCACTCACAGATAACTGTCTCGAAAATGTGTTTAGAGCTGAAATTCCCTGCTTACTTTCAGCTCTATGATGTACGGATGTATTGGAAGTCTGAGTTCTAGCATTCAGACATTTTTGAGTCTCATGTGAAATTTTAATATTTGCATCATTAATGCAAAATTTTCATGCAACTCAAAAACATCTGGAGTGTAAAACTTCAAACTAAGCATGTGACAAGTTTTCAAGAAATAAAAGTCATTTTTCTAATTTTACAAATACTTAAAAAATAACAGTGATTAGAAATACATGCATGCACACTAAAGTATTAGAATTTTAGTCATATTATTGCCTGCAATACTCTGGCGGCACCCATCTACCAGCATTCTCATAGAATGCTATAATCTAAAACCTATGCCAAGTTTTAGAAGAAAAAAAAAAACTCTATTGAACAGTAGTTTCACAAATTACTGTATAAGGATTTTGTTCAACCTAGCAGAGGGTAATTCCTTGAAGTGCTAACAATATATAAAATAATTTTACTATTCCATGGTGTAAAAAATATGGAATTTTGTCATTTTCTGTTTTTCCTTGTTAAAAAGGAACATAAAAAGGATGTTAAGTGCAAAGCCTTTACCACTACAAAATTAGAGTTGAAAAAGATAAAGAACCCAAGAAATTGCAATATGAAAAATATAGGATTTTCAGAAAAATTATCAAGTATACCAATGTTTTAAATATTTTTGAGTTCCTCGGGTATTCAAAGCACACACAGAAATATGAGGGGGTGAAAGAAAACCACATGCAATGACAGTTAACAGTTCTCTCATCAGTCAGTACTGTAAGTAATTTTCATTATCCTGCCTAACATTTGCAATATTCTGACTGAGTAATTATATTAAATAGTACCTTTACTCCAGCAAATACTTTGGTAAGGTGAAATGATACAATTTACATGCAGTTATTAAAGTTTATGTTGAGAATTGTGAGGGTTTCTGTTCCTCCTTTATCGGAGAAGTAGGAGAGTTTCTACGTTACAGGAGATGTGCTGGCAAATTATAACACTATTAAGAGATGAAGCAAGAGGATGAATAATGAAAATATTTAAATCTTCTACTATAGCACTTATTTGCAATGTTTGATAAAGGCATTGCATTTAATATCTTCAAAAAACAGAATGTACATATTTCCTTCATATTTCCCAAGAAAGATGATACACTTACAGGGATACCATTATGTCTGCAAAGTAATTCTGATGTGGTATTTAAATTTTGGATTTAAAATGATTTCACAGAATTATGTTCACAAGGTAAAAATTAGAATTTTACATGTGGATAAAAGATTTCTAAAAAATTGTCGTTTGACATACCTTTGAAACATTAAGATACTGTTTCCACAGGAAAATAGTTTGACATTTTTACTACTTTTAACTAACCATGTTATCAAGGAGTAAATGCCATGATTATTCATTTTGGAAATAATTTACCTATGAAATATTGACTAATAATTTAGATATTATTTTCCTTTGATATTTATAAAATGATGTAAAATTGGATATTAGGATGACTAGATTAAACAGAAAAACTATTTTAAAATTCCTTTTCATACTAATCTAATAAGTGTTTTTTTGACACCTTATTATCAGTGGATTGCATTTTTCTGTTTTAGAGTCCCTCATCATTGGTAAATAACATTTTAGCCAATTGCTAGGTGATATCCTTACTCTATTGTAATTTCTGATTTATTCTGGATGCAATAGATAATTGATTAATAACTAAACATTTGGTATTTTGTTTTAAGTAATTCTACTTTTCCCCCAAATTAGGTAAAACTTCTTTGTTTTTTGTTGTTTGTTTTTGGAGATTAACGATATAATTTAAGAATTTAAATGCAAATTAGGAGAACTGTTACCATGACATATAAAAAAAACTAATGCATAAATATATGGCATAAGACATTTGTTCAAGGGAGATTATATAAATTGACATAAAAGGCTAAATAATTAAAGAAACTTTCTTAGAGTTGCATGAATGAATATAACTATAATATTTGAAGTGAGTATCATCTTATTTTTAATGCATAATGTGATAAAGCAGATGGATGTGTGTTTTCCCCCATAATTGTAAAATGATGAATGAAAGGTTTTAATTAAAGCAGAGTGATTCAACAAGAAAATCATTTTCTTGTTTAAAAAGTAATTACAACAAACAGACGTTTTTCCAGCTAAATTATATAGAAAGATATCCTTACTAAAATAGTTTATCATTCAAAATATTAATGTAGTAGTGCCAAAAGTTTGAGAAAATGTTACTGCTGCAGCTATGTGAATGTATGTGCTTTTTGTGTCATATATGATGGATTAGTTTTATATATTTTCAAAGGGTCCCCAAAAGGCTGGAACATTACATATATTATTTCAGTATATAAGATGATTGGGATTATGACATATTAATATCTATAATTTGATAACAGTCAAATGAGTGATGACAAAATGCCACTCAAATATACACATATCAAGGACTTATGAATATACATATACATTTTAATGTTAAATAGAAGGAAAATATTCCCATTTAAGTGACCATAAAACGGAGTGGGTGGGAAACATTTCTTATGTGTTAAGTTTTAATCTGTTCTTTAATAATATAGCACAGCTCAAAATATCCTGAATTCATAAGATCATTTGATGATGAAGGTAAATATTGCCAAATTGATTTGTGATTTGGATTGGGCAAACATTCAGATATATTGAAGGCTTTTTGAGAGGGGAGCTATGAGAATTCTTTTCTCTCGTAATATCTCTCTTAGTTAAGCAATCAACAACAGCAGGAAAAAAGAAAAAAAATAGGTAAAAGAAAAGAAAATACATCTTAATGGATTTAATAATTAACTTCATTGACAAAAATAAGAGGCAAGCTTAACCTTTCAAAGCTGACTCATGAGGATGTTTCTTATTAATAAAACACTGACTATGTTTAAGAGATAAAACTTTCACATGTAAGATAATACTGAAGCAATAATGTACCTTGCTTCTATCTCCAAATTTATTTACTTTAAATTTAGAGATCCCTTGTATCTTATAGTTACTCTTTACCAGTTCAGATATCAACATATCTCTATATATTCATATAGAGTTATAAATAAATTTGATATTTGTGTGTTATTAGGAGTCACAAACTATGCAAAACTATGTAAAATAAAATTCTGTGTGAGTCATGTGGTTGAGGACTCTTAAAATAGTAATCTTAATGACGTGTTTTACATCACAAAATGTACAGACACCCAGTGTTTGTTTTTGTTTTTTCCTAACCACAAATACAGATGAATTTATAGATACTTTATAAAAGCTTTAAACGATTCTAAATTCAAAGCCATAGAAATAGAATCGAAAGAATGTAGATTGTTAGCTATTTTGATATTACATGTTCAGTGCTCTTCTGATAACATCGACAGCTATATCTTTGGCATTGAAAATTCAGTACGAGTTCTTGACAAAATTTTGTAGCTTAGAGCTTCATTTTCTTTTAAACAAGGAAAAACAGGGCTGAATAAGATATGAAAATTGGGAGGAAATTATTAAGGATTGTTTTTTTCTTAATAAGTTTATCTTTGGGACCCTGAATTACCTTTTACTTTACTATATGATGTGGACTGTATGAATCCATTTAAAAACCAACTGAGTTGTACCACATTTTAGGAAAATTATATAATATAATATATATATTTTATATTTATTTAGAAGCTTTGAAATAGTACAGTAAACACTTTGCAACACGGTGTATAAACTACAGAATGTCTTTGATATTTTGTGGGTCTTCAGAATACAACATTTTTTATAACCCACAGGTGAAAAGAACATAATCACAATCTCTCTTGTAAAGTTGGAATAGTTTGGGGAACACTTGATCACACAAAAATAATATAAAACAGTCAAGTTTAAAACAGTGATATTGCATTTATAATGCACAAATTTCCTTTATCTTTATGACTGGCTTCTCGTGGTGAATATAAACATCTAAAGGGCTCAGTGACATTTGGAGAGAGAAAGATATATAGTGCTGTAAACAGGCACACACTGATCGGAGAGGCAAAATCAGTTGCCTCTAAAGTTTCTACAGTTCTGCACATTTCAACTCATTTCTCAGGCCTGCTGAGAGCAATCAGGTCCTATAATTGGCCACGATGACTCCGCCGGCAATCTAATACTCAGTTACACACAACTAACTGGATGGCCAAGATAATGAAGTTGAAAAGTTGATGCTTTTGTTGGTCGACTTTGTGCAAATCATGCTGCTTCAGGTAAATCCTGTAGAATTGACTAGCATATCCTTTTCCGTGCTGTGAAAAAGAAAGAAAAATACTCTAAGAAAAGGAGCCTGGGTTTTGGAGTTTAGAATTGCATGTTATTGTGAAAGAAACAAATACAGTTGGAAATAAGTTGTGTCCCTGTACAGACCCATGTAGTGTCAAAATACTTCAGTGTTAACCTTGGTTTCTCATGGTCAGGTTATTCTGGTGCTTGGCTTTCTGGAAATGACAATTTTGATATTTTAAAAAATCAGTCTTGCATGGGAGATGTATACTTTATATACTGACCACCAGTCATGTGGAGACTAACATTTTTAAGTGACATACAAGACAATCCCTACACTTCACTATTTAGGCATGATCAGAGTATAGGGAAAAAATGTATGGCCCTTAAACATTCTAGAGCAAGTCTTTATAATACCTATGAACAACTGGCTATATGTTTAGTTCAATAAAGTCAAGTTATATATATTAAATCAATATATAATACACTGAAAACTGTTCCAGAAAATACTTATGTAGTTAAAAAGTTAAAGGGTGCTTCACATTCTCTAGGTTTATTTTATCTCATCTTTGAGATTATGCAAAAATCAAACCTTTTTATGTCTGAAAAATAAAAAATATATATAAATTTATACCCTAAAAGCAATCAGTTTTCTTATAAATAAGGTAAAGGTGAAAAGAGAAAAAGTTATTGAATTTGGCCCAGTCTTATAAAATGCATTAAATTATGAAATAGAATTTCCAAATTCTATCATTTAGATTTTATTATTTTAAGTATTTTATTTATTTATAATAATAATAGATATTTATTCCCACCTATCCATAATCTTTATATTTGGCAATGAGCACAATGAGAACAGAAACTGCATTCCCTCAGTCAGAATCTGGCACACAATAGATATATAATAAAAATGTACTGAAAATTGTGTTCAATTTTGATAAAAGGTACTTTGGTTGTATAAAATCAATTGTAATAAAAATTATATATATGATATATAATATACATATATAGAGAGAGAGGGAGAGAGAGAGAGACAATTAAGAATTAAGAACTACTCTAAATAGCATAACTGAATTATTTCAATCTGGTGAATAGTTGGATTTTTTTGTTTCTTTTTGGGGTTCCTTTACACAAATGTAAGAATATAGTGGTCAGTTCAATTCCTCCTCTATGGTATTTCCATTTATTTCAAGTGGGTTATTTGGTTATATATTTTTCCTAATTTTTTTCCCTAATTCTCTCATTTATTTTTCTTCAGAAGCTCATTTTGTGAACCAGACTATCAAACATTGCTTCCCTAGGCTACTGTTTAGCAGACACGTCAATTAAAATTGTAAAAGTCAGGTACCGTCATTGACAGAAATAAAGTGACAATGATTATATACCTGTTCTATATAGTAACTAGTATTGAAAACAATCAAAACATATTTTGTTTTGTAATATTATATAGCATCATGAATTATAAAACAAGTTAGCTACAACACAAAACTCCCTGGTAGTTATAACTTACCTGGTAATAATACTGCCCTTTTTAAATAATTAAATCCTATTTTCCTACGCTGTTGAATTCAAATACTGTTTCATGATAAACTTGAGTATATCTGATTTGAATATATTTTGTTTATACCCCTCAGAATTTAAAATTCTTCAGTAAATTAGAATAATTAAGCACCACAGAAATTCAAGTTCATAAAATGAATTGGGCAAGTAATTACAGTGATCAAATAATTTATTGTCCAAACTGAACAATTATGTGAGTAAAAGGGAACGCTATTAATAATTACATAAGACATAATCCTGTGCTTTCATGGAAAACTCAGGAGATATTAAAACCCTATAAACAATATTAGTGTTCTCAAAATATGTTAGTGATATTACTTCCAGGATGAAGCTTTTTCTCAAAATACTGATTTATAGGAAACATCTTTTTAGTAGTTCAAGGACAAGGACAAAAGAAACTCAAGAGTGACCTGTCTTCAACCTATAAAGTAACTTATTTTGTGTAAAAATTCACATACTGAAAAGCTGCATCTTTGTACAATGTGGAAATTAGTCAACCTGATACATATTTAAATCAGCAAAATATTTCTAATTAGGTTAAAGGACTACTTATGGGAAAAGCTATTAGCATGGATCTTATGCGTTCATTTGTTTTAGTCAAAATAGAAAAAGAAATTGTATTATTAAAATAGAGTTTTAAGAAAACAGAAATTGAGCACACATTATGCTTGCTATCTTAAATCTAAACATGAGCTTAAAATGCATACTTTAATTACTGCTTAGAGTTGCATGTGTGCTGCTTTTATTTAAAGCGCACCTATTCCTGCTGTTGTATGAATAATACAATCGCCTTTTATTAAATTACCTCCTCCTACCTATCTGTTAACTCAGGAATGCCCATCTGAAGAGGACAAGTGATAAGGGCTATGATTACAGGTCAGAACAAAGTAGAATCAGGAGGAAAGATTTCCTCCGTTTCTGAAGCAAATTTCCCAGATGTGAAGTACTGCCAGACAAACTAGAGAAAATAAATATTATTACTAAAGTTATAGCCACATACATTTTGTTTCAAGGCTTTTAAGAGCTGAGTTTGAATACTGAATACTCATTATCTTTGAGGGCTGTCTGGGTTAATGCTGAACAAGTAGCACACAAATATATGTATATTATATATGTATAAATACACACACACACACACACACACACATAGCAATGTTATTACATTTTAGAGTCAGTGCCAAGGACAGTTATTCCACAGCATTAACTGTTATGGCTATGCGCTTGCTGAAGCATTTCGGGCTAGAGACAATGGGTCATATACATCGAATCTCTATGCTTTATGATGTATTCTATACACGTCTGGGAATTATGAAAGCATACTTGAAAATTTTCCGATTTTTCTTTTCAATTCACAAATATATTTTCCCCCTAGCTATTCATCAGCATATGTAGGGAATTGGTCACTTGGTATAGATAAAATATTTTTTTTTTCAGTCAAATCTAAAATAATAGGAAAAGGACTGTTAGTATTTCTTTTTACTTCTACTTATTCTCTTTCTAAAATACTTTATTTATTCATGAGAGACACACAGAGAGAGGCAAATACCTCTGAGCCATCTAGGTGTCCCTACTTCTACTTATTCATTCACTGCATTTATTCTTCAGAATAAGTCATAGAAATCTCATATTTAAGACATTTATTGTCCGAACTAAGGATGAAAAAACCACTCTTAAAGGAAAAGAGATATTCAAATATTTACTTTTTTACAATTTACCATATATATGTATGTATGTATTTAACATATACATATGCAGGGATGCCTGAGTGGCTCAGCAGTTGAGCATTTGCCTTAGGCTCAGGGCAAGAACCCAGAGTCCCGGAATCAAGTCCCACATTGGGTTCCCTGCATGGAGCCCGCTTCTCTCTCTGCCTGTGTCTCTGCCTCTCTCTTTCTGTGTCTCTCATGAATAAATAAATAAAATCTTTAAATATATATATATATATATATATATATATATATATATGCATATACTAAACATACATTGTTTTAATGAAAGTTCCAGGTTAAATATCTTTCCTTATATGTGGAATCCTGTTACTGCCCTTGATAATTTGTCCTAAGTATGATATTAAACTTTGGAACATTTACAAATTCTGATCAATGACTATAAGCATGTATGTTGCAAAGATAATTGTAACAATGCCAGTCCTGATATCCTATTTACACCATGCATAATAATAGTACAATTAGCTTGGTGAAAAATAATTTGTTATGATATATTAAAATGGCAATTCAGTGACTTGAATATTCACATTTCTATACCTGCCTAACAGGAAGCAAAATACCCTTTCTATTTTATGACAGTATGTGAACCACAGAAGCTTAAGAAATCAATAAACAGGGGCACCGAGGTGGCTCAGTCTGTTAAGCACCTGCCTTCGGCTCAGGTCATGATCCCTGCTGAGCAGGGAACCTGATTCTCCTCTTCCTCTGCCCAATCACCCCCCACCATGCTTTCTCTTTCATTCTCTCTGATCTCAAATAAATAAAATCTTGAAAAAGAAGAAAGAAAGGAAAGAAAAAGAAAGGTGTGAAGCCATCTAACCTATTTTTGTGACTGAAAGAAAGAAAAGCCTTCCAATATCCCAGATGATTGAGACCCCACTGCAGTGAAAAACTTCCAGAGGCTGAGATCAGTAACCTACTCCAGAGCACATTCAAATATTTAATGAGCCTCAGGGTCAGGACACTTCTTTATATGTAAAGTGAATCTAGCAGAGGAGAGTTAAAGCCCATTACCCCTTATACAAGTCAGAAACACCTGCCCTCTGTTCCCTGAGTACAAGCATATCATAAACTGAAAGATCGTTTAAAAGCAAGCCTCCATTAGAGATCTGTCCAGTTGAATAATCAATTCTTTTAACTTCCCTCTATCTTATTCTTGAGCCATTTTTGAGGATTCTTTTTAAAAACCTGGCTATTTTTTTTTCTGTCTTAACCGTAAAGTCTAGAAATGAGCATAGCAGCAGTTAACTATTAAAAGTGGGTCGCTGCTTGATTTGTCTTTTATCTTCCCCCTTGAACAGTATTAAATTTGCTTTTATAGGGGTGGTGGAAGGGGAGGAGGGCGAGGGGTGGGGGTGAATGGGTGACGGGCACTGAGGGGGGGCACTTGACGGGATGAGCACTGGGTGTTATTCTGTATGTTGGCAAATTGAACACCAATAAAAAATAAATTTATTATTAAAAAAACAAAAAAAACCAAAAATTGCTTTTATATTTTAAAATATAATTGTACATTGTTCATTTTGCAAATGTTTTCCTTTTCACAAAACTGACAAGATTTTAAATTTTAAGATATATTCAATGAAAAAATGGATAATTTATCATGAATTATAAAAAGACTGAAAACCTTCTGTTAATATAATATATGTTTCTTTTGTCCGAATATACTAGCTTAGAGTGGCTGTAAGAACTTGGCTTAACTTGAGTTCTTACATTTATTTCATAATATTCACAGCATCCTCACACTAAATTTCTGTTTCTCCTTTCATCAGACAGTCTGCTTCTTATTCTACCTTGACAGAGTTAAGGGGTTAGAGAATCTATCTAGAAATTAAGAGTTCATCTGGAGAAAGTGGTTCCAACTTGATTAGTCTTTTAGAAAGAAAACTTTGTGAAATAAATGACTCAAACAATCCTTGAGAACATTCATGCAAGAAATACACATTAAAGCCAAAATGTTCAGTTTGGTCTATATGTGTATGTTATGCTTACAACGTAATTTGCAATTAATAACTGCTTGTTAAAAGATACATTCGTGGGTATTTGAAGACATAAGGAATTGGCAACCGTAGTTTTGTGGTACAGAAATCTGCATCAGTTAAATGAGTAAATGGACAAGCATGTTGAGCGCGTCCTTTTCATAGACATTTTAACTCTAGCAAATTTAGCACCCTTAACTACTATTAAAAAGAAAATCACTGCCTGTCCTTTTCATCTTTCAAAATGACATCACTTAGACCAAATTCCTCAACTGGAGCTGCATACCTACCTAATCTAAATGCAGTTTCAACCACCCCCAGAGATGTAGTCAGTCAGTCAGTCAGAAGATAACTTTCTGATTAGCAATTAGTGCCAGTGAGTCAGACACAAGGGCCCTGTCCCTTCCCCAAAGGAAGATGAGGTAATCTGCATAAGACCCCTTTTTTATCCCCCTAAGGAGAAGCAGCCTTGCCTGGAACAGTCCTTTCCTTTTGCTAATGACTTTTTTCTTGCCCCACCTTCCTTCTATAAAAACCTTCCATTTTGTAAAATTCCTCAGAGGGCCCCAGTGTTTGCTGGACGCGATGCTGCCCGATTGGTGAATCATTTAATAAGGCCAGTTAGGTCTTTAAAATGCACTCGGTTGAATTTTTGTTACTTAACAATAGCCGCCATCTCCCCTAAGAATCTAATGCAACCAATATTTCTACATATTAGTTGTGATAAAGACCTTTTACTGGGACACCTGGGAGGCTCAGGGGTTGAGTGTCTGCCTTTGGCCCAGGGTGTGATCCCGGGGCCCTGGGATCAAGTCCCACATCTGGCTCCCTGCAGGAAGCCTGCTTCTCCCTCTGCCTATGTCTCTCTCACTCTCTGTGTCTTTCATGAATTAAAAACAAAACAAAACAAAACAAAACAAAAAAAAACACCCAAAAAAACAAAACAACACTGTATACCGATTTGAGGCTATGGATTATACATGAATTAGAGCTAATTTTCTCACTAAGAATGGTATATGCAAAGAAAAAATTTATTTTGTGAGCTCGAATGAGCCCCCTAAGATCAAGTAAAGTTGATGCACTGGCAAAGCCCTGAATTTACTATCGGTGAACGGTTCAGAATGTATCGTTCAATGTTTATTTTCAAGCCAAACTTTGTTATTAATTAAAAGACTTAACAACCTTGAAAATAGGAGCTTCTATTTGTCCAGAAGTATACTCCACAACTGTGACAGTTTACCATGACCCTCATGTATCTTTGTATGAGAAAATGAAACCCCTTGAAACGTCCCAGGTTCCTTCTTGATAGAGGACTCAGGCTTTTAGAGATTTCTATATACTTGCATGTGTTTGTGTGTATTTGGGACGTATAATTTAAAATCACCTTCACACTACTCTGTGGGTTACTGCAACCATGTCAGCTACCACTAATATTTTTGACAGGGTAGATGTACAATTATAGTAACCCAATTTTATTTGGCTTAAAAATCTTTAACTCTAATTAATTAGATTAATTAAGAGTGCTTTGAATTCTATCGCAAAAAAACAATGATAGTGTATCAGCTCCTTTAATTAGACAATACACCTTGATTATTATCATTATCTAAATTGATTTATGCAAGATAGCTAAAAACATAGTAATCGTGCATATTTTTTTCCATCTAAACCCAAGAGTTGTCAATATGCTAAATATCTGTTTTTAAATGCTAAAGACATTACAATTTTAAGTTAAAGTATTTGCGAATAAAATAAAAATCTACTATGACAAAGCATTGTATAAAATTTTATAGATTCAAGGAATCTATCTGAAACTCAGCTAGAAATGTGGGAAATTATGCCTTGGAAGCTTAACAAATTTTCCATGAAGGGGGGAAATAATAGGATATAACCCTGCCCGGCCCATGCTAGTTGTTCCATCAAGCGCTTCTGATGAACAAAAACACCTTACCTCAACTCACTGGTATCTTAAAATCAAGTTTGGAGACTGAATTCATTTTTAAGTGCTTCCACTCTATTTTGATATGTAGTCGGGCAATGGAACTCTGACATATATTGCCCTCTATGTTTATGATAACATTGAAAATTTTCCTGGAATCCTTTGTCATAATCCATTAAATATGAACACTGATTTGTTGCAAAACTATTTGAAAATCACATTTTTACATGGGCAGTAAAGAAGTACTCTTGAAATTTCTTTTGAAGACAATCCACTCAATTATCTCACTTTAATAATGACAAAGAATATTTTCATTTAAGTTAGACAAATACCATTATTTTGTGTATCTAAAATTCTAACAAAATATCCATATTTTCCTTTAAAGAATAAATGGTTCTTTGTCTTTGAGACTAATGATCAATAATATTTACTGACATTTAGACACTTGTATTTCAATTAGTTTTCTTCAAAACAACATTAGAAGATCAAATTAGTTATTTCCCTGCAATATTGAAATTAGCATTAATCTTCAAAGCAGAAAGCACGAAAAATGCCTGAATGGGATTGGTCATTCCTACAGGTATAAGGATCTTATGCATATAGATCTATCTGCCACAAATATCATTGTACGGTGAGTTCAGATCAACTACTAGCGATGCGCGCCACTTTGTCTTTTATATGAAAACCAAGCCCATATTCCAGCAAAGATAGGAAAAGCTTAAAAAGAAAATACATAAGACCTTCATTTAAAAAATATATAGCCATGTATCTAATCTCTTAACCACTAATAACCTAGTTAAATAGGGATACAATTTCAAAATAATTTAAATAAGACCTTAGATAATTAAACCATGAAAATAAGTGGGAAATCTTCTGGATTGGTAAATAAAATACTTATAACACAATTTATACAAGTTTATTTTCAAGAAAGACACACACAATACACATGATTTAAAAACTATGTGTAAAATCATGGCTGTTTATTTAAGATTCTTAATGTTCTGATTTCCCCTAACATAATTCAGTTGCTTCTATGTCAAAACAAACAGCAGATTAAAAACAGGAATTGCAGGCTCAGAGAGGGGTTGGAAGAGAAAATAACAGAATGCCCAGTTATATTTGAATTTCAAAAAAATAATGAAATACTCATTGGTGTACATATGACCCATGCAGTCTTTAGGTGTCATGTCTTTTATTTGCTAAACCTGGCAACCCCATCCCAAGACATCTGCTTCATGGCACAGCAGATGACACTAGTTACCAGTGAGGCAAATATTACAGTGTTTTCTAGAAAAATGTTGCATTATATTTTCTAATTATCTTAGATAATTAGAAACACTAGAATAATGTTATATATAACATTAGAATTCATATAATTTTATATGTATTTCCATCTAAAATGATTTAAAATTAAGACATCAAAATTTCTTAAAATTTAAATTAAGATTTAAAGTTCAAAGGAAGAAAGTAAAAATATATATATATAAAATTCAAAAGACAAAGAAATGACATTCAGTTATCTACAATACAAATTCATATTTAATGAATTTAATGTCATACATGAATGCAAGGTTGTCATTTGAATTATTTCTTTGTGTCGTGATTAAATTTTAACCTTGATTTTGAATGAAATCTTTGTTTTTGTGAGATAGATATAGCATATTAGATAAAATGTTCTTTCTTCTTTTGCATAATAAATATAATTTTAAATCATTTATTCTAAAATCTAAAACGCATGTATACCTTTTAATTTTAGTTATCTCCAGAAACTCATTAAACCTCCCTCTAGCTCTTGCAATCTAACCTATCACCAGATAATTAAAGCTTTGAAAACTGATAGGCGGGGCCCCTGGTGGGTCAGTCTGTTAAACATCTGCCTTTGGCTCAGGTCAGGATCTCAACCTACCCTTGGGCTCCTTGCTCAACAAAGAGCCTGCTTCTCCATCTCCCTCTGCTCCTTGCCTCCCCGCCCCCCACTTATGCTCTCAATCTCTCTCTCTCTCTCTCAAATGAATAAATAAAATCTTTAAAAACTGATAGGAAGTGAACCAAACTCACCTTTAAAAAAATAGCAAAAATGCTAAATTGTGGAAATAAGATGATACCATGCTTGTTAAAAATTAATTATGTACAAGGTAAATGACAAGATTTGGGTCCTTAAACAGTTATATTACATCTCATGACTTTACACTTTGTGCTCAAACAGCGTTCCTCTTAATTATGGTAAATACCCACATAATAAATAAAATAAAAGTCATGTTATATGCTTACTATTTGTGAAAAATATCCCAAAAATCTAGGAAAAAGTTCAAATTTTAGACAATCTTTGCTGGTGCCAGTTATAGATCCTATTTAAATAATATCAACAATATGTGTTTATATGTAAGATATCTATATCATTTTTAAAACATGACAAATGTACAAACCTACCCGCGTATTTAATAAAGTTCTCATACAAAATGTCAAAATTGTGTCTTATTCCAAAAGAAGTATTTGAGCTATTCAGTTGCCACAAGGTCACAGAAAAATAATTGTCTAAGAAAATAATCTGAAAATAACTTATGCAATAATGATGATAAGTAAAAATACCAAACATGTAACAATTGTTACACTGAAAGCACCAAACCTTAAAGGAAAGTCAGATAAATTGCCTGTAGCCATAGTTTATCTTGTACTATCAATAATCTCCTGTCCCTGCCTATAATCATGTATAACAATGGATCTCCATTTATGCTCATGTTTAACTACCTCATATTTAGTTAATTTTTTACATATATTGTAAATTTATGTAATTCCAACAGACCATTGGAAAAAATATACTAGTGAAATCAGCAGTTGGTGTTAGTGAAACATGAGGCTCAAGGAGTTGGTTTTTTTTTTTAAAGATTTATGTACTTATTTGAGAGAGCATGCACACATGCACACACACTTGCGAGTGGGGGAAGGGCAGAGAGAAGGCGAGGAGGAGAATTTCAAGCACACTTCCCAAGCACGCTCTCCATCCCAGGACCCTGAGATCATGACTTGAGCCAAAATCAAGAGTTGGATGCCAGCCAGGCACTTTGAGGCTTAAGGAGGTTTTAAAGAAAAAGTGATTGATCAGAAAAAAAGATTAAAAGGACAAATAGAGTTAAGAACAGAATAAAAAGTACATGGAAATTTCGGAATTTTGCAAGACGATGATTAGGAGTGAAAATGATGAGGTTTGGGGGTTTTTGATTATTTGCTTTGGCATTAAGAGATTATTATAATTATATTGATTTTGTAAGTTGGGAGGATACCTATCTAGATAACTAAAGAGAAAAAAAAATTGCTTTCTTAGCTTTAGGATGTTCCACTTGTTGATTCATTGATGTAGTCTATAAGTACTTACGGGTGTTTACTTTGCTCCAAACAAAATGTTGGGACTTGAGACTAAAATGAATACACATGGATTCTGCTCTTAAAAGATTTAACAGTCCAATGGTTGAGGCAATTTTTTTTACAAGGTATTTTAAAAACAGCAATCCTGTATAAAAATCTAGAAGTTAACAAGAAGAATGTATATCTGTCTTTGTCTGGAAAGGCTCCTTATTCCAGGAAAAATTAGTTGAATGTTGATTAATGATAAGAGATGGCCAACCTCATGTGTTGGGCTGTGGTTTTGTATATGAGAGAGCATTCCAGAGGGAAAATAGAATGTGTCAAAGCACAAGGACCTGGGGAAAATGGTGTATGGAGAAGCTGACAATCATTGAATGACATGAAGCAAAAACTGTAGGCAGGGTTTCAACGTAAAACCAAAACAAAAAAAACCTTTTAAAGTTAGTGAACATCATTGTGGTCACAACAGAGAGCTTCTTAAAATTTTAGAGTAGACTACTGAAGTCAAACGTCTATGAATATGAATTCATATGCCACTTGACAGTAGAAGCCCGTGGAAAACAGAGGAGTCTTCATTAATTTTGGTGAGCTGGGCAGAAAGGACTGGGTTTGGGGCATACAAAAGAAAGTGCACCTGTGTCTCTTCACAGAGCCCAGCAAAGCTACTAGGGTTTATCCTTCACATATCTGGAAATAGTTTGTATTCCATCACCCCAAATCTTCAAAATGTAACAAAATGTTTTGCAATCAAATGATTACCGGAGTGCTTTGGAGCTCATAACGCAATACTAAGGATAATTGTGAAAGAAAAAAATGGCAAAAGGAGCTGCTCAAAGAAATGATTCTGTCCCAAATCTCAAGCCTCAAGTACTATCAACAGCAAAAGCTAGGTACCTATAGAAAAGCATAGAAAAATTTTTCCCCACACATTTTAAAAAAGAAAAAATAAGGCAGATAATGATCATAGGCTAACATTAAATTTACTTTATAACTGTGAAACTGAATTTTTCTAAAATAAGATATAGCTTCTTGTTTATTCTTTCACAGAGAGACACAAGTAAATCTCATCCTGGGAACATCTGGTCGCCAATTCACAGAAATAGTGAAGACACAGGGACAATTTTAATTATGGCATTTAGAGCAACATTTTTTAAGTGATTAATGGTCACATGCATTTGATCAAATCTTTCCTATTGAAAAATAACTCCAGCCTACTTATATTTTCAGTTATCACCCTTCCTTATATCAACTTTTCACTTCCAAAAATCTTAATTTAATAACGTACACATTTTACAGTCTCACAATTCATTGTGAGACTGTAAAAAATTTCATACTTTCCATATATATTTTAGGTGTAGTATTTTATCTCTCTCCATCTTATTGAAATGTACTTTCAAGGGTATTACTAGTTGGTTATTAGTTTTCCTTTTAAAAATATATTGTATTTAAATTCAATTTGCCAACATGTAGTATGGTTATTAGTTTTCCAATCAAAATGTATTCCCTTCTGTGCGCCCTGGGGGCTCAGCTGGTTGAGCAACTGACACTTGTTTTTGGCTCAGGTCATGATTTCAGGGTGATGAGATCGGGCCCTGGTAGTCCCTCTCTCTCTGCTCCTCCAATCTGGCTCTCTCTCTCTCTCTCAAATAAATAAATAAAATCTTTAAAATGAATAAAGTCTTCCAGCACATGAACTTCAGTAGTAGTATAATGGGGGGGGGGGGGGAATCTTTTCCCAATCATTCAGTTTGAAGATTTCGGAACCATCCTGGATAACTACTTTATCTTTTATTGCTACATTTAGAATTCTAATACTTTCCTTTTTTTTTTTTAATTCTCTAATAGTAATCCCTTCATTCATTCTCCACAAGGCTCTTATTGCCACAAAGCCTGACAACTGCAATAACACTCTGTTGACAAAAAAACAAAACCAAAAACACAACCAACACAACATCTTTGCAGACTCCTCTCTGAATAGCATCCAGTTTTTTTTAAGTCTGGGATTCAAATAGTGAATGGGACACAAATAAACGCTTCCTCTAGAATCAGGTGGTCTCAAATAAAAGCTTAGCTCTCCCTCACTGGCCATCAGACCATTGACAAGTTACTGGACATCTCTCTCTCTCTCTCTCTTTTTATTTTATAATCTGTAAATGGGTCAAAATACTTATTTCCTTTGGTTATTGTAAGGCTTATATGGATTAATAACTGGACATCTCTCTTTTTTAAATTTTATAATCTGTAAATGGGTCAAAATACTTATTTCTTTTGGTTATTGTAAGGCTTATATGGATTAATATCTGAGAAACTCTTAGATTCCTCAGTACTAGGCTGATAATAAGCGCTTAACAATTGTTCGCTACCATTACTATTGGTTTTATTATTTAAAATGAATCTTAATCTATTCAAAACATAACTTTCAAACTTTAACTTCCACTATTCCCCTTAGATTTATGTTATAGATTCGATAACTTGGAGTATTCACTTCTTCCTATGTATCTCTCTCGTTTCACACTTTTGTTCATCTAATTCTATACTCCATGGAATGCCCTTTTCTGTATCAGTAAAAATCATTCAGATAGTTCTCCAATAAAGGACCTAAAGTACAGTTCTCTAAATCCTTCCTTGGTTACACTCTAAGAGATCTTTTCCAAACATAGCCAAAGGTATTTATATAAAAAAGAAAATATCTTGTTTATCTGTTAATGAGATGAGAAACTTAAAGTAGAACCATTGAAAAACAGTGCATTTTGAGAAGAGAGAAAATGCTTAATTGCAGTTGACAC
This sequence comes from Nyctereutes procyonoides, assembly GCF_905146905.1. Taxonomy (NCBI): domain Eukaryota; kingdom Metazoa; phylum Chordata; class Mammalia; order Carnivora; family Canidae; genus Nyctereutes; species Nyctereutes procyonoides. The sequence continues at coordinate 11,074,709 of NW_026575032.1, read as the reverse complement.
TGCAATTTCTTTCACAGAAATGTAAATGAAAAAACAGTTAAATCTGTTTTAAAATTTGATTTTTTTCCCTATAGTTGGGCAACAGTACTATTAAATGGAGGAAATTTCACCATTTTAAAGGAATGAGAAATGTTTGTTTTCATATTAGGCACATAAAAAGAAAAATATATAATGCTGAATTGTAATTGGGCACTAAAACTTAGTCATTAGGTTTGTTGTTATTCAGGCAAAATAGTGATAAACATGCAAAACCGACCTGGAAAGAAGGAGACAGAAAACACATGGAATCATAAAATCCTGAACAGTACACAATGGGCCCAACGAATAAACCAGACACAGAAAGTAAAGTTTGGGTAGTTTTTCAGGCATTTCTCAAATAAGCTTGTGACATCATTTGCTAGTTCTGCGTGACTTTTAAAGACAAAGTTACAAAAACAGAAATAAAGATGCTGACTGAAAGAATTAGGTTTATCAGACAGCGGGATCTTAGTGAAGAAAAAGAAGCAAGAAAACATTTGAGCTTCTGCAGGTTCAAATACTGATGGAGGCAGAGATATCTTTCATCTATCTTATAGAAAGATTCCATTTTCACATAGTAACAGATTGTTTTCACTCTGTGCGATGATCTTTGGGCATCTGGGTCTCCCACACAAGGGTAGCAGAACTCTTTGGAACTCACAGTGTCCTGTCTAAGGCCAGAGCCCACTCTATTGTGCTAGTACAATTGTCACAATGCAGATTATGTCAAATTAGATAAGAGCATCTATTTGTATCAGTTAACAATTTTTGGGGGACCTGAAGAAATATAAATTCTTTACTTTCAAATATATGCTGCTTCTTATACTAAAATAAGAATCTGTCATCTCAAATGTGTATTCTTTGTCGGATTATTTTTGCCATTTGTCATACCTAATCAAATATCTTTAGTCATTGTTAATGCACAAATAAAATAAGAAGAATGTGAAATTTAAAAAAAAATATGATTGTGCTTTGTGACTAACATCACCATAAAATGAATACAATCTAGTCTTTGCTGGGCATTATACCTTTGGTTCTGTTCAATCGGTTTCACTGGTTTCACAGATGAAGAAGAAAAATAGGGATACAGAACTTTTAAAACATATGTATTATGTGAAAGAATATATACTGCAGATGTAAAATAGTGATATATCGTGAAAAGAACATTTGGAGTCTGATTTTTCTCTGGGAGTAAAAGAAAGCATAATTAGTTCTATTTAAGCTAGAATTTTAATTTTCTCCATACTCAGGCTGATGTCATTGTTCCAATTTTAACTGAATATATGGTTGCCGTGAACACTTAATGAGTGCTTCCTTTGGGCCAGGAACTCAATGCTTTAGATATGTTAAATAATTTAATCTCTACAATGAGCTTTTGAGGATCTATGTCACAGATGAGGTAAATGAGTTACAGGAAGGTTAAAGAAATTACGGAGGTCACACAGCTAGGAACTGGCGGGATCAGTATTGGAACGCTGGCAGATTGGCCCTATAACCAGAGCTCTTAATTATACTACATCACATCTCTGATATGAGGACAGATATAAAGACCTACTCCTGTAATTATGTAGTAGGATGCAAGTCCAAAGGAAGTACACACATACCATAAGAACAAAATCAGAAAGTGATATTTGCCGAAATTAAAAATTCCAAGTTATCATAAAGTCAAAAATGGATAAAATCAGTGATGCTTAGGAAGATGTATCCCCAAAATAATAAGACTGGGGTATTTTTTGAGTATTTGCCAAGATCACAACCCAACTGGAAAGTAGGCTGTGCTTCATGTATATCTTTTTTTTTTTTTTTAAAGGTGTTTTTTTTTTTTTTAATTTATTTATGATAGTCACAGAGAGAGAGAGGGGGGGGGGCGGGCAGAGACACAGGCAGAGGGAGAAGCAGGCTCCATGCACCGGGAGCCTGATGTGGGATTCGATCCCGGGTCTCCAGGATCGCGCCCTGGGCCAAAGGCAGGCGCCAAACCGCTGTGCCACCCAGGGATCCCCAACTTCATGTATATCTTAAAGGAAGTTGAGAACTTTTTGCTAGTGTTATAATATGCCTGAGGTCGGTTTATTCATTTTTTTTTTTTTCAGAATTATCTCAAAAGGTGGCTGGTAGTTGGCATGGGGTATAGGGTGGAAGGATATAAATTATTAAAAATGCTTTTGCATATTTCTAGAAGGGTGCAGAGAGAGGCGACACTAAGATGATCTGATCCGAGTATGTTGATCCACACAGACGATACTGTATCCCTCGACTGAATGAGGATGCATGAGGCTATGTGTGATCACCAATAATGAACTTGATCTGATGCCCTTTACATTTGCAACCAAGGTTCTCAGTATTTCTGTTTTTCCCTTGGATATCTCTCAAGAGTATTTCAATTGATTCCATTATTACATTTGTATTTAAATTAAGGTATTGATCTTGTTTTCACATCTGTCTGTGATGACTTCAGGAGCCATAATCATTTTCCTATATAGTTGTCCTGCAGGACATTTATGCAATCTAGTTCTAAGGCAAACGAAACTGAAAATCACTGTGCCTGGAATATATAGTAGGTCCTCAACGATAAGTTTTCTTGAATATGGGTCACACTGTTTTTGTCAGTAGCTTGGGAAGACATGCCAAAAGCAGCTGGTTAAAAACTTTTCTTACAGCTTTAAACCACCATGGCACTACTTGAGGATACATAATAGTATTACAAGTAATAGGACCTCTTGACATCCCTCTGAAATTAGAATGTAACTGAGATATGAAAAACTTTGAAAGATTAATAAAGGGCATAGAGTTAAAATTAACCTCAGAGAAACATAACATGTCTTTTATAAACTACATTAAATGTTTTCATTTAAGGGGAAGATAACATTTCACCGTATTAGATATATTAGAACACCTTCTCTATAAGCTTCATGAAAACATAATTTCTATGAAGAATTCTTACAAAGCAAGCAATATAAGTTCTCAAGGATTATGTCCCTAGATCCCAGGCTCAATTGTAAATGCAAAAACTGAAAATTAAATTATTTAACATCAAGCATTTCCTAAAAATAATTCTAAGTAAGCCTGCATTAAAAAAATTACCTTTCTCAGTAATTTCAATGAGTCAATATTGTGTTCTTATAATTTGAAAAATAATTATCTTCACACCATTCTATATGTAATTAAAAAATATTGATTTCCTAAATCCTTCACTTAATTCAAGTTCAAAGGAGTTAGAATTCACTCCAGTCTATCAAAAAAGGTATTTCTACGTTGCTTAATACCAAACTCCTTTGCCACTATAAAATTAAGTATATTTATATAATCACAAAATATTCATGTATCTAAGTCAAAAATTATTTCATCACCCTTGCTTGATAAAAATAACTATCACCTTATAACATTGGCTGTGTATTTCTGAAATTGGTGTTTTTATTGTGTCTTATTTCATCTTTTCATGCCTATAAAATGTGCACTCGGTAATAGCTACTACTGTTATTAAATTTAGACTTAATGTTTAGCTAATACAATTTCCCATCTGATTATTTTTCTTTTCATCTTATTTTTCTTAAGTGTATAATTTATTCATGCTCCATGTTGCCAAGCTAAGGCTACATTTTAATTTACTCTCCAAAGTAACAAACCAAAATGTAATGATCATATACAGTGTGCTTGCTATACCTTCCAAAATAGTTAAGAAAGCACATAGTACTATTAAGTTTAAGAAATGGGCAGCCTGACCTTGAATCATTATTAATGGCTGTTTCCGTTTTTTACTTAATTGTGAGCCATTTCATGGTAGCTGACACCAAGGATTTTCCTTAAAATTCAGCAGAAGATAATATGATACCAAAAGTGGAAAATTCTTATTATAGAAGAAATAAGCCAGTTCAATAAGGATTAGTTATTTGATAGAGTAAGATACTTAAAATCTATTGTCCTCTCTCTCCCTTTTATAAATTATTATTATATATAATATGGAGCCTTACATTTTTATTTGTAATGATACAATATTTTATTTTTAATAGATAAAGAATATGTTATATATTGCACACGTACATATATATACATACATATATGTATATATATATATATAATATAACAGACATTTTATACTCCACTTTTGCCCTCTATACATGTCCCCAGATTTCCTTCTAAAATTATGATTTATTAATTTCTAGTCTTGGATATTTAATGGTCTGTTACAATTCAATGTGTGAGGGGAACAAAAAAGTCTTCATAAAACCAATTTTTGTCCTTTCAAAATCCCTAAGAAAATAAGAAGTCATCAACACAGAAACAGGAAGGGAAGGACATAGATCAAAACCTAGGCTTTATCAATTGTCTTCCCTTCATCCTCCGGTAAAACTGAGCCTTATCCCCTTCACTCCCTCCTCACCGGCCCCAGTGCTGGGAAATGGGTTCTGCAGGAAATACATCTCAGAGCTAGAAAGTGCCATTCCACCAAATCACAGTTGACATATGCTGTCTACCTTGGTAGTTTGTAAAGCTCTCTAGGTATAGTGTTTCCGTATCTCTCAGGAGCAAATACCAATGTCAGGGTCAGAATATTTCCCATAATGTGCAATTTACATCTCTCAGGATGCAATATAGCTCCATTTTCTCTTTTCTGCTCTCAAGAAAGACAGATTAACTGATCGCTATCTTATCTGTGTAGTATTTGTTTAAACACTTAACATTTGTTAAGTCACCTCTCCCCCTTTCTTCTCAATTCACAGTCCCTCAATCCTTTTAAACTCTCTTCAGATATGCCATTTTCTAAAATGTTAATCTCTTTATTTTAGTAAGTGTCCCTTTAGCATCATGAATGCCAATTTGCCACAATCCTCTAACCCAGACTCAAAGAAATGCGAAATACAGACATTTCAATTTTTCTTCTCTTTCATTATAATCTGGTATTCAAATGAACATATGAATATTTGCTTCTATAAAACACCACTAAATTAACAGATTATTTTCCATCAATAAGGAGGATATAAAGACAGGTACCAAGCATTTTCTGAATGACCAGACATGCTAAGAATTCCAAAAATAGTAAGAGAAATCATGTGCAAGGAGAACACATGCTAACTAACCTGTCTTTTTAGCTTACACATTGGTTTATTTTAGGCTCTGCTGATTGCTTACCCTGTATTATCAGAGAGAATAACTGGCTATTACACTTTAGGGAAACACACATATTATTCTATTTCATTTAATCAAATGATAGAAAATTAAAAACCCAGAAAAATCAATTTTTGGTTAGAGCCCAGGGCAGTGGCACCCCCTGAGGTGGTAGTAGCTGGAAGAGGACAAAATACAGGACTTTTTGAGGTACTAGTAATGTTTTGACTACTGAACACAATACCCAGTTAATGCTGTGGTCACAGATTACACAAGTGAGCTCATTTTGTGAAAACTTGGGTTATACATACATTTGTGATTTTGTTCTTTTCTACAAGTATTTTATACTTTTATAAAAAGTTTAAAAATAAAAATAGATTGCTATGTATGGAGCTTATTTTAATCATGAATCAAATTAGTGAAATGTAAATGGCATTAATATTTATGAGAAAATTATAAATAATAAATGTGCATGTAAATATTACTTAGGAGAAAGAATGGAAATTTGAACAATTACTAGACAATGATAGTAAGAACTTTTTAAAAAAGGAATACTCTTCTTGCAGTAGTGATAAAAATGGACTTTTATCTTTAATAAACATATGCTGAAATATTAATGGATTAAGCAGTAGGATCTCTGGATTTGCTTTAAAAATCTGAGTGAAAAGAAAATGTTTTAGCATTGGATGAAACAAATTTGGCCAAGAATCGATAATTGTTTAGGCTGGAGAACATGGAGAGTTTAGTACTATTCTTTCTATTTTTGTATATGCTTGAAATTAGCCATCATTTTTATGTCTAAAAGTATAATTTAGTAGAACTCTGTAGATTCTATGTAATATTGTTTTCTATTGCCATTGTTCTTATCAAAAAGACTGAGTTAACTCTAGAATCAGGACACATCTACCAAAAGATAACTAGATTTCATGATATCCAGTGTATTCATCTGATGAGTTTTTCTCTGGCAAATAAACCTTAAAGCCACACCATTAGTGACTAGCAAAGGTTTATTAACAGTGGGGAAGAAAAGCACAATAATTTCTTACTAATCTTACAGTTCAGCCTCCAGATTTTCTACACACTTTCTAAGAATAAAATGACAGCAACAGTTAAACTGTAACATTAACTTCATATCTATGGACCTATTCCTAAGGCTATTTTGCTTAAACCTACATGTGAAAAATTTTATCTTATATACACCATCAGGTGTGTACTATCAAGACAATTTATTATGTATAATTTATTATTGACTGTTGCTATGTTGACTCAGAACTTTCTACCATGTATTGCACTTTGAGACAAAACCGAATGATACATTTAGTGAGATCGCAAAGAACCCCTTCACCATGGCTATTTCTTTAACCAGGGTGATTCAAAATTTAACTCAAGAAATAGATATTTGATATTGATTTCATTTATGTATTTCTCCTGGGCTTGGGTCTTTTTTATTCCCTTTTTAGTACACTTCTTGAAAACTTTAACAAAAAATACTTTTTATGAATAATGCAGTCTTTAGCTTTCAGCTTAAATATAGATATTGGAATAAATATGAATCTTCAACTACTTGATGATAAACTAAGTCACTTTTCTAGTATGTGTAAAATATGCCATTAAATATCCAGCACAGGTAATATTGGAATCTAGGGTAGGATTCTGGCTAATAGCAACATGAAAAGAGGAAAAAAAATCCTATTTGTACAAACAGCAATAATAATATTTTCCTCATAATACAAACATCTATTTCCCCTACAGTGTAATGGTTAATTTTGCTGTAATACGCAATGGGAACTGGGCTTCAAAAAGTACAACTAGTACCTTAAAAGATAAACAGACCATAATCGATTATGTCACTTGTCTGTTTCTCAAAAAACACCATATTATTGTATTTAACAGCTTCTGATAATGAAGTAGCCATTAGTTAAATAATTATGCTCTGTTTCTCCTCTGATAATTGATAAATAAAATTAAAAATTAAATTCTTCTATATGGGATGCATATAGGCACAAATGTGTCCATACAACAGACTCATGAAATAGAACACAGAAGATATGTTTAAAATTACTTATTGAACTCAATGACTTAAAAGCTGTCATTGATATTTTTTTGTCATTTATAATTTAATTACTGTGTAGATTATGGAAATTTTGTTGAAATTAAGTTCACATATACTCTTTCAATCTTCACACTTAAAAGAAAGGTATCTCTAGGAGAAAGAATATGGTTACGTGCCTAGCTATAATGTTCAAACCTAATGTCATATGATGTATTGATGAAACAATCAGAAATAAAACCCTGATTTTTATCTGTGAAGTTTTCTAGCTTATAATTTCTCTTTATCTAGATCCTCTTGAACGTAATTACATTTAGGTTTAAATGTTTTCAAATCTTCTATACTGTCCCCACCTAAATTGATTAGATGATTAGAGGCCACTAATGCAGGATTTAGGGAGTCTTATTGGATCTTGATATAAAACTTCCAAGATTTTTATTATACTTTGGGAAACATTAAATAGACTCCCATTATGCTGAGTATAGTCCTGATTTGATAAAATGATTTAATCTTGAACAAGAACCTCACAGTCCAAAACAGTTTCCAAGCCATATTGTCCAAATGATGCTAATTCCTATTAAAAGGACTCAGAAGACACAGACTCACCCAAAAAAAGTCTGGCACATTGAGTATTGAATAATGTTTAATGATATTTATAAGCAATTGAATTTGTATATTCCAGACTTCTTTACAATATCTTTATATCTTAAAGCATTTAAATTTTGACCCACACATCTTCAGTATGATGAGGCAGGAAAAAATCCCAAGTAGATAATCCTTTTCATTGAATAATTCTATTTATATTTTAATTGATAATCTTCCTTTGTTAGGCTCACATGACGGACAAGGCTTATAAGGATTTACTTCCAATGTACAAAATAAGAAAGAGGATGGAAATGATCTGTAATATAAAATGAGGTATATAAATAATATTAATATGCTAAATGTTAGCTCAATAAAATGCAAAATATGCACAAAATAAACTGCTTTAAATAATAGATGGAGACCCACATACTAAGGAGTGTAAATAAAATACTGAATAAAGATATAAATTACTGTTACCAATTAAGTCTTCTCTCTATATCCTTAAGTATATTTTTATTTAACTACATATCTGTCAGTTTGAAAATATAATTAATAACATGCAAATAAGTAATTCCTACATGAGAATTATGTAAGAAAACTAAGTGACTAAACTGATGAAAATTTATATCTATTGGCTTTACAAAGAAGTGAAAGATGAGGCCTAATCTATGAAACCTGCTAATAAATAAAATATGTCAAGGAAAGATTATCTCAAAGATCTGGTAAGAAAGGGGAGTATTTAAAATTCTCAGAAAGTCAACAAGTATGAAACAAATTTAACACCTTTTTAGAATATAATAGAAGTTCTTAGAATGAATCAAGAGGAGTTTTAAGTCCCCAGGTATTGAAAAACTCCATCATATTTTACAAAGCACTTTGATTAGGTGCATTTCAATATTTTGAATGCATTCACAATCTACTTCCCCTTGTAAAAACTTGTGGGTAATAGCATGAGAGAAATATAACTAATTTAAAACATATTTTAAAAATTGGAAAAGAAAAGTTTGCCTAGAGATTAAAAAAATAAAACCTATGGGCAGACATGTGTGTAAATGAAAGTATAATGACAGCATTAAAGATTATTTGGGTACTTTAAAAACACTCATTTAGCTATTCATTCATTTTTTAATCACATAATTATTTAGCATTTATAGTATGTACAGCTGGGTAATGAGTCTAAATAGGCCAAGAGAGTATTGGATACTAACCAGTTCCAATGCACCCAAAGACACAAATTTTGAATGATGTGATAAGTCACCGAGAAGCACTGATGTCTGAATAAGTGAAAAATAAGCTGCCTACAGAAATTGTCAGATGTATAGGTGTAAAATGAATGTTCACCTCAGAAGGATTTTTATAGATTTCACTTGAAGTCCTATTAATTGAGGTAGACCATTACTGAACAGCTATACAAGAAATCAGATGATGTGATAATATTTCATTTATCTGGAGTTAGAGGAAGGTTCCAGGGTGCTGCATAGCTAAGTGGAGTAATGATATAAACCGTGACTAGATTATCATTTTTTTAAAGTAAAATGTCATAAAATTCAGTAAACATTAAATCTAACAGTAGATATACAGAGAATATGAACTGGGTTTGGGTTTTTTTTTCTGGCCTGAGTTTTCATTTATTTTCTAATCACAGAGTTCAGGTGAGTAAACTATTTTGATTGAGTTCAATTCTTAATTACTAAACAAGGGAATTTGATGAAAAACAAATGTGATGGACTAGTGTGATTCAAAGACCAGAGATTTGTCATAAAGGGATAAACTAAAAAAGTGAAAAAGTTGGGTTCACAAATCTAGAGCTATCCTTAAAAGAGTGAGAGAAGCAAAAGTCTCGGAAATAGGGTATTATAAAAAATCAAAACAACTTAGATAAAAAGGGAACAGAAATTAACATATGTACTAGGAAAAAAAATCCTAAAAAAAGATGACCATTCATTTAGTGATGTATGGACCTATGAAACAGAAATGTTAAAAAGGCCATGGATAATAGTGTTATTTGTGGAGTTTAATGTTTCATAAAGTGATGCTGTTTATGACATTACAGGAATATAGAAATCTCAGAGAAAACATATATAGGGACTCGTAAATAGTGAGGGTAATGTGTACCAATAAGAAAAGTTGTTTTATTTTGAATCTTATGTATGCTCTTACCACACTATCGAGTTCAACAAATTATGAAAACTCACAGAAGGCAGATTGAGATAATGAAGGGATTGAAAGTGATGTGTCTAAACAAAACATACTCTACAATTTTAATCAGCTGAAAACTTGAAGTGCACCATAGAAATAACATAGATGCCCAAAAGAATTTTCTCAAAATGAGGTTTACTGAAAAAAAATTCTAGGTAAAGTGTCAGCAGTTTTTCAAGAGGAATATTTCAAAGTTCTGACATCTTTTCTTGTATTATGTTAAGATTGAATCGAATTGAAGTTTCAAAAGGACTCAAAAAGTAGGCAAAAATAAAATTAGGTCAGGAGATAAGTAGTAATTTTTTGGCATATTGGACTAGTCAAAATGTTGTGTAATGTGAACACAGGATGGACCATGACACTTCAACAGTCCCTTGAGTCTAGAAAATTTCATGGATTTAGAGTTTTAAAATTTTTTAGGTCAATGTATTTTTTCATTTCATTCAATGTAATTTATTATTGTACGACCCATGAAATGAAAGAAAGAATTTCATAAATAGTTTAGATGAAATTTCATTGGTTGTCTTTTGACTGTTGTCAATTCTTAGGCACTGATTATGTTTATTGACAAGAAATCAACAAGTTTCCAAATAATTAAGTCTTACACCTTAACTACTGTACTGTGTATGATTTGAGTGAAAAGATATGCTTATTTACTGACAAAAGTCATAAGCCATGATGTTTAAAATGTGAAGCCAAAATTATAAGCAAGGATGATTGCAAAAGTAATATTAAAGATACTGTTTTAACTATTGGGGTTTTCTAAAGTATCTTAATATTACAGCTTTTAACAATATATTCTTGAACTTCAATTGTTTTTAAGCTCCATATTGGCTGAGACTATCCAGGTTGCTTTCCATATAATATGTCATTTGAAAGACTGTTATTTTAAATAATGTCTATAGTACTAAAGGAATTCTTGAGTTCTCCACGATAAAATGTGGCATTATTTTTAAACTCCAGGTAATAATTTTTTCATGTTTCATTTTAATATGTATCAAAAACAGTAATTATTTTTTAATTAAAAGTTAAGGTGATACTTTAGTATTTTTTTATTTCTCTAAAAAAGGTAAAGCTAAGCTAAAATTCATTAGCATTTTAAGATAATCTAAACACAGTTTTGAATACAACAATATTCCACATGTTTAATCTCTTCAATCTTCCAGTATATCCCTTTAGTTTTTAATCTGAGTATTAACCAACTACAACATTATAATGAAAATATAAGCAAGCATGCTCATAAGTGCTCATCACTGACAAGTTTGAATAGACGTTTTCAAAATTATTCCTGATTTAAAAAATTACTTCCATTTCACTAAATGCATCATGTATACTCTTCATGGATCTTTGCTTACACATTAAAAAGAAAAAAAAAAGAAATATAGTTGTATTTGGGCATTGAAAAGAAACACAAATGACTTTTTTTTTAACATGTGTGCACACGCACTTTTGGGTAGAAGTTGGTTTCTTGCGATTTTTAATTTTAAATTTAACAACCAGAAGTATAGAGATGGGACGTTCTTGTGTATACAATGATCTCATTTGCATTATTAAGCATATTACCATTTTGTGATCATTTTATAAATGACAGTGGTAGCTTCATTAGGGTTTATTTTTAGAGCTCTACAAAAGTGACTAAATACACAGCTGCTTTTCTTAACATTAAATACACAGTATGTTCACTAAAGAGCTAAATGCATATTCAGCAAAAGAAAACTACTATCTCAATAATTACTTAAACATTCTGATTAAAAATAAGTTGTAGGTGTCAAGTTTTCAGCTTAATTACATAAGGGATATGCTTTTCAGTTTAGAAGATGAGAATATTTCCATTCCTGATGATAAATAATACAAGTATTAACAACTATCTCCGTGTGAATTTTCAGGGCAAAATGGTCAGGAAAGGTTTTGACTTGTTTATACTAACAAATTAACCATAAAATTGACTGCGTCCATTAAATCAAAACCTTGATATAATTTTAAAGATATTTGTGAGCCTAAGATAACATTAAACACTAAAAGTTAAAGTTCTATGAAGAACTAAGGAGAGTATAAGTAAGAACAGCAAAATACTTATATTTCTGCTTATTTTTCACCCAGGTCACACTTTATCCCAAACCCTAAATTTAGAGTGGTATGAGCTGGCTAAAACAGGAAAGAAAAAAAAAAAAAAGCTTTTAAAAAGTAATTTATTCTCCTATATCTAACTATTATGAAAACAAATCCATTTTCTTCTTAATTAAATAACATACGCATTCTTCGATTCCTCGCAACACGCGTAATGATTTTACATCACTAACGTGTGTAGACATGTAAACTAAACTTTAGGACCTTAGCATACAAATTTCATCATAGTAATAGACATTTCGATACTTTCCTTAAGTATATGTGCTCTCCTTGTATTTTATAACGTCAAAAAAGAAAGCGATACAATGGTTCATAGACAGAAGCAATTATTTGGTTCTGAAATGCTAAAATACTGTATCATGCGTGGGGTAAAGGTATTTCCAAGTAATTTGAAAAGCTGAATGCAATCTTTCATAAAACAGTTTAATCATCATTGCCATCACAATGTATGCATCCAATGGCAGATCTATTCCTTTATTCACAGAACACTCGTCTACTCTTATTATCAGTGTCTAGAGTAGTAGTCTTGTCCTCAATGCCTTCCATTCACGCCTTTCATATATACATTCATAAGAGCTGAAATATATGTTCTTCAAGTTTTTTTTCTTTCCTTTCAGTATTTTTTTTCTATTTCCCTCCCAGTCCATAAATCATAAAAAAAAAATGATACATCTGCAATCTGCCTCATTTTTGTTCCTAGCTTATGATTCCATGATTTTTTTTGGTACTAGAAGATGAAAGAAAGAAGACACCATGTACTTTGGATTTGATATACATGATTAAAGTCATCTTTTGACTGAGTTTTTATGAGTTGCATCCTTTTCACATATTAGTTTATGTGGTTTGACCAAACTATTGAATCATCACTGGTATTTATCCATTAACTAGAAGGAAAAGATAACTACAGAGAATAATAGGATAATTATGGCAGAGAATAATAGGATAATTTCATTACCAAGATCCTCAAAGGAAATACACTACAGAATCTCTAAGAATTTTTATTTTCACAGTGGTTGTGTAAAATAATCCACTTAAAGAATATGGTTCCTATATTGAAAGAGCTGAATACAATTTTTAATGTCTCCGTGTTAGAAGAACATATTTTACATAAATAAAGAATATTGCTTTATGTATATCTTTCCATCACATAGTTCCTCTGATTCTGATCAGAGACTCTACTCCATATGAACATATTACTGAATCGTGTTGAATAGTCAACGTCATAGCTGCACTGATTTCCCAACTTAGCCTAAGATGTGTAATGCCACTATGGAAAAAGGATTAATCGTGCGATAATGCTGGCATCAATAAAAAAAAAAAAAAACAAAAAAAACATGAAATCTCCCCGTGACTCCAGTGTCAAGAGATGTTTTTCTATCTCAATTAAGCCCTTCAAAACACAATGAAATCAAGTACGCAAGAGAGCAATATTCAAAGGGAATAAGAAGCGCATTTGAAACATGTTTCCCACATCAAAAGTGACGTTTGATTGTTGTCAACAACCATGTCCTGACACAGGAACCTGCCTTCCTGTTACGTATATTCATTTTTCCACAGCAAAGTGCTGCCTGCCTCCAAGAGTCACTTTTATCTTTGTTTCTGAAAACAACTGGAACTCTTCTATTCTTACTGGGAAGCCTGGCAGGTTGAACTTACTCCCTCAAAGGGAATACTTTGATAAGGCCTTTTATGTAATACTTACTCAAATATGGTGGTTTGTAAGGCGCTCGTGTATTAGACAGCAGTCCATCCAGCTCCTTCCTCTCCAGAGTGCTGTGAAGGGCCTTCTCTTTGCCAAAGGTGGAGAAAGACCTCTCTGCCCCAGGCTGGGCTTCTGGAGTTTCAAACACCTCGGTGTCTGGAACAGAGTCCATACCAGGAACATGCAGATTGCTGCGATAATCAGCAGCCTGGCGTCCATCGGCGGGGACAAAAGAAGGCATCCAGCACCGATCCGAGTGGCCCAGCGCTTTGCATTCCTCAGTGCAGTTGGAGAAGAGATCCATACCTGTAAGCAGAAAAAAGAGACGCTGCAGATACAGGACTCACCACCGTGAAAGATGACAGGGAGCCTACAAAGTGCTGGCTGAATGGGTTCTGCCAAATTCTTCTTGCCCTTAACCTCACAGGAACCAAAAATGTCTCTGTACTCTTTTCCAAAGAGTTAGACTCTTCTAGCAAAGAGGACCCTGAGGTCGACGTTTCTAAAATTCTCAGAGTACTGGAAAGAAATTCTGGCTCTAAATTATTTAAATAGCTAGGGAAAGGGGAGTAGAAAAGGAGTGAATACTTTTAAAGATCTCTGGTGAAATTCGTAACAGAGAAGAATGCAAGGCGTAAAGCTTCTCTGATCCACAATCTCTAATGATGATGAGGCATCCGACATTTTCTGTTTCTTAGAGACAAAAACAGCAGAACTATGTGACGTATAAACGATGATATTTAGATTATGGAATCTGGACATGAAACAAAAAGTGGAATTCAGCAGAAATACGGCACACATATTGACAAGCCAATAAATAACAGGAATGAAACATTTCAGGAGCGGCCAAGAGCATGCTTTCTTAGGTTCTCAGAAAATGACCCTAAAAGGTATATTTCATTGCCATTCTGGTAGCCCATATTACGACAAACCACTTATCGTTTACCACTGCAGACAAACCCAGAACAAATGACTATAATTAGTGAAACCAAGGTAATCAAGTGTAATGTGAGTCAGCTGCAGATACTATTGACAAATACCTTATTACTTGTTCTATATTGGAAAACACTTGTTCTAGTAGACCTAGAACTGTTTCCCTACTAATCTGAGAATTCTAAGATTTCAAATGACATCTTCAAGTTTCATGGTTTCCCACAGATTGACAAGACTATTCCATATTATCTGATTATGACTCAAAGTTCAGTTTCTTCAGCAAAGCGTAACGATTTTTGAGCATTATAGAATACTATTAGATATTCATTTTGATAACTATCCCTACCCAGAAAAACAAGTACATAAACCCAAATCACATTTTAATATTATTCTAAACATACTAACACATTTATTCTGCATGTTTTTAAACAGGATCAATTTAAAGTAATTCAAGC
Source organism: Nyctereutes procyonoides (assembly GCF_905146905.1). NCBI lineage: Eukaryota > Metazoa > Chordata > Mammalia > Carnivora > Canidae > Nyctereutes > Nyctereutes procyonoides. Next base: position 11,059,534 of record NW_026575032.1, on the reverse strand, counting down.
ATGATTATTCTGTATAAAAGAAACACTCAAATGCAGGAGTATGAATTTCTTTTTTTTAATCCACAGACTAATATTTATTTAATGAACCCATTTGATTGTTTCTTCTTATAAATAGCATGAGCGATTTGAACTCTTGAGTCAGTTTTAGTTTATAAACCCCTGATGGCACTGCTTTACTTGTTTGTGTGTATATGTTAACATTTGTATGTATAAAATATGGAAGATATTTTTTCAGAGTATTAATCTTCTAGATTATCCACAAGTATTTTGGAGTTCAGAACAGTTAATTATGTAAATTACGTTTAAAGAAATAAAACGAAGCTTCTTATCATATATTAATCTCACTATATGACTTTTTTATTTTAAATTAAACTATGTATAATGCCGAGTCTGACTTTGATTATAATGTTCCATTGATAATTGTCATGCATAAGCCTCGAAATAAATTACTGATCAGTGAACTGTTGAGGAACTCAAACGTGAGCTGAAACCGGGATAAGGAACCAGACTAAGAAAGCATGTGAAACATGTCAATGCTTTTCTAGACACCAGAGTAGCTCAGTTTGTTATCCTATTTCTTCAAGGAGATATGTTGAAAGAAAAAGTGTAAGGGAAGGAAAATGTCCCTGATAAATATTGACATACTAGGTAGGTTAAAGCTATATGACCAGAAAAATGTATATTTTGAATACTGAGTGCTCCCTGTTTGCACTGTGTTAGAGAGAGAGAGAGAGAAAAAAAAGACTTTTTGGATAGATGGAACTGTTATTAAAAGTCAAACTATGATGAGCAGTTATTTGTTTGAAAATTAAATTCGTCATGTTAAATTTGAAGTTGGTGGAGTTAATCTAAATACTAAGATCGAACCGTATTATTAGACCCTGAAGAAGATGGGTATGTAATGTGAAATTTGGGATTAATGCAATTTTTCTTCACATGACTGAGGAATATCATTTTAAATATACTGCATGAGACCATTAATAATCTTTCACATCTTTTCAAGTACCTGTATCCAAGGCCTCTCATATTTTTAAATATGATCATCTCTCTTATAGAAAAAAATTAATAAACTAGTCTCTCGACATTATTAAGGTATTGTTTGATTATATTAGAAGGACTTTTAGTAGAGCGTTTTTTGTGCCCATTTTCTTCTCTGGAAATTAACAATTTTTTTGGGTTTCAGCTTCTTTAATTATTAGAGGCTAGTTAAAATGCCCTTAGATGATATAATCAAGTTCTCATGAGTTGAGAACCTGTACAGAAAATAGATCATGTGCATAACAAGAAAAATGAGAAACATGAAAAAGTTTTCTGTTGGAAGAACAATTTTACCTGACAGAAGGAAGAAAACACTTGTATATAATGTTCTTAGTAAATTTATGAATGAGTCCTTTTAAAGTGTGATCCCCATAGCAATAGTATACACAGCTTTATAAGACCGGAATGAAAGATAAGGGATCACAAATTGTGCATGAATGTATTTCACCAGCTTTACTGATAGAGCAAGTGTACCGATTTCTCATTAGGAAAATATCAGAGAAACAAAACAAAATTAAAAGAGAAAGAACAAATAGCACATCAATAAATTTCAAACCATTTGCCTTTTAGCGCTATAGTCTGAGAACCAGATAAATGTCCCCATTCCCATTCCTCACTTCAGGGAGTCACTGAAAGACAACCAGTATTTTATCTTTTTTCATTTATCACCAGTCCCATTAAATATATTATTTAATGACCAAATAAGCAGACGTGTATTTAAGTTTTGTTGTGATAAGTGACTACGCGATATACAGGAATGCCAGGTATCATAGGGCAGGCGACATATTAAAATGCATGCCTTCCACATTGCTCTTGGAATTTTTTAATAGCTCAAATTAAAGGCCCAAGAGAAAACTTAACTTGATCTTTAGTTTCTCCTATTCAAATGCCCTTACTATGGAACCTGCCAGATTTGTACAGCGGACAAATACAGGCCAAACCTCAGATTTGAAATCTTGAAAATTTTGAAGAAATATCTCAACATATACACATTATTTGAAATTTCTTCTCCTAGTTATTTATTTTTCCTACCTCTCAGAAATAATCTGTCCTACAAGGCATGACAGCTGACATGATAGACTGCCTGTTATGCAAGGATATATTTAGACAAATTTTAAAATCCATATTTTTTAACCAGCAAGTAAAACTTGTTCCTTAGAGGCAGTGATGCTATCACTGAGAAAAAACTGTGACTTCAAAAATATTATAACTGTACTCCATGTGTGCTATTTCCTGAAGAATGTAATAATATAGAGTTATATGTACGTTTCTTCCTCGTGCACCAAGGCTTCATAAAAAATGTTTAATTTTTCATAACATGATAAATTAATTTTAAAGAAAATCAATATTTCATTTTTTGAAGGTATTTCCAGTCCTCCTTTAACCACTTAACACAAAAAAATGGAGAGATATAAATTATAACCACAAAAGTTGCTATAATTTTTAGGAAAATATAGCTTGGAGGCAGGTATTTACCAACACGATTCACTCATGAAAAAATCAAAACATGTACATCAAAACTGCTCCCTACTTATCATTCAAAATGTTTATATTTTTCTCCATTTTCTCTAATATTTTATCATGTATTTTTTCCAATTGTAAATCTTTCTGTATCATCAATTTGTAGTTCATATTTTCACCAGAAATCTGAATAAGCTTTTGCAATCAGTCATGTAAAGTCACTTTATTTACAAGTGACTAATCTGCCTGTATCTAAATTCTTACTGGAGTTGTGAAAGGGAAATCTGTACTTGTGATAAATCAAACATTGTCTTGTTACTATTGCAGTAGTTGTGCAAACAGCTGAACACATTTCCTGATGTAGTTTATCCACTAATTTGAAGATACAATTCAAATCACTTTTTGGCATGTGTAGCCAAATTTTGACCATGTGTCATGTATCAATCTCAATAATTAGTCAAAAAATAAACACATTTAGAAGCTAAGCTTGTAACTGAAATTAAAATTTACAGGAAGGAGTGACTTGACAATTTTCAGGTAAACCATAACAAGTAAGATTAACAGAATCGTTTATTAGGGTTATCTTCTTTAATATATATCTTTTAAGAAGGCACAATTATTAAAAATGAATTGATAATTCTAATGGTATGCATACTGCAGATATTCAATAAACGAGGCAAAGGAAATTTTACAACTAACTATATCTCCTCAGACGTACCTGCAAGACCGTTAAAATGTTTAATAATAGGCAACTAAAATTTTTGTATCAGTATTGCAAATCAGAAAAAAAAATCTTTTACTCTAATCGTACAATAAAATTGAAACTATATTTCTTTTAGGTACACTTTGACTTTTTTTTTTTTTTTTTGGCTATTTAAGCTATATTAATCAGATTTTCCTCCTGTGATGGTTTATGCATAGATTTACCACATCTCCCTGGACTTCTGCCAAATGCAACCAATACATCAATAGTGCCCTGAAAAAAAACGGAAAGCACCTTGACAAGGCTATAGAAAGAAAATGCCAGAGAGCAGTGGTCAAGCCGAAGAATTTCACACATGGAGCCAGGTGCAGTAGAAAACTGAAAAAGCTTATGTGATTCTCTGTGCAGCTGCCTCCGTGTTTAAAGCCCTTCTATGAACAAGATTGGTGACTGCAAATGGCTTTAGAAAGGAGAAAAGCAAGGGGGGTAGGGGAGAAAGAACAAAAAAGAAAACTATTCATAGAAGAATAAACAGAAGGCATATCTAGATAAATAAATACAAAATAATGCTAACATCGAAAAAGAAACTGGGAATACATACAAAGGTAGGAAGATTAAACAGGTGAAGCACTAAAGCTCAACAGTGTATATAATGTCGCATGGAGTGAGGGACAGACTGAAGAAGAGAATTCAGAGTCTGTGTCTTTCCAGTATTATTTCTCCATGACAATCTGGTGTCCTCCCCCTAAAAACTGGCTGAGTAAGATTTGCTTATTAGTATGAACTTTTCCCATATCCTAAACCTGGAAATAGATGCTCTGTGAGTAATGTGTCTTACGTATTACAAAATGGGAAGATCATCAGTACCTGGCTTTCACAAGAAAATAAAACAGATGTACTTTTTCACCTGAAATAGGCTCATCTTTTAGGAAACCTTATCGCTACTTGCTGTAAAGTGGACAGTACGCAACATCAGTATGGACTGGGCAAAGTCATTAAGTCGATGCATTCCAGTTCTCTGCATTTAGGGTTTTATACTTATAAAAGAAAACACTTCAAAATCACTCTTACAATAAAATTAGACATAGTAAGTCTGATTGCAATTCAGCACACAAAGGTGAGATGACTTCTTAATACAAGAGTGTCATTACAATTCGAAAACAGCGATTATTGCACTCAGTATGTTGTGGCTGCCCTAGAACTGCCAACGCAATACCAAAATAAATCGTTAATTCTGTAATACTTTTCACGTTTAAGAAGGTAAAGATAGGGCAATTTTTTTTTTCTTTTTGCCACTGCTGAGGAAAAATATGAACTGCCTTGCTTTTTTAGAAAATGTCCTCCAGAACACAATTTGGCATTTAAGTTCTCCTTTTAATGCTTTGACATCTCAAATGATTTGAGAGAAACATTACCAAAATGGCAACACTGAGTCCCTGTGAAATAAAGTAGCTACTGGGAAGGCTCATTGATAAGACTCTATTCCCATCCATCTTCCAAATTTAGCACTTTTTTGCAGATGTTTATTCGTTTCTCTTTCTTTTTGGTTAGGTTATTATAGCTCATTATGTCTGAGGGAACTAAACTAATTGAAATGTTCATTGAGACTGGAGTGCTACAGAAAAAAACAAAGCAGAGGGAGGGTGGGGGAGTGGGAAAAGAATAAAATGCACCCAAGGAAACACGAAGCAGATACTCTGTTTTAATATTAAGCATTTTGTTTGAGAAGTTTAAAAAGGCTAACTCAAATTAGAACCCCTGAAGAAAAGGAACAGGATCGAGCAATTCTGAATGTGCAGCTTTTTAAAGGTAACAATAAATCATATGCCATATATAGGCCAAAAATGAAAGGGACTTTGTACTCAAATATAAACTTCTGGCAAGTTCTGGTTTGTTGTCAGGTTCCCAGACACTAAATAGATGCTCTGTTCAGTTAGCGTGAAGGCCCGCAAGGGGCAGGGACCTCCGGGGATTCTTGGCAGTTCTCAAGTCTCATTAGGTCTGCATATTAATGACTTGCAGCAATATAAAGAGACCCTTGAGCAGCCTTTTTACTCCCCCCTCCTGACTGTGTTTCCCAAGGCTAAGGCAGCCTCAGACACAGCACACTTTAGCCAAGTGAGAGGCTTGCAGTAACCACGGCTGCCAGGCGACCGTGGGGCGGGTACTGCCCTTTGACACACTGCCTCAGCACCCTTCAGAGGTCCACCAAGTGTGCTAAGGAATGCGTGCTCTCTAGGACTGATGTCACCTCGAAAATGAGGACTCTTCCACTCTGGGGTTACATCATTAACCAAAATGAAGCTCAAAAGCGAGGGAACAGAGTTGAGTTTGGAGATGGCCCAGTGACGGATGTTTTTATAAGTCACAAGAGTTAATTCGCCTTTCCATTTCTCTCCGTGTCACAGAGACACAAGACTCAATCAGAAAAGAAAAAGTTCAAAAAAAAAAAAAAAAAAAAGATCAACCAGCCCCCTTCGCCCCCTTCTCGGTTGAAATGCCAATGACGTGGAAAGAAAATCCAACCGTTATGAAATCATTTTCAGTATCATAAGGCATATATTTTATTTTTCAAAGTGTTTTTCTTTAAGAATTAGGAAATTGAGTTATCAGCACCCTATAAAACTTCACGGTTAAATCCATAGAGGAAAAAAGTAAACTAAAATAAATAAGCAATGTAAAAATCTATGTATCACATTGCAACCCTATCGGCAGGCATCATTAACCTCACATACGAATAAGCACGGGGTTCAAATTTTGACAGGTCATGGGCCGCAAGGAAAATATGAGGAAGCCTCGGATGCTTGAGAAAATACACATTATCCAATATTTACTAATGGACCGAAGCCTACCAACCCAGCATTGGAGATCCTGCTGTCAGCCTGTTCATGACTTTTAATCACCATTCCTTCTCTCATTCAATACTCAGTGGCTTGCAAAATGCATTGCTCTCGAAAGGGAAGAAATCTGGATTCTAGTTCCCAATCATCCACTTATTCTCTGTGACTTTGTGCAGGTCAATCAATTTCATTCATCTTCAGTTACCTCATCCATAAACAAGTCTAATAATACCTTCATTGACTGAAGACTGAGGCCTGGACCAGGTGAGAAATCTATAGGTTTTTGAATTTCAATATAGTTGCATGAAAGAACATCACATAAGGAACAAATAAGCTCATGTTCTAACGTATTTCACAGTAAGTCTCTAACTGTACCCAAAGGGGCATTTTTAGAATCCTCTTTGACTACGTAATTATCAACATAGAATGACACCATATTCCTGGTGTGGACTTACCAACATTAACCCTACAAAAAAATACCTAGGACATCACTCTTTCTAGATTGACTTTGAAAACAACAACAACAACAGCAGCAGCAGCAAACTATAAAAGTCAGCATTGCCCTTTGAGCACACTTACCAGCTGACTGGCCGCGGTTGGTGGCATCATGATCACTATCTCCCTGTTCACTGTCTCCATGACCACTGTCCTTAGAGCTTACTATGTCGGCTTCCTGGAATGCAGAACTAGAAGTACAAAAACGTGAATATTAGAATAAAAAAAGGTGAAGAAACACAGAAAACATTCTTCTGCCACCACATGGTCACCAATGGAGCTGCAGATTCACAGACCTCTCACAGTGGCCTTTATTTCTGCAGAAAAGCTAGTTTTCATCACCTTACAGCCTAACTCTTTACAACTGAGCAAAGAAGTCAGTAGGAGCCTTTAAGGCACGTCACGTTTAGTCATTATTCTGTGAGGAGAGCCACGCGTATGTTTATATCATTGTCATAAAATATAGAGTATTTAGTATATAGTATATAGTATAGAGTATATAGACCCTTGGAACAGGGAGGCTATCAGAAGTAGTGTAAAGAGTATAAATTGATAAAATATTCAAATATATTCAGTAAGTTGTATATAGATGAAAGACACCCATATTTCTAATGTATTGTCCAGGAACCCCAACATAAACAGTATTTATGGTCTGCCCTAGCTGGAGATGCTTTCATACATCTTCTATTCTAATATTGGATGATACGTCTAATTTCTAACTTTAATAGGTAGTAAACTTGTCCATACACCAAGCTAGGGGGGATAAAAAAAGAGTCCATACCTGTTAACTCGGCGAGGTCTGTCAACTAGATAGCTGAGCTCTGCTCGCTGGTGTTTAGTCTAGAAAGAAAATAAATAAATCAAGAGCATTTGAATGCTAAGGGCTTAACTAGCAGTCCTCTTCGGAGGTTAGGAATTGAGTCTAGTTTAGGTAATTGTGTACGGTTTTATGCATTTGCAAGCTGCCCTAAGGCCTCAGCCTAGTGACTGCTGGGTAAGGGGAGGGAGATATCCAGAGACACCTCGGTCTAGATTTTCAGTAAAGGGGTAAAAAAAAAAAAAAAAAAAATTGCAAAAATAAAAAGCCAATTTTAAACGTGTGTGTGTGTGTGTGTGTGTGTGTGTGTTTAAGGAGAGAATGCAAATGACCTCATAGCTAGGGCTCATAAACTACTGTCCCTAACAGAGTCAACCTAGGTATACTCTGCAGTCTTTCCTTCAGTGGCCTAAAAAAGTGTTTAGGTGCATACTGGTTGACACAAGAAAAAACAGCACGCTCAATAAGCAAAAAGTTTGGATATTTTATGGAATTATTTTGTTGTTTATTTTCAAAATGTGCTTAAGATACAAATGAGCTGTACAAATATTCATGAAAGTCAGTTAATAATCTCTAAGACTCAAATAAATAAAATAACCTGCCGAGAAAGGAATTCATCATCCACACTCCCCCCCCCCCCGACCCCCATACCTTTCCCCCTCCAAAACGCCCTGTGCACTCTCCTCCCCAGCGTCCACCGTCCACCATCCACACACCTCTTCTGGCCCCAACTCTCTTGTACACAAATCACCTGTGTTCTCCCCCTCCCTCCCTCCCTCCCTCCCTCCCTCCCTCCCTCCCTCCCTCCTTCCAACTTTGCCACTTCCCCATCTTTTAAAAAGAGATCAGAATCGACAAGCCAAATTCTTCGAGGAAGAAAGCCAACAGCAGCGATTTACCCAGAACAGTGGCAAAAGGTGAGGATCAGCTAGAAGGTATATATATATATATATATATATTTAAGGTCACAATTGTTTAAGCCTTCCGTTAGTTAGTTTACGCTTACAGGGGTCTGTGCCAAAGCAACTTCATTCAAATTCACACTGTGTGGGCGTTGGGCTTCCAGGGCGGCTGTAAATGCTGTCCAGAGCAGAACGGAAGCCTTTTCTGCAACCCGAGGTCGGAGGACAAGGATCTGATAACTTATTCACTAAAACATGCATTCGAGTTTAGACAGCTGTGCAAAGTCAAACGATCTACAGCTTACTGTTACACGCGACTCAAAGCATCGATAAACAAAGCGAACAGAATTAACTTTATTAGTGCCTGGGACAAACGCAAAGAGCGGGAAGACCTTTGCCAAGGGCCCGAAAGTCCCTCCATCCGCATTTCCCTCGCTCCCCCCCTCCACCCCCTGCCTCCCGCGCACTTTTCCCTCCAACTTTCAGATTTCTTTCTTTTTTTTTTTTTTTTTTTTTTTTTTTTTTGAGAAGGGGTTAGGACTTTAAAGGAAGGATGCCAGAGGGAAGAGGGAAGGTCCAAGGTGGCAAAGCACCAAGGGAGGGAGGGGGGAGGGGGAAGGGGAGGGAATGAAAAGTCAATGTGGAGGGAGGGGTGGAGCGCAGGAGATCAGGGACGACACCAAGTTTAGGTTACAGACGAAGGGGTGGGGGACAGCCTCCCCCCCGCCCCCCGCCCCCCCCACAGAGATACAAATAAGTGAGTATCCTAAGCATAAATACACAGTGCACCAGAGATACAAGGGCCGGGCTAGAGGAGGCTTTCGGATGGAGGAGATGAGAGATGGTGGTCCTTTCGCTTCAGCCTTACCTCGTTGGACAAAATGCTCCCGTTGGAGATGATGTCGGGCTGCTGGTCTGTGTAGCCGGTGACGATGGCCCCACAGGGGTTGTGCTCAGTGTCCGCGCTCCGCGAGGGGCTGCAGGGCTTCAGGAACATCAGGTCGGTCTTGGCGGACTCGGGGGTCAAGCAGACCTGGTAGCAGTAGTTCTGGGTGTGGTGGTGGGAGCCGAAGCCCCCCGCCTCCTCCACGGGCACCTGCGCCGGGTTGCTGGGGACGTTGGAGCTCTGCACCAGCATGATGTCCGACTTGCTGAGTTTCTTCTTGCGCGCCCGGGCCTGGCGGCCGCAGCAGGCGGAGCCGCCGCCGCCGCAGCAGCAGCAGCAGAGGCAGCAGTCGCTGGCCAGGCACGTGTAGATGTTGAGCTTCTTCTCTTTCTGGCAACGCACGGCGAGCACGATCATGGCCAGCAGGAACACGAAGGACACGGAGCCCAGCGCGATGATGAGGATGAGGGTGAGGTCCAGCGAGGTGTCCGCGCCGCCGGAGCGGCTGGGGCGCTGGTGCTCCCCGGGGCCCCCGCCGCCGCCCCCGCCCCCGCCGGGGGGCTCCACGGCGCCGTCCACCAGCTGCACCACGAGCGTGGCCGTGGACGACAGGGGCGGCTGCCCGTGGTCGCGCACCTCGATCACCAGCTCGTAGGGCCGCTGGGGGTCGCGCTTGGCCGGCACGCGGCGCGCGGTGCGGAGCTCCCCGGTGCGCCAGTCCATGCGGAACAGGTTCATGTCGTTGCCCCGCACGATGCTGTAGGTGAGCCGGGCGTTCTCGCCGTCGTCCGCGTCCACCGCGGCCACGCGGGTCAGCAGGTAGCCCGGCTCCGCCGACCGCGGCAGCGCCTCGCGCGCGGGGGTCCCGTTGCGCCCGGGCAGGGGCGCCACGATGGCAGGTGCGTTGTCGTTCTGGTCCACGATGAGGATGTTGACCGTGGCGTTCCCGGCCAGGGCCTGCGGGCTGCCCGCGTCCCGCGCCTCCACCTGGAAGCTGAAGTCCTTGAGCTGCTCGTAGTCGAAGGAGCGCAGCGCGTACAGGTAGCCGTTCTCGGAGTTGATGGACACGTAGGTGAAGACGCTCATGCCCTGGATCTGGCACTCGAGGATGGAGTAGGCGAGCTGGGCGTTGGCGCCCTCGTCGCGGTCCGTGGCGCTCACGGCGTAGATGTAGGCGCCGGGCACGTTGTTCTCGGTCACATACACGTCGTAGACCGGCTGGCTGAACCGCGGGGCGTTGTCGTTCACGTCCGCCACCTGCACCTGGATGGACTTGCTGGTGGAGAGCGCCGGCTCGCCCCGGTCCCGCGCCACCACCGTCAGGGTGTAGGAGTCCCCGGCCTCGCGGTCCAGCGGGGCCTCGGTCACGATCGTGTAGTAGTTCTTGAAGGAGGACTTGAGGCGGAACGGCACGTCCCCCAGCAGCTCGCACTGCACCTGCCCGTTCTCCTCCGAGTCGCGGTCGGTCACGCTGAACAGGGCCACCACCGTGCCGGGCGCCGCGCCCTCGCTCACCGCCTCCTTCACGGTGCTGAAGCTGATCTCGGGCGCGTTGTCGTTGGCATCCAGGACCCGCACCAGCACCTTGCAGTGCGCGGGCACGGCGTTGGGGCCCAGGTCCTTGGCCTGCACGTACACCTGGTACACCGGGCTCTCCTCGTAGTCCAGCTCGCCGCTCACCTCCAGCCGCCCGGTGCGCGGGGACAGTCCGAAGAGCTCCCGCGCCCGGGGCGAGATGTGGCTGCTGAAGGAATACACCACCTCGCCGTTCTGTCCCTCGTCTGGGTCTGTGGCGTTGAGCTGGATCACGAGCGTGCCCGGCGGCGAGTTCTCCGGCAGGGACACAGTGTAGACGGGTTGGTCGAAGGCGGGCACGTTGTCGTTGGAGTCCAGCACTCGGATGGTGAGTAGGGCAGTGCCGGTGCGCTGCTGTTGGGGGGGCAGGCCCCCTCCCCCTCCTCCTCCTTCTCCTCCTCCTCCTCCTCCGCCTCCCCCTCCTCCTCCTCCCCCGTCCACCGCGGTCAGCACGTAGCGGTGCACCGCTTGCTGCTCGCGGTCCAGCGGCTTCTCCAGCACCAGCTCCGCGAACCGGTTGCCATCCCCCTGGGTCTGCACGTCCAGCGAGAAGTAGCTGTTGGGGGTGATCTCGTAGTCGCGCAACGAGTTGGTGCCCACGTCTGGGTCGAACGCGCTCTCCAGGGGGAAGCGGGTGCCCGGCGTGGCGCTCTCCGAGATCTCCACCGTCAGGTCCGGCTCCGGGAAGGAGGGGGGGTTGTCGTTGATGTCCAGCACTTCGATCTCCACCCGGAACAGCTCGAGGGGGTTCTCCAGGAAGACCTCCAGGTGCAGGACGCAGGAGGGGCTCTGCTTGCAGATCTGCTCGCGGTCAATCTTCTCGTTCACGTACAGCACCCCGGTCTCCAGGTTGAGGTCCAAGTAAGGGGTCCGCGAGTTGGGCACCGTTTGAAACCTGCGAGCTGAAAGTTTTGTAATGTCCAAGCCCAGATCTTCAGCGATATTCCCCACGAAAGTGCCATGTTCCTGCTCCTCCTGCACTGTGTAGTGAAGCTGGGAAAAGACTCCTTCCACCATCCAGAGCAAGGCAAAGAATAATAGCACAATCATCTCCAAAGGGAAAGGAAGCAGCTTCCCGCAGCCAGTCAGCCACCCAATCACCTCCCCCACCACCACGGAAAAAGAAAAAAAAAAATCTAAAAAAAAAAAAAAATACAAATAAAAGTGCCCTGTGTGTGTGTGTGTGTGTGTGTGTGTGTATGGGAGGAGGGGGGGTGTTCCTGTGGCTTTTCTGTCCTTAAAAAATCTTATTCCTTTTGCTTCATTTTAGGGCTTCCCCCAATTCAGCCTCATTTTTCAATCTTAGCGCAGGAAGGGTGACAGGCGTCCCCTTTCCTCATCTGTAATCTTCCCACTGACCAATTAATAAAATAATAATACAATAGTCAGCGTCCTTTATTCCGACAGTCTTGGCGCAACGCGGCGCTGGCAAATCCCAAGGAGGAAATTTCGATATTTCAAGACTGTCCTCGGTTTGTCTTCTTGCTGATGGGAGGAGAAGAAGGAGGAGGAGGAAAAGGAGGAGGAGGAGGAGGAGGAGAGGGAGAAGGAGGAGGAGGAGGAGGAGGTGGAGGAGGAGGAGGAGGAGGAAGATGAAGAGGAAGAGGAGAAGGAAGAGGAGATGCAGCCGGCACCGCTGAACATGCCTCAATGTCAACGGCTGGCAAATGCAAAAGGGCTTAAAAACAGCGAGAGAATTTTGTGCCGGAAAAACACAGAACGGCTCTGCAGCATAAAACTTTCATTCTCTTCATTTCTCCGGATGCATGTTCTTCTTGGCATTTTCCTCCTCTTTTCGCTCTATTGGTACGTTTTGGCTTTCAGAGTTTTGCCCCTCTCTGCGCTCCTCTCCAGCATCCTTTGCCTCTCTCTAAGAGTGATGAGCAGTTTCTTTCCTGCTGTTTTCTTCCCAAGCCTCTTTCTCTCTAACCTGTCTCCTCCTCTCCCTCTCTCTCCCTCTCTCTCCCTCTCTCTCTCTCTCTCTCTCTCTTCCTTCCAGTCCTTTCCCTCCTCCGGCTTCAGCCCCAGAGCCTGTGATCTCGGCTGGCAGTTTCTGAGCTCCGAGCGCTCCGCTTTTCTGTTTTTGCGCAGCGCCCTCGATCTGCCAACCAATCGCGGAGGAGCACCACCCACCGGGCCGCCGCCAATTGGCCAGCCCGGCTGTCAGGCAGGCGCGTCACTCGGCAGCCGGGAGGGGGCGGGACGCAACCCGGGCCGGGGCGGGAGGCCGGGGTGAGTGTGAGTGTGAGAGCGAGAACAGCCCGGCAGGTCCCGAGGCGCGGGCTGGGGACTGTGCCGCGGAAAGTTCCCAGTCCCCAGCCGCAGGTAAACGGAGAGGGAATAGACAGAGGCTCCCCCGTTTGCATCAGCAAATGCGAGAACATAATAGCAACAGCAGCGGCATCCTCTCTCCGGAGCGGGGTTTCCAATGACGCTAACATTCTTTTTCCTTTAAGGTATTTTCCTTTACTACCGATCGTGGAAATAAATCACGGGGAAGGGGGAAAGTTGCAGAGAGGCCACTAACTGCCTGCAAGGGGTTACCTGATTAAGGGACTCTGGCAGCGATGGGTTGGACATCCTTTTTTTTTTTTCTCTCTCTCTTTCTCTTTTTTTCTTTTTTAAGGGATATAAGGTGGATTGTGTAAAACTAAGCGTGAGGGTGAAGCGGTGGGAGCGTGGGGCGGAGGTGGGTCCTGAGAAGCCGAGGGGTTCACGCCAGATGTGGGCCGGCAGCTGCGATGGAGGTGCGGACGCGTTGGACTTGCTCAGTGTCTGTGCACACACGCTCTTACCAAATAGATCAATTCCCTGGGGGGGGGGGCTAGTTGGAGCTGCGAGCGCCCCGATCAATGACCGGCTCGCAGGCAGCCGAGCATCGCTGGGCGCTGCAAGGCGCCCCGGATGTCCCTGCGCCTCGCCCGGCCGAGTGCAGCGCTGCAAGGCGCTCTCAGGCTATTTTCTGCTTTTTTTTTTTTTTTTTTTGACATTTGGAGATCCCTCTCCCGCTCCACCCCCCCCTACAAAACCGGGGCGCTCTCAGGTTATTTTCTGCTTCCCCCCCCCCCTGACATTTGGAGATCCCTCTCCCCGCCCCTCCTCCTCCCCTACAAAACCGGGAGGGCTATTTTCTGCTTTTTTTCTTTTCTTTTTTTTTTCTTTTTCTGACATTTGGAGATCCCTCTCTCCACCCCACCCCCACCCCGAGTAAACCGGGGCGCCCGTGGGTCGTTGCCCAGTTTGAGGCAAGACCGCTGGAGGAGAGCGGCTGCACCGCTGAGAACTCGCGCAGGGGTGAGCGTGAGTGGGCGGGCAGGGGCGCGGGTCTGTGCCGCTGCGGCTCTCGGCGAAGGCGCTTGCACACCTAAGGGTGCCCGCATCCATCCTCCTGGGCCCGGCGCACAGGTCTGTGCCAGCCCCCACGGAGCCCCGCAGCGCGCGCGCACACACACACACACACACACACACACACACACACACACACGCTGATCTCCAAGGATGCGCTTGGCCAGCTCTCGGGGCCCACTGCCTGCCTCCCCGACGCGGGGGCAGATGCATCCCGTTCTCCTGAAGTTAAAATACAGCGCGAACTCTTTAATGTTAGAGACGGAGATGATTGTCAATTATCCAAGAAAAAAAAAAGCATTTTTAAAGCATATGTATATATTAGTTTTTAATACTCATTAATGGGCTGCTGGGGGTTGTTTGTTTATCCCCTAAAGCTGCCCCCCCCCCTTGTTCAGTGTTCATCTTATACCACAGTACAGAACGGTCCCCTGCGGCTTCCCGCTAATGGATGACCCGAGAGTGACACCGCCACAACCTGCGAGGAAAGGAGAGCCCCTTCCCCGCCCCGAGGTACGTCGGCCTGTGTCCGCGGCGGGGGCGTCAGGAGAGCGCGTGTCCACGCGCGGGACTGCAGAGCGAGGCAGGGCTCCGTGCGCCCCGCGAGCGCGCGTCCGGGGCCGGGGCGCCCCACCCCCACCCCCACCCCCCCACCCCCCCCAGGCTCCTTCATGGACACGGGGCCCGCCTTGGAGCGGTCAGAGGGAGAGATGCCTGCAAAAATGGCTAATCCTTTCTCAGCTGCAGCAAATTGCCCAACAGAAAACCGCTGCAGTTGCAATGATTTCAGCCTCGCGTCTGCTGCCGAGAAGGGGGCGGCAGTTTACAAAAAGGACCTGTGGATCAATGCAAAGGAGATCATACTGTATCTGAATATTAATAACGGCAGGCATTGCATCCCTACTTCTCCCTCCGCCCCCCCCACCCCCCCTTTTTTTTCTCTCAGATCTGCGGGATTGAAATGAAAAATCTTGAGCTCTTCCAGCTGACTCATCAGAATCCTGGAGCATTTTTTTTTTTTTTTTTGTAAATGACGGTAATGTTCTAATGTTTTTTTTTTTTTTCTCCTTTATACGTTTGGAAACACTTGTGTGTGCGCGCGTGTGCACGCGTGTTTGCGTGTGAGAGACGCGGGGGCTGAATGACAATGCAGATCCGGAACCCGGGGGAGGGGGTTGGTGCGGTCGGAAGGCACGTGAAGTTTGAGCCGACTTGGGGCGGTTCGCTGGGAGCCGTGGAGCTTCCAGAGGCTGGGGACGAGGGCGTGGAGAGATGGCCAGATTGGCCTGTAAATAATCACTACATCCACTGTAACACTGGAGCTGCTGCTTTTTTTTTTTTTTTTTTTTTTTTTTTTGGGGGGTCCAGTCGTGCTGGAGCCGGGGACGCTCTCTGCAAATGCAAACGTGGGTTGCAGGCGTCTCCTAGCGGCGGCAGCGGCATAGGGCAAGGCGGAGAAGGCTCCAGCTTTCCCTCAGCTGGGTTCGCCTGTTGGGGGCTCTGCAGCCTTTCCTGGGTCGCCCAGGCCTGTGTCCGCGCCGCCCACGCCGGCCGGGGGGGGGCCCCCGGGGTCTCGCGTCCCTGGCTTCTGGCCCCTGCGGCTGCCCGGGACCCTCGGGGTGAGACGAGGTCCTCTGCCCGGGGAGCAGCCCCGAGCCCCGAGCCCGGATCCCGGCCCCCTCCCCTAGCGAGCTGCAGCCAGGGCAGCCAGAGCCTTCCGTTCAGGGCAGTCACAGCCGCCTCTGCCACCTTACCCTGGCACCTTTAAACAGCCCCACCCTGTCACCCACAAAAGCCTTAAAAAAACAAAAAACCAAACGCCTCTTAATTCCTTTTCCTTTTGCATTCCCTTCGGTGGACCCTGGAATTTAGTGAGGCCAGGTTTGCATAAACAAGAGCCTTGGTAGCTGGGTTCAAGACCTCTTTGAAATCCAGAGTTATCCTGTGATACTGCATCCCACCCTGCACCCCCAGGTCCTGGGCCGGGAAGGGAGCCCCAGTACCTAGAGAACACAATCCTACTCCCCGTCCAGGGGAGCAACCATCTGGGCCAAATTGCATCCTAAATCAGAAGGGGAAAGCAGTCCTTGCTAATTCAAGGGGTGTACCCAAATCAGTTTTCATAAAAGTCCTGGTTGGTGTATGAGATTGATAATGCACAGGCGCGTGTTTCATCGGTTTCTAAATTACAGCAAAAAAATGGGGTTGGGAGGGAGCGTTAAGGATCCCACAAATGCATTTTTTATATACATGGTTCCAAACTTTGAAACTAGGTACCAGGGTTGCTTTCTTCCCTAACCCTTTTCTGGAAAAGGCGGGAGGGAAACAAGTTTGTTAACCAGCCGTTTGGATAAATGAGTGTTTGCAGTGATTTAACTTGACTTGAAAGCAATTTGTTTCTAAATCCTCTTATTATTGCAGTGTGCCCAGAGCTTTGAGAGATTTTTTTTTTTTTTTAAGAAATGGAAGAAAAAAATTAAATTGTCAATAAAAAGTCTTTCAAACACCAGACTCGGCCAGGATTGAGCTAGATGGTTCCTGACGTTTGTCATTCCCAGTGCAGAGAGCAAACTCAGAGGACCCGGACTGTACTGCATCTCTTATGGGTGTCCATGAAATCGGTTTATTCGTAGTAGTGTAACCTAAGAGGTGGGAAGGCAGGGCTTTGGAGACAATGGCACAGACACTGTGTTAGTCTTTGTTCCTCTATTTAGAGAGAGAATGTTGACTACAGTTTCTAGAAAAGATTTATAGCATGTGCTATCTATCCATTTTTAGTTGTATATATACTAACATTTTTAGTTAAAGGGAACTCTTTAGAGACTGTGCTCTGAACTCAACAGAGAGCAAACTAATCCATGTTTTGGGAACTGGGAATACTGGATATTCCATTAAAGCATTACCTGATATTCCAAGTAGAAATGTTCTTCTCCATTTTGTTTAACCTAGTTAATATTGGTGCGGCTTCACATTTCAGTGTCTTTCAGTTATCAGACGGGGCCAGCATTTTGTTAAACTCTAAACAGTGAATTAAAAGCACTGATGAGCTGAAGCAGCCCTCTAATGCAAAATGACAAATTGCACTTAAGCAATACATGAAGAAGAAAATGATTTATGGATTTTTACAATGGTCTGAGCAAATGAAAGCAACATGAATTATACATCCTAATGCTCACGATATCATTTTCTAATAATACTGTTTCAGTTCAGATGCTTCTCATCCTTTCTATAAGAGATATTGATCAATAGAGGTCCAGGAATATTTTTAAATTAGGCAATGGTGTCTGATATGGGTTCCAAATATATATATTTCCTGAGTATGGGGGGAGTGAACATTGAACATACTAACTTTCTAGGCAGCTCCTTCACATATTGTGTCTTTGGGTGATAAATAGACCTTTGGAAACTTCTGTTTCCTTCCACACCTTCTTTCAGAATGCAAATAAGTAGATCTAATTTAGAATGACAATCTTTATTCTATCATGACCTCTTTCTCTGAAAATAAAAAAAAATATGTGATTTCATCTTAACTTTTCCCTTCATTGCTTTTGATATTGAAAAATCAGATTTCTCCAAAATATCTCTTACCTTCTTCATATTTGTCTAATCTATTTTTCCAGAACATTGTTTAATCCTTTAGTGTGTTGAAGACACCCCTGAGTTAGTAAAAAGGTCATATACATTAGTTTTATTTTGGCCTTAGTAGACAGAATAGATCTTATGGCTGTCTTAAATTACAGGGGAAAAAAAATCAGTCAGATAAAATTTTATGTGGTGGTTGTTTTTTGACTCTGGAAAAAAAAAAAGTGTAGTCACTTCTGTGTTATGATGAGTGACTACTCCTAGCACTTTTATTTAACCATTTGTAGCTTATATAAGTATTTTAGGGTGTGGGTAGAATTTTAAGTGAAGGCAGTGTCTCTGCTGTATTACATACTCAAGCACAGGAAACTCCTAATTCCAAAGCCCCTAATTCTGGGGCTTCCAGAGCTATATTATCAGGCTTGATCTTAATTATCTAGGTTTATAAAAAAAAAAAAAAGGAAAAGAAAAAAAATTGAATCACAGGTTCTGCTTTTGACAGCATTAATAATCACTCTTACTGAAAGTTTACTGAAATCAATGATGTGATTAGGATTGTAAATAAGAACTACAAGACATCACATTTAAAAGGCAAGCTGCTTTGCTAACATGAGTGATATGCGGGTTTTACTGTTGGGGCCCAGAGGTAGAAATGAAGGTTTGAACATTAAGATCGATTTAGAACAATTTCAAAAATTAATTGCAAGCCCTGATTAAATTTATATAAGTAAGAAGAAAGGTGTCTAGAAGTCGGTGTTTTTTCCTCCCCAGTGTATTTGCTTCTTATCTGACAATGATACAGTCAGCATAATGCTAGTGTTTGGCAAGTATAAATTGTTTTCTTAAGGGGAAGCCCCTTGAGTTTATGAATACAAAATGAGATTATCCAAATTGTGATTAGGGTTACAAGCCATAGCATTATTTTCTGAAGAGTTCAGAAATGTTATTGGAGACAGACACCATGCAAAGAATATCAAATGTAACTTGAGAATTGCACTAGTAATTAGTAATTGGAATTACAATAGTGAACAGTAAATAGATACTTCAATAAAAGAATTATCTATTTCAGTTTGACTGCCTGCCTAGTTGGTATAATTCTTTGTGTTAGAAACTTGATTTTCACGATGTCTTATTTAAATGGGTCTAGCAGTGCTATACTGTAAAACGGCAAATATTTTATTAGACTTTTTGTTTTGTTTGTTTTGTTTTAGAGGAAACTGATTATTGACTTTTAAACATCCAGTGTATTCCAAGCATTCTAACATAAGTTATCAAATCTCTCTCCAGGTCTCTAGGTATTATCATTTCAACATTATAAGGTAAAGATACTAAGGATGTTCAGAATTTAAGTAACTCACAAAACTAATACAAAATTCATATGCAGGCCTTTTGATGCTCATGTGGAGGCTTGCTTTCCTGCACCATGATATTTTTCTAGTTTGAGTTAGATTTACTTAAGAGGTAAAACAAACAAACAAACAAACAAACAAAAAAAGAGCTGATTTAGAGGTGGGGTTCGTCCAGATTTTGTACAGACAAGAGTACTGGTTTTCTATTCTAGGCAAAATGGCTAATATATTGAGTTGAGCTATGGAGAGATTCATAAATTAATTTAAGGAGGAGTTTTTTTTAATTTTGTGTGTGTGTGTGTGTGTGTGTGTGTGTGAGTACACGTGTGTGTGGATTGTCGGGGAACCCAAGCTTGATTATGTTTTCTTACTAGACTGAATGGTTTATAGCAGTCATCTCTTTCTCATGTAGAAGCGCCTGACATGGGAATTGTAGGTTTTAATGACTGAAAATGGAAATTGATACAACAAACATGTCCAAAAGGAAGCTGTCTCTGCTTTATCCAGTCCTGAAAAGTACAATGTGGATCAACGGTCCCAGAAGTATTGCCTTAGTTTATCAGAGTTTGTGAAAAGCTGGAAAAAAACCCAAGCAGTTTATCAACTTGATACAATGCAAATATTAGTTCTTATTTTGTGTATATTTCTGAACTGGTCTTTGATTTAAAAGGAAAACTGTTATACTCACGTGAAATTTCAGCTCTCACTTTATACTCATTTGTTCAGTGTTGCTTGGAAAAGATTGTTTTAACTTGAAATTTCGAAGTTGAACAAATTTATTTGACAATTTTGTGCCAGCAGAAAATGGAAGTAATCAACTTTAAAACAATTTTAATACAGAAAGAAATAATCAAAGGAAGATGATTATGGAAACTTAATTACCCACTGTAAGTAAAATATGTATTATTATGGTGATAATAAGTATTGACGGAGGAGAATATCATGTTTCTTTTAGAAGAAACTAACTGTATCCAGCCACTGAGAGTATGTGTGATGTAAGCCCTACAGGATAGGTTCTATGTCTTACTCATCTCTAACAGCACCCAACTGTGGCAAGCAATGAAACATCAGTAAATTATGAAGAACATAAACTTGAGAATTAAGCCAAATTGGGCTCAAATCCCTGCTTCTCAAAATATCTGAATTTGGACACATTACTTAACTCCTTTGAAACTGTCAGTGTGTCAAACATGCTGAACATCTGTTAAAGTATGATGGTATATATTGACCTTGTTGAGTCATTGTGAGGCTTAACTAAAATACTCTCTGTAAAATTCTTGGCTCATGGTAGACTCTCAAAAAATGTTAAATATTATTATAGCGAGATGTTTTGAATGAGGTGTCTTTAAATAAGACACTTATTAAGAATAATTGGCATTGATTCCTAGTGGTTTTATTTCCCTTATGGAACACAAACTAAAATATTTACTTTGAGGTGCAAAAACAATTCCACGTGGTTTCTGTTTTATGGGGAATTGTAATATAAATTTGAAGATTGGATGCAAATAATAAAGAAGATTAAACTAACAAAATTTTAATTAGGCACCAAAGCATAAAAATCAATAATGACCTTTATTCCTAACTGTGTTTTATTTTAAAATTTATTTTCTTCCAGATAAGTTTAAATTTTCTGTAAGTTTTTAATTTATATGATAATTCTGATATGTAGTTAGATTTTTTTTTAAAGATTTTATTTGTTTATGAGAGATACAGAGAGAGAGAGAGAGAGAGAGAGAGAGAGAGAGGCAGAGACACAGGCAGAAAGAGAAGCAGGCTCGATGCAGGGAGCCCGACCAGGGTCTTCAGGATCAGGCCCGGGACCGAAGGCAGCGCCAAACCACTGAGCCACCCAGGCTGCCCTGTAGATAGATTTTTTTAAATTGTTTTGACAAGAACATGGCTCTGCCATTGCAAAAATTTGTTTTTCTTCTATATTTATCAAAATTTTAGGATTAAAGTATTCTTATTTGATAGCTTTACTTATTTTTTCCAGTTTCTTTGTGTAAAGCCTTAATACTTACTACTCTGTTCATCCTGATAAGTACTAAATTCTCAAAATTAAAAACAAACCAGTGAAAATCAGTTACTTAAAATAGAATGAGTTTATTGGAATGACCAATTCTGAGTCTCAAGCCTCACTTGTATTTGACTCTCTTCAGCATCCTGTCCTTGCAATTTTTCTGCCTAATATTGCTGTTATTAGTATTCTCTTCAGCGACTTCTTACAATTTTAGAAGCAAAAACATGCATGGGTGCTGGTGTGATAGGAGCAGAGTCATAGGGATACTGAAAGAATAAAAAAATACATAAATCATGGATTTATATTATTTTTAAGGATTCATACTCAATTTGATAAAGAATATACATTAAAACTTTTGATGACTTCATAATCAGTATTAAAAAACTGTTAAAACATATAATCACTGTGACTTCCAGGTACATACGGAATAGACTAGAACAAAACCAATTAGTTAAGCAAAGATTTCCAGAAATGGGCACTTTTTGTTATGATTTTATTTATTTTTGAGAGAGAGAGAGAGGAAGAGAGAGTATATACACATGAGTGGGGTGACGGGGAGAGGGGCAGAGGGAGAGGGAGAGAGCGAATCTCAAGCACATTCTGTGCTGAGCAGGATCCTAACCCGGGGCTGGATTTCATAACCTTGAGATCATGACCTGAGCTGAAATCAAAAGTCAGTCACTCTGAGTCACTCAAACGCCCTTTTGTTATGATTTTAGAACTATCCGAAGCAGGTTAGAGGGATTTGCACAGTGAAGAAGTGAGGCAGTGACAGCAAAAAGCTTTTCTATAGAAAGCATAAAAACAGCAAAGTAATCTTTTCAATTATGGGGCAATATCCCTACTCTGGACTCCGTCCCTTAAGTCTACACTGTCAGAAGGCCTTCATTTTGTTGCATTGGATTTTTTCCTCCCCATCACCACCTGCAAGAACTTGGCCAAATTTAAGGTTAGCAGGCAAGGGTGCATTCAGCATCATACCTGAGTAATGCTTTTGGTATGATTTGGGCTAATAGCCAATATTCAGCCTCAGAATTATGATAAAATGTGATATTATTGGTTGTTCATTAGCGCATATATTTGAGGACCTTGGCTGTTGTTAATCTAATGATGAAGTGCTGATTGCTGATTTTCTTAAAGAATTTTTTAACCTTTCCTACTCAGACTACCTAAGTATCTAATTTAACAAGAACATATTTTCATTCAGCTGGATGGATAAGAGAGAGAAGTACTGCTTAAGCCCAAGGAACTTAACAAACATTCAGCTGGATGGTCACATCTTTGATGGATTTGTTGGCTGCATAACCAGTACTTCATAAAGTTGTGCGGACTAAATAACTGAATGATTGACCTTTTAAGTTTCTACTATTATTTATCTCGAAAGATATTTCTATGATATTTTACTCAATTCCACAATCTATTTTAATAATCCGTATTTGAGAAAGGTCTTTTCAGGTTGGTTATTGCAAAGAAATTAAGATGGAAAGTTCATTGTATAAATACTTAGAACTAATAAAATTCATTTCTTCTCTCTCCAACTACTACTCAAAAGTGATAAATTATTATGATTTTGTTTTCTAATTTTCACCCTATTTCATATGTATATGTTGACTATATATACAAATATGAATAAACACATTATGTATATATACAAATATGAATAAACCCTATATATAACTATATATATAGTTCCTTTTGACTATATATATTGCCATTATATATATTGCATATATATTTATATATAAATAATATCTTATTTTATTTATATATATAAATAAAATTTATATAGAATTTATATAAAATTTTTATAAAATTATTTATAAAAATTATAAAATTTATAATTTTATAAATATTATTTTATTTATATATATATATATATATATTACCCAGCTTCCTTATTCCATAACTGCAAGACCCATATTTTGGTTTAGATGTTATGGAGTTTGGAAATAATTCTCTAATTGGTCTGACAACTATTTTACATATACAAGATTGAGAGGAGTCCTGTGAGGTTTTTCACAGACTAATAAAGTCAGGATTAGTTGACCAGAAAGAAAGGGTTTCAGTATAAAGTTAAAGTACACATGTTAGGGGGGAAAAAGTCATAGTAGTTAAAACTATGTTTTTGGTATAAGAAAATAAAAAAGAATCAATGGGATAGGATAGATGACACATCATCAGGTGATATGTAGACGTTTGCTTGGTTTAAAATGGAGAAATTTCATGTCTGTTGTGAAAAGAAAGGTTTGGTTTTTCATCTTTCATGATGTATGAAAATGGATTCCTCACTGGATTTGAGCATTAATTAAAAAATATAAAACCATGGGACAATTAGATTCATGGTAGTATCTATCAACTGAAGAAAGAGGTAAACTCGAACGACCAGAAATTGAGTTTATTCAGGAATAGCAAAAGAATTGCAAGTCAGAAGGCAAAATGCACCAAGGTGTTGCTGAGTCTGAGGGCCTGGGGAGGGACTTAGGGACAAGGAGAGACAGCAGGGAGTCCAGCCAGCATCCAAGCAGTAAGTTTATTGGCTTGAGGGGAGGGAGAGACTCTTGGAGGACGTTCATTGGGCCAGAGATAAGTTTTCTTTCGTAAATGGGACATTTATGGGAAATCAAGTCTCCCAGGTTTCCCTAAGAGCGCCTGCAGGAGATTTTGCATTTTGGAAACTCTGTTTCCGTTTTAGATTGAAATCCTTCCACATGTGGCACGCTTGCATCACTCCAGTCATGTTTCTTGCAACAGGGCCGAATGTTGTGCTCTTCAGCTCTACTTCTCAAATCAAGAAAAAGAACTTCTCAAACAAATCTGTGAGAAACAGCAGAAATTGTGCTCTTCCCACAACGTGAGGCCCTCAAATAGAGAACAGTGGTCTTCACCTGGGAGGCATCCTGGGAGCACCTGGGAACTCAATGGTGGCAACAGATGGAGATTCTGGAAGGGGAAATCGAGGTTTGAAACTTTTGGACCTCTCTTTACTGCAACGTGAGTTCCTTTTGACACTGATGTGGGAGGAAGGGAATTTAGATTGCTAGCCTCTCAACCTATCCCTCACTACCGGAATTAGAAAAATTTCCCAATTTTTGGTGCTGAGATTCCCAGAAACTCTTAAAAGGTTTCTTTCAGTGAGAGAGTCCTAAAATAACAGCCTGTTTTTCAGATTCCAAGTGGAGAGTATTTCTAACATGCATAGGTAGCTTTGACAATGTCCTCTGTGAAAAACTAAGTTAATGGTTGTTTTTATGGTTATTTCTTATTGAAATTTATATTAAAATTTGTCTAAAAGGTTTTTGTTTTTTCACTCAGTTATGCTTTAGTATATCGCTTTTTATTTAACTTTTTGTGGAATTAAATATATGATATTCATCTCTGAAAGTTAAAAAAAGGAGGTAAATATCACCCTAGAGCACATGATTTATTTATTTTAAAATTTTTATTGATCTTTGTCATGATTCTTTTTAATAGCACACCTGAATTAATCTTGGATGGAAAAATTCATCTACAATTTTGAAATAAATGCCCCTTTAAAAAAGTGCTCCCCCCCCCACCCTTAAAGTTAGTAGTTTGGATTTAGCTGCATTTCTCATAACTTATGTAACATTTTTATGTTTAAAATAAGGACATGCATGAGCGCATGAGGTCTGATTTATAGATTGGAGACTATAACGAGAACTCCTCTATTTCTGTGCTCTGAAATTTTACATATGAAGAAGAATTTTAGATGTAAAGACAGAAATGTTATCGATTCTATAGTTTATTTTAACTTTAATAATTAGGAATAAAGTAGATTTAAAAATGAAGGTCATAGCATTTAAGAACATCTTTTTGGATATGATGCTGTTCTCTTAAATTGCTGATGGTCCCAGAATCCCTGCTGTATTTGTATTGTGTTCAGCAATATTTGCGAATTTTCTTCTTCTTTTTTTTTTTTTTATCTGAGAAGAAGGTGTTATATATCAGTGAATTATAGGTGGCAGTATACACAGCTAAATTTCATGTTTTATTACAGGTAGATAGAAGATATCTCAGTTGGTTAACAGTTTCGTATTTAAGCTTATTGTAATTCTAACTCCCATTTTAAACTCCCCCCCTCCTTCTTGTTATTAACATGAGAAAATCAGATAAACCTCCTCAAATAAGAGTGTGTGCTTGGGAAGTATTTTAAATCTCAGGTTTATTCTGAAAGATACAAAGTTTTTTTTTTTTTTTTTTTCTTTTTTGTAAGGTTATTAAAGATCCATTAGAAACAGTATAATATACACTGGCCAGTTGATTTAATACTAGCATCAGAATTTTAAAACCGAAATTTCTTAGAATTACATATCAAAGCAATGACAAGAGAATTTTTTATTCTGCTTCTCCATCTTCTGTTTTAAAAATTACAAGCAAATGTGCTTTGCCTGCTAATTGGAAAAATTCAATATTTTCTCGATTTACTCTCTTGAGGTGTGATATCAATCTTTGCGGATAAGTACAAAATTGCTATTCCTTATGCCTCATATCCACTCTGAAAGCATTATACTCATGAGTATGATGACAAAATTATACATGATATAAAGAAACAGAAAAACTTTAAGTTGATGATCGATACCCATACTGTGGCATCTTATGGAGAATAAGAACATTCCTCATTAGAGCGGTCCATTGATGCCATTCTTTCCAGAAGTTTTCACAAAGAGCATCCAACGGTTTTATGAAGGTTACTCAGAGACATATGGGGTTGGAAGATGGGACGGAGTGGAGGTGAGAACCAAGGAGGCAAGCAGGTCAAACTCCGGTGCCCTGCAATTTTTCTGTTGTTTTGTTTGACATACTGAGCTTTGTAAGATAATCTCTTTACCTTTTAAACTGAAACCATTTTATCTAATCCAAAATCCTTACGTATAGAGGAGAAAATTGAGAATAGAGTAGATTCAGACACTTGCTGAGGATCAAGTCAATAATGAGCAGTGTAGGGCTGGCATTACCAAATGCTACTATACTGCTGAGTAAGTGGTATTTACTTTGTATATGTTTTCTCCCTTGCAGTTTTTTTTTTTAATGTTTGTTTGTTTGCTTGCTTGTTTTGTTCCTTGCCCCACCATAATTTGTTTATTCATTTAGTTGTTTTGCAATTTTTAGCCTATAGTTTGGCTTATAGTTTTCAAATAGATTTGCTTGCTTGCAAATGCTCACATTAATGCTGGGCAATTGTTTTAGGATCATTTGATTCTCTTGAGCTGATATTTAAGCCTTATTAATTCTAATATGAAATAAGTAGACAGAGAAATTCAGAGGGAAACTGTTTCTTCAGACTTTTTTTTTTTTTCTTTTTCAAGGTCAAAAAGATAGGTTCTCAGAACTGGAGTGTTTCTTAAGTACTTCCCAACAGGTTTTATTGTTTTTTTGATATGGTTCTCTAGCATTTGGAAGTCTAAATACCCTTAAGTATTTGGAGTTTAAAATTGGCATAGACCTGTAGAAACTAAGAAGACATTAACTAAATATACTGAGCTAAGTTCATTTGAAAAACAAATTGAAACCATGCAAATGTTAGGAGACCAACCCAAATCTGCTCTGGTTTGTGCTGGAGAAATGCAATGGACCCCAGGATTTAGTCTCCCTGTTTTTGAAAAATTTACTCCTTCAGATAGCTTTTGAATCAAATAGCATGTTAAACATGAGTATCGTTTCACCTGAAAGAAGTATTATGCGTGGACCTACCGTAGTCCCATAGAATATGTCTTTCTAAGAATTGTTTTATTATTATTATATTAGTCGAGGTCTCAGTCTTTTTCACTACTGATGGTTTAATAAAAAATAATATAACAGGTTTAATAAAAAAATAAATAACATCTTCAAGATGTTGATGGATATTGCAGGATGAGTACAGTTGACTTATTTTGTATGTTTGGCTAGGGCCTAGAAAAAAAATCATTTATTTAGGTTGTGCTTGCAGGGACAATCATAATTTATATTTCAAGTTTATGAACTCAAGTTTATTACATGTAGGCTCCCCCAGAAGTTAATAACTTGCAATGCTCTATATAACTTCAATTTGAAATAAAAAATGGCAAGAAATTTTGGTTGATTAATTCACTTATTCATTCAAGAAATGCATATTCAACACCTATCATGTGCCAAGGTGTTTGGGATATATTAGTGAATAAAATAGACAAATTTGTGCCTTCAAATTCATGTGTGTGTGTACAGACAGCAGGACAGCAGCAAATGAATACATTAAATGAATAAATCATCT
Source organism: Nyctereutes procyonoides (assembly GCF_905146905.1). Lineage (NCBI taxonomy): Eukaryota > Metazoa > Chordata > Mammalia > Carnivora > Canidae > Nyctereutes > Nyctereutes procyonoides. The sequence goes on along the minus strand of NW_026575032.1, from coordinate 11,032,277 downwards.
CCTATGTCAGAAAAGTGCTATGGAGGATAAGAAAAGCTGAGCAGGTTAAGAGGACTTTTTTTTTTTTTTTTAAGAGGACCTTTTAATTTAAAATTAAGTACCTCTGAAATCTGTGAGGGTTATAGAACTCAGAGATGAAAGAGAATGGGTTATTAGTAAGTGACTATGGTTGTTTTGCTTTGGGAAGAGAAAACAAACGCAACTTTAGCTGTTCTTTTTTAAGATTTCCTTCAGGAGTTGCTTTAAAGTAGATTTCTCATTAGCCATTAAATTGAATGTTTTCCCACTAGGCAATTTGCCCCAAACACTAAATTAGTGGGAGAACCACTAAAATAACTTTGTCATTCTAATGGCAAGAAGGCTTTTAAAGAAAAGGTGTAAAGGGATATCTGGATATAGAGTAGGTTTCCCTTTTTTTTTTTTTCCCCCTTGGCAGAAACATAAGGTAGTATTTAAGAATGTGTCAGTGGAAGTAAAACTGTGGTTTAAGATGTTGAGTCCCCAGAAGGAGACCTTGAAAGAATTTCTTGGTTACATTAACAAAACCCTCATGTTTCATGAGGAATGGCTAAAAGATAATTAAAATAAATTAAAAGCAAAAAAAAAAAAATAAAATGTAGTTATTGCCATTTGAACAAGTAAGTTTCACACAGAAACTCATGACAAAGTTTATCAGATTTGACTGCTCCAAGGGCCTGCCCCCATTGCCCTTTGCAAAAATACCATTCTTACACAAGCAGTGGTCCGAGAAGTCATGTCCTCTGTGAATGCATAATCTGTGATTACAAAATGCTCACGCATGTTTTTAATGCTTTGATTTTTTTCCTGCGTGCCTAAATCTCCTAGTTTTATTTTAGCAAAATGCCTATCTCCCAAGCTTACCTATTTATTTGCTACTAACTTCATATACTTATTTACTTACTTTTTTAAAAATGTGAAATAAAGTCCTATATGTTTGGGACATTGTGCTTGGTGCTTACAGAAACTTTTTTCTGGTTAAAAAATTTCATATGAGGGATCCCTGGGTGGCGCAGCGGTTTGGCGCCTGCCTTTGGCCCGGGGCGCGATCCTGGAGACCCGGGATCGAATCCCACATCGGGCTCCCGGTGCATGGAGCCTGCTTCTCCCTCTGCCTGTGTCTCTGCCTCTCTCTCTCTCTGTGACTATCATAAGTAAATAAAAAAAAAAAATTAAAAAAAAATTCATATGAAAAGTGGTAAGGTGATAGGACTAGTCTTGAGTACCTGCTTGCAGTGCCATTGCTTCGTTCTTTCTAGCTTAGAGTTGTATATAGATTAGAAAAGAGACGAATGGCTGGCAGGATGTGGTATCACCAGATTTGAAAGCAGAGTGATAGAAATCTGTATGAATTCAGTTAAGTGCTATACATATGATGATATACCTAATGAAGACAAAGAGAAAAGGTTAAATGTTGTCACCTATAGTCCTTCTAATATGAGACATTTTCAATTCATCTTGGGATAATTTCAACACAGTGGTCCCCATGTATATAAAGTTAATAACAAATTACATTAGTGATAATAATGCTTTACATTTATATATTTAAGAAGTCCTTGATTGGTTATTTTTGAAGTTCTTTTGTAAAGAAAATTATGTTTTGCAGATTATATTTTTAGACTTTGTAGAATAAATTATACCATTATAGATTGTATTTAATCTGTTTTTTTTTTTAAAGATGCTCCATATATATTTAGTGTACTGATTGGCCAGACCTGATTTGCTGCAAACCTATTTTTTTATATAAAGAATTTCCTGTTTACAGCTTTATAATGCAGTTAATATATTTTTAATCCTAAATGTTTAAAGAATCTTGTTTGAATCATTCTTGCATTTACATACAATGAGCTCAGTACAGTACACCATATATATAATTGTCTTACACATGCTTGTGGATATCTTGTTTCTAACAATTTCATTATGTGCAATTGGAAATGTGTTCAGGTTTCTATAGAATGATTGTTAAATTTCATATAATATCTTTCTGGGAGAAATGAGTAATTAAGAAGCACAAAGCCACCTATTTAATTAGCCTACTTGTATCCACAGAAGAATCTCAGTTGTAAGAAGTCAGAGGCAGCTTGCCTTTAGTTAATTGAATCAGGGGATTTTTAACACCTTTTTACATTTTCCCCCACTCATTTGATTTAGTTTTATTCACCCTAAATGACTCACTAAAAAATTCCAGACTGCATAATTTTGTCCAAGTAATATTTTGTTGAAGCTTCTCTATGGTCAAATCTAGAGTCAGTATCAATCTTATTTTGTTACCAGAAGGGCGTAAATATGTTTTTATGATAAAGAGGTATTCAAATATGAAAATAGATTTCATTGATCTTTAAGAGTAAGGGATTTAGTATTTTGACATCTACTAAATAGTTCAAAATGCAGTTTGAGAGCTGCTTAATCTTTCATTTGGATGTTGCTAAACCACAGGTATGGAGAACTTGGCTTGCGGTTAATTGTCGTATTTACGAAGATGAACTTTATCTGTTTCAGCTTAATATCTCTTTGAAAGGGCAGTTCTAACTTAGAAGCAATTGAGTAAAAGGCATCATGCTTTTAATTACTTTATAAAAATAACCTGGTTCTTTCCCCCTTTGAATACTCTAAATTAGATTAAACTTTTCAGGGAGAAACAAAGCAGAGGGGAGTTGCTAGTGGAGAAGTGTTTTGAAGCCAAATGTAAGTTACCAATCCTTTTATGGAATAAAGGAAACTAAGAAAAACAGCAGCTGCCATTTCAGCTCAATAACTCCAATAGCTCTTAGTGAAATCATTTTGAGACTGCGGAGTAGAAATAGTTTAAAGGTCTATTGTAAAAGAGACAATAATTTTATTCATTAATTAGACTCGTCAGAGACTGCTTTGATTTTGCAAAAGTGAATAACCTTTTATTCCCTGGTTATAGTTAAATCCTTAAGCTCATTTGATTTCCTGTGCCCCATTCGATTTCACTTTAAGGTTTCACCTTTGCAAATACATTATACCAGGCCAATCCCATTAATATTTTCATTTCTCTCTCACTTTAATAAAAAAGCAAAGAGTAACTTTTCTTAAAATGAACACAAGACTGGGGGAACATAAATTGCAGAACTGAATGCACAAGTAATAGAATGAGTAACATTTTGTTTATGTGTTTCTTACCTCAACCTCAGATAGATGAAGACTGTTTTTGTTTTTTCTTACCAGTGATTTTTTTTTATGTTGTAAAATATTGGACTTTTATGGATATTATTTTCAGTTTTGCTACTTTTTAGTTGAGGTTGATTTAAAGGCAGAATTTATGCCAGCATTTGGGATTTTGCTGTCTGGCATCTATCATATATTAATTCACACTTGATTAATTTGGAATTTCAGAAAATTTCAGTGTAGTATTGAACTTTTTTGACACAGTGGAAAAGAGTATACTAAACAAATAAATAGCGTAAAAAATTATATGGGGAAGTATATATGCTAGAGATTAAGTAGTTTTCAAAGTTTTAAAAATAGTTGAAAATATTAAAGCATTATTTTTCAATCACTTTGACATGACAGTTTCAACTTATTAATTACAGCATTTATGTTCCTAAGAACATTTCTTTGTTTTAGGTTCTAACATATTTCAAGTTACAGTTGCTTAAAAATTACTAATTTTTAATTTAATGTTTTTAATATAGTACATTTGGATATATTTTAACTAAATAGTTCAGTGTGCAAAAAACAGGAATCCTCTGCTCCCACCTTCCCCATCCAAGATACCCAGTCACCAAGGACAAGTATTTTGAACTTTATAAGCTTTTTCTTTTGATATTTTCAGCTACAGCTCTAAATACCTCATTGATATTTTTATTTCTTAACCTCTCAATTTTAGGCTGCAGATAGCTATTAAAGTCCCAGAGAAGAAGGTCTTTTAACAATCCACTCATACATATAAAAACACGCTTCTACTCCTTCCATTATCCCACTGAAGCCTTTTTATAATTTTGGTTAGAACATTATTTGGTGCTTACGTTTATATCTGAGTTATGTGCCATGTACTATGCATATACTTACTTTCTTGTGCAATGGTTTTTATCTGGAGTCGATTATAAATTGTCTTTAATTTGTATATATACCTATCACTCCAAATTCTCCAGAAACACTGTAAATTCTCTTCATACATACACATAAGATCATCTTTTAGATTTTTTTTCTTCTTTCCTTTTCACTGCTGGCATCTTACTCTGTTCTGAAGCCGCTGAGCTGCAGGTCAGAGATACAGTTATCAATCCAGGACTTCTTTTCACCATCATCCAGAAGTTTCCTGTGTGTTCTCTTGTGTTCAGTTTATATTTCTCCTCCTTCTATATTATTCCTTAATGTTAGGTAAATGTGTCCTACAGAAACATATGGTATGAGATAGGAGTTGGTCTTGGGATTCACATTTTTGAGATCATACAATTCTGAAAAACATTGATGAACATCGTATTTGACTGAGGATATAATTCTAGTTCAGAAATGTTTATTTTCCCAAATGTTGAAGATTCCATTTCCTGTAGCTTCCAGGGTTGCTCTTGAAAAATCTTATGATATTCTGATTCTAACTCCAGCTTTGTGTAATATGACCTGTTGTGCTCGCTTATATTTCAAGAAGGTTGTAGGGTTTTCTCCTTACCTTCAGTATTCTGAAATTTCAAGATGATGCAACCTGTGTGCTATTCCATACAAAACAAAACAAAACAAAACAGATTTCATTAGGCTATTCACTGGACCATTTTTCATCCCAAAGTATGTGTATCTTTAAAATATATATATATTTTTAAATATACATATATCTTTCAGTTTTTGGAACTATTTTGATACTCTTAAACTTACTATCTTCTGTTCTGTTGTTATAATTTTTCTTGAAACTTAATTAAATCAGTGCCTCAACTTTTTAAAAATTTTTTTCAGTGCCTCAATTTTATTACATTTTCCTATTTTCTGTGTCTTTGTGATTTCTTTCCTACTGTCTAAATTTCTTCTCAATTTGAAATTCCATATTTTCTACTGGATATTTTTATGTCTATTATCATATATTTAATTTATAAGAGGTGTTTAACCCTTACTGTACTTTTTTAATATCTCTTTGGGAAAAAATATTTTCTTTTGAATTATCATTTTCCTTCATTAATTCTTCTCAGATCCTATTTTCTGTTTATTGGTTTTGTTCAATATTATTCATTTATAGTATTGTTTTGGGTGTGGTGCTCATTCACTGCCCATTCAGTGTTAAAGCAGAGTGAAAATGTTGCTTTAATGATCAGAGAAAAAGAGTTCATTGGATGCTCATTGTACAAGGGTCAGTATGAAAATGGCACATGTCCCTCACAGTAGGAAGAATCATTTAATCTGGGATTCTTAAATATGAATGTTTGGGATCATTTATCTTGGGCTAATTTTCATAGAGCAAAATCTTCTAATCTCTTGCAGATAAACATAAAATGGGCTAGCAAATGCCACTTTTGACTATGCAGACTTCATGTTAAACCTTTTGTTTTTATTTGGGTATCTCACCTCCATCTGTCACCCTTTGTCTGGAGACCCAGAGATAATAGCCTCTTGTACTTATTCCATCTTTTAACGAATCTCCTTATTTTCAGTCTCATCCCATGTGCTCTACTGGTAACTCCAATTCCTGAGTAATTCAGTGGTATGTAAGGAGGGACATGGCTTTCTTCCTGTGAGGGCACTTTCGCATTGACTTTCTATGCAATGCTATGTCAGTTATCACGTATCCATCTACTTTTCTTTTACCAAAAAACCTCCTGACAGTCCTCATCTGCTGTGATTCCTTTTCTTTCTCTTGTGTATACATAAGTTTTTTAAAATTAATTTACTTGTCGCTTTAAGACAGTTTTGAGAGGCATTAGAGGGAAACCATGTTCAACCAGAAGTCATGTAGCATAATTTTAATTTGCAAAACTATTTGGTAATTAAAAATTTTTATTATTTTGTTTTAGTGAGTTCACATTAATGACTGTTTACGTCAGCTGAGATGGCAAAATGTTCTTGTGAGAAATTTTTACTTGCTAACTATAGAATTCAAATCTGATCCTTCCTCCACTGGAATAAAGATGATTTAAAAACACATATATACTTATATACTGATTGAATTCCTTCATCAGTAAAAATGTATTACCAAGCATACCAGAGCGCTCAATTGATTTTCTATAATACTCTGTTCCAAATGTTAAAAATGTATGGATGAAACATTCTGTCAGTGATACTAGAATCTGCATTTAGCCTATTGCTAGAATAATTGCCACTGTTGTTGCCCATGAGTTTTAGACATTACTAATGCTTATAAAAATATTGATATCACTGGCCAATATCATAAAATGTCCTACTCAAATGTATATAATTCAATAAGCATATTGATATGTAGCATTAAATTTCTGTAACTGAGGTAGAGGTAAGGATGTACTATTGAAATGGGGGTAAACTCAAGGAGGAGATGAATTCAAGTCAATGCAAGGTAATACTGTTGAGTATTTCATATTTCAAATGAGAGAGGAAGCATCCAAGGGAATGTAGGTTTTGAATAAGTGGGCAGATACTGGTATGGTTAATTGAGACATGATATATGGGAAAGAAGTTTGGGAGAGACAACTCTTTTGGTTTCAGATGCATTAACCTTGAGGATCTTTTGAAATATTAAATAGCAATCTGTATATAGGACTGGAACTCATCAGAAAGGTCTGGTTCAAATATATAGAATTGATTGAATTAACTAAGCTGCACCAAATACTCTTATATCACAGGTGCTTAAACAAGACAGAGACTTTTTTCAATCTTGTGGAGGAAGCATAGTGGAAGGCAACTTAGGCTGAATGGAGCACAAAAAAAAAGTCATCCAGACTTATTTTAGATCTCCATTCTGCCCTCCAAGGTGTGGCACTTCTTACAGGATCCAAAATTTCTAGTGTAGAAGCTCCATCACAATGGTGTCTCCAGTAGCAAAATGGAAGAAGGCACAGCTCCTCCCTTTTAAAGAGACTTAGCCAAGCTTTCACCCCAGTCTGCTTATATCTCTTTTGCATGCAAAAGAATTTAGTCGTATCTCACCAAATTACCCAGAAGCTCTGGAAGTATCTTTTATTCTGTGTGGTAATGTGGAAGGCTAAAAACAAAACAAAACAAAAAAGGCTTTTTTTTTATTTAAATAGAAATAAGGGAATGGAAGATGGAGTATGCATCTCACAGGCCTATATTAAGTCACTGGCATATAGATTGCATTTTGAAATGTGGATATGTATGAATCACAGCATGTATATTAAAAGCCTTATTTTGAAGTCAGATTTTTGTGGATTGAGCAATGAATGGCAGATGAGGAACTAAAGAGAAACAGACAAATCCTTCAAAAGGCTTGGATGAAAGATGAGAGAAATAGGACAGTAGTCCAAAAATTTAGAGTTTGTGAAGAATAAAATGAACTCAGAAGGAGGTGACTTAAAAATGGAGGGTAAGACTGATGACCAATTAATATTTATTAAGTGATGTTATTTATTGATGTATGAATGCTTCTATATGCACTAACCTTTTGCTGTAGGTATGATCATTTCTATTTTATAAGTGAATAAACAGCCCTGAAAGATTAAATTATTTAAATGGAGACCCAGAGTTGCTAAATACTAGAGCTAAGAATTTTATGTGGAAAAGACTCTGTGTCAACTCAAAATCGGAATCTACCTATTACTTTTTTAATTAGGCAGTATCTCTCTAGAGGTACCCAGATGGCTCAGTTGGTTAAGTGACCATCTCTTGGTTTTGGATCAGGTCATGATCATAGGGTCATGATCTCAGAGTCATGAGATCGAGCCCTGCTTTGGACTCTGTGCTCAGTGCAGAGTTTGCTTGATATTTTTTCCTTCTCCTTCTCCCTCCCCTGCTGCTTCTCCCTCCATGCTCTCTCTTTCCCTCTCTCAAAATATATTTATTTGTGAACAAATAGGTCTTTAAAAAATAGGCAGGATCTCTACTCTGAACCACCACCCAGCTTAATATTTTGTTTTTAGTTAGGAAGGTAAAGAGCTCAGTGAAGGTGAATGGATAAGTTTAGTCAGAATAGACACGCATGAGTAAGCTTTTAGTGGAAAAAGACTTCGTAGTGATGACAAATTTCAAATCACTTTTACCAGGAAACCAGATTAGGTGCCAAAGGTACATGTTCCTATTATGTTTCCAAAGCAAAAGTTGATCATCTCATTTTAAATAAAATTAATACTACTAATCTTCTTTGGACCATAAATATTGCCTTTAAAAAAAAGGAAATTAGTGCTTGTGTCTTACATTTCATTATTTTTAGTTTTATTTGGTCTCTCATCATTTAAAAATTTAAATAAAGCACAATTATGATCACTATGATAATGTTAAAACTATAATTAATTTTGTTTATGTGAAAATTATACCGTGGTTATCTGTGTAGATGGTAATTGCATTTTTAGATGATTTTTTTTTTCTTTAGAACGATGCTTTACACTAGAGATTCAAATAAGTGTACAGAATAGGAAAAGGTTATGATTTCTTCTTGGGGAAGGGTCAATACTTGTTTTCCTAAAAAGTCTTCATCTAAGTGGATTTTTCAAGGTTTCTGAATAACCTGATTCTTTGAATATATTGAGATTATTTCTGTTTCTATGGTATCATTTCTTATTGACCAGCAGTGTAAGACTGATACATACTAGCAGGATGTATTTAACCACAACCATGAGTGACTTCACAGAGACCAGAGCTGTGAACACCTGTGTGACTAGAAAAGCCTCTTTATCTTTACTTCATATAAGGTACAGCCTCTGCTGGGGCCAAGTTGCTAGGTGTTCCTGAAATGAGACTAAAGCAAGTTGATTTAATTTAATTTCATAGTATTACTAAAATTATTTAATTCATTCATCTTTCATATGATGGTCTTCTCTGAAGAAGAGTCCACTATTTGTGGCACACTGTGGAGAATATATAAATGTGTATAATTACCCAGGTCCTTAACATGTACCGATGTACTGAGATCTTTTAATGTTTACCCTGTACTGCAACATTTTCAGGTTGATCATTTCTACACATGAGAAAACAGGTTAAAAGATATTATGAATCGCCCAAGGGTTGTAAATGATTGGGTCAGAATGTAACCAAGGCCATTTCCACAGCCCCAAATGTAAAGAGCTCAGTGACAATATTGTCTATAGAATGTGTGTATTCGTTCTTTGAGCTGCTGTAACAAGTTACCACATGCTTAGTGGCTTAAAATGGCAGAAATTTGTTCTCTCAAAGGTGTGGAGGCCAGAAATCCAAAAATCACCTGCTGGCTTCCTCCAAAGCCTCTAAGGAAGAATTCTACTTTGCTTTTTCCAGCTTCTGGTAGCTCACAATTTTCCTTGGCATATGCCAATGTAACTCTAGTTGCTTCCTCTCTCTTTGCATGGCTTTCTTCCTTGTATCTGTGTCTCTTCTTTTCTGTGTCTTATGAGAAAACTTGTTATTGGATTTAGGACCCACCTTAATCCAAGATGATCTCTAGAGATTCTTCTCTTAACTACATTTATAAAACTTTTATTCCAAATAAGATCACATTCTGAGGTTCTGGGTGGAAATACCTTTTGGAAGACCACTTTTCAGCTCATTACAATGGGCATGGCCTCCATTTTAAAAATATTAAAAAATATTAAATAGTTATCAAGTGATCACCAAGGTAGCCACCACCCATAGCAAGACAGCATTCCCAACAATCTGAAAATATCCTGTTTCCTTCAATGATTATCTCCCCATCTGTGGTCATTAGAATTGTTCTGACTTTAAGAGAATCACTTCCTTAATTTTCTTTAAAAGTTTGTTATTCCTGTAGCAAAATAATAGTTTTATATATTTTTATATTTCATATAAATGAAACATTGTTCATATTTTGTGTTATGCTTCTTTTAATGAGTTCTATGTTTATAGGAATCATATATTATTGAAGGTAGGCGGTGGTTAGTTTTTTTTTTTTTTTACAGCTTGTATATTTTATCTTTATTGCGTATGTTTGTTATTTATTTTTGGCCATCACAAACACTATTGTTATGAACAGTTTTGTATATTTAATCCCCATACAACTGTACAATTTTATATGAGATATATACTTACTAGATGATAACACATTTTCAGAGCCACTGTAGTGCTATACCTTTCATCAGCAGTTTATGTGAGTTCCTGTTGCTCTCACATAATTAATAACCCATGGCATCAGCTGAAATTTTAGTTATCTGATAATTTCATAGATGTGCGGCCAAACTCCATGACAGTTTTCACTTACGTGTCTCCAATTACCAATGAGTATCATAAATTTATTGGATTTGTACTTTTATGAACTGCCAGTTCAGTTCCTTTTCCCATTTTTCAATTTGTCTTTTCTTATTATTTCTCTTTTTTCTTATAATTCTGGATAGGAGCCCATATTTATAATATGTAATGTAATGTAAGTATTCCCTATCATATAATGGTTATCTTTGTTCTCTTTTAGTGTATGTTGTTTTTTAAAATATTTTATTTATTTATTCATGAGAGACACAGAAAGAGAGGCAGAGACCCAGGCAGAGGGAGAAGCAGGCTCCATGCAGGGAGCCCAATGTGGGACTCGATCCCGGGACTCCAGGATCACTCCCTGAGCCAAAGGCAGAGGCTCAACCGCTAAGCCACCCAGGCTCCCTAGTGTATGTTTTGATACATTTTTTTCTTTAACATCAATCCATCTTTTCCTTTATGATTAGTGCTTTTAAAAAATTATTATTTTTTTCCTACCAATGAGACTGTTTGTAATTCCTTTATTTCCCCCTATGTTTCTTTAACCAACCAAACCCCTTTCTGATTGACACATTCTGTTTTTAGAGATGGTGGTATATTGAGGTTATAATCAAGTCTTGCTTATTGGGAGCAATTACGTCACTTTCAGGTGTCTTGTACATTTTTTGTGTATTGATTTTTCTAGGTTAACTTGGAGGCCAGTCTTAATTGCTCATTTTCATCTTCTTGGGAGATTTGTTTATAGTGGGTCTTCACTATCTAGTAAGTATGGATAAAAGCGTGTTGGCTTTGAAATTAGTTTTACTCCGATAGTGCTTTTTGGGTAAAGAGGCTCCCCAACTGATTTCACCATTGGTCCTACTTCATGTTAGTTAGGTATCTGACTAAATGGGAAATTTATTCTTTATCAAATATTTTACATATGATATTTCAATCTCATGAAATCTATAAATATATATAATTATATTATTGATGAAAATCATGAGATTGAGTGACATTAAATAATATGCTCAAGGACAAACTCAGAAATTACAAGTTAAGATATGTACTTAAGTCTCATTTTTTTCAGATTTCTTTGATGTCTCTCCTTAAATGCGGTTTCAAACTTTAAAGTTACAAATTCACATATTTTACAGGACATCGCCAATTTAAAAATAGGTGAAAGAGCCCTGCTCTAATTTAAACTACTTACAAATTTCTTCCTATGAGCATTCTTGCCCTATCCATATTTAGCTAAAATTATTTACATTTATAATCTTTTCAAAAGTTCCTCCTATTGTTTTACATGTTAGTCAATGTATTTTCTTTTTCTTTGAAGAATTTTGGGGTGAGTCATAGGGAGTCTTTTGAGGACAACTTAGCAGATACACATTCTTCCTTGTTTGCTTTTTAGCAAGTATTTTAGATAAGCAAAATAAGGGCAAAATGGGTAAGACAAGAAAAAAGAATTAGAGAAGTTCACTTACATTTGTCTGCAGTAGATTTGACTGTCGTCGTTTTGAACGGTTATTCCTAAGATGCTTATTTCCAGTTAAGCTAATACAATTTTAGGATATAAAAGTTTCATTCAAAATCTTGAAAATCACACTTATGTGTTTGTAATGGGATAAGTTCCAACCTATATCCTCAGATTCAGTAATTCCAAATGCTTCTGCTAGATCCATATCAGTGATGAAGCCTATATACCTCTTAGGTTATGGGATAGGCAAGGGAAGTGTTAAAAAAGAAAAAGGAAATACCAATTCTTGACCTTATTTACACAAAGTGATGAAACTATAGTAATGAATTGATAAATTTGGGGAAAAAAATTAAAATATAGTGTCTAGTTCAGTACAGTACTTTCAAATAAATATACTCACAGTTGTGAGATTTTCTAATCCTCATCTGTCTTCTAGCATAAGGCTATGAATAATTTATTTAATTCTTAGAAATTACTAAATTATCCATATCATACTGAATTCTAATGAAGTTCTAGTTATGTAAAATAAGAGTGAACCTAGACTAGCATTACGACTAAGTGGTAAGCTGTAGTCTGCTTAGGCTTCTACCTATGATCGCTTTTTAGTATGATTTCTCATTTTGAAAATTTTTAGTAGTTCCTAGGTTTGAAATCTAATTCTTTCAAAAGCTTCTTGAACTTTACAATCATAATCACATGTCTTTCAGAAGAACAATAGAAGAGGTGGCTATTATATGCTAGTCTCTCAGATGGATTATATTCTATCATGCTGCTGTCGTCCAAACACAAATACATCGTCCTACTAGTTGAAATAGATTGAAATCTGAGTAATCTATATTATCATTCTACTGGGTGTTGGGGTTTTCCCTTAAAACCATGCTTTTCAATTTCCTTTGAGTCTCTTTGGCTCAATCGCCTGCTGTTATAATCATTAGAAGTCCATAGAGAGTGGAATTTCTCAAAATGTAGACAGTTTTATTCAGAACATGAGCCCTCAGGCATTTCTTTTCATTTTTTACTTAGCTTGGGTATATAGATGCACCTTTGACTTTAATGTGCTTGTTACAGATCCTAAACGCAAAGTATGCTTCCTTCTGCCTTGAGATACAGGTGGCAAGAATTCTTGGTCTGCCAAGGAATTTTATCTGCTTCTAAATTCTGACTGTCCCATTATATGACTTCGTTATATTAAGATTTTAATAGTGCAAATAAGGGCCAAGGCTTCTTTGTTAATGAAATATTAAATCACTCTTTGGTCTTACATCTGGCAGTTATTTTCTACTTCATCTTTAAAAGCGGAAGTGTGTGAGCTTTTCATCCAGTGGAGTAGTTGGAATTTATTCATATGAGTTCAGACCCATTGAAACCTGCCAACCATATAAAAACAGTTGCCAATATGGGAGAAGTCTTCCTTGTGTTGTGATTGAAAGGGTTTCACTGTTTAGATGTGAACTTAAAATAAAAATGTATTCCTCCATTTAAAGAAAAGCCTGTGCCTACTTGTCACAGATGGCTTTCTACAGGAATGATGAACAAAGTGGATTTATTTGATAATGTCTTAAATCTTAAATTATTTTTCAATTTATATGTGTATTTGCTTGTATATATTACATATATGTGCACACACATATATCTAATGTTAGAAACAGTCTTATTTAATGTCAACTTTAAATTGGTTACAGAATGTAGTTGGACTTGTTTTTTGACTAGGCAAGCAAGCAAAGATTTTTTTTTTCTTTTTTAAATGTACGCTTTTGTTTTTGAACCATGACCAATACTTTGGCATATGGATTTAAAAAGTATTCACAATGATCTGAATTTTTTTTTAAAGATTTTATTTATTTATTCTTGAGAGATAGAGAGAGAAAGAAGCATAGACGCAGGCAGAGGGAGGAGGAGGCTCCATGCAGGGAGCCAGACGTGGGACTCGATTCCGGGTCTCCAGGATCACACCCTGGGCCAAAGGCAGGTGCTAAACCACTGAGCCACCGGGTTGCCCAATGATCTGAATTTTTATCAGTGAATGTTTCTTGACACTAGTATGTTTTTCTCTACTACCTGGGTTCTTTTGTTAGTGGTAGTGTTTTCATTCTAATCACCTGTAGCAGCAAACATGGATTCACAGTTAAACACATCAAAATCCTGGCTCAGAGCTCCTCTGGCCAAGGCCCTGGCAGCTGGAGGAGCCAAGACTCAGCAGGCATGATTGAAAAGAGAAGTCCCAGTGGTGCTGGAATGGTCCTATAGTGGGAGAAGATCGAGTGAGGTCTAGAGGAATGACAGCGATGACATCTATCATTTGCTCCAAAGTGTGCAAGCCAAGTCCTAGGAAGAATCATGAGAACTCTGATCCCTGAGTAGTTATAGAAGCTGAAATGCAAATGAATCAGCATAGTTTGATAAAAAACTGGTCCTTCCTGCTTCTCCATAAGCCCCTCCCCCACTTTTTTCTTCCTGAGGCCATTTGTTGCTATTATTTCATTCTTGTCCTATGCTGTAGGAGTTACAGTACTCGTATGGGAGAGCCCTCTAAAGTCTCAAAATCCAACCCAAAAGGAAGGGAGCAGATATCTTTTCACTGATAAAGAAAGGACCCTAAAACTTGGATGAGGAGGGTTTAAAAGATGTGGATGTTTTTCACACTTACTTTGGGAAGACAAGAGAAGACTGAGGAATTCCTAACATCCCTATTGCCCATAAATTATAGGAGTGAGCTGATGAGGCCTTTTTGGAAATCTGTGTCCTGAACATGATTCATGGGGGGTATTCTCTCTCTCTCTTAGCCATTGTCTGATTATGCAGACATAAAAAAAAATAAAAATTCTGTTTGTTTTGCCTCTTCAGTGTTTCCGAGTCATTTATTCCCCTTCCATTCATCCTGTCACTGCCCTAATTCAGGTCCTCAGTCTGTAACATCCAGATTTTTGCAGTTTCTGTCTGGCTCTTTTGCTTTCCAGCTTCTCTCTACTCCAGTTCATTCTAAGTATTACTTTCAGAATGGTTTTTCAAAAATATAGTTCTTATCCCATTAATTTTCTTGATACAAATTATCTATGGCTCTTTGGTTTTGGAGTAAGTTTCAAATTCCTTAGAGAATGCACAGCTTAGAGTAGCCACAGCCATATGTAGGTCTTTACATTTAAACATAAACTGAATTAGGGACGCCCGGGTGGCTCAGCGGTTTAGCGCTGCCTTCAGCCCAGGGCCTGATCCTGGAGATCCAGGATCCAGTCCCATGTCGGGCTCCCTGCATGGAGCCTGCTTCTCCCTCTGCCTATGTCTCTACCTCTCTCTCTCTATGTGTCTCATGAATAAATAAATAAAATCTTTAAAAAAATAAATAAACATAAACTGAATTAAAAGTAAAAAAAAAAAGTTTCCTTAATCACAGTTTCATGTCAAAAGCCACCATACAGTGACTACCGAATTGGATAGCACCAATTTAAAATATTTCTATCATCACAGAGGGTTTCATTGGACAACTCTGCCTTAGAATGTTGTACCAAACATTTCATACCATGTTCCAGCTTACTTTTCCTGTCTTATTTTCTCCTACACAGTGTCAACACATCTCTATGATCCAGTCCTGTGGGTCTACTTATTGTTGAAAGCATCAAACATTCAATCAACAAACTTTCATTGAGCTCCATTCATATATTACGTATCATTCTATTGGCAGTACTACTGTGAATTAAAACAAGACAAAAAAAAACTGCCTCATGGACATTATATTAGCAACATTATATTAGTATTTATATATTATAAACATCCAAAACATTAAACATGTAAAATATGCAATGGTAAGGGGTACTAGGAAGAAAAATAAAAGTGGGAGTGTTCAATGAA
Organism: Nyctereutes procyonoides; assembly: GCF_905146905.1. Lineage (NCBI taxonomy): Eukaryota > Metazoa > Chordata > Mammalia > Carnivora > Canidae > Nyctereutes > Nyctereutes procyonoides. Next base: position 11,016,682 of record NW_026575032.1, on the reverse strand, counting down.
CAGTGAGTGAATGGTTACATGGGGTGTTTGGGAAAGACCTTTTTGTTGAGGGGTATTTTGGCCAAGCCCTGAATGAAGTGAAGAAATGAATCATGTACCTCTCTGGGGAAGTATAAATCTTTCATTCTACTGCCTTCAAGCTTTTGCCCTTCTTATGTTTGTGGGAATATTTTTTTTTTTAAGATTTTATTTATTTATTCATGAGAGACAGAGAGAGAGGCAGCGACACAGGCAGAGGGAGAAGCAGGCTCCATGCAGGGAGCCCGATGTGGGACTTGATCCTGGGACTCCAGCATCATGCCCTGGGCTGAAGGCAGGTGCTAAACTGCTGAGCCACCGAGGGATTCCCCTGTGGTAATATTATTTATTAAGGGCATATCACTAAGTGGAAGCCTTCGTCTTGCTCTAAAGATTTTTGGTCTCCAGACAATGTAATCAGAATCCTAGACTGTTAGAACTAGAGGCAACTATAGAATTCATCTAATCTATTTCCTAATTTTAAGGAAGAAGTAGCTAAGATGTAGATAAGTTTAATTGATTTGTTTTAAGTGGCAAAGTGAAATAGTGGAAAAATATCAATTAGAACCTGGTCTCCTGGCTTGTATTATTGTCTTGTTTAAGGTTGGGTTTTCTAAGTAATGGGATTAAAATGAGGAAGGACTCATGAACCTTTTAAGATTTTTTTTCTTTAAATATTTACTTTATTTTGGCTTTCTCTAAAATTTTGTTGATATTGATATTTCAAATGAGCCATTAGTTTTTCTTTTACACTGCAGAGTCCATCTGATTGTTCAGAAATATATTTGCAATTATTTCCACACCTAATTGTCATTTAAATTTTCATTTACCAATATGGTTAAATACTTTTTAGCATTGTAAACATGATACATGTACATATGTATGTTTCTGTACAAGGTAAGTATATATGTACATCTCTTTGTCATCAATTATATATGTCTACTTTTGTGTTCACACATTGCATTTACAAAAACCAAAATTTTCCTTTTGTCTAGTCACAGCCAGCATAAAGTCATGCATTTTAATTGACTTATGGCCTTATTCTCCAAATGAAATCCTCAGGCAGGTGGGCTAGCAATTAATTTTCTGGAACATTTTTAAGGGTTTAGAAACCTTAAACTCATCTTCAGTAGGTAAGGGCTAAGGCTTCTCTCCTTGTTCATGTCTCATTATTCAAGGTTAATAGCTTAATAGTATAATTTTATTATACTTACTATATTGTCAATGAACAGTAAACTCATAAAGTCCATCTTTATTTAGTGATTTTTGGAAATAGTGAGTTTCAACACTGAAATGTATATCAAATTATGTGTTTTGGAGAATGACATCACCAACATCAACACTGAAATGTATATCAAATTTTGTGTTTTGGAGAATGACATCACCAATATGCCAGCATGGGTCATTTCTGACCTATGCTTTTATTCCCACTCACAAGAGGACAGCTGATATCTACTCAAGAACAAGTTATCACTGAGAGAATTCTAGAACGTGGGCGAGGCTGAAGCACACCCCTGTACTTTAGAAACAAAGACAAATTGCATTAGAAGGGTAACAGGAACAGCTACATAGTGACCACATTGCCCCTCCCCCGGGAGAGCATAGTACCATATGGAGAGGTCTCCCTTGAGCCTCTGTTTTTTCCCAGTAGGAAAAGAGAACTAGGGGTCTTTGTGGGAACCCTTACTCTGATCTTGCGTCATGGAAATTGCAAGGGAATCTGTGGGGCTCAATCAATGAGAATCTTACTGCCACAGAGAAGGCGGGGAGAGATTTGCAACAACCAGCACATAGATCTTGGCAGACTGAGTTGATACCTGTAGGGCCCAAGTAGCAATAGCACCTCTGCTGATCTACAAAACCTAATCAAGGGTGTACTCTGACCAGGGAACTTGGAGGGGGTGTATAACTGCTTGATTCAGATCCTCAAAGGAAGAGTTTGCTGGCCTAGAGCCCAGTATACTTACATGGAGGCTGGGTGATGGGCCATAGGCCCACCCACTGTGGAGACTGCCTTCCAGGCCCATGTGACTAGCAACCCATGGAAGCTGTATAGCCCAGGGGTACTTAAGCTGATAGGTGGATAAGAAGAGTTGATTGCCCCCAGAGCAAAACTAATGCCCCATGTTGAGGCTTCCAGTACTACACACAGGGAGAAGGATTAATTCAAAGAAGGCAGGAGGGCTCCAGGCCCCACCTAAACAGAGAGCTCATTTGGGAAATTGAGAGTAGTCTGGGGAGGCTTCTCCCCATTCTGTCCTGGCAAGGAAGCTGAGATATAGCCCCACCTGCTGTGGAGAATGTTTTTTAGCTTTTTCTGGCCAGAAGAGCTGGCAAAAACACCTGAAAGGTATACAGTATTTATGGCAAGAGAATTACAGACAGAAACAGTAGTTTGTAGAGCAAAGCCAGTGGCCTTGTACAGCCAGGGACCTTGGGGTGCTGGTCAGCTTAATTTAAAACAACAAAGAGCTTCACTAGTTTTAGAGCTACTTCAGCTACACCCAAGCAGAGAATCTACTTTATAGCCCTGCTCGTTGTTAAATACAGCCTCCAGCGTGTCCAACCAGAGAACTTTATGAGAGCAAACAGGAAGCTGCATAGCTAATTCAAAAGTGTGACTATGTACAGTGGCCCTTGAGCAGAATATAGCCTGTGGCTTCTGCTGTCTGCAGAGCAAAACTGATGCCCTTATCTGACCAAAGAACTCAATGCCCTATATTTAGCCCTGATTCAGGTCCCCTCAAAACAAGCTGTACAAGGCCCTGGCTTTCTGTTTTTCTAGGGCAAGGAAGCTAATCCATAACCCTGTCTACTACTATAGTACCTGGTCCCAGCCATCTAGTAAGTTTGAGCAGAGTATTGACAACTGCAGAGCTCATCCTACAGCCCCCTTGGGAAGGGAACCAAGCCAGCAGTCTTATCCCACTAACTGTCAGTGAGACACCCCCATCTCTGTCCTCAGAGTTCAAACGGTTGCCTAGCCTCAAAATAGACGATGATAGCAGGCCCCAGCTGCTCAAAGGCGTTATCAGCAGACACACCAAGAAACCCAAATTGAACTAACTGGTGAAGAGCAGTCTCTGCCAAAGCAAACCTATAAAATCTGGAAGAGGAGCCCCATTATTCAAATGCACAGATACCAATGTAAGGAATCAGGGCTCACAAAAAATCAAGTAAATATGATACCACCAAATTGAATAAAGCTTCAATAACTAAACCTAAAGAAATACAGATCTGTGAACCATGAAAGAATAGGCAACAACCCTCTAAGAAAGTTAAATGAACTACAAGAAAACATAGACAACTAAATGAAATTAAGAAAACAATGCATGAATAAAATAAGTTTGACAAGGAAGTAGCAACCATTAAAAACAATAAAAAAGAAATCCTAGAGTTGAAAAATATAACTGAACTTTAAAATTCAATAGAAATTTTTAGAAGTAGATGTCTACAATGCAGAAGAATCAACAACTTAGAAATTAAAATATTGGAAATTAACTAGTCGAAGAAGCACACACACAAAAAAAAAGAATGGAAAAGAGGACCACAAGCCTACAGGATTTGTAGGACACAATGGAAATAAGTAATATTTACATTATGGGAATTCCAAAAGAAGGGAGAGTAAGGGATGGAAAGTATATTTAAAAATAGCTAAAACTTCCCAAACCCAGGGAGGGAAATAGCCATCTTGATCTGTGAGGCCTGAAGGACCCCAGATAGATTGAATCTGAATAAGGCTACACTGAAACACAGTATAATTGCATTGTCAAAAGTCAGAGACAAAGAACTTTAAGAGCAGCAAATGAAAAGAGAGAAATTATATACAAGGGACCACTATAGGTGGACTTCTCAACAGAAACTTCTCATGTCAGGAGAGAAAGGGATGACATTCAAAATACTGAAAGAAAATAACTCAATTAAAAATTCTATACTCAATGGAGCTGTCCTCCAGAAATGAAGGAAGGATAAAAACTTTCCCAAACAAAAGCTGAGAGAGTTTATTACCACCAAATTTTACAAAAAAATGTCAGGGGGAGTTATTTGAATGGAAGTAAAATGATGCTAATTAGCACCCCCAAAACACAAAAAAGTAGCATACATCTCACTGGCAATGGTAAATATATAGTCATAGTTAGATTCTGCAATTTGGTAATGGTGGTGCATTTACTCAAAACAGTAGCTTGAAAGTTAACTGAATGTAGCAAAAATAACCATGAATACTATAATCTGTTAATGCTGTTACAGAATATAAAAAAACATGTGAATTGTTACAGAAATAACCTAGAATGTGAGGGGGAGAAGAAAAAAATTTGTAAAGTCTACAAATTGTATTGAAGCTATCAGTTTAAAATAGTGTTATAACTTTACCATATTTTATTTAAGCCTCATGGTAACTGCAAGGGAAAATTTGGTAGTAGTTACACATAAGAACACAATGAAACAAAGTATGCTGATACTAAAAAAAAAAAAAACAAACAAAAACGACATCAGAACACAAAAAAGAAAGCAGAATGAAAAACAGGGAACAATGGATCTACATATAATCTAGAAAACAATGAACAAAATGGAAATAGTATGTCCTTACCTAGGGACACCAGGACTTATAGGATGTAGCAAAAATAGTTCTAAGCAGGGAACTTCTAGCAACAAATTCCTACATTAAGAGGCAAGAGCAGCTAAGATGGCAAAACAGTAGGAGGACCCTAGGCTTGCCTCTTCCTTTGAACACAGTTAGATAAATATCAAATCATCCTGAATACCCAAGAAATTGATCCGAGGACTGACAAAACAACCTGAGGGAGAAAGGAGGCCACATTGTGGAAAGTAGGAGGTATGGAGATGTGGTTTGTGGAGAAAAGGATCATGGGTGCTGCAGAGGGGAGGGAGCCCTGGTTGTAGGAGAGAGGTGAGATTGAGAGAGGAGAGCAGGAGATCACACAAGGAAACACTTCCCTGAAGCCACTAACTGGGAAAATGAGAGGGGCTGATTTTCCTGAGTTTTTACAACCAGTGGAGCTCAAAGCCTGGAGTTTTACAAGTTTACTGTGTGGCTGGTATAGAGCCCAGAGAATACTGCAGTGCTCCTGTAGAGAAGGCAGGTAATCTGGGGGGCAGATGGCATGACCTGAGCATCACCTGAGAAACACTCCTTCTTGGAGTGCATCTGAGAGAGGTAGCATTGCCTCTCTGGGACAAAGGAACCTGCATGACCCATTTCCCTACCCCCCCCCCCCCAGCCTAGGCACAGAGACACCTGTTGAGGGTGGCTAACCTGAACTCTGACCCCTTAATATACTTTGCTCCAATCCCCACACTTTTGTGCTCTGGGGCAACTGCCCTTCTGGGTCAGACCTGCATCAATCCCAGCATGGTGAGACCCTCCACCAGAAGACCAGCACAAGACTGTATCACACCAGGTCCCTAAAGTTAAAAGTTTTAAAACTCAGCCAGACTTGCTGTGAAAGAGCCCAGAGTGCACTGTGCTACTCTAGGCAGTCAAGCAACAGGGGCACAGTAAGAAAACAATGATCTGAAAAAGACAAGGGACACTTATTCACTCTTCTGGGAGGGCTTCCCTGACATCAGCAAGCACAAACTCCCCTTTCCTGGGACAAAGGAGCTGGCTGGTGCCATTTCTCTACCCTGCCTCTCAGCATAAACTAACCTCAGTAAATAGCACAGTGCCAACACTGACTGCCTACTTTGCTTACATCAAACCCTGACCCTGTGCTCTGCTAGTACTGCTTTTCTCAGGCAAGTGTGACTGAGAACCAGTGCATCGGGGCCCCTCCCCCAGAAGACTGGCACCCCCCCCCCCCATGCAGCATGTGTACTGACCATAGAGTTCTGCAGATCTTCAGCTCTAGTGAAAATAGCATCAGGTCTCTTTTAATAAGCAGACAAGACCACACGTTATTAAAACTTGCCTCACTTTGGCCAAAGTCCAAACACTCCCTAATGTAGGCAAGGAGAAACTCTGTTGAGGACTGGCTTGAGGGATAGGGTAGCCACAACACAGCATCAGAGTACATGAAGAATACACCAGAGAAACTTCCTGAAGCACCAGGCCCTGAAGAGTATATGATTTCTTCATAAAACCATTACTCTCAGGAGCAGGAAACCTAATAGACTTTACCAACACACAGATGTTCTGAAGCAAAGTTTCACAACAGATCTACTCTCAGTTTTGAAGGGGAAAAATCCTTTATTGATATTATAAAAATCTAACAGAAACATAAGAAAATGGAAATTTGCACATAGATGAGGGTAGTAGTAAGCAGTAAAGGAGAATAAGAGAGTTACATCAAACCAGTACTTAACAACACCCAACGTCATTAGCTGAAGAAGCTCTATGAAGACAGTCAGACTGGAGTCCTGATTGAGAGACCTGAATGGAACATCCTTCTTTCAGGTGAGAATTCCAACTGACCATCCTCGTAAGGGCCATATTAACGGGGCAAATGATGGAGTCTGAAGTTAAACATTTGTTTGCCTACATGCAGTTTGGAGTGGGCTGCATGTCTATGTTATCATGACTTTACATCTTCAAGGGTCCTGGGTGAGGTGTGCTTGTCTCCCCTCTCAGATTCCATTTCAGGAGGCCAGCCCAGCCTAGAGCCAGGGGAGATACAAGGCAAAATTTATAGCTCTTGGCATCCAGACTAGAAGGGCAATTCTGGCCTGGAGGCCAGCTAATGTCAACAAACCAGGCTCCCAAAGTCTCTTGTGCAGCATAAGTCTCACAAGCAATGTTCTTTAGTCTGCCTGCGTATATGCAGGTGTGGGTGGCTGGTCATGCAGGGCAAATCACAGAAACCTCCATCCATACAATACAACAGAAGAAGACAGAGATCTAGCCAAAACACGAACATGGAGGAATTCATCCCCCACCAAAAAACAAGAAAAGGTCATGGCAAGGGATCTAATAGAAACAGATGTAAATAATATGTCTTATCCAGAATTTAAATCAGTAATCATAGGGATGCTAGCTGGGCTTAAGAAAAACAGAGAAGACATCAGGGATACTCTTACCACAGAGATAAAAAAGCTTAAAACCAATGAGTTTGAAATGAAAATGTAGTAACTGAGTTTTGAAACTGAATGTAATGATGACAGGATAGAAGAAGTGGAGGTAAAATTAACTGATATAGAAGATAGACTTATGGAAAATAATGAAGCTGATCAGAAGAAGGATAGAAAACTCTTGGACCATGAAAGTAGGCTTAGGGAACCCAGTAACTTCATCAAACATAATAACATTCATATCATAGGAGTCCCATTAGAAAAAAGGGGCAGAAAAGAGGACAGAAAGTTTATTTGAGGAAATTGTAGTTGAAAACTTTCTTAATATGGGGAAGGAGACAGACTTACAAATCCAGGAGGCACAGAAAACTCCCATCAAAGTCAATAAAAGCAAGCCAACACCAAGACATATCACTGTTAAATTTGCAAAATAGATAAAGAAAAAAATCCCAAAAGCAGCAAGACAAAAGAAGTCCCTAACTTACAAGGGAAAACAGATAAGGTTAGCAGCAGATCTCTCCACAGAAACTTGGCAGTCCAGAAGAGAGTGGAGCGATATATTCAACCTGCTGAATGGGAAAAATCTGCAGTCAAGAATACTCTATCCAGCAAGGCTATGATTCAGAATAGAAGGCGAGATAAAGAGTTTACCAGACAAACAAAAAGTAAAGGAGTTCTTGTCCACTAAACTGGCCCTGCAAGAAACAATAAATGGGACTCTTTAGGAAAGAAAGATAAAAAATGATAAACACTAGAAAGGAATAGAGAAAATCTCCAGAAATGACAAAAGAAGTAATAAAATGGCTCTAAATTCATACGTATCAATAATGACTCTGAATTTAAGTGGAATACATGCTCCAATCAAAACATAGAGTGTCAGAATGGATAAAAAAAAGAACCAATACCCATCTGTATGCTGCCTACAGGAAACTCATTTTAGACCTAAAGACCACCTGCAGATTGAAAGAGAGGATGTAGAAACATTTACTATGCAAATGGATGTCAAAACAAACCTAGAGTAGCAATACTGATATCAGACAAGCTAGATTTTAAACCAAAGACTGAAATGGGATTAAGAAAGGCACTATATCATAATAAAGGGGTCTATCCATCAAGAAGATCTAACAATTGTAATGTTTATGTCCCCAACTTGGGAGCACCCAAATATGTAAAACAATAACAAACATAAAGAAATTCATTGATAATAGTACAATAATAGTAGGAGACTCTAACACCCCACTTATATCAATGGAAGGTCATTTAAGCAGAAAATCAACAAGGAACTTAGACATACTGGAGCAGATGGACTTAACAGATATATTCAGAACATTTTATCCTAAAGTAACAGGATACACATTCTTTTCAAGTACACATAGGACATTCTCCAGAATGGGTCACATATTCTGTTCCATTGATCTATGTGTCTGTTTTTGTGCCAGTACCACACTGTCTTGATGACCACAGCTTTGTAGTACAACCTGAAATCTGGCATTGTGATGCCCCCAGATATGGTTTTCTTTTTTAAAATTCCCCTGGCTGTTCGGGGTCTTTTCTGATTCCACACAAATCTTAAAATAATTTGTTCTAAGTCTCTGAAGAAAGTCCATGGTATTTTGATAGGGATTGAAATGAACGTGTAAATTGCCCTGGGAAACATTGACATTTTCACAATATTAATTCTGCCAATCCATGAACATGGAATATTTTTCCATCTCTTTGTGTCTTCCTCAATTTCTTTCAAAAGTGTTCTATAGTTTTTAGGGTATATTTTGAGAACCATTTGAATGGTAAATGGTTCTCCAACCTTTTATTTTCAGGTTGTAGGTGTCCTTCTGTCTTAAATGAGTCTCTTGTAGACAGCAAATAGATGGGTCCTGCTTTTTTATCCAGTCTGAAACCCTGCGCCTTTTGATGGGATCATTAAGCCCATTCACGTTCAGAGTTACTATTGACAGATATGAGTTTAGTGTCATCATGATATCTATTTAGTCCTTGTTTTTGTGGATTGTTCCACTGAACTTCTTCTTAAAGGGGAATTTTAAGAGTCCCCCTTAAAATTTCTTGCAGAGCTGGTTTGGAGGTCACATATTCTTTCAGTTCCTGCCTGTCTTGGAAGCTCTTTATCTCTCCTTCCATTTTGAATGAGAGCCTTGCTGGATAAAGTATTCTTGGTTGCATGTTCTTCTCATTTAGGACCCTGAATATATCCTGCCAGCCCTTTCTGGCCTGCCAGGTCTCTGTGGAGAGGTCTGCTGTTACCCTAATATTCCTCCCCATGAAAGTCAGGGACTTCTTGTCTCTTGCTGCTTTAAGGATCTTCTCTTTATCTTTGGAATTTGCAAGCTTCACTATTAGATGTCGAGGTGTTGAATGGTTTTTATTTATTTTAGGGGGGATCTCTCTATTTCCTGGATCTGAATGCCTGTTTCCCTTCCCAGATTGGGAAAGTTTTCAGCTAGGATTTGTTCAAATACATATTCTGGCCCTCTGTCCCTTTCGGCGCCCTCGGGAACCCCAATTAAACGTAGGTTTTTCTTCCTCAGGCTGTCGTTTATTTCCCTTAATCTGTCTTCATGGTCCTTCAATTGTTTATCTCTTTTTTCCTCAGTTTCCCTCTTTGCCATTAACTTGTCTTCTATGCCACTCACTCGTTCTTCCACCTCGTTAACCCTCGTCGTTAGGACTTCTAGTTTGGATTGCATCTCATTCAGTTGATTTTTAATTTCTGCCTGATTGGATCTAAATTCTGCAGTCATGAAGTCTTGTGAGTCCTTAATGCTTTTTTCTAGAGCCACCAGTAGCTGTATAATAGTGCTTCTGAATTGGCTTTCTGACATTGAAGTGTAATCCAGAAGTGGACCCTGAACTTTATGGTCAACTAATATTCAATAAAGGAGGAAAGACAATCCACTGGAAGAAAGACAGTCTCTTCAATAAAGGGTGCTGGGAAAATTGGACATCCACATGCAGAAGAATGAAACTGGACCACTCTCTTGCACCATACACAAAGATAAACTCAAAATGGATGAAAGATCTAAATGTGAGACAAGATTCCATCAAAATCCCAGAGGAGAACTCAGGCAACACCCTTTTTGAACTTGGCCACTGTAACCGGAGAAGGACAAACAGTGTATGTTCTCATTCATTTGGGGAATATGAATAATAGTGAAAGGGAATATAAGGGAAGGGAGAAGAAATGTGTGAGAAATATCAGAAAGGGAGACAGAACATAAAGACTCCTAACTCTGGGAAATGAACTAGGGGTGGTGGAGGGGGAGGAGGGCGGGGGGTGGGGGTGAATGGGTGACGGGCACTGAGGGGGACACTTGATGGGATGAGCACTGGGTGTTATTCTGTATGTTGGTAAATTGAACACCAATAAAAATTTAATTTATAAAAAAAAAAAAAAGAATGGGTCACATACTGCGTCGCCTATCAGGCCTCAACCACTACAAGAATATTGAGGTCATACCATGGATATTTTCAGAACACAATGCTATGAAACTTTAAGTCAAGCACAGGACAAAATTTGAAAAGATCACAAATACATGGAGGTTAAAGAACATCCTACTAAAGAATGAATAGATCAACCAGGAGATTAAAGAATAAGTTTAAAAAATACATGAAAACAAATAAAAATGAAAACAGAATAGTCCAAAATCTTTGGGATGCAGCAAAAGTGGTCCTAAGAAGGAAGCATGTAACAATACAGAGAGGAGAAATCACAACCAACACCATAGAAGTACAATTATAAGAGAATGCTATGAAAAATTATATGTTAACAAATTAGGCAATCTGGAACGAATGGATAAATTTCTAGAAACATACAAACTACCAAAACCGAAACAGGAAGAAATAGAAAACTTGAACAGACTGATAACCAATAAGGAAATTGAATCGGTAATTAAAATTTTCCCAACAAACAAAAGTTCAGGGCCAGATGGCTTGCCAGGTGATTTCTATCAGATATATAAAGAAGAGTTAATACCTATTCTTCCCAAACTATTCCAAAAAATATAAATAGAAGAAAAACTTCCAAAGTCATTCTATGAAGCCAGTATTACTCTGATTTCAAAACCTGACAAAGACCTTACTAAAAAGGAGAAATAGAGGCCAAAATCCCTGATGAACATGTATGCAAAAATTCTCAACAGAATTATTAGCATATTGAATCCAGAGTGCAATAAAAGAATCCCTCACTATGGTCAATGGGATTTTTTGCTGGGCTGCGAGTTTGGTTCAGTATTCACAAATCAATCAAAGGATAAGAACCACATGATCCTCTCAATAGATGTAGAAAAGAGCATTTAACAAAATATAGTATCCATTCTTGATTTAAAAACATTCAGCAAAGTAGAGGTGGCAGGAAAAATCATAAAGGCCATATACAGAAAACCCACAGCTAATATCATCCTCAATGGGGAGAAACTAAGAGCTTTTCCTCTATGGTCAGGAACAAGACTGAGATGTCTGTTCTCAACACTCTTGTTCAACATAGTACTGGAAGTCCTTGCTTCAGCATTCAGACAACAAAAAGAAAGAAAAGGCATCGAAGTGGGCCAGGAAGAAGTCAAATTTTCACTATTTGCAGATGACATGACACTCTGTAGAAAAGCTGAAAGACTCCACCAAAAAGAAAAAATACTAGAACTGATTCACTAAAGTTACAGGATACAAAATCAACAATCAGAAATCTGTTGCATTTTTATACACCAAAAAGGAAGCAGCCAAAAGAGAAATCAAGAAATCAATCCCATTTACAACTGCACCAAAACCATAGAAGACTTAGGAATAAGTTTAACCAAAGAGGTAAAAAGGTCTGTACCCTCAAAACTATAAAACACTTATGAAAGAAATTAAAGATGACAAGAAGAAATGGAAAAAGATTCCATACTCATGGATTGAAATAGTTGAAATAGCAAATATTGTTAGAATGTCGTAACTACCCAAAGCAGTCTACATATTTAATGCAGTCCCTATCAAAATAACACCACCATTTTTCATAGAGCTAGAATAACCAATCCTAATTTTTTTTTATGGAACCATGAAAGATCCTAAATAGCCAAAGCAATTTTGAAAAAGGAAAGTAAGCTAGAAACATTTCAAGTCTAGACTGCAAGCTATATTACAAGGCTGTAGTCATCGAGACTACACTGGCACAAAAGCAGACCCATAGACCAATGGGACAGAATAGAGAATCCATAAATAGAGCTACAACTATATGGTCAGGTAGTCTTTAACAAAACAGGAAAGAATATCCAATGGGAAAAAGACAGTCTCTTCAACAAGTGGTGTTGAGAAACTGGACTGCCACGTGCAGAAGAATGAAACTGGACCACTTTCTTACATCACACACAGAACTAAATCAAAATGAATGAGAAACCTAAATGTGAGACAGGAATCCATCAAAATCCTAGAAGAGAACACAAGTAGTAACTTCTTTGGCATTGATTAGCCATAGCAGCTTCTTACTAGCTGTGTTTCTGAGGCAAAGGAAACAGACGTAAAAATGAGCCATTGGGACTTCATCAAGATTAAAAAGCTTCTGCACAGTGAAGGAAACAATCAACAAAATTAAAACAGAGCCTATGGAATGAGAGAAGGTATTTGCAAATGAAACATCTAATAGGGTTAGCATCCAAAATCTCACAAGAACTTATCAAAGTCGGGATCCCTGGGTGGCACAGCGGTTTGGCGCCTGCCTTTGGCCCAGGGCGCGATTCTGGAGACCCCGGATCGAATCCCACGTCAGTCTCCCGGTGCATGGAGCCTGCTTCTCCCTCTGCCTGTGTCTCTGCTTCTCTCTCTCTCTCTCTCTCTCTGTGTGTGTGACTATCGTAAAATAAATAAAAATTAAAAAAAATTAAAAAAAAAAGAACTTATCAAAGTCAACACACACACAAAAAAATCATCCAGTTAAGAAATGGGCAGAAGACAACGATAGCCAAATAATGAAAAGAGCCCAAGTGTCCATCGACTGATGAAAGGATAAAGAGGTGATTATATATATATATATATATATATATATATATATATATATATATATATACAGCCATGAAAAATAATGCAATCTTGCCACTTGTAATAATGTGGATGGTGCTAGAGAGATTATGCAAAACAAAAAAGTCAGATAAAGACAAATACCATACGATTTCACTCATACGTGTAAGTGAAGAAACAAAACAGATGAACATAAGGGGACAAAAAAGAGAGGCAAGCATAAAACAGACTCTTAACTATAGAGAAAAAACTGACAGTTGCTAGAATGGAGGTGGGCAGGGAATGGGTTAAATAAGTGATAAGTATTAAGGAGGACACTTGTGATGAGCAGTGGGTGTTGCATGTAAATATTCAATCGGTAAATCGTACAGCGGAAAGTAGTATTGTACTGTATCTTAGCTAATGAAGTTAAATAAAAAAATTGAAACTAAAAATAAATAACTTAAAATTTAAAAAGTTAAAAAAATCTTAAAAAGATTAAAAAGGAGGTAAGAGCATTTCCAAATAAATAGACTAACTGTATATGTAAAGGAACTAGTAAAAGAGAAAAGTGAATCAAAAGTTAGCAGAATAAAATAAATAATAAATAAAGATAAATAAAATTGACAAACCCTTGGACCAACCAAGGAAAAAAGAGAAAAGACTCAAATCTGCAAATTTATAATTGAAAAAGGAGACATTACAATTATGATAGAAATTCAGAGGATCATAGAAGGCTACTATAAATGATTATATGTTAGCATATTGAACAACCTAAAAGACATGGACAAAATCTTAGAAACATACAACTTACCAAGACTCAATCAGGAAAAAGTAGATAATCTGAATAAACCAATCACTAGTAGGGATATGGGATCAGAAAACAAATATTTTCCAATGAAGAAAAGCACTGGACCAGATGGTTTCCTTGGTGAATTTTACTGAACATTGAATTACCACCAATCCTTCTGAAAGTCTTCCAAAAAATCAAAGAGGAAGGAACACTTAGTCCCAAACTGACTTTAGAAGGTCAGAATTATCCTGATACTAAATCCAGAAAAGGACACTACTAGAAAATAAGTCCACACACCAATATCTCTGATAAATAGAGATGAAAAAGTTCTCAGAATATTGGCAAATTGAATTCAGCAGCAAAGGATAGTTCACCACGATCAAGTGTTATTTATCCTTCAGATGCAAGGATGGTTCAACATACGCAAATGATTGTGATATATTGCACTGATAGAATGAAAGAAGAAAATAGCATGATCATCTCAATAGATGTAGAAAAAGCATTTGACACAATTCAACATCCACTTATAATAAAAACGCTTAGCAAATTAGCCATAGAAGGAACATATCTCAGCATAAAAGCCATGACAAGCCCATAGCTAACATCATAGTCAATGGTGAAAGGACAAAAGCTTTTCCTCTAAAATGAGCAACAAGACAAGTGTGCCCACTGTCATTTCTCCTATTCAACATGATACTGGAAGCCTATGGAGAGTAGTCAGAAAGGAAAAAAGAAGTAAAGTGTATAAGAATTGAAAAGGAAGAAGTAAAATCGTCTCTATTTGCAGATGACACGATTTTATATTTAGAAAAACCTCAAAAATTGTGACCTCTAATCAGTGAATTCAGTAATTTGTAGAATATAATATTAACGTACAAAAATTAGTAACGTTTCTGCACACCAACATCAAAATTTTTGAAAAAGAAATAAGGAAATGAATCTCATTTGCAATAAGCATCAAACAAATTCTTGTGAGAGAAAAAAGAGTGACAAAGGCCTTATTATTATGAGAAAAATACATTTGACCTTGTGGGCCCCTTGAAAAATTGTTGGAATCACTAGGCGTCCTTTGACCGTACTTCAAGAACTATTACTGTATTTTTTTTTAAAAAAAAAAGAACTGCTATTGAAGGAAATTATTCTGTTCATCCAATACATCTTATGTTTATTGCAACTCTATATGTCTTAAAAACATTTGCTTATGGATTTTCATATTCCAGTCCTACAGTAATGTATTGCTGATGGTACTGAGATCAAAATATGGGATTAGAGATATTTCTAACTTTGCATATGTCAACTCTCACTGCTAAGGAAGCTTTCTCTCATCTTGCAAGTCTTTTTCAGATAATCAATCACCTTCTCTGTGACACATGTAGTGATTCCTGTGTCTTTCTTATGTACTTTGTATTACTTTTATTATTTTACAGTCACGCAGGTGGTAATTACAGTCAAGGAGACAAGATGTATAAAAAAATACCACTTTATTTCCTTTGTAATTTATTTTACTGTGACTTCTCCACTTTCTGACTTCATAGGAAGTCCCATGTTCGGCACAGTAGGTTCTCTGAACCTGACCTAGTGTGTTCCTCCATACTCTGAGTGCCTACTTGGTGCCCAGAGGATGGGAATGAGCTTCTGGTGACTGTGTTGGACATGCTGACGTCCCATTGCCTTCACTTATGGCAGTAATCTACTTGTCTGCCACTTTTTAGCTGCTGCCATGCCATACTTGTGACAAAATCTTTTCTGAGTCTGGTGACCAGTGACCAGTGACAATGGTTACTTGTTCCTCTACTCACACAGCATTCCTTTTGGAGCCTTGGGGCACTGTGAGGGAAACTATCGGAAACTGTGGGGGAAACCCCAACGAGCCTCCTGCTTTTGTAAGGCTCTTTTTGATTTATAATTGACATCATTATGCTCGGTGGGTGCAGGATTTACAAAACAAGGGTTAAGAATTCTGGTAAGCTATCTTTATTTTCCTTCCAGTTATATACCTATCCTGAATACTTTGAAGCATGGAATTTTCTACTTTATTGAAAGGAAAGTGGAAAAAAAAAAGAAGAAAATCTGAGAGGAGGAAAAGACAACACTAATTAATCCAACAATATTTTATTTATCCATATATGTATTAGACATGATTTTTTATGGGATTTTATCTTTGCACTCCACTCCCCAACATACATACACACGTGTATGCACACATAATCTATGATGTTGATGTGAATGCCTTGGCATAGGCAGCTTCTGTACCATACATAATGACCAGCATATTCTCAAATTTCTCTATATTTGTTAAAGCAATCTAAATATATATATATATATATATATATATATATATATATATATCTTTACCAACACTTTTAATCTTAATTCTCTTTGAAAAAGAACCTAAGCTATGCCTTCTTGCTCATTATTATTATAATTGAGGAATTAAAGGGTAAAGACCACATATAAAATGCTGATACATTTAAGGATTTAATATATTAAAACATGTTCTTAGAACATTTACTGACTCTCAGTGTCAGGCAAAGTTCTAGATTGAGGCTTTAGGTTTAGATTGAGGTTTCTGACTCAGAATTGTTTATAAATTAAAATTTCCTTTAATGCTGGAAAATTATGGCTATCTAGTACACTTAGGTATGCACACTAATCCATTTGTCCACAGAGATTTCTTATAGCACTAAATGAAACAATGTTTTAAAATAGCTAGGACACTATGTCATAGGTGTTAGGTGATGCTCAGGAAATGGCAGCTCTTTGCTTTATTTCTCTCTGACTAGAGATTTTGTAGGTCTACAGTTCAGCTATCTTGCAACTATGAGAAATGCCAGTTTTTTCTGCTGCCAGTAAATTCTTTTTGCGCCAGGAGGAAATCTAGACTTCTTGCTGAACTAATTAATGTGCATAATAAAATAACAGTTATAGAAGCAGAAAACAGAGGGCCAAAATGATCCTGCAGTGTCTTAGAAAAGTACTTCACGGGAGACACTGGGAAGAGATCTGAATTTGCCAACACTTTTATGTTTTTTTTCTGACTTCTTTTTTCTGTGTTTTTTTGTATGCTCATGTTCTGCTGTGTCCGGATAAACTCAAAGTATGTGTTCCTATGACACATGATGATGTTTCTTAAAGTATATTAACACATACAAGATCAATTGCCCTAACTTAAAAAATATTTAAATTCAATTTGGCAACATATAGTATAACACCTCACAGTCATTTCATTATGTGCCCTGCTTACTACTCATCACCCAGTAACCCTATCTCCCCATCCACCACCTCCCCTTCTGCAACCCTTTGTTTCCCAGAGTTGGGAATCTTTTATGGTTTGTCTTCCTCTCTAATTTTTCCCCACTCAGTTTCCTTCCTTTCCCTTATGGTCTCTTTCACTATTTCTTATATTTCACATATGAGTGAGACCACATAATGATTGTCCTTCTCAAGTTAACTAATTTCACTCAGCATAATAAATACCCTCCAGTTCTATCCATGTCAATGCAAATGGTGGGTATTCATCCTTTCTAATGGCTGAGCAATATCCCATTGTAAACATAGACTACATCTTTATCCATTCATCTGTCAAAGGACACCAAGGCTCTTTCCACAGTTTGGCTATTGTGGACATTGCTGCTATGAACTTTGGGCTGCAGGTGTCCTGTTGTTTTACTACATCTGAATCTTTGGGATAAATACCCAGTAGTACAATTGTTGGGTCTAGGGTAGCTGTATTATAACTTTCTAAGGAACCTTGACACTGTTTTCCAAAGTGACTGTACCAGTTCACATTCCCATCAACAGTGCAGGAGGGTTCCCCTTTCTCCACATCCTTGCCAACATATGTTGTTTCCTGTCTTGTTAATTTTCCCCATTCTCACTGGTGTGAGGTGGTATCTCATTGTGGTTTGGTTTTTGTATTTCCCTGATGGCCAGTGATGTGGAGCATTTTCTCAAGTGCTTGTTGGTCATGTCTATGTCTTCTTTGGAGAAATGTCTGTTGGTGACTTCTGCCCGTTTCCTATATCTATCTATCTATCTATCTATCTATCTATCTATCTATCTATCTATAGATATAGATATTTTGCCCGTTTCATGATTGGGTTGTTTGTTTCTTGGATGTTGAGTTTGATAAGTTCTTTTTTTTAATTTATTTTATGATAGTCACAGAGAGAGAGAGAGAGAGAGAGAGAGAGAGAGAGAGAGAGGCAGAGACACAGGCAGAGGGAGAAGCAGGCTCCACGTACCGGGAGCCTGATGTGGGACTCGATCCCGGGTCTCCAGGATCGCGCCCTGGGCCAAAGGCAGGCGCCAAACCGCTGTGCCACCCAGGGATCCCTGATAAGTTCTTTATAGATCTTGGATACTAGCCCTTTATGTGATATGTCATTTGCAAATATCTTCTCCCATTCCGTAGGTTGTCTTTCAGTTTTGTTGACTGTTTCCTTTGCTGTGCAGAAGCTTTTTATCTTGAGGAAGTCCCAATAGTTCATTATTGCTTTTGTTTCCCTTGCTTTCATAGATGTTCCCTGGAAGAATTTGCTGTGGCCAAGATCAAGAAAGTTGTTGCCTGTCTTCTTCTCTAAGATTTTGATGGATTCTTGTCTCACATTTAGATCTTTCAACCATTTTGAATTTATCTTTGTGCATGGTGTGAACAAATGGTTCAGTTTCATTCTTCTGCATGTGAATTGCCCTAACATTTTATTTATTTATTTTTTTGCCCTAACTTTTTAATAAACATTGTAGAAAGAATGATTCAAGGCAAATCAAACATTTATTATAAAACTTCTATAGACATTTGATGGATTTGCAGACTGGGAATGTATTTGAATAGTTTTGTCAAACAAACATCCAATAATGTAAAATCTTTAACATCAAAGTCTTCCTTGTGTTGGTGCTTAAAAAATGTTGGTTGTAACATCTGTGTTTTAATCTTGGCTCTATGTTTGCACCTTGAACAAATTCTTATGTCTTCTGATCGCCAGTTTTCACATCTAAAAAAAGTGGAACGAGAAATAGGACCTTGTCATAGGTTTATTGTGATTAATAAGTGAATAATTCATATAAAATGACATTGTAAGTCTTCATCAAATATTAAGTATAATAATAAGCTAACTTTTAATCTCTACCCTGGAATGTGTCCTTAATATATTGTTGAAGTATCATTTAAGAAGAAATTCTTGCATCTAAAATATGCTGAACAATTATACATTTGGGTGATGGATTATCTCATGGAACTCTTGCTTTTTTATTTTCTAATCCTGGGTTTCAGGAATCAAAATTTGAATTTAGAAAAGAAGTTAGGGATCCCTGAGTGGCTCAGCGGTTTAGCGCCTGTCTTTGGCCCAGGGCGCAATCCTGGAGACCCGGGATGGAGTCCCACCTCGGGCTCCCGGGGTGGAGCCTGCTTCTCCCTCTGCCTGTGTCTCTGCCTCTCTCTCTCTCTCATAAGTAAATAAATAAATAAATCATTTAAAAAAAGAAAAAGAAAAGAAGTTAATATTTCTAATTGCAAATGACATCTTTATAGTTTGATTTTATCATAGACATTATTTACTTGACATCCTTATTAATAGTTTTTTCATTGATGGTAAAATAAATCCCTGTTGTATTGTTTGAATGATGACATTAAATATGTGTTTAAAGTCTCCTTTCTCTGAACTTGGTATAAATATATTTTTTATTCTTAGATGGTTATAGGAAGTAGGTAAGCTTTTTGTCTATTTTCTCTACTCCAAGATATGTATAGCGATAAGTATCCTCAGAATTCTGATTTATTTCACTTTTTACACTCACTGTTAACTTGCCTAACTTACTTAGTTCATCTAAGCTTGTGTGTGGGTCAACTTTGACATGTAATTTAGAAGGTTGTCATGTTTGACAGGAAAACTTCTGCGATCATGGATTTTCTACTCTATTAATATTGTCAACTGGACTGTTTTCTGACATCTTAAAATAAATGTGAGCCATATTTACTATTATTCAAAAGACAGATCACTCAAATACTGTGAATGAAAAATATATCACTGGCTACTGGGAATTTTTTTAAGACATAAATGTTATATTCAGAAAACTTAGTGAAGTAATCATTAGAATTCCTATTATTTAGTGTAATTGGGGCTTTTTTGTATACATTTAAATTTAACTGCTGTGTTACACTTTCTTCAGCTAAATGAAAAAAAGCAATAATTTTGTGAAACCTCAAGTCTAGACAATGGCTGCTTTTGTGTATTTCCATTTTAAAACAGCAAATGTTTTCTCCAAAGGTTGCAGTGTGAAAGCACCAGGGGACAGGCTGTCCCTTATTTGCCACCCCCACCTGACTGTTCTGCCTTTTACAAAAAGAGGAATCTCTTGAGTTTTTAAGCTAAACATATAAAGCAGAGGTTTCTCCTAAAAATGAAAGATTCTATCAAAGTTATTCCAGGAAGTTAAACATATTTTCAAGAAGATAAGAACGGCACTTCAGTAATTCAATCAGCAGGTCATAGTAGTTAAGAGAAGGGTTCTCTTAGCCAGATGGCATGGTTTATAGTTCTCTTTCCACTACCTGGGACCTTGATCAGGTTATTTCCGTATGCTTCAGCTTCCGTAACTGTAAAATGTGGATAAAGATGGTACCACCTCATCAGGTTGATATGTGGAACAAGTGAATGTGTTTTTACTTTTTCATTTTTAAAACATCTGTAATTGTGCCTGACATACACACACAGTAAACACAAAGGCCCAGGTGAGCTTCCCTTTTTGGCATTACTCAATAAATATTGTCATATATTGTGTGTGTGTTAGGGGGGAAGCAATGTATGAATGTTATCCTCTAGGAGACAACAAATGGAAGCTTGTGCTTGGTGACTCTTGGGTCTTGTTGATACTAATATGTGTAATTTTGCTGTAATAAACTGTATCTGTGAGTATAATGCTTTTTATGAGTTCTGCTGGTTCTGATGAATTATTGAACCTAAGAGAGTTCTTGGGACCCCCAAACTTAAAATCCCTATCAGAAGTGAGGGTGATCTTGAGGACTCATGAACTTTGCATGGCCATTCACAGCTATCTTCACACTCTGTGGCCATTCTGAAAGTTTCATGTATATCTCTCCTTCAGGCCTGTTTATACCCACTTTTCAAACTTTCTCTTTCCAATTGAATGGCCATCAGTGAACCTCAGTTCTTGCCCATGAGTGTGAATATCAAAACTTCTTTTCTTCTAGGAAGAGTGGACAGTCAGACATACTGCCTGAAACTATACACTCTAGGATTTTCCTGACTGATAATCCTCACTAATGCAGTAATCATGTGTCAATTCAAGTTCCACAAATCAGGTCTGCATTCCTCATCTCCTGCTCCCTGGTCACAGGGCATCCTCCACCCTGAGGCCATACCTGTGGTTTTGGAAAGACCTGGTGAGCGGCACGAATAACCATCCTGAGATTCTGAGCCATCATCTCATGCAATTTAATTGTGAGTTCTTGATGTTGTTGGACTCAGTCTCGTACACGCCATTAACATTTAATGATGGAGTAGATATAAACCAGTTTGTGATGGGCAACTCATGCTGCATATTTGCTTGATGCCTTTTAATTAAAAGTCTTTACTAGAGCCCAGTAAATTGCCAGGAGTTGCTTCTCAAAAATAGAATGATTTTGGCAGAAAAGGGCATAGCTTTACTCCAAAACTAATGAGTCCTTAATGTGATTCTCCTATTGAGACTTAACAGAATTTCCACGCACTATTGTCATTGCCCATGTACACTTCCAATATTGTTGGATCTGAAAAACCTAATCACTTTAATAATAATCTGCAGTTATTTCTAACATCTGTCAGGCTTTTCCACTGTCAAAAGATAAGGTAAAAATGGATAGTATAGGAACGATCAATCCTGCAACTTTCACATCTTCAGACTGTAATAAAAATCTTATTTAGCTCCTTGAAGGTGTGATATTGTTTTTTTTTTAACTTTTTCAAAAGCATTTTTATTCATTTATCACATAGAAACAAGAGACCACAAGTCATGTATGTACAACATCAGGATCCAGATCAAGCCCACAGACCCTCTCGGTTCCCTTCCAGTAACTACCTTCCCACCAAGGGTTATTGCTATCCTGCTTCTAAAGACTAGTAGTTTAGCTTGTGTTTAAACTTTATACACATAGAATCATATAGTATGTACTCTTTTATACAGGGTCTCCCCCCTCTCCGAACATTGTGTTTGTGGGATTTATCAATTTGGCTGCATGTAATTATAGTCCGTCCACTCAGACTATGTTACTGTTTAGTAATCCATTATTTTTCATCTTCTATTTGTATATAGGAAGCAGTCCTGAGTTTCCTTTTAGCTTTTATGGCCCTAATATTGGAGAGTCAATGAAAGGATCCTAACTTTGCATCAGGAACTGAAAAAATAACCATGGGATTGGTTGTGGATCCACGGATTCCACTGGGAGACGTATACACAGATTCTGTGATTTGACCACACATTCTGGCAGTTGGGCCTCAGACATATTTGTATTCTGAACTTTAGTGTCGATTCAGAACCTACATTTAACAAACCTTTGGAGATTTGGGTATTTATCTGTATCCAGTTATAAGGCACCCAAGCGAATGGCTGTATATCTCGCTGGGGAAGGCTTGGACACCTATTCATTTAATGTAGCTGTAAGCATCATTGCAAGGGTCTTCCACAAAGCCTCTCCATTCATTAGTCAAAGGACTTATGATCTATGAATTGACTTAAGGCTGTAAATGTTCTAATCTACTGTGTTAATTTTTACATACTGGATTTATTTTCTTTATTAATGTCAAGCACATACAAGTTGCTCATTTATTATATTCTAGGTATATCATAATAAAATATCCCCTGCTTCAGTTCCTTGAAAGTCAATAGATCTCATTACCACTCCTCCCTTGTGGATTTTTTATTAATTCCATATGCCTTCTTCATCTGGATTGTATTATACTGGGATTCCACTTTTTCCCATCATAAACAATGAACCGAATTTCCTTGCAGTATCCCTCACAGGCCAACTGCCATAAAGCTCTTTACAGATGGTGTTGCCTGCCTCATCAATACATATTAATGCCTCAGAAAAGGAAAACTCTGTTATTATTTCTTTTATTTTTTTAAAAAAAGATTTATTTATTATTATTGTTTTTTTTTTTTTTTTTAAAGAGAAAGAGAGCATGGGCCGGCGTAGTGCACAGGGGGAGAATCTCAAGCAGACCCCTTGCTAAGCATGGAGACTGATGCAGGGCCTTATCTCCTCTCACTGAGAGATCATGACCTGAGCCCAAACCAAGACACAGAGACTTACATCAGGGGTCACTCTGGCTGATGTACATTCTATGGGTTTGGATAAATGCATAGTGAAATCTGTTATAATGTCATACAGAGTATTTTCACTCCCTTAAAAATCCTCTGTGCTACACCTGTTCTTCTGCTCCTCCTTCCCAATCCTGGCAAATACTGACCTTTTACTGTCTCCACAGTTTTTGCCTTTCTCCAGATCGTTGTATAGTTGGAATCATATAGTATACAGCCTTTTCAGATTGACTTTTTTTTCACTTAGGGACATGTATTTAAGGTTCCTCTATGTCTGTAATGGCTTGATAGCTCACTTCTTTTTAGTGCCAAATAATATCTCATTGTCTGGATACACCATAGTTTCTTCATTTACCTAATGAAGAATTTCTTGATCGCTTCTGTTATCTCACAATTATGAGTAAAGCTGCTATAAACAACTATGTGCAGGTTTTTGTGTGGACATGCATTTTTAGCTCTTCTGGGTAGATATGCAGGACTGCAATTGCTGGGTCATATGATTAAGAGTGTGTTTCATTTTGTAAGAAACTGCCAAACTGTCTTCTAGACTTTACATTCCCACCAGCAACATGTGAAAGGTCCTTTTGCTCCACATCCTTGTTAGCATTTGTTGTCAGTGTTCCAGATTTTGGTGACCCTAAATAGATGTGCAGTGTATCTCATTGTTTTAATTTGATTTTCTCTGATGAAAGATGATGTAGAGCATCTTTTCATATTATTATGGTATCTGTCTATCTTCTTTGAAGATTGTGGCCAATTTTTAAATTGGGTTATTTTTTATTGTTGAGTTTTAATAATCTTTGTATATTTTGGATCAAAATTCTTTATCAGCTGTGTCTTTTGCCAGTCTCCCTGTCGGTGTCTTCTAACTGTTTTGAAATGTCTTTCACAGAGTAAAATTTCTAATTACAATGAGGTCCAGATTATCAGTTCTTTCTTTCATGGGTTGTTCCTCTGTATCAAAAAGGCATTGTCATACCCAGGGTCATCTAGGTTTTCTTACATTATTATTTAGGAGTTTTATACCTTAGATCCATTTTGCTTAATTTTTGTGAAGGGTAAAAGGTCAATATCTAGATTAATTTTTTTGCATATGGCTGTCTACTTGTTCCAGTGCCATTTGTTGAAGAGGGTGTCTTCTTCCATTTTATTACATTTTCTTCTTTGTCAAAGATCAGGTGATTATACTTAGGAGAGGGTTCTCTATTCTGTACCGTTGCTCTATTTATTTATTCTTTAGTCAACTCCATACCGTTTTATTTTTAAATTTATTTTATTTATTTTTAAAAAGATTTTATTTATTCATGAGAGACACACAGAGAGGCAGAGATATAGGCAGAGGGAGAAGCAGACTCCCTGTGGGAAGGCTGATGTGGGACTTGATCCCAGGACCCAGGGATCATGACCTGAGCCAAAGGCAGACACTCAGCCACTGAGCCACCCAAGTGCCCCCTCAACTCCACATCATTTTAATTACTGTGGCTTCATATATCTTGAAAGCATGTAGCATCACACCTCCAAATTTGTTCTTGTCTTTCAATATTGTATTGGCTATTCCAGGTCTTCTGCTTCTCCATATAAACCTCAGAGTTAATGTTTGTTAATATCCATTAAATAACTTGGTGGGATTTTGAATGGGATTGCATTGAATCTATATATCAAATTAGGAAAAACTGATATCCTGGTCATATTGCATCTTTCGATCCATGAAGAAAGAATATTTCTCCATTTATTTAGCTTTTTCGATTTCTTTCATCATAGTTTTATACTTTTCCTCATATGGATCCTATAAACATTTTGCTAGATTTATAGTATTTCAGTTTTAAACATTTTGTTAGATTAAAGTATTTCAGTTTTTGGTTGCTAATGTAAATGTCATTATGTTTTTATTCAAATTCCACTTGTTTATCATTGGTATGTTGGGAAGCAATTGACTTTTGTGTATTGATCTTATATCCTGCAAACTTGCTATAGTCACTTACTAGTTCCAAGAAGTTTTTTTAAAAAATCAGTTCTTTTAGATTTTTTACATAGGTGATCATGTCTTCAACAAAGACAGTTTTATGTTTTCCTTCTCAGTCTGTATACTTTTCATTTATTTTTTCTTGCCTTATTACATTAGCAAGGACTTTCAGTATGATGTTGAAAAGGAGTGGTAAGAGGGGACATCCTTGCCTCATATCTGATCACAGTAAGAAAGCTTCAAGCTTCTTCCTATTAGGTATGATGTTAGCTGTAGGTTTTTGTTAGTCATTGTCAAAATGAAAGAGTACCCCTCTATTCTTAAATTACTGAGAATATTTATCACAAATATGTGCTGGATTTTCTCAAATATTTTTTTCACATCTGATGATATGATCATGTGATCTATCTATCTTTTCTTTCTTTTTTCTTTTTCTGGCCTGTTGATGTGATGATTATATTAATTACTTTTTGAATGTTGAACCAGCCTTGTATACCTGGGATAAACCCACTTGGTCATGGGATATAATTCTTTTTACATATTGTTTGGTTCAATTTGCTGGTTATTTATTTAGGACTTTGCTGCTGTTGCTAAATAAACTAGCCTGCAGGTGTTAATTCTTTCCAGTTTGTTGATGGTATTGTTGACATCAACTGTGTTCTTACTGATTTTATCTTCTGTGTCTGATAAGAGGGGTATTAAAATCTCCAGTTATGAGAGTGGATTTATCAGTTTCTCCTGACAGTTTTATAGTTTTTACCCCTTGTAGTTTGATGCTTTGTTGTTATGTCATTCAGATTTAAGTGTTTTTGGAGAATTGTCTCCTTTATCATTATGTAATGCCCTTCTTTGTTAATTTTCCTTATCTTTTATTCAGCTTTGTTTGAAATTAATATTGCTACTCCTGCCTTCTTTTGCAGTTCTTTTTTTTTTAATTTTTATTTATTTATGATAGTCACACAGTGAGAGAGAGAGAGAGGCAGAGACATAGGCAGAGGGAGAAGCAGGCTCCATGCACCGGGAGCCTGACGTGGGATTCGATCCCGGGTCTCCAGGATCGCGCCCTGGGCCAAAGGCAGGCGCCAAACCGCTGCGCCACCCAGGGATCCCTCCTGCCTTCTTTTGATTACAGTTAGCATGATGTGTATGCTTCTCCATCTGTTTATTTTTAATTCATATGAGTCTTTATATTTAAAGTAGTTTTCTTGTAGACAACATATAGTTAGGTCATATTTTTTGATCCACTCTGACGATCTCTGTCTTCTAATTGGTGCATTTATACTATTGACATTCAAAGTGATTATTGAAATAGCTGAATTAATGTTTACTCTTTTTTTGTCCTTGTTCTTTGCCTCTGCATATGTCTTTCATTTTTCTGTCTTTTGTGGTTTTAATTAACCATTTATTTTTTTAATTTTCTTAAGCATTTTATGATTCAACATTCTCTTCCTTCTCAACATCATTTATTCTTTTTTCTTTCTTTCTTTCTTCTTTCTTTCTTTCTTTCTTTCTTTCTTTCTTTCTTTCTTTCTTCTTTTTCTTTCTTTCTTCCTTTTATTTGTTTACTTTTTTACTGGCTGTCCTAAAGTTTGCAATGTACATTTATACTCCAAGACAACTTTCAAATAATACTACACCACTTTATGATAGCATATCTTATATTAACAAAATCCTTATTTTATCCTCTATCTCATATCATTGCTGTCACTCATTTATTTCACTTATATATATATTCATATATAAGCATACACACACATATATATGCATATGTAATTGAATGACACTATTGCTATTATTATTTTGAACAAACCATTTCTATTCCATTAAGAATAAAAAAATAAATTTTGTTTTACCTTCACTTATTCCTTCTTTGGTGCTCTTACTTTGTCATATAAATCCAAGTTTCTGGTCTATATTATTTCACTCTAAAGAACTTCTTTAAACATTTATTGAATGGCAGATCTACTTGTAACAGAGTCCCTCAATTTTGGAGAACATCTTTATTTCTCCTTCATTTTTCAAGGATAAATTCATATTAGAGGCTGGTACCTTCCTTCTCTCAAAACTTTAAATATTTCACTACACTCTCTTCTCACTTGCATGGTTTCTGAGAAGTTGATTGTAATGCTTTTTAATTTCTCTATGGGTAAGATTTTTTTCCTGGGATTTTTTCTTTATGTTTGATTTTCTATAATTTGAAAATGATATTCCTACGTGTAGTTTATATATATATATATAGTTATCATGTTTAGTGTTCTCTGAGCTTTCTGGCTATGGGGTTTGATGTCTGACATTAATTTGAGGGAAATTCTTAGTCATTACTCTTCCAAGTATTTCTTCTGTTCCTTTCTTTCATTTCCTTCTGGTATTCCCATTATATATATATATTCACTTTGTGTATTTGTTCTACAGTCCTTAGGTTTTCTATTCTGCTTTTTCAGCCTTTTTAGTCTTTTCAGTTTTCGAGCATTCTATTGCTACATCTTCTAGACCAGGTAGTCTCCTCAGCTGTGTCCAATCTACTAATAAGCCCATCAAAGGCATGCTTCATTTCTGTTACATTTTTTTTCAATCTGTAGCATCTCTTTTTCTTTCTTTGTTAGAATTTCCATCTCTCTGTCTCCCTGCCCGTTTTTTTCTTTCATATTGTGTACTTTATCCCTCAAAACTCTTAGCATATAAATTATAGTTGTTTTAATTCTTAGTCTGACATCCCAACATCTCTGCCATGTTTGGTTCTGCTGTTTGCTCTGTCACTTCAAATTTTATGAAATGCAGCTAATGCAGCACTTAACTGAATACGTAGAGCTTAAAGCACATTCATTATAAAAGAATGAAAGTTGAGAACAAGTGATCTATGTTTCCATCTCAAGATGATATAAAAGAGCAATAAATCTTACCAAAGAAAATAGAAAGGAGAAATTAATAAACGTAAGAGCCGAGTCAATGAAATAAAGATAGAATGTACAATATAATTTCATGTTATTATTACAATATAATTCCATTATGATTTTTTCTTGATACTCAGACATGATACACTGAATAAAAGGAACTACTATAAGTAGGCCTTTGGTAATGCATGGCCAGTTGTCAGGAGAGGGGAAACATTCTATAGTCTACAAGCAGGTCTCAATTTTTTAGTGAGTTGTATCTCTGGACTACAACTTGACAAGTGTTTCTCATTTATTTTCTCCCTCATTAATTGGGACAGGTTGGTTACAGTGATTTGGGTATTTCCTTTCCCTGGGCCAATTATGCTTTGATAATACTCTTGCAGGGTTAACTTTGATTAACTAGTTTCACATAAGGGCAAGCCTTGTTAAGAAGAACATCATGCCCTGGAGTATTTAAAAATGGCTTCTTCAGAATTTTGATGTTTTCCTCTCACATCAAGGTCTTTCATCCATTTTTTTTTTTTACTAAAATTTTTATTTATTTATTTATGATAGTCAGAGAGAGAGAGAGAGAGAGAGAGAGAGAGAGGCAGAGACATAGGCAGAGGGAGAAGCAGGCTCCATGCACCGGGAGCCCGACGTGGGATTTGATCCTGGGTCTCCAGGATCGCGCTCTGGGCCAAAGGCAGGCGCCAAACCGCTGCGCCACCCAGAGATCCCCTTTCATCCATTTTGAATGTATTTTTGTGTATGATGTAATAAGAAAGTGGTTCAGTTTCATTCTCCTACATGTTGCTGTCCAGTTTTCCCAACACCATTTGTTGAAGAGATGGTCTTTTTCTCATTGGATATTCTCTCCTGCTTTGTTGAAGATTAGTTGACCATATGGTTATGGCTTCTGTTTCTGAGTTTTCTATTCTGTTTCATTGATCTATGGGTCTGTTTTTGTATGGTCTTGATAACTACAGATTTGTAAGACAGCATGAGGCCTAGAATTGTGCTGCCTCCAGCTTTGTCTTTCTCTTTCAAGGGTCTTTTGTGGTTCCATAAAAATTTTTGGATTGGTTGTTCTAACTCCATTAACAATACCAATTGTATTTTGATAAAGATTGAGTTAAATGTATAGATTGTTTTGGATAGTTATAGACATTTGAACCATATTTGTTATTTTAACAGATGTGTATAGAATGATTTTTCTATTTTTTTTTTCATCTTCAATTTCTTTCATAAGTGTTTTATAGTTTTGAGAGTACAGAACTTTTACCTCTTTGGTTAGGCATATTCCTAGGTCTCCTGTGGTTTTGGTGCAATTGTAAATGAGATTGACTCCTTGATTTCTCTTTTGGCTGCTTCCTTTTTGCTGTATAGAAATGCAACAGGTTTCTGAATGTTGGTTTTGTATCCTGTAACTTTAGTGAATCCGTGTTTCAGTTCTAGCAATTTTTCAGTGGAGTCGTTCAGCTTTTCTACATAGAAAATCATGTCATCTGCAAATAGTGAAAATTTGACTTCTTCTTGATCCACTTCGATGCCTTTTCTTTCTTTTTGTTGTCTGAATGCCGGAGCAAGGACTTCCAGTACTATGTTGAACAAGAGTGGTGAGAATGGACATCTCTGTCTTGTTCCTGACCATAGAAGAAAGCTCTTAGTTTTTCCCCTTTGAGGATGATATTAGCTATGGGTTTTCTGTATATGACCTTTATGATTTTGTAGGTTCCTGCCATCCCAACTTTGCTGAGGCTTTTATTTGTTTGTTTTAAATCAAGAATTGATGCTGTATTTGG
Organism: Nyctereutes procyonoides; assembly: GCF_905146905.1. NCBI lineage: Eukaryota > Metazoa > Chordata > Mammalia > Carnivora > Canidae > Nyctereutes > Nyctereutes procyonoides. The sequence goes on along the minus strand of NW_026575032.1, from coordinate 10,986,907 downwards.
TTAAATGCTCTTTTCTGCATCTATTGAGAGGATCATATGGTTCTTTACTTTTATGAATGTTGTGTATCATGTTGATTGATTCATGAATATTGATGAGCATAGGAATAAATCCCACTTGATCATGGTGAATAGTCCTTTTAATGTACTCTTAGATTTGATTTACTAGAATTTTGTTGAGAGTTTTTGCATTCATGTTCATCATTCAAATTGGCCTTATATTTTTTTTTCTTTTAGTGGGGTCTTTGGTTTTGGAATCAGGGTAATGCTGGCCTCATAATGAGTTTGGAAGTTTTTCCTCCATTTCTATTTTTTGGAACAGTTTGAGAAGATATTAACTCTTCTTTAAATGTCTGATAAAATTCCTCTTATGTAAGCCATCTGGCCCTGGACTTTTGTTTGTTGGGGAATTTTTAACTACTGACTCAATTTCCTTGCTGGTTATCAGTCTGTTCAAGTTTTGTATTCCTTCATGTTTCAGTTTTGGTAGTTTGTTTGTTTCTAGGAATGTATCCATTCCTTCTAGATTGCCCCATTCTAGGAATTTATCCTTTCCTTCCAGATTGCCCCATTTATTGGCATATAATTTTTCATAATACTTTTTTATTTATTTATTTTATTATTTAAAAAATATTTATTCATGAGAGGCAGAGAGAGAGAGAGAGAGAGAGAGAGAGAGAGAGAGAGAGAGAGCCAGAGACACAGGCAGAGGGAGAAGTAGGCTCCATGCAGGAAGACTGATGTGGGACTTGATCCCAGGACTCCAGAATCATGCCCCAGGCCAAAGGCAGGCACTAAACCACTGAGCCACCCAGGGATCCCCTCTTTTATAATTATTTGTATTTCTGTTGTATTGGTGTAATCTCTCCCAATTCATTCATGGTTTTATTTATTTGGAACCTTTCTCTTTTCTTTTTGATAAGTCTTGTAGGGTTTTAATCAGTTTAGCAGCTACCTCTTTGACCTTGTCCATAGCTACTTCTTAGTAGACACATCTCCTGAGGCAAGGAAAACAAAAGCAAAAGTGAACTATTGGGACTTCATCAAGGGAAAAAACTGCACAGCAAAGAAAACAATCAACAAAGTGAAGAGGAAGCATTTGGAGTGGGAGAGGATATTTGCAATTGAGATACATGATAAAGGGTTAATAACCAAAATCTAAGAAGAACTTATCAAACTCAGCACTCAAAAAATAAATCATCCAATTATTAAATGGGCAGAAGACATGAATAAACATATTTCTAAGGAAGACATCCAGATGGCCAACAGACACTCAACATCAGGGAAATACAAATCGAAACCATGATGAGATACCTCTTCACACCTGTCACAATGGCTAAGATTAACAACATAGGAAAAAACAGATGTTGGCAAGGATACAGAGAAAGGGGACTCCTCTTAAACTGTTGGTGTGAATGCAAGCTGGTGCAGCCACTGTGAAAAACAGTATGAGGGTTCCTCAAAAAGTTAAAAATAGAACTTCCCTATGATCTAGCAATTCTGCTATTAAGTACTTACCCAAGGATGCAAAAATACTGATTTGAAGGGACACATGCACCCTGCAGTTTATAGCAGCATGATCAATAATAGCCAAATAATGGAAAGAGCTCAAATGTCCATCGACTGATACAATGGATAAAGGAGTTGTGGAAATATATACAGTGGAATATTATTCAGCCATGAAAAACAAAGCAATCTTCCCATTTGTCACAATGTGGATGGAGCTAGAGAGTATTATGCTAATGACGTAAGACAGACAGAGAAAGACAAATGCCATATGATTTCAGCCATATGTGGAATTTTGGATGTAAACAGATGAACATAGGGGAAGGAAAAAAAAAGAAAAAAGATAGGGAGGGGATCCCTGGGTAGCGCAGCGGTTTGGTGCCTGCCTTTGGCCCAGGATTGAATCCCATGTCGGGCTCCCGGTACATGGAGCCTGCTTCTCCCTCTGCCTATGTATTTCTCTCTCTCTCTCTCTCTCTCTCTCTCTCTCTCTCTGTGCGTGTGTGTGACTATCATAAATAAATAAATAAAAATTTAAAAAAAAGATAGGGAAGCAAACCATAAGAGACCCTTAGCTATAGAGAACAAACTGATAATTATATGAGATTGGATGCATTCAGGGTGGTATGGCTGTAGACTGAACAAACTGATAATCAATGGAAGAGCAGTGGATGGGAGATGGGCTAAATGGGTGATGGGTATTAAGGAGGGCACTTGTGCTGAGCACTGAGTTTTTTTTTTTAATTTAATTTGCAAATGTCTTTTTAATTTACCAACATACAACATAACACTCAGTGATCATCCCATCAAGTGCCCTCCTTAGTACCTGTCACCCAGTGACCCCATCTACCCCCCTCCCCTTCTGCAACACTTTGTTTCCCAGAGTTAGGAGTCTCTCTTGGTTTGTCTTCCTAGTTTTTCCCCCACTCAGTTTCCCTCGTTTCCCTTGTAGTCCCTTTACTATTTCTATATTCCACATAAGAGTGAAACCCTATGATGATTGTCCTTCTCTGGTTAACTAATTTCACTCAGCATAACACCCTCCAGTTCCATCCACATCAAAGTAAATGGTGGGTATTTGTCCTTTCTGATGACTGAGTAATATTCCAGTGTATCTATAGACCACATCTTCTTTATCTGTCCATCTGTCAAAGAACATCATCGCTCCTTCCACAGTTTGGCTATTGTGGACACTGCTGCTATGAACTTTGGGCTGCAGGTGTCCCGTTGTTTCACTATATCTGTATCTTTGGGGTAAATCCCCAGCAGTGCAGTTGCTGGGCCATAGGGTACTCCATTTTTAACTTCTTTAGGAACCTCCACACAGTTTTCCAGAGTGGCTGCACCAGTTTGCATTCCCACCAATAGTGTAAGAGGGCTCCTCTTTCTCCACATCCTCACCAACATGTGTTGTTTCCTGTCTTGTTAATTTTCACCATTCTCACTCATGTGAGGTGGTATCTCATTGTGATTTTGCTTTGTATTTCCCTGATAGCAAGGGATGTGGAGCATGTTTTTCAAGTGCTTGTTGGCCTTGTGTATGTCTTCTTTGGAGAAATGTCTGTCGATGTCTACTATCCGTTTCATGACTGGATTGTTTGTTTCTTGGGTGTTGAGTTTGATAAGTTCTTTGTAGATCTTGGATACTAGCCCTTTATCTATATGTCATTTGCAAATCTCTTCTCCCGTTCTGTGGGTTGCCTTTTAGTTTTGTTGACTGTTTGCTTCATTGTGCAGAAGCTTTTTATTTTGAGGAAGTCTGAATAGTTCATTATTGCTTTTGTTTCCCTTGCTGTCATATCTATGGAAGAATCCCTAGAAGAATTTTCTGTGGCCAAGTTCAATAAGGTTCTTGCCTGTGTTCTCTAGTATTTTGATGGATTCTTGTCTCACATTTATATCTTTCAACCATTTTGAGTTTATCTTTGTGTCTGGTGTAAGAGAATGGTCTAGTGTCATTCTTCTGCATGTGGCTGTCCAATTTTCCCAACACCATTTATTGAAGAGATTTTCCTTTTTTTTTTCCAGTGGATCGTCTTTCCTGCTTTGTTGAAGATGAGTTGACCATAGAGTTGTGGGTCTATTTCTGGGTTCTCTGTTCTATTCCATCAATCTAAGTATCTGTTTTTGTGCCAGTACCACACTCTCTTGATAATGACAATTTTGTAATACAGCTTGAAGTCAGGCATTGTGATGCCCCTGTTTTGGTTTTGTTTTTCAACATTCCTGTGCCTATTCAGAGCCCTTTCTGGTTCCATACAAATCTTAAGATTATTTGGTCCAACTCTGTGAAGAAAGTCCATGGTATTTTGATAGAGATTGCACTGAACATGTAAAGTTCTCTGGGTAGCATAGACATTTTCACAATGTTTATTCTTCCAATCCATGAGCATGGAATGTCTTTCCATCTCTTTACATCTTCCACAATTTCTTTCAGAAGTGTTCTGTAGTTTTTGGAGTATAGTGCCTTTACCTCTTTGGTTAGGTTTATTGCTAGAAATCTTATAGTTTTGGGTGCAAATGTAAGTGGGATTGATTCCTTCATTTCTCTTTCTTCAGTCTCATTATAGTATATAGAAATGCCACAATTTCTGTGTATTGATTTTGTATCCTGCCACATTGCTGACTAGCAATGAGTTCTAGCAATTTTGGGGTGGAGTCTTGTTGGGTTTTCTACACACAGTATCATGTCATCTGTGAAGAGGGAGGGTTTGACTTCTTCTTTGCCAATTTGAATGCCTTTTATTTCATTTTTTGTTGTCTGATTGCTGAGGCTAAGACTTCTAGTACTACACTGAATAACAGTGGTGAGAGTGGACATCCCTGATGTGTTCCTGATCTTAGGGGAAAAGCTCTCAGTTTTTCCTCATTGGGAATGATATTCGCTGTGGGCTTTTCATACATGGCTTTTATGATATTGAGGAATGTTCCCTTTATCCCTACACTGTGAAGAATTTTAATTAGGAATGGATGCTGTATTTTGTCAAATGATTTCTCTGCAACTATTGAGAGGATCATGTGGTTCTTGTCTTTTCTCTTATTGATGTGATCTATCATGTTGATTGTTTTACAAATATTGAACCACCCTTTTACCGGGGATAAATCCCAATGGGTTGTGGTGAATTATCCTCTTAATGTACTGTTGGATCCTATTGGCTAATATCTTGGTGAGAATTTTTTCATCCATGTTCATCAGGGATATTGGTCTGTAATTCTCCTTTTTGGTGGGGTCTTTGTCTGGTTTTGGGATCAAGGTAATGCTGGTCTCATAGAATGAGTTTGGAGGTATTCCCTTCATTTCTATCCTTTGAAACAGCTTTAGTAGAATAGGTGTTATTTCTTCCTTAAATGTTTGATAGAAACATTTGCTCTAGGAAGCCATTGGACCCTGGGCTTTTGTGTCTTGGGAAGCTTTTGATGACTGCTTCAATTTCTTCACTGTTTTTTTTTTTTTTTTCTTCACTGGTTATTGGCCTGTTCAGGTTTTCTGTTTCTTCGTGTTTCAGTTTTGGTAATTTGTATGTTTCCAGAAATGCATCCATTTCTTCCAGATTGCCTAATTTGTTGGCATATAGTTGCTCATAATACATTTTAAAAATCGTTTGTATTTCCTTGGTATTGGTTGTGATCTCTCCTCTTTTGTTCTTTATTTTATTAATTTGAGTCCTTTCTCTTCTTTTTAATAAGACTGGCTAGGGGTTTATTTATCTTAATTCTTTCAAAGAACCAGCTTTGGGTTTCTTTGATCTCCTTTATAGCTCTTCTGGTTTGTATTTCACTGAGTTCCACTCTAATCTTTATTATCTTTCTTTGCTCCTTGGTTTAGGCTTTATTTGCTCTTCTTTCTCCAATTCCTTTAGGTGCAAGGTTAGCTTATGTATTTGAGTTTATCCCAATTTTTTGAGGAAGGCTTGTATTGCGATATATTTCCCTCTTAGGACCACTTTTGCTGTATACTGATGATTTTGAACAGTTGTACTCTCATTTTTATTAGTTTCTATGAATCTTTTCAATTCTTCTCTAATTTCCTGGTTGATTGACTCATCTTTTAGTAGGACACTCTTTAACCTCTGTGTGTTTGATTGTCTTCCAAATTTCTTCTTCTGAATGAGCTCTAGTTTCAAAGCATTGTGGTCTGAAAATATGCAGGGAACAATCCCAATCTTTTGGTATCAGTTGAGACCTGATTTATGACCCAGTATGTAGTCTGTTCTGGAGAAAGTTTCATGTGCACTTGAGAAGAATGTGTATTCAGTTGCATTTGGATGGAAAGTCCTTTATGTATCTGTGATATCCATTTGGTCCAGTGTATCATTCAAGGCCCTTGTTTCTTTCATGATAGTTTTCTTAGATTATCTGTCTTTTGTTGAAAGTGCCATGTTGAAGTCTCTTACTCTTAGTGTATTATTATCTAAGTATCTCTTTGGTTATTAGTTGATTGATATACTTGGCGGCTCCCATATTAGGGGCATAAATATTCATAATTGTTAAGTCTTCTTATTGGATGACCACTTAAGTATGAGATAGTGTCCCTCTTCATCTCTTGTTACAGTCTTTGGTATAAAATCTAATTTATCTGATATGAGGATTATTACCACAGCTTTCTTTTGAGGACAGTTTGAATGGTAAATGGTTCTCCACCCCCTCATTTTCAGTCTGGAGGTGTTCTTAGGTCCAAAATGAGCCTCTTATAGACAGCATATAGATGAGTCTTGCTTTTTCATCCAGTACGATAAAACCAGACCCTGTGTTTTTTGATGGGATCATTTAGCCCATTCACATTCAGAGTAACTATTGAAAGATATGAATTAAGTGTCATAGTATTACCTATACAATGCCTGTTTCTGCTTATTGTTTCTTCCTCTTTCTCTTACAGGGTCCCCCTTATTATTTCTTGCAGAGCTAGTTTGATGGTCACATATTCTTTCAGTTTCTGTCTATCCTGGAAGCTCTTTATCTCCCTGTCTATTCTGAATGAGAGCCTTGCTGGATAAAGTATTCTTGGCTGCATGTTTTTCTCATTTAGTACCCTGATATATCATGCCAGCCCTTTCTGGCCTGCCAGGTCTCTGTGGAGAGGTCTGCTGTTAATCTGATATTTTTCTCCATATAAGTTAAGAATCCCTTTCCAAGTTGCTTTTATAATTTTCTATTTATCTGTGAAATTTGCAAGTTTCACTATCATATGTCAGGGTGTTGATTGGTTTTTGTTGAATTGGGGGGAAGGGTCCTCTCTATCTCTTGGTTCTGAATGCGTGTTTCCTTCCCCAGATTAGGGAAGTTCTCAGCTGTGATTTGTTCAAATATACTTTGTGATCCTCTCTCTCTTTCCACCTTTTCTGGAATCCCAATAAGCCAAATATTATTCCTTCTCAAGCTATTATTTATTTTTCAAAGTCTTTCCTCTTGGGTTCTTAATTGTTTTTTTTTTTTTTTCTCAGCTTCCTTCCTTTCCAACCACTTGTCTTCTATGTCACTCACTCTTCCACCTCATTAACCCTAGCAGAGCATCCAGTTTAGACTGGACCTCAGTTAAAATATTTTTAATTTTAGCCTGATTAAATCTCAATTCTGCAGTAAGAGAATCTCTACGGTCCTTTTTGCTTTTTTCCAGAGCCACAAGTAATTTTACAATTGTACTTCTGAATTGTATCTCTGGCATGGTACTTAAATCCATATCTAGCACGTCTATGGCAGAGTGTATTATTTCTGGTTCTTTCTTTTGTTGTGAATTCTTCTTTCTATTAATTTTATCCAGTGCAGGAGGACTGTATGAGTGAGCAGAGTCAAAAATATCAACCACAACCTAAGTAAAATACACCATAGACAATTCTGAAGAGATCAGAGACCAGAAAATAAAAGAAAAAGAAAACCAGAACAAAATGAAACAAAAGGGCCATGAAAGTGAAAAACAAATTAAAAAAAATAGTAATAATTAAAAAAAAGGTAGGGAGGGAGTAGTGGTGGAGAGAGAATATAGTCTCACCAAGTGGACCTAGAAGTTGATTTTCTTGGCTCTAGGTGTATTTTGTTCTGTATGTCAGAAGATGTTAAAATTTGAGTTTATTTAAACCAGCAAAACTTACATAGAGACCCAATATCAACTTCAATAACAAAAACAAGATAAAAGAAGGGGGCAGAATGGAAGGAATAGAGAATATAATCTCACAGAATGAACCAACATGGTGTTCCCCTTGGTCCTGGGTGTATTTTGGTCCATGTGTTAGAAGGTACTAATGTCCACCATTATAAAACAAGACAGAAAAAACAAACAACACAAAAAACCCATGACTTATAGATCAACCAAAATTAAATTGAGTATGTTGCAAGGAATCCAAAAATGAAGAATATATTTAAGACATATAATTGTAGAAATATGAAAGTCTAAAAGGAAAAAAAATCTTAAAATGAAGAGTTGGTAAAGTACTGTAGTTAAGTCAGGAAAAGAGAAAAAAAAATATTGGAAATTTTTAACCTGAAAGATAATTGGAAAAAAAAAACCTTCGAGTTCTATATACTCTTTTCCCTCAGTCCCTGAGCTTTTCAGTGCTGGTTGGTCAGTAAACTTGCTCTTCCCTTGTTCTTCCAGCAATTATTCTGGAGGAGGGGCCTGCTATGCTGATGCTCATGTGTGTGTGCCTGGATGGAGATGCCCTTCCCCTTGCCAAGTGGCCTGACTCAGTGTGAGCTGTCTACCCTGTGAGGCCTTTGTTCCTAGAGGCCACACCTCTCCCAGGTGAAAGGTGAAAATTAAAAAAAATAATAATAATTTAAAAAATGGCAGTGGCAAGATCTCCAGCCCTGGAGCCAAGAGCTCCTTGAGACTATGGAACTACAGTCTCCCAGTGCACAGTGGCCTAGATGCTCCTGGGTGCAGGTGCGGGGACACTGATCTGCACAAATTGAAGGGCACCCAGCAACAGGAGAGTTCTCACTGTCCTCTGCCCTCCCTGGTTCCTTATGTCCCTGGCGGAATGGAGGATAGCCAGCTTTGTCTGGGATTCCTTTGGATCAAGGGCCCTAACCACTGGACCCACGCTCCCAGGGTTCACCTGTCCCGAAGGGAACAGAGGACAGCCTGCCTCCATCTGTTGCCAGGCTCTAGGGTAAAGAGAGTCCTGGTGTGGGCCTGTGCCCCCGGCCTGCTTCTCCCAGATGCCCCAGGAGGGTTGCAGTGTTCTAGCCCTTTACTGTGATCCAACCGCAGTTTGTGGTGAGCTTTCTCCTGGGTGCTCCTATACTTATGTGTCTCCTGGAATTTTGAGATTTCACTGCCCCTCCTGTGAGTCTGCCCTATTTCCTCACTGAGCACTTTTCAGTCAGGGAAGATTCAGGCGCAGATTTCTCATTGTCTGCTCCATCGCTTTCCTGTCACGGCTTTCCATGGCTGCCCTCCCCTGCCTTTCCTCTTATCCACCTTCCTACCTTGTCAGAAGCAATCACTTTTCTCTCTGTAACATTCCAGCTGTTCTCTCTTTGTATCTCAGGTTGAATTCATGGTGTTCAGGATGACTTGAAAGTTATCTCGGTGAGTTTGGGGGACCAGATGACTCAAGGACCCCTACTCTTCCACCATCTTGCCTCCTCTCTCAGCACTGGGTGTTTTATGTAAGTGGTAAATCACTAAATTGTGCTTCTGAAACCAATATTATACTATACGTTAACTAGAATTTAAATAATTTAAAACCAAAAAAAAAAAAATAAAAGGAAAAGCATGGAGAATTAAAAAAAATACAAAATAAAAATAAAATGACCATACCTTGGAACAAAATATTTTGGAAACAGTGTGATGGTCGTACAGCATTATAAATGTAATTAGTGCTGCTGAATTATACACTTCAAAGTGGTTAGTAGAAATTACATATTTTGGGTCAGATATATATTTTACCACAATAAAAAATGATCATATAAAGAAAACAAACAAATAACTAAAAAAGAAAATGGCTTATTTTCTCCTTCTGCTAGAAGTCCTGGGAGAGATTTCTCCAACATTTACTGTGGGAATCTGGTCAGGCTATGGGAGTTAAATCTCACAATATTGTGGAACACCTTTATGACTCTGTCCCCCTGGAATTTTATTTTATTTTATTTATTTTATTTTATTTTTTTTAATTTTATTTATTTATGATAGGCACACAGTGAGAGAGAGAGAGAGAGAGAGAGGCAGAGACACAGGCAGAGGGAGAAGCAGGCTCCATGCACTGAGAGCCCGACGTGGGATTCGATCCCGGGTCTCCAGGATCACGCCCTGGGCCAAAGGCAGGCGCTAAACCACTGCGCCACTCAGGGATATCCCCCCCCCCTGGAATTTTAACTTCCAGAGTTGTCTGCATTGAGCCTCTAGTAATTCAGCTAGTAATTCATTTTTTCTTAATGGCACTGGGTTCTTGTAGCAGTTGCAACATGTGAGTCTTTGGTAAGCTAAGCTCATTTGCTTGTTTGTCTCTCTGATTTGGGGGCCAGCAGTTTGCCCTGTGTCCTCCCCTTTACTATGGATCTAAGAAGAGTTGTCAGTTTTTCAGTCTGTTTAGCATTTTACTTATTAGGATGGACTGGTTACTTTCAACCTCCCTACATAGGGAACTAGAAGCTGGGACCCTCTTGTACTGCATTTGTCAGTTTTTAATATGAAGCTTATGATAATAAAATAGCTAGTATTTTCTTTTTTAGTTTTTTTTCATATATTATGGTAAGGTACAAAATTATATTCACATGTATGTATTTATGAATATGTGTCTGTCTGAATTTAACAGTTGTGAAACCATTCCCCAAACCATATGGATAATTGATTTAGCACTGTTTAAAAATAGAATATAGGTTTCTGTTGATTTGAAATGTTATCTTTTTTTGTCATATATCAATGATATATATTTTTGTGTGTTTTTGTTTCATTGATCATCTTTCATTGATAGCATACTCTCTTAATAATTCTAGGGTTATAAAAATTCCAGTTTATTTAAAGACTAAGACCTTGTCCCACTATAGTATTATAGTGTTTTTTCCTGACTGCCTAGAACTAAAAAAAAAAAAAAAAGGACTAAAAACAATCCTTAGAGTCCCACAAGAAGGACATAACCTGTACAAGATGTATAGTTTCCATAAGTAATGAAAAAGTAAGTGTCTCTCAGAGGGAAGATTCTGATATCTGAGAGAACAATGAACCAGGAAGTTCTTTGGTCAGGAATGTGGGTCTAATAAAGGAACTTTCTCCACAGCAGTTCAGAAGGAGTGCATTTAAGGAGGAGGTGCCTTACAGGGCCTACCTTGCAGTATTGTTTATTATGAGCTGCTCTTTTCTCTCCTTTTCCAAAATGTAAGTTTTCTACTGTGGTTGTATTGTTGTTCTACCCCTGATAACATACACAGGTCTGATCTTTTGTCCTTTATGTCATACTTTGTAGGACTACAACTGGATCCAGCCACGATGGAGAGAACTACTCAATATCCAGAGATTGAATTTTCAATGATCTATGGTAAGTGGATAAAACTTTGGCGTGCCCCCTTGGGGAAAGAGTGAGTCTATACCACCCGTGGGAAGACCGTGCACATGGATATGCATCAACAGAAAGGTGGTTTGTAGAGAAAGTACTAGCTGCTCAAAAATGCACTTGTTCTCCACCTCTTGATCCTGGAAGCAAAGGTTTCTTACCTCTTGTTCTTTTGTGTGGGAATTTCCTGAGTTCTAGCCAATGAAGTGTGAACACAGTTGACATTTCCAGTCTTGACCCATTAAAAATTCCCGTGTATCCTCCTTTAAGCTCTATTTTTTTCCGTCTATTTGGAATTTGGAATGGAGAGCATTGCCAAAGAGGCCTTGGATTGGCATAAGGTGAAGATGGCAGAAAGCCTGTTGGCCATTTGGAGGAGGATTGCTATACTGACCTGTTTACTCTTTTGAGCAAAAAATAAGCTCTAATACATTTGTAGTATGTCCTAGGACAGATATAACGAAGCACCATAGATAGGTTGGCTTATAAACAGACATTTGTTTCCCACAGTTCTAGAGACTGGGAGTCTGAGGTTGTAATGCCAGCATGACTGAGGCCAGGGGAAGGCCCTCTTCCAGGTCGTAGATAACTGACTTCTGTTTGTATCCTCCTGTGACAGAAAGTGAACAAGCTAGCTCTCTGGTCCCTTTTTATGAAGGAAATAACCACACTCATGAAGGCTCTATTTCATTAACTAATTATGTCTCAGAGGTCCCACCATCACATACTATCCCGTTAAGGGTTAGGATTTCCGTGGATGCATTTTAGGGGGACATAGACATGCAGTCTGTAACATGCTATTTATTTTGGTCTCCATTTGTTGCAGCAGTTAGTTGATCTTGCCTAATGTTAACAAGATTACTAAAGGAGCGGTAAAGACGTGTATTAATAAATTCATCCTGAATGAAAGCTGTTCAATTTCTAGCACCTTATTGTCATTTGCAATCAATTTTATAACCATTCCTGTTTAACTACGTAGCCTTAGTTTAATGTTTAACTCACCCAAATTATTATTTTTTATGGTGGCAATAGTAAAAGACTTTTTGATGGTTAAATTCAACACAGAAAATGGTGAGGACAAAGAGCATTACTGGCTTCTGTCATGACTGATTGAAGTCTGTTATGTTTCAGGAATCTTTTATCTCTCTTGGAGTGGGTTTCCTTTATGTTGGCTTCATTGCTAGCCAGGTCTTTGCGGTAAAGATGACAATTGGTTGACTCAACTTAGAATGTCTTTATTTATTTTTTAAAAAAATTATTTACGTGAGAGAGAGAGGGAGCAGAGAGGGAAAGAGAGAGCGAGAGAGAGAGAGAGAACATGAGTTTGGGGAGGGGCAGAAGGAGAGGGAGAAGTAGACACCTTGCTGAACAGGGGACCCTGGGATGACTACCTTAGCTGAAGGCAGATGCTTAACCAACTGAGCCACCCAGGCACCCCCTTAGAATGCCTTTAAATCGATATATTCTTGATGAATAGTGTGCTGCTTCTCCAATATCTCTTTTTGGGAAGAATGTAATTGATCTATTTTGCATTATGTGGCCATTTCTAAAGCAATTAGTTTGCTATAAAATAATTTTGATACCACATGCCTAACCTTGTGGTATGGACACATCATAACCGCATAGAATGAATCCCATTTATGAAATAGAAGTTTATCTATCAGATAAAGGGAAAAAGTAATTAAAACACATATACAGACCTAAAATACAAATTTCTACTATTGAGGACCTATCTAAATTTCAACCGTACTTATAGGGACTCAAAAGAAGTTAATTTCACAGTTCTCCCGTAGTGTCATGAATTCAAAAAATGTATATGTGGAATCATAAGATGTATCACCTGCCCAAGTCTCTGTTCATCCTCCTTCAAGATGAAATGAGAATATTTCAGTGGCATGATTTTATTTTTCTTTTGTAGACCTCTTTCAGGCACTAATATGGGATTGAGTTTGGTCTGATACAGTGTTTTATTTCCTACTACTGTCATCCAGAAGTTATATGATAAATAGAATTGACTTTGTATGTGGTATAATGTTTTTTCTGTATATAATCAGTGATGTTCCAACATCATCTGCTGAATTGGATATTCAAGTGTTTTCCTACAGATTTGTAAAGGCACTGTTATCAGATGTAAATATTCACATGTGAGCATCTGAATCATGGCTCTCTAATCTGTTCATTGTCTATCCCGGTCCCAACAGTTGGTATTACTAACTGTCTTAATATCTGCCAGGATGAAGTGCTCCTCCTAATGTTCTTTGCAGATCTTGGAAACTAGCCCTTTATCTGATACGTCATTTGCAAATATCTTCTCCCATTCTGTAGGTTGTCTTTTAGGTTTGTTGACTATTTCTTTCGTTGTGCGAAAGCTTCTTATCTTGATGAAGTCCCAATAGTTCATTTTTGCTTTTGTTTCCCTTGCCTTCATGGATGTATCTTGCAAGAAGTTACTGTGGCTGAGTTCAAAAAGGGTGTTGCCTGTGTTCTCCTCTAGGATTTTGATGGAATCTTGTCTCACATTTAGATCTTTCATCCATTTTGAGTTTATCTTTGTGTGTGGTGTCAGAGAATGGTCCAGTTTCATTCTTCTGCATGTGGCTGTCCCATTGTCCCAGCACCATTTATTGAGGAGACTGTCTTTTTTCCAGTGGATAGTCTTTCCTGCTTTGTCAAATATTAGTTGACCGTAAAGTGGAGGGTCCGCTTCTGGATTCTCTATTCTATTCCATTGATCTATGTGTCTGTTTTTGTGCCAGAACCACATTGTCTTGATCACAGCTTTGTAGTACAACCTGAAATCTGGCATTGTGATGCCCCTGGCTCTGGTTTCCTTTTTCAATATTCTCCTGGCTATTTGGAGCCTTTTATGATTCCACACAAATCTTAAGATTATTTGTTCCAACTCTCTGAAGAAAGTCCATGGTATTTTGATAGGAATTCCATTGAATGTGTAAATTGCCCTGGGTAGCATTGACATTTTCACAATATTAATTCTTCCAATCCATGAGCATGGAATATTTTTCCATCTCTTTGTGTCTTCCTCAATTTCTTTCAGAAGTGTTCTATAGTTTTTAGGGTATAGATCCTTTACCTCTCTGTTTAGGTTTATTCCTAGGTATCTTATGCTTTTGGGTGCAATTGTAAATGGGATTGGCTCCTTAATTTCTCTTTCTTCAGTCTCATTGTTAGTGTATAGAAATGCCACTGACTTCTGGGCATTCATTTTGTATCCTGCCACATTGCCGAATTGCTGTATGAGTTCTAGCGATCTTGGGGTGGAGTCTTTTGGGTTTTCTATGTACAGTATCCTGTCATCTGTGAAGAGGGAGAGTTTGCCTTCTTCTTTGCCAATTTGAATGCCTTTTATTTCTTTTTGTTGTCTGATTGCTGAGGCTAGGACTTCTAGTACTATGTTGAATAGCAGTGGTGAGAGTGGACATCCCTGTCTTGTTCCTGATCTTAGGGGAAAGGCTCCCAGTGCTTCCCCATTGAAAATGATATTTGCTGTGGGCTTTTCGTAGATGGCTTTTAAGATGTTGAGAAATGTTCCCTCTATCCCTACACTCTGAAGAGTTTTGAACAGGAATGGATGCTGTATTTTGTCAAATGCTTTCTCTGCATCTCTTGAGAGGATCATATGGTTCTTGTTTTTTCTCTTTTTGATATGATCTATCACATTGATTACTTTACGGGTGTTGAACCAGCCTGGCATCCCAGGTATAAATCCCACTTGGTCATGATGAATAATCTTCTTAATGTACTGTTGGATCCTATTGACTAGTATCTTGTTGAGGATTTTTGTATCTGTGTTCATCAGGGATTTTGGTTTATAATTCTCCTTTTTGGTGAGGTCTTTGGTTTTGGAATTAAGGTGATGCTGGCCTCATAGAACGAGTTTGGAAGTATTCCATCCCTTTCTATCCTGCGGAACAGCTTTAGTAGAATAGGTATGGTTTCTTCCTTAAAGTTTGATAGAATTCCCCTGGGAAGCCAGTTGGACTTTTGTGTTTTGGGAGGCTTTCGATGACTGATTTAATTTCTTTCCTGGTTATTGGCCTGTTGAGATTTTCTATTTTTTCCTGTTCCAGGTTTGGTAGTTTGTGGTTTTCCAGACATGCATCCATTTCTTATAGTTTGCCTAATTTATTGGCATATAGCTGCTCATAATATGTTTTTAAAATCGTTTTTATTTCCTTGGTATTGGTTGTGATCTCTCCTTTCCCATTCATGATTTTGTTAATTAGTCTTTTCTCTTTTTTTTTAATAAGGCTGGCTAATGGTTTATCTATCTTATTAATTCTTACAAAGAACCAACTCCTGGTTTTGTTGATCTGTTCTACAGTTCTTTTCGTTTCTATTTCATTGAGTTCTCCTTGAATCTTTATTAACTATCTTCTGCTGGGTGTAGGTTTTATTTGCTGTTCTTTCTCCAGTTCCTTTAGGTGCAAGGTTAGCTTATATATTTGAGTTTTTCCCCAGTTTTTTGAGGGATGCTTGTATTGCAATATATTTCCCTCTCAGTACTGCTTTTGCCATATCTCAAAGATTTTGAATGGTTGTAATTTCATTCTCATTAGATTCCATGAATCTTTTTAATTCTTCTCTAATTTCCTGGCCTGGTTGACTCTTTCATCTTTTAGCAGGATGGTCTTTAACCTCCACGTGTTTGAATTTTTTCTTGTGATTGAGTTCAAGTTTCAAAGCATTATGGTCTGAAACTATGCAGGGGACAATCCTAATCTTTTGGTATCAATTAAGACCTGGATTTGTGACCCAGTATGTGGTCTATTCTAAAGAAAGTTCTATGTGCACTTGAGAAGAAGGTGTATTCAGTAGTGTTTGGATATAAAGTTCTGTAAATATCTGTGAAATCCATCCGGTCCAGTGTATCTTTTAAAGCTCTTGTTTCTTTAGAGATGCTGTGCTTAGAAGATCTGTCATTTGCAGAAAGCGTCGTGTTGAAGTCTCTTAGTATAAGTGTATTATTATCTAAATACGTCTTTACTTTGGTTATTAATTAATTGATATACTTGGCAGCTCCCACATTATATTCATGATTGTTAGGTCCTCTTGTTGGATAGATCCTTTAAGTATGACATAGTGTCCCTCTTCATCTCTTACTACAGTCTTCAGGATAAACTTAGTTTATCTGATATAAGGATGTCTACCCCTGCTTTCTTTTGAGGACCATTTGAATGGTAAATGGTTCTTCACCCTTTCATTTTAAGACTGTAAGTGTCCTTAGGTCTAAAATGAGTCTCTTGTAGACAGCACATAGATGGGTCTTGCTTTTTATCCAGTCTGAAATCCTGTGCCTTTTGATGGGATCATTAAGCCCATTCACGTTCAGAGTTACTATTGAAAGATCTGAATTTAGTGTCGCCATAATACCTATTCAGTCCTTGTTTTTGTGGATTGTTTCTTTGGACGTCCTCTTTCTTTTATAGAGTTCCCCTTAATATTTTTTGTAGAGCTGGTTTGGTGGCACATATTCTTTCAGTTTCTGCCTATCTTGGAAGGTCTTTATTTCTCCTTCTATTCTGAATGAGAGCCTTTCTCAATAAAATATTCTTGACTGCATGTTCTTCTCATTTAGCACCCTGAATATATCCTGCCAGCCCTTTCTGACCTGCCAGGTCCCTGTGGAGACGTCTGCTGTTAATCTAATATTTCTCTCCATATAAGTTAGGGATCTCTTGTCTCTTGTTGCTTTAAGGATTTTCTCTTTATCTTTGGAGTTTGCAAGTTTCACTATTAAATGTCTAGGTGTTGAATTTTAAATTGATTTTAGGGGGGAATCTCTCCAATCATGGATCTTAATGCCTGTTTCCCTCCCCAAGTTAGGGAAGTTCTCAGCTATGATTTGTTCAAATATGCTTTCTAGTCCTTTGCCCCTCTCAGTGCCCTCTGGAATTCCAATTAAACGTAGATTTTTCCTTCTGAGCCTGTCATTTATTTCCCTTAACCTTTCCTCATGGTCTTTTAATTGTTTTCTCTTTTATTCCTCAGCTTCCTTCCTTGCCATCAACTTGTCTTCTATGTCACTCACTCTTTCTTCTACTTCATTAACCCTTGTCGTTAGGACCTCCAGTTTGGATTGCATCTCATTTAATTGATTTTTAATTTCAGCCTGATTACATCTAAATTCTGCAGTCATGAAATGTCTTGAATCCTTTATGCTTTTTTTCCAGAGCCACCAGTAGCTTTATAATTGTGCTTCTGAATTAGCTTTCTGACATTGAATTGTAATCCAAATTCTGTAACTCTGTGGCAGAGAGTACTGTTTCTGATTCTTTCTTTTGTGGTGAGTTCTTCTTTTTAGTCCTTTTGCTCAGTGTGAAGTGGCTAAAAACAAGTTGTACTTGTTAGAAGCACAAACTCTTCTCTCTGTAGCATTCCAGATGTTCTCTCTTTAAATCTCAGGTCAAACTCCTAGTTTTCAGGATGATTTGAAAGTTATCTAGGTAAGTTGGAGGGGACAGGTGACTTGGGGACCCTGCCTTTGGCTTAGGGTGTAATCCTGGGTTTCCAGGATAAGTTCTGAGTTGGGCTCCCTGCAGAGAGCCTGCTTCTCCCTCTGCCTGTGTCTCTGCCTCTCTGTCTCTGTCTCTCATAAATAAATAAATAAAATCTTTTTAAAAAGTGGCTTATAAATTACATCATGAAGATGTAAGTTGTTATGAGCCTCCATGTAAAGACTTCATCATACCACTAGCACATCTGCATGTAAGTTCAGCACCTATTGCTCACATATTGCATCCCATAATACTGAACATAAACTTTCCTACATGTTTCTGTCTCCAGAAAAACACTCTCTCTATTTTTGCCCTGTGTTTTAAAGCAAAAAAAAAAAAGTGACTGAATACATTGGTACAGAATTTATGGGCTGGGATGCTGCCAGTGTTGGAGATGGACTTTGGAGCATAAGGAGGATTTGAGAAGAAATCCTAAGGAAAGCTTACTAATTACCTTGCCATATCTTCCTTTAGAAAGGGCCAGAGAAATTGGTTTTGCATGATGAAGTACCAGGTTCAGTATTGAAGAACTTCCTTCACTTGGTATTCCAATTCATGATCTTGGAGTAACACATTCATTAATGATGTACTCATGAAATTGTATAAAGCAGGAGAGAAATATTTTGCAACTGGATACAATTCAAATTTTCTTGAAGTTTTACCTATGTGGCCTACGCAGATGATGAATGGAACATAGTAGCTTTTTTTTGACAATTAAATGGTCATTGAACATTAAAATTATAAATAGCATTATTTTGTTAGAATTATAGTGCAATTTCTGAATCAAGTTACATTCATTAAAATATAGATTCTAAATTTGGGCATTTATTATTTATAATTTGTATTTTATCTTTTGCATGTATTTTGAATAGATGCTTATTGAACTGTAACACACTTAGAAAAATAGTATGCTGATTTTAAATGTAGATCTTGATAAAATTATAGTAAATATTACTGTTGTAAATACTAACTGATATAGAAACAGAACTTTACCAGCATTTCAGAAAGTGTTCACATTATGCTTATATTTTGCAATCATTATCAACTCTGAAGGGTAATGTTTATCCTGACTTCTTCCCCATACTTTAGTATTATTGCTGCTGCCTTCTTTTTTACATTTTTAATACATATAAAATGCATATACATATTCATATATATATCAAATATATATAGCCTGTCTCTTTTGCATCTTGATTCTTTCAACATTATGTTAGTGTGAGTTATCCATGTTGTAGCACAAAGATGTAATTTGTTTTTCTCCTTGCTATATAGTAGGCCATTGCATGTATTTATTTATTGTCTTGCTGATGAGTATGGGTGTTTTCCTAGTTGATACCACATATTATTGCTATGAACAAATATTGCCTATCTTTTGGCAAATGTAGTTTTACATATTTGTAGATACATATGTAAGCTGGCAATAGTTGGTTCATAGGATATGTGTGTGTTATGTTGTAAATGGACAGCATAGCAATTTTGTAAATAGTGTAAATTTAAACTGCCAGCAACATATGAGAATTCAAATTTTTTCATACACTTGCCAATACTTCAAATTATCTTTTTTAATTTTTAACCTTCTGGTGGATATACAGTGGGACAGCCTATTTTATTTTACATTTCTTTAATGACTAATGAATTTGAGCACTTTTCATATACTTATTTGCCTCTTGAATATTTCACTTTTGAAGAGGCTGTTCATGTATTTTTCTATTTTTTCCTTTTGTCTTCTTCCTTTATAACATTGACTTGTAAGAATTTGTTTTTGTTTATTATGTTTATATTGTCAGATACATGTATACAAAACATACTTAAATATTTAGCATATAATTATTAAAGATATATTAATTTAACATGTAAATGTTAAATAATTTTCCATTTTTATTTATTTATTTATTTTATAATTTTTTTAATTTATTTTATGATAGTCACAGAGAGAGAGAGAGAGAGGCAGAGAAACAGGCAGAGGGAGAAGCAGGCTCCATGCACCGGGAGCCCGATGTGGGATTCGATCCCGGGTCTCCAGGATCGCGCCCTGGGCCAAAGGCAGGCGCCAAACCGCTGCGCCACCCAGGGATCCCTAATTTTCCATTTTTAAAAGTATTTTATTACTTATTTGAGAGAGAGAGAATCTGAGGTCAACTCCACACTAAGCCCAGAGCCCCAAGTGGGACTCGATCCTACTAACGCACCTGAGCCAAAACCAAGTGTTGGTCACTCAACTGATGAGCCACTCAGGTGCCCCAATTTTTCCATTATTAATTTATTTTCATCAAATTTTACCATAGTTCAAATTGCCATTTTTTCTTTATGCTTATTCTTTTGTCTTTTTAAAGAAATCTTTGATTACCTAAGATCATAAGGATAGTTTTTCATTTTTCTTTTAAAAGCATTGTTGTTTTATCTTTCATGTTTATTCTATATTATTGATTTTTGTTTATGGTGTGAGTTAGAGGTTAAGATTAATTTTTAAATGTAATTGTCTAAGTGACTTAGCACAGTCATAGGATAATCATTACTTCCCAGTGTGCTGTGCTGTAATCAGCAGACTTAGATATATCTGTTTCTAGACCCTCTTAACACTTTCTTAATTATGATAGTTAATGTAATCTTGATATCTGATAATATGGATCCTCTAGATTTCTTCTTTGAGATTAACTTTACTGTTCTTCATTCTTTATATTCCCATACACATAGTGGAAACAGCTTGTCAGTTTCTTCATTTACACACACAAACACACACACATACACACACACACAGGTTCCAGCTTGTATTCTTTTTTTTTTTTTTCCAGCTTGTATTCTAATCTGGATAGTATTAGATTTATAAATGAGTTGGAGAAATTTATGTTATTCAAATGGTCAACATTCCACTTCATGAATATTCTATATTCCTCTATTTAAGGTTTCTCCAGAAGTCTATCATTAATATCATGAAGTTTTCCGTGTACCAGTTTGCAAATCTTCCATTAGATTTATTTTTAGATACTTGATTTTTTAATCTATTGAAAATTAAATGAGATTTAGCATTTAAAAAAATGTTTTATTTATTTATTTATTTATTTATTTACTCATTTGAGAGAGACAGAGAGAGTGGGGTGAGGAAGGGACAGATGAAGAGGGAGAGAAATCCCTGAGCAGACTCCCTGGTGAGTGAAGAGCCCACGGGGCATTGGGAGGATGGGGGAGCTCAGTCCCAGGACCCTGAGATGGTGACCGGAGCCAAAATCAGGATTCAGATGCTTAACTGACTGAATCACCCAGGTGCCCCAACATTAATATAATAATGTTTATATTATTTGTGGTGTATAAAAATGCTTTATGGCTTATAACATGTTTTTTTTTTTTAATCTATATACTGGCTAAATTCTTTATTAATTGTAATATTTTATGGATACTTTTTAATATTCTATCATCACAGTCAAGTGGCTATGAATAAGGAAAGCTTAGTACATATATATATATTTTTTTAATTTCTTATTCCCTTAACTGACATTTTATAAGAACTTTTCTTGCCCAAATCAGTTGCCTACCACTTCTTCTATAATATTGAATAGAACCTGCATAGCAGGTATCTCTGTATCACTTCTGACTTTAGCAATAAATCTCATAATAATTCATCATTAAGTATAAGATTACTCTTTGTGTCTTCATGGATACATTTTTGGTATATTTAGGAAATACATGATTTTCCTAGTTCCAAATTTTTGAATATAGTGAAGAAGAACATATGTTTTGGTAATTGTTCCAAGTACATTTGAAAAGAATAAAATTTGTTATTTTAGGGTTCATCTTCTATATATGTCATTATATCTGTTACATGTCAATATTTTGAATGTAATTTATTTCTCCTTTGATTACTGCCAACTACTGATTTAAAAATTCTAAAGCTGGGGTGCCTGGGTGGCTCAGGGGGGTAAGTGTCTGACTCGATTTCAGTTTAAGTCTTGGTCTCAGTGTTGTAAGTACAAGTTCTATATTAGGCCACATGCTGAACATTGAGCATATTTTTTTAAAAATCTCTAAATTCTGTTTTTAAGATATTTAATTAATTAATTAATTAATTAATTAATTAATATATATATATTTATTTTTAGAGGAGGAAGGGAAGGAGATAGGATTCTTAAGCAATCTCCATGCCCAGCATGGAGCCTGATGCAGGGCTTGATCTCACACCTCTGAGATCATGACCTGAGCCAAAATCAGGAGTCAGATGCTTAAATAATTGAGTCATTCAGATGCTCCTTAAAATATCTTAAATTGCAGAGAAGTTGTATATTTTTCAAGGCATAAAATATTAAGATTCATTTTTAAGGAATGGGAAGTACCTTCTTCGAAAACTGCCAATCTATAGCAATGGAGCACTGCCAGCTTTTAGAGTATGGTTGCTACACCGTAAGGGTCTCTGGTTTGTACTTTGAAGGAGGGATAAAGCATATTTCTACCTTATTTTGTGTTCATGAGGCTGATGCATTTTAGATGTGAAAGAGGGATTAAATTTTTATCATTTTTTAAATTTTAATTCCAATATAGGTAACGTACCATGTTATATTATTTTTCAGGTGTGTACCATAGTGGTTCAATAATTCTGTAACATTACTCAGTGCTCATCATGTTATGATAGGTGTACTCTTTAAACCCCATCACCTATTTCATCCATCCCTCCACTCACCTTCCATCTGGAAATCATCAGTTTGTTCTTCATAGTTAAGAGTCAGTTTCTCTCTCTTTTCTTTGCTAATTTATTTCTTAAATTACACATATAAATGAAATCATATGGTATTTGCCTTTCTCTGACTGACTTATTTCCATTTAGTATTATACTCTATAGCTCCATCCATATCATTGCAAATGGCATGATTTCTTTTTAATGGCTGAATAATATTCCAGCGTGTGTGTGTGTGTGTATGTGTGTGTACATAGCACATCTTCTTTATCCATTCATTTCTCAATGGACACTTGGGCTGCTTCCATAATTTGGCTCTCTTAAATAATGCTACAATAAACATAAGGATGCATGCATCCCTTTGAACTAGTGTTTTTGTACTTTGAGGGTAAATACCCAGTAGTATGATTACTGGACCATAGAGTCGTTCTATTTTTAACTTTTTGAGGAACCTCCATACAGTTTTCCATAGGGAGGACACTAGTTTGCACTCCTACGCAGTGCACAAGGGTTCCTTTCTCTCCATATACTCACCAACACTTGTTACTTCTTGTGTTTTTTATTTTATCCCTTCTGACAGCTGTAAAGTGATATCTCACTATAATATTGATTTGCATTTCCCTGCTGATTGATGTTGAGCATCTTTTCATGTTCTGTTAGTCACTTGGATGTCTTCTTTGGAGAAATGTCTATTCATGCCTTTTGTCCATTTTTTAATTGGATTATTTGTTTTTTTGGGTGTTGAGTTTTATAATTTTTTATGTATTTTGGATACTAACCCTTTATTGGATATATCATTTAAAAATATCTTCTCCTAGTCCACAGGTTGCCTTTTAGTTTTGTTGATTGTTTCCTGCATTGTGCAGAAGCTTTTTATTTTGTTATAGTCACAAGTGTTTATTTTTGTTTTTATTTCCCTTGATTGGATTTTTCTTAATGAAATTCTTAAGTATAATTAAAGGAAACTACTCATATGTTGACAATAGTCTTATTTTTCAATGAAGATTGAATTTCCTATCTTATTCTTTCCTTTTTTGTAGATATTTTAGTGGATATTTTGATAAATTGTTAAAAAGTTTCCTTGTTATAATTTAAATTGTGAGTTGAATATTTTATATAATATTCATTTATATAATAAGTGGCATGTTAGGTAGCATCAACATGTGCCTATGGGTTGGTATAACTTGTCAAGTGACAAAACTAGAACAATTAGAAATGAATTTGGTGTTTTTTATTTAAGAGAAAAAGATTCATAGATTGGAGAAATACATTGCTTCACAAGAAGTGGATCACCCTGCCTGAGTAATTTTGGAGAAACGTGAGTTTTATAGAATATGAAAAGGGGTGAGCAGAAATAGACCATGATTGGCTTAGGAGGTTGGGGATATCCTTATAAAGCTAGGCAGGTCCTAGATTCTAGAATAAGGTAAGCTAGCTAAAGCAGAATGAGAGGGTTGTGATTGGTGTATGTTAGCTCTCCTTGACAGGTGCTTCCCAGAAATGCAGATCGGCTTTGGTTTAGATTTGTGACATGGGCCTGGCCACTGGGTCAGCCTCCATTTTGTGAGTCCTGATGCAAAATTTTATCAAAGCATACATTTTATCATAACTGTCTGGTAAACTAATTTGCATCAGTATGTAATCAGAGTCAAGGCTTGTTTTAATTTAACTTCTAAGTGAGATAAAATTAGTACATAAATTCTGACCTAAGAGTGTTTGCAAGTTGCATTATCTCTTTTGAGATACCAAGACATTATTACATATTTATGTATCAAACAGTTTATAATAATTCTGACATTTTTATGTCTCTCTACCTGGAAAAACCTACAGCTTACTCCTTCTGAAATTCTTGATTATTCTGTCTGTCTCTCTCTTGCTTTCATTTATTAAGTGCCTTATGAGCAACTTGGGCATGGTCCATCACCTCTACATATTTTTGTGGAGGACATCCATCAGTTACATTATTCCGATTAAATGTGTTTTTGGAGATTTGAAAAGAAGAATGTTCTTTATTATTTCTATTGCTTCCCAGATACACATTTAAGTACAGAATGAGTTTCAGACCATGGCTTTAGATCACTTTTATTTTCTTTTTTAAAAAATGTAGAAAAACATTTTTTTGGAAATATAAATGTTATATCTCTTTACACATGAAATATGGTCTTTTAAATTGAATATACCCATGTGAATTAAAACGCTGGAATATTTCAGTTTGTATTTTTAATTGATTAGTAGCCCATTCAAGTATTACTTTGATTATGTCAATGACTCATAAGCTTTGCCCTTTCTGCATTCACTGGCAGCATAGCTGATTTTTAAAGGACTATTTCTGGCTTCATTGACATTTGTAGTGACCACAGTTCCTTTCAGTCACTTGCTTCCTTTGATGATACTTTTATTGGCTCAATGAAGAACAATATCTTCAGTATTCATATTTGAGTATTCAGAACACAGACATGAGAGCCATAGCCCACTTAACATGCTTAATTATAATAATTTGTATGGTAAATGATGCCATTACATTTTAAATTAAGTTTTCTATTCATGAGTTCAGCAGGAGCTTCCTCCAACTTCAGAGTAAAGTAGAAATCTTGCCCCCCTGCAAATATTTTTGAAAGAAACAAAATATCAAAAGACGAAAACAGCAGCTTATTTGGCCTTAAGATGATTTATGTTTTGAGCCAGATTCAAATAAACCGAAACAGCAATTATAGTTCATAGATTATTCAAAACAAAGTAAACATTGTTTATTATTGCTTTCTAATTATGCATTTTTAAAATTTATTTTATTGCTTGCTGATTATTTCGCAGTCCTGCCACATTAGTAGACTTAGTCTAGTTCTCATATTAAACTAATTAAAATGTATGGATTAAATTTTAATTTCCATTCTACTTCCACCGAAATAATCCGAAAAATCTTCATATTTCTCTGTAAAATAAAACATTAATCTTAGTTACAAAATACTAGTTAGTGTATAAGGCTTCTAGCACTTTGGGACATTTTATAATTACATATCTTTTCTTCATGTTATATTAATAGGAAAATCATTCACATATGTTAGTGCATTGCAATTTATGGAGATTTGTTATTAGCTATGGCAATATTATCTATAAAACATAATCCTAAAATGTCAATCTAGCTCTGAAACATAAATATCTATAGATAGGGGCTCCTGGGTGGCTGAGTTAAGCATCTGACTCTTGATTTTGGCTCAGGTCATGATCTCAGAGTGTTGAGATCGAGCTCCGCATTTGGCTCTATGTTGGGTGTGAAACCTGCTTAAGATTCTCTCCTTCTTCCTCTGCTCTGTCTCTCAAAAAAAAAAAATCTCTAAAGATAAATGCTCGTATATTGGAAGTAAAAGTATTTTTCTTTTTCAAAGACCCTTCAGAAGCTCATAAAAATATTTCTTGGCAAATAAAAATAAAAAATAAACTAATTTATCTTTATATGAAGAGATGGCACTGCATTCGTCCCATTTATTAACTTCATAAAACAAATGAACTCTGCTTATCTTGAGTAAAATAGTCATTTTAGAAAAAGTATCTGCTAGATTATGGAGTTTCATGGAGTATTGTAGAATTAGGCTTGGACAAAGATCAGTGTAAGCAGGACAGAGAAATTACCTGATTAGAACATCACCATTAACTCTAGTTACTGACTGTCATTGTTGCTACTGTTGTCCCTGGACACCTAACTCCACCGTAGTTGACACAATATCTAATTTTACTCTGTGTCTTTGTATAAAGTTCTCAGACTTTGATAATTTCAGAACCTCAGCTAGGAGAATATGAATGGGTGAACACCCCATTCTCTACCTGCCAAGTCCAGGGGAGAAGGAATATCTCTGTCCACCTTAGATCTGTATCTCTGGCCATCTGTCCTTCAGGTGAAATGACCAGGTGTATTACTTGAAATTCTGCCCATGGGGAAGATTTTCCCTCTTCACTCCTTTAGAACGACCTGAATGAGGTAGTATCTGTGGCAATTTATGCCTCAGGAGTACCAACTTGTGTTACCATCTATAAGCTTTTTTTTTTTTTTAAGATTTGCTTTATTTATTTATGAGAGACAGAGAGAGGCAGAGACATAGGCAGAGGGAGAAGCAGACTCCCTGCAGGGAGCCTGATCTGGCACTGGATCCCAGGACCCCAGGATCATAACCTGAGTCCAAGGCAGATGCTCAACCACTGAGACATCCAGGTACCCTTATGAGCTTGTTTTGAATTTGGGGAGTTGTGGGGCTATAGTCATGATTTGAGGGAGAGATGGCAATGCAGCAAGAATGGTTGGAAGTGAGAGTGTGAGCCAGCTCCTCATACAATTTAGCTATGCTCTAGCACCCACTTGAATTCTGTTTCATATATACTACTTCTACTTGATATTGGAATAGTGCTGGTCATGTTCATGCCTATCTATATAGTAGGAGATTTAATGACACCTAATTGATGATGGACAGCTTAGCTCACATAGTCCTTAATTGAGACTCTATTGCACAAGGAAGGCAAGAATTGATCATTAAAACTATTTTTCATAGACATGCGGTTTTGGTCTGACATCTAAATTACATTATTATGATGATGCTACTTCCCATGTATGGTGTTACATATTGGTACAGCTATCTACTATGGAATTACCACTAGATAACAAGGATTAAGTGAATTCTGCTTCTGTCACAGACTACACAACTGAAGAAGCTTCTCTTGTGCTAAGTTCCTCATATTTTAGAAATAATATAATCCATAGCATGCCAATTAAGATTGTTTAAAAAATAATACTACTAAAAGGCTTAAACAGAAGTCTCGTGATAGAAAAATCTAAAAACATTACTTTTGTGTTAGTCATTAGTTATTAATTTGCTAGTTGACATTGGCCAATCAAAACAAGTTTTCTCATCATACTTCTGGCTATATCAGGATTTGCTATTTAATCATTCAAATACGTTGGCAAATTCTGTGATTTTTACTGTGACTTTTTTTTTTCTATTGACTCATGTAATTAAAGAAAGTAGCAGTTTGAATGTAGCTTTCATATTGATCAAGAAACTTCTGGGTAAGACCAAGTATGAGTAAGAGAACTAACTGAACAAACTATGCTGACCGCACTTAAGTAGCTACCGTAAATCTATGCTAAATTAACAGGGAAACTTTAGGAAATACTAGATAATTTTAATATAAGTGAATTCCCTTAGTTTTAGAAATAAAACTCTATTCTTTTCAGACATATAATATTCTCTTAATTTACTTCCCTTTTGCATTTCTCTAGTCTTTTGGAACTAATCTAGATTTATGTTAATATCATGAAGCAATACAAACCACTCAAACATAAAATACCTCAAGTTTAAGGGAGTTGTCCATAAGATTTGGTGGACAGATCAATAGAGAGCAATAGCAGAGTTTTTCAGAACCATGTATCAGAATGACTGTTCTTCTCTATTGGGTAAATTAAGTCTATTATGGAGGCTTGAGAGAAGAGACATGTCCTGCTGAGCTAGAAAGGGTAAATGAAGAGGAAATTAAGAGTTTGACTCTTTGCAAGTGAAATTAGTGGTTTACGATGTGCAATTGGTCAAACATAAAGATAAAAATACTTGTTGTTTGGGTAACACAAATAGATACTAGTTATTAGTATCAATCCAGTGTTAATTTTCTCTTAAGAACAAAGAAAAGCCATTTTAAATGTGAAATGAAAGTTTAAAGCTAATTAGAGAAGACCACTGAGAAATTTTAAAAACATAAATAAAAGAGAAAGGATTTTCTGAGTGCTCAGTATAAATGAGAGTTCTTTTCAGAAACTAAACTGTAATCAGATAAATGAAGTACATAATGTAATGAAATATTGAGACTTGTATATGACATATTTCTGGGATGAGTTGACTTCAGTATTATGTTATGTAGCCAAATAAATTACTTTTTAAATGATTTATTTATTTCACAGAGAGAGAGAGAGAGAGAGAAAGAGAAAGAGTATGTGTTTGAGTGAGGAGAGGGATGAAGGGGGGAGAGAAGCAGACTCCTTGCTGAATGCAGAGCCCAGTGCAGGGCTCCATCCCTCCTGAGATGATGACCTGAGTTGAAATGGAGTGGGATGCTTAATTGACTAAGCCACCCAGCCACTTGAAAATGAATTATTTTTTTAAGATTTTATTTATTTATTTATGGAGACACATACACAAAAAGAGAAAAGAGAGGAGAGATAGATAGATAGATAGAGAGAGAGAGAGAGAGAGAGAGAGCCAGAGACACAGGCAGAGGTAGAAGCAGGCTCCATGCAGGGAGCCCAACCCGACATGGGACTCAATCCCAGGTATCCAGGGTCACGCCCTGGTTCAAAGGCAGGTGCTAAACCACTAAGCCACCGAGGCTGCCCGAAAATCAATTATTTTTATTAGTTAAAAAATAACACCAATTCTGTCATCATGCCAAACTATAATCAACTAACTTTGGGTATTTAATCTTTGTAATAACATCATAATAAATGTATCCATTTGAGCATTTTTTGGGGAAAAAAGTAATGTATTTTTTTCTAAAACAATAAAATAGGAAAAATAAGTTACAGATTATTAACGTACTGTCGCAGTTATCTTTCTGTGTGACAGTATTGCTTTTATTTAAAATAACAGATTGGGAGGCCTGGGTGGCTCAGTGGTTGGGCGGCTGCCTTTGACTCAGGTCGCGATCCCAGGATTGAGTCCGCATCTGGCTCCCTGCTAGGAGCCTGCTTCTCCCTCTGCCTGTGTCTCTGCCTTCTGTCTCTCAATTTGTGTCTCTCATGAATAAATAAATAAATCTTAAAAAAATAAAATAAAATAACAGGTTATTAAAATATGTATTTTGAGATTGTATATTAATCGTACCTCCATTCTCTGCTCAACACAAGTCCTTAGCAGCGTGACACATCATAGAATTTGTCATACAGACCAGTTTAACAGCAGCCTCAATAGCAACAGCACAGCAGACAGCCTTCGCTGAACTTTTTCACTATGTTTCAGTCGCTGTGCAAGTGCTTTATAGGAACTCTTCCTTTCACTTCTCACAACAGTCCCACCATATGATTTCTGTTAATACCAAGATTCAGAGAAATGTAGTGAATTGTGAATTGTCCAAGGTCAGACAACTACTGTCAATCCAGGGATTCTGGAGTCACTGCTTATTTTAAAGCACAGTAGAACTTTTACCCGCTATTTCATTTTCTACTTCTACATAGCAAACCATACTTAAACTAGGCAGTTTATGATATGATTTATTATTTCTCTTGATACTGTGCATTGACTGGTGCTATCGGAGGAATATTTGCATCCCCCCCACATTCGTATGTTGAATTCCAAAACCCCAATGTGATGATACTGAGATGGGTGGGGTTTGGGGGAGATATTTATTTATGAGGATGGAATCCTTATGAATAAGATTAGTGCCCTTATAAAAGAGACCCTAGAGAACTCCCTTTCCCCTTTCGTGATGTGAGGACTCAGAGAGAAGATGGACTTCTGTGAACCAGGAAGCAGGGCTTCACCAGAACTCAAATCTGCCAGTGCCTTCATCTTTGATTTCCTGGCCTCCAAATCAATGAGAAAGAAATTTCTGTTGTTTGTAAACCACTCAGTCTATGGTGTTCTGCTCTAGCAGCTGAACAGACTGAGATAATTGACTCGGTTGAGAGCATCTTCACTTTGCATGATGCCAGCTGGAGCTCTAGTGAGCTGGAGGCTCAACTGTACCTGAACAGCTAAGATGGCTCACTCATCGAGGCTGGTAGGGGGTGTTCGCTGTTGGCTGAGCACTTAGCTGAAACTGTCAATGGGAGCACCTTAGCTGTGACCTTCCACCTGCCTTGGAATTCTCTCTGTATGATGAGTGAGTTCTTAAGAGGAAACTCTCTAAACATATGAAAGCAAGAACTGCAGATATCTTAAGGTTCAGTCCACCCTCATAAATTACAGTTATTTCTGTTGTATTCTAGTGGTAAAGGAAAGTTGGAGGTCTAGCCCATAACCAAGGGGAAGAGAAACAGATGCTCCTCTCTTTTGGGGAGATGTGGCCAAAAATATGTAGCATTTTAATCTACCATGTTATTAATTTATTATACTGTAGGTCATGTTGATCCCAATAAAAAAATAGTATTTATATTTTAATTAAGTTAAAATTTCCTTAGAGATCTATTTTAAATTGTTTACTACTGCTTTTTTCCTTATACTATTAGAATCACAAACACTAAAGATATATATCACATTGTATTAACTAAACTTTCCGTCACTATATATTTAATGGGATGCTTTATTAGCCTAGGAAATGAAGGAAACATTTTGGTTGCTGGAAAAAATAGAGATATTAAATGTTTTCTGTCATCAGTTTTGTCAGTTTTAGTATGTTTTTCTAATCTATTACTTATTTTTTTAAAGATTTTATTTATTTATTCATGAAAGACACAGAGATGGAGAGGCAGAAACATAGGTAGAGGGAGAAACAGGCTACATGCAGGAAGCCTGATGTGGGACTCGATCCGGAATCACACCCTGAGCCAAAGGCAGAGCTCAACTGCTGAGCCACCCAGGCATCCCTAACCACTCCTTTGTAGATTTTTTCCTTACTAGTGATTTTTCTGTTATATTTTTGGAGTCCTTTGACAATTGGCACTTCACACAGTTCTGTCTCCTTAGCCAAGCAAATATAGTCCTGTCACTTTTCCATGAAAAAGAAAAACAAATTGACCACATTTCATTTCATATGTTGGCCTGATTATATGCATCAAAACACCAAAAAAAAGACTGAAAACGATTAATTAGTAACAGCAAAATTAATGATAGGATTTCATTCCACATTTCTTTATGACTTTAAATATCTAAATATTATAAATTATTTATGCCGATTATTTCATGACATTGCTCTTAAATCATTGAAAGCATATCAATAAAAATGGGAGCTGATGAAGTTAACAGACAATGAATAATGTGATATACAATTTAAATAGGTTGTTTTCATAGTGGTTACAGTTATGTGTACTATCACACCCTTGATCTGGGTGTTATGCAAGCATGCTGTCATAACATGGACTGGTCATTTTCTAAACTGGGGTTACTAGATTCAAATTCTTAGGCTAAATATTTGTAAGTCTATCATATTGAGATATAACCTCATTTTATTTAATTCTTTCCTGAAGTTTATATAAGAAGCGATTGCCTGCAACTTTCCTTTATATATATATGTATATATATAATATATAATATATCTATATGTAAATACTATATATATAATATCAAAAAGCATTGGATATATAGTTTTAGAGGTTCTCTATTGGGAATTTGTGTTGATCATTGATTTTAATATACATAAAAACTTAAGGGAAAACTTTTATTAATTACATCCATTATAGAGATGAAGAAATTTAGGCTTAGAAAGTTAAATAAATTATTTAAGTCATACATCAAAGAAGCAATAGAGGGTGTATTTGATGCTCTAACTTCCTGTCTCCAAGCCTGCGTTTTTAAACTACAATATTATGTTGTATATAGGTTATTAAAAGAGCTAACTATGATAATTCTTTCTACGGCACATATAATATTAATTTGTCTTCTGTGTGTCAGGTACTGTTCATGGCAATGAGGAAACAGTAATGAACAAAAGAGATACATGATGGTGAACTTATGGGGTTTTAGGTGTGCAGTATATAGCCACTAAGCAAATATATCAGTTTATAATTTTAAAAAATGTGTTAGTGTGCCAAGAGAAAAAAGGATAGCTGATAACAGGAAATTGAAAGACTTTTCTAATGAAATTCATTTGAACTGAGATCTGAGAAAGACTATTTAAAAAGATGAAAAGCTGGGAGGGATTGGGATGAGTGCCAGCCAGTGAGAAAAGCATCTTAAAGCCTTCTTTGAAAGAAAGCAATGTTCAAGTAATTTAAACAAAGTCCGTATATCTGGAATTCAAAAAATTAGAAACAGCGTATATAAGATAATCCACAAGTAGGTAAGGGCAAGGTTATGTTATATATTTAAATTTTAACCTGAGATCATTGATATGTTTTCCGGAGTGGGTGATATATGAGATTTGTACTTTCAAAAATATTACACTGGCTACATTTGTAGAGAACAAAGGGGATAAAAACCAGATGATTAAAAAGTTTAAGGCATTTTTATATAACCAAGTAGACATGAATGTATAGATTAGAATTCAGAGATCTAGAGTATGAAAAAAATATTTTGAAGTAACTTGAAGTATAGAGATGCTAATTGAAATAAAGGGGAGTGAGATTTAGAACAGAAAAAAATGAGGGGAACTATGTCTATTCACAAGAACTGAGTCAACATTGAAGAAGGACATTGGCTAAAATATAGATGAAAACCTGATGCAATGATTTTTTTTTTTTTTTAGTACCCAAGCAGTGTTTGAAGGAAAAAGGAAGTAGTTAACAGTATTGAATGCTATTAAAGAGTCCAGTAAGACGGGAAAGGAAAAAGTAACTTGGATCGAATAATATAGAAGCCATTGGTTACTTTTAGTGGGAACAATTTTGACAGAAGCCTGGGGCAAGAGCCAGATTGGCATGGGTTGAGGGGTGAACACAAGGTGAGGAAAGAAACGCAGGCAGAAAAGACAAACTCTTCCAAGATATAAATCTTACAAAGAGGATAAGAAAACTAAATTTATAGAAGGATTTTAATAGACGATGCCCTGACCAAATATTTTTAAAGTTCTGTGGAGGTATAATTGACTCACAGTAAACTGCACATATTTAAAGTGTATTTGACAAATTTTGAAATATATATCCCCTTGTAAAATCACATTTAATAAATTAATCATCAGCCTTCACATTTCCTTATGCCCTTCTGAAGTACCTTCTTTCTGCCCTTCCCTAACCCATTCACCCTATCTCAAGACAACAATTTAACTGTTTCTGTCAATTAGATGTTTTATATTCTAAAAATTTATATAAATGAGGGCAGACAATATGTTTCTATTGCTTACCTGACCTCTTGTTTATCTGGCCCATTTCATTTCACATAATTTTTCTGAAAGATCTGTTTTTGTGTACATCAGAAGTTCATTCCATTACGTGGATATACCACAGTTTATTTTTCCATTTTATTGATGTACATTTGGGCCATTTCCAGTTTGGGGCTATTAC
Source organism: Nyctereutes procyonoides (assembly GCF_905146905.1). Lineage (NCBI taxonomy): Eukaryota > Metazoa > Chordata > Mammalia > Carnivora > Canidae > Nyctereutes > Nyctereutes procyonoides. The sequence continues at coordinate 10,953,610 of NW_026575032.1, read as the reverse complement.
AGATATGCTGTGAATATCCATATATTAATCATTGCATAGATGCATGCTTTTACTGGTCATGGGGAATAACTGAAGCTAGTAATGTGTGGTTTACATGGTAGGTGTTTCAATTTCTTAAGAAACTGCCAAATTTTCCAAAGTGGCTGTCCCCATTTTCCATTCTACTACCAGTGTCTGAGAGGTCTAGTTGCTCTATATCCTACCAATACTTGGAATGGAGAGGATTTCTAATAAATGTACAGCAATATCTGTGTAGTTTAAAATTTTATTTTCCTAATTGTGTTAAATATTTTTATATGCTTATTTGAAATCTTTATACCTTCTTTGGCAAAATGCCTATGCAAGTACTTTACCATTTAGTTTATGAATTGTTTGCTTTCTTTTACTGTGAGTTTTTTATGTATTTTAGACACATGTCTTTTATTAGATGTGTGATTGCAAATAGATTTTCCCATATGAGAGCTTGCCTTTTCCTTCTCTTAACAGTATCTTAGAAGAGTGGAAGTTTTTAATTTTGACAAAGTACAAATTAGGATTTCTTTTTTTTTAAGATTTATTTATTTATTCATTCAGAGAGAGCAAAGGGAGACGCAGAGACACAGGCAGAGGGAGAAGCAGGCTCCATGCTGGAAGCCTGATGTGGGACTCGATCCTGGGTCTCCAGGATCACACCCTGGGCTGCAGGCTGCACTAAACCGCTGCACTACCGGGGCTGCCCAGGATTTCTTTTTCTTTTGCGGATCACACTTTTGATGTCACATTAAACATTGATCTAATCCAAGTTAACAAATATTTTCTCTGAAATGTTTTCTTTTGGAAGTTTTAGGGTTTTAGGTCTTATGTTTAGTTATAAGATCCATTTTAATTTAATTTTGCATATGACTTTCAGTGTTTTTGAAGCTTTTTGAGTAAAGTGTGAAAATATTAATTTTTCCCCATTGAATTGTTATTACAACTTTTTAAAAAATCAAGTGATTTAAAATTCATTATCTGTGGATGTGTTATCTTGGACAAGTCAAATGACTTACTTTAGACCCTGGTTTTCTTTTCTTCAAATAGTGGAAAGTTGAACAAGCATTTTAGGTTTGTTTTGGAGTTAAAATTAAGTAAATGTGTAAGACAGATAGTAGCATGTCTTCTACATAGTTGTTCTTCAAATATTTGTTTCATTCTATTCCATTTATGCTCAAAATAAAACATATAGATTGTCTTAATATAATTATATGCAATGTAATATGGAATCATTTGGAGATAATTATCAGGCAGCCACTGGATCTGCTACATTCTTATTATACATTATATTGTTGCGTGTGTATATATTTATTCTATAGTGAATTTAGGAGGGAAATTTGGATAAGAAGGGATCAAGGAGAGGTAGATTAAACAGAGTGAAAATGATAGTTAAGGAGAGGAAGGGCATTTTCAGAATGAAAAGAATATGCAAATGTAGACAATCTTAAAAGAAACGTTTTATTCAGAAATTCTGGGGTTGTAATGTTTGCTGAAGTGACGTGTATATGTTGGCAATGATAATGATTAAAATTTTGATCATCAGATTTGGTTAAAGTGAATTTTAGGATTATTTTACCTCAAAATTAAAATAATAATGGCAGAGAAAATGATCACATAGGTTTTAATGTTGCACATATAACAGGAATTCAAATATTTTATTTTAATATTTTAATGGCAAAATATTTGAAATGTGAAGATAAAGACTATAATGACTGAACCTACTTAATGAATGGATAATTTTATGATTTAAAAATGATTAGTAGTTAGTGTTTTAGCTTATATATCAGTTGAAGAATTTGCTCAAAACATCTGTTTCATTAACATTTTAAAAATATTAATCTTTGGATTAGAGTGAAGTTAGACTCTTTTCACAGTTTCATTTAAGACTTGTTTATTTTTCTGTTGTTTTTCTTTACCAATTTTCAAGTGTATACTTTTAGGATATTACCTGTTTTACCTGTGTTACCTTTGTCTGACTTTTCATCTTCCACAAAATATTGTTCCATCATCATCTAAACCAATTATTCTTGATTTCTTAGTGTCAATGCTTTCAAGGAAGCCCATATTTTTAGAGATGACTATAAAATATGAGTGATTATACCTTATTTTTCTATCACCAAAAACAAATGGGACTTCTTCTGAAATTATTATTTATGTATTCTCATTTTTTCCTGCTCTCCCATATGATCACTATCTACACTTTTAAAATATTAACTGATTTCATCAGATTCTCTGACTTTATTTTTTTCTGACTTTAATTCTAAGAATTAAGTCCTACGATTCTGTGTAATCTAAAATATTTTCTTCATCTATTATAGTCTTACTTCAAAAATTTCCTGTTCCTGGCTATAAAATCTGTCCTGATTGATTTGTTTCCATTACTGCCATTTAATTCAATGCATTTTTCCTTATTGACTTAATTTTAATTTATCAGTATTTAGGATTTAGTGTTATATTTTTTGCCATAATGTTAATGTATTCCTAGCCCACGAATTGCACTTGAAACACATATATATTCACAATTTCAGTACATCTTATTTCTTTTAATGGTTTTGAGGAAAGTTTGATCCGTCAGGTGTTTATCTCTCCCTATTATGACGTCAAGTTAAATACCTTGCTTATGACATCTGTCATAGCCAATTCCTTTTCATAGAAACACAGAAAATAATCTCACTAATTTACTTAATGGCAATATAATATATTAATTAGGTTCCAAAATTTAAACAACTCTATAATTTCTAAAATGACCATTTAAAAAATGTCAATGTTATTTTAAAAATATTGACTCTGCATTCAACCATACTATTCAAAGGCAGCTATTTCTTTTTTCTGGCTAGAAATTTTATGATGTGGTGTAGGCTTTTTGGCACTTCTGGAAACTTTATAAGCTTATATGAGTATAGTCATGTCTTATAATTTGATATAAGTTATAGGTAAGTTGCTATGTTTATTCCCATTTTGGATTTTAAATTTTCATTTTTGTAAGCTCTGCAATGTTTAAATCAAACAATTGTACATTTTCTTTTTTTATGATAAGGTGGGTAGAAACTAAAATATGGAAGGAAACTAAAATATCTTAAGTCAGCTATTTGTTAACATTTGGGGAACAGTTATATGATTAGGTAATATTTTATTTAAGCATGTAAACACCATTTTACTTCATGGGTAAAATATCTTTGTCCTTTACCTTCTCTTCTTTTTTTCTCCCCCCTAAATAAGCATTTGTTTCCTGCCTGATTCTTTGCTGAACTTTTATTCACTTATTTATTTACTCTCAGAACTAAATATACATCAGATACCCCACAATTATAATTGTTAATAAACAATAATAAATTTAAGGGATTATTTAGGTGAAATGACATTACTTGAAAGAAAACAATGTGTAAAACTGAATTATATAGATGTATAGAGAAAATAACCACTTTTGCCTGCCCTTTTTATGGCATTTTAATTTAATTTTTATTAATAATTTTCCACTGCTAATTCATTTATTATTATCAAATTATCCTTAAAACGTTTTGAAGATTTTGATAATATGGGGTAAATATAGTATACCTATATGGAAGTGAAGCAAAGTACATGAGATGCTAGCAGGACTTAGGCTTAAAATATTATAAAGTATACACATAATAACTGGGTTTAAAATGAAATTGTTCCAAGCATAAATGACTATAGGCGTTTAAAAAAATGTCATCTTTATTTTACAGAGCAGTCTAGATTTACAGATAATCTATGAAAATAGTAGGGTTCCCAAATACCCCACATCGGGTTCCTCCTATTAACATTTTATATTAGTATGATACATTTGTTATAAAGTTATTAACTGAAGTCCATACTTTATTAATATTTTCTTGATTTTTACCTGATATCATGTTTTTGTTGTCTTGATTTCTGTGTCAGTACTTTCAAGGAAGCCCATATTTTTAGAGATTACTATAAAATATGAGTGATTATATCTTATTTTCCTATCACCAAAAACAAATGGGACTTCTGAAATTATTATTTATGTATTGGCATTTTTTCTGTTCTCCTGTATGATCACTCATTTAGTGACCTACAGGATCTAGTATAGGATACCACATTACAATTAGTCACTGTTTCTCCTTAGGTTTCTCTTAGCAATGACATTTTCTTACGTTTTTTTTTTTTAATTTATTTTTTGTTTTTGCTTTTATAAAAAAAATTTCAATTTTGTTTTGTTTTTGATGATAGCTTGTTAGTTTTGAGGAAAACTAGTCAGGTATTTTCTAGAATGCCCAGCTATCAGAATTTGATGTTTTTGTCATGATGAGACTGGGATTATGGGTTTTGGGAAGGATGTCCACAGAGGCAAAGTGCCATTTTCATCACATTGTATCAAAGGTATATCCTATCAACATGATTTATGAAGACTCATACTGGCCTGATTCCCTGGCTGAGGTAGGGTTTGTCGGTTTTTTTCAACTGTAAATTTTTCTTTTTTCCTGCGCGCTTTCCATACTGTACTCTTTGGAAGGAAGTTGCTCTGTCTAGTTCATTCATAGGAGTATATAAAGTTACACACCCACCTCCTTGAAGGTTGAGTAGCTACATAAATTATTTGCAATTCTTCAGCACAGAACATTGTCTCTTCTCCTTTTATTTATAAACTAAGTTGGGATGATTTGACATCTTAACAGTAGTTTTGCTGGCCAAGAACACTATTTATTTAGATCTTTGACTTTTTCATCAGAGTTTTCTTGTATATTTCATATAAATATTATGCATATTCTCTTAGATTTTACCTAAATATTTCAATTGTTGGTGCTATTGTCAACTCATTGTTGTTGTTTTTTTTTCCCTTTTCCCATGTGTTCATTGCTTACGTATTGGAAAGCTACATTTTAGAATGTGATATTGAATAGAAGTTGTGAAAGAGGACATCTTTGCCTCCTCCAGCTTTACGGGGGGAATTCTTAATTTCTTATTCTCTATTATCACGGGGTGAATTTTTTGCAGACATTCTTTTTTCAAGTTGAAATCTCCTATCTCTGGTGTGCTGAGAAATTTTATCATGTATTTAACACTTAATTGATAAGATTATATAGTTTTCTTGCCTTAGTTTCCTGATACGTAGATTATAGTGGTTAATTTTTGAATGTTGAAATAACCTTGTTTTTCCAAAATAATTCCCACTTGTTTATGTATATGATTCTTTTTATGGACTGTTGAATTTGATCTCTTGATATTTTGTTGAAGTTTTTTATATTTGTGTTTATGAGATATATTGATCTGCAGTTTTCCTTTCTTGTAATATATTTATTTGATTTTGGTAGTAAGGTAATGCTGACCTAATAAAAAGAGTTAGAAAGTGTTCTCTCCTGTTTTCTAGAAGAGATTGTGTAAAATTGGCAACATTCATCTTTAAATGCTTGGTAGTATATATTTATTGTCAAAAACATCTGGGCTTGATGAGCATTCATTTTAATCTGGCTAGAAATAGGACTGTATTTAACTTTTTCTACAGTTGTAGGTATTAGAGGCCTCAGGTTTCTCAGTTGTCCTTTTCATTTCTCCTATTGTCTTTAGGCTTCTTTAAACTGCTTCCTTGGGTTTCTTGACTTAGTTCTTTTTGCTCTAATCCACTGTTATTATCCTGAGGTCCTGATAGTGTGGTAAGTTAGACAGGAGGGAAGAGAGTGTCCTATAATATCATAATTAAATAGTTTCTGTCACACTGTTCCCCTGAAGTGGAGATATAAAGCCTAAAGGAGGCTGCAACTGGGAAGATGCCTCTCCCCATTTGCGATACATCTCTGGTCAAGTCTTTTCTGCAGTGAAGACTGGTGTTACAGAGAACACTTAATTATTTCAAAATAGTTACATTTCCATTATCTTTGCCAGAGCCATGAGAGTGTTGACTCTCCTCTATAAGAACCTGGGGGAGCTGGTATCGTGGAGGAAAAACAGATGTGGGCTGGTCTAAGACTACATCCTTCAGGATTTTTTTTTTTCATTTTCATACTAATCTAGAGTCAGCTTCCAGCACACTGTTAAATTTATCATTAACTATCCTACTTGCTTAGAGCTTCAGTAATTTCTCTTTAAGGTGAGCAGATTTCACTTGTGATTCTTTAGATTTGTCTCTCTAGATTTGTCAGTGGCTTTTTGCCCTGCCTTTGCCTTCCATTCTCTGATGTGTCCAAGAATAGCCATTGGGTTTAGTTCATGTTGTTCTTACAGAGACAAGAGTGACAATTCGCAAGCTGATTAATGTCAGCATAGAAGCCGGAAATTCTGTGGTATGATTATTTCAGCCTTTAGCTTTTTGCTTATTTCAATCTACAAGTATGTTCTTCTCTATATTTTATAGACAACTGTAGTTGAAGGAAAAAATAAAGCTAAAAAGATAATTATACATTTAAATATTTGAGTCTACACAGTGTAGTATAAGCACAAAAGAGTTAACACTAGATTAATAATGAAGAAATTTGAGTGAAGTTTGTTTCTATCCTTTCATTTGCTATTAGCAGAAAATAATAAATATTCTTTGAATAGTGTCATGCATGGAAAATTCTCCGTTTTAATATTTACAATTGGAAAATGATTGGTAAAATATGTTTCACATCAAAACCCTATCACTGTGAATGAACACAGACTTAAAACAGTGTGCTCCATTTAAGCATCCTGCCAGGGGACTTTGATTCAGTTATAGACACTTCTTGGGTTAAATTTTTAAAAAAGAGATTCATACACTGAATAGAAACCTATATTTGACTCTCTCAAAGTGCTCTATCAAACCTAAGAGAAGATGTGCTGTTCCTGGTTAATTTCAGCTTGAAATTCTGTAATAATTATTTCTGGCATTTTGGATGGCTGAAACCTCCAACTTTACAGTTAATAGTGTGAAACCCCTCTCTGTCCCCAAAATCTATATGACACATAATTATTTTAAGTATTTAAAATTCAAATTACTGTTATTTTAGAACTCTGTGAAACTCCTTGTGATAATTAGAGATCTGTCTAGAACAAAGTGACTACATATCTAACTATTAGGTTTTAGAAACGGAAGAGGCACGCAGGCAAGGAAATTGACAGTGATTTCTTCCTCTGCATTTTCAAATCTCCAGATTATATCTTCTGAATATGGAAGTGGAACTTAACAATGCCAGAAAGAAGTTTGACTTTACTGTTTCTTTATTGAATTTGACTTTCACAGAAACAATAACAGCAAACAGAAAAAAAAAAAAAGATTTTGAGGTCCAAAGTATTTGCGTGCTTGCTTTGCCATATTCACGATCTGAGATACCTGACTTTGAATCCTATTAGCTTTGTGTTTTGGGGCAAGTTACTTATCATTCTGTGCCATTTTAAAATTGAGATAATATATTACTTTGTAGTTTCTGTAAGAGTTAGATTAATATGTCAAGTCACTTTAATACTGTGAACATTGTACATATAAGTGTTTGCTAATATTAAAGTTTTGGTGTAATAATTCACAAACATACTATCAAATTCACAGCGTAGTTTATTAACAAAGAGTTCCATAGAAGAGAATTGTCTTGAACTGTTAAAAAAACAAAACTGCAAAAAACAAATTGCAGCAAAGCAGTCTTATTTTGGAATATGTCAAAATCAATGTTGAGAGTCACTGCATGAACAACAAAATTCATCAATTTTCCAATGCAGTCTTTTCTCTCTTTCTACACACAGTGATCTTATTTTTTATTTACAGTTTACTTTTGGAAATATGACAAAATCTTTATTCTCTATTTGAAGTGGTGGTTTTAGTATTCAGCAATCAAAATATAAGCCATATTCACTCTGATGTTTGTTTACTTGAGGGACCTAAGTTACAAAATGGTGCATTTTAATTCTTTCTAGGATAGATTGAAAACAGCTGAATTAATAGTGAAAACCATTTGTGCGAGAACACTTGGCAATGGTTCATATTGGTATCATAGGATCGTTTCAAAGTTTAAGTGAGGTAGATTTCTCAAATGCGTAGCATGTAATGCCTGAAACGAAACAGAATTTCAATAAATGGACCTGCTCTCATTTCTAGTTGAATTAACAGAGCAAACCCAATACAGAAACTAAATTTTAAGGACTAGATACTTATAGCATTAAAATTTCTAAATGGGATCTATATATGATATACTAATTATATCCTGAAGAATCAAAAGAAACCTAACAATCCTGTGTTATTATTGCATTTAACCTCCTGACCATTTCACACTGGAAGAAAATTAAGACTGAAATCCTCTCTAATAAATTTTATGCACATACTAAGTTAAGCACGAGCTACTGACTATACTTAAAACCCAAAACCCATCCATATTATGGAAATAATATAACTACTACAGTCAAAATATGAACACAGATGTATAAAATTCTATAAAGATATTCCATGCAGCCTTTCCTTTATAAGAAATCATTAATGTTATTTATGCTTACAAGTACTTTGCCCATTACTCTAGAATAATACTGTCCAACAGAATAAAATGTGAGCAACAAATGTAATTTTATACCATCCACATTAAAAATTAAAAAAAAAACAATTGAAAATAATTTTAGGAATGTATCTTATTTAAACCAATTTACCACACATACTACAATTTGTACACAAAATCAAAAAGAAATTAAGATATTTACATTCTTTTTTCAAACCAGGTCTTCAAAAATCACTGAGCATTTTACGCTTAAAGCATATCTCAAGTCATACTGTTCACATTTCAAATGGTTAAACAGGGCTACAGCATAGTCATACTTTCTAGAAAATACTGTTGCCCAATCATATAAATAGTTTGTATGTAATTTCAACAATAATAAAAGCAATCCACATGCCATGCCTAAATTTTAATCTGGGCTTCACCACGATATATAAAATAGGCATAATTAGTTTTTTTTTATTAACCTCACATTCTAGACAATTTTACCAAAATCATTTTACATTGTTTATGTGCATAAATATATGACATATTTATATATATATTTATTACTTATTTATATTACTGAGTAGGAAGAAAAGGTCAGTAGGGGGATACTAAATTTAAGAATCAAAAACATGTTATTGTTATTGTATTATTATACCCTATTGAGCATAGAACAATTATAAGACAAGATCAGTAGTAGTAACTTAAAAGTAGAGCATATCTATAAAGGGCATATATATTAAAACAGATAAATGAATCAAGCATTACAAAACACTGGACTAAATGTACAATTCAAGTAAGAAGACCTTCACAAATGGGGCCTTTGGCAAGGTGAAAAAACTTTGAACTTAATTTAAAATATATGGTGCCTATTTTCCCTCTAATATTTTTCTATGACTTCAAAACAAGTTTTATTTTTTATTTATTTTAGTTTTAAAAAATATTTCATTTATTTATTTGAGAGAGAGAGAGAGAGAGAAGGAGCAGGGAGAGGGGCAGAGGGAGACGGAGAAGCAGACTCCCCCCTGAACAGGGAACCCAATGTGGGGCTCCATCTAGGACTCTAGGATTATGACCTGAGCCAAAGGCAGACGCTTAACTGTGCCACTCAGGCCCCCCTCAAAACAAGTTTTAATGTTACCTCCAAATTTTAGCAGCTATCCATTGAAAGTATTAAAAGAAGATACTGATTATTCTAATTTAAATTTAGGTGCTTAGTATATTACAAAGTAAACTTCTTTATAAATTTCCTAACTTCCTGGGGACCCAGGATCGAGTCCCATGTCGGGCTCCCTGTATGGAGCCTGCTCTGTCCTCTGTCTGTCTCTCTCTCTCTTCTCTTTCTCTCTAATAAATAAATAAATAATCTTTAAAAACAAAAAAACAAAAAAAATAAATTTCATAACTACTCTATGGATGACACAATTAAGTTGCACAGCATTTTAATTTCAAAGTATAAATTTTCAAGGAATATGAAAAAATAAGTGACAATTTTCATAAATCTGATATTTCTTGCTTTTTTGAAATAAAACTAAAATCATTGGAAATAGTTTTACTTCTACTAATTTTTTAAACTACAGTATAGAGTGGTATAAAATTGACTCATCAGTATAGCTAGCTTCAGCTCATCCTGAAGAATACAGTCAACCAATCAGATATTTCAGTTGGTTTACTTGATTCCTATGAGGGAATTGAAGATTCTCTGATATAAATCCTTGATATAGCACTTACACAACTCTAGGAATTAAACTTAAGCTAGAAATTAATTGAGGTAAACAGCATGCTATTATTTAAAAATAAATACATAATCTCAGGGCTATAGGAATATATGTTAACTGCTTTAATACATTAATGTTCAGAGAAAATCTTTTGAATTTTAATTTCTAGAGTTCTAAAACTGAGAAAAAAATATTTTACAACTTTATCAAAAAGATGAGCCACATAGAATGCATAGTAACATGATTCATCAATCATGGCACATAATATTTTATTTCTATTGGGCACATTTGTTCAACATAAAGCAATCAAGCAGTGAAAATAAATGACAAATATTTCTTCAGACACCATTTGACCCAGCAAGTGTTAGACTCTGCTGGCAAATCACATTGGCTGTAAATAATAGGGTTAATTGCAGGCTTTTTTCAGCTTCAAAAACTCAGTTATGCTCATCAAGAGAAGAAAACAAAGTTCAGCAGTGATATGTTAATAAGCAATTTCAATTTTGTTCATCATTGCTATTGTTTATCAAAACTAAACCATGCTGCTGGAGGGAGGGGGATCCTTTAGTTTTGAACTCGGGGCCAAAGGAATCAACCTAAAAGGACATATTTAGTACACAGAGATTGGAATCTTCAAGCACCAGTTTGCAATACTGGCTGTGTATGATAGTAATTTTTAAAATCCAAGTCCCCAGTCCATCCACATTTAGTTGATTGAGAATACTTGCAGGTAGATCTCCCACTTCAGTAGTTTTCAAAAATATCCCCAAATGATCCTTATGTACATCTCAATTGACAACCAACAGACTATAATACCCCTTTCTTTCTTTAAAAAAATAATATAATAGAGATATTTGAGGCTCTGTGGTCAGCAAAACATTATCAATATTTTCTTTATTATAAATCACTTGGTTAAATCTGTTCTTAATAAAAAATGCATAGCAGTCAGTTGGACATACATATCAAATGCATGGTGAAACCAAGAATTGCATGAAAGATAGGTATTTTCAACATGCAGAGCTTTATTATTTCAAGCTACCATGTGTCTTTTTTTAGCATGTTTTATTTGATTGAAATATAATTGACATACAATGCCCTGTAAGTTTCAGATGTACTAGTGATTCAATACTTTTATGGTGACAGATGGTAACTAGACTTATCATGGGGATAATTTTGCAATGTATAAAAATATCAAATTGCTACCATGTACTTGAAAGCTCATCGTTCAAAATATGAAAAGATAACAATGTGCTGTCTTCCCATACAATTTCAGCATTATTGAAAAAAAATCCTAATTATTTCATTACATGAGCAATCACAAAAGCTATCCTTCTCAAAGGATGACAGCAAAACAAAATTTATTACCAACCAGCAATGATAAAGAAAATTAGAGTTCATCTCCTAACTGTGTATTGGTTGTCAATACATACTGACAGAAGGTAAAAGCCCACCTGCAAGAGTCTGAATCACTGTCCCAGACTTCTCCTGTGTCCCTCATTTTAGAAACTTGCCTGCTGAGCAAGTTTATAGGCAAAACCTATAGCAACCAAATATGACATTTATAAGGAAAAGGGTAGATAAGAGATACCTAATTAAAGAGAAGAAAGGTATGGAATGTGGAAACCCGTAAACCCTGCATAGAGAACCCAATGTACTAAGTCCATTGGCATATGTGTCCAGAATAAGACCTCTAATAAAATAACACGGAAATCAAAAAGCCATTTCCAAACTAGGCTATGATATATATTCTAATCTGATGTTATCATATCTAAGATCATCTACGCTTTGCCTTTCCTACTGTGTGTTTTTGCTGGGAGGTCCACTGGCGAGTGGCAGATTTCCTGAGATCCATACCTTTGAGAGACCAGAGCCTCGCTTTTATCTAAAATGTGACATAGTCTCCTCCCAAACTCATTTAAATAATAGACACAAACACCATAGAATAGTGTGGAAAATTAACTCAAAATATAAATTCTATATGTTAGATTGAGTGAGTGAAGTGGTTATCATCTCCCCCTTGGTCTTAGTGGTATAGTAGCATTGTTTGTATTATTGCCAGGTTAGAGATGATAGCATCATCTTTGAATCATTCAGCTTTCTTTTTTTTTTTCTTCAACCAGCTTCGTTCTTTTTATTTTTTATTATTTTTATTTTTTTATTGGATTTCAATTTGCCAACATATAGCATAACACCCAGTGCTTTCTTAGCCTCACATATAATTATATTCAAGTTCTATTTCTCTTTAAATTTTTTCTCTTCATTTTTAAGCTAATACCTCCCAGTCTCAAAGTCCAGGCATTCATACATCCTTACATATTATTACATTAGCCTCTAAGCAATTTATTTTCTTCAACATCTCCCCAAATTGCTGTGATTCATATTTCCATCATTTTTTTTGGCAAAACAGGGATCTGACTATGAATGCCTTTTAATAAATAATCACTGTTTGTAATTGTCTCCAAGTAAAGCATGAATTCCATCCATTTAAGGTATGTCATTCTTTTACTTTCTCAACTCTTTTTTTTTTCACTCATGTGCCATATATAGATCTAATTAAATTGGACTATGTGGAAGGAAGGATAACATAGTTAAATAATGGCTAGATGGTTTAATGGTTAAAAAATGGGCTTTTAAATTAGCTTTGGTGTGTGAGGGCTGACTACATCACTTAACTTTCTGTGACTTTGGTAAAATTACTTCAGGAAAATCAAAATTATAATATTAACCATTGCAAAGTGATATTGTGAGATTAAAATGCTAAAAGTATCTAAAGTGTTTTCTTACTATTTAATATGCATTTGCTCTTAGAATGTGGGTTGAATTGTGTCTCCCAGAATGGTGTGTTGAAGTCCTAACCCTTACTCAGCACCTCAGAACTTGACCTTATTTGGAAATAAAGTTGTTGCAGTTGTAATTCCTTAAACTGAGAACATACTGAAGTAGGGTGGATTTCTAATCCAATGACTTGTGTCCTTATAAGTAAGTAAATGACGGTGTAAAAATGCAGTGATACCGGGATAATGTCATGTAAAGACTGAGGCAGAGATTGGAGTGATGCATCCACAGTCTAAGGAACGCCAAAGATCCCTGGCAGTCACTGGGAGCATGGAATAGTTTTCTCTCTAAGAGCATTCCCAAAGAACCACCAGTGCCAATACCTTGATTTTAGACTTTCAGACTCCAGAACTGTTTTTTTTTTTTTAAGATGCCCATTTGTGGTACTTTGTTATGGTAGTTCTAGGAAGCTAATACATTTTATTATTTCAGGTTTATTGATTATATCTTTATCTTTATTCCTTTGCTTTCACTTTATTAGTTGTGCTTTGCAGCACTTAATTCCTATTTATGGCTTCTACTCAGTTCTCTAATATCTGTATTTCTACCATCCAATCCCTACTCTTAGCTGTTAACTGATATATACCTTTATCACAGTCCTTATATTATTTTATTGTTTATTTATGTATATTTCCCTTTGCTGGAATACAAGCTTCAAATATTCAGAAATTAGAATTTATCTGCTTTTGATTCTTTGGTCTGTATCTTTCACAGAGCTTTGCACAGAGAAGATCATGAAAGGTTTTAGAAGAAGAATTGCTTTTAGTAAATGTGACAATGACAAAATATTTCTAGAACTTCTTTGTAATGCTAATTCTAAAACATAAAAATATTGAAAACTTGTAAGAATATATTGGACAAATGTGGTAAGTGAATTTTATAATCTGCAATTTATAACAAGGCTACAAGCAAAATACATTGCATCATTGAATGTAACATTCTCTGTTTTGTCTTTTTTTTGGTCAGAAGATTTCTTTGCTGATTAGAAAACTATCAAACTCCTACTAAAGATTCCTTTTTTAAAGGAACACATTATTTAAAAGTTAGATTTTTATCAAGTTCAACATTTCATATAGCAAATTTAAAAATTGTTAAATTAGTAGAAACTTGGAAAAAGTGCATATGTATTTATTTATTTTAAAGATTTTACTTATTTATTTGACAGAGAGAAGTGGGGGGGGGTGGTGGCAGGCACAGGGAGAGGGAGAAGCAGACTCCTCGCTGAGCAGGGAGACTGATGTGGAGCTTTATCCCAGGACCCTGGGATCACGATCTGAGCAGAAGGCAGGTGCTTAACCAACTGAGCCACCCAGGTGCCCCTTGAAAAAGTATTTAAAATTGGATTGCCACCATCATAATATACTTTTTTTTTATCTTATTCTTATACTCAGTGACTGAACAAAAACTCAAAGTGTTTTAGCATTTCATGTGTTTAACTAAGAGTAGGGTTTATATGCAATATATAATAGAATATGCAATATATTCTATATCTAGCACTTATTTTACTTAACCTCATCAGATCAACATATCCTCATTCTTTAATAAGAAATACTGTGTTTTTAATTTCACTAATATGATACCTCAGACAGATTGAAAATCTGGGCAGCAAAGCAAAAAAGTTAGCTTTGATGCACTCACCCTTATAGTAAACACCCAGAAATGCGCTGAGGTTATACCAGGAGATTTGGGATTATTATCCGCAGTTGACAGAATTTATGAAGGTTTGAAAGCCAGGGAAGAGCTTGCACCTCTGAGCAGAAGGCTTCTCTGTTTGTGGTTCATCAAACTAAATTTTCCACTTTACCTGTGTCCCTTAGCATTGTTCTGTCAATTATCCCATCACCTGACTTTTGACAATCCTATATTTTATAACTTGTAGCACTTTATCATAAAACAGACTTCTCACATATTATTCCATATAAGGTTTGGCATAGATTTTAATTTTTATTTGGAAAACAAAACAAAATGTATAGTTTTTTGTTATTAAAAATTATTCAATAAGAGAACAAACTCAAACAAGAAAAGAAATGGGGAAGGAAAAGGGATCTGCTTGGGTATTGGAGGTAATCAGTAGGTGCTGCATAAAAAACGTGGTATGTGACATTAGCTTCACCACCCCATCCATGATTTTTACCTTAATCTGTCTGCACTATTAGCAATCATCTCATGTGACACCTTTGGGGAAGAGTTTGCTCTGGGTAGGTTTTTTATACATAAAATATCAACAGCTAAAGACAATTATATAGAATTACCTCACTCACTATATTTAAAAAAAATAATACAATAAGCTTTTATAGAAATCATGCACTTTTTTGTTTCTTAGCAGGTCAAATCAGTTTTGGGGTGTGTGTGTATGTCTTTGTTTAATCACAGTAATAATTATAGTGGTATTAAGCAGATATTAGCAGCTGTGTTTTCATATTATTGCAGTGTAAAATGGAAAAACACCCACACCAGTAGATGTCTATTAGAATATTAAACTTTAATTTAAAATTTCCATGCTGTAGAGCTAGAGAGAAATTTTAAGAGACAATAAAATCATGACTTGTAGATATATAAAATAAGCATGTCACAGTTTTCTTTTTTAATTTTTTAATTTATTTTTTTTATGTCACAGGTTTCATTTAATTTATTAAATAAAGAGGGGCCAGAACAGAAATAGATGCTTATACCCTGAGTATAGGTTGTATTCACAAGGGTATAATTAAATGGTTTATATAGCACCTGCAGATCAAATATATATATTTGGTCAAGATTTCCACAGGGATAGGCACTATGAAAAACTGAAAATGAGTTCTGAAGGTTATATACCTACTGATAATTTAGTGCCCACTGGTAATTGTGGTAAAAATGTTAAGGAAAAATTCATGATCTGCTTCCAAAGTTGGATAGCACTTTTATTTTCCTACAGAAGTCACTTTTCAGGATTAATGAAGGCTCTTATCTATTCAATCTCTTCAACTAACATTTCTCATACTTCTTATTTCACAAAATCTAACACTCTCCTGAGGAAATTACTTCTTTGCCTCTCTTCTAGGTGGCATGTGTTGATTCTTTCACACTTTAGGTACCTTCCAGATGGTATGGTAAATGCTCTCCTCAGTTCCTTAGCATCTTCTGTGCAGTTTTGATTTGATGTAATTAAAGAAAAAAAAAGCAACCCTTGCTCATTTAAGGCACATGCCATGGGAATAAAATGCTTTTACCCAGTGTGCCAGCAGTGTCTACAGTTTTAATGGAAATGTTGCCCAATAAATTGCAGCATTAAAATATTGATCTTGTCAACCCATTCAACAGTAGGACTTCTCAGTTTCTTGACTTTCTCACCAATAATAGCTTATCACCCATAACTCCTTTCAGTTACCTACACCTTAGAATTCAACACCTACAAATGTAGGACTAGTGGGCAAATAAATTCAGAGATTCCTCTTTCAACAAAACTTTCAACAACTTCCTCTCTTATTTTAATCCTCTATTCCCTCCCCCCTTCCGTGTTGGTTCCTTAAGTCCATCTTATGTATCTAATTTTATCTGGCTCACTCTATTTTGCTATGATAGATTTTTTTTTTTTAACACTGAGGGTGACCAAACATCACAGCTTACTTTGGACTGAGAAGTTTCTGTGGACACAAGATTTTCGGTGCCAACACTAGGACAATCCCAACAGAACCAGGGAATTTGGTCATATTGCTTCATTACTCTAACCCCTTGCTCTGGTTCTACCAGCCTGGTAAAACCACAACCAAATCCACTGGAAAAAAAAATCTCTCAGCTGGCTAGACTAACACCACTATAAACACATAGTTTGTCTTTAATGCTACTTGAGAAACCAGTATTATTTATGTCAACAACACTTTTCTTGGTTTGCTGTATTAAATAACTTGTTTTTCATTATTGTCTCTTTATGCCTCTAAACTGTCACATTGCCCTCCCCTTACTTCCCTGAAAAATAAAATTCATTAAACTTACTGCCAAAACACCTAAACTTACACCTGCACCACTTTCGTCACCTTTTACTTAGAAGAGGAATCATTTCTCATCCAAAGCTAATCCCCTGAATTTTAGTCTGAGTTAGTTTCCTCCTGCCCTTCTCAATTGTACCTCCAGTTAGTCACCAAATCTGATTTATTCTTGCTCTAGAATAGCCCCAAAGTCATTCCAGTTCTATATATCCATATCTTAACCATTATGGTAGCTTCATAACTAGTCATATGTCTATAATATATCTACTGACAGTTGACTTAGGATACTAAACTTAAGTGATCTTTGAAAATGCAAGCTGACTATATTATTTTTCTTGAATCAGAATGATTCAAAGACTTTTCATTATGCCTACCATAAAACTTCAAAACATTAACATGGTCTGCAAAGTCCTACATCATCTGGCCTAAGACCGTCTGTCCTTTTGATTTCTTCCCTTTTATTCTGTTCTCCACACATACTAAAGTTTTCTTGAATTTCTTGGAATAGGTGTGCTGATATTTTGCTTAGAGAGTTTCCATGCATTGTTCCTTTCAGCAATCTCTTCAGTACCTGTTATTCATTCTTCAGATTATAAATTATATATTGACTTTTAGGAATCATTTCTTGGAGTCTTAGACTGGTTAGGAACTTCTGTTGTTTGTTCTCCTGTACTTCCCCATCAAAGTACCTGCCCCAGGCTTAACATCTGTCATCCCTACTTCACTATGAATTACCCAAGAAATCTTGCCTTTCATTTTTATAGTTGTATCTAAGGCAACAAGTTCAGTGCTTGGGACATAGCGAAAGGTCACTTATGCGTTTACAAATAAAATAAATCATTGAACTTAATTTTACAAATTCTCTTTTGGTGTCTGGTTGTATTTATTATCAAAAATATATTATCGGGTAGTTTGTGAACATTGAAAATAGTTTACAGCCATGCAGAAAAACAAGTATGTGATTTTTTTTCCTAAAAGGAAAACCCACTGATAAAAAAATACACATGGTCTTATGAGAAAACATCTATATGTGGAGGAAGTTGAAAGTGCTTTTAGCATCATTAGCCTTCTACCACATGGTTTTTTGAAGAGGTATTAAAGGGACAACCACCATGTTGAAAGGGGTCATTGTATGAGAGAGAGATTCAGCAATCCAGTTGACATATCTCAGATGTTATGGTTCTACCTACCCTGCTCCTACATGTCTGTTACAGAAGGTGGAAGGTATTTTGGAACATGAGACTAGTCCTTAATTTTTGAGGATCAAAGAACTACTGACAGATCAAATAAAATACATTGTAAAGAGAGAAGGACTGGATTTGGATTTTGTAGACACATAAGATTATGATGTTGAGTTACAAGGAAGGAAGTTAGGGATTTCCCCTCTTGCATTACTCCTATGGTTTACTTTTTAATGGATCTAAACTAATCCGTTATTATGGCCCAGAATTGTTATTATTAATTTATGAACAGAAAGCTCTCTTATCTGGTTTTATTTCTCACTGCTAATTCCATTATGCTCCAAATTCTCTTTACTTAACTTCCATTTTGGACATATCTTTATTTAGTAGGAATGGTATCATTATTTAGCCTTTGTATCTAAGAGAATATCTTGTTGCCCTCTTTTTTAACAGTATGCTCACGCTGTAATGTTCCCATAATATTATTGATTCTTTTAAAATAGATTTAAGATTTTTATTTTTTAAAGACAATTTTTTTTTGAGAAAGTGAGAAAGAGAGAGAGAGAGCAGGAATGAGGGGAGAGATAGAGTAGGAATAGGGGGAGAGGGGCGGTGGGAGAGGGAGAAGCAGACAACTCACTGAGTAGAAAGCGTGATACAGGGCTAGATCCCAGGACCCTAGGATTATGATCTGAGCCAAAGGCAGATTCATAACCAACTGAGCCACCCAGGCTGCCCAAGATTTTTATTTTAAAAATAAATGGACAAAAGAGAATGAGATATTTGAAATTATTATTACAAAGAAATTCAGCAAACCTTACATACACATATATGAATACATCTATTACAAATGTTATTATATACAATCTATAAGATGGAAGATCTATGAAGAATTTATTTTGTTCTCTATTTTTGACTTTTTATTTATTCAATTGTCTTAATGGAAGCATTTTATATTGTAAAGATTGCCTATGAAATGTATAAACGTTTGAATTTGGCAGCAGAAAATCACCATAGGAATCTGAAAGGAAGTCAATACTCACACACAAGTCATACACCATACACGCCATGACATTTTAATTCCATAAAATCTGAAGTGACTATAGAAATACAACCTTTTGAGTTATGAATTTGACAATCAAAATTTTTAGTTGAGTGTAGGAACATATCTTTTGAGTTATGAATTTTGCAATCAAAATTTTCAAGTGATATTTTGTGTAGCGTCATGAAACAGGGAGGCACTTTAATAGCTTAGAAAGATTTCTGCCTTAGGTAGTTTTAACTGTGCTGTTTGCTAGCTTGGCGACATTGGGCAAAGTACTTTATCCTATCTTGCTTTTCATTCACCATCTTCAAAGTGGGGGATAACCACAATTGCTTGATGAAACTTCGCTACTATTTTGTTGCAAAGATCAAGTTAATATGGAATAGTATATGCTAAAGTAATGAATTATAAGCTGTTTAGATCTATTGATTACAGTTTCTGTGGAGTTTGCTCCTCCCTGCCACAGATCTGCTGAATGTAAGGGAGTTCCTGGCAGGCTTCTGGCAATGAGTGTTAGAGCAGCTTAATGGGGTTTACTGTTATACTGAGGGGTAGCCTTTGGGATCCCACATTTATGGTGAAAATACCTCCACTTCATAGCCCATGTGGAACATGTCTTGCATTTGGTTTCCAGTGTTGTGGTGTCTAAGCAGAAAAATCTGATGTTCAAGTTCCTGGGGTTAGAAAATGCTCTCATGGTAAAAGTAATTTAAGAGTAATTTAATTCTTTGGATTTTGCTTTCTTCTGTATGGGGCAGAAAACCTTATTTTATCATCTCCGTACTTAATCTTTCAGTGGAAGAGGTGGCCCTAATCCCTATTCTGTTCTGTTGAACATAATAAACAGAGCAACCATCCAGCTATATTCCTGGAAATGGAAGGCTTTGTGTATGTCTTAGCTTTTATTTTATATTCCAAAAATACCAAGTGTTTTGAGGACTTTACATTACTCTCTATTTTATAATATAGTATATCTGTGCCAGATTAGGTTAAAATGTCAGGTAACATGTCAAGAAATATATGTCTAGAATGAAATCTATTAATTATATAGGCAATGGGTAGGAAATGGTAGAGGGAGTAGTGAGTTTGAAGTCAAAGGCATATTTCAATAAAATGTCATGTAGAAATCAGAAATAATTAATTCCTTAAATTATCTAATAAAAATGGGTATTCTTATTAAAATTTACCTTAGAATGACAAGTATTTTTATATGTTCAATAAATATTTGAATTGCTACCAATACTGTTTTAGGAAATCAAAATATCAATGAATGAGACTCCAACTCTCATAAACTTTACCTTCTGGGAGGAGATAATAAGTATACAAATATGTAACCACTATTTTTTTCCAAGATTTTATTTATTTATTATTTATTTATTTATTTATTTATTTATTTATTTATTTATTTATAAAAGATACAGAGAAAGGGGCAGAGACATAGGCAGAGGGGAAAAGCAGGCTCCCTGTGGGGAGCCTGGTGTAGGACTCGATACCAGGACCCCAGGATCATGACCTGAGACAAAGACAGACACTCAATCACTGAGCCACCTAGGTCCCCCATAACCACTATTTTTATATAGAAAAAATGTTTTGAAGAAAAGTAGGACATTTTAATAGAAAATGGCTGAGGAAGAGTGTAGATCACATGGGGCAAATACATTAAAAAGTCAGCTAAATAGCAAAAAGAGGAGCCAATGAAGTGAATATTTTCAATCAAGTAGAAAGCCCTGAAGCTACTGGTTGTACTAGATGATTAGATAGAGAGTATGCAAGCTGGAGTGCAGGGAGTGAGGAGAGCCTGCAAGATGGGGAATGCTTAAGGACCATTTTATTTAGTCCTTTGTAGAATATCTTAAGAAACTTAGTTTTGATTCCATCCACAATGGATTATTTCAAGCAGTACCTATCCAAACTTGACTTAGGATAAAAGCAAACAAACAAACACTTTCAGGGGAGCCTGGGTGGCTCAGTCAGTTAAGCCTTGGACTCTTGGTATCAGCTCAGGTCATGATCTCGGGGTTGGGGGATTGAGCCCTGCATTGAGTTCCACACTCAGCAAGGAGTTGGCTTGACCCTTTTCCTCTGCTCCTCCTCCTGCTCTTTCTCTCTCTCAAATAAATAAATAAAATAAAATAAAATAAATCACTTTCAGTCCTATATAGAAGATAGATCTAAGGAATAAAGATACTAATTTTTGGTCTCCTTCTGACTAAAAAGGATAAGGGCTAACATGAAGCAGTATCAGTGGTTGTCTTTTCAATTGAAGAAAAACTAGATTTGAAAGAAAAATAGAATCCATAGGAATTCTGTACAGATTACATATATGGAGAAGCCTATTTGATTCACTGTTTTTTTTGGCTTGAATGATTGGTTTGAAATGCAGTACCGTTCACTGTGAGAGAGAAAACATGGAAGTAGAGGAATAGAGATGATGGAATGATTTTTGGAATTGAGTTTGAGTTACATATTGAACATCTAAGACATTTGGATATGGAGAAGCAACCTGGCTTGGTAGGAAAAACATGTACATATAATCAAACTAAGATTTTCATCATGGCTTTGCAGTTCATAAACTGTGAAGACTTACCTTATGTGATCCTCATCATTCTTTTCCATTAAAGGGGATAATTAATACAAAATGTTGAGTTGATTTGAAAATTAGGGATTACATAGTTCTTTAGTGTTAGTTGACTTTTAGAAGCAGCTTTATCATATTCATTAGCTTATGTGGCTTGCATAGTGGCAGAAAAATTATAGATACCATTTGGGGAAATTTTGGCATATAGCTTTGTTATCTATGATTTTGAACGAAATGTAAAAACTGAGGGAAAATTATATTATGGAAAATAAATAGATATCAAGGGGGCGAGTAAATGATGGTGGCTGAAGTTGATGCTGAATATGAAAGAGATCTCATAAATAAGTTGGGAAGTTGGAGGGAGAGGAAGCAGAGAGAGGGAATTTGAGATGGAAACTGCAGTCACTTGTTGCAGAGAAGATACAAAAGGAATAGAAAAGTCTCAGTGAGATATAATAATAAATGGTAGTGATTATTACCCTGGTCAAGGATTTGTGTCACTGGGGACAGAAATCTTGGAGACAAAGGAACACCTTTTATATTCAGGGAGGTGTAAAAATATAACAATATGAATGTATAGTTTTTTAGTATTTTCTTAGGTAGGACACAAAATCACAACCAGTGAGAGGGAAAGATTTGAGTAGGGCATTTGATGAAGATGACAGTTGGAATAAAATGATGAAGAGTAACAGCTTTTCCAAAATCACTTGCTGACAAGAGTGGTAAAAATCCTAGGATTATTGGAAAACATTTGCTTTACATTAAAAAAAATATCTAGCACTATATTCTTATGTCATTGTCGGTAATGATATGAAATTAAGGTACACTAAAATTATATTACAACTAAATGTAATTCAGTATCTTCTTTATACACTAAATTGTGGCCCAACACGTTTTACTGAAATTGATCTACTCAAAAAGAAAGACTATTTTTATATATTTCTGATCTAGAAGACATGCTGTTTTATTAATTAGTGTACAAGGAATTGTTAGGTTAGATGATTATGTTCAATTAAGTATAATGAATATAATTAATGTAGTTGCTGTTTTAGGTTTTTGAGTTAATAGTGCCATTAAATGCTGCTGTTTTTGTTGTGATACTGATTATTGTTATAATAGAATAGCAAACTTTGAAATGATAGGAAAGCTAAAAGTTTCACTACTCTTTTATAAGTGTATGTATATGTGTGTGCGTGTGTGTGTTTATGTTGTCATTTAAATAGATCATAACTTAAGCACATTATACAATAATTAGCTTTTTAAGTCATTACATTAACAACTTAAAAACATTTTTATCTATTTAGAAAGAGTAGTTTCCAGTTAAAATATAGCTATCAAATTACAATTGCAAGATAAATATAGATGCCTTTTAATTATCTGAAATGAGAAACCTCAGTCATTTAATTCCTATACAAATATGTTATACGTCTTCAACATGCCAACTATTTTAAATAAGATGATTTTTCTTTATTAAATGCTTCAATATTTACTTTTACATAAAAACAATTTCCACAATATGAGCCATCAATAACAATGCACAATAATATTTTAATAGTATTTATAGTTTGTTTTTACATCTACTTGTTCTACGGGAGATAGAAATGAATATTTAAATATGGATAAATGAAAATCCTTCTTTTACATTTAAGCAGTGCTGTAGTAAGCACATGTGTGATCTGCATTTCTTGGATTGTTTATAGTATAAAGAGCATAATTAAAATGTTTTTTTTTTAATTTTTTTAAATGTTTTTAACATGAATTAGAAATTTACCATTGACTCTAAGCTATAGATGTATTAATTACACTGAAAAAATATGAAGGAATTTTCTTAAAAATTATGTTTTAGGTATGTTCCCATTTGACATATAATCAGGTTTAATGTCATGTATTTTATTTTCTGTCATTTTAGTCACGTAAGCCTCCTAGCCACTTGGCTTCAAGTTAATTGAAAGTTCCTATTTAACAGCTATTTTTTTTTAATTTATTTACGATAGTCATACAGAGAGAGAGAGAGAGAGAGGCAGAGACACAGGCAGAGGGAGAAGCAGGCTCCATGCACCGGGAGCCTGACGTGGGATTCGATCCCGGGTCTCCAGGATCGCGCCCTGGGCCAAAGGCAGGCGCCAAACCGCTGCACCACCCAGGGATCCCCTTAACAGCTGTTTTAAAAGAGTACAAGATACCTCAAAAATACTTATTAACTTAAATTTAAAAATCATTTCACAGGAACACCTGTGTGGCTCAGTCCATTAAGCATCTGCTTTCGGCTCAGGTCATGATCTCAGGGTCCTGGGATAGAGCCCTGCATTGGGCTCCCTGATCAATGGGGGTCTGCTTTTCCCTCTCCCAGTTCCCCTGTTTGTGCTCTTTCTCTTTCCTTCTCTCTGTTGAATAAATAAATAAAATATTAAGAGACGAAAATTTCACACTATTTTTCTAGTAGTAAACATTTATAGATTTTCTTTCCTCAAGTAATGCAATTTTTTTTTTTGATGTCTGAAGTTTGTAGGTGGTATCATAGCATCCAATTTCCCAATTTGGCTGAAAATGGAGATAACTCTCCTCTGTGTTGGTTGTTGAGAATGAGTCTGGAGTTATAATTTGTCAATCACATATTTCTTTCTCTATTGGGATAAAGATGCTGTTTCTGTTAGTTTTCTTTCAGCAAAAAGAAAATCAGATTACATAGGGTTGGGATATCTTAATTCAAAAAGTTTTTGGTGCAGAATTTTGAAAAGGCTCTGTACTCAGAATCAGTTGACATTATTGATATTTAAGAGCCATTTCTGTCTTCTTTCCCCCTGAAAAACACTTATTTTGTTCTCCATATCTTTCATACAAATTGAAAGGGTTAGACCAAATCGTGCTTTTGAGACTATGTTCTTTTAATGCCTTCAGGCAGGACGCTGCTCAGTGGTTTCATACTTCATAAATGCAGAGATGCTATTGACAGCCTAATCTACTCACAGGGCTTGGTTCCGAGTTGAACTCAGAGGAGAGTATGCATCAGGCCCAAGCAGTAAGTTTCAAAACCTTAGGTTGTAGATTCAGTCAGAATAGGTTTATTTTGATTGTCAAATTTATTTACTTATTTTAATAAACAAAATTTTTATATAGCACTTAAAAAAGATTTATGTATGTGTGTATGCATGTATTTATTATTTATGAGAGACACAAAGAGAGGCAGAGACACAGGCAGAGGGAGAAGCAGACTCCCTGTGGGGAGCCCCATGTGGGACTCGATTCTGGAACTCTGAGATCATGCCCTGAGCCAAAGCCCAGGCATCCCTATATAGCACTTTATGTACAAACTGCTTCCACATTTTCAAAAAGGTTTCTATTTAAACTCCAGTTAATTAACATACAGTGTGAAATTAATATCCAGTTAGTTAGTATACAGTGTGAAATTAATATCCAGTGCTCATCACAAGGGCACTGTCCATCCATGTCCTTGCAAATTGCAAGATTTCCTTCCATTTTATGGCTGAGTAATATATATATATATATATATATATATTGTTGAAAACTTTTGCATTCATGCTTAGGTAATTTGGCCTGCATTTCTCCTTTTTAGTGGGGTCTTGATCTGGTTTTGGAATCAAGTTAATGCTGGCCTTATAGAATGAGTTTGAAAGTTTTCCTTCCATTTCTGTTTTGTTTTTGTTTGTTTGTTTTTTTAACAGTTTCAGAATATATATTAACTCTTCTTTAAATGTTTGGTAAAATTCCCCTGAGAAGCATTCCAGCTCTGGACTCTTGTTTGATGTGGAGATTTTTTTTTTTTTTTGATTACTGGTTCAGTTTCTTTACTGGTTATACATCTGTTCAAATTTTCTGTTTCTTCCTGTTTCAGCGTTGGTAGTTTGAATGTTTCTAGGAATTTATCCATTGTTTTCACATTGTCCAATTTGTTGGCATATAATTGCTTATAATATTCTCTTATAATTCCTTCTGTTTCTACAGTATTGGTTGTGATCTCTCCTCTTTCATTCTTGATTTTATTTATTTGAGACTTTTTTCTTTTGATAAATCTGGCTAGAGGTTTATCAATTTTTTGAATTCTTTCAAAGAACCAGCTCCTAATTTTGTTGATCTGTTCTACTGGTGTTTTTTTTTTTTTAACTTCTATATCATTTATTTCTGCTCTAATCTGAATTATTTCCTTTATTCTGCTGGTTGTAGGCTTTATTTGGTGTTCTTTATCCATCTCTGTTAAGTGTAAGGTTTGATTATGTGTTTGAGATTTTTCTTGCTTCTTGAGGAGGACCTGCATTGCTATATAATTCCCTCATAAGACTGCCTACCCTGCACCTCAAAGGTTTTAGGCTGTCTTGTTTCATTTTTTGCTTCCATGTTACTTTTTAAAAGATTTTATTAGTTATTTATTTGAGAGAGTGAGAGAGGGTCGGGTAGGCAGAGGGGCAGAAGGAGGAGAAGCAGACTCCCTGCTGAAAAGGGAGCCTGACATGGGGCTTGATCTCAGGACCCTGAGATCCTGACATGAGCCAAAGGCAGACATTTAACCAACTGAGTCACCCAGTCACCCCATGTCCATGTATTTTTTTAAATTTCTTAATTTCCTGGTTTACCTGTTCATTCTTTTGTAGTATATTCTTTAATGTCCATGTATTTGTGATCTTTCCCAATGTTTTCTTGTGGTTGACTTCAAGTTTCATAGTGCTGGAGTCTGAAAATATGTATTATATATCTCAGTCTTTTAGGACTGATCAAGCCCTGACTTGTGGCCCAGTATGTGATCTATTCTGGAGAATATTCCGTGTGCACTTGAAGGAATGCCTATTCTATTGCTTTAGGATGAAATGTTCTGAATATACCTGTTAAGTCCATCTGGTCCAGTGTGTCATTCAAAGTCATTGTTTCCTTACTGATCTCATGCTTAGGTGATCTGTCCATTGCAGTGAGTGGGATGTTAAGGTCCCCTACTATTATTGTATTATTATCAATGAATTTCTTTAAGTTTATTATTAATTTGTTTATATATTTGGCTGCTCCCAATATGGGGACATATATATTTATAATGGTTAGATCTTCTTGTTGGATAAACCCCTTTATTATGATATAGTGTCCTCCATCATCTCTTATACAATCCTTGTTTTAAAATCTAGTTTGTCTGATATAAGTATGGCAACTCTAGCTTTCTTTTCATGTCCATTTGCATGATAAATGTACTCCAGCAATGGGAACATTCTTTCCCAGTACAACCCATGGAATCCCTAAACCAGGCTGTCCACTGTCTGCTCCTGGGCCTTCACCCTCCTTCTCCCAGGAGCATTGCTGCCTGCCTGGCTTGATTCTGCCAAATGGTGTAGACTTCTAAAACCTCAGAATCTGAGCTCCCATGTTTGTAAAAACTTATGACAGTCAATTCTTCTTGATTCCCCAGTCGCTGGTTTTGGGGGAATGTTTTTCTTGCCTGACCCTGATTCACTGCCCTCTCTCCCCCTCTCTTCCTCTGTCCTCTCTCTTCATAAAGGACTCCCTTCCCTCTGCTGCACTGCAGCTTTTCTTTCCCCCAGTTCATGTCTCCACACCTCATACTTGTATGTTGTCTCAATCAAATTGTGCAGATTGTTCTCATAATCTTCAAATCGATTTCCTAGCTGTGCAAAATGGTTTAATGTAAATCCAGCTATGTTTGAGGGATGAGGCAAGCCCAAAGTCCCCCTATTATTCCACTATCTTAACTTCCTCCAATCCATAGTCTATTCTTATTTCTGCTTCATTTATATATCTTCTGATTTGTTTTCTAACATTCCAATTTTTACACTGTAACATTTTATATACTTAATGTTAACATATTATGTAAATTTCCTTGTATGTCTAAATTTAGGTTCATTCTCTGGGTTTTCTTAAATACTATTGGCATGTTTTATTTCTTTGGGCTGTAGATGGGAAATTTAAATGTTTACATCATCATTTTCAATATAATTGTGTGGTTGCATAGTGACCAGAAAATATATTACATGTAATACAGAATCTCTGAAAATTTCTTTAAGTCACACTTCATTGATTTTCTCAAATATATTATACTACAGATATATTTTCCAATTGAGTACAGAAAAAATATACACACACATTGAATAAAGTATTGTTTTCTAAAATCTTCTATTTATTACAAATTGATAATTTTGATATATTTAATACTTTAATTGGCCAGTTTTAACATAATCTTATACTTTGTGGAATTGTCTATTTTTCTATTTTAATTTTATTAAGTTTTTCTTTTTGTTGAACTGATTATTATTAGATATACAGATATAGAATTCTTATATCCCTTTGGAATTACTCCATCATTATGTAGCAAATATTCTTATTTTTAGCTATTATGAATACATTTCAGCTTTAATTCTATCAATATTGTCCTTCCTATCTTTTTTTTACACCCCCCATGTATTTTACTATATGCATGGATATGTATATATTTATCTATGTATTTATATTCTACATATATCATAGAAAAAGAGGTATATACATACATAGACACACACATAAATATAGGCATATATGCATGTATATATATTTGGATGTTTTAGTGAAGTATAATTTATACACAATGAAGTAAAATCTTAATTGTACAGCTTGATATTTCAATGTGAAATTTTAATGTAATTTTTATATGTATATAACAACCAATTAAATGAAGACAAAATTTATTTTATTACAAAATATTATTACATTTATCCATAGTTTTGTCTTTATTACTGCTTAATATTCCTTTGTATGAATCTAGCACCATAGTTTTTCCATTTTCTATGTAATGGAAATTTATATTATTCCTAGATTATGGTTATGATGAATAGAGCTACTATAATCCTTGTTGTAGAAATATTTTTGTGGTCATAGGCCCTCCTTTCTCCAGAAGTAGAATTGTTGGATTACTGAGTATGCGTTTTTTAGGTTTAGTAGCAAATTCTGAAAATTTTTAAATGTGTGTTTAACAACTTTAAGGTATATTTAATATACATTAAACTTTATGTTTGAAGTGCATAGTTTGGTAAATTTTGTATATATATATATATATATATATATATATATATATCCATGAAATCATAACCATAATCAAGAGAATATACTTACCTATCATACTTACCCCCCAAAAAGACATTTTCTCTTGCTCCTTTTTAATCTTGTTCCCTGGCTCACATGGGTAAATACATAATAGAGCCTGTGGTAGTTGGCAGGTCTATGTTTCACTCTTTATTAAATTAAAAAAAATTGTTTTCCAAAGTGAACATGCCATTTTAAATACCTAACGGGAATACATAAAAGTTCTAGTTATTCCACATTATTAACAGTTGGCATGATAACATATTTTAATTTTAGATCTCTAATAGGTATATAATAGTCTCATTGTTATTTTAATTTGGGGTTGTAAATAATTTTGATTTCCTGCTTGGATATTGTTTTTGACTGTGAATTAATTTGTACTTCTCTAAGGAATAATGATGTTTGACAACTGTACATGTGCTTATAGTCTATTTGAATATTCTAACTTAGGAGAGACTTTTCAAATCCTTTGCTCATTTTTTATTTAGGTTGTTTGCTTTTTCTTATTAATTTGTACAGTTTATATAATCTGAATATGAGATCATTGGCAGATATTTGAATTTCAGGTATTTTCTTCCCTTCTCTGGCTTACCTTCTTATTTTCTTAGTAGTGTACTTAACAAGCAGTTTTTAATTATTTTTAGAAACTCAAATTTGTTATTTCTTTCCTGGTTACATTTTTCTGTTTAAGAAACTTTTGTCTAACACCAGGTCATTACTATATTCTCCAGTATTTCCTTCTAGAAGCTTCATAGTTTAGCTTCATATTCAGGTTTCATCTTGAAATAAGTTTAGAGTGTTGAGAATCAAGATTAATGCATTCCATTCTGGATTTCCAGTTGCCGTACCATCATTTATTGAAAGTATATTCTTTCCCTCATGGAGTTATTTGGATGTTTTTATTGAGTAGCCACAGAAGTCAGGGCTTACTGTGTCTCTTCTGCCTCACTGATATGCTTATCTCTATGTGATACCACACAGTATTAATGAAATAACTTTGAAGTAACTTTATAGTAACACTTTAAAGTCGTGTAGTACTTTTATGTACTATAACCTTAGGCAGCATCATTATCTGGAGTTTATGTGTTAAATCCATAGGCATGGCATATATATATATATATATATATATATATATATATATATATGGAATATATATACATATAGATAGATATATAGATAGATTTCACATATATATATATATATATATATTTGAGATCTAGAACTATTAAATTATTTTTTTTCTTTTTGGGTCAGTTTCATTAATGTGTCTTTTTTCTAGGAATTGTTCTTTTTCTTAAATCATCAAATATATTGGTGTAGTAGTGCTTATCTTGGCCATTTCATTTTTTTTTTTTAGGATTTGTAATGATGTGTGCCTTTCTTTACTAATTGGTGAATTGTTTTTGCTATTTTATTTGGTTGATCAAAATTGCTAAATATTTATATTTTATCACTATTACAAAAATACATTTTGTGGTGACTATTTTATATCTGTTTTCTCTTCCATTGATTTCTTTCCTTATAATTTTGTTCCTTCTAATATTTTTGAGATGAATGTGCTTTTCATGGTCTGGTTTCTTGAGAGAGCTGTTCATATAATAGATTTTAAATCTTACTTTTTTGTATTATTTAAGTTGGCAAAGTTACTTAGACCAAATGATTTTAAATTTTATTGAGAATTGCTCAATGAGATAGCATATTGCCTATATTGGTGAATATTCCATAGGCACCTAAAGAGAGTAGATTTTTCTAAGGTTGTATAAATAGTGTTACACAGATCATCTCAAGTGGATTTAAATCTTGTTTAAATCTGTTATTGCCTCATGATTTTTTTCTGTACTTGCTTCTATCAGTTATTGAAGAAGGACTGTTAAGACCTTCAAATATGATTGTGAATTTGACTTCTCCATTTAATTTAGTTTTTTTCATGTATACTGATGCTATATTATTAGGTACAAGCACATTTAAGATGATTAGGTCTTCCTGTAGAATTGGCTGTTTCATTATTATGAAATGTCCTTATGTCTGATAATACTCCTGTATTATGGTTTACTTTAGTATTAACATATGCATGTCGGCCATTGAATTATTAGTGTGTGCCCATTACTGCTGTGTCACCCAAGTGGCTGCAGTAGCACCCCTCACTGATCTCAGTCATTAAGAGATGTTGTATTGGAGTGGGGAGAGTCATAGAAGCTGGAGAAGGAAAATAAATATGCTTCCTGTTTGAATTAATTGGCTCAGTATGTTGTTATAGGTAAAAAAATCAACAACAGTTGCTTTATAACCAGTCAGGGTTGGCCTTGAAAGAAAGTAGCAAGAGAAAATCTTTTCAGTGGATGAGACTCTAAGTGGTAAACCTGGTCTTCTACTTAATGTTAAATGCATACTGATTCAAGTAAGAATGTATATGGACTTTTGGGCAGTGGCAAATACCCAGATTGTGTATTCAAGTTCATAAAAGGAAAAAGCCTAGAAAATAGAAGACAAGGTGGTATGAAGCAGACACATATGGATGGATATAGTAAAGTAAGCATGGGTGTAAAGATCCTTATATCTCATATTCATGACCACCAGAATGTATCCACCATAGAAAAGTAATTCAACAACCAAGTAGTCTCAAGTAGTTGGCATTACCAACTTCATGGTGGCACATTGGGAACTTGAATGGACAAGTGATTTGTTCTTATAGAAATAGACTCCTATTCCAGAGATGAGTTTGCACTTTCTGCACATAGAACCTTAGGCAGCATCATTATCTGGAGTTTATGTGTTAAATTAATAGGCATGGAATCCCACATCGTATACAATCGACAAAAGGATCCAATTCATAGCAAAGAAATTACAGAAATTCACCAGGGACTATGAGGCCCACTGATTGTGTTTCTTCACCATATGGTTGCTGATGGCCTACTAAAGCATATCTGATGTGTCATCTCAGAAGCTGCGTGCCATCCAGGGTGTAATATACATACTGAAATAGAGACCTCCATTTAAAGCTCTCTTTGTAATAAGAGTAATATGTGATTCTGAGAAGCAAGAGGCAGAAGCAGGTATGATAGCCGATTTTCTGAATCAACTTAATTGGACCATGGTGCCCAGATATTTAGTTCAATATTATTCTAGATGTGTCTGTGAGTATATTTTTGGATGAGATTTACATTTAAATCAGTGAACCTTGAGTAATGTAGATTGCTGTACATAATGTGAGTGGGCCTCATCCAATAAGTTGAAGGCCAGAGTAGAACACAAAGCTAATCTCCCTACAATTAGAGAATTCTGCTAGAAGACTGACTTTGGACTTCATCGGCAGCATTAATTCTTTTTGGTTCACCAGCAGACTGCCCCTAGACTTAAATTTCAACTCTTTCCTGATCCTTTAGTCCAACAGCTTCTAATATCAAATTTTAGACTTGTCAAGCTTCCACAGCAGAAAGTCCATTTCTTAAAATCAATTTATTTTCTCTATCTATACACATCCTATTGGTTCTGTGTGAATCAATAGGTGGAGAATTTTGTCATTATAGGAAATATGCTGAATTGACATCATTCAAATGATTCCGTGGCAAAATCTGAGTTCTTTTCTTCCTAACTTTGACCTCTTAAGACTTAGAGGTCTTCATTCCAAAGAGTGTGCAGTTTTGCCAGAAGACACAGCCATGGTTCCATTAAACTCCGGGCTATAATGACACCAGTATACTTTTGAAGCCTTATGTCCAGGGACCAGAAGGAAAGAAGAATCATCATCTTGATAAATGCACCTCAATTCCTATAAAGAAGAGACTATGTGGGGAACTCGGGTGATCCACATGGGTGCCTCCTGGTCATTTTTACCCCACTTGTGACTAAATAGACAAGTAGTGCAGTACTCATATCTTAATACTATGATTACCATAATTCAGAACCACCAAAAATGGGGGATTAAGGTTCAATACCAAGTAAACCACCACAATCAACATAGGCTAAGAATTCCAGTTGCAGCCCTAGACCAACCGCAGCAATGGACTAAAGTGAATTTCACTAACATGTATCTACTGAGTTTCCCTGAGTAGGAAGGATCTCTGGTATATTGCAAGAGCTAGTCCCTACATATGTATAGACAAATAGATCTGTGTAGCACAAGGCATGGGCAGTAGCTCACATGGCAGTGCATTATCTGAATTTCACTTCAAGAAAGAACTTGCCATTTATCTGTAAGAAGTTCAGTTAGCTGACTGCTACAGCTATTAGTCTTCAGAATCTACCTCAGTCTTGGAGCAAAGGCCAGGTTCTTCCTAAGCACAACCAGCGAATGATTGAACACGCTGTTGGTACTGGGTCCTGGACATTTTTGCCTCTAATGAGCAATCTTTGCTCCAGAGCTTCCATTGTGCTGACCAAGAATTTTCCAGATTTGTGTTATTATTTAAGTGTCTCCCTGCCCAAGCCTGCTTACTTCTTTTTATTTTATCTAATATTTCATAAGCATTACTTCCTAATAAATATCTGTCTGGTACGTAACAAAGCACCACTGCCTGGGTGACTTAAACAACAGAAATGTATTTTCTTACAGTTAAGTTGGGTAGAAGTTTCTGATCACGGTGTTGGCAAATTCAGTTTCTGGTGATATTTCTTATCCTGGTTTATAAACGGATGATTTCTCTGGATGGCCTTTTCTTGTGTGTGTGGGTAGGAGTGGGGGAGGATCTAGATCTCTGGTGTGTCTTCTTGAAAGGACACTAATTCTATAAGATCAGTGCTCCATCCATATGACCTAAATTAACCTTAATTCCTTCCTTAGGGGCTTCCATCTCGAATATAGCCACATTGAGGTTTGGGTACTCAACATATGAATTTGGGTCACGGAGGCACAAACATTCATTCCATAACACTTGCATTTTTAACTCAGTTTAATGTTGCTTCTTGGAAGCTAGGTTACATGCCCTGAAGAGCCTCAATGCCTACATTGAGCACAATCAGATCTCTACGCCCAGAATAAAAAAGTGTCTACTCTTCGTGACAGGTGGCCACTGATATCTATAAACTGAAGAATGCTCTTCCTTGTATGAATTTGGTTTGTTTAGACATTTCACACTGATACCTTTATTTATATATAAAAGAACTGATAATCAAAACTTATTTGTATATGTTAATATATTACATAATATGTAATAAAATAAAACAAATCACTTATAAATTAAAATATATATTAATCATAATACATTAATTATGTTATATATAAAAGATTTTAAAAAATTATCAATCCAATTTTTTTAGTTATTATTGCGGATTTGATCATCAGCTGAAATGTTTATGTCCCAGTTACATGAAAACATTATTGAAGGTTATCTTTTTAAATTGCATGCATTTGACTCAGTCCATTTCCATTTCCACGTCTTATAGCTATTCATATAATTGGATCACATTTTACTTTTGTTGGCTTTTTTTGTCTCATTTTATTTTACTTTGTTATATTTTATTCCTTTCTATCTTTCTTTAGGTCTGATTGAAGTTTTTACCTCCTCATTAAATGTTCCTTCTCCTGGTTTAAAATGTATACTTTCTGCCTCTCGTCTTCCATTTTAAGGTGGTCCATATGTTTAGCATGTATTTAAATTAATTTAAAAATGAAAAGTGAGTTTTTTCACATGCCATGCAAAAAATGATAATAAGAAGAAATTTAGAATTATTGGATTCCCAATTTACATTGTACTGTTGTAATTTAGTTTTGTTGTTTCTAATTTAAGGAGTTGAAAACTATTTACACTATGTGTAGGCATGCATTATGTTTGTATAAAAAATCTTCAATGAAAAGTAGCTCAATGCAATTATAGTCCTATGCTTTAAAGTGGTTACGTTTCAATACAGATTTATTCTATTTTCTTTTGACTTCCATTGTTGCCCTTAAGTCAATTATTTAATTCTTTTACCAATTGAAGAAAACTTTTTCGCGTCCTATGGCTGCTGCATAACTTTTATCTTTCCTTTCATTGGTCAACTGTTGTGTAACACTTAAGTCACTAGGCATGGATACATTTGTATTTATTGTGATAAGATTCTTTAGATTTCCTGAATCTGAAGAATGGTGACTTTCATCAAGTGATTCTACTCATTATAAAAAAAAAAAAAAAAAAAAAAGATTATCCCTAGAAACTCTGGGATATAGAGCTTAGATTTTCTAGTTATTTTTTTAAAATATCTCATTATTGTGAGATATTTATTCTGAACACTTTGTTCTGAACGCTTTCTTTGTTTCCAGTTTTAATTTTATTAACTCTAATTTCGTCTCTAACCTCATGTTTAACACCACCATTATTTAAAAATGTGTATGTCTTTGCATTGTCTTTAAAATTTCCATTTGACTAGATGACAGGGATGCTTATCCATTTTTAATAGTTTAGTATCCTCAATTTATTCTTTGTTTTTCTTATTTTACTTTTTTTTCTTATTTTACTTTTCAAAAAAGATTTTATTTATTTATTTATTTATTTATTTATTTATTTATTTATTTATGAGAGAAAAAGATACTGGATGAGAGAGAGAGGGAGAGAGAGAGAGAGAGAGAGCCAGAGAGCACAAGCAGGGGGAACAGCAGAGGGAGAGGGAGAAGCAGACTCCCTGCTGCGCCAGGAGCCTGATATGGGGCTCCATCCCAAGACCCCAGGATAATAACCTGAGCCAAATGAAGCTGCTTAACAGCCTGATCCACCCAGGTGCCTCATATTTTACTTTCTTTAAATGTAGAAACATGATTGTTGAATTGTTTTAAAGTATATTTAAGTTTAGAAGTACTTGTGGGTTTGTTTCTGTTAGTTGTTTCAGATGACTTTTACTCATAGAACTTTTTCTGTATGTGGTTTGTAATTTTAGACTGTGAGTCTATTATTGTTCTATCTGTGAAAATTCTTGAGGATGACTTTCACTGTGGTTCTACCAAGAGAAATTGTACTTGATCTTATCTAGTTCCTGGGAGCATTGCGAGCCCAGTTCCTCTTAAATTAAAAATCTTGAGTTAGTAACAGACTAGAATTTGAACTTACAGTGTTAAACCATTATTAAAATGCCCATTATAACTCAAAAAGTATTTATTTATTGGTTTGTTTATTTAAACATAACCAAATAAAAAAGCAGGTTTAAAATTTTCTTTATGGTCTGCTATTTTCTTTCTTTCTTCCTTACTTCTTTCCTTCCTGCCTGGCTTCCTTCCTTCCATTTTCTTCCTTCCTTCCTTCTTCCTTCCTTCCTTCCTTCCTTCCTTCCTTCCTTCCTTCCTTCCTTCCTTCCTTTCTTTCTTTTTCTTTCTTTCTTCTTTCTTTCTTTCTTTTTCTTTCTTTTTCTTCTTTCTTTCTTTTTTCTTTCTTCTTTCTACTGTTTTCCAGGTACTTATTTCATCCTAAGACTAGCTTTGTGTGTGGTATTCTCGAATTCATTTCCTTGCCTTTTGGAAGCTCCTAATATTTATATGAAAGAGATCTAGTACTAGGATGGCATCTGGAAATTTCATTGGTTAATAACATCTCTGAAACCACATTCCATTATGTTCCCTGGAGTCTGTTAATTTTCCTCAGACCTACATATTGGAAGCATATTAAATTATTTTACCCAGCATTTTATGTTTTATATAATCATTTTTTCATATCAGATATCATCTGAATAAAGTGTTGACGCTATATTTTTTTTAATTCCACTGAAATATATAATTCTAATGTCCCTTCTAATGCTCTACAATTTATAATGCTTTTACTTTTTGTAACTAGTCATTAATGTATAATTAATTGATTATGGTATAAAATAAATACTTTAAGAATTCAATTATATATAAATAGCAAAACAAAGACCAATTCCTTACAATCAGCCTAAATTATTAATATGTGGATTCATTGACTTTAAATGCTTGCTTCCCTCATTTTTACCCACCCTACCCATAAGAACAACTATGGCTTTTTGGTTTTTGGTGTTTGGTTTTTTACTCTGGAAGAATGCCTTATAATTTTGGCTTCATGATACAAAATAATTCTGAAATAGAGCAGAAACTCCTTAACTTTAGTCTGAACTATAAATATGATAAATTATTCTGGTGGGTTGGATCCTGATAGTAATATTTATTGTTTACTTAGTTAATGTTCAAAGTTAGATATTTTCTGAAAAAAAAAATAAAGCATGTTATGTGTAAGATTTTAAGGCATTATATGAACTTTAATAAAAAGCCTGCCAAAAAGTAAACATAATAATTTAGGAGATCTTAATTCTTGATCTTTATATTAAACCAATTAAATTCGGACAGCATTATTTTTATCTCATAATGCCTTTGTAATATTACATTTTATATATTGTCCAGACAATATCAATGTTCATATATGAGGAAATTGCCTATATAACAAATCAGGACAATGTAAATGATGCTAAGATCTTCACCAATTTTTCATGCTACAACTCATCTTCTTTCTCCTTTTCTGTACTTCTTTCATCAGCTTCCATCTCTCCCTATCTATTTTTTTCTTGCTTTTATCTTAATATCCTCACTTGTTACCTAACGACTAACCCACTTTAAACTCTTTCTATCTGAACTGCCAAAATGCATTTTCTGCCCTTACAAATCACTGCAAATACAGGCCAGCAACACTTAAGGTGACATCCAATTTTTCATTATTTAATGTTATAAATCTATCCAGATCTCCAGAAAAATTACATATTTCTAACACTAACTTTGAAAACTCCTGTGCTGAATTCAAAAAGTATCTTTGAAACAATTTTATTCTTTTCCTCTCCTCAAGTCCTGTTCCCACGGAGGTGTTTATATATTCTTATTGGTACTGTGGTCTGAATGTTTGTGTCTATCCAATATTCATATGTTGATGATATTAGGAGGTGGGGCCTTTAGGAAATGAGTAGGTTATAAGGGCAGAGCTTTCATGCTTGGGGTTAGCAGCTTTATATGAGACCCCACAGCATCCTAGTTCTTTTCATCATGTGAGGACACAGCAAAAATATCCTGTCTATAAACATGAAAGCAGGCTCTCACCAGACACCCAATCTGCCAGCATTTTGATCTTGGACCTCTCAGCCTCTGGAACTGTGAGAAATCAATTTTTGTTATTTAAGAGACACCAAACCTGTGGTATTTTGTTATATCAGCCCAAATGGATTAAGACAATGGGGTACAGTTGTTGAATCCTTTCCCTAAATTCTATTCTTTATCTTCACCATTGCAGGTACAAATATTTGCCTATGCTAATACAAAAATATGAAAACAATTATTTACCTTAAACTAATATTTGAATAGCATTCTGTAATTTATAAAACAATTTAATATATATTATTTTAAATGTACATGGGAAGGCAGCCCGGGTGGCTCGGCTGTTTAGCGCCGCCTTCAGCCCAGGATGTGATCCTGGAGACCTGGGATCAAGTCCCACGTCAGGCTCCCTGCATGGAGCCTGATTCTCCCTCTGCCTGTGTCTCAGCCTCTCTCTCTCTCTCTCTCTCTCTCTCTGTGTGTGTGTGTGTTTCTCATGAATAAATAAATAAAATCTTTAAAAAAATAAGTAATTGTACATGAGAGATACAATTTTCCCTATTTTATGATTGGAAAAACTGACACTCCTAAAGCTTAAAAAAATAAAATAGGAAATTTCAAAATTTATTGGAATTGTATTTACCTAGAACAGGTCCTGACCTACTTTGTATTATTAATAAATGCTTGCTGCATGAATAAAAAGACAGAGGTAGGTTTATATCAAACTCATTTGCATGCTAGTTATATGATTTTGCACAATATTCTTAAACATTCTGAGCCTAGTTTCAGTGTCTGAAAATTGAAAATAATAATGTCATTTTAAAAGAACTGCTAAGATCATTAAATAGAATAGCATATATGACATAACCAACAGTATGTCATTTAATTTAGCTTTCTTCCTCTCTTATCTGAAGAGTCATAGTTTTTGGTGTTCCAGGACGTAAAACAACATGCACAATTCTGTGTTCTATCCTTCACCTAAACCAGGCTACCTTTTTTTTTTTTTTCTGTGTTCACAAACTGTGTTACTTGTCACTTTCAAAGTAAAGACAAAGTATGGAGCCTTTGTTGGCAAAATGGAACTACATTTACATTCTTGAAGCTTATAAAAATTTATTTGTTTTAATATCCAGAATCATGAAATTCCTATGACAGATTGTTTAAAACTTAATGTTTTAAATTTAAAAGCTAAAATTTATTTTAAAAAATAGGCATATTTAGTTGCCCCATAAAACATCTGCTTACACAATATTCATATTCTCAAGCAGAACTGCAGATAGAATTCCAAGAGAAAATGAGCTGCAGAGGTATTTGCCCCCTGAGATCCTGCGGGAAGATTATTTAGATCTGCAGAGGATTTGCTCCTTTTTTTTATTATCACCAGCACTTACTGAAACATATCTTGTTCTGAGAGGCAGACTTCTTTGACAGTTTATATAGAGAGACCACCGGGGTGCAAGAATCCTATTCTGTTCGATCCTGCACATCATTCTTAATTTTGAAGCATTCTAATGTAATTATTCTTTGCCTCTGTGCTTAAACGCAGATTGATCATCGGAATCAGCTGAACGGTTGAAATCGCTTCTTTGTGATTCACTTTCTAGTGTGGATTTCTGAAAGCTGACTTCCAGCTTATGCTCATCTCTCTAGGAGAACTTGATTTTCTGCACACCATTGTTTAGCTTGTACATCTCGAACACAACCTTGCACGTATTCCTGATTTGGTATCTGGTGCCAGACTAAAACAAATTGTCCATCTCAAAATTATGCACTAATTATCTGAGAAAGGCATTCTTCAACCTTTTCTTAGATGCTTATTTTGTGCCATATACTGGCTAGTTGCTGGAGATACAGAAATAAAGGAGGTATCGTTCTTTCCTGAAAGTGCTAATGAGTAACAAAGTTCTGAAATCTTTTTATTTTCATTTTTTAAAATTCCTTAAATGTTGAAAAGTCCTTAAAAATACTTCATTTTTAAAAATTCTTAAAATGTTAAAATTCACATGTTCAGATATACTTGTGACTTTTATAACGAAGATAGGCTATATATCCTCTAGAGCTTGCCCATTAACTTGGATATTTACAATAAGATGAAATGATTTGCACAAGTAACTCAGGAATCCAGATAAACTATCTTGCTATTTGGGCAAGGTTATCATTCCATAAATGGTTCATTATCTTACAGCAGAATTAATCTTAGAAGGTGAGAGGACTGTGAAGAGTTAAAATTAATACACATTACTGAAGAAATAGAAACTTGTTTAATGGGCAGCCTGGGTGGCTCAGAGGTTTAGCGCTGCCTTCAGCCCAGGGCGTGATCCTGGAGACTCGGGATCGAGTCCCACGTTGGGTTCCCTGCTTGGAGCCTGCTTCTCCCTCTACCCTGTGTCTCTGCCTCTCTCTCTCTCTCTGTCTCTCGTGAATAAATAAATAAAATATTTTTTTTAAAAAAGAAACTTTTTTAATAATGAGACCCTGGAACACTTTAATGTTGTAAACTCACACAGGGAAGTTTCAGGGGACTGCTATCATTTACTCGATGCTTAAGAATGCAATAGGTTGAAATAGAGTAGAAATCAACAGGTCTTAGATATCAAACATCTTAATACTTTGTGCTATTAATAAAGCTGACTCGACTACTTTTCTGATGGCACTATTAGATCTCTCTTCAAAATTAAAAAACAACAACCCCATGGTTCTAATATTCCAGAGACACTGTGAGTATAATGATACAAATTGGGATTTCCAAAAGTCATTATTGCACCATGCTAATTCACTGAACATAGGCCTACTGATGTAAAACATCTCAATTACATGCATCCTTGCTCTTGTTTTTCTGGGATCCAAAAAGATTTTTACTTTGGTTACAGATTTGAGGCTATGACACCTTCATCCTTGGATAGATTTCTTACCTAGTGTCAGGAAAAAGGTGCTTGTTTAATAATCCTCTTTACTATTGCCAGGACACTTTGAGAGGTACATATTTCTCTTTTTATCTTTATCCTCTGCCTCTTATTTTATGTACTTTCTGTACCTAAACAACTTCCTACTAGACATTCTTCTTTTATTTCTCACTAGGTAACTCAAACCTGACATTAAACTAACTATACAGCATTTATTTGTGTATTAGTTAGATTTTGTGATGATGCCCCCATTTTCACACTGGATTATAAGTAACATTTCTCGTTTATATTATATGCAGCCCATGAATCAACTGCATCTCTGCTAAGTGTGACTGGATTCGGCATGAATTCTGATTCTGGGTCCACTGTCTCTGGTTGTTCTCATGGCATAGGGTAGGAATGCAAGAGCCCAAGCTATATTACAAGGGAACATTTAAAAATTTACCTAGATGAAATGATAAAATCATGCCTGCTGACATTTCCTTCACCAGAATGGTCACTGGACTATGCTTAAGGTCAGTAAAATTGGTTTTGCATTCCTTGTTCAGGGCCAGTGGTATAACAATGAGTAGGAACGCATGACTCTAATATATAGAGAGAATGAACAGTAGATGACATTAATTCAGTCTACCACAATGTCTCCACCCTGATCTTTTCCCTAAATTGTCCATCTTATCGATCATGCCTTTATTATGTTAATAATACCAACTACATTAAAGTTGGTAATCTTCCTGAACCCCTGTTTATTCCTCAACAATTAATTCACCATCAAGAATGTCATGATGCCATCTCTTCAAGTGTCTTCCACTAGCTCTTCATCTGATTGCTACCACCTAAATTAGAGGCATCTTGTCATTTGCGTAATTGTCACTATTTCCTTCCTAAATTGACTATTTAAGGTTTCCTTAAATCCCTTTTCCAACTGAATAAAAAAAATTCATTTCCAAAAAATGTGTTATGTAATGGCATTCCTAAATTCAAGGTTTTTGTTTGGTTTTCTTTTTCTTTTTCTTTTTCTTTTTCTTTTGTGTGACTTTATAAAATCATGGGTACTTTAAAGATAAAGTCTTTAAGCCAGAACATAATCACAAGTAGGTCTTTTATGACAAAGACCATTTAGGGCTCCAGCCAAAGTTTCCAAGTTTACCACTCTTCCATGATACTTTTCAGCTAATTGAATATTGATGTTTCTCAGATGGTATCTTCACTCTTAAATTTTGTCTCTCTTTCTTTCTTTTGTCTATTAATGTCATTAATGTCTCTTAATGTCAGTTAATGCTTCCACAGGGTGTGCTATCTGGGGAGGCCACCTTCCATCACAGCCACAGGATGTGTTTAAAGTGGTCTCCTACATGGTGTCAGCACTCTGTGCATACACACATATGGTATTTGCACTGTATCATGCATATGTATCTATCCCTCACCTGACTATGAATGTGAAAGGGCATTTAGTGATGTAATGAAAAAACATTTTAAATTTTTTCGTATATAAATGTTCAAAGATTGTTTCATTTGATTTTACTTTTGATATCAATGGACCTTTTCATAGTATGACATTTATAGCATTTTGCCAATAGGTAATACAATTTCAATTTATAATAGCTTGATCTGCCATCAAACTTTGGCTAAAGTTATTTGAGTTGAGGCCGAACTAGAGCTTCCTTATATGGAACTCTTAATAGTGATTCATCAAATTATCCAAATTTTAAAATAAGATATGTCAATGTAAGTCCATAAACTTTATAATTAGCCTGTAAATTAAGTTGTATCATTCCCTAAAATCCAAAAATTGAAAAATGAGAGCACAATACCTTAAGGATGAAAAAAAGTTAAAACTATTGGTTAAAAATTAATCTCATGTGATTACCAACTATCACACTAACCAGTTTTTTTGTTTGTTTGTTTTTTTGTTTGTTTGTTTTTTTTAGTTGCTGTGGATATGTTACAGAATTTAATTTCTTCATATTAATTTGATTCAGATATTATTTGCTCCTGTTGGGAGATCAATCTGGCATGGTTCCTGAGTGTCCTTGCCCATCTTAGCTGAATATATCAAATAGCAATGTCCAAGTGTCTCCTGATAATGAGTAGTTTCAGTAGTTAGTCATGTAGACACTTAAGTATGTCAAGGAAACCATGTGTGACTACTAGGCAAGTCCTTGTTCCCAAAGAGAGAAGACTGGCTTCTTTTCTGCTCACTACAAAAAGTGTTGATCCCTTGAACCTAGATTCCTTGGCTGTGGCACAACTACCTCTTATGCAGTCTCTATCTGGGCCCGCTTCATCTCCCCTGGCTCTCAATCTCAGGAAAACCTGCACTACCATGCTGATGCCTCTGCTGTTTGCACTGTTGTAGGTAGTAAACTGTTTGGCCCCATTCCTTGAGTTTCAGTATTATCAGGTTGTGGTATGCTTACTTGTTTGCTTTTTTTGGTCATCTTACTGCTTTTTTTTGTTTTTTAAAGACTTTATTGGGGGGTGTGGGCAGAGGGAGAGGG
This sequence comes from Nyctereutes procyonoides, assembly GCF_905146905.1. NCBI lineage: Eukaryota > Metazoa > Chordata > Mammalia > Carnivora > Canidae > Nyctereutes > Nyctereutes procyonoides. The sequence goes on along the minus strand of NW_026575032.1, from coordinate 10,910,422 downwards.
AGAGGGAGAGAGAATCTCAAGCCGGCTCCACACGGAGCACAGAGCCTCATGTGAGGCTGGATCTCACAACCCTGAGATCATGATCTGAGATGAAATCAAGAGCTGGCTGTTTAACTGACTGAGCCACCCAGGTACCCCAATCTTGCTCTTTGCTGTCTTTTCAGGTTAGGGTCCTTCCCTCAGATTTCCTTTCTTTCCAACTAATTGTTTTTCCACATTCAAAAATAACCATAGTCTCAATGTACACTATTTCCTCTTATAATTTGACAAATGGAACTGCATACAATGTGAACACATAAGGACTAGCTCGCACAAAACTTTGATTGCAGCTGCCAATTTATAAAGCCTTTTAAAATTGGATTTATGCCACGCAAGTAGAAGCATTCGGAGGTACCTATTTCTTAAAAAAAAAAAAAAACAAATCTTTATTTCTTTATAATTTGAAATTATGTATCATTATGTCTTTAAAATATCTATTCAATATAGTCAGTGATCCGATTACTCTGATTTTTATCCATTTGAGCTGACATAATCATTCTAATGTACCTATGAAAATTAGAACTCAAATAGGCTTCTATATTTTTTCTTGAAATAAATTTGGTTTCCTTTAGATATTAGTTAATTCTATAAGAGCTTTTATTTCCATTATTCTTAATCTTGTGTTTCTGCTTCTTTAGTGTCTGTAAAGTAGCATCTGTGTAGGCATATATCACTAAGAGGAATTTTGTGATGAAAATAAGTTTTTTTGTGTTTTTTTGTTTGTTTGTTTGTTTTTACTACAGGGTTTCTTCAAGTCTTTCTATTGATAAATGCATGGTGAAACTTTAAGTAGGAAACATAGGGTGATGTTGTTTCTCAAAATTAATTTACCATTGAAACCCATCCTCCTCACCTCCAGCAGAAAAAAATGTAAATAGTGATTATACACTGTGAAGAATTGTTCCAAAAAAGATGGTGTGACACACCTCCTTGGTGATCATACCCAAAATGTAATATTACAAATGATTTGTATTCTAGGGTTCTGCATGTTATCATGATTGGTGGAACCCTGAGTTTCTTAGGTTATACAACTTTGATACCATAAAAGTTTTTCTTTTTATAATACTTTCAACCATAACATTTCTACATGGTTAAATAAAGGATTGATCAAATGCTCTATAGACCAACATTAGCAGCAGTGATTTTCTTTATTAAATCCAAAACAAGTCTTTACATGAAACAAGTATAATTTATTATTACTTTTGTTATTAATTTTAAGGCAGTTGTTAATGTAAAATGTTGTAAAATGCTCAGTTAAAGGTATGTTACTGAGAAGTTGCTATTGAGACTATAGTCTGTATCTGTAGGTGGGTAACAGATTCAGAGGATTTAATAATTGAACTAATAGGACCCTACACTCAAACTGGATCTTTCTGATAAGAAAATTGGAAGTATAAATAACCACATTACCGTGTTGCCTTTTAGAGGAATAATGCACATGTTTAGATGAATTACAGATGATTATTATATTAGGAAAACAAATGGGTAGGAACTGCAGAATTAATAAAATTCTCACATGACCTTTCTATTGTGAACTTTTGTTGTTAATTACAACACTAAGCAAATAACAGAATAAATGAGACTCAAGTTGCAGCCGTAATTCTAAAAAGCACATGAGTTGTCCATACATATTATTCTATTGCATTTTATTCACTTTATTGCCTGAGCACTTTTCTGCATTTTAATTTCTATTTTAGTGTCACTATAAGCCAATATAATACAAAATCATTCTAGAGAGTTAAATTTGAGTAATTAAGCAATTCAGCAGTTCTGGATCCCCACCAAATAGTTTTTAAACATGCCTTGTTATGATATGTAGACATTTCTTATTTATTTGCTTTTTCATTATGAATGGCCTGGGACATATAGATGGCAACTTAGGAACTCACGCTTTGAGGAACAGACCAAGCAGCCCTCTCTACATTGCAGCGACTATTTCTTATTTTTATCCTAATCATAATATTTGTCATCTCTAGCATCTGCAGGGAACAGTGTTCCTGAGGGCACTAGGCCTTGGCAAATTAAATGAGCATTTTAAAATAAGCAGTATTTAAAATATTTAAAATAAGCATATTTTAAAATGAGCAATAATGTAAACCTTTATGGCACTGATTTTGGGAACACAAAACTAAAACCCATTTTAAAGACTGGCTTGCTTCCTTAGGATATTGCTTCACATAATTATATAACTTAAAGAATTTTATTTATCCTTTTGTAAACCTGTATCAGTGTAGAAAGTGACTTACTCTGCTTTTCTAAGAGAAAGATGGTATTCTAAGGATATTATTTTTAAATTAAGTCAGATAACAGCTATATTTGAAAAATAGTACTCATGTTTTTCTTGGAAAAATTACAAAGAAGATTTTAATGAGGAAATATTACTTATCCTAAACAGAACTCTGTTAATAAGATGCTTAAACCATGTAATTTATAATACTTTGATAATATTAACATATGATGAATGAGGGAAACTTAATAATCTTTGGGATATTTAGAGGTTTTCTAATTAGATAAAACAGGCAATTAAATTCACTTATGAGGGCATCCTAGAAGGATAGATAAATTATTTTATTTTTGTAGATCTCACTACACCATCCAAATTTAATTTTACCAATTTTACTTTCCAATTAAGTTCAGAAATGGCAAGAATGTGTTACTACTCATACGTGTCATTTATTCATTATTTTACTTGTCAATGAATTATTAAGCATCTACCATTTTTGCTGTCCAGTGTTCAAGGCAGTGGGTATATAAAAGGAAATAAAACAGCCCATTCTGTCAAGTATTTCAAGTAAGAAAAAAATTCACTTAGCTTCTCTGTTAATTGTATGCTTTCTTTGCCAGAAAAGTTGAAGTTTTGTGCTTCCTGTAATTATTTGTTTATGTTAAAAGCAGGACATTAGAGACTTCAAATTTCTTTGTCGATGTTTGTGTTGGTGTTTGGAGGAGTATTTTATGTATTGTTAGATAGAAAAAATGTGTAAACAGGTTCAATCAAGCCTAAAGGAGGACTAAATCATTGTAATCTAGTGGAACAGTTTATCCCAGTGATGAATTCTAGTATATTGAAAAAAATGAACTTCCATATGCCCTTGACACATCTAAGATCGAGTCTCATGAACAGCTTCAGATAATTTGGAGGAAAGGTTGACAATACATGTTACTGAAAAACAGTAGCACTCTGTGGGCTACCTAACGATATATTTCCTTTGCTCTAAGTTTTCTGACAGTGGATTTTTTTTTTCTTTTCCCTACTCTGCTCTACAATTTCGAGTTTAGCTCCTGACAGCATTTTAGTGTGTAAGGCCAACACGCTAATATAGGTTCACCTGCGGTCCTCTTTTCTGATAATCCAATCCTGAGCTCTTTGAAGATTTCCGCTCACTGTGTGTAGAAGGGCAAATGGGGTTAAACAAAGGACAAAAAAGAAAAGTTGGCAAAATGAAAGAAGAAAGTTTCTTGATGACACTAAAGCACTAAAGGGTCAGTTCTATTTATAAAAGAGGATTAGTATTAGCTCACTGAACATTTACAATCCAGATGACAAGAAGATACTTTTAAGAGCTGATTTACTATTCTCAGGCCAGTGCTCATGCCAAGTGAGCTAAAGTAACTTCACCAGCTGAGCTAGTAAAAGTACTTAATATACTCATCTAAGATCTCCACAAGAGTGGCTTTTTGGCCACAACAACGGGACCTGCAGCTGTCAGCTTTCTCCACTGTCACCAGTAGATATCACTGCAGTCAGTTAGAATTACTACGGAGCATTTCAGATGGAGACACATGCATCTTTTCCCTCGTGCTTAGGCAGCTGCCCAAAGGTCACTAATCCATGACTAGAGGGAGGAAGTCTTGGCAGAGATGGGACTCATGCATTGACCGAACAGCTATAATCATCTGTCCACATGTCCTAGCGAGAACATCAGACTGATATCTCAACACAGCACAATGAGTTTCCTTTAAAAATGCACGTGATGTATCTTTTTATTGTTAAACAGGTTAACCCTAGTCACTGTGGCAACTTTCCCGTCATTTGGAAATGGTCATATGAAAAATTGTCATAGGAAAGGAACATGTTAAGTGGTTACACCATTAGTATTCCCTAAAATAATAATAGGAAACTTGGTGTTACCTCTCTCTTTTCTTCTTTTTTTTTCCCCAAAGTGTTCTTCAATAATGAAGAACACGTGGGACTAACTCCTTAATATAAATATTAATGATTAGGTCATCATATTATTTCAACCTAAAGATTTCGGTAGGCATGCCATTTATTGATTTTGGTTAATTAAATTATGTCTTTAATTGTTTCAGTGTATTTTTAGGTTTTAGATTCTGAGCTTTCAGAAGGTGTGGCAGACATTACGTTTTCTATACTTCAAGTTATCTCTGTATTAGAATGTAGGCAGAAATAGAGGAGGAATTATTTCAAAAAGTGATATGAAATCAACATTCAGTGATAGGAAATCAATGTCATAGTTTACTCCTGAGCCGACCGTAATTCATTTCTTAAAAGATGCTTTATGGTTATTGTCAAAAGTAATTAATGCTACTACTGTCTTTTGGAGAAAAAGTTTTATTCTGAGTTAAGTAACTCTGTTTAGGGATCCCTGGGTGGCGCAGCAGATTAGCGCCTGCCTTTGGCCCAGGGCATGATCCTGGAGACCCCGGATCAAATCCCACGTCGAGCTCCCTGCATGGAGCCTGCTTCTCCCTCTGCCTATGTCTCTGCCTCTCTCTCTCTCTCTCTCTCTCTCTCTGTGACTATCATGAATAAATAAATAAAATCTTAAAAAAAAAGTAACTCTGTTTATGCCAGGGCACAAAAGAAAACCACATCCATGAAATTTATAAAGTAACTAAATTATTACTTAGGTTCTGAGAAGAACGGTTTCATATTTACATCTATGTGATATTAAGGGAAATGGAGTCTTGGGAGTAATATTATAATTTGCTTCAAATAATTCTCTTCTTTGGATTTGTGGAAACAGTAATTTCACAGAGTTCACAGATAACTAATTCCAGGGGAAAAAAAAAAAGGACAACATTTAGCATTTGCCTTAATTATCTTTATTTAGAATATCATTAGCTTATTAGCCTGTGCCAGGTTGGATTTTGTTTGTTTAATGTTTATGTTTCTAACTTAGAGAGCTTCACATCCCAAATGGTCACAAGATGGTGCAGCAACTCCAACCGTTTTGTTTCTCTTTACTGAATAAACACTCAAAGCAGATAGTGAGGAAGATCTCACACCTCTCTTTTTTAATCAGAAAGAAAACCATTCCTCTTCAATTCTGTCTCTCTCTATGAAAATCCAGCTGAAAGAGATGCTAATGAGTAATCTCCTGGTAAGGAAGAAGAGGAAACATTTTTGCTGGTTAGAGACAGATGGTGTCGGCCACATTCACCATAATTATAACAAGAAAGGACATCTTTATGAATCTTTATATGAGTGAGGGGGACGTGGGGGTCACTCCCTTTGCATTATGTGTGTGCGGGTGATCTTGGAAACTAGAGATGCCCGGAGGTCAGCTTTCAAACTTTTCTAACCAGTGAAGGAGTGAAAGGTTTGAAGGATTGAAAAATTATAGAGGAGAGAAAAAAGTCTCTTTGATGTAGGGGATTATTACATTTGATGACAAGACTATGTCAAACTACAAGTTTGACACCTATTTTAGAAAGTATGTGTCATGACTGTGAATGATTGATATTTGTAGAGTAAAAAATTTATCAATAATAACAGCTGATATGGCTTGTTTTCCAATTGTATAGTGTCATTTTTCACGATTCTCAGAATAAAAACAATGAACCTGTGAAATATGAATAATGGAATCTGGGTAAAAAAATAAGGAGATGCATTTTAAAAAGATCTGATTAAGAGTGAGACTGATTTATAGCTAACTAGACAAAAATGTTGTACTTTTAGAAGAGGAAAAAAAATTACTGGGTACTTAGCCACATTTTCTCCCTTAATATTAGGGAAAATGGAATTGAGGCTGGTAATTTAGTGCCATGACAAACTCACGTTATTTCTTTTCTATTTTGAGTTTTGCTATTTGACACACTGAAATATATAACTGAGATAGCAAAGAAGGGACTTGCGTGAGAAAAAATTGGAAATAAATCCTACAGTTTTAAAACAGGTCATGTAACTTGAAAGATTCGTATTGAACTCTTTTGCCGAATTCAAAGTTCTGTATAAATAAGATTTCAATGAATGGAATATTTTGAAAAAAGTTCCCTTCCTGCTCTGATATGTTTCTAGTAAATGCATAAGCATTTTAGAACAATAAGAACTCTCTGATAAGTATCACTTTCAAAATATAGTGCATGCTTTTATATTGACCTAATCTTGAATATCTACAACGACTTCCCATAATATCCTGAATTTTTAAGGCAAGCATTTTTCTTGCATAACCATATATTTCAATATCATTTTAAAGTTTGATTGTTTCGGGAAGACTGTTGTCATCCAGAGGCTGATTTATTCACTGAATATGGTATTTGAAGAAGTGCCCAGCAAAACATCATGTGCAAATAGGCCCATAACACATCCATTTGTGAGTGATGGTGAGGTGATAGCAGATTATAACCAATCTACTCTGTTGTCCCTTTTATCCCTTGGAAAATACTATCTATACTAAATCACTGAAAATGTCTTATTCAGTATTATAAGTGAGATAGTATTGCATAATTCACAAATGTCAGTTTGTTTAGATAGCATAGAATTTAAAATTTACAAATAAAATTAAGATGAGTAATAAATCTCACTGATGAATAAAGAATTTTAAAAAACACTTGATTATCTCAATGCAATGTAGATATATATTGCTTAGTCTATGAAGATAGAAAAGAAACAAAAATAAATGAAGTGTTTTAGGAAAAGGTTCAAGTATCTTGTAAGGGTACAAGGAATCTATTGAGATGAATTTGATGATTCTTTTTTCCATTTCAATTTAAAATTTTTCTTTCCCAACAGAGGAACGAACAAAATAATTACCAGTCTACTCTTAGAAGTTTTGTCTTTTTATCATTTAAAAATTATTTATTGCATATCAACCATATGCTAGAATTATTTTTAGGTATTAAAGATACCTGATTCATTTATTTCTCCTGATGCCTTATGCAAAGAAATTTTATGTTTTTTTTAATTTTAATTTTTTAAAAAAGATTTTATTTATTTATTCCTGAAAGACAGTGGCAGAGACATAGGCAGAGGGAGAAGCAGGCTCCCCCCGGGGAGCCCAGGGCAGGACTCTATCCCAAACAGGGATCATGCCCTGAGACCAAGGCAGACACTCAACCACTGACCCACTCAGGCATCCTATATATGCATATATATATATATATATATGCATATATATATATATTAGTATGCTATAATAAATATATATAATATATATATATTTTAGTATGCTAACCTAATCATGTATGATTCTCAATGCACTATCTTGCCTTATTACATTATTCCTTATATAATCTATGATACAGAAACTGGATTGGGGCCCCAACGCAAGTGTAATTTCTGGAAAAGTCCTCTAAAAAGAAAAGTGATTCAACAGCATTTCACTCAAAATATATTATATATATCTTGCATATTATCTTCACATTTGTAAAACCCCATCAAATATCTGCTGTATCAACACAGAATACTCGTATTTGCATATGAAACACACACACACACACACAGACGTGCGCATGTGCAGATACCATCCCCGACTGAATTAGATTTTTAGGAAAATACTTCCTCTCTCAATCTCCCCTTATTATTAAGGTTGAATTAAACAAGGTTATGGAAACTGGTGTAGAAGATGAAGCCCTACATGTTCACTAAGATCATTGGTAGTATATACATTGCCTCTTATGAATTTACAGCATGATTTAATCTTTCTATGCCTTTGGGGATTTCAATGCTTACTATCTCACTTGCCAATTAAAATTACATATATATATGTGACAGCCTTCATAAAATTTATTTTTGTTACTCTAAATTTCTCTAATACAGATACGAAATTCAATTAGATATCTTTTGTTCTTTAAGAAAGTGTTTTATGACTGTAAGGCTTATAACTACCTTGAATGTACAACACCATGAACATTTAATCTAAGCTAGTATTTTATTTTATTTTATTATTATTTTAAGCTAATATTTTAATTTAGTATTAGAATATCATAATCTCATGTGGTTACAAAATAAGCAGGGGAGCTATTTCACATTAACTTTTAATCTACATATTAAGCTTTAAGCTATTTAATTATTCAGATTAACCTGTGGAAAGTTAGTTTTTACCCTCAATTCCACTGCCCTTTTTGATTTTCCAGTTATTTTCAAAATTTTATAATAAAGTATTGTTTGTTAGCAACAGGGATATTTTATTATAGTTTGACAGGAAGAAGTATAATTCACTCCATAAGCCAAAGATGTTACAAACCAAAGCAAGTTTTCTTTCCTTGAATTAAATATTATTCTCTTGTAGTAAAAAATGAAGAATTTATAAATATGAGGTCCCATGTTATTCATTTGGGAAAAGAAATGCAAATTTATGAGTCAATATCATGATTATTAAAAACTATATATTTAATATATTATAGTTGACTATATTCACGGTTTTATGAAAAAATATTCTCAGAGATCATTTTGATAACATTTTTGGTAATTTTAGCACAATATGAAATTTCATGTGAAGCGTTAAATACAAGTTAAACACATTTGTTTCACAAAGTTTCTGTTTTTTGCATTTCTCATTAGTATCTGAGGAAGTTCAGAAACTTTCTAACATGAAGTTCTTTGAACTCAGTGTTCTTTGTTATAGTCGAGGCTCTTTGATTGCAAAGAACGGAGACACACCGAACTACTTAGGAACAGTGGGCCAGAGATTTGCTATGGTCATGACGTACTTTAGTGTTTAGAGATTCCTGCGTTAGGGGACAAGAAATAGGGAACCAGCCTGCCTGAACAGTAGATCTGGAAACATGATATGGAATCAGGTGAAGGCGTTTTTCATTTGTCACTCTTCCGGAAATAGAAATAGAAATTTAGAACTTAAACATATCCTTTACCCATTTTGTGATTTTTGCATAGAATTTGTTTAGTTTTGATTTTCAGGGTGTATTGAGGATTCATTGTCAATATAGTCTTTAAATACAAATGAAGCATAACAATGTGAATATACCTAACAGTCTTGAAGCCTATACCTAAAAGTGGCTAAGATGGCACATTTTGCTATGTATATCTTATGACAAAAGTGTGACAGAGCAAAAGAAGTAGATTAAAATTTACTATATGTTAAAATAAGTCTACATAATCTTGGCTATACTTACATTGCAGTACTTAAAAAACATTGAAAAAATAAAATACTGATATTGATTATGGTCTGTATATGTGTTCCATAATATTTAATTTGGTAATTAATAAGAAATAATTTAAAGTATGCAGTTATTGAACAAATTGAGATCACTTATATGTTAACATCCTGCAGTACAATTTTCCCTAAGTATGAGATTACCATAGAATTTGTTGTCATTACAGGGAGAATTTTGAAAGAGCATAAGAATATGGGAAACAAACCAAGGCAGTGATTATAAAGTTTAACTGTACTGGGCAAATCTGAACCTGAATTTAGCCACTCTCTATGTGCAAATAGTAAAACTGAAGCCCAAATTGTTTAAGTGCTAGGCCAAAGGAAGTAAAAAAATAAAATAAAATAAAGAAATAAAATTAGCATTTTTTTAAGTAAGTAAATTTTATTACCTCTGTTCTATTCCAAACTAATCAGTTTTTATATGAAACAAGTGAATTGTGAATTCATTTCCATATTAAAACTGTGCCATTTAGTAATACAGGTAAATAAATGAAAATACAAATAAGTAAAACATGAAAATATAAAAATACTCTAAGTCTGATAAACTACTTTTTTTAAGAACTAAAATCATAATGACTAATCTTTTGCTTCTAATTATAAGTAATAAAACAGACTACTTTTACTCTATTGGATTTGTCTTTTGAAACTATACAAAGTTATACCATTAAGAATTATTTAAAAGTATATCAAATAAATCTCTTAAATAGTTTTTCAGTCTAATCCAAATTCCTTTTCCATCATAAAAAAGAATATCAAATAAAACTCTTAAATAGTTTTTCAGTCTAATCCAAATTCCTTTTCCATCATAAGATTTAATGATGGTATTAATTTGTCACAAATAATTGATCTAATGGCTCAGTGTAGTTATTTTTCAATGGGCTGTACATGATTTACTTCTAGTTGAAAAACCAAAAGGATATTCTAATGATGTTTGAAATTTAAAATTGATGCAATATAAAATACCTAGGAGCACCTGGGTGGCTCAGTTGGTTAAGCATCCAACTCTTGATTTCAGCCCCGGTCCTGATCTCAGGGCCCTGAGATGGAGCCCTGCATGGGGCTCCACACTGAGCATGGAGCCTGCTTAAGATTCTCTCCTTCTTCCTCTACTCTTCCCCCTCCCCACTCAAGCATGTGTGCACTCTCTCTCCTAAATAAAAGTAATAATAAATATATATATAAAATTAAAATATCTAAATACATTTTTCCTCAAAATGTAAGCAATTATCAAGGCATGTAATTCTGGAGAGAAATATCTACTATTTGATTGTCACTTAGTAAGTAACTCATTAGCAAAGCACAGCTCAATTAATCCGCATCAACTACTTAACACATAAACAAAATTAATAAAACGTTACATTATGCTTGTGTTGATATTAGCACTATGATATAACTTCAGGATTAACAGATTTATATTCCAGCATAGTTTTAAAATTACATACTTAAGGGATCTTAGGGAATTCAAAATTTGCTAGATGTAATTAACTTAAAAGATACAAGGTAAACAGAAGCACAATTTATTTTTTAGGTTTAAAAAAAACTGCATTAAATATATTAGCCTTTCTCAATGACAGCAGTAGCCAATAGTTTCCCTTCATGTTGAAATCCTGAATCAATGGATGAGTTACTAGTTTATTTTAATAAGCAATCAGAAAGTTTTGGTATGGATAATCAAATATACCACAATAATATAAAATACAGAGAACATTCAGGATAAACTTGCCTCTTTGGTTAAAAACAAATGTGTATATAATGGTCAGCAAATCAGAAGGAATTCATTTAGTTACTATAATTGCCAATTTTTCACAAACATTTTATTAGGTAATGTTCTAGACTATAGGGTTCGTTTATATTCTATTATGTTATGCAGACAATAAAGCAATACAGAGAAGGCAGGTTAAAGGTTCTATGAAGTAAGGAAAACTCCTTTGAAGAGTAAAATTCTAAGGGCTGATAAGATATGAATAGGTATTCTGGAAGGAGAGATTTGTAAAGACCCGATCTATAATGAAGAAAGGAAGTGTGCTCTGAAAATATGTCAAATAAAGGGATTTCTGGCAGAGGAAATATAAGTGTCAATGAATGCAATGAGGCCAGAACAAACGAACTGTTTTCTGAAGAAACACGAAGGCCAGAAGAATCCTCACATTCTACTAGTCAGAAGGAAGGGGTTGTCTTATGACCACGACTAATCATCTCAAGTCACTGGACTTCAGTTTCCATAACTGTATGGTAGAGACATAAATCTGGCCTAACTACCTCAGAGTTGGGAAGTGGTATTATTTGTTAAACCATATTGAAAATTGTAAAGAGCTATAACATTGTAAGTTATTGTTTTAGAGCTATATTATTATATGATACAATTTGAGCAGTTTGAGTCACTGTGTCTGGTGGATGTGACAGTAAGTAGAGATGTTTACTTGGTGAAGTGTGTCCGAGTGAAAGTAACTTAATTCATTTCATAGTTTAAAAGTTATTTTCACCATTTAACCATTTCTGCTTCTCTCAGATTTCTTCTGAGTTTCAGTTTACATATTGATAAACAAGAGTAACAAACCCAATTTTTAGGGTTTTGGTAAAAATTTGTTGAGATGCTATATACCGAATATTAGCAGAGTGCCCAGTATATATTAGTCACCAAATAACTAGAGGCTTTAAAGCTGTAATTGTCTATTTATGATAATTATGATCGTGAGATGTACCATAATATAGTATCTAATCTCATATAAATTCATATGTAAAGTTCTTAATCACTGATGGAGAACATATAATTATACTATAAAGCAATCATAGATAAGAAACAAAATAAACACACCAAGTATATTTGGAAGTCGGTAGTTTTATTAAATAATGAAAGTCTTGGAATAGTAGAAGCACTGAACTCATAAACACATTCACAATTTTTAAGAACATTCTGTTTTGATTAACCAAAATAATTAAATACACACACCATTGGCTTTTAATTAAAAAAGATAACTATGTTATTTCATAGACCTCTTGAATCATAACAAGTGTGGTAGTTTTGTCAGAAAATATCATCTAAAATAAGATATTTTCACAGAAGCATAATGTGTGTTTCTGCAAAGGGTACAAACCATGGAATTCTAGAATTTGACGGGTGTGTATTTAGCAGCTAATCTGTATTAAAATTTATGGATACCGTGATGAAACAAATTCCTTCCACTCTTGATATAACCTAATTTGGGCAGGATTGCCTCATAGACACGGATACAACACAATGTAGTAAGTTAAATGAAAGTAGGTATACAGAAATCAGGCTGTGCGGTGTGAGATTAGTTATGAAAGGCATTTTGAATGATGGAACTGTAAGTGAAGACTTCAAGGTTTAAGATCCAGCCAAGTCAAAATCAGGAGGATTTGAGTGTTGTAGGCAGAGGGGAGAGCCTGAGCTAAAACATCCTCAAGAGATTTAAGAAAAAAATGATCAGAGATGATGGGATTTTTCACTTTCCTTCTTATGATAATGATTCCACGTGTTTATGATACATATTTCAATACTTAAAATCGTAGAGCTCATCCAGTATAATGGTTTTTTTTTAGCATTTTTCACATTGCCAGGCCCATAGTAAGTTAAAAAAAAATTACCAAATTGTGCACATTAGTTATGTGCAGTTTATTATATACCAGCTACGTTTCAATGAAGCTGTAAAACATTTTGTAAAGTTATCTAACAATGAATGTGGAGTGAGAACATAGGTAAGTAGTAGGGCATCAATCTGTAATTAATATATATATATTATATATAATATATATATATTATTCCATAGAAAGTTACATTTTTTAAATAGAAAGGTCATTTCTAAACTGTGTATCAGGTCCAGCTTCCTTTCCAAGATAACCACTAAAACTTTTGAAGAACAGATAATCCCCATAGTTTTTCCACATACTTCCCACAAATACCATAAAGGTGAATTGTCTTTTTCATTTTTGTCCTATCAAGGGGAACATGACAGCATCATGGCTTTCTACTGGTGATGTTATCCTTGATTATTGAGGAAGATGATATTTACCAAATTTTCTACACTGTAAATCCCTTCAAGTTCATAGATCCGCTCCTTTACTCCCTTCAATGTAGCTATATCATTTATGTATAATTAAATTCATTCCTGGGATCCCTGGGTGGCGCAGCGGTTTGGCGCCTGCCTTTGGCCCAGGGCGCGATCCTGGAGACCCGGGATCGAATCCCACGTCGGGCTCCCGGTGCATGGAGCCTGCTTCTCCCTCTGCCTGTGTCTCTGCCTCTCTCTCTCTCTGTGACTATCATAAATAAATAAAAATAAAAAAAAATTAAAAAAAATAAATTCATTCTTATACAATCTGCATTGCATTCTGGGACCCCTGATAATCTTGCTTTTGTTTTGGTTTTAAATCAGCATCCAGGAAAATTCACTCTGTGGGTTTTGACAAATGCCTCCTCCTGTACCCACTATACAGTACAATATAGAACCATTCAGTCACCTCCAAATGTTTCTACCTGCTGCTCCTTTGTAGACAACCTCTTTCTACCTTTCTCCTTGACAACCATTGATCTATTTTCTATCTCTGTTGCGTAGCTTATTCCAGGTTGTCATGTAAATTAGATCCTACAACATGTAGCCTTTGGGAGCTGGCATCCTTCACTTAATAAAGTATCTTTAAGAGCTATTCACATTGTTGCATGAATCAATGGTTTTTTTTTTCTTTATTTCTGAGTAGCATTTAGTTGTACGGATATTATACAGTTTGTTTATCCTCCATCTGTTGAAAGATGTTTGAGTTATTCCAGGTTTTAGTGATTATAAATAAACTGCTATACATAGATTTTGTGTCAACGTGTTTCCAGTATACACGTGGAAACTTCCAAAAAATGGAATTGCTAAATTATATGATAAGTCTTAATTTTTTGCCAGTTATTTTCCTCCAAACTCTTTTTAATTCAAATACAATTTTCATAAAATAAATAATATGTATTATATGGAATTCAATGTTTTAAGTATCCATTTCTTCCTGTAACTAAATCCAAATCGGGATTTAGAGCATTTTGATCATCCCAGAAAGTTCTTTACATTCCTTTCTAGTCAAACCCCCTTTCCCAAAGGTACAAAGAGACAACTGCTGTTCTGATTTTTATCTCCATAGATTAAGTTAATCAATTTATAATTTCATCGAACAAATGAAAAATACAGCATGAATTCTTTTGTGTTTGGCTTGGAAATCACTGGGTAATGGGTGGTTGTATTATTACTTTATAGCTGACCAACAGCATTTTACAGTTCTTGAATCATTTGATACACCTACTAAAGCATGTTACGGTTCCAAGTGCTACATGTCCTATAGTAATATTGATATTATCTTTTTATTTTAGCTGGCCCAAAGGGTGTGGCATAGTGTCTCATTGTGGTTTTAGCTTCCATTTTCTTGATGAATAAAAACTGAAAAAACATTATTTGTTACAGATATGTATTAGGAATATTTTCTTTGCAGTTACTGGTTTCACTTTCATATTTTAATAATGGGTTATCTTTTTTTAAGAATCTAAGAGATTTATTTATTTATTTTTTAAAAGATTTATTTAATTTTATTTATTCATGAGAGACAGAGAGAGAGAGAGAGAGGCAGAGACACAGACAGAAAGAGAAGCAGGCTCCTTGCAGGGAGCCTGACATGGGACTCGATCCAGGGTCTCCAGGACCAGGCCCTGGGCTGAAGGTAGGCACTAAACCACTGAGCCACCCAGGCTGCCCTAAATGGGTTACCTTTATGGGCAAGATATTTTTAACATTAATGATGTCCAATTATTTTTTTTCCCTTTTAGATAAGTTCAATTTTTGACCTAAGAAAGTTTTACCTACCCATGGTTTTGAACATGTTGCACAGCTTTTATTCTAGAAGCTTTTTAGTTTTAGATTTTAGATTTAAGATATTTCTTGTTGACCTTACATTCTCCTATCAACTGTTTGCTTTTACTTCTAGGTTCTTCGTGATTACTACTGTTTATTCCTTACAATGTGAACTGTCATATCATTTGTCACTGAGTCATATTTCTTTCTTCTTTTTTAATATTTATGAATCATCTTCATTTTCATTGTATTTTTCCACAGGCAAGGTCCTCAAGGAGTGTTCTGAGGTGACAATAGAGCCTTTCTTAGGGGGAAAGGCATTCAATATTTCACTATTAATTATGAGAAAATTCTCTTCTACTTCTGATTTGCTGAGAGGTCCTACATATTTAATCCTACATATTTAATTTTGGCAAGTAGTTTCTCATCTTTTATGTGGATTGCTTTTTTTCCCCCTAGTTTTTTAAAAACGGTGAATTAGGGGATCCCTGGGTGGCGAAGCGGTTTGGTGCCTGCCTTTGGCCCAGGGCGCGATCCTGGAGACCCGGGATTGAATCCCACGTCGCGCTCCCTGCATGGAGCCTGCTTCTCCCTCTGCCTATGTCTCTGCCCCCCCCCCCCGTGACTATCATAAATAAATAAAAATTAAAAACGGTGAATTAAATCGATTTATTTTCAAATGTGAAACCAATCTTTCATTCCTGGGTTTAATCTGTATAGTCAAGTTGTGTTATTTTCCTTGTATTACTGGAATAAATTTGCTAATCTTTCTTGAAAATTTTTGCATTTGCATCTAAATTCATGAAGGATATAGATCTATAACTTTCTTCTTAGTAACATCTTTGAAAGATTTAATAAAATGATTAAATGAGTTAGGCAGTATTTTGTTCTAGTTAATCAATAAATTTGTTTAAATATTTGAAATAATTTACTAGTAAAGCTAACTGAGCTTTCTTATAGAAATATTTTTAAGTTATAATTTCATTGACAAAAAAAATAGACACATATTCAAAGTTTCTATTACCTCTTCTAATAGTTTGGGAAAGTTGTGTTTTTCAATGAATTGTCCATTTCTTCTGATTTCCTAAATATTGCCATAATCTTATTCATATTTATTATTATACATTTAATATTTATATAATATGTAGCAATGATCTTTCTTTAATTCCTGATATCAAAATTATTTTTTTCTTGATTAGTTTTGCTATATTTCTATCCTTTCTATTATCTTAAAAAACTGACTTCTGTCATTGGTATTTTTATTGTTTTCTATTTCATTTATTTTTGCTATTTCATTTTTTCTCTCTCTAAATAATTGAAATTTAATCCATACTTACATCTTCCTTAATGTAGTCTTCTAGCTTCTTTAATTTGCTTTTCTGGCTTCTTAAGTTGAAAACTTTGCTCATAGATTTTATTTTTTTTAATTTTTTTTTATTTATTTATGATAGTCACACAGAATGAGAGAGAGAGGCAGAGACAGACATAGGCAGAGGGAGAAGCAGGCTCCATGCACTGGGAGCCTGACGTGGGATTCGATCCCGGGTCTCCAGGATCATGCCCTGGGCCAAAGGCAGGCGCTAAACCGCTGCGCCACCCAGGGATCCCTGCTAATTTTCAACTTGTCCTCCTTTATAATACAAACATTTAAAACTATGCATTTCCCTCTGTATAGATTTAGTATTAGGATCTGATTTTTTAAAAAGATTTATTTATTTGAGAGAGAGAGAGAGCATGTGAGTGGGGAAAGGGATAAAGGAGAGGAAGAGTAAGAATCTTAAGCAGACTGCCCATTGAGTGCAGAGCCCAATGCGGATCGTGATCCCAGGACCACGAGATCATGAAATAAGCCAAAACCATGAAACAAACGCTTCACCGACTTTGCCCCCCAGGCACTCATTGATAGTTTAGATATGTTGCACTTTAATTCTCATTTAGTTGGAAATATTTTCAACCAATAGGCTTTTTACATGTACGTTGCTTAGTTTCCAAACCTGTGGAGAGATACCTGGGTATCTTATGATTTCTACTTTAATTTGATTAGGATCATAGTGGATACTCCATGATATTGATACTTAAATAATTTGTTTAGTTTGTTTTATGACCTCACATTTATTTTAGCTGTGTAGTGTTATATAAATACTTAATTTAATTGATCATGTTCAAATTTTAACATTATATTTTCATTAATCTCTCATATTCTTCATCATTATATTTTTATATATCCACCTTCTCAATTCCTGAGATATGAGTATTAAATGCTCCACCATGATTGTAGGCCTATCCTTTTTTATTTATTTTTTTTTTAAAGGAAAGCTTTTTTTTTTAAATTTTTATTTATTTATGATAGTCACACACAGAGAGAGAGAGAGAGAGAGAGAGAGAGAGAGAGAGAGAGGCAGAGACACAGGCAGAGGGAGAAGCAGGCTCCATGCACCGGGAGCCCGATGTGGGATTCGATCCCGGGTCTCCAGGATCGCGCCCTGGACCAAAGACCGGCGCCAAACCACTGCGCCACCCAGGGATCCCGGCCTATCCTTTTTTAACTTTAGTGCTATCAATTTTGTTTTCATGCACTTTGCAACTCTGTTATTTAGTGCATATTTAGGAATATTCCATTGCCATTTTATCTTTAGAAAATGACCCTCTACCTCCGGTAATGCTACTAGTCCTGAAGTCTAGGCCATCTGATGCTAATGAAGCAATATCAACTTTTGAGTTTAGATTTTGCATGATCTATCTTACCTTTTTATTTTTAACCTTCTCATGTCTTAATGTTTAAAATACACCACTTAGAAGCACATAGCTGTATATTAGTTTCTTTCTAAATTATTCTGACACTTGATGGCACGAGCGCTGGGAGTATACTATATGCTGGCAAATTGAATTTATTTTTTTATTTTTTTGCAAATTGAATTTAAATAAAATACTTAAAAAAAACTATTCTGATGAAATGCCTGTCTTTTTATTTGGAGTGTATAGTCTATGTAATATAATTTAGTTGTTATGTCTCACATATATCTATTTTCCTACATATTTTCTAATTCTCTCTGGCCTGCATTTTTTTTTTCTTTTCTGCTACTATTTAAGTTAATTAGACATTTTTAAATTTGTCATTTTATCTACTTTATTGGCTTTTTTCTATACTTTTTTATTGTTTGTTTTAATAAAAGTGCAAGTTTAGCTGTAGAAACAGAGGTACTAAGCAGTATTGATTATGTTTAAGATTGCTATATTATGACAAATAATGGCTCCTGAATATATCCTGGTCCAAGTCATTGGAACTCATGAATATTATATGGCAAAACTAACTTTATAGATAGAATTTTTAAAGATCTTGCAATAGGAAGATTATTCCAGATTATCTTAGGGGTCCTAAATGTAATCAAAAGTGACCTTATTAGAGGGAGACAGAAGGGGATTTGGCCACAGATAACAGAAAAAAGACAATGTATAATACTTCGCTGCTGGCTCTAGAAGCTCGAGGAGGCAAACAGGTTCTCCCCTAAAGTCCACAGGGCCTCCTGACACTTTGATTTCAGCCTAGTAAGACCCAATTCAAACTTCTGATTTATAGACCGACCTATTAAAGAATAAATGTGTGTGGTTTTACACACTCGACTTTGTAGTCATTTCTTAACAGCAGACGTAAAAAAACACTTGGATAGGACCTTGTATTTGGAATGTGACCAACTATAATAGATTGTTATGCTTTCTAGAGTTTAGCAGCACCAAGTCATAAAATTAATATGGAATTTTGATTATTTCTTATCTTGAAAGTTAGCTTAAGTGTTTGCTGCCAATGTAAGGTATGAAATGATTGGAATTCATCATACACATGAAAAGTACAAAGATTTGAGATGGCTAGAAAGACCCTATCCATTATATTTTATAATTATATTTTACTAAAGAAACAGTTACATTTCTGTTATTTGTTATGTCAAAACAAATTATCCATCTGTTAAGTTCCCTGTCCCAACAATATTTCTAAGTGGACTCTTAGTCTTCATCATCTCGTCTCTAACCTAGTTAATCTTAATACTCTGGACTTGAAGAACGACAGAACTAGAGAGGTTTTGGGTTAGTGTCCAGTGTCACTTGCAAGTTGAGAAAATGGGAGCCTAGAACTATTAAATATATCATTCTGCTTCTAAGATAGTAAAAGGCCACAAATCAGTTGGTATTCCATAGAATACATTTCTTTCAAATGCTGGAAGAGGGATTTTATAACTTTACATCCTTTACATGCATATCTTGGCATTATCTATCTACTTGAAAAGTCATGTTTCATTTACAAAAACGACAACCACTCTAGGATTTCTGAGGAGCAATGACTTAATCTAGGCCATTCTAATTCAACCTTTGTTGGAGGATTAGATGAAGAAGGCCAAGAAGAAGTTCCTTAAGATAGGTGATTCACAGGCACCCACATGGAACCATCAGTAAATTGTCACAGCTCATCAAATAATGTTAGCTAAAAATAAATAAATAAATAAATAAATAAATAAATAAATAAATAAATAAAATAAGAATACTGTTAGCTGTTCAAGCAGGCCATTTTCCTAGAAATGATGGTAGAGTTCTGAAAAGATGGTCGAGCTCAGCATTTTTGACAAGACTTCTCAAACATCTGTTCTGAGCTGCTGGCAGCACCAGCGTATGTGTCTCAAGGCTCCGCTTTTGTGCAAAATCTGCTTCCACCTGCCTCAGAGATTATTTCCCCTTCCACTTTGTAACTCTGGGACAAGTGTCTCCCAGTGGCTTACCCAACCTGAGAACTACGTTTGGGGAAATACAGCTTCTGATTTCTCTCTGCAATGCATAAGAGACCCTAAAAGAAGTACCATGGACACTAAGTTGAACATGGCTTACTTTTCCCTTGAATTCCTCAAGGTTTATGACATTTTATTTGTGGTAATTGAAATAGCCTTTAATAAAAAAAGAGGGGATTTGGCTTTGCAATATATTGACTGCATTATTCCTTGGTTTTGTTGTACTGTATTTTGTCTATTAACATTAATCTTCTGTCTGCATCTGATTTTCTTCAGGCCCTATCAGTCAGCAGTATAATAGCGTCACAGTAACAGTAACAACACAGTAAATCTAAATTGACTTTCAAACTTGCACTGACTTGCATTGGATTTCTAATGCATGCTTCAGTTTGTCAGGGGCCAGATTCTTTCTCAGCATATTAACACCCATCATTTCATCTTTGATTGGAGGTGACCTCATTAAACATCTTTGGTCATTTACTGGTATGTCCCTGTACACCTGTTGTTGATTTTGTAATAACTGCTTTTCCGTTCTGCATCATCAGTCATCTAGCTGAATCCGTAGGCAGCAGAAGTATATCATTTTTTTTCCCTAAAGACTAAAATTCTATTAGAGCCCTATCTAATTTGTCCCAAAACGTCTATCTCAAAGGAATTCTGCAGAAGTCCCTGGGATGAATGAGGAAATAAGCTACATTGCATTGGACTTAATTATACTTTTTTTTTCCAGTATCTACTATTTTCAAAAAAATAAACATTAAGACATTCCAGAACAGTTTTGCTTTAGAGAATTATATTTAATCTAAAACAGAGAATTTCCATATACTTCACATCCATACTCCCCTATTATTAATGCATCTTACATTGGTGTGGTACATTTGTTACAATTAATGAACCAATATTGATACACTATTGTTAACTAGAGTTAATGATTAAGATCTTTCTCATTTTTCCCTAATGTTATTTTTCTTTTCTGCGATCAAATCTAGCATAATGCATTACATTTCGTACTGGTATCTCCTTAAGTTCCTATCAGTTGAGGCGTTCTCTAGGAATTTCTTTGTTTTGTGTGACCTTGATGCTTCTGAGCATAATTAGCATAATTATGTATTTTCTAGAATGTCTCTCAGGATTTGCCTAGTGTTTTTCTCATGATAAAACTGGAGTAATTCACCTGTGGTGCCACACAGTTAGATTGCCTTTCTCATCATATCACATCAAGGCTCCAAACTATCGATATGACTTATCACTGTTGTCTATTTGATCACCTGGACTGAGATGGTGTTTGTCAGTTTTCTACACTGTAATGTAACCTTTCCCCTTTGCACACTCTATTCTTTGGATGAAAGTCACTGTGAATAGTCTACACTTAGGGAATGGAGGAAATTATAATCCACTTTCTTCTCTCTCTCTCTCTCTCTCTCTCTCAACAAATACACTTTTATTTTTCTACAATGAATTGAATCTTTGTTTCAAACCCCTTTTACATTTCAGGGGTCTGTCCCATCTTTCCTCATGCTTATGACAAGTTCTGGAAGCTTTATTATATATAGCTTTTTATTGAGGATGAATTCACATACAATATTGTAGTAGTTTCAGGGGTACAGCACAGTGATTCAATGTTTATACACATTACAAAATGGTCACCACAATAAGTCTAGTAAAAATCTGTCACCATAAAAGCTGATGACACTAAAGTCAACATTATTTGACTATGTTCCCTGTGCTGTATGTTACATCCATGTCTTACTTATCTTATAACTGGAAGATTATACCTCTTAATGCCCTTTACCTGTTCCATCCATCTTTCCATGGCTCACTGAAATTGTTGCAAATGGCAAGATTTCATTATTTTTATGGCTGAGTAATATTCCATTACACACACACATATGTATAACATATGTATAAACACATACACACATACCATATCTTCTTTATTCATCTACTGATGCAT
This sequence comes from Nyctereutes procyonoides, assembly GCF_905146905.1. Taxonomy (NCBI): domain Eukaryota; kingdom Metazoa; phylum Chordata; class Mammalia; order Carnivora; family Canidae; genus Nyctereutes; species Nyctereutes procyonoides. The sequence goes on along the minus strand of NW_026575032.1, from coordinate 10,888,458 downwards.
ACTTAGTATGTTTTCTTAATTTGGCTATTGTAAATAATGCTATAGTAACTATAAGGCACATTGTCTTTTTGGATTGCTGGTTTTATTTTCTTTGGATAAATACCTAGAAGTGGAATTACTGGATTATATGGTTTTTTTTTTTTTTTTTTTTTTTTTTTTTTTTTTTTTTGAGGAAGAGCTATAGTGTTTTCCATAGTGGCTGTACCAATGTACCTTCCTACGAACAGTGCAGAAGAGCTCCCTTTTCTCTATATCTTCACCAACTTGTTATGTCTCTTTGATAATAGCCATTGTGACAGGTGTGAGTTGATATCTTCATTGTGGTTTTGTTTATTTTTTCAAGATTATATTTATTTATTCATGAGAGAGACACACAGAGAGGGGCAGAGACACAAGTAGAGGGCGAAGCAGGCTCCATGCAGGGAGCCCGACGTGGGACTCGATCCTGGGACTCCAGGGCCACACCCTGCTGAAGGCAGGTGCTAAACCGCTGAGCCACCTGGGCTGCTCTTCATTGTGGTTTTGATTTGCATTTCCCTGATGGTTGTGACGTTAATCTATTTTCTTGAGGGCAGAGTATTAACATAAATTATTTGGGATTCTTTTGCACAGGATATTTGTCTTTTCTCCCCCATTTATTTATTAAATCTTGCTAGATATGGTGTTTGTTGTATACATTGTTGGGTTAGATTAGCTAATATTTTATTAGAAAATTTTGCATCTCGGTTATGAGAGATATTGTTTATCTTGTTTTGGTATTAAGCTAATGCTGACATTATACAATTAATTAGGAAGTATTCATCCTCCTTCTATTATTGAAAGATATTATAGAGAATTGGTATCACTGCTTTCCTGAATGTTCAGTAGACCTCATAGTGCAACCATGTGGACCTGTTGATTTCAGTTTTGGAAGATCATTAATTGTTGTTCCAGTTTCCTTAATAGATACAGGGCTAATTAGGTTATCTGTTTCTCCTTGTATGTTTTTGCAGGTGGCATATTTCAGGAAATTGGTTCATTTTATAGAAATCACCAAATTGGTAGGCATAGACTTGTCTATAATATAGTTTATTATCTTATCTATTCAATAATACTTTTCTTCATTTCTATAATTCCTGCTGATTTTTGTTATTTATTTCTCATCATGCTTAAGGCTTGTGTTTCTCTCTCTTTTTTATTTTAAGATTTTATTTATTCATGAGAGACACACAGAGAGTGGCAGAGACACAGGCAGAGGGAGAAGCAGGCTCCCGGTGGGGACCCTGATGTGGGACTTGATCCCAGGACCGTGGAATCATAACCTGAGCCAAAGGCAGATGCTTAGCTACTGAACTACCCAGGTGCCCCGTATTTCTCTTCTTTCTGTAGTTTCCTACTAGAAAACTTTTAAGTTGTTCATTTTAGATCCTTTTGTTCTCTGATATGTTTTCACTGCAACAAATTTTCCTTTAAGCACAGGTTTCACTGCAATCTGCAAATATTGGTACGTTGAATCTTTATTATAATTTAATTCAGATATTTTAAGTTTCTTCTGACATTTCTTTTTTTCTTTCTTTCTCTTTCTTTCTTTCTTTCTTTTTTTAAAAAATATATTTATTTTATTTATTTATGATAGTCACAGAGAGAGAGAGAGAGAGAGAGGCAGAGACACAGGCAGAGGGAGAAGCAGGTTCCATGCACCGGGAGCCTGACGTGGGTATTCGATCCCAGGTCTCCAGGATCGCGCCCTGGGCCAAAGGCAGGCGCCAAACCGCTGCGCCACCCAGGGATCCCCTTCTTTCTTTTTCTTTCTTTCTTTCTTTCTTTCTTTCTTTCTTTCTTTCTTTCTTTCTTTCTTTCTTTCTTTCTTTCTTTCTTTCTTTCTTCTTTCTTTCCTTTCTTTCTTCTTTCTTTTCTTTCTTTCTTTCTTTCTTTCTTTCTTTCTTTCTTTCTTTCTTTCTTCTTTCTTTCTTTTTCTTTCTCTCTTTCTTTTTATTGGAGTTCAATTTGCCAACATATAGCATAACACCCAGTGCTAATCCCGCCAAGTGCCCCCCTCAGTGCCCAGTCACCCCCACCCACCGCCCTTTCCACCACCCCTTGTTCGTTTCCCAGAGTTCGGCGTCTCATGTTTTGTCACCCTCACTGATATTTTCACTCATTTTCTTTCTTTTCCCCTTTATTCCCTTTCATTATTTTTTATATTCCTCAAATGAATGAGAATATATAATGTTTGTCCTTCTCCGATTGACTTACTTCATTCAGCATAATACCCTCCAGTTCCATCCACGTCTAAGCAAATGGTGGGTATTTGTCGTTTCTAATGGCTGAGGAATACTCCATTGTATACATAGACCACATCTTTATCCATTCATCTGTCGATGGACACCGAGGCTCCTTCCACAGTTTGGCTATTGTGGACATTGCTGCTATGAACTTTGGGCTGCAGGTGTCCTGTTGTTTTACTACATCTGTGTCTTTGGGGTAAATACCCAGTAGTGCAATTGTTGGGTCTGGAATAGCTGTATTTTTAACTTTCTAAGGAACCTTGACACTTTTCCAGAGTGGCTGTACCAGTTTGCATTCCCAACGGTGCAAGAGGGTCCCCCTTTCTCCGCATCCTCTCCAACATTTGTAGTCTCCTGCCTTGTTAATTTTCCCCATTCTCACTGGTGTGAGGTGGGATCTCATTGTGGTTTTGATTTGTATTTCCCTGATGTCCAGTGATGTGGAGCATTTTCTCATATGCTTGTTGGCCATGTCTATGTCTTCCTCTGTGAATTTTATGTTCATGTCTTTTGCCCATTTCATGATTGGATTGTTTGTTTCTTTGTTGTTGAGTTTAATAAGTTATTTATAGATCTTGGATACTAGCCCTTTATCTTCTCCCATTCTGTAGGTTGTCTTTGAGTTTTGTTGACTGTATCCTTTGCTGTGCAAAAGCTTCTTATCTTGATGAAGTCCCAATAGTTCATTTTTGCTTTTGTTTCTTTTGCCTTCGTGTATGTATCTTGCAAAAAGTTACTGTGGTTGAGTTCAAAAAGGGTGTTGCCTGTGTTCTCCTCTAGGATTTTGATGGAATCTTGTCTCACATTTAGATCTTTCATCCATTTTGAGTTTATCTTTTTGTATGGTGCAAGAGAGTGGTCCAGTTTCATACTTCTGCATGTGGATGTCCAATTTTCCCAGCACCGTTTATTGAAGAGACTGTCTTTCTTCCAGTGGATAGTCTTTCCTGCTTTGTCAAATATTAGTTGACCATAGAGTGTCTCTTTTTGTGCCAGGACCACACTGTCTTGATGACCACAGCTTTGTAGTACAACCTGAAATCTGGCATTTTGATGTCCCTGGCTCTGGTTTTCTTTTTTTAATATTCCCCTGGCTATTTGCGGTCTTTCTGATTCCACATAAATCTTAAGATTATTTGATCCAATTCTGTGAAGAAAGTCCATGGCATTTTGATAGGGATTGCATTGAATATGTACATTGTCCTGGGTAGCATAGACATTTTCACAATATTAATTCTTCCAATCCATGAGCATGGAATATTTTTCCATCTCTCTGTGTCTTCCTCAATGTTTTTCAGAAATGTTCTGTAGTTTTTAGGGTATAGATCCTTTACCTCTTTGGTTAGGTTTATTCCTAGGTATCTTATGCTTTCAGGTGCAATTGTAAATGGGATTGACCCCTTAATTTCTCTTTCTTCAGTCTCATTGTTAGTGTATAGAAATGCCACTGATTTCTGGGCATTGATTGTGTATCCTACCACATTGCTGAATTGCTGTATGAGTTCTAGCAATCTCGGGGTAGCATCTTTTGGGGTTTCTGTGTACAGTATCCTGTCATCTGTGAAGAGGGAGAGTTTGACTTCTTCTTTGCCAATTTCAATGCCTTTTATTTCTTTTTGTTGTCTGATTGCTGAGGCTAGGACTTCCAGTACTATGTTGAATAGCAGTGGTGAGAGTGGACATCCCTGTCTTATTCCTGATCTTAGGGGAAAGGCTCCCAGTGCTTCCCATTGAGAATGATATTTGCTGTGGGCTTTTCGTAGATGGCTTTTAAGATGCTGAGGAATATTCCCTCTATCCCTACACTTTGAAGAGTTTTGATCAGGAATGGATGCTGTATTTTGTCAAATGCTTTCTCTGCATCTATTGAGAGGATCATATGGTTCTTGTGTTTTCTCTTGCTGATATGATGAATCACATTGATTGCTTTACGAGTGTTGAACCAGCCTTGCATCCCGGGAATAAATCCCACTTAGTCATGGTGGATAATCTTCTTAATGTACTGTTGGATCCTATTGGCTAGTATCTCGTTGAGAATTTTTGCATCCATGTTCATCAGGGATATTGCTGTATAATTCTCCTTTTTGATGGGGTCTTTGTCTGGTTTTTGAATTTAGGTGGATTCTGGCCTCATAGAACGAGTTTGGGAGTACTCCATCTCTTTCTAGCTTTCGGAACAGCTTTAGTAGAAAAGGTATTATTTCTTCTTTAAACGTTTGATCCGGACAACGTTGTTGTTCCTTCTCCAGCTCCTTTAGGTGCAAAGTTAACTTTTGTATTTGAGTTTTTTCCAGTGTTTGGATGGATGCTTGTATTGTGATGTATTCCCCCCTCAGGACTGCTTTTGGTGTATTCCAAATATTTTTTGTCTTTTTTTTTTTCTTTGCTTCTTTGGAGTTTGAATACAATATACTTTTGATTTTTTTTTTCTAGAGTGAATATTATATGCCTAAGTGTAGGTTATTTTCATGGTTGGGTGTGGTAGTTGTTATTTATACTACTCGGGTTCTTTGAGCTTCCTGGATTGGGATCGTTCCTTAATGTTGGAAACTTCACAGCCATATTGCTTCAGATATTGCTCGTGCTTCATTGTTTCTTTTTTGTTTCAATTATTTTTAAAACCTCCCTTAATTCTTGGATGTTTTGTTCTATTTTTTCATTCATATCTGGAAAGTTTTGTTGATATATCCTTCAAGCTCACTGATTCTTTCCCAATTCCATCATCAAGATATTTTTCATTTTTATGACAATATTTTTATTTGTAATATTTCCCTTTAATTCTTTCTTAAAATTTCCACCTCTTAACTTACATTATCCATTTACTTTTTTTCTTTTTATCTGCTTTATCCATTAAAACCATTAGCTTATTAATCATATTCATTTTTAAGTTGTCTGCGTGGTAATTTCATCATCTGTGTTATGTCTGAAAATTGGTCCTTATGCTTGCTTTGTTTCTTCAAACTGTCGATTTTCCCCTAGCCTTTGGCATGCCTTATGATTTTTGTTAGGAACTAAACATGTTGCGTCCAATAATAGGACTGAGGTAAAATCGTTCTCCAGTGCAAAGATTTATGTTCATCGGAGTAGGAATTGGGCTATGTTTTCTGTTTGCTGCAGTTTAAATGCCAGAAGCTTTAAGTTTCTTGATGGTTCTTGGTTTTGTCACTCCTCTTGACTTTGGGGTTCCTTTTATGTATCCTTGGAGAGAGACTGTGTCTTTTAGCTCTTTTCGGTTGTGATCCACAGCTGTTATATTTAGGTCCTGTTGGTGTGGTGTTAGGGTGTTGAAGAAGATGTTTCTATAACCTTCCAGTTTATTTCAGTCCTTTTGTGGGCCTTTGTCACTGGCCTCTGCCCTTCATGATATTTTCTTCTCTTCTTTTTTTAATAATAAATTTATTTTTTATTGGTGTTCAATTTGCTAACATACAGAATAACACCCAGTGCTCATCCCGTCAAGTGCCCCCCTCAGTGCCTGTCACCCAGTCACCCCCACCCCCCGCCCTCCTCCCCTTCCACCACCCCTAGTTCGTTTCCCAGAGTTAGGAGTCTTCATGTTCTGTCTCCCTTTCTGATATTTCCTACCCATTTCTTCTCCCTTCCCTTCTATTCCCTTTCACTATTATTTATATTCTCCAAATGAATGAGACCATATAATGTTTGTCCTTCTCCGACTGACTTATTTCACTCAGCATAATACCCTCCAGTTCCATCCACGTTGAAGCAAATGGTGGGTATTTTCTTCTCTTATAGCTGTTTCCCCTCCTCTGTGAGACAGAAAGTCTGGAGGGGGCAATGTAGGAGGGATGATCTTCTATCAAGGCTCTGGGACAAGATTCTGATAAAGTCTTCTCTGGAATAGTAGACTTTTGTTAGGGAAAATGCTTGTGGTGTAGTGGTATAATTAACAAGAATTACTCTTCTCCCTCTCCTAGAGCCATGAGATCTTTCTTTCTTACATCTTCACCAGGAAAACCTGATGGGATTCTTGAACATAAATCCCATGAAAGTATGGAGTCACCTAAAGTCTGCAGCCCCCAAGAAGTTTTCCACTTTCACTTAAATCCATACTTAGCCTCCAAAAATACATCAGAGCCACATTTTAATTATCTGTGTCTGTTGAGGGCTCCATTGACTTGTGCTCCAGGTAAGGAGCTCCTCACCATTACTCCAGGTTCACTTGTGTCACTAGATCTCAGGGAGTGCTTGTCCTGGGAATTCAGTTCTCTGATGGGTCCCAGAAATTACTGAGTTTTAGTTTCTTTCAACTTTTATTATTCACCTATAGGGAATTGAGTGATGTTTTTTAAAGCTATTTACATATTGGAGATGAAACTAGAAGTCATGCATTGCTTTTTGGAGCCACATTAGTCTATCTCAAATATCTCTTAAGGATGAATTTCTTTGCTAGCTGGTATTATGCCAGGAAGTTTTGAGAAGCAAGTTATGGATAGATTCTTTTTTCCAGGGTGGTTTAGAAAGTCTTAATCTTGTGAGGGAAGTTTCAATCCCAACTTCTCAGTTATTCAGTATTTACAAGCCTCCTTGGTCTTACCACAATGAAGCATTCCTATCCTCAAAATGTTTAGACTTCCCTGGAGCAAACTGTTCTCAAAAACAAAGCAAACAAAAACATGATGCTAAGTAATAATTTGTATTTATGGTTAAAACTTGAAGTTGCTTTGAAAATGAAACCCAGTTTTCAGCAAGGTGCTATTGTGAGATGGAGGCCATCCTGCTGAACTACAACTGAAATATTTTTATGGAAAATACCTTTTTGAAATGTGGGGGAAGTAACATAAAGTCATTGTCCATCCAGTCATTTAGAAAGATATTTTCTGTAAACTGGAAAAATCATATGCCAAAACATGCACTTGTAAGTTAATTATGATAGCGTTTCATTTGGTGGTCTTACATCAAACATCATTACTATGTTTACTTGTAACAGGGCACATGCAGAAACAAAAATAGCGCTGTCATGCTTATTTTTTAAATCAAAAATACTCTTAAGTTCAACTGCTTTCTTCATTCATTTGTCCAGCGTGCACTGAGAGGTTAAATATAGCATTTCATTTCTAGTGTACTTTAGGCCATTTACTTAGACTCTTAGAATTATTATTTAAAGAATCCTGCTGTAATGTTCTATTTATTGATAGTACTTTTAGCTTTCTAAAAGCTCTGCTTATGAGGAACAGGAAGACTGGAATTGACATTAGATTATCTACCACTTATAAAATGACTTTTATTCTCCATTGCATACATTTCACATAAGGAACAGAAGAAATTTGTGCCTGAAACGTATTAAAAAAAAAAAAAAAAAAAAAACCTTCTTCCTCAAAAGTGTTCATTTTTCACCGAATCACTAGGTTGCCCACTGCCTAGACAATGATATTCTGGGAAATTTTTTTTTCTTTCTTTCAAACATTCCATTACAAACCTTTCTACAACACACAGCTTATTTTTCCACACCCACACATCTACTAACATTAGTTTTCTGAAGTGTGAAACAGGACTTCCTGGTGGTGTCTTCACATTTTACGTAAGCGTTGATGAAGCCACTGCTGACACTGGGAATGTCACTGTAAAATCCTGAGACTTTTGGAGAAGAGAAAAGCGTTATCCAATTATTTGCTCAAAATATAGCACTGGCAAGTAACTGAGAAGGCAGTCTCAACCTACCTGTCAGCTCTTCAAAATCTGTGCCCTATCAGTTTGAGCAACTTCCTTGTTCAAAGCCTTTATTAAACAGTTTAAAAACTATGAATTATAGAGTTTTGCTCATTTAGGAGACAAGAAGGAAATATCTACTCAGCAAAAAAAAAAAATGAGGAGATATGATTTAAATTGGTCGACTTCACAGTCTGAATTCAGTAGACAGTTGCAGATGTGTGTGTTTTTTGGGGTATTTCTCAAATTATTGCGGTTCGAAAGAATTATTTTGGAAGCATATCTGTAACAGCTTTAGAGAGCTGCAGTTCTCTGAATAGTTCAGGACAAAAAATTGCTTTAGGTTGAATTTCTCTGATCATTGATGGGAGCTGATGTTTCTTTGGCCTGATTTATTCTTCATTTACATCCCTACAGTCAATTGCAAACCCTTTTATTTCTATTTACAGTTCTATACAGTTAATTTTAAATCCTCTATTTTGCCAGTTAAAACAGATTATGTCGATCTTTACTGTAAAAGCATAATTTTACTCTGAATTATCCAAGTGGGGAGGGAGAGGAAATCCTTTTCGTGAAATTATAATTTTGAACAGAGATAAAATGACATTATTTCAGTTTATTAAAAAAATTAAAATTAAATGATTGCGATGAAGTGCAGATGGCTCATGGGTTATTTTTACATTTCTTTTTCCTGTCAATGTAGAGAAATATAAACTGCATAATTAATGTGGAAATACAGCAATGATCATTAACTGTGTAGAACTATGTTTGGGGTTCTTTAATCCTTTTACTGTTCAAAATGGACATTGCTTTTTTTTTTTTAAGGATTTATTTCTTTATTTTTAGAAGAGGGGAGGGGCAGAAGCAGAGGGAGAGAGAACCTCAATCAGACTCCTACTGAGCACTACACGGGGCTAGATCCCATGACGCTAAGATCATGACCTCAGCTAAAATCAAGAGTCAGGCACTCAACTGATGGAAGCAGGTGTGAGATTGCTTCTTAATCTTACTTTATTTTAAACACTTAACCAAATGCTTAACAAATATTTGTGTTTATATTATAGGTACATTTATTTATTTATTTATTTTCATTTTTATTTATTTATTTTAGAAGATTTTATTTATGTATTCATGAGACACACACACACAGAGACAGAGAGAGAGAGAGAGGCAGAGACACAGGCAGAGGGAGAAGCAGGCTCCATGCAGGGAGCCCGACGTGGGATTTGATCCCAGGTCTCCAGGATCAGGCCCCGGGCTGAAGGGAGCGCTAAACCACTGAGCCACCCGGGCTGCCCTATTATAGGTATTTGTAGGCTGGGTTTTTACTATAGTTATTTTTACCATGCAGCACTGGCTACCTTGAAAACAGTTTATACTTCTTATCCTCTTTGATACTTAGGCGTGGCCAATGAGTTGTATTAAGAAAATGTCCTGTAGTTGCTTCTGTAAACCTTCTTTAAGGGTGAAAGACTCCTGTCTATTATTATTTCTATCTTTTTCCTTCCGGCTACCTGGAATGCAGAAAATATGGCTGGAGTTGGAACAGCCATTTTGAACTCAGAGGTGACCCTACAAATGGAGCTAGCACAGGACTAAGTAACAATAGAAATAGTTTTACTTCCTGAGGATTTCACAGGGCGAAGCCTCCCTTACAGACCTGGATCTGCTTCCTTAAAATATTTGTGTCACAAAGCAATAAACTTCTATTTTGGTTAACATACTAATATAAATATCTAAATATCTATCACATCCAAACTGGCAGAGAAAACATTCCATGCTTATGCCAAGTTTCTGGCCACATGGAGATTGCTCCCCTACTAAACCAAAGGGAATAGTACTGGCCATGTGTTTTTTAGCTGGAGAATTTTCACTAACTTTCCTTGGAATGGTATATACCCTTCATCATGGCCCAGATATGATTACTCTGAGACAATGTGCCCACACATTCAGGGCAGTAGTGGTGGTAGTGGACTAGAAAGATAGTGTTTTGTTTTTTAATCTAGACAGTTATTTATCAGAGTAAAACTGCTATCATCTGCCTTCCCCAGTGGCCCTTTGCCTATCCTGGCTTTTGTCCATTATAACTAGACCTGGTTTTTACAGTTCAATTTTTGTACTCCAATGTGTCTGAATGATGAGTAATGCTTGCCTTATCATTATTATGTATCAATTAATTTACTTATTTAGATTGCAGAGCTTGACTAAGAGTGGATATAAAACACTCGTCTAGTCTGTTCATAGCAAACGGCATTCTATCTGTTATAATAATTAAATTAAAAAGTAGATTGTACCCACTCTTTCTTACTAGAGATATTCACAGTATTTTATAGGAAACTACATATAAATAGCAACATAGGATGAGTGCCTTTCCTCTCTCTCAGAGTTTAGATCATTAGTAATAGAACTTAAGGACATAAGCAGTACAATATTTCTTGCCAATTCATTTTCCCTTGCAAAAATTTTTATATGTACACATGACCTACATAATGATTAAAGAGCATAAATTATAATTTATTGATTAATATCTGGTTTATCATCATTAAATATGACGTATTTTCCTGAGAGGAACATTTTCCTAATGGAAAGATGCACATCTTTGCTTTGTCTTAGCTTGGGTTTCCAAATGCAAAGTGAAGTGAAATATTTAGATACATTTTTAGACATGCTATTTTGAATTTCACACTTAAGTTAAAAATCTTTTTACTCTAGCATTACAGGTATAGTTGATAAACTCATTTTATATTGTTGTTATAGACTAACGTATATTTTAAAGTAGTGGATAAAGAAAGGAAAATGTTTACCTCTTAAATACCCCATAAGCAAACTTAAACCAACCATACATATTCATCAAACTAATTAAGCACATCATGTACAATCAGGTATATTTGTTAGGTTGATATCAAATCAAAGATTTCGTATTTAAACTAGCTTAAAATTATTCTTTTAATATGCAAAACTGATAAAAATTGGCAGTATGAAATTGAATAATCATAATCACAATTGAGCTTGTAGGTGACATTTAAATCTCCAGACACCTGAAACCCAAAAGTTCTATGTAGAATTAGAGTGAAATAATTTAAAAATTATACTTGAATGTGAAAATTACTTTAATATCACAAAATTATCCATTCTATTGTGACATTTAGGAAACACAACATTAAAATATCTTGTATTTTTTCTTGATATTACTTTAAAGGATATACACTACTTCTGAGTATTGCTTAATTGGATGCCATTTTAGATACAGTATGTAGTTTTCTTCATTGTGAGACATATATGTCCACAAAGGAAATTGTGTTTTAAAGACTTCTAAAAATCTTGTTTAAGCAGATTGTTTAAATAGATATATGGCTTGAATTATGCTTATAATGATTTAAATTCCTCAAAACACCATTCAAACATTGTGTGACCATGGAAGTACATTCAGGTATTTGGTATTAACTGTTCTTATTGTGAATATAATAAAATTCATATTGGGTTGTAGGATTTAAAGGTTCTACAGAAATGATACAGAACAGCAAATCTGAGATACATAGACATGACTTGTTCCATTGGGGGACAAAAGTTACATTTGGAGACAACTACTTGATTCTTTTTTTTTTTAATTTTTATTTATTTATGATAGTCACACAGAGAGAGAGAGAGAGAGAGAGGCAGAGACATAGGCAGAGGGAGAAGCAGGCTCCATGCACCGGGAGCCCGATGTGGGATTTGATCCCGGGTCTCCAGGATCGCGCCCTGGGCCAAAGGCAGGCGCCAAACCGCTGCGCCACCCAGGGATCCCCAACTACTTGATTCTTACCCAGGGAAACATCAAGTATCTGAGTAATGACTGACCATAAATCTGGAGAAATCCTGTACCATATGCCATTCCATTGTTTACTCACTCGTTCAACCATATGAATAATGTAATCTATTAGAATAAAACACAAATGAGTCAAAGTGTTTGTTTTTTGGAAGAGTTGGATAAAATCGTATTATTCATGACTAAGAATTTTTTAGTTTTAAGTGAATATGTTATGATTATTGAGAATATTTCAGGGACTCTTGGCAACATTTTCATGTACAGAAGAAAACTGATTTTGAATATGTATAGCAAGTAAAAATCTAATGTTTTCTGCTTTAAATATGTATTTTTGGAGCTTGTTGCTCTGATAAAGCCCTTTCTTGTAAAAGTTAAGTGGGGAAAAATACCACAGCTACTTACAGATTCAGCAAATTTAAATTGGAAGTGCATTCCTTTTTGTGGCACATTTGCAAAGCTCAAGTAAAATTTAGACTTTATCTTAGATATTTGGATTTAGTGTTACCAAAATGTCTTATCATTTATCAATATTTTTTAAAAGACCAGTGGAATTTTATTATTGCCACTCTTTTCTTCTCATTATACATGTAAACGGTTTCTTTTCTTTTCCTGAATTTCACCCACATATGCAACTATCTAATTAACATTTCCATATCCCCCTACTTTCTCACTGCCAAATACTCCATTTACCAGTATTCCCAATCTCGAGGAATTGTATCACGATTTGTATGATCATGAAAGTCAGTCACCAGACTATAGATAATTCTATTTCTCAGATTCTGTGTGTGAACATTTCTTTCCTTCTTTCTTTCTTTTTAAGATTTCACTTATTTATTTGAGAGGGAGAGAGACAGAAATAGCAACAGAGAGCATGAGTGGGGAGGAGAAGCAGAAGCAGTCTCCCTGCTGACAGGGAGCCCAATGTGGGGATCATGACCTGAGCCGGAGACTGACACTACCAACTGAGCCACTCAGACACCCTGAACATCATTTTCTAAATATCCCATCCATCTTTCACAATTTTTATAAATTTACAAAACGTAAATACTCCACTATTTGTTTCAGTTACTTGCTGTTGTCTACAAAAGGAAAACAAAATATCCAATCACTTCGATATTGTCTAAGGAAACATCAAATTCTGCTTCTATTGGCTTTTCAGCATCAACTCTTACTGAAGTTCTCCTCGGATATCATCATCTATATTAGAACTCTTGCAGTTCTTAGGATTTGCTTTGGCTAAGAACAGTTTCTCTGTTTGAAATGCTCCCCACCACTACCTCTGACATTACCTTCCTGCCATCATCAGTCTCCAGACCGCCTTATCTCTACAGATAAAACCTATTCTTTCAGGAGTTAAGTTCATATAACCTTCTCTGAAGTTTTTCATGCATTCCAGATATAATTCATCACTCCTTTTTTTTTTTTTGGAACAACTAAACCATTTGTCTACTTCAGCAATGGCTCCAGAATTTAAGATTGCATTTAGAGTTTATGTGTCAGTTTATCCCTAATAGATTGAAAGTTCACTGGGTAATTCAATTTTTTTTTTGGGGTAATTCAATTATTTCTTACTCCTTAACACAAGTTCAACACAAAATATAATAAAATGAAGATTCTAATTTTATGAAGATTTATGTATGTATTTGAGAGACAGAGAGAGAGAGAGAGCATGCCCACAGTTGAGGTGGGGTGGAGGGGCAGAGGAAGAGGGAGAATCTCTGGAAGACTCCCTGCTGAGCACGGAGCCCTACACTAGGCTCAATCTCACAACCCGGAGATCCTGATGAAAGCTGAAATCAAGAGTTGGACACTTGACCAGCTGAGCCACCCAGGTGCCCCAAGATTCCAATTTTATATGCTAAAAACTAAAATATTACTTCCCTAGGGTCACATCATGAATATGGGAGAGGAAATTTGAATGCAAAATGCTGATGAAATGGCTTCATTTCAGCATTTCAAATAGGAGTATCTGACAATTTGGGAATTCTATACTGTTAGGACAACATAAGAATTTGGGTTGTGTTTGGCACTGTCATTAGAAGATATGGGATCCAAGGAAGTAATTTGCCTTCCATGGAATTTAGTTTTCTGAGAGTAGGACACAGTAGTTTCTGTTCCTTTTTAGCTCTCAAACCCTATGAAACTGTGTTTTCTGGTTATGGACTAAAATAATCAAAATGACTTTATACTTTTTACCTAGTGAAGACTGAGACTTAATAGTGAAATGCAAGCTTTGCTCCGGAATTTCCTAAAAATCTTTCCTCCTATATGCTCAATCTTTTTTTTTTTTTTTTTTTTTTTTTTTTTTATCTCAACACATGTGTCAGTGCTTTATTCCATTTTGGGGATATTCAAGAAACTTCAAACTCCATTTTTCCATAGAAGCAGTTGTTTGTAATTAAAAAATGGTTTATACTTGGAAGAAAATGTTGATATATTTGAAATGTGAAAACGAAGCTTATACTTTGCTCTGGAACCATTATGACTAGATGTCTATTTTATCTCACAGAGGGAAATATTCAGAGATACTGACCAACACATATGCAAAATAACCACACCTACCTTACATCCTAAAAAAAAAAAAAAAAAAAAAAAAAAAAAGCCTGGACAGTTGATTGAGCTATAGTTTTCAAAATGAATGAAGTCTCGGCCTTTTTTCTCCTTTCTTTTCTTTCTTCTTTTTTCTTCTTTCTTTCTTCTTCTTTTTTTTTCTAATTACTGACTCAATAAGCAAAAATTCCAACACATTATTTTCTACAGTGCTATCTGAAAGATATGCCTAGTAGCTAGAATTCAAGGACATATTCATAGGAAGGATTCTCAGGGAATTAATTTATTAAATAGTCCTTTTTTTTCCTCTTTTTTCTTCCTTCTTTCTTCTTTTTCACTAGTAAGATTTTTCCTTGCCCTCAGTCACAACTGGAATTTCTCAAAAAAAAAAAAAAAATCTCTATTTAAACTTGTCTGGACTATTCTGTTTCATGATCAGAGATTTCCTCTTATTTCTCTGAAGATATCGTTTTTTTTTTAATTATTTTTGTCTTTTCTTCTCCTTTATTTTTTTGCTTGTTTTATTGAAAATCCATTCTGTTTCTTTTTATTTTTGGTTTGCCCTTCATGTTAGATTTTCTTCAAATTTCTGTCAATCTTTTCTGCCTATCCATATTTACGTAGGAGAAATTCAATTGCTAATTGAAACTGTTATGTGTTGGCTTAGCTTGCTGAGCATTCAACAGGAAGGTGTGTGGCTGACTGGAGAAAGGGAGCCCTATGTCAGCATAAGGCATCCTTTTCTCTTGTGCCTGTGTCTTTTAATGACATTCTTCTAAAAAAAGAATAGGTTCTTTTACACGACAGTATATATCCACGCTAAAGAGATGGTAGTTCTTGTCAACACACTGCCTTCTGGGGTCTTAGCCAAAGATCCACTCTAAGATGTTTCTGGGCTGAGAGCCTCCTGTTTATATCATGTGATCCCAATGACCAATACCAAGATATTTTTTTCTTTTTTTTTTTAACTGAAGTTCAATTTGCCAACATAGAGTAGAACACCCAGTGCTCATCCTATCAAGTGCTCTCCTCAGTGCCCATCACCCAGTCACCTTATCTCCCGCCTGCCTCCCCTTCCACTACCCTTTGTTCATTTCCCAGAGTTAGGAGTCTCTCATGTTTTGTCACCCTCTCTAATTTTCCCCACTCATTTCCCCTCCTTTCCCTTATAATTCCTTCTACTATTTCTTATATTCTCCATATGAGTGAAACCATATGGTGATTGTCCTTCTCTGATTGACTTACTTCACTCAGCATAATACCCTCCAGGTCCATCCACATCCACGTTGAAGCAAATGGTGGATATTCGTCCATTATCAAGATTATTGAAATTTTCAAAGTTAATCAGCTATATGGTGGCTTTCTTTTTTTTTTTTAAGATTTTTATTTATTTATTCATGAGAGACACAGAGAGAGAGAATGGCAGAGACACAGGCAGAGGGAGAAGCAGGCTCCATGCAGGGAGCCTGATGTGGTACTTGATCCCGGGTCTCCAGGATCAGGCCCTGGGCTGAAGGCGGCGCTAAACCGCTGAGCCACCCAGGCTGCCCTATGGTGGCTTTCTATTACCTTTAAGATAACAGACATTGAAATCCATGTTATTTGGTCAAAAATTAACTGAACTACCCAAATCAACTTTCTGAAGGATTTGAAGGTATGACAAGTTAAGGGGAACCAAATAGTAATGGGTAAGAAGCAAAATATATAGTGCTCTGCAGAAAGCATGAAGCTCTAGAAAATATGGCATTAATAACTGCCTAGTATTACTTCATGACTATTATATGCTGGGAAATCTTCTCACTTATCTACTTGAATTTTTTCTACTAATCCTCACCCTGCTGCGTCTCTATCTGGAGATTGTACAGACTCTATTAGTGAGCTCCTTACACCTCTGGCTTTCAGTTGAGTTCAGTCATAAGAAGAAAAAGACAAAAGGGAGATCTCAGGATTTATTCTTCCTACACTCCTCTCCAGGATCCTCTTAAGTTGCCTGTTTCCTTAGCCAAAAGTCACAGCTCTTTTAAGTCCTCTCTCTGCATGCAAACCACTCCTTCCTTCAGAAGGCTCATAGCCAGTACCTCTTCTTGCTTCTTAGTCTTAGGATGGGCGGCAGCATCTACCACTCCTGGAGGATTCCTATAGCCTGCTCATTTTTTAAAAGTCCTTTTATTCAAACTTCCTATCATTATCTTTACTTATATAAATAATCTATTTTATTATTTTATTTTATATTTTATTTTATTATTTTTTTTTATTAGGAACATCCAGTCTGTTGACTGGCAGCCCTATCTCTGAGACAAACATGAATGAATGCAGTGAAATGTTCTTTCTTATTGAAGAAAAGATGATAAATAGTAGCTAACCATTATTGAGCACTTATTAGAGGCTAGGAAACAATCTGAATACATTTCATGCACTAAGTCATTAATTTCTCAACAAATGAATGCAGGATCTGTTACTTCTATTTTATGCAGGAGGAATCTGCGAAACTTGCCCCAGCTCACACACCTAGTGTATGGTAAAGCAAGGATTAAAGCCAAGGATGTTTGACTCCAGCATGTACACTCAACAGCTACTCAGAAGGCATTTGCTAATAAGGAAATGGTTCACAGGAGAGAGAAAGCTTACGCTACAGGTATTTCTACCTGTCATATCAACTATAACTTGGTCCTAGTGTTGCCAGAACTGATTATTAAAAGAAGCTGGATATATAGTTTGTTTGTTTGGTTTTGTATAACTTCTCCTAGTTTTGAAGTTTAGACTTAAGCTCCTCTAAAAATAAAAACCAAAAGTAAAGGAAAAAAGAAAAAACAGCCAGACACAATACCCCATTTTTTTTCTGGGCTAAACAAAAATTTCTACTTGCTAAAAAAATGGTCCTAGGCCAGTACTTTATAACCTTTCAAAAGACTTAAGTTGAAAATCAAATTAATATGTAAGTAACATTAACTCTGTGTTTTTTCATTAATAAGATTTATCTTAAAGTAACTTTCAAAAAACTGTCTTCGGGATAGCTTCTGTAGAAGTGTTTCATACGTTGAAGGTTTTCTGTTTCTTTATCTGTATAAGACCTAGCTCACTGTGTAACAGTTGGATTGGCTTCAAGCTTCAGATCAGAGTCTGGTCCACGCTACTGGCCCATGCTGAGGTTCAGACTGAAGGGAGAATAGTTATAGGAGGTCATGCTCCTCTCATGGTGCCTACAGAAACACAAAAGGTGAGCCAGAGCAACCATCCACATGTAAATACCTTGTTCATGGCACATTCACCAATATTCTATCAGCCAAAGCAAGTCATTTGGCCATACCCAACATTAATGGTGTCAGGGATACTCTCAATCATTCTGATATAAGGTACAACAAGGTAATTAGGAAAAAAAAAAAAAGAAAGACTTGAATATGCATAGAAAGTGATGAATCAAGAGCGATGGTCCAGTCTACTGAAAGGAAGGATGTTAAAAATATTCTAGACATGAATACTCTGAGGGAGATGGCATCCTTTCACATATTGGTATCACTTCCTTTCAGAAATAAAATGTTTATTTTCTGGAAAATGACTTTAGGAAAGTGTGAAAAAAATTTTTTAAGTGTGAAAAATTCGTGCACATTGGTAATACAAGGAAATTGACCTCAACTGAAAAGTAATAACATTTTACCCATTTCTAATTATTCCTGTAAGACTGGAGGCCCCCGTACACTGATCATGTTGGTGATGAAGAAGATTATGTTTATGTAGAATTAGGATTCAAATAAATAGAAGACAATAAATGAATATATGTCTCTATGTACATTTTATGCACAACCATAATTTCATGTGCTATTTTACATGCATCTGTGAAATTTTCCTTGAGTCTATTGGATAAGATATATTGGACTTTATCAATAAAAGTTAGGAACTTCTGCTCTTTAAAAGATACTGTTAAAAGAATAAAAACAATAAGCCTCAAACTGGAAGAAAATATTGGCAAATCACACATTTAACAAAGGGCCAGAATCTAGCATATAGAAAGAATCCTTATAATTCACTAGTTAGAAAACAAACAACATATTTTTTTAAAAAAAGGCATTATAAAGAGACACTTTAGCTTAGAATTATAAATGACAGACACATTTTCAATCATTAGCAAAATGAAAATTAAATCTATAGTGAAATATCTTGGCATACCGATTATTATATCTAAAATTGAAACATCTGATCAGATCAGATGTTGGTGGGGATTTAGACCAACTGGAACTTTCATATATTGCTCCTGGGCATGAAACTGGGACAATCACCGTGAAAAAAAAATTGACAGTTTCTTAAAATGCTAATCAAAAAGCTCTTCTTTCACCCAGTCATTCCTCTCCCAAGAGATGTGAAAACAAATTTTCATGGAAACTTGCACATGAATTTTCATAGTCATTTTATGTGCAACGGCCAAAAACTGGAAACGTGTCCATAACAAGTAAATTGATAAATTGCAGTATGTTCATATAATGGAATGCTAGTTAGCAATAAAAATGAATTAACTTTTGATACATTTAACAGTATGAATACATCTCAAAATAATTATTCTGAGTGAAAAAATGCTACATAAAAAAGTACATACCATGTGATTGTATTTATATACAATTCTAGAAAATCCAAATTAATATATAGTTAACAGAAAGCAGATCAGAGGTTGCCAGAGGCTAGAAAAGGGATAAGAAATATCAGAGGAAGGGATTAGCAAGGGTCTTAAGGAAATTTTGGGGTGTTTATGTGTTTATTATCATGATTGTGTTAGTAGTTTCACAGGTACACACATATGACAAAACCTATCAAATCATTGATAAAATATATGCTGTTTATAATATGTCAAAATATACCTCAATAAAGCTGTTATTTTTTAAAATAAAATATAAGGAAAATAAAATCAGTGGGCATGACAGATGCTAATTCTAACCTTCTGATTTCAAAATTCACTCTGGGAAACAAACTAGGGGTGGTGGAAGGGGAGGAGGGCAAGGGGTGGGGGTGAATGGGTGACAGGCACTGAGGGGGGCACTTGATGGGATGAGCACTGGGTGTTATTCTGTATGTTGGTAAATTGAACACCAATAAAAAATAAATTTATTATAAAAAAAACAAAAAACAAAATTCACTCAGTGATATTATAGTATGAACTCTATTTAATCAGTAATAAAGATTTATTCTTTATTGTCTATACCTGTGGTCTATAAAGTTAGAGAACAAGTGGTCTTTTGATTTATTAAAATATCACCTTTTCTTTCTACTAGACTCATTTAAACTGTGGTTAATATCATAGTTTTTGATTGGTCCAATAAAGAAAGGGTAATTTTTTTTCAGTGATCATTAAAATTTATAATGTATCTATCACTACCATTATATTTGAGGAATTATTGAAACTCTCTAGTTATAATTAGTGATAAGCAATTGAAAACAGAAAGAATGGCATGTTCTTTCTTTAATCAGTTTACTACAAGATAGTTTTTGTAGTACAAATATGAAACTCTTGCTTATTTCTATTACATTCCAAAAAAACTACTAGCAGGTAAATTCAAAGACGAAATAAAAATATAATATAAAGAGCATGTAAATATAGAGGAAAATAATTAATATATTAAAAAAAACTTATATTGCTGAGGTAGATCCCTATCATTATGTTAACGTGATAGGGTGTACACCCATTAGCCCAGAAAACTAACTAAAAATATAGAATTATTTTTCTACTGATAATATTTTGTACCTTTATTTAATTTCACTTTAGGAAAAAATAAGATAAAAAAATAAAATAATAATAATAATTTTAATTTAGAGATTTACTTCTATAATCAAACTCCAAACTGTGTCCGAGTCAATAATGATTTTTATAAGTTTCACCTTCTACTACTAAATGTTATGCAACTATAATTATTTGTTGATTAATTTGAATCAATGACATACTTTAAGTAATGTTTGAACACTTGTATATCCTGAAGGGAGTCAGAATTATTCAGCTAGGAAGAACTGTAGAGTTATAATTCTGATGTCAAGTGTCTGCTATTTTATTCTAGTTCTTTGAACACTGTTAATCCATGTATGATATATTTGACAAATGTCAATTAACAAGAATGTTCAATTAACCAAAAGACCCAATTTTCTGATTATTTTTGGATAAGTGGGTGCTTACTAAAATTTCTACAATAATTGCCATAAATGTAACTTTTATTATTTATATACCCATGTCTAATGAAAATTAAAGTCTTTGACCTGGAATTCTCTCTCTGTGTTGATGAATAAGGTACTTTCTCCTGGTATGTGTATCTTGAAAGTTAAGTACAGAGTTCTAGCAAACAAAGGACTTACATATAGATTCTTGTAACATTTTATTTTATTCATTAATTAGTAGTACTTCATGATTTAACATATATTAAGCTTCATACTCCCGTATGGTGTAGATTATTAAAAGCTGTTGTCTTTCAGGAGGGAGAAGCTGCCCTTCATTTGCACAGAAGACAATAGCTCCAGTCACTTGCTTCTTTCATCATTCTCAGGACCAATCATGCCAGTGTCACAGAGCCAGCTTGCAAAGACCCCTACTTGGTGTTCTGCATGCCAACTCTGCGGAGTCTCTTTCCAGGGTCTCATAATCCAGCATATTCCTTCCGTTCTCACAGTCTTCCCAGCAGTTGTTTCCTCCAATTATTATCTCTGTGATATCCTAGTCTGTGTATATGTGTGTGTGTGCGCACGTGCTTTAAGCTCCCCAACAATTGTGTAACTAATTTCTTCTATAAATTTCTCTCTCTTGAAATACTTTATATGATTTTCTTTGTTTTAACTAGAGACACTATGTAGATGAGTGTATGTCTCTATGATTTAAAAATACCCTCTTTGGGATCCCTGGGTGGCGCAGCGGTTTGGCGCCTGCCTTTGGCCCAGGGCGCGATCCTGGATACCCGGGATCGAATCCCACATCGGGCTCCTGGTGCATGGAGCCTGCTTCTCCCTCTGCCTATGTCTCTGCCTCTCTCTCTCTCTCTCTCTCTGACTATCATAAATAAATAAATAAATAAATAAATAAATAAATAAATAAATAAATAGATAAATTTAGAAATTTAAGAAAAAAATAAAAATACCCTCTTTAAAAATCAATTCGTTTTATATTCTGTGGTGGAATTAGCATTAAAAATTATATGAAGCACAAAACCCTTGGAAAAAATATATTGTGGGAATTAAAGTGAGCTTAACTATACATATTATTTGTAAAGAATCAATATAAATTTAATTAGTGCTCGTCCCATGAAGCCTCACCATTACTATTATGCTCCTTTATGAATCTTTAGTCATTTTGAGAAGTGGAGGATTTCCAGGCCATCAGTTTCCCTTTACTGACCTCATCTCCTACTCCTTCATTTTTTACTTGTAGAGTTAAATTTGTTATATTTGATGACTCCTTTTTCCTGGTTACCTTTTTTTCCGATTGGCTTCCAAGATAACACACAGGTAGCTTTACTCTGGCTGCCTCTTCCTGTTTTCTCTTTTCTGATTTCTCCTCATCTAACTTTACCTCAAGGATATCTTCTCTCTTTCATTGTAAAATTGACTCTACTTCTCTCTCTCTCTCTCTGTCTCTCTGTTTAAATTCACCCATTTGGAAAACTCATCTAGTCTCGGATAAACTATACACTAATTTACTTGGTACCTGGTGGCTCAGTGGTTGAGCATTTGCCTTTGGCTCAGATCGTGATCCCAGGGTCTTGGGATCGAGACCAGCAAAGAACCTGCTTCTCCCTCTGCCTATGTCTCTCCCTCTCTCTCTGTATCTCTCATGAATAAATAAATAAATTCTTTAAAAAAAAGTGACACAAGAATCATTTGCTGTTGTCAATATTTGTTTCTTAAGCGATCTTCCTGGACTAATTTTCCCCTTCTTGTATGGTCATTCAAATCACTGCTCATAATTGCTTATGTGAACTAAGAATCTTCCATTTGCCTTTACGGCGGAACTGTGTGTATGCAGTTTCTTACTTGCCATCCTCTAGCAGCTTACGACTTTTGCTCTTGCAGTGGTCTGAGCATCAGCCAGAAACAGGACTCTTGGGTCTCTTCAGCTCTTTCCTGGGTAAGCTCAATGACCTCTACCTGCATGTGGCCTCCTCCTTTCCCAAGAAAATGAGAGCTTTTGAAAGGCCCTTAGGGAAGTGTGATTCATCATATCCTCATTTATGGATTTTTACCAATCTATTTTTTTTACAACTAGCTTTGCCACCTCAGGTAGATGTGATTTGAACAATTGCTACCTATTGTTTTTGACAAATGCCCTACGGTTACAGTTTTTCCAACCAAAGGAGATCTAAAGCAGGTCAAGTAAGTCTGGCAAATGAGACATTCCCCAGGAACTGACAGATGATAAATACTGAAAGTTCACTAATACTGTTTTTTTTTTTTTTTGAAGGTTTTAAGTCCATTTTGCCTACTTCATTGGCTGTTCTGCTGTTTTTCAGAATTACTGTGATTGCAAGGTGGATGGATTTGTTTTTAGGACAACATACACCAGAGATGAGTTTGGTAAAAGAAAAGGTAAATTAAGTTGCCACAAAGTTCACTGTTTTTATATAAACCCAGGCATTTTAAAAAAAAATCAATGCTCATTAGATGGTTGCAAATCTTTGTTAATTTCCAGAGGCCTAAAAAACAATAATTTTGATTTTTTTATATAAAACAACAGAAATTTATTATTTCACAATTCTGCAGACTTGAGTTTCAAAGTGTCAGCAGGACCATGCTCTCTCCAGTGACCATAAGGAAGAACTCTTTGCTTCTTCCTAATTGCCTCTGATAGTTGCTGGCGCCCTTTGGTGTTCCTTAGCTTGTAGCTGCGTCCCTTCAATCTCTGTCCCCACTGCCACATAGCCTTCTTCTGTGTCTCTCCTCTGTGTCCTTAAAAGACAACCAGTCATATTGGCATACTGGGTTAGTCCAATATGGCCTCATCTTACTTATATCTGCAACGACCCTATTTCCAAATAATGTCACATTCACTGTTCCTGGGGGTGGTTAGGACTTCAACATAATTTTGGAGGGAGCTCAGTTAAGTCTACTATTCTCTTGTTAATGTTTGCAGCATCTGCAATTGTGACAGCCTTTTTTCCGAGGCACCAATACACTGTATTTCCATAAATCATTTATCTCAGAGTAGTATTTGAGTTCAATTGTGGTTTCTTCTTTAGCTCATTGGTTTCCTAGGATGTATTGTTTAAGTTGTGAACACTTTGCAATTTTCTGGTTGTCTTTCTGTGATTGATATTCTAGTTTATTTCTCTGTGATCACAGGTCATATTTTGTGTTGTTTCATCATTTGAATTGGTTGAGACTTGCCTAATGGTGCACCAAGTGGTCAGTTTGCTAAATGCTGTCCATTCCCTTGGAGTATCGGTTATGCAGTTGGGTATATGTTCTACATATGTGTTGATTAGGTCAATCTTATTATATCCATAGTTTAAATCTTCTATGTCTCTGCTGATTTTTGTGTCCACTTGTTCCATCAGTTATTATGAGGTGTCTTAAAATCTTCAACTATGTCTTATGAAATTGCTTATTTTTTAGTTTTTTATTTTTATTTATTTATTTATTATTATTATTTTTTTTTGCTATATTCATGGCTATGAATATTTCTGTTACTTGTATGGAGAACTGGATTTTCAGAAGTCCTTCCTCCAGCTGTCCTAAAAGTCAAGCCTCCCTGACTTCATCTTGATTTCCTAAAATAATGATGTGATTGAAGTCTCAGAATACCCTGAGACTTTAGATGCCAAAGATTTACACTGTTTCTTCTTTCCTTATTTTATTCAATACAAGGCATTATACAGAAATTTACCACACTGCTTCATGAGCTCTGGGAAAAGTGATACTATTCAATGACTTCAAGTTGACATGGCTCACTTGGTGGTGGCGAAAAGGCATCGAGGAGCTTCCCTTTGGGTTATTTAAAGCTGAGTAGTGATGATTGGATGCCTGTTGCACGAGAGGAAGTTTCATTTTTTGTGTGTTTCTGTGGAAGAAACTGTGGGCTCTTGATTACATCTGGTTACATCACTCTTACTTTCGTTGGGACTCCAAACACAAGTTTCTCAGTACTTTTTTTATGGTACCATAGACAATGTTACCAGGAAAATAAGCCCAAATGTATAGTTATTTAATAATAAAATAGTAAAATTACACTTATATCTTGATGTTGCAGCTAGCCTCATTTATAAAAAAAAAGGCTACCAAAAAAAAAAAAAAGGCTACAAAGGTATTGGCATGTTTTTTTAGGACAAATACACATTAGTCACAATCTGCTAATTCGAACTGTTTTTAATAAAAGTAGCCAGTATTTCCAATATGCTACTTTTGAGTGTAAAGGTGCCTTTCGATCTAATATAGGGATTTTTTTGGATGGTCTTTTGTTAGTCTACTAAGATGAAAATTCCCATAGAAATATAAAGTAGAATGAGGTATACACCCAGTGATAGATAAACAGAGTTGCAGGCGACTACCACTTTGAGTTTGGTTAATGCTAAAGTAATATGTCTCTCAAGATTCATCCAATCCTGATCACTAGTTAAGAGACTAGGGCTTTAGGACTAAAAATATGGTTATCAGTGCAATATATTCATTCCCCTGGGAAAAGCTTCTTGTCAATGCTTCCTAGGACCACTAAGGGTTTCTTCCCTCAGTCTGGCTGACAAGACTAAGATTTTATAATCTTTCACCCAGATTTTTATGATATCCTACTCATTGGTCATCCTTCTTCCTGCTGCATCCAGGACATCAAACTGTTAGTTGGTTGAGTATGAATGAGTGGAACATTTTGGGAATACTTTTACTAATAATTTCCTTATCATCACCAAGAGTTTGTGATTGTATAATAGATACAATTCTTTTGTATACTGAGCTGAAACTATGTTGCCAACTGTAGAGTCATTTTCCCATAAATCACCTTTTAAAATGTACATAAATTATATATTGTTCCTTTTATTAAAATCCTCTTTATGACTTTTCATAATATTCAGATTATAATCCAAACATCCCATGATTCATAAAACCCTTCGTTATCCAACCGCTAACCACATATCTTGTGACTTTCCACCTTAATTTACTCTGCCACAAGAGCCAAATTGGCTTTCTTGTGGTTCAAGAGCATACGGAGGAGAGCCAATATGTGCCCTTGCCTTTACTGCTTCCTTTGGTGGAATATTCCGCTACAACAGCTTTTTGTGGCTTATCATCTTACCTCATTTAGGTCCTTACTTAAATGTCACTTTTTCTAGAGGAATTTCCCAGCCACTCTATCTAACATAACAGGTAGTTATCTTTGTGAAGAAGAAAATGAATGAAACCGGGTGCTGAGATAAAGATTGACTCAGTCTGTGAGAAAGTTACTGCTTGGTTAGGAATTAAGGGGATATTTGAGCAGAAACTGGATGACAAGGAGGAGTCAGCTTTGTGATGATAATTTATAGATACTGTTCAAGGTAAGAAGAGACTGCAAAATAGGTTATTGCCTTAGACTCTGAAATCAGTGAGCTTTTCTCATGATGTTGATTCTATCTAAAATGTTCCTCTTTTAGGCTTGTCCATGTCTTATTCGTCTTTCAAAATACAACTTACATGTCATCGCTTATCTGAAGCCTTCCATACTTCTTTTTCTGAAAGGTCTGTTCTCCCCTGTACTTCCATGTTCTACATTTCATTGGGTATACAGTGTTTAATAGGTTGTTAATGCCTAAGGGTGTTATGTGAAAAAAACCTAACCCTTATGCTTACTGATCAAAGGTGGGTTTATTTTTACGCTCAATCTGAAACAGTGATTTTCTTTTTTTAATATATTTTATTTATTTATTCATGAGAGACACACAGAGAGAGGCAAAGACACAGGCAGAGGGAGAAGCAGGCTCCCTGTGGAGAGCCTGATGTGGGACTTGATCCCAAGACCCCAGGATCACGACCTGAACCAAAGGCAGATGCTTAAACCGCTGAGCCACCCAGGTGCCCCTGAAACAGATTTTCTTGCACTAAAAAATATGAAACATCTTCCTATATATATTTAAGAGTAGGTCATTAAGTTCAGGAAGTTTCAACAGTTTCTGATTTATCCCACAGCAAAAACTTTCATGATTGTGTATGTAAAGTCTGTGTGCATGTGTGTGTACAGAGATGTTCCATAAAGTCTGAAAATATATAGCCCATTATACATGCAGAAATTATAGCCCGGACTGTTAGAAAAATTTTTATATATTTTCAGACTGTATGGACACCTTATAGGTAATTTACTTAAAAAAAGTGTTGCGTACATGCGTGCGTGTAGGCATACTTTCCAGCCAAGCTGGTACTCTGAATCTATTCTAACTATTGGATTATCTAGCATGGCAGATGTTGATAGATATGTCTATACAAAAAGAAGGATTCAGGGCAAAACCATCAGAAGAAAATTATTGTAGGATAATGAGTAAAACAGTCAAAAAGTATTTTTACTGTTTGATGATAGTAGCTTTCTCTGGGAAGAATGATTAAGATTGAAATTTTAGCATTTCAAATACATGCAAAGACTAAAAAGATTTTGCAGAAAATAGAAGCGACATGAGAAGAAGATGTAGTCAAGTTTAGTTTAAATGTCATGAATGGAGAACAGCATGAAGAGTGAAATTTGTACAGCACTTGAAATGTAGGATGGATTTCATCCTACAGGAAAATGCAGAGCAGACTAGTATAGACATTTTCCCTTAGAATACTGATTTCAGAGTCTTACCAGTTTCTTAGAGGGGAAGAAAATTTTGCATATACCATTTTATATCTTTATATGCGGTCATTCTCAGTTTATGTATCTTCGTATATAGAATTTTATTTAGCATTTGGGTTCAGCTGTTTATTATTTATTTATTTATTTATTTATTTATTTATATTTTCAGCTGTTTATTTATTTATTTGTATTTTGTTTCTTTATTTTTTAAGCTGTGTTGTGAAAAGTAAGAGGGGTTCTTACTATTGATATAAACCGTTCATTTTAGTACCCACCAACTTTCTAATAATTCTAACTCCAGGTGAGGACTTATATAGAAATATTGCTTACTCATATGAGTTTTTATGTAAAGATTCTAAGATACTTTCTTGCCTAGATTCTAATTCACTTTCCAGCTATGTGACACTATATATGTAATGTAAGTTCCCTAATTTTCACTTTATATATCAGTTTATATTTTTAATCTGAGTGAGTGTGAATGTGTTAACTAAAGTATTAAATCTAAGATCATTTCTGAAGGAAAATGTTCCTGAGTTTTGTGTTTATATGTTCACTGCCTCACACAATGTCTTATATTCAAGTGTTTGCTGAGTTGGACATAATTGAACAAGGCTACATTTCTGTTGGTTATTAAACAATTGTGTATCTAAATATGTGAGCTTATCCTCAGAAAGCCAAATTTTGCTTTTTGAAAAATACTCTTCAGATACTTCTTGAGATTTTTTACTTGCTTTGAATCTAAATTCAATCAATCCTTACAAACTTATAAATTCCATGAATAATAGTTTTATATTTATCACAGATGCCTTTCAGTTTTATATGCAAGGAAGCGTTTCTTCCATATTTTGAATGACACATGACTTTTTTTCATGTTTATGAGAAGAATACAAAAAAAAATCTTGTGTTAATAGTCTATGATCAGTAGATTTGGAGAGATTGTGTTTCAGTATTTGTCAAAGCTTGCAATTACTTTAAATATATTTCCAGGTTTCTAGTGCTTTTAAAATATTGCTATTAAAATTTTAAAGTAAGCATTTATACATTTAGCTTTGAAATGCAAGTAAAAATGTATTTGTAAAAAAAGTTCAAGTTATTTAAACTTATCAATAAATATTCAGTTGAAATTGTATGTTATGAGTTGAGTGTAAACTCCTTCCCCCCCACCCTGACCTAAGGCATTTGTTGTTGGGTAATCTTTCTTTGTACTTATTTATTTATACACACACACACACACACACACACACACACACACACACACACATACACACATACCTTCTATATGTTTTTTGTCTTTTTTGTGCTATATTTTAGAAAATTCCTTCAGAAATATATTTCACGTTACTAATTTTGTCTTCAATCAAGCTATTGATAGTTTAAATACTGTTTTTTTTAAAGATTTTATTTATTTATTCACAGGAGACACACACACACACAGAGGCAGAGACATAGGCAGAGGGAGAAACAGGCTACCTGTGAGGAGCCCTATGTGGGACTTGATCCTAGGACCCCAGGATCACACCCTGAGTCTAAGGCAGACGCTCAACCACTGAGCCACTCAGGTGTCCCAGTTTTACTGGTTTTAAATTTTCAACAATTGTATTTTTCAGAGATGCCTGACTGGCTCAGTCAAGTAGAATATGCGACTCTTGATCTTGAGATCATGAGTTCAAGCCATATGTTTGATGTGAGGCTTGCTCATTTCTACGTGTTTTTTCTATTTATTATAAAATTTCATGGTTTCTTCCTTATCATCATTAGTTCCTTATTTATACTACCACATTTTTATTTCTTTAAACATAATTAGCCATGATTTACAAATATTTTTATGTAAATTTTACCTTCTGAAATCTCTCACTGCTTATTATCTCTGTTATTTTCAGTTTACCTGCCTTTTGTCTTTTTTGTATGTTTTGTGTTTTGTATGTTTTTTTGTGTTTTGTGTTATGGCCTGTGATTATGTACTGATTATATTCCTTATCGCTTTCTCTGAGGAGATTTTTTTTTTTTTTTAAAGCTAGGGCTAAATTTGTTTCTGCTAGATAATTCATTTGTTTCTGCTGAGTAATTAATGATACTACCAATCTGGGATCACTTTAACTTAGTTTACCTCTTGAAGTATTTCAACTGCCCTGTTATGAATTCAAAAATTCAACGCATATCAAGGTTAATTTTTGTCATGAATTATCAGGGGATTTCTCCCTTTGACTCATTACCACAATTAGAAGAGGCACTTTGAAAGTTCTTTAGTTCAAGTAAGCATGAGTCAGAGGGGCAGAGGGAGAGGGGGAGAGAATCTCAAGACTTGGTTGGTGCTGAGCGCAGAGCTCCAGGCTTGGGGCTCCATCTCATGACCCTGAAACCATGACCTGAACTGAAACTAAGAATTTGGTGCTTAATTGACTGCACCACCAAGGCACCACAAGAATTTTTCTTAAAAAAATCATTTTAACTCTTCAACTCTGATGAAATGCAGACCTTTGTCTTCTAAGTTAATTGGGTTTTCTGACTATATTCAGCTTAGTGTGTGGGATCTAATGTTTATATTTGTTGCTCTTCTAGGATGCATAAAGAAGTTTGGTGGTTCAGAAATTTCGCAGAGACTTTACCACTGAAAGGTAAATTTGTGCTCCCTTATCTTATAGGATATCTGTTTAATATTTAGTTTGGAATTACCATTTATCCTTACTGAACTCAGAAAATTTTTGAAAGTGATTTTTAGTGTGCTTCATCCCTTATGAAAACTTTTTTAATGTGAGAAACATCTAGTCAATATATGAACTCACTCTACATAATAAATGGTTGGATGTTCATTTTAAGCTACCAGAAGTATAATCATTTAAATTAACTTATTATGAATTTTGATTATCAAGATCATATTTATGAGCTTTTCAACAGAAATCTGTTTAATGCTAAGTAATATTCAATGTTAAAATTATAATCTAAAATAATATATGTAATTTAAGAAATAATATATTGAAAAATCTCTAATAGTTAAAGATATAGTAGTGAATTTATAAAAATGAGTTGGTCATATTAAGTAGTTTATAAAATTCAAAATAATATTTATCAAGAGTAATACTAGCTAACAGTTATTATAGACCTTGTATTATGTCAAATATTTTATATTAACATCCTCATCCAGTAATTCTAATATACTTATGAGGAAGAGATATTTATTATCCATATATGATATATAAAGGAATTAGAATAAGAGGAGTTAGATATTATGTGAAAGTTTATACAGTTTTTGTGTGGAATCTAGTAAAACTCAAGTCTCTTTTACTTCATAATCTGAATTTTTAACCACTACATTGCACTACAACTTTATATAAAAGACACTGTGTGATATGTTACGGGTGATATATAAAAATACCCAGGATGTTATCATTTATTTGTTGAGATTATGTTTTTGTATAACATATACAAATTAGCTTGCTAGGGCTACCATAATAAGTACCACAGACTGGAGAGCTTAAACAACATTTTTTTTGGGTATTACAATACTGGAAACTAAAAGTCTAAGATCAAGGAATCAGCAGTGTTGTTTTCCTCTGATGACTCTCACGTCAGTTCATACATGCCATCTTCTTCTTGTCTTTACATAATCTTCCCTGTGTGTGCATGTCTGTCTCTTAATTTCCTCTTCTTATAAGAACACTAGCCATATTAGATTAGGGCCGATATCATGACCCTATTTTAATTTAATTACCTCTTTAAGGACCTTATTTCCAAATACAGTCTCATTCTGAGGTATTGATTTTAGAACTTCAGTATATGAATTATGGGGGATATAATTCAGCCCATAACTAGATAGATAAATAGATAGATGATAGATAGATAGATAGATGATAGATAGATAGATAGATAGACATAACCCTAAATATAATCTATATAGAACTAGAACTATAGATATCTCTATCTACATAGAATGCAATAAATAATATCCAAAAGTATTAAAATAAATTATTAATACTTGTACAAGCAGTCCCTTCTAAGAAGGAATGCCTGATAATTTTAAAATGTGCTAGTGAGGTGACTTCACAGAGGAGCAGATTTGCATGGGACCTAAGAGATGAGAGTGGTCATGATGGGAAGGGAGAGATATCTGTGCTAGGAGAATCACTTGGATGAGACATTGAAATGGGAAAACAGGACTTGGATTCAGATGATGATTACAATGAATACAGTGATTTGGTCTGTATAAAGAACTGGTTTGTGAAATAATGAGAGGGAAGGGCAATTTAGTACCAATTAATGGAGAGCTTGGATTCCAGAATAAAGAATGTTTATGTTGTTATGAAGGAAAATAATTGCTTTTGCAGTTCGTATTTTTCAAAACTGGTCTTATTGTACTCCCTTCTGCGTCAAAGAAATATTTACCCATTCTCTTTTCTAAGGAAAATCACTCCACAGACACATTATTAATTATATCACTGCCTTTCACCTCTGAAAAATTCTGAATTAATTACATTTTCTATCTCTGTATTCTTCAATTTATTTTTGTTATTTTTTTTTCCATCCTACTAAAATTCATTACTCATTTTCCTCAGGATAAACTAATTTCCTTTGTCTTGACCTCAATCTCTACAACTTTTCTTCCTATGAACTTTCTTATGAATAAACTAAGTAGTTACTTTCTACTTTCTCATCTTTTACCTTTCCTCCCTCTGAACCTGACTTTATCTCACACCACTCTATGAATCTCAACCTTGCTAAAGCATCCACTTGTCAAATTCCATGACATCTTTTCAGACATGATGTAGCTCAGTCTACCTTTATCACTCTACACTGTTGAAGGGTATAAAGAAAGATGTGGATTTTGAAATTATACACAGCTAAAGTATCTTGATAAAATTTTATAACTTTTGGCATTCTGAATATAATAGGGGTATTTGAATGGGGGAGAAAGTAAAATTAGGACATGTACAGGGTGTATCATAGTGTGGGATTCAGGATACACAGTAAATAAGCAGTAGCTAATTATATTTTAAGAGAATTATCTTTCCCCACTGTCCGTAATTTTGTGCCTTAAAATTCAAATTCCAGATATAAAAGCTTCTCCTTATCCTATGTTAATGATCATGAGTCAGTTGGGTATGGAGGGAAGATTTTCTTGTAAGATGATCAAGTAATATGGAATACAAAGACACAAAATCTTATTATGTTAATGTTATCCCAAATTAGGTGGAAATGTGGTTGCAAAATCTTGAAAATTGTGTTGTTGTTGTTGTTATTATTATTATTATTATTATTATTATTATGTTTCTTTAATCCCATAGAGAAACTGCCATAATAAATTGTAGGAGGGTTGCTGTGCTGAGTTTTGTGGATGAGGTACATACCAGTCTCTTGAAATGGTGCTCTCAGGGAGTCTTTCTTCCAGTCCAATGGCTCACACTCTTTAGGCAATAATTCCTAAATATGAGGCTCAGTATCTAAACCTCAGTTATTAAGATCTTTTTCTTCCATTCCTTTATTTTCTTCCCTGATACAACCTCCTACCTATATCCTTACTTATGTCCTTACTATATCTTATATCCTTACTCAATAACTTTACATCTAATGTACCTATGTCTTTACTCAATAACTTTACATCAAATTGTTTTTATTTATATTTTGGAGACTGATTACCCATTAGAAAGAGAAATAAAAGACTAAACTACCATAAGGCTTAGATGAGATTCCTTCTGTTCCCTGAATTCCACTTAGCCTAATCTCATTTTAGCCATTTCAGGTCCAGAGACACTAGTCTTTTTCTTGATCCATGTACTATGATCCCTTCCCCTTTCCAAGGACATTTATATATACTGTTATGTGTATTTAAGTGATCTGACCTCTGGCATCTTTCACATTACAGATCAATTAATGCTTCCTTATCAATTCTTTGTCTAGCTCATAAAAGAAATTTTTCTCATTTTATTTGTTATGTACTTCTTTTTATGTGACTTATCATAGTTGTCTTTTTATTTCTATTTCTGTTATTAGTATTCTATAAATTTCATAAAAATCAGGTTCTTTATCCATGTTAGCTCTTTTTAGACCCCAAATCTAAGACCTAGAATGCCACAATAAAATGGTTCTAAATGAAAGAATAGGCTCCAGTCCTTAACATAAGAGGTCTTTATCCTAATGAAAAGAGAACTTTTGTTTACTGAAACACAATGGATGGTGTACCTTCTAGAGAGCCATTGAAATGATTTCATTCTGTCTTTGAGTTATCTGAAAGGACCAAATGCCCACTCTCATGAATGGATCAAATGTCTCTTTTCTAAAACAGAAATATTTTTTTTTTAAATTGCACTTTCCTGCTCATTCTTTCGTAACTCTCTCTCTCTCTCTCCTTTCCATGATTTGGCATACAATTAAATAAAATAATCTCCCTTTCCATGAAAATTTATTTCTTTGTATTTTTTTGATAGTCACTCCTGCCCTCTTCTCACTCTGCTAACTACTCTAAATCAAACGTACTTTTCTTTTAAAAAGAAAATTAAATAAAATTATTTAGATTGTTTTTTAAAATGTTAATATAAGGCAGCCTGGGTGGCTCAGCGGTTTGCACCACCTTCAACCCAGGGTGTGATCCTGGAGACCTGGGATCGGGTCCCACATCGGGCTCCCTGCATGGAGCCTGCTTCTCCCTCTGCCTGTGTCTCTGCCTCTCTCTCTCTCTCTCTCTGTCTCTCATGAATGAATGAATGAATGAATGAATAAATAAATAATAAATCTTTTAAGAAATGTCAATATAATCAGGTTTTTATTTTCAATCTTCTCATGGTTTCAGTTATCTTTATTAATTGCACCTATTCTTGTTTACATTAATGCTTAGTAGCTTTCTAACATAATAACTCTAAAGTTAAATACACGTGTGCACACAAACATATGATTCAGTTATCAAATAGAAAGTAATGACATAATTTTATGTTTTAGAGGAAAAGAAGGAATATTTATTTGTCTTGATGATATTTGGGAAGGTTTAATCGATCATTTTCTAGAGTGATATGCTTTCTTAGTAGTTTTGGTCTCGTTGTTATCGCCGGAGGAATGTAAAATGGGCAGAATCAATCTGACTTAAAAGAATGAATTCCATTACTGGAGGAGAAGGGTAGGAAATGTAGTGACACAAGCGCAGTTTGATGAATATATTTTAATAAACATTTTCAAAGGTCTAGTGCTTGCTATTTCTCAGCATAATAATCCATCTCTCATGACAAGCCATGTTGTGATAGGTGAATATTTTGGACAGTAAAATCTGTGGATAGGACCTTACCTCTCAATCCTGAAGTATTGTACATATAAGCATCTGATAACTTTTTTTAAAGATTTTATTTATTTATGCATGACAGACACACACAGAGAGAGGCAGAGACAGAGGCAGAGGGAGAAGCAGGCTCCATTCAGGAAGGCCAATGTAAGACTCAAGCCCAGGAATCCGGGATCACGCCCTGAGTCAAAGGCAGACACTCAACTACTGAGCCACCCAGGCATCCCACCATTTGATAACTTTATGTAGATTCTATAGATTTTGGTAACTTGGGATCAATAACAAAAAGAAAGAAGAAAGGAAGAAAAGGAAGGAAGGTAGGAAAGAAAGAAAGAAAGAAAGAAAGAAAGAAGAAAGAAAGAAAGAAAGAAAGAAAGAAAGAAAGAAAGAGAAAAAGAAAAAGAAAAGAAAAGAAAAGAAAGAAAAAAAAGAAAAGAAAAGAAAAAAAAGAAAAGAAAAGAAAAGAAAAGAAAAGAAAGAAAAGAAAAGAAAAGAAAAGAAAGGAAGAAAGACCAGTCTTTCAGTAGCTTCCCATTTGTCTTTGGATGAAATACGCAGTCTTGACACGGCTGGCATGCCATTTCATGTCTAGTCCCTGCCTTTCTCTCCAACTATATCTCCTACTACTCCCAAATTTGTAATTAGTATGCCTACCTAGCCTCCTGTCACAGGTCCATACATTTGCTATTCTTGATATGTGTTTCATTTTGTAGCCCATTTACCTAGTTAACATGTATTCATTTTAGTATGAGAGTGATTTCTCAGGGTACGCTTAGATCATACTCCTCTGTCTTATACATCTATAAGGCTTTCTTTTATATTCTAATATGAATTCTGTTGGTGAACATACTATTATTATAATTATTTATTTAAAATGAGTTTTTGGCACTGGGAGTAATAATTACTGGAGCCTTTACTTGCTCACTATTGTATTTCTACCAAGCACTTTTAATTGGCCAATAAATGTTGGTTTTGTGACTGAATGGGCTTTAATAGTCTTTAACATGAAAATATAGGAGGAAAAAATATTGGCAAGAAACTTTGATTTAAGACCTCTGTGTTTTAAGCTGGAAGACAATAGATCGTTGTTTGTTTTTTAATTATCCCAAATAATCTTTTCACATATTCTTCAATAAAAGTATGATTCTAAATTCTGTAGTGTTACTCGCAATTTTTGGTGTGCAATATAGAAATATTAAGAATAACAGTATCAATGTGAATCTTCAATTTAAAAATTGGTGAAAAACTGAGTTTTTGTACCTATAGTTCTTATATTTCTACCGTTTCAAGGTCAACTCTATAAGCTAACTATATGACAAAATGCTAAGAAGCAACAGAATTTGAGTTTATGCGTAATTGAAAAAACTAAAGTGACTCTGTTTCAAGAAATGCGATTATTTTATGTCATAACATGTTCAGAAGTCCATGAATGCAATGGATTTTTTTTCTCCTCTTTCATCTTACTACAGAATAATCCTCAGCTAAATGAATTCAGGTTCTTGTTTTTCATGAGTCCCATTAGTACTGTCATAGAAGATGCTACCTTCAGTGAAAATGTCAATACCTGGCACTTGCATTTGGTTAATTCTATGACATTACTTTTCAGCAATGTCACCACATAGAGACTATTTCCTAAAATGACGTAAAAATCAATACATTTTATAAAATTTAATAAGCATTAAAGATGTAATATATGATAATGTTGACATACATATAACACCTTTAAGGAGTGGGTATTTTGATAAAATTAACTATAATCAGGCACAGTTTACCAACCTATTCTCTATTTTTTTAAATTAAACATGATAAATCTTTTCCCATGTATGATTTTATGTAATGGAATTAAGAATATTACTAAAAATGTATCCTTTCCAAAGCCATGCATTTCAGAATATCATCAGGTAAATCCAATGTAAGATCATGTTTAACTTATGACTATTTCCTAGACCAAATGTCACAGAGAAGCCAAGATAATATTATAACAACTAAGAGTGATCTTAATACTAAATTCATATTTGGAAAAAATATTGTGAATTCATTTCTGTGTGAATAATAGACAACATACCCTTGAAATGAGTAAAATCTTAATGAATTAAGGGAAGTCAGTCAGGACAGGACCTCTTTGTCCCATAAGAAAAACACCATATTAGAATATTAAGCAACATTTTTTGTTTGTTTGCTTTAATCACATTAAGAATGTGGAGAGTTAGGTCAAAGAAGTCTGGAAATTAAGACTGGAGATAAATTATTACACTTTTCTGCCCATTACCAATTGGTATCTAAATGAACATAGGTTCATACAAAGTTTTGAAAATCTACCTAAATCTAGAAGTTATAGTGTGATTCTCATTGCTCCAGAAAATATCATTAAGATCAAAGGTCCTGTAACGATGGGTTTTTATTCTTTATTCAAGTAAGTGTTCCTGGAGACACCCTTAACACCCATTCAAGTAAACAATGGGTAGCAGAACTCAATAATAAGAAAAGGAAAGTGGATTCACCATATTAGACAAAGATAAGCATATCAGGAACATTCTTCAACAAGGATATTGGATGGCCGAGTGGAAAGAATTACTGAAAAGACCCAAATAAGTGAGCAAATTGGGCCTTATTGTTTCTACTAAGAGATAATATAAATAAAATACAAATGTAGGGATTATTGCCCAATTTTGCAAAACTTAGGATGCTGAAACAAAAAGTCGTTGTGTAGAACTCAACCTCATTAAATTTCAAAAATACAAATAGTTTTTACTCTCTTATCTATACACACACACACAACAATTCAGATACAAATGTACTATCAGTAAGAGAGAACTAATCTCTTGTGATTTTTAAATTTTGTTTTTCTAAAAGTGTCACTACTAGGTTAGGACTTGTAGACAAGTGCTAACAATTATTGCTTAGTGCACAGTAGGCATAATAAGATTTTTGAATAATCAAAATATTAAATATTTTAAACAAATATCATACATAATGACATGAAATTTAATGAGTCCTTACTAAAATTTGTGTGCTGCAGTGAGCATTTCATATTTGAGCAAATACATATATTTGTTTTGTTATATCTCCTTTAATCTTTGCAGTGTCTATAATAGATATTTTATCTCCATTATAAAAATGAAAGAATTCTACCTTAGAGAAGTCATATAACTTCCCTGAAGTCATAGGGACTCCTAAGTGGTATAACAATTATTCAGAGTCAGGTCCAATTTCAGAGTACAAGCAGTTTTTCTCCAACAAATACCACATAGTGGAACAATTATCATCAATTACAATTAAGTTTAAAACAAATATGTACATCCTTATTAAGTGGGTTTTCTTGCTGATTTGACTATTTGTTTTTCAGTTTATTCAATAAATATTCATTGAGCCTACTTCCCAGAAATTTTAGAGTATACTGGAGAAGACATGAAAATGAATAAAGAATTACAATACAATATAATTAATGAAGGAACATGAAAATAAAGCTATTGTGGACACTTTTAAATGGAGTGTTTAACTCAGTAAGAGTATGAGGTGTGTGTCTTATTTTGTGACAAAAAATGTGTCATAAATGCATATTTGACTGTCATTTTTTGAAATGAGGAGCACCTAGAAATGATTCTGGATATAAAGATAAAAAGTCTAATATTTGAAAGGCGTTAGAACTCAATCTAAGGAGTTTGGATATTATCCTAAAATTTACAGAGGCCAGAAGGATATTGGCTCTGAAGAATTTTAGACAAGGAGTATCCAAAAACAGCTTTTTACTTTGCAGATAAAGCCCAACATTGTGTAAAAAAAATCTTGGAAAAAGGAGATTAAATGTTCTTTTATTTTTTTGGCATCCTGCAAATGAAAATTAATCCAAAGTAAGCATAAAAAAGAGAAGAGAGTGGAAAAGAGCAATACTCATATGATAGTATCAAAAGAAATCTGTTTAGGAGGGAAATGAAGAGAAAGGTTAAAGATAGAACAGTAACATTCTATTTTGGCTCAATCCATATATTATACATACAGCAGTATATCTAGTTAATTAGGCTGTTAATTTGATAAGCATGACTGACTGCAATTTATTTAGAGCAAACTAATAATGGTTTTGCTTATTAAGGATGGTTTAAATGTATGCAGAGGAAAAGGAGCCCTTGAAAGGGATGTGAGTTCATATCAATCAGGGCCTCTGGTGGCAAAACACCTGTAAAAAAAAAAAAAAAATCAAAACAAAACAAAAACACATAAGTAGAAAAATGGCTTAGTAGATGGGTAGCAGGTAGGTCATAGAATTTATAGGTGTACTAGATGGACTGAAGAAATAGGCAGGGCCAAGGGTGGCTGGTCTCCAGAAACCTCTGGCAAAGTCAGTACTGCCAACCCTGCCCTTCCTGCATACGTGCCCTACAGTAATCCAAGTGTAAAATACAACTGGATTTTGACAACATAAGACAGAAAAAAGATTCCCATTAATCACAAAAATCTCATTTGTATATTGATTACATATTGAAATGGCAATAGAGCTAAAAAATCTCTTAAATCTCTCGGTTTAAATAATATATCTTTTAAAATTAATTTTATCTGTGCTTTTTTTTTTTTAAGTTTTATTTATTTAAGTAATCTCTGCCCTTAACCTGGGGCTTGAACTCATGACCCAAGATCAAGAGTCACATGCTGCTAGGACTGAGCCAGCCAGGCAGACACTCCCCTTTTTTGTTGCTTTTAATGTGAGTACTAGAAATGTTAAAATTAGATAAGTGGCTTACCTTTGTGTCTTGTAATATATTTGTGTTGGATAACATCATCCTAGGAGACTAGTTGGGATCTTGTGTGTGAGAGTGAGTGTGTGTGTGCATAGAAAAGAACAGGAATTGGGAGGAAACTGACAATAATATTGAGCTATCACATTTAATTATTGTTTTCCCCTCAAAGCAACTTCATTTTTACCATCCTAAACCCCGATTCTTCTGTTGAAAAGTAAAAATGGGAATAAAACAGCATGGATGTTGGGGATAGCCCAGAGAATAGGTCACTGAAAGCTGTAAGAAAGAAGAAATAAAGAAAAAAAAAAATCGCGTTTGGAAGAGGTAAGAAGAAACACTAACCAGCATGCCGCCTTGGAAAAAGTTTGGTGTTTGCTATTTGAACGATTTCTAATTTTCTTAACACATTTCTTCATCAGATTTGACCTAAAAATTAAATGAAATGCCTGAAAAAAAATGCTAATAATGTGAGAAAAAAGATGAAGTTGGGATTCATTTAAGTTCACTTAGCCTAGTAAAAAGAACAGGGATTTATTTTTACTGTCACATCGCACTCACATGAATGTGTGAAAAGGAATTGAGGGCAGTGCACAGAAAAAGGAGAAATTTCTCATCCTGTTACTTCTCATCTGCCTTGTAAAACACTAACTAAAGTACTCACTAAAAGAAAATGTTTTAACTGTTGTTTGCAAGAAAATCTGATTTTTTTTTTTTCAGGAGCAATCAGAACATGAGCAAATGCTGACCTGCTGTTTCACACAATAGAATCCCGTTCTTGTTATGCCCATTAATCTAAGAATTGCTGAAGAAAGCAAACATCTTCCAAGGGACAAAGCCTGTTTGAGCTTATAGTTTTGCCTTAGGCCGAAAGGGGAAGGAAAGCCCTTTCTAAACTTTCTAACCATATGTGGTAGTCATCTTGCTAAAAGGGAAAATCTTCCTCAAGCAATTCCCTATAAAGAA
This sequence comes from Nyctereutes procyonoides, assembly GCF_905146905.1. NCBI lineage: Eukaryota > Metazoa > Chordata > Mammalia > Carnivora > Canidae > Nyctereutes > Nyctereutes procyonoides. The sequence continues at coordinate 10,848,464 of NW_026575032.1, read as the reverse complement.
ATGTCATTATCTCCAGTAGCTCTTTTGATTATTCTGCATACCAGTCCATCAGCCAGTTTTCTAGGAGCAGTTTCAGAGATGACTGTTAACGCCAGTAGCAATTATAGAGAAAATTGATCCTGCAAAAGCAACAGTTTGATATTCATTCCAACAAACGGCCTCTTCCACGAATAATACCAGAACCTTTCCAACACTTAACAGCTACAACACACATAAAGCGACATGATTGCCTGGGCCAGGTGGTTGAACCATCATAGGCATAAAATACAGGACTGATATTTTAAAGACATGTGATGAGAATCATTTAATAGACATAGATACTGCTCAGTTTGAAAGATTCATAACAAAGCTCTCTGCTGTCTAAAATATTTCACTATAAATTTCAAAGCAGTTGAAGATGAGATTTAATTTCTCCTAGTGTCATGGCTGCCTGGTTTATATTTGTCAGCACACATAAATGAAGAAGCTAACTTCAGGCCTGTAAGTGGTACCATTGAAGTAGCAAGGCTGTAGACAACCCGCAAAGGTATAATTAATTCCTTGTGGTGTCGATATTTCTAGAGTTGAAGGACCACCAGAGACAGCCAGCTGAATATATGGAGCGAACTTTACTCTTCCCTATCACATGGGAAGTTACACCAGCCTTTTCTTCTCTTTCCCCTCCTCGTCCTCCTTCCCTTTTATCCTTTTTATGTGTATTTTTGAGTATTTTTCCAGTTTTATTGAGGAGTAATTGACATAGAACAGTGTCTTAGTGTCACTCTGAGGCAGTGAATATGGTGGACATACATACCCACAGTCTCCACACATAAAACTCATAAATCTCAACCCATTTCTGAATAGTTGGAGATAAGGTGCCTTAGAATATCAGAGCTTATGTATACAATGGAATATTCCTCAGCCATTAGAAATGACAAATACCCACCATTTGCTTCAACGTGGAGGGAACTGGAGGGTATTATGCTGAGTGAAATAAGTCAATCAGAGAAGGACAAACATTTTATGGTCTCATTCATTTGGGGAATATAAAAAGTAGTGAAAGGGAATAAAGGGGAAAGGAGAGAAAATGAGTGGGAAATATCAGAAAGGGAGACAGAACATGAGAGACTCCTAACTCTGGGAAACGAACTAGCGGTGGTGGAAGGGGAGGTGGGACGGGGGTGGGGGTGACTGGGTGACAGACACTGAGGGAGGCACTTGATGGGATGAGCACTGGGTGTTATTCCATATGTTGGCAAATTGAACACCAACAAAAAATAAATTTATAAAAAAATATCAGAGTTTTAACAGCTTCCACAGCAAACGTATGTTTTTCTGAATGAATAGTAGTTCCTTTAATTTGGGTTTCTGTGACTAGTTCAACCATGCCCAGTGCCCATGATGATAATTATATTCCCATAGGAATAGAGGCTACCAACTTTAAGCCATTTTCTACACATAGTGTGCACCTAAAAGCAAACCCATGAGGCCAGAGCAAATAATGGGGCTTTGTACAGACAAATAATAATGACTAATAGTTACTAAATTTTCACGGATGCCTAGCACATGCCTAGCCCTCTGCTAAAAGTGTCTGATATAAGTCATCTCACCTTTAAGTCGAAGAGCGAGCGCTCACATTTCCATGTTTACAGATGGTCAAACTGAGGTTCAAATACAAAGCATCTCTCTGACTTTCTATAGATGCACTTTTCATTTCACAACTGTGCATCTCATTGTAGCCAATCGCTAAGACATTGATGAGAGGGAAATGAAAAATGAATGAAGGGATGAGTATAGAAATTAACTGAATGTATAGATAGTATCCATTTTTTTTACATATTTCTGGTAGTTTAAAAACTACACATCTAGTACTTCTGTTAAAATAATTTATATCAGGGGAACCTGGATGGCTCAGTAGCGAGCATCTGCCTTCAGCTCAAGTCATGGTCCTGGAGGCCTGGGTTCGAGCCCTGCGTCAGGCTCCCTGATTCCAGTGGGGAGTCTGCTTCTTGCTCCCCTGCTCTTGTGCTTTTTCTTTCTCTTTCTTGTTTCCTTTCTCTCCCTCTCCTCCTTTATCCTCTTCTCAAATAAATGGATAAAACCTTTAAGAAAAAAATTTTATCAAATATATCAACTTTATGTAACATTCATTTCAGTAGTTTTAGCTAAACCACCTATATTATTTCTATAAAATAAGTTTATTCCAATGATTTGGTATTGAAAAAAAACACAGTATTAACCTCCTTAAGTCAATTAAATATCATGGTTTATTAATTAATTAATTAATTTATTTATTATTTATTTATTTATTTATTTATTTGTGTATCATGGTTTAAATGTTGCTTGTATATGCTTAGAAATAACAAGAATGGAAGTGGGAAAATGAAAGTGTTTTTTTTTTTTTCCTGGATTCATTCCTTAACTTATTATCATGAATCATGGTAAACAATTTTTTTTACATCACATTATCTTTTCAACAGAAACATAAAACATTAAGAATATTATAGGTTCTGTTAAAATTGTACTAAGTATTATATATGTTTTAAAGTATATTTTATTGTAAATATTTGCATTTAACATCATAGTTCTAGCATCAAAGTATGTAAAATAAGTACTTATTGATACATGTCTAAATAGTATAGGCAATAAAAATGGGGTACTCTTTTTTGATATACTTTAAAATTTCCTCTTATATCTGGGGATCAATCTAATGTACTGGATTCTGATTTTTAATCTTTCCAATAAATATTGTCAGTTTTAATCAAGAGCTAATCTTTTTTTTAAGATTTTATTTATTTATTCATGAGAGACACAGAAAGAGAGAAGCAAGCTCCACGCAGGGAGCCTGATGTGGGACTCGATCCTGGGACTCCAGAATCATGCCCTGGGCCCAAGGCAGGCGCTAAACTGCTGAACCACCCAGGGATCCCCAAAAGCTAATCTTCTAATATTGAGGGTAGATTGTACATTGATTTATCAGTCACTTAGTAATTTGAGTTTGGGGAATATAATTCATTTGGGTTTGGAGAATCTAATTTCATTTATGCCATATTCAAATTTATGTAAAATGAGCTTTTTACTAGCAGGATGCCTAGTGCTGTTCAGGACAATTAGTACAAAACTGAATGACTAAATTAACCGATGTTATAACTCTAATATTATGAGCTGTAAGTTTCTTTATTTGAAAGAGTTTTAACTAACTGCAATTATTTAATATGTAGTCAGGTTTTATGAACACTTCCTGGCAGAGTTATGTGTGTGAGTCAGGGTATCAGTAAACATATTTGGAGGAGATTAATAATTTGTACTAATAAATTCATCAATTAAAATATTATGTTTATATAATCACTTTCTGTTAAAGGACATTTCATCATATTAATAAATTATAATACAGTTTAGCAGAGGCATTTAATAATTTAAAAATTAATTTAATTACCTTCTAATTTATAGTCTTAAGGTTAAAACAGTATCCAAAAAAATAAACAGAATTTTTTTCTTTCCTGATTTCACTATTCACTACTATTTGGTTTTATGCTATAGTGTTTATAAACCTAAGATTTCTGACTTTTATTAAATCTTCTAATCAGCTCATTGTTCAGAAAAACCTTTTAAATGTTTTTCCAATTTTCTCCATAATCCCAAAGTATCAGTTTTAATTGATGAATAGAGAAATTTATTGCAACAGTTTTAACCATTTTTTGGGCAAGGTTTTATGACCCTATAACTTCATCTTAAATAGAGATTACCCTCACTTCCAGAAGCACATCAATAGTGTACTTAAAACATACATTTGGCTATTTAATCATCTGCCTACGTTTGAACTTTATGAAATCAACAAAAAAAACATAATGAAATCTAAGTAATTTTTGAGATTCAGTTATTTGATGGTTTTATTATTAAATACTTTAGAAGTGATATGAAATGATAGTGGAAAAAAAAACATAAGATTTTTGAGAAGACAGATTTCCCAAAGACAGAGAACAGATGTACAATCAGCATCGCTGTGTGCGTACCAATACTCAAGAGGTACAAGCAGTAGATTTCTCCACCCCCTGTTGCTCTTGTGAGAACAAATCTTAAAATACATTCCACAGAGATTTCACGAGTTAGTAACCCATGCAAAGTACTTTTGGGGAAAATAGGAGGAGGGCAGAATAATAAAGGAGGAAATAATAGTACCTGTGTAACAACTACAAGCTCTGCTTAAAAAGATCATGCATTTGATCAAATAATTATGCATATTTGATCAATGACCTATTTATGTAAAAATACCAATGGCATAATGCTGTTCTGGAGAGCCGTTGCCAAAATAACTCTTTGTAACAATTAATACCCAAATTGGTGTTGCTCATTATTCAGTGGGTAGGTCATGGCCCTGTAGGCTCAGTTTAGAGATCATCTGGGCTTGCTCAGTTGAAGGCTTTGTGTTAGGTGATGGCCTGCTCTATTTGCTCATTCTCTTGGAGCAGCGGCCATCTGGAACGTGTCCTCAAAGTGAAGAGCAAAAAGGCAAGAGTGGAAGCCAGACATTAGGAGCACACTTATCCCTACAGTGACCATGTTTTCTGATAATACTTCATTGGTTAATGCAAGTCACAGGGTGACATTCAAACTCCATGGAGCAGCCAGGGTTACTCCCTTGACAGAAGGTGGCCATAAGGAAAGGAAGAAACAAAGGACAGATTTTAAGCGGGCAATACATTTCTGCCCACTTGGTCACAATGGTTAATTTCCCTTTGATTTGAAAAATATTTATATTACTTCCTGAAATCACCAGAAAATATTCCCCCTCCCTCACGGCAATACCCACTTATGGGGATGTTATAAGGATAAGTGAGAATAAATATACAGCAATTGGTACACAGCCTCAGAGAAGTTTCACTCTATAGCTGATAATATTAGTCATATTAATGCTAAACATATTCAATTTTATTGTAATTTTAGTAAAATTGAACACTTTTCTATATTTCTTAAAAGATTTTATTTATTAATGAAAAACAGAGTCAAGCAGAGACATAGGCAGAAGGAGAAGCAGGCTCCATGCAGGGAGCCCGATGTGGGACTTGATCCCATATCCCAGGATCACGCCCTGAGCCAAAGGCAGACGCTCAACCATTGAGCCACCCAGGTGTCCCCACTTTTCTATATTTTTAGTTGAGGCATTATCACTATGCTATATTAGGGAATATCTTATTTAAATGTTTCAGTATTCCAATAATATGTTTTTTTTTTAATTTACAAACACTACTTGTAACTTTAGAGTATGGGGAAAAGAGAATTTAATCAAGTGAGTTAGACAGATGCCTTACGACTTAACTTTTAAATGGAATTGATTCCCAGGGAATGCATAATCCCCGAAAACACAGTAAGTGAAAATTAACTATTAAATGAATCTTATTCCTGCAGTGTACTCTAAGTGATAACACGCATACGACCATCCCCAGCAAATACAGACTTACATGTATATAAAGTCAAAGATAATCTACTGTGTGAATTAACAGATGTAATAGAACTGTTGAGAATGAACAAAGCACACATGAAGCACAATCAACAGCAAACAATTAGTAATATTGCCCACTTTTAAGAAATGATTTCGTTTTCACATCCCATGCAATAATTGAAAATGCTATTTGATTCTTTGGTTGTGCCATAATCAAAGAACTTTCAAGTGATTAAAATCATTCTTTTTATTTTTTTTCTCTTTCCTTCCTTTTCTTCTTCCCAGCTGCCAGATGGGGATGTGTGCATTGGCCTCCACCACATCATCAACATCTCTGCTTAAATTCTAGTGAGCTCTGAGTGCTCCATTACCCATTGCCTTCTGCCCCATTTGATCCAGGCGCATTTGCCACTTTGATGCCTTCACAGTACAAACAAGGTGCACTAATCAAAGCTTCCCTGTTCCATCCGGTGAGAACCTCTCATCATTGCTGTGGTTTCAAATCTGGTGCACAACATTACCACTTCATTTTGTTCCCTTTGATCCTATCAGTCTGACACTTTGATCCATGCATTGCACTAACTGGACTCATCAAAGCTTTCCCACTTTTGTTTTTGACAGGCAGTGACAAAGATTCCGGCAAGATGAGGGATTTTTTACTTTTCCTGTTTCTGTTGGATTTTTCAGTATCAATCCTTTTTTATTTTATTGTGGGTTCAGAATATGCTCATTAATTTTATCAGTGTTGTATTTTAAAAGATATATTTATTTTTTTAACTAAGGCTTGCCCAAACCAATTAAATATATCCATATCAGAGTTGTATATCGCATAATTGTTTAATGCAGCATGAATGTTTAATCAATGTTTCTAAAATGCCAGTAGCATAATGGGAACAATTAGTGATGTGTAAAGAAGTGGACTGATATGAACTAGAGTATTTTAGAACGCCGTCTTAGGAAAATATGTGTTATCTAATAACGTTTATTGAAAAATACATTTTGTCTTACTGTGCTATAATTAGAAAGACTTCTACATGTGTTTTAAATATACTGAATGACCAAGTAAGACTGGAAAAAAAATTGCTCATGATTAGAAGATTAGAAGATTGGCTTTCTCCGGTTTTCTTGCTTACACTTATTTATTTCAGGCCTAGAACTCTTGGTGTATAAATTTTGCTGCATAGCTTTTTCATGTGCTGTTTAAAGTTATATTTATCCAATAATCTATCTGACTTATAAAATACAGTGGAAATAAAAGCTCTAGAGGTCGAGGGATTCTATTTTTCTTAAGTCCCCTAATTCTACAATACTAATAGCATAAATTCCCCAACTCTGAAGGGGAATTTTGTGTTCCATTGGGCAGGTTGCTAGGGCCTCTGGATGGAGAGTAAATGACAAATTTGATCCATTGGAGAGATGCCATGTTAGATTGTCTATAAGAGAAAGGAAGGATATCTGCCGCTGATAAGATTGCTCTATATCATTATTTTCTGTATAAATAGTTAAGTTGAATGATATTATTACTGTTTTTACAATCTGAGTCTCTAAAGATATGAAAAGCAAAATGTCTAGAGGGTCAACTAATACCAAGAAGCATCAGTATACACTGATGATCTCTTGAGCTTTTCCTTTGAAACAGAAGAAGCCACTAAACTAGCAGAAGCTTAGGCAAGTTTCCATTCTCCATTTAAAGTAGAACTGTCCATAGCAAAATTTATAATTCACTCAGTGAAATATGCTCTTTGTAACATACTAGCCTAATTATTGTTCTGTGCCTCCCGGTGGTTAGGCACATAACTTCACAAATGAGGTTTACCTGTTGACCCTATGTAATTTTCATGTGGTTTCTATGCTGCTGCTACTTTTGAAAAAAATATTATTTATTACTTACAAGTCCTGGAAATTACACAGCACACCTGGGACCACAGATTGAGGTTCTGGATCGAAAGAGAGAGAGAGAGAATGCTTAGATCAGGAATTCTTTTTTTTTAAGATTTTATTTATTCAGGAGAGACACAGAGAGAGAGGCAGAGACATAGGTGGAGAGAGAAACAGGCTCCCTGCGTGGAGCCTCATGTGGGATTTCATCTTGAGACCCGGGGATCATGACCTGAGCCAAAGGCAGACACTCAACCACTGAGTCACCTAGGTGCCCCACCAGGAGCTCTATTGGAGTTGAGGGTGCTGGCTAGATTTCTCAGTTTCTTTCTTTACCAGGACTTTAAAACATAAGAACTGGAATTTAAATGTCAGGAAGAGAGAAAACACAGGTAGCCCATTGAACTGTGTTCAATGATCAGTTATTGAAATCAAACAATATCTCCAACACAAAGGAGCCTCAATAGGGGGAGGAAACCTTGCTCTTTCCTCAAGAGGCCAAATAGCAGTATGCTTATTTGACATAGCCTCTTAGAAGTGGATGTTTCCTGAAATGATGCCTCAACAATCTAAACTTAAGTCAGGCACTTGCATGACAAAACTAAAAAAAAAAAAAAAAAAAAAAAAAAATAGTAAAGCAACTGTCAGGACTTACACTACAAGTCACCCTGGGATGATGCCAAGACATTATAGTCAATGGTGAGAACATTAACTGCCTTGATAGTAGTTAATAAACCAAAAGTCAGGGATAGGGCACATTGTAACCTAGAAGATATAGAAGATACAGATATGAGCAGGTTTATAGTACCAAGTCCTATAATTATTTTGCAGACAATGATCTAAAAGCCCGTTTATAGCCATGGTTTCTAACTGGAATGAACCCAGTGAAGCTAAGTCAGTGATTCCAGGGTCCCTAGGAGTTTGTTCAAAGACTTATGAAATATTTCACATTTTGGGCTCTTGGATATAGGTGAGGTTTGACCCTGTCCTGAGTTGGTATATTGTTCCATATCTCATTGAACCAGTCTCCTAGTCCTGAGAACAGGTCAGTTTAATTAAAAGTTTATGTCTCATTTCAGGAAGCAGTGATGCAAGTGATTCCCCAAATTAAGCCTATATGGTGCAAGCAATCATGTATTTAACAAGAGTCATTTTGATAGTTTTCAAATTCTGGAGGGGTCAAAAAGAGAGAAAAGGATAAATGTTTCATCTTTGTCCAGAAAACTGTTGATAGCTGTAGGAACTGGAGCAGGTTCTAACCACAAATACTGCAGAACAATTCCCTTGATCTTCTGGGAAGGTGAAGGTAAAAGGAACCATGCTGAATATGCTAGAGCATTCTAATCTTTTTTAACCCATACTTATTAATGGGCAGTAGACAAGGCCTACTGGTGATAAATTGTTCATAATTTGAAATGTGATCTCTTCTCACAGAACCAAAATATATGAAAGAAAATATGATAAGTTCCTGTCTTGGGTAACCTATGTCTTTAGATGAGAAGAAGGGAGAAATGTATATATCAGTTAATGAGATAGAGAATGCTAGAATATTCAGGATAATTATGAAATAATGACCTTAAGCAAGATCTCTAAGTTCACTTAGGACATATTGTCACACTTAAGTGATGGGAAGAGGAAGAAGAGCTAGAAAAGAAGTGTCTGATGGTTTCCTCTACCTGTTTGAACAAAGTACAGTCTAAGTTTCTTGACAAAATGAAACTGGATATTTGTTTTGACCTCTTAGAGTTTGGCCACTAAGAATAAATAAATGGCTAAGTTTCCAAGGGGTTATTTTTCTGCCTCACGTAATTTTCTTTTGGTGTTTTCTTCCTTTCTTAATTGCTAGGACTGGAAGTTAAGTCATGATAGCTTTTTCTACGGAAGTTACTTGACCAAAGCCAGCCCTCTGGGTGCAGTGATTGGTTTCTTGGGCATATTTTCAAGCAGGGTCAGCATTCCACTGGGGGGAATAAAATGGATGGTAAGAGGGCAGCTACTTTTCTTTGACCAGAAGATATAAAAACAGTACAACCCTAGTGTGTGTGTGTGAGGGGGTGGGGTGAATCTATCTAGAAAGCCTGCTTAGAAAATGAAGCCTACATATTACAGCACAGAGCTAAAAGATGGGAGAACATGAGAGTGATAGATGGATAATTGGTGACATCAACTGAGCTGGATCCTGCTATGCCTAAAACCAGCCTAAGTCTGTATGTTTTAACTGTTTCAGCCCATTCCCTAACTTTTTACTTAAAGATAATTTGATATTAGTTTGATTTACCCATAATTGAAAGCTTTTATTTACTAAGTGCTAAATTTACTAGAATAGTTGTTGGACCTCATTTGTAATATTTTAGTGTTTGTGATGCTTTCAGCATGATACAATATTTTTTAGAAAAAAAAATAAAAGGTGATTGTCAGATGGTTTCTTAACATGACAGGATAAATAGGAGACAAGTAACAAGCATTTAAAGTAGAAGGTTGGGTAGTCCAGGTGTTCAGTGGTTTATGCCGCCTTCAACCCAGAGCATGATCCTGGAGTCCCGGGATCGAGTCCCACATCAGGCTCCCTGCATGGAGCCTGCTTCTCCCTCTGCCTGTGTTTCTGCCTTTCTCTCTCTCTCTCCTGTCTCTCATGAATAAATTAAAAAATAAAATAAAAAAATAAAGTAGAAGCTTTAGGATTAAAACCATAATTAAATTGGATTAATATACCTATTTAATAATGACCTAAAAATAAAGGACATATTTTTCCAGATATTTAGATATCTAGAGGATCAGGATTAAGTTAGAATTCACTTCTGTATAATAAACTGAAAGATGCTCTCCATGAACAGATAAAGTTCTAACATAGCCTTGCCATCCGTTTTTTTTTTTTTTTTTTTTTTTTTTTTTTTGTAAACCTGTAATCATTCAAAGTATTATTTTCTTCTTTTCCTTTAGGACAATTAAGATAACCTATTTTGATTCGAAAGAAACATATATTTCTTTTTAAAATCTGGAAAGTACCAAAAGAATGCAAATCAAATAATGAAGAGCATGCAGGTCCTACCACCTAGAAACTGTTCCGTATAGCTAAGTCTTCTTTCTTCCAACATATGAATACATTTCTGTTCTTCATACAGATTATGGTTATTTCCTGTATAGAAAGTATTATTTATCTGTAATGGATAATGTGCTATGTGGAGAATATCAATCAAATAATTAGATAATGCTAAACACATGATTTTACTATATGATAATTAAAAATAGTGGCTCCTTGATATTTTAATTTGTGTTTTTTTAATTAGCAGTGAATTTAACAATTCTTCATATGTTGTGGGCTTTTAAGACCATTTCCAGGGCAGCCCCGGTAAATCAGTGGTTTAGGGCCGCCTTCAGCCCAGGGTGTGATCCTGGAGACCCAGGATCAAGTCCCACGTCGGGCTCCCTGCATGGAGCCTGCTTCTCCCTCTGCCTGTGTCTTTGCCTCTCTCTGTGTCTCTCATGAATAAATAAAAATCTTAAAAAAAAGACCATTTCCGTTTTATAACTTATTTATATTAATTTTTCTATAAGTGGATTTCTTCATTCCTAAGTGAATTTTTTAAATGGGAGTTATTAAACTACCTAAACTTATTGATATAATTCATATTTAGTCCTATTACTAAAACACATTAAAATTTTTCTTTTTACACATTTCCTTCCTTTACTTCTTTTCTGTAGAGATTATAATATGCTTCCCCTTATCTTTAGTATTTAAAAAGCTATATGATCTATTTAAAATTTTATTAATGATTTACATATCTAAAAATAATTCCTTTAGCTGTATCCTATAATTTTCAAATTGGGAAAAACCAAAATATTCATTATTTACCATATGCTAATATTATATAATATGTTAGAATTACTTTATCATCGGTAGTATCAATAATTGTTGATATTTGCAACAGACATAAAGACATAAGAGTATGTCTTTACTACTATAATTTAGATTCTTCACTGAAATTAATTTAATCAGTAATAACTATTGACATTTACATACAGGTTTCTAACTGGATAAATACTATCTAAATTTATTTTTAATTTTAATTAAATTTTAATTGAAATTTTAATTTAATTTGATTTCTTTTGCATTCTTAAATTCCTAGTTTTGATTTTTCCCACAAGCACATTAAAAAAATATTGTTTATTTTTTAATGGAGTCACTTGAATTGTGTTTTCTTTTTTTTTTAAGATTTTATTTATTTATTTATGAGAGACACAGAGAGAAGGCAGAGACATAGGCAGAGGGAGAGGCAGGCTCCTCCCAGGAGGCTGATGTGGGACTTGATTCCGGAACTCTGGGATCATGCCCTGAGCCACCCAGGAGTCCCGAATTGTGTTTTCCTGAAACCTTAAATATGTAAGCAAACTTTATGTCAAATGACAAATATTTATGAATTACAACTTGGCAGGTCATAATAATCTGAAAACACAAAATTTTTCCCAAACCTACTTTCTAGACATTGCCGCACAGATTTTTCATTTGTTTGTGAAGATTCCTGTAAGTCCACATTGATATTTATTCAGTGCTTATTGAAATGTGATTTGTTTCTTCCTTATTTTGACTTCTTATAATTGAAAATATTTGATGGCATAGTGTCTGAGTCTCATGTACCTCTATCAGTTTTTATCTTTAGATTATTGTGAATTTTCCATTTGAATCCAGAATTTCCTCTTCAGTTCAGATATATTCCCCATCCTATCCAGTGCCAGACCATAGACACGTGGCAAACAAAATAGTACTCACGATATACCTGGCCTTTGATAGGTGCTCAATATGTATTATCAAATGAATGAATGAATAGGAGTGATAGCAATAACTAAAGAGCCAGAAGTGAGGGGATAAAAAAAAGATAAGATTATATTTACAGTGTGCTTTTCAGTCAAATTGGTCCAATTCATTAATTCAAGAATCATTGAAAATAGCAACAATCACAGCAGTTTAGAAAAGAAAAAAAAAACCCATATCTTAATTATGAAATGACTCTTAGAACCTAGTACTGAAAGTGAAGTCATGAAGATAAAACTACACTTAATATTCAGATATAAAAAGGAATTGTTTATTATAGAGGACAAGAATTGTCCATCTTTTTTCTGCCAATTTGAAAACCAGTAAAAAAAAGTAACAACAGAATCTGCTTCCTTTAGAGGCAAGTGATTTATAATAGTTTTAATAGCTAATGGCTATTTGCATACTAGTTTGTGTTAGGCATTTTATATAATTTTTTTTATAATTTAACTCATGTTCTATTACATCTTTAGTCATTACCTTTTCCTATATGATCTATCTACAATCTTACTTCATTCGGTTATCTTTTCTCATTCTGTTATTTTCTTTCCCTTGTTTCATTGTTTGATAAATGCTATCTCATCTTGCCTTATGAAATTTCCAGGTGTTTGACGATTTTATGGCTGATAACAATAAATTTTATAGTTCTAGTTTTCTTCTTCTGAAACTTCAAAATATGTTTTTTCCACCTTCAAATTATTTTGAAAGCCCTAGTTTGGATGTGGAGAGTGGTGTAAGACCTGGCGGCTGACTACATGGCTTAGAACGCAGTGTATATTTTTCATACCCCTGTGGACTTTGACAACTTACATGACTTCTCTGTATTTTAACTTTCTCTAATATTAATTTAGTACCTTCTTCATAATATTGTATACCCCTGTGGACTTTGACAACTTACATAACTTCTCTGTATTTTAACTTTCTCTAATATTAATTTAGTACCTTCTTCATAATATTGTAAAACAAAATAAAGTAAGGATATACTCTACCAATTCTACTACTCATTACTTTATATCAGTTACTTTGTACTATCCTGTCTCTTGATATATATTGAAAACTTGTGGATTGGTGAGAGGAAGGAGTCCATGCTGTTGCCTCAGAATTTGTTCTTATGAGGTGTTTAGAAAAATGTCCTGTCCAGAGCCTAGTTTTTATTTTGTAATGTTGGACTTCACTATTTCATATGTTAAAATATTTAAAAATCTTCATGATCTTTATACACTTGCCTCTTTGTTATTGACATTTCATATAAACTATTGTATTAGATCATCCTATAATATTAGGTTCATGGTGGGGATCCCTGGGTGGCTCAGCAGTTTAGCGCCTGCCGTCAGCCCAGGGCCTGATCCTGGAGTCCCGGGATCGAGTTCCGTCTCGGGCTCCCTGCATGGAGCCTGCTTCTCCCTCTTCCTGTGTCTCTGCCTCTCTCTCTCTCTCTGTGTATCATGAATAAATAAATAAAATTAAAAAAATTAGGTTCATGGTGATAAATATATCCATCATTTCTGCCATATTTTTAAATGAATGAATAGCTGAGAATCTGGAAGAGACTTAATGTTAAACCCCAAACATCAACCTTACATTTTTTACATACATTTAAGGAAAACATGACAGACTTCTTACTAGTTTGTCAATAAACTAATTCATATCTATTATGTACATTTCACTTCCTATATATAATATAAAATAAATTTAATTCATTTTATAATCTTTTAGCACATGCCTGCCAAACCCATCCCCACAATGGCCTTCCGAATTTTCAGGTATCATTATAATTCATACTTTTGTAGCTGTTATAAGGAACATTGCAACATTAGAATTTGTTTATTTACATTCTTGTATGTGTATATATGTGTATACGTGTATATGTATATATGTCTATATCTATCTATATCTATCTATATATATACACACACACATACATGTGCACACAAAATCAAGAGGCTCTTTTGTGTTTTCACCATATGAATGAAGAATAAATAGTGAAGAATAAGATGACTCGTGTTTATGCAGTTAAAAGGATGAATTTCTTTTATGCTCCAACAATTGAACACAAAAATATATCTGTTTATATAAAACACATTGGGTGCAAATGTGTGAAGTCAAAATAAGAGATATCCCGCTAAATGAATAAATCTTAACAAAGTAAAAATAAAATTCTTTATGTGTCGTTTTTTGCATACAGTTTTACAATAGTTTCAGAAAAACTGTTTTAACCAAATTGGCTTTGAAAGTTTGCTAAATAATTATAATGATTGGTTACACAGTTCTGAAGCTAGCATTTTAATTGCACTAGAGCAGTTCCTTGATCGGAGTTTTACACACATGCACACCCACACACAGTTTAGTTGGTAACAGAGCATTTCGGCATGATTTTCAGAGGATGTAGAAAACTCAGAAATTTCATTTTTCTTCTCTCTCTCTGTGTATTTCTTGCATTTATGATATTAACACGATGTGAATACCAGTATTTTTTCCTTTTAACAAAGCATAAATCTAGATCCATCCGAATCCTATAAAGAATAGAGAATGATCTTCTTTGAAGTAATGAGTTCACACACAAAAAAATTCAAAAATAGTTTCAGAGATACTATGTGACATATCTCATATGGTGAAGAATGCCTTCAATAAAGCCTCAGTTTTGGTTGTTTTTTTGTTTTTTTCTTTTAAGAGATGGTAAAGATGTTATTTATTTCAAAGCAGTGGTTAAGAAGTAGATGTTTTTGCTAGAAAATAATTTTTTGAAGCTTCACAACAAATAGTTTTGAATAAAAATGAGGTAAAAATTTTGAAGACTTCATAAATTTAAAACTCATTTAAAAGTTTGTAAAAGTTTTTATTGTGGAATATATACTGAACTATGTGCACATAGTTTAAAGGATGATAATAAGAATACACCTTCCACACATTAGCAGTGCAAGAGATAAAATATTGGGAGCATTTTAGAAGCTGCTAGTGATCATTCAATACAAACCTTTTTCTTAACCCCCAAATTTGTGAGTTTTCTCTTTTTCCTACATAATTTTTCTACTTCTTATTAGTGTCCATTAATATATATTCTTAGTTTTTCCTGTTTTTGAAACTTATATAAATGGACTTTACTGAAGGAATTCATCTATGATTTCAATCTGTCAATCAACGTCATGATTAGGATATCCATCCAAGGGGATGTATCCTGCAGTATTCCTTTTGATTAGAGTAGAACATTCCATTGTATGTACAAAAAATATATTCATAAGTGTGTTAAGAGTTGCATAGGTTGATTCCTATAATTTAGTATTAAGAAAAATGCTCTAAAGAGGGGTGCCCAGATGGCTCAGTTAGATACAATCTTACTCTTGAATTTGGCTCAGGTCATGATCTCAGGGTCTTGAGATTGAACCCCACATCCCTCTCAGTGCTGGACATGGAGCCTGCTAAAGATTCCCTCTCTCCCTCTCCCTCTGCCCCTCCCCTCTTGTCACACACACACACACACACACACACACACACACACACACACACTCTTTAAAAAGAGGAAAAGAAAAATAAATAGTCTTATAATGTCTACTAGTGATATGGAGTTGAATTGAAGTATTTTTTTTTTTGTCAATTCTAGTATCAGAGTTTGGGGTTCTCATAATTGCACATCATCTACAACCCAAGACATTGTTTGACCTGTAATTTTTGTAAATTTTATTAGTGTGAAATGCTGCACTATTATGATTTAAATTTACAGTTCTTTAATACAGTGGGCAAGTGATAATGAACATGTTTATGTGCCATTTGTATGTCTTCTTTCTAAAGTGTCCATATATGTTTGCCAATTTTCCTTTTGTTTTTTTCTTACTATTGAATTGAATCTATGTTGTCCATTGCTAACTTTTTAGTAATTATGTATTGCATATATCTCTTATTTTGACTTCACACATTTGCACTCAATGTGATTTTTATAAACATATATTTTTAGATTCAATGTAGTTGAATAAAACATCTTTTGCAATTAGAAAATAATCACAGTTTTATTTCTTCCTTTTGACATTTACTAATTTTATTACTCTTAATGTCTTATACTTTGCTAGCTAAAGCTTAAAGTAAATGTTGACTAACTGGCATAGTTTTTTTGTTTCTGATCTTAAAATAAATACTTTGAAATCCTTAAATACTTTTGCCATTTTGTATAATGCTTGTTGTAAGATTTTGTAAGTGCCTCTATTAATTTAATAATGTTTATTAGCAATTACCAGTTTTTATCCACTACAGATATAGAATCTTATTAGACACTTCTGAATATGTTGTGATCCTTTGGGTTTTTTAAATTATTTTTTAATGGTAAACAATGTTGCTCAATTCTTTAATATCTAACACACATTACTGTGATTATGATGCAGTCTACGTATTTACTCTTATCATTTACTATTAATAATTAGCACTATTACATCTATGTGCTGTTAGATGGAGCACATTTGAGATTTCCTGCAATTTTCTTTTTTGTACTTTTATGTTTGCATTTTTGTTATCTGTTGCTGTTGAACTAATTATCCAGACTTGGTGTCTTAAAACAATAGCATTCATTATCTTACAGTTTCTGGGAGTGAGGCAACTGGGTATAGTTCAATCGGGTGCCTCTTACACAAGAGTTCATCTGAGGCTTGACCTCAAGACCCTGAAAGCATGACCTGAACCAAAACCAGGAGTCAGATGCTTGACCCACCATGCTACGTAGGCGTCCCAGTGTATAATATTTTTCATTGTAAATCAGCCCTCAGAATTTTATAAATTCTATCAAGATTTCTCTCTTGACTCATGTTTGAGAAGTATGTTTTAAAATTTCTGAATAAAAAGTTTCTTCTAATTATCTATTATTTATTTCTAACTTGTTGCATTGGAGTCAGAATTTGTGGTCTGAATAAATTCAAACTTAATAAATTATTGAATGCAGCATTTTGGACCAACACACTGATAATCATTACTTGGAGCCAGTTTTAGATAAATCGGTATTCTCCATTTATGGAATTAATATTTATGTACGTTTAGCTTAGAATAGCATTCAATTCTATAATTTTACTGATTTTTCTGTATACTTGATCTATAAATTATTGAAACAGGAGTACTAATATTTTTAATGGTGTCAGCTTATTTTTCACATAGATGTCAATTCTTACCTTTTTTTTTTTTTCTAAGAGAGGGAGGGACAGATAGACAGAGTGGAGGAAAAATGAGAGAGAGAATCTTAAGCAGGTTCAATGCCCAGCGTGGAGCCCAACATGGAGCTGTCTCACAACCCTAAGAGCTGAGCTGAAATCAAGAGTTAGACAATCGAGCTACCCAGGCACCACTCGGCTCTTACTCTTGATAACTGAGATTCATATTGGGGCATCCAATTTTGAAAATATATCTTCCTGGGGACTTCAAAATTATTATTATGTAGTATACCTTTTATTCTAGTATGTCATTTTACTTAATTTCTGTCTGATATTAATATAATCATCCCAGCTTCTTTTTGCTAATATTTACTGTCATATATATTTTTCCTTCTTTTTTTTTTTTTTTGTTCTTGACTTCTTAGCATTTCAGAACATTTTTGTTAAAAGCCCTATATATAGGCTTTATCATCTTAATCCACTTTACTTTGAAACTGGGTATGTAGTCCCTTCATGTCTATTTATTTATTAAAAGATTTATTTATTGGAGAAAGAGAAAGAGAGAGAGAAAGAGTGTGTGGAGGAGGGAGGGAAAGGGGGAGATGGAGAGTAAGAATCTCAAGCAGATTCCCCACTGAGTGTGGAGCCCAATGTGGGGTTCAGGCTCACAACCTTGAAATCATGACCTGAGCTAAAACCAAGAGTTGGATGCTTAACCTACTGAGCAATCTAGGTGCCCCAAATTCATTCATATTTATATTTGTAATTATATATGTTCTATTTATGTTAGACTTGAACTTTTTTCATAAGATTATGAGACTTTCTGTATGTTATACATTGTATCCCTCCCTCTTTTTTTTTCTTGTCTCCCTTTAGTTTGATTGGACTTTTATACTTTTTTTCTCTCTTCCTTATTTATTTTTCTTCTATATTTTATTTACTATTTATACAACTAGGTATATTCTCTTACTTTTTCCATCTACTTTAACTTAAACATTTAACTGATTTTTAAGTAAATCAATGTGGTTTGATTTCTCCTGATTAAAATAGTGATTATGAAATACACATTAATTCTAATACTTTCATTTATGTATTACTAATGTCCAATATTTTATTTTTACTTATTTTCACTCTACCCATTAGATATTACCATTGTTATTTTTAACATATTTTAAAAATTCCTCTGGCTTGTATCCTTCTGCTTATCCTCTTAGCTTATAATGTTTTTGTTGTTTGTATGTTTGTTTTCTGGTAAAGGAAATCCTCTAAAAATTTTATAAGAGCTGACCTATGGTTGCAAAGTCCTCCTGCTATCTTATTTTTTGTTTGATATTATCTTAATTTCTCTCTCTCTTTAAACAGTTTGTTTATTTATTTGACACCGAGAAACAGCACAAGCAGGGGAAGTGGCAAGCAGAGTGGGGAGGGAGAAGGAGGCTCCCTGTGGAGCAAAGAGCCCCATGTTGGACTCAATCTGAGGACTCTGAGATCATGACCTGAGCCAAAAGCAGATGTTTAACACACTGAGCTACCCAGGCACCCCTTAATTTTACCACCAATGAAAGTTTGAGTATATAACTGTAAGTTGACAACTTTTTTTTTCCTTCAAAAAATGAGAATATTAGTCAAATTTCTTTTCTCATGTATTTATCAGAAATCAGTACTCAGTTCTCATGGAATAGTCAAGGTCAAATAAATCAGGATAGTCTTGAGTGGGGAGCCCTAAACAAGAGTCTGAAGCAGTTTTTCACTTGTATGGAATGAGGAGGTCAGAGGGATGGAGAAGAGGGAAGCCTGAGAGCAGAAGAGTAGTGAGTACTGAGTCAAGGTGGGGAAAAGGATCTTTAAGTTTTTCTGTCCTCTGCCAGTAAGAAGACTTCTAAACGGAAGCACATGGATGGGAACACAGATATGTTTAAGAGCAGGGCAGCCAGGAAGCTCTGAGTCCTTGACAATAATATCTTTAGAGATTATCAGGCACTGATTTTGTACCAGGTCTGGTGGAGGAGGGAGTTTACCTTGTGAGGTTTATCAGGTAAAGCCTTTGTAACTGCCTGTGTCTGGCCTGAGAACTCATTAGTAGTTTTTCAGCAGGGAGCAAGACTCTTCAACCCCATCCCTTGATTTTTTTTAAGACATGAGGAAGAAACATAGCTACCCAATCATGACCCTCCAAATAGGTCAGACAATTAGGAGCTGTGATAATATCTCAGTTGATTTGGGTCAAGACACCAAGGCAGTTACCAAGATCACTCCCAGTAGGAAAATCAGGTCTGTTTGTGAGACTGAAGGTAACCATCAGGCCTAACAGTTATCAAGGCAGGAAAGGATAGATCACTGCTCATTAAGGTCTACTTTGGAGAACCAGGGAGCTCCTCCGATTTCTTTATGAATCTTTTTTAGCTGGTCTGCAACATCAATTCTGCACAGTATGTCTTCTGGCTGAAGTTGACCCAAAGACTTCCAGGACTGAGATTGTATCATGGTAGGGAGTACATACAAGAAGTATAATCCAAGAAAGGAGTAACCCTGGAAACAAAATGTTTACAGTGTTAGGATACCCCAAATAAAGCATATGTTAATCAAGCCCCCCTAATGGGGACCCATTTCCAGTCCAGTACAAAAAATTCAGCTTAGTTCTTGGTTTCAGGAGCAGTGCTTGTGGCTGTCAGTTTCCAACAGTTTTTTTTTTTGTCCATGATATCAGACATTCAGCCTCACAAGTTTGGACAACAGCTGGAGTGAAGTGTTTTACAAGGAACACACAGTAGCTGCTGCTTCGTAGTTGGCACTCTCAGGTGTGATTATGGGGTCAAATTCAGTCTGAACCCAAAACACTCCTAACAGTTTATAATGATGACATAGGGGTATTTGTGTGTGTGTGTGTGTGTGTGTGTGTATTTATTTTAAAAGAGGAAAGCTTTCAAGAGCAGTTTTCTAAAACGATCATTGTTGTCCTTCCCTCTCCCTCCCCACCTCCTTAGACAAGAGGATTTTAGATTTTTTATTTGTTATTTCTGTTATGATCAGTGTGTCCCATTTAATAATCAAAACTTTACTTTTTTTATCATTCCCCTATTTCCCCTATAAAAATCTTTCATCTGGAAAGAATTAATGCAAAAGGGACAAAAACATATTTAGAGAAAAATAGCTTAATATATCTGAGTCAGAAAGCTACATTGTGTTTAATAATTGGTTTATATAAAATCCAGATTTTTAAAAAAATTTCAAAATATTCTTACATAGTCTCTCATCTTTTCTTTGACAGATATTTTGATCTCTTGTATATTTGAATCTTTAGAAAAGAACTGAGTGGAACACAGGGTCCTTACAGGATCCCCCAGGGAACTGAGTTATCAATAATTGCAAGAAAGAATTGTAAAGCTGAAGGAGGAAAAACTGTCTCATGGGACATGTGACACAAATGAGAAGTGTCCTTTTGGAGACTTGCTGCACTGAGACACCAGGGGAGGCTTACCTAAGATATGCAGTCCAGACTGACATTATCTTAGTCTCTTTCATCAGCCAACAGAGTCTGCCTTTTAATTTCTTTTTCTTTTTTTTAAGATTTTATTTATTTATTCCTGAGACACACAGAGAGGGAAGCAGAGACATAGGCAGAGGGAGAAGCAGGCTCCCTGCAGGGACCCCGATGTGGGACTCAGTCCCAGGATCCTGGGATCATGACCTGAGCAGAAGGAAGACACTCAACTGCTGAGCCACCCAGGTGTCCCTATCCTTTAATTTCATTAAAACATTCAATAGTCCTGTGGCTTTGGGGTGATGTGGAGCATTGGGCATTGCATGTCCAGTGACTGAGTCCACTCATGTGTGGCATATGGCTGCAAATCTAGGTCTGTTGTCAGATGCATTGTGCTTAGGAAACCTCAACAAAAGACAAGTGTGATCTCATAGGGCCTTTGATAAGTGCTCCCTGAATCAGTGGAATGCTTGGGGATGCCTAAGCCAAACACAGAGTAGGTGTTAACAGTGGTCAGGGTCCTGTGAAACACTTTGTATGGGAAATCTCTGTACTTTACTCTCAGTTTTGCAGTGAACCTAAAACTGCTTTAAAAAAAATAATGTTTTAAAAAACAAAATGGAAGTAACCATCAAGTTTTTCATTGCTGCTATAGTAAAAACAGGAAGCTAAAACTGAAGCAAGTACTAACCCCTACCCCATTCTTTTTTCATTTTTCTGCATGGAAAGGTACACTGATGATGGTCAAGTGGATTGGTATAGACATGGGGGATCTTCAAGTGTTTAGCATACTTTTAAGTAGTTTCTAATAATTATAAAAGCAATGTGATGAGATGCTACTAAAGAATTACAAGGTTGAAGGCTAAATGGCAGTGGGGAACCCAGTGAGGCAAAGGTAATCCTGAAGGAACTTTACCCTAAAAACACTGTTTAAAACTGTAAAATCTAAGATTTGTTTACAATATCTTACGGGTCATGAAGATAGAGACAAAAGCTAGCGCTCATCCAAGGTATACTCCAAAAGTAGAAACTTTGGCTAGTAAACAGGTACACAAAGTTCCATATATTGTCTAAGTATGAACCAGAAATAAATTCACCAACACCACATCCACATCATCAACAGTATCCATAAATGTGCCTTGCCGTTAAAGAAAGCAAGGCAGAAATTCCTTTAGAATTTGTAATTTCAAATCCAGAAGTATATATTTGCAACTCAAGTTCACATTCCAAGAATGATCAAAAAATGAAAAGGAATAATTTAAAGAATACTAAACTAATAGTGCATCCAGGCAATTAATGGAATGTAAATACAAATCTTTTCAAGGAAAGAAGGTGATAGATGCCAGAACATGTGAATCAACAGAAAATAGACACACACACAAAAAAATCCTTTAGATGTTTTAATTATCAGACACATCACGTAATAATTATGCTTGCAATTTTGCAAAGATAAAAACTGGGCTTGAAGCTCGACTCTGGCTCACCCAAGGTCTCTCCCTAGGAGATGATGTTTAAGGGTAAATTTAAGTAATGAATTTGCATTAGGTGGACAAGTCTTCAAGGGGAGACTGGCAAGATGGTGGAAGACTAGGGGTCCTCAACTCATCTGGCCCCACAAACTTACCTAGATAACTTTCAAAACATCCTGAACACCTGCAAATTCAACTTGGGATGTAAAGAGAGAACAAATGGAATGCTAGAGAGGGAAAAGTTTTCACTTCTAACAAGGTAGGAAGAGAAAAAACTAAAAAAGGAATAAAATGGGAGAAGGGCCCCATGAGGAACAGGGCTAAAGCTGAACAGCAAAAGCCTCCGGGACATGAGAGCCTAGCCCTGGACAACCAGGAACTTTAAAAATCTGCCCCAGAGTTTTCCCTTCTGGAAAAGTGCTTAGCAGGGAAATTAAGTAGAATTGCAGGAGGAGTTGTGAAGCCTCCAGATTCCTGGAGTCACTATAAGAGGAGGGGGTGCCCAGGGAAAGTGCACCACAAATGGTGATCCCGTATCAGTAAAGGCCTGGAGCATGCAGCCCTTGGGGCATTTGCGAGAAGCCCATGGGTTATGCAGGCTGGCTCCAGAGCTTCCTTTACCCTAGAGGTGGGCAACGGATGGAGGTGGCTGCCCTCTGTTCCCTTTGGGAGAGGTGGTCCCCGGAAGTGCAGGTCCAGTGGTGCAAGGCCCTGGATCCCAGGGTGTCCAAACCGACAAGCCGGTGATACTGCATTCCCCCTGGGACAGGTGGAAGTGGGAGGGCACAGGACAGCGAGGACTCTCCTGCCGCCAGGCACCCCCGAGCTGTGCAGGTCAGTTCACCTGCACAAGCCCCCAGGAGCACCAAGGCCAGTGTGGGCTGGGGAACTGCGGTTAGTTACTCATGGGGAGCTGACTCCAGGGCTGGAGAGCTGGCCACCACCAGTGTTGGTTTTCCTCCTTGTGTCACCATGTGCCTGGGAGAGGCAAGTCAACAGGGAACACAGGCCTCACGGGGTAAAAGGCTCCCACTAAGCCCGGCAGGGGGCGAGGCATCTCCCCCAGGTGCACACACCTGAGCATCACCACAGCAGACCCCTCCTCCAGAAGACCAGCTGGAAAGACAGGGGAAGAGCAAGTTTACTGATCAAGAAGTGGTGGAAAGCTCCAGGACTGAAGGGAAATAGTATAGAGAACTAGAATGTCCCTCCCCTCACCCATTACGACTCGTTTTTATATCAGGCTAAAAAATTCCAATATTTTTTCTCTTTTCCCACCTTAACTACAATATTTTACCACCTCTTCATTTTTAAATTTTCCTTTTTGACTTGCATATTTCTATGATTACATGTCTTAGATATATTTTTCACTTCTGGGTTCCATTCAATGTATTCAATTTAATTCTGGCAGATATATGAGATATGGGTTTTTATTTTTATTTTTATTTTCTTTTTTTTTTTTTGGTCTTATTTTGTTTTACAATGGTGGAAGTTAGAACCTCCTAACACGTGACCAAAATACACCCAGAACCAAATAGAACACTGTGTTGTTTCATTCTATGAGATGATATTCT
The DNA here is from genome assembly GCF_905146905.1 of Nyctereutes procyonoides. Taxonomy (NCBI): domain Eukaryota; kingdom Metazoa; phylum Chordata; class Mammalia; order Carnivora; family Canidae; genus Nyctereutes; species Nyctereutes procyonoides. Next base: position 10,824,710 of record NW_026575032.1, on the reverse strand, counting down.
CTTTTTCTTCCCATTCTGCCCCCCTCTTTTATCTTGTTTATGCTCTTGTGGTCAATGTTGGATTTTTAGATAAGTATTGCAGGTTTACAGATATTTGGATTAAGCATCTTCTAACATACAGAAAGAAATACACTCAGAACCAAGAGGATCACCTCTAGGTGGCCTCAGGGAGACTACATTCTCTCTCAACTACCACTTTCTCCCACCACTGTCCTCCCTCCCCCCTTTTTTTTCTTCTTTGTTTTTAGTTTTTGGCTTTTTATTTTTACTACTTTGTTTTAAAATTTGGTTTTCACTTTAGTAGTCCTTTTGTTTTATTTTGTTCTCTTCTTTTTCTTTTATTTTCTGGTCTCTGTCCTCTTTGGAATCCTTTAGGGTGTATTTTACCTAGATCATTATTGATATGTTTGACTCAGCTCGCTCATACAGCCACTCTGCACTGGACAAAATGACTAGAAAGAATTCACCACAAAAGAAAGAACTGGAAGCAATACTCTCTGCCACAGAGTTACAAAATGTGGATTTAAATACAGTGTCTGAAATTCAAATCAGAAGTACAATTGTAAACTTACTGGTAGCTCTGGAAAAAAGCATAAAGGACTCTAGAGACTTTGTTATTGCAGAGTTGAGATCTAATCAGGCTTAAATTAAAAATAGTTTAACAGAGATGCCATCCAAACTGGTAGATCTAACTGCTAGGGTTAATGAAGTGGAAGAGAGAGTGAGTGACATAGAGGACAAGTTGATGGAAAGGAAGGAAACTGAGGAAAGAAGAGAAAAGCAAAAGCCCATGAGAAAATGGTTTGGGAAATAAATGATAGCTTGAGAAGGAAAACTATAGTCTAATTGGGAACCAGAAGAGGCTGACAGGAAGAGAGGACCACAAAATATATTTGAACAAATTGTAGCTGAGGACCTAATTTGGGGAGGGATATAGGCATTCAGATCCAGGATATAGAGAGGCCCTCCCTTAAATCAATAAAAACCGTTCAACACCTCAACATTTAATAGTGAAAATTGCAAATTCCAAAGATAAAGAGAAGATCCTTAAAGCAGCAAGAGACAAGGGATCCCTAACTTATATGGGAAGAAGTATTAGGTTAACAGAAGACGTCTCCACAGAGACCTGGCAGGCCAGAAAGGGCTGGCAGGATATATTCAGGGTCCTAAATGAGAAGAACATGCAGCCAAGAATACTCTATCCAGCAAGGCTCTCATTCAGAATAGTAGGAGAGATAAAGATCTTCCAAGATAGGCAGAAACTAAAAGAATATGTGACCACCAAACCAGCTCTGCAAGAAATATTAAGGGGGATGCTGTAAAAGTAAGAGGAAGCTCAAAGAAACGATCCACAAAAACAGGGACTGCATAGGTTATACGATGACACTAAATTCATATCTTTAAATAGTTACTCTGAACATGAATGGGCTAAATGATCCCATCAAAAATGCAGGGATAGTATAAAAACAAGACCCATCTATGTGCTGTCTACAAGAGACTCATTTTAAACCTAAGGACACCTCCAGCCTGAAAATGAGGTAGAGAACCATTTACCATTCAAAAGATCCTCAAAGGAAAGCTGGGGTATCAGCCAGCCCCAGTGGCACAGCGGTTTATGCCATCTGCAGCCCGGAGTGTGATCCTGGAGACCGGGGATCGAGTCCCACATCAGGCTCCCTGCATGGACCTGATTCTCCCTCTGCCTGTGTCTATGCGTCTCTCTCTCTCTCTCTCTCTCTCTCTCTGTCTGTCTCTCATGAATAAATAAATAAAATCTAAAAAAAAAAAAAAAGAAAAAAGAAAGCTGGGGTATCAATCCTCATATCTGATAAATTAGAGTTTACCCCAAAGACTGTAGTAAGAGATGAAGAGGGACAGTATATCATACTTAAAGCATATATCCAACAAGAGGACCTAACAATCATGAATATTTATGCCCCTAATGTGGGAGCTGCCAAGTATATCAATCAACTAATAACCAAAGTAAAGAGATACTTAGATAATAATACAGTAATAGTAGGAGACTTCAACATGACATCTACAGCAAATGACAGATATTCTAGGCAGAATATCAGCAAAGAAAAAAGGGCCTTGAATGATACACTTAGCCAAATAGATATCATAGATATATATAGAACATCCCTCCAAATGCAACACGTTCTTCTCAAGTGCACATGGAACTTTCTCCAGAACATACCACATATTGGATCACAAATCAGGTCTTAACAGATACCAAAAGGTTGGGATCATCCCCTGCATATTTTCAGACCACAATGCTTTGAAACTAGAACTCAATCACAAAGAGAAATTTGGAAGAAACTCGAACATGTGGAGGCTAAAGAGCATCCTACTAAAAGATGAAAGGGTCAATGAGGAAATTAGAGAAGGATTAAAAAGATTCATGGAAACTAATGGAAATGAAGATACAACCTTTCAAAATCTTTGGAATACAGCAAAGTGGTCTTAAGACACAAATACATCACAATACAAGCATCCTTCAGAAAATTGGAAAAACCTCAAATACACAAGCTAACTTAACACCTAAGGGAACTGGAGAAAGAACAGCAAGTAAAACCTAGACCAAGCAGAAGAAAAGAGATAATAAAGTTTCGAGCAGAACTCAATGAAATAGAGATCAGAACTATAGAACAGATTAACAAAATCAGGAGTTGGTTCTTTGAAAGAATCAATAAGATAAACCATTAACCAGCCTTATTAAAAATAAAAAAGATTCAAATTAATAAAATCATGAATGAAATAAGAGAGATCACAACCAATACCAATGAAATATAAATGATGTTAAAAAACATATTTGAACAGCTATACACCAAAAAATTAGGCAATCTAGAAGAAATGGATGCATTCCTGGAAAACCACAAATTACCAAAACTGGAACAGGAATGAATAGAAAACCTGAACAGGTCAATAACCATGAGGAAACTGAAGCAGTCATCAAAACTCCCAACACACAAAAGTCCAGGGCCAGATGGCTTCCCTTGGGAAATGTATCAAACATTTAAAGAAATAATACCTATTCTACTAAAGTTGTTCTGCAGGATAGAGAGGGATGGAATACTTCCAAAATCATTTTATGAGGCCAGCATCACCTTACTTCCAATACCAGACAATTCCCCACCAAAAAGGAGAATTATAGACCAATGTCCCTGATGAACACAGATGCAAAAATTCTCGACAAGATACTACTGGCTGATAGGACCCGACAGTACATTAAGAAGATTATCCACCATGACTAAGTAGGATTTATCCCCGGGATGCCAGGATGGTTCAACACTCATAAAACAATCAACATGATACATCATATCAACAGGAGAAAAAGCAAGAACCCATATGATCCTCTCAGTAGATGCAGAGAAAGCATTTGACAAAATACAGCATCCATTCCTGATCGAAACTCTTCAGAGTGTAGGGATAGAGGGAACATTTCTCAACATCTTAAAAGCCATCTACGAAAAGCCCACAGCAAATATCATTCTCAATGGGGAAACACTGGGAGCCTTTACCCTAAGATCAGGACACGACAGGGATGTCCACTCTCACCACTGCTATTCAACATATTACTAGAAGTCCTAGCCTCAGCAATGAGGCAACAGAAAAAAATAAGAGGCATTCAAATTGGCAAAGAAGAAGTTAAACTCTCCCTCTTCACAGATGACATGCTACTGTACACAGAAACCCCAAGAGACGCCACTCCAAGATTCCTAGAACTCCTACAGCAATTCAGAAGTGTGGCAGGATACAAATCAATGCCCAGAAATCAGTGGCCTTTCTATACACTAACAATGAGACTGAAGAAAGAGAAATTAAGGGGTCAATCCCATTTACAATTGCACCCAAAAGCATAAGATACCTAGGAATAAACCTAACCAAAGAGGTGAAGGATCTATACCCTAAAAACTACAGAACACTTCTGAAAGACATTGAGGAAGACACAAAGAGATGGAAAAATATCCCATGCTCATGGATTGGAAGAATTAACATTGTGAAAATGTTTATGCTACCCAGGGCAATGTACACGTTCAATGCAATCCCTATCAAAATACCATGGGCTTTCTTCACAGAGTTAGAACAAATCATCGTAACATCTGTGTGGAATCGGAAAAGACCCCGAATAGCCAGGGGAATATTGAAAAGGAAAAACAGAGTTGGGCACATCACAATGCTGTATTTCAGGTTGTACTACAAAGCTGTGGTCATCAAGACAGTGGGTCCTGGCACAAAAAGAGCATAATAGAGAACCCAGAAATGGGCCCTCAACTCTATGGTCAACTAATATTTGACAAAGCAGGAAAGACTATCCACTGGAAAAAGGACAGTCTCTTCAATAAATTGTGCTGGGAAAATTGGACATCCACATGCAGAAGAATGAAACTGGACCATTCTCTGACACCATACACAAATACTAACTCAAAGTGGATGAAAGATCTAAATGTGAGACAAGACTCCATCAAAATCCTAAAGGAGAACCCAGGCAACACCCTTTTTGACCTTGGGCACAGCAACTTCTTGCAAGACACATCTATGAAGGCAAAGGAAACAAAAGCAAAAATGAACTATTGGGACTTACTCAAGATAAAAAGCTTCTGGCAAAAGACATGAACAGAAATCTCACAGAGGAAGACATAGACATGGCCAACAAGCACAAGAGAAAATGCTCCGCATCACTGGCCATCAGGGAAATACAAATCAAAACCACAATGAGATCCCACCTCACACCAGTGAGAATGGGGAAAATTAACAAGGCAGGAAACCACAAATGTTGGAGAGGATGTGGAGAAAGGGGAACCCTCCTGCACTGTTGGTGGGAATGTGAACTGGTGCAGCCACTCTGGAAAACTGTGTGGAGGTTCCTCAAAGAGTTAAAAATAGTACTGCCCTATGACCCAGCAATTGCCCTGCTGGGGATTTACCCCAAAGATATGGATGTAGTGAAACTAAGGGGCATATGCACCCCAGTGTTCATAGCAGCAATATCACAATAGCAGACATGGAGAAGGAGCCTCGATGTCATCAACAGATGAATGGATAAAGAAGATACTACTCAGCCATTAGAAAGGACAAATACCCACCATTTGCTTCAACATGGATGGAACTGGAGGGTATTATGCTGAGTGAAGTAAGTCAATCGGAGAAGGACAAACATTGTATGGTCTCATTCATTTGGGGAATATAAGAAATATTGAAAGGGTTTGTAAGGGAAAGGACAGGAGCTGAGTGGGAAAAGTTAGAGAGGGAGACAAACCATTAGAGACTCCTAACTCTAGGAAACAAAGGGTTGGGGAAAGGAAGGTGTGTGGGGTTTGGGGTAACTGGGTGATGGGAAATAAAGAAGACACTTGACGGGATGAGCACTGGTGTTGTACTATATGTTGGCAAATTGAATTTAAATTTTTAAAAATGTTTAAAAAAAGCTGGGCCTGAAAATATTGGCAAAAAATATAAATTGACTTTACAAGTTTGAAGAAAAAAGGAAAAAAAAAATAAACATCTGTTTAAAAAAAGAAATAAATGTGATTATATCAGGCAACTCATAAAGTTTTGGATGATGAAAGAAGCTAAAACTTCCTACATCTTATAGACTGTCCAGAGATGTTGAAGATATTAATTACATTCGAAGCTGACATGCCTATAGTACTTACTAAAAGTTCCAAGCTAGTAACTTGGGGAAAGAATGAAAGGAAGTGAGCAAAAGTAACACATAATAGGACAAACTGAAAACAGAAATAAGTTTAAAACCCAAAAGAATAACTAATATCAAAAATAAAGAACATAGCAGTACTATAAATATTAACTAGATGATAAGATGTTATGAATAACTTTAGGCAATCATTTTATTAATTGGATAAGTTTCTTGAAATGTAAAAATGTGACTGCAGAAGAAATTAGAAATGTTAACATGTGTAACTAAAAAAAAAATCACTATTTCAAAATAATTCACAAAGGAAAAACCCCAGAAACAGATCATTTCTTGATTCATTGATGAATTGTATCAAATACTAAAGATACAAATAATTTTAATATAAACAAACTTTCCCAGAAAATATGAAAAGAGAAAAATTTCCAACTTGTAAGAAAATTGCATAATCTTACCCCAAGTTCCACAAAGGCTAGTAGGGTAGATGAAATCTAGAATCCAGTCCATTCATAAGACTAAAAATTATAGGCAGAATATTATCTCACAGAATCTAATTTGTGTGTGTGTGTTTTACTGTGTTGAATTTTGTTTTATACTATGACTAGAAAGTGGCTAAACAGGAGAAAATAAATCAGAACAATCATTTGACAAAATTATGCATAAAAATAATTTTATGCAATTCGACACATATCTATAATTGGATTTTAAAGAATTGGGATTAACATGAAAGTCTTAAGCTGATACAAGATATGCACAAGAAACCTAAGCAAATCCAATAAAGAAATATTAAATGCTTTTTCTTTAAAACTGAGAATAATAGGATGCTTGATGACTACTATGAAATTGTCTGAGTTGTACATTCTGTTAAACCTGGTCACTAGGGGGCAGCCCGGGTGGCTCAGGGTTTAGTGCCACCTTCAGTCCAGGGCGGATCCTGGAGACCCCGGATCGAGTCCCACATCAGGCTCCCTGCATGGAGCCTGCTCCTCCCTCTGCCTGTGTCTCTGTGTCTCTCATAAATCAATCAATCAATCAATCAATCAATCAATGAATCAATCTTTAACAACAACAACAAAAAAAAAACCTGGTCACTAGGATGTTTCCATGAGTGTTTGTGTGTAGCGTGGGAGTTTGAATGCAATAAATGCATGCATGTGTGTGCTGTGTAATTTCTTTTGAATATGGGTGATGAAAGAAAATGGTGTAAAAATCAGTTTCCTCGAGGAAGTACTTTAACAGTTCTAGTCTATGAACTGGACAGTTACCAGTCATATCTATCTCTTCATTTTGCTGTTCATTGCAATCACTGCAAATTTTCTGTTGTAAGTAGAATTGAAACTGGGTTTTATATTCTATTTATTTTCACCCCTGAGAAGGGAGACTAAAAGAAAAAAATGAGAACTTAAACAGCATTTTATTCTTGCTGTGTTAATGGACCTAAGAATTTGCACCCAGCCCTGTGAAAATTTTATTGGTCTAAGATTATGTGAGAAATAAAGGTTAAAAAATAAATTATAAAAAGTGAAATAACAGGTGCTTATTTAGTATTAATTATTTTATCTAAGAAAAGAACGTTATCTATTCAGAATAAATAATACCTAATAAAGAATTCCCACTTGTTGAATATCTTCTTTCGCTTACTCACCACATAGATATGTTACATCTGAGTGATTTTGGAAATATTTGTTGAAATATTTTGTACTTATTCCTAGGAAAGGAAAGCCAAGTCCATTTTTAAAAATTCCATTTTTCTTATTCTATCTAGTTCTGTCTGTCTCTATATACAAATTCAACATTGCTATGAATTTATTATCTCATGATTTTGGAGGACAGTAAAATTTAATCAAGTTACATTATTTTATTTTTTGCCGTATCATTTTTCCTAGGGATTCTTTCTATGGTATCTGTACATATTTTCCACCATTGACCAAGAAACAGATCCCATCCTCCCCAAAACAGCTGCTGAAACAGATTTGTCTGTAGAAATGGTTTCCAGATCTGAATTGCACTGTTCAAACCATTGTCAGTATTCAACTAATAGCTAGTTCCATTTCTGGGGCTATATTTAAGTATTCATTCTTGATTCAAGTTATCTTGTTCCAAATACAGAAGAAGTGAATTTTTAGATGTCCTAGCTAATTTTCAAGTCAAACTATCATAGCCTATTGCCCAGTTCTTCCAGAATTGACCTCTTGCATCTTGGTGCCTTTATTGTGAACACAACGTATCAACTATATGTGTCCTTTATATCCACGCTGACTGTGAACTTTCTTGAAGTAAGTGTTCTATATCTTATTCCTGGTTATTTCCTCAGTATTTATCCTGCTGTCTGTGGAAAGTGTTCAACCAAAATAAATGAATACATGAATTAATATGATGATAAAATAAGATGCTTAAAGCTGGAAATATCGATGAAAGCCAAAGACTGGAATCTTAGTAATTTGTATAGGGCCCTGTCAGCTAGTTTTATCAATAGCGTGTTTTTTGTTTTTGTTCTTTTTTTTAAAGGATTTTATTTATTTATTCATGAGAGACACACACACACACGAGAGACAGAGAGAGAGAGAGAGAGAGAGAGGCAGAGACACAGGCAGAGGAAGAAGTAGGCTCCATGCAGGGAACCTGATGTGGGACTCGATCCCAGAACTCCAGGATCATGCCCTGAGCCGAAGGCAGACGCTTAACCACTGAGCCATTCAGTTGTCCTTGTTTTTTGTTTTTGATGTTATGCTGTGCAATGGCAATAGCAATAAAAGTTGGGTGGTAAGTATCACTGTGAAAAGAAGACAGGGTTTAATTTTATTTAGGGACAGTTTAATATTTTCTCTGAACAATCACACGTTATTAAATATAATAAATATATTTTTTGCATAAGTACTCTGTAATATGTCCCACATCCCTTGCCATCAGGGAAATACAAATCAAAACCACAATGACATACCACCTTATACCAGTGAGAATGGGGAAAATTAACGCAGGAAACAACCAATGTTGGAGAGGATGTGGAGAAAGGGGAAGCCTCCTGCACTGTTGGTGGGAATGTGACCGGTGCAGCCACTCTGGGAAACTGTGTGGAGGTTCCTCAAAGAGTTAAAAATAGACCTGCCCTATGCAATTGCACTGCTGGGGATTTACCCCAAATATACAGATGCAATGAAACGCCGGGACACCTGCACCCCGATGTCTCTAGCAGCCATGTCCACAATAGCCAAACTGTGGAAGGAGCCTCGGTGTCCATCGAAAGATGAATGGATAAAGAAGATGTGGTCTATGTATGCAATGGAATATTCTTCAGCCATGAGAAAGGACGAATACCCACCATTTGCTTAGACATGGATGGAACTGGAGGGTACTATGCTGAGTGAAGTAAGTCAATCAGAGAAGGACAATCATCATATGGTTTCACTCATATGGGGAATATAAGAAATAGTGAAAGGGATTATAGGTGAAAGGAGGGAAAATGAGTGGGAAAAATTAGAGAGAGTGATAAAACATGAGACCCCTAACTCTGGGAAATGAACAGGGGAATTAGAAGGGGAGGTGGGCAGGGGGATGGTGACTAGGTGATAGGCACTGAGGGGAGCACTCGATAGGATGAGCACTGGGTGTTATAATATATGTTGGCAAATGGAATCTCAATAAAATATGTATATATTTATATATATTATATTATGAAATATATATATTATATAACATATAACATATATTATAGAGTATATATCTTTATACTCCATAATGTATTCATGGATAATGCTTTTTTGTCTTCACTTTTATTTCAGGTGATATTAATTCATAAAAATATTGCAAATAGCTCACATTTTGCTGTGCCCTGAAGTTAGCGATTTGAACAGGAAATAGAAGTGACTATTTAAGGTAGATTACTGGTATTTGCTGAATAGTACTTGTATTAGTTTGCTGAGGCTTCCATAATAAAACATCACAAAGTGGGTGAATTAAACAGCAGAAATTCATTTTTCAGAGTTTTGGAAATTGGAAGTCCATGATCAAGGTGTCTGCAGGTTTGTTTCTTTTAAGGCTTCTATCCTTGGTTTGCAATTGGCTGCTGTCTCTGATTGCACTTGGCCTTTTCTCCATGTGCACCTCCTCCCTGGTGTCTCTCCATACAGTCAGATTAGATTAAGTCCCATCTAAGAGGCCTCATTTTTTTTTTTAGGAGGCCTCATTTTAACTTAATTACCTATTTAAAGGCCTTATCTCTAAATATGGTCAATTCTAAAATATGAGGACCAAGTTTCAATATATGAATTTTGAGGAGGACACATTTCAGTCCATAATTGCACTTACACATATAAAAATTTGAGGAAAACAGGTAACAGTTACCTCTAATTAGATTTTGATTCAAGATTCTAAACGTAAATACATTTATTTTCTTAAAATTATTTTTTAAAATGTACATATACATATTTTCTTAAAATTAGTCTAAAATTTCTTTGGCCTTATAGTGTGTTTGAAAATGTTTATGAAATTGCAAATGATTATTCATAAATTGAACATTGTCTTTAAGTTTAAAAGTCAAATATTTACATTTATAATTCTTGTTACATTTTCGGAAATTAACAAGGCAGAGAAAGAACAAGACTAATTTTTGAAATGGCATCTTTTAGGTCTCCTTTTTCAAGTATGTTACATTCTATTTAAAAGTGTCTGAAAATAATACGTCACATTTAAAATAATATATTTTAGCACTATCTCATTAATGTACAAAAATAATTTTTACTCTCTATACAGTACAAGAAAAAGATAAAAATAATTTCTTTCAACATAAGAACCACACCTGACAGTAATCTGATAAAATTTAGAGCACATTTTGACTAATTTCAATTCATACAAATTAAACTGAAGTTTATGGAAATCAGAAAATAACAAAAAGTATGTATATATAATCTGAAAGTAAATATAAATATATTTTACCCCTGATTCTTTATTCAAAAACGTTTAAGTCTTTCTCTATTCTCTCCTTCTATCTCCTTCTGTGTCTACTCCCTCTGTCTCTTCTGTCTCTGACTCATTCCACTCTGTCTCCTCTTTGTTTCTTCCCTTTGTTTCCACCCTCTCTCCCCCTCACTGCTCACCCTTGTGTGTATCTAATTGGTTGTACAAGCTCCTAGGAAAGATACCTAACTGCCACACCAAATGTGAAGAAAAATACTAGAATCATTTTATCCTAAGAAGTGGAATGATTTTAAAATAATTTTATTATTTGTAGTTAAACATGTTCAAATGGTTTGTGAAAACGATTTTTTTCTTTTCCCCTTATTACTTTCTTCCTCCCTCCCTCCCTCCCTCCCTCCCTCCCTCCCTCCCTCCCTCTCCTTCTTTCTTTCTTTCTTCTTTCTTTCTTTCTTTCTTTCTTTCTTTCTTTCTTTCTTTCTTTCTCTTTCTTTCTTCTTTCTTTCTTTCTTTCTTTCTTTTTCTTTCTTCTTTCTTTCTTTCTTTCTTTCTTTCTTTCTTTCTTCCTTCCTTTCTTTCTTTCTTCTTTCTCTTTCTTTCTTTTTTCTTTCTTTCTTTCTTTTCTTTCTTTCTTCTTTCTTCTCTTTCTTTTTTTTCCTCAAAACTGGCATTAAGTTCATGCTGGAGATAGGGAGGGATGGGCAATCTTATTTAGTATACAATGTAAATATTTTATCTCTCTGGAATAGAGGAGGAGACACCTGAAAATAAAAGATGATCTCTTTTTGCTTTTGTAGAGGAGGGACAATTTTTTTTAATTATTAACATTTTTAAATCATTTTATATTGGATAAACAAGGCTCTTGATTCTTCATTAACAGATATTATACAGGTAAAAAAAGTGAAAAATATTTCAGTGTGAAGGTAATACATAATAAATTAGATGATGACATGGGATGCCTGAATGGCTGAGGTGGGTGAGTGGACTCTTGGGCTCAAGTCATGATCTCAGTGTCCTGGGATCCAGCCCTACAAGGGGTTCCCTCTCACCACCTCCCTCTACCCATCCTGCCCTTGCTCACTTGCTCTCTCTCAAATAAATAAATAAATAAATAAATAAATAAATAAATAAATACATCTTAAAAATTTAGATGACATAGAAATGATATAATTTTTGCCACATTTTATAAAGATAACTAAAGGTATAGAATGACTAATTTTCAAAAGCTTGAGGTAAATAAAGTATGAAAGAAAGAAGCCTCAATCGAAACAAAACAAAACAGGAAGGAAAGACAGACTAAATGAGAGGAAAAAATATTGACATACGATAAAATAAAATGTTAAATTCAGATATAACAGTAATCACAATAATTGAGTAGATTGGTTCTTTTAATAAGCTTTAAATATGTAATGTTAAAAAAATAGAGCCAGGAGAATTTTTAAATCCATAATTATATGTAGAGATTTCAATATATTTCCCAAAAATACAATAAGGTCACAAATATTAAATGTTATAGCCAGTGTAATAAAATAAAACAACCTAAATGCATGTATGTCTATATATATTAGCAAGGGGATAAGAATAGCTATTTCAGTGAAACAGTGAAATGTTAAAAACAGTACAGATCTGAGGTAAAATCCAAATTTGAGGCTGAAGGCAAATATTACTATCATATAAAGGACACTTGGCGGTTAGAACACATTTAAAATCTTTCTTTAAGTAATAATTATTATACCTCTGGATTAAAATTTAAATTTTAATTTAAAATTTTAAATTAATTTGTAGTTATTTTTAAGCTCATTTGCTGCTGCCAACACTATGTTGCAAATTTGCAACATTGATAAATATTATTTAAAACTGAGGCCACTGGAAGAGTACAAAAAGGTCAGTAATAACTCCATTTCATTTTTTAAAAAATATATCTCCCATAATCTCTTATAATTGGTTCATAAAATTGGGTTCTAGCCAGTGAAAATTCATATAAATTCATGGTATCTAGAGTTTCATTCCTTGGATCTGCCCTGTGAAATATCTTACTCATCTGTAAGAAGTAATATTCAAACATGTAAAATGCAGGTTTTGAAGTAGTGTAAAATAGAGAATAAAAACTTATATGTACATCAAAATTCAATAGTAAATATAATGTGGTGTAATCATATAATAAAATACATATAGCTGTTGAAAGAATGAATTTGATGTATAGCTATCAATCTCAATCTACCACAAAGTACTTTTTAAAAGTTTTTAAAAATTAAGTTTCAGAAAAAGAAATATAGTCTAAAACCATTTGACTCACTACCAAAAACAGACACACTAGAAGAAAAAAATGCTAAACTGTGTCTGTGTAGATGCAAACTATTAAAACTACCTAAAAAGAAAATACATAAATAAATAAATAAAACTACCTAAAAAGGATGACACTCAAAATCATGTTTGATCGTTTGAAGAGAAGAAAGAAGAATTGGTTGTGATCAATGGAGACATTAAGCTTATCCTATATGTTCCTTTCTTTTATTTTTTTATGTGTTCATGTCTTTTAAATTAAGAGGGGCTCATTTTATTTGCACTTTAAAATTAATTTTAAAATCAATTAAAAATTTTAAGTATGTAGGGGTACCTAAGTGGCTCAGTTGATTAAGTTTCTGACTCTTGGTTTTGGCTTGGGTCATGGTCTCAGGGTCTTCAGATCAAGCCCAGCGTCGGGCTCCCGGCTTAGCAGGGAGTCTGCTTGGGATTCTTTCTATCTTCCTCTGCCCCTCTCCACACTTCCATTCTCTCTCTCTCAAACAAATAAATAAATAAATGTATATATATATATATATATATATATATATATATATATATCTTTTATATTTCAAGTATATATATTATATATATATAGTATATATATATAGTATATATATAGTATATATATATATACTATATACTTTTAAATTTCAAGTATATATATACTATATATATACTATATATATATCTTTTAATATATATATATATCTTTTAAATTTCAAGTATATATATATATATACATATATCTGTTATTCCTACAATTGTCTCATCTAGCTTAAGTATTTTTAATTGTCTGTATTTCCTTTTATAATATAGTTTGTATTTCTTCATTATCTTGATATCACTTAGAATATGCTTCAGTTTTCTCTATTCTTACATTCTGGTGCACTAATAGATGATGCTGTGTGTGCCTGGCTGATCATCATCAAACCTCTTGTTATCAACAGTTTTCATCCTGAAGTTAGAAAGTGGGGTACTGGAATATCAGAATTTCCTAAAGTGAAAGAGTTTATAGAATGTCAAATATATGTTAAATATTATAATTCTAAGTAATATAAATTTGAGGAAGATATAATTGATACAATCTTTTTGATGGGTATATGCAAATAATGGACTCTTCACCAGCAAATAAGTAAATAACAACAAAATTATGAAGTATTGCCATAATTATTCTTCTGTACTCAGGTTATTTTGCATTCATCTCACAGTGGTCACACTGAGTTCTCTGTAGCAAAATCCCCCAACTCCTTTTCTACCAAGTTTCTTGGTTTTGAACTTATGGTTGTTTCACATTCAAAGTAGTTTTACTATAGTCTTTTTCTCTATTTTTTTTGTTTTGTTTTGTCTTTTACTTCCCATAACAAAACTCCTTTCAAAGTCTTCTGTTCTTATATTCTCCACCATAGTCCAACCTCATTCCTGATACCTAGAGCCCTAATTATGATGTTCAGAAATAAAAAATAAACTAAAAGAAAAAATTACAAAATATATATTTTAAAGTATCCTTTTGGATGTGGAAAACAAAGTGGTGATACATAGAAAGCAAAATATAGCCAAACCATCAATTTTAATGCCATGTCTTTCAATGCCAGGGCGAGTGAGTTTATAAAAGTTTTTATGTTTTGGGGAACTTAAAAAAAAACTTTTTGGATTCATGATATTGTGTTTTCATATGAATGTTAAAAGGACTTCACATTAATTGATATTATAAATTGGTATAAAGTGTGACATGAAGAATAAGCCTCCCCAGAAGACATGGGCACTGAGTGACTTTACATTTTTACATTTACCAAAGTTCAAGAACTGCTCTTCAGTTTTGTCAGTATTAAAGTAATGAACTGTAAAAATAAGTAATGAAGATTGGATTACTTGGGTGGCTCAGTAAAGTATCCAACTCTTGATCTCAGCTCAGGTCTTGATCTCAGGGTCATGATTTCAAACCTCATATTCAGCTCCACATTGAGAATAGAGCCTACTTATTATTTTTTAAGATTTTATTTATTTATATATGAGAGACACTGGGGGAGGGGGCAGGGATACAGGCAGAGGGAGGAGCAGACTCCATGCAGGGAGCCTGATGTGGGACTCGATCCCAGGACCCTGGGATCATGCCCTGGACCAAAGGCAAGCACTCAACCACTGAGCCACCTCATCCCTGGAGACTACTTTAAAAAAAAAAAAAAAAAGAAAAAGAAAAAGAAATCAGACAACTGATATATTTCTCTAAGTGTGGTTTTTTATGTATTTACTAAGTGTCAGCAAAGTAAGTGTGCTGCTAGTTGCTGACCAATGGCCGCTATTCTCTACGTATGCAAAACTAAAATGAGTTACCACTACATTTGGGACAATCTGGTAAAACAAAGGGAATTGGAGGTAGGACCAAGAGAAATTAACTTATGTTAATTGATTTGTAAAATTTTATGGACATTTTTACTATCCTCATATAACACATGGGCTTTGCTCCATTTATCTGTCAGTTTAGCCACAAGAATGTTTTCATGGCAGATAGCAGAAGAACAAAAAAGGTGAAGAGGGTGAGTAGAAATATACAAAGCCTTTGTCTTGAAATGGCACTAATGTGATAAGTGATAATTCACTTCCCCTCACCTTTGATTGGCTTTGCCAAAGGCAGTCATTTGGCCACACCTGCTCTCCAAGGAGTAAGAAAGTATACTCTGGCTCCAGGGAGTATGTGTAATACTACTATAGGGAGAGACTAAAAACTTGTTCATAAGAAGACAATCTACTTCTGAGATTGTAGAATCCTGCTTTCTTCCTTTTATTTCTTATTACCTACTCCCTGCTGATGAGGTAATAGAGTGTAAGCTGCAGCCAAAGAATGGCAAGATTTTAGCAGCCAAATCACAAAACTCCTAGAAGAGTTTCTGAACCTTTCTCTAGAGCAAAGTTCAGGTGTATTCCTATTAAATTGAAAGAAATACTAAATAATGAAAGCCATAAATCAGTGGGAAATATAAAAGTAAACATATAAAATGAATTATGCTCACTGATACAACTGATTGTTATGTTACTAACAAAATTTCCCAAAAAGGAATTTTAAGCAGTGTTTTAATCTGATGGCCTTATTTGTTGATAAAAATTATTTAGAGGTTATCCATTAACTTTTAGACTAGGTACTTGAAATAAAAAAATCTAATTGATCTTTTCTTTTATTGGAAACTACAGAGAGAACTTAAATTACAACAAAGAGGTTATTGGAAGCAATTTTTGAAATTTAGGAAAATGATGATGTGATTGTGTAAGGTTGAAGGTAATGAAGATTAAAACATGGACATATGAGAAATATGGAATGGATAAAACTGTGTGTGTACGATTTGAAGGACAGATTTTCAGGCTGATCCTAAGCTTCCTATCTTGAGGATGTAAAGATATGGCTGTGCAATTTAAAGAAATTGGTATTAATTCATTTATTAATTAAGGAAGATATTTTTTCAAGGATAAATGTAAGCTTTCGTTTCTGAAGATGTGTAGTTAGAGATGGTGTGAGAAATCTCAGTATAGATGTGAAGTAGTAGTTGAATCTATGATTTTTGACTTTAGAAGATAATTTGAAGGTGGATATATACTGAAGTTAATTATCAGCATGATGATGGCATTTAGTGTTATGACAAGGGCAGCCTGGGTGGCTCAGTGGTTTAGCGCTGCCTTTAGCTCAGGGCATGATCCTGGAGACACAGGATCAAGTCCCACATCGGGCTCCCTGCATGGAGCCTGCTTCTCCCTCTGCCTGTGTCTCTGCTTCTCTCTCTCTGTGTGTCTCTCATGAATAAATAAATAAAATATTAAAAAAATAAAGTTATAACAGTAGGTAAAAATCAGTTTAAAAGAAGAATGAGGCATTGAAGGCTAGGAAAGGGGTTATTGGACTTAGCCCTTTTCCACAGGTATTTGTCAGTTATTACAAAGAGGGTATAAAAGGGTGGCTGAGAGGGAAGAGATAAACAGATAAAATGTGTAATATCATGAAGCCAAGGAGGAATACATTCCAAAAATTGGGAAATTGTCATCTTTATATGATGCTTTTGGGATGATTAAATAAATGAAGGACTGTAAGTGTAGCAAGGAAGGGCAAAATATTAGCACAGTGTTGGTGACGTGATGGATGTTGATTTTGATATTTTTACTTTGCAACCAACCTAAGAAGTTTGAAGTGCTAAGGCACTTATTTATTTGTTTATTTTTTCCAGTAAACTTTTAAATTGAATTAATATGAAAAGTCATTCCTGGGAACTATGCCCTGATAGATAGGAGGAGTTGTAAATTGTAACTTTTATTTTCTCATCATGAAAACCCTCGATATAAATAAAAGCTTCATTGATCGGATATAGAATTACAACATTAAACGTCAGTTTCACTAAAAAAAAAAAAATACTTTTGGACAGTCAGAATGGAATGAAGTAAAATTGCCTTTTCCAGGCATGCAAATCTCCAGAGTAATTCATTTACTTCAATATTGTATTCCATATTTTATGATTCAGACATATCCATAAAATTATTTCTGGGTTTAAATGTTTTTGGGTGGCAGAGAGCAATGAAAATTTAGTTCAATCTGGGAATGTATAAAATCGTATTGCTGAAATAGGTTTCATTCAAATCTAATTGTCAATTTTCTTTCTCTTGCAGCAGAAAGTAATAGGGATATTGATCAAGAGTCCCCATTGTATCACTCTCCTTTGTCCTAAAACTGAAACACCCAAAGTTTCTGATCAGATAGAACAAGTTAGTCCTTTATAACAAAACCCAAAATAGCTATCTACAGCCATACGTTTTCTAGCAGTCTTTGAGAAAAAAAAAAATATCAGTATTACAAAGTGTACTGAGTGGACACCGGGGTGGCTCAGTGGTTGAGCATCTGCCTTTGGCTCAGGGCATGATCCCGGGGTCCAGGAATCAAGTCCTGCAGGAAGCCCACTTCTCCCTCTGCCAGTGTCTCTGCCTCTCTCTCTCTATGTCTCTCATGAATAAATAAACAAAAAATTATAAATAAATAAATAAATAAATAAATAAATAAATAAATAAGCTGAGGACATTTTCCAGAGATTTCTGCTCTAGTACCCTTCCTCTATTTTCCCCCTAGACTGGTGGAATCATGGGTTCTAATCTCTAAGAACCTCAGTTCTCAGAAACTAGATATGGTTGTTCTGCCAAAATTCTACTTCTGTAGTTCTCAAGAAAGTCTTTAACCATTGAGTTTGATGGAAAGTTTAAAAAATCAAATTTTCAATAAGGAATAAAATGTTTGAGTGCACAGCTAGAGGTACAAATTTGATAAGTTCTCAAAACCAGTACCCAAAAACACGTGTATTTTACCTAAGAAGGATACATTATGATCAATAATTTTAATAATTCAGTCTTGCAATTCATAATCACATTATTTTTGGCTTAACATAAATTGTGCAGTATCAGTTCAGTAATCTCTGGCTAGATCAATGTGGTTTTTATTTGTTTATGTATTTCCCTTCTATCAATTTATTTATATAAACAAATCATGAACATAAACTAAAAACTTTAAGCTGGACAAAAAAGTGTAGGATGAAAAAATAAGTCTTTTTTTAAGTTTTTATTTATTTATTTGAGTGAGAGAGAGAGAGAGAGCACATGGGGAGGGTCAGAGGGAGAGGGAGAGGGAGAAGCAGACTCTTTTGATGCATGGCTAGATCCCAAGACCCTGAGATCATGACCTGAGCCTAAGTCAGACACTTAGCCCACTGAGCAAGAGCGACCCAGGCACCTAGAAGTCTTTCCAACACAAAGGCCCTCTCTCAAAATATATTGATATTTTCTAGTTATCATAAACACGTGCTTTTTAACAATTGAAAACTAACCTATTGTTTTGGGAGAGCATACTTTATTTAACTACCCTTTCAGTGATGCTCTCTGAATTTTTTTCTGTTTTACTCTCACAAATAATATTGTAGCCATTTTCAAGAATATTTACATAGAGGTTAATGTAATGCTTAAAGTGTATCTATACAGGAAATAATTAGTAGTGAATTTTCTTGAATAAAACTTGTATGTATATCTGTGTGCTTTTAATTTTAATAAGATAAAATATTCTCAAGGATAGTGCTATCCAAAAGAACTCTCTGTGCTGATGAAAATGTTCTTTAAATCTATGTTGTCTAGTGAAATAAAAGCTACCCACATGTGGTTTGAAATATGGCTAATAGGACTAAAGAACTGATTTGTAAATTTTATTTAATTTTAATTAATTTTAAATAATCACACATGGCAAATGCCTACCATATGGATAAGCACAGCTCTACAAAGTTGGAGACGATAATATTTTATTCCACAAATTTGCAAATGCTAAACATTATCAAACATTTTAACCTTTGCCCTTATTGTGGAAAGAAAAATGTTTCCCCTTGCTATTTGCTTTGTTTGACTTTATTATTATCTTTTTTTTTTTTTTGTATTTTATCTTTAAGGATGAGGTTATTTTCATGGAATCTGAGTAGTTTTTTTTTTTTTTTTTTTTTTTTTTTTTTTTTTTTTTTTTTACTGTGATTAGCTGTCCATAGACTGAAACGTTTTTCTTGGCACTTCATCTTTTTTTATTATTAATTTGTTAGATATTTCCATTTTAATTAATTAGCTTCCTGTGATCTACTTGAAAAATATCTTAAATTAAAGTCATGATTTTTTCCACATTTGTTACAATTTTTCTTAGGTAGACATTTAAAATTTTCATGGAAGAAACCGATTAATCTTTTCCTTTGTGGTTTTTGATGTTTATGTCTTACTTAGAAAAAATTTCCATCACTGAGAACATGAATGAGTTTAGTCTTATATTTTCCTAATAATCTTATAGTTTTAATTTTACATCCCAAATTGAACCATCCATAATTTGTTTATTCAGGATCTAAATGCTATTAATTAATTAATTAATCCATTAACCAGTTTTTCTGCCAATAATTTCAAATATTATTTATTATGTTAAATCCATATGCATTGCAGTCCAGTTATAATACATTTTTAAAAGTTCACCTTATCCATTTGATTTCTTTTTACTCTCCCAAACCATAACTCTATGATATGTTGCTTAATCTAGTAGAGCTAATAATTCAATTTTCCCAATTACAAAAAAAATAATTTTTTCCAATTATAAAAAATTCAGTTCTCTGACACTAACTAACCAGTGTTAGTGCAGAGTCCATGAATTACAGGCAAAGTCCTTCACAAGAATGCCCCAGTTTCGATGCCAGTTGCAAAATTCGGGTGTCCCCAAACCAACTGAACTTCTACTTGGCTATTTAAAAAACTTGAGATCTCCTTATAGGCTCTTCAAGTTTGATAATTCACCAGTATGACTCATAGAACTCAGTGAAAATGCTTTTTTTGTGATTACAGTTTTATGAAGGATATAACTCAGAAACGTCCAACTACAAAAGATTCATGTGGCCAGGTCTGGGGAGGTTCTGGACATGGAGCTTTCATGCCTTTTTTCCATGGAGTCAGGACACCTCACCTTCCCACCTTCCCAATATAGAACTGTGTTCATCAACCAGGAAGCTTCATAGCATATGGTATTCGATTTTTTTTTAATTTTTATTTATTTATGATAGTCACAGAGAGAGAGAGAGAGAGAGAGAGAGAGAGAGAGAGAGGCAGAGACACAGGCAGAGGGAGAAGCAGGCTCCATGCACCGGGAGCCTGACGTGGGATTCGATCCCGGGTCTCCAGGATTGCGCCCTGGGCCAAAGGCAGGCGCCAAACCACTGCACCACCCAGGGATCCCGGTATTCAGTTTTTTTGGGGTCTCATTACATACACCTGGTCAGTCGAATCATTTTCCATATAATTGAACTCAACCTCCAGACCTCTTCTCTTCCCTGGAGGATGGACTGCCTCAAAGTTCCATCCTTCTTCCTCTTTTTCTTCTTTGTCTTCTTTTTCGTCTTCGTCTTTCTTCTTTTTAAATATTTTGTTTATTTATTTGAGAGAGAGAGAGAGAGAACACACAGCAGGCAGAGGGATAGGGAGAAGAAGGTTCCCTGCTGAGCAAGGAGACCAATGCTGGGCTTCATCCCAGGACCCTGGGATCATGACCTGAGCATAAGACAGATGCTGAGCCACTCAGGTGACCCAGAGTTCCAGCTTTCTAATCATGTAGTTGGTATTTCTAGTGACTGTCATCATACTAAAAATATCTGGTGGCCCAAAATGAGTCACCTTATTAGCACAAACAAGACAGTCCTATCGCTCAGAAAATTCTAAGTGTTTTTGAAGCTGTGTCAGGAACAGGGAACAGGTCTTAATTAGGTTCATATTTAATTTATATAAAAATCTAGGAGAAATAGCATCTCTGGTTTATGGTGCCTTTCTCTGAAAAGTTGATGTTTATATTTACATTTTAAAACTTATTTATTTTAATAAAGTTTAAAATTTTTGGTATATATAAAGACATAATTGAAATAGTTTAAAAATATAAACTTAGTAAGTGGTGTACAAAGACATGAGGATATCCTCTTACTAGATTAGTTTGTTACATTACTATTTTAAATTTTTAAAGTGTACATACAATGATTTTGCCTTCTGCTGCTTAGTTTTCATTTTTTTCACCTCATTTTCTTTTCTTATGTAATTATAGCCACTGATCTATTCTCCATCTGTATAGTTTTTTTTTTAATTTCTCAGGATATCACAGACATGAAATTATACAATTTTTTGTCTTTTATTACTCACTTGTCAAAATGCATTTGACAATCAAGTTTTTATATCTTAATGGTTTGTTCTTTTATTTTCTGAGTAATATTTTATTGTACTCATATATCACCATTTCTTATCCATTCCCTGACTGAAGTGTATTTGACTTATTTCCATTATGTATAAAAGTACAGAATCATGTGTAAGTTTTTGCATAAAGGTGCTCTTAACTATTTTGGCTAAATACCTAGGAGCAGGATTGCTAAGCCATATGATATATTAGTTTTCTATTGCTGCTCTAAAAATTATCACATATTTATCAGCTTAAAACAACAGCAACAAAAATATTATTTTACATTTCTAGGGGTCAGATATCCAAAATAGGTCTCACTGGGCTGAAACCAATCTATCAGCTGGGCTACATTCTTTCTCAAAGCTTTCAGGAAAATTCACTTTTTTGCTGCCTACAATCCACCAGGCCCTTTCTTATTTTTCAAAAACATGCATTGTAGCATCTTCAGATTTCTCTCTGACTCTGACCTACCTTTCTTCCTCTCTCCCCACTTTATGAGACCCTTGGGATGATATTGGGCCACCTGTGTATCCAGTACTCTCCCAATTTTAAGGTCAACTGATTAGGAAACAGTCCCATCTGTCACTTTAAACTCCATCCTTCCATGCAACTAACAACATATTCACAGGTTCCATGGTAGAAAATTGACATTTTATGGCGGGGTAGGGGAAAGGTGTCATTATTCTGCTAGTGACATATGCTAAGTATATATTTAACTTGGTAAGGAACAGCCAAATGGTTTTCTCAAGTGGCTGTACCATTCTGTACTCGCTCAAACAATGTATAAGAGTTCCAGTTGCTCCACACTGGTATTGACAGACTCCTCAGTTTCACTTCCAACCTCAGTTTTAAGTCTTCTCTTTTTACTGCACCTCCAAATGGGTCTTCCCACACACTTCTGGGTATTTCAGCAGGTTGTATTTGGTTTCCTTCTTACAGATGCAATAGCTTATCATGAATCCTCTTTGAAAAACAGTATCTGCTTTCTTTCTTTAAGTTATGGCTTTTACTACATGTAAGAGGTGGAAAGATCTAGGAGAATTTTTGTCTTTCTTGCAATGAGTGTTGTGGAATTCTATCCAGCACTTTGTCACAGGAAACCTTTTTCAGGGTTTTCACCAATTGATTTTGAGTGCCTGTTGAAGTCTATGGAGAAAAGCCTGCAAGTGGGTATGAATTCCATTGATATCTGCAGACCCCACGGCTTCTATATTGTCTAGATAATACACCTAGTATTTACCATTTCCTCATTCTGAGGAACTGAACTGTCTTTGCTGGTGTCTAGTGGCATTTATTTTTTGTATATAAATTTCCACATTCCTTTTCAGGTGCCTGTTTTTCCTTAGATTTTGGGTTAGTTGTTTGGGTACTAATGTCAGCCTCCTGATGGGTTCAGAAAACATTGTGAATTTTTAAATTGTCTGGCTTAATTTTTGTTGTTACTGAATGAATAAGAGCTATGCCATCGCCGTGTTTCTACATCCTAAATATTTTTAACTCTGCAAAGATATATTGAAATTTTTAGAACTTATTGTACAGTGGATTTCCTAATATTAAAAAGGTTGCATTGCTCATATTAATGTCACTTGATTTTGATGATTCTTTTAAAAATATTCTGAATTCTACTTCCTAATATATTATTATTTTCAATTCATAGGAGAGTTTTAGAATATATATATATATATATATATATATATATATATATTTAAGATTTTATTTATTTATTCATGAGAGACCAGAGAGAGAGAGGCAGAGACACAGGCAGAGGGAGAAGCAGGCTCCATGCAGGGAGCCTGACATAGGACTCAATCCCAGGTCTCCAGAATTATGCCCTGGGCTGAAGGTGGCGCTAAACCACTGAGCCACCCAGGTTGCCCATAGACTATATATGTATTTGAATGTACCTTTTCCTCTAGGTTTTAGTGTCATTGTTTTTATGGATTGATGAAAAGTGTTGAGATTTTGTTTTTAATCTCTATTTCTTGAAAATTTTGAAGACCATGGACCATAATCTATTTATCTTTTGAAAGAATTCTTGCCTTAGTCTATTTGGGATGCTACAATAAAGTAATGTACTAGGTGGCTTATAAAAAAAACAGAAATATATGCTTTTATGGTCTGGAGACTAGGAAGAACTAGGGGACTAGAGAGTTTAAGATCAAGATTCAGTGTCTAGTCAGAACCCATTTCAAAATAAGGGCACCTGGGTGGCTCAGTTGGTTAAGTGTCAGACTGGTTTCAGCTCAGGTCAGAATCTCATTGGTCCTATTGGTCCTAAGATTGGGCTTCACACTCAGCAGGGGGCATGCTTGAGATTCTCTCCCTCTGCCCCTCCCTCCCCCACTTGCATGCCCTCATGCATGTGCTCTCTCTTTGAAATAAAAGTAAATTTTAAAAAAATCTTAAAAAAGAAAAAAATTCAAAATATTATTTTAGTTGCAGGCATTAGGCACTGAAATCTTAATTTATTTCATTGTCACTTTGGAATATCTGTTTCTTTGGGTATTTTTTTTTTAAACCAAAATGCCCTAGAAAATATTTTCTTTTGTCCAAGTGTTTAGAGATAGATTTTAGAAAGAACTCATTTGCAATTCTCCTACTTTTCTTTTTTTTTGTAATAGTTTTCTCACTCTTTAATTTTATTTTTATTTATATTTTTAAAGATTTTATTTATTTATTCATGTGAGACATAGACAGAGAGGCAGAGACCCAGGCAGAGGGAGAAGCAGGCTCCATGAAGGTAGACTGATGTGGGACTCGATCCCGGGAACCCAGGATCACACCCTGGGCCAAAGGCAGACCTCAACCACTGAACAACCAAGCCATCCCCTCACTTTTTAATTTTAAATATTTGTATGTTTTCCCTACTTGTACCTTTAGTATATTTTTTCTCCTTTCCTTAAGTACATTTTATTGCTCTTTGAGTAATATTTTCTTTATACTATATTTGCTTGATATTGAGTTAGCTTCATAATTTGTTTTATACCTTTTAGATACTATTTACCTTTTGATGCAAAAGTGAGGAAATAATCATAATTACATATTTTCTGATTTCTCTTATTTTATTAATACTTTTACTCTTTTCGTTCAAGAGATTTATCTCACCTTACCTCAAGTACTTCATGGTCAGGTCATCAATTGTATGCATTAAAAATGACTACCAAATATTTATTGATTTTTTTCCAAAAAATAAAAATCAAATATTTATCTCTGTCATATAATAGCATCATTTTATACAATGTTAGAATTATTTCCCTGTAACATGAAAAAATAGATAAGAAATTAACATTAATCTTATAAGGCTTTCCACCTAACGTGGGATAATAGGTAAACAAGAAACGTTAGTGGAAATACAAGACTCAGGTTTCAAAATTTTTTTATTGTTTCTATT
Source organism: Nyctereutes procyonoides (assembly GCF_905146905.1). Taxonomy (NCBI): domain Eukaryota; kingdom Metazoa; phylum Chordata; class Mammalia; order Carnivora; family Canidae; genus Nyctereutes; species Nyctereutes procyonoides. Next base: position 10,799,726 of record NW_026575032.1, on the reverse strand, counting down.
TTAAGTTCTTGCTGATTAGAAGAAATTATTTGTAAAAAAGATGCTTTTAAAACTTGTATCAAGGCTTTTGAAATATTATTAAATGCCTTTGCTAATTAACTTAAAAATTCTGTGAAGATAAAACATTTTAGAGATTTAAAAACATACTTCACTTATATAATTTGTTATCCAAATTGCCTTATTCTTTCCCTGGGCATTAACTATATCATATCATTTACAGTAATTCCATTTCTACTATACATATGAGAAAATCGATGCTCAGAGATTTTAAAAACAGTAAATGGATTCAAACCACTATGTTCAAACTGTAGTGTCATTGTCCAACATAATCTGATTGAAACAAGTTTTTTTTTTTCAGATATTATATCTTTGGCTTAAACATATGATTTTTTCTATGTTCCAAGTGAACATGTTCTATATTTTTAATAATCACATTTAATGCTTAATTAGGATTTCTTTATAAACTTTTTTTTCTCTATCTCTTCTGTGATGAGGTTGTATATAAAGTATGTGCAAGGAAAATTAAAATATATCCATTCCTATAAGATATCTCTGTCAGTGTTGTTTTAATACATATGTGTATTTTATTAATATCTGTACTCAGACTTCCTAGTGTCTATGGAAAATTAAATTATGTATTTTGATGGAATTATTGATAAATGAGGGACACAGGAAGCACCCTTAAGCAAATTGTTTACCAGACAGATTACTTTGAGCCTATGTAGTAAGAACATATTTAATGGCATTCACCACCATGCAAATAAATCCTTAAAATCTGTTTAGTAAAAGAAGACATCGTGAAGATCTATTTAAAATGGCATTCTTTGAATTCTAGCTTATGTTAAAAATTTTGATTCTATGTAAGAGTAACATCTTGTAATTTAAGCTATCTTTTCTGAGTATGTCAGCAGAAGTAGGGTTCATTAAGTTGATATAGATCTTTTCCTAACCTTAACCAGACTCCCAAGTATAAGTTTAGCAAAGTATTCATATGGTAAGCATACTGAAACTGCTTACTTAATATAAAGTGCAACTCTATTTCAAATTGTGTATTTTGGGTCCCACTTTTTTGGAGAAAGAGCCTTATAACTCAATCTCCTTTCTAACAATTTCAGCAGAATCTAACTTTAAACACTTCACAGGTAAACAGCGTGTATTTTGAATTTCAGCCTTGAGAGTGTAATGGCCAGACAATATATAACAACAATAACAATACAGAAATAAAAGAGATCTAATACAAAATCGAGAGTGGCACTCTTATTCGATATATGGGAAATATCAATTTTCGTGTTACTAGAAACAATGTAGAAATATGATAGTTTTATTTGTGAAGCCATAAAACATTATAATTACTTCATCAGAAATGGAAATGTGCTCTTCCAACCCTTAACCAAATTCTCTGCTAAGCTTCTACTTCAAAATATTTATTTATTTAATTTTAATAATCTGTTCAGTAACTTCTACTTGTATTCTCTTGTCTCTCAGGTAACATTAAAAAAATCTCCAAAATCTTAATCCATTCGACCTATAAACTCTTTCCCTCTCTCATTGTATCCAGCTTGTCCTTAACAATAATTTCCATCTAATCTGTGTATTGGTTAACTCAAAGCTGACTGACAAATTTGGAATCATTCCCATCACCAATTCCTAACCTGTCCCTTTGCCTTTATTTATGTTCATTTTAAGATTGTGAATCTTGTAAGACTCTTTTGTGTAAACAACCTGACCTGTATATACTGCACTGTTGCTCTTTCCTCTGAAACTTCGCAATGCTCTTATTGCACAATAGCCTTTTTGTAGATAACTTGCCTTATAGTAGATTTTAAATTCATGATATGAACTGTGCTTTGTTTTCTTGCTCATTCATCAAATATGGATTTTTATTACTCATCATCATAAATCATATAAAGCTTTGTAGAAAAATCTGATATCTTCATTTAGTGAACAAATTAAGTTTTCCAGTGTTTAATTTTCTTTGCTTAGTGAACAAATTAAGTCACTTACCAAAGGTCACTCACACAAAATGTGAAGATCCAGGATTTTTCCCTCAGATGTAGTCAATGGTGAGTCCATACTTGTCTGAGTTTTTGTTGAGCTATCTGAGATTTTGAGTCTTGACAAAGTTGAAACAATGGGAGCGCTGTGTGCAAAATAAATATTTGAATCCGTTTCAGGGTGTGGATTATCTGAAATTCACTTAGATCTTTAGTGATGTCCATTTGTAAGTGGCCAGTCAGTTGAATCCCATAGTAGGAAGTATCTGGAGTGTGAAATTTTTTACCTGTTTTGTTTCATTATTCAGAGTAAATAGTGAAATAATGGTGCCTCCTGTGAAAGTAATGTGTGTGCATGTATGTGTGACTGTGTTTTAATTTTTATTCCACTGAATGGATATAATCAATGTTTGGTTTTCCTTATGGATTGAATGCCTTTACCCTTCTCTCTCCTCTCTCTCTCTCTCTCTCTCTCTCTCTCTCTTTCTCTAAGTCATATGAGAAGATAGATTATGTAGTTTTTGAAATGAAATTGAAAGCAGGATTGATATGCCTTTATAAGGCATATTGTCTACTGGGGGAAAAAGCAAATAAACTAGCTATTAACCCTAGTGATTAGTTAATTCCTCTGGCAATTTCACCTTAAGAAGTACATGAGGCTCTTAAATTAATTCTTTCAGGGGAGAATATTTTCAGGGAATCTTTCTTTGTTCATGTAATATAAATGCCAAAGTTCGAAAGAATTATAGAAATGAACCAAGAAAAAGAATAAGTGCTGAAGTGCTTTCCAGAGTCTGGATAAGAATATATGAGTGTGTGTGTGTGTGTGTGTGTGTGTGTGTGTGTGTGTGTGGCAGTTCCAGGATAGTTTTGAAGTCTGATTGTTATGTAGATAGTGTAGAAATATGCAAGCAATCTGGCCAGCTCTGTGCATCTCCCTAACTCTTGCTGTGCACTCTGCAATTTTAGTGAAGGATGAATGGCCACAGGATAAAGCAGTAGATTCTTTATCAAGGAGGAGATATGGTGGAAAGAAAGGGATAAGCCCAAATTGCAACAACAGGGATTCCGCCCATGAACTCATCTATAAAAACATAAGCTGAGGCCTAAACTATTGACCCAAAGTCAGGTTTTCATTAATAATGAAAAGAGCTGACTTTCATTAGAGATTAAAAGGCAAATTTACAAAGGAACAAAATAAAGCTATCTGAAAAGCGAAATCACTGTGAAATGGAGGCAAAAAAATTGAACAATCCACAAAGGGGGGAAAACCAAACTCACAGAGACTTGTGGAAAATAATTAAACAAAAAGACATGATAAATATCCCCAGAAAGAATAGGAAGGATATTGAACTAATAAAGAGTAGTTTTACATTAAAAACTCTTAGAGGTTTTGGAAATGAGAATCAAATTATTGAGGAAAAACTTAAATAGGTTGGTTGCATAATGAATAAACACAGCAGAATAGCATTTTTCTTTTTTAGCTTGTTGTACATTTTTATACAGTAAAGTAAACTAAACCTAAGTGTTTTTGATGAGATTTGAGAATGTATTCATGCATGTTACTATCGTTCAAATAAAGAACATTTTTTCTTCACCCCAGAAGATGGCCTTGTGACCTCTCCTAGTCAATGCAATGCTCCTTGCCACTCCACACACAAACGTATACATGCAGCCCTGGTTCTTATCAACCTAGAATATATGATATGATATGATATGATATGATATGATATGATAAGAACCTGGTATTTATCAATTCTAGAATATATGTGTATTAGTTAACTCAAAGTAAACTCAAATTATACAGTACATGCTATTGTTGTGTGGCTTTTTTTTTCACTCAATACAATAGTTTGAGATTGATTTAAGTTGTATTAGTAGTTAATTCATTTTAATAACGAATAGTGTTTCATTGTACTGATAAGTACAATGTGTTTATCCAGTCTGACAATGGTTAAAATTTGTGTTCTTTCCAATTTTTGACATTACACCAAAAATTTCTGTATATTATACCATAAATAAATAAATAAGATCTTTTTTAAATAAAAAAAAGGCAACTACCAGTTTTATGATGTGGTTTTAACATTATACATTTCCATAGCAACACCTGGATATTGGTTGTCTGAATTACCACTTTTTTTTTTAATTAATAAGCTTTATTTTTTAGGGTAGTTTAAGTTCACAGCAAAGTTGAGCAGAAGGTATAGCGTTCCCACATATCACATATCTCCACATATCTGCAACCTCCCCCCACAATCAACATCCCATGCCAGAGTGGTAGTTTTGACACAATAAATGAACCTATATGACCTATTGTTACCTAAGTCCATAGTTTTTTTTTTTTTTTAAGATTTTATTTATTTATTCATGAGAGACAGACAGAGAGAGAGAGAGGCAGAGACACAGGCAGAGGGAGAAGCAGGCCCCATGCAGGGAGCCCGATGTGGAACTCGATCCCGGGTCTTCAGGATCAGGCCCTGGCCTGAAGGCAGGCGCTAAACCACTGAGCCACCCAGGGGTCCCCCTAAGTCCATAGTTTACATCAGAATTCATGCTTGGTCTTAGACACTCTATGGCTTGTGACATAGTTACAATGACATGTGTCTATCATTATAGTATGATTGCAGAATGGTTTGACAGTCCTACAAAAGTTCTGTCCCCTGCCTATTCATCCCCCCCAACCATTAATCTTTTTACTCTTTCCATGGTTTTGCTTATACCTTTTGTAGCCTTCTTATACGGACTTCTTTCACATAATATCATGTAATAATATGCATCAAATGTCTTCCAAGTCTTTGCATGACTTGGTAGCTTGTTGCTTTTTAGCACTGGATGATATTCCATTACTTGTATGTATCATAATTTATTAATAAATTCACCTACTGATGATCATCTTGGAGGCTTTGAGGTTTTTGAAACTATGAATAAACTTGTAATAAGCATCCATGTGCAGATTTTTTGCATCAATGTAAGATCTCTAGACCATTTTTAGTTGCATTGTTATTTCCTGTTATGGAGTATTAGGATTTCTTTGCATATTTTGGATAACAGTCCTTTACTAGATGTATCCTCTGCAAATATTTTCTGTCAGTCTGAAGCTTGTTTATTCATTCTCTTGACATTGTTTTTCACAAAAGTATTGAATTTTAATAATCAGTTGCCAATTCTTTCATGGACTATGCTTTTGATGCTATCTCTAAAAAGTCATCACCATACCAAAGGATGCATCTTGATTTTCTCCAATGTTATCTTCTAAGAATTTATAGGTGTGTGTTTTATATTTAGGTCTAACCCATTTTGTTTTATATTTAGGTCTAACCCATTTTGAGTTAGTTTTCGTGAGGTGTGTAAGGGTCCGTATGTAGATTCATTTACTTGCATATTAATTTCCTGCTGTTCCAGCCTCATTTGTTGAGAAGACTGCCTTTTTCCATTGTATTGTCTTTCCCTCTTTGTCAAAGAGCAGTTGACTGTATTTAAATGAGTCTAAGACTGGGTTCTATAATCTGTTCCATTGATCTATTTGTGTTTTCACCAATACAATGCTATCTTGATTACCATAGTTTTATGGTAAGTCATAAAGTTGCGGAATATCCATCTTGTGACTTTGTCCTTCTCCTTCCATAAAGAGTTGGTTATTCTGAGTCTTTTGCCTATCTATATAAACTTTAGAATTAGATTGTCAATAACCACAAAATAACTTGCTGTGCTTTTGATTGAAATCGCATTAAATCTATAGATCAATTTGGGATGAACTGGTATCTTAACAGTATTGAATCTTCCTATCCATGAACATGAAGTATCTTCCATTTATTAATTGTTTTGTATCTCTCAGAATTTGATAGTTTTCTTCATATAGATCTTGTACATATTTTGTTAAATTTATATCTGAATATTTTGGTTTTTGGCTGCTAATATAAATGGTATCATGTTATTAATTTCAAATTCCATGTAGCCATTGCTGATATATAGAAAAGTGATTTACTTATTCTGTAAACTTTTTTTAAGAGCTTATTAATTCCAAGAGGATTTTTTTTGTTGGTTCTTTTGGATTTTATAGATAGACGGTCAAATGTCGGTTGTAAAAAAAAGACAGTCATGTTAGTTATGAAAAAAAAGAACCTCTTTTCTTTTCTTAGTTCTTCCTTCTCAATCTATATACTTTTCCTCCTCTTTTCTTGTTTTACTGCATTAGCTAAGACTTTCACTAGGATATTAAAAAATATTGGGAAGAGGAGACATTCCTTACCTTATTTCTGATCTTAGCGGAAAAGATCTGAGTTCCTTACCAGTAAATATGATGACTTTAGTAGTAGGTTTTTGGTAGATGTTCTTTGTCTAATTGAAGAGGTTCCCCTTTATTTCTAGTTTGTCGAGAGGGTTTTGTCTTTTTATCATGAATTAACATTGCATATTGTCAAATGTTTCTATTGAAATGATCATGTGATTTTTCTGTTTTAATCTGTTGATGTTATAGATTGTATTAATTGATTTTTGAAAGTTGGACCAGCCTCGCATGCCTCGGATAAATACCACTTGTTCATGATGCATAATGTGTGCTAATATTTTGTTGAGGATTTTTGCATTTATATTCATGAGATACATTGGACCATCTTTTCTTTCAGTGTTTTTATCTGGTTTTGGTATTCAGATAAGACCAGACTCAGAGAATTAGGGTGCATCCCTTCTGCTATTCTCCTCTGAAAGAGAATTGATAGTTTCTCTTTTAAATGTATTGTTAGAATTCACCAGTGAACTTGGGGCACCTGGATGGCTCAGTGTTTGAGCATCTGCCTTTGGCTCAGGTCTTGATCCCAGGGCCCTGGGATGAAGTCCTGCATTGGGGTCCCCACAGGGAGTCTGCTTCTCCCTCTACCTATGTCTCTGCCTCTCTCTGTGTGTCTCTCATGAATAAATAAATAAAATCTTTAAAAAAAAATCACCAGTGAACCTACCTGATATTGGCACTTTCTGATTTAGAAGGCTATAGGTTATTGATTTTGGCATTTTGTTTGTTTTTGTTTTAAGAGATATAGGGCTATTCAGATTGTTTATTTCTTCTAATGAGATTTTCAGCAGGTTGTATCTTTTAAAGAATTGGTCCAATTCATCTAGATTATTAAATTTGTAAGCAGAATTTTTCATCATATTTCTTTATTATACATTTGATGTCCATAGTGTCTATAGTGCCTACTATTTCATTTCTGATATTAGTAATTTGTGTCTTCTATTTTTCTCTTACTTGGTATGGATATAATTGTACTGATAATTTCAAAGAACAAGCTTTTGATTTCATTTAGTTTCTCCTTTGATTTCCTGTTTTCTACTTCATTAACAGCTGCTCTATTTTCCACCTCCTCTGATTACTTTGGATTTAATTTTGGTCTTCTTTTTCCACTCTCTGGTGGGGGTGGATGGGGCAGGGAGAGGGAGGAAATTAGATGTTGATTTTACTTTTTTTTTTCTTTTCTAATATATGCATTCAGTGCTCTTAATTCCCCTGTAAGCACTGCTTTCACCGCATCCCACAAATTTTTCTAAGTTGTATATTCCTTTTCATTTCATTCAAAATATTTTAAAATTTCTCGTATGATTTCTCCTTTGACCCATGTATTATTTAGAAGTGTCTTGTTTAATCTCCACATTGTTTGAGATTTCCAGCTTATCCAAGACCTTACCTGTATTGTTTTCTAGTTCAGTCTCATTGTGGTCTGAGAGCAGACTTTGTATAACTTCTATGCTTTTAAATTTGTTAGGAATTGTGCTATTGCCTAGATATGATTGATCTCAGTGAATATTGTATCTGAGATTAAGAAAAATACACATTCTGTTATTGCTGAGTGAAGTAGTTTATAGATGTCTATTATAAGCAGTTGATTAATGATATTGTTGAGGTCAACTATGTCCTTACTGATTTGCAGCCTGCTGTATCTGTACACTTGGATATAGGGATGTTAAAAATCTCAAACTGTAATAGTGGATTCATCCATTTCTCCCTGTAATATTATCAATTTTTGCCTCAGTATTTTTGTGTTCTGTTGTTAAACACATACACATTAAGCACTCATGTCTTCTTGGACTGTTCATTCCTTCATCATTATGTAATGTTCCTTTATATCCATGAAAACTTTCCTTGTTCAGAGGTGTGGTTCTGTCTAAAATATGTTTAGATTGTTATTATTGTGGTATATCTTTTTCTAGTCCTTTCTTTTAATCTATTTGTGGCTTTATATTTGAAGTGGGTTTCTTTTTTTTTTTTTTATTGGAGTTCAATTTGCCAACATATAGCATAACACCCAGTGCTCATCCCATCAAGTGCCCCCGTTAGTGCCTGTCACCCAGTCACACCCACCCCGCGCCCACTCCATTTCCAGCACCCGTTGTTCGTTTCTCAGAGTTAGGTTTCTTATAGACAATATATAGGTTGGGTCTTGTTTTTTGACCCATTCTGAGAATCTGTCTTTTAATTGATATAGCTAAACCATTGACTTTTATAATGATCATTGATATAGGTTGATTAATAGCTACCATATTTGTTACTGTTTTCTCTTTGTTGCTCTTGTATTTCGTTCCAAATTTTGTCTTCCAGACTTTTTCTACCTTTTGTGTTAAGTGAGCATTTTACATGATTACATTTTCTCTCCTTTCTTAGCATACCAATGTGTTTTTTTATTTTTTTTAAATTTTTCCCCTAGAATTTGCAATATAAGTTTACAATAACCCAGATATACTTTAAGATAACACAATGCAGCTCCATGTGTATTGCAGATATCTAATAACAAAATGTTCCTAATTCCTTCCTTCCATCACCTGTATTATTGATATTATTTATTTGAGTTATACATAAGTATAAGTATAAAATCAAATTTAATCTATAATGAATACATTGTTTCTATTATTATATAAAAACAAAGTTTTATCTATCTAATCAAGAAGAAGAAAAAAAGTTTATTTTACTTTTGTTCTTACTTATCCTTTGATGCTTTTCCATTTTTATGTATACCTGAGTTTCAGGTGTATACAATTTTTCTTCTCTTTGAAGAACTTCTTTATGAGTACTTGCAAGGCAGATCTACCTGATAACAAATGTCTTCAATTTTGATAAAATCTTTATTTCTCCTTCATATTTAAAGGATAATTTTGCAGAATACTGAATTATATGTTGACCATTATTTCCGCCAACATTATATTTTTTACTCTACTCTCACTTCCATGGTTTTTGAGAACTTGGATACAAATTATATATTTGCTCATCTATCGCTAATTTTTTCCCTTTGTCCTCTTTCAAGATGTTATTTTATTTATTTTTTTAAGGATTTTATTTATTTATTCATGAGAAACAGAGAGAGAGAGAGAGAGAGAGAGAGAGAGAGGCAGAGACACAGGCAGAGGGGGAATCAGGCTCCATTCAGGGAACACGATGTGGGACTCAATCCCTGGTCTCCAGGATCACACCCTGGGCTGAAGGCAGCGCTAAACTTCTGAGCCACCTGGACTTCCCCTCAAAATTTTATTTTTGATTTTCTAAAATTTGAATAGCATATCTCTAAGTTTAATTCTTTCTGTATTCATCCTGCTTAGTGTTCTCTGAGCTTCATGAATCTGTGGTTCACTGTCTGATGTTAATTAGGAAAAATTCTTCCTATATTGTGTATATCTTTTCTCTGTTCTTTATGCTCTTTTTGATATTCTTATCACATATATAACACCCTTTATAATTACTTCACAGTTCTTGGATTTTTAAATGTTTTTTCTTTTGCTCTTTGTTTTGTTTTGTTTTTACTGAGATTTTCAGTTTTTGCAGTTTCTATTGACACATTTTATCAAGCTCAGTTTCTTACTGCCCCTTTGTTCAGTCAGCTGAGTCATTCAAAGGCATTCTTAATTTTTGTTTCAGTGTTTTTTTTTTTTTTCTTTGCTTCCGTGGTCTTTTTTCTTTTTCCTTTTTCTTTTTTTCTTTATTCATCTTTTCTTGAATGTTATATACTTTTCACATTGAAGTCTTTAACATATTCATTATAGTCTTTGAAATTCCTGGTCTCTTGATTTCAACATCCTTGCTATATCTGACTCTAGTTCTGTTGTTCTTTCAATCTCTTAAAAAATTTTTAGGCCTTTCATATTTTTGAATATATAGTTTTGATAAGCAGTCATGTTGTAGCACATAAAAGCAACTATGGTAAACAGGCCTTTAATAATGTGGTGGGAAAATGTAGGGAGAAAACCTATAGTCCTATGATTACATCTCTCTTTGGTGAGCCAAATTTGTGTTTCTGGGCTGTTGGGCTGTGAACTTCATCAGTACTTCCCAGTCCCTTCTATGAGATGGGATACTTAGGAGAAGCTGGAGTTGAATATTTCCCTTTATCCAGGTAGGTTAGGCTCTGATAAAACCCTGGTATTAGGCTCTTGTAAAATAGTTCTTTCTGAGGCAGGCCTTCTTAAAAATAGAATGGTTTGCGTTATTTCAAACTGACTTATTTTCCGTCCTCCCTGCTGTATTCACAAGGAGATGTGTCTCCAGTGTTTACTGTGAGAAACTTGGTTCTCACAATAATTGGTAATGTCAGTAATGTTGGTAGGACGCCTGGAGGCAATACTCACAAAACAATGGGGGAATTTGATAACTAATTTCCTTTGGAGTTTTAACTTTCAGACTTGTCCACACTGAGCCTCTGATGATTTGTCAATTCCGGTTTGGATTTTCCTACCCCTGTACTGTTCCAGTGGAAGGTTCTGGAAAACTGATTTTGAAGATACAGGAAAATACAGAAAGTCACAGCCAAGATCTGCTTATCTGGAACAAAACCCACTTGATCCACAACATGTACAAACAAATGGTATTTTGACAAATTAATGTAAGTTAATAGATTGTTGGAGTTCAAAAGTGAACAAACATGAAGGTGATACTCCTGGAAGCCAGAGATTTGTGGGAACCCAAAACTTTAATAAATTGTACCTCTAGGAATCTACCAAGTTTTCGTGATGAAGTGCCAATTATATCCCCTTGTGGTTCTGGCTGGTGATTAGAAGAAAGAATTAACCGAAATATGCCCATATTATTCTCTGTAGCAAAGATTCAGGGAAATCTGGGAAAAAACTTTGTTAGAGATCTATTCTCTTTAGGAGGAAAGGCAAAAGAGCCTTTAGTCTTCCTATCTTATCTAGGAGAGGGAAAAAAAATCTGAGAAACACTTGTGAGGATCACAGCCCAGGGAATCAGACCTGATGAAAAAACTGGAATTTAATCATAAGATTATAGAATGCTTGCTTTCCTCCACCTTCCCTCCATTGACAGGACTCCTATACAATAAAACTGGATTACAACTAAAAGAACTGCAAGGCACAAACTCCTTAAAAAATAGGATTACTTAGAGGAAATGAAAGACAGTAAGAAATAAAAATAAGGATACTGGAGAAATTGATGAGTTAGAACAAACATCTAAGCCAACTCACCTCATAGACAAATTAACATTAAACAAACAAGCAAAAACAAACAAACAAACAAAAAGCACCTCATTAAAGGCCTATCATTTTAGTGTTCAGCTTTCAATAAAAAAAATTAAAGGCGTTGTAAAAAGAAAGAAAAAAATAATCTTGAGACAATGCAAGCATTAGGCATAGACTCAGATATGACATATATATTGGAATTATCAGAAAATCATTACTATAATTTTTTTTTATTTTTTTTTTAATTTATTTATGATAGTCACACAGAGAGAGAGAGAGAGGCAGAAACATAGGCAGAGGGAGAAGCAGGCTCCATGCACCGGGAGCCCGACGTGGGATTCGATCCCGGGTCTCCAGGATCACGCCCTGGGCCAAAGGCAGGCGCTAAACCGCTGCCACCCAGGGATCCCTCATTACTATAATTAATATGCTAAGGACTCTCATAAGAGACAGAGATGATATGCAAAAGATATTTTCTATCAACAGAGAAGTATGAATTCTAAGAAAAATCAAAAGAAATGTGAAAAATTAAACTCACAAACAAAATGCCTTTAATGGTTACATCAGTAGACTGTAAATGGCCAAGGAATGAATTAGTGAGTTTGAAGATATGTCAAAAGAGGCTTCTATAAATGAAATGCCAAGAGATAAAACATTTAAAAAGAAATATAACAATATCTAACACTGGGGTGAAATTCAAAAGGTAAAACATTAAAAAAAAAAAAAAAGAATAGAATGAAGGGGGAAGAGAAAACAGAGTGAAAGTCGTAATGGCTGATAATCTTCCAAAATTCATGACCTTACCTATTTGATGGTGACCCTTTAAATTCAACAGTAATAACATGACCCATGAAAGAAAACTTGATAAGTTAGACTTTATTAATATTAAACATATCTCCTTGAAAGACACTATTAAAAGAATAAAAAAAAAAAAAAAAGATTGGCATCTGGGTGGCTCAGTGGCTGAGTGTCTGCCTTTGGCTCAGGTCATGATCCCAGGGTCCTGGGATCGAATCCCACATCAGTCTCTCCACAGAGAACCTGCTTCTCCCTCTGCCTATGTCTCTTCTTCTCTCCCTCTCTCTGTGTCTCTCATGAATAAATAAATAAAATCTTAAAAAATAATCAAAAAAATAAATCAAAATGGAGAGAGAATATTTACAAAATATCTCAGATAAAGTATATGTATCAAAATACATTAAAAACTCTCAAAACTCAAAAATAAGAAACATTGAACACAATAAAAATGGATAAAAGATTTAAATGAGCACCTCACAAAAAATATAAGATGGTAAACAAGTTTCTGAAAAAACATTTAACATCATATTTCATTAGGTAATTGCAAATTAAAAATACAGAGATACCACCACACATATATTTAAAAAGCTGGAATAGAAAAAAAAAATGACAATACTAAATTCTGATGAGGAACTAGAGAAACAAAACTCTTGTTTATTGCTGTATGGAATGCAAAATGGCATGGTCATTTTTGGAGACAATTTTGTAGTTTCTCACAAAGCTAAACAAACTCCTACTACACAATCCAGCAATTACATTTCAAGATATTTATCCATTTGATTTACAAAATTATGTCCACACAGAAATCTACATGTGAATGTTTATCTTTATTCATAATTGTCAAAAACTGTAAGCAACCAAGAGGTCTTTCAACAGTGAATAAACAAATGGTAGTACATTTATATAATGGAATCTTATTCTGTAATAAAAAGAAATGGATTATCAAGCAATGAAAAGACATTAAATGCAAAGTTATGTAAAAGAAGCTGGTGGAGTGCACACTATGTATTTCCAATTATAGGAAATTTTGTATAAGACATAATATTTGGATGATAAAATGATCAGTGTTTACCACAAACTTGGGAGGTACTGAGAGTTGAACTATTAAAGCATAGATGCATTTTAGGGCTTTGAAATTATTCTGTATGATACTATGATGCAGAATACATAACATTAGGCATCTGTCAAATCTATAGAATTTTAGAGAAAATGAGTGAAACTTTATGTATATAAATTCTAAAAATCTATATTTTGGGAGGTCAGAGGACCCCTGAAAGGAATACAGATTGGTACTAGATAATCAATATGCATTAAAAATGTATGAAACAACTACTTAAAAGGGAATGGGGCAAAGTGCTGACCTAAATAACTCTGGAAACGAGTAGAGAGAATGTAAAACTAAAGACAAGAGACTACTACATATAAGAACTGAACTTTAACTGATATAGTTGTTTTCCACAGGAATATGGTTAACAGTTCCAAATATATGTATGACAGTTCCGAATATATGTATATCCATCATACATGTATGTTAGAACAGAACAATTAAGTAAGTGGATGAAGGGTAGAGGAGCCAAATTTCTCACTGTTAGAATAAGAATATTCTGATTAACAAGAGAAGAGCCTATCATGATCCATGTGAAAAAAAATTTAGAGTTATTATTTAGAGCTTGTGTTTACTTAAATATAGATTTAGATGGATACATCAGAAAAATGTATAGATACTATCTATACAATGAACTAAGTTTATCTATAAAATTATTGTATACACTTATTTTTCCTTTCTTTGTTATCAAAAATGTCTGAAAGCAATGTCTGCCTAGTAGCAACAAGCACACCTAATGCCTCAATATTGGTTTTTAATCTCAACAACAAAAAGAACCAGGACTTATTGAAGAAATGGATGATTTTAGGACTGGACATATTGAAGCTGCGACTGGATCATCCTGTAGTATTAGAAAGTGAGGAAGTATTCTTTAAAAAAATACACGCAAAAGATGAAGGGATGCAGGAGCAAGTGGATAGAGCTTTCAATAGCCAAAACTGGAACCATTCGAGGAACAAAAGAAAGCATACTGAATTATAACCCAACATATAAAATTAATATTTGTGTATTCATACTTATATAAATTAAAAGATGGAATAATAAATCAATAAAGAAGAATAGACAAATTGCCCATGCAGAATTCCAAATAATTCATATAGCTCCTCTACCTACAAGGAAAGGAAATATGATTTCCTACTGCTTAAAAGCAGGATGTATATGCTAACCTTCTTCCAAAGAGTACAATATAAAAAGGGAGGGGGGAAATAGAGTGGCTTTACAGTGGAGTAATCTGGAAAACACTACCTCAAACAGGTGGTAAAGGTCAACATCAACATCCCTTAATTGTTTTGATACTATGTACCTTTGATAAGATGTGATGATCCCAGTCTAATCATGAGAAAAACTTCACACAAAGTTGGAATTACAGCAGTGGGGAATCTCTCAAAATAACTGACCCGCACTCCTCAAAACTGTCAAGGTCATCAAAGCAAGGAAAGTGAGAGAAACTGCCATGGCCAAGATGATGCTAAGCAAATATCACAAGTAAATTTATGTAGTATGTTGGATAGGTTCCTGAAAAATACAGACTATTAGGCAAAACTAAGGAAATATGAACAAAGTATGAAATTTACTTAACAATAAGGTATCAGTATCAGCTATTTTTTTTAAGATTTTATTTATTTATTCATGAGAGACACAGAGAAAGAGAGAGAGGCAGAGACACAGGCAGAGGAAGAAGCAGGCTCCATGCAGGGAGCCCAATGTGGGACTCGATCCCAGGACTCCAGGATCACGCCCTGGGCGGAAGGCAGGCGCTATATCGCTGAGCCACCCAGGGCCCCCAGTGTTGGCTATCTGTAACAAATTTATCATACTAGTGTAAAATGTTAGTAATGGGGAGAACTGAGTGCGAGGTATGGCTTCTCAATTTTTTGTCATTCTAAAACAGTTTTGAAAAATTAATATTTATTGTTTTAAAAGACAAAGGGAGACATAGCTCCTTTTTTTTTTTTACATTGGAAATTTCATGTTAAGTTATTTTAATGTAAATGAATATTCATCACCTAGTCTCAAGATCTTCTACCAAACGTGAGCAGTGCTGCATAAAGCATGACTCCTTTCCTTCCTGGGACATGAGTGCTTCTGCTTGTAGGGATGTTTCAAAAAAGGCAGTAATAAAAACATCCTGAGTTGGATTTTGAAGAGTCTGAACATGATGCAAGTACAAATGGGAAAAGGAAAATGTCCCCAGTGTAAATCTTCAAACTATCAGATCTTCCTTTTCTCTGGGAGACATTCATTTCAATAATAAAAACACATTACTTTTTGGCAGGTAAGACTCCCTTGCAAATTAAATGTCAGATTCAGATCCAATTCACTTCTTCCGCCTCTCTTCTTTGCTCAGGTTTGCCCTTTTAGCTCATGATCTTCCAGTTTGTCTGAAAGGCATGGTTTACTTATTCATGGTTATTATTTCCTCTTCTACTCTTCCTCCTTTCTTCTAGATATTTCAGTATAAGCCTGGAAGGAGTGGGGATTAAGATTGGCTGAAAGAAAATATTTGTTTACTTACTATTTTTTATTTTTTATTATGTATATATACATACATATATATATATTTTACAATTTTATTTATTTATTCATGAGAGACACAGAAAGAGAGGCAGAGACACAGGCAGAGGGAGAATCAGGCTCCATACAGGGAACTTGATGTAGGCTTCAATCCCAAGACCTTGGGATCATGCCCTAAGTCAAAGGCCAATGCTCAACTGATGAGTCACCCAGGTGCCCCCGTACTTAACTTATTTTTAATGTAACTATTGATGTTATTATAGTTTTCCCCGAAACATAACTCGATTAGTGTAAATAACCCTTTACAGCAAGTATCTTTTTTGTGAGGTGTAGGTATAGGCTCGTGAATGTTCTCTGAGCACATGTACACTGAAAATTTACCTTATATAGGCAACATGAGTCTAACTAATTTTTTTAAATTCATCTTCAGATCCTATCTTTCATGATACACCACACAACCTCATATTGCCACATTCTTTTTGCAGACGGAAAACCATAAATTCTGGCTATGAGAAAAGGCAGGAGTGCAGGCAGGCTTTCCCCTCATCCTGTCCCTGACAATAGTTCCACTCAGGTTTCTGGGTTTGGAGTTGCAGTGCAGATGCAGTGTAGACATCAATCTGTATGTTTGTTTGTGCCCCAAACTCCAGAGGACGTACGTCATGCTCTCCTAAATGCTCTCTTACCATGCAGTTCTTTTTCTCCAGGACAATGACTTCCAAGTCAGATATATTCCACTACTTCCAATAAATATTTGTGGTGATAACAGAGAGGAAAAAAACCTTTTTAAAACCTTCAGGGGTTTCTTGGAAGTTAATCTGCACTCTTTTATCAACTGTTGTTACAAACACTGGTAAATTAGCTGAAATCATGAGTCACTGGGAAAAGAATTCCAACATCTAGTGACATACACAGGAACTGCGTGGTTGTCTAGTATAAGCTTACCTGAGGCTCCATCACCTTCATGGGTCAGTTTGGTAATAAGCTCGTAGAATCATAGAGAGTCATATGCTTGAAAGCAGGGACTGGAAATATATTTAGAAAAGGGGTATTTTAACCAGTGAGTGAAGACACGTGGCGAGAGAAGAAACACTGGTCTGTGCATTCTGAGATACTATAGACATGAACGTGAAATTGGAAAGCTAATTAAAATAATATTGTACATACTCAACATTTCACATTCATGGGCATTACGCGAAAATAATCTAAGATGACTGTGGAATGCAGTGTTCTTCGCTGTCGAATGTTCTGAATTTTCAAGTGACCTAAGATGTCAAATACAGTTTACGAGATCTTGTTTTAAATAATAGAAGGACGTAATATGTGCTTAACATAAGAATCCTATAAAATGTTTGAGGGTGATTCTGAAATTACTTTAGATTTTGAAATGTCTCAGTTAAAATAGCGTAGATCAACTTTTTGGTCATTCTGCGCAGGCATACCTTGGAGATCTTGTGGTTCAGCTCTAGACCATTGCAATAAAACAAATGCCCAATAAAGCTAGTTGAATGGATTTGTTTTGGCTTCCTGGAGCATACAAAGGTCATGTTTACATTGTGCTGTTGTCTGTTGAGTGTACAATGGCATCTTTTTCTGAAAAAATGTACATAATTTGATATCCCTTAAGGCTAAAAATATGCTAACAGTCATCTAAGCTTTCAACAACTTTGTTATCTTTTTGCTGGCAGAGGGTCTTGCCTCGATGTCGATGGCTGCTGAAGGTTAGGATGCTGGCTACTGAAGGTTAGGATGGCTGCAACAGTTTCTTAAAATAAGACAACACGAGCTATGCTGCATTGATTGACTCTTCTTTTTAAAAATCATTTCCCTGTAGCGTGTGATGCTGTTTTTTTTTTTATGCTGTTTGATAGCACTTTACTAACCCATGGTAGAACTTCTTTAAAAATTGGAGTCAGTCCTTCAAATCTTACCACTGCTTTATCGACTAAGTTCATGCAATATTCTAAATTTTTTTGTTGTTATTTCAACAATGTTGACAATATATCTACCGGAAATAGATTCCATCTCAAGAAACTAATTTCTTTGGCTCATCCGCAAGAAACAACTCTTCATTTGTTAAAGTTTTATCATGAAAAAAAAAAGTTTTATCATGAAGAGGCAGTGAATCAGTACCATGTTCAGGCTCCACTTCTTTTTTTTTTTTTTTTTTTTTTTTAGGTTCAGGCTCCACTTCTAATTTTAGTGCCCTTGCTTTTTCCACCACACCCGCAATTAGTTGCTTCACTGAAGTCTTAAATCCCTCAAAGTCATCCATAAGGATTAGAATCAACTTCTTGCAAACTCCTGTTCATAATGATATTTTGACCTCTTCCATGAATCACAAATGTTCTTCATGGCATCTAGAATAAAGAATACTTTCCAGATGGTTTTCAATGGACTGCCCAGATCCCTCAGAGGAATCACTATGTTTGACAGCTATAGACTTACAAAATGTATTTCTTCAATAAGAAGACTTGCCAGTTGAAATCATGGGCTGCAGAGTGGGTATTGTTTTAGCAAGCATAAAACTAACATTTATTTTATTGTATATCTTTGTCAGAGCTCTTGGGTGACCAGGTGCATTGTCAAAAATCAGTTGTATTTCAGAAGAAACTTTTTTTTTTTTCCCCTGAGCTGTAGGTCTCAACAGTGGATCTAAAATATTTAGTAAACCACGTCGTAAACAGATGTGCTATCATTCAGGCTTTGTTCTTCCATTTACAGAACACAGGCAGGAACAGGTAAAAATAATTCTTAAAGACCGTCCGATTTTCAGAATGGCAAATAAGCCCTAGCTTCAAGTCACCAGTGGCATTAGCCCCTAATGAGATAGCCTATTCCTTGGAAGCTTTGAAGCCCCACATTGACTTCTCTATAGCTATTAAAGTCCCAGCTGGCATCTTCTTTTAATATAAGGCTGTTTCATCCACACTATCTATTATTTAGCGTAGTCACTTTCATTAATGACCTCAGCTAGATTTTCTGGAGAACTTGCAGCAGTTTCTACAGCAGCACTTTGCTGCTTCACCTTGCCTGCTTAGGTTATGTTTCCTTAAACTTCCTGAGCCACCCCCTGCTGGCTTCAAGCTTTCCTTCTGAGCTTCTTCACCTCTTGGCCTTTATAGAATTGAAGAGACTAAGGGTCTTGCTCTGAATTAGCCTCTGGCTTAAAGGAAGGTTGTGGCTGGTTTGATCTATCCAGACCACTGAAAATTTCTCTATATCAGTGATAAAGCTGTTTCACTTTCTTATCACTTGATATTCACTGGAGTAGCACTTTTAATTTTCTTCAAGAACTTTTATTTGCACTCACAACTTAGCTGTTTGGCATAGAGGCTCAGCTTTCGGCCTATTTTAACCTGCCTTCCTCACTAAGCTTAATCAAATCAATTCTAGCTTTTGATTTAAAAGCTGAGATGTGCAACTCTTCCTTTCACTTGAACACTCTTAGGCCATTGTATGGTTATTAAGTGGCCTAATTTCACTATTGTGTCTCAGGGAATAAGGAGGCCTGAGGGGAGGGAGAGAGACAGAAGAACACTGGTCAGTGGAGCAGTCAGGACACACATAACATGTAGCAATTAAGTTTGCCACCCTATATGGGTGTGTTTTTTGGTGTCCCAAACAATTACAATAGTACCATCAAAATCCACCTATCACAGATCTTAACAAATATAATAATAATGAAAAAGTTCAAAATATTGAGAGAATTACTGAAATATGACACAGAGACACGGTATGAGGAAATGCTGTTGGAAAAATTCTGCTGATAGACATGCCACAGGGTTCTCATAAATCTTCAATTTGTAAAGAGCACAATATCTGTAAGATGCAATAAAGGCAAGCACTAGAAAACAAAGTATGTCTATAATGGCCTTGATAGCGCCCAAACTTTCAGTTTGATGATTTTGGCTATTTTGTTTCATGGAGTGGAGGAAAATTGAATGTGGCAGCTTAGCAATTGCTAATTTTTATGAACTGTCTGATCATGGTATGATTTCAATTTGTCACTCTCAAGAAAATGATATCATTCATTCTCAAACATTATCTATTCATCATGAGCTGTTAGGCATTTTATTAGAAGACGGTGACTGTCTCCACCCTAGGAAGCACCTTTAATCTAAAGTGTGCCTTGCTCTTAGCCTATTCTCCAACAAAACTGGGGCACTACAGGGGATTTTAAAGAATTCTGGCAGAAATCTGGAAACCGGCTCCATCCAGGAGGGTGTAATTTCCCTAAAATCCAATACTAGAGCTGATAGTACAATGAAGATTCTTGGGGTGCTCTCACTCCTCTTGGCATTTGTTTTGATCAAGCCCAACAAGTTTCTATTCTGATATTTATTCATTTGGCCAGCACAAGACAAAATCCTAGGATAATCCCTTTTTAATTCTATATGCTCACGTGGAAGTCTATAGAATAATTAACAGAGCCATGTGTTATTTCAGGTGATATAAACATACTTTCCTCTAAAGTATCTAACTGAGTTTGATGGTAGGCTTTCTATAATTAACTGAACTAACTATACAAAGATATTAAATTTGAGATAATTTCATTATAAAACCTAGTAGAGCTTTTCTTCTTCTGCACATATATATGCAGTCATGAAAAAGTTATCCATGTGTCTAGGTTGATATAAAATAATAATTTTAAATCAAATAATTTTAATAGCTATAATTTCAAATAAAATGTGATTAACAATCATAATCTACATGTAACCTCTTGTTTTCATTAATGTCTTGTTTTATCTATCATAGAAGCAAAGAGAAAGCAAGCAGAGAATAAATTAAGTACATTGCCTTCATTTAGGTTCTATGTCCATTTGGATTTCTAGCTGTGTCATTTGAGAACATCATAAAATCTTCCATTCTCTCCATGTATTACTTTTCAGTCTTCCTCCAGGAAAGTTATTCATCTAAATCCCAGTGTTCTGTACCTTCTTCCTAAACTTACAGGGAGATTATATGTTAATGCACATGAGGTACTTAGCATAATACCTGGCTAAGTTAGTTATTGTTATGATTATTTTTTTTCAAAAGGGGAGTATTTTTAAAATAGCTACTTGCTAACTGAATGAATCACGTTTAGACAGACTTACCCAGCATTCATTAGATAATACATGAAAATACTTTATGACCAAAAGCCTGTACTTTTTTTTCTTAGACTCTTTTAAGTTTATGTTCTGTGTGAACATAAACTTCACACAGAAGATGTTAACTTCATTCCCCTTTCAGAACTCATTCTAAATTAGGGTTAAATCTCATATCCCATAATTTCGTTTAGGGTTCTTTATTTAAGAAGGTGTAAGTGCTCTTTCTTGGTTTGTGGCTGTATTGTAAGCCACTGTTTGCCATAGCTCCGCTCACCATCTTCTCTGGTATTGGGGAGTGCATAGGAAAGGATATGATCCAGGCTGAGTGAATATACAACTTGTTGTTTTTTTGTTTTAATTTTATTTATTTATTTACGATAGTCATACAGAGAGAGAGAGAGGCAGAGACACAGGCAGAGGGAGAAGCAGGCTCCATGCACCGGGAGCCCGACGTGGGATTTGATCCCGGGTCTCCAGGATCGCGCCCTGGGCCAAAGGCAGGCGCCAAACCGCTGCGCCACCCAGGGATCCCTTTTTTTTTCTTTTTTCTCATGATGTATGTGTACGTGAGCATTTGTAAGAGGAGGGGGCGTTTTAAAAGTTGATTACTTGAAAAAAAAATTTAAAAATGAGAAAGTTGCCTTCTTGACTTTAGTACAAAATCACAAATGAAAACATGTCACCAAGATATTTTTTCAGTTTCTAAAATCTTTTCCTGTGTTTTAGGGTTCACATGTTTATTTGCTACCCTTTACTCCACCATCTTCTCATGAGAAATGCCTACAAACTCATGAGAAATGGAATTAATTTCCAGGCTTATTTTCCTTCTGCATATATATGCCATAATTCCAAAGTCTTTCACCCTGGATTGTAACCAAGGACCACATCCTGAAAGTCAGTAATGCCTATTGAGAATGTTCACATTATACATAACATCTTGCCAATAAAGATCTGAGAGGTCAAGTGTGGGCAAAGTTGTTGCAAGTTAGATTTCTTTTGGTCACCGTGAATACCTCCTTATCCACCCTGTGCCATCAAACCCTTAACTCTTGAAGTTTTCTTTGTGAACTATGCAAATCCACAAAGAAGATACAGTAAATGGAGAAATGGTTAGAGATATACCGAACAGCATAAGTCATAGTAAGAAAGAAAATGTTTCTTTAATTAGGAAATTTCTACTATACCACCTGAAGAAGAGTATCCTTTGTTTTCTTTATGCTTTATCTTGGAGCTTATCAACATACATGAAGTAACTTCTTAAATGGATGTTAGTTTTTTAATCTCTGGGAATCAATGATTCAAGATTCTAAATAGATTTTGATCTCTCTCTGAATGAGTAAATAGTTATTTTCCCATCTTACTTAAAAAGGAATTTTATAACTGCTTCTGAAAAATATATTATTTTTCATATATAATATATAAAATATAAAAAAATATATGATTACTCCTTTTTTATGCCCAAAATGTATGACATTGAATAGGTAAAATGCAATTAAAAATAATAATAGTCACAAAAACAGAATTAGTAAATGATACAGATATGTCTCTGGTAATTAAAACACTCCCCCAGTATTAATGTCCTTTAATAATATATACTGTCCATGGGGATCATCTCCTTCCTCGTATCAGTTTTGAGACTTTCCTCTGGCAAAGAAGATAATATAGATGAAATATAAATAGATAGATATAAATATAGAGTGGAATGGATAAAGAAAGAGTCCAGACTCACAGAATACATGGCTGGTAGACCAAGAAAGAAGCCTTTAGAACCAACTGTATTTGACTTCAAAGTCTATAGAATTATATATTACTGTGCTAAAATTTTTCACAAATGTTATTTATTTCACCTAATTCTCTCAAACTTAGGTTTGTTCAAGTATTTAAAAATAAAAAGTATTCATGAACCCAGTTTTCTCCAATTTCATACACATGGGTATCAAATGTACTACAGTTGTTGAATAATGTTTTACATGGGTTTGAACTGTGCAGGTCCATTTATACATAATTTTAAAAATAAATACCATACAATAGTATAAATGTAACTTCCTTATGATTTTCCCAATACAATTTTATTTTCTTTAGCTTACTTTATTATAAGAATATACTGTATAATACATATAACATACAAAATATGTGTTAGTCAACTCCTTGTTCTTGATAAGGCTTCCAGTCAACAGTCAGTAGGTAGGTAGGTAAACTGAAAAGTAGGTAAACTGAAAAGAAATAGCATAGAAGAAAGATCACTATTAGTAAATTTATATTTTTGCCAAATCATCTTAAGGGAATAATGGTTTAATTCTATATTTCTGATCAAGAGACAAACAGAAATTGAGTGCTATTATATTAATTATTATATTAATTATTATATATTAATATTAATAATATAAATTATTGTCTTGGAAATAATTTTCAAAATACACATAACTTTATTTTCATGAATGGCCAGAAAGAAAGACAAGGACAAACATTGGAATTTGCTTCTCAGTGATCAATAAGAAATCTTGTATTGTTCAGAGCAGATGAGTGTCTGTCAATAGTGGACCTAAGTCAAAATCAACTTTGTTTGATCTGCTTAATGAGTTTACTTGAGTTCTTAGGGTATTTGAATAAATTATGAATGTTTAAAAATAAATAGCACAAAAATCCAAATATAGATTCTAACTTTTTATATTTTTATATATAATTTATATAAAATTAGATATTTACTTATGTAAAATTAGAACATCTGGCAATATTATGTTCATATAGTATGGACTGCATACTTTAGATATGTCTGAATTGAATGACTATATAATTCACCAGCTAGGGATCACTGCATGGCTCAGTGGTTTGGCGCCTGCCTTTGTCCCAGGGCATGATCCTGGAGTCCCACGATCGAGTCCCACGTCAGGCTCCGTGCATGGAGCCTGCTTCTCCCTCTGCCTGTGTCTCTGCCTCTCTCTCTCTCTCTCTCTCCTCTCTCTCTCTCTCTCTCTCTGTCTCTCATGAATGAATAAATAAAATCTTAAAAAAAAAAATTCAACAGCTAAAGTGGTACAATTTGGGGAGCAACAATGAAGTTTCATTAAATTGCATGTCTCACTATCAGGTAGGAGTCAGAATCGTTTCAGGGAAATAGAGATGCATGATTACTCTGGATATTCTTATAGTCATCAAAATCCCTAGTTATACCTAGTGACTCCTAGACTCTAAAGCCAAGTGTCAATAGTTTTAACACTATTGTATTGGGTAAGAGGAGGGGAAATACTTCCCACACTAATGTCTCAAATTAAACAAATATATTGAGAGAATGCTTTTACTTCAAAGTTTAATGCATTATATTTACTTAAAAGTATGAATCTGAAAAAAAATTACTTTGTTCTTAATTCCAATTCTACCTCATATAATAATATTCATATTTTAGCACTTTGAAAACAATCATGAATTCCAGTTTTATGAGCATTTTGTTTCATTGATATTATAATTACCCATTAAATATAAGAGTCTAAAAACTGGTTCTTTGTCTAGAAAAAAATATGTTTTTCAATAGAATTGTTTAAAAAATCATTAAAAAGGAAATTTTTGAGTTCTAAAAATTCTAAGTCATTAAGTTTTTTGAACTTTAATCTGGAAGGTATGGGGGAAAATATGAAATATTTATTCATGAGCACCAAGATACTATTAATATTATTACTATTATTGCTACTAGTTTACAGGAACCATGGTGGTTGTTTTTTTTTAAGATTTTATTTATTTATTCATGAGAGACAGAGAGAGAGACAGAGACATAGGCAGAGGGATAAGCAGGCTCCCCACAGGGAGCCAGATGTGGAACTCAGTTCCCAGACCCAAGGATCCCCCCTTTAGCCCAAGGCAGATACTTAACCACTGAGCCATTCAGGAGTCCCCAGGAACCATGTTTTAAAGCAGAAGCTTGATCATGCTAATTTTTATCTTAATTTATAAAAGAAATTCCTCCATAGAATTTTTCACTAGAATTTTGTTAAATATATAGTTTTGTTTACTCCAAAACTTTATAGTTTCTTTTTGGAGAATAAAGTAAACATTATTTAGGAAGAAAGATTTTAGAGTATACTACCGGTACATAGTCAAACTTAAAAAGAGAAATTCTGAGAGTCTAAATTCTAGTTAAAACATCTTATTTTTTTCTATCAACATCAAAGTCTTTAATGATAAATTCAGCATTATAAATTATTTTCTCTCTAAATGGACTTAAATGTCTTAGCCATGTACAGAGACTTAGAAGTGTGGCAGTAGCTTTCTAAACATTCAATAGTAAATATGGGTGTAGTTGGAAAAGAAATGCACAGGAATCAAATCTAATCTATGGGCTGTCTACTTTGGACATCAAGAATGGGAGGATTTATTCCTAGATAGCTGTAAAGATGTAATAGTGAAATGAAAACTTACCATAGCTAACCTGAAAATCTTTAATAAATAAGTCTATGAAAAAAAATATAAAGTACATTTCTCTATTTCACATTGAATTTTAGGTTTTTTTTTTTTTTAAAGATTTTATTTATTTATTCATGAGAGACACACACATTGAGAGAGAGAGAGGCACAGAGAAGCCGGTTCCATGCAGGGAGCCTGATGTGGGACTCAATCCCTGGACTCCAGGATCACGCCCTCAGCCAAAGGCAGGCGCTCAACCACTGAGCCACCCAGGCATCCTTCACATTGAGTTTTAAATGCCACATGAATATGTATATGTGACTTGCCTTAATATGTACATATGCCTGTAGGTATTACATTTATATGTGTATACATAAATATGTGTGCGTAGATGGGCAGGTTAGATCTGAAGGGTTAACAATACCTGCAGAGATTCATACTGTCTTGTAGAGACAATAAGAGAACTCACACAGATAATTTAGTCAACTAAGAACTCAGAGTCATGGGATCCCTGGGTGGCGCAGCCGTTTAGCGCCTGCCTTTGGCCCAGGGCGCGATCCTGAAGACCCGGGATCGAATCCCACGTCGGGCTCCCGGTGCATGGAGCCTGCTTCTCCCTCTGCCTGTGTCTCTGCCTCTATCTCTCTCTCTCTCTGTGTGTGACTATCATAAATAAATAAAAAAATTAAAAAAAAAAATAAATGTTTAAAAAAAAAAGAGAACTCAGAGTCATGTGTTTATTAACATGAGAGATGAATACCTAGACATATCTTTCAAAAATATCATGAGATAATTATAGTTTAATATGCTTTCTTCCTGATAAATTAGGAGTTAGAATATCAATTCCAAAATTGTTACATTTAAAAAATTCTTTACCTAGGGATCCCTGGGTGGCGCAGCGGTTTGGCGCATGCCTTTGGCCCAGGGCGCGATCCTGGAGACCCGGGATCGAATCCCACGTCGGGCTCCCGGTGCATGGAGCCTGCTTCTCCCTCTGCCTATGTCTCTGCCTCTCTCTCTCTCACTGTGTGACTATCATAAATAAATAAAAATTAAAAAAAAATTTAAAAAAAAAATTCTTTACCTAAATGTTGCATTTGCAGTCAATTTGAAAGAGAGTTTTTAATTATTGAATTTTTAAAGCATAAGACGTTGAAAGATTTTTGTATATTGATGTACATAAACATAAGATTAAATATATTAAGCATAACATGTTTTAGTGCATTATCCCACTTCTCTCTCTCCTACACACATACCTTGGACTCTGTCTTTGTGATAGGAAAACATTCAATTATCCAAGTTAATTTAAAAATATTGTAGAAAATGCTCTAAATATATTAGGACTAAAGAGTTGCACAGCCGACCTTGCCTTATCTGTCTTTGCAGGCTTTTAAAATCGGTTTGGGGGTTTCTGTCCTGTGAACTAAAATTTAATAACGTGTTTTTAGAAGGTGAAGGTCCCAGGCTAAAAACATTTCTCCTTGAGAAAGTTTAGAGTCTGTATTTCCAAATAGTAACTTCCAAGCTAATTTTTAGACATTTTAAAATCTTTTGTCTCTTTAGATGTAGTAATGGATTATGCTTAAATTGAATTAGCTACAAAAAGATGAATCATTTTATATCTAGACCTACTATTCAATTTACCAATATTTTGCCTTCATTTTAAAAATTATTTAATGATTAAAATGATCTTTTTTTTCTGATAAAAGGAATATATTTCACATAACACTTTCGTGTACTCTTCTATATTTTGTAAAATGGCAATTTACATTTGGCTTATTAATTAATATGATTTCAAAGACAATTAAATTTATTAATTCACTAACATTGATTACCTATATGTATATAGTAATAAGGGATTTTCTAGATAATATAAAAATAACTGATTTTATACATATTTCATATTTATATATATGTTTTATATAAATTAATATATTTATATTTCATATATGTAATTTACATATATTTTATGTAATATATATTTATATTTTATAAATATAAATACATATACACATATATGTGTCTATATACCACCTTTAAAATGTCTGTTGTCCCTAAATTATTACTTTTAAAATTAAGTTGCAAAAAATAAAATAAAATAAAATAAAATAAAATAAAATTAAGTTGCAACTAATACATTAGACCTATAGAAAAGTATGTGTAATAGTATACATTATAAGCTTTAATCTAGTCTCTATATTTGCAGTTAGAAAAGTGAACTGAATCTTAGTTTTAAGATGATGCAAATTTACACAGAAACATTTGAATTATTTCAAATCAACTCCAGTTGATGACATAATTGCCTTTTTTTTATTTAGTCATTTCTATGTCTTTCATTCAAGATTTTGCTTTATATTTCATTGATATCCTCAAAAATAAATGCTAGGCATACATATACAATATTGGAAACAAATAAACAAACATCTAAGTTATATTGACATAATTGTTCACCTAAGGAACACCATAAAAATATCCATGACTTTATTATCTCTTTAACAAAAATTCATCTCTTACTAGGATGTACTAATAAAAGAGTAACACATTTTATTTTAATGTGATTTCCCATATTAAGAGTCTAAAATGCCATATTAGATCACAGGACATATTTTAACACATGCATGCTTGGGTTTTGCTCAGATAGAGTTCCATTATAGAGCAAAAGGCCCCTTACTTCTGGATATAATCAAAATGGGAAAAAAAAAAAAAAGGACTAAAGACTAGTAGACAAATATATCTCAAGGAAACAATTATTTCTTCAAAATTTCCCTTAGTCCTTAGGCCAATAAGCCTGTGTAATGTATCAATTGAAGCTGATTTTATTTATTAGTAGGATAAATAGACATATAACAAAAGATCTACCTCTGTAATTATTACTGTTCTATGTAACTTAGACATTCTGGTATTATTTTAAGTAGATTTCAAAGCAGATTCTTTTGATAGGGAAAACATTGAATTACCCGTATGTCAAAGGCTAGTATTTTTTAATGAAACAGTTTTTATTGTGTGTTGTTACAAAAATATTAAAATTTAATCCCTTTTGTCTTATAGGTTTTTTTAACTCTAGGAATATACCTATTTCTCAGAAAATGTGTAATATTTATTTACGCGAACATCACCTGCAGTTATAACCATTTTAAAATAGTAAATGCCCATCTGTTTTAAAATAAAAATATATCTTAGCTCTTCCAGCCAGTTTGGTTTGTTCAAAATGTTACTTTCTTTAAATATCCCTATTTTTCTTTGTTTTGAGAACATTAGACCAATTAACATTACTATCAAAGTGAATTTTGCATGTTATATTTATCACCCTTGCAGATTTATAAGTGAAAATTTCTATGTCATCTGTGTTTATAATTGTTTAAGATCTGCAATAATAGAAAATTGAATGAGGTTACAGAGACATCATTCAGACTATAAATTCTTAATTTAGCACCCTAGGAGACTCAATTGTTTTGCCTTTTATTACTCATTTGCTCCAGTCTCCACATTGTATAACTAAAAATGAAGTGGTTTAAAAGCTTATTTTCTCACAAATCTTGCCCTCTTGTTTTCAAACAGCAATATTTTATACTGAGCCCTATCTAATGCTTTATACATTTCAAAAATATATAGCAAAAGAGATAATTTAAACATTTCCAGCTGCTTAAGATTAGCTAGGAAATTAAGATCGGTGACAATGTAAAGCAGTAAAGATGAGATCACTGAATTACATGAAATTATCTGTTTTAAAACGTATTTGATTTATAATTTCTTGCAACTCTATAAGCTTCAACAAAAACTACCATGGAATAAGGGGAGGTCTGCATAGGAAGCAATAAAGGTTTGAAGCTTAACATGGACAGGTGTTTCCAAAGATGTTTCTATGCACAGAAAAATGTATTTTAACAAATACCTCATAATTTGTGATTCTAAGTAAAACTCTTTTCATATTCTTGCCAGCAACTCCTACCAAAAGAACTTTGTGGGCATGGGTGCTGTGAATTTTATAAATGAAATTTCCATCAAATGGAATTCATATATATATATATATATATATATATATATATATATATTCCATATATATATATATCCATTTCAATTTGGTAGCCAATTTTTCAATGAAGATGATGTAATTCTCTTACCATATTTGAATGAACAAATGATATTTATTGGAGTTCTTCTAAAAAGAACAGAAAATCACTCAGGAATGATGAGCAGTTAAGTAGTTGCACAGTAAGACCTTTAAAGAAGAAACCAAACAATATTAACTCTGCCTATTGTTTTGTTAAATCATCACACAAAATCTATTCATCGATTTTTTCACCTGTCATGTTACAGCTAGTTGGGCTTAAAATGTAGATTGTGGCATAACTAACATTTCCTTTAGAGAGGCCTGGGGACACTTAAAAAGGATTGTTACTATCTAGAGTAGTTCTGTCCAACAGAACCCGCTAGAATACTGGGAATATTCTTTATCTGTTCTACTGAATATAGTAGTCACTTGTTACATGGAGGTAAACCCTTGAATTGTGGCCTATATCATGTGGTTAAAAAACTAAAATTTTAATTTTATTTAATTTTAACTAATTCTAGTTTAAATAGCTACACATTCTTAGTAGCCACCATTTTAGAAAGTATAAGTCTAGAAGTCTGGAAACAGGACAAATCTCTCTCATTGAAGAGTTTTTGGCATAAATATAGTCTATGGGAATAAATTAGAAATTTGGGGATCCCTGGGTGGCACAGCAGTTTAGCGCCTGCCTTTGGCCCAGGGCGCGATCCTGGAGACCCGGGATCGAGTCCCACGTCGGGCTCCTGGTGTATGGAGCCCGCTTCTCCCTCTGCCTCTCTCTCTCTCTCTCTCTCTCTCTGTGTGTGTGTGTGTGTGACTATCATAAATAAATAAAAAAAATTAAAAAAAATAAAGGCTTTGCTCCTATGGCAAAATTAAAAAAAAAGAAATTAGTAAATGTTTACTCACTTAGATGCTAATAATTGGTTAATGACTATTAGATTAACATCAAAGCTGATCATATGAGCTATGATTTTAATAGATATAAAATTTAAGTAATTGGATAATTACTATTGTGAACTCAAACTCTCATCCTTGCACTGGGCAATAGAATAAAATTTGCTGGGGAACACGATAGACATGGGCCTTGACTCAACAAAATTTAAATATTGTTATAATAATAAATTAAAGTGGGGCACCTAGTGGCTCAGTCAGTTGGGTGTCTGGCTCTTGGTTTCAGTTGAGGCTGTGATCTCATGGGTCATGGGTCTCATTGAGTGAGGAGTTTGCTTGGAGATTCTCCCCCTCTGCTCCTCCCCACCCTCAAAATAAATAAATTAATTAATTAAAGTTTTAAATCTTGGCTATGTTTCAAAAAAAGAAACAGTTATGTAAATTTGAATGAATTATAAGTAAATAAGAAGTGAAAGTTATGAACAAAATGGCTCCTGCAGGTAGAGCCAGCTAAAGAACTTCAGTGGATCCGCTTACAGGAAAAGCATTCCAGTGACTAAAATAAAACCAACTGATAAGGAAATGAAAAAAAAACACTGGTTAGAAAAACAGCAGCACCACTAAACTTTGTAAACTGCAAAGCAAACAACAAACAAACAAACAAACAAATAAAAATCCACCCTGAGATAACTCATACTTAAGTAGGTTTTTAAAGCACTTTTATGTAGAACACATATATAAATTTATCTTCTAACAGATATTTGCAACTGTCTTTTGCTTCTGGTCTTGTCCATGAAGACCATTTCAATGGTGCTAATTAAATCTGTAAATAGTGTTACTCTTCCGCTCAAAAGCTCTGCAGTTTCCCATGTCGCTCAGCCTGAGAGTCATTGCAATAGCATTTCAGGTCTTACAAACATGTACAACCCATGATCATTCCTGCCCATTGCCTCTCTGACATCAACTCTTGTCACCTCCTTCCTCACTCATTCTGCTCCAGCTGTACTATCTTTTTCTGACAGTCCCTTTCACACACTTGGCATTATTCTGACCCAGAGATTTTGTCATCTTTGCAGCAGCATCTTCTTGACCAAAAGCATCTGAATCCCTGAATGTCCCAGTCTTCTCTGGGGGCACCATCTGATTGTGTATTATGAATAGAATTTAAGTAAAGGTGATTTGGCCACTTTCAATATTGACCCATTAAAAGAATTGGGTGTTTCGTTATACTGTTTCCCCTCTCCCAATGACTAAAAGTGAAATAACAGAAGACTTGTGTTGAAGATAAACAAGTTTTCAGCAGCCTGGATCCTGTAATGACAGCGTTTTGGAAAGATACCCATATATGAAGGACACCTATATACTCCAGATGATGGAGAAATAATTTTTATTGTGCTCAAACCATTCATTACACATGTCAGTATCTATTTGTTATTGCAGCCAGTGTTAATTGAACTAATTCACTCAATTATCACATAATTTTAAAATGTTAAAGTATACATCTATCTGGTTAAATAATTTTAGGATGATTTCTTGTTTCAAAATGCCCTAGCTCAGTCTTTACAATCAAGTGAATTTTATAAAAATGACATTCATTGGCATTGTGAAACCTTGTGTTAAGATTCATGTAACAGGGATCCCTGGGTGGCGCAGCGGTTTGGCGCCTGCCTTTGGCCCAGGGCGCGATCCTGGAAACCCGGGATCGAGTCCCACATCGGGCTCCCGGTGCATGGAGCCTGCTTCTCCCTCTGCCTGTGTCTCTGCCTCTCTCTCTCTCTCTCTCTCTCTCTCTCACTGTGTGCCTATCATAAATAAATAAAATTAAAAAAAAAGATTCATGTGACATGGGGTTATTTCCATAAGAATTATTATCTTGGGAGTCAAACTTAATGCTACTAAAATCTTCTACACTTCACTTTAGTGGATAGAAAATAAAACAGTATGATAAATTCTAAAAACATTATATAAAAATAGAGAATAAATTATTTTGCCCCCCAAAACTACTTTTCTCTTAAAGGGTTTCATAAGCTTAAAGTCAAAAAGGGTTTACCTTTGGGGCACCGGCATGGCTCAGTTGGTTAAGAGGCTGCCTTTGGCTCTTGTCATGATCTTAGGGGCCTGGGATGGAGCCCTGCATCGGGCTTTCTGCCCAGCAGGGAATCAGCTTCTCTCTCTCCCTCTGCCCCTTCCCCCTACTTGTGCACACTGTCTCTCTCTCTCTCTCTCTCTCTCTCTCAAATAAATAAATAAATAAATAAATAAATAAATAAATAAATAAGTATTTTTTTTAAAAAAAAGGTTTACCTTCAGTACGATTATTTAGTCATCCCAACAGCATAGAGATAGTGGCATAAGCATATCTTTCTGACTCTAGTGCTTAGAATGGGAAACATTTAGCAAGACCTAAAGATAGTGAGTCAAAAAATGATAATAGAGACATGCTATTTTTTCACAATACATAAGTTATATCTTTCCAGATTTCTTCATTCAGTTATTTGAACAATTACCGAAATAACCTATTATGTGCATCCTTCTTTTAGGGGTAAAGGTGAATGACACATAATCCCTCAGGTTAGTGTTTATGACTGACATGTATATAGTTAAGTGTTATTTTATGTTATTTATTGTGTGTACTATTTTCCATAAATATTTAATTTATGAAAATATAGGTCTCTTGATAAGCAGTAATTATTTTAGAATTTCATTTTGATATAATTCTCTACAATGATTACTAAATTTAAGATAAACATTTATGAAAAATTTTAAATATAATTTAAATATCAGTAAGTATAGCATGTGCTTGCTTAGAATTATACTCCTTGGATTATTCTGTGCTCATGCATATACATGTGGTGTAGTCTTCAAAGAAAAAGAAATGTTCTTATTTTCTGGTTAGTTGTATTTATGAAAAATTCCAAATATTAACAAAAAAACACAAACTCATTTTAGACTATTTAGCATATAAACATGTACATATTCTTAAACAAATCTTTATTCAGCATCTTTTTTAGCTTAAAACTGACATAATGTTTATGGCATTTTGTAATTGACAAGCTGTTTCACCATCCTTAACACATGCATGTGCAATCATTCACTTTCATTCTCCAATACAAAATATTGAGTTATGCAGGAGGCTGGGAAACCAATAGCAGTTAAATTCATTTTATAGTTTTATTTGGGGGGGGGATGTAAGAATGCATATCACCATACCTATTTAGGTTTTATTTCTTGTATCAAACCAGTTCAAGGTGGTCCTGAATGAAAGAGTAGAAGTAAATTGACATGCATAAAATACTCAGCTCTATGACTGTGACAGGGAGACATATTAAACAATTTTATTAATATTGCTAACATTATCATTTTAGGCAGTGGTTTTACATGTTAGTATCAGAGATATTTATTTATTAAGAGAAAATGCTAATTTAATGGGAGAAGCAACTAAATTAAAAAAAAAGCCACACTAGCACTTTTAGAATATATGAAATATTCTAATCACAAAAAAGTTCATTGCCTTGTCACAATTCTCAAAGGCTAGCAATATTGTTCAGGAAGTGTGCTGTATCTTATTAGTGTGATTTTTATTTTCAATGAAGATTTATTTTTGAGATTTCCTGCCAACTTACAAGTGAAGATGTTAGAAGAAAGAGGTCATTCCTGTTGGTTTGCCTGCTAAAAAGAAGTTGTTTTTCTTTTCAATTCAGTGCTTTGTAAACCTGCTAATATTGGTTGTATATGACCTGAGAAATTGATAGACTCTAACCAGATGGCTTTGTTTTTCTCTTATATGGCCTCGTGTCTCTCTTATGCAATAATCACCTCTACCAAGCCCTGGAGTGGTTCTATTTCTAACCCTTCCTTCCTAGAAGGAGCTGAAAATCTCAAGGGATATTTTCTTTAGACAATAATTATCAATCTTGACTGCATATTGGAATTTTTTTTGGAAACTCTTATAAGATGGACACCAGAGACCCACCTCCAGAGATTCTGATTTAATTGGTATAGGAAGTTGCTGCTTCAAAGTTATTTTATAAAAGATCATCTGTTGATTCTATGATTTAAAAAATCATACTCTGGTGTATTTACCTCACTCCCCCTTCCATCTCTGCCATATATACTCTGTGGAGCTGCATGCAAGATTGTTTGATAAAAGATGTTAGTCATTTTCAAGAAATCTGTAAGAAAATTAACAAGTATTAATGTCAGTGCCCTACTTCAGTAAATATTAACAGCAGCTACTTGCAGCTTCTTTAGCAGACTGTTTTAAAGAATACTGTCAGGAGCACCAGAGAAATAAAACAAGGGACAAAAGTTTCAGCAAAGAGAATTGGGATGGGACTCCAGGAAGATTACAGAGGAAGAGGAAAACAGTAAAATAAGCATGGGATGGCAGGACTATAGGGCCTTGGGGCTACTGCTCCAGAGTCAAGAGCACAATAAGGAAATGTCTCTGTGCAGAAAAGCATTAAAAAAAAAAAAAAAGCAAGTAGGCTACAGAATAAAATCCACACGTAACCATATGGTTTTCTCAATGTACCTATAAAAGTCCAAATAAAATAATAAACAGATGTATGACTCTTGAGTCATATAGACACAGGCTTAGTTTTCTCAAGTCTAAAGAAAATCTAAAACCATGTACTAGAATGCATGAATTTTGAAGTTGGGGTTGGGCATTTTAATCATGATCTTTGTTTAATCCCATTTTATTTACAGAGAAACCAAGGAACAGGAAGGCTGCATGTTTCGCTCAATTTTCAAATACAATAATGTAGTATCATTTGTAAAAGACTGTAGAAAATCACTAAAATTTCTGCATTTTGATTTTGTAATCTGTAAAATAACTATGTTGAGACAGGGAGACTCTAGTATATGTTCCAATTCCAAACTGGCTGTTGACTTCTTAGAGTTGAATAGTCTTTGAAGAAATTAAAAACCACCCTCTCAGAAATCTATCTAAAATGAAGGAAGAGTATTAATTTAAAAAAAAATGGAGAATTTGCTTATTTAGTTTTCTGAAAAGTCTTCCTTTTCCCATTATTCCCTAAAAACTACCAAAGCTCATTTGCGGGTAACTGCTGATGGCTTCTCTAACTTCCTTGGACCTATGGATTTGAATTCATGCAGGGCAATGTGACTTCTTCACTTGTGATATGCTCTATATTTTTCTTTCCATTTGAAGGTTACTCTCCTTCCTAAAGAAGATACAATAAAAGACCATTGGGGGTAATTATTTAACTGCATTCCCCACTTCTAAAATTACACTATTTTTGGGGGGATGACAGACATAGATATTCCATTTTCATCTTGTTTCAAAAGGGATTTAGTAGTTTGTTTTTTTGTTTTGTTTTGTTTTTGTAAGCATTATTTACCATGTTAACTGACATTATTTCCCTAAGTCTATATTAAACTTTTATACATTTTCTTAATGCTACAAGCCTTTTTTCATCATTTGGGCATGTTCTTTTAAAATTCGTGAGCTAAATAGCTTCCAGAAATTATTATGCAAAAAGAAGGGTCTTTGATCTTCTTAGAGGTTAGTGCTAAGAGCTGATAAAAGTCTATGTTTTGACTTTTTTGATATTTGGAAAAAATGTTTCACACATTTCACATTGCTATCTACCAGACATGTCATTAATATTATTTATATGTGTACTTTCTTGTAAAGTCCTTAGAAACTTTTTGCACTCATTAAGTCTTAAAATCCCAAAGACCAAAATAGATGGGACACATTGTTCTCACCTTATAATCAGATAAATTGAGACATAGACAAGTAAATGATCTTTATAACCCAATAGCTTTTGGGGTTATTTCAACATTTTCAAAACAAGAAAAAAAAACTATTAGTAATGACTTCTAAATGTATTAAATTGAGGATATGTACACTATTGTGTTACCCTGAAACTCATTGTTTGAACTACAAGTATAATATAAAAGTAGAAGAGAAAATAAAAACAAACAAACAAGAGACCTTGAGAACCAAGGTTAACCTGGTCATTTTCTTGATGTTTTGTAATGTGAACTATAGACTTTATCTAAGAGGGATATGAAGTTTTCTGCCCTTTAAAAGTCACTTACAATGTCAATACTGTGGTTTTTGCCTTATAATTTCCAAAATAAGATTTTCTGGAATTATTTTTTAATACCTAGAGGTTTTGTAAAAACCTTTTGAAAAGTTCTTTGTAAAATAGAGTTGAATAGTTCCTTTCCAAGTTCTGTAACACATTTGTAAATGTTATAATACATGCTACTACCCTAATTATGAATGGATTACTTAAAAGGAAAACATGAAAATAAATGTTGATAAGCTTAACTTCTATAATATTATCTAATAAGTTAGCCTTCATGAATTTCCACCTCCTTTTACCTCATTTGTATAATAAAACACTAACTTCATTATGGAATATCTCCCACTTTATAGCCAAATCTTTTACATTTAATTAGGTCAGTAATAATGCTATTATTATGAATGTGGCTCTCATGTTTGTGGGTTACTTTACATTTATTTTCTACTTCTCCAGATATGATAACTGTATTCCTGGGTAGAAGCCACTTTATTACTTCCATGAACAGGAAACAGTATACACGTATCTCTTTATGTTATGTTCATAATCAGGCAAAGTATTTTCATGTTAAAAATCAGAGAAGTGTGGGCAGCCCAGGTGGCTCAGCGGTTTAGCACTGACTTCAGCCCAGGGCGTGATCCTGGAGGGCCAGGATCAAGTCCCACTTCAGGCTCCCTGCGTGGAGCCTGCTTCTCCCTCTGCCTGTGTCTCTACCTCTCTCTCTCTCTTTGTGTCTCTCATGAATAAATAAATAAAATCTTAAAAAAAATCAGAGAAGTGGGTACCTGGGTGGCTCAGTTGTTGAATATCCACCTTTGGCTTAGGTCATGATCTTGGGGTCCTGGGATTAAGTCCCGCATGAGGCTCCCCACAGGGAGCCTGCTTCTCCCTCTGCCTCTGCCTCTGCCTTTCTCTCTGTGTTTCTCATGAATAAATAAATAAAATATTTTTAAAAATAAATAAATAAAAATCAGATAATTGATAACATTTCAAGTAAACATACGTGAGAGATGAAGACAGGAAGACTTCTGCAATGCCACTGGTTTTTTATTTTTAATCTGGAAGCTTATTATACTTTGTGAAATTCATTAGTCTGTACACTTACAATTTATGAATGTTCTATATGTATTTATACATCATTTAAAATTTTATTTTCAAAGAGCTAAAGATATTAGCTATAGTTGAGGAAGAGAAAATTAAACTCTAGTGAGAAAGAAGATCAGGGCCAGATTACTTAAAGATACACAGTTAATAGGACAACAGGGATTTAAAACAAGGATAATTTTAAAGTACATAATGTTAACTATTCTCCAGTAGCACAAACAGACAATTCTTCTGCTAATGACGAGTCTAAGAAACTCAGTAATGCACATCTCTTCTGAGTTTAGAACTTTGAAGTCACAGTCAAATGAGTCCAATGTATAAAAGTCTGGCCTGATGTGTAAGGGTTAGTCAAGTTACCACTTCAACTTAAGATTGCTTTAAATATGGTTTATTATTGAAAGAACAAACAAAGAATGCAAAGAATATATGAGATAAAAAGTAATGACAAGTGATTGCGAGATCCTAATACAGTCCTAATTCCTCATGGAATTGTGCTAAAAATTCAGTAATCTTACTAGTCTATTTGAAGTGAGAAGTCCATTGGAAGAGAAGAGCCTCAAAACATTGGCTAACTGTATTTTTACTCACTAGGCCAGGGATTACATATTATCATTACACAGATACTTTTGTCATGTAATAGTTATTTAGTTCAGTTTTCTTTCTTATAGATTACCATGGGCCCATAGAAATATGACCATAGTCTACTATCCAGTTCTCAAACCCATACCTACTTTTGGTACTAGTGTCTCAAGACATAGGGCAGCTAAATCTTCTAGGTCCCTGGAATAAAATAGGGCTACTTTTCTGGATCTTACCAACTACATATTTATATTATCTTAGATGAAAATCCAAGTCTGTTACCTCCCAAGAGTTCCAGAAGATAATGGAAGATGTTCCTCTACCCATTGGAACACTCTAAAGAAGTCTCAAAGTCAATTTTTGCATCAGTCATTTTCAGGAATTAGTAGTGGTCTTGAGAGAAGCTGTAATATGAAGATGCAAGGAAAATATCAGATATAATGGTACAGGAGTAAAATGTTTGATAAATATTAAAGCGGAAGTTGCTGAGATAATTTCTTAGAAGTAAGTGCAATTGGGAGCTCAAAATGCTGATTTCAAGATGGAAGTATTTAATATATAGAATCTTGATTTCTGATTCTATCAGTTGGGGGTGAAAGAGAGATGACTTTCTTATTCATATCAAAAGATTGTTCTCCTAAGTTAGTTTTGTTCATGATAATTCCCCAATATTTTTGTGACTGTACAGATTCTGCAGTGATATCTGATAACATGTTGAAACTATTGGTAGAGAAACTTCACAGTTAAATTACTTCAATGTTATCAGATACTCCAAGTAGTAAATTAATTAGTTTTGGTGGCAAACACTGTGTAATAAAGGTAATGCTCCTATCATATTAAAAAACTTATAACAAATAAATGCACTTAGAATTGGCTCTGTTGTATACATAATACACTATTAAAACTAAAAAAGTGACAATATTATAGTGATTGAGATACATCATCTTTGACAAATTCAAAATTATATTTCTCTCCACAGTTGAAGTACCAAAGTGACATTTTTAAAAATACTGATATTTATTTTTTTTAATATTCCATATAATCATACTCTGTATAATTTCTTTTTGCTATCCTGCATCAGTTTGATTTTAGAACTATTTGAGAATTTGAAAAATTACTTGGTAAATCAATCTAAGTTCTCTACAATGTTATTACACTTTTTTATTGTTAATGAGTTTTCTAAATTTTGTTATGTTTTGTAACAGTCAGCGCTGTAAAATATTTCATCTAATTATTTAATATATGAAGCTCCAGAAACTTGTTTGCCAAATTGAAGTTATTTAAAGTAAATCAGGTAAACCAAAGGACAGTAACATGTATTTCAAAAAAAAAAAGCAAGATAGGGACCTAAGTTTAGCTTATTGAATTTAGTAACTAAAATATTAAATCATACAAGAAGTTGTATATTGGATTTAATTGCAAAATTCTAGAACTGTGGTTGGGAGTAAATCAAATTGAGTTAGAAATTTTTGGATGTAATTTTTATTTAAATGGGAATTTTTTCTAAAATAAGATGAAAATGGGAAAGCCTATAATTATGTAGCATCTAAGTTTGGGAAAGCACTCAAGTGAACGTGAAAAAGAAATGAAACATTCGGTGAGTTTGTTTTGTATAATTTATAGACATAAAGAAGTGAGAATGGGAAACAAAACTACATATGAAAATATTTAAGATTAAATATCTTGAGAATTTGAAAAATTCTATTTGAGAATTTGAGTATTTTAACAAGGAAAAATAGAATTGGGAATATCCTTTATTAGAAAGAATTGTATCTGAGCTCAGCAGTTTCTTTGCTACCTGTAGAGACAGTATTTGTCACCTAAAAATTTATGTCTAGAGATAGTCAAATAAAGAGATCAGTAATTCTAAATGTACTAAGTATAAAATGTACAGGAAAAAGTCTGCTAACTTTATAAAAATAGTAAAATACGTCAATTTAAAAAAATAGTTTGGAAATATACCGGGGATAGTGATAAACTATGAGAGCTAGATATGGATATAAACTAAAATTTGTAAGTAGACATACTTGCTGTATTAAAATATATATTTATATATTTATATAATATATATATATATTTAAATTCAATTGGCCAACATGTAGTGTAACACCCAGTGCTTATCCCATCAAGTGCTTCCTCCTTAGTGCCCGTCACCCAGTCACCCCATCTCTCTACTCTCTTCCCCTTTTGTAAACCTTTGTTTCCAGGAGTTAGGAGTCTCTCATGGTTTGTCTCCCTCTCTAATTTTTCCCCACTCAGTTTCCCTCCTTTTCCTTGTAGTCCCTTCCACTATTTCTCATTATAGTCCATGCATAAGTGAAACCATATGAGAATTGTCATTCTCTGATTGACTTATTATTTCACTCACCATAATACCCTCCAGTTCCATCCACGTCGAAGCAACAGTTATTTTAGTGTAATCATTAATATCCTGTTACACTCTCAAAATAGGTCCTAATTGGATAATAAATTATAGTTTCACCATAAACATATGCATTGTATATGATGAATATGTATTTTGTTAATCTTATTTTTAATTAATGAGAATATCCAGTTTTAAAATTTGCCTTTAACTATGTCTGGCTATTTCTATTTTTTTTTTTTTATAAATTAATTTTTATTGGTGTTCAATTTACCAACATACAGAATAACACCCAGTGCTCATCCCGTCAAGTGTCCCCCTCCGTGCCCGTCACCCATTCACCCCCACCCCCCGCCCTCCTCCCCTTCCACCACCCCTAGTTCATTTCCCAGAGTTAGAAGTCTTTATGTTCTGTGTCCCTTTCTGATATCTCCCACACATTTCTTCTCCCTTCCCTTATATTCCCCTTCACTATTATTCATATTCCCCAAATGAGTGAGAACATACACTGTTTGTCCTTCTCCGATTGACTTACTTCACTCAGCATAATACCCTCCAGTTCCATCCACGTTGAAGCAAATGGTGGGTATTTGTCGTTTCTAATGGCTGAGGAATATTCCATTGTATACATAAACCACATCTTCTTTATCCATTCATCTTTCGATGGGCACCGAGGCTCCTTCCACAGTTTGGCTATTGTGGACATGGCTGCTAGAAACATCGGGGTGCAGGTGCCCCGGCGTTTCATTGCATCTGAATCTTCGGGGTAAATCCCTAACAGTGCAATTGCTGGGTCATAGGGCAGGTCTATTTTTAATTCTTTGAGGAACCTCCACACAGTTTTCCAGAGTGGCTATTTCTATTTTTGTAAAGAATATAAATTTGACAAATTAGTATTTTGCAATTCCTTTCAATTGCAAAATGGTGGGATTCAGGCAATAAATTATATCTGTATCTGATAAGCTTCAGGATAAATAGTCTGTTCATGACAATGCAGGAAAAAATAGAATTTAGAGGCATACTGATTAGAAAAATTGAATAAAATATTCTTGCTTTTTTTTTACCCATTTTAGGAAAAGTGTTATTCCAAGATATCAAGGATTACCAATTACAGTTAGATGCCGATATACATATAAAGCTTTAAATGATTATCATATATCCTGTAAGCTTTATAAATCTTTAATGAATTAAGTTTTGAGATTCACAACAATGTATCTTTAAGGA
Organism: Nyctereutes procyonoides; assembly: GCF_905146905.1. NCBI lineage: Eukaryota > Metazoa > Chordata > Mammalia > Carnivora > Canidae > Nyctereutes > Nyctereutes procyonoides. The sequence continues at coordinate 10,758,104 of NW_026575032.1, read as the reverse complement.
AACTTCAGCTATGAATTCTTAAAAGGCACTTAACAAAATCATAAATGAAAGGAAATCACTGGAAAACACCAAAGCCTTACAGTTTTTAATCAGACTTGTGTGTTTGTGTGTGTGCATGATGTTTACATATTATTATTCATAAGGATTAATAAAGTACTTTTTTTCTTTACATTTTATTTAAATTAAGGTTAGTTAACATATAGTATATTATAGTTCCAGAGGTAGAATTTAGTGATCCCCATCAATTGCATATGACACTCCGTGTTCATTACATCACATGCTCTTCTTAATGACCATCACCAGTTACCCCCTCCCCCCATCCCACACACCCCTCCAGCAACCCTCAGTTTGTTTCCTAGAGTTAAAAGTCTCTTGTGGTTTGCCTCCCTCTCTATTTTTCTCTTATTTTATTTTTTCCTTTCCCTTCCTCCATATTCATCTGTTTTATTTCTTAAATTCCACACACAATGAAATCATATGGTATTTGTCCTGACTTATTTTGCTTAGCATAATACACTCTAGTTCTTGCAAATGGAAAGATTCTATTCTTTTTGATGGCTGATATATATATATATCTATATCTATATAGATATAGATATATATAGATATAGATATATATATCTATATATATATAGAAAGAGAGAGAGAATAATATTGAGTAATATGTATTGAATTATATATATAGTATATATAATATAAAATTAATATATATTACATTTGTATATAATATATTATATTTTAAATATATATTATATTTGTATATAATATATGTTAAATATATTGAATAATATATATATCTATATCTTCCATATCCTCTTTATCCATTCATCAGTTGATGGACATCTGGGCTCTTTCCATATTTTGAGTATTGTGGACATTCCTGCTATAAACATTGGGAGGGCATGTGACCCTTTGAATCAGAATTTTTTTTATGCCTAGATAAAAACCTTGTAGTGTCATTGCTGGGTCATAAATAGGGTAGCTCTACTTTTAACTTTTTGAGGAACCTCCATACTGTTCTCCAGAGTAGCTGTTCCAGTTTGTTTCCCACCAACAATGTAAAAGTGTTCCAATTTCTCTGGATCGTCACCAGCATATGTTTTTTTTTTTCCTAAGTCATTAATTTTAGCCATTCTGACCTGTGTGTGGTGATATCTCATTGCAGTTTTGATTTGTATTTCCCTGATGATGAGGATTGTTGAGCATTTTTTCATGTGTCTTTTAGCCATTTATACTTCTTCTCTGTATTCTGGAAACTATAGAACACATATGAAAGAAATTGAAGAGGACACAAAGAAATGGAAAAGCATTCAATGCTCATGGATTGGAAGAACAAATATTGTTAAAATGTCTATACTACCTAAAGCAATCTACACATTCAATGCAATCTCTTTAAAATAACACCAGTATTTTTCACAGAGCTAGAACAAACAATTCTAAAATTTGTATGGAACCAGAAAAGACCCTGAATGGCTGAAAGAATGTTAAAAAAGAAAACCAAAGCTATAGGCATCACAATTCTGGAGTTCGAGCTGTATTACAAAACTGTAATCAAGACAGTGTGATACTGACACAAAAAAAGACACATAGATCAATGGAACAGAATAGAGAACCCAGAAATAGACCCTCAACTGTATGGTTAACTATTCTTTGACAAAGCAGGAAAGAATATCCAATGGAAAAAAGATAGTCTTTTCAACAAATGTTGCAAAAACTGGACAGTTACATGCACAAGAATGAAACTGGACCACTTTCTTACATCAAACACAAAAATAAATTCAAAGTGGGTGAAAGACCTAAATGTGAGAGAGTAATCCATCGAAAACCTAGAGGAGAACACGGGCAACAACCTCTTTGGCCTTGGCTGCAGCAATTTCTTACTAGACATATCTCTAGAGTCAGGGGAAACAAAGGAAAAAATGAACTATTGGGACTTTTATCAATCTAAAAAACTTCTGCACAGCAAAGGAAACAACAAAACTAAAAGGCAAGCCATGGAATGGGGGAAAATATTTGCAAATGATATATTAGATAAAGGGCTAGTGCAAAATCTTTAATAAAGTACTTCTATTAAGAAATCATATACATTTTCATAATTATTATTTGAATCATTGTTTCTCATACTGTGTCCCAAGAGATCTTGTGGTCTATTAGTTTGATTAAATAGAGAAGAATTCCTCCCATAGATTTTTAAAGTTCATGGTAATTTGAAAAGATTGTTCAATTTAACTCCAAAATTAGTGAGTGTGTCTTGATAAATGCCTAGGACACTCAGAAGTTGATAAGTAGAAAACAGGCACCATTTATTTTTTTGGTCGTCTTGTAGAGTAATGGTACTATTATTCAGAACTCTAATTTGTATGTATAATTACATATATCTATAAAATATATATATGTATATATATAAGTATATATATACATATATATACACTCTCCCACACATCTCTTTTAACACAAACTTCCACAGGATTGCATTTTTACTCATTATCAAGAAGAGAACTACTAAATTAATGGAGGTTAATAAAACATTTCTTAGTGCTTTAGTCATATTTTTATAGCTAGAGGATGAAGAATTAATTTTTGTCCTTTTTTAATATAATCAGTTACATTTTAAAAAGGGCACATTTTCATTTTGGTATTTATGAATAAGTTATTTTAAAGAGAAGAGATTATTTAGAACAATAACTCAATGGGTGCCTTTAGAATTTTACAGGGCACAATGGATGCCCTTAAAATATAAAGTAGAAGAGACATGAGAAGAAGAGGCAGCAGATATTCAGCCCAAACTAACATGATAAATCAAGGCTTGTAAAAGTATAAAATGAATTGTTGCCTATATGTATGCTGGCAGTACATCTAGTGTAGACACATAGTGAATGTTCCAAAAAGTTTTCACTTTCCAAATTACGTTTCAATGCATAATGCAAAGAGAAATAGTCATCAAAGTATTTTTTTAGCTGATGATATATAGTCACCTAAAATAATATGTAAATTTAGTATTAAATGAGTTCTCCAGGGGATATGTAGTAGGAGGTCATGGAAAATAGCTATGGATATATCTGAAATCATAGGTTATGTCTTTGGTTATTTTGAGTAAATGAAAATGTTGCTACATTTTGAATTTTAGTCCCTAAACTTGGAGTGGAAAAGAATATCCATGCACTGTATTCTTTTTGAAATGAAATTAAATCCTGAAGCCCTCCAAATTAAGATGAAAGAAAGCTTAATTTAAGTAAATATTTAAGGACTATTTCTACCCACTCGATCACTATCAAAATGCCTGTGACCAAAACTGACAAAATTAGTTGAAGTTGAGACTCTGGCTAATCCTATGAAGCCTATTGGAAACTTTTGCATTGATTTAGTGATCTCGTGCTCAAGCAAAAACTTTGTTAGCAGTAACTACTTTTTTGACCCTACAGGGGTTAAACCCTACAGGGCAAGCCTCTCTACACTTGAGGACACCACAGTCTACTTCCATGGAATCAGTTAATATCCACTCTTACCTGAGGGTTGGTGGATATGTTTATCCACTTTACCCTTGGATAACTATCTTCATCTTTTTAAAATGTTCTTAGGGAATCACACAGTGAAGCTTTAGTTACTTACTTGCTAAAAACAAAACAAAAAGGAGTGAGGGTATTTGGTATGTTCTTGAGGCAAAAGAAAAGATAACAAGACTTGGTTATTTTGTGTCATAGGAAGGAAAATGTATTTTTACTGTATAGTTGTTTTCATATTTACTTCTGTGCTATCCAGACTTAGCTTTATATTAAAATAATTCAAGATATAAAAAATACATAATTAATGTTTGTTTACTAACCAAGTACTAACAGTGTGAAGTCCCATTATCCTCTTAGATAGAATTCCCTCTTTCCACAATATAGATAAGCACTATCCTGAGCTTGATGTTTATTATACATATGTATGTATCTTTCAACATATGTATAGCTTTATGTGTTTTTAACTGAATCTCTCTCTCTCTCTCTCTCAGAGAGAGAGAGAGTGTGTGCATGGGGCATTGGGGAAGAGGGGAGAGGACAAAGGGAGAGGGAAAGAGAGAATCTTATGCAGGCTTCACACCCAGCATGGAGCCTCACATGGAGCTCAATCTCACAACCCTAAGGTCATGACCTGAGCCAAAATCAAGAGTTGGAGGCTTAACTGACTGAGCCACCCAGGAGTCCCTGTTTTTAATTGAATCTTAATGGTAATATATGAACTATTCTGAAACTTGCTTATTTCTCTCAAAATGATGTATGTGAGCTACATCTACCTTTACACATGTAGTACTATTTCATTCATTTTTATTGCTGTACATTATATGCTATGGACTGAAATACCGCCCCCCCCCTTCATAGGAAGCCCTAAAAACCAATTTGATTGTATTTGGAATTTGGCTGTATTTGTCTTTAGGAGATAATGAAGGCTAAATGAGGTCATCTGATGGGACCCTGAATAAGACCAGTGGCCTTGGGGATCCCTGGGTGGCGCAGCGGTTTGGCGCCTGCCTTTGGCCCAGGGCGCGATCCTGGCGACCCGGGATCGAATCCCACGTCGGGCTCCCGATGCATGGAGCCTGCTTCTCTCTCTCTCTCTCTCTCTCTCTCTCTCTCTCTGTGACTATCATAAATAAATAAATAAATAAATAAATAAATAAAAAGATTTAAAAAAAAAAAAAGACCAGTGGCCTTATAAGAAAAGGAAAACAAGATGTACCTTTTCCTCTCTATGTGAATGCATTAAGGAATGCATGTGCAGACATATGACAAGGCAGCCATCTGCAAGTCAGGAAGACAGCCTTCATCAGCAACTAAATCAGATTAAATCTTGATCTTGAATTTCTATTCTCCAGAAGTATAAGGAAATAAACTTCTGTCATTTAAGCCATACAACCTATGGTATTTTGTAATTGCAGCCCAAGAAGACTAAATAATGTATTGATATATATTATTTATCCCTCTTTATGTACACTAGAGTGGTTTTAATTCTTTTTCTAACTATGAGAATACAGTCACATGCCTCATCTGATTACGTTTAGATATGGGAAATTTCATGGGTATAAACATAGACATTTTTTTAAATGCTCAATTTTAAATTTATGAAATATTTTAAGTTTTTTTAAATGATTCTATTGATTTATACTTCTACAAAAAGCCAATCATAGGGTATAAATATTTTTGTTGCATGACTCCTTACAAAATCACATTGCTGTCAGATACTTAGTTTTTGTCACCTTGATAGGTGTGGAATATTTCTTATTGTTGTTAATACTTCTTTTTCTTATGGCTAATGCTATTATGAATTTTAAATAGGTATTGTTCATTTACAGTGATATTTCTTTTCTAAATCTTTTTAAGTCTTTACTTATGTCTTATATTAATATGAAGGACTCCTTTATATTAATTACTGTTAACTATTTTTCCTTATATTTGACATTTATTCATGTCTTGAGGACAGAGGTCCTCACGGACGTTGTGTCAGACTACCTTTTCAAGGATGCTTGAATAATGGAAAGCTTTAGCAAATAAGAGTGTCTCCCTCCAGAGTAGTGGCAAACTTGTTTACTGCCTAGTACAATAAAGATAATGTCTCCATCCATGGGAGGGTTTGAGCAGACCTGCTACTAATCATAAAAGGTTTGGATTTTCTAATTCTAGAGTTCCTTGTCTATGATGTAGTCTATTGAAGTTTTTCTTTTGCAGCACATTTGAAGAAAGTAAAAGAGTTAAGAAGGTATGTATTTAGGGAAAGGTTCACAAGCAGTAAAAACAACCAATATAAATGTCTTAAGAAGGAGCCTGAACTGACATGTTTGAGATATAGTAAGCAAACCAGAGTGTCTAAAGGTTCCTGAGAAAGGAAGAGGGAAATAGAAGATAAGGTTAGACTGACCAGCAAGTTTGGGAGAAAGATTATACAACCTAAAGACCATTCTGAGAGTTTTGGCTTCTACTCTGAAAAGACCACAGAAAGCATAGAGTTAATAGGACAGCTTAGGCTGCCATGATAATGAAAGATTTTGGGATAACAGCTACAGAAGAAACAGAAATGTTAAACAGGAGGTTATTACATGAATCTAAATGAGCAATGGGTGGTGACTTGAACCAGTAACTGTAGAAATGGAAAGAAATGAGCAAATTATGCATTTTTTAAAAAGTCATAGACAAGATTTCCTGCTATAATGGATGTGGGAGTGAAAGCAAGAGAGAAAAAAAGAAATATAAGATTACTTCCAAAATTTTGGCCTAAGCAACTAGAAGGGTGAATGATGTTGTTGCCATCAACCAAAGAAGAAGGCTCAGGGATGAGTGGTCTAGGAACAAGGAAATGATAACTGTTTTGTGAGTTAGGGTCAAGAGTCTAGTCTCAAAGATTATGATACTGAGATGGTAGACTTCTTTGTAGAGCAGGAAGTTAGGAGTTTGGGCAGAGGTATGGTTTCTGGGTACATATTCAGTAGTGTCAGCAAATAAAAGACATCTTAAGCTACTAAGTTAAATGAAGTTATCAAGGGAATAGGCTTAGTAGGAACGTAATAAAATATGTATAACTGAACCTGAGATTTTCCAGGAATTTGGAGACCCTCTAAGAATTTCATGAAAAAAACAAAAAAAAAACAACAAAAAAAAAAAAAAAAGGAAAACAAAACAAAAACAAGAAAGAGTAGTTAGTGAGATAGGAGAGAACAAGAGAGGCCATAGTAGAACTCAGCATGCTCCCTGAGTTATGGAGCTGGGGATGAATGTGAGACATAACTAAGGCAGCTGGAGTTTGAAGAACGTAGTGTATCATAGAGAAGAGAGCTCCACAGAAAGAGCACCTTGAACATCTGCAGAGCCCTCCCTCCATCCAGCTCAAGTATTTAGCATAGTACCAATCACCAGATGCATGCAAGTAAATTATTCAAGACCAGGGAAATAACTACCTGAGAGAATTACAGGGAATGCTAAATGGCATCACATAGGGCTGGTAATGGTTCAGGTTACTACCAGCCAGACTGGAAAACTTCATAATTTCTGGGGGAAAAAAAATGTCAAAAACTTCCCAAGTTTCAGGAAGGAAATGAACTTAAAAATCCAAAAGCTCGGGATCCCTGGGTGGCGCAGTGGTTTAGCGCCTGCCTTTGGCCCAGGGCACGATCCTGGAGACCCGGGATCGAATCCCACGTCGGGCTCCCGGTGCATGGAGCCTGCTTCTCCCTCTGCCTGTGTCTCTGCCTCTCTCTCTCTCTCATGTGACTATCATAAATAAATAAAAAAATTAAAAAAAAAAAATCCAAAAGCTCAGTTGATTCAGGAATGTCTGGGTGGCTCAGATGATTTAGCATGTGACTCTTGATTTTGGCTCAGGTCATGATCTCAATCCCTGTGTCAGGGAGTCTGCTTGAGATTATTTCCCTCTACCCATCACCCTGCTCTCCGTCTTTCAAATAAATAAATAAATAAATAAATAAATAAATAAATAAGCAAACAAACAAAATCTTAAAAAACACGTGAATTGATTCTAAATAAGAAAACATTAAAGATATCCTACCAAGATACATTGTTACCTTACTATCAAAAGTTAAAAGAGACTCACCATATACAAGAGGGCTCCTGTTAGATTATCAGATTTTTCTCAGCAGAAACCTTACAAGACAGAACAGAGTGGAGTGATATATTAAAAGTACTAAAAGGGAAAAACTGTGAACCAAGAATACTATTTTGGTAAAGCTTTCCTCCAAAAATGAAGGAGAAATTAAGATATTCTGCAAAAGCAAAAACTGAGGGAGTTCATCACTGCCAGACCTCCCTTATAAGAGATACTAGTGGGAGTCCTTCAAGTTGAAATTGAAAGGACACTGAAAAGAAACACAAAATCATACAAAAATATAAAGCCTTCTGGCAAACATAAATATTTGGACAAAATACAATTCTATAGTTTTGCAGTGGTGCATACGTCACTTTTAACTCTAGTATAGAATTCAAAAGACAAAAGCATGAAACTAGGGCAGCCCTGGTGGCTCGGTGGTTTAGTGCTGCCTTCAGCCTACAGCATGACCCTGGAGACAGGGATTGAGTCCCACGTTGGGCTCCATGCAAGGTCCCTACATGGTCCTTGAATGGAGCCTGCTTCTCCCTCTGCCTGTGTCTCTGCCCCTCCCTCTCTGTGTGTCTCTCATGAATAAATAAATGAAATCTTAAAAAACAATTAACTTTAGTTAGTCTTCCTTAGGGTGCCTTAAAAAAACCCAAAAGCATGAAAATAACTACAAATCTATATTAATGAAAACATAACATAAAATACATAATTTGTGATATAAAACACAAAGTAGATAGAGGGTGAAGATGAAAACAAAAATCTTTTTATACGAATTGAAGTAAAATGATCAGGACACTCAGGCTGAAATGATGGGAAAATATATTTCATGGTAACCAAAGAAAGCAAGGTGTCCATATTATAGCAAACAATTTTTAAGTTGAAAACTCTCACAAGATACAAGGAAGGATATTAAATGATGATTAAAGAGTCAATTCAGTAGGAAGATATGACATTTATAAATATATCTGCAGCTGACATTAAGTTCCCAAATATATGAAACAAACACTGAAAGAAGTGAGGAGAAAATGGACAGCAACACAATAATAGGAGGAGAAAGATCTCAAATCAACAACCCAACTTTACACTTCAAAGATCTAAGCAAAGAAAAGCAAAGTAAACCTAAAGTTATCAGAATAAACTAAATAATAAAAGATTAGAGCAGAATTAAACAGAGAATAGAAAAAAAATATTTAAAAAATTAAAACTAAGAGTTGAGTTTTTTTTAATTAACAAAATGAAGCAACGTTATGAAAAAATACTCGTCACTAGAATCAGAAATGAAAGCGGACACATTACAATGGATGCCATAGAAATAATAACATGATACCTATTAAGAATTGTAGATAAATAGATAGGATAACCCAGAAGCAATGGATAAATCCCTAGAAAAATACAACTTACGAAGACTGAATCAATAAGAAATAATAATTTTTAAAAATCTAAAGAAACCATCAAGTAAGGAGATTAAATCAGTAAGCAAAAACCTGCCAGTGAAGATAAACTTACAACCAGCTAATTTCTGTAGAGAATTCTATGAAAAGTTTTAAAAAGAATTAACACCAATTCTTCTCAAATTCTTCTAAAAAATTAAAGAAGGGACAACACTTCTATGTTCAGTCCATGAGGCCAGCATTTTTCTCTAATACCAAAGATAGACAGAAACTACAAGAAAAAAAAATGTTATAGACCAATATCCCTGATAGATATAGACACAAAAATTCTCAACAAAATTCTTAAACAAAATTCAACAGTATATTAAAGTATTATATATGATGACCAAGTGTCATCTATTCCTGGAATACGAGGAAGAAGAAAGAAGAAAGAAAGAAAAGAAAGAAAGAAGAAAGAAAAGAAAGAAAGAAAGAAAGAAAGAAAGAAAGAAAGAAAGAAAGAAAGAAAGAAAAAAGAAAGAAAGAAAGAAGAAAGAAAAAAGAAAGAAAGAAAGAAAGAAAGAAAGAAAGAAAGAAAAGAAAAGAAAGAAAGAAAGGAAGGAAGGAAAGAAAAAGAAAGAAAGAAAGAAGAAAGAAAGAAAGAAAGAAAGAAAGAAAGAAAGAAGAAAGAGAAAGAAAGAAACAAAGAAAGAAAGAAGAAAGAAAGAAAACATATGGTAGAAAAGAGAGTGAGAGAAAGAATAAATCAACCCATATAATGCAATATCTTAACAGAATGGAGGAAAAAATTTACATGAGCTCTCAACTGATGCAGGAAAACATATTTGGCAAGATTCAACACTTTATATCGATAAAAACACTCCATAAACTAGGAATAACAGGAAACTCTCAATATAGTAGTAGTTATATATGAAAAACTTACAATTTAAACATTTGTAATTGAAATTTTGAAAGTTGTATCTCACAGGAAAATTCGTTGGCATTTATTTAAAATGTCAAACAAACAACTATTATATGTTCTAGTCATTCCACACTTATGTATTTACCGAAGAAGAACAAAACAGGGACTCCTGGATGGCTCAGTTGGTTGAGCATCAGACTCTTGGTTTTGGCTCAGATTGTGATCTCGTGGCAGTTTGAGATCTAGCCCTGTGTCCCGTGCGGCAGTTAGCACAGGGTTTGCTTCAGATTCTCTCCCTCTCCCTTCCACCCCAACTTCAATCATTCAATCAATCAATCATCAATCTTTAAAAAAACACATTTTCACACACAAAAAAATTGTACACAAATGCTAATAGTATTTGTAATGATCAAAAAGGTTGAAGTGACTCAAGAATAGATAAATTGTGATATTTCCTTACAATAGAGTACTAATCAACATTAAATATGAGTGAGCTAAAAAATGAGGGAGCTATATTTGTATGCCTTAACATGGATTGATTTCAAAATAATTATGTTGAGTGAAAGAAGATAAAATATTATATACATTATGATTATATCAGAAAATCCAAACTAATCTACAGTAACAAAAATGAGAGGAGTGGCTGCATAGGTATAGAGTAGTGGAGAGGGTGGAGATGTGAAGGGGCAGGAGAGGAGGATGACCAGGTGTCATGAAGAAATGTTGTAGTGTGCCAAATATGTACACCGAATTGTACTGATGGTCTCATGGCTATCTACAGGTGTTAAAGCTCATTTATTTGCATATTTTAAATGGTGTGTTTTTATATCAGTTATAACCCCATTAAAATAAATAAATAGGTATAGAGAAATACAAAAGGGCAATTATATACATCTTTTTGAGGAATATTAGTGCAATGGTGAGCTAATAAATGGAGCATAGCTATTGGGGAAATTGTGTAAAAGGAAGATTTTGTGAAGAAAGGAGAAATTCACTTTCTTTATACTAGAGGGAATTATACAGTAGAGCGTGAAGAAAATTGAAAACAGGGAAAAGGCCAGTGGAGCTGACTGGAATGATATATTTGATAAGGAGAAAGGATATGGAATCTTCCATGCAGAGGACTTTAAATATGTCAGGGAGGTAGAATATATTATTAGAAAATCTCTTCTGAATGCATCTATTTTCTCAAAGAATTCATGAACAAGATTATTGGAAAAGAAGGAAGCTTGGGAGGAGTTACTGGGAATGGAGGAGAAAGAAAATGTGAAAGGGGAATGTTGAAGAGGAGTCAGTGGACTAGTGAAGTACAAGATGATTGCAAGGTAATATTTTTTTTTTTACTAATTTGATGTTTATCTTTATTTTTAAGTGGTACCAGTTGCTACAGTACTATGTTTTTCTCAAGCCACATTTTGCTCCACTGATGCATGATCAGAGTAGGGAAAGATTTTGATTTAATCAACACTTTGGGGGCACCTGGGTGGCTCAGTGGTTGAGCATCTGCCTTTGGCTCAGGTCATGATCCTAGGGTCCTGAGGCCCCATGCGGAGCCTGCCTCTCACTCCATCCATGTCTCTGCCTCTCTCTGTGTGTCTTTCATGAATCAGTAGATAAAATCTTTTTAAAATTTTTATCAACTCTTCGTTTTTAGCATGTGATACTTCACAGTGAGAGAAGGACAAAGGATTCCAAAGAAAGGCAAGAAGTGGTATCTAAGAGAAAATGATTGATGATAGAATGTAAATAATGCAAGCTGGGGAGCAGGGATACCAAGGGGTAAAGAGCAGTGAAAAGGTGGTCAGTACGAAGGCCATGTAGCTCCTGGTGGAGTTAAGGATGCTTGGAGGGAAGGTACAAGACGTAAACTAGAAGAGAAGGTTATTGAATGCATGAAGGGGAAATTATGGATGGTTTGTAACTATTATTGTATCTAGAAAAGCATCCTTTGCATATTTGGATATCTCTTCGGTAAGTCTTCAGTTTTTCATTAGTCTCCAAACCTTCTGGTTCCTCCCACAAGTGACCAATGATCTACTTCAAGTAATATGTCATTACACAATCATTCTACTCAAAAAAACGTGTTTTATTTCCTAACAGTTTTCATCCAATCGCTTCCAAATTTACAGCTGCCACTTTAGAAAATTTGAGCAGTTGGTCATTTTCAAACTCACTCTCATAGTTCTATGAATCCTATCTTCTTTGCAAAGATTTATATTCCTTGTTCAAGACCAAAACCAACATGCTTTACTTTGAAGAATGATTCCTGCCCACCTCATTGCTCTTATTTTCTCATGACTCTTGACTCTCATGACTCTGTTCCATGTGCTAGTTTGTAAATATTCATCAGGTGACATAAATGAGCATGCTTCTTAAGTTATTAAACAGTATTGTCAACTCAAGTGTATCTTTGGTCCCTAGAAGAACCTAATTCTAGTTGATGCAAATAGACCTTAAATGATGCTTGATAAGTGGCAGCATAACAGAAAAACTCTAGAAGCAAAATTAAAGTATTCTACGTGTTTCTAACTTCATAAGGTTTTGTTCTCTGTTTTTAGTTCAATCTGTTCTTCATCGTGATTTTGATTAAGGTTAATCATAAAGTACCTTGTAAGGATGTCAACTTGTCAACTGGCTAAATAGCAAAACACAACAATTTCCTTTTTTAGATGAAGTGTGGAGAATTATTCATTAATAAGAGGAATATAAAGTGAGAAGCATTTTATCCCACTATTGTCGCTCATTTATTTATTTAGAGTATACAGATCACTTTCCACCTTCATATTTTGTGCTAAAACTCAAGAGTGATTACTTAGGGAACCAATATATAATAATGTTTTCATGTAAGAGCAAACTGATTTCCCATTGTTCAGCATGGAGAAGCTTTGACACATCTTTTTGTTGTGATTATTTGAATGTTTATTTGGATATAATATGAAAAAAAACGTAGTCGCATGCATTCGCACATTTTTACAATTTGTTTTGGTGTTGATATGCTTCTTATTTGAATTTTATAGTAGTTAATATTCCTGATTACGTGTTTCACTTTTATTCTTTAGTTCCCTGTAGTATGTCCTCTCAACCATATATATATATATATTTTCCCTCTCTTTTTCCTTCAAGTTCCTTAACTCTTCAAGATCATGGCCTTAAGATATTGTCATTAACTTCAGACATGGGACATTGTCAAAAATGCTTTCCAGAATGAAAATAATTTTGTCATTTCATTAGAAAATGTGCAAGATTAGAAACGACAAATACCCACCATTTGCTTCAATGTGGATGGAACTGGAGGGTATTATGCTGAGTGAAGTAAGTCAATCGGAGAAGGACAAACAGTGTATGTTCTCATTCATTTGGGGAATATGAATAATAGTGAAAGGGAATATAAGGGAAAGGAGAAGAAATGTGTGGGAAATATCAGAAAGGGAGACAGAACATAAGGACTCCTAACTCTGGGAAACGAACTAGGGGTGGTGGAAGGGGAGGAGGGCGGGGGGTGGGGGTGAATGGGTGACGGGCACTGAGGGGGACACTTGATGGGATGAGCACTGGGTGTTATTCTGTATGTTGGTAAATTGAACACCAATAAAAATTAATTTATTTAAAAAAAGAAAATGTGCAAGAATGTTTTGAAACTTTTCTTACTTTAATCTTCAATGCTATTTTATCTTTGGGGGTGTTAATACTTTTTTTCAGGATGAAATTGAACAGATTGCCTCTACAAGGAATTTCAGTTTTGGCTGCTGACTATGTACTTAGGTTGATAATTCTCTATACCGGACAAAAAATATTAATCACAAAATCATTAAGAGGATATAAATATGCAAAATGGTAAGGATTTTTCAGAAGGCTTTGGGTTTTATACCATTCTCTCTCTCTTTTCGCCATTATTCTCTCCTCTTGTTGTGACTGTATCGTTTCTGCTTACTGTTAAGAACTATCATGTTACTATCGTGTCCTCACAAATGGAGCTGGTGAAAAGATGGCTTAACCTGCCCTTCACAGCAAGTCAAATGTATCCCAATTAAAAGATAGCTGCACCTGTTCTGTGTTCTAAATTTTGAGAATTATTTGATATATTTCCTCAAAGACAACAAGAAAATTTAAAATGTTAAATTTTGTATAAGTGGAATCTGTAGGATGAGATATTTAAAAATAAAAATTCAATTAATTGGCACAAATTAAGAAGCTGGAAGTATTAATATAAATATAATATGTGCTATGTTGAGGAATATATCTAGTGCTCAGTAAAATCTTTTTTTTTTCAAAAAGCTATGTTGTTAAAGTATGCCAGAGGAGCCTTTCAGATATTATAGTCACAGATTCATTTAATTTAAATGGAAAAAGCTTCACTTTAACCAGTCTAAATTAAAGCATGTTTCTTGGATTAAACAATATACCAGCTCATGTAAGGAAAATAACATTTATTGAATAATTATGCCAGGTTTTCAACATTCATAGCAATTCTAAAATATTAGACACTCTCTAGCTAAGATTAAATCTGAGTTTTACTAACCCAGCATCATCATGCTTACTACAGTGTTCTAGCTTTCTATAAAGTACTGATCCAGCAACCTATATCAAAATCCTCTGGGAATTCATGTTAAAATATGTATCCCTCAACCTTACCACAACAAGCTGAATCATAATCTCTGGAGGTAGGGAATGTTTTAATAAGCCCCATGGGTGATTCTATATACTCAATGTCTAAGTATCACTGCACCATAGCATGCTTCTGCAACATTACCTGATTTGGCATTCAATGAATAAAAGTTCTCTACTCTCGCTTGGTGAAAAGATCTTAAAAAATTAAGTCCTACACGTGATTTATTTTTAGGCTGAGTACCTTGGTCCTGCCAAAATCAATGGAATAATTGGAAAACTGAACTGAGAAAGACTATCCCCAGAGAAGCGAAGAGAGTGCAGCATAAATAAAATATCAGCTTGTTCAAGGTAGACTGTTCAAGTTTACTGATACACAGGACTCTCTTGTCAGGCATCACATTCAGTTACTAAAGTAGTTTCAATGGAGTCATCCATAAGTCACTGTTGATATCTAATGGAAAGAAACATGTTATGCAAGGGCCACCAGTCCATGTAGTCCCAGAAGTTAATTTTAATGACAATGCTCAGTCAGTCTGGTGTGAATCCAGCTAAAGTCCAGTGCCATAAACACATTGCAAGAGTACACACAAAAGCACAGTAAAAGGAAAAAAAAAGTTGATTTGGGGGAAGCAAGAGAAATAGACATGAGATGGCTCTGTCCTCCTTGAACTTAAGTATTTTTTTTTTCATCCAGGTGATAAAAATGTAAACAAAATCCAAGAAGAACAAGGTTTTGTGATAAATGAATGCCAGATATAATCTCTTTTAGCATTGTGCACAGAGACAGCAAAACATTCAGGAAAAAGAATTATCAAAACTGAAGCATAATGTAAGTAAGGTAGTAGGATTTTTTTAAGGGACGCAATAAAAATGCATCCTCATTATAAAATTTCTATAACATTTTCAAAAACACTAAAATTAATAAATATTTTCCAGAATGTAGAAGCTTTTGCACAGAAGGACAATCATTGATGGCTAGAATTATCCAGTAGGCCCAGAAACTCTATCAAGTAAAAAGTAGAAGTAAAAACAAAGAAGCTATATACCAGAATATGCAAGAGTTTTTAAATTAGTTTTTTAAGATATTTATAGAATTTTATTTTATTGTAGTTTATTCTATCACTGTATTAGCTAGGTGATTGAAAGATCATCGTCTTTTATTTTCAATTTTTAAAAATTTCTAACCTCATTATGTTTTTTTAAAAATATTTTATTTATTCATTCATGAGAGACACAAAGAGAAAGGCAGATACATAGGCGGACGGAGAAGCAGGCTCCCTAAGGGGAGACCAATGTGGAACTTGATCCCAGGACCCTGAGATCATGTCCTGAGCTGAAGGCAGATGCTCAACCCCTGAGCCACCCAGGCGTCCCACACCTCATTATGTTTACATGACAAAAATAAATAATGTGATCTATGTTTAAATTACATAGACAAAATACAAGTGTTTTATATATGCACAAAATAATTGAGAAAACAGCAAGATAAATGAAATCACAGCTTTTCTTCAGTTGTAATCCCAGGCATCATCATTAATATAGAATACTTAACAAAAAGCTGGCTTTTAATCAGTGTTATGGTTGTTTCCTGGGTGCAACGAGAATCCAAGAATGAAGAGACCAAGAAAAATCTCTTTACTTGGTTTCCATCCCAGCACATTATCACCTGGATACAGGGTCCTCTGGCAGAAAATGCTCAGTAAATATCCGTGAGATCAGATAATAAGCTAGATAATATTTCATCATGATTCTGAGAAGAATCAAAATATTTTTTTTCATCAATTTACAAAGTGAACTGGAAAGCAGCAAGAAAAATCCTACAACTGAACTTCCTGCCATTATAACTACTTTTTACTTATAAGAATATACAAAGAATGAAAGAAGTACTGGGGAAGAGAAAAGTAAGGTGATAACTGCCTGTGCCCTGGAAGAATAGTTTAAAAACAATCCTCTTTCCTTTTTTTTTTTTTTTTTTTTTAATTTTTATTTATTTATAATAGTCACAGAGAGATAGAGAGAGAGAGAGTCAGAGACACAGGCAGAGGGAGAAGCAGGCTCCATGCACCGGGAGCCCGACGTGGGATTCGATCCCGGGTCTCCAGGATCGCGCCCTGGGCCAAAGGCAAGCGCCAAACCGCTGCGCCACCCAGGGATCCCCTCTTTCCTTTTTAAAAGGGAAGAGAGAAGACAAAAATGTCTCCATCCCAGTCTTGTTTGGATCCAGTTAGACATGTGAATATTTCCTTGGTTATTGACTGTGGTTATTGAATTTTGAGTCTAAAATTAAAATATTCAGAATTAGGTTAGCACAATTCCTAAAGTATATTTATAACTGTCTTAATCCAAGCAGGCTGCTATAACAAAATATCATCAATTGGGTGGCTCACACAGCAGACATTTACTTCTCACATCAAGGCTAGCATGTCCAAGAGCAAAGTGTCAGCCAATTCTCTCCTGGTGAGAGAGAGCCCTTTTCCTGGTTAATGGATGTTCACCACCTTCTTCCTTGTCCTCACATGGTAGAGAAAGAGAGACGTCTTTCCCTATTTCTTTTGTTATAAAGACATTAATCCCATCACGAGGGCTGTGCCATCATGGACTCAACTAAATTTTCATTATTTCACAAAAGACCATTTCCAAATACAGTCACATTGGAGGTTAGGCCTTCAACATATGAATTTTTAATGGAACATAATTCCATTTCTAGGGATAACTTCTTGTGTCCTAATTATAAATCCTAATTCCCATATTTGGTATCAATGGAGTCGTTATTATCATGATTTGTTTGTATCTATTCTGATATAACCCAATCTCAGTACAGTTTACCCTGCAAAATATACTCCAAATCCACTAACAGCATCTTAGTGGCCAAGCTCCTATTTATTCAGTATTCATCATAAGACTTTTATCTAGATACCTACTCAGTTGTTATCTTTCAAATTTTATCCAGAATATCTACATCTTTCTTTCCCTCTGCCTCTAATACTCTAATTCAACCAACTGTTCTATGCAGCAGAGTATAGCTTACTGACAATTTTCTTTCCTGCATGCTGGTCGTCTCCCTAAACTTTCTCCTCTTGCCTCAGACTCAGACATCCTCTAACAGGACTGCTCTGTTTCAGGACACTGTCATGTACCTAGATCTAATCATCTCTGGTCTTGGTTTTCCTTGCTATGAAGTATAAACTTTACCTAAATATTATTTGCTTAATATTCTTGATAGGAAAACTCCTATGTTATTAATAGACTGCAACTTATAATAATCATTGCTATTATAAGCCACAACTCATAGTGGTAAATATTGATTTTCACTTTGTGGCAGCATCATGATTCCAGAGGCACAATTATATTGAGACAGAAAAAGTACTGGTTGAACTTAAAGACTCAGAGGAACATAGCTAGGTTAAAATCTTCATATAAAGCCAAAAATTGATCCTTACAATCCTTAACTAATCTCTGCAAAAACTACAATTTCTAATCCTTGATATCATTTTTTCATGGATATCATCTCCACTAGAGCACACACACAAAGTTCAATAATTTTTCCCCATTTCATTCTTTTTCTTACATTTGATATTAGCACTGCTGTTTGGTATGTTTGAGAGTTGTTAAGAGAGATCTTAAAATTCCCATTACAAGGGAATAAACTGGTAATTGGATGTTAACTTATTTTTAACATATTTTGCAATATATATATATATATGGCATTATGTGATACACACATTTATATGGGACCGTAGATCAATTATATGAATATCAACAAAACCCTTTGACACAGTAATACCTAACAAAACATTATGGAGGTTTTACCACAAAAATCTTTCTAAATAATCATGGATGGATAGCCTTTGGAGCCATTTTTTAGCGAAGTCATTTTTCTTAGCAACTGTATTTTATTTAGGCTTTATCAATTCTTGTAGGAGAAGACTTGAACGCAATAACTAACATAATACCAGTAAATCATCATTTTGCAAGTCTATTTTGACTTGCAACACTTATTGGTAACACCTTTGACGTGCATTTATCACACTAGCTTAATGAATCTAAACAAACTAAAAACATTAACTGTATACCCAAAAGAGATCCTCAGAATCAGCTAGTGCAGGACACAAACACTAGGCAAGACTACTTCAGGTCAGTTACTTAACTGTACTTAAGTTGTTTGTGAGATAATAATGTAAATCAAAGTTACTAAATGAATGAAACAATATGAAGACCTATAAAATGAGTTAGAGAATTTTATACATTTAGTGATCCATTCAAGGCTGTATCTTCATGATTAGCTACAAAGTTAGTAACATTGAAACTAATGTTTACGGAAATATTCTGTAACAATTGAGTTGACCAAAAATTAATATTACTGGTACTGACACCAGTTGCTTGTTTTTACCTACCAATTATTTGATTTAACCTGAACCCTTCCTTATTAGCCAAATCCCTAATTGTCGTGTGACTTGATATAAGTTTTAGTTCACGTTTAAGCCTAACTCATGCCACTTAGTTACTTGTCTCCTTAGTTTTCTAAATTTCTCCAATTTCTCCACTCATTCGATCATCAGATAATATTATCTGATTGTTATAAATTCTAAATCTTGTATTCTCATATCATTTTTCATGTCAAAGTATTTTTATGTTCTACATTTATTAAGTACCATCTTTTTTTTAAGTACGTATTGTCAGGACTCTTACTTGAAAGATACGTAAGGGAATTCTGAGGAAATTGGATAGGAATTTATTAAAAAGGATATGCATAAACTTCCAGACTTCCAGCTTCTACTCAGGCTGTAGTGAGTTGAAAAGGGTTTTGATATCAGACTGAAAGAAATAAACCAACAAAAATTTCAGCCAAACAAAAAAATGCACTTTTTTTTTTTTTTAACTCAGTAGTTCATTATGATCACAGGCTAACCTGTTGATATGTAACATAAGCAGAGTCAGGGAGGTAAAAGCCCTGGTTCACCTGGGATGTTAGGAAATAGCATTTAGAAAAAATTAACTAGGGTAAATTGTAAATTGTGAAACCGGTTGAATGCACAATGGCACAAGTAAAGCCTCTGAAGGAGAATCCCCAGTGTCTTCTAGGCTTTTACTTCATGAATCTTATATTGGGGACATACAGTGAATATTGGGGAACTACTAAGAAAATATCCTTTATGTCATGGATCTGAGGAAGAGGAACATGAGCTCTTTGTAGCAGAGGCATGAAGCAGTGCAATATTATTTAAAGGTATATTCAGATCATAAAGGGATTAAACTAGAAATCAATAAGAAAAATATATCTGAGGTGCTCAAAATATTTGAATAGTAGACATAATTTTAAAAATATTATGGATCAAAAAGCAACCTTCAAGGAAAATTAATAAATATATTGAGCAGAATAAAACATTTTAAATATTTTATTTATTTATTCATGAGAGACACAGAGAGAGAGGCACAGGCAGAGGGAGAAGCAGGCTCCATGCAAAGAACCCGATGTGGGACTCGATCCCAGGTCTCCAGGATCATGCCCTGGGCCGAAGGCAGAGTCTTAATCACTGAGCCACCCAGGTGTGCTGAGCAGAATGAAACTTAAATTCAACTGTTGAACAGTTACAACAGTGGTTAGAGGGAAATTCATAGAATTATAAATTACAAACACTAGATTCAAACTAGTATATTTGTTTCTCACAGAAGTAAGGCTTAGAAATTTTAAAACTGTTTTACATGATTTAAATTAACTAAATAAGGAGACTAATAGACTGAGGTGACTCTAATGCCATAGGTGGAATATGTAAACAAACCAAAATCCGAGCTTGTCAATGCCTCAATGGAACCAAACTGAAACCTCAGGAAAACCATAAACAGCTAAACACAGCTTAAAGCCGCATCTGATCAATAATTTTCTTACTTCACTTCCACCTTTTCTCTATAAAATATCTCTGAGTTCCTGTCCATGGAGCTCCTAACCACTTCCACTTTTGCACTGCCTGATGGAATAGATTTTTTTTGCTCAAATAGACTCTTCAACGTCTTAACATGCCTCCGTTTACCTTTTAACACCTATATAGTTGATATGTAAATATTGACTGTGAAAACCAGATTTCACACTATGAGAAAATGAAGTTACAAATAAGCTTTGAGGAATGCTAAGATTAAGCCTGTGCCACTGAATGAGAAACAATAGTTTGATGAAGAAATTGATGACGAACTGTTTTTGCATGTGAAGTGCAATATATGTTGTGAAAGGATTCTTTAAATAGAATAGACTTGCTATCAGAAAACTTAATAATAGAACAGAAAACTATAAATTACATTTACTAATTTCAAAGAGGCCAAGGAATTCATTGTTATATTTATAGGTTTCCTCATCGTACAGCTTTTGGCCAATGGAGATGCTTAGCATGAAACTGGATGGAGTGACGAGTCCATTCAGAGTATCCATTCATCTGATTTCTCCCTGTAAATTCCCATAATTCAGCTGTGTGTGGCCTATGACCAGATGGCCCTGCTTCTCTGAAGAAAGCTAGCTTTTTATTTCTCTTTCTTTCAGTGTTCTTTCTGGCTAGCATTCTCTTCCCTTGATTTTTGGCCGTAGGAAATATTAATAGTTTCCCAGTTACCGTCTCTGTGTTAGTTGTCACAAAACTAGGAAATAACTATTAAGAAGTTTCAGAAAAACAGACAAGACTTTGAATGAAGTTAGAGTAATGTTTAAATTATGAACTACAACATTTCTTGGCTTCTATAATATGAAGGACTGTAACTTATCTAAAAATCCCCTAATGTTAAATGTATGTGTTTGTAGCAAGTACCTAAGGCTAGTAAATGAATGAGAGCTATTAAAATACAGAAAGAATTAACAAAGTTTTTCAGACAGAGGGAAAACATTCATTAGTTAAAATATGGTCTATGAAAAATATACTGGAATGTATTAAAAGAGTAAAGAATGATAAAATGATTTTGTAAAGTGTGGTATAATATTAACAGAAATTTTGATGTTAAAATCATACTCATTAGCCAATCTCCAAGCTGTCTTTAAAATTTCCCCTTCTGGGCATTTTATAAAATGTTAGATTAGAATACATCCTGGTTTTCCTTGCCATATCCCTATTTTCAAAGATTCTCTTCAACCCAAATTTCCCTAAGAATGAGCAGTAACCAATGACTCTGTCCCTAACCTTTTAACCTTAGTGGTTAGGATGCTCATTCCCTTGATATGAGGGAATAAGCAAAATATTTTTCTCCATTGAACTTTTAATTAGGACTCCAATAGGCTGTGTCATTTGTCAACATGACAGAAAGAAACAGATAGGCAGAGTAATTTATGGAGCACTAGAGTGGGGAAAAAAAAAAAAAAACAAACACCACCCAAACCTCTGCACTCTGACTTTTGTTTGCTATAGAGCTTTCCTAGTACTTGATATCCCTCAGACTTGACTATCAAGTTGCTCTGAATTCACCGAGAACTTTTGCAATAACCATTCCCTCAAGTCCTATGTAAGTGGAATTCATTTAAGCAGTTTTCCGCTTCTAACTATATTAAATATTTGTACACATAGAATTTAAGTTTTACTTCATTTATATTTAGAATTACATTGGGGCACCTGTGTGGCTCAGTTGGTTAAGCTTGATTTCAGCTCAGGTCTTGATCTCAGAGTCATGAGTTCAAGCCCCACACACTGGACTCCATACTGGACATGGAGCCAACTTAAAAAATAAACAAATCTATAAAAAATTTAGAATTGCATGTAAATTGTAACTTTAAAATATTGCATATTATTTCATTAACTGGTATATCATATTTTATTTGTACCATGGATATACAGTCTGATAATCTACTTCTGCTATTTTAGATATTATATTTTTCAATAGATTCTATTCATTTTTAAAATTATTTTCTCCACACAGCTCTTAAGAGTAAAGATCACTGAATTGAAGGCCTATAGCTTTTTTTTTACTTTGTTTATATTATCATTCTGCTTTCCATTTTTATACAAATTAAACCATTTTTCTATTCATGCTTCTGTTATAATAATATTAAGATATAAAGGAAAAATAAATAGTCTCTAAAAAGTCAAGTTTTAAGTTTGGAAAAGAGGTGTTTACGTTTTGGCAAAACATTCCAGATTGATATGAAGTTATTAAGATTATAAAGTCTTTTTTCCCTTCAAGTACTTACAGTAAAAAGTGACCTTATTTGACAGCTGTGTATACCAATAATCTAGAAATGCATAGGATGTGAGACACATATGTTTTTTCATATCTTTATATTGTAACTGTAGCATTGGAAACTTATAATTTTTTGTTTAATCTGGAAGATTACCTCACTTGAAGCATCATATGATATTTTCCCCCACATAATGAGAAGTTTAGTAGATATTTAAATTTGTCGGTCTTCCCCATCTTAAGGATTGTATTAAAAAATCTTGTATTCATCTCTATTAAAACAATTTCTATCAATTGAGAGAAAAATTAATGTCTAA
This sequence comes from Nyctereutes procyonoides, assembly GCF_905146905.1. Classification (NCBI taxonomy): domain Eukaryota; kingdom Metazoa; phylum Chordata; class Mammalia; order Carnivora; family Canidae; genus Nyctereutes; species Nyctereutes procyonoides. The sequence goes on along the minus strand of NW_026575032.1, from coordinate 10,735,158 downwards.
TAAGACTGGATAAAAAATATAACATTATTTGAATCAAATTTCTATCCTCTCGATTATTTTTATTTTGACCTCCAGTAATACAGTATGTAGAATGGTTCAAGAAGTGCTAGATTTCTGCCAAGACTTTTGATATTCATTAGAATCTTAAGACACTTTCAATATATATTCTTGGCAGCTAACATAATATAGGCATGTTTGATCCAAAATGTTTTTTTAAAGAGTAATTTGTTTGTTTTAGTAATGATAAATATGACTTCTACTTTTAACCTCTGAACATCACTGAAGTCATCAAACATTTTCAGATTGATTTTTGATATACACTAGAAGCTATTCTAAGTAAGCCACAAAATAACTCAGACTACACATTCCATTTAAAGTTGAGGATGTTAAGCCCCTCTGTATCTACCTAAAAGAAGAGACAGCAGGAATTTAGAGACCTAGGTTCAGTTTCTGAACACATTGTGTGTGAGTGTGTGTGTGTGCGCGCGCACGCTTACATATATGGACAAAGATAGAGAGAGAAAGAGATAGACAAAGGGAGAGAAGCAGAGATATGCTGATATTTGGAGCATGTGATAAATTGCCACCACACAGTACTTTTATAGTATGTCTATGATCAATGTATGACCTGACTAAAAACAAAGAAATGTCAGAAGAACATAAGCTAAAGAACATTCTACAACATAATTGGTGTGGAGTTTACAAGTGGATAAATATTGTAAAAAATGGACTGAAAAATGTCTCCAGATTAAAAGGGATTAAAAAAGGAATAATCCACAATTTTATTTAACCTCAAACAACATTAGGACAATTGATGAATTCTTGGTTATACAGGGGAAAACATCACCCTGCCATTTTAATTTTTTATATTTATTTGTTTGTTTGTTTGTTTATTTTTGGATTAATTGTTTACTTAGAAAGAGAGAGCGAGAACATGGGAAGCAGGGGAAGAGGGAGAGAGAGAGAAGCAGGCTCCTCACTGAGGGCAGAGCCCACTAGACTAGCTTGGCTGGCTCCATCTCACAGACCTGAGAGATCACAACCCAAGCTGAGATCAAAAGCAGGTAGCTTAATGGACTGAGCCACCCAGGCACCCATTCCCACACCCTTTCAAAAAGAAAAGCATATTGAAATATTTAATGGTGAGGGACTTTCATGTCTATAACTTCCTTTCAAATTTTTCAGGGAAATAAGAAGATAGAAAGAAAAATCAAATATGGTAATATGGTATCCTATGAGTAATATGATTTAAGGATATATGGAAATTATTTGTTCAGGTCTTGTCAAATAGGCAGAAAATAATCCCACATGGAGATATGGAAATGTTAAAAGTATTTAGAACAAAGAATAAAATAAATATGTCATAAATGTATGTGGTTGTTAACTATAAGATTAGTAATATAAAAGTCAAAGATAAAAGATGAGAGAGCTATAATGCAAAATGGGAGAATAGTACATGGTGGAGTCAACATGTTCTAATGTTTTGGCATTAATAGGGAAGAGGTAAAATTGATAATTAGACTCTTAAAGTTGCATATTTTAATCTTTTGAATATTTATTAAAATAATAAGAAATGAATATACACCTAGCAATTAATGGGAAGAAATATGGGATAAAATGTAATGGTCAAGAAAATAGAAGGTTAAGTAAATTTTAATAGGTGGATTAAAGAGAAAGATGATAGATACAAAATCAAATACATTGTAATTGCATTATATGTCAATAGATTTGATACTGCATACAAAAGACTAAGGCAGTCAAACTGGAAAAAGAAGAAAAACTCAGCAATGTGAAGCTTACAAAGACATGCTTTGGGAACACAAAATTTTGAAAAGGATGAAAAAACACTTAACCAAAGAAAGCTAGTATAGTTATGTAAAGTAAATATAAGGAAAAATGAATTACTAGATTGTAAATTTTAGCTTGATAAGTGGTCAGTTCATCAAGGAGTAATACAATGGGCTATAGGAAATTTGGTAACATGTTAGCTATTAGACCTACTGGACATAAATAGAACTCTATATTTAAAATATTCTGAATCCACTTTTTCAGGTGCATATGAATAGATTCCAAAATGGTCTAAATCATGAGATAAAAAAACATATCCCAATAAACCTTAAAAAACATGTTGAAATCCTTCAGAATATCTTGCCTGCTATAGTGGAATTGAAATAGAAATGAATTAAAATAAATAGAACACCCCCAAATATTTGAAAATTAGACAATACTCACTTAAATAATATGTATCAAAGAGAAGAAGTCATGATGGGAATTAACGACAAGGAAAATAGAGTACATAAAAACCAATATGATGCAACTAAAGGCATGCTTAGAATAAAATTTATACTATATTTAAAAATCAATGATCTAATTATCTGTATCAATACCTTCCTATAATAATAATTAAATTCAAAAAAGTAAAATGAAAATAAATAAATAAATATATAAAAGAAGAAAAAAGAATTATACGATCAAGAAATTTGACACCGTCAGAAGCTGTTGCTTTGAAAAGCTAATAATATTGATAACATCTAGAAAAACTTATCAAGAAAAAAGAGAATAGAATTGTTGAATCAATACATTGTATACCTGAACTATAACATTGTATGTTAACTATACTGAAATTTTTAAAATTTAATAAGAATACCAAAAATAGCGCAGCCCAGGTGGCTCAGCGGTTTAGAGCTGCCTTCCACCCAGGACTTGATCTTGGAGACCCGGGAATGAGTCCCACCTTGAGCTCCCTGCATGGAGGCTGCTTCTCCCTCTGCCTGTGTCTCTACCTCTCTCTCTCTCTCTCTCTCTCTCTTTCTCTGTCTCTCATGAATAAATAAATAGATAAATAGATAAATAAATAAATAATACTAAATGTAGAAGGGAGAACATAGTTATAGGTTGATAGTAAGAGGAATAGAAAAAAATAATATGTGAAAGATTTTCACAAATGATTTAAATAGAATGTAAAGAATATTATGAATAACTTTGGGGAAAGAAAATAGAAAACACAAATTATCAACATGGACTCAAGAGCAAATAGAAAATCTGAACAATGCTTTATTGAATAAGTAACATCTATTTTACATAAATTCTTCCAAAGTATAAAATAAGGAGCAATCCTCAAACTAGTGAATAAAGATATGATATATATCATAATGAAAGATGATTTGCAACCAGTAAAATGAAAGATCAATATACCTTGTGATAATTCATTCAAAAATTATAAACAAAAGGTTAGCTAACAGACTACATCTATACAATTAAAATCAATACTTAGTGAACAAGATGGACTCATTCCAGTAATGCAAGTTTGCATTAACATTCAAAAAACTTGGATGGGGACTTCAATGCGCCACAATTATCTTCCAGTGCAATGAGACTATCTCTCAATTTACACATCATCAAAATAATACAAAGTAATATTAATAAGTAAATTTTAAAAGATTATTGATACAAGGTTACTACAGAAATATATTTCTATATAGTAACAACAAATTGAAATTGAAGTTCAAAACATGATTTCTATTAATATTAAGATATATAAAATACTTATGAACATATCTAATAAGAGCTGTGGCAAATTTCTGTACTCAACAGTAAAAAAAAAGTATTTCTGAGATAATTCATAGAAGATTTAAATAAATGAAGATTACAACATGTTCATGTTGGATGACTTGATATTTGTAAAAAAGTGTTATCTCCTCAAATTATCTATAGGTCCATTGCAAATTCATTTGAATATTAGAAAGATTTTTTGATGTAAAAATTGATAAGCTGAATCTATTTTTTTCTTTCTTTATTTATTTTTATTGGAGTTCAATTTGCCAACATATAGCATAACACCCAGTGTTCATCCCATCAAGTGCCCCCCTCAGTGCCCATCATCCTGTCACCCCCACCCCTGCCCACCTCCCCTTCCATCACCCCTAGTTCATTTCCCAGAGTTAGGAGTCTTTCATGTTCTGTCTCCCTTTCTGATATTTCCCACTCATTTTTTCTCCTTTCCCATTTATTCCCTTTCACTATTTTTTTATATTCCGCAAATGAATGAGACCATATAATGTTTGTCCTTCTCTGATTGACTTATTTCACTCAGCATAATACATCAAAAGATGAATGGATAAAGAAGATGTGGTTTATGTATACAATGGAATATTACTCAGCCATTAGAAACGGCAAATACCCACCATTTGCTTCAACGTGGATGGAACTGGAGGGTATTATGCTGAGTGAATCTAAAATTTTATGGAAATACAAAGGACCAAACAGCAAGGAAATCCTAAGGAATATAGCTGGAGTATGTATACTGTCAGATATACCAATAGCTCTTAAAAGCTACCCAGTAATTAAGACACTGTAGTATCAGCTGAAGGACATAGAAGAAGGTTAACAGAAAATAATGGGAAATCAGAAGCAGATTCACTCAAATGCAGTCAACTGATATACGGCAAGGTGGACCCTGATACGCAGTGGAGAAATGTGAGTCTTTAATAAATGAATTAGTTAAATGAAAGCAATATCAGAACAACAGTGAATTTGCAATGATTTCTAGATCTATATATAAAAGATAAACAAGATATATTATGTCAGTAGAAAATATAGGAAATCCCCATGAATTGGGGGTAGGCATAAATTATGCAAAAAGAGCAAAAAATACAATGTTAAAAATGGCAAATTTGAATTAGAAAATAATCGAGAACCTCTATATATCAAATGACACTAATAAGAATAGAAGTTTTGAATGTAAGGTGGGATGATGTATTTCTATTTTGTATATCCAATGAATAAAAATGCAGAAGGTACAAAGAATTTTTATAAATCTGTAGGTAAAAGGGAAGGAAAAAGAAAAACAATGAAAATATTTTTTTAAAAGTCTTGAAAAGACACTATATAAAGGAGTTGAGGGGATCCTTGGGTGGCTCAGCGGTTTAGCACCTGCCTTTGGCTCAGGACATGATCCCGAAGTCCCGGGATGGAGTCCCACATTGGGCTCCCTGCAGGGAGCCTACTTCTCTCTCTGCCTGTGTCTCTCTATCTCTCTCCATGTCTCTCATGAATAAATAAATAAAATCTTTAAAAATAAATAAATAAAAAGTTGATGCAAACAGTCAATAAGCATAGGAAAAGAGGCTTAATATCTTTAGTCACCAGGGTAGTTCATATTAACCACACAATTAGACACTAATTCACACCCAACCAAATAATTAAAATGAAGAAAAAAATACCAAGTTTGAGAGAGGAACAACTGGACTCATATGATGTGGGATTATTACTTTGTAAATCTATTTGACAATATTTATCACAATAATGAGAATGAATATTATAAATGAATCTGTCAAATATTACATACAGCAGAAGTCAGGCCAAAAAGGTATATTCTGTATGAATCCTTTTATATTAATTATGAAACAAGTAAAACTTACCTATGGTCTTCACTCAGAATGATGTTTTCCAGTGAGTGGGCAGGATAAGGATAGGAAATATTTGTGGGTATGGTGGGTAAAGAGATGAAATTCTTCTGAGATGCAAATAGTGTTCTATTTGCTATTTACATGGGTATTTACACTTTGCAAAAATTATTGTAGTCTAATGAATTATGCATGTATCTGTAAATATGTTATACTTTTTAAAAAAGTTTGTTTAAAACTTTCATTTGTAAGTCAGTCGGGCTAGGACAAACATTATATGGTCTCATTCATTTGGGGACTATAAAAAATAGTGAAAGGGAATAAAATGGAAGGGAGAAAAAATGAGTGGGAAATATCAGAAAGGGAGACAGAACATGAGAGACTCCTAACTCTGGGAAACGAACTAGGGGTGGGGGAAGGGGAGGTGGGCGGGGGGTGGGGGTGACTGGGTGATGGGCACTGAGGGAGGCACTTGATGGGATGAGCACTGGGTGTTATTCTATATGTTGGCAAATTGAACATCAATAAAAATAAATTTAAAAAAATAATATAAAAATAAAATTTTCATTTATTTTCATTGTTAATAAAGGTCATATTATGATTTTGTTTTGCTTCTCATATATTTGTTATATTGTATAGGCATTAAAAAGCACATATACTGATAATATTTTTGGAATTATAACTATACACATGAGTATGCAGGACATAATATGAACCAAAACAAGATTGGTAAATTTTAGTACAAAAATTCAATCAGTAAATTGTAAACTAATAAAGCATTAGAATTAAATGGGATTTTCTATATATATGCATTTTTCTATATGTATATCTACATCTCCATCACTATATTTTCATCACTCTGCTTCTATCATGTATCTATCATCATCTACCTATTTATATTTTAATTGTTATAAATGTCTTAATACTAAATGTGAAAAAAAAACATTAAGCCACTTAATGAATTTAGTGCGATGTCAATAGAAACTGGATTTCAGAAGCTCATTCATAAACATCTGAATTACATCCGTAAATAAAGTAGTTTCAATATCAGATAGAAAGTACACTGGTACAGACCAGATGCTCAATAACTATTTGTTAAATATTGAGAGAAGAAAAGGTAACAAAAGTTTCATCTCTATATAACTGTTATGTACGCAAGAAGTAGCGTTTTAAAAAGTGCAAGAACAAATTCAGAGAAAGAAGAATATAACCACAATTTAAAAAAAAAAAAGAAGTAAAAGGTATTTTTGTTTTGTTTTCTTTTGTTTTGGGGGGGGTAAATTCTGAGATATTAACATGGAAATAAGTAGATTGAATTAAAATATTAATATTGTATTTTAATCAAAAAGTCATTGAAAAGAATGTGTTGGGGCCACAAATAGAACATGAGCGGTTCAACACAAGATAATTATTTAATATAATATATATTCATTATTTCTCCCTAGGAGTTCTAAAATGCTCACTAAATTTTGAAGATAAATTGAAACCGGGGCACCTGGCAGCTTGGTCAGTTTAGTGTCTGGCTTTTGATTTCAACTCATGACCTCAGGATCCTGGGATAGACTCCCCCATGTCAGGCTCTGTGCTTGGAGGGGAGTCTGTTAAGGATTTCTCTTCCTCTCCCTCCACCCTCTCTCCCCACCCCACCTCATACTCTCCCTCTCTCTCTCTCTCTCAAATAAATAAATAAATAAACAAACAAATAAATAAATAATAAATAAATAAAAACCATCAGAGACATTTTATTTAATATTTCAATCTTTAATAAGTTATTTTGAAACTGCTTTTGCCTTAACTTTAGATGTGATATATAAGGTAGCAGGTAACTTTAATCATATCATTGTATTTATTATTGATTGTAGAACAATCTCTTCCTTGACAATTCCTTTGCCATTTGATTCTTTCATTGTTCAAAGAATGGCTTTTTTTTCTTTTAGGATTTTATTTATTTATTCGTGAGAGACACACACAGAGAGAGGCAGAGACATATGCAAAGGGAGAAGAAGCCTCCATGCAAGGAGCCGGATGAGGGGCTGGATCCTGGAACTCTGGGATCATGCCCTGAGCCAAAGGCAGATGCCTAACTGCTGAGCTGCCCAGGCATCCCCAAAGAGTGAAAAATTTTATAATTACATTACCTATGGTAGTTACTCTGAAACTTGATGACCTCAGAGCTCATCTTGAGATATGGAGTTGGGTTGATCATTGTATAGATTTTCTCATTAGTCAAACATCAGGGAACGGCATCCAATCACGGTAATACATCGTGTACATCGGTCTTTGTATAATTTTGATGTTTGAAGCACTAGGATGTTCAGGTATATGTACCAATTACTCTTTTACTTTTATTTAATCACCTTTGTTTCTGGCATAAACTAACTAGATTGTTGAAATTTATTAAAGTGTTAATTTAAGCTAAATGAATCTTTAGCATTATTTTTAAAAGGAATAAATTTCAGTATCCTGAATCCTCATGTCATAAAGTACATTAACATCACCTGAAATATTTATTTGGATTGCACATAACATATTTTATTACAGTAGTCTACTGGAGAGAAGATGTTGAATCAAATGTGACATACATCTGGTATTTCTATGACCACCCAATTACATGAAGTAAGTTGGAAATTCCTCAACTGTATTAAAGATTGTAATTTGATTTTTTCTCCTTTTTATCTTGCAACATTTTGTATGTATAATATGTGAAAAAAATTGCTTATATGTCTGCTCCAATTCTTATGAATTTACAAAATAGTCATGAATATTTCCTTACACTCTAGGAAGGTAGCTTCTCCTAAGATTATAATTATATTTCTCTTTATTTCACGTTTAAATATGTTTTATTTTGACACTCATACTACATATTAATATATAAAATTTGTTCCTTTTGCCTACATAATGCATTACATCCTATAATTACAGATTTATATGATCCTTGTCAAAACCTAATATTTGATACTTGAGTCCTAATGTGAGCTAAAAAGATAAGAAAATAGGAAAGATATATCTTCACAATGGTATCTTGTGTTTGAGTTAATATTTACAGGTTTGTTAATGTGACAAGGTATAATGAAATTGCAAAAAAATCAAGTACAGACTTGAAACATATCAAAGTTATGAAGCATGGTGCCATAATGTTCAATTCATTTGTGTATTAATATAATTCCGATTGCTCTGTCTTATGACAAGCATTATAATGAGAAGGAAAAATGCAGAAACTTGATTTATTCTGAAGACAAAGATAATAATGAGAACATACACTTATAATTTCCAACTTTGTAACTGTGTAGGTTGTGAGATTTCTGTACTTCATGACTTTATAAAATAGGATATTCTGAATTTATCTTTATTTTTTCGTGATGTGGCTTAAAAACAGAAATTGGTAGGATGAAGAATTGATACCTAAAGGGCACCTGGGTGGCTTAGTGGTTGAGCATCTGCCTTTGGCTCAGGTCATGATCCCAGGGCTCTGGGATTGAGTCCCGCATTCGGCTCCCCAGGAGGAGCCTGCTTATCCCTTTGCCGATGTCTCTGCCTCTCCTTCTGTGTCTCTCGTGAAGAAACAAATAAATAAAATCTTAAAAAGAAAAAAGGAATTGGTACCTCTAATAGAATACATCTCATTAATATTTTTTCCTACAGAATTAATAATTTTTTGCAAACAATATTATAGATAGTCACAGACATACAGTGTTCAAGATATGGAATTTTACTGTATTTGGGATTGGTGAGGGTATTTAAATTCTAAACATTGATGCATAACTGGAAATATTTTATTTCTTAATAATATATATTTTAATACCTTTCTGTTCTATTTTCATGGAACCAAAATTCTCCAAAAACTTTATTTATATGAGAAAGAGGAATAATAGCCAATGATTTTAATGCACTAGACATTATTCTAATTGCTTATTTAATCCTCAGAAAGAGTCTAGAGGATGGGTAGTAATATAATCCCTATTTTACTTAGTTACAGAGAGGTACTTAAACCAGGTCACACAGCTACTTTATGACAGATCCAGGATTCTAATCAGAAATTAGAGTTTCAGAGTCCATATGCTCAACCACTCTCCTACACTCCTTCCAATCAGCAAAGATTCATATCAATTTTTTTCACAGGTTTTTTCACTTTATCATATGTTAGGGTTTATGATTACCATGCTGGGTATTTCAAAACTCTCCACTGTTATGTTACTTTTTAGCATTAAGTTGTGCTATGATGACCATGGAATGAAATATCTCTTACTGCCTTTCTATGAAAGAAATGATATCATGAATATTTAGATTATCCTCTAATGCCTCTCACTTGCCTTAGAGATGATCACAAGGTAGAATAAAAGGATATATATATTTTTTTCCTTTCAGGCCTATTAACAAAATGTAGTCCTAAGCCTTTGCAGACACTTTAACAAACAAATTGTTAACAATCTCTTCTTCCACCAGCATGAGTTCATCATTTATATGGCTATTCCTAGGTATTGTTACAGTTAATATTTGAGCAAGGTGTGATTGGAAAAAAAATAAGGAGATTGAGAGTTATAAAAGCTCATTTTGGAAGCAATGTATTGAAACATTTGAGAATTATCAGAATAAGATGCTATAAAAGCATTCTCTAGGGATGCCTGGGCCTCAGTGTTAGAGCATCTGCCTTCAGCTCAGGTCATGATCCTGGGGTCCTGGGGTTGAGTCTCACATCAGGATCCCCAGAGGGAGCCTGCTTCCCCCTCTGCCTATGTTTCTGTCTCTCTCTCTCTCTCTCTCTCTATGTCTCTCATGAACAAATAAATAAAATCTTTTTAAAAAAGCATTATCTAACCACACAGATGTCACTTTTTTAGAGATAGATTTTTTTCCACATTAATTCATACAAATTTTGAGCCAGAAAGTCTTTTCAACTATGTGTGTGTGTGTGTAAAACATAGGGGTTAGGGGCACTGACCCCCGTACCGTTTGCACATAATGAAATTTTGACTCCTCAAAAAAGCCAATTGGTAATACATTACTATTGACCAGAAGCCTTACCATAAATGTAAACAGTTGATTAATATATATTTTGTATGTCACATATATTATATACTGTATTCTTACAATAATATAAGCTAGAGAGAAGAAAATTTATTAAGAAAATCATAAGGAAGAGAAAGTACATTTGTACTATATTTGTAGTATAATATTTATATCAAAAAAAATATATGTGTAAGTGGACCTGATAGTTCAAACCCATTGTTCAAGGGTCACATAAATATATGTATGTAATGAAAAGCTATATGTTCTCCATTAACTTTGTCTTAGAAGAAAGTGGCATGGAATTTGCTCTAAAAAAAAAAAAAGAAAATATTGTGATTAAACAATTGCTATCCAATCCATGGTGATTTATAAGGATAGTCAATCTTAAAAGTCTTCATTTCTTACTATTTTTCGGTTGTTATTATCTGTAGAGACTAATATGTGAGTCACTACTAAATTAAAACTATTTTGTATTAATTCAACACTTACATTGACACATGGGTATACGGGCATACCTGGGAGATATTGGGGTTTAATTCTCCATCACCACAATAAAGCAAATATCACAATTAAGCGAGGCAAACAATTTTTTTGGTTTCCCAGTGCTTGCAAAAGTTATGTTGACACTATACCGTGGTCCGTTAGTGGTGCATACCTTAATTAAAAACTATTACTAAAAATGCTAACCATCATCTGAGCTTTTAGTAAGTCATAATCACAGATCGCAGACTATCATAACCAATGTAATGATTATGAAAAAGCTTGAAATATTGTAAGAATTACCAAAATATGACAGACACATGAAATGAACAAATGCTGACGGAAAAATGGCATCCAAAGATCTGCTCTTTGCAGGGTGGCCACCAACCTTCTTTTTGTAGAAAACACAGTATCTGTAATGTGTAATAAGTATATTAGAGAATATTTCCTGAAACGTTACACAATAAAAGGATATTTGTTCATTGCTATGGTGCAAATGGCCAAGCAGATATCACTCCTCTGAGCCTTTGAAAAATGCGCATTACTGTTAGAAGTGTGACTGTCCAAATCTCCATGCCAGGGTCACCTCTATAAATGTGTGGAAATGAATTTGTGATATTTTAAACGTGTTTCTTAAGGGACTGAAAAAGAAGATATGTGACTTACAATTTCATCCTTTTGAGTGATTTTAAAAAGCTAATACACTTCACACTATTTTGTCTGCATGCCCAGTAGCGTTCAGATACTTATTTATTAAAATATTTTAGAAAGAAAAGAATTGAAAATCTAGGAAGCAGACTTTTAACAATGATTTAAAGCAGATCTTTGCCTACCAAATTTCTCAAATATTTTCATAATCAATCTTGTGATCATGACAAAAATGATATTGATGTAGAAATAGTTTTAGGCATTTTAGAGAGATTCTTTTAATTAGGATACTGTTATTTATGATTTTCAATAAGAATATAATTCTGCACTCTTCAAAAAACCTAAAGAATTGCCTACAAATTCTCAAGGCTATGGATTTGGATTCGATGTGATTAAAGTTAGAAAGTATATTTACCTGTGACTTTGGTTAAGGTTTAAATCTATCTCCCTTAAACTATTTATGCTTCAGCTAACTGGAAAGGAAAGATTTAACTCTAAGCAACTTAGCATTTGTTTTAAACATTTCAAGGGATGTCATTGGATTCTTGTCTACTGGTGACAGAGCTTCAAATAATTTAAGCATGAATATGGTGTTGTATTTAAGAATGCAGGATATTAACACAACTATATAAATTACAATAATGGTAATTTATGTAAACTGGTCATACTAGCTTATTAATTTTTAAACTATTGATTATAGTATGTATGTAGTATGTTTATGACTCTTGTGTGAATTAGTCATGCAAAGCACTTAAGGCAGAACCCAACACACAAAATTTTATCTCATTCTGCTTGAGGCTTTGGATTCTCCGTGCTATTTATTCTAGTTTCTTTAGTATTATCCTCTTACCAGTTGAATGGACCCATGAAAATTTTTGCATATGGTCTACTATTTGTCATCTCTAGGCCTGGAGGAGTTGAACTGAATACCCAAATATATAGGACAATAATTTTGAAATTCAATTCTTTATTTTTTGACAAGGAAAAACAGATTTCATAAAATTAAAAATATATTTCCTCTTGATCACAGTAAAGAATTATGGAAATCATATTTTGTTCAGTTTCTTCTTTTTTATATTTTTATACTCTAAATACTGACTAATATGTGGCTGTTTCTAGAAAATTCAGCTAAAAGCCTCTACTTCCCGAATATACCTGTGATTCCTTTCATCTCTCTCTGTTTTTATTTTTTCTTAATTTTTAATAGTTTATTGTCCTTTTGGCATCTCCCCCAGACCCCCTCCTTTCTAGCAACAACTTCTGTTTTCTGTATCTGTGACTTGTACCATTTTGTTTATTTTGTTTTTTAGATTCCACATTTAAGTGAAATTATATGGTATTTGTTTTTCTCTGTCTGATTTATTTCACATAGCATAATTCCTTAAAGGTTTGTCTATGTTGTTACAAAAGGCAAGATTTCATTCTTTTTTTATGGCTATATATATGAAACCATTTAGCTGGTTTCCCAGGCTTTGCTGTTATGAACAGCACGGCTGCAAACCTTCTAGCTCATGTCCCCCCATGACTCCATTCTTTGGAGTATATCCCTGGATGCAGAACTGCTGTGTCGTAGGTATGTGAATATGTCTCAACCTCTTTATCCATTCATCCATTGATAGACACTTAGGTTGTCTCCATATCTTGTCTATTGTAGATGATGCTGCAGTGCACATACGGGAGCATGTATCCTTTCAATCAGTGTTTTTTGTTTTCTTAAATAAATAGTAGTAGAAATGGTACAGTGGCTGTACCAATTTACATTTCCATCAATTATGCATGAGTCCCAAGGTCTGGGGTGCCTGATGTGGGGCACATGACCCCTCACTCCTTAGGGAGAAGCTGCTGCCTAGTGAAATCCTCCCAGTTATGGGGTGCTGCTCTGGGAGTGGGGTACAGTATCACTGCCTCTCCTACCTGTTTTAATGTGGCCCTTTTTTATAATTTTTATTTATTTATTATAGTCACAGAGAGAGAGAGAGAGAGAGGCAGAGACACAGGCAGAGGGAGAAGTAGGCTCCATGCACCGGGAGCCCGACGTGGGATTCGATCCCGGGTCTCCAGGATCGCGCCCTGGGCCAAAGGCAGGCGCCAAACCGCTGCACCACCCAGGGATCCCTAATGTGGCCCTTTTATCATTAATCGTGGAGGAGCTGTTCAGCAAGTTTGAAGATCTGTTTCAGAGGGAATGTCTTTATGTACAGTGGTGTTCTCAGTGTCTCCGTGGGAAGTAAGTTCAGGATCTTCCTATCCATCACCTTGGACCAAGCCCCTCCTCTTCATTACCTTCATAGGCAGGGAGTTTGTGATCCTCTGACCACGTATCACCAAATACATCCAATCTGTTATTTTTGCCAATACTATTGTGTTCCTTCAAATGTTTCAACTTAACACATATTCATACACATTTTTAGCACTATTCATCAGTGACAGACATAATGCTGCAAATTCTGCAAATTAATTTTCCATTCCTTAACATAAAACATGCACTAGAAATATCTTCAACCTAGTTAGCTAAAATTATGAAATCATAGGACATATCAAGGTAACACTTTATTGATGTTAAATTCAGGATAAGAATACACACCCTTTATTTCCTGTATAAAGTTATTCCTAATAATTTTAGCTCAAATTGTAATAATTGTCATATGGTAAAACTTTGCATTATCATTTTTCAATTTTTATATTCTTGCAAAATTAAAAAAAACTAAGGAAAACCCTTAGAATTATTTAAGTTAACTATTATTTTTTTAATAAACACATGACTAAAAATTTTTATCAGGATATTTTAACATGCAAGTCACAGGAAAATGTGTCTTCTATAAATGCTTCTTAAATTTTATATACTTTGAAATATGGAACTATGTTAAATAATATTTTTCAAATCTAAATTCAAAACTTAAGACAAGTTAATTATCTAGAGAGGTGGGAGGGGGAAATAACATTTGGAATAAGCAAATATCAGGTTTGAATAAAAGGATTAAGAAAAAGCAGGTTACATGTGAATTAGAAATATAATTTTTCTGAAATACATGATCTTAAGTTATTTTTAAGTCCTCAGTATTTTTATTTTGTGGGGAGATAACTCTTTAGGAATAAAGAAAACAAGTCTAGGTAGTCCATTAGCCACCCAACTAAATGGTTTTACTTCATCATTGACAGGAAATTTTCTGTGATTTTTATCCTACCAATAGGCATGCACTTTACCAGAATTGCACCTTAAAAAAAAGAACTACTATAATCTAACTTGTGATAATTGTCTGTCATAATGCAACATCGATAGTTTCTATAATTTTATTGTTAAAATATTTTTAATAAAAGTACTAAATATACTGTGGGAAATAAAAGCACCAAATGACTAGTAATCATAGGTAACATATTCATTCATTCATTCATTCAGCAGCTTGCATTATGGTATTACCATGAATTTTAATAATTAGTAAGTGCCCAGGAACACCAAAACAAACAATACATATTCTTCGATAGTTTATGGCCAAATATGTCAGAGTTCTACAAATAATCACATCACAATAGTAAGAACTAAAATATATACATTCTAGGTGCTCTCGAAGGGCTCAGTTTAGCAAATTTTATGACACTAACTAAATGCCAGGATAGATAAATAGAAGTTTATTTATTTATTATCTCCCTTCTCCTATGTCTCTTTCTCTCTATAGATATATAGAGAGAATTAGATTATATGAAATTATATGAAGTCTTTCAATGTTATATTTCACATATCTTTTGCATGTGTATTTAATCTGATTCTATTGTCTCTATTCTTCATCGTTAGTTTTCATTCATTTAAATTGAAAAAGATGTAATTCCTTCTCCTGGTAAGCTAACAGGCTTGCAGGCATACCAATAAATACTGTACAATAAATGTGTTAAAATAAATATGTTGCTGACAAAGCCCTCAGAAATAGATACTGTGTTAGATTTTGTATCAACTAGTCTAAAAAGGGGGAATAAGCAGGATTGTGCAGAAGACTAAGTAGAAATGTAAATACATTTTGTTTGAAGAGTCTGGAAGACATCTAGGTTTACCTCAACCTAAAGATATTTATAATCAATTTAATACTAAAAAAATTAAGTGAGAGTCTAGGGGAAAGAGTGTTGCTCTGTGATAAGAGTAATAACAAGCTAAAAAAATAAAATAAAAAAATATTAAAAAACAACATTTAAAAGCTTAAGAGATAGTGACAGTCTTCCAGACTTCTCCTAGGATCCCAGCCAATACTGGGGTTTGGGAAGGCTGTGTAGGTGCATGGAGTTGTACCTACACGGCGACAAGCACGGTGTGTCAGACTTGATAACATTCCTCACCTACACACACATTAATCACCCAAAGGTAGAAGACTCATTATCACTAGGGGTTTAAGTACAGCTTGCTGAACACTGGCTGAACATTATGACACTCCGAGGTAGGGGCAATACCTGGGACTTAAAAATAAAATCACACATATCCCTGCATCCATATGTCTAACCAAGACTGCCTTCTCAGGAGTAATCACACAGGGAAACGTCTACTAATCAACAATAGAGAGGGAGAGAATAACGGAGAGAGAAAGAGAGAACAGTAAAAGCCTTGAACTATAAAAGCAGACTCCATGCTATCATGTATCAACTGGTAAAAGGCCAAAACCTGACTGGTAAAGGGGGCTTATAGACAAGAATCTGTGATTGATAGATTGCTTAGGTATTCCAGAGCTAAAATATAAAAACAAGAAATATCTGAGTACATGCATCAGAGGCTTTACACCATAGGGGGAAAAGGTATCAAGAGTCAATTCAGCCAAGTCACTAAAGAAGTAAGTGACCAGAAAACGTGAACACAAAACCCAAGGAGGAGAGAACTGAGGGAATTATTATCCAGGGATGCTAAATATGTTACCTAAAAAAAATCAGTTTTCAAGTAACAATTGAGATATACAAAAAATAGGAAAGTATAATGTACACAGGGGAAAAAATGAAGCCTATAAACACTGCTTAGGAAACAGGCCAGATGTTAGACATTGTAGACAAAAACTTCGAAGATATAATAAAGGGAAAGTTGTCCCATGTTTATGGATGATGAGAATATATTATACTGTTAAGTTGTCAGTAGTTCCCAAATTGGCCTTCAGATTCAATGCGATCACTGTCAAAATCCCAGCTGGCTTTTTTCTCCCCCACCAGAAATGGACAAGCTGATCCCAAAATTCATGTAGAAATACAATGGACCAAAATAGGCAAAAGAATCTTGGAAAAAAACAAATTGGAGGACTCACATTTTCCAATTTCACAATTACTACAAAGCTACAGCAATCAAGTTAGTGTGATACTGGTATAAAGACAGACAAGTAGGTCAATGGAATAGAATTGAAAGGCCAGAAATAAACTCTTATGTTTATGATGAAATGATTTTTGACAAAGATGCCAATAAAACTCAATGGGAGAAAATTGAATTTTCCACAAATGGCGTTGGAACAATTAAATAATCAAATGTTCAAGAATGAAGTTTGAATTCTATCTCACAGCATTTATTAAAATTAATTCAAAATGGAGCATAGGCCTAAATGTAAAACTTGAAAAAAACTTTAAGACTTAGAGAAAAACATAGGAGAAAATATTGTGACCCTAGGTCAAGTAATATTCATTTTTTAGGTATAACCTCAAAAGCACAAATGACAAAATAAAATAAAATGGATTTCATAAAAATGAATAGACTTTTTTTTTTAATTTTTATTTATTTATGATAGTCACAGAGAGAGAGAGAGAGAGAGGCAGAGACACAGGCAGAGGGAGAAGCAGGCTCCATGCATCGGAAGCCCGACGTGGGATTCGATCCCGGGTCTCCAGGATCGCGCCCTGGGCCAAAGACAGGCGCCAAACCGCTGCGCCACCCAGGGATCCCTGAATAGCCTTTTTTAATAACAAAAGATAATGAACTACTATCAAAAAGTGAAAACACAACCCACAGAATGGGAAAAAAATTATGAATCATATATCTCAAAAGGGACTTGTATTCAGTATACATAAAGTACTCCTACAACTCAATAATAAAAGACAATCTAATTTTTAAAATGGACAAAGGATTGAAATAAACATTTCTTCTAAGGATATATTTTAAGAGCAGATGAGTACATGAAAAGATGCTCAAATCAGAGAAATACAAATCAAAATCATGATAAGATACTACTTAACACCCACTAGGATGGCTATAATAATAAATATAATATGTGTTGGTATGAAATTTGAGAATTTCAAACCCCCATTCACTGCTGTCTGAAATGTAAAATGGCACAGCCTCTTTGGAAAACGCGTTGGGAGTTCTCAAAACCACGTGACCTAGTATTTCCACTCATTTTTATAATTCCAGTATGTGCAAATATATGTCCATATAAAACTTTGCACATGGCTGTAGTCAGTTAGTTGCATATTCACAATTGCCAAAAAAATGGAAACAACCCAATTGTCCTTTAACTGATGAATGAAATAACACAAGTGATATATATCTACATTATGGGATATTACTAAGCAGTGAAAAGAAATGAAGTGATGATATATATTAAACATTGATGAACCTTGAACACATGAAAGAAGCCAGTCACAAGAGATCATGTATTTTCTAATTCTATATCTGTGGAATCAAGGCAATGATGACTTCATAGAATTAGTTATTCATATTCTCATTTTGTTCATATATCATTTTCCTATGTTCATATCTTCCTATAGTTATTTGAGCATTTTTAAAACTTTTTTTAAGTTGTCTTGTCTAGTAAGTCTAGTGTCTTGGCTTCCTTAAAGATGGTTTCTGTTGATTTATTTTGTTCCTTTGAATGGGCCATGCTTTCCTGTTTTGTTATATGCCTTTGATTTTTGGTTCAAAAGAAAGCATTTAGACACTGTAATACAGTAGCTTTAGAAATCATATTCCTATCCTTACCCAGAGTTTGGTTGTTTGTTTGGTTGGCTGGTAGATTGTTGTTGTTATTGTTGTTGTTGCTGTTGTTGTTTATGAAAGGGGCCTTCGATCATCCTACTGTGAAAGCTTAAGGATATCTCAAGTCTTCTCTGGGACTATGTTTTTGGTCTTGTGCCATTGTTTTTTAAATTCCACCATATATATTGTTGCTTCTGAACATACGAGTCCTTAAGTGTCTGGCTCCCAAAAGGAGAAAAAGAGAAAAAAAGAAAAGAAAAACAGATGATGCTCCTTTGTATTCCAGCCAATAGAGGGCTGAAAGAATGGTGGCCAGTCTCTGCAGTTGCACTTAATAATCAAAAGCCATAATCGGCTATCAGAACAGTTAACTCCAATATTTGGAGTACAAGGTCTTTATTCCTCAACCTGTCTCCAGCAAGCACACTAGAGTGTGGCTGCCTGTAGGGTTTGGAGGACATGGGATGGGTGATGGTTACTATGCTAAAAGCTGACATTGATGGAAATTAACCACAATTTGCCGCCAAGTTTTCTCCTGGAAGCTGCCAGCATTCAAGTAAATTTCTGAGTTCCCAAATAGTCAACTTCTGACGGTTTCTGTCAGTATAATTGCTGTCTAGGTGGAAAGAGCAATTCTTGGTGCTTCCTACTATGCTATTTTCTTACATCAGTCTTGGTTGTAGCCTTTTGTGAGATATGGAACTATAAAACCCAGCAGAGCTGTGCCTGGATTGCTGACCCACAAAAATGGTGGAGTACTAAATGGAATAAATGCTTGTTTCTAAAAGCATCAAAATTCTAGATTAATTTAATACCTAACTAATAGATCATTAAAACATATGCTTCTGTTATACTTATATATTATTATAAGTGTAATAATATATAAGTTGCCTGATATCAACTTATATTGGCTTGGCTCTGACAGAAAACAATACATTGCCACACCAAGCTGAGGAATAGATCAAAAATGTTTGCCTTGAAATCAGCCACGGACAAAATAATGCTTTCAACTTGAGAAGAAAATGAACCTCCCCAAAAAGCAGACATTTCTCAATGATTTTGTATGGTAATAAGTGGGGCAGATAAATAACCACTCTTAGTAGACATGATTTCATAGCCTGTATAATCTACCCCAAAGCCAAGATTTGTAATGACATAGTCCAAAAATAGCTGAGAGCTTTGTTTAAAAATGCAACTTAAGACTATGGTTGACCATCAAAAAAAAAAACCTTATATTATTATATATATGTATAACACACTTATTATAAATTGTTAAATTGTTACTTTTATATTTAGTGTACAATATATATACTGAGAATATGGTATGTAATTATATATCATATAACATTTAATTATTAATATTATATACTATGTTTTATCATATGTTCTATATAATATATAGAATACATCGTTATTATTATAATGTTCTACATCAGTAATATATAATAATATAATATCATTAAATATTAGTGATATGTCATAGAAAAGTTGTTAGGCTCTTATATTTCTTTTTTAAATCAAAATTATTAAGCTAGTCTGATTTACCCAAAGATTCACCTTACCTATGTGAATTTAGGTGCTACACTATATCTGAGAAGGCAGTTAATGTAAAAAAATTCTTTTCTTAAAGGTATAGAATATTTAGAGCATAAAAGGTTCGTTTTTTACACTTTCTTTTAATTTAGGTAATATTTTATTTAGGTAGGTGTTTATCTCCACAAATGGGTCAGGACACACAATATCATTTATTAATATTTATTAGAAGTAAGAAAATATTTCACACTCACCAAGCAGAGGTAAATACTTCCCTGAATTGCAGGTATCACATACACACGCACATAGAGAGCTTGTTATAAACTTCAGCCATAGGTCAAAAGAAAACACAAAAACTTACCTGCTCAGATTTCATTCTTTCTCCTTTCCAGTGACCATGGAAGTCCTAACTGGTTTTCATTCACAGGGAAACAAACATCAAAACAAATGAAAAGCCTAAAATACTTTATCTTTTATATCATCCATTAAAGACGTGATCTCCCTCTCCAGTGAAAAGAACACTTAATCCCCATCACCCCGAAATCCCCAATTACTGCTACCACAGATAGAAAATAGCTTATCACTAAATGAGTGGATCAGGAAAACACACTCACAACTGACACACAGTCATTACAAAACACACACATAAACAGACACAATGTGGAAACTCAGCAAAGTCACAGCTCTACGGCCATTTGGGATACATTTTATTTTATTATTTTTTTAAATTTTTATTTATGATAGGCACACAGTGAGAGAGAGAGAGAGAGAGGCAGAGACACAGGCAGAGGGAGAAGCAGGCTCCATGCACCGGGAGCCCGACGTGGGATTCGATCCCGGGTCTCCAGGATCGTGCCCTGGGCCAAAGGCAGGCGCTAAACCGCTGCGCCACCCAGGGATCCCTGGGATTCATTTTAAAATTTCTTTTTATTTTTATTTTTTTAATTTATGATAGTCACAGAGAGAGAGAGATGCAGAGACACAGGCAGAGGGAGAAGCAGGCTCCATGCACTGGGAGCCCGACGTGGGATTCGATCCCGGGTCTCCAGGATCGCGCCCTGGGCCAATGGCAGGCGCCAAACCGCTGCGCCACACAGGGATCCCCCTGGGATTCATTTTAAAAGGTGAGAAAAGACATTTGATCTAAACAACTTTATATAGCAATGAAAATATATAACGAACTTATGCCAAGTATTTTATTCAACTTGTAATGAGGAAACCAGTTAATGGTTAAAACCAGTACATATGAGAATCTGACTTATGGAGATTTATATTCTCTACTGGGCAAAATTGATATATGTGCACAAGAATCATTTGCATTTTCTGTGGGCAGGAAAAATTTCCATTGTTTAAGTTAACTATAATTTAACTTTGACCTTACAAGGTGTAAAATAGCCTAGGCACTAGCCAATCAATCTAAAGTAGACACCCCTGTGGAATCATAATCTCTGGAGAATCTGCCAGAAAGTGCCCATCATTCTTCTGAAAAGAGGTTCAATCATTTCTTTTGCCTATCTCCCACATTTTTATCAGGAACGATAAAAAAACGATTTAAATGGGTAAAACTTTGATGAAATGAATTTGCATATTATTAAGAAAGACTTCAGAGGGAGAAACAAAGCTACCAAAAGGAGATGGGACTTGCCAACCCTTAATTAGCTGTTTGCTAATTAAGAAACTATTTTATTTGTCAATATTAATTTAGAATATTCCCCTCACTTTCTCCCTAAGTTTTCCAAATATATGTGGTCAGCAGAGATATGCATGTGTTTGTTTTGGTGACTTTTATAGCCCAGAACTCACAATGGTGTGAATACCGAAAATAAACACCCTTTAGAAAGAAGACAGAGGGCCTTACAGCACTAGAGACCCTCTTCTCCAACAGTTCCCTGCTGTATGAAACTGGACATTCCAACCTTATTTAGAATCCAAAGACCAAAAGCTTAACCAAATGACTTGAATTTGGTTCACAGGGAAACAAACATAGATTGTGAGACCATTGTGTTTGACTAAGGCTTTAATTCATATATAAAGAATTTAATTTAAAAAGGATAGCTGAGACAAAGACAAATGTTAATGAACTATCAGCATAGCTGGTAATCAGATATGACAAAAATCATAGAGGTGGAATATCATGCCTAAAACTAAGAAAATATCCTGTTAGAGGAAGTTGCTTGTGAAAGAGAAAGAGGTCGATCATTTGAATAGCTACAGATGTAGAAGACAAAATAAAAAGTCGACTATAAATTAACTACAGCACTTCATAGTTGTGCAACCTCGGGATCATGAGCCAGCAGATAGTACCCTCGGCACCCTGCACCTTGATAAAGCTGCAACACTTGTCTGCCCTGGGTGGGGCCAGCCTCGGGGCCAGGCACATCGGGCACCTCCTCCCTATGGACTATACTGCCAATGCTGTTGCCTTCTACTCCCACACCTTCTCCTAGGGCCTGGCCCTGGCTCCACCTCTCCAAACCCAGTGGACACTGGGGGCTGGAAAGGAGGAGGCTTTTTTTCCTTTTCCTCTTTTTTTTTTTTTTTTTTAAGAAAAACATATACAAGAAAACAAAACAACAACAACAAAAAACAAATGCACTTTACTAAATAAAAAAAAAAGGACCATTTCTGCAGTGGGGATTGGTAGTTGCTCTAGAGGTCCCACCTTCATGGTGATGCCATAAGGTAGCTATGGCTTTAAATCGCTAGGATGGTACTGTTGCTAACAACTAAAAGCATTAAATAGTTGAATAATTGATATCAATAATAGCTACCGGCCACAGATTCTCAAGAAAACATGAGGTTGGAATTTGCTGTTAGGTTTACAGGTTTCAAAGTAAGGGAAAAATTAGCCCATTAAACTCTGTGTTTAGTTACTTAGATTATCAATGATGGGCACCTATTTTATTTTAGAGGCATTATTGAATGTACCTCTAAGTGGGGAGTGGAAGTCTGATAGGGTAAGGCAGGAGCATAGGTCTGTCTTGATACGCAAAATAGTTGATATGCTCTACTGCTAAAGTCTCTGGGCCCTGGAGAAATAGATAATATCATTGAAAACTATCAAGTTTACTATTTGTAAATAGAACAGAAAGGTGAACTCCTTCAGGCTTACATTATCTACCTGGTCCAACTGAATACAAGTAAATAAGATCAGCTAAATTGGGTTATCCTTGTTTGTTTGAGACTTTCCCTGTATTAGCACTGAATGAAAATCCTCTGCCCCAGGAGTTCTCTCAGTACTGGGCAAAAACAGGATGGTTTTTCACTAATGAATTGGGCTGTTCTGAAGGCAGGTGAGAAAAATAGTGGATTTTACCGCTTTCCTGCTCAATCTCATATTTCTTCCAAAGGACAAAGTTCGTAACCAAAGGGACTATGAGCTAACACCTGTCAGGATTCATGTACACATGTAGTAACACGATTAGATGCACTGGAAATTGAAGTGCATCTCTGAAGAGATGTTCCTCTTCAGAGCAACAATCAACTTGCTTTATTATCAAGTAGTCTCCATATGGGCCATTAAATGTTTTAACATTTCAACAAGAGTCCATGCCCAAGATAATCTGTTCACTAACATGATGAAATAAATAACTTTATTTTTGAATTGTTGCCACCTTTGTTTTTGTGGAATGTCATCATAAAGAGCTAGAGGGGAGTTAAAACCATTGCCTTTAAGGCTCACAATGAGCCTTTAAGGAAAGTGTAGATCATGCTGCCTACCCTTGGAAATGCAAAATTAATTGTTCTTGACATCGCATAACATTTTCATAACATTAACATTCTAGCCTCTTGTAAAGTATTTTGCTTATTTGATGTCTTAAATCTATTGCTAGATCTCTTTAATGACTTTAGTTATGCACCTGGTAAATAAGTACTTCTTTATGGGAGTATTGCATAGATTTCCCTTTAACATACAGCTAACTTGAAAGGGCAGTTGTTCAATGATTCATATCTGGGTGATTATTTTGCAGCTAATAACCTGCTTCTCTAAGGAATAAACCTGTACTTTGAACCATGATGATTCTTAAATCAAAAGTAGCAAAACCTGTGGGGAAAACGACATTTATAGTTGAAAATATTGATTTATGTATGCCAGACCCCGGTTTCAGGTGTTATTACATTTCACATGTATGAAATAAGAAAATGAGTTTGCAACAGTAGAACTTACTATTTGGAATGAATTGGACTTGGGGAATTAAAAGAAGAAAGACTTTGCACCTCAACTGTGAATTTTAATCTTAGGTTATCTTTTTTAAAAGAAACCATAAGAGACAATTTTCTTCAAAAAAATGATACAGGCTCTATAAATAATATCTTCAAGTATTGCACTGAAAGGTTTGCAATATTAATCATTATTCCATGTCATATTTTATTATTTATTTCAGTTATCCCATATAACTATTACTGCCATTCAGCAAACCTGGTTATTAGGTTTCGGTTTTGGTTTGGTTTGGTTTTTTGGCCCAGGCATAAACTAAACAAAACCTCTGCCTGAGGAACCACAGATTATGGCAGGCTATTCAAGAGACAGCATTTACACATTTGAACTTGAACCCTGTTCTAGCCATGACATTGGCAAAGAAATCATCTTACAAGGGAGAAACCATTTTATCAGGGACAATTTAAATGCTTCAAGATATAGTTAACTATCACCTGTACTCAAGATTATATGTTGTGATTAAATGACAATTTAAGTAAATACAATAAAAAAAAAAAACTGCTAGTCAAAGTCTGCTAATATTTTTACAGTTTGATAATATACAACACAGTATATATAAATTCTGTCACGGAAAAAAAATTGTGTGTTAAGTCAGCAACCATGTTTTACTTAGGGAGGTCAATAAATTTATTTGAAGATATTCTCCATCTTTACATGGACCTCTTAGCAAAATATGTACATACACATCATCCTGAAAACAGAAATGGATATCAATAGAAAGAACTATATAACTTACACTGGTCCAGAGTTTTAAATTAATCATCTATTTCTGTATAGTTTTTATTATTAAAAAGGAATTGAAAGCTTTTGTTTTTTTGTTTTGTTTTGTTTTTAACTTTTCTGACACTGAGGTATGTATATTTTGTTTAGGGCAACTTGTAGTGAAATTAGTAATTTAAAACTAGTGAGGAAAGGATATAAATAAATTGACTTTTAAACCCTTCTTAGGAGCCAAGATTTTTAGATATATTCTTTAATTTTTAGAGAAATCAATAAATCAGACAATATTTGCCCCCTTGAAGTAAGAGAAACTAACATGCTAGGGGTCATATATTTTATATAAGACAAACAACACAAAACATGTTTTTTCAGATTCCGGAGTCCATCTTTTATTTATCCAGGTAGAGCCGCAATGAGCTATAGTCTTTGCATTGTCATAATTTCAAAGGATTAATACAGTTATATACAATTGAATGTGTGTCTTGTTGCAAGAATGAGATGCATACATGTTTGAATGACATGCTTGAGACATGGGTCATTCAGGCATATGTTTGAACGAAGGAGTAGAGGATATACAATCCCAATCATTTTTCAAAGTGGAGATTTTATACCTGCCAGTAGAATCCATTCTCACTGGATTTATTTGATGCAACAATAATCCTCAGTTTTCAGAATCATGGTCATTGCCCCTCAACCACGGTTTGAGTTACACCTGGTCAGCCATCGTCCGGAAGCGAATGACCCTCCTTCTGATATATTGTCAGCAGGTCAACAGTAGACTAACACCATGTCACAATGTTTATGTCACCTCACTTCATCTCATCATGTAGGCATTTTAGCATCTCAAATCATCCCAAGAAGAATGAATACAGTACAATGTTTGAGGGACAGAGACAACATTCACATGACTTTTATTACAATATATTGTTATAATTGCTCTATTTTATCATTAATTATTGTTAAATCTCTTACTCTGACCAACTTGTAAGTTGAACTTTATCATAAATATGCATGCATAGGAAAAATAATTATATATATAGTATATATATATTTAATACTATAAAAACAATTTGGTGTGTGTGTGTGTGTGTGTGTGTGCGCGCGCACGCAGGCACATATGTATATTCAGTACTATTCCCAGTTTTAAGCATCCACTGAGGATAAAGGAACTTAGCCCCATACACATGGAGAAAGGGGGATGACTATACTGGAGATTTCTTAAGGCTGAACTGCGAGGCACTAGTTGCTACAAAACTGTTATGTGCCCTCCAAGCCAAGGTGATACCATAGAATAGAATGATGCAGAAACATTCAGTAGGCAAAGACTGCTTTTTGTATATTTTTTTCCCAGCAAACAAAAAGAATTTGTATTTATTGAGACATATTTTTCTGCTTATAAGATATGAACAAATACTATATGAATTAATTTAGTATTTAATAGTATAATAACACTATTATTATATATAACACTATTATTACTTATATAATAATTTAAAAATAGTCATGCTACTATGTAAACAATTTTTTTTTCTAGAATCAAAGAGGAGAGAAATTCTGCTCTTCTTTTACCACTATTACCCATCAAACTTTTGGAGGGATGTCTATCATGGACATTTCCAGTCTGTTACCAAGTTGTGAAGTTTTAAAGTCACAGCCACCCCAAGCTGTTCTTGCCTTAGCACCTTGTTCTGTTGAATATACCAACAGTCTCACTGACACTACATGAGTTTTCTTTCTTTACCCTGACTGAAGATAACAGGGTAAAGTTGAAATATATAAAAATTACTCTAAGGAATAATGAATGTGAATTTGTGCCAGCTACCTAAACTTTCTCAGCTTCAGGATATTCACCTGTAAAATGAACATTGATGTATATCCTTCAAGAATTTATTGTGAGATTAATGAGATAATTTATTACAGTGACTGGCCCAGGTTGCAACAGAGTATTTCTGTCCTCTAATATAATTTTCTACCAACCAATTTATGCCTGCATTTCATTAAAATATACTGGCTCTTTTAGGTTTTCAATTCAGATATTAAATATTTCAATGGCAAATGTTTGTAATTGATTTTTATATCTATTTTACACTATAATATTTAAAATACTTATAGTTATAGCCGTAAGTGTATTAGATAATTTAAAATGATTCATTAGGCAGTCAGTGAAATTGTTGTTACTTCTATACAATATAAACAAAGAGGATGATAAATCAAAAACAATGAATTATAATTTACAAGAATTTTTATCATCACAGAAAATCAGAAAAAAATAGAGTGCAGTGACTTGCAATCATATATTTATACTCTACCTTCCTTGTAAGTAATCAAGTTTGATTATTTTCCTTTTAAGTTACTGATGGAAGACTATAGTGTACCCGATATATCTATAAGTAAGAAGCCATTTGAGGAAATTCTTATTCCGCTCTCAAAATGAATCATGCTTGTATTATCTGAGACAATGAAAGGTGATAAATACACACATATAATGCACATGTCAGTCTATGCTTCTAGTCATTTCTATGTCCACTGCATAAGTTCTAAGAATCATAACTTCAGTTTCTTCAATAAAACAACTTTCAGGCTTCACATATTGTCATTTCTCATTATATTAATATTTAAATAGTTTATTATTAGTATTTATTATTTATAGAATGATATTTTTAAAAAATCCCTGAGGGCATTATTTATTTTCATATCATCAATTGATATTTACAGTTTAGAGAAGATATGCTTGGATTATACTTTCATTCTCCCACCTATTCTTTCATCTATTTCTGTCAAACAACATGGTAATGAAAACAAACCCCATGAGGAAAAATTGGTGTACATGCACCACACACATTTGTAAATATCTTACACGTGCACAATAGCTTCAGAAGTTTACATTGTTTTTTGCTTTATTATATATTTAAGGTTCTATTATTAGATATTTAAACAAACTAGTTCATTAGCTATTCTGGATGGATGAAGTCTTTATCATTATGAAGTGATCCACTGTATCCCTAGTAATATGTCTTGTTCTTAAGTATAGTTTATCTGATACTAACATTCTTGGTTGGTATTTGGCTGGTATATATTTTCTCATTTTATATTATACGTATCTGTATATATTCAAACCACTTTATTGGAACAGTTTGGTCTTTTTCTCCCTTTTATCTGACAATGCTGTTCATATTCATGATGCCATATTTTTGTTGTTGTTTGGTCTTTCCTTTTATCATTACTATCCCATGACTGTATTTTAATTAGTGTGTTTATATTTACATGCTTTGCTGTAGTGGCCACTAGCTATGTGTGACTGTTGAGCTTAGAAATGTTGCTGAATTAATTACTGAAATATGTGCTATAAGTATAAAATGCCCTTCATATTTCAATGATGTAGAATAAAATGCAAACTGTATCATTGATGTTTTAATTCAATTATTTTGGTTTAGGTCACTGATGTTTAGGGAAATGATTTATCTTTTCTGCTATTTCTGGCTTCATTTTACTTTGAATATACTTTTTTTTTAAGATTTTATTTATTTGTTCATGAGAGACACAGAGATAGAGAGAGAGAGAGAGGGGCAGAGACACAGGCAGAGGGAGAAGCAGGCTCCATGCAGGGAGCTGGACGTGGGACTCGATCCTGGGACTCCAGGATCACGTCTGGGCCAAAGGCAGATGCTAAACCACTGAGCCATCCAGGGATCTCCCCAGAATATACTATTAAACACAATAAATGTCAATTGCCTTTTAAATATATTAAAAATAAGGAACACCATATCTACCATTCATGACTTTATTCCTTCAACTGTGTATATACAAATTTGTACTTGGGATTATTTTCCTTTTGCTTGAAAGCCTTTTTAAAACATTCCAGTATTACAGGTCAATTAATAAAGAATTCTCCCAGATTTCATTTCTCTAAACTCTTTTATTTACCTTTATTTATTTATTTATTTATTTATTTATTTATTTATTTATTTGTTTATTTTTTACTGGGTATGTAGTTCTGGGTATAAAATTCTTATCTTTTCTTCCTCCATATATAATGTTTGGTTTTGGTTTGACTGCTTTAATAGATTCTTTTTATTAGTTGTTTTCAGCCATTTGCTCTGTTAGTGGTTTATTTTACGTTTGTTTTCTTGAAGTTATTTTACCTTTTTGTATTTGGGGTTTTATAGTTTCCACTATTTTTAGAAAATAAAATATCTGTTTTTTCCTGTTAATGTTTAGGGGTTTTTTGTTGCTGTTGTTGGGGTTTTTTGTTGTTGTTGTTGTTGTTGTTGTTGTTGTTGTTTTGGGTTTTTTTGTTTTGTTTTTGTTTTTCAGAAAGAAGGGGCAGAGACAGAGGGAGAGGGAGGGAGAAAATTTTAAGCATGCTCCACGCCCAGCAAGAAGCCCCTTGCAGGGGTTCCATCTCACCACCCTATTATCATGACCTGAGCCCAAATCAGGAGTTGGGTGCTGAACTGATTGAGCCACCCAGGCACTCCATGTTTATTCTTTAAGTTACTTTATTTTTCATATATAGAAGTTCCATCCATGTCCTTTCTTATCTTTTATTTTCTACCTCACTCTGTTCAAGTTTTCCTTTACATCCCTGAGCATAGTCATAACATTTATAATAGGTATTTTAAGGTCTTCTCCTATTTTATCTTCTTTGTAATTGTTATTAATTTTTTATCTGTTTATATTTTATATTTTATTGCATCTTTACTAGCTGACTACTTTTGTTTGGATATTACACATCATGGATTTTGTGTTTTGAGTGTTGTATTCACAAAATATGGACTTTGTTCTTGCACACACATAAATTAGTGAAGATCAGTTCCATCTTTTAGAGACTTGCTTTACCGTATGTTTAGGTGAGTCTGGAGTACTCTTACCCTAGGTCCAACCTAGCCTGGGTACTAGGGCATGGCCCTCTGCGGGTGTCTACTCAATGCCCTGTCTTTACGAGATTTCGTTTTTCTTGCTGCTAGGATTAGAAACTCTTCCTAGCCCCACACACTCTGAGAATGGTTTGACCTGCTAATTTGTGGGTGGTTCTTTCCTTGATCTTAAGGACTTTCAAGTTCTAGCTTTACGCACAGATAGTACTTAACGTGTACATGGACTCCTCATATTTCTGGAGCTCATTCTGTGTTTAGCTATCTCCTTTATGGTACTGTACCCAGAATAATCTAGCTTCTAGTCTTTTTCAAAACAGGATCTTTGTCTCTTTAATTCAGAGAGACTGGCAGGGCTGTTGGGGTTTCAACTCCTTCTCAAGGCTCAGCAACTTCTGCTACACATTGGCCAGTCTGAAGACAGTTGTTTCTAATGTTTCATTCAGTTTTCTATATATTATATTTAGGGTGAGAGGGCAATTCCTGTTGTCGTTAAACTTCTATGAAAGAAATGAAATTTTAAAATTTTCAACTATGAGGTTTTCACTGACTTTATCATGAGATGGCCTCTGCATTTAAAAGACGGTTATGACTGGGAGCCTTTCCCCTAAGATCAGGAACAAGACAGGGATGTCCACTCTCACCACTGTATTCAACATAGTACTAGAAGTCCTAGCTTCAGCAATCAGGCAACAAAAAGAAATAAAAGGCATTCAAATTGGCAAATAAGTCAAACTCTCCCTCTTCACAGATGACATGATAATGTACATAGAAAACCCAAAAGCCTCCACCCCAAGATTGCTTAAATTCATACAGCAATTCAGTGGTGTGGCAGGATACAAAATCAATGCCCAGAAATCAGTGGCATTTCTATACCCTAACAATGAGACTGAAGAAAGAGAAATTAAGGAGTCAATCCCATTTATAATTGCACCCAACGCATAAGATACTTAGGAAAAAAACTAACCAAAGAGGTAAGGATCTATACCCTAAAAACTACAGAACACTTCTGAAAGAAATTGAGGAAGACACAAAGAGATGGAAAAATATTCCATGTTCATGGATTGGAAGAATTAATATTGTGAAAATGTTAATGCTACCCAGGGCAATTTACACGTTTAATGCAATCTCTATCAAAATACCATGGACTTTCTTCACAGAATTCAAACAAATCATCTTAAGATTTGTGTGGAATCACAAAAGACCCCGAATAGTCAGGGGAATATTAAAAAAGAAAACCATAGCTGGGGGAATCACAATGCCAGATTTCAGGTTGTACTACAAAGCTGTGGTCATCAAGACAGTGTGGTACTGGCACAAAAATAGACACATAGATCAATGGAACAGAATAGAGAATCCAGAGGGGACCCTCAACTTTATGGTCAACTAATATTCGACAAAGCAGGAAAGACTATCCACTGGGGGGGGGGGAACAGTCTCTTCAATAAATGGTGCTGGGAAAATTGGACAGCCATGTGCAGAAGAATGAAACTAGACCACTCTCTCGCGCCATACAGAAAGATAAACTCAAAATGGATGGATGAAAGATCTAAATGTGAGACAAGATTCCATCAAAATCCTAGAGGAGAACACAGGCAACACCCTTTCTGACCCTGGGCACAACAACTTCTTGCAAGATACATCCATGAAGGGAAGAGAAACAAAAGCAAAAATGAATTATTGGGACTTCATCAAAATAAAAAGCTTCTGCACAGCAAAAGAAACAGTCAACAAAACTAAAAGACAACGTACAGAATGGGAGAAGATATTTGCAAATGACGTATCAGATAAAGGGCTAGTATCCAAGATCTATAAAGAACTTATAAACTCAACAGCAAAGAAACAAACAATCTAGTCATGAAATGGGCAAAAGACATGAAGAGAAATCTCACAGAGGAAGACATAGACATGGCCAACAAGCACATGAGAAAATGCTCTGCATCACTTGCCATCAGGGAAACACAAATCAAAACCACAATGAGATACCACCTCACACCAGTGAGAATGGGGAACATTAACAAGGCAGGAAACAACAAATGTTGGAGAGGATGCAGAGAAAAGGGAACCCTCTTACACTGTTGGTGGGAATGTGAACTGGTGCAGCCACTCTGGAAAACTGTGTGGAGGTTCCTCAAAGAGTTAAAAATAGACCTGCCCTGATCCAGCAATTGCACTGCTGGGGATTTACCCCAAAGATACAGATGCAGGGAAACAGCAGGACACCTGCACCCCGATGTTTCTAGCAGCCATGTCCACAATAGCCAAACTGTGGAAGGAGCCTCGGTGTCCATCAAAAGATGAATGGATAAAGAAGCTGTGGTCTATGTATGCAATGGAATATTCCTCAGCCATTAGAAACGACAAATACCCACTATTTGCTTTGATGTGGAGGGACCTGGAGGGTATTGTGTTGAGTGAAATAAGTCAATCGAAGAAGGACAAACATTATATGGTCTCTTCATTTGGGAAATATAAAAATTAGTGAAAGGGAATAAAGGGAAAGGAGAGAAAATGAGTGAAAGTATCAGTGAGGGTGACAAAACATGAGAGACACCTAACTCTGGGAAATGAACAAGGGGTAGTGGAAGGGGAGGTGGACGAGGGGTTGGGGTGACTGGGTGATGGGCACTGAGGGGGGCACTTGGTGGGATTAGCACTGGGTGTTATGCTAAATGTTGGCAAATTGAACTCCAATAAAAAAATTTAAAGAACAAAAAAATAAAAGAATGTTATGTGTATTTAACATTTTAAGTTACTTTTTTTTTTTTTTATGATAGGCACACAGTGAGAGAGAGAGAAGCAGAGACACAGGCAGAGGGAGAAGCAGGCTCCATGCACCGGGAGCCTGACGTGGGATTCGATCCCGGGTCTCCAGGATCGCGCCCTGGGCCAAAGGCAGGCGCTAAACCGCTGCGCCACCCAGGGATCCCTTAAGTTACTTTTTAACAAGGCTGTTTTAGAGATATTAAATCAGCACATATCCAGACTACAGCAAACTTTTCAAAGCAAATAATGGTAATGATAATGTTTAGTAAATTTATAACAGTGATTATCCAGGGGTAGTAGCCTGAATCAGCAGAAATTATTGAAGATTTTTTTTAATTTTTTACATTAAATAGAATTTGGACTTTGCATCTATTGGCTCCTTCTATACCTACTTAATAGTCTTTCCTCACTTTTCCCTATGTCTCAGTCCAAGTGATTTTATTTTATTCTCCAGGAAAAAGATTACTATCAATATTTACTTTAAAACTGCTTTTTTAATTTAACCTGATGCTTTGCTTATCCCAAAGCTACTCTTTTAATTTTCAAAAATAATTTTACAGATCAAATTATTTTTTAAAGCTTTATTTATTTATGAGAGAGAGAGAGAGAGAGAGCACAAACAGGGAGAGGAACAGAGGAGACAGAGGGGAAGCAGACACCCTGCTGAGCAGGGAGCATGACATCCCGCTGGATCCCAAGACCCTGAGATCATGACCTGAACCAAAACCAAGTCAAAGACTTAATCGACTGAGCCACCCGGACACCCCTTAAATAATTTAATATTGACTGCTTCTTTATATTATCACTCAACTGCTCCAATTTCTTCTCAGAGTGCATTTCCTTTTCCCTATACATGAAATCACTCTGATTTACCAATCACACTACTTTTTTATTTCCCTGGAAACATACATACATAGATCAATAAGCAAATTTTGCTTATTTTTTATTCCATATTTGCTGTTTTCTTGCAGTCTACTCTAGATTATAAGCTTCCTGAAGACCAAGACTGGGTCTGTCTCCTTGACTACGGCATGCGCAGTGGCCTTTATTTTGCGTGGACAACATGTGCTCAACAGTTATTAGTCACATAAGTCAATACCCGAATAGGAAAGATCTTAACAAAATAACTCATCTTCCAGCCAAAGTGATTCTTCTCTGTAAGCTATACCTAAAGTTGACTTAACTTCCATTCATGCATTATTGAAAGCCACATGCCTTCTCAGACATTTCTAAACAAATAGATCATAGACCATTTAAGGTAATAGTATCAAAGTCCCGCCAAGAAGGGGACCTCTTGCCTCAGCTGAATTAATTTAATTTAGGACCATTCTCAGTATTCTACATGCATTATTCCATTTTTTTAAGATTGTATTTATTTATTCATGAGAGACACAGAGAGAGGAGAGAGAGAGAGAGAGACACACAGGCAGAGGGAGAAACAAGCTCCATGCAGGGAGCCGGATGTGGGACTCCATCCAGAGTCTCCAGGATCACACCCTGGGCTGAAGGCAGCGCTAAACCACTGAGCTACCCAGGGATCCCGCATTATTACTTATATATTATCC
The DNA here is from genome assembly GCF_905146905.1 of Nyctereutes procyonoides. Taxonomy (NCBI): domain Eukaryota; kingdom Metazoa; phylum Chordata; class Mammalia; order Carnivora; family Canidae; genus Nyctereutes; species Nyctereutes procyonoides. The sequence continues at coordinate 10,701,019 of NW_026575032.1, read as the reverse complement.
ATTGTCCAGAGAGAAAATAGCATTTTTACTTTTTAATAGAAAGATTCATAAATAGTTAACATTTTTAAACAGTACATGTATACACTTTTGCTGCAATAAGTAATTTTCGTAAAAGGCACATTCCCCTGTAGATAGCTTTAATGGATACATGGAAGAGATCTATAACTTAACAACTACATATGAAGTTGAATATTACACACACCTGTTCTTAAAAACTTGTTTGATGTTTCGCTCATATCAACTTTTACCCTCCCACCATGTTGCTCTATGTTGTTCTTCCTTGCTTTCTCAATCTCCAAGTGTCTTCTCGGTTCTTCCACCACATCTTAGCCAGAAAGCAACCAGCTAAACAACCAAATGACTAGTCAGTCAACCAACTAAAAAACCCCAAATCCCCCCATGCTCTTAATTAAATGAAACTGACTGGTTCTGGCACCCTGCTCTCAATTACAGTCCAGGCTTCAGGCCTCTTTCCAGGTGTCCAAAGAATCTAAAATCTCTGCAGTTACTGCTTATCATGCTAATAGATCTTAATTAACTTTTTATACAAAGACCATTCCTTTTGTTATTTTTTTTTTCAAAGACCATTCTCATATGGCCTTCCTATCTGAGTAGTAGGGACTGATACTTTACTCATCTAATTTTTTTTTAAAGTTTGTATTTATTTATTCATGAGAGACACACACAGAGAGAGAGGCAGAGACACAGGCAGAGGGAGAAGCAGGCTCCATGCAGGGAGCCGGATGTGGGACTTGATCCGGGACTCCAGGATCACGCCCTGAGCCAAGGGCAGATGCTCAACTGCTGAGCCACCCAGGCACCCCTACTCATCTAAATTTGATATAGAATTGGTTACAGGCTACATCAGGCTTTTAACAAATAGATCACAGACCATTTAAGGTCGCTATTATGGGAAAAGGCTTAAGGAATTTGTTAAGACGGGAACAGATAACAGATTGCAAAATGTTACAGAAAATTTAAAACTTAAAAAGGAAGGAATAAAGAAAACATAAGAATAAGGAAGGAAGGAAAGAAGGATAATAGAAAGGAAGAATGAAAAGAACAGAAGGAAAAGAACAATAAAAATGTTCTCATATGGCTATGCAATTGAAGTGAGTTTAGCATTGCAGATTTGGATGACAAAATGGTCCGGACTCAATTATTGGATTTAGTAATCTTTGTGAATTTAAATATTTATTTAAATAAGAATGTATGCATTTGTCATTTGAATGATGTCTGAATATAATTAGAAATCATTTTCTTTTACATATTCATTTACATGCTGATTCAAATAAACAACTAACTTATAAAGTATGAATTATATAAAGCAGAGTACACCATATAATTAGGATGTATACTGTCAAGATGTGCCATAGGATTGGCTAGTGCTTTGAAGAACATACATGGATCATGAAAAGGTTCAAATAACTTTTTTTCAAAAAAAAAATAACTATATGTGTAGTGTTCTCAAATTTTAAGTATTCTACGACTTTGAGTAGGAAACTTGATTAATAAAAATCAGAAAATATTTAAATTTATGCCTAGCTTGGAAGCTTTGAATAGAATGGTGTGGTTGATAAAAAAAGTCACATGTAAATAATACTTATAAATGATATGACATGGTTTGTCACCAGAAACATTTTCCCCTTCAGGACTGAGCTATACTTTCCCTGGCTGCCAAGGGTATTGCCTGCTAAGGGTTAATAGATCAGACCCTCTTCAGGCATTGCCTTGGCTGAAGGGAGATGACTTACCAAATGCCAGCGATGGCAGCCTATAGATCAGTTTTGTTGAGTGACCATTCCAGTATTGGCACAGGACACATAAAACAAAGTGACTATGTTGTCAGGATGGAGGGTTTTTTATGGACCACACGCATGGGTCCCCATTAACAAGGTTGGTAGATAATTTTACCAATGAATGTCGTGCCTGCCAGCAACTGAACCCTTGACTGGGCACAGTGCCTCAAAGAGAACACCTAAGCACTTGGTGGCAAGTTGATTATATTCTTTTCTTCTACTCCAGAAGGAGAAGCAATTCATCTTGGTCAGAATCCACATATATTCTATTGTCTTTCTTGCCCATGGAGTCTTGACAATCACTACTATCAGAAAATATAGAGATGTTGTGTTCCCCTGGAACAGACAGGATTATTTACCTCACATGGGATCAAGAACACACTTAACCACTCTCAGTGACTATCTTTGAGAGTATTATAGGCTGAATGTTGTTGTTCCCCCAAAATTTATAGGCTGAAGTCCATTTCTCAGTGTGGTTGTATTTGGACATAGGGCCTCCAGGGAAGTAATTATATTAAATAAAGTCCTAAGGGTGGAGCCCAGATGTTACAGAATAAGTTTCCTTAAGAGAAAAGACACCAGAGAGCTAGCTTTCCCTTTTTGCATGCATCACTGAAGTAAGGTCACGTGAGCACAAAACAAGGAGGCCACCTTGAACAAGCCAGGAAAAGAGTTCTCACCAGAAACTAAGCCCTACCAGAACCTTGTTCTTGGACTTGCCACCACCAAGAGCTGTAAGAAAATAAATTTTCATTGTTTAAACCACCCATTCTGTGGTATTTTGTTATGGCAGCCTAAGATCCCTAAGATAAGTCATCCCTACATTTCTGGGTTTTACGGTTTTAGAGCTCCTGCTTACCATGGGGGCTGTTTGTAGGTTCCTTTTAAAATTTTAATAGGACCACCAATTGGAACAAGAGACCTGTGGACAAGGAGGGTGGACATCATCCTGGTAGGACAAATTAAGTTTGATCATCAGAAAGAGGAAGAACTAGGCCTCACAATGGGATCAGGTAAGAATGGGTTTGGCACTGTTGATTCCTTGGATCATCTCTTGGAGTGCTCTGCCCAGGTGAGATGGAAATGTGCAAGTGCGGCAATCAGACCTGGGTAGGGCATGGTGACCAGGGCCAAAGAATACTCAGGAATAAGAGCCTGGGTAAACCTTCCAGGCCATTAAAACTGCTAGTAAACAGTAAAAGATATAGAAAGGGCAATAGAGATGGAAGGTTATGAGTCAGTTGCAACTGGCAGGCTAGCTGCAGTGGCAGAGACTGTAGTTCATCTTGCTAACCATCCTCTTGTGAGTTTCCCCAGACAAAGAGACCAACCAGAATCTGGAGCTAACAGTTTCCAGAAGGGGTAAACTGATTATATGAAGTAAGTGAACACTGTGGTTGACCACATGATTTCTTCTTTAGTCCCAAGGTACTATTTCTTTTTCTGAAGGCTAAGATTCCTCCCAAGGGTGGGCCTGTATCCAATAACTGAAAGATACAAGGATGAAAAAAGCTAGTTCGGGAGATCTCTTGAGGGTCATCCCAGCAGTATAACTGCCCATGATGTTGATGAGGCTTCTGTTGTACTGAGTTACAGTTCAGCTGCTGCTGGCTACTCCTGTTTCCCTCCCTCCTTCACAGGTATAGTTCCCTAGATACTCCTTAATATCCCAGCTATGGAGAAATTTCCATCTCTAACAACCCAGAGTAAATAGTGAATAATTTACATGTCTGATACCTGTAGATTTGGAAGGAGTCCAATAAATAGTATCCATCTTCTCTCTCTGAGTTCCAAAGTGTAAAGAAGCAAAAATAGGACTCCAGCAGATAGAGATCAAAATAGCATTTTCCTTTTTAACTGCAAATGGCAAGTTTATAACTTTAATTTTTGGCAGCAAAGGGTATTCTCATGCAACATTCAAAATTAAGCAGTCTCATCTTGTCCTAAGTTGGTTGTATACCTATAGGCTTCTTATTTTAGATAGATTTTCACCATAATTTAAATTAATGGAATAAAGGAGCAGAGAAGAATGCAACCTCTTTGAAAACAAATAATCCCAAAGAAGAAAAGAAATAGTTGAGCAAGATAGTTCCAGCCCTGTGCGTTTATCCAATTTTATGATTTGTTCCTTATCCCCTTAGAAAAACATGGGTAACTTTTACAATTTTTTGAAACAGAAAGCTTGATAGAGATGTAAGATAAAGAATACAATTGCATTGACCCTGATTTTTCAGGTTTGGCAGGATCTGTGAATATGAGTGTTGACTCCCATATATAGAAAAATCTTTAAAAAATCTTTTATTACCTACTTATTTGAGTACAGGAGATTCCCATGTGCACCTAGGGTTTATTCTTAATCTTCCATTTCAATACACATCGTTATATAGCTTGGTTTTCTGTAATAAATTTGACCAAAGCTTATCACAACACAAGAGGATACTCTGACCTCAACCTACATCTTAGTTTTTCCCGACAATCCGACATAATAATGAAGATCTAATGCCTTTGTTCTTCCTTGGCTCAGCTTTTTTTGTTTTTATTATTACCTAGACTGCATTTTAAAAACAAATAAGCTACACTAACAATACTAATTCATTCATTCTGCCTCTCTAATTTTTACTTCTTTTGGATTTAGTTCATATTCAAAACTGTAGCTGTTATTTGAATAAAAGGAATATGTCAGTTCGTAGTTGCCTTTATTTTTCTTGAAGTCAATTAGCATTTATTTGTAGCACTGCTTTTTTTTCACAGTGTAACCACCATATTTAATCTCATTGTCTCTTCTGCATATTAAGGAAGGGTGAACAGTGAGTACCTAATTAAAACTTATTAAATAACTGAATGATGGTTAAATGTGTGGTATTTCCTATGATCTTGGGTTATTAAAGTAAAAGTATTTTCAGTTGTTTAGGGATATTATCTTTGCAATAAGGAGGTAAAGGGATCCCTTGGTTAATGGTATACTGGAAGAAGCCAAAGTGTCGTCCCCAATATTTGCATACATGAAAAAGCATTATACGTTCTTATTTAAGAACATATATTTTGGATAGTCTTTTTTGAGAAACTACTAAAAAAGAGCCATTTAATTACTATAGTATAAACTCAGGAAAGGACTTTCAAATATATTATCTCTAAATAGTGGAATATTACAGTTGGGAAGGACCAAAGAACACTACATTATGGTAGAAATAGCATGAGCTTTGAAATTGGATGATATATAGAGGATTTAACTCTCAACCTTTCTCAGCTGTGTCACCTTGACAAACTCTTTAAACTCTGATTTTCATATCCTTTATTTTCAAAATGATAATAATAACTAAAGAAGATATGTGAAGGGCAAATAAGCATATAAAAAGACACCTTGCATCTAATATCACCAGTGGAATGAAAATATTGCTACACACTTTCAAGTCCAGAGCTCTGACAAAACCACATGCTGGTGACTATGTGGGGAGACAGGAGCTCTCATTCAATACCGGTGGGAATGCAAAATGGCACAGCCACCTTAGAAGACAACTGGCAGCTTCTTACAAAATTAAACCTACTCTATCTTATGATCCAGCAATCATACTTCTTGGTATTTACTCAAATGAATCAAAACCTATGTCCAAAAAAAGAAGAAAAGAAAAAAGAAACCAAAAACCAACCTATATGTGGATGTTATACCAACTTTCTTCATAACTACCCAAACTTGAAAGCAAGCAGTAGGTGAGTGAATAAACCTGGTACATCCATACAGTGCTACACTTGATCTTAGCCAAAAGGCCAAGAAGTGATATAGCCACACAATGGAATACTATTCAGCACTAAAAAAGAATACACTATCAAGCCATAAAAAGACATGTAAGAAATGTAAGAACCTTAAATGCATGATACTCAGTGAAAGAAACCAATCTGAAAATGTTACATAATGTAATTCCAACACTATGACACACTTGAAGAGGCAAAACTATGGAGAGACTAGAAAGACCAGTGATTACCAGGAGTTGGGAGAAGGAGAGATGAATAGGTGGGGCATAGAGGATTTTTAGGGTAGTGAAACGGACTCTGTATGATACTATAATGATAGATACATGTCATTATACATTTGTTCAAACTCAGTATATCCAGCACCAAGCATGGATCCTAATAAAAACTGAGGACTCTGGGTGATAACGATGTGTTAATGTAGGTTCACTAGTTGTAATAAATGAACCACTACAGTGGAGAATGTTGGTAATGGGGGAGCCTATGCATGTGCGGAGGCAGAGGGGAAGTACAAAATCTCAGGTACCTTCATTTTGCTTTGAACATAAAACTGCTCTAAAATACAACCTTACTGGGCACCTGGAGTGGTTCAGTGGTTGAGTGCCTTCAGCTCAGGTCATGATCCCAGAGTCCTGGGATCCAGTCCCACATCCGGCTACCCAGAGGGAGCCTGCTTCTCCCTTTGCCTGTGTTTCTGCCTCTCTCTCTGTGTCTCTCATGAATAAATAAATTTTAAAGAATTAAAATCTTAAAAATAAAAAAAATTAAATCTTACTAAAAATGGTATTCAAAATGTTGTTATAATAATTAGATGTAATCATTTTAGTAAAATACCTGGCACAAATTAATTGCTTGATTCAAAGTCAACTAAATTATTTTATATTCTAAACTAATATACTGTGAATAATAGGAAATACATTGATCACAATCCTTTCATATTTTTATTTCATTGTAGAAGTTTTACTCAAAATTCCTGAAGCCCTTTCTAACTGCTTTAATTCTGTTATATAAAATAATACTCTTTGAATGGTCAATGTTTTATCTATTATTTTCTAAGTAAAAACAATTGTTATCATGAATAGCAAGGAGAGTTTAAGAAATGTGTAAATTTTTTATTGAGTTATATGTTATGAAGAACTCTTTGACATCAAACCAAAATTATCAACCTGAGAGAGTGGCTTCCTATTTCAAAACTAATTGGATATTAAATTTGTAATTAAAAATTAGTCAACTGTTTTGTGCCTATTGTAAACTTATTTTCAAACTTTAAAAGTTTTGTTAATATCTCCACATTTTGAGATGGGTAGGTTTGCTAAGGCTCAAATTGAGTTAGGCCTGGATTCGTTCTTTTCAATGTTGTTTAAAGATGCAATAAATCTTTTGTGTCTTTTGAATAAATTTTTGGCACTTCAGAATTTAAATTATCATTACTCATGTTATGATGACATGGAGGTATAAATATATATATGATTAAAATATAGATATACTATATGTAATATTAATGTACAAAACTATTTTTCCAAACTTTAATATTGTAACAATATATTTTTAAATTTTCCATGACTGCTTTATTGCATCTTTCATTATAGTTTAATATCTTTGATAGATTTGGTTCTATTTCCAAGCTATGTATTTTTCCCCTATTCTTTATGATCAGTTGCTTTAAAAAGTGGCCTCAATTCATCAGTGCTGTATATCCAAGACTTATGCAATGTCACTTTGCAGCTGCAGCTGTTATGGGGATGGAGTCTATTTTCCACCCCTTAAATTTAGGCTGGCCTTGTGACTTGCCTTGGAAAATAGAATGGAAGAGAGTGGTTGGTGTGTCAATTTTCAGCCTAGATCCAAAAGATCTTTTTGAGTTTCTACTTACTCTTTCTCAAACCCTTGCTAAATTTGGATAAGCCAATATTAAATTCCTGGATTATTGAACAATGCTGTTAGCTCAGCCTATACCAGCTAATACAGCCAAAGGGACAGCCAACCACTACACATGAGTGAAGTTATCCTAGCATAAACCTAGGGAGTTGACCTATCAAATACATTAGTGATTCTAGTCAGGTGATCTGAGCCTGTGTAAGTTCAGTAGAACCATCCAGTTGATCTGTAGACTCATGAGCAGTGCCAAATCTTTATATATATATATATATATATATATATTTAATTCTATAAATCTCTGTCAGTTAAAATGCAAGAAATAATGGGTAGGGCTTAGGTATTTTAAGATCAAAATAAACCTTTTAAGTAACTTTTAGTTAAATAGATCTTGACACTTGATAAGAGTGGAATCATATCTGGTACTCATTTTTCAAGATTGCTATAGGAAATTACTTATTTATTCATTAAAATAAATATTAGGTTAATTGTATTTAATTAGTTTTATTTTAAGAGTGTATTTCATTCAGGTTCTCAGAGCGGATCTATAATAAACCAAGTTTGTTGAAATCAGGATGAAATTCTTCATTTCAATTTGTTCAAAGATTTTAAGTTCCTTTTTCAAAAGATGGGAAAAGAGATCTATACAAATGGCAGTCTCTATTGTAATAAATGATCTAGAGACAGATCCTGTGGCATATATCCTACAGTTATCTAATTATATTTCAGTCATTCATTCATTTCCATCTAGGTTTCCTATCTTTCTGAGAAAAAAACAACAACAGCATAATCAGGATTTTCATAGTATTACTATGGTTGGAATAAAATTATAAGAATATCCAGTAATATAATTAACATGATTATAAAAGTTCAGAAGAGGAAAAAAGTTATAATTCATCTGCCTTAGTTTGCTGATAGTGAACTGTTCAGATGTCAAGTGATTTGTATTAAGTAGCTGTTTAGAAACAAAGTCATGACTAAAACGAAGAGTGTATACACTTCACCCAATGTTCTGTATATAAATAGTAAGAGAGCTACTGCAGGCAAAGTAAATCCGCAACCAGAGAAGTGAGAATGTCTCTTTGGGTAATTCATTAAAGCAAAATAATTCCTTAATAAAAATAAAACCCATTTTTAAAAAGGAGTTTTATGAATACAATCTGCAACTGTGTAAAGAATTCATAGTCCTCTGAAATAATTTGAGGATATGAAAAACTGTGCTCATAATTTTCTTAGCACATATTACTTTATTTTGTTAGTTACGGACATATCTTTTATCTCAAGAGTTTATTCCATGTCATTCTAATCTCCTTTAAATGTACAAACGTAGCCTTTAAGACCAATACATATATAACAATCACCCAGAAATTGCCATTTTTGGTCTGTATGAGAGTATCTGATTTCATATATGCGATTCAAGTTGAAATTAATTTCAAGAATATTACTTTGAAGGCTCCTAATAATGTTAGCTCATACATAAGCAACATATTTGATAATAACAAATAAGGAAACATTTAATAATTCCAAATGGTTACTTAACTACTTCCAATTTAAAGTTATCTGGTATATATCATATCCCAAAATTTAAATTGTCAGATCAGACAAAAGCTGTGAGTAGCAGCAACTGTGTAAACCTTTGCCTCTTTTTTTGGTTGTTTTTAAAATTCTAAAATCTCTCTGTACTTGAAGTATTCATCATATCCATTTGCAATATCAGAGTCATTTTTATTCCTAAACTATCAAGGTAGGACAGAGAGTAGATTAACAGCTTCATTACATCCATAGGGTGATAATTGGAATTAACTCTTACTGTTAATAAAGAGTTTCAAATGTGTATAATCTACTTATATTGTTTAATCAGTACCCCATTTCAAGAAAGACGGCAGTCAATAAATCAACTTGAATAGGTCATTGATGGTCTGTTTTGTGGGGACACATTTCACCTTAAAACCCAGCTAGCAGCTAGTACTTGTCACACTTCCCATCTCTGACTAGGTCCTGCTGTATTTGGACAATTCTCCTTGAGAAATGTTCTTGCCTTCTGACTTTGAAGACCTGTCTGCAATCCTTTTTTTCTTCTCCTTCTTCCCTGTTGCCATAACCCAACCGTAGTTTTAAATTAATCTAGTATAAATGCCTGCTTTTGTCTGAATATATTTACCCCCCCCCCAAATTCTTATATTGCAATCCTAATGTCCACTGAGATGGTATTAGTTGGGGCCTTCAGAAGGTACTTTTGTTATGAGGTGGAGCCCTCATGAATAGGCTTAGTGATTTTATAAACAGGTCCCACAGAGTTTACTAATCCCCCTCCACCATGTGAGAATACCCTATGTAATCTGTAACCTAGAAGAGGGCCTTGGCTGCTACCATGCGAGTATCCTGATCATGGATTTGCGGCCTCCAGAACTGCAAGAAATAAATGTTTGTTGTTTTTAAGCCACCCAGTCTGTTAATTTTGTTAGAGCAACCTGAATACACTATAAGAAAACACCTGTGCAAACTGCATCTGAATAGGCTGTGCGCATTAGGTGACTGGATTGCTCCCCTAAGTTTCAACTTCCATTGCTAGATCAATTTTCAAAATGACACCTTCCTTCTTCCGAGGCCATTTATCATCTTTATCATCTTTCTTCTACCTCTTCTAATCAAATTCTTATGTCACTGAAGTTTATTATGTGATATGTTGAACTGATTAAAGCAACTTAAGCTATAATATGATGTCACATTTCACAAGGAGGAGCTTTAGAATGCAGATGAGTTGATCTTTGACATAATGCATAAGATAAATGATTTGAGCACAAAAATCTAATGGTAGTTCTCAACTGACAGAAACTACTTTCTGCATCATTCAATCAGGGTTGCTGATGAAGACGTATGTAGTCAATATTCATCAGTAAACACTGATTAAGCACAGCCCTGTGCTGGAGACCATACTAGGTAATAAGATAAAGAGCTCTAAAAAATGCTCATTAGACATGATAGTTTAGTCAACAAACCAACTAGCAATGATCACACATTGGTGCTAAGTACATAAAACATATACAAATAAGGTATCTTGGGAGCTCAGAAGTTATGCACCAACTCAGAATTGCCCTCAGGGAGTGAAAAAGAAAATGGAAATCACTATCTGCGTAGAGGTTTGAAAGGGTTACCTGAAATGGTGTGAGGGCTAAGGTGGGGACGATATGCCAGTAGCATTTTTGTAACACACTAAGATGACACACCACTGACAACCCATTTTAGGAAGTTGCTCATCAACCAACAGAGGCCCATTTAAAGCAGAAAAATTACCGACAGTAACTTTTGAAAAGCTACATAATCTAGTAGTATAGAAAGCCCTTTGTATTTTCTAATAAAGAACCTGTGTGTGTATGTGTCAAATATAGTTCTAGCTTTTTCTGCCCCTGGACACTGCCGAGTAAGCATCACTAAAGTCTCCCCTCCTACCACTGTCATGCTAAGTCAGAGTCTCCCAGAGATCCTGAGCAGTTGCAGAAGCTCCTCGTCAGAGGTTTGAGCTTTGAAACAACCGATGAGAGTCTGAGGAGCCATTCTGGAAATGGGGAACGCTTATGGACTGTGTGGTAATGAGAGATCCAAACACCAAGCACTCCAGAGGCTTTGGGTTTGTTGCATATGCCACCGTGGAGTTGGTAGATGCTGCCATGAATGCAAGGCCACACAAGGTGGATGGAAGAGTTGTGGAAACAAAAAGGGCCATCTCGAGAAGATTCTCAAAGACCTGGTGCCCACTTAACTGTGAAAAAGAGTTTTGTTGGTGGCATTAAAGAAGACACTGAAGAACATCATCTAAGAGATTATTTTGAACAGTATGGGAAAATTGAAGTGATTGAGATCATGACTGACCAAGGCAGTGGCAAAAATAGAGGTTTTGATTTTGTGATATTTGATGACTATGTGGACAAGACTGTCATCCAAAAATACCATCCTGTGAATGGCCACAATTGTGACGTAAGGAAAGCCCTATCGAAGCAAGAGATGGTTAGTGCTTCGTCCAGCTAAAGAGGCCAAAGTGGTTCTGGAAACTTTAGTGGTGGCCGTGGAGGTGGTTTTGGTGGGAATTACAACTTTGGTGGTGGAGGGAACTTCAGTGGTCGAGGCGACTTCGGTGGCAGTCGAGGTGGCGGTGGATACGGTGGCAGTGGGGATGGCTAGAATGGATTTGGTAATGGTGGAAGCAACTTTGGAGGTGGTGGAATAACGATTTTGGCAATTACAGCAATCAATCCTCAAAGTTTGGACCCATTAAAGGAGGAAGTTTTGGAGGCCGAAGCTCTGGCCCCTATGGTGGTGGAGGCCAATAGTTCGCCAAACCTCAAAACCAAGGTGACAATGGCAGTTCCAGCAGCAGCAGCAGCAGCAGCTATGGCAGTGGCAGAAGATTTTAATTACTGACAGGAAACAAAACTTAGCAGGAGAGGAGAGCCAGAGAAGTGATAGGGAAGCTACAGGTTACAACAGATTTGTGAACTCAGCCAAGCACAGCGGTGGCAGTGCCTGGCTGCTACAAAGAAGACATGTTTTAGACAATACTCATGTGTATGGGCAGAAACTCCAGGACTGTATTTGTGACTAATTGTATAACAGGTTATTTTAGTTTCTGTTCTGGGAAAGTGTAAAGCATTCCAACAACGAGTTTTAATGTAGATTTTTTTTTGCACCCCTGCTGTTGATAAATGTAAATAGTCTGATCATGACACTGAATAAATGTGTCTTTAAAAATAAATAAAATAAAAATAAATAAATAAATATATCTCTAAAAACAGTTATTTTATTACTCCCTGTACAAATGAATAAGGAAAATCCACAGTATTTTGCCACCATATATCTCTAGAATTTAGTTTTACTTTGTTACTTTCAATTTTGGAATAATTTCTGAATTTGAAGTTAACATAATTTATTTTATTACTACCAATAATATCCCATGGCATGCTTTATTTCTAAATATTCCTAAAGCTTAGAGCAACTGTAATCCTTCATATGCTTCACATAAGAGAACATGAATATACTCCCATGAGAGCTAGTCTGATGTTTCTACTTATTTCAGTAGAGTTGCCTTTAGGCTATGATAAATACTATTTATTTCTGGCTTTTGACACCTGTGATAGTTATATTAGGTTTCCTTCAGTCTAAACGAAGAATTACTGTGTTGAATTTTGAAAGCAGTAGAAATGGGAGAAACCCATAATTAATTACAGAGACAACTCTTTATTGTCCAAATACATTTGTAAGTTTAGAATTATAAAAATAAACATTCTTGGGGCTACACTGCATAAGTAAGTCACTGCATAAAACCTCTGCAATAGTCAAGAGGTAGAATATCAGAAAGCTGCCTACAGCTACCAAAACAATAGGTTAACAACATCAGTCCTAAACATGATCCCTGCCTTTAAAAATATTCCTTAAAAAAGTTCTTTTCTGTCTTTTCTCCATGTGTATCAATACAAAACTAATTTTGAAGGAGTATATGGAAGAGGATTGGAAGACGATCAATAATATCTGAAATACTAGCTGTAAAGGGCAATGGGATATGTTATTTATAAACTTATTCATTCTGTGAGGGAAGAAATTCTGGGAGGGCTATGGAATCAGTATTAATGAGCCAACACATGATCACTCTACAGTCAGCTCCTTTATTTATTCAATTTCATATACACTTCCTTTCCCCATATTTACGCTTCCCGGTAAGAACAACAGCAACAAAAGCAAGTATAATGCATTGCAGTTGCAGCATCTATAAATGGAAACAGGCATCCAGAAGTTCCTAAGTCACTGTATCACCTTTAGGTAATTTCTCCTCTGGTTCAGTTATAGTTCCATTCGATAGTTTATAAGCTCTCCATCCACTAAATTATTATTTAAACAACACCACACTTGATTAAAAAACCTGGGGGGGGCGGCAGGGGAGATAACAAAAGAAAAAGTTTAAACAATATAAATAGATATGCAAAAGAACAAGGAAAAAATAATGAGCACCTATGCCAGTCTTCATTTCCTCCCACCATTACCACATTATCTCTGCCAGCAACCAGCATACTAAGCTGTTTCTTCACACTTGAGGTGAGTCAAATATTTGCCCTTGCAGCACTCATTGGGTCTGCATGCATTGTATGATGCTGTTCTCCATTAATATCTATCAGGGGACGTTGATAATTGAAGCAATTAGAAGCACTTTGAGAAATAATTGAATTCCAAAAATATACCTCCATTTCCATTTTGGCAACAATATCATTATTTTCCCTTGATTATCAGGATCCATTTCCCAAGCCAACCCCTTTCTCTTCCTGTTCTGTTATGATCATATATAGTCCAAAATGGCCACAAGACTATAGTGACAACTCCAAAACCTAAAACTTGCTTTACACCCTAGTATAATTACGTCTCTTTTGGGTACCAAGATCTCCAAATAAACTAAGTCCAAAATAGTAAAGACGGAAAACAACAACAACAAGAAAATTCTTGTAGCTCTATCAAGTATAATAAATGAGATGCCTCTCCCATATCCTTGGTTTGGGAATCATATACGTTGACAATGGAAGAAAGATCATTCTATATTAGCTGTTGGTTTGAACAAATAGTGTATCTCACAACAGCACTGTTAACTTGCAAGATGTTTTTGAGTGCTGACACTGTAACTGAGGTTTCAAGAGGCTCTGCTACCAGTCCATGATGGTAGTTGCTTCATTTAATCAGTACTCCATTTCAAGGAGTACTATTTCACACAATAGTGTTCCAAAGATGGGATTTATTTTATATAGAAAATGAGCTTGTGTTCATATGAGGTACAGGGTACAGAGAAGCTCATTTTCTCATCATTTTCTCATCATTTTCTATATAAAATAAAACCCATCTTTGGGACATCATTGCATGGAATTATCAGCATGGTGAGTTAAGTATTTATAAGGTCCGTATTTGTTATTTCTGGAAGAATTGTGTTGGGGAGGAACACTAATAAAAATAAAGAACAAGAGAAAGTGACTGCTTCCTCCTTGGTAGAAAAAGACCAAGAATATACCTAACTTGGCACTCAATGATGGTCTAGTCTCCTTGAAATATGTCATTTGGGGAATTTATCATTTGTCAGAGCTAGCAGATTAGACACTTAGCAGTAGTAATTGATCACCAATGAGAGAGAAAAATCATGTTGTTGATCCAGTGCGTAATCTCTATTCCCGTCACCACAGAAAATTGCATGAGCCATTTGATCCGGCATTGAGATGGCTGGAGAAATATGATTTCTGTCAAGAAATCATACTGTTAACCTGATTATTGAGATGTTCTTCAAGATATGAAAGAAAGATATTAGGCATTCATATTGAAAGAAAAATTTTCATAGCCTGGATGCATTTTTGTAAGTTTTTTTTCTGCATGTTTCTCCCTACATTTTCTATTATTGATTTATGCAAGTATCTGATAATTCATGAAAACAATTAACTGACATCCAAAAATCACCATAGATCTAAACCTCCGATTGTAATATTTCTTTCCTGGTAATGAGGACACCCAAATATACTCCTTGAGGTCCCTTACTTACTTGTCATTCAGGGTGCTTGAAAATGGGACTGACAGTAGTGGTCACTTTATATCAAGGGATTTCAGGAATTTCTATCTTACTTATTGGAAGCCCACATTGAATTTGTTTTTCATCTACCGCTTTGATCATTAGAAATACCCTCAGAAAATCAGGATAGCGTTTTCATATGATGTGTCTAGTATATATGCTCATATCAGTAAAATTTATTCTGCTCTAAAATTGTCATTTCTTGTTCTAGAATCCATTCCCACATATGCTGTTCTTTTGATTCCCCTAATAAATAATGAAATCTTGTATCTCTGTAGTAGGTAAGCCTTTCATTCAAGGTACAACTTAATAATTAGCCCTCTGTATTTTGATTTCTGCCCTCTAATTTAAATCTGGAACAAATGAAGGATGTCCTAGGAATACCTGACTTGCTCTTGCAAAGCAATATCTGAGTGATTCATCAGTTGGAGAGGAAGGTTGTCTTATTCAAGCAGGAGAACCTTGGTGGAGGTTGGATATTTCAAAGTACTCTGAGTCATCCCATTTATTAAATGCCATTAATACAATATTAGGATCCATCTATTTCCATAAATTTTCTAACTTCCACTAAAGATATCTGGCAAGTTGAAGCTACCTCATAATTCACCAGCCCACAGAATAAGGCTTAGAATCTCGATTTCAGGTACAGCAAGTCTACTGTTATAATAAATAAGATAATTCTTTTAGGTTAGTCATAAAAAACCCCTCATTTTCTGATTTTGCTTTGAGATAAGGATTAAAAACTGGTAGAGTTTATTGTCTTTCTTCTTTTAAATGACTTTATTGCTTAATTAAAGAATCCAGACTTCCCATAGTTTTTCATTCCTTGTACAACCCCTAATGATTTTTTTTCAGCAAAGATTTGGCCCCAAATCTTGCCTTTAACAGCTTATATTACTTAGTGACAGATGCCAATCATTGATAATCTAAGTATCTAAACAGAGAGTTTAATGGACTAATTTTTCCCTCACTTTGATACCTGTAAACCTACCAGCAAATTCCAACCTCACATTTTCTTGAGAATCTGTGGCCGATAACTATTATTGATATCAACTATTCACTTATTTAGTGCTTTTAGTTGTTAGCAACAGTACCATCTTAGCGATTTAAAGCCATACCTACCTTATGGCATCACCATGAAGGTGGGACCTCTAGAGCAACTACCAATCCCCACTGCAGAAGTGGACTGCCGAGGGTACCATCTGCTGGCTCATGATCCCGAGGTTGCACAACTATGAAGTGCCATTTATAATACCAATTCTCCTCTGCCAAGAAGAGGAGGCAATCACTAAGATCAAGATATCAGTACCATAGCTGCTGCACCCCAAGTCACTTTTGTCTTCCAAATCAGCATCTTCAAAATAGATACTTCTTTCTACCTGGAACTTAATCTTTCCTCAAAAGCTGATGGGTCAATCTAAGCCCCACCTAAAATCTTAATTAGCAAAAGGTCTAGGAAATGTAGTTTTACCTTCATTATATCCTACTCCTGCACTATGGGTTATGTTTAAAAGGGATCAAAGTAAATACTGAGTGAACCAATCCATATTATCAATATAAAATTGCTGGGCTTTTATTTTTTTTTTAAGATTTTACATTTATTTGACAGAGAAAAAGCATAAGCAGGAGAAGCAGAGGGAAGGGGAGAAGCAGACTCCTGAGGATCAGGAAGCCCAATGCAGGACTTTATCCTAGGACTCCAGGATCATGACTTGGGCCAAAGGCAGATGCTTAACCGACTGAGCCACCCAGGTGCCCGTAAAACTGCTGGACTTTTAAATTATTATCACTTACTGTATCTTTTATTAGTTTTGTAATTTATATGCACACATTTTGAAGTTCTTTTATTTTATGGAATAATATATAGTTTGTGAATAAAAGGAAAAGAGAAATGAATAGATGTATCTTTATAGAGATTTAAAAGGCTATTTTTAAGTAGATCCTTGCTAATTAGTTAAAGAAAATGGAAATATTGATATGTAGTCAATTAGGAGAATCTGTAAATAGAAGCATATTACTTTCTAACCAGATTCATAATTTAATATAAACAAAAGTCTAGAATAAAAATTTGTCCTATCCTATAATTTTTAATATGTTAATATTTTATATTTACATTTTTATTACATCACTAATAGTCAAAATTATTTTATTTATTAATTACAAAAGGTGAAGAAATCTGTCTACAGTGTCATATTCAACAAACTTTAGCAAAGTATTGCTGAAGGCTTGTGTAATAAAAATGCTGTTTCAGTTTGTTGGAGGAGAAGATGGAAAAAGAAGTCAAGGGTATATAAGGGTCATAAAAGAGATAAAATATAAAATTCATAGAATACCCAAAACAGAATGCAGAACTAAGTTTAAGAAAATATTAAGGGAAAAAAAGATAAGAAAAGGGAAAGGGAAAAGATAATAACCAAAGATAATAAGGAAAGACAATACTTTGAGAAAAGGCTTTCAAGTATTTAAGTGTGACCTTGATAACCTATCAAATAGGAAGAAAGTAAGCAATATTTGCTTGAAGACAGAATTAAAATCTACCTTATGAAAGAATAAGTAAGAGGATATTTTGAACTTAACAAATTACATTATATATATTATATAATATAATATAATATAATATAATATAATATAATATATAATATAATATATATGACGAAGAAAGAAAAGTACCGATAAATATATATTACAGAAGGGGAAATGGATGAGATTTCTTAATTTACATAAAATAATGGGAAATATTGACAACTAGTATTATCCTAAGGAAACACAATTTCTAAGGTCAGAGCAATCTACTGCTCCTCCCAGCCTCCACCACTTCATTAGCAAGATTTGTATTAGAAAAGGACTACTTTATTTGAGGCCCGGATATTTTATTAGCCCAGATATGGAGAGTTTGCATGTAGAGGTTTATAATTTTAAATAGAAAACTAGTATTTGCATGGACTTACTGAGGGAATATCAGAGAACACTTGCCACTGTCTTCAGAGTGTATATAATAATTGTATGAGGGACTGCAAACCGTGTGATGATTATTGATACTTTACATCGATATAATCCCTTTAAAATTTTTTTCCCACAAATTATCATATGCAGTTCTCACAACAATGTCTTTTTATTCCATTTGCCAAAATCAAAGATAATCTCCAGAATATTCATTCCTCTCTACCATTTGTTAATAACAAACATTGTGCTGAGTTATGTTTTCAAAAATCTAATCCCCTCTATTTTACCAGAGTTCCAAATTAAGGTTAATGGCTTTTTCTTAGCTATTCTTTTGCTGCTAAATTTTCAGATTACTAGGGATTATAAACATGCTTCAAGGTATTGAAGGTTCTTAATATCCGTTAAAAATTGTTACTTTTACTTATTTTAAATTATATTAAATAAAAACATTATCTTTCATGTGTGATCTAAACCCACTTGAAGACCCTACTACTATCCTAACCGTGGAAGAGTAAAAAGAAGGAACTTGAACACACGAAGTTATGATAATTTATTTTCATTCAGGCCAATTTAGAGTCTTGCACGAGTTATGGCAGAAGAGCAGAAAGAACAGAAAAGAAAATAGAGATAATTGAAGTACAAGTTTCATTCATTTACTAATCACACTCCTTAAAAATCTCACAGGGTATTTTTGTTACCTTATCTATGAGTAGTTGGAATCCATAAGGAGTTGAAACTATGTATCAAGCATGATAATCTTGAGGTCTGAGGATGCAATTCTGATTTGAGGATGCAAAACACTTTGAAGGGGAAAATATGTCTATGATATGAAATCCATTGAAAGAGTCCTGTGTGCTGCAGTGTGTCAGGCATCCCTTCATTGCACGACTGTAGTCTCGGCATTCAACATTTGCCTTAGAATTTTCATTTCTTTTTTTTAAAGATTTTATTTATTTATTCATGAGAGACACAGAGAGAGAGAGAGAGAGAGAGAGGCAGAGACACAGGCAGAGGGAGAAGCAGCCTCCACGCAGGGAGCCCGACATGGGACTCCATCCCAGGTCTCCAGGATCAGGCCCTGGGCTGAAGGCAGGTGCTCAACCACTGAGCCACCTGGGCTGCCCTAGAATTTTCATTTCTTAACAAAGTATTTTATTAGTAATTAATCAAAATAAGCTGCAAATTAGTTTGTTAGAACTCTGCTTTGCAGTGTGAATTTTGCCACATTCTCCATTAAGATGGCATGAGATATACGTACAGTGAATCGAGTTCTCATTTTAAAACACGGGTAAGCAGGGGAGACACCAGCAGTAACTCACTGCTCTTTTCCCCACATTTTACAACTAAAGTCAGTCTCACAAGGATAGCATGCAGAGTGCTCACTGGAAAAATGAACTACCCGTTGGCTATGAAGGGTCCAATGATGCTACCTCCACATGCTCTCAGGCAGTTTTGGTTTGGGGGGTGGGGGGTGGGATTGGGTATTATTGCTCTTGATCACTGGTGTACCAGACGTTCGTGATGTGATTCATGCTATGACCTGATGCACACATTTAGCGGCAAGACAGATGACAAACCAGTGGGAAATATGAGAAATCATTAGATGCAAATGTGAAATATGTGTTAAAAAAATAGAGCTTGAATAGTCTGGCTATGCAGCCTGAGAAGTCTGATCTGAATGTTTCATGACAATTTTTTTGCCTTATGTCCCAGTAAGTGCATGTGGATGTGTGCAAATGTGAAATGTATGTAGAAAACAAATAGAGCTTGAATAGTCTGGCTATGCAGCCTGTGAAGTCTGATCTGAACGTTTCATCAATTTTTTTTTTTTTTTTTTTTTGCCTTATGTCCCAGTAAGTGCATGTGGATGTGTGCACATGCTTTCGTTCCTCTTTGGCAAATAGAAGGAGATTAACTGGATCCTAGAATGATTAAATCTTAAGAAACTGCTGAACTTTTTCTCAAAATAGCTGCACTATTTTGCATTCCCACCAGCAATGTATGAAGTTCCAGTACTTCCACAACCTCGGCAGCACTTAGGATGCCCAGTCCTCTTATTTAGCCATTCTGGAAGTTGCCCTGTAGTGTACTACTGTGGTTTCAATGTGCATTTCTATAATGACTCAGACGTTGAGCATCTCTTCATGTGATTTGCCATCTGTGATTCATATTTTCATTTGTTGATTTGCCATTCTTATGTCAGCTATTGGTGTACCCTCTGTTCAGATATTTGGCTTATTTATATCGGATTGTTTTTCTCTTCTCTTTAGAGTGATTTTGCAAGTTCTTTCTATATTCTGGATACAAATTCTTTATCAGATGTGCGCCATGTAAACAGGTTGACCTACATATGGCTGGACATTTTATTCACTGACTAGCAAATGAAAGGGCATTTAAAAAAATTGATGAAGACTATTTAATAATGATTTATTTTATTGGCTTTGCCTTTGGGATCATATCTAGAAAATTTTGCTAATCCAAGGGGACAAGAGTTTTCCCCATTCACTTCTAGAAGATAATTTTGATGAAGATTGGCATCTCCTTGATATACAACATTCCAGCTTTTAAGGTGGGAGCAGTTTTTTTCCAGTCACTTGTTCTCAATGTTTCTGCTTCATCCTCTGCTTTCAGGTTTTGCCTGTGGCTCTACAGCTCCTTGGCTCTGTGAGGGTCTTTTTCACATTCTTGCCACTTCTCTAGCTGTGGAAGGCCATCACTGGTACCTGACTGCTGACTAGCCGTTGGTGGGGCAGGTCTATCCTGACAAGTGTCACTCTCATGTCATTATAGTTGCTGATGCCCTGGGATGCTGAGCTGGGGTTTTCTTGGTTTTTCTACTCCTCTTTTGGTAAGGTACCACTCCTGGCCTATTTTGTTTGTCCTTTCCTTTCCTCCTGCATCATCCATTCTTCCCTTGGGTCCTGGGGACAACAGTGTTTCCTCTTCTTTCCCCAGCAGCTACACTTGTAAGTTGTGGAGAGGAGAAGAATCAGCATCAAGCTTCCTGCCTTTCCCACAGCAGCACCCACACCCCTCTTTCAGGCTGACACCTGTTTGGAAAAATATCCTCAGTGTCCTGCCTCGCTGTCACCCATTCTCTCTCTCTCTCTTTCTCTCTCTCTCTCTCTCTCTTTATAAGATCATTTATTTGTTTGAGAGAGAAAGACAGAGGGAGCAGTAGGCTCCCCGCTGAGCAGGGAGCCCGACATGGGGCTTGATCTCAGGACCCCAGGACCATGACCTAAGCTGAAGGCAGACAACCAACTGAGCCACCCAGGCGCCCTGTCACCCATTCTCTTGAGCTCCCAGTAAAGATTCGAGAGAAAGATTCTTGAGGAAGGACCCCTGGTGTCTGAGGCTGCCAGGGTTCCTGCACTTTCAGGCTAGCCCATTCTCAGGCTGTTGCCATTTGTTAAAAATTTACCTTAATGCATCTCCATCACTTGCATGGTGTTTCTGGCAAATGGGAGCCAGTGTTTGCAAGCTGTTTCTCTTTGGAAGTGCTTACTACTATATGAATTAAACAAGGAGGCCATTAGACTGATAGGACTCCAATGCCATGGTGGCCTACACAGACAAACCAAAATCTGAGCCTTTAAATGCCTCAAGGTTAGGAAATCAAAGCCACTAAGGACAGTCAAAGCCAGCTAGGTTCGAAGCTGTAGCCAATCAAATCATTTCTGTTCTTTGTTTCTGCACTTCCTCGATCGAGATGTCTCTCTCCTAACCCTGTACGCTAAGGGCTGCTAACCACTAACACATTGACACTATCAGATTAAAACAGATTGTCCTCAAAGAAACTCTTCAAATTTTAATACCCCTCAGTTTATCTTTTAATATTACTTTTCATGAATTGCAGGATACTTAATAGCCATACAACCTCAGCTCTTTGTTGGCCTCAAAAACGTTATGATTTTGTAGATCTTGTCCTTATTGCTATTGTTGTTAAAGATTCTTCCAGTTTTCTATGTTCTGGGTGTAATTGTTGACTCTTTCGATACAAGAACTTAGTAAATAGCTTAGTAGCACAAATTTTATATCAGGCTTTTTTCAATGGTTCAAATAGATAAAATGATTTAAATTTTTCATCCTATTTATAGAATCCGAAAAAGCATTTGGAACTTTATTTTGACCAAAGTGAAACACATGATATTACTGCTGTTATAAATGCAGTAAAAAGTTTTGGTGTTAAAGATATATGTCCTTACTGATTTATTTTTAGTTACAGTATTAAAAACATTGATGACCACAATATACAATTAGAAAAAATATTCTTTCTACATAAGAATTCTACAGAGTAGAGAATCACTTATTATTGATTGAAGGGAACTCAAAATTCAATTGTATCCAAATGAGTTGAAATATTTATTGAATCAAAATAGAATTTTTAAGTTACCAAGAATTTTTTTTTTAAGATTTTATTTATTCATGAAAGACGCAGAGAGAGAGAGTGAGAGAGAGTGAGAGGCAGAGACACAGGCAGAGGGAGAAGCAGGTTCCATGCTCCATGGATCCTGGGTCTCCAGGATCAGGCCCTGGGCTGAAGGTGGCCCTAAACCGCTGAGCCACCAGGGCTGCCCTAGTTACCAATAATTTTTAAGTTGTATTTATATTATACGGATTGATATAACTTGGGCAATTTTGTAAATGAAGCTGATGTAAATACAAAAAGATATTTCAGCATTATATGGTCTGCTTTATTTCTCTGTTGCCCATTATCATTTGGGTACTATGAATTCCTAAAACATTAAAGAACTAGATTAGATACAGCATAAGCATCCTAAATTTGTCTTGATTTTTAAATATTAACTAAGCCTTCTCATTTTTGAAAGAATTAAAACATCTTTTTTTTTTAAGATTTATTTATTCATTTCAGGGAGAGAGGGGAGGGGGAAGGACAGTGGGAGAGGGAGAAACAGTTCCAAGCAGACTCTATGCTCGGCATGGAACCCCACTCCAGCTAATCTCACCACCCTGAGATCATGCCCTAGCTGAAACCAGGAGTCTGGGAAGACGCTTAACTGACTATGCCACCCAGGCACCCCCTAGAGTTAAAAATCCTTAATTAAGTTGTTTAATAAAATGATCACTGACACTTCAACATCTGGAGCTTTTATATTTATTGAAAAAAAATAATTTAAAAAACAAAAAATATTGAAATATATTGCTAAAAATGATAGAAATTGAATAAAATAAACAAAAAGTGCAGAATGTTTAATTTTGAAATTCTTTAAGTGCGGTTTGAAATATCTAGACTTGTGGAGAGAAAATTTTCACCAAACCCCAACTTTCAATAAAATTAATTTATAATTTGTTCCTAAATGTCATAACATCTAGAATGACTGATTATCCAGCAACCCAATTCATGAAACATTCAATGGAGCCCTATAAGTAAGTTATTTGAATAATTTTGGAGCTCTAAAATATTTTTTAACTAGGATTTGTTCAAATACATATTCTGGCCCTCTGTCCCTTTCGGCGCCCTCGGGAACCCCAATTAAACGTAGATTTTTCTTCCTTAGAGTGTCATTTATTTCCGTTAATCTGTCTTCATGGTTCTTTAATTGTTTATCTCTTTTTTCCTCAGTTTCCCTCTTTGCCATTAACTTGTCTTCTATGTCACTCACTCGTTCTTCCACCTCGTTAACCCTCGTCGTTAGGACTTCTAGTTTGGATTGCATCTCATTCAGTTGATTTTTAATTTCTGCCTGATTGGATCTAAATTCTGCAGTCATGAAGTCTCATGAGTCCTTAATGCTTTTTTCTAGAGCCACCAGTAGCTGTAGAATAGCGCTTCTGAATTGGCTTTCTGACATTGAATTGTAATCCAGATTTTGTAGCTCTGTGGGAGAGAGGACTGTTTCTGATTCTTTCTTTTGAGGTGAGGTTTTCCTTCTAGTCATTTTGCTCAGTGCGGAGTGGCCAAAAACAAGTTGTATTGGGAAAATGAGAGAAAAGAGAGAGAAGGAAAGAAAAGAGAAAAAGAAAAAAGAAAAAGAAAAGAAAAAGGAAAGAAGAGAAGAAAAAGGGAAAGAAAAAGAAAGAAAGGTGAAAAAAAAAAGGGGGGTGGGGGAAGCAATCAGAAATCAAAAAGAAAAGAAAAAAGAAAAGAAAAAAAAAAACACGGGGGAGTATTTCTGTAGAGTTTAAGTCCCTTGACTTCCCCTGGAACTGGTCCGTCCAGCTGGTCTTCTGGGGGAGGGGCCTGCTGTGCTGATTCTCAGGTGTTAGCACTTGGGGGAGCTGCTCTGCCCCTGCCTGCTGCAGGGCTCAGCGGGGGTTGTTTACCCCGTGAGGTCTCAGGAGGATCAGCCGCAGTTGCTATGGCAACTCTGGAAGCCTGGATTCAGCCTCCGCAGGAACTACGGGGCTCGGGGCTCTCGGCAGGGCCTGGAGGCTCCGGGGCGGGGCCGCTGATCTGCTCAGCTCGGGGCAGGAGCGTCCTTGCCGTCCTGGGCCCTCCCGGCCTCTGCCTGTCCCGGGGGGAGGCCGGATCCTGGGCTGTGTCCCGGCGCCCTGTGCTCCGGGGCCTGCGCTGTGGGATTTGCGCTCCCGCCCCGCAGCTCCCTCCCTGGAGCCGCTCCCGCTCCCGAGCTCCTCCGAACTGCTCCGGTGCGCGCTGCAAGCAAAAATGAACTATTGGGACTTCATCAAGATAAGAAGCTTTTGCACAGCAAAGGATACAGTCAACAAAACTCAAAGACAACCTACAGAATGGGAGAAGATATTTGCAAATAACATATCAGATAAAGGGCTAGTTTCCAAAATCTATAAAGAACTTATTAAACTCAACACCAAAGAAACAAACAATCCAATCATGAAATGGGCAAAAGACATGAAGAGAAATCTCACAGAGGAAGACATAGACATGGCCAACATGCACAGGAGAAAATGCTCTGCATCACTTGCTATCAGGGAAATACAAATCAAAACCACAATGAGATCCCACCTCACACCAGTGAGAATGGGGAAAATTAACAAGGCAGGAAACAACAAATGTTGGAGAGGATGCGGAGAAAAGGGAACCCTCTTACACTGTTGGTGGGAATGTGAACTGGTGCAGCCACTCTGGAAAACTGTGTGGAGGTTCCTCAAAGAATTAAAAATAGACCTGCCCTACGACCCAGCAATTGCACTGTTAGGGATTTACCCCGAAGATTCAGATGCAATGAAACGCCGGGGCACCTGCACCCCGATGTTTCTAGCAGCCATGTCCACAATAGCCAAACTGTGGAAGGAGCCTCGGTGCCCATCGAAAGATGAATGGATAAAGAAGATGTGGTTTATGTATACAATGGAATATTACTCAGCCATTAGAAACGACAAATACCCACCATTTGCTTCAACGTGGATGGAACTGGAGGGTATTATGCTGAGTGAAGTAAGTCAATCGGAGAAGGACAAACAGTGTATGTTCTCACTCATTTGGGGAATATGAATAATAGTGAAGGGGAATATAAGGGAAGGGAGAAGAAATGTGTGGGAGATATCAGAAAGGGACACAGAACATAAAGACTTCTAACTCTGGGAAATGAACTAGGGGTGGTGGAAGGGGAGGAGGGCGGGGGGTGGGGGTGAATGGGTGATGGGCACGGAGGGGGACACTTGACGGGATGAGCACTGGGTGTTATTCTGTATGTTGGTAAATTGAACACCAATAAAAATTAATTTATAAAAAATAAAAAAATAAAAATAAAAATAAAATATTTTTTAAGATGGCATTAACTTATAAAATACCTGAGCAGAAATATTTCTCATTTAATGTTAAAAATAATAGAAATGAAATTATTCTCCATTTAGCAACATCACTAGGGGTTTTGTTACTGTTTCATCATGTGTATACAGAACATATCATTTAAAAATATTATGGTCAAAAGAGGAAAGAACAGAATCATCAATAATTTGAATTTAACTCAATATAATTACAACTTTGAAGATTCCAGATGATTTTATTAAATATTAACCTACTAAGACTATATTAAAAAAAGCATTCTTCAACTATAGCAGTTCAAGATGTTCACAATCACTGTATAAGAATATGATTATAATATGTGAATAACACTAAAAGAAATATTCATTCTTATTGCATTTAAAGGTTCAGGTAATTAAATTAGGTAGTTCTGTTTTGTTTGGTTTAAATGTACTTTTTTAATTTTTAATTTTAAAAACAATTTTAATTTTAGAAGCTATTTTAACAGAAAATTCTATATGTCCATCAAAGCTATAAAATCACTTTTTCTCAGTAAATGAACATTGTTAAAATTATATAATTTAAATTATTTTTAGCTTCTATGTTCCTCTCAGAATTTCTAGGTTTGAAAAATCAATATTTTGCTGAACCTATTTATAGTTTCTTTGCTATAGAAAAAGAAAAGTAAGGAAATGATTTTATTATATCATGAGCTGAAAGTGTTACAAGAGACATGGGAGAAGAAGGTGGTTGTGGATGTAAATGGAAGAACAGGCAAAGTGTGCCTCTGTTTTCACTCTAAAACTAAGGAGAATATGTGTAACATCACCACAGACACTGTCATGTAGCCTAGCAGGGTTATTTATTTATTTAGACAAAAGGACCTGGAATTAAGGAAGATTCAATGGTCATGAGTGAATGTTTTGTATTTAACATTTTCATAACCTAGATTTATCCAATTAATCATTTTTTTCTAGATAAAATAACTATCCTATCTGTAATATATCAATGGACTTCTAAGAATATTTTGTATAGGGGGCACCTGGTTGGCTTATTCAGTTAAGTGTCCAAGTCTTGGTTTTGGCTCAGGTCATGATCTCAGGGTCCAGGGATCAAGCCCTGTGTCAGGCATTCAGCATGGAGTCTGATTATCCTCCCTCTCCTGTCCCCCCTTCCTTACACACACATGCAAGCTATCATGAATAAATAAATATATTTTTTTAAAAAGAATATTTTATATATGTCATATGTATATCATATGTAGGTTTAAATAAAATCACTCAGTAAATATTTTATCCTAATTTCCTTAAATTTACCTTTTTAAGAATAAGGAAATCAAGTTTCATAATAGTCAAGTAATCTGCCAAGTCTTAATTAGCTAGTAGAAAAAATATTATATTTCAGTACTAATGGTCTCCTAGACCAAATTATTCACAATGACCTTGTACCATTTTCCTCTTCAGTGTTTTCTTTTTAGCCAAAGATTTCAAGGACATGGTTATTTATATAATTTATCTCAAAGAGTATTTCATTCATATATACATATTTAATTATATGTATATATAATACATATACATTAATTTGAAGACTGAGAGGCAAGCTATTTTGAACAAACAACACCTATTTTAATATAATGTACACCATGAAATAAGCATAAAAATAAGACATATTTTGGGTGGGAAAGGAGCCTAGGCCAAAAGAAAAGAACTAATCTGAAAGGCCAAAGAATGTGAGCATAAATACATTTTATTAAGTAGGTATTTTCAAGTTGAAAGTTAATTTAAGTAAAAATCATTCAAATTGTATGAGAAGTGACATTAGTGTTTTAAGTGCCTTTATAAATGAAAAATGAGAATAAGAATATGCGAGAAAAATGAATTGTTCCTATAAGAAATTGATTTATTCTTTTATTTGCATGTTTTCTTTCAAACAAATAAAGTTAGCAAGAAAATTTATTTAGGTATTTATTAAGGTATTTATTAGGTATTTATTAAGGTCATATTAGAGTGTATTTAGACAGATCATCTATGAGGGGGTTTATAGTGCTAGCAGATAAGTGGCATATACTATATGCCCATATAGTGATTTAATTTAAGCATTTTAAGAGAAAATAATAGTGAACCCTCATATATATGTTTAACTTATTGGTAATAGAAGAAGGCTGTTTTC
Organism: Nyctereutes procyonoides; assembly: GCF_905146905.1. Classification (NCBI taxonomy): domain Eukaryota; kingdom Metazoa; phylum Chordata; class Mammalia; order Carnivora; family Canidae; genus Nyctereutes; species Nyctereutes procyonoides. Next base: position 10,673,211 of record NW_026575032.1, on the reverse strand, counting down.
TTTGGTAATTAAGTACTAAAGCAATTAGCAAAGAAAAAATTTACACTATATTCTCAATTACTTTATTAAAATAGAATTCTTTTATTGACAAATCAGACATGAATCTTAAAAGGTAGATATCTCAGGCTCAGTGTTGAGCAGGTATATATACACCTGTTTTCTACTAAACACACTGTAAACTTTCCCATAACAAAATATTATATAAAGAAATACATTTATTTTTCTCCCAAATAAATTTATCTCTATAGCATAGGGCATCATTTTAAGAATGCAAAATGTAGCTCTTGCCGAATGAGCCATGTAGCATATAATGTAGGTTCTTAAAAAACATAAAGCATTAACTGAAAAGCTTTATAATGAGAGATGGATGCATTTGTTGCAAACATCAATATACAAAAAATGGATTTAAAATAATGTGGTAGACAGGTGTGTGGCTGACTTGATGAATAGCAGCTGTGATCTATATACATTTCTAATTAAAGTATTAAAGAAAACCTTTTCAGTTCTAAAATTTCTTTTTTGTCTTATATTATAATTAAAAATAGTGGTGATTTAGCATATTTGTTGATTTAGTTTTTTCTTATTAGCCATGATAACTGGCTATAGGTATCATACCAATAAAAAGAGTCATGGAAAATATCCAAAGCAAGCCACTTCCCTTAAAAGAGTTGTTTTTTTGGTTTTGGTTTTGGGTTGGGTTTTTTCGTTTTTGTTTTTGTTTTGTTTTTTTGTTTTTGTTTTTGTTTTTTTTTTTACAATAAATAAGAACTAAATGTAATTTAGTTATTTGAGGCACAGTGGTAATTAACAATAAAATATCACCCAAATTAAGATCAGTATGAAAATGAATCTAAAATGTCTCAGTTGATAACCCATCTTGGACCTGTTTATTATATCCAATCACTAAGCTAAGTGCTTTCGATGAATGACCTAATTTAACTCTCAAAACAATGATGTTACAAATGCTATTACAGTCCCCAGCAGGGAGACTGCAGCTTAGAATACTTAATGCTATGCTCCAAGGCCAGATGGCTAGTAGGTTGAAATGCTAAGATTAATATCCCGGCCCTATGATTTCACAGTTCTACACTCTTAACTACCACTATCTATTGCCTCCCATCATTCTCACAGGTTCCTAACCTGGGGTGTGGTGAAGTCATGCAGTTCCAAAGAATGGAATGATAGCTCTGTTTAATAAGGATTCTAGTCTCCATCAATGTGTCGTTTGGTAGACCTGCAATATTGAGGGCAATTTTATGGCTTATTTTCATCATAGGCTAGACAGAGTCCCTTTCAGGCAGCTGCTATATCTCCAAAACATCTCACATGAAATGATGTGAATATATTCACATGACTCTGAGATACATATACATATCATTAGATTAGTAAAACCACCACTCAACATATGAAGCAGATTAGGATAATGATTGGGTGGGCAGGGTTTGTGGGTGGAAAGAGATACCTTCGCTATTGAAATTAGGGTTTTCCTTGTAAAATGAGGATAATAATAGTATTAACTCAGAATTTGAAGTATAAAATGAGATATTATATATAAAGATTACTTATGACAGGGAGAATTTTTAAAACAGGGGACTTTTTTTTTTTAAGATTTACATTTATTTATTCATGAAAGACACAGAGAGAGAGAATGGCAGAAACACAGGCAGAGGGAGAAGCAGGCTCCATGCAGGGAGCCCAATGTGGGTCTCGATCCCGGGACTCCAGGATCACACCCTGGGCCAGAGGCAGATGCTAAACCACTGAGCCATCCAGGGATCCCCAACTAGGATATTTTTATGAATTGAGGTTTTAATGTGTTTTTTTTTTTTCCCTTTACCTCTCACTTTGAAATCTGACCAAATGAAGCATTTTTACATTATTTCAGGAAGAAAATGCAATTGTGGTGACTATTATCACCAGGAAGAATTATAAACAAAATATGTTTTTAGAAAACAATAATACATTGCATTTTAATTTAGCTATCGAATATTGTAAGGATAAAAGGAATTATAGACATGATTTTGTAAACAATTCCTTATAAATTCAAAATTATATTTTTAATGTTGACTTTTAATTTACTGTGATATTCAGGACAATATTTTAGTCTTACAGTCTTTATTTTTATTTTATTTTTTAAGATTTATTTATTAATCTGAGAGATAGTGCAAATGAGTGGGGGTGAGGGGAGAGAAATAAATGAGGGAGAGAGAGAATATCAAGAAGACTCCCCATTGAGAGTACAGCCCCACATGGGGCTTGATCTCAAGACCCTGTGATCTTGACCTAAGATGAAATCAAGAGCTGGACACTTAGCCAACTGAGCTATCCCAGCACCCTAGCCTTACAGTCTCCACAAAAAACAATGCAGTAGAAATAACGTTTATTTTACTGTTATTTAAAGTTTTAAAATTACATGTGAGTGCATTTTAGAAAAGCCATTTATATATGTGCATCTATTTGCGAAAGTTACATTACTGCATTATAGCATTGTGATACTCTAAGACTTGGTTAATTAAAATATTTTTGCATTTCAAAACACCTTTGCCAATATGCTTAAGTATGTTTCCTCAAAAATTGAGAAGTGAGATTTAACTAATCCTGTTTTAGAGAAAATGTGTGGCATGTAACCTAATTGCCAAAGGCAAAATTCAATGTCAAATGAATCAGCCAATTCAGACCGATTTTCTATCCAAAAAATCTGCTTTCATTTTTTTCAGTTCAGAAAAACATGCTAATGTGTGTTGCTGAGACAACTATCTAGATTCTGATTTCTAATTCTAAGGCAGCTAGTCAAGACTTGAACTTTCCGTAGGTCTGTGACCTGGATGTCAGAAGGTACCACTGCCCTCAGTATTTAGTTTTGCTGTCTTTGCCTTCTGTTGTGGGACCCTGCCCAGGGATGATCATCAAGGGTTAGAAAAAGTAAAGTTATTAAATAAAAACAGTCATCACTCTCAGCACATTTTGCAATATAATGTCTCTATGAGGAAAAAAATATGCTGTTTTGTTGTCCTTGCTAGTGTCATCTGCGAAAGGAAGAAAGACATACCTTTGTGGTGGTTAGATCACAGGAAGCTCCACAACCATACATATTTTAAATTGTTCTTTGTTTAGCACCCTAGCATTTTTCCACCCTTAAACACCACAGAAGCACTCCAGATAAAGAGGTATGTCTTCCTATAAAGTTGGAAAGGGCAACAGGAAGAAGACCTTAGGATAGGAGGGATAGGAAGGAAATACTTAATGAGCATTGCCTACAGGTGTGGTCTCCTGGAAGTCAGTTTTAGAAAAGAGTCTATATGGAAGTTAAGGACCTGGATAGCTATTCCCACAAAATTCTGCCCCAGTGTATATTCTCCTGCCCCCCGGGAGGGTGTGTATCATAATTTGAAAATCTTTGCATGATCCTATATTGACCAGTGAATAATTTGAGATTGAGAATGGCTGTATGAAAATATAGCTACATGCAATTGGTTCACCAGAAGTTCTGTGGTGAACCAATTTCATTTGAACCATTTCAACTAGTAGTAAAATGGTTAGTGAAATGGTAAACCATTTCACTAATTTCATTTAATGTAACTCAGTTCAGTATTGTTAGTAACTAAAAAATGGATTGTGATTAATATAACCAAAACTGCAAATTTTTAAAAAACAAGTTTATTCATTATTTCAATGCTCATTTTGGTTTCTGGGAATTGTTAATTTTATTTCCAAAAATTAAGCTTAAATGAAAGTATGAGGCGTAGTGTGCACTTGAATTCAAATGATGTTTTTTTTTTTTTTTAAGAAGTTTGGCTATATCAACAAGAGAGGTTTCTAGGAAAAATATCAATAAATGGGTCTGTATATATACCATTGTTTCATTATTGAAATCAAATGAACTCATGTAGCCATTTATATAGAACTACAAAAAGGAAAATATTTCATAACTTGTATTTAAACTAAATTCTAATATTCACATACCAAATAATCAATAGTAAAAGTTTAAAAATATAGTTGAATGAAGAAAATAGCTCCTGCCTATTTTCCTTATTGTGTGTTTTATGTGGTTGCATCAAGACAACCACATTTTAAATCAATCAAGAAAAAGTACCATGTTTAAGATCATGGTACCAAGAAGAAGGGTAAAGGTATATTAATTATAATTTTCTTTTAGACTAAAGGTCAATACACAGTTGACAATACAAAAACAACTACAGCCACAGTGAGAACAGAAATCCCAAGAGTTTGCTTTTATTTTTTTAGAGTTTGCTTTGAATACAGGGCAGTTTACGTTTATCTAGTTTTAATTTATTTTGATATGATCATTGTAGTCACTCATGAAAATAGTGATCACAACATCTAATTTAAAACAAATCACATTTCAATAATTCATAAAGCAATATTTTTATTTTAAAACATAATCAGGTTTTAATGCCACTTGAAATGGCTTCCTCTCCCTGAAGTAATCTCCGTCCGTCTACACTGTTCCTGATCAATCCTGGAAACACAACAATGGATAGTGTGTGGGTGCTGGTTTGAGGAAAATGAAGCAGAAAAAACAAGGGAGAGGCATTCTTTCTCACGAGGAAAATAATTATAAACATTGTCTCATTGGTATGGATATTTGATAGCTCACCTTTGTCAGATTTTCAAGGATTTTCCTTATAAATGGATTTAATTTGTTCTCAAAAAGTAAGTGGAATTTGCTATTTCTCTTAAAATGATTGTCTTTGCCCGCACATGGTTTTTCCACAGGGGAATACATATGATGACCCCTGAATTCTGTAAAATACTGCTGTATTCTCTTAATCAATTCCTTTTAAATTGTGCTTTAGGTTGAGAGCCATCTGAAAACTTTTTGAATGAAATCAAGTCACCTGAGAATTTAACTTGGGAACATAAGACATGACAATGAAAAGCGACATATAGTAGAATAAAGTTAATTGTTTTGGTCAACCCATTTGTTCAAACTAAAACTATATTATTTTCACTCACTTCCCAATAATCTCCCTTTTTATGGTTCTTATCTGTGAACTCAAGGAATGACTAGATATTTGTTCTATCTTAATTAAAAAATAATCTAAGTATTTGGCACATTGTTTATTTGGATTTTAGGCATATACTCTACAGAAAAGGTTTAAAACCTTCACTTTATAGGTTATTTTCAGTTATATTAATTATTATTATTATTAAGCTTTCATTAGCTCCTCTTTAATGATTTATCTTTAACTACTCTTTAAATAATTTATGGCTTTTCAACTGAAAGTTACTTTGAAATCTGAGGAAACATCAGTTTAAGAATGTTCTTTATACCTCCACTCTGAGCATTTACTCTGCTGAAATTTTATCTTGTTTTAATTCATTATTTTTTAATTATTTTGTAGTTCAGACCTTGTTTTTACTTGCCTTGAATACTTTCAAACACTCAAATGTATATGTGAAATATATAATGCTTAAGAAATTATTAGATTCAATAAATAATTGCAGCCATATGTAAATCTTGATGTGAGGTACCTACCACATTCTGAAATTGTGATGGTTAAATTTATATGTCAACTTATCTAGGTCATGGTTCCCAGCTATTTGGCCAAACACTAGATGTTGCTGTGGTAGGATTTCGTAGATGGAATTAACATCAATAATCGGTTTAAGTAAACATTATCCTTGATAATCTGGGTGGGCCCCATCCAACAAGTTGAAGTCCTTAACAAAAACAGGTTTCCCTGAGAAGAAGGAATTCCGCCTTAAGATTGTAACATAGAAGTCTTGCCTGAATTTCCAACCTGCCTGCCCACTTTACCAATTGTAGACTTAAGACTACAATTTAAACTTTTGTTTGACTTTCCATCCTGATGGCCTGTCTTACAAATTTCAGACTTGCTGGCCCCCACAATCAGGTGAGGTAAAATCTAAAATAATGTATTTTTAAATAAAATTAATCTATATATGTACATACTGATTTTGTTTTTTATTTTTCTGGACAATCCTAATACAGAAATTATAAACATATATAATGAATATTAAGAGATTTAACATTGTATTTATATACAATGTATCTTTTCTATGCATGTTTCTTATAAATCATTACATATCACAAGCTAAAATATGATATGGATTTCATTTCTATATGAATTAGGTACATCACTTTCAAGTCCTCCCACACCATTTATTCCTTGTCCCCCAGCATCTTCTATTAGCTCAATTACCATCTAGCTGAGATGGATCAACATCATTTCCTGCTAACAGTAAAGATTAAGTAAGTGCTTCTTACCCATCTGGTAGAGCTTTAATCTCATTTTCCAGTGTCGGGTGGAAGCCACTGCAAGAAGGCATCATTTGCTATATTTCTAGAATGTAACTGGAGAAGAACATGGATGAAATGTTGTAAGCTTTTCCAAGACAACAAAAATATTCAAAAAAGTAAAAGCAAGTGTACTTTATAGCAGTGGGAGATCCTAGAATTCTATTGTTTTTGCCTAAGTCTTATGTTTCATAAATGTTAACATTGTATATATATTCAAATAAATTGGTGGGCTAATTATATAAGGTTAGTTGGTATTTTTTTAAGCAAACTTACATATATGCCAGAGGATATCTGTAGAAGAGATATGGATTTTTTTTTCCAGTTCTGCTATAATATAAAGCATGTACACACCTGAGGGGGGAAAAATCATGAAGAGCATACTTTTACTGTACTGACTAAATCAATGTTGGTGAAATTCATTCTAAGACTACTTTGAAAAAGCTAAATCCCGATGTTATTCTTTAACCGTAGACGGGTGTAAACTGAATATAAATTGCTTTTGCAATGGATTTGAAAGCTTCTTTGCAACTATCTTGTCAATTTTATTGGCAGAGATACCTAGTTAAGACATTATATTTAAAATTTCTCCATCAGAAAAAGACTGATAATGGCAAGAATATTGAAATACTGTGTTAGGAGACCCTACTCTATTTTTTCCCCCAGTGCTTTGAATCTTTATTCTTTTGTTGTTTGTTTGTTTAGTACTACCAAAGTTTTCTCTTTATATGGATTAAAATAAATTGTAATGTTCTTTTTCATTCTTTCAGAGATTCTTTATACTGTTACAATGCTTCACCAGGTTCATTATGACCATCTCTAATTGATATCTAAAATGCTCCTCATTTATATAGGTGAAGAAAACAATAATGAATTTTATAAAATCCACAGAAGCATTTTAGCTTTTCTAAAAATAATTTTTAGAATAAGAAAAAAAAGCCGCTTTAGTAGAACTGATTTGAATTAATACATGAAATGGAAAATATTATTGGTATATTCAAGAAAAAAACACAAATCACAAGTATTATAAGAATATGGGGTTAACCTCTTTAATCATACAAATAATTTTCTCTAGAATGAAAAAAATGAGCAGGTGTCTCAATGAAAAATACACATGGGCAATAGAATTTTTAAAAAATGAAATATCTTCATTGTTAGTTAATGAGTAATAAATATTAAATTTTAAACCCTGCCTTTGATACAAAGTAATAAGAACCACAGTGATCCACTAGGTAGGACAGAGACACTCTTAAATACTTCTTAGGGCAATGTAAATTGGTTCTATATTCTAATATATTGATAGTCACACAGAAAATGCCTATATATATATATATATATATATATATATATATTATCATGAGAATTTAAAAACTGACAAAGAGGTTAAAGTATGTGTGATGAAGTTTATTCATGTATTCACTCTTTAGCTCAATATGTCCTGAACACAGGATAAGTACCAGATACTTTGGTGCTTTGGAGACTGCAGCCAACCCCAACCAGAACAATCTTTCCTTCCTTCTCACTGAGACTGGACTCAGCAGAGGAACAGTGTTAAAAAGTAATTCTGCGACATCGGTCCCTCTTTGTTTCAGCTCCACTACTTATCTCCTGAGTAACTTTGGGCAAGTTTTATATTCTCTACATTTTTGAGGTTGTCAAGTATATTTATAAATTTGCTTTAAAGATTACTGCAGAATAAAATAAAGTAACATGTATAAAGTCTTAGGACAATGACTGCATATGGGAAACTTTTATAAATATTGTTTGTTGTTAGTATTAGCAATAGTAGTGGTGACAGTGATAGCAATAGTCTATGTGGAGTAGTAATTAATGGTAGTGGTATAGTAACAATTCTGCTCTCTGTTATTTTTTATTTGAATCATATAAGCGGCACTGGACATACATGGCTTTGAGGTTGTTTGGTCCTAGATATTAATGTTAGATAAAGATTTTCTAAAATAAAATTTCCTGCTCAAAAATATTAGTCTCTTCCTATTCTCAGTTAAATCAAATACTTACAATAAACTTAAAATATCATCTCCAACTTTGATTTTTTGCCTTAAGTTCAAATACTATCTTCTGTGTGCTCTGCATTTTTGGAGAAAAGTATGCACATCTCTATTCATACCTTTATTTTTCTCCTCTTGTGTTTCTTTGTTGTGTATTCAATTTCTAAATCAATACCTTATGGGGTTGTTGTGGAACACAAAGTGCTTAGGAGAATTTTTCACATCCTAAGCACCACAAGAGTGCTTTCAATTATTATTATTTACTTATCTCCCTACTAAAAGTAATGCGCCATCGGCACTAATTAAAATTGCATCCAGACTTCTGGTTTCTGGTCCAGCATGTGAAAAGCTTGAGAGTCATCACTCTGTCCTATTTGATAAGTAAAAAGCTGAACAAACTAAAAAGTCAACAGCTCTTCTTAGATCCATTAGTGGAGTGATGTCTTTGCTGCCTCAAAATTGGAGGCAGACAGGTGATCGGAGAATCACAAGTTACCTGAGCAGAAATTTCCACGGGAGCCAATATTGAGTTAGGAAAACCTAAACTATAATTGACAAAGTGCTGTAGGTTTAGTGAAGACAAACCTGAGAGTTAAAAACTTCAGGGAAGATGAGTCCTGGGGGCTTCTCACACTTCCCTGAGTCTTACCTACAGAAACCTAAACTGGTTCTCACATAGACTATCATAGAAAACATCTCCTCATGCTTCCAGCAAGAGAAAAGAAAAAAAAAAAAAAGGAATGATTATGAAATGCAGCAGACAATTCTGTTCTTTTAACAAGGCTGGACTTCTAAAGAAACTGCTCTACCAAAACCTAGATTACTGGGGTTTTTTCAGTTTAACTGATGTGAAGGAAGGCAAATACCCAATTCCTGTCAACTCTAGTCATGCAGTCCTACCTGAGGGGATGTCAGGAAACTGAAAAGCACTTGTGAAATTTGAGGTCCAAGGAGGGGCCTAAACTCACCAAAACACAGTGACCTAGCCATTGGACTGTAAAATGCTTTCCCTTGCTCTACATTTTACCACCAAATAAAGGCCTATTTGCTGCATCTCCTTTACCCACTACATCATGTCTGGCTCTAAAAAAATAATAAAAAAAAAAATGCAAGCATACTAAGGCCAAAAACAGCTTGAAGAGACACAAAACATCAGAATCAGACTCACACATGGCAAAAATGTTGGAATTATCAGACTGGGAATTTAAAACAACTATGATTAATATACTAAAGATAGTCATGAATAAAGTAGACAATATGCAAGAACAGATGGACAAAATAAGCAGAGATATGGAAATTCTAAGAAAGAATCAAAAAGATATACTAGGAATTTAAAACACTAACAGAAATGGAGAATGTCTTTGATGGGCTCATGCATAGACTGGACATGGCAATGAGGAATAACTCTCTGAAATTGAGCATACCTCAAAAGAAACTTCCAAAATGGGAAGAAAAAGAGAAAAAAAAAAGTGGTAAAAAAAAAAAAAAAAGCCCAAACCTCCACTAACAATAGAATATCTAAAAACTGTGGAACAATTACACAAGATGTAACATATGTGTAACAAGAATAGAGAGGGAAAAAAGGAATTGCAGAAATATGTGAAGCAATAATATTGAAAGTTTCCCCAAATTAATGACAAATACTTACTTAGACCATAGATTCAAGAAGCTTAGGCAACACCAAGCAGAAAAGTAACAAAGAAAAACAGAAGGAAAGAAAAGAAGAAAGAAATCGAGGCATATCACATTCAAACTGCAGAAAGTCAAAGAAAAAGAAAAAAATATTTATTTTTAGTTATTTCTTATTTACTTATTTTAGTCTATTTTTAAAAGAAGTACAGTTGACATATAATTTTACACCATTTGTTGGTATACACTATGGTAATTCAGAAACTATATACATTATGAAATGCTTACCCCAGTAAGTGCGGTTATCTGTCAGAATACAAAGTTATTACGCAATTATTGACTATATTCCCTATGCTAAATTTTCCATCCTTGCAACTTATTTATATTATAACTGGAAGATTATATCCTTTAATCCTTTTCACCTATGTCACCTATCCTACCTCTCCCCTCTGCAGTAGCCATTAGTTTGTTCTCAGTATTTATGTCTGTTTCTCTCTTATTGTTAGTATTGTTGTTTGTTTTTTCCTGTAGATTCCACATATAAATGAAATCATACAGTATTTGTCTGTTTCTGTCTGACTTTTTCATTTGGGATAATACCCTGTAGGTCTATTCATGGTTTTGTGAGTAGCAAAATTTCATTCCTTTTCATGGCTGAGTAATATTCTTATTATATATATATATATATATATATATATATATATATATAATTTTCTTTTTTATTTTTTTAATAAATTTATTTTTTATTGGTGTTCAATTTACCAACATACAGAATAACACCCAGTGCTCATCCCATCAAGTGCCCCCCTCAGTGCCCGTCACCCAGTCACCCCCACCCCCCACCTTCCTCCCCTTCCACCACCCCTAGTTCGTTTCCCAGAGTTAGGAGTCTTTATGTTCTGTCTCCCTTCCTGATATTTCCCACACATTTCTTCTCCCTTCCCTTACGCTATTATTTATATTCCCCAAATGAATGAGAACATACACTGTTTGTCCTTCTCCGATTGACTTACTTCACTCAGCATAATACCCTCCAGTTCCATCCACGTTGAAGCAAATGGTGGGTATTTGTCGTTTCTAATGGCTGAGGAATATTCCATTGTATACATAGACCACATCTTCTTTATCCATCATCTTTCGATGGGCACCGAGGCTCCTTCCACAGTTTGGCTATTGTGGACATGGCTGCTAGAAACATCGGGGTGCAGGTGTCCTGGCATTTCATTACATCTGTATCTTTGGGGTAAATCCCCAGCAGTGCAATTGATGGGTCCTAGGGCAGGTCTATTTTTAACTCTTTGAGGAACCTCCACACAGTTTTCCAAAGTGGCTGCCCCAGTTCACATTCCCACCAACAGTGCAAGAGGGTTATATCACATTTTCTTTATTCTTTCATTGATGAGTGGACATTTACATTCCTTCCGTATCTTGGCTATTGTAAATAATGCTGAAATAAACATAGAGGTGCATATACTTTTATGTTTATGTTTTCTTTGGGTAAATACTCAGCAGTGCAATTATTGGAATTATGATATTTCTATTTTTATTTCTTTGAGAAACCTCCATATTGTTTTCCCAGTGTCAACATGTTGAAGGTCTGGCATTGCTTCTCCTTTCTGTTTTCTTTTAAAATAGGAGAAAAGAGAGATAAATTGTAGACATTGTTAAGCAAATAGGAACCAGAATTTGAAGATTTGGAAAATTCTCTGCAAAAAATCCATACCACAAAAAATGAGAAATTTTTTTTTTCTGAAGAAAATACTAAGAATGTTACTGAACAACCATTTGTTATGGAGGTTGGTACAAGTGTGCATCATGGATCTAATCAGCCATCACAACATAAGTCAACAACAGAGATAAGATTATAGCAGCCAAGATGCTACCAGTTTGGACCAAAAGGACCAGAGATAGGAAGGCTTTTATACTTCTGGGATTCTACAGTCCTGGACAATAGAGCTATTTGGCTAAAATGGTGCACTATTCTTCAAGAAAAGGGAGGAATGGTACCAAAGATGATTCAGAAATTACCAGAACTGCCTCCTCTTGCTTCATTTCAGCAGGCCAGGCTGTCCCACCAGAAGCCTTGAGGGTTGGGTGGCCCAGCATCACCACAGGGGAGGAAACTCCCAGCTGAATTGTGGGAATGGAGACATCACATAAGGCCCCAGGCAGTGTTGCCCATTGCCCATTGAAGGGGACAACATCAAAGAGGATAATTTTCCATCTATAAAATCCATTTGATTTGCCTTGCTTCTTTTGGATTTGCATGAGAGTGACCCATCATCCCTTCTTTTCTTCTAGTTCTCCTTTTTATAATGGGAATATATATCTTATGCCTGCCCGACCATTTTATTTTGGAAGCACCTAACTTGTCTGATTTCATAGGTTTGCAGCTGGAGAGGAATTTTGCCTGTGGATGAATTGTATCTCAAATCTCACCAATGCCTGATTTAGATGATATTTAGAGAATTTTTGCACTTTATACTTTACAGTTGAAGCTAGAATGAGTTAAGACTTTTGTGACTGTCGAAATGGAATGAATGTCTTTTGCAAAGAAAACAACATGAATTTGGAGGGATCAGGACTAGAATGCTATGGGTTGAATTGTGCCCTCCATAAATTTGTATGTTGAAGCCTTCACCTTTAATGTGATCATATTTAGACGTACAGCTCAGGAGGTAATTAAGTTTCAATAAGATCATAAGCATGTGATCCTAACCTAATGAGACTGTTGGCTTTTTAATCAAGAATCTATCTTTCTCTCTCTCTCTCTCTCTCTCTCAATTTCTCTCTCTTCATGTACACTCAGAGAAAAGACCATGCAAGGATAAACCATCTGCAAACCAGTAAAAGAGTCCTTATCAGAAATTGAATTTTGACAGAAACTTGCCGATTCCAAAACAACCACTAATAAAAGCTTAAATGCATAACTGAAATATTAAGAAAGGAGAGAAAGTGGACTCATAGGACATGCTCAATTAAAACTACAAAATGCAAAATAAATAAAATAAATAAATAATTAAATCCACAAAATGCAGAAAAGAGTGGGAAAGAAAAAAAATGGAAATAAAGAACAAGAACAGCAGATAGAACACAGTATTAAATATGGTAGAACTATGGATGAATGTTTGTGTCCTCTCAGATTCATATGTCGAACCCTAATCCCCAAAGTGATGATATATGGAGATGAGTCCATTGGGAAGTGATTGGGTCATGTGAGTTTTTGGGGGGGGGTAGTTGTGGAATTAGTTCCCTTATAAAAAGAGAATAAAGAGAGCCTCCTAGCCTATTCCAGCTTGTGAGGACACAGAAGATAGCAATCTATGAACCAAGAAGCAGGCTGCCACAATACACTGAAGCTCTGGCATTTGATCTTGGACTTCCGAGCTTCCAGGAATGTAGAAATAAATGTTTGTTATTTAAGTTATTTAGTATGTGGTATTTTTTAATATAGCAACCTGAATAACACAGGTAGATATAAATGTCGTTATATCAATAATGATTTTAAAGTCAGTGTCTAAATGCACCAATTAAAAGACAGATTTTCAGACTGGATCAAAAAAGAAAATCTAACTGTATGTTTTCTATAAGAAACCAACTTTAAAGATACATATGGACTCAGAGTAAAGGGAACTAAAAATAATACCATGCTGAAAGTCATCAAAAGAAAGTGGGAGTGACTACATTAATTTGAGACAGAACAGACTTCAGTACAAGGGAAATGATCAGAGGTAAGAGGGGCTGAGGAAAATAAAATAGCAGGTTCTCCAAGAAGACATGATCCTTAATGCGTATGTATGTAGCAGCACAGCATCAAAATATTTGAGGTAAAAACTGAGCTGCAAGGAGAAACAATCTTATCTATTCTTTAAAACATATCATAAATGTCATTTTACCCACAAATATTTCCCTCCTGATGCTTCTTTTCCAAATACATGTACCCTTATTTTTTCTCACTTATTTAGATAAATAAGTGACACTTATTGACACAGTGAGAGGAATTATCAAAGAATTGCTTCTTGAGACCTAGATGTACATTCCATAAAAATGCTACATATTTGTAGGCTTCTAGCCATAAAAAACAACTACAATTGAGAACGGGGTAATACTGTAGTAAAATATATAATTAGACGGTAGTGATAATTCTCAAGTAGCTGGCTAGATAAGCATTTGATCTGAGGCCTCTTTGTATCCACAGATGGATCCCACTGCCCATAGTTGAGGGAGAGATTTCAATTGCTATAACTTTATCAAATTCAACAATAGTCCTATAAAGCTTATATTTTGATCTTCATCTATCTTTAGAATTGCACAAATCCCTACTAGTTCTTTGATTTAGTAGGGTTATTAAACCATTGACTGAAGCTTATATCATTTTTTCAGTTGATTTTATTCAAATTTTACATGAACTATTATTTGTTGAATGATTTTTAGATTTTCTATGTAATGGAATTTATATTGTGTATTTTTTTTCATTTTTTTATAGTGCACTTAGCCAGATCTTCCTTACTCCTTTCTGTATGAGGTCACTTATGTTTTACATTATTTTACATTTTCATTTTTCACTCTTAATTGTTGATTTATTTATATACATTTTAGAGGCAAGTCTGTTCTCAACTGATGACTACTTCACACATATATACCGAGGATTCTTTGAGCTGTGTCATCAGTTATTATTTATCAAATTGTACAATTTTTTTTCTTTTTTTAACCCAAAGATATTTATCTATGACAAGATTTTCAATGTAGAGTGCCAAATAGGAATGTGTCATGATGTGCTGTAGAGCAGAATTCAATTAGTTGTAAATAATAGATAAAGCATTTCAGCAAGCTAGGATTCAAGAAGAATATGCACATTAGAATATGGAGAAATGCTATTTAATAAATATAAAAACAGACTGCAGAGTATGAAGCAATCCTGTTTTATAGAGGAAGTACTTTTCAAGGCTGACCATGTTAATTATCATCTTATTGAGTATGCTTTTATAGGTTTTGAAAATGTCTGGTGCTCTACTAGATCATTTTGCAAATAATGTAGATTTTGTTTTTGTCATGTATTAGAAAAAAAAAATGAAAGTTGAGTTCCATTTCCAGGCTGAAAGCTAGCAGTTCACCAGTCCATTCACCTCAAAAAACAAAATGAAAAAAATTATTAAAAGCAAAACAAAAAACCAAGCTATCCTAAATCTCTGGAAATTGCCCTAAGGGCATATAGTTAATGAAAAAAAATGTGTTTTTTTTTTTTCAAGAAAGTCTACTAAAACCCAATGTGATCAATGAGACTTTTGAGCCACCACCTATTTTATTCTATCCCTTCCCATCCCAACATCTGAGTCTGATGGAGGCTTCACTTGGGGTAGAAATGTCTGAGAAAATGAAGACAGTCCTAGATCTCCCCTCACACTCCAATTCAGGCTTACCTTATCTTTCCATGAGTGGCAGGTCTCCAGCATTTCACATCCCTTCTAACTCAAAGTTGGAAAGGCTACATTTTTGCTAAGTACAGCTCAGAGGTCAGGGGATCCCTTCTTCCACCCAGCCCCTACCCAGAGAACAAAATCTTTCCCTAGGCAAAGCAGCTCAAGTATACTGAGGCCTCAACTGAACTCTTCCCAGCTCACTCATAGAGTGACACATCACATCTAGAGAGGCAGAAAGAGGGAAGATATAAGGAACAGAGGCCAATCCTGGCCCAGAACCTGGAATAGTGACTCAGATAATTTGCCTAGCACAAGAAACCATAATGCACTCTTGAAAGTAACAACTCCCTGTAATTAAGAGCAACATGTTAAACCATAGCAATCCAGTGCACCAGAGAAAACCAGGGTAAGAGACTGCAAAGAAGAAGCCCCCTGGAGTGAAAACCTCAAGGATACCTCAAAAACCAGTTCTGCCAAAATATAATTGGATGAGACTAGTATGCAATTTATGTCCTAGTGCATTGTCAATAGTTCAATCAGCCGGAAGTACGAGAGCCTAAGGGGCAATGGTATAATATCAAATAAAGTAGACAGCTTACCAGAGATCAGGAAAAGAGAAAGTCAAATATTATTCTGCTAAAGCCACTGCCATCTCAAACCTAAGCCATAAGCAAACCTAAGTCTGCTTTCTCGAGTAATATCAAAGTCTTATATAATAAAAAAAAAGGGGAAAAAAGTCGTGGAAGGGGAGGCAGGAAGGGGGATGGGGTGATTGGATGATGGGCACAGAGGAGGGCACTTGACTGGATGAGCACTGGACGTTATACTATATGCTGGCAAATCGAACTACAATAAAAAAATAATAATAATAAAAAAAGGAAAAAAAAAACAGTCTTCCCACTACAGGGGAAATAGACTTCAGCAAAATAGTCTAAGTCACAAAACAAACAAACAAGCAACAACACAAAGAACGGCAGAAGGAAATAAGTATCCAGAGTTTCTATAATATATTATATAAAATGTCCAGTTTTCAACAAAATTTTATGACATGATGCAAAGAAACAGCAGCCTGACACACTGAAATTAAAAAAAAAAAAAAGAGGCAATAGAAACTGCCAGTAAGAGGGACCTGACATCAGATTTAACAGAGATTTCAAATTAACCATTGTAAATACTTTTAAATTGAAATATGCCAAATGGAAAATCTTGCATGAAAAGTACAAATAATTGACTTAAGAATTTGTCGGAGGGGCCAAAATTAGATGAACTGGCACAAGGAAGAATTAGTGAATTGGGATTTAGATCAATTGAAAGTCAGTGATATGAAGAATAGAAAATAGATGAAGAAAAATAAAGCGAGGCTTAGAGAAATGTGTGGCATCTTTAAATGCACTATCATATGCATATGGAAATACGAGAAGGAGGTGGGGGAAAAGATCAAGAACAGACACTAGAATAATGGCTGATGGAAAACAATTCACACATCCAACAGGCTCAGTGAACATCAGGATAAAAACAAAATGATTCACACTCATATCATAGTAAACATGATGGAAGCCAAAAACAGCAACAACAAAAAATCTTGAAAGCATCAAGAGGGGGACGCCTAGGTGGCTTAGTGGTTGAGCATCAGCCTTCGGCTCAGGGCCTGATCCTGGAGTCTCTGGATCAAGTCCCACGTTGGGCTCCCTGCATGGAGCCTGCTTCTCCCTCTGCCTGTGTCTCTGCCTCTCTCTGTGTGTCTCTCATAAATAAATAAATAAAATCTTAAAAAAAAAAAAGAAATAAAGAAACAAGAGAAAATCTACTTGTCATGTATTAAGGAAGCCCAGTAAGATAAAGACCTGATTTCTCATCAGAAACAATAGAGATCAGAAGGCAGTGGGATGACATAGTCAACAAGCTGAAAGAAAAAAAAAAAGTCAACCAAAACTCTTACAGACAGCAAAATGCCTACCAACAGTGAATGCAAATAATCCATTCACGGATAGAAACCGAAAGAATTTGTCATATCATACCTGCCCTCCAAAAAATAGTAAAGGGAAGTTTTAGGCTATTAGCAAGTATGCCAGATGAAAATTTAAATCATTTAAAAGTCAAAGAACACTCTTAGAGATAATTATATATTTATAAGAACAGCACAAATGCATATTTGTTGTTTTTTGATTTATTTAAATAAGAATTGCATAAATATATAGGTAGAATTATATCATTGGACCTATAACATAAGGGTAATGCGATATATTTGACAGTAAGGAGGTGATTGGAGTAAAAAAATGACACAAGGTGGTATTTTTAACCCAAACAAATAAATGAATAGAATCAGAAATGGTAAACAAGGTAAATATGACAAATTCTATAAATATGTACTTGATTCCCTTTTATTTTTCAACCTCTTTAACAGACATGAATATATTCAAAGTAGTATTTTAACTATGTATTATAGAATTTGTAACATTTATAAATATAAGGTATATATAATATATACTATATACATGTAAATATATTCATGTATATATACTTATATGAACTTATGTGTATTATTTTATATGTAATAATTACATATGTAAATATACACATAAATATCACTGAAAGCGAAATCAGGAGACAGAGCTATAGAGGAACATTTCCACATCTCACTGGAATAAGTTAGCAGAAATCTGAAGTAGATTATGATAAATTAAGATGTACATAGTAAGCCTTGAAGCAATCACTAAGAAAATAACTCAGAACATAATTGAAAATAAAGGGTTAAGAGAAAGAATTAGATTGGAATGAGTATTTTTTCCAGAAAATGTTCAGTTTTTGTTTTCCATAATATGTATCATATAAAATATTCATATGTAAAATTTATTTTTTTCATATGTAAAATTTAAATAGAATTAGCAGAAATGTCCACATTTTAACGAATGAATTTTGCTTTTAACTATTTTAAAGCTCAGATGATGTTTTGCATCTAATATATTTCATTCTGTACTTTTAATAATCATAAGTTGATGCAGAGATATCAACTGTCAGTTCCCCTATAATTTTCTTATCACAAAATTTTATTTTAATTCATTTATTATTTCATAGCTTACATCTCTAAGTAGAATTTGTGGAAAATCATGTAGCTTTTAGTACAATCTAGTATTTACATAGTTGAGAATGTTTTGAGGTTGTGTTGGGGGTATAATAATGGTGGTGGATTTTTTTGTTTCATATTTTTGATTAAATCATAATCCTGAAATTATCAAACTTTAGGGTAAATATATATTTTATGCTATTAGAAACTTGTAGTTTTTAGTGGAGAGGTCTTGTTCCACTTTCATTAAATTTATTCCTAAGAATTTTATGTTTAGTGATGCTATTGTGAATGTTTTATTTCATTTTCAAAGTACTTATTTCTGGTTATAGACTGCAGCTGATTTTTCTGTATAGACCACCTAGTCTGTATCCTTTTAAAAAGTCCTTATTATTCTCATATAATTACCATAAATTTCTTAGGATATCTTAGAATTTTCACCCTACACAATCATAAAGAGATACTAGAGACAGTTTCTAAATATGTGGGGTTTTTGTTTTTGTTTTTGTTTTTGTTTTTTTGCTAAATATGTGTTTTTAAACTTCCAAGTATTTGGAGTTTTAAAAATATTTGCTATTTATTTATATTTTAGTTTTACATTAAAATGTAAGTTTTGTTTGTTTTTGTAGTGTTTTTGTTTGGCTAGCATCATAATATAAAGTGGGACCTATTTCTTCCTCATCTATTTTCTGGAAGAGATTGTGGAGAATTGGTGCTGATTGTTCTTTAAACATTTGTTCATAATCTCCTGCAAAACCATATGGGCCTCCTGATTTCTGTTTCAGAGTGTTTTATTAAAGACTCAATTTACTTAAAAGTCGCAAAATTATTCACAGTATCCATTTCTTATTGAGTGAATTGTGATCGTTTGTGTTCAATAAATTGTCTCACTTTGCCTAATTTGTCAAGTGCACCTGTGTAGCATTATTGGTAGTATCTCCATATTCTTGTCATGTGCAGGGTGTGTACTAATACCTCTGTCTTATACCTGGAAATAGAAATTTGTCTTCTCTCTTGTTTTTTTTTTTTTTTTGTCAGCCTTGCCAGAGGTTTTTCGCTGTTATTAATCTTTTCAAAAATATAACTATTTTACGGATTTTTATCTATTGTATTTCTGTTTCCAATTTCAGTGATTTCTGCTCTTTAATATCCTTCCTTCCCTTCCTTCTGCTTGATTTGAGTTTATTTTGCTCCTCTCTTGGTAGGATCTTGAGGTGGGAATTTTAATTATTGATTTGATTCTTTTCCAGTAGGCATTTGGTGTTCAGAATTTCCCTCTCAGCACTTGTTTAGCTGTGTTCCACAAATCTATTTAGTGCAGTGGGTTTTTTAATATATATATATATATATATATATCCAGAGAATTTCTCTTTAACCCGCAGCCCATGTAGATATGTGTTGTCTAGTTTCCATGTGTTTGGATATTTTGTTGTTATTTACAGTAGCAGATTTATATGTTTTCATGGTTGTTGGAGAACATACTCTGCATGATTTTATGTAACTTTGTTTTTTAAATTTGTTGAGGTTTGTTTTTATGGTCCAGAATATGGTCTCTTCTGGTCTATGTCCCATCGGCACTTGAAAGGAATGTGTGTTCTGTTCAACGGAATGTTTAATAAAAATCAATCTGTATTCTCTACATATCAATTAGATTCTCTCTCTCTCTCTCTCTCTCTCTTTTATGGTGTTGCTAAATTCTTCTAGATCCTTGATGGTTTTCTGTCCAATTAGTCTATCAGCTGTTCAGACCCCTAGGGGTGTTGATGTCTACCGTTATAATTATCTACTTGTCTATTTCTTCTTTTAGTTCAATTTTTGGATGTTTCATAGCTCTGTCATTTGGTACAAATTCATCTAGAAGTGTTATATATTTTATGGATTAACCCTATTATTATGTAATATCCATTTGTATTGATTTTTTATTTGCTCTACATTTACTTTATCTGATATTGATATAACCACCCCTGTTTTCATGATATGAAATCATGATCAATGATCAATGTTAATATGATACACATTTTTCCTATTACTTTACTTTCAATTTGCTCATGCCATATCAGAAGTTTCACGTAGATGGCATATATTTGGGTTATATACGTTGAACTCATTTTGACAAGATCTATCTTTAATTGGTGTATTTAGGTAATTTGCCTTTTAATAAGCATTTACTACAATTTTAAAAATAAACTTGAAAAGATAAATGTTCTATAATTTTAAAATCAAGTTTATATTTCTTACTTTATATTCATTACATAAAAATACTATAAGGTAGTTGCTCATTTATTATTAATAGAGCATAAAATTTTCATATGCTTGGAAACAGAGTCACTAACCTTTTTTGAAGGAGGCAGCATTCTGTAACTGAAAACAATACAGGATAAGAAACCAGACCTGAATTCTATTGAACGGTTTTGCTAGTAAAATGTTTTACCACATTTATATGTATCATTTAACATCGTAAATCTCGATTTGTTTTTTCCTAACTAGTGTGTTGTAAAGACCAAATGCAATGTTTAAAGGAATTTGTAAACTATAAAACACTGAATATATCACTAGTTACTATTAAGCCTGACAATCTGTCCAAAGTCAAAGAAAATGGTGTCTCCATCTGGTCTCGATCATGGGGTTTTGCCTTCTCAGCTTCTACTGTGGAAGTTATTTTTCTAATTGAAATTATGAAACACTTCTCCATGTTTTAAGGTAAATTTTAGATATGTTCAATTACCCAATATGTAATTTTAAAAAAGAATCTACTATTGTTTAATATTACATAGGTTTACTTATATTCACATAAAATTGCTGAAAACATAATAAGATAGAATTTTTGTTACTTTTAAAACCTCATGAAGATATAGCAAAAGTTCATTCGGTAAATTGTTTACCTTATCATTTTTGTTAAAATCCAAATTAATTAAATCACATGATTTCAAATTCAAAACTGCATAGAAATGAATGTGCACTATGTGTGTAATACTATATATACACATGTTATAGATTAAAAAGATAAAAGACAAATTACCAAGTGAAAAACTTGAATTTGAGAAGAATAAGTCCCATGATAACATAAAGAAAACAAAAAAAAGGGCAATCTAGTTTAGTGATAGGATATTTCATTTTCTGCACAAAAACCATGAAACTTTTGAAAAGTGTAGGACAATAAAATATAAAATTATGGATGAAAGAAAGAATTATTGACCTTCTGTGTCAAAAATCCTAATAGGACTGGTTCTATCCAATCTCAGAGAAAATGTGCAGTTAGTAGATTAGAGACAGCAAAGCTACTTGGTTCAAGTGACCCCATGATTAAATTCAATATAACTTAGAATAGTGACCTAAATGCTATATCAAACTAAAGTTTAAATTCTCAAAGTCATATTTTCAAGGTGTAAGAAAAGGGATGGAGAAAATGGCCTCGCCAATAATAAGATAAAGCTGTAGCAAATAAGAATAGCTGGATTAAAAAAATTCAGCATCATTCAAAGGGGTTAAAACAAACAACAAAAAAGAAAGAAGAAAGAAAGAAGAAAGAAAGAAAGAAAGAAAGAAAGAAAGAAAGAAAGAAAGAAAGAGAAAGAAGAAAGAAAGAAAAGAAGAAAGAAGAAAGAAAGAAAGAAAGAAAGAAAGAAGAAAGAAAGAAAGAAAGAAAGAAAGAAAGAAAGAAAGAAAGAAAGAAAGAAAAAGAAAGAAAGAAGGAAAATATAGGCACAATAGCTTTACCTGAGCAACCACTTGCAAACTTACATATTACTTTAAGGTGAATGAAGTATTCTTCTGTGTTTTTTTTTTCTTTTTTTCTCCAATGATTTATTCTTAGTGGTCATCACATATTAATGCTAGCGATAATTAAATTCCATATTAAATCAGGCTGTATGCTCTTTCCCTTAAGAATAAATGCAGGTTAGCAATAATTCTTATTGGATCGTAAAGCTCTTCCTTAGAAAATGGAACAAAGAAATTATTCCCTAAAGCCTATCCAAAGGATAAACCTCACAAGTTTTATTAAGCTGTTAAATAAAACAGGAGGCAGAATTGGGAAACTCAGTAAATGAAATAAAAAAAAATTAGAAATGTAAAAATATTAAATTTTTATCGAAGGTAAAATTGTATTATGATGTGCAGTGATGCCTGACTTAGCCAATACCTGTCCAAGCAAGTATCCGTCAAGTAACTGCTGTTGCCATATAACTACAAGTCCTGAGTAGAAAGAGAGAATGGCTGGAGAATGCTCAGAAGTTCTGCAAAACAGAACTTTATTACCCTTGCTTGAAATACTAAAGGAAAGGATATGTATTTACTTAATCTAAATCATCAAGAAACAAATGGTAAGGAACCTATAGGGTATCTTTTTCAACAATACAGGTCAGTCCGACTGAAAAATTAAATTCTTCTGATTATCACTGCCTAAGAACTACTGAAGGGTTGTTTTTTGTGCGTGTGTGTTTTTTTTTTTTTTCACTTTGGTGCACCAATATTATGAAAACCTATTTTAGTCCTTTGATTCTAATTGTTGTAACACCTACGTTCAAATGCCAGTGTCCAAATTCAGAATCATCTTATCAATTAAAAACAGCTTTGTCATTTCTATTGACTTCCTTTTTCTAAAATTTCATAATTAAATTTTGGGAAACATTTATATTTTTACTTACAACTTTATTCTCTTTCTTCTTCTTCTTTTTTTTCTTTATCACTTTGTTTTCTATAGGAGTAGTAAGCAGCAAGTCATGATTTTGGATTTTTACAGAAGTCCACTAAAGGTGCTCTTGATGATTTCTTAACTAAACATGATTGTAAATGATTATGCTTATAGAGATGAAGTAGTGATAGTTGATGTACAAATGAGGATGATTTTATAGTTTCAGAGTTATGTATCATCAGAAATGTTTTTCTTGTAGTAGTTGCATTACATAAATAATAGAATCTGAATTTGTGGGGAAATTTTGCTAATCAGAACACACCATTCTACACCACACTTATGAATACTCACTATTCAAGAACTATTTATTTGCAGTCTCAAAACAATATTTTTTTTGTCCACATTACAATCTTACTGGATTGGGATGTTTATTACATTTATTAACACCATAATAATCTGAGAATATTACCCACAGAATGAATTAAGACAGAGAGTCTAAATCACAGTGTTGGCAGAGAATATAGATAGATCTGATTCTTTTTTTTAAAGATTTTATTTATTTATTCATGAGAGACACAGAGAGAGAGAGAGAGAGGCAGAAACAGGCAGAGGGAGAAGCAGGCTCCATGCAGGGAGCCCGACGTGGGACTCGATCCCGGGTCTCCAGGATCACACTTGGGTGGAGGGCGGCGCTAAACTACTGAGCCACCCGGACTGCCCAGATCTGATTCTTTTAAACAACCTCCTGCTAGGAAGCATTAACATACTGAAAGTGCTTCTTGCACTATCATTTGCATGCTGTCTTCATCATTTTTGCCATATCTATGTACCATCTATATGGTTATTTACTCAGTATTATTATTTAGGTTAAACCACTTTTTACTCCCAAGAAAATCCACATATGAAAATTCCACATCACTATCATGAAGGACAAAACAATATGCTTCGATATAAAATGAGGCTAACTATAAAACATAAACAAGATAAAATTGTTATTAAATTTAAAACTGCAAAATTATATTTTAAAAATCTTATAATAAAAGTAACTCGTTTTAATAAATATGACCTACTGTGAATATTTCTGTTAAAAAATGAAAATATTTATGATTGTTTAATATCAGCTTTACTACTAAGTTAGAGATAATATGAGAGGTTTCATTTTATTAATTAAGAGTACTACCTAAGCTGTGTTATTGGAAAAATAAGACACCAGAAAATGACTTAAAAAGAGAGAACTGTTAATCTAACTCTAGCTCCGTGCAGGTTGAGGGCAGATGGTGCAATTAGCTTCTATTTTTGGCTCCAAGTTGCCCACTATAGTTGTCATTCAAGCAGTGAGACATAACAGATATGGAGAACATCCACATGCTTTTAAATTGGTGTCACTGAAGTGGCACACGTCGTTTCAGAATCTCACGTCCTACTGGGCAGAACTTGAATTGTAATGGAAACTGGGAAGAGTATTTCTAGCTTATTGACCACCTGCCCACCTAAAACCCAAAAGGAGAACTACTGGTGGACAATTAGCAGAATTATCATTGGTTTATTTAAGACAGTGAGGCTTAATAGTAATTAAATAATAATCAAAATAATTTTGTTGCTATTGGCATGAACAATACAAACTCACCTACATGTCAACTGAAAGGGTAAAATGTAGTGAGTACCTTTTCTAAAAAGTCACATATTGAGAATTATTTCCCAAACATAAGTTTTGAGGAAAAATCATTCCATTATATATGCTTTTTCAAGAATCTTTCTGAATAAGTCTACACAACCTGATCTTTTGAATGTGCTTGAGTATTAAGTTTTTAAAGCTGTAGGAATGAAGTTATTTTATTCACTCTTGCCATCAGGTTTGGGAAACATTTTAAAATACCTTTAAGCACTCTCAAATGTTTCTTTATAAAATTCAAAAATTCTTCAGAGGAAAATAACCTTATCATTTAGAAGACAACTTTTATTTTAGAAAGAGATCAGTTTAATATAATTAAGGTTTGTAAATTATGGTTCTATATTTGTATCATTCCATTATTTCTTAGAGAGCCAACACAGAGAGATTGCTTTCTATGGACACACTAGGATTTTCAAATGGGCAACTATATTTGCAAAATATGTGGGTTTCAAAGTCAGTTCTACTTATGTGGATAGTCTGCATGAGGAAAACTTTTTCCAGGGAAAATTGAAGTTCTCTCAATTAGAAAATATGAATTAAAATTTTGGAATACTACACATGGTAGCTTCAGTTTGAAAAATAGATGTCCCTGGTCACAGGCCCAGTATTTATTAACTGAGAAAAGATCCAAGAATGCTGTCACCTGCCCCAAAATTAAAAGCTGGAAAGATTTATCTGCTTAATTGAAGACAATGATATTAACGCAACAGAAAAACATACATCCAATGCCTACAGAAATTAGATGTACTGAATGTGCCTATTTCTTTACAGTTCACCTATTATGTAGTGCTAGGTTATACAAGAGGGACACAAAAAAATTCTTAATAGTTCCTGGACTCTAAGGTGGTAGTTTTTGTGGGTGAATGTCATTAATCAAATAAACAAATTTATGTAAAATTACAAATGCAAAGAGAAAAAGGGTAATTGTGCTATAAAAACTGCATTATTTCAAGGAATAGTTGACTTGAGAAGGACATAAGGCATCCTTCATGAGTGATGAATGAAGTTAGACATGAAGAATCAAATAAAGAACTAGGTGAAGACAGAAGGTGAAATACCCAGACACAATAGTTGCATATTCGGCTTTCAAGTCCTATAATTTAGATGTAGGTCAGATTTTAAATCGTGATTAAACAAAAGTTCTGATTTGATAGATCTAGACCAATCACTTCAGCTGGATGAATGAGTTTGAACTAATTAACTTCTGCCAATCAGTCTCCACTGCTGGACATGTGTGAAGGATCAATACCACAGGAAATTCATAAATATTGTCTACTGATTAATGACTGGTTCTGCCAAAGAAAATACGAGTATGTTATAAAGAGAGAAAGAGGAGGAACAGAGGCTGCACGGGCAACATTTATGCATCACTATAATTTCTTCAAGTCTTTAAAAAAAAGTTAGATTTCTTTCTTTTTGCTCCCTTACCACTTGGAACAGTCTGTGGCACGTGCACATTGCTAAAATTACTTGCTCACTGGTTTGTCTTTTACATCAGAAAGTGGATTTCTCAAGTATAGGAAAGTACATTGATGATGATGATGATGATGATGATGATGATTTACCTCTCCATTTATTTTTTTATTCACAAATAAGACTATATTTTTTGCATATGATCTATAGACCTATAAAGTTAATCAAAGACTATTAAAGGAAAAGAATATTTTACCAAACTAGAGGATTTTTCTAGCAAAATCAAATGCCAATCATTTACTTAGGAAACAAAGATGTTTATAGGGACTGTGCAGCATGTATACAGAATTTTTTTACACTTCAATATAGATCATTGTAATCTAAATTTAAGATTTTCTCAAGGTATTATACTTTACTTATCCTGTATGAACTAGCTGGAAATCATGAAAATTGCCCTATTGAATGTATTAATTCAGTTTTTTCATCAATATGCTAATATATTAGCTCTTTTGGAAAACAGTAAGAAACCGCATTACAGAGCCATAACATTTTCAGGAAATGTTTGTTGGCTTTTGTTTCTACTTTGGATCAGGGATACTGAATATAACATTTTTAAAAAAACTACCAGGTAGTGTAAATTGAACCTATGCAAAGACGTATGATTCACTGAGT
This sequence comes from Nyctereutes procyonoides, assembly GCF_905146905.1. Classification (NCBI taxonomy): domain Eukaryota; kingdom Metazoa; phylum Chordata; class Mammalia; order Carnivora; family Canidae; genus Nyctereutes; species Nyctereutes procyonoides. Next base: position 10,646,416 of record NW_026575032.1, on the reverse strand, counting down.
TTAATAGACTTTCTATTAAAAAATAGACAGATATGGTTCACAGCACACTAGAAATTATGTAATACTTTGTGATATTAACAATCACAAATATAATGTAGCTTGGGAAATTCAGTCAAAAAAAGGTGTTACTAATACTTTTATGATTATGTACAACAAAGTTAATAAATAGAAGGTAACACTTTTTATGTTACAGAATGGTTTATTTTTTTAAAATAGATATTTACACTCTAGAAAATCACATTCCTCAAAGAAGAGAGCAAACAACTATTTACATTTATAGAACCCTTTTCCTTGTTTCTCAACCTATAAACATTTTTAAAAATAACCTAAACATATACTCTAAACAGAATTGTATTGAAACATAGAAATTAGAAAATTGGCACTTTAAAACTAAATTTCTTTTTTTTAAAATATTTCATTTATTTATTCATGAGAGACGCACAAAGAGAGGCAGAGCCACAGCGAGAGGGAGAAGCAGGCTGCAGGCAGGGAGCCTAATGTGGGATTCGATCCCAGGTCTCCAGGATCACTCCCTGAGCCAAAGGCAGACACTCAACTGCTGAGCCACCCAAGCGTCCCCTTAAAATTAATTTTCAGTTCTATATGTGCTGCATGATATACCTAAGGTTTTTGGTTTATTTTGTTTTTTAAGTCTATATGTATGTATGTGTGTGTTTTGTCATCTTTATATTAACTCAAGAACCATGAGGCCATCATTCAACCTAACCCAGTATTGTACCCTCTTTACATTCTCTCCCTCTAATAGATAGATAGATAGATAGATAGATAGATAGATAGATAGATGATATAGATAGATAGATAGATAGATAGATAGATAGATGATAGATAGATATAGATAAATGTTACAAAATAGATAGCTAGATGACGGAGATAGATATGAGCAGATATATCCACACATATGTATATGGATATATAAATGTGTGTATTACATATGTATACAAAATTATACATGTAACACATAAATACATGTATACACACATAAATGCAAATAAATGTATTATATATGTATAAGTACATAAGTACATACATGTGTATGTATACATGCACATATAACATAGGTATATACATATACACTATACATACACATAACTCTTCTCTTAATCATTGCACTTTGTTATTTATTTATCTGCTTTACATTAATCAAATAGCATGCTGTGTAATGATACTAAAACCTAAAAAGACATTATTGTTTATAAGACAAAAAAATTATTCCATTCCAGTGGCTATAACATCAAGTGAAATGACTATTTTTTTGTGCTGTAGTAAAGGGTAATTTTAACTTTCTGAGACGAAAGAGTTACATTACCATAAACCGTAACAGGATCATTTTCTCATAGTAGCTATGCCAAAATGCATAAAGACTGAGACATAGGGTACTTGCATTTTGAAGGTGACATGAGAAATCTGGTCATTTGTACAGACCTACCACTTCAGTGTAGGTGTTGGCTTGGTGAAGAATAAGCAAGAGACAAGTGAAGAATATTCTTTGGAGATGAGTTGTCAGAATGCAAAAATAAATGTAAGTAAATAAAAAGTGGAATGTTTAAATGTGATCATAGGACAGGGACAGCAACCAGGGAAGTAAGAGCCTCAACTATGCACAGTGGAGGTGGGACTGGACCATAAGCTCTCTGGCGGGGTCATAATTCTAGAAACTTTGTTTGAGTTTTAAATTTTAAATGTATGTTACTTGACTTAAAAAAATCAGTTTATTCCTGATTTTTTTGAGAAAAATCAGTCCAGAAAAGGAATATTAGGTTTAGTTATGACAAATAGGCACAAATAACATGAATTTAATTACAAAACAAAACTAAAGAAAAAAACCCAGGCACAAAAACCAGAAGATAAGGCAGTTTCTTTACAGATTTAAGTTATAAAACTCAATGTGGTGACCTTATACACTATGTCCTCTTTTTCCATATATTTGTGAAAGGCACAGAGACCTCTTGTACTGCTCCATAGCTTTGCTTCAGCACTGCCACAATTAAAGGCTATTTGTACCTTTTTTTTTTTAACTCATTACTTTGTTATGTTTTTTTTTTCCCCTTATCTCTCACCATGGCTTCACTAGGTTAGTGTGACTAAAAATATTACAATATTCGTGCTATTTGCATTTTATCAGAGTACTATTAGAAATGCAGAAGTATAATTTAAGTCTCATTACAGGTTGGAAAATATTTATGTAAATACAATTTTGTACATATTTTCAATTGTTTACCAAGCACATTCTGAAATGCTAGAAACCCCTCTAACATGAAGAAATCTCCCTCCTAAAACTGCTGGTAAAATTGGTTGAAATATCAACTTGGTAGTCTTGGCAGGTATCTCATATGTGCACTTGTGGCTAACATTATTCTTATCACCATAATATCCCTCTGTGCTAACTCATTTCATTGTTTGATACGTTTCTTATATTCTTGTGTAGTTATAATTGAAATGAGAGTAGTGACAAGATTTTAAAATATATAAAATACATGATTGTCAAATTTAAGAAAGGTACATCAAAGAGGATTTTCTCCTCTAGTCCTCACACAATCTCTTGATTCAATTGACATCACAGCATTAGATATATTAGATATAAAAGCGTTAGAGGGTTTTAATTAGAGGTGTAATTAGGCATAATTTTGTACTTAAGATTACTTTTTAGACTTGTTTTTGGAGATGGACCGAGACTGGACTGTAGGAGAAAAAGAGTGGAGGTGGGTATAGCATTCGGAGATCTGGAGAAAATTGCCCAGGCGAGTGGTAATGGATGGTGACCTGAACGAAGGTTGCAGCAATGGCTGTGGTGAGGAAATTCTATATTTTAAGAAATATGTAATGGATCTTTCATATTAATTTGATATGATTTATTTGGTAGATGACAAGAATTCTATCTAAGCCTAAGTAACTGGGTAGATGAATCTAGCATTTAGTAATATAAGAAGGAATTGGGTAGAAGCAAACTTAGGGCTGGGATGTAGAAATCAAGGTTCTATTTATATCATGTTAATTTTTAGATACTTTTAGACATACAAATGGAGGTTTCACAGGGGCAGTTATTTATGAGTCAGATTCCCTAATCGATATCTGTGTTAAAAATAGAGATTCTGCAGTTAATATGTATAAAACTGGCATATTAATTCATGGGACAAATGAGCTATAATAGGGAGAAAATTGAGAATAAAAAATAATAAAGATGAAGTTTCAACCATATCAAGGCTACTGAGAGGCTGAGTTATATGCAAATTGACAATAAGTCAAGGGTGGGACGCCTGGGTGGCTCAGTGGTTGAACCTTTGGCTCAGGGCGTGATCCCAGAATCCTGGGATCCCAGGATCCAGTCCTGCATCCGGCTCCCTGCATGGAGCCTGCTTCTCCTTCTGCCTGTGTCTCTGCCTCTCTCTGTGTCTCTCATGAATAAATAAATAAAATATTTTTTAAAAAAAGGAAAAGAAAAGAAGTCAAGGGCATTAGCAAAACAGTAATGAAAGATTTCAAACTATGAGAAGAAACATCTGCTTGGATAAACATTTGGACAAGATAATATGAGCTAAAATATGAAGACAAATAAAACAGATGACTTGTTTTTGAGAAAATCTGATGTTAAATGGAGGATTTATGTGATATGAATGACAATTTTATTACTTGAAGTAAAATGTATTCAATTCAATGTATTCAATACTAATACATGTGGGGGTGCCTGCGTGGCTCAGTCAGTTAGGCAGGTAAGTGTCTGCCTTTGACTCAGGTCATGATCCTTGAGTTCTTAGATTGAGCCCCACATCCCATATCTGGCTCCCTACTCAGCGGGGTGTCAGCTTCTCCCTTTGCCCCTCACCCAGCTCCTGCTCTGTTTCTCTCTCTCTCTCTCTCTCTCAAATAAATAAATAAAATATTTTTAAAAATATTGAAAATAAAAGAATCTTCTTTAAAAAATACTAACATGGGATCCCTGGGTGGCGCAGCGGTTTGGCGCCTGCCTTTGGCCCAGGGCGCGATCCTGGAGACCCGGGATCGAATCCCGCGTCGGGCTCCCGGTGCGTGGAGCCTGCTTCTCCCTCTGCCTGTGTCTCTGCCTCTCTCTCTCTCTCTGTGACTATCATAAATAATAAAAATAAATAAAAAAATAAAAAATACTAACATGTTTGTATATTAAATAATAAATGGAGAAAAATGGAATATAATATTATATAAATATAATAAAAATAATCGTTCCTTCTCTTTCTTTTTTTTCTTTTTTCTTGCTTTTTCTTTGCCTTTCTTGTTTGCTTGCTTGCTTTCTCTGTGTCTTCCCTCTCTCTCTGTCTCTCCCCACTGTTTCTAGAGAAGCAAAACTTCTCATCAAGTCAACCATTAATCAAGCAACATTACTACAAATGCTGAGCCATTTTCTCCAAGAAAAACTATTTGTTTCCACAAATGAAGAAAAGACTTAAATAAATCTCAGACTGTAAGTTTTGGACAGTTTGCTGCTTTAGTAAAAGCTTTAAAAAAAAACTCTCAATATTTTTGAAAGTTTTTACAAATACAGAATTTATGGTTTCACATATTTTTCTTTCCTCTAAGAAGTTTGAATATGTCATTCCATATTGACTTCTGGCCTCCATGATTTCTCATGACACAGCACATGTAAATCTTACTATGGATCCCTCGCGTGTAAGAAATCACTTTTTCTTACTGCTTTCAAGATTCCCTCATTGTCTTTGACTTCATCAGTATGATCATGATGTGTGTAGCCATACTTTTTAAAAATTCAGTTTGTAGGGATCCCTGGGTGGCGCCGCGGTTTGGCGCCTGCCTTTGGCCCAGGGCGCGATCCTGGAGACCCGGGATCGAATCCCACGTCAGGCTCCCGGTGCATGGAGCCTGCTTCTCCCTCTGCCTGTGTCTCTGCCTCTCTCTCTCTCTGTATGTGTGTGTGACTATCATAAACAAATTTAAAAAAATTAAAATAATAAAATAAATAAATAAAAATTCAGTTTGTAGTTTGTTGAAATTTTTGGATGTATCAATTAATGAATATCTTTCACCAAATTTGAAAGATTTGTCATTATTTCTTCAAACATTTCTGTCTCTTTCATTTGACCTCCTTCATGGACTCCCATTATGTACATTAATATACTAGATGATGTCCCATGGGTCAGTGAGGTTTTGTTCATTTTTATTTCTGTATTTTCCTCAGATTAGATCATTTCAATTGACCTATCTTCAAGTAAAATGCTTTTTTTTTAATTTTTTTTTTTTTTTTGGATTCTCACAGAAAGTTGAGTCTGGAAAATTTTTCATTTTGATTATATCTTTCACTTCCACAATTTCTGTTTGGTATCTCTTTATAATAATTTCTTCCGTAATTATATTATAATTCTTCTTCCATAATTACTGTTTGGTATCTGTTTATTAATATTCTGTATTTGGTGAGATAATATTTTAATGTATGCTTTTAGTACTTTAGACAAGGTTTCTTTCAACTCTTTGAACCTCTTAAAAACAGCTGATTTAAAGTTTTATTTAGCTAATCCCGTGTCTATGATTCCTCTGTTTGTTTTGATCACTTTTTTTCTCACGTATGGGTCATATCTCCTTGCTCTTTGTTGAATTCTGGACATTCTGAATACTATAATGTGGCAGCTCTGGAAAACATATTTTCCCTTCTCTGCAGAGCTTGCTGTTGCTACTTGTTGTATTTGTAGTTTGTTTAATGAATTCTCTGGAATAATTTTATAAGATATGTATTTTTTCTCATATGTAACCACTGAAATCTCTATTCTATTAGCTTCTCTAATGATTGGACAGTTTTCCTTAAATGCTTTGAACCAGGAAGAAAAAAAACCCTCCCAATTCGGTGTGTGGGTTTGCAGAGTGGTTCTGTATGTGTTAGGGCATACCTTTAAAACTCAACCAAGAAGTTTATAATTCTATTTTAACCTTCACTTTCTGCTTGTGCAGTCTCACGCTCAACCAGATATCAGAGGTTAGGGCTTTTTAGGTCTTTCCTAGGCATGGGCACAGCCCTGAGCATGTGCATGTTCTTCCAGTTTTTCAGGAATATGTCAGAAAGCTTTTTAGATCCTTTATTTCTCAATACAATTCACCCCGAGCCTTTCCTTCAAAGCTTTTTGACTAGCTAATCATTTTCCCCAACTATTAACTATTGACTCAGTAGCAAAAATGAAAACATTTGCTTATAAGCATTTTAAACAAATGTCCCTGGATAACAGCTGTAGTAAGAATCAAGTTCCAGTTAGGTGAAATAAAGACAACCTTTTGAGTGGGACTTTTATGAAGTCACTAGACATGTCACCCAAAAACAATCTGTGAATGAGCTCCAATCTTCTTCTTGCACCAGTACGGGGGATATGGGCTGTTATTTTCAAGGCTACCCCTGAGCTGGGGAGCAGAACATGAATCTAAGGTAAATTAAAATACCACAAAACTCACTGTTATTAATGAGATTCACTATTTTTTGCTTGCTTGTTTGTTTGTTTGTTTGTTTTTCCCGAAGAAGTGTTCCCCAAAGCTTTTGATTAGTTTCCAGGGTCCTGCTGACTCCAACAGTTTTGTCAATTTTTTTCATTGTTTTTATATATGGCTGGGTTTGGGGGTTTCTTTCTCAAAAGTAGGGACACAACTGACATCACTCTATTAGTACGCTTGTAAAAGAAGTATTAAGGATGAATATTATAGAGAATTTTTAATTTTTTTCCACACAAATAATCTTACGGAAATTACACAAGGCATCCTAGCTATTATTGATATAAATATTATTATTCATGATTGAGCCTGTAAATAAAGATCACTTTCTTAGTTTGGGACTAAACTGAACATTTTTCCATTCCTTTTTTTTAACTTGGTTCAATTTATTTTCAAACTGGCTTTGGGATAGTGACAGGTCTACCATAGTTAGACTGTATACATTATACTCAAGATCACCATACTAAGATCTGAAAAGACATGCTGCTGTTATTGGCTGCCTTGTACTGCATTTATATGAATGGTTTTACTCCAAGTAACTCTGAGCCCAATTTTGGGAAATTATATAAAATTGATGATGAAATTATGCATATTTATGTACACAAAAATAATATATTTGTGTTTTTTTAAAGAAACCATACTAATGAATATTAGATTTCTAACTATAATATTTTTATTTTATATTTTGAAAAGGATTAAAGATTTTTTTAATATTTTTTACCAAAATTGTGTAGAGTTCCTCGAAGAATAAATCATCATATACTTAACAGAAGGCTACCTACAATGGTTCATTGAACTTATGGTGAAAAAGCCAGAAAGTATTAAAATAAACATTTTTAATGATTATTTCTTGAAGATTGTTTATTACCAAAATATATTGCTTCCTTCATCATATTATCATTACTATCATTATCATGTTGTTCATCATATTCATCATCATCATAAATTGCACGTATGTAATAGTTGTAGCATCAATCTGTATTCATTTATTTCATTTGTTTCCCTAAAACCTCTTTGACAGTGGCAAGGCAATCATATCTATTATTGCAGAACAAGATTTTAAAATGCAAAATACTTGCTTAGAGTTACATGACAAAAATCTGTAGAGACAACACTAAAAACTTGTTCTTTCAAATCTTAGTCCAAGATTCAGTTTAATGTACTATACTGCATTGACATTCCTAAATTTGTACTGTAATGCAAAATGATGCATGAGAACATCAATTTATGGATTGAATTATATGGAAAAGAAAGGAAGAGTTACTTAGCAATTAGAACATATGAAAGTCTATAGAATGCATGGACTATTCTTGGAAAAATTTGGGCTTTTAAAACCTGATTTAATCTCACTCTGTTGTCAATATTTCCAACGGTGAAATGGATGTACCTGTTTCTAACTGAAACAATTCCCGAGAACAGTATTTTTCCATTTATTTTTAATTGCTTAGAGATACTCTGACAAGATGCACTATAGAAAGAGATGTATTATCTCTTCACGAGATATTATCACACTTTCTTCAACACTGAAACTGTACAGCTTACTACTGTGTAGAAGTGGGGTTCATAATGCACATTGTTGATTATCAAAATCATTATATTCAATAAATATGAATGGAAATGTTCAGAAAAATCTCCAGAACACTATAAGAAAAAAAAACTATTATAAGAAATTAAAACACATTCTTGTTATTTACATTCATTTGCTACTAAAATATTATTTAACATAGACCTGAGATTGTTGAGAGCATTTAAAGGGAAAAATTGATATGATGAAATCATTATTTCTCATTCTCTTTTACAGTTTTTAATTGACAAAAAATATTTCCTGATTAAGTTCAGAAAAGTTGATTACCTAAAAAATAAAAATGTGCAGAGAATAAAACTCTTCAAAAGCAATTTAAACAGGGAGCTTCACACAGGGAGGGATTATTTACTGACAGTTTGGTTAGGTTGGTGAACAGCTGTTCACATACCTTCTTACTGAAGAGAAAAACTGTAGAATTAGCTATGTCATCAGTGGGTAAAAAGCTGCCAAATGTTGACTTAGTTTGTAAAAAAAAAAAAAAAAAAAAAACAGAAATAAGCAAGCTGCCCTAGTGAAAAGGAATCTTATCACATTTGTTGCCTTAAAAGGACAGATAAGAGGAAAGGTCTATTTTCTCTGTTCACAGATAAGTGCACTTCTGATGATTCCAGAGTGGAAACTCTAAAGTTTGATAACAAAAACCACCATGTATGGCAATTCCAGTCGATTTCTGGTACTTCTCTGGCTAATATAAAAAGTTCCAGGGGTAACAGAGAAGTGTCTGATACAGCACAAAACAAAAAATATGCTAAATCGTGAAAAAGCAGTGTTGCATAGTGGTTCCCAATGCAACATGCGTAGGCTCGTAAGTCCAACTCCGCCACTCACTAGCTGTGTAACTTGAGAGCAATTTTAATAGCATCTGTACCTATGTTTCTTCATTTTGTATAATGAGAAAATAACCTAACTCCAAGTATTATTATACAAGTTAAATTATTGCATGCAAAAATTTTAGAACAATGTCCATAAGCCAGGGTAGTTTATCTGAAATCCTATAGACAATTGTAGCTTGAAACACTTTTCTGTATGTAATTCTTTTCTTTGACCTTTTTAAAGATTTTACTTTTATTTATTCATGAGAGACAGAGAGAGAGAGAGAGAGAGAGAGGCAGAAGCAGAGAGAGAAGCAGGCTCCTCCCAAGCATGGAGCCTGATAGGGGACCTGATCCAAAACCCCAAGATCACGACCTGAGCAAAGGGCAAATACTTAGCTGCTTAGCCAACCAGGCACCCCTGTAATTCTTATTTCACTGAACTCCTCAGTCTTGAAATAAGGATTTTATTAAGAATCATATTTTATGTAAGAAAACGGACTTAAGGATTTAATGTCAAGGAAATCTGAAGGTCACAAATACCCAATGTCTAACAACTTTCCCTTCAAAAGAAATATATTGGTTGGAAAGAAGTTCTGTCAATTTTCCAATTCTTAAAAATCAATAGTAGATATTCACTTCTTTATGTGAAAGTTTTTATTCTTTGATAAAATGCAAATATCTCAGGAAAAATATTGAGTGATCAGTTGAGCCTGTTTTAATGCAAGTAACTTACATCTTTTGTCTACACACTAGAATTTATGTATTTATTATTTATTTAAATTATAGAAATACTATTCTTTTTTTTCTTTTCCCTTCTCTTTACAACAGTGAAATTCTAAAACCTAGATTTGGGACAACACAAGGCTGACTCATGTCAGGTGGTGGGCAGGAGAAATGTCATTTTCCAGAGTGACATACTGGAGCTCCAGTAGAATCAGGAAGGCATCCACTCAATTATTCAGAAAATGAGGCAACATGTTGGTAATTTACTATCAAATAGTAATTATTTTACTTGGTCTTTGGTTGGAGGTTATTGGCTAAACATAAAAAACATGGAAAATGAGCAGATGAAGAAAAAATAAATTCTAAGATTTTGTGAATTTATATACAGCAGCCAACCTATTTATTTATTATCTAAATATTTATTTATTCCACATAACTTGGAGAGCAATGGTCCTAGCTAAAGTTAACAACCAGTATGTATATACAATGTATAGATTATAACTTATTTTTCTAACTGTTTTGTAATGTCACCTCTTCCAATAATATTGGATGGCCAATAGTATTTTCAACAGGTTAAAAAAAAGTAGAAAAGTTCAGCTCAGAAAGACTGGAAAGTATCAGAAAAGACTAACATGGGGACACCTGGGTAGCTCAGCGGTTCAGCGGTTGCCTTTGACCCAGGACATGATCCCAAAGTGTTGGGATCGAGTCCCACATCAGGTTCCCTGCATGGAGCCTACTTCTTCCTCCTCCTGTGTCTCTGCCTCTCTCTCTCTCTCTCTCTCTCTCTCTCTCTCTCATGAATGAATGAATGAATAAATAATAAATAAATAAAGACTAAAGTCTGATCTGAGCACTTTCTGTCATGCCATTTTGCTTTATTTAAATCACCAATATACAGCAAAATAAAAAGGCATGAGGAATTTAAAAATACTTCATGATATGATAAAATACACAACTTAAGAAGAAAATCACTTTAGTATGGCACATTACTGGCCTACTTAAGATGAAGGAGTAATATTTGTGATTTTGTGTCTGAAGTAAAACTACCTGAATTTACATCCCAATTCTAATATTTTCTTATCCAGTTTAGGATGATTAATTTAAATTTTCTAAGACTCAGTTTTTACTTCTATAAAAGAAAGATAATAGTGATATTCCATTCATAGGATTGTGATAAGTATTAAATAAGTTAACACAGTTAAAGAATTTAGCTCAAGACCCAGGAAATGCCAAGTAAATATAGATGCCAAGTAAATATAGATGTCAGTATCATTGTTAACATTGTAATTAAGATAGATATTTATGTAATGATAACTGTTGAAATACTTCTAGCTCTTATTGTTGAAAAATTATGAAGTGAGTTATTCCAAAGGAGAAACACTATGAGACAATTAACAAGTAAACTGATATAAGGGGAAAATTTGCTAAAGTAATTTTGCACTTGCCTCTGCATAAATGAGAACGAATAAATGATATAACCCAATTTTGAGATTAATTGGTAATTTAGACGTCTAGATTTCAATTACTCAAACTTTTATTATGTTTCAGGAACAGAAATAATCAGGAAGTTAAGTGTAGTGCATTCATATATTTTCAGTAAAATTCTATAGATGCAGTTTTCCTGACTGTCCTTGAAAATTTGTTCTTAGTAAGACTTTATAAAAGAATCGTTTTATCAGTAACTTTTTCTACTTTCAAAGATTCTTTGTTGTGACATTAGAATTATTGATGTGGTGAGTTGAAAAGCAATAAATGTATGCATGCACACACACACACACACACACACACAAAAGCATTTTTTCTCACCAAGAAGTTATTTTACTAGGATTTGAGATCATCAAAACAGCATGGGCTCCGAATCTAAAAGTGAGGTCAAATGTTTCAGGACTAGAATTTCTTCCTTTTCTTTTCTTTTCTTTTCTTTTCTTTTCTTTTCTTTTCTTTTCTTTCTTTTCTTTTCTTTTCTTTTCTTTTTTTCTTCTTTTTTTTCTTTTCTTTTCTTTTTTCTTTTCTCTTTTCTTTTTTCTTTTCTTCTTTTCTTTTCTTTCTTATCTTCTTTCTCTTTCTTTCTTTCTTTCTTTCTTCTCTTTCTTTTCTTTCTTTTTGGAAAATATAACTTCTTTTCTGAGAAAAATCATGGCCAGAATGCCCCATAATAAAAGACTACAGGCTTTTTAGACATCAAACACCTCTTATACAAAGAACACCTTTACCAGTTAAATAAATTGGAGGTTATCCTTTAGCATAAAAAAGCTAATACAAACAAAAAAAAAAACTAGAAACTATTTGATACCTTTTTCAGAATTTTGATAAGCAAAAATAGTCAATACATACGGCACAATGGGATAAATGGTATTCAATTAGTACCAATGGTATGCTTTAAGTGCCAATTAATTAGCTTATAGAGTTAAATACAGAAAACTTGATTTGAAAGTATGAGACTTAGAATACCACATTTAAATGGAATGATAGTTTGAGGTATATCTGATAGAAGCCCATTAGAAGAAGTTAATCTGAATTATTACAAAGATGATATAAATAGGCTGAGGGGTCAAGATGCACATTGCTATGGTGGTATCATGCCTACTAGAAATAAGATCAAAAGGCAGGGAACACTGAAATAAATGTTTTCCTTTATCTGTAAAAATCTTTGATGATACACAATAGAAAGCAGTATATTATTATACTGATTACAAAATGAAAATGAGGCTTAATTAAGTTCTTCCAGTCATCTATGCCTTCTCCCTGGACTTTAATTTTCTTTGTTGGCAATATGAGGTGCTAAGTAGAACTCTAGCACTATCTAGTCACTAAAGGAATAGCTCTCTTCCTTTCTGGACTGAGGATTTTTATGTTTTATGTTTCCTGCATGTATTTTTACTGGATCTTTTATTCTAATTGAGTGTTGGAACATTTTGTAACGCGATAAGGAATTATTAGGCATCACTGAACAGAGTGGAATAGATATTTCCTGGTGAGAGGCCAAAGATCAAACTATTATTTTAGGAATAAAATTTTAAAAAGAATGTGGACAAACTTATTTTTATTTCTATTTCTTCCAGTGTATCACATTGTTAGGCTCCAGTAATCCAGTTTATGGTATGAAATTCTAATACTCAAAATGAACTCAACAGGCAGCCTGGGTGGTTCAGTGGTTAAGCGTCACCTTCAGCCCAGGGCATGATCCTGGAGACCCGGGATCCCAAGTTCCATATTGGCTCCCTGCATGGAGCCTGCTTCTCCCTCTGTCTGTGTCTCTGGCTCTCTCTCTCTGCTTCTCATGAATAAATAAATAAAATCTTAAACACACACACACACACATACACACTCAACATACAGAACACATTGGTGATATAAAATATTTCATAATTGTTCTAAAAAAAAGACCAGACATAATAAATTTATATTATACACAAATAAATTTAAGTATAATAATGCAAAAATCTAAGATTAATACAAAAATGATGAAAATTGATTAATTTTACCTTCTTAAAAAATAATTTGGGGATCCCTGGGTGGCTCAGCGGTTTAGCGCCTGACTTTGGCCCAGGGCGCGATCCTGGAGTTCCGGGATCGAATCCCACATCGGGCTCCCGGTGCATGGAGCCTGCTTCTCCCTCTGCCTGTGTCTCTGCCTCTCTCTCTCTCTCTCTCTCTCTCTGTATATCATGAATAAATAAATAAAATCTTTAAAAAAATAATTTAAAGCAAACATTTTAAATCCCACATTTTGAAGTTATCTACAAAATATAGTTATAATTTATTTATAAATAAATAACCATCTTAAAAATTTGCTAGAAATGAGATCATTTTACTTTGATATTTTTTCTAATGTAATATTGTGAGTTAGCTGTACTCAAAATAAAAAAATAAAAAAAATGAAGAAAAAAGTATTTCAATGTCTCATAATTTTTTTTTTCAGGAAGATATTAAACACAGAATTAAAGGGTTGCGTAAAATGTGGCATGACTACTTATTTCAATCTGTAGGTTTTTTTTTTTTTTTAGATTTTATTTATTTATTTATGAGAGACAACGAGAGAGAGAGGCAGGGGGAGGCAGGCTCCTCAAGGGGAGCCAGATTTGGAACTCAATCCCAGGACTCTGGAACCAGGCCCCGGGGGGGGGGGGGGGGCAGATGCTGAACCACTGAGCCACCTAGGCATCCCTAATTTGTATATTTTTAATATCTTTTTTTATATAGTGATAACATGAATTATGCATTTTTAAACACTAAATTTTAAAAATGTTATACTTTGTAATATTTTAAACACCAAAATACAAGGGTTTTATATTATGATCATGATGATAAACAGTTTTTCAATATAATTATCTGTGGGCCAACAAATACTTTGGGGTTGAAAAATAAAAATACGGCTCAGTATGTCTATTTGTATGGTTCTCCCTTCCAAAATTATCCGTTAAAATTCTCCCTTTAAGATAAAGGAATAAGGTAGAAATTGTTCATGCCTTTAGATTTTGTGTTTCACATCTAGATTGTGCTTTCTTTTTGTGAGTCTAAATCCACTTTATCAGACATAGGTAGAAACTGAAACCGGGTAAATGTGACTTCATACCTATCTTAATGCTTTAGAAAGAATGTAAGTTTGTTAGGGTCCAAAACTCTTAATTCTCCTCATATATTTATGAAAACACTATCAAAACAGTAAGGCTGAGCACAAAAAAAAGAAAATAAAAATTAAAAAAAAAAAAAAAACAGCCCTCATCAGGCCTGACTGGCTGGGTAGCCACCAGAATCACTCTTCATACCCTGCTGGCTTTCATCCCCGAAGATCAAGGAGAAATGAGGTTCTGGCTACAGCTGAATTTAGAGCGGACTATTTATACCATCCAGAGGACACTGTTCAATGTTAGCCTGACAAACAGCTAAGTATGTCAAGAACCTCTTGCTCATTTCCTTAGTCTCAACACAAATTTCAAGCCCACTGTCTCCACTCCAGTATCTTATACTCTGTCCTCTCATCTTACTGCTTTGTTCTTGCTTTTTCTCTGACCAAAATCCTTAGTCTCCCTTTCTTTCCGTTATGGACCCTTAAGTTCCTTATTAATGAAGCGTAAAATCACCTACTTCTATAACCTTTTCGTGCTTGAAATGAAATCTATCTTCTCAGTAAGGACTTTGTCTTCCCAAGAGCCCCAGAAAAGAAGACTGCCCCTGATCAACCAAAAATAGCTCAGATTTTGAGGAAACAGTTCTTTGGCCTTTAATCATTTTGCCTTAGCTCCAAGATCCCTGTCTGGCAATCTGAATTATTTTCTTTAAAAACAAAGTAAAACAAAACAATCAAGCAAAACTATAATGTTGAACTCTTGTCACTCAGTTGTGCTTCTCTCTACTTTTAAAATATATTTTATCTACCAATAAGATATGTAAATAGATATACCAGTATCATTGATTAATGATCTTGAAACCTGGATCACAGACTCTCTCTCTCCATCCCCAAACTAGACATTTGATCTGTGTGAATCACCAATCTCAAAATGGGATTATCATTTTCTCAATCTGCTCATCTCTTCTACTCTGTATTTACCTATCATGCCCACAATCATCACTCCAGACTACTAAACTTCTAAAAGTTTTAATAATTTCTACACTCACAGGATTTTGATACTACTACACTTTTTTTTCCTCTTCCTATTAGCTTATGTTCCAGTCTGCAGTCTGAAGTCCCTGGTCAATCTATTAACTATCACTTTACTGAGATATTTATCATTTTTCTTGGATCCGCATTGTATTCTTATACAATCTTCCAAGCAAAATCCTACTATAAATAAGCTGGGATCCCAGACTATTCAACATTTCTGCAGAGGATCAATGAAAATGGTAGATTGATTTCATTTTAATGCATACCAATCTACCATATATAATGTGCATCACTGTATATTTCTCAAAAAGTCTACTTTGCCTATTCAGCTTTTCTCTATGCTCCACAACTATTTCAATTATTTTACACTTTATTGGAGTTTGGCTTTCCAATACCCAGCTCATTCTGAAAGTATGATAATATTGCCAAAGTAAACAGAGAACAAAAGAAACTTTCAAATGGGACATTGCTTTAACATCTAGCCACTAAATCTGTAAATTTATATATGCCCATAAACACTCTTTTTTTCCCATCCTCTGATTCAAATAGAATGGCTCTCCATCCTAATGTCTTCTATCTGTACTCTGCATGTAACAATTTTTCATATCTCTAGATAAATAATCTTAACATGACTCTCTCCTTTCTTTTCAACTCCTTTCTGTGTATTGACATAAATTAAATTTTATTTACTATCCTAAGAACATAATTATCATTATCAACAAAAGTTGCCTTACCACAAATTTATTATTCAAAAAATACTTATTTGATGCCTATTATTTGCCAAAGAATAATCTATATCATGGGATACAGCAGTCAACATAGTAAACAAAAATCTTCCTTCTTGGAAAAAAAGAAACAAATTAATTGTACAGGAATTCATAAGATGGTAACTTCTATGGTGAAAAAATAAGCTATTCAAGAGGACAGCAAGTGATAAAAATAAAAGAAGAAAGTAATTTTTCATAAGGTCATTGAGGATGTATCACTGAGCAAATAACTTCTGAAAAAAAGGATTTCAAAAAAGTGAGTGAATAAGCCAAGAGAATATCATGGGAAGTGAATGGAACAGTGTGTACAAGGATCCTGAGAAGGAGCACTCTTGATAAATGGAAGAAAAAGTAAAGATGTCAGTGTAGCAACACTAGAGTGGGTAAGAGGGAGGGATGTAGTAAATGGAATCAAAGAAGAAAACAGGGACAGGACCTTTTAGACCATTGGAAGGATGTTAGCTTTTGCTTTGAGTGAAATGGGAAATCATTGGAGATTTTGAGCAGAGAAGTGGCACCATAAATATGTTTAAAACAATCACTCAGACTTCTGTGTAGAGGACAGAATAAAAATGTTCAATAGTGAAAGCCAGAAGAGCAGTTAAGAGGTGCAAAAATAATACAGTCAAAGATGATAAAGACTGAGACCCAGAGATAGATAGTGGTAAGTAATTGGACTTCAGATTTTGTTTTTCAAAATGATTGTCTGCTGAATTGGATACAAAATTTTTCAGGAAAAGATAAGCTAAAGATAATGCTCAACTTGGAGCCTAAGCATTCCTAAGAGTTATCATAATCAAAATGTAGAAAATTGCTACAGAGAAATTTAATGATTGATATTTGGAATTCACTTTTGAGTATTTTGAGGCCACAACTGGTCACCAAGAGGAAATATTTAGTGAGCAATTGGAATACACGGATACATGACACTTGTGTCATATTCAGTAGAAATTTCAAGTGTATAGAAGGCATTTGAAGCCACTAGAGTGAATTAGATCACCGTAGGAGTGGGTATTGAAATAAAACAAGAGTTTCAAGCAACCAGCACTAGATGACTCCAAGGATAAAAATGAAAACAAAGAATCAAAGATGACTGAGAAGAAGAGAATATTAAGGAAGGAAAAAAAAAAAACTTAAAAGAGCATATTGATCCAGAAGCAAAATGAAAAAAAAAAATATTGGGAAGGGAAGAGTGGCCAGTTGTGCAAAAGCCACTAATAGGTTAGCATGATTAGAACTCATGACTGACCATTAGATTTAACAGCATAGAGGATCTATGACTTTGATGAAAGCATTTGTGTTGGGAGATGGGAAAAATCCCAAATGGAGTAAATTAGAAGACAAACTTGAGGGAAAGGAATCAGACAATGAATTACAGCAACTCTTTTTGAGAAGTTTTGGGGCAAAGAAGCGAAAAAATAGGATGACAGCTGTTAGACAAGAAACTCTCCCATGGCCATGAAACCAAATATCTACTAGAATTGATTTTAAACCAGTTTAAGTGATCAAGGACACCTCGCTCAGTGAGCATACTTTTGCAGGCCATCCAATCTGTACTATCCCGTTGCTTCTGAATGTACTTATCTCAATGTCCTTGATTCTTGAGAGAATCAAGAGGTTGTCTCTCCAATAAACTCACCTCTGACTAGTGACAACCAGTCAAGAACAGTCTTAACTGAATGAGACTTCTGTAGATACCCACCAACTTGACTTAGATTTCAGGCAATCCACCAAAACCCAGTCACTAATATATCACCTGTTATCAACCCAGCAATCTTCCCTGCTCAGAGGGACTGTCCTTCTGAGCATGGTTCTTTATTAGTATAGTAAGCAATACATTCAGCATTGTGGTTTTCTATTTCAGATATAGGATAGTGGACTCAGCACCCTTTGATACTACTCTTCTTAAATATATTTCGATTCTCTATTCATAGCCCATATGCCTGGAAAAAAGTTATCCACCCTTGATGCTTTCATGTTCTTAAATCCTCTCTTCTCTTGTGTTCTATTATGTACTGGGTTTTGTTTCCAGCTACCACCTTTTCAACTAAATTGCTTTTGTTCTTTATGAGTGTCCTTCAAACTGGGCTAGAGAGAACCCCTGGAGTACAAAAAGATCTTCCAAAAAGTTTATCCCAGCATGAAGTGCTTTAAGGGAATCAATGTTCAGATCTTCAACTTCTATTTGTACTTACCCTTTCCTAAATTGCTCGACTAGAGAGGGCCCTCAGGCATAACTCTGTCTCCACCTACTAAAAAAAGCCTTACTTCTCACTTTTTCTGAGATTTAACTTAGTCTCAAGGGGTAAAATCTTCCCAAAAAAGGGACAACTTTAAATATGAGTGTTTGGGAAGCCGACTCTTCCAAGCCAACATGAACTACTGTGAGGCTTAATCATTTCCTGTGTTAAACATATAATTGTTAAAACAGAAGCATGACATTAGAGATGGGATGTTTTTACCTGTTTTGGGATATTCTGAGTATAGAGAAAGGATAGAGTAAGGGAACAAAGACAATTTTTATGACATTTTTCATGTAATGGTCTTGCCTTTTCCAACCTCCAATATTACAAAAGATTCTACTGGCTCCTAAGGGGTAATTCTGAAGTAGTACACAATGATAAGAGATATTGAGAGCAGCTTTCACTCAACAAACTACTTCTCTACACTTAAAAAAAAAAGTATTTATTTTAGAGAGAGAGAGAGTATGCATGAGCTGGGGAAGGGGAAGAGGGAGAAGGAGAGAACCCTAAGCAGACTCCCCACTGAGCACAGAGCCAGAAGCAATGGGGCTCAATCTCATGACTCTGAAATCATGACCTGAGCCCAAACCAAGAGCTGGACACTAAATCAGCTGAGCCACCCAGGCACTCCTTTTGTTTCACTTTTTTTTATTCCATTTATTATTTACTAGAATAACTCTAACATATTCTGTGGTAATTAATACATCCAATAATAATCATTAAATTACTTTCTATAAGACCTACCATTCTAGAAGCCCCATATTTTCTGTTCATTGGTGCTTGCATTTCTGTGAATTAATGTCAACCTAGTTGCAAGTAGAATGCTCCATAAGATACATTAAATCACTGAAAGAAAGCAGTTCCATTGGCCCATTTACTGATATATTCCCCTTATAATTTTATCATTTTAGTCAGATGGAAATATATTTTCATTAGCTTTTAAAAATAATATTCATAATGATAACTCAATTCTGAAGATATTTCAATACTTAGAAGTTTATGGTCCATAGAAAACTTCAAAATACATTAAATTTCAATTTACATACTTTTTTTATAAAACAGTGTGATAGCATGGTCTGAAATACTGTAGGCAAGAGAAATATAATTAGGAGTTCATGAGGAAAATCTAAAATTTCTGACTTAAAATTCATTCAGATGTTTTTAAAAATGGATTATGATGAGAACATAAAATAAAGAATTACTCACATATTAGTTTATATATATATATATATATTTTAAAGATTTATTTATTTATTCATGAGAGACACAGATTGAGAGGAGAGGCAGAGACACAGGCAGAGGGAGAAGCAGGCTCCTCACAGGGAGCCCGATGCGGGACTCGATCCCGGATCCGGAGATCACGACCTGAGCCAAAGGCAGGCGCCCAACGCATGAGCCACCCAGGCGTCCCTATATATTGTTTTTAACACATTTTACTTTTTAGAAGTTTAAGTTCAAAAGGAAATTGAGCACAGAGAATACATATACAGATAATATATCTCTATATCTTTATCATGCAACATTTTTATTTAGAGAACAGAAAATATAACAAAAGAAGTATATATGTGTATACATATACATAGTGAAAGCAGAGAAAATACGGAAAAGCATAAAAACAAAATGATTAACCACATTTTCTTATCCCTCAAAGAAAACTACTGTCAAAAGTGTATTTTTCAGGATCTTTTTCTGTATTTATATAAACATATATTTATAGTTTACAAAATTGATATCACATTTTATATAATATGGCTTAGTATTTTTTAGTTAACAATAACCTTTTTCCATGTCAATACTTTTTCATTTTCCAAATCTATTCCATATTCACATTTCCCCAATCCTCCTGAAAATGTTAACTGCTTTTTTTTGGTCCCAAACAGGATGCATATCAGTATCATGTTTTCTCTTGTTATGTTTCCTTGAATTTCCAACAAATACACCTTCCCCGATAAGATTGCCAGATACAATTAGGATGTCCATTGAATTTTCAATGCACAATGACTATTACTTTGTTAGTACAAGTATGTCCCAAATATAAAAATGAAACACTTTGCTGCTTAAGCACAGAAAGCATGTTTACAACTATTTTATATCTTTTAACTCAAAATTGCATTGTTTATGTTGTCAGAGGAATTATATTACATATCATAGCCTAAAGATTATTTTCTATCTTTAGTTTTTAAATGTCTTAAGTGCCATGCCACTTAATAAAGTCTCTCCTTTCCATATTTTTTGTTGCGATTCCTCTCTTGCTTTGCTAGATTTTGTAATTAATATCCCTTTACTTTTTTTTAAATCAAGAGGTACTCAAGGTTTATATATTTCCTAAAATTTTACTTGATTTAAAATTTCTATCGGTTGCTTTTATGATCTCTTATTTGGATGACCACTTGATTAGGCACCAACGTCGCATGTCATACTTGTCTGCCCTCAAAATTTTGAAGAACTTGATTTACCATATTCTAAACTGGATGTTCTATGATATTTTTTCCATCTGTTTAAGAATAGGATTCTTACCTCTACATCAAAATTCAGTAAATAAACTTAGCTTTTCTTTAGTGCTTACAAGTTAAATATATAAGTAGCCATCAAAGTAATTAATATGTAGTGGTGTGGAAGAGACCAGAGGTAATCTGAAACTTCACCAATTTTCATATTTGTTGCCCTACCTACTACTGTCTCCAACCATCACATCTTCTGTTCCAGTTGGGCTATCTTCACTTGTTTTTCCTCATTTATTAGGTCAATGTGGTTCACAGAAAAAAAAGAAAAAAACCTTCAGTCTGAGTCCTTAGTATTGTACTATAATCAATGCTCTCTCTTCCTTCTATACTTCTGTCAGTTAGAAAATTACAATATACTTGGAATATTTTTTTTACATAAAGAGTCCTGTAGATTTGAAATTGCAATTCTGCTATGTGCTTTTTTGCATCTTTGTAGGAGCAATCTCTAATTTTTTTTCTGTTCCCTAAATTAGTCACCTGATAACAAATTTTGAGGAAGTCTTTATCATTTCTCAGTTTTCACACAAAATTTGGTCTGAACTTGTGGATCTTAGAAGATTGTTTTAGTTTGTAGGGGCCATTTCATTTTTAAATTGAAGTTAATATTTCTAACCTGTTTTATTTATTTTTTTAAAAAATATTTTATTAAAAAATAATAAAAAAAATTATTTATTCATGAGAGACACAGAGAGAGAAGCAGAGCCACGGGCAGAGGGAGAAGCAGGCTCCGTGCAAGGATCCTGATGTGGGACTCGATTCTGGATCCCAGAATCACTCTCTGGGCCAAAGGTAGATGCTCAAACGCTGAGCCACCCAGGCATCCCCTTTTTTATTTCTTTAAAGAATATTCTTTAAAGAATATTGTTTTTTTTTTTTTAAGATTGGTTTGTTTTATTTTACAGAGAGAGTGGGGGTAGAGGAAAGGGAGAGAGAGAGAGATTCTCAAGGAGACTCCCTGCTGAATGTGGAGCCCAATGTGGGGCTCCATCTCACAACCCATAAGATCATGACCTGAGCCAAAATCAAGAGCTGGGTGCTTATCCAACTGAGCCACCCAGGTGCCCCTATTTTCAATGGCTTTTAAAGAAATAAAATGGTGTAAAATAGTTTTATATGAATTTCTGCTGCATTTTCTTTTGATATTATTAGCAATATCACGATCATTATTAATTGTATGAGCAATAGAAGCTGGTTTTGATAAGGTAAATTAACAAAATCATGAACAAAAATTAATATTCTCATCTTCAATCTGACTCATCTTAACCATTATTTTTTTTTTCATCCTAAACAAAATTAAGGTTTGGCCCTTTTCCATACCTCTGATTCCTAGGACTCATACACATACAAAATGTGTACTACAAATATTTTAACCATGTTTTTAAAAGAAAAGTCAGAAATTAGAGAATACTTTGCAAGTTGCAGATTACAAGCACACACACATATGTATACCTGTTATACCTTCATGTCACTTTATATTAATAACCTATTTTAATAGCCTTATAATATCTAATTCTAGATATATTAATTGACTTTTGCAGCAAAAACAACTAATCTCTGTGTACAACAATAACAAAATTTTATTTCTGACTCACTTTTCATGAAAACTATAGCCAACTGAACCTCTGCTCCAGGCTATATATAGGCCACTTACATTTCATGGTCCCTGTGTATTCTCATTCTGTGACTGAGGCTGATTTTGAGGCCCTAGGATATGCTGTCTCGTAGCAAAGGGCAGATTCATACGATGCTGAGCCAAACCACACATCATCAAGCCCAACAAGGGAGCACAGATGGATATGGCATAATTATTCTAATAATTTCTCTATTACTATGCATTTAAGTTGTTTGGGGGTTTCTTTCTTCTTTCTTTCTTTCTTTCTTTCTTTCTTTCTTTCTTTCTTTCTTTCTTTCTTTCTTCTTTCTTTCTTTCTTTCTTCTTTCTTCTTTCCTTCTTTTTCATGAACTCATGTTTAATTCGAAATAATATATTTGCAAGAGCATGATTACCTAGTAATGGCTTTGGCAAGCATAAAAGTGAAGAGGTAATTCCAAATTCCAAAAGATTGGAGCAGCGATTTCATTATTTAATGTTGCCAATATAATCAAAGAAAATTTATCTGTTTCTATGTTGTTTCTGTTTCCTTTCTCTCTTGTTTGTTTAAATTCCCTTTGCTCACTTTTCCAAGTTTCCCTTCTTAATGATTTGTAAGAACTCTGTATATTGATGATACTTATAAGTAATAAGATTTAACAGTTATTGAACATTTACCACCTGCCATTATATATCAGCATCCATATATAATTTCAAACAAAACTATAAGCTATGTGTATGCGAATTATTATCCTCATTCTTGAATGAGAAATCTGACCGGAAATTGTATATATCACAAAACTAATAAATTACTCCATGATATAAACCTGTGTAGACTATCCTAGAGTCCATCTTTTAAATTCAATGTTATTTTATATGTTGGTATATAGTTTTATTGGCATAGTAATCAAATTTCAAACTAATATTACTGATATTTTCTCCTAGCTTAAAGTTTTGTTTCAGATTATACATCTTGACTTTACATAGTTCTGATAGTTATATATAGCTTGTTAATTTTTGACACTTTTTGACACTTTTGACACCTTAGTACTTTTGTGACTATGTTCTGTTTCATTTCAGACATATACCAATTAATCCAAAGCATTTTTAAATTAAGTACCTTTTTTTATTCATTTGAAGTGTCATTTTTATCATATACTGTAATTTTTTAATGTGTTCTGAGTTCTTTCATTATATGTCTTAATGAATTAGGATATATTTTTTATTCTATTTAAATATTTTTCTTGGAAATTACCATGTTCCTTCATATGAACTATAGTTACTTGGCCCATTTTTATATTTTCTCAAGTTGTGTGCAAACATAATTATGTTAGTTTGAGGAAAACTAAGCATTTTTATGATATGATATCATGATTTAGGAACATGATGTGTTTCTAAACTTATTCAAATGTAGTTATCTACACTTCAATATGAAGTATATGTTGAATGTAGGTTTTTGTAGTGATTTGAATTTACTTGTTTTTAAAATTTTCTGTCTTGATATTTTGAAATCTGTAACTAAATTAGGAACTTAACACCATTGACATGTTCTATAAAATTTGTATAACAAAATATAAAATATGATTAATTTGTTCATTTTGCCTTTCCAGTTTGGTTAGAAGACTGTAGCTCATTATTTATTACTTTTTTTTTTTAACCTACTATTTCTAAATCAGCCTTTTCTCTATCCAGTACTACAGCTGGTTGGGTTTTGAATCATAACTCAAAACTAAATATATCAGAGGTAATCCAAATATCTTAAGAAATAACTATGGACATAATAATTTGCCTGATTTTGTCATTTGGTAGTTTTGTTAGTTTATTAATACAAAGAGATTTGCACATAGGTATGATTTATCTTTGTTAGTACTCACATTTGCATTTTTAATTGATAATTGCAATAAATAATACACTTTCTTTGTCTTTAAAACAGATTTTATTTAAAAATGCAATCGACTTTTGTTCCCATGCAGCATTTTTGCTGGAATTCTTACGAATAGATTTGTTTTTCCTGTGGAAAGAAGGTAAACTGTGGCCCTGGCATTTCTAGGCATTTATGAAGAGAATATGGAGAAAAGGGATCTATTTTGGATGTTGATAGGTGAATAAAGTATAGTAGATATAACATTTTCCTTCCTTTTTCTTTAACCAATTTAAAAATTACACAGTCTGATTCTTTGCATGTTTTAGAAAGAATAAACTGTCATGTTAGAGAATACTGTTGACAGCAATTCTAACCAGACTGCTTCTTCAACAGGGTAAAAAATGATTAAAAGTAGGGAACCAATAAATGGCATAAAATGAACTTGAATCAGCAGTGGCGAAAACTAAGAAATTGGTTTTTCCTGCAATAATTTAACCTATTGGGTATTCATTATTTATATTTAACGTGAGTTAAGAAGATAAAGTTTTGTCAAAGTATTTTTTTTCTTTTTTTCAGTGAACAGTTTAGAAAATGAAAATATGTGAATAAAATAGGCATCAGAAATCTATTTTTTAAGTTTAATTATTTCAATTAAACAAAGAAAAAATAACATTTCAACTTTCAGGCATCTTTGTGAATGACTTAACTTTATATTTTATGTAAGCACTCCAAAAGTATAACATAAAAAAATTGGGGGGAGATACATTTTCTTTTTTTCCCAATAAATATTTTTATGCCATATCTATATTCTTGTTATTTCAAATGCTTCCATTTTTAATAGTATTTTTTATTATAGGGATGCCTGGGTGCCTCAGTGGTTGGGCATCTGCCTTTGGCTCAGGTTGTGATCCCAGGGTCCTGGGATGGAGCCCTACATCAGACTCTCTGCAGGCAGCCTGCTTCTCCCCCTGCCTAGGTTTCTGACTCTCTCTCTCTGCGTCTCTCATGAATAAACAAATAAAATCTTTAAAAAAAAGAATGTTGTTATAATCCCTTTTCTCTTTTCAGTTGTGTTTTCTAAGCTACAATGCATGTATACACACACACACACACATAAATATGGTGTCAAATAAACAATGATCTCCATTAATGTGGCTTTAAAATGACATTATCTACACTAAATTAACCAAAAGTTAACTACACTCCATGCTAATTATTAGTTTTGATCTATATTATAATACTACATGTATATAATTCAAATAAAAGAGGCAGGGCATTTTTATTGGAAAAAGTCAAATGATAAACTTATTATAAAGAACATTTATTCAAATTATTCATAGCAACCTAATAATGAACTAATTTATTCTGAAGTGTTTAGCTTAGCTCCTGCATAGTTTACACAATTAAATATGGGTGGTCTTGGTAAAGATTTGAAGAGAAAACATGATTATATATAATTTTGACATGATTATTATAAAAGAACTGACAGGGAAGTTGCATTATATATACCTAGAAGTTGAATGAAAGACTATATGGATGGGGATCCCTGGGTGACTCAGTGGTTGAGCGTGTGCCTTTGGCTTAGGGTGTGATCCTGGAGACCCGGGATCGAGTCCCACCCACATCGGGCTCCCTGCATGGAGCCTGCTTCTCCCTCTGCCTGTGTCTCTGCCTCTCTCTGTGTCTCTCATGAATAAATAAATAAAAATAAAATCTTAAAAAAAAAAGAAAGACTACATGGAATGATTTGTTGTTATCATAATAATTGGTAAAATTTTACCATTTGGTTGGCTCACTGAGAATACCAAAAAAATGTAATGGTACTGGGATGCCTGGGTGGCTCAGCAGTTGAGAATCATCGGCCTTTGGCTCAGGGCATGATCCTGTGTCTGGGGATCGAATCCCGCATCCGGCTCCCTGCAAGGAGCTTGCTTCTCTCTCTGCCTGTTTTTCTGCCTTTGTCTCTCTCTCTCTCTCTGTCATGAATAAATAATAATTAAATACATATATTTTTTTAATGTAATGGTACTAAAAGATGTGCATGGTTTAGGTTTTTGGTGTTTTGTTGCTTTTTTTTTAAGAGTCTATTTGTTCATGAGAGACACAGACAGAGAAGCAGAAAGTTAGCAGAGGGAGAAGGAGGCTCCTCACAGGGAGCCCAATGCAGGACTTCATCCCTGGACCCTGGGATCACGCCCTGAGCCAAAGGCAGACATCAACTGCTGAGCCACCCAGGCATCCTGGTGTAGTTTTTTACATTGATTTTTTTCTCTATATCTATAGAATCTACAGATAGAAATCTATTATTACTCATTGCTATTTAAACAAGGTAATGTGAAAATTAAATGCCATGATTAAGAAACTCTTGATATCTTTTTTTTTTTGCCATAGGGTAAATGACAGGATGATATGAAATTCTACTGATACAGAATTTATTTTAAAACTTGTGTCTATTAAGTAACTTTCTGTGGTAAGTTGCTTTTCTTTAGAAAACTGTTCGATCAAAAGTATCAATTCTTCAGGCACCTGGGTGGCTCAGCTGGTTAAGTGTCTGACTTGATTTCAGTTCAGGTTATGATCTCAAGGTCCTGAGATCAAGCGGGAGTCTACTTGAGATTCTGTTTCTCTCTTTCTCCCTCTGCCCCTCTACGCTGCTCTCTCTCAAATAATTAAATAAATCTTTTTAAAAAAATATCAATTCTTCAATGTTAAATTATTTTAGTTATTTTTAAAAAGCCAATTGTTTCCTTCCTGTTTGAGACATTAAAATACCTCTCTGAATTCCTCAATATAACTCTGAGTTATCTTGGAATTTGTTAAAATTGCTTTTAACTCTTACAAATTATTTGATATTTCTAAATGTGTTCCAATACTCCCTAGTTGTATTGTTTTTAATAAGTGCAGGGTTTTCCAGGATTTCTAGATATTTTTGACAATGTGTTATTGGATATACATTCTTTAATTTATGAAATCTGTATTCATTTCAAAAGCTTAATTTTTAATAATCTGCTTTTAACACAAATTACCCCGCATTACAAATTTTAATCCTATGAACAATTCTTTTGAAAGATAAATTTGAACTTAATAATTTAAAATGATTGAATATTCTGACCTTGAAAATACCAAAATTTATCCATAAGCATTATTTTTACATTATATGGAGGCAGCAACCGTTGCTGGTGGATTTTATGTACTTTTAAACTCTAAGAATGAAGAATAATAAATAGTGAATTTCTTTTATGTTGTTTCTTACACAATTATTAAACTCCAAAACTATCAGTAAGGCTGCAGTTTGTCATACAGCTTAAAAGTATACTACCATTGAAAAATAGTAATTTGTTTTGTTTTATATTCCATTTATCAAGTTTCTAAAGCTTCCTTTAAAACAGCATTGTAAAAATCTTATAATGATGTTTTAGATAAACTTAATAAGCAGTGATATTTTTCAGATGATAATTGCATTTGAAAAAAAAAATATATATATATATCCTAACTCTGTTTTTAGTGTAAAGCCATTTTTTAAGAATGCTTTTTTCTGACAGAAGTGCTGCTTTCCAGATGGGTTTGTGCTTACAAAATTGCAACATATGTAGGCCCATATTTGTTTTGAGCTTTGTCAACCTGGTCGGCAACACTGACTATTAAGGACTATACACAATAGACCCACCTGCTTAGTGAGACTGAAGGTGCTCATGTGTTCTTCCTCCCTGAGTCCCTTGGCTTGTGTCTATACTCAAAATGCATACAAATTTATCTCCATCTACATCCTTATTGTTTATTTTCCTGCAAGTTGTATTACTTCAACATATCAAGAATAAATATAGAAGGCACTTAAGTAAAATAATGGCAATTAATAGCTTTAAAATTGAGTCTCATTTTACTATTATTATAAAGAAATTGTCTCTTAGGTTAAATTAATCTAGATTTTTAAAAATTTTTTTCAAGACCAATATCTAGGAAAATACACATGACATTTAATAAATTGATAAATGTTCTAAAATAAAAATAAGAGAAATCTAGTAGTTAACAATCTTTACCAGAACTGAATTGAAATTATTCATTCATATTTAATAACTAGGTCAGGAGACACTATTGTTTAGTATCTATTGTTTAGTAAAGTATTTTAAAGAAAATGTGGAACACATATTTTTAATTATAACATGAATATAATTATTAGTATAGTAGATGAGGAGCACACATTCATGAATGCATATTTTGCATAATTGTTCAATATATAATAAAAATGAAATTGTCTATTATAAATTTACACTAAAATTACAATCACAATAAAAGCTAAAATTTCAGGGCTTACTGTATGCATCTACTATTTCCTTCAATTTGTAAAGATTACATATTTAATTCGGAAGATAACATTATGAGTTAGGTAGTAACATCATTCAAGTGAGAAAATAGGGGCACAAAAAAATGATGTAACTTGATGATGTCAAAGTTATTAAATACTGGAACCAGGAGTTGAAATAATGCAGTTTAGAAGAAAACCTCTTAACTATATGAACATGGATTCTGAAAACTAATAATATGGATGACACCGAAAAAATTACAGAAACTAGTTTCAAATTAAATAAATTTAAAGTTAATTAAAATTAGCAATCTGGATGACAGTAAGGAAATGCTTTTCATGTATTTGTTGACATACAAATACATACAATTTATTGTTGTATTTTCTATGTATTTTTTTGACATAGTAAGACTAATCAGTCAGGTATGTCCTTGGGTCCAGAAAGTGTCAATTAAGTGTGTTTGTAAAGTTAACAACACAAAGTAGGCCAGGGTTGTAGCAGGGATATTCAACAATAAGTAAACTTGGAGAGACAGAGTAGAGTCAAATTCTAAAGCCAAAATCAAGATCTAGGACCTCAAGTCCACAATATGAGAAAGCTAGAATGGAAAGGTCCAACATCTTAATAGAGCATTTACCATTTTTTAATACTTATTTTATTTTAAACAAGTAAGTTCTTCATTCTCCTTACTGATTATTTTATTTAGCAGAAAGAGTAAACAATTGTGTGGTTCACTACTTTCTAAACAAAGACTTAATTCTTAAACAAGAGGAATTGTTGGAAACCTTAGGCAAAACTCATGAATGACAGCATTCTAGAATTTCTAAGGGCCAAAGGTTTTTTCCCAATGTATGGTGTGAACAAGTTTATATAAGTGAAAGAGATACTATTCCATGGTTGATGCTGTGCTCTGATTAAAAAGATCAGGGTCTGTAGGCAAAAGCATGAAGAGATTTTCTGCAAATTTGAATATGTGAGTCTTAGGGACATAGATAAAATAGTCAACTTTCAACTTACAGTGCTTTCAGGAATAGCAGTTAGAAGCTAAACTGATTCAATTCTCTCACTGCAAACAAAGAAAAATGATCAATAAAATAGCTTTTAAAAAGACTCAAAGACATTGAAGATTGGAAAGATGGTCTCCTCATGAACGCTCATAACCACAGGCAAACTTCATACATGAGCCGGAACTTGCCAAATGCCCATACTAAAAGTGGGGCGTACATCCAGCTTTGGTTTCATGATCTGGCTTCTTGGCCTAAAAGGAATTAGAATGAACACCCAGATTGGAGAAATGGGGAAACTTCTAAGGGGATCCCGTGATACCCATAAAGGCACCCTCTACAGGCCCTCACACCACTTACCTGTGAGGGGTTCTCTGGCCTCTACTCTCTCAGCATCCCTGAGAAACCCTTCCACTGACCCCAGACTTTCCACTGCCGATTGCTGATAGGGAGCTACCCTCTAGAACTCCAGAAATGGATTACATTCTTCAGAGTTGCTTACTGCTGTCATTTAAACTTCTATTCCTCTTTTCATATTCCTTATTTTA
The DNA here is from genome assembly GCF_905146905.1 of Nyctereutes procyonoides. Classification (NCBI taxonomy): domain Eukaryota; kingdom Metazoa; phylum Chordata; class Mammalia; order Carnivora; family Canidae; genus Nyctereutes; species Nyctereutes procyonoides. The sequence continues at coordinate 10,616,389 of NW_026575032.1, read as the reverse complement.
AAATCTTATTTTTTTTTACTAAACATCTTCTGCAAGTTTATTAACAAGTTGAAGTGTGTTTCATTCTAAACAACCTCTTCCATTACCCATGAGTCTACCTAATTTATTATCTTCTATCACTTTTCTGTTTCTCATCTAAACTTCTTGTCATTACTTTTTTCATCACTCACTTGTCAATACACTTAAATGTGGTTTTTACCTGGCAAATTTCGTTCTATTAAGATCCCTAATGTGCTCCCATTTTTCAAGTCCAATGGGCATTATTAATGCCTTATTTTAATCAATCCACTTGTTTATCACATCTTGCAGTATTTTATTCTGTTTGGTTTTTTGAAACTGTATGCTTCAGGTTGTTTTAGTCATATTTTTGCAAACATTTATTTCTTGTCCAGATTCTCTCAACAGACTACTCTAAAGTTATTCTTCAATTCTGTACTCTTTAAATCCAACTCCAACGTTTGTTTTTCCACCTGAAAGACATAAAATTTTAGGGCTCCTGCTTTAAAGCCTTTCATATCCTGCAACAGATATTAATGCTTTCTTTATGAATAGTCATATATTATTTATTCTTCAGAATAAAATAAGTTGAAACAAATATTCTCACAATAAAATCATATATTAAACTTTGACTTTATTTCCTCTCCTACAAAAAGTGATTGTCATATCACCAGGAGAAGATGTAAGGAAGAAATTGCAAAATAACATGGCTCAACATTGTTGATGATTTTCTTGCTCTTAACACGACTAGAACGGTGACATCTAGCTTTTAGTAGAGCCTCAGTCTGTGGATTAACACACACAAAACATTTAAAATCCACGTTGCAAAATACAGAGCAAGGTATACTATATTTGGTGTATTTGTTTTCTGTTGTTGCTACTAACAAATTGCATAAATCTAGTGATGTAAAACAACATTCACTTCTAATCTTGCAATTTGTTTGGGTTAGAAATCTGAGCACAGTGCAGTTGCAGTTCCAGTTAGTTTTTTTATGGAGTCTCCTAAAGTTGGAATCAAGGTGTTAGCAAGGCTGCATTCCTTTCTGGAGGCTTAGGAGAAGAAACTGCTCTCAAGGTCACTCTGGTGCTTGGTGGGATTTATAACAATGAGATGGTTTGACTGAATTCCTTATATCCTTTCTGGCTAGGAGACAGGATTATTTTCAATTTCTTGAAATGGACCACCTTCTTTGGTCATGTCCCCTTTCCCCCATCCTCAAAGCCAAAATGGAGGTAGATTTCTTCCCATATTTTTAAATTGTTCCATTTTCTTCAAAAATCATTTCTTGTGCCTTCCTCTTCTGGTTTTAAGAGCTCAAGTGATTGTATTGTACCTACCCAGACAATCCAAGATAATTTCCCAGTTTTAAATGTCACTAATTAGTAACATGAATTGCTAATCTGCAAAATTCCTTTAGAGTAGTACCTAGATTTAGGAGACAGACGTTGAAGGGACATCATTAAAGTTCTGTTCACCATATCCACCCGGATTCCACTGTTCTAAACATAGAGGTGAAAGCATGGGGATTCAATCTCTACTGTTCCAGCAATGGAAATAATAAAGGCAGCAGTACTACCAGAATTCATGGTATTCTCTTTTGTATTTGTGTTTCCAGAGTACAAATATGATTGGTCTAATTTTTTTCCAATGTGGAAAGAGCAAGAGGGAGGAAGGGGAGGGCAGGAGAAATGGAGAAAGAGAGAAAGAGTTAGTTTGAATGCTTTTCAAAAGTTTTTAAAATACTTTAAAAAAGAGTTTTATGGAAAATAACTATAGAAAAAAAGTCTAGTTCAGCTATGTAATGATGACACATTGAAGTAGAATGTGAATAGCCTCCAAAAGCTATGTCCTAATGAACTTTAAACTATAGTCTAGATATCTTCTGCAAAATTATGTACAAAATAGTGCCCTATATTTCATTAATTACCTCATCAACCTACTCTTCTAGCCTCTTATACATACCTCAATTGTATAGACTAGATTACATTTCAATCAATTATTTCTGCAGCTTAATTGCCCATCAGAATAATACCTTTTTGAGATCATATCTTAATCTTTCAAGCACTCATTGTTGAATAAGTGCATTGAGTATAGAAAGAATATGAATGGTAGAGATATAAAGATCCAGATCTCTTTGGTTCAATTGCCTTCAATTTGTAAGGACATAAAAATAAATGATGTCTATATTTAACGTGAGTACCAGGACATGGATAGATATATATGAAATCTCAGTGTGTTAATTGATGTTCTTGTAGATTATTGTGACATCGAAATCTGTTAGCATGCGACTATAATAGCAATGGTGGCCAAGAAAAGACAAATATCCATCACTGCCATATTCAGCTCCTGCTAAAATGTCTAGCTATTCTTCATAAGTTCAGAAACTGTAAGATCATTACACGAGTTAACTGTAATCAAATTTAATCTTATGTATGCATGTGTGTGCAAGATCTCTTCAAATATCAGCTGATATATAAGGGTATCAAACATGTTTTTGTAGCCTGAAAGTTGCTGTTGAAGTCATAAAAGTCAAGCCATGGTGGGGGGGGGGTGGAGAAGATGATATATTAAAAAAAAAGGCACACACACAAACCAATAGCAACAAAGGTGCTGATAAATCTTGTAAAGATTGAAGGAGAAATTTTCAACAAACTACTCACCCTACATCACAATATTTTGGTATTTCCTTAGCATCCAAGACTTAAAATTTCTCCTTCAGTTGTTACTTTTACATAGAATTCTTCCACTTTAATCTCTCTTTCCTCCAACTCTCATTTTTTCTCTGGTTGATTCCCTGTGTGAGGGAAGCAGGAGGGTGAATGAAGGCAGGATAAGTGAAGGTAGCAAACTGCGAATGGGGCTTAGCTTGCAAGTTGATGGTGGTCAAGTGCAGATTTGGGACTACTGGTCAAGGACTATCTTAGTTGGTCTAGCATGACAACATGGAGAAGAAAGTTATACTTTTCAGCTCCATTCAGGCACTTAGCCTCTCAGACCATAGGTTAGAGTTGAGAACTCCCTGGCCATGTGACCTGGATTTTCTATGAAGCAGAGAAAAGGCTTTGAGCCCAAAAGAAGCTGAGCTACATAGAGGTACTTTTCTTGATGCCAGGATAACAGGTGGATAGCTGTAGGAGCTGCTGACTGTTGGCTTTCATTATAAGCTATTACAGCAAGAGTAAAGTTTTCATCACTAATAGTGTGAACTGAGTCTGAATGAGCTCAGAAAATGTCCGCTATGTTTTAGTTTATGCAATTTGAACCTAATGTGTTATATCTATTTGCATAATTCTCACGTCATACATAATGTGTTCCTCAAAATATGTATGAAATTATGTGTTGATTTCAAACTAGAGAGAAATTTATCATAATATTTGGCTCTTTCACCTCTATAATTCTGCTTACAAATGTAGTCAGTAACTTGGATAATATTGGCACCATTTTTAGGATACAGAAAGAGTCAGAGAATAATAGATATTTTAGATGACTGAATTAGAATCCCAGAAAGATTTTGGCCAATTGGGGTGACACAATGGACCACATAAGGTGACATTTAGCAAGACTGATAAGTCATTTAGAAACTGTAAGCTCCAGGGAAAGGAAGGATGGAAGAAAGGAATGAAGGAACCAAAGAATGAAGGAGGGAGGCAGGGAAGGTAACATTAGATTATAGGTAGTATTAAAATAAGGATGAGATCTAGAATAAAACCCCTTAGAACCTTGATTTATAACATTTTCAAAGTAATGGCAGTATTGCAATTACATCTCTAAAACAGCATATGTGGCAAGGTTATTGAATTCTGAATGAAAAAAACTAGTATAATGAATATATTCAACACTTCTCACAAAAATTATCTTTGTAAAAGAACTCTCTCTGATTGAGATGTGAAGAATTTTCTATCACTCAATTTAAAATTAGTTAAGTGTCCATTGGCTGAGATATTTTTAAAAATCCTATTATGCTTTAATTTTAAGCTAAATGAACTTCGGAGCATATTAGAATTCTGATAATAAAGTTATGATTCATTCATTACTTCATCCAAGTGTACAGACTCCTTGCAGATATGTAGTTACTTTCATTAATCAATTCATTCACTTATTTGACAGTTATTTATTGGGAACCCACTCTGAGTATGTGCTTTTCCAATCCCGTCAATACATTAGTAAACAAAAGAGACAAGTTACCTATTCTTATTGAGCTAACATACTAGTGGAGAAAGAAAAAAATATTTAAATAGACAAGATAATTCTAAATAGCAGTGCCATAAAGGAAAAGATACACATAAAATAAAAAGTATTTATCCTGTGTTGATGGAGAAGGTAGCAAATTTAAATAGCATTTCTTGTGATGGTTTTCTAAAAAGATGAAATTTCAGGGCTTGAAGGTTTTATTTAATGATTTTTTTTTTTTAACCCCACAAGGTCACTTTGCATGCTTCTCAATTTAAAACTTGCCATTGGGTTTTTCTTGTAGCAGCTGAAGTCTGAGAGCTTTCCTGTTAAGAGATGGCCGTAAACCCATACTAAGCCATTTCCTATTGTTTGTCTTCTTATTGTTCATGAATCCACTGAATATGCTTTACCTCCCTTGTTGAGTAATTTTTCCCTTACATTCTTTTTAAAGCTAAGCTCAGGCTTCTATTTATCTGAAACCTGGAAGTTGTCCATATTCCCTTGTGCCTGTTGTCACCATCTGTTCTTACTGAATGGCCACTTCCCAACAATAGTTTGATAGCAGTCTCTCAGGACATGGGTAACATCTTGATAGCAACAGATAATGGAATTGGAATCTTCTCTTACCCTCTATAATTACCAGAACAACTACTTCAGGCAGAGGAGACATACTTAGTAAGTCACAACATCTTTGCTAGAGGTAAATATCCCTCCGCTTCTGGGGTGGAGCCTCTACATATGGTCACAAACCCATTAGCACAATCAACTTGCAAAAATCATAGAACAAGCGAACTTACTGAATGGCAGTCTCCTATAGTTTTTGAAGCAATCTGCCACCAAATAGCAGCAATCCTATCCAACTTTATTATAATTTCTGGTGATGTTGGGACTAACAATACCTAACAAAAAGTACGAGAGCGGAAAAATTAATGTAATCAAGTTCTTAAGGGAACAAAAATTTTACACATCCAAGAGTGAATTACCTATTGTACCACAAAGTTTATGGAGAAAATTTTAAAAAGGTAAAGGAAAGATACGAAAATTGAATTTATTCTTATAAATTTTAATATTTGAAATATATATTCTTCTGCCTAGCTTAATTACCTTTTATTCAAAAGCGTTTTTGAGGATATATTTGTAAAAAAAATCTGAAATATATGTCCTTCTACCTAAATTACCCTTTATTTAAATTCATTTTTAAGGATAAATTTGTAATTGATAACAATCTTAGTAGCAATGTTGCATACCTAGGCTTTATTGAAGCTGTTTTACCTTGGTGACAAAATCAAGCAAATGTGCCAAACGAAACATAGCCTAATTAGTACAAATGAAGGAAAGGAGGCAATTAGCCAAAAGGGAATAATGAGCAAAGGGAACTGGTAATGTGAATCTAGACAATCCTGAAACTTCCAGCCAGGAAGCAGATAGCTAGATGCACTCACATATTATTCAAAACACACCTTGGAAAATGAGGGTTTTAATTCAATCCTTAGCTTGATTTTAACTTGGATGTATTTACTCAGGATTATAAGCTTGAGTGGCTATTTTTTATTAGTAATTGGTATGATTAAAGACCACATAGATTTTAGTAGAAATGTATTATGCATGTTATCACAATTTCATCAAATATCAAATAAAGAAACACTATAGTGTTTTAAGGGGTATTAGCACAAATTAAGACTACAAATGCCTAACACAACGGAAACCTATTATTTATCATGCTGTGACCTATATTTAAAGAAAACAGAACAAAAAATTTGTAGTTTAGCTCATTTCACATTAAAAAAAAAAACACGATACTAACTCTTCAAAAGGAATATGTTCGAATGGTTTGCTCAATATATTTGAAGAAAAGATCTCCCATCGGTCTTTTTGTTCACAGTTTAATGATTTTGGAAGTTCAGCTGTGAAACTATTTGGAGACAAGAGTAGAGGATGTGAAAAGTGTACATACTTATTTGGATATTTCCTCCACGCAATATATGGAGCTTACCTATTTGTACACGAGATATCAAAGAATATCAAGGAGATGAGACACCAGGACAGGTTGGGTACTGAAAACTCTCAGTGCTATTTTTTATAGTGTTAGGAGAAAGGTGGAATTGGTGACAGACTTTAAAATACATAGAGGTCGATAAAATCTGAGAAGTGTTCATTAACTCTGGCTCAGAGTATGATGTTGCTGGACTCCTACAACATGGGGAATGTCATGCCGTCAATGCATTTCTGTGGCTTTGCTGCAAGTGAGCTTTGCTTATTGTATGAGATCACCAGATCTTAAAAGGCCAGTACCACTTGGAATTTGAGTTAATTCTAGAACCTCTGGTCTTCACAGACAGCCGTTAGAAGTTGAGAATGCATGCTCTTTGACTCAAATATGTGGGGATTTTCATGAGAAAATTACACTTTTTTATATTTGGAAACACATGAGAAATTCTTATTTCTCATCATTTCCTGTTTTACACTAGTGGAAAATCATGGCCATGAGAATATTATAATGATAAAAATAATAATAATAAGAGTAACTACCAGGGGAAGCAAGACTTCCTATTTAATTTATCAATTGAGAAAAAGAAAACTGGGCATGTTTGGTCAAGGCCTTTGCCTTTTCCTCTTCTAGAACCCAGTGTCCATTGGAAAAAAAAGAGTTCTTTTGTTGAGAAGTCCTCCAGGGGAGCTCTTCCCAAGTCTAAAGTGCATAAATCTTCCTTTCTGGGAAGCAGTTGTTCCATTTGGTTTAGCTTTTATTCACAAGAAAACTCACAATTTGGCTTCTGTATGCTAGTATTAATTCCCATTTTCTTTATCAGAATTTAGTCAAAAGAGGGACCTCAGGGACCCTAATATTTGGTGCATAGTCTTGACACATTTAGAAATAAACAAGAGTGGGCATTAGGACAGCAGGTTAGACACATGGAGAAGCTTTGAGTAAGTCCAGGCCACGTGGTTTGAAAGTCCACATATGGGGGTGTTTTCGCCTGGGCAGTTGGTAAGAGCTGATTAATACATGAGGGGCTGAGAATGACACAAGGTGTGCAGTCGACTTTTAATTGCTGTGTACTCAGCAAAGTAGAGAAGGTAATTATAATCCCTAGTGGCTTTGCCCTCATTTGAAATATGTCTTCTGGGGATCCCTGGGTGGCAGAGCGGTTTGGCGCCTGCCTTTGGCCCAGGGCGCGATCCTGGAGACCCGGGATCGAATCCCACGTCGGGCTCCCAGTGCATGGAGCCTGCTTCTCCCTCTGCCTATGTCTCTGCCTCTCTCTCTGTCTCTCTGTCTCTCTGTCTCTCTCTCTCTCTCTCTCTCTCTCTCTGTGTGACTATCATAAATAAATAAATAAAAATTAAAAAAAAAAAAAAGAAATGTGTCTTCTGGAGAAGGTGGACTGCAGGGGCTACAAGCAAATGATAACCTGGGCTGTGATGACCTAAAACAAGGGAGCAGAGGTCCCAGCAATGTTGGGTTTCAGGAGATTCGTAGGCCTTAGCAGAGTCTTGGAGCTCAAGGAAGATTGGACCTTGTGAGCGACTAAATGGCTGTAAGGGCAACCTTAGCAGACATGGTCTCTAATTTTCAGCCACACATCCCTCAGCAAAAGCACAGGCCTTTAGCAGGATCAGATGATCCAAAGGCTTCTGGCTATGGAAGCACAACTTGCACTATGTTGGATGTATGTATTTGGATAGCAAGGGCCTCAGCAGGTATGTGGGAGCCCCAGAATACAGCTTCAGATTTAGTGAACAGATGTAGCTGAGCAATATTTTGGTTATAGAAAAAAATAAACTTTTCACATATAGGACTTTTTAGCTCTTGGGGATATTGCAATATTCTTTGCTATTAAACTACAAGGCAGCTGGGTTCCTTGTAGCAATAGAGCACAGGATCTAGCTTTAAATTGTTACTTCCAATTCTGTGTGGGAAGCACTAGTTCAGTAGCCCCCAGATCCCAAAATGTATTTCCATTGTGTATCCAGGCCCAGAGAGAGAACTCTGGAAAGAATACCTGAATTCCTGTGGCTTCTTTAGCCTCCAGATTGGAAAATATTGCAGTAACCCCCTTCACATGGGCTTCTCAAGTTTCTAGGTTCTTCAAATGCTAGGAGTGAGCCCTGTCGTATTCTCTGAAATTATGAGAACTGTATTCCATCTGCCTGGATAAAATATTCTCTGTCATTTAAGCACGGGTAAATGGGTAAGATTCCCAAAATCTTTTCTACTGACATTCCAGTGTAAAAGATTTTATTATATAACTGCTACTTATCCAGACCACATGATACCTTATTCTATATATGCCTTAGAATAAAACTTTTAAGTGCAAATATTCAGGAACACAAAATTCTTGTTACAATAAAATTATATTTATCTTGAGATACAAGATTAATATAATTTTACATTAGTAGAGCAAAAGAGTTAAAGTACATCTTTAATTGCTTAAGATATCACTAGAGAATGACATATATTTGAGATATTATCAGAAATATGAAATTGTAGGAGATGAACATAACTTGAAAAAGCTGAAACTAAGTTATATCCAAATATTTTTTTGATTGCACTACCAATGGATAAATGTAAGTGGACTGAGTCATTCCAAAAGTAAATACACTTGTAAATTGGAACAAGCCAGAGTATGAATAAATTTCCTGAATTCATTCTCAACCTATAATCTATTTAAGTACTAACATAATTTATAAGTATTTCTGGGGAGATGATTGGGTGGCTTAGTGGTTGAGCATCTGCCTTTAGCTCAGGGCTTGATCCCGGAGTCTGCGGATTCAGTCCCACATCAGGCTACTGGTGAGGAGCCTGCTTCTCCCTCTGCGTATGTCTCTGTGTCTCTTTTTTATGAATAAACAAATAAAATCTTAAAAAATTATTTTTAGAGATTTTATTTATTTATTTATTTGAGAGAGAGCACAAGCAGGGGCAGAGTAGGGGTAGAGGGAGAGTGAGAGTGAGAAGCAGGCTCCCCATTGAGCAGGGATCCTGATATGGGGCTTGATTCCAGGACCGTGGGATCATGACCTGAGCTGAGGGCAGATACTTAACTGACTGAGCCACCCAGGCACCCCTATAAAGTTTTATAATTATGAAAATGTAAATATTTTTAGAGTATACTGAATTTTTTGGTTGAGATGTAGTAAACCAAATCCTAATATATTAATGATCTATTTGCCAATTAAATACAGAGACACTGAAATGTCTAAGTATTCAGAAAGGCTTATTCAAAGGTAGATATTGACAACATATTGCATGTACATTGTATTAATATATTATTCAGAGAAATGGAATTTTCAATATTTCATATTTGCAATATAGTAAAGTACCTTTTCTATTGAAGTACTTTTTGTACCCATTTTTCACATAAGTTAACATTTAACCAAATGCTGCTTTACTTCTATTTGTAGAGAAGTAAACATTTTAGTGATAGCATGCCTGAAAATAAAGACTATTTACAGCTGTTATTATAGTCTTTGTTCTCAGATTAGTAGTTTCTGGTAAGTTTGTCTTTTTTTTTTTTACAAGTAGTTATAAATGCTGATTATTTGTCTAAGTGAACTCCTGCTGTTTTGTAAAGACAAACAATTAATTATTCCCAACCCCAACACTTCATTGTCACTATAAAAATACACAGTACTTTCTACTACCATTCCTTATATTTAAACTATATTTTAATAAATTCTTTTTTACACTGAAGAGAGGCAATGTGCCAACTGAAAATTATAGCAACTTTCCATATTTGGCTTCATCTTGACATGGTGTCACATTCAAACATGATAGAAAACAACTCTATTAAATATATTTTTTTCTTTATTAAGTTGACAAGGAGAGACTATCATGACTGTTTTAAGTGTCGCCTTTAAATATTCAATAATATCAAGACAATTGATACAATTTTCCTCCTCGGTTAGGTAATGCTGTGGAGTGGTGAATAAATCTTTACTCCTGGAAAAGCAGAAGGTGTAATTTTATTGAGTCATATTTATGTCCAGCTATATCCATGCATTTTTTTAATCTGCCTTGTGACACCATTTCTTTACTAAAGCAGCTTCTCTATGGTTAAACAAGAGAATTGAACAGAAAGGTGTACAGGCAAATGAAATTTTACCAAAGGACCATGGAAAATGCATTTACTCTGAATTTAGATTTTAAAAATTGCCTATGCAAAAGACAGAAATAGCTGGAACAGCATAGATGTGTTAATACATTTATCATGAAATAAAGAAATTTCTAGGCTTAATTGTATATTAACTAATTTACAGAAACTACCATAAATTAGTGTTTCTTGTAAAACCTGGATGTTCTCATATGCTTTGTTCCTTAAAAAATGTCCAAGTTGGAGGATACAAATCAAGAAATGTTGAACCCAGATCTATGAATTTACTGACAACGATTTAACAGAGGAAAAAAATAACGCATGCCAACTGTTGCATATAAAAAATACATTTCACTCATATGTGGAATTTAAGAAACAAATTAGATGAACATAGGGGAAGGGAAGGAAAAATGAAATAATATAAAAACAGAGAGGGAGGCAAACCATAAGAGGCTCTTAACTCTAGGGAACAAATTGAGGGTTGCTGGAGGGAAGGTGGCGGAGGGGGGCAGGGAGTGGGGTAACTAGGTGATGGGCTTTAAGGGGGGCACTCAATGTAATGAGTACTGGGTGATAAATGAAACTGATAAACCACTAAATTCTACCCCTGAACTTAATAATACACTATATGTTAGCTACTTAGAATTTAAATAAAATCTAAAAAAACAAAAAAACTTTTGATCCATGGGAACAAATATATATAAAAAGTTACATACATATTAATAGCATATCTGGATAGCTTACATTTACTAATATGAAAAAATCCCTACACTTCCTATATTCTATACATTTTTTCATGTGTATGTATATGTCTTAAAAATATACTGAGAAAGTGCCTAAGATCACACATGCAACCCTGATATGTGCATTGTAGTATAAGCAGATGAGAAAGATTATAAAAGTAGCAGCCCCCCAACCTGTCCTACATAACCAGTGGTTGACTAAATGTATGTGAAGTTACATCAGAAATATCAGGAAATATGAAAGCACATTACAGATATTCAAAAGAAATATATCTTAGGATGTAAAATCCAAGCCCTCAAATATTATTTTGGTACCTGACTGAGTTACTAACACTGCTCTATATTTTTCTTTCTTCTTTAAGATAACATAATGAAAGGAAATAGAATAGTGTTTATAATGGAAGAAAAAATATCTATGCCGATCTCAACCCTTTGGAACAAAAAATCTTAATAATACCTGAGTTCTCATTTGGTAAGGGAACAGCAAAAAATTAATTTTGATTCCAATTCAGTAAAGAGTCTTTATACGCAGCACACAGAAATAGAAGGTTGCTGTAGGGGGAAAAAAAAAAAAAACATGCCACATATGTCAAAGCAAGTGGGTGAGAGAACTATGAATGGCTCCAATAAAGAAACTGACTTGAATACAATGCATCTTTTATTAATGATAATAGAAGTGGAAAATAATTGTGTGTATAGGTGCTTTTTTTAACAGTAAAACTATTTTAAAGGCAAAAATCACCTGGGAGAAAGAACTCAGAGGTCAGATCATCAAAGATAACTGACCTGGATGCGTTAAGGAAAAATCAAAAGAAACAACCAAAAATTACAAATACGCTGTATATTTTAAAAGACAAAAGTAAAATTGCAACTAAATACCTCATGTAAATTTGGATTGCATCCTCGACTGAGAGGAGGGGCAATTATTGGGGAAATTGAAATACATTATTTATTATTACTCTTATTATTATTACTGTTATTAGTATACATACAAATTAAAATATATTATTACCTGATATAAGACTGAATTATAATTTAGATATTATATTTTAGGTGTATGATTACATTGTAAGAGGATGTTCAATTTCTTAGCTATGGACTGAAGCAGTCAGGAATGAGGAGTCATCATGCCCACAATTTATTTTCTATTGGTATATAAAAATAGACACACACACACACACACAGAGGCAGTCTTCACTTTGCACAGTATCATATTAATTGCACACATGTAGATCAGAATGGAATCCATGCTTTCCAGGCTTCCGTGATAATTGAGATCAAATTCCACTTACAATGTGAGTGTGCAAAGTGAGAGCTGCATACAAATCAAAAGGAGCAAAATATTAATAAAATAGTTAATAAATGTTAGTCAGTACATAGATGTTTAATTTATTATTTTTCAGATTTTCTATATCTGTAAAAAATTAAGCATATAATTTAATTCCCTTTACTTACCTTTATTCAGATAAAATCTGAAAAAGTGTCACTGTGGTGGAAGCTCCTTCCCCCCCAACATGCACATTTACATGGGAGGATAAAAAGTTAAAGATATTAGAGAAAGCATGATCATAATTACAAACTTAGTGAAAATATATCTAAATTTCATGAAATTGCTATTACAATAATTTGCATTAGTGGGTGCAGATAATTTCACTTAATTAGAATTATATATGAATTGAACTTGTTGGAAAAGTACTTGCTTGAGAGTCATTTCCACGTAACTAGTTATTGACAAGTTAGTTTGAAAAGTGTCATCATCAATTAGAGCTATAATGTCATGATCTGTCAAACCATATAATGACATCGAAAAATTTAGAATTTGTGTAGATAATAGTATCCATGAAATTCTCATCTGAAATATTTGTATCTACTTATAATACATTATTCTCACCCTTTTATTTTAATGAAACCCTTTTATTTTATTTATGTGCTTCCACATAAGCACATGCACAGTTTTGTTTATGACAGAATAATGGTACTGAAGTAAAAACAATATATATATATATATATATATATATATATATATATATATATATATAACTGTAGGGCTTACATAATTGCTAAAGATAATGAAAAGTAGAATGTATAGAGTGGTCATAAGTGATTTTATATAACTAAATGTGTCAAATTTTGAGAAGGATATGCTAGAGAATATCAAATGCTAGCATGGAGAATATACTTACAAATTATATGCTAGAAAATATTAACAGATGAAATGATTACATCTCAGCTCAGTCCAATTACGTATGGAAATATCCAGCAAAATTAGGAGGCGAGGAATAAAACTGTGCAATTGAATCACAGAATGGTCATGTTGCAGGTTAGGTTCCCTGAGGTATAGATTCTGAGATGGAGTTTAGTGGGCAGGATAAATATTCAGGATTGCTTTTGGGATCACAACCCATAGGATGGAAGCGTGGGGAGGAGCAGATTTGGACAAAGGAAATATTGAGTTGCCTGCAGGCTCGGTACTCATGGGCGTACCCACAATGAGCTCCAAAGCTAACCTTTTCAGAGTTGACCTCAAGTCAGATACAGGAAGTGTAAATTTCCTAAGTGAGTTATGGGAAGTGAAGGCAAGTGAGGCCACTCCTACTTCAACTTGGTTCCCAGATCTATGATAGAAAATGTCCCTAAAGCAAATTGATCTCTATATAACCAATAGGCATGATCCAAGAATGTAACAATGGGGACTAAACATTGGATTTGTTGTTGGTAGATTGGACATTTGCAGCAACAAGAGCTATATGAGTCTTGGTAAGTGGAAGCCTATCTTTCTGGGCCCATGAATAGTCTATTTCTGCCAGGACTATGATGGCCAGTGAGAGGCGGGCTGATGTCAACTGGATGAGTCACTTTATCCACTTGTTTATTGCCTTTGCACGATAGTGACTCTCTGGTCAGCGTTGATGTGTGGTGTAAAAATCTTCAGGGCAGCAGTTTAGCGCCGCCTTCAGCCCAGGGTGGGATCCTGGAGACCTAGGATGAGTCCCACATCAGGCTGCCTGCTTGGGGCCTGGTTCTCCCTCTGCCTTTGTCTCTGCCTCTGTGTGTGTGTGTGTGTGTGTGTGTGTCTCATGAATAAATAAATAAAATCTTTAAAAAAAATCTTCACACTTTATGCCTACTCTCATACAATACTGTTTCCTCTAACCCAGACTTTACTTTCATGACCTTACTTCACTTTTTCTTCTATTTGCTAGTGTCTATTAATAAATATACTTTTTAACCTTGCACCATGTCTCTTTCACCGTGTCCAAAGTGTCTGGCAAGGTAATCTTGCTCATTAAGAGAATTTTCTCTTGCTACTGTCTTTCAAGGTCACCACTGAATGAATCTGTAGAAAATTTCCATCCATTTTTGGCTTATATCCATACACACAGTTTTTTCTTTCTCCTTCTCCATCAGGTAGTCATAAGAGTCCTTGTATATTACCATAAGTGTAATGCAAGGGAGAACTGGTGCGATGATGGTGGACAACATAGGAGCCAGTTGTTCAGCTTGCTTTTGCTCTCTGACTCTGTGTGTACTTGAAGGGTGAATTCCTGCCTTCTAATGATGGATTATTGCTGGGGTCTCCTCTACTTATGACTTGATGAATCTGACATAAGTCAATTCATGATAGCCAGTCACGGCCAGGTGGCCATTTGGTGTCTGTACTTAGATGCTCTACCTCTATTATGTCCCACTAGACTTCCAGTAATTGTATTTAGATGCATATGATTTTCCACTGCAGGTGGCACCACCATACTCCAGAATGGTAGGGGCTTATGTTATGATTTTACCATTAGAGTTCACCATAATTTTATAAGGTTTCTCTTTCAATTACTGATAACTCTTATACTAGAGGGCTTAAGGGACAGAATTAAGTCATGAAGTCTAAGGGACAGAACTGCTCACAGTCTCAATATGATTAGAGCCCTTTTCTGTTCTGAGCTACACCAAAAGTTGGCAGCATTTCGTGTCATCTGGTAAATTTTCAGACCAGTAATTCCAGGGTTGAAATATGCTGTACCTTCTTTCTTGGACCATGGCTGGTGCCAGCTGTTTTCAGGTTTAACTTCCCAGACTCAACTGAGATGAAGTTTGGGGTACTAGACACATGCTAGGGAACACCTTTCCTTGAAATCAATATGTGTGAAACAGAGAAAGCAGAGGAAGTTTGCACAAACAGAGAAATCTCAGTGCAATGCAACAATGACCGCATTACCAAACCCACAGGGAAATAGAGAACCAGAATGGTCCTTCAGAATCTTTCCAACTTGAATTGAAATTGTCAAGAATTGATCAGTGATCGAATGTACGCCACCCCAGAAAGGAGTAATGATCTTGGGAGAAGAGATGCTCTTCAACTGAGATAATCCCTAGAGGGGAATAGAAGGCTCTTTGCCACCAGCACTGTTAGTAGACACAGCAATAAGTCTTCCATTTGAAGACTTGGCGCATGGCTGAAGCCAGTACAGATTACTGATAGGCCAAATAGTTAGCCTTTATAAATTTAAAGTAGAAGTGAGGAAAAGAGAGATTTTACATCATTAAAATGTTGCATAATTTTAAAGATGATTTAAAGAATTCTTTGTAGGCATGACTGATAATAAATGAACATTATTAGCACCATCAACATTTTCTGATAGAGCAGAAACTCTGAATTGGAAGTTCATTTCTGGCACTTTTTAGCTATTTAGTCTTAAGCGATTCTCTTAAACTTGTTTGAGGATCATTTTCCTTTTCTGTGAAAAGTAAAGAGATAGGTTCTCATAGCTTTTTTTTAATGTACTGCATGCCTCTGAAAGTATTTAGAACAGGATCTATGATACTATTAACTATTTAATGCTTTTAAAAGAAAATTATGAATTTTTTCAACTCAGTGTATTAAAGGACATTTTAATAGGAAATTTTTATAGCCTAAAAATTTTATTACATATAGTTTTCTTGCTTTCAAAAATATATACTATAATTATACAAATTAAGCCATGTATATACGAAAAGCATGCACATACAAACACACAAAGATAAAGATAATAATATTAACATGTGCAAACACTAGTGGAAATTTTGGAATAATTTCCTCTGCATGGAAAGTAGATATTTGGAAAATAAATACTTCTTACATATTTCAACTGTTTCTTCTCCTATACTCCTAGTTCATTCTGCATTTCTTCTCAGATAAATTTCTTTTGATTACTTATCTTAATGGCTGTCTGTCTTTCTGCTAGACTTTAAGATAGATTTCATGCTAGATATCTCTCATGTTCAGTGTTTTGAGCCAGATGCATAATAATAAAATAAATTAATATTGAATGAGCAGATGAAAGAATAAATGAATAAGTAAGATAATTTATTAAAAATTAATAATTCAAATGTCGGGATCCCTGGGTGGCGCAGCGGTTTAGCGCCTGCCTTTGGCTCAGGGCGCGATCCTGGAGACCCTGGATGGAATCCCACGTCGGGCTCCCGGTGCATGGAGCCTGCTTCTCCCTCTGCCTGTGTCTCTGCCAATCTCTCTCTCTCTCTCTCTCTCTCTCTCTCTCTCTGTGTGTGTGCGACTATCACAAATAAAAATCAATCAATCAATCAATCAATCAATCAAATGTCCTGAAATCCAAAAGAAACAGTCCGAGCCATTAAGGAACTATAGGTATCAGAGATCCAAGAAGCAAAGCAAATGATAAACAAGGCATTATTTGATTAATGCCTACCTTCCCCACTGCACTATGAGATCAGTAAGGTCAACTGTATAAAGATTTTATACAACTGCCTGTGTCCGTCAGTTGATTGGTACTCTTTCAATGTTTCTTGAAGAGAAGGGTGAATGCATAAATTAATAAACCGAGTCAGGAACTAAGACTGATTGATATGCAAGAATGCAAACTGAACTTGAGAGGTTAACTGCAATGACTAGTTATCTCCAGAAAGGGGAAGCAAAGAGAAACAGCAGCTGGCTTGGTTGAGTAAAAGTGACCCCTCGAAGACCTTCAAGAGGGGCACCTGGTGGCTCAATTGGTTGAACATCTGTCTTTGGCTAGGGTCATGATCCTGGGGGCCTGGGATCGATCCCTGCATCAGGCTCCCCGCTCAGTGGGGAGTCTGCTTCCCTCTCTCCCTCTGCCCCTCCCCCCACTCATTCTCTCTCTTTCTCTTCCTCTGTTTCCCAAATAAATAAAAAAATAAAATAAAAATAAAATAAATAATAAAATAAAATAAAATAAAATAAAATAGGCTTCAAGAAAGGACAGTTACTCCAGGGGCAAGCTGTTGTCGACAATTAGAAGAGTGGTTTACATGACAGGGACTATGTTGGAGTCACAGAGGAAGTTACTCCCAAAATCCAAGTCAAGCCTTTAGTCCAGACCAAAGGGCACTGTGTAACACTGGAGGAGGAAAACTAAAATATGATACATTGAAAAAAGCCAAACATCAGACTATAAAACGAGGAATAACAAGGCTTCAGCGTGTAGTCAGGTGGAAAAAAATCTCTTCTGACAGTTCTTGGGTCGTTTTGTGCATCTTTAAATCTCTTGATCTGGTCTTGGGACTAAAATCTCTGCTTCTTAAAATGGCAGAAGTCCAGACTTATTTCAGGGGTTTATTACCTCATGATAGAGTATATAGTTTGCTTTTTAAAAAGTTATTAAATATTGAAGAAATGAGAGTTAATCAATGCTACCGGATAACAGAGTCAAGAAATCATGCCAAAGAGAAAAGTTGGTGAATGTTAGCCATCAAAAATCAATCATGGAGTTTAGGTAAAAAAATCTGGGGGAAAAATGGATTATTTCACCTAACAATCCTTATCCTTATTTTTTTTTTTTTCAAATGAATATATGGAGCCCAGCATCCTCCCTGGGTATAGTGGTGACTGTGATCACGGGAAATGGGTTTACAGAAGGTCTGTTTCAGTACAGACTTCCCAGACTTCCCCCCATAATCTTGGCTCTGCTTCCCAGTTTAAATAGATGTCATTCTGACTTAATTTCCTGTTTTTACTTCAGTTTTCCTTAGTTCTAGAAGCCTGTTGTGAACTTCAAAATGCAATTTAACTGCATTATGGATTCAGTGTATGACTAGGTACATGTATGAATCAGATTGAGGCTGGCTTCTCACATCAAAAGACATGATTTTAATGGAGGGTTATAGCCAAATTTTTCTTGATATTGAATCCCATTTTCCTAATTCCTGGATACCAAAATAAATACAGATTAAACCTTGATTTTGTCACTTCACTGTGAATTCTGATTTAAACTTTGTTAAATTCAAAATTCCTGAATTAGAAACCCTGTTCTCTTAATGATGCTCTAACTTTGGGTAAATCACATAGCCTCTTTTTGCCAAAGTTACATTGTCTTTAACCTCAATCTTTGGAATAGATCCCACTCAGGAGGAGCATCAATCTCCATATTAGAGATGATAGTATTAGTTATAGCATGGAAAGTATTTTCCTATTTCTACATTCGGAGCAAGCAAACAAGCATGCTTGTACGTACAAATACACACAGATGTATCTTAAAGGCTTAGAACTCATTTGAATTTGGAAGACGGGAACAAAATATTAAAACACATAATTTAGTTCAATCTATTTTATAGATAAAGATCAATTTAGAAGTTAGCACAGGTTTCTATCTGGGTAAATTACTAATGTATAAATTAGAAAGGTATTAAGAATTATGGTGGGAGTAATGTCATAAAAAGAGGGGAAATCATTAGTTTTTGTCTTCAGAAAATCATAGAAAGAGACTGATTCAACCAAATAAACCAGTTTGCTGTAGGTAGGACCCCAATAAGCATACATCAATGAGAAATTCCTAAATCTGCAGCAACAAATTAATATGTCAGCAAGAACAATTCTAGGGAGTGTGTGTTGGTGGACAGTCGGCAGGAGCGTAGTACACAGCTGCAACAGCATACAATTCTGATTGTCTAGACTCAAATAGCCCATAATTTCCTTCATTCTCTATACAAGTTTGAATAGGTTAATGACATCACCGTGACATAAATAGTAGGTGGGAAATCTAAAGTAACGTTTTCTAATCTTCTATATTTAGACTTTTTTTTTCTTGTTCAAAGATTTGTTCTTTGCTTAAAGATATTACTTTTAATAGCCAGTTCTTGAACTTTTCTAGCTTTCCTTTTTGAGTGTGGTTTGATTTTCCTGTGCAGTTGCAGAGCATAGAGATATCTACTTACATCCAAAGAAAGCATTCCAGGTTTGTTCCTAATTTCTTGTCTATTTATAATTTGTTTTGTGGCTGTCTTACCCTATTGTTTGATAAGTCCATCAACTGGTGGTTTGAAAGTCTAAATCCTTTGATGTCTTATTTTGACTTTTAGATTAAAAATAAATCCCAATCTCCCTTAGCCAAATTTATTGATGGCACAGCGTCACTGCCATTTTCATCTTAACTTGTCATTTTTCATTATACATTATCATGCATTATTTTTACTCCTTCCAGAAGCTGATGGCTAATGTCTTTAAATGTTTTTTTTTTCCTTTGTAGATTAATCCAAGTTCTTAGGTGAATTTTCTTCACCCATTTGCTCAGCCAATGGCTCAGCAATCCAAATCAAGAGGAAATTTTGTTGAGAAAGAAATTAGACTTCCCAGGTGCTCTGAAATACACAACGTTCTTATCTACTTTTCCTATGTGCATTTATATAAAATGTTATTTATTCCTTTTCTCCACTCTAGACTATACACGTCAGTTCTCTCAATTTAGGAAGACTGTGGATGTTTAAGAACATATAATGGTACTTTAGCTTGGTGAATCTTTCTAGAAACAAGATATTCATATCAGACACCAAAATCAAGGTATTTTACAAGCAGGAACAATTTATTTTGGGTTAAAAAATCTACAGAACATCTCTTTACCTTATATATGAATTTATATAATTAATCTCACAAAAGGTTTGGATTATTGTTGTAGCCATTAAACCATTTTTACTTCAGCTGGTTCTTCCATATAATAATACTGAATGCAATGGATTGGGCTTTTTGCTATCCATGGAGGACTATGCAATGAATAGATATATTTTTAGGTTAGAAATGCATCACATAACTTTCCCTCATTTTTGAAGTAAATAAAATAATGAACAAAAGTGTGTAAATGAAACTCAGAATTATGAAAGTAGAAATACAGCTTAATCAGCAGTCTGAACCTTCTTTTATCAGTGCAAATAAAACTGACTCAAGAGATGCAGGCTGAGACTTCAATATCATGAGATATGGGATACTGGTTTACATAAAATAGTCTATGAAGAAATGCTTCCTTCTTTTTCTGTGCTTGAGAACTGAGCAATAGCTGAAATGTGCTCCAAATTTGATTGTTTAATAATTACATTTGTTTTATACTTAAAACTATTTTAGTCTTTTAATGACCATAGCAGACACTTAGCAGATTTATTTTAGACATCTGTTAGCACGGAATATAAGTATTTTATCATTAAATTCACTGAATAACATTGTAATGTTTTCATGACACTTTATTTGTTTATACTTTTCAAAGAAATTATATAATATTATCCACATCATTCACTTAGGAAATTGTATAATTTGTCCAAAATAATTTTTAACTATTTAATAGTCTGTGTGGCTAACAACCAGATTATTTCCTTCCATTCCCCACTTTGGCCTTTTAAGGAGATACAGAAACATCCCCAGAATAGAAAAGGAAAAAAAAAAAAAAAAATCATTTGTTCTTGGAGTTCCAGGAGACTTCCACTGGGTGGCAGCTGTTCATAGGCATCTTCATAGTACTTTTTCATTTATAGTCTGTCTAAAATGACTCAACCAGAAAAATGTATATAGAAGAGGCTTATAAATGGTTTACTTTATTTGACAATTCCTTAAAATACATGCAAAATTACTAAATTACCTTTCTTTTATCTCTAATATACAGTGTGGTGGTCAACTCTAAAATAAAAAAAAAGTAAATGTTATGTTTTTATTATCACATTTAAAGCAGTGCTATATCTCCTCCTAATAACAGAATAGAATTTATTCTCTTATATATTCACATGGCAAGCACAAATATTTCTGAACCTCTACTCTAAATTACATCAAAGGTAACAAAATTCTATTGAGAACATCAAAATAGGGATGCCTGGGTGGCTCAGTGGTTGAGCACCTGCCTTCTACTCAGGGCATAATACCAGTCTGGGGATCGAGTCCCCATCCCTCTGCTTGTGTCTCTGCCTCTCTCTCTGTATTTCTCATGAAAAAATAAATAAAATCTTTTAAAAATATATAAAAATAGAGAACATCAAAAACATCAAAATAGTTTCTTATTCAAGAGTATACTACAAATCTGTTGCATTTTACTATATTGCAGGCTCAATTATATTACCTAAAAAAATGATATCCCCTACGTCATTTCTTTAATCACATTGCCTATCCTCCTGGATTCCAGAAACAATCATTTTCATGATTTTTATGGTTACTATTATAGTTTTCCTCAAACTCTATCCCTAAATAATATACCACTTAGTTTTGCACGTTGTTCACTTATTTTAGTGTAAATAATCTTCTATGTCTTCTTTTTTTCCTCAATATCAAGCTCCATCTGAGTTTCATCTAAGCCAGTACATATAACAGTCCTTTCCTTTATGTTAATGTAGAACATTGTGTGAATATTTGTACATTTTACCTTCGTTAGAGACGCTTGCTTTGTTTTTAGTTGGCTAATACAGCAACTTTTATGAACATCATCATATGTAGCTTTTGGTGCACATGTACACATTTTTGAGTCATAGGATATGCATATCTTCAGTTTTCTGAGAGAACAACAAAGTATTTCCCAAGGTAGTTGTACAGATTTCTGCACATATTAGCAGCTTAACCAGTTTGTTTCCTATCCTACCCAATACATGTTATCAGACTTTTAATTATTGTTGACCTAATGACTTTAATTTTGCACCAATATTGCTAGTAAGAGCTAAAGAGAACTAGCTTCTTCCCCCATCCCCCAAATCTCTTTATATTCTACTGGATGACTTGTTTTTATTTAATGTTTATGTATTCCAGCTATTCATGCTAATTGCATGCATTTCAAATTTCTTCCAATTTTTGCCCTTTCCCCCTCTTTCTTTTCTGAACATGACAATATGCATTATCCAGAAAACAGCCCTAGGGTAAGGAATATGAGCCAGTTGGAACTTGGGGGCTCCACCTTCAGCCCAGCAGAAGAGTTTGTAATCCTCATGCCAAGCCAAGGGCTCCAACCGCCCGCGGAGGGAGCTGGAGCTTTCCACAGGCCTGATTCTTTTGCACCAGTTGGTTTCACCAACCTATTCAGTAAACTGTGGACCACTAAGCTCAGATTGCCCAGCTTTTAGGCAGTCTGTTCCACACTAGGCCACTCCCGCCATCACCCATAGACAGAGATAGCCTTGGGGATGGAGCTTCTGAGGAAAGGCCAGAGGGGACTGTCTACTGCAGCAGAGTGCTTCTAGCTGCATCCATTTACACTCAATTATCACAGCTGTACAGAACATCTGGAAATCAGGAACACTGCAGATAAGGTTAGCAGTGCTTGTCACACACACATCATCCTTTTCCCCCAGTGGTGTTTAATATTTCCTTAATGTCGATCACTATCTTCTCTCTCACACTGAGGGTTTTTCATATATTCTTGAATCTCTTCCAGCCTCTCTTTTTTTCTTCCTGTTGCAATCGGCTCATCAGCACAAATCTATACTGTATTCAATTTTAGAGTCATATGCGAGTTTATACCTGATATACGGCAGGTATTTTTTAAACCTCCTTTATTTATTTATTTTTTTCTTTTGCTCTCTCTCTCTCTCTCTCTCAAGGGAAATTGCCCTCCTTCAAGTTTGTGCATTTTGATGAGAAGAAACAGGTAATAGGAATTTTAAAATTTTAGAATAAAGCGATGGTAGTTGAGGGAAACATACTGAATAGGATCTCTCGCCAGGTGAGAGGACCCTATTATGGACTCATTCCTGAGAAGGAGGCCTAAACAGCCAATGGGGGTGGAGGGGTGGTAATACAAGTTTAAGATGTCTCTTCTTATGGAAAAAAAGTGCTGATTGCTGCTGAAAAACCATTTCCTTGTACTGGAACAAAGCATAAGATTAAACTATAATAAGAAGACTATGGCAGACCTAGAACACTTCTAATGAAGCCACATATTTTATCTAATCTGCATTTATAGTCTACCATTTTCTGCCTACAATTGAGTTTTTTTCATTATGCAGACTTTATTCAAATTTAATTGACTACTTACTATGCTGTTAAATGTCTGCTACTAAAATGCCTTGAGAGGTTAGGTGAGCAAAATAAATGTTAGACGTATGCAAAGGTGACTGAGGGTAGATGTTCCACCTGAATGCATAAAATGTCTTTTGAAAATGTTGTTAGGCCAGTTTAATATTACGGGGTTCATAGCTTCCAGTGAGCAACTCTTGTCTTTTCTTTTTCCTATACTTCCCAACAGTCCCTGTTGTGGGACTGCATTTTTTTTTTCCTTGCTGGAATGGCTATTTACAACTGTACATGTCCAGATAGAAATTGAATCAGGTTTAACCTGGCTGTATCACAGTTAAAACTAAAAAGAATATTTAAACCAAGCAGAAGTTTGCTTTTCCTTCACACACACACACACACACACACACACACACACATCAGAGGAACACATAGTCAGCGTGGTAAGCCCATGCTCATGAGCAACCAAGTCTCCTTTTAATTGTTCACTACCTTGAACAGTATGTGGCTTCAAATTCAAAGCTGCTTCATTGTATAGTTGTCCACATACCTGGCAGAAAAGAAATAAAGAGAGATCATAGCAATAGTGCCCTTTCCGCTGCATCAGAGCATGCTTAGATAATGTCACTGTAAGACTCATCATCATAGTCTAATATAGCCCTTAATCTTGCCACTTGGCTGCCTAGAATTGGAGTTCCATGTTTGCTTTTTTTTTCATTTTTTGTTAAAGATTTTTATTATTTATTTATTCATGAGAGACACAGAGAGGCAGAGGCAGAGACACAGGCAGAGAAAGAAGCAGGCTCCATGCAGGAAGCCCGATGTGGGACTTGATCCCAGGACTCCAGGATCAAACCCTGGGCTGAAGGCAGGTGCTAAGCTCCTGAACCTTCCAGGTGTCCCAGAGTTCCATGTTTAAAAAAGAAGGGGGGATTGCATATTCTTTAAGCAACCAGTACTCTCTGCCACAGGCCCCATGCATATACTTCTGCTTTCTGGAAATACCTTACCTTTTTTTTTTTTTTTTTTTTTTTTTTTTTTTTTTTATGATAGTCATCACACACAGAGAGAGAGAGAGGCAGAGACACAGGCAGAGGGAGAAGCAGGCTCCATGCACCGGGAGCCCGACGTGGGATTCGATCCCGGGTATCCAGGATCGCGCCATGGGCCAAAGGCAGGCGCCAAACCGCTGCGCCACCCAGGGATCCCTTTCTGGAAATACCTTAAATAATATAATACCTGACTTTTCAGGTACATTCATTCATGTTCTAAGTAGTCTCCAGCTTCCTGAAGCTAAAAAAAAAAAAAAAAAAAAATAAACTAAATCATTTGAAATTATCTAAAAATCTGTGTCTGCCGTTATAGGTATCTGAGTGTGCAATATATCCCATCCACTTTTCTGGGTACTACTTCATATTCCACTTTCTGTTTTAAAGAGTGTCATGTATACAAAGGTGCGACAAAATAGTTTTCAACTACAACTAACCACTTCTGGAGATTTATAAGTGGTTTGAAATAGTACTTGTTGATATAGTAGCTATAATCACAGCATCTATACAGAACAGGAACATTAAGGGAAGGATGGAGTTCTTGTTTGTTTTGTCTTATTTTGTATTTGCTTCTTTTTATTTTACTTTATTTTTACTTTGAGGAGCTTAATGACTTAGAATTTACAAGTTTTGATTTAGGAAAATGTGACCTGGGGCACCTGGGTGGCTCAGTGGTTGAGTGTCTGCCTTTGGCTCAGGTCATGATCCCGGAGTCCTGGGATCAAGTCCCACGTCAGGCTCCCCATAGGGAGCCTGCTTCTCTCTCTGCCTATGTCTCTGCCTCTCTCTTTCTGTGTCTCTCGTGACTAAATAAATAAAATCTTTAAAAAAAAAAAAAAGGAAATTGTACAGTTAGAGTACTATACCCCTACCATTGCCATTCCAAATATATATGACATGCTTGGATATCACTCACTTCAACATGAGTAAAGTCACACAAGCTTCTGACAATCACTCTGTTGATCGTGATGAAAAGATTAGCCAAAGAGCGATTACTAAAGAGAAAAGAAAACACATGGAAGGCTAAAGGGAATGAGGGCACCTGGATGTGGTCATCTAATAGCTCGGATTTTCATCTGTTTACTTTATATACAAGATGTCATTATTTTTTAAGACTCATTTTACTGGATTCAAATGAAGAGGCCGGAAAACTGGGCTATTGAAGCAAATCTATTGTCACTAGCCATAAGCAGCTGTCCATAGTCTTAATCCCTTTTTTTTTTTTCTGCCAGAATCTAAAGATCCCTAAGCCTAAAGCAGTGGCATTTAGTGGATACCAGGAGAGTTTGTGAATTAACCTGCCTCCTTGCATATGATCCTGAGCGCCATTCACTTTTCCAACGTGGCCACTCAACCTTCAGTTATAGCCGACAGTTGAGTTAAGCCTTATTTTTTTATTTGTCCCTTGCCTTTTCTTGAGAAATATTTTGTTTCTGTTTTCTTGGTTAGAAGTAGATCACTCTTATTGTAATCAGAATAAATTTATTTCCATTTTATCTTTTAAAAAACACATAAATGCCCCAAGATTTCCTCTCAGACAGTCCTCTTCCCGTTCTATGATTTTGGAAAAATCAGAAAACAACAACAACATATCGTTGATTGATTGATTTTTAAGGACACCTTTGGTAAAGAAATTTACCATGGATTTAGGAAAGAGAAACATGAGCAGCTAAAATGCCTATGCTACAATGTTTTACTGGTTAATGGTTTGACATAAAATGTATCCCTTGGGCATTTAAGATATCTACATATACCTTAATGAAGTTGAATAATAATCAACCCAAATGCAAATGTAGCTTTCATTTCAATTTACAGCGTACCAAACCAGTATTAAGTTCAATGTCTAATTTATTTTAGTTTAAATAAATAAATAATATATTCTCTTCTAGAATTCTAATAAAAACACTTTCTTCTATTTGAAATAAAAGGAATTTAATTACTTAATCAATAATTTTGTCTCATATTATGTATACAATGCATGATCTCACCAAATACAACGAATATAATGTATAAGGTAAGATAAATATCTCTGCATTGTGAAACCAAGTTACTGATTTCATATATATAATTTTAACATTTTTATACATTGTTATGGGTGTAGTTTATAGAATTGTGTGAATTTTCTAATAAATATGCAGTGGCATATCTGGTTTAAAATACAGCACATTTTAATATCAAGGTATAATGACATTAAGTGAAAATAATTTCACTGACTTAAGAACATTGCAATATTTCCTAACAGGATAAAGACTTAACTGGATTTTAATAGAGTAATGCTTTGGCTGGTTCATGACAAAAAAAAAAAAAAAAGAATATTCTTAATGATTCCTTTTTTTCTCATCCTCTCCAATATCTCTTTTCTTCCTTAACCTTTTCCTTGTTATCTCCGCCCATGGCAATTTTGATTTAACCTCAATAATTCTCACAAAACAGCTCTCTAGAGTTGGCAGTTTGTTCAAATTGAAAAATCATGTGAGATTTCTGTTATATTCCTCTTATAACTTTCAACATTATTCAACAATCTTAGCTACTCCTTTATTTCTTGACGTACTTTCTTTATTATTTATTTATTTATTTATTTATTTATTTATTTATTTATTTATTTATTTTGCATTCATCTGACTTTTCCTCCTTGCAAATCCATCCTTCTCATTATCCTTTTTAGGCTTCTTTCTTTCTTTCTTTCTTTCTTTCTTTCTTTCTTTCTTTTTTTTTCCTTTTCTTTCCCCCTTTTTTTTTTTTTGTAAGATTTTATTTATTTATTCATGAGAGACTCAGAGAAAAAGGCAGAGATATAGGCAAAGGGACCAGCAGGCTCCCTACAGATAGTTCAATGCAGGACTCATTCCCAGGACTCTGGAACCACAACCTGAGTCAAAGGCAGATGCTCAACCACTGAGCAACCCATGTGCCCCTTTAGGCTTACTTCATCTATTAGACAGATGCACACGTTCCTAAGGATTTTCTAGTAGTCCTTTTTTTCATTCTGTCTTCTTATAGGTGGTGTTACATATATGTCCATGACTCTGAGGACCACCTACTCCTATATGAATCACAGGGCTATTATCTTCAACCCAAACTTCTCCTCCCAGGATCCTGTTTCCAACTTCTTATGTGAAAGCTCATCCATAAAATCTCTAATAGTCTTCTCCAAACCTAGCCTTCTTCAAATATATTCTTAATGAGTTGAGTCATTTAAATCAATAGCTAGGATTCACTCTCTACACCACGGTCTCTCTCTTTTTGAATAAATCAAATTGTTCATCACAACACTCTGACATCCTATTCTTCTAAGTATCTTTTCATTCCCCTCTTCATTTTAATTATCACAACTCTAAACCAAATTACTGTTTTGTCCCATATCATACCCCTGACTCCATAAAACCTAATTGGTGTTCACATACTCATTCTTGTTTCACTCAAGTTTATTGCCCATACTGAAAACAGAATGGTGTTTGTAAAGCTGAAATCTGGTTATACCACACTTAAATTTTCCCAGGATGGGACACCTGTGTGGCTCAGCATTGAGCACCTGCCTTCAGCTAGGGGCATGATCCCAGAATCCCAGAATCGAGTCCCACATTGTGCTCCCTGCATGGAGCTTGATTCTCCCTCTACCTGTGTCTCTGCCTCTTTCTCTCTGTGTCTCTCATGAATAAATAATAAAATCTTTAAAAAGTAAAAATAAAAAAAAATAAAAAAATAGACCAATCTCCAAGCTTAAAATGCTGGAAGTGCTTTATACTGACTTTAGGAAAAAGACAAGACTTCTTAACACCACTCCCTTCCTCCCCATCTAGCATTATCTTACACTAATTTTCCTCTTTGCTCTAATCTGCTTCAGTTTCTTTTGCTTGACTTGTGTCATTCAATAAAAGATACTTGCACATACTCTAGCTTGGATTGGAATATTCTTTATACCCATCCATGCCACTGTACAAATTAAGAAGATTTTTGGATAGTTCATCAATAATCATTCTCTGCTCCTTTTCTTGGTATTATTATATCCTAACAAAATAGAATTTGAATATTGCCGATTTTTATATCAGATGACCTTTGCATTATCCCAAACTTGGGGGGAAAATGAATACATAACATTACAGCTTAAAATCCCCAAATTAAAATGCAGAAAAAGATTACTTCATAGTAGTTGTTACATGTGAAATGACTATTATAGTAACACACAACCACTTTGAAATATATGACTAGCTAAAAGGTCACCTTTGCATATCACATCTGCAGAGCAAGCTATTTAAACATGAAAATAATTACATACCTTACATTTTTTATTCATGGATTTTTCTCTCAGTTAAGAGTGAATACTATTTTTTTTAAAGGGTAATGTGCTTAGATTTGAAAATATAGAAGAACGTGCATTTTATGGACTAAACATTTGTTTCCCCAAAATTCATATATTGAAATTTTAACCCCAATACAATGGTTTTAGGAAGTACAGACTTCAAAAAGTAATTAGGCAATGAGGATGTAGCCTTCAGGAATAGGATTAGTTCCCTTACAAAAGAACACTGGAGAGATCACTCTCCCTCTTTTGCCATATGAAGAAAGAAGAAGATACCCAGTCTGCTTCCCAGAACCCAACCATACTGGCATCCTGATCTTGGACTTCAATTTCCAGAACCGTAAGAAATAAATTTCTGTTGTTTATAAGCCACTTAATCTATGGTACCTTGTTATAGCAGCCTGAACTGTCAAAGACAATGGGAAAACAAATAAATAAGTAAATAAATAAGCATAAGTTTAGACATTTAAAAAAAAACATGATAAGAATAAAACTATCCAAAATGACATAAAATTTTCAGTAATAATTTCAATTTTTAAAGGAAGTGTAGTCAAAATAAAAAATTTTAAATTTCTGTAGTAAGAAGCACCTACCATTAGCTGTTTCGATTGTAATGTAAATGCCTGACATTAAGCTTTTGATGCTGAAGCACTCACCTCAAAGACATCCACCTCAAATAAACATATTGTCAGCTACCAAACTGCAGAAAGAACCGGGCTGCCCCATTCCTGTTCTTATTTTAGAAAGCCCTGGGAACCCAGATAACTGACATTTGCTTTTCCTTCCCTGCACATTAATTCCCACTCTTGTTTTAAATTAACCTATAAAGACAGAACCTGGAAAAAATCTAGGCATCCCGACCTTGACCCAAATAAAAGCGGATTCCTGGATTTGGGCCTTCTCTCTGTCTCTCCTGGAGATTCAGCTGTAACCCTAGGACATGCTGTCTACAACTTGTGAGTAACAAACCTTACTTTTTCAAAGCTCTTGTCTGGTTCCTCTTTCTATGTATCTTGCTAATCATAATAAGAGTGAGTCTAACCACAATACTGGATCCAGTCAGAGGAATGTCTGTGCGGACTCCCCAAAGGTCCTAGGAGCTCAGGTGAGTATTTTCATGGATTTCTAGCTGATAACATAACTATGGATCAACACAACAATTTATCTTGGTGAAACAGTATTGACTTAGGGACAAATGGAGATAGGCAGGGCTAGGTAGGGGGCCAGGGAAGCAGGCTCACAAAAATCCCAAAAATTCAGAAGTGTGAGGAAATCAGAAATACAGGTACAACAACAACAACTAAAGAAATAAGGGAACAAGCCAGACTACCCTGCCCAAGTTCAGGTGACTTGGACCCTGGCTCACGGGTGCCAACGTGGCCCGGTGGACGCCCCAGAGACCCAGACCCCAGACAGGCAGATGCAATCAGCAAGAGGGTTTATTGAACGTTTGTGCAAACGGGCTCCCCGCCTCCGAGGAGGAAAAGAGCCCCGATTAGCAATTACAGGGATCTTTTAAAAGGCAAAAGGAAAGAAACTGCCTAAAGACAAAAGAACCGCGGGAGTCGTGTGGCATCCAGGTTGATTTTGGGGAGGGTCAACATGAACCTATTCAGGGACATTCCAATCAGGGTGTGTGGGGGGGAACGGTTTTCTTATTGTGAACAGAATGCTTTTAGTTGCTAAAATTTCAGGAAGACGCCTGGATGGGCTGCCTCTGGGTTAGGGCTGGCCCTACTTACAAGGGGGGAGGTTTCTTCACTACTTGTAACCAACAAAGAATAACCAGACACCAAAGAAGTAAGGCATTAAAGATGTTATCACTAGTCCTTACTCAATGGTGATATCAGTAGATAATGTTAAAAGGATTTAGGTTCCCTATTAGGCTTTCAATAAAAGACAAACCCTACAAGCCCTCAGTAGCAACCCCGTAGGGACCCTCTCATGTCTGAGAGCTTCCTGTGTATTCTCAGTTAATAAACTTCTGTCCCTTTACTCACTCTCATTTGTCTGCAAGTTTCATTCTTTGACTCTGTGAGACAAGAACCAACCTTGTCCATATCAATATTAGTGATGAGGGAGTAGGGCTAATTGAGGACAAAGCACAGCTGATATCCCACAAACAATCCCTACATGGGGTGAGATATGTGTGACAATCTTCAGGAAGTTTCCAATTGTCTTAATGTTAATACCTTGCTAGAGGGAAAAGCAATCTTTAACTTGATAATGGCAAGGCCTCCAGTATCTTGTAGGTCCTCCTTAGTATATGAAAATCCTTTTGGAATTTCTCTTTTGCTTAGCTCCCCCAACTCCTGGGTATATAATCAGCTACTCCTCACAGGAGAGAAGCAGCCTCTCTTCCTGCCCATGAGTCCTGTCTCTGTGCTTTTATAAAACCACCATTTTACAAACCAAAGATGTCTCAAGAATTATTTCTTGGTCATCAGCTCTGGACCTCACCTATATTCCAAAACTTTATCATCAGTGAGTAATTTAGGATACATGTGTGCTGTTGAATAAATTTATAATATTTTAGGAGTGTCTGTTCTATTTTATCTAGGCATTTCCAGAGTATAAACATTGCACTCCACTACTCCCTGCCAAGTCACTTATACCCTTTAAATAATTCTCATTTAAACATTATCTCCCTGTGCCAAAAATAAGACCTGTGGATTTTGCATTTTTTGATGTGGTAGAAATCAGATTCAAAGAAAATATTTTGGGGGCACCTGGGTGATATAGGCAGTTAAGTGGCCAACTCTTGGTTTTGGCACAGGTTGTGATTTCAGGGGCATGAGATGGAGCCCCTGTTGGGCTCCGCACTCAGTGCAGGCTCCCTGGATTTCTCTCCCTCTCTCTCTCTGCCCTTCTGGCTGCTCTTTCTCTCAAATAAATGAATAAAAATCTAATAAATAAATAAATAAATAAATAAATAAATAAATAAATACTTTGTTCAGATGAAGAAAATACAACTAGAAATTGTAAGCCTTCAATCGTTTCTCTAGATATTAATGTAGTGATGACAGAAGATATCATATTAGAAAACTTGTATAAAATGTATATAGTTTTAGACTATGAAACACTATTATTATTAAAACATTGAAGGGATTGTTATTTTATATGAAAAATAAATATGTTTCCCAAATAGATAATAAATCATTAGTTAAAAAAAGAACCTTTCAAAATGAAAGCACCAGGCCAATATAGTTCAGAAATGAATTTTACCAACACTTAAGAAAAAGATTAAACTAATTATTTAAAGTCTACCAGAAAATAGAAGTAGAGGAAATTTTCCTTAACTCATTCTCTATGGCCAGCATCACCCTAGTACTAAGCCAGATAAAGACATTATATGAAAATAAATCTAAAGACTAATATCTCTCATGAACACAGCTATAAATACCCTCAACAAAATATTAGCAAAGTAAATCCAACAATGTATGAAAATAATTATACTTGATGATTAAGTGGAATTTATTCCAGGCATGCAATACTATTTTAACATTCAAAAGCCAATTAATGTAATCTGTCATATCAACAAGTTAAAAAAAATGATATGATCATATCATTAGATGCAGAAAAAGCATATGACAAACTACAACACTTATTCATGATAAAAACTCTTCGCAGACCTGCAAACTTCCTCAACTAGATAAAAGATATCTGCAAAAACATTTACAGCTAAAATCATACTTAACGTTGAGGAACCAGTTGTTTTCACCAGGAAAACAAGGCATAATTGTCCTCTGTCACCACTCCTATTAAATATTATGTAGAAATCATAGCAAATGCAATAATTTCAGGAAAAGAAATTAAAAATACAGGTTGAAAAGAAGAAATGAAATGTTCTTTGATTGTAGATGACATGGTTGTCTATGCAGAAAATCCCAAAGACTTAACACTGATAATCACAATAAAATTCCTGGAAGTACGAAGTGATTATAGCAAGATCCCATAATGCAAGATTCATTTGCAAAAGTAAACATCTTTCCAGTATACCAGCAATGAACAAATGGAATTTGAAATTAAAAGTATAATCACATTACGTTGGCATCCCCAAAATCAATTACTTACGTATAAATCTAACAAAATAAGAGCTAAATTAGATAAATTATAAAGTCATGATGAGAGAAATAAAAGAAGCTCTAAATAAATGGAGAGATATTATAAGTCTCTGGATAGAAAAACTCAGTATTAATAAGTATCATTAAGTATTATTACCTATTAAGTATTATTATTAGTGTTATTAGGTATCATTATTATTATTAAGACATCATTTCTTCTGATATGGGTATTTAGGTTCAGTGAAATCACAATAAAAAATCAACAACTTATATTGTCGATATCAACGAACTTGATTCTGAAGTTGATACAGAGAGGCAAAAGAATCCAGATTAGCAAACACAATATCAAAGAACAAAATCAGTGTACTCAACACAACTTAACTTCAAAACTTACTGTATAGCTACAGTAACCAAGATAGTGTGTTTTGAGGAACAAAAGACAAAAAATAGATCGCTATAACAGATTAGAGAGCGTAGAAATATATTAAAATACATGTGGTCAAGTAATCTTTGACAAAGACCAAAGGAAATGTAATAGACTTAGAGAAAATATAGACTTTTCAACAGATGGTACTCGACAACTGGACATTCACATGGGAAGGAAAAAAAATAGACACAAATCTAACACTTTCAACAACAATTAAATTGGATCATAAACCTAACTGCAGTATCCAAAAATTTTAAAATTTTAGTAGACAACAGGCAAATCTGGATATCTTCAGTTTTAGTGCTGAGTTTTTAGCTACAACTTAAGAAGCATGATCCATGAAAGAAAAGATTGATATGTTGGCTGTTATTAAAATAAAAACTTCTGGGGGATCCCTGGGTGGCTCAGTGGTTTGGCGCCTGCCTTTGGCCCAGGGCGCGATCCTGGAGACCCGGGATCGAATCCCACGTCGGGCTCCCGGTGCATGGAGCCTGCTTCTCCCTCTGCCTGTGTCTCTGCCTCTCTCTCTCTCTATGTCTATCATAAATAAATAAATAAATCTTTAAAAAAATAAAATAAAATAAATAAATAATAACATCTGCTCTGCAAAGGATAATGTTAAGAGAATGAAAAGACAAACCATACACTGTGAGTAAATGTTTGTAAAACAAAGGTCTGTCAAGGGACTGGTACCAAAAATATATGAAGAATACTTAAAATTCAACCATAGGAAAACCAGCATTGCCTGACAGTAGAACATGAGCAAAGGTCTGAAGAGAGGCCACCAAAATAGATACACAGAAGGCACATACACTTAAGGAAATATGTTCCACATCATGTGTCATTACAAATTACAAATCAAAACAATAATGAGGGGACACCTAGGTGGCTCAGCAGTTGAGCATCTGCCCTTGGCCCGGGGTGTGATCCTGGCATCCCATGATCGAGTCCTGCATCGGGCTTCCTGCATGGAGCCTGCTTCTCCCTCTGCCTATGTCTCTGACTCTGTGTGTGTGTGTATCTCTCTCATGAATAAATAAATAAAATATTTAAAATAAATAAATAAATAATAAAACAATAATGAGGTACCATTACACACCTATGAAAATTGTTAAAATGCAAAGCATTAACAACACTAAATGCTTATAAGAATGTGGACTCACAGGAACTCTCATTTATTGCTGGCCATAATGGTATTGACCTTGGAAGAGAGTTTGACAGTTTCCTTTAAAACTAGCTATATCACACTTTTTAGTAATCACCTTACTAAATTTTATGTCCATTAAAATTGAAATTCAGTTGAAATTTTATGTCCATTAAAAAACCTGCATGCAATGTTTGTACAGTAGCTTTTAAAAAATATTTATTTATTTATTTGAGTGACAGAGTGTGCATAAGCCTAGGTAGGGTGAGGGGCAGAGGAAGAAAATCTCAAGGAGACTCCATGCTTAGGGCACTTGGAACTTGGCTGAGAGCTCAGGCTCTTGACTCTTGAGATCATGACCTGACCCAAAATCAAGAGTCAGACACTTAACCAGCTGAGCCACCCATGTGCCCTTGTTTATAGCAGCTTTATTCATAATTGCCAAAACTTTGAAGCAACCAAGATACCCTTCAATAGATGAATGGATGATCAACCTGGGTGCATTCAAACAATGGAATATTAGCGATATAAAGAAGTAAACTTTCCAGTTGCGAAAAATTATGGAGGAAATTTAAATGTATATTGCTAAGTAAAAGAAGCCAATCTGAAACATCTACATACCACCCGATTTCATCCACAAGACATTCCAAGAAAAGGCAAAACTATGGAAATAGTAACACAGTTAGTGACTTCCAAGGGTTCACTGGAGAGGAACAAATGAATAGGTGGAGCACTGGAAAAAAGCAGGGGAATTATTTTGTATGATGTTCTATAATGTTGGATATATCTCACTACATGTTTACCAAAGTTCATAGAATGCACAAGAAAAAAAAGCAAAAGCAAACCCTAATGTAACATATGAACTTTAGTTAATGATAATTTATCAACATCAGCTCATCAATTGTAACAAATTTACTACACTACTCTCGGATGCTAGCTATAGAGAAAACTATGTCTGAAGGGATAGAGGGTCATTTAGGAACTGTGTTTTTTCTGTTACATTTTTCTGTATACCTAAAATTGCTCTAAAATAGTTTATTAATAAAAATACTATGGTCAATAAAGGAATTGATGATTCTATAAATTCTTCTTCAAGTAATTGTCAATATAGGAATATATGTCAATAAACCTATATGATAATATTTGAATCAAAATATTTGAAGTTTAAGCAAATGATACATTTTAAAATTTGTCATTCAAATTATCAAACTATGTTGTTTTAAATAATAACTTGAAGTTCTCTACAATAAGTAAGGATATAATTATTCCCACCAACATATATATATATATATATATATATATATACTGAAAATTGTTATATGAGATTTTTTATTTTCTTTGGCAATTTAAGGATACAGTTACAGAAACCACAACAATTTTTGTTTAAGAAATTATCATGCATATTTCTTAAATATGATTATTTTTATATCATTATGGAAACATTTTCTCCAACATCATTTCATTTACCTTCCCTGAAATCTATTATTTCAAATATTTTTGTTCCCAGGATCATCAATTGTTTTCTTTTCATTGTTTCTTTTTCTTTCTTTT
Source organism: Nyctereutes procyonoides (assembly GCF_905146905.1). NCBI lineage: Eukaryota > Metazoa > Chordata > Mammalia > Carnivora > Canidae > Nyctereutes > Nyctereutes procyonoides. Next base: position 10,580,628 of record NW_026575032.1, on the reverse strand, counting down.
TTTTTTTTTTTTGAATATCCATGGGTTGACTTATTTTGGAAAATAAATGGAAAAAGCTTATTTTTAAAAAAATGCCTTTTAAAATTTCCCGTATTTCTCTACTTCCCTTTTACCTCATATACTCAAACTATTTACTCATATTTCCTTCTTGTCATGAATTCTATTTTTAATTCCATATAACCTAGATGACAGTCACTTATATCCACACAGCCCAATAGTTCTCCCCAAAATAATACATAAGATAAAAATATGCATAAATTGAAGGCATAGAATGCTAAATACCAAACTGTTATTTTTTTATTTTTATTTTTTAAGATTTTATTTATTCAATTATTTATGATAGAGAGAGGGAGGGGAGGCAGAGACACAGACAGAGGGAGAAGCAGGTTCCACACTGGGAATCTGATGCGGGACTCAATCCCAGGACTCCAGGATCACACCCTGGGCCAAAGGCAGGCACCAAACTGCTGAGCCACCCAGGGATCCCCAAAATAACTGTTATTTAAAAGAAATTAAAATCACTAACTTCAGCAATTAAAATAGGACACAATAAAAAGGTTTATCACACAAGTTGAGGTATTTCAGGATTCAATTAAGGCTTCAGAATAGATATTATACACATTTATGCTTTTATTAATTTGTTCAGATTCTTTCATCTTTTTTATTTATTTTTTAATTAATACACTATTTTTGAGAGCAGTTTTAGGTTCATAACAAAATTGAATGTAAAATACAAAGAGTCCCCATACAACCCCAAACCTACACAGGTACCACCACATTATTATCAACATCCCACACCACAGTACTATATTTGTTACAACAGACAAATCTCCATAACACATCAAATTACTGAAACTCCATAGTTTACATTACAGTGTGCTCTTGGTGATGTACGTTTTATGAGTTTGGACAAATACATAATGACATGTATCCACCATTGTAACATCAGAAAGAATTGTATCACTGCCCTAAAAATCCTCTGTGCTCTGCCTTTCATTTCTCCTTCCTTCCTAGCTCCTAGCAAATACTGATTTCTTTTACTATCTTTATAGTTTTGCCTTTTCCACAATTTCATATAATTGGAATCATACAGATTATCCTCTTTCATTTAATAATACACATTTAAGATACTTCCATGTCTTTTCATGGCTTCATAGCTTATTTCTTTTTAGCATTGACTAATATTCCATTGTCTCGATGCACTATAGTTTATCCATTCCGTAGTTAGTTATACCTAACTAGAGGATACTGGGTCCTTCCAGGTTTTGGCAATTATGAAGAAAGCTGCCATAAAAATCCAGGTGCGGGTTTTTGGGTGGACATACATTTTCAGTTCATTTGGATAAATACCTAGGGTTATGATTGCTGGATCACATGGTGTCCCATTGTTTTGAACATAATTCCAATATCTCCATGTTTTCATGTTTTATTTTCCATTCATTAAATAATTAAAGGCTTAAAAATAGCACTGCTTTCTGTATTGACTAAGTTATTAAAAATTTTCAATTGATCCTGGAGAAATAATATTAACATATTTCTACTATCTTGACTTTTAATTTATAAGAATATTATTAAAATTATTATGCTATTCTTATGTGTATTACAGCAGCAAATACTTTCAAAAGCACTTTCATTTTTAACTTCCATCAAATGGACTTCCAAAACTTCATTTTTTTCCAACGTACTAGATGAAAAACTCAAAATTAAACACTGAACTTAACTGTCTTTTTATTTGAAACATCTGTTGATATAAAGCCAACTTTATATAAATTAACATTAGCTGTGAAATTCTCCTGTTATAGGAGTCAAAACTTTAAAAGCTTATGTCACATTTCCTACATGCACAAGAAATCTGGCAATTAAAAGTTATTAAAAGTAATTAGAAAAATAGTAATTTAATTAAAATAAAAACTAAAGTTCAAAGAGGTATATTAAATGAGCTTTCTGAAATTGTATGGGTCAAGTTATCATCTTGGGACATACTTTAATAACTAAAATCAAACTTACTTTTCAGGTAGATGCTGATGCATCTTTAGGAATTTTGCTTTCTGATTTTCTTTTGATCATTGTTATCAATATGTCCTCCATGTTGACGGTATCACAAAAGGCAACAAACATTTTGGTAGACTGCATGATCATTAATTCATTATTTTTTTCTTAAACATCTAATTTACTTCCGTACAACCATTCACATTAAAATCATTTAGAGTAAAATAGAAACTCAAACTTTAAAATAAATGAATTGTTGTAGATTTCCACTATGCAATATATTAAAAACAACCACAGCTAGAATATACATTTTTTTTAATGATTTTATTCATTCATTCATGAGAGACACACAGAGAAAGGCAGAGACATAGGCAGAGGGAGAAACAGGCTTCTTGCAGAAAGCCTGGTGCAGGACTCAATCCCAGGACCCTGGGATCATGCCTTTAGCCTAAGACAGATGTTCAACCACCAAGTCACCCAGGTGCCCCTAGACTATACATTCTGAGGTAGGATTCCTTAGTGTCTACTTTCTGTATAGATTGCCTGTACAGCCAATCTGTAAGTTCCCACCTTTCCCGCTGATCCCCAGGGACTGGCCACCTTGAGACTTTATGCACATTTCAGGTCATAGCATCAGCCAAAGCATGCCTAGCTGTCAGGGCAGGAGGATTATCCCAGCTCCATCTGATATCTGAAAGAATTGTTAGCAGCACTAGATATTCCTTGCCTTTCCATATCCCTCAGTTTAGTGACCTTAGATGGGAAGCATTAGGTTACATCATCCTGGGGAGGAGGAGAGAAAAAAAAACAAAAAAAAAAAACAAAAAAACAATGATTACATCTTCTAAATTGATGATATCCTAAGGCAAAACTCTTATTAACTGCATGCACATTTTACACATTGTAAGACCAAAAAAAAAAAAGGGGGGGGGGGGAAGAAACTGGAAATACATGGTCTAGGTCAATGAAGTCCTCACATGTTTATTTTATTACATGGGTTGATAATGATAGTCTGTTACAAAATTGAATATCTAGTACAAATGATAACAACACTGAATACTAGGATACCAAGTATAAATCAGAATTATAGGCAAACAGGCTATATGGTCACCTTACACGTATGTGTGCTTTCCCCCACTGTCAAGATTGTTTAAATTGATTGTACCACAGTTTGGACAGGCCACTCACTTATTCAATTCTGTTAGGACAATGGTTCTCAACAGAATGCAATTAGCCTTGCAGGGGACAATTGGTTGTGTCTGGAGATATTTTTGAATGTCAGAACTAGGGATATTTATTGGCATCTAGTGGGTAAAGGCCAAGGATGTTGTTAAACATCTTACAATGCACAGAACAGCCCCTCCCAAAACAAATCATAGGTTCACTCTGTTAGTAGTGCAGAGGGTCAGTGATCCTTCTTTACATAGATCACATTAGCCTTTGGCATCTAACCATTGGATCAAAAAGCAAAATGAAAATATTAAAATTTTGAAATTTTAGAAAAAAAAAGATGACTTTCTCAAAAGACTTCACTATAAAAATAGAAGTATAAAACACTATAAAACTAATGCTTATTTCAATTATCACTGCCATATTTCAACTAGGTCTCTGTTAGTAATATTTCAACCTAAACTTTTAAAAATTGTTTTTAAAGCCTTTAGACTGCTGGTGTGTAGAATAAAAATTATACAAATAGATTAGGACAGTAAGATGTTATAAAATACCTTTCAAGGAACTCGCTTTTAGAAATTTCCTCATTAATTCTCACACTAAGCCCATAGGGTAGGCAATAATAATTATTGTATCTGTTTTACAGATGAGCAAACTTGGTCACATAGAGGTTAATTACTTACAAAAGTTTAATCTGAGAGTCGGCCAAAGGCTGGGAGTAATATGCCAATCTTAAAATCCCAAACTATTCCTTTTAAGTCTATAGCAGAACTAGTCCAAATATTTTTTCATTATTATATTAGCAATTACATTTTACCATGAACACTAGGAGTGGATATTAAACTCTTATTTAACATCTTACTTATTTATCAATCCAATATATTTAGATTAAGTGGTTATTAAATTAAGAATTTTGCTAAGTACTATGAAAATGTATAAATAGTGACTGGAGGAAGACTCTTGCAGTCAAGATGGGAAAGTTCTCCTGATTCATCTTGCCTTAAAGGAAAAATCTTCACATTTAATACGACAGTCCTGCATATGAGCTCCACAGATCTAAATCTCTGGAAAAATCAATGTTTGGGATTATATTTTTCTATTATCAATAGGCATAGTTATTCACTAAATGGTTCCGATTTTTAGAATACTTACTGTTTACATATTTCATCCCCTTATGAGTGGAAGTTTGGGAAAATAATGTCTTTCCAGAAGGATATTCTAAGAGGGTCTCTCCAATACTGAATACACAACAGCCAATAATTGAGATAACACCTGGTGCTTAATAAGTGTGGAGTACATGTTAATTATTGTTATTATCAAAACTTCATAAATGAGGAATTAGATGAACACTTATTGAATTAAATTTCAGCAACTGAAGTTATCACTACTCACTTTCACCCCACCACTTTCAAGGTGGAATCACTATTCATTCCAATTCTAGCTGCTTTTAACACTGGACCAGACTTCCATTTGCATATAAATAATAATAATGAATTGATTTTCTCCTTGACTTTTAAAAATAAATGTTTACAGCCAGGGAAATCAAAGTTCTCCAATTAAACTACCAAACCAATATTAATCTAAACTTTCTTAAAATTGTAATTTAGTAATGAAGCACAACGGACCTTATAAATGATTGAATTAGACACACAGGTTACATCCTACTAATGTTTCTAAGAAATTCTATCATTTGAGGCAGAATAATATATCAGTTAATTTCTTAAGCTTTAGAAAAGGCTCAAATAACTAACTCAATCTCTCCATGCTTTCAACCTTGGGCAAGTTTTTCAGCCTCTCTATGCTATTCCTTACCTATAAAACAGAGGTGATGATAATAGTATTATTTACATCACAGAGTTTTTGTGAAAATTGAGTCAATCCATCATAATTGACTTAGAATTTTACCTAACATGAAGTGAGCAATTAATAAATGTAAACATAATTGATTAATTAAAATAAACATAATCTTCATATTATACCATTTTCTAATGTAAAGTGCCGGTTTAATTAATTAGTGTCTAAGTGTTTCACTCTTACATTGACAATTTTAAGCCATAATACAGAATTTTTTTAAAGAAAATTAGTATGATGGAAGTAATATTTTTGATTGTTCAGCATGGTTGTGGAAGGATATCCAATAAAGGAGAGAATGGAGCAATAAAGATGAGGTAGGGAGTTAATAAAATAATCTCAATGTGGAGAATAAGAGATTAAGATGAAATAATAAATGACTAAGTGGCCTAAAAACATCCTGCAGAATCAAAGTTATAGGGTGCAACCATCCCCTCTTATGTTTGATACCAAATAAAGCAAATGCCTTCTTGGGACGTGGATATAGGGAGATAATTTCTCATCCTCCAAATGTATGTATTCATGTTTGGAAAAGACCAACGTAATGAAAGTATGTGATAGTAAAGTCAACGTACTGCTATTCTGATAGGACCATCATCCCCTTCAGCAACTCATTACTTTGTTCATATGTTTACAATAATAAATCCACTATGAAGTCACTATTTGAAACAGCATTTCAATATAGGCATTCACATAGAAAAATATTATATATCATGTAACTTACTTATAGTTGACTCTGTCTAGTGAATCCAAAAGGGTTTTATGGATGCAAACATAATAAAAATTAAATTTCATTTAAAGATTAAATTTAAAATATGAACATGAGAACTTCTGCTTCTTGCTTGGATATGGAGATTTGCAAGACTGTGTTCATACTAACAAACATAAAAATGTGAATCAGCTATAAAATTGCCATTTTTAAGATTATTTCATTTTAATTCCAGTGTAATTAGTATACAGTGTTCTATTAGTTTCAAGTGTACAATACAGTGATTCAACAAAATTCCATTTGTTACTAGGAGCTCATCAAAGTAAGTGTGTCTTAGAAAAAGCAAAAAAGATAAATATACTCTTAATCCCCTTCACCTATTTCACCCATTCCCTCACCCACCTCCCTTCTGGTAACCATCAGTTTATTCTCTGTAGTTAAGAATCAATTTTTTGGTTTCTCCCTGTTCTTCAGAATAATTATTAGGTTTGGGTCCCTGGAGTAGTCTCTTTGCTGTCTAGTGCCTCCACGTATCTGGATCCCTTTTGGCCTTCAGATCCCTTGGACTTTAGAGGGCAGGAGTTCATGATCTCCTAGAATACTTTCTCTTAACACTCCTGCCTCACTCTCAGATTTTTCTTTTCTCTTTTTTTCTTTCATTTTTTTTTCTTTTTTTCTTTTTTTTCTCTGAAAGCATGGAGTTTCTCTGATTGATTTTTCTCAGCTTTCCTGCTCTGTCCAGATACATTTTTAGAATAACTATCTTGCATTTGATGGATTGAGTCTCTATAACACAGGGGACCACTCAACTCTCCTTTTCTATCCCTACTTTTGGTGTGTTTCTACTGAATATTAGTGAACACCTAGAATTAGAAGAGAGAGAGGGATAAAAAGGCAGAGTACAGAGGATTTTTAGGGCAGTTAAACTACTCTATTTGATACCTTAGTGGTGGTACATGTCATTTTACATTTGTCCAAACCTATAGGACATACAACACAAAGAGTAAACAAGAGGAAGCAGCTGGGTGCAAATTCACTTTGTGTCTGAGACTGGGATTTTAATCTGCCATGCCAGCCTGGAGGCAGATACTGAAATTCCTTAAAAGTTCAGCTGCATTCATCTTCCTTCATTGTAGTGGCCTTGTCATTTACCCAGAGTTCCGCCATTACAGAACAATTCTCATATGAAGAGCTTCTCACTTTCTGGAATTTATTCTGTTTAGATTTATTTGAGTCCCCACATTTCTTATCATTTTAAAGACAAGCCAGTCAGAGAAAGACAAATAACATATGACTTCACTCATATGTGAAATTTAAGAAACAAAACAAGTAAACAAAGAAAAAGAAGAAACAAACCAAAAAATTGACTCCTAACTATAGAGAATAAACTGATGGTTACCAGAAGAGAGGTGGGTGATGGAATGGGTGAAATAGGTGAAGGGATTAAGAGTACATGTATCTTTTTTTTTGCTTTTTCTAAGAGTACACTTATTTTGATGAGCACCTAGTAACATAAGGAATTGTTGAATCACTGGTAATGTTGAAACTGGTAATTTGGTTGTTAAGGTTTCTTTTTTTTTTTTTCAAGTTAAAATCAATTAGTCAATATATAGTACATCATTAGTTTCAGATGTAGAGTTCAGAAATTCATCAGTTGTGTATAAACACCCAGTACACATCTAGACTCTCCTCAATTCGTCAGTTCCCCAGCCTGGTGAGGGCAAACTTCCAATTTTACCATTAAGTTACCCGAAGTCACAGAGAAGGCCTCTTTCTTTTCTTCTTCTTCTTTTTAAAGTTTTTATTTATTTATTCATGAGAGATGCAGAAAGAGGCAGAGACATAGGCAGAGGTAGAAGCAGGTACCCCGCAGAGAGCCTGATGGACTGGATCCCGGGACCTTGGGATCACACCGCAAGTCTAAGGCAGACACTCAACCACTGAGCCACCCAGGTGCCCAGAGAGGACCTCTTTCTGTTTAGGATATAGAAATCGGCGATTTTTCTCTCAACTTAACATTGAAAAAATAGCCAGTAAGATACAAATATATATATTTTCTTGAAACCTATCATAGAGCTGAAGTCATAAGGCAATTAAGTAAATCATTATCATCATCTGAAATGTCCTTGACTTTCCATCATATAGTTTTTATTTGTATGAAACACAGTCATGTTTTACTCTTTTCTCTCTTAATTGTGAGACATCTTTAATCTGCCAGCAGCCTTGTGACACCACCCGGCTACAATTTTATTTCCCTGCTCCTTGTATGTGAAAGACTTCTCATAATACACATTTGGGCTTGTTACAAAATACATATTTGGGTCAAAAATGGTATTTTAAGAAAATCAGTTTATCTGTGGTGAATAAATTGCAGAAGTGAAAGAAAGGAAAGAAGTCAAAGAGCTATGGGTTATTTCATGACCTGGACCATGTCTCTAGAGAAAGAGAGGATATAAAGATTTTTGAGCAAAATTTCCCAACAAACTAGCACAGACGTCCAGTATTATTTAGATTATTACATCACAGATCTTAGATCAGTTGATAGAATTATTTATAAATTCTTTTTACATTTTCTAAAAATAAATTTGATTTTTCAACTTTCATGTAGCAAAATAATTGCTAACAGCATAAAAATATTGACATTTGAAAATGTTGATCTTTTAAAAGTCTTACACACATAAAATCTCTATTACTCAATTGCATATATTTCTAAGTAAATTGTATCTCATGAAAACATAATTAGAGTTGTTTGAAGTTATATAAACTGATAACTTTTACTATTTATTTAACATAAAGTAGATGATTAAGTCATAATTTGCCAAAACCTGGAAGTAACCAAGATATTTTTCAGTGGGTGAATGGATACATAAACTGTGGCACATCCAGATAAAATATTCTGTGCTAAAAAAGAAATGAGCTATCAAGCCATGAAAAAATATAGAGGAAACTTAAATGCATGTTACTAAGGAAAATAAATAAATTACACATATTGTTTTATTCCAACCCTATGACATTCTGGAAAAGGCAAAACTGTGGAGACAGTAAAAAAGATCAGTGGTTTCCAAGAGTTAGGAGAGAGGGAGGGATGAACAAGTAGAGTACAGAGGATATTCAGGGCAGTTAAACTACTCTGCTTGATACCATAGTGGTGGAGACATGCCGTTTTACATTTGTCCAAACCTATGGGATATACAACACCAGGAGTCAACAGTAATATAAACGATAACTCTGGGTGATTATAATGTTTTGATGTAGGATCATCAGTTATAAAAAATGTATTATTCTGGCGGCGACATGGATAAAGGGGGAGGCTAGACATGTATGGGGGCAGAGGGTATATAAGAACTATGCACTTTAGACTTCATTTTGTTGTGAATCTAAAAGTGACCTAAAAATAAAATCTATTAAAAATAATATTAAAAAAATTTAAAAAAAGATGAAATGATTGAGGAACTCCATAGAGTAATTTGTCTTCAGATTATGTCACACATAATGTTATTTGATAAAGAGAAAAGGCATCTTGACATCCACCTTTACTGGCTGCTGGCAGAACTTATTTCTTTGCCATATTGTCCTCTCCATGAATTTGCCTGAATGTTTTTATGATGTGGCTTTTGGCTTCCCCCACAGAGATGGTTTGAGAGAGAGAGAGAGAGTAAGAGAGAGAGAGAGAAAGAGAGAGAGAGAAAGAAGGCAGCACATTGCCTCTTATTAACTAATAATCATCATTTCTAACATAATCTATTGATCACACAAACCAATCTTGATATAGAATAAGACCAAATCACATTTGGTTGTGACTATCAAGATGCACAGATCCCTGGGGATCTTTTGTATCTGGCTACCCTGTCATAATGCTGCAAATAGCATATAAATGCATTTTTAAAAATTTTGCTTCCTATTGACATGGTTCTACTCTCAAATGCCAAGAAATATCCTTGTTTATTTTCATGGCATTGTTAGATTTATTTTACAGTTTTATTGAGATATAATTTGACTTATTTCACTTAGCATAGGGCCCTCAAAATCCGTTCAGGGAAATACAAATGCAAAATATCTTTCTCTTTTATGGCTGAGTAGTATTCCTTTGTGTGTGTGTGTGTGTGTGTGTGTGTGTGTGTGTGTGTTACAGTAAAATATCACCTCACACCTATTAGAATGACTATCATGAAAAGAACAAGAAATAACAAATGCTGTGGAGAAAATGTGGAGAAAAGGAAACCCTCTTGCACTGTTGGTGGGATTGCAAACTGGCACAGCTACTACGGAAAACTATGAATGATCCTCAAAAAATTAAAAATGGAACTATCATACGATCTACTAATTCTACTTTTAGAAATATATCAGAAAAAATGAGAACACTATGTTGAAAAGGTATCTGCATGCCCATGTTCATTGAAGCATTATTTGCAATACCCAAGATACGGAAACAACCTAAGTGTCTATGGACAGATGAATGGATTCACATGTTTTTAATTAATGTGTTTTTTTTAAGATTTTATTTATTTAATTGAAGAGAGAGCACAAGCATAAGGAGTGGCATAGGGAGAAGGAGAAGTGGGCCCTCCACTGAGAAGGGAGCTTGACATGTGGCTCAGTCCCAGGACTCTGGGATCATGCCTGAGCTGAAGGCAGATGCTTAATGGACTGTGCCACCCAGGCACCACTAATCAATGTCTTTTGAAGATGAGTTACCTTGAAAGACTTTTGTGTTTATTATTTCGCATTGTGTAATCATAGGAAATCTCCTACTTGCCTTTAAATTCTGTATTGTTTCTTAAAGAGTGACACTATATTGTCTTGATGATATACTTCCTTATCAACAAAGCTATTGATAAAGCTTCTGCTATTGTAAAAGGTTCCTCATTTTGTCTAATGTTTTCTATATTTAGAATAATGACAGGTACTTACTAGTACACATTACAAATGCATTTCAACATTTCATTTTAAAGCCCAGAGGAGAAACAAGTTTTCAGTATAAGAAAGAGCTCCTACCGTGTTAATCCACATTAATGATGCACAATTTTCAATAAGCACCATTAATGAATCTTAACGTCATTAAGTTTATAGTAAGATTTTGACTTAATTATATAAATTGACAAAAGAATCTGAAAGGACACTAAACAAAATTTCTAGTTAAGACAGCTTAAATATCTGCATCTGAAAACAAATGTTCTATAATGTATAATGAACAATTACATGTATACTATTTGAAGTTCTCATAATTGATATCCAAGAGTATATTTATATTTTTAAAAATCTCACTAGGAAAGAAAAGGCTTTGATAAAGCTTTTATGTAGAGTTTTAAGTAACCCTTAAATGAAATAAGACTTCTAATTCTCGGGTTTGTGTTTCTAAAACAATAAATATCACTCATTTGTGAATGTGTGCTAACAATTTCACTCATGATCAATAGGATGGCAGATAATAAGCTTGAAAAGATCATTTGGGACTTGATCAGTTGAGAGAACATTAGGCAGTTTGAAACTCATTGGTCCTTTTTGATATGTACAATCACTAAGATGGTACCACTTAAACCAGATTCTTGATGTCGTCCAATACAGGGAGTGGCCAACAAAGAGTTGATTCCCGTCATGCACATGGTTTGAATATTCAAGTAATTCTTGTGTGTGAAAAACCAACTATTAAGTATCCTCACCTAGAACTACCTCTGATTTACATATAAACACAAAACATTAGGCACACGATTTTAATGTAGACAGAATTATCCAGAAATACAATCACTTTATAAATTGAGGGAATATTATACTTTTTTTTTTGGTTGGGAATGTTACCAAATACTGTTCACCATTTAGCTAGATCACAGATCATACTATTCGTGGTATTTGAATTAACAGGAAAACCCACATTGACCTGCATTTTGTAGCTTTTATGTTTAGAGTTAATCCACATGTGGATCCAAGCACTTGAGTACTTTATTATATCATTTATGTAGTTCAGTCTAGACATTTACACATGGAAATATGACTTATTTCCCTTTCATTTCTCCTTTATGTTAAAATTAGGGCATCATAATGATTTTTAAGATTATAGTTGCAATTAAGTTATAACCTCTGTGCATTTAATTTAAGTGTAGTAAAAGGAACACTAAATATTATTGTTATAAGGAGGAGACATTGGGTCTGACAGGATTGAGAACTAATTTGAAAGTTGTTTTCATGCAATAAGGAACTAGCACAAGCTCTTTTCTGAAAAATGTTAAATAGAGCAAATAAAAGCTACTCTGTTGAATTTTCTGTCCTTTGTTTTTTTTTTTTTTTTTAACATATAAACATAAAAATAGTTACTGTAGGAGCACCTGGGTGGCTCAGAAGTTGAGCATCTGCCTTCAGCGCTGGTCGTGATCCCGGGGGCATCAGTTCTGTATCAGGCTCCCTGAAAGGAGTCTGCTTCTCCCTCTGTCTATGTCTCTGCCTCTCTCTGTGTGTCTCTCACGAATAAATAAATAAAATCTTAGAAAAATAAAATTACAGAATTAAAACAGTTACTATAAAAATGCACCAATTTACAATTTTTAATTCCTTAGTTTGGCCTACAAAACTGACTTAAAACATAAGACATAAGAATTTCCTTTTCATTTTTTTGGACATTGTAAGCTCAAGTCACCACATGCCAATCCTCTCCAAATTTCCCAGTTTCTTATTGACTCTAATTGCCTATGTTTCAATACTAATAACAAAATTCTTTTTTTGTATGCAGAGCTTTCCCATCACTACATTCAAAATTAATTCAAATCTCTTCTTAGACAAGAAGCCAATTTATCTTTACATCTGATATTAAAATAATATTCCATTATATAAAATGACCTTATTATTTTGAGAATAAGGCAAATCTGGGCAGGTCATCTAATTCTTGCAATTTAAAATGTGGCCCTTAGACCAAGACCATTGGCATTACCTAGAAGCTGTTAGAAATGCATTCCAGAACTACCAAATCAGAAAATTCATTTTAACAAGACTTGTGTGTTACATGTATTCACATTAACACTTGAAAAGCATTGTTCTAGTCCACTTTAATCAATTTGCATATAGAATTCTATGTCCCACAGAGATTCATGAACTGAACTTCCGCAGGACCACCAGTATCTTTTACAGAGACTTTAACATACAGCTATTAAAATGAAAAGCTATTATAAAAATTTTCAGCAGCATTATCATTTTTAAATAATAGAAAGTGTTTTAAAATTGACTCTATTATTGTCTCTTCACAATATTTAATTTATATTTCATTTGCTTATTTAAATTTCATGTTGTAGTGATGGTTAGATAATCATAAAAATTAGATTTCTTTCCCTCAAATTCTAATATATACCAGCTCACTGAAGAAGAATGTTTCAAATTCGTTTTGGAACATCATGAAATGTTTGAATTTTTCATTAAGTCATTGAAAATCAACAAAATTTAGTGAATTCTAATTAATTCTTATAATTTTGCAACAAACAATCTCTAGATTTAAATATTTTTTCAATGTGTATTTGCTGGCTTATATCATCATACTACAGAAAACATTAAAATTGTGATGGTAAGATTGTAATAATTACCACTAGATGAATTACATATCTGTGAGGCCTTCTTTTGTGTTAAAAGAATGATGAGACCTGTCTTTTGCTATAAATGAATAGAATAATTTAAAATAATTGCTCAGATTTAGAATAGCTTGAATACAGGAACCTAAACAGGTGCTTTTTTGGTAAGTTTTTTTTGTTTTGTTTTGTTTTGTTTTGTTTTTTTAATAAGATGTTAACATGACCTCACAGTCCTTTTGAACTGTGTAATTTTGGTTTTAGTGAGATTTGAGAAGTAGGGAACTGAGAATGAAATAGTGACAATAGAGATTAAAGTACTAGGAATATATTCATCTCTATTAAAAAAAATCCTATTTAGTGTGAAGAGAAGCTGAACTGCAACCAATTTTCTTTTAATTTATTGAAGTTATGAAAATTCAACTATCAGTTTTACGTAACAAAGAAGACCAATGAAACAAATAATAAACAAAATGAAAACTTTTATTTTATGGTTTATTTGGTTATAAAGGTTTTGATGGTATGCTTTCTTACAAACCCCCCCCTCTTATTTGAAACATAATTTTTGTTAAGAGTTATTTTTCTTAATATACTCTCTATTCTAGAATTTTCTCTCGAAATGAACTGAATCACCTTTTGAAACAAAAACAAGGTAATAGTAACCAAAGCAAAGCTAAATTAGCTCTTATATTCTTTTTAAAGCTTGTCTAAGTCATGGTGCCCCAGGGCAAGGAAGTAATTGTTTGGGGCTTAAAAGTCCTTTTCTAACAATTTCTGCTCTGAACGGATAAACAAAATTGTTATTTCATTGAATAAATACCAAATAAGTTAGAGTTAGTATTGCATAAATAAGCAAAAGACTTAATTGAAAATACATATAAATCATATTATCATAATTTAATTGTGTGGATGTATTTCTAAGCTAATATATAATTGAATATGAATTGCATTAATAAATTCATTTTTAAAAAATAGGCCACTATTTGTCATCTTTTGTATTCACTTATAGAAAGGGAATCCACTTATTCTTGGATTTTGCTGCTGCATTACTATTTCCACATTTTTGCTGAAGCATGGCTACTGAATGATCCATAACATGTATTCCTCTTAAAGTATGTGAGCAAAATTAAAGCTATTACGGTTTAATAGTCAGGTGTTTATATGATAGAAGCAAGTACTGTCATCAAAAAGTGTATTTCCAATTTAAGTCCATAATCAATATTCTGATACACATTATACCAAATACATATTAAATAATTACTAAAAGCAAAGACTCCAGAGTTTTTCCCAATGACACAGATATTGTATTGAATGATCAAGGTTTCTCAATGTATAAAATAAAATCACGTTGTGGATTTTGACTTCATAAAATAGAGTACTTTATCACATAAAACTGTCATAATGGCATTTAGAAAATAGAAATCACTCAGAAGTTAGCTGTATTTCAAGTTATATTTCTGATTTTATGGATGCCATTGTTAAGCTGCTAATAATTTATTTTTAAAGATTTATTTATTTATTTATTCATGAGAGACACAGAGAGAGAGGCAGACACACAGGCAAAGGGCAAAGCAGGCCTCATGCAGGAAACTAACTCAATGTGGGACTTGGTCTCAGGCCCCGGGGATCATGCCCTGAGCCCAAGGCAGATACTCAACTGTTGAGCCACCCAGACATCCCTAAGAATTGATTTTTAAAACAGTTAAGATTATAATCTTTAATTTTTATAGGTATTAGAATCAAATGAGTTGATAAATAAGTCAAGGCAAAACATTACATTGGTCTGGGAGATCCCAAGACCATGCATAGCTACTACAATTAGAAGAAGTGTGTAAAACAATTATACTTGTGTAATGGTTTATTACATTAAAAGGATGCAAATTAAAAGTAGCAAAGAGAAAGGTGTGCAGGACAAATTCCAAGAGAAGCAGAGTGCAAACATCTAGGAGCCCTAATCTAGTAGAGTCTCTCTTTCCTTCTTTTCTTTCTCTTTCTCTTTCTTTCTTTCTTTTCTTTCTTTCTTTCTTTCTTTCTTTCTTTCTTTCTTTCTTTCTTTCTTTCTTTTCTTCTTTCTTTCTTTCTTTTCTTCTTTCTTTCTTCTTTCTTCTTTCTTTTTTTTTTTTAAGATTTTATTTATTTATTCATGAGACAGAGGTAGAGATATAGGCAGAGAAAGAAGCAGGTTCCCTCTGAGGAGACATGGGACTCGATCCTGGGATCACACCAGGATCTCCAGGATGACACGCCGGACTGAAGGCGGCTCCAAACCACTAGGCCACCGGGGCTGCCCTGCAGTATGTATTCATCCACATTTTCTTGAGAAGGCCTATGACATATGTGCTCCCCGTGCTTGTCTATTGATGGTTTTCAAGTGAAGGCAACAGAACTTCCTGGGAGAGTGTTTTCCATGGAGGGCTGGTTGCTAACACCTACTTTTGCACACATTCTAAGATATTCCTTTGTATATTGTCATTTCACTCTTTGTAACAGAGTGGCAATTATAGTTTAATTGTAAATATTTTTAATTGTTAAAAAAGTCAAACTTTCTACCAGAACCGATTTTTCCCATAATAATAATAGAAATCTGAAACAAAATTAATAATAGATAATAAAATCTTGATTATTTCCCTGTAAAAAAATTAAGAAACCTTTTTCCAAATTAATTTTGACTGCCTGAGAATTACTTTTCTCATTTTTATTCTTCAAGTCACTGCTGCATTTCTTCCGATGGATTTCTCCCTGGTATCACTTCTAATTTTGTCTTCATTTTTTTGATGATTTTATTTTTCCCATCAAGTTTTATGCGTTCCCTGACTTTCTACACTTCTGCTTTGTCATCTCCCTTCATGAGTAATTGCAAACCTAAGTGTGTGTGTTCATTATCTCATGATGGAATAGTTGCCCAACATTCCCTCTAAAAAAACTTCTACTTAGATAATTCTTTGAAATAGGAAAGTTTCTATTCTTCAAATTATCCTAATACTGTAATAACAATGGTATAACATTTCCTATATTTTAATTCATTATTAAAGATGTTGGTTTTTATCAGACTATTTGTTTGCAAGGTTTTCCCATTTGGGTTGATGAGGTCAAAGCTCTTAATTATTCTTCTGACCTAGAGACTGAGAGCCTCCTACAAATAAGCCATTTGCATGTGCTCTTTGAAAAGCCATCTCTGGTGTTTCTTCATACAAAGTTGATTCTGAAGGACTTCTGCTGACAACCCTGGACCTCTGAGTTTTATCAAAAGCCTCTGCAAAAGAGCTTTCTTCAATTCATGGTAAACACATTAAATTCAGGACAGGTACTTTCCCGACACTGGAAATCCTTTACTCCAGAGTTGCCTTGACGCTCTCCACTCTGCGGGCCGCCTCTCTTCATCTCTCTGGAAATACAGTTACCTAGTCTCAACCCACTGAAGTTACATATCTGATTATTGGAAATGAGAGATTTTAGTGTTTACCCTTCAGGGTGATTCCTTTATATGTGGGAAGTATATTTTTGCCGTACATCCTGCGATCTGCCACCTATAGGCCAAGCAAACAACCTCCACACTTACTCCTGCATGACATCTGTAAAGATTCTATCGATTTTTGCAATCTTTGCCCTCTAGAACCTGTAAATCATATCTGACTCCAAGTTTCAGTGAACATGGAGAATGTGATTCCTTTTATTTTTCTTATTGCTTTTTATGATTTCTAGAAGTAGAGGGCAAAGATGATAACCTATACAACTACCGTAGCGTATCAAAACTCCCTAATATGGATGGCCCCAAATTTATGATGGCTCAACATAAGCTTTTTGAATTTTTGATGGTGTAAAAATGATACACATTTAGTAGAAACCAACTTTGGATTTTTATCTTTTCCCATGCTAGGGTACTTTTCTGTCTAGATTCTGGACACCAGCAGTGAGCCATAGTTCCCAGTCAGCCATGCGATCATGGGGGTAAACAATTGATACACATACAAACTTTCCTACAACCATTCTGTTTTTTTTTTTCTTCCAATATAGCATTCAATAAATTAAATTACACTTTATTATAAAGTAGGCTTTGTGTTAAACAACTGTGCCCAACTGCAGGTTCATGTTAATGTTCTGAGCATGTTTATGGTAGCCCAGGCTATAAGCTAGGATGTTCAGTAGATTAGGTGTAGTAAATGCATCTCAACTTACAATACTTTAAACTTATGATAGGTTTATCGGGTTGTGACCCCATCATATGTTGAGGAAGATCTGAATACATTATATCACTTAGCTCTGCCTATAGAGCTTTCTCTCAATCCCTTCTGAGGCACACACACGTATTAATAGTCTTAATAGGAATCCATGACAGGTTTTTACTTTTAATTGGATTCATTTCAGGGATTTTCCATTTAGAATAATAGTTTTTATTGTCTTCTAGTAAATATGTTTTACTTGTGTCTTGATTAGAAATGACTTGATAAGAAATGGCTTGAAACGTCATCACATGCATTTTCAACATCCATTGATGTGAGCATATGGTAACTCTCACTTTGTTGGTGAAATGGATTACACTGGTAGATTTCTTGCCTTCTTGGTATAAACCTTAATTTGTCAAAAAATATTTTGACTTTTATACATCATGACATTATGGAAATAGCAAAGATTCTAAGAAAACTGATATTGTATATAAATCTTGCATTCCCACTGTGTCAGTTTGGGATATCTGAGAGGAAGTCACCCAGATATGCTTATATGTACACAAGATTTACTGCAGGAAATGCTTTGTGAAGGATAAAGGGGAGGTTGTAGGAGTAGACAGGAAAGCCTTCAGACCACTAATCGGGTCTGACACTTGTGAACACATAGGGAGAATCTCTGACAAGAGTACAGTTCTAAGAAAATTTTGGAGCAACAGATGTATCAAGCCAAAGTGGGTCATTAGAGAGGTTTCCTGAAGGAGTGGGTTTATACTAGTTCCCCCAGCCATGCTCATTCATTAATAGAAACAGGTTGGAAGGTAGGGTAGAATGGGGAAGGGTGGCCCAAGAAAGGGGATGGTGGATTCACAAGGGCAATAACTGGGCTCAGTCACTTATGCTCCCTCATAAGTGTGTGTCCATGAGTGTCACAATCATCTCCCTCATTCTCCGACCTTTCCTAAGGCATGCTGCTTTGGGCCTGGCAGGCAGTAGGTTGATATAAGGCTCATGGGGAGCTTAGTGAGGATGGCTGTGAAGACTTTTCTCCCCTCTAAGATAAACAGGAACTTGGAGATCAAGCATTAGGGTCATAGAATATGCTGATCCCCAGGAAGATTTTGATAGGGACAAATCTGTAAACTCCTGTTTGTGAAGTTCACATCAGGCCCATGGAATAGTTCTTGTCTTTCTTCTGCTATAAATATCTGAAAAGGAGCTTGATGTGCATCTTCCAAAAGTCTGAAGGAAGGAGAGTGTAAGAAATTTACATACAGAAAACCTTCACTATGGTCCCTTGGAAAGGTAATACATGGCTTGATGACGGCCATATCAACTATCTATGACAGTAGAAATATTTACTCTCTAAAATGATAGGTCTTAAGCACATAGTACAGGTCAACTGCCAATACTAAGTTTCAATGAAACAAATCATAACAATAACAATAGTAATAAAGACATATGTAAATGACTCAGTAGGTAGGGACGCCTGGGTGGCTCAGCGGTTGAGCGTCTGCCTTTGGGCCAGGGTGTGATCCTGGAGTCCCAGGATTGAGTCCCGCATCAGGTTCCCTGCATGGAGCCTGCTTCTCCTTCTGCCTGTGTCTCTGCCTCTCTCTCTCTGTGTCTCTCATGAATTAATAAATAAAATATTTTTTTAAAAAAAGTGACTTAGTAGGTAGAAAAAAGTAGGGTGAATCCATCAAAAAGGAAATTAGAATTGCCAGAAGAAAAAATGACACACAGAACAAAATACTTTGAAATCATTTATAGTGATTCAACAAGAGCACATACACATAATTGCTCTGGAAATAATATTGTGTTTTCTCATTTTATTTTATTTTTTTGCTTTATTATGATTATTTTTACCATATATGTACACATTTGATAAATTCTTTTTTTTTATTTGATAAATTCTTAACCTTTGTTTCATATCACTATTGTCATTGATTCATGCTTGGCCTTCTTTTATATATTCAGGGTTTTTTTATTTTTTTAAATATTTTATGTATTTATTCATGAAAGACACACAGAGAGAGGCAGAGACACATTCAGAGGGAGAAGCAGGCTCCATGCCGGGGGCCTGATGTGGGACTTGATCCCGGGCCCTGGGATCACAAACTGAGCCAAAGGCAGACAATCAACCACTGAGCCGCCTGGGTGCCCCAAGTTTAGTTTTTTAAAATCATACTTTTCTAAATGTAAAAAGCTTTCATGAGGCTGTCAGGCAAAAGAAAATCTCAGATACTGATGACTTATATAAACATGTAGCTACCCTGTCCCATCCACCTGCAGTAATTGTTACCTCCTTTCTGAATCTCATATTCATTATTCCCTCATCTTAATTTTTTTAAATAAGACTTTATTTATTTTGTACAGATTTCTAAATTTTCCTTTCTTTTTAAAGTTAATTTAACTAAATATGCTTTTTTCTTGTCCATAATTTTTGAGAAACATATTGAAGCAGGACGGTGAGGTTCTTGTCTCACAGGGTTGAAAAATGAATCTTGTGGACAAAGAGAGTGAGTAAAGTGATAGAAGTTTATTAAGCAAGGATACAGGGAAAGCTCTCAGGAGTGAGAAGGGTCCTGACAGTGTTGCCAATGTGGGCCTCCACTGACAGACTTAAAAAAAAAAAAAAAACTTTATTTATTTATTTGTCAGAGTGAGAGAGAGAGCACACAAGCAGGGGGAGTGGCAGGCAGAGGGAGAGGGAGAAGCAGGCTTCCCCTGAGCAGGGAGCCCCATAGGGGGACCTATCCCAAGACCTTGGATTCATGACCTGAGCCAAAGGCAAACGCTTAACAGACTGAGCCACCCACACACCCCACCTGACAGTCTTTTTTTTAGAGCTGACCAAGGAGCTTGTGGTCTTATTATTCTTGTGATGTCTAGGTTTGAGTAAGCACTGGTGATAACATCTTTAATGACTTACTTCTTTTTAGGGTCTGGTTATTCTTTGTTAGTTATGGGTGACTGTCATAGAAAAAGACACACATCCCCTCCACACACACACACACACACAAACACAATGGTCTGGTTTGTTTTCTTATCTCTGGTTTCCTTACACCTCAGCATTTTGGGGATTTCTGTGAACTGATCACATAGCCCCCTGTCTCTCTCTCCCTACTCAGCCTTGTCTGTCTCTTATTTGATGTTTTTAAGTAAGTATAGTCAATGTTAGATGTAACATTTGCTTCTTGGAAATTCACAGTATGCTTCACCTTACTAATATGATGACAATTGAGATATGCAACAATAATTCCTTTTTAATTTTTTTTAATTTCAATGCCTCACAGTCTTCTTACCATAAACAATACATCTTGTCTAACAATTCCCACTGCAAATGGGATGTACAACAACATTAGTGTTTGCTGCCATATACAAGGATCTCTGCCTATTATTGATGGCTTTTATCTCAGATTTTTGCCACCAACTTCTAACTTCCTACTTAATATTCTCCCCTCACTCAAACAGGAAAATATCCTCTCCTACTTCAGAATAAAAATAAATCTATTAAATATGAATCTCCTAAACTCTTCCCCTTCCCTCCTTTATTTGATTAGACTTACTTTTAGTAAGAAAAATTCTTCCTCCATTTTATTTTATTTATTTTATTTTATTATTTTATTTATTATTTTATTATTTTATTTTATTTATTTTATTTATTATTTTTTATTTTATTTTATTTTATTTATTTTTTCTATTGGTAACATTTCTTCCATCATGTCAGGAACTACATTCTTTGGTTTAACCATAACCCATCATAACTTTATCTTTCCTCACTGGTTACTCCACAGTGGTATTTAAACATATAGTTACCTCACATCTGTAAAGTTCTGTTTCGTCTTCATAATTTTTTAGCCAGGCAACATTTTTTTTTTTTATCTCTGTGTTGGGTTCCATAGACACACATATAAATTTAAAAAATATGGTTCTTAGGCTCATGGCATTTACCATACAGTGGTAGATTGGACACTAAAAAATAATTAAAATTTGTAAAATATATTTGTGCAAAGGGCTAACAAAGACATATTTATGATGTTCTAAGAATACATTCAGAGGAAAATTGCTGGTCGTAGTGTACTAAGAGTCTTTTACGAAGAAGTGTGTTAACTGTTCATTAAACTTGGATCAACTTAAGTTTTCAGATACTGAGTGCATTCTGGAACTCCACCAGTTTATACACCCGGAACAACGTAATTTCAAAGTACAGACAATGGAAGAACACGAGTTGAAAGGAAACCTGAGAACTCAGAAATAAACTTCCAAACTCTGCACATTTTTGTGTTTCCAGCTCTGCACAATCTTTGTCTCCAAGTCTTTAGCCACTGTTAGCATTAGGACTAAGCACCGTGCCACTGGTGCCATCTCAAAGTCAGCTTGTGGTTGAGTTTTCACCCTGAGCTTAATTGCTGGTCCATTCTAGCTACATTGATAGCTTAATCCTGGAACTCCCAGGCTCCCCACCCACCCCCCAGACACCTCCAAATTCAAGCGCAAACATAAATCCAACTACAAAACGATAACACACAATGTTGACAGGCTGGTATATCCTGTTCCCAAACAACTGGCTGACTCACAGACACAGGATATCATTTTAGTTTGGCTTCAAAGACAACGAAGAGGAAGATAATCATGATGCTGGAAATGCCAACAAATGTCTAGACCAGGCATCTGTGCACCATGCCAGCAACACAGATGGAAAAACGTTGCAGAATATAAGGAGGCTGATTTACAGAGGAAGTCGAGAGATTGAGAAAGAAATAACTGTTAAAAGGAAAACAATTCTTCCACTGCATGAAACTCCTTTAGAAAAACCTGCTAATGCACTGGAGGATCCACAGGCAATGTTTAGCACTTGCTGGAAGATGTTAAGCAATAAGTTATTGCCCTAATAACCTTCAAGTAGAAATTGTACAAATAGAAGTCAAACACTGTAACATACTTAATAATCCTAAAAGGAGGCACCCAGGTCTGCCCGACTCTGTTTGGAGACAGACATTCTATGATCTATGCAATTTATGAGTCTAAAAAGGATGAACGTGAATGAAACAAATTGGTTAGAAGGCGATATACAAGAAAATGCAAGGTTGAAGAGAGCAAAAAATTAGAAGGAAAGGGCTGCTCTGAATGTGAATATGTTGTTCCTTTATTGTTTGTTGAGTATTTTAAGAATGTTGCTCAAATATGTGATTCGGAAACACGAAATACATATTCCAAAGCTTTTGAAAGATGTTCAGGTTCTCAGATGTTGCCAAGCTTTTGTGTTTTACAATACACTTTCTCTTTGATCTTGAATTATTTCCCAAATGAGTTGCTAGTAAAACAGGGACTATAAGGCTGATTTGGATAATTCTAATTCCCAGTTTTCTCATAGGATAGAAATAATAGCATGTAGTGGAGGGTGGGCAGATAAATGGACAGAACAGACAAATTGACACTATGAAAATCATTAGGCAATAGAAGTGGCAAATTGAACACCGTTTGTAACTGTTTTACGTTCCTGTAACTCCTGAGGATGGAATGCTACCTCATGTTTCTTTCAGTGTCAAAATGGTTGATGATTAGAAACTGGGGTATTTTTTCCATAAATCTATAGTTTCACGACTCATATTGTACTCCATGAAAGAAGGCATTTCATAAGATGACATATAGTAAAGAGATTCAAGGTGATGATGATGAGGAAGTGGAAGAAACAGATGTGTAGGATGTTAATATAGCAGAATATTATTAACAGCACCAATATCTGGCCAATTACAAACTGCAGTGACTCAGGCTACATATAGTTTAGAAAATAATCTGCAATTTGAAAGCCCAGACATAAATATTAATTGCTCACAGTCAGTCAGATTGTTTAACTTGCTAGATTTTGAAATTGAATGGTTTATACATATTTTCAAAATCAACTCATTGGAATTAGAATTTTACAGTAAAATTTTGCATGAGATGAGGATGCAGTAAAGTAGATAATTCACCATGTAGAGATTGGGTTCTGTGATCTATTTCATATAGCAGGTGTGAAATATATGAAAATTGTAACCTAGAGGTATAAATGCTTAGAAAATTTTCTTAAAAGAATACCTAAGGTAATTTTCAAGTCAGCTTGTAAAAGCGATTCTTTTATCACTTTGTACCAGAAATGTTATGTCTTTGTATTAACTGAAAATGCTTTTTACATGTTGACCTCCACATATTAGCAAAGAGTCAAAAATATCCCCCAGATTTACATTGAGCGTAATGTTCTAATTTTGTTTGGCAATTGTTATATTATGTGGCAGTCAAAAAAATATTGATATTAAGATGGTTTATCCCTGGACCATTAATAGAATCTTAACTTCGCCTGAAAAGAAAAAAAAAATTCTTAATCTAGAGAGTATCACTATAGAACTGAGCTCTAGGGACACCTGGGTGGCTCATGGTCGAGTGTCTGTCTGCCTTTGGCTCAGGGCGTGATCCGGGGTCTGGGATTGAGTCCCACATCAGGCTCCCTACAGGGGAGCCTGTGTCTCTCATGAATAAATAAATAAAATCTTAAAAAAAAAGAAGAAGAACTGAGCTGTATTGCACTCTGTCTCCGCTCGTTTGCTTTTTTCCCCTTTGTTTTGAGCAGTTTTTATTAACACCCAACATGCATTAGAATCCTAGGCACACTCTTAAAAAGTACGAATATCCAAGTTCAATCCCAAATAACCAGAATCAGAATCACTGGATATTGAGTCTAAGGACCTTTCTGTTGCCTACCATCCTTTTAGAGTATTCCGATGGGGGGCAGAGATTGAAAACTAGAGATATAAAGAAATGACATACATTCATACTTAAAAGGAAAAATACCTTATTTAAAATTCATACTTGAATCAAGCTTTTCATCTTTACCTTGTGCACGATTTCCTCATTTACAAAGAGACTTACTAAATCATTTTGGAAAATATATGCAACTTGATCATGCTGCCATTACAAGGTTAAATAGTAAATTTGTATTTAAAAGAATATAGCATTTATTTATTTTTTTAAGAATTGGGCTCTTAATATTTATTTACAGAAATAGTAACTTTGCTGTAGTGTATAGGTTTAACAAAATAAGTACTGTTGTTTTCATAGGTGAATGTGTCATCCTAAAACCAGGTTTGTGCAAGTCCTTACTGAATTTCAAATATAAATAATCCCTATGCAGTGTAAAAATGTATCTATCTTTGTTCTTTATTTCAAGTTTTAGTTTAATGTAATAAGCCAGAAAGTGTTTCCAAATATTTCATAGCAACAATTCCCTACACAGAACCATATTAATGGGAAAGTATTTGGGGCATCCCCTAATTTAATGGGGCATTTTATTATGTTTAAGTAAAGGGTTCTTTACAAATGAGATCTCCTGCTGAACAGAATCATATCGAAAAAGGAGTAGAAACCTGTCAATAATGCCCAAGAGCCCTATAAAATGTTTTTATTTCTTTCATGGTATGTTATGCTTCATCAGATTCCTTAATCCGAGCTGCAGTTCACGTTGCCATTCTGAAACAGCTCACTGATCAGTAATTTCTCTTCTAGCTGTGGCATAACAACCACAAATACAGGTTATTCTGGGAACTGGGATTTGTTTTGCATAAATCATATTTTAAAAATCTTTTTCAAATGAGATTAATTTATGATAGGAAAATTATTCTTCAAAGAGAGGTGAAACTGAGTTTTGAGTGTTTTGTCTGGGTATAAGACCAAATTTGTCATTTGGTGGTTAGGGATTTCTCTGAGGAGGAAAAAAATAACACCACAAGAGAAATAAGATGCTTTCCCACATTGGCTTTAATACCTCTTTAAAATGACATTAGAAAAGAGAATGACAAATTACATTTTCAATGAATTTTTCGGTTGTGCTTTAGATGACTTGTATATTTCCTTTCAATTGGGCTGAATGGTTTAGCACAATAGAATATAACTGATTCTGCAGTCTAAGAGGTATTAATACTGAAGTGGAAGAGGGAGGGGTAGCATCTTCTAGAACATTACTGCAATTCTCTTTCCTAGGACAAAGGCTTTTCTTTGTACCTTGTTTTCACATTTTTCATTAAAGAACTGTGTGTGTGTGTGTGTGTGTGTGTGTGTGTGTGTGTGTGTGTGTTGAAATGATTTGGTTATCACTGTTTCAGCAAGATTTAAATGTTCATATACAGAATAATTATAGTCTCTAAAGTTTTGTTTTATTTTAAAATTATTTTTTAAAGTTTCATAGTCTTTTATTAAATAGTACACATACTGTCTATACTGAGAATTCCAATATTTTCTAATGTACTTAAAGTACTAAAGGAAGGAGAAACAGCAAGTATTTTTTTTTCTTTATTGTACTATTATTTCTCACGTGAATCAACTCCATTCCTCTACTTTTTTCACTTAATTTTACTTAGTTAAAATTTAAATTTATAATTCAATTTTCTAAATTTCTGCCATGGGTAAAAAGAGTCATCTTTAAAAAGAGTATGCCTTTTTAGAAATATGCAAAGTTGTGCAAATATTGATGCTAAGAGTTGAATAACCATGGCATAGCTAAGAGTGAATCTTTTATATTTAAGAATTTCTAACACTTTCAAGTTAAAAGGCAAAATAGCAAAAGACTCATAAACATCATAAAATTAAACAGTTTTTTTCTAAGATGTCAAAATTCAAGTTTGTATATATGCTAGGGAATTAAGAAACTTATTTTATTTTTTTCTTGGTTACCTGATGCCTTTTTTGCTCCTTCCCTGCTCCCTTACACTCCTTTTCCTAACCCAATTTTCCTTTTCAGAAGAATAATTCTTAAAAATTTTGGTCCTCGAATCTGAAAAGCTAATGTTACAATGATACAAATTATGTGATTGCTATATGTTACATTTTATGAATTTGAAGGCTGAAAATTTCCAGGTAGTAGGTGTTAATTTGAAAAGAAGAATAGTTCAAAATAAAATTCTGAATGTATTAATATCAATTTTCCTACAGAAACACAAGTACAATAATCAGGGCTGGCACAAATGGTAGTGGGGCTGGCTGATTTACTAAAATAAACAAACAAAAAACCAGTGTGAATGTTTATAAATTACTTCAAAAGTTAGCAGAAACTTGTTGAGACTTATAAATCTTGACCTAATAACATTTATTTTCCCACTCATATTTTAAACATAAGTTTAATTTTCTTCATAAAAGAAACCAGAAACATTTTGCTAAAAAGCAACTAGCTTTAGTGGTTTGAAAATGTTATGAGAAGTCTTCATAAAGCAACACAAATATATTTTAATGCTCTCTGGGACACTATAAGAGAGCACATGAGAATAGAATGCACTATAATTATGTTTATTTGTATTTATTTATTTATTTGCTTTTATGGCTTTGGTAACAAAATATACTAGGTAATAGAAGGTGAGCTTTGCTCTTTTTGCTAATTTTCATCCTTAAATGCCTTATAATTCTTCCTATGCTTCTACGGTTTTCAAATAAAGGCAAATGTACCATTTCATAGCTCTGCTTAATTAATCAATATCTGCAACAGTTGGATTAAATTCAATTTATATATTCATAGGAATTTATATATTCATAGGAATTCATAGGAATTATATCCATAGTAGTTTCCCCTTATCCACAGTTACCCACGGTCAACTAGGAACTAGAAGTAAAAGAATGATCCTCCTTTTGACATGTCATCAAAGGTCAATAGTAGCCTAACATTATGTCGCAATGTCCACATCATTCCCCTCACATCATCTCACCACATAGACATTTCATCATCTCGCACTATCATAAGAAGAGTGATTACAATACAATATTTTGAGAGAGAGAGAGAACACATTCACATAACTTCATTACAATATATTTTTATAATTGTCTTATTTTATTGGTTGTTATTGTTAATATCTCTTACTTTGCCTAATTTATAAATTAAACTTCATATAAATATGCATGTATAGGAGAAACGATAGTATATAGGGATTGGTTCTATCCACAGTTTCAAGCATCCACTGGGAGTCTTAGACTGTATCGCCACGGATAAAGGGGAAAAACCATACATCATTGATGAATCTGTCATCCTAATAGCTCATTTGTTTCCATATAATGTATGCTTTAACAAGGAAAGATCTTTTGTTTACTTTATTGCACATTTTTTTGTATTGGCAAATATATTCATATTCTTAGGCTGAAGGTTGATATAATTCAAATCATTTATTTTTATCCAAGCCTCAAAACCAAATCTTGAGGCTATTGTATCGATTCCAGAAATATTCCAACGTTTCTTCCAGTTTTAAACAAAACAAAATTAGACAAAATTTCAGTTTATAAATTTGCCCATTTGCCAAGTCAGTTACATGGAAGGCTGGGGATGATAGCAGAAATATTAGACAAAATTTCAATTTATAAATTTGCCCATTTGCCAAGTCAGTTAGATGGAAGGCTGGAGATGATAACAGAAATATTTGAGCGTATTATTATTCTGTCTTCCACATTTAGTGTAAATGAAGTCACATTGGTGATGCATTAAAAAATACACATTAAAAGATAAACTGAAGCATATTAAACATTTTTTTTCAGGATAGTAAACATTTACTATCCTGAGTTGAGTATTATTGTTTTGGTGTTTCACTTTTTAGTTTTATATATATGTAGAATATATCTACATGGCAACATGAGAGAAAGAGACAAACATAGAGGAAGGGAGAAAGTGAAAGAGCAAACACATGCATGTGAGTCATAAATTAAAAGCCACTTAGCAAAGCTGAGGTGAATTCCTGTTGCTACTAAATCAGAAGTGGCTAAATAATGTTGATATAAGAAGCAACTAGACTAAAAAGAAATGGATGCAATTAAAAGAAGTTGCTTTTAGTTAAATCAGAGAAAGACAAATATCATATAATCTCACTCATACGTGGAATCTAAAAACAAGCAAACAAAAAAAATGAGCTCATAAATAGAACAGATTAACGGTTGCCATAGGCAGGTGGTAAGATGGGTGAAGAAGTCAAAAGGTACAAAGTTCCAATTATAAAATAAATAACATAGAAAATAAGTCATTTTCTAGCATTCCATGTGATTAATCTGGCAAATGGGATACAGGCATATTTCAGAGATATTGTGGGTTTGGTTCCAGACCACTACAATAAAACAAATCTTGCAACCAA
The DNA here is from genome assembly GCF_905146905.1 of Nyctereutes procyonoides. Lineage (NCBI taxonomy): Eukaryota > Metazoa > Chordata > Mammalia > Carnivora > Canidae > Nyctereutes > Nyctereutes procyonoides. The sequence goes on along the minus strand of NW_026575032.1, from coordinate 10,552,067 downwards.
GTGATTATATAATGCATAACATGGTAACTATAGTAGAAACATACAGTACCGTGGTTATGAAAGTTCCTAATCAGATATTAAAAGTCCTCACCACATGAAAAAATTTTGTAACTGTCTGTGGTGGCAGTAGTAACTAGATTTATTGTGATGATCATTTTGCAATATGTACGAATATCAAATCATTACATTGTATGCCTAAAACTAATAAAAATGTTATATGTCAATTATAACTCATGTAAAAAAAACAGCAATTACTTATATAACTTTAAATGTCTTGGTCATATTATTCCCTGGTATTTGACTATTCCTTAATACCATGCAAAAATATATAGCCTGCCTCATAATGTCGTCTATCACAAAGGAATCTCATGCCTTGGATTATTACTTCTAAAATATTATCTGTCCCTTAATTGTATAGCCATTGTGATTTTAAAATATGTTATGTGAAAAAAAATAAAAATTCAAAAAAATAAAATACATATCTTATGTGTCACAAAGATGACACCGTGGATTCACTACATCCCTCTAGCTGGGCATAGCGTACCATATGATTAATCTGACAAATGGGATATAGGCATACCTCAGAGATAAAGTGAACATTGCAATAAAATGAGTCAAAAATTTTGTTGTTTGTTTTACAGTGCATATAAAAGTCATGTGACACTACACTTAGTCTATTAGGTCTGCAATAGCATAATGTCTTAAAAGAATGTACATGCCTTAATTGCATTTTTTTATTGCTAAAAGGAAATGCTAACTATCAACTGAGCTTTTAATGAGTCACAAACGTTTTGCTGGTGGAGGCCTTGATGTTGATGGCTGCTGACTGATCAGGGTGGTGCTTGCTGGAGGTGGGACTGGCTGTGGCAATTTCTTAAAATAAGACAACAGTGAGGTTTGTTACATTGATTGACTCTACTTTTCACAAATAATTTCTCTGTACCGTGTGATGCTGTTTGATAGCATTTTGCTCATAGTAGAACTTTCAAAACTGGAGTTGATCCTTCAAACCCTGCTGCTGCTTTATCAACTAAGTATATGTAATAATTTAAATCTTTTATTGTCATTTCAACAATCTTCATAGCATCTTCACCAGGAATAGTTTCCATTGCAAGAGACCACTTTCTGTGCTCATACATAAGAAGCAGCCCCTCACCCATTAAAGTGTTATCATGAGTTTGCAGCAGTTCAAACACATCAAATTCTAGTTATATTTCTACCTCATCTGTAGTTACTTTCTCCGCTAAAGTCTTGAACCCCTCAGAGTTATCCATGAGAGCTAGAATCAACTTCTTCCAAACTCCTCCTCAACTTGTCATTTTGACTACTTCGCATGCATCACAAATGTTCTTGATGGCATCTATAATGGTGAATCCTTTCCAGAAGGCTTTCAATTTACTTTACCCAGATTCATCACAAGAATTACTATCTATGGCAGTGAGAGCCTTAAACGTGTATTTTTTAAATAAGAAAACTTGAAAGTTGAAATGACTCCTTGATCCATGGGCTCCAGAAGGAATGTTGGGTTAGCAGGCATGAAAACAACAGTAATCCTATTGTCCATCTCCATCAGACCTCTTGGGTGACCAGATGAATTGTTAATGAGCAGCCGTATTTTGGAAGCAACCTTTTTTTTTTTTTTTTTCTGGGAAGCAGATCTCAACAATGGACTTTAAATATTTGGGAAACCATGTTGTAAACAGATGTGCTGTCATGCAGGTTTTGTTGTTCCATTGATAGAGCACAGACAGAGTAGAGCTAGTGTAATTCTCCATGGCCCTAGGATTTCCAGAATGGTGAATGAGCATTGGCTTCAACTTAAAGTCACCAGTTGAAATAAATAAAAACTTAAAAAAAAAAGAAAAAGAAAAAAACACTATATAAGGGCAGCCCCAGTAGCTCAATGGTTTAGTGCCGCCTTCTGCCCAGGGTGTGATCCTGGAGACCCAGGATCGAATCCCACATCGGGCTCCCGGGGCATGGAGCCTGCTTCTCCCTCTGCCTGTGTCTCTGCCTCTCTCTTTCTCTGTGTCTCTCATGAATAAATAAATAAAATATTAAAAAAAATAAGAAAGAAAATAAAGTCACCAATTGCAGTAGCCCCTACCAAGAGAGTCCGCCTGTCCTTTGAAGCTTTGAAGCCCGACATTAACATCTCTTCTCTAGCTGTGAAAGTCCTAGATGACATCTTCTCCCAGTAGAAGTCTGTTTTGTCTAAATCGAACATTTATTGTTTAGTGTAGCCACATGCATTAGTAGCGTTGGCTAGATCTTCTGGAGAATTTGCTACAACTTCTACATCAGCACTTGCTACTTCAACTTGTATTTTATATTCTGGAAATAGTACAGCTCCTTAAATTTCATGAACCAGCTTCTGCTAGTTTTAAGCTTTTCTTCTGTAGCTTCTTTATCTGCCTCAGCCTTCATGGAATTGAAGTGTTAGGGCTTCCTTTGGATGAGGCTTTGGTTTAAGGGCATGTTGTGGCTGGTTTGATCTATCCAGACCACTGAAACTTTGTCCACATGGACAATAAGGCTGTTTCACTTTATTATCATTTGTGTGTCCCCTGGAGTAACACCTTTAATTTCCTTCAAGAACTTTAACTTTGCATTCACCACTTGACTAACCATTTGGTGAGAGAGGCCTATTCTTCACCCTATCTTGGTTTTCAATATGCTTTCCTCACTAAGCTTAATCATTGAAAGACATACTACTTTCCTTTCATTTGAACACTTAGACGTCAGTGTAGGGCTATTCACTGGCTTCATTTCAATATCGCTGCATCTCAGGAAGTAGGGAGGAGAAGAAGAAGGAAAGAGACAGAGGAACAGATGGTCAGTTGAACGGCCACATGACATTTATTAAGTTTGCTGTTTCACATAAGTATGATTTGTGGCACCCCAAAACAATTCCAATAGTAGCGTTAAAGGTCACTAATCACAGATCACTGTGACAAATATAATAATGAAAAGTTTGAAATATTGCAAGAATTACTGAAATGTGTTACAGAGATAAGAAGTGAGAAAATGCTACTAGAAAAATGACACCACACCGATAAGACTCACTTGATGCAGGGTTACCCCAACCTTCGATTTGTAAAAAATACAATACCTGGAGACTGCAATATAGTGAAGTGCAGTAAAACCTGATATGCCTGATATGCCTGTATGATCAAAACTGAACAAAAGAATGATTCCTACAGATCTCTGTTCTCTGTAACAGTGACCACAGACCATGTATTGAAATGTCAGAGAATTCTACAATACCTTGTATTTTGGAGTGACCATGTGGAATAGAATGTCATCTCCTACAATTCCACATATCGACCAGGATGAAATATGTGGAGTGAGCAAGAAATAAACTTTTCTTGTGTTAAGCAACTGAATAGAAGTTTTAACTAGTTATCAGACCATGAACTTGCCTACTTAATTCATACAGCATGTTGGACAAATATATTCCCCAGATTGAATAAAAAGCGAGCTAACAGCATTTAAAAAAAAAAAAAAGCATGGACACTGGGTAATAATACTGTGTCAATGTTGGTTCATCAGCTGTAACAAATGTGCCACACTGGTTGGGGAAGACTAGGCATGCACAGGGCCAGTGAGTATATGAACAATCTCTGTACCTTCCACCCAATCTTGCTATGAACTTAAAATTGTTCTAAAAAATGTCTATTAAATTAATTGAAGAAAAAACACCTGTACTATTAATTTATTAATATTTTTGTATTTTTGTTACATATAATTTTGTTACATATGTATATGTATATTGTATATACTTATAATTTTTGTTATATTCTGTATTTTGCTACATATAATTTTTACATATGTTACATATTTTTGTTGCATATAATTTATTAATATTTTTATATTTTTGTTACACATTTTGTTACATATACATATAACAGATTTATTTAAGTTTATAAATATTAAATTTAGGAGATATATATAATACTTTTCTATAGATTTTTTGGTTTTTTTTTTTTTTAGAGAATAGGGAAGAAGGGTCAGAGGGAGAAGGAGAGAGAGAAGGTTCAGGCACCACCACACCCAGTATGGAACACAACACAGGGCTCAATCTAATGATCCTGACTGAGATCATGACCTGAGATGAAATCAAGTGTCAGACACTGAACCAACTCCCCATTTTTCAATTGTTTTTTAAGCTTACTATATAATTACAAAATTCCAATGTCATTAAATATTCTCATAATATGCATTATTATTGCATAGTGCTTTTAATTATACTTATGTACTAAAATCTATTGGTGGACATTTAATGTGACTATAATTTCTTGCCATTTTAAACAATGCTGATGTCTAGTAGTGAATATCTTCTGTGAATACACGTGCCATTATATTTATAGTAAGAGTGATTACTGTAAAATTTAAGAAGCCATTTAGTACTTTCTCTTATGCAAATATGCTCATGTTTGTTGTTTTTATGATTGATTATAATATACTTATGCTTAGTAATATGTACCTAGTCTATTTATATGTTTTGAGGAATATTTTCTGACTCACATTTCTTTACTATTATTTCCATATTAACTTTAATAGCATTTCAATTAACTAAATGTGAACTTATGCCTCAATTTTTTTTCCAAAATATAAAGATACAAAATAATCATCTTCAGTGACACTACCATTACCAACAAACTTTGAAATATAATTGACAAATATTTTGAATATAGAATAAAGTGAAGATAATTGATAAAAATTGGTATCTGGTCCTTCAAAACCCAAGAACAGAGATTTTTCTAAATGTACATTTTTATAATACTGAAAAATCTTTTCAAATGATCTTTTGATGAGAGTAATGATATCTAGAAAAATAAAAGCATGGATGGAAATCAAGAATGCTCTTATAGAGACAAATTGGAGTGGCTAGGAAATTAAGCTGCTATTTTATTATTTTCACCTAACCTCCTACCTAAGGAAAACTGTTAGATGAGAAGCAGAATAAAGCAGGAAGAAGTGTCACTCTGGTGACTGAATGGGCTTGCTGTTAGTCATAACATCATTTTGAATGGTGTTGAAAGTGAAAAGAAGATGTCCCATCCATGGCACTTAAAATGTGTAGTTTTTGGGCACCTGTGTGGCTCAGTCTGTTAACTGTCTACCTTCAGCTAAGATCATGATCCCAGGGTCCTGGGATCAGTAGCGTGGGGCTCCCCACTCAGCAGAGGCTCTGCTTCACCCTCTTCATTTGCCCTTCCCCCTGCTTATATGCTCTCTCTCTTAAATAAATGAATAAAAAATATTTAAAAATATATAATTTGTCTCAAATGTGCTCAAAATTAAAATACAGGCTAAAAGTAAGGTACAAAAAATCTAAATTGAAGTTTCTGAATTTTGTTTCCTCCTACTCCCCCAAAACATCCCGTTCACACAGTTCTTCATCAAAAAGCTGACTACAGGGATCCTTGGGTGGCGCAGCGGTTTGGCGCCTGCCTTTGGCCCAGGGCGCGATCCTGGAGACCCGGGATCGAATCCCACGTCGGGCTCCCGGTGTATGGAGCCTGCTTCTCCCTCTGCCTGTGTCTCTGCCTCTCTCTCTCTCTGTGTGACTATCATAAATAAAAAAAAAAAAAAAAAAAAAAAAAAAAAAAAGATTTAATAAAAAGCTGACTACAATAAAACAAGGTGTAATGACCACAAAACAACTGCATGGCTCCTGTTATGAGGCTGATGTGTTCCTCAAATAGATGTGTTCAAGTCCTAACCTCTAGGACGTCAGAATGTGATTCTGTTGGGAAATAGGACCATTCAGATAAAATTAGTTATGATGAGATTGAACTGGGATAGCATGGGTCTTATTCCAATATGACTGGTGTCCTCCAAAGAGGAAAATGAGATACGAAGACACAGACACCTGGGGAGGATGTCATGTGAGGATGGGTGCAGAGGTGAGAACACTGCAGCTGAGAGCCCAGGACTGCCAAAGATTGATGACTACCACCAAAAGCTCCATAAAATCAGGGAAAGATTCTCCCCTAGTTTTCAGACAAAGCGTAGCCCTATTGACACCTTGTTGGACTTCTAATTTCAGACCTGTGAGAAAATAAATTTCTGGCATTTTTTTTTTTTAGCTACTCAATTTGTGATATTTGTTACAGCAGCCCTAGGCAACTCATACAGTACCTATGCATTATTTTTTTGTGTGCATAAAATGAGAAAAGAATTATAAAATTTATTTTAAAGAAAGAGCAATAGCTAATTAATATTAATTATATATCTCTATTTTCTCAAATGAATGCACTTAGAAGATTGTTTTTATGGGTTAAAAGCAGAAATTATAAAACAACAAAGATACATGAATCTTTAAATTCAGCTAAATTGGGCGGCCCGGGTGGCTCAGTGGTTTAGTGCCGCCTGCAGCCCAGGGCCTGATCCTGGAGACCTGGGATCGAGTCCCACGTCGGGCTCCCTGCCTGGTGCCTGCTTCTCCCTCTGCCTGTGTCTCTGCCTCTCTCTTTCTCTGTGTCTCTCATTAATAAATAAATAAAATCTTTAAAAAATAATAAAATCAGCTAAATTACTTTCCGTCTTGAGGAAATGAGACAAGAAAGAAGAAAGAAAGATGGATTACACTCAGTGAAGTCTATTTATTTTTTGAGGCATTAAACAGAAGTTGCTTGTTGAAATGAAGAGACAGGAGAAAGGTTTCACCTAAGATCCTATATAGTATTTCTGGAATGACAGAAGTCTCGGAAGTCAGGTTTTATTGCAGAATGTATCACTTATGTTTTTAACCACAGCTGATTAAATTCACAAGCATTTTTGTAGCATCATGTAAAAGGAAACTAAAAGATAATTTTTTCTTTCTGAGACTCTTTATTTGAGGACTTTCTAAAAATGGTGCTCTGGGCAAAAAAATGTTAGAGGCCAGGCCACGCTAACACTGTCATAGGCAATATCATTAGAAGCCTAACTGATCTTGAAAAAGCACAGAGTAGTAGGGTAACCTTACCCCTTGTCTTTAAAATTAATACAAAACCTAGAAAAAATACCATAACACTTATTTCTCATCACATTTTTGAAAGACAGATACATTTATCTATTTATAAAATCACTATGTTGTTATTCTCAAAAGTGTTATGTCCTTAACTAATCATCCCAAATGGGTGCGATGACCTGTTAGTCTGAAAATGCTTATTAAAATAGCAATTAACTCTGCATAATTTTGGAAGTATTTAAACTAATAATTAAGGATCTGTTGACTAGCTCTGGAAGTTCAATGTAGGTCAAAATTACAGTATTTGCTTAGCCTAATCAGGCCATTTCATGATCCATCATATTTATACTTAGGGGGCTATTTACTTTATTCACATGTTGAATTAGATGCCACTAATGTCATTAGCTATGTCAGCTACTTTTTCAACTTGCTAATTGTCTATAATGTCCTAATTAAAACGACTATGAAAATGTGTTGCTCTATTGTTTCTGCTTCTTAAACAGAAAGTTTCCCAATTAATACAATTAAAGTATTTTCCAAAGTTGAATGTAATTATTTATAGACTTGATTTGAAATATTTTGGGCCTTTTAAAAAAATAATTGTAGTTAGTAATACTTTTCTGAGAGTAGTGTTTCCTCTCATTTTTCTGTACTTGCTTATTTTAATATTCAAAAGAAGATTACATTGTCTATTAATTCATTAAATTACTCACTTAATAATTGTTTATTGCACCTTTCCAAAACTGCCAGTATTGTTTTAAGAACAGAGAATTAGAAATAAACACCACATGAATTCTTCTCTCGAAGAGCTCAGAATCAGGTAAGTGCTAAATAAAAGTAGGCATGGGTTATCTTATGATTTTTAAAAGAGCATTAACTGCCTGTGATTAAGGAGGACTGCCTTATAGAGGTAACACCTGACCTGAACCTGAAGAGACGATTTAGAATTAGTGGTCCGAGAAAGAGAGCAAAACACCAGCATTTTCTTATCATTTTGTACAGTTTGGCATTGCTGGGTATGGGATGCCAGTGAAATTATTTTGAGAGAACATAGCAAAAAGACACACAGGGCATCATAGGATATTTGTGAAGTGACTGGCAGCCATCCACGAACATTCATTAAGTAAATTTTGTTTAGTTTCAAAATTTAGTAATATAATTCTGGTTAATTATTGTTAATATAAGTGAAGAAGTTGAAATGAGAAGATGGCATAACAATTAGGAGGCTGTATTGTAGTTATAGTCCAAAACCAGCATGCCCGAAAGTAGGTACCTACTAACAAGTAGGTAATGAAAGTAATAAACTTTTGGTGAGGAAATGGAAGAGCTGATGATGACGATGCAGAACAGTTTGGTACAGTTGTAGCAATCTTAAGTGAATAGTTTGGGGGATAAACAGTGCTACTGCTACTACTATTACTTGGTAACATTGATTTCTGCCGATATGCTAGACAACGTAATAACCATCCCATAATACACTGAAAAATAATATGTATTATTTAAATTTACTAAATATAGACTCACCATTTATCTGTAAATTTTGAACATATGCTCATTTAGCAATATTCTTGCAACAAAGAAGTCATTAATCCTAAAATATGGATTTATTCCATTGATCTTGGTTGGTCTTCTGAACACATTCTTCAGGTGAGCTTTATCTTTCTTTAAATGTGACGAGCTAAATTATAGTTAGTCTCTATGGCTACAGGCATGCTGTAACAGTGGTGTGTCAATGAGCAATTGATGGGGTGTAAGACTCATTTGAGGGTTAAGAAAAAGTGTTGTAAAAACAAAATATTAAATATATGTTGTATAAGATAAGAGAAAATACAGACAGAACAAAGAAAGTATAACATCTTTTTGATAGTGAAAAAAATAAGTAAAGTAGAACATGAAAGTATCAAAGCTTCACTTCTGTAGTTGAAAATGGCTAGAGCAAAGCAGATTTTAAAATTAATGATCACTAACTTTAAGTCATCTCCCAGGAGTCATTCTCCATTTCCCTGAATCAGTTACATTCCCACTCTCTTAGATAATAATTTTACACTTCCCTGATATTTGCAGTTCTCTTTCCCATCCTCATTCTCAGGTGAATGGTCTTGTTTCATATTTAACTGAGAAAAAAAATGGATTTGATCAAAAGAGAATTCCCACAACTTGCATCTAGGTTCATGTATTTAGTCTGTTGTTTTAATGATAGAATTATCTGTGCTCTTGCATATATGACAGCTTCTACCCTCACTTAGTGTCTCTTTGGATATTATTTTAGCTCCTCTCCTCTTTTGTCCCTGCATTCTCTGTGATTCTTTATTTCACAGATTGTTCCTGATCACAAGAACAGTTCTATTTCCACTAAAAACTAAAATCACAAAAGCCATCTCTTAAACTCTCTCTTTCACAGATTCTCCTCTTTTAGATAAAGCAAAATACCTCAAAAGAGATGTCTACAGTCAATGTTTTCAAGTGCTCTCATATGGCTTTCTGTTGAGTCACCTCTAAGTATTCTTTTTAATTCTAATAATCCCTCACAATGCCCTTGTCAGAGCCACAAAATCCAGCTCTCAGATATTAGTCTAAATCAGTCTTAACTTATTATAGCAAATAACACAGTTGGTTATGTGTTCCTTGGTTTAACTTTAAAGTACAACATTCATACTGTTTGCTTTGGATTGATCTCATTGTCTATCTCTTCCAAAACTAACAATTTATTTCCAGGTTTTGAAATTTTAGATTGTCCCAAAGATCTATTCCTGATTTCTTTTTACTCTACATTTGCTTTCTTACTGACCTCAACTTCTCTATTGACTCCAAATACCATCTATATAAAGACTTATCCTTGGTCTTTCATCTAACTGCCTAAAGGTCATCTCCACTTGGATTCTCATAAGCATTCCAAACTTAAAAGGTTTAAAAACAAGGCCTTTGATTTATCTCTAGTTCTTACTCTGAATAAATAAAACCGTGTTTCTCTTCTATTCCTCCTCTTTGTTAATGTCAAACACTTTCCTTCCTATTGCTTAGGCCAAAAATTGGATTCACTACTGATTTTTTTCTTTTTCTCATATCCAGCATCCAATTCCTCTACAAATTCTTAGGAATTTATTCCAAACATATCTAGAATCTGCTACTTCTTTCTTCTAAGCTACCATTTTGCCCAGCAACTTTTTACTCGAGTCTGTTATTTAACATCACCTAATTAAAAAAAAAAAAAATATATATATATATATATATATATATTTATTTATTATTTATTTATTATTTATTCATGAGAGACACCAAGAGAAAGAGTCAGAGACATAGGCAGAGGGAGAAGCACGCTTCTTGAGGGGACCCCGATGTAGGACTCTACCGTGAGCCAAAGGCAGATGCTCAACCACTGAGCCACCCAGGTGTCCCAACATCTCCTAATTAATCTTTGTCTTAGCCCTTCTCTTAAGTTTATTTTCACAGAGCTGCTAGAGGGATCTTGCTATAATTGGGACAGATCCAATCATTTTTCTCGTCAAAATTTGCTAAAAGTTTCCCATTTTCCCAATGTAAAAGTAAAATTCTTACAATGCTCTTTGCAGCTCTACAGGATCTTGCACTGCCTTCTTGCTCCTCTGAAACACCACTCATGCTGTTAGTTCAGAGTGTGTGCACTTTCACATTCATCCACCTGGAAGTGTCCTGTTACACAACATACACTTCCTCATCCTCCAGTCCTTACTTACACATTATCTTCTCAATGAAGGTAACTTTTGGGACAATACTGTGTGAAATTAAAATCTTTCTCCCATCTCTTAATATTCCACATCTATCTTCTCTGCTTTATTTTTCTTCCTCACATTTATCACTATCTTTTTTTTTTTTAAGGTTTTACTTATTTATTTGAGAAAAAGGAGAGAGTGAGAGCTCAAGTGGGAGGAAAGGGCCAAGGGAGAGAGAGAAGTAGACTCCCTGCTGAGCAGGGAGCCCAGGGGAGCTGGGCTGATCCCAGGAACTCAGGGTCATGGCCTTAGCCAAAGGTAGGCGCTTAACTGACTGAGACACCCAGGTGCCCCTATCACTATGTTACTCGGTACGTGTTTTAGTTGTTTAATTTTATATTTACTCTCTACCTTTGTCCTCTGAAGGCAGGGATCCATGTCTCTCACATTTGATGCCTGATGTGTAGGTTAATCTTCCCATAGAGAACACATTTCATATGTATTTGTTAAATGAATGGATCACTACACACGAAGAAATATTAAGTTTGAGAAATGCAATTATACAGCTTGTTCTTAAATCACATTATCAAATTCAGTTCTAAAATCTGCCCTGCTTATAAATATAAAAGAAAAAGAAACCCTCAAAAGAAGAAAGGAAAAATAAAAGGGAGAAAACACAAAGAAAAAAAAAATAGATAAGAGAGCAGACCTTCATGATTGGACTAACTTCAGTAAGTGTAATCTTTCCAAATGTTAAACACAACATCACTTAACCTGAAAATCTTCACTTACATACCAGTGTACATAGATTAAAGCCAAACTCCATCTCCTGGTTTCGCAAATTTATACAGAAAGTGCCTCCTCCTGGTAGGCTACCATTCAGCACTTGTCACTAGTCTAAGCGACCAGCCTTTTAGTTCCACAGATACACTTTATCTACTTAGCCAAGTCCTTCTTGTCCTCCTGGCTCAAGGTTAAATGTCATTTCCTGACAATGGTCTTTCCTCACCACTCAATTTAAAAACTTCACCTAACATCTCTGTGCCTTATCGCCCTGACCTATTAGCATCAAGATCTGCTAATTTACCATATTTGTATTTATTTGTTGTCTGTTTCATTTGAGCAAGATTTGAGCTCTATCAGAGCTAATTGTACCTATTAATGCCTGAACCCATTTGAGCTAGATGGGAATTCAACACAATCAGTTGAAAGAATCAATGTCTTTAATCTGTTTGAAAGTAGCAGCCTACCCATCAGCCTACCTTCCAACCTTGTCCAATCATCTTGATGATTAGAAGAAGCAGGAGTAAGTACCCTGCTGAGAGATAAAAGGAATTGGGGAGACAGAGGAAAGCTTACTCACTGAGAGTGTACATCCTTCTGATCATAGATCCTGTGTGACAAAAATTTTACTCTTTTTATCCTCCTTAAATTAGCTATGGTACTTACCTGCCATTTTCATAAGAAAATGCATTCTTATTTCTTCCCACCCGATTTTAAAGTGGCTGTTTGGAACATGACCTGTTTGTAAGTTAAAGAATTCCAATATTTAGTTTTGTACTTAGAATAAAAGAAAACATCAAAAAGGTTTTCTCATTATTGCATCTTTAATTTTGGTATTAAGCATATAAATCATTTTGGCCTAGGAAAATGTAGACACAAGGGAATGAAGAGCATTATGGTATGTTGATTAAGTTGTTATATTGCACTTCTAGTGTTGACTGTTTGCAACATAAATGGAAAATGAACACAATTCATGTGTATTTATGATAATACCCCCCCCAAAAAAAACTGGCTTTGAGTTTATAAAGCAGGTTCTGTTCACAGCAAAAAAAATAATGCTTAAGTATTTTAGATATTCAATTTGTGCCTATTTCTTATAATACCAGTTATTTTAAAACTCAAGTGTTTTAGTATGTCTGGTATCTGCCTAAAAGCATAAGGGAAATTTCAGAAATATCAAATAATACCATACATTTTGAATAAAAGAATTCTCTCATACAAAGCATTTACCATTCAGCCTAGGAATACAAAAGAATTTTTGAGATTTCAAATGGAAGTCTGCATAAACGGCAAGAGAAATCAGAAGTACATTTTTTCCTCAATAATAGGTATACCATATAAATACACTTTGCTCTATTTATAGATTCACTTAGATTATATTTCTATTTCTTCCTTTGAAGCTCAATTTTTCTTTCATAGCTACTCTGAGTTTTCTATGTTTAGAATACTTAATTGTTGATTTTGAGCTGTATTTAAATGCATGCTTTAATAACAGAACACTGAATCACCTAATAAGACAGTGATCATATTGATGAAAGAATGCTTCCGCTTTCCTGTTGAAGGAATGCTTTGAGAAAAAAATGGTATGAGACAACTTGTGAATTTGAGTTAGAAAACCAGTTGATGTATGCTGCATCTTTCTCTTCGTCACACAGACAAGGGCCCAGTTACAGACTTACACAGCTATGAACAAAAGATCCCTAAGTCCCTGAACAAGGCTCTCAGATCCCTTTTCTATCCACTGCAGTTTTTAGGTAAGTTTCTATTAGAAGTCACAGGTTCAGACACTCTTGTTGGGTTTATGGATTGCATGAGGTCACTTCCAACTTGAAACAAAAAATCCGGGAAGGGGTCTGAATATCACTGATACTCACAGTATCAACTACTGCTTTTCTCATCTGCTCCAGTATGGCCCAGCACAGAAACTTTGATCTCATTCTAAGTTTTTCATCTTTCATTCTGACCCATTACCTCATTTTGAACTGGATTTTCCTCCTCAAACATTCATGAAATTCTTCATCTCAATGGTAGTCCATCACTAACAAAGAACCTGCTTGAATTTGTCCCTGATATTCCAGCATTCAGTTTGGTACTATCCACTTCCTTACCTTATGGATATATTTATGTTATATATCAATGAGTGTTAAATTGTAAACTTGATGTTTTACTGTTATGCCAATTCATTTGAATTCTGCTTCTGAATTAGAACGACATTACTGCACCTCAAACTCACCACCTCACACACACACACATGCAGTGAATTGCTCATTTAAAAGATAGCAGCTGTTGAATGGTCAGTTGTTGTCCCCCCCCCCCAACATTGCTCTTACCCAAAGGAAAGCATCACCCAGTTCTAGTGTCAACTCACTCTTTTTCATCCATTCTGTCACAGATTGAGATTAAATTTAAATATCCCTGACTTAAGTATATACTTCTAAACTTTTATAGACTTTTAAATATATACTTATAGACTTTTTAAATATATACTTCTAAACTTTTATATACTTTTAAACATTGCTCTTACCCAAAGGAAAGCATCACCCACTTCTAGTGTCAACTCACTCTTTTTCATCCATTCTGTCACAGATTGAGAATTAAACCTAAATATCCCTGAATTGCAACACAATTCCAAATTCCCATGCAAAAATTCAAAGATTAGGCTTGAAAAGCATTTTTTTTCCACATCCTTTCTTGCATTGTCTAAGCTAACCTTGTCAGGAAAGCGTTGTAATAATCAGCAGATATGACAGGAAAATCTTGGGCAGAGATTTTTTTTTTTTCTGGGTAGTACCAAAGGGTGACATATACACCCTTGGTCTCTATCTCATAAGTCAGATAAAGAGACATTTAGTGTATAGTTCAGTTAATTTCACTTTCAGTTGAAGTAATAAGAACTTTTAGTGATTACATAATAGAAGCCCCATATTAGAGGCCCCAGGGTTGGTTCAGTGGCTTAATAATGTCATCAATGGGGCAGCCCCGGTTGCTCAGTGGTTTAGCGCCGCCTTTGGCTGGGGGTATGATCCTAGAGACCTGGGATCGAGTCCCACATCAGGCTTCCTGCATGGAGCCTGCTTCTCCCTTTGCCTGTGTCTCTGCCTCTCTCTCTCTCTCTCTCCTTCTCTCTCCCTGAGTCTATCATGAATAAATAAATAAAATCTTAAAAAAAAATTATGTCATCAATGACTCATACATTTTTATTTGAATACTGTCTCTCAGTACAACTGACCCTTAAACAACATAGGTTTGAACTTGCCCAGGTCCATTTAGATGCAGATTTTTCTCAATAAATACAGTACATTGGTGTAAGTGTATTTTTTTCTTCCTTATGATTCGCTTACTGACATTTTCTTTTTTTCTAGCTTACTTTATTGTAAAACACACTATAAAATATATATACTAGGGGCAGGGAGTTTGGATGAAATTTAGGTTTCAAAGAGTACAAAAAGAAATGCCCACTCCTAAAGGAAGTGGGACTGAACACACCTATATGGGATTTTTTTTTTCTAAGAACAGTGGGGAGGTCACTGCCAGTATTATATTTTGCACACTGTATGGAGTATTGATGCTTAGTGCATCTAGGTGCAATATAGATGCTACCATTGCCATAGGTATAAAAATATCTTCATAATCCCCTAAGCATAATTTGAGAAGGAGATTAGATTGAGAAATATTGATAGAGGTACTTACCTATTATGATCGGTAGAGAGTTCATTGGAGACATTCTTAAAATTAGAAAATGAGAATCTTTAGAAGCATATACTGTGTGAAATTAGGTGTTAGAGCAAGACAGTTACTCTTCTATAATGTTTAAGAATAGTCCTTTGGAGACTGTTGATGGAGGATCGCCAAAGACTTTGAAGATGAAAGTAATAATTGGAAGGTAAGTCACAAGCTCATCTTCACTCTATGTTTGTCATCTTAAAAGATGGCTGAACTTATTAGTCAAGATGAACTGAGCCTGGTTGAACTGCCCATTTTTATGAAGGAGTCCTACTCAGCATTAGCCTAAAAAATGGATCCAATCCTAGATCAAACACAGGAAATTTATTTTTCCCTATCATTAAGGAAGCTTCTTTCTGAGACTATTGTCAAGAAATGCTATCCAGTGTTTAGTAATGCACTTTTACATCATGGTAGACACCACTCAAGCATCATTGCATCTAAGAATCTAAGAACCACAGAATCTAATAATGATTTTTGTGTTGATAGACTCTCAGACTTGTGATGTTCAAGATCAGGGGTGTTCAGACTTGTGATAATTAGTATTTACTCACAACTCAATTTCCCACTTAGGTTGATCATTAATCAGTTTATATACATGACATAATCAATCATGCCTATGTAATAACCCCCCCCCCCAAGGGATGGGTTTCAGAGAGCTTCCAGTTTGGAAAACATGTGGAAATGTCAGAGAATGGTGTGCTCACAAAGGACCTGAAATCTCTACACCCTTTCCCTCCCCCTTGGCCTATTCATCTATTCCATCTGGCTGTTTTTGAGTTATATCTTTTTACAATAAACCTGTAGTCTGGTAAATAAAATGTTTTTCTGAGAACTATAAACCACACTAGCAAATTAATAGAACCCAAGAAAAAGGGGGGGGGGGTGGTCATTGGAACAGCTGACTTATAGCCAGTAGGTCATAACTACAGGTGACAAAGTGGACTTGCAACTGACACCTGAAGTTGTGTGTGGGAGTAGTTTGGTAGAACCAAACCCTTAACCTGGGTTTTGAGGCTGTCTCTGGGTAGATGGTTGCCAGAATTGAGTAGAATTGTAGGACACTTGGGGAATTGCTTGATGTGGGGAAGACATACACACTCACACACATTTGCTGACCAGAAGTGTCAGAAATGAAGTGTCCTGTAAAAACAAAGTACAAGTCAGGGAGACCTGTAGTTGTTTTGTACTTTTTTTCCTGTTTTTTGTTTGTTTGTTTGTTTGTTTGTTTTAGAGAGAGAATTTAAAAGTATATGGAATAAATTCAGAATATTTCAAGGAAAAATGTACTATTATAGTCCTCTTTTTCTAAATTATTGATAAGCACAATATCAAGAGACAATTGAGGAAAAGTGATTCTATAAATAAAATAGTCTGAGATTGTTAAATGAGGAGAATATATTTGGTAAAACGATTAAATACATGACAACATACAAAATCCGAATTCCTGTCTATATTAGATTCTGTTGCCCCTAGAATGAAGGGCTTTTGTGTAGGCAAACATTGGCAAGTATCTGCAAAGCTTGACATGACTTTGATTCTTGAAAAAAAAAGTTATGAGGTCCACTTTGGATTGGGTAGAAAGTTCTTCACATTATTTTTTTCTAGATTCTAGCGTTTCAAGAGCTCATCTGAAAAAGTTTAGTGAAAAAAAAAGTTTAGTGATATATTTTGGGGCCTAACCTCTGATCTTGCAGATTATTTCCATTTACATTGAGGAAAGTGCTGTAAATCAGTATCTGCTAGCCAGTTGCCATCTTGAATCAGAAAAGAGATTTTCAGAAATTGTTTCTTTTTATTTTTTTAAATGATTTTAAGTCTCAAATATCACTGTTTAGAAAATGGTCCTTTAGTTAAATAACTATGTAAACCATCTATTTTTTCTTAAACATTTAAAAAATATCATGACTATTTATTAAAGTGCCAAACTAATTAGTGCTGCACATGTATATTCCCACTCTTCTACATTTCTAGATTTTTAAAAATTGTTGTTAGTCAAATTTCCTTCAAAGTTTAGTAACATGTCATATGACTAATGTTGCCAGATAAATGGTCTATAAAAAAAAAATGAATTGTTACCCTGCCAGTTTTTTTCTCAGTTAATATTTAACTAATCTGAAATTTTAGATGATTTAGGCAGATTATAGCACTAAGCTATTTTACGCTTGTGTCGTATTACAAAACTATTTCTAAGTCAACATATAATATTATTACAATGATAATATTTTTTTTCTTAATTTCCTTATTATCTGCATTATCTTTTCAGAATTTAGGGTGTATTTAGCCACCTATGATTTATACACTACTTCTTTGCAATGTTACTGTTTATATGTATGTATCAAGTAAGATATGCAAATTTCTTTAACACTTTCTTGTGTCACAATTGTTTCTTTTTTTATATAAAAACTTGGATTTTATTTCTTTTTTCTGGGGAAAAAAACTATGTAGAATAGCTAAATTTTCTTAAAAATAAAGAATATTCATTTTCTGTCAAATTGACCTCTGGATACCAATTTAAGAAATCATGAACACTGCAATCTGGACATAATGCAAAATATTAAGCATAATAAACATATGCTTCTCTCTATGTTCTGCCTTTATAACTATAAAAAGGTAACATTTGAAATTCTGAAATCTACATAAAGAACTATTTGACAAATGGTTATTTAAGATGTACATTCTTACACATGCGTACCCCTTAGAGCACCAAGATAAAATATTAAAGGCAAATATATATTCTTTAGTAGTATAGAAACAATAGTATGCCACAGAAGAAACACTTGTTACTAGAAAAAACTGAAAAGCTATGCTTGAGACATTACAAAAGTAAATGAAAGAAATCAATGAACTGTTTAGACAAGGAATAAGGAAAATATCCTGAACTAAGATAATCAATCACCACAGAGCCTTGATGAAACGATTTCATTACTTGCAATCCACAAAGGTTTCTTTCTATAAAAAATAAATCCTTTGGGAAGATTGTAATCATTAATTATACAAATAAATTGTCTCTTCAGTAACAGAAGCTACAAATAACATTTCAAATACAAAATAATGTTAAACTTATCTGATTTGTATGCAACACTTTGCAATCACATTTCACTGGGAGAACTTGAATCAACTTATTTTAACAGGAATATTCTTGACAATATTCTCTTCTTTGCATTGATGTAATTTTACTTTTCCGCGGCATCAGTATGTAAGAAATATCTAAAACGAGGAAGACAGACATAAAATAAGCACCAAACCAAGAATTGTCTGTTGTGCAATTAATTAGGAGGTAAGATCACTTAACAGATTTAATAGCAGAAAAATGATGTTTTATAGTCTCTAGGTTAGCTTAATTGATTAGAGTATATAAATAATGAGTCTATCATGATATTTTTTTCTCTATATTCTAACTTCAGAGGTCAATGGTTGTCAATAATTTAACATATGCATACTTGTGATCTAATGAAAGATATGGAATTCATTCATATATTTATACAATCATCCAATACATCCAAATATTTATTGACCATAAGTTGTTAGGCTCTGGGGCTGGAATGACAAGCACAGACATTATCAGTTGCTGTTACAGAATTTATAATATAAAGGGACAAACCATTAAATGAATGCATTATAAATGTAAAATTACAAGTCAATAGAGTAATAATTGATTGCTATGGCAAAGTTATATGTTAAAGAAGCTGGAAAAAAAAGGGGGGGGGAAGACATCCAGGTGGTCAGTGGTTGAGCGTCTGCCTTCGGTTCAGGTTGTGATCCTGGAGACCCAAGATTGAGTCCCACATCGGGCTCCCTGCATGGAGCCTGCTTCTCCCTCTGCCTGTGTCTCTGCCTCTCTCTTTCTGTGTCTCTCATGAGTAAATAAGTAAAATCTTAATAAATAAATAAATTAAATAAATAAATAAATAAATAAATAGGCTGGAAAGATTTGATCTTAGGAAGAGTTAGTAATAATTTGAATAAACACAACACACACATATGTTTATATACACTATGTAATAGAAAGGATTTAAATTTAAACTCCACTTAATTTACAGTTAAGTGTAAATTCCATACTTTTAAGTATATGATGAAAATAATTCATATGTGTTAGTTCAGGCTGCTAGAACAAATTATCATAGACTGGGGGACTTCAATAACAAACATTTCTCACAGTTCTGGAGATGAGAAGTCCAACGTCAGGGTGCCTGTATGACTGGGTTCTTGCTGAGGACCCTTTTCTGGTTTACTGTCCACTCTCTTGCTATGGCCTCACATGGTAGAAAGAGAACTAGCTTGGCTGTCTGGACTCTTCTTATAAGGACACTGATCCCACTCATGAGTGTTCATCCTCAGGACAGAAGTACCACACAAAGACCCCAGCCCCACATTGCCATCACACTGTAAATAGGGTTTCAACATAGGATTTCAAGCAGACACAAATGCTCAATCCATAACAGGACATAATATATAATATGTACTAAATATAACAAGCATATACCTTTTTCTTTATGTTCTGACATTATAATCATATAAAACAACCTTTTGAATTCTTAAATATCTTAAAAAACTATTTGGCAAAATAGCACTTTAAATATAAACGTATGTCTATGTATATATGTACACATATTATAAATTTAAACTTTCAACATGAATTTCATATAATTTTAATGATATCTATATACATAAATATAAAAACAATTATTGGAAGGACCAAATGGATGAATGTTTCCATAGCATAAAAGACAATTATTATGCATTCAAGGAATCAAGGAAGAGAATGTGGTGGTATTGCATAATACCCGTATCTGTCAAAGCACTTTAGAAATGTTGTCTTCAAAATAAGAACAATAAGAAACTGCTGAAATGTTTTATAAGAGTTACTCTAACAGCTTTGAATGCTTGAAACAAGACTACTTAAGCTGAAATTTAGAGGATGAATTGGATTAGATCAAAAGAAGTTGAGTGAAAAAAAGCTAGCTATGAATTGAATTTGGAAAATGGCACTTGATTTGGACTTGAGAGACAGGAAAAAAATCATAATGCTTAGTGACTGGATATGGATAAAGAAGGGACAGAGATTTGTCAGAAGATATCTTAATTCTGGGGCTCCTGGCTGGCTCAGTCAGAGATGTGACTCTTGATCTCGGGTCTTGAGCCCCACATTGGGTATAGAGATTACTAATATATATATTTTTAATATTGTTTATTTACTCGTGAGAGACACACACAGAGAGAGGCAGAGACATAGTCAGAGGGAGAAGCAGGCTCCATGCAGGGATCCTGATGTGGGATTCTAGCCCGGGACTCTGGGATCACGCCCTGAACCAAAGACAGATTCTCAAACACTGAGCCAACCGTGTGTCCCCTAATTTTTTTAATTTAAATAATAGATGTCTTAATTCCAATCTGATTATGTTCAGTATTACAGCCTTTAAAAAAACCCATTTTGTTTTGTAAATATTATACAATATTATAAAATATTACACAATATTTTATATAGAAATGTGACTGTCCAAGTCCCCAGATCTCTGACCATATAGATGATAGTAGTCATTGTTACAGAAAATGGTAATACAGAAATTTGTATTGGAGTGGTTGCTGCATTACATTACTCAGGGATATTTACAAACCATATATGTAGCTTTGTTACATAAACAATTTCATTGTGTTTCATAACTGTAGTGGATCCACCCAGTGTTTATTGATATGCAAGATTATAATACTAAAAATTAACACTTCTTAAACGTCTTCTTAAACAGCTTTCAGCTGTTTCACCTGAAAGCCTGTATTCAAGTCCAAAAGTTAATGTAACAAAACAGTTAAGTTGAAAATCCTGAAGCCAAACTGTATGTTTGAATCATGGCCACAGGTTATTAGCTAAGTGATCTTTACATGTAACTTAAAATTCTTAGCTACATTTTTTTGAACTTCATAAATTAATATACATGAATCATAGCCGAATCCCATTGTTGGCATGATAATGTTCTTCTAGGTTCTTCAACAGATAATAGTTTAAACAGAAGTAAATAACAATTAATCTAGTTTAATATTCATTTTAATTTGTTCTTTGAAAAATAAGACCACATGACCTCTATAATGAAATTAAAATTATTGCTATCTCAGATCATTTCTTAGCACATGCGTTATATTGGGTTGGATAACTATTCTCAAGGTAAGTTAAATACCATGAGAAAACACTTTTCCCGGTTTTGTTGGTGTGACAAGCATTGCTTGTTAAGGACCTGTAATATCTGGGATGCCTGGGTGGCTCAGTGGTTGGGCATCTGCCTTTGGCTCAGGGTGTGATCTTGGGATCTGGGACCAAGTCCTACATTGGACTTCCTGCGAGGTGCCTGCCTATGTCTCTGTGTCTCTCATAAATATGTAAATAAATCTATTTTTAAAAGGACCTATTATATTTGGCACTGGTTGATACATCAGGGCTATATTATAGGTCTCCTTTAACTTTAGTTTGGCATTTCAGATTTGAATCTTCTTGGTATCTTTCCTCTTTTTTCAACATCTCAAGTTGAATGTAATTTCAGAAAACTCTCATAGTTTATTTCAGTTCTAAAATTAAACATATATCCTTTGCTTTTCAAGGTATCAAGCCTGAATTTATATGAAGTAAATTGATCCCATTAATTGTAAGTCATAAATGTATTTTTTATCTCCTTGACTTACTCTTTTACAAACTGTCATGTTAATGTCACTAGCTAAAAGTGTTGATTCATCTCTCCCTGAAGTTCTATTAGTTTATCTTATTTAATCTTCATTGCTGAATTTCTATATTTAAAATGTCTATATAATTTTGCTCTATTGTTCCATTACCCAGCATATGATGTCCTTTAACAACCACTTTGAATATTTTTCCCTGTATTTTAATTTGTCAGATATTGACAATGTCACCCTTCATCCTTATAGTTCAGTTCTATACAACAGAGGCTTTTTAATTATTTATTTAGATATTCTTCATATATTTTTGATATATGTATCTTTTATGTACAATATACTGTTAGAACTATTATTTTTTTATCACAACTCATAGTCTTAGTTGATTTTAAAACTTCTGTTTTTATTACAATTACTTAGGGCATTTGTTTTATTTATTGTGCTTTTCTTTCTGTCTTTCATGTTTTCTTTTGGATAGATCATTATTTTTGTTACATTTTACTTTCGTTATTTTGGCATTTGCCTTTGAGGCCATAGCAATGCTTCTTTGCTTTATGAATCTCTTGATTTTATCAGTATTTATTATTTCCCCATACAAGACAACTACTTTAGTATATGACTCTAATATTTCTATTTAAACCTGTAACCCTGTTTAAATTATCTAGATTGTTAATTTAGGATTTTTATGGAAATACTTTTCCCTTTTCTTTTTATTGAATTTTTCTTTTTATTTTCTTTAGGTGATAATAAACTTGTAGTCCCTAATCGCAGATGTGCTCTGTATTTCAATTCCATCCACCTGCCCATTTAAATAACTCTCCTACAACTTTTCTTTCCTCTAACCTTCAAAATTTTCTGTCCTACTTTCATTCTCAGGTTATGACCTACTTTTCAATCTCACCACTTCATTGAAAAAAGTGAAACAACATGATTTTGATAGGAATTGTAGTGAAAGTATAAATCAATCTAGGAGAAATTGGTGTCTTAAAAACATTGACTATTTCAATCCTTGTACATGGTTTATATCATATCTCCATTTGCATAGGTTTATTTGATTTATTTCAGCAGTGTTTTGCAGATTTCAGCACACAAATATTGCCAAAAATCTTTTCCTAGATGTATCTTTAAGTATTTTGTAGGTTTTAATGCTTTTATAAGTGTTATTTTTCATTTAATTTCAATTTCCAATTATGTGGTGATAACATACAGAAATAAAAGTAATTTTAGCATTTTGACACTGTATGTTGCAGCCTTACTTAAGTCATTTATTGGTTTTAATAGCTTATTTTGTAGATTCCTTAAGAATTATTTTTTGTGAATGTTCTAGGATCCACAATCAAACCGTCTGCAAATAAAGACATTTATTTTTCTTTTTCAAAACTGCATGTCCTTTATTTTTCATGATGGCCTTATTGTAATTGGTCATCCATATTGTGTTGAATACAACTGGTGAAAACAGACCTGGTTGCCTTATGTCGGACCTTAGTAGGAAAACATTGAGTTTTTCCCCATTGTGTCTAATATTGGACGTAGGTTTTACAGATTCTTTTATCATTTCAGGGAGGTTTCTTCTATGAGTTTGCTGAAGGTTTTGTGTTTTGTTGTGTTTATCATCAATGGATAAAGTTCATCACTGCTTTTTCCACATTTATGGAGAGTATTTGGAGATCTCTACCTTTTTGGATCAATTGCTGTTTCTCATTATTGTTTTTGAAAATTTCAACTAAAATCTCTTCAAACATATTTTGCACTCATTCTCTTTCTGTTCTTTTTTAGGACTCCATATACATAAGTTAGGGCATTTGATTTTGTCTTGAAGCCTTTTGATGCTATTTTATTTTAAATTTATTTTATCTTAATTCTTTATTTTAACATAGAACACTTATATTGAATGAAATTCAAGGTCATTGATTCTTTTCCTGCTGTTCTGTTGATAAATTCACCAAACAGTTGCTTCATCTCTGACACCATGTATTTTTACTTCAAGCCTTCTGTTTGCCTCTTTATATATTCTCCTTATCTCTAGTAGAAATTCCTGTTTGTTCAGATATGCTCACCTTTCCTATCATACATTGGATTATATGAATCATAGTTACATCAAAGTCCTTATCAGATAGTTTCAACATCTTACTAGTTTGTGTTTCTTGTTCTGTTGAATATTTGATGCCTTGACAGTGTTCTTTGTTTTGCTTATTATGTGTCTTGTAGTTGCATTCCAGATAGGTAAAATTTGTAAGGGGGAGGAATAGAAGTGGAAAAGTACTGAGAAAAGTATCCTCAAATTTTCCCCTTTCTGTTTGTCCCCTCTGCTCTCACCCCAAATACATACACACAAGGAAGCTTCTGTGGAGATGCTAGGATGACGTTGGCTCAACAGTGTGTGGCCTGTGAATGTGAAGGTGAATAAGAGCCTGACCACCCAGAGGGACCTGAGTGCCTGTCTGCAACTCTCTTCAGAGACTGCAAAGCCCTATTTATGGTGTGGAGAAGGTACGATTCCTCGTGAGGCTGCCAGGTCAAGGCTTTGTATTTGCCTATGGTTGGGCCTGGAAAATCACACCTCGGTTTCTTGTCTCAAATATATCCTGCTTATTTTTAACCATTTGTCTCATTTATTTGAGTTACCGTGTATTATTCTGTCTGTTGGAGACATGCATTATTCAGGTGGTTTGAAATATTTCATGGAATCTGAATAATATAAACTTCTTCCTTGATCTTGTTTTTCAGATAACATTATTGAGAAAGCAACAAACAATTTTGAAGTCAAACAGTTCTGTATTCTGTGTTTTCCTGTCCTTGAACCCAAGTCAACTCCGATTGGGAGTTTTCCTTCACAGTTTTAAGAGGCAACAGCATTGGGAAGACGTAGTCATCTTAGTTTATAAAATTCAAGGGTTTTGGATGAAGAACAGGTGGAGATGGGAATGCTAAAGGGTGGCTCATCATCCTTCATCTGTTCCCATCAGCTAAACACACTCTGTGACATTGTGATAAGTATCACCACATCTGAAACAACGGCTTCTGTTCTTGCTACACGTTGTACTAAGGGAAATACACTGAAGTGGAAGAAGGTGAGAAGGGAAATTAAAATCTGTCCTCTAATCCAATCTCCTCTCCTTTCAAACTTTCATTTCTGTACTCCAAGTTTAATCATGATATTTGGAGAAAGAGGAAGAGAAGGAATAAAGAAGAAGGAGAAGCAGAAAAAGCAGGAGGAGGGATAGGAGGAGCAGAAGGAGGAGGAGAAGCAGGAGGACAAATTATATGTGTGGAGTTTATGGAAAGGTGTAATATGGGGAATCATTTCTTTGGTTTAGCTGCTGCCCTTCTGGTCCCAAGTCAGTGGGGCTGAGATCCCTGCTGGTTATTGTAGTTCCATTTATCTGAAATATCTGCACATACAGAGAGAGGGAGAGGATAAGTCAGAACTAACTAGGCCTTGTTGTATCTATCACTTTATTTGACTGATTAAGGACCTTCAAATCTTGCATGACTTTCCATGTTGGCCAACACTACCTAGAAAAAGAAAGAGAAGGGAATTCTGTGAAATTCAGTTCTCAGCTGAACCAGAATGACAAAGCACAGTCCCTTCCTTGTCAACTTAGCATTTAGACACCTCTTGTTTAACCATATTTCTCACTGATACCCAACATTTTAGCTATATTCAGCATTCTGAGACATTTATTTTTGAATATATTTAAGTTTAAAATAAGAAATTAGTAAAATAATGCTTTCTCCAAACATGATATAACTATCTCCTACACATGCAAATACATATTCACCCTCCCTTCAGAGAGGATATGCCACAGCTTTAGGTGATATTCATGCCTGTTTTAACTGACTCACACTCCCTTTTGATGACCCCTAAATTAAATACTAATAAATAAGATTAACCACTAGTTGACACTTTGTGTCCATGGAAAATGATTCAGTCTCCATTAGGAACCTTTGGCAATCCATAAGCTTTTACTGAAAAGGATAATACCTGCAGAAGACAAAAATTTTACTCCACTCATTTACCTAAAGGTTCTGTGAGGCTTTCTCCTAAAACTGCTGTCTTTTTTTTTCTCTTTTATGTTTTATGTTTTTACAAACATAAAAGATCTTTTTTTTTTAAGTTTCAAACTGATGTCCAATTCATACTTATTGAATCATGGATCCCATGGCACAATAAATATGCCTTGAATTTGAGGCATTGAAAATATGAGTATATTGGCAAAATTCTTTACTCTTAAATGAAAAGATAATAACAGTAAAAGACTTTATTTTTATTTTGAAATGTTTCATTACAATTTTGTATTGTTAGTAGTAGTAGTAGGTTAAAATAATAATGAAACCATGTATTGAACACTTACTAAAAAGGTAAATATAGTTATTATTTCAGGTTTGTTTTTTTTTTTTTTTTACAATATCATTTAGTCCAAATTCAAATCAATTTTCCAGACAACTCACAGGTGCTGGAATGCTCCAGAACAATACTTTTATCTCCTGCCTGGAGAAGAGTATCCTGACAGACCCCGACAACTACATCATCCCCATTGACTGGCTCAACTTCCAGTCCGGTTACAATATCAACAAGCTGTCATCTACAATTGAGGAGAACTGGAAATCACCAGGAGCCTTCCCCTGAATCCAGCAGTACACAGCTGGACAATCATTATCCTCTAGCCCCTTCAGGATTTTCCCAGTGGTAAAGGAACATACTTCACAGCTTCTCTTGGAAATACATTTCTCTCTAGATTAGGAAAATATGCAAATAGAGCTGTGATTTCCTACTTTCTCTCTTTTAATCTAAACCAGAATAGATGATAGTAGCTTAACTTTCCATTAAACATGTTGCCATGTCCTGAAAGCAAAAGGCATTGAAAGGATAATTTGTTTGGGGTAAGAGAGGTGGTAGATAAAAATGACACTATACATTAGAATTTGGCATTCACAAGATAGAGAAATAATTGAAATTTTTCTGTTGGTCACATTTCACTTGAGTTGTTGGCACAAATGTATCGAAATGGTGGAAAGGGGGAAATTACATCTGATTTAACACTAAAGAAATGTGATTGAAATAAGCCAGGACAATTACTGAGTTACTCACGCTGGATATTTCTCTTTTTGTCAAGGCACATTTTTCTGAGATGCCCTTTACTTCATTGTCAATGAATGTGTGTGTAGCCTTTCTGATGCTTCCCTCTGTAAGGATTCTTCACAACGTCTGCTGCGTGATGCTTCACTCACCAAGTTTCAATTTTCACTTTCTATTTTTCCACTTCTCATAATCAGCCTGGATAGGCTGAGTTAAAGTTTATTACCAGAAAAATGAATATGATAAAAAACTCAATTACTGGCATTTTATTTTTCTATTTGATAGAAATTGAGCCTGCCTTATCATTTTCTAATTTATTAAGGCAAAATTTATTCAAATACCTTAGAAATATTATTTAAGCACCTTCTCTTTTGGAAAATTGTATCCTGGGGTCTGAGTGATTCCACGTTAAATGAATTGAAGCCATTTAATCTTTTACCTGATTCCACATGATTTACAGAAATGTCTGTGGGTGTAACTATGGGCAAATAAAATAAATGGAATTAACTTAGATTGATATTATGTAACTGTATACTGGAAGCAGAGGTGAATGCCTGTTTCTAGTTATAAACTTTTATGAACATTTTATTTTAGTGAGAAAGACAGAACCAGTGTATGTCTCCTTTGGTTTTCCACATAACCTAATTTTCTTTGAAAAAGCCCAGAATATTATACAGGCATCTCATGTATCTATTCTGATACAAAGCATTTGATATTTGTTGTTATACCTTAGAGTCATTTAAAGGAGCAGGGACATTTTGTGAGTTTTCTACAAAATGTAATAACATATAAGCATATTGGAAAATAGTTACACTTTACTACTTGCTGTTTATTTGGCATTATTTATTTGTTAAGGAAATCACACATGACAAAAGGAGAAAAAATGGCTTTTGTATTTTTTTTCAAATATAATTTTTATGGTGTTAAACTGAGAAAGGTAGAGGAATCACTTTTCAGAGAAGACCAAAGGCTAGCCTTTCTATTGCTTAAGTATTGAGATTTCTACTCAAAAGCTATTCCATCAAGGTTCTTATAATTACAGACATCCTTTTTCTTTGATAGTGATTCAGCTACGGCTTACAGATAATAATTGTCAAAAAAATGAAAGCTATTATACTACTTTAAGATTTTTTGTGAGTAGTTATAGTTTCAGAGCAAAATTGAGAGGAAGACACAGGGATATCCCACATACCTCATACCTGTACAAATACAGAGCCTTCTCCATGTTCAACATTTCCTATCAGTGATATATTTATTATGATTGATAAACCTACATTATCACATAATAATTATCTGAAGTCCATTGTTTACATTATGAATCAATCTTGGTGTTGTATGTTCTATGGGTTTTGAAAAATGTATAATATATACGTTCATCATTATAGTACCATGCAAAATATATTTGTTGCCCTAAAGATTTTCTGTGTTCCACCAATTCATTTCTCTTCCCTATGCCCAACCTTTAGGCAGTACTGAAAATAAGATAAAAATATTAAATTGAGTATTTTTTATTCAGACTCAATTTTTCACTTAGCTCTCATCTCTCCACCTAATCCCAAGCCCTCATTCATTTAGATGACTTATGCCATAATGTCTGAGAAAGCTTCTAACATTTTAGGGGGTGAAGAGAAAACAAAAGCACATTCTAGATCATAGAACACACCAAGAAAAGCCACAGTATGGTGAGTAAAATATATTCAGGACCTATGATGAATCTGGGATTCTGAATTGAATGATTGACTCATAATTAAGAAAGCAAAAATAGAATCATATTGTGGACTTTGAATAAATGCTCACTTAATTAATAACCTTTGTGGTAAGATGACATAAAAGAAAGGTGACAAAACAAAATATAAATTTCAGAATAGGTGCTAGAAATGGTTTCATAATGCTTGGGCCACAAGCCTAGTCACCTTTGATAATGATAAAGCTACAAAAATATTGAGAAGGTAAATGGAGGAAGGTAAATAGACATACAGAGGAAATTCTTAGATAAGAGTTCTTGCCATGTTGTGAAGACCCTTGACATGACCTGTAGTCATACTGAATTTTTCTGCATTTTTTGATGTCTGTCTGCACTGCAGAGTTAGTGGACTTGTGACTAACCAACCCCAAATCAGGAAAACAGAAGAGAGGACTGGTTATCTACTTTGATTAGTAATTAAACACAACCTTTCTTTGCTCCCCTTCCCTCCTTTCAGTCCCTGTACTCTAACATAGGTGTCTCAGAATGTATATTTGGCAAATGTTAGAAGTGAGTGAGAAAAGCTAGGAAACTTCTTCCTGGAATAACTAGCCAGATTACTAAGTCTATGCTTGGGACTGTTTATTAACTAAAAGTACATGAAGACGTCACATACTTGCCCCATTTTTCACCCTGAACAGAGGAAAGCAGTCCACTGATTAAACATAAAAAGAATATAAGAGACAAACTAGGTTTTACTTTACATCTTCTGAGTGATGCTTTCTCAATATTTCAGTTAAACCCCAAAGGGGAACCAAGTCCAGATCTATTATGCCCATTTGGCTTGGTTTCCCCAGCTGTGTGTCAACTCACTGGCTTTGTCAGCTTCCTCCTGTATCTTCAAGTCCACCTTGTTTGTCTTCTCATCTTGGATCAAAGTCTCTAGCTGAGTAGATAACACTATTCTAGCTGAGTAGAGGATCAATGTTCATACCACAAGATGAACCTAATGTGACAATCAATTAGAAATGCAATTTGTAGTATATACAGTGATCTTTGTAGTACAATCGTTTTGTGAGATAATCACAAGTAATTAGAAAAATACAAGACAGAGGATATATCTGAGTGGTTTCAAGTTTTCTTTAATGGAAGTAAGAATGAAAAGGAAGTACTAAATGCACTGTACTACAATTATTGCAAGTGAACATAGGAAAAAGCCATTGTTTGTGAGTGTATGTTAGATGGACTCATCTCTACTATGTTGAGGCTCACGCTCAATAAAATGTATGTTTATACAAAAGAAAAATTTTATAGCAATAATAAAACTCTTAATACTGCAATTTAGGAAAAGATGACTTTTTTTTTCTTTCTGGGGATATAAAACTTTAACTATTGGCCTAATTTTCTTTTCTATTGGAATGCATGTTTTTATAATGTAACTTTGATAGTCTAAGGAAATACAATAGACAATTGAAAAATAACAGACTAAACCCCTTAAATGGTGACAGGGCAATAGAAATACAATTTTATGCCTATACTTATTATTAAAGTAAGTTCTTTTTTAATGAAAAAATGAAGTGTGTAGAAAAGGAGAAAGGGATGTTGGCTTTAGACAGAGGGCTTTATCTAAATTGCTAAAAAATGTTTGAGTGGTTGATTCACCAACTCAGTGTAATTCTGTGGTCAAAAGACATCTTTATATATATTTTTCTAAATTGCGATAAAAGAACTGCATGGTATGACACCAAACATGTTCTTATCAGAATCAGATACAAAATTGTCATATTGCCAAATGACAAATTACCTCTTAGAAAAGGTCAGATTTATTGTTAATTAATTTCAGCTCAATCCAAGGGTATAAATACATGTTTAGCAATGTATGTGGATTTATATTTATGTATAAATTATATAAATTTATATGCTTCAATTTAAGGATTAAAAAGATTGTCTAATAATTCTCATATAACCCTGTCTGGGAATTTTCTACCTCTATAAGAAACATATTTAAAATGTATTAATCCATATGTGTATAGTTGTAACCAATCTGTTAATGTACAGTGTCAAGGCAAACATTTTTTTCCCCTATTTTATAAGACTGTGTGGAATACCATCTGCTACTGGAAAGTTTATCCTTAAAATTCGATGGGTATTCCAAGTATAGAATCTTGGGTTTATTTCTATTTTGTGTAAATGCAACATCTGTTGCATCAAAAAAAAATAAGCTTCCACAATGTTGTTTTAAGCGAGTTATCTATTAAAAATCAATGAAGATATGCATTATTTAGCACAATAATGATATATGAGGGATTTTTTTTCTCTTAGTAATTATGCTGGGGAAAATAAACAATCTGTGGCACACTTGATGTCATCTAAACTGAGGTGTGGAATTTCATTAGCTGTGGGGTGTATCTAATGCATTCATTTATCAAAGTCTGCAAGCCAGAGACTGCCATTGCCCTAATCAGAAATGTATTTACTTATAGTGGAATACATTGGTGAAACAGGTAAGCAAAGTTAGCTATACAGGATTTAGAAAATTAATCTCACATTAAATGGTCTTAAGGAGGGAGCCTGGGTGGTATACTCAGTTAACCCTCTGACTCTTTGTTTTAGTTTAGATCATGTTCTCAGGGTCCTGAGATCAAGCCCTGCACTGAGCTCAAATCTGAGCTAGGAATCTGCTTTGGATTCTCACTTCCTCTCCTTCTGCCCCTCCTTCTCATGTTCTCTTTGCCTCTCTCTTTTTCTCAAATGAAAAAAATAAATAAATCTTTAAAAAAGATGATTTTAAGGAAATTATATTATTGAAAATCAAGTCATATTAGAAAGTTTTTTTAAATAACTAATTAATTAATAATGTCCTTTAATTTGTTATATGATAATATGTTTGATATGTTGTAAATCCCTCCTTACATGTTCACCTGCCAAAGCACTGAAAATACTTGGCAAAAATCACTTTACAGAAAAATATACTTAGTATCACACAAAGACTGATATTTTAAAAATACATTAGCACAAGACCTCATGATTGTATGCATATGCTTTTCTCTATGTGTCCATTGTGTTGACAATTCCAATACAAGCATTCATTTCTGATGTCACATCCATCATTTTATTTGGTGTTTACAGCTTTCTGGTATCACTAAATCATACATTGTACCTACCTCCAACACTGGCCTTTGGGAAAAGATAAAGAAATATTAGCTTAATAAATAAATATTTCTCCTTTTTTGGGGGGGGGGGGAGTTACCCATGACCAACCAAGAATGTTCCAGAAACAGATGACCATTCTGATATAAGATTAGAAGGTCAATAGTATCCTACGCTGTATGACAATGTCAATGCCATTTACCTCACTTTATCTAATAATGTAGGTATATTATCAGCTCACATTATCACAAGAGGGGTGAATATAGTATAATAAGATGTTTTAAGAGAAAAAGGGACCATATTCACATAACTTTTATTATACTATACTATTATAATTCTTCTATTTTGTTATTGTTGTTAATATCATACTGTGCCTAATTTATATATTAAACTTTCTTATAGTTATATGTGCATAGGAGAAAACACAGTATATATAAGATTTGATATTGGGATGCCTGGGTGGCTCATTGGTTGAGCATCTACCTTCGGCTCAGGGTGTGATCCTGGGGTCCTGGGATCGAGTCCCATATCAGCTTCCCTATGGGGAGCCTACTTTTCTCTCTATGTCTCTGCCTCACTCATGAATTTAAAAAAAATATATTTAGTAGTATCTGTGGTTTCAAGTATCCATTGGGGCTCCAGAATGTATTGCTCATGGATAAGGAGGGATTACTGTATATAGAAGTGAATCATCATGATGTTGGGTTTTGAAATGGATATTAGATGAGACACTAAAAGTACAAGTAGCAAATTAAAAAAAAATAGATCAATGGACTTCATCAAAATTAAAAACTTTTGTGTATCCAAGGACATCTCAAAAAAGGAAAAGACAACCCACAGTAAAGAAGAAAATAAGAGAAAATGTGTTGGAGGAGATATGGAGAAATTGAAACTCTTGAACATGACTGGTAGAAATGTAAAATGATGTAGCCACTGTGGAAAAATAGTTTGGTGGTTTTTCAAACGTTAAACATAGAATCACCATATGGTTGAATAATTCCACTCTGAAGTAAATACATACAGGTATTCAAACAAATATGTGTGCAGAAATGTTCATAATAGCACTTTTAACAATATCCAAAAGGTGGAAAAAACTTACTGCCTATGAATGAATGAATGAATGAATGAATGAAAAAAATGTGGTATATACATGCAATAATTATTATTTACCCACAGAAAGGAATGGTGTACTGATACAGACTGTAACATGGATGGTCCTTGTAAACATTATGTTAAGTAAAGAAAAACACACATAAAAGT
This sequence comes from Nyctereutes procyonoides, assembly GCF_905146905.1. Lineage (NCBI taxonomy): Eukaryota > Metazoa > Chordata > Mammalia > Carnivora > Canidae > Nyctereutes > Nyctereutes procyonoides. The sequence continues at coordinate 10,519,077 of NW_026575032.1, read as the reverse complement.
TTACATATTGCATGAGTCCGTTTATATGAAATATTCAAACAGACACTTGGAGACTGAAAATAGATTGATGGGTACACTGAGCTTAGAGGAGGTAGTGAGGAATGAGAGTCACAAATTAATGGGAATACAGTTTCCTTCTGGGGGATGGAAATTTTTGGATCTTGATATGCATACTTGTTACATAACATTGTGAATGTACTAAATGCCACTGAAGTATACAAACTAAAATGCTTAATTTTCTGCTATGTAAATTTCACCTCAATTAAAAAAAATACATCACTAACTGGCAGGGGAGAATGTTAAGGGACAAACAAGTTTGTGATGAATAGTCATATTGTATAATTTGGACTTGAAGCATACCCAGATAGACATTTTAAGATTCCAAAATATTTAAAGAATAGATTTTTAAAAATTATGTATGCACTTCATCATGCAGCATATTTTTTGAGCAGTTATAATGTGCAAGGCACTGTGCTGATCTCATAATACGTTAATGCCTTCTTAATGAAGCTTGAATTATAACAGAGAAGACAATATTAAACACTTAACAAGAGAAACCCCTGGCTCAATCAGTTAAGCGTTTGACTCTTGATTTTAGGTCATGATCTCAGGTCCTTGAAATCAAGCCTCCCATCGGGCTGCACGTTCAGCAAGGAGTCTGCTTAAGATTCTCTTTCTCCATCTCCCTCTCCTTCCTCCTGCTCTCTTGCTGTCTCTTAAATACGTAAATTCATAAAATCTTAATAAAAACTACCTAAATATATTTGTGTTGTGCTTTTTACAAAAATAACGTACCTAGAAGAGTCTGGAAGACATTTCTGAATAAGTGATATTATCTCATCTCTGAAAGATCCATACATGATGAACAGGTAATGGACAGTGATAAGTTTGCAAGAGATGGAAAATAAAGACAGACTAAAGTCAATGTTCTGAATTGTATGAGACTACAGTTAGTTTGTGAATGCTGAAAACAATTAGAATGGAAAATGAAGAGGGAATGAAAGGATACGTGTTTTATATGGCTATTGTTACATGTGTGTGTATGTTTCTGAGTGTATCTATATATGTACTTAAGAGATGTATACTTTATCCACATCAATTAACTAGATGGGCTATATTAAAATCTTAACATAATTATTATTATTAAATTAGACATTTACTCATCCCTTTATTAATATAGCAGATTAATAGTTACCACAAGCTGGGGAGAGATCAATGCAGAATGAATATATGTATGTATTTATAACAGAGAGAGACAGTAGTGGGGATGAGAAAGAGAATTCAACAAGATCTATGTGCAAATGTAGTCTATAAGGTTAAATTGATAGAACTGAATAGAAAATTACTGAATAAGTACTAAAGAGACTTTGCTTATTTTCATTTTCTGTATTAGTAAGTGCTAATAAATTGGTTACCATCTGGACAATTTACTTAAAATACTTAGAAATTTGTGAAATAGATTTCATTCATTGAATATTGGAATTCAGATATTTGTTTCATGAGGGCTACATTCTGATTTGTTTCTTCTTTTTAAATAAAAATAACAGGGCAGCCCGGATGGCTCTGCAGTTTAGCGCAGCGTTCAGCCCAGGGCCTGATCCTGGAGACCTGGGATCGAGTCCCACGTCGGGCTCCCTGCATGGAGCCTACTTCTCCCTCTGCCTGTGTCTCTGCCTGTTTCTCTCTCTGTGTGTCTCTATAAATAAATAAATAAAATATTAAAAAAATAAAATAAATAACATTACAGAATGCTAGATCAAATGCTTGTGTAATTCTGTATATTTCTATTTAAAAACTACAAATCAAAATTCAAGAGCTAACTCAGGCAGGAACACTATATTATATTTAATTAAAGTCACTACTATTATGATCCTTAGTATTATCAGCGTTAGTGTCATTTCTAAGTTGAAAGAAAAAAAAAAACAGTAACTGTTAGCTAATTTGATACTGCCTTTATGTAACTGGATGGTAATACTATTCATACTAAATTTGGTCAAGTATCCTTTTAATACAGACATGGATTACATTATTAAGAACAAGACAATATAATGCAAAAGCACATGAAAGTGTAACCAAAAGTTCAAAAAAAACTTGAAAATATCCAAAATAGCCATTAAATATTTGCAAATTAATTTTGTTTATTATCTAAAGAGCTTTACCAATCATAGAGAAGGATAAAGATTATTGTCAGGAAAAAAATCAGTAAGATCATGATGATTAGGTTTAATTTCTGTATTTTAAATATTTTCATTAGATCTTCCTAATTATAATATAGAATGATTTGTGGAGAAATAAAATAAAAGTATACTCATTATTGATATAAGTAAAATTCTGTTGGAATATTCATTTTTATCTACAACACATTTTTATAGGATCATTCTTGTATACACAGTAGAAATAATTAGTCTGGGGCATCTGGATAGCTCAGTTGGTTAAGTATCTATCTTCAGCTCAGGTCATGATCCCAGGGTCCTCAGATTGAGCCCCCCCCCCCCACATTGAACTTCCTGCTCAGTGAGGAGTTTGTTTCTCCCTCCCCTTTGCTCATGCTCTCTCTCAAATAAATAAATACATAAATAAAATCTTTAAAAGAAATAATTACTCCAATAACTGTTTAATCATTGACTTACTTGTGAAAAACTTCTAATCCAAAACTTGTATTACTTATACTCACAAATGCAAAATTATGAATGACAAATTTTTTTTTAAACTTTCATAATAGAAAAAATTTATTTTATAAATTAGCATGTTTTAAGATCAGTGAATGTTAACAGTTTATAATTACTCAACCTAGTTAATAAGCAATTCTATTTGGAAATTGCTCTATAAGCCAAATTAGGCAGATAAATTAATTTTTAGCCTCATGGAAGTGGCTACTACAGGCTTAACCAAAATGGGCAAACCCCTCTGGCAAAGGAAAATTTCAGTTATACATTTTCTGGAGTTACAAGGTAGGCAGGCTAGTCCTATGAAAGTAATATGATTCTGCTCAGTCTGCCTTCACTAGTACCTAATGATATTGCTTTGGTCTTGAGTGTTGTGCTATGTCAACAATGATTTATCTGAAATACTCTGTAGTATAAGATCTAGGAAAGAAAAATGTAACTTCTTTTTGGATAAATATAATATATAGAAAGTTCTTAGTATATAAGAAAGTATTAACCTGCAAATCAAGATTTACTATCATGGGAGGGATTAGTATATTTTAGAAACTTTTGAGAACACAAGGGAACACTACGAAATGCATAAGGATAAAAGTTGGATAGAATGATAAGAATAGCTAAGAGGAAGAAACTTACACCAGAAAAGAACAGCAACAAAAAAGGTGCAAACTCAAGAATGAGTATGATAATGACAGAAACATGAGCTTACTTGTTGATGACTTAAAAAGGGCTACAAAGGGCTGTTGGGCAATTATAAAGGGATCCAAATTACAAAAGGGGCAATAAACAAGGAAGTTTTAGGTAAACAGGTAGAGAAATTTACCCCAAAATTATATTGAGGCTAGAATGTTTATTCCAATAAACCTCACTATATTTTACTTACTTTTTTTCATCACAGTAAAATGCATTATAAAAAAATTGACAGCATTTTCTATGGTGCTACTTAATTAAAAATTCAAAATATAGAACATAAGTATTGAATTTGAGTAGAAATATTGGAACTTCTCAGTGCCAAAAAAGAACGCTAATTATGTAGAACACAAAAACACACTTGAACATTTTAATTTTTCTAAAGTTCTTATAAATGTGACATTATTTTTTCTTCATAGATATTGTGATAGTGTATCTAATGTGTAAACTACCTAGATTGGCTAGTTATTCAATCAAACCCTAATCTGGGGGGTACTTTCTAGATGTAATGAAAATACATAACCAATGATTTTAAGAATCTCAACTAGAAATAAGGAAGATTATTCTAGATAATCTGGATAATCTCATCACACATTTTTGCCTATTTCTAGTGGCAAAGAAAAACTTAAAGTCTATGGCATGGTGTGGCAATAGAAATTGCCATTAAATAATTCTAAGTGAATACTTCTAGACAGCAAAATTCTGAATCATGATGTGTTTGCTACTCTAGAATGTTTTAGTTAAACATTGAGTAGAATTAGAGTGGCTGCTTCAGGTAGCACTGAGAATATGGGCAAATAAAAGAATGAATTGAGGGCTCCAAATTCCAAGTCCAATCTCCACGTAAATTACTCGAAACCTTCTGTATCTTGTACCTTGAGCTCTTGTACCTGCAGGTTAATATTTTTGAAAATCAAGTTCAAAGTTTAGTTCTTTGAGTAGCTAAATTACAACACAAATTTCTGTTAATAGGAAGACATGATTGGGAAGAAACAGGAACCTGAAAATTGGAATAGGGATATATGGGACAATCCTGAGAAGTTGTAGGCACTGATCCTCTGAATTTTGATGAGTATTCTTAGCTCCATCACCCATGCTTGAGGAATTTTGCTTTCCTTTGCCTGAAGAGTTTGTAATGGCCTCCTCTGAAATAGTCGCCTTGCAAGGCATTGCTGATTCCCCTCAGGACCTACCCCTCAATACTTTCTTTGCTTTTAGACCTATAACTAGATTCATGTTTCAGCATGCCCAAAAGGCTGAGGTTACAAAGTGTGATTTCATGATGAGTTGCATGGTTTTCAAATTTGTACAGACAGAAATCTTGTAAAATATGTGAGAATGAAACTTAAGGATGTGGAATTATGGTAGAAAGAATATAAAGTTGAATCAACCTGACTTTATGGATATGGTTCCCTTAAACAGAGATTTTGGATACATTGTTTCAATTTAAGGGGCTAGCAAGGGCTCTAATGGTTCGGTGGACTAAAACATGCACTCAAGTTAGTTTACAGTGCTAGAAATGCTAGAGCTGCCTTTGTGAAAGCTACTGTAAGTGAAAGATATGCAGGGACCTATGGATATTAGAATACTGGAACAAAATTATTATATAAGACCTACTGTCGTGGCCCTTAATGGTCAAGGGAACACATTTTCTGCCATTGTTTTTAGAAATACATTTGTGAGGTTAGCTCCTTCATTTTTAAAGAATAGTGTGGTTGTTTCATTTATAGGCCAGAAATTACAATGGGTACTGCAACCATTGCCCTGAAATTCCTGAATGCTGTAGGAGCAACAGAGGGTGATGGGGGTCAAATGGTAATTAATGCCAAAGACAAGGAATACGCAGTTACTGTATCAGACAAGGGAGTCAAAGCTCTAATATGAATTGTCTGACTTTTAGAGACCAACGACGTTAAGTATTTGATCATGGTCATAGTATCCCTAGGAAAGAAAAAGATTGACGATCTACACAATTTTTTTTTCTTTTTTTCCCACAATTTCTTCTTTATAAGCAGAAGAGTTCTGGGTCTAGCGAACAGAATTATAATTTTAATGATCAAAATAGAGTCACAGCCCTCAATCAGTTCCCAGATTGAAGCAGTTTAGAGACCTAGAACCCTGCGAATGAAGGAGAGGCTTTATGTCCTTGAGAAAGGACCCTGCTACACTGTCAAAATGTATTCTGTTAATCTTATCCTTAGACTTCCCCAATGAGACTTATGCCCATTTACTAGAGTGACTGTGCACAGGAAAAAGGGAAATAATTAGAAATTTTAGGAGTTACTGGATTAAATGGCACAGAACCAACAGTAATTTCTGAAGACACAAAATATTACTGTTAACCACCAGTCTGAATAAGGTCTATGGAGCTCACTCAGGTGATAAGTGAAGTTTCAGCTGAGGTCTATCTTGTACTGGGCTCAATGATATGTCTTAACCAATCCTGGGGTTGTTTAGCCAGTTTCACAATGCATCATTTGAACACACTTGCAATTGGTAGAACCCCCACATTGTTCCCCTGACATTAGAGTGAGGGCTATTATGGCAGGAAAATCCATGAAAACTGTCTCTATCCAAAAAAAAAAAAAAAAAAAAAAAAAAAGTAAACCAAAACTAATACTGCTTACCTAAAGGGGTTGCAGAGATACCATCAACGTCAAGGATTTGAAAGATACAAAGATAGTGATTCCCACCACATCCTCATTCAACTATTTTCTCTGGCTTATGCACAAAACAGGCAGATCTTAGAGAGTGAGTGTGTATTATTGAAAACCTATTCAAGAATTGACTCCTGTTACAGCTGCTATTCCAGATATAATTTCCTTGCTTGGACTAATTAACACATATTCTGATACTTGATATAGGACTACTGATTCGGCAATTCTTTTTTTTCTCTATACCTGTTAGGAATGACCACTAGAACCACTTTAACACCAGATATGGTCTATTACTTTGATGATGTTATGCTAATTGGATTTGATCCCCTATTCTAGACATATTGGTGTAAGACATTTGCATGTCAGACAATAGGAAAGAAATCCCACAATTCCATTGCAGGAACTTTCCACCTCATTGAAATTACTAGCTGTGCAGTAATATGGGCTATGTTGACATATTCAGTTTAAGGTGAAAGATAAGTTGCTACATCTTGCCCTTTCCACCGCCACAAAATAAGTACAATACCTAATGACCCTCTTAAAATTTGGAAGCAACATATTCCTCATTTGGGCACTCTTGCTTTCAGTGATCTACTTGTTTTCAAGGGGGCCCAGAATAATTCTCTGGACGCAAGTTGGTTTGCCACTTGGACCATATGGTTCCCACAGATCTGACAATTCTTAACATGTTGGTGGCAGATATAGGCATCTTTAGAGTCTTTGGTCAGCTCCTATAGATGAAACTGTGTAGACCCTTAGGATGTTTTGTCAAAGACTGCCATCCTCTCTGCATGACGACATACTCTTGAAGGACCATTTTTAGCTTACTTTAGGGCCTTAGGAGGGACTAAGTGCTTAACCATGGATCACCAAGTTGCCATAGAACATGAGCTGCCAACATAAGCTGGGTTCTATCTGGCCCTTCAAACCACAAAGTTGGCTGTGCACTTCTGATGGGCCTAGATGACATGGGGCTTGAACAGGTGCAAGGGTACAAGAAAGCTGTATGAGGAAGTATCCCAAATACACACGGCCCCTACTCCTGCTACATCATCCTCTCTCTCCATGTGCATACTTCTGACCCCATGGGGAGTTACCTATGACCCGCTGACAGAAGAAAAAAAAATGGACCTCTTTACATATGTGTCTGCATGATATGCATGTATCACAAAAAAAAGCAGATGATAGCCTCTATCTGGGACATTCCTAAAGGACAGTGGTGAAGGTAATCTTGTCAGTGAACAGAGCTTCAAGCAATGCACACAGGTTTTCATTTTGCCCGGATAGAGAAATGTGTAGCACAAAAGTTTATGTCAATTCATAGACTATGGCCAATGATTTGGCTGAAAGGTCAAGGACTTGAAAAGAATAATTATAAAATTCTGATAAGCAAATATGGGAGGAATTTTATAGATAGACTTCTCTGGCCAAAGAATAGGAAGATACATGTATATAACCTAAATGTACATGAAAAGGTGATCTTAACAGATCATCCTTCCCCAATCACTGCTGTCATTGCTCAATGGGCTTATGAACAAGATAGCCAGAGTGGCAGGGGTGAAGGCTTTGTATGGATCCAGAACTTGGTTTTCTACTAATGAAGGTCAACTTGGTATATCTCTGCTGTTTGCCCAATCCACCAATGACAGAGAATAACAATAAGTCCTTGATTTAGAGTCATTTCTAGGGGTGAACAGCCAGTTACTTGGCTGTTGGCTGATTACTTTGGGCTGCTTCTATCATGGAAAAGACAGTGCTTTGTTCTACTGGAATAGAAACACTGGATATTTCCTTCTGCCAAAACTACCACCCATGGACTCCGAGAATGCTCTATACATCATCTTGATATTATACATTGCTTTTAATTGAGAATTTGCCTCACATTAAATGCAATGTAGGAATGGGCCCATGAATATGGAACTTGCCAGCATTACCACACTCTAAGTCATGAAATATTTGTCTGCATTGAAGGGTGAATTGGCCTTTTGAAATCCGATTTAAAACACTAGTTAGGTAGCAATACTTTTCAGAGCTGGAGCACTGTCCTCTGGGTTGATGTATATGCTGTAAATCAGTGCCGACTAAATAGTGGTATTTCTCCCATAAAATGATTTACTGGTTAAGGAATCAGACAACAGAAAGATGAGTGGCTCCCCTCATTACTATTCCCTAGATAATCCACAATAAAAAATTTTGGTTCCTTGTCTCTAAATCTAGGATATGTTAGTCTAGAAGTCTTATTTCAAAAAGGAGGAAAGCTTCCACCACGGATCAGTAAACATCAGGAATCACAAAAATAATTCCATTAAACAAGTTGAAAGTGCCACCTGGCCACTTTGGGCTCCTTGTGCATCTGAGTCCATAGGCAGAGAAGTGGGTTAGTGTACTGCCTGGGATGATTGATTCTGATTACTAATGGGGTATTTCACTGCTACAACACAGAATAGGTAATAATGAATATATCTGGAATATAGCAGATTCCTTAGGTTCTCTGCATACTACCATATACCATGGCTAACGTCAATGGGAAACTACAGTAATCCACTTCAGACAGGACTGCTGATAGCCCAAAACTTTAAGGAATTATGATTTGGGTCACCTCATCTAGAGAAAAACCACAATCTGCTGAGTTTCTTTCTAATGGCAAAGACAATATGGAAGAGATGATGAAAAACAGGTACTAGTTCTATATGCCCAGTTTTAGAAATGAGAACCAGAAAGCTATAGCATTTCTAAGTATTTGTTCCTTAATCTGTTATGAATTTGAATCACACACACACACACACACACACACACACGCTGTTATAGCAGCTAACTACATGATAGATCATAAATACACAGATATATTTCTGTGTGAAAGGGAATTTGAAAAAACTACTTAAATATTAGCTTGCATCATAAAATCTTAAAGTTTATAATTATATGTAACCATATAATAAAATGACAGTTTCTCTTATTGTTTCAAAATGCCTAGATTTTAAATTCATAGTATTAGCAATCCTAATAGTAAATAAAAGTAGACATTACTTTGTACTCCTTCATAAAGGACAGTTTCTCTAGGTACTGCATTTTATAAAGCTGGTGGCAGTCAGTTCATTCAACCTACCAGAGACCATTCCACTGGTTTCCATGGCTGCTATTGTCTAACTTACCTCCTCTCATTTGAAAGTAATTTTTTTTTTTTTACCATTGCTCCTGCCTGCTTTTCAAATCATCTCTTTATTTATTTATTTTTTCATATCTTCCTTTTTCTAAGGGATAGATTATCCTGTAATTAAACTACTTGGAGTGGGGTGGTTGTGTCATGTGGAATTTTGTACAAGTATATTTCATCATATTTGAAAAATTCTCAGCCATCATTTTCCAAATATTAATTCAAACTAAATTTTGCAGTCCTTTCCTTCTGGAAATGTGGTTAAATATATATCAGAACTTTTTCTAGTCTTCATGTCCATCTCTTTGCCTCTGCACACTGCATTCTGAATAGAATAGTTTCTCCTGTCATATTTAATTCACTAATCCTTTCTCCATTTGTGTTTAATCTGTTTTAAATCACTCATTGAAGTTTTAGGTACATTTTGTTCCCATTCTGCTCTTATTCATTGCTTGTTTTTTTTTCCAGTTCTACTGAGTAGCTTTGCTTTTGTTCTGACTGCAGATATATTTAAGCTAGACATTAATTTCTTCAAACATAGTAATCAGTCTCAAAATGTCTAGAATTTAAATATATCTAATTAGCAACAGCATTTGATGTTGTCAGTATGTATAAAGTGATTCATAACTGAGAATGCTATTATCTGAAATGTTTGCAGGTCTATATCTAATGGTTACCACCTTGGAGCCTAATCCTCCTGCATTACTTGGCTTAATTCTCTCATGTTCAGTTGTCCTTGAAAGTATTTCTGTAGATTTTTTTTTTTAAATCCTAGGGTGAATGGGCTTTTCTCCACAGAAGAAGTGAATTTGTTTGTGCCAGGGGCATGAAAATTCTGTTATGTTGTGACTACTGTATACTACATTTGTGGCTTGATGGCTTTGCCCAGCACTAGGCGATTCTTGCCATCCACTCAATTTGGGGGAGAGTAGGATAATAGGACAGTTCATTTGGGTTTACTCTTACTCTAACTATATCTTTTTTTATTACTCCAAATATGTAGTGTGTGTGTGTGTGTGTGTGTGTGTGTGTGAGTGTGTGTGAACAAGTAAGTTCCTAGATATATAGTTAGACTCTAAAATATTAGAAACAACTAATACCCACCATTTGCTTCAACATGGAGGGACCTGGAGGGTATTGTACTGAGTGAAATAGGTCAATTGGAAAAGGACAAGCATTATATGGTCTCATTCATTTGGGAAATATAAAAATTAGTGAAAGGGAATAAAGGGAAAGGAGAGAAAATGAGTGAAAATATCAGTGAGGGTGACAAAACATGAGAGACACCTAACTCTGGGAAATGAACAAAGGGTAGTGGAAGGGGAGTTGGGTGGGGGGTTGGGGTGACTGGGTGATGGGCACTGAGGGGGGCAGTTGGCAGGATGGGCAAGGGTGTTATGCTATATGTTGGCAAATTGAACCAATAAAAAATTTAAAAAAATAAGATAAAAAATAAAAAAATAAAAAATGAAATAAAATATGTGACTCTTGTAAGACTGAAATAAATGCTGAGATATGGAAGATTCAGTAATATGCTGAAATACTATATATTTGCTTTCATTTACATCTGCCTGGTATTTCCTTGTTATTTTTCAATTAATGATTCAAAGAATATTTAATATTTATTATGCTCTGCATTTGCATAGATTTCATTGGGGATATCACAGCAAATTGTAAATGGCAAATTTTTATAAGCAAATAACTGGATGGTACAGGTAAGCCAGTCATTTGGGGAAATCAATGTAAATTTGACTTGACAATATAAATTATTTTTCTTAAATCAGATATTGTGTAGAATGACATTGATTATATTTCAATAATAAATTAATGTTAATTTCTCCATGAAAGTTATATCCATGAATGTTTAGGTGAGAACATGCCAATTTAAACAAAGAAAATAGTATAGGGAAATAATTTTACTTATACTGAATAAGGAGAAGTTTGAAAGGGTGAATGAGGAACAAAATTTCTGGAGTAGTTCTATTCATTTATACAATCACACTGTATTTATTTAATTTTCTACCTTAAATTATCTAGATTTATATTTTCTAGAACAGTGAATAACATTTTTTTTAAATCCTACCTTTTATTTAAAGGTTAGATGAATTCAATAAACTGTTAATTCATTTATAGCACTATTTGCTGCTGAAACAAAACATATAAACATGGGATGGATTCTGAACAACACCATTTACGGTGTACACTGAATACGTAATAGCACATAGTTTGTCACTAACTAATAAAAAATTATAAACAGTTCTATATGTGGAACTATCTTGCTAAATAACATTAAATAAAACTAAAAATTGTTTTTAAAGGCAATGCTTATACATACACATTTTTCAGACTGTTTTTTTACTCATTCTATATAATCTACTAAAAGAAAAAAATATTAACTTATTTTTGGTGACTAATGAGGTAGTCTTGCCATTTTTTCATTTTAAACCCAGTTTGCAGGTTTTTTACTGATGAGTGAAATGAATACTTATTTCCAAGTCACATCCAAGTAAACTCATGCTTCTCTCTAGCTAAAAAAACAAAAACAAAAAACATATGCACAGTTAGAGACAATCTGTGAAAGCAAAATAATATAAACAAATTCTCTTTGAAGTATTTATCTTAGTAATTTGCATAAATAAGTTTTTGTTTAAATTGTTTTTCTATTGCTGCCTAGGCGCCTCAGAGATATGTCATATGTGATATTTCACATTGCGTTGTATTTTATTATCTTTGCCCCATCACATCAAGCAGCGAAGTTTTTAAAAGAAGTTTTAATAAAGCATTTAGATGTAAACATACTCTAAACTCTACTAATTAACATCATATTTGTTGTTACACTACCTTTAGATAGAAGTATATGTGTAATATTTGAAAGATGAGCAGCATATTGATTTAACAATATTTGAAAAATTTCTTAATAGACTCTGCCTGCAAGCACCAAAGTTTCATTAAAGATTTCTCAAGTATTGACAGTTCTTTTAAAGAAGGATTGTGACACTTTGTGGTGACAATTTGCAAGATTCTAATAAAGGAGAATGTGATACAGTTAGTCATAGAAATTGGAAATCCTTTTGAGACTTTAGCAGTTGTATTTATTATGTAAATGTGTATGTACTGGTTTTCTATCATTAACCTGAGGCTGTTATTCATGTCAGTATTTCTCTTTATAAAATATAAACATTTTTATATAGAAAAAAATATATATATAGTCTTTTACCAATTAGTTGCTTCTTTTAGTATTTACACACTGAAATTTAAAAATTCCAGGTAAAGTTAGATACCTCACACTCCTCCACCCCCACAAACACCACCCCCAAAAAAAAAAAAAAAAAAAAAAACACGAAGCATGAATTCAGATACTTAACATTTCAAGTCAACATTCCAGGGTTATTCTCTTCCTCTTTTCATATTTGTAACTAACAACAGAAATCTTGCTTTCGTCAGCTGTAACACATTTACTTAGGTGCTCAATCTTAAAACACAGAGAAATTATTTTAAGAATTGCTAATCTATGCCTTTGCAAAAAAGAAACATTCTAAACATGCTTCATTATTTGCTGAAATACTTCCCTAGCCTTAGGGCATAGAGTCTAATTACTATGTTCCTGTGTTCATTGATTTAGTTCTTTCTATTCATCATCAGTGTGGTTGTTTTACTTTTGAAATATTGCAAGTCATTTGATTTTATTTGTAGCTCATTTTAGCATTTCCCCCCACATGTGGATCTTACTTATTTTCATTAGTCATGTTGCTTGTTTCTCCAGTCATCACTTGTTTGGAAGAGATTCTTCTTGTGGTAGATCTTAATGAATGGTTCACTGATCAAAATATATATATATATATATATATATAAGTCTATATAAGTCTATATATATATAATCAAGCTCTTGATATTTAAAACTTGTTCTGTAGCTTTGCTGAAGGGAGGACAGCCTTACCGGACATAAGATCCTAGGTCAAAAGTTTCTTTCCCTTATAGTTTGAAAATGTAACTACATTTTTTTATTTCATTTATGTATTGCTTTTGAGAATCCTGATGCCAGCCTAATTTTACTACACATGTAAACTACTTGATCTTTCTGCCTCGAGGCCCTAAGTGTTTATTCCTTATTTTTTAAAGTATAATTGCTCTATCAGGATTTATCAAGAGATTGATCATTGCAGTTCTTTTTACCTATTTCTTGTGGAACAAGTATGCATGTATTTGTATCTACATAGGAGCAGATATATTTCAATTTATCTGTATGTAGGTTCAAATAATTTTGTATTTTTAGAAAATCCCATTGTTTAGTTTTTACTCTTTAGGAAGTCCAATTATAAGTCAATTAGAGTATCTTGGTTTGTCTTTCATTCCATCCAATTACTCTTCTGTCTCTATCACATTTTCATTAGCTTAGTTGTTTCCTTTCTTTTCTTCAATTCCTCTCATTACATTTTTATTTGAACCTAGAAGCCCTCTGCCAACTTATTATTTGGTCTTTACTACTATGATTATTTTTCTTTCCCTTCTGTTTCTTTCTATAATGCGAGTCAATCCTGGCTTCATTTATCATCTTTGCTCATTCTGTTTGAATTTGTGATTCAGTCTTTTTTTCTGTTGTTGTTCCAAATACTGGTTTCAGGGAGTTTAAGTTTGAACTGTTGTTACAGCTTTCTTCCGCTTCAGCGTTTTCATCAGCTGAATTCTGTAGGCTCTCATTTTCACTCTTCTTTTTATAACTGTTTTGTATACACGCTGACTGTGCTTCCGAAGACAAGGCTGATGGTGTGGAGTGATGCGCAGGATTTCAAATTCAGCAATGCCTCTTTTTTTTTTTTCAGAGAAGAAAGAATGATTCATTTATTGAATGTCTTTCCTGGAGAGGGAGTATTTCTTGTGTTTAAGTTTTTGATATACTTCATCATCAAGCATTTAAAAGCCCCTGCCCATCCTTTGTGTTTCATCATCAGACACTTTTTAATGGTTGCCTCTTCCTTCTGTTGAATCTTCTCTCCTTCACCCCCACCCCAGAAGCATTGCTTTTCCACGACTACTAACTACCCTGGGTTTTGCTCTTATCCCTAAATTTTTTTGCTTCAGTCAGTGCTCTGAGCTACCACTAGATCTCTATGATTTCACACTTAGGGTAGTTACATATGTTTTATAACATACACATATGTGACATATAAAATTAATATTACCTATCAGTGTTACAAAACATATATATGTGTAGCTATTTATGTATATATAATGTAAAATGTGTATTATGTAAACTGTATTAAACGTGCTGTCTCAATAAGAACTTTTCATTTTTGTATATTTTAATATACTTTAATTTTCCATTCAGAAGATCTCCCTTCATTACAATACTGTTTTAAAAAGGTCTGACAATATCCCAGGTTTTTATCTGGATAGATTTGGAATCATTTTATCAGTTCCCATAATATTAAACAAAATTAACTTGTAACAATGTATATCATTTTGATATAGATTTTTATTTCTAGAAAACAATTTGCTTCTCATTCAAATTTTCTTACATATCTCTAAGTTTTTCTATCAGCTTAAGATTACATGCATAATTATCATACACACCTAGAAAATATGTATTTTATAGTTATTATCTGTATATACTCTTACTTTATGTTCTGTAATTTTTTTGCCAATAATAAAATTGTAAGTTTTTCTTGGATCTGCATCTTTGTTCAGCATTAATTAATTATAACAATGTTGCAACATTGACCTTTTTACTGTGACTGTTTATCTTATTAAAGTACATCCTTTAGAATTCCTTTAACAGGTGTTGGTAGCTGGAAATTTTAATTTGCCTGATAATATCTTATTTTATTCTTATTTTGAAAGATAACTTCCATGCGTTTAAAATTCAAAATGCATGATTATTTCTTTCACTATTTTAAAAATCTTGTTTCAGGGTCTTCTGGCTGAAATTGATGCCATTGAGAGGTCAACCCCAGTGTTATGATCATTTCATTTTAGTTGCTATGCTGTTTCTCACTTGCTCATTTTGGTTTCTTGAGCTTTGCCAAAATTATAAAAGCACTTCTATTTTCTTTATTTTTATTAATATTTTAGGTTTCCAGAATGTGGAATTTGGTATTTTTCAGAAAGTTCACAAACATTTTCTTTTCAAATACTACTCCTTCTTCATTCTTTCTTTAATGTAATTATCGTCCTTTAGAGCTCTAAGTGAACATATATCAGATCTTTTCCCTTTATCTTCCATATTTCTTAAGTTGTATGTGACATATGTCCTTTCTTGATGTGTGCTGTATGGTACATATTTTCTTCAGATCTATTTTAAAGTAATGTTGTAGGTCCATTAATTAATCATTTTTTAATAATCTATACTTTAGAATGCATATGAATATTCTTTCCTTTATTCTTTTTATCTCCTCTAAACTAAAAAGAACCAGTACCTGTAAATGTATAGATGGATGGTTGCTGTTAAATCCCTCACAATTTCTTATTGTTATGAGAAAATCCTTTTAAATCTTCTACTAAAGTGATTTAATGAGATAATCCACTAATTCTGTGTAAATAGTCCAATTCTTTCTGATTGCATAATTATTTTACTTATAGATATCATATTTTTCACATTTATTTGCCATTTTGTATAATTTTTGTTTCTAGCTTATATTTGACTTCTTAATATAGAAATTATATAGTAAATATTTTATGTTCTGTTGCTGATAATTCTAATATCTGAAATCAATGCTGATCTGATTCAGATACCTGATTTCTTCTGCAGTCTTTCTCTCATGGTTCATTATTTTGAGAATTCTATTAACCTATGTTCTAGGTATTTTTCCTTGGGAAACCTTTAAAGGCTGTTCAGAGCTGTGACAAGATTTGCATTTGCTTCTCCTAATCACTGGGGCAATTTTATCTCAGATCACCAGAGTTTGAACACTATGACTTAAACTGCACAGGTAGTGTGAATATTCTATTTAATTTCACATGATGGCTAAATTGTGCTTATGAATATTCAAAGATTGTGTGTATGTATGTGTGTCATACATTAGCAACAAATTCAAGACAAATTTCCTCATTGAGCACTTCTGGGGAGTAGAATCAAGAAGTCGCTCACCTTTGCACTCTAAGTGTTCTCATCTAAGGTTAGATTAATGGAAAAGTAATTCATTGGACTCCTGTTGCTGGAGAAGGGACTTAAACTTCAGCTCCTGTCTCTATCCATCCAGTCATGAAAAAGAAAAATTACTCATGTTAATAAGTCTTTCCCTGTTACCCTGAGGGTGAAGAAGCTTAGGGTATATGCTTTGATTTTGGCCTCTGGGATTCTATATTTGTAGGTCAGTAATTAACTTAAACCACTTTTTTTTAGACTTATTTCCAATTCCTAAGTTCACTTTCCCCTCAATGGAGTGGTTTCTTTAGTATATTAATCCACCATAATGTGTATGGGAATCCTACATCTTTTTAAAATGTTTTTGTGAAGGCAGTCATTAATCATTTTTATAATCTTATCTTTTGAAGTGCATATGGATCTCCCTTTTACTTATTTCTTTATGTCTTCTGGAATAATAAGAGCTTTAGAGTGAGAAAATGCTTACAAATGGACAAGGTGTATGGGTACTCTTAATTTCAGCCAGTAGTCAAGTTTTCAGATTTTAGCAAGCATTCCACTGTAATTTGTTGAATTTAGGAATTTAGAGGTTTTCCTACTTCCTCTACTTGCTTCTTATTCTTAATTCAACATAGATTGAAAGTTACTTATCTTCATATTCATTAAAACATTTTTTTTACCAAGTGAATATTAAATATAGAGGACTTTTAAGAGTTTCATGGGCCTCTCTTCTAAATAAATGAATCTATGTATTAATGGGATATTCACACAATTTGGCCTACTATCCTGGGTGAGAGAGGAGGTAACCAATGATATCCTATCTCAAAAAGAATACCATATTGGACAAATAATCCACGATTTTAGTTTGAGATGACTAAGTATTTTTGTTGTCTCTGATTTGAAAATTGGCTCCATAGTTATGATTATAGATGGGTCAATATTATTAATAGTTTTCATATTTAGAAGAGTTATCTTGCTTTTATTTTCTTCATTGGAACTTGGGTGGGAAGATATGAATGATTAAATTATGCTCACGTTGCTAAATTCAGTCAGAGGTTACAACTGCATATTTAAATAATAAAGTTATCACTGCCTCATTTGCTTCTCTCTTCCAAATGATATGTTCTCATATCAAATCTTTGTAAAGGAGCCTTGGAAATAACTATGAAATATTTCTAGTTTTTTTCCCCCCACCCCACTGTCTTGCCTAGTCACCAGCTTTTTACTTCCATATTTTCCATCCTAAATATCAAAGCATCAATTGTATGATAATATCTAAAGCTTTGAGACTATAAAACCTAATAAAATACATATCAAAATAATCGCATTTTATTATTTGGATCTTTTCAAGGATGAGGGATGAAAATGAATCCAGGGCACAGTTATCTGGCAAAGTGTATTAAAGCAAAGTTGGGTGTTCTTCTGCTCTTCCATACAAGGTGAATTAGTCACAGACCTCTGATGAATCAAAGCTCCTTTTGATCTGCAAGATATTAGCAAAGGCATAAGGGTAAGAGTGCATTTGAACAAACATGTAGTTGTCAAGTGTTTATTCTGGTGATTACAACAGATTGACATGAAGTTCTTTGAGATTCTGCTCTGCCTGCCTTTTGTAAATGTAGAGTACTTCAGGTTGTGGCAAATGTCTATTGCATAAATAAAGTGATAGATGAGGGCAGGAGGTTTTTGACAGGTGAGGATAGTTATTCTGTGACATAATCTTCTTGGAAATAACTATTAAATTATAGAAATGATGCTCCAGTCATATTTATTTCAAATGTTATCTACTCATGGTCAAAACTGTTTCAGTTAACTGAGATCTTGAGACAAAAATAATAATAAAATCAAACATTTTAATGACATATAATGTTATGATTGGTTCTTATTGTATCTTTACACCTGGGATCCTTCTAAAACAATATGATGATGCAGGTACTAAAATGTGAAATTGTGCTATAGAGAAATACCTTAGTGCATTGTCCTTGCCCCAATTCTCTTGTTGGAAATTATCTTCTAGGGATGCCTGAGTGGCTCAGTGGTTGAGTGTCTGCCTTCGGCTCAGGGCGTGATCCCAGAATCTGGAATCGAGTCCCACATTAGGCTCCTTGCGGGGAACTTGCTTCTCCCTCTGCCTATGTCTCTGCCTCTCTCTCTGTGTGTCTCTCATGAATAAATAAATAAAATATTTTAAAAATATATCTTCTAGTTTTGCTTTCTTCTCTTTTATCTTTTATTAAAGCCACTGTAAATAATCAAAACCAAAATCAATCAAAACCCATCCTTTAGCAATGCATTATCTGTACACTCTTTCTTTTTTCATTGACTCCCAAAGCACCAATATAGATCCAATCCCCAAGAAAACAGGAGCTTTACTTCCAAGATACTTTAACTGTCTTTTCTTCACAGCACCATGTTTTGTTCTCATGAATTCATTGGTTTAATCTACTTGGTACCACACACATGCATTTTTAATTGGATCAACTTACAAATCATCTAACAATGGTCATTCTTCCTACACAGGAAAGCAAACTGTCTCTCTCTTACAGCTCACTCCAAGACTCATTTAAATTAGTTCCTTCCATATTTCTTCCAGCTGACTATTTGCAATATCAAAGCCTGACATTATTTTCTTATATAAAGCTTCACTGAGAGAAATTGCCCATACTACTTACTGAAGGAGTTGGCCAGATAGGACATGATTTTTCTGAGTTATCTTATCCCCAATAACCACAAATGACTGTTCCAGGAATGAGACATGCAGCCAAAAAGTGGGCCTAATACCAAACATTATTTTTCCTGCAAATTTGAACATGAAAATTAAGTCTGTTAAGTAACCCTGGGGCTTAAGCTTTGATATTAGAGACTCAGTGAGTATAGGTTCATGCTGATTCCTATACTATCCAGAATAATGGTCTTCAATGGATGGAGCAGAAATAATGGGAAATGAATCACATGAATCATAAGAAAAATAGTGCCAAGACCATGGTTGTATGTAATCCTGTTCTTATGAAATGGAATTCTATTTGTTTTCTTTTTGTGAGCTGATTTAAATATATTTCTCTTTTAAGTAGCTTAAAATTCACTAGAAAATCTTCCATGGCTATACTTACTTACTCTCTATCTTTTATTCTTCAGCTTCTGAATTTTCTACTATTTCAGTAAATAGCTGATTAAAATTCTCATTTTGTTTGGCACTTGTTTCAGCTTTATTGTTTTAAATGCAATATATATTTATGGTTTTCCCCTTTAGATAGAAGTTTCATAAGAACAGGAACCATATTCTCTCATCCTCTATTCATAAAGGACAAAAGAGAATCAATTTCTTTAAGGTTGTCACTTGCAACTATATTGTCATATTTAAGGGTTTGTATGAAAACACCATTTCCAATTTAATCTGTTACCTTGCTAAGATAAGAAGGAAGTATTTTACTCTCAGCCATATGTCTAAAGTACATGAAAAAAATAATACAACCTCTTAGAGAAGAAACATCTATTTTCACCTGAATGTATTTGAAAATATATTTTACCATATGTGAGGGGTATAGTTTGTAGTTATCTATGTATTCCTCTTGCAGATGACAGTATCTGTCCTCATAGGACATGATTCAATTTGCAAGAGACACTTAAAATGAGATTACAGGATCACAAATGTAAAAGTAGTACCCAGTGAGAGAAAACTAGAGTGATACTTTTTGTATTTCCCTCTAAGGAAGCATCCCCACAATGGGGCAGGAGAAGCATATAATAGAAGAGCACATCAGGTGAACCATTTGCATGAGTGCTATTTTGCATTCTGAAATCTCATTTTGACTTCACTGTCCTTACAATTTGTTAGGTGAACTATAATAAAGCCCCCAAATGGCATATGTCACCTTTGATGCATGCTGAATTTTACATAATATAGAAATAACGTATGATCCTACAGGGTAATAGATAGTTCGGCAAGAGAATTATGATATGCATGAAACTCCTAAAATGAAGTTGACTATCCTGTTAGGAGGTGTTGAGTCAGACATCCACTTCTCAAATATTACTGAGAGAAATGTCAAACTGCACAATGTTAAATTAAGTCTTATATTGACTAAAACTGAGTGAGAAATCAAAGTAAAACTAATAAATTTGGGTTTTAAATAGTTTTGTAAAAGGTTGAGAAAAGTCACTTTTTTAGTGAACTTTTGTATTTTTTTAAAGATTATTTTATAGCGAGAGAGTGTGTGAACAGGGGAATGGCAGGAGAGAGAGAGAGAGAGAGAGAGAGAGAGAGAGAAAGAGAGAGAGAAGTTTCCCTGTTGAGCACAGAGCCTGAGGTAGGATCGATCTCTCTCGACTTTGAGATCATGACCTGAACCAAAAGCAAGAGTTGGGTGCTCAACTGACTAGGTCATCCAGGCATCCCAAACTTTTGTATTTTTATTACCAAAAAGAGAAAGATAAGTGAGTCAAATATTGCATTCCTGAAAGAAAATCAGACATTGAAAGAAAATAGTAATAGTAAATAGCTAAATATAAAGTAAAATTTCAAAGATGTATGTAAATATTTTAAAAATCAATTTAAATTGAAAAAAGAAAAAAAATCAGTGCTAAGATCATAAGATGATTTGCTATGATGTACAATTTGTAAAGGTATATATTTTGATTCTTTTTTTTTCTTAAAGATTTATTCATTCATTCATTCATTCGTGAGAGATATACAGAGAGACAGAGACGCAGGCAAGGGAGAAGCAGGATCCTCACAGAGAGCCTGATGTGGAACTCAAACCTAAGACTCTGGGATCACACCCTGGGCCAAAGGCAGATGTTCAACCACTGAGCCACCCAGGCATCCCAGTCTTTTATGTCTTAAGTTTTTTTTAAAAACAACGCCAATTTAAATAAATAGGCACTTTTTCTGTATGAAAGGGTAATATGCATTTTAGCCAAATATTGTGATTATGAAAAAACACCCCTGATAGTTATCTGTAAATTAAAATCATAGAGAAATTCCCCTTAATGTAGGTCAACAGTTTCTATAATATTTGGGAAAATGGTCCTGAAAATGTAATCTCTGAAAATATTAATACTGAATATTAGTAAATACTAATATTTACTAATACTGAATGCTTAGTAAAAATGCAAATATCTGTACTCCTACCCCAGAAGCTGATTTATTTTTTCCTAGTGGTCTCATGTAAAATTCAATACCTTTTTTGGTCTTGTTTTTGATGTCTCCTTTTTTTTTTTTTTTATCACTGTAAAGTATATAACATGGATATCTCTTCTCTGGAAGTTTGAAATGAAATCCACCCAGAGTATTTCAGGACACTTTTTGGCAACAGCCTTAGGATCTCAAGAATCTCTCAGAATCTTCCAGGAATCATTTGGCTCTTTGGGAAGACATTACTACATTACATTCGACGTAACAGGTGGGCAGTGAAAATTGCCATGTTTCGTCAAGGGGAGACAGACTGAAGTAAATTTACTTTCTTGTCTAATATAAAACAGATGCCATTTCTAGGATTTTTCTAGACATACAAGGAAGAAATGAGGTAACTATAATGTTTTCTGGTATTAAAGAATTGAGAGGTGGGCAGCCCCGGTGGCTCAGTGGTTTAGCACCTGCCTTCCCGCCTGGGGTGTGATCCTGGAGACCCGGGCTCAAGTCCCACGTTGGGCTCCCTACGTGGAGCCTGCTTCTCCCTCTGCCTGTGTCTCTGCCTCTCTCTCTCTCTGTCATGAATAAATAAATAAAATCTTTAAAAAAAAAAAAGAAGAGAAGTAAAGATGAAGATTAGATTCAAAGCACAAGTTTTGAAGTGAGGTTTCTTTGATCTTCATACACAATGACTATGTTAAAATGCCATCAACATCTTGGCTGACATCTGAATACTGGCAGGAGGAAAATTAATATAGAGTGAGTACAAATGTCCAGGATTTAAGGACTGTGTATTTAATGAAGCAAGAAATCTACTTCTTAAAGCTCATCTGCTAGTAAAGTAGATTACTAAAGTAGCCACCAACAATACCTCCAACAGACATACCTACTAGTTCCAAGTTCACTCAATTCAAAGAAGAGAATTTGATATCCTGGAATAGAAGAGAGAAAGGTTTGAATGCAGAGAATATCACAGGAGCAAAACGACTTCTCTAATTTCCAACCACATGCATGAGGAGCCCTATCTCTAAATACCAATAAATGTTTCATTTATTCCTTGACTGAAACATAAGCCAAATTAAAAGACTGGCAAGCTATCTCTCCCCTCTTTCCCAAAAGGGAGAATAAAAAAGCATGTAAATATTTTATAATTGTGTATGTAGTACAGCAAATGAATGCCTATTCCATTATAATTGTTGATAATTTTTATTCTTTCAATTAATTTACAGGACCTGTATGAACCAAATGGATACAGCTGCTTGTCTGCCTACACAGAAGGTAGAATGATAGACTATAAAGGGTTAAAAGTAACAATATAAACAACTAGCTTGACTTCCACTATTAATCTGACAACAGCTAAACCAAAAAGATGTGCCCTTTCCAATTTAGGCATGATGTTCTCTAGACAGTGAGAGTGACTCTGAAGCATAAGAAGTCGTTAACCTTCCTGGCATGATGCTGTAAAAGGTGTCTTCTTATATCTATCTACTTCCACAATCATTTGGATCAAAGAAAGGTGCCACTGGTCTGGTTTTCTCTTGTGACTTAGACTTCCATTCCAAGGGAAGTAGCAAAGTGTTGCTTATTTTGAATCAATTAATCGTTTTGCCTGCTACTGTAGAGCTGTGCTGTTGCTGCACTCTGAGGAAAAGGAACTTGGAGAAGTAGCTTCAGACAGTGCCCCTTTTTGGGTTACAGCAATTATTGCTTTCACTAAGTAACACTTTCAGATTCTCAGTAGTTTCTTTCCTCATAAAAATGATAGCATCTCAAAAATATTAGGAAATGGATGTTGTAGGAGTATATATTATGTATGAAACTAATGAGGCAGAGAAGGTAGCATTGGTTGACTGTCTGACCAAGAACAAAATTAAAATTTGAGCAAGCGCAATTGAGAATAACAGATAAAATACTAGAGTCATTTTTTACTGATACTGTAATATTATTGTCAGAGTGAATAATGAAATTTCTACACCAGACTGTTAAGACATGGATACTTCACTATTGGTTTGCCTCAGAGAAGGGGAAAGTAATAGTAATAGGTGAAATTCTAAAAAAAGTAGCTCAAAAATAGCCTTAAGTTGACTTCTTATTGGTTGTTAAATGAGGTCCCTTCACCACGTCTATTTTAGAGTGGACAGATTTGTTATATTCTTGGCAATGAGTACAACAGAAAGCACTTAGGACAATGAACAAGAGGGCAGTATAAAAAGGGAATAGTATCACATGTACTTGCAGCTGAAGTTAGTAAGGTTATTTTGTTCAATTTGACATTTTATTTAACCTCAGCTTGAGGTTTTAGAAATTTTATAATTGCCAAATCATATATTAAGACTGAAGAACTTAAAACAATATTTTCAATGAATAAAATAAGAAGCAATGTTGACATAATTTTCTCACTGCCAAAGTTAGCAGTAGCCTGCTCTAAAGATTCAGAATAGAACATAACAAGTAATCAAGGCCAACCCAGGGCTCAGGTTGTGGAGGTGGAACATTTGATAACAGCAAAGACGTTGAGATGAAACAGGGTGGTTGAGGGGAATCTTAAAGAGAAATTTTAATGGACCGCAGATCTAGGTACTCAAGATTTATTAAAAAAAAAGGCAGGAATATATTTCTGGGGCAAATAACAAAGCCATACACATTGCCCTGTTTGTCACTTACCAGATTGGTAAAAGTCAAAATGTGTTATCAATAGAATCTACTAGTGTTCGTGGGATGACACTTTAATACAGTATTGGTGGAAATGTAAAGTTTTAAGACACCGTAATGACAATTTAAATGCTTGTTGACAATTTAAAATGTACACACTATTTTTCAAAACAATACAGGTCCTTGGAAATTTTCCCAAAAATATCTTTATATGCAGTAAAGCACAAGTGTAATCATTAAAATTGTATTAAAGATTGGAAAAAATGTAAATGTTGAACAACGTAAAACATGTTAAATAATATGAACTCATATCACAGTATGCAGTCATTTTATATATTTATTTATTTCAGCCCCCTTTTTTTTAAGATTTTTATTTATTTATTCATGAGACACACAGAGAGAGGCAGAGACATAAGCCGAGGGAGGAGCAGGCTCCCTGTGGGGAACCCAATGCAGGACTTGATCCTAGGACCCCAGGTTCATGCCCTGAGCCAAGAGCAGGGAATTTTAAAGAATGGGACAGGTCTAGATTGCTTATCAAAACTCCAGGATAGGGGCCCTGGCTGGCTGGGTCAGTTAAATCTCCAACTTTTGGTTGGTTTTAGCTAGCTCAGGTCATGATCTCAGGGCTGTGAAATTTATACCTGCCTGGGGCTCTGTGCTCAGCCCAGGGTTTGCTGGAGATTCTCTCCCTCTGCCCCTCCCCATGGTTGTGTGCTCTAAATCAATCAATCAATCAATCAATCTTAAAAAAAAAAAAAAGAACCTTCCATGACATATAGTTGAATAAGAAGAATCCAACTGCAGAAGAAGATAGAGACATGCTATGGTTTGCAAAATTTTTGGCCCTTAACGGTTCTTCTTGTCTGATCAAGACACAGTGAGAACAATAAGGATATTCCCCAAAAAAGCAGAGCAGATAGATAAAAAATGTTGGGCTTCCTAATGATGTCATTAAACCTCTGTTTTTGCTTCAACATTTTCATCAGATAAAAAATGCAATTCCCTTTGCCTAAACTCTCCTATCAGCAAGATTTTTTTTTAAAAAAGATCTTCCAGCTGAAGCACATATTTATCATGATTTTATTGTTAGTAATGATGGATTGGAAATGGTACAATGATATAGGAAGTTAATAGCATAATTCCCTTATATTCCCTCAAGAGAATATAAAAATAATAATAATAACTAAATGTTTATATTCTCATAAGGAATATGAAAATATATTTAGTATTTGTTATATAGTACGTAAAATTGACATACACTTATATTCCATTATATATTTTTAAGGAATATACATATATATTTCCTTAAAGAGCATGGAATAGGTTAAGATTAAAGAAAGAGGGAAGACTGTTTCTATGAATAGCTTTGAAATATTTTAAATTCTATGAAGTTTTACCTAAATCTTATAATTATGGATTATAGAGTATACATTTTTTACATCAGTGGTTTCAAAGTTTTTATTAATGCTTTTATGTTGAGTAGTAAGAAATCCACCAAAACTTAATCTTCTTCAAGATCAGAAATAGACTTCTTACAATTTTCTGAAAGAAAATGACTATTATGTCTTAAGATGGTGTGTTGGCTACAATTTTTGTTATTGTATTCGGATTTTAACTATACTATTTCTGTTTCAACACTTAAGATGTACACAGATTTAGGTTCTGGTAGAAGCTTTCACCAGGATTATATATTAGCTCATAGGATTAAATATAGAGCTGACATAAGAATGTGCTGTAGGGATTAAGACATTATATACACATATATTTCAATTTTTCCACATATATTTTACAAATATAATGGTTGGGATCATAAGGACATAATTTACCACAGTAAAGTTTCTAAGAAATATATCTTAACAATTGGGGCAGCCACAGCATAATTTCCTTGCAGGCAGACAGTTTGGTTGTGAGACAAGTAATCTCCTGGGTAATCAGAATTGCAAAAGGCACTGATGATCATTTAGATAAAATAGTAAAATGCCGGAAATAAATCTGGGTGAGATGTCCAGCCCATGTCACACAAACAGCACAGACGTGAATTAAAAACAGATTTATTTAGAAACCTGCAGGAAAGGAGAAATATTCCATCAGTAGAATGAGTGCAGAAAATATGTCATCTACCCTTTGATATAATTCTGATCTTTAAACAGAAAAATACTTCAAAAGTAAAGTTGGTAATACTAAATGTTATGTCAAATGATACAAAATAAGACTTCAAACTCTGGAAGATAAATCATCAATAATGCCGCTTCACAACAACTGTTCAAAAAAAGGACTTTGCATATTTTTAGCCTGAATTTGAAGGAAGCAGAACCTTTGAGGATTGGGCTTTGAGGACACCACCTAACCTCCGGTCTCAACAATAGAGAGAAATATTAAACCAGGGGAATCTTTTGTTGATTGTGCAGGATTAAAGAAGACTATCATTTGTTATCATAAACTTTGTCAGATTCAGTGCTGGAACACAGATAAGTAATTCAATAATGGCTCAGAAATCACTTCTTGATAAAGTAGTTTGGGGAATACAAAAAGATTTGTATCTATATTCCATGATTTGGGAGTATGTGGAGAGAGTTAAGAGCGAACTCAGAAAGCATTTCATACCAAGTTCCACAGTGCACTTGTAATAGAAGAGAATTAAGCAGTAACAGATATGGGAAGGTGGCCCTGAGCATGGTGGCTTTAACAAACAAAAGACAGAGAAACAAAACTAAATTGTTAAAAACAAATACCTCTTTTTGGAATTACTGAAGAACCTAGGTCTTTCCCAAATTACCCAGGGTGCTAAATAGCCAAAACAAACAAAAACAACAACAAAAAACACCCCACCAAAAACCAAACTTATGTAAATAATTATTCAGCTATAGAGCTAGAAGAAATGCATGAAAAATATTCCAAAGAACAGAGAAAACATTAAAAAAATATTATTTCACAGTGTTAGGATAGTACACAAATTAGGAAGATTGCTCAAGCATTAATAATAGTACAAAAACAACACCTGGAACAAAAAAGAAAATGAGATCTTTGGAAAGATTCTATAACTCAACTAAGGAGAAAAACACAGAATTTATTAAGTCAAGAGCCTAATCTAAAACAGATATTAGATTTACAAACTTTAAAATATATTTCCGTTAGTAAATGGTTTCAAATCATTGAAAGACTTAAGAAATAAAAGGTGAAAGATAAGTTGAGTTGCAAGTAATTTTGATATGCAGGATTGATATAGCTTAAGTCAATAATATTAATTGTATTATTTATTCTCTGTATTATTTTAATGTATTGCCAAATTGATCTGTGATGAAATGAGAGAGACAGATTAAATATTCCAATGCTAACATGTCCTGTCAATTTTTCTTTGTATGTATAACTGGATGTTAAATTACTGGATTTATAAATGCTGATGATAAATCCTTTACTTGGCATCTTATCTTTCATCAATTCAGAGAATATAATCCTTTCGCTTTTCAATTACATAAGATCTTTTCTTTAATGACCACCTATTATAAAAATATTTGAACAGATTTCAAAAACATCATAGAAATTATAGGTCATGCTCCTGGGTAACAGTTCAATAAAGCTGGATAATAAACAGAAAATAAATAGATTCTGACTGCTTAGAATTAAAGAAAATATATTAATATACCTTGAGTTAAAGAAAATATTAAAATTCCAGTTGTAGACCATTTTGAAATTAAGTATTATAAATATAAATTTTATTAAAATAATAATAGTTGCATTAAATTATATGGAATGCAGCCAAAACTATATCCATAGAATGATTAAATAGTTTACCTTTCAATAGGAAATATAAATAGTATAAAAGTGCAATACAAAGGCACCTGGGTGATTTAGTTATTTAAGGGTCTACCTTCAGCTCAGGTCATGGTCTCAGAACCCTGGAATCAAGTCCTGCATCAAATCCCCTCCTCAGTGAGGAGTTTGCTTCTCCTCTGCCTTTATCCCCCTTCCCATTTGTTCTCTCTCTAATAAATAAAATATTTTTTAAAAAGTGCAATACAATTGTTAAAGGAACACAACATCAAAAGAATCTAAGAAAATCAAAAGGAAGAAACAGTAAAATGAAAACAGTTTAGTTGATAAATATCTTCTAGAATGTTCTTTAAAAAATGATCAAAATGAATAAAACAGCAGCTGGCATAGGGAATGGAAAAGTGAGAACGTCTTGTTTAAAAAATAAACGTACTTCTGCATGTCAACAGACTTGAAGACATTATTAAATATGTAATTTCCAGAAAAGCATACATGAACAAATGTGATTCAAGGATTTAGAAAATCGACATAGAAGATTCTTCATGAATTAATGTTTTGGTGTTGCCAAAGAATTTTTAAAAAGAAAAGTGCCAAAAAAAAAAAAAAGAAAGAAAAGTGCCCATGGGCTTACATATTCTTTTTGAAATTTAAAAATCCAAAGGAAAATTAATCAAAATATTTTAATCTATCTATGATAAATATTGGACATTGTGAAAAGCTGATTAAAATGAATATCAGGAAATACTGAATATTAATGTAGTTTAAATAAGATTACTCAAAAGGTAACAATACAACAATGAAGTGCTTGAATAATACATAATAAAATATTAGATGTTATTTCAGAAATAAAGCATGGTTCGAAGTTGAGTAATAATATTTATCACGCCATTCATTAAAAGGAAAAACTATTAAAACTCATAGAGTCATGAAAGTAGAATAACATGATGTCATTAACATTAATGGGGCATAATTACTATGTATTTATTTGGAAACTGTGTGACTATATGTTGTTAAATGACGGCCTAGAGATTTGTATAAACTTGATTGTATATTAAAAAGCAGTTTTAAAACTATGTATGTGATGCGATACCACTTTAGATATGTATTATATGTAGACATGCTTTATTGGCTAAAGGGAGTAAAAATAATATTCTAAGCATACTGAAATAAAGAGATGAAATAATTTTATAGTAAATAAGGCATGCTTGAGTAAAATATAAAGCTGCATGCCAAACAGCCCTGCTTTTCAAAGAGAAATTACAGTTTGGTCACTATATGCAAAGAGAAATAGAAGGTGTTTCGGGTTTATACCATATGCCTCTTTACCTCTTGTTAAAATCCCAGCTTCTCCTCATTGACCATAAGCATCTACCACTACTAAGATCTCTTAGTCCATGTAATGACCAAAGTGAAAAAAATCAGACTGAAGCTTCAAGAAAATTTTATCATTGTGAATACTTAAGATGGGGATAATTCATGTGTGTGTGTGTGTGTGTGTGTGTGTGTGTGTGTGTGTGTGTATACACACACACATATATAGCCCACAGGACTGGTAGGTCTTGGAGTTATACTTTTTTTTTTTTTTTAACAGCACTGTGCAGTTTTATTAACCATTCAAGTACAGTAGCATCTGGTAAGATCGGGACAGAATTGGGATTTAAAAGTGAACAGATATTCAGCATCTAACAGTTTGGAAGAAGCCACTACATACTCTTTTCACAAACATGTTTTCACAGAGCCAATACAGTACTAGCCATTAACCCAGCACCCTGGGTGCATGAAGTAGAAAAGATGCAACAAGAAAAAGTAGCTACATTAGAAAGACTTCAACACTTTAGAAAAAGAGTACAACACTTTTCAATTTCTCCCCTTTAGCCCCGAAAACAACATCATACAGTCTGGATATACATATATATATATATATATATATATATATATATATATATATGCATACACAATATATATACACACACATATATATACACATACACACATATATAGTCACAATATGTATGCCACTACATCTATGATATATATCATATATATCATACACACATATAATACCAATGTTATATGCCAATTTTTGTATACATACTTAATATATAATATATAAATATAAACATAATAATATCAATTATATATCAAATATCAGCATATATTATATTTGTAGGTATTTACATATACCAATGTTAATGAAAAATAATCTTTGGATTCAATGCTAGAAAGATGTGTAAGCTTCATCTGTTTAGGCTTTCCTGAATTTTTAACTTGTTCGTGCATTTAGTGATTTCATAATTTAGGGAAACACCACATTTAAAAACATAGAAGTTTAAAAACATGAGTAAAATAAATCCAGGTCAGGGGCCCCTGAGTAGTGCAGTTAGTTAAAGGTTGGTCTCTTAGTTTTGGCTCAGGTTATGATCTCAGGGTCATGAAATCAAGCCCTGATGCAGGCTCTGAGCTCAAAAGAGTCTCCTTGAGATTCTCTATATCTTTCCCTCTGTCTCTCCTTCTTATGCTCTCTCTTTCTCTCTCTCAAATAAATAAATAAATCTTCACAAAAATTAATTTGGGCTATTGAAAAAAAGATACATTATAGACAAAACGCTATAATTTATAAATACAAAATACAGTGAAATACATAATACAATAATAAAGTTTCCATATAAGTGAGGCAAAGATATCATTAGAATGGACTAGAATGCATGAATGACCGGTATATAGAATTTCCACAAACTAGAAGTAGTTAGAAAAATTGAAAGAATCAGAGCAACAAAGGAACACAGGTGAAAGTGATCAGATAAGAAATGGAAATGATAGATTCTGCTAATATTAGAAAGAAAGAGATATGTTGCAGACAAGTTTAAATATAAAAAGGAAAAACTGTCCAAAGTTACAAAGGGCAGAAACAGCTATACTTGAGAACATCTTGAGATAATTGTTGTATTTTGTATTGAGTGTCTCCATCTATGTGCACAAGAGTGGAATGTAAACTGAAACATTTAAACTTCATTATTTTTAAATACTTTTTTTTTGAGAGAGAGAGAGAGAGAGTAGATGGGCATAGGGAGAGGGAGAGAGAGGAGAAAACCTTAAGCAGGCTCCACTCCCAGTTGCAGGGCCTGTTGCAGGACACGATCTGGGGACACTGAGATCATGACCTGAACCAAAATCGAGAGTCTGACACTTAACTAAATGAGACAGCCAGGCCCCCCTACATACCTTCTTAAACTAGTGGATGCATTATAATGCAAATATGTGTTCATTAGAGATTGATAACAATACAGTTTGCCTCTATGTATGTTTTGTCTTGTTCAAATTCAGTTAATGTGAATAGTTAGAAAACCCACATTTTCTTTTATTATATTTATATATTTTATTTTATTTTTTTATTTTTAAAAGATTTTATTTGTTTGAGAGAGAGAGTGGGCATGAACAGTGGGAAGAGGAAGAGGAAGAGGCTAGAAGCAGACTCCCCACTGAGCAGGAACTCTGATTCCGGGCTCCATCCCAGGACCTTGAGATCATGACCTGAGATGAGGGCAGATGTGTAACCAGCTGAGCCATCCGGGCAGTCCTATTCTGTCCATTTTAAAGAAGAAATAATTTCAAAGTATTTAATAAACTAGATAAGTACTGTGTTTAGTTTTATCTAGAAAAGAAGAGATATTGGGTAGCAGTTTTCTATTTTCTGTTTTCTAGTTTTCCTGATATATATTCAGCTTGTTATGAATCAATAATTTGATGTAAACTTCATGACTTATTTTCTAGATCATAAATGTAATTCAATAAAGAGAATGATGTAAATAATACTATTAATATCTTAATTTATTTCATTAAGATATTAATAAAATCATTAATATTAACTATGTGCCAGGCACTGTTCTTACAGTTTTATCTGTAATAACTCATTTAATCTTTCATAACCCTAGTATTTAGGCATATTATTATCCATATTTGCAGAAACTTAGTCTTGTGTGGATGATATACATTTCCAAAGATTGTCTAGCCACTTATCAGATTGTCTAGCTGATATTCTAACCCAGGAGGCATGGCTCCAGAATTGGCGCTCTTAAACACCCAGTTATACTCCCTGTTAATGGGTAAAACGTATTTCATCAATATCAATGTACAAATTCCATTTTATATTCCCAAATAGCTTCTATTGTTTGAAGTGGCTTTATACAAATATGAATTATATCTGTTTAGTAGACTCCGGCCAAATATAATTATCTTCCAGTGTTATCTTTTTCCAACAAAGAACATGTCTACTTAAAAAAAAAATCAAAATCTCTCTCTCCACTTATAATATCAGAATGTCTTTTGGATCATGGCTTTGAACAAACCATGAAGAAATCATCTCATTTCCATTTTCTGAGCTGCTAATTACATGCCGCACATTAAATCAAGTCCACTTGGGGAAAGACCACTTAATTAATTAATTTAATTAGCAGTAAGCCAGATGAGAGGATATCGTTATCATATGATAATCACTCCTTTGGGATATTTTTCTGGCACACTGTGTTCCATATTTGAGTGGTAAAAGAATAGACACTCTTTATTAATTTTATTAAGTTGCACCTACATGAACTCCTGAACACAAATCATGGGATAATGTATTTTTACTTAGTATTCAGACAAAAAGAATTATTATAGACTCTTAAAATACAGGGTGCTGGGTGGCTCTGTTGGTTAAGCATCTGTCTTTGGCTCAGGTCATGATCCTAGGGTCCAGAGATTGAGCCCTGGAGTGGGCTTTCTGTTCAGGAGGAGAGTCTGCTTCTCCCTTTCCCTTTGCTTGCTTCTCTGCCTACCTGTGCGCTCTCTCTCTCTCTCTCTCTCTCTCTCTCTCTGTCAAATAAATAAGTATAATCTTTAAAAAAATCTCAAAATATTTAAGAGCCTTTAATTTTGGTATTTGTGATTGGGGGTTACTGATAAATATTGTAATTTTCTACCAGGAAATATTTTCAGACAGTTGAATGTACATTTTATAGCTATAAAATATAAATATAAAATAGCTCCTCAAGTTCCAATGTAGAGTTAATACTACTAGGAATGGATTTTAGATGTTCAACAAAATACTTTATTGGTTTGTTACAAATTCAACTAAAAAGCAGTTCCTTATTACTTAGAAAATGGAAACTATAAAACAATCTTTTAAAACTGAATCCAATCATGGAGATTGGCTAATAAATTAGAGGTGCAGTAGCCCTCCCACTTGTCAATGGTGGATACATTCTAAGTTCCCCAGGGTGCAAAAAAACACAAATAGTACCAAACCATATATATACTGTGCCTTTTTCTTTATGTACATATCTGTGATAAAGTTTAATTTATAAATAAGGAACAGTAAGAAATTTATAATAACTAATAAGAAAACAACAATTACAGTATGCTAGAATAAAATTTTTTGAATGTGGCTTCTCTCTCTAAAAATATTGTACTACACTCACTCTTCTTGTGATGGTGTGAGATGGCAAAGTGTCAACATAATGAGATAAAGTGAGGTGAATGATGTAAGCAGAGGTTATGACATAGGTTAGGCTACTATTGGCCTGAAAGTACATCAAAAGGAGAACCATCTGCTTCCAGATTTCAGTTGATCAAAAGTAACAGAAACTGCAGAAAGTGAAACTGTAGGTATCACTCATTCATTCATTTATGAGAGAGACAGAGAGAACACGAGCAGGTGGGAGGGGCAGGGCAGGGGCAGAGGGAGATTGAGAGAATTTTAAGCAGGCTCCACATCCAGCACAGAGCCTGTCACAGGGCTCAATGCTATGACCCTGAGATCATGACTGAGCCGAAACTAAACTTCTCATGCTTTACTAACTGAGATGCCCCTATCTTTTAGATATATAGATAACTACACAGATCAATAATTATTTTTTAATGTAGTAAAATATACATAATGTAAAACTTGTCATATTAACCATTTTAAGCGTACAGTTTTGTGGAATTAAGTACATTCACATTGTCTTACAAAGATCACTACCATCCATCTCCAGAATTTTTTTCCCCAAAATTGAAACTGTATACTCATTAAACACTAATTCTTCGCACTTTCCTCTCACCAGTCCCTGATAAGCACTATTCTGATGATGATTTGACTATTCTAGGTATCTCACATATATATGTGAAATAATGCAGTGTTTGTACTTTTGGCTTATTTATTTAACTTAGCATGATGTCTTCAAAGTTTATACATGTTGCAGCATGTGTTAGAATTTTCTTCCTTTTTAATGCTGAATAATTAGTAATAATAATGTTCTATTGTATGTGTAGATCACATTTTGTCCATCCATTCATTGAGGGGCAATTGGGTTGCTTTCTCCTTTTGTCTGTTATGAATAATGTTGCTATAAACATGGATGTACAAATAGCTGTCTGAGTGCCTGCTTTCAATACTGTTAGGTTTACACGCAGAACTAGAATTGCAGGGATTAAGAAAATTCTGTATATTGAATTTTTGAGGTATTGCCATGTTTTCCATAGTAGCTGCTTTGTTTTATATTCTCAATGGAAATACACATGGGTTCCAATTTCTCTACATCTTTGCCAACACTTCTTTATTGTTGTAGTTTATTTTGTTTTATTTTATTTCAAAATAACCATCCTAATGGGTATGAAATGGTATCTCATTGTGGGTTTGATTTGCATTTCCCTAATGATTGGTAATGTTGAGCACCTTTTCATGTGCTTTTTGGCCATTTGTGTTTCTTTTTTTGAGAGATAGCTATTAAAGTTCTTTGCTTATTTTTATTTTTATCTTATTTTTCCTTCCCTTATTTTTGTTAGGTTGATTTGTTGTCATTGAGTTGCAGAGATTCTGATACATTCTGGATATCAAGACTTATTATCTATATGATTTACAAATGTTTTTCTTCCAATTCCGTGGGTTGCCTTTAAACTCTGTGCATAGTGTTCTTTGATGCACATTTTATGGAGCCCAATTTATCCACTTTTTTCTTCTGTTGTCTGTGGTTTTGTTGTCACAGATCAAGAAATCAATGCCAAAAAAAAAAAAAAGAAAAGAAAAGAAAAGAAAAGAAATCAATGCCAAATTCAATGACATGAAGTTTGTTCCCTATGTTTTCTTCTAAGGGTTTTATAGTTTTAGTTTGTGTACTTTGGTTTCTGGTCTATCTTCAAAATTATGTTTTGTAAATCATGCATTGTAAGAATGCTACCTCATTCTTATGCTTGTGGATATCCAGTTTTCTCAACATTATCTGTTGAAAACATTATATTTTCCTATTTACCATTGTCAAAAATCATTTGGCCATATACAGGAAAATTTATTTCTAGCTCTGTTGCATTTTATTTGTTTTCATATCTATTTTTATGCCAGTATCACACTTTTGATTGCTATCACTGTAAAGTACATTTTGAAGTCAGGAAATGAGGTTCCCTAAGTTGGTTATTTTTCCATCTTTTATCTAATTGAATTTCCTTGATATTCCATGTGACTTTAAGACAAATTTTTATTTCTTGTAAAATATATCATTGGCACTTTGATGGGTATTACATTGGGTATGTAGATAACTTAGGGTAGTATTGACATCTTACAATATTGTCTTTCAATCTATGAATATGGCACCACTTTCTATTTTTGTATGTGTTTGTCTTCTTTCATCTGTCTTAGCAAAACTTTTCAGTTTTCAATGTACCAGTCTTTG
Source organism: Nyctereutes procyonoides (assembly GCF_905146905.1). Classification (NCBI taxonomy): domain Eukaryota; kingdom Metazoa; phylum Chordata; class Mammalia; order Carnivora; family Canidae; genus Nyctereutes; species Nyctereutes procyonoides. The sequence continues at coordinate 10,483,593 of NW_026575032.1, read as the reverse complement.
CCTCGCTGGTAGCATTTTTTCCTAAGTGTTTTATTGTATTTTTGATTTTATAAATAGAATTGTTTTCTTAATTTTCTTTTTGGATTTTTCATTGTTAGGATAAAAAAAATGCAAGTCATTTTTGAGTGTTGATTTTATCCTGAAACTTTGCTGAGTTGTTTTATTAGTTCTAACAAATATGTGTGTGTATGAACTCTTTTGGATTTTATTCATACACAATCATGTTGTCTGTAAACAGAGATAATATAATATAGATAATAAGATAATAATAATAATAATAATAATAATAATAATAAGATAACCATAACTCCCTTTCCCCACCAGTAACTCTTCTTCTAGGACTATAGTTTAATTCAGTAAGGGTAGGTGAAAAGTTTCTAATCCCAAACAAGGCCTGTGTTGGTGAAGTTCTATTCCTTGCAGATACAAATGAAAAGACCCAAGCTCCCTCTCCCAACCCATACCTGTACACCTAGAGTGGAAGCTTTGCATTAGGGATAGCAGGCTAAGGTTCCGGACAATGATTGTCCTTGCCTTTGCCCCAGCCCCAGCCCATTTGCAGAGCAGAATTTCTATACTAAGAGGAGCAAGCTGATAAGACCAAAAACTTATCACTCATTCCAAACCTCACTGGTAGACCACATATGGCTGTCACTCAAAGAGAAACTGGCTGTTATCTCAAACCCCACTCCTATGAAATGATGCAGAGACTCTACCTAATCTGGGAGGCTGACCATAAGGACAAGAAACTTCATAGCTGTATTACAGGAGATTGACTTTATATGGACCACAGCTTGAAGAATTCCATGCCTAAGAGCATTGTTGAAAAGTATGAAGACATCGGTGGGGACCAAATTAAAACATTACATCTAGAAGTGTCACAGAGACAACCAGGGGAAGAGACATCCATGGAGAACCCTTCTGGGATTACATTCGACCTCGAGTTTCAGAATGCTCTCTTTGCACCAGACTGACCCTATTCAGTAGCAATCAGAGGACAGAGGCCAACTTGAAAGCATTACCCAAGCTGCACACACAAATATCAACAAAAGATAAAATCTTGCTAGTGCAAGGGATTTAACCAAAACCTCCGGCCAAATATTGGCTGAACAGTAAGCCACAGTGATCCAGGGACACCTTTTAAGGAACCAGGTTTAAACAAAATCACAAATTTCCCTGGCTATCTGGAAGACTATATACTTGGCTAAGGGCATACTTTCTCAGGAGCAATCAGAGAAAGAAATCCCAAGCTAATTGTCAGAAAACATAAACATTTTGAATTGTGGTAATGAGTTATCATTCACACATAGACATCCAAAAAACAAGAAAAGGAGGATACAGTGGATACTATAGAAACATTCATACCTTAGATTCATACCTTTGATTCTTTGGTCAATTAGCTGTTGAGCTACATTTTTCCTCTTAAATGAAAACTTAAGATACTACTATCTATATGAAACTCACATTAAATCTTTACAAAATGTAGAAATCCCAAATCTCATCTAGTTGATATAAATAAATTCAGGGCAGCCCAGGTGGCTTAGCAGTTGAGAGCCACCTTCCGCCCAGGGCGTGATCCTGGAGACCTGGGATCGAGTCCCACGTCGGGCTCCCTGCATAGAGCCTGCTTCTCCCTTTGCTTGTGTCTCTGCCTCTCTCTGTGTGTGTCTCTCATGAATAAATAAATAAAAATAAATAAAAATAAAATAAATAAATAAATAAATAAATAAATAAATAAATAAATTCCACTACAAAATCTCTGGGTAACATGCTGTCCTCTTTACCCTGCATGAGTGTTGTTCTTTACAATAAAGAATACTTCATTCAGTTTGGGATCACAGAGTACAACCCCTGTTCTAAAAAGCTAATTCTTAAAAATTGCAAGTAAAAAGAAGTCTCAAAATTACCTTAAAATAAATCATTTAATACTCATTACCAACAAATTTATTCCTAATATGTTCATTAGGGTTAAAAACAGGAATTTAGTTTTTTCCTAACTAATTTGATAATAAATATATAGTTTTACATTATATATATGCTGTTCATTGTCACATCTTTCAAATAAATGAAATGTCACAGGATTTAATAAGTAGTTTGGTGTAGTAATTAAAATGAATCACATTATCATCCTCTTACTTCCGTAAAACTTAAGTTCTCTCAGATACTAGCAATGTAAACTTGGGCAAGTTACATAAAATCCGTTATAGTCTTTCCACCAATAAAACTAAGAAACTATCCTGCCTTATTTGATTTTTGTATTAAATGTCATATATATGAAAACGCTTAGAATACCTGACATACACTAAAAGTTCAAATTTGTTAGCTTTTATTGAAGGTAAAAATTTATTGGTTCTCTACTAAGTTGAGTGAAGACAGTGAAATAATACTTATATTAAACTCTCACCCTGACACCTAAATCTTAGCTGGAAGTATGAATAGAAAGCTGACACATTTCGACAAGTTTTGCTGAATTCAGAATTTAAATACAGGGTTTTAATTTATTGTATTGCTGAAAGTTAGAGAGCTTGAAGTTTGAATGGTGCTTATTGAAATAACTGAAAGGAAGGATTTAACATATAGGTTCATATTCTGTGACTCTTAATCACAAGCATATACCTATTTTTACCAATTGCTCTTTAAATTGTGTCTGATTATTTTTGCTCTTGAATATTTCAGCTTCTTAACAAATGCAAGAATCAATGAAAAATCAAATATTATTCAGACCAATAATTCAGATTGTCTAGTGTTATTTCAGGCATTCATTTAAATTGCCTTAATACCATTTCACTTTTTTAACAAGCATACCTATTTGAATATGAATTCATTCTGTAAATTAACACATTAAAATTCTACATCAATCATTTTGAAAAGTTAGTGAAAATGAAATGTAACCCTCATTTCACATCAGTTCACAAAGTATACTCTGCTCTTAGAAACAAAAACTTTTTTATTTATATAATAAATCCTGAGCCCAATTAGTCCATTGTCGCAAACCTGTATGCAATGGCAATTTCCAACATCAGAAAGTGTTTCTAAAGTAAGATATTCTAGTATAGAATTGTCGAATCACTGCATTGTATATGTGAAACTATACACATTGTATGTTAACTATACTAGAATTAAAATTATTAAAAGTAAAAAAAAGTGAAATATTCTAAAGTGAGATAAAGTAACTTAATATACCACTGCATCTCAACCTTTTCCTTCTTTTTTGTTTTGTTTTGTTTTAAGAACATATCAGTGTGCATTGGTGGGCTGGCAGTTGTTAACTGGCACTCTGTGAAAACAGTGATGGTTTGTAGAATTTGGATTTTCATGATGTAATTTCTCCCATGGTGGCGGATTTCTCTACCAAGGTGATGCTGCTCAATGCAGAGCAAAAAAGACATATACCCAATGCCTCTTGTGTGCAGTGGACAGACAGGAGCCAACTCAAGCATAACACTGCTGGGAAATATTCAGCAGTCACTTGGATTATAGTGGCTTTCAGAGAATGCATTTCTGGAAAGTATCAGAATGAAGGTCTAGGAGTAGTGAAACTATTGTTTAGCTATTCTGTATATGCTGTACATAAAATATATTTAGTTTATTGAATATCAAGTCTTTGTTTTATTAATATCATATCTGCTTTATCCTAAAGTAATTACAGTATTTTTATTTAGGTTCACATAACACTTTTCAGTTTTTAAGAATTGCTTTTGGATTGAATCTTTCAGTAAGATGGGCTCTTATAAGAAAGGAGGTCAAATAGCTAATAGAGTATTGCTTAGGGATTCTTTTATTTTTTAATTTATTTATTTTAGAGAGCAAGAGAGTGAGCACATAGCAGGAGGGGCAGAAGGAGAAGAGAGAGAATCTCAAGCAGACTCTGAGCCTGGAGACCAATGTGGAGCTCAATCTCACAACCCTGAGATAATGACCTCAAGATCATGACGCTGAAGACAAGAGTCAGTTGCTTAACCAGCTGCACCACACAGGCATCCCTGTTTAGGGATTCTATTGAGGTGCTCCAAAAGTAGTAAATGAGCTGTTAGCTCTTTCACTTAACTTGGTCTCCTTTCAAGATTTTGCTCAGACCAAAAACAAAACAAAAACAATAGAAACACCATAAAACAAAACAACAAAAAAACCAAAACAAAACAAAAACACCAAAATCAATCAATCAATAAATCAATCAATCAGTATAGAATCTATTGCTTAAAAAATTAGAAGACCTGGGGTGCCTGAGTGGCTCAGTCAGTTAAACACTGGGTTAAGAGTCTGACTCTTGATTTCAGCTCAGGTCATGATCTCAGGTTGCTAGATAAAGCCTCCAGTTGAGCCCTGCGTCCATCTTCGCATGAAGTCTGCTTGGGATTTCCTCTGCCTGCCTGTCCCTCCACATCCCAACAACAACAACAGCAACAACAACAACAACAACAAAAATAAGACCTAGCATAATGTAAATAGACACAGAAATGGAAATCAAATGGATATGATTTCAAATCTCAGCTGTGTAAAATAATATGACCTCAAGTAAAGAAATTTGAGCTCTCTGGCAGTAGCAGCAAAGATTATAAAAATCAAAATACCCACCAATTATGCAATAGATTTTAGTTATATATTTTTACTAGATATGGTGAATTTCAAGTGATTATTAAACTATCAGGAATTTCACTGTGGTGTTAATGTTCAAATTTTATTTACTTAACTCTAGAGCGATAATTAAGAATTTTCATATATATTTAATATTGGAAAGCATTATAACTGTACCATTATAACTTCTTTTAGTTCTCTCTCATGGTGAAACTGCTTTTTTCCTTGGCCAATTCTTTATCTCCATACAAACCACTACAAACAAAATTCTTCTTAACTTATTATCCTACTTTTTTCTTTAAGTTAAATTTCTTATTTTAATAGTAAGTTTCAATGCCTCTCTTGCTTTCTGGTCCACTCCGTTCATCTCTTACCCTTAAATTTTCCATTTTAATCCAATTAAATAATTTTGTTCTCAATCTATTTCATAAATTGTATAGTTTATCAAACCCCGTCTATCCAATAGCAAACTTGTAGGGTTTTATGAATGTTAAATGGATTTGTATATGTTAAGCAATTAGAACTGTGCCCAACAGAAAAGGCTTAATGAATGTTAACTATTATTAATGCATACTTACTGAGTTTCTATGTCTTGTGCTTTGTGAGAGGTGCTAGTGACTAAATAGCTAACATAATTGATACCTATTGCTCTGAAAAACTACTGATATCTAAAGGGAAATAAAGAAAAGTAAATCAAAAATTGTGTAGAGGATACATGAGATTGTTATAGAAAACAAGTTTTAAGACTGAGGAAGAGTTCCTGGAAGTGGCATCTAAGCTGATACTAGTGAATATTAAGATTTCCTTGCATTTTAGTCATCAAATTTGTCCTACAAAAAATGCAGCAGCTTTTAAAAATATAATATTACTTAGTACTCTTTAATATGTCTGTAAATTGAAGGAATATCTAGTTCTAAATTTTATTGCATCAATGAGAAATATCAGACTCAAAGAGGCTAAATAATATGTCTGTGGTTTCAGCTAACATTTCAAATAGTTTATTGTTGAAACGCAAAAGTATTTCACCATTGAAAACCAGAGGAAGACCGTATATATATATATTTTTTTTTTCTAAAATACCTTAATAGTAATCATGTAGTCATTTTACCCTATGAGGAAAAACTGCTAATGAATGGAATGAAAATCTTTGTTAATCCATTCAACAAATATTTTTTTAGTGCAAACAAGGTGTTATAGTTTAGTGAAAAAAAAAAAAGTACAGTCTACTTTACTCCTGACTGCTTATATTCACACTGAAGAGGATAAATAGATAAACATTATTAAGAAGAAATAGTAGGGATAAGAATAAATAGTAGGCCAGAAAGTGATAAGAACTTTGGAGAAAAATAAGGTAGATAGGGGAGATAGAATAATGAGTGGGGTTATTATTTTTTTTAATAATATTGTCACAGAAGGCCTCACTTTTAAAGGTGACATGTGATCAGAGATCTGAAGGAGATGGGTGAACAAATCAAGAAACAGGTTTCTACACACACACAAAAAATCAAGGACAAATACATTGTAAAAGTCTTTGGCTTATTTGAGTAAAATCGATGGAACCATTATCATTTCAGTGAAATAAAAAAAAAAAGAAAAGAGAGGAGGTGGTGACAATAGGTAGAGAATCTGGTAGACTTCAGGTAAAAGTAAGGAGTTTGAGGATGTATGTTAGGAATTATTTCTGATGGACCCTGGAATATAAATGGAAAAATAATAGAAGTGAAGACATGTTAGATTTTAAAATACTAATTATATATCAGAACCTGACATATCAATATGGAGGACTGTGATATATAGACATATATGATGATTCTCAGTCCATGAAGTAACTATTCTGTAGTAAGATGAGATTCTAGAAGAAAAGTATAAAAAAATCTCCTCTCCTAAACAAAGAAGCACCTTGTCAAATTTATTGTCATTATTGAACCATGAGTGTTTTATACCAAATGTGCCCATAGCAGTTTGGGTTTATAAGGTTCAAATAAAACACCATTATATCCAAATTATTATATCCTAAAGAGAAACACACACAGAATACTAGAATAAGGAAACTTATACTATCAAATATCAGCCCCCCCCCCCCATTTTAAGATAAAGAGACAATTGAGTGGTCAAAAATTTAAAGTCTTCAATTGTGATTGAATAAGCAGAAAGAGGAAGAAAAACATTACTCAAGAAACATGAAAATAAGTAGAGAATTATATTGAGTTATGTGTTGGTTAATTGGAACAAAAATATTTTCAAGTTTATAAGATTGATTTTCATGCAAATTCTTCGAATATATTTAGTACTGGTGTTGCATGTTGCTGTTAAATTATTCCAAAGTATTTTGGTTTTAATAGAGAAGAATAACAGGAGTCAAATTTTCAGTAGCTTTAAAATGTTTTATAATAATTTGTGGGTGTTTAGATAAGGCTGTTATATGAGCATTGGATGGTAAGTTTTATGTTACTTGATATCTAGAAGGAAATTAAAACAGATTATTTAATTTCCTTGACATTTTGATTTGAAAGTACATTTTCTTCAATGATTGAATAAATTTGAGTTTTAAAAATTATAAGAATTTTATTTTTCCTATATGTAGTATGATTTTGTTTATGCTAATAAAGGAAACTGTCATTAATTAACATTTTAATCACTGTAGGTATTTCTGGTAATTGCATGTTTTCAATGCTGTCATATTCTCTTCCAAAAAGATTCTAATTCATAAATATTCAATCACTTGGGTTCATTTTCATCATAAAAGCATCAATCCCTATGTTATTTATAGGAAAAGTAATATAATTACAGCTACTGCTTCAAAACCTAAATGTCTTCAATTGCTATTATTAGTGCATGAAAGTATGACTAGATAGTTAATATAGAAAAAAAGGAGGATTAAAAAGAGCAAAGAAGTATCAAAATGAAGGATAGATCATTCTATCAGACTTAGGAAATTTCCACTTAAATTGTATACTTATACAAAAAATTTGAAATAAAAATATGAATAACAGTATATGAATTTAATCAGTAGAGTCAGTCAAACATGCCATTCTTTACAAAAATCCCTATTTCAAGACCACCTCTGTGTTATAATAATAATCGTAGAATTCATGAAGTATTTATTTAGGTTCGCAATTTGGTGGTCTTTGAAATGTGGTTTTATTTTTTTTTAATTTTTTTTTATTTATTTATGATAGAGAGAGAGAGAGAGAGAGAGGCAGAGACATAGGCAGAGGGAGAAGCAGGCTCCATGCACCGGGAGCCTGATGTGGGATTCGATCCCGAGTCTCCAGGATCGCGCCCTGGGCCAAAGGCAGGCGCTAAACCGCTGCGCCACCCAGGGATCCCTGAAATGTGGTTTTAAACCCATGTAAAAAATAAATGCCTTCAGCTGTTCTGAATCAGTTGGTTAGTGTGGAGTCCCAGAATTCTTTTTTCACATGGCTATTCTAGATGAGTCAAATAGAGAGATGTTGATTTAGATTCCTCGGGAAGACACTATTCTAGAAGAATTGCTTATTTCATTCGGGGTGGGGGCAGGTGGGGCTTCAATGACTTTTTATAAGGCATGTCTTCATTTAGTATGAAATTGTTTTTAACACCTAGATTTTATTTTCCATGAGATGGAGTTTGCTTTAGTGAAGCAAGTTTTTTTTTTTTTTTTTTTTTTTTTTTTGGATATGTATTATAAAAATACAACCACAAAAAAAAAAAAAAAAAAAGAAAACAAAAAAACACCTCATGGTGCTTTTTTCTTTCTCAGATTGTCTATAGTTTTAGGTTATCTACTCTAGGTGTAATTAGATATTATATTATATTATATATTTTTAGTCAGAAACTTATCAATTTTCTCTTTGTTGGCAGTATCAAGGGAACACCATATCTAGACACTAATTAAAGCATTAAAACCAGGACTATTTATTCAGAACACCTGTTATAAGGATAAAAAAGACATCAGTATAGAGGACCACACTCAATTTTAAATACAGTAAGGCCAAGTGGGGATTTATAGCCAAGGAGCAGTGTGGGAGTCAGTGGTCAGAAAATTACTAAGGGGGAGCATCAGGGGTAAGGAGTGACTCTGACAACACTGACTTGAAAGGACTCCACGCAGTGAGCCTGATGTATGTAGGACTTGATCCTGGGTCTCCAGGATCAGGCCCTGGGCTGAAGGCTGAAGGCAGTACTAAACTGCTGAGCCACCCCGGCTGCCCAATATTTGATATTTTAATCAGATACCAAGGGTGGGGATTCTTGCCAAGTTGTTTTTGGAGAATTTTTGTTAAAATTCCGTGATGCAGAGACGAACACAGAAGTCCAAAGGTAGAAGCCTCCTTGAGATGGCCACTCAGAGAAACCTGACTAAAGTTTGCTCAAGAACGTTGACTTGTCAGCAACACAGGGTTTCCAATTTGAATTTTAATTGTTAAAACTTTCAAATTTAACTTAATATGCAGAAAACCTGATTCTTGCAAGATTTCTTTTCCATTTTTAAATTTCTTCTCCGAGTCATCAGTTCTTTTTTTCATGAGAGGCTCTGTGAATTTCAAATTATTTTAGTTGTCTTGTGTGCTCTGACACTTGAGTTTTTATGACTTACTTCAAATAATTATTATTTGATGAAAACTAATGTAAGTCGATTACATACGTACTAAGCTGCATCACTGTCAAAAAGACTAAGACATTCTCCCATTGAGGTTTTCAACTTCATGATTGCACATCCTATCCTCTATCCCCAGTAAAGTAGTATTTTTCTTGCTTTATATTTAATTTATATAATTACACATTTGAATGGGACAACTTCCCTTGATTTGTACTGTACTTTTTGGAAAGAAGTCAAGACAGACTAAAGATTGGGTTCTTGGGGTGTCTGGGTGGCTCTGTCAGCTAGGTATTTGTCTTTTGCTTGGTCATCATCTCAGGTTCCTTCTGCATCAAGCTCCCTCCTGGGCAGGGAGTCTGCTGCTCTCTCTAACCTCTGCTCCTCCCTTCCCTGCTTGTGCTTCTCCTTCACTCTCTCAAATAAATAAATCATATCCTTTTTTTTTTTTAAGAGTGGAATATTTGTTTCCTCCCTCATTTTTTGATTCATTCAATCATTTATTTATAACAGCATGTACTAAAAGATGTATATTTTATACTTTGGTTTGCAATCCAATAATTTGTTACTTATTTTCTTGCTTAAATTTCAAAGTTGGGCTTTGGGGACACTTTCATTTGGCTCATTAACCTCTTTGACATATTCCCATGTAAGTTTGTTTGTTGGTAAGTTGGTTTTAAACACTTTGCTTTCTCTCCCTTTAAGATACTCGTCGTCTTGTATATTTCTTGCTTTTTGCATAAGTTCTAGAATCAACAATTTCTCAAATAAAATCCTTCTTTTGTTTGTTTGTTTGAAATGGTATTAGAAACCAAAATCTAAGCAATGCATGTGTTTATTGCTATAGGGGCATCATTGTTTCAAAAACTTTTTAGCTGACAGAGAAAAAAAAAGTGTGCTTACTATACTATATATACACATTCATGTCTTTCTGTTGCTTGATTGGTCTTTTTTAAAAAAATGTTGAATAGTATTTCATTGTATGTATATACCACAATTTGTTTATCCGTTCACCTACTGAAAGACTTCTTGGTTACTTATTATTGTTATTTAACAATAAAAATGCTATAAACATTTATGTGAAAGTTTTCAAAGGTCACACATTTTCAAATCAATCATGTAAATGCCTAAACTGACTTCAAAGAAAGAGGAGGTATTCACTCACTTTTATTTTCTGGGAGGAATTATAGATAACTAGTATGATTTTTTTCTCTGAAGTTTTGTAGAATGTACCAGTGAAACGAAACTATCTTTTTAAACAGATTATAAATTATTGATGCAACTTCTTTAATACTTGTAGGATTACTTAGATAATTTATTTCCCCTTGCTTGGGTTTTAATAGGTTGTGTATTTTAAGAAATTATTTCATTTCATCTAAGTTATCAAATTTGTGTGCTTGGAGTTGTTTATAGTATTCCTTTATTACCCTTTAGATGACTGTGAGATCAATAATTATGACCTTTCTTTTATGATATTGATAATTTTTTCCTTCTCTATTTTTCTTGGTTAGTTTGGCTAGAATTTTTTTTTTATCGATTATATTCATTTTTCAAGCAACCAACTTTGTGCTTTACAGATTTTAAAAATTGTTTTCTTTTTTTCAATTTCATGATTTCTGCTCTTATTTTTATTATCTACTTACTTTTTTTAAAGATTTTATTTATTTATCCACAAGAGTCAGAGAGGCAGAGACACAGGCAAAGGGAAAAGCACACTCCATGCAGGGAGCCTGACGTGGGTCTCGATCCTGGATCTCCAGGGTCACGCCCTGGGCCAAAGGAGGTGCTAAACCGCTGAGCCACCCGGGTTGCCCTGTTTACCTCTGCTTAACTTGGGTACATATTACTTTCCTTTGTCTACCTTTTTAAGGTAGCTGTATTTTAAAATGTCCTAGCAAACAATTGTATAAATTTCTTTTTTTTCTTAATAAAGACTTTTATTTTATTATAGTACATGGGCTGGGACTGATGGGAAGGAGTAGCTGTAGTGGGCAGCCTGTGTCCTGATTAGCATCAGATGCCCAACCAGATAGAATGTGCTAAAAGTGCCACTATTCTGCATCGTGGTTTCCCAGTGTTGCCCATCAGCTGCTTACCTTGCATTCCAATCAGTCCTAAAACAGGAAAAGAAGCAGAAGAGAGCCCCAGCTGCCATGCCCACTGAGCCGCCCATCACAAAGCCCATCTTTATGCAGTGGAAGCACCTTCAGTGGCACCAAAGGCATCTTGTTAAAGGCTTCAGACCCTCAGTTCTACTTTTTTTCTTTTTTTATTATTACATAAGTTTCCCTGACACTAAGTTGTCAGGAGTTTATACTCTTTACTCTTTACTCTCTCTTTAGGTTGCTCATAATAAAACTTTTAACTCTAAGATATATATTTATTGTTTGATGGATATAAAAAAATGTCTTAGTTCTTGAATGGACTTTGGAGAAGAAAATGCTAAAATCTATATCATTAAATTATAAATAGCACAACTAAGCACTTACCAATTTAAATGCATGGACACTAATGGGAATTTTATATATCTCTTAGTATTTTTCATAAATCCTATCTATGAGGATTATTAAAGGCATGAATGATTATATGTATATCCCAATGATATCCAGGTAGATATTCATCATATTTAGTCCTGATTTCAACTTTTGGATTTGAAGCAGAAAAATTATCTTTATGTACAAGTCCTAAAACATAAATAATACCGAACTCAGCATGTAACTAGAATAGCAGTTTTTAAGCAGAAATTTTATTCCATTAATGACATCTGTTGAATTTCATTATTTGTCAGGTTGTTTTAGGAAATCATACCACAGACTGAAATCCAGATTTTTATTTTATTTAATCATTTTGTTGAAAACAGAAACTATCATGACTATGAGAATAAAAACTATGTTAATAATATATTACTGCTACATAAATTATATCTGTGGCTTATCATTAGAGCATCTCAAACATTTCATACTTAAAAAAATGGCATTTCAAAGACTGCTTTGAAATGTACTTACCATGCAACAAAGTATTGTTGGCATATCCAAAAATGTCTTAGAAGTTCACTTTTCTTTCCTTATCAAATAATAATCTTAAATATTTGGATAATAGTGACAATAGTTAGCTCATTAGAGTTTCTGGCAATCCTAATGCCAGACTACCTAATATATGTACTTTTAAAAACTATGCCAGTTTTTAAAAAATATGTCTTCCAACATGGCAAATACAGGGACACAACTCCCCCGATATACAATTACATTCCAAGTGGTAAATGAAACAATGCAAGAATATCCATCCTCTCCAAATTAGTTTAAAAACTTAAAGCACTTATCAAAGAATTTGATTATTTCATGCCTTAATAAAAATTTTTAAAATGTTGTTACCAAAGGGGCTGGAACACTGAGGGACCGCTTAAGGAGACATAATATGAACCCAAACTCTCCTTGAGAAAACTATTAAATTGGGCATGGGGAGTCAGCTTCTGCAACTTCTGTTTCATAATATTAGAGAACAAAGGGATAGAAGATAAAACTCAGGGAGGTAAACCTGACAAATACAACTTTTCATGAACCCATGGTAAACTGGCATGTTTTGAACTTAACATCCAGGAATAAGGTTAAATAGAAAATAATCCAATTTAAATAGGAATGGAAGCCCAGTTCAAATGATCTCATTCTCAGAAAAAAGTACTGTTTATATAGGATTGCTTGTGCCTATGGCCACCTACATAAAGCCAACATAAGACATCTGAAGGAAGGTGACATCATCTTAGTCCCCAAATTTTATGACATTTTTTTTCCAATACAATGCCAAGTACACAATTTTTAAAAAACAATAAAACAGAAACCCAAAAAAAATATAATTATTGATACTATAAGTCAAGAAAGTATCACTAAAAAGCAAAAGAAGTATTGGACAACCGAAAGAGACCCAAGAGCAGTCCAGGTAATGGAATTTTTAGACATGAACTTTAAAACAATGTCCTGAACAAATGCAGGGCAATATAAACAAAGATTAAGAAAATGTAGCCAAGAACAGGGAGCCATAATATATGTTTGAACACTCAATAGTTACTTAAAGTTTAAAACCATAATATCAGCAAGTGATCAAGTGAAATATGCTGCTACTTAAAGTTGAATACATTCAAAATTGTGTTAATGGATGAGGTCAATGTTTTGATGTTTAATGTGAAGGTTCTAATACTAATCAAAACAAATTTTGCATTATATTGTCTGGTACCTGATACCTGAAGAGTCATTCGTCCATTGAATATATATATTACATTGAATTATATATTCCAACTATGTGGTTGGAAGTTAAGTTTTAAATGAATAGCTCATTGTTACATTGGCATAACATTTAGATAAATGGCTTTTAAAACTTCACATCACTTTTAACAGTATTAAAAAGTCAATTGCCTGCTTGGAGTAAGTGTGGATTTTAAAACTTGAATGGGAAGCCTAGACAGGGTAAGAAGTTGGTTCCCTTATTATCATTTTTAATTTCCTGATGTCATCAGCAACTTAGCTATTCAGGCACCTACTTAATCCCTTTAGAACTTTTTTCTGATTTTCAAAATTTAGCCTGAAAACTTTATTTTGAATTATTATGTAAATTACTTTATGAGAGAATATAACCTTATGTCCTTCTGATGGAAACAGAAATTGAAAGAGACAATCCTGAATTAATGATTCTATCCCTGAAGAGTCTCAAGTGGGAAAAGCTCACAAGGGAGGGTTATGAATTTTATTCTTTTCACGTCCACTTTTGACTCTCAACTAGTCTAGAATAAGGGTTATATAAGAATACTTTTATTCTTTGTTTCTGCCAATTTAAAACAAGAATAATTGTTCTTTTCTATGGGAAATTGCAAAAGGTTATAAAGATTAATCTATTATTGAGAATTACTAATGACAGAAAGAGGAAATATGGGTTTTTTAAATACCCAAATATTTCAACTAAAATTGTGTATTTTTTCCAGGACATACAAAGAAGAAAATATATTTTTTCTGATAGTCAAATCTGCCACCTGCAATGCCCAGTTGTATGACAATATGTAAAGTATGCATGCTTTTCAGAGAAATTTTATGGAAATTATTGAAGACTATATTTAGAGAATATTCAAAATAATTGTTGGATACTATGGCGAAAGTTCTATCTGCTAGATAAAGATTACACTTCTTATTAGGAAGAAACCTCATTCAAACTTTTAGGCTTGATAATGTTTTTCCTTTTCCTTATCTTCCTGAACGTGTGACCATTTCTATTAAGGCCCACTTAAGTAGCTTAATAAAAACCCTAATCACAAGAATACCACTGGAAGTTAAGGAAAGGGTTAAATAAGTAAGTCATCATTTCATTTTCTGCATCTACTTTACCTCAAACATTTTAAATACATATCTCTGGGATGCAGATAAAATAGTTTCTCGTTCCATACAAAAGGGAGAAAGCCACGTTGCCAGGTGTTCTGGTTTTATTATATTTTTTTTTTGTTCTGGTTTTAACCACAGGAAATATGTATACATATTTTTCCTATTTTCTTAGTCATAGTAAAAAAAATACAGTTGATAACCAAATCTACAATTAAATAATTGTCTACGTCTATGTGCTTATTGAGGGAAGATTCTTAAACTGATCAAGGAATCAAAGTGATATATTCAATGAAATCTTGCCATTGTTTTTGCTTTCATTTGCACAATGTGTGATTCAAAATACTGCTGTATCTTTGTTGATTTCTGAGGCTTTGTAATTCTAGAACCCCCCACCACTGATAATGTGTAGTGTCAATTTTACTGTGAAGCATTGCCACCTCTCAGTATAGATCATAACAAATCACAGTTTATCTTTTCACCATTCTCAATGAGTGCCATGTAGCAACTCTAAAAACCTCTCTCTTCTTTCCCATGCCTTCCATATTGAAGAAGCATTCATTCAGAAGCAGGAACTCCTTGTCTTACTTCCTCTAATTTTTGATTCATTCAATCTGATAAACAACACAAGAGAAGAGAGGTGCAGTGGGGTCCTGACTGAAATTACATATAAAGTGAGTGGAAGCTCAAGAGAGGAAAAAATTCCAAATTATCCTTTTTTCATTAATATGAAAAAACAATTTATGCCATGAAGATATAAACCTGAAACCTAGAAATAAGGCAAAACTGATAAATGTATGGGTATTGTAATACCAGGAATTTACCATTTTTTTCTTCTAAGCTGTTTGTCTAGAATATAATCCCAAAGTGAGTGATATCTTAAGGCATTTTCTCATGGTAATGCATGCATGTCTTTCTCAAGGATGGATATATGCACATTTAAACAGGAGGTTGGTGTAACACTTGGAAAATTTGTAATTTAAAGATATGCTTATACTTTTCTCATAATAAAATGGAAAATTAAAACAAAATAAAAAGTGTGTCTTACATTTTATGATTTTTAAAAGTATTTTAAATGGTAAACTTGTACGGTGTTCTAAATTTATAATTTTCAGGCCTATAGTCAACTGGCTTATATTATATTAATTTATTATTTTTTTTATAAATTAATTTTTATTGGTGTTCAATTTACCAACATACAGAATAACACCCAGTGCTCATCCCGTCAAGTGTCCCCCTCCGTGCCCGTCACCCATTCACCCCCACCCCCCGCCCTCCTCCCCTTCCACCACCCCTAGTTCATTTAAAAATCAAGAGACTAGTACATGAGTTCTAAATTGATTGAGTCCAAACCCAAACTGTATCTAAATAACATTGAAATATCAATATTTAAAATCTATTTCTAATTTCCTTATTAGGATCAAGGTATATTGTTAGAATGTATTGTGGACAGCAAACTTAAAGTCCACATCGATTTTACATATTATTCATATAGCTAGTTTCACATAGTTGAATGATATTTTCTCTACTGCTTAAAAACAGGAAGATGCATTATAATTTAAATCTTGTGAATCACTATTATGCAAAAAATATTTTTAAACAATCATATTTTATTGAAATTTATTGAGGATTTTTTTTGACATGTGATATTGCCAATTGCTATATTGAAATTTAGCTTTTAAAAGATTAAAAAATTTGGGGCAGCCCCGGTGGCACAGTGGTTTAGCACCGCCTGCAGCCCAGGGTGTGATCCTGGAGACCTGGGATCGAGTCCCACGTTGGGCTCCCTGCAGGGAGCTTCCTTCTCCCTCTGCCTGTGTCTCTGTCTCTGTCTCTGTCTCTCTCTCTCTCTCTCTCTGAATAAATAAATCAATAAATCTTAAAAAAATAAATTAAAAAATTAAAAATCTGGGGAGCCTGGGTGACTCAGTCAGTTAGGCAACTGAGTCTTGATTTCAGCTCAGGCCATGATCTCAGTGTCCTGGGATGGAGCCCAACATTGGGTTCTGCACTCAGTGGGGAGTCTACGTGAGGATTCCTTCTCTTCCTCTCCCTCCACCCCTCCCCTTGCTTGAACAACTCTCTAACTCTTTCTCTCAAATAAAAATAAATACATCTTTTACAAAATTAAAAAGATCAAAAATTTCTAAATTCTATTATACATTACAGATGTGTTTCCTAGTAAGTCATTCACTTTCTTGAAAGGGTAGTATATTATGCTGTTTCTTCTTTGATGCCACAGCATTACTGTTTAAAATATTGTTACAATAATAAAAATGGTCATACTTGTCACATATATACCTACATGAAGAAAACTGTAAGTGCACTTTACATTTTATATTTTATGTGATTTGGATAATATGTTGAGGCAGGTACCAATATCATCCTCATTTTACAGGTAGGAAAACAGTTAAGAGTACCTCTTTCATTTTCTTTCACTGTTCTGTCTTAATTATCTTAAAGCTTATATGATGTATCTGTAATTTATTGTTAATATTTGTATGTTATCCACTTTTAAACAATGCAATACTTGGTGGTGGTATTGTTGTCATATGTATTAATCATGTGCATATGTAATTCATTTCTATATATTTAGACTCTCAAGTGGCTATTGATTTATATTTGCCTCATTTTAGCATTCTTTTTTCTTTATCACTTCCTGCAATGTCATGATTCATCTACATGTAGTTTTCCTTTGTTATGAATTTTACCTTAGCACAAGACTTTTGTGAATAAATTCCATTACTATGGTCAGAAATTGCCTTAATTTCTTCCTGGTTTTTGAGCAATATTGGGTATCAAAATCTGTTTTTTCAGTTACTTTCTTTGTGTATTTTCAAGACATTGTTCCATTTATTTCCTAGTTGCCACTCTTTCTGTTAAAAAGTCATCTGTAAATCTCTCATTGTCTCTGAAGAGAAAGCATGCTCTTTCTCTGAGTATTTTCAAGATTTTCTCTTTCTCTTTAGTGTGCTGTGGTTTGAAACCACGGTACTATCATATCTAGGTGTGTTTTATTATAATAACACATCTGTAGCGCTTTACTAATGTATATTGATGTCATTTTTTTAACTGGAAATTCTCAGTCTTTAATATTACATATTTTACTTTTACCTTATTCTCCTTTTTTCTTTTATGATTTTATTTACGCATATGTCAGAACTTTGGGTTCTATGTTTTCTGCCATGTGAAGAATGCTGTTTTATGTAGTTTCTGTTTGCTTTCTTGTGAAGTATTTTTACACATTTATTTAGTTGTGATCTATTATTTTTTTTTTAATTTTTTTTTTAATTTATTTATTTATGATAGTCACAGAGAGAGAGAGAGAGAGGCAGAGACACAGGCAGAGGGAGAAGCAGGCTCCATGCACTGGGAGCCCGATATGGGATTCGATCCCAGGTCTCCAGGATCACGCCCTGAGCCAAAGGCAGGCGCCAAACCGCTGCGCCACCCAGGGATCCCTAGTTGTGATCTATTATTAAACAAATATTTCGATTTTATAATTTTAGTTGTTTTTTGTCAAATAGGAGATTTAATTTATTTTTAATATTTAATTATCTCATGAAAATCTCTATCTTATCTCATATTGCTATCTTATTGAGCACAATTACTTAAAAAACTATGCTCTAAAAATCCCAATAACTGGTTTTAGTCTATTCTCTCTTCAACTGTTTTGATTATTCCTTTTTTTTAATTTTTTTTTTTTGGTTTCCAGTTATGTCAATTGTTTGTTAGTATGTCTGTTTATTTTATTTTAGAATAATTACAAGCTACTGTGTGTGGAAAAAATAGGAAAATTTGAGGCTGTTAATAATGTTATTTTTTTTCCTTAGATATGATTTGGATTTGCTTCTGGGAAGGAAACTAGAAAAAGAGAGCATATTAGATTGTTAACATATTTAAAAGCAGACTTTGGTTTTAATGATGGCTGTATTTTTCTGGTTCACTCTTATTTCCATACTACAATTTTTCTGGTGTTTCAAGTAGAAATAGTAGTAGTAGTAGTAGTAGTAGTAGTAGTGTTGCAACTCTTTGGTGAGCTCTAAACTCCAATATTTATCCTCAAGCCCAACATACTGACATAAATTCTATTCAAAACCTCAATATCTCAGATGCAGTTTTGATTCAGGTTAACAACTTTCCTTTCTTGAATTAGCACATGATTTAAGGAGAAACTAGTACCGACAGTCAGACTCACTTTCTACCTTCTCTTCTTTATAGGATTTTGTTTTCTCAAGATATTTGTACCATGGTAGCTTTTCAACTTCATCAAACTAATTTTCAGACATCAATATCCTTAGAGAGGGAGAGAGAGAGAAAAATAAACATGTCAAGTTCTTCTTTGCAGCTTAATTAGCAATACAATAGCCTTCCATCATAGGAAAAGGAAATGAAAATGTATTCTTCTAAGCATAAAAGCTTCAATTCTACAATTCTAAATAATATAAAATTTAAGCTTTTCAGTACAAATGTCATCACAGAATACATATTAAGCATCTGTGAATTTCAGTATAATTTTTCCTCTGTAAATAGTGCCTATTAAAGGAATAGACCTTGAGAAGTAAGCAATTTAAATCATGAATTTATTTAGGAAATATTCATTAAGCAATTGCAATGAGCTTGCCTTTGTTCAATGGTCACTATCCCTGTACTCTCTTAGTTCAGAATTAAGCACAATACTTTTCATAGTACTAGGATAAATCTGGCTAGATCACACACCTTGGACCATAGTTAGCCTGCCACCTGTTTCAGTAGTGGACATGAGCTAAAAATGGTTTCAATGTTTTTAAATATTTGAAAAGGACAACAACAACAACAAAAAGAATTGTTATTTGTGAAAAATCACATGAAATTCAAATTTCAGTGACCATAAATAAAGTTATATTGGAATATAGGCACGTTCATTTGTTTTCATATTTTTCCATGGCTGCCTTTACAGGACAGTGGCAGATTTGAGTGACAGAAATCATCTGACCTTGAAAGCCTAAAATATTTATAATCTGGCCTTTAATAGAAAATATCTGCTAACTCCTTATTGAGCTATTGATTTTGTTTTTTAACCCAAAACAACATAGATTATATTTTGGATTGTGATTTTCTCTATTCAGCATGTAAAAATATATTTATTTTACATACCTTTCTGAGGAAGTTTTCTATATTTTGATTTTCTCCTACCACCAAAAACTCAGAAAGCACATCTTCATTTTTATTTTCTTTGGCTATAAGTTGGCAACTGGGCTTTACATATTACCATTGCGTAAAAAGCATATCTTAAGGTTGACCTTTCATAAATCTAGAGTTTTTAATTTGTAGAAAACATTATCTTTAAAAACTGTTGTCATACAAACTCCAGCTCATTGATTCTCTTAGGTTCAAAGGATGTATTTATCTTAATTTGCAAGGATATATAGCAGATATTTTAAAATACATTAGGAATTATCTGTGTTACTTTTCACATATAAAGCCACACCTATTTGAACATGTATACTTGCCTCTCAGTTATTTAGAAATAGATTAATTTTTTATTTCCTAAGAACAATAAGCCATGACAAAAAAAAAAAAAAAAAAAAAAAGCCTTAATTCCAGAAATAGCTGCAAGTAAGTATAACTTAAGATGCTTTGGCTGGTGGGAAACTAGGTAATAAACACTTTTTTTTTTTTCTTACAGTTTACCTAGTGCACGACAAAAGTTTGTTAAATCTACTTTTCTCTAGTGTGGCATTAAGTTCTAAAAGATAAATTTACTGGGCAACTTAGATATTTTCAACCAAATGACTTGTGAATCAAGTCCAAGTGTTAATCCAAGCTTTAATATTTCTAATTAATTAACCTTTGCTACAGCAGTTATAAACTGCAAAGCAAGGGATTACTGGGTGACTTATTTGAGAATAAAAGAAAACCATTATTTGAACAAAATATCTTTAAAATGTTTGCCTCAAACCTATAGAAGCTTTGAAGCATGTTGATATAAAAATCACTTTCAAGATCCATTTAATTCCTTTACAATATTAAAACCCACTCAGCTTTACAAAAAAAAAAAAAAACAAAAACAAAAACAAAAACGAAAAAACAAAAACCTTAATAGTTGGAGATTAATTCTATTGTCTTTAAACTGAAATCCAATCATTCTAGAGTTTGAATAACAATTGAAGTAGAACACTTTGCAAACCAGAGAAGACATATTTCTAGAAAAAAAGTATGTTAACTGGGTTGAGGCTCCTCTATTTTTTAACTACCTTTCTAAAAAATCTTGAATTAGGTTGTGAAATAACTTTATATTTAAACAAAAGCAGATTAATGCAAAGTGCAGAGAAGTTTGCCTTTCTGAAGTTATAAATAAACTCATTAATCTTACAATTTTATATTGACTTGAAGCATAATTGTGTATATCGACTTTAAGTAAAATGGAAATGAAAATTTAAAATAAACATGTATAAAACCATGTCAGTTCTCAAAATATATATTTTTAATTATCGGGCTCATTCTTTAAGCCTAGAGAAGCATAAATGCAGTGAAAATGGATCTGAATTCCTATTCTGCCTTAAAGTATTACTTCAATATAGCTGTAATTAACTTTAATATGTTTGTGGCATTATATTCTTGTTATAATTATAAGTTCACGAAAATGAGGGAAATATTTGAAAGAACCATAATAATTTTTAAATTAATGGCAGTTTATAGGCAATCACAAGCCCTGTAATATATACAACCCAAAGTAATTTTTTTAAATTTGCTTTAGAGAACATTAAGAAAAAAAAATGGAAAAAAGTTGGGTATAAATGACAGAGTAAACACATCTATTTTTGCTTTCTTTTGAAATCCATACTAAAGAACATTGAGTCGATTTTAAAATCACAAGCCAATACAAATAAGGCAAATTAAAAAATAAATAAATAAACTCGATTTTGGTTGGGCATAGAACAAATTGATGAATGGTACCTGAGTTGCAGGCTGCAGAATGATGAATTCTAAGCAGACAGTAAACAATTAAAAGCTAAAAAAAAAAAAAAAAAAAACAAAACAAAAAACAAAAAAAAAAAAAAAACAACAA
The DNA here is from genome assembly GCF_905146905.1 of Nyctereutes procyonoides. Taxonomy (NCBI): domain Eukaryota; kingdom Metazoa; phylum Chordata; class Mammalia; order Carnivora; family Canidae; genus Nyctereutes; species Nyctereutes procyonoides. The sequence goes on along the minus strand of NW_026575032.1, from coordinate 10,462,028 downwards.
CAAAAAAAAAAACAAACAAACAAAAAACAAAAAACAAAACAATTAAAAGCTCCCGGGATTCACACCTTAAAATCCTCAACTGTTATGAATTTTCAGTCAAATTGCACCTGGAAGTAAGGGCTTAATGCAGTGTCACTAAAATAAGACAGATAAAATTTTGTAAAGCAAATGTATTCTTTAGATGCTCTTTCTAACATTATGTAGGCAAAAAAATCTCTCTCCCATGGCAGCACAAAACTGCAGATAAAGTGTTTTTTGGTTTTTTTTTTTTTTCCTGAGCCTAAAACAGAGTTAATGCTGATCATTGAAGACCTCTTTTGGTATTGGGATCCTAGTATTCTGAATTATAAGAATTCAACATTCCTGTAAAATGGGGGAAAGCTGTATTAGAAAATCTAGCCATCCTGATAAGATTGAAAAAAAGAGAATATCAACATATATTCTCAGAGAACACCTATCTGGATATGCTGGAATATATTCTTCATTTGGTAAATTATATCTCCTAATGGATCTTCTAAGTAGCTTTTTATCCCTGTAACTCTTAATTATGGTTAGGTAACCACAGGTATCTATGGAAACCCTATAACCTTGGGATCCCTGGGTGGCTCAATGGTTTAGCATCTGCATTCGGCTCAGGGCTTGATCCTGGAGTCCCGGGATGGAGTCCCACGTCGGACTCCCTGTATGGAGCCTGCTTCTCCCTCTGCCTGTGTCTCTGCTTCTCTCTCTCTCTCTCTCTCTCTCTCTCTCTCTCTCTCTCCCTCTTTCTCTGTCTTTCATGAATAAATGAATAAAATCTTAAAAAAAAACTTATAACCTGAAAAATAGAGACAAAAAGTAGCAGAGTGAAAAACTCAACTTGGAGAAAACTAAATATCGTGGCAAGGGAAATATTAAATATGTATCCTTATCCGTTGTGTACTATTTGGATCAATTAAAACTAATTTTATTATTACGCAGCTAATTCAATTTTTAAAAAAAATAGTATTTTGAGTATTTCTAATTATATGGAAAAATTAATATATTCAGACTTTTTTTCTTTTTTAGAGGTCTTCCAAGAAAGAAGAACAAATATATTTATTTTTAAAAAATAAAATAAAACTCATCTATCTTTCAATTACCATTTGGACCATTAGATAGCTTCATAAATTTAAGATACATTATAGAATCTTAATAATCATTTTCTAAAAAAACATTGTGTTACTTCATTAACCTAGGAATTATTTTTTTAGTCATCAATTATTCCCAAATAAAGAATCAAATAAGAAGAGGGAAGGATCCTGAAGTCACATAGAATAATGATTAAACAGTGAAATAAATAATTGCCTTTTAGTTTTTATATATTTAAGAAAGTTATTGCATTATGTCCTACAAAGTATCACAGTGAAGTAGGGGATATTCTCTGTAGTGTGCTTTTAAATTTATTTCAACCGAGAAATAAGATTTTTCATGTTTGGTGCATGATAGATAGGAGGAGAAAACTGACAGAGGATCATATTTCACAATTATTAGATGAATCAGAAGATGAATTCAATGAGACTGATTATACTCTAGACTGATTGTGATGCTAAAATTGATCATTAAAGTGAAATCTCAGACTGTTAGAGTATTCTTTAGATGATATTCTACTTGGTTTTTCTCAACCTCACAAATTAATGAGTGAGCAGTATATTTCTTTCTAAAGACAAAAATGTATATTATCATGTAATTAGTAACTCAATTAAAATTATTTTTTAAATTTTAATTAAAAATTGTTTTTAATTGAAAAATTAAAAGACATTAACTTTACAAACTGAAATAGGAAGAACCTAATGACATAATATTTTTGGTAAAACCTAGGGTAAGCTAGTTTTCTGAAGAAGGTGTGATAGCAGTTTTTATCTTTTATGTTTCTATACCAAAAGTTGTTGATGTAAAAAGATTTATGTTTAAGTTATTCTTAAAAGTTTAGTATCACTTTATAATTATGCCCTTTTGTACTTATTATAGTTTACTATTCCTTTATTCTTATATTTGTAAATTAAAATCATTTTAAACACATTAATCATTAAAAGGATTCATTGGAATCAGGCAGTAAATGATGAGGAGGTTTTCTGAGGGATAATATTTTCAGAGAGAAAGCAATCCATCCATAAGGAAATAATAGAACACTATTAAAAGGAATATCAAAGTAACAAAAATATGGTATTTGTCTTTCTATGACTGACTTATTTCACTTAGCATAATACTCTCTAGCTCTATCCACATCATTGCAAATGGCAAGATTTCATTCTTTTTTGTGGCTGAGTAATATTCCATTGTAAATATATATACCATTTCTTCTGTATCCATTCATCCACTGATGGACATTTAGGATGCTCCATATATTGGCTATTATAGCTAGTGCTGCTATAAACATTGAGATACATGCATCCCTTTGAATTAGTATTTTAGTATTCTTTGGGTAAAAACCTAGTAATGCAATTGCTGGATCATAGAGCAGTTATATTTTTTAACTTTTTGAAGAACTTCACACCCATTTGTGGAATTTAAGAAACAAAACAAATAAGCAAAGAGAAAAAAGAGAGCAAGATGGAGATACTTTAACTATAGAGAAAAAACTGATAGTTACCAGAGGGGAGGTGATGGGGGGATGGGTAAAAGAGATGATGGGAATTAAAGAGTATTTACTGTGATGAGCCCTAGATGTCATATTGAAGTGCTGAAACACTATATTGTACACCTGAAACTGACATTATACTGTATGTAACTAACCAGAATTTAAATTAAAAACTTAAAAAAATCTAAAGTAGCAAATGCGTGCTCTCAGAAAATACAAATGTGTTACAGAAATGACTCAAAACTCAAAAGTGGAAAATGAAGATAAATGTCTAACCAAAAATTGAATTAAAAGACAGGAATTGGAAAACAGAAGGAAAAAAGGATAAAATCGGAAATATTTCCAGAAAATTCAATATGGAGTTTTGAGGAGTTCTAGAAAAAGAGAAGAGGAAGTTGATAAAAAGACATCATTATTGAAAAAACTCAAGAAAACTGAAAAAGTAAAGGACATTAACTTTACAAACTGAAAGTGTGCACTTAATTCCCAATACAACCTATGAAAAAAAAATATGCCCCAGTTGCATTGTTGTGGAATTTCATAACTATGGAAACAAAATTACTGTGAGGTTTCAGAGAAAATAAAAGCAGGACACAGAGGATCAATGATGATGTCAACCTTAAACTTCACAACATTAAAAGCTGAAAATCTGCCTTTATAGTTGTGAAGAGAGATGGTTTCCACCTAGATTTCTGTACTTACCCCAGCCATCAGTCAAATGTGAGGGAAGAATTTATACATAAGTTATACAAGTGGTTAACACTGACAAAAATTACTATAATTTTTTTCCTCAAAAAAACTAATGAAGGATATGGCCACCAAAGGAGATCGTAAGCTAGAACAAGAAACTAATATGAGATCCTTCAAACAGAAATCCAATGGGAAAAAAAAAAAAGTTGTGAAGAACTCACCAGTATAATGATGAAATGAGATCCCAGGAATACACAGATACAGGAGAGCAATTATAGGTTAAAAGTAAATAGTGGAACTTAGGGAACAGGTATATTAAAATCCTCATTGCTGAATTATCTTCTCTAATTTTTCATTAATTTAAATCTGATTTAAGGAAAGTCATTTTTACTAACTTAAAAAGAAATTGTATTTTACTATAAAGAGTAGTTCCCCAAAGTATTAAAAGCATCACATCCTACTACTGAAATTGATGCCTTGCTCCAGTGATTTAAAATCAGTTGCATTGTTATCTTGGTTAAGTTTCCTTGTCTTTAGTTATAAACAACTAAGTTCATGAATAAATATTCTTTGTACAAATAAGGTGTTCCCTTGTAAAATTTTCTCTAATGTTAATAAATAATGAATGCTTAAGCACTGATTTAGCCTAAGTTTTAATTATTAGAGGTGTATAACTAGAGAGAAGCAATCAGATAAGTCCCTTCTTTAGTATTTTATATATTTCAATATTTTTGGATGATTTAAAAAAAAACTCCTTGCTATTGCTAGTATTGCTTTTATTATTGCTTGCTATTATATGACAAAATCTAGAACTCTGACTAAAGGTATTATCTGACCAGGACTTTTATGAGGGATGCTAAAATATTACAGATTTCTTGCAATGTAAACATATCTACTAATCTCCTTTTCAGAGAATATGCCAGAAAATCTGCATGTACCCCCAGGGATTTTGATGAACACATGCATACATTTTACATTAACTACCTTAAGGAGATTATTGTTAGCATGATTATTTTGCATTATTTATTCTTCAAAAAAAGAATAATTGTATAAGATGCCATTAGAGTCTAGACTGTGGCTCAATTACAACTGCTCATTGAACATAGAGTGATGGTATAAATAAAGTGATAGAAAAAAAAAGTAAATAGATGGGTATAATACAACTGGGAATTAGTGGAAATGGGGCAAACTGAAGAGAACATGCCCTATCAAAAGAGAATAATGTGTTACCAGCTGGCAGTTGTCATGTAGGAAATTGATCCTAGTGATGCCACATCTGATTTTTCAATGAATGATGAAAATAGACATTTTTAAATTTGAAGTCTCTTAAATCTAGGCAATCACTTTTTTTTTTTTAACACACTGGTGGACACGATGAGCACGAAAGCCAAATACACCAATTTGTGAGCTGCCTCTATTAGAAGGCTGACAATTTGCAGCAGCTTACATCTCGCCATGCTCATGTGATGAGTAAGATGCTAATTGTATAATGAAATGTATGTTTTATTTCTCAACCTTTGTAGGATGAAAAATAAGCCTACACCAAATCTCTCTTTTTCCCCTTAAGAAGCATTGTACACACACACACACACACACACACACACATATATACACATTTCCCCAGATTATTTATAAGCAGTATTCTTATGATTAGAGGGGAAAATTGAAGTTCTAATAAACAGAGGCTCTGAACTCGTGAGTGATTGTGTGGTGAACAAAAACTCTGGCCTAGGATTACAAAACTGTTAGGATGCAATTTTTATAACTGAAGGACCAAGCTTGCTGTCAATAGGTATCATCAGATCAGGAATGACTAAGATTAGAGATTCAAAGCACTAGACGTTCACTTCAAGGACATACCAGAAACATAGGTCACAGAACTGTTGGTTTTATCCATCTCCTATCTCATTTTAGACCTTGTCAATCTCCTCATGCACCCTGCCATCCTGCCTCACAACCAAAATTTTCTATAACTAGGAAAGAGTGTGAATATGTAATCAGTATCACAAAATTTAATATTATAAATACAAATCTACTAAGAATAATGCAGTAGAGCCCAGATCCAAAATGCTTCTTCAGCTTCACTTCTCCATTCAACTAAACTAAAATAAAAATTTATGAAGGAAGGACACAGATTCAACTCTGTGTCCAAAGTGCAGAGAAAATAGTCTTTCACAAGACAAATGATCAATAAATGTTTTTTAATGACAGAATTACAATACACATAGCAATATGTATGTACTTTACACATAGCATATATGTATCTATATGATTCTTTGGAATTTTTCAAAATATTTGGCTTTGGTTTCTGTAGACATTCCTATCCTTCCCTTAAAAGGTTGCATTGGAAATGAAAGCATTAATTGCAATAGAGTATTGTTTCCTCGCTGCCTATTCTGTATCAACACCATATGAGAGACTATAATGGTGAATACATTTTTTTTAAGCCATCACCCTTATAAAATTATCATTGGTGGAACACTGATGAATCTCACAGTCATTAAATACAGTGTGATACTTGCTACAATAAGAACCAGAAGATCAGGGATTCCCTAGAAGAATCACTTTTAAACTAAGACTTGAAAGATAAATAGTAATGGCTAAAGGGAGGTTTCCGGTGGCTAAAGTTAACAGAGGAAAAGAGTAGAAAGATTTGAGGCTGAAACAATCAGGTACTAAATTACTTTAATAACCCTATGGCCATGATGTAATGAATTTGATTTTCATCCATGAAAAAACTGACTATGATACAGAGCATTTAGAGACATTGTATTGGGGATCCTTGGGTGGCTCAGTGGTCCTGGAGTCCCAGGATTCAGCCAGAGGATCGAGTCCCACGTGGGTGTCCCTGCAGGGAGCCTGCTTCTCCCTCTGCCTGTGTCTCTGCCTCTCTCTCTCTCTCTCTCTCTCTCTCTCTCTCTGTGTGTGTGTGTGTCTCTCATGAATAAATAAATAACATCTTTAAAGAAATAGAGACATTGTGTTATACTAATCTATATTGAGACCATTAGAATGGATTTTGTTTCAACAAAACAGGGGAGAAATGGTTTTGGTTACAAGTCACCAAAGCGGTGATGGGTGGAAGAGAACTGGATAGAGTTGAACCTAATGAATTTGCTGTGCTCTAGGTAAAGTAGGTTGAATACTAATGATTTCATGGAATTTAACATATAGAATTGATAGAATGTGTTGATTTATTGACAGAATTGGGAAGATAAAAGGAAATGATTATAATATTGAAGTTTCTGGCTAGTGAGTTGCTGGTAGTGATAAGATTATAGAGGACACTTTATGATTAATAAAGCCTTAAAAGAACAATCCTTTGTTTGCTACATTAAACTTTGTAGTGTCAAAACTAGTAAACTGACAGGATATTCAGTTTTTCATTTCTTTGTAAAATATGTGGCGTCTACAGATTGAGTTTCTTCGGGTTTTATGTTTGTGGGAGTACATATGGTTGTTAAGTAATGTAGTTTGAAGAGCTCTCTTACCTTGTTTAGATAAGACCTACTTTATGAAGAGTAAATTCAAGAATTATTGCTACCACACGTACACACACACGCACACACACGCACACACACAGAGGCCAGTGATTACTACTTTATGGATAACCAGTAATAATAATATATGTATTTTTAAAACATATTTTCCAATAAAATATTCATTATGAGAGATATTTTCTCTGTCATTTGTCATATTTTCAAAGCCATTAAGCAAAATTTGGAAAAAAATAAGGAGCACATTATCAGAAATGGTAATAAAATACATATTCATAGTTTTAAATTGATCTACCCTATAGTGTTAATTTCTAATTTCTTCACCCTGGGGTGAATTGGGCTTTTTCATCTATCATTGTCATTGTTAATATAAAATTAAATAAAGGTTGGGGTCTGTAGAGATTCTAAATTTTTATTAATTTTATAAGATATGATTAAAATATAAGGCAATTTTATAGCATTGTAAAATTCATACTAAAATATTTCAAGCATATACTAATTTTAACAGTTTATTTAATGTTTTGCTTAATAGAATCTGGCTCATTATAGGTAATTCAGTTCCCATAGTACTCCTCTTTAACACAGAACCAACTTGCTCAATGCTATAGTTAAATCTCTATGTATCTGTCAAGCTGTCTTTCTCTCACTGGAGATCCTGTCAGATATAATCATTTTATGGTTTCACATTTATAAAGGTGCAAACCCCTGTTATTCTTGCCTTTTGTATGTCAGAAATTGTGAAGACATGAAATGTTTAATAAAGCTACTATGGCCACACAAGTAAGCACCCCCCCTTTTTGTTTTCTGTGTTTCCTCCTGTGCTATGTTTTATTCAAGCGTATGTTCTGCAACTTAAATAATCTCCAGGTTTTAAAAGATGTAGCCAGAACAATTTATTAGTTTATTAAAAGTATATTTATAAAGTATGAAATTCTTGTACTTCATTAATGGATATTTTATAAATAGAATTCCCAACATAAAGTTATTGGAAATGTTTATTTATAAGAGACATTACCTCAAGTTTTTTGTGTTGTTTTGTTTTTCTTTTTTTATTGAAGTATAATTGACATATGGCATTATATTAGTTTCATATGTAAGCAGAAAGATGACTCAATATCTGTATACATTGTGAAATGATCACTGCAAGAAGTCCAGTTATTATTCATCAATATAGAGAATTACAGAATTACCTTTCTTATGATGAAAATATTAAAGATCTAGTCTTTTAGTAACTTTCAAATATGCAATACAGTATTATTAATGATCATCACCAGATTTCAAAGTTATTTGTTTAAATAAGAAATCTAGCATAAGTTTATTAACTTCAAGCATGTTGTTAAACAGGAAATGACAATAATGCTTTTACGATTCAATAAAAAAAAAAAACAAGAAAATACACATATCCTAGAGAAAACAGAGATGTTAGTTTATACATTATTACAGGTCATACATAATTTTAAAAAAACAATTGAAATAAATCACCAAGATGTTAGAGATTAAATACTATTTTATATTATCTAAAATCCAGATATTCTGCAAAACTCTTTAATTAGAAATAACTTTTACAAGGGGCACTCAGGCAGCTCTGTTGGTTAAGTATCTGACCCTTGACTTTGGCTCAGATCATCAGATCATAGGATTGAGCCCTGACTTAGGCTTCATGCTCAGAGAGGAGTCTACTTGAAATTCATTCTCTGCCTCCCCCTCTGCCTCTGTTCCTGCTTGCACTCCCTCTCTCTAAAATAAATAAATAAATCTTAAAAAAAATAACATGTATAAGAATGTAGAATTGTATCTGCTTTTTGTTGTTGCAAGGAAAGAATTTTTTTTTCTTTCTTACCTTATGATATATTTTCTACCAGCATTTAGTAGGCATTTGTTTCAAGGTCAAATACAATAATTCTGTTTGTTAGAATAGTGGAACATGATGCAAGATAATTCCCAATATATCAATTCCAAACGGAATATATCAATTCCAAAAAAAATTGATAAAATTTCCAGTGGTACAACATTTAAATCAGTATGGAAGTGATATGATTTCATTGAGAAAAATTCTAATTTCTATGCTAATTTCATAAGATTGCCCAACAGATGTTCATTTAGGATATAGCCTTAATTATAAGGAGATCTACTGGCAAATTTTATCTCTACTATTGACTCCTAAAGTATTTGTTAGGGCAGCCCTGGTGCCTCAGCAGTTTAGCGCCTGCCTTCAGCTCAGAGTGTGATCCTGGAGACCTGGGATCGAGTCCCACGTCGGGCTCCTTGCATGGAGACTGCTTCTCCCTCTGCCTGGGTCTCTGCCTCTCTCTCTCTCTGTGTGTGTCTCTCATGAATAAATAGAGTCTTAAAAAAATAAAATATTTGTTAAAAATATGGATACCTTATTTTTTCAGGGCTGCTATCTGAATCTGGAACTTCAGAGTGGGCCAGAAAGCCTTATTTTTTCTTTTATCAATTATTGAATTTATTTAATCTCTTTAGCAAGCTTCTTGATCTTTGTTAAATTTGATGATCATTTAAGTTGCAGAACCACTGTTTGAAAAAGAAAAAGACATTTCCTAGATTTGCTTCAGAATATCAGATTTTTCTCCCAGGGCAGTCTCTTATTCTAACTCATCTGACAGTGTCAGAGGAGGGTCTTATGTGTAGTACTCATGACTAGTTTCTTTCTGGGTGAACTTCATTCACTAATTAGAGTGCCTAGGTTGCAATACAGACTCTACTCCAGGTTAACTGTGATTTTAAAGAAGCTAGTCAACCTCATTAAATCTAATTTTTTTTATCAATAAGATGAAAATTATGATGATACCTATTTGTTGGGGAGAGGAATAACAGATCAGTACATCTTGTAATATTTAGAATAATGCATGGTATATAGAGTTCATTTTTTATCATTACCATGTTCAATTATTACAGTTATTATCATTTTAATGTTGGCATTGAAAAGCATACTCAATAACCCAGAAAATTCCCCTGGAAGAAGAATGATAATTCTTTGGCATATTCAAAACCCTGCAATATAAAAGTAGTGTTAATATATCATCATGTAATAAAACGAGTGAGTTATCCTGGTTGGAATAAATAATACACATTCTGAACATTTCATACAAAAGCAAGAACGAAAACCCATCTTTCCTTGCTCACACATTGTTTTCCCAATGAGACATGTGCATGAATAGAATAATGCTTCTATCTTTTCAGTTACTATATAAAAAAATTCATTGTTGAAAGTAAGTTTTAATACAGCACACAACTTTCTTTCTTCTTTCTTTCTTCTTTCTTTCTTCTTTCTTTCTTTTTCTTTCTTTCTTTTCTTTCTTTCTTTCTTTCTTTCTTTCTTTCTTTCTTTCTTTCTTTCTCTTTCTTTCTTTCTTTCTTTCTTTCTTTCTTTCTTTCTTTCTTTCTTTCTTCTTTCTTTCTTTCTTTCTCTTTCTTCTTTCTTTTCTTCTTCTTTCTCTCTTTTTCTTTCCTTTTTTTCTTTCTTCTTTTGTTTTAGCACATGACTTTCTTAAGGTGTGAAAACCTTTAGGCAAAAAATAATAACAGAATTTTCTTACAGTAGATGATGATTAGCATGTCTTTTACCTATGAAACAAAGTAACCTATTTAAGGACTTACACATGGATAAGGTGGTATTACAACCCAAGTCTCTTAACTCCTGGTCCAAAGATAAACCTTTCAATAACTGTTCTCTTTTCCATGGCTTCAGTTAGTGAAGCCAGTAAAAAATTTTAACGTAGGCTGTTTGTTTGTTTTTTTTTTTCACTTATATATTCTTTTTATCCATCTATCTAAAATTTAATACTCTGTAACCTCCCACTTATCAACTGGCAATCTTCCACCCCTTCATTCAATTAATATTCATCCTTGCATCTCGTATTTTTCAAAATATGTTTTTGTGCTACCTGGGAAGGTAGATCAAGATTATAAAATCTAAAGCAAATGGTTATTTATGCTAAATTTACCAAAGACAGAAGTAATTTACAACAGATACGAAAGGTGTTACACATGTGTTGAAAGTTCAATTAAAGAGGTTAAAGAATGAAATGTAAAAGTATAAGAAATTTTCTGCCTAAAAGCTTACTTAAAAATATTAAATAGAAATAAGATAAACAATATCAATTTTAAAATAATAACAATAACCAAGCACAAAGGAATGATAAGATTTTCATATATGTGTTAATTGTTAATTGCTGCCGTAACAACTTGCCATAAAAGTAGAGGCTTAATACAAGATGAATCTACTACCTTAGAGTTCTGTCGTTCTGAAGTTAGGTGGGTTTGGCTGGTATTTCTGCTTCAAATTTCACAAGTTCAAAATGAAGTTATCTAAAGGGCTGGCCTTTGAGGAGGAATCTACTTCCAGGCTCAATTGGATTGTTGACAGAATTTAGTTGGTAAAATGAAGGTCCTCATTTGCTTGCTGGCTTTTGTCTGATGGTCATTCTTAACTTTTAGAGACTGTGCATTCCCTGGCTCACGGCTGTCTTCATTTTCAAAATGAGTAAGGGTGAAGCAAGTTCCTCTTTTTAAAAGATCTCTCGTGTTTCTTCCTCTGTGTCTCTGATAGTCTGTTTCTTTCTTCCACTTTGAAGAGCCCATGTGATTTTACTGAGCCCTCATAGATAATTCTGTGTAATTTGTGATAATTTCTGATAATTTGTGTAACCTTGACTTTATCTAGAGAGTCCCTTTTGCAGTGTAATATAACATATTGTCAGGTTCTAGATATTAGAATATGGACATTTGCGGCAGGGGCATGGGAAGGTAAGAAGAGTAGGTATTATCTATTCATCTCAACATGGCTAAAAGGAGGTGATAGCACTCAACAGCTTTGTGGTTTGCTCATTACAGTAAATATTTTCATTTACCTTGATCTTTTCTGAAAGGGTACAAACCATATTTTGGGGTCTACTTCACCATGAAACCCTGAACTTTTGTTGATTTATTCAGTAAATATTTATTGGTCCTGTGTTAGTCCCTACTCCAATTATCAGGACTAGAGAGATAAGGATGACTGACAACTTCCTTGCATTCATGGAGTTTACAATCTAGTGAAGAAAACAAAATATTTTTTATTGTAATCTAAGATTATTTCAAGTTTAATGAACACATTTAAAAGGCAGGAAAGAAGGTAGATATTGGGGTGGAACTAAGGGTGTACTTTAGGAAATCAATCAATCAAAACCTAGGGAAAGAGAATTCCAGAAGGAGGTAACACAATGAGCAAGGGTGATTGACATGAAGAAGTTTGACTCACTCAAGGAAGAGCCAAAGGGCAAGAGTGGCTAAAGCGAAAGAACAAGGTCAATAGGAAGGAGAGTAAGTTAGAAAAGTAGAGCATGGTGAAGAATTCGAATATTACTTTTGGGATGCTAGGAAGAAGGTTTTGAACAAAAGCTTAATGTTGATGTAGTCCACGTATTTTTCGCATTTTAAACAATTTTTTGTCTTGGGGTTTCCTTTAGAATCTCTCTATTTTTATAACATCTCAGCTAAAGAAATTTTAAAATTGTTAAAATTATGTTGTATCATGACAAGGCACTCATTATTTTCACTAAGTATAAATTCCAAAGTTTATTTTTTAACTCAAAGGATTTAGCAAATGTTCTGTTATAACACAACAAAACAACCAAAATAGTCAATGCTTTGGTTTTAAAAAATTTAAAAGAGATTTGGTAATATGGTCCCATGAACATAAAAATAGATTTCCTGAGATTTTGATTTGGTATAAAAATAAAAAAGTAGAGTTAAGTTTGTATGTATATAAAAATGATGCACAAACAACAAAAAAGAAAGCAAATAACTGTATTGAATGTATTTTTTTAGCTAAAGTAAATTTTGATTCATATTTTACCTTTTTATGACTAAATTTCTTCAGGTATCTCATAAATGTCACACAGAATAATTTTAATATCAAGGTCCTTGCTTCTGACTGACATGAAAAATAATGTTTATTTTGATAAATTTCCTATCTCTATAAGGAGGCAAATAACCTTTGATTGTACTTTATTAAGTACTATATAAAACAAGATATGCATGGTTTCCATGTAGTTTGTAGAAATAAGTAAATCTATATCGAGTATTGCCCTCTGTAATATAAAAATATTTAGTTAGAAACAAAATAATCTTGTCTCAGAGAAAAGAAGTCCTGAAATCTGGTCCTGCATCAGGCTCAGTGGTGAGTCTGCTTTTCCCTCCCCTTTGCCCCTCCCCCAGCTCATGCTTTGTCCTTGTCTCTTTCTCTCTCTGTCTCTCCTCTCACTGTCTCCCTCTTCAAAATAAATAATCTTAAAAAGAAATGCAGATGTTTTTTAAATATGGTGAGATGCTACCCCATAAGGTAGAATTGTAGTTGTCTTCATATCTTTGTTCCAATTAATTAAAACAAATTAAAAAGGAAAAAAAAAGTCCTACTATGTTTAGTAGCAGCTTTTTAAAAAGTTATTTTTTTTTCTGCCTTTCTCCTCTTTGGCTCATTTAGAAGGAATGAAGGATGACTCAAGGTATAGGAAATGAAATATGAGACCATATCTTAAGACAAATGCATAACAGTAGTAGACTAACTGTTATAAAAATAAATTTAAATAATATTTATCAACCTGCAGTTAAATAGATTAAGTTCTTATATGGTTCATATGACAGGGATTTATAAATCTTATCTAAATTACTGTAAAATCATTATAATATGAAAGATCAACATTAAAATATGGAAATAAATGAGGTTTACATCTGAGTCACACATGCATATATTGCCACATGTGGAAAGCCTTTGGTAATATCTTAAATTTGTGGCTTCTACAATTATATTAAAAAACACAAACTCACCTACAAATTACATCTTCCCTCATTTGCAGGATTTATTTTCACTGACAACAATGTTAACTGTATCAAGTCCTTCCACAAATGCTAATATTTTTAACTCTGTATTTCTGAATCAATGGCACAAAAAGCTTTCAAATTTTTGTATTATGTAGCCTTTTGAAATACTCAAATTAATTCATGATGAATACTACATGCTCCTCAAACTGAATCTATTCTATCCCATCATATCCTTATTATTACTCTAAAACATTTCATACATTTTTTATTAAAATATTTTTTCTTGTTCAAAAATATCCTTCCTTTTGTATGTTTGCCTGTAATAGATACCACTAATTTTTAAGAAATGTGTCAAATTCTTCAACTTACAGGAGTTATTTAATGTTTACCCTATTCTTCACCAGCATTGAATTTTTGTCCCTAATGTTTCTTATTTTGAAATGTTAATAACCATGCCTTTTAAATTACTCATTTTTAAAACATAGTTATCATTGCTCGCAATAAATCGTATTTTGGGTGCACTCTTCTATACCCTAAGGTTTTTCAGGGTAGGAATTGCAAATTATTTATAAAATAATAAGATAATATCATAAGATACTATTCATGATATATTTAATAACAGACAAAACCCAGAGTGAGTTAAAGAGTTTGCTTAAAGGATGGTTTTTAGTTGATTTTTCCTGTTCTCCACACAAATAGTCATAAAGGTTTCACTGCATTTGGATATTTATCCATAAAAATGGTAACGCCCTTTGTCTTTGAATCCTCGGAACATGATACAAAGCTTAAAAGTGGAAGATTGAACACATTTTCTGGAAGGAAAGCTGTAAATATTCTTGCTGTTATGTGAATGTAAATCTATTCACATTCTGCACATTATAAGTGATACCCACTGGAGCTCTGCTCTATATTTCCCATGTCTCACTTTGAAAGAACTATTGATTATCAATGAATTCCATTTAAGATGCCTAGTCTTATTTAATCTATTATTGAAGTCATCCAAAATTCTAACTATATCAACTACTTGCTTAAAATATATAATTGTTCATTTTGACGAGAGAACTAAAATTAGAAATCCCCTGAATGGTGCCTTTACCAAATTCAATTAATCATACTGCAGATCCACACATTTGCCTTATTTCCAGGTAGAGAAATAATAGCAAAGGTTTCTGCTGTCCTCAGGATCTTGAGGACAGGTCACTTTACCCTCCTGATTGCATCTATATGTGGAGTCCTACACATTCTTTCTATGGGCAAAAAGATACTACCTCATGCGTGCACTGGTTAGGTCCATGGTGAGGTTTAAGCTAAAGGAGTTCTGGCTTCACTAGTTTCTGGGTGACAAATCTAAGGAGATCATGGTTCCTTAAGAGACACTTTGAATGATTCCATACAGCATCCCCTCTAAGAAACACAGGGTGTTGGATGATGAATTCTTACATCTGGCCTGTGTGAGGTATGTTGAGAGACTTCTTTTCTGGTGTGCTGCTGGTAGTAATATTTTATCACTGTGATTTGTTTAGAATTGGTGGAGAATGATGGCACTAAAAAGCAGTCCGTGCTTGCCACCTGGAAATGGGGCAGATGGGTGCCCTTCCCATCACTGACAGCCATTACAAGGAGACCACACCATCACTTCTGCTTATTAATCTGTAATCCACCAGATGACTTATTCCTGTCTACCTACCCACTCCATCTAACTCCTGTTCGTTGCACTCCCTAGCAAAGAGTCATATCCATTATTTTGCTTCACCATCTGCTTTCTAGAAAGCTGAGGATAAACTGTCAACAATATCATTTACCCAATCCTGCATTTTATTTGTAGCTTCACCTGTTAATCTTCTTCACCTGTACAGAAGTGAATCCTGAAGTAAGGGCTTTTCTAAAAATGCATCATTTCTATTTTAATATTTTGTGTCTTTCTGGAATCCTCTACTTTGGTCCACTTGAGAGCTATCTATTTTGTGCAACTAACTTGTCTGATGTGTTCTTATTGGTGTAGTGGGAATGGAGGAGTAAGAATGAACAGAAATTTCAGAGTATAGGATATTAAAAAAATATGATGATTTCGTTTGTCCTGTTATAAAGAATAGGGATAAAATATGATTATAGAAAAAATGAGAATGGCTGTGAATTATTGCACTGAACTTAACTGATAAATTGCACATTTCTGTGATGCTCTACATTTAAAAGATAACATCATGTTTTCTCTGACATGAAGAAGCAGTTTCCCAAGAAGAGTAGCTTAGAGGATGGAAATGTGGTGGCTCCCAACACCAAGGTAAGGAAAATAAGCTAGATAATGTGAGGTCCTGGCTTGCTTTCACAAACTGAAGAACATTTTGGATGTGTTTTGAAAAAGAGTTTTGAATAAACATGCTTATGTGTTTTTTTTTTTCATGTCCTACCCATCCACCTTGAGTATTTCTAGGTATTAATGATTTCATATACGATGCCTTTATTGACTGCCCTTCCAACAGACACAGTAGCAACCAAATATGGGTCACATTCTGCTGTTATTTATTGTTGGTAATAATAACTTGTTTTTTCTATCATTCCTTGTCTCAACAAGTGAGCTACTTGAGGACTTGGCCTATAGGAAGCAGCAAAATAGGTAAATATTGAGTGGAAATATTTCTCTGCATTACCTTTACTTTTTACACTTAACATTATTCACTTATCAAATACACAATCTGTTCAAATTCATTTGGTATTAGTAAAGATGGACCTATAAGATCCTAATATTTATCTCTCCTACCTCCCACAATTTATCCCAAGGAAAGATTTTTCAAAATCTCAATTCTATCTCTGAATCTGGAATGATCCCTAGCAAATTCCCTCATCAACACTATATGGTTTCAATCCGTCAGACTTTTCAAAATGAATACTCCTAAATTATTGTTACCATGTATTCTTTAAGAAACATCAAAATTTAAGTTTCAGGTACTTTTCTAAATTAATGTTCACAAATATCTTGTGAAAAGGTATTACTATCACCTCACTTAACAGCTGAAAAAGCTGGAATAAAGTTAAGAAATTTGTAGGCTACACATATGCTAAATTTATAATTCAAACCCAGACAGCAGCCCCTCTATAGAATAACATCTCATTAAATGCTGTGGAGCTCCTGGCCACAAATAGCTAATTTTCGAATATCAATATTTTAGGAACAAGGAGGCATTGAGAAACCTGATTCTTCCATGGGAAAATTTAATTTAGAAAATGTAAATCAAGGAAAATATAGTAAGCAATTTAATTTATATGTTTTCTAAATGATTTCTCGTATTATATTTATGATGTCAATCTAAATAAAATTGCCAATAGTTTAAATGAGAGCACATTTTTCATCTTTGTTGTGAAATTTTCATCAATCATGTGGCCCTTAATTGATCTCCTTTCTTAATAACTATCAAGGTTTTTGAAAGGTAGTGAAGAAAATCATGAAAAAGTATAGTAAATGATTTTAAAAAATCTATCTTGATCATATTGTTCTTATATCTTTAGGAGATGAAATCCAAAGAACTTGGTGAAGGAGTCAAGACTAGAGATGGTAAAGAACTGTCAAGACTAGAGATCTATAAATTCCATTACAGATGCAGAAAGCTACATTTATCACTCCAATTTTAACAAGAATAAACCAAATAAATTACAAAATTGTAACTTCACTTGTGTCCATCAAAGGCTGGAGAAAACCAAGTAACCTCAATTTCTGAAACCAGAAGAGGACAGGAAAACTAAATAAGCTGAATTCTGAAGAGAGATCAACTCCATCAAGCAGAAACATAACATGCAAACTATATCCTTTATTAAAGAGTATAGGAGTAAAAGAAAAGTTACCAGACAACTGACAAGTCTTATCAAAAACTAAAGGCCAAGTGTGGGTATCATATCAATCTGTAATTGTTAGTTGTCCTAGACACAAAGCTTTTTTCAGGGCCCCCCACCATTTGCTCACAAGAAAGATTGGGAAGGAGGTAGCCGAGAGAGCCTTGCTCAGTGCCACAAAAATGCAGGAGATAATTTGTGATATTTGGGATGAGCAGAAAATAAATATTGCCAGCTCCCCTACTCTCCTAAAAATCAAATCCTTATACTCATGGGAGAAGACAAAAACATTCTAAGCAATAAATAAAAACTTATTGTGGAAGATGGGTAGAAGGAGAAACTCTCTTTCACTGGGAGACAGCCAGGAAACTTCACTGGCCTTGGATCCTATATTAATACCAAGCTCAAATGAGCTTCTGATGAGAAACAGGCCGAAAACTCACCTCCAAGCACAATCTCAGACATAAGGCAATGGTTAGAGGATTGAGGAATTTCATCCCCTGAGGCTCATAAGCAGAGTGTTACCTAACATTTAGGCACGAAAAGGCCAACTGAGATCACACCACACATACTTAACATAAACCTAACAAGGAGTAATAAAAAAGAAGTTGGCCACCAGGAGGGAAGATAAACAGCATGGAGATTAGTCATCTGTCTTGTTTGAAGACTATGAGTGTAGAGCAATCACTGAGAAAAACATTTTTGGGGACCTTATCCAAACCCTCAGTATGAGGCAGCCTCACCCCAACACTACAGAAATGTGAAGTCTGAGGAACAATGATGATAACAATATCAACAAACCCAAATCCAGATGAACTCATGGATATATTGATTGATTTCCTCACACTAATCGATAAATGGAGGAAGCATTTCTATGATTAAATAGCAGTTGTCTCGAGTACTATTGCCCTACTTACGATATTTATCATTTAATGAAAAAGTATTAAATATACCAAAAAAATGAAAATAGTCTGTCAAAGATAAAACAATTATGAAAGCAAGACATTAAAATGAGGTACATGTTGGAATTATCAGAAAGGGTCTTTAAAATAGCTACAATTAATATGTTATGGGAGGTAGTCAAGGTAGGGGGTGGCAAAAAGGGGTTTATCATTTTAGCAGAGAGATGGAAGTTATATGAAGGGATCCCATGAATTGAAAATAAACCAATAAAAAGTATTCAGATTTTTTAAATGAAAAGAAAGTAAAAAAGTAAAAAAAAAAAAAGATAAACACAACTTCTAAAAGTTGTGATAAAACATACATGAATTTCAAATCAGAAGAAGAAAGAATAATAAAGGGAAAATACTTGAAAACTAAAATATTCCAATTATTTAAAAATTACTTTAAAAATCAAATCATATATTAGCTCAGTGAATGCTAACCAGCATAAAATTTAAATGTGAGTCATATATAATATTCATGGACTTTCTAAAGAGTTGATATTCATAATTTGTTATTTTCCCTAAGTTCGCCTAGATATACAGCATTTAAAAATAAAATCACATTATGCTCTTTTTTGTTGTTGGTAGAAATCAACAAAGTGATTCTAAAATTTATGAGAGAACAAAAGAGTTTCAGTAGAAGCAATTTTGAAAAAAGAAGGACATATATGGTGAATTTGCACTACCTAGTCTAAGACTGGAAAACAAACTATAATCCAGCAAAAGGCTGCAGAAACAACAACAACAACAAAAAACAACAACAGTTTGTATTGGCATAAGGACAGACATATTGACCAATGAAATAGGATAGAAATTACACGGGGTGGAGGATAGTGTGGGGGCACCTGGACCTGGATTTTTCTAAATAATGTTGGAAAAGCAGGAAAAAATATAGAGTTCAAATACAGATGCACACATCTATATGTGTGCATCTATATTTTTTGACAAAGATGCTGAGACCATTCAATCTTAAAAGGATACTCTGCAATTGATGGTGTGCACAAAAGATTAGATATTCATCTACAAAGTAATAACCTTCAATCTAGATTTCTCACCATATCCAAAAATTAACTCCAAGTGAATTATAGACTAAATGTAAAACTTGAAACTAAAATTTCTGTGAGAAAGTATAGAAGACAAATTTTGTGACATAGGATTATGCAGAGATTTCTTAGATGGGACATCAAATGGACAAACTATTAGGTAAAACAATTCATACATTGGACTTCACTGAAATTAAAAATGTGTTCTATTTGAAAGACAGTCTTTAAATGAGAAAAGGTAAGTTACAGATTGGGAGAATATGTTTGCAAAATATACAATGATAAATGTCCATATCTGGAGATAAATGTCCACATCCAGAGAATATAAAGAACTTTCAAAATGTAGTAATTAGAACACATACAACAGAAATTTTGAACAGACAGGGCACCTAGGTGGCTCAGTCCATTAAGTTCAGGTCATGATCCCAGAGTCCCAGGACTGAGCCCCAATCAGACTTCCCACTAGGTGGGGAGTCTGCTTCTTCCTCTCTCTCTCCCCCTCCCCTTGTTCATGCTCTCTCTCACTGACTCTCTCCCGCAAATAAAAAAAGAAAATTGAACACACAATTGACCCCAAAAGATATAAAGATTGCATGAGCACATGAAAATATTAACATAATAATTTGGGAAATTCAAATTTAAATCACAGAGGGATAGCATGATAAACTGGTTTTAATAGATAAAATAGATAAAAAGTTGTAATAGAACAACTAAACTTCAAATAAACAAACAAACAAAAACTAAAAATACTGGAAGTAACAAGTTCTGGCAAGGAAAAAAATTTAGATTACCTGGAACTCTCATCTCACTGGTGATTTTTTAATAAGATTTTATTTTTTATAAGGTTTTATTTATTTATTTGAGAGAGAGAGAGAGAGGGAGAGAGAGAGAGAGAGAGCACAAGCCATTGAGGGCTTAGAGAGAGAGAGAGAGAAGCAGGCTCCCCACTGAATGGAGAGCATCAAGGTGCTCAATCCCATAATCCTAAAGTCATGGCCCAAGTGGAAGGCGGACTGAGCCACCCAGGCACTCCTGTTGATGATTTTTGAAATAGTACTGACACTGAAGAAAATCATTAGTCAGTTTTTTTTGGTAAAATTAAATCAGTACTGTATGACCCAACTGTCCACCCCGAGGTGTTTTGCTCAACAGAGATGATTATTACTATATCTGAATAATGACCTATACATGTGTTTAAGAGCCATATTTATAATTGCAAGACTAGAAATGATCCAATTGTCCACATCTGGAGAATGGATAAAGAAATGTGACACAGCCATACTATATACCACTCAGTAATAAAAGGAACATGCTACTCATACCTACAATGATACAGATAATTTTAAAACACTATGCTAAGTAACGACTACATATTCTATGCAAACGTTTTTTTTTTTTTTTTTTTTGAAAAGGCAAAACTATAGGGCCAAATAGCAAGTTGTAAGTTAGTAAGGTCTGGATTGAAAGGGGATATGATTATAAAGGGTAAATGGAACCTTTGAGATGATAAATGTTTTCAGTTGACCTAAATTACCAGAAAATCCTTTTTGATTTAGTTACCTCTTCAATTAAAAAAAATATGATTGTGATTTTTTGTTTGTTATTTATATATTTCGTATTACACTTTTATTTTTTATTTTTTATTTTTTAATAATACATTTATTTTTTTATTGGTGTTCAATTTGCAAAACATACAGAATAACACCCAGTGCTCATCCTGTCAAGTGCCCCCCTCAGTCCCCGCCACCCAGTCACCCCCCCCCTCCTCCCCTTCCACCACCCCTAGTTCGTTTCCCAGAGTTAGGAGTCTTCATGTTCTGTCTCCCTTTCTGATATTTCCTACCCATTTCTTCTCCCTTCCCTTCTATTCCCTTTCACTATTATTTATATTCCCCAAATAATGAGACCATATAATGTTTGTCCTTCTCCAACTGACTCATTTCACTCAGCATAATACCCTCCAGTTCCATCCACGTTGAAGCAAATGGTGGGTATTTGTCGTTTCTAATGGCTGAGGAATATTCCATTGTATACATAAACCACATCTTCTTTATCCATCATCTGTTGATGGACACCGAGGTTCTTTCCACAGTTTGGCTATTGTGGACATGGCTGCTAGAAACATCGGGGTGCAGGTGTCCCCGCGTTTCATTGCATCTGTATCTTTGGGGTAAATCCCCAACAGTGCATTTGCTGGGTCATAGGGCAGGTCTATTTTTAACTCTTTGAGGAACCTCCACACAGTTTTCCAGAGTGGCTGCACCAGTTCACATTCCCACCAACAGTGTAAGAGGGTTCCCCTTTCTCCGCATCCTCTCCAACATTTGTGGTTTCCTGCCTTGTTACTTGTCCCCATTCTCACTGGTGTGAGGTGGGATCTCATTGTGGTTTTGATTTGTATTTCCCTGATGGCAAATGATGCAAAGCATTTTCTCATGTGCTTGTTGGCCATGTCTATGTCTTCCTCTGTGAGATTTCTGTTCATGTCTTTTGCCCATTTCATGATTGGATTGTTTGTTTCTTTGGTGTTGAGTTTAATAAGTTCTTTATAGATCTTGGAAACTAGCCTTTTATCTGATACGTCATTTGCAAATTTCTTCTCCCATTCTGTAGGTTGTCTTTTAGTTTTGTTGACTGCATCCTTTGCTGTGCAAAAGCTTCTTATCTTGATGAATTAATATTGTGAAAATGTCAATGTTACCCAGGGCAATTTACACGTTTAATGCAATCCTTATCAAAATACCATGGACTTTCTTCAGAGAGAACAAATTATTTTAAGATTTGTGTGGAATCAGAAAAGATCCCGAATAGCCAGGGGAATTTAAAAAAAAAAGAAAACCATATCTGGGGGCATCACAATGCCAGATTTCAGGTTGTACTACAAAGCTGTGGTCATCAAGACAGTGTGGTACTGGCACAAAAACAGACACATAGATCAATGGAACAGAATAGAGAATCTAGAAGTGGACCCTCAACTTTATGGTCAACTAATATTCTTTTTTTTTTGTCAACTAATATTCAAATAAAGGAGGAAGACTATCCACTGGAAGAAAGACAGTCTCTTCAATAAATGGTGCTGGGAAAATTGGACATCCACATGCAGAAAAATGAAACTAGACCACTCTCTTGCACCATACACAAAGATAAACTCAAAATGGATGAAAGATCTAAATGTGAGACAAGATTCCATCAAAATCCTAGAGGAGAACACAGGCAACACCCTTTTTGAACTCGGCCACAGTAACTTCTTGCAAGATACATCCAGGAAGGCAAAAGAAACAAAAGCAAAAATGAACTATTGGGACTTCATCAAGATAAGAAGGTTTTGCACAGCAAAGGATATAGTCAACAAAACTAAAAGAGAATGTATTACACTTTTAATATCAATTCTGCATCAAGTGTTTCTTCTAGAATTGTGGATAATCCTTCCTTTCTAAAGTCTGTTTGATATTTCAGATACTTATTCTTATAGTATTATTTCTAACCTTGTTTTATATTCTATTTTGTTTGCTAATGTAATTATCCATTTCCTTCTCTACACTTAATATTCTTGAGGGTATAGACTGTGAATACCTTATTCATTATTAATGTTCTTCACTCAGTCTGGAAATCTTCACTTAGAAGATGCTTAATTATTTTGTTGGTTGAATATGTTTCAAGTGATAACAAGAAGTTTAAATTTTTACTTCTAGTATAAAAAATCTAGCAAAGTTAGAAATTGAATGCTTTGTGTGGGAATTTATATACCCATTTACTTACCTAAAGGCAATTTGAATAAAGTGTCAGCGGTTAAATACCTGGGTCTCTCCAAGATCCAACAAACTACAAGATACATAATTTTTACTGAAGACTAGCCATTTAAAGACGATCAATAAAATGTATCTATATCACATACAGAATGTGATATAGCCTACCTAACACTGATTTAAAATTGTGAAGTGAGCTAAAAGTATAATGTGGTAAAATGGAGTCTTCAAAAGGAATATTGTTGAGAACATTCACACTGAAAAAGCTATTAAACCTAAAGTTTCCTCTAGCTTCACTAAGAATTGATTTTTATGATTTTAAATACTTCTGAACATCTCTCTGTGTGTGTGCACGTGTATGTGTATGTACATGCACGCAAATTCTGTATGATTAATATCAATTATGCTGACTTTTTTGCCAAAAATTCATAAAAGCTTTATAGCTTTGTCATTAATGATATAGATAATGGAGATAAATGGGCTGGAATTGAGTCATGACCCTAACAATTGTTAATTAGGTTGTCTTGAATTTTCCATACCTTAATTTCATCTGTAAAATGAGAATGATATTGTCTATCCTTATAAAATTATTTATAAAATTAGGTAATTTAGTATATTTAATTTTAATTAAATGCTTAGTATGTTGGCTAAGACTTTAAAACCTGAATATAAGCATTGACTTTTCACACAATCTCATATTTCTTATTGTGTGACAAATAATTATAAAATTAAAAAATAACAATTAGGCTTATAAGATACAAAATATTATTATAAGATGTGCTTACTTATGCTAAAATTTAAAATTATACTATTTAAAGAAAATATGGAATTGTAATCAACAAATAGCAAATTTTTCCAATAGACAATTATTTTTTCTTAAGAATAGGACTGTCTTTGAAATATATACTACCTCTATGAATTTGAATTAAAGAATTTTGGGAAAATATTGCAGCATAAACCTAAAGTTATCTATATAATGAGTCACAGTGAAAGATAAGACTGTAAAACAGACCAATTTATGAACAAGTAAAATGTACATTTCTGCATTAAGATATTTCTTCTTGGTCTCAAAAGACTAAAAACAATCTAAATGATAATTGCCTTTATGCACAAGACCTAAAGAAAAATGGGTAGGTAGAAAGGGAAATCAATATTATTTGAAGAAAATGTTATTTGGATATTTAGAATGCTCCATTAGAATACAAATGCTTCATTTGTAATACTTATGATTGTTCTTTTGATGTTACTTACGCTGATTTTTCTTAGTACTCCATTATGAAAATTTCGTTGGATAGTCCACATTCTGAGGAAGTCTCAGAAGTGTGAAGTATGAACATCAATCATTCCTGGGTTATATTAGTATGTATATATGTGTCCTATGTCATCAGGCTTATTTCTTCATGACATGTCGAGCTATATGTATTATTATGCAGTTTGTACTCTTGAAACTGTGCCAAATATGGAAAATCCTTAAATTTGGAAAATCTTTTACTTATAACAATTATGATGAAATGTAATTATTTCATATCTGATGAGGTACAATCTGGCACAATCTGGCACAATATGATAACTCCTAATATCTCATTTTTAGAAATTTTTCTCTTTTGTGCTTACACTTCTTTCTAGTATGCAAATAGTGTTTATAGAGTCCTGCTGTGACACAGAACAACTTTAAATGTTTGGTCAATGGTAAATATTTTAAACGCTGATTTAAAAGGCAGCATCCTTGACTTCAGATGCCTAATGTTCACTTTGGTTTCATCTCAGGAATATATAAAGTTGGAAAGAGCATCACTCCACACTTACACAAAGGAAAAATCCAGACAAAATGCAGACTTTGACTGCTTAAAGACATCAGAAAGCTGATATTTCAGAGCAACTGAGTAATCCTAAATCTAAGAAGACATAGAGTCCTGTAGGGAGGTATACGATCAAACACTATATTAGAAAAGCAAAGGTTATAGGGTGCTGATAAAAAGAATTGGGTTTGAATAGTTGATGAATTGGCGGAGGCCAATATGATGGCAGAAGTGTATGAAGCCCCAGTGACCACAGATATATAGGGAGGGATAGCAAGTTCTTGCTGGCCTTTTTGCCATGAACCCCCACAAAAGACTCACAGAAAAAATGAGTGCATGCTGACAAAATTTGCCTCCTAAAAATGGCATGAGGTAGGGGGATAAACAGCTATTGTAAGGGGAGCAAAAAAACTGCATAAGAATCCTTCTCCAGGATCAACTATGGGGAAAAAAATACTTTAATCCTTGGGAGAATAACAAAAACAGCCAACATTGAGCTACTGGGAATATCCACTATAAATGGGAAATGGAAAGGGGGATGATTTCTACCTCTGAGGGAGTAGAAGAAGGGCCCTGGGATCCACAGGTAGTAGAGGAAGTGCATCATTTTGAAGGACACTTCCGGACACTTCGACACAGCAACAGACTGAGGGTAATTGGAACAGCAGGGAACCTCCCTTTCCTGACCCCAATCCCAGCCCACTTAGTATGGAATAAAAGTAACATTGGAATGTTGCTATGAGATTTGGTAGACACAAACTGCATTAGTCAGGATTCTCCAGAGAAGCAGAACAAATAAGATATATAGAGAGATACATGAAGAGATTTATGATAGGAATTGGCTCACACAGTTATCAAGGCTGAAAAATCTCATGATCTGCCATCTGAAAGTTAGAGAAACAAGAAAGCCAATGATATAATTCCATTTGAGTCCAAAGGTCTGAATTCTGAATTCAGCTTTCTCAGCTTAACTAAAACTTGGAGCATTTTCCACAGGCAAAATGACCTTGAAGAAGTCTTAAAAGAAATTCTTCATACTAAAAGAATATAACAAAGTGATGAATTTATAGCAAGGAATTAAGAGCACCAGGAATGGGATAAATAATAGGATAATAAAAACTAGTTTTCTCTTTTTTAGTTATTTATTTATCTAAAGCAAACTGTATTAATTGTTCATAGCACATATAAAATATAAGACATTATTATAAAAGAAAGAATTGAGAAATTGAGGATTTATTGTTATAAATTCATTAGACTGTACATGAAGCTGTATAATATTATTTGACTATGGTTAATTAAAGATGAATATTGAAAACCTCAGGGCAACCACTAAAATCATACCATAATAGTGAAAATAAATTGTAATGATTAAAATGACCAATTAGCTCTAGAGAATCCAGAAAATGAAGAGAAAAAATAGAAAGAACAGATGGAACAAATAGAAAACAGCCCGGAAAACTGACAGTTTAATTTAGACATATCAATAACCAAACTAAGTGTGAATGACCTAAATGCAGCAAGAGCAGAAAGGCAGAGACTGTTAAATTGGATTTTAAAAAGCAAGAAATATCAATAAGCATCCTACAGGAAAAACACTTTAAGGAGGAAGACAGAGATAGGTTAAAATGAAAGGAAAGAATGAAGGAATACATGACCCAAAGGTAGGCTGGAGTACCAAAGCACTGCAGAACAAAGTTACTACTAGAAATGAAAAGAGAATTACAAATGAAAAAGGGTTGATTTCCCCAAAGTCATAACAATCCAAAATGTACACGTTCTTAACAACAGAGCTAGAAACACAGAAATCAAAAACAAATAAACTGAGACGTGGACAAACACACAATTATAGCTGAAAATGTCAATGCTGATCCTAATTAATAAAAGAAAAATAAGAAAGTCAGTAGAAACATAGAAGGCCAAGGAAGATGGCATCCCCACATTTTCTCAGCTTCTGTAGGAGGATAAAAAGCCTAATTTTTTTTCTGTCAGAGCCTGACATTGTTAATGCACTATGACCTTACACTGTGATTTGATTATTTTCTCTTTTTAAAAGATTTTTATTTATTTAAGAGAGAGAGAGGCAGAGACACAGGCAGAGGGAGAAGCAGGCTCCATGCAGGGAGCCAGATGTGGGACTCGATCCTGGGACTCGATCCTGGGACTCCAGGATCACGCTCTGAGCTGAAGACAGGCACTTAACCGCTGAGCTACCCAGGCATCCCTAATTTGATTATTTTCAATTCAATTATTTCCATGCCAATCCTCATTACAAAATATGAAACCCATGAGGAAGGATGGATAGATGTAAGAAGACATGATGTTTGTTTGATCCCTAATGTCTGGTACATTGAAGAACCTTAAGCTTTCTGACACTGCAAGTAGGAAATCTACGTGCATTTCATCAGATACATACAAGAAACAAATGAAAGTATGTCTTGTTTTTCATGTATGAATTTTTAGTGGTAAGAAGACAAATATTTGTTGCCTGTAAGCATAATCTCCATTTATCCTTTTCAGAGTGTGACTTATGATGCTTGAACATGGAAGTAACATAAGTCTATTATATTGAGTTTGGTTGTTCTCTTTGTTATAAGTTAGAATAAATGCTGGTCAATTAATATATATTGAATTATCATCTCTTTGTTTTTCTCCCAAACTTTCAATTTAATGAGTTAGATGTGAAGTTTCCAAATGTATTATAATTAAAAGTAAATGTAATTATAAAGATAAAAGAGGATGAAAGTTAACTTCCACCAATATTTCATACCAAGAATATAAATTATTTGTTTAAAATAGAGATTAAATTGTATATAACGGTAATTGCTGGTGGCCAATAACATCATACATTATGTTACCCTGGGGCTTAACAATAAAATTAAAACTAGTAGTCCTATATTTTTTTAAAGATTTTAAAAATTTTATTATCTATTTGAGAGAGTTAGAACATGAGCAGCATGCTAAGTATCCAATTACTTCAGCTCAATAAGGAAATATGCTCTAATATTAATGTAAGAACTTTATTACTGTTATTGGAAAGCATGACTTTTTATGAAAGAATACTCTGATATTTTAATTAGAAATATAAACAATGAAGCATATATTTATTGAAATTTATAACATTTCAATCTATTAAAAGATATGAAGTAAAGTTGAAAAAAATGATCATTGCAGCTATCCATACAAATGTGAGTAGCTCAGATATGTTATCAAGGATATATCTATGTATTTATATATCTACACATCTATCTATCTATCATCTATCTATCTAATGATCTATCATCTATCTATTTGTCTATCTTTAGAGAAAGACAAAGAGAGAGAAATAGAGACAAAGAAAGATGGAGAGAAGGCAGCTTCAATAAACAAAGCACTTAAAATGGAAATTGTACAATTTCCTTAATTTTCTGAAAAATTCTAGCAAGTATGTCATGCAACTAAAGTGTAAAAATTCCCATTGTAAAAAACAAAATCCCTTAAGACTCAAATATCTAATAAACTATACTCCTGTTATCTCAATTGGTATATAGAACAAACAAAGCCTGCCTAGGCAACATTCTTTTAGATATTTTGTTTGCCAAGATTATTTTAGACACTGCAATCTTTATTTTTTGATTTAACCCAAAATTAGGACAAATTCATTGTAGATAATCTGAAAAATATCAACTGATTCCCCCCCCCCAGAATACTGTGTATGTGTCCCAAGTTGCCATCTACCAATGTGATATTTTTGTTTATAAAGTTGCAATGGTTTTCAAAAATACATACATACAACTACCATACATATGGAGCCAAAATACAGATAGATAGGTAGATAGATGATAGATAGATGATAGATAGATAGATAGATAGATAGATAGATAGATAGATAGATAGATGATAGATAGATGATAGATAGATAGAATCATTGGGATTCTGAAATAATCTTCCCCTCCTCTTCACTTAAAGTAAGTTGAAATGCTTACTGTGTCAGTGTTAAATATATAATCTCAAAGAAAATTTGTCCTGTTCAACAAGGAACTATTTTTGCTTAGCATGGCCAGATCTGCAGCATCCTTTGTTAATCAAGCTGTGGTCACCCTATACCAATGCATACTGACCTTGTCAGCAGCTTAGATCAGTACCTTTGTCATAGGTTGAGGTAAAGCTTAATTTATACACTTGCTAAAAGCTCCCTTTAAATCCAATGTCTTCTTTGACTCTCATATCACAAAAGAGACTTTACTCTTCAATGTGCACTATAAAATACTGCCTTTTTGCTTATTAACAATTTTTTTTCTTTTTTATAAAGTACTGCTGCTCATTACATTTTTTTACAAAGATCTTTGTGTCTACTCTCCGTCAGTGTCCTTTCTTACACCTTCAATAGAGAGGTTAATTTAAGCTTATTTTTGTGGAAATGATTCAGTTAATGGAAATATAGATGATATGCCATTTTCCTGCAGCAGAATTAAATACCAAACCTTTCCACAGGCAGATATGACATGATCTTTTTAACTTACAGTACACTTAACTTTTACCTTTTTTCCCAATTTTTTAAAATTGAAGAATGGTTGACATACATCTTATATTAGTTTTAAGTGCACAACATAGTGATTCAACAATCTAGACATTACTCAATACTCGATACAATAAGTGTAGTTTTAGCACACATTTTTAAGTTAATCGTGGGTTTATATTTCTGTAATGTTTCCCTTACTTATTCTAAGTATATTTGTCAATTCTTTTCATAAGTACTACTAATATGTCAAACTAAATTGGCAAAACATGGATGCACCTAGAAGATATTACACTAAGTGAAATAAGACAGAGGAAGACAAATATCATATGATTTCATTTATATGTGGTATATAAAAAGCAGAACAAATAAACAAGCAAAAAGTAAAATCAGACTTATAAATACAGAGAGTAAACTGAATATTGTCAGAGGGAAGAGGCTGAAGGGATGTGCAAAATGTGGAGAGGGGAGTGGGAGACACAGGTTTCTAATTATGGAAAGAATAAGCGATGGAAATAAAAGGTCCAACATAAGGAATACAGTCAGTGGTATTCTAATAGTGTTGAACGGTGACAAATGGTAGCTACACTTGTGGGGAACGTGACATAACACATAGACTTGTTTAATCACTATGTTGTGCACCTGAAACTAGTGTAACATCATGTGTCAATTGTACTCAAATTTAAAATAATAAATTTCTTTTTCCCTAAGTTTATAGCGATGATGAGAGCATAAAAACATGCTCAAATCAATTCATTTGTGGAAGTTGAACATACAAGAACTTATCACGTAGAAAATAGACAAAGGGGAGGAAAGTGGCCCGTGTTCTCATATTTTTTCCCCTGACTTCTACCGAGACATCAAATGGCCATCCCTAGATCTGCTTGCCTCATTTCCTGATAAACATCTATGATAGAACATTGATTGTCTAAGGCACAGTTTTAGGAAAGAAAAATTACATAAGTGAGTTTATATGTAAGAGTTCAGTTTCTTTTCTAATTTGTAGGATTTGAAACATGATACAGGAGGAGAATTGAGTCAAAGCATGGTCTAAGATGTGAATACACATCAAGTGTCTCACCTTCTTAAAACTTGAAGGCTCTTAATTGAATTCCCTTCCCATTATTTCATCAATTTCTGTAACAATTTTAAAAAAAAATATCAGTTGATAAAATTGTGCTAATAGCTCAATTATCTATTATGGATACTAATTTTTTAAATTTATCTACTTATTTTATTCATTAGCAGTGGACATGAAGTAATTATAATTTAATCTCTTATTGTATGAGTACAGAGGCAATATTATAATAAATTATGTTTAGTTTCGATTATGTAATTATGAAACAAGATCAAACCATTCTCACTGATTCACAGAGGAGTCGTCTTCAAGAGGAATGGAAAGCAATATTTTAAAATCACTGTTTTTATAATTTTGCCTTTTCATGGAATGCAGGCATGTCTTGTCTAGATTCTGTTAGTATGAAGTTTGACATTTGTTGGGTGCGAAATGCATGATACAGTTCATTATTGATTTATTATCACCATCAAGTAATTTCCTCACCAAGGAGCAGTAAAATGCTTCTTTTTCTATGAATTACATTCAGCTGAGTCAAAAATAACAATTTCACTGTGACTTTTTACCAATAGTAAATCTAGTTAGAGCAGGTAAATGTTCTAAGTGTCATGGTCACTGTATATATACTTTAATCACGTCCTTACATATTCTTTTAGTTTTCTTTTCAAACTAGTTTATTTCCACTGAAAAAAATGATGTGCTTAGAATTAGTCAATGCAATAAATTGAACTGGCCCCTCATGATTCATAAAATATTTACCGTGTCCTGAAATGTCAAAATACTTTAGCCTAATATTTTCAAGAACTGTGATTTATCATGCTGCCAGAGGTGAAGAATTAGGTTTCCTTCTTGAAGCAGATAATCAGAACAAAGTGATATTTTAAAATTTGCGTATTTTAAAAGCCATGAAATCAAATTTCACTTCACATTTTTAGCCATATTACATAACGTCTTTTGTATGAATGAAAATTATGCCTGACACACTTTTTTATTCCTGAAAAATAAATGAAAACATGGTTGAAATGTTAAGCTTTGCTAAAGTGAAGTCATTCTAATTTGTAGAAATTCCACATTCTTACATTTAATAGCAATTCCCTCCACACTCAGAAGGCCATGTGCAGTGATTATAGACCACAGTAGGGAATAAACTTTTCCTTACACTCCACTAGCATTTCATATATATTTTTTCTTTAACCCACTTATTTATAATAGGCTTAAAGGAAGAATGGCTTTTCAGATATCAAAAGGCAGTGAAGCAGCTAACATAGAATTTCATAAGGTTTTTGCTGGGTGGCAGACCAGCAATCGTTGCATAAGTGGAAGTATTGCCAGGTGCACTTGGCATTTATCACTAATTCCAGTGCACAGTTCTCGTTGGTGCATGGCCAGTTTTATCATCAGGAGACAACAGTAAACTGAATAATGATGATTTTAATGATCATTTTAGGACAGTGAAGTACTTGTGGTTATTATCTTAATGTTTAGTGATGAACTGTAAATGATCATGCATACTTCTTCTAGAAATAAATTTGAAAATCTGGTTTCAGATCCAATAAGTAAATTAAGAAATATTTTTTGATACAGAAGAAACGCGAGGAATATTTTTCCAGAGACACCTACAAAATGAAGGAGAAAAATCATTTTAATACTATAAACAAATTAAATCAAATATGCATATAATCTTAAATGGAGGGATGCCTGGGCGGCTCTGCGGTTGAGCATCTGCCTTGGACTTGGGTCGTGGTCCCGCAGTCCTGGGACCAGTCCTCACATCGGGTTCCCTGCATGGAGCCTGCTTCCCTCTCTGCCTGTGTCTCTGCCTCTCTCTCTGGGTCTCTCATGAATAAATAAATAAAAATCTTAAATGGATTTGTAAATATTATATTCACTGTGTATCATGTATGTTTTTGGTTAAATAAAAAAATCGTTACAAACTGATAATGTCTCAACTTTAAAAAATAATTAAATACAATAATATACCTATATATTAATACACCTCTAAATTTTAATTGCAGTTTTAAGGAAATAATTCAATGAAAGTGCCACCATAATAAATTCTGGAAAGGTTTATTTCAGCAATAAAAATAGTAAATTTGCATTATACATTGAAAGTAATTTTATAACCTGCAAACACATGTTGAAGTAAGAATACAATATTTCTTGAAATACCTTTCTCCTTAAATGACATGTTAATCTTTTGAAAAAAAAAAAAAAACTGTTCCCATGAGTGAGTTTGTAAAGTTATTTTCACTAAGTCAGTATATATTTGGCAATTTCATTGTCTACCCATGTATGATTGAAATTGCATCACCTGATGCCCACTGTTCTCACTTGTAGTGAGACGTGTGGGTATTACTTACAGACCCATCAAAAATTACCTCAATGATCTTGAGTAAGATATGTCGTCTGAGTCTCAGTTTTCTTATCCCTAAGTCAAGGGTGATGGAATATATGAAATATACAGACACCGCATGCTCTCTCCGTCCGTTCTACACGCCTGTTATTTTTACATCTGTGAATGTCATGTTGTATTGGAATTGAGAAACCTGAGACTAAAAGCATACTTATTTTGTCAAGTTTGTCATTTTGTTTTGAAACATCGCATCTACAACTTAAACACTCAAAATGGAAACTATGTCTAAAACAAATACAAGGAAATTAGTTAACAATAGTAACTTATTTTAAAAAAATAAAAACATGAATTATATGATTTAAGAGGTTCCATGTCTTCTCTTCCTCTGACCAATGCGCGCGCGCACACACACACACACGCACACACCACATGCACATAGACTTATAGCCTCAAAGGATACAAGCCTATCTCCACTGTAAATTTTACTTTGTGATGAAAGAACTCCAAAGTGTAAAAGCTAAAAGGCATTTTCTTTTTATTTATTTTGCTTCATTTTTTTTCTTTCTTTAATGATTCTTTAAGATTTAAAAATGTTAAGTGATCATGCTGCAGGTATTTGGGAAAAAGGAGCACTTTTGTTGTTATTAACTTCAGGGGGAAAAAAGAATCTCTAGTTTTTATATTTATTTAGATAGTATAAACAATATCTAAAGCTCGAAATGTCGATTTCTGTTTCATAAACTCTTAAAACACTATACACTTCCAAATGTACATGTTTTTATAAGACCTTGACTTTATGTCTTTGCTCACTCTCCTTCATATTTTCCCTCATGTTTCTCAATGCTGTATATTGTTTTGTGGTTTAATTTTTAAAATATAACCAGAGTACACCATGCAGCATGATTCTTAAATATTATATATCATAGAACTGTTTCATTATGAAAATCAAGAGTTCCCTCTACCATTCATCCTCTCCCTAACCCTACCTTTCTAGATACCACTTTAATTATTTCTGTTTTTAGGTCTTTACTGGCTTTCTCCTGTGCCACACTTCTAATCACCCTCTATTACCTATTCTCTCCTTATTCCATTTAGACATAGGACTCTATGCAAAGCTAGAAACTTTCTTTTCCAGCCTGTCTTAATGTTATATGTGGCATTGGGACTAAATTCAAACCAGTGGCATAGGAGCAGCCTCTGGTCATAAATTTTAAAAATTAACACAATAGTCCTCTATTTCTCGTTTTTCTTATTCCCAAGGAAAGCAAATGTACTAGTGAGCCGGCATGTAAGGGAGATGCCCTGTAGGTGATCAAAGCAATAAAATTAAGAAATCTGGGTGCCTGGATATCCTCATGGAAAATAACCACTTAGGTGACCTGGCTGTCTACCTATGACAGACTATTCTGGGAGAGAGAAATACACTTCTATTATATATAAGTGTCATTTAAATGTATGAATTTTTAGTTCTTAGTGTTATAGAAAATTAGCACATATCCTAATTAATGCAGAAACTGGCACTTCATTTCTTTTTAATTTTAAGACATTTTATTTATTCCACAGCACAAAGAAAAGATTCAAGACAATAAAAATGATGATACAATAAAAAAAATGAATACAACATTGTTTTACCCTGTGGCATAACAAGTGGGATATTGCCATAGCAAATAATTGAAAGAAAAGAAAGAAAGAAGAAAAAAAGAAAAAGAAAGAAAGAAAGAAAGAAAAAGAAGAAAGAAAGAAAGAAGAAAGAAAGAAAGAAAGAAAGAGAAAGAAAGAAAGAAAGAAAGAAGAAAGAAAGAAAGAAAGAAGAAAGAAAGAAAGAAAGAAAGAAAGAAAGAAAGAAAGAAAGAAAGAAAGAAAGAAAGAAAGGAAACCTGAACTGATTAAATAACCAAATAGTGGACTATAGCAAAATATTTGATGAAAATGTTGCCTGTGATGATCTAAGCCAGAGATCCTGATCTTTGAGATAATGAATTAAGTAGAGAAGACTTGCAAGTTTCTCTTGTGGAAGAGGTGGGAATGGTGTGTTTATAGAAAAGAGAATGCATTTAGACAGCGAGGGGTAGGAAAGTGGATTGTAGAGGACACCACTGACTATTTCCAATATCTAGTCTTCCCACTGCTTTTAAAGTAATAGAAACAATCATGTTTTAGAAGATATAAGCCACCACAGATAGAAACTTCATTGCCCAGCCTCTTATACCCAGATATGTCCATGAATTTAATATTTTGTCCACTGGAGTCTGAGTTTAGTTCTCGGGGCATGTTATCTAAAAAGGAAGTTACCTGCCTTCTGCGTCCTTTCTTTCCCCACACATATGTTAGTACACTGTTCAAGTCCAATGTAATTAAATAAATTAGCAGGGTAACATCCCATGATGACCAGAAAAAGGGATACAAGGAAATTGGGTTCTTGGAAGATTTTGCTGAATAAAAACTTACCTAGATTCAAACATCTTCCTACTTTTCAACTGAAAAGTGAGATAAAATAAATCTCTACTTCATCTGAACAAGTATACATTTTGGTGACAGCTTGGAATGTATTGTGACTAATACATAAATGCTTCTCTAAATATTATGTGTAAATATATTTTAAAAAATTATGAGATATATTCTCTTTCCTTCCTCTGACAGAAAATGACATAATCAACATACCTTTTCCTTCCTCCTACAATTTCAATGGTTAATTCTATATTTCAAATAGCACATTTCTATTTCTATTTCATATTCTACTGCCCACACAGTTATTTCTGCCCCAATTTTATAAGCTAAAGAGATTAGTCCTCCCAGCCTGCTATTCACCTTCTCTTCCAAATTTCAATCTCAAACCTACAAATTATGTCCTTCATGTCCTCAAAGATGATAATGATTGCATTCTCTTTGTAACATTAGTTTTATCTTTTATTTCAATTTGGCTTTCAATTTTGTGACTTCCATTGATTATAGGAGTTGAAACTAATTATTAAAATTTAGAATTCTAGGACTATGTAAGTACATTCACTTTTGAGGAAAATACTGCGCTAGCATTGGATTTCTCTTGTGTATGGGTTTGATGTCACAACCCCAGTGCCATTCAAACAATGTTCCCAGGAAGAGTTGGGGATTTATTTTTCTTAGAGATCTCTTTCCTGGTGAGTAGAATTACAACATATATTATTAGGTAGGACTTCTGTCGCTGTCCTGAGGTGAGCCCCCTTTGTCCTTCAATCTTTGTTCTTATCTTATTAACCTAGTTGCACTGAAAAAAAAAATCATGAAGTTAGGATTGAAAAAAAAGTTAACTCAGAATAAAATTATTCATTCAAAATTATTTTCTCTTAAACTTTGAAGTTTCCCTATTATCTTTTAATACTTTGAAGTTTCCCTATTATCTTTGAATAATAGCTGGCCGAATATATTTAAGTTTGATTCTTGTTCCATTAGATTTATTATATGTTTCTGTTTGTTTTGTTTTCAAATTGTGGGGATATTTAGATTTGTGTCTTTTTGGTTAGTGTATCAATATATTTTTGATATGTCTAAAAGATTTATTTAACGATGAATATTTTTTCATCGATTTTGCTAAAACATTGTAATTCTTTCTGTTTTAAGTCCTATGCCATTCAGCTCTGGGATATTTTTTAGTTTTATATTCCTGATATTTTTCTTCTTCATATTTTCTTTCAATGCTTTGAAGTGTCTAACATCTAATTCAGATCCTATTTGCTACTTGAAGTCACTTCAGACAAGTACCGCCTACCTTAGCTTCCTTTAACCTCTGACCATCAACAGCACGAAATTGGATATGTGTCTCTGTCTCTATGAGGAGAGAGTGGGTGTACATTGCAAATTCTGACTATAGTTTCTCATAAGAGTTTTACTTCCATAGCTGAATTACAAGATCCTTGAGATGTTCATATCTTACTTTGTAATTTCCTCTATTAAATTGCTTATGATATATACTGATTAATAAAAAGTAGGTAATAAAAAATACCTATTTCACAGTTGATATAAACGGCTTTTGATTCTTATTACATTAGAGATGCATGATTATGAGGGGTTTTGCTTGGCATATCTCTGACCTAAGAAGTCTTAAACACAGATGTTGTCAATAGAATGTTGAACAACATTTCTCTTGTACACCCAACAACCTTTTCCTCAGGTATTATAGGTATTATATACCTATATAGTATATACCTATATACCTATGTAATTATAGATATATATAACTTCCTGTGCATCCTTCAAGAAATGTGATCTTTATTTGCTCTCTCAAAGTACAAATACAGATGTTGTCTATGATATAGTCTTTGAATAATATAACTCTCAATTTATTAGTAATAGTACTTTACTTAAATTCACCCTTTTCGATATGTGTGTATGCTACTTGGCTGTCTATTTTGTTCTATATCCATTAGTACCTCTAGTACCATTAGGTCTTTAGCAGCAATTCAAAACCTGCATTTTGAATGAAATGAATTTCATAAAAGAAAACAATTTAGCAAAGAATAGGCAGGAGATGGCTTATTAATCATGAAAATGTCATATTTTCAATGTTCTCAGGTTTCTCTATAATCTACTGATTATACAAAGCCTGATTATACATGCCCGTTGTCTATGGTCTGTCTTCTACCGTCAGCATTATCCTACCCAAAGTACAGACTGTGAATTCATTCAGGCAGTGTTGATAAATTCTATCTTTGCTCCTATGCATTAGTTTCCTAGGGTTGTCCTAACCAATTAACACAAACTTGATGAATTAAAAGACAGAATTTTATTCTCTCATAGATCTGGTGACCAGAAGTTTAAACTCCAGGTATTTTCCCTTGGAGTATATTGTTTCCAGATTGTCTAGGGGATATTTGTTCTTTACCCCATATCTTCTCGTGTTTGTCAGTATTCCTTCACAGGTGGCTACTTTACTCCAATCTTTGCCTCCATGATCACAATGCTTGTTTCTCTTCTTTTTTTTTTCTGTCCTTTATAAGGACACATGACACTGGATTTAAGGCCAATCTGAATAATCTAGGATGATCTCTTTGTCTCAAGACCTTTAGCTATATTTACAAATATCTCTTTTCCAAGTAAAGTAACATTCACACATTTGAGGGATTAGGGTATGGATATAACTTTCTGAGGGCCACCACTCAACCCACTCTAATATCTAATATCACTTACTAAGCATTCTCCACTTTGATAAATACACAGAGATGTGTTTACCTCTTTTTAGCAATACTGGAATGGAAATGAACCTATAACACATTTTTAAAAGGAACATAAAAGGGGTTTTTCAATTTCTTTCCACACAAATTTTTGCACTGCCAGAGATCGAGAGGTATCATTTCTACCCATTGGTGCAATCTTCTCTATTTATAGGATGGGAAAATGCTAAAGAATTTTGCATTACCCTCTGCCCCAAGCTTTCACTAAGATGGTATTTCACTGTGTGAAATTCTGTCCTTGACAAAATAAGACCATTTTGAGTTTCCTTCCTTCTTAGCTCCTTTTTTTTTTGTCATATTTTAAACTCACCTCTTTTTCAATTTAACCCAGATAATTCTTATAGTAACTATATTAGTCAAGTCTAATAATTTTAACAATTGGCATATCAGTTACTTATATCATTTTTTCCTTTTTTTTTTGGTTTCTCTCTCTCTCTCTGTCTTCTGTGGAATATCATGTTAGAAATGGCTACCACCAAAAACCAAGAGATAACAATAGAAACAATTAAAACTAGAAGTGCCATATGGTCTAGCAATTCCACCTCTGGATATATATCCAAAGGAAACAAAATCACTATTTCAAAAAGATATCTGGACCCTCATGTGTCATAGCAACATTATTTACAATAGCTAAGACATGGAAACAACCTAAGTATCCATCAGTGGATGAATGGATAGAAAAGTTGTGATTTATATATATATATATATATATATATATATATAGAGAGAGAGAGAGAGAGAGAGATATCTTCACTGTATATATATAGTTATATAGTTAGTTATATATAGTTAGCCATAAAACAGAAGGTTATATATAGTTATATAGTTATATAACATATTATATTAGTTTAGCCATAAAACAGAAGGAAATCTTGCCATTTCCAATGACATGGATGGAACTCGAAGGCATTATACCAAGTAAAAGAAGTCACACAGAAAAAGAGAAATGCTGTATGACCTCACTGACACATGAAATCTTAAAAAACAAAACAAAACAGACCTAAACTCAATGGAAACAAAGAACAAATGGGTAGTTACCAGAGAAGGGGCAATGGGAATGGGAAAAGTGAGTAAAGAAGGTTAAAAGTCACAAAATTCTAGTTATAAGATAAATGGTCTAGTTGTAAGATAAATGACTTCTGAGAATATAATTTACAGCATGTCATTTATAGCATATTAACTATAGTCACCAAAATTGAGCTGTATATTTAAAAGTTTCTAAGGGAGTCAATCTTAAAAGTTCTCATAACAAGAAAAAAAATTGTAGTATGAGAGGTGATAGATGTTAACCAAACTTACTGTGGTATCATTTTGCAATACATACACATATCAAATCATTATTTTGTAAACTTTAATACAACATCTTATGCCAGTTGTATCTCAATAGAACTGGAAAAAATAAGCAACATAGCAATATTAAGTTTAAAGCTTATTTCTCACAACACAGTGAATGAATCAGTAGTTTGATACCTGGTGCTGCCAGACAATTCAACCCTGTGTTTCTACACGTCTCGTGACAGCTTCTTCTCCTGCATTAGCATTTTAAATATTTTTTTTAGTTGAGATGTAATTGACATATAACATTCTATTTGCTTGAGGCATACAACATAATGATTCGGTGTTTGTATATATTGCAAAAAGATTATGTGACAAGTCTGGTCTAGTTAATGTCCATCACATAAGTTGTTTTCTGTAACAAACACAGTTACAAACTTTTTCTTTTTCTTGTGATGAGAGCTTTTAAGGTCTACTCTCAGAAACTTTCAAATATGCAATAAGTATTAACTATAGTTGCCAGGCTGTACATTACATCCCCAGGATATATATTTGGTAACTGGATCAAAGACATTTTATATGGCAAAAACTTTGGAAGCTAACGATTTTGTGTCCTTCAGTGTCAGAGGAAAAATAGGGAACTTAGAAGAGTAAAGAATGTCTTTCCTTAGATGAAAGGATTGGCTGCTTTGTCAGCAGCAGCCTTATAAGATTGTTTAGTTTAGTTTTGTTTTATTTTAAGCTCAGTGTTTCTCATCTCTGACACGGGCACAGTGTATACAGCATCGGCCTGGACCCACCTCCACATTGCCCCTCTGAGACTTGAGGGGCAAGGGACCTAATTAGAACATGAAGTTCATGCTATTTTCTGTACCATTGCCTAAATTAATTTTGGCTCAGGAACTCCTTAAATGGCCAAATTTTTAGAACAATGGCAAGCCAACCTAGCAACTTTACCTACAGTGCCCCCCTCACCAACACAATCTTTTTCTGCGCCTGGAAGATTTCTCTTTTCCCCAGTAGAGTAAAACTATTTTAAAAATTATTTTTTCAAAACTCTACGCACATACTCACTTTTCTTTTATGACACCGTTTAATGCATACATTCAATATAGGGCAGTTTCACCCCTATGTTCATTCCACCACACAAGACTTTTTGCTAAGATTATGAATAATCTGCACATTTGAAAATCCATGGCTATTCTCATTTCTAATCTTTCTTAAACTTTTAGCAATGTTTGACATTTTTCTTCAACTCTTCCTCATTGAATCACTGTCTTCTCTTAGCTTTCAAGATAGTCATTCTCAGCACACTTCTTTCTTCACTGGCCGTTCTTTTCTAGCCTACATTTATAATTTTTCTTAATATCACTAACTCCTAAATATTGTAAAGCCTCATATTCAATTTTTGGCCCTCTTCTCTTTTCTCATTGCGTTTACTTACTGGCCATTTTACTTAATCTCATGGCTTCAAATATGCAACCTTCACACTGAGTTATATTTCAAATATGGATCACTCTCATGAATTGCAAATTCATATATGCAACATCTGCAATTGACCTCTACCCCTGAGTGTGTAATGGACAGTGTTCTCTTGTATTCTTTCTAATCCATGTATGTAGCAACTCCACTCTCTCAGTTTTTCAAGCCCTGAGTCATGAAGAGTTATCTCAGACTATTCTCTGTCTCTCACATTACATATACAATTTTAAAGCAAATTTTCTTGCAGTGCCTGAGTGGCCCATTTGGTTGAAAATCCGACTCTTGATTTTGGCTCAAGTCATGATCTCAGGATCCTGGGATTGAACCTTGAATTGAGGTAGAATTGGGCTGAGCAGAAAATCTGCTTAAGATTCTATCTCCCTCTTGCTCTACTGCTACACCCCCTTCAAATAAATAAATAAATAAATAAATAAATCTTAAAAAAACCCCAAACAGATATTCTGGTTAGTGTTTTCAAAATATTTCCAGAATTAAACTACTTTTTTTTTCCTAATTGTTTCCAATATTCTAGTCCCTAGTATTGAACAGAACTCAGTCGGGGTCTTATCTGGATAACTGAAATTATGGCTTAATGATGTCTCTTTGTCTTTCTAGAGCTAATTCCTTTTTTTTAAAGATTTTATTTATTTATTCATGAGAGACATGCAGAAAGAGGCAGAGATGCAGGCAGAGGGAGGAGCATGCTTCTTGCAGGGAGTCTGATGTGGTACTCCATCTCAGGACCCCAGGATCATGCCCTGAGCTGAAGACAGATGCTCAACCTCTGAGCCACCTGGGCATCCCTAGAGCTTTTTAATAAAACAACTGGTGTAAATTTTTACAAGCATATGGAAGATTTCCCCCCTTTCTTTTGTTCAAAGTCTTTCATTGGATTCCCATTTTCTTTATTTTAAAAATCAGAATCCTACAAATGGCCTACAAATCTGACTCTATTTCTTTCTTTCTTTCTTTCTTTCTTTCTTTCTTTCTTTCTTTCTTTCTTTCTTTCTTTCTTTCTTTCTTTCTTTCTTTCTTTCTTTCTTTCTTTCTTTCTTTTTCTTTCCTTTCTTTCTTCTTTCTTTCTCTTTCTTTCTTTCTTTCTTTCTTTCTTTCTTTCTTTCTTTCTTTCTTTTTCTTCCTTCTTTCTTTCTTTTTCTTCCTTCTTTCTTCTTCTTCTTCTTCTTCTTCTTCTTCTTCTTCTTCTTCTTCTTCTTCTTCTTCTTCTTCTTTTTGTGAACCCTATGCTTCTTAAGCTATACTGCTACAGGCCATGCCTTATTGTTTCATGACCATGCCATTCTACTGTCTGAGAGACTTGTCTCTTTCCTCTTCTTAGAACAATATTCCTTCAGTTAGGTGCATTACATCTCTACCTTATTAAGTCTTTACTCAGATAATCACCTTCTCAAAGATGATCTCCTTGATATCTTGTTTAAGGTTTAAATTATTCCTATGCCTTTATTTTTTTGTTTTCTCTGTTCTATTTTATCCATAGCATTAATCACTATCTGAATGATGTATTGTGTATTTACTTGATTATTTTTATTCTGTACTAAAATATAACCTCCATGAGGTCCGAAATATGTTTTGTTCACTTCTATACTTGAAAAATACATAGTGAGCACTAAAATATGTTGAATGGAAGAATATTTTAGAAATGGAAGAGAAATACATAGTGAGCACTAAAATATGTTGAATGGAAGAATATTTTAAATGATTAGAATGAATTTAGTTGAAAATAATCTCCTATTATTCTTTTCTCTCTTGAATAAAATGTAATCAATTTATATAGCAAAAAAATAGATGACTAGTTAGGGAAAAAAAGGTAGAAATATAACCTTCATGTCAGCACATTTTTAATTAGAATTGAGAAATAAATATAAGACTTTTAAGTAAACTTACACATTTCTTAAGCTGATAACATTTTTTTTTTTTGCAGGTCAACAACCTTGTTTTTAATTGTCATGGATTTTGTAATTATAAACAACCAAGATTTATCATGAACAACTTACTATTTTCATGGCAATATATTTTTACTGTTGCAAAATGTATACATTTTTTGTGTCTATAATCTTTCCAAAAACCAAAAAAAACCCAAAAACAAACATTTAGTTTATAAGTGAACTCTAGAGAAAACAGGTTTAAAAAATTTCAATATGAATAATGTGTGATTTTTACCATTGCTCTATGGATTTTAAAAGTGAAATTAACTTACAAGAAAAAAAAGGAATTAATTCATTAAAATTCAGATTTAAAAAAAAAAAACATTGGAAATAAACAACTCTGGCAAATGTTCAAAATTTCATCATTCACTGTATATATCTACAAATAAAAAGTTAATTTAATTCTATTCATAAGATATTTAAAGCAATCTTATATAAGCAAATAAGGTAATTCACATATTTGTGATCTCTAGTATTATGAAAAAAATACAATGAACTATCAAATTATGTCCAATTATCTTGATGTGAACAAGAAAGTTCTAGTCTGATGTGGAGTGTTTATGTTTATTCCTTTTTACAGAGGTGTACATTTATTGTTGATGAATTTTTTGCTTAAATAATCCACATAACTCTTTTCAAAACTCCAATCTTTACTCATTGCTATTATTACTCACTCCATATTTTCTTATACCTTGAAAATCTTCCTTACCAAAATGCTTTTACTTATGAAAATATTTTTTGGGGAAACTTCAGTGCACCTGAATAAAATTATGATCTTAGGATTTTCCCCTTCTGATAACTTGCCCCACATATGGCTCATCTAAGAAAATCAGGTTTTCCTGACCCCCTGAGGTATTTCTTCCTTTGTACATATTTAGAACCGAGAGTAGAAACCTACCTAGTATTTCATTTCTGGAATTTGTGATCAGGTCACTGAGTGAAT
Organism: Nyctereutes procyonoides; assembly: GCF_905146905.1. Lineage (NCBI taxonomy): Eukaryota > Metazoa > Chordata > Mammalia > Carnivora > Canidae > Nyctereutes > Nyctereutes procyonoides. The sequence goes on along the minus strand of NW_026575032.1, from coordinate 10,418,287 downwards.
GGATTAATGATACTGGGACTAACTATTATGGCAACCTGTAAGATCAAAATGAATTGAGAAGTGTGAAAACCAAAGCTATTTTCATGGTTTAGTTTTGAGAGAAAAGCAACAGGGAACACTGACCGTCAAAAACAGTAGGACTCAGTTGTATGCAGAAATAATAAAATATAAAGCCACTAAGAAGGAATATTTAATTGCCTTATTTTCCATTTTTCTATTTGGCCTTGCTGAACCTCCTGAACTTGAATTTATGAGATTACTTTGCACATTATAATACACATCCTTCTTTAATAGGGTACATTTGAGTGAATTTTTGTCTCTTAAGAATCTGTCAATGAAAACTTGTGATTGATGTTAGATTGTAATTTACCTTAAATATTTCTTTATTCCCATTGCATAGCACAGTACCAGATACTTAGTAGGTGCTAATAAACACTATGGAATCAATGAATGAAAGAATGGACTAATGGTATAGCAAATATTGATGGTTACATATTTGTGCTAAAGACAATTATGTACCTCACAAGATTTTCTGTTTGCTATTACTGAAGATCCTCCATAAAGATGCTGAAACTAATCACATCCTTGTAAAGGGAGACTTTCTAATCTTTATGGGAGGGAGTTTCTTTTAGCTCTGTTGCCATCTTGTGGTAAGGACTGAATCAGTTTAAAGGTTTACCTGCTCAGCTCTCATGAGATCTTAACCTAGTTTTTCCCTATCCTTCATCCCTCTTGAGAACAAACTTTAACAGCACCTTGCAACAAGCCTTGTACACCAAGCTTCCTGCCTTCTACCCTGGAGTTGCTTTGTTGGTGCTGAAGGGAAAAATGTAGTGGTAGACTCTTGACATTCATTCATTTATCCAGCTCACCTGAACATACCTTTGGCTTTCACTGAGGAGGAGGCCTCCACCGTCTTATTCAGCTGCTGTTTGGAGTCAGTGGAGACAGTAACTCCTAAAAACACAGAGGGACTGAGGACTCAGTGGGTGATCCTTGAGTAATGGTGAACTGGAGGCATGGAGACATTCTTCTCCTTGTCTCTACAACCTAATACTATTTCAAGAAACAAGGCTATTATTCCCTCTCTGCACACCTCCAGTGGAACCACTCTTGTTCCAAAGCTCTGCACTGTTAATTCTTTCCCAATATCACTCTTTTCATCCTCATCTCCTGTTTAACTGACCTTATACCACCAAAATAAAGGGCTAGCATGTAGGATTTTTGGCTCAGGCTTTGTTTTCTAAAGGAACTGAAAAAATATGTTACACAAAATTCATACCACATGAGTGAACCCTTATGTAGACTGTGAACTTTGAGTGATAATGAGGTTCATAAATTATAACAAATGTACCACACTGATAGGGAATGCTGATAGTGGGGATGCTATGTGAATGTGGGTAGGTGACATATGGGAACTCTTGGTGTATCTTCAACTCAATTTTGCTCTAAACCCAAAGCTATCCAAAACTAAATTCTATTTAAAAAAAATTCACATCACTAAGGTGGTAAATTGAGTGGATTTTCACTATCCATTATTTGCTGCCACTCGAAGACCATTAGATATTTTCCTTACCTTGTTGAATTTAGGAATATCCATGTGATTTGCTTTCATAGCTGAAATATGAGTAAAAATGAAATACACAGTTTCTGGAAGAAGCTATGAGAGCACGAACATACTTTAGCATGCTTTTCTTCATTTCCGCATGAAAACAGGCAGTGTTTCAGATAGACGTTGCTTTGTCAGTTTAGAACCAAAACCAAATATACTAGAGGTCAGAAACAGGATCAAACTGCATAAATATCTAATATGAGAAGGAAATAAACTTCTGTTTTATCAGCCTCTGGGAGATTTTTAGACTATAAGTTGTTTATATTGATTGAAAAAAACTCCAAAGTCTGTTTTGCCTTAACATAAAACTTTAACAAAGGCATGTAGAATTAATTTTGAACCTGGGAAGGAGGTAATGAGGAAACAGTTATGGAAGGTAGAAGAAGAATATTTTTGTAAAGATTTTATTTACTAATTCATGAGAGACAGAGAAAGAAAGAGAGACACAGGCAGTGGGAGAAGCAGACCTCTGACAAGGAGCCTGATGTGAGACTTGATCCTGGATCCTGGGATCACGCCCTGAGCCTAAGGCAGACACTCAACTGCTGAGCCACCCAGTCATTCTGAAAGAGAACAATTTATGTTGGTCATATGTGTGGAAAAAAAATCCTGATTAACTTGGAAGGTAAATAGTATATCTAATAAATGTGTAACTTAAAGTGAGGAAACAAACAGTAGGAAAACAATGGAAATAGCATGTGTTTTTTACATGCCCTCCCCAATAAAAATTTGCTATTTTGCAAAGAACAAACACATCAGAAACAGTGAAAAAAATCTAGCAAGAGGAAAAGAGATAACTAATTTTCTCTTCCAGTCAGTAAAACATAAAATTGAGAAATTCACCAAATATCTAAGACCTATTAAACTCAGTCTTGTAGCAGAGAAAAAAAAAATCAAGGGTATGGCTGTCATACCCACGGTTAAAGTCTCATAAAAAATTAGGGTGGTACCTATTAGTGTTGACAGAAGCAAAGTGCTTTAAGAAACTTGACTCTCCTAAGGAAGCTGTTTACTTTTAAATTGTCTGAATATAAGTCAAGAGTAAGAGGTGTGTTTTTAAAAGAATTGTGAATATGGATTCTGACACATAAAGCTGATTAAAATTTAAGCAATTCAAAAAACAACACCATTTTAAAGAGTATATTGTGAAAGCAGCCATCACCTTGGATTGAGAGAGACTGACTGATTTCGAAAATGAGTTTGGGCCCCAATCTTCCTATGACAAGAATAAGAGAAAATAGTTGTTTCACTACCAAGGAGAGTGAATTGTCCAGTGCTTTTTTCAGATGTAGCCAAGATAGAAAATAAGAAAAGGAAACAGCTTACAGAGGATGAAAATAAAAATCACAAAGAAGGAATAAGTAGAGGAAACCCTCCTAGGTAGTGAAATCAGGGTCAAATCAAGAAGCATTTCCTACTCCCAGGGTTAAGTTACTTTTTCATATCTATCATATCAAGAATTTCAGAACTTCTACAACCAAAAGAATACTGTATGCCTTCCATTCTTCTCTTTTCTGAATGAATTGTTTATTGTGATTATCTTATCCCTGTTTTAGTTTTTTTTTTTTAATTACTGAACATATGGGATGGGCCAAATAACTTTTCTTTTTAATTTATAGAATTATGGATCAAGATAGCACCCTCAAGCATGAAAAAATTATTGAAATCTATCTTTTGCTTTTAGATCAAAGCAGTGGTTCAATGTAACCCTGGTTGCAGGGATGAGTAAGTAGAGGTGATACTCTATCTGTGGCAGGGGGGAACCAAATGTATAGTGACTAAAAATATGAACTTTTATAAACTGTATATTCTTCACAAATATCTGATCCTCCTTCCTATGGGAATATCAAATATCTATACTATGTTAAACTCAGATTATTCATGGAAGTGAAACGTGTCACTTCCAATCAGAGGCTTTAAGCTCTACCCCATAGTTTTCCATTTTCCATTCTCTCTCTCTCTCTCTCTCTCACCCTTTGCCTTTGTGATTGTGGATGAACTTAATAGAATATAGCTTTCTTAGCCTTCATCCATAAGTACCCTAGATAAAGAGAGGCTCATGTATTGACATGTAGCATAAGTGAAAAATATACTTTGCTATTTGAAATCTTTGAAATTTTTAAATTGTTTGTTTCTTTACAACATAATTTCACCAATCCTGTTATTTCCATCCCTCCCCTGCCCCTGTGTTCCTTATTAAAATAATAAAAGTCAATTTAATTGAGTAAACACTCCTCAGAGGATGTCATTAAACTCTGGTCAGGGGTAAATCTAATTATTGTAAGCCAAACAAGGATCTTACTACTCTCATCATTGATTGCTTTTTTCTTGGGCATTTGACAACATTCTGGATAATGAGTTCTTAGGGAAATTGGCTCATGTTTCTGAAAAGAGTTTCCTCTTTTAAAAATTAGATACATGTAATCTAGATATATGCTGGGCACTCTTCTAGGTATTTTCTTTACTAAAAAGGATGCTCAAAACTGCAGCAGTCATCTTTCAAACAAGCAGAACTAGTGAAAACTCAAAGCTACACTGATCAATAAGATTGAGAAAAAGATGGAGGGATACTGGGTCCTTTGTAATGTCATTGACTCATTTTATTTATTCACCAACACAGGTACTATTTCACCATGGGCCTTTTTGTTAGGTGAATTAATAGTTTATGTTGATTGAAGTAGGTAATTTAAGAGTTAGTTTATCTTGACAGACATAAGTTAGATGAGATAAAGAGAGCATTTCAAATGAATTATATATTTTTTAAAAAGTATTTTAGCTAGCTTATAGTCTTATCAAATACAAATGCATGATTCTTACTGATATATTGAAAAATACCATACACATCATTATTTACTGCCATATTATTCAAAGTAAATAGGAACCGCCAAATTAATATTAAGTAGTAACTACATATTTTGAAACATTATGTACATAGAATTTTCTCATTATAAAGTTCATGAATTGAGAGGTTCCTTAGTTTAAAATAAGTCAGAGATTTTAAAAGACTGCAGGGAAAATTTCTTGATATTTAACAATCAAAACTACCTGAATGGGTTCCAGTGTGTTAGTTATATTGATGTCTCTCAGTAGCTCTTTAACTATATAAATATTGAGAATCATTAAATATTAGGAATCTTTAATTAACAACCCCATTTACCCATTTGCAATGCCAGAAAGTCCTCTTAGGTTCTTCCCATGTCATTTTTCCACCTAGTCTTCTGCCTTCCATTTCTGATTGTAAGACTTCATGTGATTAGTTTGGGTCCACTTAGAAAATCCAGCATAATTTCCCTGTGTCTAGATTTTAAACTCAGCTGATTATCAATCCTAACTCCATAAGCAAACTCTATTCCCTTTCATGAATATATAGGTAAGATATATAAGGTAACATACTCACAGATCTTGAGATTAGAACATAGGCATCTTTGGAGGGTTATTATTTTGCCTAGCACAAAACACAAAGAATATAAAACAGGCAACTGTAGAACACAGCACTTTGATTATGTCTACTTATATAATATATTCCAAAAATAAATACCTATAAATAAAACTTAATTTTCATTATTTCTTCATATTTTTGGTTGTGATATTGCTACCATTATAGTCAAAGTATTTTGTACATATTTTTATACATGTGCATATTTTATATCTATATATACATGTATATAGATGTGTGTGTGTGTATACCACAAAGAAGCAATTATATATACATGGTTAACTACAAATATTTTTTTTTAATTTATCTATTTATTCATGAAACACACACAGAGAGAGGCAGAGACATAGGCAGAAGGAGGAGCAGGCTCCATGCAGGGGGCCCGATGTGGGACTCGATCCCAGGGCTGCAGGATCATGCCCTGAGCCAAAGGCAGACACTCAATCACTAAGCCACCCAGGTGTCCCTACAAATATTTTATAGAAGAGGTAACTATAAGATTCAAGAAGTTAGAGTGGTACCAAGAAGCAGCAAGCCCTAAGTGCTGTCCTCTCAATCACCTGCCACTATGGAGTACCTCGGGTTCTGGTGGAAATAGGACCAGGATTTCCTTTCCTTTTTTTTTTTTTTTAATATTTTATTTTTTCTTGGAATCAGTCTTATAGATTTTTGTTCATTAGTTGGTTTGCTTGTTTCCTTTTCTCATTTTTAAAATCAGCTTTTATTTTTATGTTTTTTTTCTTTTTTTTTTTATTTGGAATCAAGTTTACAGTTTTTAGTTTGTGTTTTTGTTTACTATTTTTGTTTCTTTTCCTTTTCTCTTGGATCAGGCATTTTTTTTCCTTTTTTTTTTTAATAATTAGGCTTATCTTAACAAACAAATCAAAGCATACCTGTTAACAATCTCAAGACTCCCCACTGTAAGTAAGGAAGAATCCTGTGGAAGACTGAACTGTGAGAAAGAGTAGCCAAATCATAACAGCAAGGGGCATACCCAACTACTAGAAACATTTCTTGAAGGGCCAGGCCCCAGATGATGTATGGTATCTTCTTAATATAGTATTACTCTCAGGAGCAGGAAACATAACATGCTTTCATATCATACAAGAAATAGAAACCTAGATATAATGACAAGACAGAGGAATTCTCCTCAAAATAATAAATAAAAGGTCAAGAAGAAATCACAGCCAAAATTTTTGCTAAAAACACATGTAGGCAATGTATCTGAATAAGATTTTAGAACAATAGTCATAATAGTACTAGCTGGGCTTCACAAAAGTATAGAAAACACCAGAGAAACCCTAGCTGCATACATAAAAGACCTAGAAACTAGTCAGGCTGAGATAAAATATGTTATAATCAAGATGCAAAACTAACTGGATATAATCACAATGAGGATGGAAGAAGCAGGGGATTAAACAGGTGATATAGAAGATAAGATTTTGGAAAATAATGAAACTGAAAAGAAGAGGGAAAGAAAACTATTAGTTCATGGATATAGACTTAGGAAACTCAGTGATTCCATGAAGCACAATAATATCTGTATCATAGAAATCCCAGAAGAAGAGTAGGAAAAGGGGAAGAAGGTTTATTTGAACAAATTATTATAGCTGAGAACTTCTCTAATGTGGGGAAAGAACAGGCATTCAAGTCTAAGAGACACAGAGAACTCTCCTCAAAATCACCAAAAACAGGTCAACAATAAGATATACCATAGTGAAACTTGCAAAATACAAAGATAGTGAATACTGAAAGCAGCTAGGAACAAAAGTTCCTTAACCTAAATGGGTAGACACATAAGGTTAGCAGACAATCTGTTCACAGAAACTTAGCAGGCTAGAAGAGAGTGGCATGATATATTCAATGTGCTAAATGGGGAAAAAATGCAGCCAAGAACACTATATCCAATAAAGTTGTCAATCCAAATAGGAGATATAGAGTTTCTAAGGCAACCAAAAACTAAAGGGGTTCATGAACACTAAAACAATTTTGCAAGAAATATTAAAGGGGTGAGGGAATCTCTGGGTGGCTCAGTGGTTTAGTGCCTGCCTTTGGCCCAGGGTGTGATCTTGGAGACCTGGGATTGAGTCCCACATCAGGCTCCATACATGGAGCCTGCTTCTCCCTCTGCCTGTGTCTCTGACTCTGTCTCTCTCTCTCTGTTTCTCTCATGAATAAATTCAATAAAATTTTTTTTAAAGAAATATTAAAGGGGACTCTGAGTGGGAAAGAGAAACCAAAAGCATCAAAGATTAGAAAAGAATAGAGACAATCTATAGGAAACATGACTTTTCAAGTAAAACAATGGCACTAAATTCATATCTATCAATAATCACTCTGAATGTAAATAAACTAAATGCTCCAGACAAAAGATGTAGATTATCAGAATGGAAAAAACAAAGCAACAACAACAAAAACACAAGTCCCATTGATATGCTGCTTACAAGAGACTAATTTTAGACCCAAAGACATCTCCAGATTGAAAGTGAGGGGATAGAGAACCATCTATCATGCTAATGGACATCAAAGAAAGCTGGAGTGGCTATAGTTATATCAGACAAATTAGATTTGAAGCCAAAAGTTTTTTTTTTTTTCTTTGAAGCCAAAAGCTTTACTAAGAGATGAATAAGGGTACTATATCATAATAAAGGGTGATCTAACAATTGTCAATATTTATGCCCCCAATTCGGGAGCATCCAAATATATAAATCAACTAATAACAAATTTAGAGATACTAATTGATAATAGTAGGGTCTTTAACACCCCACTCACAGCAACGGACAGAACACTTAAAGCAGAAGATCAACAAGGAAACAGGGGCTTTTTGACACACTGGGCTAGATCGACAACAGATATATTCAGAGCATTTCATTCTAAAGCAGCAGGACACACATTCTTTTCAATTGTATATGGAACATTTTCCAGAATAGATTACATACTAGGTCACAAATCAGGCCTTGACCAGTAGAAAAATACTGAGGTAATACCATGCATATATTCAGGACACAATGCTATGAAACTTAAAGTCAACCACAAGGAAGAAATTAGAAAGACTACAAATACTTGAAGGTCAAAGAACATCCTACTAAAGAATGAATGAGTTAACCATGAATTAAAGAAGAAAATTAAAAAAAAAATACATGGAAGCAAATGAAAATGAAAAGTGCCAGTTAAAGACTTTTGGGAAACAACGAGGTGGTCATAAGAGGGAAGTATGTAGCAATCCTGGGCTTTCTCAAGAAGCAAGAAGGTCTAAAATGCACAATTTAACTTTATACCCAAAGGAGATGGATAAAGAACAGAAAATAAAGCTTACAACCAGCAAAAAAAAAGTAGAAATAATAAAGATCAGAGCAGAAATCAATGATATAAAAATCAAAGAAGCAATAGAACAGATGAATGAAACTAGGACCTGGTTCTTTGAAAAAATTAACAAATTGATAAATCCCTAGCCAGAGTTATCAAAAAGAAAAGAGAAAGGTCTGAAATAAATAAAACCATGAATGAAAGAGGAGTTATCACAACCAACACTACAGAATGCAAACAATCATGGGAGAATATATGGCCAATTATGTGCCAACAAATTGGGCAATCTGGAAGAAATGGAAAAATTCCTAGAAATATGTAATTTACAAAAATTGAAATAAAAAGAAATAAAAAAAAAAACTTAAACAGACCTATGGGGATCCCTGGGTGGCGCAGCGGTTTAGCGCCTGCCTTTGGCCCAGGGCGCGATCCTGGAGACCCGGGATCGAATCCCACGTCGGGCTCCCGGTGTATGGAGCCTGCTTCTCCCTCTGCCTGTGTCTCTGCCTCTCTCTCTCTCACTGTGTGCCTATCATAAATAAATAAAAAAAAAATTAAAAAAAAAACAGACCTATGATCAGCAAATGAGTTGAATCAGTAATCAAAAATATCCCAAAAATATTTATAGCAGTACTATCAACAATAGCCAAATTATGGAAAGAGTCCAAATGTCCATTGATGAATATATAAAGAAGGTGATGATTATAGATATATATATATACACATGTACATATACATTATTATATATGTACATACATATGCACACATACATATATGCATATGTATACATACACATATACGTATGTACATATACACATAATGTATATTACATATTACATATGTATATACAACATATGTATATATGTACATATAATACATATAACATATAATTCATATATAATGTACATATGTGTATTTATTATATGTATTATATGTACATAATATATGTGTATATATGTATATGTGTATATGTATGTATATATGTATATATGCATATATTTGTAATATGTACATATACATTATGTATATATGCATATATGTATATATATTTATATATTTATATATATGAATATCACTCAGTCATCAAAAATGATATCTTGCCTTTTGCAACAATGTGGATGGACCTAGAATGTATTATGCTTAGTGGAATATGTCAGAGAAAGATACATATCATATGATGTCACTCATATGTGCAATTTAAGAAACAGAGGAACTAAGGAGAAGGGAAGGAAAAATAAAATAAAATAAACACATGGAGGGAAGCAAACCATCAGAGACTCTTAGTCATAGAGAACAAACTAATGGATTCTGGAGGGAGGAGCTAACAGAATAATGGCATTAAGAAGGGCACTTATTCGGATGAGCAGTGAGTGTTATATATAAGGGATGAATCATTAATTTTACTCCTGAAACCAATAGTAATTATATGTTAACTAACTTGAATTTAAATTAACAAAAAAAGAAAACAAAAGTCAAGAAGTTACATTACAAGCACTGTAGAATTAGTTGGAAATAAACTCATGATTTTATAATATTAGTAATACAAATTCGTGGATACACACATATAAACTTCTGCTTGTCTACTAAAAAGTAATTAAGCAATTACAAATCCAAGTAACAATGATTACCATAATTCTCTTATTGTAATTACTAAATACCATTTTTTAAAAAGCAGAAAAAATAAAAAGAGGAATTGCTAATTCCAAATCAGGTACAGGACACATACAAAAGGAGCCTGATATTTTCTTGTGCCAGAAAATAATAAAAAGACATTAAAAATAATTTGGTTTTATCAGTAAGGCATAGGAAACAATATAAAGAGGATACCTTTGAATCTCAAAAAGCAAAATGCCCCTCTGATTTGAACTAACTAAATTTCATTTAATATGTTTATAAAGATAGAAGCTTAACTAACTGAGCCACCCAGGCACCCCTAAAAATGAGTTCTTAATGTTACAGTAGATAGAGGAGATAGAGATAATAAAAAAGTTGGACATCTTTTAATGTAATTAGTCCCCTTGAAAATTAATTAAAAAATTAATCTATGTTTTCTGTACAAATGTATTTCAAAGTAAATATATAGTCATGGAGTTCATGAGAAAGAAAAAAAAATTCTTCATTACAGGATGATTTTAATTAATAAATTTGCAAGTAAATATTATATTAGAAAAGCCATGATTTTTAAACTTCTAAATAATTTATTGATTCAAGAAAAGATTAAACCACTAAATGTACAATTTTTGAAACAATGTAGGCATGAGGCTGACATTCCATGAATCACTGAATTAGTCACAATAAATATTTTATGTGCTCCTGGATTAGCATGATATGAAAATCACAAAACCATGTATGAATATTCTAGAAAAAAAATAAAACACAATTAATTTCATTATGCTCCTGGAGTTGATATCTTCTTTCCTGGAAATAAAGAAGCACGAGAACCAGTGAAGTGCCAGCACAAGGGAAGAGACAGATGGATCCAGAAAGTGACAGGACAAATGATTCAGTTTCCTTAGTCAGCTGATGGCATCATAAAAAAAATACAAATAAGGATGTTTTTATTTAGTAGAGACTTAAAAAAAAAACATAACAAGTAAAAAAACATGAATATGAAAAATACTAATAAATTATTATTAATTTGGCTATGTCAATGGCATCGTGCTTAGAAGTAACAAATGTCCAAGTGGTTCCGAGATACATAATGTCTGGGACTTGATCTAAAATATGGGGCAAAAAAATGAAGTGAGTTTATAAGTGAGTAAATCAAAATATATAAGCATGATAGGCACACATTATTCTATAAAACATTCAATGAAACTGTAAGTCATTGAATAGATTTTGTATGAACTGTAAGTTCAGAAAAGAATGACATAGACTATTAATTACTTTTTAAAAAAATATGCTAGCAAAACCTTGAAAGCAGAAAAGACAAATATACGAAGATAAAATTATGCACAATCTCACTTAAAATATACATTCAAAAATTGAAACTATGTGCAAATGTTTGTAAACAGAATCTGGCAATGCAAGAATGTTAAAATTGTTATCATGTAAACTTCTCAGGCTCTTCATTTTAAAAAAATTGTGCTAAGTTGTTACCCCACAGGATACATGAAATCAACTACATTGTATTAAATTTTACTGTGAATAGAAAAGATAAAATAAATAAAATCATTTTAATGTAACTTTGTAATAGTTTGTGATAGTTCTATAACGAGATTAATATATCATACTAACTAAGCATATATAGTATTTCTTAAAGATAAAAAAGCATAAAATATAAGGGAAAATATTAATGTATTGATTTACATTGAAATTATCACCTTCTAGTCATCAAAGGATCCCAGATATAGAATGAAAACTTACCTACAGACTTAGAGAAGATAAACACATAACAGTAATGAGTTATTAGCGCCTAGAATCTACAAAGAAAGCCTAAAACCAAAAACAGAAAAGAGAACCAAATGGGCAAAATACCTCAAAAGATATAGAAATAAAATATGCGGGGATCCCTGGGTGCCTCAGCAGTTTAGCACCTGCCTTCGGCCCAGGGCATGATGCTGGAGTTCCGGGATCGGGTCCCACATAGGGCTCCCTGCATGGAGCCTGCTTCTCCCTCTGCCTGTGTCTCTGTCTGTCATCTCTCATGAATAAATAAAATAAAATCTAAAAAAAAAAGAAAGAAAATATGCATAATTTCACCAATATCCAGGAAAATGCAAATTATATCACCTTTTGCTATTCATCAAGTTAATAAAAATCAAAAATTTTGACAATATTAGAAGAGCAGATGCAACAACTAAAATGCTTATACAACATTGGCAGGCATGTACATTTTTACAGCTGCTTTGGGAAACATCTAAAATTTATCTAGACTTGCAAAATATATGCAGATCCTAAAAATTTGACTCCAAAGGGGATATCTGTAGAAACCTTTCTACATGATCCAAGGAGAAATGTAAAAAATCGTCATAGTCGGACATGGTCAATTTCCATTATTTATTTTTTTAATTTTTTTTAAGATTTTATTAAAAAAAAAGATTTTATTTATTTATTCATGAGAGCCATAGAGAGAGAGGCAGAGACACAGGTAGAGGAAGAAGCAGGCTCCCCGCTGGGAGTCTGATGAGGGACTGGATCCCAGGACCCTGGGATCAAGCCCTGAGCCAAAGGCAGACACTCTGTTATTTTTAATTCTGGGAACCTGGAAACAACATGCCTTTCCACAAGAAAGTGAATTAAATAAATTGTGGTATATTTATAAAAGTGATTAGTTTATGGTTTAAAAATCAGGTGTTACCTGGATGAGCTTCCTAAGACAGTGATCAAAACAGTAAGATGTAAATTCATGAAATCTGTGAATATAATTGAGAAGGAGGGAGAAATTATAGTAATTTGAGGGATTGAACCATATCAGGTAAGTTATTTTTATTTAGTTTATCTTTTATTCATATATTTCCTTATTAAATATATTCTTGAACATAGGAGCAGAAGAAAATATAGTGAAGGAATTTTTAGTGCATAATATACAGGCATTTTCATAGGACTAAAGAGGGTTATATTTCTCAGAATGTTTCTGTCTCAAGAACTTAACTGCTCCTTGAGTATTTATTTAAGGGTTCAGTTGTTTTCATGCTGAAATACTTTTTTAAAAAGGAATAATAATGTGAATAGTTTAAATGGTAATATCTTTTTGTATTCATGTAAGTTTTCTCTTTCTTTAAACAAAATCAAACATTTTAAAGAATCTTCCTTATTGTATAGCTGGGCATTGTACTGGCAAGGTCTCCAGCACCCAATTCTGAGCTGCTTGCCTCACACGTACTTGGCAGTTCTGAAGTTCGTTCTGTGGGAGAGGATCAGATTGTTGGGGTTTTGGTCAGGGAGGAAGTTGGTCATTGGGCAGCAATCTGCTGACTGTGGCGTAAACCCATAGAACCCCCAGCAAGATTCTAGTGTTGGTGCACCTACAGGTAAGCAGTTGGGAGCTGTGTTCCTTCTCACTGCCTTTTTAAGAACAAAACAGGATGCCTTTTTCAGCAAGCATTTTTTTAAAGATTTTGTTTATTTATTCATGAGAGACACGGAGAGGGAGAGAGGCAGAGACATAGGCAGAGGGGGAAGCAGGCTCCCTGTGGGGAGCCAGATGTGGGACTCCATCCTGGGACGCCAGGATCATGCCCTGAGCTGAAGGCAGATGCTCAGCCACTGAGCCACCCAGGTGTCCCTTCAGCAAACATTGTAATTAAAGTTGATTTCTCTGATTTTGACAACACAGACTAATTGCATAAATCAGGGTTCAAAAGGAAAAGCAGAACCCACAGGAAAGATATGTCAAGAGATTTGTTGCACGGAATTGGCTTCTGTGATTGGGGTGATGGGGAGGCAAGTGTGAGATCCATAGGGTGGGCAGTACACAAGGAGTCACAAATATTAGTAAACAAATGAATGAATATGACTATGTTCTAATACAATTTACTTATGAACATTGAAAGTAGAATTTCATGAAATGTTAACATATCATGATATATTCTCCTTTTGATTTTTTTTTACTTAAAAACATAAAAACCACTAAGCACATGGACCATACAAAAAACAGGTGAGGTGCCACATTTGGCCTCTGAGTCGGTTTGCTGTCCTGTAGTCTATACAAAGAGTTCTCAAAATTGATGGTCTCAAGTATCCACTTACATTTTTATTTTTTATTTTTATTTATTTATTTTTTCACTTTTTTTCACTTACATTTTTAAAATCGTCAGAGGCCTTTTTTTATGTGACTTATATCTATTAATACCTGCCAAATTAATACAAAAAACAGAAAATTTTAAGTATTTAGTCATTAATTTGACTTGTAATAATAAATCCTTTACATGTTAATATGTTTTTAAATTAAACCTTGACTCTATTTTCTAAAACAACAACAAAAAAACAAGGGGAGTGGCATTGTTTAATATTTTTGCAAATATCTCTGATCCTCATTTTATAGAAGACAGATGGATTATCTTATCTACTTCTGCATTCTATCTATTGCACTATCACATTCCATGTGGCCTCCATACAGCTGAACTGTACACTCATGAGAGAATAGGAGTCAAAAAGGTGAAAAACATCTTAACATTATTGTGAAAATAGCTATGACCTTGCTGTTCCTCTGAAAGCATGCAGTATATGTTAGAGCGCCGTGCTAAAACAGAGCAGTAAATGTTAATATTGAAAAATGATCTTGCCATGTTAACATTTGCCATTCAGTCTTCTTACATGTCATATTATTCAGGACCCATATTTTCCCAGAAAACACTTCAACAATGAGTGCCAATGAAGCTATCCCTTGTCCCATTTCTTACCACATTCAGCGCCACAATTTTTCAAATAATATTTTGTGCTCCACCTTCTATATCTTCTATGCTATTGAGAAGTAGAATCATGCAATAGAATATTTCGATCTTTCTTCCCTTTGTGGTCCAACATCCTCAAAACGTTTGTGATTAACCACCTTTTCATTTCTTTCCCTCATTTTGAGAAACATGAAGAGTTTTCTTCATTTCCATGGTAAATCCTTCCAGGCTTTCATGAGGTTCATAATCTGTCATGTATTTTTTTTTCTCTTCAGATTTATCTTTCTTTTCCCCCTCCATCACTGCTTTTTCATCATTTGTTAGCTAATTTCCTAATATTTTTTCAATACCAGACCTAAAAATAAAGCTAAACAAAATAAATATCATGCGTTTCTTTAGTATCACATTTTCCTTAGTAGCTTGTTTTCTTTTTAAAAGACTATTTTTAATAAAGTCTATACCCAACATGGGGCTCAAACCCACAACCCAAAGATTGAGAGTCACATGCTCTACTGACTGAGTCAGCCAGGCACCCCTTGTTTTCTTTTCTTTTCTTTTCTTTTTTTTTTTTTTTAAGATTATTTATTTATTTATTCATGAGACACACACAGAGAGAGAGAGAGGCAGAGACACAGGCAGAGGGAGAAGCAGGCTCCATGCAGGGAGCCCCATGTGGGACTCGATCCCAGGTCTCCAGGATCATGCCCTGGGCTGAAGGCAGGCGCTAAACCTCTGAGCCACCCAAGGATCCCCACACCCTTTGTTTTCTAATATAGCTTAATATCTGTCAACCAATATATCAAAAATCACCAAGGTCCCCTACTATTTTCACTGATCTATCAAGACAGTAAATATTTAGAGACTGTCAGTTATATACTTGGCAATTTCTAGTTGGTAGAGATAAAGTATCGGAAAACTGTAATTCCGCTCTTCGTACATTTGAGGCCTAGTCGAGAAAAAGTAAATAATATTAATTAATTTGGGGATGTTCACTAGTAGAGGTGCTGAATGTGTGTATTTCTTTTAAAGATTTTATTTATCTATTTGAGAGAGATAAAGAACACAAGCAGGGGGAGAAGCAGAGGGAGAGGGAAAAGCAGGGTCCTAACTGAGCAGGGAGCCCGATGCAGGGCTAGTTCCCAGGATGCTGGGATCATGACCTGAGCTGAAGGCAGACACTTACCTGCCTGAGTCACACAGGTACCCCTGAAGGTATGTATTTGACCCACGGAGTCAAATTCTAACTTCTCCTTCCTCCTCGACGTTACAGAATGAAGTATCCAAATTTGTCTTCTATTGCTATCGCAGTGTTTTCTCTGTTTTCTGTTGACTCTTATATTTTCTGTTGCCTCTAAACAGAGTCACTCCTTCAGACTTCCTGGATTTTTATTTTCCTCTGTATCTCTTTTGGACTTGTGCTGCAAAAATGGATTTGGACTTTCACAATTGCCAGTTCTTTGGGTAAATAACAATAGCCCCCATTAACCTGAATTAGGTGGAAGTTGAAAGAACTTTCTTTTACAATTTTGCTTTCAAGTAGTGAGGATGGTATAACAGAAGTAAATTCTAGAATAAAATCCACTGTTGATGCATAAAATGTGAACACTTCTGAGAAAAAAATAAGGATTGGGAGGAGGAAAAATCCAAGTATACATCTGTTCTCCTGGTTAGGGGAGGTACACACTTTCAGGCATGCAGACATACTATATAAATTCTTAGGTGCATATAAAGATAAACCTGGACTAGATCAATCTTTGGGTTGGCTCAATTTTGAGCCAATCTTCTGGTTGGCTCAAAAATGAGTTCTTGTTAAGAGGAGAAGGTGTGACAAGAGAACTCCAGACTCAAGAGAATAGCACTTCGTTGAAGATAGTAGGATTCTGGGCAGGCAAAATCTTTATAATATAGCCATATTTACATGCATTGAATGCCATTAATTTCATCAACTATAAATAGATTTACAATCCTTTACTCTAATTAATGACTCTTTTGTAGAGTTTTTGTAATATTACTTAAATAATTTATGCAGTTATCTCTGGAGTATGGATTGCTGTGTAGATTATTTAATATAGTAAGTGTGTGAGTTGCTGATTAGGCTCTTTCAATTATTAATTCTATTTTGAACAGACTTTATAGTGTTACACATATATTTATATTGCATTATTTATGAGGCCATAGTTTTTAGTAAATGATGCATATCTTACATCAATATTCTTTAAATCTCTTATTTCAAGATCTCAATGTCTATGAAATCTAGTTTTACCTTTCATGGAAATGACATATTTAATGTTTCACTTATGAGATAGTGGTAGCACTATGGGCCTTGGAATCCAGCACATTGAGTTGAATCCAAACTTTTAGATTTTTAGTTTAGATTTTTGTGTTACAAATATCTTAAGCTCATTTTTTTCTTAAGCTCATTTTTAATAAAATTGGTAATATAGCCATTTATAACGTTATAGAATATGCCCACTAAATTATGCCTCTTAAGAGCTATATTTTTAAAAGAATAGATATAAACATTAAAATTCCATATTTGTATTGGAACATTGTTTTAAATTAATACACATATTAATAAATAATATATTGAACATTTTAATTCTGATTAATGAAATTTACTTAATTTGTTTTTAGTTTGAAAATAATAAAGCCTGAACCACATTTTAATAAAGCATAAATAATTTTTTACATTGAAATTGTCCATTTTTTGGTGAAAAAAATGTATTTATAGTTTTTTAAAAGATTATTTATTTATTCATGAGAGACACAGAGAGAAAGAGAGGCAGAGACCTAGGCAGAGGGAGAAACAGGCTCCATGCAGGGAGCCCAATGTGGGACTTGATCCCAAAACCTTGGGATCATGCCCTGAGCCGAAGTAAAATGCTCAACTGCTGAGCCACCCAGGCACCCCAGTGTATTTATAGTTAACCAGTTAGAAGTCCACAACAGTTTTAGGAGATGATTATCTTTTATGTACCTATATGGAACAGCCTTTATTTACAAAGGAGAAGATATAAGTTAATGAAAGAGACTTTGTTATGGTATTTATGACTTATCTAGCCTTCTATCTAATTTATAACCTTACGTTAACTTTCATAAAATAATTAACCTTTTGATCTGTAAAGGAACTATACCATGATATAAGAGAGATATTATGTGGTGATCCAAAATAGCAACTAACCTATGAAAGCTATATTTCCTTTTCATATGAAAATCTAAGGCTTCTGGGAAGAATTAGAAAGCAATATGTTTTGCTTTCCCAAATGTACTGTATGCTATTCATTTTGATATGAATAACAAACATTTTCGTAGTTTCAAACAGTGCCTTTTGGGATATTATTCTATGATGCTTATGTAAAATATCTTGCAGATGTTTTATTCCTTTAACATTTGCAAAATTTGTGTTTCATCCTCATGAGTCTTCTGTTTTGTTTAAGGCCGGATAGGGTAAATGTTGGTGCAAACTCATTAGCATCAAAAAATACCAAGTTAATCAGATAGAAATTCAAAAGCAAATACACATGGTCGTGTTATAGAGTTACTTAGATTTTACTTTAATACTCAATAGATGAAAAACATATACTACACATTACACGTTCAAATTGGTTTTCCTAACTCTGTTTAGAAATATATGATTCTTTTATTTTTTAATAGTTATCGTACTTAATTAATTTGACATATTTCCAGTAACTTTCACTTAATTTGAAAGTGATCTCTGGTTTCTGTTTTCTAGGAGCTATTAACACATATATATTTTCATTATGACAATTCAATTAATATCAGCTTAATAAAATGACAAGTAAAAAATATTTTCATGTAAATATCAATATTAGAAAAGTGTCCTCATTGATCTTTTGCCTTCTGTGAGTGTGTTTTATTTGGTACTAAAAGCAAATATATTCCTAATTCCACATATCACCAAGAAGCATTGTTATTAAAAACCAAGCTAAAATATGTCATGTATTAAGTGTCTTTAAAACTACATCTTTTCATTTTATCTGTGAATATTTCCTGATGAAAAGTGGAGACTTGAGCTTTTTGAGTAGCATTGTTGTATGGGATGGGAAAGAACCATGAAGTCCTGAATTCTGAATCTGAAGACTGGTTGTGTCAATTGCAAGCTATATAAAGTTTAAATAGCATCTCATATCCTTAAATCCCAGTAATCTCATCTGACAAAAACAGGTCATGTCTACCTTGATGAATTGTTTCCATTTTTAATTATCAAAATTTAGGTAAAGTATCTAATATATTACTTAAAAAATAAGTAGTCAATATTGTTACTGCATACTTTACTTTTATAGAAAAATCAGCAAATAATATCCAGAAAGTTTGAAAGAAGATAAAATGTTTATTGTTATTCATATAAATAATAATAAGCATACACTTCTATTTTTTCCCTCTGCATATGCTACTAAGTTGTAAATATGGTATATATACAATTTGTAGGCTGTTTCAAATTTT
This sequence comes from Nyctereutes procyonoides, assembly GCF_905146905.1. Taxonomy (NCBI): domain Eukaryota; kingdom Metazoa; phylum Chordata; class Mammalia; order Carnivora; family Canidae; genus Nyctereutes; species Nyctereutes procyonoides. Next base: position 10,399,134 of record NW_026575032.1, on the reverse strand, counting down.
AATTTACATCATAAGCATTTCTTCATTCTTGGACAGAGTTGTATTTTTCAGAGTTCCATAGCCTTTATTCAGAAGGGGACATTGAAATTCAAGTTTTATGATTGAAAAAGAGTGATTTGTATACAAGTGTTTATCACTCATCTTGAAAACACACAAATACGCACACACACACACACAAAGAGAAATTAAAGACACGACTGAGGATATCCAACAGAAGAATCTTGAATATAGTGTCCCAGAATGTGAAAAATTCCTGTTGGATGTACTGAAGATATTGAGAAGAAAGTTGTGATATTTAAGAAAACAGATATGTGATAAAAACCTTGCAACTCCCTAATTCAGAGGGGCAAGAGTTAAAGAAGCTAGAACATTGGAGAGGCAGATCAACCTTATTTGGAAGTCCTTTAAATGTGATGGAATCATAGGTTTCAAAACAGGCCCTGTCACTTGGCATCCATGCCCACGTAGTGACACAATGGGCAGAAAAAGCCTGTCAGTGCTAGAAACCCACATCAACCTGAAGTGTCCCTAATTCTCTGGACTTATCTTGAGTTGATAGAGCACTTTGATGGTTTGGAAGCAATTTCCAATGACCTGGCAGGATCTTGACATGTTGTTGCATATCTCTGTAAAGTAACAGAAAGAAACATCCCAGCATTGATGCTAGCCATACTCACATTATGCCCAAAAAGCCCATTGAATTTAAAAATACAGTCCTTAATACAATAAATTCAACAAATATAGAAAAGTAATTAAGCAGAAAGACAGATTCAGCAAGTCACCTCCCATATCAATTTTATATATTTAGTCATAGAAATGTTACTATTTGCATCACTCAACATTTCAGCTGGAAATATGACTTTCTTTCTTACACATTAGCAATGGGAAGAAACAATGAGACACATACATAATTTATGTAAAAATATCTAACCGAGAAAGGAACAACAACACGGGCCCCATGAAAGTGTGAAATAGATTAAGTAGACTATATTTTTAAGCAAGACTTTTTTACTTAGGCTCAGAGAATATCATCACATGTCTCTTCAATTAGAGAATTTATAATCATTAAATTTTAGAATTATCAAATAAATTTTATAATATTTGACATAATATCTTAATAATTTAGAAGATTTAAACTAAAGATACATGTGTAAATACAGATATGTTTGTCACATATTTATATTGATCCAGGTTCCCAAAAGGCCTTAGGAAGCCAAGAGTGACCTTAGGATAATTTTTCATATATGTTATATGCTTAAATGTACTCATAAGCAATGTTTCATTTAATAAACATTTTTGATCATAAATGATAAATAAAAAAATTAAAAAATAATAAACATTTTTGTATAGCTAATGTACAGTTCAAGATGGCTCCTGAGTTTGCTGGAATATAAGTCCAGGAGTGAGAACGATACATTTCTCCTTAAAGAAAAGAATTTTATATGAATGTATATGGATGTATCCCACACCTCCTTATAATATATGCTCATGAAACATTCAATATTAGCATCTGTAGTAAGTGTACTAGTTTCCTAAGACTGTCATAACAAAGTACCATTAACTGGATGGCTTAAAAGACAAGGGGAATTTATTCTTTAACAGTTTGGGAAATTTAGAAGTCCAAAATAAAGAGTTTGGTATGATTGGTTTGTTTCCAGCTCTGTGGGAACAAAGACAATGTCATATTTACCTGTACATAATAAATATAGGTCAATGCAAATGTTACAAAAGTGGTTTCAATCTGAGTATTGTATAACAAAAGCCTAAATATAAAAATACATACTGTTTACATGTGCATCAATTAGAATGGAGAAAATTGTTGATTTTTCATGATAGAAGAAATTACCGAGATAGAACACTACCATTGTGCAGATTCTATGTGTTGCTGACTTAAAACCCTATTGAAATAACAACATTTTCATTATAATAATGTGAACCAAATTTGTCTTTAAGCATCTTTGTTTTAGGAAATTTAGAAAGATTTATTTCATGGCATTTCTAGAATTTTCTGTATAAAGGCAAACCATCTCACAAGAAATTGCTTTTAACCACATTATACATTTTTTTCTGTAGATGTTTTCAAGACCACATTTTATGGATTTTTGTTATTTTAGCATAATTATTAATATCAATTGAAATTCAAACATTTAAGAATATTTGAACTAGAGGGATTTAGAGGTACTTTAAATGAAACATTATAAAAATGCATATAAAGAAAAAGGCCTACCAAATATCTACTTGAATTTATTGATTATATATTATTGTCAAGTGTATGGGATAATTTCATTGACAAAATTTGAAACTTTAATGGGGATTAAAAGTACTGCTTGAGCAACTCAAACCTCTGTTATAGTCATTTGGTCTAAAAAGTATCATATTGGAGTTCATAAGTAAATGAGCCATAAAATTATTGAGAACACTTGCCAGTTACCAAAATGGAATAGTTATACAGATGGTAAAAAATGAGTATCACCTTTAACTACACGGCATTTTGTGGACACCAACCAGCACAAAGCGAAGCAAACCAATTAAACAGTACTTCCACTCAAGATTTAACCTTTCTCTGTTAAATTAAATTCATAGTCACATTGGCTGTCAGGGCCAGCTAACTTATTTATTTCATATGAAGCACGTCTCTCTCTCACCACAAAGAATACAAAGGATCACATTTTATTTTTTTTAAGATTATTTATTTATTTATTCATGAGAATACACAGAGAGGGGAGAGAGGCAGAGACACAGGCAGAGGGAGAGGGAGAAGCAGGCTCCATGCCGGGAACCCGATGCGGGACTCGATCCCGGGTCTCCAGGATCAGGCCCTGGGCTGAAGGCGGTGCTAAACCGCTGAGCCACCCGGGCTGCCCAGGATCACATTTTAGAGTTATGAGTAGTCTTTTAAAAAGATAGTGTCATCAGTTCACCATTTTTTAGATACCAATTTATGTTGAAAGTATGTTAGCTTATTTTATGGTTATTGGACAGCCTGTTTTTTTTTCCTTTTTTCTGGAGCATTTATGATAAATTAGGCATATTTAAAAACCAACCATTCAAGTGATATATGTGAATATTTTATTACCATGAAGTCATACACAGCTTTGGCTAGTTGCTGTCATTATCCTCTGTGTTATCAACATATTTATCATTTCTTTTTTTATGTGTTATTTCTATCTCTGGCCTGCTTTTTACAATGAACAGTGAATACTATTTTACCCTTTTTTTTTTTGAAAAAGCAGCTCCTAGATTTATATCATTATTTTGTTATTTTTGAATTCATTAACTTTGCCTTTCTGCTTATTGCTTTCTTCCTTCTGCTTACCTTTGCTTGGCATTGCTATAATTTTTCATATTTTATGAATTAAATGGTGATTCACATTTTTTTTCTTGATCAATAGTGAAAGTATTAAAACACTACACTGTCTGATTTCCCCTCTTGCCACAGCCAGTTCAATGAGACATGTGCAATTCACACCACGGGGGACAATACTGTAATTTAGAGAACAAATGGTTTAAGTTGTATTATATAACAGTAAAAGTTTAATAGATAGCATTGATTGCTTACACTGGCCTAAGTATTTCAGTGCCGTGTATATACAGAAAATTATGATATTTAGGGTGTCCACATGAGGCAGTTACTGTTCTAAACTTATTGTATTGGTGAGAAAACAAGGCATCGACACATCAGTACCTTGCCCAGGGTCACCAGTTATGAAACAGCAAAACCACAATTTGTACTCAGTGTGATGGATAGTCTTATGTGGCAACATGGCAAGGCTATGGTGCCCAGTTGTTTGGGCTAACACTAATACTTTGTAGATGTTATTAAGGTTCACAATCAGGTCACATAACTGAAGGATGTTGCCCTCAATAAAGTGGATGTGGTCATTTGGTCAGTTGAAGGCCTTCAGAACGAGAACAGCTTTCACAAAGAAGAAGCAATTCTTCCTGGAGACTGTAACAGAAATCCAGACCTGAGTTTCTGACTTGCTGGTCCTCCCTATGTACTTAACAGCTTCTATAGTTGCATAAGCCAACTGGTCAAAGTAAATCTCTCTTTTTCTCTCTCCTTTGCTCCCTCTTCCTCTGTCTCCTTCCCTTTCTCTGATCTATGACCTACCTATCTATTACCTATCTATCTATCATCTATCATCGGTTATTTTACCTTGGAGAACACTTGCTGATAAATTCAACCAAAAATTTCCTTCAGGCTCTTAAAGTGCCTTGTTAAAAGCTATGCTATTTATATTACTTCCCTTAACTAACAAGATTGCAAATGGCTTGCTCCAGGTAGCACAATATCACATATTGCACCCCACAATCACTCGCAAGTGTTCATACATATTGTCTGTTCACCCAACATTAAGACTCAAATCAGCTTGGAGTTTCCGGACATCACTCCATGATTTTAAAAGAGAGGTTAAAAAAATAAAAATAAATAAAAATAAATGAATAAAAATAAATAAATAAAAGAGAGGTTTCACTTCTTTTTATACTCATTGCTCTTTGGTTTGTCAGGTCAAAAAAAAAAAAATCTCATGTATCTCTAGTCATATCCTGGCTAAGAGATCAGAATCTTATGACACACTCACATTGGATCATTTGCACCAGACTTAATATTGGGTTACTTCCAGGTCATTATTTCTGATCCATGCCCTTTCTTTTCTTGATTTGTGATAAGAGACAATAGATAGGTCAACCTTCTGCAGTCCATAGAATAACACCTGGCTAGACCTGATATCCCTATAAACTCTGGGGTGAAAAATATAACAGAAGTCACACTGTTGTGCATTTTTTAGCATGTTTCTTAATTGACCTATCTGTGAAATTTGCTGTATCTCACCATTTCCTTCCTTATTGAAACTTTCTTCTCTTGATGTCCATAAGCAAGTCAGGCCACAGTGTACCAGTTCTTTTAAGATCTTCTTCTGTCCACCTCTAAAATAATCATGTGCTTTCTTCTCTATCAGGGCAATTTTATGCAGAAACATGGCTTCAAATACTAGTTACATCCTAATATCTTCAAGCAAAACTGAAACTGAGGTATTTGCCTCAATGTATAGGACTTGGCTTATACATGTCCAACTCTACAATCTGTACAATTGTACAGCTCAGTCATCAACATATACATCTTACTAGTCATTTTCAAATGATCAGAATCACTTTAAGACTTCTAACCATGGGAAATGAACAAGGGGTTGTGGAAGGGGAGGCAGGCAGGAGGATGGGGTGACTGGGTAACAGGCATTGAGGAGGGCACTTGACAGGTTGAGCACTGGGTGTTATACTATATGTTGGCAAATTGAACTTTGATAAAAAATATGAAAAAAGTTATGTAAAAAACTAATTCATCATCTTCTCTATCTTTAGTCCATTTCAATCTTGCTCTCTCTCATGTTCCATGTCTCAGAAACTATCGTCTACACAATTTGATAAGCCAGAAATATAGGAGGGAGAAAAATCCAAGAAGAAAAATAGTCTGATTTCTCTTGTTTTCCTCACACTTACTGAATCACAAAATCTTATCTAATTCATATCCTAATAATTTATGTCTTCTCCTCCACTTCCCTAAGTGATTATTCTAGCCCTAATGATTATACTAACCCTGAACTTAAAAACATTTAATATTAAAAGATAACATTTAAACTCAAGATAAAATCTAAACTTAAGAAGTTACAAGATACCATCAAAATTTTTCTTATAATCTGATTCCTCACTCCCAATTTTGGTCTTTAGACTCAAATGATACTACAAATCATGGTTTATATTAGTTTCCTATCACGGTCCTATCAACTCACCATACAGTTGGTTTCTTAAAATAATTAAATCAATTATCTCGCAATTCTTGTAGGTCAGAAATCTAGATTGGCACAGCTACATCCTCTGCTCTAGGGTTCAAAGGGCTCAATCAAGGGGCCAGCCAGCTGGCTTCTTATCAGAAGATGCTGGAAAGAATCTATTTCTAAGGTCATTCCAATTTTTGGCAGAATCCAGTCCCCTGTTGTTTGTAGGACTGAGGTCTCCATTTCCCTGCTGGCTGCCACACAGAGTTGGTCCTTAGTTCCTGGGGTAGTCATTGGTTTTTGCATGTTGATACCTACATCTCAGAGCCTGCAACAGTGTATTAAATCCTTTCTCACCCATGGAATCTCTTTGACTTCTCTTTCCGCCATATCTCCTGATTCTTGGCATCTGTCTTCTAATTCCAGCTAGGTAAAGTTATCTGATTTTAATGCCTCATGTAATTACATTGGACCCACCTAGATAATGAGAGGGTAATCTTCTCTTAAGGTCCTTAGCCTTAATTACATCTCCAAAGTCCCTTTTCCATTAGGTCATAGACATTTATGGGGATCATTATTATGTTTGCAATATTTCTGTTCCTTTATGTTTATATTCTTACTCTTGTACCTTCCTAGAATATACCTACCTTTTTAGCTGCCTGGAAAGTGATTACATGTCTTTCACATATCAGTTCAAAGGCTGCCATTTCTGAGAAAAATAGGCCTGTTGAGATGAACCTTCTACAATGCTACCATTTTGCATTTTCTTCTGTCTCCATTATAGTAATTAACTTATTTTACTGCATTTGTGCTTATCTGTATGTTCACTAGTCTGTAAAACTTGTAAGATAGGGAGAATTGCCATAAGAGGTTTACCATAAAAATGTGGCAAATAAAAGAGAGTATGAGGTGTTACTATGATACGTATATAAGCAAATCTGTTTTTAAAGTTTTCATCATTCTTACTGAGGTTATCACAAATTTCAGTTGAGGTATGTTGAAATTCTGTGCCTAAGCTTTTGAAATCCAAATGAGTCAAAAACATTAATATCTAATGCCACATGATGCAGAGAAGCTTATTGGAGGAAAATTTATAAGCAGAGAAGTAGTCCTGTTCTAAATCTCATTACACAGCTTAAGGTAGGCACAAACAACAAATAATTTGCTAGAAATACCCCTCCCATCTTCGGCAATGCTCCACATATTTATAAGGTCAGGGGACAAGAATATTCGTGTGAACATGTAATGATAGGTACCCTTGGTGTCGGAGTTTTTGTTAGAGGAGAAGGAACCTCTAGAGCTTTGTGGTTGGTATCACCCTGGTCTTCTGTTTAACTACCTTGAAACTTTTGAATTAACTCTCAGCTCAGCTATCAGAGAAAGAAAATGAGCCTACAGGGCTATCCAAAGCCATCACCTTTTGTTTCCAAAAGGCAGTATGGCATAGTGGGGTTACAGTGAATCAGAGAGATATTTGTTAGAATGCCAGATGTGCCATTTATGAACTATGCTACTTGAGCTCTTTTGATAAAAATTCTTAAAGCTGTGTTTATGACATAGACCTTTACCATTAATAAGTGCTTTAACTATATATATTTATGTACATGCACACATATATGTACACATACTAAGACATTGCATAGAGTGATAACGTACATAGAAACCCTTGTATTCAATGATAAGTAACACTTCAAGCCTCTCCATTTTTTAAAATTTACTTTAAGAAATGGACTCTTTATGGTCTCTTAAAAACCACAAATAAACGATAGAATTTTCTTTATTATTTACTTCAGGATGAATGAAATTTAACCAGAAGCCAAATTTTGCTTGATGGGAATTAAATTATAATAAAAAACAAGGATTGTGGGATCATTTATTTTATTTACTCACTATTTGGAAACTTGATTTACATAGAATTTTTGACATTCTTATCTTTTTAATGTGCTAGGAAATTATTACTATTTAGACTCTTTTCTTATAATGCAACACTTTCGAATGTAAGACCAATTTAGCTGCCAGAAGAAATAAGTGGACAAAAAATTAGTTGATAGGTCTAGGAGAGAATGATCCCCCAATTTAGGACTAAAAGAATAAGTAATTGTAATTTTGGAAGCTCTTCTTTTAGTTATGATGAAAATTGACAAGTGAATGGGATTTCTGATCACTTTATTATACTAATAATAGAGGTCTAAAATCCAGGATAGTTTAGTAGTTTCTAATTCATCCACTTAAAGGAAAAAAAAATGTAATGAGAGTGAACAAAATTATATTTGGATATGAGCAGCTTTAATGTAATGGTCTAGGGTTTTCAAGAGAACAAAAAATATTAGAGAAATGTCTATTCCTCCTATCAAGGTCCAGAATATACGCATTTTGTGTTTTTAAAAATATTTATAAAAATGGTTGGGTAAACATTATTGAAGGCTAATGTGCCATCAAGGCCAAGATTATCTGATGATCAATAGGAGATAAAAGCTGTCACCATGATGGACTGTGATTGCTAAAGACATTCAGGAACCCAAAGCCATTCAGGATGCAATTAAAAAATAGCTTAGGAAGAAAACACACTATAATGGTAATTTGGGGGAAAAAATGCAGAAAGGTTTTCTCCCTTTTATGTTTTTTTTTTTTCTAATTCATTGTATGACTTATGAACATCAAGGAACAAAATGTGCTGTACTGTAAATAACTTCTGTGTTAAACATTTTATCTTAAAACTGAATAATTTAAAAACTGTTATGAAATAGAAGTCAGATGATAAACTGCAAATATGTTTACAATATATCAAATGTATTTTTATTAAATATAAGGAAAATAATATTAATGTGTACCCAGATATTTAACCTTTTTAATTCACTAAAATGTGAATTTGAGATATCAATGCATTCTATTAAAAGTGTCATTATTTGGTACAGAATTATGTATCCCAAATATGGGGAAGATATCTATTTTAAAAATGTCAGCTTTTATTAAGAGTTAAATTAACTGGGGGATCCCTGGGTGGCTCAGCAGTTTGGCACCTGCCTTCGGCACAGGGTGTGATCCTGGAGTCCCAGGAATGAGTCCCACATCCGGCTCCCTGCATGGAGCCTGCTTCTCCCTCTGCCTGTGTCTCTGCCTCTCTTTCTCTCTCTGTGTCTCTCATGAATAAATAAATAAAATCTTAAAAAAAAAAAGAGAGCTAAATTAACCGAATTGTCTCTATAGGAAAATTAACAAACTCTTGCCCTTAGGATTTACCTATGAATTTTAAAAAGAGATAGAGACAATAAAATTTTACATATACCTTTTTATTCAATCAATAAAACAATTTAAAGCTTAGATGTTAGTGGTTATTTTAAATTTTTGAGATAAAGAGAACTCAGTTCTACATTAAAAATTTCTAAAGAGGGATCCCTGGGTGGCGCAGCGGTTTGGCGCCTGCCTTTGGCCCAGGGCGCGATCCTGGAGACCCGGGATCGAATCCCACATCGGGCTCCCGGTGCATGGAGCCTGCTTCTCCCTCTGCCTGTGTCTCTGCCTCTCTCTCTCTCTGTGACTATCATAAATAAATAAAAAATAAATAATAAAAAATTTCTAAAGAAGTTTGTTTCTTGTTAAGTATTTGTGGAGCACCTGGGTGGCTCAGTGGTTGAGCATCTGCTGAACCTCAGGTGTGGTCCTGGGGTCCTGGGATTGAATCCTGCATCAGGGTCCCCTCAGGGAGCCTGCTTCTCCCTCTGCCTGTGTCTCTGCCTTTCTCTCTATGTCTCTCATAAATAAATAAATAAAACCTTAAAAAAAAAAACAGATAAGACTTTGTGGAAAATCCCTTAAGTGAGCATGGCACAATAATGGACTTATATAGTATTTTAGCTGTTGTGAGAAATTTTGAGTTTAATGGTTTAGAATTTGTAACATCAACATACCAGGTGAGCTTTGCTTTTTTTTTCTTTTTTCTCCTAATCTAATTCTAAGAATTGTATCTGAATGGCCCTGGATCCTCGAAGATCTTTAGCAAAAATATGTAACTCTCCATACATATTGGAGATGTAGCTACCATCTCATGAGTGCTGTTAAATTATGGTTTCTAAAAATGTGTCCCATCTCCATTTGTTAAGCTCTCTCTTAAAAATAAAATAAGATGAAATCAGAGAGGAAAGTAAACCATAAGAGGCTCTTAACCATAGGAAATAAACATGGTAGCTGGAGAGGAGGAGGTTGGGGAATGGGGTAAACCGAGTGATGGGCATTAAGGAGGGCACATGATGTAATGAACACTGGGTGTTATATAAAATTGATGAATCACTGACCTCTACCTCAGACATCAATAATGCACCATATGTTAATTAATTGAATCTAAATAACAAAACAAAATTAAACTAAACTAAAAAATACTTGTTCTGTGATTACTCACTCCCTAGCACTAAATTACTTTTCTTTCTCTCTTATATTTTGTATACTACTTACATCTTATCATATTTGTATGCCCCATCCATGCCTGTTCTGTACTTAGATATTCAGTAATTATCTAACTGAGTGAAATTTCAGGATTGCCAAAATGGAAATTTCTGTTTGAAACTGGAGGTTTCTTGTTTTTACAATAAATGTTATTTATAAACTATTTCTACACACTATCTGTGCATCGGTCTTATATTTGCTTATAAACTTATCTGGTGACTTAGGTTATTTGATTACAAATTGAGTTCATTATATGCTGTAAATGAAGAATTACATATATCAATGATTGGGTACAAATTATACCCCAGGTGTATAAATTTGAACATTGTAAATGCTAAATGAATAAATTAATTGACACCATTTCCATTATCTAATAAATTATGGTATAATCTAGCTTTGGATTTCCTTCTTGTCTTTCCTAAAACTTTTACTGTTTTCACTTGATCTTAGCCAAAAGGCCAAGAAGTGATCTATCTTTTCATAGAAATTTACATGTGAAATTTAAAAATCCCCTATATTTCTTTGTATCCATTTTTTGAATTTTGGATGGAAAGGTTTTCCTAGTGATTACTTAATCCTAGGAAAGAAATAAAAGCACTATAACAGCATAATAATACAAAACCTCATTAAGATAATACATATTTTCATCAAGTTTATGTTATTCAATGTAGCTTTTTGTGTCCTGTTGATGTAAAAACTACAACTCAATATTTTTGTCAATTTGGAAAAGGAAAATCTAAATATAGTGTAGCTAGGGAACAGCTGTCTAGCAATAAAGCATAACCTGAATGGCAAGTAGAGCCCGTGGGTGGCTCAGTCAGTCAGGCATATGCCTTTGTCTCAGGTCCAGATCCCGGCATCCTGTGATTGATCCCTGTGTTGGACTCCCTTTTCAGCAGGGGGGCGGGGGGAGCTACTTCTCCCTCTCCCTCTGTCCCCTTCTCTCTCTCACTGTTTCTCTCAAAAAAAACAAAACAAAACAAAACAAAACAAAACAGCAACCCCCACCCCCAACAACAAAAACACTGAATGGCAAGAAAATAGCATATCAGCCTTGAATTTCAAGCACATTGATTAAACTTTTTCAATTCTATTAGCTGCCCTAAATATATATTTTTTACTAACTCTGCCTTTGATGTCAGTTTATAGAAACAAAATGGCACAATTAACAAGATGTATTTACTGTTTTAACAATGAGACCTTTAAAACTATAACTTCATCATTTCTCTGTTCATTTATTCCCCCAAATTATGTTTTGTTTCATCAAATTACATTTATTTACTACATGAAACTTAAACAAATGATGGCAGAAACTATTAAATCAGTTTTAGCTTCAAAATTCTGATTGATGAATCAAAACCATTTTGTAGAATATAAAAATTTGTGTGACAATCGTGGTATCACTGCCACTGTCTTCTTACGTTGGACTTTTATCATCTTGATAAATGGTAAATAACAAGTGCTTTCTTAAGCCTTTCTCTTTTAGGTGGAGGCTTAAGTTCAGTAACTATGTACCTTTTTTCCTCAGGATTAGAAATAGAAAAAAAGTATGATAATCTCACAGGCATATCTTTCTCCCATTCTTTATAAAATGTTCATTCAACTTTAATAATGTCCTTAAATTAATAAAATTAAGTACTGTGTCTGTTCTCAATAATAATGAATTATTTAATCATGGCAATATTGAAATGTAAAAGTAGGCATAAATGTCTGACACTCATTGGTTCTATTGTAATCTTACTCTGTCTCGATTTATCATTTATGATTATAATCCTAGATTTTGAGCCTAGATTTATTTTAGTCAAATGACTTTTTTTCCCCTCAGATAATATAGTATGTTCTGATGCAGTACTACCATCAAAATGATCTAATTTTCTATAAATACAGCAACATTGTTTTGAGGTTTTTCTCATATTGTTATTCATTCTTGCATTTTAATTTGTTCGTCACTGCCTTTTCTGTTTCTTACTTAGGGAAGAATTTTTTTTTTAATTTTTTTTTTAGGGAAGAATTTTAAAGATTTATTTTATTATCAAACCATGTGTTTTTAAGACAAAAAATGGATACTTGTTTTCCTTTTGGCTTAGGGGATTAAATTCTTCTTCTACCTTTCTATATTAATTATGATCTTAACTGAGCTTTGCTTATATCTGCATTCTAACATGACCTTTTGATTTGTCTTAATAAGATTGATATTACTGTCTTTGTCATAAAAAGTCGCTTTTGTCACAATAACTTATAAATGTCTTCACAAATCACTTGTAAACATATTCATGATCAGAATTCTAACATAAGTAGTTTTTTCATCTTCTTAAAAATAGTGAATAGAAATTTTAATCCTCCAAAAATGATTGTTTTATTTGCCCCTTTTATCTACTTTAAAGACAATTTTGAGTGTCTACCCTGAACATTTGCTTTTTAGAAGATTTCAGGATTGAACCCTAAAGGAATGCTTTTCTCTGCAATTACCCTTGTTTATCATCCCTTTGATTTTATTTAACACATTATCTGACAACAAGAAAAGATCCATGACCTTAATCTTACTGAACCTCCTTTATCCATTAGGCAAATGCCTAATTTAACAAATGAGTCTTCTGCTTGCCCTAAAACCAGAAAACTCATTTTTCCTAAAACTAATCAATGAAACAAGTTTAGAGAATCAAATCCTTTTTTTGAGGGGAAGAAATATTAAAAAAAAAACTAAAAAAGAAAAATCATTAGGTAAGGGCTGTGTTTAAACATGGAAAACATGTTTTAAAACTATGAATCTAGAGCATATGAATATTCTGAATCCTATTAGAATATTGGTACATCAGCACCTGTCACTGGAGTTCCTACACTTAATGTCTGAATTTAATTTTTGTTATTTAAAGATTAACAAACCAGTAGATAATATATATATCTGAGATATCATACATTTTTCATAGAGGCATGTTAAAATAACATTACATAAAATCACCTTGATGTTACATGTACGATGTATGCTTGACAAAAACTTTCTTGCTCCTGCTTTTTCAATTTTAAAAATCTGAAGAAATTTTACTCTGGTTATATCCTGAATGAGATTCACATAACTTTTTTTTTAATTATTCTTTAAATAATCACTGACTTCATTGGCTTACAAAACAAGGGAACAAAAAAAACCCCATAATTTTACAGAAATTTAAGTTTAAACAGCAACAGCAGCAACAAATCATTGAAACACTACGTAAAAGATTTTACCTTGAATGTTATTAATACAAAAAAGGATCAAGTCAGGATCACACTTTTCAAGGAGTTTATAGTGTTGTTAGAGAGAGTTAGAGATCGTAGATATATATATGTTACCATTAAATAATGAAAAGCAGATTTTCTGTTAACAAAGACAAATTTTCCAGGACCTCTAGAAATGTATAGATTAAAATAGTAGTTTATTCACATCTTCTATACTCTTTCTAGAACCATTTCTAATTCTCATTCTTTCCAATAAAGCCTTTCTTACCTCTGTTAGTTATGTTTAGTTGCTCAACAAATAAAGGTTGAGAAGGGCATTTATTTCACCGATACGTACTGAAAAATGGAAAACAAGAATTTCTCTTACAAGACTAAACTTCACTGAGTACTAAAAACAGACCTACTGGAAAAAAAAAGAGGCACTGTAATGCACTGAGTCTTATGAAGATTGGAAATGGAAATTTATTTATGATCCAAAGTACCTCCATGGAGTAGGTTATTTTAACTCTTGCTTTCTTGTTAAACATAATAACATTAAGAATAATAGTTATGAAGAGCTATAAAACCATGACAAAGAGTGATTCATGGATTTCTACTACAGGACCTTCTCTTTACAAAGAGTTCTTTCTGCATTTCCACTTGCCACACAAATCTAAGCAAAACAAGTACAACAACAAAAAGCTACTCACTTTGACTTAAGTTTTATGTTGACACTCTCTAAGAGACTTGGATTGATCTCTCTCTTCCCTCTGAAGTTCTCATGTCCTTGCTGGGTAAGGATCTTGTGACACAGCACTAAATCAGTCATTTACCAACCTATGGATTGACTGGTCGTGTCACTTCTCCTGATAATCCACCGTGAGTATGATGAAGGGGCTATGTGGGAGAGAAAATCGTAAGGCGATGGGCAGAATGGATTTACAAGAGGACTCAAATCAATGTCTGCCTCCCACCAGTGCCAAGGCTTTTAAATATTATGCTATACTCTGTGTCTGTGAGCACTAATACCATTCACATTCAAGATTCCATTTAATAATTGGGATAAACGGGGATCCCTGGGTGGCGCAGCGGTTTGGCGCTTGCCTTTGGCCCAGGGCGCGATCCTGGAGACCCGGGATCGAATCCCACGTCGGGCTCCCGGTGCATGGAGCCTGCTTCTCCCTCTGCCTGTGTCTCTGCCTCTCTCTCTCTCTCTCTCTGTGTGACTGTCATAAATTAAAAAAAAAATAATTGGAATAAATGATTCCTACAACTAGCATCTTGACCTGCATCAAATAGTTCTCTCTGTATATTTCAAAAGGCCGACTTAGGTGCCTCCATAATACACTATATGTAAGTGTTCCGAAAGTTAAATGTTTCTTAATCATTACCTCACACTTATGTCTTCCAACGAACTAGATTGGCCCTTGAAGGGACTAATTTTATAGTTCCCTAATGTATAGTATGTATACAGGGTATATATACATGTATACCTGTGTATTTACATCTTCAATGCTTAGCCAGATCTGCAGTTGCTATTTAAGTGTTTGGTAAACAATTTAAAATTTAATTTAAGGGAGAAATCTTTTAAAAGAACTTGTTCAAAATAAGCATTTTTAGACTTGTTTTATCATGTTAGAGCTTTATTCTCACGGAAATAGAACTTCCTCAATACTTGAAACATAGCATCTATTCTGTGTGCACCTTTGAGTCGCTGGGCTGAAAATGGTAACATTTGAAGGGAAAAAAAGACAATTTATGTCCTATCATGTAACTTGAAAATGGCATGATAAAGATAACTTAAATATTTTCTTTTATAGCTTCCAAAACTGAGGGGACTGTGCACTGACACTGTCAGTTAACATGGCAAATATTCCTCCTAGGTTCAATGTCAGATATGCTGACTTCCTATAAGGAATAAAATTATACTTTATTTGTATATATTATTCCTAATATTTGTGAGATTATTTGTAAAATTGATTGTCTCCTAATTAGGATGAAAAATATTAAAGATTTATATACATGCTGTTTATTCATTTGTTGTAATGGAATGTACTCTGTTTAATAAATGTAGAAACCGCATCTCTTGATGAGAATTAACATCGATACATAGGACCTTAGTCATTGGATAACTAATGACTATAACCTTGCACTTGACATTTGATGATTTTTCCTTTGAAACAGTGATTTTCTATGATAAGAGATGCAATTTTTAGTTTCTCATCAAGCTACTTAAATTGTAGTGATTTCATGTATCCATGTAACTTTACCAAACAGATGACAAGTTCTTTGAACTCAGTCTGTATATTTAATATAATTCCCTTTCATGCTAACTCATCTCTCTATTCTATATCCAACACAGACTATGCATACAATAAATGAATGTTATTTACAAAACTTTATATCTGGACATCACTAAGATGGGGAAAAATATATGCTTACAGGATTTTCAGGCAAAACTCCTGGCTGAAACCTCAAATAATTGGTGACACACTCTCTGTTTTATATCTCTTGAAAGAAGTCAACAAAAGTAGTATTTTCAGAAGTGTTTTTAGGTAATGCACAGTCTTATAAGTATTTTTACAAGTGTAGGTTATTTAAAGATTAATCATTAAGGGATTTGCAGTTAAAACACTTGAGACAGTGGTATTGAATAAATCAGTTTGAACAGAGCTAGAGGAAATTGATCAAGAGAAACTTAGGTTAAGTGCTTCTAATTTCCTGTGTATTTCCACCAAGTAAAGGAGAGAAAGTAGAACCGGTTTAGGTACCTGTTGATGGGTATGTACCTGGGAAGTTTCTACCATGTAAGTTCAGAATTACTCATGTATTAACAAGGACACAGGCTTTTCAATCTTTAACAAATACCTCTTTCCATCATTTAGTCTTTGCTACTCCATGACTAGGACTATTTTATTGTTGATTCTCTTTCTTTTTTTCTTACTTAATGCTCACTTTTTATTTTGTTGATATTATTCTCTTGCTCTATTTAAATCAAACAAGAACACCACACTGGGGCACACCTGGGTGGCTCAGTTGGTTAAGTGTCTGGCTTTGGCTCGGGTCATGATGTCAGGGTCCTGGGATTGAACCCCACATTGGGTTCCCTGCTCACTGGGGAGTTTCCTTCTCCCTCTCTCTCTGCCACTCCTCCTACTTGTGCTCTCTGTAAAGTAAATAAATAAATAAATAAACAAATAAATAAAATCTTAAAAAAAAAAAAAAAAAAGAAAGAAAATCACACTTACTTTACTTCATATCCTACATAAACCAGCAGGTGGCAGACCCTGGAAAGATGAATCTGAAATCCCTGTGCTTGTGATTGGGGCATAAAGGGTAAAATTCAGAGCCCCAGTGACTTTCATGATGGTGACAGTGGGACAAGTTGCCACAAACTTCTTCCTACATATAATTGATAAAAAACACCTTGACTTGACAAAGAAAATCCAGCAGCATCAGAGATACTATTTAAAAAGGCGGAGGTCTGTTATCATAAGGATTATTTCCCCATATTAAAAAAAAAAGTATTCAGGAAATTGGATACCAAACTATAACCTAAGAAAATGTTGATTCATCAGCAATGGCCCAATAAAATCCTGAAAAGCATAGGCATCTAAGAATATTGATTGCACATCTTTATGCTCAGAAGTTTGTGCATATTTGATACAGACTGTCGAAATGCTGAGACCCAAGTAGACTTGAAAATGACTCCTAATTGAAGGGCACCAGCCCTATGCTTAGTGAGAATATTCTCTTCCTGAAACGTGTAGCCAGTACTCGCTGAGTCTCTCTATAAAGTATGTCATTTATTATGAATTCTATTCCACAATTTGCAGTCCTATGTCTCAGAATTCTATCTTCTCTTTGTAAATTAGGATTCATGATTGCAGTTTTGCTTTCAAGGGCAATGAGTATAGTTAACTTGCCCATACTTTATAACAGCTTTTCCTAAATTTAAAGATCTCTAACTACAATTTTGATGTTTTGTAAAATCAAGAAAAAAAGCAAATTTTAAATTAACGAGAGGTATTTTGGTAAAGATTAAACACAAATTTTTATAATGCTAATTACATATTAATACTGATCTCATTAACTATGTAAGAACTGAGCATGAATGTGGATATATAATCTTCTTGGATTTAATGCGTCCTTGATGAAGTGTCATGTAGTTTGCATTTCTTCTATCAAAATACATATACTTCACTAAAATTTACTATTTGTTATAACTTTACTATAATCAGTGTTGAAATTTTTTTCTTTATGTCCTAGATTGAAAGATAGAGATTATCTATCATTTTACAATGTTAATATATAAGACACCGGTTGGCACCACTATTCATGGAATATTGAATGGGTACACCATAGCTAAGAAAAAAGAAAGAAAAATACATTGCTAATTGAACTATTACATCCTTTCTTTATCAGAAATGAAGAAATATGGAAAACAGATGCTAAGAATCAGTGCAAACAACAGCAGTTGTATGATGAATTTGTTAAATGAATTTTTTAGGATATAATTTTAGGTTATATTCTTGCAACAATTAACACGGTATACAATAACATGTATTTGCATAAGATTTATAACAACTTTATTGTAGTTTTAGCATTATATATGAATAAATTGTTTTGCTTTTTATTCTTGAATAGAAGTTTATCTGAGGTATCATAATATCAATCATTGTTCTAAAACCAATTGTTAAAATTGTATAATTGTTCAAAAAAGGTCTGACCCCAAGGAAAGCAATCTAAAAGTTCATGAATTTCATTCACCCCAAAATATTTTATTTTACCTGTCTTTCAGTCTGAGAAATTAATTTCATGGAGATAATGTTTAAAGGTTCTTCAAGAAAACACTTCAGGGTTATGACCTCAATTCACTTATATTGGATGATTTAAAAAGTAAAGCACTAAACAAAATCTTTCCAATAATAGATGTACTTAAGGTAATTGTTTTATAATAGACTATGTATTAGCCTCTAAATTTCTTTATGGTCTCTGCAATCAAGGAGGTGTGTGAGTATTATATTTCAATCAATATTTAGATATCTTCATTAAATAGCTTTTCTATCATCCATAAGAAAAATGTTTATCCACAAAATATATGTGTTTACCTTACTCTGTATTTAAATTAAATTAGGGAAAAATGTTCTGAAGATGTGTCAGAAGCTCAACATGATGCCTAGCTCAAGGTTTCATTATCTGTATTCCTTTTTAATATTTTAATGGTTACCACTATGCCTCATTCAAAGCTAGACAAGTTTTATGTTGGGCTGCGTTTGATGGTTGCCTAGAGGCATAGCTCACTCTTCAGGTGAGAAAATACTAAGGGTGAGAGAGAATTCGTGTCAAAACATATTTAGAACAAGAAATGATTCAGGACAATATTATGTATTATTTTGTTATCATTTTAATCAATTACTATAAGATTATCATTAATTAAAAAGATTATTCATTAATTATCATTAAGATCAAACATGTACTTCTTGAATGTGGGTACTACAATAAGGTTTCTTTTTATTTATGAAGAGAACTCACTGGGATCTAGAATGTAGTTCCTGACTAATAAATCAAGGGAAATGACTCTGCTACTTCAGAGCTCACTCCAGGAGCTTGACTAGTTATCTTCCTTATGCTTTTCTATATTGAAACAATTAAGCTAAAATTTTGAAATACATTATTTTGAACTGATTCATGCATGCTATTAATGCACATATATATATATATATATTTCTGTCCACTCTATATTTGTACATAAATGTAAAAATTGACATTTGTCAGTACTATTTACCTATTTTTCCTTTTTTATTTTAAATATTTTATTTATTTATTTATAGTAGTCACAGAGAGAGAGGCAGGGAATAGGCAGAGGGAGATATAGGCTCCACGCAGGGAGTCTGATGTGGGACTCGATCCCTGGACTCCAGGATCACTCCCTGAGCCAAAGGTAGCTGCTCAACCACTAACCACCCGGGTGTCCCTATTTACCTATTTTCCACTCAGTGAATTATTGGAAAAAAATATTGGCAAGTTTCCTCCTCTTGTCCACTTAAGAATGAAAAAAACATAAGATTATTTAATTCTGTTGCCATTAAGGAGAACATTTAATGTGTCCACCAAGGGAAGACTTTCTTTTTTTCCCCTGAATTGAGAGTGAAGAGGCAGGGCCAAGTTGGAGGGGAGTGAACAAAAAGATAATAGAGACAGTTTTATGTATTACTGTGCTCCAAAATCTACTTCTTTGAAAGTAGGAGGTCATAAGCACTTAATCTTCACCAACTCTAAGCTTTATGATTCTACAGACTATTTTTGAGACAAATAATAAAATTACTTTTGCATATATCTTGTCAAAATGTCATTATTTTTAATAATCCTCCTCTCTTTTTTAAAGCAGCTCTTTAGCATTCTAATACATTTAAACTATTGGTCAGCATAAATTGGCAAAGATACGTTTGTTAGTTTTCTAATTCTGCAATAGCTAGCCATAGTGACTTTTCTCCAACTATGAAGAGTATAATAGCTATTAGACATAAACTGCTACTAGCTATTATTATGAGCTGCTACTCATGTGGTGAGAAGTAATTGCTTTTTCTATGATTGAACATAATGATCCAGGAAAGTTAGCTTTTTATTTTCTTACAATCCCAAAATACTGCTTCTCTTACATCAATTATAACATTTTTTTTCATGAGAAGAGAGACTACTGATAAAATAAATTTTAAAATTAAAGCTTTTATTTTTAGAAGACACATTTAAAAAGTTTAATATTACAGAAATTTAAAGAAAAATAAATAATTGACTGAACAACAAAGTATTAGTGTTTTAAAATTTGAAGTACTATCAATAGAAACAGATGAGACTAATAATCTATGAGTATGTATATTTCAAATATTAATTAATCTCTAGTCCTTATCAATTTAATCACAAGGGCAAACCATACACATGCAATCTGATGATCGCAAAGATACATATTAAAAATTCATCTTCCAAATTTTTTCATTCCTTAAAGACAAACAACAGGTTTTTTTTTTGGTTATAGCTCCACAGTAACTGGTACACAGAATATCACTGCTAAATATTTATTAAGCATATGAGTTAATCTTTTAAGTTTTATGCCTAAAGAAAAAGTGTCACATAATTAATTATTTGAATCAAAAAAATCATCAACAGTCAGCAAAGTCCAGCTTTGTCCTAGGTATAAGTACCAAAAACTACTACAAATATTCATAAACTCCTATGGAGCAGAAATCAAACAGTTTGAGGATAGAAAACAATTATTAAGAGAATAAATAAGGAATATGCGTTATGGGGACAAAATTTAAGAGGGTAAAATGTAGAAAAATGAAATCAATTAATAGATACATGAGATCTATTACTTTCACTGCTCCCAGTTATGAATTGTTTATCATAGTAAACATTAACAAACTGTTCATAAACTTGAAGATGATATATGACTTCACCAACACCATTGGGAAAAAATTTCTAGGGCCAATGCATTTCACAGAATGAAGAATTCTTAAACCCACTGACCTAACGCTCTGTGTCTACTGAAGCACAAATGACCAAAACTAAAAAAAAAAAAACTTAAGCATGACTTGACCAAAAAAATAGCACTATATAAACATTGGTTGAAAAAAAGGACATTAGAATGTGGCATCAATAGCAGTAATAAGCTATTTGCACAAGGTTTTCATATAATTGTAAGAACTGTTATAATAATAATTAGACTCTCGGGAACTGTCAGTCTCAATTTTGAGACATATTGATATTTTGTATTAAATGTTAAAATTAGCAAGCAATCAGATAGCAATAACATAAACAAACCTTACTTCTGCCTAGAATATCCACAGCAAAGCCATTGGTTAAATCCGTATTACTATTTTTGTTTATATCCTTACTCCAACTAGTTTTGTGTGCAATTTTATGATTGAAGAAAATAAGATGAGGTAATGTGTTCAATATAAATGATAACATTTTTAATGTAGTTTTCAATCATCGTTTTGAACTTAAAGTTAAATGCATGTTTGAATACTTTAGTGACTCAATTAATATAAGAGTTGACTGATTAGATATGCTTGTCATGAGATAGCAATTGTGAAAATCAATATATTGCAGAACACAAATCCCTTTGTCTATCAGGCATAGACTAGGCTAGTCTTTCTGTTGAGTTTCCATTTCACTTTTTTTTTTTTTTAGATTTTATTTATTTATTCATGAGAGACAGAGAGAGAAAGGTAGAGGCACAGGCAGAGGGAGAAGCAGGCTCCATGTAGGGAGCCTGACGTGGGACTGGATCCTGGGTCTCCAGGATCAGGCCCTGGGCTGAAGGTGGCGCTAAATGACTGAGCCACCTGGGCTGCCCCCCATTTTATTTTGAAACTTAGCTTATCCTTCTTTACAAAGGACTGTAAATATGCATGCAGTGAAGAGAAAGAATAAACTTTGTTGGATGTGGAATTTATTGTTTCATTAATTTATAAAATATTTTAAGAAATATATTTATTTATTTTCTTTGGATATTAACAAGGATTAAGTAATCATAAATATATATTTATATATACACACAAATAAGTATGTGTGTATATAATAATATATTAAAACTGTGATAGAATTTAAAATAAAATGTAATATGTTTATATAAACTATTTACTTCCTTAAATTACTTGAGGCCCTAATAAATTATTTGTAGATTCATGTCCATAATTCCTTATTGCTCAAATATTTTATTCTCTACATTTTCACACTACTTTTTATAAAAAGTAAGTGAAATTCCAGAATGCTGTTATTTTGAATTTCTATTTTTTACATTTGAGCAAAAGAAAAAAATTAAAACAAATTTACATACAGAATACCATTTTATTACTTTGATTTATTTCCCTAAGTTCTTTGTATAGAACATTTCCCACCAATCAATATTTTGAGAGTCTGTTTTCACACTATTATTGCCACAGTCATTTTTTTTAATTCATCGTAAATTGTAAGAGTATAAAAATCATGAAGAAACATAATACACTAACACTAACATGGCTAATATTTGTTACTCATTTTCTCAAAATAAATTATTACACTTGTTAATTAAAATTGTCTTTACAGAATATGCAGCAGTCACTTTCTCTCAAATAGGGCTTTTGAAGGAAGGAAGTATCTTAAAAATTAGTGATACAATCTAATGCCACCAGAGTCTTAGTTATTATCTCTTACTTAATTAAAAATTCATTTTGAAACACTTAAAAACAGGAAGCTGCTTAGATAGTATGATTAGATGTCATACAGATAACTGTATTTATATTAAATACTAACATAAGAAATTTTAAATTTTAGATATCTCAGTCTCACAAGTCTTATATATTAATAAACTCTAAATGTAAAAATGCTTCATGTTAGGAAAAGTAAATGGTAAATATTTTGTAAGACACATTTATAATAGTTTTTCATGCATGTAATACCAGCTATTTATTTTAGTGATTCCTTTCATTGATGGCATCATCAATTAATTTTGGAAAAAAATAAGTAAATTGAACTTTGCCATAGGATTTTTTTTAAAGATCGATTTATTTATTTATTTATTTATTTATTTATTTGAGAGAGAGAGAGAGACAGGCTCTATGCAGAGAACCTGATGCAGGACTCTATCTTAGGACTTCAGGATCACACCCAGGGCCGAAGGCAGGCGCTCATCCACTGAGCCACCCAGGGATCTTCTGCTGTAGGAGATCAAAACTCATCAGTTTTTTGTAAGGAATTTTGCCAATGATTCAAAGTCTGAGAACAGTTAAATAGGGCCAACTTCCTGATACCCTATTGTGAGAGTTAGGATATCTATGCAGGATGTGCTACAAATCATAAAGGAAAATCTGTCTGATTTAGCGAATACCACTCATTAGATTTTCAAATGACCTTGGTTGGAAAAATTAGGAGAGAGAGTTCCCTTGGAAACAGTTCCAAATTGTCTTCCACCATGTGAGGGAGAAGGCCAGGGAGGTGCTTCTTCCACAGTGAGGTCAGATGACAGGGTAACACCAGGACTAGGTGGGTGGCCTAAGCAATAGTGTGAGGACCTAAAGCTAAAGACTCAGCCTCAAGTGATTGAATAGCAGAAGACCAAGGGCTGTACTGGGGACTCAAGCTTTAAATTTGAACAAAAGTTGGGGCTATGGAGGAAGGAGTAAAGAAGTGTGTTTTCTGTTGACCAGATGTCGGCAATGTTAGCCAGAGCTTTCCTGGAGCTGCGTTGACAGACAAGCATCCCAGGCTCCTGGGGACTGGGAAATGGCTGAGCAGGAACCCGGGAGGCCAGGTGCAATGCAGAAGCAGCAGCAGAAGGAAACAAGTCCATCACCTGGGAAATGCATCCATAAAATCCTTGTGCTCTTGCAGAAATACCTCACAATCTTTATGTGATATTGAAAAAAGAAAAGGAAAAAGCCACAGAGCAAAATAAACAATATATAATATTAAACTTGAATGTTTAGATAAGGTGCTAGTTTATCTTTTCTCATTTGTGACATTATCTGTGTATAAAATTCAAAAGTAAAACACACACATCTGAAACTTAACTAAATTATGAGTATTTTATACATTCATTTTATTAACGGGTAGTTTAAAAAAAACAAACAAGATTTTCAACAAAACACACAGTCACATATTTCTTTGTCCTAATTTTATATGTACAGAGGCACTCATAGCCAGTAGCCATAGATACATGATGAAGCACACATGTATGAATGTTTGCTTCATGAATTTAGCTAAGCCAGCACTTAGTTTCTCCATTTAGAAATAAATTCCACGTAACTAATAAAACAAGGGAGCATAGATATTATTGTGTATTTGACTCATTCGCCCTTGAATGAACCAAGCCATTGAAGAGCCTGGAGACATTTGACATTCAACATTTCTGAAAAAAACTTTGTTACTTCTAATGATTTTATTGTCACTAAATTTAATCCACCTAGGGCAATGCCCTTTTGACTGTCACAGTCTTTATACTTTCCTTCATCAAGCTAAGTAAGTTTTTGTTAAAATTATGCTTAATGTAAAGCTCCTTAGTTTTTTTTGTGATGTTGTTGTGTTTATTGTTTTTTTTTTTTTGGTATTTTTTTTACAAAGTACTAAAGCATGTTTTTATGCATTCTGAATTTATAATTAGAGTATTTTCTAAATTACTTTGCTTTCCAAAGTTCTTTTCTAAATCTCATCTTTGGTAGACCAAACTGTAACAAAGCTTTTATAGATAATTTTCTTTGAATAATATATCAGAATTGAAAAGTTGTATTTTTGTACATGAACTGAACATTCTGTCACAAGTTTTACAAAGACAAATTGGGTTACCTATAGTCATATAACTTATTTATGTTAATTGTATCATAACATTTGATGTCAGGGATATTTTCTTCAGAATATAAGAGAAACTTAAGGGGAAAATATCACCATTGAAATAATAAAAGCCACTTTACAACTCAGATTTGAAATCTATTCTAAAAGAATATGATTGTTTTGCTTTCAAAATCTTCATTATTTTTTATGCCAAATAAATTGTCACTTTACATATCAGACATCCTGTACTTTTTCCAAAATTTAGCCCATTTTCTTGGTGAAAACAAACAAACGAAAAAAGGTGCTTTGCAAAACATGTTAGAGAGAGGTTCGTTAACTTAATTATAACAAGATGGTATTAGTTTGATAAAAATTATTTAAAAATTGATTTTATATCGGAAACAGGAAAATTTTATATGGCCATTGCATTGCTTTATCTCCATTTCCACATAGTTTAATAAAAATACAGGAAATACAAGGACATTTTTACCGGTATAAAATACTACTCTATTAATGATAATAATCATCATGCATTACTACTCTGTATAGGGCAGTCACTTAGGCTTAGGTGTATGGCCTTAATGTTGATTCTTTTTTTAAAATGTTGATTCTTATAATTAAAACTAGTATAAATATTTACCCAAACCCACCCTTACACTAAGAGTGAGCCTGCATAGATGATAATGATGTATCAATGTAGATTCATTAATTGCAGCAAATGTACCACTCTGCTGAGGGATGTTACTAGTTGGGGAGGCTCGGCATGGGTGAGGGCAGGAGCTACCAGGGAAGTCCCTGTACCGTTTGCTGAATTTTGCTATGAATCTAAAACTGCTCCAAAAAAAGAAAGTGTCTTTTTAAAAATCGAGTGTAAATACAGTTTAATATAGTGTAAGTATGAAATGAAGTTAATCACATGAAAAAAAGTTATTTTAAGTTTTGCATAAACATTTTAATATCTCCCATATGAATATATACAGGAAATGGACTCCTTCAGATTCTAGTAGGTAGATTTTTTTTATAGAAGTCATACATTCACTTTCAGTATTTGTCTATTACCTAAAAGTATAAGCAAAATGAGGTATGCATTTGGCCTTAAAAGCTAAATCCTCCTAATGCTTTCAACATAGTGTTTTCCAAAGAACGTTGTCACATAGGCTCAAGCCGTCATTATATATTCAATTGCAGTTGAGGTTATTCAGTCAGCAGAACAACATCTTGTCGGCAACCTTGCTGATCTGTATAAAAGCCAATAAATACTGAATGTAGTGGTATTATCTGAGAAGAGCAATCTTGCCCAGGACACAGAGGGATCGTTCCTATCTTCCTGCAAGTGCTTTCATGAAATATTTATGGTGCCGATACACCAGAAGTGGATTTCAGTTTAATATCTACTCTCAACTGTAGCTGTGTTGAAGCACGCATTAGTCTTTCCGTGTGGGTTTTGAAAATATGACTTCAGCTTGTAATGATAAATCAAGACATACAACTATTAATTATTTGTAGTGAATGGGAAAAACGAATACTGACATAAACAGTTTTAATTAAATAATTGATGATATATATGTCAAATTATTTTTACAGTATTTCACTTTGCTTAGAAAGTCCATCTCCAGAACTCAATGGACTCAGTAACAGTGATCACAGACCTTGGTTAAATAATGCAACCCAAATGCAGATTAAAATATGGATAAAACCTTCATGAAATGTGAAGTTTATCTTGAAAAACTAGAAGTATGTAAAAGATAGGCTGAACCAGGCAACTCTAAAACTTCATATATAGAACTAAGGAAAAATTTATTCATGTATTATACATTTTACATTTTAATAAACCAATTAGTTCTAAACTAAAACAACAAAAATACCTTACAATTTGGCGTTCCATACTTAGAGTCTAATACCCTTTTTAATCTCCCATAGAAACTGTTGAGATGTGTTCTTTTTTTTTTTTTTTATAAATTAATTTTTATTGGTGTTCAATTTACCAACATACAGAATAACACCCAGTGCTCATCCCGTCAAGTGAGATGTGTTCTAACAACAAATCCAAAAGAAGTCATAGTTTATATTTATAAATAGTAATTTTCTTTCCATTACATCAATTATTATATTTCAGTATTTCATTACCTTCTAAAGTATTTTGGTCTACTTTGAGGAAGAGTGACTGATGTTCTTCTATCTTTTTTCACTGGTTCCTCTTTTTTGTAAACTTTTTCTGCTAGTGTGTGTGTGTGTGTGTGTGTGTGTGTGTGTGTGTGTGTGGTGAGGGCGATGCGTGGTTTGCAAAGCATAAAATACTCTAATTCTAAGAGAGGACAGTACAGCAAGCAAAGCAACATAGACTTTGGAGCTACATCACTTTACTTGGCTTTTAATCTACAGAATATCTGAATTCTAAGCAATATTGATTGTTTTACCACTCTCACCCCCATCATGTCATTCCACTTGATACCTATGTATTATGACCTCTTTCAGAAAGATTACATTAAAAAGCCATCCCAGAAAAATGAGCAGTGGCTTGAGAGTCGAGATAGCAGCGCTTTTGTCTGGAATGAACGACCAACTGGTGGTGTGATCTGGGGCAAGACAAGTTACTGTGGCTATGCTTTATCATCTGTAAAAAGAACAGAGTGGAAATAGATAATAACTCAGATATTCTAGCTATTGGTATCTGTGAAATATATATTTTCCATTCTTATCCTATCAAGGAGCTGTTAAAAACTTCTCCATCAGTTATTCCTTCACACACACAGACGTACACATAGACATCCTCATATGTTATGGGTCTCATCACAACTTTTAAAATACTTACACTGCAGCCTTTGGATCAGTAGTTTACTCTTTAAATGCTTCATTTAAAAAAATAAATGCTTCATTTTTGACTTGTTAGAACTCTGATGTAACATAAAGATAATTTGTGATATGGTTATAGAGAGCAAAAGAATGGTCATATTCTCTTTTAGATTACAATAATACTATTTTTTTTTACTAAGAATTCAAAGGATACATAAAAGAACAAAAAATCCACACATTTTTTTTCCCAAGCATCTTTCTTTTGGAGAAGTTCAAAAATATAGGTTCAGTTGTATTTTCCTTCTTGATTAGGACATACTTTGGTTTGAATTTACATGTCAGGTTGCAGCAGTACATGCAGCACATAGCTTAAAGAGGAAGAACATTTATGTTGAGGCATAATTTCAATTTATATAACATTGTTACAAAACTTACCTGATATTCTTCAGCCAATAATGTTTTCCCAAATCCATAAAAGGTTTATTTACGAATAGCATCCTACACAGAGTAGGCACAGTCTCCCAAGTGCACTGAGTAGGTAAAGATTCCCTGTTATCCTTCTATTGGTAGGTACTCTGAGTAGGTTTACCAGGATACTGTTTTTCCTGATAAAGATAATGAATAGGTTAAAGGCCTGCTGAACCCTCTTCTTTCTGTCACTAATTTATCAGGGAACAAGACTGATTCTGGAAAAAAAGTATAATGATGAACCCTCAGAGTGGGCTGAGAATCTGAGACTGTGTCCCATCTTATGTTCACTAAAGGACACCCACTACTGGTAAGGATCTCTATTATCAAGGAAACAAATCACCTATTCAGTGGACACCAGTAAGACATTGCTTAGAGTCTCTGAAATGATGTGGCTATAATGGCAATGATGAAGTTTATTAAAAATTCAAAAACACGAATGTCTATTTGTTATCAGACACAAATAAACTGATACAGAAAAGTGCCCAAACCATCAGCGATGGAAATCAGCAGTGACTTTAGACATGGGGCCCGACCGTAGAAGAATCAGTCATCAAGGAGAAAGGTGGATTTTACTGAACTATGTTCATCAAAGCAAAGGATGGCAATTTGCCTTAATTGGACTGACACTGATTCCAGATGTTGATTTCCTTTTCCTAGAGAACATATTTGGAGACCAGAAAGAAAAGTTCTTACCAAATGTTATATCAACATTAAAGCTATGCCACTTAATTTTGCTTCTACACAAAGAACTCATTTTAAAACAAAAATATATTTTTAAAAATGCGGCACTGGGATATTATCCATGGGCCTCAGTTACATTGACACGTGTGCCTAGTATATAAATAACTGATACATCTCAACTGTCTTCTGAGAAGCTAGCCCAGTAGAATAATGGAATGGCTCATTGAAGATATTTCCTGTGTTGCCTGGGACACCATTATTCAGATATTGGAATTAGGGCCTTTATCAGGTATATTCTAAATGAGTTGCATTTATAAGGTATTATTTCTTCCATAGTCAGAAATAAAGATCCAAAGACAATATGTAAAAGGTGTTTTCTTTCAAACTGGCCTGTTTTCCATGCCTGTGACTTTGAGGTCTGTTTCCTGAGAAGTCTTACTATTCATATGGAGGAAAATGTTTCCAAAAGATGGTGTAGTGGATTGCCAGTTTAGACCTGTTCATTTTGGACATATCACTGAGCCAGTAGGCAAAAAAGAGTTAAAATGTTGCCCAGCATGGTCAATTCCCAGGTGACCAAATGGAACAAAAATAAATGGTTAAGAATATGAACCCTGGAGCCAAACTGCATGAATTCAGATTCCAGTTGAGTAACTATTGGCAAAATGATTTAGGACATGTCATAGTTTTCTTCTTCATAAAGTGAAGCTATCAATAGTTAAATTTGCAAAGCTCTTTGAAAAGTGCCTGGCACATGATAAAGTATACATACATATTTACTTATGACCTTAGTATAAATATTAAAAATATAATATTGCCTCAGTTGGGGAAGTAAGGAGTACATATGAAATCAAAGTAATCCCCTATGGTGCACCAAACAATGGTAAAACTATTGTAGTCTTATACAGACAGGACCAATAAAGTTCAGATTTATGAATATTCAACAATAAAGGGATTATTTTCACAGAGATGATATGTTACATCTGAGATTTAGAAGGAATTTGAATGGAGAGAATGGGAATGGAGTAAGAAAACTGCAAATTTTCATTATGAACTCATGATCAATTTTAGATAAAAATCTCAGCTAGCTTCCTATACTTTAATCCTTGCTTTTCCTTTCTTTCTCTATCTCTCTCTCCTCTTTCTCACCCATGCATACCCTGACTCTAGCACACTCTCACTCCCTTTCTGTTTCTCTTTCATAATATCATCATCAACAGAATCATTATCCCTTCTTTTTCATCACCTCTACCAATTTACTTTCCTCTCCCTTTTTTCCCCTTATAATTTTATAAAGAGTATGTTATTTATGGCTTAATCCACAATGTAATACATTTGCTAAATCATCTCAAGAGGGGCATCTGATTGAAATAGAGGAAGAATGGTAGTGTTGCTCTTGTTGAAGCTGTTAAGCAAGGGAAGAGAAATGTGGATGGAACACAGCACTCTGGAGGCATTTTGAACAGTGAGATGTGAAAAAAGAAGCCAAATGACGTATATTTGTATGTATTAATGTTGAGACAAAAAGCTAAACTTATGAGTATCTTCTTCGCCAATATGTTCAAAGCATTATCTCTTTTAACTCTCAGAAACATTCTTACCAAGAATAGAAAACAATAATTGTTTTATTATCAGTATCAATATTTCTTTGTTATCATATCAATTATTGAGCCAAGTGATTATTTTCTCACTTAGAAAAACTTTTAATAACTCTTTGTAATGTGTTTTCATTCTTCTTTATGATGGATGAAAAGAAATGGCTCCTAGAATATATAACATAATCTGACCAATGTCATATAGCTACAGACTGGAAGGATTTGGTTTGCAAACAAATTCAGGTGCATTCAAGGCCCACCTGTCATTTTTCTACTCTTCCATGCCTCCTTGAATGATGTTAAATTAGTGTTAAGCATGATATTACAGGAAGCGTATAATGATTTTGTATTTTTTCTCGTAGAAAACTAGGAGAAAAGCATGTTAGGGCAGAACAAATATTATGGAGAAAGGCAAACAATTCTGAAACTTTCCAAATAGTTGAGGAGAGGTGAAGAGTTATTTATGATTGGGAGTTTAGAAACATGAAAGGGAGAGGAATCAGGAGATAGGGTTTGGTATTTGCCAAGGGGGAATGGGCTAGAGTTAATGAATTTATTCTTATTGGTATCCTGGTTGGTACTGAGGAATCGGCAGAGTTTTTAAGTGTATCCCCAACTGTGTAAACATAGTCTTTAATCACACTGTAAGACAGAGCAGGGATAAGAATACAGCTCCGTAGTTAGAAATCTAGATTGCATAGGATGGAAAAGCAGATGGCATGTCCGATTACACAAGAGAAAGACAAGAATAATCTTATTTTCAAACTGGAGATGTAATAACAATGTTTAAAAAATAGTTCGTAAGCGCAGCACATTACTTCCTACCAGATAAATCAGTCCCTAGTGGAAAGCAGCAGGCACATATCTTTTGTTTTTAGTCAAATGAGAGCAGTCTCTCTTCTGTTACTAGACATTTCCACCTGTTATTAAAAAGGGAGCATACCTTGGACAGATGTCAAGGAGTTAAAAATACAAAAGAGATTTACTTCTATTATGTATATTTGATTTAATCCCAGTGGCTTTAAATATCATCAACTCTTTTTCTTCTTTTTATTGTATCAGTAGAGAAAAAGGTGAGGGGAAATGATTCCTTGAATTTTAATTTCAAATATAGAAGCATTTGAACCTTTAAATTCTTTTTTCCCCCTTTTTGGCATTCTTTTAAAATAATATAAATGTGCATAATACTATTTATGACAAGAAAAAGGCAAGTTAAATGGATATAATTTGGCCTGCTTTTTCATACTAAATTGTAAAAGAACTTAAATAAATGTCTTTTGATGAGGGAGCTAGCCCCGTTGCTAAATTTTTACTGGTTGAGTAAAACATGGATTTCCCTAAAAATCAAGTGGGGTGCAGTCGGAGTCTTCAGGGTGCACTCTGTGGCTTCAGGTATGGGGGAGGAGTAGTAAGTGCAGGTCCTGATGGAGGGGCAGGGAGAGGATGGAATGAACGAGGCTTCAGAGGAAGCTTGGAGAATGACAGAATCAAGTCCCAAGTGCTGCAGTTCTCACCACCACTCTTCGCAGAGGAAGCCCAATCTCACAGATTTCCAGAGGTTTCTGGGGGTAGCGGAGGTGCGTTGGAATGAAAATGGCCTAGATGCTCAGGCACAGGGAGACACCCCATCACAGACTCATCCCCAAGGAGTCTGGCTCATGCTACTTATCAAGCAAATCCCAATCTTCTTCAATGCCTAACCTCCCACAACTCAGCCAAATCAGTGTGGGGCACCTAATCCCTAGAGGAGGCAGGAGCAGAAACCACCTGAGGCCAGAATGGGACTGTACAGTGTATGCACAGGATCCAAATCTATAGCCTTCTAGAAGGCTTTAGTCCAGTGAAACTCATACAGGACTGCAGACACCCAGAGCCATAATTAAAATTTGTATTCTTTTAAGATATTAAATGTGTAGTTATTTGTTATAACAGTAATAGCAAGCCATATAAACAGTCCAGACTTTACTAAGTTTACTTTTATTTTTATTTATTTATTCTTTGACTTTACTGAGTTTAGACAGCAAGAAGACTTTGGAATGTTTAGGAAAATAAAACAACATAATCCAAACTCTTTTTAGGAAATGTGAGACATTTTTATTTCCCTAACCAGCATGCATTCTACCCATGTCTTCCCAAACAAATCTAACTTTTGTTCATGTATCCTTTTCCTTTTTTCTAATCCATAAATGTTCACTTCAGGGTCATCTGAATAAGGCAGGAGTAATCTTACCACCTTTTCTCATTACTGATTTATATGAGTGAGCAGAAAACCCAATTTTTTAGTGAGATAGTAAGAGGTATATGGAAGGTTTCTGAAGAAATTCATCTTGATCGTTGGGGAGAGAAGCCTTTTATATACTGAAAGTGAAAGAAGAAGGGATACTCTTTATACCTTTGCTTTTTTTTTCTTATTTGAGTTAATAAATTATTTTATTTGTAATTGAGGTTTTTTTTTTTTTTAGTTAGACTTCTGTTTTATTGCCTTAAGTATCCTAATGAAGGAATATTCATCAAAACTACATTGGAAAAAACTAAGTAATGATCAAATTAGATGTACATACCCACTTGTCTTAGTGAAACATATCACAATGACTCGAATCACATAATTAAAATATCGTCTGCTATAAATATTTGTAATTTTTTATGTAAACATGATATTCCCACCAATTTCTCCTTTATAATAAGTACAATAGTGTTAGTTTAAGCAGTCGTTATCTGTTTTTAAGAATTCTGTTATAGATTTCTATTATTTTTCTGTGTTCCATAGTTAATGCTGTTATAAAAACATTTTTTGATAGCTTCTACAATCTTTCTGACAGGAAAAGATAATTACTGTTTTTTGGTATCCTTAAATACTATTTCAGATTTACTAATGTGGTAATTTTGGGAAATATACATATTTCAAACAGTTTATGCAATTTGCTAGTTGTCCTCTAACTCAATATTGGGGAACTTAAGCCTTGTATCTGTCCTTGGACTGCAAGTACATCAGCTTTATTAGATTAATTAATTCTAGGACAGCCTGGAAATTCACCATCCTTCAGTCTAGTGTCTGTATAGAGCTGCACTAAAATATAATTGTAAGCAATACACATCTAAACATTCCCTTATGGGGATACCTGGGTGGCTCAGTGGTTGAATGTCAGCCTTTGTGTCAGGGCATGATCCTGGGGTCTTGGGACCCCTATGGGGAGCCTGCTTCTCCCTATGGCTATGTCTCTGCCTCTCTCTGTGTCTCTCATGAATAAATAAATAAAATCTTTAAAAATAAATAAATATTTATGAACTATGTTTATATTATAATTATCAAGTTATTTTTTATTGTGTTTAGAATATGAGAGATGTAACAGGGAAGGAAAATTTAGTGTGTTTAGAATATAAGAGATGGAACAGGGAAGGAAAATATATTAAGATAATATATGATATCTTAAGAGAATTATAAGGAGGTAAGGATTCTGAGAAGTTTTGAAATTCAACTGATGGTAAGCTTTAAAAATCTATATTTTTTCCAAAATGACTTTGCATCCTTAATCTAATTTGAATAAGAGAAGGAAAAATTATAGAGCTATAGAAAGAAAATGAGTAAGAGAAATTTAGATAGAGAAGAGGATGGAAAGAAAAAACTAGAAAGAATAAAAAGAAAAATGCATTCCTTTATCTGATTTCTTATCTGATGATTTTAAGTAAAAGAGCATTTTTTTTCTTTTCCTATTCATCCCAACTTAGAACTACCTCTCATACAATTAAAATTATATATTTCATCTTTATTGTTGCCTATATTGTCTATTGTGATATTTGCAAATTTAACTTCCAAATTTGCAAAAACGTTTTCACTTATTCTGGTCTCCTTATATTTCTGTGCTCACAAGTCAATAAATTCTTCAGCTGTGGTATTATTAAAAAATAATAGCATATAATTTTTGGAAGCACCTGAATATCTGTAATGTTTGTTTATCTCTTTGGAAATTAATGAGGGATTCATTTCCTCCCCAAAAGATGGTCATATAACCCAGAGCTTGAGAAAAATATCAATATCTTATCTAAATTAAAATCTAAATTAAATCTTTTTTTTTTTCCCCTGGATGATCCAGCTTCTTACTGAGTATTCAATTATTGTAGTGGATTTATTTTTGTTCTGAAGACTGGGGATACAATAAAAACATTGAAAGTACTATTCAAAACCAAGTCATTTAACATCTTATCAAAGAAAAAAAAATGGTCAGAAATTGCATGAGAATAGAACAAAGGTGAGAATGAGGATGAAAAGCTCATGGAGGTTTCACAGCAAAGGAGACCATCAATATAATGAAAAAATTACAACAGAATGGGAGAAAATATTTGTAAATCATATATTTGTCAAGGGGTCAATATCCAAAAATATAGAGAGAAATCATACAACTCAATGGAAATAAAAAAAATAAAAAAACAATCTGATTAAAAAATAAGTAGAAGAATAGAATAGACATTTTCCCAAAGAAGACATACGAATAGCAAACAGATACATGAAAAGGTGTTCAATGTCACTAGGGTAATGCAAACCAAAACCACAATGAAGATATCACCTCACACTTGTTAGAGTGGCTATCATCGAAAAGAAAAGCGATAAAAAATGTTAACAAGGATATAGAAAAAAAAGAAAGAAAACTCTTATATACTGTTGGTGAGGATGTAAACTGATGCATTCAACATGAAAAACTCTATGAAAGCCTGAACAAATTAAAAATAGAACTAGTATGTGACCAGAAATCCTATTTCTGAGTATATATCCAAAGGAAATGAAAACAGGATCTTGAAAAGATATCTGCATCCCCATGCTCATTGCAGCATCATTCACAATAGCCAAGATAAGGAAACAAACTGTTCATAAATGAATGGATAAAAAATAAGTTGTATGTACACACATACACACACACACACACTAGAATATTATTCTGTCATGAGAAATAAATTCTGTCCTTTGCAAGAACATGAATGGAACTTGAAATCATGTGCTAAGTGAAAGGAGTCAGAAACACAAATACTGTATGGTGTCACTTCTATGTGGAAATTTAGAAAACCAGACTCATAAAAATAGAGATTAGAATGGTGGTTACCAGGGTTTAAGTTTGAAAGAAGAGGACAGTTGGTTAAAAAGTACAAACTTGCAATTATAAGATAAATAAGTCCTGGAGATATAATGTACAGTTTGGCGACTATATACTGCATTGTATATTTAAAATTTGCTAAGACAGTAAATCTTAAAAGTTCTCATCACAAGAAAAAAATTGCAATATGTGAGGCGTTGGATGTTAACTCATCTTATTGCAGTGATCATTTCACAATATATACACAGGTCAATTCATTATGTTATACACATTAAACTAATATCTCAATTATATCTCAACTAAAAAGTCATGATAATTCATGAAGTTTTGAACTGCAGCTGCTGTTAAACTTTAAAAGTCTATAATTGTTTTTTCAAAACGACTTTGCATCCATAATCCAATTGGAGTAAGAAAAGGAAACTTATAGAGCTACCGAAGAAAGAGAGGGGCATCTGAGTGACTCTGTCTTTGGCTCAGGTCATGATCCCAGGGTCCTGGGATTAAATCTGCATGAGGCTCCCTGCAGGGGAGAAGAGAGAAGGAGGGAGAGAGAAATATGTGTTTTTTTGTGAGTAAAATGATCATTTAAACGCTCTCAGAATTGTGGATTGAAGCAATGCAGCATTGTTTTATACCAAATTACTTATTTTATGCATAGCTGTAAATGCTCTCCTCTATCATGTGACTCTTAACTGTAACATGACCAAAAGTATACTGTCTTTGAAATAAAAAACTAGTAAAGTTTAACTTTTATATATATTTTTTGACTGTCACTTAGTATTTATGAGGGAATCATTTACCACCTTTTGAAAATCAGTTTTAAATATTTGGTAGCGTCAGAAACTTTCTTCTATTTATTCCTAAGACTAAAAGCTCACCCCTGTATATTCCATCTCTGTAGACAGCCAACTGTAGCAATTTCTACACGAGAATTTGCACAGGTCTAATACACTATGAAGCCTATGATAAAGTATGAGAAGATTGTAAATGGCCTTTTTCATTCTAATCAGAATGTCAATTAATAACTTTAATACTTTCTACTGCCTCCAGAATAAGACTAGATATTAGATATAGATAGAAATAGATAGAAGTAGATATGAAAGAAAGTTACCTATCTCTTATCCACCCCTTTATAAATTACTGTTAGAGGGAAATAAGACTCCAGATTATTAAAAGAAAACAAATCAAAATTTAAATAAATCTCTTTATTATTGTCCTTTTAATAAAAATGATATAGAAAGTAAATCTAATATTTTACATATAAAATAACAATCAAAAGAGACAAACACATTTTAGTGCTATAAATTTATATATATAAAATTTATATAAATATATAATATATATTATATAAAGTTATATATAAAATATATATATAAAGTTATATATATAAGGTTATACATATGTAAAGTTATAATATATATATAACTTTATATAAAATTATCTAGTGATGTATATTTTCATAATTCCACACATTAAAATCCTATGGTTACATAATATTCTTGTTATTAAATGCCAGATAGTCTTATTATTCAAAAACAGTGAAAATTATGCAAGTAGTTAATAATAGATGTAAATTTACTTCTTCAACTATTCCTACAGAAAAAAAATGATCAAAACACATATATCATTTCAAATTTTAGAATCTTTTTGTAGACATTTCGTGTATTTGGAGATTGCATTTTATGATGCAGCTAGTTTGAAATGGATAGCTACATTCCCAACAGCTGTACCAGTATGGAGAATAGCTGGTGATAAAAAGACTTCTTGGCAAACTACTTCTCCTATTAAATGGAGAATGCAATGTGCTTGGCATCTATACTTTAAGTAATTTGTAAGAAAACACATTACTTAGCCAGCTGTAGATTCTACAATTTCAAGACCAAGATTACAAGTCATTAATCAATTTATAGACATAAATACACTATTGTTAAAAACTAAATAACTATTTAAACACACTGGAATCAATAAACATAATTAAAACAATAGTTTACTACATTCATTTATTTGTCTTCCAGCTGTTTGGTAAAATTACTGAAGCATGGAGCCAAATAGCTAATACCATATTTAGTTTTGTTTATTGAAATAATGAAAGTGTGTTAATGACAAAATGCAAAAATACATAATAGAAATTAATGTACTGTGAAATAAAATTTTGTTTGAGAATCGAGTACAGTAAAAGCTTATCTTTAAATGAGCATTGCATAATGTACATTTAACAATTATTAAATCATTTTTATTGAAGTGTATCTGAAAATTATACCCCATGAAAAATGACAGCAATATGCTCAAGACAGACTAAGTCTAGTGTATGGAACTAAATTAATTTTAAACAGTATTCAAAAGTTATTTCATATAATCATAGAAACAGGAACTTAAGAATTTATTTATATATTCTTTTCAGTGTTTATATTCATGTATGATTTATCTCGTTGTAGTATAGTTCCTTATGCAAAATAATTCCTTCATAATTTTTTTATTCAAATGAAAATAAATCCTGACTATCTCATATATAGTATATGCATCATAGACACATATAGTATATACACATATAGAGAAACTTGGGGGACACATAACATCATTAGATCTTATATATGGTATTATTTATAAATAATATCAGATATTACTAATTTTAAGATTTTAAAAATATCTAAGGTATAGAGATACCTGGGTGACTCAGTGGCTGAGTGTCTGCCTTTGGCTCAGATCGTGATCCTAGGGTCCTAGGATCGAGTCCTACATCAGGCTCCCTGCAGAGAGCCTGCTTCTCCCTCTGCCTATGTCTCTGCCTCTCTCTCTCCCTGTATCTCTCATGAATAAATAAAATCTTTCAAAAAATATTATCTAAGTTATAAACAACTTTATAAATCTTCATACCACCAGATAAATTTTAAATAAATAAAATAAACATTATCAGTATTGATTAAATAATATTATTTAAGACAGACTTTCAAATGAAGTACTCTATACTTTTAAACATAAAAAGTATGCTTCTAATTTCATCATTTTTTCTAGTGATCTGAAGACTTAATAAATAACAACATTGTAAAGGGCCCATTGGTATCAAATTACAGAATATATCCATAGTCACTTTGCTTCTATTAAATGTTCAAATAGAACACATAAAAAATAAGTATTGATTATCATAAAATTATAGAACCTTAAAAGAGCCCAAATAACCAAGAAACCTTGAAAAAGAAAAGCAAAACTAGAGACATCACAATTCTGTACTTCAAAACTATATTACAAAGGTGTAGTGATCAAAAGAGTATTGAATATCTTATATATTCAAAAATATACAAAAATAGGCATACAAAAGTATACAAAATAGTATACAAAAGTAGACACATACAAGTATACAAAAATAGACACAATGGGGATCCCTGGGTGGCTCAGTGGTTTATAGCCCCTGCCTTCCACCCAGGGCGTGATCCTTGAATCCCAGGATCGAGTCCCACATCAGGCTCCTGGCATGGAGCCTGCTTCCCCCTCTGCCTGTGTTTCTGCCTCTCTCTCTCTGTGTGTCTTTCATGAATAAATAAATAAAATCTTTAAACGATCAATGCAACAAAATAGAAAACCTAGAAATGAACCCACAATTATATAGTCAATCTTGGACAAAACAGAAAGGAAAATAAAATGGGAAAAAGATAGTCTCCTCAACAAATGAACTTGGGAAAACTGGACAACAAGATGCAAAAGAATGGACCTGGACCACTTTGTTATATCATACACACAAATAAACTCAAATGGTTGAAAAGTCTAAATGTGAGACAGAGAGCCATCAATATCCTAGAGGAAAACATAACCAGTAATCTCTTTGACATCAGATGTAGCAACTTTTTTTCTAGATATGTCTCCTTAGACAAGGGAAACAAAAACAAAAATAAACTATCGGGACTTCATAAACATTAAAAGCTTCTGCATAGTGAAGGAAACACTCAACAAAACTAAAAGGCAGCCTATGGAATGGAAAAAATATTTGTAAATGACATATATGTTAAAGGGTTAGTATCCAAAATCTATAAAGGACTTGACAAACTCAAAACAAAACAACAACAACAACAACAACAAAAATCAAGACAATCCAATTAAAAAATGGGCAAAGACATGAATAGCCATTTTTCCAAAGAAGACATATAGATGGTCAAGAGCCACATGAAAATACACTCACCATGACTCATCATCAAGTAAATACAAATCAAAACTACAATGAAATATAACCTCACACCCATCAGAATGGCTAAAATCAACAACACAAATATCAACAGGTGTTGGCAATGTTGTGGAAAAACAGGAACCCTTCTACATTCTTAGTGGGAATCCAAACTGCTGCAGCCACTCTGGAAAACAGTACAGAGGTTCCCAAAAAATTTCAAATAGAACTACCCTATAATCCACCAATTGCACTCTGTGGTATTTATCCAAAGAATACAAAATACTAATTTGAAGGGATCCATGTACTCCAATGTTTATAGCAGCATTATCTACAATAACCAAACTGTGGAAATGGAAACAGCCCAAGTGTTCATCAAGTGGTGAATGGATAAAGAAAAGGTACACACACACACACACACACACACAGAGAGAGAGAGAGAGAGAGAGAGAGAGAGAGAGAGAGAGAGAGAGGAATATTATTCAGCCATAAAAAAGAAAAAAATGAAATATTGCCTTTTACAACATGAATAAAGCTAGAAAGTATTATGCTGAGTCAGAAAGTATTATCAGTCAGAGAAAGACAAATACCATATAATTTCACTCATATTTGGAATTTAAGAAACCAAATAAGCAAAAGAAAAAAAAAGAGAGAGAGAGAGGCAAACCAATAAAGAGATTCTTAACAGTAGAGAACATATTGATGGTTTCCGGAAGGGAGGTCAGTGGGGAATGGGTTAATAGGTGTTGGGGATTAAAGAATATACTTGCTGTGATGAGCAACACATGTTGTTTAGAAGTGTTGAATCACTATATTGTACACCTGAAACAAATGTTACACTGTATATTATCTAACTGGAATTTGAATTAAAGGTTTTTTATTGTTATTTATTTATTCATTTGTTTTATGTAAATTCAATTAATCAATTTATAGTACATCAATAATTTTAGATTGTAGTGTTTAATAATAAGCAACTGATAAAAACTTTTTTTCAAAAAAGCAAAAGCAAAAATAAACAAGTGGGACTACATCATATTAAAAAAGCTTCCGCACAACAAAGGAAATCATTAATGAAACGAAAAGACAACCTACTGAATGGGAAAAGATATTTCAAGTCATATCTGATAAGGGAGTAATATCCAAAATATATAAAGAAATTATGTCACTGAACAGTAAAAACCAAATTATTGAACTTTTTTTTAAAGATTTTATTTTTATTTATTTATTCATGAGAGCCAGAGGGAGAGAGAGAGAGAGGCAGAGACACAGGCAGAGGAGAAGCAGGCTCCATGCAGGGAGCCCGACATGGGACTCGATCTTGGGTCTCCAGGATTGCGCCCTGGGCTGAAGGTGATGCTAAACCACTGAGCCATCTGGGCTGCCCCCAAGTTATTGAGTTTAAAAAGGGATACAAGTATGAACATATTTCCACAGAAAACATACAGATAGCCAGCACATACATGAAAAGATGCTTAATAGCATTGATATTCAGGGAAAGGCTGATTAAAACCATAACCCTACACTCATTAGAATGACTTTCAAAAATATAGAAATAATGTGTGTTGTCAAGAATATTGTACACCATTGGTAGGAATATAAATTGGTGCAGCCACTATGGAAAACAGTATGGGTGTTCCTCAAAAAATTGAAATAGGGCAGCCCGGTGGCTCAGCGGTTTAGCACCACTGCCTTCAGCCCAGGGCCTGGTCCTGGAGACCTGGGATCAGGTTCCGCGTTGGGCTTCCTGCATGGAGCCTGCTTCTCCCTCTGCCTATGTCTCTGCCTCTCTCTCTCTCTCTCTCTCTCTCTCTCTCTCTCTCTCTGTGTGTGTGTGTGTCTCTCATGAATAAATAAATAAAATCTTAAAAAATAATTGAAAATAGATTACCATATAATCCAGCAATTCTAATTTGGGGCATTTATCTGAAGAAACTGAAAATGCTAACTTGAAAAAGTTCATTCACTGAACCTCCATGTTCAGTGTAAAATTATTTACAATAGTTAATATATAGAAAAAAATTCCTAGATCCAGTAATGGATGAATAGATAAATAAATTCTGGTATATATGCATAATGGAATATTCAGCCATAGAAGAAATGGAATCTTGCTATTTGTGACCATATGGATGGACTTAAATGGCATTATGCTAAGTAAAAGAAGAGAAAGATCATATTATCTCTCTTATAATGTGAAATCTAAACATACACACACGACGACTCACACACACTTATAGATACAGAAAATAGACTTGTGGTTGCCAGAAGCAGAGGGTAAAAAGTAGGAGAAATGGAAGAAGGGGGTATGAAAAAAAAAAAAAAAAAGAAAACACAATACCATTTATACATATTACTCAAAAAATTGTGAGAGATCTTTGTAGTGATGGAAATATATCTCGACTTTAACAATGTGAATATCCTGGTTGTTTGATTGCACTAAATTTTGCAAGATTTTACCATTGGATAAACTGAGAAAGGTTTAAATAGTATCTCTCTATATTATTTCTTACAATTGCATGTGATTCTACAATTACCAATATACTTTTTTTTTTTAAGATTTATTGATTTATTTTGGAAAGAGAGTGAAGTGGAGAGGGGCAAAGGGAGGAGAAAGAAACTCAAGCAAGCTCTGCTCTGAGCACAGAACCCACCAGAGGACTCACAACTGTGAGGTT
Organism: Nyctereutes procyonoides; assembly: GCF_905146905.1. Lineage (NCBI taxonomy): Eukaryota > Metazoa > Chordata > Mammalia > Carnivora > Canidae > Nyctereutes > Nyctereutes procyonoides. The sequence goes on along the minus strand of NW_026575032.1, from coordinate 10,356,966 downwards.
AAACCTGAACTGAAACCATGAGTTTGGATGCCCAACTGACTGCACTACTCAGGCGCTCCTATCTTGATAAAAGTTTTAAGTAAAAAAAATGACACTATAAGAAAACACACAAGTGATCTACAGACTATGGCAAACTATTTACAGAATATATATCTGGGAGAGGACTAATAAAAAATAACATCAGAATTTTAACATCCAGTTTATACTTTTTAAAAATTATTATTATTTTTTTTAGACAGAAAGTACGACATGGGGTTGGGGGACAGAAGGAGAACGAAAATCTTAAGCATGCTCCATCTCTAACACGGGCTTGATCTCAGGACCCTAAGATCATGACCGGAGTCAAAACCAAGAGTCAGAGGCTTAACTGGGCCACTCAGGTGCCCCCTGGTTCATACTTTAAATGGAAACTAATACATAATTTTCATCACCAACTTTAAAACAACTAATGAACTAACATTGTACAAAGAAAGGCTGTAATAAAACCTTGAATCTTTGAGTAAATATCACAGGCAATATTCTCTTTTGAAAAATATATTTTAAAATATTATCTTTAAAATAACAATTAGCTAACGTCCACTTTTCATAAGTCTATACTTGAACTTTCAACACATGTTCACATTAACCCAGTTGGATATATTTTCTGAGGCTGGAACATGTTAAGAGTTAACAGATTAACAGCTAATTTGAAAAAGGATATTTAAAAAATACATTAGTTTTATTTTTTAAGTGACTGTAAAATATATGTTTTAAAGGACTCATGGAATAATATATAAAAATTATGATAATAAAAAGTAGAAAAAAACTGTTATGTACAGGAAAATTTAGAATGAACAGGAAATGTATTTTTCATTTTGTGAAATCCATCTCCATTGACAAAATAACCTACGTTCCTTTAATATATATTAAATATAATTATTATATATTATATTATTATTATTATTAATATAATATTATTATATTATTATATATTTTAACTATTTGCTGTTATTTTAATTAATTGCTCTCTAACATTTCAAATTTATTTTTATTTTTGCAACATATTTTGCAATATAATGCTATGAGAGTACTTTTTAATGTAATTGATAAAAATAAGTATTAAAATATTAATGTCACATAAACATTACAGAATATGAAGACAAATTAAAATTAGAGATGAAATATTTTACGTGCATTAGTCAATCATCTTTTATCTCTCTTTATTATTGTTGCCATCATGTAAAAGCCCTATCTTAATTTTGCTTATAATATTCTAAAATAAATGATTGATCAGAGGTCATTCATTATATTGACACTTCTGGGAGTGAGTCTAAGAATCAGTTATGAGACATGACTAAAGCCATTATGTCCCCTAGTTGGATTTTTTTTCCCTATTAGCAGGAATTTGTCTCTCCTCCTTCTCCCCAAAATAGGTTAATTATATGAGATGACGTTGGGGGCAAAGGATTGTCCTATAAAGATTCAAACTAGAGAATAGAATATACCATTACTTGGTCTTTATAGCTGTAGAATAAAAAGCAAAGATACAGATGGGACCCTTATTTTTTTTTTAATATTTTATTTATTTATTCGTGAGACAGGCCGAGACATAGGCAGAGAGGGAAACAGGCTCCATGCAGTGAGCCTGATTCAGCATTGGATCCCAGGTCCCCAGGATCATGACCTGAGCCAAAGGCAGACACTAAACCATTTATTTCTCTCTTGACTTACTTTTAAGACCTTTCTCAGGGTCATGGGGAATTTGGAAGCCTGAGAAAAACAAAGAAGGAAAGGAGCCAGAAGGTGCTCCTTCTTGCACATACTTGGTACCCCTTGGTTGGTAACTATTCCCAGATATTCTTTGCTCAATTTTCCAGTTCCCATACCCCTTCTAAGGTTAATTTGGATTTGTAATCTTCCCAGCAGATTCTTAAATATGTTGACCCAAAGGTGGGGTAGCCCCAGCAAGTGCCCTTCTACAACTTGTTCATGGTCCTTTTACTAGACTTACCATCCTGATTATAATTGCTTGTTTATCCCCAGGTAGACTTTCCTTTAAAATTTTTTTAAAAATATTTTATTTATTTATTCATGAGAGACACAGTGTGGGAGAGAGAGAGAGAGAGAGAGAGGCAGAGACACAGGCAAAGGGAGAAGCAGGCTCCGTGCAGGGAGTCTGTCGTGGGACTCGATCCTGGGTCTCCAGGATCAGGCCCTGGGCTGAACATGGTGCTAAACCACTGAGCCACCCAGGCTGCCCCCCAAGTAGACTTTCATTTAGATACATCTCATTTGAGTCCCCAGGTACTATAACAGGATGGAAATTACTGTAAAAACTCAGTAAGTATCTACTTGTTAAATTGATGAACCAATTAATTTTTTTTTTGACCTAGAAGAATAAATGGATGAAGGAGCTCATTGGTCTAAAGGAAAATATCAGACATAAAAATCTAATTGAATTAAAGATTTCATGCAGGCTAGAACCATTTAAAGTTTAAAACACTGTTGAAAATTAATTATTAATTACTTTTTAGTGTAGTATTGTATTTAAAAGCCATACCACTGTGTTGGTATGTTTTCAACACCATCTCAAGCAGGTTAGTTTAATTAAATCATATAAGTTTTCAACATTTCAAATTTGATCATGATAAAAACATCTGCAATATGAGCCTTAAGATCAATTGACTAAGACTTTATAGTCCATCACCCCAGAGAAATAACACAGTTTGTGGAAAGGTACTCTAATTTTTTAAAGGATATTTTCCAAAATTAAGAACTAGCGCTTATGATACTTAATTTTCAATAAGGTTGACCAAGCTAATGTAAATTTTATTTCTATGGTACTCATTTTCAGTAATGAAAATAACAGTAAGAAGCTAATGTGTATTTATGCAGGTGGATGAGCTTGTGTTGTGTGACACCTTCCGAGGACACAGAAAATCTTAGAATTCAAGATGAATATAACCTTGACTCAGCATTTAGTTACAGAAAGGAGAAGAGAAAGAGGAAAAGCAAAAGTCTTATTATGACCATAAGAAAGAAAAAAGATGTATCATTCATCAGTAAAATGAGAGCAATTAGTGGAGGCCAGTGACCTACATTCAGTTAGACTGAAAGAAACAAGACTCTTTTCATAATAGAACACATTAAATCCCGATAAAAATGAGGCTTTAAAAACCCAACTGACATTATTCCATACAAAAATTCATATTGAATATATATTTTTCTTATAAGGGCAAGTGGAGCTTTAAATATGATCTAAAAGAAATAAAATTATATAATGAAACTACATAGATAAAATTTATATATTTGTTAAACGTTTTGAACTTTACTTAAAACTGTACACATGTTCATATATTATAGTTCATTTGTCTCATCTCTGAATTGTGTGTAATACAAATTTTGTAACTGCCTTTTGGCATAAATCAATCTGACAATATTTACTATAATTAGATGGGAGGCACGATAGATAACCACTACCTTGTGTTTGGAGATGAGCCTACACCTTTATACAATATTGATATATATTGTGGACTGCCTTCTCTCATACTATAAATAAATCACATTTTAATTTCATATATATATATATGAATAAACCAATATATGGTAAAGATGTGGTTGAAAAAATTGAAAATACCTAAAATTTGAAGTAACTTATTCTTGTTATTACTTTCAAGATATTATAATGCATTAAACAGAGAATCTACCATTTTACTTTATTCATGTAAGTTATAGACTATAAACATTAAGAACATCAGAGAATATATATGGAAACAAATATCAAAAATGCTTTGTCTTTTTCTCTCTTTTATGACTTGAATCTATCATTTACTCTCCCCTTCACAGAATTTATATGTTTATTTCCCCTCAATTAAATAAGAAGAAATAGAAGCAGAAAATTCAACCTTCAACCCTATGTCCTCTCTATATATTCTCTGATCTTTCTCTTTCCCTTAAAGTTAAACTTACTGAAAAATATATTTACAATCATTCAAATAAACACATTTCACCTCTTACTTTGCTTTAATAACTGCCATAAAGACCTTGACCCTTGTCACTTAAAAACACAGACAAAAATATATAGCTTCTATCTAGTAGGAAAATCAAAGATGGTAAATATAGTAAATAACTACATAATATATTTGATGGTGGCAACTGCAACATAAGATAAGGAGCTGGGTGCTTCTGAAGGCAGGTTGAAATCTGCAATAAGGAGTCACAATAGGCTTTGTAAAAATGTAATATGTGAATACATATTTTAAGGGGATGGGAGATTTAGTTGTGTTGAATATTTGTGGGAAGAGCATTCTAGGCAGAGAGAAATCACTTGCACAAAGGTTGAAATCCTTCTTTATATATGAGAACACTTGATAAGGCTTACTTGTATTTTAATTGCTTATTTTTCTCTCTAAATTCTTGAAGGCTAGAACTTGTTTAGTGTACTGACCATTATAACCCCATATGAATATTACAGTAGATGTTAAATATTTATTAGATAAATATATTTTGAGAATATTATCCTACTCAGTGAAATTTTGTACTTTTCAGAACAGGTGTATCTATGTTTTTAATTATATAACTAACTCATCTGTGTATGAATCTTTTATTTTTCAAGAATAACTACCACAGGGACACCTGGGTGGCTCAGCGGTTGAGCATCTGCCTTCAACTCAGGGTGTGATCCTGGAGTTCTGCGATCAAGTCCCACATCAGGCTACTCGCAGGGACCCTGCATCTCCCTCTGCCTATGTCTCTGCCTCTCTCTCTGTGTCTCTCATGAATAAATAAAATCTTTTCAAAAAACTATCATATTATAACGTGGTGACCCAATTAGCTTGCCTACTTGAGCCAGAGAATTCATTAATATATTGATAGCATTCTGTCCTACTTTCTACTTTACATTTCCATTTTTAAAATCTCCTGAACTGGATTTTTTTAATTGAGTTTTATAAATAAAAAGTCAGCTCATTGAATAATTTTCTTTATAATAATTAATAATAGCACCAGCAAAATATTAGTATTGTGTACCAAGAAACATTCTCATCACTTAAGGTTAATTAAATCATGTATTCCTCACATACCTTTATGAAACGGAAATTGAATTATTCCCATTTGACGGCTGAAAAAACTGAGGTGCAAGAGAGATAATATTGTGACTCACTGAGGTCACATAGCTAGTAGGTGCGAGGGTTGATGTTTGAATAAAAGCAGTCTGGTTCCACAGTTCATGGTCATAACCCACTGTAGGTTATCAAACCAGTGAGTAATAGAGAAAACTGAGATCAAAAGCGAAAGATCAGCTTTATAAAATGGGATCAGAATTACATTTTGGCCTGAGGCAAGAGAGGTGACCTACTACAGAATTGGGGTGGACTCACCTTTAAGACCCAGAGGAACATCAGAATGATCTAATAGACCCCTGTCGGCTCTCTCTCTTTCCCACATTCTTTGTAAAAAAGTACAAACTACCCTACTGGGCCAGAGGGAGAAAGCAAAGAATTATTAACTGCCTGAAGTTAAAGAAAAATATTCCAGTGATGATTTGTATTGTCCAAATGCCTGGACTAGATTGGCCAATGCTTAAACCTAGTACAGCATTTCAAACCTCTAGGAAGTTAATTGACTCCACTTTGGCATAGCATTCTTGTCTCTTGTGAAAGTGACAAAGTGATGAACACTTTTTAAAAAAGTTTTTATTTAAATTCCAGTTAGTTAACCTATAATGTAACATTAGTTTCAGGTGTAAAATTTAGTGGTTCATCACTTACATACAATACCTAATACTCATTACTAAAAAATGCCCTCCTTAACCCATGACACTTAACCCTTCCCCCACCTACCTCCCTTCCAGCAACCCTGTTTGTTCCCTATAGTTAAGAATCTGTTTCCTGGCTTGCCTCTCCTTCCCACTCCCACCTGCATATGTTCATCTGTTCTGTTCCATATATATATATATGAAAATATATGAAATATATTATATATTTCATATATAAAATATATAATATATATATATGTTTTGTTTCTTAAAGTCTACATATGAATGAAATAATATGGTAATTGTCTTGCTCTATTTCACTTACCATGATACTCTCTAGCTCCCTCCATGTCATTGCAAATTGAAAGATTTCATTCTTTCTTCTAGCTGAGTGATATTCCATTATATGTATACATCTTCTTTATCCATTCATCAGTCAATGGACATTTGAGGTCTTTCCATAATATTATTGCTGATAATGCTGCTATAAACATCAGGGTGCATGTATCCCTTCAAATTACCGTTTGGTATTCTTTGGGTAAATATCTAGCAGTGCAATTGCTATATTGTGGGGTAGTTCTATTTTTAACTCTTGGAGGACACTCCATGCTGTTTCCCAGAGTGGCTGCACCAGTTTGCATTCCTACCAACAGTGTAAGAGTGCTCGCCTTTTTCCTCATACTTACCAATACCTATTGCTTCCAGTATTGATTTTAACCATCCTGAAAGGTGTGAGGTGATAGCTCATTGTAGTTTTGACTTGTATTTTCCTGATGAAGAGTGATGTTGAACATCTTCTCATGTGTCTATTGATCATCTGGATGTCTTCCTTGGAAAAATGTCTATTCATGTGTTCTGCCCATTTTTAATCGAATTGTTTGTTTTTTGGGTGTTGAGTTTTTTAAGTTCTTTATATAATTGGGATACTAACCCTTTATCAAATATGTCATTTGTAAATATCTTCTTCCATTCCACAGGCTGCCTTTTAGTTTTATCAATTGTTTCCTTCACCGTGCAGAAGCAGTTGATGAAGGCCCAATAGTTTATTTTTGCTTTTGCTTCCTTTGCCTTAGGAGACATGTTTAGTAAGAAGTCACTACAGTAATGCCAAAGGGTTACTGTATGTGTTCTCCTAAAACATTTTTATGGTTTCAGGTCTCACATTTCTGTCTTCCATCCATTTTGAATTTATTTTTGGTATGGTGTAAGAAAGTGGTCCAATTTCATTCTTATGCATTTTGTCCAAAATTGTTGTCCAATTTTCCTAAACCATTTGTTGAAGACACTTTTTCTCATTGGGTATTCTTTCCTGCTTTGTCAAAGACTAGTTGACCATATAGCTGTGGGCTCATTTCTGGGTTTTCTATTCCGTTCCATAGTAATGAACCCTTTATATTCCACTGAATTGCAAATGAACATTGCTACTTCCTGCCAAGTTGATGTTTGTGGAATGTTAATAACTACACACTAGTGCTTTTCTATCTAACTGTGTACTGAAATTATGATGAAGATTAAAAAAAAAGATATGCAAATACACCTCCACAGGGCTCTTGGTTCAGAATCTCCAATTAGAATTCTGACTGCACCTGATCTCCAAGCATAACCAGAGTTGATAATGTCTGTCTTAAAGAGCTAAGACTGCTAGATGAACTGATAAATAATCTCAGAACGAAGATGATAACTGGTAAAGAGTTTCTTGTTATGAAGAGAAGTAACATTAAATAAAAGCAAAAATAAGATGTACAATCTACATGCCAGAAAACAGTTTTAATTAGTTGGGTATGAGAAGGCTTGGTACCTGTGTGAAAAATGACCATGGCTAAACTAATGGTAGATTAAGAAAAAAATAATGAGTCAGAGAAGTTAGCATAATTATATGGTCCACCTAAATAGATACAAATGATGTTTTGGTTAAGTCAGACTCAAGAGGTTGGAAGTGCAAATTCAACAATAAGCTCTCATGCAAAACATAATTTTTTTAATGTATGCACTTGGATTCAACATATGAAGGACAAGCATATATTAAGTTGATCTATGCTCTTCTTTCCCCCTGATGTCTTTTATCAGCTGTTGTGCCCCCTCACAATCCTGAATACGCTACCATAATAGTTTCCTTCTCAAATATAAAATGAAAATGAATTATAAATGTTATTTAAATATACAAATATTGTTTTTCATATAATTTCCATTAATACTCTAAGTTTACCTTTAACTTACTTTTTTAGATTTTTTCAACCTCTTGGAGCAAAATCCCCTCGTTCCATTAAAAAGACATTCTCACCATTATCTTCCTTTGTTTTACATTTCTTTGACCTGAAAGTTAATGCAATTTTGATGTTATATACGAAGTTTTCATGCCTAGTATCAAGACTTTTAAATCATATTCACATTATTTCTGATGTGAAACTAGGGTTTTAATGTTTATGACCTTTATATGATTCTATTAATATTTTCTTTATCTTGTATTTCTGTTAATATATGTACTTTGTGCTTCTGACGGAGCAAGTTGACTTATAATTACAAATATAATAAATCTACCATAATGAAATACAAATTTCAATTATGAAAGTATATACAGTGAGGATAATACAATACATTATTTACTCTTGTTCCATTAATGCTTGGCTTGGTTCATAGAAAAGTGTTCAGTGCTTCTCGTGTAGATATATAACATTTCATATGAGAAGCAAGAACAAATACCATTACTAAAAAAATAAATAAATAAAAATAACCCCCACACACAAACACAAACAAAACCTTTCTTTCTTTCCTTCCAGTTCAAAGGATCCGTGAGGTTCTGCTGCTTTTTCACACCATGTAACCGGAGAAGAGTGGAGACAACTTCTGTTGTCTCATGTCATGAAGTATGTTATTTGTAAATGGATGAGCTGAAGACATAGCCTTCCTTCGCCAAAAGTTATTTTGAGGATATTGAAGAAGATAAAATATACAATATACCTTTCTTATTTTAAAATTGCTCTAAACGTTTATATCAGTAATGAGTATTCCAAAAGATGAGAAGCATTGCTGTGTTAGTTGATCTTGTAAAAAAATCAGAGTAAGTCTGACCCCAATCTTCCATACCATTTACCTAATAGAAAATTAAGCTGCTATTTGCCTACACTACTGGTTAGTATAAAGGTCTTGGCAGAAAATAGAGAAAGCCCCTGTGGTCTTCCGTTCATAATAGTGACAGCAGTTCCCCTGCTTTTATGTTAAGAATAATCAGACTGACAGACATCTTTTTGAAGATGATAGTTTTAATATATAAAATCCAAACTCCCAAAGCGTGCCACAAAATTATTTCTTACCTCTCCTGAATGATTCAGGGAGGCAAGCACAGGGTAAACAGCCCACACCGAACCACCTCCTTCCTCACTTGAGGGAAATTTTTGCTTCTTTCTCTTCCTAACACATTTGTACTGAAGAGTCATCTTCCACATTCCTATCCCATGCCCCTAAACACCCCACTTTTCACAACTATCAGGACAATCTTTTAAGATATTTATGCTTTCTGAAACAAAAGACAAGAAGGTACGTGCTTATAATATAAAAAAACCTGATAAATGAAAGCTTTTTAAAATGGTTGTTACTGTCACTTCGTTGTTACAGCAAATCTCCAGTATGAGTTCTAGGATGTAAAATGTGTAGGGAAAGTAATTTCTTGTGGGTATTAATGTGGTGTCAGGTTCAGTTTTCATGTGACCTTACCTTTTCTGTGAAAGTAGTATCTTTTGATGTGTTTTTTTTTTTTTAACTCAAGTTTATGAGCAAACCACTTAACCAATTCCAAAGGGGTGAAAAGAATGCAAACAAAATTAACTTAGCTTAGGAAAGTGTAAGGAAAAATATTTAGAATGTTGCCAGTAACATTTAGATCTCCCTTATCCTTAATTTCTATACTCTTAAATACCTGCTTACTTAATACAATCATTGTGAATAGTCAAAGAAGAAAATAATTGTGTGCTCTCTACAAAATGTAAAAGATGATTTAGCATATATTTATAAATAGCTTTTGACTTAGAAAGCTGTTCAAGTTTATGCTCACCATACTGTATGACTGAACTTCTAGAATGATTGTATTTGTGTGATGAACCAAGTGAATGCTTGCAGACATATGAAGAGAAGATCAGAGTACTGGAACACCGTAATTCAAACCTGATGGCTCTGCTGATCTTGTTTTAAAAACATGTCTACTGTGAAAGAAAAACTAGAAGCTGTCTAGTTTGTGGTCTGAAAGCAATATTATACATTTTTTAAATTTTTGGATTGAATTGTTCATTATGGGAATTCATTAATATAAGATATTCTAGCGTTTGTAATTCTTTATGTCTTTTCACCTATTGATGTGGGAAATAGCAGAAAACTAGCAATGACTAGGACAAGGTCAGATAAAGATAAGGATTAAAAATTAATAGATTTGGGGATCCCTGGGTGGCTCAGTGGTTTAGTGCCTGCTTTCGGCCCAGGGTATGATCCTGGGGTTCAGGGATTGGGTCCCGCATCGGGCTCCCTGCATGGAGTCTGCTTCTCCCTCTGCTTGTGTCTATGCCTCTCTCTCTGTGTCTCTCATGAATAAATAAATAAAATCTTTAAAAAAATTAATAGGTTAAATACTTTTTAAAACTGCTTATAAATCTATAAGGACATGCCTCTATGCAGATGCATTCATGTGCACACACATACACACCCTCAAATAAAATACTGCATATATATATGTTATACATATGTGTATATATGTATATACATATCACATATTCATTGATAAGTATGTTTCAAAGGTATCCATTTCTGCCTTAATTTTAGCAATCCCATTTCATATAATCACATTATTGATCTTAAATTTTTTTCACAGTTTTCACTTGATTATCACTTGGGAAATTTCAAACATAGTTAAAATATTTTATTAAACATACATTGAAGTATGTTTCAAGCACTGATTTAATGTGTCACAGGGTGGAAATTTTAACAAAAAGATCCATTTTAAATTATCTTCTTCAGGTACTAAAAAACAGTGTTCAAATGTTTAGAAGCATCCACAGAGCTCACCACATGCACAGTGATGTGATCATTCAGAAGCTCAGTTACGGAGTGAAAGCCAAAACAGCATGTTGAGTAGGTCCTATCTTAAGCGGAACTGGCGCAGCCTGATGTCCATCAGCAAGCTCTGTATCTAACTCTCTGTTACAGCAGCCCTTCTGTTACTCTACATTTAAAGAGAATATCAAATAAAGTCCATATGCATATTTAAATATTTAAGGTGCTATTTTGCTGATAAAATTCCCCTTATGATATTACAAATACTTAGGGTTTTATAAAAATCAAAATGGTATCTAAAAGCAAGTTACTGCTCTATCTTTGAAACCATAAAAAAATGTGAAACTTTTGATGTTGGATTACTGGGATAAAATATTATGGAGTACCTATGGCCAGTGTGGTTGATTTTAAGATGCCATCATATTTATACAGTTTCAACAAATAAACAATGTCATCTTTTACAGGACCTACATCACACTAAACAGTTTATATTTCCTATTCCGTGAAATATTCTAGCTAACAAAATGTAGGTCACTTAGATTCCACAAAGTATTCCATTTGATTTCCTTTTCAACACCAGCAGCTAGTTGATGTTATGTGATGTGGGAACAAAGGCAGAAGAAAAATTATTACATTTCCTACTACTCAACAGTTCATTGACAAGTCCTTGAAACAGGGAAATGACATTCTTCCCAGGGACTCAACTTCCTTGATGTTAATACTTTGCTAAGGGCAAAAGGCAATCTTTGCCAGACCCTTCAGGATCCTGTAAGTCTACTTTAACATATAAAAGTTCCTGTATCTCTACCACCCCAAGATACATGTTGGTAATCATCCCCAAGCATAGAACCCACTGATATAAATCTGAAGAGTCTCATGACTAAGGTTTTATTAGACAACAGTACATGACTTTTTCCCAATAATAGCTAGCCCCTTTAAGGTCCTGGAAATCTTGCTTCCAAAATTGCTCAGAGACCTATACTATCCCTAACCCTCTCTCAACTTGAAAGTATATAATGGGCCACTCCTCGTGACCTCAGTGCAGCTTCTCCTGCCCATGGGTCCTGTCCCTGTGCTTTAATAAAATCACCTTTTTTGCACAAAAAAATGTCTCAAGAATTCTTTCTTGGCTGTGGACTTCAAACCTTAACATCTTACTTACATCATTATGTATTTTAAAAATCCTTTATATCCTAGTCTTCTCAGTGTATGAATGGATTGATCAATAGGTTTAATAAACTTTAAGAATAGAAGTTGTAAAGATATTTGTTACCATGAATATTCAAACATATTCTGCTAAATTAGGGGCTCCCACTCTAAGTAGGAATACAAATGTTTCACATTTTTAGGAAAAATACACATAGTCTGTATGCAACAATTTTACTGCTGGAAACTAAGCCACCAACATATTTGAAAAAACACACCAATGTATATGTAAGAGGTTATTCATTGTATTATTTGTACTGGAGTGGAGGTGGGACTAAACCAACACATGTTCATGAATAGAGAATTGGTTATCAAATTTTGTTACATTTATACAACAAATTATTCTAGAAATGTTGGAAATAATGAGGTGGAACAAATTTACAGTAGGCATGGAAACCATCTTATAAATATAATATAAGTAGATAAAATATATTTTTGGAAAAATAGGCAAGAAAATGTTTTCAATAATCTGGGGGAGAAGTACTAGTTTGGTTAAAAAGTTGTAGGGTCATTCATTTTCATGTCCTGCCATAGTGGATTGGTTGATTGCTCTCACTTCTCCATGCATTAAATCTACTGCTACTCATTTTAAACTTTCAGAGTGATTATCAAGGATAATGAGTCAAGACTCTCCTTCATATTATTATTTTTATTTATTTTTTATTTTTAATTTATTTTTAATTTTTTTATTTATTTATGATAGTCACAGAGAGAGAGAGAGAGAGGCAGAGACACAGGCAGAGGGAGAAGCAGGCTCCATGCACCGGGAGCCCGACGTGGGATTCGATTCCGGGTCTCCAGGATCGCGCCCTGGGCCAAAGGCAGGCGCTAAACCGCTGCGCCACCCAGGGTTCCCCATATGATTATTTTTAAAATAAACATTACATTTAAAAATTAAGAAATAAGATGCCAATCCTGAGCACAAACTTCTTTTCTCTAAAAGAAAAAAATCATTATAAAACTAGTTTTACTTCTTACAGAATTTTAATTCAGCTCTAGAAGTCTGAAAACTTGAATCTCCTATTTCTTCATTTATTAATATTCAAAAACTTTGCAGAGTAGGAAAAATTTATTTGCTTAACATTTCAGTACTATTGTCTAGGGAAAATGATTATGAATATTGAAAAAGTCACTATCTTGTAGAACTACAATGATTTTACAGATTAGAACAATAAAAACAATTTTCACAGTGTTGATTATCATTTCAGTTCATGAATTTAATCATTTGCATAAGCCTTACAGAATTCTGAATTCAGACTTTTGCTTTGCTAATTAAGTACTTTTTAACATTTAAGAAAGGAATTGATGCTATTTTTTTTCAATTGGTGACACATTAACATAATTATGTGAAACTGAACTTTTTGTACAACTGTATTCTTATGACTTTCAGTAATTTCTAAAGGTATCTGTAACATACTGTTATGTTAAAGTTATGCTGTTCTAATTTTGAATCGGTAACAACTAATATAAATTATATTTGTTTCAATAAATATATTTTTTAATAAATGCATATTAATGAAATCACATATGTACTTGATTAAACAAAACTGAATTAGCTATGAACATTTATCCAAACTGCCAACATCTAGCTCTATTATTTTTACCAACAAATTTCCCTTACACAGAACACTGAAAGATCTAGGATTCTGCTATAATTATAACTAAAAATCTAGTTGGTTAATTTTCAAGGATGCTGCCATAAGACACAACACATTTGAATCAGAGACAAGTAACTCCACCGTTCACAGCAAAACTTGTAGCAAGAGTTTTTTTCTTGGTGCTGTTTCTAGTCCCCAAAGGACGGGACAGGTAGGCTGAAATAAATGAGTGCACCCACAGAGGGTTACATTATAGGAAACCAACACTGTGAGCTGAAGTCACCTACTACTTTTATTGTAAACCTGCTTTTTGTCTGGAGGGGAGGCATTACAGCAAGATTGCACACTGCAAGCACTTTTCCTGAGAAATGGCCCATACAAACTGTGCCCAAAGCTCTGCATTTATTTTCTATTTTATGAATGCTTATAGCAACTTTATTCATAATAACAAAACCTGGACACAACCTAGTCATTCTTCAACATGTGAATAAACAACTCTGGTACATCTAAATCATGGAATATCATTCACCCATAAATACAAAAGTGCTTTTAAGAGCACTGGAGCTCTGGAGAGCTATGCTGAGCAAAGAATAAATCCTGGGGTGCCTGGGTGGCTCTGTCAGTTAAGCATTTGTCTTCCACTCAGGTAGTCATCTCAGTGTCCTGGTATCAAGCCCCACACCAGGGAGCCATCTTATCCCTGTCCCTCTACCCCTACCCCCTCTGTGCTCTCTCTATCTTTCTCTCAAATAAATAAAAACTTTAAGGAAAAAAAATCCTTAAATGTTACATGCAGTATGATTCCATTTAATAATATCCTTAAAATGACAAAGTTATAGAAATGGATAATAAGTTAGTAGTGGCCAGAAGTTAAAGAAAAGGTGAGTGAGAAAAAAAGAGGTATGACTATAAATGGGCAATATGAGGAATCAAGGTACTGACAGATATGTTCTTTATCTTGACTATATCAATGTCAATATCCTATTTGAGACACTGTCCTACTCTTTTGTAAATGTCACCTCAGGGGAAATTGAGAAAAGGGTACATGGGATTTTTCTGTATCATCTTTTATAATGCATGTGAATCCATAATTATCTTAAAGCATTTAATTTAAAAGGTCTTGTGTGCCTTCTTCTTCAGTTTTGGGTAATCCTTCAAAAATAGAGATTAATATTTTTATTCCCTTATGTATCTTTCACTAAAAAAATAGTAAAAGAGGAGAAAAGAAAGGGGCATCCAAGACTTTGCATTCTGTTTTCAGCATAATAGTAATAACTCGCAGGATCTTTGGAAGATTGTCTCTCACTTAAATTCTTAACAATGTTTTTATTTAAATTAAGAGTTTTGTATTATATGGCCCACATTATGTTTGCATTGTGTCTCTGTCATAAAACATGATTGACGTATGATGAATTTCAGTTTTTCGTAGGGTCTTCTGGAAGCTGTCTTCATGTATGATTATATAAAATATAGAGAGCATAGAAATATGTCAGTGATATGGAACTCAATTCTTTTATAAATTCTTTAGGAATCAGTTGAAAGAAAAAAGGCCACAAAAGAGAATCATAAACCGGTATGTATTAGAAGTAGCGTGGATAACCTAGCAGAAAGCAACTAAAAGTAGCAGCATGCTTTTTAAAAACTAAAGACAACCGGGACCAAGGAAAGGAATGCTATGCCTAGCAATGTTAGAAGATTCGCACATATCGATTACCCCTGGAAATTGGAATAAATACACAATTCTGAAATGAAAACTACAAGCCTCAAATAAAATCACCTTAGGTTCACCCTGGGAAAATTAATGACCCCCAAATCAGAAAAAAATTATGTCTCTAAGAGTAGATCAGGTGGTTAGATGTCTGCATATGTGTTGAGGATGGAAAAAAAAGGACAAAATGTAGAAAGAGATGGAATCAAAGGGGTGAAAGGATGTAAACAGAGGTTAGTTGAGACAAATCTCAGTTAAGCACTCAGGGGTCTGTTGCCCCTAGCCAGGCACACGTGGGTTTTACTTCAGTATTTTATTAAGAGAAGGGAATATAAAAAATGTATATCTCATTCAAAATGTTACTTGCCTAGTAGTTGTCATTGCAACTCTCGATTTCTTATGAAAATGCTTACTCAATATTAAAAGTATAAAGTGTCAGAACACTGAAGAATAAGACTAACAGAAAACAACATGCCAAAATCTGTGTGATAATATCATAGAGAAAAATGCAGAAGGACTTGATTAATATAAATTTACTGAGAGCTTACTTGTGAAAAAGATACCAATAAAGAGTAGAAAGATCCTTTAAACTTTCTCCATGTTTGCTAAATGACACAGACACACAATGCTTAAACCCACCTTCAACTGTCCAATCACTTCTCTTTATTTTTAAGTGTAGTGTTCATGAGGCACTCCTCTGCTATTTCATGTCCATATTTCTATTTTTCATGTAAAACATCGGGCTTCAAGTACAGTTTAAGAAGATGCCCAAAACACAAATTTTGTTTAGGACAGGTGCCGGGTCTGGATTTAATGAAGTCAAAACCAACCAGACAAATAAATATGTAAAAATGGTTATTTGCCAAATAGAACACCCTGTATTGGGGTGCAGGGAGCAATTTTCCCTAGTGGTTTTACAGGGCTAATGGCATTTTTTTATCCTAGATTATCATTTCAAGATATTTATATCACAGTCTTGGAAGAATGTCTCCTTTAGAAGAAGAAGCAGCTCTCTCTCCTGACCAGGATAATAATAGGTCTTTCTGAGGAAAATGCCAGGCATATTTGCTAGCAGCCTTCTATTTTCTTTCTTTCTGAAATATTTCATTTATTCATTTGACAGAGAGTGAGACCACACAAGCAGGGGGAGCAGCAGGCAGAGGGTGAGGGAGAAGCAGACTTCCCCCAAAGAGCAGGGAGCCTGGGGCAGGGCTCAATCCTAGGACCCTGGGATCCGGCCCTGAGCATGAGGCAGATGTTTAACTGACTGAGCCACCCAGGTGCCCCAAAATGTGGGATTTTCTAATCTTGGGGTTCCTTGGATATAATACAAATACATCCACGTGTATTTATTTGCCTTGCATTGCCCTCATGCAGCGTCATGGAAGCCTATATGGATGTCAAGCAAAGGCTGCCTTCAGTGCTATGAGAAATAAATTATTTTGTCTTTGACCCAGAAGTTCCTGTATTTTGCAAGCCTTTATAAAACTGTTGTGAGCTAATCTGATAACTTGAAAGTAGATAAATTTCAGGCCCTTTAGAGTTCTGAAGACCCAGAAGTTCTCAATCTCTTCTCATTTCCCACCACTTTGTCCAATTTGCCAGGCTCCAAAGTCTGTTTAGGTGACTCAATGAATGCTCAAAATGTAGATAACAGGGAGGCATGTCATCTGTATCATGACACCTGTTACTCTACAAACAGGAGATGTAAGAACATCTTGCTTTCTAATTTGACCCGTTCAGTGCAAAGGAAAGAAAATGCAGCATGCTCTGTGATGCCTACCCCATCTCCAACACTTGGGCCCATGTTTGGAAGCTGGGAGAGGGGATAGAAATATTCCTGGTGATGGGAGGAATATGCATAGAGAGCAATCCTGGCTTTTTGCTGGATGCCAGCTCTGCTGCCCGGGTGAATGTTTACACCCTCCTACTGCTTCCATCCTACTCCCTAGTCAGGGGTCTGAGGTATTCCTGGACAGGGATAGCTTTGGAATCCCTCTCTCAACTTGAACTCAATATCTTGGGTTTGGGAACTTAGGATAGGACAATACATGTCAGAAGAGGCACCGCCCTTCCTTCAGGGATCTTCTTTTGGAATCTGAGGAGAGAAATAGTGCAATTGAGAGTGGAGCCTGACACTCCTACGACACTACAAAAATAGAGAGAGAAGAAATGTGTCAAATCTCCAACAGTGGATCTTAGCCCCTGTGATTGGAGCCCTGGGCAGGGAGTTGATTCCTCCCAAGGGCCCCCTGCACACCCCTGCACACAGGCTCTACCCTTCCTCCTTTGAATATGTTTACCAGTGAGCTCAAGATGGACACTTCATATTGGACAAGAAATGAGGCATAGCCTAGCTTTATTTATTTTTTTTATTTTTATTTTTATTTTATTTTATTTATTTATTATTTATTATTTATTATTTTTTATTTATTTTTCTAGCCTAGCTTTAAAGTGAAGCTGGAAGTAGCTAGAGGAAAGTGGGTAAACTGTTGCCACTTTCTCAGTTCCCTTGAAGTCCTCCTGAGTCCAGGAGAAACAGCTCTTTGGTCTCTAAACAGTTTTGGACAGAAGAATAGACTGTATGGCTCACCTTTAATTGCTCAGGAGTTTCCTAGAAACATTTTTCAATAATAGAAATAATCATTTTTTAAAATGTTAAATGATAAACACCTACTAGTGTTTAAGGTACACAGGATGATTTGGTGATACACTTTTTAATTAATTAATTTGTTAATTAACTTATTTATTTTAGAGAGAATGCTCAAGTGGGAGGGGGGACAGAGGGAGAGGGAGAGTAAGAAGCAGATTCCTCACTGACTAAGGAGGTTGACTCGAGGCTCGACTCAGGACCCTGAGATCATAACCTGAGCAGAAATAGAGAGTTGGACACCCCACACACTGAGCCTCCCAGGTGCCCCAGTGATGCACTTTTAAGTAAAACTTCTCTCAACATGGGTACCAGGGAACCTCAGTTGGTTAAGCTCTGGCTTCTTTATTTTGGCTCAGGTCATGATCTCAGGGTCATGGGATCTAGCCTGGTGTTGGGCTCTGTGCTGGGCATGAAACCTGCTTAAGATTCTCTCCCTCTGCCTCTTCCTCTATTCCTCTGTTCATTCTCTCTTTCTCTGTCTTAAAATAAAAAAGGAAGGAAGGAAGAAGGAAGAAGGAAGAAGGAAGGAAGGAAGGAAGGAAGGAAGGAATGAAAGAGAAAGAAAGAAAGAAAGAAAGAAAGAAAGAAAGAAAGAAAGAAAGAAAGAAAGAAAGAAAGAAAGAAAGAAAGAAAGAAAGAAAGAAAGAAAGAAAGAAACTAACCTTTCCTGAACAGTCACATGGAAACTTCTCGATCTATGGTAACAAAGGTAGCCTAACTCTATCAATTAAGCTTATCTATACAGCACATGTCAAATGAAAACTAAAGGATTATCTTATTCAAAAACATAAATGCAAAACTACCAATGGAAAACTTAAATACACAAAAGGGAAATGAAAACAAAAAGCTTATGATTAACTCAATAAATGAAGCACTGGGAAAATCCACATCCCTTCCTTATAAGTGTATGAGTGGAAATAAATACAAATAAATAAATATCAGGAAAAAATACCTCTAGCCAAATTCTAACAACATTGGTCCTATTTTATTGGGGAAAAAAAAAGTTTCATTGCCTTCAGCATACAAATATTCTGTAAAATATATTCATTTTAAAATAAACAAAGACCATCCTCAATCCTATTTCCCTTGAAGACTGCAATTCACTTTTTCCTCTCCTTTATCGCTAAGATACTCCAAAATTTGTATTTCACTGCCTATTATCTTTTGACCTCTCTTTACTTAGTCTTTGGCACTATTCAGTCCATAGATACTGCCCTATACAACGTCACAAGTGACTAAATTCCATGGTCAATCTTCATTATTTTTCTTCTTTAGTTTCTGTAACATTTATTTATCTTTCTTATGACACTCATTCTACTTGACTTCAGTTGCCATATTTCCCTATGTTTCTCTCAGTTCAATGACTACTGTTCTTTGGTCATTAATCCTTTTAGTTATGTCTCCTGAATCCTGGAGTGCTCCAGGGTCTAGTTTTTTAATCCTCTTTCATGAATACTCAGGCTTTGATTGACATGATTTGGTTTTTAAGTCTTTAACAACTATGTGCTAATAATACTCAGTTTTATATATACCCAGGCCCAGGCTTTCCTCCAGACTAATTTCATATATCCATCTGCCTAGAACATATTTTCATTTAAGGCCTAATATATCATCTTAATGTCAATATGACCAAAATCATAGTCTTGGTTTCCCATCTTCAAACTTCACCATCTTTGATATTCCATTATCTCAGTCTGAGGCACTCAGTTGTTAGAGAAAAGTTTTTGCAGTTGATGGTGGCTCTTTTCCCACACATCTTAAGTCAAATCTAGTATCAAATCCTGTTTTATTTACCTTCTAGATATATCTCTAATTGAAATATTCTGACCACCTCAGACAGTATCTATCACCTTTTTTTCTAAACTGCTCTCATTGTACAACAATTTCTAAACCCCTATTGCCTTCCCACACTAAACTTTACACATTATGGCCAGAAAGATGCTCAAAAAATGATGGTCATAATATGTCATTCTTTGTTTAGAATGCTTCATTGGCTTTCCACTGCTCTAGGAAGAAAATCCAAGTCTTGTACCATGGTGTAAGGCGGCCCTTTGTATCTGTCCTGGCTCTGTGTCCTAGCTCATCCCTACTCTCTCTGCCTTGCCATTTTTACCAACTACCATCTTTCTAGTCCTCAAATATACCAGGCACTTTGCATTGGCTGTGACTCTCAGTCTTTCCTCAACCTGTACTATTTCTTTCTAAATATACAACTTATCTCCAGATAGTTCCCCAATTTCTGTTACAGCTTTATGGTTGGCTCACCACGTGATCTTATAATACGCACAATTTTACTTAGTAACTTGCTTATTCATTTATTTATTCATTCATTTTACATATACCCACACCACTGAAATGTAAACGGTGTGGGACAGGAAATGTGTCACTTTTCTTCACTATTCTATTCTTAACATTCAGACAGTGACCAGCATGATATTAATTGTTTCCAAAATGTCAAAAAATTAAGTATAGGGGATTTAGACAACTGTCACATCATATACAGCCCTGATATGGAGCTTGGATATGAATCTTGAATGTAATGAAAATTTTGAGAGGTTTCAGACATGGTTTGATTTATAATTTTTGAAGCTCATCTCACATCATTTGAGAAATGATTATCTGGAAGAAAAACAGTGGAAACATCAAAGATTGGGAAAATTAAAGAGTTTCACTAAATATAATTATAAAAATTTTAAACTTTCTATATGATTAATATATCATAAGGTAAGATAAAAGGTAAGAAGCCATTATGTGAAAACTACTGGAATGTGTCTTAAATAAAAGAAGTTAAATTTATAAATATTTTAAAGTATCATTAATTATACTAATTACTTATATAACAAAGGAAAATGATTGGGACAAACAATAAAGGCCATTCAAACATTTTTAATTTTTTAATGAACATGTACAAATAATGTTAACCTTACTACTAATTAAAATACATATTAAGGTAGAAAATTGCTGCTATTCTTAATTTAATCAATGTTAGTAAAACAAAGATTTAATCAAATTATATAATTTGTTGACAAAGGAAATGTAAAATTAAAAATTCCTTGTTTGCACTATGGATATGTTAGTGCAAAGTTTTTGGAAAAATCATTAGTAATAAAGAAAGTAATAATCAAAATCAATTATAAATTTTTAAATTGCAGGTAATTTTGAACTTCCAGATAATATGCTTTATCTACTCATAGGAAACCTTTCTAAGGAAAAATATCCAGAAGAATGAAAAATACATGTGCAAGAGGACATTTATCATAACATCTAGTGGGAAAAATGGAAAATTATTGTATTGTTATATTATATTAAAATTAAAATAGATATTTTATAAATACAGTATAGTAAATTATAGAAGGGGATTGCATTTATTATAGAAGGATAAATATTTATTTATTTATTTATTTATTTATTTATTTATTATTTTATTTTTTATTTCTTTATGATAGAGAGAGAGAGAGAGAGGCAGAGATATAGGCAGAGGGAGAAGCAGGCTCTCTGCGGGGAGCCTGATGTGGGACTCGATCTCAGGACTCCGGGATCACGCCCTGAGTGAAAGACAGATGCTCAACCACTGAGTCACCCAGGTGTCCCAGGATAAACATTTAAATAATGCTTTAAAGATGACTATATATGTATATGAGGATAATATTCTGCTCCAACCTTTATTCATTCACAAATAATATATTTTGGGTGTCTTAAAGAGACTAATTTATAAGTTTATATCTATACTTTCTTTTTTTAATTCAAGTATGATTAGCTTACAATGTTATCTTAGGTTTAGCTGTACAATCTACTATTTTTTGATACTTTGCTCTTCAGTTTATTCTACTCTTCGGTAGGTAAGAAGGTTCCTCTTTTTTTAACAGACTTTATTTTTCAAACAGTTATTGTTTTGCAGTAAAATTGAGAGGAAGGTACAGAGATTTCCCATATGCCCAGTGCACCCACACGCACAGCCTTACCATTATTAATATTCCCCAACAAAGTGGGCTGTATGTCCCTGCACAGGTTTTTGTGTAAAATATATTTTCAAGTCTTTTGGGAAAGTACCAAGAAGCACAAGTGTAGTGGTATCTCATTATTGTTATAATTTGCTTTTCCCTAAAGACGTATGTTGTGTAGTGTCTTTTCATATGCTTATTTGCCATCTGTATGTCTTCTTTGGTGAGGTGTCTGTTAATGTCTTTGGCCCATTTTTAAATCAGGTTTTTTGATTTTTTATTGTTGAGTTTAAGGGTTCTTTTTATGTTTTGAATAACAATCCTTTATCGGATATTTCTTCCACAAATTTTCTTGCAATCTGTGGCTATTTTTATTTAATGTATAAGCACTCACTGGTACATGTTGAAAGTAAAGTGGGATATGTCATGATTATCACATTAAACACAACAAACACAACATGATAGTTACAATGTGCTCTAAGAGAAGTAAAAAAATATTTACATTTAATTTTGAATAATGGGCTGAGTTTCGTTTTGATCCATGAAAGTTATTCTATAGGTGGATGGGATTTGAGATAGCATAGAGATAAAAATTATGGGCTACAGGTTGCATATGTATATATATGTGTGTGTGTATACATATACCTGTATACATATATGTATGTATGTGTATATACACATTCTTGTCTCTAAATCATTTTACTGCTAATAAAATGGTATGACTATAACATTCTGATTTATATTATAAATATAAGTTGACATAAAAAGATACAGTAGACAGAGACCTGTAAAGAAAGGTCAAATATTATGGGAAAAATGTATTAAATTTAAAAAAAATCCATTTGGTTTTATTTTTGCAACTTTGGTTAGCATAGTGAAGAAAACATCAGTATCAGTTATCTATCTTGTAAGTATCATGGTGGTTAAGAATTTTATTAACTTTCTTATTTAAGATAATTGTCTTAATGCTCTTGTGAAGAACAAGATGTCATTTCTAATGATATTTTTGTGACAGCAGTATTCTATAGGCAGAAACTAAAATTTTGATAAAAGCTGTTGAGGAGTTTAAGAACTATTGTTTTAATCTCTCTGATTTTAATAAGAATTCATTTGGACTCACAGCATGAAATGACAGAAAATGCATATGAATCTTTTTTTGGAAATAATATGGCAAATAGAACAAATGAATACTCCATTAAAGTAAATGTTATCTTCCCATCCAAATGTGACCCCATTCCCTTCCCACCTGTTTCACTCTTCCTAATCACCCTAACAGCTACTTAAGTAAAAGTTCTGTTTATTATATCTTCTCTGTATCTCATAAATCAATTTTTTTTTCTTTCGATATCATTGTGTTGCTAGCAATCCTCATCTTTCCTGAAAAAAAAGGGGGGGGGGGAAGAAATAATAAAATAACTTACCCTAGTCTAGCTTACATCAGACACCCTATGAGGCGAATTTTCTTTTCTTAGGATAATAAAACATAGACTTCCCACTGATGTAAAAAATGCTTTAAAAAATGTTTTTAAGCAAAAATTATCAGGAGTTTCCAGAAAACAATTATTTACAATGATTTATGCGTTTCAAAAATAGTATCTGAAATTTAAATTTAACATGAAAACATGTTGTAATACCACTCTTGATAAATTTCCAAAAAAGGTACCCATGTTTCTACATAAGAGTGTTTTGGAGAATTGTTTAATATTAAGTATATCAGGTGATTTACTCAATTATTTTATAAATAAACTGCAAAGGATATTAAGAGGGTATTATCTCCTTTTTTTTTTTTAAGAGTGTATTATCTCTAACAAATATCCATACCTGAGAGCTTTCCTTAAGGTTTACAAAATTTGTTTATGGGCAAACACATTACCAAATAAATTTATGCAATCATTTAAGTACACAAAACCCCTAAATATTCTCCCATGCATTCTGGATTTATAAAATAAAAATTCAGTTATTGTATATGTAATGGAAATTTGATGGGGATGGGGAGCAATAATACTTGATAAATATTACTTCACGATTTGGTAAAATAAGGTTATTACTCAAATGGAGAAGCTGGTGAAATAATTCTAATCCTCTAAAAGTAACCAGATCTCTAGAAGACTGTCAAGCTGGGGAAAGACAAGTTGTGCTAGTTTTTAACCAGTTTACAGTGTTTAAAAATGTTGACATTATTTAAATTCACTCTACTTGAATGTATGAAAAGCAAAAGACACACATGTTCATTTGTCT
The DNA here is from genome assembly GCF_905146905.1 of Nyctereutes procyonoides. NCBI lineage: Eukaryota > Metazoa > Chordata > Mammalia > Carnivora > Canidae > Nyctereutes > Nyctereutes procyonoides. The sequence goes on along the minus strand of NW_026575032.1, from coordinate 10,332,851 downwards.
TAAGAATTTTCAATGTAGGGATCCCTGAGTGGCGCAGCGGTTTGGCGCCTGCCTTTGGCCCAGGGCGCGATCCTGGAGACCCGGGATCGAATCCCATATCGGGCTCCCGGTGCATGGAGCCTGCTTTTCCCTCTGCCTGTGTCTCTGCCTCTCTCTCTCTCTCTGTGACTATCATAAATAAATAAATTTAAAAAATTAAAAAAAAAAAGGATTTTCAATGTAGTAAATTAATTCCAAGCAGTTTTTTAATGAATAGAGACTAGACATATGAGATTGAACTTTAATTTGTTTTTTTTTTTTTTTTACCTATCACGGTTTTAGGTAAATTGGAAAAATGTATTTAAAATGTATACTGTTGTTTTTCCGGTTTTTCCTTTTATTTTTAAACCAAGAATAGCATTGCAGCAATTTCCCCCATATAATGTTCCAAATCTCAGGTTGTGGAGTTCACTTTTCTCATTTAAAGGTGTGAATATTACTGCTATAAATGGCTTAGCCATCTGTAGATCATAACACAGCTGTCTGAGTTCTACCTATGGTGGTAAGTAGCTGTCTTTCTGAATCAGCTCTTATTACTAAGTGTGGTGACCTCAACTTTGTATTGATTTGGCCACCATTAAGTGAAGAAGACTTCCATTATCTGCTGTCTCGCCCATTACTATGAGTTTTCAAAATAGTTTCTACAATATCGTTAGCGAATCATCTCATTTTCTGAAGAATCATTTAACTTGACAGACAGAATTTCAGAACTCAATAGGTCAAGAGATGGATTCTTAGTTTGCAAATACATTTAAAGAAGATGATGCATTTATCTAGGTTGACTGCCTCTTTTAGCAGAATAATTAGTGTATTAACTATATTAAGATGGGTTTTGTGAAAAATATTTAACAAATAGCTATCACGATGCATTTTGCTTAATAAGAAAACAGTAACAAAAAGACTTGTTTTTAAGAAATTCTGTTTGAATAGGAATTAAAGGGTTTAAAAGAGTCACCACTGTTCCCAGACCATGAAAAGGAGCCTGCTAAAACCATGATAACCTGTTAAATATTGAGAATTGCAACACAGTGTTTTACATTGTCAGTCTGAGTGGCTTATTTTGGACTTTTATGATGCTCTCTAACATTTTGCCAATTTGTCATTTTGAAGAAGGACAGGTTCTAGTTCTAAGAACTAATATTTTTCTCCTCCGATTGCAATTGATTATATAGATGACTTAGGTCTCAGCTTGTTTTTCCAGAAAATAGGTGATTTAACTAAATCATTTCTGTAGCTCTTCAGTCCCCTAAGTGTGTATAAGGTTTGGTGCTTTCTATTTACTTGGCAAATAAATTCCAATCAATGAATAAAATATTATGATCCTAAAATGTAACAGAGTATTAGTTGAATAACTGCTTAACCATGAGGTACCGTTATTGAAGAAAGTAAAATGATGGCTCTGGTGGAAAGAAAATAATCCTGGGCATTAAATATGAAATTGAATTACTTGTTTGCTTCTTATTAGCCACAAGAGCTTAGATAAGTTTATTAAGACTTCGGAGATTCAGATTTTCTATATGTAAAATGTGGACAATGTGACATAAATTGTGTTGGCTACCACTATAAAAAAAAACACGATTAGTCTTCCTACATTATACTTGCCTGCTAATTAGTGTAATGTATTTTCCTGTGCATGATAATAGATCCTACCAGTGATTTTAATGTGACCTAAGTCCATGCCTTCCAGACATATTGCTACCAATGGTAGTTTCTAAGGGTGCTCAGTTTCTCTGAAGATTTATCTCTATGGTTCTTGGCCTCTTCGAACCCAAGTGATTTACTTTTGCCCTCATGGCCAGGAATACCTGGCCATTTAAGGCAGTCCTTTCTAGCTCTGTAGGTGCAGCCACGCACAGACCTTTTGCCAAATAGCTTCAAGTTCTCCAGAGAAATATTCTAGAAGCATATCTTTGCTACACCCTATTTTGTCACATGTTGCTTCTTTTTTTTTAGTGTTTATTTATTTATTCATGAAAAACACAGAGGAGGCAGAGACGCAGGCAGAGGGAGAAGCAGGCTCTCCACAGGTAGCCAGATGGGGGACTCAGTCCCTGGACCCCGGGATCACACCCTGAGCTGAAGGTGGACGCCTAACTGCTGAGCCACTCAGGTGTCTCACACGTTTCTTTTCCAGAGTTTATTTCTGCTTACTCTGAGGTAAAACATAGTGCTGATACTCCCTGTGATCAGGTTTAAGCCTGAAACACTCAGATTTTTTCTTTCTTGTCTGTCATCTGCTATAAACTGTGTCCCCATAGGCAATTTCCCAACTCAGGTGTTCAGAGGATTTGAAAACATCTCCAGAAGTCTTTCCGTTTCCTAAACAAAACTCATATGTGATGGGAAAAGCAGAGTCCAGCCAGATCAGATCTGGGCATCCCATAGGTCTTTCATGCAAATATTCAGACTAATCTCTAATAATTGCATGTATATTTAAGGTTATTGCACAGATTACATTTAATATACCTGTGCTCACCATCTGCTATACCTCTTGGGGAATTGACACTAAACAGTTGGGAATTCTTTTTTATAAGCAATAATGTTTCACAGCTCATAAAGTATGAATGAATTAAACCCTTTTAATTTTAATTACGTATGAGAAATTTATATGATACTAGTTCTGAGAAAGTTATGTCTCCCTTGTTTAGGGGTGACAAATTATGTAGGTGAGGAATATACACGGATGTGCACACCGCAAATCTACCACCTTTCAGTAAATTATTTTATTGTTGCTGACTTCGGTAAGAACAAAAATTATTTAAAAAATATGTAGCATCAATTCAGGCAGAAGAAAGACAAGAATTCCAACTTCCAAAGCAGATGTCAAAAACATTTAAACAGCTGTCAGACCAGTTCAAACTGTCATCAGAAGTGACCTTAAACCAAGTTTAGATTTTAAATGTTATTTTTTAAAAAAATGAAAAAACAACACAGTGCTGTTATGCAGCTGTCTGAAATATTAAATGAAAGAATGAACATCTGTTCAGCTGCTCTTCAAACTTTAATGGTTTGGAGAGATATTCTGTTGTCTCAGATCTTTAAGAACATCTGAGGCCCATACAGCTTCAACACCTGTGAAAGATCCTTTCTGAAATCATACATTCTTACTTCAAAGTCTTCAACTACTATTCTTTGCCAAACATATGCCAACAAACAACAGAACAAATTATTAAAAATATTTATGATATTTAAGACCTTCTTGCAGCGTATATTTTAGTGTGAGAATAAAATCCTTTGGACTTTTATTCACAAAAAAATATACATTTTCCTTTTTAATGTAAAATACTCCTTAAAGAGCAATTTGGGAGCAAAAGATTAAGATATCAGTTTTAGTTTCTGAACACTAGATATTTAAAACTACGTGTTTTCAAAAACTAAAAATAACAAAAATTAAATAGAAATTGTTTTCAGAATTAGCTGTACATACGGTGCCATAGTTTTAAAATGCAATCGTCTTCAATATGATTATTTCATTCAGCATTTATAAGAAAATTATTCCTTTGGAATTGAAAAAAAAATCCTATATAAAGAAGTGGTAAGTTTATGTTGGACTATTATCTGATAAAAGTTACCTTGCTAATATAAATAAAATGCTTGCGGACCTATATTTGCCTAGAAATGTGAACATGTATTTCCTGTCAAACATGTATTTCCTGCCCTTTTCAAACATATGCGTGTCTTTGGTCAGCATACCTAGACACATATCTCTGTGTCTTTTTCTGCATCCTAGCTGGCGATACAATACTCCAAATTTAAAATCTTAAATTTACAATAACCTCTGATCAAAGAGATGCCATTAGACCTACTTGTTATTTTATGGAGATATTTCTATTTCCAGGTGCTTTTTCTAACCTAAAATTATCTTCAGTTTTCCCATTGATCTTTTGCATCTTTGATGAGAAATCATTTAAGGGACTATTTAAAGTCAGAATTGCTTTAAGCTAAATTGGAATTTAGGCACTTGTACACCATTACACGTGACAGTTCTGAAAAGAAAATGTTAAGTATTTCTCTTGAAGCGTAAAAATAAGATTTTGAATGTCTACCAGCTGAAAAATACTAGGGAAAACATGGAAGACTTTATAGGGAAATAGTACCTTTACTCTAATGTCTGGATACATGAGGGATATCTCTTTACACTTATATGAGACTGTAAAATTAGATTTCTCCATGCTCTTGGAGATGCAATTCCATGGCTTTTAACTCTGGCTTTACATGAAAAATAGCAGGAAACATTTCTAAAATCCAAGTACCCAGGCTATGCTTCAGACCAATTAAATTAGAATCTCTTGTTCGACACATAGCTTCAGAGGTTCTTAAAGCTTCAGGTATAGTTATGATATGCATCCAAGTTTAGAAACATCTGTAAAAAATGTTAATAATCATGTCTCAAGTATAACCAAATAATCATGTGTTTTGTATAAATATATGTCTATTATAGAACCTGCAAAAAAGTATGTTTTTAAGTCATTAATATCTACTTAGTATTATTTCCTTGAGATGTAATTAATCTTGGCTGATAGGTTATTTTATAATTATACTTGTAAAATATTTAATAAAGTTTAGAATCTAAACTGTAGCAAAGTTTCCTCATAAAAGTATTTTACACAGGGATGCCTGGGTGGCTCAGCAGTTGAGTGTCTGCCTTCTGCCCAGGGCATGATCCTGGAGTCCTGAGATGGAGTCCCACATCAGGCTCCCTGCATGCACCCTGCTTCTCTCTCTGACTATGTCTCTGCCTCTCTCTCTCTGTCTGTCTCATGAATAAATAAATAAAATCCTAAAAAAAAAATTATTTATCACAAAACATCACTAGTGAGTTCTAAAATTAAATCTAAGAATTAGAGAACTGAAAATCTGTGAAAACCAGTTGAGTCACCCTCAGTACCAAGAGCTTTTAAATTCACATTTGTATTAATTTCACATTTTTATGGTATTGACACAGGTATGTTTTAATGGCAACAAGTAACTTTTTTTTTTATTTTTCTAGAGAGAGAGAGTCGGGAAGAAGAGGGGCAGAGAGAAGTCCCACTGGAGCTCTATCTCATGACCTTGAAATCATGAACTGAGGTGAAATCAGGAGTCCCTCACTTAACTGACTGAAGTATCCAGGCACTCCAACAAGTAACCCTTTTAAATACATTATTATATGATATATTTGTGTTATATAATCATTGAATAGTAGTTACTAAATAACTTATACATTAAAAATTCATTTTAGTAAAAAATACATAGATTTAGGTATGTATATGAGAAATACACAGAAATATTTTGAATATATAATTATATAAAATCTTAATAGTATGCATAGAGAGGTCAGAGAAAGTTTATTCTTTATTATATTCCTTACATTTTGTTACAAGGACACAGGTAGATTATCAAAGATGTTGAGAAATTTAAATTACTTAAAAGAATATAAATTTCTTTGAATAAAGTGCTGCAGTATTTTTTACATACTTTCTTTCGGGTTTTGGAAAAGATCATGGTTATACATCTCTGATTTGTCATTTGAGCCACTACATCTTATACTAAATTATTGTAATGTTCTGCTGTTTTTTTTTCATAGAAGATTATCTCTCTGAAATTCCTTGATTATTTTCCTAGTTGTATTTTAAGCTATTTTAAAAAGTGAATATAAAAAAACTTCATTTTATTCTTAGGTTAATAAGAAGAAAGTTATATTTTCTTAATGAACTTACAGATATTTAGAAGACTCTGGTAATACTAAAGTATATTTTAAATACTAAAGTATATAGTAATTTTCAATATATATCTTAATATATATATATATTATATATATATTATATATATAGGCATCCTACCATCTCAGAGACAAACAAACAAGAAATCAAGCAAAATTAAAACAAAACATATTCACCTAAAGGTGGTATATTTCTATTAAAAAAATCCTGCTTGTTTTTTAATTATTTACTACGGTAGAGTAGATATGATCTCTTGAAATATATATTTGCAATTAAAATGCTTAACCATTCTATATAGAACAGATAAATATTTAAGAATGCTAGGTAATATTGTCATAGATGATATCTACAAGTTTATTATGTTTACTATATGAGTAATGAGTCACAAATTATTGAATAATAATTATTGTCCTTCTTACACAGTTTTATTAGCCCTTACACATTTAAAAAAATTTATTTATTTATTCATGAGAGATACAGAGAGAGGCAGAAACATAGGCAGAAGGAGAAGCAGGTAACCTGCAAGGTGCCTGATGTGAGACTTGATCCCAGGAACCCAGGATCATGACCCGAGCCAAAGGTAGACACTCAATCACTGAGCCACCCAGGTGCCCCTAACTCTTAGAGATCAAACAAACTTTATAAATTGAAGAAGTCTATGACAGTTAACAAAATATTTTAAAAGAGGTTTGATTTTTGTCTTTCATAATCAAAATTTTCATAGTAAAAAAATAAAGCAGAAACAAATTGTGTGATCCTTTATGAAGAGATACAAAACTAGAAGTTCTACCAGAAAACACAGTGACCATTGTTCTGAATTTGAGCTCCTCCTAAGTTCAAAGTATTTGGATTAATATTTTTACATGTTTCTCAGCAAAGGGAAACAATTCCATCAACTAGTAGTCTGAAAAGCTGCTTACTTTTACATAGAACTTGAAAATACATCTTTATGATTCCTTAATTGTATTGCTTTACTTTTTAGTTGTAGTATTTAAATTCACTGCCATACAAGGAGACAAAAAACAGAGAAAATGAATTTTGTATGCTTACAAACCATGATTCCAATTTTTAAAAGCCTCTTGAATATTTGTTCCATAATTTTTTAAAAATATATTTTTCTTTTTTTTTTTACAACTCAATCCCTCTCAAATTTGGTTCAGTTACAGTGTAAAGAGTAAAGATTAATATTATCAAAGATTAAGATGCTGCATCTTCCATCTCAATTATACTATTATTTAGTCTGTTTAATCATAGCGTTATTAATAGAGAAGGGAAGATCAGTAAGATACTGGTTGAAATACCTAAGGATTTCACAGTTAAAGTTTTTTGAATCTGGCAACTTAAAAGATACTACTGTCCTGTGTTTGGAGTAACAGAGGAGTAATTTTATACTCCTCTGTTAATTTTTATAGTAACAGAGTAATTTTATTTGTCCAATAAAATTTAAAATACCACATTGCCTTGTTTGCTTTATTCTTTTAATGGAATATAGATTAGGAGTGTTTATATTTAACATTTGCTTATAAGGAAATTTCACAATATCCAAATAATAAGACAATAGTATACACACAGACTAACATGTATACATGTACATATGTAAATGTCTCTATTTACATATAAGTTTAGCCAAATGTTATGAATAAATAAATACATAGATAAATAAATATTATCTATCCTTCTTCACAATTATAATTGTATGTGTATGTATGTGTGCATATGCACACACACCCTCACATGCATAAGTATATGTACTTGATTTCATCTTTTTCTTTTTGTTCTGCACAATTTGTTGCCCTCCAGACTAACGTTTTTGAATGAAGCTATATGATTATAGTCATCTATTTAAAACCAAATACAGGGCAGCCTGGGTGGCTCAGTGGTTTAGCACGCCTTCAGCCCAGGACCTGATCCTGGGGACCCCGGATCAAGTCCCATGTTGGACTCCCTGCATGGAGCCTGCTTCTCCCTTTGCCTGTGTCTCTGCCTCTCTCTCTCTCTCTCTCTCTCTCTCTCTCTCTCTGTTATAAATAAATGAAAAAATACATTGAGAAAATAAACCTTTTTTTTCCTTAGCTATAACAACACAAGTATATCATAAAGTGGTTTCTAATGTGAAAACTATTCTTTAATTTCTATTATGACACATACATTTGACCTAAATTGTGGATTAAACTAGTTTTTCTTTCATATTTTTTTCTAGTTAAGTTAGTTTGCCAAAATACGTAGGTAGTAAAAAATCCGACAGCTCATTAGCAGATGATCTAAGGTCTGTGCATAAAGCACAGTATGGATTCATTCTTGGCACCTGTGATTAAGTGCCATTTGGAACACATTTCCACAAGTAGAACTTGGAAGGAATTATTTTATGTAAATTGAATATATGGACTATTTAAAGAAAATTGTGGATTGGGATCATGGAATGGCGTACAAAAATATTTGATAATTGCTCACTATATATTTGCAAATACTGTTTTATTGAAACCAATAGTATTTGGCTCTCTGCATTGTTGTCAGTTATTCCTGGCACTTCATAGCTGTTGGCAGAGTTGAAGGTTTGAATGGAAAAACAATTTAGAAAACTGTCACATCAAATTGGAGAGAATTATCTAAATATAATCTAGTTAGAGAAAAAAAGTTGCAACAATTAAAAAAAGATATAGCAACATAGCTCTCATGTAAGAGGAAAATGGGTTGCTTTCCATGGAATTTTATGATAGGGCAAGCTTTGCTTCAGTGACAATGGGGCTTATATATGGAAGTAGCATTTAATCCCAGTAATTAAAGAGAGTGAAATGGAGAACTGGGAGACTAAGTTGTGTAGAAATAAAGATATACTAAACACATAAATATTAGGCACACTTTGAGATGTTAAATTGATGATAAATCATTAAAGGAAATGTATCTAATCCAAGAAACTTGAAACTCTTAATCACCGTACTGTACTGTTTATTATAATATATTCTTGTTTTCTCAAGATTTAGTCTTAAGATTTAACTTTATATAATATTAAAAAGTGGATTAAAATGATGGCTATATCAAAAAAATACAATACCTGAATTTTTTATTTTTATTGAAAATACCAGAATCCCCTTCCATTTAATTCCCATGAAATCTGACTACTTGAAAGCAGTTAAATGTGCGATTGAGAGCTGTTGTTGCTACTTAAAAACTGCACAATTATAGGATTTCCACAGGTGATTTCCAAATTATCCAATTATCTTCTGAACACTGACTCTTAAGCAATGTTCCAGTGTGTACTGGAGGCAGCATGCTTTCATCACATTCAAGTCTCCTAAATGGTATATATATATATGTATGCTAAATATATATATATAAATAAATAATTAAACAGTCCATTAAACTAAGGAGGAAGAGCCAACATCTTTGTGCAGGACAAAAAAGAGAGAAATCTCATAAAACATTTTTCTAAGACTCTACCAATAATACATATTTGTTTCGAGAATTAGATTTTTTTTTTGCTCTGTTCACTTTTTTCTTCAGTATAAGTAAGAATTGAGTGATTCCCTTTCCCTGCTTCTTTTGAGGATTGAACCATTGTTGTTGTTGTTTTTTTTAATATAACCATCTTACTTGAGAGTACACACATAACTTGAGTCATATACAAGGGATTTAAGTGTATTTTGGTGAAACAAAACTAGGAAGATATTTGGTATTCGGTTGAGAGAATGTAATTTCTACAAAGGAAATTTCTCATTGCTTATTTAAAGTAAAAGTCATCACATATGTATTGGAAAGGGAAAACATGATTCAAGCTATTTTGTATGGAAATTCTTTTGCATCTGGGCATTAGGTTCAAAGAAAGTTTGAGAACTGTTAAAACAATGAAATGGCACAACAGTAGCTTGGCATTCATGTTATATTTTACTAGAAATTATAAGAATTAAGAAGAAGCAATAAGGTTGAATAACACTGAGAAGGCAGATTGCAGAGAAGCAGAGGAATAAAAACCACTGAATTATTTAAAAAATTCCAATCTTGGGGCAGCCCCGGTGGCTCAGTGGTTTAGTGCCACCTTTGGCCCACGGCGTGATCCTGGAGGCCTGGGATCGAGTCCCACATCGGGCTCCCTGCATGGAGCCTGCTTCTCCCTCTGCCTGTGTCTCTGCCTCTCTCTCTGTGTCTCTCATGAATAAATAAATAGAATCTTTAAAAGGAATTCCAATCTTGGATAATTAGGACAATGTAAATGCCATTAAACAATAAACTTACGAGTAGAAAAAGATTTCAGAAAAGAAAAGAGGAGTCCAATTTTGGATGTGAATTGGAGACCTTCAAGTGAAGACTTCCATCAACTTCTGTAACATGATCACTTTGAGAATGAGTCATAGCTGTAATTATAAACGCAGGATTCATGCACACATTGGTAGATTTAAGGCCTTGAGAGTGGGTAACATAATCAAGGGGGCAAATACAAAGTATCAAAGACAATATTAGGAAAATAATGCCTTTAGGAAAATAAGCCAACTTTAAATATAGGAAAAATATAGATACAGGTGTTTTGAATTCATAAATCCATATATTTTCCTGAGAATTTTACAGATTCATGAAGCTTCAAAACATATATATTTCATGTTTGTTTTTAATTGCAACTTTCCCAAGTTGATATATTTTGGTAAAGTCAGTTTACAAGAACAGAACTGTCTTTTTACTAGGTTTAATATTAAGGCAATTATAGAAAACTACTAAATAGGACTTAGCACAATTTTTCCCAAACAAGGAAATATTTTCATTACAAGTTCTTTTGCTATGGCATAAATGTTACAAGATATAGTGATGTGTTATTCAAAAATAATTAGTGTCTATGGAGTAATAATATATAACAAATGCTCCTATTTCTCAAATTAATTGACTTATAAGAAATAAAACCAAGGTTAAGAATTTATTCAAAAGTTTAATTGATATTAAATGCAAAACAAGTAATCATAATTTTTACTCACTAGAATCATAATCATATTATCATAAGATTGAATTTGCCTCTAAATATAATTTTTGTCAAGATTATTATTATATTACTATTTGCATATTAATACAATATATGCAATCTTAATATAGCTATTAATATAAAATTCTCCTCATCGTTAGGGATTATAATTTTAAGAAATTACTGAATTTCTCTTTTAGTAATAAAAAATCAGGAATAAATTTAACCAAGAATTCAAAAGAATTGTCCTTGAAAATTCTAAGACATTGATAAAAAAAAATAAAGATTATGGAAATAAATGGCACAATACGCCATGTTCATAGATTAGAAGAATTAATATTATTAAAATGTGCATACTACCCAAATCAATCACAGATTGAATGCAGTCTCTGTCAAAATACCAACAGCATTTTTATTGAACTAGAAAAATAATCCTAAAATTTGTGTGAAATCACAAAAGACCTCAAGTAGCCAAACTAATCTTGAGAAAGAAAGGCAAGCTGGAGGTATCACTCTGCTTGACTTCAAACTATCCTGCAAAGCTATATTAAACAAAGTGCCAGTAGAGTGCTAGCAGTATACTGACACAAACCTACAAATTAATAGAATAAAGTAGAGATTTCAGAGATAAATGCACACATACAGGGCGAATTCACGTATGACAAAGGAGGCAAGAATATACAATGTGGAAAAGAACGGTGTTAATAAGAACTGTTGACAGCAAAAAAAAAAAAAAAGAAACTGGACCACTATCTTACACCATATACAAAAATAAATTCAGAATAGATTAAAGACTTGAGTGTAAATCTTGCAACCAGAAAACCCCTAAAAGAAAGCATTGGCAGTATACTATGCTTACATCAATCAATCAATCCATCAATGTACTTGCATTACATCAAAAGTTAGCAATATTTTTTTGGATCTGTCTCCTCAGGCAAGGGGAACAACAGTTAAAATAAATAAGATTATGTCAAAGCAAAAAGCTTTTTTTTAAATTTTTATTTATTTATGATAGTCACAGAGAGAGAGAGAGAGAGAGAGAGAGAGAGAGAGAGAGAGGCAGAGACACAGGCAGAGGGAGAAGCAGGCTCCATGCACCAGGAGCCCGACGTGGGATTCGATCCCGGGTCTCCAGGATCGCGCCCTGGGCCAAAGGCAGGCGCTAAACCGCTGCACCACCCAGGGATCCCAAAAGCCTTTATACAGTGAAGAGAGGCATCCAAAAAACTAAAGGGCAACCTACTGAATGGAAGAAAACATTTGCAAATCATACATCTGGTAGGGGGTTAATATCCAAAATATAGAAAGAATCTACACAACTTAAAACAAATATACAACGCAATTTTTAAAAATGGACCAAAAACTTGAATAGACATTTTTCCAAAGAAGACATACAGATGGCCACATGGAAAAATGCTCAAAATCACTAATCATCAGGGAAACATAAATGAAAACCACAATGAAATATCACTTTACATCTGTCAGAATGTCTTTTATAAAAAAAATACAAAAATAGGGATCCCTGGGTGGCGCAGCGGTTTGGCGCCTGCCTTTGGCCCAGGGCGTGATTCTGGAGACCCCGGATCGAATCCCATGTCAGGCTCCCGGTGCATGGGGCCTGCTTCTCCCTCTGCCTGTGTCTCTGCCTCTTTCTCTCTCTCTGTGTGACTATCATAAAATAAATAAAATTTAAAAAAAAAATACAAAAATAACAAGTGTTGGTGAGAATGAGGAAAAGTAACCTTCATACACCGTTAGTGGAGGTGTTAAGTAAGTGCAGCCACTATGAAAAATAGTATGGAGTTACCTCAAAAAAACTTAAAATGGAACTACCATACATTCTAGCAATTCCACTACTGGGTATTTTTCCAAAGGAAATGAAAACACCAATTTGAAATGATATATTTATCCTTATGTTTATTGCAGGATTATTTACAATGGCCAAGGTATGGAAGCGACCCATCAATAGGTGAATTATGCATTAATAGATGAATGGACAAAGAAAAAGACATATATTCATACATACAATGGAATACTCTTCAGCGAATAAGAAAGGGTGAGATCTTGCCATTTATGACAACAGAGATGGACCTAGAGGGTATTATGTAAGTGAAATAAGCGAGAATGACAAATACCATATGAATTTACCTACATGTGTAATCTAAGATGGAAAACAAATTAATAAACAAAAAGAAGCAGACTCCTAGATACAAGAATCCGTTGGTTTTTAGGGAGGGAGAGTTTGGGGGAAGGGCAAAATAGGTGATGGGGATTAAAAGGAACAAACTCTTGGTTATAAATAAATCATGGGGATGTAACATATAGTATAGGGAATATAGTCAATGATATTGTAATAAATTTGTGTGGTGATGGATGGGAACTAGAGTTACTCTATGGATTATTTAATAATCTACACAAATTTCAAGTCACTGTGATGTACTCCTATAATAGGATAATGCATGCCAATTATACTTCAATAAAAAATATTAGTCATCTTCAAGTATTTGGGAAAAAAAACCCTGAAACTCATTGATATCTGGTTTGCTTTTAAACTATAAGGCTTACAAAGCCTTTATTGAGCTCTGTGGCTGAAAATGCCATTTCACATTTAGTAGCCATGATGGAAGTCCTGTATGACATTTATTCCACCATGGACACCCTGGAGCCATATTTATTCTACTGTCAAAAAATATTTACTTTTATATGAGCTTGTCATTCTACTGTATTAAATGTATTAAAATGGCTTAGAAATTATGAATTCTTTTGTAAATATAATGGCCCTTGATAACTTGTAACTATTTTGTTAGTAAAATGTTTCTAAGCCAAATATTGATTCTAAAATATTGTGAAACAAGAACAGTGAAATAAGGGAAATCTAAATTTGAAGGTAGCAGATTTCTCTTGCTCATTGACAAGACAATTCATCCTGACACTAGTCAGGTTCACAACCTGGGTTACATAGTTGATGTGACTGTCCCTTTGACAGGGTTAGAATTAGCCCCATCACACAAAATATTTCTTTTAAAAGCTCTATGTTCAGGAAGAAAAATTCTTTGTCATGGAAATACTGACTTGAAAGAATGACCCTGAGAATATAGAAGGGGAACAGGCCTACCAGCATGTTCTTTACATAGGTGTAGTCTATTTTTCAACAAAGAAGCAATTAGGGGAAAATATACAACAATGAGAAAAGGGAGAGCAGCCTAACAAACCAGATGGGCCAAATGAGCCTGTTAATGAAAAATTTTGACCAATATTGCCTTGTACTCCCTTTTATCCTGACTTGCCTCAGAACCACTCATATGCCTACCTGATGTTTTAAACTTTGCTAATTTTTTCCAGTTTTATTGAGAAATAATGGACATACATCACTGTATAAACTTAAGGCAGGTAGCATGATGGTTTGATTTGCATATACTGTGAAGTAGGTTTAGCTAATGTCCATTACTTTATATAGATAAAATAGAAAGGCAGGAAAGAAGAAAAAAGAAAAAAATTCTATGTGATGAGAACTCTTAGGATTTATTCTCCTTCTCACACGGCATGCAACGATGTTAATGTTAGTCATCATGTAGTACATGACACCCCCGGTATTAATTATTTTAGAATTGGAAATTTTTACCTTTTGGCCACATTCCTCCAGTTGCCACTGTACCATCCTATGCTACCCTGTAATCACATATCTGATCTTTTTCCTTAATTTTTCTTTTACTTTTAAAAAAAATTCTACATATGAGTGAGATCATATAATATATATCTTACTCTGACTTATTTTACTTATCACTCAAAGTCCATCCATGTTGCCACAGATGGTAGAAATCCTTTTTTTAAAATATATATATATATATAGCTGGATAATAGTCCATTGCATATGTACAACACAACCACAATTGTGGTTTTAACTTGAATCTCTAATGACTCGTGATGTTGAACATTTTTTCACGTACCTTTTGACCTTTCATATATCTCTTTTGGTGAAATTCCTATTCAGGCCTCTTTCATTTTGTAATTGGGTGTTTTATATGCTGTGGAATTATGAGCTCTTTGTGTATTTTCTATGAATTCTTTATACATTTTGGATATTCATCCTTTATGAGATATATAGTTTGCAATTTTTTCCCATTCCACTAGTTGTCTTTCCACTTTGTTTATGCTTTATATTGCTGTGCACTTTTTTTTAAACCTGATGAAGTCCTATGTGTTGTGTGTTGTTGTTGTTGTTGTTGTTTAATATTGTTGCTTGCGATTTAGGTATCATACCCCAAAAATCATTATCAAGGCCCTAGTCAAAGAGCCTTAGTCCTAAGATTTATTCTAGGAGTTTCATAGTTTCAGGTATTGCATTTATGTCTTTAATCCATTTTGAGTTCATTTTTATGAGTAGTATAAGATTGTAGTTTAGTTTCATTCTTGAAAATATCTAATTGCCCCAAGGTCATTTATTGAAGAGACTGTATTTGCTCCATCAATTACTCTTGGCTCCCTTGTCAAATATTAGTTGACCATATATACTTGGGTTTATTACTGGGATCTCAATTCTGTCCCATTGGCTTATTTGTTTTTATGCCAGTACCATATTGTTTTGATTACAATAGCTTTATAGTATAGCTTGTGATAAGGAAATGTGATTCCTCCTGACTTGCTCTTCTTTCACTTTTGGGGGGTTATTTTGGGTGCTTTGTAGTTACATATAACTTTAAGAGTTTTTATACATCAGTAAAAAAAATGCCATTGGAATCTTGAGAGAGATTGCATTGAATATATAGATGGTTTTTATAGTATCCACATGTTAACTATATATATTCTTTGAAACCGAGTATGAGACATCTTTCCATTTATTTGTCTTCCTCTATTTCTTTCATCAATGTCTTCTAGTTTTCATAGTAAAAGTCTTAAACTTCCTTGTTTAAACTTATTCCTAATTATTTTATTATTTTGATGCTAATGTAAAGGGGATTTTTTTTCAGAAAAAGTTGTTAATGTGTAGAAATGCTGCTGATTTTTGTATGCTAATTTTGCGTGCTGCACTTAATTCATTGACTAGATCTAAAAGTTGTTTGGTTACATCGTTAGGATTTTCTATATAAAAAGCCATAGTGACTGAAAGTAGAAACAATTTTACCTCTTCTTTACTAATTATTTTTTTATTTCTCCTTACTAATTCTGATGCCAGTCCTTCCTTCCTTCCTTCCTTCCTTCCTTCCTTCCTTCCTTCCTTCCTTCCTTCCTTCCTTCCTTCCTTCCCCTGATTGCTCTAGAGAGAATTTTCAGTACTACGTTAAATAGGAATATTGAGAGTGGACACACTTATCTTGTTGCTGATCTTAGTGGAAAAGCTTTAAGGCTTTTACCATGGAATGTTATGTTAGCTCTTGGCTTTTCACATATGGCTTTTATTATTTTGCTGTACATTTCCTCTATAATCACTTTATTGAGAGTTTTTATCATAAATGGATGTTAAATTTTATCAAATGCTTTTTCTGCATCTATTGTATAGATGTAGTATACTAGTATAACCTAGTAATACTAGTACTGGAACTAGTAATATATTACTGGAGTTAAAGTTACTTTGACTATGTTCATATTTTAAAGATTTATTTTAGAGAGAGAGTGTGAGAGAGCACCTGTGCATATGTGCATGGGGGGGGGGAAGAGACAGAAAATCTCAAGAAGACTTCCTTTTTTTGTTTTTCTTTAAATTTTTATTTATTTATGATGGTCACACACACACAGAGAGAGAGAGAGGCAGAGACACAGGCAGAGGGAGAAGCAGGCTCCATGCACCAGGAGCCCGATGTGGGATTTGATCCCGGGTCTCCAGGATCATGCCCTGGGCCAAAGGCAGGCGCTAAACTGCTGTGCCAACCAGGGATCCTCAAGAAGTCTTCCTGTTGAGTCTGGAGCCCAACTCAGGGCTTCATCCCATGACCCATGAAATCATGACCTGAACCAAAACCAAGAGTTAGACATGCAAATGACTGAGCCAACAGGGCAACTTCCACGTTAATTTTTATAAGTATTTATTTATTTATTTATTTATTTATTTATTTATTTATTTATTTATTTATTCATGTGAGACACAGAGAGGCAGAAACACAGACAGAGGGAAAAGCAGGCTTCCCATGGGAGTCTGATGCAGGACTCGCTCTCAGGACCTTGGGACCACACCCTGAGCCAAAGGCAGATACTCAACCACTGAGTTACCCCAGGTGTCTCAAGTTTTATAAACTTTTAAATTAGAGTTAGAGTTAGAAGTGCACTGCCAGTACCTAATTACAGAACTATTTCACTATTTGCCTGCCATTATCAGTGAGTTTCATGCTACTTTTGTTGTTGTTGTTATTTGTCTGATATTAATTAGTGCTATTTTAATTCCTCGAAGAACTCCTTTAGCATTTCTTGTAAGGCAGGTCTAGTGGTAATGAACTCCCTTAGCTTTTTTGTTGTTGTTGTTGTTCAGAAATGTCTTTATCCCTCCTTCATTACTGAAGAATAGGTTCATTAGGTATAGTATTCTTAGTTGACTATTTTTTTCCTTTCAATATTTTAAATATATTGTCCCATTCTCTCCTAGCCTGAAATGCTTCTGTTGAGAAATCTGCCAATAATTTTATGGGAGTTCTTTGTATGTGACTTCTACATTTTCTCTTGCTACTTTTAAAATTCTTTTTCTTTGACTTTTTGAGAATTTAATTAGGATGTTTCTTGGTGTTGCCCCATTCTGGTTCAAACTATTTAGAGTTCTTTGAGCCTCATGGATATGGATATCCATTTCTCTTTTCTGGTTAGGGAAGTTTGCAACTGTTATTGCTTTGTATATACTTTCTGTCCCTCTTTCTATTCTCACTCAGAGAGTCCCATAAATGTGAATCTTATTTATTTTCATTGTGTTCCATAAATCCTGTAGGCATTCATTTTTTATACTTTTTTTTTTCTTGTTGCACCTCTGACTGAATAATTTCTACTATCTTATCCTCCAGGTTACTAATTCTTTTTATGGTTGAGTCTGCTTTAGAAACTCTCTACTGAATTCTTCAGTTGTTATATTTTTCGCCATTGGGATTTCTGATTTTTTACTGGTTTCCATTGTTTTGTCAATTTTGTTGTTCTCTTCATGCCCTGTTTTCCTAATTTCTTTTTACATCTTTCTGTCTTTCTTTCTTTCTTTCTTTCTTTCTTTCTTTCTTTCTTTCTTTCTTTCTTTCTTTTTCTTTCTTTCTTTTCTTTCTTTCTTTCTTCTTCTTTCTTTCTCTCTTCTCTTTCTTTCTTTCTTTCTTTTTTTCTTTCTTTCTTTTTTCTTTCTTTCTTTCTTTCTTTCTTTCTTTCTTTCTTTCTTTCTTTCATTTAGAGAGAGAAAGGGAGAGAGTGGGGGATGGGCAGAGGGAGAGAGAGAAATCTAAAGCTGATTCCTTACTGAACATGGAGTTTGACATGGGGCTTAATTTCGTCATCCTGAGATCATGACCTGAGCCCAAATCAAGAGTTGGATTTTTAACTGACTGGTCACCCAGGAGCCCCTGTTTTTCTAATTTTGTGTAGTTATCTGCATATATGTTCTTATAGTTTACCAAAATTCTGTAAGAGGATAATTCTAAATTCTTTGACAGTTCAGAGTTTCGGGGTTTTATCAGTTTCTTTTCATGGTGTCATATTTATCTGATTTTTTTTAATGATCCTTGATTTCTTACTTTGATATCTGCACATTTGAGTAATCAAGTTCTCTTCCTTACTTACAGGTTTGTTTGGGCAGAGAGTTCAGCTTATTCAGCAGACAGTTCAGCTTAGGTTTCTAAGTGTATCTGATGATAATACTTTTAAGCAGGTAGGGCCTGCTATTTTGGGGTGAAATAACTGTCTGAGTTTTTAGATTAGGGATGGGGTATACTGCTGGCTGAGAACTATTGGATAAGACTACAGGCTTTTCTCTACTCAAGTGAGAGTATAGGAAGGGCTCCACTGTTCCCTTGATTCTCTGGTTAGTCTTACTGGGTGGTTGAAACTAGATACTCCATTCAGTTGTAAATGGGCTGTAAATTAACTTCCTTGCACTGGCAAGGCAGTGGAACAGAACCCAGGGCCTGTACAACTTGTTTTAGGATTTGAATCAAGCAAGTGTATATACGTGATTCCCTGGCCAGAAGAGGCCACCACTTTTACTTTGCAAATGAGAAAAGTCACAAACTGTGCTTTATAAGTGCCATTCTATATAGCCCCACTGTTGAATGGGCTTGTCAACTTCTTTGTGCTCGGGCTATGTTTCTTAGTTGGACTGCTTAAAGATTGTATTAAGTGATGAGTAAGGGTATGAATTAGAGTCCCTGCCCTGACATAGGTGAATAAGCAACTCTGACATTGATGAAACTCCTTGTTTGCTGTCTTAAGTCATATCCAAGTTCTGTGGCCTAAGAAGGCAGATTATGTCACTAGTGTTGACAGGGAAATTCCAGACTAATTAATTGGTTTAAATTCTTTTCCTAGAGAGGCTGAAACTGCAATTTGGTTAGGTATTATATCTTAACATAAATCACTCTCTTTTGGTTTTATAGAGTCTTTTTTTAAAATTTTACTTATATATTTATGAGAGACACAGAAAGAGAGGCAAAGACACAGGCAGAGGGAGAAGCAGGCTCCCTGAGGGGAGCCTGATGCAGGACTTAATCCCAGGACCCTGGGATCACACCTGAGCCAAAGGCAGATGCTCAACCACTAAGCCACCCAGGTACCCCTGTGGAATCTTTTCAATATGGCCAAATTTGGTTCTAAGGCCAACAAAACCCATTTGAAGATCCAAATAAGGCTAATCTGCACTCTTCTAAGTTCTTTCATCAAAGTTTGCCCTCATCTTTGTTCTGCAGTTAAGGAAAACTGATGGTTGGGATTGCTACTTAGAACTACAGGTGTGAATCCAGTCTGTCAAGATTCACGGGCTAGTTGTTACAAGCTCTTCTCCCCTTCTCCATTATAGTTAGAGTCTCAGTGATTGAGCCCCACAGATATCCCTGAAATCCTCATAGAATGAAATCAGAGCAGGGGCTCTTACAAAGTGACGACAACACTGGGGTTGGGTGGGGGTGGAGATTGTTTGCCCCTCTGGATTGTCTTTCTGTCCTGAAGAGTGAGAAGCTCAAAGGTCACATTTCCACATGGTGGTGCTATACTGTCCTGAGGGGAGAAACCATGCTGTCAATGTGTAAGCTATTCTGGTTACCCTTCTAGAACAGTTTGCCTTGGTCTCTGTGATGCAGGAGTGCTTCAGCCTCACACATACACTCTAGGATTCTTTCAGTGGTATCTTGTTCTTGAATAAATATTCATTTTCTTCTTGTGCGTGGGGGGGAAGTCAAGAAAGACCCATATTGCCATGTAGGTGATGTCACCTCCTGGGACTAATTTCCTAAACTTTGGTGAATTTATATGGCATAAAATGCAGGTAAAACTTGAAGGTACAGATAGCCAGTAGGGTATTACTTAAAGAAGAGAAATTCTGGGACACCTGAGTGGTTCTAATGGTTGAGCATTGACTTTGGCTTAGGTTGTAATCCCAGGGTCCTGGGATCGAGTCCCACATCAGGCTCCTTGCAGGAGTCTCTGCCTATGTCTCTGCCTTTCTCTTTGTGTCTCTTATGAATAAATAAGTAAAATCTTAGGGAAAAAAAGAAGAGAGATTCCAATTTGAAGGTATTCAATGTTATGGTTGCCAACACCTTTTAATTTTTTATTTATTTTTATTTATTTATGTTTGCCAACATTTTTAAAAATTCAAACTAGATAAATATAATATTAGAAACTTAGAACTAATGTAGTAAGTTTTTTTGGGGGTGGGTTGTTTTGTATTGTTTTTTTCATAGAGAGAGTGCATGAGCAAGGAGGTGAGTGAGAGACAGAGGGAGAGAGAGAGAACCTTAAGCAGACTTCATGTCTGCAACCCTGAGATCATGACCTGAACAAAAATCAGGAGTTGGATGCTTAACTGACTGCACCATCCCGGTACCTCAAGAAGACAAATGTAGTGAGTCTTTAAACTTATGCACAATATTGTCTAGTATATATGCACAAAATTCTGAAAAAGATGAATTTATAACTATGGTTACATTCCAAATCTAAAGAATACTCCCATTCTACCTATGTAGGTCTTAAGAGATTTCCTTTAATCTTATTTTTATGTTTTCATGATGCACATTCCTCCCTAGACACAGGTATTCTGGTGGCTTACAAATAATATAAATTTTTCCTTCCTTGACATTTTCACTGAGCTCTAGTCCTTTTATTCTAGTATAATCTTAACATGAAATCCTCATCTTTCTTTAGTTTAGCATTCTCAAAGCAAGTATTCATTGCCATGGCTCTTTGTCTTGATTAAGTGTGAGATCATTAATCCAGTCACATAAACATACTTCACACAGACTTTTCTTCTCCTGTCTCACACTCAATGTTTCAATAAATTTTATTGGTTCAACCCCCAAAAGTTCTCTGTAATATACATCGTTCCTCTCCAAGGTAATTTTAATGTTTTAGATCAAGATGTCTTTGTTTCTCATTTTAAAAACTCACTGCAAAAATGTCAAAGCATGTGTGTAATTAAGAAAGTGGTAAACATTTCAAAAAAGTGATAGAATACATCACAACATATTTGGACAAGAGTTCAATTTAACTGCACATAAAAACTATGCCAATAAAATACTTTTGAGTAGTTTCTTTGCATATGTTCATTTAGGAAATAATAAAATAAAAATATTAACTTCTTATACAGATATTGATACACTTAGACAACATTGGAACATCATATATTTTTTCAATTATTTGAATTTTTTTCCAGCAACAAATTTGAGAACTATACAAATTTAGATATTTTAATCTAGTGAGCTTTTCTCACTCTCATTAATATACCCCTAGGAAGTGTTCAAGATAGGGAAGAATATATATTCAAAGAGATGATCACTCATCTTTCTTTATAAATGTGAAACAATAAGAGATAAACTATAAATAAAACAAAAATTTCAAGAATAAGAGGTAGCATATTTTTTCTATCTGTGTTCACAAATGGGCGATATGAATGTTTACCTATGGATGAAGTATAGCAAAGAAAAAGAGGAAGAAAGAGAAGAAGAAGAAGAAGGAGAAAAGAGAGAAAAGAAAAGAAAGGAAAAGAGGAAGGAAAGAAGGAAAGAAAAAAGAAAGAAAGAAAGAAAGAAAGAAAGAAAGAAAGAAAGAAGAAGAAAGAAAGAAAGAAAGAAAGAAAAGAAAAAAAGAAGTTGACTCTAAAGAATGGCCAATTCAAGATGCTAAAGTCCCCAGTTAATTAGACTAATTAGATTTATTTTATTTTGTAAAACAGAATGTGTAAAATTATGTACTTTTTCTTTCTTTCTTTTTTTTTTTACAAATTTTACTATTCTAAAAAGCTGTGTACTTATATTTAAGAAATAATTAGCATTTAAATGCTTTTACAGTATGTGTAACTCTATCCTGTATCTTTTAATCATTCATCACTAAAAGAAATTTAACATTATTAAACTTACAGAATAAAAGTTCATATTGATAGTAAGTGAATATTCTTGATTATGTAAACTAATAACTCACTTTATAGGAAAAATAGTTTTCCCTGAGTTTTTTTCTAATTGCAAAATATTGGAAAGTGTATATTCCATAATAGAATATTGATAAAAACAGATACTAGTACACCTATGTAATAAAATAACAAACATATCTATAATTATGTAGTATAAGGACATCTAATGATGTTAAAATAAGTCATTATATTTTAAGTTTAAATTAAGTGGTATATCACATTTGATTATGATCAAATTTGTGTTGACAAGAAATAGAAGAAAACATGGCTAATGTGGCTGCCCATTTTACTAAACAACATTGCTAACAATAGATAATCTCTGACAAGTACTCTGAGTTGGAGGACTTTGCCAGCCACAGGACCAGCTACATAATTTGAAGTCTTAGAGCAAAATGAAACTGAAGACCTTTTTCAAAATGTATTAAGAATTTCAAGACAGCAGAGCAAAAAAAGAAGCAAGGTCACTCTGGCAAGGTCCTTATAACACAATATTAATATAAATATTACTCTGGATTTTTGAAACTTGAAAAACATGATAGCCCACACAAATTGAAGTAGAACTACCAGAATTGCCATACCTAACCAAAAGTGTTAGAAAAGTAGGAATTTGAGAATGGGTATCTTATGTAAGATAAAAGCCCACCTGGTTACTATGTTCCATGGAGGATTCAGAGCTTGCTTCCTTTATTATAGTGATAAGGAATGTTCCATCAAGAAGAGTTATAGGCCAGGGATGATAAAATCAACTTGTTAAAGAATTGTGCTTCCTGTTACAAATGCAGATGATAAGATTTCGGAATAATAGAAGTCAAGTATTGGCCCTTAACCATCAGGTAAAGATGGATAAATGTGTTTATTGTTTTAAAGATTTATTTATTTTAGTGAGAGAGGGAAGAGCAGAGGAAGAGGAAAAATCTCAAACTCCTTGCTCCACATGGGGGCTCAATCTCAGGATCCTGAGATCATGACCTGAGCCCAAATCAAGTCAGACCCATAACAGACTGAGTCACTCAGGTGCCCATGGATAAATGTATTTTAATAAATAACAAGGTTGAATCAGTAGTTTGGTGCACTTGACCTTCAGAGAATAGTGCCCCTATGGACAAGAAAAATTGCTCAATCTGTTAAATCCGAGGAAATAGGGAAGTAGACACCTAATTCAATAAGAGGTCTCCATAATTTTTTTTATTATTATTACTTTGTAAATTTAAATTCAATTTGCCAACATATAGTATAACACCCAGTGCTCATCCCATCAAGCGCCCTCCTCAGTGCCTGTCACCCAGTTACCCCAACCCCCACCCACCTCCCCTTCCCTGACCCTTTGTTTGTTTCCCAGAATTAGGAATTTCTTTTTTTTTGTATTTAAATTTTTTATTTTTTTTTAATAAATTAATTTTTATTGGTGTTCAATTTACCTCTTGGAATATCTCCCTCTCTAATTTTCCCTCACTCAGTTTCCCTCCTTTCCCTTATAATCCCTTTCACTATTTCTTATATTCCATATATGAGTGAAACCATATGATGATTGTCCTTCTCCGATTGACTTATTTCACTCCATAAATTTATCATAGGAGACACATCATGGATGTACATTCTGCCTCCTTTGCATTTCTATTATGCTTATATTTAAGTTCTGGAATTGATTTTCAAGCCAGCTTTCCTTTTGCTACCGAAACTGAGGTGTTCTTAAAATGTTTCCTCAGAGGCCTTCTGGCTTTTATAGCATCTGTGCAGTTGATTAATAATAATAATAATAATAATAATAATGATAGAGGCTCAGATCATCCCATTTTCTTTTTATTCAAAAGCTTCTGAAGTTATCAACAAAAGTTAGTTACTAAGTCTAAAAGTCTTAAATTACACTTAAGCTGTAATTTCAAGTCCTAGGGCTTTTGAAAAATGCCATGTTTCACTTTCCACCCAGTATTAGTTGCTCAGAGATTAGAATTTTCTACTTTTGATGCCACAGCCCTCCAGTGGTTGTCATCACTGTAACTTACACCAGTAATGAAGTTTTTTTTTTTTGTTTGTTTGTTTTTCTTTTTCCCCCATCTGACTAGTGAGTGTTTTACTTCCTGAATCTTATTTTGGGAGCCTACTTTCTATATTTTTGTATAGAAAGCATCAAAGAGTTTCTTCTTAAAGCAGGGATAAAAAAGGAATTGGCTGTTGTTAGCTAATTTGTCGGATGATCCCCAAAAGCAGGAATTTTGGGAAAGGAAAAGGCAAACTAAAGGTCCATTATCGAGGACATTGCTGTAGGTGATGTTAATCATCACCACTGTTGATTTGTTATTACCCCAAGATGTCTATCAAATGCAACAAGAATTGACCTAAAGCAGAAAACTCCGAAGCATTTATGACATCCATCACATTGTTGAAAGTTTCTCTCCCTGCATTTTCTGTCTGCCCTTGGCCATGGATTAGACTTGGGCTGCTCCAGAGTTGGTTATGAATCAGAAAGCAGAAGTCATGGTGCAAACTTGAGATGAAAAGCTAATACCATAAAGTGAATCTGATCTCTCAAAAAACTGAACCACCACAGCTGAGACTGAAATTAGATTGGGCTGGAAGGCTGTAACATCCACTGTAACCAATGGCATCTGCTCCAACTCACTTTCAGTATTGTAAAGTTGTGTGTGTGTACGTGTGTGTGTGCATGTGTATGTGTTTGCTTTTTATACCTCACTTGTCTCACTTGTCACTTGTCTCTTATTAGCTCTTCTCCCATTCTTGGTCTTTCTGGATTAATGATATTTGATTCCCTTAATTTTGTATTACTTGGCATTTTGGAATGAAGTGAGGTAATTGCTTGTTTAACCAGAGATAACAAGGAAGTATAAATTTTACTGTATTTTTGGAAAGATCCTGGGGCAAAACATTCAGATTTTTAACTGAATGCTAAAAAAATTTGAATTTTAGCTTCCATTTCTGCACAGCTATAAAATATTATGCTCAAATGCAGTTAATTGTCAAATGCTAATATTTACAATCTAGATTCTGCTGTCTAAAGAAATAAAGTAATTCACTCAATTTCCTCACATATACAACTTGAACATACATTACTTCTCACAGTAAAAATACACAGAAAATAATTTAGATCTTATACTGATAGATTTATCTACCTGAAAACAAAGTGCCATTTAATAAAGACAAATGTAAATTCCAAATAAAACCCAACCAAACATATAAAAGTTTTTAAGTGATCATTCTAATTTTGTCTTATATAAAAATATATTTTGTAACTCTTATGTAAATGCAAAATTATTCAAGATGAGAAATGTTATTTTTGCTTAAAATCACTATTGCCTAGTTCATTGTACTGTTAAGAGGACTATTTTTGAGAAATATAAAATATATTTCTATGAGTTATAAAGTGAAATTTATGGAAACAATTTGTAATTTATTGAACTACATTTGGCATAGTACATTTGTTAAATATTCAGTGGAAATATTCTTCT
The DNA here is from genome assembly GCF_905146905.1 of Nyctereutes procyonoides. Classification (NCBI taxonomy): domain Eukaryota; kingdom Metazoa; phylum Chordata; class Mammalia; order Carnivora; family Canidae; genus Nyctereutes; species Nyctereutes procyonoides. The sequence continues at coordinate 10,307,135 of NW_026575032.1, read as the reverse complement.
TTACATTGTTTTAGAACAGAGAAAATGCCTCAGGGGAAATGCCAAGCTTTCTCTCTTCAACTGACAAATAATTTTATGGCAATAGTTATTAAATTTCTTAAAAACATCAATTTTTTATCAAGCCCTATCAAGTAGACAGTTTTAATAGAATGTTTACTGTTATTTTTGTTTTTAAAGGCCCTAAAACTCAAATAATATGAAGTAAAACAAAAGAATTGCATTGCTAACAAAACAATGAATAATTTCACTGAACTGTCTTGTTAAATATCTTAAGCTTGACACATTGTTGGTTATAATGACAGGTTACATGGAATTACAATACATGCTCACTTGGCTGATATTACATACGATCAGAATGTTTCAAGCAAACGAATGTTAAAAATTCATGCTGAACTAAATGTTGTATGGAAATAGATATATTAGCTGTGCTACCATTTTTGATATATGGAAATGCTATTAAATATGGAAACACACACTGTATAATCTTACTTTGCTAAGGATTTCAAAACACTAAACAAGTACATCAGAAAATAAAAGTGTCTGTTTGAGGGGCAACTGGGTGGTGTAGTCAAACCTCTGACTCTTGGGTATCTGCTCAGATCATGATCTCAGGGCATGGAATGAGCCCTGGTGGGCTCTATGTTAGCGCAGTCTGCTTGAGATTTGCTCTCACCTTTCCTCTACCTTTCCCACTTGTGCTCTCTCTCTCTCTCTCTCAAATCAATCAATCAATCAACCAATCAATATATATTTTTTAAAAGTCTGTTTGAATTCATGACTTATCCTTACCTACTTTGGCAGGTTGGGTTATCCAGGTAGCAAACTCAGAGATGAAAAATAAGTGGAAGTTTATTCAGGAATACTCTTGAGGAAAAAAAAAAATCCGGGAGGTGAAAAAAAGAAGTAGGATTGGGCAGTAGGGGAAGTTAGGTCATGACACAATCTCCACAAAAACCTCAGCCAGTTTCAGGGATATTTCTGAGACTGGGATGGCCCACTCAGAATAAGTCTGAACTGGGATGAGAGTACTAGCCCTTTGTGTACTCATCTAAATTTGCCGTTGGTTGCAGGCTGCCTCAGAAAGGCAACATAACCTTAAGCAAAGCTATGTTCCTTAAGTGAGCCAAATCGAGTGTTCCAAAGAACTTAACGGGGGGTGGGGGGCAGTCATTTTATTGCTATAGAGGAATCTGGTAGGGCATCACACAATTCACTACAGTTTATCCCCTTTGCTACCCTAGAGTAGAAAATATACACATTCCTGAATGGTAGTGAGCTATTTTCAGAAAACAGCAAGGTTAATGGGCAAAATTGTGTCCCCTCTACTGTAGTTGGGCTCTGGGCATAACAGGCAGAGAAACTTTTCTACTATCCCCCTCCTTATCTATTCTAGGTTCCTGTCGAACTCAAGTAGCAATTTTACTATTATCCGCGGTTAACTGGTGTTGTGATCCAGAATCTCGTTCATCAGCAGAAGAATATAATATTTGTAGCATGTCCAGCTGGTCCTGGTCTTTTTGGATGGTGTTAAGACAGAAGGTGGAAGAATCAACATAGCTCCAGGCAAAATTATAAATGAATACTGAGGTCTGTTCCAAGTAAATACAAACTGTCTCCGATCCTCTTTTCTGATAGAAATGGAAAAGAACCAATTTGCCAGATCAATGGCTACATACCATATACCAGAGGCCATGTTAATTTTCTCTAGCAAATACATCACATCTGGCACAGCAGCTGCAACTGGGTTATTACCTGGTTGAGTTTGCAGTTATCCACTGTCATCTTCCATCTGCTTTTTGTTTGTTTTGTTTTGTTGTTTGTTTTCTTTTGTTTGTGGAGCCAGATGGTAAATGAAATGGAGAAGCGATGAATTCTTGGATCCTTTAGGTCTTTAAGAGTTGTACTAATTTCTGCTATTTACCCTGGGATTCAATATTGATATTTATTTATTTTGCTGGTTGGGGACTAGTATGTTTTTGATATCTGTATTTATCTATCTTATCCTGAAAACAAGCATGAGGTTTCGAAATTAAACACTAGACATTATTACAGCACTAACAGCACTCATTACCTGTGCCCCAGCTCCCCTAGGATAATTCAATGAGGGCAGATGTCGCCTGCACAGTTAGGGGAAAGGAGCCCAGAAATCATGCATCTGAGGGCTTATACAAGAATTCCTTTATACTGCCCCCACTGCACTCCCCCCAAAACACACCCTTGAGAAAGAGAAACCCTCTTGTTAATGTAAACAAATAGTCTCTTAGAAAAGAAGAGGGAATCCTTAATTTTTACAACATTTTGAAATATAAACACATGGGTTCAGAGTTTTAATACCTTTAAAATGTAATGACACACCTAGAAATATAACACTCTTAGAATGAGAAGAACAAGTAGTTCTGGGGGAAATGGCACATTCTTTGTCTTAATAGCCTTTCAATTGTCTTTCCTCAGAAAGTCCTGACGATGCAGAAACATGAAAATATCCTCCCCGCAGGAACTGGCACTTTTAGTGTTGCACTTGGGCTTCACTATGAAATCTTTTACCCCACAAGCCAAGGAACAAATAGAAAATCCTTCCAATTACACAGTGTGTCTATTCCAATTACATATTTGGGGATTAGAGAGATAGCCATGTGATGGTCTTGCAGAGCCAGTGGACTCACTGTTAGCCCGACCCGCAATCACCATATGCCTCATACATCTCCACTGTAACTGAGACTCATCATAAAACTCTGGTGTGCTGCATATCATTGTTGACTTGAAATTTGAGCAAATAGTTGTAGGTCTTTTTGAGAAAGGAATGGTGGAATTATCACCAAGCACAAGAGTCATGGTGCAGTTCTCCTCCCAAAGGCCTAGGCTTTTCCTCAATCATTGTGTTGTATATATGAATATTAAACTTGAAAATTAAGTGAGGAGTCATGGCCCTTTATTAATTCATTGCCCTCAGTCATCTGATTGCCTGTTTTTCTTTATATAAACTGGGCATTATCTCTGGTGACTGCCCACTTATTTTTTTTTTTTTATGGATCAGTCTTCCACATTACTTCTTCTATATTGTCACTTATTATGACAATTTTGTTCACTTGACTTCTTTTTTTAATAAATTTGTTTTTTATTGGTGTTCAATTTGTCAACATACAGAATAACACCCAGTGCTCATCCCGTCAAGTGTCCGCCTCAGTGCCCGTCACCCAGTAACTCCCACCCCCTGCCCACCTCCCCTTCCCCCACCCCTAGTTCATTTCCCAGAGTTAGGAATCTTTCATGTTCTGTCTCCCTTTCTGATACTCGGCCTTTTGGCTAAGATCCAGTGTTGTTCACTTGACTTTTGAGGATTAAGCATCAACAGCAATTGGGGGGCACCGGCACTTCCCAGGAAGTTTTGGACCTATGTAAACTGAGAGAGCTTAGAAAACTCTGGAGATGCAAAATTTGGGAGCAAATCGATGCAAAGATTCCAACCCCATGTGGCGGGACCCCAGTCTTCCTCAGCCAGGGTCCTGATCTTGTCATAGCGGATATATAGAATTGAGAAAAGGAAACCTCCATGGAGCTCTGCTACTTTATTAAATGCTCAGGTTTTTCTCCCTGCTGTCTAAGAAATTGAGGGTCTTTTTATATACTAACATGAGGTCCTTCTGGCTTTCATGTTAAGGACTTAATTATTAATCACTTTATTTCTTTTTTTCTCCCAAAGCATCAATTGTGCTGAGCAATAGCAGCTCAATTATAAAGCCCTCATAGTTAATAATTCTCCTTTATTCTTCTTTAATATCTTCTCAAAAGCTTCTCACTTTATATCTGCCAGTAAATCCCCTAGCAAAATATCATTCCAGTTTAGCACCCAAAAATTATTAAAAATTTACTATTAATTACCTAATACCAGGAGCTATCCTTTTTTACCTTCTAATAATGAATTCATTGCCAGCTAAACAGAGGATGATAAAAATCTTTTGTTAGTGTTTGTTTTCTCGAACCAGTACTGATACCAGATATCACATTGACTTCCACAGGAAGCGTGTTCCGTACATCTCTTTAAAGCAGAGTCCGAAATGGAGATTAACATGTAAAATGTTTATTACGGAGTGGTATTCATGTTCTCATTTACTGAAGGGGAAGTTATGATGCAATACTGGGCAGATAGAGAACTAGGACTGTGACACCATTTCAACGAAAATTTCAAGTGGTCTAAGGAGTTCTGTAGATAGGAATTATTCTGAGTTGCAGCAAAACGACTTGGCATCCATATCCCTGGTATAAGCTATTCACTATTTTGAGTTATTATTTCAGGAGGGCATGGTCTTGGTGATGCAATTCTTTTTAGCTAAAGCATTTCTGTGAGAAAGCTGAGAGCCAAGGGCTTTCTGCACACAATACACCCAACGACTAGGGGAAGAAATCCTAAAGAATGATCTAGTTGATGCAGCCTAGCAGTTTTTATATCTGCTAAGATAGAACAGGTTTTTGCCTTTTTCAACTTTTTAAGAAAAGCATTTGATATTCAGTCCTTGGGTCCGCGATGGTCAGCATGGGCCTTGTTATAGGTTACATTGTATTCCCTCAAAAAGGTATGTTGAAATCCTAATCCTCAATACCTCAGATTCTGACCTTATTTAGAGATAAAGTCTTTATGGAGGCAAATTAAGATGATGTCATTAGAGTGGGCTTTAATCCAATATGGCTTATGTAAAGAGGAGAAATTTGAACATAGAGAAATGCACAAGCGAAGATGAAGTGAGGGAATACAGGGAGAAAGTCGTATGAGGGGAGAGGAATAGTGTGATGCATCTTCAATCCACGGAACCCCAAAGATTCCAGCAAAGCACCAGAAGCTAGGAAGAGGAAGGAAGGATTCTTCTACATGTTCCAGAAGGATCATGGCCTTATCAATCCTATAATTTGGGGCTTCTAGCCTCTGGAACTAGAAGACAATAATTTTTATTCTAAGTCACTTGGTTTATGCTATTTTTTTTTTGTGATAAGTTCATGGGAAACTAATACAGACTCCAAAATAAATAATACAATTCACGGAGACTGTGTCTTAGTTCAGTTAATTATATTCTCTGTTAAAACTTGTTCCTTTACATAGATGATATGTAATAAAGATATGATTGAAGAAAAATATAAAACATTTATAAGAGCAGTGATTTGTGATGCAATCCGTGATCAGTGGCTTATAACATTAGAACAATATTAAGGGTTAATGACAAATCCAAAGAAAAGTGATTTTGTGTGTTTATCATCAAATATGGTAAGAACAGGTTGTGATGTTAACTTAAATGCTCTGGGTAGTCCTCACTGAAAAGGCAGTGTTTGAGCAAAAAAGTGGCAGATGCCTTAAGTTGGGAACAAGCCTGATGAGCTCCCAGAAAATTAATGAGTCCAAAGTAACTAGAGTGGATGATACTATGGGTTTAATAGCAAGAGAGGGATTCAGGAAGCCACATCACAAAGAAACGTAGAGGTCAGTGCAGAAAACATACGCTGAGTAAAATAGAATTCTGTTGTAGGGCTTTGGATAGAGGAGTGACATAATCTGATTATCATTTTGACAGCATCACCTAAGTTGCTTGTTAATAGACATTAAAAGGGTAAAGGATAGAAACAGGGCCAAAAGTTAGGTGACTGCAACCCTCCAGGTGAGAAATAATGATTTGGCTCAGAGTGGTAGCACCCTGATAGATTCTGACAGATGTGACCTGACTTAATTGTGGAGCCGATTAAAATGTCTCTGGGTGACTGTTGCCTTAAATCTGATGGTGAGATTGAAGTTGCCATAGGTCAGCAGGGGCAGTAGTTGGGAAGAAAAGATGGGTGTGAACCAAGAGACAGTGAGAACAAGCTGAAACTTCTGTGGACGAACTGGATTCCATGAAAACTATAGGAAACTCACAAAGACAAGTTGAAACCTGCATTTGTCTTTTATCAGCTCCAGCTTCATTAATGCGTATTACCTCCAGATGAAACCAGCACTTTTCACCATGGAGCCATATATTCAAACTGACACCAGAACTTAAAGAAACTTAAGGAAGAAATCTCAGGAACCTGGAAGAGCTGTGAGCCTGACTGATAGCCTACACCAACAAGATTATGTCAGCATATCAGTGACCCATACGAGTTTCGGTGGCAAACCTTTACAGCATTTCATTTCCTGGGTTCCATCTTTCAAAATGATGCTCATATACAGCGTGTGCCCATCCCTAATCTGTAATCATGCAGAATAGAAATTCTAAGAAGCTTTGTTCCATGTTGCAAAGTTGACACAATACAAAAACAACCAACATTTACCCTTTTTCAACTTGGTATCCCTGTACAACTCTCTTAAGCATATTTAACTTTTAAAAATCAAAAGCAAAACCATATTTTCACTTAACATGATGCAAGCAACTCATACAACTTAAAACTTACTAATTCTCTTCATATAATATATCTTATATATAGATATAGATATATAGGTAGTCTATCTATCTATCATCTATCTATCTATCATCTATCTATCTATCTCCCTCCAATAAATAAGGTTATCCATCTTAGGGTGATGGTCATTATTCTTCTAGCTGAGTAATAACCACCTTTAGATATCCTGCAACTTAAATACTGAAGGATATGTTTAAGTACTCATGTTAAATGGGATGAGAATGATAGAGGGGAAAATAAACAAAAACGAATTGGCGTATGAACATATATATTCATATCAAAATAAGAAGGAAATGTTTTATCATGGTCTTTGTTTCTGCCACTAGTCACATGGTCATCGTTGGCATTAAAACATCTTCCACAACCCCCTTCTCTAAACTATCCCTTCCCCACTGTATTAGTATAGCATTTCATTGAATTGTATCAAAAAACATGGCCAAACTGAGAGGCTACCTAGGGGATTCCATGCATTTAACTTCTATTTTAATGAAATGTCTTTGGTCACAGATTGGGAACCTCTATTGATCTCTAGAACAATAGGGCCTAACTTTGGGCTGATTGGAAGTAAACATTTTACTAAGAAATTATTAAGAGTAATAGTAATAGAAAAGATTTTCCCAATGTACCTATGGCTCCACACTTTGATTCCCAAACTCATCAATTCTAGATATGGAAGAAATATCACTGAATATTGGAACATACATATACCATGTATGATTTAGAACATATGTATACCGTGTTCTGGAGGGTACTATCTTAGCTCAAGTGGATGTTGCTAACTGATGTCTTAAATGACTCTTCTTTCTTTCTTTCTTTCTTTCTTTCTTTCTTTCTTTCTTTCTTTCTTTCTTTCTTTCTTCTTTTTCTTTCTTTCTTCCTTTCTTTCTTTCTTTCTTCTTTCTTTCTTTCTTTCTTCTTTCTTTCTTTCTTTCTTTCTTTCTTTCTTTCTTTCTTTCTTATCAGAGTAAGTATTTCAGTGTGAAGGGAATGCATTAAGACCAGAAAATTTCATAAGCATGAGGCCATTTCCACACTTTATTTGCTATAAAATGAATTATTATACTGGAAGCTATGGTATGTAAAATAGCATAATGGAGAATAAAACATTTTGTAAGTCCAAAGATAGTGGTTTTATCAGAAGCTCTCTGAGTAGAAAAGGGATCCCATATCCAAAATAAGTGCTTATTCCTATGAGTAGAAGTGGTGCTCCTTTCTATAATGGAGATGATGCAACTAGTATCTGCCCATTCCATCTGGCAAACGATGTCAAATCTGGGACTCAGGTTCAATATCAGATGTTGAAAAAAATGGAACTATTCAGTAGTGCCTATAGCTGAGTATGTCCTGGTGAGGAGTCTGTGTATAATATATATGTGATGGGCAAGGAGCACTGCTATTATTACTATACCGTATCCCTAATACTAAAGATTGTAGCTTCCAAGGAACTTATAGACTTTAAAACTGCCAGGGTTTTTAGAGTTTAATAAGATTATTTTTTTAGTTCTTGATATTTTAATGTCCAATTTTCTCTTTACTAACAATTATAAAACGTTAATACTTAACCCCCTTACAAGTCTTGGCCCTGACCTCCTGCTTGTCACACATAAAGATACACTCACACACAAATGTGCACATAATTCACACATCTGTAGATCCACTCCTTCCACCCTTAGATTCAATCTAGCTATATATTATTTTTTATGACATCACTAATCACTGTTATCATAGTGTATAAATAGCTAAATATTATTTACAACTAATTCACTTAGTGTTCTATGTTTGTTCATAATCTTTCTTGTATTACTTTTATTTCCTCTTGAAATACTGATTGTTTTTTTAATATTTGCTAATTTAAAAAATGTGTTTTACTTTTATATATTTTTAATTTTGTAAAAGATTTTATTAATTCATGACAGATACAGAGAAAGAGGCAGAGACATAGAGGGAGAAGCAGGCTCCTCACAGGGAGTTTGATGCGGGACTCGATCCCCAGACCCAGGATCATACCCTGAGCAGAAGGCAGATGCTCAACTGCTGAACCACCCAAGTGCCCCAGAAATGTGTTTTACTTTTAATGTAATGTTTTGTTTTAGATATTTTATTAACATGAAACCTAATAAAATGAATATCCTGTGTAATATAATGAAATATCTTTCCAGGAATGATTATTTAAATAATACCATCACAACTAGGATCCCATTTCTCAGAGACTTTCTTTGCTAACAATTTAGGGTGTATTCTTAAAAAATTGTTCCCATGCACACATGAATATATATGAATTAGATATTTCTTGTGTTCCAAATTCTGATAACAATAAATACACACACAGCAGTAGCACAGCATAATGATTATGAGTACAACTGGAGCCAAAATGCTCAGTTTTAAATCATACCCATCCCTCTTTCTTTGTCTGTAAAATGATATACATAATAACTGCATATAGTTTTGAAATATGTGCATATATAATTTTATATATTAAAATTATATAGTATATATTTAATATATATAATATGCATGTACATGTATGTGTGTATACACATACTATAACACTAGATCAGTGCTTAGTACAAAATAACTATAAGTTGTTGTGAACCTATTGTTTTGTACACTTGCTTTCTTAGTATCATGGACAATTTCCTCTGTCAAAATGTATACATGTATCTAAAAATAAACCATCCTATCTCATCCTGAAAAGCACCCAAAACAGATAATATTCATATAAAATTATGAAGGAATTATATAAAATCAAAGGCAATGTACCTTTGAGATACTTTGGTTTTCTCTGTGAAAAAGAAATCAGAATCAATGTTAAAGGAGCACTCTTTTCTCATAACAAGTCAACAGAAATAGTGATGGGTACTGCTGAATGAGTAACAAACAATTTGTGAGATGGAATTAAAAATTCTAAGCTGGGATCCCTGGGTGGCGCAGTGGTTTAGCGCCTGCCTTTGGCCCAGGGCGCGATCCTGGAGACCCGGAATCGAATCCCACGTCCGGCTCACGGTGCATGGAGCCTGCTTCTCCCCCTGCCTGTGTCTCTGCCTCTCTCTCTCTCTCTCTCTGTGACTGTCATAAATAAGTAAATAAAAATTAAAAAAAATTTATAAAAAAAATTCTAAGCTTCCACAGTAGCTATTCACATTATAAGCAAATACAAGGGAAACATATCACAGCATAAGTAAATGTCTTCTAAAATATAAATAATAGAGATTTGAAGAACTAGGGTAGATTTGTCTCCAGCTGAGTGCCTGGTATGGGCCCTTTCAGGGCCTCTCAAAGGTCTGGGTGCTGGACCTGCCTTCCTTACCTCCTGGTCACAGTCTTGAAGATTGGGGATAGATAGATGATGATAGATAGATAGATAGATAGATGATAGATAGATAGATAGATAGATAGATAGATAGATAGATGATAGATAGATAGATAGATAGATAGATAGATGATAGATAGATAGATGATAGATAGATAGATGATAGATAGATAGTAGATAATAGACAATACTAATATCAATGCCTAATTTATATCTATCATCTATCTATATCATAGTTTATCTATCGAGAGAAAGAGATTTATAAAGAATTGGTTCATGCAATTATGGAGGGGAAGTTCCACAGTCTGCAAGCCACAGACCCAAGAAAGCTAGTGGTGTCAGTGATGTAGTGCCAAGTATAAATCTGAAGGCCTGAGAACAGAGGCACTGAAGGTTTCAGTCACAGTCCAAGGAAAGGAGAAGCAGTTGTGAGAAATTAGTTCCTTCTTCTGCCTTTTTGGTCTCAGTGGATTAGAGAATGTCCACTAGCAATCTGTTTTATCTAGTCTATTAATCCAAACGTTAATCTCATCTTCAAAGACATACCCTAAGGTAATATTTTACCAAATATCAGGGTTTCTCATAGGCTAGCCAAGTTGAGATATCAGATTGTTCATCACAGTAGCCTTCTGCTACAGTACATGCTATCCCCATAATCCAAGGATGTGAACCATAACCTTTGACTCATTCATAGTGATGGATGATACAACACTCACTAACTTGGCCTTTATTTATTTGCTTATTTATTTTATTTTTTGGCCTTTAATAGAATTTCTTGGCATGTTCCAAACCTCTGAAGTCTTAAAATTTCAATGTGAGAGAGCTGAATCTTTTTAGGACTTACCTTTCATTTCCTAGCATTACTGTTTCTCATTAGAGCTTCTAGAGTACTTGTTACTTCCTGCTTTTTTAGGTATAATCAGCAAGGTGTCATACATCGGTATAGTGGACCAGTGTGAGTTATGTGAAATGCTAAGACGATCAAAACCTCTTTGAACTATCTTGTGACAGAGTGGGACAGTTAACACAACTCTGGTGCAAAACAGATCATGTGAAGTGCTGGCCTTATTTTTATCTTCTTTGTTAATAGGGATTGAAACTCTTGCATTATCCAGATCAATAACCTCATAAAAATTTCCAGAGGCTGTATTTTTCTTTCAGTGCAGATACCACAAAAACTGTGATGGAGACTACGGCTTGGTTGAGTGATAATTGGGGCTAATACTTGGTTTTCTGGCACCATTTACCATCTTGGATGGTCCTGGAAATCTGAAATCAATGTGGACATAATGGGCATCACTACTCATATATCTTCAAGTTTTTGAAAGTGAAGAGGATGGGAGCAGATAGTCATAGAGGGTTCCAATCCCCTTCTTTTCAAATTGTTCTTAAATGAAAGGTCAGTGGGTCAAAGTGAGAGTTCTGTCAATTACTCATATATGTTTCCTAATTAGCTATATGGCAATCAAAGGATGAAAAAAGTTAGAGTTTGTGGGCATTTTTTTTTACAGAAATAGACAATAGGTAGACTAGGACTCCATTTATCTTCTAGTTTTCATATGCTTACCGTCTACAAAGAATTATTTATTCGCGGGTGTCAATGTCATCTCCGAGCTTCTGCTCAACAACCTTCAAAATATATTTTTCTTAAAGATTTTTTAAAAATTTTTTTTCATGAAAGACACACAGAAAGAGAGGCAGAGACATAGGCAGAGGGAGAAGCAGGCTCCATGTAGGAAGCCCGATGTGGGACTGGATCTCAGGACTCCGGGATCACGCCCTAGGCCAAAAGCAGACACTCAACCACTGAGCCACCCAGGTGCCCCTACAACCTTCAAAATCTAGATGTTTCTCCTCCCACCTCCCCATATAAATTACCCTGATTGAAAACCACAAATCCATTAGAAAGGATTTGAAAAATACTTATTGTTCTTATTTTTAGCTGTTTTCCTGGTCATTCTCAAAGAAGTCGTGCCTCTGTTCTAATCTACAACCTCTGAGCTCAAAAGCTGCTCATATCTGGTGATTGGATGAGGAATCATGATTCTTTATTTTGACATTTGTCATGAGTCTTCTATTCATCAGATTTTGATTTGATTTTCCTGTTCTAAAAGTCAGGCAACAATGATGTCACCTGCTAATTCTCTGAGTCCTAGAAGAACTCTGGCCATCACTATGGATCCCTGTAGACATGGGGATTTTGGCTGTGCCACTTAGTTTTTACTGTCCATTACATTAGTTATTTGTGTCTTGCATTGCATGTTTAAATGTTATTTTCTGGTCTTCACTAATCAAGAACCGTCTCATTTCTATTAACAAAAATGGACAGTTACATGACTGTTAATATCAATTCTGGCCTTCTGAGGAAATCAACCAGAAGATGGTGCACCCTCATTAGTACTTTCCTTTGCAATAAAAAGGTGAATGTCTTCTTAGCCCTTCTGGGAGCACCACTTCTTGTATGCCCTTGTTATATGTAATACATTCATTTTAACCACTTCATGTCCCTGTACATTCTAATGTTTTTCTCATACTCTACAGGACAGTTTTGTCATCTCCACTTCATTACTTTAGGCCACTGACATGCAAACTTCAAAGAGTCATCCCACCAGAGTATTACAATATATAATGTTATTCTTGCCAGGATTTAAATCCCATGTCAAGCTGCCATTCTAATAATCTCTTCTCTATCCAGTCTTGTATTATACTCCCTGTTCAATGGCCTCAAGAACCACTCCCATTGTGTTATAACTAAGCTCTAACTATTAATGCGTTGAGTATGTTCTCTTTCTCCCAGAGCAATGACTGTCTTGCCCAACTCAAACTATTCTGTGCCTTTGACCTTGTTATTGGTATAGAAGCAATTAGGGGAAGAAAGGGGAGATACTGAGGAGCATAATCATTCTCACATTATGAAGTAAGCACATAAGATGAGTTTGTTGGTTTCTTTATTTTGTGTGATATTCAGACAATATATATTGTCCAATAGAGATGGGCTGCATATGCTGGCCCGAAGGCTGTAGTACAATCCATGGTTAAGGTTTCTCATATGCATCCATACAAATGCTTTCGTCATTGGTCTCAGAAAAGTATAGCCCCATTTCCAGTCATGAACTGACTTTGACATGGAACATTCGATGTGTATCTGTTAACTCCATCTGCTCTAAACTGTTATTTAAGGCTAATGTTCTTTATTGGTTTCTGACTGGATGATCTACCTAATGATGTAAGTAGGGTATTAAAATCCTTTATTATTATTGTGTTGCTGTCTATTTCTCCCTTTAGTCTGTTAATTTTTGTTTTATACATTTAGGTGCTCCCATGTTAGGTTCATAAATATTTACAAATGTTGTATCCTATTGTTGGATTGACCTCTTTATCATGATGTAACTATTTCTTTGTGTGTTTCTCCTCAGTCTACCTCATTGCAACATAAATTTCTCAATGACAGAATCTTTGTTTCTTCTGTTCACTGCTATATCATCAGGTCCTAGAAGAGAAGTGGAATATATTTAGCACTCCATAAACACTAAGCCTAACCCCCACAACCTAGGTGAATCCTGTTTCAGAAAATAATGGAGAACTAAAGGAGTTTGTAATTAAACAAAGCAGGATACAAAATATCGAATTATCAATGTTGAATGATATAGAACATATATAAATTCATGTACACATAGACTTCCATGTGGAAAAATTTTCCATCAAATTTTTGACAATATTTCTATTATAGTCATGTATTTAAGGAAACTTTTTTCACTTTGATTATGTATATATCTTATCTTTTCTACATTTGGAATATCCTATTAATTAAAAAGATGTATTTTAAGTTAATCTGTAAATCTGTTTTTTAATAATTAATTTGAAAAATAATTTAGGTGTTAAGTTACATTTGCCATATTGTTAAACAAGAGCACAAGAGCCTGGGTGGCTCAGCAATTGAGCATCTGCCTTTGGCTCAGGTCATGATCCTCAGGTCCTGGGACCCAGTCATGCATTGGGCTCCCCTCAGGGAGCCTGCTTCCACCTCTGCCTATATCTCTGCAGCTCTCTCTGTGTCTCTCATGAATAAATAAATAAAATCTAAAAAAAATAAAATAAACAAGAGCATAAATATGAAACTTAGACATTCTTATGTATGATTGATTATTCTGATGGCTAGGAAAATACTTATAAAACAAATCACATTCAAATCCCACAAAATCAGCTTATGTATTTAAGACAAAATGTAATGGAATATTAGTTAGAGTAATAAGTTTTCCATGTTATTTTTGAGAAATGAGTATAATTCACTTATATAAATATTCTAGATTAAAGTTCTTTATAAATTGTTTATCTTGTAGGGTTAGATATTATACAGTAAGGGGGACAAAGGGGAAGTGAACATTTTATCCTCAGTTTTGAGTGATATTTTGATAATCATATCAAGTTTGTAATTATTTCATTACTATACATCTAAATCTTTTAAGGAAAAGTGGCTTTTTTGTAAATATATATTACCTGTCTGAGTGTAAACCATTCTTGATTTATTTATAGGCACACAACTTCCATACTTTAAATAAAAAATAAAATTATTATGAAAGGAGTGATTATTCATATCATGACCACAGATCACTCTATATTAATAATTTAAATGTTGATTTAATTGTTTTATATCTTACTTTAATAAGATGAATGAAAAGAAACATCTTGTTCATATAATTTTCAATTTATGTAAAAATAGGGTATATTTAAGAATCTTTAAGTAGTGGCATGCAAAGATTATAACCTTTCCTTGTTATCTCAAGTGCCTGTTAAATTATATTTGATAAATTAAAATTAGGCATTTTGATTAATTCCTCCTTTTCTGGAAATATATATCATACTGCATTCAGGATTAAGTTGGACTTTTAGAATTTAATTAACTTATTTTAAATGCACGAAACCACTAGTAGCACATAATGGAATGTATATACATAATATAAGCAAGAGTAGATCCCTCTGGCCTTTGGAATTTTAATAACTCAGTTGAGTAAGCCCTACTTATTATTCCTGGTACAAATACCTATATCTCTTCTACTTGGAAAATCAAATATAATTGCCATGCTAAATATAATAAGGTTATAATATAATCTATTAAATATAATCTATTAATATAATCTATTAAATCAAACACTTTAGTATGGGTATCTGAAATGTTAGATTAATTATAAATGTTCATCTCTAAGTGATTTTTGAAATATTAATAATGTTAATTTAAATATGTCTGAAATGTTAGTGTTCTGGTGGGTGGCATGTTTCCACGTTTAGTAGAATTATACATGATTAGGAGTGATTTCATATACAAATATAGAACATATATTTTTAATTAATTCAGAGGAAGTAGAGAAATCTTAATATTTTGAATATGAGATAATTGACTCTATTTTTTGAAATTCTACTCTTTACAGTCGGAAAAATTATATAATCATCGGATAGGAAAATTGAACTTGCTAAACCTATAACATTGCATTATCTAAAAAAAAGTCTATATTGAC
Organism: Nyctereutes procyonoides; assembly: GCF_905146905.1. Lineage (NCBI taxonomy): Eukaryota > Metazoa > Chordata > Mammalia > Carnivora > Canidae > Nyctereutes > Nyctereutes procyonoides. The sequence continues at coordinate 10,291,892 of NW_026575032.1, read as the reverse complement.
TATATGGACTATTTGTTTAGCAGGCACACAACTTCCTGTATCAATATAAGGCATCACCTTAAATGATGTATGCATACAATAATGTATGTATGTATGTATGCATGCATATATGTACATGAGGGAGCCCTAGAAGAGAAAATAAGGACAAAAACATCATTAAGGGGATTTCCAGGGATTTGAGAAATGTATTAGAAATATTAAAAGACATTTGTTAATTCCAGAACTATTTATTTTAGGCCTATTCTGGATCAAGCAATGAAGAGTCAACAGCAAAAAAATAACATAACATACCATAACATAATATAGCATAACATGACATAAATTTTAGTAAGATATTCATTTTCCATTCTTGGTTATAAGATCTGGTTTGAAAATCAAATGAGAAGAAAAATCAGTACAATAATCCACACAGTAATTTCAACTATGGTAATGCCTATAATTTTTAAGAACAAGGTGCTGTGGTTGTAATTTATGTTAGGAGAGGGAAGGAGAAGCTTTTGTTATCCAGAGTATTCAATTATTTAAAAATTGAAAATACCAAAAGGTGTAGACAGGTAAAAAGGAAGGAAAGTTATTAGAATTAGAACCATTAGTTCATTTAACTTATATACTTCAAATATTTTAACATTATGTTTTCTTTTTTTTTTAACATTATGTTTTCAACTTATTTCAATACCTTTATCTTATCCTCATTCATGAAATTTCAGTTATTTGAGGACAGGTTCTATATCTCTTTTTTAGTCATAAATTTGCATAGTAGCCACACTAAGAATCTATTAAAACCCTGCTACCCAATATGGTGGTAATAGGAAGTAGGGCCTTTGGTAGATAATTAGGATGAATGAGGTTACAAAGATGGAGTCCTCAATGAATGAAATTAGTGCACTTAAAAGAGTCACAAAAGAGTCACAGGAGATCTTACTTCCCCTCTCTCTGCTCAATGTTTTGTGAGACTAGAACAAGACATGGTCATCTATGAATTAAGAAGATAGCTTTCATCAGATCCTGACCATGCTGGCACCCCGATCTCAGACTTTCAGCCTTCAGAGCTTGTAAGAAATAAGTTTCTGGTGTTTATGAGCCATCCAGTTTTTGGTACTTTGTCATAGCAACCTGTAGTGACCAAGACAGATGCATTATACAGAGAAATATTGGTCTTTCGATTCCCATGAATGGTCTCTGGATGAGAGACACTAACATGAAGTAAAATTCCGTTTTTCCTATTGTGAAATCAGAACACTACTATAACTATGAATTTTATGACTCAAAGACAAAATTGCCTCAGTAATTATAAATTCATTTTATTCTTATTTGTGGCATTGTATTATCAGATTGAATTATAACGCATCACTCTGATATCCATTTAACCCTATATCCCAAACTATTCTTGATATTATACGATAATTAAGATTTCATACTAATTTTTTTTACTTACTGTTGTCTTACTCAGTTTCAGTCTGAATTTTCCCATAGTGAAAACTTTTTGCAAGTCAAATTTGTATCATTTTTCAAATTTGAAACCTGCACATACACATTTTAACTGCATATTCTACATATTTCTGTTCACTTCCCCCTCCCCCACATTTTCTCCCTTCCTAGCACCCTGGTATTCCCAAAGTAATGAAGGAAAATGTTTCCAAAGTTAATGGTAAGAAATCATTAACATATTAGCATTCCAATGTAACGGAATATATTATCTGTATTTAAAAATCCATGGGCTACTTACATTAGCGTGGAGACTTGTGGGATTTCTAGGTTTTTAGGACATTTACTGTTCTATCCTAGTCACCGATAAATGTTTCCTTGCATGCCTGCATGAAACCATAAAGTATCCAGTTATCCTAGTTGTTTTTCAGGTGACCTGAAAATACCCCAAATAAAGAGACATTTTTATTTAAAGAAATATACAGGACAATGTCCTAAATGCCTTGAGAATAATTTTTACTAATGTGGTTACCTAGAAAACCCCTCTACTCCTTCCCACATGCAGAGCTCTGTGCATCTCTCTCTTTTTTTTTTTTTTTTCACTATAGCTCCAACTGTCATCTGTGCTCCTTCCTTCTCCTTTCCCATCTTACACATTATCAAGTCTTTGGAAGAAGAAGAGTCTTTTTCTTTTCTTTTCTTTTCTTTTCTTTCTTTTTTTCTTTTTTTTTTCCTTTTGCACTGAAGTGATTGTTTCCACATTGGTAAAGGATAGACAGAAATGAGATGGTTAATGAAAAATGGAAATAAATGGATCATTGAGTGATTAATACATGGAGCACTATGACAGAGAAATACATAAGAATCGTTGGGGGGCCATAGTATTTAACAATCCATTAAACTCATACTAAACTTTTGAATATATTCATTTCTTATTCTTGATGATTCCAATGTTGGGGCTTGTCTTCTTTTTTGTTCGAGCTGCACTGAGTACTCTCTTCTCACTGTCCACTTCAGGGAACATTTTTCTTCATCTGACATACACATACAGCTTTCCCTTAAATTAATTTATAATTCACAAGCTCCCCAAAAAGCTTTTCCCATAAGAATCGCTGAGTTTCTATTTCCCCTGACCATACTGTTCAGCCCTTTTGTGGTCTTTGCTGATCCCACTTGCCTTGATACGTTTTTTTTATTTTTTTTTCTTTTGACTTTTCAGGATTCCATAGGTTACAGAATAATTTCTACCTCCTACTATATTTTTAAATATTTTATTTCTATACTTTAGGAATTTTTCTATACTCCTCAGAAAATTATCTTTGGTCTCTTTGTTTAGAATGTGGCATAAAGATGGCGATAATGCATGTATTTAATTAGATGGGCTTAACTGACATCAAATTAAGACGAAAGGAGATCTCAAAACTGCTCTTCCAATGTGCTTTTAATTGCTTTTACTCTCTTCCTCTTGGCGATTGTCTTTTTACTATAAAATAGTGCTCTCAAACATCCCACATGTCTTTGAGATTATGCTTCTTCCTGAAGTCCTATGTTTCCTAATGTTTTAGAATACTTTTTCTTACCTCTTATTTTTTTATAACTTGGATATAGTTAAATTGTTAGATTTGAAACTAAGTTTCTCTATAATTTCCCTGAAGGATTTATATAATCTTGATCTTTACCTTAAGGATGGGAAATGACATATATAATTCCCTCCCTATTTCAGATGTTATATATCTTATAAATTATCCCAAGCAAAAATCAAGAAAAAGATCAACTCTAATCTTCCAGAAACCTATGTGTTAGACGGATTTTTATTTTGAATTACCTTGGTAACCCTTAATATATTGGGATAAATGTTTAGTTTTCTTATACTAGAAAATCGGTTTTCTGTGTTCTGAGTTTTCCATGGATCTTTCTCAAAGGTTACCAACATACCCAGAACTCAAAAAGATTACTGATATTTCCAAGACATTTAGCACATAACTTGACGCCTCCCACACAATACATCAACTTTCCTTTTTAAAAAGATACAACTGGGCAGCCCCAGTGCCTCAGAGGTTTACTGCCACCTTCCGCCCAGGGCGTGACCCTGGAGTCGCGGGATTGAGTCCCACGTGGGGCTCCTTGCATGGAGCTCTGCCTGTGTCTTTGCCTCTCTCTCTCTGTGTGTGTCTCAGGAATAAATAAATAAAATCTTAAAAAAAAAGATACATAAAATCTTAAAAAAAAAAGATACAACTGAGTCATAAATATTTGTGTATCTACATATGTATGGCCACATAAATATGCTCTGTGAGACTGTCATCTCATACACAGCTCATAATAAACTATAGCCATGGTTTGACATGGCTAATATGACAATTTCTTATTTTATGTTTTTTTTAATTTCTAGGCCACAACCTTTTGACATTTCTTTTATATTTATTATTAAAAATGTAAAATTCGGGATGCCTGGATGGCTAAGCAGTTAAGCCCTGCTTTTGGGCCCAGGGATGATCCTGGAGTCCAGGTTCCAGTCCCTTGTCCGGCTCCCTGCAAGGAGCCTGCTTCTCCCTCTGCCTATGTCTGTGCCTCTCTCTCTCTCTCTCTGTGTCTCCAATGAATAAATAAATAAAATCTTATTAAAATGTAAACTTCAATATTTTGATCTCCATTGATCTCCCAAAGTCTTTCTCTCAGATAACTTAAAACTTAAAAATTATATAGTCATTACTTGTAATAAGGGAAAGTGACTAAATTATTAAATCAATGTAAACTATTTTTATTATAATGTTAAAAATATTGGATTTTAGAGACCTGGAGTTTTATTTATTTATTTTTTTGAGAGCTGGAATTTTAAAAAATAATGCATTTATTGAGTATTCATTTCAATTTTCAAAATAAATGTACAGAAAATTACATACACATACATATATATGCACACATGTACGCATTTACGTAAATATGTATGGACATATATTTTCATGTAGATATAATAACATGGATATGTATATATGTATTATCCTACTCCAATATACCCGATGAATAATAACATGCACAATAAAAATGTAGGTCACTGTGTTCTATTTTCTTAAAAGTCACATGAAAATAGGTATTCTATTGCCTGTAAAGAACAAACAAACAAAATAACAAAAGCATTTTAAAATCTCAAATTGTAATTAAACACAGAGAGGTTTTATTGAACCAGAAATTCCCATACAGCAGCATAATATTAAATCTGATGTGTGCATTTGTTATATAATATTGATATTTTATTTTTCCATTTCTTTTTTTAGGTTTTGAAATAGCATTGCATCAAAATATAGCCAACCTTACATATCCAGACTGATCACATACTAAAAACATAAATCGTAGTTTATTTTTAAAGTTTCTGAGTGTTCACATGTAAGACGTGTTGGATTGCTCAGGTATATTTTTATTAGCAACATGGATGAAATGCTATACTTTGAGGAAAATAGTCAATAAAACTGTAGTTTTTCTCACTTGATAAAAATTTGAGTTCATATTCTGAATCCTGTCTCATTTTCCCTTCTCTGTTTTTTTTTAATTAAACAGATTTTTGCTGTTAACTGTGATCATAATGATTTTAACTAAGCTCTTCACTGTTTCAGGTTTTCACTATAGTCTTTTAAAAAATAGCATTACAAAAATTCTGGAATATAAATTAATGTTTTACTTTTTTACAAAATATATATTGAGAATATTTATTTGCACAAATATATATACATAATATGTCTGCCAATATGTTACATGTGTCATTCTATCTTGTATAGGAAGGAATCATACAGTTCCTCTAATTTTCAATACCCCCACCATACTCTTTTATCATTGTAGACTTTTTTTAAGATTCAAATTTATTTGAGAGAGAGAGAGAGAGAGAAAGCAAGCACAAGTGGGGAAGGGACAGAGGGAGAAGGAGAGGGAGAGAATCCTCAAACAGACTCCTTGATGAGTGCAGAGCCTGACGCACAGCTAGATCTCAGGATCCGAGACCAAGACCTGAGCCAAAATGATGAGTTGGGCACTTAGCTGACTGAGACACCCAGGAGTCCCCATTGTAGAATATTCTTAGTTTATCAAACTATAACCATTCAAGAATGTGCTTAATTATGAGGATTTAATTTAAAAATATATGCATATGTATATCTATATATGTGTGTGTTTGTATATGTAGTTAGTGCTTTCTCGGGGTCCATTCTTAATTATAGGTTCTTTGGTTTGTAAATAGCAATAGTCTCATACAAAGCTGAATCAACTGGATTTTATCTCACCAGCAACTCAAATACTTGGATTTTGATCTCATTTAGGGCAGGACTTTTTCTTTCTTTTTGTTCTGACTGTGGTAGGCTGCAGTTTAACAGAACACGCACGCTGCATTAGACATACACAATCATACACAATATATGGTGCATGCATGTAGCCAAGGATTTTGCCCCATTTCCTTGTCTTTTCAATGCTCCAGATTCCCCTTAGCACATGAGTCATTGATTACCATTCACTCTACAAGACAGTAGAAGCAGCTGTGATACACAAATGGGTGGCAAATTTGACCAAAGTTTGAGTCAGAATTATCCTCCAAAATTTTTAGCTAGGATCTCTTTAGAGAACTTTCTCCAACATGCCAGTGACTCAGTGGAGTCAACTAACTCTTTTTTTAGGAAAATTAAACCCACTCATTTTCTTATTTCAAATTTTAAAACTATACCTGCACCAAATATTACCAGTAACAGGACAATTACAAAGAATAAAAGAAAAAAAATGCATTTGATACAATTACTACAAAATATAACAAATTCAAAGCACAAACCTGAAGGAGAGATGATTTTTAAGATGTTACTTTAAAAAAAAGGAAAGCCTAGTGTAAATGCTATTTTCACTTGATGCAAATGCATACTTAATTCCATACTGAAACATTCATGAGGTGATTATAAAAAGGTATTAATCAGAGTCTGAAAGGACAGTATGATAAAATAATAATTCTTATGTAATATGCCATTTTTCTTAACTATAAAACAATTCCACCCAGCTATATCCACATATAGTACTTTTGTAGAAAAGATGCTTTAAAATTTCAATAAACTCAGTTAATATTTGCTTTTCTATTACAGAAGTGGAATTCCATTTCTGTCATGTAGCAGTAAGCTATTACCTTAAAAACTATGCTGAGTTCCTTATGCATAATTAACTTCTGTTCTTGACATTCATACTAACTTCTGGTGTTTAGTCCAACTTAAGTATAGAAATTATACCTCAAAATCATAAAGAATTCAGGCTTTTTTGTTTCTACTGTCATATTAAACCCAATACTCCATTAATTTTCTGTACTCCCACTCATTCCATGTATGTATTAGCCTTGGCTAAAATTGATTGTTCTTTATTAGTGTTAAAATATAAATATCCTTTGAGTAAATTGAATGACTTTTTTAATGCATTTGCCATGACTTAGGGATTAAGATAATAGAAGCTATGTGACATTCTAGAGGGTGCTGTAATACTCTTAAGACTGAGGATTTCCAAAGATCAAGTGGGAAAAGAGAAAATGAACAACTGGAGATACTTCATTAAATCTGTAGTTATTCACAGGAAAACTGGTTTTGTATATAGATAAGTGTAGAATCAGCAGACACTTTTTCCTTTCCTTTCCTTTCCTTTCCTTTCCTTTCCTTTCCTTTCCTTTCCTTTCCTTTCCTTTCCTTTCCTTTCCTTTCCTTCTTTCCTTTCCTTTCTTTCCTTTTTCTTCCCCTTCCTCTCTTTTCCTTTCCTTTCTTTTTTTTTCTTTTCTCTTTTCTCTTCTTTTTTCTCTTTTTTACCAGCACAAATTGGATTTATTCCAGAATAAAAGATTGAGTACCTGGGTGGTTCAGTCAAGTAAACATCCTCTTTTGGCTCAGGTCATGATCTCAGGGTCCTGGGATTTAGCCCCACAACATCCACCTTCTGCTCAGTGGGGAGTCTGCTTCTCCCTCTCACTCTGTTCTCTCTCTCTCTCTCTCATAAATAATTAAGTCTTAAAAAAAGGAATAAAAGAGAATTGCAATCTGGGACAAACAAGCTGTGGCAAAACCACACAAAGTCGTGGAAAAAAGAGGTATGTTTTTTTTTTTTTTTAGGGAAGAAAAAGAGCAAGTTGGGAGAGTTGTTATAAACTAAAAAAGTCCATTGGAGTAAACTGGGAGTTGGAAGTATAGTTTTCTTTTCTTTTCTTTTTTCATTGACTGAGTCAGCCGATACTTTGAAAAATATAGTTCTAGAGCACATTATTACTCATTTCACAATTTCTACAACTTTATCATTCCATAAAAAGTTACAGGTTGAATATATATCCTTTTGGGGTCAAAATGATTCCATAGGAATCAACTGTTTTAATCAACATTCTTTATATGCCCTCGTACTTTAAAAAATTAATTCTTATAAAATAATTCCAGTGTAGTTGACATACAATTATATTAGTTTCAAGTGTACAATATAGTGATTTAAAAATTCATATATTACTCAGTGCTCATCAAGATAAGTGTACACTCAATCCCCTTCACCTGCTTTACCCATTTTCCCAAACTACTACCTCTCTGGTGACCATTAGTTTATTCTCTATAGTTAAAAGTCTATTTTTTGATTTGTCTCTTTTTGTTCTATGTTTGTTCCCTTGCTTGTTTTGTTCCCTAAATTTCACATGAGTGAAATCATATGGTATTTGTCTTTCTTTGACTGGCTTATTTTGCTTAGCATTATATCCTGTAGATCCATCCATGTTGTTTCAATGGCAAAATTTCATTATATTTAATGGATGAACAATATTCCATTATATGGATGAAAATATTCTGTTATATATATTATATATAATCAATATTATATATATATAATGAATATAATATACACTGAATATTGATATATATCTACCTAAAATATAATGAAAATATAGAATATTTAGATACATATATCTATATATATTTATATATTAATTATATATTCTAGATGTCTATATTTATATCTATATATGTATGCACGCACACACACATATATGTGTATATATATATATATATATATATATATATATTATATCTTCTTTATCCATTCCTCTATTGATGACCATTTGGGCTCCTTCCATAATTTGGCTATTGTAAATAATGCTGCAATAAATGTAGCGGTGCATATATCTCTTTGAACAAATGTTTTCATATTCTTCAAGTAAATATTTAATAGTGAGATTACTGAATCATATGGTAGTTCTATTTTTAAATTTCTGAGTAACCTCTACACTGTCTTTCATAGTGCCTACACCAGTTTACTTTCCCAGCTACAAGTGCCTGAGGGTTTTTCTCATTGCCAACACTTGTTGTTTCTTGTGTTTTTGATTTTAGCCATTCTAACAGGTATGAGGTAATATCTCATTGTGATTTTGGTTTGCATTTCTCTGGTGATAAGTGATTTTGAACATCTTATGTTTCTCTTGTGTAAGTCCTCAAACTTCCAACTGTTTTCGCTGTAGATTGTTTTTTCCATCTCAAAAACTTATGTCAGATGCTTATTTGACTCTCTTTACGTCAACATAATCTATAATCAATTTTTAGGATTCTACAGAACGCAAAAGAATAAAAGAATTTTTTTACCAAGAATGTATAAATTGTGTAACAGGTTGTTAAATTGGAATTTTGTATCAATTTGTGCTCCAGTCTAAAAATGGGAGGTGTGGGATGCCTGGGTGGCTCAGTGGTTGAGCCTCTGCCTTCGGCCGAGGGCATGATCCCAGAGTTCCAGGATCGAGTCCCACAACTGGCTGCTTGCGAGGAGCCTACTTCTCCCTCTGCCATGTCTCTGCCTTTTCTCTGTGTCTCTCATGAAAAAAATAAATAATATATTTAAAAAATAAAAAAAAGAGAGAGGTATCAACCACTCTCATATTCTAAACTTAAGTTCTAAATCACTTCTTCAGGACTTACAACGGAGCTATTCAGAAGTCAAAGCAGAGACAATCAGATAACCAAAAATTTCTAGTCTATTAAAAAAGAGAATAACTGAGAAAGAAGCACAAGATTAAGAGGATTTTACTGAAAAAAAAAAAAAGAGGATTTTACTGGTACTAGTTACTAGAATGGGTTGTGAATCCATCTGTACTGGCACATAGGAGCTTTGCATAAATTTGCATAAATTTAATATGAGTTTTTCACAGTTAGGAAACACAGTGGACTCTTAGGTAAATAATGCTGAAGAAGTCTCAAACTCAAGACGTTGAGTGAAGTGACTTGTGAGTGTAGGCTAGAAATAACTGCAATAGGATAAAGTTCTGTAATATCATCACACCAGATGAGAAAATCTACCTGGCATTCTCTTAGATGACAGCTGCTGGAAGAGGTAAGGAAAATTCAGCAGAAATAGATTGGGCTTGGATACCTGGGTGGCTCAGCGATTAAGTGTCTGCCTTCATGCCCAGGGCGTGATCCTGGAGTCCCAGGATGAAGTCCTACATTGGGATCCCTGCAGGGAGCCTGCTTCTCCCTCTGCCTGTGTCTGCCTCTCTCTCTCTCATGAATAAACAAATAAAGTCTTAAAAAATAGAAAGAAATTGGGCTTATTCATTTATATCCCAAGAGAGGAAACAGTTATCCAAAGAGGTCAAACAAAGGAGATTCTGAATGGCCTCTAAAGGCATCCCAGAAGACAATCATTTTTCTTTTTTTAATTTTATTTATTTATTTATTTATTTATTTATTTATTTATTTATGATAGTCACAGAGAGAGAGAGAGAGAGGCAGAGACACAGGCAGAGGGAGAAGCAGGCTCCATGCAGGGAGCCCGATGTGGGACTCCATCCCGGTCTCCAGATCGCGCCCTGGGCCAAAGGCAGGCGCCAAACCACTGCACCACCCAGGGATCCCCCGAAGACAACCATTTTTCAATCTCTGACAACCTCAAACTAATCACAGAACCAACAAGGTAAGACATATCTTGATTCTCTAATCTTTCTTCCTTATCCTGCTTTGATGTAAGGGGTTATGATAGATGTTTAGCATAGGAAATGGACAGAGATACAAAGCTGGAAAATGAAGAAGCCAATCATACTATTTATTTTCACTAAAAGCTCCTAGAGTTAGTTATGAACTACAGAAAAAGACACACACACACACACAAAAAAAAGAAAAAGACATACATCATTTTTAAATAAAGTGATGAAATTTGACTATTTAATGGGACTGCACGTTTAAAGACAACTATAGCTTCTTTGTTTTTTGTTTTTTTGACTTGAAGTGAATAGAGGGTTGTCATTATCTGAGTAAGGAAATAAGTCATAGAGTCTGCCTTGCATCTCATCCAAATACTGGGGAATTTGACATTTAGCCTCACAGAGCATGTTGAAACAAATAGGAGGGTGGGGAGAATGATTGTTCCTGTAATTTTCTGGATTCATTTATTCAATATAAAATTCCTCAAATCAAAGCTGTTGGGATGATTATTTAGGACTCAGTTGTTAGCTCAAATATTTGTTATTCCAGGTAATTTTAAAATTAGAAATAAAGAGTTGATTAATGGTAATAATTCTACAACAAATAGTTTATCATAAACTTGATGATCTACTATTAACATTGTAATTTGGAATTATGTGTCTTCTGAATTTTATGTCTCTTAAAATATTTTCTTAGATTCTAATATTCAAGCAATTGACCGTCCATTTTAATATTTATATTTTGCTATTAGAAATTTCTCCAAAATTAATGTTATTAATGTTAACACATGCTATGATTTCTTTTATCCTTACAGTTATTTAATTTATTATACCTATTTTTATCCATATATAGTTTTTCAACATGACACATTATATTTAAGGAATTTATCTTGTCAGTAGATCATGAGGATTAATTATCTTTGATCTTTTATTTTGACATATATATCTGGCATTATTATAGGCAGAAAAAAAACTATTGTGTACATTATGTTGTATGATTGGTAATCAAATTAGTATTTACAAAGCATACAATTGGGAATGCGAATACTGCTTAAATCATATCAAAAATACAGGTTTAATACACGATTTTTTTGTTTGTTTTGGAGTTTTTTATTTTTATTTTTTTTTAGAGAAAGAAAGAATAGAGGAGGAGGATAGAGGGAGTGTAAGAATCCCAAGTAGGCACTATGCTCAGCCTAACTGGAGGCCTGATATCACAACCCTTTGATCATGACCTGAGCCAAAATCAAGAGTCAGTTGCTTAGCTGGCTGAGCCACCCAGGCACCCCTACAAGGAATATTCTTAGTTGAATAGAGCCTTATTGATTTTAATGCATTTTATTTGTTTTATTATTTTTATATAAGTTTTCTAAGTGTTTTTTAATTAATACTTCTTTTATTAGTTTACTCTTTCATAACGAAGGGCAAATTATTGACATTTTGATGAAATTATTTTAATTCTACTAGTTTGCATCCAACAACCTAATTAACAAACAAATATCACAGTTATTTAGGTATAAGAGTGAAGAACATATCTAGAGAAAAAAGAGGAATAAGACTGTAGATATAATTGTTTAGACTTCGAGAATCTGAAATGCATTTTAAAATAATTTTCTTGTGGCTTCGTAGAAGGCCAGCGATTTCTGCAAGAAAGAAATTGGCAGGGTCAATAGTCAGTTTTATTCTGATTAATCTATAGGCAGAGTACACACACACACACCACACACACACATATACATATATATGCAGACTTATTTATATACTTTAGATTATATATATTTAAGTAGAAATACTACATTATATATGTTTAAATGGAAATACTAGAATAACAACACTTACAAGGCCACTGGGTAGTATTGGAAGCTAATAAAATCCAGGATTAGGCTGATAGCTATTTAAATTTCTAAAAAGGGAAATTATTGTGAAGAAAGTATTAGAAAACTAATTTCGGATTTTAAATGATTAATAAATACATTACATTTCTTTTGCTGGAATAATAAATGCTAGATACAAATACGTTTATATGGTTATGCTACTAAAATAAATTATTATTATTGTTTTTTAAGAAATTCATAGTAATAGGAGGTCATTCTAGAAACTAAGGATTTCCTACTCTGGTAGCATTCCTCATTCAATTGAACTAGGTCACTCTCTGAAGCACTTTTTGAAGGATTGGTCATTCCGTGCAATTGGGGGAAGATGCATTTTATATTTTGCTTTTTATTCTCTCTGTGCCTAAACAACCATTCTGTCCTGTTGATACCTACCCCTCACTTTGTCTCATTCCATACCATTAATTGCTGACTCTGCAACATAACCTTGTATTAAAAGAAGTACTCAAAAACCATTTAAGGTTTATCTTTTTGTGTCTTTTGAGAGGTTAAAAAATTACAAAGCAATGGAAGCCTTATAAGTAACAGGGGAAGGAAAGAAGGAGAAGAAAGTGGAAAAGGAGGAGGGGTCCAGGAAAAGTAGTCCAGAGGCTAAAACTTGAGAAATGCCACGTGTTATGAAAAAAAAATGATGTCAAAAAACCAATACAAAACGATATAAGTTTGGTTATTGCAGGTACACTAAAAAACAGCACAACTGGCTTTATTCATTTATTTATATATTTATATTTTTCTCTTTCTCTGCAAAAGGCAGAGATTGGCCTCAGTTGACTCATTGAAAAGAAGATCTTGCATGCTTTCCTACCTCTTAAAGAAACCATAAACCCCACACAGAGTATAAGAGAATGTAACATCTAAGTTTAGCAGTATAATAGGGAGAATTGGCTTTTGGAAAACTTGATCTCAAGTTGAATGTGGCTTGAAAAAGTAGTGAAGTGTAAGACTTTCGTTACTCCCATAGCTGGGATTTATGCTTGGGTAGACATCACTCTTTCATACTTGGTAAGAATGTGGCTGTTTGTATATTAAAAGAACCATGGGTCTAACAACAAAATTTAGCAATATTTCATTATGCATTCCTATTTTTATGATATGCAGGAATTTTAAATATGTTGCCACAGAAATGAGAGAGAAAGAAAATCCCCTTAGTTATACTTCACTCACTCTTCAACTGACACAGAATTGACATTTATGCTTTGGCCTCCGATGCTGTATATCATAATTTATAGTTCCCTATAATTATATTTAGCTACGAATAGCCTTTCATTTTCTTGACTTAGGAGATCAAATGTTGAACTATTCTCTTCTTGAGTATTTAAATGAAATAACCAACTTTTCCTATCCAAATGTGAGCTTTACTCACATTGTATTTCTCTTAGAGTAAAATTATGAAATTGACTGATATGTACAAGAGCTGTATATTAAATAGAATAACCTCATTTAAATATCATCTTTTCTTTGTACATATTTATTTGTTGTTGATTTATTATTTCCAGTGATTTTGATTAATATCTGATTTTTACATTATTTGCTCTTGTCCTTTTTCTGAGGTTAATAAGTATTAACATTGACTCAACTTGTTCTATTTAACATCAGAACACATTAGCTCTTTTCTGTAGTTGTCTTCTCTACTGTTCCCCTGACACCAGCACCAATTCTGGACTCCTGCAAATATATTTGAGATTTTATTTTGTCACGTTTTTGCTTGGCATCAAAGAACCTGCACAAGTCAGTTGTTCACATGTCCGCTCAAACAAACCATTAAAATATTTTCAGCTTTATAGATTGAATTTTATTACAAGTTATTCAAACCTACTGTACATTTTATAGGTGGAAATATATAAACACACACAATTGAAGCCCTTTAGGAAATATATTACATTCTACATTTTGAACTTAATTTTTTAAAATTTATTTACTCATGAGAGACACAAAGAGAGAGAGAGAGAGAGAGAGAGAGAGGCAGAGACACAGGCAGACAGAGAAGCAGGCTCCATGCAGGGAGCCCGATGTGGAACTCGATCCGGGACCCCAGAGTCACACCCTGGGCTGAAGGTGGTGCTAAACCACTGAGCCACTCAGGCTGTCCACATTCTACATTTTGAAGTAGACTCTTATTTCCATTCATCATTTTGATGATGGACACGTATGAAGAATGAGAAAAGATATTTATTTTCATGTTAAAGACCATAATTTAATGCTATATATTTATCTCTGTTCAAGATAACAGGTATAACTTTTTAGATACTATAAAATTTTGATTATTTAATATATATATATATATCTTAAAATTAATAATTTTAATATTTAATTATTAAAAAATCAATTACTTTAAAAAGAAAAACAACTTGACATAATGAACTGAAAAGAAATCTAGGTTTGCCTATGTCTTATTTCTTGCTATTTTCCCAGAGGTAGGTATCTAATCTTACATTTCTAGAATGTCTTTTACCCAAAGGGTGTCTGGTGTCATTATACAATGGACATGTTTTTCTATATGTTTTATAATTATAAGTAAACACAAAAAAATGCAGAAAAAGAACATTATTTGTTAGCTGTTATTACATAGCTATTAAATCTATTTAACCCATTGTGTAAAATAATTTTTTGTTTCTTTTATTTTTATTTTATTTCAACAATGTGTACAGATATAAAAGCAAGTCCTGGGGATTCTGTAAACTAGTATAGAACATTTAGTTATATTGCTGAATGATTAGAGCACAATATAAATATATATATGTATATGTGGATTATATATATATATATATGTATATGTATATATATGTAGTTGATACACATTCTTGGTCAATAATGAATATTGAACTACATTTAAATATATAAAGTCCTAAATTGTTTGCCTGATGAGTACTGCTATTGATTAATATTATGTTTGTTTCACACAAGTTAAAATAGTTGAGTTATCTTGTGAAAGAAAAACAAATACACTGTGTAACTTCCAAATCAATATTAAAAAAGAAACAGGAAGATAATTCTATACATGTATGGTGTTGAGATTACATGGCAGAAGCAAAAAAAAAATCTTTGATGAGTATAAAGCACAAATAATATAATAGACCTAATCTAAACACACATAAATCACAATAAAGGTAAATGAATTACAATGACAGCAAAAACAATCTAGATTTTAAAAAATCACACAGAACTCAATACTTACAAAAGGCCCAGTGAAACATAATTACACAAGAAGAATAAAAGTAAAAGAATGGATAAAGACATGCCAGACAACTATTCAAAGAAATCTGGTGGAGCTACACTAACTCCAGTTAATAGAGTATAAGGTTATCAGGGTAGAAGGTTTTTTTTCTCTCACATACATAAACGTAAGTGCAATCCATAGGTGTTGAGTCATGAGATCAGCTATTATGAAAGGATTAATAGAAAGCTAACATGCTCCTTCTTTAAGAACTCTTCCCAAGGTTGCGCAGAGTGCTCCCTTTTGTATCCCTTAACCAGATGTTTGTGATATGGCCCCACATACACGTGGGAGAGGTGGGGAAATTTACTCATATTCTGGAAAGCCAGTGCCCTTGGATGTCATTAAAGGCTTCTCTCACTCTAAATGGAGTGTTATGTAAACAGGTGCTTTCAGGAAACAAGGAGATTATCACAGTCACAACAACAAATTAAAACAGAAACAATAACATGTCAGAACAGTTAAATTGCCAGAAATCAAAGCCTTTGAAAACTCATTTCATCAGTGTTAGAATATATATTAAAGCATGCCTCTTGAATTAATTTGCCCTAATGAAAACTGCATTGTTTTCATAGTTTGGTAGATATATCTCTTTGGGGAGCCAAATACAGTATTTTTCCCCTAATATACTAATTTTTAATTTGTTGTTTTTCTGGTATATTAACAGTTAATAAAAGTATAAGACATATATACAAAAAGTTGACACACTTGCCAACGCCAATATTAAAAGCAGATTGATGTTTCTAGAAACATTACCTAAATATTTTGGACAAAGAGATTTTGCTTCCTGGTCCCCCTTTCCTCCTTACCCACCTTCAGAAAAGGGAAAGAAAAATGTTAATTGGTTTTCATTTCCCTTAAATATCTATTTGTTTTTAAATTAGACCTTAGAATATTTAGGATTACTTTCCACCTTTTTATGTGTAACTTCCTATTATAAGGAATCAAATATTGGAAAATCTTAGTACTAATATGAATTACTACATAAAGAGAAGATAATAATAGAAAAGTCCTAGCAAATATATAAGTATGCCCATATGTGAATGAATATATATGTCTGTAAGTGAATCTTTACTGTTATTGTCTGAAACACACACACACCTTAATCATGGTTTCCAGAACAATGTGACCAGAATGCTGTTATAATGTGCTCACAGCTTCATTTGAAAATACAATATCTTTTGCAAATAATAAAGCCATTCAATTTAAAAATAGCATTTTTGTCATTTCAATAACTCCTAAAATACTTTTTCATTTTCTGTTTTAATAAAAGAGGTATCTCAAAATATTAAAAAATTTAGCTGGAGGGACTAAATGTACTGTGAATATATGTGACAAATTTTATTTTTCTGAGATATGTATTGGCTAGCTGCTGTCATTATTAGAATCTCCAAGTATAATATTTTCAGTTATTACTTTTACTGACACATTATGGAAACTGAGTAGACACACACTGCAGGACTTGGTAAAATGAGACATAGTTCAAAGAAATCATAATATTGAACTTTAAAAAATAACATATGAGGTTAAAATATAAATGTGCTATTAACAAAGAGATACTACCTTACCTTGTACTGCCTTCTCAAATTTAATTTATGGCTGGTTTGCTTTATGCCACTGAATGAACTTACTTTGTTTATTTTCCATGGCTTCATTATTACCCAATTTAACTAATGTAGCAGCATTATCTATACTAATGTGTTAGAGCATATAACTAAAATACAGCCCAAGTCTTTCTCATTAAGAATAAGTTCTTAACCTCATCTACATAAGCAACGTTGTGTAGTCTTTAATGTTCTTGTTTGTGGACTAGATTTTCTGGCTGTTCTCACTCTGTGAAATTAAAGTTATTGTAATGCTCTGAGCAAACATGTACTCATCTGTAAAATGGGGATAAGAAAGAATTCTTTTCATAGGGATAAATGACAATCAAATGAAATTATACATTTAAATCTCCTATTCAGGGTATTATAAATAGAAGAGACTTAATAAAAGCTAAACTAATATTAATATTCAAAACTATTAATGTAATTAAACAATCAATTTCTCATTTAGGATGTGTTTCCATCATACTGAACTATATTTGGTTATGGTATCGTATACACTCTTTAGAAGAACACAACCAAAAATAATGTTAGTGCTACTGAATGAGCTCTTCAATAAATAATAAGATGTCAACTACGTAGTAGACATAATATTCAATATTGCAACTATTGCATAATGGACATTAAGATAGGTAGAAATATCATAAAATATTGGAAAATTATTGTGGATTTTATACTAAAAGTATGTATAAATACTTAAAAGATGAAACAAAAATTAAAGGTAATAATTACGTTTGATGCAGATGGATGTTTGTGTTTTAAACATGAAACAGAAAATACAGAACATCTGTATACAGATACATTAATTACAACTCAAGGAAGTTAAAATAAAAAAAAGCACAAAATGAATTCAAATGCAACTTCAAATTATGAAGAATATTACACTATAACTTATATAAACTTAACATCCCTAGTAAAGAAAAACTTCTTAAATATATAGAAAATTGATAATTCAAAGAAAAAAAGGCAGTATATGTTTAGAAAATTCACAAAAATTATCCAAAAAGTAAGCAAAAATGGGCAAAAATTTATTTCATTCTACTGGTATTCATAGAAATGCAGTCTAAAGTAGTGTTAGAACATAATGTTAAATATAGAGAATAATGTTAAAGTAACGTTGGAAATTTCATTTTGTATATGATGAACCATATTAATAGTGACAAGGACCAGGTTCAATGCACTCTTCTTTAGAATTTGTGATAGTAACTGAAAAAAAAAAAAGAATTTGTGAAAGTAATCACATTTCAGAAGTGTAACTTTTCAATGCGGGACTATGCAGGACTAGTTTTACAGAATGTCCATATTCCTTGATATAGTGTTCTGGTCAGCATGAAATATTGATACGTTGGTCTCATTTTATAAATAATTATACACACCCAGACATACTTCCTAGACAGATACACATGTTCAGATATAAATTGTAAACAGGTGCACACCAATACAATATATTAATTGCTTTATTTAGATGTTGGTGACTTTGATCTTTTTATGGATTTTTCAATGGCAGCAAATTATTTTGCACAATAACCATTTATTCTTAACTTTTTAATTATAAATAAAATGGTAAATATATTTAATTTGGATAAAAATAAAGTTAAGGAGTGATATAAAAGAAATATTTAAGTTTATTAAAATTTCCTGCTTCAGAAATTCAAGATTAATGATATATAAAAGTTTTGTGATTGTTGATAAGACTGAGAGAAATGCATGTATATTTATCTTTTAATGGATTTTAAGTTTGATTTAATGACGTTTTAATGTTATTATACTTCATAATATACCAGTATTTCTTATATAGTAAGAAGGATCATAATTGGGATATATGGTTCAATTCACATTCAATTAGTGATATACTATTTCATACTAAAACTTGTGCTGTTGCTAAATCTTTTAATTTGTGGAGACTGTATTCTAATTAGATTTTATAATGATAATTCAAAGAAATTATCTAGTAAAATCTCTTAGTTGTTTTTATTTCCCTTTATACAAGGGTTATTAATTATTGAATCTATCAATTTCTAATCTGTACAAAAAGGCCAGTTACTTTGGTGACTTAATAATACAAAATGATTGGGACGCCTGGGTGGCTCAGTAGTTGAGCGTCTGCCTTCAGCTCAGTAAGTGATCCTGGAGTTCTGGGATTGAGTCCCGCATCAGGCTCCCTGCGTGGAGCCTGCTTCTCCCCACTCTGTCTATGTCTCTGCCTCTCTCTGTGTCTCTCATAAATCAATAAATAAAAATAATAAGAAATGATCTAAAACTCTTACTATAATTTGAAACCTGAAACATATATTTGTTATATAAATCTAATATGATCAACATTATTTTTGGAAAACTATTTTTTTCAAACACCAGTTCTTTCTTAAAAGACATCAATAATATAGATAGTTGCAAAAAGAGGAACAAAATTTTCAGATGCAAAGTGTCTACTAAATATGTGAATAGTAATAAAAGAAATTTTCAAATTTCAAATAGTGTCAACTTCTAAAATATCAATAAATTGATAACATAAAATGATAGCAAAGATGGTGGGAAAACAGGAAATTGTATTTCTTGTAAGAGTGTATATCAGAACAATATTCTAGAAGATCATTTTAGAATACATATGAGAAAGGCCAAGTTTTGTATTTTTATTTATAAAAATTTATTCCATAACATTATAGCTGATTATATATCAATTTAACTTGCTTCCTATTTGTAATCACATTGGTTATTAAAATGAAAAAATGGACATAACCCCAATGAGAAGGCTAGTTTACAAAAAAATTGAGTTGGAGTATGGAGCCTGCTTAAGATTCTCTTTCTCTCTCTCTGTCCTTCTCTTCACCCCCCCATTCATGTGAGTGCTCTCACTCTTGAAAAATAAATTATGCACCCAATGCAGCCCTATGTTCATTGCAGCATTAGTTACAATAGCCAAGATATGGAAGCAACCTAAGCAACCTACATTGATGAACAAATGAATAAAGGAAATGTATATATATATATACACACATAATTTTATTTCCTGGATCAAAATATCTATTTATAAATATCTATTTATATTTGAATTAGCTTTGACAGGTTGTTCTTTCTATGGAAGATTTATTTAGGGTGAACATTTGCTTATAATCACAGAACAGCATTAAAAATAATAATTTGCTTTATTTAAATTCTTAAGAATTAGTAAATTAGTAAACAGTAGGTTAAGTAAAATTAAATTTCATCTGCCATTAAATTCAGTTTTGGCGTGGTGGGTGTGGGCAGAGTTCCAATATTTCTAAATGTTACTACTAGACCAATCTACAGGCTAGAAGTATAGATACTTTTGCCAGGATGGCTATGATAATAACACTTGTGGGTGGTGGATTTAAAACATTTTTTTCAAAGTTGAGAAACTGATATGGATTACATTTTCTCTTGGACAATATATTTTTTCATAAACAGACTACTGGAAGTAGGACGAAATCCAAGAAAATACAGCACAGAAATAGCAAACATAATATGTCTTTTCTCCATCCTATTACGTATTTTTTCTTCATTTTTCACTTTCCATAGACATCACATTATCTTCATATTGACTCTTGCACAAAGTAAAAGGTTGGTGTGTGTGTGTGTGTGTATTCATGATTGAAATTTAAGACTCTTTTGGGTAAAGAAATCACTGATCTGTAAAATATAAGTGACCCAGATTACTGCAGGGAGTCTTGCCTGCTGCCATTAACCCTTACCTCCATAAAGCAAACCTATGAGTAAAGAAAGACTCTCTCAGCAGGCTGTGACCAACATCCGTGAGAGCAGAAAAGAAGTATGAATAGATACAGTAGATAAAATGAAGAGAAAAATCTGGATCAGGAAACCTGAAAACTAAATGTCAAATATTTCATTTTATTGAAATAATAACTGAAATCAAGTTTTAGTTTCACAGTTTATTTTTGTTTTATTTTTTAAAGACTTTATTTGTTTATTCATGAGAGACACAGAGAGATAGAAGCAGAGGGAGAAGCAGGCTCCATGCAGGATATGGGACTTGATCCCAGGACTCCAGGATCACACCCTGGGCCAAAGGCAGACGCTCAACCACTGAGCCACCCAGGCATCCCTAGCTTCACCTTTTAAATTTAGTTGTTTCCTGAGTATGGAGAATAATCTTCCATCTACACAGTAATAAGGTTTATACAAAAGCAATTTTAGATATTGTAACTATAAACTCATGGAAGTAAATATGAATGCTTAATATTAATAGTGGAATAGTATTAAGAAAATAACTTGAGCATGCTGTGTATGCATTTATGTTGTCCTATAAACCTCATCATTTCTTAACTAGTACAGGAAAGAAATCCTTCTATGACTATTACAGTCCACAATTTCAAGGTAGATTTAATTCCTTGCTTACTCTCTGATATCATAAGTGCTGCTTTTACATTTTTGAGAATTAAGATAAATCCTTTTGACATATAGAATTTCCTCAGTGTTTAAAAAGATATTAGAGAATACATATTTCATTTGATTAATCTTGTAAAAAGAATAAAACTTACTGTCATAATTATAGAACTTTTTCTGAGTGTCTCAGACTCTGAAAAAGGAACTCAACCTTTCTGCAAAGGCCAGTGAACCAATTTATAAGTGATCAGCCATCCAAGCAATCTGAAAGTTCTGGTTTTATTTATTCACTGAAAGGAGATAGAGCTTCCCATATTTATTTCATATTCTTAACACATGACAAGAAGTTCTTTATTCATCATGTGACTAAAACTGTTTACTTCCAACTTCATATACTAATAATACTAGTTTTCCTTTATGTTACCTGTTCAAAGTTTCCATACTTTCACTCAGTCTAATAACGCATGAAACCAGTGGAATCAATGCAATCATAGAAGTGGTTTCTATAGTAACTGGTTGATCTTGATGATAGTTCACATTTTTAAAGACTTTTGTGCCAACTTGTTAAGATGAACAGAAAGGTTGCATATAATCATAACTAGTTGGAATTGTGAATCTTCAAACGCCATCTTTTAGAAGCTCCTCAAGTTACAGATGTGAAAAAATGAAGCTGCAGGTTGTTTAGTGACTTTGTTTAGTGACTTGAAGAAGATATTAGAATGACTGCCATGTTGAGATCAGTGCCAATGGGATGCCTGGGTGGCTCAGCGGTTGAGCATCTGCCTTTGGCCCGGGGTATGATCCTGGAGTCCCTGCATAGAGCCTGCTTCTCCCTCTGCCTGTGTTTCTGCCTCAATCTCTCTCTCTCTCTTTCTTTCTCTCTCTCTCTCTCTCTGTGCCTCCCATGAATAAATAAAATCTTAAAAAAAAAAAAAAGATTTGTGCCAAGGACTGATTTTCAATCATTCACTTTACATTACTATTCACTGCACGTTATTATTTCAGAATCTACCTTAAAAAACCAAAATAGAATTTTAGAATTTGTTATTACATTGATAATGCTGTGCAACTATCATTACTATTTGTTTCCAAAAAAATGTTACTACACTAAACAGGAATTGAGGATCCATTAAGCAAAAAATCACCATTCCCCTAGTCCCTGGAAAATCATTATCTATACTATCTCTATGAGCTTATTTATTCTAGGTATCTCATCTAAATGTAATCATACCATATTTGTCCTTTTTTGTCTGGTTTATTTAACTTCACATAATGTTTTCACGTCCATCCATATTATAGCATGCATTAGGAAAAAAAAAACTTTGCTTCTTTTATGGCTGAATAATATTCCTCTGTGAGTGTGTGTGTGTGTGTGTTTATTTATTCACCAATTGATGAAGACACGTTTCTATCTTTTTTGCTAGTGTGAATAATTTAGCAATAAACCTTTTATAAGTATCTGTTTAAATCTCTATTTTCAAATTTTTGTGTATATACCTGAAAGTAAAATTGCTGGATCATATGGTAATTTCACGCTTTACTTTTGAGGAACCATCTAATTGTTTTCCATAGCAGCTACATAACCTTACATTAGCACCAACAATGCACAAGGGTTCTAATTTATTCACTTCCTTGCCAATTCTTGTTGTTTTCTGTCTCTCTTAGTCATCAATATTACAGACCATCCTAGTAGATATGAAGTGGTATCTAATTGATTTTAATTCCCATAAACTAATTATGTTGAACATCTTTTCATGTGCTTATTGGTCAGTTGTATATATTCTTTGGAGAAATATCTATTCAGGTCTTTTGCCCATTTTTTTAAATTGGTTTCTCTTTTCGACATTGAAATGTTCTTTATGTATTCTGGATATTAAATTTGTATCTGATACATATGATTTATATATTCTCTAATACTGTAAGTTGTGTGCTTTGATTACAGTTTTAATGTGTTTTTTTGTAAAGTAACTCATGTGGCATTTTTTATTTTAAAATGACATATTGTAAAAAACTACCAAAGTAACAATAAAATTTATTAAATAAACAGGTCAATCTAATCTTTAGAATTACTAATGGGAGTACAAGTTATATTTGAAAATTCTTCCCGGATTTCCTTCTGTTAGAAAGGGACTATTCTGATTTGCCTGAGCAATATTCATATTGTATCATTCCAATAAAGGTTATGAGTCATGTTAATGAACTGTTATTTATGGAAATTATGCTTAAGGAAAGCATACATACTCAGTAAGTATATAAACTATGAAAACTTTTGGCTCAAGTATTTAGCAAAGTATAAATAAAATATCTTCCTTAATATGATGACTAATATATTAGAAAATTATCACAAAAATATTATATTAAACCATCAACATTATGCTAAACTTTATAAGTATTACTATTAAATACAGAAGAAGTTAATGTGGCTGTTGATCCATTGATGTTCAACATTTAGCAGAACACTAAGCTAAACTCTAAGAATAAAACTACAAGAAAGTATATAATATAAACTACTAGGTAAATAATGTTATACTTAAGTACTCATAAATGAAAAGTTTGTATATAAAAGTATCTACCTTCATATATTCAGATAGTCCTTTCACCATTACTGCCATTTCTGTGACAAAGCAAAACAAAATAAAACAAAACATCATGACATATATGGTGACATTACCCAAGTCTGGGTTAGGTAGTTTTTCCTCGTTTAAGTGGTTAAAACAGAAGTTCTCAAGGTCAGAAAATATTCTTGTTTTAGTTTTAAAGGGTTCATGGATTTAATCTGTGCAAGAATAAAACATAATTAAATATTTGCATAATAAGGATAAGTGTTCTTTTCAGAGCATTCTGATGATTTAAATATTTTTGCATTGATCTAAATGCTCCTTTGTAATTACATAGAATAAATATATTCTATCCAAAGGCGCACCCTGTGCCATGAATATATTTGGTAATCTAGAAAAACAGAAAACATTTTCAGTAGAAATGACATTCTACAATAGGTTGGTTTCCTGGGAACTTTGGGAACAAAGGGAATTTTAAAACAATATTTGTAGAACTGACCCAACAGTACAATGAAGAAATTTCTATCATTTCTGTTGTTCAAGTGACTATGCTGTGATTTGGAGAGTGTAATTGGTTTAGAAATAAAGAAATGGTATACAATGAAAAAGAATTCAAATGAAAACATACCTAATTCTCCCCCCAGTCAGTGCTTTTATCAATTTCATTGTTTTGCATCAGTTAAGGACGTAAGACAGGATTTGAAAGATAATAAGAGCTCATTGAAGATTTTGAAGTGCCAGAAGAAAGACAGACAGAGATAGACATGATAGGCAGATGATAGATAGATGATATATATATATATAGAGAGAGAGATAGATGATAGGTAGATGATGATAGATAGATGATAGATGATAGATAGATAGATAGATAGATAATTTGTATGTGTGCTTCAAGCCACAGTTAGTGAACTCATTATCTTAAATATAATATTATTAAATATTTTGATATTTCTGAAAATAAAATTGAGTAAGATATTTAAGAAAGTATAAAAAAACGATAGAAAACGTATTATAAGCACATAAAGGTATTTACAATTGATATGCCTTTTCTATATCAGTGGTGAGTATTATTCATTAACTTCCTTCCACAATAATATGTGTGTATTCTTTGGTGCATGTACTGAGGATTATATTTTTTCATCCACAAGTGACAGATGCATATATGGGATGATTAAAAAGCTTTTATATAAATGATTGCCAAGTAGTTTGTTTCTAAAAATTTTTCCCTAGAAATATTTTTGAATATCAAATAGAATTTTGCAAAACCTGCCTTAAAATATCTACATAAATTATATTTTAAACTTTTTTAAAATTATAAATTCTAATTATTTTATTTTTAAGAAGAGCTATAGTGTAGATTAAGGTAACTGGAAAATGTACATTCAGGGTAGAGAGATTCAAATAATTATATAGTAGTATATTAATAGTAGTAGTAGTAGTAATAATAATAATAATAATAATAATAAAGAAAATATGCAAATTCGTTTTATTTGGGACCTCACTGCAGTGGCTCACTCTAGTGGCTACCATTTAACAAACTCATTTGGCTCTCAGGACTACTAGAAGGGTAACAAGGAAGAAACAATACTAACAATTTATAAAAGTCAGAAGATAGGAGCAGAGGGAACACTTCCCAATTCATTCTGTGATGCCAACATTACACTAACACTAAATCAGATAAAGACATTGCAAGGAAAACAAACAAACAAAACAACTACAGACCAATATCTTTTATGAACATAGCTGCAAAGATTCTCAGTGAAGTAGTAAATAAAATCCAATAACATATAAGAATTATATACCACAACTATAAAATATGCACCACAATTAATAAACTTGGGTTTATTTCAAGTATGTAAAACTGGTTCTGTATTCAGAAATAATTCATATAATAAATCAGATCATCAGGCTAGAGAAAAATCATGTATTTGTATGAATAGATTCAGAAAAAAAATTTGACAAAATCCACCACCCATTCATGACACAAAAGCAAAAGCAAAACACAATAAAACATAACCATGACCAAGTTCTCAGTAAACAATAGAGGGGACATTTCCTCAGCTGTGAGGAAATGTCATTCCGATTTATCAAGGTTTCCACGGTGTTCTCAAAACAGAACTTTCCTTTGTACTCATGAAAAAGAAATCTGTAGAACCAGAACGTGTCCTTGTGTGTCCCCTTCAGCCAGTGGAGCTCTTCTGAGATCTGGAAATTGATAAAGTGGCCAGTTTGTTTCAAGCAAAGGAGAGAGTCAGACAGTAGTGGGAAAGCTTTTTCCAAGGGACTTCTTACCTTTTCCATACAGGATGGCTCCAAGGCAAAATGAACTATAAAGCATGTTCACGTCCACATTCTTCTCAGGAAGGATAGAGATTTTCATGAAAGATGGCATCATGATGAGCTCCAGCACCATGATGGAGAGTAGGGAAGCTAGGCAACTTTGTGGGCACCAGAGGAGGAAATGATGGCAGAAGCTCTGTGATTTGCTTTCAGTGAGGCAGGTGGGAAAAATCCCAAGGCAGAAAGAAATGGTCATCATTCTCTAAGGTTCTGCAACATTGGAAATGCTAAGCACATTTGCTATACCCTACATTTCTGCAATCTTTTATTATACTTGTGGAGAGCATGATGGTTATGTTTCAGTCAAGATGGCTGACAAGCTAACCTGAAAACAAAGGCATATGCAGCCCTTTTGCACTTCCATGGTTACACACTTCAAGTAAAACCTTTTCTTTTTTAAAAATTTTAAAAATATTTTATTTATTTATTCATGAGAGACATAGAGAGGCAGAGACCCAGACAGAGGGAGAAGTAGACTCCTTGCGGGGAGCCTGATGTGAGACTGGATCCCTGGACCCAGGATCATGCACTGAGCTGAAGGCAGGTGCTCAACCACTGAGCAACCCAGGGATTCCTGAAACCTCTTCAAAATTGTCCCTTGGCATGGATAGGAATAAAATGGTGGTTAAGATACATTTATTTAAAATATTTCATTAAAACTTTTGATAAATAACATCTATGTATAGTGAATATCATACTTAATGATGAAAAACTAAATGCCTTGCCCATATGATTGGGCAACAAATCAGGATTGTCTCTGTCATCACTTTTATTTAACACCACACTGGAAATACTAGCTGATGGAAAAAGTTAAGACAAGAAAAGATACAGATGCTAGGAAGGAAGAAATAAAGCTGTCCTTATTCATGGATGATACGGTGTCTGTAGAAATCTGCAAGAATCAACACAAAAACTCTTGGCACTATGGAGTATCTCAAGGTTGCAGCATACAAGGTTAACTTTGAAAAGCTTTCCTTTGTACTAGCCATAAAAATAATTGAATTTGAAATTCAAAACATAACGTTATTTACATTACCACAAAATATAAATTACATACAAAATTCAAAAATATGTAAAAGGTCTATATGAAGAAAACTATAAAATTCTGATGGTAGAAATCAGAGATCTCACTAAATAGAGAGGTACTGTGTGATCATGGATTTAAAAACTTCATATTGTTAAGATGTTATTTCTTCCCAACTTCATCCATAGATTCTACAAAATTCTATACAAGGATCCTAGCAAGTTATTTTGTAGATATCAACAAACTGATTCTAAGATTTATATGAAAAGACCCAACACAATATTTTTCAGTATTTAACACAGTTTCAATATTTAACACAATACTGAGACAGAAAAAAAAATCAGAGAATTGACATACCAAGCTTCAAAGCTACCATAACCAGCACAATGTGGTTTTGAGAAAGAATAGACAAATAGATCAATGAAATAAAATAAAAAGCACAGAAATAGACACACACAAATACAGTCAACTGATCTTTGATATAAGAGCAAAGACAAATCAATGGAGAAGTCTTTTCAGCATATGGTGCTGGAGCAGCTGGATATCCACATGCAAAAAATAATAATAATCTATATACAGGCTTTACATATTTCATAAAAATTACCTTAAAATGAATCATAGACCTAAAATGTAAAAATCCAAAACTGTAAAACTTCTAGGAGATGATAAAAAAAGACCTAAGTGACTTTGGATGTGGCAATGACTTTTTACATACAACATTAAAAGCATTATCCGTGAATGGAACAATTGGCAAGTTGGACTTCATTAAAACAAAAACTTCTGCTCTGCAAAAGACACAGCAAAGAGAATTAATTAGGAGAAAAAAGACTATAAGGAAAAACATTTGTAAAACACATACTTGATAAAATGTATCCAAAATATACAATGAACACTTAATATTCAACAAAGAGGGAACAAAAAGTCCAATTAAACTGGGCAAGAGATCTGAACAAAAACCTCAGCAAAGAAGATGGACAGACAACAATAAGCATAGGAAAAGAAACTGAGTATTATATATCATGAGAGAATTGCAAACCACAATGACTACACCACTATAATGGCTAAAATCCAAAAACAAACAACTCCAAATGCTGACAAGAATGTGAAGCAGCAGGAGGTCTCATTCATCGCTAGAGGAATGCAAAGAGTACAGTGACTTTGGAACACTCTTTGGTAGTTTCTTAGAAAGCCAAACAGTCTAATCAGATGACTTTATAATCATATACTAATTTAGCTGAAAATCCATAGCACATTACTAAGTGAAGGAAAACAGTCTGAAAAGGCTACATACTGTATGATGCCAAGTATATGCCATTCTGGAATAACAGGACTATAGGAATAAAAGATAAGTAGTTGCCAGCAATTCAGAGTTTAGGGAGAGGATGAATGATCTATAGGGTAATGGGCTAGAGTTGGGACATTAGTAAGAACTCATTTTTAACTCAATGCAATTGTTGATTGCATCCTAATACAACATAAAGAACTGTGTATAGATACGTATCTTAGTCGAGACACATTTTCTTTTGTTCTGTCAGCTGAGAGGCCCTGAAGGAAATGACACCCAGGAGCAATAAACATGCCTATTGTCCAGATCTTGATTTTTAATATCATTAGCTTATAAAAAGAATGAAAGCACTGTGAAGAAACACTGAATTTAAGACCAGGATAGGAAATATACAAGATAAGCCTTGAGCATGTTGTAGTGCCAGAACGTAAGAAAATGCTCCACACACACACACACACACACACACACACACACACACACACACTCTAATGGAGTATGTCAAAGAGACACAAGATCCAACTGAAAGCACCTAAAGGCTAATGTGAGAATAATGTGTGCAAAAAATAAGCATAGCATTATTGGTTTTTAATCCAGAGTGTAAAATAAATATCCACATGCTCATACTCATATAAATAATGATTTATTAAGTTAGTTGGTAAGGGAGAAGAGAAAATATCCCATGCAGAATTCCAAAAATAATTATGTTATGTTCATTCTAAATGAAAGCAGGCATATTCCTTACTCCTTAAATGCAGGCTGCTCATAGTGACTTTCTTCCAAAGAGTATAGTGTAAAAGGGGTTGCAAAAGTTACTTTATAGTGGAAAGATCTGGATAATATTACTTTGTCCAGATGATGAAGGAACAAGTGGATAATATGTGCACATGATTTGATGTGATGAAAATGGTACTTTATTTCTGTGTCCTCTCCAAAGCCAATAATCACAGTCTAATTATGAGGAAAAACACTAGAAATTCCATTGGAAAACCATCCTAGAATATGCTTACGCTCTTCAAAAGTAGTAAAGTCAATGAGTGCAATTCTGAGAAGCTTTCATAGCCAAGACAGCCTAAGGAGACCTGAGAACTAATGATATGTGGCTTCTTGGATGGAATAATGGAAAGACGACAAAAACAGACATTGTTAAAATCTAAGGAGATATGAATAAGCTATAAACTTTACTTAATAATAATGTATCGATATTTTGTTAATTATAGCAAATGCACCATACAAATATAAGATGTCAATAAAAGGAAAAAGTGTGTATGTATGTATGTATGTATAGGTAGGCATATGTGGGAACTCTCTGTATTCTTAAATTTTCTGTAAATTGAGTACTGATTTAAAAAATAAATACATTAAGGGATCCCTGGGTGGCACAGCGGTTTGGTGCCTGCCTTTGGCCCAGGGCGCGAACCTGGAGACCCGGGATCGAATCCCACATCGGGCTCCCGGTGCATGGAGCCTGCTTCTCCCTCTGCCCCCCCCCCTCTCTCTCTCTGTGACTATCATAAATAAATAAATAAAAATTTAAAAATAAATGAATATATTAATTAAAAAACCTACCCTTATTTCACCACCTGCATTCAAGTATAACTTATTTCCTTTCCTAACAATAATTTACTTTATAGTTCATAAAGATACAATGGGAACAAAATTTTAAAAATACGCATAACTTGATTTTTAATGAATCACCAAGTACTGGCTCCATTACTAGGGGAGAAATCTGCATTGGAAAGATGAAATAGAAAGTTGACATTTAATGGATTAGTTGAAAAATGAGCAGAACAACATGGCAAAAGAGCACTGCATGTTTTTTTTTGTTGGGGGGCACACCGTTATTTGAGGGCTTTAGGGAAATTTGGAAACATATTCATATATTTGTAAATCAAATAATAATACATTATACAAATATATATTGCATAGATATTCAATATACATTTAAAATTGGTATATATTATAAATGAAATGTATGTTTTGATTTATTATTAATCTTCTCTAGAAAACAATTAAAATTGCGAAAGATTTAGTTCTATCTACTATAGTATTTCATATTACCGAGATCAATTATCATTTTAATAAACCTCAGCTTGTATACCTCTCTGCACTTAATGTATGAATTTTCTTGATCTGTGTATGTAATTCAATAATATATTTTAAAGTCGTGTATTATAATTTGAATTTAATAATAATAATAATTTAATTTTTACTTGCTTACAAATAACATATTATTCATTCAAGAACACTTTTCTCAGGTATCAGTCTGTCAAAAACTCTATATATAACCACTTAAAAAATCATTTCATTAAAAAACTATTTCAAAAAAAATCATTTCAAGATAACACTGTCAGTAATTTAACTCAATTGCATTATCCTAATTTTTTCTAATGAAAATAATTTATTCCTTCTCTATTATCAGAGCACTGTGAGTTCATATATAGGAGGTAGGTTTAATAAATCCTCTCTCCTTAAAAACCCTTCTTGGACCAACCATTAAGATATTGTGGCTATTTTTCCATTAACTACAACATTTTGTGTATATATTACTTTAGCATATATAATGATAAATTTCATTGGAGAATGCTAGTCTGGGGAAAAAGATGATAAATTTTGAATGGTGAGCTTTTAATATAAATTTGCAGTGGTTTATGCTGATAGTAAAGGTTTCCATGTAGATAAATATATATAAATATATCTATAAATGAATCGATATATTTTAATATGTAGTTAAACATTTTAATGAAATTATGCTTAATGATTAGAGATCACATTTTCACACTCGAAATGGCATTTTTATTCTAAAAATATGTTTTATTATTTATCAATCACAAGTGTGTTATGCAAAAGAGTTAGTATTAATGTAAATATGTAATATGTGGTGTAAATAGTATTATGGTTGGATACCTTTAAATTGCATGACTGAACTATTTTAAAGGCAAAACTTTGCTAGCTGCATTTTATATACCTTTGGGATATTTAAGATGTATTATTTTAACAAATATTGATATTCATTTGGGATATTATCTATTTTATATACTCCTTAGAAACTTGACCGAGTATCTATAAATGTACCTACACACTAATACATACACACACATATATATTTATTCAAATCAATCATTTAGTTGATTTATTTATGAAAATATGAACTTACTCATCCTGACAGAAATTGTGGTTGACCCATGTTGACCAAACGATTTGTGACTTTGAGTGCTCAGCAATGAACGAGAAGATGCCTTCACTTACCAAACACTTGTTGAGATTTGATCTCTGAGGACTGTGAAAGAAACATGGTGGAGATTCCATTCTGATGAGAATGGGGAGATTGGCAAAGAGACCATCAGGTTTCAGAGGCAGGAGAGGTAGGAGCTATGGCTAGTTCAGGATAGATTCCTCCATGATTCAGTTACAAGTTTCAGTGTCTGTGCCCTCCAATAGCAGTGGTAGGAGCTCTGCGGAGCAGTGTGACAAAGTGATATGAGTGCTCTTTTTATGTAGGCTCTGGGCTGGATACTATAGATGAGCTAGAGGTTCTATGGACTATGTTATACCCTTTAATAAATTTATTTACTTCTTGGGGAAAAAAAGAAATGAGAGAGAAAGAGAACTGGAGAAAATACTCTATATTTGAGAATTATACAAATTTTCTTTTTAAATATATTTTTTTCCTAGTCCAATGCTTTACAAGGAGGGAAGTAGGGCTCCTTCAAGGACTGTGTGACAACATCCACAGACATTTTTGGTTTTCCCAATTTGAAGGGTGTTATCACTGGCATGTAGAGGGTAAAGGGCAAGGGATGCTACTAAATATGTTGCAATGCACAAATGAGGCTCCTATAATAAGAAAATTATCGGGCCCAAATTTCAGTGGGACTATGTTGAGAAAGTCTGTTGTACGGAAAGAATAAAAAAAAAGAAAGAGGATAAAGAATATAGCAGGCAGGGTGTGTCAAACAGCCCTTAAGCATTTTTGGAAACAATACATCCAAAATTCAAATTTAAGTTTCGTTTGACAAGCAGTCTTTTGGCTCCACAAAACTTAGGTAAAATCTGTTACAGATGTGATTAGTAGATGACAGCTTATTTGACACGGAACCAAACATCAGAAGGACAATGGAGTCTTTAAACTCATCGGTAGATGTGCTCATGAGACTGTAAAAACTCAGAAATGGCAAGACTAGAGACAGCATTAAGCTCTCTAATCTCTATGGAATTGGGCATTTAATTCATTTATAAATGTAAAGGTCAGTGTGATGTTTGCAGGCTTATACCGATATGCCTGAAAAATGGGAGGAATCAAAGCAATGAACCAGGAATCATGAAATAAGAGGATTTCCATTTCTTGCATTAAAATTTTCAATTGTCAGCCTTTATTTTTTCATATATGTAAATAATCAAAATATTAAAATGATAGTAATAAATGAAATATATGTTTGAATAAGTTTGGGCAATACAGAGATATTGATTTTTAAAATCACCAAAATGCCAATTAAATTTGGAAAACTGGGCAGCCTGGGTGGCTCAGCAGTTTGGCCCCACCTTCAGCCCAGGGTGTGATCCTGGAGACCAGGGATCGAGTCCCACCTCGGGTTCCCTGCATGGAGCCTGCTTCTCCCTCTGCCTTTGTCTCTGCCTCTCTCTCTCTCTGTGTGTGTGTGTGTGTCTCTCATGAATAAAAATAAAATCTAAAAAAAAATAATAATAAATTTTAAAACTGTAACTAGCACCTATTGGTTTATAAGAATTTAAAAGAATAAATGTCAGTTGTTTACATGGTTTAGATAACATTCAATAGTTTATAGTTATCATACAAATGTAGACTTAGAAAAATTAACTTATTTTTTAATTAGTCATTTTTTACAAAGTCACCTATCACAGGGTTTTAAATCCTACAATCTTCTTATTCTTAAAATGTTCTATTCTTGCAGTGCCAAAAAAGAGTAATGAGATGGAAAAAGGATAGTACAGTATAATGGATATCCATCTTAGTATTGCAATGAACTCAGAAAGGTAGTAAAAAAAAATCAATTAATTTTTACGGATGTTTTAAGATTCCAATCTTAAATGGTTATTTTCAGAGCTACATGTAAATGTTAAGATAACACAATGTAAAAGAGCAGATGGTCTCTTTTAAAGCATATAATCTGCATATAGATTCAATAATATTTTGATAATATTCACATAACAAAACCCTTTGTAACTATTGAAAATCTAAATATAGTTTAAGTAGAGATGCACAAAACACCTATGCCTCAAACAATTAATTTCAAAATTACATTTCTTATCTATCTCTAATTGTTCCAGCCAACACACCACAAATACACAGTTGAATGATCACATCCAGATTTTAAATGGAATGTAGGTTAGATTATTTTCATTTTTTCTTTAAAAATAATAATTATTTGCAGGCATTTATTAGCGTAGGAGCTAGAAGTATAAAAAATCCAGTACATGTGGTGTCCATCCAAATACTAAAGAAGGCATTTGATTTGTGTGAGCACAGGAACAGAATTTTTGCATTCCTTTAGTAGATACTAAAGAAAAAAAATAAAATGAAAACTCATATACTGTGTCTTCGTTGTACCATTTTGAACACATTGCTCATGTATCTAAGAGGGCTCTCAGAGATTACTTCAATCATTTTTAGTTATTTGAATTGATAATTTTAACTACCAGGAGACTGAGCAAGTCAAGTCATCAAGATCAGGTGAATTTTTTATTAATCTTTTAAGGCAATTTTCTCTTCAATCATAAGATTCCATCTATCTATGTGATCTTGGGTCTTTGAGATGTAAGCCAATCTTTTCAAACTTTAATATGCACACATATCACTTGAGGACTTTGTTTAAGTGCAGATTCTGATTTAGTAGGTCGGGAGTCGTGACTGAAATTGTGTATTTCAACATACTCCTGATAGATGATGACTATGCTGGTCCGTTATGCTGACATTGCATTTTTGTGAGGACAAATTGCAACATGAAATGCATGTAAACTACTTAGCACTATGTCTGAGATACAGGAAAAATATGTGTAAGCTACTAGCTAGCTATCATGCTTTCAAAAGAATGTATAAATAGTGGCTGCTAGTTTACTCCTTATTAAAAAATAATTACTGATCCTGTTATCATTTTGCATATGCATCTTCTCTTTTTCTCTGTCCCTGCTTGTTTTTTTCCATAGTTATTATTTTATGTCTTTACTGAACAATTTCTTCTTTCTCATGTGTATTACTTATTAAGAAATTGATGTTAATTTGTGGGAGATTTGTTTTTTTCCTGTTCTTAGGACATGTATTATTCAAAGTGTCATAATTCTATTTCTGAAGCTATGATATGAAAATATGGATTGCTCCTTCATTCATATCTCCTTCATTCCTAGAAATACTTCCTGGATTTTTTTTTTTTTGGTTCCAGTGATTGTCATATTGTCACCATGAAAATTGAAACGAGTGTGAGTTGGTTAATAGAATCAAAAATTTTGTTATTTTTGTTGTTATCTCCATCAATTTAGAGGTTTGGGTTGATTTTTTTAATAAATAATTACCTTTATTTTTAGAGAAGTTCTAGGATCACAGGAAAATTGAGTGGAAAATACAGACAAATCACATATATCCTTCACCCCCCACACATGCATAATGACCTTCACTATCAGCATCCTTTACCAGAATGGTGCATTTGCCACAATCCATTGACCTACATTGACACATCGTTATCACCCAAAATTCATCATTTATGAATAGGACCACTGCTGCGATTGTACATTCTCTGGCTTTGAACAAATGTATAATGACTTATGTCAACCACTGTAGTATCATACAGAATAGTTTCTCTGCCTTAAAAATTCTCTGTGTTCTGATTTTTCATCCTTCCTTCCCTCCAGCCCCTGACAACCACTGATCTTTTACTGTCTCCATAATTTCTCCTTTTCCAGAATGTCACATAGTTAAAAGGCAATATTGCATAAAGCCTTTTCAGAGTGGATTTTTGACTTAGTAATATGCATTTATGTTTTCTCTGTGTCTTTCCATGGCTTTCTAGCTCGTTTCCTTTTAGCACCGAGTAATATTCCAATGTCTAGGTGTACATTGTATTTTGATGTACGTTGTACATTGATATACACGTATTTATGCATTCACCTTCCAAAAGATTTCTTGGTTGCTTTCAAGTTTGAGCAATTATGAATAAAGCTACAATGACCATCATATGCAGATTTTTGTATAGACATAAGTTTTTAATAACTTTGGTTAAATAACAAGGAACATGTTTACTGGAGCATAGGATATGAATATGTATAGTTCTGTAAGAAATCATCAGATTCTTGGTGCACTTGGTGAGTTAGTCAGTTAAGCATCAGACTGTTGTTTCAGCTCAGGTCATGATCTCAGGGTTGTGAGAATGAGCTCTGTGTAGGGCTCTATGTTCAGCATGGAGTCTACTCTGGACTCTGTCCTATTCCCACTCATGTTCTCTCTCTCTCTCAAATAAGTAAATTAAATCTTTAATAAAAAAAAATCACCAAATTATTTTCCAAACCGGTTTTAACATATTTGCATTTCGACCAGCAACGAGTGAGAGTTTCTGTTGTTAAACATTCTCACAAGCATTTAGTGTTGTTGTTTTCTGGATTTGGGATCTATTTTTAATAGGTGTGTAGTTGTATTGTTGTTTTAATTTCCATTTCCCTAATGACATGTGGTGTGAAGCATCTTTTCATATGCTTATTTGCTATCTGTATATCTTCTTTGATAAATTATCTGTTGAAGTCTTTGCCTGATTTTTTTTAATTGGGCTGTTTGTTTTATTAGTGAGTTTAGAATTATTTGTATATTTTGAATAACGGGTCTTTCATCAGATGTGTCTTGTGCAAATATTTTCTCCTGCTCTGTGGCTTGTCTTCTCATTTTCTATATATTGTCTCTTGCAGAGCAGAAGTTTTCAATTTTAATGAAGTCTAGCTTATCAATTATTTCTTTCATATATTGGGCCTTTGGTGCTGCATCTAGAAAGTCTTCTCTATACCCAAGGTAATTTAGACTTTCTTCTTATATTATCTTCCAAGAATTTAATACATTCATGTTTTATTATTAGGTCTGTTTCCATTTTGAGCTAATTGTTTTAAAGGATGTAAGATCTTTGTCTAGATATTTTTTTTGCATGTAGATATCTAGTGTTTCATACACCATTTATTGAAGAGACTCTTTGTTCCATTGTATTGTATTGTGTTGTATTGCCTTTGCTCCTTTGTCAAAGTCCAGTTGATTTATTTATTTCTGGACTCTCTATTCATGTTAAACTGATCTTATCCACAATTTTACCAATACCATACTGTCTTGATTATTGGAACTAGTTTTATTATGTCTTATACTTGGGAAATCTATTTTTGTAAAACTAATTCCTTTACATTTTGTATGATCGTATATGTTTGTATTCATTTTCTATAGTAGAGTAAAAAATTACCAAAAAATTAGCATCTTAATATGCATTTATTAGGTTTCAATTTTGTAGGTCAGAATTGTAGGCAGGTGTAGATAGATGAATCCTCCGCTTAGGGTTACAAGCTGAAGGCAAGGTATTGGTAGAGCTGAGTTCTTTTCTGGAAGCTCCTGGAGAGAATCAGCTTCTTAGCTAATTCAAGTTGGCGGAACCTAGCTCCTTGTCGTATATCCCTGAGTCCTTCTTCACTGCCAGCTGGGGATTTGTCTTGGCTCCTAGAAGCTGCCCACATTTCCTCTTATGGGGCCCCTCCATTTCACAGCCACCAACGGAATCTCTCTCTCATTTCAAATCTTTTCCATGCCTTGAATCTGTGTGGCTTTCCTTCTGGAGGAAAGTTTCTGATTTTGAAATGCTCATTTGATTAGGTCAGACACACGAAGATAATCTCCTACCTGATAGCTGACTTGCAGAAGTCCATCTTAGCAATAGCTTAAAAACAAAGGGATGGGATGTTGGGAGG
This sequence comes from Nyctereutes procyonoides, assembly GCF_905146905.1. Lineage (NCBI taxonomy): Eukaryota > Metazoa > Chordata > Mammalia > Carnivora > Canidae > Nyctereutes > Nyctereutes procyonoides. The sequence continues at coordinate 10,254,295 of NW_026575032.1, read as the reverse complement.
GCTTTTTTTTTTAGAATTCTGCCTACAGTAAAAGTTATCTAAAATTATAACATACATACATATCTATAGGTTTGTTTTGCTTTTCGATCCCTTCCACACACACACCCAGGGCAATGGGGGAATTGTTTTGGTCCCTGTAGTATTTTTATATATACTTTAAGCTCTATACTTCACTCTTAGAAAAAGAGCTAAGTATAAAACATTGCATTTTGTTTTGGAGAATATATATATATATTTGGAGAATATATATATATATATCCCCCTTTGGCTATACCTTTACTCTTCATCTTTGTAACACTTGTGATTTCCCTCAACCTTCTCATTGCTTTGAAGAATGCAGAAATCTTATTCTCATTTAGGAAATCAACCTTGATAGCAGGGAAAGGCTTATATATTATTGAAAACCTTCGATGCACGATTTCTTCTCAATGTTATGTAACCTTTGCACCAGTAACCTCAGACTACCAAGCTTAAGTTCCTTAAGCCTACACAGAATTTGCAGCATGAAATATCATACATATATTTATTTTAAGAGTATTGATCAATTAAAACACTACTAACACTAGTGATTAAAACAAAGGCTCTCAAATTTTAATAATTTTCAGAATCATTTGAAAAGCTCATTAGAAATGTAGATTCTTTGGCTCCATTTTACAAAGATTCCCAACTTAATATGTCTAGAGTGAGGGCAATAAAACTGCATTGATGCTAATACGAATGATAAACACACATTTAGAAACAATACCCTAGCCTCCATGTGTTCACACACACATACTCACACGCACATTTATGCAACACTGAAAGACATATATGCAGTCATATCAAGTGACACCTTTATCTCAATTCTCAAGTGAAATTATAGTTAATTCACATATTTTATGTTGCAAATTTCCTCAACCAGGTGCATGGGACTTTATTCTCATCCCTGAAAGCAGGAGTGTAGACCACACAATGATTACTAACTCCTATCCAGCCTCCAGTATTCCTCCATTACGCTAGGCACTGTCAGTGTTCAGGGAGTATGGTGTTCAAAAGATAGATGACACTGGGAATTGAAGATAAAGCTAAATGTACGCTCATGAAAGGCTTATGTATTTCACAAAGAAGTTTAGACTTCAATCCACAAAGAAAAAGAAGCTTCAGTTGGTTGAGCAAAAGCCACTCCCTATAGGCCTGATATGCAGGATTTAATATATAACGAATGGCTTGCATGTCTCTAGGAAAAGTTGGTGGGCCGGAGGTTAGGGAAGCTGCCAACAAAGGCCAGGCTAACAGTAAAAATCTTCCTCTGATGTGGTAGCGGGTGGCTTTCAGAACTTTCCACAACTCCTACAATTCTCATGAATAGCTATAAAGCTCCAACAACTTCCTCGGCTTCAGCTAAGCAAGTGTTTTGTAAGAACCCACCCATAAAGCATACTGAAACTCATGTCTGGCCACATTTTTGATAATTGATGGGGCTTCTGTGAGCTCCTGGTCCTCCTCCTCACCTTTTCTCAGGGTTTCTGGACTATTTACACATAGCTGGTTTCCTTACATCTTCCCCTTGCTATTTTAAATGGATTCTCTGTTACACTTTTTTCTTTAAATGCCCAATGTTAATGTTGTCTTCCCTTGCCACCCACTCCAGGGCCCTGAATGATGGCCTTACCCTTTTATCTAATGCCTTGCATTATATTTGAACATCAAAAGTGATCTTATTAGTATTAGTGGGATAATTAAATGTATCTCATTAATGTATTAATTGATAATCATTTGAAAATTAACCCAGTAGGTGCCAAAAGTAAACTGTTTCACATAGTCCTTATATAACAGAAGCATAATTCTAAAAATTCAACGTTTTGGGTTTTTTTAATTTAAAAACCCTCAAGAATACCTTTTTTATGTTCCTGATAAATAATGAAGATATTATGTAATCTAATTTTTAAAAACAATCATGAATAAAAATTATGAGATTACTAAATATCTTTCTCATTTTTCACTTATTTTGTAATACAATGTTTTTGATAAGCTATAAAAATGTGTGAAAACATTTATAGAAAATGTATAAATTAGTGTATTCTTCATTTTTAATGTATGAAATGGCCTCTAACATTATAAGAATTTCTTCTGTTACTGTCTAAAAAATGTAATAGTGACAAGCTTTCCGTGGGAAGTTCCTGGCTTTATATTTTTATATTTGCTTTATTTATGTGGATATAAAGAATGAAAAACAAAGTATAGGGACGACTGAGAGGCTCAGTGATTGAGTGTCTACCATTGGCTCAGGGCGTGATCCCAGTTTGGGGATCGAATCCCACATTAGGCTCGCTGTGAGGAGCCTGCTTCTGCCTCTGTCTGTCTCTGCCTTTCTCTCTGTGTCTCTCATGAATAAATAAATAAAATCTTTTAAAAACATTAGAGAGGACATACTACTGAGTTCTTAAAAAATAACAAAAATTTATCTGCACTTAACTACATCATGACAGTCTTGAAAGACAGTCCAATATTATTAGTTTCCTATGGTTGCTGTAACAAATCATTACCGATTTGACAGCTAAAATGAAATAAATTTGTTTTATCACATTCTGGAGGGTAGAAGTTTGAAATTAATATCACTAGGCTGAAATCAAAGTGTTGACTAGGCCATACTCCCTCTCCTGTGGCCTTTGCAGACAATCTATCCTTTGACTCCCCAGGTTCTTTTGTCTGCCAACAGTCCTAAACTGAGCCACTTGAATCTTCCAAGTCAGCATCTTCAAATCTCTGTCTACTTCCACTTTATATCACTTTATCCTCAGAGTGTGAAATCTTCCTATAAAGACACATCTGATTACATTTAGGTCCACCCAAGTAATCCTAGATAATCTTCTTGTCTCAAGATCCTTAAAAATTGGGATCCCTGGGTGCTCAGTGGTTGAGCAGCTGCCTTTGGCTCAGGGTGTGATCCCATTTTGAGGATAGAGTCAGTCCCACATCAGGCTCCCGGTGGGGAGCCTGCTTCTCGCTCTTCCTACGTCTCTGCCTCTCTCTCTGTGTCAAGAATAAATCAATAAAATCTTTAAAAAAATCCTTAACAATCAATCACAGCTGCAAAATTCTTTTATTTGTTTGTGTGTTTGTTACCATGTATAGTAACTTTCACAAATTCCACAGATTAGGATGTGTGCATATTTTGGGTAGCCATTGTGTAGTTTACCATTGCATTCTTTTGTCTTTGAGTTCCTAATTTCTGTCAGAGAACTAGAATAGTTAAACAGTAGTTGGAGTTTAACAAGTATTTTCACAGAAATTAATAAATGGATAAATTCAATAATTATTATTAATAATTTTGGGCATTTATATACAACACTTTGACATTTGCTTTATGAGCCTATATTTTTAGCATCTATATCTTATGTATCTTAATGTATTCTTTTTTTCTGGGAAGTCTACAGATCAAAAATTAATCATAGAATTCAATAAAGAATTTCACTCTTCTTAAATAGTTACAGCAGTGATAATTTAAAACATGCTATCTTATTACAGATAAGTTATTGTACTAATTGTTTCCATGATACTTTATATTGGGTAAACTTTTTGTTTGTTTCTATGTTTTCTTTAGGGTCAGAGTTTTTTTTTTTTAATTTATATGTGTGGAATTCAATACAATCAAATAGATCGATTTATGTGGATGTGCTACGCTTACCTACCGCATTCTCTGACTTATCTATATCATTTACGTTAAAGTTTTCCTCCTATAAAAATATGTGAGGTCTCTTCTCTGCCACCTAGTTTCAAAACTTTGATAACAATTTTAATAATGTGACAGATTTGGAATAATTATCATCTTGTGCTACTCTCCAATTTTTAAAAATACTTATTAATTTGCCAAGCTATATTTTAAAGGTCAATTTTTTAGATTTATATGTTCCCTATGTAACTTTTACATTTTAAAACACAGATGGCAATATTTTTCTAAATGTCCACATAAATTCAAAATTATGAAAAGTCTCTAATATTGTGCCAAGTCAAAGAATATTAGTTTTCTTTTCTGCTTCCCTTATTAGCCACTTACAGTACTTAAGGATGATGTTGCAAATTTGCTATTATTAATATATTAGGATAAAACATATCATTGGAAAGTTTAAATGTTACTGGAATATTTCAATATAATTCTACTTCTGAAGGATTTAACAATCAGAAATTTTAATCAAAACACTGCATTTTTAGCATATGAAATCTTTTCCTTTCATTGCAGAAGTAGGTGTAATATGTTTAGGGAGGGTTACTGAAGAACCAAATTTGTCTCCCTACCCCCATCCCAATTCCTTGGACTGATCTGAAGCCCCACGCTGTCCCTGAATTTCTGTGTCATCCACTATTAGCAGTGAGAAAGACTCTTGACATTCATGATTATATTATTGTGGCATTCTCTCCATGTCCTAAGGCAGGCTCAGGAGACGCAAAAACCAGACTCACCTTGACCTATTTGTATTTTCTAAATTATCTACTTACTAATAAATATGGACAAATATTAGAAAGTAAAAATAAACTTTAAAGTAATCTTTAAAAAGACATACATAGCACTATTGTATAAAAGTGTTCATATAGTCAGGTCCTTCACAATATATCTAAGACATGATGTCTTGCAAATAAAATTTGAAAAGTTCTCTCATAGGGAAAATAATGGAAAATGCCACATAGCTCATTTATCATTCCTTCTTGAAAATCACTCATTGGGAAAAATTTAAAGGGACAGTTCTTCACTGTCCCATCATATGTATTGCAGAACCCGGAAAACTAGAAGACTGGGTGTCAGAATACAGGAGAGAGTTATAGATAGCCTCTAGACTGTGGATTTCAAGTTGTCTGAAGAAACATTGACCTTTCATCTCTAATTAGAAACTTATATAAAATAGTAATAAAATATGTTGCACACTTGTTTTTGTCAGCTTATCGTTAAACAGACTGGAGGACAGGTTTTGAAATGACCAGTATTGTTTATCTTAAGCACTGAAACTTAGCTGGAGTCCATAGAACTAGGCAGATAACTAACTCTTTTTCTGAAAAACTGATGTACAGTACTGTCTTAAATGAAATAAACATTACTGCACATCAATATTCCAGAAACATGTAGAATAATAATAATACTGAAAAAGAGAATGAGAAACAAAAACTATCAGTGGGTTCAAACTTGGATTCTATATGAAAGGGACAATGGTTATAGATAGGGAAGTTGGTTCAAACAGGTATATAAAAATAAAGATTTAATGGGTATTAAGAAGTCATGTTGAGATAAACATGAGAAACATAACAAAAATAAATTGCTACAGAAAAAAAATAATATATAACACATGAGTGTTTTAAACTTACTGGTAATGATGCATTGTCAAAGTCAGATTCTCTTTTTTTTTTAAGTCAAATTCTCTAACATTATAATGGTGGTGCATAAATCACTTACAACTCTAAAGTTAAAAAAATAATACAGAACAAAACTAATATGGGGCATCTGGGTGGCTCAGGGATTGAGTACATGCCTTTGGCTCCAGTTGTGATCCTGGGGTCCAGGGATGGAGTTCCACATCAGGCTACCAGCAGGGAGTCTGCTTCTTCCTTTGCCTATGTCTCTGCCTCTCTGTGTCTTTCATGAAGAAATAAATACAATCTTTTTTAAATAATCTAATATATTAAAAATAACCATAACTAAAATATTGTTGCTAGATGCATAATATTAAAATATGGCAGTTATAATGTTAATAGCCTAAAGTGTGAGGAAATGAGAAGTAAAGATATAAAGTCTGCATATTATCAAAGTTAAGTTGATATTAACTTACAATTTCATAGATATAAGATATTTTGTGTAAACCTCATGGTAACCACAAAAGACAAGCCTTTAGCTGATACATAAAAAGTGATGAAAGAATCAAATTAGTTCACAGACCCATGAGTAAATCCAAATAAGATCAGCTAAGCAAAGCCTACATCAGTAGCACCCTTCACTGAGGCTGGGCCAAATTGCCAACCCATAGAACTGTGAATTAAAAAGATATGTTTTGTGCTGTTAGTTTGAGGGTGGTTTATAATATTCCAAATCTAAATAATATAATACACAACCAATTATGGGCAAGATCTGTACAAAGAAAAGTATGAACCATTTTTGAGATGAACGATCCAAATAAATTGAGGTATATATGCATAGATATTAAAGTCATACATAGGGAGATGTAAAGATGTGAATGCTTCACAAATTGGCCTATAAATACAATATATTCCCAAACACAAATCCACCAGGATTTGAATAGAAAATGGAAAACTAATTCTATAATATCTATGGGAACAGACATGGATAGGAATCACCAATAATTCTTGAACATAAACACCAGAATTGGAAGAATTTTCAAATCCAATCAGTTATTGACATTGATTATACAATAATTAGGACAAACACAGCAATCAGGACAGTGTTATATTATCATAAAGAAAGACAAATGAAGTAGTACAACAGAATAAATAGTCTAGAACAATACACACATATAGATACACACTTGATTTGAGTAACGTTTACATTTGGGAAGGATCACTTTACAATAAATTGTGGTGTCAAGTGGATATTGACATGGAAGAGAATTATTCATGATCCCTACCAAACATTATGCATAAAATTAATATTGAACCTAATGTGAAAGTTCATCAGTAAAAATTATAGATTTAAATATGAAAAGTAATTAGTATGACATTCTCTGTTCTTATAAGAACATCATTTTAGTGTAAAATCAAAGACTAGATAAGTTATTTGAAATGCGACTTGCAAAGTTCTCATATACAAAATATACAAATATATCAGAAAATATACAAATTAATAAGAGAATGGGAGATGAATTGAAACTATAAGATATTCCACATATATTTAGATAGTCTGCATAACACACATAGCTCTAGTACCTTATTGTTCATTAAAAACAATACAATGGGTAATTAGAGAAAGATTGTCAAGCAGTGCTGAAGACATTTCAAGCAATGGGACTCTCACACATTGCTCGTGGTTGTGTAAATTTGTATATCCACCTCGAAAAACTTGGAGGGTCTACCGAAGCTGAATACAATATTTCCAAATGACCCAGGAATTCCATTCTAGATCTATCCTATCCTTATATGAAATCATATTTTGTAAAAAAAGATTTATATAGGAGTACTCATTGATGCTTTATTTGTAATAGCAAAGCTTGGAAGCAAAATGAATTGTGGCATATTTATTCAATAAAATATTACATGATGATGAAAATAAATTTGTTACACAAAATAACAGGGATGAATATTCTGTATATAGTGCTTAGTGGAAGAAGCAAATACAAAAAAAAAAAAACATGAACTTTAGGATTTATTTAATTACATTTATAAAAAACATGTAAGAGATTTAGGATTGTTTTCTTTCTTTTTTTTAAGATTTTATTTATTTATTCATGAGAGAGACACACACACACAGAGGCAGAGACACAGGCAGAGGGAGAAGCAGGTCCCACGTAGGGAGCCCTATGTGGAACTCGATCCTGGGTCCCCAGGATCACACCCCCGGCTGGAGGTGGTTTTAAACCACTGAGCCACCGAGGCTGCTCTAGGATTGTTTTCTTAAGATGTATTATAATTTATAGTAGAATTAATAGTTTTATTTTACCAGAGATAGTTTGTAATAGAGATTGTCTTTGATTGTTTATTTTTTTTAAATTTTTTTAAATTTATTTATGATAGTCACAGAGAGAGAGAGAGAGAGAGAGAGAGGCAGAGACACAGACAGAGGGAGAAGCAGGCTCCATGCACGGGAGCCCGACGTGGGATTCGATCCCGGGTCTCCAGGATCGCGCCCTGGGCCAAAGGCAGGTGCTAAACCGCTGCGCCACCCGGGGATCTCTTTGATTGTTGTTTAAAGAGAATTGAGAAACATCTGAATTATGGGAAAGAAATTATAGTTGAAGCTTCATCTGATAGCTAGAGTTAGTTTGTTTGAAGTAACTTTCAAATAATAATAGAAGAAACTTTTTTTCCTTCCACTTGCTTAAGATTGTACAGTATAAATGTTATTCAAAATAAAATAAAATAAAATAAAATAAATAAGAAAATAAAAGGTATGATTGTCCAGTTACAATTTCTTATCTTGGTTTTAAAGCAGCAATATCAATGTATCAAGTGTAAAAAGAAAAAAAAAATAAGAGTATTTGTACTAGAATATTTTCAGTAATTTGATTGATAATATTTTTATGCTCTGAAATGGTGTTTGTTACCATTCATTGACAAGCATCCTCTTTGCTCTAATTTACCTTCAGTAGCTGCTAAAATAATCCAAGTACATTCATCTTTTGAACATGATCAGCCTTGTAGAGCTGGGTTACAACTAACATGACATCAATGCTGATATATTGACTGCATTTCACTACCTCACTGATGTTGATCATGTCTTGCCTTATGATGTAAAGTCTGGTTCATAGATTACTGATGAGACTATTCAGACAACCGGATGGATGTCTGTGGCAAGTTCAACTATCAGAACCATAAAGAGGAGGGACAACACCATTACTCTGAAGATCTTTCATTGATGACACATCATTGAAAATTATTTGTTCATGTATTTTTATAAAGTAGGAGACCTATTTTATTTCAAAGGTGGTATTTACCAAATTGTACTAATATAAGAATTGTACCTGTTCATTAGTACATATATCAAAGTCCCATGATATATGGGGCATATATTTGTTTTAGGTATGATATTACTATTTTGAAGATCAGTCCATTTATAAGAAAGTTTCTTTTAACTTGTACATTTACAAGACATAGCTGAGCTGAATTCTTTATCACTGTGCATTCTAATAGAATTCCACTATTGCCTATTTCCCACTGAGTTTGAAAAGAATAGTCTTTTGTTATGATAAAATGCTCTTGATTCTGTGTAGAAAGGGATGGTACATTTTTATGGCAATGCAATTTATGTTAACAACGTAGATGAGCCTGTAACTGCTCTCCCATTAACATCGTTGTTTTCTCTGTTCACCATTTTCTAAAAAGTCCACCTTTAAGGTTGGAATATTTCATACTTGTCTCCAAACAAAATGTGTCTTTTTCTTTCTTTCTTTTTTTTTTTTATTTATAAAAATTCACTTATGTCAGTAGAGCTGTTATTCTGGGTAAGGAGATGGGGAGAAAAAAGTCATTTCTATTTTCCCCTAAAGGCATTTTATTCATGAGCAAAATCTTATTTCTTCTACAAGTTTGTTCATGAGGATAAATGTTACTCCACTTATAAGAAATAGCATATGATAGTAAAAGTGCTGACTGATTTAGTCCAAAATAAAAAAAAATCCAATTGAAGTAAAGTGGGGTTTTCTGTTTTCCTAATGTAAATAATTCAGTCACTTATTTAAAACAAATTAACAATAAAACTATAAAATAATTTTTACTATGCCTATGATATTCATGTGGCATTGAAAAAAATATATTTTGAAATATTTTAATCGATTTAGAATAAGATATATACTGTAAAGCCAATGTATGTCCAGTTCATATACTGTATATAGTCTATACACAGTGTGTATATGTGTGTGTGTGTACACACATACAATCAGTGAGATTAGAAAGAAGATAGCTTGAATAGTTTTTAAAGTGATGGAATCAACACATGATGTAATTAGAGGAGGTAATTGAGAAAGTAGTTGATCAGGTGAATGGGATATATTTAATGACCAAGATACCTTTAATATGCTCTTCAATTCAACTAAATATTAGACAAGTATCTTCCTGACTATAGGCTCCTGCCCTACCTTTTCTTGGAGCATTTAACTTCGATGCCTTGTCATTGCACATTTTTTTCTTACCCCCTTTGAAATATATATACATCACTTTTCACTAGATTTAGGATCCAAGAAATATCTTTCTTAAGGACCTGAGGCCTTCCCTTTCAAATGTAATTATCAAGAGTAGAGCCCCATCTCCCAGCCTCTGTGGGAGGCACAAGCCTAAATTCCCTGGGTGCCAGGTAGCAAACAGAGATAGCATAATCATAGACAAAAGCATTTGCAAACTCAGAAATAACTCAAGTGTTCAGTGCATTCCATTGATCCATCTCTACCTCCACAGTATGTCCCAGTACTTTTCTGCTAGCTTCTCCCCATACTTAAAACCCTCCTGACTTTGTGTCAGTGGAGTAGAATGAAATCTCTCTCCCTTATTGTAACAGCCTTAAATAGTCTCCCTTGCTTATTTAATTTTGTCTGATAAAAACATTTCTTTGACATTAACTATACAGAAGATTTAGAGAGAAGCAGTATGTTTTTTTCCTTTCTTTGGTGGTGAGTGGATGGGAAGCTTATTTCCTATAACAAATGTAATCTATTTAGTTAGTGAGAGGGATTGTGGTAGATTAATTGCAAAACTTCCCACAGTTATTTATCCCTGTATCGATGTCCCACCCAATGTGTATTTGCAACTCCGTCTCTTAAACAGAAAAGTCAGATTCCATACTTTCTAAGTCTGAGCTTGCTTTGTGACTTGCTTTTGCCAATGCAATGTGAAGGAAGTGATCTTTCGCAAGTTTTGAGACTAAGTTTCAAGAGACCTACATTGTTTAAGGACAGTGACACTGCCATAGAAACTAGCTTAAACTAACCTGTTGAAAGATAAGACAACTTTTGGAAGAAAGCCCATTTTACCAACTCTTGGCTTTCTGAACCATCTAGAGCATCTATTTCCCAAATAAGTGAGAAAAAACACCAAGACAAACAGCAGCCTACATGACCCACAGCTAAAAACCATGGATGCCGAGTGAATCCAGATGAGATCAGATAGTTGTTTTAAAAATCAGCATTTAAATATCGTCTTTGACTTGATATACTTATCTTTAATTAAAAAAATAAGTATGAAATAAATGTGATCTGATATATGCATGATTTTATCTTTAGACACTGGTTCAGGGATGCCTGGGTGGCTTAGCAGTTCAGTGTCTGCCTTTGGTTCAGAGTGTGATCCTGGGATCTGGGATCGAGTCCCACATCAAGCTTCTTGCGGGGAGCCTACTTCTCCTTCTGCCTATGTCTCTGCCTCTCTCTGTGTCTCTCATGAATAAATAGATAAAATCATTAAAAAAAGAAACTGATTCAATTAATTATTATTTTCTATTTGAAGATGTCTGTGAGTTCAGACAGAGGTATGAAGATAACATTTGAGTCACATTTGTTAGATTATCATCTGAAGTTTTCATGTGTTCTCCTAGGTAGGCAATCTTTACATTTCTTAAATGAGAAATTAAGGAGATTTTTTTTTTAATTAGGGAGAAAATTAAGTGGGTGCATGTGTGTGTACAAATGCCCATGTGTTTGTAAAGTAAGCTTTTGGTCAACTGTGCCAAAGACTTGAAATTATGTTTGCATAATTGTATCTTTCTTACATGTACCCAACCTCCTTATTTTAGTATATATGGATACAATGTGCAAGGGAAAAAAATATACTTATTGCCAGTCCACTGATTCTACAGATGTTTATTTAGTGCCTAATATGTGTCATGTGCCATGTTATTTCCTGAGGATACTTATGAAGGAGATATATGTAGGCATTACTAGTTTTATGGATAAGATTCTCAATAAAACAGATGAACATGCATGAGCACTTAATGGATTTAATTGTGATAAATATTATGTAAAGTACAACTTGTTGAATGATTACTTAACCTTGTAGGTGGAGTGGCGTAAGAAATGGCACAAGAGGAAAGATGTATTAGGAAAAGCTATATGATGTGGTATGATATGATATTATAAATCATGCGTTATATTTCTGTCTATATAATATATACAAACATCTAAACAAACAAAGAATTATGATTATGAGGGTGCCAACAGAGTATTCCTGGAAAAGACAATGGCATGCTTAAGAGTTCTGAGGGGAAAGGGACATTTAATGTGCTTAAATGAAGAATATAATGTGTCGAGAGAGGAGACAAATATCACTGATTTATGCTAGAGGGTGGGCAGGTACCTTATCATACTGGACTACATATATGACTGAAAGGACCAACTACTTACACATGAGCCATCAGTTTTTCATTTTGGGGAAATTATATGAGTTTAAAATTTGCCAATCCTGTGATATAAAGATTTTAAAGCTTAACTCTTACCTTTAAAGAGCTAAAGTCTCCTTGGGGAAATGTACATATTTCTATTTTATTTATCATCAGTGTTTAAAGATGAATATATTTAGGCACATACATATATACTTTGTCTAAAGGGAGATGGAAAATAACAAGTTCACTTTGAGAAAAAAAAGCTCGCTTGAGAAAATGTACCTTTAATATACAGAAGATTAATAGTCTGAGTTTCTGTATGGATCTGGAGGCAGGAGCAGATTATTGCTTGCCTAAAAATAATGACAGGTTGGTTATCACTAGAAGAAATGCTGATGTAGTGCATGTAGGCATTTTACATAGAGATTGGTGATGAATTTGCAATTCCACCACACTCCCAAATGTGTAACTACTCCATGAAATAATTCAGTAAACAACTTGGCAGAGTTAGGCAAGTCTATTTGTGAGCTTGCCAGTGAAACTGATACAATGCTATGAATTCACAAGACACATTATATTTTCTTTCATGAGCATGGAGATAAACTACATTTTCCAGTTTTACTAACACATAAAGTCATGAGACTGAATCTTGGCCAAGAGAACATGGGTACAATGATGCTTCCAGGCTACATGTCTAAGACCCGTTGTGAGGGCCTGTGTTCTTGGTTTTTTTTGTTAGCTGGATACACCATAACCAATGTAGAACCCCGAAATCCTAGTGGATAGGAAACCCAACTAACATGCTTAGATTGTGATATAAGAGAGAAATGAACCATTTATTGTGGTATGGTCCTGCCATATTGGGGTTTATTTGCTACTACAGCATAGCCTACCCTAACCTAACTTTTCTAAGTTAGACAAGTAGAACAATTTGATTTTTTAAAAAAATGTTATTTTTTCATTTAAGGAACCAATATTTTATATATCTAATGGTCTTCTGTATCTATATTCAATTTCTCAGAATTCTCATGAGAAATTTACATTCAGACACTCACAGATTCAAAATATGGTGAGTATTGGGAGGAATGGATAAATTAATGAGAATTTAGTGGACATACAAAACAATGAGTTCTTAAGTACGAATGATATATGGTTACATTTTAGTTTAAACTTCATTATTATTTTACACAACTAGAGTTAAACTTATGATGTATTGTATATTGTCTGCAATAAGTATAAATATGAAATTTCAGATTTTGCCAAGTGTTTTACCAGCCTACAAAATTTTCTCTTGAAATCACTTTTCCTCAAGAGAATTGTGAGAGATTCATTAGTTAATTAGGCATTCTGGATGGCTAAGTAACATAATATTTCCATTGATTTTTCTGGTTTCATTAACTTCAAATTTAGAAAAAAAATGTTTTTATTTAATATAAAATTCATAATCATTCTACCTATAAATTAATGTTGAAATAGAACAGTAAGCTGGTATTCATAGAACAAGTTAGCTCGTATTCAAATAGAATAAAAAGGATCGTAAAAATATAATTGAGTTGGAGATATTTTACGTCTAATATACAGTGTATTAAAAGAGGATTTACTGCAATTTTTAATTAAAATGAAAAAAGTATACCATTTTTGCACCTGGCACATGGAGTGTATAACAGTGTCCTTTAATGCCATTGTATTACAAATGGTGTCATCCTGACTGCTTTTAAATGTAAGGCATTTACTTTGAATTTAATTGTTATTTTAAATTTATCAGCTAGGCTAAATTTCTATTTCACTTCTAAAGAAAACTGAAAACATCAACACTTATCTGAAGTTAGTTTTGACACCTATCTAAGACCAACCACTAAAATTACTATCAAAGGTCCTGAGGGGATATATAGTGAAACGTTATGTTACAGGTAATATTATATCCTCATCATAGCAGTAATAATTGTTATTTTATAGCTTTTTAAAATAATTTGCAGCATTGCTTATTGCTTTCCTATAAGTTCACTATTGGTTATAAGAACTAATCTAAACTGTAAAACAGAGAAACAAAAACTGTATTGTTTTGTAAAAGTCCCCTCCCCATTATTTCAATTTAGGCAAATTTTAAAACAACATCACTCTTATAATCCAAGTAGCTGGTTTCTTTTCAATTTATGTTTCTAAAGTAAGGAGGGTAAGTAGAAAGGCACTCATGCTGTTCTTTCTTTTTTAATGAATCTGATTTTTTTTCTTTTTTTTGAAGGAAGGTAGCAAAATCTCTGGAGTGCCAAATTCCATTTGACAGTGCTTTCTTTCATTTTGCTCCTCAATTGGAAAAACCACAATATACTTTAGATTGCAATTGTTTTTCCCTAAAAAAGTGATGCAACATAGTTACTGATTTAAATTTTAGATAGGTGGAGCAGGCAGCTAAACCAAAAGTCTGGAAATTCTAAGCTCCTCATTTAGAATGTAACGCTCTGCCAAGTTGCCAAGCAATCAATACGCCAATTGCTGAGTGCAATAGAATGCAGTTTAAAGTAAAGATAAATAGCACTTTCTAATAATTTTTGTTTTCTAAGGATAATCCATAAGAAATCTTTTGTGTCTTAGAACAATTCTGTTTCATAGCATATAGAAGAATTAACACTAAATTATGATTGAATGCAAATTACATTATTAGTAGCTGTAGATCTTTTAAATGATAGATGTCTTTAAGGTTTTTTTGTTTTGTTTTGTTTTGGGGGTGGGAGGGAAGCACAAGCAGGAGGAGCAGCAGAAGGAGAGAGAGAAGCAGGCTCTCTGCTGATCAGAGAGCCTGATTTGGGGCTTGACCCAAGGACCCTGGCATCATGAACTGAGTCAAAGGCAGACACTTAACCAGTTGAGCCACCCAGGCATCCCATAATAGATCTTTTAAATGACAGATCTTTTTTATAGTCCCACAGGTCTATGGAGCCTTGTATTTTTTTTTTCTTTTCCAGTTGTTTTTACTCCTGTTTAGATTGGATAATTTCTTTTTTATATATTTCAGTTCACGGTTTGATATTCTGTGTCCCTCCATTCTGATATTGAGCCAATCAATTGATTTAGTTTAGTTTTTGGTTTTATTTTGTTTTTTTTTTTTTTTTGTTTTTTTGTTGTTGCTGTTTGTTCTGTTTTTTGCCTATAGTATGTTTCATTTTTTAATTTTCCATTTGGAAAAAAATAAATTTTCCATTTGATTCTTCATTATCATATCTTTTATTTTTCTACTGAGACTTTTATTTGCCAAGATTGGTATTTTTTTTATTTTTTTGAAAGATTTGTTTATTCATGAGAGACACAGGGAGAGAGGCAGGGACATAGGCAAAGGGAGAAGCAGGCTCCCTGTAGGGAGCCTGATGTGGGACTCGATCCTGGGATCCTGGATCCCAGCATCATGACCTGAGCCAAAGGTAGACACCACAGAGGTGCCACTATTTACCAAAATTTTTAAATTTATCTTATCTGTGTTTGAAATTGTGCATAAAACCATTTTTATGAAACCTGCCTTACGATTTTTGTTGGATAATTCATTTCAGTGTTTGCATCCACAGATTTTTTTTTTTCATTCATTTTGAGGTCTTCTGGTTCTTGCTATAACAATTGATTAAAATTGCAGGCTGGACACTTTGGCTATTATTTCATGAGTACCTGGATCTTAATTACTCCTTCTGTTTGAGCTGACTTCCTCTGACACCACGCAGGCAGAAGGAGTATTGCCATCTCATTTCTTTCAGCTTGTTTCTGCCAGATGTCCATGTACCCCTTAGCCTGCTTTTCCTATCTTTTGATCTTATAATTATTATTCATTTTTAAGATAAATATAATCTCAAGGATGTTTAGTTGTACTTGATCAGAAGAACAGGGAAGAGGATGTCTACTGTATTTTACCAAAGTTGGAATTCCTCACTATTGCTTTTTCACAACGGAGACAGCAGAACTTGCAGAACCAGAGCTCAGACACCAAGACAAATATTCTGTCATTTGGTATAGAAAACAATATGGAAAAACTATCATTTAAAAAAAAGACAATAATCTAGAAGTAGAAGCATATTTTATTCTACAGAAATGAAATAAAATGAAAACCATCAAGAAGATATGAGACATGCTCCATTATGTACCTATGGGCAGTTTCAAAATATATAAAGCATGTACCTTTATAAAAGTTGTTATTTTTAAATTGAAAGTCAAAACAGGAGACATTTATTCATCTATTTAAATTATTTTTAAGTATAGAGAATCTATCCATTTGTAGGACTTTAATAACAATGTTTAATTTTAAAACAAATACACGATGTTTTACATAGCAAAGAGTAATATGTTATGTATATATTTAGTTCAATTATATTTATGAAACAACATGCTTGAGGGCAGAAAGCACTAAATTATTATTAAATTTTTGTATTCAAAATGATTTTATTATTAATTAATTATTTATTTATTTATCAAAATGATTTTAAAGTAGATAGTCCCTTAGTTAAGCCTTGAGATGATTATAGCCCTGGCTGCCTGCTGAGCCTGAAACACTCAGTTAAACCATACGTTGCTTCCTGACCCACATAAATTGTGAGATGAAATGTTTATTGTTTCAGCTGTTGGATGTTAGAGTTATTGTTATCCCACTCAAGTGCTTATATCCTAATTTCAAAAAGTGTTAAATACCAGTTGCAGGTAATAAAAATAGAGATTTTTTTTTTTTCTTCCTAGTTCAAGTTTACAGATCTCTGAGTAACATGTACACCAACCTTTGGATTCCCAATTAAGAATTCCTCTTTTAGGCTGACTCACTTAGAATGAAATAAATCAGCCATTTAAACCCATTTAAACATGCCTAAAATAACTATCTTTAAATACTTTAGCTTCTGGAAAATAAATTAAGCAATTTACACAATGTCAGAAGTTAACTGAGATGAATCTGATGATGTTGCATCTTACTTTTATCATTTTCTTTAAAAGGTAAACTGCTTTTTCACAGAACTTTTCTTAATGAGAACTATTTCCTCTTCATATAGTAAATGCCACTTAAATAGGTTACCAAAAAAGAGCAAAATTTTTGAAAAGATGCATATGTAAGTTAAGGATATGATAATGGCATAAGTTTCTTTGAAGTCTCAGATGTGATTTGATTACAGAGACAACTAGTAGCTATCAGCTTAAAGATAAAACTCAGGCAAAGATGAATAACTTAGGAACCAGATATATTTCAAACAAAAATATGAGTTAGTAAACATCTGATCAGTTTAAAAAATATTTCAGTTAAGCTCAAATATGGTAGCTTCCTATGCTGAAGCAAAATGAGAGGAGGTTATGATATTAATTTTTGTTCCTCTCATGATAATAATGAAAACAGAAATTTATCAAACAATGCTGCAAATATTGAAATCTATAGAGAAAATTTTAAATTATTTAGATAAATGGAGAACAAATCTTGAAGTCCTCTTTGTAGGAAGTTAAAAATCAACTTGAACTAATTGAAAAGAAATCAAATAGTTTGGCAAGAGGTAATCAAAATATCTTCTTTTTCTAAGACTTTATGTATTTATTCATGAGAGACACAGAGAGAGGCAAAGACACAGGCAGAGAGAGAAGCAGGCTCCCCACAGGAATTGATGCAGGACTTGATCCCAGGACCCCAGGATCACGACCTGAGCCAAAGGCAGATTCTCAACCACTGAGTCACCCAGACGTCCCAAAATATCTTAATTTCTTAACATTTCCAAGGACTAGTTAATTTAATCTAAAAAACATATAAATTACATATAATTTACACAAACACTAGTACCTAACTTTTATCTCCATTAATCCAGGAAAAGTATAAAGTTTAGTCAATTTATTCTTATAATATAGCCAAAACTTATCGTAGACACTGATAATTATGAGAGAGAAGATTGTCATTAAAAATAATGTCATAGGAGATCCCTGGGTGGCTCAGTGGTTTAGCGCCTGCCTTTGGCCCAGGGTGAGATCCTGGAGTCCTGGGATTGAGTCCCACATCAGACTCCATGCATGGAGCCTGCTACTCCCTCTGCCTATGTCTCTGCCTCTCTCTCTCTCTGTGTCTCTCATGAATAGGTAAATAAAATCTTAAAAAAAATGTCATATGCTTTTTTCAGTAGTATGTTCCCCTTAAGGAAATCCTGAGAATCTCAGCAAAAAAACTATAACTATGATAAAGATGATACACACCAAGATAGACAAATTCAGTATTTGCTTTTGAATAATTGCATGATCACAGAGGGGGAATTTTGTTTTCAATATTTATTTATTTATTTATTTATTTATTTATTTATTTATTTATTTATTTAAAAAAGCTATGCTCCATGCCCAGCATGGAGTCCAACTCAGGGCCCGAACCCACAACCCCAAAATCAAGACCTGGATGCTTAAGCAATTGAGCCACCCTAGACACTCCCTCACTCTTCTTTTAGAACATATTTTGGAAAATCATCTTCACAAGAAATCCTACTTTTGTTTGTGGCCTGTAGCATCTTTTCTGGAAATGACATTCCTTTTAAGATTCAGTAATATAATTTGTTAGGCACAAACGTAAAATATCTGTTAGAGGCACTGCTTTGTCATTATCAAAGTAAATTCATGTGTCATACATAATGTAATAGGAAAAAATGAACCATTAAGAAATATCATATGATTTTTAGATATGAGGACATTTTTTTCCAAAATATTTCCATTTCAAATCTAAAATTTGATAATTTAAAATAATATTACTGAATGAATGGAGCTATTCTAAAGAAAGATTGATTTGAAATAAACCTTAAGGATGCTTTTAGGAAACAAATAAGAAATATAACATTATTAGTTATAAAATATTTATGTTTAGACGTTGCATCTGTTTTATATAGGCCATTTTAGGGGATCCCTGGGTAGCTCAACGGTTTGGCACCTGCCCTCAGCCTAGGGTGTGATTTTGGAGTCCTGGGTTCGAGTCCCACGTCAGGATCCTGCATGGAGCCTGCTTCTCCCTCTCCCTTGTCTCTGCCTCTCTGTCTGTCTCTGCCTCTGTCTCTGTCTCTGTCTCTCTCTCTCTCTCTCTGTGACTGTCATGAATAATTAAAAATCTTAAAAAAACAAAGAAAGAATTTCTTTGTTAATGATAGAAAAAACAAAGAACTTTGTAGGTCTGTTTATCCTGACCATTTTCTTGACATCATGCTAAATTTGAACTGCCATTATTTAATATATATATATAATTTTCATTGTCTTAAATTTTGTGAACTGATAAAAATATATGGACTATAGACTATATGTAGATGTATAGTGTTATACAATTGCTTAATTTCAGAATTGAAAGAGAGTTATGTTGCATGCACAGTGTGGTGTATAAAATGTCAACCTAGTAACAATTGTGATTTTGCTTGCTTTGACAACAGAAGCAAATACTCAGTTACAATGGAAAAATAAATGCAGTAATCTTATAATTAAAGATATGTAACACATTTGATAATTTTAACTAATTTTAAAATAAAGACTACATTTATTCAGAATATGCTTATACTCTCATCTATTTTTCATTTCAAAGCAATTTGCATTTATTCACATGTAGGCATATAGACAGTGTCCAGCATATATTTACATTAATTGTGTCCTAAACAATTGTTAAAACATTCACATAGTCTGTCTTGAAAAAGGATATCTGGACAATTTCAATGAAACTCTCAATTGAGATGAGTCAAACAGAATAAGAGATAAAAATAATTAGCAAGTGACTAGGTTATTGCACAAAAATTCATGTTATTACACAATATACACTTGATATTTTAGAACTATTTTTTAAGCAATCTCTGCACCCAATTTGGGGCTTGAACTCATGACCCCAAGGTGAGATCAACTCACATGCTCTACTGACTGTGCCAACCAGGCACACTGTAAAACTACGATTTTAGATATCATCTTCTGAGGAAAATCTTATGTGTTAAAGAATGACTATTTTTTTCTACTGAACCCATATTATTTTTGATATTTAAACCAGAGGAAAGAAAATTTTTCTTGTGAATCTTATAAAAGAAAAAAATTGTATATTGTAGTGACTTATGTGTTCAACAACATTATAACAGTAAATGATCTTCAGGGGATATTTCTTAAATAATTTCATAATAAGAACCAATGGCAATGTGCCAAAGTATGGTTCAGTTCAAACAATTCTACATAACATCTATACATATAGACCATGGAGTTTGTTGATGGATTTGCTTAATTCATAGATAAATTAAGCATAATAAGAACAATGAATTGATTAAATATTCTTCCAGTATATTTCTATATTTTCCCAATAGAAATTTTAGAAAACAGTCATTAAGAAATTTCTTTTACACACCCTATCTGTGCCTAGAAATTATTCCAGGGTAGATAGTGAACCTGAAACACAAGTCTCTACTTCCTGGAAGCTTATATTAAAATGGAAGTGTGAACGGGGCACCTGGAGGCTCAGTCAGTTACATGTCCAATTCTTTTTTTTTTTTTTAATTTGTATTTATTTGTGATAGTCACACACACAGAGAGAGAGAGAGAGAGAGAGGCAGAGACACAGGCAGAGGGAGAAGCAGGCTCCATGCACCGGGAGCCCGACGTGGGACTCGATCCCGGGTCTCCAGGATCGCGCCCTGGGCCAAAGGCAGGCGCTAAACCGCTGCGCCACCCAGGGATCCCACATGTCCAATTCTTAATTTTGACTCAGGCCATGATCTCAGGGTCATGAAATCAAAGCCTGCATGGAGCTCCTTGATGAGTGTAGAGCCTGCTTAAGACTTTTTCTCTCAAAAAAAAAAAAAAAAAAAACGATTTTTTTTTTTCTCTCCCTCTTCCTTGGCCTCTTCCCACTTGCTGGTGCTAAATAAATAAATAAAATAAATAAATAAATACATACATAAACATAAATACATAAATGAATAAAATGAATGCTTGAAAGGAACAAATAAGCAAACAGATGGACCAACAAGTAGCAGTAAATAACCAATGCTAGAGAGAAAATTAAAATAGTGACTTGGTGACTGGTTTTTGTTGAGTAATTACAGTGGGTCTCTCTGAGTATGAGACTTACATGAACCAGAAATTTAAGTAATAAAAGAGATCCAGGAATATAGCAACAGAGAAAGAATAATCCAGAGAGTGAACATCTACTGGGCTACTTGAGCGATTCATTTGACATATGAAATCAGAGAGGTTGGAGTTAAAGCTAAGTGCAAGAAAGGCATAAGGAAATCACAGACATGTGGGTGTGGGCAGATCTTTTAGGACTTTTTCTACTAGGTTAAGGAATTTATATTTTATTCTCTGCGATTAAAGAATTTTAATCATGAAAGGAAGGTAGCCTATGACTGTAATCACCATGTATAACAGTAATTCAAGAGTAAAGTTTTAAATTTCACATATATAATTTCTAAAACTATTGTAGCATAAACGTATTTATTTAGTATATTGAGGACACACGTGCAGTAATAGCACTCTTCACATATTTTTCCATGTTTTATATCTTTATTTAACAAATATTTCACAACTTATACATTCTTCTGTGAGCGGAACAGTATGAAAAGATACAGCAAATGGCCCCCTGCCTGGTAGTATTTCCAGTTTAGTAAAGATGATAAGAAGAGACATAAGTGTAGCCTGCCAGAAAGTTGAAAAAAAAATACCATGTAATTTCAGAAAAAGAAGATACTGTTTTGTTTTTGTATGGCATACATAGAAGAAATATATAAATCTCAATATATATTTGAGTAGGTGTAAATATTATCCTTCATTCAAGACATAAACTGATTAAAATTTCTCTGAGCCAGATATCTGGGGGAAAAAAAAGGAAGATAGAAAGAAATATAATAATAAAAAAAAACTTAATTAGAAGCTATGCAACAGCAAACTGAAATCACAGAAAACAACAGATAGAAAATATATGAGGTGAGGGCACCTGGGGTGGCTCAGTGGTTGAGCATCTATCTGCCTATGGCTCAGGTTATGATCCCAGAGTCCTGGGATTGAGTCTTGCATTGGGCTTCTGTGTCTATCATGAATAAATAAATGAAATCTTCAAAAAATAATTAAAAATATGTGAGGTGAAATGAAATAGCAAAACGAAAAATAAAATCATAGAGATTACACAAGGACTCAAGAGAAAGTGATATAGGAGTCAGGCAAAGGAGATCCATTATGCATATAATACAAGAAACTGTCAAGCAAAACTAAATTTATATTACAGAAAATATTTAAAATTATACTTTACAATATATTTCTTTGATAAATATTTAATATACAGGGTGGCTGGGTAAAGTTAGTTAAGCATCTGTCTTTGCTCTGATCATGATCCCAAGATCCTGGGATCGAACCTAGCATGAACATCTAGTTCCCTGCTCATCAGAGAGTCTGCTTCTCCCTCTCCCTCTCCCTAGGCCTCTTCCCCTGCTTGTGCTCTCTTGTGCTCTCACTGTCTCTCTCTCTCAACTAATTTAAAAAACCTTAAATAAATAAATAAATAAATATCATATATACATATATTATCTATATTTATATATTTATATATATTTATTATTTATTATATATATTATTATTATTTATTATTTATATATGTATATTATATATATAATATACATGTTGAAGGAGCACATCATGTGTCAATTGCAGAAAATAGGAAGGACTCTCTTAGTTAAAAAGAGACAAGCAATCTAATAGGCAAATATAATGTATATATTTTGGATCTTAATGAGAGAAAAAAATAGTAAAGCCTAAAATGTCATCTTTAATAGAGTGGAAGAAATTTGAATATAAACCTGCTATAAGAAAAAAAATGACATTTTTTAAATGACATTTTATTCCTAATTTTATTTTATTTTTTTAAGATTATTTATTTATTCACGAGAGACACAGAGAGATTGACAAAGACACAGGCAGAGGGAGAAGCAAGCTCCCTGTGGGAGTCTGATGCAGAACTCGATCCAGAATCCCAACATCATGACCTGAGTAGATGGCAGATGCTCAACCACTGAGCCACCCAGGGGCCCCAATTCTTAGTTTTATTAAGTATGGTAGTATTACAGTAGCTTTGTAGAAAATCCATGACATCTTTTAGATATACACTAAATTGCGTAAGTATTTAATGACGTGATGTCTGAGAAAATATAAAAATTTAGCTAAAAAAAGAAAAATGATAATAAATAACAAATTGTAAATATTTTGAAAATACTTAATACTGTTTCAGTGTATTAATCTGTCCAGTTGTTACAAGTGATGAACAGATATTGATACATCATAATCACTCAAAGTCCATAGTTTACATCGCTGTTGTAATTTTATAGGTTTATTATAATTCAAATTATAATATGAATTCACTACTAGAGTATCATTCAGAATATTTTTACTGTCCTAAAAATCTGGTATTTTGCCTATTAATCTCTCCCTTCCCCAAATATATATATATGTGTGTGTATTAAATATATATATATTTTAAAATAACTATGCATAATTTTCATATATTTTAAAATATATATATTTCTTAAAATATATAGAAACTACATATAGTTATTTTTAATATATATATTTAGTATATATATTTTAAACATAATATATATTTATATATATATATGTTTTTTAAAAAGAACTAGAAACAATAGCCTTCATGAACATAAACAGAGTACCTTGACAAAATTTTAGCTAATTCATTCAAGATGGTGTAAAAATTATCTTAAATCCTTACCAAATGGATTTTTTGAAGCAATATGAGATTGCTTTCACATTTAAAAAAAAATGAAACATATGATTCATTCACGTTGAGAGGAAAATTACCAAAAAACTCCTGATCATTTCACTCGATGAAGGAAATCACATAACATAATTAGTTAATACAAAAGGCCAACATACAAAAATATATAAGGGGTCAGAAAATAAAAATACATTTTTAAAATCTCCTCCATTTCTAATAGCATAAACAAAAAACCTTCAGAGTAAATTTAGCAAAAGTGTACAGTATCTGTCTACTGAAAATAAGAAACATCGGTGAGGAAAATTAAACCAGAATAACTGCAGCAATGTGCCTGTACATTGGATCAGAAGAAACTTAACTGTTAATATAGGAGTTCTCCACATACTTGATCCATAGTTTAAAAGTGAGCTAGCTAAAATTCTATCATATGAGCTTTTACTTCCAGCCATAGTAGAAAAACAGGGACCTGATTTGCCCTCATACTTGGAGGAAAAAAAAAGAAAAAATATGTGAAGCAATGTTTTTATAACACTGGACATAAGACAACAAAGGGCAGTGGCCCTGATAGACAAGAAGTAAAGTACACGTGTCCTGTGATTGCTTCAGCTTATTAACCCCTACCCTTGTGAAGTTTTCTCCCTGAGTCCTCAGCTTAGCTTCTACTCAGTGCATGCAGTGAGAACCTACTGGATAACAGTAAAAGAACTACCCAAAGGCCAGAGATATACATTCACACAAGGTTGGGAATAGTGCCTCTTCCCACTTGCCTGACTTGAAAGTCTCATCGTCCGTTGGCCATAGTGTAGAGTCTAAGAAGGATCCTGCCTCAATAATGGGAAGTTATTAAGTCCTACAAAAGTTAAAGAAAATACTTTTGGGTGAAGGGACAGGGCATCAGATGGAAATCTGGATCCACACAAAAAGAGAACATTGCGAATAGTGACTACATGGATAAACATATACACTTTTAGGAATTTAAATCTCATGAAAGATAATTGAATATTTAAACAGAAATAGTCACAGTCCAGTGAGCAATTTCATGGCATATTTCTTTTCTCTGAGCTAATTATGACCAATCCCATATGTCCCATTTTCATTTTATGACAATTCATTGCCGGGACCACTCAACATTATGATTTAATAGATGTGACGATACTCGGCTCACTATAGGTTGCTCTGGCTGCAAGATCATGCCTTGAGCCAAGGCCAGATGCTCAACCACTGAGCCACCCAGGAATCCCAGTTCACGTGATTTCTGTTTTTTTTTTTTTTTTCAATCTAGGCATAAGAAAACTTTTCTGCTCTAGATCCAAATCAGAGCTACCAGTTTGTTGTTGTTGTTATTTAATAAAAAGATTAAGTGTGGAATATACTATCTTCAGACCTCAAAGAGGTATTTTGTTGTTGTTGTTACTAAGGATGGGAAGTGTGCAATAGCATAATTTGTACTTTGCAAGAATTGCCCCAGCATTCCCATATATAATAGACCACCCCCCCACAAAATACTCACTGATGTGGTACATGCATAAAACACTTTTGGTTTTCATCTCTCCTTTATGTAGCATGTGTCTTATCAAAGTTTTCAATTGTCTTGATGCTTTTTAAAATCTAGTACATTAACACGTTGAAGTCACCATAGAGGATTACATAATATATTATGATGTCTTGCTTAAAATACAAATGTTTTATGTCCTTTCAGAATACATTATGATACTGGATGAGGGGGTTAAATAAGGAAAACTATAAGGAAAACTATAGGAAACTAAGGAAAACTAAGGAAAACTATAAATGTATGTTGTTATCTGAATCATATGAATAAAAACCATTTCTGGTCTTCATTTTTGATGGACATAGAAAACAACACATTTGCCAGTTTAAAGGACACACAATATAACTGAGTAATAATCTAACAAAGATATCACATTTGGCAACTATTACAAATATGGCTACTACTTGATTGAGTTTCTAGTAGTCTACAGTCTTCTTTTAAAATATTTCTTTTAAACAAACATCTTTCTTCCTTTTTTTTTTTAAGGATCAGGTTGATGAAATAAAGGGAATAGAAAAATAAAAAATAAAAAAATATATATAAAGGGAATAGGATGGGGAGTCTCTCTTGAATCCTTTAAGGTTTTAGGAATGATAGTAAACTCTAAACCACCCTTCCCAAAATATGGTATTTTATTTACAATCTTGGCCAGAGTAGGACAATTTCAGTGTCTTTTATTTGGCTTTCCATTATAGTAGTGTTTAATCCCACAATCTAAGGATAAATGTAGCTTTTCCCAACTACTAAGTATGTTGTAAGCATTATATATCTTGGTAATGGTAATATTATTATTACCTGAGGTGGAAAAATCTGTGGGCCATATTTGAGTTAGTAATACATTTTTTTTACATTGTCTGTATATACTCCTAAAAGCAATCATTAAGACCCTTTGGCTTCAGGTATTAATGTGAACTCAGATTCTGTATCTAAAGGTCTTCAACATGTTGAGATAGTTTATTTTGTTATTTTAACTTAGTAACAATGTTGATACCTAAAAGAAAGGAAGTGGTGGGTTGTTATTGCATATATTTACTTTAGAAGTCCAGCGTTTTTACTTATGGAGATCCTTCTTCTCCTTGATATGATGGAGTCCACATCTGAAAGCTGCCTCAAGGACTGTAGCAAACGAAGCATATCTTTGATGAGCTTAGCAGTAGACTGGACACAGTTGAGGAAAGAATCTCTATGTTTGAGGATACCATAATAGAAACTGGTAAAACATAAATGTAATGAAAACAAAGAGAAAGAATAAAATATTTAAGGACTGAATGACAACTATAAGAGGTATAACATACACATGCAATTTAATTTACATTAGTACTTTGAAAATGAAACAGAACAGCTATAACAAAGTATATATAAGATCTATAAGTAAGAAACTACAAAACCTCTGATGAGTGAAATTGGAAGAACAGAATAAATATGGAAATATTCCATGTTCACAAATAGAAAGTTTCAAAATTGTCAAGATGCCATTTCTTCCCAGTTTGATCTATAGATTCAATGTAACCTTAATCAAAACCCCAGCAAGTTTTGCTGATATCAACAAACTGGTCCTAAAGTATAAATAGAGAGGCAAGAAACCAAGAATAGCCAGTACAATATTGAAGGAAAAGAGCAAAGTTGGAGGATTGACACAGTCTAACTTTAGGACCTACTATAAAGCTACAGTAATCAAGACAGTGCGGTATCCATGAAAGAATAGATATATAAATTAATACAACACAATAGAAATCCTAGAAATAACCCCACGCATATATGGACCATTTGTTAAAAACAAAAGCCAAGAATATACAATGGGGAAAGGAGAGTCTCTTCAATAAATGCTGTTGGGAAAACTGGGCTGCCATATGGAAAGGAATGACACTGGATCAGTATCTTACATCATTTCCAAAGATCAACTCAAAATGGATGTAGGACTTGAACATATGACATGAAATGGTAAATTCCTAGAAGAAAACATAAGGTGTAAGCTCATTGAGATTAGTCTTGGCAATGATTTTTTTTTAATTTGTCACCAAAAGCAAAAATAAACAAGTGGATTACATCAAGCAAAACAACCTCGGTTCAGCAAAGCAATTAACAAAATGAAAAGGCCACCTATGAAATGGCAGAAAATATTTGCAGACCACATATCTGATAAGTGCTTAATATCCAAAATACATAAGAAACTTATACTACTCAATCACAGAATAATAAATATACTAATTTAAAAATAGAAAGAGGATTTGAATAGACATTTTTTCTAGAAAAGACATTAAAAAGCCAAAATGTATGTGAAATGGATTAACTTCTTATAAACTAAGAAGCACAAAGAAAAAAAAAACACTTGGAAATTACTTATAATGGGAAAATTACAATCTATGAGCACTTTTTGATCATTTTCATTGTGTGTGACAGTACAATTCTGAAGAGTAGAAATGTAAGAAAACGTCAAGTAGGAAAGTCAATCATATATAAATTTAGTAATTCCAAAATTAATTGCTCATTCTCATTGTTGTGATTCATTCAAAGAGATTGTCAGACAGGATAAGTAAAGTTTCAGATCTCTGAAATAGTAAGGATGGCACATAAGGTAATCTTATGGGGATTATAGTCTTGACCCAGAAGACCATATTTCACATACAATAAGTAAAACAAAGAAAGAAGGGAGCAGGAGATAGAGAAGTTCCATAGACTGGGAAATTCGAATGAGTTAAAAGAAAACAAGGAAGAACCTAGATGTTAAGAATTCAGAATTTGTGGTTTGAAAGTGGCCTACTATTTTTACACTAACATTTTATAAACATTATGTTTGTCAGACATATATTTTATCATATTCTTTTTATAAATAAGGGTTGGTGCTTTTTGGTTCTTTGGCTGATTTGCCAGGTGAAGATGCTAAGAATTTGGTCTTTCTTTTTTTTTCTCTTTAAGATTTTGTATTTTATTTATTCATGAGAGACAGAGAGAGAGAGAGAGGCAGAGACATAGGCAGAGGGAGAAGCAGGCTCCTTGCAGGGAGCCCCATATAGGAAGACTCAATCCCATGACTCCAGGATCATGCCCTTAGCCAAAGGCACACACTTAACTGCTGAGCCACCCAGGCGTCCCGAATCTGGTCTTTCTAAATTTTTTTTTAAGATTTTATATATTCATTACATATAGAGAGAGAACAAACGGGGGAGAGGAGCAGAGAGAGGGACAAACAGACTTCGCACTGAGCAGGAAGCCCTATGCAGAGCCTGATTCCGGGACCCTGGGATCACAACCCCAGCAGAAGGCAGAGGCTCAACCACTGAGCCACCCGGGTGCCCTGGTCTTTCCAATTCTATCAGATATTATTGCTACAGTTTGTTTACTTTGTTTCTCCCTGTTCAGTATTTTAGGCTTGATTTGCCTTCTGAAGCATTTAAAATATTATGTTCTATTGGGTAGTTTTATTATAGAAATTAACATTTATCCATCCTCCCCACATTTTTTCTGTTCTTATTAGTTATTAACATACACATTCTTAATGTTAATCAATAGTATGTATATCCATATCTCTAAAGTTGCGTGATATACTTTCACGGAAGCCTTTTTATATTATCACATTTATTCATTACTATTTTGGGTGTTATAAGAATGGTTTGTTGCAGTGCATTGTTTTAGTTCTCCATTACAATTATTTCCAGACTTCCACTGTAATTAATATTTCACTTATGGATATCTCAAATAATTCTGTTTTCTTTTGAATATTTGCAGTTTAAAAGATTTTCTTTGCAGACCTAGAAGGAATATAAATCACAAATACTTAGGGAAGGCTTCACTTCACGAAAACATTACAAGAAAAATTGAGAAAACAAAGCATTTCCTGCTGAGAGATTTCAAGGAGTAATTGTGTATTGGAGAAGATGAAGATATTTGACAACTTAGCAACTTCTAATTATGTTCTTGTTCTTGTTGTTATATTGTGTTAAATGAGTTTCCAGATCTTCAACACTTACACATTCTAATATCAATTCAAACATTCTCTCTGGATGAATACAAATTGATTTGGGGTTATTCATATCTGCTTCCTGCATTAGTACAAATAACTGAGAACTGAATTTCTTATTATGGAATTAATATTGCAAGTCATATTTTATGACACTGTGGAGTTTTCAGAGGATATGATATGTCGACTCAGTCGCTTTACCCTATAAATTGGGAAGATAGATGTAGATATATACAGGAATTCAAAAACAGAAATAATTTTTGTTACTTAATTTTAATAAGAATTAGAATCTGAGACACAGCACACTCTAAGACAGTTACATAGGAAACCACAGAAATTTGCCAACAAGAAATTCATTTTGTAACTTTATTCTTTAATAGAAAGTCTGGCTCTTTGTGAATACCCTAATGAGATTTTATTTAAAATGAATCTAAAATATACTTATATATTTTAACATGTATGTTTCAGTCATGGGAGTAATTGTGTCAGAATCTATCAGTGTGTGTAAGTGTGTACATGTACATATATTGAAGTATATGGATATAATTGTATGTGCATGTTTATATTTTATATGTATATATATTTATAATTCTTTTTATCTATGTGTATATATTTATAATCATGTATGATGTATCAATCTATTTCTCTACACTTATACATAGAGATAATACAAAAATATATATGATTTTCTTATACGAGCCATAGTAAAATAGAATCTTATGATATGACATAATCTGTAGTATTGCCTGGTATATATGTTTTTTTTTTTGGTATATATGTTTTAAATGACTTTTAATTGTACTTGAAAGATTCAAAGTATAGCGATTATAATTTATCTTTGAGAAGTAAAAAGGAACATCAAGTTGAAAGATTCAGTCTATTCAGTTATTAAGGCTATCACGATGAAAAGAATTGAGGTCCTTAGATATTATAATTTTTTAAGGAAAATATCAGGATTATGAAATATATTTCATAATAACCATTTAAAGAAAATATTACCGAGTTTTTTGTTTTCATTTTCAAATATTTTTTGTTTCCTCACATGGCTTGCTTTTGAAAAATGAGCAACATATATCATTAACAAAGAAAGTAAAGATGAAGTATTTTAGTCCCTACGCAGGAAAAACTCACTGTAGTCAATGGAGATTTTCCATTTAAAGATTATAGGACTGCGTTTAGAAACAGAACAATTTAGTGTAATATATTCCATGAATACGTAATTTTCACCAGGTCAGCCCCTTCTTTTTTTTATTCTCTCTACAATACCCAAATGAGCTCTTTGCTTTCTATTTTGCATCAAAGACAAATTACTTCCTTGCTGTACTCAGAAATAGAAGAATATAATGAAACTCAATGTCATTTAGCTAGGCATCAGATTACAAAAATGGGTCACTCCAACTAGCTTTAAAAAACTTTCTGAGCAGATAAAGAGCACCTGTTATGTTCCTATCTTGACTGGACGTGATATGAGAGGTGACGAAATTACAAAAAAGTGCCAACCAGATAATTTTTGTAAACATGCAGGAAAGTAATCCTCATTTTCTGCCTCACTGCCTATTTATACAGGACAACAATCTACTAATGTTTTTAAGTGATAGAAATATTTAATTTTCATACATTAGCATGCAAAAGTATACACTGGAAGTCACTGAGATTTGAAATTTAGGAGTTTGGCCAAGTTTCTCCCTATAATATAAAATTATAAGCCTCCCATGTAGTGTATTTATTCTAAAAATGGGAGTCCCAAAGATTTTCTGAGAGAACGAAGCTATCCTTAAGCTTACCTTGTGCTCTCCAAGTTTTTCAGTTGCTAATATTATTGCTTTTTTCTTAAATATTGACTTAGATTTATTATTATCTTTTTCTGCCAGATTTTCAGCAAGTCGATAAGGCAATTTTTAAAAATCATTTTGGCCTCTGGTTTCCTAGACATTTATATCATGAAAGTGTAGTCTTCCGACATATATTTGTGTTCAATAGTTATAGTACGTATCCCTGCCGAACTTTTTACCACGCCAACTTATTAGTTATCTGCTGCTTGTCATTTTGGGCCATGATTCTTCAAATACATTGCCTATTAATTAAAAGCTTTTCTTCTAGTGGTCTCAGTTTAATTCCTGTTCCTTGTAACTACACCTATTACACTTAAGCTGATATTACCAGTTGGACCTTCCATGATTCTGTGCAACTTTCACTCTGATGGCTTTCTGACCTATGTTTTGATAAAGAGAGGTAGACATTCATTTTCCATTGGCCAAGCTATTCTTTCCTAAGTAACTTTGAGTTTAAAACAATTTCCATTGTTCAGAATACTTCATCTATTTTATTCACTTTCTCATATTCAAAATAATGATTTTGTATATGATTGTTAGTCATTTCACTTATTTGACTTTTTGTGCAGACCTTTGGGTAAGGATGAAATTAATAGTTTGTTCTTTTCATACCTCTCATCATTCTTATTGACCATTTTTTTTTTTTGCACATCCTCTTCTTTCCTTCTGAAGCCTTATCTATATATTTTCTTTTTGGTGATATGATATATATGATCATTTATATACATGCCACATTTTATGACTTAGGGTTTATTGCAGTATATAGATTTATTTTCAGTAATTTTTTCTTATAATAATACCCAGATTAATAATATATACAATATATTGAATGAGTCTGTGAGTGGTTCTTTTTCTGCGAATTGAGCACAGTGATATCTTTATTATATGTATCGACTAATTAAATCTTTATATTAGCAAAAGAAAATTCAATCATGTAAACTTTAAAACTGACAGCCTGGAGAGAAACATATTTATTGAAGCACATGGCCAAATTCATTTTACTTATTTAACATTTATATAGAAACTGTCATGTATCAGACGATATTTGCTTTACAAATTTAACTCATTTATTCCATCTGACAATTATAAGAGTTATGCCATTATTACTACTTGTACATTTTCTACAGATAAGGAAAATGAAGCACTGAGAAATCAAATAGGTTGTCCAAGATCTCATAACTACTATGTAGTAAGCATGGATCCAAACCTGGACAAGCTTGCTACTGAGTACACATTCTCTCTCATAATGATATACAGCTTCCCTTACCTTAGTCCTGATAGAGCATATACTTACACAAATAGCACTGCCTGGTATGTTTCAAAGCAAATAATGGAGCCAAAAGAGACACTATAGTTATACAAAGATCTAAAAGACTAGGAGGTCAAAGGCATATTTACATTTCCTTTTACAAATAACTGTGACTTTCAAAAGAAAAGAGCCTGTGTTAGATGGTGCAAATAAAATTAATGTGCCATCAAGGGCACCAGGTGGCACAGTCGATTAAGCCCTGGACTCTTGATCCTCGGCCCAGGCTATGATCTCAGGGTCATAGGATGGAACCCCACATAAGGCTCTGTCCTAGGGTAGAGTCTGCTTCAGACCCTCTTGCTCTTTCTTCCTGCCCCTCCCTCTCATGCTCTCTCTCTCTAAAATACATAATAAAATAAAATAAAATAAAATAAAATAAAATAAAATAAAATAAAATAAAATAAAATAAAATAAAATAAAATAAAATAAAATAAAATATAAAATAAAATAAAATAAAATAAAATAAAATAATAAAATAAAATAAAATATTACTGTGACATCACTTAAGAGATTGGAATGGTAAAGACTAAGCAAGAGTTCAAACACATGGTATGGGAAAATAAGAAAATGAATTTGCAATGGAATTAGCTGGACTTCTCATTTGCCTCTAAACTAGAGAGAACTTGATCCAATAAATCTATGGACTCTAAGTATTACATGAAAAGAAAAGCAACAACAGAGGGAGAAAATGATAAATGGCAAGTGGCTCAAATTGAAGTCCCACAGCTTGACTGGGAAGTGTCATTCACACGGGACTTTGTCCTCTTGGGAGGACAGGAAAAGAACCTCTGCCTACTGGAAAGTTTCTCTTATTAGATATTTATTTCTGCACTTATCTGGACTGCCTTACTCTTTATATACAGCTTTGTTAGATATTGCCTTATGATTTTCTGGTTGTTTTTGTTTCCTCCTAACCGCTGCTTATACTTCAAGACTTAAGTATAAGCCCTCCTTAAGTCCCCCCTTACTGTCATGACCTAATTTATATTTTTTCCTTTCTGAATTTTTAAGAGAAATAATACATTTATAATTAAACTGCATAAACAATGATATATTTTATATGATAAATTGTTTAGAATATCTGCTTAAATATTTTAATTTTAGCAGGTCCATTTTCTTAAGCTACCTGTATCCTTGGATAAATGCAAAGTGCGTTACCCACAATAGGTTTTCAAGAAAAAAATATATATATTTATATATATAAATATATAAAAGGATTAAAGTAATATAAGTAAGTAGTATATACATAAATATAATATATATTATACATATTTTCTTTAGCATGTTCATGAATCGTATCTCTATCTCTGTCCATTATCTGTCTATCTATCTATCTATCTATCTATCTATCTATCTATCTATCTATCATCTATCTATATCTATCATCTATGTATCTGTCATCTATTTATCTATGTATCTATCATCTGTCTATCTATCATCTACCTATCTTTTTATCTATCATCTCTCTATAACGCACATTTCTATTGACAGGCCTGATAGATGATATCTTGACACTTGTACAATTTTGAGGTTTTGAAGCTATTCATGCTTTAACTGAAACAGGTTTTGTCTAAACAGTGAAACCTTCTAATTTTGACACTCTTATTTGTTACCATTTATACATTTTTTGAATGAATAAATAACAAAATCTTTGTCTTTTTCATATACTTAATATCCTTTCTCTTCAGAGATGTCACTTTTCTGAAATAGGTCACCACAATGCAATTTTGTATATTCTCTGGCAGAATAGCCAGAGGTGACTAAATTCTAGCACATACAAAGCTGACTACATGCTTGCTAATAATCATGTCATCCCATGTATCTGTTACAAATGCTGGCGCTGACCAAGCACAAATACTAGCTCTTTTTTTATCCCTGTTGTTTCTAATTTTAATCTTTGTTTCTCTCTTCTCTTTTGAAAGTCCTAAACTTCCCCAGCCCCTGTCCTATCATCTATCTAATTTGCATGACTTTATTTCTCATTTAAAATTATTTAAGAATTAGTCTAGAGAGAAAATTATGGAAATAAAATAAATTAATTTTAAACTAAAAAAAAATATTTGGAACTAATTTGACATTTCTATTCACTTCTACATATTCAAGCAAAAAAATAAATTTGACATTATTTCTTTGTACTATTTTATGTAATATACTACTATTTAAGTATATTCATAGTCACAAAAGAAAAAATAAATGCCAAAAATATACATAATTTTCAAGAATATTTAAGTTTCTAAATAATGATATTTTATTTATTTTTATTTATTTATTTATTTATTTTAAATATTTTATTTATTTATTCATGAGAGACAGAGAGAGAGAGGCAGAGACAGAGGCAGAGGGAGAAACAGGCTCCATGCAGGCAGCCCGATGTGGGACTCAATCCAGGGTCTCCAGGATCAGGCCCTTGGCTGAAGACAACGCTAAACCACTGAGCCAACCGGCCTGCCCTAAGTAATGAGATTTTAATGTGTAGTTTCATTTTATGTATAAAATGCAACATAAATGTTCATTCACTAAATTCACTCCTTAAAAAAAAAGTTCATTTAGAGAGTGTCCATTAGTGATTAGAATCACAAACACTAGCGTCAGACTATTAGCTTAAAATCTTGATCCTGATCTTGATTTGCTCTTTGGTCTGGTATAAGCTTCTATGTATTCTCTCCATAATTTGGTTCCTCTCTGAGTTGGTGGAAAGATTAAGTGAGTTAATACATATTAAGTCTTTAGTATAAACACACAATAAATACAAATTATCATGAGCTATTCTGTAATAGAAGACTAAAATAATATGAAATAGCAGTTGAAATAGATATTAGATATACATAGTAATACATTGATAAATGAATGGAGAAGAATAATCTAAAAATCATGTTTTCTGCACTTAGAGTGGCATGTGAAACAAATACAATGTGGCATAATACATTAATCTGCCTTAGTATCAAAATAAGTATTACTTTGTCATTTACTATCAATAAAGAATCACCACAAATTCCCTAGAAAGAGTGAAAATTCAAAACCTATCCAGATAAAAATTGCTTTTATATTGATGCTATCTCTGGGGATATGTTTGGAATTGAAATTCTTGTTTTTGATCACCCTGACATTATTGTTCATTGGAATGAACATGAGAAATTGCTCATCAATGACATATAAAATTTTTTAAAAGATTGGAATTTAAAACCCATCCCTGGAGCTTGTCTTAATATTGAAGCAATTTCATAGCCAGGGTTTGAATTTAAGTCCTCATGGATTTTAAATGAGAATTGTTTTCACATTGCTTACACAATAAAATAGGACTAAATATATTTCTATAGAGACTGAGATATAGAACTCTGTGAAATTCAGATTTTTCAAAGGAAATAAAAAGTAATATATTATGTATGTACTTTCATATTTTCCTGATAAACGTTATCTTTATTTTAATGTGCAAGTTTGTAATTAATAATATAATTATGTAAAGATAAGTATACATGTTTTATGAAAGATTTAAAAGTTATATCTAGTTTCTCATGTATTCAATTTTCTAATCTTATTTTTGTCTCATTTTGCTCAATTTAAGAAGCTATATAAAATGTCTGAGGGAGATTTTAAATCTAAGGTGACATTTCACATTAGTATTGCACTATTTCTAGATTATATTTAAAATAAGCATAATAATATTGAAAAAATGAAACTCCAATATTTCTGCAGACATGGAAATGATGTTAGGCCAATACTTATGTGTCCCTTTAAAAATTTTTAAGTACCCTATTTTATAATGCATAATACATTTAGGTAGTAGCATAATATATTCATATGCAATGTATAATAACATGACATTTTAAATTGATATATTTTCTAAGATCACTGCCCTTAATACTAAATTAGCAAGACTGATTAAAAAAAATCTCAAGAATACAGACTAGAAATATCTATGAATAAATTTATTTCTTTTATTTATATAGCTACAAGTTTTATGGTAGACAACATGTGTTCAATGTGTGTTACTAAGAAAAGAGCTTGAGGCACTAAAGCCTCAGGCCATTGAAGTGGACTCAAGGTTAATAAGCATTAGCTCAATAAATATTTTTTAAACATATGCCATATACACTTACTGTCAAAGCTATTATAAATGAAACTAATGTTCAAACAGGTAACACAATGCCATTTCTCAACACATTTATAGTGAATATAAACAGAAGGGAAAGGAATATAAGCAGTACTTATTGAAGTACTTTTCAGGAAGAGATAAGGGCCAGACACTGGCTAAATAGAAATATCAAAAAAAGTAAAACCAATGGAGTCTGTTTAGACTGAAACATAAGGGAAAAAAAAAGTTCAGAAAGGATAACGTGGACCAGTTGCCCTAACAAAGAAAGGCATGTTACATTTACACTCAAACTTCACGGTACAATTGGACTCAAGTTACATGAATAAAACATGAGGAAAAGGTTTGAAGCAAGTACATTACTTGATTTAATTTACATTTTAGGAAAAGTTATGTAATTGATTATTCTATTAGGAGTTTGTGGACTGAAGGAGGCCAGTTAAAAGGCTATTGAAGTGTCCAGAGGAGAAAGAAAGTAAAATTATGAAAAACAAAAATTTTACTATTGAATTAGAACCCAACAAACAGCCTTTTTGAGAAAATATAAGCTTGGTAGGAGTAGAGCTAAGAATTGTGACACTGACCTCCAATATTCAACCAAAAAAGACAAATTTTTCCTACTATGCTGAAAAATACCTTTCTTTTGTTTTGTTTCTGATTCTTATTTCCTTGAATGAAGATTAAAGTTGATTACAGGGACTTCTAAGAGAAACAGTTTCAAAATTCTAGAAGAGTTTTTATGAAGAACAGTAGATCAATAATGAATCGCAACTGTAATTTACCAGAATTCTCCCATGAAAGAGAAGTAAAAGGGTCAACATGTTAATGTCTGTGAAGTCATTTCATATTTGTAATTTATCCAATTCTGACTCTATAAAGTTATGATTTACTTATACTTCTAGCATAGATCAAATAATGTTCAGGGTAGTACAGCACACAATAAGTAGAAAGGAATAATGTTTACATTCAAATATTGAACCTGCCATTGGGCAATTGTGTTATGGGTGATGTTCTTGGTTTAAAAAACTTAGAGTTTAACTTAAACCCAGATCTTTCTTATATATGTTCATAATGCTACAATTAATGTTATTAATTTATTTTTCTTATTTACTGTAAATATAAATTGTCTAATAATTTTTATTGGAAAATGCAATTGTATTTTGAGGAAAAATTACTAAAATAAATAGGAAGAAAGACAGGTTTATTTCCAGGGAACACATGAGAAATCTGCTTTGATCACAGTTCAAATCCCTATCTAAAATTTCCTACTCAGGATGTTCCTTAATTACTTTACTATCGTAGCACTTTTAAAACAGAAATGTATGCCCAATTTTTGATACATACTGAATTATATTCATAACTCTTCACATTTTGGGCTTCTCAAACAGGTGAATACAGATCCTAGTTAGTAATCACTAGTTTGATGAGTCGGAAGTGAGCAGAAGAAGAAAAAGGCAAAATAAATTCATTTTCCTGCAATGTTAATTTTAGACAAAATGTTGGCAGAATCTCCATTTTCTGTTAGAACTGAAGAAATATTCAATGAAATATGGTATAACATTTATATGTTTTCATGATAAAGGATGTTTTCATGATAAAGGCTGTCCAACAAACACATGCTTGTACTATAGCCAATTTATGTTGTAATTTTGAGAACTACACCTGGGCATGTGTTTATTCTTCTCTACTGATAGTGTATCTTTAACAAGAAAACCTCAAATCTAAAACCAAATCCCAAATAAATTAGAAAAAGAGAAAATTCAAAATATCAAAATAAATTGTATACAGGTTTCAGAAATGGCTAAATCACAAAAGATGAAAAGGGCTAGGATTCTGGAGAAAGAATATTAGAATGGTGAACTAATTATCTGCAACTCACAGTCCCTGTTGGCTTTTTCAATTCTGTGTATTCATAAGTGGCTAAGATTTTAGGTTTTGAATCAGCAGAGACCTACTACTATAGGAAAGAAAAAAAGAGACGTTTTTGAAGTTTTGCAGAGTGAAAATGTTTCCTTTTCACAACACTTTTTAATTCTGTACAGCATGGAGGTCTAAAAGCTAGGCTGAGTGGAATTTTGGCAGTCATGCAGCACTGCAGAGATAGAGATTAGAATTCAGATCTCCCCGAGGAAAGGCCCAAGTGAATATGCTGGGATCTCAGTGGGAAGACAAATCAACCCAAACTTCACTCACATTTGTCACTAATTAGCTAAAGGTAATGAGCTTTCAAGTCATTCTACTTAGTAAGGGAAATAAAGAACCATCTCTGGAGAAAATCACTTCATTTAGGATCTAT
The DNA here is from genome assembly GCF_905146905.1 of Nyctereutes procyonoides. Lineage (NCBI taxonomy): Eukaryota > Metazoa > Chordata > Mammalia > Carnivora > Canidae > Nyctereutes > Nyctereutes procyonoides. The sequence goes on along the minus strand of NW_026575032.1, from coordinate 10,215,556 downwards.
AAATTTACAAAAAGATACCGACACAAAATGTTAAAAAAATTACTCAACATCCTAACAGATGGGGCATTTATGGCCAGAAGTTAAAAGGAGTAAAGACAAAACAAAACAAAAACAAACAAACAACAAAACAAAAACTGAAAAATAGGCTCACACATGATCCATTGTGTAAGTTAGCACTAAGGATTTTAAAATATAGTTCATATTTTAAAGAAAGTACAGGAGGACTCATTTTAAAAACTGGTTAAAAGTATAGAGAAAATCAAGCATAGAAAAGTATCAAATGAAAATTCTAGATTTGAAGAATATGTGTTTGGAAATCAAAATTCATAAAAGATGAGAAGATGAGAAGCAGAAGATGAGAAGATTAAAACAGGAGTTTTAGAACTGATGATAGGGAAATAGAAAATATCTACATTGAAAGAGACAGGGAAAATGCTAATTTAATTAACAAACACAATTCATAGGAAATCATAAAAGTTAAATGCAGAAGGAGTGTTTCTCTCAATGTATCAGGAGAAATAGTAATGCTTTGAGGGAAAGATACTGGAGATTATCCTCATTATTTGGAGATAGGCAAATACTTAACAGGACAAGGAAAAAAGTAATTTCAATAAATAATTTTATAACATTCTTAACATTCCTTTGGATAATACATAATTTTATAACATTCTTAACATTCCTTTGGATAAATTATATGAATTGATTATATGGATTATCATAAAATATAATTTCTTTTGATAAAATTCAAAGAGGTCCCTAAATTTCATGTGCCAAATATCATAATATCTATCTATCAAAAGGACCTACAAGATTTTGGGGACATATTTGTAAGTAATGTATACAAATGCAGACTGATACACCTTTATTGTGTTTGAGATTCCAACTGACTAAAAGTAGCATTATTGTTGAATGGTATGATTTTTTTTCCAAAATAGTGAATTATTATTGGTAAATATTTTTTAAAAAACAATGTTTATTTTAGGTATAATTCTGTAAATATCAATGAATATTTAAATTATGCAAAATATGTTGTTTGGATCTGGGAACAAAGTTAAATTTTAGGCTCAGATACTTTGTTCAGGGCACAGGACAATTCATTATGTGGAATTGTCCCAAACCCAAGATATCTAGTATATTAAGGATAAATAGTCTCCAGAATAAATATCACTTGGGGCCCCTTCAATCACTAGGACAGCAAAATACCAACTCACAAATTTCCAACTGCTTCACAAGACATGGAAACTCCCTATCTCCCCACACACATACTGAGAATTTAAAATATAAAATAGAAAGAATATAATATATTCTTTATATAAAATATAAATAATAAAATATCTTTAGGGATATTTTAGGTCAATTTTCAAGAAGCGGAAGTACCTCAATTTCCCATTCATCATCTTTTTCTTCTTCTCTCCAGCTCATATTCAGTTATTTAGAAAAAATTTAGATGTATATTGAAAACACGACCTCATTCCAAATGATTATTAATCATCACCACCAAAGCTAAGATCTTTCCATTCAGGCTACCAAGGTAACTACTGATTCCTTGTTTCTGCCTTTGTCTAATTGCCCATTGGATCCCCAAATCAATTCTCCATAAACAAGAGGAAACTTATTTAAAAAAATATCACTTCTCTGCTCTCCGTTTTTGAAAGTCTTCCCTTCTACTTAGGATAAAATTATAAATTCTTCATTTGGCCTAAAAGTGCCACAACAACTAGCCTCTGTCTATTTCTGTCATACCTTATATTCTACAATTCTTTCCCTCATTACCCCTAAGCATGTTGCCCTTCATATTCTCCATGCAAACATGAGGCTCAGGAATCTTGGGATACTCTCCGCATTTTCATATTCTTGAAATGTGCCTCCTTAAGTATGTACATGGTAGATGCCTTGTTTGATTCAAATCAGGTCAGATAACATCTCTTCTGTCTAAAACAGCACTCAGTCCACTTAGCAAGCTTAATTTTCCATCATAGAACCTATTAATAACTGGCATTATATTATGTATTTATTTATTCATCTCTCATATTTTCTATTCTCCTCTAGATGCAATCTTCAAAAGGCAGAAAACTGGTCTGATTGTAATCTGCTATATCCCTGATACCTAAAATACTACCAAGTAATAATATGCATTTAATAGATGTAAAGTCCTGGAGTAAATAATCTACTAGTCTTCTTACTCTAAACTTTAGGAAAAATAGTTTGATTCAATGAATATTAAACGTACAGGATATTTTCTTTGAAATGATTTCCAATCTATTAAGAGAAAAGTTCTTTCTTTCTCTTTCCCCACTTGACTACACAATCTATCATTTTATGAGATCATAAAGTAATATATAGTTTTGGGCCCAAGAAGAATTTATCCACCTTGAAACCTTTAGTCCGATAGCTATTCTTTTAATGTTTGCTAAAGCAAATCTTCTAAGCTCCTTCTATTGGAATGTTTTTTTTTAATGCTTTATTTGTATTCTTCTTTAAATGAGCAAAGGGAATAATCTCTCCACAAAAGACTTACAGTAACTCTGATGCCAATGGGAAATTGGATATTTTTAATAAAATATTGAGGAATGTTATTTTACGTTTTGTGTTCTGTGATCTGTAATATAAAAATGCCTGTCTGGGTATTAAGAAACAAGCACACCTTGAAAATATCCTTCGGGTCATATACAGGTAATGCAAAGTCAATAAAATTGCTTCACTAATAATTTTGAGACTTCCCAAAGGTTTTGGCACAGAGTTAGTTTTTTCATAAGATAAGAGAATGCATCCAATGCAGAGAAATTGAATCTATGAAGCAGAAGCATGTGATCTCAGAAGCTTGTAGTATTCTAATCATGACTTCATCATTTCACTTAGTGGGCTTGTCACAGATCTATAATAATTTAATCTTCCAACCATTGAGCTATCTTACCTCTAACCAATACAATTCTGTTTTTCCACAGAGAAATAAAGAACAAGATCTTTTAAAACAGAGAAATAAAGAGAGAGAGAGAGAGAGAGAGAGAAATAATACAGATGAGACAGTCTGTCAATTAGTAAACTTTGGGTAAAGAAGTCCATAATTCAATACTCATTCACCAAGGACAATATTATATATTATTATTATTATTACTGAAGACCTGAAAATATATGTTTGTATGTGTACTTACATTAAAATAACTGACTTAAGGGATGCCCAGGTAGCTCAGCTACTGAGTGTCTTCCTTTGGCTCAGGTCATGATCCCAGGGTCTTGGGATCAAGTCCCGCATCAGGCTCCCTGGAATAAATCTGCTTTCTCCCTCTGCCAATACCTCTGCCTCTCTCTATGCATCTCTCCTAAATAAATAAATAAATAAATAAATAAATAAATAAATAAAATCTTTAAAAAAATAAAATAGAATAACTGACTTGAAACAGAAATTCTCCTAAGCTTAATGTGTATTGCAGTATAAGTTTTCTTTCCTTTTCTAATTTTTACATAGATTCCCTGAAGATAACAACTTCCTTTATGGAAACTGAATAACTTCATTTACTTAAACCACCACAGGGAACAATAGGAGAATGGTAATTTCAGATTTCCATAGTTATTTTATTGTTGGTTTGCTGCTTACAATTAGCATGTCTGTGGTCTATGCCAAAAGTTGTTTGTTCATTTGTTTGTTTATATATTTGTCTGTGAGTAGTAGAAATTTCAGAAATACACACATAGCATTCATTGTAATTCTGTTAAAAGTATGAGTCCAGACCTTACAAATTAAACTATTATTTTCTTAAGAAATAAATATTTACAGTGTGTCTTTATATTTATTCATGATGTGTGTGTGCTTGCATCATTACTTATTTTGAGGCATTTCTTTTTGTATTATATGTCAAGTAAAGTTGAAATTAGGTAGCAAGTCACATTTTAATGTGCGATTTTAATACACAGCAAGAAAAATATTCTTTTGAAGATATACTCAACAACTATAACTTAATGGTAAATGATGTATAGTGTTGATGAATATGCTTGCATTATTTTTAATTAACATAAAATTAATATATCAATATAAATTATGTATTGATTTTTACATACAAATTATTTGTTAAAACTATGCTCAGAGACAGAGATTTAATATTATTAAATAATATAATTTAATAAACGTTCATGTTTCAGTAAATATTCCTCTAGTTTATAAATTAAATGCTTAATGTCTGTAAAATCTTAGAAAGTTTTCACTGGGAGAAAATCCATAATTTTTGTTTTGTTTCATATATAGTAGCTACATTAATTTTTGGTTTCCTAGAGATTGACTCAACATTACAAATCTAAAGGTCTAAGGTATAACTACAAATACACTAATGAGTTTTGGGAAAGTAACATTTAGTCAGTTGTTCATACACCAAAAAATGTTTATATGAAGTTTATCTGATTTATTTTTATTTTAGCTTAGCTGCATTTGGAAACATTTACAATATAAGTACTAAGTAATTGGTATGTATTTAAATTATTATAATGTGAAATCTGTCATGAAGAGAAATTATGAAGCCTGGATATGGTCCTTCCTAACATTACTATTTAGTTAGTAGGCCAGACTACACACTTGAAAGAGTTAATACATTATAAGTTGTATGAAGAACACTTTTAATTAGAAAATATGCATTTAAAAATGTTATCTCAACTTGAAACTTTTAAGGACAAAAAAATTTCTTTGTCAGTATAAATTTCTGGATAGCAAGGGTATTTGATAACTGGTTTAGAATGCTATTTCTATAATAATGCTCTGCTTTACAAGCACTTTGTCAGTGGAGAAGACTTTGGTCAGCATCCCTGCCTCCCACTACACATTGTCTTACACAAAAGAGAAACCTGCAAGTTTATATCTCAACATATCTCGAACCTGTTTCCACTGCTAAAATAATAAACCTTTATTTTTATTCCCCATTCAGGTTTAAAGCTTCATTTAGTTTCTAAGTAGCAAGAAGTCTATAGTTTATTGCCTGAAGTATGCAATGAACTTGTAAAATATCTGAACTTAAACCTTAGATACAAGTGTAGGAAACAAAGAAATTGGGGTAAAGGATGGAAAAATCTTAGCACAGGCAGGAATATAACACAAATGTGGGTGAAGGACTCAGCCTGAGAAAGGTTCACATTCTATCATATATGACCCAGTCCTCTTGGTCACTGTTAATTTAGTATTGAACTTCTACAATTCTCTTATAGGAAATTACTCTCAAATACTATTTGAAGTCTTTATGGAATTCTACAATTTTCAGCATGTGAAAATATAAATATATCTGTGCATACATAATACATAATATATATAATATGTATGACTAAATCCAATAATAATACATTATTTTAAGAAGGTTTTTTCTCAAATTATTAAATTCTTTTGTCTATGCATAAAGATGCTTTGCCTATATGGTCCACATATGTGTAGGGGGTGTTCCCAAATTATTATTTAGTCGGTATAATTTTTGTACAATGTTTTTGAACAGTTTATATCCTTGGACAGTCAAGCAAAATAATGTTAGGCAAGGTGACATGGTTGAGAAAGAAATAATTTTAGTATTTGAAGAAGAAATTATTTAATCCTTTGCAAAATTTGTTGAATATTCTAGCTCAAAAATAAGCTTTGAATTTCCCCTCAATTTTGAAAAATTGAGAAGTGATTTTCTTCAAGTATAATTATAAATAACAAAATATATAAGCAGAGTATAATTGAAAAGCTTGAAGACCCTTAATTATAGTGGTGCAAATGTGACATTATAAAACTTGAATTGCAGCCTAATTATTACTTCTTTATTTCATCTTAAGAAATTGCTGACAAATGGTTTATAGTTTTAACTTAAGAAGCTCGAAAAAAAATTAGAAGTAGAGATCTGTTGGCTAAAAATCATGTTGATATATACTATCTACTTGGCTCTCAAAGATATTATGAAATTTAAAAAAAACATAAGTACAATGTAAATTTGTACTTGAAATGTGTATGTGGATCACAGTAAGGAAGAACACATGTTTATTCATTAAAAAGGACATTTGCACATTTTTATTTCTCTTTCTATTGGATCTCATTCTCATAAGTATTTGCATATTGTAGTGTGTATAAAGATAAATTATATTTATGCAATGCCTAATAAATATGTAATATACCTCTATATATTATCTATATATTTATTAACTGTATATATTATGAATGGCAGTATATCAGATATACTTAGTACCTTATATCAAAGTGTTTATGCAGATAGAAATTCTAACACAATGTAATTTTTCACATGCTATTTATTGACATATGTGTGCATGTACACACATACACATACAGCACAGATTTGATCCATTTTGTCAAATACTTAACCATTTTTTCAAACAAAATATGCAATCTTCTTATCACTCTGGAAAGTTATTTCAACAAAATCATTGCAGCCCTACGTTGCATGGTTTTAGATATTTGTCTTTGCGAGTCTATATCAGTTTTTGGCATTGAAGTAGTAGACTCCTGCATTTGTATAGATCAACTGGTATTTTACTATATATTCACACTTGGGTTGCTCTTTAGTGTTAATTTTCAGTAAAAGACTGATCTAATATTTTCTGTAGAAGCTGAAAATTCTAGATATATACTTTCCCAGTCTGCCCTGTATTTAGCAAATGTGGACTTGTGATCTAGGCCTAGATAATTGAAAGCTTCAGTGCCAGACTTTAAATTGAGAGTGACTGTGGCAAAAAAAAAAAAATATATATATATATGTAATAAAATTATTAATATATATATATATAGCCAAAGCATCTTTATGCATAGACAAAATAATTTAATATATATATATTTTTTTTCGACAGTATATACAGTATATCAGCCCATGCTGACAGCTGTAGTGAAAGCAACAGATCCATTTTCTAGAGATAGCAGTCTAGCTACCATGACTTAAGTGTTGGTAGTACTGGTGGGCAATCACAATAACTTTTACTCAGAATGTTTTCTTTCCTATGATAGTGCCTTAATTCTGTGGCATCCCTTTGTTTCTATTTCCCAATAGATTCCTCTATTCTTCTGGATAATTCTCTAAGCTTACCAAAGTCTATGAAACATATTTGATTCAAATCAGCCAAACGTTTTTTGTGGTTTGCTTCTAAGGACACTTAATAGTATAAATAAACATTTCTCTGTGGTAGGGGAAAAAGAAGTGAAGGGAATCAACACATGTTTCAGGAAATAGGGAGAAAGTATCTGGTCTGTAAATGACAAACTACCCCAGAAGAAAGACTTATCTTTATATGCAAGTATTATGGAGATACAGGAAAAAGTGAAGGAGAGAAAGAAGGGAACAATAATTGACCATACAGTCCAACTGAAGAGACAAAATAGATTGATTTCCTTCAGGAGAAATAATGTTAAGTGCCAGCAGATTAACTGTAAGACCAGTTGGAATCATGTGTACAAGAAAGAGCCAACTAAAAAAAAATAAAAATAAAAATAAAAAAAAGAAAGAGCCAACTAAATAGACACGATGCATTTCTTCAGTTTGACGTTGGGGGAAAAGTGCTCCTGGCTAGTCACATATTTTGGGCAGATGTGAGGCATCTGTTGCTTACACCTGAGAAAGCTAATTAGCTAATTAAATTCCTAGGAGGAGCAGGGAAACAAGCCTGAGGTACAAGATTCACCCCAGCTTAGTTGTATTCTGTACTACCAGAATGAATGCAAATGTTAAGCTCTCTTTGTAGGAGGAAGGGAAAACAACTGAGGATTTTATTTCAAGCCAGAAGAATTACAGAATTTAAGTAAATAAAAGAAAAAAGAATACTCTATTTGCAACAAGAGAAAAAATGCACAATTCCAAAGTTTTATATTGATTGGTTTTATTATCTCAAATAAACATATCTATTTGGCATGTTACTTTTTAATATTAGGCAAATTCTATTATATATTACATTTTATTTATTGTATATACATTACTATATTTTGGACAAATTTATTATATTATATCTAAATTCATGCCCCTCAAGTATACCCCTACATAAAAAATAGAGTTGCCCTTTATTCCCTTACACTTATTAGTTCACAGGGTAAGCTGTTAATTCAGGCCACTGAGGTTAGAATCTCTATGTTGCTATGATTGAGTTTTGTCTGCTGGCTCTATAGAAGGCACATTGACATGAAACACAGGTTTTACTCATAATTCACATAATTAGTATAACTCAGACTGCTAAAAATACCCAATTTACAAAGTCAAACTCTATTTTACACTAAAGTTCTTGACTTGTGATTTTCTCTTTGTACATTAACTATAAAAACATATCTTTGTAAACACCATGGAGACAACACTTAGCACTAGGCAGAATGTGCTGATTGAAGATGATTGAACTGTAATTTGAAGTACCTATGTTTTGAAATCTAGAACATGCCAAGGTTAACTTTGTGCCAACTAGAATGGGTCACAGGATGACCATATATCTACTTAAAATTTGTTTCTGAATGTGTCTATGATGGGATTTCAGGAAGACGTTAACATTTGAATCTGTAGACTGAATAAAGGAGATGGCCCTCCTCAAGATGGGTGAGCATCATCCAAACCATTGAAGGTCTGAATAGAACAAAAAGGTGGACAAAGGGAGACTTCACCCTCTATGCCTATCTTCTGAGTGGGCATATGGGTCTTCTGTCCTTGAACAGGATTTAGGGCACCAGCTCTCAAACTTCTCAGGCTTTCAAACTCACACTGGAACTACACCACCTGCCTTCCTGGGTCTCTGGCTTGTAGATGGCAGATCATGGAATTTCTCAGCCTCCATAATTGCATGAGGCAATTCCTTAAAATCCCCTGATAAATATCCCTGCACACACACATACATACCCTATATGTGTATATATGTATATATATGTATATAATTATATACGTATAAGTATATACATATAATATATATGGATATATGTGTATATACATATATGTATGTATCCATATGTATTTTATATGGATATACACACACATACTCTCTATATATGTATATATACACATATACACATACATATATACACACACATAACCTCCCACATCTATAACATATATGTGTGTGTGTGTGTGTGTGTGTAATGCACATATATATGTGTATTGATCTATCATCTATCTTCCTGACCTCTATCTATATCTTTTTGATTCTGTTTCTCTGGAGAAACTTGAATAATAGAGAACATATATAATTTTGTTTAAAAACATAATCTAACATTTAGCAGTGTGGTAAAGTATTAGCAGCCCTCAACAAGTGAAACTTTAAAAAGGACAACGTTCATACTTCTGTGTTTGGATCACCATATACTTGCTAGAACTGAAGTAAGCCACCTGTATCCAGGATGAAATTAAGGAACCGTATTTTATATTAGGTCATATTGACTCACTACAATGTATGAGAGAGTGAGACAATGTTATTTGCAAATTTAAAAATGCATTAAAGACACACACCTTAGGGGAAAAGAAATATGTAATTACCTTATAAATAAAGCTTTGAAGATTTTGTTTCTTCTTGTTCATTACCATATTTTTAAATTTTCACTTAGTGTTTCTTAAAAGGGAAATATCTATTCAACTTTTTGCTTATAATAAACTGCACCTTCGTTCTAATTCTGATCATAAAATTTCCAAGAATCTTCACATAATAAAGGGAAAAGAATACTACTAAGTGAGGATGACAGCTTTTGTCATTAAATAATATATTCTTGTAAAATGTATTGTGAAATGACCCACTTTGCCCTTTAAAATACTTAAGTCTAATGCAGTATATACAGCATTACATTTCATTTGCAAGGTTAAAAAAACTGGTATAGAAATATATTTTGGTTTTAGTAATTTCTTAAATATCATGTAAGCATTACTTTGAAACACGACATTGAATAGCTATAATTCTCTGCAATTTATAATTTTTCTTAAAATATACATAAAATGTATATAGACATATCTTTTTAAAATTATTTTATTTATTTACTCATGAGAGACAGAGACAGGAAGACAGAGGCAGAGGGAGAAGCAGGCATCCTGTGGGAGCCTGATACAGGAGTCAATTCCAGGACCCTGGGATCATGACCTGAGACAAACACAGAGGCTCAACCACTGAGCCACCCAGGTATTCCAAAAATATATCTTTTAAAGTGGACTTGAATTATTGTTTCTGTGTCTCCTTAACAGGTTGCAACTAAACAATAATGTGAATATTCTTCAAACTTCAAATATAACATATTTGACAATATTGAATACTTGAGAAAAATTTAATGAAAAAGATAGTCTTGAAAATTCATGTTTAACAATGTGAAATCAGGAAAGAATATGAAAATAAAAAATGCTAAATTTATTTGTGATTTTTAAGGTAATCTCAATATCTGGATAAAATTTAAGCTTTAAAATATAAATACTACAAATCGTGTTAACAGGGCAACCAAAATTGCAATGTCATTTACAAGACAGTACAATTTGCATAGATATTGAAATAATTTTATCCTGGCAAATGCCAGATACATTTTTCTTCTATGAAATTGGTAAACAAAAGCTTATTTGTCTCTAATATGGTTAATGGTTACCTTTTTTGTGTAAGCAATGAAGTAGATGTCATTAGAATAGGCCTGAGAGTTGTAAGACGAGGTTTTCATTTTTCCCAATGAGTTCATGGTACAAATGGAAATGAGAAATTAGAGGATATTTTCTATGTATTCAAAACCTTGCCAAGCTGGCTCATTGTTGCACATAAATCTACATAATATTCATTATCATTGATTGCCTAGATGCCACAAAATAGCTTATCTTTCTGTTGATTTTCAAAAATTGCAACCATTTGCAAATATCCAAATATATGATTACATTGAATTATTTTTTAAAATCTTTATTTTACACATGGAATATGGATTCAGGCGTGTTTTCAAGTTAAAATGACCTTGGTAAGCCATTAACTTTCCAGGGTTCAATTTTCCTATTTCCAAGATGTGATAACAATACCTGCCTCTATTTACTTTGAAGAGAGTGAAAATAACAGAGATAAGGTAAATTCTCCCAGGGCCTAAAATAGCTGCTGATAGTAAATGAAATACTTTATAGAAATGGAATTAACTTTTCCCAGCCACTAAGTAAACTTTGACTAAGTTACTGTTTCAAAATTATTGTAGAAACTCAAAGAGCAGAAATACAAATACGAGCACAACATAAAAATTAAATTAAGCGTTAAATTGTTTTGAATGTACTGAAGACCAAATTCTGTGCTATAAACACAAACTCAAGAAGAAAAAGGCAAAAAGGCAGGAATTGGTGCTGGTGAAAATTTAGTATTAAGTAATATTGCTTATAGAATGGTTTATAGTGTATATTGTCACATATTTTATTTAACTTGATTCTCCTAATAATCACCTGAAGTGTCCTATAACATGGTTGTGGTAGATATGTCATGCGCCACCAGATGCTCCTTCAAGAAATCCTCATTTTCCCATTACCTACAGTGAAGCTACCCGGCAACCCCCAGCTCTTTGTCAGATTTGCTTCAACTTTTTTTTTTTCCAGCACTGTCATTTATTTTCCTGTTTATTTCAAAATAATTTCAAATCCACATAAAAGTTGCAATAGTACAAAAATCTCCCATATAAACTTAAGCTTCTGCCTCATTAAAATTTTACCACATTTGCCCTAGCATTTCTCTCATTTTTATTTCCTTTTGCTGTAGCATTTGAGAGTAAGCTACAGACATGACGTCCTATTAACCTTTAATACTTTGTATTTGCAAAAACAATTCTCCTTCTAATGATTAGACAACTATCAAAATTAGAAAATTAATATTGACCTGATATTACCATCTTGTCAGTCAACTGCATTCAAATTTCATCCTATTGTCTCAGTAGTATTTATATTAAGAAATATGTTGCATTTACTATGTCCCGTTAATTCCTCAGTCTGAAATAGTTTCAGTCTTTCCTTGTCTTTCATGACTTTGATATTTTGTTATATATGTGATATTTTGATATATTTGATATTTTGAAGACTATATGGATATATAGATACATAGATATATAGATATATAGATATATAGACATAGATCCCCATTTTGATCCATAAAACTCTTTTCAAGCTCTTTGGCATACTCCCATCATTCTCTAAAATTTTTTCTTACTTTCTGGTAAAAGATCTTTTGAGCTTGTATGTTATGTTTTATGATTCAGATTTGGAGTCAGCCATTTCTCCAAAAACCTTTAGATTTTTGGTTTTGTTTTCAAGGAGAGAATACTGTTTAGAAATCAAATGCACACATGAGCATATTTCTATATTTGAGACTATCTATATGTCTGTCTATCATCTATCTTACAAACCATAAATTCACCCCACTTCCTCTAACTTCAATCCAATATCACAGTATTTATCCTAGTGTGAACTTTTCTGTGTTGCTATAGTAAGAAACCTGGCCCTAATCATCAACAAAATATTTGCTCAGTCACCCCTGTATTTGATCAATCTTTTGCCACACCAGCAGAAAGTTCAGCCCTGAGAATGTTTCATTAACTCCACCCTGGCACATCTTCCAAAACCATGACCCAGACAAGCCAAGGACAAACTATTCTCCAGGTAACCCTCAACCAATGCATAACATGATGTTAATTACTGAGAATACTCTCTTCAGGATGGCTTCCAGCCAATGACTAAGCAGAAAAATGGTATAAGGGCCTACTCATTTCCATCCGAAATGGCATAATTTGAATGGGCAGTTTTTGCTTCAGGTCTCCCATTGGGCTTACAGTCATTATCTGTATCACAGTCATATGGCTAACCCTGGCTAGTCCTCCTCCCTCCCTTTTCTTTTCACAGGTTTTACTTCCAATACCAGAGAACTAAATTATGATAAGGGAATGGACAAAACTACCATGACTTCCATGGAATGTAAATTAATTAAAGAATATTGTGGAAAATTTTACAAGCCAAGAATTTGCAGAAAGAGAATGCTTCCCCAATTTCTAATTATTCCATAGAAAAGTTTGTATGAAAAAAAAAAAGAAAAGAAAAGTTTGTATGTAGGCAAGTTTGAGCCAGAATTGACATACTATGAAAAGAGTTTCATATTGATATTCCCTTGGAGCACTATAAACCCTAGAGAGAGAGAGCAAATAGGGAACAAACACTAAGAAGTGAGATGTGTTTAGCCATAGAAAGAGGAAGAAATCAGTATACAGCTCCATAAGAGTCTCCCCTCCCTACCACGCAGGTGCAAAACCTAGATCAACTTCCATCAAAAATGGAGTAACTAGTAACATTAGCTTTACCCTCAATAAACTATAAGCCCAGGTAAAATATATGAGGTAGCTGCTTTAAGGAAGTAACAGAAGACAACACAACACTGCCATCTCTGAGAGGAGAGAAATAGACAAATCAAGTCCCATGATAATGTCAAATCTATGCCTGCAAAAAATTTCCCACCATCAACTCAGAGAACTGGATTCCAAACGCAGCATGGTGGTCCTACTAAACTAAGAAGGCACAGATCAGAACTTGGGGAAGTAGATTGGTTGTCATCTGCAGGAGCAAACCAAAGTAGAGAGCTGCTTAGAAAGGTTGCCCAAGGTGTTCAAGTGGGAACCTCCATGAGTTGGTGGTGGAGAGCTAGCATTAGTGTTCATAGAGTGGGACTACCAAATGCTTCCCTGGTAGTAGCTGCTGTGGAGCTGAGAGTGGAACACAGGTGTATAAATTTATCACAAGTTTATGTCTGTTACAAGTTAAGGATGTATATGTTTAAGGTATGAGTTTTAGTGTATGAATTATTCCTCAAAAATATTAAGTAAATTAACTTTCTAGTTACTGATTTAAAAATAAAATTAACTTATAATAGTAGATTAAATAAATTGTTACTTTTTTTGAAATCATAAGACCTGTAAGCAAAATGACCAATTGAAAGTTAAATTTATTAATCCTAATTCAAAGCTAAATGAGTCTCTCTCCAACATACACAGTTGATTCTGTGTATTTCTGTGATAATCGCCTTCTCTGAAGCCATCAGGAATACTGAATAAGAGTATACTGAAAGGTTGCTCATAAGATAAATATGCAGTTAGGTCCTTGAGAGCATCTAGTCTCCACATTTTCATCAACTGATCAATATATAATATTGTTTTATGTGCATTTCTCTTTAAAGACACTTTATTTAGTAATTATTGCTGATTCATTAATATTGAATAGATGTCAAACAGTACTATAACTCATGCTTGAATAAATTCAATGTAATATATGTATTTCTTTGCAAGACACATCACAGTTTTGTGCTCAGGAAAACCGGATAGCACTTTAGCACTACACTTGGGGGACATTTTAAACAAATCCCCAACAAAAGGTACAAGAATCCAAATAAATATGCCATTAAATAGACCATAGAAAGAACACACTTATAGTCTGAGAGCTGAAACAGGACATACAGCCACTTTGTTTAAACTTAGATGGAAATATGCATGTCGTTCAATTTTTTCATCTCTCTGCATATGTCTGCAAATGACCACAAAATGCCATGAAATATCAATTTGGGGGCTATAAATAAATTTTAGTAAGAAAATTTACAAATATGGAATCCATGAATGATGATTGTATAATATTTATATGTGTCAATGTGTCCTTTTTTCTTTAATTTGATATCAAATTTATTTGAAATTTGAATTTATTTGACCAAAGATGCTTTTTTAAAAATATGTTATTTATTTATTTGAGAGAGAGAGAGAGAGAGAGAGAGAAGGAGGAGCAGAAGAAGAGGGATAAACAGACTCCACGCGGAGCACAGGGCCAAATGTGGAGCTCAATTACAGGACCTTGAGATCATAACCTGAGCTGAAATCGAGTCAGCTGCTTAACTGACTGAGCCACCCAGGTGCCCCTGTTTTGCTCTAATTTAAACAATTTTGGATCATGTGAATGTGAAGATTCGTAATATTGAACACTGTTCAGCTATAGGGCTTTTGTGAACATTATATGAGACACATAAGATGTCTATCTCACTCTCTTATAGATAATAAATATTTTAATGGTTCAGTTCCATGTCTGGCATAGGTTGTTTTGAACTGAGATTACTAATAGAAAAAAATCAACTCCGAAATCTCAAAAGAGTGTTAAACAGTATCTGTTTGATGGCATTAGAAAACTATCAAGCAATGAAGACTTTCAGGTCTAAAATGAAAGGAATAGAAGAAGTTAAGAAATGTCAGCCTGATATTTGGCACTGCCAGCTCCTTGAGGCATTATATGATTCAAAAACTGTAGCTAAAAGCCTGATAAACTGCTCAAATATCTGTTAATAAGAGGCTTCAAAGGTATATGGAACTTTCACTAAGCAGAGAACAAAAATCAAACTTTAATGCCTTCCAAAGAGAGGAGACTATAAAAAAAGACAGAATGGGAAATAGGGAGAAAATCACTTTAGGATAGAAGTGTACTAAACTGATGACAATACTTCACAAAGACTTAATCCAAGATTCAAAACTAGTTCAATGCCTGAATATATCAAAGTAATAGGTTCCTATCATACAAATCTAACACTCACTAACCTTGTATATTTTCTATATAAAGTTATCCCAAACTTCAAATATCACTATCTTTTATTGCAAAATATTTGATAATCAAAAAAAAAGTTTTGTAAAAATATGTGAATTGACATTAAACCAAGTGGAAAAATCAAATCAGCCTAAAAGTAGATCCAGATATATATTTATCAGATATAGGATTTAAAATAATTTTATTAGTATGTTTCAGATAATAAATGACAAAGTAAAAATTTCAGCAGTGAAAGAGAAATTGTAAATCTATAGGTAAACAGATGGCTCAGTTATTTAAAGGTCCGCCTTTGGCTCAGACCATGATCCCAGGGTCCTGGGATTGAGGCTGCTTCTCCCTCTCCCCCTGCTTCTCCCCGCATTTGTGCATTCTCTCTCTGTCAAATAAATAAATAAATTCATCCAAAAACAAAAACAAAAACAAAAAACAAAACAAAACACCCACCAGCGATTCAAAAATAGAATGACTGAAATTCAAAATGCATGAGTAGGTTTTAGCACAGATTTTTGAAAGCCAAAAAATGAGTTGACTGGAAGATATGTCAGAAGAAATTCATAATCTGAAGCTCAGAGAGACAATTTTAAGGTTAACTTATTTGATATTTTATTTTATATTATCTATTTCAGAGAGAGAGAGAGGGAGAGCATGAGCAGAGGGAGGAGCAGAGAGAAAGAGACAAGCCAACTCCACATGGAGGGCACAGCCCTCAGGGTCCATACCCGGACCCTGAAGCCCTGAAGTCATGACTTGAGCCCCAATTAAGTCAGGTGCTTAACCGACTGAGCCACACAGGCACCCCTATAAGATTAATTTAAAAACCAACATACATAATATATAGAAAATAGTGAATTCAGCATACATGACATAGGAGTCCCAGAGGAAATGAAAGGATGAGAGACTATTAGTTGAAGAAATGATGATGGATAAGATCCAGTATGCATGACAAGTTGTATAGAGAATATTAATCCAGTCACAAAAGAATGTATTTGCATGGTTCCATTACAGGAATTTCCAAAGTAACAAAACTAATCTATGATTCTATAGGTCAGAATTGAATTTACTTCTCAAGAGGAGAACTGAGGTAATAAATTGTAAGGAGTAAAAAAAAAAAATAATGTTTGATGACAATATCTTATTTGATGAGACTCAACTTCATTATAATTCATTTAGTTGTAGTTACAGTTATACATGCTTCATTATGTGTCTGTTGTAACTGTGTTCAATTGTGATTGGAATCATTAGTATCTTCTCAAAATGTTATTGCCAAAGAACCCCAGTTAAGGAAATATAAGTGGTGAAAAACTATTTCCCATTTATTTATTGTCCATAAGTTGTTAGCCATCTTTCTAGGTAATAGTTTAGTATTATTTGAGCAGAAAGTATTTTTATATTATTTTTACTGAGTGCCCTTATGCTTGAGAGTCCATAAGGAGGAAGCATCTAAGACCTAATGAAATTTCAGAGAATCTCATATGGGTTGAGAATTAATGTTCCTCCAAATTCCTTACCTTCCACTTTCCACTACCCCCTAATTTTCCCCTCATCTTTATCCATTTCACTCTCAAGTGGCAAAAAATTCACATGAATAATCTTCCTTCTCTTTGAAATACAAAAATGCATGCTGAAAAATACATATACTGGTAACAAGAAGTTAAATTTTAGGGAACATAATAGAAGTTCCTAAGACTTCATGTAATAGTCAAGTTTATAAAATCCACGAGTTTACTGGATAATCTCAACCATAAATATAGCAACCTAATCTTCATAAAGACTTTGAAATCAAATCTTGACCCTGGGTATTCAAAAGAAAATCAGAGGTTGATCCAATTAAAATTTATCAGGTGTATGTTATAGAACAAATCGGAATAACATGAACAAATTCATGATAGCTTCGTATCTTATCTTGTTTTGTATCATTTTTAAAATGTAATCTCCCATGCATTTTTACAAATGAATGTGATAAATATAGACTACATGTAGAAGGGATAGAAGGCGTTTTGCTGTTATTCTTCAGACTCAGGAAGATGGGATGTTTAAGTGACAAATCAGTTTTCTAGGTGAGGTCAGCTTGGAAATCTGAAGAATCTTTTTTGATTCATGCAGAGTCATGTATTAACCACTTGAGATTTGGATAAAAATGGATTTAAGATTCCTCATTTCTCATTTAGAGATAATTGCTTTAATAACTTACTCTCCAGTTTCTCTTCAGAAAATCATCTTTCTAAATTAGTTGGCTATTGAAGGTCCTCAGGTGCACACATGTCAAATTTAGTATTAACTGAAGTGTATTCTCTATTAGAAGAAGAAATTCCATCTGTGCTTATATTCAATGTCTGGCTACTGAAATATAGTTAATCTCAGTATCTGAACTACACAGTGAACAAAAGTTATAGGAATACAATTTGAAGATTTCTTCCTTTCTACTCTCCAAAGGAGGTATAAACCTCCAGTATATAATTGGCTAACATTGAGAGCATTCAAAATTATGCCTTTCTAATTAAATATGTATATAACAGGTGTATTAACATATTAAGATAACAGGATATTGTATTACCATTGCCATCTAAATGATATTATGCCTTCATTTAGTTATTTTCCAAGGAATATGATCTAGGCTAGTATGAAATTCACTTCATAAACTACTCGATTTTATTTGAAATATGAAACCTGTAATTGTTGTAGTGGTGATTCTTCCTCAAGACTCCAACTCATGACTGCTACTCCAATATAGTTAGAATTTAATAGTTGAATAAAATTGGGTGTGTAGGGTTGATAGCTCCTGAATACTTTTACAGAAGCTTACTCTCTTACCTGCATTGAATGTGGATGCCTTAGGTCTCAAAGCTGTATGTCCAGAAAGGACAGGCTGACCCTGCACCAGTCCAGTCATTGTGTTCTTGGGGTTTTTGCCTTTCATCTGTTTATCAAAGCCTCTCTTCTTTCTAATTTTTATTTTAATTATGGATAGTAATTTATTCTGCTTTCACAATGTTTGACGCTTTAATGCTTGATCATTTAAAGTTGAGAATATTTTAATAAAAATATGTATTATTCTTCAAATAAATGGAAAGTAGCTCTTTAGATTGATGTGCATAGCTAATCTTAATTTAATGCCATAACTTTTATACTCCCTTCAACTGAAAGTGCATAAAAACACCTGTTGTAATTGGCAAACATTGATTTTTCTAAGCATATGATGTATGGAAATGGATTATTCATGAAATCTTATGCACAATGTGACTACCAAAGCACATTAGTCATCTAATAAGGTAGTTATATTTATACATGTTAGATTTTTTTTCCTGTAAAATAGCCAAGATATTAATCCAGGAAAAGTGGCACTGATTATTGTTTCAATGATCCAAAAATGGTTTAAATATAAAATAAACTATTATTTTAAATAAATAAAATAAATATAAAATAAATAAATAATGGATTTAATATAAAATATAAAATAAACTATATTTTAAATATAAAATAATATAAAATAAATAATAATTCAAAATAAAATATAAAATCACGTTTGTAGAAACCCAAATGATATGGTTTCTTTCATTTATGGATATATCACTAAATAAAAGAAAAAGTTTTGTTTTTACTGCTCTTAAGTTTATGATGCTATCTGTCTTGCATATGACATTTTCACTAATTTATTCTGATTTCAGCATTATGATTAAATAATGTTTAGCTAAATAAAAATAAGGGTCATTGAATTCTAAAACTTTTGTATATTTAAAAGGAATATTAAAATATTTTTTATGTTTTGTTTTTATTTACATTTTAGTCCACACATAGTGTAATATTAGTTTCAAGATTAGAATTTAGTGGTTCATCACTTACATACAACACCCAGTGCTCATCACAAATGCCCTCCTTAATCCCCATCACTCACTTAGCCCATCCTCCCCCATCTCAGTTTGTTCTCTTTAGTTAAGAGTCTCTTTTATGGTTTGCCTCCTTCTCTTTTTTTGGCATTGTCTTTCTCTGACAGATTTATTTTGCTTAGTACAGCACACTAGCTCCATCCATGTCATTGCAAATGGCGAGATTTCATTCTTTCTTAAGGCTGAGAATTATTGCATCTCTTTATCCATTCATCAGTCAATGGACACTTTGGGCTCTTTCCATAATTTGGCTATTGTTGATATTCTGCTATACACAGTGGAGTGCATGTGCCCATTCAAATCACCATTTTTGTATCCTTTGGATAAATAGCTAACAGTGCAATTATTGGGTCATAATATAGCTCTATTTTTAACTTTTTGAGCAACCTATATACTGTTTTCCACAGTGGCAGCACCAGTTTGAATTCCTACCAACAGTGTAAGAGGTTTCCTCTTTCTCTACATTGTCCATAACATATGCCCCTTCCCGTGTTGTTAATTTCAGCCATTCTAACTGGTGTGAGGTGGTATCCACTGTGGTTTTGATTTGTAATTCCCTGATGATGAGTGATGCTGAGAAGCTTTTCTAGTGTCTGTTAACCATCTGTGTATCTTCTTTGGTAAAAATTTCTGAGTCTTTGCCCACTTTTTAACCAGATTATTTGTTTTGGGGATGTTGAGTTGGTAAGATTTTTATAGATTTTGAATACTAACCCTTTATCAGATATGCCATTTGCATATCTTCTCCCGTCCTGAAGGTTGCCTTTTAATTTTGTTGGTTGTTTCTTTCACTTTGCAGAAGCCTTTTATCTTTATGAAATCCCAATAATTCATTTTTACTTTTGTTTCCCTTGTCTCTGGAGACATGTCTAGTAAGAACTTGCTACAGCCCAATCAAAGAGGTTGCTGCCTGTGTTCCCTTCTAGGACTTTTATGATTTCCTTCTCACATTTAGGTCTTTCATCCATTTTGAATTTATTTTGGTATATAGTGTAAGATAGTGACCCAGTGTCATTCTTTTTTTTTTTCAGTGTCATTCTTTTGAATGTAGCTGTCCAGTTTTCCCAACACTTGTTGAAGAGATTGTCTTTTTTTCTATTGGATATTTTTTCCTGCTTTGTCAAAATTAGTTGACCATACAGTTGTGAGTCTATTTCTGGATTTTTATTCTGTTCTTTTGACTGATGTGTCTGTTTTTGTGCCAGTACCATACTGTCTTGATATATTACAGATTTGTAATATAGCTTAAAGTCCAGAATTGTGATGCATCCAACTTTTCTTTTCTTTTTCAGTATTGATTTGGCTAGTCAGGGTCTTTGGTGGTTCCATATAAAGTTTAAGATTGTTTGTTTTAGCTCTGTGAAAAATGCTGGTAATATTTTAATAGAATTAAATGTGCTTTGGGTAGTACAGACATTTTAACAATATTTGTTCTTCCAATCCATGAGCATGGGATGCTTTTCCCATTTTTGTCTTCTTCAATTTCTTTAATAAGTGTTCTATAGCTTTCAGAGTAAAGACTGTTTGCCCCTTTGGTTAGGTTTATCCCTAAGTTTCTTATGGTGGTTGGTGCAATTGTAAATAGGATTGATTCCTTGATTTGTCTTTCAGATGTTTCATTACTGATATATAGAAGTACAATAGATTTCTGTATATTGATTTTATAGCATGGGACTTTACTGGATTTGTGTATCAATTCTAGAAATTTTTTGGTGGAGTCTTTCGGGTTTTCTACAGAGTATCATGTTGTCTGAAAATTGTGTAAATTTGACTTCTTTCTTGCCCATTTGGATGCTTATTTATTTTTGTTGTGTAATTATTGGGCCTAGGATCTCCACTACTATATTAAATAATAATGGTGAGAGTGGACATCCTTGTCTTGTTCCTAATTATAGAGGAAAAGTTCTCAATTTTTCCCCATTTAGGATGATATTAGCTATGAGTCTTTCACATATGTCCGTTATGATTTTTTTTAATTTTTTATTTATTTATGATAGAGAGAGAGAGAGAGAGAGAGAGAGAGAGAGAGAGGCAGAGACATAGGCAGAGGGAGAAGCAGGCTCCATGCACCAGGAGCCCGACATGGAATTCGATTCTGGGTCTCCAGGATCACGCCCTGGGCCAAAGGCAGGCACTAATCCTCTGCGCCACCCACAGATCCCCTGCCCTTTATGATGTTGAAGTATGTTTCCTCTATCCCTACTTTGTTAAGGGCAATTTTATCATGAATAGATGTTGTATTTTGTCAAATGCTTTTTTTCTGCATCATTTGAGAGGATCATATGGTCCTTATCCTTTCTTTTACTAATGTGGTGTATTACATTGATTAATTTGTGAATATGGAATCATCCTTGCAGCCTAGGAATAAATATCACTTGATCCTGATGAGTCTTTTAATGCACTATTGGATTCAAGTCACTGGTATTTTGTTGAGAGTTTTTGCATCCATGTTCATCAGGGATATTGGTCTGTAATTCTCTTTTTTAGTGGGATCTTTGTCCGGTTTTGGAATCAAGGTAATACTGGCTTTATAGAATGAGTTTGGAAATTTTTCTTCAATTTCTTTAATTTATATCTTCTTTTTTTTTTCTTTTCTTTTCTTTTCTTTTCTTTTCTTTTTTTCTTTCTTTTCTTTTCTTTTCTTTCTTTTCTTTCTTTCTTTCTTTCTTTCTTTCTTTCTTTCTTTCTTTCTTTCTTTCTTTCTTTCTTTCTTTCTTCTTTCAACAGTTTGATAATGTATATTAACTCTTCTTTAAGTGTTTGGTAAAATTCCCCTGGGAAGCCATCTGGCCCTGAATTTTTTTTCGTTGGGAGATTTTATTTATTACTAATTAAATTTCTTTGCTGATTCCGAGTCTATTCAGGTTTTCTGTTTCTTCCCATTTCAGTTTTGGTAGTTTGTATATTTCTAGGATTTGTTCATTTTTTTCCATATTGGCCAGTTTGTTTGGCATATCATTTCTCATAACATTTTCTTATAATTCTATTTTTGTGTATTGGTTGTTATTTCTCTTCTTTTGTTAGTGATTTTGTTTGGGTCCTTTCTCTTTTCTTTTGATAAGTCTTGCTAGAGGTTTATCAGTTTTATTAATTTTTTCAAAGAACTAGCTCCCAGTTGCATTGATCTCTTCTACTATTTTTTTTTTGTTTCTGTATTATTTATTTCTGCTCTAATCTTTATTACTTCTCTTCTTTAGCTGGCTTTTGGCTATATTTGCTGTGTTTCCTCTCCCTCCCAGCTCCTTTAAGTGTAAGGTCAGGTTGTGTATTTGAGACTTTTCTTGCTTCTTGATGGAGGTCTGTACTGCTATATATTTCTTTCTTATGACCTCCTTTGCTACATCCCAAGGGATCTGACCATCATATTTTCATTTTAATTTGTTTCCACGTATTTTTTAAAAATCTTCTTTAATTTCCTGGTTAACTCATTTATTCTTTAGTAGAATTTTGTTTAACTTCCATGTATTTTTTGTAAATTTTTGCAAATTTTTTCGTGTGCTTGACTTCAAGTTGACTTCAAGAAAACGTGCATGGTATGATCTCAATCTTTTTACATTTGTCGAGGGCTGATTTGTGACCCAGTATGTGATTTGTTCTGAAGAATATCCCAAGTGCCTTGAAAAGAATATGTATGCTGCTGCTTTAAGATTAAATGTTCTGAGGATATCTGTTAAGTAAATCTGGCTCAGCATGTCAAAGCCAACATTTTCTTAATTCTACAATTCTATTTGGGAAAAAAAGTATGCAAAATAATTTCATATTTTCTGCTGAGACTACATATTTATTGTACATTTATATAAAAGGGTAACAAAATTAATACTCAGATTTGTTTTTTTTATGCAGAAGTGTAATGACATTTGGAAAAATGTCAATCATAAAGTGATTTATCTTCTAAGTCATTGTAATCCTAGGATGACTAGAAGAGACATAAAAAAGGATAAGATATATACCCTATTCAGGCTTCTTACAAGACATTTTACAAGAAAGCATGAGTATGCACAAAATGATGAGTTTGCATGACAGAGTACCATATAATTGATGGCAAAAATGGATGGCTTAGGTGATAAATACTGGAAAGGATATTCTTTGTAGGTGGAAATCATTAAAGGAATGAACAGAAGATAGTGTAAGAAGATTGACAGTAGAATTAGCAAATATTGTAAAATATAAGTGAATAAATATGCTATGATTTAAATTATAAGATGGCTTGATAAAAACCATTGAGCGCAATGTAGGTCTGATAACATACGTAGAGTGATACTAAGATAAAAATCCATTGTGAAGTAGAAGGGTTTCAGATAGTACGTGCCTTCTTTTATTCCTATCTCTAGTGTTTAAAATGCATGCAACTTCCACACACTACTTTTTATTTCTACTAGAACCATAGAAAGAGGCTAGATATCAGTATAACAGTAATACAGCAAAGAAAATTATTAGTAACATATTGCATCACTGCTCATTCTTCCCATGTTTGGTAGATATCTGGTGTTTCTGTGTCCTCCTCAAGACCTTTACTTATTTATTTTTTAAAAGATTTTTGTGTATTTATTCATGAGAGACACGGGGGTGGGGGTGGTGCAGAGACACAGGCAAAGGGAGAAGCAGGTTCTATGCAGGGAGCCCGATGTGGGACTCAATCCTGGGACTCCAGGATCATGTCCTGAGCTGAACGCAGGCACTTAACCGCTGAGCTACCCAGGCATCCCTCCTCAAGGCCTTTAAACAATATATAAATATATGTTCATAGATAGATGAATGAAGATATTATATGTATATATAATTTATTTTAGAGTGACAGAGAGTGGGGGGCGCAGGGGCAGAGGAAGAAGAAGAAAGAGTCTGATGCAGACTTCACACTGAACATGGAGCTTCATGTGAGGCTCAGTCTCATGACTCTAAGATCATAGCTTGAGCTGAAACCAAGAGTGGGACACTTAAACAACTGTGCCACCTAGGCATCCTTTCCAAGGCCTTTGAAGCTCAAGGGCAAGACAACCACCCACTTCCCCTCTGGTAACCATCAGATTGGTCTGTTTCTTGATTTGGCTCTCTATCTCTTATTTTTGCTTGTTTGTCTTGTTTCTTAAATTGTATATATAAGTGAAATAATATGATATTTGTATTTCCCTGATTGAGTTAATTGGCTTAGCACTGCACTCTTTAGCTTCAAAGTCTTCACAAATGGCAAGATTTCTATCTTGCCATATATATATATCCATTCATCAATGAACACTTGCATTGCTTTCATAATTTAGCTATTTATAAATAATTCTGCAATAAATTTAGGGGTGCATGTGTCCCTACCAACAGTGCACAGTGGTTCCTTTTTCTCCACATCCTCAACAACATACGTTGTTTCCTATGTTGTTCATTTTAGGCATTCTGACAGGTGTGAGGTGATAGCTAATTGTAGTTTTCATTTCCATTCCCCTGATGATGAATGATATTGAGCATACTTCATGTGTCTGTTGGCCATCTGGATGTTTTTGGAGAAATGTCTTTTCATGATTTCTGCTCACTTTTTAACTGAATTATTTGTTTTTCGGGGGGTGGGGTTGTTGGGTTGTATCAGTTGTTTATGTATTTTGGATACTAGCTTTTTATAGGATACATAATTTTCAACTATCTTTTCCCATTTTGTAGGTTGCTCTTTAGTTTTATTCATTGTTTCCCTTGCTGTGCAGAGCTTTTTATTTTGATATAGTCCTAATAGTTTGCTTTTGCTTATGTTTCCCTTGCTCAGGGGATCTATCTAGAAAAACATTGCTATGGCAGATGTCAGAGAAATTTCTTCCTGTACTCTCTTCTAGGATTTTTTTTGGTGTCAATTCTCATATTTAGGTCTTTAATACAATTTGAGTTTTTTTTTTCTTGTATGATGTAAGAAAGTGGTCCAGTTTTATTCTTTTGAATGTGGCTGCCCAGTTTTCCCAATACCATTTGTTGAGGAGACTGTCTTTTTTGCCATTACCTGTTTTTCCCTCCTTTGTCAAAGATTAATTGACCGTGTAATTGTGGATTTATTGCTGGGTTATTCTATTCTGTTCCATTCTATGTGTCTATTTTTGTGTCAGTTGCTATACCGTTTTGATTACTACAGCTTTGATTACTATAACTTGAAGTCTGGTATTTTGATACTTCCATTTTAATTTTCTTTTTCATGTTGTTTTGGCTATTTGGGGTCTTTTATTATTCCATACAAATTTTAGAATTATTTGCTCTCGTTTTGTGAAAAATGCTATTGGTGTTTTGATGCATATTGCATAAATGTGTAGACTGCTTTGGGTAATAAGGCATTTTAACAATATATGTTCTTCCAATCCATGAACATGGAATGTTTTTCCATTTCTCTGTCTGCTCTTCAATTTCTTTCACATGTGTTCTCTAGTTTCAGAGTACATATATTTCACCTCTTTCCTTATGTTTATTCCTAGGTATTTTATTATTTTTATGCAACCTTAAATGGGATTGTTTTCTTAATTTATCTTTCTGCTCTTTCACTCTTAGTGCATCAAATTGAAACAGATTTTAGCTCACTGACTTGTACCCTATGCCTCAGCTGAATTCATTTATCAGTTCTGGTAGTTCTTTTTGGTGGAGTTTTTAGGGTTTTCTATATCATTACAAATGTCATGCGCGTTTGTAAATAGTGAAAGTTTTACCTCTTCCTTACAGATTTCATTGTTATTTATTTATTTATTTATTTATTTATTTATTTAGTCTAATCGCTGTAGCTAAGATTTCCACAATAAAAGTGAGATTGGACATCCTTGTCTTATTCCTGACATTAGAGGGAAAACTCTGTTTTTCTTCATTAAGTATGATGCCCTGTGGGTTTTTCATATAAAGCCTTTATTATGTTGATGAGGTATGTTATGATAAATTATATTTTATCAAATTAGAAAACCTGGAGAAAATGGATAAATTCCTAGAAACATATAACCTACAAAACTGAAGCAGGAAGAAATAGATAATTTGAACAGATTATCAGCAACGAAATTGAATAGGAAGGAAAACTTCCAAATTCATCCTATGAGGCCGGCATTAGCCAACACAAAAAGCAGATAAAGACACCACAAACACACACACACACACACACACACACACACACAAGCACACACACACAGATAGAGAGATAACTGTGCCTATGTTTTTGATGAAAATAGATGTAAAAATCCTCAACAAAACTCTATCAAAGTGCTGTAACTGTTGGATGTGCCTCTTTTGATAACTTAGATTGCTGTTGCTGTTATTGTTATTACTGTTTTAAGATCTACCTATTTGCTAACTGCTAATTAACTAACTGCTAAATTTAGCCAGCTAATCCCCTAGTAGTGTCAGCTGAGTTCTTTTTCCATTGTGGTTACAATTTTAAATAAATAGAGAAGTCTGCATTTAAACAAAGGCCTGATGTAGCCATCTTCCTTTGTAGGAGAAATCATTCCAGGCGGATTGAATAGCAAATGCAAAAGTTCTAACTCAGAATTAAAACTGTAGTTTCTCTTTCCTCATGAGGATATGAGAAGTTATTGGAGGATATTAAAAAAGACTGAGATAATATCTTTAGCTATTGTGTGAGAAATAGCTATAAGAGCACAACAGTGAGGACAGAGAAACCAGTTAGTCTAAACCTAGGTGAAAGAAAATATAAGTTCCTTGGAACATGGTGGTGGCAATGGGTAAGAGTAGTCATATTTTAAAATATACTTTGAGATAAAACTGGCGGGCTTTGCTGGTGGATTGAAGACTGAAATACTGTCTAAGTTCATGAAGCCTGACATTCTCACAAAAGTCAGTAGTAGAGGGGAAAATTCCTTGTTCTCCAGGCTCTGACTCCTAATACAAGCCTGAGAATGCCTTGAGAAAGGGGAACTTTTCCTGTTGCTCAGAAATCTCATTACCTGCTAAACCCTCAGACAGCTAGGCCACTTCAGCACTGAATTTTTTTTTTTCCCATAAACCCAATGGTCTCATGTGAACTGAGTACAGGAATGTGATAAAAAAGCATAACCCATTCTCCAAGGTTTTTTAGTTCTTACATGTAGGAGAATTATGGCAGCACATGGCGGCAAACTGTGAAACATTTACGGGGAAGATAATCAAATTCTTTTTGAAAACAATGAGTACATTAGTTATTACCTATGTGAACTGTTGATAATACATCCCCTTATTTACCAGTTTTTCTTATTTAGCCTCTAAAATTCAAAATATCTAGACTCTTAGAACTGTAGCAACAGGTTGTTTCCTCATCTCTACTGCCTAAAAAACTAATTTTCTCATGTAGATTAGCAAAAAGATTTGTCCCCACTTTTATGATTAATTTAGAAAGAAAAGATCTTCAGTAAGTATAAATAGTGATGAAGAATATTAAGTTGTTCAACTTGCTTGTGTTAGAAATAATAAAACTTGTTTTAAAAATATCTCTCTCTCTCTTCTTAACCAACGAAATCCTATGGAAAGCTCCCAGAAAAAAGTCTTATATTTAATTGCTCCTCAGTCACTTCACTTGGACTCTATGGTCTTCTACTTCTACTTGTGGTAATTTGTCTTTTGATAAACTAGCTGGCCCAAAAATAATAATTTCTAAATGTTTGAACTGAAGCACTATTAAGAAAAAATGTTTGAAATGATAATGCTTTCTGTGTTTTTATTTCTGTCCATATTTTCTATATATTTTCCTCACAAATATGTGGATGTATTGGCATTAATGTGTATTGAAGCATCTGATTTAATAATAATTTTTAATCAAAATTAAATTGCTATAGTGGCAGAAAATTCCTGAGTACACAGAGCCTGCTGAGTTTTGCTTCAATTTTCTTCTTGAAGTCTAAAAATTAGTAGAGTAAAAAGTGAATCTACTAGCAGATAGGTCGTGAAAGAAGAACTAAAAATTGAAGCAGAAATCATAGATTTCTAAATGCTATAACTACTTGCAAAAACAATAATCTATAACATAAAAGATTACCAAAGCTCACATTAGTGCCTTTATATCTATCTATCATTTATCCATCATCTATTTATCTATCATCTATCTATCTATCCATCTGTCATCTAACTATCTCACTGATATACCTAACAGTAACTGCACAGAATGATGTTACTGAAAATAAAGGAACTGACTCTTCCAGTAATTTGCCTGGTTAACAAATTCCAATAAATCATATAAGCAAAACCCAGCCTCTGTATAAGTACCCTTCATTGACTCCCCATGGGATATCCCATGGGTCTCTTTGTCTCCTTTCTCTATTGCTACTACAAACCAAATATTCAGCTTTGGTTAACTGCAAGTATTACTGGTGGTTTGTGGTCAGTGTGCTTTAACAAGCAGAGATCTTATAGAAATATGTCTCAGATCCTCACAGCATAGCCTAGGGCACTTGACTTAGTAACACTGTGAAAATGCAAGACTCTTAGTCTTCATCTGCTTGAGGCACCAAACTAAAATTTACCCAAATGTCCATCAAGAGTAGAATAAATAAAAGCATAATATATTCACAAAGTGGTATATTAAGCAATAATGACAATAGAAAACTACAACAGGGCAGCCCCGGTGGCCCAGTGGTTTAGCGCCGCCTTCAGCCCAGGGCCTGATCCTGGAGCCCCGGGATTGAGTCCCACATCGGGCTCCCTGCATGGAGCCTGCTTCTCCCTCTGCCTGTGTCTCTGCCTCTCTCTCTCTGTCTCTCATGAATAAATAAATAAAATCTTAAAAAAAAAAGAAAGAAAGAAAACTACAACAGTATACAACAACAAATGAGTCTCACAAACAAAATAGAGAAAGAAGTCAGACACAAAAAAATATACTAGGGATCCCTGGGTGGCGCAGCGGTTTAGCTCCTGCCATTGGCCCAGGGTTGATCCTGGAGACCCGGGATCGAATCCCACGTCGGGCTCCCAGTGCATGGAGCCTGCTTCTCCCTCTGCCTGTGTCTCTGCCTCTCTCTCTCTCTCTCTCTCTCTCTGTGATTATCATAAATAAATAAAAAAAAGTAAATATACTATTTATTTATTCATGCATTCATGTATTTATTATTTATTTATAAAGATTTTATTTATTTATTCATGAGAGACACAGAAAGAGAGAGAGAGAGAGGCAGAGACACAGGCAGAGGGAGAAGCAGACTCCCTGTGGGGAGCCCTGTGCGGACTCAATCCCAAGATTCTGGGATCATGACCTGAGCCAAAGGCAGATGCCCAACCACTGAGCCACCCAGGTGTCCCTGTATTATTATATTTATATAAAGTTTTCCAACAAGCAAACATATTCAATACTATTAAAATTAAAATGGTGATTATCATTGGCGAGAAGAGTAACTTTTCGGCAGACTTCTGAATTCTTATCAAATTCTATTTATGGATCTGGGGTTTGGTTACACCGTTGTGTAAATTATCTTCAAAAGCATATTTAATGAATTGTATACTTTTATGAATGTGTGTTATATACCTCAAGAAATGTTTAGTGAAATAAAAAGAATGAAAAAACAAAACCCAAAATTTTAATATATTCTCCCATCAAGATCTGATCTACAAAAAAAGGTATTCTCTTAAAAAGGTAGACAGATCAAATTCTTATTTGATTGGTGTAAAACACTACTGAAATTTAAACAGCCAGGCATACCAGTGTAATAAAATAGTTCACCAAATTACACACACAAAAAAACATTAGATTCAACGAATAAGTGTACAACAACGAATGGTTGTTGATTAGATTCAACGAATAAGTGTACAACAACGAATGGTTGTCTCAAAACACCATACAGTAATAAACTTTATTTCAGAAATTTAAAAATTAAGTATAACACATTTCTATACAAACAGCAACCTATTATCTTGACTTTTGTTATTTTCTGGTGACGTGTATGTTTTGACTGATTTCTAAAAAATCATTTAGCTTAGCTGAAGACACATTTCTCTTTTACTTCTTAAGCCATTTTTTATCATTAAAAGCTCAAATAGGAATAATATCTTGTCAAAGTCCTTCTATATACCCATATATCAAATACATGATTACCATTTATGTGGAATTCAGATTCTGAAAAATAAATTTTCCATCAATAAAAAAACAGGCATAACCTATGTCATCTTAAGACCTTGTAAACTTCAAAACCTTCTCAGATTAGGAGTACAGCAAGCATTAATTATTATAACTAAATATATTTATTCTACCAAATATTTATTTAAAATATCTTTTTTTTTGTTTAAAAATATCTTAATTATTTTGAATGCAATACATTTTAAATCATCAATGCAGTCAGGAGAACATGTCCCCAAAATAAGAGGTCTGCTCCATAAAGCATAATCAAATTTGCACCTGATTGAATCTAGTTCTGACATATTACCAAGAGATAAAAAACACTTACTTTCTGGTCTTTAAAATGAACATGAACTTTTTTTTTTTTTAACTTTTGTTGTAATTGGCCATATTTATGACAACTTGCAACAGGATTGATCGGTTAACTAAACAAAATGAAATGATATTTGATAAAGAACTTAGAATAATTGGCAAATATGACATTGAAACTACTTAGAGAGGGAAACCTGGGTGGCTCAGTGGTTGAGCATCTGCCTTTGGCTCAGGTTGTGATCTCGGGGTCCTGGGATCAATTCCAGCATCTGGCTCCCCATGAGGAGCCTGCTTCTCCTTCTTCCTGTGTCTCTGCCTCTTTCTGTGTCTTTCATTAATAAATAAATAAAATATTAAAAATATGAGACTACTCAAACACAACAAAATAAACTCTTTAAAGGAAATGATAATAAATCAATCTAATTAAATGAGATAGTATTAGCAAATATGACAATAAGACTTTTCTTATTCTTTTTTTTAATTATTTTTTTTTAATTTATTTATGATAGTCACAGAGAGAGAGAGAGAGAGAGAGAGGTAGAGACACAAGCAGAGGGAGAAGCAGGCTCCATGCACCGGGAGCCCAATGTGGGATTCGATCCCAGGTCTCCAGGATCGCGCCCTGGGCCAAAGGCAGGCGCCAAACCGCTGTGCCACCCAGGGATCCCAAACTTTTCTTATTCATTTACCAACAGGAACAGGTTTAAAATTGCAGTTCTTTTACATCCCGACTTTATACATATTATAAAAGGACATGTAATCTTATTTTTTCCTAATCATTTAGAAAATCATTTATGTTAATTATCACTGTGTTTATTTAATTTAAAATTATTTTTCTTTTAGTGAGGTAAAATTGGTATATCACATTATATTACTTTCAGATGTACAATATAATGATTCGATATATATATATATATACTCTACAAAGTAATTTCCACAAAGTCTAATTACCATCATCACCATTACAACTGGCAGCTTGGTCTTCAGGGAGAAGCTCTGGGCTCATGTGATCGCTCCCTATTGTCTATTGCTGTGCCAGGATGGGGTTGGTGAAACCTTGTCTCTACCTCTCCTACCCACTTCAATGTGGGCTTTTAATCCTTTATTGTGGAGGATACTGTTCAGTCAATTTTCAAGTCTTTTTCAGTGGGAATTATTTCATAGATAGTTGTAGATTTGGTGAGTCCAGGAAAGCAGGTAAGTTCAGCGTCGTCCT
Organism: Nyctereutes procyonoides; assembly: GCF_905146905.1. Lineage (NCBI taxonomy): Eukaryota > Metazoa > Chordata > Mammalia > Carnivora > Canidae > Nyctereutes > Nyctereutes procyonoides. The sequence goes on along the minus strand of NW_026575032.1, from coordinate 10,183,597 downwards.
ACACATCCATCTTGGATGATCCTGAAAAATCACTAATTCTACTTTTCAAAATTAATGAAGTATTCAATCAATTCGGAATTAATTTTAGCATATCCGGTGAGAAAGATTTAAAAATTTTTATTGTTTAAATGGTTAGTAAGTTGTCACAATGTGATTTTCTTCTTACAATGCCACCTCAACTATGTACGGGATTTTCATAGATGTTTGATTTTCTCTATGCATAATTCCATCTCCTTAAATGATTTGCTTATTTTTGTGCCAGTAACCAGATTTATTAGCTTAGTCTTTCAACTTTCAATTGTGTAATGTTTCTCTCTATTTTTCTCTATTTGTATTTTTTAATTTGAGTTTCATAATATGCTTTTCCAGGTCCAAAAGGAAAAAATAATGTTCTTAAGAACACATTAAATTGAAAAAAAAAAGAAAACATTAAATTGTTTACCGTTACATTAAATTGGTTAATATGAGAACTGACATAGTTAAAGTGTTGACTTTTTCTTTCTGAAAACACTTTACATGATGCCATTTATTATATATTTTTATTTGGTTAAATCATTGGAATTTTAACGATTTTCTGTTAAGATTCTTGTTGGTACTTAATGATTTTTTTAAAAGATTTTATTTATTTATTCATGTGAGACAGACAGACAGAGGGGGAGAGGCAGAGACATAGGCAGAGGGAGAAGCAGGCTCCACTCAAGGAGCGCCATGTGGAACTTGATCCCAGGTCTGCAGGATCAGGCCCTGGGCTGTAGGCAAACATTCAACCACTGAGCCACTGAGGTATCCCTCCTTAATATTTTTTTTTATATAATTAATTTAATACTTTGGATTGTTATTGTAATTAGGATTGTTTCCTTTTGTTAAAAATTTGGACTCATTATTGTTGATGCAGATAAATGCTTTTGCTATTTGTATGTCTTATAACAATCCTATTCATACTTATTGAATCAATTATTTTTCATTTGTTTATAATATTGATTTTCTAAACACTAAATCAAATTATAGAAAATAATAATGTTTGTGTCATTTATATTATTTTAATTGATTTCTTTTTTCTTGACAGCTTGAATTTGCTGGCAATTCAAAAAATATATATGGTAATTAAAAGTTAAAACTTTGAGCCTACTTGTTTTCATTTGATTTGATCCTGATTATGTTTCCAGTATTTTAACATTTAGACTTCAGCTTTAAGTTCATCCATAGACGAATGAAGAGATGGAAGCTAGAGAACAAGAGAGTAAGTGATTTGGCAACAGGAGAGAAGGAAAACAAGGAAACTTGAGAGTTCCTTTTTTTTTTTAATCAGTAATTATATTGAATTTCTCAAATAACCCTTCTATCCTTTGTTTTTAAAATTTTACTTATTCATGAGAGACAGTGAGAGAGAGGGAGAAAGAAAGAGGCAGAAGGAGAAGCAGGCTCCCCAGGGAGGCTGACATGGGACTCCATCCCCAAACCCTGAAATTATGATCTGAGCTAAAGGAAGATGCTTGACTGACTGAGCCACCCAGATACTCAACCCTTAAGTTTTTAATGAGCACACCATACAGAAAATTTTAGCCTGTTACTATGATATTAATATACTTTATAATAATTACCCACTTCATTTTTATATATTCTGTGATTATTTATCTGTAATATTCCATGACACTTGCCTCAGGTAGAACACAGTAGAAATATTATTGATGTGGTGTTATTAACAGCTTTGTTGATGATACTATCTTTGCTGAGATTAAAAAAAAAACATATATAGCCATGTTGGAGCAGAGAGGAAGATGGTATGATTTATATAGGTAACTGATGCAAGTAGAGATAAATCATAGTGGATAAAGTGATCACAAACTATGTCGATTACAGAGTGGATGTAATCATGCTATTTTCATGCCATCACCTCTGTAGAAGGGATAAAACTTAATCTTGCCTCTGAGACAAGGTGTATACCTATGATTGGTATTTTGGGAAATCTCCAAACAGATGTTCTCTTAAGAAATAAATTTGGATTTCTGCTAATCGTGAAGTTCTATCTAAGGACTCTTCCTTTAAAAAGAAGGGACAGACAATCTGATGACTCAGTTTATGGGCACTTGACGGCAATGATGACTCAGTCGTGGTTTATAAGTTTGCTTGCCATTCTGGTTAATTTTAAGATATTCTAAATTAAATACTAGAAATCATACCAATAGGGCAAAAGAAGCTGAAAAGTTGATCTTGTGCAATTTATGCAGCCATAAATCAAAATGATGTGTTGCTAAAATAACTGCCCAGGTGAGGTAAGAAACCAATGGCTACTGCCTACCTGGTATATCACAGTTTAACATGCTTCTTTGAATATGTCAAATATGTATGGAGATGAAGTCATTTAAGGACAATGGGGATGGAACCTTAAAAAATGTAGATTTTGATGAACTTGGCAATGGGACATGACAGATTATTTTGACAAGATACATTAATGGGAATCTTTATGGCATATCCCAATAGAACTTTATTGGGCTTAGAATACACTCAATTGCAGCTGCATAACACATGGTATTTTTGGTACAGATAATTTTTCCTAAGGGAAACATTTCATCATTCTGCAAAGGCAACAACATATATGGTGGTTTGATAAACTCTGGCATAGTCATTGCTAACATCCTGCAGCTATCTTCAGGAATGAGTCAGGCAGATAAAAAATAGTTCCTCTAAACTCATCATTTTTATAAAAAAAATTAAAAAAATAAGACTTGCTAACCAAAATAAGATCACTAATAGGACCTATCTTCCAGGAGAGTGGTTGTTGATAGAAGTCAGTATGCAGATACCAGAAAGCTGTAAGTAAATGGAATAACCAAACATTCACAAAAACTTTATACCAATTCAATTATCATGGAATCAAGTCAATGACTTAAACATCATGGATAAAATATAATTTATCTTCTCTGAGGTTCAACTGATGAAATTGAGCAGAATAAGATCTAACACTGTATCATCTTTATGGGATGATATATAGGTAGTATCTGTAAAAGTTTATACATGAGATCTGTCATATGGCTATATGAACACACCATACAGAGTCCAGAATTTACTGAACAGAGGTTTCTAGTAACCGCCACAGTCACGGCAACTATGAGGTACATAAAAGGAGTTTTTTAGGGAAGTGGGGATGGGAATGGAGAGTGATGTGATAATTTTAAGTGAAGTATTGTGCCAAACATTACTTTTATCTCTATACTATAGGAATGCAGTGTAACAAAGAGTTTGAAAGTTCACTGATAAAATTAAGTAAAACTGTGAAGTATGAAAACAATGATTCTCAGTATCAAGAAAATATTTTGATGACTTGAGTTTAAACCTCCAATTAATGTAATATTGTAGAAACCGAATGGCTGGAAAATAAAATGAATTTGACTTAGAGAAATGACACACATACTAAACACCTTATTTAATCTATATCTTATTTTTTTTTAACTGTGGGTAATGGATATAAAAGACTACATAAACTAGGAGAAGAAAAATAGAGCTGTGAAAAAATATGCTCATAATTAACATGCATTATAGAATGGATTCTTACTCTCCATTGGTGGTTCAAATCTTGTTTTTTTATGCTAATAGGCTACTTCTTTGTATAGAAAATATTGCAGCAAGACACATAATAAGAAGATATCCAAGGAAAATATGTGTCAATGAGATCCTAACAAAGGTATGAAGGTACACTTGGAAGATAGAGGAGGTAAGGATTAAAATAGCTGGCTTGACAAGGGAAATGAAAACAAAAATGACCTATTGGGATTTCATCAAGATGAAAAGCTTTTGCACGGCGAAGGAAACAGTTCACAAAACCAGAAGACAATTACAGAATTGGAGAAAAAATTTGCAAATGTCTTACCAGATAAAAGGCTAGTATCCATGTTCTGTAAAGAACTTATTAAACTCAACACCGCCAAAACAAATAATACAGCCAAGAAAAGGGCAGATGACACCAACAGGTATTTCTCCAAAGAAGACATACAAATGGCCAAAAGACACATCGCTAGACATCAGGAAAATACAGATCCAAACCACAATGAGATAGCACCTCACATCAGTCAGAATGGCTAAAATTAACAAGTCAGGAAATGACAGATGTCGGCAAGAATCCAGAGAAATGGGAACCCTCTTACATTGCTTGTGGGAATGCAAGCTGGTGCAGCTACTCTGGAAAAACAGTATGGAGGTGCCTCAAAAAATTAAAAATAGAGCTACATTATGACTGAGCAATTGCACTACTAGCTCTTTACCCAAAGGATACAAACATAATGATCCAAAGGGACCCCTGCACTCCATTGTTTATAGCAGCAATGTCCACAGTAGCTAAACTATGGAAAGATCGACAGATGAATGGATAAAGAAGATGTGCTGTATATATATATATATATATATATATATATATATATATATATATATAATGGAATATCACTCAGCCATCAAAAAATGAAATCTTATCATTTGCAGTGGCATGGATGGAACCAGATGGTGTTATGCTAAGCAAAATAAGTCAATCAGAGAAAGAGAATTTTCATATGATTTCACTCATATATGGAATTTAAGAAACAAAACAGAGGAACATAGGGAAAGGGAGAATAAAACAAGAAAAAATCAGAGAGGGAGACAAGCCATAAGAGACTCTTAATTATAGGAAACAAACAGAGGGTTGCTGGAGGGGAGGAGTGTTGGGGGATGGGGAAACTGGACGATAGGCATAAGTAGGGCACTCAATGTAATGAGCCCTGGGTATTTAAGGCAACTGATGAATCACTGACCTTTACCTCTGAAACTGATAATACACTATATGTTAATTAACTGCATTTAAATAAAATAAAATTGTAAATAAATACATAAATTAAAAAGATAGCTACTTGAGATCCATTTCTGTCCTGACTACCAAGAAGTGAGAACATAGGTGACCAATTTAATCTCCTAATAGCGTGCTGTAAATATAGTAAAAACATTAGGATCGCCCTTATAAATACACCTTGATATTATGACTTTACAAATGTGGGCTCCCCAGAGAATGTTGCATAAGAAATACAGGCATTAAGGATAAGCAATGAAAATGTTTAATAATTTAACAGCCTCCTGATAAATGAAGTGATAACCTCTGTATCACATCAGAGAATATATCTACTTGGCTAGAAAGTTCATATTCATTGTAAAGTGGGTCTTGGGAGTCCCTGAATATGTCCTAGTCTATTCCTTTTTCTCTTAGGCTCACAGATTGCTTATATTCTTGGAATATTAGTGAATTTTGATCCAAGGTAATGTCTCCAATTCATGTAAACTTACTTTCACCATATTAACTCAGAGCTCAAAGATGAATGGAGAATTTGGAGAACATATTTGTTAGTAATGGCTCAGAAAAAAGCTAAAATCTAGACGTACAGAATTTTTAAAACTGAAGAACAGGGGCATCTACTTGGCTTAGTTGGTAGAGGCTGTGACTCTGCATCTCAGGATTGTAAGTTAGACGCCCTAGTTGAATATAGAGATTATTTAAAAATAATATCTTAAAATAAAATAAAAAGTAAAGAAGTTTGAAGAACAAAAAGACCAAAAACAAGAGAGAGAGAGAGAGAGAGAGAGAGAGAGAAAAGGACAAGGTATATGAATAGTCTGTACATTTATAAATGCATGTTAAAGAACACTGAAACATAAGAAATTTAAATGAAAAATGTGTTATTTTTGACATAAAATGGTAAAAAATTGAGTAGCTTGAAAAACACTCTATTTGTGAAGCTATGGAGAAATAATTACCCTAATACAATGCCAGAGAGATGAAAAATGCTGTAATCACTCTAAAGAGGATCGGATAACATTCTAAATCACATTTACAAATTTGTTAATCATTTCATCGAGCAATTCACTTCTAAGAGTTTATTATGAATATATGCATTTACCAATAGCAAACATTATATTAAAGATTTCTATACTTCACTGGATACACATTTCTAGATAGTGCTGAATTTTGCACTAAGTAAATATTTGCATAATAAAAATAATTATAAAACATAAAATAAATACATGATAAGATTAAAAACAGAAAATAAAACCCAGAATAGTATCAAGTTGGTGACTTTTTCCCCTCAAGGAAATAATGTCACCAACTTCTGAACACAGTACACTGACAGGCACTATATACCTTAGTTGGATGATTCTCAGGCCAGGAAAGGACAAGAGAATATTGAAATTTACCTAATATAATTTTTTCTATCCATGCTCAAAACACACCTTCCAGAATATCCTCTTCAAAAAAGGTCCTTTTTACCTGACCTGGGTCCAAGCACTCTACTGTGGAACTCATTCTTGGCATATTTATTCCTCATCCTGTCTGTGTGCTGGCATCTCAGGTCAGATCTCCTCTGCAAGAGATCACCGTCTTAACCACATGTCTTATGAATGTGGCCATATTTCTTCTGTGGTACAATGAAGTTTTTTTTTTTTTTTTTTTTTTTACATTTTTTCCTTAAATTCACCTGGATTAGTGGTGATGAGAACTATTCCTAGATAACAAATAATCAGAATTGTAGATACCCTAGGCCAAAATAACTAGATAACTAAGTACAATAGGTATTTTAAAATGGTCAACAAGCCTGAATATTATAGTATAATAATTATATGATTTTCATGCATATAAAAGAACAAAAAACAAACATTCCTGTGTAATCTCTCATGTTTATATGTAACATTCCCCTAAATTATCCGTATTTATACAATCACCATAGCTGGTAAATTATTGAGATCTGTATGTCAGGAACTGACACAGAGTTACCACTGGATTGTTTAATTTGATCCTCACTACCATTGTAGTGAATGATTACTTTTTCATGTTTATGTATAAGAAAACTTAGAAAATTACTTTCACAAGGTCTCATAGCTAGAAAAACACGTCAAGAGGAGACAGTCATATGAGCTCATAAATGTTTACCCACCACATTATGCTACCTTCCTCTCAACATCATCTCCTAAGTCCCATATGTGTTTGTAAATTATTTCAAAATCAATCTAATGTTTATTTGTATTTATTCAAATTATTTACACCAAATTATAATAAAATACTTATTTCTACTTTTTACCAAAATATATGATTATTTAAACTTTTAAACCATTACTTTCACACATTATTTTTACACATTAGTGTCCCGTATAAGGAAATAAAAGTATCTCTCACACACTATGTATAATTTTAGAGGTTTCAGTAGATCCCAATTTTTTTTCTACAAAATAAGTTACATTAAATTGAGTCTGTAAATATTTGTCATCATGATTTGCTTTACAAAAATTATTGCAATAACTTAGTTATATAACTTACAAAATGAGTATTTACAAAAAAGAACTATAAAGGCAACCAGAGACATTAACACCCTGGTTTATTGAGAAATAGGTGATTATATTGTCTCTTAGTTGATGACAATGGTAGATAGATGATAGGTAGAATATAGATTTATATGAAAACATCTGATAGAAATGGATTTCTTAAATGATAGACCAGCCATTCTGTTTGATGTTGCCTAGAAATTTGAACAGTGAAGCTTACCATGCTGTTAATGAATTGCCATAATAAACAGTGCAAATCAAAAAAAGCTTTTCACCTACAAAAAATAACTAGCAAAAAATAACCGATAATTATGAATAAGATACTGTAAGCAGAATAAAGACATGCAAAAATAATTTTTAGGATGGAGACATCAGGTTACAAAGGTCACAAGTCAATTCCCTTCACACAGCGTGAAAGTGCAAAAAGAACACTGAACTCTGCCCTTCTATGTCAGGCTTTTTTTTTTTTTTTTCCAAAGTCTGAAACTTAAGAATTGGGTGGTGGGGGGAAGAAAGAAAGAAGAAGGAGAAGGAGAAGAAGAAAGAAGAAGAAGAAGAAGAAGAAGAAGAAGAAGAAGAAGAAGAAGAAGAAGAAGAAGAAGAAGAAGAAGAAGAAAGAAGAAGAAGAAGAAGAAGAAGAAGAAGAAGAAGAAGAAGAAGAAAGAAAAGAAGAAGAAAGAAGAAGAAGAAGAAGAAGAAGAAGAAGAAGAAGAAGAAGAAGGAAGAAGAAGAAGAAGGAAGAAAAGAAGAAGAAGAAAGAAGAAGAAGAAGAAGAAGAAGAAGAAGAAGAAGAAGAAGAAGAAGAAGGAAGAAGAAGAAGAAAAACATCCTAGGAGTGCATATTTTGCTGAACAAATATTGATCGACCAAACAGAAAAAATTCTGAATTATTTTCCCCACTACAACAGTTTCTCTGGTTGAAATGCCACCTTTCATAAGTTACTAGATAATGAGCTTTGATACCCTCATTTTACATTTGTCAGTTGGGAATTAATTGCCAGAAAGATTTTAGGTAGCATTAAATGTAAATGATCCTATATTTCCAATTATTCCACCAAGTCGATGTAAATTAGAAAAAGCTCTTCTAACTTAAGGAAAATTTTGCATTAAAAAAAGTTACATTGTTTGGTATTTTGCACATAGTACTCTAATATAAAAATAGCTCAAATAATATAAATCAGGATGAGATAATTCTATAAAGTATAATGCTGCAAAGTAGAATTTCTAGATGCATATTATCCTCCAAACATATTTTCTTGCAAATAAATCCATTATTATTTTAACAAAAATAACTCTAGTGAGAGGCTACATAAATTAAAGTTATGAAAAAAAATCAATAAACAACTCAGCTATAATCCAGCTATGGAATGAATATATATATGTATATATATTTCATATATATATGAAACATAAGACTTTATTTTTTATTTATTTATTTTTTTATTTATGATAGTCACAGAGAGAGAGGGAGAGGCAGAGACACAGGCAGAGGGAGAAGCAGGCTCCATGCACCGGGAGCCCGATGTGGGATTCGATCCCGGGTCTCCAGGATCGCGCCCTGGGCCAAAGGCAGGCGCCAAACCGCTGCGCCACCCAGGGATCCCGAAACATAAGACTTTAAGAGTATTTTTTAATACTACCATTACGGATAATTTCTGCATTTTTAAAGTATTTCTACATTTTTAAAACTTCTCAACTCAGACAAATAATCAAACATGGGACTTGTGCACACCAAATTTTCTACATTTCTAATTTAAAAAGTACTGTCAACCTTATTTTTCAAAAAACATTTACTTTATACTATTGTCAGAAGTCACCATAAAACCTTAGTTTAACACATTTTATAAAACAAACACAAGAATAAAAGCTTTTCAGGTTGATTTGTGGAACACATTTTAAAATACTATTACAACTTTACATAATGCATTGACTTGAATTCACAATTACACATTCAGATAATATTTGTGACTATTTTATTAGAGATCACTTGATTCGTATTACTGTAGAATAAGACAATTTTGCCTGCTTTATTTCAACAATGATCCTTCAAACTTCACAAAGAAATACAAAGAGTGTACTTGAGAATGAAGTAGCAGAATATTCCTTTTTTATGTGTCAATGTCAGGTTTTGTAGGGGGCAAAAATCTGTATATTCATTCATGCATAAATCATCAGAAATTAGTTTTGTGACTATATCTATATGTAAATACTTTTTGGCAAGGTTCTTTACCAATATGTAAATTTTGTAACTATTGACCATCTAAGATGCTTTAAGAATTGATAATCATTATGCCTTCATATGTTTGCTTTATTTTGTTCTTACACATAGAAAGGATAAGAAAATAGATTTAGGAAATTCAGATTTTTATTTTGTTTTGTTTTGATCAATGTCCAGCAACAAGAGTTAATATAATGTTGACTGAAAGGCTTAAACATTGCTTAGTCTAAAGAAACATATAATGCTTTTTATTTCATTACACCAAGCCTGATTTTAGTTTTATATGTACTCACAGAAAATGCATTAAATACCACTTGTAAACATTTTCTTCAGGTATTTACATCTAAATCTTAAATTCCCACTTGTCTACACCTACTAAGGTTACACTGATAAAAATTACAGTAAGGAAACCCATTCAGAACACAAATGTCTAGCGTTAAAGCATATGAACTTCCATTCCTATGTATTGCAGATTGTTCTCAAAAGAGGTTGGGTTAAATTATACTCCCATCATTTTTTGTACTTCTCATTTCTGTTTGCTATAATATTTTTAAAAAGAGCATGGAAGTTTTTGCTTGAAGTATCAGATTTTACAAGATATGTTGAATTTTCTCTTGCTTCTTTCATTTTGTCAGGTTTTGTCCAACAGAATCACTTTTGTTTTTACACTCTGTTATATATTCTTGTTTGTTTTCAAATGTCCCTATCAGTAGCTTTGATGCTTTTCAGCTGAAATTATATTTTTTTCAGAAACCTGAAATTTTCATTGCTATATTTCTTTTTTTATTTTAATTATTTCTTTTTTTCATTGCTATATTTCATAACTCTAATTTAGCTTGATGTCTTTCAGATTCTTTTAAAAAAGATTGTATTTATTTATTCTTGAGAGACGCAGAAAGGGAGGCAGGGACACAGCAGAGGGAGGAGAAACAGGCTCCATTCAAGAAGCCCGATGTGGGACTTGATCCTGGGAATCTGGGTTCACACCCTGAGCCAAAGGCAGACGCTCAACCACTGAGCCACCCAGGCATCCCGATATCTTTTAGATTTTTTGAGTATTTTCTTTCCTTTCTTAAAATTTTTTAATTTGATTTTATGTGATTTAAATATTAAAAAAATATATATACACATATTTAATTTTAGATGTCAAATATTGGTTTGCAACTCTTTAAAGTGGGTGTCTAAATTTAATTTTTATAGCAGAGGCCTTTTTAGAATACATTGAAATCTATGGGTTCACTTCTAGGAGGGAATTTCATAAGCTTTCAGACACATATAATTTACAACACTTGTCCGATATGCTTACATACCCTTGAACCTCTGGTTTAAAATTAAATTCTAAAAGAAAGTATATCTAATAATCTGCATACAGACAATACAATTCAACAACATCACATTTAGTAAAAAAGAAAACAAAACATAATTCATAAAAAAACTGCTCACAGAAGTGAAAATTACGATGAAGTTTTTCAGAAATTTAAATTCAATGAGATCACTATCACAAAATTAGATATGTATTACAACAAAAATGTTTAAATTTGTAACTATTGCTTATGTCACAAATTTTATCTATATATAGAAGTAATCTTGCCTATATTAGTAGTCATTTAGGTGAGTCAAAAGTTATACATGTATATATAAATAAATAAATAAATAAATAAATAAATGTGAATTTTCAACTAAGTGAGGTGTCAGCACCCCTAACCCCCACACTGTTCAAGGGTCAATTATAATGTTGTATATCAATTACACCATATATATATATATATATATACTGTAATATATAGAGTATAGTATATACTTAATATATAAACATATAAATATTATAATTTATATATTATACATATATAAATATTATAATTATAGAATATAATTATATATATATATATATATATATATATATATATTATCTCCTACCTGCCGTCCACCCACTGGTTTTCTGTACAATCAATGTCATTGGTTTACTAGCGTTCAGATTTAATAAACTACATTGGAGACACTTAAAAAGCACATGATAACCCATTGCTCCTTTTAGTTCTTCATTCTCTAGTTATGATAGACTCTTGAGCAAGTAACTTGATTTCTGAGGGCCTCAATTTCCTAAAATGTATAATAAAGGGCCTTGACAAACTTTAAAAAAATAATGTTGTCTAGAAATTTCTTCATTTAACACTCATTTATCTCTAATTCTCTTCCAATGACTTTTTAAAAATAATTCTCCTTAAATTTTAGTGTATTACTTTATTATTTCTCTACATAGAATCTTAATAGAATTTTAGAAATGGACAAACATTCCATTTTCATGGACTGCAAGAACAAATACTGTTAAAATGTCTATGTTACCCAGAGCAATCTACACATTTAATGCAATCCTTAACAAAATACCATCAACATTTTTCACAGAACAAGAACAAATAATCCTGAGATTTCTATGGAAACAGAAAAAGACTCTGAATAGGCAAAGGTATGCTGAAAAAGAAAACCAAAGTTTATGGCATTACAATTCCAGACTTCAACCTATATTACAAAGCTGTAATCATCAAGACAGTATGATATTGGCATAAAATCATCAAGACAGTATGATATTGGCATAAAAAACAGACACAGATTAATGGCACAGAATACCGAATGCAGAAATGGACCTCAACCTATGGTCATCAAATTTTTAACAAAGCAGGAAAAAAATATCCAGTGGAAAAAAGACGGTCTCTTCAACAAATGGAGTTGGGAAAACTGAATAGACACATGTAGAAACTTGACCATTTTCTTGCATCATCATACACAAAGGTAAATTCAAAATGAATGAAAGACCTAAATATGAGACAAGAATCCATCAAAATCCTATGGGAGAACACAGCCAGCAACACTTTGGCCTCAGCTGCAGCCAATTCTTGCTAGACACATCTTCAGAGGTAAGGGAAACAAAAGCAAAAATGAACTATTGGGATTTCATCAAGATAAAAAGCTTCTGCACAGCAATGGAAACAGTTGACAAAATCAAAAGACAACCTGTACAATGGGAGAAGATATTTGCAAATATCTTAACAGATAAAGGGCTAGGATCCAAAATCTATAAAGAACTTCTCAAATTCAACACTCAAAAAACAAATAATCCAGTCAAGAAATGGGCAGAAGACATGAACAGACATTTCTTCAAAGAAGGCCTACACATGGCCAACAGACACATGAAAAAAATGTTCAACATCACTGGGCACCAGGGAAATACAGATCAAAACCACAATAAGATAACACCTTACATCAGTGAGAATGGATAAAATTAACAAGTTAGGAAACAACAAATGTTGATGAAGATGTGGAGAAAGGAGAATCCTCTTATGCTATTGGTGGGAATACAAACTGGTACAACCACTTTGGAAAACAGTATGTAGGTTCCTCAAAAAGCTAAAAATAGAGCTACCTTATGCACTACTAGCTATTTACCCAAAGGATAATGATCCAAAGGGGCACCTGCACCCCAATGTTTATAGCAGCAATGTCTACAACAGTCAAAATATGGAAAGAGTCCAGATGCCCATCAACAGATGAATGGATAAAACAGTTGTGGTATATGTATGCAATGGAATACTACTCAGCCATCAAACATGAAATCTTATCATTTGCAACAATGTGGATAGAACTAGAGGGTATTATGCTAAATATAATAAGTCAATCAGAGAAACAACTATCATATGATTTCACTCATGTGGAATTTAATAAATAAAACAGAGGAGCATAAGAGAAGGGAGGGAAAAATAAAATAGGATAAAATAAGAGAGGGGAAACAAACCATAAGAGTCTCTTAATTAGGGGTGGGAGTAAAAAAAAATAAAAAGAAAAAAAAGAAAAAGAAAAAAGTCTCTTAATTATATGAAACAAACTGAGAGTTGCTGGTGGGGAGGTTGGGGGAGATAGGGTAAGTGGGTGATGGGCATTAAAGAGGGCACTGGTTGTTCTAGGCAACTTATGAATCACTGAACTCTACCTTTGAATCTAATAACACACTATATGTTATTTAATTGTATTTTTAAAAAGCTATCATCTTTATCCTTTTATCTCAAGGACATTTGTTAAAATGCAAAAATTTACAATGACTCATCAGAAGTCATTACAAGACAATATCAGAATAACCTATCTGTTAATCTAATTTCTCCATTCTAAAATAGAAAAAATATGGAATATTTGCATAACCTGATTATTTCACATTAGCATTCTCCCAAGGGAGTGAAGCATTCATGTTTTTCAACTTACCATTCTTTTTATGTCGTATTTTGTCAGTTATAAACCTTTGAATCCTGAACATAAAAATTATGTAATTCTGACCTATATTTTTGGAACCCAAGAACTCCATAAACCATTTGGAGGTCCATAAACCGTAATGTAGAGGTCCCAGAAGAGTTTTAACATGAAAGAGGTAAGCAACAGCAACAGAAATTATGAATCAGTAGACATGAGTATGATTTGTATCAAAGGTGAAGGAGTATTATCACAATATCGGCAGAGATAATGGTGACTTAGAGGAGTAATCAGCCAAGACACATTAATTTAAAAAAAATAAAGAACAAAAGTTTGTCTCAGTCTGATGAATAGTAGAGACCAGATCATTGCAACAATATAGTATTTATGTTATTGACCTGATAAAGTGGATTCATCTTTCCTTATAAATGCTGTTCAAATGATAGCCAATGACTAAGAGCAAAGTTGAGAACAGGAATCATGAATATTTAATTTCCTTTCTTCAGCCTCCTTGAGAGTGCTATGAGGAGATAAGCACTTATTAAATGCTGTTGTTATTTTGCTTAATAATGATGATGAAAAGGAAATATAAACCCCAGATACTTGGTAGAGGAAAACATGCTTCCTGTACATTGAAATATTCTGCTTAGATTCAGTATTCTTCTGCTAATTAAAATAAGAAACATTCTCTTTGATAGTAATCTTTTATGAAAGCTTTTATGGAAATGTATTTTGAAACTTAAATTATTGAACACGACTAAAACTCACTCTAGTAAAAATCAAAACACAGTCAGAATACTTCACTTAACAATGCTGATATGTTTTTACAATTTTGAAAGATATTACATTTTACATGTTTAATGAAAAAATTAAGAATAAAATTTGACATGATAAATTGAAATGATTAGTAGAAATTTATTCTATTACAGAAGAGAAAGGGAGATTGAAATCCTGAACAAGAGTAATCCATCTTTGAGATTCCTTTGACAAATAATTTTATCTCTACCTTAATCATCTTCTTTTTGCAATTTTGCAGAACTCTTCCTATTTGAATTATTGCTTGTCCTACAGTCTTTTTATCCTATTCTTATTATATTATTAAATGTAAATATATAAGAAAAGGCTAAATTGAAGAGCTATAAATCCATTTAATATAGAGAACAAATAAATCTATTTAAACTTAAATACTTAGTATGTGCTTAATCATAGGTATATGATGCAATTCATACTGTCATAAAATCTACAATATTAAACCTATTTCAGAAATTATCTTCACTACTTTTCACATTTTATACAATTTTTGGAAGCACACTAAGTTTTTTTTTTTTTAATCCGATAAATGAAAACACTGTAAGCATATTGACTTTAACTTTGTAAACTCTTTTGGAAGTTTCATGTGTTTTTATGAAAAGAAAGACTTTTGTCAATCACATAAATGTTCTTTCTGGCTTTTAAGCATTTACTATAAACAATGCTACTCCTTTTATTTTACAATCTATTAGCATGAGGAAATCATGCAAATGTCCTTGTGACTAAAATGCAAAGCTCAGTGTACAGAGAAAGGAAAATTTATCCTATTTATGAAAAAGCTTTTTTTTCCCTCCAATAGTCACATAAAATATTTTCAAGATAGATATGCTTGATCTTGTTTTTCTGTCATTCCGAAAAGTAGTGTACATAGTTCTTAAAAATAAAGTGTTAACACTGACATTATGGAAAACAAACACATTTCATTCATGCATTTAAGAATTCTTTACAGAAATTCAAACTCTTCAGAGACCTTTAGTTGTGTCTTATTTCAATGGTTTATTGTGTATTATTGAATGCAATAGAACTTAATACTAGAAAATAATTAATACCAAAGAAATCACTCTCATCTTTTTATACTGTGGAAACGGAGTCTTAAAATGTATATTATCTATATATAATTCACATTTACTCATCTATGATTAATACCCATCTTAATGTTTCTGTGAGAGGCAAAATATTCTTTCATAATAATATTGTTGCCAGTTATTGACTCAGTTTCAATATAGTGTAAATGGACATAAACAATATTTAATCAAAACTATGTATCTCTTCTGTGGTTGGGATGGTGGAGGAATATATGTAAAGAAATAAATAAAACCACATAGATTTTATTGCTCACCTATTTTGTGCTGGGTACCTTGCTAACACTTATAGACATTGTTCTAAATACATCTCCTTACCAGTTCTTTAGAATATTTCCCCAAAAATGTAATGAGTTATAATATTAGTTTTTAATTTCAAATGAGAATACTGGTGGTGCCCTTCAAAAGAAAAAAAATTAATAATAATCAGCACAAGGAAAGAGAAAATCGACTATTGTTCAGATGTGTATTATTAAAATAATGTAAATAACTTCAATTTTATTTCAGTTTAATTGAAAATTATAAAAAGAATCATCAGAATATTTAAAATTAATGATAATAAAAGTAACTTAGTTTGGGAGGGGAACATGAACAATAACTACTGAAAAATGTGTGTTCATGTTCTCATTTTTAACTTTTCCAAAGTAAGGTTTTTATTAGTACTGTCTGAAATTGATCAATCAAGAAATTGAGGTTTAAAAGTATTACAAAAATATATGAAGTGAGCCTACAGAAAAATTAAGAGTAGAAATATCACAATAGAGATACATACATGCACACAGAAAGTAATAAACAATTACCAGATAAGCAAAAATCTCATAATCAAAATGATATGTTGAAAATGTAAACATGCATATAGAATTTTTAAAACAATAATTTAAAAAACTATTTCAGTTACTAATGCATAACAAATTACTGCAAATGTCATATCAAAATATTTACTCTTAAGGATTCTGAAATTCATAAATTCAGACAGGGCATTATAGGGTTGTTTTCCTCTGCTGCACTATTTCCCCATTTGTACTAATCAAAGGTGAGAACTGGAATTGATACAGGAGAGCTTGGTTTTTACCTCATGGAGTTGAATAATGAATCCCGTGGGCAAAGGAGAGTGAATAAAGGAATAGAAGTTTATTAGGTGAGGATCCAGAGAAAGCTCTCAGAAGTGAGAGGGATCCTGACGGGTTGCCACTGAGGGCTTATAGTGACAGTCTTTTACTAAGAGCTGACTGGGAAGCTTGTGGCCTTGAGATTCTTGTGTGGTCTTGGTTTGAGTTAGGACTGGTGATAACATCTTTAATGGCTTACTTCTTCTTTGGGGTCTGGTTATTCTTTATTGGTCACAGATGACTGTCATAAAAAGACACCTTTCCTGCTCACACCTAAAGCAAGGTAGTCTGGTTTGCTCCCTTATCTCTGGTTTCCTTACACCTCAGCATTTTTGGGGTTTCTGTGAGCCTGATTCTGTTGCCCCCAAACTAGCCCTGCCTACCCCTGTTTGTCCCTAACTCAGAATAATCATGTAAAGTCTAGTTTACTCATGTGTCAAGAAGTTGACCCTGAACATAGGTGGGTGGTTGAGCAGAACACCTACTCATGGCCTCTCCTTGTTGCTGAAGTTTATGCACAACATAGGGAACATTCCTTGAAAGAGTCAGCCGGTAAATGACTTTTCCTTTTATGATCTAGCCTTCCATCACATTCTTTTCAATGGAAACAAATTACACTCAGGAGATGACACTAGATTTCACCTTTGAATGAAGTAGTGTCACTGCCACATTGTAAGAAGGAATAGACAAAAAATAAAAAATAAAGAAAATAAAAAAAAAACAGTATCTTATAGAGAATAAATTGGTGGTTACCAGAGGGAAGATGAGTGGGTGGTGGGGATATAAGTGATGGGAATTAAGATACACTTTTCATGATGATCATTAAGTAATGTTTAGACTTGTTGAATCACTATATTGCACAACTGAAATTGATATAACACTGCACGTTAATTATACGGGGGTTTTATTTTATTTCTTTTTAA
Source organism: Nyctereutes procyonoides (assembly GCF_905146905.1). Taxonomy (NCBI): domain Eukaryota; kingdom Metazoa; phylum Chordata; class Mammalia; order Carnivora; family Canidae; genus Nyctereutes; species Nyctereutes procyonoides. Next base: position 10,165,890 of record NW_026575032.1, on the reverse strand, counting down.
AGACTTATTTACTTATTTTAGAGAGAAAGCATGAGCAGGAGGAGGGACAGTGGAGTAGGAAGAAGGAGAAGGAGAGAATCCTCAAGCAGACTCCAACTGAGGTTATCCAAGGACCCTGAGATCACGACCTGAGACAAAATCAAATTCAGAAGGTTGTATGACTGGGCCAGGCATTCTCATACTGGGGTTTTAAAGAAAGAAAGAATAGAATATGTCGGGTCAGTTATATTTGAAAAATAAAATTTGCCACAATTTAGATAAGGAGATAAAAAATATGAGTAAGCCAAAATCGAAAATTAAAAGCAATGAGTTAGAAATGGATATATTTGTGAGATTAACCAAAATAAATTAAATCAATCTATTTAAAATTTTTGTACATTGCTAAAGCAACAAAAACTCTTTTGTACATAAAAGTACCATCTGAATCAAAGTAACTTAGCTCAAAACCAAAACCAACCAAACAACAACAACAAAATAAACCTGCAATTGCTCTCTACTCATTTAAAGTGATTAGTGTAAAAGTGAGTATATGATTTCTGATTAAGTTCAGTTTTAACAGGTATTGGATAATTAAACAATGTTTATGTACACTCAGTTCCAAACACAAATGGCTAAACACCATTTTATACATAATTAAATCTTCTCAGCATCTGTATAAAAAGGAATTATTAGGAATATCATTTTACAGATGTGTAAAATGAAGATGAGATACATTAAATAATTAGAAAAGCAGAACTTAAATCTTAATCTGTCTCACAAGGTTTATAGCTATTACTTTCTATGTTTAACAGTTATTATAGGTAATTTTCAGCTTAATTTTTAAAAAATTTGATACAGTAAATCTGAATTAAAATTTAGAGCTAATGTTTTATCTGGTTCAAATATCTATGTTTTGATGATGCACATTCTTAATAGACTTAACCAATGATAAATTTTGACACAAAGATTTGCTTGAACTTTAAAAAAAAGTCATTTGAAAAATACTTGCAATTTTCAAAATATCTCTTTTTCTCTCAATTCTAGACTTAAATTGAGCAGGATACTTTCTTTTCCTGATACTATATAGCATTTTAGAGTGTTTAGTTGTATGAACTAAATTTTAAGTTATTCAAGGACTTTTCACTACAAACTTTCTCTTCTGCATTCTGTACAGTGCCAGGAACTCTGTGGGTGTTTAATAAGGATTAATTGGTGTCAATGGCAATAATGACTTTTATTATCTCTTTGAATATTGATACCATTAAGAGTGTGATGCTTAAATGAGTCTAACTTTATTTATAATTTCTAACAATGACTAGGTGATTTAATATGAAACAGCCTTTTCAAGTGAATAAAAGTAGAAAATTAGCATATAATAAAGTAATTACTACACTGTATCACAATCTTAATAAATTAAAGTTACAATTATCCAGACCAATGCTTGGTGAAGGATATTTGGTAGACATTGACAGATACCCACTAGGCAAATCTATTTATACAAGGTGTAATCACATGTAAGAAAGTCAACATGGTAAAAAAGAACACTGGACTTGGAACCAAACTGACTGTGAGTCAGCTCCATTACTTGTAATTGGGGCATCCTGATCATATTATTTAGGCTGTAGACATATTTATTTACTCATCATTAATGGAAATAATCACACCAAACCTCACAAGCTTATCTTTATATCTAAATAAATTAAACAATAGATTACCAAATGAATAAAAATAACTAGAGGTTTTATTAGGATTCTAAAGAAAAGCAACAAAGCGTGTGATGATGAACAGAGTAGAGGCTTTTCATTAGCAGGTAAGGTGAAGAATCTTTGAGAAATAACTAACAAATACTCTAAAAATTGAAGGGTAAGTAAAATGACTCAGTTGTATAAAAACCAAACCAAACCAAACCAAAACAAACAAACAAAAAAACCCTGCAACTTTCCAAGCAATGTAAACAACACAATGGACAAAGGGAGGAAGGGCTTTGCTTGATTCAGGAACAGAGTATGAAGGGTATTAGGAGGAGAGCTTAAGGAGAGGCGATGGGGAGTCCAAGAAGGATTTTTCAGAGAAGATAGGTCAAGCAAGATTGAGATGGTGTGAATGATAATCTAGGAAGAAAACTTAGAAATTAGGCCACTAGATGAAATAAAACAAGACAGAAACATTTCTTTGAAGATGTTATGAAGATCAATAGTGACGTTAAGAAAAACAGGAAGAGTACAGGAGATAGATGGCAGTTTCAGTGAATTAAATAGTGAATGTGGTATATTTTCTCTGAAATTATGAAGATAACACGAAAACCTCCCCAATATACAATAAGTCGAGGTTTTGATTAAAATACAAAAAATTCTCTAACATGCATAGCTGATGGGAAATGCATCATTGCAGGAAAGTAAAGAACATCCCAGAACTACAAACGAAATTGATGTTTTACCTGTTCAGGGATAGGTTGAGGGTAGAATTTAGCTTTTTTGGTAGCTAAGAGACCTGGAAGTTTGCAGGAATTTGGTCAAACAGATTAAGTTTATCGAGGCAGGAGGTGGGAACTAAGATCACAAAATAAAGCCTCAATTTTCCAAGGCCCCAATGATTACTGGAAGGAGAGCCTGACCCACAGAGACGGAAAAGCCAAGATTTTGTATTTATCTCTGAGGCCTTCAGAATATATGAACATTATTAAAATCTCTATGTGAGCAGTATTTTAATATCTTGGGTGGAATGGAAAGAGGCCAGATGTAGATCAAGAGAGAGAGACCAGAACAAATTGTATAGTTTTATTACTCACAATGCCACAGAGAGAACACAGAACTCTACAGAGTTGGAAGCCCTAGAATTGATCACAAGGCAGACGGGCAGAGAACTGTGAACATGTTTTTATTGTGGTTTCTGTAAGAAGGAAGGGTGGGGCAGGGTAAGCACACACTTAGGACTGGCCTATTTGAATTATTTTGGGACACACTGGATGGCATAGATGCTGTCCCTTACTGTCCATTACTTGGCCCTAGGGCAATAGGGGAGGAGCACAGTGGCCAGAGGGTGAGAATCCAATAAGGGAGGTGGTGAGGAGTGTGGACTTAATTAGTTTAGACATTAGATTAGCTTAGAGATCAATTTAGAGATTGGACTGGCCTCCAGCCAAGGTCTCAAAACTGAGTCAAAGCAGCATCAAAAATAAAAACAAAGAAACTATGTTATAAACACATAGTATAAATAAGAATAAAACTTCACCATGACGTTATGAAATTGCAGGACATCAAGGACAAAAAGAAAATCTCATATGCCCCCAGAAAGAAAAGAAGAAATGCCATGAATAATATTTATACTTGATACTTTACAATAGCAATATTATTAGCTGGAAGAAAATGAAACCATATTTCTAGAGTACTAAGAAAAAATAATTCTGAAATTCAGTGCAAAACTAAACTATATTGCAAAGCAAATATATATAAGAGCTTGTAAAAACTGGTACTTATAATTCAACATTTTGTTTTAAAATATTACTTACAAAAACCAAACTAAGACAAAAACACAAAACACCAAAACATTACATATATTAACTCATTTGGTCTCTACGGTAGTCCTATGAAATAGATTATGTCAAGTATCTGACTTTCCAGATACCACATAATTTTCAAAACAAAGCAAAGCTAGTAAACCAATTTCTAGATCATATGTTTCTAATATCTAATATTTAAAAACTACCACCTGGTTGGTTCACTCAGTTAAGCATCTGCCTTTGGCTCAGGTCTGATCCCTAGGTCCTGGGATTGAGCCCCACATTGGGCTCCCTGTTCAGTAGAGAGTCTGCTCCTCTGTCTGCCCTTCTCCCCCCCCACCCCATGCTCTTTCTCTCACTCTCACTCTCTCTGTCTGAAACAAATAACTATTTTTTAATTGCAATTCAAAAAAAAAGAGAAAGTTATTCCAGAAAGAAAGGAAAGAAGGGGAAATGGATGAAAAGAGAGAAGAGGGAGAGGAAAGAAGAAGAAAGAAAGAAAGAAAGAAAGAAAGAAAGAAAGAAGGAAGGAAGGAAGGAAGGAAGGAAGAAAGAAAGAAAGAAAGAAAAAAGAAAGAAAGAAAGAAAGAAAGAAAGAAAGAAAGAAAGAAAGAAAGAAAGAAGAAAGAAAGAAAGAAGAAAGAAAGAACAGAAAAAAGAAAGGCAAAAATAGTGTGCTGAAATTTGCTCAAATAAAATTTGCAAAAGCATATTATTATTTTCATTATTTATACAAGGCAGTTTTAAAGCATTAGTAGGTTGGCATTGGCCACAATTGGAGTATTTATACCAAAGATATCAGCAAATCTTACAAATCAGAGTGTTCTTCTCCATTCATACTCCAAGATACAAATGCCACATTGGGTGAAGAAAGCGATTAATTAATATAAATGACTCTGCATTGTTGAAAATTATAGCAAAAATAATGGCTACTTCAGAGGAAATAAAATAAAATTCAAAGGAAGGCAAATATTTTCTTGAAATATTGTCAGTTATAGCCTTATAATTTCCTTGAATTAGTTGGGAGGAAGGAGGGATAATGATGAATGAAAAATAATTTAATGGGACACCTTGGTGGTTCAGTGGTTGAGGGTCTGCTTTTGGATCAGGGCATGATCCTGGGGTCCTGGGATCAAGTACTGCATCAGCCTCCCTGTAGGGAGCCTGTTTCTGCCTCTCTCTGTGTCTCTCATTAATAAACAAAGAAAATCTTTAAAAATATAATAATTAAAAAGAAAATAATAAAATAATAATCTTAATATGATTGAGAAAAATAACAAAATGATAGCTTCTCTAAAGACAAATAAGAGAAAACTCTCTGGCAAAAGAAGACAAGAAAAAAGGAAAATGTACAAATAAACAATATCAGGAATAAGTCAGTATAAAAGCATAGAATGCTTTAAAATAAGTGTAAAACTATATGCACTATTGGAAATACATAGAAAACAATTGAAATTCATGATTTTGAAGAAAAATAGTTTATTAAAGTTGAAAGAATAAGTAGAAAACTACAATAGAATTATAACTATTAATCTAACCAAATGAATTTTTTAAAATCAGCAAAACAAACAAATGAACAAAACAATTGGCAAAAATATTTTATAGGGAAAATTTCCTAATTTTCACAAAATTATTTAAACATGAACTGTGGGAAATAAAAAGGATAAAATTATCCCCTATGTTTTTGATTGCTTTTTCTGTCTTCATTACATAATGTGAACTGATAATGAGATTGGAACTCATATTTTGGGGGCACCTGCAAAGTTCTAAAGACTGTAAGGTTTATCTAATTTAATCTTCATAAGCAATACATGAATTACATGTCATGAGCTCTTAATTACCAGACAGAAAATGGATCTTATGGTGAAAAAGCCAGATCAGAGTTTCGTTGCCTTGATTTTCAATACCATTTGCTGTTGGTAACACTATTGTAAAAATAGTCACACAAACTCTAAAGTGCCAAACCTCTACAAAACAGTCTCCTGGAAAGAACCACTTACCCTATTTTACTTTACTTTATAAAATTTTTATATATTATTGATCATAACCATTAAAAGTTTCATCTTGAGTGTTCACTAAGAAACAAAGTAATAACATTTCTCCACTCCTGGTCTAATTTACAAGTGCATCACCAACCTCTACTGAACAACAGGTTAATGATTATTTACAGGGCCAGCATTTCTGGGTATTCTGTTCTATAATAGGCCTGTCCGAATGATGCGTATAATGGTGTTTTCAAAAATGTATTATCTGTGTTATAATATTTTATATTATTATATTAAATTACATTCATAATATTGATCCATATTAATAATTTACGTTTTAGAGTCAATTGTTGCTGCCACAATTCTGCAGTTCCACAACCTCTCATTTCTACTGTCATTTCTGACTCTTTAATGACAACACTATTATTAGACTAGTCTAGTAAGAACATTTTGAATTATCTTCTACTTCTCATATTTCCCACAAATTAACCACACAACTGTCTAAAGTGCCTATGACATCCCTTTGTTTGTCATTTTCACTGAGTTTTATCTCTGATACAAGCTCTCCACATTTATATTCTTCCAGTAGGACTTTTCAATCTCCTACTTGTTCTCACTTCCTTCTTCCTTGTCACCAACATATTTTAGCATGCCCCTGTGGAAACACATTGATGGCTGATGTGCCAAAAAAATGTTTCATTGGTTTAGAAAAACCCCTCATCTTTTTAACATTTCACCCAACCTAACTTTATGTCCTATGTTCTCACACTTTTTCAACAACATTTTTGCTGGCATTACTAGACTAATATGGTCTCCATACAGTGCTATTAGCTAAAGTTAATTTTATGGCCAATCCTGAAGTCAATAGGTAGTGATAAATATCCCATCCATTCTAATGTATCTCTCTCTCTCTCTCTCTCTCTCTCTCTCTCTAGAGAGAGAGAGAGAGAGATATGTGTGTGTGTGTCTGCCTCTCTTTCTCTCTGTGTCTCTTATGAATAAATAAATAAAATTAAAAAAGGAAGTTGAACACCATTAAAGGATAGGATCAGCCTGAGAAACTATATGTACATTTTAAAGATTTTAATTATGAATAAATAAATAAAATTAAAAAAGGAAGTTGAATACCACGAAAGGACAGGATCAGCCTGAGAAATTATATGTGTATTTTAAAGATTTTATTTATTTATTCATAAGAGACACAGAGAGAGAGGCAGAGACATAGGCAGAGGGAGAAGCAGGCTCCCCGCAGGAGCTCAACCATTGACCACTCAGGTTTCCCTATTTTTTTTCTATAAAATGAGAAAATAAAGAAAATAAAAATTTTAATGCGTTTCTACCATTTTCATAGTTCTAGTGATAACCTAACACTAAAAATAAAAATATTTACTCCATGCCAGATCATACACTAATCAAGTATATGCATTAATTTTCTTATTCTTCACAACTTTTTGAGATATAGCCCTCTTTTAAACTCCACTTTACAGATGAGAGGAGACACAGAGGGTAAAATAACTTGCCTAAGGAGGTCAAACAACTAGTAAATAGCAGAGTCAAACCCAGGTATTGCATTCCAAACAGCTGCTCATAGCAATTCTGTACATCTTATTTCATTTTAGTTAAAGCCTCAAATCCATCCTGTTGCACAGAATTCTGATGTCCACATAATATTCCGATGATCTTGTTAAAACATAGACTACATCACTTCCTGCTACTTTCAATCATCGCAGTCTCATGATTTTCCCAAGCCTTACTTCACCCTCTTCACTCTTTACTGTTATCCTTACTGTTGCACAAACACAGTAAGATTGTTCTCACCTCAGTAATCTGGAATTTACTGTGTTTGTTTGTTGGTTTGTGTTTTACATTTTCTGTTTTGAATATTTTCTCCAACATCTATATACCAATCATTTCCCTTAATTGATACAATATACATTTAAAGGCTTAGTTTTTTTTAAATTGATATTTCTTAATATCCTATAACCTTATGGCCTTGATTTTTGACCTAGAAACTGTGTCATTATCCTATTCATCAAAATGTATGGTTCTTCACAACATTTATTACTATCTGCAATATTGGTTGTTTATTTTGTATATCTGCTTCACTATACTAAGGAGCAGGAATTATATCTATATGATCTTGTGTATTGCTAGCAGCAACTGGCAAAGAATAGGTCTTTATTAATCTTTCTTTCATAAATGGATATAGGACAAAATGCAATTTATTTCATTTCTCCAATTTACTCTTTTTAAAATCTTCTCCTATTAAAATGTAAGCACCATAGTGAAGGAACTTGCTTATTTCTTCAATACCAGAGACCTATTCCCTAAAAATGTGCCTGTGTACACAGTAGAAGTTGAATCAACATTTAGTGAATAATGGATACATACATATTATTTCTTCATTTTTTTGAGACAAGGAAATTGAGAAAATCATTTACTAATATAAAGCAGAATCAAGAGAATCTCAGATATGATCCATATTGTTTTCATTGCATGGTTCTAAGTAAGAAAAAGTTTACTTTCTTGGAAACACAGAACTTGCTTTCTTTCTCTCAAGAAAGAAATAATGATATGTCTCAGAGACTGTCCTAGAACACAAGATTTTTAAAGGTTAGATTCCTTATGAGGATGACTTTGGAACAGAGCATGACCAGTAGTAGTCATGGGAGGCTGCTCTACAAATCTTTAGTAGAGCCTAAGAAAGTAATTTGGGTAAAGAATTGAAATGATATTATTTTAGAAATTTGATTGTTCTGGTGGAATTTCCATACCAATTCAGACACTTGGCTTAATAATTTCTTGTTTATAAATCCAGAATTTTTGTTTTTAATGCACCTGAAGAGTCCTGATAGAAAAAAAATTCTTCATGCCATAAAGTGTCTGAGCTCTTCTAAATAAAACTTTTACTCTAAATTATAAATAAGGCTACTGTTCCAGATGATCCCACATTTTAGGACAGTCCTTATGCTTATTTTATTCTCTCTGATTTTCTCAAAACACACAGAGCTTTTCTGCATTTCTTAGGAGCACCATGCCAAGGTTCTAATGGATGTGAGACACAGTAAAACATAATCTTGAATGGAACCAAAAACAGAGGGTTATTTTTTGTATACCTATCTTCTGCTAGGCCAAATATGAGATATGGTATTAAGCTAGTAAGAAAGATAACTAGGGGGTGCTTGGGTGGCTCTGTAGGTTAAACGCCTGACTCTAGATATCAGATCAGGTCATGATCTCAGGATCATGAGATTGAGCCCCAAATTGGGCCATGTACTCTGTGAGGAATCTGCTTGAGATTTCTCTCTTTCTCCCTCTCCCTTGGCTCTTCCCCCTATGTGAGCTCTCTCTTTCTCACTCAAATAAATAAAATAAATCTTTAAAAAATAAAAAAAATACAAATCATAATTATGATAACTACACAGTTTATAAATTGTACATAGATGAATCATATCCTTATGTTGCAGATAGTATGTTCCAAAGTAAGTCCAAGAATAAGTTCTAAAGAGTAATAGGAAGGGGAAAGATTATTTCAGAAAGGTTGGTCAAAAAAGCCTAATGAAAGATCACATCTCAGCTGTGATTTAAAGGATTTCAGAATTGAAACGGAAAGACAAAGTATAATCTAATAATTTAAAAAGTTCCACAGTATTCACCAAAGTAAACTAAGATGATCCCAAAGCATCAATGCAATTTGATTCTCTATTATACAGATTTGAAACAAGAGTAACTGAAATTCAGGAATTGGTTCTGGAAACACTAATGAAAACCAAAAGCAGTACACTGTCCCATGGAATAAGAATAAGAAATCTTTCATACTCATTATTTTATTACTGCCTATGTCCTATATAGAGAAGATGATAACATGTAGAGTGTAGAGTGTAACATGTCTTTAACATGGATATGTTAAAGTCTATCAACCAAGTACATTTTGTCTGGGTTTTAACTACATAGTATTGCTGTCACTTATGAAAACAAGATAAAGAAATTAAGCTGGAATGTTTGGTTGTGCTGTGCCACAAACTTAAGACTAAGAGGAAAATATTAAATCTATTTTTATGTAGACATAGACTACATAATACTCATAGATACACACTCACACTGTTTATCTGTTGGGCCTTCGGAAAAATAACGGACTGCTGTGCAATATTTTGAACCATGGCCAGGAAAAGTGTTTTCTCATAATATTAAAAGTAATTCAGAGGTAGGGATGCACATGATTATAATGAGTTTCTATGTACTTTCATGAACGCAAGTAATGGCCACAGTCAAGAAATATTTACTCAGAAATAATTTCTTGCAAACAGCAGTCATTTGAATTTAGCAAAAGATCAATATGCAGAAATTAACATAAGTAACCTATTTTGAAATTCCAATTAAAAACCAACTTTACATATGCTTATAATTTATGTATCTTATACTGTTTCAAATGAGAAAAGAAATATTTTGTTATAAAAATAGTTTACATTTCTTATAAAGAATGGTAAATTACTTGAATGTAACTTCAGTGGAACTGTATAACTATTTGCGACGTAGCAATAAATTACACGCTGTTAAATATATTCAAACTGACCTCCATTGCTTTTAATTAACAGCAGACAATGTTGAGAGCTTAGCTTACCAATTACTTGACAGAAGGAAAACTGGAGGCTTGCAGTGAGCATATACTGGCATCCAACTTTCTGGGACTCCCTTCTTCAGAATGCACTAATTGTTATGACCAGATTGTATTTACTAACAAGATTTGAGACTTTATCACACCTAAGATCTACATTTGTATCTGTGTCATTTTTCTAATGTTTTAAATCATACATATTTCAATATCATCCTACGCCCCCACAGAAGGGGACAGTTTAGTTGCTAATAAGACAAAATATCCTCACATAAGTGTCATATTCATGTAAAATACTTTAAAAATTCATCTGAAAATATCGATCTGCTATTTAAAAATTATTTTTCTTTTATTTTCACTAAATGCCTTTGCATTTCATGTTATATCCAGTTAATTTATAACAAGAAATACATTTCAAAATTAATTTGGAAATATGGTTTTGGAATGTCCATGAGATTGTTTTACTGTAATTCATCTCATTTCCTTGAGTGAAAGGAATTAAGTAGAATTACTATATTAACTTGATATTTGATAGATTATTTATTTCTCGAAATGAAAATATTGAACAGAATATGAAACAGCTAATTGATAGAAACAGTATTAAAAAGAAACTAGGAAAATGTGCTTTATGTGAGGAAATAATTCGTGATACTAGAACAGATCCTTTTAAATTTTTTTTCTATTTAATAAATGTGTTAAAAAATAAGCATCCTTTAATTTTCTAACATAGGTTTTATAAGCTTATATAACCTTAGATATAACTTAACTATCACCTTATAAAGCATAGAGTGTGTTAATGTTCTCGGGAATGTACATCTAACAAGGGTGCTAAGAATTAACATATCTGGTTATTTTCCTTCTATTGTGATTTCACTTGCAGCAGATTTAGTCTCCAGTCGCATGCCTTATGTTGCTTGGTAAAATTGATTCCATCATTTAATAAATTCATCCTTAATGCTACTCATCTTGGGAAACAATACACAAAGTTGCCCATCAATAGTTATATTGGAAACCACCATTTGTTTTCTCTGCCAGTGGGTCATAGAGTGGCTGATAATGTGATTATAGGTCTTTTTATTTTTGCACAGTGTTGTCGTCTGTGGAGAAGTTGACATTCATATCCATCAACTCTGTAATTCATTTAGCATTAAGATTATGCTGTTCACAAACAGTATTCCTTCATTTTTCTTCATGGAATGACTGAACATGAATTGAATATTTTAGTTTGACAAAGTTGATTGACAGGGCTACATAAATACTAAACTACATTTATGTGAATTAGGAAAAAAAAGTAACCCTCCTTAAAAAGAAAACGATAAGTTGATATAGTGTTTACTTCTCAATAAAAATAACTAGAACCACACTGTCATTGTAAATTATACAGATCTAATTGTGTACCATTGAATATACCATAATTAAAAATTATACTTTTAATTCAATTAATCAGATACTTAAATTCACTAGGAAATGATTGATATGAATCCATCCATATCATACATTCATGAAAATTATCTTTTTGGATACTTGTTTCACTTCTCATTTTTCATCAAAATGATTGCTATTTATTATTCTAAATGAGACTATAGAGATTATAGAGATTAAGCAATGTTAATTTGAAAATAAACTCAGGGGCATCCCTGGGTGGCTTAGCGGTTTAGTGCCTGCCTTCGGCCCAGGGCGTGGTCCTGGAGTCCCAGGATTGAGTCCCATGTCCGGCTCCGTGCATGGAGCCTGCTTCTCCCTCTGCCTCTTTCTCTGTGTCTCTCATGAATAAATAAATAAAATCTTAAAAAAAAAAAAGAAAAGAAACTCAGTTTTTAATCTTATTACACATTTACACATTGATGTTCTATCAATACCATATCACTATGTTCACCAATATCAACTTTAAAAATGTTATGTAGTTACTAAAGTTAACATATATTATAAATTTTAAAATTGCAAGTCATTGAGTAACAAAGTCATTTTATTTTTTTATTTTATTATTTTATTTTATTTTATTTATTTTATATTTTTATTTTGTGTGTGTGAACCAGGAACAGTGGGTGGCTTAGTGATTGAGAGTCTGCCTTTGGTTCAGGTCATGATCATGGGATCCTGGGATAGAGTCCTGCATGGGGCTTACCTCAGGAAGACTGCTTCTCCCTCTGCCTATGTCTCTGCCTCTCTGTGTTGCTCATGAATAAATAAATAAAATCTTTAAATAAAAATAATTTTTGTGAAGCTTTCTTTAAATATGATTTTGAACCATGTAATAATAAAAATAATGCTGAAATACAATTTTATATCATAGATGTACTGATAGTAGGTGAAAGTGAATAAAGGTGACCACACATTCTTTGTTACTATCCTCAAGGACTAGGATTTATATCCTTTCTACATAAAATAGTTCATATCTTGTCCTGTTTTGATGGTGGGTGGGTTTTTGACTGTTTTAACTAATAGAGTACAAGGAGAGCAGCACTTTCCTTGACTATCTGGCGACTTCTTTCACAATCATGTTGCCAAGCTGTGAGAAGCACAAAACACCTGTGTGAGTCAGGTGACAGCCCTAGGTAGGCCCAGTCCCAAGCATCAACCATCAGCCCTGTGAGTAAGTCCGCTTGGAAGTAAAATCTCAAGCTCCAACAGACTTCTAACTGGCAGCATGTCTGCTCAAGTCCTGCCCAAGTGTTAAACTGTAAATATATTAAAAAAAATTTTTTGTTTTAAACTGCGTTTCATTTTTGTTTTAATGGATTCTGGAGTACTTTAAACAATTTTTTTTGTATTTCATTAAGTATAGTTGAAATAAAACTAAAAATTATCTGTAAGACACTGGTGTAAATCTCGATAATAGGATCTCTTCCACTCCATCCAGCAATATTTTTTTGCAACCAAAATATGTTATCAATGATACAAATACTATCCTTTTATTTTTGTTTTTAATGTCTGTTTGCTTCCTTTTTTTATTATTCTGATAGTTTTAATTTAATTTTTTCTAACTGATGGAGAGAAATAATAAATCACTTTAATATTCAGTTTTAGATTTTATAACATATAAACATAGTATTTTGAAACCATGGACTAAATTTTAATAACAGTTAAGTACAGTACTGTCAAAATCTTCATACCAACAAATAAGTAGTTGTTTTGATCAGTAGCTCATTACATAATAATCTCTAATTTGGTTTTTATAATACTTACTTTTGCTTTTTAATGGAGAAGGAATATTACTACTTTGTAATTTATATCATAGTAAAAGTAGTCGTACATTTAAACTAAAAATCCAGCCATATTCTGCTGAGAATTTAAACACAATAGATGACAAGAAATGCCTTAGGGATCCCTGGGTGGAGCAGCGGTTTGGCGCCTGCCTTTGGCCCAGGGCGCGATCCGGGAGACCCGGGATCGAATCCCACGTCGGGCTCCCGGTGCATGGAGCCTGCTTCTCCCTCTGCCTGTGTCTCTGCCTTGCCTCTCTCTATCTCGGTGACTATCATAAATAAATAAAAATTAAAAAAAGAAATGCCTTATAAATATATAATTTAAATGGGAAACTAATAGAAAGGATTTTAAGATGTTTTCAAATATTTCCTTGTCAATGTATTAGTTGAGAAAGCAGGTTTTTATTTGACATGTTTTTAGATCAGTTAATGTTTTGATTTTTATAGTGGTTCCTCTTTTGTAGATCAGAACAGTAGAATAATATATTGGCCAAGTTAGTACTATATGCTGACTTTCATCTGAGAGAGAATTATTGTAAAATATTTATTTTGGTTAGAATGGCATTATACTAACATCTGCTGGAAATGTATTATAATGACTATGTAAACCAACCATATTTAAGGATACTTAAAATATATAAGAAAAACAATTTCAGGGATCCCTGGGTGGCGCAGCGGTTCGGCGCCTGCCTTTGGCCCAGGGCGCGATCTTGGAGACCCAGGATCGAATCCCACATCGGGCTCCTGGTGCATGGAGCCTGCTTCTCCCTCTGCCTATGTCTCTGCCTCTCTCAGTCTGTGACTATCATAAATAAATAAATTAAAAAAAACAATTTCAAAATAATTAAGATATTTATTATTTTTAATATATAAAGACCTTTGTATAGTTCACTACCTACATAACAATGTAAAGTAGGTCTGGGAAGAGGTATGGGTTAAAAATAAGATTTTCAGAGCTAAGTTAACAGATAGAATATGCTTTTATTGTAAGCATTGGCTAATAAGCAGCAAGAGGAGAAGGTATTTGAGTTTAACTGATGCAAACTTTACTTCATAAAAGAATCATAGCTATAGGATTTCACCAGATGAAAAAAAAAAAAAAAAAAAGGACTTCACCAGATGGGAAAAATGGGGCAAGGCTTTGATTTAAAAAAGAGGATTCTGTTTGTCTAATGATTATTGTAGAAAATAATAAAATGTAGAGACTCTGACTCATGAGGTGATGATTCTTAGTTATTAAATAAAATAAGTGACCAATTAATAAGTATTTGGTAACATTTTTTTTAACTACACTTAACCTCAAAGTGGATCCTGAAGCTAACATAAGTAGTAATCATGTTATTTCAACTTTAGGGAAAAATGTATAGAATCAGAAATTTAAGTAATAATAATCAAATGGATATATAAAATCCAGTTATGCATGGCATATATTTTTGTTTAATACAAAGCACGTAAAAAATCAGTTTATTAAACAGTCAGATGTTGGGTGTCACACACAGGAGTCAAGTAAGTCATTTCTCAATCACTAGTTTAAAACTTTTTTTAGTCAAATATCCTTTCTGTGCCTTTCACTCATCTTGTAGAGCAGAATACATGATATCAAGCCACTGTCAAGCATTAAAAATAATAACAAAAACATAGTAAATTTAATCTCATTTTTGATTAAAAGTTCTCCCTCATTTAATCATTATCAGTGCTGTTGCTCTAAAGAAATTATGAGGGAAGATGGAATGTAATTGTCTCTCTTTCCTCCAGTAGGCTTTCTTCTCTAGCACGTTAGAAGCCAAAGGCGAGAAGACAAGCGTCCCTTGGTAAACAGATATGCTCCTATGGCAGTATCTGGTTATCAAGGTAAGGTTGACTGCTCTTTGTTAGGTGCTTAATATATAGGTGATGCCCAACAGCCAAATGACTTATAATACCACAAGTGTAAAACTTCCAGAGGACTGTGGAGAGAACCTTCCTGATGCAAGTTTTAAAGGGTATCTGCCTGGATCCAATGTCTTTTTTTCCTTTCTTCTCCTCTCTTAGCTACACTTGCAGAAGCACACTTCACAGTTTTCCTTGTGTAGAGGTGTGTATGTATGTGTGTGTGTGTGTGTGTGTGTGTGTGTGTGTGGTGTGTCGAGGGAGATGGGGAACAAGACAGGCCAACAACATTGAATTCCATGACAGGCCAACACCATTGAATTCCATGGCATCCCTAAGAAATTTGCTCATCCTTGCCAAACCAAAAAGTAAGAACACATTATTCCCCACTCTGAAATGTTGATCTTTTCTAACCTTTCTCCTCAGCTCTCTTACTCTTTGCTCAACTAAGCATTAGCATCAATTTAGTTTATCCTTTACATGAGCAGTCTTCAAACCCGAGGATTTGATATCAAGCTCTCTTTTGTTCAGGCACCCCAGTATCTAATGAATAATTTTCCTTGAGCTTCTTCACTGTATATTTTCTTTAAATTCTTCTCTACTCCCCCACCTCTTTTCTGCTTTTTAGTTGGGTCTGATTAAATAAGGATTTGAATTGATGGTTGGAGGATCTACTTACCAATTATTTTCAAGTTCCTTTAGAAAATGTGGCCCATGGTGGCAGGTCATGTTTAGTTTAGAGTCCTAGTAGCCAATATTGGAGCATCTAGAAGAGTGTCAAAATCTATCTCATTTTATACTCTTTTCTTTGAAAGATTTTATTTATTAATTATTTTTTTTGAGAGAGAGAGCACATGCATGCATAAGTGGGGGGGGGCAGAAGGGAGGACGAGGAAGACTCTGCACTGAGTGAGGAGCCCAATGTGGGGCTTGTTCTCACACCCTGAAATCATGACCTGAGCTGAAACCAAGAGTCTAACGATTAATCAACTGAGCCATCTGGGTGCCCTTCATTTATATTCTAATTATATAGTCAAGAATACCTAATATTCAGAATATTGATTCCATGCTTTAAGTCCACATTTATTGATTGGCTTACGTAGTTCCAAAGCAAAAAAGTAAATCCTTGCTTCATGAAGCTTAGGTTTCAGAGATAGAAATATAACCATTACCACCATAACAAAAAATGATTTTTTAATTTGATTACATGTTTTAGAGATAATGAAAGTGATGTGACAGAGAACAGGGGAAGGTGATAGAATGGAATACTAGGTGGGGATATCTGGAAAGGTCTTTTGAAATAAATGTTTGAATTGAGATCCAAGATACAGGGAAACTGGTTAAAAATATAAGAAGATAAAATCTAAGTGCAAATGTTTATAAAAGATGTAATGTTGATATGTTTCAGGAAAGAAAAGAAGAACCAGAAGGATCCATGAGGTTAGAATTTATGACTTAAGGTAGAAGAGAGAATGGATTGGAAAAGTATCAAATAAGGGGCTGATTTAGAACCTAGTTGACCCTGATAAGTTGTTTAAATTTTACGCCAAGTGCAAGGAAAAGTTACTAAAATAGTTTAGGGAGAGATTTTGATTTATGTTTTGGATAACAGAATGGATTTTAACAAATTAAGATCAAGTTAAGAAATATTTTAGAAGAGAGAGATGATGACAATGAGAACTAATGGAGTAAGATAGAGGAAGAAAGGAAGTGGACTAGAAGTACACTTGCTAAGGGTGCCTGGGTGGCTCAGTGCAGTTAGGTATCCAACTATTGATTTTGGTTCAGTTCCTACATAATCTCAGGGTTGAGAGATCGAACCTCATTTCTGGCTCCATGCTCATCACAGAGTCTGCCTAAAACTGTCTCTCCCTCTCCCTCTGCCTGTCCTGCCTGCTCTCTCTCTCTCTCTCTCTCTTTTAAAAATAAATAAATAACTAAATAAATCTTTAAAAAGCAGAAATACACTTGCTAGTGTATTAGAACCCAAGAATAATCACACGTCTTTCTATGCGTTTGAGTATAAGATTAAGGGCAAGAGAAGAATCAAATATGAGTAAAATATTTGAACCTCTGTGCTTAGGGGGGTGCCATTTATAGAGAGTGATGAGCACTCAAAGAAAAGATTTGTGGAGATATGAAGGGGTAGGACAATAGTTTCATTGTGGATATATTACATTTGAAATACTATGAAATGTTCAAATAAAGAAACAGGACATGAACAACTGCTTAGCTGAAAAGACACTGTGAAAGAAACAGCATAAATGACAGTAAAAAGATGAAGCTAGAATTTTAAATGAATTACTAATGGTTGATAGTAGGCTGGCATGGGAGTGGGATGTCACTAGAGACTTCAGACAGTGAGTACTTACATATTCTTCCTCCAAGAGCCTCACTAGGCACTTATGGGATGATTAGGAGAACAGGAGGAGAAGCCACCTCCCTGCGATGGCTGAGAAAAAAGAGCAGCCAACACAGGAACTCCCCTCCAAACATATATAAATTTATATATATAAATTTATTATAAGAAATTGGCTTTTGCAATTGTAGAGGCCAAGATCCTAAGGTTTGCAGCTGGCAAGCTAGAAATCTAATCTTCCAGACTAAGTCAAATGTCTGAGAACAAGGAGATCTGAGCTTTCAGGCTCAAGCCCAAGAAGATGCAGTATTTTAGCTCAAGTTCAAAGGCAGAAAAAAGACTCATGTTCCAGGACGAACTATCAGGCATGAGGAGTTTCCACTTACTTGTTGAAAGTCAGGCTTTTCATTCCGTTCTGGGATTTAACTGGTTGGGTAAGTGTCACCCCATTAAGGAGAGAAATCTACTTAACCGTTGGAACAATTCATAAGGTTTCTTATTGAAAAACAACCTCATAGATATATCGAGAATACAGTTGAACTGAAGATCTATCTGGGCACTCTATGACCCAGTTAAATTGACACACAAAATTGACCATCACAGTAAGAACAATAATAGTCTTACCTTACAAGGCTAAGAATTAGAGGGCTAGAATGCTTGAGAGCATCATATAAAAACTGCAGTTGGGAAAAGGAAACAAGGGAGGACAATGGGAAAATAGCTATCCCTGATGGTGGAGTGGAGATACATGCTAAGACGATGACTTTATCTGAAGGAATAGAGAAACACCTGCGAAGGACACATCTCCCAGTTACAATTCACAGTCCCTGCCTAGGACAGAGACGTAATCATAAACTCAGAAAACACACACACACACACACACACACACACACACATGCATACCACCATCAGCACTGTAACCCTCATAATAATTGGGTCAAAGCAGGAATGCAGCTGTGATAGCTACAGGCTCTCTTTGGGGAAGCTGTGAAAAACAAAATCAAAAAAAGAAGATCAAAGCTGAGAGAAGAGACAAAAATAAAGTACTAGTATGTCTGTTTCTCCCCTCTTCTGGGTCATCCAGTATTTTATATGGCAGTACTTTAGCCATACAGCAACTTCAGCACTTCCGCCAAGCTAACATCTTTCTTTCACTCATTATCTTTGTATATGTAATATTCAATATATTTTTAAAATAAATCACATTGGAGAAGATGTAAAATACAAAAATCTGTTCATCAGTATATTCAGTTAGAGGATTTTCATCTCACTATGCTTTCTAGAACACTGAACGTATATGCAGCTGCTAGATACCGTATAATTTAAGTTTATGTTATGGATGCTACTTGTGCATTTCTTCATGCTTATTTCTAAATTTTATTCTGATATTGAGAAATTCTGCCCTTTGGAAAAACCTGAAAACAAATGGAATAAAAGTGAGTGCAATAACAGGAAAAAAATTCTATACCCCTCCCAATTAATTTAAGATTATATAAGATTTAATAGGATTTAGGTCTATCTACATCTAACTACCAGTCTTCAGAATAGCCCGCCTCCAAAATTACAACTAGTGACAGGTATATTTAAAATAGTGAAGCAATGGGCTTTTTTTTTTTAAGATTGTATTTATTTATTCATGAGAGACGCAGAGAGAGAGAAAGAGAAGCAGTGACACAGGCAGAGGGAGAAGCAGGCTCCACACAGGGAGCCCGATGTGGGACTAGATCCTGGGACTCCAGGATCACGGCCTGGGCCAAAGGCAGGCGCTAAACCGCTGAGCCATCCAGGGATTCCCCCAAGAAATGGACTTCTTTACTTAATTCTGTAATTACATATATGTATAGTACTTCTTTAAAATATGGCCCAATATGGCACATTTATCAGTTGACATATAGGCAATTGTCAGTATAACAGTATAAGTTAAAGTCATTTTACACAATATATTATATAGATAAAATGACTTGGTAGCAGTTATTTGACCAATTTTTAACAGCATATTTGGTTAAAATTTATTAAAGGCAAATAATTTTACTCTACAATATTTTCCATGGTTATTTAATATGTGATTTATTATATTTTTCACCACATATGCATTTTCCCTTGATTTTGCATATTCTGAATTGATGAAAGTCATATTTAGTTTGATGCTATGGCAGAGATGTGACCCATATACAGGAAATCTATGGAGAAATATAAATCTCTGGTGGTTATTTTTCCAAATTTGATTAATTATAGACACAAAGAAGGAATGAAGGAGGCACAAAGAAGGAATGAAGCAAATGCAATATAGTTTGCTTTCCAGCTTTGACATTATAAGTTTATCATAAGGGCAAAAGACGCTGGTTATTTTATAGTTGACAAATATAACTGTCTAGTCCTAGCAGAGGTAACTGTGAATCACATATTACTGTGCAAGTACTGGTTTTCTTCTGTAATTCAGAGTTAGTTTCCAATTTAAAACTCTCAGGCACATTTTTTTTTATATATATAATATGCATTTTTATAAATCACGTAGTAAACTTTTCTCAGTTAATGTCAGTTTTTAAAATGAAAGTTAAAAAAATCAATTGGTAGAAACGCTTTATTAATACAAAGTCTTTGGAACTTGGTTAGATCTAGTTTAGCTTAGATATTAAAACATGTTTTGCTGTCTTTTTAATGGCATAATATTTTGTTTTTGGTAAAGGTCTAGACCAGCACTGTCTAGTAGAAGTTTCTGCCATTATAGTGGATCCTGAACACTTGAACATGGCTACAACTATTAAAATACCAAAATTTAATTTATTTTAATTAATTTATATCTATAAATTATAGAAAATAAAATATTACATATTAATTATATATTTTCATAAAATATATGGTTATAAAATATATATTTATAATTATATTTTTATAAAATATATAAAATATATTTATAAATTATATAAAATTATATTTATAAAATATATAAATAGCTGCATTTGGCTGGCAAATACTATATTGGACAGCACCAATTCATTAATATGATTTGCATAGCTGGAGTGTTATTGAGTCTGAGAGAGGGTATACAGCACGTTGTTTCCATTATATATCTTAGTTCTGTTAATCTTGGTCAATCCCTTAGATAATTTAATGCAGCATCTATTGAAGGCTGATTAACAGAATATAAATTGACAATAGATATTCCATCTAATTATGAGAAGACAACATATTCTATTCCTCTATTTGTCTTCAGTCTACCTCTACATAAAGATGTAGAAAAGGGAAAATCATGGGAAGCCTGGGTGGCTCAGTTAGTTAAGCATCTGCCTTGGGCTCAGGTCATGATCTTAGAATCCTGGGATGGAACCCCGCACCAGCTCCCTGCTCAGCGGGGAGTCTGCTTCTCCCTCTCCCTCTACCCCTGCTCATGTGCTCTCTCTCTCTCTTTCAAATAAATACAGTTTTTAAAAAAGAAAATCACCATTGTACTTATAATCCTTCAGAAATAGAAGATATGCTTAGACATGTAAACAAGTTAATAATATTATGTATTTTTTCTCTGTAAGCTATCCTATATTGCCCTCAAGTGTTTAGTCTATTAAAATGTGTATCCTAATTTTGGCACTTCTTAACTTGGTAACAAAATGTTAGTTTTGAGTATTTTTTGTTTTAGTGTTTGTAAAGACGCGTATAACATTTTTTGAGGTAGTATATTTTAAAATAAAATATATTAAATAAAAATTGAACAATTAATTCAGCTACATAAAACACAATGATGTTTCAAACCATTTCCATTTCGCTAACTATATGACAAAGATGAAGAGCTATAAGACTGGCTGTAAGTGCTGAGCTGAATTACTGAGAACTGTAAGAGTGTTTGCTATAAAAATATGCCACTGACTCTCTAAAAAGAATTTTTATAAACAATGCTATAATATGTTCTTTTTAAAGCCTTCCATAAATAAGTCTTAAATAGATTAAGTTGACAACCAAAAACAGAGAACAACTACCAATTAGACAGCAAAAAAAAAAAAAAAGAATTTTTTTTGATGAAATGCCATTCAGACAAATATCCATTGCAATGAACATTACTCATTTTTTTTCCTTGTTACTATCTTAACTGGACTATTCATGAAATAAAATTTTAAAATTCTCTTAATTTTTTGTTATTCTATAAATATTTAATTTCTTAATGTTCTAGTCAAATTCACTTTCAGTATAATACCATTGGCATAATATATGTGAATAATATGAACTCTGAAACTAATGTTTTTTTCTCTTTAATTTTTCTTATATTATGAAAAAGTATAAATAGTGTCTTTCTTTAGATCTAATTAGGAAGTTTGGAAATAATTCTCTTCATATCCAATAGAGACAGAACAGTTCTCTGAACACTTCACCCAAATTGCTATGTATCACCAGAGTTCATGTAAAAAAGGATCAATAGAACTTCAGGGTACTAGTTTACTGTCTTCCCTGCCTTACAGCAGAGAAAAGTACTAGAGATATACTACAAAACAATGATTATGTCTCAAGCCTGTCTCAGTAAGAAACAGAAGAGGCAATTTTATTTTTTAGCCTTGGTCTGTACAGAGTACATAAACACAACATGGATATAAAAAGTATATTAACTCCTATTTATACAAATAAGTGTTCAAACAAGAAGAAAATGAATCATGACTGTTTAGCACTTAGCATTCCAAATCCACTTCAGGAAAATATAAATCTATTAAAATAACCAATAAGACCAAATTTTCTTTTTCAATTTAGCTATGCAGTGCTAGAGAGCTCCTTACAAACTTTTATCTCTAATCGCTATTCTTATTTTTGTCAAGTCAGTCAGTACTAAGCTTTTATCCATGTGCTCATATAATTCTCTTCAGATTAAAAATAAATAAAATATGAGAATCCAGCTTTAAGGATGTGGCTAAAAATATAACTGCAATAATAAGAAGCAGATAGTATATTTTACACAACACATAGTAGGATTCACTAGTAAGCAATTGGTTGTAAAAGCTGATGCAGGTTTGAAGCTGAGTGATTTTACTAAGGCATGATTTCTACTTTTAAGGAGCAAAGGAAAAAAAGTAAATTAGATATGGAAGTCAAGTTTCTAAGTTCTAATTATTTTGAAGTTTAATTACTTTTAAAATTATAAATTAATACAATTATATATATATTATGCACCTTTATAAGTAAAATGAAATCTAATTAAAATTAACTTATAAAAATTATGTAGTCAATATTAAGACAGAAATAGCAAACATTTTTTGAGTGCTTACTATGTGGTAGATAAGACTTAGCAGTTCAAATGAATTAATTCATCCAATCCTAATGATACATCAATGTATTGGTTACTATTACTATCCTCACTTTACTGATTAAAAAACTGAAACTAAGTGGTTAGCAAATTTGCCAAAGATACCAGCCTGGAAGTGCAAATGCCTGGATTCAAATATAATCACTGAGATTATAGGCTCTCATCTTTAACCCCTGCATTACACATTGTCAAGATCCCCTGCAAATTCCTATTAAGTCTACTGATTTCAATCTTTTTTTTCCTCCTGGAATAAACAGTTTGCTAATTGAATTCTATTTGGGCCATATACTCAGTTACGAATTTTTTTGTTCAACAAACACTTTTTGAATTAATTATATGAGAGACCTTGTACTAATCACTGAACTTATCACACTGCATTATAATGTCATTGTACATACTCTCACAAATCTTATAGCTTACCTATGCAATAGATTAGTAAATAGTCATGTAAATACAATAACTAAAAGAGAAAAGAGTTAATGTTTCTATGATAAAAGTAAATTGAAAATTTTGGAAACATTCAATAAAGGTAACTAGATAAACAAAGAAGTACATTAGAAGATGTAAAAAAGGAAAAAGAATAAAAATCTATTAGAATTTTTGCCTTTACATTGTTTTTGCAAGTTTTTTCAATATCTAGTTCACTCTGAGAAAGTCGAAACTGAAGTCATTGATGAAACACCTTGGTTTTAGTCATAGAAAAAAGATGCCATGAGATTCTGTTCAGTATACCTATATTGAAAAAAATGCCTTGGCCATTTATCAACAGAGTGCAAATAAATATAGATTTATATGGTTTAAATAAAAATAAAATATTTGATTATGGAATTTTTTTTTCCTTAAGACCCCAAGTACTGATTATATGAGACAAAGACAGTGTATCTACTTTTATTCATTAGTTATTTGTCAGGTAGAAATGATGGTTAGCATTCACACCAGGTATATATTTTTAAATAAAATTAGACAATCTGATATTTCTACTTTATTAAATTTATTAGAATTTTTGTAGCTTGTTATGTGATAAGTTTTCACAAATACTTTATAGACTTTTAGATGGAAATTGTATTCATTCAAAGATTATGAGCCTAATGTATTTCTCATTATTCTGTAGTAGTCTTTAATTTTCTTCAAAAGTTTTCAAGATATATTCTTTTTCCTTGAACATTATGAAATTTAATTAGAATATGTCCAGGCCTGGGCATTAAAAAATAATAATTGTTTGTTGTTTTTCTTGGTCCCATTAAACTTTACATATTTTAGTCTTGTATTTTAATTATAGTCTGTGAAAATACTTTTAAAATTAAGTCTCTAAAAAAATACATGTATGATGGAATATTACTCAGCCATGAAAAAGAATGAAGTTTTGCCATTTACGAAAACATGAATAAAGCTAGAATATTATGCCAAGTGAAATCAGTCAAAGAAAGACAAATACCATATGATTTCACTCATACGAGGAATTTAAGAAACAAAATAAACAAGTAACAGGCAAAAAGAGACAGAGAGGCAAACTAAGAAACAGACTTTTAACTATAAAGAACAAACTGATGGTTACCAGAAAGGAGGTGAGAGGGTATGGAGGAAATAGGGGATTGGAGTTAATTAGTACACTTTTCATTATGAAAAAAAAAAGATAAAAAGAAAAAAATATACATGTATTTACCTACAATGCTCTAGATATTGTTACAGCATTTGGGATATCTCATTGAAAATGGGGAAATAAACCACTATTTTTAAGGAAGGCCCATTTTAGTAATTTGATTATTTTATTCTTCCTGTTTTTCCCTTCTGGTGAAAAATGAGTAATAAATAATAAATAATCTCAAAGAACTGCTAGAAGATAGTGGTTACAAGCTTAATAATGAGAAATGCATTTGTAGATAATAGTCTCTACTTAAATATATGTATATTTTCTAACCTCATCTGTGTGAACAAGTCTCAGCATAGTTATTGACAAAGCAAACAAATCTGTCTTAGTATCTAATATGCAGCATGCAGTAAATTTACTATACTATGTTTTTGTCCAAATATAACTCAACCACAATTTATTTACATGCCAATCTAAGTCATTGGTTCAGGGCTAGTTAATTTGACACTGGAACACTCATTTAGAAGAGATTGTTTCTCCAGCCTAAGCAATCAGAACAAGCATAGACATGTGAAAATTGGTTCTGTAAAATAGAAAAAAGCAAAAATAAAACAGAGATGATTGTGATAGTCTTTGATGAGTAGTTCAAATGTCTCCAAATGCCTGTAAGCTAACTAGTACTTAATTTCATTTAAAGATTAAATCATGTAATCTAAAATAGACTTTATTATGGTCAAAAAGTTTGAAACAAATTGCCATTTCATCATGATATAATTAACATAAATATTAGCATATAGCAAGTAAAAAGGTAATATCACATTAACAGAACTCCATCAGATTAATATCAGATAATTTTTTAGAAATTATATATTCGAACAGACTTTCTTTTTTTAAGATTTTATATATTTATTCATTAAAGACACAGAGAGAGAGAGAAGCAGAGACATAGGCAGCAGGAGAAGAAGGCTCCAAGCAAGGAGCCCATTGCAGGACTGGATCCCAGGACTCCAGGATCATGCCCTGAGCCAAAGGCCGACACTCAACCACTGAGGCACCCAGGCGTCCCTAGAACAGACTTTCCTGTAACAAATAGATTTCAAGCTTTAGTTCACTAACACTGAAGGATTTCTGAACAAAGTCTTTGTCTGTATCACTCGAGATTAAGAAGCAAAACATAGCTAATGCTCAATAAATAGTTATAAGCTGACCAAATGACTAATTAGACTTCCAATTTTTTAATAAATTGTTCTTTTAAGAAGTGCCTTAGGGAATGTAAAAATTTCTAATTATCCTGGGCTGATGTGCCACCCATAGTAAATATATGCTTTTTGATATACATTTCATGAGAGTGAGATAGTAGTAATAATTATTACTTTCATAATGAAAGTTAACCCCTCATTTTGATTAAACTTTCATTATCTTTTTCTGTAGGAAGATGTATTAAACTTTTATTAGAGTTTATCTCTATCTCCTATGTTTTTATTTTTTATCTTGTATGTCTTTACAAGAAAATTAAATAATGAATAACAATAACTTCAACATTGGCATATTTATTTTTAACTTACTTATTTTCTTTTAGTGAAATGCATGGTGTAAGGAGAGTGCTTTGCACCTTGTATATGTGTGTGTGTGTGTGTTTATTTAAAAAAATCTATTCATAATGTGGAGGAACAGGAACTTTTATACATCATCTGTGGGAATAGAAAATTTTACAGTCACTTCAGAACACAGTTTGACAGTTTCCTACAAAGCTAAAAATATTCTTACCCTATGGTCCAGCAATTGCACTCCTTGATATTTACACAGATGAGCTAAAAATTTACTTTCACAAAAAAATATACACATGGATATTTACAGGAGCTTTATTCACAACTGTGAAAACTTGGAAGCAATCAAGATGTCTTTAAACAGGTGAATGCATAAATAAAATATAATATATACATATAATGAAATGTCATTCACTTCTAAAAAGAAATGAGCTATCAAGACATGGAATATATAGAAAACCTTTAAGGCATATTGCCAAGTGAAAGAAGCCAATCTGACAAGATTCCAACTATATTATTACAATGCTATAGCAATCTGGAGAAGAAACTATAGAAACAGTAAAAAGATTAGTGGTTGGCGGTGAAACGATTCTATATAATCCCATAATGGTGGGCACATGTCATATTTTGTCAAAATCCACAGAATATATAGCACAAAATGTGAACCCTATTGTAAACTATGGACTTTGGGTGATCATGGTATATTAATGTTGGTTCATCAATTATAACAAATGTATCACTCTGGTGGGGGATGTTGATAATGAGGGAAGCTCATGTGTGGGAACAAGGAGTATATGGGAAATGTCTACCTTCTCCTCAATTTTGCTGTGAACCTAAACTGTTTGAATATGAAGTTTATTAATTTTAAAAGGTTTGTGATCAGAATTCTTTTTTAGATTTATTTATTTATTCATGAGAGACACACAGACAGAGGCAGAAACACAGGCAGAAGGAGAAGCAGGCCCCTCGCAGCAGCCTTGTCAGTTAAGAGTCTGCCTTCAGTTCAGGTCATGATCTCAGGATCCTGGGATCCAGCTGCATTGTTAGGCCCCTTGCTCAGCAGGGAGTCTGCTGCTCCCTCTCCCTTTGCCCTCCACCCCTGCTCATGAACTTTTTCCCTCTCTCAAAATAATAAATAAAATCTTTTGAAAATAAATAAATAAATTGCTAGTTCATTATTATTTTATTTTTAAGCTTTTAAATTTTACTCATTTGCTCAAAATTTTGAAATTTGTTATGTCTGAGGTGGTTATTTTACTTTTTTAAAAATTCATCCTTTATGTGTTTTCTTGGTGCTGTATATTAAAGTCATGATATTTACATCATAGAAGTGATACATTATAAAAAAGAACACCAATTTTATAACTCAACAAACCTTGATTTGAATACCAGCATTACTGTTTAGTAGACATATTCTTGGTCATAAGCATAATCTTTCCAACAATAATTATAATAAAGCAAATAATAAAAAAAAACCTGTGGTTGTTTTGTTGTTTTTCATATAGTATGCACCTTTTTTTTCAGGGAATGTTTTAGTATGTAAAAAATATAAGCCTTATTTTTGAAAAATAAAACAAAATAAAAGCAAATTAATTTTGTCATGGATTTTAACTTAAAAATTACTCTTAGAGGGTGCCTGTGTGGCTCAGTCATTTAAGTGTCTGCTTTGGCTCAGGTCATGATCTTGGGGTCCTGGGATTGAGCCCTAATTCAGGCTCTGTGCTTGGTATGGAGTCTGTTTGAGTTTCTCTCCCTCTCCTTCCACCTCTCCCCAAATAAATAAATATTTTTAAGAAATTACTCTTGGAAAAATTTACATATCCTTTTGGTATACTGATGAATCGCTTACTCTTGGGAGATAATTCCTATGGATCTTTTGCATTTCTACTTGACTTCAGACTAAGAGACATTGACCACTTAAATCTAGACATCCTTTCCAAGAATATAGATATTTTTAAGCATTTGATTTCTTTTTCCAAGATTCAACAGAAATTCCCTTGCATTTTGGACATTGAATTATTTAATATCCCTCTAAATAATACCCTTGTTTTATCATCTTAATACAACTATAATATGTGAAACTGTTATGCATTTCCACAGAAATTGCATAAATTATCATAACAGCAGTTTTATTTTTAAATATTTTATGCATTTATTTTGATTTTATTTAGTTATTCATGAGAGATGCACAGAGAGAGGTAGAGACACAGGCAGAGGGAAAAGCAGGTTCCATGCAGGAAGCCCAATGTGGGACTTGATTCTGAGACTCCAGGTTCATGCTCTGAGCCAAAGGCAGATGCTCAACCCCTGAGCCACCCAGGCATCCCTCATTACAGTGATTTTAAAAATGCAGTTGTTCAAATGATTTTTCCATACACAAAATAATTTTTAAAGTTCGTATAATTTAAAAAATTTGTTTTTGTTTTATAACTGAAGTAATATTGTAGACTTGAGTGAAAGAAGAGTTAATAGTATAATTTCAAACTTCCATGAAAATAACAAATAAAACCTAATTGCAATCTTCTGCATGATTAATAGGCTAGAATTTCATTTTTAATTTCATCATACAGCATGTTAACTATGGTCTTTTAGTTAAATAAATTTAATTTCCTAGGAGATCAAGCTACATGTATGCAGCATCTGAATACTTCACAATATTATTTTTAATTTCATATCTACTGAATTTGATTAATGATTTACTTTAATTTTAAAGAGCTGAACAACTTTATTTTATTAAATATCACTGCTTGAAGGGAATAAAATAGTGATGAGCTTCTATGTTAATGGTGTTTTGATGCATATACTACAAAAAGTGAAAATACAACTTCTTGGCTTTCCTATTATTTCCCATAGTCTTAGGAATATTTTTAAAATTATGATTATGGAATATATTCTAAATAAAAAGAAAAAAATCTGAAAATAAAGTTTACATAAACATTTCAACCAAGTACATAAAGTGGAATTTTGAGGAAAATTTTGACACAAGCTATAATACTCAAAATGTTAAGGCTAATTCAATCTATTTCAATCCACCTTTAGTAAAATCCAGACAGAGTGGATTTGTATGCTTACTTGTATGCATTATGCCACTTCTGGAAAAGCTACTATCTTACTAGTTGAATTTCTGAGTGAGTCAATTTATTCACAAATCTTTATGTATTTCAACACATTTTGGAATAGAGTGGAAACTATTAAAACATTAACATAGGGTAGCCTGGGTGGCTCAATGGTTTAGCACCTGCCTTCAGCCCAGTGTGTGATCCTAGAGACCTGGGATCGAGTCCCACGTCCCAGGTCCCAATCCCCCTTGATTATGGCAATTATTTCACAATGAATATGTATATCAAAGCATCCCGTTGCTTCTCCTTCTGCCTGTATCTTTGCCTCTCTCTGTGTCTCTCATGAATAAATAAATAAAATATTTTTAAAGATTAATATAAATAATGCTGAAGTTAGTACAAATCACATATCTACTATATGTGTGTAAATATACATAAAGCTATACTAGACGTAACATATCACATTTATATATATAATACAAATATACATATACATTCATATGCTTGCTGAATAAAGTTATTAGTTCATTCTCATTGCTACAGCAGCAAAGCTATAACGTCTTTAACTTTAAAAAATCATTTTTAATAATTAGGGACCCTGGGTGGCTCAGTGATTGAGCATCTGCCTTTGGCCTAGGGTATAATCCCAGGGTCCCTGGATGGAGTCTTGCATCGGGCTCCCTCAGGGAGCCTGCTTCTCCCTCTGCCTATGTCTCTGTTTCTGTCTGTCTCATGAATAAATAAATAAAATCTTAAAAATAAATAAATAATGAATTATTTAAAAATAATTGTCCTTTCTTTTGATGCCTTTTAAATTTCTAGGGTCCTGCGGTCTCCCTGCCCCCAGTGGAGGCTATGGGTTGGGGTAGGGGTCTCACAGTCTGAAGTGCCTCTGTTTCCACACGGTGGGGCCAGATGCTTAGGCACTGAAGGGCCATGTGCACACAGCGTTCACCACATGGTCTCAGGCATGAGAACCAGCAGAGGACAGCCAACCCAAAGACCCCAGGTACCAGGAGCTGTTGATCTCCTAGAATTCTGTTTGTTCTTCTCTGACATGGAAATAATGACCCCAAAGCAGGTGGCGTGGGAAGGGGAAAGGACAGCGGCGGGGGTGCAATAATTAAGCTTATATTTAATTATATAGATAAGCAAGTAAGTATTCCCAGAACCAGAGGAATGATCATAAATGTAATTATGATTGGCTCTAATTAACAACTATAAATCACAGAATTAAAATTCCTTTTATTCTTGCTTTGGCAGCACATATACCAAAATTGAAATGATACAGAGAAAATAAGCATGGCCCAGTGCAAGTCTGACAAGAAAATTCATGTTTTTCTAAAACAAGAAAAAAAGAAAATGTTAACCATGTGAGGTGATGGATATTTTCATTACCTTGATTATGGCAATTATTTCACAATGAATATGTATATCAAAACATCACATTGCACACCTTAAACATATAACAATTTTTATTTGTCAATTATACCTCAATAGAGGTAGAAAAAATTGTTTTACTTCTGCTGCTACCACTACTCACTCTGCTATAACAAAGATGACACATCAAAGTTTATATTTTTCTATTTACCATGCTCTTTTACATATGTTATCATGCTTCATATTTGCAATAACCTGACTAGGTGTGTATTGTTATTGTCATTTTATTGATAAGAAAATCAAGGCTCAGAGCTTTTTTTTTAAAAAAAATTATTTATTTATGATAGTCACAGAGAGAGAGAGAGAGAGAGGGGCAGAGACACAGGCAGAGGGAGAAGCAGGCTCCATGGACTGGGAGCCCGATGTGGGACTCGATCCCGGGTCTCCAGGATGGCACCCTGGGCCAAAGGCAAGCGTCAAACCACTGCGCCACCCAGGGATCCCAAGGCTCAGAGCTTAATAACTAGATCAGTGTCTGTTATCTAGAAGAAGGTAAGAGGAATACTAATAAATATAAAAAAAGAGCAATGTTTGTATATAAGACAATTAGTTCAAAAGACAGGTTGTCTTAGGATATGTCAGATGATGAAAATATAAATATAGATATGACTTTAATATCTATCTTCTAGATATTTATGAAAACAATAATTATGTAACATAATAAATGATGAATTATACATATTTGCAAGGTAAATGGAAATGAATCTTATTGCCAAATCCTAAAATATACTTTAAAAAATGATGATGACAGTTATTTCAACATTGGTACTGTACATATTTTTATATAAGTTAAATGATAGATATAGACCAACTGTCAGAGGAATCGAGAGAAAGAAAGTAGATTACTGATTCTGAATTTGTTATTACAAATGATTACATTTAATAAAGATTAAGACTTTGCACAAAATAATGAAATAAAAATAATTCAGGAGCATCTGTGTGGCTCAGTCCACTAAGTGGCTGCCTTCTGGTCAGGCCATGATCCTGGAGTCCTGGGATTGAGCCCCACATAGGGTCCCTGCTCATTAGGGAGTCTGCTTCTCCTTCTGACTGTCACTCTACTTGTGTTCTCTCTCTCACTGTCTTTTTCACACTCTCTCTCTCTCTCAAGTAGATAAAGTCTTTAAAAAATAATGCAGCTTATTTGTTTCTGATATGGCAGGGAGGACTTTAATTTTATGTAGAAGTTTACAAATTTATGAAGAGGCATAATTCCTACCAAAACTTGATGGATAGCTGCCAATTATATTTGGGTTAAATTATTTTCCTTTTCGGGTTAAATTGTTTTTCTTTCTGTTTTTGTTTTTACAATATTTTAATTTATTCAAAATGAAGGCTTTTTCAAAGATCAATAATTAGAATAACAGGATTAAATAGCCAAACCCTTGGGTAACAAAAACATGAAATAGAATTGCCCACGACAATGAAATAACTAATAGTGGAGAAAATAAAATTATGAAAATACAAAAACAATAAATTCTAGAAATATATAAATAATATCAGGAGAGAGATATGATTAAACATTTTAACTACTTAAATTAACAAGAAAATTAAAAAAATGCTTTTGAGAAAATACAATTGGTTAATATGATTTCCGGGTTGAAAAAAAATTGTGTATTGGTAAACTGGACAAAGTGAGAATGTCTAGATGCAAACACAAAAATATAGATAGATATAGATACATAGATGTCAGATGGATGGATAGATAGATAGATAGATGATAGATAGACAGAGGCCAGATAATTAGATGACAAAGAGATGGATGGCAGATGGCAATTGGGAGGCATTTGGCTTTTCGATTGTGTAAAATAGACATAGAAATTTAAACACTCACTTGGAGTTGTAAAAGTTAGAAGTTCTAGATTTATTTTAAGGTCTGAAGAAGAAAAAAAATGGAATAAAATAATAAATATATGCATATTGGATTGAGTATATTAAAAAAGTCAAGAAATAAAGCTATGAGTTGTTCATTGAAAGTATAAATAAAATTGACAAAACTTTGTGATGGGTGTGAACTAAATTTATGTAATTATTTCCAAACTATACATCTATCAAATCATTATGTTGTCTATTGTAAACAAATACAATGTTATATAGCAATTAAATCTTAATTAAACTGAAAAAATAAAATTGAGAAAACACTGTAGAAATTGTTTTTAAAAATGAGAGACGGAATACCAGATATCAGGAATAACAAAATGAGAAGTAATTACACCAGGTGCCAACCTTTTACTTAAAGGATCAGATGGGGGCAGCCCAGGTGGCTCAGTGGTTTGGCACCGTCTTCAGTCCGGGGCTTGGTCCTGGAGACCTGGAATCGAGTCCCACGTTGGGCTCCCTGCGTGCTTCTCCCTCTGCCTGTGTCTCTCATGAACACACATATATATATATATATATATATATATACATATATATATATATACTTAAAAAAAGGATCAGATGGTAAATATATTTTAGGCTTCTTGTTGTAACTACTCAACTGCTTGTTGTAACTACTCAAACTCTTTCTGCTGTCGTGGTATAAAAATCGCTATAGACCATATGTAAATGAATGCACATGACTGTGTTCCCTAATACTTTATAAAAACTGACAGGCCAGATTTGCTGACCACAATTTTTTTTTAATTATTCTTTTCTTATTTTTTTCTTAAAGATTTTATTTATTTGACAGAGAGCTAGAGACAGCACAAACAGGAGCTGCAGGCGAGAAACAGGCTTCCCACCCAGCAGGGAGCCTGATGTGGGGCTCAATTCCAGGACCTCAGGATCATGACCTGAGTCCACACCGGTGCCCCCTCAGTTTGTTTGTTTTTTTTTTAAGAGAATTCAAGACTACTTTAGACTATGTAATATTGCATGTCAACTATACTCGAATAACAAACTTTTTAAAAATTAAAAAAATGTAAAATAAAATAATTTAATATTTATTTTTAGGAAATATGCAATGCAAGAAACACATAGACAAATTACTTTGTAGATAAAATACACATTTAAAAGATAAAGCAAGATATATTAATACTTTTAGGTCAATAAATTTGAAGTACATGTAAAATACAAATTGTCTAGAACATGTATTTTCCCAAAAGTAACCTAAGTAAAATACATTTACTCAGTAGTCAAAGATTATATCATAAAGATCATTTACAACCTTTTCACTTTATCAGCAGATTTTTCCAAACATGCGACAAAACAATTAATTCCAATATTACATATGATTGTTTTGAGCAGAAAGCATGAACTTCATTTTATGAAGCCCTGATAACCTTGATATCAAAAATTAAATAATATGAAATCAGAAAAAGATAAATCATAAGAGACTCTTAACTCTAGGAAACAAACTAAGGATTGTTGGAGGGGAGAGGAGTCGGGTGAAAGAGAAACCGGGTGATGGACATTAAGAAGGGCATATGATGTGATGAGTACTGGCTGTTATATGCAACTGATGAATTACTTAACTCTACATCTGAAACTAATGATATACTATAGGTTGGCTAATTGAATTTTAATGAAATAAGTTAAAAAAACAAAACCTTGGGATCCCTGGGTGGCTCAGCAGTTTGGCGCCTGCCTTTGGCCCAGGGCATGATCCTGGAGTCCCGGGATCGAGTCCCACGTCAGGCTCCTGGTATGGAGCCTGCTTCTCTCTCCTCCTGTGCCTGTGCCTCTCTTTCTCTCTCTACATCTATCATGAATAAACAAATAAATCTTAAAAAAAAAAAAAAAAAAACCTTACCAGGATAGGAAGGAAAAAGGAGGAGGGGCACCTGGGCGGCTCATTGGTTGAGCATCTGCCTTTGGCTCAGGTTGTGATCGCAGAGTCCTGGGATCGAGTCCCACATCAGGCTTTTCCCTTTGCCTATGTCTCTACCTCTCGCTCTATGAATAAATAAATAATATCTTAAAAAAAGTAAAGGAAAAAATAAGTAAAGTCAGTCTAATTTATCAAAAATAAGGAAGAAAAACTTGAAGATTATCAAGCAGATATCAACAATGTATTAAAAAATATGACATCATAGACAAAAAGGTTTATTCCAAGAAACTCTGGAAAGCAGTGATGGCTTCATATGAAAATAGTAATTAATGTGATACACTGAAACAAAAGACTTAACAAAACCATAAGCTTATTTAATGCCAGGTTTTTAAAAAGTAAATCTTAACATTTTAACAACCTAGAAATAGAATGGACTTAACTTGATGAAGTTTGTTTTCAAAAGTCCTTCGGAAAGATCATATTTAACAATGAAATGCTAACATATTTCCTTTGAGATTAGGAACAAGAGAAACATCAATGTTATAAGTAATTCATATTGGAGATCTTAGACCTGGTGGTAAGATTTTTTTTAAATTATAAAAATGATCAGAAAAGGGAAAACAGGGATCCCTGGGTGGCTCAGTGGTTTAGCGCCTGCCTTCAGCCCAGGGTGTGATCCTGGAGTACCAGGATGGAGTCCCGCATCGGGCTCCCTGCATGGAGCCTGCTTCTCTCTCTGCCTGTGTCTCTGCCTCTCACTCTATGTCTCTCATGAATAAATAAATAAAATCTTAAAAAAAAAAAGGAAAACAGTCATATCACGGAGGTTTTTATTATGCATTCAGAAAATTCACAAGAGAGGTTCCTGGGTGGCTCAGTCTGACTCTAGATTTCAGCTTAGTTCATGACCCCAGGATCATGAGTTCAAGCCCCATGTTGGACTCCAACACTGGGAATGGAACATACTTTAAAAAAAAATAAAAATTCAAAATCATCATGAGTTACATTGCACCAATTGATATCAGTTTTTACCAAGATATCTTGTCACAAATTCATTATATGAAAATGAATTGCATTTCTACATATGAGCTACAAACACAAAGTAAAACAGCACAGATATGATTAAAATAGAATTTTAAAATCAATTTATTAAGAATAAGTCTAACAAAGAGTATCCCAAATCTTGTGGAAAACAACAAAATTCATACTGAGAGTAATTAAAGATGACCGAAACACATTGAGAGTTTCGCCATCATTAGATTGGCAAAGAAGTTAAAGAATTTCAGGCATTTATATTCTAAAATCATCTTTGTTATCAATTTACCAGGCTTTTACCAAGTATAAGCTCAGTAAGATTTTACTTAAACATTTTCAAGCTAATTCTATAATGTATGTTAAACATAAAAATGCCCAAAGTTAACATGTTTCTTAAAGAAAATAATAAATTAGGGGATGTATTATAAAATATAATAATACAGTGTGGTATTAGAAAAGCAATAGATAAATTGATCAATGGAATAGAATAGATAGATCATAATAAAAAAGATGTTGGGCACATGATACTTGGGAAAGCTGACATTATAGATCAATGATGAAAGATGAATTTATCAATAAGTGGTACCAGTAAAACTGATTATGCAAATGGGAAACAATTCAAATGGCCTTTAATTCACACCATATATAACAAGTTCTTCCTCAGGGAACAATATTTAAATGTAAAAGCTAGGCAAAAGTTGCATAAAAATAAAAATGGCTTGTACACGTGCTTTATGAAATGTAAATCTAACTGTTCAGAATACATATTTAGAAGTGCTCTACTTGTAAGTAATCAGAAAAATGTACTCAAAAGTGTCATTGATATTACATACACAATAGCTTGACAAAAATAAAAGTCTCACAATAGCAACTTTTGGTAAAGATATAGAATAATGAGAATGTTGTATGCATTCCTGAGAATGAAAATTGTTATTTCCATTTTTAAAAAAGAGTTTTACATTATCTAGTAATACTGAAGATAACTATGATCTTGATCAGGAGGTGAATTCTAATCCTAGGTTTGCAGGTACATACATGGTCATTAAAAAACATGAAGCAGAACACTTATAAAGTCAGTCATACACTCGAAATAGGGCAAATGTTCATCATCAGTATAATGTAATATATACAGTGGAATACTACATTGCAGAAAAATTTAAAGTATTTTATTTAGGTACATCAATATGGTTTCCTTCTATAATACCGAGTGATATAGTGCCACAAAAAATTCATATAGAATGATTAAGTTTATGTAAAGTTTTAAAGACTCAAAAAAGTATTTTAAATTATAAAAATTTACTAGATACTAAATCTATAAAGATAACCATGGAAAGAAAGTATTTTTAAACTAAATCTATAATCATGGAAATAAAGTATTTTTAAAAACTTCAAATTATTGATTGCCTTTAAAATGTAGGATAAGGGTTGTTTTCAAGAAGGGACTTCTAAGCACTGGCCACATTCAAAAGTTTATTTATTTTATTTTATTTTGATTTTATTTTTTTAAAGATTTTATTTATTTACTCATGAGTGACAGAGAGAGAGAGACAGAGAGAGAGAGAGAGAGAGAGAGAGAGAGAGAGAGAGAAAGGCAGAGACACAGGCAGAGGGAGAAGCAGGCTCCATCTCCATGCCGGGAGCCTCAGGCAGGACTCGATGCTGGGACTTCCGGACTGTACCCTGGGCCAAAGACAGGTGCCAAACCGCTGAGCCACCCAGGGATCTCCCATATTCAATATTTTAAACCCATCCTGGTTACCCGGACATTTGCTTTAATGCTTTTATATTGATAGTATATTAGAGGTGTGATATGTTATATTATTTCACATATATATGTTTAAATATGTAAATAAAGGTAGTATACACTAAGCAAATTGTATCTAAAGGAAAGTATACAGAGGAAGACAGACATGGCCAACAAGCACATGAGAAAATGCTCCACATCACTGGCCATCAGGGAAATACAAATCAAAACCACAATGAGATACCACCTCACACCAGTGAGAATGGGGAAAAGTAATAAGATGGAAACAACAAAGGCTGGAGAAAATGTGGAGAAAGGGAACCCTCTTGCACAGTTGGTGGGAATGTGAACTGGTGCAGCCACTCTGGAAACTGTGTGGAGGTTCCTCAAAGAGTGAAAAATAGAGCTGCCCCACGACCCAGCAATTGCACTGCTGGGGATTTACCCCAAAGATGCAGTTGCAGTGAAATGACAGGACACCTGCACCCCCATGTTTCTAGCAGCCATGTCCACAACAGCCAAACTGTGGAAGGAGCCTCGATGTCCATCGACAGATGATGGATAGAGAAGCTGTGGTCTATGTATGCAATGGAATATTCCTCAGCCATTAGAAACGACAAATACCCACCATTTGCTTCGACGTGGATGGAACTGGAGGGTATTATGCTGAGTGAAGTAAGTCAATCGGAGAAGGACAAACATTATATGGTCTTACTCATTTGGGGAATAAAAAAAAATAGTAAAAGGGAATAAAGGGGAAAGGAGAAAAAATGAGTGGGAAATATCAGAAAGGGAGACAGAACATGGAAGACTCCTAACTCTGGGAAACGAACTAGGGGTGGTGGAAAGGGAGGTGGGCGGGGGGTGGGGGTGATTGGGTGACGGGCACTGAGGGGGGCACTTGATGGGATGAGCACTAGGTGCTATTCTATATGTTGGCAAATTGAACACCAATAAAAAATAAATTTATAAAAAAATAAAATAAAGGAAAGTATACAGCAACAGGCATATCAGGAAAAAGGAATTTGTGGCAAAAGAAGAAATAATTACTAAAATAAGGTTTTCATTTTTATAAAAGTACATGAATTAAATAATACAGATAGCAGGGTACTTGGATGGCTCAGTAAATTAAGCAGCTGACTCTTGATGTCACCTCAGGTCATGATCTCAAGGTTGTGGAATTAAACCCAGTATCAGGTTCCACACTGAGCATGGAGCTGCTTGAGGTTCTCTCCCTCTTCCTCTGTCTCTCTCATACTCTCTCCCAAAGTAAACAAACAAACAAACAATACAGATCACCAAAACATATCTAAAATGGATATAATTAAACATAGGGAAAAAGGGCTCCTAAATTTCAATTTCCCTAAGCAGAAATGATTTCTATGGATGCTTTCAACGTACATAAACACACACACATACTTTGCCATGCTTTTTTTAAGGATCATATTTATTTATTCATGAGAGACAGAGAGAGAGAGGCAGAGACACAGGCAGAGGGAGAAGCAGGCTCCCTGCAGGGACCCCAACACAGAACTCCATCCCAGGACCCCATGATCGCACCCTGAGCCAAAGGCAGAGGCTCAAACTCTGAGCCATGTATGTGCCCACTATTCTTTTGTTCTCTTCCCCAAGCCCCCAATCAGGAGAGGGTCCTTACCATCTCTCTGTTATTCATATCAAGAATTGTACAATTTCAGTTCAGGAGATCTCATCCGAGGCGATTTACCTGATACTCAGGTGTCTCAGTACACCAGGGCTTTGCCCAGACATTTCCCAAGAATTTTATTCTATTTCTCCTGAGTTGTATCCAATGTTTTCTAAATTTTATATCATCTTAATAGATATTATTCTTATGTTGATGGAATACAGTGCCAAGAAAGTACCTTCAAAAAAGGTGTATAGTGCACAGAGGGAAAATATTTTGGTTATCTAAAAAAGTTTTGTTTTCTTTAACTCCTGAAAAATATCAGCTGAGACTATATTGACAGTCTTTTTTTAAAATTTTTATTTATTTATGATAGTCACACAGAGAGAGAGAGAGAGTGAAAGGCAGAGACACAGGCAGAGGGAGAAGCAGGCTCCATGCACCGGGAGCCTGACGTGGGATTCGATCCCGGGTCTCCAGGATCGTGCCCTGGGCCAAAGGCAGGCGCCAAACCGCTGCGCCACCCAGGGACCCCTATATTGACAGTCTTAAAATAATTTTCCTCTCAACCTTGAAGATAGTGACAATAAATAAATAATAATAAATTAATAAATATATAAATAAGGATAATAAATACAAATTGTTGATGATAAAACTTGTCCCCTAAACTATTCGCATTGCTCTTAAGATGCCAATTTTTGTTTTTTAAATTCTCTCAGACATAATGTTACAATAATCAATATATATCAAGTGGTTACTTTGTGGAAGGCTTTATTTGCTGATGACTAAATCTATAAGAGAATCATCAGGCCATTCCAGGTACTGTCCAAAATATTAAGCAAATTTTCTCTGGGCTTTTGTTGTTACTACTCTTGTTCACTATCTGCTTGTTCTTTATGATTTGTGGGATTTTGTTTAATTGTTTCTTGTCAAGGATGTTGGGTTATTGGCTTCTTTGCATAAAACATGACATTGGGTCTAGATGTCCAGGTTAAGCAACAGTTTTCTAGGTAGAAATTTAATTAAGATTTGTGTTTCTAGCATCACTTTTCACTCTCTACTCTTTTGTTGTTTTTGTTTTGTATGGTTTAACCTCTTAAATCCAGTCTCACGGTATCTCAGACAGTCTGATTTCCCCCACCCCTGTACACCCATGTTTATGCTCTGTGTCTACCTTCTAGACTCACTTATATTTCCTGATAATCTTTATTCTCTTTTCCTCTTTCCAGAAACTTGCTGAAACCTCATGAGTGCTTAAGATCTCTTTCATTTCCTATGTTTTTTTTTTAAGAGTTTATTTATTTATTCATGAGAGACACACAGGGAGAGAGGCAGACACAGGCAGAGGCAGAAGAAGGCTCCATGCAGGGAGCCCGATGTGGGATTCGATCCTGGGACTCCAGGATCACGCCCTGGGCCAAAGGCAGATGTTCAACCACTGAGCCACCCAGGGATCCCTATGTTGTTATATATAATTTCCTTTTGTACTTCATGTATAGCTTTACATAGCTGTATAGGTTTCATATTTTTAAACTAAATGTAAACATATGTTTTAAAATGTAAGTAGTGATCAAACTTCTAATACCTGAGCAATAGTTGAATGTTATGAATTTAGTTTTCATTGACATTTCTCTCTCAGCAAGAAAAACTGGTGCTCTCTTTCCCTAATACAATACTAAGAGATAATACATTGGTGTTATCACCGTAAAATTGTTCAAATTTAGAAATATACTTTGCCAGGAAATTAGAGAACATCTTATTCTCAGGATCCTTCTATAAAACCTCTCACACACATGAACACACACACACACGCAAACACAGCTGGATAAATAGGAGCTATCAATTTTATTTTGAAGCCTGAAAAATATATTTCAAATAACTATCCTGATCAGATGTATTATTGATGAAACACTCTTTCTTTGATCAGAATTTTTAGAAAGTAGATTAGATTGAATTATCAAAGGTTGCTTACAAAACATGAATTCCACTAAAGAAGAAAGGCTGAGAGTCTTCAATGATTATTCATTCTGATAAAGCTGTGATCAGATATCTCTACAGATGTCTCATTTATTTATTTTTTTAAAAGATGTTATTTATTTATTCATGAGAGACACAGAGAGACAGAGGCAGAGACACAGGCAGAAGGAAAAGCAGGCTCGCTGTGGGAATCCTGATGTGGGACTTGATTCCTGGACCCTGGGATCACGATAAGCCAAAGGCAGACACTCAACCACTGAGCCACCCAGGAAACGACAGGTGTCATTTTTTTAGTAAAAAAAAAAAGGTAGGGATCCCTGGGTGGCGCAGCGGTTTGGCGCCTGCCTTTGGCCCAGGGCGGATCCTGGAGACCCGGGATCGAATCCCACATCGGGCTCCCGGTGCATGGAGCCTGCTCCTCCGTCTGCCTGTGTCTCTGCCTCTCTCTCTCTGTGACTATCATAAATAAAAAAATAAAATAAAATAAAATAAAATTTAAAAAAAGGTAAAATTATTTGGTCACTTTATTTAGTTTTGGTAGAGAATTTTAGATAAGACATAAGACTTTGGACAAGTGATACTTCTGTGCAGATGGAATTCATGTGTTTTCCAATCCCTTCTTACTGAAATTCGTTCCTAGTTTCTTGACTGAGTTTTCAACAATTATTTCCCTTCATCTTTGCAGGAAATAGTTTTGGATTCACTAAGATCTCAGCCACCACAAAGATGCATGGGTTTCACCTTTTATTTTTTACAGGTTAACTATACAGTGGACTCTTGGACAACACAGTTTTAACTACTCAGTTAACTTACATAGAGTTTTGTTGTTGTTAAATACATAACTATTTTCCTTATGATTTTCTTAATAATATTGTCTTATCTCCAGCTTACTTTATTGTAAGACTACAGTAATAATACATATAATATACAAAATATTTGTTAACCTACTCTATATATTATTGGTAAGGTTTCCAGTCAACATTAGTAGTTAATTTAGGGGGAATTAAAAGTTATACTAGAATTTTGACTGTTTGGGCATCATTGCCCCTCATCCCCACATTGTTCCAAGGTCACCTGTATTTTCATATTTGGTGAATTTCTTAGTTTTGCATTCAATTTTCTAAGTACCCATCTAGTCACTAAGTTACTTTGTATTTTTTTAGAGATGAAAGAACAAAATTTGTGGCTTTTCTAATCTTTAGTATGTTGCCTAATAAAAATGAATGTCAATTTTTTAATCTATTTTTTTCTGCTTAGAGTCCCTTTTCTAGTTTCTTGTATAATCAATTGCTACTTCAAAACCTATTTAATGATAACAATAGTATTCTTAGCTACTTCTATATTTTTCACAATAAATGTAGCATCTGAGTCCAACTTCTGGGAAATTCATCAC
Source organism: Nyctereutes procyonoides (assembly GCF_905146905.1). NCBI lineage: Eukaryota > Metazoa > Chordata > Mammalia > Carnivora > Canidae > Nyctereutes > Nyctereutes procyonoides. The sequence continues at coordinate 10,123,921 of NW_026575032.1, read as the reverse complement.
CCTTTAAAATACCATTTTTTCATCTCTATAACATGCCAAAACATTTTGCATACTAAAATAGCAAAACATTCTTAGTAGCTTTAGATAGTCATGTGATCAGAAACAAGAGGCACAGGCTGAATTTCTACATGAGCAGTAGAGCTACAAATACTAGTAAAAACAATTCTCCTTAATCAGACCCAAACAATTGTGGCATAAGGTCATTCTACCAATGAAGGAAGATCGATCCCAAGATGAGATGAACATGTATTTCCACTCCAAGAGCTTTAAAAATATATATATTAGAAATTGCTAATTTTGGAGTTAGACTAGCCTTGCTACATAAATATTACAGATTGGATGCTTGTATCTCCCTGAATTCATACCTTAGAAGTCCCAATCCCCAATGTGATCATATTTGGAGTTGCAGCATTTGAAAGGCAATTATGTCATTTATGATGAAACCCCCACGAATAGAATTAGTGCCCTTATGAGAGAAAACAAAAGATGATTACTTTCCACTATATAGATACATAGCTATCTGCAACCTAGGAAGTCAGTTTTTAATTTTTTTAAGATTTTTATTTATTCATCCATGAGACATACACACACACACACACACACAGAGGCAGAGACACAGGCAGAGGGGGAAGCAGGCTCCCTGCAGGGACCCTGATGTGGGACTCAATCCCAGGACCCCGGGATCACACCAGAACCAAAGGCAGATGCTCAACCACTGAGCCACCACCCAGGCGACCCAAGGAAGTCAGCTCTTATCAGTAATTAAATCTACTGGTTCCCTTAGTCTTGAACTTTCCAGTCTCTAGAACTATGAGGGATAAATTTCTATTGTTTAAACTTCCCACTCTATATTTTTATAGCAGCCTGAGTTAAGACAAGCTATCAGAATTTTTGTTCATTTTTTAATTAAAAAAATAATGTATGAGAAGAATACTTGACTGCAAGGAAGTTGCTGTCCATTTCCTGAATTGATCAAATAATAGATATTTTACATTTAAAGTCATGTACATCTTAAGCCCAAAGTTTATGTTATTGCTTTTATAAATATTTAATCTATGTTTGGGTATAAATAAAATGTATAATATAAAAGTATGGGGCTAGGGTTTAACATTTCAAAAATGTCTGAAAAAAGGAAAATTCCTAGTTTTTTTTTTCTGTTTTATCTTTTTTGTTGTTGTTGTTCTTTCTTTACTAGTCCTCCAAATTTGATAGCTTTTTTTTTTAATTTGTTACACTATTTTATTTAAAGGGCAAAGTATAAATCAGGCAAATATTATACACAGGTTTACTCCCTACCTTGATTACATTCCTGTTTTATTCCAGTTTCCATAAAATGTATTATGTAAAATAGATTTGAAAATATATATTTTACAGTCAACATTTATTTGACTGTAAAAATAGAAACATCCGTATAAAATATAAATAGATAATAAGCTTTATTCGCGAGCTTCTCCATCTTTTCAAGTGGATCAGTTAAACGGATGGCACTTTAAATAATGTGTTAAATTTAGAGAGAGAATACATTAAATAGGAAGGAAAGTCGTGGAAAATAGGAAAGCCTTTCCATTAAGAGTTTCAGATATGAAATGTTCTATTCAGATACAAACTAAGCCTAAAATGAGAGATTTTTTTAAAAAAAAACTGAAAGAGCTAGAGAGTAATTAAAGGTAATTGGCATGTTATTATTCTTAAAAGGTTCCCTTTTCTGTTCTAAGAATACCAAGGAACAATTGAATAGATAAAAAGCGAACTATAAATTGCCAAATAGATCTTTTGTATAATAATACATCTCTCTAGACAAAAGATATTTCAAAGCCATAAAAAAAGGGAGGTGTATTTGCCTGACTGGCCCCTTATCCTCCCTGACCACAGTGAAGTTGCCTCAGATTTTTAAACTCAGGGCATTAGAAGCTATCCTGATAGGTTAAGGGGGACTCAAAAGTGATGAACTTGAAGGAGACCAGTTGGTCGCCAGAATTTAAAGTTAGGTGAGTGGAAAATCACTTGATAAATGAAATTGAAAGCTGAATAAATACTTTTACTTAAGAATACCTATGGCAGATTGAGGCTGTTAACACTATTGATCCAATCTGGGAAGCCCTCCCTCTTGCCCTTTCTCTATCCAAATCCTGCATTTTTTTCCCAGAACTGGATCAATACAAATTCTCATTATGAAGCCATTTATTTACTACTCTATCCTTCAATGAACTCTTTTGCAAAGACTTCTGTCCCACCCACAGTCAATACAGTGGCACAGTATTCTTCTTCTATCTTTAGTTTCTCCACCAAGTAAGATTTCCTTAGATGCTTGCTCTAATTAATACAATCTTAATCCAATAAAAATATAAAACCCCTTACTCATGTATTCTTTCTAAGAAGACATGTTTTTTTCTGATTCATAAATTTACCATATTCATTTAAAGACAGTTTTTATGTACCTTCAATATTTCTTCTATTGTGAATGCAAAAAATGTATTTTTCTGTATTTTGTTTACTTGTATCCTCTTTTCTTTATGATTTATTTCATGGAGACTTCCAATACATCTCACTTGGAGCCATCACAACTTGTTAAAGGAATATATTGAAGAACTTCAGTAAAAAGTTTTTCTTCATGCTGGACATAGGAGGAACATTTATTACAATTAAAGAGTTCTTCATAACAACTGCCCAAGTCATACCATTTTTATACGATTTAGTTGTGACACTTTTTTTTACTGTCTCATCATGCATTTTCAAATAACTTTTACAGGTTTATTGAGGTATTATATACTTACAAAAAATGGCACATACTTAATGTATACAACTTGATGAGTTTGGGCGTATGCAGACACTTGTGATACTATCGTCTCAGTGAGAGTAACAAACATATCCATAACTTCCAAAACATTTCCTTGTGTCCTTTTGAGTCTTTTTGCTGTAAGAACACTTGAAATCTACCTTCTTAATACACTTTTTAGTGCACAGCATCATACTGTTAACTATAGGTTCTACAATTTTCAGCAGATATCTAGAATTCTTTCATCTTGTGTAACTACAATTTGATACTTACTGAACAACTTAAACCCAAAACAGTTCTTTAAACAACTAACATAGAGGATCCAAAGTTAAATTCATACACTTATGAAAAGCTGATTTATATGAGGATATTCTACATTAAACTTAAACTTGATGAGAATAAAGTTAATATATTTATTATCAACCACATTACAAGAAATAATTATAACATACATTTTTTCTATGTTCTTGGATTATATTGGTACTTAATGTAGGAAAATAAAGACAACTGTAAACTAGTAAGCTATAAATTATTGAGCCCATAGACTGTATCTGAATTTCAGATGTAAGGGTTCAGAATATGTCACCGGAAAAAAAAAAGTGCCACTTTGGTGTATTGATTATTTTAAATTAAAAGTATTTGAGAAACAGCTGGTACAGGAAGGTTCTGACATTTCATTGTCCCTCTGAAAGCAGGGGCTATATCTTCAATGTAGAATTAACCCTCCCTGTACCAGGAAGGTAGCAGGCACTCTTATCAACAGAGACAGAATTTAGGGCCAAATGGGCTACATAAATAAACTTGTTCCTTCTTCAAAATTTTATCACTCTAAGCCCAAATAACTTTGGTTAATTCTTTACAAATTTATTGTTTCTTTGTTTAAAAAGTATAAAAGCTTCCTAATTTGATCACTTTTAAAAGTCTTCTATTTTTAGGGGTTTCCATATTTCTTATGTATGAAATTAATTTTATTTTTCTCTTAATATCTTTTAGGTCAATTTAATCATTAGATCAATCAAAGAACCTAGAAGGGAGGAAAATAAAAATTTTCTGCACCTATATTTTCATGCTCTATGTGAGGCTCTGCACCAGCTGGCCATCGTCTGCTCTGGGATGGATGTGTTTCAGAGATATGGGGGCCTCTGGCAAGAGCTTGCAGAAGGTAAATGTTCTTACTACATTAGTTTTCCAGGTCTGGACTTGCATAATCCAGTGGGAGTGGAAGTGGTAAGAGTCTTTTTCCTTTTCTAAATGTAGATTAACAGGAGGAAATATTTGTGTGAACTGGTTTCCTGGGTATGGTGAACCCTATAAAGATTTTGTTATGAGTATTTTCGTTTTCTATTGATCTCTTTCCTCCCAGATGTGGTCATTGTTTTCTTTTGTCTCTGTCTTTTATCTCTTTTCACAAGAAGAGAAATCATAGGGTAGAATGCAGGAATAGGTACTATAAGCCTGCAAGTTAGCCTTGCAGACTGGTGAGTTCATGGTTCACATCAGACAAGTATCTGTTTAGATATATTCACTATATAAAAATAAGACAAGGTTTTCTTTTTGTCTGATTCTATGTCTGAGAGCTTGGCTTTTTGATCACTAAGAATACCCTTTTTGCCCTCCACCAGCCAGAAAGTGCAAGTGTCACTTTGCATCTAGCGGCAGCCAAGTAGGTTGGGATCCAGGACACCAAGTGACAAATAGTATTCTCTTTGACCATGCCAAATGTCAGGAGAGTTATCTTAAGGGATCCTCCTTTATAAGGAGTCTTTATCATCTCAACCTTTATATCTCATTAGTACTGGAAAAGTCCTATTCCAGGAAAGACTGCCCAGTGTCCAATAAACAGGTCTGTGGCTGGAGGTATCTCACATTCTCATGGGAAACTGAAGACATCAATTCCATAACACCATTCTAACTGCTAGTGATAAGGAAATTTTTGGTTTCATAGGCTAACTCTGGGAGTGAACTTTCTGGATTTTGTGAGGATTGCATGTTTTGTACTATATTTGAGGAAGTCACTTGTGTCCAGGGTTAAGACATAAAAAGCCTTAATGGTTTGAGTCATTATTATGATTAATGTACCTTTGAGGCACACCTGGATGGCTCAGTCTATTAGGTGTCCAACCCTTGGTTTCAACTCAGGTCGTGATCCCATGAGTCGTGAGACTGAGCCCTACGTGGGGCTCTGCACTCAGTGGGGAGTCTGCTTGGGGATTTTTCTTCCTCTTCTCCTCCCCCTACTCTCTCTCTCTCTCTCTCTCTCTGTCTCAAATAGATAAATTAAATAAATAACTAAATAACTAAATACTAAATAATAATTCTTAAAAAAATTTAGTGTACCCTTGATGATCTTATTCATGAATAGCCCAACAATGGGCACTTTGAGTTGGAAAAACTTTTATATCTGAAAAAAATATTGTAAAGAGCTATTATCCTTAACAATTATCTTATTAGTATCTATGGAAAGATCAAATTAAAAATAGGACAGAAAGGAGTATAAGGTCTAAACTTACAGATTTTCCTAACAAAATGCAAAAAAAAAAAACAAAAGTTAGAAAAAAATTAAACTTTATATCCAATTTAAGTTCCCCTTCTCAAAATCCAACTCCATCTCCTCAACAAATCCCCTTAGATCCCCAAACTCCTCCAATTTCCCCAGAAATTCCTTTAAATACCCAGCTGGCTTTTTAAACTTTCCTTTCCCTAGAAGATTTACAAAGAACATTCAAGCCTGATCTCCAGGTCCACTAATAAACAGGTTACAGGTTATTCACGTAAATGTTGAGAGGCACATAGTGAATCTAGCAGAAGAACCCAGGATAGACTGTAGGTCTCACTCTGCTATCCCATACAGCAACTTCTACTTTCCAGGGCTTAGTAATCAAGATCTTCCAGCCTCAGGCCTTCTTATCCAATAATATTTGTGGATGTATCTTGGATGCCTCACTGTAAAAAATTCAAGTCCCCTAGACAGCAGCAGATGTATTAAATTATAAAGCCATTTTACCTCTGCTTTTAGAAGATACTGCCAAATTTAGAGAAGACTCAGAAAAATTAGTGACTTTTTTTTTTCTGCTGAGGGATGATCTTCTCACCTATGATACACCATAGTTAACAGAGCAAGCCAGCTAGCTCTTGGGAAAACTTACTTCATAGAGAAAATAGATGACTGGAATTTCTCCCTGGCCTTCCTACAAATGATTAGGAAATGGATCACTTGAAGGCTTATGTTAAGAGAGTGAAGGACGTAATGGTAAAGTCTTTTCTACTGAAGATGAATTGTTTCAATGTCAAATAGTAAATTCTGGGGTAGGGGGGCATTCAAAGTTTTTTTTTTTTTTTTTTTTTGAAGGCCTCATGCAGAATTTTTAAAGGCATTCTGCATTAAGCCCTAAACCTCCAGAACACAGAAATCTTTTGATTCCCACCTTAACAGGAAATGTTCTCCCTGAAAAAAAGACATAAATTTAAAATAATGTAATTGGATGGGTGGGTCAGCTCCTTGATATTATTTTAGGCTGCAAACCAATTCTTTGATGAATTAAAAACAACTGGCCTGGTCTTAGAAATCAGTCTTCATAAAACCAGAAACGTAGTTCTAGAAGCAATTCAAAGTTCACCTATCTTTACCAACCCCCAAACTTGTCCTATTATCTCAAAATGCTTGCAGGTATTATAAAAGATGAGGACATTGAATCAGAATTGATCTAAGAAAGGGAGGAAAAAGTAATTATCCTCGACTTCTGATAATAGACAAAATGCCCTAATATTCTAAGGAGAAAAGAGTATTACATACTTTCTCTGTCTCTTGGAGACATAAATTTTACCATATTTTTCAGTTATAAACATTCAGGAGATGATTAAAATACTTCCCACACATAATCCCCAAAACTGAAGAGAGAGAGAGGAGAGACAGGGAGAGAAAAAGAGAGGAAGAGAGAAGAAAGAAAGAGAAAGAAAGAAAGAAAGAAAGAAAGAAAGAAAGAAAGAAGAAAGAGAGAAAAAGAAAGAAGAAAGAAAGAAAAGAAAGAAAGAAAGAAAGAAAGAAAGAAAGAAAGAAAGAAAGAAAGAAGAAAGAAAGAAAAGAAAGAAAGAAAGAAAGAAAGAAAGAAAGAAAGAAAGAAAGAAAGAAAGAAAGAAGAGGAAGGAAGGAAGAAAGAAGAGGAAGGAAGGAAGGAAGAGAAGGAGGGAGGGGGGAAGGAAGGAGTCTTTAAAATACAAACTGTTATAAAAGCTTCTGTCCAAAATCTATCCCACAGCCTCCATAATATTACTTGTCAAGGGCATATAGAAAACACAAACTTGTGATTTCCATTGGTATATATGTCACCTTGTTAAATCTAGCTTTTTTCCCCTCTAATGCAGCTACCAAAATAATGTTTAACAACAAATGATTTGTGAAGTCAATTGAAAAATGTATATGCTATATTAGACAACTTGATGAAAATGCATTAAGCTCATGAGTTTCTAAAGATTTGTTAGTGCCTGGAATCTATGTATGGAGATATCCAGGAAAAAAATCTTATAGTATAAACTATGCAACAGTGAAAAATCAATACAGCATACCAATATTTTCATAGGGTGACACAACCTGGCCATATTAATTTTTACAAAGCAAATATTCTCAAATGAAACAGCATTTCCTCAAACCAATATTTGTTTTTATATAAAATTCAGTTAAATTCAATGAACATTTATTGAATTCTGTAGGTTCGAGATATTGTGATTCATCCTGGTAATGCTAAGAGTTTCTCCCTTCTTTACCTTGAACTCACAGTGTAATGGAGGACAGAGAAGCTTAGACATGTACTTTCAATGAAATATGATAAATAACACAATAATAGTACTCTTTCTTAATTTTCAGATACCAATTCTTTACTTATAAACAGTTCCTTAAAGAGTGGAAGAGTTTTCTCCATAGACATCAGCAAGAATCTATTTGCTCTGTTTGGTAAAAATAAATTAATTATAGCTTTGTGCAGACATAAATTACAAGGTTATATTAGCCAAAACCATTATGATAAGACATACAGAATTTATAACTTTCTCTCTCTTCATATGATACAAATGTACATATATTATACATACATATCAGGCATATACTATATAATATATATTTATGCATTACTTGATTTGAAGAGCATAATATATTTTTAAAATATTTTATTTATCTATTAGAGAGAGCATGAACAGAGGGGAGACGGGAGAGGGAAAAGCAGACTCTCGGCTGAACAGGGAGGAGACCTACGCAGGGCCCAAGATCCCAGGGCTCCGCATGACTTGAGCCAAAGGTGGACACTTAGGTAACTAAGCCCCCCAGGAGCCCTAAGCACAATATATTTTTTAAATAGCGTGTCTTGATTAGCCATTAAATGCCAACACGTGCTAACTCAAAGTCAACCACAGTTGCACACACTGGTATAAGAAGCTTGTGACATGACTACTAAGAGGTTGGGCTACCTCCTCAAATCAAAACTATTACTAATATTGAGTTAAACATGATAAAGCTACTTCCCTATTTAGAAGATGTGAGGCAAAAATCAATACTTTGCTCACACTATTGTTGAACCATATATTTTGTTGTGAAATATGATATGATTTAATTTCAAAATATTGTCGATTTCTGAAGTAATTGCACAAATGTCAGCAATATTTTCAGCTCTGGTGGCCATTCCTTACTTATAGAGACCTTCTTGCTGACACAGTGGGGTCTGGTAAATGGCTCCACACGATTAATTACAGGTAATGCATGAATGATTTAAAATGATACTGAATTAATTGGATAGTAAATGTGACTTTTCCAATTCTCTCAGAATTTTAGCCAGGGCCCTAAAAGTTCAAAATAATAAATGCCATATTACCAAAGAATATACCAGGAGATTGTGATAATGCTATTGTGACCCCTCTGCTTGTCACTTATTTCCAGAAGTTATGTTTTCAAAGACATTCTTCTGAAAAGGATTCCTTTGGACAGGTAATGTGGGTGCTCTTGGCTCACTTGAGTGCCAAGCGAAAAAGCTGTGAGGAAGCACCCAAAAAATGTGATATGTCTTTGGGGAAATGGAAAATTTGATCTCTGTCTCATATGAAACCTTAAAAGTAATTTTCTCTGGAATAACCCAGGTAAGCAGACTGGGTCAAACTGAAAATTGTGTGTATATCCAAGATTTGGCTGGGTCAGATGAGGACATCTGAAGTGGTAGCTGGAATTGATTTGCCTTGAAATAAATCTAAAAGAAGTGTTTGGGAGAACCAGGTAATCCCAACAGAGGAATATTAGAAGTCTCGACTGCCTAAACATCAGGATATTGATAAACCATAAGGGACCAATTCAAAGAGGCATTTTTTTTAAACAAGGAACCACAGTTGAGGTTTCTTGATGCTGTGGTTTCTTAACATTTGACACATATTCATGGTCCACTTAAGAGCTAAAAGTAGACATTGCGCCAGAGAGGACATTCTTGCCCATTGAAAACTGCATGAGTTAAACAAGACTTTTTGTCCAACTTTCTCCCTGTTCCTGCCCTGTATGAGCCAGAAAGAGCACAGAAACTGGGGAAAATTTAAGAACAAACTGAAAAATAGTAAAAATTCCTTTGCTATTTGCCTAGGTTGAGGCAGCACTGAATTTGGAACCCAGCATAGCTCTGAATTGGATAAAGTGTAATATTGCTGATATTCAAATGGATCCTAAACTACAAACTTGGAACTGATACTATGTCTTAAAACCTGAAAATGACTAAAAACATATTTTCAAGATAACAGTGTGTGAGGGTAAGAAGAGAGATTGTTTCAGCATGAGAGGAGAGTCACATGAAAAAAGAGACTTCTTCAAAAATTCAAACCAGGAATAGCTCTTTTGAAAACAAATTACATACTCAAATTCAAAAAAAAAACTTATAATATAAATACATAATTTCATTTAATAGAAGTTTCTTTTAATATAAATGAATATGTCCTGGATGATTATTTGATAGGAAGTCTTAATTTTATGTATGGATCTATTGAGCTTTGTTTCTTTTCTGGCAATAATATTTTGAAGTTCTACTCCTTTGGAAAATTTCAATAATATATGTTTTATATATATTATATATTATGTTTTGGCATCTTTATCAGGCTTCCATGATGGGTACTTAAGTTGTTTCCATATCTTGGCTACTATAAATAATGCTTCAGTTTACATGGGAGTGCAGATATGTTTTCAATGTCCTGTTTTCATTTTCTTTGGATATATATCAAAGTGAAATTGTTAGATCAAATGGTAAGGAGTTCAATTTTTATTTTTTTAGAGATACATTTATACTAATTCCCATGGTAGCTGCACCAGTGGCTCTAGCCGTATATGTTTCCCTTTTTTCCACATCTTTGCCAACACTTTGTTAACTCTTGTATTTTTGATGATAGCCATTCTAACATGTGTAAAGTGGTAAATAATTGTGGTTTTGAGTTTCATTTCCCTGATGATCAGTGATGTTGAGCACCTCTTCATGTGTCTGTTGGCCATTTACATGTCATGTTTGGAAAAATGTATATTCAATTATATTGTCAATTTTTAAACCAGATTTTGTTGTTGTCATTGAGTAGTAAACATTTTTTAATAAGTTTTGAATGTTAACCCCTTATCAGACAATGATTTTGCAAATATTCCCTTTCATCCCATAGGTTGCCTTTCTTTTGCTGACTGTTTTATTTACAGTGCAAAATGCAATTTGAAAATTTTTTTTATGGGCAAAGATGTTGACTATTGTCAAATGCTTTTTCTACACCTACTGGGATGATTATGTGATTTTTATCTGTCATTTTGTTACTGAGGTATATTATATGGTGATTTGTGGATGTTGGACAATTCTTGCATCCCTGGACTGAATCCCACTTGGTCACATTGTATGATCCTCTCAATGTACTGATGAATTCGGTTTGCTATTCTTGTTTCTTTTTGCAATAGGTATGGTCTATTGTTTTCAGTGCTGTTTTTTAAAATGGATGAATAAGTTGAAAATACATGAAAAGTGATGTGTATGCAGACATCACCCCCCAATAAAAAAGGGTAAGCATACAGATGTCTGACATATATACATGCATATATATATACACACATATATAAATATACACACACATACACTCACATTTTCATACTCATTTATCTCTATTTTACATAATAGTGTGTGTTATCTGGCTACATTAATAATTATATCCGGTATAAATGTATTTGGGAGCAAACAACTGACTTTTGGCATACAAATGAGCAGTGAAAGAAGAAAATGTGTTCGTATATAAAATAGAGTTAGCCCAAAACATGTGCTCTGCCAGGGATCAGGTAATATAGTACAGTTGTTGAACAGGGATTGGGAAGCTATTTCAAAAGTACTTCCTGTCTTGAATGCAGATGTGAAGGAAATAAATAGCAATATTATAAATAAGACTGAATATTTTACCAGAAGTCAAGGAAAAAGCAGAGAAGTAAAGTGGGAAAATGAGAGACCAATGGGATGGGGTCCTGCCTTCTTTATCACTTAATTGCATTAAGTGCCCAAATGTGGAAATTATACCAGAGTTTTCTCATTTACCATTGTTTTATTTGACTAATGTGCTCTTTCAAGATGTGGAAAAGTCTGACTTTGTTTAGAAAATTCTCTCTTTAAAAAAAAATATTTATTAATTTTAGAGAAGGAGAGAGAGGTGGGAGTGGTGGAGGGAGAGAGAATCCTAAAACAGATTCCTGACCAGGAGCTCATCCCTATGCAGGGTTTGATTCCAGGACCCTGAGATCATGACATGAACCAAAATCAAGAATTGGATACTTTAACCAACTGAGCTACTCAGGTGCTGCAGAAATGTAATTATTTCTCTGAAAAATTTCATCAGTAGAGAGTATATATAAATAAAAACAAGCAACTGATGAAATGGTCTTTCTTTTTTAAAAACCCATAAATAAATAAATAAATAAATAAATAAATAAATAAATAAATAAATTTATTATATTATATATAATATAATATATAATATAATATATTTAATATATAAAATATTAATATATATAATATATAAAATATAAATATATTATAAATATATTTATTATATTATATTATATTATATTATATTATATTATATTATATTATATTATATTATAAAAAAGCCCGTATATTCACTGAGTCGAGTATTAGAAGTGAACATTCACTTGTTAAATTACCTAATAGGGATGATCTTTTATTTCCCAATTCTTCAGTAACCAATGATCTTTACTTAATATAGCAAGTGAACTGACAGAAAAATTACACTGAGATATCAATAACAACAGAACTCTTTTGTATGCAGCTTTTAAAAAAAGAAGTAAAAGAAAAAATAAAAAAGGTTGTTTGTCATTTTTAGACACTATTTTAAATTACATATTTCTTCAGGCCTAATAAGAATCCTAACAATTAAAACAAGTGCTATTTTGTTTTCATTAACTTGAAATTGATATTTACCATTATTTCAAATCATGCTTAATTTGCTTTTTCAAGATCTAAAACATTAAATGAATATGTGAAAAAAGAAAAATTAAGTAGAAAACAAAATGGTCATTGAAGTAATTGGTATAAATTTGTTGAATAATGTTTTATATTTGGTCATTATTCTCTGGTTCTACACACTTCGCTCTCCTAAACTCCATTTGCAATGAACTCAGCTATAAAATTGGTCAGATTGTCAGTGGTAATATTAGATATGTATAGCAGTGTCCGTTGCTTTTTGGGAGTTCTAGCTGGGCTTGTCTTCATACGTGCATGTGTATATCTGTCATTTATTGAACAACTCTACCATACATACCACACATACACTTGTTATTTTTCTACATTGTTACATATTATACTATAGTATAGAAACTATTTTTAAAAGAATTAGTAAGTATAAAAACTATGTGGCAGAAGAATTAAGTATCTCATAAGGGGATCATGTCACATGACATTATTCCACAGAGAAATAAGTGATTCATATAAATTTAAGACAATACAAAAAATAGTTTTGGGAGTGTAAATGGTCACATAATTTTGAAACATTTCAGGTAAATTGCCACTCAGTAAAACATTAATCACATATAACAAATGAAAAGCTCAGGGGGAAATGTTTTGATTGACAAAGAACTGTATTTTGCTTTAGAGACTATGTTGGTCTTTTAGTATTTCACACGAGAACCTATTCTTAAACCAGGGAGCAAAAAACAAGACAAAACAAAAACAAATTTTTTAAAAAAGGCAAAAAGAGCTACTTCTAAAAGTAAAATTTAAAACTATTTGTATATAATCATAGTTGGAAAAATAAGTGGAAATCAGTATGTGATTTCAGATGATTGAACATCTATAACAAAGAATTATTGCCATTTTTCTGGTAAATTCCTTTTACAACTGAACTAGAAAGCAAGCAGATATACATTTTTTAAAATATGACTTTAAAAAGGTCTATTTTTGTGATGCCTGGGTGGCTCAGTGGTTGAGCATCTGCCTTTGGCTCAGGGTGTGATCCCACGGTCCAGAATCCAGTCCTACATTGGACTCCCTGCAGAGAGCCTGCTTCTCGCTCCGCCTGTGTTTCTGCCTCTCTCTCTCTCTCTCTCTCTCTCTCTCTCTCTCTCATGAATAAATAAATTATTTTAAAAATAATAATAAAAATTTTTAAAAAGTCTATGGTTGAGTAACTATAAAAAACCTGAATTACCTATAAAAGGAATCTAAAAAAATTTGCTTTTAAAAATTGCAGAACTAGACGAAGATGGAGCAGAAGCCAGGCCCAGGCAGTGGACATGGTCCCGCCAAGAGCCGAGGATGGCAGTGAACTTATACTCAACGTCTGTCACCAGTGTTAACCTTAGTCAATATGATATGCTGGCCTGGATCAATGAGTCTCTGCAGCTGAATCTGACAAAGATTGAACAGTTGTGCTCAGGGGCTGCCTATTGTCAGTTTATGGACATGCTATTCCCTGGCTCCATTGCCTTGAAGAAAGTGAAATTCCAGGCTAAACTAGAGCATGAATACATCCAGAACCTCAAAATACTACAAGCAGGTTTTAAGAGAATGGGTGTTGACAAAATAATTCCTGTGGACAAATTAGTAAAAGGAAAGTTTCAGGACAATTTTGAATTTGTCCAGTGGTTCAAGAAGTTTTTTGATGCAAACTATGATGGAAAAGACTGTGACCCTGTAGTGGCCAGACAAAGTCAAGACACTGCAGTGGCTCCCTCCCTTGTTGCTCCAGCTCTGAACAACCCGAAGAAACCTCTCAGCTCTAGCAGTGCAGCTCCACAGAGGCCCATTGCAACGCACAGAACTACTGCAACCCTAAAGGCTGGCCCGGGTGTGGTGGGAAAGAATCCTAGTGTGGGCAACGGGATGATGAAGCAGCTGAATCGATGCAGCAGGTCAATGTATTGAAACTTACCGTCCAAGACTTGGAGAAAGAGAGAGATTTTTACTTTGGAAAGCTAAGAAACATTGAATTGATTTGCCAGGAGAATGAAGGGGAAAACAACCCTCTATTTTTATTTTTTATATATTTTTATTTTTTTTTTTTATTGGAGTTCAATTTGTCAACATATAGCATAACACCCAGTGCTCATCCCATCAAGTGCACCCCTCAGTACCCATCCTGTATTGCAGAGGATCCTGGACATTCTCTATTCCACAGATGAAGGCTTTGTGATACCTGATGAAAGGGGGGCCCACAGGAGGAACAAGAAGTGTATTAATAGACTGGACCAGCAGAGCAACATCCGAATTCTTCATTTCAAATCATGTGCTTAACGGAGCTTTTACCCTGTAGCAGAGCAGTATTAACTTCTAGTTGGGTCACCTGGGGAACAGAGAGGCTGACCATGGGGCTCACTGTATGGATGCTCATAACACTCGCTGCTAGAGAAGGTGCTTTTAGGTCATACACTGAGGTGCAGTCCTCAGTAGAGAAATGTAAAGACTGATTTGAATTTTAAGCTAATGTGAAATCTTGGCAGAGAACTTTTTAATAAATAAATGCCTTAAGAGTATTAAAAAATAAAAATCGCAAAAATCAACTCTGTAATATTAAGTCCCTTATAACAAAAACAGGCAATTTAAGACACAGTATACTTTAAGAAACATCTTTGTAGATCATGTTTACTAAAAAAAATTACTGTAAACCCAAGTAATATGGCATGTAATGAATATAAAGTATTGAACACAGCATGTCGATCATATGTTTTTGAAATGATTCTGTCACAGTCTATAGAACTAAATATTTTAACAAGGGCAAATTGGAGTCTTCAAATATTTCTTTGAGAAGGTTAACAGCCAGTTGATAGGTGATTCAATACAGCGCTGATGAGTAAAAAGTCTGTTTACAACTACTATGTGATGTGATTAATGTATCCCATACTTACATAAAAATCTGCTGTATTTCTGAAAAGAACGTGAGATTTTTACCTTTTTTTCCATTTATTCTTCTATTTATATTGGTATATCTATGTGATAGTTTCTCAATTCCATCTTTAATCTTCTTAAATGGTATGCAGACCTTAAATGTGTAAAAAGTTCCCATTGGCCTTGGACAGTGGAATTATGATAGAAAGCACGCTTGTCCACCCACTACTACAGGCAGAGCAAAGAGATCCAAGCTACTGACAAATTTTACATTGTACTAACTTAAGAGTCAGAGAAAATGAATGAAAAGCGGCTTTTGTGGTTGGCCAATTTTGGATTAAATCTATAATGGCTATTAATAAATGTGCTTCATTAGACATATTATATAGCCTATCCTAGTTTCGGATAATCTTCCTTCATTTAATCCTTCATTCAGTTTAATATAATTCTTCTTTCCTTCCTGGCTATCTACCTTCCTGCTCCCATTAATGAGTAGCTACTCTATTTGGGTATTTCTGTCAGTGTGAGGGATAATGTAATACACAACTTTGACAAAATTCTTACCCTCATGGAATGACATTTACTCAGCAACTAATTAAATGTTAGTAGCATTTTATGAAGAATGGGAAGGAATGAATTAAGGGGTCAAAAATTATAATGAGATGTTTATTAGACATTTAATTTCTAATGTTCAAAAGACTTTTTTAATGAGAATGTGGACATCACAGGAGAGGGCATACATTTGAGAGTCATTGGTTAATCTAGAATATTAAAGATTAATGACTCTCAAGTCCACCTAAATTGAATACACGAAGGGAAGAGAAGATACTTAAGAATCTCTTTCTTGGATACTTCAGTGTATGTATTTCATATAGATAAAGGATAAAGATGGATAAAGATGAGACTCAAAAGGAATAGACATTGATATTGACAGAGAGAGAGAGAGAACAGTGTAGAGTCTGGGAAGTCCAGTAAAGCAATAATTGCAAAGAGGAAGTGGTATATTCTGCTAAATTTTTTTTCTGTAGAAAGATTGAAAACAAATAAAAAGTAAAAATTGACTAGTAAGTTTGGTAAAATGGGCAGTGTTGGTAATCTTACCAATGTTAGTTTTATTGAAATAGTAGAATTTAAAAAGTGACTAGAATGTTAGGAGAAATTAAAAGAGAAGTAGAATCAGCAAACATAGAAAACCCTGTAGAAAAAAGACTAGAGCAAAGAATGGGGTTAATGCTGGAAGGTTCCATGTCAACATGGGGTGAAGGAAGTATAAAACTTGTAATCAGAATAAAGAATGATTTATGGATGGAGTACTTCAGTGGAGCAAGAGAAAACATTGTCCAATGTACAAGTGGGAGAGAAAGCCGTGGAATAAAGCAAGGAGAGCTAACTTATCATAACAAGAATGACAATGTTAGTGGGTGGGTGGGGAGTACAGATTTAAAGAAGGTGATAGATGTGTGAATAGGAATATTAGAGAGTTCTCTTCTAAATGCTTTCATTTTGTCAGTAAATCATAGGAAATGTCTATAAGCAGAGTTTTGAGCTAAAAGTAGATGTTAGTGATGGTTTTAATTTCCTCAGTCCATGGGGGAGGGAATTCTAAAAGAAATTATCAGAGAATAGATGTGGATAACCAGACAGCTCTTAGCGTTCACTCAGTATTATTTGATGAGCAAAAATATCTTTCAGGGAATGAAATAAGATTTCCCAGCCATTTGACATACATGGTATCCTCTCCCCTGAGACAGTCTCTGTCATGATCACAATTAACTCATAGTCTAGTCTTTGCTGGTTAAAAGTGAATTCTTCTGACATAGAATTTTGGTTTAATTTTGCCCAATTTGAAGTGATCAGAAAGATTGATTTATAATATAAATGTACATAATTATTTTATTATCTAAATGTGCTGTATAAACCAGTAACCCTTAGCTAATTCAGACCAATTGACAAAGAAACCAATCAGTATAAGTGAAAAAAAGCATACTGTTAATTTTATTTAAACAGATCTTGTTTTTTTTTAAAGTGTCTGAAACTAGAACTAGTCTAGGAATGATGTTTAATAGCAGTCATTTGTTTACAGATGAATATTGCCAAAGACTTCAAACACATTGTTTATAATCTACTCATAGATTTTAAAAGGAAGTCAATATTATTATTACTTCATAAGAATGTAATCTGAAATTCAAATTAAGTAATTTAATCAAGTTTGTATAGCTGGCAAGTTACAAAGCCAGAATTGGAAATAATTTTGTCTGAAACTAATAACTATGTCTTTTTAACTACATGCATTAAGCTACCAAGCACATGAATTACCTATGAAGATAATAATAAATATTTGTGGATATGTATTAATATATTAGAATATGACACAAATGTGTGCTTTTATTTATAATGATCACACACACACACAGTGATGTGGCATCTAATACTTGGATCCTTGAAAACAGTTTATTCTCTAAAGATATTTTTATTATTTCTCCTCCAGCATGTCTATGCTTTAAATTTAATGCTAATATGAAATTTTTTAACCTGAACAACTTATATAGCTTATGAGTGGAATCTCAATTGATAAAATTTTGTTATTCAATTCATATTATATTGAGATCCCGGTTTTGCCCTACAAACCAAACTCTAATAGGTTATTACAGAAAATTGTCATTCTGCATGAAATCTTTTTCAAGTTTCCTCAGTGAAGTAGCCATTACAAAAGTTATATTTAAACCTAACACTGTGAACTTAAGTGTCAGAGGCAAAGAGAAACTATTGTATTTGCTTTGAGCATTTCCACATCGTAATAAAGGATATTGGATGCAATTCAAATGTAACTTCATTTGAGGATAACCCCAGGCATTTTGTGTCTGTATTTCTTGTAATTTGGACTGGCTATTGGAAACTCATTCAGTTTTGCCTCAAAGCACCCACTAACATCAGACCAAAAAGCGCAAAAACTATTGTGTGATTATTAGTCTCTTTAGGCCAGACACAACAGGTATGGACAATTGCATAGTATTCATGACTCACAAAAGAAAAAAATAAAATAAAACAAATATCTCTTTCAGAAGGACTGACATATGAAAATAATTACTCAAACTAAAAAGATACTTTCATAGTTTAGCAAAAAATAGAGTTGAAGGCATTCAAAATGGATTATGCCTCATATAGTCTTTAAATATATTTTTCTTTATAACAGGACTTCTTTTCCTCTCTTTTACTGCAAATATTTTGATCAGTGACACTTGTTCACAGAACCTGCCCTACCGCTTTGTACGTTAATAATTACTGTTAAATATTGTTGAGTTAAATTACACTTAGCAGCAATTCAAAGGGTGTTTTTGGATGGATAAGTGAAAATAATACAACTAGATAAACTGCTACTGAATCACTTCTTGATAATAATATCATGAAGCATCTTTAGCCAGGGTAAGAAATAAAGTGCAGGAGTAAACAATAAAGAGGAAAGTTCAAATCTGGAAATGGATAGACATTGGGAGATTACTTTTTAGGTCTAAATATTGAAGGATTGATCTTTATGAAATTTTGAGGTCTGAAATTATTTGTATAAATGTTTATTAAATACTCTAATCAAGAGATTAAAATGTTTGACAGTTAGAAAATGTACAAGTGAGGGATTTGTTGAACATGTCCTGAAAACATAGAAATAACCATATGTCTTAGCCTAATGCATGAAATCATATAGTAAATATAAGCAGGGAATTGGTATTTTTATTAAGAAACTTAGATTGTCACTGAAAAGGTATAGTCAATTTCTGCTACTAATTTATTACCGCTCAGCATATAACTTAATGAACTAAGCATATTTATTTTTGCAATTGATGGAAATATGTCTTGTCCTGGAAAAAAAAATGTCATGTGAGTAAATTTTATCTTGGAATGTGGGTGGCTCAGTTGCCTTTAGCTCAGGTCATGATCTCATGGTCCTGCGTCTGGGCTCCCTGCTGAGGGGAGAGTCTACTTCCCCCTCTCCCTCTCCCGCTGCTCCTCCTCCACCCCTAGTATACTATCTCTCTCTATTAAATAAATAAATAAAATCTTAAAATTTTTTTCTTGATTGTATATTTGCTTGTTAACATTTTTTTTTATGTTGCCCAAATCAAGTCTTATTCCCACAAATCACTGCTTTATGCAAGGATCTTTTGGTGAGGCAAAAATTTCAGTGATTTGATACATTTATAAAAGTTCTATTCTCCTATTAAGGAAAATGTCTAGAAATATCCCTCAGATTGAAAGTTTCCTTTTAAGGCTTCCAGGTTAATGGTATCTTTTTCAGATTTCTCTGTTTGTGATTGCTAAGCAATATTAATAAAATCAGTGCACAAATCTTCTAATAACTGAATAAAATTGTTCTCTGAACAATTTCCCATGTGTTACTGCTGTACTTTTTTATTAAGTATTTAATGCCACCTAATAAATCCTATACAAAGTCAAACAATAAGCTTACATAAACTAATATTTAATAAAATATTAATAAATTTAAGAATGTATAAAGAAAATTTAAAAAAGAACATTTCAGAATAAAAAGACTCTGAAGTTTCCCTGTATTACTTGATAAAATTTAGGATACAGTCTCAAGAAAACATTTTTTTTCTTCTTCTGCATCAGCTCATCTACGAACCAATTTATTTCTGAAATAGGCCCCTGGGGCAGACTGGTTGGTGACTGTAATGGGGATATCTGACTGGCCACTCACGGAAATTGCTATGGACTTTTAATCTTATTTTGATTAAGTTCCGTGTAAATTGTGTCTGCCAGGCTAGCACTAACATTACTGTTTCTGAGCTCCTTTGGCTGCTGCTGTACTCAGACCGAATTTTTTTTCCCTACTTTTTCAAGGTTATGTTGGAACAATATCACCCATTTCTTATAAATAATATACATGTATATTTTAAATTGTGCTAGAATCTAGTGTTAATAAAGACATCATACTTAATAAGTTACAAGTTCATAAAAGTCACTATTTTGAGGAAAAGCAGTTTTGGGTTAAAAAAGAAAAAAGAGAGAAGAAAGGAAAATACCTTTAGGAGAAAACCATAATAGCTTCATGTGTTTGAAGTGCAAAATGATTAATTTTCTAAGGAAACTATAGACATTTGAAAAGTAACTAATCAAAGAGATTAAGTGAACAGAATCATGGAATGGCCAAACTGTAGGATATTTAATTTTTTATCTGTTTTCAGCAAATATAGAATCAAAATAAAGAAAACTTAATGTGTTCTATTTCAGAGCCATCACAGTAGAAACAATGAATTGTTATCTTCATTTTATAGCAGATAAACACTAGTTAGTTACTCATCAATCCATTCCTCTTACTACTTCTATATAGAATCCTGGTATTATCCCCTCTTTATGCAGCATCAATGAATCAGGGGAATTTCATCCCATCCAAAGGGTAGAGATGGATAAGCCCTTTCCCATTGTTAGCTCAAAGATACCATAGGAAGCCAGATTTGCATCATACAGTTCAGGGCATTGCTCCCAGATTAATAATGATTCATGGGTGAGCAGGTGACCTAATCTGGCCTAATCAGATCAAGAAATGGACCTGTGTTCCATTATTGGAACACAAATTTCCCATCTCCTTTCCACATATGAATAACAAAACATGCTGCACCAGTTTTTCTTATCAGGAAAAAAAAGACAATATGAAATACTTCATTCTTTAGTACATGATATCAGAATTTATTTATTGTTAAAACAAAATCAGAGTCATGATTTCTGTTACCTGTTTGAAAACATTTTGACATTTCTGGTCTTACATAGTACTTGTCAGATTTCTCTGTGATGTAGAGCAAAACTTCTCAGTTCTTGCAGTAGCACACTGGTGTGAACGCTGCGTTCAGGACAGGCGACATCTGATCCCAGTAGCTGTTAGGCAATCAGGTGGACCCCTGACAGTCACAGTCCTCAGGTCACTTGTTTCTGGCCCTAAGCAGTATATTCTACAACTATTATTAACTTATTTGAAAGCAGCACATTTGAAATGATAATGAAGTGTTGGTTTAAAGCATCTGATTTATCATTCAGAGCAATTTAATGGGTCATAGTTGAGTGGGTAGGGAGTATTCTAGTCATCTCTTCAAATATAGTAATTTCATCTATTGTCCACACTAGAAAAACCTAATATTTTTCTAGTATATACTTATTCATAATTTGGTGACATCCAAAAATAGTTTAGAGCTCTACAATAAGAGGTAGTATATGATGTGAATTCTTTTATAAGCATTTAATAGTCAATATTTTGCTTGAATTTTCATATAGCCACTGGCTTTATAGAGAATTAATAAAATTTTATAGTATATTTAAAAGTTAACGATATATTAAAACAGTTGTCCCACAAATTAAAATAACAGCAATTATAAGTTTTTTTTTCTGGTTTATTCTCCAATGATTAGTTTGAATCATTGCTGAACTACATATTTGCTTCTTAAAAAACCCTTTTCAAGTTAGTTTTAAGGTCAATTATTCCTAAGGAGATATATTCATTAATATGAGATTAGCTGGTTATTAGTTACTGACATTTTCATCAAAACTGTTACCAAAGCCATTTGAGGGTATACAGGAAACTTCTATTTTCTAATCAGTGGGTAGTTGTGGAACTCAGTTATTTTTTGTTTCTGTGGAGCTATTTTTAAATTTCTTTTAAAACATTTCTCAAACCTGTTTGAGAATCTAATAGATTGGAGGATGTAATATATATCAGCATAAGCATACTGCTAATTTAAATGCATTAAGCATGGTTAAATCTCAAAAAACAGGATGAACTCCAAAGCCTCCATTGCTGGGTTTAGAAAGACAATTTCTACATTAGGAAGTAGGAGAAGTAGTCATTCATATTACTTTCAATCTGCTCCACTAACTTTATTCCTAATCTTGAGGTTGCCTAAAGTGTAATTTATGGTTTTAATTTATTTTAAAATTTCAATTTAGTTAAATATATCAGAAGTGATGTTCTTTCTACACACACATATATATTATCTTTCTATACACCTTTAGGACTCCATCTCTTTATACAGAATTGATTACTTGAGAAATCTCAGATTCATGAGGATGCTCCTGACTGTGAAGACACTGGTGTCCAGATTCATACTTGCAAGTCAGCAAGTCATGTGTTATTCCTTCTGTAAATGCTTTGATGGAAATATGAATAAAGCCTTTCCTTTAGCTTCTATCAACTTAGCTGGGATAGGCTGCAATTAAGGAGTTTACTAGGCACCTAGATACCAAGGGAGAACAAAAAGAGAAATAAACTTAGGAAGTATTGTATCAATAAGTGTGTGCATGGGATGTGTGGGTGGCTCAGTGGTTGAGCGTCTAGGTATTATCCTGGAGTGATGGGGTGGAGACCTGCATCCGGCTCCCCGCAAGGAGTCTGCTTCTCCCTCTGCCTATGTCTCTGCCTCTTTCTGTGTAAATAAATAAATAAATAAATAAATAAATAAATAAATAATAAATAAATAAAAGCTTTAAAAACTTGTGTATATGAACAGGTGTGTGTTTGTGTACACGCCTTTGTGCCCTGTCCATAGGATTTTAGAGATTCATGCAACTTTAGAGTTGTATTATCTGTGCTCCTATTCTATGCCTTCTGATATTTATATTATGGGAACTACCAACTTAACACTTTGGGGCAGTTTGTCCTTGCTTATTCTCTTATACCCAGTTAATGGTGTCTTGACCAATATCAAGATAGAAATTCTTTCCCTACTTCCCACATACAGTTTCTCTAAGTGGAGTGAAGGGGGACTGGATTATAATTTCTATGAATTTTAGGTTTTATTCAAATATTAGAAGCTAATGGAAAACAGGGATCCCTACAAAAATTCCGATATTTCAGAAATGAAAGTATGTTTTCATCACCAAAATGATCAAAAAAAGTTGTCAATCAGAGCAAACATGAAATGGTTAGTGGATGTAAGGAGTTTTAACAGCTATTATTACCTGTTGTAGTAAAGGAAACAAGGAATAATGCAATTACTTATACCTCTTCCTTGGTAGAGATATTTTTTTTCTTTTCTTTCTTTCACTGATATCCACAGAGTATAGAGTTTATTTGAGGTATTTACAATTTAAGCCAGAGTTTATAGAATAAGGAAAGACAAACATGAAATAAGTGCAAAAGTAATCTGTATTATCTAGTGGTTCTGGACTTGAAGCTAATATAGAAATGATGTGATTTGGATTTGGCATTTTCTCCTTCAGGAAATGGTTGAGTGTGATTTTGATTTTATAGGGAATAGTCTGTGTTAGTAACTGCAATTGTGTGTGTACGAGAGAGAGAGAGAGAGAGAGAGAGTAGAGTATGTTTTCTTCTGGACATGTGGGCATTTGTCAAGCTTTCAACACTTTTTCTTTACTTTTTTTCAAGTTTATTGAGCTGAAACTGACATATAACCAGCCTGAAAAAGAAGTAAATCGTGCCATTTGTCACAACAGGGATGGACCTTCAGTTCATTATGGCAAGCCTTCCTTTTATTTAGGAATCCCCCTATAGAGCCTTCCAATTTCAAAGATCTTTGTGAATAGATTTCCCTCTCTATCACCTGGAGGTTAAATTGTGAAACAGACTTAAATATGATGGGTTAGTGCCTCATTTCTGGGATTTTTTCCCCGTAGGTGAAAAATAGGTGCAGAGTTTGAAATTATTCATGGTGACCAGACAGATATTTAAAATCCAAAGTTAAAACAGTAAGTGACCAGGGAAGGAAGAGCCCAGGAGCCTTAGTGGCAATGCATGTCCATGCTACACTGGTGATGGCCAGTGGCAAGGGGCCGTGGCTGAAGGGCCAAAGGCCACATCAAAACAGAGCTCCCTCCTTTTCCTGAGGTCTGATTTGAGTTGCTCTCTGCCTCCTGTCTGACCCTAATTCTCTTCCTTTTTTTGGTCAACTCTAAGAGCCATTTTTTTTTTTTTTTTGCCTTTCCAGTACATCTATTTTTGCTTGCTTATACTATAAATATTTCCATTGTTTTCAACCAATAACACCAATTAAGTCAAAGACATTGCTAACACACTAAATTAAAACATTTAAATTGTTTTCTTTATTTAAAAAAAATATATTCATGAGAGACACAGAGAAAGAGGAAGAGACATAGGGAGAGGGAGAAGTAGGCTCCATGCAGGGAGCCTAATGTGGGACTCGATCCCAGGACCCCGGGATCATGGTCTGAGCTGAAGGCAGATGCTCAACCACTGAGCCACCCAGGCGTCCCTACGTTGTTTTCTTTGTTGTAAGAATTATTCTAGCTTTTTGTGTATCAGTGCTCATTGTTGACTCCCTAGTTGAGACAGTGTTCAATAATACACTGTAAGAAATACCATTTACCAGGATGCCTGGGTGGCTTAGTTGGTTAAGCATCTGATTCCTGGTTTGGCTCAGCTCATGATCTCAATGGGCCATAGGATCATCAGGCTCCTGCTCAGCAGAGTGTCTGCTTCAGACTCTCCCCTTCCTTCCCCCTCTGCCCTTCCCCCAGCTTGTGCTCACTCACACACTCTCTGGAATAAATAAATGAATATATATATTTTAAAAGAAATATAATTTATCTGTTGGACTCCTCAAATTTAAAAAAAATATGTATTACTCAGTATATAACTTAAGATGATCAAAGCCAAGAACGAAATTAAGCTCTTTATAAAATAAGGCATTTGAACGTTTTTAATATCCTATTTCCCTATCTCACATGTTTCCACTTTCCATGGAGGTCTTCATTTTCGATTTACCATTTAATAGTTTAAAATTTTCCTGATAGGAAATTTTCATGCTGAGAGCAGTTTGCAACCTTACTTATATCTATTATTTTGCATTTGCATTACTTTTGGAAATAAAAACGTGCTGTCACTTTTTAAAAAATGGCACTTCATAAGTTTTTTTTTCCCCCCTTAGGTTATCTGAGGGATCTCTATGCTGCTTTTCAGCTCATGTTCAAGAAAGGCTTTATGGGTAAATATTCTAAACTTTCAATTATCTGAGAATAAATTCATGCTTCCACATGAATCTTAATGGTGTGGTTAAGAATAAAATTCTAAGTATTTCCATAAAGTGACAAATTTCTTCTCAAATATCTCTAAATAGCTTCTACAATGTCTTTTGACATTTGGTGTTCTACAAGTGAGTCTGGGATCAATCTAGTGTTTTTCATATTAGAACTGCCATTTTTTGTATTTTATTTGTCAGAGTTTTTGTATAGAAATTTAGATTTTGTAAAATATCTATAAGTATAGTAATTAAAAATAAAAACTTTGCGAGAAGCAATTTGTGAACTTTAATTGATACATTTGCTTATTTTTAAAATTTCCAAGGGTGCCTGGGTGCCTCAGGTTAAGCATATGACTATTGGTTTCAGGTCAGGTCAGGATCCCAGCATCCTAGGATTGAGCCCCATGTGGGGATCCATGCTCAGGAGAAGTCTGCTTGAAACAGACTCTTCCTCTTCCTCTGCCCCTACCACCCCCCTCGCAGCTCACACACACTCTCTCTCTCTCTCAAATAAATAAATCATTAAAAAGAATTAAAATTAATAAATAAAAATCCTGTATTTTTTTCAAATGTTTTATAAGTTTACCTGTTCCAATGTCTTCACTGCGGTCTCAAGAGTGCCACTTAGACTATATTCAGGTTTTATCAACTTATTTTTTAGTCTTTTAATCGCCGTCCTTTTTCATACACAGTGTTAGAGGGTTTCATACATTTGTAATACTATGTTATTATTTATGTTATTATTTTAGCATTCTGTAATAGAAATTCTGACACTCAACACCCCAAGTGAATGTAAGCTTAGTATGTTTAGACTGTTTACAATTCTGTATTATCTCCCCCATGTGTAGTTCTGTCAACTTTGTAATTATTCCATCAGGCAAACATTGTGTTTATCTTTACTGATTAAATGATCTATTCTTGGGGCTTCCCATTAGGAACAATATATGTAACCTATTTTATGTTCTTCATCTTCTTGTTATTAAAGTTCTTCAATTGCAACCAATAGAAGCCAACTCTAACTTCATCAAAAAGGAACTAATTGGAAACATGCTCGTAGATTTACAAAATCGAGTAACAAGATGAAAAACCAAGTCATGAGGATGAGGGCAGGGAAGAATTAGGCCTTTGGCAGTGAAACTAGTCCGTTTCTTTCAGAGGCACTGGAATCATGTCATGGAGCTCTCATTCCCTTCCAGCCTGTGAACATCTGCTAATGATGCAAATTTCTGGGAAATATTCAATTGGCCTTAGATAATAACCTAAGATCATAAAGATAGATCTTTATGACTCTGAAGTGTTGTTTATTATATTTTGTTTAAAGTCCTTGATGGTTATCTGCAGGAGGATATAATCCTTATACTCTATATCACCATTATTAGGAGCAGAATGCCTATGTGAATTTTATTTCATTTTAAAGATGAATTGTGAAATATTTATGTGCAGGATTTTATGTGTGTCCATTAGATCAAGTTTCTTTATTAGGAAGTTAAAACCTTCTATATTCCTCCTAATATTTTTTTTTTCTTCTGGTTATATAAATTACTGAAAAATTGAGTTAAAAATTCTACTGTGATATTATTTCATTGTAATAATAACTTTTATAATATATATTTTGAGACCATATTGTTATATTCTTTACAAAATGTCCTTATTATATCTATTAATTATTTTACCTCAAAGATTTTTATTTTCTCAAATGAATTCATCACATTAGCTCTCCTTTGGGTAGTATCCCTATGTTACACCTTCTTTCTCCAGTGTTTTAATTTCAAACCTCTGGTTTCCTGTACTTCAAATCTAATACCTATGGAAAGAATACAGTGAGGTTTTATTTTTCTAGTTTCTAGTCTGTTGTTACATGACTCAAGGAAGTCTTTTTCTTTTCTTTTCTTTTCTTTTTTTCTTTTCTTTTCTTTTTTTCTTTTCTTTCTTTTCTTTTCTTTTCTTTTCTTTCTTTCTTTTCTTCTTTTAAATATTTTATTTATTTATTTCAGACAGAGAGAGAGAATGAGCACCTGTAGGGAGGAGGAGTAGAGGTAGAATCAGACTCCCCACTGAGCAGGGGGCCTGACACAGAACTTGATTTAAGGACCCCAGGATCATGACCTAAGTCAAAGGCAGACACTTAACTGACTGAGCCACCCAGATGTCCCTGGAAGCTTTTAATCTATTTGTATAAATTAAATTGCATGTGTGTGTTAAAACTCCAATCTTAAATTATGAAAATTATTTAACCAGCTTGATGAAATTAGTTCTCTCTTTACATCCATTCTTTTTTATTTCTATCATTCATTTTTCTAGTTTAGATGTTAAAATTCTATTTCTGCTTGTATTGGATGCTCTAGAAATTAAATGCATTTTAATTTTTAATTCTAATGTTAGTTCCTACGTCTCCCTCTAGAATTATATGATAACTTCATAATTTTTATAACTGAGCCAACTTTTATAAAATTGTACACCTCAATTTTTAAAATTTTGTTTTACTGTTTAAAGAACTCAGAGATAATTTTTTTGGCCTAAAATATGAAAGTTTTTTTTTCCTTCATTTTGAATTATATCCTTTAGATTTCATTTAGTGAAGTTTTACTGATGCTAAATTATGAGTTTTGGTTTGTTTACTTAAGTGGCTATTTCACTTTTATCATTGAAATATATTTTGATGAATATAAAATTCTTCATTTTTAGAAGATATTACAATTACCATTCCACCTTATTGGAATTTCATTTTTTTCTGTTGAGAAATTATTTTTTGTCTAATTGTTGCTTCTTTAGAGTTAACTTTTTATTTTTTTTAATTTTCAGCCCACTTTTAGGATTTTTCTCTTGTCTGTTTTCTGCTGTTCACTTTACTTGAGAACTTTTCCAACAGTTATCACCTTGTTGGGAATCTCTTGACTTGCTTCAGTCTGTTTATTTTGTCTTTCATCAGTAGTTAAAGACGATTAATTATGATCTTTTAGTTATTGACATTATCCTTTTATTTTTTTTCTTTTTCTGAGAAGGGTTAAACATATATTAGAGCTTTTGGCTCTATATTCTGTAATCGTTTAACTTTTCTTCAATATTTTCTTTCATTTTATTTCTTGTTATTGTACTTAGATTATTTCCTAGTAGTTTATGACATTGCACTTGCTAGAAGAGTACTTATTCTTGCAGCAGATGATTTGTTCAATGTATTATTTGTATACTATTTTGTTAAAAATAAGCATCATTATGTTTATCTCATGGTCTATCTTTCAATGAAACTCATGTTAGCTATATAAAATTGCTATGTACATCAGTGAATATTACCATATTTGCTAAACATTCTTCATTAAAACACTTTTCTAATGCTTATTAGGAAGTGCAAGTTTCATACCTAAAGAAAGTACAACTTGGATTTGATAATTATATTTAGTCTATATGGAAAGCTAGTTTACCTAAAAATATCAATAACAAATGCTAATATTAAAATTATTAGAAATTTATATATAGACATATACCTAAAACTAGAGGAAAACAAAGAAAACACCTTCTGCTAGAAATACCAGCAAGACTTAATACCAACATGGCCAATTACTTTGACTTTTCTGGATGGCAGGAGATAAGGGCACAGGAACTTACAAACTGAGGCTTTGTCACTCATTAATGAAGGGTTAATTAATAACTAGACCTATGCTGAAATGGTGGTAAGATAAATATTCATTAACTAACACAAAGTAATGAAGAGGAATTTTGTCTATCTGTACTGGAGCAGTTGGTAGGTAAAAAATATACATTCTCTCCTGAGAATTGGTAACATCAGGGATATACATCATGCCTTCTTTGGATTCAAACTTATTATTAAATGGTCTTGAGCCATAAAATTAAAAATTAATGGATCCATAATTTTCTGGCCATTGATACACTGGGGTTTCAGAGGAAGTACAAAGTTATTCTACAACAGTAGTTGGAATCTTTCTTCTTTCTTTCTTTCTTTCTTTCTTTCTTTCTTTCTTTCTTTCTTTCTTTCTTTCTTTCTTTCTTTCTTTCTTTCTTTCTTTCTTTCATTTCTTTCTTCCTTCCTTCCTTCCTTCCTTCCTTCCTTCCTTCCTTCCTTCTCTTCTTTCTTTCTTTCTTTCTTTCTTTCTTTCTTTCTTTCTTTCTTCTTTTCTTTTTTTCTTTCTTTCTTTTTCTTTCCTGATTTTTTTTTTTTTTTGTAAAGGGCCCAGTAGTAAACATTTTAAGCTTTGTTGGCCAGTTGAAAGAGTAGCTTATAGCTAGCTGAAGAGACAATCGACAATCTAGAGGGTGAATACAGAATGTCATAGTCATTAGGAAAAAAAAAGTATATTTTCAGTCTATGAGGACTTAATTTGATTGGTTTTTGAAATAGTAATTTTCCAACAGTCTCTCAGCATGTTATATTTACACAAGAGAAAACTCTTTAATTATAACAGTCTTAATTTATCCTGGTAATTTCATAAGAAAAAATGATTAATTACTTAGGGCAGTAGGTTTTATGGATAATCATAGTTCTTTATTTAAACCACACACAAACACAACAACAACAACAACAAAACAAAACAGAGAGAGAGAGAGAGAGAGAGAAAGAAATGAAAGAAAGCAAAGAACAAGCTTATGCATAAAACATAGAAAAATCCAGTTTTTGTGGGATGCCTGGGTGGCTCAGCGGCTGTGCATCTGCCTTCAGCTCAGGGCATGATCCTGGAGTCCTGGGATCGAGTCCCACATCAGCCTCCCCAAGAGGAGCTTGCCTCTCCCTCTATGTCTCTGCCTCTCTCTGTGTGTCCCTCATATCAATAAATAAAATCTTTTAAAAAATCCAGTCTTTGTTAACCTGAAATCAGTTTGAAATATTTCTTTAGACACAGCTAAAATCTTTCTATTTTTGCTGGGTAACTAATAATTCTATCTTTATATTCAATTGACTCAACATAGCAATGGGATTTGAAGAAAACATACTATTTTAGAAAATAAATGATATACTTAAGAGTGTTGACATTTAGAAAATGCAAGTTTTGTGAAATTTGTAATATGTCCCAGAATCATAAATGTTAAGATAAATAAATAACAGATTATATTTAATGAAATAAAAACAATAATATTTTAAATACTTAAAGGCTTCAGGCAAAGTTCTATTATAATAAATACTCCTTTTACAATTAAGATTATACATACATAAATTAAAATTAGTTCAACTAATAATGTGTACTTACCTTTGAGATCTATTTCATGGCTCTGAACCTTGACTTCATTGTATGATCACATGGTGAGTTTTACAGTATTTATTTCTTGTTCTCACGCTAGCCTAATCAAAGTAGAATGAGTTTTTAAGACGATGTATGGGTAGTTTGAAATGTTTCACATTCTTCTAATATAGGCATGAAATTAAGAAACGATGACCATAGCTGGGCTCTATGTGGTGAGCATCAACTGTAAATACTTTACCTGCCTGAAATGTAAAGAGAGAAAATATGCAGGAGAGTGATAGAAACGCAAGAATTCAGGCCTGACAGAATTTTTCTTATTTGTTTAGAAATAAATTTAAAATTCTGAATTATACTTATAAAAATTTATAACAGGAAACACCATAAAATTGATTTTTGCATAAAATATTTACTTATGTTAATTTAAACCTTTAAATTTGACTTTCAGAAATAAATAAAACTTTTGATAGCTGCTATAAAAACTATCTTGAAGAACCAACAGTAATTGTGTTTTTTTTTTAATCTGCATTTACGTGATAAAATACTATTTTTCTTAACTTTGGGTAAAATAAGTTTAAGAGAACTGATTGGCTGTTTCAATTAAAGACAATTTTTTGCATAAAATATAACAAAGTTATCATTTCACTTATTACCACTGAACAAATTCACTTTGGCTTCATTTGCAAAGGGCTACTGATTAACTACCATCCTTTATCAATAATGTCTTACCAAGACTAAAATGATTTGGCTTTTTCATCTTCCCTATTTTATTATTTACCTTCTTACTTAAAATGTCTTCCTCTGTCTTTTGCTTCCAGTTTTTAACATTTTCATCTAGAAGGAAACAAATAATATCCTGATTTATAAGAGAGGCCTTCATGATCCTCCTAAAATTAAAAAAAGGCAGTAATATGGTTTCAAAATATCAAAGTGCATTTCTAATAATTCTACTGAAAATAGCATTGCAGATAAGCAGTACAAACTGTGTCAGCTCCTAAAAATAATAAAGAATGACATCAGCAGACCAGAAAATTTATAAATTTTGGAATAGATGAAGCATATTGTATCCAATTGCATTCTAAGCTAATCATTTTCTGTTACTGAATTTAGGTCACAAAGCCTGATGCCTGCTAATTGGCAAGTGGTCATGAGCAGCCCCCAAATTGTACAATATCAGAGAGATCATTGGCAGTAAGAGCATTTTTTGTTACTAGGAAAGGAACAAAGTGAATAACATTAGTTTAGAAATTCAATATTACTGTATTTAGCGTACAATGGCCATCTTGGTTGAAATTCAGATTTAGTACTAGAATTGACCTAATCAGTAAATTGAGAAATCTACCACTGCAGACTCCAAGGGGACACCAAAACAATGGAGGAAGAACTAATTTAAAAAAGAGTACTTTAAAGGAAAATTTAAAAAAAATAACTGTACAGATTAGAAATTCTTTTAATAATTTAAACTATTCTAGGCTTTTTAACTCTATTTTTTAAATACTGTAACTATATATACTAGTTTCATAATTATAACTATTTTATTAGTCTTCTAAGGCTGCCCTAACCAAAACTACAGACTGGATGATCTAAACAACAGAAATCTCTTTTCTCACAGATCTGTTGGCTGGAAGTCCAAGATCAAAGTGCCAGCAGGGTCAGTGTCCTGTGAGACATCTCTTCTCATTGCAGATGGCCTCCTTCTGCTCTGGACGTGTGCTCTTTCCTCTGCTCTTTGGAGGAGAGAGAGACATCTCTGGTGTCTCTTCTTTTTCCTATTAGAAAAAACCCACCAGTTTTATCAGATGAGGATCCCACTTCTTTGACCTTATTTAACTTTAATTACTTTCCTCAAGGCCCTATCTCCAAATATTGTCAGACTGGGGATTAGGGCTGCATATATGGATTTTGGGGGGACTAGTTCAGTTCAAAACAATAACATCTGTTAGTTTTATAACTATAACCAGACATACTATGTAAGGGCAATGGAATCTATGAGTATTTTTGGAAATTAAAAATATAGTAGCAATAAAACCAAGAAGGAACACAACTGAAATTAACAAACATAATGTTGAATAACATTGTGCTGAAAAGAATGGCATTTAAGTACAATTTTAGGAACTTTTCCAGAGTTCAGACAAAGTTGGTAAAAAGAAGTATATGCTAACCTGGGAAAAGGATGGTGATATAAAGTTTGAGTGATTTATAGCCAATATAACAAACTCAGAATCTCTAAATTCTTAAAAATTTCTTTCATTTACCCTTTAGAAATGTCCTTTCTCTCTCTCTCTCTCTCTCTAGCTTTGGGCCATAGTCAGGATATTGCCATCAATAGATAAACAGAAATCCATGTGCTAGAGAAGCTCATTGCCTGCTGAATCTGGATAATACCATCATTTCTTTACAAGAATGGACAGCCAAGATTTATACAATACGTAAGGATGGCACACAGAACAACAGAGCAATCAAATTAAGTAGAGGAAATAACTAAATGATAACAGAGGTTAGGCAAAAAACAGACAATATATTTTCTAAGAGTAGTAACTTCTTAAATATTCAAAAGTATTAATCTGCATAAAACAATGACAACATTGTTATGATAAACTGAAACTCAGGATTCACTGTGACTCTAGAAATTAAGACTGTGATATCCAAAATTATTTTTTTTAAATCTTTGGGAGAAGTAGAATATAATTGCAGCATAGCCGAAACACTAAACTAACTAACTGGAAATAGCTGAATAAAAATCCCAGAAGAAATAGAGAAGGATGTGGGGAGAAAAATTTGGGAAATAAATAAAGGAATTTACATAGACATAAAACTCATATTCTTAAATATTACTTATTAAATTATCAGTGTTGGGAGAAAGGATATATACATATGTATATATAAGCTGTAGGATATACATAGGATATATATAGGATATATATATATATATATATATTTTAAAACTTTTAACCTTTAAACTTAAATTTCAGTGAACTAATATACAGAAAAATGAATTACATTATAATTAATTTAAAAATAGATACAGAAAAAAATACATACAGAATAAGAAAAAAAACTATTTTATAGTCTCTGTATGGGAAGTATTTTTAAAATTGACATGAAAAAAAGAATTCATATTATATCAATATATTTAAATGTCAAAATATGAATAGTATACAATTCTAGTATACAATTCTATACAGAGTATTGAAATATCAAACAAAAAAGAAATATAAAAGGAAATATTTTTCAATATTCATTTGAAAATATTTGTTTTTTTAAGTAATTTGAAATTTTAAATACATCACTTGTGAAAACAAATGTCTTAGTATTTTTCACTTCCGATCATGTGACTGATTGCACTTTGATCACGAGATTGAGATATTCATTAGAAAATGAAATAAGATTTCTGGCAGACCAAAACAAGCAATGAAACACCCGCAATGGCATGTGACAACATGTACAGAGTATTGTCAACCAGGGAAGTTCACTGTAGTCCAGTTGTCAAAGTGTTTATTGGACTCAGTCACATAGACTTGTAGCACCCACTTGATTGCCTCAGCTCCAACATACACACCTCACCCCAAGAGCAAGATGGTTTGCCATGAATTACATCATTATTATAACCTATCTGATCAACCTTGTAGAGTTTTGTATGCCCGATACCTCAGGGATACTCTTACCACGCAGAATATTCCAAAGGCTCACTGATTGTCTCCCTGGCTAAGGTCCAATCCTACAGACAGACGTTTTTGGAGTGAGGAATTCAAGCCAGTTGAGTCAACTGTTCTTGCTCTTCCTACATGCTATTTAAGAAATGAAAAAAAAAAAAAAAACACAGTAAGCTATTTTAACAAACTTTGAAAACTATACATAACATGGATATATACCATATAGTATATATAGTATATAGCTCAACTAATTGTCATGAAGTGAACAATCACGCATTCTTCACAACCAAATTACCTTCAATTTGCCCTCTCCATCCAGTAAGCTACTGTCCTTAATGCTAACACTGTAGATTATTTGGCCAATTTTTGAACTTTTAAAAGAGAAAAAAAATGTGATATCCACTCTTGGTTGTCCGGCTTGTTTTATTCAGGTGTTTATGAGGTTCACCCAAGCTCTTGCATATATACAATCTATTCATATTACTGGATATTATTCCATTACGTGCCTGGACTACACAGTGTATTCATCCATTTAACTCTTGATGGCCATTGGGAAACTTCCGATTTGGGACTATTATCGATAAGTATTTAACAAGCAATCTTGCATGTTTTGTGAAAATTGTATGCATTTCTGTGAGGTTATTGTGGTGAAATTACTGGATCATAGGGTATGCATTTGCTATGGTTAGAAGGTTAATGTTCCCTCAAAACTTAGAGTAGAGAGTACTGCTGTAAGAAACACCTCAATACGTGGAAGCAGCCATGGAACTGGGGAACAGACAGAAACAGAGTTTGGAGGTGCATGCTAGAAGAAACCTACATTACAGTGGATGGACTGCTACGGGTAATCGTCAGAAGGGCTCAAAAGGAGAGGAGAGGTAAAGAGTAAACTTCAAGTCTACTTAGAGAATATCTAACGGTTGTGACAAAATGTTTATAGAAACAGACAATAAAAGCCATTTCGATGAAGTCTCACAGGGAGATGAAAAACATATTATTGATAACAAGAAATAAAAAGTGATTCTTGTTATGAAGTTGCAAAGAACTTGGCCCAATTCTGTGGCCTCATTCCTCCGTTGCCCCAGGTACAGCTTCTGTGGGGCCCGATGTGGGCCAGTACTAAGTCCAACAAAGCATGGAGGGCATGGCTTCCTCCACCTTGACCCCAGAGGATGGAGCTTTGGGCAGTGTCCTAGTCAAGAGACAGCAGAAGAGTGGGGCCACTACAGAGAGCCCCCATTGAGGCAAACCTACTGGCTGCCCTAGACTCCAAATCTGTAGAACCACCTCCAAGCAATTTCTGTTCCGGAGATCTGTGGTGTAGGCTGCACCCAACAGAGCCCCAACAGAGCAATGGGAATGGGGCTGCCCAGAACCTTGGGGTCTAAACAGTGGTCCTAGTTTTGAGCTTGTTGGGAAACTATTTCTCCTTTGTCCTTTCCTCTTTCTCCCTCTTGGAATGGAAACGTTTATCCAATGACTATCCCATCATAGCATTTGGGAACATGTTTGATTTCACAGATTCAGAACTGGAGTGTAATTTGCCTACGAATGAGTCATCTCATCTATACGTGATTTACTTGTGTTTTATTTATTTATTTTTATTTTTTTATTTTTTTTATTTTTTTATTTATGATAGTCACAGAGAGAGAGAGAGAGGCAGAGACACAGGCAGAGGGAGAAGCAGGCTCCATGCACCGGGAGCCCAATGTGGGATTCGATCCTGGGTCTCCAGGATCGCGCCCTGGGCCAAAGGCAGGCGCCAAACCGCTGCGCCACCCAGGGATCCCTTTACTTGTGTTTTAGTTAAGACAGTGTAGTTGATGCTAGAGCCAGTTAACACTTAGGGGCTATTAGGATGGAATTAGTGTATTTCACATGTGATAAGGACATGGATTTAGGAGGACCATAAGCAGACTGCTACCATCTGAATATTTGTGCCTCCACCCACCCAATTCATATGTTGAACTTCTAATATGATGTTCTGAGGAGGTAAAGGCTTTGAGAGATACTTAGGTCATTAGGGCATAGGGTGGAGCCCTCATGAATGGGATCAGTATTCTTTTGTTATTTTTAAGATTTTATTTATTTATTCATGAGAGACAGAGAGAGAGAAAGTCAAAAACAAAGGCAGAGGGAGAAGCAGGCTACATATAGGAAGAAGCTGGCTACATATAGGGAGCCTGACATGGGACTCGATCCCGGGTTTCCAGGATCTCGCCCAGGGCTGAAGGCGGCGCTAAACCACTGAGCCACTTGGGCTACCCTGGGAATCAATGTTCTTGTAAAAGAGAGGACAATAGCATCCCAGTCCCCTTCTACCATGTGGGTGCACAGAAAGAAATCACCATCTAGGAACCAGGAAGTGGATTCTCACCCCCTACTAAGTGGAAGCTGCTGGTACAGTGATCTTAGCCTTCCTGGCCTCCAGGACCATGTGAAATAAATTTCTGGTGATAAGCTACCCACTTAGTAATATTCTGTTATAACAGCCTGATTGAATGAATAGACCAAAACATCATATGTTTAGTTATAACAGATAGAATCAAATATTCTCCAAAGTAGTTTTAGCAATTTATAGTCAATCTGCATCATTTGAAGAGCTCCAGTTGCAAGGTCATTTTGGAATAGTCTTCCTTTCTTTTAGTGTTTTCTATGGATATTTTTAGGTTGTGGATACAATATTTTTGTTTGACACTTAAGCAAATTTTACCAAAACTTTGGATCTGGGCTAAAAGAACAAACCCTGAATTTAATTCTGAGAGAGAAGATTATTAGAAACTATCCTCTGAGATTTACTTCCCTAGGAATGTGTGTTTACATTTCGGGAGGGTATAAGACCCTGTAGAGACATCCCAGGATTTGTACAGCTGGAAAATCTAGTCTTAGTTTTCCCCTGGAGAGATTTATTTGCATTCCAAAGAACTGGAGTAAGAACTCAAAATTGTTCCCAGTTATGTTACCATGGAAACTCTCTCAGAAGGTGTCATAGCAGCTGGTCACTCTTTTACATGAACGCCCAGATTCTTTATTCCAGGGTTCCTTGTCTCTAGTAGATCCCCTTATCGGTACAATGAAATCTCATTTGCATTGTGTCACCACGGGGTAAGAACTGGGGCAAACAAGAACTAAGCAAAGGGCAGCCATTTCTCTCTGCTCTCCATATCCTTCTGGTGCCAAACACCACGGGATTTGGGCATATCTCAGAACGATCTGTGACTCGGCACCTTTGTGTTTTGACACCAATCTCCAGAGTGAGCAGTGGAAACACTCCTGACTGCTAGAAACGACTTAATTTTAGATGGAAGACATAAATCAGACCTATTGACCTCGAATAAAGCCAAATTAAATGTATTCCATTATATAACTGTACTAAATTCATTTCAAAAATTGTTTTTGGCAATCTATAATAATATTGTTTCTGATATCACTGTCTTTATTTTAAAGATTTATTTATTATCTGAGAGAGAGAGAGAGAGAGAGAGAGAGAACACATGTGTGAGCAGGAGAGGGGAGGGAGAGGAAGAGAATCCCTAGTGACTCTCTGCTGAGCATGGAGCCCAACCCAGGGCTTGATCTCATGACCCCCAAAATCATGGCCTGATCTGAAATCAAGAGTTGGATCCTTAATCAACTGAGCCACCCAGGGGCCCCTCTAATATTATTTTCTATGACAAGCAATGTTATAATTGAAATTCTTATTAATATACTCCTGTGTACTCATTATATGTGTAACACAAATTTTATTTATTTATACCCAAAAGTAGAGACATAATTATATATCATATTTTATACTGAGATATAAAACAGAAACAGTAAAGTATGCAAGATATTGACAAATAGTGTTTGAAAGGGTTTTTTCCCTTACAGTTCTTGCTAACACTTGCCAATTTCCCCAAATCCTGTGTTTCCTATTATTTAACATTATTTTAACCCTCAACTATTGTTCTTGATATCTGGCGTTTTTTAATGTCTATATAGAGTCCTGTTTCTTCTAAACATCTTTTGAAAAATAACAGTATGCAAGAGATATATTTGGTTTCCTTCATATTCAAATTATAATAAACTGTTTCACTGAAAAAAAAAAGCAAAATAGAAACAAAAGTACCTTAGTATTTTGCTTAGTGATTACAGATATTGATTACGTGCACAGATTAAAATGATTGAGGGAAGAGAATTAAAGTCATTTTATACCATCAGAAAAATAGAGGCTTAGTATGGAAATAAGCTAATCATCACAATTTCAATATAGAAAAAAATGTTATTTTAAAATTCATGAAAAGCAAATGCTATATAAGAATAGTATTTGAAAAAAAACTTGAATTCAGAAGTGATAATATTACAAGACCTTGATAATCTTGGCAAAAAGTTCAGAATATGAAAACTTGACTTTAATAAATTAAAAAAGAAATGGGTAATAGCATCTAAAATTTTAATGATATAATGATTATTTTTGATGGTTCTAGAATCAACATACCTAGCTTTAAATAGTCATTCTGAGAATTTAACATTAATTTTATCAATAGATTTAACCCATTTCTAGATACAGAACATTTTCAAATGAGTTCTTTAAAAAATCAAGTTGTTTTTATTAACGGATATCATAAAAATAGTTATTTCATGAGTATTTCTAGAAATCTCATCTTAAATATGTACAGCTGAGGCCAAGTTTCTAACAATGTTTATCAAGTCCACAAATAAATGGATCAGTAACTCGATTTTGCAGGAAATGCAAAATGCCTTAATTTCCTTATCTGTGAATGATTCACATGGTAAATGACTGAATGAGAATAGAAACTTAATTTGATCCCAGGTTTGCCATTTTTAAGAGAATGGATTATTGAAAAGTGTTTAATGAAGTGTTCCTCGTGTCTAATGCCTTTACCTAAAGTTATCTAGGGTAATAACCCTAAAAAAATGTTTTAAAAACCCTAAAAAAGTTTTAAAAACTCTTTTGAAAGTCTTAATTTTTTTTTAAATTATAGCATGAACATTGAGATATTATAGAATTATCTTTGGTCTTTAAGACAAAAGCCATTAAATCCTGAAATCAAGATAGATAAGGGAATATAATGCCTATTTGATGCTATGTTGGAGTCTAGAAATCAAATCTCATCAGGAAAAAGAAATCAATATAAAAGTGCTCCATGTCTTCTTAGTCATTCCACTTCATCTTCTAAGGGAATCCCTTTACATACATTTCTTCTTTTATTTTTATGTAGCCCTACTCCTTCCCATCCTTAGCTGGCTTCTGCTCTTGGCTACTTTCCCCACCAGAACTCAAGTAAACAATCTTAAAAGCCTAATGTGTGTATTTTGACACTTTTTATCCATACTCATGACCCAATATTCATATCTTCCTTTACAGTTTTTTTTATATCTTTATATATACACATTTTTAATCACTCTCTTTGTTTCATCCAAAAGATACCTACCTACTGATTTTTTTTTTTTAACCTACAGATTTTTTGGGATCCCTGGGTGGCGCAGCGGTTTGGCGCCTGCCTTTGGCCCAGGGCACGATCCTGGAGACCTGGGATCGAATCCCACGTCGGGCTCCCGGTGCATGGAGCCTGCTTCTCCCTCTGCCTATGTCTCTGCCTCTCTCTCTCATTCTGTGTGACTATCATAAATAAATAATTAAAAAAAAAAGATTTCATTAACCTACAGATTTTTTAATCAGTATTTTTACTTCAGTTGCAGACTATGATATTGAGGAAACTGTATTAAATGAACACTATTATATAATGTTACACACCAGAATTTGTGAAGTGTCAAAGTAGTTTAGTCCTATAATTACTTCCTATCAGAGTGGCTTTGGGCTGTATTCACATTCATTTCAGAAGCGGAGTTAGTAGGTAAAACAAACAAACAAACAAAAACAATAGCCTTTGGGAAAAAGTAAAGTCCAAATACAATTGGTCACGCACATGCATGCGCATAGATAGGCGCGGGCACAGCACATAACGACATGCACACACATGCACACACATGCACAACAACCACAAGTAGGATTACATATTTATAACCAAAGGATCTCACAAAGTAAGTGGGTATTTCAACATTTATTAAAATAATTGAGTTCTACTATAAACACTTCTAACAAAATAAACAAGTGATTACTGAATACATAGCCATCTCTTTTCCTGTTTCTCTTTAGGAAAATGCCCACGAATTGGATTTGAGAGCAGGACTACCTAGGACTTGTATGAAAAGGCAGGGGAAATAACACCTGATTCCAAAATGGCAATAGTGGTGACCATATACAAACCCGACCTTTAAAAGATCATTCAGCCAACAATATACTTAATCAAACTTGTTTTTTAAAAATAGAGCCTTGAGGAAATAAATCAATAATGTTTCTAGTAAACAGAAATGCTATTACATCTGTTTGAAAACTTCTGAACTGTTTCATGATTCTGTCAAACATTTGTTTCTGTGTGTATTCTCTTGGAGGACATCCTTATATGATTAAATAATTTTATGTTTTATATGTCAAATTAGATGCTCTGTGATATTTTGAAAATGTATTAATGATTCTTAGCATTATTTTTTATTCTTAACATTCTTGATAAATCAGTAGTAGGAACCCCTTTACCGGTATATGCCAAAAAAAATTGGAAAATCAAACCATTCTTGATAGCATTTTTTTGAAAAATATTTTCTATACTTAAGAACTTGCATTGTGTACTTTTCTAAATAAATTATACAGTTGTTAAAATAAGGGGAATCTGTAAAAAACAGAAGAGACAAAATATGCAAATCTAAACAGTCAAGCTGGCAATGAAGATGGCCTTCACCAAAGAGTATGTGCTTGAAGTTGAATGCTACAAAGCCTAGAGAATAGTAAGAAACTCCCACATAAAGTTGATATACCAACTAAATATACTTAAAATAGACACACACAGACACATGCACATGCACACTCCATTTACCAACACTCCGTTGGTATAATCTGCCACAGCCTCGTCCCTAGTCAAAGACAAAGAAAGAAAGAATAGGGAATGAAGGAGTGAAAGGGAAAGTTAAGAAAAAAAAATGAAAACAGAAGATAGAGTAAGAGCAAGGTGGGGAAGGGAGGCATAATCACAAATAAAACAGTGATAGAAAAGAGAATAGGTGTGTTAATATCTTTCATGCAATTAAAAAAAATCTGATGAAATAAACTCTCCTTAAAAAATGAACAAAACTAACCCATTAGGGGTTAAGGATCAGGGGACAGAATGTTCTTAAAACCATTTAGTAATAAAGGAAGTAGATTATGAATCTCTGTACAGAAAATCACATGCAATTGGAAAGAAATATTTGGGGAAAAATAAATCCATTCTAGCTCATACAGTAAAAGAATAAGAGGTTAGAATAATCTTAATACTTAGTCCAGACAATGACAACATAAGAAAAGAAATTATAGTTTGATATCATCAATGAATACAAATGTAAAAAGCTTAACCAAATGATTAAAAAAATCAATGTCACAATGTATACAAAATTACAATATTTCCTCAAAATCCAAATTGGATTTTTAAAGACTATAATATTGTTCTAAAATTAGTAATTGTTATTATCTAAATTACTAGATAAAAGAAAATATAAAAGAAAGAAAAGAGAATCTTACAATTTTCCTAATTAACTGTTCTACACTTCAATACCTACTGGTACTAAATCTGTTAGTAAAATAGGATCAAATATTTTTTTT
Source organism: Nyctereutes procyonoides (assembly GCF_905146905.1). Taxonomy (NCBI): domain Eukaryota; kingdom Metazoa; phylum Chordata; class Mammalia; order Carnivora; family Canidae; genus Nyctereutes; species Nyctereutes procyonoides. The sequence continues at coordinate 10,082,244 of NW_026575032.1, read as the reverse complement.
ATACTTCGTTAGATAACAGTTGTGAAACAGTAAGTATTGCTGTTAAAATAAGGAACAACATAGCATAGTTTCAGCAGTTCTGTTAAGTAATGTGTTAGTTTTTGTGACCAGTACACTATGGCCAGATAAATGAACATTTAAGAGGATTGGAAAATAGAAAACCATTTATATGTTACTGAACAAACTAAATAATTATCAAAGCAAAGAATGTCTCACAATCTCAAGAAAAACACCACACCATGATATATATATATATATATATATATATATATATATATATATATATATTATCAAGAGCTTCATGTATTTTTTACTGGAGAAGTTTCTCCATATTTATTTACTAATATTTTGCTGTGAAAGAGATGCATCTTGGAGTCATTTAATTTTCTTGGATCCTGTAGTAACACTATTATTTTTTAACTACCTGTTAGTCACAATGTCTACTACTTATTTCAGGTTCTACATTTCTCATCACTAATAACTTCTAGCTTCTACCTAACTTTGGTTGCTTCTTTATTATCTGACATAAAGACTGGCAAATATGACCTTGGGATTATTAGGAAAATTAATTTAAATGACCTAATTAGTAACCTAGCACAGAGAATAGCATATGGGAGATCATCAAAATAGTAATAGAATATTGTTTTTGCTTATTCATATTAATTTTATTGCCTACTCCTAAAAAATAGCTGTATAAAGTTTTATTACTCTCCATGGAGTCTATACATTATCAACACTGATTATGTACAATTTGCTACGTTTTTAGGTGTTTTCATCTTTTTTTGTATGAGTATACATACTTTTAAATTTTTATTATTAAAATATCTTTGACATGCAGTTTTATATTACTTTCAGGTGTACAACATTATTATTCAACAATTCTATACAGTGCTCAGTGCTCACCTCAATGTCATTACAGTTGGATTGACTATGATCTGTATACTGTACCATCTCCGTGATTTATTTATTTTATAATATGACATTTGAATCTCTTAATTTTCTGCACCCATCTACCAATCTCTCTTCCCTCTGGCAACCACCAGTTTGGTCTCTGTATTTATGAGTCTATTTGTGTTTTTTTTTAAGATTTTATTTTATTCATGAGAGACAGAGAGAGAGACAGAGAGAGGCAGAGACATAGGCAGAGGGAGAAGCAGGCTCCCTGAAGGAGCCCGATGCGGGACACAATCCTGGATCCAGGGATCATATCCTGATCTGAAGACAGACGTTCACCTGCTGAGCTACCGAGGCATCTTGAGTCTTTTTCTGTTTTTGTTTGGTTTGATTTTTAGTTTTCATATATAAGTGAAATCAGTTTCCATGTATAAGTGAAATCATTTGTTTTTGTCTGTCTGACTTATTTAATTTAGCATAATGTATGTGTCTTCATCCTGAATTATCTAGTTGAGTGCTCTCTTTGGTATTTTATATATTCTGATAATAGGAAAAGAGAGAAATTATTGTGTGTGTGTGTGTTGAAGATTTCACATACTACTATTTTTCCACTAATGTACAGTGTCACAATACCTGTTTAATAGAATCTCTAACTACTTTATAACTTTATTTCCAAATATACTGTTAAGTAACACATCCCATTGCATTAAAATTCCTCCTCCATCATTCCATTCATATAGAAGCAATGTTCTTTTCATTGTTATGAACTGTTAAAGTAATGCCCCAACCAAAAACTAAGGCTTTACATTAGTTGTAAAATGAATAATCATGTTATCAATAAATTTAAATTTTATTTTTTTAAAGATTTTATTTATCTTTTCAGGAGAGACACAGAGAGAGGCAGAGACATAGAGGGAGAAGCAGGCTTCCCGTGAGGAGCCTGATGCGGGACTCTATCCTAGGACGCAGGGATCATGACCTGAGCCAAAGCCAGATGCTCAACCACTGAGCCACCCAGGTGTCCCGATAAATATAAATTTTAAATATAGCATTTCTACTATGATTTTACTTTGGGCCTATTATAAGGAGTGTTTTCAAATTTATAAATGACCCATAATGCAGGAGGGCTCTAAATTGCTGATTCATAATATGCTTCATGGCTTTGAAGTCTGCCTCCTTAAAATGCAGCCTTCTGTTTAGAATAGTGATTTAGAGAGATTTTTCAGCTTCTTGCTTTGGTTCCCATCTTGCAGATTCTTTTCATTTAAAGTCTGTTCTTTTAGTGTTAGGTAATATCTTTTACAGAGTTCTTCTGTGATTTTCTTTTTCTGTGCTCTTTTTCTGTTAGTACTTTAAGTTCTCTCTCTCTCTTCTCCCCAGCATTCCTACAATTTGGTTTATTTTTCTAATTGTTCTCCATCAAACTTTCAGCCTTTCTGGATATATCATAGCTCTCTAGGGCTTGATTACCTTTGTGTCACTTTGATGGTTCCATGCATGGTTTTTCAAACTTACTTGAAATTCACAGCACAGGGAGATTTTTCTTTCATCTTATGACTTAGGTTTTTCAGATCTATCTCTTTCAGGCTTCTTCCTAGAGTTCTCTACTTGCAGAGATGCCTTCCTTTTTTTTTGACATTTCAAAAATTTCTAAAGTTCGTAAGTTAATAGTTTTGTTTCACTTTCTACACTATCTGATATACAACATTTCATCTGATGTAAGACCATTTTTACTGGGTTTTGGTTATTTCAACTGATTTATAAAGTTGGTGGAGTTTCCCTTGCTATCCTAGTCAAGGGGTATATCCATCTGTTAGTTTTGTGTGTGTTTAATTAGCTTTTCTGTTTGATCTGTTATTCAAAGTATTTGTTGTGATTAAAATCTTCACATGTAAAATGACTACATACAACATCATATATTTCCCCATCTCCTGAATTATAAAATCTGAATGTCTGTTGATTCCATGTTAAGAAAAAAAAAACAATTCATTAATACTTCCTTCCATATATATCTTATTTTTTCAATACTACCTGTATATCTTAAAAGTTCATAATATCCATGTTTTATAACTCTAACCTCTGATGGTTTTTCTTCTCTGTTTTTATGTAATGTAACTAAACTCACTATTACTCATTTGATTGCTGCATCTATTATTGATTTCTAGGATGGTTGCAACTTATCTCTTTTCTCAAAAAAAACTTGTACGTGAAAATTTTATACGCAAATATCTTAATTTATATGAAAATATCTGCAGTTATTTATTTTTAATACTTTGATAATGAATAATCTGGCTAAAAATTTTGATCATATATTCCCTTCCTTATCATTCTTCAAACATTATACCTTTGTTTCTATAAGTAAATTACATTCTGTAATTGCTTGCTGATTTTTTCTTTTAAGAATATTACATTGTTTTTTATACAAGGATGCTTTAGAATTATTCTTAATCGTTGAAGCTTAATAACTTAACCACTATGCATTTCATTTTCTATTCTTGATTTAGTTTTCCCAGAATGTGATGTATCATTTTGTTTGAAGATGTCTTTTCTTTTATTACAGGAAATTTTTCTTCTATTATATTACAAATATGTTTTCATATATTCAGTTGTTAACACTATTTCTAAAACATCAATTATGGGCAACCCAGGTGGCTCAGTGGTTTAGCGTTGCCTTCAGCCCAGGACCTGACCCTGGTGACATCGGATTGAGTCCCACGTCAGGGTCCCTTCATGGAGCCTGCTTCTCTCTCTCTCTCTCTCTCTCTCTTTCTATGGCCCTCATGAATAAATAAATAAAATCTTAAAAAAATAAAAGTTAAACATCAATTATGAGGGAAGTTTGTTCATTTAATCGCAATCTGTATTAAGCCTTCACTCAATTGAGTCTCAATTGAGTGAAAAGTCTGAATATTTTCAAAAACACATAGAACTTTTAAAATTAGCTATATTATAGATACTTCATAAATATAGCTATTTTTTAAAGCTTTTAAAAATTATTTATTTGTCAGAGAGGCAGAGACATAGGCAGAGGGAGAAGGAGGCTTCTTGTGAGGAGCCTGATGTGAGACTCAATTCCAGGACCCCAGGATCATGACCTGCTCAACTACTAGACACCCAGGTGCCCCAAATTTAGCTATTTTAATGGATTTTATTATGCTCAAATAAAAATGTCCTCACAGTTGGTCTCACATTGATAAAGGCTTCTGGATATTGAAAATCTATTTTGGGGACGCCTGGGTGGCTCAGCTGTTGAGCATCTGCCTTTGGCTCAGGGCGTGATCCTGGAGTCTCAGGATCAAGTTCCACATCAGGCTATCTGCATGGAGCCTGCTTCTCCTCCCTCTTCCTGTGTCTCTACCTCTCTCCCTGTATCTCTCATGAATAAATAAATAGAATCTTAAAAAAAAAGAAAATCTATATTTGAATGAGGAATCTTTGGATTATATGTTACTATTTAGAAGAATAGTTAATATTGGCTAAGCAGCAAATAAAGCCACTTACAAATCATTGCCTTAATGAAGTTGTTTTGTGTGTGTGTGTGTGTGTGTGTGTAAATATATTACAGAATGTAGTGTCATCTCTATTTCATACTCCATAATGTTGTTCAAACATTTTATGATTATGCCATTAATAATTTGTAAAATTATGATATAAATAGAATTTGAGAGCTCAAATACACATTGTCCTACCAACTGGGTCTCCTCAGAAGTGCCTTAAGACTAACAGCAGGCTATAGAACTCATTGCTGTTCATATCCTTCAATTTATTCCCTGCTTTAAAAAAATATCTCTATCATTGATGGTATTATGAATTACAATTCTCTATAAAAATTCCTTCGCAAACAAAAAAATTCCTTTGCAATCTATTTCTATGTCAAAACAATTTAGAAAGTGTCATACTACATATTATTCTTAATAGCTTTTTAGAGCTTTCTAGTTTACAAAATATGTTCAAATGTATCAATTTAATTAGCTAGTACCCAAATCCTTAAGGTAATTGTGGCCATATGATATTAACATACAAACATATTTGTGTAATGAATTACACTAGACTTGGTTTGGGTGAGCAGGAGTCAGAGAAATGTTGGGGCATCAGTGGAATAAAGGCCCTCATGGGAGGGTCAGCACCAGACAGACCTCTCTTCCATGCTTGTGCATGATTAATACAAGTAACAACATTGGAATTAAGGGCTTATGCTAACTCTAACATGTAATTTTTCTCTACAATAGAGTTTATTATTTTTAAGGAAAAAATTATAATCATATAAATGTTTATATCCTAAAATAGATTTACTTTCATTTGTTGCTAGCATCTTTAATATTTTATGTGAGTACTACAAACTATTTTAGATTTTTAAAACTAAAGATATATGCAATTAAAAAAAAAGACTTTATTTATTCATGAGAGACAGAGAAAGATAGAGAGAGAGGCAGAGACACAGGCAGAGGGAGAAGCAGGCTCTATGCAGGGAGCCCGGGGTGAAACTCGATCCTGGAACTCCGGGATCATGCCCTGAGTCGAAGGCAGGCGCTCAACGGCTGAGCCACCCAGGTGTCCCTATATATGCAATATTGCTTTTAAAAATAAGTTTTATGCTGAGACAAGACTTTGAAGTGATGTAATTAGATGAAAAATTTTCTCTGATACACATAATATAGCACTTATATCTTCCACACATTCATAAGACTATACAAAATTGGTTGTACTGAGTCACCAAATTAAACATTTAAATTAACCTGCATCTCCAGAAATAGCTCATAAATAAAAGGGATTTCAGATTGGAATAGTGAAACTCATTAGCTAATTCGTTGAAATGTGTCCAAGTGTTGTCTCTGAATTATATCAATTAGACAATAAGAAAGCATACTGAAAAGGAGCTGAATTAACAGTGCAAGTGCACATTGCAGATATAAAAAAAAATCCTAATACTATCTTTGTGTCAGTCAATACAATTGCAGTGTGTAATAAATTCAGTAATATGTTATAAAAACGATATAATTATTTATTTTTATAGAATCTTTGATGATTATGAAATTAATGGATTCTATTATTAAAAAGCTAAAAAAAGGCACTATATCAATAGCATCACAACTAAACCTACTGCCTAACTACAACAGCTATTGAGGTCGTGATGTATTTTCATATAATTTTTTTCTGAGGTGAAGACAAAGATATAGCCTACAATTATTTTTATGAGGAATAGCATTCTTAAAATATATCTACTTAACGTACTTAAAGTACTTAACATACTTTAAAGGTCTATTTCATGCTAAACATATAACAAATAAAACTATTGTCTTTCCTACTCTCTATGCCATAATTTACTCTTCTCAACTTCATAACTATGTTAGTAATTCCAATTTACTACAATTGTTCAGGCTAAAGCTTTGGTAGAATTGCTGACTTTTTTCTCTAATATATAGAGTTAAAATATATCTAATATAGAGTTAAATATATCTAATTTGCACAGAAAAACTCCAGTGTGTGATTTTTAATATATATAGATATATAAGCTTGTTCCATCTTGGACAATAATTTCTACCATCACCTTATTTATAATGCACAAAGAACCCACTGGAAAGGCCTTCAAGAATGCCTTCAAGATATAATCTGAATCTGGTCTCTTCTCCTCCCTACCTTTACCACCTGATCCAAGTCAATGAGCACATATTAGGAAGAGTTTACATACTACTTTCCTCACTGATCTCCCTATTTTCTCTTTTGCTGATTTGTAGTCTATTTTTACATAGGAGTCATACATGGTATTGCTAAATCTTTAAAGAGGTTATTACTTTTCTGTTCGTATTCTTCATTGGCTTCCAATAAAGTAAAAAAAAAAAAAAAACTTTGCCATGTTCTAGGCATCCCTATGTGCGCTTGACCTACTTCATCTTAGACCTCATCATCTCTGCTCTACTGCTCTATCACTGTAACATCCTTTCCTTTCAGGAACAATACAGGTATATTTTGACTCCAAGGACTTATTTGCTTCTTCCACTCTGTGAAAAAAAAAAAAATCTTCTCTCATTTATGCTCCTGGCTCACTGTCTCATAATCATTCATTGTACTCAAATGGTTCTGCTCAGTGACCTTCTCTTACCAGAATGCCCCAACCCCCATTCCTGCCTTACTGTTGGTGGTAGTATTTAGGATTATTTGACAAAAAACACATTATACTTTGAAATGCGATTTATTGTCTTTCTCACGATACTAGAGTATAAACTCCATGAAACAAGTACAACTTGAATGTTTTATTCATTGCTTTTATCCTTTCCCTATACATGTACCTAGCACATAGTAGATGTTGAATAAATCTTTATAGACTGAATAAAAGTGTTCCTATATTTTATTATAAGCATGTGTCATTTTATGAACAAACCATAATTTATTTAACCATCTGATTAAATTTGCATACTTTTACAAGTAAGAAAATCATTGTCATTAAAGCAATTATATATGTGTGGGGGGTGTTGTTTTCATGGGAATGGTATAGGTATAAACATAGAAGTTACTATAGTATTTATAAATGCTTTTGTTTTGTATTATGTAATATGCATGATTTTATAGCTAATATTAGGGTTGTCCACAAAGCTTTGATAAAAAGAAACTAATATTATTACATAACTGATTTGTTAAAATAGCAAAATACATTTTCCTGATATGTATCTCAGAGCATTCTGAAGAATTATTTTCAAATTTATGAGATAGTGGTTATAATCCTTCCCAATTTTTTTCTATATTATTTCACAAAAATTTTTCAACCTTCAAATTCAAGATTCATGCATGTCGAATTATTGCATAATTCATATGTGAACCAGGAATATCAATATGTTTAAATTATGTGTCTATGTGACAGGTGATATATATGAACAAAAATATATCATTTGTGTATTATCCATTAATAAGGTAGGACTAGAATTGCTGTTACTCTCTCTTTTGCTGTAATAAAACTTAACCACAGAATAAACTGATAAGTGTATTGATGAATCATCAAAATTAGGGGGTTTCTTAGAACCATCAAAACCGTTTATATCAGAAGTGAGATGTTAGATTTGATGTATTTTATTGCAAAAAAAATAATAAAATTATATTCAATGATTTGTTAACCTTTTGCCTCACTAAATAAAGTTTAATATTTATTATTAGTGATTCAGGAATTTAAAAATCATTATTTATAAGTCTGGGAGTTTTATTCAAACCTATTGGCAGGTGGTAACAGAATTCCCTTCAGCAAGAAGATATTTTTCAACCTGCACATGTGCATTTCAAGAATTTGCTATAACTCCAGGGGTCTATGATTTTCCCTTCCCCATAATTAATAATTTCCACTGTAGAGAAACCCCTGCTACTTATAAATGTATGTATTATCATTATATTATTTAAACGACAAACCAAACTTTGAAGTTTAGAAACATCGTTCTGTACTCATTAAACTTACCAGAATTGTATCATAAGGAAAAATCATTTTAAAAGACACAGTTTCCTTACACATACTCACAAATAAGTTAATAACAGTTAAGTTTTATACTTTTAATTTGCATTTTATCATAAAGACTTTCTATGTGTTTTTTGAATTTGTGTGGCCTTAGTAAGATTGCTAAACCCATTTCCACATGCATAAATGAGAGAATAGGATTAGACAATCTCTAAGGATCCTTTTTGCTCTAAGATTATATGATTCTAATTAACTATACTGCATATGTTGAGCAGGGAAATTAAATTGCAACTATAGCTGAAGTTTCTTTCCCATAGAATTAATACTTAGGGAGTTGGGAGAGTGGAACCTAGAAAGGCAAAATAGTTTTCTTACAATAGATCATAATAAATTTCCTCGTATTATAGAAAGGTCATTGGGAAGAGTTTGTTTTATTCTGGATCCCTTCTCTTCTTAATGGGTACATACAAATGTATACATTCTGTTATTCAGTCCTGTTTTAAGGTAAATCATGTCTCTATTTTCTCTACTTGGAATTTCTTTTTTTTTTTAAGATTTTATTTATTTATTTATAGAGACACACAGAGAGAGAATGAGAGGCAGAGACACAGGCAGAGGGAGAAGCAGGCTCCATGCAGAGCCCGACATGGGACTCGATCCCGGATCTCCAGGATCACGTCCTGGGCTGCAGGTGGCGCTAAACCGCTGAGCCACCGGGGCTGCCCTCTACTTGGAATTTCAAAGCTTAAACACATTTAAATTTGTAGGGAAATATAGTACCATTTTCTGGCCTTGACTGAAAAAGAAATACATTTTTTAAAATTTCACCTAAGTATGGAAAGTTTGTTTCTTTTTTGCTAAGTTCCAATTATTTTATCTTTGCAAATATTTTAGTGACATAAATCAACATCACTGACAGCAATCAAATTTGATTTTTCTCTAGCTTGTTTAATTTCTACAAAGGGCAACATAAAGCAATAATCAGATTTCAAATGTCAATGCTTTTCATGTCTCTTATGAGACATCTCGTTACTATTGTTATTCATTTTCTTCTCATTATTATTATCGGATGCCTGTATAGATCTTTCCAAGTTGAAGGTTCATAACAAATAAAGCTTTTTGACATTTCTAGTTGGAAATGACTCAGTAATTTCTTTGTAATAGAGACCATTAACTGTCCTTAGTATACATTCTTCTGTTATCTATGTCATAATAGAACCCTAAGTACATATGTCCATGAGCAGATTAGGTTTCATAACTTCCTATCCAATACGTTATTTGTATCAAGTTCAATATAAATATCATCAATGATATTCACTTCTAAGAACAAGATTTCAGTTCACTTCTATGAAGACAAAAAGTGTATCAGATTGTATTAGATTTTTTTATCATGTTATGATTTAAATTCCAGTTAGTTAACATACAGTGTAATATTAGTTTCAGGAGTAGAACTAAGTGATTTATCACTTACATACAACACCCAATGCTCATCACAAGTGCCCTTCCTATAACCCATCTAGCCCATTTCCCACCCACCGCCTCCCCAGCAGACCTCAGTTTGTGCTCTATAGTTGAGTCTGTTTCTTTGGCTTTCCCCTTTCCCCCCATCTTCTGTTTTGTTTCTTAAATTCCACATATGAGTGAAACCTTATGGTATTTATATTAGATATCTTCTACATTTTTTCCCTGGCTGGAATTCAGGAGTGTTGCAAAGCTACCTTTGGATGGTAATTATAAAGGATGAAACTAAGATGGAATTATAAAGAACAAGATGAAGTAACCTAGGGCCCAGAATGAACTCCGGAAAGACTATATCTACCCACTCTTTTGACTGTTGGAGAGACCCACGACACTGCATTAATGGTCACCTTTTAGAATAACCTTTCTTGTGTAAGAGATATTGGCATGTATATCAAACTATACATTTTTTTCCTCCTACAAGTTATCATTGATGGACAGACTTATTCACCAAAAGGAATAGGATAAAATATTTCTGGATTATCTAATTTGCAGCCTGAGAAGCCTATTGCAGTATTTTCAAAGACATATTCTTTCATTTTTTTGACTTATTGCAACGTTTGTAATTTATCTCATGTACTCATCATCAGGAATAGAGGATACTATCTTTATTATATCAGAAAATAGACAAATCTGTTCTCTGGTCTATCAATAAACACTACCTTGGTCTTCCAAGGCTGTCCACTATACAGACATCTCTAAAAAAGACCGTTGGGAACAGAAGTGCAGCTCGTGTTTCTACTCACAAGAGTCGCATAAATACAAGAGGTCAGTTGAGAATTATCTCTCAAGAAATGTATTTCCAATTTGCTCATTTGCTCTTCCTAAAACTGGAAGGCCTGAGAAAAGTACTGGCACTCCATATTCCTACTACTTCTCCTTTCTAACTTGCTTTTTCTCAGTTCCATCTTCCCACAGCATAAAATAAAGCACTTCTCTCACCCAACCAAATTCACTATGGTATTAAAGTCTCTAGGGTACTAAAAAGGGATTCTAATAAGAGAAAAATATTTACAAGTTGTTGACACAATGTTATAGGGTACAATAAATCTTGTGCTCAGTTCTCTTTTTCCCTGTCATTAGCAACCTCTTCTAAGCTTACCTGTTAATCTCTAACATGTATTATTGAATAGTCAGATTTATTCAGAACACACAAAAGCTCCTGTTCTGAGCATTTATATATACAGGTCATTTAATTCTCACAAGAAGACCAAGAGGTAATTACTACCATTATTTCCTTATAAGAAAGCTAAAAAAATTCACTGATTTTTCTGAAGACTTCAAAGCACAGCAAAGATTAGAACTAAATTAGTTGCCCTCTAGTTCCTGGAACTAAAACACATCATTTTGTCACCACTTCCTATATGTAAATAATGATGTGAATGTCATATAATTGTGTTATTTAGGTTACATTGAACACAGATAAAATAATTTAGTGCTTTTTTTTAAATGATAGAATCAGAAGGTATATACAGGCATACTCTGTTGAACATCTTCTTAGTAAATGTTTTCTACTCTCACTTCTTCCTTTAAAAATATAGTATCCTAGAACTTACCTATGTATTAATACCAAATGTAGCAAAACTTATATGAGAGAAGTCTATATGTTATTGTAGAGGGTAGGAAAAGAGATACCAGACACATGAGATAAGAGAGTATCTCCCAGAGAGAAATAAGGTCCTAAAGAATCTTTCTTACCCTTAGGTCATAGTGCTTTACAGTGTCTTCCTAAAAAGATGTGCAAATAGTCAAAAGCAAGTGAGTGTGATGATATAAAAAATCTTCCTTACTGTCTCTTTGTTCCTTTGCTACCATTGCATTTTTGTATATATGACAAATATTCAGTACTCTGAGTTCAGATTTACTGAAAAATGAGGACCTTCTCTGGACTTGATTGCCAGGACTGTGAATGACTATAGGTACTGAATTTTGAGTTGGACCAAAGAGTTATATGGAGAGTTCTGTGTTGTTTCTATTGTGAAGAGAAGTCAGTGTGTGTTTGGATGGGAGAAAGAATAAAGCAGATATTTTGCCATCAGGGATAACTTTCCCAAAGACTGATTAGATAATAACCATATTATTTTCCTCATCCAGACCCTATAGACATTATATTTCCCAATTCAACTGCAGATAGATTGTAACCACTTACCAGTTCAAGAAGATGTAGATGGAAGTCATGTTTTAGACTTTAATCTGGGCTCTGAAATGCCCTATATATCCTTTCCACACTGCTTTCTTCTTTTTATTGAATTTAAAGTAAATTCTAGTGGAAGCCCCTAAGAAATTTCAGAGAATGAGATTTTCCATTGAACTATGATATGAATGAAAATAATAAAAAAAATGTGAAGCCACTAAGATTTATACTTTTTTTTTCTGATTCAGGAACTAGCATTAATTACCTTCACTAGTATAGTAAGACCTTAGTGAATTTTGCAATGACTATTTTTACAGAGAAGGTGACCACAACAGCAGTGATAAGAATAAGATTAGATACTTTAGAGTTGATTACAACTTTTTTTGCCTGCCCTTATGAATATGCCTCCTTGCCCTGCTGAGCTCAGGTATATATGTGACTTACTTTGGCCATTGAAATGTGAATAGAACCCAAGTATGTAGTCCTTTCTAGAAATGAGGATCCAGAGTATGGCACACATAACAGCCTCTTTTTTTCTTGACTGTAGCAACTTCCAATGTTCTAGAATAGCTACTTTGTCTGTCTGGATCCTGGTGTGATAAGGATGACAATGATCCATGAGCAGAGTCCAAAGCAACACATGATGGATATATAAAATGAGTGTTATAAAAATCTGAGTTGATTCAAGCCACTGATAATTAAAGGTTTCTTGTTATCACTTTGCCTATTTTTTTCTGATATAATTTCACTGATATAAGGAAATATTCTTTGCTCTGATATGTTACATTATTACTACTGGCTACTGGTAGGCAAAGCCAAAAGTTCTAGACATGCCAGTAACCTGAGAGTTGGGTAAGACCTAGCCAAGAAATTGGTGTAAATTAAGATCTTAGCACTTATTATTCAAAGCTGAGTATATTTTTGGAAACAAAGAATAATCACAAAGTAAAACAAAGTAAATATGCTTTAAAGTCCTTATGCAGCTTATGCTGTTTGTCCTTTATGCTTATTTGTCATCTGTAGCCCAAATCACTTTTACTGTGTCATATGACATTCCACTGTATCCAAACTTGTGTGAACAAGCAAGACTTAGAAGGTATATGAAACTCCCCTTATCACTTGGTAAGTTATAAAAACAAACAAACCTAGATTTACAATCCAAATATACTAAAATAATGCTTGAGGCCCTATACTTTAGGGTTTTTATAATCCAAGTTTTTCACCTGTATTTATTAACCTAGCCCAAGATGGGATTTTTGCTAATAGAATCAAATAACAGTTTTCAGGCTACATTTTAGAGAATTAATGCTTAAAGTTGCATCAACCTGGCACAAACTATGTTTTAATCTATTTCATTCAGAGATATAAGATCAATTATATGATAGATTTATATATATGTGGACAGGGAAAACTATTTGTATTTGCTTAAATAACAACATAATTTAGTAAATGAATATATGGATTTATCTTCTTTGTTATTCTCTCAGGTATATTGTCATGATTCTGCCTTAATCCCCATGATAGTCTTATTCAAATATTATATTCAAAATAAACTATCAACAACATAAATAATGTGCTACACGAGAGCTACATCACATGAGCTAGATGACACAAGGAATAACCAATAATAAAGAGACTTTATCCTTAAATTTTATAAAGCCATGAGTATTTAAGTCATAACTATGCTACAGAGCAGTAGTCTATCTGCCTATTAATTTTATCCCATAAAACAATATACCCACACTAATTAATTATACTTGAAGTAACAGCTATCGCTTAATTAAGTGTACCATTTCTAATAATGAAATTTCAAAATAATTGGAATCTTCTGTCTAGAGGCAGCTAACAATTATTTTCATTAGAAAGAAAATCAAACATGGCTACACTAAGCAAACCCTGATTCACAGATGACATTGAACCTGAGATTAACTAGGGCAGTAGTTTGTAAACCCCTCTGTGAAGGGCCAGATACCAAATATTTTAGACTGTGTGTGCCATATGGTCTGTGTTATATCTCCTCAAATCTGTCATTGTAGATCACAAGTAGCCATAGACAACATGTAAAAATAATGATGTTGTTATATTCCAATGAAATTTTATTCACCAAAACAGGTCATGGGCCTGATTAGTTCTGTGATCTGCAGTTTGATGACCTTCAATGAAGGTTCAAACTATAAAGCTCATCTTTACTGTATTTTAAATTTTCTAGTACTATAATCTAGTACTATAATCTTTTCAACCCTCTTAGCCTTGATGCTTAAGTTTTAAATACCCTTGTCATACACAATATTATAATAAATTACATGAAAATGTATGTAGCACAGGTTTTCCCTTTCTGCTTTTTTTTTTTTTTTGAGATTTTATATTTACTTATTTGACACAGAAAGATAGAGAACACAAGCAAGGGGAGCGGCAGAAGGAGAAGCAGGCTCCCTGGGATCATGACCTGAGTCAAAGGCAGATGCATAACTGCCTGAGCCACCCAGGTGCCCATTTTCTACTTATTTTTAGCATTTTTTGCTATATTACATTTTAGATTACAAGAAAGTAGTAGACACTATAGAAATGATTGTTTTGTATATGTCAACGAAAGATAACAGTGATCACATTAAAGCTATGTATTATGACTCATCAAAAAATTAAGTAAGGAAGAGATTAAAGTACAAATGTAATAAAATATAAAAGTTATTTCCTTAATGTGAACCCTTATATCATTTTATTGATCTGACATTCCTTTAGTATAGGAGATTGGGAAGTAGATAATACATAAATTTTACAACCTCATGCCTGATGTGGAGGTGTCTTTTTACCATTCATTGTGTACCTCATTCAATGTGTACTGATTAGAGAATTCCACTTATGTCATGGAAAATTCTGTTTTTGTCTTTCATTTTCTCTCACCTCAGTCAATAATTTTCACTCAAAACTAACATCTATTGACAGTAAAGCAGTTAAGATCAAACCAAAAATAATCATAAAAATGGTATAAAATATATCCATTAGAAGACAATCCTCTAACTTTTTAGTATCTCATCCAAACGTGTTCTACAGAATTTATATGGTTACAATGTCAACTCTTCTCTCTTGAATCTTTCTCTGTTCTGAATCACTTTCCTTTTTCTCCAATGTCATTTCTATCTTCATATGGATGTGTTTTTATATACCACATTCAAAAATAAATCTTTCCTTCATCTCACATGTCCCACAAATACTATGACCTCTTAGTTCTCCTTCAAACTAGCCTATTTAAAAAAAAAAAGTTATTCAGCATCGCCTGGATGGCTCAGCAGTCTAACGCTTGCTGTCGGCCCAGGGTGTGATCCTGGAGTCCCGAGATCAAGTTCCACATGGGGCTCCATGCATGGAGCCTGCTTCTCCCTCTGCCTGTGTCTCTGCTTCTCTCACTTTGTGTCTCTCATGAATAAATAAATAAAATCTAGGGATCCCTGGGTGGCGCAGCGGTTTGGCGGCTGCCTTTGGCCCAGGGCGCGATCCTGGAGACCCGGGATCGAATCCCACGTCGGGCTCCCGGTGCATGGAGCCTGCTTCTCCCTCTGCCTGTGTCTCTGCCTCTCTCTCTCTCTCTGTGACTATCATAAATAAATAAAAAATAAATAAATAAATAAATAAAATCTTTATAAGAAAATAAATAAACAAACAAACAAATAAATAAATAACTTATTCCGAAAGTGCAGTGCCTAATAGAAGCAGCGGGAGAGGGTATTTGGTTAGGTGAAATGATGGCTTCCAAAGATATCTGGGTTCTAATCCCTAAATGTTACATTATATGGTAAAATAATAGCAGAAGTGATTAAGCATTTTGAAAGGGGAGATGATGTTGGATATTATAATGGTTTATCTTGGTGGAGCTTGAATGCAATCAAAAGTCTCATAAAAGTGAAAGGGAGGAATATTTAACACAGAAGGTGGAAGTTTATGTGATGATGAACATGGAAAGAAATTTGAAGATATTACACTGCTAGCTATGAAGATGAAGGAAGAACCATGAGCCAGGAAAAGTAGCTCTTGAAGTTGGAAAAAGCAGAGGAAACCTTCTCTCTGGAGTCTCTGGAGGGAGCATGGCCCGTTGACATTTGAGTTTTGGTTCAGTGAAACTAATTTTGGATTTCTGATTTTCAGGCTGTAAAAGAAAAAGTGTGCATTGCTTTGAATTGCTTAGGTTGTGATAGTTTGTTGCTGCAGCCATACGACACTAATATAACATTTTTTTTCTTGTTACTGGATTTAAAGGGAGGTCTTTTAATACTTCCACATTATATCATAAGCCATTTATGATAGCTTCTCAAAGGATATGTTTTATGAGGTTAACAAAGTGTCTTTTAAATTCTTATTTAATAAAAGTGTGTATATAAGCCAAATTATAGAAAGAGCCCAAATATTCATTGACCAATGAATGGATAAAAAAAAATGTGGTAGATATACATAGTGGAATATTACTCAGCCATCAGAAAGAATGAAATCTTGCCATTTGCAATGACGTGAACAGAGCTAGAGAGTATTGTGCTAAGTGAACGAACTCCGTCAGAGAAAGGCAAATGCCATATAATTTCATTCATATGTATAATTTTAGAATCCAAACAGATAAATATAGGAGTGAGGAGAAGAGAGGCAAACCAGGAAACTGACTCAACTGTAGAAAACAAACTGATGGTTACAAGAAGGGAGGTGGGTAGGGGACAGGGCGGATGGGCTACATAAGTGATGGGCACCTGTGATGAGCGCTAGGTGTTGATGAATCACTATTTTTTTTTAGTGATTTTTGATGAATCACTAAATTCTACACCTGAAACTAATATTACACCATATGTTAACCAATTGGAATTTAAACAAAAACTTTGAAAAAAAGGTGTTTATGTATATTTTATGGATTCATAATAAGTTGCATCAAATGTTTCTTCTGTACGTATATCTGTTACAATACATATCTTATGCATCTGTGTTGAGGTGATGTGATTTTTCTCATTTAATCTGTGAATGTGGTGAATTATATACTTTTTAACTAGGTCTCAATTACAGAAAATTACATTAATCATTACCCTTGATTTATGACATGCTTTCTTGCTATGCCTATTCAAGGTCAGCTTTTATACGTAGTTAATTAAATAATCTCTTAAACAGTGTGAGCAGCGCCCAGAATGCACTACTGCACATGAAAGCTGAACCTGGGGGGGAATAACCACATCTCACCATGCAGTTTCCCACTCCCGTGTCAGCCCCTGTGTGTCAGTGTTCAAACCACTCCTCCGTTCTCCTCCAAGCACCAGCTAAAATGTAAGCTCAGCTCTTCCACTTCCCATCCATTGGTTTCTGTTGGGGCTAATTAAAGCATTGTCTTGCACATGCGCATCTTTGAGGTTAGCCACTTTTGAGAGGACTTGTATGAGGGGACTTGTCTTCTCTGTCTTCATTTCTTTCTGAGAAATTTATCTCGTGAGTCCCCCACACACTGGCTGCCTCTGACCCTGGCCCCTGTCTCATCAACATGGGAACACTCACTTCCTGGTCATGATCTCTTTTTTCACATCAGTGTTTGGCAAGTCAAAGATGTCTTTTACAGTCAAGGAAAAAAACATCTAGAATGTAATGGATTTTGTGGGCTTGTATCCCTTTAATAACAAATCCTCTCAGGCCCTGTGTGGGTTGGCAGTTCTCCTTCAAACAGATGTTCTGTATATTCCACTCAACTTTTACAGCCGTCTTCAGTGTGTGGGTTTATTCACTAGGAGCTACTCTATCATGGCCTGAACCTGAAATCCTCTACCACGTATTTACGTGGATAACGGTTATAGTTTATGTAGCATTTCTTGTGTTTCTAATGAGAGTTTTTAGATTTTCTATTTTGCCACCATTCTGAAATTAAAGACCCATTTATCTCATTCTAATCTAGCTTTGACCCATAATCTTAATGAAAGTGTTATTTTAATGACCGCCACTAACTTCTATGTGGGCACTCTTCCTTCACACTCCCCGAAGCCTCAGTAACATTTCAAATACTTGACAATTTTTGCCTCTTTAAGACATTCTCCTTTGTACTCTTCCTTAAAAATACACTGACCTGAATTTCTTCTTGCCTCCTAACTGTTTATTCTCAGCTTAGTTTTGACAGATTGATTTTCTTGACTTATTTTGTATTAATTCCCATGGTCTTTCTAGACCTCTGCTTGGGTGCTTTCACAACAACAAAAAAACCTATTTTAAATGCTTCATACATGTTGATAACTCCTACAATTTAATTTCTACCTCTGACTGTTCTCTAAACTTCATTCAGACTTATTTAGCATTACTTAATTACCCGCTTTCATTTCTCTCATGCAAATAACTGAGTCTTGTGATTTCTTTCTCTAAAATATGTCCCGAATGTATTCTCTTCGTCATCGCCATTGCCACTATTACTATCAAAGGCATCATCTTCTTGTCTATTCTAGATTGGGACAATAGACTCTTGCATCCATTCTTCCTAAAATCCATTCTTCAAACAGTAAGGTCAGACAGAACCAGAACTGGACGGTTGTTAAAGTAGTAAACAGTAAGTTTTATTCAGAAACTATTGCAATAGGGTAAAGGAGATTTCAGTATAGAGATGACCTCAACTCCAAATACAGCAAAGAAAGGTGGGAATTGATAGACAAAGAGAAGAGTGGGGAAGGGGATGTCAATGGGTACAAATTAAGATGAGACGACTACGGTAGGGGGATTTCTTCCTCTACCAAATTAACAGAATTCTTGCTGATGGTAGGCCAGAGGGATCAGCTGTCAAAAGTGATTTGACCTAAAGGGCAGGGCATTCTCCCTAAAATGGATTACTTCTCCCTAAAATGGATTATTACTAAAAGTGGGCTACTGTACAGGCCTATCAGAGAATGTGTCAAAGTCAAGGCATAATCCAGAAAAGGTTGAGAAGTTTGGTCAAGGAGAAAGTCTTCATCAGTATCTACAGTATTTTTTTTTAAAGATTTTATTTATTTAGGGATGCCTGAGCCACCCAGGCGTCCCACTATAGTAAATTTTTTATTGAAACGGAAACATATTTATATTTTTCAATGATTATCCACTGGATAAGCTCTGTGAAAACCCTCAGTGTTAATGTGTTTCTATTTCTTCTTTCATTTCCTGTCTTTTCTGCTTCCTAAAAGTTGTAATTTGGTACATTTTATTAGTATTTATTATTTCTTTTTCTTAATTTTTTAAAATTTATTTATGATAGTCACACACAGAGAGAGAGAGAGGCAGAGACACAGGCAGAGGGAGAAGCAGGCTCCATGCATCGGGAGCCCGACGTGGGACTCGATCCCGGTCTCCAGGATCGCGCCCTGGGCCAAAGGCAGGCGCTAAACCGCTGCACCACCCAGGGATCCCTATTATTTATTTATGTAGAATGACATAGAATAAATTTCCTCTCCCTACCTTACTACAGGTATTTTGTCCTAAATCCTACCATATCTCAAATTGTGGGACATGCTTCATAATCTTGCTATTATGCAAAAGTAATATTGATCTTCCTTTTATTTTAAACTTTTCTGAATTACTTTGTTTAGGTATGCATCTTGTGCACAGAATGGATTAGATTCTGATTTGTTAGCCAATAAGAAACTATTTCATTTAATTATGAATTAAGCCCATTTATATATTTGATATACTCATATTTTGATATAGTGGTTTTCAGTTCTGTCCTATTTTTTTACTACATAAGGTATATCTATATAGAGATATAACCTTACACTGTATTAAACTCTTTTGATGGGATTTGTTTGGTATTTATGAATGTTTTTATGTCTACTCTTGCCATTATCTTACATAACCTCATAATAAATATTCACTATCCTTTCAATGGCAGTTAGATAGGTAGATACCGCTGAAACAGTCATTATTGGTATTTCACTACCTTCCCCTCTTCAATTTGTTGTGACTTATATTATTTCTACAGTTTTAGTACATTTAATAGCATAATTTTTGTTACTTTATCCCCACTACTTAGTCTTAATTCTGAATTTAATATATTTAAGCATGAACTGCAAACTTTGTGTTTGTCTGAAGTTACATTTGTTGGGTCAGTAACTAAGAGGTTTCTAATAAACTGACCATATTTCCAAAGTCTCCAGATGCCCATGTTGCTCTGTGTTCCTTAGACATGATGCACAATTTGAATAATAAAATATCATTTGGCTACCATGTTTTTCCTTTCACAATAACTAAAACAATTCCTCATTACCTTCCTCTATAAAGTGTTGCTCCCAAGAATTCTGTTACCAATATGAATTCCCTACCTTTTTTTACTCATGAGCTTAAAGAATTTATATTATCTTTTTATTTTTTATCTCCATTTTCTTCTTTAGAAAGAACTCACTACATATGTGTTGTTCTGCTTTGCCTAAGTCCTATATTTAGAATGTTCTTCTCAAATATATTCATCTATTTCTGGTTTACATTTCACTCTTATTTTTCTCCTCTATCTCTCTTATTATATATTGTATCATTTCTATTTGATTTTATGGATTTTTATCATAATAATCTGATTATTATTTTTTTGTTCTCAAAATTTCATCAGAATAGATGTCATTTTCTTCAGTGTGAATAATTGTTGGTAATTTCTGCATGTAGTCTATTGATTGTAGGATATTTTAACACTTCCTTTCATCTTTACATTAACTTCACCATTCACCTTGCCCTGCTATTCCATGCTACTAAGGATTTGCCTAATTACTTTTGTAGTCTGAATTTTATGCAGATTACTTGTCTTCTGGTTTTGTTGGTATTAACCTAAGCTTTTCTATCACCTCTCCTAACTACTCTTCATGGTCATGGTGTTAGGAGAACCAGGCACATGTTAAAGTAACGGACATATCTAGATATATAATATATATATCTATATGTTTATACATATATATTACATATATAATATAGATATTTACATATAATATATATCTATATATTTATATAGATATATTCCATATCTATATAAATACTGATGCCATGGACCACTGCTGAAAGTCCAGTTTATCTTATTTAATCTCTTTATTAACAAAAAGCTTTTCAAAATAAAATAATTCCACTTTGAGACAGTACTCAGCAAAATATAGTGTAACTACTATCTCAATATACTTGATATTATATTTTATATGGAAATAAATATTAGTGAAACACTTTCAGTTGGTCTCTTCTTTACACTACTGTTATCTTTTAGATAATGCAATTATCTTAAAAATTAAAGAGGAGGTGGCCTTTCTCAGAGAAGACATTTATTTCTAATGTGGTACCAAAATAAACTTCTATAGATTGAGTGAATTTATCTCCCTCCAGGTTTAGATAAGAAAAGGTTTTTGTATTTCATTGGCTTGTTTATATCCTTGGTCATATAATTATCCACTTTTATCAGCTCACATATTATATCTTACTTTGTTAGCCTAAAAAGAAAAATATGCTTACAGTCCCTAGTCAACTTTGTTGTGCTTTCTTTTTATAATATTTGCTTAACACAAACTTGATGCTGATTCTATTCTCATTCTCCATGATAATGAAAAAAATAAAATCAGAATAAAAATCTCAGGGAATCCTCTCGATGATATGATTCAATGACACTAATAGGAGCCTTGTGTTCTTCCTCTATAAAAATTGGAATAGTAAAAACAGCAACCTTCCAATCACCACCATTATAAATCCATTACAGTATTATGAGTGCTCCTTGGAGTACCTAGTACAAAACATATCTATGCATTTTTTCTTCTACATCCTTTAGTATTTTAAAACAGCTTTCACATTAGAATAGTTCATATGTATTATTACATAATCCCTAGTTTCTGCCTACTAATACCTTTAGTCTTCATATTGTAAAATATATTTTCCTAACCTAAAACCTGTAGAAAAGGAAAATAAAGGGAATGTTCTTTCTTCAGAGATTTTAAGTATGCATTTCTACACCCACGGAAGCTAGAAAGCAAGATTATAACAAGCTATTTCATGGGAAATCATTTCTGCAAAACATTTTTCCCTCTAAAGTTGAGGAAATAAAAATCCTTTAATATTCCCCCCATATGCTTAAGTTAACATTTTTTCAGTAACACTCTAGATAGCCAATGTAAGTTCTCAATGACAATAAAACACATTTTTTCGTAACCAATATATTATAATGACAAAGGAAGGTATCGTTTGAAAATGAGAGTTTTACAATATTTGAAATTGTTAATATCTCAGCTACTTACTAGCAGATAATTTGGAGAAAGATGTTTACTTTTTCACAGGCCATTTCCTTACCTATGAAAGTGATATTATTTTTTCCCACATACTTTTGTGACAAATTTTAAAGAGGATATTATATCTCCTATATAAGTGTTACTGAATTACAGGCACAATATTTTTGTTACTATTGCTATATGCTAACAAAATTTTGATTGATTTCTTTAATAATTGTGTGCTTGTTTTGATGTTTATAAATGCAATAATTTTAAAGTTAAGACTTCACTATTATCTTGATTATGGAGAAAGCTTTGAACACACAAAAATAATTTTTTATTGCTTTTTATATAGGTCCTGTGAAGAGGATTAGTAAAAGACAACACATCAAAAAGTTAAGAGACAGAAATAGCTTTTCTTGTTGCTGGTAAATTTAATGAAATCTTATGTTATTCGACTGGCAAGTCTCATTTCTTTGAATGTCTCAGTGAAGACTGTCAAAAATCATCAAAATTCAACACAACAGAGTAAAAGCTAATAGCCTTTTTGTTATACCAAAACTAAAAGGATTGGTAAGTCTCGAAATGCTATTACTGAAAATCTTCTTTTATCTAATGCTTTGTGCAGTGAGTGAAAATTGAACAAATACATACTCTTTTCATGGTGTTAAAATGAATTCTGACACCATTAAACAAATATTCTTTGGTCCTAAAACCTCCTCAATACTTTTCCACAAATAGTATTATTAGAATATTTTATGTGATTCTATCCCATAATATTCTTATTACCATAATAAAATTATTTTGTATGGAATAAAAATGAAACACTCTTAAAAAAACGTATTATGATGAAGAGAGAATTCTCTGGGTGGTTACTATCTTAAATAAATTTATATTTTAATCATTTTATGGTAATTTGTAATGTAATTAATACCTCTCTTCTCCCCTCTTCCTAGATGGTCTTACCAAATAACAAAAAAACAATAAAGATAGAATGCGTGGCAGGCAAAGATCCAAATCCATTCATATTTCTCAAGAAACAAAAGCAGTTAAAAGACTATGATATCATCCATATTTGTTGTTGTTGTTGTTTATTGATAACTAAAGCAAAATTCTAAGCAGTAATGATTTAATTATGGATTTTGGGGAAATAGTAAATCAGAGAGATCAGGCAAGGGAACACTGTCACATAAAAGATTCTCCTTTGGAAATAAGTTACATGTGAGGTGTATTTCATAATATTTATTCATTTACTGATTTATATATTCATTAATTTATTTAACTTATATTCTGCATATACTAAATTATATCGATCATTATTATAGATTCTTAGCCAGTCTGCCAGAAAGTGGAGAGTGCCATAAAAAATTAAAAAGCAAATATATCAATATACTGAGTATATTGAGTATAACAAAAGCTAAGTGTGTCTTAAAGAGGTAAGTTAAAGTAAGAATGAGGGCAGACTAAAAGAAATCTGAGGGAATTGTGGTGGAATCAGGGATATCAATTTGTACTTATGTTTATATTTTTCTCAGATATATGGAAAGGTAGAAATGGGCAAATAAATATAGAAGTGTACATTACATATAGATATATATGTTTTAACTATTGAGAAGACCTAGAAGTAATTACACTCTAATAGCAAAAAGCATACATAGAACCCTACTATGGATCCACGTTATTCCTCTGTAAACAGAACTGAGTCTTCTTGGAGCAATGCATGATTCCAAGTCTGGAACAAAGAAAGAACAAGTTAAGTCTAGAACAACTTATGATGGAAGAAAATAAGAAACTTTCCATAAATGATAAAGACATGTCAAAGAATATTGGACCTAATTTGATATTGTTCTAAATAGCCAAAATTAAGATAATTTGAGCAAGAAAGTAACGATAATATTAAGTAAACCAAATACACTTCAATCCATACTGATATAAAGTAATAATTGAATAAATAAATGAAGGGGGAGAAAGGAAAGATTTACCATATATTGGAATTCTAGTTAATAAAAGTAGAGGAAATAGAAACTCAGTATTTGGCAAATACCACATAATTTTTTCAGGGCAGAATTGTTAAAATTGTGGGGGCAATTATGATGAGAAACAGGATATTTACATAGTAGCTCAGGTTATCACAACAAAGTACTTCTATTAAAAATAGTAACTTTAGGGGATCCCTAGGTGGCTCAATGGTTTAGCGCTTGCCTTTGGCTCAGGGTGTGATCCTGGAGTCCCTGGATCAAGTCCCGTATCGGGCTCCCTACATGGAGCCTGCTTCTCCCTCTGCCTGTGTCTCTGCCTCTCTCTCTCTCTCTCTCTCTCTCTCTCTCTCTCTCTCTCTCATAAATAAATAAAATCTTTAAAAAATAGTAATTTTAAAATAGAGAGATCTGGGATCCCTGGGTGGCGCAGTGGTTTGGCGCCTGCCTTTGGCACAGGGCGCGATCCTGGAGACCCGGGATCGAATCCCACGTCGGGCTCCCAGTGCATGGAGCCTGCTTCTCCCTCTGCCTGTGTCTCTGCCTCTCTCTCTCTCACTGTGTGCCTATCATAAATAAATAAAAATTTAAAAAAATATATATTAAAATAGAGAGATCTAGTAAGGAATACCTTAACTGTGATTGGAGTTAGCAGAATCAAAAATGGGACATGGTCATATCGTGTTCATCCTGATATGATGCACTAAAAAAAGCAAGCTCAGTATTCTGATATTGTCAATATATGATCTGAATTTAGCCATCAGGAAATATCAGAAAAAACTCAAATTTCAGAGTATCTTGTTAATATTCTTTAAAAATATTAAGGTCATGAAAGTCAAAGAAAAATTGAGAAACTGTCCTAGAATTTAAAAAAGCTAAAGAAATGTAGTAACTAAATGTAATAGGTGACCTTGTTTTGGACCTGGTCAAGGATCATTAGTGGAAGCATTAAAAATGTGAATCAGCTCTGTAGCCTAATGACTAATATCATATCAATTTCAATAATTATGTTACTGTGTATGATGCCAATATTTGGGGAAAGTAAGTAAAGTAACTTGGCAATAGTTTTGTAAATTTGCTCAAGTCTGAAATTCTTTTGAAATTAATATTTTAAAATTATGTAGAAGAAAATAATACTTTTTTTTTCAACATGGAAAGCCAAAAATTTTATTTGTTTTGATTTTCACATTATTCAGGATTCAAAAACCCATTGTTTTACATTTATACAAGTCTTTTTTTTTAATAAATTAATTTTTATTGGTGTTCAGTTTACCAACATACAGAATAACACCCAGTGCTCATCCCGTCAAGTGTCCCCCTCCGTGCCCGTCACCCATTCACCCCCACCCCCCGCCCTCCTCCCCCTCCACCACCCCTAGTTCATTTCCCAGAGTTAGAAGTCTTTATGCTCTGTCTCCCTTTCTGATATTTCTCACACATTTCTTCTCCCTTCCCTTATATTCCCTTTCACTATTATTCATATTCCCCAAATGAATGAGAACATACACTGTTTGTCCTTCTCCGATTGACTTACTTCACTCAGCTGAGAAAAGAATACTTTTTAATGTTATTAAGCATTGTGCTAAATTAGGAAACTCACCATCCATCCATGTATGGAGCTTTTATATTGCAGTGTCTAATATGTGAAATAAGTGTAAATATTTAAGCAAAAGATTGAAAGAATGTGATGAAAATTCAGAAGAATAATAGCATATAACTAGTGACATATGTGACAACATTTAATGAGAGTTGAAGGAGTGAGGCAAGAGCTCTACAAGACAATGAAGTATAAAATGGTAACTCTAGGATAACGAAGAAACAATATGATTTAAGAGCCAAACAATGAGTTTTTCAAGACAAGGTGTTAACTTATGCAAAAATCCCTGGAATAGAAAAAAAAAAGTGTTCTGTTCTGTCTAACTCATAAAGAACTAGGGCATTAAGAGGTACCTGTGGGTAGAGAACAAAGCACGGTTCATGTCATGGAGGGCTTTGCTATCTTGGAAGAGGATTTATAATCGTATTTCACAGGTAATTAAAGGATTTGAGGCAGAAGAGGGAAAGTATGCTAGTTACATTTTTAAAAAGGGGAAAAAGTTTTCTAAACTAAGAATAATTCACAGGGGAACAAGAATAAACATAATAAAACCAATTAAGAAATTATGTAGGTAAAAGCATGAGAAGATAGAGTCTTTGTTAAATATAATGGGAGATGTATGTAAGAGATGTCAAAGTCTGAAAAAAAAAAAACAAGAAAAATGGACGGATTTGGGGAATATTCTATAAGAGAGAATCAATGATCCACCAGTTGGGTAAGGGGAGAAAAATGAAGCAGAGGACCAAAATTCGATTTCAAACAGCAAGAAATTGAATTGCGTATGAACAATTCCAGATGAGACCTGAAGCAGATGAGTGTATCAGGATATAGCAAAGAAACTTTATCAGAGTTGGAAATATTCTGAGAAATCATAACATAAAAGACTTTTAAATCCTGGGAATGCATGAGAAGACTCAGGGAGGAATAGTATAGAAAGAAGAATATTTCAGTAGAAAAGAAAGAAAGAAAGAAAACAATTAGATTAAAGACTATGCATACTGAAGGAAACTTCCTAATTTTTATTTCATTGTGTATTTTTTTTTTCTTCTTCTTCATCTTTAAAGGAAAGTTAGAAAATGAGGTGGTAACTAGAGAGAAATAAGAAGTCAATACAAACTTTTAATAGTAAAGGAAATACTCATTAATAAGGAGAATGATTTAGTAGAGTGAGACAAAGTTGAGGGACTATATTTTGTTCGATAGAAGGAAGAGTTATTTTATATAAACAAGAGAAAAGAAGAAAAGAGCACAGGTAGACAAATTGATGAATTTATTATGGAAAGAAGAGTTTGTTCCTTCCTGATGAATTATATTTACTTAATAGTGAGAAAGGCCACCAACATAGCATTATACATGTGACAACTTTGCAGAAAACTGTCAATAAGAATAGTGTGAGAATGAATACATAGATACCCTGGAACTATTTGGCTCCCTGTTAAGATTTGTAACTCTGAATCTAAAGTAAATAATCCAGCTTAAATATGTGATTCCCCCACCCCCTCAGAATTATTGAGCTTTAGATGCTAGCACACAGAAAACAAGAATTTGGAATCAATTGGCTCGTCCCAGTAACTTGTCTAGAGAGAGATAGACCTCGATTATCTTTATATTAAAGTCATGGCCTCTGAAAGCAGTAACAAACAACAAGAAATCCTACATCACATAAAGATAAAATTAGTCAAAAAGAGGAAAAAGAAGACACAAAAATATGCTATTGCAAATTTAATCAACTAAACATAATTTAAGAAGGATAGGGAAACAGGCATATATTTTTTCACTCAGGATTACGAAGTCTAGAAGAGTATGTTAAATTTTTGTATTCTGAACTCTAAACTAAGTATAAGGAAGAAATAAAATACTTAGTATATACTTAAAATATAGTATTTAATAGGAACATATCTAGTAAGCACATAGAAATACATAAATAAGAAGAAACTCATCCTATTTACATTGAATGACATAACATGCTATATCTCATTTATTCTCACACTATTCCTCTAGGATAAGTGTCACTAACTAGATAGGTTAGTAAAAAAAAAAAATGATAGTGTAACTGAATGAAATCAGATATCCTAACTAAAATTTGACAGTTGTTAAGTGACAAATCTATACCTGGAACCTACATTTCTCTCATAATATCAAACTGCCTTCTAAGCAAAAAAAAAAAAAAAAAACAAAACAAAAAGCTTGGTTGTGTATTTATATATACTTCATCTTAATTTCAAAAGTATATTATACAGAGGGAGTATATGTGTGCATTATTGTTTAGAATTAAGAATTTGAAATTGAGGGGTGCATGGGTAGCTCAGTTTGTTAAGTGTCTGACTTTGGCTCAGGTGAATGATTTTAGTGTCCTGCGATACAGTTCGGTGTTGAGCTCTGCACTCAGCAAGGAATCTTCCTCATTTGTCCTCTCTCTCTCTCTGTCATAAATAAATAAGTAAGTAAGAAATAAATAAATAAATAAATAAATAATCTCTTAATAAATAATTTGAAATTGAAATCATTTATTATGATAGGTTAATGCATGTCTAAATATGTTGCCATTTTTGGAAAGTGCTATACCTCCTCCAACTCCCTCTCCATTCTACTTTACTAATTACTATGCTTTTTAAAAAACTATAAAGACTGTACCTAGTTCTCAGTTATTAGACATGATTTTTCATGTGCTAACGTTACTTAGCAATACCAAAATATGTGATTATGTTTTTGATAACAAATCAAATTAAAGAAAATGTCTTTTAAAGGCATCACCATGATAATAATACAAAAAAGAAAAAGTATATAACCTTGATATGTTTTTCATTCTTCTATCAAAAATTCTAATCTTTAAAAA
This sequence comes from Nyctereutes procyonoides, assembly GCF_905146905.1. Taxonomy (NCBI): domain Eukaryota; kingdom Metazoa; phylum Chordata; class Mammalia; order Carnivora; family Canidae; genus Nyctereutes; species Nyctereutes procyonoides. The sequence continues at coordinate 10,053,667 of NW_026575032.1, read as the reverse complement.
GAGACTATTAACATGCTACTGAAATCTCAGAGAAAAACTGTTAGAATTGCTAGCTCCATTTTCAACAGCATACATATAGACAATAACTCAGATTTTTAATACTTTGGAATTGCAACCCCTCTATTATTTCTAAGAGGTGCTGTACAGGTGAAGGACTGTGCATTAACTTTTCTTAGTATATCAGCTATTTTTTTCTCTTGAATCATTTTAGGGAAAGGAGGGGAGAAACCAGAAATCCTCAGGGAATAAAAACAAAAATATAAAAGCAATCAGTTAAAAACATTTAAATTGCCACTTTCTTTTTCAGTAAAACTTTAAACTTGAAAAAATTTAAGGTATGCAAACTCTTGAACAATAGTCATGAAAATATAAAATACATATCTGATAAAATTCCTGTTTATCAAATATAGTGAGGTTGGAAATAAATGGAGAACTTTCACAGCTCTCCTGGATTCAATGTAATAGAGGTTTCTGTTCCTAGGAAAGACCTAAATTATATTGGTTACAAGGAAGCATTGAGATTCATTCATCTATAGTATTCTAACATAGAAATTAGCTTGAAATACATCAAGACTTGTTTAGAAAAAAAGAGACCAAAAGCACTTGGGTTTGGTAAAGACACACAAACAAAACTTGAAAGTTACCATTTTTAAAGTATTGAATGGATAAATTATATATATTAAAAAAGAGCAACAGTGGAATCTCTACACATTTAAATTATTTGCTATTTAGTTTTTAGCTCATTGCTTCAACTTGCCTTCTGGAATTTAGTGACTGTATGCCAATTAAATTAATCTTATTCTTCATACTGATTTTCCTCTAGTTTCCTTCATTTTCAGTTTATCCCTTAATGGCATTCTATATTTTATTCAATGAGTACTCAAAGAATTTATGGTGTATGTGTGTAACTGAACTAATAATTAGAATCTAAACTATTTAAAAAAAACATATTCCCTATCTTTTTAAAGTTTAAGATCTAATTATCTTGATATTTATAACCTGCATTCTCCTGTATTTCCACTATCTTCTTTTTATTATTCGGAAAAGTTATAATAACCAAAATTAAATCATTTTTGTATTAGCTAGGCTTCCATTGTCCCTCTACTTCAGTTTATCACTTGGATAAATGATTTTCAACTATGTTCCCAAATCTAAAAAATTGAACTAAGAGTATGATGCTTCTTACCTTCTAATAAACTAAATTTAACTCGAAATGATGAAGAGAGTCTATACAGCTGAATTCATCATAAGTTAAAAAGGATTATTGGAATGAAAATGTTGAAAAATCTATAATACAGGAGTATGAAACAAAACAGAATGAAAATCCATCTGGATGCTGCAGAATATTATAGGGCTTCCTTTTTACCTGAATAATTCTTGAAATTTCTCCAACCCTTGACCCTACTTATGATATTGTATAGTTTTTACTATATTTTGTCTTCTCTTCCTCTCCTTTTCAAGTAATAATTTCCTTTTTTAAGATTCTATTTATTTATTCATGCAAGACAGAGAGACAGAGAGTCAGAGACAAGGGCAGAGGGAGAGAAGCAGGCTCCATGGGGAGCCAGACATGGGACTCAATCTTGGGTCTCCAGGATCACACCCTGGGCTGAAGGCAGCACTAAATATAAGCAAGACCATATTATCTAGTAATTTATCAGTTAGAAAAAGCTTCTCCAGCTACAATTTGGAAAATTTGTCAAATCATATGAAAAGTTGCAAGAATGATAAAAAACATCCATATACTTGTAACTTAATCCAGGTGTGTGTGTGTGTGTGTGTGTGTGTGTGTGTGTGTGTGTGTGTAAGTGTAAATTTTGTTGACCTGATTCAAAAATTACCTGTAAACATGATGATTCACCCAAGGGTCAACAAATTATTTATTATCTTACCAAAGGGCAAGGTGGTATATTTCAGACTTTGTGAGCCTTGTTGTAGTCTTTGTCACAACTACTAAATTCTTGTAATGAAACACAAAAGCAGCCCCAGACAATACATAAATAAATGGGTTTGGCTATGATATAATAAAGCTAGTTTCATGTAATTCCGATGTGTCATAAGATATGATTTTTTCTATCCATTTTTTTCAACTACTTAAAAATGTAAAAAGGATTCTTAGCTTGACGGTGGTACAAAAATAGGCAATAGGGCAGATTGGATGGGCAGCAGCATGATGACCCCTATGCTTACCTGAAAATACTACTGGGTATGTCTCCTAAAAGTAAGGGTAATGTCCTACATTAACACACTATGATTATTACATGTGGACATTGTATTAAATATATGTTAAATATGCAAATAATACAAGGGTGTATTATCCTTAAAAAAATCAAAGAATTCTGAGTGGCACTATTATGTGTTAGATCAGTCCCAATTACTGTTATTTACATGCTTCTAGACATTCTCCAAAGCGATCACATAAGTTTATGAAACAACTACTATCACAAATTTTGCTTATAAATCATCTGGGGAGTAAATGCATAAACAGTAGCTCTGCAATTAACTTACTCCCTGTAAGAGGGAACATGATGGAGACAAAGGAAGAAGGCAGATTTCTATGTAAATATGCTACTGACGGACCTCCTGGCAAATTAACTCCTGATTTTCCATGAGGGAATTCCCTTACCCTGGAATGTGTTGAGCAGAATGTGTATTTACTTCTAGGATTACTTATGGTAACCAAACCTAAAATCCTTTGACTTATGGGGGTGGGGCATAGTTTCATGAACCATCCAAAGACAAAAAGATGTTTTATGATCTAAATGTAGATCCCTTGCGTAAGTGAAGGAACTGCACACGTTACTTAGAAATATCATCTGTTATCTTTGGCTAAAACACATGTGATGTGGGAATAAGGAACCAGGGAGCCTCATGGTAGACCTGACTGCATCCAGCTTCACCTGTGCCTTGCAATAATTTTTATCCTTGAGAAATTGTTTGCATAAAATCTCTAATGCATATCAGTCTGATCTGATAATGCAATACTTTGTGTGTGTGTTTAAGCCACAAAGTGTCTTTAAATTTTCAATTTAATATGCTTCCTAGATTTTATTGATTCCGTACACGTTAATCCAGGTCATTCTGTTAACCCTTTAATATGCCGTAGTTTACATAGTCTTATCTCTATTGATAGGCATTTAAGGTATTTATAAGGATTTGACTATCTTTATTGATAGACATTTAAGATATTTATAAGGATTTGACTATCCCTAAAAAAAGATGCATTAGATATATCCTTGCAGGATGCCTGGGTGGCTCAGTGGTTGAGCATCTGCCTTTGGCTCAGGGCGTGATTCCGGTCCCGAGATCGAGTCTCATATCAGGTTACCTACAGGGAGCTTTCTTCTCCCTCTGACTATGTCTCTGCCTTCTTTCTCTCATGGATAAATAAGCAATATTAAAAAAAAGATATATCCCTGTATAGCATTTTATGGGTATATATGTTAATATTTCTCTAAGATAGATGATGACTTGAAAGAAGCTGCATTTAAAAGGCATGCATGTTATAAAATTAAATAGATGTTAAAAATTGCCATCTAACGTGGTTTTACCTTACAGATAGCAATTTGATATTATTATGTTTTTGTGCTGCATCAAAAGAGTTTAGTAGTTGTGACAAAGATGACAACAAGGCTCACAAAATCTGAAATATGTACCATCTTTGTGGAGGTAATAAATAATTTGTTGGCCCTTGGTCAATTTTTTACTAAACTGATGGATGAAAAATGTGATTTCCCTGAAATCCCATATGCTACAGGAGAAAGTAAAAATTGATACAACTGATTTGGAAAAAAAAAGAATGTCAGTGTCTATTTAAATAAGTATCTACATTATTTTGCCTCTAGGGTAGTTACATACCCTAGATAAACTATGCATGTGTTCTTCATATCATATGCCCAAATATTTTCATATCAACTTTGCTCCTAAGGCCCCAAAATTGCAGATAACCTAAATGAGCATAAAAAAGACAACAGAAAAGTCATCATTATATAAATGCTGAAATACTATAGAGCAGTAAAAATAAAACAACCACAGCCACTGTAACAACAGGGAGGTATCCCATAAAAACATTTTGAATAAAAAGTGCTCACAAAGATAAACAATGATAATAGTTTTGTATAAATTGTCAGAGCTGGGAAAACTTAGGTATATTGTTCAAAGATGCATACATGGTGTATCTTTCTGAAGTACAGCAATAGCGTTATACCGGGAGATAAGGTAATGAATGGTTCTCTCAGGAAGGGAGACATGGGAGGTTCTGGAGTGCTAACAATATTCTCATTCATGGCCTAATTTGTTTTACACATATTGGCTTTATAATTATTTAAGATTTACAGATGTGTCTGATTCATTCTTTTGTTTCTCAAAATCTAATGTTCTATGTCATAATTTTCATTTGCTTTAGCTAATTATTGATGAATTTTAAGGTTTCTGAGTCTACTGCTTTGTTCCTCCAGTAAATGCGTATTTATACAACTGTATCATTCTCCTATTAGATATTTTTACTTTCCTAAATGATTTGTACGAGTCCTACTACAATTTATCGTCAAATATGCTTTGAATATTTTCTTCTAGTCTATTAAATATCTTTGAAATCTGTTTATGATCTCTTTGTTAATAAAGAATACTGTAACTTTAATGTGGTCAGATTAATCATATTTTTCTCATGGCTATTGATTTTTGAGTCTTGTTAAGAAAGCAAGAGAGAAGGATACCTAGATGGCTTGGTTTGTTAAGTGTCTGCCCTTGGGTTAGGTCATGATGCCAAGGTTCTGGAACTCAGAGTCCTGGAATGAAGCCCCACATTGGGGCTCCTTGTTCAGCAGGGAGACTGCTTCTCCTCTGCTTGCTACTCTCTCTGCTTGGGCTTTCTCTCTCTGTGTCAAATAAATAAATAAAATCTTAAAAAAGAGAGACAGAGAGCAAGAAAGAGTCCTATCTTAACTAGGTGCAGTGAGTGTGAGGGCAAGGGTAGGAAAGAAAGGACAGTGATCAGCTGGCAAATTGTGAATGAACACCGCCTAATGGGTATGTTTTCCCTTCCTGACAAAAAAAAAAAAAAAAAAAAAAAAAAAAGTTCTCACTGCAACCGTAACAGGGGAAACTATCCTCCACCACGAAGGGTGCTCAGTAAAAACAAGGAGTATAGCAGAGACTCCAGTTTCAAAAAGTGAATGCAAAGTCAGTTAAAAGTAATTTAGGGAAATGAGAAATGGCACCATTACAAGTATAGAGGACAAAGGTTGGTTTAGAATAAAATAAAATAAATAAACAAATGGGGGATCTATACCATAGCAGAGGAAGGACAGTATGGATCAATAAGAAAAATATTTTCAAATGAGTATAATTAATATCCTCAGAGGGATACAAGAAGTTGTTGTTCCATAGAAAAATAAAAGAGGGAAGCTAAAAAAGGGGTCACTGAAATAAATAATATATGCACAATCAATTCTCAACAAATGAAGATTACTTGAATATATGTGGAAGCAAAAGACTAAAATATTCTTAAAAGTAAGCTAATACACTAAAACAAATGAGGCCAAATGAGTTACACATATATTCTTCCTTTCGGACCCCTGCTTGCTCTTCCAGTTTTGCTCCTTTCTTCTCTCCTTACTTTCGGCCCTGGAAGCTGCTTGATATGGACTCAATCAATAAGGCAGTCCCTTTTTCTTCAGCTGCTGAGTGAATTCAGTGGAGTAGAATGAATGATTTGGATTTAAAGGAAGGCAGAGAGCAAGATCAGAGTATTTTAAACTCTAGCTTCTGTCCAGTGACTGGGTTTGTCCCCAACACATAGATTGTTGCTCTCTCAAGACGGCTCTACTCTCCTCTTCTACTGGTTCCACCAGCTTCCCTGCCTTTGGCCTTTTAAGGCAATCATCACCCTCACCAACCAAGGGTTACTGCCTCTCCCTGGAGTTTTGTCTCACCCCCTCAATAACTTTGTAAAAAGTCTCCAAACTTTCCCTGCATCATATTCGTTTAATTGTACCATCAGTTTCTTTTTATGACCCTAACTGATACAAGAATTTCCCAGTTACAGAAATTGATAGACTTACAGGCTTTTTCCTTTCCCTTTCCTTTCCTCTTCTTTCTTTCTTTTCTTTTCTTTTTTCTTGTTCCAAGCTAGAAGGTAAATATTTTTTATTAAGAATTTGAAGCAACTGAAGTGACAGTTTGGTTTAGAGTTGTGTTATAGAACTACAGCTATTAGAAAATATAGTTTCATTTTTCTGACAGTTTGTTCTCTGCTGTCTAGGGGATTTACATTTTCTTTTCCTATGGAGAAGGTCAGAGTATGATGGATTAAACATTAAGAATAACTTTTAAAAATTGTTTAAAGCAAAGCATGCCCTAAATGATAATATTTCTGAAGGTTTCTATTTTGAAATTCCTCATTTAAGGTCAGTGATTTGGAAATCCAGTCAAAATCTTGTTACCAACTGAATGCACTTATTGATATTAATAAAATATTAAGTATTCTGAATGATCATCCAAGCCAGGTTTTGACAGAATGCCTAGGGTCTTGTCAACCAAGGAATGACGAGGTGCTGAAATGTAAGCAAAGCATTTATTATAGGGTCTTAGAATTGCAACTCAGGGAGGCTAGATTGAATTAGAAACCTAAAAACATATCCTGTTGAGGAAAAATAGTAATTTTTTTTTCTAATTCAGAAACAGCAATGAATTACATAAGTGGTTTTTTAATCATTCTAATCGGAGAGTAAATTTGAATTTACAATTCATTAACTTACTTAGGTCAAGTCATCAGTTTTTAGGAAAAAGTACATTTTTCACAGTCCTCAGAAAGTCCTTTCTCAGCAGTTTCCCCATTTTGTTTCCTCCTGGCATCAGTAAAAGCTCAGCAGTTCGACAAAATGGAGTAGTGAAGACAAGATGGACTCACTTAGGTTGCCTTGTCAGCGAGGGCCATAGCCTTCTCTTAGTCTTTGATTAATTATTTTTTGGTAATTCCTGGATTTTCTTTTTTTTCTTTTCTTTTTTCTATTTCTTTTTTTACTTTTGAATATGAAAACAAAAGAGCAAATACATAAATACATAGGTATCTTGCTAATGAAAGCAGGTACAAATAAGGGGGAAATATTTCAAAACAAGATGGTAATAGAGAAAAGATAGCATAATGGTTGATTAGGAAATGCAGTTCATAGACTTTGGCATACCTACAAGAAAACCTGGAATTGTGACAGGAAAGATACCTAACTAAAATCTAGGTTGGTCTTTACCCGGAGAATAGTTTAGGATGAGAAAGAACAAGGAATGACCAAATGGCCTTTTCTCTTTTGCTAGGCACCCTACCTAGAAGAGGCTTACTTCTTTCTAGACATCATGGTAAAATGCACCAAAGTCTCTGGCTATCTATAGATGCTTGGTTCTGGGTCAAGTAGAAAACAAATTTGGTACTATTTCACTTTAATATTGTGCAAAATTGTGCCCATGTGTCACCAAGCCTATTAGACACATTGCAAAGCATGAATAAAACACTCAACTCAAAGCAGTGCTTTAAGGGTATTGAGACAACTTTCAAGTTTTGGGGCTCAAATGTGCTGCTGCTTGTATTTTCTGCTTTGAGAAGTTCCAAATACATGTCTATCATATGTGGACTTCTCTTTAAAATTAACAACAGTATAAAATTAGTTTATGCCTAAACCAAAATTAAAGAAAATTAAAGTATCAAAAAGACTGTGGCACTAATAGAAGGAGGTAGGGTAATAATTCTTCATTATTTCATGTGCATACTAAAGACAAATGTCTAGAAAACATCATGTACAATTTTAAATGATGCATAAAATGTTAAGATATTAATATTTTCAAACATTTATCTTCCCCAAATATCATCTTTCTCAAACTTAATCTTTTCATATGAAATCTTTTTTTAAACATGAATTTTTTTTTTCGAAAAATGTAGAAAGTAAATAAGGATAGAATATTATGATACATATTCTTTTCCCTATTGAAGAGAGATATAATTAATGTTTTCCCAGTAGCTAATTTAAACATCCAATATAGAGATAAATAATCTGTTATTAGTATTCATTTAAAAATTACCTAAATGTCATCAAGGGAAATTCAGTTCTGACAATTTAGCTTTATTGTTTAGAAATTTCTATTACTAGTTAAAAAGCTTTTAATAACTCAAATATTTATCACCTTTAAAATAATATTTTTTGTTTAACTCTTATTTATAGTTTACTCATTTTATTCCATTGGGAAAGGAATATATGACCATATATGTGAAAACATGAGATTGTATAGATGATCAAATGTATATTGCGAAATAGGCAAACATTTCTTCTAATGTATATTTTGTAATGTATGTTGCATTCAGAATAAAATAAACAAAAGAAGTACACTCTCTTACATAGCTGGCATTTATTTGTTATTCTGTTCCATTGCTGTAGTTATGAATTGATCTTTTGCTGACTTCTAGTCCCCAAATTTTGATATAATATTCACAGTGCAGCAGAGATTTTCAAGAAGAATTCTGTGCACTTGAACTTGAGGTACTGATTTAAGATGTCTTTGTATTCTCAGAGACTCATTATCAATGTGTAGAATGCTGGAGATATAAAGGCTCAAAGAGATGATAATAAAGCAATATAGGTAATAATTAAATTGACAATGACCCAACAAAATAAAATGAAAGAGAAAGCAAAATCTCTATAGAGAATATTCATTAACATAAAAATATAAATATATTGTAAAAATGGAAACATAGTAAGATAATATAAGTATAATAAAAATAGTAATATTCAAGAAATAGAAGAAAAATTTTATGAAGTAATGAAATTATTATAGAAGCATTTAATACAAAATAATAAAAATACCAAAACACTGTTAGATAAAATTACTGAGCTTTAAGAGGATGAAGGATATATAACATAGGAAAACCTAAAAATCAGATAAAAATGGTCTTTTGTTCAATTTTTCCAGAGTGGAAAACTCTGTAGCTACTCTGTGGGAAAACATTACCCAAGAGTTTTACACATAGTCAAATGCCATTGTCATGAGACTGCCATTGTCAAACATTCAAGAAGTTAAAGATTAAAGCATCCAGGAGGTTTTTGTTTGTTTTTTAACAGATTATTAAAAGATAAAATTATGCCAATAAAATATAAAACATTAAAAATTAATTCCTCAGAAGCTGATAAAAATGATTAAATTATATCTAGATAGTTCATGTTGAGCTTAGATTAACAATGTAATTTTGCTAAACATTTAAGATATGGACATGCTATACCTAATAATGATTTATTGACAGAGGAGAGAAAAGATTACAAAAATTATTTTTATGAATCCTGAGGTCAAAATATCTGTTAAAATCATGTGGCTCTGCTCTTCTTTTTAGTTAGAAACCTTCCACAGGAAGCACAAATTCTTCTCTGCTTTTTAATAAAAGTTTTATGCCTAATTCTGAGATTCAGTACTAGAAAACACTCAATTACTGTCAAATAGATAAATTCACCACGCTCTCTTAATCAGAATAAATGCATTAGTTTTTACCATATGCCTTTTTTTTTATTCATTTAATTGGACCAAAACTTGGACAAGGGAGAGTCTCCCCCTGTCTCCGTCTCCATTGAATACACTCACTACCTGCTGCAGGGAACGGGAAGATTAAGAATTAGAAAAGCAGTACATTATTTTAAATGAGGTAAAATTTTCAAATCTGTGAAATGCACAGTTACAAAGTTTACAATCCAATAATTGTGAGCAAACAGAAACATCCATATAATCAACATCCATTTAAGCCACAGGACATTTATGTCAACTCAAGAAGTTCCCTTGAGCTTCTACCATTTAAATACTATCCTCACATCATTATAGATGCTTCATTCTTATTTCCATAACCAGGGGTTCATTTAGTCTGTTTTAGAGTGTCATATAGGTAGAGCTAAATAGTATCTGACTTTTTGCCCTCGACCTCTTTTGTTCAATATAGTATTTTATAGACACCCAAACATTTTGTCACCCATATCACTAGTTGATTTGAAGTTGCTATTGTTAATTTCCAGTAGTGCTCCATTATAAAACTATACACAATGTGTTTATCCAGTCCTCTGTTGAGGAATGCTTGGGTTATTTTAAGTTCTAGAATATTAAGAATGAATTTGTTCTACTCAGTTTTGAATGAGTCTGTATCTGGACATAAGTTGTTATTTCTCCTGAATACATAAGTACTTGAAGGTTTCCTGGGTCAAAGGGAAATGTATTTTAAACTTTATAAAAAAATTAATAAACTTGTTCCAAACTGTCCTTTCTTGAACTCAAAAAATACAAAAGACTTTAAGTCACTGCATATCCACAACTTTCGGTGCTGTTAGACTTTTAGCAATTTTTTAAAAAAGAATCTGAGTGCATGTGCAATGGTGTGTCGTAATTTATATTTGCATTTTCCTAATGGACAGTGCTATTTAGTACCTCTTTATGTGTGCATTGTAGATCTTCCTTTGTAAAATATTCCATGCTCTTGCCCATTTGGGGAAAGGGTTATTAGATGTTTTATTACTGATAAGTATGAGTTATTAATATATTAACATATATTAATATACATAGAAATAACTTTTTAATATATGTGTTGCAAATAATTTCTTACTCTGTGGCCTGTCATTTGAATTTTCTTAATTTTCTCCGTTGTTAAGGAGCAAATTTCATTTTGAAGAACCCTAATTTATACAGTTTTTTTTATATATATATAGCTGTGATTCTGTTTGCTTTCTTTAGAAAAACTCTGCCTACCCAAAGACACAGGATTATTCTCCTGCATGCTTGAGAGTGTTAGTTTTATGTTTACATCCATTCATCTTAAATTGGAATCATGTAAAATTTCTTTTTTTTGGTTTTTTTTTTGTTTTTTTTAATTTTTTTAATTTTTTTATTTTTTTGTTTTTTGTTTTTTTATGTAAAATTTCTATATGGTGTGAGGTAAAAATGGAAATATTTTTGCTCTGATTAGTTTATTTAGTGTTTCCAGCTTTGTTGTAAAAGAAGTTCCTTTCTATTTAATTTGCCTTTTGACTTTGTAGAAAATCAATTCATTATATACATGTGTGTGCATTTACAAATACCTCATTGTAATTTACTTGCCCATCATGATGGCAATACAACAATCTTTTGAATAAAGCAGCTTCATAGCAAGTCTTGAAATAACATGAAGTGTGTCCATTGACTTTATTCTTTTCCAAGATTGTTTTGGTTATCATGTTTCTTTGTATTTCCACATAGATAGTCATAGAAATCTTAGCATGACATTGTTTCTATTTCATATTAAAATCTGCTGTAATTTTTACTGAGTTTTAAATGAATGTGTAAATAACTTAAGAAGAATGAGCATCTTTAATAGCACTTCAATTAGAATCTGTATTTCTCTTCATTTATTTTTCTTAAATTTCCTCAATATTTTTAAAATTTTCATTATAAAAATCTTGCATATATTTTCTTACATTTATTCTAGGTAGCATGTGCTTTTGGTTATTTTACTGTGAATAGAATTTGTATTGTATTTTAATAGTTTATTATTAATATGTAAAACTATAAGTTTATATGTTAACTTTGTTACAAAATTGATACATTTGTGTATTAGTTCTAGTAGCTTCACAAGCAGTTTCCTCAGTTTTATTTGCATAAGCAATCATATAATCTGCAAATAAAGACAATGCTGTTTTTCCTATTTGGTGGTTTAGTTTTTTTGTCTTTTTTATAATGGTTTGGGTGTATGATAATATGTTGAAGATAAGTGGTAAGATGAACATTCTTGCTTTGCTCCCAATTTTAGGGAAAATTATCCAATATTGTACCATTAAATACTATCACAAAGGCAGATGTTTTTGTATATTGTAGAAATAAACAAATAAAACCCAAATCAGGGCAATATGAGGCTATCTATTCATATTTCATTATAACAAGAGTCAGCTACCATGACCTTTGTTTTGCAGAGACTCAAAATCCGAGGAGTGAGAAGACATTATAACTGAAAATAAAAGGGAAAACTTCAGAAAGTTTAGGTATAGAGAAGCTAGAGGTGAGCTAAATAGAAGTGAGGTAGCTGATGTGATTGATTTAGGGAGATATTTAACTTTTTTAAAAAACTTTCTCTGGTTGGTCCTAAGTTGGCAGCGAGGGTGAAATTATAAAAGTTGATAGTAAATGACAAAATTATGACTCTTCTGGGTCAACTTATATAGAGGTTGTGGTTTCATTTCCTGAACTGGTTGCTGCAGAGATTGTGGGTCAGAGTTCTATTCTCATATATGATTTGGCCCTTTCCTCTCTGGTTGTTATTTTGCCTGCAAGAGAAGGACTAATTCAGAGAAGTCTGAGGATTCAGATATTCAGTACCTGGGAATGCTTCAACTGTCCATTTGAAAAATCATATCATGAGATCTTCTTGAGCTTTCTCTATTTTTATTGTAATATCAATCTTATGATGAGCAAGTGGCTATAAAAAGACAGTTAAGACTGGATAGAATGCAATGGATTAGCACTGTGATCATTACAACAAAAACAAGAACAATCAATAGTTCCCATAAAATGCCTCAGAACCAGGAATCCCAATTGCCCAAATCACTCCAAAAGAATAAATTCTACAAGCTATTAGGATCAGCCTTAGAGACTTATGTAGCCTATTCCTTAAGGTGGTGATAACTTGTTCTACATAGCTATTCTAATCACATTTTCTTTTAAATTTGTATTTGACAATGCTTTGACATCTTGGGACCTTGTGGACTGTCCTTCATAGGGTTATCTAATTTGCAAAGATAGGAAACTACTTGCTTTTGATTATGCATTTTATATGCAAACCAACCAGTCTGGAATATTGGACAACTAGGGACTACCCTTAGAGCTCAGAGTATCCAGATCATTCAAACTATCCAATCCTAAACTTACTCACTGCTTACCCAGCCTCATGCATTCCTTCCCCACAAAAAAATCACAATTAAGGCCAATGCTTTCCTCTTGTTCCTTCTTCCTCCTGACTGACTGGTGATTCCCCATTTTCCCCTGTTCTGCTGCATGGTGTACCATGCTTCATGTTTCTGGAGATCTGTGAGTTTAAAAACCCCTTCCTTAATGACAGTCATTTCCTTGTTTCCATGTGTCACTATATCCTCATGGAAACAGAATCCTGGGGACATTTTAAAACACTTGGCTGGTTCACTGATCCAAATATAGCAAGAAATATTAGCAATATCATGGATACCACCACCATGACTAGTTAACAAGAAATCTAAAGCAGTGAAATAATCCATCACTCATGCCAATGACTTGAGAGTCATCTGAGTTTTGTGTAGGGAAGAAGTAAAATCTTGAACAACTTCTGCCAGAGTTAGTCATAAGTATATTATAGGTTTTTGTCTATTTGATGACATCCTACCCTACTATTGGGAATTTTAGTTCTTCACGCAAATTTTGAATCTAATTCTCCCAGGTGGGATGCTCAACAATCAAGGGAAACTTCATTTTAGAGCTTGCATCTAGGTAGAAATTTCTAGTCATAATGATTTATTACATTAAGCCCACTCTGTATAGACAAGTCTTAGAAAATCATGAGGTGTTAGTTTGAGACAGAGAGGAAAGGTATCCTAGTCACAAAGAAAGTAGTATAAAGGAAAGTCCTATGTAAATCCCAGAAAAAAGGAGTTGTTCAAGACACGAGGTGGAAACCAAGGTCTTACATTCACTGGGTTATGTATTTGGATCTCTCTTAGTCAACTCCCATTGGCAAGTATTTGATCCATTTTCCAGTGAAGTTTACTGAATTTAAATTGAGACTCACCTGGGTTCTAATCAATAGATCACCATAACTGTTTGTTTTTCTGGGAGAAAGAGACACTAGTAATGCCACTTTTAATTATTTAATTGTTTTAATTATTTAAGGTCCTTTATCCATGTTAGTGTGTGTGAAAATCCTATCTAAGCTATGATTCCCTATACTTTTGTTTGATGAAACAAGAATTGTTTAAAGATTTTATCATGAGAGTCTGATGATGGATGCAGTATATCCAGCAGTCAGTAAGATTGAAGGCAATCTCTAATGTTTGGGATATTCTAAGAATGAAACTAGAATGAAAATATTCTGATCTAATGATGACAATAAGGAGGAAAGAAAAAAGAAAAGGGCAAGTTATGGGTATATGAAAATAAGAAGTCAATGAAAAATGAGAAGAAAAATAATTTTAAAATAGATATAGATAGAGAGGGAGAGAAAGTGGGAGCAAACTCCTTGATATGTCTTCCTATAATTCTCTTCTCTATGATCCATCTTGAGTATAAGCTGTTTACTGTCAAAGATAATTAACTTGTCCCAAAGGTCTTGCATCAGCTACTTACTTCCAAAGATCAAATGCTTCTAGAGGATATCTAAGAACCCACAGTTTGAGGTCCTCTATTAGAGTTGCCTTACACTTTTTTGGATTTCTGTGTTGCTTCTTTAGTTGTGAAAAATGAATGCATGGATTGATTCCCTGGAGTCTCACTGCTGTATTTGCTAATAACAGTATCTAACAAGGCCTCATGAGGTCAACTATTACCAAATATTGGAAAATACTTGCAAAATAATAAAAAGGCTGCTTAGGAATATGTGGTAATATGGTGTTAATCTGTTGATTAGTGCTAGAGTACAAGAGTCCCTTGGTATATTGCTATATCTGAATTCAACAGAGCAGAGTCTAAAATAAGAGATCAAAATCCCTATAATCTTTAAATGCATGGATGTACAAGTCATCAGCTTATAGGAAGTATAAATGACATGTTCTTAAAGCAGTGAACTATTATGGCCATAAGGGATAGTGGGAAGGAATATCTTTGGCCAAGGAAACTAAAAGTTTTCTGAAACTTTTGTTAATTTGTATTTAACAATGTCTGGTTCTTTAATATTTTATAAAAGACTACAGATGATAAAGAAAGTGTAATTTTTAAGGGATCATAGTTATAATGATTAAGCCCAATAGGCTAACAACAAGAACAACGACAACAAAATGTTGGTTATGGAATTCTTCTTTCTGTTCCAGTTGTGTCTTTCCCTTTGAAGTGAACCCTTAGTATCATGCTATTGGTTCATTTTCCCCATTTATAGTCACTCTGCTCCAGGAGAGTGGGATAATGTAACTGTTCAGAGAGTTTGAAATAGAAACTTAAAGATGCGTATATCAGAATCATTTTTGTCTTTTGCTTCTTGGAGGCTCACAGAAAGCACCTCCCTCCCCATCTTCTAGAAACATGTGCATCACCTGTGAAAGGAGTTCTGTTCTGGTTCACTGTTTCTTCTCTCTGGGTGGGTGCACTATGTCTGTGACATTGATATTCAAGTGTAGGAGCTAACTCACATCAACAAAGTGATACTATGTTCTGTAAGATCTGTTTGCCAATATAAAGTTATTTTACTTTCTCTCTCCTTGTAAAGAAACTATAAAAACTCTCAGTCTTTCTGCGCAAAAATTGTGTTTTTTTATTCTATTACAATTAATTTTTTTAATGCTCAAATTTTTAAAAAGTTTTTTTTTCTATTTTTTTCACTCATCTATGTACTTAAATACCTGGAATGCTTTTCAACAAATTTTGACAGTGGTTGTTTTTTGATGGCAGGATTTGCAGTAATTAATTTTCTAGTTAATTATTTTATACGCTTTATTGCTTGATGTCTTAGTCTACTTAGGGTGCCATAATGAAATATCACAAACTGTTATTTGAACAACAAAAATTTGTTTCTCACAGTCTGGAAATTGGGACGTTCAAGATCAGGGTTCTGGCATGGTAATTATAATGAGGCTTCTTTTCCTGGCATGGACATGGCTGCCTTCTGACTGTGTACTCATATAATCAGGATGGTGGGAGGAAGGGACATCAAAAGATGAGAGAGACCGAGAATGTGTGACAGCAAGCTTTCTAGTGTCTCTTCTTACAAGTCTCCTCTTCACAATAAGCACTTATCCTATCACGAGGGCCTCATTTTTAAAACTGCATCTAAATCTAATTACATCCCAAAGCCCTATCTTTGAATGCTATGACTTTGATGAGTAAGGCTTCAGTATATGAATTTTGGGACAACACCAGCATTCGGTTCATAATATTTGCATTAAAATTAATGAGAATTTATTTAAACTAAAAATAATAGAATTATCATTATTGATAAGAAAATAATTTGAGAAAAACAAAAGCTCTAGTCTTTGATTTACTATCTAAAGAAATATTCAAATATAATTAAAAGTAATTATTGAAATTGTCTTTTGAGGATAAAAAGTTTGCGAATTTTAAACCCAAGAAAATCTCAATAATCAGTTGCCTCATGCCATTAAGTACTTATAAAAAGTGTCATCCTATGGAATGTATCATATATATGGCAATGCATTATGGATAATGTCTAGATTTATAAGAATTACTAAAAGAGTTTAGCAAAGTTGATGGATATAAGATAAAATATCAAAATCAATTGTATTTCTAAATCAAAAACATTTAGAAAATATAATTTTCATAAATATATTTTAGTAGCTGCTAAAGTAAAGTGACATAATAGAAAAGATAAAGTATCTTTACCGCACATTATACATGCAGTCAAGCACATGAATATGAAAGACAACATGTTTAAAAACTTTAAAACAATTTACCCTTGATCTCAAGGTATGAGATCCAATGGTCAAATTAATATTAAAAGCATTTGCCAAAAAAAAAAAAAAAAGCATTTGCCCCTCCCAAATCAGCAACAGTAAAGTGAAAATAACCATAAACATGGTGAAGATATTTGCAAAATAAAGCAAAAACTAAAATTCACAATATAATAAGCTTCTATTAATTGTTTAGAAAAGGATAAAACATTAAAATATAAAATATATAAGCATTCAGAAAATAAAATATTAATAAAATAAAAATATAAGACAAAATACTCCATCTTATTAATTCAAAGTAAAATTGTAACATGAGATATAATTTCACCTTACATCCAGTTACAAATTCTTACACTTTATCTGTGTGTAAGAATGAGGTGATGAGAATTTCTATATACTGCCTGTTAACATGAAATTGATGTGATCACAATGTATAATAATTTCACATTATTTAGCATGTTAAATGTTAGCATTTAATGAAGTTAAAATGTACAAACCTTGTAACCCATGAATTCCATTCTTTTTTCATGTGCTTTGGGTGACAAGTACATGAATAATCACAATAGCATTTGTTAATTAAAAAGATGGGAAATAATGTTTATTGGTGGCAGAAAAGTTAAGCATGACCTACTCATTCATTTGAATACTAACACACACATCAAATTGGACTGAACATTAATTAGAAAGAAAAGAATAGCAAAGTAAATTTTGAAGAGGAACAACCCGTGGAAGGATTTGCTCTGTTGGATATTAAAATGTTGTAACATACAACAATTTAGACAGAATTGCTTTTATGCAAGTATATACAAAGAAATCAAAATTGATTAGAGGGTCCATAGGTAGTCCTAAGCATATGTAAATATTTAGCTTTTGTCAAAATTCTATGTATTTGAACTGATAAAATGATAGAAATGATAGCCCATTCAATAATTATCAACTACTGATTGTATGCCTATCTTAAAAACTGAAACAAAGACACAAAAATCTTGGCTTCTAAAACACAGCCTCACCAAATCAAATACGCATTAACTGTCAATCTAAAATTCAAGATAATACCTTATGGAATAGACCATAAGAGATTGTATTCATGGCTTTACCATAAAGACAAACCAATTTTCTTTAGAAAGTCCAGTAGAAACATTTGTTAGAGACTCAAAACCACTTGTAAAATAAACAATTCAAAATGCTAAGAAAAACATGAAAACATGCCCAATGGCTTTTGTATTTGAAGGAATAAAAGTCAAATCACAATATGTCCACCCACCAGATTGGCAATTCTTTTTTTTTTCTTGTTGTTCCAGATTAGCAATTCTTGAAAAGTATTAAAAAAGATGAAGTTAAATGGGAATACTCACATATTGCAAAGAGGCAGCATCCCTCACTCCTGATTCCTTCTGTAAGTTCACTTTTCAAATACAAACCAAAGGATCCCCAATCACCTCCCTTACAGGATCTCACATTCTGGCCTACTGTATCCCTGCCCTGATCACCCCAGGCGAGGCACCAAATAGCTAAAGACAAACCAATCAATTCTAAGCCTGTTTACTCTCCTTGCTTGTTCCTTTCTATTAGAAACCACAATAAAGGCTGTTGCTCAAAATTCCTCCCTCTCATTCTGCTTTGTGACTGATCCTGGTACTACCCTATGTGGCCCTCCTTGGTGTAACATTTTCTTTCCTCTGGGGAACTGTGAGTAATAAGCTATCTTCACAATGGCACTTGATTCCTGACCTGTAGGTCTTGCTTATGTCAGATTTTCTATTAATACATTATATTAAAATACATATTTGTTTATAATAGGTGAAAATTTGGGAAAATATATTCTAAAAAATGACAAAGCACAATCGCACAAAGTTACCTGAAAAAGGAGACATTCAGAAGATGACAAGTGCAGTGATAGGACTAGGGTGTGATTGGCAGGGCGGGGAGAAAAACAGAGAGGAATGATGCTAGGTTCCAATACCACAGTTAGAAAATTAGGGTAATATTGAGAGAAAAGCTGAAAGTTCTAATCATTTAATCCAGCAAAATCAACAGTGAGGAATCCATAAAGAATGATACTTTTCTTTTTATATTTTTTTCAATTACAAAGCAGGAATTGGCTATTTTTTATTGTTTTTTTTTAATTAATTAATTTATTTATGATAGTCACACAGAGAGAGAGAGAGAGAGAGAGAGAGAGAGAGAGAGAGAGGCAGAGACACAGGCAGAGGGAGAAGCAGGCTCTATGTACCGGGAGCCCAATGTGGGATTCGATCGCGCTCTGGGCCAAAGGCAGGCGCCAAACCGCTGCGCCACCCAGGGATCCGGCTATTTTTTATTGTTATTATAGTTTTGGCTGTTTTAGTGACTTCTTGGTTTTTGTATTACAATATTTTTATTTTTTTTGTGGTACCCTAAAGACAACTTCTTGTGTATATATTAAAAAGTCATTGTATTGCTTCTTTACTTCTTTTTTAATATATTAGTAAATATATTAAAAATGTATACTAATGTATCCTAATGTATCTTAGTCATTAACAAATGTATCCGTGACTAAGTACTCTGTTTTTGTATTCCAAAGAAATAATTAAAATTTTTCTATGCAATGATTAAACTTGAAAAATCAAAAGTGTGCACTAAGGGCACATAATGTTCATTCTAAATCTAATTATTAAACTCTTGTTTAATTCATTTATTTAGCCATTCTTTTGAGAGAAATATATTGAATAATTAGGTAAACATTTATCAGCAGTAACCATACTTATTTGATGATTTTGTATGCAAGATAGCATGTCATGGTCCTGAAGAAATACATTTCCTTACTAGAATAACCACTAACTCAAATTATATATTATTTCAGCAATAAAATTTTAAAATACATTTTCTGATAAAAGGGGAATTTTGAATTTGTGAATACTCACTTGTTACTTGATTAAAAACATAAAGAAATGCTTTATGTTTTAAAAGACAACCTATGTAATGAGATCTGATGAATTTTTGTAAATAATATATATTAAAATCCTCTCTGCTTAATGGGTTGAAAAATTAACTCTCAAAATGTATCTATACATTTAAATATTTTATAACATTATTTCACAGATATATATATAGATATATATATAGATATATATATAAATATTTACATGAACAAATAATTGGGAATTTGATACTGTTCCAACCAGTTTCAGTTACTGAAATAGTTCCCTTATGTAGTAGCTTCATATCCAATTTTCTTCCCACTAGAAATTTATCATTATTTTTCAGAAAAGTTCTACAATTTTCCAAAAGTTCTATCAATTTGAACAGTGTATCACAAAGAGTATAAAATGAATATTTCATAAACCGAAATCTTTATTTTGCTTCTCATTAATTGGTAGAGCCTCCTATATATGAAACTATATAAAATAAATTACTATTTAAATAAATTCCAAATAGGTACTACAATACCTTGAATTTAAAAACCTCAAAAGATGGGCAGCCCCGGTGGCTCAGCGGTTTAGCGCCACCTTCAGTCCAGCCCACATCGGACTCCCTGCATGAAGCCTGCTTCTCCCTCTGCCTGTGTCTCTGTCTCTGTCTCTGTCTTTCTCTCTGTGTGTGTGTTTCTCATGAATAAATAAATAAAATTTAAAAAAAATAAAAACCTCAAAGAAACAAACAAACAACCTCAAGGAAGTGAACTAAACCCAAATAACATGGTTTATATTTGGTGTGTAAAAACAAAGAATATATTTCCATCATCTATATTTAAATATTCACTTTTATGTATTATAATTAAATGCTGCTAGATTCTTGTGTCTCTAAATTGAATAGTATTACTTGAGAGAAAATATATATGTGCTCTCCAGAAGTTATCACACAAACACAGTATTAAGTAAAGTTCAAAATTAAGATTAAAAAGTAAAAATCAAGTAACCATTGAAACTGGAGCAAACACTGACATAAATTTATTAATATAAGTGCAAAGTAAACAGACTAGTCAAGTCTGCTGGTTGCACCATGAATTATTTATCAACACCTAGAGGTGCATAATCAGAACAAGATATGTAAACTTGCTCTAGATTTTCAAGGTTAAAAAATTATATATCCAAGAGCACTGAGAAATAAGTAAAAGGTTTGATCTATTAAAATATTTTTCAGGGACCCCTGAATGACTCATTGGTTGAGTGTATGTGTTTGGCTCAGGACATGATGATATCAGTCCCAGAACTGAGTCCCACATCGAGCTCCCTGTGAGGAGTCTGCTTCTCCCTCTGCCTATGTCTCTGCCTCTCTCTGTGTATCTCTCATGAGTAAATAAATAAAATATTTAAAAATTAATTAATTAATTAATTAATTAAAATATTTTACTCACTAGGGATCCACTAAAAACATGCCAAATATGTGTGCACACTGGACCTCTATAGAAAGTGTTCATAAAAAAAATTAAAAATCCTTAAAATCTCCCTAAATTTTTGATGTGAATGAAATCTCAGTATAGGTCAATTTAAAATGCCATAAGTGTTCAAAATTGTATAATAATGCAATATGTATTAAATTTAAATTTAAAAAATTAATATATGCTGTCTACAATTTCCACTTTTTGTGATGATTGGCTGGCTCAGTCAGTAGAGCATGATTCTTCATCTTGGTCATGAGTTTGAGTCCCACTTTGGACATAGACTTTACTTTTAAAAAAAGAGAGAGACTAGGAATTAGAATTTTTTTTAATTTTTTTTTTTTTATTTATTTACGATAGTCATACAGAGAGAGAGAGAGAGGCAGAGACACAGGCAGAGGGAGAAGCAGGCTCCATGCACCGGGAGCCCGATATGGGATTCGATCCCGGGTCTCCAGGATCGCGCCCTGGGCCAAAGGCAGACGCCAAACCCCTGCGCCACTCAGGGATCCCTAGGAATTAGAATTAAATTGGTTTTGATTAGTCAGAGATAAATTTTTTAGCTGTAATTTTGAACAGCTTTCTACTGTAAAAATACAGTTGTATATTTTGGAGAATATTTTGAAACTGATTTAGAATATTTTTTGATGAAGAGACTATATTTTATTTTGTACAGTGAGATTATAGAGGAAAGATTTTTACCTGAAGAACTCAGTATTTTTATAATAAGAAAGAATACAAAGTTTTTTTAAAAAATCATATTAGTCTATAATGGCTCCTAACACATTGTGTCATAGAATTAAACAATGCTAATTATGGATGTAAAAAATCAAAATAATAGCTCACAGACTGTAGTATAAGAGGTTATTTATGGTCTTGGAGTAAAGAAAAATCAGTTATGAAAAAGTTCAACAAAAGCATGTGTAAGCAACTTGAAAGGACACATAAACAATTCTAGACTTAGGCATAGGATACTGTTTTAAACTTCAAGGTTGTTTTTTTTTTTTCTTTTTTCTCAAATATTGCCATTTTGTCATGAACCTCTGAAAATGATTTTGAAGACCTCCAATACAAACCAATATAACTTATCATGGTCACAACATAAGAATTAAATGTCACCTTACAGAATCCTTTACAGCTGAGCTTAGATGAAATTTTAATTACTGTACTGAAGACACTTAGAAAGTTAACAAGCAAGACCAACTCAGAGAAATCTTTTGTTTCTACCACCAACATGCCTTGGGAATGGCCTTGAATATATGCTTAAAGAGGTAATTATACTTTGATTTGCTCCAAGTTACTGAATTGAAATGAGTTCATGTGAATTTTGTCCCTTCCCAGTCTGGATTAAAATATTTTCTGGTTAAATCAATCTTGTAGAGATTTATGTAATGATATCAACATTAAGATAGAGAATTTTTCTTTGAGTCAATAAATAGAATGCAGATAACAATTCTTTGTGATTATCAGATTTGAAACTGAGAAGAAAACACCAACTTTATCTGAGTTTATTGTGGCAATGTCACAAATAATGGACATAGTTTCAACCTTCCTAAAGATTTTGAAAATGCTCTTTGATTATATCGTAAAATATACTTAAAACATTAAATTATTTTCTACTAAAAAAAAGAAATACTCAACCAAAAAGTCACACGTGTTTAGCAATGTCTAGATACTGTTGGAAGAGGATCATGCAGCAGGTGTGTTTTCCCACAGATGTGACCAACATGTCAAGAATGAATATTAAAGAATGGCAAAAGCTACAAGCTAGAAATATGAAAAAGTTTCAGTATAATATGGACTGATAATATTGGGATTGGGTTGAACTGAACTAAGCAAAGCATATTTGTTTCACTGCATGTGTAAGGCAACTGCATGTGTATGAAAGAAATAACATGAAAATGACTAAAACAAAGGATTGAATTTAGAAACACTTTCTGAGATTCCTAACTCCTATAAAAATTTGCTTAAAAATAATCCCTATCATTTGAGTAAGATAATGATAGCATACACATTTTTTCCTGAACAAGGTGGGAAAAGAAATAGTGAAAACACTAAGGAAGAGACACAAAATAACGGAGTTCATCGACTGTTTCGTCTTCAAGAGATTAAAAGTGTGTACTAGTGCAGGTCTTGAAAAAGTGTTGATGAATGATATAGATGGTAGAGATGATAGAAGGGTGAGATATTTTAAATTATTTTTGAAAAATCAAAATATTTTTTAAATACCAAGAAACTATAGCTTTCTAAAAGAAGAAAGAAGAAAAAGTTGTTATAGATGAGGTGGTCAAGAAACTGAAGGGTAAGATTTGGGGGAATTCTCAATTTGTTGTCAAGATCATGGTGAATGACAGGGGCTTTGAAAGCCAAAAGCAAAAATTGTCATAATGGAAAGAGACCAAATGGTTGGAAAGAGCAATCAGAAGTAGAAGGCTTGGTATAGATGGATAAATGTCATAAGCAAAAAAACAGGCACAATTTATTTGCAATGTGTATTTGTTTGTTTGCAGAAAGAACACTAATAGGCTGGCCACTAAAAATGAATGCCAAATGGATATATAACCAACCTCTTCATTAGGTGTGTGAGGCTAGGATGGCAAAAGATAGCACCTCGCTGAAAGAATTATTGAAGTTATATTTTCTAGGCACACTGGATCTCAGTTTTCGTTGAAAATATGAAAGATTTAAAAAAATAAAAAAGAAAATATGAAAGATTTGGTTAATTAGTACATGCAGCCATGAATACTCACTCTGATGTGGGATGGAAGGTAGGAGATTGGTTCTAGTGCAGATGCACAGACATGTGCTGATTAAAATATAGTAATAAATGACATGAAAGTGAGAGATAAACCAGAACATGAGACAAATAGTCTCATTCATGACAGTTTCTTTGGGAAAAGAGAAAATTGTGACTTTTAAAATACTTCATCCAATATTATTAATGACTTCGGGAATTTTTCCAATGACTCAAGGAATTGCCACATTCTGGAACATCATTCAAGATAAAATGCTTAAGAGGACTTTACTTAATGAAAATTTTCATAATACTAGGACACACAAAATACACTTGGGTTTTACATCTACCCAAATTCATGTAATTGGAAATTAGGATTACAGGTATTTTTCTTATCTTTTTGTTACATTTGTAATTTTTCTTATTTATTGATAAATTAAGCTTTAGTAAATGAAAAGGATTAATAGGAACCAGTCTGTTAAGTAAAGACAATGAAAGTATATTGTGTTTAACATTCTATTTGCTTCACAGTATTTATAGATTTTGTCTACTGCATGGAAAATTGTAGGAATTCTGCATATGTTCAGCCTAATGTAATCATTTCTTGTGTTCTGTGGAGCCAATCCTGATTCAACAAAATTAGCTCTAATTTTGTGTCTTTTATTTGTTTCCTCTTCTAGGTTAAATATGGTTTGGAAAAAATATGTTAGAAAATTTGAAAATTGTGAAAATCACTGGCTTATTGGAAAGAGTGTTCTATTCAAAGATGAAGTCTTGTCTCTAGCTTACATTAAACATTTGTTTAATTCCAATCAGTGTCCTGGATTTCCCATCTCTAAAATATGTCCATGAAACATTTCCCTTCCTTGTAGGAAATAAAGATTATTTTTTAAGTTTGGAAATTATTAGAAATCTCTGTTTTTATGTGTGTGTTTATTTGTTCCTGGCTTCGAATTATTTTTCTGTCAACATCTTATCTTTACTCTCATTTAAACTGAGAAATGTTATTAATGGATTGATGTATTTACCTGGAGTTATTATCTTTCTGGATGCTACCTTCATATGCTTATGAAGTGGGTGGCGTATAAGTAAGAAACAATAGTAAAACAATCAGCTACTAAGAAATCTCTTCTTAATAATTATGCTAATTGTTTTATGATATTTATTTTTAAGTCAGCAATACCACTTCTATAAGCATGTATTACTTTCTTTATTTTCAAATATCTTGGACATTATAATGCAGCTTTAATTTTTTTTTCTTCCAGAATTTCACAAGTCACTGATAATAGTAAACTGAGATACGGTGGTTTTGTGTGGTTCTTTGTTGGTTTCCAGATCTAATACGTTGTTCAGGCCAGCATCAAAGCGCTGAAGAGTTTAGAACTACTTTGATATTTTTAAAAATCAGAGAAAAATATTCCTTCCACATAGCTGTGAGAGAACTAAGAACTTTTACTATACATGAATTTATTAAATATCTCCTTTGAAATGTATTATTGTCAATGTTTCAATGTGCCGTAGCAAAGTAATCAGTGTTTTTCTATGCAAACATAATTTAAGTGAACTACTATATTTCCAAAATTAAGAATATTGAATGACTTTAAGAATGGTTGTATTATCTTCTATTTTTTTTTTAATTTTTATTACCTGTATAAAGTAAAATGTTCTTTAAAATCCTCCTTTTGAGTTTTCAAACATTAGTTTTCCTTATCTTTGGTAGGTTAAAATATATTAAAATGTCTGCTTATTTTTTCAAGATTATTTATTTATTCATGAGAGACAGAGGAGAGAGAGAGAGAGAGAGAGAGAGAGAGAGAGAGGCAGAGACACAGGCAGAGGGAGAAGCAGGCTCCATGCAGGGAGCCCAACATGGGACTCGATCCCGGGTCTCCAGGATCAGGCCCTGGGCTGAAGGCAGCGCTAAACCACTGAGCCACCTGGGCTGCCCAAAATGTCTGCTTATAAGAAAATACTGGACTGTCTCTATATTTCTGGGGGACCCAGTGCAAAATGAAAATGAATATTTTGCCTTCTTCAAAAACTATTATGAATTTCAAGATAATGACAGCCAAGTATTAAACCAAATGTGAAGTCATTATATACACATGGAGTCCTGTGTGACTACACAGGTAATGCAGACATTGAGTCTGCAGTAAGCCCACATCCAAATAGATAAATCTTATAGATTCTTACAACTAAAAAAAAAGAGAAAAAGAGAAAATGTACTTCATATGTATACTTAGTAATTTGACTGATTGTAAATGAAATTGACAATGAGATTGAAATTTGTGTTCCGGATCTCAATTTACATCTGAATTAAAAGTTCTATACGAATTATTTTTCAAAATATAAAAGATGTTTCTAAGAAGAGAATTCCTGAAAAAAAAATTAAAATAATTTATAATTTAATGCCATATTTAAGTCCATGATATTTGATCATAGAAATATATATTCCATTATTATTTAGGTGGAAATACCAAAATAAATATGTACTCAAAATTACTCAACTTGGGACATTTGGATAGCCCAGCCATTGAGCATCTGCCTTTGGCTCAAGGCATGATCCCAGAGTCCTGGGATCAAGTGCCACATCGCGCTCTCTGCATGGAGCCTGCTTCTCCCTCTGCCTGTGTCTCTGCCTCTCTCTCTGTGTCTCTCATGAATAAATATGTAAAAACTTTTAAAAAATTAATCAACTTATTTTTGTCATATATATATATATATATATATATGACTTATATTTGTTCCGTGGTATATATATCACTGAACAAATAAGATTTGAGAGCAGAAATAGGGGCACCGGGGTGGCTCAATCAGTTAAGCATCTGCCTTAATCTCAGGTCATGATCCCAGGGTCCTGGAATCAAGCCCTTCATGGGGCTCTCTGCTCAGTGGGAGTTCTGCTTCTCCCTCTCCCAATTCCCGCAACTCCTCTTGCTTGTGCTGTCTGTTTCTCTGTCTGAAATAAACAAATAATATCTTTAATAAAATCTTTAAAAAAATTGAAAGTGAACGTTTGGAACATGTAAAAAATATTTTCTTGTTGTGTTTTGGAGGCTATTAGCAGGGCAGGAACTCACCACTGATTCACCTCCTGCTTGAACAACCCTGTAATGTAATTTGCAAGCCAGTTGTAATTTCACCCAAAACATATTATGAAATGGAATGTTTTTACTCTCACAGGGTTTGCCCTACAGAATAATTTGTAAGAGAGAAGAACATTGTTCTTCTTGAGCTTAATGGCTGCTCCTTTTGAAGTCGCATACATATTTACCTGACCAATCCTTCTTACTCTCTATTTCAAGTTATCTGGTGAAATTAATTTGGAATATAATTGATGGGAGGTCTGATCTGAATAAATGTCCATGTTACAAATGCAAATGCATTAATGTATTTTACAGCTATGCAGTTTCAAGAACTGACTTATTTCTATCTGCTTTTTATTCACTTTTTAAAATTAGGCTACTGATGCATATTAGAATTTAATTACACCAATTAGTACTGCCACATCAGACATATGATGTGCCTTCAATTAAGAAGTACCTAATGGGTATTAGTACAATTTAGCTTCATAATTAAAGTTCTAAGAACAGCACAAATTAAACATTATGATTACAAAACATTAAAAATCTACTGGTGAAATTAAAGCTGAATATTTTAGCTTCTCCATTTAAACTGATTTTTAAAAAGAGAGACAGGATTACATAAAAAACAATGTTAATATTATTGAAGCATTCTTAACTAAAGTGAGAAAACTATTCATGCATGCATATGTATATATATCATAGATAATGATTAAATATTTAAGAAAATATCAAACATAATATTCCTGTCATCTAATAGGTGTTAAAAGTTATTATTTCAGGTTTTGTTTTTTCTTTGTTTTTGCTTTTCTTTCTTCTTTTTTTTTTTTTCCATAAGATATTTATCTGCAATAGCCACTTAGAACTCCTGCTCCAGGGAGCATAGATGGCAGACACAGGAAGCCTCAGTGGCAGAATCTCTGATTATGGGACTGTACTGGGACCATATTTCCTCAGGATGCTCCTGGCCAATGACTGAGCATGGTGGGGTACTTGTGGGGGACCTGTTGTTAGGAATGGTGGCACTCTTATTAGACTTTGAATTGAGGACTCCTCATTGGTCTGGCCAAAACTTACTGCCACTGTGCTGAAGGCTGAGAATATTTTGATTCAATTCTTTCTTTTTTCCTTCCACACTGATCATTGCTATCTGAGGATTCCCTGTATTTATACCTGCTTCCTCTCCTTAATGCTTAGCGGGAACTTCCCCCATGAAATTTTTACATAACTAAAAAAACTGCTTTGTGTTAGCTTCTTGGAAACCTAATAAATATCTTATGTAGAATACATATATATGTATTAAATATTATATATTATATGTATTTATATATTATATATTATTAAATATATATATTTAATAACTTTTGCCATTATTGGGATACTGATTTTTAAAGATTATCTGAACATGGATACTTAAAAATAACAAAACTCTAAGAATATCTTTCTATCTGGATTACTTTTATTTTTTTTTTTATTTTTTTTTAATCTTTTTTTTTTTTAATTTTTTTTATTTATTTATGATAGTCACAGAGAAGAGAGAGAGAGAGAGAGGCAGAGACACAGGCAGAGGGAGAAGCAGGCTCCATGCACCGGGAGCCTGACGTGGGATTCGATCCCGGGTCTCCAGGATCGCGCCCTGGGCCAAAGGCAGGCGCTAAACCGCTGCGCCACCCAGGGATCCCCTAATTTTCTTCAAAAGAAATAGAATATTAGATGGAGGGAGCCAAGAAGGTGGACGAATAGGGAATCTCATTTCATCTGTTCCCTTAAATTCAGCTAGATAACTATCAAATCATTCTGAACACTCAAGAATTCAACCTGAGACGTAAGAAAAAATATCTGGATCTCTGCAAGTAGAAAAGTGACCACTTTTTGCAAGCAAGGTAGGACATGTGGAGAAATTATTCTGAAGGGATATATCCGAAGATAAATGGTGGAGAGAAGGAGCCTTAATAAGCTGACTACTGGAATGTGATATAATACTGGAGTGCAAAATCAGAATCCTTAGAAATTGGTTCCAGTGAGAGACATCCCTGCCAAAAAGGTGCTCAGGTGATGAAATGGGGTGGAATTCTAGGTGACACAATATGATTTCAAGATCCCTGGAATCACAGAAAGAATGGGAGTGCCTCAGCCAATAGAGTTCGCAAACACCGGAGCAGGGAAACTGGTTAGGGTCAGCGAGCGGGAAGGGGGCTCTCAGCTCAGTTAGCCACCACCAGATTGGATGACTGCTCTCCACATGGGGACCGTGCAAAGAACAGCAGCTGGGGGACCCTCCACCTTCCTCTGAGAGGGATAGAGCAGGTGCCTGCACAGCTGTGGGAGAGCTCTCAGTGTGGGACTGCCCTGCAGAAGAGAGGAAAGCAGTGACTCTTGGCCTTTCCCTGGGAGGATCAGTGTGGACATGCACCATAGGAGTCTGTGGATTTTGGCACACACAGAAGTGAAGACTTTATTCCTGAGGCTTTATTGAAGAGAGGGGACTGTGACCTTTTCACACTGGGGCTGGATATTGAATGTGGACATTTTTATTTTGATCCTAGAAAGAGGTACAGAAAACCTTCAGGGAACAAAAGACACACAGAATAACCAATAACAGCTTGAGCCCAGCATCCTTGCAAATGGCAGTGAACTCTGCCCAGGCAAAGATACCTAGGAATCAGTGCAGCAGGGCCCTCTCCCAGAATATCAACTGGAAGAACAACTGGACAGCAAATTTATGGACCATTCAGGACAGTAAAACTCCAGCGCTAAGGTAAAATAGTGTATAGAATTTTAGATTCTTTCTCACGAGTCATTTTTCTTCCACTTTAAAATTTTCCATTTCTTTTTTTTCTCTTTTCTTTTTTTAATTAATTTTTATTGGTGTTCAATTTACCAACATACAGAATAACACCCAGTGCTCATCCCATCAAGTGTCCCCCTCAGTGCCCGTCACCCATTCACCCCCACCCCCCACCCTCCTCCCCCTCCACCACCCCTAGTTCATTTCCCAGAGTTAGAAGTCTTTATGTTCTGTCTCCCTTTCTGATATTTCTCACACATTTCTTCTCCCTTCCCTTATATTCCCTTTCACTATTATTCATATTCCCCAGATGAATGAGAACATACACTGTTTGTCCTTCTCCGGTTGCTGTGGCCAAGTTCAAAAAGGGTGTTGCCTGAGTTCTCCTCTGGGATTTTGATGGAATCTTGTCTCACATTTAGATCTTTCATCTATTTTGAGTTTATCTTTGTGTATGGTGCAAGAGAGTGGTCCAGTTTCATTCTTCTGCATGTGGATGTCCAATTTTCCCAGCACCATTTATTGAAGAGACTGTCTTTCTTCCAGTGGATCGTCTTTCCTCCTTTATCATATATTAGTTGACCATAAAGTTCAGGGTCCACTTCTGGGTTCTCTGTTCTGTTCCATTGATCTATATGTCTGTTTTTGTGCCAGTACCACACTGCCTTGATGAACACAGCTTTGTAGTACAACCTGAAATCTGGCATTGTGATGCCCCCAGATATGGTTTTCTTTTTTAAAATTCCCCTGGCTGTTTGGGGTCTTTTCTGATTCCACACAAATCTTAAAATAATTTGTTCTAAGTCTCTGAAGAAAGTCCATGGTATTTTGACAGGGACTGCATTATACGTGTAAATTGCCCTGGGTAACATTGACATTTTCACAATATTAATTCTGCCAATCCATGAGCATGGAATATTTTTCCATCTCTTTGTGTCTTCCTCAATTTCTTTCAGAAGTGTTCTATAGTTTTTAGGGTATATTTTGAGAACCACTAGTTTCTTATTTTGTCAACTCTTTGTTTTTCAGTCTTTTTTTAGCATTTACATTTTATAGATATATTCTTCAATTTTTACTTCCTTTCACTCTATTCCATTTTGTTTTATTTTTTAATCTCTTTTTTAAAAGATTTTATTTATTTATTCATGAGAGACACAGAGAGAGAAGCAGGGATATAGGCAGAGAAACAGGTTCCAGGCAAGGAATCCAATGCAGGACTCCAGGATCATGCCCTAGGTGGAAGGCAGGCGCTAAACCACTGAGCTACCCAGGTGTCCCCAAATATATATATAAACATAATTGCTTTCTTTACAATTTAGGATTTAATATCTTCTAACACAGACCAAAATATACCCAAGAACAAGTGGATCACCCTGTTTTTCTACCCTGTGAGGTCATATTCTCTCTTCCCACCCTCCTTTTTTTTTTCTTTCCCTAATTTGTTTGTTTCTTTCTTAATTTTCCATTTTCTTTTCTGGTTTCTGACCTCTTTGCATTTGTCTAGGGTGTATTTTGCTTGGATCTTGGTTCATATTTTTGATAGTTCTCACTCACTCATCCATTCTTCTCTGGACGCAATGTCTAGAAGGAGAAATTCACAACAAAAGAAGGAATGAGAGGAAATGCTATCTGCCACAGATCAAATCAATATGGGCATAAGTACAATGTCAGAGATGTAATTCAGGATAACAATTATAAAGTTACTAATTAGGTTGAGAAAAGCATACAAGACTCTTAGTGAAGAAATGAGATCTAATCAGGCCAAAATTAAAAGTGCTCTAACAGATATGGATTCAAACTTAGATGCTCTAATAGCTAGGGTAAATGAGGCAGAAGAGAAGGTAAGTGAGATAGAAGACAAGCTTGTGGAAAGGAAGGAAGCTGAGGAAAAGAGAGAAAAATAACTAACAGAACATGAAGGGAGACTTCAGGAATAACAATGTAATAAAATGGAAAAAAAATAAATTACTGGAGTCCCTGAGGGAGAAGAAAGAGAGAGAGGGCTAGAAGGTATATTTGAGCAAATCATAGCTGAGAACTTCCCTAATCTGTAAGGAAATAGGCATTAACGTCCAAAAGAAAGAGGGGACCCCTCCCAAAATCAATAAAAAATAGGTTAGCATTCTGACATATAATAGGGAAGCTTGTGAATTTCAAAAATAAAGAGAAAATCCTGAAAGCAACTTGAGACAAGAGGTCCCTAACCTATGGGGGTAGGAACATTAGAATGGCATCAAACCTATCCACAGAGACCTGGCAGGCCAGAAAGGGCTTGCATGATATTTTCAAAGTAGTAAAAAAAAAACATGCAGCCAAGAATACTTTACTCAGCAAGGCTATCATTCAGAACGGAAGGAGAGATAAACGGCTTCCAGGACAGACAAAAAATGAAAGAATACATGACCACAAAGCCAGCCCTCCAAGAAATATTAAGGGGGATCCTATAAGCAAAAAGAGAGCCCATGAGTAATATAAACCAGAAAGAAATAGAGACATTCTACAAAAATAGGTAATACAATAACACTAAATTCATATGTTTCAATAGTTACTCTGAAGTAAATGAGCTAAACACTCCAGTTATAAGATACAGGTATCACATTGGATTAAAAAAAAAAAAAATCTCATTCAGATGCTATCTACAACAGACTCCTTTTAGATCTAAAGACATCTCCAGACTGAAAGTGAGGGCATGGAGAACCATTTATCATGTTAACAGACCTCAAAAGAAAGCTAAGGTAGTAATTCTCATTTAAAACCAATTAGATTTTAAACCAAAGACTCTGATAAGAGAAGAAGGACACTATATCATACTTTAAGGGTCTACCAACAAGAAGATCTAACAATTATATATATTTGTGCTCCTAATTTGGGAACATCTAACTACACCAAACAATAACCAAATTAAGAAACACAATGAGAATAATAAATAATAATAGGGGATTTCACTACCCCACTCACGGCAATGGACAGATCATCTAAGCACAAGATCAACAAGGAAATAAGGGCTTTGAATGACACACTAGATCAGATGGACTTTACAGGTATATAGAGAGCATTCCATCCTTAAGCAACAGAATACATATTCGTCTCGAGTTCACATGAAACTTTCTCCAGAATAGACCACATACTGGGTCACAAATCAGGTCTCAACATATACCAAAAGATTAGAATTATTCTTTGCATATTTTCAGACCAAATGCTTTGAAACTTGAACTCAATCACAAGAGAAAATTTTGAAGGAACTCAAACACTTGGAGATTAAAGAGCATACGACTACAGAATGAATTGATCAACCAAGAAATTAAAGACGATTTTTTTTAATTCATGAGAATTACTGAAAATGAAAATACAACTGTTCAAAATCTTTGGGGTACAGCAAAGAAAATCCTAAGAGGGAAGTACATTGCAATATAAACCTCTTTCTAAAAAATTAGAAACAGCAAATAAACCTTAAACTAAGCAGAAGATAAATAATAAAGAGTAAAGCAGAACTCAATGAACTATAAACCAGAACAATAGAATAGATCAATGAAACTAGGAGCTGGTTCTTTGAAAGAATTAATAAGATAGATAAATCCCTAGCCAGACTTATCAAAAGAAAAGAGAAAGGACCCACATTAATAAAATCATGAATTAAAGAGATCACAACCAACACCAAGGATATACAAATTATTTTGAAATTATATTATGAGCAATTATATACCAACAAATTAGGCAATCTGGAAAAAGTAGATGCATTCCTAGAAACTTATAAATTATTAAAACTGAAACAAGAAGAAATAAAAAATCTGAACACCCATAATCAGCAAGAAAATTGAAACAATAATCACCCCCCCCCCTCAAAAAAAAAAAAAAGTCCAGGGCCAAAAAGCTTCTCAGGGGAATTCTTCCAAATATTAAGGAAAATAAATACCTATTCTACTTAAGCTGTTTCAAAATAATAGCAATGGAAGGAAAACTTCCAAACTCTTTCTATAAGGCATTATCTTGATCTCCAAACCAAAGAATCTCAAAAGGAAAATCAAAGACTGATATCCCTGAGGAACATGGATGCCAAAATTCTCACCAAGATATTAGCAAATTGAATCCAATAGTACATTAAAAGGATTATTCACCAGGACCAAGTGGGATTTATTCTTGGGATCTAAAGAGTGGTTCAACTTTCACAAATCAATCAGTATGATATATCACATTAATAAAATAAAGAACAAGACCCATATGATCCTCTCAATTGATGCAGAAAAAGCATTTGACAAAATGCAGCATCCTTTCTTGACTAAACCGCTTCACAGTGCAGGGATAGAGGAAACATACCTCAACATCATAAAAGACATCAATGAAAGTCCACAACAAATATCATCCTCAATGGGGAAAATCTCTTAGTTTTTCCCCTAAGGTCATGAGCATGTCCACTCTCACCACTTTTATTTTTTTAAAGATTTTATTTATTTATTCATGAGATACACACACGAGAGAGAGAGAGAGAGAGAGAGAGAGAGAGAGCATACGCAGAGGGAGAAGCAGGCTCTACACAGGGAGCCTGATGTGGGACTCAATCCCAGGACTCCAGGATCACACACTGGGCCAAAAGCAGGCACTAAACTGCTGAGCCATCCAGGCATCCCTCTCCACTGTTATTCAACATAGTACTGGAAGTCCTAGTCTCAGCAATCACAAAACAAAAAGAAATAAAAGGCATCCAAATCAGCAAAGAAGTTAAACTCTCATCTTTGCAGATGACATGACACTTTATATGGAAAACCCAAAGATTCCATCCTAAAATTGCTAGAACTCACATAACTCAGCAACATGGCAGGATATAAAATCAATGCACAGAAATCAGATGCATTTCTATACACTAACAATGATGCAGAAGAAAGACACATCAAGGAAATGATCCCGTTTACAATTGCACCAAAAAACCATATCTTGGAATAAACCTAACCAAAAAAGTAAAGTATCTGTACTCTAAAAAGTAAAGAATGCTTATGAAGAAATTGAGGAAGACACATTGAGATGGAAAAACATTCCATGCTCAAGGATTGGAAGAACAAATATTGTGAAAATGTGTATGCTACCCAGAGCAATTTACACATTCAATGCAATCCCTATCAAAATACCATTAACATTTTTCACAGAGCTGGAACAGATAATCCTAAGATTTGTATGGAAATAGTACAGACCTCAAATAGTGAAAGAAATGTTGGAAAAGAAAATCAAAGCTGATGGCCTCACAATGCCAGACTTCAAGGTATATTACTAAGCCATAATCATCAAGACAATGTGGTACTGGTACAAAAACAGACACAGAGATCAATGGAACAGAATAGAGAACCCAAAAATAGGCCCTCAACTTTGTGATCAACTAATCTTCAACAAAGGATGAAGGTATATTCAATGGAAAAAGACAATCTCTTCAATAAATGGTGCTGGGAAAATTGGTCAGCCACATCTAGAAGAATGGAACTAGATCTTTTTCTCACACCATACACAAAGATAAACTCAAAATGGATGAAAGACCTAAATGTGCAACAGGAATCCATCAAAATCCTAGAGAAGAACACAGACAGCAACCTCAGCTGCAGCCACTTTTTGCTAGACACATCTCCAAAAGCAAGGGAAATAAAAGCAAAAAAATTACCTATTGGGACTTCATCAAGATAAGAAGCTTCTGCACAGCAAAAGAAACAGTCAATAAAACTAAAAGGCAACCTACAAAGGGAGAAGATATTTGCAAATGATAAACATCAGATAAAGGACTAGTATCCAAGATCTATAAAGTACTTATTGAACTTAGAACTAAAAAAAAAAAACCCAAATAATCCAGTCAAGAAATGGGCAGAAGACTTCAACAGTCATTTTGATAAAGAAGACATACAAATGGCCAGCAGATACATGAAAAAATGCTTCATATCACTTGGCATCAAGAAATAAAAATCAAAATCACAGTGAGATATCACTTTACATTAGTGAGAATGGCTAAAATTAACAATATGGGAAACAACAAATGTTGGTGAGGACATGGAGGAAGGGGAACCCTCTTGCACTGTTGGTAGGAATGCAAGCTGGTGCAGCCACTCTGGAAAATGTCATGAAGTTTCCTCAAGAAGTTAAAAATAGAGCCACCCATGACCCAGCAATTGCACTACTAGGTATTTGTCCCAAACTTACACATGTAATGATCTGAAGGAGTACCTGCACCCCAATATTCATAGCAGCAATGTCTGCAATAACCAAACTGTGGAAAGACCCAAGATGTCCATCAACAGATGAGTAGATAAAGGAAATGTAATATACTAATGTGATATTGTATATATATATACAAGTATTATATATATATATATATATATATACAATAGAATATTACTCAGTCATCAGAAAGTATGAATACTTACCATTTACATCAATGTGGATGGAACTGGAGGGTATTAAGCTGAGCAAAATAAATCAAACAGAGAGAGACAATTATGAGAGACAATTCACTCATATGTGGAGTATAAGAAACAGTACAGAGGATCATAGGGGAAGGGAGGGAAAACTGAAGAGGAAGTCATCAGAAAAGGAGGGAAAGCATGAAAGACTCATCACTATAGGAAACAGGGTTGCTTGAAGGGAGATGGGTAGGGTATGGGGTAGCTGGGTGATAAGCTATTAAGGAGGGCAGGTGATGTGATGAGCATTGGGTGTTATACACAACTGGTAAATTATTGAACACTACATATGAAACTAATGGTGTATTATATGTTAGCTAATTGAATGTAAATTATAAAAAAAGCAGAATGATATGGAATATTATGAAAAATTCCAAATTGTCTACATATCAATAACTATTCAGAGAAACACTAATACTATAATAAAAATAAGGATTAAGGTGTTTGTATTTCTCCACTTGCTAGGAACTACATTTAAGATAAAAGTATATTTTTCCCACAACTTAAATATCAAAGATGAATTAAGACATTTAAAACTCACCCTTCTGATTGCTTTCACTGACTTATGTGGAAAAAATAATACCAAAAATTCTATCAACTAAAAAAAAAAACAAACAAAAAATTCTATCAACTGATATATATATATATATATATATAATGTATATATATATGATTTTATTTATTTATTCATGAGAGACACAGGGAGAGAGAGAGGCAGAGGCACAGGCAGAGACAGAAGCAGGCTCCGTGCAGGGAGCCTGATGTGGGACTTGATCCCAGGACTCCAGGATCATGCCCTGGGCCAAAGGCAGGCGCTAAACTGCTGAGCCACCCAGGGATCATACTCTTGATCTAATTTTGACAAATCTCTTGGTTTACTGCACAGTGGTCAACATAGAATTATTATTTTCATTTCTGGATTAGTTGTGTTTCCTGGATGACATAAATATGAAATTTTGAATTTATGTGAAATTTCATCAAGATGTGTTAAGGTGAGCATAGTAGCTAGCATTCAATGAAAGGTTTCACTTGATTGCTTGTAAATTTATTTAGTGTAGGAGAATTTTTTTTTTTAACTTAACATTTCCACCCCTATTCCACCTCATGTCTTCTGCTTCTGGAGCTTTGTTAAAAGAATGTTGAACCTTCGAGATTCACCCTACAATTAGTAAAAAATGCCATAATTAAGTTAGCATGGAATGACTAATTGGGGTTCTTTCAAAAGTGAAAAGAATTACATGTAAACAAGTGTGGAAGTGAACAGACTCTTTGAATTAACATTGCATAGGTGAGATGGGAGAAAATGGTGACCTGTTTTCTGGTGAATATTGTTAATGAGATAAATGATGAGATCAATAAATCTCATAGGAATCAGTTTGTTGACTGAAAAGGATGAATATGCTAACAAATAATGTCTCTCTTAAGTTTTACCTATGAGGGTGATCTGATTTGTCTGGATTCCAAGTTCACTACTAACAGTATTTGCTAAAAAAACATTTCCCATAGGAGCTCTAACACTTAGCAGTTTATTCCTTGTTTTGCAGGTAGGGCTTCTGACATGGCTTATGAATAAGATAAACATAGGACCTTCTTCATCTGTGCTTTAATTTTTCCTATTGTTTTTGATTTTTTATATTTTTAAAAGTGAAAACGCCAATAAGATCGTACTTACCTCCTTTCAGTTTTATGTTTGAAACTCCATTTGCAAGAAAGCAATGCTCATTATCAGGTCAGGTCTCATTCTTTCAAAATATAGCCTATTGAGTAGTCACGCGTGAGACATTCTTTACTTCCCATAGTCCATGGTGTTTTGTACATATCCCTTGATCTGAGATTAATAATCTTTTCCTGAGATAATCAATAGAATGAGATAGATAATTTGACCTCCTTATTTGTATAATGAAATATACATTTCGGGTCCTACTCAGTTATTTTCCAGTTGAATGTACTTTACAAACACACACACACACACACACAGACACACGCACACAACTGCTTCTCATTTTGCTGAAAGAATTAGTGGGAAGAATTTGTAATTTAAAATTATTGCCTCCTTTGGTACTTTTAGGACATATTTGCTTATTTAGGACTCTGAGATATTTCAAACAACATTTTAACAGCCACATATCAACATGATGAAAGGGTCATCAGTGATAATTTCCTGGTTATATTTCAGAAAGAGATATGAGTATTTGAATTTTGTGATCTCAGATTTTGGGTTTCTGTCAGGGAAATTTTTAAGTAAACCTCAGCTTCTCATCTCTGTACGTAAAACACTAGATTTCATTGTTCTGCTTCTTCTCATTTATTTATTTATTTATTTATTTATTTATTTTCTTCTCGCTATTTCTAAAATTACTTTTCTTGAAAGGAACCATGGTTAAATCTTAGGAATAGATTGAAAAAAAAGGGACTGGTAAATGGGAGCAACAAGATGTAAATACAGGCTGTTTGGATCCAATAATACACCTCTAACTACATGCTAATTATTAAGAAAATAGGCAAATTCCAAACAAAAAATTCAAGAGTATAGTTACCTCTGTGTGGCAGATAATGAATGAAAAGTAGCTGCAAAGTTACTGATACAGTTCTCATTCTTAAACTGGAGTGTGTGCTCACACGTGTTCATTCCATTACTATGTCTTATAGGTGAGGTATTTTAATTAAATATTAATGATAGAAATAGAATAGTACGAGATAAAATATCTAGCAGCATTTTGCAACAAAAAACAAAATTGAAATTGAATATAGGCTGTGTCTTTTTAAGGCCTAATCTCTCACTATGTAAACATATCTCTTAGTCAAAGAAATCACAGACCCACACATTTTCAGGCACAAAGGATTCAATTAAATAAATTAAATGAGGGAGTACTGAGGCCAATTTATACTATCAAATAACAAATAAATAAATAAATAAAATAAAAAATGCTAAATCCAGAAAAATGAAAATAGCTACATAGGATTTACATAATTTCAAAAGTGTACTTGTTAGGCATATATAATTTTTGTAAAGTTTAGAAGCTCCTGCATAATTCTTATTCTCATTATTTATTACTAAACATATTTATTTCACTTTAAAAATATTATTTTGAACTTTCATTTGTTTAATAACAATTGTTGCAATTGAAAGAGATGTGAAACAAAAATAAACTCTCAGGTGAATATCAATCTATAAGCCAGGAATATACACTGATCATTTCTTTCTAAATAATGCTATTATAAATGTATGCACAATTCAGATTATAGATCCTGAGTTATGGTGCCTATTATATTTGTATAAGTTTAATATCATTTATGAAAGATAACAAAAGAAAGATATTATGCAATTAGAATATAAATAAATATATTATTCAATATAATTACTCATTAGATATATCTATGTAATATTGGTCTTTGCTGCCATGAATTAACTCCTCACAAGATTTTAGAATTCAATTTATTTCATCAAATGTCACAAAGTCTTTGGCTTTTATCAAATATAGTACTATAAACACTGTATATAGACAGTGTACTATCTGCTAAAATATTCAAGATTTTTATATCTTCCTTTTATTGTACTTTGTTTTTATTTTCATATTTTCACACCCACACTAAATAATTCATATATATAGTGATATAATAAAACTGTAAAATCTAGTATAGATTTCATAGAGAAAAAAACATAAAAACCTTGAATTGATAATCAATTAGAAGTAAAATTTCATGTTTTTATTTTTTTGCATATTCTTCTTTCCCTAGACTTCCTGTATTGATAAAGCAGTGAACAAAGTGTATGCCTTAAAAAAAACCCTACAGAGTTTGAAGTGAATATAGATGAAAGATAATATAAGCAAATAAAATGTAGCAATTACCGTTAGATTAAAAATAGAGGGAGTATAGAGAGAACATAGCAAAAATATGTTGACTTTACCAGTAGGGTGTGAATATAAACTGAACTAAGCAGGTTTATGCTGTATGAGGCAGGGGTTACAGTAGGTGAAGATAAGACATAGAGTAGATAAGAGGCTAGTTCATATAAAATGCTCCAGTTAAAGGAATTTGAATTTATGGCTCAGGCAATAGAAGCTATTAATAGTTTTAAGCAGAGGATTGATTGGATGAGATTGGTAATTTTCAAGAAATAATTTGGGCAACATTAAAGCAAAGGATCAGAGAAGTTTGACCCTGAGGTAAGGAAATAAGATAAAAGTCTTTAGCAATAATCTAAGTGGAAATTGGATGGAAGTCAAAACTATTTACCCAAGTAAGCTGAGTCGAAATTGGTGACTAAGAAGGTGGTATGTTAAGCAGAGTGAAAAGTCCAAGACTGGGGTGTGTCTGGCTGGGGTAATGTGGAATGATAAATATGCAGTTATGTCCAGTTTCAGTGAGCAGGTTCTAGCCAGTGAAATATGGATAGGAGTCATGCAAGCCATTTTCAAGCTTTCCTCTTACACTTCCTAGGGCATACATGGATATTTCAGTACTTAGTTGTTATCATAGCCCACCTCAATTAATACCAGTTTGTTGGAAGGAATGAGTACTATTGTAATGAAAAGCTAAAATCTGTGGCATTGTCTTACAATCAGGAAGTAGGTGGTGTGGTAACTTAAATCATCGATCATCAAAGATGATGGGAAGCAACAGTCCATTCATCCCTCACAGAGGGAAGTGGTAGGTATCAAAAAACTGTTGTATGAGTGTTTTTCCCAGAAAACAAAAACACAGTTTAGCCAAAGAACTTATTCGTCTGTAATACATAGATCATTGAAACTATCTGCCCAGGAGCCTTTCATAATTATCAAAAGCCCAGTGGCTCCCATGTACTTCCTATTCTTGCCTTTCTAAATGAGATTTTTGTGATTTTCCTGCCCTTGTTCTCATACAGGATATGGAAGATAATATCCTGGAACAAATGGGGACACTTCAGAACCTGATAGAGGCTATTTTACATCACCTAGAAATTCAAGATTTTGAGCTGGATATATAACGGATGAAAATCTGGGTTATGCTCCTTGGGGAGATGATTGTATTCCACGTGAGAAGTAAAGAATGAAGTGTCTAAATTCTATCCAGTTAAATTGGACAGAAGAGTTGTAACCCTCTAATATATCCTGTAAAATCTTCTATATCCCTTTCCTTTAGAAAAAGAAAAAAGAGAGAGAAAGAAAGAAAAGAAAAGTGCAGCCCAGGTGGCTCAGCGGTTTGGTGCCGCTTTCAGCCCAGGGCTTCATCCTGGAGACCTAGGATCGAGTGCCACGTCAGGCTTTCTGCATGGAGCCTACTTCTCCCTCTGCCTGTGTCTGTGTGTGTGTGTGTCTCATGAATAAATAAAATCTTTTTTAAAAAAGAAATCATTATGGATTTAAAACAAAGAAAATTAGTGTAAAAATTGGGAATAAAAATGGCTTTTTAAAAAAGGCAATGAGGCAACTATTATAAGGCAACCCAGAATTTGGAAGCAGCAAGAAGAAGTTGCTACCATCTTTAGATGGAGAGGCCAAGATAGGAGACCACATTACTGGAGCTGAGGATAGAGATTGCTGGCCAAAAGTTGACCTGTATAGGAGCCAGAGTCATGGAAAAAATGCAGCTGTTATTAGAGATGACACTATGACAGAGAGTGATTGAGAGAATGCTTAGATTTTTCCTTTTCCTGCTTTTCATCTAACATCTCCATTGTCAGATCCTACCTGTAGGCCAGACTTCATAAAATCCTGAGATACACAACCTCCACTAGTCAGGGCCTCTGTGTTATGAACTTAGCTAGGAAGAGTAAGAAATGAATTTGAGGAAAAATAGACTCATTATAATCATAACATTCAAGTAGAAATGTAAAAGATGCAACTGAATTTATGAGTGTGGAATTCAGGATAGAGATAAGGCATGGAAATATAAATTTGGGAGTCATTAGCATTTAGATTGCATATAAAGCCGTGAGATTGAGTGAGATCACCGAGGAAGCAAGTGCAAAGAAACATGAGGGGGTGAAAATCAAGTACTGAGAACTAGGGCATTCCAACATTAAGAGTTGTGGGGAAAAAAGAGGAGAAACCAGTGAAAGAGACCGAGAGAGAAAGACAGAAAGACTAGAGAAGTAATAAGAAATCCAGGAAGCTGGTGAAGGATAAGGTAGTGATAAGCTGTATCAAATGCTTCTAATAGATCAGTAAGAGAGAAAGAGAAAGAGCCATTAAGAATGGACAGAAGCCAGAGTTAGAAGTCTTTATGTTCTGTGTCACTAGGGGTGGTGGAAGGGGAGGAGGGCGGGGGTGGGGGTGAATGGGTGACAGGCACGGAGGGGGACACTTGACGGGATGAGCACTGGGTGTTATTCTGTATGTTGGTAAATTGAACACCAATAAAAATTAATTTATAAAAAAAAAAAGAATGGACAGAAGCTTACTTAGAATGTGGAGGAGATTTAAGACAAGGTGCAATGAGCAAATACAGGGAGTGTGTTTAATGATTCTTTTGAAACATTTTGATAAAGAAGGGATTAAGTTCTCTAGTGGTAGCTGGCAAGGAAAATGTGACAGCCAAAGGTCGTTAGTTGTTCACTGGTTTTTGTTTTCTTAGATGGAAGAACTAATGGCATATCTGTATGATTGTGAAATGACCCAGTAAAGAGGAACAAATTGATTATGTAAAACACAAGGAAGCATTCCTTGAAAGAGGCCTGTGTGTAGTGGCAGAGAGCTGATGAGCAAGCTCTCATGGATATTTCTCTGCTGTCAATAGTTCTCAACAGGGGGTAATTTTGTCTTCCAGTGGGGCATTTTGTGATGTTTGAAGAGGGTTTTAATTGTCCCAGCATGTGACAACTTGTGTTCAATTGTCCCAACTTGTGAATGAGGTGCTTCAAAAACAGAGAGGCCGGGAATGCTGCTATATTTCCTACAATGCATAGGACAGCTCCCACCTCCCATGATCATCAAAGCATTATTTAGCTCATTATGTCAATGGAAGTTATGTTAAGAAACACTGTCCTATTGCAATATAATAAATAAATACTATGTGAGTTACAACACTGATATTAAATGTATGTGATGATGGGAGCCTGAGTACTTTTCCTCCTGATTGCTTATTTATTTATTTATCTATTTTCCAGTAGCATAAGAAACAAGATCCTTGGCTGCCAATGAGACTGAGGAAGATGTGAGAGGTCTGAAATGAGAAAACAATTTACAAATTAATATTATATGAGAGAAATAAAGTGATGGATTATGGAAGAATAATGGGCTTCTTTGGCAACATTATTTCAAGGTCATAGTTTTAAAGAAATAACAGCATGATTTAGTTGTATGCTTTCTTCCAACTGCATTCAGGTACATGAAAGCAATTCTAGAATTGGTGGAGACATGCATGAAACCAAGGCTGTAGTTTGGTC
Source organism: Nyctereutes procyonoides (assembly GCF_905146905.1). Classification (NCBI taxonomy): domain Eukaryota; kingdom Metazoa; phylum Chordata; class Mammalia; order Carnivora; family Canidae; genus Nyctereutes; species Nyctereutes procyonoides. Next base: position 10,010,280 of record NW_026575032.1, on the reverse strand, counting down.
TAGTGAGTCATGGTTAGTAGATAAAAGTTTATTCGATGACCAAGGATGGAACAGAAAATTCAAAGGGCTTAATGTATGAAATAAAGCATATTCAGAAACAGCAAATAATCTTTTGTAGAGATGATCCTTTAATGCATATTAGAGAAGAAATAAGAACTGTGACTTAAATTTTTATTTATGAAATGGACCAGTAGTAAATGATGTTGAACCTGGGATCAATGATCAGATTATCAGTTTACAATACTCAGAATTACACTAAAATAAAGAAAAGATTGAGGGAGTTAAATCTAAAAAAAATAAAGTAAGCTATTTTTTAAATTAATGCCTTAGTCCATATGTGAATTTATGAAAGTGCTCCTTGCAGCAGTGACAATAGGAATATAGAAGAGGACAGGGATTGAAGAGAAACACTGGGTGGAATCAGTTGGGTTTTGAGCTTCATTGCATCTCATGTTTAATAAAGAGTGTGTGATCTCCAGTCAATATATAATGATGAAATTTTTGACATGTACAAAATATGAGTAGAAATAAAATGGCCAACCTTAAACATGTTGCTAGACCAGGTATGAGAGTTATTTACAGAAGATGGAGAATCAAGAATGGCAAGAGAAACGTCGCACCTCTTCATCAATTCTCTTCCCTGATGGGGACAGTTGTGGGGGTAAAGTTCCTGGAGGGAAACAAAGGCAGGCGATTGGTCTAATTTGTAAATATACTAACGCAGGGGTCCTTGAAAATAAGCTAAATAGTTTTTAGTAGCAGGAGATATTTTATAAAGTGTGTTTAGCAGACTATGCAGGGCCATCTAGAATTGCTTGTGATAACCAAACCAGGAATCAAAGACACATGTTTTTCAGGAAAGTATCAAATAAGGTGGGCCGCTATCTAAGCATATAAAGGGACTTTTTTTTTTTTAAAGGGACATTTTGTGATTAACAAAACACTTCTGTGTAAATAAGGCAACTGAACTTTTTACTTAGATATTCAGTCTAGAAAAATGGGACAGGGCTCATTAAATGACCAAGAAAGGGCCTGGGTTCTATACCAGCAGACTGGACTTTCCCTACTTAACTAAGTTCTCATTATTGTATCCTCAAAATTATTATTAAAGCTTTATATTGAACAAGATTTCTGATTCATGAGTCTTCTTCAACGATCCTATATTTTGTATGAGATCAGATTGGCACCGTGGACAGGATTGTCTCTCAGACCTCCGAATCATACTTCCTAAAGAGTTATTTTTCTATGTTATAAGAGGCAATGGAAAAATGCAAGAGGGCTTTGATTCCAGAAAGGTTGGCTACCCAATGTTAGTATGCAGTGATGAAAATTTCAAGGCCTTCTAAGGTGGGTAAGTCATAGCATTAAGAAGTGGAGGAAACAGACTGGCATCTGGTAGCAAGGAACAGAGCACAAGGACAACAGGAAGTTAGAAAATTCTTTAACTGACATGACTAGCTACTCTGTAAAAGTCTAACATTTACTAGTGGAGGAAATGGTAGTGGGGTGGAAATTTGTAAGACTGGATTTTCTTTACTGGAAGGTTTTAACTTCCTGTAGCTTCCTGGAGTATTCTCATGTCTCCTTGGAGGGCATGGACTCTTCAAATCATAATCATTATCGCATGAGAGAGATTGTTTTGGTTCATCAATAATCATTAAGAGACCAAAAAACTTTTGAAAAGACGTTTCCAGATACTATGACAGCGCATCTACTGCCATGATAGAGGCAGGATTTGGCAGGCTTATACTGAAAAACGATTATAAAGCCCTCCCACAAGCCCCCCACTGGATACTCCTTTTTCTATGAGAGGAATGTTACAAGTCAAGTGACCTTAGACAGGCTTTCCATTACCAGAGATAACACCTTAGCTAATGCTATTGACATAGTTGGTGAACTACGTTACAGTGAACGGGGCCAGGTGACACTCTCAGATCTTAGGATCATTACATGTCCTTGGAAGTACTCCCACCTTATATAAACAAACAAACAAACAAATAAACAAATAAATAAATAAATAAATAACAAGCCAGTGATAGAGGCAGTGATAGACATTCAGGTTTAACTACTACACATGGGACGATGTGGAACAAAAATTTATAAGCATAGTGGGAAGAATTAGAAATAAGAAGTAAAAGCTCCTCTAAAATTATTTGCTTTTGAAAAAAAACAGTAAATAAGGTTTTCAAAAAAAGTGGACCTTAAAAGATTTCCCAATAAGGAACTAATAGTGCATTATCAACTTTTGAATGAAGTGGAGGAGTACTAGAGACCCACAGCTATCCACAAGCATATTCTTGAACAGGAGGCTGGATTTAACTCCCTCAGTTAAAACCAGAAGGAATTTGAAAAACACTGAGTGAGGATCTAAAATCTGTTCATTCAACCCCAGTCGAGGATCTAAGACCACACGTAATAATTTAAGTGAATTACCCTGGGATGGTGTGGGAACTATTTGTGGGTTGTTAGAATAGAGAGTGGAAAGCACACTAACCCTTGTGGGAGATATGGATGGTACCCACACCTGTTCTAAGGTGGACCCTGGATTGTATGAAAAGAGCGTGAGGGAAGAAAAGTGGATGAGTTACAAACTGAAATGCGTGATTAGAGAGACTATTACGTGGGTGCACTGCCTTTACATGAACACACAATTAGAATTGATATGTACAAACTGAGCATTGTCATCTTTGCCCTTTTCACAGAGCAGAGTGACTAAGGCTAGTCTTCATCAACTTTTAAATAGCCATGATAAATGGGATTCTATGGAATTGCCCAAACTCTCCTCAGTGGTAAACATTAAGCATTGCGACATTCCAGGGGGCAATAAGAGACGTCTATTCTAATTAAGTATGTTGTTGAGAAAAGAAACTTTTCTTCTATTTACTCCATTTTAATAGTTCTGGCTGGTCAGTATGTAAGATAGACAATTCCTGGGCGTTAACAGGAGGGTGTGAAGGTGGTTCATCTGAAGGCTTCAGCTACACTTGATATGATGACAGCCGTGCCAGAAATAAAGGAGGCTGAGAGGCATTCTTATGTCATGAGAACTGGCTACATAATTCACAAGCAGAGTAAAATGAAAATACAGGGCCCCTTACTCAGAAGTCATTCAGAATTTCAGGACAGCTACAATCAAGTATTAAACTGATCTTACCACCTTCCTAAACATAGCCCTCTCCCTGTATGACTCTGAAAGTGCTATAACCATGGGCCTGGCCCCACACACCATTACATACCTGGCTACCATATTTTCTTTAATCCTGATTTTTTTAAAAGATTTTATTCACTTATTCATGAGAGACACACAAAGAGAGAGAGAGAGAGAGAGAGAGAGAGAGAGAGAGAGAGGCAGAGACACAGGCACAGGGAGAAGCAGGCTCCATGCAGGGAGCCCGACATGGGACTCCATCCCAGGACTCCAGGATCATATCCTGGTCAGAAGTCAGGTGCCAAACCAATGAGCCACCCAGGGCTCCCCAATCCTGATTTTTGTATTCCAGTTATTCACCATTTAAATCGTATGGAATGAAAACAATGCATTTTTACTGCCTTATCATAGATTTGCTTTAATTCAGTAGCACAATGCTATAGTCTAGTAAAGGAGGATTAATAAACAATAACAAAAAAGTTCATATACTACACTGATGCTATCACAATCATTTCTTCTCAGAGGAAGAAGTGGGAGAGTGGTGAAGGGTGAAAGCTATATTGCAAACAGAAGCTGGCTCATAAATCCAAGTATAATTCAAGGCACAGCCCGATGTGTAAAATTCCTGGTAATTATAATGGAGGAACCAGGAGCATTCTCTAAACTATAAGAAGTAATTTGTCTCTTATAGAACCTACTATTAAGTAATAAACTCAGATATTGGCAAGATTATTCCTCATCTTGGAATCCTGTTTACCCCTATTTACAGTCATTGGAAACAATTCTGAATGAGAATATGACACTGTAATAGTTTCCTGGGGCTGCTGTAACAAATTACCACAAATCAGGTCACTTCAAACAATAGAAATTTACTCTCTTAAAGTTCTGGAGGCTAGAAATCTGAAATGAAGGTGTTGACAGGGTCATATCCCTCTGAAAGCTTTAGTAAAGAATACTTCCTGTGTCCTCCTAGAGGCTGGTACTCCAGCAATCCTTGGTGTTCCTTAGCTTACAGACACATCACTCCAATCCCTGTGTCCATTCTCACATCACACTCCTTTGTGTGTCCTCTCCTCTTTTCATGAGGACAACAGGAGTCATTGGAGGTAGCGCCCTCCCTAATCTAATGTAACCTCATACTAACTAAATACGTCTACAAATAATCCTATTTCCAAATAAGGCCACATCCCAAGGTTCTGAGCAGGCGTAAATCCAATTGCAACACTATTTAAGCCACTATAGGTACAAGTATTCTAAGTATTATAGTAGGTGATAGCACAGACAGTAACATTAGCTCCTTATGATCAAAGGCAATCAATCAGATACTAGAAATTACTCAAACTGGAGCCTTTTTGGAAAAAATAAGTGGAGACTCTAAGTCAAAATCCTCAGGATTTTGGCCCAGAATTTGCCTCTGGCACCCATTTACTATGATCCATTTGAAAGACACATGTCACTGCTCAGGATGAATCAGCCAATGTCAACAGGTAAGACAAACTACATAATTTATGTGACCCAGTGAAAAATGTAAATGAAAGGCCTCTTGCTCAAAAATTATTAGGAGTTCATTTAGTTAAATCAATGTGTCCTGAAATTAATGAGAATTAGGTCACAAAATTCACTGGATCATGGGCTAGTAATGAGGGAGATTTAATTAACATATCTTTCCTACCTCTAAAACTTTGTTGTTTCACTTCTAATGGTGGTCCCAAGCCCAAATTAAAAATTATGTATGCCAGAGGAAAGTTATATCAGGGACCGAGGCGTGATATCCATGACACCGAATTTGACAATCCATGTTGCACAAGGTAATTGGGGGGGGGGTGTCTTTACTTCCCCCCATGTAGCCAAAATATGGCTCCTGGTGAATGCAGCTTCATGACCAAGCAGAGGAGATATCCACTGAGGTCTGTCAAACCCTAAAACATTTGTTTGTATGTGCTAGCAAGCTTCTTGTTATTGGCTATGTGTATAAACATTCTGTGTTGGCATCGCAAAACCTGATATGGGGAGGAAGTGTTTGAAAATAGGGTGAAATTATAGCAGATGGGAAAAATGTTCATAAGCAGATTACATTAGCATGGAGGGAAGCCACCGCAATATTTCCAGACAGGCAGCTCACTGAGAGGGTATATTTAACTATCTTTTGCTATTCTCCTCCAAATAGCCAACATTGGTAGATATCTCATGGCCTGTTTTCAGCAGAAGAAAATTGGACTCCTACTGATTTGAATGTTCTACTTGCAAAATTTGATAAAAAATAAATGACGTAGTGCCCTCTTATGGGTAAGTGAGCACACTTATCATTCAATTCCCAGGCTTTGTTTACCTTCTAGGATATTTATTTATTTATTTATTTGTTTGTTTATTTATTTATTTATTTATTTTTAGAAAGTACTACCAATCCAATTAATTGTGTAGAGCAGAAAAAGCCATACAGCAGAATTTCTGTACCCCATGTGGCCATAAATCAAGATAATACATTGCTAAGACAGCTCCCTGGGTATGATGGAAAGCAGATAGTGGCAGCCTACTTGGTATATCACAGCTTGATCTCATCTGTTCCTTTAAACATATTGGTGTGAATGCGGATGGAATTAATTTAAAGAATGCAAAAAAATGGAACCCGGAAAGCCTCAGGGAATGTGCATTTGGATGTGATTTGTCGTACTGAAATTACAAATAACTTCCCTCCAGAGGTACACAGAGACATGTATGGGGTGCCTTATGACACAACTATATCGTATTTGGGAGAATATACTTGATTGGGAGAATGTACTTGATTGGGAGTCTCATGGCTCACAGTATTTTTGGGAGCAGACAAAACTATACGTATTTAATTAATGTGTAATCTTAACAATACATGTGGCAAATTAATCAGCACTGACTAGTCTCCCTGTGACAGGCATTTTGCAAGAATTACAAGAGCTGATCATAGGTATTGAATCTCCTTGAAATATTATTCCAGGAGCCTGATAATCATGATGCAAACAACTTGGTAGTTCAAATAAGGACACTAGAGACAGTTTGTTTATAGAGGACTATCTGAAGGAGGAAATCAGCCTGGGTAGAAGACAAATCTCTAATTGAATGTGCCAAATGAGTAATGTTCCATGCTCATTAACAAGGCTGGGATTAAGTTTGCACCTTCATTCTGGAAGGACTATTGGATATTCTAATCACTATGAAATATAATGTCTTTAAATTATAGGGTAGGAATTCAAAAAGAGCTAAGAAGACTTAAAGAAGTAAGAAGCCAAACTAAGAAGTAAAGTCATGGGAAAGCTTTAGCATATGTTTTGGCTAGTTATCACTGAACATTGTGAACTTTAGCATTGCTAACAGCCCAGGTCATTTGAATAAAAAAAAAAAAAAGAGTCTGTCTTCCATCTTGTGGAATTGGTGAAACTGGATGGACAAAGAATAATGCTCTGATAGTCATGGGAATTGGATGAGGAATCAATGGATTCTACTATTATATAGTGACACATGACAAACAGTAAATCAGTGTCTGTAAAAACCTGGGATATATCCAGGATATGATTATGTCCATGAATCATATAAAATACAGAGTTCAATGAATGTGGACTTTAACTCACCACTTCAGTTAGTGGAAATATATGATATGTAGGAAAAATTACTTTTGCTGGGAAGGAATATCATTTTCACTCATGCAAGGTGTGTCAAGTATCACCACAATATTTTTGTCACAGCTAAATAATGGCTCATAATTCCACTGACAGAATTTAACTTATATTTATTTAGAGGATGATTCCCAAGTGAGAAAATGTTGTAGGAGCTGGTAAGAAGATCCTCAATTAAAGTGAAATCAACAGAAATTAGTTTTTCCAAAATAATAAAAAAAACACTGATTTAAAAAAATTATATATTTAATTAAATACCCCCACACACATAGAAATCAATTCAAATAATTGAGGTTAATGGAGGAAAAAAGTAATTGAGTTTTAAATGGTTCAAAAGACATGTTAGCAAATAAAATCATTTGTAGAAGGAATTCTTACTCTCCATTGAATGGTTCAAATCAAAATCTGAGTGTTAATCAGCATAAGCAAAATATTGCAAAAAGTCTTACAAGATAAATAATGGAAATATATCAGAAATATTTGGCCCTGAGCTGTTGACCAAAGGCTGAAGGTGGATTAAGAAGTAAAGCAACAGCTAATCTGTGATTCTTGCCTACTGAGGAGAAGCCCTCCCAGGACACAGAGAAGACATGTGACCCAGTGCGATTGTGTAAACATTCTACTGACAGAGTTCCTGGCCATCAATCTGAATGTTTTTCTGACAACAGAAGAGTGATTATCTATGAAATGCTTTTAGCAGAATATGACCTGTTGTTCAGGATTGCTTATGGTTAACAAAGCTGGGATCCATGTATTTATGGGACATGATTCCTTGGAATATGCTACATATGCTATGCCACTCTCTGGTAAAATAATAAAAATATTTTATGTCTGAGAAGGTCTCTCCATGTAAGTGAAATATCCACATATCTCCCTAAAAATCTCTTTACTCTGCCTGGCCAAAGGGAATTTCTGCTGGAAACACCAAAAGCTTGGGGAATCAGAATACAATATCTAAAGCAACCCTTGTTTGGTCAGTGTCTAATGATTACTTGAATTCTTGAAATTGCTAGTAAACCTTGATAATCTGTAAGATCTCAGATTCATGCAGGTCTAACTTCACAATTGAATCATTTTGTATTATCTCAAGGAATCATGTCATTGCAAAGGAATGGCTCAGAGTAGACAAGAAAGAGAACCTATATGACTTATGAATGTATGAGGAGAACTAGGACATAAAATGGCAAAATTAAAAGGACAGAATTTCATGAAATGAGATATAGCAAGTCAGGTAAAAAAATAAATAAATTGACAGTATCTCTCAGTAACCAAGGTACAGTATATAGGCTAGAGGAGAGTTCCAACTGGCTAGAAGGATAAATACTACTTCACATGAGAATGTAAATACATAAGATTTCCTTTGAGAAGCCTAGCTGTCCAGGGAAAGACTATGATAGTAAAGAATAATAGGTAGAGAAAATCATATGGCAGGACCTGGGGTGGATCCATATTTGGTGGGGTCTAGAGTATATTCATTTTGGAAGGTGGGAGGAGGGTCTTTAGGAAAGTAAAACCACAAACTCTAAGTGAGAAAGGAATAATGCAAATGAGGTTTCTTGAAAGTTCTTGGCTTGGAAAAAGGGCTAGTAAACATTCTCTGCAAAGGACAAGATAGGAGATATTTTAGGTTTGTGGGTCATCCTGTCTGTGCTGTAATACTCAACTCTGCCTTTGTAGTGGTTAGGTGCCAGAGGCCATATGTAAACAGGTCAGCATAGCTGTGTTCCATCAAAAATTAATTTACAAAACAGGTGGCAACCATGATCAGGCCCATTGGCTGTACTTTGCCTCCCCCTGGATTACTAAACCTGCCTTTGGTTATAAGAGGGATTTTACTTTAGTTTTAATCTTGCCCACATGCTCTAGAAAGAGAAGTAAAACTAAAAGATCTAAGAGAGGAAAATATAAGTAATGCACTGAAATCCTAATAGCAGTGTAAGGAGATGTATTTATGAACATAGGAGAAAAGATTTTCCTGTGTCACCTCTTCTGATGAGATGAAAGGAGAAAGCTAAAGACTATATAAATTAAAATTGTCAACTTTAAAATGTGGCAAGTAATATTACTGTGGGATATAGAAGACAAAGTCCATCTGCTAAGAATCAGATGTGGGCTAGATAATTTGAAAAGTGGGTGAATGTTGGAATATCTGTTGTGCAAAAAAAAAATGAGAAAAACGACTGATCAAAAAGTCAAATGGTTTAAAGTGTTAAGATGAAAAAGTAATCCAGACACAGTTTGTGTCATTCGCTGAAGTATCTAACTCAAGAGAGTAAACTGTCATTGCTCAGATGCCATATTATTTTTAAGAAGTTCTATGAAGTTTCTAAGTACTTTTTTCTAAGAAATTTTAGGAGTGTATGCAAATACAACATAAAATAAGTAGATGACGAAACAGAATATATTAGCAGAGACTCATATTTTTTAAAGTTATAATAAACACTATCAAAACAAAGAATATGTTTTAATTCAGTTTAATAATGTGACATACATTAATCTTAACCCATGACCAAATACATAATCATGTGAAAAGCAAATATTTTTTTAAGTTTTTTAAGACTAAGCAGATGTAGAATATTTAGCTCCAAATTAATTGGGAGAACTTCATAGCGTCCTATAATTAAGTTGCCTTTAAATATGCTTGAACCTTCGGGCAAACATCTGTGGTATTTGTCTCCACATGTTCCAGCACGATGAGGTGATTTGAATTCAGTAAAAATTTTAATAGCTTAAGTTGAAACAGGATTATCCTAAGGGAATCTAGTGGAAATGCATTCAAGAATATAAGTACCATATCTTATTTCTTTCATGAATATTGGCTATGCCTTGATATAGTAAGTAATTGTTCCCAACCAACTTTATGAAGACAGATGATTGATATAATAGATGACCTAAAGATGCCCAAGAGCACACGAAAACAGAAATACCTTTGTCCTGAGGAAACGTGTATTCTTTCTTACGTTTGTAATTTGAATATAAAATTTGAATGCAAGAATTGTGGCTGAAAATATTCTAAAAATCACAAGGAACTGCATTTCAAAGTAGTGCTATGGCATCCATTCAAAACATCTGAAGCCATTTGTCTTGCTGAATTGCACCCAACGTAAAGCTTTTTCACACAGAACTAAACAGAAGTGAACATCAGTAACACTTCCAACATGCATACATTTTGTTCTAAGGGAACAGCTGTTACTTGATGAAAAGTTGATGAAAGATGCCCAGCATTTGTTTTTAAAAAAGTTATCACCCAAATAAGAATTGTTGGGAACCAGATGTTAAAATTGAGAGTGGTCTGTTTATTTCAGTTGAGAGTGTTATAAAAATGTTAATAAGGTGTTTTTAGATCTATTACGTGGTGATGTTTGACTCTTTAATGTGCTTTTTGTTATATTTGACTGTCGTTTCAGTAGACTGATGTTATTGGCGTTAGATCACTGAAGAGTAAATAAAGAGAGGAATGCTCTCCTGTAGCTGGCATAATGAAATGG